>NC_085930.1:192775000-197775000 GCF_028885625.2 Pongo pygmaeus | reverse complement strand
GACAACCTCCTAGACTTGATGTGATAATGAACATAAAGCCACTCTACAAACTGCTAGGCACTTCGCCAATCTCAAGTACTACTATTATTACTGTTTACATTATTTGACTTCCCAAATTTCCCTGGAGAGATATGGCTAAGTGTGTAATAACAAATTATTTGGTTTCAACTTCTCCCTTTGAACAACATTGTTTTATCCTATTTCCTTTCACTAAGGTCTGAAATTAAACATCAAACGAGGCCGTAGGATTTTATTTTATGTGTCACATACTGCTGTCATTAAACACACTTGAAATGAGTGGGTTCAGTTCAAATAAAACTGCTTCTTTCCCAAACTAACAAACATGAAGGGGAGAGAAAAGGAAGCTTGCACTTGAATCACATTCAGAAGTGCCGCACGTTACATTTCAAGGAGAAGATCCATCTGGCAGGCTGACACAGTAATCAGTTTTTACAATTATCAGGTCAGGCAGATTACAGATCCAGGCTGTCAATTCTTTCATTGAAGTTTTATTTTGTTATTGGTAGCTCGTTCAAAAGAAGAAAACCCCTCCTAGTTTTTCTATGTAAAAAAGCTATCTTCTCTCCTTTCTAGGGTTGACTTCAGTAGGCAGCAATTCAGTCCAACAAACAAGGATCTATTACTGAGCATCAACTATGGTGAAACTGTGCTTGGTGGAAGTTCAAGAATGAATATATCAAAAGTCACGTCCTGCAGGAAGTCACAACCAACAACGGAGATAAACTGTTACAACTGAAAATGATCCTTGTATGAATCAAAGATGCTGATACACTTGATTTTCATTGTCTTTTTTATGGAGCTCCTTCTCAAATGTTCAGATCTACTTTATCTTGGCAATTTATCTCTTTGCTGGCTGAGGTAAAAAGAGCAACAGGCAGTACAGGTCATCAGGAGACCCTGAAAAGGGATGAGTGTGTGTGTGTTTGTGTGTGTGTTTGTGTCTGTGTGTGCGCATGCACACTTGATTATAAATAGTACACACTGTAGAAGCCTCCACATTCAGTCCACACTGCCCTCTTCTCAACCTTAACGCTAACTGCTCAAACGTCCATGCACTGCAAATTCTCCATGAATCTCCAAGTTCTCATTAGAAAGTGCACTTTCAAACTGCTTTATCTTTACTCATAACAGTTTCCTCTTCTGGAATGTCTCCCTCCTCCAAATGTCCATTACACTTTAATTATGTTTCACATAGTCAGTGCTCAATAAATATCTGTGGAAATAAGTGAAGTCTCCTATCCTTATATGTAATGAGTATTTCCTTGCAAAATTAAAAAAAATGAAGCAGAATAATTTAATCAAGTAGGAAGTAGAACATGCTAGAGAATTTACCAAATAGGGTGGAAAAGAACCTTAGAAATGATCTGGTTCAACGTTTTATAAAACATGAACTAGACGTTCACAGAAGTAAAGTGATTTGCCACATTCCAAATAATTGGTAGAAAAGGAAGATCTAAAATCTGCTCCTCTAACTTTTAGTCCAGTGCTTGTTCTATACCATGCTGTTTCCTTACATTTTTGAGAAATGACAGGGATGTATACTGACAAGCTCAGTGGATTAATAAGTATAGAATGGATTTCCATTAAAGGAGAGAGGAGAAAAATTCAAGGCTGCCATTAAAACTATGGCATTTTCTTCTACAGTAACTACCTATTGAGACAATGTTTGGGACAATACACACTCAAGTATCAAGAGGACCACTCTCAATGGCCACATTTTTTAAAAAAAATTCACTGCCAAGCTTTGCAGAAGCCAATGGCAATGGTAATTTTCTACTATGAAGTGAAATATCCTTCGGGCTTAATAAGGAATTTAAAGTTACAAGTATATTAGAAAATGAAGAGAATGTAGATCCTACAGGCTTAAGAAAATGTTTGAAAGTTCAATTTCATTCTCATGCAAGAAAAACCATATTTGTCTAGGGACTAATGAGTGCACAGACATTCGAACTTGGATTGGAAATCACATTTACATTCAGGCCAGGACCTGGGACTGGGAGAAGGATGCTGCTTGAAATCCAGGCTATGTAACACCTACTGTGGGACTCCTGAGAACATCCTTTCATCTCCCATCCTGTTTCCTAATCTCTAAAATGTGGGTAAGAATCCCCATCTTCAGGAGTTACTACTGAGACTTCAATACTAATGAATAAATGAAGATACTTTGTAAACTCCCAGATATTAGGTAAATGCACTGACTTATTATCAAGAAGGAAGGACAGCCTTTGTAGAGGTTCTAGATCAGCCAGGCTCAGAAATGTTACTACTTCAGGGACAATGGCAAGAACACATAGACTTTGAATTCCAGAAAAAGAAGAAAACACAGAAAAAGATAGGCTTCATTACTTGAATATCCAGTAAATCAAAGCATAAGTGCATAGGCCTGAACAATCCATGTATCTCTGGAGAGAACTAAGGTATAGGATTGTCCTTTAAATATGTAGAAGGATATGACTTGGCATGGGTCAATGAGTAGGTTCATCTGAGAGTCAGGACCGGAAGCCAGGACTACTGGAACCCACTTCATGACTCTTTCTCCTAAACTACATTACATAAGAGATATGAAACAGTAGTAGCATGAGAAACAGATAAGGACATTGACATCGCATTGCTGCTGAATGGTTGTTGAGTAGTGATTTGAGACCTCACTGAATCGGATGGAATCCCAAGTGATGACTTGCACACCACTTTCCCCTCTTTATCTGTGCATAGACGACTCCTTGGTGGTTGCATAGCACAGAGATAAACCAGTGAAGAGGCAGAGACGCGTCAGAGACCCTGGACCATCTACAGAAGGGGAAGTAAACCTGCACCTACTACCTGTCAGTCTCTGTGTTAGATGCTCTCTATGCATTCTCTCTAATTATTCTAGCCATGTCAAAAAGTAAATATAATTATTCCTCTCTTACCAGTGAAGAGATTAGGATCTGGAGAAGTGAAATATCCTCCCAGCATTCACAGAGCTGCTGAGTGGTGGAACCAGAATTGAGGCCCCAGATGCCACAGTGAGAACAGAAGCTCTTTCCACTTTGCCAAGTGGACAGCCACATTCCAAGTGCCAGCCCACAGACAGAGGGGTCTGAGGTCCTGGAAGTAGGAGGTCAGGAAAGCTGCTATGTGAAAAGCTGGCATTCAAAGAAGAAAGTGGTTTGGGGGAACAGTGTTACATTCACATTTTCTTAAGTGAGTTTATGTGAGGTAAGTGTTTTTATATTCTCAGATGAGAAATCGGAGGATTCTGGGTACCTTTTTAAAAGTAAACATATTTCCCATTGTGGTACTGGCATAGTAAAATAATAATAAAATATGTATAAATATAAATATAACTGGAGGGGGTAAGGTGTTGAATGACTTGGACAGAGGGGCTAATATCAGGTCTTGTCTTCCTGCCTTGAGTGAAACTATTGACTCTACGAACACAGAAATACAACAGTGAGAAACAACATTTTTAATTGTTTTCCTTTCTAGAAAGACTAAGACATACTATAGTTCAAGGCTTCATATAACTAGAGCTCTTATAGTACCATCATCTTTCACTCATAAAAATCAAACTGTATTACTGTCTTATCATAATGTTCAAAGTGTTTCTTGCTTGGTGCATATTTCACACATCATTTTACACTCACACGAGATCCTGAACAGGTTACATTACATATATATCTGATAGAATATTTAGGACCCAATTTTCACCATCATTGAACAGCCTTATGCAATTCAAATATTCAAAAATGTGTGAATAATCTGGTGCCTGTTGTCACGATGGTGAACCAGTTAACAGCTGAAGGTTGAGTCATATGTCATCACAAGGAATTACTCTGAATCTCACCTAGAATTCCAGTCTAGTATGCTTGGCTGCAAGAGCCACTGACAATTAACTACATCAGCTTCCTCATGTTACATCTGGGGAGACTAAGGCCTAGCCAGAAGCAAGGAAATGTTCAAGGTCATATAGCTAGACAGAGGTAGAGGCAGTGCAGGCATTAGAATCCATGTATTTCATTACCTAATCTCTATAATACCGTCCTATCCTCTATTTGATACAAAAAAGTCAAGATCTTTATCAAAAACTCATCATTTCCACCATGAATTCAAAATAGAACAAAAGCAGTGCTGCTTGGACAAAAGCTGAGTCATACACATTTCTTGGTAGGCAGAAATGAAATAAGTTAATAATCAGTTGTAACATCATTGCCCTTTAGATTCATCTTTTGACCATTGGCAAATCTGTGGTTTTATTCCACTTTTTTTGAGAACAGCAAGTGGGAGGTAGAAATGGCAAATTAACTATGGTCTGTCAGTCCTGGTAATGCTATTTACTATTTTTCTTAAAAAATGAATGTTAAAGGTTTGAGTTTTTTACCCATTTGTTTTCATTTGTTCAGCAAACATTTGTTGATTGCCTAAATCATCCCAGGTACCACAGGGTTAGACACAACGGGAATCCCAGAAACGGAAGCACACTCAAACACACCTCCTACAATTCACAATTTTCCAGCCTAGTCAAGGAAGTTGAATCTACACAGCTGACCATAACCATAACAGGGTATATACGTGACAAGTGTCAAAAGAAACGTGTACAGCAACTCATACAGGGTAGGAGGCAGCTCCTCATGTAAAAAATGAAGGGTGAGACGGGCAGGTAGGAAGTGATGAATGGCATTGCAGGTAGATGATACTAATAGAGAAACGACCAAGAGCTGGAAAATTATAGAGCTCACTGAAGAGGCATAAAAGAAGAGAGGATATGAACTCAACAGAGTACAGCACAGTGAGGTGGGAAAGTATGGTATGAATACATGGGTTTTCGTTCTGGTGTTTTTATTATATCAGTTTATCCAGAATGAGGCAGTTAGTTTAAGAGAAACACTCCTGTTTCTGTAAAAGGACAAAAGAACTCAGAGACAGATAAGGAACTTACTGGTTGAGGTAGAGATACAATTTTGTCGGAGTGCCTGTGTGGAGTTAACAAGAAGGTGTATAAACACGCATGCTTTCTGCTCAGAAACATTGATAACATCCATTCTCTTTCTGGTCAAAAATACTGATAACATCCATGCTTTCTGCTCAAAAATACTGATAACATCAGGGATCTTCTCTCTACCTGCTTGATGATTTATAACAAGAGGTACTGAAACTGGGCCCTCTCAGCTCTTGTGTCCTCTGATGTCTTGTTTATTACAAGTACAGAAAAGAGAGCACCAGAACATTCATATGCACATTCTGGGGACTAGATAATATCTGGAATAAATTATGGCATTAGCAACAATAGAATTTACTTGTACAACCTCTAGTTTCCCTCATGTTCTTCTTGTCTCTCACCCTTACTCAGACAAATGTGTGAGCCAATGAACAGTGTTTGTGGCATGGACTACGCAGATAGAGAGAGGCCGGGTGAGAGGTATAAATATAGCATCTTTATTAGAAACTTATTACTCCTGACAAAGTAAACCAAGGAGTTGAAAATATTACCTTTTACCATCCAGACTACAACTATGTGAGCAAGGCAAGAATCAGCTGTTGCCATTTATGAATTGGCACAGGAATTGCAACAGATATTTGCTCATGATATCTCATTCTGTCCATGGACACAGTTCCTAAAATATACCACTCATTGCTGGTGTTGTTGCTTAATGTAGTCCTCCTAGCCCGGTGCTTGATTTAGATTTGCAAAACCGCTTTTCAAGAATCTAATAAACACAGTTTTGCTTTCTTTCAGGTTTGTAAATTGTTACCTTTATTCATGCATTTCAAAGAAGATAAAGGAAACAAATATCAAACTATCTTTTTTTTTGTAGTGCATGAAGGCACGTCTGAAGATGTTAAAGGCACCATTATTTGAGTTTATAGAAATATGAATGAGAAGAATTCAACATAAGAGGCCATTTTAAGTTCTAGGTCCCTGAAATAGAAAGGGAGGAAGGACTTCACAAAGGTATCCACCATAGGGCAAGAACACATTTTAAGTTCTAGGTCCCAGAAATAGAAAGGCAGGAAGGACTTCACAAAGGTATCCACCATAGGGCAAGAACACCAATCCCAAAGGTCAACTATCCTGCATTATATACCTCAGGATCACTTTAAAAGGTGAGAAAATTACAGAGGGTCATGCCTGTGAAACAATTTACAGAGAAAGGGAACATAGATTAATAAGACACTAACCAGTATTTTAGGAAATTTAAGTCATTTATTTATTTATAGGTAATTCCAGTAATTAAGAGCTTACCCTATCACTTCTACATTGAGTATTGGAATGACCTTGAAGGTGAAATGTCAATCAATCACCAGGGCATTCAGAAACCATTTTAATTTCAAGCCTGAAGTGCCAAAAGTGCCAACCCTTACATAAGGTTCTGAGATACGAACAAGCTATGGTTTCGCAGAGCATTCACAATCTGGAGAACTAAGTGGAAGTAATTAGATCATAATGAGGTTAATTCATGTAATGATAAAAAAAAATTGATTGAAAAAAAATCAGACCAAAAAAACAAAAAGGCAGAAAATAGTGCAACCGACTCAAGCACAACTCTAGAAAGAGTTTGTATGATTTTCAGAGTAAGAAGGAAATATAAGTCAGGTGTAATTTTGTAGATGTTAGTGATCATTTTATTCTTAATCACTAGAGCTAACAATTATTGGTAATTTACTATATGACAGATACTATGGTATATGTTTAATTTTTGCAATCTTCCCAATAAACCTATGAGACAAAACATATCATTTCTTTCCTTTCAAAAGTAAACAAACAAACAAACAAACAAACAAAAAACTGAAGCACAGAGAAGGGTTAATTAAACTTTCCAAGCTCAAACAACTAGTAAATATGAAACTAGGGTTTGACCTCAGACAGGGCAACTCCAGAACCCTTGTATTTAACCATTATTTAGAGTGGCCTTGACTTTGACAAAAAGTAAAGCAACTGTGAGCAAATAGCTCAGAAGAGTGATGATAACTGTTCTTATCAAGGCAATCCTCAACTAATATCTAGATCCATTGGTCCAATTTTTAATCCTCATGGCATTTGATCCAATGGTGTGGATACCTTGATCACACATTCACTCTTGAAGCACATTTTTCACTTCATTTCTGGACACCACTGTCCTTTGCATCTCCTCCCACTTCAGTGTTTCTTGTTCCAAGCATTCTTTAATAGTTCCTCTATTTTCTCCATGACATCAAAATATTCATGGCTTCCTCCATTACCTTAGGTGATATGATCCAGGCTCAAAGCTTTAAATGTATATCTGCTGACACCTACACCTACACCTATATCAAGTCAAGAGCCTGCCCTTGTACCCCAGACTCAAATATACAGCTGTCTACTCAACCAATACTTGAACCTCTAAAAGATAGCTCAAATATAATATATTCAAAGCCAAATTGCTGATCATCCTTTCTCCTTTCTCTTCTAAACAACAAAAACAAAAGCAAAATTATTCTTCCTGTCTCCAGAAATCTCACTAAATAGCAATTCCACTCTTCTCCTTGTTCAGGCTAAAAACCTAGGAGCCATTCTTGACTCTTCTATTACTCTTATATTCCACATCTGATCTGCTCACAATAGTTGTTGAGGCTACAATTGAAATATATCCAGAATCCCACTACTTCTTATCCCCTCCCCAACACCAACTATACCTACCAAGTCCAACCAACTATCATTTTGAGTTTGATTGTAATTTCTAGTTTGTGTTGTCACTTCTGGTTTGGATTACCACATAGCCTACAGAAAGCTGCCTGAGTGATCCTTAACATAAGCCTGATAATGTGACTCCGAATGCTCCCCATCTCACTTAAACTAAGAATAAGAAGTCCTATGAGGTTCTATGTGATCATGAGGGCCCCTGTTACCTCCCTAACCTTATTTTTCCTCACTTCCTTGGGATCACTTGGCTTCAGGCACCCTTGGCTACTTCACTCTTTCTTAAAAATGCCAGATACCAGCCATGATCTTCTCTCATGATCTTCTCAGACTTTTCACGCTTGTGCTTCCCTCTGTCTATAACATGCTTATCCCAAACATCTGCAGAGCTCACTTCCTCACCTCCTTGAGATCTCTCCTCAAATATCTCTTCCTTTTAAGGCTTTTCTTAACCACTTTGTGCAGAATAGCAACTATCACTCCACTCAACCCAAAGCACTCTTTCACTTTTATCTTGCTTTATTTTTCTCTATAGGACCTAACATGTTTATTATGCCTCTCCCACAGTAATATACACTCTTTTAAGAAATACACAGTTTTATTCATAGCTGTATCCTCACCCTCTATAAGACAGCTTGCCACCCAATAAGTGCTCAATAAATATGTCATAATAACAAAATAAATGACTCCTCTGGTTATTCTTATTGGAGTTCTAGAAATAAGACTCAACTTGAAGAACCCAATAGTATAAAAAGTAATGCAGCAGTGTAAGCACTTCTAAAACTGGCTTGTTGATTTGGAATCAAAGTAAAATATTATATGTCACCATAGATTTGGATTGTGAGTCATAGACTATTAAACTTGGGAGGCAGCTGTGCTGGACTAGAAAGAGAGTAACTTGGAGTCAGGTGATGATAGTTGCAGGCTTGGCAGAGCCACTGATCTGCTGCAAACCTTCAGACAAACAGTTTCAACTCTATGGGTTCTCCTATTCCATCTAAATCAAAGAACGCATCACTGTAAATCTCTAGTGTTCCATAATCTGGTATAAATTGAACTACAACTTGTTCAAAAATACTCTTTTGGGGTTTGCTTACAGGACATATTTCGCTGTTGTCAGCTCTATTTGCAAGTTAGAAAACAAGTCACATTTGAAATTGTGTGGCTATTCTGAAAAATTATGTCACATCAATAACACATAAAGTAGGGGATAAAAGGTTTTTCCTCTCCATGCACCACAGTGGGTGGTAGATATTATCAACTACAACACAGAAGAAATAAATTTTCAGGAGGCTAAATTCTTCCAGAGAAACTTTCTTTTCTTAAAAAAAAAAAGCATCAAATTCACACATGAAAAACAACTTGCAGTTTTCCTTCAAACGTATTTATTTCTGATTCTTGATATGCAGTCTCACAGATGCATGGGATGTGATACATTGTTTTCTCATAAGTAATAGAGATGACCTTTAAAAATGCACCCCCTTTTATCCCCCAGCCTGCAATCCCTTGAAGATAAAAGCCAGTTTGCTATTCTGCATTAACATTTCTGTGATCAGATATAGTGTGGGCACCTCAGTTCTATCTGTGTCAAGACATTTTCACACAAGTGACTCACTCGGTAGAAGCTCAGGCATTGAACACCACTCTGACACCATCTCCTTTGAGGTTGATTCCACTTTGCTGGTGTTACCAGCCAACATCCTGTTTAGCTGCTTTCCTCTGCAACACAACAGTGTAATTGGAACTGACTGAATAATAAATCTCAATTTCTCTGTTTCATCAAGAGAATCTCCCAATTTACTAGGCTTCTTCTATTCACCAGTTCATCTTCTGCATTATGAACCATTCTTGAACAAACACACAAGTTAACTGTCCGTTCCTATGTTAAAAACACAGTGTAGCAGGGACAATTCCTTTATTAGATTTCCTAGGTCTGTTTTGTGGGGATCTCAGAGAAAAGCTAGTGTTGCTCTTAGGTTGAATACATAAAGAGGTCATCCACCTCCTCACATGGGTAATGCCAGCTCGAACATGCACGAGCTCAATGTGCGGCCATTCCAAGGTATCTCTCTGTCCTAAGTAACCCCCTCCCTGCTACCAAGCTTCAGTCTTCAAAATCTGAGTTACCTTTGCTCAATGTAGATCTACCTGAACTTTTTACCCAAAACATTATAAATCATGAATGGCATTCTCGCAGGCTAGAGGAAAAACAAGTAGGAGGAAAGGGTAGAAAAACACATGATAAAAATAAATGAGAAAATAATGATATGTACATGGCACTAATATGTGTCCCAAGTATACTGAGTCAAAAAATAGTCTTCATTTTCCCATGTTTAAAATGCGAAGGATGGTTGGGTACCACAAGCTACTCACTTCGATTGTTTGACGTCATTATAGATTAAATATTCCTCTACTAGGTAGAATTGAATAGCTCTCTGTGGCCATCAGAATAACTTCAGAATTCTTTACATAAGCACAAAACACACTTTATGACTGGCTGCTTCATTTCTTCTCACTTACAATCTCAGCCTCCATGCACTAACGTTGTGAAATTATCTACTTTCTTAAAAACAGACTGATAAGCATAAGAACAGCCCTCCCCACCCCGCCAAGAATGTACACATTCTAATTCCTCAAACTTGTGAACATGTTGATTACAAAGACTTTGCAGATGTGATTAAGGTTAAAGATTTTGAGATAGGGAGATTAGCCTGAATTATCCAGGTGAGCCTAATCTAATTACATGAGTTCTTAAAAGCAAAGAATCTTTCCCAGCTGTGGTCAGACAGACGTGACTATGAAGGAGTGGTCAGAGAAATGCAATGTCACTAGAAAGACAGAGTCCGAGAGCCAAGAAATATGGGCAGCCTCTAGAAGCTGGGAAAGGTAATGACTATGACTAGAGCCTCCAGAAAAGAACGAAGCTCTGCTGACACCTTCATCTTAACCCAGTGAGTCCTGGACTAGAATTCTGACCTACAGCACTGTAAGATAAGAAATTTGTGATGTTTTAAGACACCAATTTCGTGGTATCTTGTTACAGCAATAATAGAAAACTAATCTGTAGCCTAGGCCCACTCCTATTCTCCAGCCTTTGCTCATCATATCTTAGGAGCAGTTAATGGTCCTTACAGCATCCTCTACTTAGTTCCCATAAAGTTTTCCAGATGACAGTTAAATCAGTGATATATGACTACCCTCCCAACTTCAGTACACACTAGATTTTTCATTCCTTGAGTTTATCCAATGCTGGGTTGCTAGCCTCTAGCACATAGTGCTATAGAGCTACTGTAGAAATCACTTCAGTTCTACTATAAATATGTGATCAGTAAATAATTCTCAGGGAGAAGTTAAGATGGAATAATTCCGGGAATTATAAAACATTAGAGCTGGTCACAATTTTGGAGATTATCAAGTAAAATCTCTCATTTGACAGAGGGGAAAATTAAAACCTAAGGATGAGAAGGTCCCACAGACACAATGCAATACTTTTTTCTGTTTTCTGTTTGTTTGTTGTTGTTAATGTTCAAACTTTTTGCACAAACTCCTTTGCTTGACTTACAAGGGCCTCCAAGATGGCATCACATCATTCTAATTTGGGTTTTTACCATTTGTCTCTCCCTTTTCACACTCTACTCTGAAGATAAAGCTAAGCTGCTTATGGTTTCCTGGAATAGTTTATGCCATGTCTGTTCCTGAAGCATCACTCCAACCTACATTAGTGAATGTCCACAGTTGACCAATGGAAAATTGATCTCTACGGCAGAAAGCGACTCGTCAGTAGCTGCCACCATCTTCCGCAACCCACAATCTTCCTCAACCCACAATGCACACCAAACTGTACATCTCCATTCTCCTTTTACAGAACAGACCTCCTACTCTGTAATCTCTATTAGTGTATATGTTATATTTTCCCTACTAAAATGTAAGTTCCCTATGAGAAGGTCCATATTTTACAGATGGGTGATAATTACAGCATTTGTTCCCTATATCTCTCAGTTGGATAAGAATCCAAAATATTAAAAGGAATTTGAAAATAATAGATAATACATAAGCAACTAGGTTTCTCACTAAGCTTGTGATATGGCTTGGCTCTGTCCCCACCCAAATCTCATTTTGAATTTTACCGCATAATTCCCACACGTTGAGGGAGAGACCCAGTGGGAGATAATTTGAATCATGGGGGCAGTTTCCCCCATACTGTTCTCGTGGTAGTGAATAAGTCTCATGAGATCTGATGGTTTTATCAGGGGTTTCTGCTTTTGCATTGTCCTCATTTTCTCTTACCACTGCCATGTAAGAAGTGCCTTTCGCCTCCCACCGTGACTCTGAGGCCTCCCCAGCCATGTGGAACTGTAAGCCCAATTAAATGTCCTTTTCTTCCCAGTCTCTGGTATGTCCTTATCAGCGGTGTGAAAATGGACTAATAGAGCTTAATTTTTAAAAGACCAGCATTTGATCTCTCTCCATGAGTTAATAGTTTGGACAGTACTTTTTTATATAAAAATTTGTATAATTCTTATGGAAAATGTCTTATGCACCAAACTCCTTCTGTAGAAACAAGCTCCCTGAGGTTCATAAGGAGACTCTTTGCCAAAAGATATACTGACACCAACTAACATTTCAAAATGTAGTATAACACATTTATATCATCTCGTTTAAAACATAACCCTATGGGTTAGGCAGCAGAGATACCATTGAATACCTTCTAGAAATAAGGCCTGCAACCTTTTTACACCATAATCTATGTGTCGTATCACCTCTAGCCCAATAGCCTTTCCAGTCAACTAACCAGCAACCTAAAGCCAGTAAGTGCAGCTAACCAGCTAATTCCTGCTTTACTAAGATTTACCTAAAATAAATACATACTTAGGGCATGATCACTGTGGTTAATATCCAAAGACTTGTTCGTTTTTTTTTTTTTTTTTTTTTTTTTTTTGAGACAGAGTCTTGCTCTGTCACCCAGGCTGGAGTGCGGTGGCGTGATCTCGGCTCACTGCAACCCCCGCCTCTCAGGTTCAAGCAATTCTCCTGCCGCAGCCTCCCCAGCAGCTATGACTACAGGCACATGCCACCACACTCAGCTAATTTTTTGTATTTTTAGTAGAGATGGGGTTTCACCATGTTAGCCGGGATGGTCTCGATCTCCTGACCTTGTGATCCACCCGCCTCGGCCTCCCAAAGTGCTTGGATTACAGGCATGAGCCACTGCGCCTGGCCCTTGATTTTTCATTAAGTGTTGCCTTGTTAGATCCTGCATTATTTTTCTTATTCTGCTATAGTTTGAATTATGCCTTTGAAATCGTATACAAATTGTTATTTCTCACAGAGGGGTTTTGTTCCATTAAAAAATTATGGGGGATGTCCAATAGGGGGATTCTGTAAGATTGGCTTTGAAGTATTTTGGTTGCATTAATACAAAAACAGCATCCTCTTTGTCTTACCATAGAAGTACCATGTCAAGATACTGCATTATCTAAGACCCATACAAAGAGAAAGCCTCATGACAAGTGTGCAAATTGCTGGTGAAAATATAGTAACAGAGGTCACAAACTCTACTTTCTATGAAAGTAGACATTGACTTTAGAACTAAGATTTTAATGCACACCAAGCAAGGCCTTTTATTGCCAGAAATTGCAGAACAGGGTTCGAGAATTGATGTGCGAGGCTGCAAACATTTATTGTTGTTTTATCCATTGTGAAAAAGGGTATCAGTTTAGCATAAGAATATACATGAGTAAATAAAATTTATTTTTAATGAAAAGTTCCATTGTCGTGTGAAGAGGGAAATGAGTGGTAGTGGAGGCCTCTGTGCTACTCAGTCTCAGGTAAACTGAGTTTGTATTTTTTGGGTTTATCACTCTTTTCTCTAACCAAGATCTTGTACTCTGGAGACAAGGAGATAAAGCACAATGCTACAGCCTTCATGGTAAAGCCAGAGCATGACTATAAAGCAGAATTAACAGGTAGTCAGATTTGGAACTAACAAAGACCTATAAAATTTTTCTTTAAAATCGCTACTTACAGGTCACTGAACTATCAGTCATGCTAATATCCTTTTATTCCTATAGACAGTGGCTCAATGGCACCAGACCAAAAAACAAACAAACAAACAAACAGACAAAATAGAAAAGTAGAACCACCACAGTGAGGCTCCATCAATTTATATGTTTCTTAGAAAAATTTTTAAATAACACAGAGCTTTAATATACAGGTAGAGATGATGTATTCCAGCACAGCCATCCTAACTTAATATTTTCCAGGCCAAAAAAAGGATAAAATGATTAAAATACAACAAGGCAATACAGACTTCTGTTAAACTATCCAGCAACATCCAGCTTACATGAGAAACTGCTTTTTTAAAACTAAAAATAATAATTATACCTATTCATGTGGTACACAGTGAAATTCCATACATATAATGTATATTGATCAAATCAGGGTAATTAGCATATTCATCATCTCAAATATTTATCATTTCCTTTGTGTTGAAAACATTAACTATCTGCCTTCTGGTTATTTGAAACTACGTCACACATTATTGCTAACTATAATTATCCCACGTGGTATAGAACACTAGAAACTATTCCTGCTACCTAGATGTAATTTTGTTTCCTTGAGGACTGGACCCAAACACCTCCAAGGATCCTTCTCACTTGATAGTGTTGGACAGAGGAAAGTTGAAACATGCAGCATTTTATAAAGGATCTGCAATCACTACCATCTGTGGCCTATCCCAGTTTCTGCCTTGCCTCTCTTTCTACCTTTTATATTCAAATCCAGTCCATCCTGATTCTTCTGGAAGAGACACAGTGGCTAATAAATGTTATAGTCAGGGCCCTCCTTTTCTGCCTTCTCTTTCCTCTTCTTCATCCCAAAGATTTCTAAATTTATTATCCCCAAATTCAAAATATCCCCCCAAAAGAAGGCAGGAAGTCTAATGAAATGTTTGAATCCAATGAACCAATGCATGGATAAAAACAGAGTAAGCAGAAGTGCTGCATGGTGATAACTCGCCCAGCTCAACAGGTCAAACTCCCTCAATCCATGCAATATGATAGATACCTCTAAAACCTCCACCACAAGAGGTCATATTAGAGAGCGTAAAACACTAAGGTTGATCCTCCTTTTGGGACCTGAGGTGGATTAAGCTATGTGTCTTACCAAGAAAAGGAATCACCACGGAATGTTTTTAATCAGACCGTGAGGAGACAAGAAGTCCAGTTCCCTAGTTTATGAATGGAAACCATGGCACAAGAGAAGTGAAGTAGCTTGCCTGCTAAAAATCAAAAAGTGAGTTAGAAGCAGAACTAGGATAAGAATTCACATGCTCCATCTACCACACCATATCGCCTTCACCATCTTCTTGTTCTTTTATTCTCTCTGTTACTGTCTCGTGGGCTGGGCTTTGATTCACAGGAATTTAGGCTAGGATCAGAAGGAGAATGCTAGGGGAGGTCCCACATTAACACAATGGCTCTCTTTCCACTTCAGACAGTAAAATAAGCATTAGGTCTTTTCTGAGTGCTCCAAGGTTAGACACAGGTAATAAGCACACTCAGCTGAGTGGTTTTCACAACACTAGACATGAAGAAGCCTCAGGGCTGCTTCTGGAGTGAGCAAGAAGATGCTCAGCCACGATCCAGAGCCCAGACTCCTTATTTCAGCCAGAACAGCTCAAACTCAGCCATTTTATACATCACACTTCCTATTAAGTCCACTTGAACAGAGTCCCCAGCTATGGAACACAACTGATGTACTAAAAATGTACTAGGATTTTGCAAAAGAAGACACGACTTTAAGGATTAGATTATTTTGCTTTATTTTTGTAAAAATTAAGAACAGTCATTTTACATTTCTGGGCCACAATTTCACTATGTATCAGGTGGGTTAACAATTAATTCACAAATGCCAAGTAAAAAAAAGAGGCAGTGTATTGCAAATGTGTTTTGTAGCAGTAAAGCCCTTGCAAATCATGAATCTTACCATATGACCCTGTTAGAGACAGGCCCGCAGCTTTATAGAAAGAGGGATGCTAGATAAAAGAAGGCTGACCTTGGAGAGCCTAAGTAACTTATGGTTGGTGTGATTTTATCCTGAGGGGTTATGGGACTTTCTAGTCCTGACAGTTTCAGATGAGCTATTAGTTAATTGAGGTTTTGCACTGAGGATAAATAGAGGGATTGTAGAGGAATTTATATTGCGCATGTGTGTTGTTTGTTTCCTGAGATGCCTGGTACTGAGTTATCATTGTGTATATAAGGCAGACAGGAACACAGAAGGAGGGAATGCATTTGCAGAAACATATCTACGTGCCTTCCTTTCCCGGCTTATCACTTACCCTACATTTTCTAAGCTCCAACTGGGCTGAACATTTCCAGTTCCTGTAATATACATGCTTAAATGCTCTGAAAAGCCTCCTCTGACCTCTCCAGGAGAATATTGGAGCACCTTCCACTAGGCATCCATACAGCCTTGTTCACAGATTCATTATCATATTTATCACATATTCTTGTTGTTATGGCTTTACACATCTTTTTCTTACAGTAGAAGTCCCTTGTGGTGTGAGAAAGGGTATAAACTGTGTTCCCTTTGATTGTAATCTGCAGTGTCCTGCATTCAGTAGAGGCTTAACAATTGTTGGTTCAATGAAGTTTATCAATAAATAAGTAAATTTTAATAACTGATACAAACTAGCTCACAAGTGACTGTGGATTTCCTCAATTTGTAAGCTGGACTCTGACAAACATCCCAATATGGAAGAGTTAAATGATTGAATAGATCACCAGATGGAATACCAGATAGCTAAACTTTTGTGGAACAAGAATAGATGCCCCTGAATTTCATTAGTCTTCAAATATTGGCCCCTATTTCCAAGTTTTTAAAAAAATATCGTTACTTACTCAGCTGCCTTCCCTAGATTCCGTAGACTCCCATATGTCTTATTAAATTAAAGGCAAAATCATTAAGGCCAATATAAACTCTGTATGGAACTAGTGAAATGTTAAGTTGCTTCTTTTCTTGAGATCTCCTAGAACTGGTCCGGGAGCACTTAGGGACGAGCTCAGACCCACCTCTCTCAAAGGTAATAATACTCCTGCATATGTTTCCTCCCTATCCAGTCTGGTATCCAGTCCTTATCTACCCACTTTCTCTAACTGAGATACAGAGACGGGGATGGAAATGGTGATTAGTAACAGCATGGCGTAAGTATTATTTAAGATATAAAAATAAATAACAACATAGAAACAATCTGGCAGAGTGGTGAAAAGTATGGGATCCGGAACAAGATTGCCTGGTTTTGAACCTGAACTCTGCCACTTATGAGCTGGTTTAACCTTAGGCAAAACTTTGTAGCTTGGTTTTCACGTTGGTGAAAATGAGAAGGACCACGTCATCACAGGGTCGTTGTGAGAATTAAGTCAGCTTTAATACAGAATATACATGTCTGGCAGATATTAAGTCCTCAACAAATGGAAACAAATACAACATAAAACATTAAAATATGATGTAGTAAAATGTGATACAATGCAATAAAATACAATATAATGGCAGGCTGTACTGTCCACAGATGGTCACGACAGTGTCTCTTGCCCACAAACTTGTCTGGAGCCTTACTACAACCCCAACAAAAAAGGTGGAGTCTAACCCCCTGTCCTTGAGCCCAGGTGGACCTCAATCAACAGTGTATAGTGGAAAGGACACTTTATGTAAGTTCTAAAACTAAGTCATAACAACGCTGGCATTTCTACCTTTCTCTCTTGTGATACTTGGCCTTGGAATTCATCCACCACGCTGTAAGAAAGCCCTATTAGCCTGTAGAGGAACTCACATTAAGAGAAACCAAGGTCCTGATGCACAACTCTAGTCGCGCTTCTAACACCAACCTGGCAGCCATGAGTAAAGCATCTTGAAAGTGAATCCTCTGCACCAAAATGAAGCCACATGGGCTCATTTCACAGAGCAGAGTTAAGCTATTTTCATGGAGTGCTACCAAAATTGCAGATATGTGAGTAAAGTAGACATTACTAAGCTTTGGGATAATTTATCAAGCAGAAATAAATGGCTGATACAGATACAGATGGAGATAAAATTGTATTTATATGAACTAGTACTTATCCCTTCTGTCAAAAGGGAGTGCTTGTTTTGCCTCAACCTACACATTAATAATTTAAACAAAGCATACTTTTTTTCTAAAGGATTTTATAGCTTACAAAGAACTTTCATAAAGAAAAGCTAATATGTTCATCAGAAATGAATATACATGATAATGATAGCTTCATGTTATAAACTAGGTAACCATATATCAAGCTTCCTTTACTTATCACTTGCTCAGGGTGACACAGCCACTCAGAGGCAAATCAAAAGTTGAACATGTGTATCTTTTCACTCTAAATCCAGAGCTATATTCATTATATCAAGCTGAAAATCTGTACTAAGTCAGGAGTTTGTGGACTTTGTTCCAACTCATTGTTCAGCTACAACTTCTGGCCTGAGTAAGGCCCTCTATACACCTTGGACTCCTTGAGAAATTGAGGCGGTTAGATCAAAAGACCTCCTAAACCACATTCAGGTATAACTTTCTTAAATTCTGGAGTTCTTCCTACATCTGTTAGTACTTTTCATTACCTGTTACTCCTTCCAGATTCTATTCTTCTCATGATACCCCACATGCCTCCTCTGCTTTCTGACTTGACAGATTCTACAAATAAACTTATATTTGCACTAAATCCCTGTGGACAGTAAGTCTAACCTCACTCTCTTTTGTGATCGGCAGGTTTATAAGATTCTCCCCAGTATTCTTACTTCCTGGGCTTCACATCCTTGTACAATGCCCTCTTTCTTAGTGTGGGCTAATCCTAGTCACTTACTTCAAACAAACAGACTATGGTAAGTGTGATGGGCTGTCCCCTCCACATTTAGGTTTCAAGTGATTATGGCTTCCATCTTGTAATCAAACTCTACCTATTGCTTGCTTAGCTTCCATGCTTTGATGTAGTGAGATGCCACATGGAGAGGCTCCCATGACAAGTAACTGAGGATAGACTCCAGCCAACAACCAGATATAAACTAAAGCACTTTATGCAACTGCCTGGAAGAAATCGAACCGTATAAAAAAGTTAAAAACCACCTAAGCATGGAAGCTGATCGTTCTCCCAGTGAACCTTCAGATACAAGTGCAGACTGAGTCAAAACCTTGATTGCAGCCTTGTGAGAGACCAAGAAGTTGATGGGCCAGCTAAGCCATATACAGATTCCTGTCTCACCAAGAACAAAGAGAAAATATGTGTTTTCAGCTGCTTGGTTTTTAAGCAATTTGTTGCATGGCAAAAAGAACAAATACTGCTTACTGTGCACTAATAGGGAGATGCTCTGAAAATCACTAAAGGGAAAGACTCACTAAAAATATAAAAGCCTCTCCACCCCTCAATCCCCCAATCCGCCAACATCTCTATCCCAGGGGATTAAAGGCAGGACATGGCCTCTTCTATTTCCGATCATACTAACACAAACGTAAGCCCTAAGAAATTAAGAGTCCCAGCGAAGACCAGTCACATCCTGAAGGAAAGACATGTCAGAGCTTCACTGCAACAGGCTGAATTGCAAAGAGCAGTCAGACCTGAGGCAAGAAAAGAAAAATATCTTAACAGAATAGAGACAGATAAATGGGGATACTCCGTTCGGACTTCTTCATCAAGGTGAAGGTCACCTTCTGAAACTTCCTTTTAATGCTGAGAACACAGACATTGAGAGTGGAAGGCATGAGAAAAGACTAGATTTCCATCTATGTACAAATGTACCTGAGGCTTCAAGAGAGGAGCTGACTTACCTAACACAACCTGCTAGTTACACAACTGGGAAGAGGACCCATTGCTCTTGGCTCAACTCAACTCCCTTTTCCAAGTCAAATGTCAAAAACAAAAACAAAAACAAAAAATAATGCATTTCAGGCAAAACAGCAACTCACTTACTTCATTCTTAATACATGTGGTGTGTAGGGTGTCTTGCATAAAAGGATGTTATGAGAAAAATTCATAATATATGTTTATGTTTGTGGCCACATCTCACATATACAAAAGTGTTTAGATGCATAAATGGCTAAATAATTAGCTTTTTAATTGTTTACTTTAAAAAGCAAGAGACTAGAGAAGAAAAAAAAAATCACAGGAGGGAAATAAAAGGATTCTGTGCACAAGGCGAGTAGTTTACAATGCACTATTTCCTTCCTGAAAACAGTTAGAAAAGTCAATATTTACCCTAGCTGAGAGAGAGAAGGATGTGCCTATCATAAAACAGATGATGTTTAACAAGATATTGTGTGTGATCACTGGGATGAGAATGCAAAATAATCTTTGTATAGGGCTTTATAGTTTACAAAGCACTTTAATGTACAATGTGTCATTTACTTGTCACAACATCATATATGATAAGCAGAGAAGGTATTAATATCATGGAGAAAGAAAATGAGGTTCAGAGAGATCAAACAGTTAACACTCATGTTTCTAGGTATGGCAGAACTGAATTCGGAATTCTAGTTTTCCAAACCTAATAGTTCTTTCAAGAATTGCAGATTCAAGTGTATTATAAATTTGTTGGGAGATTTTAAGTTTTCTCACCACAAAAAATAAATATGTGAGGTAATGCATATTTTTATTAGTTTGATTTAGCCATTTCACGATGTATACATATATCAAACATCATGTTCTACGCCATAAATCTATACAATTTTTATTTGTTTTGTTTTTGTTTTTTGTGTGTGTGATGGAGTTTCGCTCTTGTCACCTAGGCTAGAGTGCAGTGGTGCAATCTCGGCTCACTGCAACATCCACCTCCTGAGTTCAAGCAATTCTCCTGCCTCAGCCTCCTAAGTAGCTGGGATTACAGGTGCCCGCCACCATGCACAGCTAATTTTTGTATTTTTAGTAGAAAGAGGATTTCACCATGTTGGCCAATCTGGTCTTGGACTCCTGACCTCAGGTGATCCACCCTTCCTGGCTTCCCAAAGTGCTGGGATTACAGGCGTATTTAATATCAATAAAAATAAATTTACAATTTTGAAAGAAAGAACGGCAGGTACAAATCTTTACTTTTTTTTTTTTTTAAGGGCATCTTCCAGATTCTGTCAATGTACTATGTATGCAGGGAAAGATACTTCTCTAGGTTATGGTTTTTCCTCCTCTAGAAAAAAGGCATAAAACTAGCATCCACTTTTGACACTAGAGCAAGCCTTAAGGGTGTGCAGCTATAGAAATGAGAGAACGGAGGAAGACAGTGCTGCTTACAAACATGTGACTGACAAGAAGCTTTAAAGGGTTCACAAAGTGTGGTCCACACCAGAGCAACATTTGAAATACAAATTATTGAGCCTCACTCTAGCCCTACTGAATTGAAAACATAACGTAGAGCCCAGTAATGGCATTTAACAAGCCCTCCAAGTCAATCAGATGAACAATAAACTTAACCATTGCTTTACATGCTTTAGTGTCTGGGTAGGTGAAGCGTGACAAGAATAACTTACATCAATAGGCCAATGATAGGTTTAGTAAATTGTGACAAATTAATAATCTATGAGTCATAAATTTTGCATTTAAGTGAAGGTTGTTCACTTATCAGAGGAATTATCTTGTTAAACACAGAAACATTCTAGCAATCAACATGTCTTTCAGATGATGGTAGGACAAGACCATTATGGCTCTAGCTCTAGCTTTTGGCTCCATGCATTAGAAACCAAAGGGGCTGGGCAAAGCACAAGAACAGAGAGATGTCCTCAGATACCATAAGTAAGATGCCCAGCTGAAAAGAGGTAGATAATCTATTTCAGAGAGTTGGATGGGACATCATGGGCCGAATTTATAAATCAATCTTCTTATATAAAAGCAGTAACTCAGACAATTTAAGAATAAGCACGCAGCTAACAATAAGATCTTCTAATGCATATGGTGCTAAATATGTCAAACACTGTTTCAAGTGCTTTATACATGGAAACTCATTTAGTCCTCATTACAATCCTGGGAGATAGATACTATAATTATCTTCATTATAGAGATAAAAGAACTGAGGCACAAAAAGTTTAAGTGACATCCCAGGCCACATATTTAGAGTCAAGGGAGTGTGGTCCCAAAATTCATGATTTTAATTATTACAGTATATCTTAAACTCTATGAAATTAGTTCCAAATTATCCTGAGCACAATGAATTTGGGTTCAAATTATCTCGAACAACATGAACTTGGTCTTTAAATTTGTCAATACTTCCTTATGTTTGCATATAACAAATCCATATAATTGGGTTGCATATCATCAACTCCAACCAAATGGTAAAACAAAATTTTCTATAGTGAAATAACAAAAGCAAAGAAAGAAATATCAATATAGTTTGTCTTTAATACGGGGCAAAAATAATACCAACTCAAGCTAGAATGGGCATGAGGGATCATCTAATTCCACAAGTACAGTTTGCAAACCAACTGAAAGAAGCCCAGATTGAAAGAAACTCAGAGACTTCTCAGTGTTCACCAAAATTCTACTGATACCCACAGGGGCCAGGTCATGTTCCAAGGTCATTGGAGGTTCTTGTCAGTAACAAGTTTAACAAATGAAACATCTATACCAGGTATCACAGCGAATTGTGCAAAGTCATGATTGAGGCTGAGCAGTTTGCTTTAGGCACAGAAATAATCAATTTAAGGGCCTGGAACAGAATGAAGGTCTTCTGTTCTTCCTTCCAAGTTTTATATGAGGAAACAGAAGACTCCAAGAATGAGAGTTCTTGGAGTTCTGTAACCAACATTGGGAGTACCATGAAATCCTAGCATCATTCAAATCAGTTCCCATCTGTTGCCTAAATTCCTTTCCCAGAATTACTGCCAAAATTCATTTGATAATGATGTTGGTGGTGAGACCAACAGTAATAACTGTTTATTATGTACAAGATATTGTATTTTCACATTAAACACACACTTATTATTCCTTGTGGTCCTCATGTCAACTCTGAAATGTGTTATCAACTCAGAACACTGAGATTTAAAGAGTGTGAATAATTCACCTTGTAAATACCAGAGTGTCATTTCAAATGCTCCAATGAAGGAAAACTTGCTCTCTTCTCAGGCAGCCTAAGTTGTACTTCAGCTGCCATTACTTTTGGTAAAATATTGACCTTAGATTGCTGACTGCCTTCCTCAGTTCCTAGATACGGGTTTTCATTCTGCTTTCTCAAGCTACACGAGAGTCGGATTCTTCTTCTTGCAAATACTCCTTATCCACCAAACAGCTTCTGTGATCATCCAGGTAGATTTCTTCCTTTTCCTGTTCAATAAGCACCCTCCATGTGCTTCTTTCTTACCATGTATACTTAAGTACTATAACTGTTAGATTGCATTTTTCCCCAATAGATTGTAAGCTTATTCAGGGTGGAGGCCACTCCCAATGCCATCTGCGTATTCTAGGCAAATTATTCAATACAGAGCCTTTTAAAATAAATTTTTTAGTTAAGACATGATTCACATACCATAAAACATGCCCTTTAAAATGCACAATTTAGTGATTCTTAGTATATTCAAAGAATTGTGCAGCAAATTCCAGAATACTTTAATTACATTTCCAAAAGAAATCCTGTACCCATTAGTAGCCACTCTGTATTGTCCCCTCCCCCTGGCCACTGGCAACCACTAATGTTTCTGGGTCTCTGGATTTGCCCATTCATATAAATGGAATCATAAACTGTGGTCGTTTTGTCTGGTTTCTTTTGTATAGCATAATGTTTCCCAGGTTCATCCATATTGTAGCACGTTTCAGAGCTTTGTTCCTTTTTACGGCTGAGTAATATTCAACTGTATGGATATACCACATTTTGTTTATCCATTCACCAACTGATAGATATGGATACACCATATTTTGTTTATCCATTCACCAATGGATAGATATTTAGGTTGTTCCCACTTTTAGGCTGTTATGAATAATGTTGCTATGAATATCTCTATACAGGTCTTTGTGTGGTCATATATTTTAATTCCCTTGGATACATAAATAGGAATATAATTGCTTGGTCATGTGGTAACTATGACCAATTTTGAAGAATTGACAGATTGCTTCCAAAAGGGCTATGCCATTTTACAATCCACCAGCAATGTGTGATGTTTTCAATTTCTCTACCACATTGCCAACACATCTTGTCTTTTTTTATTATAGCCACCTTAGTGAGCGTGAAGTGATATCTCATTGTGGTTTTGACTTGCATTTCCTTGATCACTAAATATGTCCAGCATCTTTTCCTAGGCATATTATCCACTTGTATATCCTTGGGGAAATGTCTATTCAGATACTTTGTTTCTTACTTAATTGGGCTGTCTTTTTCTTAATGAGTTGTAAGAATCTTAATATATTTCAGGTATAAGCCCCTTAACAGATACATGATTTGCAAATTCCATGGATTGTTTGTTCACTTTCTTGATGGTGTCATTTGAAGCACAAATTTGGTTAATTCTGATGAAGTCCAACTCACCTATTTTTTCTTTAGTTGTTTGTGCTTTGATGTCATGTTTAAGAAACTACTGACTAACTCAATTTCATGAACCTCACTTCTATATTTTCTTCTACAAGTTGTATAGTTTTATCCTTTACATTTGTGTCTTACGATATGAGGTAGGGAGTCCAGCTTTTCTCTTTGTAGATATCTGGTTGTTCCGGCATCATTTGTTGAGAAAACTATTTTTTCCCTGTTTGAATGTCTCAACACCCTTTTGAAAATCAATTCTCCATAAACAAAATGGTTTATTTCTGGACTCTCAATTCTACCCCATTGATTTTTATGTATATCTTAGGCCAATAACACACTGCTTGATTTCTGTCTTTTGAAAGAAAGTTTTGAAACTGGGAAGTGTGTGTCGGAAACTTCCTCATCTTTTTCAAGATTATTTTGGCAATTCTGGGTCTCTTGAACATCCGTGAATTTAAGGATGTTTGTCAATTCTTACAAAGAAGCCAGCTTAGATTCTGATAGGGATTGCTTTGCATCTATCGATCAAATTGAGGAGTATCCCACTTAACAACATTACATCTTGCAACTAATCAACAGAAGATGTCTTTCCATGGATTTAGGACTTCTTTAATATCTTTGAACAAATCGACAGAGACTTTGTATTCAATTAGTAATCAGTGAATAAAGGAATAAATGAGTGAATAAGCCAAAATCATAAATAAAAAGGAGCATCCAGATGTCTCTTGGAAATACATACACAATGGCCACTGTCTTGAATCCCATCTCACTTCCAAAAAGCCACTGTTAATTAGTCACCACTTTCAAAATACTGATTTCAGCCCTTTTTTACATAACTTTTGTCATAAAATCTATTGTTTCTTTTTCTTTTGCCCATGTGATACGATCAATAATGCTAGAAAGGCAATGGCCCTGAAAGATACATCTCTATCCACTCTTCCTTCAGAAGGCACTCAAGGAAACATGTGCCAGCACAGCTGCAAACAGACCACTCTGATTTTCCTATCTTTCCTTCCTTGTTGGGAGATCTCATTCACAAGTGACTGTGAATCAACATAGTTAAACATCATAATTTTAGCTATGCTAGAGTAGACGATGGGAGAAAAAGCTCTAAAATTAATATTACATAGAATATTAAGTCATCCAGGATGCTGTTTATAAAAATTGTTTCCTGGCTTGGACTACCTTGGTAAGCATCAAGTTAACATAAGTTGGCCATTTGGGAAACAAAACATAACTCTATGTTGGCTGGGTGATGGAGAGAGCCAGGAAGAAGATTCCTGAATGGTAAGAAGCTTAGCACCTCTAGCAGTATCTAAGAAGTAACATTTTTCAGCATTTTCATATAAGCAGTACAACATCAGGATGAAATTAGAAAGAGTTCAAGACACTTCACAAATGATTTACTTTATGGGTTCATACGTCTGACTATACAGGCTTCAAGCTTTATTGTTTCTTCAACTTGTTTCTTAAAAGGAACAAGTAAATATTATATCTTTTTAACCCACTTTAAATCTTATATTTTATTTACAGGAGCAGAATGTGCTACTTTAATGGACCCATTGTTTACCATCAATATAAGCAAAGAATCCATTTAAAATTCAATACTCTCTTTTTAAAATTGTCCGAAGTTTAGATATATTTTTAAGATGTTTATAGGCAAATATATGTGTATGGACACAAAGTTTATTTCCATTTAAAAAGCATGACTTAGATTTAGACAATTAATTAGTTTTGAAATGCTTTATAATTGGCATATATTTATCACATTTCAAATACTGGGTCAAGAGGTATCAGAAATAAATTGGTAAAGGAAGGAGGAGGTGAATCTTAGAGGCTTCTTTAAATGAAGCAGAGCTTCCTGGCAGTAAACACAAAAAATTCATGTAATATGGCCAGGTGCAGTGGCTCCCGCCTGTAATCCCAGCACTTTGGGAGGCCGAAGTGGGCAGATCACCTGAGGTCGGGAGTTCGAGGCCACCCTGACCAACATGGAGAAAACCTGTCTCTACTAAAAACACAAAAATTAGCCAGGCATGGTGGCACATGCCTGTAATCCCGGCTACTCAGGGAGCTGAGGCGGGAGAATTTCTTGAACCTGGGAGGCGGAGGCTGCGGTGAGCTGAGATCATGCCATTGCACTCCAGCCTGGGCAACAAGAGCGAAACTCCGTATCAAAAAAAAAAAAAAAAAAAAAAAATTCATGTAATAATACAGGTGTTTTTGTTGGTGGTGTTGTTTTCTGAAAAAAAGAAGCATATATCAGTATATTAGCTAAGTAACTTCTTTCCTGTCACTGAATATAAGGAATTTATCATATTGGTCTTTATTTAGGAAATAGTAACATAATGGTCCTCTGTTTTCTTCAGTTCTGTGGAGAATATAGAAAAAGACTTGATATTTCCTTCTTATGTTATCTCAACAGTAACAGAATGGATATAATATTGAATTATACCCCATGATAACATCATCTTCTTAACAAAATACTTTGTCATCAAGTGGTATAAGGCAATATAAGAGTAAAGCTGAAAATTTTGATGAATCATTGGTTACCGTTAGGTTGCTCTTATAAAAAAAATTCACTTCAGCCGCACTTATTTTTCTTAATGCAAATACATGTTCTTTCTTTTAAAAAAATCACAAAGCAGCTATAACTTTGTCATGCACTAACTCTATATCTATTACAGATTGGCTTTTCTAGCATATTTCTAGAATGGAAATGTAAAGATTTGAAGACAATGTTTATTTATTCAGCAAAAATAAATTTGTATGCCTCTCATGTGCCAGAAAACAAATGATAACCTTGCCTCAAGGACTTCACAGTCTGGTACTTATCACAATTATTTCTTTGTTATTCAAACTGAAGTCATTTTATACCTTTCTACTGTTCCTATAAAGTATACTCTGTTACGTAAAACTTCCAAAATTTTTACTTTACATTGAAATATTTGTGACTCAATACAATGAAACATAATTTGATCCCCTTCTGTAGTCTGGAACCTCAACATGACCCCATAACTTAGGTGCATATTGGGGTGTGAGTGCAGGACCCAAAGCAGAGAGACTAAAATGCACAAATGGTTCTGTCCTCATTTGTAAACGAAAACTGTAACTGCTGGCTCAACAGCAATACGTGCTCGCCTTGTATATTTCATTTCAATAGTTCCAGCTTACAGATTCATAAGGAAATATGTATGTTCAAATTACGCAACACAAACTATAGTTTTGTCTTTATAGTTAATATATCCACTGAAAGGCAGTGTTTAACTTTACCGGTAATTTTTCCATAGTGTGAAAAGAACCTTAGCAGTTACATTCCAATGTGATATTTTGTGTGGAGGGCAAACCAGTTACTCATCATGAAAAACTGTGATATGTAGGATGAGTTATTAACCACCTCCAACTTTCTGTGTAGAGATCGTCCTTATTATCACTATACTCTAGTTTGGCTATAAAGTATATAAAGAAGTAGATGTCAAAATGGACAACACAATGACTACAGATTATCTGAGACACGGCTTTTTCTCTTAAAACACAACAATCCTACATATTTGCCATGGTTATATCTAGTCATCTTGAGTTAAAAAAAAATAGCTAGACTTGTGTTTTCTTGTTTATTTGCTTTTTAAATCAAAAAAGAAAAGAAAGGAACTACGGGGTTTCATACTAACACTACTACCAAAATAGATATTTAAACAGTGGGAGAGGAAGAAAGAAATAGAGAAACCAGTCCTAACAAGAACACTCTTTAATTTTGCAAATGTGATGTGTGCTTCTGCACAGACATAGGACTAATTATTTTCACTAAGATACTGTTGTGAAATAGAGAAACTCAACAGGCAGCTTTGTTCGTTTCTTTTCAAACCAATGCTGGATTGAGTGATTTGGTGTAATGTAACATAATCATCTCGGAGCCAAGGACTCATCAAGGTCAAACAAACAAATCACAGAGGCTACCACAAGCACCATGGCTAGAGAACCACAGAAGACAACCCCCTCCCATGCTTTAGCTGAAGGAACACCCCATGGCACTCGGCGGCTATCTGCTCAGCTGCCCTCCCCTATCCCCACTAGAAGCTAAGATACATTCACAGCCAGCTCTTACACTGGGAGAAGTGAAATGAATATTTTTGTGCAAAAGCTTTATAGAGGTGCAATGCAAGGTAGATTTTTAGGCTAAATTTCCACTCTGAAAATGTTACATTTTCATGGCACTCAAAACAAAATTTATTTAAAGCTAACGTTGATTATGCTCATTACATATGACACAAACACATCATCTTCTAAAAAAATGATGAGGTATAAATGTTATTGAAATGCAATTATATACCATCTAAAAATTAATTGCCTGTCATCAAAGTCATGGCATGCAACTCTGAGTCAGCTAACCACTCCTCCACTCCCAAATCATTGTTATTTAACTGTTGAAGTTTTCTGGCGGGTACAGGCTAATTTAAAACAACACAGATCCTCTAAGTAAAACATGGGCACTGTGAAGAATAAGATCCCTTTCTCTTTTAAAATGGTGTTTTGCAAATTTTATTTTACTGTATTCCACTTAACATCAGAGGTTTCTACAAGGTTTCAACTTTTACCACAGCTCTCAAAGAAAGTTATTATTAAGCAGACAATGCCAATACACAGACAAATCTATTTCTCAGCAAATCATGAAAAGCTCCTAAATTTTTCCTAAGAGAATATAGGAGGAGGAAGATGCCACTATCCAGACCTATTTTCTTTTTCAACAGAGTATTTATTACCCAGTTCCTATCTCAGGTCCCAAGCAGCCTTGCCAGAAACAGCAAAGTCTCTAGTCTGCAGGGACAGTCTATGTCTCATCACACAGTATCAGCATGTTGTAGCTTTCATCTCCCAGTAGCCTACATGTTTGGCTTGCATTGAATAATATGAAGCATTAAACATTTTAATTACTAATTAATCTCCCCTGCAGCTCCTCATGGCGTTTGCAAGCTAGAACACAGAACACATGAGAAGGGAAGATCCAGGGCACCACAAGACTCCACCCTGATTACACTGCACCCAAGCCCTCAGACCACATGAATTCTTATAAAAAGCTGTAAATACAACACACATATACCTGAAATAATTTCTCAGGTTGCCTCATACATTATTGCTCTATGAAAGGAACCCAGTGTGGGAGTGCTGGGACTGCAGCTAACGATGTGTCCATATGACCACACAGCATTTCAGTACTCAGTTTCCAAATAGACTAAGAAGTTAGAATAGTTTTTAAAGTGAGGAATTAAATATATCATTTATAGGATGAACAGCATTCAGAAAGGACCAGACCCCAACCTTCAAAGGCCTGAAGTTTTAAAACAAACTCCAGACACAAGCTAACAATCCCAAAATGAAATGGGAATGACTGTGTGAGCTGTTGCTTTGAGCCAACATCTTATTTCTTGTAGCTTGAGAACACTATTCTATCTTTTGAAAAGGGGGAATGGAGTACAGTTACCCTGCCCATTTTTGAAATAACAAGAAGGAGGCACAAACTGGTAATGTGAACAGCTTCACACAAATGGAGCTCCTTTCAGAGAGGGGACCTCAGGGAATCAAGAAGCTAGTGTTCTTCCCACTGGCAAACTTGGAGACAAGGCCATCAAAGTATGCCCCACCATATTCTTATTTTCAAAATATCTCCAAATTTTTCATATTAGTTGAAGAAGAAAAACTCACCTCTTTTCTCTATGCTACTCACAGAACACTTCACTTCTATTGATTGATTGATTGATACTGATTGAGACAAGAGTTTTGCTCTGTTGCCCAGGCTGGAGTGCAGTGGCACGATCTCAGCTCACTGCAACCTCTGTCTCCCGGGTTCAAGCAATTCTCCTGCCTCAGCCTCTCGAGTTGCTGGGATTACAGGCGCATGCCACCACCCCCAGCTAAGTTTTGTTTGTTTGTTTTTAGTAGAGCTGGGGTTTCACCATATTTACCAGGCTAGTCTCGAACTCCTGACCTCAAGCAATCCACCCACCTCAGCCTCCCAAAGTGCTGGGATTCCAGGTGTGAGCTACCATGCCTGGCCAGAACACTTCACTTCTGGCACTAAATGTGAGGGGTTTTTTTTCATACATTAACCAATTTTCTGATATCAGATGGGTGGCTTATGACTCAATTCAGTTCTGACACAATCTACCTGGAGTTACTGCAGATCCCACAGGTTAAGGGTTCAAGTACCACAAGACTGTTTCCACTTCATATGTTAATCACAAGCTGCGGTGGTGGGGCAGAGTAGGGGTGGTCACCAGTTACCCAGACTTCTGTCTGATTTGACTTCAAATTGGGGTTTGCCATTATCCCCTTCCCAAGTTTGATAATATGCTAGAATTGCTCATGAAACTCAGGGAAATGCTTACTTACGTTTACTTGTTTATTATAGAGGATATGATAAAGGATAAAGATGGACAGGCAGATGATGAAGTACACAGGGCTAGATCCAAAAGGGTCCTGGGTACAGGAACTTCTGTTACCCTAGAGTTGGGGTATGCCACCCTCCTGGCATAAAGATGTGCTCAACAACCTGAAACCCCTCTGTACTTCAGGGATTTTTAAAGAGACTTCAAAACATAGGCATGATTTGTTATTCATTCAATCTCTAGCCCCTTTCTCATCCCCAGAGGATGGGAAGTGGAGATTAAAGTTCCAAGCATCAAATCATTGCTTGGTCATTCTGGTAACCAGCCGAAATCCAGGAGCCCACCAAGAGTTGCCTCATCAAAACAATGGATATTTCCATCACTCAGGAAATTCCACGGAATTCAGTAGCTCTGAGTCAGGAACCAAGGTCAATAACAAAATAATATTAGAACAAAAGATGCTACCAGCACCCCTATCACCTAGGAAATTATAAGGATTTACAAACACTGATTCAGAAATTGGAGTAGAAAAATATATTTATATATTATTTCTTATTATTTCACAGTATCACACTAGTCTAAATGAGGATAGTGAAAGCCCATTTAACCAATTCAAAAGCAACTTGATTCAAAAATTACTAAATCTCCAGCTACCATGAAATATTAATGTAAGACAATTTATTTGAAAAGTGTTCCAAGTCACTTAGTCATCAGCTCCAATCCTACCAAACTTACTTGGGGAAAAAAAGACAGCCCTGTACTAGAAACTAGAAGATGAATACTGTACCCTAACTCTGATAAAAGAAGGAGCACAAAAATCATAAGTTCATGATTGATCTCTTGTCTTCTAAGAAATAGACAGAATTTCGTTCCAACCCCTGCATAGCTTCTAGAGGCCAAGGTGTACTTATACTAACAAATCATGCCTACCTAATGGATTGGGTTTAGATATATACTAGCTTAAAGATGTTACAGTGTCTTAAGTTTTCTGTTTACCTTTGAAGTATGTCTTTGATATGCCTAATTCTTTGTTATGTGTTTGAGACATATTTTAAAGAAGGTGCCATAAAAGAAAGACTTTTTGGAATAAACCAATTGTGATACTAAAGGAAGCCAAACTCTCCCCTGGTTGTCGTTATCATCAAGCTGGGCCTTTGTGTCATGGTTCGGGGAAAATACAAAGAATCACTGAAACTGTCTCTAAATGAGCCTCCTTAAGCGTGTTCTTTCCTTCTCTGGGCAAAAGCTTTCCATCTACAAAGTAAGAGTTTGGCTAAGTGACCTAAAAGGCCCACTAAAGCTCTGATATTCTATGATCACATTTTGTCTGCAATTCACTCCAGGATCACCTCTGAACTTTTCACATCTGTTCTTCTAAAACTGCTCCCTGACAAACACATTTAAAATGTTTAGAAATTTTAGTTTCAAACACTAATGTAGTTTGATTGCATAAATCCATGCAGTGTCATGGAGGATTTTTTTATAAAGTAGATGTAAGCTAAAGTCATTACCCCAAAATCACTGCAGCCAGTAACACTGTTGCTGTCCCCACGTAAATTTCTCTTTCTAACTATGAAAGCCCTTGGGCATCAAAAGGGCTACTTAGGTACTACTAAGTAAGTTTGAGTTTTTCAGCAGTAATCCCATTTACACTTTACATACCCTATTAGACAAACTTATTCTTCAAATAATATTCACTTTCCACGTTCCTTGACTTTCTCACTCTTGTTATTCTTGGACCTTGAATCCCATGCCCTTCCCATGACACTTTAAGCCAAGTTAGCTCAAATACTGCCTGCTCTATGCAGTCCTCTCTGACACTGAAAGGTATAAGGTACAATGTTGGTATTCCTGTATTTTATCTCCCAATAATTTTGACACATGGTGATTTACTTGACAATTTAAGTAGCACATTGAAGCCCTTCTTCTGTGTCCCTTTGGGTTACTTACGGGCTTATCTCTTCTGTAAGATTAAATATCACTCTAAAGGAAAGACCTGTCGATACTAACCTTTAAATCTCCAATGACTGATCCAGAGGAGGATCTCATCAAATGTTAGGTGAATGAATCAATGAATCAATGAATATGTGGAATTAAGCCAAATTTCCAAAAATCAATATAGGGATTAGTAGGTGAACAGAACTAAAGTCAGAAAATTTGGGAGTGAAAAATACTCCCTAGAATAAAAGGAAGAAAATGGTTTAGCAAAACCTATTTTCAAGAGCTCAGACATTTTTCAGACTTGTTATGAGAATGGAGCTCCTTGGAACCTCTTACCATATAAACATTCCACATACATATCATTTTTCCTAGACCATGAGTCAAAGCAGCCTTCCAAAGATGATAGAGACATGGATTCAAAAAAGCTTACAACATATGTTTGACTAATGAGAAATCACAGACCTACTAGCCTATTTTAAGTAGTCAGGTGATTCTATAGGTTTTGAAATTTGCTTTGAACAAAAATAGAAACATCAATGTTGGGCATTAACGGTCTACATTTCTAGGAGTTTTCAAGTACCTTTTAATTATAACACAACACAGTCTACTACAGACATCATCTTCTCTTGGCACATACTTTTAATATTTTAAGTGTGTGATTATTGTTCTCACAGCTTATAATTATGTTAACCAATAAATATTAACACATCTAATTCAGCTCCACCAGAGGGAAGATAATTCAAAAGGATGAGATGTATCTCTCAATTAACTCTTGCTTTGTTAAATCATGGTAATAGAAAAAAAATTAGAATGGATCATCCTTTAATTTCTGAATGGAACAGGCACATCAAAAGTGTTTTACCATAATTATGAACTTATTCTACTTAATGGCTATTACAATTAAATTTTTTAACCTTCTGAATGTTTTTCTTTTTATGGGAGAGCCACATTCAAGGGACAGTGTCACTCAGATGACTGATGCCAGCTTTCATCGATGGTAAAATCATTACAAAAATGAAGACAAAACCTGACACCCTCAATCTGGTGTTTAGAACTTAAAATCAAGCACAAGCCAAAATTCAAAGTCCAGTTGTGCTCACACAGTGCTCAAACATATGGCCAAGGAGAAACCATTAATCTTCTTCGTGAGTCTTAGTTTCATCACCCTGAAAGAAGCACATCACGCACATCTCAGAATCGAGATATCTATGTCTCACTCAAGTGAGAATATATGTGAAAGTGCTTCACAATCAGTACTGTCCAAATATCAGTGATGATGAATTTGTGTGCTCACAAAGATTCCTCAAACAAAACGTAGCTGCAGAATAAACCTATTAAAATGCAATGGTTTATGAGAGGCATGTATAGACACAGGCTTCAAGAATGAAGCTTGTATTAAACAATAGACCTCAAAGCATGATCTCCTCAGTGTCTATTAGGTTATAAGGATTTAGGGGAGGAAAAAAAGATTTAAATGAAAACTCCGTTTAAAAAAAAAGCCGGGGGGAGGGGCGGGGCACGGTGGCTCATGCCTGTAACCCCAGCACTTTGGGAGGCTGAAGTGGGTCAGTCACAAGATCAGGAGATTGAGACCATCCTTGCCAACATAGTGAAACCCCGTCTCTACTAAAAATACAAAAGATTAGCCGGGCATGGCGGCACACACCTGTAAATTTGGCTAAATGACCTGGAAGGCCCACTAAAGCTCTGATACTCTATGCTCACATTTTATCTGCAATTCACTACGGGAATATGTCTGAACTTTTCACATCTGTTATTCTAAAACTACTTCCTGCCAAACATATTTAAAATGTTTAGAAATTTTAGTTTCAAATATTAAGGTAGTTTAATTGCATAAACCCATGCAGTGCCATGGAGGATTTTTTATAAAGTAGATGTAAGCTAAAGTCATTACGCCAAATTTACTGCAGCCAGAAACACTGTTGCTATCCTCCCTAAATTCGGGAGGTAGGAGAATGGCTTGAACCCAGGAGGTGGAGGTTGCAGTGAGCCGAGATCGCGCCACTGCACTTCAGCCTGGGCGACAGAGTGAAAACCCATTACAAAAAAAAAAAAGGAAAGGGAGCACAAAAAAGCATTTGGGCATGATACTGCTGAGTCCAGCGGCAAAGTCAGTGGCCTTCCTGTCTTCAGATATGAGATGAGATTTGGGGCATTTGCTTGGGTGAAATCAAAAAAATTGCTGAACATCAAGCAACGGTCAGAAAGTATGAAGAGTGGCTTGCTGGAGAACATTTTTCTGACCTGGGCTCATTCTCCTGCATTATTCTAGAGTTGGTCTTACTTCCTATGTTCCTTTTTCAGAATTAATTTTAGATTTCCCTGATTGAGAACCTTCAAATAATCCCATTATCTACAAAAGACAGATTAAAATCATAATCTGACATTTAAACGTGTCTACACGCTGTCTGTAGGAAACTACCAGACTTATATTCTCTCTCTTTTTTTTTTTTTGAGACGGAGTCTCCCTCTGTCCCCAGACGGGAGCGCAGTGGCGCAATCTTGGCTCACTGAAACCTCTGCCTCCCGGGTTCAAACGATTCTCCTGCCTCAGCCTCCCGAATATCTGGGACTACAGGTGGGTGCCACCACGCACAGCTATTTTTTGTATTTTTAGTAGAGATGGGGTTTCACCATGTTGGCCAGGCTGGTCCCAGACCTATATTCTACTACAAGCCTTCAAAGTCTTCATCTGCAGCCATCTGGTTGCTTACAGATCTCTAAAGGCAGCCTTGGTGCTTGCAGCCCTGTGGCTCAGGCTATTCCCTGCTGCTGTCTCGAACAATACAATTCCACTCACCCCTCCAGATGAAAATGCAAGTCTTTTGATAAGAATTATCAGACTGCGTCACCTTCAAAAGAATATATCACTATCTTCTTTGTGCTCCTGCAGTATGGGCCATAGCCTCACATATAACATTACAGGCTATTAGAAGATTACAATGGAGTCCTATTTCTCTTACTCTCAACTATCCACTTTTCTGCCTCATAGGTTCCCCCAAAAGACCACAGTGCCTTCTACAGATGAGGAGCTCAGTACACATTTACAGGGACAAAGTATATTTTTACTGCTCACAGGATGGATAGAGCCAAGAGCAGGGTCAGTGAGGAAGAGCTAAGTGGTAGTATATTTTGCCATGAATCCCCACATGGCTAACAATTCCGTTATATGTTTAAAAAGGTACAGGGAATGTATCTAAAGAAGACAGCAGCTATGCACAGTGGCTCACGCCTGTAATCCCAGTACTTTGGGAGGCCAAGGCGGGCAGATTGCTTGAGGTCAGGAGTTCCAGACAAGCCTGGCCAACATGGTGAAACTCCATCTCTACTAAAATACAAAAATTAGCTGCGCGTGGTGGCAAGCACCTGGAATCCCAGCTACTCGGGAGGCTGAGGCAGGAGAATTGCTTGAACTCAGGAGGTGGAGGTTTCAGTGAGCTGAGATTGCGCCACTGCATTCCAGCCTCGGCAACAGAGAGAGACTCCATCTCATAAAAGAAAAAAAAGAAGAAGAAGAAGAAAGTGCTGCCACCTTACGAGCAGTTAAGTATTGAAATAACTGACAGCAGAGAAAGAAGACTGGTTCTTAATGTAAGAAAGGAACCACTGTAAATACAGAAGCTGCCATTCAAGAATTTGAGTGAGGCTCAGAGGCTCTATGCACTCTCACTTAGTCAAGCAAATGTCACGCAAGAGTCAAACAGCACAGTGACAACACTGCTCGTCCAACATTTGCAACTACAGTTCTGATGGCTGTCTTCTGAGGAACTGGAAGCCCTGAAACAGATTTGCCACAACGCTTTCAAGACTTTAGAGAGGCAGGGAATGATCACTAGCAGTGGAAGATCGGCTTCTGGAATGCAGATATTAAGTGAAGATGCTGAAAAATAGCCAAGCTCCAAAGTAGGCAAAAATAAAAAAATTAAAAAGCAAATAAAAACTAACAAGGCACCATTTGCACTTACAAAACACAGATTAATTGCAACCATCAAATTCTAGTGAACTTGAGGAGAAACTGATACATTCAAACTAACTGGTGGTACCAGTATAAACAATTCACAACCTTAGGAAATAAAAGTAAATAAAGTGGTCACATTCATCAATGTAGCAACCCCACTCCTAGAAATCTGAGGCCAGGAAATAACCCTAAAGAAAATATACACAAATATGTCCCTTGTAGCATTATTTATAACAATGACAATAATAATGAAAATCACCTTAATATCCAACAAAACCAATTTCCTTGCAAAAGACATAGCCCTTCACCTTAAACTTGCATAGCCAAGCTAAGTCATATTTGTGAAAACTATAACAGCATGTAACAAAATATCCATATAGACAAAGCTGTAAGAAGAGCAAGGCAATGGAATAAGAGATTTACTTTTTTATATAACATTTTTGTATGAAGTTGTGTTATTTTTAAAGAAAGTACTCAAAGAGTCGATTTAAGAAATTTCTGCCAGTTGACTAACACATGTTGATATTAAATAAAAAGGCAACTTAAATCATCGACTCTAAGAGGATCAAGAAAGAATAAAAGGGCCAAGCATGGTGGCTCAGGCCTATAATCCCAGCACTTTGGGAGGCTGAGGCAGGCGGATCACGGGGTCAGGAGTTCGAGACCAGCCTGACCAACATGGTGAAACCCGGTCTGTACTAAAAATACAAAAATTAGCCAGGTGTGGTGGCAGGCGCCTGTAATCCCAGCTACTCAGGAGGCTGATGCAGGAGAATTGCTTGAACCCAGGAGGCGGAGGTTGCAGTGAGACAAGATTGCGCCACTGCACTCCGGCCTGGGCGGCAGAGCAAGACTCCATCAAAAAAAAAAGAGAGAGAAAGAAAGAAAGAGAGGAAGGAAGGAAGGAAGAAAGGAAGGAAGGAAGGAAGGAAGGAAGGAAGGAAGGAAGGAAGGAAGGAAGGAAGGAAGGAAGGGGAAAAGAGCTCTCAGATGCAGCATGTTCTTTCTGATAAGAGTAGAATATCTGGGAATAGCTGTGTGGAGACGATTGTGGGCTGCACTAACCTGTGGAGGCCGAGGCTTATAGGGGGAGCTGCACTCAAGGTCAGCCAAGATGCTGGTCAAGGAGTCAATCTCAGCGTCCAGGCTGGAGCGCCTCTCCTCAAGTGTCTTGCCTCCGGGATTTCCCTGTTGGAAGCAACAGAGACATGTTAAAAAAGGAAATTTCCCTTGATATCACTATAAGTTCAGATTTCTCAAGTTATAATGTGGCTTTGTCCAAGTTTTTCTGCACCTCTTTTTTTCTTTAATTAAGCTTTCATAAAATCTCAGTGAGGTAGGCTGAGATAGAATTGTTACTTTGTGACAGATATGAAAACTGAAAAATAAAAGATGATTTTTCTCAGGTCACACACTTATTTAGCAGTTTTGTCGTTGTTGTTGTTGTTTAAAATAAGTATACAAGTAAAGGAAAATAAATGTCTCCATTCCTGCACTTAAAGAACAGAACCAGCTGAAGAGAGCTCAAGCACTTGGTGTTTAGACACCACTGCCTAGAATAATATTTATTAGAGTAGCAAGAAGCAGGGAAGGAACACTGACATTCCAGAAAGAGGAATCAGCACTTGAAGACATTGGAGCATGACAGTGCTTGGAAGTCTCAGGTCCAGGGGTATTAGGTATGCATATGTGTGAGAGATGGCAAGACCCAACGGATGCACCTAGAACATGAACTGCAAAGAGACCTCTTAGGGTTCTGCCAAGGGGCTGCAGAGGAAGCATGTGGCAGTGAGCATGGACAATGAAGTCAGGATCTCCGGATTTCCTATGTCAGAGCCTTGTATTACCTGCAGTCAGAATCAACAGGAGAGTAGAGGACAATAACATCGACACAGGGTGTTTCCAGGAATTCTAATCAGGTTTGGGAAAAAGAAGCAAAGAATCTGTCTAGAGTTAAAAGCAAGGATGTATAAAGTGAGATGACCCTAGTATTTGGAGGCAGGGTGAAGTAAAAAAATAACCTTTTAAAGTGACAATTTAATAATGATCATATATGAATATGGAAGAAGCTCTTAAAACTTCATTAAGAGATCAAAGTGTATCTTCAGCAAGACTCAATGGCAATACAATAGTGGAAAGTTACAATAATCTCATCAATTTTATTGGACTTGTCTAAGGACGTAAAATATCAAGAGAGTATCTAGTGTCTACAAGAGTTTAGAAAAAGCATTAACCAACCAAGAAACTAGAATATCTTCAGTAAGAACAACAAGTAGGGTGCCATGACAGGCTAGCACTAAATCTTATAACCCTTGAAGTCAATCTGTCATTTTAGTGAATATGTTGAAGCAAGTGTAAAGGGTAATGGCCTGTGAAGACCACTAGTTCCGTATGCCCTAGTAGCTTACACACCAAACCACCTTACCTGAGTCTTGGAGCTTATTTAACTATCTGTGTAAAAGAAACATAAAGGTATCTGGTGTTTTGGTCATTCTTTTGGGAACAGAGTCAGCTTGAGTTAATCCTTCGTGGGCCTGATCTCTCTCAAGCACAATAACATCAACTGTCTATGAAGTTGTGGCCCAGGTCCTTGGAGCCAAACCTACTTCAAGAGGCAGTTGGCTTCCTTGTTTGTGAGCCCTCTTTAAACGTGGATTTCAGGCCGGGCGCAGTGGCTCATGCCTGTAATCCCAGCAGGTTTCAAGGCCGAGGCGAGTGGATTATCCGAGGCCAGGAGTTCAAGACCAGCCTGGCCAACATGGTGAAACCCGTCTCTACTAAAAATACAAAAATTAGCTGGGCGTGGTGGCAGGCCCCTGTAATCCCAGATACTTGGGAGATTGAGGCAGGAGAATAGCTTGAGCCCTAGAGGCAGAGGTTGCAGTGAGCCAAGATTGTACCACTGCACTCCAGCCTACACGACAGAGCGAGACGCTGTCTCAAACATATATATATATACACACACACATATATATACACATATATATGTCTCAAACATATATATACACACATACACACACGTACACACACACACACACACACACACACACACACACATATATATTTCACATTATCACATTATCTAAAACAGCCACCTTATGATTTTCTCCTTCTGGATGTATTATTATGACCCCTCTACATCACGTCATGTTATTCCCCTACCCTTTTAAATCTATTTTTTAATAATATATATCACCATGTGTATTTTTCTGTTTATTTTCAGTCTCTTCCCTAGAACATATAAGCTTAATGAGAAGCTTTGTCTGTTTTGTTCCTGTTTCCTTGGACTCTCTTTCAAGATCTAGCCCAAATAAGTGTTCAGTAAGTATTTTTGAATAAATAAATCAATGAATAATGACAGACTGTGACACAGGCAGTAACCTTTCTCATAGCACTATCTTTTGGGTAAACACAGTTAGAAGTACAACAGTAAGCAGTGGATACTCTATAATTTGATATAAAAAGGGAACCAAAGAGGTTCAGTGTCCATCTGTGTGTGCACACACATGCTCACACTGGTAAGTATGTGTGTATCATCAAGCTGGACGGCCCAGATTTGAAGGCTAGCCTTGTGAAATTGAGAGATTTTCTTCAACTCTCTTGTCATAGCCAAAAATAGAAAAAGAGTGACATGACAGGTTGGTTGAAATTTAGACTTTTCTGAGTCTGAATTTCCAGTCTGATTAAACTATTTAAGGCCAGCCAGTCTGCATACTGGAAACAGATGTTTTCAAGGTGCTAATCCCTCTATCAGAGGAGATTTCATGTTTATCTCAAAGGGCAGTAATAACTATAAAACAGTGTGGTATTATTAAGAAAAATTCCATTTAACATTTAAAATTCATGTGAACGTTCTGGGTAATGGGGGTCCTGGTACAAGGAAAGGCAGGACATTATTGTTATGGAACGCAACTAAAAACTGAGTAAACTTGATCCTCTTATGTGCAGATATAAAATATTATAGCAGACATAAATTTGGTAAGTGTATTTCCACATACTCTTAGATAGTCCAATATATTGGCAAGGGTGGTAGAGTGAGTGGTGTCTGCTTAAATCTTTCCCTGGGCCATAGTTTTCTCATCTATAAAATGAAGAGAATATCACATGTTCTACCTAAGCCAGGGTGATGTTATAAGATTTAGATAAGAAAATGGATGGGAAAATACTCTGTAAGTTGTAAAGTGCTATAATTATGATGATTTTCCTAAATAGCATTAATTATAGCAACCAGTAACTATAAATTAATATGAATAATATAGCTATTGTTAATTATTCTTCTTCTTGAGGGAAGCATCATTCATTAAGTGTTCCCTTGGGGTATTAGTAAAGAGACAGGATTTAATCAGGTCTTCTACATCTGTACTTTACTGAAGCAGAAAGTACATCAACTGCCTATGCCTGAAGTCACTGCAATATCTAACCACTGAGACTCAACAAGTCACGGAATTACCCTGAACTATATAATAAAACAAGTAATTATAATATGCAACCAGTCTGTGCTTGTAAGACATCAGTTAGTTTCCAGGGTCCTTATTCTCCCTACCCTCTAAGTTCAGACTGCTCCCTATTGTCAGTTTCTCAAATTAGGCTGATGCAATTTATCACAAGTTCCAGTCTAACGCTGTGTGATTTTGCACAAAAACTGGATAATAGGGGAGTGTGGGGTGAGAGGGGGGAAGATTGTGCAAATACTATAGTAGCTTTACTCCGACATTTCAATCCCATTATGAATTAGAACAGGCCTTTTTTTCACTCTTGAGTCTCAATTTTATATCTCAGTTCAAATAACTGTTGTCCTGCCCAAGTCCTGCCACGAATCTGTAGATATTCATTTACCTTTCGATTTAGGGGATCTTGCTACTCTCAATCCCTTATAATAGATACCAGGATCCAAAGTCCTATAACAAAGCAACAGAATCCTATAGACTTACCAACATGTCTTCTTCCTAACTCCCTATCCTTGTAGCTGTGCTAGTTACCTGACTGGTAAATGACCTTCTCAACGCCAGCAACAAGGAAGATTCTCCTGACTAATGCTTTTTCTAGTTAGCACCACAAACTTTTATAAAGTAGTTAATGTAATTATAACAATCCCCACACTCTTTAACCATCACTAGAGAGATTTCAAAGATTACATCGTCTTAGTCTGTGTTCTGCCAAGAAAAACAATGCCTGCGAGAAAAGCTCGCATGTAGGCCATTTATTTTGGGAATCAATTCCGAGAAACAGTACTGAGGGACTAGAAAGAGTTAAGCAGAGAAGGAAGGAGATATGGTTTGGCTGAGTCTCCACCCAAATTTCGTCTTGAATTGTAGTTCACATAATCCCCATGTGTTGTGGGCAGGACCGTGTGGGAGATAATTGAATCATGGGGGCATTTTCTCCCATACTGTTCTCCTGGTTGTGAATAAGTCTCACAAGTCTCAGAAGTTAAAAGGACGCAGAGAAGGCCCGGCACAGAAAGTGAGTGAAAGGTATTGCAGTTGAAGCCAAGTGCTACCAGGTCACACCTGTGCAGAGTTGATCGCTGTAGCAGCTGCTGGTACACGAAGGTGGGAGCGGAAGATGCGAGGTGGGGCACCAAAGGTGTCTAGTGACAGCATCCCTTTACCAAGGACCACAAAAATCCCATGAATAAACCATTTGAACATGTTATTTTTATATTTATTTTTATGCATTATCTAAATACATATGTGATAAAAAGCTCACCAAACCACAGTTGGGACTTATTATGACTTGACAACATAGTAAGTGCTGCCAGCAGAATTATAGGATGATGACTCCCCCACTGTAAGTACATAAAGACAGTCCAATAAACAGCCCAGAACCAAAATGTACAGCGTGTGAATGAAATAAACTTAGGCCATTATCAAGAGTCTGATTTTGAATGGGTCATATTTTAGGCCAACTATCACTAACCCACTAACTACAGGTGATAGACGAGGAGTACCAGCAATTGGTTGTGAAAGAGCATTCATTTGTATTTATTTACTTTTTCATTCTTTATATCCAAAAAATTTAAATTCACAGAGAAGTTGAACAACTATTAAAATAAACTCCTCTCACCCATCCTTCACCCAGATTCATCAGTGGCCACCATTTCATCACACTAGCTTTCTGTCTACATAAATTAGATTTGCTGTTGCAATTGAACCATCTGTAAGATGTTGCAAAACCACCCCCCGACATCCCCCATATGAACCTCAGTTTGCATCTCCTAAGAATTTCTAATTTTTTCAAAACCATTATCACACTGGAGAAATTTAACATAGAAACAGTATTATCTAATATCACCCATACTCACATTTCACTAGTGGTGCCAGTAGTGTTCTTTTATCTACTGTTAATTTCCACCCCAAATCCAAGGATCACATCATAAAATGATATGTCTTTTTATTCTCTTTTAATTTAGAACAGGCTCCTAGCTGATTTTTGATTTTTATAAAGCCCACTTTAAAAATAATTCTGGTCAGGTGTCTTATAAAAAGTCCACCAATCTGATTTTTCTTGATGATTGGATTCAGATTAAATAAGTTAGGCAGGAATATCACATGCATGAGGCCACATCCTTTCTGCTGCATCCCATCAAGAAGCTCATGGGTCAGTTTGGCCCATGTTTGGTGATGCCGAGTTTGATGACTCGATTAAGGTAGTGTGTACCAGATTTCACCATTTCAAGCATGACTGCATCATTTTTAAATTAAAAATAATCTGTGAGGTGATACTTTGGGGCACTGTGAGTATTCTACTAGTCAAAAACCTTTCACCCACCCAGTGGTTTTAGTGTCCGTGGATGATCTTTGCCTGAACTAATTATGGCCTTAATGATTGTGAAATGGGATGAAAATAAACATATCTTGCCTAACCCGTTAACTATTTATTTGTTCAGTATTCATTTCGGTTTCAAGGTAGGGGAGCAGGACTAACTGAAAAGTCCTGTGTTATGAAAAGAAAATCAGAAACTTAATCATCAAGTAAAAACTGTTACATAGGAAAATCTTATCCAGGATATTAAAGGAAACAAAAGGCCAAGGGGAATGGTTTATTTAATTAAGAAACAGTCTCCACCCTTGGATGTTTATATACTAGAATTAGATCCAATGCCCAGCGTCACACTCAAAACATACATGACCATGAACTAATCTTCAACAACCTTCAGAATCTCTGAGGTAGACAACCATACTGACACATTACAGCTTGTGAGTTCAAAAAGCCAGAATTTGAATGTGACTGCTCAATTACAGACCTGAGAAAGTAACCACATAATCCTATTTTTTCAATTGTGCTTCACAGAGCTCAAGGAACGTCTTACCACTGATCCCATATGGAAAACAAAGGGGTTCCCAGACCCTACCCAAGCTTGAGCTTCCTTTTGTGATTAATTAGAAAAGCTTTCCCTGATAACTTAGGAATATAAAACTATCTTAATTTAGTAAAACCTAAGAGGCTAATAATACAAAAATTACATTGTGTTTACATACAACTTTTCTTTTCAATGGTAGTTTCATTTAAATTTAATAATACAACAGGAATTTCACTGTATTTTTTTCTATTATAGTCAGTAATGTTTATTACTCTCCTTTCAAATATCAGTGGGGAAAATGGTGATAACTAAAGGAATTTTGAAAGTGTGTGCTTTTTAAGTAACAAAACACACTATGTTTGTTAGTCTGTTTTGCATTGCTATAATGCAAAACCTGAAGCTGGGTAATTTATAAAGAAAAGAGGTTTATTTGGCTCATGGTTCCACAGGCTGTACAGGAAGCATGGAGCTGGCATCTGCTTCTGGTGAGGGCCTCAGAAAGCGTTTACTCATGGAGGAAGGTAATGGGAGGCAGCGTGTCATAAGGTGAGAGAGAGTGGAAGAGAGAGCAAGGAGGGGTGCCATACTCTTTTAAACAATCAGCTGTCCTATGAACTAACAGAGAATTCACTCTGTATGACCAGTACCATGGGGAGGTCACTGATACAGTTTTGCTCTGTGTCCCTATCCAAATCTCATCTTAAATTGTACTCCCATAACTCCCCGTGGTATGGGAAGGAACAAGGGGGAGATAATTTGAACCATGGGGGCAGTTTCCTCCATACTGTTCTCATGGTAGTGAACAAGTTTCATGAGATCTGATGGTTTTATCAGGGGTTTCTGCTTTTGCATCACCCTCATTTTCTCTTACCACCGCCATGTAAGAAGTGCCTTTCACCTCCTACCATGATTCTGAGGCCTCCCCAGCCATGTGGAACTATAAGTCCAATTAAACCTCTTTTTCTTCCCAGATTCGGGGATGTCTTTATTAGTAGTGTGAAAACAGACTCATACAGGCACCAAGCCATTCATGAGGGACCTACACACCTCCCACGAGGCCACATCTCAATATTGGGGATTAAATTTCAACATGAGATTTGGAGGGGAGAAATATCCAAACTATTTCTATCTAGTTTCTCTTGAAAGTGTAATCGTTTTGTTGTAAGTCAGATCAATCTTTTATCCATCATCTGTCTTTGATGAAACTGGGGACACAATCAATATTTATTTGTCTGTAATCATTTGTATTAAGTAATTTCCTCAAAGCATCCCTAATAAAAAAAGAATACTGGTGAAAGCTTTGGAGTCAGGCTGTAATACCTGGATCTCCCAATTGCTGGCTTTGTGACCTTCAACAATTCACCTGAGCTCTCTGGGTCCCTCATGCAGTTGTAAAAATTAAATAGGTTCATGCATGTCAAGTGATATCCACATAATAAGCATTCAATAAATGCTAGTTATTTAATTGTTACTTTGACAATAGTCTCAAAATAAATGCTTCTGTTAATAGTCAGGCAATTGAGTATGTGACTTTAAAAAGTACTTGATCAAAAGTAAAACTAAGTTACTGAGAGGTTTCAGTAGATGGGGCTTCTATGCATCTGAACATGTGTAAGGGTGCCAGGAATTAACTATAAAGAACACAATCCTAGATCAGTGTTTTTCAATCATTAGCCTATACGGAGCCACCTGGAGGACTTATTAAACCTTAGATTACCAGGCTGTACCTGCCACAGTTTCTTATCTGTACATCTTGGGTGAGGCCCAAGAACTTACATTTCTACTAAGTTCGTAGGTGCTAGTGATGGTGCTGGTATGGGGATGTTCCCAACATCCCCAGTGATGGTGCTGGTCTGAGTCATTCTCAAAGTGAGGTGTTCTCACTTTGAGAATGACTTTTCTAAGTGGATTTCTAACACAATGAACATTTAAGTGTGTGGGGCAGGGGGAGTAAGGGTGGGTACTGAGTGAATTTATAGTTTATTTCCCTTAAAAACAACATATATTATGTCATATATATGGTTAATGATGCCATGAAAATACCAATTGACACACCAAATAATAGCTAAGAGGTATTTGGATAAAAATAAAAATGAAGACAGTAACATTTCTACTTAATATAATCTCTCATGCTATATAATATGAGCAGCCTCACCAAACAGATCCTGGTAATGTTCAGTGGAGACAGGCAGTATTCAGTAGTGAGAATTGCAGAAAATACGATCTATTTTATCTAATGGAAATGTCATTTTATGGAATGAGATACGAACTGTTGTAAGTTAGGGAAAAAATGAATGCATTCCTATTGGGATGTGTATCCTCTTTCCTACTCATTCAGTTGAAGTGTTTACCTTTCTAAAAACCTTACCTATCTATCTCCCCAAATACACCCTCTCCAGGAAGGAGGACTTACAAATAACCCACTAACTTGATAACTGACTCCTCTTTGTCTAATTTTCCATGACACCAATGCTCATAGGATAACTCTCATGATGGATTTGCATGGATGGCTTTTCTCCCATGCTGCTCTAGAAAACAGTTTATGCTAAGTAGTATGCAGTGTAAAAAAGCCATGATACCCAACCTTGAGGAGTTTATATATATTCTACTGAAAAATATCACTTGCACTTTTGCCTAGAGATATCAAATTCACTATGTTCTTTGATACTCTTTGTAAAACTATGTGGAAGAGACACAAATTTAAAAACAAAAACAGTCCGCTTCCCTAAAATCCTTCTTATCTAATGGTTAACAGAAATACAACTCAACTTTTCTAATATGCAAAACCAGGCCTAAATTCAAGTCTTATTAATATCTGAGAAGGACATCTTCTCCCCATGTTAAAGGCAGTGGGAAAAGTTGTCGCAAAATCTGTCTTGGGAGCAAACACTAGAGCATTCATAAGGGGGAATACATTTTCATAATCTGAAGTGCAATACTGGCTTGACAACTGAAAACACAGCGCTAAATAAACAAGAAATAAGGTAACAACAGAAGACAAGAGTTTTTCATGATAAAGCACAAAAACGTTATATTACACCATTTTTGCATCACTATAAAACACTAGCTGAGGCTGGGTAATTTATAAAGGAAAGAGGTTAAATTGGCTCATGACTATGCAGGCTACATAAGAAGCATGGTGTCAATATCCAGTTGGTTTCTGATGAGAGCCTCAGGAAGCTTATAATCATGAATGAAGGCAACAGGGAGCTACCATGTCATATGGCGAGAGGAGGAACAAGGCTTGGGGAGAGGTACCACACTCTCTAAACAACCAGATCTCACGTGAACCCAGAGGAAGAACTCACTCATCACCAAGGGGATGGCACTAAGCCCCCTTAAGAGATTCACCTCTGTGATCGAGTATCTCCCATTAGGCCCCACTTCCAACATTGGAGATCACATTCTGACATGATTTGGAGGGATAAAACATCCGAGCCGTATCAAACTTCAACATAGAACATAAATGCTAGGCTTGATAAATGCTTGAATTTTTTTTCCTCACAATTTATATTACTTCATCCTTTTCAGCCCTAACACACTCACCCAGCGTTAGCAATGTTTGGCCAACCCAAATCTCCTTTAAAGGAAATGGTCCTGCCCCCATCCTTTGTTGCCAAAACAGCCATGTTTTCCACCACGTGACTCCATTTCAGAACACTGAGGCCCACAGAGGTCCATAAATAGGCTGGCGAACCTAACTTTTGGACGGTGACAAGGAGATTAGATGGGCAAATAAATCTCCTTCTCTTAGGCGTTTGGACTGAAAAACATGTAACAAAACTGCCGCCAGGCACGGTGGCTCATGCATGTAATCCCAACACCTTGGGAGGCTGAGGCGGGAGGATCACCTGAGGTCAGGAGTTCAAGACCAGCCTGGCCAACACGGTGAAACGCCGTCTCTACTAAAAATACAAAATTTGGCCGGGCATGGTGGTAGGCAACTGTAATCCCAGCTACTTGGGAGGCTGAAGGCAGAAGAATTGCTTGAACCCGCCCGGGAGGTAGAAGTTGCAGTGAGCCAAGATCTTACCACTGCACTCCAGCCTGGGCAACAAGAGTGAAACTCAAAAAACAACAAAAAAAATAAAATAAAAAATAAAAATTGCCACAGGGATGAGCTATGGCTGTGATCAACCAAAAAGATGATGTACATGGTTAATTATTAACAATCCAAACATAGAAGAGGAGGTAGGAAGTCTATCATTGGGTGGAGGAAAACAATGAACATGCGAACACTAGAGAAGCAGAGGAATGGAGTGGAGAGGGAAAGAGGAAGGGAGAGAGGGAAAAAAGCAATGAGAAGAAAAAAAGATGGCAAGAGTTCAGCCACAGAACTGCCCTGACCCTGAGCTTCCTGATATCAGATCTCATTCAGATCCATCCTTAAGATAAACTCCATTATTCAACGCTACTCCAGGGGGGCCTCTGTTTCACACAATCAGCCCTACTGAAGCAGCCTAAACAAGACCAAGTCCCACTCCAGGGGGCCTCTGTTTCACACAATCAGCCCTACTGAAGCAGCCTACCCGAGACCAAGTCCCGCTGATATTATCAAGCAGTCTCTTTGACTTTCTGGAACTCAAGTTTTACCTCTATGAAAATGAGGATATGCACCTTCCAGGTCCTTTTCTCTTTTTTTAATCTCTAATACTGCATAGATCTATAATGACATTTGACAACTTGCCTGTCACTATCTTTGCTCTTCAAAAGCAATCAGACTAAACCCGTAAGAGTTAGGCCAACTCCGAGTTTAAGCCAACTCTTTTACAAGTAAGGGCAGGGTCATGGTTAAAGTGATCTGAACTTGGGTATACACAAGTAGCCTCACTGTTCACTGTTCTATTCAAATAAGAAAGCAAAACTAAATATGCAACAAAAACCCTTCACTTTTCACAATATTTACCTACTCGTTGAATGATTTCTACTGAATTCCAATCCTTATAAAATAAAAATAATATAAATAATATATTTTTAAAGTAACCCCTTACAATTAAAATAAAGGTCAATTTGCATAGAAAATAATAAGGAACAATACATATATTATCTATTCAGCAATAAAACAAGAACTCTAAGAATAACCACAATAAGATAAGTAAAATAGATATTTGGCACCCCCTTTTTAAGCAGCAGAGCCCCTGGTAAAATGAAATCAGACACGGAAACCCATTGTATGAAACATATACAGACAGAGCTGCTTTATCACCCATCTCCTTAGTAATATTTCCTGGAGCAATTCTAAGAAATTAATAGTTTAAAAACCACTGCTACAGATTATCTAGGCAAGCTGTGCCATCCTAGAGCGTCACCTTACCAGTTAGTCCACACACACAGTTTAGCAAACTCTAAATGAACTGTCTTTTCTGAACTCTGTGTTTGTGCATAAAAGGGAAATACGTATATTTGAAATTTCTACATTGAAATACCTATAAAGATATCTATAAGATCATCTAGGAGCATGGATATTTTTCCAGGAATCCTTTGCATAACAAAATAACATGAAATAATAAAATTGGTAGACAGAAGTTTTTAGAGGTAGGGGAGAAAATGTTTACTTTTACATTAAGAAAACTTTTATATGTGGTGAGGGGCTGGAGGAGATGTGCAATAATTGTGTGGATTTATGAATCAAATAGAACTTGTCAGGTAATTTTGCTATTGATTTTGTTTTTTAAAACCTCAAGGAAGACATGTTTCTTATTTTTCATTTTGATAACACAGGCTTAATAAGCTTAGGCATGATACATTTCAAAAGCCACTTTCTTACATTCCCCAAAATTCAAATACTTAGAAATGTAATGTTAACTTTATACATTAGCTCATCGTTCTCAAGTCTTTTTTTCTTGAACTCTTTTTTGACCCCTTAAATGTTACCAAAATTGGAAACCACAAAAAAGTATTCAATTCCCATGTCCCATATTCCATATCATGTACTCAGAGATATAAAGCAAAGGGTCATGCCATGGAAACGTACAGAGGGTGGGAACTTTATTTATTTATTTATTTATTTATAGGCTGGTTTTGCTCTTGTTGCCCAGACTAGAGCTCAGTGGTGCTCACTGCAACCTCGGCTCATTGCAACCTCCGTCTCCCAGGTTCAAGCAATTCTCCTGCCTAAGCCTACCGAGTAGCTAGGATTACAAGTGCGTGCCAACACACTCGGCTAATTTTGTATTTTTAGATGCGGTTTCATCACGTTAGCCAGGCTGGTCTCGAACTCCTGACCTCAGGCAATCCACCTGCCTAGACCTCCCAAAGTGCTGGGATTACAGGTGTGAGCCACATGTCTGGCCAAGAATTTTCTTTCAACATTTGTGGTTCTGATTCTATATGTTAAATACCATTGATGAGGATGTGCAGATAAAAGATGTTTGAACAACTGCAAGAGAATCGATTATAGTTGATAAGCATAGAAAAAGGAAATAAGGCTCATAAAATATTAGAACTAGAAGGGGAATTTATGTCGCTATTCCATCATTTTCATTTAAAGATAATACAATTCTCCCAAAAAGGTAAGGTAGTTTGTATAGTGAAGGGGCTGAAGTAGGACTAAAACTTTAACACCTCCCACTGTGAAACATCTTTTCCAAAACGACATCTCGTACATTTCAACTGATCTTCTTAAGAACATATAAAACAGGAAATATCCTACAAGCCAGCAATATTACTAGGCAGCTACCCAGTCCACTGCACACAGCCTGGGACATAGTCACTACTGGGAAAACAAGGGGAAAAAAAATCATAGCTCCCTCTGCACTGCCATTATCACAGAGAAGTGCTCAGGTTTAGAAAAGCACTTTCATATATATGATCTCATCAAGCTATTCCAGCAATCCTAGAGATTAGTAGATGTTATTATTCCTATTTTCAAAAGAGGATAGCCCAAGGATCGGAGAGAAAAAGAGAACTTTCTAGGGTTACTCAGGCAGTAAATGGAAGAATTGGAATTTGGAAATCAAACATGTGCTCCAAAGCTCTAGCACTTTGCATGACATTAGGAAGAAAATACAAAAGGTGAAAGGTCTTCCCTTCTAACACCAAGCAGAGATTATATGGGCCTATTAGATTACCAAAAATTAGGTCATGGCTACAATTACAATTGAAAAGCCAAGCTCTAATACCCCTTTTTGCCATCTACTTCTCCATTTAGGATAGGTTTCATTCACTTTCCCATAAATATTTTTCAAATATTCAAGACACACTGACATAAAGTTCAGGCAAGAGGGAGAAGGGAGGGAGGGAGGGAGGGAGAGAGGGGAGGGAGGAAGGCAGGGAGGAAACCAGGGAAGGGAGGGAAAGGAAGGAGGGAAGGGAGAGAAGGGAGTGAGGGAGGGAGGGAGGCAGGTAGGAAGGAAGGAAGGAAGGAAGGAGGGAAGGAAGGAGGGAGGGGGGCAGGGAGGGAAGAAAGAAAGGAAAGGAGGGAGAGGGAGAAGGAAGGGGAGGGAGGGAAAGAGAATGGATCAGTGGTTCTCTGCCAAGAGCTTACAGTTGCATTGAAGAAACTAGTTTATCCACAAATATCCATATTAGAAGGCAGACTACATGTAGGTAAGACACACAAGATATTCGAGAAAAAAGCAAAATGAGAGAGAGGAAAGAGAGAAAGTAGCTGAATAGAGAAATCAGAGAGAGCTATATGGCGACAGAATTGAGAAGGCCTTAAATGGAGAACAAGTATTTAACATATTTACAACATGAGCATAAAGATATAGAAGGAACACTGCAATGTGCAAGTGTACTTGGCAAACACGAGTGTTCTTTAAGGTAAAAATAGAGTAAGAGCAGACTCAAAGGGTCAGCTGTGGTCAGATAATGCAGGTGTGCAAACCTAGGCATATAAGGAGCTTGGCTCTCACCCAAGGTGCTGATATCTAAAGGATAAACACATTCCCCATGACGAAGGAAAGAGTGGGCAGGGGTAATTGTATCTTGGGACTTAGTGTTGATGTGGGAACAAACACATGGTATGAATCACACATATTTCAGGCTGTGCACAGACAATTTATATTAAAACACTCCCAGCAGAAATTCCTATTTTTACGAAAATGGTTGCCATTGATAAAAAGTGAGTGAGAGACCATATCAGAAAGCTACTGATTTCATCTTAATCAGAAATGAACGTGATTCCACAGCACAACAAACAAGGGTTATTGGAGCACACACACATTTCTGCCTTAGACCCAGGGGATACAATGCAACAGACTGCTATGACAAGACTTTTACTTTGCTAGGTGGAGGCTGAAGAAAGTCTAAAGGAGGCAAGGAATAATGTCGTCTCAAGCTTCACTATTCTTGTCTCAACTTAAAAATCATTTCTATACCTCAGAATTCTGCTCATGTCTCATTTCAAGCTTTCTTATGAAATGTTCCTTTTTTCAAAAAATATTCAGAGTCAAATAATAATCAAATGTCTACTATTTACTCAGTGACAGTTCAGTACCTCGTATTAAAGAAATGAGACAGGCTGGGTGCAGTGGCTCACGCCTCTAATCCCAGCACTTTGGGAGGCCGAGGCAGGCGGATCATGAGGTCAGAAGTTTGAGACCAGCCTGGCCAACATGGTGAAACCCCATCTCTACTAAAGATGCAAAAAAAAAAAAAATTAGCCAGGCATGGTGGCACACACCTGTAATCCCAGCTACTTGGGAAGCTGAAACAGGAAAATCGCTTGAACCCAGGAGGCGGAGTTTGCAGTAAGCCGAGATCGTGCCATTGCACTCCAGCCTGGGCGACAGAGTGAGACTCCAAAAAAGAAAAGAAAAGAGAAAGAAAGACAGAAAGATGAAAGAAAAGAAAGGAAGGAAGGAAGGAAGGTAGGAAGGAAGGAAGGAAGGAAGGAAGGAAGGAAGGAAGGAAGGAAGGAAGGAAGGAAGGAAGGAAGGAGAAATGAGACAAAAAAATAATGAAAAGTTGAATTACTCACTTCCAACTTTCCTTTTCACCTCTCCCTTGTTCCAATGTGAATGTTTTTCTTTGCAGGATAGGTCCACTTAAGCCAAGTTTACAGGCTCTACTGTCAACTGCAAACTCTGTCAGTGCCAAAAAGAATCCCACCTGTTGTTCAACCTTAAAGTAAAATATATGCCTAACCAGGTTAAGATAGAAAGGATTAAACTGGATGTGATGTTTGACCAAGTTGTATACTCTCAGTTTTAGTGTCTTCTTATGAAATAAGGGAGTAATAATACCAACCCCACAGGGACATTTTGGAGACCAGGTGAAATAAGGTAGTAGAAATCTTGTGTCCACCAGAATGCTAAGCATACGGTAAGTCTTCTGCACATGTTTTCTGGTGGTATGTTCTGTATAAAAGAGGATTACAGGATTATACTTGGTGTGTTATAGGAGAATTTGCAGCTATTAAATAAAAAGCCCTTGGTCTCAGGTGAAGCTAGATTTTGGTGGCCAAAGATATGTCCTAAAATAAGAAAATACTGGAGTTTTGAAAGGAAGCTAGCAACCTTTGAGGACAGAAGCACCTTCGATATCCATGAACATAACATTTTCTTAAGCCCCCTCCTAGATTTACCAAATCTAAACCTTTGAAGACAGGGCTTAGTAATCGGCATTTAACAAACCCATCGGCCTCACCCCAATTCTTGTCCATGCTAAATTTGAAATCTGCTGGCCTAGAATTTGGTTGCCAGTTGCTAATCCAAGTGCTAACAATACCTGGAACAATTTAATTAAAATCCCACAACTCTGAACACATTAAAGAATTCTTTACTAATGTATTCTAACCCAATTCCAGGGCACAAGGAAAATACTTTTCTCTCATTCGACAGTTTCTGTGTTCTCACCTACAGTGCCAACAGAGAAAACACAATCTACTTCACTTCTCCTCATTTGTAGAAATGGCAAAGACGTTTACCACCTCGAAGGAGTGCTGAGTTTCCATTTATTGGTGTTAATAAAGTCTTCTGAGTGTTCTCATAAATCAACTATAAGTTGGCATTATTCATAGCACCCTGTTGGAGCTTAATACATATTCAATTAAAAAACAATGACAACAATACAGCAATATCCACAAATTAGCATTAATTACAGCAATGCATTATTCTCACCCTACTGCTACAATTTTATCTAGGCAGAGCTGTGTATGTCTGGAGACTGTATAGTCCCTTTCATTAACAAAGGGCAATATTTGCTCATTGGTAACAACATTTCCTCTAGTAACATTCACATCACACTTGCTTCAAAGTCCTCATTTTTTTTCCAAAGGATTCTTCTATTTGCCACATACTAGGACAGGAAGGATATGTATTCTCCCTGAAGAAAGTCAGAATCCTGCAAAGCATCCTGGACTCTTCTCTTTCCCATAAGCCTCCTCTTTCCAAATTGCTTTTGATTCTTGTTCCCCTTCCCCATGGTCATGGCCCCCACCTTGGTTAAGGTCCTTGTCTGCTTCAAAGGACCCTTGAAGGTGACTCCAAGACATTCTGTCATTACCATTTCTGATCACTTGAGTACCACTATGTTACAGCAATCCATCTAAATACAGATCAAATCATTTTATTTACTAGCATAAGGCCCTTTATTGTGTCCTAATGATATAGACTTAGATTGGAAAAATCCCCCAAATGTCATCACAACTATTAAAGAAAAATTATTTATTTGACTTGGGGGAGTAGCTATAAAGCACTCAGGGAAACTTTTACCAAGGAGAGAAACTGAAGCAAAAGGAACAGCTTAAGCAAAAAGCAGCAAAGCTATGTGTCTCTTTATCTTAGTTCAGGTTTCAGCCTTTTCCAGGGGGCAACGATCTGGTAGTTGGCCAAGTTCCCCACTAAATATGAAAGAACATCACCATTCCCTTCCCTGCCTTCCCTACCCCCGCCGCCCACCCGTGTTTCTCTGGGGCACCACAGCTTATCTTGCTATACAAGGTTTTGCTGACTCTGGTCTCCTGTTCTGCATGAGCCTTTCACATGCATAGTTGAGGTTGAGGAATCTGTGCCTAGTGGGTTTGAGGTTTCATCAAGAGAAAAACGGGAAACTTATGTGATTTCACTGAGTAACTATTTTCACTACAAAAAAAAAATTCCCATATTTATTTTTTCCCCCTTTCGAAATGGCACTAAGGAAACACATGCCAGACTGCCATGAACAGAGGCTGTACTTTCCAAACAGTAGCAAGGACTAAAAATAGAAAAGCTTGATTTGCTCAAGATGTATATAACTTCCTCTCCCATTTCCTCTCCCCACCACCCTGAGTCAGTATACAGAAGCAGTGCACAATGAACCCTTTACATGCTTACAACAGCCCCAAAAGCATCAAAAGGGTGATAAGTACACAGACTTCATAGTCCTTTCCCAGAGAATTCCTATTGCACAGTCGAAGAAAGAATAGATCAATCAAGCCACAAATATCAATCAAGTAGCTACTCTATCTTCTCGCAATAAAATAAAGGTTATGGGCCGGGCGTGGTGGCTCATGCCTGTAATCCCAGCACTTTGGGAGGCTGAGGTGGGTGGATCACAAGGCCAGGAGATCAAGACCATCCTGACTAACACAGTGAAACACTGTCTCTACTAAAAATACAAAAAAATTAGCCAGGCATGGTGGCGGGCACCTGTAGTCCCAGCTACTCAGGAGGCTGAGGCAGGAAAATGGTGTGAACCCGGGAGGCGGAGCTTGCAGTGAGCCGGATCGTGCCACTGCACTCCAGCCTGGGTGACAGAGCAAGACTCCATCTCAAAAAAAATAAAATTAAATTAAAATAAAGGTTATGGGTGATACAGAAATATGGGTTGTGATCCTGCCTTCAGGAAGTTGCTAAAATAAATGAACAAGAAGGTAATGGAAAGAGCAGAAGCCTGGGAGTCCAGAAAACTCTAATTGTGGTTAGGGCCAGCTCTCCTAGTAACTGTGTCACCATGAACAGTTCACTTAACAAATTTAGGCTCCAGTTTCCTCATCACAAGAAAGGGCAGAGGGGTTAGGACCATGTCAAATCTGGTGCTCTATGATTTGTGATTTTAAATAATTTCTACAAGTCTCCCATGTTATTTTATGATTCTGGCTTTATAAAATAAAGTTTGGTGGCAAGATTAATGTACATGCAATGATTACATTACCCCACAAAAGGGTATATATTAAGTGGCAGAAAAAATCAAACAGCATTAACTAACTCATAGTAGCCTTTACTCTGAACCAGCAGTAGCTGGATACCCTACATTCATTATCTTAATTAGTCCTCAAAATAACCTTCTAAAAATTGTTATTAATATCCTCATTTTTGCATGTAAAGATGGGAAATGCAGTGATAAGCAACAGAGCAGGGCTTCTTAGCCCTAAACCCTGGGCTCATGTCACCACATCACATGACTCAATCAAAAGACTGAGGATGCAGAGAAGAGAGAGATCAAGATGATCCAGTTGTCAGACACAAATCAGTAAAACAGTAGAGTTAGGCTTCTAAAAATGAGGATACGAGGGTTCATCAGGTATTGAGAAAGACACAAGAAAAATTGGCTTGGCATATGAAGCTGACAATGAGGATATGAGCCTCAAAAGAGCAAGGACTGTATAAAAAGCACAGTGGGAGATACAGTGTGTTACATAGGATGAGGTAGGTCATAGAGTACTCTGAAAAATAAACCAAGAGGAGAAATTTAATGTGGAAAAGCCAGAGGAAGAAAATAATATTTTTGTAACCACTAAGTGGTTATAGATATGCAGTTGGAATGTGAAAAAGATAGAATGAAGGCAATGAGTAGGTTGTAACCCAGAAGATATGAACTAGGATGATGGGCAAGAAAATAAGGAGATTGAAATAATCCTGTAAGCCTTGGTGATACATATACAAAGAAAGCAAGATATATCATCAATGAACACAGTTTAGTTCGCAAGACTAGAAAATATAATGGTATGTCTAACAGAATGTAAGCCTTTGAGCAAGATGATGAGTAGAATTAGGGATACATTGAAAGTGAAAAGGCAGGTGTTATCTATGAAAAGATCTCATGGATAAATGAAACAAAACTTGTCAAAGGAAAACACAGTACCAAGTCACAAGCAGTTCAAATAATTAGATAAAGAAAAATCAAAGTTGATCCTATTAGAGTAGTGACATCTACTGAGAGAAAACAGAAGGTCAAATTGAGAACTCTGAGTGGGCACCTAAATTTAGAGACAGGGAGAAAGGAGGAGGGGGTGGTAAAGAAGGGAGAAAAGGAATAGTTGCAGGCACAGCAGAGGAATCAAGGAAGTTAGTTCTGCTTAGTAAAAATCGAAGGAAGTGAAAGGGATTCTGAGAATATGGCAAAGCAAGAGGCACCAGAAATCTGTCTTTCCACCTAGACAACCATTGCACTGTCACCATCTATATGAACAACTTATTTTGGAAGTCCAGAGTCTATTAAAGGAGTCTACTTTCTGGAGGGAAGCTTTAGATGGTAAGTTGTGGTTAATTTAGGTAAAGTTTACATCTTAGCACAATAGCAACTACCTATACCCCACCTCTTAGATCCTTGGCAGGCATCTGAGCACATGTGCTTGAAGCAGCTTGCATACAGCTTACATGATCCAAGCTGGGCAAAAAGGACCTGTCTTCCATATATCAAGGATCTGTGCACTGAACATTAATTGCTGTTTTTAATCACACACATAAAGAAAAAGGGGCAACTATCATTAGTGTTGTCCTTCTCACTCCAGCTGAAGTGACTTCCATGGGACTCAAAAGGCCAGTCCTTTTTTTTTTCTTCCATTATTTTTTACTTTTTCTCATTTTGGGAGACAGACCTTGATAACCAGGGCATTTGAAAACAACAGAGGAAATGAGAAAGTCATGGCACATAACCAGGGAAACATGCAGGCTCAGAAAATACTTAAGACCACAAGTTAACAAAAAAAAGCTAATACTTAGCACAGAGACCGGCAACAATAACCCCACAAAATACAAACAGTAACAGTAAACCTTGGGGAAGAGAAAAAACCTGATTTCCAGGGTTCTACATTATTAGTTTCAAATATGCACTTTTCAACAACAACAAAAAATCAAAAGACATACAAAGAAACAAGACAGCACGGTCTATTCAAAACAAAAATATAAACCAACAGAAACTGTCTCTAAAAAATACCTGATGGAGGATCTACCTGACAAAGACTTTAAAACTACTGTTTAAACACGCTGAAAGAACGAAAGGAAGCAAGGAGAAAGTTAAGAAAACAATGCATGAGTAAAATGGGAATATCAACACAGAAAAAGAAAAAAAAAGCAATTGTGGAAATGAAATTACAATAACTGAAACAAAAAATTCACTAGAGGAACTCAAAAACAGATTTAATAGGCAAAAGAAAGAATCAGAAAACTTGAAGAAAAGTCAAAGTAAATTAATTAGTCTAAGAATTAGAAAGAAAAAAGACTGAAGACAGGTGAACTGAGCCTAAGATACCTGTGGGACACAATCAACTATACTAAAGTATACAGCATGGAATTCCCAGAAGGATGAAACAGAGAGAAAAGGCAGGGACAATACTTGAAGAAATAATCACCAAAAACTCCCCCAAATTTGATCACAGCCAAGAGTATAAACATCCAAGAAGCTCAAAAAAGTACAAGTAAGATGAACTCAAACAGACAAATAGTGAGGCACCTTATAATTAAACTGTCAAAAGACAAAGACAACCAGAGAATTTTGAAAGTTGCAAGAGAGGTGACTCATCACATACAAGGGATCCTCGATAAAATTATCCAGTTTTCTTACAGCAGCCTTAGATGCCAGAAAACAGAGGGCCAATATATTCAAAGTGCTAAAAGGAAAAAAAATTATTAACCACGAATCCTACATCTGGCCAAATTTTATTTTAAAAGTGAGAAAGAAAATCAAAATGCCAGTCGTGGAAAAAAAAAAAAAAAAAAGAGATAAGAGAGTTCTTTATTACTGTTAGACTTCTCCTGCAAGAAATGCTAACAGGAAACCTGTAGGTTGAAATGAAATGATACTACAGAGTAACTCAAAATCATACAAAGAAATACAGATGTCAGAAAAGGCAAATAGATATACACTTATAAAAGTTAACATCATTGTAATCATGATGTGTGACTTTGCTTTTTGTTTTCTACATGATATAAGAAACTAATATTTTTTTAAATTACAAGTTTAAAATCTCATATTATTGTAATTTGATTGGTAAGCCCAATTTTGTTTTCTACAATTTAAGAAATGAGTGTATTAAATTATTAGCTTATGTTGTTGTGTACACAATGCATAAAGATGTAATTTTGTTACATCAACAACTGAAAAAGGAACAGAATTTTGTATGTTATCTAAGTCAAGCTGGTATGACTTCAAATTAGAGTGTTATAATGTTAGGATGTTAAATGTAACCCCCATTGTAACCACAAAGAAAATAGCTACAGAATATACACAAAAGAAAATCAGGTAGGAATCTAAATATTTTACTACAAAAAATCAACTGAATACACAAAAAACAATTATATAGGAAATAAAGGACAAAGAAACTATAAAGCATATAGAAAATAAATATAAATGGTTTTATAATCTTATAAATTTTATAATGGTTTGACTTACAATTTTTTTACCATATGATGGTGTAAAAGTGATACACATTCATTAAACACAATACTTGAAGTATCCATTCTGTCTTTCACTTTCAGTAGAACATACAATAAATTACATAAGATAATTAAAGCTTTATTATGAAATAAGCTTTATATTAGGTGATTTTTTCCAACTGTCTGCTAATGCAAGTGTCCTGAGTATGTTTAGAGTAGGTTAGGCTAAACCATGATGTTTGGTATGTTAGGTATATTAAATGCATTTTAAATTTACAATTATTTCAACTTAAGACAGTTTTAGTGGGACATAACCCCATCACAACTTAAAGAGCATCTGTAGAAAAATAAGAAGTAATTCTCTGCTTATCAATAATTACTTTAAATGTAAATGAATTAAATTCTCTGGTCAAAAGACAGATTGGCAGAATAAATTAAAACACATAACCCAAATATATGTTGTCTACAAGAGACTCACTTGATATCCAAAGACACAAACAGTTTAAAAGTGAAAGGATAGAAAAAGCCATTTCATGCAAATCGTAACCCACAAAAAGCAGACTAGCAAACTATCAGAGAAAATCGATTTTAAGTCAAAAAAGGCTAAAAGACAAAAAAGAGAAGAAGAACGTTATATTAATAAAAGGCTCAATACAGCAAGAATATGTAACAATTATAAACGTATACACACCTAATAAAAGATCATCAAAATATATAAACCAAAAATCAGCAGAATTGAAGGAAGAAATAGACAGTTGTATAATAATAGAGATTTCAACATCCAACTTTCAACAATGGATAGAACAACCAAGCGGTAGGTAAGTCAGGAAATAGAAGACTTGAACAACAATTGAATACACCTTCTTCTCATGTGCACATGGGACATGTTCCAGGATAGAACATGAATAAGCCCATAAACTAAGTAAGGGTCAATAGATTTGAAAAAGTAGATGTCATATATACAAGGTATCTTCTCTGAGTACAATAGGATAGAAATAGAAATAAATAGACATAAGTAAAACTGCAAAATTCACAAATTTGCAGTAATTAAATAATATACTCTTTTTTTTTTTTTAATGGAGTCTTGCACTGTTGCCCAGGCTGGAGTGCAATGGCACGACCTCAGCTCACTGCAACCTCTGCCTCCTGGGTTCAAGCGATTCTCCTGCCTCAGCCTCCCGAGTAGCTGGGATTACAGGTGCCCGTGACCACACCCGGCTAATATTTTGTTTTTTGTTTTTTGTGTTTTGTTTTTTTTTTGACATGGAGTCTCACTCTGTCGCCCAGGCTGGAGTGCAGTGGCGTGATCTTGGCTCACTGCAACCTCCACCTCCAGGGTTCACACCATTCTCCTGCCTCAGCCTCCCGAGTAGCTGGGACTACAGGCACCCACCATCACACCCGGCTAACTTTTTGTAATTTTAGTAGAGACAGGGTTTCACCATGTTAGCCAGGATGGTCTCCATCTCCTGACCTCGTGATCCACCTGCCTCGGCCTCCCAAAGTGCTGTGATTACAGTCATGAGCCACCACGCCCGGCCAATATTTTGTATTTTTTAGTAGAGATGGGGTTTCACTATGTTGGCCAGGCTAGTCTTAAACTCCTGTCCTCATGATCCTCCCACCTCGGCCTCCCAAAGTGCTGAGATTACAGATGTGAGCCACTGCATCCAGCCAATAATATGCTCTTAAACAAACAATGGATCAAAGGAGAAATCACAAAGGAAATAGAAAAATACTTAAAAATGAATGAACATGAAAGAAAACATACCAAACGTATGGGAAACAGTGAAAACAGTGCTAACAAGGCAATTTATAGCTATACACCATTAAATTTAAAGATAAGAAAGATGTCAAACCAACAACCTAAATCTACAGATTGTGAAACTTGGAAAAAAAGAAAAGAAAACTATACCCAAATCTACCAGAAGGGGAGAAATAATAAAGATAAGAGTAGAAATAAGTAGAATGGAGAATAGAAAAATAACAGAGAATACTAACAAAATCCAATAGTTCTTAAAAAAGATCAACAAAATTGACAAACCTTTAGCTAGATGAAGTGAGAGAGAGACAGAGAGAGAGAAGACTCAAACTACAAAAGACAAAAATAAAAGTAGGGGCATTACTAACAATTCTACAGAAATAAAAAAAATTTAAGAGAGTACTATGAGCAAGTGTGTGGCAATAAATTCGATAACCCAGATGACAGGGAAATTTCCAAGAAACACAAAATGCATCAAGACTAAACCACAAATAAAAAATCTGAATATGCTATGAATACTAAGAAGATTGAATCAGTATCCCAAATCTGAGTAAGAAAAAATCTGGAACCAATGGCTTCACTAGTAAATTCTACCAAACATTGATACATGAACTAACAACAATTATCCTCAAATTTTTCCAAAAAATTAAAAAGAAGGAAACACTTCCTAACTCATTCTGTGACATCAAAGTCAGACAAAGATACTACATGAAAACTACAGAAAAATATCCCTAATAAACATTGATGCAAAATCCTCAATCGAATATCCCAAATCAAATTTAATAGCATATTAGAAGTTTTATATATCATGGCCAAGTGAAATTTATTATTGTAATGAACGGATACTCAACAAACAAAATTAAATCAAGGTTATATATTATATTAACAGAATGAAAAAAAGTTATCTTCTCAATTGACACAGAAAAGCATTTGACAAAATTCAATATCCTTTCATAAGAAAAATATTCAACAAACTGGGAATAGAAGAAAACTATCTCAACATAGCAAAAGTCACAGACGGAAACCCACAGAGAAAATCATACTCAATGATAAAAGACTGAAAGCTTTTCCTCTAAGATTAGGAATACCAGCTTTTGCCATTACAATTTAGTGTAATACTGGAAGTCCTCATCAGAGTAATCAGGGAAGAAAAAAAAAATAAAGGTGTCAAAATTAAAAAGAAAGAATTAAATCATCTCTTCTTGTAGATGACATAATCTTATAGGTAGAAAACCCCAAAGACTGGACACAAAAACTATTAGAACTAAATAGTGAATTTAGCCAATTACAGCATATAAAGTTACTACACAAAAATCACTTACATTTGTATCAACAAACAATGAACAATTCAAAAAGGAAATTAAGAAAATCATTCCATATACAATAGCATCAAAAAATAAAAGACAAAATACTTAGAAATTAACATGAACAAATAGTTAAAAGCCTTGAACAATGAAAAACTTGAATACATTTCAGAAACGAATTAAAGAAGACATAAATAAATGGTAGACATCTCATGTTCGTAGAATGCAAGACTCTTAGTATAACTAAGATGTCAATATTAACCAACATGATATCCAGACTTAATGCAGTCCCGATCAAAATCCCAGTGACATTTTTTAAAAAGTAGAAAAACCTATCCTAAAATTCATATGGAATATCAAATGACCTAAAATAGGCAGAACAATCCTGAATAAAAAGGAACAAAGGTGGAGGATCGACACTTCCTGATTTCAAAAATTAATACAAAGCTAAAGTAAGCAAAACAGTGTGCTATTGGCATAATAACACATAATAGAAAGTCCAGAAATAAACCCTCAGATATATCAAGTAACTGCCTACAAGGGCACCAAGATCATTTAATACAGGAAGGACAGTCTTTTCAACAAATGGTGCCAGGAAAATTTAATATCCACACACAAAAGAGTAAGGGTGGACTCTTTCCTAGCATAATTATAAAAGTTAACTCGAAATGGATCCATGACCTAAAGGTAACGCCTAAAATTGTAGATTAGAATAAAACGTATGCAAAAGCATCAGGACATTGAATTTGGCAAAGAATGTCTTAATATGATACAAAAGGCACAAATAACACAAGAGACAAACTGAATTTCATAAAAATATCAAAAGACGTATCAACGGAGTAAAAAGGCAATCTTCAAAATGGGAGAAAGTATTATCAAATCATATCTGATAAGGGATTAATATTCAGAATATATAGAGAACTTACAAAACTCAAAAAGAAAAAAATGTCCAATTCAAAATGAATAAAGAACTTGAATAGACACTTCTCCAAAGAAGATATATATATACAAATGGCTAATACATAAATGAATAGATGCTCAAAATCAGTAATCATTAGAGAAATGCAAATCAAAACTACAATGAGCTACCACTCCGCACCCATTAGGATGGCTATTATCAAGACAAAAAACAGTGTCGGCAAGGACGTGGAGAGATCAGAACTCGTGTGCTGTTGTGAGGAATGTAAACAGTACAGCTGCTATGGAAAATGGTATGGGTGTTCCTTAAAATATTAAAAATAGAACTACCATGTTATCTAGCAATTCACTTCTGGGAATATACTCAAAATAACTGAAAGCAGGGTTCAAAAGAGTTATTTGTACACCCATACTTATAGCAGCATTATTCCCACAGTAGGTAAAATGGGGAAAGAACCCAAATGTCTATTAACAAGAATGGATAAGCAGAACGTGACATATATGTAGCATGACATATGCTACAACATGGATAAACTTTGAGGACATTATGTTAAGTAAAATAAGCCAGTTGCAAAGACAAGTACAATATGATTACAATTTTACTGTGTGCTTGTGAAGTTAAAATCATAGAGACAGAGAGCAGAATGGTGGTTTCCAGGGGCTGGCTGAGAGTGGAATGGAGGGTTATTGGTGAAGCAGTATAGAGGTTCAGTTTTGCAAGATGAAATGAGTTCTGAAGATCGATACTGGTGACAGTTGCAACAATATGAATGTACTTCATCATATTCCTACTGAACAGAACATTAAACGGTGAAGATAGTAAATTTTATATTATGTGTATTTTACCATAATTTTACAAGCTGGGTAAAAAAAAAAAAAAAAAGAACATAGGAGGTTGAAGTCATCAAGAGTTATGCCTGCCTGAAAGAGGTAGAAGAAGCTGTCAGAAAAAGAACAGTTGTTGCAGAGTCAGAGGAGGTGGTAAACCCATGCAACAGCCATTTCCCTAGTACTGAAATGAGCTAGTTCATGTTGGGACTGTTGCTTAAATCCTCATTATAGACAGAAACACAGTGGGTGTGAAGGGGAGGAGAGAGGGTCTCATTTAATGAATCTGTAACTCTGTGAAAATACTCTATATAGTTGCCATGGCCCAAAACTGGTTTCTATCCCCACTGGGCAAGAAGAGAATTACTAAAGTGACACTGTATGACTTTCAATGAGCTAAAAGGAAATGAAAACAATCCTCTAGACACATCTCTACTTATAAAATGGCTTGATATAAAATGACAATAAAAATGATGAAGTCTTCTGAATGTGCACAGTGAAATACTCTTCTGGTTGCTGTATTTTCTGTTCGATTGTTTGATCATCTCTTCATGAAATACCTAACTCTAGCTGGCCAGACACTATGAAGTTCTGACACTGAACCTTCACTCTGAAGTGCATACATTATAGAAAGTGATGGCTTGAATCAGTAAATCTCTGTTCAGGGGATAGTTTTCATTCTCTTTTCAATATACACCATACCATCAAATACACAATTTAAAAGTTATGCAATTATTCATTGCTCTAAATATGGGGATGACATAATTTCTAATGGAAAGAATTAAAGCTCAAGAATAATGAAAAAAATATTAAAATTTTATTTTTTAAGATAAATCCTTCACTTCTTTAGAAATGCTATGAATGTCAAAAAGCCCAGAAGACAGGACATGTGGAATTATCATACTATCATACCACTTCTATGGATAAAGACACTGAGATTCGACTCTAAGGCTTGATCTACCCCAAATCATATCCTGATGTGTCATCTACAGTTCAAAGAGGAAGTGGCTGTAGGATCGATTCACACTCTAATCCCCAAGGGAATGACAGAAACTATCAGGAAAGAAGGGAATTTATTCATTTTTTAAGGCTCTCACAAACCAAATTTTTATTTCAAAAAATAACAGAAAACTTATGATTCTTATAATATGAATGCTCTCATTCTTTTATCAATCCTACATTCCTTTAAAAAAAACTGCCACAGAAACTTTTTTCCCACTAGTTGGAGAAATTTTACTTATTTCCATAGTAAGAAAGATTGACATTGACATCTTTACTCAATTTTATTGGTAAAATACAAATAAAACTAACTAAAAATTATGAAAACATTTCCATTTAACAGGTCTGTACACAGTTTGCCTGTATTTTTCACCACAGTGCTTTCTTCCAATATGTAGAGATACATTTTTTAAAATCTGAAGACAATAGAGGATCCTGCAACCTGCAACAGAACTGGTGACAGCAAATAACGAAACTACTGGGAAAGGAAAATGACAACTGCTGTTTTGTTTCCTTCACTAAAAATGAATATAAAGGGAGAGTAACAATACAGCAGCGATGGCAATGGAGAGAGAAATGGACTGGCGCGTCTCAGACAGAGAGCTTCATCCCTGCCTGGGACAGTTAATGCCACGGAAACCTGGAATGCTGCTTAACCCCAGAGCCCCAGAGACTTCACTGATACAAGATGGAGAATCCTCCCTACCTTTCCCTTTGCAGAAGTTGTCTAAAGGTTCAAGTGAGATAAAGTATATGAAAGTCTTTTATTAAAAAAAGCAATGTTTGCTGGGTGCAGTGGCTCACGCCTGTAATCCCAGCACTTTGGGAGGCCGAGGTGGGCAGATCACGAGGTCAGGTGTTTGAGACCAGCCTGGCCAACATGGTGAAACCCTGTCTCTACTAAAAAAATACAAAAATTAGCCAGGTGTGGTGGCATGTGCCTGTAATCCCAGCTACTCAGGAGGCTGAGGCGGGAGAATGGCTTGAACCCTGGAGGTGGAAGCTGCAGTGAGTGGAGATCATGCCACTGCACTCCAGCCTGGGCAACAGAGCAAGACCCTGTCTCAAAAAAAAAAAAAAGAAAATAAAATAAAAGATGTCAATTTTGGAATTTGCAGGCTAGGAGGCCCTGTACAAGTCAAACTCACAAAAGTTAATGATAAAATAATGATAATAATAGCTTAACCCCTCAAGGATTGGTATAAACACCCCATGCTATAATACATTTTAAGTTATATAGTAAGAGTACAAAAATGTTTGACTTTTGAATGGATCGAGCAAAATCAGCTATGAACAGAAAACCTTTCTAAAACATTAGAGTTTCAAAGTACTATATTCAGAGATAAAATATGAGTTAGTGCCCTAGGTTTTTGGTGTCGGCATCCTCTACTCCCTTTCACTCCTTCTTTCAGAACAAGGTGTTTCTGTGCCCTTGTTGATTGGATTATGTAAATTATAAAAGAACTGAAAGATTTGTGGGCCCAATAGGGCTTCCTTACCAAATCCATGGACAAAAGGTATATGATACAATCTATGAGGGGTTTGTCAGAAAATCTGCTAGAGGCCAGGATGGAAGATGTGCTAATCTTCCACTAAAGAATTACAAAGAAAACTACCTTGGAGGTTCCTGATTACTAAACATCAACATATATTATTGATGACACTGGCTGCTTTTTGAGGATTTAAGAGTATCTACATTCTCTCATTTGTAAAAAGTCACCGAATGATTTTGTTGCTGTCTATTTAAAAATAAGTAACTGCTTTCATGACAATCGTGAGATCTAAACAAGTTCCTTCAACTCTTGGATCCTCATTTTCATTTCATTAGTTAAATTATACTTGTGCTGTTATAATATATTTTGCAAATTATAAATCACCATGAAATTACAAAGAAGTGATATTTTATTACCAAGGCATTGAATTTTAGAGCTGTAAGAGATCTACATGATTATTTAATTCAATCATTCATTTTACAGAAGAAGTTTGTGGGAGTATTTCTTCTGCAAAAAAAAAAAATATATATATACATATATAATCCTGAACCTTATAATAGCAAGGGATGGGATCACGGGTGAACTCTGGGGAGGCATGGTGCAAATCAAATGTCAGTAACAACTGTGGCAAAACCCAGCACAGAGACCTGCTAGCCCAAAATATCACAACAGTGAAAATATTTACTAAGTTTTAGGACATGTCAATTACATAAAATATTCTTTATGTGCATTATGTCTTTGAAACCTCACAACAATCAATCACCCATTTTACAGAGGATTTAAGTGGGCCACAGAAAGGTTGAGCAGTACACTACAGTCATGCAGCTAGTAAGCAGGAAGCCAGATGTGAACCCAGGAAGCCTGGAAGAGCACTTGCAGTGTTAACCATCGCATTGTGCTGTCTCTGAAGCTTTCTTTGGCTTAGATAATGCTATCAGAGAGCACGTTTTCTGTGACGAACTCCTCACGGGCAGCAAAGTGAGCTTGAGATACATAGCAAAAGATACCAGGACCTGAGCAGGATACCAGGAACTGCCACAACAAAAAGGGTGAGGGGGTGGGGCAAGGCTCTTTAGAATGTATGTTAGGGGTATTTAATGAAAGTCAATCAAAAGAGCAGTGAAATGATTTAATGAGTTTATGCTTTCTAACAAAAAGGACTCTGCCACAATTCCCAGCACTGCTGGTGACAGTGTGTCATTGAGAAGCAAAGTCACCGATGAAAACACAATGAGGGAGGAAATCGAAGGGGCTTGAGAATTCAACTAGAGACCAATACACATAAGGGCTGGCCACAGCTCCTGCAGCCCTCACCTGGCATACATGTATGGCATGTAAGGGAGGGGCTTTGCTACCTGCCTATGAACCCCCAAGCCATTAGCCTTGAGGACCCAGATTAACCTTGCTGGTCTGCTCTTGACCTGTGCATCTAAGGGCAATTCTTCTGCTGGCCTGCATCCCCTAATTACATGTATGGTTGAAGACTGAACGTATATACCCTATGGCCACCCTGCATTTAAATAATTATATATTCCCAATTCAGATAAAAGATAAAGGTTTAAGTGCAAGCTAGCTACCCTGAACAACAGATATCCAGAGCCACTCCTACCAAATATTCTCCCCAAATTCAGTTTTATAGAGCATTTATAAGTCAAAAGCAGACTATCACCACAAAAATTGAGAATATAAAAGGGAAGTAAGCAACAGAAATCCCTCCATGTAGTAGAACTATTGGAAAAAGAAAACTAATATGAAGAATAGAGAAGAAATCCAATTCCATATAGTAGGAGTTCATAAAGAAGAAAAGGGTGAATGAAAGATTAAAATATATTTTCAACATATTATAAGAAAATCTTGACTGGGAGCAGTGGCTCACACCTGTAAACATTGAGAGGCATCAGGGCACGAGAACTGCTTGAGGCCAGGAGTTCAAGATCAGCCTGGCCAAAATAGCAAGACCCTGTCTCTACAAAAATAAAAAATAAAAATAAATAAATAAATAAATAAGTTGGGCATGGTGGTACACCCCTTTAGTCCCAGCTACTTAGGAGGTTGAGGCAGGAGGATCACCTGAGCTCAGGAGTTCAAGAAAGAAAGAAAGGAAAAAAGGAAAAGAAAAGAAAGAAGAAAATCTCATTTAGATAAAACCTTGACTTGAGTAGAAATAGCAGAATAGGTAAAAAGTGAGCTGTGTCTAGACACAGTTTAGTAAAATTGCTGAATCCCACAAATAAAGCCTATAGACCAAACAAGAAAAATTTACTAAACTGGAAAAAGAATCAGACTGGCATCAGATTTCTCATCTGCTGCACTGAATACTAAATGATACTAAATGATAGTGTGCAAATCTTGGTACAATACTGAAGTAAAGCAAATTTGACCCGAGAATTCTACTTATAGCCAAGTTTTTACTCAAATATGAAGGCAATAATAACTCATTTTAGATATACAAAGACTCAGGAAATACATCATGCATGTAGCCTTCCCATAAAATTACTTAATGAAGTACTATGGCAGAAAAAAGGAACAAAAAAGAAAAGAATCAAGATGATGAATACAAGAAAAAAATAGTAAATAGAAAATAGCACAGCAAACAGGTAAAAGTTACAGTTTATTACTAATGTGGTTATAAAATTTAATGCAAGAAACAATTCTCAAAAGAGATTTGCTATAAAGTTAAAAATGTTACAACATATTCTACAAACTATTTTAATAAAACGTGGGATGGAGCAGGGAGGAAAAGAATGTTCAAGCATCATTTGGCGTGTTTATTGGGAGCAGGACGTATAAGCAGATCATAATTTTTCCCTCATAGAGAAATAAATTTGAAAATACCTAATCTACATTGTCTGATTTGTTTACGTCACTGTTTTTGTTTGTTTGTTTCTTTGAGACAGAGTTTTGCTTTTGTCACCCAGGCTGGAGGGCAATGGTGCAATCTCAGCTCACTGCAGCCTCTGTCTACCGGGTTCAAGCAATTCTCCTGCATCAGCCTCTGGAGTAGCTGGGATTCAGGTACACACAACCACACACAGCAAATTTTTGTATTTTTAGTAACAATGGGGTTTCATCATGTTGGCCAGGCTGGTCTCGAACTCCTTGACCTCAGGTGATCCACCTGCCTCAGCCTCCCAAAGTACTGGGATTACAGGTGTGAGCCACCATGCCCGGCTGACATTACTTTCTTATAAGTAGAAAAAGACCCACTACTTTTTTGTAAGTTAAAATAAAAAAAAAATAAGTATATTTCACCTTTGAAGAAACCACTAAGACTCTTGATGGGATAGACAAATTGGGATAAAACTTTCACTGACTCAGAAAGAACCAACTATATAGTTTCACTTAACTCTGAGCAAAGGAAATTTTCTGAAATACGCAAGCGTAGTATATTACTCCCTATACAGAAACTCAGGAGCTAAGGCAAAGCTAACCTCATCGGTTATCCCTACATTCAACAGAACTACCACCATCAATTCCCCACAAGACTTTTTTTTTTTTTTTTTTTTTTTTTTTTTTGTCCAGCAGTTAACCAATCTTTCACTGCAGAGGGTATAAATGTGTCACAGATTATTTCAGATTATTTCAAGGTAGTGGTGGCAGTGGTAATCAGGTTGATATAGATGAGTAGGTGGGTATGTGTATATATACACATACTCCACTATCAATCTCAGGGGAAAGTTTTACCTCTTTAAGTTCTTAAAAAGTGAAGAGAAACTATGATATTCCATGAAAAGTTTCCTAATGCTAAATGAAATATTGGAATACTCCCCGGGACTCTAGGTCGGCTACTGTCAGCGGGGTTTTTACAAATCCAGACAACAAAAATGTCCATCTTCTTATCTGAATAACCAATCTGATGATGATTAAGAGCAAAAAGCAACCAGGAAAACTGTGACATTCGCTTCTAGAAAGTCAAGATGACCAGAGCCAGTGACATGCCTAACAGCCTACCCAGCCATAAACACACAATGACCTACATATGTGGACCATAAAAGTAGGAGATAATTGCAAAGCAAGCTGCTCCTGCTGCTGCTGCTGCTGCTACTGTTGCTGTCAGGGCCACAAACAAGCTACAAATCAACTGGGGCTTGCTGACCCAAAAGGAACTAGGCAAAGGGCCAGGAAGAAATAAGCATCTCAATCATCTCTTTGGTATGTTTTCATGGATCAAGTTATCCTTGTATTCTCACCCTATAGAAAACAAGCATTTTAGAATACATTAAAGCTTTTGCTGACCATTTTGTTTTTGCCTTGGCAACACTGTCCACTACGTCTAATCTTAACCTCCACAGCCGAGATCTCTTTTCATACCCAGCCTCCTCCTCCTTTATCACAGTAACCGGCAGCAGAAAGACAGACTTTTATGATAAGGTGGTCCAACCCAGTAAAGCCAGTTCAGCTGCCTGTTTCTGTGAGTTCATGAATGAACGTGGCCATACTGTGGGTTTGAGTTCTTTATGTCTAAAAGTAAAATCCTGTTGTTATATACCTGAGATCATGATAGTCCTAGATGGAATCACAAGACAAAAATTCCAGTGCCGGCCATGCGCGGTGGCTCACGCCTGTAATCCTGAGGCGGGAGGATCACGAGGGCAGGAGATTGAGACCATCCCAGCTAACACAGTGAAACCCCGTCTCTACTAAAAATAAAAAAATAAAAAAAATTAGCCGAGCATGGTGGCGGGCGTCTGCAGTCCCAGCTACTCAGGAGGCTAAGGCAGGAGCATGGCATGAACCCAGGAAGTAGAGCTTGCAGTGAGCCGAGATCACAGCACTGCACTCCAGCCTGGGCAACAGAGCGAGACTCCGTCTCAAAAAAAAAAAAAAATTCTAGTGCCAGTTTTGCTAAAACTTGAATTGATTTTCAAATTATCATCGTTAAACTAAACACATAAAATTAGTAAGTAGGAAAATGAGGCCGGGCATGGTGGCTCACACCTGTAATCCTAGCACTTCATGGGGCTGAGGTGGGCAGATCACCCGAGGTCAGGAGTCCAAGACCAGACTGGCCTATGTGGCGAAACCCCATCTCTACTAAAAATACAACAAATTAGCCAGGCATGGTGGAGCATGCTTGTAAAGTCCCAGCTACGCGGTAGGCTGAGACAGGAGAATCGCTTGAACCCAGGAGGAAGAGGCTGGGAGACACAGCAAGACTCTGTCTCAAAAAAAAAAGAAAAAAGATTATAAGCCAGTATTCATCATACACATATATGAGACTTGAATTGTTTTCACAAGAATAGATGCTCAAGAGCTTTTGGAGGCTGACTTTAAAATAAACAATTTCAGAGATTTCTCTACTTTTCCACTAATTCTGGGCATAGCTCATGTTACTCTGTGCTTACTCACTCCTTTGAAAAGTAACATCTTTCAGTAGCTTTACTCATCAACTCCTTGAGACATATAGCACCTATCTCTCTCCTGGCCTGATCATTCCTCTGACTTTGCATCATTTTTTAAAAGGGGAAAGAAAATCAATGTGAGGACATCATAAAGGGACACATTTCTACTCAATAACAAAGAGAAATGTTTAACATTTGAAGTAATCACCAATGCACAAAACCCTTCTGTTTTCTAATGAGGAGGGACTGGAGTTACATTAGCAAGCCTGTCCATTTTGCAGGACCAAACAGAAAAGGAGAGATGAAAACCAGAGGTATGCAAATACTGAATAGTAGGCAAATAAAAGCAAGCCACAGGACTGGGAAACAAACAGAGAAGCAGAATTAGAAGTTGTCAACTGGAAGTCACCAAGAAAAGACAAACAAAGATATCATAAAAAGAGGAAGTTAAACATTGAGCCCCTGAATTCAAAGCCATCAGATGTCAGCAGGTAAGTCCCCACGGATCTGAAGGAAGTCTACCAGACAACTCAGAAGTGTTTGCATGGGGTTTCCTGCAAGTGCAACATGTTTTGCCTTAATTTATGTTAACAGTATCACTTGGCATCCAACAACAGGTCTGGGGATATCACCCTTATATTTAAAATAATAACAAGCCCCTACAATAAATTGTCAATGGTTTCAGAACAAAGAGTAGGTTCCACAGCTAGAAACACAAGGCCTATCACACTTACTTTGAGCTCTCCTTCCTCTGTGCTTTAATTCTTTTATTTTATTGCTGAAAAATCCACTCCTCTATCTGAAAATTAAGGTCCCACCCAGCCATCAAAGTTCAGTTCAATTTAAATTGTTTCTATGAATCCTTCTTACCTCTCTCCAGTCACAATTAATTCACTTCCCTCACTCTCCACCACTAACTTAGGACTTAGATTATGCTTCTGATCAACGTATGATGACTAAAGCATAATTTACCATAAAACGACTTAAATGACTGTATATATGCATCTTCCGAATGTGATTCTGAGTACTGTATCTTATCCATCTCCTTATCCTGCAGCACTGCCTCACCTATCATAATTACCCATAAACATTTTGTTATACTAGATTCAAACAATAGAAAGGAACTTGAATGTATTAACTCTAATTCTCTTCCAAGTCCGAAATTCTGAGACACGTATCTTCTTTGTAACTACCCTGAGCAATGTTATATAATACTAATACTTGCCTATGGCCTGGCTGAAAAGAGGAAGAAATTACCAACTGTAGGGTCAAATAAGAATAAAATTAACTGGCTGGGCGCGGTGGCTTATGCCTGTAATTCCAGCACTTTGGGAGGCCAAGGCGGGTGGATCACAAGGTCAGGAGTTTGAGACCAACCTGGCCAATATAGTGAAAGCCCGTTTCTACTGAAAATACAAAAAATTAGCCAGGCGTGGTGGTGGGTGCCTGTAGTCCCAGCTACTCAGGAGGCTGAGGCAGGAGAATCGCTTGAACCCGGGAGGTGTAGGTTGCAGTGAGCCAAGATCAGGCCACTGCACAGCAGCCTGGGTGACAGAGTGAGACTCTGTCTCAAAATAAATAAATAAGTAAATAAATAAAACTAACTGACTGTCCCAAGACTGATACTCAGAGCATTAAACCTATGATGCCAAGTTCTAAGGCTATAATCACTAGCATATATGTCTCCTTATAAGAAGCATTCAATTTACACTGAATGAATGAAGAACAAATGAATTAATAAAGTGACTGTTGAAGTGTCACTACAAACATCACAGGCATGGAGGTCATGTTGATCCTGACAGAAAAGCAAACCAAATCCCTCACCTGTTTTCCAAGTTTCATCTTTCCACATGAAAACAAGAATTGTTAAACCAAGAATCCTTAAGGCTAAATATTTATTTGCCTTTTTTGAAGAAATAAAAGCTTATAGCATATATCAAAAATTCACACAGTCAAGCAAAATTCCGGCATCACCTGGTCCTTCCAAATAAAAACGTGTAACCCACTGCAATGAATCTCAGAGCCTTGCAGTCTGATAGAACACTAAAGCAAAACCAAGTTCATGGGTCATCTGGGACAGCAGGAAGAAGATCAAGGCCAGGAGTCAAGATTTTTCAAATTCAGTAAGACCTCTGTCAGAAACCAGAGGATCCATCCCTTCTTGGGTCTCAGTTTCCCCATTTCCAAAAAAAAGGGAAATTAATTTAGCAAATACTTGAAAGGACTGTAACTAGATGCCTGGCGCCAGAGTTGGACTAAATGATCTCTAAGGTCCGTTTCTGCTCTCAAAATCTTACAACTCTTATAATCACTCTTAGTAGACGTTCTTTTGGCTCTGACCTGAAACTCTGGCTGGAAACATAAACAGTCTTCTACATAAAAACACACATTTACCAGCTATAATTTGGACTTGGCAACATGAGGTTTTACCATAGCTGAGAGGAAAATGTGCAGAATTTTCTCCAGTGATCATGCTACTTTAGGCTATACCATGGCTCATTTCTATAGGTGGTACAAACCTGGGCCAGAGCAGGGCCAAGCCACTATCACATCTGAGTCACTTCTACACAAGGGGAGGGCATGTTCATTTTCTTTTGAGCGTATCAACAATCTCCCATACGAAGCATCTCAAAAATAACAGGCCTCTCCCTACCAGATTTGTCCTTTTCCATTTGGCAAACTGTATTTTATTTTTTATCTTCCTCCCTTCTGTTTTACAGAGAACATAAGCCAACATGGCAACAGGCGTTTTGTTTATTTCCTTCCTCTTCAAAAACAAAGCCATGGCTTGAGTACATCTAACAGAACAAGGTCCACCCAAAAACAACTCTTCATTATCTTTTGAAAGCCCCATGTTTGAATTTTTTAATGGAACCCACTGGAAAATCCTTACTATTCTTCTTACATATTAATAGTGATTATTAATATAACATCAAAATATTTGTATAGCCCTTTCAGTTTAATACTTTCAAGTCCATCTGTATTTCATTTAATTGTAAGAGGTATATATATTTGTTTTGTTTCTAATGAAGAGAAAACTGGGACTCAGCATGCATTGCTCAAGATCACACAACTAGAATAATCTATGTAACTAGTTTTCAATCACCAGTCTTCTGTCACTACTTCAAATAACATTGTGAGAACTAAAGATTTAAAATGCAACAAAATAGTTTCTACAACAATCTAAGAGAGGAAACAGAGTCAGTGACTTTAAAAATTGTACATATTAAACAATATGCAAAAAACCAACCTCAGCAAAGTAAGACCAAAGGTATATTAAAGCCAAAGCTAAGGATTTCTTCATTTTATTAAAAAATGACTAAAACTAAGAAAAATCACTCATATTGGTTTTATTTGCCAAGGGTTCTATCTGTTGCATAAAATAAATGCAAACTTTATAGGACTCTCATTCATCACTGGCATCTGATAGTTGATTTTATTAGCATACACCAAAATAAAATGCAAGAAATTCATGGCCTATATTTGCAATACACATATTTTTCAATAGCCTTAAAAGATCTAGACTCCAGAAACTGAATTGGTACTTACTGGTTACAACTGCAATTTACTGATTTCAAATGATAGATAATATCAAAAGCCTTTTCCACTTCTTAATATCTACTATATGAAAATACACTCCCCAAGAAATCTCTAGAGCTCATTCCCTCCTCTCCTTCTTCAAGCCCTCGTTTAAGTGTCGCCTTCTCAGTGGGGCCATATTGATGATGCCCATCCTAGTAGGTAAGCCTTGACCTCCTCCCTGTTTCCCCACTTATCCACTCTAATGTACTTTGTAATGTATGTATCTTGTTTATTTCCACTAGTCCCACTAACTTTTACGTTCCCTGAGGACAGAGTGGTGTCTGTCTTTTTTGCTATAACATTCCTAGTGCTTGAATAATGCCCACGTAGGAATACAGAATATTTGTTGAGTGAATGAATCATTTCTTTCTTTGTCTCCTTCAACCTCAAATTTAGGAGAAAGGCAAATAATAGAACAAACCATTTAAGCAGTTGTTCCCTAAGACTTTTTCTCTTTTACACTTCTTATTATAGGATATTTTAAACATATACAAAGGTATATGTTTAAAAGACTGTATGCCCATATCAAAATATCTCATGTATGCCATAAATACATATACCTACTTGTAGCTACAAAAATTAAAACAAAAAAAAATACTGTAAAACAAATGATAAAATTAATGAGCAATAATTCAGTATATTGTATGTTCCACAAATGATATTAGGTATTTTTTAAAAGGTAGACTGAATAACAGAATAAACTTCCATGCACCCAACAGTTATCAAAGCATAACCAACCCTATTTCACCCATGTTCTCACTCAGTAGTTTCCAACCCTTATTATTTTGAAAAAAATTACCAGACACTATTCCATTTTATCTACAAATATTTCCAATGTTTCTCTGAAAGACAAAGAAGACTCGTTTTTTTCTTCAATATATCTATACGAACATAGTCACACCTAAAACTATAACAATAATTCTATTACTTTATTAGATTTTCTTCTTGACATAAGGCACTTCTTCGGCTTAAATGGTGGCAGCTTTCAGCAGTTACCAATGATCACAGTCTGAGAACCACTTCTAATGTCACATCTGATTCCAGCCCCGAGTTACTTTGCAATTACCACTCTCTGCAACCCAAGAGTTCTATATAATTGATATGTATAATGTGCACCCTTGAACTTACCCAGAAGAGAAAATCCTAAGGATATTTGATGTTGCTTTTGCTAGAAAAATGTTGCTGACCAAAAGGATCCACATTAACCAACTACAGCCTTAAAATGTCAGCCGTACTCACTTGAATGCAATGTTTGTAGATAGAGAACATGGCAATAAAAAGACATGACTGTATGTCCTCCAAAATAACAAGGAAATGTTGCCTTCTCAAATAGTATTCCTAAAAAAAAATGGCTTTGGGATCTGAAACAAAATTAGTAGGCAAAAGTATTTTGAGGGCTTCAGAGGGTAAGCCAGCAGAACTCTGGGAAGCTTGAGTTGGGTATGTTGCATTAAAGTACCTTAGATCTTCGTAAGTTGTAAAGCTCTCAATAGGCTCTGGATAAATGTTTATCCAGCACAGAAGCAATCATGAAATTCATGAGCTCCCTAGGATGGCTTATAAACATGACTTTAACTTCAGCTCTTACCTGTACTTTGAAAGCCTCTTCGTCAAGAGGCGGTGGAGGAGGAAAGTTTCCAGAAATAGATGGAAGGGCACTGGAATCATCTAGAGGTGGAGGTGGGGGTGGAAGAAAGTCACCTACAGAAAAGAAGTAAACAACATGAAGTTAATAAGGATGCAATGTTATAGTACTCATGATATATTTGCTGGCATTTTACTTCTTTATAATTGGCTTTGACACATAATTTTTTGTGTTGTATAGCAATTATTCCCCATCTTAGTTTAATTAGTAGCCTTAATTAGTAGTCTTAACTTTCAGAAGAAAGAGTATTGGACTTGATATTTAGAAATGGTAGAAAAGCTAGTCTAGAGGGGTCAATATATTAAGCAAAGCAAAGAATAAGCTTGGGTGGGAGATAGGGTTACTGAATTTTATACACCTTGGTGCTTGCCCTCAATACATTTTCAATCAAATAGAGGAGGAAAAAAAATTGTACAAAACTAAAGATAATACAAGGTGCAATTTATGAAGATGCATGAATAACCTCTGGAAACTAAGATAAAGTGGAGGATCATGGAAGTCTCAGTGGATCATATAATTTTCCTGAAACGTGATGTAGAAAGTACGTCCATCCTTGGTAGAGAGACAGGAGAATGTAGGCATGGAGAGCAGAAAGTTCAGAGCATAGAGAATAAAAAGCAAGTCATGACATAGGAAAAACATGGGACACAGGAATGTAAAATAATGCCAGTGGGTTATAAAAATTAGATATGTGATAAAATTAAGCTTTTTACATGTTGCACATCAAAAAAAGGGTTTGAATTTTATCATGCATGCAGCAGGGATCCACCAAGGATTTCTGAGAAACACTTGGTTATAATACAATTTACTAAAGACTAATTTAAAAGTCCATGCAGGACAGATTAGGAGAAATGAATAAGAAACACCCAATTTAGAAATCTATACATAATCCAGGCAAGAAGTAATGAGACTTTGGGATACTGAGAAAAACCTAGCATCTCTTACCAACAAGAGTAGCACACTGCTGTTAGAGTTATTGAGGGAGTGAATCTAATCTCTGTGATCTAAGTTATACACATATATCCAAGAGCTTTATGGTTCCTGGAATGAAACATTTTTAAATAGTCTGCAAAAAATTGTATTGGGGAAACAGAAACTTCTACCTTTTAACCTTTTCTTTATTTGTAATTTTCCTATTAAAAATAATGTTTTTGATGTGTTGGAGAAGAGATCTTTTCTATTTATGGATGAGTAGCTTTTCCTTGCATTTTAGTTGCTCAACACTTTGTGGGTTAGGGCAGCAGTCTCCATCATTAAGTGAGTTGCTTTTGGATATTATCAAAACATCACAGTTTAGGCCCTGAGAAATAGAAGTATAAGAATGGAAGAGTGAGCACAGTAGAATGACTGTGAGTAGGTTTTGTTGTTCTGATACACCTTTGAAATGGTTCAGTTTGCCTCTATTTGCCTTATAAATAACAGTCTTAGAATTGAAAGTGTAGCTAAGCCAAGAACTGTCAGATCTAGCCCCAAGCCAAATTCAGACTGCTAAGCAATCACAAGCACTATCTCTCGAGTACTCTGCTTACTAGACTCGCACCATGCCAGGCAGTGTGCTAAGATTTTCATACACTGCCACCGAATCATACAACAACCTTCGATGCTGATGGTTCTCAAACTTTAGAGTTCATCAACATCTCTGGAATGTCTTATTAAAATACAGATTTTTGGGTCTTGGATCCAGAGATTCTGATTCAGTAGGTCTGGGGAGAACTCCAATAATTTTCATTTCTAATAAATCCCTGTGTGATTGATGCCTTTGGGTCTGACAGCACACTTTAATAACCACTGCATGTTGTTACTACTTTAGACCCACAGGATAAGAAACGTTCAATAACTTACATCATAAAGAAAATTTTCTACTCCTCTTATTCTCTGGGTGCACAAATCTGGGAAAATAATTTGTCCATATCCTTATGACGATTATAAATCCCATAAACCTGTATGCATTCCATTCAGTAGTTTTAAACATTGGTTAAATACCAGAATCACCAAAGAAACACATTTGAAAATGCTGATGTCCAAATTCCATCTCACAGCAATCCAATCAGAATCTTGGGGACAGAAGACAGGGAGTGAGGGGGTCAGGCACCAGGACACCTATAAAACCTAAGAGATTCGAACCTGCAGCCAGGACTGAGAAACTTTCATCTGGCCACAGACTGCATGAAAAAATATTTCATACCTGTTAATTAAAAAGAGCTGTCAAGAAGTTCTTTACTGCCTTTAAAGGTCATATGTATGAAAACAATGCTCACAATGAGATCTTAGGCAATGAGGCAAAAAAGGTTTAGGTTGCTGTTCACAACCTAATTTCCAGGTTCAAATGTTCAATCTGAACCTATGTTGTATGAGTCTGTTCTCTCACTGCTATGAATAACTGCCTGAGAATGGGCAATTTATAAAGAAAAAGAGGTTTAATTGACTCACAGTTCTGCAGCCTTGACAGGAAGCATAGCTAGAGGGCTTCAGGAAACTTACAATCACGGCAGAAGGTGAAGGGGAAGCAAGCACGTCTTACATAGTGGCAGGAAAGAGAGAGCATGAAGGGGGAGCTGCCATACACATTTAAACCATCAGATCTTGTGAGAACACACTCACTATCACGAGAACAGCATGGAGGAACCACCCCCATGATCCAATCCCCTCCCGCCAGATCCCTCCCTTGACACATTGGGATTACAATTCAAGACGAAATTTGGGTGGGGACACAGAGCTAAGCCATATTACTATGTCTTCTTCATACCCACTTTATAAAAGTATCCTGGGTCCCCTCTTATACTTCATCAGATTCTGTTACATCATGGGAAATTTTCAGAGCATCAGACAGTATCAGAACTGAACAAAATCTTGGAGATCATATTATCAAACAGAGGCCCTGGGTGATTGATGTGATTGGGTCTGAGATCACACTTTGAGAACCACAACATGTTATTCCTACTTTAGACCCACAAGATTGGAAAGGTTCAATAAACTATGTCATAAAGAAGCTACATGAAAAGTCCAAAATGTCACAACAAATAAGTCTTAAAAAGTACAACTGTCTGTCCCTTCCAAATATATCCTTCTATACTCTGTTTGTCTAATAGAACTTAGACATAGTGAGGCACAGGCTGATGACAATCCTGGGAGGGTCAAAAAGAACAAAAAAGAAAAGTGGAATGTTTTTGGTTTTTTAAGAAACAACTTGAAAAGATGGATTCTATATTCTAAGCATGAAAAGGCAGATGTTTAAAAGCCCTTGTGATAAACACATAATTATCTGCTTTATTTAGATCAATTATTAAGTCAGACCAAAGTTTTCAGTTCTTTAAGCTTAACCATCAAAGGGTCCTTACTGCATTCCTTAGAGAGGAGCTCACGTTTTCAAAAGATGTAGAGGAACGGGCAAATGTCTCAAAAACAGATACAAATCTGATAAAAGGAGAGGAAATGGCTCCCTTGGAGAGAGGCATAAACTAACTGGGAAGGTTTCAATGAAAAACTGCTAATAATTATCCTAAATCAGACTAAAAGTTTAAGAGAATTCTAACTTAGAGCTCATCATTTTAATAGACAAGTAAATAAAGGAAAATGCCTCTAAGTTGCTGTGAAAATAAGTTCAGCTTTAGAGAGAAGGCAGAATTATCATGTTTAAGAAAAATGGGAAAATGAAAAGAACTGTATTTATATGAGTAGAAGAAGGGGGAAGGAGGTCTTCTCCATTCTAATAGATTTCTGAAAACAGTGAAAGAATGAAAGAGCATGGGGCTTTGATTCCTAGGTGGTGATCCTTTTGGAGGAAAGCCCCTGGATGAAATGAAATGCAGTACCTTCCAGCCAGCACAGCTAAGCTGTAGACCTTCGTATTAGTGCATGCTCTGTCCTCTCTGCCTTGCCTCCCAGATTCTGTGACCTACAGGGAAATTGCAACTCACCTCCCAGACTCTGAGACGTACAGGCAAGCTTTTAAACAAAACAAAACAAAATGTCATCCGGCAATTGGCAGCGATATATCAAATCTAAAATGGAAATGTCCAGTTTTAGAAGCAGTAGAGTGGTCATAGACACGTGCCTTCAGACCTGGTCCCTCCATACTCCTCCACTCATCCTCCAAATCCTACCTACATACAAAATATATTTATGCCTCAATTTTCATGTAAAATGGTTTATTCAAAGTTACATAGCTGGTGAAATACAGAGCAGGAAATGGATTCTCACTCTCTTGGAGAGATGCTGAGACGTATCTTGCTTGATTTGCTCCATACGAACCCAAATCATTCAGCTAATATTCAAAAGGTTTTTGCTGTGTGCAAGAGGTAGCAGCAAGAAACAGTTAAATGAGGAGTTGGACAAATCAAGTATTCCATCTCTGATTCCCAAACACTACTTTCTGCCAATTTACTTCAGAAAACAGCCTGTTAGGCATATTGTTAACTCGAAAAGGGAGTGAGGAAAAACTCCGAAGGACCTAGCTATGCATATTTTCTCAAGCTCTCCCTTTTAGTCTAGGGGTAAAAAGGATGCGGCAGTGAGAAGCAGGGATGGTTAGCTAGGACCAGCTGAGCTATTCCCCACTGTGGTTACCCTAACACTTGCGTCCGTCAGATACGAAAGGCATCTACCTAACGCAGAGCTTGCTTATCCCTTTATGAAACAAAGGCCCCCATCAGAGGGTGAAGATAACAAGAATTTACCTGCAAAGTAAGTAAATTACTAGTTATGGGTAACTGTGGTAGAAAAATACATGGGAACAATTCAACTCTGACTATCAACAAAGTTTGGATTCATTTACTGTTGTACAAAAAGAAAACAAAGAAAGCATCACGCTCTTCTTCATCTAAATACCCATATAAAACCTACACACACATCCAAGGATTTAGATAGCAGCCCTTTTTGTGCCTCATATACAGTTCTATCAGAGCACCTGTAATACTTGATTGTATTTGTGTGTTATGATCACTCCCTCCCGGTTAGAACTGCAGCTTCTTACAAGTAGAGTCCACTCATGATTTATCTTTATATGCCCATCTCTAGTCACAGGTTTGGGCCAGAACATCCTCAGTAACTGTAGGTCACAAGACTGAAAAATAAAAACCCATTCAATTCCTTAACTAATGTTTTAATAAATGACCTGCTGTCTTTGACCCGTACATCTCAAATGTCAATGTTCCAATCATCAGGGAATCTAGATCAAATGCAGACTCTGATTCAGGTCCACACTGGGGCCAGAGATTCTGCACTTCCAACATGCTCTCAGGTGTTGCTGACATAGACCCACGGGCTGCACTGGCAGTGACATGTCTCTAGCTTCTGCTGGCTGGCAGCTATTGCTTCTCCCACTTTGTTGAGGGGAGAATTTTTGGTTGTTGGAGGAAAATCTAACTATTAAGGTAAACATAAAACCATGTAGATACTCCACAAGTTAACTTTCTAAATTATGAAGTCAAAAGAGACTGGGTTAGAATACACACACATACACACATACACACACACACACACACACACAGGGTGAACACTTTTTAAATCATGGTTAGCAAAGCATAAGTGTCAAGTAAAGACAGTTATTCATTTCCATTAATAGTAACTACTGCCCGGGTGCATGGCTCACGCCTGTTACCCCAGCACTTTGGGAGGTCGAGGCAAGTGGATCAGGAGGTCAGGAGTTCAAGATCAGCCTGGGCAACAGGGTGAAACCCAGTCTCTACTAAAAATACAAAAATTAGCCAGTCGTGGTAGTGGGCGCCTGTAATCCCAGCTACTCAGCAGGCTGAGGCAGAGAATTGCTTGAACCAGGAGGCGGAGGTTGCAGTGAGCCAAGATGGAGCCACTGCACTCCAGCATGGGTGACAGAGCAAGACTCCATCTCCAAACAACAACAAAAAAAAACAAAACAAAAAACAAAATAGTAACTAATACAGAAAAAAATATATATGTTTGAAAGAAAAATAGTACGAAATTTTAAGTCCAAAAACTTAAAACACAAACCCCAGCTCTACCCTTTACTTCAGGCAAGGCAATTCTATAGTCCCAGACCCAGTTTTCCTCCCCTATGAAATGAGGATAACCACAGCTACTTCACAGTGTCAATCTGTGGATCAAAGCAGCTAACACAGAAACTGAAATTTTTGACCACAACCTAGATTAAAAAAATATATTTTGTATAATGTGGTAATATTGCTATCTAGATACGTACACGTACATGTATACTAGAAAAAAAGGGTTCATGAAACCATACCTACTATATAAATAAAACACACATTGAAATGTTCTGTTATTTAAAAAAAAAAATTGGTTCTGACCCACTAAATTGACTGTGACCCAGAAATAGGTCTCAATTTACATTTTGAACATAACTGAGCTACATTACGTGCAAGTGATTAGTACAATGTCTACATTATACATGACAATGCTTTCTTTTCCCTTATGCACAAGAGGGCAACTGAATCTAAACTTGATCACTCAGAGGAGACTAAGCTCCCTGAACAAGGTCCCTTAAAGAGAAAAAGTGAGAGGATAAAACAAAGGTAACAGCAGTGATGATCTCCATAAGGCAATGGAATTACGCCACAGCTATAATGTACACTCCACAGACTACAGGCAATTTATTATGAAGCTAAATAAAGGAAGATTTCACTTACAATTTCAACTTCAACTCCATCTTCAATTTGCATCAAAATACGTGTGCCACCAAGAAAACTGTACCAGAAAGCACCTTAGGTGAAATATTTTTAAATGAAGCATTCAAGGCCTAGGACAGCATGTAGAACGTTATCATTTCTTTAATAATGTATATACATATATGTATGTATTATCACGGACTATCTTTTAAATGGAGTCCCAAACTATTGATAACAGCAAGTTGCCTCTATGAAGCTAAATTTTGCAACTGAGGAATGAAAGTGGAAGGGAAATACTCTCCATTATACAAATTCTTAACCTGTCATTATTTTACCCATTTATAATTTTTAAATAACACATATGCACAAAACAGAAATTTTCAGTACCTGAAAATGTGTCATCTCCAAATGTTCAGCTGAGTAAGGTTTTAAAAACCACCAGGAAATGCATTACGGCAAAGGCCAAGAGAAAAATTGAGGATACATCCCATTTAATGCATCACTTCTCGGTCTTCTCAACCTATTTACAGTGCACTGGTTGGAACTAACAATATGAAAGCAATTGCACTGATTTGCTCAACATGCTATTTCTATTAGAGATGAAACCTTTTCAAGCTCTTTTCCTGTCCCACTCTGCCCTTCTCTCTGACAAGGAAGGGGTTATTAATTTGACTGACCCAGCTACTACTGTGAAAGTCTCAGTTTTAGAAAGCAATACCCAGGAAATCTCCTTCTTAAACTTCCTCTGAGCATCTGGCTCCCAGGACAGACCAGCTGGAATGTTGTACTTCTTGACTCTAAAGCAAAGAATCAGAATGTCAAGCCAGGTCTTCAGGAGCTGCAGCTCGCTGAGTATGTTGACTTCCAAGATACAGTGGTGTGAGGAAGATACGGGATAAAAATTCTACTTATTCCTAGAGCCAAAGCCTCTGCACTATGTCAGTGGGATCACAGACCTCTGTCCCAGAGGGAGAGCAAGCACTTATGAAGCTATTAATGAAGCAGCACCTGGATTCTCATTTTGCTCCCGTTTCTACAGTGTGAAACTCCTTTGAGAACCTTCTGAGAGAGTGATAATTATCAGGGCAAGGCTTGGCCATTCCATGTTCTCTGTCCTCATTGTCATCAAAATAGCACAATATCTCTCCCTTCAGTGACACATCTTCCTCTGTAAATAAGCTATGTGACCTTGACTGAGGAACATTAATTTTTTAGTTATCATGCTAGATATCCTTAAACTTCAGGTTCCTTTCATACATTAGAAAAATTAACCTTTCTATTTTTCTTCCATTTGTATTTTCTGCTATTTAACTAGAAAACATTATTATTAATTTTGAGAATACTCAATTTGCTAACAAATTAATTTAAAAGAAAGGACTAAGATTAAAAATATTGATGAAACACAGAATTGATAATAGTAGAGGGAAACCAGCATTCTCATATGCTACTGCTACTAAACTTTTCTCAAGAAAATTTGGCAAGAGGAATCAAAAGCCTTAAAGATATTTATAAACTTTAATTCAGCAACATCACTTTTAATAAATTATCCTACCAAAGAAGTAACTTAACATGCAGAGGAGCATGTTAAGGAAACTTCATCACAAAGCAATGTAATGCAAAAACTCAGAATGTTCATTAACACGGTACTGGTTGAAAAATAAATTGCAATCATACACTGGGAAATTGTGTGGTCACCAAAATAATGATGTTGATCTACATCTTACATCTATTTATTCATCGAGTGCCATCTATATATCATACATTATTCTAGACCCCAGGGAAAAACAAACAAACAAACAAATAGAACAAACAAAGTGTGCTTCTCCACGAACCCCCATGGAACTTATACTCTAACAGAAGAAGAACGCTTAAAAAGTAAATCAAACGTACTGAATATCAAATGGTGAGAAGGGCTATGATGAAATGTAGGGCAAGGAAGGGGGTTGGGACTGTGAGGGTGGTGGTGGGTGTTGCAATTTTAAAGAAAAAAAAATGAAAATGGCCTCACCAAGGTGATATGTGGGGAAAGATTTAAATCTAGTAAGGGAGTAAGTATTGGCATATCTGGGGGAAGAACATAAAAAATTGCTTTTCATATCTTTTTTGTTTGTTTGTTTTTGAGACGGAGTTTCGCTCTGTTGCCCAGGCTGCAGTGCAGTGGTGCGATCTCGGCTCACTGCAAGCTCCGCCTCCCGGGTTCAGGCCATTCTCTTTCCTCAGCCTCCCGAGTAGCTGGGACTACAGGCACCAGCCACTGCGCCTGGCTAATTTTTTGTATTTTTAGTAGAGACGGGGTTTCACCGTGTTAGGCAGGATGGTCTCAATCTCCTGATCTCGTGATCTGCCCTCCTCAGCCTCCCAAAGTGCTGGGATTATAGGCGTGAGCCACCATGCCCTGCCTGCTTTTCATATCTTATCATGTAAGAAACAAGGGAGGTTATTGAATAGTGCTTATAATATGGTCCCAATTTTATATAGGCCGGTATGTTAACAGGGGTTGTCTATAGCTCATGAGATGCTAAGCATTGTTTTTAAATTTTTATCCTTTTGGCTTAATTATTATACAATAAGTGAATTATAGGCATGCATTTTTTAAAAAAACCAAAAATAAGATACTTTAAAATGAATCGCAGAATCTACTCAAACCCAGCGTTTAATTTTAATGCATCAGTATATGTTCTCAAGCCAAAATTTAATGTCCCTGTCATCTTTCTAAATAACTTAGCTTGAAATGCTCTTTGAGATTCTCAAATTAAAAAGCAAGAAGAATTATCTTTAAAGTAGATGACGTCTCCCTGATTTTAAATTGGACAGTTTCACTCCATATTTAGCTAATACAGAATATATCTGAGACTTTAAAAGTCCTCTTTTATAATCACAAATAAGTACCCTGTACAAATGTGAGACACCTCAGTGTATTACATGAGATAGAAGCATACTATAATTCTCTATCACGCAGTGGTTGGATAACAAATTCAATTTCTCAGTAGAAAACATTAAATGGATTTCAAATAGTATGAAATTAAGACGACAGTCTAGTTCTGCAAATCGACTAGAACCAAATAGCACTTTTGAATCCACCAAGTATCATTTGTTTTACAAAAACATAGTAATCGCTATCCAGAAAACAAACCACACCATATATTTTTGACTTCCAAAGATGAGCAGTCAAAATAAACAGGACAATGAGTTGAGCTTAATGCATAAGTCTTCTATCAGCTAGTGAGATATCTTTAGCTCCAATGAGAAAAAGTAAAATTACCTCGGTTTAAAAATGAAACAAAAATCTAAAAATTCATGTGATGGACAGAAAATGAGGCAACATCCCAGGAAAACAACAACAAAAAGTCTTAATTTACCAGTAAAAACAAAGAAGCTTGCAAACAAATATCAGAGTGCTGACAGAATAGTCCAAAAACATCCTTTCCCCTTAGGATTGGGACATTACCCTGTGGTGGTCATTGAGGCCAGAAGCTTACGACCCCTCCAAAGACAATGATGGTGCCTGAGGGATCATGGTTTCCTAATAAAAACACTTTAAATAGGGCATTTAATTTATTTCACCACTGCTGTCTTTGGCTATAGAGGGAACCATCCTCATTGTCAATGACAATGCAGGCTTCCTTCCTGCTTTAGCTCTATTACAGCCAATATTCTGCTCTTTGTTAGCTTAATTGGATAACTATTGGTTTCCCCTACCTCACTAACAGCTCCTTGAGGGCAGACTCTCTGTTTTATAATCTCTACATAAAGCATACAGAACACATATGAGATACTCAGTAAATAGTAACGATATTATTGCTATAAATTATTATTGGTACAAAACTACATATATTAAATTGAATAGAACTCTGAGAGAATGAACACATGAGCTTTTCCCATGGTCAACTTTGCCACTTTTCAAATATTGACATAAGGTCAACAATGTACTACTATACTGGTGGGTCATAGGTCCTTCATGATACCAACAGCTAGACAGTTAATAACCTGTCTTAAAGTAGCCATCTAGCTAGGTTTTTTGTTTGTTTGTTTCCACATTATCTTACTGAGGGTATGTCTTCAAAGTATAGGAACAGAGTCTTCATCCTTAAGTCACCACCTGGTTATGGGGGCACCCTAGCCTCCAGAAATATTGCAACCACCTGTACTGTATTGATCTCCTCTAATAAAAGCTCTGTTGATAAGCCTTACCCAGTATATGTATATCCCTCAGAGTATAAACAGACATTTAAATTTTCTTTTTAATCCCATAAAAGAGAGATGGAGATGAAGAAAGAGCAGAGAAATGAGGGAAGGGGAAGGATACATGTCATAGACAGAATTTCAAAATGCTTATGCCTCAGGTGTTGAAACTCATCTGACTTTTGACCAGTGGTGTGTATCGGAATCTCCTGGGGCACTTTCTCGCACTGCATACACCCAGACTTCACTTTAGAATTCTTAATTCAGAATCTTTGGGGTCGGGACCCAGACAAGGACCTTGCAAACTCCTTCAATGATTCTGGTGTATAGCGCTGGTTAAGAATCATTGACCTTCTGGAAAAACAAAGATTGAACAACTCTCTCTCTGAAATTAAAGATGACTAAGGTGACAAGGCAATGAAATGCAATATGTGATTCTGGATATAATTCTAGACCAGAAAAGAGACATCACTAGGACAATCAATGAAATCTAAATAAGGTTTAGGTATTAGAAGGAAGTATTATATCAGTGTTTACCTGGCTTTGGTAACTCTACCATGGTTATGTAAGATGTCAATACTTGGGAAAACTGGGTGATGACTAAATGAGAATCCTTTACACTATTTTCAACCTTTCTCTAGGGTCTCAAATTATTTCAGAATGAAAAGTCAAAATCTATGTTTTAAATTTTAAGGAAAAAGTAAGTCATTGAACTAGTCCAATAATTTTTTTATAGATGAATACATTTTCCACCATGGAAAAAAATTAGAGAAATAGTCAAAGAGTGTAGAACCACACCAAGCAACCCACTGTGACCCCAAATATCTTAACTTCTAGCTAAGGACACATTTACCACAACACATGGCAGACTTAGTGTGAGAAACTGAGAGTTCTTGGGAATGGTGAGAAAACCCACTATACCCCTACAAATTCAGAAGACTATGAAGAAGAGAAGAGGTTCTTACTATTTAGGAGACTTGGAATAGATGAGCAGGAACATGTAAAATAGCTCCAACAAAATCCAGGCTGAATGCAGCATGGCTAGGCTGGTAATCCTACCTCGATGATCAGCAGCAACTAAACCCCATAAAAATTCCTTTTCCCCAATGTTGGGGCTCATTCTCTTGCTTCAAGAGAATCCCCAAAGACAAGGATGGCTACATGAGGCCAGGGGCCTTCTGTGATTTATCCAGTATTCATCTTTTATGCACAAATGACTTCAAATTCTTCTCACTAAGAAATTCTTGTTACTATTTATATAAAATGATGCCAACCATTACTCACTCTCCTTCAACCCTGACATTTATTTCATCAAGTCTGAAGCTTAGCAAATGCATAAATGTTTTAAAAATAATCAAATAGAGACACTCATTTCATTTCAAGGTGGTTGTTTTTTGGCATGTATTTTTTTTTTTCCCAAGGAATACTGGAGCTGACAGGTACTTGCTCTAAAAATTTACTTCACCACCTGCTAGCTGAAATATTGCTTTCATGGATTTATATTGTATTAAAAGGTCACTGGCTGTTTAAGTCTTAAACAGTTTTAATCATTCTAAAAGTCTCTTAACAGTAAGAAAAGGAAGCTCAGAACAAACAGCAGCAGGGACTCTAATTAAAAGGGCCAATTCATCTAATTTTATTTGGGGTTAATTATTCAGGATTCACTCTTTGATGTGTAAGGAATAGCAATTAGTAATTTTAGTGATTTGAGAATCATTGGAGGTGTAATCAGTTAAAATGAGTGAGTGTTTACAACACAAGATGGTGAATTAGTCTCTCTCAGCTGGAGAACAGGAACATTAGGCTCCAAGAGATCAAGGCTAAGGATTTCAGACCCTAGTAATAATAGTCACTTCAAAATAAAACACATGTCAACAGCCATCTAGCACTCTGTTTACTCTTAGCTGAGGTAAGGCACAGAAGCCTCATGAAACTGCCTTTATCCAGATCTTGATTTTTGCTGCTGTCCCCAACCGCTTCCCAGTATCTGGCTCTTGTGCCATGGTAACCATAAATGCATTACATTAAAAAAGCAATTCTAAATAAATATACCATTTATAAGTAAAATAAGACCCAGAATAATTGTGGTACTCATTGATTTCACCTCTGAATTTCTGATTGCTGAATGAGCATCATTCAGTTCTCTGTGCTCTATCTGAATTTAGCTCAGTGCTCAAATCTGAATTCAGATAGGATAACCCACAGACCTGCTAACCTCCTCTTGTGTGCTCTATTTTTCTATTTACCTCATCATAACAAAGGCGGAAAACCCTTTTCCTTTTTGTCTTAACCACCCACTCTGAATACAAACAAGCTATATTAAATTACACCAAATTTTTCTAATTCATTTACTGCTCTGCATCTCCTTTGCCACCAAAATACCTAATGCATAGTTACCTCATATCTAGACTAAACAAATAGCCTAGTCAACATTCTTCCTAACCTAGGTTTTTCCAATGTATTTGATACAATTGTTGCTAGATTAAAAATATCATGGCTCTCTTTGAATAGCCAAAGCAATCTTGAAAAAAGGACCAAGTTGGAGGACACTCACTTCCTGATTTCACAGCTTATCACAAAGCTACAGTGATCAAAACAGTGTGGTCCTCGCTTAAGGACAGACATAGAGACAAATGGAATAGAATACAGAGCCCAGAAATAAACTCTCTAATATATGGTCAATTGATTTTATGGCAATTATGCTGAAGTTTTAGAGAATTATGGTTTGAGAGTATTATTGGAAGCTTGGTAAACATCTGTTCTGAGCCTCCCAAGATTCGACAAGACCTCATTCTGAAAAGGAGGAATCCTCTAACTGGATGGGCATCTTATGAGGCAATGGAGAGGAACTTGATAAGCTTTGTTGTCAAAGTTTGTCAACAAACTCTGGAATGTACTGGTAAGTATGTATCCTTTGAGATTACTACTGCAAACAGCAGAACTGGACATTTTATATTTCAGAATAATGACTTTTGCTAAGCCACATACCTGGTAATCTGCCAGAATGCTTCCTCTGGCTTCCTGGACACCAAGACTTTGCTAACACCTCTGTCTCCATTAAGAGTTTCCTCTCCACTATCTGAGCCCAAGCTATTCTTGGAGGACCATGTCACCCTACACTACTATCCTTTGCCACCAGACGAAAACATCTTCCCACCTTCAGCCCTCTATAGTAACTTTAGAGCACTTATCAAGGTGGATCTTGTGGAAAATTCATGAGACATTTACCTCACTAAACTGTGTGCTCCTTGAGGGCAGACATCATATATGAGTCATCATTCTATCCTAAAAGCACATCTTCCAATGCCTCACAGAGTTGAGATGGAGAGGATTTGGGAAAATATTTCCTGAGTGGGTATATGCAGGAATTTTTGACAACTACACCCATAAATCCTAGCCCAATAAATTAGTCTTTAAAGGAAGATTGAGAAACTGAGTGACTACCAATTTCAAAATGTGTGTGTATGTGGTTTATGTGTGCATACGTGTGTGTGTGTGTGTATGAGAGAGAAGAAAAGAGAGGTTGAAAGATTGAAATAGGGAGACTCAATTGAACATCACCATGGGGATGATCTCGGCAATCACTGCTGCAGTTAGGTAACTTACATATATTTAAAAAATATGGTTTTTGTTATATATATATATATAAAATAATGTCTGTGACATTAAAATGTGTAAGTTTTTGTCCACTTGGAACCATTTACTAGATGGGTGTGAACTTAGGGAAATCATGAAACTTTTGAGTCTTAATATTTTTGTTTGTAAATGAGAGCAACAGCACTTACCTTTTATACTACCCAGGGTTGTGTAGACCAAAGTATTTAAATTTAAAAATACGACACCCTGGTTTTTCTTCAGATGGTAAATCTTTCGCCTTTTACTGAATTTAGAAATGCCATAAAAACTATAATGTCCTACATAAATATAAGTTATTTTTACTGTGAGATTATTCTTTATGTGACTTGCCCAGAAACACATTCTTCACAAACATTTAGAAGCTCAAATATAAAATATAGTTAAGTGTTTATTGAATAGATGCTTTACTGTTAACTTGGCTCTTAGGACACCAGGGTTCCAAAGAGATAGGGATAAAAGAAAGAGAGGGAGTAAGAGAAAAGCATGAGACCATAACTAAAACAATAACAAAACAAAGTCCTAGAAGCCAAATAAACAAATATTGTGTTCTCTCCAGAATGTTTAAAAATCTTGGAAAGGAACTGCATGAGGAGCCTCGGGGCAGTACTGACTTGGCACATCAAGCCCTTGTGCAACTGATTAACCCGACATTCCCCTGAGTAGGGGAGTATTACTAGGTCACTTTTTTTCTTTAATGGACAAACTGTTCTCGAACAATTTACAAGACATAAACAAGCTATTGTAACATACCAATCAAAGAGGGTAGTTTTGTCCTCAAAAATGCGATGATATAACCAAGTCAAAATAACCACCATCACCACAACCAGGCAATCAGACAAACAAACATATCCCAATTCTGTCTGCCTAGTTCTGGATGGGCTCTTCTTTACCCACTTTGATGTATAAACACACAGTCCCACATCTGCAATGGTTAAGTCCCAGATCAAGAGCAAAGTTTACAAGACCTCCAAAATACATTGGATGTTCTTCATCCAAGAACTTAACAGTTTTTGAATTAGAATACAGACTTCACAATATAAAGGGTTCTCTTGAAAAATCAACTTTTGTCTCTAAGGAGGCCCTCCATAAAAAATTCAATCCTTGGGTTTCGTTCACTCTGCTTTCTTCACTTCCTCAGATTAGGAAGTCATGTGATAGAAGACAGTCGCAAATTGCAAAATTTGGTGATGTGTTCTGGGCAGAAGTTCAGGCACCTTGTTATTTTAGCAGACCAGGTCGGCCGGCCCAAAGACATAATTTAGCTGAGTGAGGAACTTGTTCCCTCCTCCTGCTTCATTTGGCCAGCTGCCTCAGAAGGTCTTTCATTCTGGAGTGCAAAGGATTTATTGCTCCCTTTTATTCCTCCAGCAGTAGTTCCAGTTCACTGAGTTTCAAGTTCAGTGAGCTCAGCCTTGGCATTCAAGGATCTCCTTATGTCTCATCCTAAAGAGAATTTGTCCCAGATCCATTTGCCAAGGACATGGTGACAGTCCCCCTCCTGGCACTCGAGTCTCCAATATTATGCTTCTTCTTATAAACAGACCCATCCAATCACTTGAGTTCCTTCTTCAGGTCTTACTGGCACTTCCTTGGCTTAACTGACACTAACGGCGCAATGTTATAAACTGACAGAATAATCATATTAGACAGGAATTAGAACAGGATAAAGAGGTCTGCTAGTCTATAGGTCAGCAAGCAACAGCCAAATGGCCAAATTCAGACCATCTCCTGTTTTTGTAAATAAAGTTCTTTTGGAACATAGCCAAGGTCATTCATTTACTTATTATCTATGGCTGCTTTTGCATTCCAGTGGCAGAAATGAATAGTTGTGACAAATACCATATGGCCTATAAAACCTAAAATATTTAGTTACCAGATTTACAGAAAAGTTTGCCAAACCTGATCTAGTCCATGAACTCACATTACAGATAAGAAAGTTAAGATTTAGTAGGGTTAAACAGAGAGGAAATAAAATTTTCAAAGCAAAATACCCAGGGCAGTGCCAGGTATGGTGCATACACACTGAGTAAATACCAGCTCTAGTGTTTGACAGGACATTTCATATTCTTTTCATATGGAAATGGACTAAAATGATTTTTCAAAGATAGCATTGTTACCCTTGAGGAATTCATTGCCTAGAAAGGAGAAAAACATATAAACAGATAATTTTAACATGATACTGTGTGTATTAGTTTTCTGTTGTTACTACAACAAAGTACCACAAGCTTGGTTGTTTAGAAGAACAGAAATATATTTATCTTATAGTTCTATAAATCAAAAATCAGTCATGTGTATCAGTGCACTAAAATCAAGGTGCTGGTAGGGCAGCATTCCTTTCTGGAGTCTCGCCAGAAAATCCACTTCTTTGTCTTTTCCAGCTTCTCAAAGCTGCTCCTCATTCTTTGGCTTGTGGCCCCTACCTCCATCTTCAAAGCCAGCAAAGACACGTTAAGTTTTTCTCACATCACATCACTTCAAAGACCTCCTCTGTCCTCTTCTTCCATTTGCTATCACACTTGTGATAGCGTTGGGCCCATCCTTATACTCCAGGATAATTTCACTATCTTAGGTTAGCTGATTAACAACCTTAGTTCCATCTGCATCATTAATTTCCCTGTGGCATGTACCCTAACATATTCACATATTCCAGAAATTAACATGTGGACAACTTTGAGGGCTGTTATTCTGCCCACCACAACATACCATAAGAAGGGAAGTCTGCACATAGTGCTAGACTCAGAGTAGGAACATCAGTGCAAGGACAAGTATAGACAAGAGCAAAAGTTCTGGTATTCATGGTACCTATTTTCCAGAGTTCCTCATGATTTTCTAAGAATTTCTTTATAATTTCAGCATATTTTAAAAACGTTTAAACATATTATTTAAGATACTTCTATTTTTAATACATTGTTCTATTCTTTTTGTAACTATAATCTTGCTACCACATTAAAAAAAAAAAAAAAAAACCCTATTTAACATTAGGTTGAGGAATTTCAGGAAGCAAGTCTGAGTGAAGATTGCAGCTAAACTAGTTTTATATTGTCCCCACAGGATTGCTTTTCTTAGGTCCATTTTATGGATAAGGAAACTATCCCTCAAAAAGATTAGGAGCCTGACCAGAATTACACACACCAGAGCTAAAGCCTAGAGAAAATTGTTCTATTTGAACCTTATAAATAGAATGAAAAATGTTAGTGCAGTTTTTGCAATGATTTACATAGCAATGCCATAAAGGCGGGGGGGGGGTGGTGATAAAATCCATCACATTGAGAAAAATGAATGTTATGATTAGCAAACAGGTGGAGTTTACACAGCATATATATATATATATATATATATATATATATATATTCCGAGATGACAGAAACCACTTTTTTCAAGTATATTTAGCTCTTCAGACAAAAATATAACTGAGACTAAAAGGCATAAAAATATGAGCCTCTACTGTCATTATGATATAGAAAGAAAAATTACAAGTTTATTTAGGGAAAAAGTGAAGAGTTTCAAAGCACCATATTAACAAAGGTATTATCAACAGGTATTTATAAACCCTGAAGATTAAGGGCAAAAATTAAATAGAAATTACCTGGTTTGAGGATGTGAGAGTGCCAAATAACTGGAAGTATTCAAGTAGAGGCAAGAAGGCCACTTGACATGAATATTATAAAGAAGATACAAGCTTTATTAATCCAAGGAAACTGCTTAGTAGCTCTCTCGACACTGATGGTTTATGATTCTACGACTCAAAATGCAAGGGTCAATTAATGGCAATAAGAGACTAAAGCTTCCTTTAATAGGCATAGCCAGAAAGCTCCTCCTGATGCCATAAGATGGCAGTTAACCTAACTGTAAGTAGGCACTTTCCAAGCACATTACTTAAAAATAATTCTCCAGGCAAGATCAGACAAAAAGCAACCAGTAACGTGGACTATCCCAATGAATGACCCTGACTCTCCCATCTCACTGCCATGTTGAAAAGGAAGCTTTTAATATTCAGAAATTTCCACAAAGTTATATTCTACTGAACTATTGAGCCAAGATTTTCCATATGACAAATGAGTAGTCACCAGGCACTCTAAGGAGAGTACCTAGGATTCTGATCCTCGCAAATCTTGCCCCTTCCTCCTGCCCTGCCAGGAATCCCTAAACCTTCTTCATGGAAATAGCCTATCCCCTTTGACTTAATGGGTAGTTCAAGGTCTGGTAGAAAGGCTTAAAAACACGTGAGAACTTTCTGACTTGGCCTTTGATAACTGAGATGCAGGTGATAAAATAACATTTCTTAAACTAAGGTGTACACACTTCCACACTTCACAATGAAAACCAAGTAAAATACCAAATTACCAAGACGGAAAATTCCCACCATGAAAAACAAGAGCTACTCAGAAGAGAAAAACAAGACATCCAGTCACAGGAGCTACACGGCCTCCTATTAAGAGTAAATATACACACATTCCCACGCAGAACTTTCTCCTTCTGAATAGAGCTAAAGGTGCAGGAAATAGTTTGATAAAGACATTATATTACTTAGACAAAACTGAACTAGATTATCTGTTTGTTTATTAGATTGTGGTTTTCGACACATTGTTCTACACTAAAAGCTCTTGACATGAGCCGACACACACATTCTTTGGAATGAAGGCTTTTGTGAGAATATTTTATGGTACTTAGGCTCTTGAAAAGACATGTGAAAGCAGTCACACCAGAGAATTAAGCCCACTATTTGGGGCCACCACATCAGGATGGTCCAATTCACTTCACACAGCCTTAACTAGGACATGTGAGCTTTCTTGGACATAACACCAAATAGTTCCGACTTACTCACTGTGGAATTTCTCATATTAACCCCAACCCACTCATCATAGTTACAAACCAAACACCAGGTCCTAGGTGCCAATAGATGAAAATAAAAACAGAGTAATCCAGAAATGGAATTCAACAAGTTGTCACTTCTATCTGTTGCTAAAGGGGGAAGTATACTCCTGATTTTATTTTTATTTAAATTTCAGTCAGGAATATTCATAAAATTACAAATACCCAGAGCGTATCACACCGTCTTCTGAATTCCACATCATCCTATTATCCTAATTTGATAAAAAGATCATTGTATCCCCTTCTGTTCTACTTTGTTTTGTGTGTGTATGTTTTGGGGCTAGGGCTTTTTTTTTTTTTTTCCATAGTAAGCCTTTTTCAGCTTCAAATTGAGTCTGAAATTAGATTGGTGTGTGGAATCCAAAGGGTCTTATCTTAAGCTTCCCTAACATTTAAGGGACTCAGAATGGAGATTTATCCCAAAACAAAAGGGGTGTAAATATGAGAAGACCACGTGTTTATAAAAACAGAACATCCAACAATTCATTCAAACACCTGCAGCCTTTATTTTTCTGATACTTAAGGTGCTGTGTTGTAGAGTACCCTATAATCCTCTAAGTTATGAAACAGGTAGAACAAGTATTGATCCATCCTTGTAGCCAGTGATATATCTATGTTGCTGCTCTGTTGATTAGTGTCCATGAAATCATTTTAAAACATGATATCTGAATGTTTCACCAAATATCAATATTTTAAAGGAAGGGTTCTTTGTACTAAAACTTATAGAACCAATTAGGTACATCTCACTACTTAATTCTCCTCTTCCCCTAAATCTTTCATTTGTAGAATCATTTACATGGACACTGCACAACAGAACTTTCTGCAATGGTGGGAATGTTCCATACTGTCCTAATACTTGCAAGGTATGGCTACTGAGCACTCAAAATGTGACTAGTGGCTGAGAGACTACTTTTTACAAATGTTTTATTTAATTTTAATTAATGCAGATTTAAATTCAACTTCAAATGGTCACATGGGGCTAGCAGCTACCATATCAGGCCTTTCAGATTTAGTCATACTGTATTTAAAATAGTTCACTTGACTCCCTAAGCCCTCCAAAAAACTTTTTGCTATAAAAGCAAGAAATCTAACTTATGTGTTTTCTTCAAGATTTCAATAACAAATAACTTAAAACCTATTAAACACTGTAGATTAAAAGCTAGAAACCTCAACACATAGCTGCTTTTCCGTTTATCTAAATAGAATAATAATAGCTTTGGGGAAGGAAATTAGGTTTTACTTTCTTTCAAAACTCCAAATCCAATACTGTATTGAGTCTACTTACAAATGAAAGACTGTGATTAGGGCACACTTCAATTTTCTTAGTATGAATTGGTATAATGTAAGGTAAAAAGCAACACAGAAGCCACAGGTGCCAGTGCTGGCTCTGCCATGAATACTTCGTGTGAATGTTATGAGGACCAAGTACATAAAGGTTGCAAGGGTTTCTCAGGAGATCCTAGTACTGAACAGACACTGAACAAAAGCTGGTTAAATGACTGTTTTCTGTCTCATCAAAAGTAAATTAACAAAAGAGCTGGATAGCTAGTACAATTTCTACTCAAGTCTTATCCTAGCATGACTAAATATCATACTGCTGATGGTCTCTGCCACAGAGAAGAAAATTTAAGAAAATTAAGTTTATTAATATTATGCAGCATTGGACTCTTGCAAGTCTTCTTTCTTTTTGAAGACATTGCAAAGATGGCTAAGAAAATCTAAAATGAAACTGGAGTGGAAGTTATTTACACAGGAATAAGACAACATTAATGAAGAAACCCTGCACGCAGATGTAATTGCCAAATATATTGTAGCACTATGGGAGGTCTAGGTTAATCACTTGAGGATCAACCTGAGGCCAGGAGTTGAAGACCAGCTTGGGCAACATTGCAGGACCTCATCTCTAAACTTTTCTTTTTTTTAATTAGTCAGGCATGATGACACACACCTATAGTCCTAGTTACTCTGGAGGTTGAGACAGGAAGATCACTTGCACCCAAGAGTTCAAGGTTAGAGCGAGCTATGATTGTGCCACTCACTCCTACATGGGCAACAGAGTGAGAGCCTATGTCTAAAACAAACATACACACACACCCCACACGTTCATACGTACACAGTAAAAGAGACACCACAAATTAATCAGTGAAGGAAACATTATTTATTTTTGTTGTTGTTGTTTTTGGAGACAGAGTCTTGCTCTGCCTCCCAGGCAGGAGTGCAATGGCACAATCTCAGCTCATTGCAGCCTCTGCCTCCCGGTTCAAGCAATTCTCCTGCCTCAGCCTCCCAAGAAGCTAGGATTACAAATGCTCCTCACCATGCCCGGCTAATTTTGTATTTTTAATAGAGACAGTGTTTCACTATGTTGGCCAGGCTGGTCACAAATTCCTGACCTCAGGTGATCTGCCCGCCTCAGCCTCCCAAAGTGCTGGAATTACAGGCGTGACCCACCATGCTCGGCTAGAAAAGATTATTTATTAAATGAAATTGGAAAAACAGGTAAATTATTTAAAAATCAATGTAGAGCCTCACCTTTGACCACAATTAGTTTCAGTTTGATTAAAACTTGAATAATTTAAAAAACACATTGAAACAAACTTTTATATGTTTCTAAATTGGAACAAAATTAAAAATAAACACCCAAAGAAGTAACACACACACACACACACACACACACACACACATATATATACACACGCACACACATATATATATATATATAAAGCTCATATAAATTGGCTAAATTTATATGAGCCATTTGGTGTGTTACCAGGAAGGTAACACACACATACGTATATATATATGAAGCTCATATAAATTGGCTAAATATGCTAATGCAATAATATACAATCAATTTAAAAATATTTTTTAAAAAAGATAACATGAGAGGCAGTAGAATATCAAACTGAAGAATATCATATTTTGAGTAAACTCCAAATGTGACACTAATTAGCTTCACTTCATTGGCCACATTACTTAGTATCTCTGTTTCTCAGTTACCCCATCTTAAAAATAATAATAATAATAATAATAACATCTATTTTAAAAGTTAGTTTTTAAAAAAAGAGAGGTAATTCTTAAGGAAAATTTAGCACAGTGACTGACTACATGTACCAAATCTATAACTAGTTTACAAACGTGAAAAAAAGTGTTGCTCTATTAATAATTCAAAAAAAGTCACTCTCATAAAATTAGCACATTTTTTAAAACTTAAAGCATATGAATAAATAGGCACTATTAAATATTACTAATGCAAGTACAATTTGGTAACTTTTGGATTAAAATTTGGTAAATATCAAACTTTAAAACTTCATTGTACCATTTGATCTAATAATTCCACATATGGAAATCAATTTGAAATATTGTGAGAAATACGAGTGAAGAAATGGGTGTAGAGGGGATAGGAAAGCTACAAGCCCGAAGATTTTAACAGATAAAAACTGAAAACAGCCTAAATTTTCCAGTGTTAGAATAGCAACATTCCCTTAAAACCTCATTAAGGTGCTGCCTACAATAACTTTGCAAGACCAGGCATATATAAAAATCTGTGGACAATAAAAAGAGAGCTATTTAAGCCTCAGTCAAAAAATGAAAACCACAATTAAAAATACTTAATAAATTCTGTATGGTTCCTTTTACATACGATACAAAAATAAGCAAAACTGATCTATGCTGTTAGACATCATAATGGTGTTTTTCATGGGGAGATGAAGTAGTCTGGGTGACTAGTGAGGTTCTATTTCTTGATTGGGGTGTTTTTTGAACAAAAATGCACAACTTGCAAAAATTATTGAACACATCACCTATGATATGTGCATTTGATACATATATTATAAAAGGTTAAAAGTTACTTGAAAGAACCATATCAATATATTCATTATTGGGTGATGAGAACATGGCTTATATTTCCTTTGTCAAAAGTTCTTTATTACCTTTTAATTTTATTTTTTAAAAGACTATGGGAAGTAAGATGTCTAGCCAGACAACAAAAATGTCTTTAGGTTGGAGGGGAAGGTCACCTTGTTAAACCACAAACTGACCCTTGTACATCTTGATATCCTTAGGGGTCACTAGGCTAAGGCTCGAAAATCCTCCAGTGGGAAGGAGCTCACCACCCCCCAGGACAGCCTATTCTACCTTCAGATCACTTTGTCAGAAACTCTTTTTCTATACTGAATGAAAATTTGCCTCTGTGTAAGTTCTGTATTCTGGCATATTTCTATCCTCTGGAGTCCTCTAAGTCTTACTCTGGTATCCCTGATTATCGTCTTCTTAAAGTCACCTTACAATCTCTTTCAACAGTTTCTCCTAAGACATAGCCTAGCTCTCTCTCTATCTTGGCTGGTCTTCTCCAGATGAGAGTATCTCTTTCACAGTAGAGTAACCAAATTGAATACTAAGTCTACAAGCTGAGGTCTGGCTGGGGGACAGTAAACTTTGACATGAGGCTAACTCCACTCCATTCATGGACACTTCCTGCTCTATATTACTTATTCATATCAAGTTTATCCAAGGAAGCTATCACTAATTACACAATTTCAGACATCTTGATCATGTTAACTATGTTCCTTGTTTTCCACACTTTGCCATGTTCTTTCAAAATAAAAATCTAATGTGAAGAACATAGCCTATACATATACCTTCAGAAACAAAGAAAACGGTTTCCTAAAATTATACTATGTTTTAAAAGTAATAACACAGAAGCTGGAACTCTACTGCCCTGCACAAGGAATAAAATCAATGTTGATAATGGCCGCAAAAGATTAAAGAGAATTCTGTTCCAACAGTAACTGCGCCTGGAACCAGTCAAGTTTTCTGCAAGGGACAAAGCCTGATTTTCAAGTCCCAACTTCTCCAGGATGAAATATTTAATACCAAGCTATGTCATTTAAAGTCTTCAAAGGCCAAAGCAGAGAGAATATGTGATTATCTTGTTCAATCTCTTTGTATAGGATGGATGAAATAGAATCTAAAGTAGAGGTCCCATTCTCAAGGCACACAGATAATGTGTGAGAAGACCCCTGCAATAGTCTTGATATCTGCACTCCAATTGCAGCAAGATTAGGTTTATGAATCCATTCAGACTCAAAAACAGGAAAGTGGACATGTCCAAGAAAGCTGATGCTAGTACTGATAAATAGAAAGATGTCTGTAAATCAATAAAGCTGTTGTTTTCCTCCAAAATTTTTTATCATAAGGTGGACAAAACTACAGAAAAAATTTTTACATAGTTGACTAATTTACTCAGTGTGCAAAATGATTTCATCAAACTGCTGCTATGAAATTGTCAACCATGTCTTCCACAGTATTTCCTTGAAGGTAAACATTTCCAATTTTAAGCAAAAGATACATGAACATAAGAAACATGAGAAACTGACTAAGACCACACATGGACATATAACTAGGGCATTCTCCTGATCTCAGAACAAAGAACCCCCTCATGAATAATCAACATAGATTGCTAAGAGGAAAATAAGTATTCCCTTGATCTGATTCTATTGGTAATAATCAGATATTGGGGTTCAGAACTAGGTTTGGTGTTGAGAATTGTCATATCCAACTCTTTGAGTATGAGTGCCCATGACAATGAATTCAAAGAATTTTCTTTCCTATAGTTTTCATTTTAAAAAATAAAACCATACATAGAGAATTATTTTGGAAAGTAGGAGTACTAATAAAACAAGTTTCCTGGAAAAGTCAATACTAAAAAGGAAATATGTACTTTGAATGATGAGAATCAGGAACTGCTATGTAAATTCTTCTTCCTCCCTCCTATTAATGAACTGTTCTGAGACACGCTAGTTTATGAGGCCTTTGTGAAGATGTGCTGGGATACCAAGAACTCAGCTGCTCTTGTCAGGAAGCTATGGACAGCTTGATAATGTACCTCTCTCTGTGTGCTCTCCCTCCTCTTTTGTCTTACTTTTCTTTTTTCCTCTCTCCTGTTTTGCTGGGCATGTTCATTCAAATTAAGCACATAAGTTGTTACCCTAGGTTCCATTTTCTAGGTAATCTAGTCAAACAGAAACATCTACTATGTTTGGTGTACAAACAACCCCCTCCTTAGATTTGGGTAATGGTGGAAGTCTCTGTAATGAAGTATTAGCTATAATAAACTTGGGCCTATTTCAGTAGCTCCACTTACAGTATTTTTTAAATTAAAACCACAACTCTTCTATAAATAGAATACTAAGTGATATTCCAGCTAATTTAAGAATGCCGTTGTTTGGGCTTCAGTACAAAAGGATTACAAATACAATCTAGTTTATCTGACTTGTTAACTATAATAGATCAGATCAACCTGGGGTCTCTCCAAACCACGGAAGCCACATAGAGTTTAAACCCTTACCCAATAACATTCCCACATCATGCCCCAAACCAATCCTACTTCCAGAAAAAAAGAAAGAAAGAAAGAAAGAAAGAAAAGAAATCAGCCACGAAAAAACCCACACTGCATTCTTTAATCTCCTTTTCCATAAAACAGTAGCCATTCCCATACTCATGCAAAAGGCGCAAGATCAATAAACATCTTGCAAAAGAGCTCTCCTGACATGTTATTTATGGTTGAGAGATGTTTTAGACATACCTACTAAAGACTAACATTTGCAGAAGTGACTAACTGACATAATATCTGAGACTATCTTCAAAATAATCTGGGGTGAGGGAAAGGAATAGGTGTATAGGTGAAGCAAGACTGGCTATCAGTCAATTATTGCTGAAGCTGGATAATATATTCCTGGTGGTACATTATAGTAACCTCGTCCCTTTGTATATGTTTAAACATTTCCATAATAAACTGTTTAAATATTGAAAAGCATACATTTTTAAAAATTATAATAGTAACACCCAGTATCCTAAGGCTAAGAAAGATAATGCATCTCAACTATGTTCACTTCCTTTATTAGTTAAAATGCACTATGCTTATCTAGTTTTATAAAAATGCAGACAACTCTTCAAAATCAAGAAGAAGTCCATCTTCAAGTGAGTCTCAGCTAATATTTAATGTTTCATGTGGGTTGAAAGTGCTTAAATCCCTGCTGAATCTTTTAACCATATACACAATTTAGCCCATATTCAAGTTCTCCTTCAATTATCTCTTCAGAAGCTGGAAAATGTGCCTAGTGGATGCAAAACTAATAGTACCACTATGGTTCATATTTGCTGCAAGCTGTTTGCACTGGAACTCTAACTTGCGAATGCCTGAGGTAACTGTGCGAGTACAATATTTGAGTTTGCCTAAGGAAATGAACTAAAAATACAATATCTGCTGCTCCATATATCAGCTCATAGTTTAATACCAATATGCTTCACATTTCTATCATTAATAATATCATTACTATTTGTATAGCATCAATCCTGTGACCTCAAAGGATATATATGTGTGTGTGTATATATATATATATGTACATATATATACGTATATATGTATGTATGTGTATATATATATATATATATATATATATATATTTTTTTTTTAGTAGAGACAGGGTTTCATCATGTTAGCCAGGATGATCTCAATCTCCTGACCTCGTGATCCGCCCCCCTCGACCTCCCAAAGTACTTGGATTACAGGTGTGAGCCACGTGCCTGGCCTTAACTCTTAAATCATACCCCTAAGGTGTGGAAGTGTTGGGAGAACTGACACATAAACAATGGGATTCCAAACATGGGAGCATTTCAAGCGCTTAGACCAATGATAGTGAAGAGCTAGTACTCCGCTCCTGGGAGGGAGATGCTTCCTAGACAAATTCTAATTTTAATGGATTTTCCTTTCTTTCAAAAGTAAGATGTAACTGGAATTAGATTGGCACCCAGATGTCCTAGTATCTCAGTAAGGTTGTTATCTTCTCTAGAAACTTTGGAAAATTACATTAGTTATCTGTACATCAAGATAGTGAGTTTTAAAATGGGAAGTTGTACAGTAGGAAAAGATCCTAATGCCATGGCACCTAACTCACACATTTCTGAAATGTCTCCTTTGCCAGATCTCCCAGGGATGGTACTGTGCAGGGTCAATGTGAAGACGTCAGTGCATTCTAAGAAACTCTGCTCCATTTTTGAGCAGGACCAGATTCTGCAGATGTTTTCACTACTCTGTCTGTCACCCATGTATATTCTAAACCTGAATTCTTTCTAATTATTTTCAAAAGATTATCTTCCAGATGTAAAATTCTGTGACTTTTTCATAAATTTCTGCTTTGGATACCAAATAATAGTCATGGAGTTTCTGAAGAGTTAATGTCACTATCAAAGCTGCCTAGCTTCTACAAGGAGTGACTCCAGCTCTGGCTAGTTACCTCTTACCCTTTCCTGAAAAGACTCAGGAACTAAGTGACTGTCACAGCCTCAATATAGCGATCTTAAAAGTAATTACAGACTATTATCCTGTCACTCCATGCATTTATTTTTCCTTGCACTCTTAGAGTTGAGCTCTTTTTCTTAAAAATCGACAGGCGTTTTCTAATGCCTCAGCTCCATTTGTTTAGCTGACTTATTTGCTTGATGTGCTCACACTCTTCTCAAACTCAGAAGCCGAGATTGACTCTGCCATCAGTGGCAAAAAGAAATGCAATCCTTCTTGGAAATATTTTCATGCCTTTAGGCATACCTACACACACCAGTCCTCACTTGACTCCCCTACCCCAAACCCCATTGAGAGTTAACCAAATGCCCAAGTCCAGTCAAAAGGCATCTCCCACACTAAGCCTCTGCAGATATCTTTATCAAATGATTTGTTCATCACATTCTTACAGTAACATACCTGTGTTTCTTTTATAACGTTATCGCTCTCTATCTTACAGTCAGATCTACTTAATTATAAGGTCACTGTTGGTGTAAAGTGCTGTGTCCCCATAGCATCCTTTCAGATATTTTAAACCACGACTAGAAGAAAAACTGTACTTACACCAAGATCTAATGAGCACATATGCATGTACACACATGCATAGCTGAGAAGTTTCCCCCAATAATCTTTATACATAGTACAGGGTTTCTAATATAGTGTCAATAAACACCAAATGAGGTCAGGCCCATTGGCTCACACCTGTAATCCCAGTGGTTGGGGAGGCGAAAGCAAAGAATCATTTTGAGCCCAGTGCCAACACGGGCAACATAGCAATATCCCACCGCTACAAAAAACAGAAAATTAGCCAGGTGTGGTGGGGCACACCAATAGTCCCAGCTACTCGAGAAGCTGTGCCAGGAGGATTGTTTAAGGTCAGAAGTTTGAGCTTGCAGTAAGCTATGACTGCACTAGTGCACTCAAGCCTGGGTGACAGCAAAATCCTGTCTCTAAAATAAACAAATAAATAAAATTTTTTTTAAATGCCAAGTGAATGAATGAGCCATGAACAAAAATAGATTTACCTGTTTACAACCACATTTGTCAATTACAGTTCTCTTTGTTCCCTAAGTAAAAAGACCCTCTGCAAAATTCTGAAAAAAACCAATATCCTCTTTATAGGTTAAGTACTGAGAGCTGGTTTTACCATATCTAGAATAGGTTACAGTCATTTTTTGCCCAAAAATATTCACCAACATTGCCCTTCTGATTCTGCAATCAGTATATTATGATAAAGTTCATTTTAAAATCAAGTACCCATACCTACCGTTTTCAATCACAGTCTCTGTCTCACAGAGAGCAAGTGACTGATAAAATAGCACTGACTCAAATGTCACACATGATATCAATTACTTTGCCAATCAAGGAAATTAAGGATATGACTACACTTCTTCTGAGTGTGTTTTATTCATTCCAAACATTAATTAAACCCTATTATCAGGGATGTGTAAAACCTCGGCTTCAGCTTAAAAAAATCACATTCTCCTGGGTGTGTGCATATTCTATTTTATATGAAGTTTTTAATAATCGTTTTGGGAATAGAAGGCAGTGAATCTGGTCAGTACCTTCTTTTTTTTTTTTATCCTTGTTGGTGCTTTTTATGTTAGCACTTTGCTAGTCCCCAAATATTACTATTAATAATAGTCTTGAGACTTCATCAGGCTCTCAACTAAAAATTTTTTCTCTGTAAACTGTACAGAAACCATGCAACTTGACAAAATAGCACCTGTGTTATCTATTAAACTATCTCCCACTCTAATTGGCCCTAGAGCTATGATTTTATTCTAGCTCAGATCTTGCAAAGACAAACATAAAAGCACGTATTAACAATGTATGTCATCTCACTTGTATAAAGGATGCTTCTCCAAATGCTCACTACACTAAGTCGGCTTTCCAATAACATTGTGAACACCTTCTAGAACTTTAGATAAGCAGGTAACTTGATATGGTTTATTCTAGTCATGGCTTTGTGTCCCCACCCAAATCTCATCTTGAATTATACTCCCGTAATTCCCACGTGTTGTGGGAGAGATGCCGTGGGAGATCATGTGAATCATGGGGATGGTCCCCCCATACTGTTCTCGTGGTAGTGAATAAGTTTCATGAGATCTGATGGGTTTATCAGGGGTTCCGGCTTTTGCTTCCTCCTCATTTTCTCTTGCTGCCTCCATGTAAGATGTACCTTTCACCTCCCATCATGATTCTGAAGCCTCCCCCAGCCATGTGGAATTGTAAGTCAAATTAACCCTCTTTTTCTTCCCAGTCTCGGGTATGTCTTTATCAGCAGAGTGAAAGTGAACTAATACATAGCTCATCCTTACATATAATGCATAAGACTGGAGTTGTTTTCCAATAATACAAATTACAATTTTATATCTGAATTCTTCCCAAGCAAGAAAGATTTAGCATTCAGTTTATCTCAAATAGTAAATTTAAAGTCTACAACAGAAAGGTCCTTACAAATATTTAAATCCTAAAACCTATAGAAATGAGATATGTTGGTTTTCCATGGATGAAAGTTACTGAGGAATATCATAGACCACACTTCACAAACACCATCAACTGAGAAAGCCAGTAGTTTCAGGTTTACATTGTTAGCTCCTGCTTACCTACAGCATTGCATGGCAGTTACAAGCATAGGCTGTGATGCCACATTGCCTAAGCTGGTGTCCTGCCTGTCACCTGCTAGCTGCCTAACCTTGGACAAGTTACATAATCTTTCCATACCTTACTTCCTCATACGTAAAGTGGGAATAGTAACTGTACCTGTCTTGCAGAAATTTTATGACTGTCAAATTAAATAAATGCAAAATATGTAACACAGTGCCTAGAATATGCTAAGTATTCAAAAACATTACACCTTATTCAAGCACCCTGCCTTCAATCATACTATGTAAGATAGACATATATGGAATGAGAAGAATGTAATCGGATAAAAAGAGTATGGCATTTTAGGTTAAAATGTGAGTTAGAATCTCCACAGTTCTACATGCTATATTTGTGGCCCAGAGCTGTTTAAACAAAGTCCCATCTCCTTATCTGTAGAATGCTAAGAAGCGTAACAGAAGTACCCACAAAATGTAACAGGAACTCGGAGGATCAAAATAACTTTCAGCTAAAGAATAAAGGAGGCTTAATAGGGAAGGTACTATTTTGATAAATACTATAGAATAGATTTGTGGAAGTAGAAATATTTAAAATGTATTCTAGACTGAGAGAACCATTCAAGCAAAGACACAGAGGAAGGAAAGTATGGTGTGTTTTCAGAGAATTAGCACATGGTCTAACCCTGGCCAGCAAAGAGATTGTAAAGGGAAGCAACGGGTGCTGAAGTGAGACAAGCAGATCCCGTTGGAAGGAGATCAGCATTTCCTGGCTGGATTGGGACTTATTCCCCCAGGCATTGTGAACACATTCAAGATCATTATTGTCCATGGATAGGATCCGGTCGGTATCATACAAGGAGCTGAGCACAAGGTGAAGAGTGTTTAGAAACCCCAGGTCTACGTTCCAGCCTGGGTGATCGGAGTGAGACCCTGTCTCAAACAAACAAAAAAGCCCAGTCCTAGAGATAAAGGCGTCCTAGAGATAAAGGCTTCCAGAGTCCATTAAGCATCTAGCCTGTGAAAAGCCAAGGAATCAAGGGGCATGATGCCAGGGTTGGCAAAGATGGGGAAGTAGATTCATACCTGTATGAATCTGGAACCTAAGGAAGGAAGAAAGAAAGAGTCAAAGAGAAATGACATGACCAGGAAGTATCATAAACATTCAGGAGGAAGAGCAAGAGATATAACCAAAGAACTGAGAGAGTTGGCCACCTAAGAAGGCATCTCAAACAACCAGCTACAATCTGCTTTCTTCACGCCAGTAAGAACCATGGTCATGTATGGCTATGTGGGCTGACAACTTAGGAGGTGAATCCGAAGCTTAAAATAAAGAAAGAAACAGCATCAGGGGCAAAATAGTATGAGAAAGAGATATAAAAGATTTAAAGAGGGAATACAAAATGACAAAACAGAGATTCTTCACAGGATACAGAATAACTCCATCAAAACAAGACAAGGAGAAACCAGGTTGTAGTCTCGGTCCCAGGATGTGAACTACTTGCTTTATATGAGATGGCCACTTCATGCCTCAAAAATTAGGCAGAAGCCAGTAAACAAGCATCCTCTCAACACCAGTCATTCTTCTCTCAAGATTTTAAGGTTAGGGGGCAGAAGTACTGAACGGAAAGCATTAAGTTCCAAGGTCTGGAAGTCAGGAGTGGAGGAAATTGTCCCAGGTCCTTTCTTATTTGTCATTTTTCCTTTTCGATACACGTCACTTAAATGAGAAGAAGAGGACTCTATCATCCCTCAACAAAAACAACAACAATAATAAATTCTTAAGGAATTGTGAAGCATCTTAGCTGACAATATCGAATGAGCAAACAATAGCCTGACTTGTCATGCAGCAAGTGAGGCCTTTCTGGGGAGAAAGAAAACAAGAGGAGGTGGGGGTCAGTCAGCCGCACAACATGCTCAGAGCCCACACGCTATCAGTTTTTAAAGCAATTCTTCACAGACTATCTGCCCTTGAACAACACATAATATAATGCTCAGCTAGTGAAAGAGAAGGGATATTCATTGATAACAGTGAGGAAACTTAATTAATGTTAACAACACATTTCTTGATGGGAAGACTTAAAAATTTTATACTTAGTTCTACTGGCCCCTCTTGAAGAGGGTGTCAAACAAACTGTAGCACCTTCAGAGAAAGGCAAACAGAAGGTTAAAAGAATCTGAAACCAGATTGTTACGTATGGCTGTTTCTCTATGAAAACACACAAAAAAACAAACCAAGGGAGATGAGTGTAAAATAGGGTGAGCCCCTTACCTATTTTTTCAGCCTCATCTCAAACATCTCCTAGTGTTCTGTCTTGTTCACTGTCATATTCTAGAGCATAGTAAGCACTCAATAAAAATATGTTGAACAAATGAATAAAAGTCCTCAAAACAACTCTGGTTTCACTATCCCTTGAGGATGCCACATTCCCTCCTGCCTATGGATCCCTGAACACATTATTCTCTCTGTCTGAATATTCCTCCTACTATTTTACCTTATCCTCTATATTTTCTGTCTTATAGCATCCCCAAAAGACACTTGCATCAAATAAGCATACACAGATCATCTACCCCTATTATATACCAGAGCTCTTCTCCTTTCCCTTTGTAGCACTCATGATGGTTTATAATTAAATGTTTGCTTGAGTATTTTGATTAATGCCTGTCCCCTTGACCACACTAAAGTTTCCAGAGAAACCACAGGCCATGTCTATTTTGTTCACAATTTTGTTCCCAAGTACCTAGAAAAGTTTCTACAATGCAATTGCCATATAATAAATATTGAAAAATATGAAGGAATGAAAGAAGGGCCCTTAAGTAACATCAGTAAAATGGCCTTCCTTGACAACACCACATTTTCAAGAGATTTTTTTTTCCCACTCAAAAATCGTGCTGAATAGCCAGTATGCCTCTCTATGACCACAGTCCCAGAGATAGCCATGACCAGAAATAGACACTTAACACTTATGAAACAAATCACTTTTCTTCCCAGTAATTTTGAGAGACTGAATCTGTTTACTACGCATGGAAAAGAAGCAGAAACCAGGAGTTATTAGTAGTTCTATACCCATCATATTAGCAAAAAATATAAAGTCATGCAATACCCCGTGCTGGTGATGGCATGAAGAAAACAAGAATCCTAATGCTTTACTGGGGGAAAGTAACCCTAGTGTAGCCTTTATGTTTAAAAAAAAAAAAAATGCACAGCCTAGTGAAACTCAATATTAAAATGCACTATGATCAAGCACCCTCCCCATAGCCACAAATCCTGAGCTAACTTCTGCCAATCATTAACAACACATATACAAAATGTTCATGACAGTACATTTGTGGGAACCAAGAGTTGGAGGTATATGACTACCTCACTTTGAGGTTTATCACTAACGAAATCAATCAGTGAAATACAATGGATGCATACTCTGGAAGACTCTACAGTATTACAAGTAGTAAACCTCCTAAAGGAGCTGCAATGTAAATAGATTTTTTTTTTTTTGAGACAGAGTCTCACTCTGTCACCCAAGCTGGAGTGCAGTGGTGTGATCTCGGCTCACTGCAACCTCTGCTTCCCAGGTTCAAGCAATTCTCCTGCCTCAGCCTCCCAAGTAGCTGGGATTACAGGCACTTGCCACCATGCCCAGCTAATTTTTGTATTTTTAGTAGAGAAGGAGTTTCACCATGTTGGTCAGGCTGGTCTCGAACTCCTGACCTCAGATGATCCACCTGCCTCAGCCTCCCAAAGTGCTAGGATTACAGGCGTGAGCCGCCGCACCAGGCCTGTAAATAGATTTTTGAAAGATTCTGCTGATCATATAGATAAATGTGAATTAACATAATTATTTAAACTGATGAGCAATAGTAGAGCAATAGTTCCTAATCTGTGGGCAGGGTATATATTGGAGATACTGCAAGGGTCCTGACAATTCTATGCCTGCTCACTGAGCATTATTCATGTATGTGATTAAATATATTTCACACATATTTGTATTGTTTGTAAAAGTATGTAATTGTTTTCTCATCTGTAGAAAAAACTAATACCAATGTCTCAGTGCTAATCAAATTTAAAAATCTAACTCACACGAATAATATGTGACATTAAACATTTACGCATGTTATCTATGTATTATAATTCATAATATAGGTTGGGCATGGTGGTTCACACCTGTAATCCCAGCATTTTGGGAGGCCAAGGTGGGTGGATCACGAGGTCAGGAGCTGAAGACCAGCCTGACCAACATGGTAAAACCCTGTCTCTACTAAAAATACAAAAATTAGCCAGGTGTGGTGGTGCATGCCTGTAATCCCAGCTACTCAGGAGGCTGAGGCAGGAGAATTGCTTGAACCTGGGAGGCAGAGGTGGCAGTGAGCTGAGATTGCGCCACTGCACTCCAGCCTGGGTGACAGAACGAGACTCTGTCTCAAAATAATAATAATAATAATAATAGCAATATAAATGTTATTTATTTTTGAGGGGGGAAGACTATGCTGAGCAACAACAGTAGTAAAAAGGGTAAGAAATAAGATCAGATCAATAGCACAAAACCATGATCTAAAGGCACAAGGACAAAGTAGCCAAGGGTGAGATGTACAGTCAGATTGCCTGATTTTAAATCTTGCCTCAGCTACTGACTCACCAGGTATGTGACCTTAGGAAAGTTACTTTCTTTGTGTCTCAGTTTTCTAATCTATAAAACACACTAGATAACAGTCCCTGTCTCATAGAGTTTGTTGTGAGGATTATTATAGTTATTACATTTAAAGGACTTGAAAGAGAGCCTAGCATATGGGAAGTGGCTGATAAATGTTAGGCATGATTATTGTGGAAATGGAAACAATAGTATATATTTCTAAAAATTCATGCATTTATAAGTGCTATTCCAAGCCCATTAGGCTTCTATGAGGTGGAAGGGAGAGTGGAAGAAGGAGAAGGGATGAGGCAAAAAAAAAAAAAGAAAAAGAAAGTCAATCAAAAACAAGAGAGAGCCTCTTCAAGGACTATTAATAAGAATTGACCATGCTTGGGATCTTATATTTAACTCAGCCCAGTGGATCTGGTATACATAAGGGAGAAAGAGCAGAAATATTCATGGAATCATGTCAACAGACATGCAATAAAGTAAAAGTTTCAAAACTCCTGGTTCCAAGGACCTCAGAGCTATTGTTGTTGCTTCCAACATCTTTTGGATTTCCTACCACACACAATAAACCAACCTTGACTAGTGTGTCACTTTCTAGTTTTTGCTATCTTAGTATAATCTCTGACTATGAAAGGCCCTCAAGGGGAAAAAGTATCAGAGTTGCTCCATGTTGCTGCAGAAGGCAAAATATTTAAGAAGGTAGAACACAGTTTAAAAAGACACATTTCTGATTCTAATTCTAAACCAGGTAAATTCCAAAGTTTTTCAGAAAAGCATGTTTCAAGAACTCACTAAGATTTTTATGAACATAAAAAGCCTCAGACACACTAAGAAATAGTGCAAAATGCATTTTCTTTACAAATGTTGTTTGGGAGAGGACTACCATTTGCCGTATATACAGGCTTACTTGGTTCCTCTCATTTATAGCACAGGCCACACAAATTTCAGTAGGTGAGATTAGTCCACAGTCTCCTACCCAAGTCCTACTGAACGTCCTAGGCAAAACTGACAGAGATCATCTTTCTGATTGGTCCCCATATTTAGCCCCACCTTGGTTGCTACAGTAAATGTTAGATAAACTTACCATACTTCAGAATAAATTAACATTTATTTAGATAGATATCCAAATATAGATATCTTCATCTAAATATAGATATCTAAATATAGTTAGATATCTAAATAATATCTATTTAGATAGATATTATTATCTATTATGTGTTAGCTTTTGCACGAGTCATCTCAGGTAACCTTCCTAAAAACCCAGGGAAATGAGAATATTATCTCCATTACAAAGACAGGGTGAAGGAAAACTTCAAAGGGAGTTTGTCCACTTTCCCAAACCTCATAAATGCAAAATCATAACTTGAACCCAAGACGTCTGCCAACAAGTACAATTGTTTTACAACATAACACAAATAGTCCTAATGAACATCCCAAATTTTGAATTACAGAGCCCTAAAGATCCAAATCCTATGACCCTCTTTTTACAATTCAATGTAGACCCTGTTATAAAAATTATCTTTATATTTTGAGTTGATAGCTTACAAATTCAACCCACTGATAATGTTGAATAGTTTGAAAACAACCTCCAATCTACTCTTCTATGTGGTTCAGGCTTGGGAATCCACTCTGGCCCTGCAGTGCAACAGTAGATAATTTGACACAATCAAATGAGGGTAAATGGTAGTAAACAAAATAGAAATAGCACTGATGGTAAATGAGGAGGCATATGTTCTTGTCCCTACTCTATGGCCATACTGCTATAGAATCCTGGAGAGTCAATTTTTTTTTTTTTCTTCTAAGATGGAGTCTTGCTCTGTCGCCCAGGCTGGAGTGCAGTGGTGCGATCTTGGCTCACTGCAACCTCCACTTCCCGGGTTTTAAGTGATTCTCCTGCATCAGCCTCTGGAGTAGCTGGGATTACACGCCACCATGACAGGCTAATTTTTTTTTTTTTTTTTTTTTGAGACACCCTCACTCTGTCGCCCAGGCTGGACTGCTATGGTGCAATCTCTGCTCACTGCAACCTCTGCCTCCTGGATTCAAGTAATTCTCCTGCCTCAGCTTCCTGAGTAGTTGGGATTACAGGTGCCTGCCACCATGCCTGACTAATTTTTGTATTTTTAGTAGAGACGGGGTTTCACCATGTTGGGCAGGCAGGTCTCCATCTCCTGACCTCATGATCCTCCCACCTCGGCCTCCCAAAGTACTGGGATTACAGGTGTGAGCCAACACACGCAGCCAAGAGTCACTTTTGCTTTGGACCTTATATACGCCCTGTAAAATCAAGTGATTCTCAACCCTGGTTTCACAAAATCATGTGGGAAACTTCTATAAGCTACCAATGTGCAGACCCACTGCAAAACAATGAAATCAGAGTCTCTCAAGTTGAAGCCCTGGCATTTGTGTTTTATAAAACTCCCTCCAGGTAAAGCCAGAATTGATTGCATAGATGATCTCTGAGGTTTTTCTCAAGGCTTTCTAAGGTTCTCTATCCAAAGGAATCAGAGTTAGACCACGCAGGCCACAACTCACATGTCAGACTTTTTGAAGCCCATACACTTCAAAAAACCTCCTTAATTAAGCCAAATGCTAAAGGAGAGACACCATCTCGTCTCTCACTCGTCCTGTGGTCACCAGCACCTGCTCTTGAGAAAGCAACTACAAAGATGAGAAAAACAGAAGTTCTATAATAGAATCCACATTTCTAGAAAGCTTACAAATGAGGCTTAGAGCTAAAAAGGACATGGAGAAAAGGCAAAAGAAAGCCATGAAAACAATCACGGTCCAATCATTCCCTGGGCAACTCACTCCATTGCCATGTTGAAAACACAGATGTTAGAAACCAAAGGGTTTTTTTGAAGAAAGCAGGAGCTGAGTGGGAACTTGGAGAACAACAAAGAAAGCAATGCCACAAAGAGAAGCTGACAAGCTCTGGAATGAGCAAAACATTTTCATCAGTCCGTGAAAAATTAAGGAAATTTGGGGAAATGAGTTTAGAAAAGGAGATTGTTTACAAATAAATAAAAACAAACAAAAAAAAAACCCACAGAAGCCTTTTCATGGCAATGTAAAACCAGTTACTTCAGAAGCTAAAGACAGAGAAGTTAAATGACATACACAGTAACCAACAGGTTACAATGACACTTTTAAAAAGAAAAGGCTGAGATAATCTATGGTCAATTTCATGATGTTTTGACCTTGAGGGCCTGACTGGCACGGCGACTGGAGAGTGGCAGAAAGAGACACATTTCAGAAAAACTAAAAGTCAAACACAACCTGCTACTTTCACTAGTTCTTCTAAGCTGTGTGAGATTGGAGCGGCAAAATGAAGCTGGGATCTCATGCTCACTTAAAATGATGGACAACACCAGTGTGTTTACTAAAGAGAGCTGTTTCTAGTCTTTTAAGTGGTGTCACACAAGCCGTAATCAACTAAGCATTGTGGACAAGACTCTCCTGAAATTATTATGCATAAAACACATGTGGCAAGACCACTGCCTTCAAGCAGACTATGAGAAAGCTCTTACTGAAAAAGAAAAACAGTGGGTGCAAAACTGGCAGAAAACTTCCGCTCCCTGTTAAATGGCATATGGAAGAAACAAATAAAATAATTTATTCTAAGAAGAGAGACCTTAAAAATGATGAAACTGATAGGAAACCATTACATCTATCCTGTATCACAACAAATGACCAGGAATTCTTTATCTCGTTACCTTGCTGCATATGTTGGAGATGTGTGTGTCTCTGTGTGCCTGTGACTTTCACAGCTTGAGCTATTATGTATTTATTTGTTTATAATCTATCGGGAGAGCAAATACTTTGGTCATTGCTTATTCCTAGTCCTAAAACAGTGCCTGGCACATCATGAGTTCCCAAACATTGCTTGAATAAATAAATGAATGAATCAATGTCTTTTTTACTTTTTTTATTTAATTATACTTTAAGTTCTGGGATACATGTGCAGAACGTGCAGGTTTGTTACATAGGTATACATATGCCACGGTGGTTTGCTGCATCCATCAGCCTGTCATCTACATTAGGTATTTCTCCTAATACTATCCCTCCCTAGTTTCCCACTGCCCAAGAGGCCCCGGTGTGTGATGTTCCCCTCCCTGTGTCCATGTGTTCTCATTGTTCAACTCCCAATTATGAGTGAGAACATACAGTGTTTGGTTTTCTGTTCCTGTGTTAGTTTGCTGAGATTGATGGTTTCCAGCTTCATCTATGTCCCTGCAAAGGACATGAACTCATCCTTTTTATGGCTGCATAGTATTCCATGGTGTATATGTGCCACATTTTCTTTATCCAGTCTACCATTGATGGGCATTTGGGTTGGTTCCAATTCTTTGCTATTGTGAACAGTGCTGCAATAAACATATGTGCGTGCATGTGTCTTTATGGTAGAATGGTTTATAATCCTTTGGGTATACACCCAGTAATGGGATTGTTGGGTCAAATGGTATTTCTGGTTGTAGATCCTTGAGGAATCGCCACACTGTCTTCTACAATGGTTGAACTAATTTACACTCTCACCAACATAGTAAAAGCATTCTTATTTCTCCACATGCTTTCCAGCATCTGTTGTTTCCTGACATTTTAATGACCACCATTTTAACTGGCGTGAGATGGTATCTCATTGTGGTTTTGATTTGCATTGCTCTAATGACCAGTGATAATGAGGTTTCTTTGCATATGTTTGTTGGCCGTATAAATGTCTTCTTCTGAGAAGTGCCTGTTCACATCCTTTGCCCACTTTTTGATGGAGTTATTTGTTTATTTCTTGTATATTTGTTTAAGTTCTTTGTAGATTCTGGATATTAGCCCTTTGTCAGATGGATAGATTGCAAAAATTTTCTCCCATTCCGTAGGTTGCCTCTTCACTCTGATGATAGTTTCTTTTGCTGTGTAGAAGCTCTTTAGTTTAATTGGATCCCATTTGTCAATTTTGGCTTTTGTTGGCATTGCTTTTGGTGTTCTAGTCATGAAGTCTTTGCTCATGCCTATGTCCTAAGTGGTATTGACTAGGTTTTCTTCTAGGGTCATTTTTATTTTCTATAATAAATTCATGCTTATATATTTTCTTTCACAAAATCCTAAGAACAATCTAGTTCAAGTATAACAAATGTATTTTCCTATTTAATATACAATCAACGAGTCGGGCATAACTTTTTGCTTTCAAGTTCAAGATTTAAAGGCATTGCTAAAGGTATAAGACTTTTTGGTTCATACTTCTAATTTCTCAAAATTTACTTTTATACATACCTCTTATCCTCTTAACATATATATGCAATGATACAAACCCTTACAGCCCTATATTATTTGTATTATTAGAAAAAGAATACAGCTCCACCATATCAATGCTGTGCAGAACAAAAATACATCATCCTTGTAGTTTAAAGTATTGAAATTATTTAGTTATTCCCTTTCCAAGAAGTGAAAAATATCTGAATTGTAAAGAGAAAATTTCCGGGTTGGAACATTTGAATGAAGAGAGGAAAAACACAGCTTCTGAGCAGGTTTGAGGCAGATTCAAAGATGTATTTGAAAATTATGCACTATATTTGCAAAGTGAAGCATCTCCACTAAAAGTACATTCTTTATACACATGCTAACAAAATTAAGGGCACACCATCCTTTATTGAATGAGAGCTTGTTAGAAGAGCTAGTGTGTACCATTTCCTTTTGTTCCCTGGAGGAAAGCTATGGGATGAAAAATACTTTGTTAATGAATAATATTAAGCTGCAAATTCAAAATTTTAAGCCACTGAGATTGATAAATTAAGGTTCTGATGGCAACCCAATTCTTTCCTGTCAGGCACATGGTATAGCTATAACTGCAACACTTGTTTCCATCTTAAGGAATGGGGAGGATTGACACAATGCGAGATTCAGCATTGCTAATTAGGAAACGTCAGCAAAAGTAGTTTGGAAGCTGCTGGCGTCAAAACCACAAAGAAAGGGACACGAAACTCATCCCACCATTTTCTCCTTAGCCCAGAAAGTGAGATCATAACAGTCCTTCATGTTTGTTAAGTACTTACAACTTACAATACACTTCTACACAATATGTTATTTGAAGGAGAAATAAATGCAGGCCAATACTTTCCATCTCTATTTGATAAATGGAGAAACTGAGGTTCATTAGCGTAAGATAACCCTGCCATGCCACAGAGCCTTCACGTGATGAAGTCAGGCCTCAAAACCAAGCCAATACGTTTTCACTCTAGAATATGGCATCAAACTGAAGCTAAGCAGGCAAGAACTTGCTTCCGCCCTTTCTTTTCAATTGCATTATTTTCAATGGCAAGCAGGAATTGTCATTTTTGTTGTTGCAGATTGTAGTCAATGAAGACTTAATAGAGCCCCAGTCTGAAAACAGTTTCTTCTCTTTTTTGCAAGTATTATGTGTACCTTTGTGTACAGGTGTTGGTAACAAAAGCATAGAAGACAAAGTTCAAGTAATGAAAATCAAGTTCTGAGAGAAAAGATTACAATGATCCCTTCATCAACCTGTCCACATGCCTCTATCTTGCCTTTGAAAACAGAAAAAAAAAATTGTATGTCTTAGAGTGCTTTTTATCATCTCCAAAATGGTTTTACAAATAGACACATAAACTCTTTCAATGTGTTCTTAAACAGAAAGACTCCTGGACTCAATCAGCACTCCTCTGGGTAACTCACATATCTGCTCTTCTTCCTCTTCACAGAGCCAGCTGACATTCTCAGGACGAAACCCCTCAATCTGACATGTAACTGTAAGATCACTGGGCCCATGGAGTGACTGTAATTAAGGGCTTATGTTAAAAATGTATAAACAGAGCTTGATTCTTAAGTCTCGAAAATTCTTCACAGTGATGGTGTGAACTAAGTCCATGGCCACATAATAATCGAAACAGAAAAGCAAAAGAAAGCTACTTCAGGAAATACCACGGTCACACCTCAGTTGGCTTCATGCTACAGATTATAGAAAATATGTTGCTGCCCAGGCCACCAATCTGTTGGTTTACGTTACTACGTGAGCAATGTAAGTGTTTGCAATAAGCCATCCACTATCTAAATATCAGATATAGATGCTCCAAAGCAGCTATGTCAGTGATGAGAACAGAGAAAATACGTAGCAACATTTCGTTAAGTGAATTCTAATACTTAAAAGGCTCCTTTTAGTACTGACATTCTGGATTTTAAAAGTTGTGCTGACCTCATGTTCTCACTCATAAGTGGGAGTTGAACAATGAGAACACATGGACACAGGGAGGGGAACATCACACACCGGGGCCTCTTGGGGGGTGTGGGGCTGGGGGAGGGATAGCGTTAGGAGAAATACCTAACGTAAATGACGAGTTGATGGGTGCAGCAAACCAACATGGCACATGTATACCTATGTAACAAACCTGCACGTTGTGCACATGTACCCTAGAACTTAAAGTATAACAATAAAAATAAACAAATAAATAAAAGTTGTGTTGAATTCACTTATTCATTTTTTCATTCATTCATTCAATAGTTATTGCTAAGCACCTAGTGCCCACCAGGCATTAGGCTAGACCCTTAAGATGCAACGATGCCCCTGTAGAGTGTACAGCTCAGTCTGTGAGGAAGTTATGTGTTCTTTTACACACATACGCAATTAGAAACTGTAATGGGTATTGTGGCCGGGTGCGGTGGCTCACGCCTCTAATCCCAGCACTTGGGAGGCCAAGGCAGGCAGATCACGAGGTCAGGAGATGGAGACCATCCTGGCTAACACGGTGAAACCCCGTCTTTACTAAAAATACAAAAACAAAATTAGCCGGGCGTGGTGGCAGGCGCCTGTAGTCCCAGCTACTCAGGAGGCTGAGGTGGGAGGATGGAGTGAACCCGGGAGGCAGAGCTTGCAGTGACCCGAGATCGCACCACTGTACTCCAGCCTGGGCGACAGAGCGAGACTCTGTCTCAAAAAAAAAAAAAAAAAAAAAAGAAAGAAAAGAAAAAAAGAAACTGTAATGAGTATTGCAATGGAAAACTTTAGAGGGATTTGAGAACATCCTTTCAACTCTGACACTGTACCTTCCAGGGACTAGTAATCAGAAAATAGAGGCAACTGTGAAAAAACTAAGAATTGGGGTCTGAAGGCCTCTAAATGATGACAAATGCACATCCACTGCAGTTTTATTTTTATTTAAAAAGTAAGCAACACTACAAAAGAATACGTAAACATTCAACTGTAACCAATCCCTGCTTGCAAATTATCTTCTAATATATTCTGATAAACACATACGCACACATACACACACAGTGTGGTGAAGATTACTGCCATAGGACTTTGAAAATCTGGAATCAGTCCTTGATCTAGAACACACTAGTTGTTGAGGTAAAACTGCCCCATCTTTATAAAATGGAGCTCATCATCTCTGCAGTGTCAACCACAAAGGGTTGATATGTAAGAATTCAATGATAGCATAGTATAAATACATTTTGAAAAGGGAATATTTTTTATAAACAAGAAGAAATCAATCCATGTATCTGATGTATACAAGCACACACACACACACACACACACACATATTAAGGGAGAGAGAGAGAGAGTACACTGGATTTCTGATTATAATACAATTTTCTTTTTAATCACAGCAATTTTGCAGTTGCTCTGTTGCCCTTCTTTATGCAAAGTTTTCTATGCCAGCAGAAGATGGGAGAAGGAGGTAAAGATATGTAAAGGTCATTCTGCCTGACTCCTCCATTCACAGTCAGAATAAACAAAGGACTGGAATCAAACCCCAAAGGTCAAACTGCACCACTGCGTGATGATACTAATTAACATAACCTGTGGTAAAATTGGTACCAGCAGTAAGTATCAGGAAAAATCTTGTGACTTTAATGTGACCACGAATTGACATCTAAGGGAAAGAGTAGCATAATTTATACTTAATGTTTTGTCAGCAATCATGCAAGAATGTGAGATGTAAATAACTGAAGCAGCATATTTACATCTGGTTTCCTATATTTAAAAAGTTGATGTGAAATCCTAGACTGCATGTCTCTTCTCTATCAATCATGAAGGACTACAAAAAAATCCTAGAAGGAAATGCTACTGCTTTATAAGTAGCAGTAAGATCATTTATTAATGATAACATTCAGTAAGTGCTTACTAAGTGCTAGTCACTACTAAAAAAAACCTTTAAATATAATACTTAACCTTGACAACAACCTAGGAAGTAGAAACGGTTATTATTCTCTTTTTTATGAAAGAGGACGCTGAAAATCAGCAAAGTTCACTAACTTTTCTAAGATCACACGCAGTTAGCATTTACCAAACATATTAAACAGCTGTCATTCATCTGGCACTGTGCTAGGAGACTAGGAAGGTTGGGGAAGGGGAAAGGTAGAAAGGAAGACATTTCTGATCCAGAGATGTGTCACACACTGGTTTTAACCAAAAAACTTGCAGAGAAGCTAGGACATGAACAAAAATTTTGATAACCCAAGGTAAAAAATTTTAAGTACCACGAGAATGCGCAGTTAAGTTCCGTCTCCGTGTTTATGTGTATGAGTGAGGGTGGGGCATAGATGAGATGAATTCCAGGACAAAATACATTACAGAATTAAGTGGAATAATCCTATCCTGCACAACTTTAGACATGTCGGTTACAGATTGATTCCTTTAGGACAGGCCCACAGCCTATGTATTCTCTGAACTTGTTTTCCCTGTGGTTAACTTGGTAATATAGTGAACAATAACTAGGATAGAAGGTTCCCAAGGGCAGCTACCATGTCTGTACTGCATCCTCAGTGCCTATGATGGTGTCTACTACACAGCAGTGCTAAGACATATGGAGTTACATGTTGAACAAGTTAAAGTATTCATTACTTAATTAAACAGTGAGCAAAATAATGAATACAGAAACATAAAGCCAGGTATAAAAGAAGTATAGACTGCACTGGAGTTCATGAACTGTCCCCAGGTTTAACTTTGCAAATCTGAGTGCCGAGGGACTTTTGTTAGACAGCAAGTGGGATTTCTCTTGAGTGAGACTACACTAGTTACCTAACTGGTCAATTATCTCGAGACTACCAAGGAGCAAAACATGAAGGTTTGTTTTACTCTCTGCCAAGGCAAGAAGCACAGAGCGAAACACAAAAGCTGTATTTTCTAGAACTTTCTTGAGAACTGTAAAGTAACTCATTTGCAGAAGTCGTTGATTTTGTACATGGGGACTGTTTGGTGAGATTGAGGAAGCGAATGATGGTTGACTTCCTGGAGTGAGTCATGGCTGTAACCCCCTTTGACGTTATTAATAGAACAGAGGGAAAATTTCCAGGAAACACCAATTACCACAACAACCAAAATAGAAAAGGTGGCTGGTGACTTAATCACCAAACTTTAGGGGAGACTACTCCCTTTCTTTATCAGAAAATGACAATAATAAATCAAACTAATACATTTTGAAACTAGTGTACCTACATATTTTAACAATTTGCAGAGTTCTTTAATCCTACACTAAGATTTTGCTCTAGCAGAATGACCATACATACTCTGCGCTAACTACAGTTGAATCAAAGTTTTGAAAACATGATTAGACCTCCAAGAAATAGACATATGCATTCAATGATTCACTTAGCCATTCATTCCTTGTTTTAAACTTTAAATCAATAGGTATTTAATGGGAACCTGCTATGTGCCAGAATCTTATTCTCTAAGAAACAAAGAACTAAATAAATGAGGTAACAACTATAATAAGTGTCCTAACCTCTGCTCACCATCGTAATTCTCTTCACGTGGTTTTTAGGTTATAGTGACATTAAGGTTAAGAGATTAGTTCTGTTCTATAGCTTCATGAAGTGTAAAAAACCTTAGGTCTGCCTAATAAGTTCAAAAACCTATGAGATTTTAGTCCTGTTCTGCAGGTATGCCATGCCTGCCTCCATAGTTTAATCACCTCATAAATGGGAAGAACAGTGTAGTCACTACACGTGTAAGTAAGCTCTGTGGCCTGGTTGCCTGGGTAGTAGTACTACTTAATATGGGACTCAAAGCAAGTTATTTCACTGGTTGGGGCCTCAGTTTCCTCATCCAGAAAATGGATATTAATAACAGCACTACCTCATAATATTATGAGGATTAAATGAGATTTTGTGTGTGTGTGTGTGTGTGTGTGTGTGTGTGTATGAAATGCATGGAATAGTGTCTGAAACACAATTAACACCTTAAAATGTTTTACTAGTTTTCTCATTATAATTACCACAGTTACTCTAAGATTGGGCTTTTTCATTAGTCACAGGAATATAATCAGTTCCTCAGTTACACAGCTATGACTGGTCATGCATTCTAACCAACCTGTCTGTTTGCTCAGTTATGATCCATCACCATGCTTAGCCATCCTGACCACAATGAAACGACATGATCCAGTCCAAAAGAATATTATATCCAGGCAGTCTAGTTGGGCCACAACTGATTTATCTCCATTGCCTATTTAAATTCAGTGAGTGTGGCCAAGAAAAATAGCCTGTCTATCCTGTCCCTACCCACCTCATGCAAATAAATATCTTCCAACTTAACCAGTTACAAATGTCCTTTTGGCCCCCAAGTACTTCAGCAAAGCTATTACACTTACTGCAGAATGGAATTTAATTAAAGGGATAGCATAGTAAATACCAATTCATAGAAGCTAGTAATAGCATGCTCCCAATTTCTTCAACATGTCTAGCTTCTCAAAAAGCTATACCCATGAAGACCTTCATTATGTTCTCTAACATAAAAACACTTAAAGCAGTGAAATAACACATACGACCAGTAATATGGCAATAGTTCAATAAATTCTGGGATGCTTACTTCAAGAACTATAATGCCATTTGCTAAATATGATGGTGGGGAATTCTTATTCTGTAATATTAAGTGAAAAAAATGCAAAATTATGTCTATCTTCAGTTACATATTATGAAATCTATAAACATATATTGGCAAAGACTAAAAGAGTACAGAGAAAATGGAGTTGATGTGTTAGAGAGACAGAATTGTAGGTTTGTTTTTTAAACAAATTTGTTTTCTTGTTATAAAGTCGTTTGTGTACATATTTAAGTGTATGGAATACTTTTAAACTTACCTGAAGTCCACAAAGAACAAAAATATCCAAGAAGGATTTATTTGATTGAAACATATTAGCAAACATCAAGTGCATATCAAATTATCCTAATAGCAGGAACTTTTCCTGTTGAAGGATACACAAGGCATTACTTAGCATATCATTCAAATGCACGTACTTTGGAACGGAAGCTCTAGTATCCTCCTAGATCCATTTAGGCCTGAATCCTACAGAAAAAGCACTGTACCTAAGTCTCATTTATCAGCAGCATCAAGTGTTATTTAGGAAAGTTGCTCACATAAAAGATCATCATCTTAATTTCTAATTATTACCATGGTAAGCAGCTGTATAAATGGCTAAATAAGGTATGGTTCTTAATTCCAAGGAATTTACATCTTTAACTCACACTGTGGCTCTAGGCTCCAGGCTGAAAGGTTGGCAGAGTCTTTACTCTTTTCCTCTCTGATCCTCTGGATCATCCCTACTGCACCTCTGAAATCTGTTGCTCTATGCACCTCATGTCCTACCCTCCATCGGAGTCACCTGTCTCCATTAAAGCTGGCCGTGCCACCCCACACCCCAACCCCACTCTGCCTGCTCACCACCCCACTACCCATCCTTCACCCACAGACAATCTATACCTACACAAACTTTAAAGCCCATCTACTTTTGCCCTTGTAGGCCTTAAAATATATATTATTTTTCAAAATTCATACTGAAATTCAAGTCTGGGCCTACCACTATACACCTAATTATTTTGTAATTGGTTTTCTATTTTTAAAATCTCACCAAAAGCCCTTTTTAGCCTTTTGCATAGAAATCCCAGGCCTTACATTTTTGCTTTTGTTTTCTCCCAAGGCAATTAACAGTACTGAACAGATATCGAGTCCTAAGTAAATATATGCTTACACAAACATTATTTATACATAGAAAATATTGAAAATAAACAGGAGTTGTTGACAAAATGCAAACATGTTTCTCAAGTAATATCTGCACTGTCCATTGAGATGATTAGAACACAGAATCTAGGAAATGTTAAATCTGGGAATCAAAGATCTGATTCTGATGTTGACACCCTAAGCACTAGTAGCTCCATTTCTTTTAGCCTCAGTTTCTTCGTGTAAAATAAAATTTACTAAAACTGATAATGTCAACTGTATATCAGACATAACCTTAAAATGATCCACCTTATCTCCCTTGGGCCAGAAGTCAGGAGCCCTGTTATTCTGGTATTGGTATCACAACATTATATTCAGTGGTACTAGGTGACATTACCTCTAGATATCTCATTTTAGTAATCTATACAATGGAGGAGTAACTCTTGCCATTTACATATCCATGAGTTCTGAGGATCAAATAATGTGTGTGCTATGAATGTAAAACACCATATTATAATGAAGAATTGTGTTGGCTCCCGTTATTGTTAATATTAGGTTTGGGACAGAGGAAGAATGGAAGTTCAAATGGTGGGAATGTTGCTTTAGCAGTGATCTGTGGCAAGGAAACAGGTTAGGAAATGCAGCTGGAGAAAGCCATATGCCTTTTGTCTCTTTAGGACAGCAGGAAAGCTGTAGAGAACAGGAAGGTTGAGTGAGATGTGCAAGTGCCTGAAGCTTCAAGGAAAGGCACAAAATGGAAGCAACATCACAAACACAACATCCTCAGATTAATTCTGGTTTATACACTTATTTCCTGAACTGAGGTAATAAGCAGACCTTAGTCTGATTCAGAAAGTGACATCACAGAGATTATTTCCAATATCCCCAAAAATGTGGGGTATTTCCATGGTTTATAAATTTCTAAAGGTAAAATCAAACTAAATAAAGTCTGCATTAAGAAAAAGAAAGAAAAAGAAACATATTCAGATATTATTTATCCTGAAAAGAAAACAGGTATTAATTTATATTTCCTTATTTACTTTCCCCCTCCCCCCAACAGAGAAACAAATTATATAACACCTTGTGTTTATATAAACATGTGTCTCCTAGTAGGAGGTAGTACTGTACAAATACTATTTAATCAAACCTCACCTTATCACTAAATGTGGACAATGGATCATTATTAAAAAGTCATGTTAAATTGGAAGAAAAAACAGCTATAAAATAATAGGAATATTTAGTGGTAAAAAGTCAACCCATGTGAGTTCAATGACGTCAAAAAACAAAACTTGAAGGAGACAATTAAGACTCTGTTCTTTCATTACCTACAACATTTATTCTACCTGGAACATCCTATTATTATCAATATTTTCCTTCCCTCAAAGTCCATAGCAAAGCCTTCCTCCTTACATACTAGTGTAGCATTCAGCCATTATCTTCCCAGTAAGATTAAATTATCATTTTTCTGAGTTTTTATATTTTACTTCTACCCTACCTGTAGTGTTTAACAAATTATGTATTTTCTCCTAATTATGTTTATATGTGCGCATGGTATACTCCTATACCACACTGCGATGTTTGAAGTTATGTACTAAGCTTCAATCTTTCATGTATACTTGTTCCTAGCACAGAACTTTAAAGAAAGTAAGAAGTCTATCACTCCTTTTCTAGAACTAAATTTTGGAAACAAAGACATTAGACAGGATGGTGTCTGGAGCCCCATCCAGCTATAAATTCCAAGATGATACAGCCAGAAGGAATTTATGACATCATCTAATTCAATCCATCATTGACCCCAGGCTCAGAGTGAGAAAAGGATGCCATCAAGTGCAACCAAGTCTCCTGAGTCCAGTCCAGTGCTTCTTGAACACACTGTGGCACTTTTCTAAACTGAAGATAGTCCAAGGGGAATTGCCTCAGGTTTATCCCCTTAAATTCCAAAGCAGGACAGACTCTTAGGATACATCTACTTGGCAGATGACAAGAAAATATTTAGCTTAAATAGCTGTTACTCTGAACATCACAGTGCTGGCCAAAGACTCTTCACGAAGACTGAACTTGCTGCCTGGCACCACTCTAGTAAAATCAAAATGTAAGGCAAGTGCTGATCCTAGACTGGTGTTTTCAAATGGAAGAAAGTAACTCATTAGCATCACACAATCAATTTAGCAGGTATACAAAAGAATTTTTGTAATGAAATTGAATAGAAAACATTAGTATGCATCACATAAAGAGCCTATATATGAAAAAATATATATATCTATATATAAAAATTTCACTTAACATAATATTACATTGACAATATACATTACATTGACATGTACATACATATGCTCTTGTCAATGTACTATGTATTTCTTACCACTATTTATGTCAGAAAAAACAAAGTTCGAAAGTCATTACTATAAAGACTGCAGTGAGCTGTAGAACTGACTGCTACACAATTAACAAGCAGAGAATTCAAAAACAGGTCTTAGAACACTAATCACAGCACCTGTAGACTTCATCCTCCTATTACTTCTGAACAGTAATCCAGATCGCAACTGGAAACAATGAGAAACACGGGACACGATGAAGTTATACTACCATTCACCCTCCCCACTTTCTCTCACGATGTGGACTATCAAGTTCCTGTTTTATAAGACAGGGTTTCTTTTGTCCTCACCTACTCTTTGCTGCTTTCTTTCTGAAATAAAAATTTTAAAAAAAGATAACACCAAGAGAAAGGAAAACAAAGAAATAAAAGGTTTCAGTTTTTTGTTTACTTCTTTCTGCTTTTTTCCTTCCTTCTTTTCTTTCTCTCTCTCTCTCCCTCCTGCCTCTCCATACCTTCCTCTTTCTCTCTGGCCTCTCTTCTCCGTTGTCTCTCTCTCTCCTTCCTATTTTCTCCTCTCTCTCTCCCTTTCCCCTCTCTCCCTCCTTCTCTCTCTCCTTTCTCCTCTCTCTCTCTCACTTTCTATCTCTCTCTCTTTCTCTCACTTTCTCTCTCTCTAGTCCCTGAGCTCTTTCAGCAGACTATCAGAATATTTTTTTCTTTCTACTTCTCTGGCTAGATGGCTGGGTTTGAGTAATTTTCTTTTTCCTGGGGTTGGTTGCTAAGAGACACTCTATTACTTCCCTTTTTCTTATGACCCGATTACTGTGATCAGCAAAGGCGGCATGCAGACAACATCCCGACATGGTTCATACAAGATTGCTGTGCCTGGTTACAAAATGATTGACTTTCTTAACCCTCTCACAACCGTCAGACCAAAATTTCCTAAGTTATTTTTCACACAGCGACAAAGGATTTCCCCACCTTCCTTTGAAATGGTGGTTGTGATGGATCAACTGTATCCATCACCATAACGGTCAATACTCCAATTGAAATACATTCAGTAAAAGCTCCACGCCACCTCCTTATTCTTAATATATATTTCTTTTAATTTTAGAGGTAAATAAACAGACTAAAAAAATGTTCTGAGTTAATCTCCAGCCTAGATAGGGATAAGGCTCTAAGAGAACCACTAAATAGCTTCTTGGCAAGAGTCCTCCAGCCCCTGCTCCTTTTTCTGGTGTACATAGCCAAAGCAAAGGTCATCCCTTGTTCATTCCTATCCTGCACAGCTCTTGGCAGAATACCTTAAAGGTCCTAAGCACTTAATGGATGTTTGCTAAATGAATAAATGAATGTGTGTTCACACTGAGCTCTTCTTCCCATCCCTTGAGGCTCTTGTCCAATCCTCCCATCCACACATTTCAGGAAAAGTAAAAAGAAAAGGTTACAAGTTCCTTTTAAAGGTTCTAATGCCATCAAAACAGACTAGAAATTTAAGCAACAACAAAACTAAATGTAAAAAAGTAATAAAGATCCTGGGTCTTTATCTAGCATATCATCCCCGGGTGATATTATCCTCATACAACTTGGAAGAACCAGCAAGACATTCATTTCTTTATTCTATCCTCCTCCCCAACACAAGGATAACCTGGAAGAGCCTTAAAAAAAAAAAAAAAATTCTTCTTGCCATAGGCCAAATTCACACATGATCACCTATAGCATACACACAAAGACCTCTCTGAATCCTCCCTGATTCATAGCTACATTTTTATCTTAGAACTTCGTGCCTTCAGCTAATACTCTGATTTCTATTAAAAATGAAGTCCTTCTGGCAGGGTTCCATTTTGACATACCTTTATCAAAGATTTAGATGATGTCTCTCCTTTTGATAGCTATCGCTGTATATACAGATATAGTAGATATCTGTATCTCAGTACATGCACATTTAACAAATATTTTTGCATAGACTTTGGAAGAGAGCAAATGAAATACAGTAGAAAAATCATGAAGTTTGGATTTAGAGATATTTGTGTTCAAATCTAAGATCCATTATTTATAAGTCACGATGCCTTGGGCAACTTACTATCTCTCTGAGCCTTAATTTCATCACTTGAAAAATGGAAATATTAGTACCAAACTTCAAATAATGCTATGAAGATGACATACCAGATACCCGGCATATAGCAGGAACAAATTAAGTTTAGCTTCCTCTTAACTGCATGCACTTAAGAACATGAATGTATATTTTGCTCAGGTGTAGAGAAAAAAATGTGTAAGGATATTAGCTTAGAATGAAAGGACATGGGGTTGTCAGAGGAATATACTGAGGGCATGCAGACTGCGGAGACTATGACCCATGTCACAACCTAACTAAATTCATGATATTCTATGGGAACAATTTTACTCCATGCACTTTAGGAGTAACCGATTTTATGCAATATCTGTAGTTGAATCATACTTTCGTACAATCTTAGAGCAGGAAGGAAGTGAAGAAACAATATTGTTCAATCACATTGTTTTACAATTGTGGAAACTAACCCAGAGTCATGTGTTGATTTACATAGGCCTCAAGAATGCAGGGAGTGTCCTTTCCATTCACCCTTCCCTCCAGTGAACTCTTGTCTTGTTCAGTAATTGCCATTTTGATTGACTGCCACCTACTTTTCAGCATAGCTAAGATAAACTCAGCTTGACTCTGACAGACCTTTTTGATGGACCATCCCTGCATAATTCTGAGATTATATTCACAACAAAATCAAACTTTAAAATAAATGCGAGGTCTTAGCTAAAAATCATGGCTCTTTGTACTCTGTCTTGTGCTCCTAGGGTTGGGTTTATTCTTGAAAACAGAATGTTTGAAGAGTGTTTCAGTCTTCCACGGTGCCCAGCTTCCAACTACACATCTTCATCCTTCCAGTCCCTCGGTGACTCTAGCTTTGCCTTTCTCTACTTCTGAAAAAAATGCCCAACTAAGGCACTGGTCTATGACCAACAAGTTTCCTGGCAGCTGTTCCAGTGAATAAAAATTTCTTGGTAGTTCTCAAAATAGGCACAGTTTCTCAGATGTGTTCTCAACCTTGGACTGACTGTTTTCTAGGGTAAGAGGCAGTCATTCCAGATGACAACACTTTCACGCAGGTTAATTTTCATCTGAACCATATTCAATATAGAGAAAACTGCACGAGATAAGCTGCTTAGGAATACTATAAACTTACCATTAGCAAAATATGATACCTCAAAAATCCCTGTATTTAAGAAAACTGTGGCTGTAGCACTCTAAAAAGAGTGAAATTATTTGAGAGCCAAGAAATACAAAAGAAAAAGAAAGTTAATTATGTAATGATTCGATGAATTGAAAGAAAAATTCTGGAACAAATAAATTCTACATATCAAAAAAAAAATCTCAATGTTGAGCTGGGTGGGGAAGACTCAATATCATCAGTGATGGTGTAAAGCATTTTCAGCTTTACTGAACTTGGCCTTACTATTGGGCTTTCAGTTATGTCTATGCCTTCTCAGGTTGCAACAAAAAGATTTTCAGAAATGTTCAGAGAAAATCTTGCCAGTGCTGCTTCTCCAGATGTCTAAGGATGTTCAATCATCTGCATCTATTACTCTAACTGCACATTATTTACATTCTAAACAAACACATGATATAACAAATCACACAGGTAAGTAAAAGAGTGCAATGATTGCTGCCACTTCATCATCTTAATTGTATAGGTTGAGTTTAAAGAGTTTTGTTCACTTTTCCAATTAACTGATATTTCAGTCACGGTACAACCAGATAGTGGTGGTGTCTAACTGTAATGCTCAAATAACAAACACTTGATATAGACAGAGAGAAGGAAGATAACATGCTATCCTACTTTAAAAAATAATTAAAGAGCTGTAAGATAACCTAAACCCATGTACAATATAAGCCAGGGAAAGTTGTTAAAAAAATCACGTAGGAAATTCTGATAATTTTCTTAATAATCTTAGTTTTGCCTTTACTATTACTCATTCTGAACTCTAGTTTTTCCAACTTATTTCCTCAAAATTTAGACTTACTAAGTCTAAAGACCTCTATGCTCCTTTAGGCCTAGTAAGTCTAAATTTTGAGGAAATAATAACTTAGTAAGCTATAGATAAACCCTATTTGTCCTAATCAATCTGGTTAATCTAATCACAAGAAAGGTTTTTGACTTATTTTTGATCTTCCCACTCTCAGAGATGCTGTGTTCTTTTCTATTTAAAATAAAGGAAGTAGCTCTTTCAAAAATACACACATTTTTTAACGTCAACCATAATATGGCCACATATAACAGTGCTATAAGGAAGCCTGACATGGTGTAGAAAAATGCGAAGGTGCTTCCTGGCAATTGCACCTTTGTTTAGGAAAAGGAATTCTCTGAGAGAACCTTGCCATTCCCTTTCTGCATTCAACAGCAATATTTTCAGTTCTTGGTCCTTACAAATGAGGTCTTTCCGGATGTCCTACATTAAATGACTAAGAGACTCTGCAGTGGAACTATTCCGCTTAAAGAAAAGAAGACGAGTCAGAATGAAGGACATATCTCTATTATGAAAGGGAAGACGGGCTCATATAAGCAAGATGAATTGGCTTTGTTTTTTGCAATTTATAAGGGCAGGACTAGGAGCAAAGGTAGGTTTCAGGAGCAGCAGGTTTTACCAAAATATGGGGAAATACTTTCAATCTAAAGTAACATGGATGATGCGATGAATAAAACATACGCTCACTTCCACCATATAGTAAGGCCAATGCAAGCCTAAGATTGCCTAAGAGGACCCAACTGCATCAGGGACTGTTACTATTAAGCCTCATGTCCTTCTAGATAGATTGAGGTCATTATTTTGGCTTTGGCTTTGTTTTTATTGGGATATAGAACAATGTATCTCTCATTAAATTTGTGCCTAGGCATTTTAAGGTGCATTTTCTCTGCAAAAGGAACTTACTTCCACTATCATTTCTAAAGTATTGTTACAATTAAGGGCATCAGTTTTGCACATATAAATTGAACTGGACCCTCTTAATAAACCTCATAATTATTACTTATTCAATAACAATAATGGAATGTTTCTTCTGTAACTTAACCATATGTTACACATTGTCAATATAATGATGAAAAGCTTAGAGTTCCAGCTCTCAGTCTAGTTAACAAGGTAACTCTAGTGCTGCCTCACTATAGAAAGTACTTATTTTATTTCTTTGTCTGCTTGTTCCTCATTGTTCCTTTCCCCAGGATTTATAACTCATAAGTGAAGAAGAGAAAGGTCCTATCTGATGAGGATTGAGTCACAATTACAAAGACGTGATCAGGTTGTTCTTGTTTTGTTTTTGTTTTTTTGAAGGGCAGGTAGTTACAATTTTAAGTACTAACTAAGCTCCATGGCTAGAAATTATAAATTTATAAGACCAAAAGATAATCTCACGTTATGAAAGCAGAATTTAAATAAGAATAAATCTGATCTCTTAAAAACTCAGAACTTCTTTAAGACAGAAAGTGTTCTTTCAGTTTCTTGCACCAGAAATATTCAATATAAGCCTGAAAAACACCTTGACAGTGATTATATGAATTCAAGCATCAGTGAGAGATTGGCCTACCTTAGCAGTTCTAAAAATGGATAGCGTTAAAAAAAATATATATATATATTATATATATATAATATATATATATATAGTGCCCATCCCAGAGCAATTACATTACAATACCTGAGGGTGAGCCCCAAGACTGGAAATTTTTTGAAGTTCCCCAGGTGATTATTACCAGTGTTAAGAGGATAGAGAACCACTATAGACATGTAAAGTCCCCTGCAATACAATACTGTCTGTATTCCAGAACATTTGTAGATTCCAAGTCCCAAAGTAAAAGAAAAATATGGGACTTAGGGTGAAGATGGCCAAATAGGAACAGCTCCAGTCTGCAGCTCCCAGAGAGATCAACTCAGAAGGTGGGTGATTTCTGCATTTCCAACTGAAGCACTCAGCTCATCTCATTGGGACTAGTTAGACAACGGATGCAGCCCACAGTGGGTGAGTCTAAGCAGGGTGGAGCATCACCTCACACTGGAAGCATGAGGGGTTGGGGAATTCCCTCTCCTAGCCAAGAGAAGCCATGAGGGACCGTGCCATGATGAACAGTGCACTCTGACCCAGATACTACCCTTTTCCCACAGACCAGGAGATTCCCTCGGGTGCCTACACCACCACGGCCCTGGGTTTCAAGCACAAAACTGGGTGGCCGTTTGGGCAGACACCGAGCTAGCTGCAGGAGTTTGTTTCTTCATACCCCAGTGGTTCCTGGAACACCAGCGAGACAGAATCATTCACTCCCCTGGAAAGGGGGCTGAAGCCAGGGAGCCAAGTGTTCTAGCTCAGTGGACCCCACCCCCACAGAGCCCAGCAAGCTAAGATCCACTGGCTTGAGATTCTCGCTGCCAGCACGGCAGTCTGAAGTTGACCCGGGATGCTCCAGCTTGGTGAAGGGAGGGGAGTCCACCATTACTGAGGCTTCAGTAGGTGGTTTTCCCATCACAGTGTAAACAAAGCCCCAAGGAGTTTAGAATGGGGCAAAGCCCACCACAGTGCCACAAAGCCACTGTAGATAGACTGCCTCTATAGATTCCTCCTCTCTGGGCAGGGCATCTCTGAAAGAAAGGAGAACTTCCCCAACCCAGGAAGACAGGCCAACATTCAAATTCAGGAAATACAGAGAACACCAAAAAGATACTCCTCGAGAAGAGCAACCCCAAGATACATAATTGTCAGATTCACCAAAGTTGAAATGAAGGAAAAAATGTTAAGGGCAGCCAGAGAGAAAGGTCGAGTTACCTACAAAGGGAACACCATCAGACTAACAGCAGATCTCTCTGCAGAAACTCTACAAGCCAGAAGAGAATGGGGGCCAATATTCAACATTCTTAAAGAAAAGAATTTTCAACCCAGAATTTCATATCCAGTCAAACTAAGCTTCATAAGTGAAGGAGAAATAAAATCCTTTACATATAAGCAAATGCTGAGAGGCTTTCTCAACACAAGGCCTGCCTTACAAGAGCTCCTGAAGGAAGCACTAAACATGGAAAGGAACAACCAGTACAGTACTAGTCACTGCAAAAACATAGCACTTTGTAAAGACCATTGACACCATGAAGAAACTGCATCAACTAACAGGCAAAATAACCAGCTAGCATCATGGACAGGAAAAAATTCACACATAACAATATTAACCTTAAACGTAAGCAGGCTAAAGGCCCCAATTAAAAGACACAGACTGGCAAATTGGATAAAGGGTCAAGACCCATCAGTGTGCTGTATTCGGGAGACCCATCTCACATGCAAAGACACATACAGGCTCAAAATAAATGGATGGAGGAATATTTACCAAGCAAACGGAAAGCAAAAAAAAAGCGGGGGTTGCAATCCTAGTCTCTGATAAAACAGACATTAAACCAACAGGATCAAAAAAGACAAAGAAGGCCATTACATTATGGTAAGGGGAGCAACGCAACAAAAAGGGCTAACTACCCTAAATATATATGCACCCAATACAGAAGCACCCAGATCCATAAAGCAAGTTCTTAGAGACCTACAAAGAGACTAAGACTCCTACATAATAATAGTGGGAGACTTTAACACCCCACTGTCAATATTAGACAGATCAACGAGACAGAAGGTTAACAAGGATATCAAGGACTTCAACTCAGCTCTAGACTAAGCAGACCTAATAGACATCTACAGAACTCTCCATCCCAAATCAACAGAATATATATTCTTCTAAGAACCACAACACATTTACTTTAAAATTGACAACATAGTTGGAAGTAAAACACTCCTCAGCAAATGCAAAAGAACAGAAATCATAACAAACAGTTTCTCAGTCCACAGTGCAATCAAATTAGAACTCAGGATTCAGAAACTCACTCAAAACCGCACAACTGCACGGAAACTGAACAACCTGCTCCTGAATGACTACTGGGTAAATAACAGAATGAAGACAGAAACAAATAAGTTCTTTGAAACCAATCAGAATAAAGACACAACATGCCAGAATCTCTGGGACACAGCTAAAGCAGTGTTTAGAGGGGAAATTATAGCACTAAATACCCACAAGAGAAAGCGGGAAAGATCTCAAGTCGACACCCTAGCTTTGCAATTAAAAGAACTAGAGAAGCAAGAGCAAACAAATTCAAAAGCTAGCAGAAGACAAGAAATAACCAAGATCAGAGCAGAACTGGAGGAGATAGAGACACGAGAAACCCTTCAAAAAAATCAATGAATCCAGGAGCTGGTGTTTTGAAAAGATTAACAAAATAGATAGACCACTAGCCAGGCTAATAAAGAAGAAAAGAGAGAAGAATCAAATAGACACAATAAAAAATGATAAAGGGGATATCACCAATGATCCCACAGAAATACAAACTACCAACAGATAATACCATAAACACCTCTACGCAAATAAACTAGAAAATCTAGAAGAAATGGATAAATTCTGTGACACATACACTCTCCCAAGACGAAACCAGGAAGAATTCAAATCCCTGAATAGACCAATAACAAGTTCTGAAATTGAGGCAGTAATTAATAGCCTATTGACCAAAAAAGGCCCAGGACCAGACAGATTAACAACCAAATTCTAAGAGAGGTACAAAGAGGAGCTTGCTACCGTTCCTTCTGAAATTATTCCAAACAATAGAAAAAGAGGGACTCCTCCCTAACTCATTTTATGAGGCCAGCATCATCCTGCTACCAAAACCTGGCAGAGACACAACAAAAAAAGAAAATTTCAGGCCAATATCCCTGATGAACATCATTGTGAAAATCCTCAATAAAATACTGGAAAACTGAATCCTGCAGAACATCAAAAAGCTTATCCACTATAAAAAAGTCAGCTGCATCCCTGGGATGCAAGGCTGATTCAACATACACAAATCAATAAACACAATACATCACATAAACAGAACCAATGACAAAAATCACACTATTATCTCAATAGATGCAGAAAAGTCCTTCAACAAAATTCAACACCACCTCATGCTAAAAACTCTCAATAAACTAGGTATTGATGGAACATATCTCAAAATAATAAGAGCTATTTATGACAAACCCACAGCCAATATCATACTAAATGGGCAAAAGCTAGAAGCTTTCCCTTTGAAAACCAGCACAAGACAAGATGCCCTCTCTCACCACTCCTATTGAACATAGTATTGGAAGTTGTGGTCAGGGCAATCAGGCAACAGAAGGAAATAGAGAATATTCAAATAGGAAGAGGGGAAGTCAAATTGTCTCTGTTTGCAGATGACATGATTGTATATTTAGAAAATCCCATCGTCTCAACCCAAAATCTCCTTAAGCTGATAAGCAACTTCAGCAAAGTCTCAGGATACAAAATCAATGTACAAAAATCACAAGCATTCCTATAAACCAATGATAGACAGACAGCCAAATCATGAGTGAACTCTCATTCACAATTGCTATAAAGAAAATAAAATACCTAGGAATATGACTTACAAGGGATGTGAATGACCCTTTCATGGAGAACTACAAACCACTACTCAAGGAAATAAGAGAGGACACAAACAAATGGAAAAACATTCCATGCTCATGGATAAAAATCAATATCATGAAAATGGCCATACTGCCCAATGTAATTTACAGATTCAATGCTATCCCCATCAAGCTAGCATTGACATTCTTCACAGAAGAAGAAAAAACTAGTTTAAATTTCACATGGAACCAAAAAAAAGCCCATATAGAACCAACAATCCTAAGCAAAAAGAACAAAGCTGGAGGCATCACGCTACCTGACTTCAAACTATACTACAAGGCTACAGTAACCAAAACAGCATAGTGCTGGTACCAAAACAGATATATAGACCAATGAAACAGAACAGAGGCCTCAGAAATAACACTGCACATCTGCAACCATCTGATTTTGACAAATCTGACAAAAACAAGCAATGGAGAGAGATTCTCTATTTAATAAATGCTGTTTGGAAAACTGGCTAGCCATATGCAGAAAACTGAAACTGGACCCCTTCCTTACACCTTATACAAAAATTAACTCAAGATGAATTAAAAACTTAAATGTGAGACCTAAAACCATAAAAACCCTAGAAGAAAACCTAGGCAATACCATTCAGGACATAGGAATGGACAAAGACTTTATGACTAAAACACCAAAAGCAATGGCAATAAAAGCTAAAATTGACAAATGGGATCTAATTAAACTAAAGAGCTTCTGCACAGCAAAAGAAACCATCAGAGGGAACAGGGAACCTACAGAATGGGAAAACAATTTTGCAATCTATCCATCTGACAAAGGGCTAATATCCAGATTCTACCAAGAACTTAAACAAATTTGCAAGAAAAAAACAAACAACACCATCAAAAAATGGGTGAAGGATATAAACAGACACTTCTCAAAACAAGAGATTTATGTGGCCAACAAACATATGAAAAACACCTCATCATCACTGGTCATTAGAACAACGCAAATCAAAACCACAGTGAGATACCATCTCATGCCAGTTAGAATGGTGATCATTAAAAAGTCAGGAAACAACAGATGCTGGAGAGGACGTACAGAAATAAGAATGCTTTTACACTGTGGGAGTGTAAATTAGTTCGACCATTGTGGACGACAGTGTGGCAATTCCTCAAGGATCTAGAACAAGAAATACCATTTGACCCAGCAATCCCATTACTGGGTATACAACCAAAGGATTATAAATCATTCTACTATAAAGACACATGTACACGTATGTTTATTGCAGCACTATTCACAATAGCAAAGATTTGGAACCAACCCAAATGCCCAACAATGACAGACTAGATAAAGAAAATGTGGCACATATACACCATGGAATACTATGCAGCCATAAAAATGAGTTCATGTCCTTTGCAGGGACATGGATGAAGCTGGAAACCATCATTCTCAGCAAACTAACACAGGAACAGAAAACCAAACACCACATGTTCTCACTCATAAGTGGGAGCTGAACAATGAGAACACATGGACACAGGGAGGGGTACATCACACACTGTGGCCTGTCGGGGGGTGGGGGCCTAGGGGAGGGATAGCATTAGGAGGAATACCTAATGTACATGACGGGTTGATGGGTGCAGCAAACCACCATGGCATGTGTATACCTATAGAACAAACCTGCACATTCTGTACATGTATCCTAGAAGTTAAAGTATAATTTAAACACACACACACACACACACACAAGAAGACACCAAAAAGAAAAATACGGTAAGGAACATTAGCCTAACCTTTTCTGTATTAGCAGGGCCACCAAAGAGAAAAGCATATAGGTTAGAACACTGGCTGTAACACAGTACTTCAAGTTCGAAGATGTGCACGTGAGAGAGGAAGACCAGAACTATCCAACTGGAAGAAGACAGAGAAAAGGGAGCACATTCATTTGAGATTCCAGAGATCGTTACACTATGTAGCTCTGCATGGGATAACTATATTGCACAAGGCATGCATTTTAGGTTGTTAGGAGTTCCTGTTCTTTTTCTTTTTCTATTCTTTTTGTAAAAAACAGAAAACTCCCTAGTCACAATCTCATCTCTCCCAAAACTGCATTTAGTTTAATGAGGTGTTTGCAAACTTCACTGGGATTTTGGGAAGACTGGCAGGAAAGACAGCCTAGAAAAATTATTATATCAAAGAAAAAGCTGTGTCTTTGGGTATTGAACACAGTTCTAGCAAAGACATAAAAGCAAAAGGCAGGCATTTAAAGTAAGCTCAAAGGTCCCCACTGAATGCTTATGATTTCCAAGTACCATAATCTGCTAACACTAGAAAACAGACTATTTATAGTATTTGAGGTTGTTTTTGAAAACCGTACTATTGAACCTTGGATTTTCTGTTACCTAGCAATTACTGATGATTACTGACCAAAATATTCTACAACAAAAGGGAACATTGGTAATAATGTTGGCACAACCTGGGAAGGGAAAGATCCACCTCTACTCTTCGGAGACCTAGAGGAAGAGAAAGGTAAATGGGGAAGAGAAAGGTACATGCATTGGTCAAGGCCGAGCAAAAGCTGGTACTAGCCTCATGAGAAAAATGCAGAAGTTCTGATTCTCAGCATATATTGTGAACCACCAGCTGTTCTCACTTCCCCTGCCAACAGTGTTGACTTTGGCCAGTGAGGGAAGAACTAGTTTCACAAACAATTATCACAATAAGAAATAAGGGTGGGGTACTTAGGAGCCATAACCTTGGTGGACCACTTTTTGACTGTAAGATCACTGCCAGGCTTTAAAAATAAATTTATTTGTTCCTTCAGCATTTTACTGGACATGTTTATAATGAAATCAAGTTGGCAATTATTGGTTGTATCGATGTGATTGAATCTTTTGTTAAGGAATACAAGAAGCTTAAGCAGATGGAGACAGGCAAAATTGACCAAAATAAGTAACTTTCATAATATAAAAGCTGCCATAAGAGCCACCACAAATGAAACAGCAGAAAAACAAAAGGGGATTTCTGCAGTTATTAATTGCTATATTACCATTACTATCATTATATAACCCAGTAGCTTATGGGGAGCACTAAATGGGGTACTTTCTGAAGAGACTTTGGCCAACTAAGTTAGGCAATGGCCTCCTTGAATCAAAACCTATTGCTCCTTAAGGCTTGCTTTCTGCCTTGACTAAACACAGCGGCAGGCTCCAGTTGAAGGGATAATTCTTCTTTTTTGAAGGGAGGTAGAATAGAGTAATTGCCAGATGTTTGCAATTTTAGCTATAAAAAGATGGCTGTTTTCCATTCCTGTGTATGTTGGATCTTTTTTCTTTCTACCCAAGCTATTGTGGTTCACTAAAATAGGCCACTGCACTGATGAATCATCATTCAAGACTGCAATAATGGAAGCAGAACAAATATGACATTTTAAATTCACATAAAAGAAAAATAAATAAAAATACATGGGTAATAGTTACATGCTAAGGAACAGAAAGCATGTTGCAGTCTAAAGAACACAATTTGGTTCAAACAAGTTATGCCTGAATCTACTCTGGACTACTTTTTACCTGTACGGTCTGGGGCAAGTCACCTCACCACCAAGCTTCCCTCTCTTCAACAGTAAAATGGGGGGTGAGGGGGTACCATCTAATTCAGCAGAAAGAACCCATGCCCTATTGATTTCTATGCCCTGCCTTACATATGCACAGCTCAGGCAACATGTGCAAATATTTGTTGTGTGAATAAATTAAATATATACATATATAAAATGTGTTTAGAAACCATATATCATGATATAATTGTGTACATGTTATACTTTCTACTGTAGTTACTACAACCCCACCACCACCACATACTCGGTTTTCACTACGAACACAGCCTAGTAAATTTGGTAAGAGCAGAAATAAAAACCTGTTTTGTTTATTTAAGCAGCAACAATATAACTGGCTTGAGAGACTGGTGACCCCTAGACAGAGATGTTACTTTTCTTAATGGGTAAGTTAAGAATCTCTTCCAGGGTCTGATGGTGTTGTGAACCCTTTCCCTAAAAAAGACATACACGCAGACTAAGTTTAAATACAATTTCAGGAGACTGGCTTAATCCAAAATATGAATCTCGAAAACGAATGGAACCCAAAATAAAATCCCTAATTAAATTAATTTTTCTGAGATTGTGTAGTTAATAATCCCTAAAATCTCTCTGTAGCAACTGACATTTTGGAAAATTAATTTCTTTAATTAATAAAAATCAATAGTTTCTTTCTGAAATGTTCATTTACATTTTAACTGTACTTATAGTTCAATAGTAAAAACACTACTTTTCAAAGAGATAATATAAACATGAATCATTTTTTGCCACACTGACAAAGTTCAAGTAAAGCAATTCTACTTCTAACAAAGGTGTAATGCAAATTCAAAAACGGAATCATAATTCTAGCAAGGACAAACATACACCAAGCCAATTCTAAAATCTCTATTAGCAAATACAAAAAGAAACAAGGATACAACTAAGATTATTTTTTAAATGGTCAGCATGAGCTATATGGGATTTTATAATTAAAATTTTATAATCAGAATTTTTTTTTAAAAAACTATGGATAGAACCCTCAGAGCTAATGTTCATGTTTTCATTTCAATAATAATAGCAACAATAATGATTGCAGCTTCCACTGATTTTGTCATTATTTTCTCATGACTTCATTTAACTTTGAAAACAACTCTTTAAGATACAAATATCTCTATTTCATTTATTTATATATTTATTTATTATTTTTATTTATTTCTTTATTTGAGATGGAGTCTGACTCTGTCGCCTAGGCTGGAATGCAGTGGCTTACAGCAACCTCCACCTCCTGTGTTCAAGTGATTCTCCTGCCTCAGCCTCCCAAGTAGCTGGGATTACAGGTGTGTGCCACCACGCCTGGCTAATTTTTGTATTTTTAGTAAGACAGGGTTTCGCCATGTTGGCCAGGCTGGTCTTCATCCTGATCTCAGGTGATCCACCCTTGGCCTCCCAAAGTGCTGGATTACAGGCGTGAGCCACCACGCCTAGTGGATAACTATCTCTATTTTAAAACAGAAAGAACTTAGGTTGCCACTTATCCTGGTGAGTCCAAGTTTCCAGAGAATTAAGAGGTAAAATCAAAACTCGAAACCCAGATCTATCTGATGCCAGAGTCTACATGCTTAACCACTGCCTCCCTGAGTCTTTCTTCTCTGTAACCTTCCAATACCACCTTGGCTCCAAGCCAACTCTTTCTTCTGATAGAGATAGCCACAGAGTCACTTCACAAATAGAAGCTGTACAGTAAAGCTTTACATTGTTAGTTAACTGGTCATTTTCATATGTTGAATTTCTAATGAAAATATAAACTGTTTAAGGGCTAAGACGTGTTTTCACTTTTTCCTGTCCACTATGGAGCCTGGTTAAGTAACAATGGCACAAGATGGAAGTGAATAGGCCCCAGTAAAAGAACGGAATTTAATGCAGATGTCAAGATATGAAACAGTGAAATCTTGTCCACCAGGAATCACATTGGGTGGCATGCATGACACTTTACTGTCACCTCAAGTGGTATTTCTGGTACACCTCACAGAACTTGGGGATTTCTTTCCCAGGAGGTAATTTTTACAGAGGATGCACTTAATAAAACCCAAGTCATTACAACATAAACAGATCAATAATAAAAATAATGACAAATTAAAATGCCATTTTTATAGAATGGTAGAAAATAAAATAAAATGTCATTTTAATTCCATTGTAATGTCAATAAAACTACCACTGATATCTGAAAAGTTTAAGCAAGATGACATAATTCAACTGAACTAAGGAAAATTCCAAATGGTTATTCCAAAGATCTTGTCAAATAATGTCTCCTTGAGACACTATTTGAGAAACTTGGTAATAACTTCTTGAGACTACTTTGGCTGTTTTATATTTGTATACATCATAGATATCCATGCACAGGTGACTGATTTTTAAGCAATTTTCACACATTATTTGGATGATCTCAACCTTCAAATCACTCTGAATAGTAATAATTTGGGAAAATAATGATGGAAAATTATATCATTTAATAAAAGTAATAATGGCATTAACATGAGATACAGTGTACTGCTGAGGAACAGTTACAGACTTGGATTTAGGAGACAAGGGTTCAATTCCCAGCTTTGCAATATGCTAGTTATTTCACTTTACATACATTGTACTCGGCAGATTGAGGGTGATAACAACTTTTTTACAGAGTAGCTAGAAAGGTAAGGTAACCAGTAAAGCAAAGTGGACTTCAGATGCAATGGAGGCTAATAAATCTACTACAATATTTTTCAAATAGTTAAGATACTGTTCTGCCAGATAAGTTGTTTTAGTAATTGTAATTATTCATTATTACCAAATAGTGTTTATTGTACATTACCAATACTTAAGGGAAGATACTAAAATTTGGTCAAATGTGACTTCTACATTTATTAGCCTAACCATGGTCTCTGAATCACAGATTTTTCATTTGTCTTTAGGAACCATAATAATGTAGGAACTATATCAACGTTGCAGGATATTCTGGTGATTAAACTAGGTATTATGTGAGAAAGTGCTCTAAAATTTATTCACATTTATGCACACTCATACAAACACATTTTAAAATTGCAAGTTGTAATGAACATTTCACAATAAAATCCTTCTTTCATTGCTTCCTGTTTTCTCAGGATTACCCCAACGTGTGAACAAGTAAGAGAGCAAAACAAAACAAAAAATGATTAAGTTAGCTTACAACTCCATTCTTAAGCGTGTGTGTTTGACTAGGTAAAAAAAGCTGCCTGAAATTATTTCAGGAGATTTAAAGAGAATTGCCTTTTGCTTTTTCTTTCTTGCCTTAGCATCTGTATGCACAGGCACATTTCATTCTAAAATATAACAGACAAGTGCAGAGAGATAGCAATAGTACTTCTGGCCAGTACCTCCAGGAAAGTACTTCTTGCCCGTGGTATAAGATCATATTTCTTGGTCCTTCCTCTCTGTAGCTACCTAACTTCCTGGAGCTATTTCTGGAGATAAGTTTCAGAGCATGCTAGAACATTTAGGTCTACCCATAGTGAAGTCACTCTGCTCACATTGCAAAGCTATTCCCAGGAGCCCAGATGCATTGCCTGAGGACATCAGCAAAGAGCTGCCAAAATTACAAGGGTCAGGATGGGGGCCATTCTCTGCTTTTGCACATGCTGTTCCCTTTACTTGGCATGCCATGCTGTCCACCACCCTTTTCTGCTTGGTAAACAACTAACTCATTCTCCAACACTCAGATCAGATGTGTCCTCGTCTGTGATGCTTTCCCCAGTTCCTCGTAGAAGACATCCTTCATATTATATTATGGCACTAAATTTACACAATGCAATTTTTATGCGCATGTGGTGCCTGTTATATGTCTATCTTGACTAGTAGACTCATCTATTCTGTTTGAAGACAGCAACATACAGAACAATGTAAAGAACATATAATAAGGGAGAGTGCTGGAAGAGCAAACTGCTAGAAAGCTCAGGATGCTACACCCCTGTGACCTATACTCCTTGCCCCAGGTGCTGTCCTCAGCCATGAGGTCTCTCTGAATGCAGTAATTTTAAGAAAGGATGATAAAAATACCATACTGATTTTTTTTTAAGTTCTTTAGGTCAACTGTTTTTCTAGGGTATGATTTCTTTATATGGTATATTTGCCCAAAGGCTCAGGTGTCAGATTTATTTTTATAATGTCCATAATGAATCCATTTTTAGATAATTTACATAGGCCTACTGTGACCCAAAATTGGCTGAGATTTCAGGCACTGTTACCCAAAGCAACACAATAGCAAGAGCTCTGTAATGCAGAAGCTTGGCTTGGGCATTCTCGAAGAATCCATTTTTTTTGTTGTTTGAAATCTTCTGGTTTTGGATCCCAAATAAAATGACCTGGGACAACATATGCAAATGATTGGTGTCTATGATGAAAGCACTGAGGGAAAAGAACAGCAACATGAAGGATGCTCTAGGTCTCTGAATCTGTACAATGTTCACATGATAAAGATGCTTAAGACTTCAAAAGCTACCATCATTAACTACGGGAGGAAGAGTACACTCTAAGGACCTGGAGAAGGTTCAAAGGAGATTAAGGCACTGGTCCCTGAAATTAATGAAATAAGTGAGTGGTTCCCAAACTTTGGTTGAGCATCAATCACAATTCCCGGGGAGTTGTGTTTTCTTTTTTATTTTGCTTTGTTTTAATGCAGATTCCTGGGCCCCACGGCCAGATATTTTGATTGTGTAAAATTGTGATGGGATCTAGGACTTGCTTTAATTTTTTTCTTTTGAAAAATGTTCTCCAAGTCTTTCTGATGACTGGCCAGTTTTGAAAACCACTGGTTTAAGCCATACATTTTGGCAGGGATACATATAGCAGTGATCTTTCAAAGTATCATGCAAGCAATTCAGATGGCATGTAAGATAGCACTTTGAGTAAGAGAAGAATACATTAAGATATCTACATGCATTCCTTTATTTTACTATTATTAAACTTTTTTGAAATATAGACTCACAGAAAGTTGCAAAAATAGTACAGAGTTTCCATGTACACTTTACCCAGGTTCCCCAAATGGTAACTCTCATAAAGCTGTAATACATCACAAAATCCAGCAAACTGACATTGTTACCTTATTGTTAACTAGGCCTTACTCAGTTTTTACCATTTTATAGCCTGCATTGATTTGTGTGTGCATACAGTTCTATGTAATTTTATCCCATGTATAGATTCATGTAACCATCACTCCAATTGAGGTACAGAACTGTTCCACCCACACAAAGACTCTTGCTACATCCTCTTCGAAGGAATGACCAGTACTTGCCCTCCCCCGCGACCCACCCGTCTCTGTCCCCTAGCAATCATGAATATGTCCTTTATCTCTAGAGCTTTGTCTTAAAATGAAATCATATAATACATGTAACCTTTCAAGACAGTTTTTTCATTAAGCATGTCCAGGTTATTGCATATACCAACAATACTTCATTCTTCTTTACTGCTGAATGGTATTATTCCATTGTATGGCTGTACCAGACTTCACTGAAACATTTGCCCATCAAAGGATATTTGGGTTGTTTCCACTGTTTTGTCATTATGATAAAAAAAAAAAGTTGCTATGAACATCCATGTACAGGTTTTTTTGTGAACATAACATTTTGATTCTCTGGATTAAATGCCAAAGGGTATATTTGCTGAGTCATATGGTTAGTACATGTTTACTTTTGTAAAATACCGCCAAAGAGTTTTCCATAGTGGCTACAAAATTTTGCATATTCCTACCAGCATTGTGAGAGATAATTTCTCCACATCCTCAGCAGCATATGGTACAAATTTTTATTTTAGCTTTTCTAATACATGTGTGGTGATATCTCTTTGTGGCTCTCTGTATATTTTTATTATCAAAAAAGCAATTAAATTCTCTTCAGATGTAAAATACGGAGTGACAATAGTATTGTATATTTGTATAATTCAAAAATAAAGATGATTAATATGTATCTCACCACACAAATCAGCATTAATTATTGTTTTTGAACCATACGAGAATTAGGAGACACCCATCACCTTATTAAGGAACTCATTTCAGTAGTTAATTAAGCTGACAAGTTACAAAATAAAAGAGATTTCTGTCAACAATACACGGACTTCTCCTTGTTCTAAAACATCTAATCCACTTTGTTAGGGTATATTAGTTCAATCACTGTAACTTCTAGACAAGTCCCCCAGAACGTGTCTATGGCAACCAGAGAAGGAATCCCCAGGATCATGGCTTGGCTTCGCCACTTACTAATCTGCAATACTGAACAAGCCACCTGCCTCTCTGAGTCTCTGAAATGAAGATTAAATTGTTGCCTGCACTCAAGAATTTTCACTGGTTATTTACAGCACTCCTGGGCAAAGAACCTGTACTTCCCTGAAATGTATTAGTGAATACATTCTCAACTATTCTCATCTAGGAAAGAAAGGGGTTGTATTAGATAACTTTTAAGATTCACCCTGGTTCTAGAATTTTGCAGTTTATATAGTGTTGAGGCACTGTGATCTCTATCACTGTTATTAGAAACTAATGACATCAGTACTTACAGATAACATGCTAAATTATTATTATATTTATATTATCACATATTCATTAGTACAGACGGAGTATCCCATATACAAAACATCTGGGACACGAAGTGTTTCAAATTTCAGATTTTTTGGATTTTTGGAATATTTACGCATACCAGCTGAGCAATCCTAATCCACAATTCTGAAATCCAAAATGTTCCCGAGAGCATTTCCTTTGAGCATTGTGTTAGCACTCAGAAAGTTTCAGATTTTTTCACATTTAAGATTTCAGATTTTTTGGATTAGAGTTACTTAACCTATATTAAAGTATTTTCTATAATTTTGAATAATTATTGGTAATTATATACAAGGTTATAAAATGCATTTATTAAATAAATTTTATTTCACAAATGTACCACTATTAATTATTATTAATAATGTTATTTTTATTATGGCAAGAAAATACATCCCAAGAGGGCAGGAACTAGTCTCTGTTTCACTCACTGCCATTACTTCAGCCCCTAGAAGAGTATCTGGCACAAAATCTGTTTTAAGTAAATGACTGCTGAATAAGCATATAATAGTAACTCCTTAGGGTTATAAGGTATTTTATGGTTTAAAAACATTTTCACATTTATCACCATATTTGGCTTTCAAAACAATCTTGTGAGGCGGTTAGTACCAGCTAATATTTGATGAATTAAAGAGGATATGGATTAGAAAAGCATCATGCCCAAGGCCAAGTGGTGAAACTGAAGCTTGAAGGTAACTGCACTGACCATCAAGCCAGGGCTGCATCTTGGCACTTTTGAGCATCAATAAGGCCTAAGAATATTTGGTAAGATCTGATGTCACTCCAAGAATTACAAGTTAATTTCTCTGCTGAAAGATGCAGTGTAAAGATCAAATTAATACAATTAATATTCGATCCTTTAATGAATACACAGCTTGTTCTTTTGTGCCCCTGAGGACCTGAAAATTAAAACTCATGCACTGCACTATGCAGTGATGGATGAGGCTCAAGATGCTTACGCTCATCCAGAAAAGGGGCATGACAGGCAAACCCGAGCTTCATTACAGTTCCTGATGTTTCCGTGAATTTGTGGCAATCCTCATGGATTGCCATACTTATAACAAACGTCCAAGATGTTACAACTGCAGTCTCTAATTGCAATTAACAGGACTGTCAGGATTACAAAAAGATGTTTCCCATTTGAAACCTCCAAAAAAGATGTTTCCCATTTGTATCTCCAAAGCTAGAGCAAGATTCTCTTTGCATGGGGAAAAGGACAATAAGACTCCAGAGACAGAAAAGCATACCGTGAGGACCATACATTCGCAGCAAAAATAATGGGGAAAATCCAGTCTAAATTATTCCTTTAAATATAATGCCATAAGTGGACATCCATTTCCCTCACATGTTAGTTATCTGCTAAGAAAACAAATGTGTCCTGCCTAACCAGGATACATGGCTTCACATCACTAATGGCTAATTCTCCACCAAGCATCAGTAATCCAGGACTCATCAGTTCCTAGGAACCAAGCTCCAAACTTGCCTGGTTCCCATAAACCACAGTGGTACAGCTGAACGAGTGCATTTAGGAAACCTGGGTTCTGGATCAATTCAGCCCCAAACTCATGGGTAGATTAGCAATCATCTATAACTGTTTCCCCTCCATGGAATAATACATTCATAACCTCACGGTAGCAGAAAGCACAGAAAGATGTCATAAAAAAAAAATCCAGGCTTAGAATCCCTATTTAATATAATTCACCTCACCTATCTTGATCTATCTCGACAAGTCTATGTGAGCCAATATACACAAAGCTGGTTTGTAAAAAGGGTCACCATTTTGAAATTAATTTCAAAGAAGAATCATGAAATAATAAAATAATAAAGTTAAAGGAGACATCAGACTGTCTAGCCACACTTTAATAAACGGAAGCATTTAAAATTCGTAAGAGCCCTAGGTGTGAGGGTCTCCCTCTGCTTTTTTACTAGCTACATGATTCCTTATTAAGCTCTTCCACTTATACTACTTACAAATCATCAAAATGACAATAAAATCTGTTCTACCTACCTCAGAGAGCAACAGTAAGAATTTTCTACTGAAATGAAAAGACAATGAACATGCAAGTGCTAAATAAACTATAAAAGAGTATACCAGTATAAAAGGATTCCACCAAAATGATCACGTTGAATTGGTACCTAATGCAGACCCAAAGTCTGAATGGCCACAAACCGTTCCCAATATTTGTCTTTAATTTATATATTAAAAGAAAATGTCTTCTCTTTTATATTCAGAAAAGGTAAAGGTTATTACATTTAGAGAGACAGAGGGAGAAAGAAAAGGACTGAGAACTGGCATGTCGTGCCAATTTGTTTTTTCAAAAATCTAACATAAAAATGTTTTTTAAAAAGAATTTCAGAAATTAAAGAAAGTGAATTCTAGGCCACAAGACAACTCCAGCTCCACAAACTTGTGAACTTTCCAAATCTTTCCAAATGATTATCTATTTTAATGGTGGATAAAAAGTATTATCAAATTTCATTCAGCCAAATTAGAGAGAGAGAGAGAGACAGAGAAAGAGAGAGAATTATTAAGTTGGTGCAAAAGTAATCGTGGTTTTTGCCATTAAAGGCAACCTAATACTAATCCCCAGAGTGTATTAGTAAGATAATTTCAAAAACCATCTTTAAAAAAGTACATTAGTACAGTAGGAAAGTTCATTTGCTTTGCTATTTACCAAAAACAGAAAAAGAACGATACTGTTCTGCCATCAAAGTCTAAGACTGAGTTTAATTGCTGTTGTTGTTTTATTTTTGGGGGTGGGGTGGTTGTTGTTTGTTGTATCTTTTTATTTTTTGATCTGGAGCAGAGTGAAAACCCAGATTATAGGACAAACAACACTAAAGGCTAGTATTTTAAAGACCAGAAGAAAAATTGCATTATCTTATCTTATTGTCACCAGTTACACAGAACAGAAAGTGATGGAACAACATCATAAATACACACCAAAACAATTTCACAGAAAATGAAATAGTTAACATTATAAAATCTTTAAGAATTGTGCTGCTATAAACATGTGTGCACAGGTGTCTTTTTCATGTAATGATTTCTTTTCCTTTGGGTAGACACCCAGTAGTGGGATTGCTGTATCAAATGGTATGTCTACTTTCGTTCTTTAGTGAATCTCCGTATTGTTTTCCATAGCAGTTGTACTAGTTTACATTCCCACCAACAGTGTAAAAGTGTCCCCTTTTCACCATATCTATGCCAACATTCATTTTTTTTTAATTATGGCTATTCTTGCAGGAGAAAGGTGGTATCTCAATGTGGTTTTAACTTGCATTTCCCGGACAGTGAGTTGAGCATTTTTTCATATGATTATTGTCTGTATATCTTCTAAATACCCATCAGCCAACAAATGGATAAAAAATTGTGGTATATATACACTATGGGATACTACTCAGCCATAAAACGGAATGAAATAATGGCATTTGCAGCAACTTGGATAGAGTTGGAGACCATTATTCTAAACATAACTCAGGAATGGAAAATCAAATATTGTATGTTCTCACTTATAAGTGGGAGCTAAGCTACGAGGATGCAAAAGCATAAGAATGATATAATGGACTTTGGGGACTCAGGGTGAAGGATGGGAAGGATGTGAGGGATAAAAGACTACAGTGTACACTGCTTGGGCAATGGGCACACCGAAATCTCAGAAATCACCACTACAGAACTTCTCCATGTAAGCAAAAACCACCTGTTCCCCAAAAGCTACTGAACAAAAAAAAACTCTAGAAGACCAAATTTAATTAAAAAATATGTATGAGTTCATAAGCACAAAGCATTGAACACAGAGAAAGCATTTGGAAATGTAGGGGTATTCTAAGTTAGCTATGAAAACACAAGTTGTTACAAAATCAGTGAAAAGAAATGAGAACAATGGAAGTAAAATAAAAGGACCCTGAGATCTAAAGAGCTACTAACTGGGAAAAAAAGCATGCCCCACTTTTCAGTGTGCCAAAGCCCTTTAGAAAATGGTTATTATCAGTATATCTTATAAAAGAAAATTATAAACATGGGTACCCCAGAAAGATAAGTTGATGTGGAAAACATGTGGGTATTTTTCTACTTTCACAGTCAGAATTAAAACATGGGAAAGCAAACTCCAGAGATTACAGACGTAACACCAAGGTGAGAAATGTAAGTTCAAAGAATGGGCATAGGAAGGAAAAGTAATGCAAAGACGTGGGTTGAAACTGCAGAACCACAGTGTCTAATAAGTAGCTGAGAACCTAGAACATGTGTCTGGAGAAGTAGGTTTATATTACTGTGCTTTATCAATTAATTCAGTTCTGCAAACACTATTGAGTTCCTAGTATGTGTCAGGTATCCTGCTAGGTACTGTTGAGGGAAAAGGCATGAGTCAGGCAGCCCCTGACTCTCAAAGTTCAGACTCCGCTAGAGAAGACAGGTGCACATACAAGCAAATCTATTAAAAAACACATTGTCATAAGAATTGTATGCAATGCATGAGGGTATGGGGTAGTAAAGAACAGTTTGCCATTAGAATATAGTACAAGGCTTGGGTAACTCGAGACTTAGAGGGAAAAGACTTGAGTGCCAACTCGGCTGGGAGCAGGCTGTGCTTCTCTGAACAAATAACTTACACTCTCTAGACTGCAGTTTTCACATTTACATCAGAACAAGATGGATTGTGTGATTTCTATTAGTTCTAACTTTCTGCATTTGTGGTTGAGCTTCATGGAGGTCAACTTTTAAGCAATTAATTAAAAGATTGTAGAAGCAGGAAACTGGGGGACAAGTACATGCTAAAAGCAAAAAACAGCATGAGCTGAGGCAATACAGAGCATAAGCTGGTATCACCAATGCATCCCGGAAATAAAACCTGTGCTACCTACTATCTTGGGAATTTCACTGAGAGTATAGAACATTCTAAATGAAAAAAAGAAACGGAATGGTTATAAATTTTTAAAATGTGTAAACACTTAAACACAATAGACGTAAGTTACAAAAATGTTCAGAGCAACAGAATGCACTGATAACATTTAAATTAAATATAAAGAAAAGCAAATCTACTTCCAACAAATACATGGGTACATCTTTGTTTCATACAGCAGATGCAGAAATGTAGCTTCTATTTTAAAAAGTCTGAATGTCCATAAACTGTTCCCAAGATTTGTCTTTAACTTATATATTAAAGGAAAATTTCTTCTCTTGCATATTCAGAAAAGGTAAAGGTTATTATATTTAGAGAGAGGGGGAGAGAGAAAAAGAGTGAGAATTGGCAGAAATGCAAGAGAGAACCAAAATTTCAGAAAACAAAAGACTGAGTTATACCATATTCCAAACTGCTTTGGAGAAGCATTACTGAGCAGTGCACTCACCCAGCCAGCCATCCGCCAGCCATCCAAATATATATGCATACATAAGAACACACAGACATACATTTGACCATATGCAATCATTCCTACTAAAAACACAGTAGCATAATATGAGCTATGAGGAACATAAGGACGAGTGAGAAACCATGTCTTGTTGCTTCAATGAAGAAGCAAAGCTTATATATATTCTTATAAGGGATGCAGGGACGTATCACTGTAATATAGGGCTTGCTGCCACATGTGCTGTGAATAGAAGGACAGGCAGTATCTCATGCTGGATATGGACAGCAGCCTTAGTCCAGAAACATACTCCAAGCAAATCATAGAGAATGTCACCTCCTTTAAGCTTCCATTTCTTTATAAGAAAAAAAAAAAAAAACATTTTGCAGGGTTACATAAGAAGGCAATAAAATAATAATGAGAAAGCATAGAGCCTGGCATATACTACATGTTCAATATGGGACAGAATGTAAGCAGGAGCAATAACAAAAGTAGTAGAAATTTGGATAAGTCAAAGAATAAGACGTGGAAACTCGGGGAAAGGAGCGATTAATTCTGATCCAGGCTGCACCTAGACATTTTGGAGAAAGTGACACAAATAGAATTTTCAGGTAACAAAAAACGTGTGGGGTGGCATGTTGAGAGGGGACCAAGGACTGCGCTGCGGAGCACGCAAACAAATCACTTCAGTGTTCCTAGAGAATAAGACAGTGGGTGAACCACACATAGTACAGGAAGGGCATGTCAAATTCACATTAAAGGAGTCTAAAGGGAGGCCATTATATGCTTCTCTTCTCCCTATCTCATATATGCCATTTATTAGCCCACTTAATATAGGACCTGCCCTCACCATAATGCTCAGGCCTATAAGAACTCTCATACCTACAAAGACTTCCTCACACCTTTGCCTTCTGCTCTATAACTGGCCATGTCTGTATTCTGTTCAGATTAGAGGGAGGTCCACTGAAGCTTTACCCAAAAGTTAGGAGACAAAATAACAATGCCCCTAGTAAGCTGACAAAGGGAAACATTGAAAACATAAATGAGGGCCAGGTGCGGTGGCTCACGCCTGTAATCCCAGCCCTTCGGGAAGCTGAGGCTGGCAGATCGCCTGAGGTCAGGAGTTCAAGACCAGCCTGACCAAAGTGGAGAAACGCCATCTCTACCAAAAATACAAAATTAGCCAAGCATCGTAGTGCATGCCTGTAATCCAGCTACATGGGAGGCTGAGGCTGAGAATCACTTGAACCCTGGAGGCGGAGGTTGCAGTGAGCCGAGATCACGCCATTGCACTCCAGCCTGGGCAACAAGAGTGAAACTCTGTCTCAAAAAAATAAATAAATAAATAAATAAAATAAATGAGGAAGCCAACATATGGCTCCTCCCATCCCTATGAAGAGAGATTCTCTTCCAGATCCCATTCATCCCATTCCCAAGCCCTGAAATCACTAAAGAAGGATAAGTCAAAGAAAGCCAGTTCCACTAAGTGCTTGATTAACTGCAAAGATGCAGTCTCTTTCTAAGGCAATAGAACATCATGGAGTGCTATAGAGATTAGTACAGCACCAAAGGCTTCATTTATTGTTTTTCAAGAGCAGCTTTCTGAGGGGCTCATTCTTGCACTTTCTGAGGAAAAGGATACCCAAAGATCCACAGCTGCAGCTTAGCCATGCATGCTGAAGCCTGATCCTCTCTACCACCCAGCCCAGGTGTTCACCTTACAGAAGCTAGACATCTGAACTAGGCTTCTGGCATCAGACCCAAAATACTAACAGACTAGTAAAGTGTTTCCTGGGCGCAGGAGAGGACAGGAGAGAAAAGAGGAGGACTGGACTATATCACAGAGTGTGAAACACTTGCATGCAATATTGACAAAACAAACATTAATGTCATCCAAGAAGCAACTGGAAACATCATGGAGGGGGTAAGATATTAATAATTTTTTTAATGGTGGGACAGGGACAGAAAACAAAGGGAGTTAAATCTCCTTTCACTGCCTCTTCTCTCTCAGCTCCTAGAAGTCTAATATTCTTCAGTTTTTTTTTTTTTAAGTTATTGTTCCTTGAGTTTGAATAAGCTGCTAACATTCAATTGTAAAAATATGGAACCTTTTCAACCAAAGAGTGTGGTACCATTTATACTGCCTCTGAGGCTTCGTGTGTGAGTGTATGCATACACATAAGAGCTAGAGCTCACGTAGACCTTCAAACTCTACTTGATGTAAACTGAATGCATTGTTATTAAAACCCCTGAAACTAGGCTTCACTCAAATTTGTCTGGGAGATTCAACAAATGCAGATCTCACAGAACACTCTAGATAACTTTATCCTTCAGCAGCCTAAGGGAAGAAAAACAGCCAGAGGAGGTAAACAATTCCTTGCCCTTTATTAGGTTCACTTTGTATAAGTTTCTGATTGGACTACTGCTTGGCAGCATTTGCGGACATTTGTCCAATGGCAAGAGGGAGGGATGACTGTCTGTTAGCTAAAACCCTACAAGAGAATGAGCTGGAAGTGGAAGATAATGCAGTAGAAAGGCATTGAGCTGTGACTAAAGAGGCCAGATTTCTAGTTTGAGCTCTAACCCTATTTCACTATGTAACCGTAGCCATATAACCCATAAAAAGTCTTTTTCCTAAAAGAGGGGGTTGGTCTAGACTACTTTTGGTGGCTCCTTTACTTTTAGTAGCCTATGACAACCACGCCGTGAATTCACAAACCACCTTTTTCTGACACAACTTTGTACTACAAGTCACCTATGTAACACTGAATTTTCCTACTCCAAGTAACCAACTCTGAAATCCCAGCACTTACCCTCACCTCCAGGTTGTTTGTATGGGTTGTACTTAGGTTTTGGAGCAACTACTGGGGCAAACTTTTTGGGAGGCTGTTGTGTAGACACTGAAATGATGGGGTTCCCAAAGGAATGGGTGGTCTCCATCCGTGCAGGCACATGGCCAAGGGGCTCACCAGTGCTTTTGGGTGGCAGCCAAGATGGGTGAGACATTGTTGGAATCTGCAATGAAAAAGAAACAAACACTGTTTTTGTAGAAGCATGAAAACGAAGACAATACTCCTCATTTCATTGCTATTTCATCTTAATCCATACTAAATGAATCTTGATAAAGTTCTCCGGAAAGAAGGATGAAAGAAAATGGAAGAAGGAAAAATGAAGAGGCAAAGGAATCATGAGTAGAAAGAGGAGGAGGAAGAGGAGGAAGGAGAGGAAAAGGAGAAAGAGAGAAAGAGAAAGAGGAGGAGCAGGAAGAGAACATTGCCTCAAACTTGAATATCTCCCTTCCAATAGTTACCTATTTTAGTGCCTAGCCACTCTTGGGAAATAGATATGAATAAGAAATGGTTCCTAATTTGAAGGAGTTTTTATGGTAGGAGGATGGAAAAGAGCTTGAATTTTGTTAATAATCTATTAAATTTATTATCTCACCAATTAAATGGTTATGCCTAAATGAAGTGCTAAGTTACCTAAGTGAGGTTAAGAACAAGTGTTGCTGAGATGCAGAAAAAGATAGGCTCACTTCTTGGTGGGGGCAGAATTAACAAGATTTTATTGATGAGGTGATATACAGACTGGGTTTGAGTGCTAAGTAGGGTTGAGCCTGAAAAATGTTAGCAAAATTATATAGGCAGAAAAGTACACAGCATTTACGTTTAGTGTGCTTGGAGGGCGAATAACAGAAAGTAGCAAGCAAAAGAACTAAAAGGTGGGTTGAAACCAAAGCACAGACAGCTCAGCAGCCACAGTTGAGTTTAAATTTATTCTTCAGGCATTAAGGAACCACTGAAAGTTTATTTTGGAAACAGGGTTTTAACAGATACCTGGCAGGACACTTTTAAATGATCCATCTGCAGGAGCAGCTCTGGTCCCCACCAAGGGGTATGTGGAAAAGGGGAAGAGGGGCACATTGGTTGCCACAACATCTGGGACAATTATTAGAATTTAGGGCCAGAGGATAGAATATTCAACACATGTAATGCGAAGGTCAGCCCTGCACAACAAAGAAATGCCCATCAACATGTATGTTGAGCTGATACCATGTTGGACCTTCATGAAAAGCTCGCTTAAACTAGGAGGGGAGCAATCAGCCCAGCCCAGATGCTGCTCTGATCAGATTGCATATAATATTTGAAGAGAGGAAATGTCTCCTCTGTCAGGGTAAGCAATCACCTCTCCAGTCAGCCTGCCTGCTGGGGATGAGACTCAGAGGCTGCTGCCGAGGAGGGCTCTCCAAGCCTGATTGCAAGAGCTCTCCAGCACAGGGACACCCGGAAGGCACCCTGTATGCACCCCCAGCCCAAAAGCCAACTACTAATTTATTAATTGAACTGAATTAATTAAGAGGGCTACACGATTACCTCCAGATGTCTGTAAAGACAAAGAGCATCAGAACGCAGAAATCAAAGGCCTCAGTACATGGCATAGTAATAGAGAGACAGGGTGGAGGGGAGAGCTGGGAAACAGTGTTGCCTGGATATTAACATCAGTCCACACCACCAACAAGTGGCATGACTTTGAACAGCATCTCCTCTAGAGCCTCAGATAGTTTCACTGTCTCAGAGGACTCAGCCAAGCACAATGGCTCACGCCTCTAATCCGAGCACTTTGGAGGCCAAGGCAGAAGGATCACTTGAGGCCAGGAGTTTGAGACCAACCTGGGCAATAGAATGAGACTCGGTCTCTACAAAAAATTAAAAAATTAGTGGGATATAATGGTGCACACCTGTTGTTCCAGCTACTCAAGAGGCTGAGGTTAGAGGATCACTTGAGCCTGGGAGATTGAGGCTGTGGTAAGCTGTGATTGCACCACTGTACTCCAGCTTGGGCAACAGAGGGAGACCTTCTCTCAAAAAACAAACAAACATATAAACCTCTGTCTTCCTTAACTCTCAGAATTTTTATGGCAACCAATGAGATGACATTAAAGTACTTTTTATAGTATAGAGTGCTACGCAAAGTGAGAAAAAAAGAAGCCTCTATTCTTGTAGAAAGTCAATGGCAATTTTATGACCATCTTGCTTGGAAGAACAGCTTGATGTACAGTTTTCTTAAAAGACGAGGATAACATGAATCAATGACAAAGACTCTAAACTGGGAATCAGGACACACGCTATTGAAGCCAGTGATGGTACTGGCTTTTCACGCTGGCTACAGGGCCTTTCTTTTCTTTTTTTTCCCCTGTACCTTTTACATATTCATATACACACACACATACATACATGTATATATATACACACACACAAAGACACATACATACTTGCTAAACTGTGAGTTCCTTAAAAGCGTAGGGACCATATTTTACACATTTATGAACTACCATTAAGGCCTAGCACAAAACCAATATAGAAAAACAACCAATGAATGTCTGTTTTACTCATGGTTTTTAAATTTAGCTGCACATTTGGAATAACTTGAGATGATTTTTTTTTTCTAAATACCAAAACCAAACCCATCTCACATGGCTGAGAAATACCAATTTTGGTTTTGCTTTTGCTTTTAATTGAGGCTTGGTCTTCTACTAAATTGGGATAAAAGTGATAAAAGTGTCTGGTTTGCTTTCAGTATGACTAAAGTGAATACAAGTGTGAAATAAAAGGGATCAAGTAAAGGTTTGAAACTTTTAATGCATTATGCACATTTGTAGTATAAATGTTAATTATAATTTTTAAAATGGCTAAATACTATCCTTGGAAGGTCTCTATAAATCTAGTCATTTTATAATAAAACATTTAAAAATTGGTTAATATAGGATGCAGTATTTTCTTAAGCAAAGATTCACATTTTTCATAGTAATCCCAAGTTACTGACTGACTGTACAATCTTGGCTTTTTGGATATAGCATAGATATAAAGAAATAGGCAATTTCTGGGAGAGTATAAATAAAATGTAAGCATCAATATGCAAATCATTGGCTCCACAGTCATTTCAGTTATCCCCAGCATCATAAATTACCCGCATGCTGCCCTCCATGAAGAAGCACCTCCAGCTGCTCCTCCTGAGAGGCCCATCTTCTGACCAATCATTTGTTTGCAGATGACCTTCTCAGTATCTTCTCTTACCATTCTTCTGCATGTCAGCAGTGACCCAGTGACCCCATTCCCAGGATTTATAATAAGTTTTCATGATTCTGAACCCTTGCTCATGCTGTGTTCACCATCAACAATGCCGTTTCCCTCTGTTCACGTTCTACCAAGCCCTATATTTTTATATTGTCTCAGCTCAAATGTCTCTAACTCTGTGAACATTTCCCTAACTCCTCCAAAGAAGAGTAGCTGAATTCCTTTTTTTGGGCTCTTTAGTACTTTCTGCATACTTATAACAATCCACAAGAAAGCCATTTATTTACCTGCCTACATGTCCCAACAAGTTGGAAACTCCAAGTAGTCTCACTATACCGGCACAATGCCTAGGCAGGAAGCCCCTTACACAAGTATGTTACATAGAAATGGGTGAATGAATGAACGTTACTCTTTCTTAGTTACTCATATCTTTCTAGAACTGCTATAGCATTCACTGATACAATCATTTCTTTTTTCTTCCCTTAATTTGGTGATGTAATGAAGCATGCTGATAGATTTCCAGATATTGAACTATCTTTGCATTTGTGGAATAAAATCCTATCTAGTTACAGCTGCAGTGCCCTCTTTAGCAACCACTGACACATTCAACTCTTTTTCCCTCCCTTAATTTGATGATGTAATGAAATATGTTGATAAAGTCTAGATATTGAACCATCTTTGCATGCCTAGAATAAATCCTTTGTTACACTTGTGTTTTGATATATTAATGAATTAACTAGGCTATTTTATTTATAATCTGTGTACATATAATCATAATAAAGATCATTTTATAGCATTTTTTTCTGCTTGTTTTACTTATCATGATTAGGTTTTGATATGGGAGTTTTCTCCACCCTCCTCTACTGTCTAGGTTATTTAATAACTACATTGGAATTATCTGGTTTTTTAAAGGTTATCCAAATTCAGCATAAAGTCATCTAAATATATCTTCTTTTAACAGACATTAATGATATTGCCAGTAACTTCTATGATAATAGTAGTAGTTTTCTATTTATTCTGAGGTCATTTTGCAGTACTTTTCTGATAGAAATTCACCATTTTTTCCTAGGTTTGATCTCTGCTCCCTCTTAAACAAGCTACTTCTTGTCTAAAAATGACTTCCAACGTACTATGCATCAATTTAGATCATAAGCATTACTTTCTACTAGTCCTTGAAGGCAAATCTTGCACTATATCCTACAGTTCAAGTTATATATCCTTATAGTACAATCCTGTTGTACATACTGTTGTCACATATTCATCATCTACATACTGTTGTCACATATTCATCACATGGTGCTCTGCCCATCTGCTTTCCTGTTTCCCAAACTAAACTCGCAAATCCTTGAGAGTGGAAATATTTATCATTTTATAATTCCAGGGGCTACCACATGATAGGTATTCAATAAAAATGTCTGTTAATGTAATGAATGAATGAATTTATTGGCCTGGCACTGGAGCTATAGATGAATCAGATTCTTATTCTTTACTCAAAGAGCTCAAAGACTATTTGAGGAAGAAATATTTATAAATGTGAAAAGAGAAAGAGAGCAACACAGAAAGCACATGAAAAATCTTGGGGGATGTCAGAAAAGCTAGCATTAGCTTGGCAGAGGTAGCCCTTAACCAGGACTTTGAATGCTGAGTAAATAAAAGAAAACTGGAGTAAGCAGGGCAAAGATTAGAAATAATACTGTGAGCTTGGGGATGAAGCAAGGCATTTCTGTAGGACAGGGATCAGACCAGTGGCACCAAAATGAGGGATTCAGGGAGAATAGTTAGGGGAAAGTTTTAAAAGATAACATGAGTCCTGCCTTTTAAAGGTCTTATATAAAGATAAGAAGCTAGAGCTTTTATCCTTGAATAGGAAGATAACAAGAGTGAAAACTCCAGGTACTAAAAATTGAATCATGTAGGATGGATCCAAGGAAAGTGATAAATCCAATAGTATAGACATAGAGTCCCTGTGGCCCCAGTTCTAGTCTCAGCTATACAAGTGTGACCTTTAACAAGAGATGACACTCATTTGCAAAATGAATACCTGTAAAGTCCCAATCAGCTCTAATATTTTAGAGTGCTTTCTTTCTCTCAAATCTTCATTACAGCCCTTCATTTTGATAAATGGGTTTGATGAAACTTCACAAGTTTAATGAACAGATGAACTAGCACATATCATTGGGGCTTCCTGGCTTCTAAGAGAGACCCATGTAAACACAAAGATAAGCAGTGGTGAGAACTGGTGTTGCTGGACCAAGATTTACACTGCTCTTACTTCCCCTCATGCTAGATAGGTTTCACTCGAAGTTCATAATCATCATGAAAGCAAGAAGTGAAAGGGAAGATTCCCAGAGAGGCTCTGAGAATACACAACCACCATCAGCAGACAGGAAAGCAAGAGCAATGGCCCTCCTCTAAGCAAGATGCCTACTGCTGAAGGGAGCTGGGGAGCTGCTGCTTCCTCAGCATTGCTCTTTCAGAAATTGTCAAATGCAAGCAATTAAGAAGAACCTAAGAGGTTTCACTTACCAACTCCACTGCTGCTCTTCTGTCTTTTCCCCCAGCCGTCCTAAGAAGACTAGAGACTGACAATAAACAAGTGTTTATTGAAGGTTTATTATATGTCTAGCAAATTTTCAATGGCCACACAGTCATCCTGACTGCCATATGAGGTAGCACTATCATTACCCACATCTAGCAAATCAAGAAAGTAAGACTGTAAGAGGTTGAATAACTTGCTCAAGGATATACAGCTAACAAATAGCAAAGCTGAAGCTGGGACACAGATCTTTGACTCCAAATCTCCGGTCTTCACTCTGTACTACCTCCCTATTTGGAGAAGAAAGGAAAACACCACAATTCAAAGGAAATCAGCACTTAACAGTAGTTTTTGCTCTTATTATTTCCATTCCAGCTCTTGAATTCTACTTGCCATAATGTTTTCTCTATTCTGTACCCTCAAATCTGATCATGATAAGCCACAGGACCACAAAGCGATGAAGCCAATAGTCAACAGAAAAAAAAAAAAAAATCAAGGCACAACAGAAAGCAAATAACTACAAAAGGCTATGTGATGACCAGGACCCACCCCATATAGGTGGGAAAACTTAGTGCCATAGGCAAACTGACAATTAACATTAACAAAGCTACTAAGCCTCTCTCAGGATACCATGTGAATGCCAAGTCACTGTCATCCACAAAAACAGAAAGAAGTAGTGTTTGGTCATATTTTCCTTTTTTTCCTCCAAATCAATATGCTACTCTTCTAAAAAGATTTATATAGATCACCAAAACTGAAAAACAAGCAACCATTACATCATATTATCTAACATCCAGTGCAATAAACTTAGAGTAGTGTTTATCAAAACAGTCTGCACACTAACCTCATATGGGGATCTTTACGTATATACTCTGATTCAAGGGTTGAGAATAATTGACTTAGAGCATTTCTATTAATCTTTAAATGACATTGTATTAGTCCCTATATCTTCCTGGCAACTAACTCAAGGCCTAGCTCTTGGTCAGTGTGCACTGAATAAATGGATGATATTAGAAAAGGGACATACATTAACACCACAGAATTGAGGGACTATTTGACTTAAACATCAGAAGTAGCTGATGGCAGACTAACGTTTAGCATTCATGTCCCTTAGCAACATTTTCTTCATTTAAACAAGCCGTTACAATTTAAATAACACTCTCCTATAACTTTGAAGGTTTTTTTTTTTTAAACGTTCTCTTTATACAAAAGTCAGTACCTTCCTGGAATTTCAAAACTGCTTTCCTAATCATCCACTAAACTGGTACAATGTGGTTCCCCCTCTGGGCTATACAGCTCTCCATTATTGTTCACATCTCAGTATTTAGTGAAAAGATGCCTGATCTTCAGAATTCAGACCAGCTTCTAGTCTTAGCTCTGCCATGAGCCTATTGTGTAACTTCCATTATCTCTGAAATCTTGTGTCCTTCTCGAAAAATGTAGTGATGGAATTAGATGGTACAAATGACTACACTGCTCACAAGCTTTTATGAGTCTATGAAAGATCTTGACTTTACAAGTAGCCAACGCCAAGTAAAGCAGATTCGATATCATCCGTGATTCTCCTCATTGTTTTGATATCATCTGTAATTCTCCTCTTTGCTCATCAGTGAGGAAGCACAGTCCTCTTTTTCTCTTTTTCTGTCACCCGTTTCCCTGACTCTTCTATCCTCCCCCTTGAAGGAAGGATTCTTGGGTTGATCTCAGAGATTAACAAGGTATCAATCAAGATGTATTATGCACAAGCAAATAAGTATTTAGGCAAACCTTTTCCAAACGGGGTAAGTCCCTACCAGTGTAATTGCGAAGCAGATATGCTGTGGCATGTGATGGAAGCGTGGGAAGACAGCATTGAAGAATAAGGCAGGCTGAAAATTACACACAATTGTTAGTTGAACAGCAAATGTATTCACTCTTCCTCTGAAGCATCAGGTCAGATAGAGCCGGAAGGGCAAAGCAGGATCCACCATGGGCTGAAAATGTCAATGTATTCACTCAACTTCTTCTTACAGACAGCTTTGGCCCAGCACTGGCTAAGTGCCCCACTGTCTGCATGGACAGCTGGCATTGCTCAGAAGAGGTAACGAGAGAACAACGCTACAGAAATGCCAAACCTTTATATAGGCTATCTGAGAGACACTTGGAAAAACTGGAAAAGGCACTAGACTTAGATGCAGAGGACTTGGGCGTAGTTTCTATCTAGCTCAGTCACTAATTGGGTCTATGACTTTCGTTCTTAACCTCTTTGAACCTCAGTGACCCTTCCTATCTGTACACTAAAGATTAGATATCCACTACCATTCCCTCTAACTCTCATGTTTCCATGATTCTCCCACAAGTCCACAAGTTCAAGGAGCTAAGGTTTCTTAGAAAACTATGTTTTAACTCCTATGAGACCAGGGAGTGTAGATGAGGGAAGGTAGGGTTGGAATCAGCACATTAAACGCCCATCTGCCTTGCACAGAGAACCAGAAAAAAATAAATTAACACTAATGGTGCACTCCTTGCTCTTGGCAGTGCTGCAGGTGACAAGAAAAACTCAGCAGCATTTCAGGATCCAAATGAACTACGAAGCAGCAAGGGAGAGAAGCATCAGGTCTAGACAAGTAAACATTGTCTCAGATAAAGAAGTTAGACAGGGCCGGGCCCAGTGGCTCAGATCTGTAATCCCAGCACTTCGGGAGGCCGAGGCAGGCAGATCGTTTGAGGTCAGGAGTTCAAGATCAGCATGGCCAACATGTTGAAACCCCTTCTCAACTACAAATACAAAAATTAGCCAGGCATGGAGGTGCACACCTGTAGTCCCAGCTACTTGGGAGGCTGAGGCAGGAGAATCACTTGAATCCGGGAGGCAGAGGTTGCGGTGAGCTGAGATTGCGCCACTGCACTCCAACCTGGGAGACAGGGTGAAACTCCATCTCAAAAAAAAAAGAAAAAGAAGTGAGACAGAAGAGTGACATGCCTCCACACTGCACTTTCACTTCAGATTCAGAATGGCACTCGAAAAGGAAACAATCAACCCTGACAGGGAAACAACAGCACTGAAAGATCAGGACTCTCAGGAGAGAAGGTTAAGGACGGAACAAATACTGACTAAGTGGCCTTTTGTTTGCCACAGTTTCTATCATCAAGGAAAAAAAGACATGGTTGACAATAGTGAGGACAGACTACTTAAGAGCTAAAAGGTCATAGAGAGCCCCAGCTAGGAGAAATCTTAGGAAATAATTTACGTCTTCTAATTTGAGTATTCAAATACCGAGATTTAGAGAAACTAAAGAAACTTATCCAATGTAATAGAGCAGCTAGAACACATCAGAGGCTGGGTTTAAACCCAAATGTTCTGTCTCCAAAGAGCATCTGCAGTGGGAAAGTTTGGTTAAACAAGCTTATAACTCTATTGATTGCTAGATTATAACTAGATGGGGTAGGTAAAAGGCAATGGAATAAGGCATAGAAGTAAACAATTTCTCTGCCAAGAAAGTTCACAACCATGGCACTGAAAATTAGCACAGAAGATAAATGGCTCCAACCTTGCATTCCAGGTCACGTTGATAACAATTGTTCCACGTGGCAAAGTAACCAAGAAAATGTGGATTCTCTCTGGACCTCAGTTTCTGCAGATTTAAAATAATAAGCAACTAATGATGATCTTCAAAATCTCTTCCCACAACTTCTTATGATCCATAATGTTATGGCTAGTCTGTGGAGTGTGCTGTGCTGGCAAAAAAAACGGGCTCTTTAGCAGGTTTCTTGTAAGTCCTTGATTCTAATAGACTGCTTTTCTGTTCAAGGCCAAGAGAAAAGAGGCAACAATAGCCTGCACCTCTTTGAGTTCAGTAAATCTGCTTCTAAAGGGGGAAATCTGGATTTGTAAAGGTGAGATGCTAAGGGCCTAATTCATAAAGATTTTGCCCCTCACCCAGGAGGAAAAAGTGATGATAGGAAAAATCACCAATATGACCTCTAATGAGACCTAGCAATCTCTTTAATGGTTATCTAGCATCTTCTATTTCTAAACCTACCAGTAACTGTGTAAGTCTGCAAGTTAACTGCGGCTCACTTAGCTGTGTTTCCCTGACAGCTTGTTCAAACTTGTATTAAAACATGTAAACACTCCATTTTAGATATCCATTTACAAGTCTGTCATGCCCATTAGTCAGGCCATGAAATTTTGCTACCACTTTCTAATTGATGTTCTAATTATCTTAATTTTTTAATGATTCTGTTTGTATTTTTCTGTTATTGAATATTTATTTTGATTTCTCAATAAAATAAGGAAGATTTTAAAAGCAATTTTAGTTATAACTTGAAAAAGTAGAAATTCTTAATTTTTTATTTGATGAATATGAGTCTACTATTGATGAATGTTAAGACATATTTACATCTGATAACACTGCTTGTGGCTGTGAAGCAATGTTTATTCAGGCCACATAATCTGCTAAGTGTAATCATAGCAACAAGATGGGGAGTTAGCGATTATACTTCAGCCTTTTGAACATCATATTGTTCACAAAACTGTCAACTGTGTTGTTTGTATCCTATATCAGAACTACTATAAATTAGCTTAGAGCTTTTGAATTGAGTTTGGACATTATAATTTATTTATTTGTTTATTTATATTATTATTATCATTATTATTATTTAGAGACAGGGTCTCACTCTGTTGCCCAAGCTGTAGTGCAGTGGTACCATCGTGGCTCACTGAAGCCTGCAACTCCCAGACTCAAGTATTTCTCCCACCTGAGCCTCTCCAAAGCAGCCGGGACTATAGGTGTGCCACAATGTCTGGCAAATTTTTTAATTTTTTTGTAAAGACAGGGTCTCACTATGTTGCCCAGGCTAGTCTTGAACTCCTGGGCTCAAGTGGTCCTCTCATCTTGGCCTCCCAAACTGCTGAGATTAAAGTCATCACACGTGGCCTGTAATTTAAATTACTATTATTGAATTAATATTTTATCGTTATTGTAAAGTTTCCAGTTTAATCTCTGATTCTCTAATTACATATCATCTTAAATATCTATTAAGAAAAAGCTCATCTGGGAGCAGTGGCTCACACATATAATCCTAGCACTTTGGGAAGAGACCCTGGATTGCTTGAGGCCTGGAGTACGAGATCAGCCTGGGCAACATAACAAGATGTGTCTCTGGAAAAAAAATAATAATAATAATTTCTAAAAAACATTAGCTGGGCATGGTGGCTCGCCTCTCTAATCCCAGCTATTCGGGAGGCTGAGGTGGAAGGATCACTTGAGACCAGGGGTTCAAGGTTACAGTGAGCCACAATCGTGCCACTGCACTCCAGCCTGGGCAATAGAATGAGACCCTGTCTCTAAATAAGTTTTTAAAAATCAACTTTATTCTAAAGCAAAATATAAGTATATTGCTAAATTTAAAATTTTTAATCCACAAATAATAGAAAAATAAAGTGGCACCAGAGATATAAATTATCAACCTTCAAGGACGATGAGATACAGTTTTAGAAAACAAAGAAATCCAACTTCATGCATTATACTCTGAAATATAATTTTTATTTAACTCCAATTCCAAGAGCCTAGAGAAATTATTTCTCAGTATTTGAAATGGTATGAAAAACAGGCAAGCTTCTCACTAGTTTAAATTATGTAAGAGAGGCTAGTTTTGCAATTTCACATTTAATAGCAAAACAATTGGAAGCATTTCCAACTGGGGACCTTTTTCTTAAGTCATGTTGGAAGTTGTTCCACTTTTATTTCAAGATTTTGAAACAGAGACAAAATCTGGTTAAGCATTAACCAATGGCAACAGAGTAAAAATGAACCAGGCTGTTTCAAATCAGTTTCAGAATCACATCTGTGGACATTATCCCTTTTAAGTTTCTCTTGATGAGAGAACTGTTGTAGTAGCTTCTGTATTTTTATCAATTATTGACCACTGTGTAAAAATATAAAATAAAACGCTTGAAAAATAAACTCAGCTAATGTTCTGGGGAAATAAAACACAAATACACACACACACACACACACACACACACACACACACTTTAGATATTTTTAAGGAAGTAGCAAAGGACCCAACATTCACCAATACAGAAGTTTAACATCCTTGAAGTGTAAAATTGTTAATAAAGACATGTCATCTAATGTGGAGCTCAAGATGAAGCTTACCCACCATCTGTGAGTTCACTTGTACATGTCCAATGACAAGGAACTCATTACCTTACAAGACAGCCCCCTCCATGGCAGAAAGTTATGACTGCTAGAAAGTTTTCTGCAGCTGAAGCCTGTATTCCCATAAGTACCACTTATTGGTCCTACCTAAGCCCTCTAGAATCACAAAACCTCTGATACACAGCAGACTTTTATATATTTCAGGTAATTTATTTGTTTCCCACTCAGTTTACATCTTTATGTGTTTCAACTTTAATCAGTGTAGTTCTTCCCCTTTTTAAAAAGTAGCCTTACAGCTTTATAACCAAATATTAAAGATAAATTTTTAAGTCCCAAACCAGTAGCTTTCAAAGTTTTCCTTAGCAAAATAAATGGTTTCTTCATGCCAAATCATAAACAAAACCCCAAGTATAAATAGACAAATTAATAAAACCATTATGGGGCATTTAAATCGTCATACTTTGGCAGAACATACTTTAATTTGGGGGAAGCATAAAATGCATTATTGCCCTAGAATCCCCCGTATGCTATGAGCCAGACTGGAAACCCACTGGTCTAAAATATTACAATACTGTCAGTGAAGAAAAAAACAAAATTGGTATCTTCTTTATCTATGTTTTCCTAGTACCTAATACTGAGTATATCCCATCATCAAAGCTCAGCAAGTGATTATTATATAAAAGAGAAGGTAAACTTAAACCCATGAAAATATTAAGACTTAAGCTCTGGTTTTGAATCATTTTAATTCACATTTCAAACACTGTTCTTGAAGGCTCTGCATAATTAGGATGACCATACATCTCCAATTTATACCTGCTGTTCTGGTGTAATTATTAACAGTGCCCCTTTGCAAAAGTGTCCCAGTTTTGACGATAACTCATATAATCACCTACTTAAAACTGTGATAATGATGTTTTGGTCATTTAGTCCGAGTGAATCCTGAATACAGTCAAGTCCTCTCCCAGAAGTTCCATATGGCTAAAGCCCTGCCATACTTTTGAGTTCATTACCAGCGTGGATAAGAGGCCAGAACAATTAGCAATGGGAAGTAGAGGAGGCTTTGGGGGCTTCCCTGCTTTAGGAGCATGTGCTCTTAAGAAGGAAAGAAGGTACTAAAATGAATCTTCAGGAGAAAAGCAAGATATAGCAGAAACCTAGCAGAAACTATTATCAACTAACCTATTCACTGAGCTTCTTTCTTCTGAAGCAAAAATGTCACTTTTTCTTAAAATAAAAATAAAAATAAATCAGAGTATTTACCTCAATTATATCTTTAACACCTGACCCCCCACACACGAGATTATCAGTGGTTTTATAATATATACTTAGTTACAAGTACTAGAAGGACAATGTGTTACCTGATTCTTAATTTGGAGCGGGAAAAAAAAAATGTGTCTAAAATATATCCAAATGCACTCACTAGGGTACAGTGTAAAGGTAGAAGGGATTACTAACAATTATTTCACATTTCTAAATAGGGGTTACACCGAGTTGAGGGAGAAGTCAGAAGAATTCAATGCAGGCTCAACGTTTCGGAATGTTTCAAGGTGGTTCTTTTATGGCCTATTAATTCCACATGCAGTTGCCTTGTGTCTGGTGGGGTTTTGTTACTGCTGTGATGTCCCATCTATTCCAGCACCACCACCTTTTTCAGTCAGGGTTGCCTTATAAATGCACCTCAGTATCTGGCCAGGATGGTCCCAGTTGCTCATTCTGCTTGTTTTGGAAATTTCTTTTACCTGTTTTGCCTGTTTATTGTCAAGACAATTTAGAATTTTTTGGTTAAAATTCAAGAATAACTGACCTGTGAGTTGTACTGTGATTGCATGAAATGTAGGGAAAACAACTGTTTAACAACCTCTATGTTTCCTTTTAAGAATAAGTCTATTTAGTTTGTTATAAAGAAACCATTTTACATTAATTCTCATTGCAAAATTTGTATTTGGCTGGTGAGGAGGAAAGTGGGGTCAAAACAGTGCAGCGAGGGAGCAACAGCATAGAAGGTTGGCAAGCTTTTTTAAGACAGAACTCCCCCCAGACATGGTAAGCACTGATATGTTATAACATCGCATGTCTCCATGTAGTACTTTCCAAGATGTTTGAAACCAAAACAGTTTAGAATACTCTCCCACCTCAGGGTCTTCCCTCCTTATGGCATTTTTCTGATAAATAGGAATTCCCCCTTAGGGATTCCCTAAAGTAAAACTGTTGCAGTCCATTCTGTTATATAATTAACTACACTGACAAGTAGAGATGTAATAGAACGTAATTGTTGCTCTGGCTCCAACTTAATATCCACTACACACAAAGCCTTATGGAAGACATGCCCGAAATATGAAAACCATCACCCTTAATGTGGTGGATATGGTGGATCGACACTCAAACTTCCCATATTGCACGGGCTGTCTTGCAGGTAAGGTTTGCTTGCAAAAGAAATTCTGCGAAAATATATGTAATTGGCTTGATATTTGAAAGGCAAAAGTAAGATGGAAGACATGTTTCTGCTGTTTGCCCTGTTTTCTGTTAGAAGAATGGTCATGCAGACATGGGATTTTTCAGCATCCACATTCTCATACTGAGTCTTCAGCTTGGTGGCTGTCAGAAAGCAGCCGTGACAAAAAGAGTAAGTAGCTGGACTCATGTCTCAGTGTCCAGCTACCATCATTCTGACTATGGCTTTTGATCTCTGTTTCATAAGTTTTGTGACGTATCACTGAACTCAGTAATTCCCATGGTGGCTTCACTATTTTTGTCTTTCTTGATTGTAGAAAATGGAATAATTTTGTGTAGTTTTACGATTCATTCCTGGAGACAGCCCCAATTCTGCTCCATGCAGTCCATCTAATTACTTCTGTGAAACACCCTGTATTAAGTACCTTCCACTTAAAATATCTAAAGTGGTTTGTTTCCTATAGTGAACCCTGACTGAAACTCCCTCAGGATCCTTATAATTTTGCCGATGGGCAATAATGATATTTTATCAACAACAGACAGGTTCAAATTCATCAAGCGAATGAATCCTGAGTGCCTATGCAAAGCACTTGGATCACCTCTAGAAGAGCCGTGCACAGAGCACACCCAGTGCCGTCCCTCTCAGAGCTCCCAGTCCAGGGGGAAGAGGCATGCTACAACTCCAGAAGTACTCAGTGATATGGAGGAAGCCAGCAGAAAGCCGAATCTAGTCTGATCTCCGCATGCTAGCCTCAGCTCTATCACTCACCAGCCCTGTTTTCTAACCAAGGGGGCTAGATGAATGAAAGTCCCTTTCTCTCCAACATTCCACACCTCCACAGATGAGTCTTTGTACTCATGAGGGAATTTACTTGGATTTAAGTCCTAACAAGACTTCCTAAATCTTCAGTTCCCTAAATCTGAAGGTCAGAACACAAAGGTCACATAACACACATGCCTGATACAGTTTAAAAGGGAACAGGAATCTGTGACCCCCAAGTACTCTGTGGCAGCCTACAACTAGAAAGCCTCGAGGAGAAAAATCCAAAATTGTGGTTGCAGTACTTGTTAAGAACAGCGGAGAACAAACGGTGACTTCAGGGTCTCTCTCTTCTTGGAAAATTTCTGCCTCCATGTCTGACAAGAAGGAAGATTATTTACATACACTGGCTTCTCTTAAAGTACTCAGACCAATAGGTATAGTAAAAGAAATATCAGTCAAATGCAGTAATGCTTAGATCTCTCAAGAAAAGCCACTAATTTCCTTATGTGTCAGACAAGAAAATCTTTGAAACTCATAAACGAGAAGGAGTTTTTATAGACGACAGAAAGAAAAACAGCAAGAGAGACCTAGTAAAACGTCTAAACCCAGTTCTGGCACCCGCTCCAGCCGTGGCTGCAGGCCAGGGCCTTCCAGGCCTCACTGAGCCTTAATTTCCTCACCTGTAAGATGGAGACAACAATCCTGCCTGGCCTACCCCATAGGTGTTTATGCTGATCAAGTGAAATACTAAATGGAAGAGCATTTTGTAAACAGCAGAGTGATGTACATATGAAGGAAGACTATTAATAAAGGAATTTTAAAGGAAAGCTATAAATAGTACCTTTTTAAGCTCAGGCAGCAAAAGAAAATGTAAATATAGCAGTGATTTTACAATTTTGTGATCTAGGGGAAGAAATGGTGATCACAATTGTGACAAACAATGATGTCCAAAAGAGAAGAGAAACCAGCTCGGCTCTGTCATAATTGTCTCAGTTCCTGTACCACACACAACAATGGAAAGATTGCAGGGAGGGGCAGGAGCAGGCCTGTGACTGTGGCACCCAAAGACACGGAGACACAGCTCCAAGAAAATGACGCTTCTACCTCCGTAATCATAACAGTCAGAATCTCATGCTGTGGGTCCTCTAAGGATCTGAAAGTGGCTTATGCAAGTGACTTTACCACTTTCTCTGTTTTATCTCTTGGAAGGAACACAATTGGACAGAGTGAGGCCAAACTCCACGTTTGCTCACCTGGATGAACAGAAATGCAAAGGCAGATCTCACCCACAGTTAGATTTCAGGACCCAGAGGAGATAGGCAGGTTCAGACAAGATTCAGGCAACAACTCACTCAGATTTCTTCTTTTATTTTCTTTTTTTTTTTTTGAGACGGAGTCCCACTCTGTTGCCCAGACTAGAGTACAGTGGCACGATCTTGGCTCACTGCAACCTCTGCCTCCCAGGTTCAAGTGATTCTCCTGCCTCAGCCTCCTGAGTAGCCAGGATTATAGGCTCCTGCCACCACACCTGGCTAACTTTAGTATTTTTAGTACAGATGGCGTTTCACCACGTTGGCCAGGCTGGTCTCGAACTCCTGACCTCAGGTGATCCGCCCACCTTGGCCTCCCAAAGTGTTGGGATTACAGATGTGAGCCACCGTGCCCAGTCTCAGATTTCTAAGAGACCATGGAGGGAGACTAAGCAGTAGGTCAAGCACAGCCAAAACTGCTCAGTGCCCTCAATCCTCAATCCACTGTCAAGCAGCCAGGTTAGCAGACAAGTAGAACTGAGCCAAAAGTCAAGTCCCAGGCCCTTGGGCACAAAGGCACAGGAGGAGTTCTAGTTCTGAAGCAAAACAGTGACCTATTAGTCTGTATTGGGGTGTAGATATCACAAAGCTCTCCAGGGTATTGGGACATCAGGTGACAGAGAGGTGAAATAAGTAAGATAAATTAACCCTACCTATAATTCACATAAAAAGAGACTGCAGTGGCACACAAATATACCAAACACACACACACATACATACACACACACAACTTAAATAATAATCAGGGAAATATAAATTAAAACAGCCATGAAATGCTTTTTCAAACAGTTTGCCAAAAAAATGAAAGATTCATAAAATTCACCATGGGACAGGATTTGTCAGGAAATTAACATTCATAATATTATGATTCTTCTTATAAACATACATATTCTCTATTTGTTTATATATGAGACATATTACATATTGTCTATTGATGCTTTTGCAGCACAAAGAGTTGAGGACCTGTGACAGAGACCATCTGGCCTACAAAACCTAAAATATTTACTACTTGGCCCTTTACAGAAAAAGTTTGAGGACCTCAGGTGTAAACTTAAAAAGTTACTGCTTCCAGTTACTACAGATATAACAAATTTCTTCTTTGCCTGAAGACTTTTGCTAGTTTTATTTTTTAACATGACCACTAATTTATATCAGGGTTTATTGTGATGCATACTCATGATGTAAGTTTTTCATTAACGCTGACCAATTATCCCAGCGCCATGAGAATAATCCTTCCTTTTCGGAATGTATCAAGGTGGTTCTTTTATTGCCAATTAATTCCACGTGCAGTTGCCTTATGTCTGGGTGGGTTCTGTTACTGCTGTGACATCCCATCTATTCCAGCACCACCTCCTCCTTCAATCAGAGTTGCCTTACAAATGCACCTCAGCATCTGGCTAGGATGGTCCCAGTTGCTCATTACACTTATTTTGCAGATTTCTTTTACCTATTTTGCCTGTTTATTGTCAAGACAATTTAGAATTTTTTGGTTAAAATTCAAGAATAATTGACCTGAGAGTTGTACTAACTGTGATTGCATGAAATGTAGGGAAAACAACTACTTAACAACCTCTATGTTTCCATTTAGGAATAAGGCATGTCTCAACTTATTCAAACAGTCCTTCATGTGAGTCAAAAATGTTCTAGAACCTTTTACAAGACATGCACAGTTGCACAATTCTCACTAAAATGTTTCCTCTTTGATTTGCTGTGAATGGGATCCTAAAGATTGGAAAGTACTCATCTTCAAAGGCAATAAAAAAAAAACTGGAAATGAGACATGTGGAAACATATCTAAATTTACAAATAACCAGAGAAATGCTAATACCAAAAAAACCAACATATTTAATACTAGCATGATAGGGGAGATGCTGACTCACTCACACATTCCTACTAAAGCTAAAAAAAAAAAAAATTCCTTTCACAAAACAAGTCATCAATAGATAGAAATAACCATAAAAATATTCACCTCTGGGCTGGGCAAGGTGGCTCATGCCTGTAATCCCAGCACTTTGGGAGGCCAAGGCAGGTGAATTACAAGGTCAGGAGTTCAAGACCAGCCTTACCAGCATGATGAAACCCTGTCTCTAATAAAAATATAAAAATTAGCCGGGCGTGGTGGCGCACACCTGTAATCCCAGCTACTCGGGAGGCTGGGGCAAGAAAATTGCTTGAACCCAGGAGGCGGAGGTTGCAGTGAGCTGAGATCATGCCACTGCACTCCAGCATGGGCGACAGGGTGAGACTCTGCCTCAAAAAAGAAAAAAAAATTAACCTCTGACCCACGTATCTCAACCCTCAGACATCATATATAAGATTATTGAAGAAGTAAGCTATATTTATGCATAAATGTTAATCATCGCAAAATTTTAAAATCATGAAACAATTAAGATATGGCATAATCACTCAATGAAATATTAAAGTTATTAAAATTGTAATCATTGAAGAATATGCAGTGATATGGAAAATGCTTAATGTATGATGTCAAGAGATAAACAGCATGATGGGTAATTTATGCTAATAGCTAAAGACTTGAAAGGAATACACAAATATGATCATGATAGATTGTACCTGTATCTGGGTAATAGATTTATGGGTGACAACTTTACAGTCTACATGTTCTGAACTTGATAGAATGTTGTAACTTCACTTGTACAAGGTTAAGAAGAGGGGACAAATTATTAAGTGCCTTGCAGATATAAGGTTTGTAATTTCTTTGTCATTAAAGGCAGGAGAATGAGACTCAATGATAAGAAAAGCCTTTTCCTAAGGCCACAGACTAAGTCACAAGCAGAAATGGGACTAGAACCCAGGTCTCTAGACTTAAGATAGCATATTCTTTTCTACACAGCATTTTGTATCCTTATTTTTCTAAAGGCAAACCAACTTTGGGGTCATTATAATGTCTTCATACATTATAAATAAGAAGTTGAAAACAGTAATATTTAATTACTCTCTAATACAATAACTGCTTTGAAAACCCTGCAAAATGCTTTGATGGGCTGGAGTTTGAATTAAACTTCTCTTCTGAATATGGCTATTGAACAGAATAGTGGGCATCAAATTATGTCCTTCCTCACAATTTCAGAGCTCAGTTAAAGGTTCGTTTAATAGAAGGGGAAAACTGGCTTTGGATGTTTACTTTTGAAAATAAAAAGTCTCAGCTTGCATTATTATCACTCTTCAGGAAAAATTCATACAACATTCAGAAGCTAGTAAGAAATATTTCCTTGACTTTTCTCACTGCAGTCTGACAATTTGGGCAAAAGAGGTTTATATACCTGCATACACGATGGATAACCACAGTTAGTTTCTAATATTCTGTAATGCCTAAAGATAACATTGGGAGCTCACATCTATTCCAATGTAATGTGAATTTTGAGGGGTTGTAATTAGGTCCCAGTGGAGGTAATATTTAGAAAGAAACAAGGTAAAAGAAATCATCTACTGAAAGACAGTCGAGAATAAATGGCTAATAAGGCAGAGAGATTATGTGTGTGTGTTTGTGTGTGTGTGTGTGTGTGTGTGTGTGTATGCTATGACTTAAGTACTATCTATTGAAGGTGCACTTTCCAAGAGACTGAGCAACCACTTCTAGCAATTGGTGAGATCATTTCCTATTTCCTGATATGCCAGAGAACTTTCTTCCTAATTCCTTGGGTTTTCTCAATGTTGAAATACACATCAATCATTTCTCATACTTTTTTTTGTTCACCTATTGAAAAAAGGAATAAATTCTTCATTCCCTTGTGATATTATTCAAATCATGATAAAATTAAAATGATGGGACTAGGAGTCAGGGTGAGGGAGAAGCCAAGTAAAATTTGACACACAAAAGAAGAATCATCTCAGTAGAGATAATTTTGGGGTTAAATGCATAAAGAAAGAAGAGTATACTAGCAACTTCACGAGAGCCTGCACTCAGGTTAATCTTTTCTTCTCACATATTCCTAATGCAGACTTTATCAGAAAGGACCCAGCCTACCTAGTGTTAGAACCTTCCTGTTAAAATATCTATATCCTCCAACAGATGCACAAACAGCTCCTTAGGGCAGAAACTATGCCTTTATCATCTTTTCCAGTCATAAAGCATGTTCCACAACGCCTGGTAAAGAGTCTCAAATATTTGCAGAATTAGATTAAACACTTGCTTCTTTGTAGAGTGAATCAGAGAAATCTGCAGAGATATGCAGCTAATTTTATTTTAGATAGCTTTCCATACCACAAGTATGGAACCTAAGTACAGTCTTCATTGTCTTTATTTATTTGTATGTGACATTTTAATAGTGTTTGTAACTTATGTAAGTTCAGAAAGCACAGCAAGTCTTTCCACTTTGTGGCCACATTCAGCCCAATTAACCCTCAGGGTCCATCCACCACCAGCAAGGGCCCTTCCCCTCTCAGCTCTGTCACGAGGAAGGAACAACTGAAACCTCTCTTCACCCCCCGCAACACTCTTACTCAATCATCCAACAAGTCCTGTGTTAATGCAAAGAGAACTGAAATATCTGCCTTAAAAGAGATTTAGTAAAGTTCATAAATATCTCTGGTCCAAAGTAAAAAGTGAAACATTGAATAAAGAAGCTACAGCTAAGGCACTGTGGGAAGGTGAGCGGTTCAGGGGAAAGAAATCAGTTCTCAATTGAGGTGGACAGATAGTAAGAAACCAGAGGAGATTCCATCAAGGAGTACATTTCAGCAAGGCCATAAAGGATGTACTGTCTAAAATAAGTAAGCAACTAGCTCCCTAAAGAAAATAGGGGTAGGTGTGTGTGAACATCCCAAGGAGAGGCAAAGTCTTGACAAGAAAGGCTGGGTACTGGTCTGTATCCTTCGATTGCTCCAACACCATCTCATTTGAACCATAGGGTAAACAAATGAGGGACAGCAGCAAGATGTACTACATAGGGCTTGCCTCTATCTCTCTGGCCCTTCAAATGCATCATGGAAAGGACTCTGGGACTTCTGAAATTTTTTTAGACAAAGTCTTGCTCTGTCGCCAGGCTGGAGTGCAGTGACGCAATCTCAGCTCACTGCAACCTCCGACTCCGTGGTTCAAGCGATTCTCCTGCCTCAGCCTCCCGAGTAACTGGGATTACAGGCATGTGCCACCATGCCTGGCTAATTTTTGAATTTTTAGTAGAGGCGGGGTTTCAGCATGTTGGCCAGGATGGTCTCGATCTCCTGACCTCGTTATCTGCCCGCCTCAGCCTCCCAAAGTGCTGGGATTACAGGCGTGAGCCACTGCGCCCAGCCTTCTGAATTTTTTTCTTCTGAATACCTAGACAACTGAAGATGGTTTGAGTCCCTTAGTAAATACCTGGATCATCAGGGTTGTCCAGGTGCTAAGTGATTCTGTCCCCATTATAAGCCATATATATATAGTGTGTACACATGCATATAGATCTATACACACACACACACACACACACACACGCACGTACATACACTACCATAACTAAAAAGGCAAACAGACTTGGAAAAAATGTTTGGAACAAATAGGTCAGGCAGAGAGTTAATAAATATTTTGGATCCCAAATAAAGAAAGAAGGCATAAACTCAATAGATCAAATGGGCAAGGGCACGAACTTACACTTCATAAAACAATACATAAACTTCGTCAAAGACACATGGAGCAAAATATTTCTAATGGTCAGAGAGGATGTGAATTAAAACAATGGAGTACCATTTTGAATATGTTGGGTATTCTATTAGCAAGAACTAAACAAAAGAAACCATACTTATCTCTTTCTAAGGAGAGGAACGTATAAAACAAATGTGATCTGATGAATGAGAACATTTGCTGCTGGTGGTGTCAATGATTAACGTCTCTTTGGAAATGACATGCTGGTAGTTATTTCAAGAGCCAAAATGTAAATGCTATTTGACCCAAATATCCCACTCTTGAGATTCTGTCTTAAGTATAAATCTAGTGGAAATAAAAGAATAATAATATATAATGAATTCCAAAGAAATTTGGAATATGTAGCAACATTGAAATTTAAAAATAATGTTAAGTGAAAGAAGTAAATTATTCTGCATATATTATAATTGAAACATTGTCAAAATATATTCAGAGTTGAGCAAGGATTGGCTGAAAAGGAAAAAGGAAAAGTAAGGAGAGGTTCAGAAATTGAGGTTCTGAACAGTGGTCTTCTTCATTGTTTTTGAAATTCTTTTGAAAATTTACATAATTGTTTTAATATTATTAAGATTTTTATGTAATTAAAAGTACTGAAGAAACTGCAAAGACATCCATATATAGTATATATCTTTTAGATGAAATGTTTCCCTATCTGTGGCATACCATGCTAAGGAAGTAAGAAGAAAGCAGAGAAAATTGAGAAAGATAATAACAACAACAAAAATCAATTAAAATTAATTAAACATTGTCCATAGTGTCTACATCCAACACGAAAAAAGAAACATACTAAATTTTCTCACTAATACACAGCAAAATATAGTCTGTGTCTGGTGTCATTCCTGATTATGTCTAGGAACAAATGTACCACAACAGGATAAAAAAGAGAAGCAAATTTCAGCTAGAATTAAATAGAATGGGACCCAAAAATAGATTCCTCATAAATTTTTAATATGTGATCAACATCAGTAATTTCACCCAAAAAACTTTAAAAATAATAAAGGCAAAAATAGAAGCATAACACCAGTATGCCTTAGTGCAGAGCACTGAATAGGCATTGTTTATAAACCGGCACCCAGATTGACTTGAACCAAATACAGGAGTAACCCTCTCTCAGCCTTAGTTTTCTATGAGGCAGTTGGATCCTATGTCCCTATGGGGTTTTAAGAGTCAGTAGACACACTAAGGTCATCATTGCTGGGACAGAGTAAGAACTTCAGGAGACATCCACCTCAGATGGTGGGAGGAGGTCACAGGTTACAGAGGATAAGAGGGGGAACCAGGAAAGACAAAGAATGAGTTCTTTAAGGAGACGTTAACATCCCACTAATTTCCAGGAAAAAACAATCTTCAAAATAAATTCTGTAACAAAAGGAACAACAACAACAACAAAGTGAAGAAACGAAACCATAATTAGCCCTGTACATTTAAATGTCAATACACATAGCACTGTTTTAGGTATGAAGGAGGGTTAAAAAGAAAAGTGTCCAAAGGAGTTTAAAATCCAAAGGAGTTTAGAGTTAACCCAGAGAGTGGGAAAAAACAAACAAACAAACATCATAATTACACATGTAAATATAGAAAAAAGTATTCATTTTGTTTTAAAAGGCTCTTTTTAAAGAGCCATCACATCCATTATTCACAGTTAAAAAGTGAACACCAATTCTGTGAGAGAGACAGGGTAGATATCATTATTAATCTCATTTTATTAACTTAGAATTTGATGCTGAAAGAAAATCAATCGATGAATCACACAAATAGCAAATAACAAAGCCTAGATTCAATGCACAGGTCTACTGATCTATAGACAAATATGATTTCCACTACATTTAGTAAATGCAGGAGACTTGTACAAACACACAATTCACACAATTGAGTGACAAAAGTAGACTTACAAGAATTCTGAGACCAATGTCTATGGCCTATATTAGGAAAGATTAAAAGGGAGTATCTGGGCAAATGGGATATGAACTGGGTGCCAAACTGTAGAAGGAATGGAGAAAGCAGGGCTTTTTTCTCTATCTTCAAATATTCCCTGGCTGAGCGTGATGGCTTATGCCTGTAATCCCACCACACTGGGAGGCTGAGGCAGGAGGATCACTTGAGCTCAGGAATTGGAGACCAGCCTGAGCAACATAGCAAGACCCCTGTCTCTACAAAATCTAAAAAAAAAAAAATAGCTGGGTGTGTTGGGTCACACCTGTAGTCCCAGCTACTCTGGAGGCTGAGGTGAGAGGATAGCTTGAGTCTGGAACATGGGCAATAGAGCAAGACTCTATACATATATATATATATTTAATTTAAATTGACAATAATTGTCAATTAAATATTAACATTTAAATAAAGAGTTCCCTAGTCTTGATCTTTCTTCTAATCTCCAGCTTTAACTATAAGGCAATTCATTTGCAAAGCTCTCAAAAGTGAAAAGCTTAAACAACTCTCATGCTACCCCCAACCAACATAAAACTGAAGCTTCCTTCACTATTTCATATTTCAATGAATGACACAATCCAGTCCCCTGAATCAGAAAGTGGGCACCTACTCCTGTGTACCAATGTAAAGCACTGGCTTCGGGTACTTTGCTTTCCCCAACCTTGTTTCATGTGTGGCAACTCCTTTGAGAACCTTCTAGGGTAAAGAGATGTTGGCCACAGAAGAGTTGGACAGTCCATTTTAGTAACATGAAAACACACAATTACCAATAATTCCACCTAATCCAATAATTCCAATAAGGTAAATGCCCAGTAATGGTTGCTGAAGAAAGAAAAGAAAAGAAGGAAGAAAGGAGAGCAGAAGAGGAAAGAAGAGAAGGGGATAAGAAGCAGAAAAGAGAAAAGATGAAAATCAATGGCAGAAGTAAAGGTCAAAAAGAAGCATTTTAAATTAAATTTAGAAATTATGTGTTAAAGCCTCATAATCTGACTTTGGGCGTGTTTGCATTCATGTCACATGTTAACAGCTATGTGTCTTTAATCACAGGACCATCTTAATCATGTTTCACTTCTCTCTGGGCCTCCACTACCCATTTATTAAAGGAGACTCCATCAACTCCAGAGCCTATAAAAGGTAAACTAGAATAGTGCAAAGCAGGCATGAAGGTTGAAAATGTAGAAGGATGAAGACATAGGTTCTGGGGTTAGAGTCCAGGGTCTGAATCTAGGTTCTGTCACCTACTAGCTCTGTGACTTTGGGCAAGTCAACTGAACTACGGTATGATTCAATTTCCTAATCCATGAGAATGGGCTGTAAACACTAAATGAGATAACACAAGTCTTGTACAAGGCATAGTGTAAATACTCAATAAAAGTTCAATATTGTTGGTGGATAAATGATTCTTCCCCCTTACAAGGATGCAATCCATCTGAGAATTTTATGGGGGAGAAAAATACACCTCCACACAATTAAAGATAATTTTGCAAACAATTTCAGGAGGTTCATGGACCACTAAACCTTAATTTAATAACCTTTGAACCATGTAATCTCTAAAATCCTTCCTCTTGCAAAAGTCTGTGACATGAGTAGCTCAGAAACAAGCAATGAGGGATTTCTCTTGGCTACAAGAGATGCAAACACAGGCCAACTACCCTCGGGATACCTTTGTCTTCCATTTGATTGGCAGGAATCTGTCAAATGAACACAAGGGACATACTCAAGGCCATGAGTCCAAAGGAAATCAAAACAAGGATAGACTCAATATCTAAAATGACAGGTCAGAGTCCTGCAGAGGCAAACAAGTGACCCAGAAGTGGGCCTCTTTCTCATAATATGATAAAAATATACATAGTAGGGTTTGCCATGAAAATGCTGCCTCATGGCAAGTGCCCAAAGAACAACATTTATAACTATAATCTATCGAGTTTAATTTTCCACCATGCCTCTAGTAGTTTAAAAAATAATTATAACAGAAAACAAATCATCTGTGCTTTTTCTACTTGCTCCAGCTAACAAACATAAAAAGTAAGAGGCAGTGGAATATGAGGGAAAAGTACTTGGGAGTGAGTTGTTTATGATTTCACACCTGGTTCTCCACTACCAACCTGGGTCACCTTACAGCTTCATCAATTTTTCTTATTATGGGAGAGAAAAATACACTTCTCAAGTCATATCACTCCCCTCTCAAAAACATTTGCATCTCAGAAAAAGTCCAAGCATTCGTAATCTCCACGATCCGCTCCCAAGTTATATTTCTAACTTCAATCCCTGTAACATTCCCCACAGGCCCTAGTCAGCAGACCCAATAGTCTACTTTCAACCTTTCAAACACAGACCATGGTTTCTTACAAAGGTTAATCTCTTAGCTCTCCCTAATGCATCATTTTGGGGTAAACTTGCTTCTATTCTTCACCAATCAAAAGCCTACTTATCATGCTGCAACATAGATGAATCTTGAAAACATTACACTAAAAAGACTGCATATTGTATGATGTTGTATGATGTTTATATAAATGTATGGACATTTATATAAAATGTCCAGAATGGGCAACTTCACAGATTATAAAGTAGATTCGTGGTTGCTTAGTACCGGATGTAAGAGGTTTGGGAGAAATAAGAAATGACCACTATGTGTTTTTGTTGTTGTTGTTGTTTTGGTTTTGTTTGTTTGTTTTTTGGTGATGGACATATTCTAAAATTGATCTTGGTGACGGCTGTGTAACTCTATGAATATACTAAAAATACCTGAATTCTACTCTTTGAGTTAATTAATTAAATTATGTCTCAATAAAGCTATTAAGAAAACTTGCCCATCCAACTAGTCTCTTCGAAAGTTGTGAGAATTGATTCTCCCCACCCTATCAGGGTTAAACTACTTCCACCGAGCCCCCTCAGAATGTCATTTGTATCTCTGGTTAATATATTTCATTGTGGCTGGCAATATAATTACTTTTGGTTATTCTTATGGCTGCCTCACCAACTAAACTATGAGTGCTTTCAGACAAAACCAAACTTGTGTCTTATGTTTCCATACCAGGATCTCTGTTAATCATTAGTTTCTTTTGTGCAAATTAGAAAGAAAAAAAAAAGAAAGAAAATGGTCCTCATCTTGGCCTGGCTAGTGGGGAGGGCAGGACTTCAGCCCCACTTGCCCGCCTGCCCTCAAGGAAAGCACAACTTGAGCAGCTGTAAGCAGTGGCCCTGCCCACACCCTTCCCCTTCTCACCTCCAGGAATCCAATAAAGTAATTAACACATCAAGGCACTCAATAAACAAAGAAATACACGTGGAATGAAAATGATAGGTCTGGAACATAGGGGGGAAGAGCCAAGATGGCCAAATAGGAACAGCTCCGGTCTACAGCTCCCAGGGTGAGCGACCCAGAAGACGGGTGATTTCTGCATTTCCAACTGAGGTACCGGGTTCATCTCACTGGGGAGTGCCAAACAGTAGGTGCAGGACAGTGGGTGCAGCGCACCGTGCGCCAGCCAAAGCAGGGCGAGGCATTGCCTCACCCGGGAAGCGCAAGGAGTCAGGGAATTCCCTTTCCTAGTCAAAGAAAGGGGTGACAGACGGCACCTGGAAAATCGGGTCACTCCCACCCTAATACTGCGCTTTTCCAATGGGCTTAAAAAACGGCACACCAGGAGATTATATCCCCCACCTGGTTCGGAGGGTCCAACGCCCACGGAGTCTCACTGATTGCTAGCACAGAGGTCGGAGATCAAACTGCAAGGCAGCAGCGAGGCTGGGGGAGGGGTGCCCGCCAATGCCGAGTTAGTTGCTTGATTAGGTAAACAAAGCCGCCAGGAAGCTCCAACTGGGTGGAGCCCATCACAGCTCAGGGAGCCCTGCCTGCCTCTGTAGGCTCCACCTCTGGGGGCAGGGCACAGACAAACAAAAGACAGCAATAACCTCTGCAGACTTAAATGTCCCTGTCTGACAGCTTTGAAGAGAGTAGTGGTTCTCCCAGCATGCAGCTTGAGATCTGAGTATAGGCAGACTGCCTCCTCAAGTGAGTCCCTGACCCCCGAGTAGCCTAACTGGGAGGCACCACCCAGTAGGGGTGGACTGACACCTCACATGGCCGGGTACTCCTCTGAGACAAAACTTCCAGAGGAATGATCAGGCAGCAGCATTTGTGGTTCACCAATATCCACTGTTCTGCAGCCACCGCTGCTGATACCCAGACAAACAGGGACTGGAGTTGACCTCTAGCAAACTCCAACAGACCCACAGCTGAGGGTCCTGTCTGTTAGAAGGAAAACTAACAAAGAGAAAGGACATCCACAACAAAAACCCATCTGTATGTCACCATCATCAAAGACCAAAAGTACATAAAACCACAAAGATGGGAAAAAAACAGAGCAGAAAAACTGGAAACTCTAAAAATCAGAGTGCCTCTCATCCTTCAAAGGAACGCAGCTCCTCACCAGCAATGGAACAAAGCTGGACGGAGAATGACTTTGACGAGTTGAGAGAAGAAGGCTTCAGACAATCAAACTACTCCAAGCTACAGGAGGAAATTCGAACCAATGGCAAAGAAGTTAAAAGCTTTGAAAAAAAACTAGACAAATGGATAACTAGAATAACCAATGCAGAGAAGTCCTTAAAGGACCTAATGGAGCAGACAACCAAGGCATGAGAGCTATGTGACGAATGCAGAAGCCTCAGTAGCCGATGCGATCAACTGGAAGAAAGGGTATCAGTGATGGAAGACGAAATGAATGAAATGAAGCGAGAAGAGAAGTTTAGAGAAAAAGGAATAAAAAGAAATGAACAAAGCCTCCAAGAAATATGGGACTATGTGAAAAGACCAAATCTACGTCTGATTGGTGTACCTGAAAGTGACGGGGAGAATGGAACCAAGTTGGAAAACACTGCAGGATATTATCCAGGAGAACTTCCCCAATCTAGCAAGGCCGGCCAACATTCAAATTCAGGAAATACAGAGAACACCACAAAGATACTCCTCTAGAAGAGCAACTCCAAGACACATAATTGTCAGATTCACCAAAGTTGAAATGAAGGAAAAAACATTAAGGGCAGCCAGAGAGAAAGGTCGGGTTACCCACAAAGGGAAGCCCATCAGACTAACAGTTGATCTCTCAGCAGAAACTCTACGAGCCAGAAGAGAGTGGGGACCAATATTCAACATTCCTAAAGAAAAGAATTTTCAACCGAGAATTTCATATCCTGCCAAACTAAGCTTCATAAGTGAAGGAGAAATAAAATACTTTACAGACAAGCAAATGCTGAGAGATTTTGTCATCACCAGGCCTGCCTTACAAGAGCTCCTGAAGGAAGCACTAAACATGGAAAGGAACAACCAGTACCAGCCACAGCAAAAACATGCCAAATTGTAAAGACCATCAAGGCTAGGAAGAAACTGCATCAACTAACGAGCAAAATAACCAGCTAACATCATAATGACAGGATCAAATTCACACATAATAATATTAACTTTAAATGTAAATGGGCTAAATGCTCCAATCAAAAGACATAGACTGGCAAATTGGATAAAGAGTCAAGACCCATCAGTGTGCTGTATTCAGGAAACCCATCTCACATGCAGAGACACACACAGGCTCAAAATAAAAGGATGGAGGAAGATCTACCAAGCAAAAGGAGAACAAAAAAAGGCAGGGGTTGCAATCCTAGTCTCGGATAAAACAGACTTCAAAACAACAAAGATCAAAAGAGACAAAGAAGGCCATTACATAATGGTAAAGGGATCAATTCAACAAGAAGAGCTAACTATCCTAAATATATATGCACCCAATACAGGAGCACGCAGATTCATAAAGCAAGTCCTGAGTGACCTACAAAGAGACTTAGACTCCCACACAATAATAATGGGAGACTTTAACACCCGACTGTCAACATTAGACAGATCGACAAGACAGAAAGTTAACAAGGATACCCAGGAATTGAACTCAGCTCTGCACCAAGCGGACCTAATAGACATCTACAGAACTCTCCACCCCATATCAACAGAATATACATTCTTTTCAGCACCACACCACACCTACTCCAAAACTGACCACATAGTTGGAAGTAAAGCACTCCTCAGCAAATGTAAAAGAACAGAAATTATAACAAACTGTTTCTCAGACCACAGTGCAATCAAACTAGAATTCAGGATTAAGAAACTCACTCAAAACTGCTCGACTACATGGAAACTGAACAACCTGCTCCTGAATGACTACTAGGTAAATAAGGAAATGAAGGCAGAAATAAAGATGTTATTTGAAACCAATGAGAACAAAGACACAACATACCAGAATCTCTGGGACACATTCAAAGCAGTGTGTAGAGGGAAATTTATAGCACTAAATGCCCACAAGAGAAAGCAGGAAAGATCTAAAATTGACACCCAAACATCACAATTAAAAGAACTAGAAACACATTCAAAAGCTAGCAGAAGGCAAGAAATAATTAAGATCAGAGCAGAACTGAAGGAAATAGAGACACAAAAAACCCTTCAAAAAATTAATGAATCCAGGAGCTGGTTTCTTGAAAAGATCAACAAAACTCATAGACTGCTAGCAAGATTAATAAACAAGAAAAGAGAGAAGAATCAAATAGACGCAGTAAAAAATGATAAAGGAGATATCACCACCGATCCCACAGAAATACAAACTACCATCAGAGAATACTATATACACCTCTACTAAACTAAACCAGAAAATCTAGAAGAAATGGATATATTCCTCGACATATACATCCTCCCAAGACCAAACCAGGAAGAAGTTGAATCTCTGAATAGACCAATAAAAGGCTCTGAAATTGAGGCAATAATCAATAGCTTACCGACCAAAAAAAGTCCAGGACCAGATGGATTCACAACCGAATTCTACCAGAGGTACAAAGAGGAGCTGGTACCATTCCTTCTGAAACTATTCCAATCAACAGAAAAAAAGGGAATCCTCCCTAACTCATTTTATGAGGCCAGCATCATCCTGATACCAAAGCCTGGCAGAGACACAACAAAAAAAGAGAATTTTAGACCAATATACTTGATGAACATTGATGCAAAAATCCTCAGTAAAATACTGGCAAACTGAATCCAGCAGCACATCTAAAAGCTTATCCACCATGATCAAGTGGGCTTCATCCCTGGGATGCAAGGCTGGTTCAATATATGCAAATCAATAAATGTAATCCAGCATATAAACAAAACCGAAGACAAAAACCACATGATTATCTCAATAGATGCAGAAAAGGCCTTTGACAAAATTCAACACTTCATGCTAAAAACTCTCAATGAATTAGGTATTGATGGGACGTATCTCAAAACAATAAGAGCTATCTATGACAAACCCACAGCCAATATCATACTGAATGGACAAAAACTGGAAGCATTCCCTTTGAAAATGGGCACAAGACAGGGATGCCCTCTCTCACCACTCCTATTCAACATAGTGTTGGAAGTTCTGGCCAGGGCAATCAGGCAGAAGGAAATAAAGGGTATTCACTTAGGAAAAGAGGAAGTCAAATTGTCCCTGTTTGCAGATGACATGATTGTATATCTAGAAAACCCCATCATCTCAGCCCAAAATCTCCTCAAGCTGATAAGCAGCTTCAGCAAAGTCTCAGGATACAAAACCAATGTACAAAAATCACAAGCATTCTTATACACCAATAACAGACAAACAGCCAAATCATGAGTGAACTCCCATTCACAATTGCTTCAAAGAGAATAAAATACCTAGGAATCCAACTTACAAGGAACATGAAAGACCTCTTCAAGGAGAACTACAAACCACTGCTCAATGAAATAAAAGAGGATACAAACAAATGAAAGAACATTCCATGCTCATGGGTAGGAAGAATCAATATCGTGAAAATGGCCATACTGCCTAAGGTAATTTATAGATTCAATGCCATCCCCATCAAGCTACCAATGACTTTCTTCACAGAATTGGAAAAAACTACTTTAAAGTTCATATGGAACTAAAAAAGAGCCCGCATCGCCAAGTCAATCCTAAGCCAAAAGAACAAAGCCGGAGGCATCACGCTACCTGACTTCAAACTATACTACAAGGCTACAGTAACCAAAACAGCATGGTACTGGTACCAAAACAGAGATATAGACCAATGGAACAGAACAGAGCCCTCAGAAATAATGCCGCATATCTACAAGTATCTGATCTTTGACAAACCTGAGAAAAACAAGCAATGGGGAAAGGATTCCCTATTTAATAAATGGTGCTGAAAAAACTGGCCAGCCATATGTAGAAAGCTGAAACTGGATCCCTTCCTTACACCTTATACAAAAATTAATTCAAGATGGATTAAAGACTTACATCTTAGACCTAAAACCATAAAAACCTTAGAAGAAAACCTAGGCAATACCATTCAGGACATAGGCATGGGCAAGGACTTCATGTCTAAAACACCAAAAGCAATGGCAACAAAAGCCAAAATTGACAAATGGGATCTAATTAAACTAAAGAGCTTCTGCACAGCAAAAGAAACTACCATCAGAGTGAACAGGCAATCTACAAAATGGGAGAAAAGTTTCACAACCTACTCATCTGACAAAGGGCTAATATCCAGAATCTACAATGAACTCCAACAAGTTTACAAGAAAAAAACAAACAACCCCATCAAAAAGTGGGAGAAGGATATGAACAGACACTTCTCAAAAGAAGACATTTATGCAGCCAAAAAACACATGAAAAAATGCTCACCATCACTGGCCACCAGAGAAATGCAAATCAAAACCACAATGAGATACCATGTCACACCAGTTAGAATGGCAATCATTAAAAAGTCAGGAAACAACAGGTGCTGGAGAGGATGTGGAGAAATAGGAACAGTTTTATACACATGTATGTTTATTGTGGCACTATTCACAATAGCAAAGACTTGGAACCAATCAAAATGTCCAACAGTGATAGACTGGATTGAGAAAATGTGGCACATATACACCATGGAATACTATGCAGCCATAAAAAAGGATGAGTTCATGTCCTTTGTAGGGACATGGATGAAACTGGAAACCATCATTCTCTGCAAACTATCGCAAGGACAAAAAACCAAACACCACATATTCTCACTCACAGGTGGGAACTGAACAATGAGAACACATGGACACAGGAAGGGGAACATCACACACTGGGGCCTGTTGTGGGGTTGAGGGAGGGGGGAGGGATAGCATTAGGAGATATACCTAATGCTAAATGACGAGTTAATGGGTGCAGCACACTAACATGTCACATGGATACATATGTAACAAACCTGCATGTTGTGCACATGTACCCTAAAACTTAAAGTATATTAATAATAAAATTTAAAAAAAAGAAAAAAGAAGCCAACATAATATTTACTCTGCATTTTCAAAAGGATGTAAAGAAGATCCTAGAAACTTAAATGCACTTAAGTTTATTTTGGGAAGAAAAGCCCAGGGGAACACTAATCAGAAGAGAACTGACGAGAGTCTGTCTAGAAAAAAAAAAAAAAAGAAAATGATAGGTCTGAAAACATTTCTTACAACAAGACACTCCCAGATTCAGATTCCAGTAGGAAGCTCAACGCTTTGTATTTGGGATTTGTTTTTTAACCAGTTGTTTATTTTCATGTTATTTAACAGTGACATGAAATGTTTTTCTTACTAATTGGATTCAAGGAGCTTATGTGAACATGTGAAATACCGTGAATTATTTTAACAAATCTATGTAGTAAGGAAAAACATAAATTTATCTTATATTAATTTATAATTACTAAAAAGGGTCATGATACTACGAAAACCTACCATTTATAGAGGGGGACAAAAAAGAAGACACTGAGAAGAATTTTGCTGTCAAGTCAATTTTGAAAAAGTTTTTTCCCCTTTCAACTTCTACAACACTTGGGTTGGGCACAGAAGGCTTTCTACCTTATATGAGAGGCATCTCTGTCTAAGCTCACTCTCCCATGCCTACATCAACAGGCTAACTCCACATCTTTGGGGAAACATACCTCTCCCCACAAATTAGGCCAGAGGGAGAAAAAAAAAAGAAAAAAAAAAACCCTTATAAAATTCCCACAACTGGCCAGGCATAGTGGCTCACGTCTGTAATCCCAGCACTTTGGGAAGCCGAGACAGGCGGATCACTTGAGGTCAGGAGTTCAAGACCAGCCTGGCCAACATGGCGAAACCCCATCTCTACTAAAAATACAAAAATAATTAGCCAGGTGTCGCGGTGCACACCTGCAATCCCAGCTGCTTGGGAGGCTGAGGCAGGAGAATCATTTGAACCCAGGAAGCAGAGGTTGTGGTGAGCTGAGATCACGCCACTGCACTCCAGCCTGGGCAACAAGAGCAAGTCTCCATCTCAAAAAACAATATATATATGTGTGTATATATATATATACACATATATGTGTGTATATATATATACATGTATATATACACATATATATGTGTATATATATATACATGTATATATACATATATATGTGTATATATACATATATATATTCCCACAACATTCAGTCTTTCCTCTGTGGCACCTATCACAACTGTAACTACATAATTATTTGTAAAATTATTAATATGATGTTTTTCTTCCCTAGACCTGAAACCCTGTGATGAATAGGCTTGTACCTGCCAGGTGTCCACAGTTCCAATGGCGTGTCTGATACCTGGTCATGGTGAGCATCAAAGATTACTTGACAGAATTAACAAATCTCCCCTCTTCAGAGTATGAGGTTTTTGAAAGCAGGAACTGTGTCTAATTCATTTTGGTATCCCCAATTTTGCCTGGTTCAGTGTAGATAATATCTGATAATTCATATATAAATGAATGTAGATAATTCATATATAAATGAATGAATTAATGACCCCCATAGTGGGTCATTTAATGGGGATTGGACAGGCTATTCATGACAGGTTAATGGTAAAATAAGTACATTCAGTGGGTTAATAGTTACCGGTAACCCTCCATGAAACCTGGTGCCAATAAGAGATCTTGGAACAGCACCATACAGAGAAGGAAGGCAAAGTCAGAAATTGAAGATGTTTGTGGTATAAGATTTATGTCAGTTTCTTTGGGCTCCAAGAATTAATTTTCTCCCAATTTCCTTGGGTGTGACTCTTTCCCATAAGCAAATGGTCTACAAATTTTGTGTTATATATAAGCAGAGCACAAGAAAACCAAGTCTTCAGAAAAAATAAAATAAAACAATGGCAAAGCAAAACAAAGCTGCAACAGCCAAGAGACACCAGTAGAGTCACGCAGGCGTGAGAAAAATCAGGGTCCATATGCCATGTAGAAAATGAAAGAGCCACAGCTTGAAACAGGTTTCCCCTATAGAAAGACTTGTCCAGATTCATGCCACAGCAACCTCCTCAAATGGCTTTCCCAGCCCCATGTCAGGCAACATGAAAAAAACCATTCTGCCCAACACGGTTGGGCAGATGTCAACCCAGGCTTCCTTGAGAGGCTCAAAGGATCAAAAGGATGGACGGAAAACAAACTGCATAAACTGTGAGACACTAGCCTGCATCATATCTTGCACAAAACACTGGCAATACACATTGCAGTACAGAAAACCTACCGTCGAGATGCTGGGAATCTAATTGCGGAGTTAAATGATAACGACAACTGAAAACCTAAAAGGCTCAATGATAATCATGATGTTGATTAGATGACGATGCTGACAACATAACACACCTGGGATCGCTAGAGAGTTACCCACGTCTATCTCGCTGCCATCATTCCAGGGCACAAGAGCAATGTATGAACTCCAGCCCCACCACTTGTAGGCAGTGCAGCCTTCAGGAATTTACATGAGCTCTCTGTATAGCTGTAGAATGAAAATAATGACTGTACTCAGTTAAATGTGGGCTCTGATTAATAATTAGTGACTGGCCAGGTGTGCTGACTCACGCCTGTAATCCCAACACTTTGGGAGGCCGAGGCGGGTGAATCAAGAGGTCAGGAGTTCAAGACCAGTCATACCAAGATGGTGAAACCCTGTCTCTACTAAAAACACAAAAATTAGCTGGGTGTGGAGGTAGGCACCTGTAATCCCAGCTACTCAGGAGGCTGAGGCAGAGAATTGCTTGAATCCGAAAGGTGGAGGTTGCAGTGAGCCGAGATCATGCCACTGCACTCCAGCCTGGGCAACAGAGAGAGACTCTGTCTCAGATAAATAAATAAATAGAAATAATCAGTGACTTAGCCTGTGGGGCCAATGACTGCCTGACAAAATCACAAATGACCGAACAGAAGAATCCTTCCATCCAACCTGAGTCTGTGATTCTTTTACAAAGAGTAAAATTCAGGCCTAGGGAAGGGAAAGGGCATGCCCAAGAACACAGGAAATCACCAGCTAATCAGGGTGAGCTGCCAGTCCTGCTGATTCACAGCGCCTAGCACTGGTCATTGGCACGCTAGACTTGCTGTCAGAATTAAGTGAGCTTATAGATGGAAAGCGCTTAAAACAGTACCTAGCTCAAAGGCAGCAGTGTGTGGTTGCTATTATTATCAATAATAACAATGCCTTACACATATGTATGAGGTGCTTTGTAGTTTACAAAGCCTTTTCATATCCATTATCTCATTTAATCCTCACAACAATCCCAGGAGGTTGACAAGGCAAGAATCATGACTCCTAAAGTCCAAATGAAAAGATTAGGCCACACGTGGTTCCAAACGATTGTTTGATTTCCCCAGGATCTCACTACTAGTTGGCAGAGAGGTGCAGCTTAGAACCCGTATCTTCCATTACTAAGCTTAATGTACTTGCCTTCACACGATGCTATCCACAGATAGCATCTTCTTAATGGAGAATTTAAAAAACAAACCTTTCCTATGATCCCTAACCTATCAAATGCTTCTGCCTAAAACAAGAAACGCAGAGGCATGAGAACTGTTTTTGTTGCTACCACTAGGTTAAACCCAGCAGAAAGAAAGATCTACCTTGGATCTGACCTTCCTTTTCTGTCTATGTAGTGAGATAGTTCCCCAGGTTTAGACATGGGCAGTGGAGAGAGAAGAAAGAAGCTGTAAATGGGGGTGGGAGGAGAGAGAATCACATGATGATTTATAACTAGGCAATACCCCTTAAGCACTTGGAGATGAGCTAGTTCATCTCATGGCGATAACTGTAAACACCATCTTGATGTAGTGAATCTGTCTGCCTGAAATAAGACAGAGAGATAAAATGTGGCAGGTGACCCTCTCTTTCACACACACCTCTTCCTTTAAGGTAAACCAGTTTTCAAAGTGAATAGTATCAAAGGACTGACCCGAGGTAGACAAAGTTCTTTAGAAAAGAAGACATTCGAGGTCCTATAGAGGTTCTTCTCACCTTGAGCATAAAAGGTTCCTAATCATGGCTTTTATCTGTTCATTCTCTCTCTCTCTCTCATTCTCTCTCTCTCTCTCTGTGTGTGTGTGTGTATGTGTGTGTTTGTAGTATAACGGTTATAACCAAAAGAAACAGTTAACCTCTTTCTTTTTAACAGAGTGTACAAACAAAAGAAGCATTGAACAGGTAAATGACAGGTAAGTAAGAGACCTTGACTTTAGTTCTGATTTTGTCAGTAACTAATAAAAAGACTTGGAAAGATTACTAAAGCCTTCTGGCCCTCTATTTCTTCATCTGTCAAGGGTGGGCTTGGACGAGATCTCTGAGGAGCCTTCCAGCTTAACAAAAAGCTAATATCCTAAAGAAATAGGAAAAAAAAAAGAAGCCATGATGGTCAAGCCAACTGTTTCTGAAAAGTTAAAAAAGGGTGTTGTTTCTTCCACAAGCCTTGGTTTTGAATGCAAAAAAAGTATGCCACAGTTTAAAATCACTCATATTTGTGCCTTTGATGGTGAAAAAGTGTACCACCAGAAGCCAACAAAGTTTTGCTTAAAAACAAGCTATTTTCAGGAACAACTCTCTGAGTTAAAGTGCTAATTCACAAAATTGGTTTGGCTGGTATAACACTGTCTTCTTTCTGCAATTATTAGGCTCTGAAAGGTTTTTATTTCTCTCTCCTAACAACATTTCATTTCAAAACTGTTTGATCCTTAAATAAACCTGTAATTTCTCCTGTGGGGAAGGGAGGGCAGATGGAGGTCTACGGTTTAGCCCAAATGACTTTATATTTCACACAAGATTATTATAAGATGACAGATGTGAACCTTAAGAATTTTAACAATAAAATCATGCTATCCAAAGAATGTTCTACAGAACACAAGTCTGGGAAATCATCCACAAAATGGTTCCATTATAAAATAAATTGGACAAAACCTGAATCTAACATAAGAGAAAAGAAAGTTGTGCTTATTGCTTTTGCCTGCTGGACTTCTCGGAGTTAAACTTGTTGGGGATGCATCAAGAATCTCCACAATGGGTGGAAATAATAGCCAGAGTCCCACAGTGATTTGACCATTTATGAACCTAGTATTTCATGGAGCACATTTTAGAAAAGGCTGCCATGAATATAACAACTGACTAGGACAAGGACATAGCTTTAGACTTGACAGCATCCTTACTCCTGAATGTTAAGTTCTACAATCCAATTAGGAACTTGTACATTTAACTCTATTTTTATCGACATCATATTTATATATTAACTAGTATGCTAAACTCTATTTTTATCCACACCAGATATATCTATTAACTAGTATGTTTAACTCTATTTTTATCTATACCAGATCTATTTTATAATAGATGTGACAATAGGCAACTAAAATATTCGACACTCAGAGTGATTTCTACTTCTTGAGAGTTTCTTGGAATGTAGAAGAAGCCATAACCCACTCCATAAGGACTGGGTTCTCCCTCTGCTACAAACATACCCTGTGACAATAGGCCATGCTAAGAGGAACTTTCTCTCCTCTCTTTTCTTTTTTCTAACTATTCATAAGCTCAACTAAGAATCAATTTTCTGGCTGGGCACAGTGGCTCACACCTGTAATCCCAGCACTTTGGGAGGCCGAGGTGGGTGGATCATGAGGTCAGGAGATCGAGACCATACTGGCTAACATGGTGAAACCCCATCTCTACTAAAAATACAAAAAATTAGCTGGGCGTCGTGGCGGGTGCCTGTAGTCCCAGCTATTGAGGAGGCTGAGGCAGGAGAATGGCTTGAACCCGGGAGGTGGAACTTGCAGTAAGCCGAGATCGCGCCACTGCACTCCAGCCTGGGCGACAGAGCCAGACTCCGTCTCAAAAAAAAAAAAAAATCAGTTTTTTATAATGCAGCAAAACAGTGAGAAGACATCAGGCATAGAGCTAACAAGGGAATGAGAACTGATGCTGTCCCTGTGTAACTGAAAGACTCTGCAGCACAGGCCAATGTTTGTCTCAGGGTCTCAGCTTCCTCACATGTATGTGAGCTAAACAGATTCCCCGCTCTCACATCTCATGATTCTGTGATTTTGTCGGTGGCTCTTCATTATCTCTGAAGATAATTCCAACATGGGGTTACATTGGCAAATCACAAAATAGGAGTTTCCAGCACTCATTCCCTCTCAGAAACATCTAAACAACTAGCCACACACCAAAATACCTCACACACGTTAAGGAATTCAGACGAGAGAGTGCAGCACCTGGGTGGAACATAGAAATAAGAAATAACACATTGAGGAAGGCAGGAAGGACAGCTTAACATGACCTGCCCAACCCCCAGCACACGCCGACATAACCTCCAGGTGAGGGAAAGAGAGTGCCCTTCACCACAGAGCCCAGCCCCAGAATCCCCTCTAAGGCAAAATCAGTGTCTCAAGGAGACACCTGCACTCCCATGTTCACTGCTGCGTTATTCACAATAGCCAGGATGTGGAATCGACCTAAATGTCCATCATTTGAAGAGTGAATAAAGAAAATGCAGTGTATAACCACATGGAATGTTATTCAGCCTTAACAAAGAAGGAAATCCTGTCATTTACGAGAAGATGGATGAATCTGGAGGAAATGTTGCTTAAGGAAATAAGCCAGGCACAGAAAAACAAACACTGTGTGACCTCACTGATATGTGCAAACTAAAGAAGTCAAACACATAGAAGCAGAGTAAAATGATGGCTACCAGGACCAGGGGAATGAGGAGATCTTGGTTCTTGGTCAAAGGGACATCCAGTGATACCAAATGAATAATTCTGGAGATTTAATACACAGTGTGGTGGCTGTAGTTAATACTGTATTGTACACTTGAAATTTGCTAATAGAGTAAATCTTAAACGTTCTCACCACATACACAGAAAGGTAACTGTGAGGTGATGCCTATGTTAATTAGCTTGATTAGGGTAATCATTTCACAATGTAATGTACATCAAAATATGCTGTATACCTTAACTATACATAACTTTTGTTTCATCAATTATATCCTGATAAAGCTGGAAATTGATTCTTTAATAAAAACAAAAGAAAAGATAACATTCAACAGAGTAAAAAAAAAAAGACGAAGAAGAAAAGAAAGAAAGACATTACCAAGATGTTTTGAGCAACGTCAGCAACTTAGGAACAAGTGTTCCCTGTGCCTGAATTCCAGTCTCACAAAAACTGCTGCGAATAACTACCTCTTGCAGGTAAGTGTTCTAAGGTCTAGGCTAAAACTCCAGTCTCATGATTCTACAGTCATGACATGTAATGTTTGGCCAGCAACACCCACATTATGGTGCCTCATCAAGTCACATGCTAAAAGTGACAGTAAACTTAAAATCAGCTTGACATGGCAGAGAGCAGAGGCAAGACAGACACAGTGTGGAAACACATTCACCACGTACTTCAGGGTTGCTGGTGGCATCCCCTGTTGTCATAATGACCTTCTACAGGAAAAGTATTTAAACATACACTTCTACTGCCCAAAATACGATGCATTCCAGGAAATACTCTCTTGCTGAAACCTACCCAGATTTATTTTTAATGGCAGAGGACAAGAGTGGTTTTAATATTAGCTTCTAGGAAAAGAAAGAGATAAAGAGAGAAAAGTAAAATTTAGACATCACCAGAAAAAAAAAAAAGCACTTCTATTACCGTTAAAACTCATCTGAGAGAGGAAAAAAACATAAGGAGGGCTCAATAGCCCTTTATTAGCCCTCTGTTTAGTGCTCTAAAGAGAACTCTATGATTCCTCTATAGACATCCAACACTTGCTGCCTCTGTCATTCCTATTCTGCCTGCCTCTCACTCAGACAAAAGAAGAAAGCCCCCTTTGAAATATATTTATTAGAATGGACTCCAGGGCTTCCTCCTCTGTTCATTTTAAATACAAGACATGGATACTATAAAAGCCTCACTCACACATCTACTGGTGCTGGAACTTGGGTCCCACCTATAATAACAGGCCTCCAAACAGTCTGAATGGTGGCCAGAGGGCAGCAGGAAACAAATATGAAAAATAAAATAAAATGTGCAGCTCCAAAACTTCACTTAGCCTGGGAAGTCTTTTCCCCTTTTCTGCCAGGTCAAATTCCAATTCCAATGAGCGTGCAGGTTCCAGATCAAATCCCTCCTCCTCCAGAAAGTCTTCCTTTATTTTCTCTCCACTGAACTCCAATCCCAGCCAAAACTAACATCTCTCTCCTCTAATGACTACAAACTCCTCAACTCTATCTCTGAGTGTTTTTGCATGTCTATCTCCAATAAAAGTTTTCTGCATTAATTGTCACCAGCCCCATTCTCCCAAAAAGGAAGCCCTGTAAGCGTAGAAGCTCTGGTTTAATTCAACAAATATGAAGATAAAATTTGTCTAAAAAACAAACTAAGGCAAGTATATAAATAAATATCAAACAAGAAAGGCTCTATTAAAGACGATAAGACAGGGATAGAAAAAAGATTCCAGGGCAGAAGTTAAGCAAGTTTGTGTCAGGTATGAAACTAGATATGAAGACCTCCAAACACAATGCAATATATTGACTGAAAAGCATGGAGATAGCTAACATTAACTGAGCATAAACAATGAGTCGGGCAGGGCCTTAAACATTTTTGGTAATAACTCTTAATCCCCAAAGTAATCCTTGAGGTAGGTACTGTCATTACCTTCATTAGGTAGAATGATGAGGCAAATGAACTGCAGAGAGTCCCTGTAACTTGCCCAAGCAAATGGCATTGCCTTCAAACCTCGACCAAGACAGTCCAGCTAACGTGCTTGACCACGCTTCTGCAGAAAACTGCCAACATCCTGCCCAAAGGAACAAGGACACAGTATTTTTTTTTTCTTTTTCTTTTTTTTTTTTTTTTTTGAGAGGGAGTTTCACTCTTTCATCCAGGCTGGAGTGTAGTGGTGCCTTCTCAACTCACTGCAACCTCCACCCGCCAGGATCAAGCGATTCTTCTGCCTCGGCCTCCCTAGTAGTTGAGATTACAGGAGCCCGCCACCATGCCTGGCTAATTTTTGTATTTTTAGTAGAGATGGGGTTTCACCATGTTGGCCAGGCTGGTCTTGAACTCCTGACCTCGTGATCCACCTGCCTTGGCCTCCCAAAGTGCTGGGATTACAGGCGTGAGCCACTGCGCTCAGCCCAGGACACAGTACTTTCTAGAGCTCAGTCGAAGGAGGGCATTTGCAAAGAGACCAAAGACGTAAAGAGCCCGTACACCTAAGAAAATGTAAGGGTAAACATCATGCTCCAGGGACCTGAGCTGCCTTGATGGAAATATGAAAATCTTACAGTTTTAGAGGGAAAGAGTGAAGCCACTAATCCGCCTGCATCCTTTTCTAATTTACCTGATTTCCTCAAATTGGAACTCACTCTTTGCTGAGAGCAGTGAGGCTGAACCTCTAATTGTACTGTAATTTTGTGAGAGACAAGAGTGTCGTTCTTAGCTTGACTATTAGCATTTGAAATGCTGATGCTACCTTCGTGATAAATCCACATGCATTTTACTTCCAGAAAAGGTTAAAGGCCTTTTAGCAAAAAACCGGGTGCGGAAATCAAAGCTAGAATGGTGAAAGAGATCATCCTGTGGGCAGTCTTAATGACACTTAATTCTCAGATGACAAATTCTGTAGTAAACAACCTCTAGATTCTGTGCAAAACATTTTTAATTTCATGCCCTGCTAATCACACAGCTGTTAAATTTCCCTTCCCATCAGTTGTAAAAAAAAAATAAATAAAATAAATAGATAATAATTGTAATAATAATTTAAAAAACAGTTGGGCCTCAAACAAAATTTGAGCCCTCATGAATTTTCCCATCTGGAATTAATAATGTAGTGGATGGTGAAATTGTCTGGATTCAGTTGATGTGAACTTATATTACATTATTTCAAAGTATCAAAATGGAAGGCTCTGATCATCAAAAGCTACTGACATGCTGGCCACAGAACATGGTTTCCACTGCATCCTCAGACAAACCTGGAAGCTGACATTGTATTCCAACAGATTTTAGCAACTTATTTTCTTCCCCAGTGACCTTATCTCTACTCAGCCATAATGGGCACTATACACATAGAAGTACTGACTAGACATGGCATTGTGAACTTGATGATTCAGAGCCTGAAGAAGAGAAAACCAGTGTGTTCATATTGTAAACACGTCGATCTAATCACTACAGGGAAATAAAAAGAGGCTATCTTTAATGCTACAAATAAAAACAAAAGCTAAGGAGTAAAGGATGGAGGGGGATGTAAAAGTATTAGGAAACAAGAGAAGGAGGACGTCCAAAGGAGTATGGCAGTGAGAGTGAGGCAACGGTGTAGGAGAGAGAGGCTAATGGCCAGGAAAGAAAATTCCAGAAAGAAAGTGGCAAAAAGGATATCCAGTAAAGAAGAAGACTAACACAAAAGGCAGTCAAATAAGCATAGTTAGATGGATCAGGATATCAGCATAGAATCTTTGGAGGAGATATTCTCATATTTCTACGTATCTCTTTTCCCATAAGCTCAGCTATAAATAGTTTAAGAAATGCCTAGGGTATTGAACACTCTGTGCCTTTATCTGGCATGTTTCTACCCTAAATTTCATTTGCGGGCATCCTTTTAGTCTTCAAAAGGAATGTTCAAATACCACCTCCTTCAGGAAACCCCTCCTTCATACTCACACCCACAGAAACCCTCCGTGGGGCCCACAGCCTACTACCTGTACCTCTCCTTTGTCGCACTGTACATTTCGCTTGGTGCAAGAGCTAGTTATTTATGTGTTTGTGTCCCCTATTGAACGGTGAACTCTGGGAGGAAAGGAAGTACATTTAGCCATATTTTTATTCCTTGGTGGCAGACCTAGGCTTTGCAGAGTAAGCACTTGAGGAATGGATAGGTTTTCTTAAGAAAACCTAGAGGGGCCGGGCACAGTGGCTCACGTCCGTAATCCCAACACTTTGGGAAGCCCAAATGGGCAGATCACTTGAGGTCAGGAGTTCGAGACCAGCCTGCCAACATGGCAAAACCCCGTCTCTACTAAAAATACAAAAATTATCCTGGTGTGGTGGCAGGGCGCCTGTAATCTCAGCTACTTGGGAGGCTGAGGCAGCAGAATCGCTTGGACCTGGGAGGTGGAGGTTGCAGTCAGCTGAGATTGTGCCACTGCACTGTAGCCTGAGAAAGAGAGCGAGGGAAAAAAAAGAAAAGAAAAGAAAAGAGAAGAGAGGGAGGGAAGGAATGAAGGAAGGAAGGAAGGGAGGGAGGGAGGGGAGGGAAGAAAGGGAAGGAAAGAAGGAAAGAAGGAAAAAACCTAGAGGATGTGCCCTTTTTAGGCATTTTTGTGATAGAAAACATAATTTTAAGGATTTATAAATTTAACCATAACAACACCCTACGACCCCTATAAATGGCAACCGTTACTATTTTATGGCTGTTTTCAAGTGTACATGAGAAGTTCAGAATATGAAAGTAATATTCAAAATCTTTATCACAGTTTATTTGAAGAAAAATTATAGTATAAATATAACATTGCTCTTCAACCTAAGCTCACAACTATTGGTATGAGAATCATTTCCAGAAACCTAAAAGAGCTTTCCTGAAATCCCAACATCCTGTCAGCTCCACCTACTCTTCCATAGTTCATTAAAAACAAGCAGCATTTCTTTCATGCCTCATCATTAATGATAAAGCAAATGAGTCAACTGTACAGAAACAAAGAAAATATCAACAATAATTTGCTATTAGCACCACTGCATTTGTGTAGCACTTTATACACCCGCTATCTCATTTGACCTTTTTTATGAGCTTCTGCGGTACAAGGAAATGGAATAATTATTTTAGAGACAAGGAAACTCAAGTCCATAAGATGCCCAAGAACACACAGCTAGTAAGAGGTTATGGCAAGATGTGATTCAGGATTTGAGAACTTTTCATCTAGATTTTTGTTCATTTATGCAAAGCTGTCTCTCTTATCTAATAAAAGGGTTTACCAGGCTTAAGAAGTGGATGATGGAGCCTCTGAGATTCACATAAATAAGAAGTTGTCTAATTCAGGCCAGATGTGGTGGCTCATGACTGTAATCCCAGCACTTTGGAAGGCTTCAATGGGAGGATTGCTTGAGCCTAGGAATTCAAGACCAGCCTGGGCAACATAGTGAGACCCCATCTCCACAAAAAGAAAAAGAAAGTTATGTAATTCAGACAGGATATCATATGGACTTCATGAGAAGAAAGAGAGAGAAGGGTGGGAGAAAGAAGGGAGGAAGAGAAGAAGAAAAGACAAAGAGGAGAGAGAGAAGGAGGCAAGGAATAAAAAGGAAAGACTTTGGACTAAGATAGTAAGTTAAATATCCTGGAAAACAGAGGTCTTGAACTATGCTTTAAAGAAGTGCTAATACACATAAGCCCACAGAATGGCAGTTTCAGGATCATCTGGGAGTGTAATACAAATTCTCCCACACTCTCTCAGGTTTACTAAACCATAACTTCTGAGGGTGGGATTCCTAATTCCAATGCAGGCCGGGTTTGAAAAGCGTTCCTTCAAAGTTAAGGTAGGACCTAAGCAAATAGCAAGAAGGTAACAGACATGTAACAGAAGTGGGGGAAAGTGACACTAACAATAAGGAAGCCTAGAATCCAGAAAACTCAAAATATGTCAAGCAAAGAAGGTCTAAAATAATGGGTTGAAAAAGAGGTATCTTGTGAGGGACTGGCTCTAAAAAGCTATCATAAAGTCATATGTTAAAGTGGAGAAGGCTGGAATGTGGGTATAGCAGTGCAATGTAAGGATGTGGGCTCTAGAGTAACCCAGATCGAGTTTTAGGTCTTAAGGGGAGAAAGAGGTATAAACCTAAAGAACAAGAGTATCATCATGCAATACAAGACTAGAGTTACAGGGGGCTCAGAGGCTCTTCAGAGGAGAATCTCATTTACAACCTGGAGACAGATGAGTTCAGCACACAAATAGGGAAAGGAACAAGGAAAATGCTCAAGTTGTAAAACAACGTGATCTATTCAGCATCAGCAAGCCATTCTGGATTCACTGTCCTCACATATAGAGGAAGAGATTAATAATCCTGACTCTGTTGGGTAGTTGAGGGGATTAAGGAAGGGAATTTGACATGACAATTCTAATGACCTGCCCAGCGTGGAAGAAGCACTCTTTACAGTCCACTTACTGCCTCTCTTCCCCTTTCGGGCCAATGCAGGGTGAAAGAATAAAAAAGATAATGAGCTGTCCCTGCAGCTAATAGGTCAGGTGCCGAATTTAACCATGGTTTCTCCTAATATGTTCTCAGGGCAGCCACCTAGAGTTCTTGTGGTTGGCAACTCTCACCCATAGGCACATACTATTTCAATAGCTGAGACTCCTTCACTTCCTGCTTCTCACTTTTACTTTGTCAGAGGGGCTGCTGCTCCTCAAGTTTGTTAACTGGGATGCAGCTTGCTTTCTAACTGACACATAACAATTTCTATAGGCAAACGTGCTCTAACTTCTTTCAAAAGGGGACTGTTGGCTGTCCTGAGAATGGAGCAAGTTTTACTCTGAGATGACCTGTGTTCAGCAGAAGCACAAAACTTGCTGGAAAGTTTACACAAATTAGTCGAGCTGGTTGGCTGGAAGAGAGCTCCTGAAGTGTGTCTTCTGAGGGATATTAACAGGGGTTTGCTCAAAGTAAAACAACAAACCAGGTCTAAGTCAAAGAAAGCAAGGTGATTGCTGTCTCACGGGACTTCCTCCAAGACTGGGCATGTTAACACGCACTGTCAGTACCTAAGAGAGCACCAGAGGGTGCAGCATTTTCCAGACTTGTGTGGCCACTCTCTGGAGTGGTACCTCCTTGGACTAGTCTTTGCGGACAATGCATCAAAAAATAATGAGCTAAAGCATGACAAAAGCAAGATTTTGCTCAGGGTTGACCTCCAGAGAGATTGTGAAGATGCTTTTGGAACGCTTGCATCTTCCCACTCAGATCCCTTCTCAGGGCTTCCACCTCCTTCCACCACAAGCCCTCTCCACTCCCCACTTCTCAGCGCACACTCTTTTGGAAAGAATCTACTAAACTCAACAGCATCAGATTGGCACCTCTTCCACTGTTTATTCTGTTTACTTGGAAAGCATCTCCCTTTACTATAATTCTACTCATTCAAGGCCAACCTAAGTCACTTCCCCCAGGAAGCCTTCTTTGACTCCTGCCCTTCACCCCGGTGGAAATAATAGTTCTTTTTTCTTCTCTGAACTTTCTCTGCAAGTTTCTATCTACTTTAAATTATAGTTGTTTGCGTGTTGTCTCACCTTCACTAGTTGATATACTCCTTCCCTAATCCTTTCACACCTCAACTCAGCCTCACAAGGTACAGGAAAGTAGAACAGGCAGTTATAATTATAATCACCATGTGGAAACAATATAGCTTCATAGTTAAGAGAGAAGCTGCTGGAGCCAGACTACCTGAGTTCATATCCTGGCTTTAGCTATTATATTATTATTATGTAACTTTGGGCAAATTATGTAACATCTCTGGATCTCACTTCTTCCTCTGTGAAATGGTGATAATAACAGTACCTTCCTCAGAGGCTGGTTGAAAGGAATAAGTGAGGTAATGCTCAGAATGCTACCTAAATCTATAAGCATTTAGTACAAGTCCCAGAGAGTTTAGAAGTGGCCATGTCAGAACTTTTCAGATTTATGTCATTTTTTTCCTTCAATATGTTATCTTTCAAAATTGCTCATCCATTCATAATGTTTATTGAGCTCATAAATAAGTCAGGTGTGACTCCAGTCAGCTGAAAAACAAGACAGACAAGGCCCTGAATTCAAAATCCTTCCACACTCTAGCAAGGAGAAAAAGGAGGCAGAAGGGGGTTGATGCAAAAGTAAAATAAACAGAAAAGATAGCAAACATGCTGTTTTTTTGTTTATTCTCATGTCATACCCTCCAGCCAAATGATTTATTATACTATTCTATTTTGGCCAAAACTATACTCAGAATGCTTTCTGTTTTATTTAAACTGTATTTTTAGAGCTCAACATTTGTTTAGGATGCTTGCCTCATCTCACCAATTTCTTCAGAGAATGAACAAGGAATCACTCCAGAATTTTATATAAATATCTTGTACATGGATTTTGGATGAACCCTCTCCAACCTCCAGCCTAAACCCAGGTGCATCCCCAGTGGCTGACACGTGACTTAAAAAAAGAATATTCCTGACTTGGCATGCAACTGCTGTTTCTGGGCGTTCATAGTCTTTAAATTTGTTAGTAGAAGAGCATTTTATTGTGAGAAAGAGTTCAGCATCATTCATAAAACTATAGACTTAACCACTCTCTCCCTTCTAGATTTCAGCTATTAAAAGAGTTGAATCTAATACCATAGTTTGATTCCTGAGGAACTTTGGAAATGATGTTTCAGCATCTAGTGAAATAGCCATTCACCTTCTTTCCTGTCTTTAGGATAGGTTTTCTGTCCATGAAAAATATTTTCTTCAATTTGATTTTTTTATGTTGATACATAAAGGCTTTTTCTTCGTGTCACTAACTCATGCCCCTTAATCATTTTTGTCCTTCTTGCCGCCTCTACCTCGGTTTGTAAATCACATCTTTTTACGTTTCTGCTCCACCATGTCTGGGGACATACACAGGCCATGCGAAGAGAACCATGGTGGTGGTGGTTGTTGCAGGTGTATGGAGAAGAAGGGAGAGACTTGAGGATGGAAAGCAATGGAATGAAAAGTCCAAGCTGTGGACATCCACCCACCTCCCCAGAATGGTTGAAACGCTTTGGCCTTAAGAAGTAAAATTCATATCCTTGACCAGAAGCAGTTGAAATTCCAGCCAAAGCTTTTAGACTTTCCTTTGCCTGCATTTCTCTAAAGAATGGTCTTTGTCAACCCGAAAATCTGGTAAGTTGGAAAGTAAGTTTATTAAAACTAAAATGATGCAAAGATTAAAATCAGAAACAAATGAGGTCTCAATTAGTAAATCTTATCTCAAATTGAAGGATGGAGAATCCTTTTCCACGGAAAGAACTTCCATAGTGGGTAGGTTAGCCAAGATCTATTGCCACAGTTGCCCACTGAATCCTTGTGGGAAATAAGCCACTGACTCTAGATCACTTAAGACAGTGATGCCAATAGGTAGGCAGGTTAAGCAGTAGAACCTTTATTTAAGTGAAACAGTTTATAAAACTCTAAATTTTAACAAGCCAATAGCAGAGCTGCTTGGTTTGAAGGGCCCAGAGTCCTCACTGCCCACCCCACACTCAATCACTGGAGCTTCATTTCTACCCAGAACCCTAGGGCTTCTAGAGCATAAGTTTAAAAATTCACTGATCTAATCTAATTTCACCCTTAAAAATTCTCCAGAAGACACTGAGGCACAGAGATTAAGTGTGATCCACGAACTAGTGAGTAGCATGGCCAAAAATCCTCCCGAAAGAAACTATGTTGCCTTTTTCCATATATATAATATTTATGTTCTAAGACTCTGCTCTTTTAGTAGGAAAAAGAAGCTGGGATCATCAATGTACCAAGAAAAATTCAAAAATTTGTCCAAGTTCAACGAATGGGCACTAGCAAATAAGGACATCTAATATCTTGGGAAACTTAACTTGGAGAAACACAAAACATCCGCGCTATAAGTTAAAGTTTCATTTGATGATTCTGCAGTGAAAACAGCAAAATTACAGAAATTTTTTTAGCTACTATCCATAAATGTGTCAGGCACAAAATCAAACCACTCTAAAATAATGTGAAATCCATTCAGTTTTAAGTACAGCAAAACATAGCCGCCTTTGTGTGAGGTGTGGGAGACACGCAACTCAAATGTGCTCCTTGGGTTAGTAACTTAAGCTAGGAATTCATGAAAAAAGTGTGAGGAGCCTACGAGAGTGTTGAGCAAAAGACATTGTGAGACACATTGATAGAATAGTCATATGATTAACAAACTGTCACATCAAACTTTTCTACAACGTGGGAACACTTCGACACTTCATATTTTTAAGACTGACATTTTGATTCATTACTGTAAATAGCACTTTGGGTTAAATATTGTGACAAGGAACAGATCATATATATGTACATATATATGCACTCTATATATTACTTGTGTATATTTTTTCTAGCTCTGTAACATTTTATAATATATGAAACCTTTTCCTACATTGACAGTTTGAGCCAGTATGTAAACAGGCTATTTTACTGCTAAAGTACCCATTTCTATGACAAGTAGGCAGATGGACTTTCCTTATTTCTCAGAAAGTCTATAAAGCAGAGGGATTTCAAGAGTAATGAAATGACTTCTAAACAGATTCTGAAAACTCCCGGTAAGTGATTTTACCAGGGCGTTTTACCTTACTACACCTGAGTTCACAAAATCATTATGATGATCGTATATAAAATGTCTCTTCTAGCCAGGTGCGGTGGCTCACGCCTGTAATCCCAGCACTTTGGGAGGCCGAGGTGGGTAGATCACAAGGTCAGGAGTTCGAGACCAGCATGGCCAATATGGTGAAACTCTGTCTCTACTAAAAATACAAAAATTAGCCAGGCGTGGTGGCGGGCGCCTGTAGTCCCAGCTACTCGGGAGGCTGAGGCAGAAGAATTGCTTGAACCCAGGAGGTGGAGGTTGCAGTGAGCTGAGAGCACGTCACTGCACTCTAGCCTAGTGACAGAGCGAGACTGTCTAAAAAAAAAAAGGAAAAAAAAAAAATATATATATATGTATATGTCTCTTCTGTCTTCAGGGTGCTCCCAATCTACTGGAAGAAACAGACACATACATCTGAAATTCTAAAGAAAGCAGACAGGTTTTAATTGAGGAAGGTACAAAGTGATGCTTTTATTTCCTTTTTGTCCTCTCTCTCTCTCTCTCTGTGTGTGTGTGTGCGCGCGCGCGCATGTGTGTGTTCATTGATTAATGTTCCCAGGGACGTTGTTCACTGTAAACTGATTCAATTGAATTAAGCAAAGTGTGGGTATCAATGACGGCTGAAGAAATTTAGAAAGTTTACAAGAGTGCCCAGATTCCTAAGACAAAGTTTCTTCTGAAAGAAACTATAAGGATAGTGTTTGGTTTCCATCTAACTTCAAATAATATAATTTTCTAAAGTTTCGCTTTGCCTAAAACTGTAAAAGAAAAGATAAAACATCCATTCCTCCCCACTAAAAACCCAAGTTTCAATATCAACTTTTCTTTGGTAATTCTAAAGTTATTATATACATTGAAAATACAGAAAACTTTATTTTAAAAATCATAAAGCCACCACACAGAGACACGCATACAAAGTACAGAAATAGGCCCACATGCATCTTTGTCTTACGTATTCAACTTTCCCTCTGGACATTATGCCATTATTATTCAAATTATTCTCCTCCTTAAAAGCCTGGAAAGGTACAAAAAAGAAGCACGAAACCTGTATTTAACAAGATGTTACATTCACTACAGATCAGCTTTGCCTCCGTACTGAAATTTAAATTAGTCAATGGTGTTCTTCCTGAGAATATACATTTAAAAAAGAAGACTGCTCGACATTTGTGTGTGTGTGTGTGTGTGTGTGTGTTTTCAGAAAGAATGTAGAATGTTATCAACAAACCTCATTTAAATCCTATAAAAGTTAGGAAAGTATAATGAATATCATCTAATGAATATGGCAAATATTGAGAAAACCTACAGAACATCAATATCAGACAAAATCTGGGTTTTAGTTGTAGCATTTAAAAATTCCTGCATCCTTTTTTTGAAACCAAAAAAAAAAAAAAAAAAGTGGTCTAGTTTTGTTCCCAGCTTAATTAGTCAATTCATTTAGGGCAGAGTGCCTTTTTCTTCATATTATATATATGCCTAAATTTGTTAAAAGTTAAAGGAGTCTTAAAAACTAGTTCAAGGCTTATTTCAAATTAAGGAAATTAAAGAAGACAGAAATGTGGTGTTTTCCTTCTGGCTTTACTGAAAACAAATAAGCTAAAGTGTTACCCAAAGCATAACGGCATTTAAACCTGAGGCCCTGTAATTCTTTTCCCAAACTCTTAAGGAGGTAGGTTACAACATAAAAAGACTGAAGACTCCTCAGCAGAAGGCTGAACCACTGTCAATGAAGTAAGACCTCTTCGGTATGTAGTGGGGGAAAGTAGAAGTAACATTACAATATTTGGAGACAAAAGATCTAAATGCAAATCAAATCTCCATCACTTGTTCCTAGAGGTAAATTTGAGCAGCCAATTGAATTTTTTTTCTTCATTGTAAAATGAAGATAATAATAGACAGTGTATTGGGTTTATGAAAAATAATCACACATATGAATTCTTAACAAAATCTAATTTGGTGAGAACATTTTTCCACAAAATCATCATCTGCCAATTTTCACCAGCAATTAGTAAACATTTTTTAGAGGTCATCTGAATCCAACTAAGTTCAACTCAACAAAAACTTACTGGATGCTCATCCTGTGTTTAGATCTCTTCCAGGTGCCTGATTAAAAGGCAGGGTAAGAATAAAAAGTGAAAAGGAGAAAGGCCCATTTAAGTCACAATTTCTGCTCCCGAGGACCCTGTAATCTTGTGGCGGAGACCACATTTCACATATAAACTATTGGAAAAATACTTGACATTATAAAGTACTGCAAAAAAAGCATGGTACTGACAATGAACGGCTCTTGTGGAAATTTTAGGTGAGGTCTTACGTGAGGTCAGAAAAGGGTTCAGAGCAGTGAGAACACGGCACTATGATTATCTTTCCCAGCCCCTTTAAGCACTCACTTCTCGAGGAACCCATCTGTGAAATCTGAGAAGAAACATTCTCCCCCAGAAAAGCTTCTGTGGGTGGATATGCTTAGTGGCACCTTGGCCATTTACTCTGGGCTTCTTATTCCCCTTCACTTTCCTGGCCCTGCCTCTGCACTGAGTTACTCTCCGTGTCTTCACCTTCTCTGCCCACTCCTAGGCGTGGCAGTGTCACCAGCTCATCCCTCTGCAGCTTTCAGGACTGAAGAGCACGCTCAGGCAGGGCTCAGTGCCGCACAGCTGGAACATCACCAAGCAGGGAAACGAGACCTGACCTCCTCTCCCAGCCTTCTCTCTATGCACTCTGTGGCCTTGAACAACTCACCTCCACACAACACGCCTCACTCGCCTCGCACATCGAATGAGAGTACGGGATATTCATAAGCCCTTCTTGCTCCTAAACATTCAATGTCTGTGCCTGATCTACAGCTTCCAACCATTTCCAAGTGGCAACTGGGGGCTCACCAGTCACACAGCTCCCGAAGAGGCACTGACGTGACCACATCAACGGCTTCTATTGTGGGGAAGGGTCAGCGACTCCTTCAGAAAATAGCTGATCTAAACAGAGCCCAAGGAGTGTCATGGCAACACCGCTCACAAGCTGCCAAAGGTGGGGAGGAAAAGCAGCCAATATGTGTGTGCAGCTGCCACATTTCAGAACAGCAATCAAACCTCATTAATATCATCTTGCTTAATACCAAGTCCCGTAGATCATAAGCTATTTTTATTGTGTATTTAACAGATTTTTGTATTGTCTTCCCTGCCAGAATCTTCACAGTCCAATACAGAAGACTCTGCCATCACAGAGCCTTAAGATCTGAGGCCACCCAAGGTTAACTCAGGAGAAGGAGGAAGGGGAAGAAGCAAAAGTAATAGAAAAAAAAATGACAAGGGGGGAGAAAAATAATACACATTGAGGTCGAGGCTAGCTAGGGAAGAGGCAGGAGTAAAATGTAATAAGTGCAAGTAAAAGCCAATGCTACAGACACTCAAGAACAAGGCGCCAGGTTGCAGCTCTCCAAAGACTCAAATGTATGTGTGGAAAGGAGAGTGGAAGAGCTCAGTCTTCTGGTACACTCGGGGACCACAGGTCCCCCGACGCCAATTTTGATCACAACTTCTGCTTATTTTCACAGTCTCTACAATCCATATCCCTTAGAAGGGTCATGCATGCTACTCTGCAGAGCCCTACACCCGTGTTCCAGGAGGGAAGCATCTATCCACTACCGAGTGCCTTTCAGAGCTTACAGGAAAGGGCTTCTGCTAAATGTCCTATTTAGAAACAATCTGTCTCCCTCATGGAGGAATGGGAATTCTAGCTTTTGATGACTGACCAAGCTAAACTTTGTGAAAACACCTGTCACAAGGCCTGTCACATAACAGACGTGCAATGAATGTCTACTTCTTTCCATCTGTTTAATACAGCAGCAGCAGCACCTGTATCACCTTTATTCTTAGTGGTCTTCACAGAAACAAGGACTCCAGACAGAGCCTGTAGAGTCCTAAGAAGATACTCAAGTGCCAACCATCTCTCCAATGCTTGGTGAGATGTGGGCACGATTTGCAGAACTCCCACTAACTATGCAGGCAAATTTAAGTAAGTCATTTCTTCCCTGGGGTGGGGGAGCTGGACTAGATAGGTTTTAACTTCCTTTCCAGTTTGGAAATTCTTTAAGCCTAGAAGTCTCATATCCATCTCAGAAACAAGCAATAGGCAGAGAGAAAAACTATTGGAGAACATAGTCATTTGCTTCTCTACTGAGCACTATGTCTGGGGCCCTGTGCCAGGAGCTACAGGAAACTCAGAGAAGCAGAAAGTAATCCTTAAATTCAAAGCCTTTAAAATATGTATGAGGGATGAGATGGGGCTGGACACATGGAAAGATGGCAATACAAAATAAAGTTTAATTATAAAACAAAGTCCATTGCTAAGGCTGAATTCCAGAGCCAAGGAGCGGACAGGGATGACTTGTGTGGGAGAAGGGGTACGTGCTGGTTCCTCAGGCAGCAAAGCAAGGCAAAATGGCACGGGGTGCATTTTATAAGAGCTGGCCCTCTGTGGTGGAGGAGTGATCAATACCTGGGATAGTTAAATCTCTTATTGTTTTATGTCTTAGATTCCGTTAACATCCTCTGTTTCATACATTAAACACTAGAATACTAGGCCGGGCGCGGTGGCTCACGCCTATAATCCCAGCACTTTGGGAGGCCAAGGCGGCGGATCACAAGGTCAGGAGATCGAGACCATCCTGGCTAACATGGTGAAAGCCCGTCTCTACTAAAAATACAAAAAATTGGCCGGGCCTGGTGGTGGGCGCCTGTAGTCCCAGCTACTCAGGAGGCTGGGGCAGGAGAATGGCGTGAACCCAGGAGGCGGAGCTTGCAGTGAGCTGAGATGGCGCCACTGCACTCTTGGGTGAGAGTGTGAAACTCTGTGCCAAAAAAAAAAAAAAAAAACTAGAATAATAATGTCCACCCCACCTATCTTCATCATAATGCTCTGTGGACAGTAAGAATATAAAATAGGGACAGGACACCTGGGTCCCAGGCCTTGCTCCATTGCTGCTATTCTAGTGCCAGGATTTTGCTAAGTGGATAACCTGGCTGTGTGATAAGAGACTTTGTAGAATTTCAGCTAGAGTTCTTGAGGCCTCTTGAGAACTCAAGAAGGATGTGTTCAAAGCTCACATTTTGCAGACAGAGTCTAAGGTTCACCAAAAGGAAGTGATTTCTCTCAACTACACATGTCTATGATTGATGCCCAGTTCTTCAGACACGCCTGATATTTATCTGCTTCTGAGTCCTGCTACAAGCTGGTTTTTGCCTGCCAGAGACTTACTCTTCAAATCCTTGTAATATCTTATCAAAGTCCAATTAATAACCTTTCAAAGCCAGCTCTTGTCCCTAGTTCTATAAGAAACCTCCAATAGGAAAGAGTTCTCCAAATTCTGTCTCTCTCAAAGTATAATTACTGAGCTCACACATCACACCAAGTCTTGACTGGCCTCGAATCAAACTCACCTCCACAGACCTGCCAGCTCCCTCCTTCAATTTCTTAGCAAGCTACCTTGCTTGTAGGTGTTGAGTAAATGATTATTAAGTCACGTTGGTCTGACAGCCACAGTTTGTGGACATTCAGCCAAGTATCTTCTAAAACATGCCATGTTGCCTGCCTCCGACAAGCCGAGAAGTGTGCAATCCCCAGAGCAAGCAAAATGGTTTCAGCCACCTCCAAATCCATCAAGCTTTTTACTAGACCAGCTGAACATGCAGCAAAGGAGAAGAGGCATAAAGGAAAGGAGAGGAAGAGCAAAGGGCATGACTGCAAATTGGATGAACAGCATGCTTGTGAGCTCAGGAGCACTGGTATTATCATTCCAGTTTTACAAGTAAGAAATTTGCAGTGCAGCAATTCAACAGCTGGCCAAGGGCCTCATACAGAGTCCCTGATGGAGCAAACAGGTCTCAGTGCTGCCACCTTTTCAGCTACTGCTTTCACCACTGTGGTAAAATGGTGTATAGACAGAGTCTCAATACCTGCCATCAGTGGGGCAGGCCCATTGAACCAACTGCAGAGGATAGGAGGCATCTGGAAAGAAACAGCCACAGAAGCTACTTACAGCAAACGTTTATACCGAGTTTATACTCAGCCAGTAATGTCTGAGTGAAAGCATGGCAGAAAGATTGATGAGACAGCACTTTGTAACTCCAGAGGCAACCCCAGGCACTTATCAAATGGGAATTTTTAAAAATCCCTTTAAACACATGAGGACTCAGATGCCAGCACACGTTTTGATGGCCCCAGCCAGACAGCAAAGGCATATTGGCACCACTGCAATTTGTCCATTCACCAATATGCTTCCCAAAAAGCACCCATATGCTTTCTTTTAGCATCCATATGCTTTTTTAGCAAGGAAACTAAAATATTTCATTAGTTTTGAGTAATTAATAATTACTTATTTCACAATAGTCACCCTCATTAAAAAGCAAAAATAACTGATTAAGCTGCAGGATCCTGGCTTTCAACTCAGGCTTTTTAAATTTTTTTAAAAAAATTCTTCCCCTCTAGGAATTGAGTAATAGGGTAAAGCAGCCAGTGTGGAAATATTCACACTACAGGGAATGAACAGTTATCACCCACAACCCAGCATTCCTCTTGACTGAGACATCGTGGTTTAATGAAAAGAACATGGACTTTGGATCAGAAAGACTTAGAATCCAATCCCAGTTTGACCCCTTCTGAATAGTAACTTTAAGGAAATGAAGGGTGTTAAAAAGATAAAGCCTGCTGGATCCCTTCAACCCAGTCTTCCATTATTCCCAAGGAGTGACTTCACAGCATCCCCGCCCCCCGGACCCCGCTATCTCAAGGCATGGTACAGCATGCCCCAAGAATGCTGGCAGCATGCCAGTCATTGTCAGCACACCACGGCAACAGCCTTGAAATAGGGCGAGGCCCTAAGTGAATGTTTCTCAAACACTAATAAGCATATGAACTACCTGGGGATCTTATTAAAATAGAGATTCTCATTCAGAAGTTCTAGAGTATGATCTGAGATTTGCATTTCTAACAAACTCCAGGTAATGCTGATGCTTCTGGTCCTCAAACCACACTTTGAGAAGCAAGAGCCTTACAACTGTCAAGATGAAGTCAGGAAATAGAATCTTGAAAAGCAGAACATCTGTGCCTGTCTCATTGGGCTGTGATAAGGATTATTAATCAGATGGGTGATAATATTTCTGTATATTGAACAGCACACTGGTACAGTCCTGTTAAAAGGGTATGGTTTCGGCCATGCACAGTGGCTCACGCCTGTAATCCCAGCACTTTGGGAGGCCGAGGCAGGTGGATCACCTGAGGTCAGGAGTTCGAGACCAGCCTGGCCAACATGGTGAAACCTCGTCTCTACTAAAAATACAAAAAATTAGCCGGGCATGGTGGCTCATGCCTGTAATCCCAGCTACTACAGAGGCTGAGGCAGGAGAATCGCTTGAACCCAGGAGGCGGAGGTTGCAGTGAGTCAAGGTCATGTCGTTGCACTCCAGCCTGAGTAATAAGAGCAAAACTCCATCTCAAAAAAAAAAAAAAAAAAAGGGTATGGTTTCTACTACAGACAACAAACCTGAGACCCAAGTAAATCAAGTAACTTGTCCAAGGCCACACAACTAATCCTGCTGACCTTCAAATACAGGTTTATCTGCCTGTCAAGCCTATCAGTATGAGTATATGCCAATGGAAAGGTAGGATATAAAAGTAGATACTACTGTAGATTGCTGGTATAAAGCCTCGTTCTTGTTTTGCCATTATTCCCAGGGAGACATTAACCTGCTGTGTGAATTTTAATAAGTCTTACCCCTTCTAACCACCTCCATTTCTGCATCTGCAAGGTGAAGTTACTGCCATTGGCAAACTCTGAGGCCTCTTCCATCTCTGACACTGCCTTTCACTCTTCTGGCCCCCCACAACACACTCACAGTGGGTCATCAGGTGCTAAGTTTTAGCTTCACACATGTGGCAGTCATTACAACTTGGCAGCATCTAAATTCTAGCTGCTCACATCTGCATTTGTGCTGATCTGTGCATAGTCAGAAGTTATCTCTGTTAAAAGTCTCATGCTCAATATAATGGGGGGCGGGCCGGGGGAAGGAGAACAAAATAGATGCCCCAAAGCACTGAAATTCCAATTTAGTTGAAAACTCAGTATGATCAGGGCACTATGACCCTAACTACTCCTCATCTCCTCATCTCACTTACCAAATAAAGATATTGAGAGCACTAACCTGACAGAAGTTTGAAGAACAAGAAAAAAACTGAGTTATGCATAATGTGTTTCATATGATTATCTAACTTTTTTTATTCTTTCTTAAGGAGCCAGATAAACATGTAGTTAATGAATTATGATATGAAGTAATACATAATGTATGATCTTGTCCCTTCCTAAAATCCCATAGTACACATTCTCTGTATTCCTCTGGGGCCCATCTACCATTTTCTACCAGAAATTTCCATGGTTTATGAACTTGCATCATTGTCTCTATTTGTCTTCAATGTTATCTCTGGAGGTATTCACATATTTTGGAGTAAATCCAGATTTAAATCCAGATTTTATATTTATTAGCTGTAAAACTTTGGGCAAATTACTCAACCTCTCTGAGCACTTACCCATTTTCTGTTTCATAGGATTATATACAATAATGTATTGAGATGTCTAGCATTTAGCAAATTCTGGATTAAAACTGAATTCGAATGCATGAGTGAATGAATGAAGTAGAATAAGAGTTTCAATAATAAAATATCACTCACTAGTTTGAGATACATACATGCCAAGAGTCATGCTACAAAACGAGCCTAACACTCAGAGTATAACAATAGGTGACTACGGGGAAAATCCAACAGCAAAAGGAAATGTATGCTCTCAAATGTCATCTCATACTTCCCACATAGAATGAAAACTTTTGCTTAACTCATGGATGGCCTTCAGAGCATCTACAAACGTCCTAAACCTGTCGATAGCATTTTCTGAAGTTCTGCATTTTCCAACTATTTCATAAATTCATCTGAGTTTCTGAAAATTCCATAATCCTCACATCTGCCCCAAACACAAGATCATGTGTATGCACGTGTGCATACACATACACACACGTATATTAAGAACTACTACCTTAGGGCAGGCACAGTGGCTCACACCTGTAATCCCAGCACTGTGGTAGGCCGAGGCGCGTGGACTCCTGAGGACAGGAGTTCGAGACCAGCCTGACCAATATGGTGAAACCCCATCTCTACTTAAAAAAAAAAAATTAGCTGGGCGTGGGGGTGTGCACCTGTAGTCCCAGCTACTTGGGAGGCTGAGACAGGAGAATTGCTTGAACCTGGGAGGCGGAGGCTGCAGTGAACCAAGATCGTGCCACTGCATTCCAGCCTGGGTGACAGAGCGAGACGCCGTTTCAAAAAAAAAAAAAAAAAAAGAATTGCTACTTTAGGCAGGTCCCTGGACAGAAAGGGACTGTCAAATAAAAGAGAAAAAGTAGATTTAATAAAACAAGGCTGAAAGCTGCAAACATACTGTTTAGAAAGTATGGGTAGTGGAACTTATAATGATGACCATCTCAAACCAGAAAAAAGGGGCTCTGAATTCAAGGCCTGGCTTGTCTGCAAATTCGCTACGGGTCCTTGGGCAAATCTGAGACTCATGAAAATCAGAGGGTTCCTTTGACATCATCTATGCCACCCTCCTCCTCCCATCTCACAGATGGAGAAAGTGCAGCTCAGAGGAAAGTTAGGCATTCACTAAACTCATGGCAAATTAATTAGAGCCAGGATTTGAACCTCAGACTCAGTCAACTGATTTCTACTCTTTGAACCTCTATACTGTGAGGTTCAAGGTAAGCGCTTAGGTCCAGTGGTCTCTAAGTACCTTCTATCGGTTGGGTAACAATTACTACATTCTTCTCCAGACCTGGAAGCCCCCATGTACATGTGAGTTTCATTTTGGCAATGATTATACTAGCTGTTTCTCAGTCCCAGCCCATTCCCACAAGAATAAGGCAGAAGGGTCTGAAATAAGAGAGAAGGGTCTGAAAGGGTGAGAGACACTGCTATTCATGCTGTGTAGCCCAGCAATTGGGAATTGCGGGCCTTGAACTAGACTTCATTGTGTTAGCTATTATTCTTCTCTCCTCTTGCTTATTAAATCCCTCATCTGTCTTCTTTTTTTTAATGTTCCCCAACAATGTGCAGTAAACAGGAGCTCATTCTCAGATTCCTATAATTCACTGGTTCAGAAAAGGGCAGGAGGCGGGTGGAGGAGAGTGATGATGTCAGCGTCAAACAACCTCTTACAGGAAGAACTGCAAGGGAATCCACAGTCTTTTAATAAACACGGAGAGCAGAAGGTAGCCGGAACACTCTGTGCCACGTCTTCATGAAATTAATGAAGATACCTGGAGTCCATTTATGTTTTAAGGACATCTCACATCCCCATGCTGAAAATGAAATTGGTTTTGCCTGGAAGATAATGGCCTTTTAAGAACTAGGAAGTGAGAGGATAGTTTATAGAAAAAGATTTCTCTACTTAAAGATACAACTATGGAGTCAGAAGAATTCTAGTCCAAGATCAGTCAAAAACACTTTAGACAAATCAGATTCCCTCCCAGACACTAAAATCTCCATCTGTGAAATGAATAATTTGTTCAGATTACTTCGTGAAGTCCCCTCTGGCTTTGACATTCTGATCTCCTTTACAGATCCAATGATTTGCTCTGGAAAAATCAAATAATGGAAGAAGCATCCACCTCTTCCTAACAGTCTTAATAGGGGGGAAGTTTACCAGATTCTCTCATAAGACCCAGATCAGGGAACAATGTCACAGAGTAAAGAAACGTGGAGGAAGACAGCTTTTCTTCCCTAACAAGGAATTGCAAGTTGCTGGAGTAAGGGACTACCGCTACCGGTGTATAAATGCCCATTCTTACAGTATACATAATAAAAGTCATTAACTGCATGTCTGGTATGTAAAAGAAGCAAAAGCTAAGCAGAAAAATAACTACTTTCCCACACTGGCTGTGCAGTAGAGTCATAGGACTGTCCTGTGATGTTGGAAACATGGCACCAGGAGAGAGAAGGGACTAGCTAGGAAATAAAATCATATATAAGAGAACATTTAACGAGAAGTAATGCCATGATCAACTGGTCCAACTTTGTCATTAGATGATGAAACAGACCTCATAGAGGGAAGGTGACTTGCCTAGGTGACACAGCCAGGTGACATTACAGCTGAGATTAGAAAAGGATTCTCATGGCTTCTGGTGCACATAACATACAACATACTGCTTTGCTCCCAAAAACAATGTGATTCTATTCAGGTTATTACAGAGATAATTTCACTTATAACTACTGCCTCTACCTCCACTTCAAAAAACGGTAACTGATTAATTTTATTTAAAGCAGACTAGGACTGTTTCCACCAAATTATAATAAACAATTCACTCTGGCAATATAGACAAGTCCATGAGATTTAATTGGGTATTATTCATCCTTGCTAATGAATCACCCTGTGGAAAACAGGGATAATCAACCGTCTACAAGAGGCCAGAAGCCTGTTCTCGTTCAAGTACAGATCTTGCCTATTAAAAAACATTAGGTATCAGCTCTAAATAGTAAACAGGGTATACTGTCTCAGATTCCATGGAGTGCAGCTTTAAATAGATTTGGTTTGGAAATGGGACAGAGAACACACCGCAGTCAGTGGATCAACGTTGAGAGCAGAGGAAAACAATGATTACACTCATTAAGTGGGTACCTGTTGACACATTTACTGTCAAGTCTAATTATTTATTGAAACTGTTATTCTTTCTTCATTACTGCCACTGATACCAATTATTGCCACAAGATTATTTTAAATTTCTACAGCTTGCTCCCAGAATATTTACTTCTCCACCTCCCAAAGGTTACTTGAGAGGTTTCTATCATTTACTCTCTATCACTCCCCACCTCCGAAATATAACGAAAAGAGAAAGAGAGAAAATTCCTCTTTCTTGAGAGTAATTTTTGTAACCTTTCAGGGCTTGCTTAAAACTCCCTTGATCGTTTCAAGATGGGTTTCTGTGGGGACAGGGGATACAGTTAATTACTTTTCAAAGCTTATTCTATTAATATTTAACAATTGGCATTGGAGGGAAGGTTAGTGTGATAACTGCAGTTTCTAAATGCACAAGTTAGATCTCTGCCTCACAGAGCTGTCAAAAACTATGATAGTAGGTATCTACAGTACATTCTTTTCTGATATATTTATCCATAAAAATAAAACATTAGAAATAAGTTTTTGCAGGGTTATTTTGTGGACTAGAAAAGAAATAAAAGGTGGACAGGAGCCATTCTTACATTTTTTGCCACTACCTTTTTTAAAAACAATGTTTTTAAAAAGAATGATGGCTTCCAAACACGGCGTGTTCTCACTCAGAAGTGGGAGTTGAACGAGAACACATGGACACAGGGAGGGGAACATCACACATCGAGGCCTGCTGAGGAGTGGAGGGCACGGGGAGGGAGAGCATTAGGACAAACACGTAATGAATGCGGAGTTTAAAACCTGGATGATGGGTTGATAGGTGCAGCAACCACCACGGCACACGTATACTTGTGTAACAGTCCTGCATGTTCTGCACATGTATCCAAGAACTTAAAGTAAAATAATAAGTAAATAAATAAAAAGAAAACTTCCTGGGTAAACTAGCTTATATTCCACTTGAAAAATAAATAAATAAATAAATAATAATAAAAAAGTATTTTTTATTATTATTTATTTAATAAATTATTTAAATAAATTATTTAAATAAAAAAGTATTTTTTTTATTATTTATTATTTTTAATATAAATTATTATAATAAATAATATATAAATATAAATATAAATATAAATATAAATATATATATAAATATATATATAAATATATAAATATAATAATATAAATTATTTAAAATAAATAATTTATTATTATTTATTATTTATTATTTATTATTTATTATTTATTATTTATTATTTTAAAGAACAATGTTCTTTTTTTGTAGGAATGAGAAGAAAATCTAAATAACTTCAGTGGCTGTTATGTCTGGTTTAATTATAGAAATTTCATAGTCCATACATAACCCACCTTGTTTGCACATGTGTTCTTATTATACATATTATATTATATATATAATATTATATATTATATATATTATATTATATGTATCTTATATTATATATATTATATTATATGTATCATATATTATATATATGATATTAGCTTTGAAAATCATGTAAACCTAACACCTCTCAATTCTAAATTAGAATTGAGAAATTAATCCTCTCAATTCTAAATTTTCTAAGTCCTACAAATTTGGGGCAATACCAACCAATTTTATTCTTCTCAAAGGTCTGTGCGACTAAAGTCATGGTTGCATTTCAAGGTCATAGATCTAATATACCAAAGGAATTAACAAAATATTCAGCAGAACACATGTGTATAGTACTTTAAATAACGATATCAAATCTTCTACAAAGTTACTATTCTACATATTGACTACTTCACCTCTTTTTGGCTAAGTTCTGAAACATTACATAAAACGCAGTAGAGCTCTTTATGAGGTACAGATTCAGCAGGTTAACTACAGGAGAAAAATCACATCTGGTAAATTTTACAACTATGATGCTTCCTTTAAATTTTTTTTCTCCATTGGCCTCCATTTTCTTGGCAAACTCAAGACAAAGATATTCTTCTGCCAAGGATTGGTGTCATTCCCAGTGTTCCACCAGGAGAGTGGCATTCAGATACAATGGATGCAAGGTTTCAAAAGACTAACTCAATTTTCTGTGTTCTTAGGATTTTTCTGTTGTGGCTTTGGATTCTAGCTTTTTGAGATGATTTTGTTTGGCAGCTAAGAGAGAGTGACTGACCCAGCCAGAAATATTTGGCCCCTTCAGAGCCAGGTAACACTGGCAGCATAGCGTAGTGAAAAATGCACTCAATCAAGGGTTAGGAAACCAGGTAAAAAGCCCTCCTGCCACATACTAGTTGAGGATACAATAAAATAATGGTTAAGCACATTCTACTCCATTGCATTTTATGGACACTTAAATACATACACATTAAATCTGAATCGTCTGTGTGGCCCAGATTTTTGGTTTTGGTATTAAACCTTAAGGGCTATGAAGTAAAAGGGTAAAAATAAATCAAAAAAACAAAAATAAAAAGAGAGGTCAGCTCACTCTCTTGACCATTTTTCAGTTCTTTTCCTCATAAAGTACATTTGTATTTCTTCTATTCTTTGTATTTCTTCTAAAATCAACATTACCAGCTCAGATGCCTATTAGTATTTCATAAACATGAAGACACGCCTCCTCTCTTACCTCAGATAGCTGGCTCCTGGAATGGATGGTTGACACAAGGTTCAGCCAACTGCAATGCTAGTATCTGCAAATGAAATAAGTAAAAATTACTTCCAGACACCAAACCCATATTTATTCATTAATAGTCATAACCTCATATCTACATAATGGTTTCTTGTTTTACAAAACATTGTCACATTCATTTCACCCCACAGGAACCCGATGAAGAAGCAGGAAGGGATGATTCTACTCACTTCATAGGTGAGGAAACAGAAGCTCAAAGAGGGACAGAAAGGATGAGAAGGGAACTAACACCATCCTCACGATTAACTTCACAGAAACCATACAAAATGAATATTATTGTCCACATTTTACAGAAGTAGAAACTGAAGTTCACAAAAGGAAAGTAATTTGCCCAAGATTATACAGTTTAGTATCTGGCAGGGCATGAATTTGGAGCCAAAGTTTCTGCCTGCTGGTCCAGTAATCCTTCCTTTCTACTTTAGTTCTTCCTAGGTTATTAGGCTAGGGAAAGACAAAAACAAACAGCAACTCATTGTCTTAATTCACAAGGCTTGGTGGAGAGAGAAAATGAAATAAAACCAGCTATTTGATTGAAATGAGGGAATGGGAAAAGTACATAGGATTTCGAACCAGTCAGATTTCCTTTAACCAATGGCCTTAGGCAAGTTATTTAAACTCCATAAGTGTCAATTTCTTCATATGTACATGAAGATTATGGTATATACTCCATAGCCAAAGCTGCTCTTAGTTAAACTTTTTAAATAAGATTTCTCTCCATTATTCCATGTATATGGTTAGAGAGAGCAGTGATAACATTTCTTCCCATAAATCCACATTTATATGATCAAAAGATTACATTATAAGCACATTAGGCAAGATAATATCTCTTTGACTTATGTTTCCTAGTTTTAAAACACCGAAATATTAATCTATGTCACTCTCACACGACCTCATCTAACAAGAGACAGCTCAAAAACTTTTAAGATTTTAAAATCAAATGTTTCCTTGACCCCTAAAAAGCAAAACAGATACTGCTTTAGTTGAAAGACCTGCTAATGAATCACACGTCATTTTCAACTTTGTGCCTATAATCATGCCCTAGGTTCAGAGAGTTGGAGTTTCCACCAGACTCTAAGAACAAAGCAAATTTGTTTTAATAGAATGGATGGATTTATTGATAAATATAAGACTTTTAGGAAGTTTTGATAAAATGTCCCGTTTACATAAAGGACTCAAAACAGGCTAAGAAAAGAACATGGATCCTGCAACTATACCCCTAAACTTAAAATAAAAGTTTAAAAAAAAAACAAAAAAAACAAAAGAGCATGATTGATCAGATGCCCTGCAAGAAACTTGTCATCTACCACCAAATGAACACATTAATCATCTTTTAACATCACACTTTATTTTATAGCTTGAAAAATCACAATGACCATTATGTCTCAAACCATCCCCTTTATAACTCCAATGAGACCTTATTACCCAAATTTTACAAATACAGAAATCAAACTTCAAAGATCACATGGTTAACATGGAGCAGATAAAAATGTAACACTGTATCTTGATACCAAAATCAGTAAGCACCCTTCTACTACATGATGTAGCCTCCCAATTGCTATTTGAAGAGGGTAACTAAATAACTTCAGGAAAGGGAAACCGAGTGCATAGCACAGAAAATTCAATTGTTGAAGCACTAACACACACTTAGTTCTAAGTTCTGCTTTATTAGCAAGTGAAAGGAGAAAGAGTAGACTTCACATCTGTGGTCTAACCAGAAGGTGACACATTACTAAGCTAAGGCAAAAGGAGTGTTTGATGCAGTGTTACCATAAACACTTTCTCAGATCTCACCAGGGAAGTTTCAAGATGCAACATCCCTGGGCAAAGTGTTGAAGCACAAGCCATATACGCAAGTCTGTACCAGTGAGGTTTTGTGAAGAGTCTGACACAGTTTGACTGTGTCCACACCGAAAATGTCATTTTGAATTGTAAACCCCATGAGTCAAGGGTGATACCAGGTAAAAGTAATCCGATCATGGGGGCAATTTCCCCCATGCTGTTCTCATGATACTGAGTGAGTCTCACGAGATCTGATAGTTTTATAAGCATCTGGCATTTCTCCTGCTGGCAGTCACTCTTTCCTGCCGCCGTGTGAAGAAGGTGCCTGTTCCTCCTTTGCCTTTCACCATGATTATAAGTTTCCTGAGGCCTCCCCAGCAATGTGGAACTGTGAGTCAATTAAACCTCTTTCTTTATAAATTACGTGGTCTCTGGCAGTTCTTTATAGCAGCGTGAGAATGGACTAATACAAATCCTTCACCAATTAGTTTCATTTTAAGCAATTGGAAAGCTGAAGTCTTTCTAGCTAAGAAGTTCACCATCCCTCTTCACGTGGATTGAGTGGCATGTGTCCTGAGTAGCTCCTGAGTATTTCATAATGCAATGGAGTTTTCCATAATTCCATACAGACATCTGGGACAAATGACAAATCCCACTCTAGCCTTTTGGTAATGAAGCCAGTTATCTTTGGCTGCCTCTGTGTATTTTATAACTAACTGCTGACCCAGAACTTGACATGTCTGCATCCTTTGTCAAACCATCCATCCTCTCTCCCCTCAAAAATATGCTCACCCTCAGAAGCAATTTTACAGAAGCAACTATATTTTGGAGAAAAACAGGATGGAGTAAACGAAGGTAAGATAATAAAGAGAGAGAAGCAAGAAAAACGACAGGGGGTAAAGAAAAAGCAGAAGAAAATGGAATGACATGGAAATGAAAAGTGCAGAGATCAGCTGCAATGGGTTTTTCACAAACCATGGTGTCCTTTATATTTACCACCACACCCCACAACAAAATGTAACCATCCCTAAGACGATTATCTTAGTGTTATGAACAAAAATTCTAAGTGGTATTGAACCAGTGTAAAGCTAACTCAAAATACTTGATATTTTGTAAGTGCTTTAGTACCAATAAGCAATATGACAGTATCTTATAAAAACTCCCACTAAGTCAATAAACTGGCACCTCTTTTGCCCTGGCGTCCCAGATATTCATTCTGAATAGGGGGAATCATATTGAAAACAATAATGAAATGGGGATGGAGGAACTGGGTTCTGGTTTTAGTGCTGTAATTATCAAATCTTTTTATTAGAAGTTGCATAAAATACACATTCTGTGTTTCTCTTTTCACGGTTCTTGACTATGGTTATCCCAAAACCACTGTGAAAGGGCCAATAATAATTTGGTCATTTTCATAAGTTTCATGTGGCAACAGAGGTAGTAGTAAAAGGATTACTTATACTAACATTTATTAAAATAAAACAATGTTTTAAACATAGAAGTCTGTCTCCAGAAGCAACTGAAATGTTAAATCAGGCCAAAGGAATTAGAAGACAAATATGGACTGCCCTGCACTCCAATCATCAAATACCACATACAATTTAAAGTGCACTCTCATGCCACCCTAAGATACTTATCAAGAATACAAGATCTTCCATAGCTTATGATTTGGTTGTCTCATTAAAGTAATGTTTGCCAGGATTTAATTGCTTCCCTCTCTGATTTTAATTTCCTCACCTGTCAGCATCTATCAGAGGCACTGAAATCTTCTGACATCTGGTTGATTGTGTTGAAATTAATCAGATTTTTTAAAAGTAAATTGCTTTGGCCTAAAGGTAATGCTCAACTTCTTAATGTTATATTTATAAGGGCTCTATCAATGGAATGTATAATCTAGAAATAAAATGAGAGACTTTAGGAATTCTGAGCAGAAATATAAGTAGCTTACATATCTCCAGCACCGGACTTTTAAAGATAAGTACTTTAAGAGTGACACCAGTAGCATGGCCAACCAGAAGCCCCTAGCTCTCGTCTCTTTCACAAAGACAGCCACAACAACAATCAACAACTAAACTTTAACAAAAATAACTGGGCCAGGCACGATGGTTCGTGCCTGTAGTCCCAGCACTCTGGGAGGCCAAGGTGAGTGGATCTGTTGCGCTCTGGAGTTTGAGAGCAGCCTGGGCAACATAGGGAAACCCCATCGCTATATAGAAAAAAACAAAAAGATGAACTAAAAACAGAAGAAGAAAAAATAATAACTAAGGCAGTACCAGACTGCATCAGAGAAGTAACAGAAACCTGGATAGCAAGAAACTCAGAATAACCACATAGAGAATAGAAACAAAACACCTGGTCTTTACCACCCATCACCCACTTGGGATCTGCTGGGAACAGGGAGGAACTTCTCTCTAGGGTAGAATGGTAAGCAAGAGGATCCCAGCAAGCCCCATCAACACCTTGAACAGCTACAGACCTCACCCATGGAGTCTCATGCAGTCCTCACAGAAGCCAAGTCCCAGCTGAGGGACCTGCCTGAAGTCCACATAGCCGTGCTTCCCCAAGAAAAAGAGCAACCAATGTGACCTGCCCTCTGTGGCCTGCCCAGCTACTGCACTATGCCGTCTTGGAAATGGAACTTTGGCTGGAGTGTCTCTTGCTTTGGGAGTGCATAGCTATGACACTCCATCACTAAGGCTAAGCCACCATTGAACCACCCCAACCCAGTGGCCCAACATCCCCAAGCCGAGCTGCCAGCAACTCTTCTGCTCTTCCCCATGGGCCCATGTGAAGGTAGAGTTACTTCATCTACCTTTCACCCTCCCCTTCAGGCCAGTGCTGAAGCAGTACCCTGCCTCCTGGGAAAACAGTACATTGGCCACTCAGAGCAGTCACACACCCCAGTACTTAATCTGAAGTAGCACCCTTCATCCCAGGGAAATGGTACCTGGGCTGCCTAGAAAAGTCATGTCCCCTAGGCCTGAGCTGAAGTGGCATATTGTCCCTTGCTGAATTGGTGCCATCGCTCAGCTGAGCAGCTGTACATCCCAAAGCTGAGCTGATGTGATAACCCACATCCTTGGAAAACTGAGCAGTGGCTGGGCTGATCCTTGGAAAACTGAGCAGTGGCTGGGCTGATCTGAGACACTCCAGCCTAAAGGGAAAACAACTCTAATACGCTGTTTCCCTGGAGCTGGTCTAGCTGCTTAGTGTCAGAGCTGCTAAGATACCCCTCTTCCTGTGGCGTACAGCCACCACTGTGCTGTACTCTGCTCCCACTCAGGGCACAAGTAACAGCTGTATGTTGCCATTCTGGGGTACTGCTACTACATGTGGTCTTACAGAGTCTAAGGTACTGCTGAGTCCCAAGAATCACTACAACATGGTGTCTCATCCCCTGGGATCCAAGTTGCCACTGAACCCTACTGGCTCATGTTGCCAAATCAGGGCATATCCTGCTCTCTGGGTCCAAACTTCCCTGCACTCCTTCTTTCCTGGAGTTGAGCCACTCACAGCTGGGACTGAGCTTGCAGAATAGTGTCTCAGAGTCACAAATCCTGGCTCTATGGGAAGCCTACATCCAACCCTAGCACAGAGAGTGAACCTGTAACCCAAGACCCAGGTGTCACAATAGGTTGGCAAGATCCTGGGCATAAGACTCTGGTCCCACAGCCACTTCGAGCACCTGCACCTAGAACTCAGCACCACTGCACTTGCTTGTAGGTCATGTCATATCTGACATGAAGAGCAGTCCCCTTGGCTAAATCTCCCCATTATGAAAAAAATAATAGGAGGAACTCAAAAGCCCTTGACACTGAGGACATTAATAATCTATGCCACCACCACCACTGCCACAAACTTCTACAACTTAAGCTACTGAGGTGCCCACAGTTATTGCTGACATTGAACGTAGCTTTAGAAGCTGCATGGAGACCATATCACTGCATCTATTCAGAAACAAAGTCATCACACCCCTCCCAACTGTAACACCAACCCTAATTGCAAGCAGAAGTCTTTTTTTATGAAAACCACTCCAGAAAGTTTGTATAGAAGAGGTAATTGTTCCACTGGATGCACAGACATCAACTCACTGACACAAGAAACATGAAAAAGCAATAAAATATGACACCACCAAAGGAATGTAGCTCTTTAGTTTCAGACTCCAGTAAAAAAGAAATCAATAAAATGCCAGAAAAGGAATTCAAAATAATGATCTTAAGGAAACTCAGTGAGACACAAGAAAATACAGATAGACAATTTTACTAAATCAGGAAAATAATTCACAATATGAAGAAGAAATTCAACAAAGACAGACATAATAAAAAAGAATAAATCTCAAAGATAAAGAATTTCATGAATGCATTCTTACCCTCATACCAAAACCAGACAAGGACAAATATGTAAAAAGAAAATTATAGGTCAGGATCTCTGATGAAAATAGGTGCAAAAATCCTCAACAAAATACTAGCAAACTGAATCCACAAATACACTTAAAGGAGCATTTACTACGATCAAGTGGGATTTATCCTAGGGATACAAGGATAATTTAACATAGGTAAACCAATAAACGTGATACATTACCTCAACAAAACAAAGTACAAAAACCATGATTATCTCATTAGATGCAGAAAAAGCATTTCATAAAGTTCAACATTCCTTCATGATATAATATCTCAAGTCAGGTATAAAAGAAACATACCTTATCTCAGCATAATAAACACTTCACATGATAAACCCACAGTCATCAACATACTGGACACGTTCAAATTGAAAGGTTTCTTTTAAGCTCTGGAACAAGACAAAGATGCTCACTTTTACCACTTTTATTCAAGATAGTTCTTGAACAGGCGTATACACAAATGGGACAGAACAGAGAACCCAAAAATAAATCCACGTATTTACAGCCAACTGATTTTCAACAAAGGAAACAAGAACAATCTCTTTAATAAATGGTGCTGGGAAAACTGGACATCCATATACAGAAAATGGAACCACCATGAGATATCACCTAACCCAAGTTAGAATAGCTATTATCAGAGACATAAAAAAAAAATAAGAAACGCTGGCAAAGATGCAAAGAAAAGAGAATTCATACACTGTGGGTGAGAATGTAAGTTAGTATAGCCATTATAGAAAATAGTATAGAGGTTCTTCAAAACACTAAAATAAGAAATATCAGCTGGGCATGGTGGCTCACGCCTGTAATCCCAGCACTTTGGGAGGCCAAGGTGGGCGGATCACGAGGTCAAGAGAAGGAGACCATCCTGGCCAATATGATGAAACCCCGTCTCTACTAAAAATACAAAAATTAGCCGGGCATGGTGGCACGCATCTGTAGTCCCAGCTACTTGGGAGGCTGAGGCAGGAGAATCGCTTGAATCCAGGAGGCGGAGCTTGCAGTGAGCCAAGATAGCACCACTGCACTCCAGCCTGGTGACACAGCGAAACTCCGTCTCAAAAAACAAACAAACAAAAAAGAAATATCTTAAGATCCAGCAATCCCACTACTGGTCATATATCCAAAGGAAAAAAAATCAATATTTCAAAAAGATATCTGCATTCCCATGTTTATTGCAGCATTAATTATAACAGCCAAGATAAGGAATCAATCTAAGTATCCATCAACAGATAAACAGGCAAAGAAAATGTGTTATATATTTACAATGTAATACTATTCAGCCATAAAAAAATGAATGAAATCTTGTCATTCATAGTAACATGGATAAGTCTGGAGGACATCATGTTAAGTGAAATAAGCCAGAAACAGAAAGTTATTTGTCACATGTCCTTTCTCATATGTGGAAGCTAAAAGAAATTGATCACATAGAGAGTAAAATACTGATCACCAGAGGTGGAGAAAAGTAGCAGGAGGGGGAGGATAGCCAAAGGTTGGTATATGGATACAAAAGTACACTGGAGGAGTCAGTTCTAGTGTACTACAGCAATATAGAATGACTATAATTACCAACAATTTATTGTATATTTTCAAGTAGCTAGAAGAGTGGCTTTTGAATGTTCCAAACACAAAGAAATAATAAATGTTTGAGGTGATGAATATGCTAAATACCTTCATTTGATCTTTATACATTGTATACATGTATCAAAATATCACACTGTACCCCGTAAACATGTACAATTATGTGTTAATTTAAAATAATAATAAAAGCAAAAAAGGTAAATACTTTTAAAAAAATTCATTTAACAAATGCTCATTGAGCATATATAGTGCTTGCAAGCAGGCACTTCAGGGTAGGGAGGAAAAAAACATGAAGCTATCTCAGAAAGTTTGGGGCAATAAGTAAGAATTAACTAATTAAGCAGAACTCACTTTAACAGAAGTAGCCAATCTAGTCACTCAAAAGCTTAGTTTAATGTTTACAATTGTTACCATCTGTATGCATTGTCCTTTCACACAGATAAATGATTTTATTCTTCACTGCAGCTCAGTGAGGCAAAATTGAAACTGTTCCTAGTGTATTCTCGTTTGACAAGTGACAAAGCTAAGGCACAGAGTAGTAAAGGAACTCTTTCCTGGACATCTAGTTAAGGGCAGATCTGGTCTTGTGATATAAATAAAAGCAGACAACACAGCATGATCACTTTGCAATAGAGAAAAAATTCCTTCCAAATTCTCCAAATATAATTACTCAGTGCCAATTGTTGTGCTAATATCTATCAGATCAGATACAGTGCTTAAGACACTTATTTAAGGAAACCCACAAGCACTAAGCTTTTCTACAAGAAGTAAAGGAAATGATGACTAGAGAAATACTTTGCAATATGTTCTACTATCATGAGATTATTTTTATGTACTTACATTGTTATTCTTACTTGGAAATATAGAAAAATTAATGTAATAATGACATCCCAAAAGTGAGCCTATAATGTCACCACACCTATCTTTATGTTGTTCTGTTGATTCTGAGGCTTCCTTATTGAAAAGAAGGAAAAATATGGCATGCAAGCAACTGGGGTGGGAGGGTGGGGGTGCAGGTGGGGAGCCAAAGATAACACATGGAGCCTGGAGGTTGATTCTCACAAAATGGCTTTATAATCAAACATAACTAAGCCCTAATATGGGTCTTACCTTTCTAGTAGAGTCTGAGGCCCTACTCAACATTTAGTGTCTCCCCGATAAGAAGCTTCTTGATGAAAAAAGGTTTGATGAAGCAGCCTTTCTTAAAACTACCATAATGCTTAGTTTTATATCTGGATCACTAAAATTACCGTATTGTTTTATCACTTTTAGTTGATCATGCATCTTGAATAGAGGCCCTTTGTCTAACACAGCTTCCTGAATCCGAACCCGAAGTCTATCTAGCATCTGGTCTTTAGTATGTACTCAAAAGAACATTCAATGAATGAATGAATGAGCAAATGAACAAAATGTTCTATGCAACTACTATAACACACACCTAGTTTAATGCATGTTATATAAGATGGGATTAGTAAGTGTTTATGAAATTGAAATTAATTGAACATTTAATTTTTTTTAATGTATTGTACAACTAAATGATTTTAAAGTTATTGAGTGATTAAGTGAAGCATTTAGCAAGGAGTTAAGTGACATGCAATGAGCCAGTCATCATTAACCCATTGGCAGGATGAAGACACAATTTTCACAGGAAGATTAACAGAGGCTGAACACATGAGTAGAAATGTAAGCAGCAGCTGAGAAAATTCACATAGAAGAAAAAAATTTGTCAAGAAATTCATGTTAAATTCTAGATATAAAAGTTTAAAAGGAAATCTAAACATGATGGTAACTTTTATAAGAGTATATACATTATAAAATTTCAAGAGAGAAGGAAAGGAGGTGGGAAGAACTCTTGAAATAATTTTTAAAACCAAGTGCACGTGTGTGAAAAAGAAAAGGAGTTGTTGGATAGATAAAAGACAAAATAATTGATCAAGCTAAAAATAATATATTTTAGTAACTAAGCTAAGCATTTTATATCTTTAATCTTTAAAAAAAAGTCTTGGAATTTAATATTATATTCATTTTGCATCTTGGGAAACTGAGGTTTAGAAAGATTAAGTAACCTAATCAAGTTCACACATCTAATAAGCACCAGAATTCATATCTCAGCTTTTAGGCTCATACACATACCATTTACTCATACTGCTCCTAGTACCATCAGAGATAAAATGTGGCCTTGAGGGAGTCCCTCAGAGTTGGATGTCAGGACCAAAATCTAGAAAGTGATGTAGAAATGGGGAAAGCACCAAGAGGATGAGCATCCAAAGCCTTCTATGGGATGTAAGTACCAAGAGAAGGTCTGAAGGAGGAAAGGAGGCAGATGGGGGAATTAGAGCTATCTTTGAGTGTCTGGGGACATGTCATGTGTAAGCAATATTATACTTTTTCAAATTATGCAATGCTAGAAATATAGGGATTAAAATAATGGGAAAACCAGTTTTAGTGTAATACAAGGAAAAACATTAAACATGAAGCTGTCCAGCAGTAGAACAAATTGCCTTGCAAAGAGCTGCAAAAGTTCAAGTGGAGGCTACATAGCCATCCGTCAGAGAAGACATGTGATATCCTGGCAGTGGCCGGGAGTCTGCATTAAAAGATGGACATTGCAATTCTGGGTTTGGGAGATTTAGCAGCCCAATAGTGGGAGATACATAAAAGCTCAGATCTCCAGATAAAAATGTGAAGAATGCTCTCTAAAGAGGAGACCCCTGAGCAAAATCTATTCAACACATCCATGGGGCTCCTATGATACACCAAGCATGAGATAGCACCATCCTCAAGAAGCTGAGACAAGGAGGCAGAAAACAGACATTTTGAAGAGGTCAATCAGCTATCACTATGCAATTTGATAATATAAATGATATTTGATATATCAAATTATATAAATATAATTTGATAATATAAATGGCTAGAAAAAAACATATATAGAAGTCTAAGGAAGAAAGAATAAGAAGACTAAATGGTCTTCTGGTGAAAGTAAGGACAAAACACATCAATTTTGCGGGAAAAAAAATTAAAAAGAGTAAGTCACCAAGGCCTAGGATTCTTATTTATTTATTTATTTACTTACTTACTTACTTATTTACTTACTGACTAACTGACTTACTTATTTTGAGGCAGTATCTCCCTCTGTTGCCCAGGCTGTAATGCAATAGCACAATATCAGCTCACTGCAATCTCTGCCTCTCGGGCTCAAGTGATATTCCCACCTCAGCCTCCTGAGTTGCTGGGGCTACAGGCATGGGCCACCACGCCCAACTAATTTTTGTGTTTTTTGTAGAGACAAGGTTTTACCATGTTGCTGGGATTATAAGCATGAAGCATCATGCCTGGCCAGGCCTAGGATTGAGGAAGAGCTCATTCACAAGGCAAACTGAGGTCTAATCAAATCATACTTTGGGATAGGAAAGAAAGACATGAAAGAAGAATCAGGAAAAAAAGCTAATAAAGTTTGACTCAAAAAGCTCATAGGTGGGGGAAGGCAACTGAATGGTGGATGAGAACTAGGAAAAAAACAAGACCTTGCAAAAGAACATCCAATTAATTTGAAAATGAAAGCACAATACATTTGAAAGTTTGCAAGCCTCCTTCCACAGCTTATCAGATTTACTCATATATGTTCACACACAGCATTGCCTGCAAACCTTAGCTCCCCAAAAAGCTACTCTATAACATAAGAGAGATATTTAAAAGAACACGTAGTATCTAAGTCCACTTCTATTGAGTTTCTCAGCATTCTTCAATACAGTCTCATAGACTGACTGACTACTGTTTAGTGAAGAAAGCAAGTCACATAAAATATCAACATAACCAAAAGCAAAGTTAAGAGCAAGTTTTATTGGGCAACCTCTTTCCAGAAGGAAAGGGGAGGAGACAGGAAGAGAGAAGAGAAGGATGGGGAGGGAGAGCAAGAAACTTTAATAGAGAATAATTGGGGGGCAAAGGACACAGTTTGTCCAGTCAGATGAGTTATAGTGATATAAAGGATGATAATTGCTTGCACAGTTTTCTTTCCTGTGGCTTTTAACTACTTTAATTTAGGTAAAGAATGGCATGGGTCCTTCAACTAAAACTCACTGATTCTTCCTTCCCCACAAAGCTAGAATTCTAGCTTATTCAGAAAATGAACAGTCAACTGCACCTTTAACTTTCCTTGCCCTGTGTCTTGGCAAATACAACACATGTTTTGCTTAAAAAGGCATGAGTGGTTACCATTGAAAAGCAGAAGAGATAGTAGTGGTGAGCGGAGAGTAGGGAAAACATGCAAAAGGTTTAACATTTTTTTAAAAATGGAATTATTCCCAAAAAGTTCAATAATTATACAGGTTTTGTATCCGTAACCCAAAATCCGAAATTCAAAATGCTCCAAAATCCAGAAGTTTTTAAGCCAGACAGGATGCTGAAAGCTCACTGGAGCATTTTGGGTTTCACATTTTTTGATCAGGAATGTTAACCAGTAAGTTTAATGAAAATATTCCAAAATTAGGAAAAATCTGATATCTGAAACACTTTTGATCCCAAGCATTTCAGATAACAGATATACAAACTATATATATTTGTCATCACCATCTCTGACAAAGAAATATGGAATTCCTTGAGTTACCTTGAAATTCCTGAAACTGGAGCAGGAAATCAAAAGAAAAGAAAGAAGAATTAAGTAGCAACTAGGTTCTTGTCCCAGCTCCACCACTAACTTGTGCTGTCATCTTAGGCACATTCTTTCCACCACTCTCCTCTCCTGTCAAATGAAGGGACTGGACTCAATCAGTGGCTGTTAATGTGTGACCCACACATGTGCAGGAGTCCTTTAGACCTTTCAAGAGTCCACAAGTTCAAAATTATTTTCATAATCACACTAAGAAGCCATTTTCCCTGTGTTGAAATTTACACTAATGGTACAAAAATAACAGTGGGTAAAAAAACTGTTGGAGTCTTAAAGTGAATCAAGGGAGTGATTTCACTGCAAGACACATACAATAAGCGGGACAGGGAGCCAGTTTCACTTAAGACTCTCTTTAATGCATTGAAAAGTATCAATCTTACTAAATCTCAGTCCTTGAGTACTGTCTGACTAGGTTTTACTAAAAAAACCTGATCACATAAAATGTTAGCACCATCAAAAAGTAGACATATTTTTAATATTCTTGAGTACACATCTTTTTTGCATTCTGTGTGACCTCTGGGAAGTACCATGAAACACCTGCTGAAGATCAAACTATGATGATTGTCTCTAAGAAATGCACTTTGTGTAACTGTTTAAATTGACAGCTGCTAACTAATCGCTTTTTTCATGGAACATCATTTTTATTTGAAACAATGACTGACAAACTATGGTTCTTTAAATATGGGTTTTGCCGGAGATTTTCTCAGAAATAAAGCAAGAGAGCTTATCGTTTCAAGGAAAACAACTAACAGTATTTGTAGCCAAAAATAAAATTCATGTTTTCAAGTAAAAATCAGAATTTTGAAAACCTTACATCTACTACTGTGCACTTGACACCTTTCTAATATTTCAAATGCTTTTTTGATGAATGAGCAGTGATATTAATGATGACTTTTTATATTATAGAATGAAATGTATCAGTGTTTGCAAAAACTGAATAAGTAAGTGAATGACCAACAACTTTCTAAATGACCAATGCATGATTTTACAAAATCATAGGAGGAGACTCAATCAAAGTGAAAATTTGACCAATGGATTTTAATATAATAAGGTATAAAAAGTTCATTAATATGATTTCAGATTCCACATTGAAATTAACCTATAAGAAACTACTAAATTTAGGTAATGTTAAAACTGTCAAGTTTTGGTATAGTATCAAAGAAGAAAATCCACAATTACTTTTTATCCTTCCTTTTTCAAATACATAGCTGTGAGAGGCTGGATTTTCTTCATAAACATCAATCAAAACAATATTTCACAACAAATTAAATGCAGAATCCAGCTCCCACTTTTGTCACTATTTTTTCACAAATATATTTATTTTTTATACAAATATTTTTCACTAAAATTGTAGTTTCATTTCCTACTTTTTTAAATACGGTAGATATCATTATACATAATGCACGCAAAGAAAAGCTCATTTTTAAGAGCATAAAGAAGTTCAGAGATGAAACCACTGAACTAGATAGGACTCATGCTCCCTCTCTCCCTAGCACTAATCTACTTTGGCTCTAAACCATTAGGAAAGATAAAGAGTAGCTCATCTCTACTTTCAGATGCTGCTACTTGTCTATCTTTATGTAACTGCTACTTTCATGAGCCTCTGGAAACACTGAAACATCTGTACGACGTCACCATACAAGAGGCCACTGGTCAGTAAAAAAAATACTCACTATGTGCCTTCCATGGAACAGGCAGTGGTTACTAGGGCACCTGTATCAGAATTCAGACTCCACTACTGCTCAAATTATATGCTTCTTCAAAAGACAGTATCTCTCCAAACCTGTTTCTTTAACGTAAAATAAGAATACAATGGGAACTACCTCATAAGATTACTGTGTAGATCCAATATAAGGATCCATTAAGGAGCTTACTATATACAGTGCCTAGCATATAGTAAACACTCCATAAATCCTACAAACTGTTATTATAACTAAGATATCTCTTACCAAAAAAACACTGTTGGCAATGTTCATGAAAGAGATAATGGTAGTCTAACCGTATATTATTAGAGACTCATAATCTATCCCAGTTGCAGACTCATTCAGTTAGATAAAAATAGAGAAGCGAAAGTATCCAGGAGTACTGGCTTTTCTCACCTCAAGAGCAGAAGAATCAGTCTTTGGCCAGGCATGAAATCAGTGTTGTAATCATGACCCAGCCACTACATTAATTCCTAAACTTTATGTGGTCGAATGAGTTGATACACAACATCATTCTCAGCACTATGCTGACAAGACAGAGGATGATAAGAAAGTAAGAATTTAATCCACGTTCTTGAATACAGAGAAGAGTTTCGTTTCTCCTTTGTTTGGGCAAAAAGTCATGTTCATTGTGTCTCTTTACTTCATTTAAAATCCAGAAGAATTGAGATTGAGGAAAAGTAAGAATGCTTATCAAACAGAGGTCAGACCCAAAAAAAAAAGAATGCCCTCACAATACTAAGAATAGAATACAAGCAGGAAAGAGGGGAGGATCTCCATGATACATTATTTTAAATTAGAAATATAATTCTGAAGAACAAACATGTACATACCTACAATGTCTTTATAAATATATAAAGAAACTAATCATTAAGCTAGTTATATTAGTAAGGCCCAGTTTCATTTTCAATAGAAAAAGCTTCATGTCACTTTTATTTCACTGTATTTCATCAACTTTAAGTACAACCACTTTAACTACCAATACCTGATAAGACTCGTAACTGTGGATTTAACAGAATAATGTAAGTTATACTTCCAGAATAATGTATAGAAATGATCATGCCCCCTTAACAGCACTTGGATCTTCAATCAGGAAATTCAATTTTAGCTGCAAAACTATGTTTTGGCAAAAGTGCAATTGAACTCAGTGTACTTGTCACATTTCTAAATATACTCCAGTCACCATGACAACAAGAGAGACTGATGGATTGCTTAAAAGAGTACGGTATATTTAATTGTCAGCATTTTAAACTGACTCAGAAAAATGCTGTGTGATAGGTCTACTCACCATGGTTACTGCTGGCTGAGTCCATAATAATAAAAGGTTCACATACGCACATCACCAGCGTGCGCACAAAGAACGTAAAAGTCGGAAGACCTGGTATTTCCAACCACCTCAAACGCCAAACTTAAAGCTTTAGAAAGACTCGTTATCATCAAGGTGCCCCTCAAGAACCTCTCTCCCCAAATGGTCAGATGAATCCCAAGATCTGTGTCTGCACACAGGGCCACTAGAGCCAATCCTAAATCAGATTCCAACAACTGCTTCCTTCTCAGATTAAAGATAAGAAAAAGTCGAGGGTATTTTCTCCCGGGATATATCTGGGAAAAAGAATGAGAGAGACTCTTTGTTCTTTCTTGTCATGTAGATCTATTCCCAAATGATAATCTTCTGAGATCCATTCAGTTCCTGAATAAACGTTTCCTGCACAAAAATCCCTACGCCAGAGAATCTTCTACAGGCGGAGATATAGATGCAACAAACATGGACCCTGCTCTCAAGAAGCTGATATCCTAAAATGAGAGGAACACAAAAAAATATAAATATATAATCAGCTAAATAGAATGAAATAATCCAAATAAAATGATCCATTAAATTATTTAATTTACCATACACAGTGCCTAGCCTATAGCAAACACTCACTAAATCTTCACCATTATTATTATTACTAAAATATTTCTCACCAAAACAGTTTGCAATGTACATAAAGAAAACAAAAGCATGGTAATCATTCTTTTAGAGAACCATACATGCTGTGTAGACTATAAAGCAAGATAATGACAGAAAAATGATGGGGACGGGGGTATGTGTGCTACTTTAGCTAAAGAATGGGGAAGAGCTAGGTAAGGCTATAACATCTGAGCTAAGCCTTGAAAGATACTTCAAGTTTTGCACAGAATCAGAGAAAGATCAAGTGGGAAAAAGTTTGGCTTATACAGAGGGCTAAAGGAAGGTCAGTGTATCTACAGATTACTGTGTAAAGTGATGAGTGGTATGAAAAAAGCAGAGAGGCCAGGCGCACTGGCTCATGCCTGTAATTCCAGCACTTTGGGAGGCCAAGGCGGGTGGATCACCTGAGGTCAGGAGTTCGAGACCAGCCTGGCCAACATGGTGAAAACCCATCTCTACTGAAAATACAAAAATTACCCGAGCCTGATGGCAGGTGCCTGTAATCCCAGCTACTCGGGAGGCTGAGGCAGGAGAATCGCTTGAACCCAGAAGGCAGAGGTTGCAGTGAGCCGAGATCACACCATTGTACTCCAGCCTGGGAGACAAGAGCGAGACTCCATCTCAAAAAAAATAAAGAAAGAAAAAAAAAGGAGAGAACATAGAGCCATCTCACAGAGCTTTGCAGGCCATGAAAGGGTCTTTCAAACGTTTCTACAGATGCTCCTCGATTTCTATGGGGTTGGTTACACCCAGATAAACTCAGTGTAAAGTGGACAAATTGTAAGTCAAACCATCATAAGTCAGGGACCTTCTGCAGATACTACAGCAGCCACCGTATGCCTTAAGGGGAAGGGTGTGATATGATCTGACCAACAATTTTAGAAGATCTCTCCAGGTGGTGTGGAAAAAGGCCACAAGGGGAAACCATAAAAGTAGAAGACAATTTCAGAGACTACTGCCATAGTCATGGCAATGGATGGTAACTTGAATTTAGGTAGATTCAAAAGAAGTAATGATAGCAATCAGAGTCAGGAAATATTCTGGAGGCAGAACAAACATGCACTGGCCAAGCATGTACTCTGAGCAAGAGAAGTAGTTAACTGAGTTATATGGAGGTCCTACAACACAGGGGTGAACATGCCTCATGCTTCAGGAGGTCTTGGTATATCTTGAGATGACGCATTTCGGGTGATGCTGCTGCTCTGTGAATGACACTTTGAGAACCAAGGCTCTAGGAGAGCCAGGAGACAGGAACAACAGTGGAGCAGGAGGTGATGAACGTTGGGCTTATGATAATAATAGATGGAATATAGTAAAGAAAAAACATTCAAGAGATGTGGCAAAAAGAAACTACCCAAGACTTGAAGGCAAACAATATAGGAGTGGAAATAAAAAAGAAGATGGTAGTGGTGGAATTGCCTCTAAGCTTTCTTAAATGACATTGTTCATTATATAGATAGAAAAAACATGGTTTCTATCTATCTAGTGCAACTCAGTTTCCCAAGTAACATTTCATGTTGCCACAACCTATCCCTATAAAATAAGGCTAGGGAAATTATTGTAGTTATAGACAATAACAACAACAACAATACCAATCATTTATTGAAAGCTTATTCTGTGTCAACCACATTGCAATATGTACTATCTCCAAATCTGGCAATAACTCTATTCCTATGTAAGAAAATGACAAACTGATGCTCAGAGACATTATATAGCTCACCCAGCATCATTCCTGCTTCAGCTGGATTCAATCCCAGGAGAAAACCCTAAAATCTATGACCTCCACTTCCATTCTGCCTAACAAGCTGAATCCATAGGAGAATAAGATGCCCACTTGGAGCATTCACCCTCAAAGTCAGAGGTCCCTTTTAATCTGACTAAACTTCAAGACCACAACTGGCAAATCTTGATTCATAGACTCTAGCAGCATAGCAATAAGGACCCAAGGCCAGGTGCCACGTGCATAGAAGAACCATGACTTATTTTATTTCCACATAAGGAGAATGCAACTTGAGTGTTTCATGAGCTATTCACTGCTCATGCTCAGACTCATGTCTCCGCACTCAAACTGTAGTGCTTTTCCATGGCCTCTGTTTACCCTCGACTTTATTCTGCTACTACTTGGCAAAGTTTTCTTCCCAGAAAATAAGTAGCTGTCTACACAGTAATGTGTTTGGAGTGAAGATGTGAAAAAGAGGCCCTCATCTGTGAAGATGCATGGTGAACGGTAGTAGATATTGACAAGTAAGAAAGGTTAGTTTAGATATTTCCCCAGCCCAGGAAGTGGGTACAAAATGAGCCACAAGATCTTCCTTCTAGTTACCCACACTGTGCTTTCCCAAGGTGATTCACAGGTACAGCTCCACTGAGCTGACAAAGGGGACTGTCTTCAGAAAGATGAAAGGATGTTTTTATATCTGCTCTCTCTCTTTTCTTTATTTGTTCCTTCTCTAGTAATAACGATTAATTGTGCTGTGCAGGCAGTACAGAGATGAGTCTACCGGGAAGCCAGCACAAATCCATCAAGCGCTTTTAGTCCAAGCTTTTTAGAAGCAATTGCTTACCACATTTTCACTGCTCTTTTTCTCACAGCTAGAAATAGAGTGGATTTTACCACACAATCACTCTAATGCCCTTTTCCCCCACCTCTAAAGTGAAGGGGGAAGATGACTATTGGTCCATCACCAGCAAAACCATAAGACATATGTGAGAAAACCAATTCATTTAGTGTTTTATAAAGACTAAGTATTGGGTCCTGAGATAGGTATCCCACATACATTAACATATCACAACTTTGTGAGGCAGACATTGTCTATGTTGAACAGGTGAAGAAATTAATGCTCAGAGATGAGAAGTTACTTGCATAGAGTCATACAACTAGAAAATAGCAGAGCCAGGAATTAAACACAGGTCTAACTCCAAGGCCACTACTTTTCCCATCACTACAGCTGTCCGGCACACTTCCAAGAGCACTCACAACTTTTCATTCTCTTCTACCAGAGAATCAACACTGCAAATATTACTTAAAACTCAGGCCGTATATAACCAAAAGGCCTGTTTTAAGAGGTCTTTTCTAGGAAGAGTGAACAACTAAGCCATCATAGATTCTATAAGGGCTACCTCTGACCAACCCAACATGTTCCTGAGGGTTCAGTTAGGGTCTCTTCCATGCCTAACTAGGAATCATGGAGACTCTTGAATTTCCCAGCTCAGGGCTCTGAGAAAATGACATCACATAAAGCCTGCTCCCTCACCCAACACCAGGGCATGCAGTGAAGAAGGACGAATCAGGGAAAGGGACACAGTAGAAGCCTGAGGGCCTATAAGTCATATGTTTACAGAGGCTCTGGTTCACAATGAAGCATAATAAAATAAAATCACCCAGTGAAAAGTATCTACAGTCCAAGCTTAAACTTGCCTTTTCATTATTATCCTCACATCCTCCATAGATTAAATGTTGGAAAGGATCAAGCCACAGAAAAAATAAGAATTATCCAGTCCTTAGGCCCTTAGATATAATATCTGAGCAAAGGTGGGGATTCGTATATGTAAGCAGCATCCTTTTCTGTCTCCCTTTACCTAGAGAGTGATGAGGTTAAGCATTTTGAAAAGATTCCTTACCATAAGCTGAGATGACAGGAACACCTGATGAGAATGGTAATTAAATCAATAAATAAATAAATACTTGGATCAATGTTCTTCATTTTTGCTGGCTATCTGAAGAAAACGGGATGCCTTATAAAGGTATTTCACTCTTCCAACCATAAATACAAGGTAGCTTCACAAAGTTTTCTCTATTTAAAGTTATTCTGGTTTTCAACAAATGCCAGTTAACCATCTTCTATGTGTTAGTGTGTGGTTTTGGGGGAAAAAGGATGGTAGAAAGAGAAAAAGACCCAATCCCTATTTTCAAAGAGTTCAAAGGCTGGTACCTAAGGCCAAGCACAAAATGTTGTGATTTTTTTTTAAGTCAGCAAGTTATATTCTCAATTATGAAAATACCAAATGTCAGATTTTTCTCCAGTCCAAGCAATAATATAAAATGAGCCAATTCTTCTGAATTAGACTTTTTAAAATGAAAATTATGGCTGTTGAAGCTTCTCCTTTTAATGCCAATATTATTAGAACTCAGGGGAGAACACAAGGTCAATTGACTCTGATCCATGTTCTTCCCAGGCTCTAAGCCAGCACCATCCAATAGAATTATCATAGGAGCCACATACACCATTTAAAATTTTCTAGTAGCCACATTTCAAAAGGATCATTGAAAAAAATTATTTTACAAATATATCCAAAATATTATTTTTTCAACATGTGGCACTAGCCACCTTTCAAGTGCTCAACAGCCACATGTGGTTAGTGGCTGCCATATTATACAGCACATCTCCCACCTCGCCTCAACCTTCAACTCCCAGGATGAGAACAGAGCAAAACATTTATTGGAGACAAGGAGCCAAGTTCTATAATATTGATTGGGATATAAGTACTCCCACAGGCTGACCCAGTTCTCCCAGTACTGCCAAGTGTTTCTCTCAACCTTCTATCTCAAGACCAAGAGATTGCAGGACACTGTGATGGCAAACGCCAGAGGGAGAAATGGCTCCATCTTATATGTGAGGATGAAGAAAATCAAACAGGACCAAGGATTACTACCGAAAATATGACAGTTTACTCACACTGGCCACTGGGATACCTTTTCTACTGACGTCATCACACACACGACTTGAGATTTTACCCTCAAACTTTTTGTGGCTTAAAACAAGCTCTTTTTTCTAGATCTAGTCACCAATACTTCCTCTTCCCAATCCTCTGTGCATCCTCTGAGAAGAGCACAGAGAAGGTAAAACATTCAGTAAGTACAATGCATCAGTGCATGAAGCTACTGAAAGAAAGAGATGAGAGGCCCTTTTCCTCTCCACACCTTCTAGTCTTGATCCATGGATAAGGAAAATTCAATGTCCTTGTCAAATGGAAAAGAATTCTCTCCTCATCCCTATCCTGTCCTGAACAGTGAATGGCTGACATCCACTAAGCCATACTTAGAAAGGAAAAGGATTAGTTGTCAGGAATGGGTGAGTTCCATTTCTTACTCCTTCCTGCTTTCCCAAGTGTTCTCCTTTCTATTGGAGATGTGGCTTCTGAGACAGGCCCCAATGCCTGGGTTGTTTACTGGGTAAGTATACACAAAAGCAGCACTGTGACTGAGCTCACCACTGAGGGGGCCCCAGAGTTGAGACTGCAGGGCAGGCTGTAGCAAATCGCAACATTGTCTTCAGGTCCTAACGGAATTTTCTAATTGAACTTTGAGGTCCATGTGATTTTGGAGTTTCGGCTTTCCATTATCACGAAGTTAGTAGTTTGAGGACTAGTCAATAATCATTGCCACCAATTTGCAAAGGTTTTGGAGTGTGTATAGTCCCGGACAACAGGTCTTCTATTAAAACATAAAATAAAACAAAACTGGCCACTATCACAATTAACATCACCAGTAATAACTCACATTAACGTCACATTAACTCTGTGAGTTAATGTCACATTAACTCACATTAACTCTGTGATATGAAGCAATGAGAAGCGTACTTCACCTCTGTGGTGGTCTTCCCAGAAATCTAAAACCCCAATCCAATCATGAGAAAGGATCAGTCAGACTCAAATTGCGAGACATTCATTCTTCAAAATACCTGACCATTACATTAAAAAAGTGACAAGGTCCTAAAAACAGGGAAAGGCTGAGAAATAGCCAGTCAGGAGGAGACAAAGACAGGATGACTAAATGCACAGCAGTATCCTAAACTAGATCTAGCAAAAAAACAAAAGGCATTAGTGGAAAAACTGGAAAACCGCAAATAAAAGATATATCATTTCATTAGTCATGTTACACCAATGATCATTTCTTTGCTTAAACATACTTTGGTTATATAAGATGTTAACATCAGGGAAAGCTGGGTGAAGGGTACACAGGAACTCTTTGTACTGTTAGTCTAGCTCACCAGCTTCAACAGATAAACATTATTGGGGGATGAACACCCTTAAACTGCCTCCAGCTAAATCAAAACCCCATCAGAAAAAGAGCTGACAACAATGAACTACAATACAAGATATTACATAAAGTGATGTCTTGGGTCTTACTGTTATAATAAATTAATAGCATTTCAAATGCATTTGATTAGTTAAAAGGCTCAATGGGAGCAAGAAAGGTGAATTAAACAAGAATTTTAAAAGTAAATAAATAAAATGAAATAAATGAATGAATGAATAAGATGAGAAAGACCAACTGTGCCAAATAAGGAATTGATAACTGAAAAATCCACATTTTTGCTAATTGTTAAAAATTTTTATTCTATATTTGGACAGGCATTATATAGAGAATCTTCTTCCCAAACCACCGTTGGATGTTTCAAAGACTATACTGGCCCTGTTTTACTCAAAGAAAGTCTGTTCCGGTGTGTGTTCCTGAGAAGAAAAGGTGCTTAGCTAACACATTCACAGGGGTTTGTGGAGATTCAGTGTCTGAACTTTCTAATCCTTATCTCAAGTGTCTGTGAAACTATATAAACTAACCTGAGAAAAATCCTTTTCAAAGAATCATAAATTTTTTTCAATTTTTTCCCTCAAAAGTTAGTTTTTCTTCAACACAGTTTACTTGATTCACCAAGCCAACCAAAGTCGAAACGAATAAGAAAAATTAAATTCCACCATGTTCTCCATATATAAGTAGGTACGTATGTAAGTAGGTAGGTAGGTAGACGGAAGGAAGGTAGACAGGCAAACTGAAATTATATGAGCCGAGTTTACAAACTCAAGTCTTCTGCTAAAAGAAAAGGACTTTAGGAAACATTCTACTCCATTCCCAAACCCTCATCACTATCACAAAAATATCCACATATTCATGAGTTTTGTTTTTCTTTTTTTTTTTTTTTTTTTTTTTTTTTTGGAAATCCTAGTTTTAGAAAAATGTTTTCTCTTCAACAAAGGTACTGAGTGTCATAGAAACCACGTCATGGAGCCCAACACTTTTCAGATGGGGAAACAGTGAACCAAAAAAAGAAATGGAATTGCCTAAGTTAGCTCTTTCTTATCAGAATTCCTCCTGAACATTTTTTCAGGTATTTGGGCCTAAAATTAAAAAGCAAGGCCCAAAATAATTTTTTAAGTGCTGTGAGCAAAGTTCTGTGCTAAATTAAACTGCACGATGCAAAGAAAAATAAGAGAAGGATCTTCCTGACCCTAAGGAGCTTTAAAACCAGCTTCTACCCTCCTGGAGGACATTTGGAGGGTTTTTTGTGGAGAAGGATCTTCTATGAGAATGCTGTTTTCCCTAGAGCCTCTCTATTTGTGTCTGCCTGTCCTCCCACACTCCAGATACACAGGGTCCAAAGACAGTGCTGGCATTTTTCTACTTTCTTCTCTTGTCTCCAGATCGGTACTCCACGATCACATGCCCTCACTCTAGCCTCCTATTCTTCTCCCACCTCTTACTTCTCCATTGAGACTTTCAGTTCCTGAGATTCTCTCTTTTCTCCCTGTGCACCATCCCCTCAGAGGTTCATTTTTTCCCCCCAATTCAAGACAGCAGTTCAAGGTAGAGCATGTTAATATAGCATTTCAGGCATTATTTTGGCCCTTTATCTGCCCTGACCCTGTCCAATACAACAGTCTACCTTCCCAGCTCTCACAACCCTGCTTAGTTGCACTACACTAAATATAACTTTAGCAGGCTAAGATAGCAATAATGGAAAAGTGATTTCAATACGAATCTTCTTAATTTACAGTGTGGTTAAGAAAACATTTTCTTACTTATTGGCTCATTTGATTATCAGGGCCCTAATAAATTAGGTACAAAAGATTTGAATGTCCATTTAACAGAAGGGGACACAAAGTCACAGAGATGGGAAGGCACCTTTACCAAGGCCATAATGAAAATTTTTGGCGCTGCTCAAGCCTGAATCCACATCTCTCTGGCCCAACGTGCTTTCCATTACACCATGTGCCCAAGGTTCTGGGATGCCCTGCATGAATAATAACACACCATTAATGGTGAGGACAAACTTTTAATCTATACCTGAATTAGACCAGCATTTTTGGTTGACTTAGATACAGAGAAAAAAAAAAAAAACTTAAAAAAAAAGTTTTCTAACTGATTCTGGTAGAGACGATTAGCAGAAATATCTTGCAAAGAACGTGGGTGTCCTGGAAGACTCATCGTCGTCATCATTATAATTTCTAATCATGCTGTGTGGGCAGGTGTCCATGTAGCAGAAACACCATTGGCACCCAGATTAGCAGTTTCATCGGGAGACAAGAAACTAAGTCTGCAATTCTTAGACTTCAGAGCCTGAATCACAGCTTTCCCCTCAGGGATCAGCAAATACACAGTCTGTGCCTTAGCAAGGATTGTTGGGCCTGCCAAGGGAGGTAACCAAATATCAGGTCCATCTAAAAATGCACAGTGGAGCAAGGGACAGGAGGCTCCCTGGGAACCTGGAAATACCACTAGCTGCAGAGACAGAAAGGCGGAGTGTTTGTCCCACATTATAGTTCTAATTCACTCAGCAACTTTTATGAATCATTTGCCTTCTTTGCATTTTTGTTTTCATTCTCATCTGAAAATTGAGTTTTTGAAGTAAAGCTACTGGTTTTTAAATGAGACATAGGAAGAGGTCAGAAGAAAAAGTGGCCATCAGTAGGGGTTTGGGCTTCCCCCCAGCTCTGCACATTTCCCTGCACTACAGCAGGTTCATCGTTATCATTTCTATCCTGGACTTGGGCTTCTGTGCAAAATGTAGCCTAAAGTGTCCAAGGTCACAAACATCATGGGCATCATGTGATCTCTGCTATTGCAACAGTGCGAGCATTCTAATCCTACTCAACTGTATTTTTTCTTGAGCAATTCTTTTTTTTTTTTTTTCTTCCAGTAGGGTCTTGGTCAGTCACCCAGGTTGGAGTGAAGTGGCATGATCACAGCACACCGTAACCTCAAACTTCTAGGCTCAAGTGATCCTCCTGCCTCAACCTCCCGAGTAGCTAGAAATAGATTAGGCTAATCTTTTCTTTGTTTTGTTTTGTTTTTTTAAGACAGAGTTTCACTCTTGTCGTCCAGGCTGGAGTGCAATGGCACGATCCCGGCTCACTGCAACCTCCGCCTCCTGAGTTCAAATGATTCTCCTGCCTCAGCCTCTGGAGTAGCTGGGATTACAGGTGCCCGCCACCATGCCTGGCTAATTTTTCTGTATTTTTTTAGTAGAGATGGGGTTTCACCATGTTGGCCAGGCTGGTCTTAAATTCCTGACCTCAGGTGATCTGCCTGCCTCGGCCTCCCAAAGTGGTGGGATTATAGGCGTAAGCCACCGCGCCCAGCCAGGCTAATCTTTAGAAAGACATTTTTACCCAGGTATACTTGATTTGAGAAAAACTCTGTAGACTTTTAAAATAAATCTATTAATATCATGACCTAAAAAGGTAATTTGAAGCATGTCTAATATGTTCTTATTCCTACACATTAGTAGATACCTAGAGAGAATATCCAAATGAGGCAGAGATGAACTAGAGTTACAGGACTGAATCAGCCACAAATTCCATAATAATTCCCTGGAGATTTATTTATTCATACAAAAGCATTTCTTAAGCACATTAGCAAGTGCTTAAGAAATATATGACAGACACTATGGTAGACCCAAAATAAATAAACAGACAAGGTTCCTGTCCCTACAAAGCTTACATTCTAATGGGTCTGGGATTTTAAGAACCTGTGCACAGTCAAATAACTAAAAAACAAGATTAAAAACACTCTTCAGCAAAACTTAAGGCATACAAATAAGCATCTCTTACAGGAAAATTTATATCTTATTGATATGAATAAAAAAGCAGAAATAAAAATATGGAAATTAAGAGTCAAGTTCAAACAATGAGAAAAACAACAGAATAAACCTAGAAAAAGTAGAAGGTATTATTGAAGATTTTAAAGAGAAAATAAAGAATTACAAAGTGGTAGAGCCAATACATAAATGCAAAAGCTATTTTTTAAATAAATAATAAATTAAACTCTGATGCATTAGCCAGAAAGATGGATACATATAGCAGAAATCCATAAAACTTTAAATAATATGTGAAATATAACTATAAATACAGAGGAAATGAAAATAATCATGAGAAATTATTTTACACCATGCAAATGAATTTGAAATAGGTGACTTCCCTAAAAAAACTATAATTTAACAAAGGTAATCACAGAATAGATGTAAAAGCTAATTAGTCCAATTACTACAGAAAAAATGTAAAAAATTTTTAAGAGCAAACACGTTCTTCACTCCAAAAAAGGCAATACATAATTTCACAAGGGAATTCTATCATATTTTAAAGAAATAACCCATGTAAATGTTGTTAAACTATTTCAAAATAAAGAAAAAAGAAAAACTTCCTGGTTTGTTTGTTTGTTTGTTTGTTTTGCGATGGAGTCTCGCTCTGTCACCAGGCTGGAGTCAAGGGCGCAATCTCACTCACTGCAAACTCTGCCTCCCGGGTTCAAGCAATCCCGAGTAGGTGGGACTACAGGCACACAACACCATGCCCAGCTAATTTTTGTATTTTTATTAGAGACGAGGTTTCACTATTTTGGTCAGGATGGTCTCGATCACACACACACACACACACACACACACACAGAATTTTCAAATAATCCCACTTGTGAAAATTGAAGCACAGATCATTAATATATTAATGATCTCTAGAATTTAGCAACACTAAAAATACATAATATAGAAAAAATGACCAAGTTGAGAATTATTTTAGCAAGAATACTAACAGGATTTCATATTTGAAAATTTTATTCATATATTACAGCAAATTTACAGGACAAAAGAGAAAAATACACAATTTTTTTAGAATATATGATTACTTTCAAAGTTTCTTTAAAAAAAAAGCTAGATAACCATTTAACAACCAGCCTCAATTAAAACAACAACAATAACAACACTATCAAAATAAATGTGGATACTTTTCAACACAATACATTTCTCAAATTGAAAGCCAACGTCACTAGTAACAGGGAACATTATGAGCATACCCATTAAACTCAGCACAAAAGTAGGACATTTACTCAAACACAGTTATTTGATATTTCTTATTCTAGAGGTATTAGTACAGTAAGAAGAAAGCTATAAGTGTTGTAAAAATTGGAAAGAAAGGATAAATTATTGACAGATAATATACTTTCTTAACTAGAAACTCAAAAAAATCTATCTAAAATTATTCAAATAATGAGACAATTCAGTAAAGTGGCTGAGCAGAAAATCAATGTACTGAAATCCAGACCCCAAACACACAGGCACACACACACATAATTAAATGAAATAGAAAATAATTACATTAACTAGAGCAAGCAGAAAATATCTAGAAAAATTAACTTATTAGAAACATGCATGGTCTACCTGAAGAAAAATTTCAGTGCTCCTGGGAACATCAAAGAAGGTTTCAACAAATGGAAAGGCATTAGTATTCCAAGAAAAAGAATCAACACTTTTACAATGTATAGCATGTAATGCTAATAAATAAACCCAGCAAACCTAATAAATACATCAACAGAACTTTTTTATATTATTTTATTTTCCTTTTTTTTTTTTTTTTTTTTTTTTGAGACGGAGTCTCACTCTGTCACCCAGGCTGGAGTGCAGTGGCGGGATCTTGGCTCACTGCAACCTCCACCTCCCAGTTCAAGCGATTCTCCTGCCTCAGCCTCCCCAGTAGCTGGGACTACAGGTGCCTGCCACCACACTTGGCTATTTTTGTATTCTTAGTAGATAGGGTTTCACTATGTTGGCCAGGCTGGTCTTGAACTTCTGACCTCAAGTGATCTGCCCACCTCGGCCACCCAAAGTGCTGGGATTACAGGCGTGAGCCACCATGCCCAGCCAGAACACTATTTTTTGGACTAGGCAGGTTCATTATAAAGTTCAATGAAAAACAAGCATTAAAAGCCAGAGATTTTCTGAAAAAGAGAAACTAGTAAGAATAGGGAATCTTTGTCAGATAATAAAACATATTATAAAGCTACAATAATTGAAAGCATAATAATGACACATGAAGTGACAGATGAATAGAACAGAAAGTCTAAAAATAGATGCAAATTCTTTTTTTTTCTTTTTTTTTATATTTTAAGTTCTGGGGTACATGTGCACAACGTGCAGATTTGTTACATATGTATACATGTGCCATGTTGGTTTGCTGCACCCATCAACTCATCATTTACATTAGGTATATCTCCTCATGCTATCCCTCCCCACTCCCCACACCCCACGACAGGCCCTGGTGTGTGATGTTCCCCTTCCTGTGTCCAAATATTCTCATTGTTCAATTCCCACCTATGAGTGAGAACATGCAGTGTTTGGTTTTTTGTCCTTGCGATAGTTTGCTGAGAATGATGATTTCCAGGTTCATCCATGTCCCTACAAAGGACATGAACTCATCCTTTTTTTATGGCTGCACAGTATTCCATGGTGTTCTTAAGTATTAAATATTTAAGTATTAAGAAATTTAATATACAATAAAGGTAGCTTTTCAAATCAGTGTGAAAGAGATGGACTCCTCAATAAATAGTGTTTAGAACTGCAGATCCAGAAAAATATCAAAATATATCCTAACCTCACATTTTTTACCAAAATAAAATTTCAATGGTTCAAAGATTTGAGAAAGAGCAGATGAAATAACTAGAAGAAAAATTGGAAATTTCTTTTTAAATATCACAAAGTAGGGAAGGCATTTCTAAGTATCACACAAAATCAAAGAAACATAAAATCAAAAAAGGATTAACTATATAAAACTTTTTATTTTAATCTGCAAGTTAAAAAAGAAATGCAAAATGGTAAAGCATTACAATTCCTGTCACAGACTACAAGTTAATTTTCTTAACTGTAATAAATCAATAAGCAAAAATTCAGCAATCCAATAGAAAAGGAAGTGAAGGACAGTTCAGAAAACAGAATTACAAATGGGTACGGCCAATTTCAAATGGTGTTTAGAGTCGCTAATAACAGAAATGCAAATGTGTATATAAATGGCATGTATATAAATGTATTTATATACACTGGAATATAAATATATACGTGTGTGTGTGTTTGTGTGTGTGTTTCTGTGTGTGTGTATACACATGCTTATTTATACCCAGTTTATTTCTAAAAGGATATATAAAGAACTTATACTTTCCTCTGGGTGGGAGAAGTAGAGAGATAAAATAAAGATGTACTTGTCATTGCATAGTTTTGAATTTTATACTATAGTTTAAACTATATTTTTGTGTTACTTACTCAAATTAATTTTTAGTTTCTTTAAAGAAATGTTGGAAAGGCCGGGTGCGGTGGCTCACACCTGTAATCCCAGCACTTTGGGAAGTCAAGGCAGGAGAATCATCTGAGGTCAGGAGTTCCAGACCAGCCTGGCCAATATGGTGAAACTCTGTCTCTACTAAAAATACAAAAATTAGCCGGGCGTGGCAGCGGGTGCCTGTAATCCCAGCTACTCAGAAGGCTGAGGCAGGAGAATCACTTGAATTCGGGACATGGAGGTTGCAGTGAGCCAACATCAGGCCACTGCACTCAAGCCTGGGTGACAGCAAGACTCTGTCTCAAAACAGAAAAAAAGAAATGGTGGACAATAGCACATCAAAGAGAACGATGAATTCAGGGCAGGGAAGCCAGATAGATGGCCTGCAATGTTCCAACTCCGTAAGTTTATTTTATCTTACCTTATTTTATTTTATTTTATGTTTAGAGGTAGGGTCTCGCTCCATTATCCAAGCTGGAGTATAGCGGCACAATCATAGCTCACTGCAGCCTTGAACTCTCAAGCAATGTTCCTGCCTCAGCCTCCTGAGTAGCTAGGACTACAGGTGTACACCATCATGACCAACTAATTGTTTTATTTCATTTTTTTGTAGAAATGGGGTTTCACTATGTTGCCCAATCTGGTCTCAAACTCCTGGCATCAAGAGATCCTCCCACCGCAGCCTCCCAAAGTGCTGGGATTTGACAATAGACACAGAGAGAGAGAGAGAGAGAGCGCGAGCATATAAAATAATTAGAAAATAAGAATAACTAAAAAAAAAATTGGGGCCACTGCACCCGGCCTCAATTCTGCAACTTAATATGGCATATCAGAATAACCATGAGAAAGATATCAGGATCTGAAGACTAATACAGCTGCTTAACATCTTCGACTTTTTGGAAGTTCTTCATCCTTTCAGCACCTCAGTTTCCACAGCTGTGAAACAGAAAGCTAAAACTTACACTTCAACAGGTCTCTGTGAAAATTAAATAATATAACTTATAATAAAGCACTTAGCCCAAGTTCTGGCAAGGAACATATATTCAATCAATGTTGGCTCTCTTTACTATAAGGATTCTTTTAAAAAATAATAATAGCAATAATAATAATGCTCTGCTCAACCACACACATTCCACCCAACATCTACCCCCACCACTCTGGCCTCAGCTCCCCTTCCTATTGCCATTGACACCCTAACTGCCCAAGAAGCAAGGATAGAATAAACTCAAATTCTAAATGCCAGTCCAGAGAATGAATTTTTAAAAAATCTATTTCAACTCACACATTTCATAGTGGAGGCCATCTATAATTAGGTGGTGGCCAAAGTGATGAAAACTCAAATCTACTGACCCCCTATTCATAGACTCTTCAACACAATTATTTCAATGTGTTGGCAAAGATTGAGCATCTCTCCCTCAACAATTATTTCATGTGTCGGCAAAGAATGAGCATCTCTCCCTTAACTCCACTGGCTAGCTATTTTTTAACTTCACTTTGCTTTGTTGCCTTCTCACTCCCAAGCACCTATAGCGCACTCATCAACCAGGCATCCTTGGCCTGTCTCTCCTTGTGAACATGGATCACCACACAATACACACAGTCACCTGCCTCATATCACTGCAGACATTGGAAGACAAAGTTATCTTTCTTGTAATATACCAAAAGGCCAACTTCGTCAGTCTTCCAGAAGAAGAAAAAAAAAAGAAAGAAAGATAACTTTAACAAAAACTCACTCTATCCTGATAGAAACAAATAAAGAACCCCTTTCTCTAGAACACAGTGACTTAAAGGGATCTTAAAGGTGATGCATCCTCACAGCACTGGGTTTTGTTGGCAGTCGTGGTGGTGGTGGTGAGGTTTTGGGTGTTTGTTTGTTTTGTTTAATTTATCTTTCTTTCTGTTTTTGGCCTGTGTGAAAGATTCTGTTATGGGTATTATCAATTCTCATTTAAAGAAATAAGGACAATGGTATTAATAATGAAACAAAAGTACTCCTTTTTACTCTCTGTGGTCTGCAAGAAGTTTCACATTTCACTCAGATCAGAACTCCATGTTTTACTGATGTGAAAGTATGTGGTTTTTGCGATAGCCAAGTTCTTCTAATATTCAACTTTGTTGTTTCTTACTTTCAACTTACAGTAAATGAATCCCGATTTTTCCCCTTTGTCAAAATCAGCCCATTTTCAAAACAAGCAAGCCACCTCGCTCATGACACTTTTCATGAATATTATACAGGCATAAGGCTATTTAAAGCTATTTTATTGAATTATACAATCTCAACTGTGAAGGAGATTGCTCAATTTTTGTCTGTGGATGCCACAGGACACAACTAATTCTGGAGAAGCACAGAAGAAAGGCAAGTCCTACCTCCGCTTATCTCGCCTCTTCTCTAAGGACCTCTCAACCTTTGTTTTTGGCAACATTTAAACAGAGAAATCAGGGATCACCAATCAGTCCCCAACAAGAGAAGAACAATTACTGTCATCATGCTCATAGCCATCGTCTTTAACCTTGGCTTCAAGTGTGCTCAATCTGCCTCCGGAGCCTGCAAAGTAGGTAACGCAAAAATTACTCTCCTCCACTGTATATTAGAAGAAACGCAGGCTCTGAACAGGTGTGGTGGCTCCTGCCTGTAATCCCAGCACTTTGGGAGGGCAAGGCAGGTGGATCACCTGAGGTCAGGCGTTCAAGACTAGCCTGGCCAATATGGTGAAACCCCGTCTCTGCTAAAAATACAAAAATTAGCTGGGCATGGTCATGCATGCCTATAATCCCAGATACTGAGGAGGCTGAGGCAGGAGAATCGCTTGAACCTGGGAGGCAGAGGATGCAGGAGCAGGGATCGCACCACTACACTCCAGCCTGGGCAACAGAGTAAGACTCCATCTCAAAAAAAAAAAAAGAAGAAGAAGGAGAAGGAGAGGAGGGAGGACGAGAAGGAGAAAGGAGAAGGGAGAAGGGAGAAAGGAAGAAGGAAGAAGGGGAAAGAGAAGGAGAAGGAGGAGAAGGAGAAGAAGAACAAGGAGAAGAAGAAGAAACAACTCAGGCTCAGAAAGAACAAATGATTTGCCCTGGAGCCCCCAGCAATAAGTGGGAAGACCGAGTCCTTGACCAAAGTTTTATCATTCTGGAAAAAGGCTCTATCTACTCTCTACTCCGCATAAGGGGAGCACCCTGGATTTTGTTTGTTTCTCTCAATACTTTGTTCAGCGCTGGCTCTTAGTTGCTTCATCATGACACAATGACTCCACCAGCAAGGCTGACAACCAGCGCGTACTTGATGGCACCACTGTTTATACTGGAGTTGGTTTTGATTGTTCAGTGCCTGGGCCATAGCAGTTGTTAAATATTTTCACTATCACTACAATCCATCAATTTTCAGATGTGTCACAAGCAATTTATTACCAGTAACTGTTTAAATCCTAAAGTTCCAAATGATTTGTTTTTGTTTAAAAACTAGCACTCTTTCAAGGTTATCTCTATGATATTGTCACTCACATTCCCATTTACTTGCTTAAGTGGGGCATCTAGAAGCAGAGTTATAGACAGTTTTTCACTTATTCACTTCAGCACAGCCTGCCTTCTCTGTGATACAGGCATATCACAGCCCATAGTGTGCTGTGATATTAACATTATCCATCATAAGAATCTTGGATAAATAAAGCTGAGAAACTACTTCTGTAAATGTTGGGGGCAGAATGACCAACAATTTGGCTTTCCTAGAAAGAGAAGAGAGTATCTGCATTCCCTGTAGACTGATAAATCCTCTACCATCAGTCCTGAATTCTGAGGGGGTCTGATATTTAAGCAACAAAACTTAGAAGGTTCCACTTGTTATTCCTAGCTCTGTCACTAAAAAATTGTGTCCAAACAGAGGTAATACGAGTGTGTTACCTGTTCCCCAAGTTACACACACGCACAGACACACACACACACACTTATACCCCAGAGCACAGAATGGATCCAGTGTAGTAATGCAGGTGACCAAAAATGCCCCACAGTCCATTCAATACATGTAGAAACAATTTATCCTAACAACGTCTAAGAGATAATCAGCTGTATTCCCTGTGTTAATAAAGTTATATTGAACATCCCAGTTATGAGCTTATCTCATAGGACTAAGAATGTATTATCTATCTCCCTCACTAGAGTGTAAGCTCCCTGTGATGAAGAACCAATTATTCATTCGAGCAAATACTTACTGAGCATGTATTATGTGCCAGGCACTGACCTAGGTGGAGATACAACAAACAACTGAAAAAGACTAAATCCTGCCACTCACGGAGCTTACATCCCCTTGTGGTAAAAGTAGAAAATTCATAAACAGGTAAAGATGCACATAATTTTCAGAGAACAATAAATGCTCAAAAATAAAATAAAATAGAGTACAGGAGATAGGTAGTGCCAGATGTGGAGGCACAAATTTTATCTATCTTACCGCTAGTTCTAATCATTGATTTGAGGCTTTCGAAAAAACAGCCATGTCTGAGTCCCACCCACAGATATTCTGATTTAATGAGCTTGGGGGTGGACTTAGACAACACTGTTTTTAAGGGCGCACCAATCATTCTAACTTAATACCACCAGGACTGAGATCCACTGGTATGTGTGATTTTCAAACCTACCTGTCACATTGCATCTGTGTGACCTCAAGAAAGATACTTCATTTCTTTGAGCCTCAATGCTCACATCTGTAAAATGGGATAATAATAGTAATAGACACCTCTTTGGGTTATTGTGAGAATTGAATGATATATGCAAAGTATGGCAAAGTTTCTAGCACATGCAAAGGACTCAGTAAGTGTTTGCCATCATTTACTGTTATCTCTACCAGTTAAAAATATGCACAGAAGATGCAAATTGAGGGCTGCAGGCCAAATCTGGTCCTTAGACGGGTTCTGTTTGCCATTTGCAGTGTGGACTTACAACGTGCTTTGTTGTTGTTTTGAGCCAAAGTTGATGCTACTGAGTAAGATTGTAAGTTGCATTTTTCTTCTTCCATGAGGAAGTATCTCTCATAGTGCTTTAAAAATACTTGAATGAGCTGCCAACATTTTAAAAACTGAAGAGTTTACATAAAAATCTGGCAATGATGCATCTCCACGTGGCAATAATTAGCCTAGCGCCAAGCGGCTGTCACCCCTTTCAGAGAGGATGCCCTCTTGAGCACCTCCCATTCCCCACCATGCACTGCATCTCTCTCCCCAAACACATGCCCAGACCATGGCATTTCAACAACACACTAGCACTGTAACTTTCCTTACAGTAAAAAGGAAAACAAAATATTTCCTGCACCCACGACTCTAAAGTGGGAAGAGGTTAAGCTAGATAAAGGGCTTTGTGTTTCAAGAAAATGTGCCTGACTCTGTAGGCATATGGCCTAACATATCCTGGACACTGAAATAGGAGCTTTGCAAACATTAGCTCCATTCATCCCACAATTCTGTGAGGTACTTTCCATGATCACAATTTTCAGGCCAGGCACGGTGGCTCACACCTGTAATCCCAACACTTTGGGAGGGCATGGTGGGTGGATCATTTGAGGTCAGGAGTTCAAGCCCAGCCTGACCAACATGGTGAAACCCCGTCTCTACTAAAAATAAAAAAAATAAAAATAAATTAGTTGGGCGTGGTGGTGCACGCCTGCAGTCCCAGCTACTTGGGAGGCTGAAGCAGGAGAATCGCTTGAACTCAGGAGGCACAGGTTGCAGTAAGCTGAGATCGTGCCACTGCACTCTAACCTAGGTGAAAGAGTGAGACTACGTCTCAAAAAAAAAAAAAAAGAAAAAGAAAAAACAACATTTTTCAAGGATGAAGAAACAACCCTAGAGAGGATAAGCAACAGCCTTCAGTCACATATACAATAAGTGAAAAGTTAGGTGCAGAAACAGAACTGTCTGACTTCAAAGTTGAAACTTTCTCCACCATACTATGCTCCCTGCACCAACGAGAATATTTAGTGTAATTAAACTATTGAAGACAACAACAGGTAAATGAGAAAATCCTTGGAAAAGAACACCGTTAATTTAGAACAGTATATGTCTCTCTCTGGCCAGCGTACTTTGTTTCATGACACTACTTGGCATCATCCATCCCAAATACTTTCGGTCACTGTGTGTTTCAGACTCCGAGAAACCTTCAAATAACACAATAAAACCTGCTCCTCTTTTCCTTTAATCTTACATAAAGGCAGTTCTCTTAAGTCTATAGTCAAAGAGATTATAAAAAGAAAACAAATCACTTTGCGTGTATGTGTGTGTATCTGTGTGTTGTGTGTGTGTTGTGTTGAGAAAACTCAAAACCAATAACTGAAATAGAAGACCTAGACCCAGTAAAACTCATCTCAAATATTAACACTTTGTGAGCCTCTCTGGACTCACCTTGTCAGAATTAACCTGCCTCCAGATTCTAATACAGGTTATTTGTACCTATCTCAGATTTCCATATCACATTATACTTACGGGTTATGTCAACATAACTATGTTTTATTTACTTTTTTATGCCCCAATCCACACCTGCTACCAATGTTAAGCTCACAGAAAGGCACAAAGCTGGATGTTCAGTAAAATGGTTGTTGACTTGAGGGCTGCAAAATAACATGGAAATCAAGGTAACACTGACCTTTTCCTAACAATTTTTTTAAAGTAAATATATTTAGTATTTAGCTCCTACAGAGCTAGGCTTTGTGGGGATGTAGAGATTAATTTTTTTAAGTACTTTGACTTCAAAGAACTTATCACCCACTGGGAGAGTCAAAAGCACATATATAACCATAATGCTGGAGAAATAAAAATGAAATCTCCTAAGAGATATAAACAAAAAAAGTCCTGGCAATTGAGAGAAATGTGCAAGCTAGGAAATGTATCAGTCTTTTGCTATCAGCTTTATTTTAAGTGGTCAATTAAAATATTTCAGCCCAAATAAATATGTAATTTATTTCCCTGATAATTTAATGACATTTCTTTTTTGAAGCAACTGACATTTAACTATCAGAAGAGCTGTTAAGAAAGGTCTCAGCCATAATAGGGAATTCAACTTTTTTAAGGAAGCTTAAGAGAAATTATCTTTGTATTTCAGCAATTCTGGAAGAGCTTGACTTTTCTGACAATATAACTGCAAAGGAACTTGAGTCAAAACACATGGGAAAAGAAAAGATGCTCAAGATATTTCAAGTCTACAATTATTTGCTGAACACATGCTAAGTGCCAGGAAATACGTTAAGCTCTCCAGGGAAACAGAGCTCAGCCTTTATTTGGGATAACAGTGGGCTACTCGTTCAGGATAAGATATTAAGATATAACTTTATGGTAAGCAGTATAGAAGAGGTATATGAGCAAAAAGCTCTGAGATTTAAAGGGGAGAGAAAGTATGTAAATTAGGAACTTTATTGATACATGTGGCATGACACCATGAAAAGAAAACTAAATTTAGTAACTTAACATTTGCCTTATACTCCTGGTTCTGCCAATAATTTGGTGACAGAACTTGAGCAAGTCCCTGCCCACCTTTTAGGCTTCAGATTTCCCCCCATTATTAAAAAAGAGTCTTAAACTATACAGCCCTTCCAGTGATCTTAGTCTACAAACAAATCTGGGCATTAAACTACACTCTGAATTGGAGGTACAGCAAGAGAATGCAAATTTCCTATTACGCCATTGAAATCTATTTGCCCTCTGAGCGGTTTGCCAACCCAGAAATTCAAAAGCAACAAAGCTAGTAGCTACAAATTTGATACATTTATTATAATTTATATGACTACAATTTACTGACTAAATTGCATGCTGTTCCATCATGAAGGCTGGAGTACTACTACAACATCAACAGGGGACATATGAAGACAGGCAGTTAAGTAGGGTAGATTTCCGCCAGGGCTCTTCCTCCATTCTGTGGCACAGAAGGTATAGGGTAATTACAGGTCCAGCGATTACTAGTTGATACTAGTCCTTTTTCTAAGAAAAGTGAGAGCTTTATTTCCCATCAGAAATGGTTCCAGTATAACTTTCCAAAGCCATATGCCTTTTCGAATATTTATTTTGTAAATTATCATTGGCCAACCCTGTCTTACAAAATCAGAATCTCAAGGGAAGGTACTGGGAACCTATTTTTAATAACAGGTGATTCTGAAGATCAAGCAAGTCAGGAAACTCCTGTTATAGAACATCTGATCTCCTCATTATTCACAAGTGCCCTGCTTCTTATCCTGTTTGCATGTTTCTCCTACCTGCAGTGTGCTTCTCCTACCATCGCTGGTGACATATACTTACCTATCCTTCAGGGTCCAGCTCAAATACCAACTGATTCCATGACCCTCCACACTCTCTCTTCCAGGAAAGTACCTTTTACCTCCCACAGTTCTTTGTATTCCCTTTAAGAATAGAAGAGATCAGAGAAGGAGTCTGAGTCATTCATTCATTTATAAGTTCATTCATTTAATAAATATTTACTGGTCACCTATCCCATGCCAGGTACTACTCTAGGCACTGGTGACACAGCCAATGAACAAAACAAAGTTCTCTATTTTCAGCGACATTTTAGCACAGGTGCTGGCAAGCTGTGGCACACAGACCAAATCCAGCTCACTGCATGTTTTTGTGAATAGAAGTTTATTGGAACATAGTCACACTCAATTATTTATGTATTGTTTATGGCAGAGTCTTGAGTGTTTCATGTATTGTCTGAGAGCAGAGTGAGGAGCTACAACAGAGACCTTATGGACCACAAATCTAAGCTGTGTACCATCTGTCCCTTTACAGAAAAAGTTGGCCAACCCTTGTTCTAGTATATTTTTCCCACATAGCACAGTGTTGAGTATGTAGTAGGCAGTTAATAAATGCTTAAAGAATAAAACAAAGATCAAAAGTAAGAATAAAATCATATAAGACAAGTCATATGGCAGAAACTCTTTTACCCGCCTCCATCTCCATTCTTAATTATGCCAAAGCTAATTCCCACCCAGAATAGAATGTTGTTAGCAACTACGGTTTAGCATGATAAAAAGGGAGGGAGCAAGCTTTCAAACCTATGGAAAAGTTAAGAAGTAAATAAATGTGCTGTGATTTCAAAAGTCATTGCTATTTCAGGATCGTTTGTGATCATAACAGCTGGCCTGGCAAAATATATTACAATAGCTGTCTTTTCTGGCTTTCCAGAGCTTACAAAAGTTTGAAGAGAGTTATTGCATTTCATTGGTTTGTTTGCTTTATAAGATGCATCTTGTGGAGGAGACCTTTCTGTCTGCTGGATCAAGCTGACTAACGAGACTCAGATTAGGTTAAACAAAAACACACAGCAGCATGTGAGGAAAACCCCATTCTGTCAAATACTAAAGTAAAGTTCATAAATGCAATCTTATATCCATATCCTAAGAGCTGTCTTCTTTATCATGTCCATATGAAAGCCCTGCCTTCTCTCAAGAAAAGAACTGAAAACTGTGCTATTTGCAGGATCCTTTTCAGAGGTTGAGTTACCATAAAATTTAAAGTGGAGAACTGATATATAGCTAACGTTTCATTGTGGTTTACTGCAAAGAGTAACAGTTTTAGATTCAAACAAGTCTCTGTTCCACAAAAACTGTGGCACTCATTAATCATGTAAACTTAGGCAAATCATTTAGCCTCTCTGAGTCTCTGTTTCTTAGTTATAAATTGGGATAATAGAAATTACACTGAAGAAAGGATGGGAGAATCAAATGAGAGAGTAAATGCAAAGCAGCTTTCTCAGAATCAGAAGAAAAATGGTTTTCAGTAAAGGATGGTTGTTTTCCTTCCATTTTGTCCAAAATCAAGTTCCAAGCAGCTCCCCAAACCTTGAAAATGCCTTCATTATGTTGTCTCTAAACTCCCTGAGAATGTTACATGTTCTGGGTTTTGTTTTTTTTTTCATTTTTTTTAAGTCAGCAAATTGGGCTAGGTACAATGGCTCACACTTAACAATCCCAGCACTTTGGGAGGCCAAGGCAAGCAGATAGTTTGAGCCCGGGAGTTCAACACCAGCCTGAGCAACATGGCAAAATACTGTCTTTAAGAAAAGTACAAAAAAAATTAGCTAGGCATTGTGGCACACAACTGTAGTCCAAGGTACTTGAGAGGCTTCAGTGACTCCAGGACGTTGAGGCTGCAGTGAATTATGATCGTGCCACTGCACTCCAGCCTGGGTAACAAAGTGAGACTCTGTCTCAAATAATAATAATAATAAATATAAATAGATAAAATCAATAAATTTGGAGAGATGGCAATTGTATATCTTTGACTTTTCCTTAGTCTGACCTCAAGAAAATTATTTTTAATTTATCATATCCTTCTTAAAACAGAACTACTCTGAAGCTATACAATAGCTCTTCATTCTATGTCCTGGCAACAGATTCTTAGCAAAACATTCCTTAAAATAACATTCTCCAAAAGGCATTATACTAAGAACATCCTGATTAGCATCACAGAAAGGATAATCAGGTTAGTTCTGACCTTCCCTCCTGATTTTGAAATGAAACAAAAATGGCCGAGCTCTGGTCATTTCCACTTTCTGGTCCACATGGCCTTTGGCCCCTGTAACCCTCAGTGTAAAATGCAATAAAGAAATTCATAAGTTTTCATCAAAATCATCTCCATTAACTTTATAGATAGACAGTTAGCAGACAGGCAGGTGTAGATATGGATAGGCAAATAGATAAATATAAATGACAGGTAAAAATGGAGAGATGTACATGAAACAGGGAGGTAAGAATCGCCAGAAATGGTTAGACGGACGACTGGATAGAGATGCAGGAGGGTGGATGGGCAGGTGTATGGAAAAACAAGCATGGACAAAAGAAAGGATGGAACTAGGGCAAATGTAGAAGATAAGATGCTGAGCAGACACACAGAAATGCATAGAGTCAAAGGGATAAATCCATGACAAAAAAGATCAATCTTAGGACTGAAACAGTAGAAAAATCTCCTCTCACAGCTTACTACTCCTTCAATCTCCATTTAAGAAAATATTCAAAGGTCTCTCTTCATCATTAAATCATCATATCCAGAAATGTGTTTACAGTATTATATATGTGCCCAGCAACAGAAAATGAACTCTTTGAGCAAAACAAATCTATTGTATCCTTCTACGAAGAGAAAATAAAAAGTCTTCCAGACGGCACAAGGCAACTTATTTAACGCAGAACATTCAGGAGACCAACCAATCTATTTTTTAGTATTTCTGTAACTAATGTTATATTAATAAAGAGAACTTGGGCTAATATGTTTTGCTGTAGTCAGAATTTTCTACAAATTAATAACTCTACAGGTCTGACCTTTTTACCTTGACTGAGATCTTAACTAAAAGTACTGCTAAATTCCAATTCAATACATATTAATTTATTTAAAAAATTGGATACTTCAAATTCCTTTACTGCCAAGAAAAAAAAAAAAAATGGCCAAGTGTGCCTGCCATGTTTTAAAGTAAGTTCCTTTCTTGGTAAGCAGCTAATCCTTAATTATGGAAACAATAGTCACAATCGTTTGTCACAAAATCTCAAAATGCATGTGAATATATCAGATAATGCAATATTATGCAATGATTAAAATTTACATTTTGGGAATGTTTACAATACAGTGTTATGTAAAGAAAACAGAATAAAAATATACATACATATACACAAACACACACACAAAAAGAAAAAAGAAAAAAAATAAACACACACAACCCTTCTTAAAAAAAGAGAACAGATTACCCAAATGTTTAAATTAGAACAATGATGTCCCTGGATGATGGACTTATTAGGGTTATTTTAATTTTCATCATACTTTTGTGCATTTAACTTTTTAAAAAGAGTCTATATAACTTTCATAATTGAAAAAGAAATGTCTGTTCTATATTAGGGATGATAAAAGTCCCTTTGTTGAGATAACAAATAGGAAGGTATTTTTCTGTTTACAGAGTATTTTCATAGGCATTAACTTATCTGATCCATTCAACAGCTCAGAGAAATGGGTTTGATGATGATCGCCAGCGACAGCAGAGCAGTGAAGCTCATAACTCGAAATGTGACACAGGCAGACCCGGCTCAAGGCTTCCTGGTGCCCTATTGTCTTCTTTACAATGTTCATTTTTCTCAAGAAAGGAGTTTTGTCTTAGTTTGCTTTCTAAAAGGGTTCCAAAACTGTTTTACTTCCCTCTCATCCCAAGGTCCAACATCCTATTTTCTTAAAAACAAGAACCAAGAATCAAAAAACAGATAGCCCACCCCAGATGCCTCACCTCACAGTGGGACGGGGAGACTATTCAAGAACTTTAAAATTCACTGTTGCTATTTTCACATATTCATACAGCCAATTATCCTAACGGGACTTGTCCAACCTATTAAGGGGATATCCAGGCACAATTTAAAAAAAGACACAGTCTGACCTAGAAAGGGAATCAGAGATGAAGATTCAAAAGCTGCTTAAGACGACGTAATGCTCAGGGAGAATTATAGTCAGCATCGAAGAAGCAACACAGCTCAAATGTGCCTGGTCTTGGAATGACTCACCGGTATTGCTGTGACGCTTTCCTGTCCCATTGATCAGACAGGTTTTTCCCATTAGAATTTACTGACGATGTGCTCCCCAGTAAGTTGGTAAGATCAATTCTGTAGTTTTAAAATAAGGAAGATATGACTGAAATGTTAGAACATAGTCTCCACACAGCACACACAAAAAAGCCCAGGGAGAGTCCGAGGCTGTGTGAAGGAAAACTGGCCTCCCTTCCAGTTCAGCCCATGAGCAAGTTCACCCGTCTGTCTGCTCTGGGTTTTTTGATAAAGAGTTAACTGATTCTGATACAATCTGCTGCCTTATTAAGGTGTAAGACAGATAAGTTAGAGAGAGAGTGTGTGTATATGGGAAAAGTCTGGGCCTGCTTAGAGCCTGGGGCAAGAGGAGAAGCTGGGTCTTCATAAAAAGGCTGAAGCCTATAGAATAAGATGGAGCCTCATGACTGGCTTCAGGGGGCTAAGCTTCCCTCCGCTCATGCAAACTTCTAGAACAGAACCGATCCCACACTGGGCAGAATATATACTCATGATGGGAATGGGCCTCAGGTAGAAAGAAACAGATGGTCAGGACGCTGAGCTTTTGTTCCTTTATAGGATTGTTCAGCTTCCTCTCCAGCTGAGACCACACCCTTTTTGTGACCTTCTCACTCTTTTCATGCCCTGAGTGTGTCTTTTTCATCCTCATACCAATGGATTAAATGTCTTTTCAGAAAGCTTTCACTTTATGCACTGCAGGCCATAAGTAAATTGATACCAGTAAAGTTTGAGAAGGGGTACTCATGAGAAGTGCCTCATGAGAAGTGTGTGCCCTAGTCCAGACCTAAACATTTAGGGAGATGAGCTGAATTCTGGTAAAACCTCCCTAAGTGAGTCTTATCCACAAACTTAGGTGAGAACGATTGCTGTGTGGAGCAATCACCAACAATGGTATTTAAGAGAAGCAAAGGTAAAATAAGCAATGGGGTAGCCAGGCTAGTGCCCCCAGGAGGATCAGTGGCGAGTAGCCTGTGCTCATGGTGGACAAAGGGATGGGGACCAGAGAGTGACCAGGATAACAGAGCGGTGTCCACTCTGGACAAGGAAAAAGAAAGCAGTTCCCAAGAAAAGAGGAATGTGATCTGTCGAAGATTTCCAGAGAAGAGGATCCTATTAGGATCCTATCAGGAGCTCACTGGGCTTGCTAACGCAATTGGGAAATTTGGGCAGGATTTGGGTTTGGAGAAACAGGTTTGCAAAGGATGTTCATTTCAGGAAGGCTAATCAACCAATCTATACAATATATTCAGTTTATTAACTTGGAAAGAAGATAACAGTAGGTAAAAGTAGATGAGCACATCCTCTGTAAATGACTTTAATTATTGTTGAAACAATGATAGGCTCTGAAGAAACTTCCCGTTGGAGAAAATATGTCATAGGCTCCCAATTCAAAGATATATAATTCATCATGGCTACTAAATTTCTATGACATATGTCTTTTGCCAAAATGAAGTAGTGAGCTCAACTAAGTATCTCTACCTGATTCCTTTGAATGTCAAAACCAAGTCCAATTTAGTTGTCTCATCAATCTCTAGAAACATATCCTTATTGTTTCACTTCAATATAAAATGCTCAATATGAAATTAAGGATTAAGCTGGGTAATGAAACCTAGCCCCAGTGTCCTTTGATAATGACCTTTGTATTAATAGTTTCTTCATATATAAAATGGAAGTGGAAAGAAAAGATTTTAGTTAATAACCAAGATAGCTGTTCAGCTTGAATCACTATATAAACTAGTGACTCACATTTTAAAACCTGATAGGCAATCCTTTGTTTTCTTTAAGCAACATATAGTCTCTCATTTGTACCATCAATCTATTCAATTCCTGATTTCCAAGAATCCTTTCTGCTGTATTCACAATTCCAAAAATAGAATTTATCTACTTGATAAGAGCCTCCCATCTATTGTAGTACTATGGAATTTATGTCTTTACCCCTTGGATTTGTTTACCCTACAACATTCTCTAACAGTATCTTGGAGGGAAGGAGTCTGAGATTCACAAGCAATGTCCAGAGTTTGGCACTGAGGGATGGTTGTTATTTCCGAAGTGGGGGCTGATTCTTGCACTATGGACCTTGGCAGCGTTACACAAGATTTGTTGACTCAAGGCTGAGTTATTTAAGTGTGTCCTTCAATTGGTGTTGCATAAGTAGATTAACCAGACTGAATTATAGACTGAATGACATCATTCCCCGCTCAGGAAACTGCCCCTGGTTTTTCACTTCCATAATGTGGCCCTGTCCTACCATTCTAGCCTCCCACTTTTTTCCCCTAAAGGAACTATGTTGACATTTGGGAAGAGTGGGGGGCAAGAAGCCTGGCACTGGCAGAACATCTTTCTCCACTGCTTCTCCTCTTTTCTTGTTTGCCTCCCTCCCACTCCCTTGTTCTCAGATGAGGAGGCAGAGAGTTACCCAATTATTGAGTTTGGAGAAGAAACTGGCCATGTGTAACCCAGTCACTTCCTTCCAGTCTTTGTGAGTTACCTGACTGTTAGGAGGCAGATCCTCCCTGCTCTTCATGGTTGGGAGCTTTACGCACAGTGTGCCCTAAATGGGAGTTATTGAGTGCAGGAGCTATCTGAGAGGAAGAGGGTAAATTTCATTCATGGGTGCTGCGTTAGCAAGCCCAATGAGCTAATGTTCCACAACTTGGACATTATTGCCATCTGCCTCTGTCTGACTCCATTATTTTCAACTGATTTCAATATAGGTAGGAAAGAACGAGAGACAGAACAGCAAATGGAGCTGGGAAAGGGCTTGGTGACTAAGGCAGAGGCTAAATTCAGTTTCAATTAGCCTCCTAAATTATCATCTACTGTAACCACACTAAATGTGTACCATCTGATACCTGGATACATCCCTGCCTCTGCTTTTGCTCACACTCTTCGATCAGCCTAGAACTACCTTGCCAAACCCTTACCTCTTCCTACCCTAACCTCCAGCCTTCTCAGATGTGGCCAACCTCTGGGATTTCTCCATCCCCCGAATCCTCACTTATCGTTTTCCAAGCATTTTTGTCTTTATCACTCTGGAGTTACATAGACATTTTTAAGTCAAATCTCTGTAAGACTCCAAGCTCCTGAACTGTCAAGGGCCAAGTCTCATTGATCTCCAAATCCTCCTTCTCATCCTTCTCCCAGTGGACCAAGTTAAATATTTAGTGGGAACTTATTATGTGCCGGGCATGAAACGAAGAGCATTATATTCACAATCTTGCTTAACCTTTCCTAGGAAATAGGTACAGTCATCAGTCTCTAGATGGAACAGGGTCTGTGCTCAAAGGAATTCATCATTCCAGGCACACCTTGCTGCCTCTGGTGTAGGGAAGCGTAAAGACTTGAGGCAGACTGGCAGATGTGGTGAAAGTGAGGCTCAGGAAGGCTATGTGCATTTCAAAACTGACTGTTCTATCTTCACTGCCTTAACCTTCACCTACACTGCCCCTGGGTTTAAGAAAAAAATAATTCTCACTTAAAAACAAAATTAAGGCTGGGCACGGGGCTCATATCTATAATCCCAGCACTTTGGGAGGCTGAGGCTCACTTCAGCTTAGGAGTTCAACACCAAGCTGGGCGACATAGCAAGACCCCATCTCTACAAAAATTTTGTAGGTGGGCACAGTGGCGCATGCCTGTTGTTCCAGGTTACTCAGGAGGCTGAGGCGGGAGGATTGCTTGAGCCCAATAGGCTGAGGCTGCAGTGAGCTGTGATCACACCACTGCACTCCAGCCTGGGCTACAGAGTGAGACCCTGTCTCTAAAAAAAATAATAACAAAAAAAAAAAACAGGAAGATGGGGAAAATAAAAGTCCAAATGGTCACTGCTCAACAAAGAGCCTAATTGCTCAATGTGAATAAAACTCTTCATCTCCAATCTTTGCTCTGAAAACAGAGGTCTGGATGACTGTGGTTTTGTCACTAGATGAATAGCAAGCCCAGAGGATTGTTAGAATTACAAGGCCCAGACCAGATCCACTCAAATATAGCTGGAAGCTTTCTAGTAACTCTAACCGTGCATGGGGAATGAGCTGCTCAGAGAAGTGAGTCACTTACTGGAATCTGTGCTGCCTGCATTACTCAGCTGATATTAATACACCCACTTGTTCATTAAAGTTTAATTGGAGTTCATGTGAATTGGTTTCACCGGATACTTAATCAAAGAGAACTGTTTGTGTACGAACTGTTCAAATACAAAGCTAGAAACACAGCTCTCCTTCAGCCTCTACACACGTCCACCGGCTGCTCTTTTAATTCTGTTGACACAATAAGTGAGTCAGAGAAGGTGGGACAATGACCCTGATGGAGGATGGGAAAAGCTGTCTATACTCAAACACAAAACAAGAGTAAATGAAAAAATCCTTTGTGAGAAGCCAGCCACAGTTCTCTAGCTCATCGGCTACAGTCAGACACTAGCCAGGACTCGGAACGGCAACTCCTAAGCGGGAGCTTGTTCCTTCTAGTTTCTTTCTGGGGCTCATTATCAAAGCTGCAGGTCTTTATTCCCTGGGCACCTGTTTTCTAGCTGTACATCTTTATTTTTAAAATGGGTGGATAAGAAAATTAACCATCATTCAACATAATCACACATTTCTCTTGTGCTGACAAGCAAACCATGAACACAATCCCTAACACCTATTTATACAATCAGGACTGTCAGTACCCTGTTATTTCTTATCAGATATCTCATTAATCAACATTTGAGAAAGTATAAATTTTTAAAGCTTCTGAGAAAAAACTGTGCATGAAGTTAGGTGGAAATATATTTGCTTCAGTTTGGTGGCTCTAGCTGTGTTACCACTTTTTCCTTAAGTGTGTTCATCATTGTTAAGCATGCATGACTTATTTACCAAAAACAAATTAATATGAGTTTAAAACTTGGCACTATGCACTATTTTGAATCCCTGAAGCAATCCTCAGAATAGATTAAAGGGAAATCCACTTTTTAAAACAGGTTTATTGAGATATAATTTACATACAATTCACCCATTTAAAGTTTACGGTTCTGTTTTTAGTATTTCACAGCATTGTGCAATCATCACCACCATATAAAGAACATTTTCAGCATCCCAAAAAGAAACTCACAGTTATTAGCAATCACTACCTATCCTCTACCCCAACCCTGCTGGCAACTACTACTTTCTATCTCTACAGACTCTATAGATTTGCCTGTTGTGGGCTTTTCACATAAATGGAATCATATAGTATGTGGTCTTTCGTAACTGGCTTTTTTTTTTTTTTGACAGAGTTTGGCTCCGTTACCCAGGCTGGAGGGCAGATCTCGGCTCACTGCAACCTCCACCTCCCAGGTTCAAGCCATTCTCCTGCCTCACCATCCCGAGTAGCTGGGATTACAGGCACACACTACTACGCCCAACTAATTTTTGTATTTTTAGTAGAGACGGGGGTTTCACCATGTTGTCCAGGCTGGTCTCGAACTCCTGACCTCAAGTGATTCACCTACCTCGGTCTCCCAAAGTGCTGAGATTACAAGCATAAGCCATGATGGCCGGCCTTGTAACTGGCTTCTTTCACTTTGCCATAATATTTTCAAGGTTCATCCATGTTGTAGTACATATCAGTACTTTATTCCTTTCACTGCTGAACAATATCCCATTTTATTTTATGCCACATTTTGCTTATCCATTCAGCCAATCTACTTCTTAAAAATAAAATAACCTCCCATCTACCAAATAATAGCAAATGTTTTGATAGATATCAATTCTCAGTTTGACAGATATTTTGCTTATCCCTTCGATGATCCACTCATGACTGTCCAATTATCCATGTTTAAAAAGTGAGCTTTGCATTAGACAATTCTCAACTGTGGAATGAGGTGGCAGTACCTTATAGCCTAAGCCATTCTACATTTAAAATTCATCAAGATGGTAAGTTTATTGTTTCAGTATACAAAGAGCTCTTGCTAACATGATACAGCTAGATTGTGGGCTCCCCACATTAGGAGCCATAGTTACAGTGCCCCAGGCGGGTAGGCTTAGAATATACTAAAGGAATGACATCCAAAACCATCTCTCTCTCAAGAAAAACCATATTTTCTGCTTCTTAAGATATTAAACCCAACCACTTAGTAATAAATACCTATAATGTGCTATGCGCCACCATTATAATTAATAAGATATGAGACCAGTCCTCCAGAGTTCAAAATCTAGCAGAAGAGACATATAGAATAAGTCAATGCCAGCTCAAATAAAATTAAGGGTATGAGACAAACTCAGAGAAGGGAATCTCCCACTTGTTATGCCTCACTTGTAATGCTGGTGATTTCATTTCTAACCTTGTTTGTAGAGTTGGAGCTAATTATTACACAGTAGAGACAGTACATAGACTTCCATGAAGATGGAGAATCTATACAAGTTGATCTTTACTGGGGGCATAAATCACACCAATAAAATTACCAGATGACGTAGACCTCAAAAGAAACCATCAAAAATGGAAAGTCAAGGGGTCAAGGAGGTCATCTGTCAAAAGAGAAACACTTTCTGCCTCCTTATAAAGCATGTTTTTCAAGACACTATCAGGAAGCTGGTAATTCACTGAGAATTGCCACCTAAGAAACCATGTAGTGTAAATAAAAGAAATAGATTTCCAAAACCTATGTCAGGTAAACCATACTCTAGTACATGATGCTAATAATACAGCACTAGGCTTATTGGGTACCGTGTGTGTAAGAGATTCGAAGGCATTTTCCAAAGAGAATTCAATCCTTCCCACCTCCCAAGCAAGTATAGTACAGACCCTTAAGTCATCAGGAAACTTAAGAGCATATTCCATCCCTCTTGCTCTGTATTCTGATGACATGTCCAGTCTTCCAGATAAAGGCACTCTGCAATCGGAACTAGATGTTTGAGTCATGCTTCTGTTTTTTGGAGTGTAGAGATATTGACCACCTTAGATCCAACTCATGAAACAGATTAAGTTTTCACACAGTCCAAAAATAATTGATATGCTTAATGAGAACTTATTTCACTTAAAATTTCTACCAGCATGAAACCCTCTGTAATATGCCCATCCAGTTTGTACATCAGTAGAAGTGCTCCTCTTTAAATTCATATAGCAAGTTTGCACATCCTGTTTCCTAATTACCTCATACAAAAAAGGAATTTTACCTTCACTTCTCTTGTTCATTAAAGCAAGGTTCAGGAAATGCTTTGACATTTGATTTTTGAAAAACACATGCTGGTTTAACGGAAGATCCTAGAGACTCATTGCTGTTTCAACTTTGGGAGAAACAAGATAGTATCAAATCACAGCTAACTTTTTAACTGATCTGTTTCAGGAAAATTAAAATGGGCATTTTAAAGATATATTACAACTATATACAATCTGACAGTACTTGGTAAGAATTACCTCCTTACAATCAAATCAGGGCGGTGGAGCAGAAAGCACCCTAGAGTCAAATGTTCATCCAGAACTGCTTTAAGAAAACTTATTTCACTTCTCTGAACCACAGATCCACCATTTCTAAAAGGGAAATAATGATAAACCCTGCCTTGCCTACCTCATAGAGATGTCATAAAGCACACATAAGAAAATGGGTACTTAAGTGTTTTGAAAGCCACAAGCCCCCCACACAATGTAACGTATCATCTTAATGTCCTTCCTTTTTTTTTTTTTTTTGAGACAGAGTCTCGCTCTGTTGCCCAGGCTGGAGTGCAGTGGTGTGATCGCGGCTCACTGCAAGCTCTGCCTCCTGGGTTCACACAATTCTGCCACCTCAGCCTCCCGAGTAGCTGGAACTACAGGCGCCCGCCACCACGCCCGGCTAATTTTTTTTTTTTTTTCTATTTTTAGTAGAGACGGGGTTTCACCGTGTTAGCCAGGATGGTCTCAATCTCCTGACCTCGTGATCCACCCACCTTGGCCTCCCAAAGTGCTGGGATTACAGGCGAGAGCCACCACGCCCGGCCAATGTCCTTTCTTATAAAGACATTCTTAATGACATGAAAAACACTTTAGCCTTTCTGTTTATATTTTGAATAAGCCAAAGAAACATCTCAAAATCAACACTACCAATTCCAGGAAGTTTCACAAACACACACACACATACACACACAGGCTTTATAAGGATAATTGTTGTTTGGGACAAGAAGCCCAAGCAAGTAAGATTCTGAAGAATTGTTCATCTTAGAGTTCACCTCAGCAACACATCTTTAAAATTAAGTATCATTCAGTGTATTCTTACTCTTTGAAGGTGGGTGAAATACATATGTTAGAATGTATTACCTTTCAAAAAGTGATATGCCAAAATTCCCACCCACCTCCTTCTGATGCTAGAGAAACAGTCCAAGGAAGAGGTAGCCCCATTATATCAATGCTTTCTAGAGAAGAGGGAAATGGGAGAGAGCTCTGAGGACAGACCCAGGCATGTGCAGACTGAGGAAAGACAGAACTTGCCCGGAAGACACAGAAAAAATACCAACCAGCAGGCCACCTTTGACCAGTGAATAGACCCTCAGTAGCCACATGGCAACATTCCACCAGGGCAGCTTATCAAGGATGCGGATGCATTCCATTCCCCACACACTCTGTCATCTGAAGTTTACTCTTTCAGATAAACAAAGGTCAAGGATAGAGAAGCCAAGAACGTTTCCAAGGTCATTAGTAGCTGTGTAAATACAACTCCTGTGTTCTAAACTAAACTTGTTGACACTCTTGGAGTGAAGAGGTCGGGAACATGAACAGTCCTAAACTATTCACTGTGTACCTGTCCTTCTCGGTGGCTGCAGTATAATGGAATAGTAAGTGCTACCACTGAAGCACGGCATGCTGTGTGCCAAACATTGTTCTACATGCTCTACACATTCTAACTTTGTTAATCCTCACAAGGACCCTATGATGTAAGCCCATTTTACAGATGAAGAAAGTACAGCACTAGAAGTGAAGTTGTTTGTTCAAGGTCACATGATATTATGTGGTAGGATGGATCAAAACACAAGCAATGTGGCTTCGGCATCTGTCCCTAAACAGTACAAAAACCTGCATGTTGAACCGGGCATGGTGGCTCACGTCTGTAATCCCAGCACTTTGGGAGGCTAAGGCAGTCAGATCGCTTGAAGTCAGGAGTTCGAGACCAGCTTGCCCAACATGGTGAAACCTCGTCTCTATTAAAAATACAAAATAAATTAGTCGGGCATGGTAGCACGCGCCTATAGTCCCAGCAACTCGGGAGGCTGAGGAAGGAGAATCACTTGAACCCGGGAGGCCAAGGTTGCAGTGAGCCAAGATCGCGCCACTGCACTCCACCCTGGGCGACAGGGTAAGACTCTGTCTCAAAAAAAACCCCCTGCATGTTTATGGGCACTTCCAACATAGGGTGAACTCCCACCATGAACTAAGTACCTTTGCAGACACTCACATACATTTTGTAATTTATTCTCATTATGATATTGAGAGAAAGATTTTATAATGTTTTATTCATAGGAAGACACCCAAATCCTAAGAGGTCCTTAAATTGAGGATTTTACAAACACTAAGGAGCATAGTAGGGTTTGAACACCTGTCTGATTTCAAGTTCCATTTTCTGTCTAAACATCCAGGTTCTGCATGAGTTCTGAGGTTCTCTAATCATCATTAGCACTATCTGTCTACTTATGTACCTGCTCATTCGTTTTTTGCCAAGTGGTGCCGTGAAAAGAACATGTGTTTACAGGGAGACCACAGCAGTTCTACCACTTACCAGCTGAATGATTTGGACAAGTTACTTAGTCTCAATTTCCTCATCTAATGATGAGAACAATAATAACAGTACTGACTACTATCTCAGATCATATTTCATATGATTGTTATAAAAATTACATGAGATGATGTATGTAAAATACAACAGTGAACATCACATAAGTGCCCAATATTTAGTCAATAAATAATTGAGTGAATTTAAATTTCAATGACGTAACATAAGCAAAAATCCTACTAGAGTTCCTGTTCTAGAATATTCAGTCAAAACCAAGAACATTATTAATGTATTGTTAGTATCCTCTCTAATAGTTTAAACATGTCTTGGGGCTCATAGCCATGTCTGAGCTAGTCTGTAAACCACACAGTGGCCAGCACAGAGCCTTGGATTTTAGACGTGCTATGATTCAATGATTGTATGATCTTTGTTTGAATTTACTGAGAAAAGAAAATCTAAAATGCTAAAATAACTTCTCTCAAAGCTTAGAAGCTTCAGTTGTCCATTTTCACTCAAAACTTTATTCTCAATTTGAAAATTATTACCCACAATTGAAGCCTAAAACCCACTAAAAGGCATCAATTTAATGTTATTTATTTCTGATACATTTCCTAAGAAATAAGGAAGAAAAATGATTTCCCAATCTCCACATTTTAAAATCTTATCTCTATCTTCCCTACAAAAACTTATAACATCATTTATTTTGTTCTGGGTCCTTAACAGATGGTAATCACAAGTGCTTTCCTGATACAGTTGCTAGCTAGAGGGGCGGGGCGGGGGAAATGGGGGAGCTGTGGAGAGAGAGAGAGAGAGGTTGATTTTAAGAGGCTATTTGGCATCAAGAGAAGTTCATGTGGCAGAAGTATTTCAACCAGGACATCAAATGAAAAACAAATGCAAGAGTACATAGTTAACTTTTAGGAAAAAAAAAAAGTATGTACGTATGCATAGATGTGTGTGCATAGGTGTGCACGTATGTGTACAGACAGGTGTAGATGCACAGATCTGTGTGTATGTGTGTGTGTGCACATGGACATATGGAAAAGGCCAAGGCTCCACCAGGAGCTCTGGACAACGACGTGAAGGGGAGCAATGCTGAGACGTGACTGGAGGCTGGAAGACTAGTTTTTACACCTCCACTTTGCCACTCAACTGCCTCTTCTGGAATAAGTCATTTCAACTTGGTTTTCTATTTCTAAGAATGGAGACCTCATGGGACTGGTGTAAGATTTGAGCAACAAACGAGATCTGAAAGTGTTTTGGAAATGTCTGTACAAGCATAAAGGGATGTTACTACCCGTTTGTTCCAATGCCAAGGAGAGCAACTTTTTGTCTGAGCCAATGTCGCTCACAAGTGGAATCTATTCCCATCACAGCCTGCTTTCGGCAAAGGAAGAAGGGATGTGGACCATTTTCCAAAGAGGCAATGCTTTCTAATTTCTCTATTATTTCCAAAACAAAAAAGCCAAATCTTTCTCCCACTTTTGTTTTTCAAAATAAAAATAAATTATAACCCTAACTTGCTAATAAATGCAGGCTGGAGCTGTCCTTAAGTAAAAGCTTTTGATAACAAATTGCCTGCACTAAATGCTATTTTACTGCTGATTTTTTTATTGTTGCTTAAGCACAGCAATTACGCTAATAAGCCTGGGAGGATGGTACATCCAGCATTGAATCTGACAGATAAAATACTCAATAAAATGCTAATCTCACCTGAAAATTGGAATCAGACAGCCTTATTAGTATTTATGGATATGGCATCTTAAACATGTTTTTTCAGAGATGAATATATATGAAATCAATGTTGTCTCCTAATACAGCCTGCCATTTCTAGGCCTCTATGTGCTCTAAATTCAAGGTGACGATTACTCCTTGCCTTTACTTAGCTTCTTGCCAGAGAAAAAAAGAACTTATTGGCCATCACTACTACATAAAGAATGAAGCAATAAAATGCTTCTTTTTTTCCTTCATCCACTTTCCTACCTCTCTCCTCACCCCACCTCCGCCAGTCCCCCGAAAAAGGGAAGGTAAGAACTGTCTGTCTGAGCAAAGAAAGAAGGCAGATTTGACAGCAACAAGAACCATTTGTCAAACCATCTGGCTTCTCTCTTCACCTGACAGGAGAGAAGAGTGATGTGTCAGAAAGAGCAGGGAATTGAGAATCCAAAGAGCTGGCTTTTAGTCTTGATTTTGCCATTTCCTCAATGTGTGACGTTGCCAGATCTCAGTTTCTTAAATAGAGACCTTCTGGAGCCCACTGTTTATGTCTCTATGAGAAGCCTCCATGGGCTGCATTAACAAAAGGGGCGGGGGATCGCAAGCCCCAGTATCCATGAATACTTGAATATTATAAGCCAAGGGAGATATGAGGCTGGTGGAAATTTGCAATTTTTAAACTTGTGCTTTGGCCGGGCGCAGTGGCTCACACCTGTAATCCCAGCACTTTGGGAGGCTGAGGTGGGAGGATCACTTGAGGTCAGGAGTTTGAGACCAGGCTGGCCAACATGGTGAAACCCCATCTCTAAGAAAAATACAAAAATTAGCCAGGTGTGGTGATGGGTGCCTGTAATCCCAGCTACTTGGGAGGCTGAGACAGGAGAATTGCTTGAAGCCGGGAGGAGGAGGTTGCAGTGAGCCAAGACAGCACCATTGCACTCCAGCCTGGGCAACAAGAGAGAAATCCCATCTCAAAAATATAAAAAATAAACAAGTATATAAAAATAAAAATAAACTTGTGCTTTGTCTTACATGGTCTCCTCTTACTATTAATGTGTCCTCGATTTTGAAATATATACCCCAATGTATATTTGAAATATATATCCTCCATATATGCTTGACATGGTCCAGGCTTAATATTAGAGGCCTTGGACAGCAAGCAAAAACAGAATGGCTCATTTACCAGCCATCCTCATAAAGTTAGCTGGCTTTCTTTTTTAGTATCAATACATTTACTTGGGGAGGGAACACAGAAGTGAGATGCCTATTTTAAATGTCAGAAACTAACAGTATCTGAATATTGCATTATTATTTACAAAAATTAAGAAGTTCTCTTCTTTAATTTCCACACTAAACCCCATAAAGCAGTAACAGAGAAAATACTGTTCTCCAGAAGTTGCCATGAATTAGGAAATGGAGGATCCGAGAGGACTTTCTCATCCACATAGAGTAAGTGGGTTCTGGGGTCAGGACAAGCAGTTTTGCCTTCTGACTAATTCCAGCATGCTGCCAAGCACACCACAGCATCCTCTGGGTCACAAGCATGTTGAGTCATTCAAACCTAAAATATCCAAGGAGCAATTCTCTGCTCAACACAAGGAGAGAGGAATGGAAGCCTCCATGCCCACAGCAGCACTTGTGTCAAAGAGACTTCTCCCACCCCTTCAAGACCTCAGAGAGTTTCCAGAAAGTATGACTTCCTCTGGGAAAGTCCCAGGCATGGACAAATCAGGCCCACACTAAATAATGGAATCTGACACGTTGTGACAAGGACGGGCACAGATCTCAGAAGCCAATTCATTCCAAGGCCCTTGGAAAGTCACTTCCCTCTATAAGCCCATTTCCACCTCCATATAAGTGGGTCTTTTCAAGACCAAAGAGGTCCCTCAGCCACTAGAAGAATGGAGGAAAAAGACAAAATGTGCTCCAAAAATACAAAGAGTTTGGTACAGCTTACAAAGGGTCTTCCCATTGCTTTCTGGAGGTAGTGGCCACAATGCAGACAAAGCTGAACTATCCCCAACTTTCGGGTAAAGAAACAAAAGACCAAGAAACTCAGAAATTCTCCCAGGATAAACAGCAAGCTAGGAAATCCTCAAACCAAAGTGATACTTAATGCATAGCTGTTGGGGGTTGTGGGAGGGAGGCTGTTGGTGCTGGTGCTTTGCACAGGGCAGAATATTAAAAAGGAGGCCAGAAACAGTGGCTCATGCTTGTAATCCCAGCACTTTGGGAGGTCGAGTCAGGCTGACCACTTGAGCTTAGGAATTCAAAGCCAGCCTGGGCAACATAGTGAGACCCCATCTCAACAAAGAAAAACTTTTCTAATTAGCTGGCATGGTGGCACATACCTGTAATCCCAGCTACTCAGGATTGAGCCCAGGAGTTCAAGACTGCAATGAGCCATGATCACACCACTGCACTCCAGCCTGGACAGCAGCACAGTGAGACCCAGTCTCAGGAAATAAAAAAGAGGAGTTAGTAGATTCTACATTCAGCAACCATACTGTCCAAGACAGCCCACCCTGCAAAAGGAGAAGATATAGGGATTACCATAACATCAGAGATGTGCACAACCCACAGGAGAGAAACAATTTACCACTTCTCTCTAATGCTTCACATATATAGAAACAGAATCCAAGTCTGTATACCCCTTTATCTTTATTATCCTACGACCAACAATGCAACTTGCAAAGCACTATCACAATAAATTTATCAAGCAGAAATCACTATCTTCTAATTTACAGAGGAAAAAGCTGAGGCACTAAGAAGTTGATTGACCCGCCCAATTCACATGGGTCTCTAAAAGCAGGGCTGGGACTCACAACCAGGGCCCCTGACCTCACATGTCCTGTTTGTTCTTTTTTTTTTCTTCACTTGCTTACGCCCCCTCTGAATTGCCAGTGCTACCATTTTTCAGTAAACAACCAGAGCAGAAAGTCAGCTCTGAACCGATACATCTCCCAACAGAGGAATGATTCGAGTCATACTTCGAGGAATAATTTCTGGGAAAGCAGAGGAGGTGATGCTATCAAACAGTGAAACCTAAAACTCCTACTCACTACCTGCCTGAGAGGGCAGGAAATGGGGCCGAGGCCCTTTCCCTACATGCTCCCCTTGCCCGTTTTTGTCTCTCGCAGTCATTACTAAACTTAGCACCGTAATCAAATGAAAGCTGTTTCCCAGCTGTATGGTCTTGGGTAAGTCCCTGATCTCCTTGGTTCTGTTACCAATACACACTCATGCACACATGCATGTATGTGGGTACACATACACACATACACACACATCCCAGACCATCCCTTCATTTCATCTAGCAGGATGGTAGCTTCAGAAAGCCTCTGTCTTTCTTACCCTGCAAAACACCACAGCTACCTCCTAGGCATTCAGAAAGTGTCTCCAGACCCAGCATCTGAAGCTCTGACTTGAATCCTCCACCTCCCCCTTGGGCCTCTTGGGTCCCATCCCGTTTCTTCTGCCCATCCTTCCCGTGAGCCCCTCTTCTCCAATCCACTTGCCATTGTCCTAGATTAGGCCTGTGCACCTCCACCTTGAATAAACACTAACTTGTCTCTCAATCTCAACCTTCCCTTCTAACTCCATCTTTCTCTGAGTAAATACTTTCAGCTCTGTAAGAGCTCCTCCTGGCCAGACACAGTGGCTCACATCTATATTCTCAACAACTTTGGGAGGCTGAGGCAGGCGGATCACAAAGTCAGGAGTTCGAGACTAGCCTGACCAACATGGTGAAAGCCCATCTCTACTAAAATACAAAAATTAGCCAGGCGTGGTGGTACATGCCTGTTATCCCAGCTACTTAGGAGGCTGAGACAGGAGAATCGCTTGAACCCAGGAGGTGGGGGTTGCAGTGAGCCGAGACTGCACCACGGCACTCCAGCCTGGGTGACAGAGCGAGACTCCATCTCAAAAAAAAAAATAAATAAATAAATAAAACAAAAAGAGCTCCTCCTATGAAAGCTCTGGAAACATCCTCCACCAAACTGGCTGTACTTCTCTAGGCACAATATGGTTTATATCCTTCTAAAATCAGCATCTCGGCCGGATGCAGTGGCTCACGCCTATAATCCCAGCACTTTGAGAGGCCAAGGCGGTCAAATCACCTGAGGTCAGGAGTTGGAGACCAACCTGGCCAACACGGCAAAACTCCATCTCTACTAAAATCACAAAAATTAGTCAGGCATGGTGGTTCATGTCTATAATCCCAGCTACTCAGGAGGCTGAGGCAAGAGAATCGCTTGAACCCGGGAGGTGGAGGTTGCAGTGAGCGAGATTGCAACATTGCACTCTCCAGCCTGGGCGACAAAAAAATAAATAAATAAATAAATCAGTATCTCCATAACTGGGTCTACTTTACCTAGGGGTTTGGTTTCTGAAGATAAACTAAGGTACAGGAGAACGTCACTCAACGCCTCTGAGGCTGGCCACTTCAATAAGCATATCTGCCACTCCAGAGAGGCTGGCTCTTTGGGGTGCTGGTGAGTGTCAATCCCCAGGTCAGGGGTTGAAAAACACTACTACGTTAGGCCTTTATAAACATTCTCTAATCTTAACAAATTAGTATGCAAGGTATATTTAACCCCAAATTAAAACCACTTAAACTGGGACTCAAATGGGTTTCGAAACTCAGCCTCACTGAAGTTATGTAAATCATCCAAATTCAAGCAGCTACCGGCGCCCGGGTTCAGAAGCAAGTCTGCGTAACCTCATTGGGGTACTCTATTGTTGGAGTGTCAGCTGCTCTGCTAGATGCTTCATCTACGTAAATTCAGTTGGCTTATATAACAACCCTTCCTAATAATGATTAATATCTCCATTTTATAGATCTGAAAACTAAGGCCCCATGTCAAACATGTCTCTTGCAGATTTAGCACTGGAACCCAAGCGTCCTGGGCTGGCTCTTTTTCTCTTTCTTTAGTATCACACATCCTCTTTCTACCTAATATATAGCATTCTTATCTGAATGAGCCACTACAAGCAGTATTCAGCAGTACATGCAGAATCTGAACTGCAAGTCAGAAAAAGGTGTTTCGCAAGCAGCAATTCTAGTTAAGATCTCAACAGTGCTGTTGAGAGGTGGATTTATCAAGCACATCATGTGAGCAGTCTGACCCTGGACTGTTCCCAAAGGTTAGAGCCATAAAATGAAGCCGGAATTTCATTCAATTTCACAAATGCAGCAACTTGGCATGTCTGCTTTCCTTGTAACAGGGGCAACTGCAAAGTCTTCTTCAAGAAGATTAATAATCAGTCAGAAATTCAGAGGTCATCATGTAAACCACTTTCTCCGTTTTAAAAGCTAAGCTTTTCCAATATGAGGAGGGTTGACACTCTAAGAGGTTGAGAGCTAAAGAAGAGATGGCACATTCTGACCTAACTTCACTAGGAATGCCACCAGCATCTTAAGCAAACACCACCTCTCCTTGTGCCTCTAGAGAGACAGGATGAAGAAGGAGCCTGGGGAAAAGCTGATAGCTGCTCAGAAAAGCCATGCTCCTAAACCAAGTTCCCAGGGGCCCTTCTAGTTCCCTGGGTTAACTGCATTTAACCTTCCAACCCCTCAGGCCTCCTCAGTAATTCAATTTAACAGTTACGGAGTGCCTATAAATGCCAGCTACTGAGCTAGCCTCCAGAGGATCAGAGATATCTGCCCTCTGATCAGAACTCAGAAATAGATACCACCCATCGAATACAAGGTGGTGTATGAAAGTATCTCTGAAAGTACAAACTGTGTGATGGGAAATGGAGGAGGAGAGAGACTGACACCAAATGTGAAGTCAGATGTTTCTGAGAAGGTGGAATTGGAGCTAAGCATGAAGGATGCTGCCTGGCAGAGGTAGCCACGCAGGGTGGCACTGCACCTGGGTTGAAGAATATGAACATGGGGTGGAGAGGGAGGGGTCCAAAGGAAGGCAGAAAGGTTGCCTGAAATCATGAGTGTAGGGTCCTAAGCAGGGATGTCACTTATGCCAGGAGCATTGGGAGGCCAAGAAAACACACAGCAAGTCTCAAGACAGAGGCTCTGAGCTCACTGCTCTTAGGGGCACACCACTAAAATAAAGACTCCCTCTCCAGTAGCCCAAGGAGATGAACATGTGCACACAAGCCAACCTCCTGTCACCCTGCATTCCAGACAAGGAACTACACAACACATGCATCCCTCCTGCCCTACCATGGCCTCCTGAAGCTGGACAACGTTATCACAACCTCCAGTATTAAATACAAAGCAACAGTGGTCCAAGAAAGTATATCAGCAGGAATCTGACAATTCAGAGCTGAGACTAGGTGTCCAAGACCTGATTTTTCAAGGACCCACAATATCAGGTAAATGCCTGGCCGCTGAGCCCCATATTAAGCTAAAGACAAGAGACTAAAAATATAATAAAGAAAGTATGAAAGGTAGGAAAGTATCGCAAGGGAGGGAGGGAGGGAAGGAGAGAGAAAAGGGGATGAATGGTAAGAAAACAGAACATAAGGGAAGGGAAAACAAGGAGAGAGGAGGGGAGGAGAAGGACAAGGTAGAAAGACACACAAAAAAAAGGGAAGAAAAGTCTCCCAAAGGGCAAGGTGAGAAGAAGGGAAAAGGTTACAGTTATCCCTCTGCCTATAAGAATGATTATATACAGGTAAAACATGTGACTGTAGTTCCGAGTAACTATTTCAGTGTTTGTAGTCATGATATTTCATGAAAGAACAAAGAATTTAAATTTTATACAAATAACTGTTGAGGTTTTTAAAGCAAAAAATAAACATATATTTACAGGTATGTAAATGTGAGACAAAAACTAGACACATGGCAAATTGCTAATGATGGTAACTTCTTGGAAGAAAGAAAGATGGGGGAGGGGAAAGGAGTTTGGAAAGTTGCAAAAATGGTCACAAATTTTCCCCTTCCCTACCTATGTCCTCATCCTTGCAATATGACTTCGGAGCTTTTTTTTTTTTTTTTTTTTTTTTTGGTAGAGTCTTCCTCTGTTGCCCAGGCTGGAGTGCAGTAGGGTGATCTTGGTTCACTGAAACCTCCGCCTCCTGGGTTCAAGCGATTCTCCTGCCTCAGCCTCCCAAGTAGCTGGGATTATAGGCACGAGCCATCATGCTTGGCTAATATTTTTGTATTTTTATTAGAGACGGGGTTTCGCTATGTTGGCCAGGCTGTTCTCAAACTCCCGACCTCAAGTGATCCATCCGCCTCAGCCTCCCAAAATGCTGGGATTACAGGTGTGAGCCACCACACCCGGCCTGACTTTGGAGCTTCTGCCACCAAGAAATATACTCTTTCTAACGCACATCACTAATAAGTGTGTATTTGTTTACAGACCTATATATTAATTCACTATGTCCTAATCCAGTTTACATGTCTCCGTCTTATCCATACATATGTAAAAGACTTTTATGTGCTTTACTAAATTCAAATGTCTTCCTACAAACAGTAGTAAGAACCACATTTATTAAATAATTCATTTGTGCAAATTGTTTTAAGCTCTTCACATGCATTATTTCATTTTGTCTTCAAAAATTCCTTTGTCGCCTGTAATCTCAGCTACTCGGGAGGCTGAGGCAGGAGAATCGCTTGAGCCCGGGAGGCAGAGGTTGCAGTGAGCAGATATTGTGCCATTGCACTCCAGCCTGGGCAACACAGCAAGATTCCCTCTTAAAAAAAAAAAAAAAAAAATTCCTTTGTCAGTCCTATCATTAGCCCCAGGATAGAACTGACATGAAGAAGAAGCTGAGTCACAAAAATTAAACAACTGGCCTAAGGTCATTTGTATACAATGACCTGGACTCTGGGTTTAAATCCAGAGGACTCTGGATTTAAATCCAGACAATCCAACTCCAAAGCCCACATTCTCCCCACTATGTCTGTGTCATCGTGTTAATCCACCAGTTGGTTAACCCAGACAAAACGGGAACTGGTTAAGACCCTGTTCTGGCTCTTGGTGAACACTACTTCCTTTCGAAGACTCACAAATCACCTGTCTACATAGGACCGTCGACAACTGGAATCACAATGAAATCAGCAGATTCTAGACTCCGGATACCTGTTTCGTTTGGGGGCGGGGTGGGGGATGGGCGCTGGACTTTTTTGATATTACCTATTTCCTCGTCTCCTCACTTTCTGGCATTTCTGCTGATTTCTAGGTTCCCTCAAAATTACTGGTAGCCGTTCCCCAACAGAAGTTCTCTTCTGTATCCTGAGATGCGGTATGTGTGGTCCACAAAATTTGCAACCATTTAAGGAAAGCGAATTCTCTCTCACAACCTCTTCAATTGTCATGGGCATCAATTTCTCCCTAATGATGTCGATTCCATCCTTCATAGATGACCCACCCCCTTGATAGAGATGACTGACAGAGGCAGAAAGCAGCCATGCAGCTCCGCTTTCTCCTTTCATCTGGGCCATTACATCATCCTGTTCGGGTTACAAAAATGCTAGACATCCACACAAAAGGACTCCCTCTTCCGGAGCCCATTCGAATCCCACTCATGTCTAGGAGGTCACTGAAAACGAAAGGCACTGATTGGCTGCCAATTACGTCACTGCTCTACAGGCCTGATTAAACTCTTAATTAATTGAATGCCACTTTACTTCTACACCTCACTCCACAGACAAATAAATAACCACAAAGAGAACAACACAGGGTGAAGGTAGTAATAAACTATAGCTTCTGGCTCAGGTAGGAAAGAGGAGCCATTTGCTGGAGTTACCTGTCATTAAAAATGATTCGGTCACCAGGTGGAGACACACAGTTCTCTATATTAAATTAGAGGAATGATTCAAAGGGGACCAGTTTCAGCTGACAAGAGCAAAAAGAAAATCAATTTTAGGTTGCCAGGACAACTAGACTTTTCCTGCAAGAATAAATTTGATACAGCCCTAAAATCTGACAACTAAATGTTTCCTCACATTACATCACATCCCTAAAATGTGTGTTGAACCAGTGAGATAATCAAGCCTGCTAATTACTTTCTACAACACCCAGAAGATACAGAATTGATGGTCTTGGCTCCAGTCTGACTTTCCTCTAACAGCTCCACTCGCTATCTTACTTTTATAGTGAATGAGGACTGTGTGCTTCTTAAAATGAATCTGAAAGCATATCATTGTCAGTTAGTCCTTGAATCCTAGAAAAAGGAAGGTGAGCACCTTCTCAATTCAAGTCCCCTAATGGGTTATATCTATACCCATGTTCCCTGTCATATACGTCATTGGCTACCCAAGGGGTTCCAGAGAAGCAGTCCAAAGTCACAGAATTATATTTAATACAATGGGGGGTCTAAAGGGGCTTGACAGGTTACCTTTGTTTTACAGAGGGTGAGTCTGAGACATAGGTAGGCAAAGCAACTACTCAAGGCCAGTGAAGCTGGTCGGCAGCAGAGTCAAGACTGGAATCCAGCTCTTTGGATAACGGCTTCTACGCCATTTCCTTAAATAGCTGCAGTCATTCCACGGCTCTGCCTTGGAGACTTTAGGAGCTGAAGTTAAGTCCACTTGATCTCCTACTAATCCATGGAAGGCAGTGACCCCAAATGGCCTCATCCCAGGAGGTCAGAGTCCTGAACCCAGATCCAAAAATATCTGATGAGATGAACGTTCCCTGTGCATTTACATTCTCAGAAGCCTGAATATCAGTGTACCTCCGGGGGCTCTTAAAAACAAGAACAGCTAATAAATCACGGGAAAGCACTTCACAAATGTAAAGTAATACAAAAATGCTAAGCATAGATAATATAAGTGCCCCAGGCTGAGGCAGTTCCCTGGAGAGTGTGATGCTTTCAAGTGGGCTAGGCTTTGGCGTGTTATTACACAGCCTCCACCATCATCTACCAGAAGATGCAAAGGACACGCCTCTCTCCAACCTCACTCTCCTTTCTTAGATTGCTCCCAAGTTCTCGAGAATGCCCCTAGATCTTATTATAACGTATTGTATTATAATAGAGCCATGGTTATATAGTCTTCACTAAGTGTAGAGACACACCGAGAGGAGATCTGAAACAAGCAGCTCTGTGCACATCCCCAGACCACTGACGGGAAAGCAAATGTCAAGCTGTCCCTAGCTTGTCATAAACCAAGTAAACCATGAAAAACAATGAATCCATTAGAAGGTGCGTGTAAGCCAATTCAGCCTTGAGAGTCAATTCAGAATCAGAGAGGTCAGAAGAGTATATAGCACACACAGGAGGTCTCTGGCTGCAGGTGCCAGGGAAGGAAGAGGTGAGGACAGAGCACCCCTTCCAACCACCTACATAGTCTTTGGCAGATGAGGACTTGCTCCAAGCCAGGTAAGCAGAAAAGGCCAGGGGACGAATATCAGGGGTGAGTAGGGTAAAAATAAAATCAAAAGCTAGTATCGGAGAGATTTAGTTTCTAAGTCTGACCCTGCCATTACAAGTTGTGCCACATTGGGTAAGTTACATAAACCTTTCTAATCCATCCATACCTCATCCATCCAACATGGATAACTAGTATCTACTGCATAGGCTGGCTTTGAGGATTAAATGAAATAAACAATAGAAAGCAATTTACCCAGTGCCTGGAACACAGTACGTGTGTAATAAATGCAAATTATCATGCTTTCCATGCATGATCGAAAGAGAGGCTGGGGGCTAAAATCCTGCACAAGAAAAAGGGCAAAAAGAAAAGCATGAAGTTAGAGGGCTAAATCATGGGAATGGAGAAGAAATGATTTTTCCTCCACAAGCTCTGCCTTAGCGCTACTGAAGAGTCATCACTGGCCCCATTCCCAAACAGCTAGTTTAGGGCGAATGGCAATAGCTAGGGATGGTCAGGCACCTCAAGCTTTAGCAGAAATCTGTGGTCAGCATGATCAACCGTGTGGTCAATATGGAGGTCATGTCTCTGCATTTGAGCCACTAAAATCTAGGACTGAGTGTTAAATGTAGCTCCAAGAACCTTATCCCAAAACAAGGAATGAGTTTTCTTAGGAGGGAAATGCACCCTCGACCACCAGTTCATAAACACACTTTAACTCAGTCCATGTCTCTTAGAGAGATTAAGAAATGGGTATAATAACCATGGAATTAAACAGAAAGTTCTGTTAAATCTTATTATTAGCAGGTTTTATTCTTTATTCTTAATTATTATTAAGTTCTCTTAAGTCAAACTCAGATAAAGAGACATGAGACTTTCCAGAAAAGGAAAGAAACTAAAATTTACTCAGCACCTCCTCTGGGATATTTAAAAAACTGAGCATTTAAAAAACTAATAGAGAAGAGAGGATCAAGGAATATTTCCTGAGAGATGTTCCTTTGAGTTGACAATACTCTGGGGCACCTGGCAGCCAGGCTATGTCTTTTGGGGCCACGTCCATTTCTTCAGCAGAATCCTGGTAATGCAGTGCTGCTGGATGGGCCCCTGTATTAAACCATTCTTGCCCTGCTATAAAGAAATACCCAAGACTGGGTAATTTATAAGAAAAGAGGTTGGCCAGGCGAAGTGGCTCATGCCTGTAATCCCAGCACGTTGTGAGGCGGAGGTGGGTGGATCACTTAAGGTCAGGAGTTCGAGACCAGCCTGGCCAAGGTGGCAAAACCCCATCTCTACTAAAAATGCAAAAATTAGCTGAGCATGGTGGTACGTGCCTATAAGCCCAGCCACTTAGGAGCCTGAGGCAGAAGAATCACTTGAACCCAGGAAGCAGAGGTTGCAGTCAGCTAAGATCATGCCACTATACTCCAGCCTGGGCATCAGAGTAAGACCTATCTCAAAAAAAAAAAAGAAAAGAAGTGGTTGAATTGTTGAATTGGCTCACAGTTCTACAGGCTATAGAGGAAAGATAGCAGCATCTCCTTCTGTGGAGGTTCGGGAAGCTTCCCATCATGGCAGAAGACAAAAGGGAGCAGGCACTTCACATGGCAACAGCAGGAGAGGAGGACAGAGAGAGAGAGAGAGAGTTGGAGGGTGGGGGTTGCCACACACTTTTAAATGACAGGATTTCACAAGAACTCACTATCACAAAGACATCATCAAGTCATGAGGGATCCGACCCTATGACTCAAACACCTCCCACCAGACTCCACCTCCAGCAATGGGGATTAGAATTGAACATGAGATTTGGATGGGGACAAATATCCAAACTACATCAGCCCCCAGAGGCCCCAGGGCCACGAACCACTCTTTCCTCCAGGTTCTGTGACTTACAACAAGAGCACCTACCTGCCACTCCATGTCTGGAGGTCAATCAAGGAACTAGCTAAGGAAGGAATATGAAGTTGGGGTCCGGCCACCAACAGCCTTCATCTACTTCATCGCCACATGATGAAGCACAGCAGACACAACAAAGAGACACAGAAAAGACTGAGAAGCAAATATGGGTGTGTTGATAAGCAGAGTGAGAGAATAAAGGGTGTGGAGTCAGGTTATACACAGGAAAAAAAATGAGAGACAAGAGAAAGAATAGAGGAAAGGACAGAATGAAAGAGCTGTTGTGTTTTTTGTTTGCTGTGTTTATTTATTTAAAGCATACTTTTGCCAAATCATTTTTTAAAGACATACTTCTGTTCAGTCTTTCAAATGGTAACTTCAGCAGGCTTTGTTTTCTTCACTGACCAGCAGCACCTAGAAAAGTTCCTGGAGGCTGGGCGCGGTACCTCATGCCTGTAATCCCAGCACTTTGGGAGGCTGAGGCAGGAGGATCACGAGGTCAGGAGTTCGAGATCAGCCTGGACAATATGGTGAAACCCCATGTCTACTAAAAACACAAAAATTAGCCAGGTGTGGCAGCACGTGCCTATAATCCCAGCTACTCAGGAGGCTGAGGCAGGAGAATCGCTTGAACGTGGGAAGTGGAGGTTGCAGTGAGCTGAGATGGTGCCATTGCACTCCAGCCTGGGCAACAGAGACTCCGTCTCAAAGAAAAAAAAAAAAAGTTCCTGGAATACAGCAGGTGCTCAATAAATAATGACTAAATGAATGATGCCCAGTTAGACTGGACCATCATTGCTGAGAAGAAAGAGTCATTTAAAGTTACCAAGAAGAATAGCAAAACACTGTTTATGCTTCTCTTGACTCGCTTTAATAAGGTGGAGAGCCAGGCACAGTGGTGCACGCCCACCGTCCCAGCTACTCAGGGGGCTGATATTGCAGAATTGCTTGAGCCCAGGAGTTCCAGGCTGAGGTGAGCTATGATCACACCACTGTACTCCAGGCTGGGCAACAGAGGGAGGGGAGACCTTATTTGTAAATAAATAAATAAATAAAGTGGGTAACACAGTTTACGGCTCCTGGTGGGCAGGCACCATTTATTCACCAAATTTGAATCAGATTGACCCACACTCTAGGACTAAGGAAATGAAGTCATCCCATCAATGAAACCCTAAAGGGGAAAAGCCTCTCTGTGGAAACAGGGAATCAAGGGAAATGTACCCTGTACAGTTATGTTTTAATCTGAAAGCGATGACCCAAAGTCAGGAGGGGCTCTGGCCATTCCACTCTCTGCTTTGGGAAAAGGTGCCAGTTTCCACCTCTTAAGACCACCACATGCTGTAGAACTAAAATAGAGGTGACTGCCAATTCCTTTAAAGAAATAACAGTTGGAGAAGAGGACGGGATTTAGAACTAAATTTAAGCACTGAATTAGCCTTACCTAGAAAGCTTGCCTGTCAATTTTCATGGTGTTCCTTCAGTCAGACTCCTAATGATAATTGGAAGGATTAATTCCTAGACAGTTCAGAAACTACCCTTTTCCCATAATGGAAAATATGTGGTAACTTGGAGGTGAAACTGCTTATTACAAAACAGTGACAGGAGTCAGTCTCAATCAATCCACTCTAACCATAAGGTCTATCAGGAATTCTTGCGGCCTGCAAGACTGGCACTTCTTTGTGTGGCAGTGCCTAATCTTAAGAGGCTATTATTATTTATTACACATGAAGCACTTTCTATCTGCAGAGTGCTTTGGAATCGTTTTTTATTAGTTACTCAGCATTCTCAAGTCTAAACACAGCTAAAGTTCTAGTGGAGGATGGAAAACTCCATGATCTACCAATTCATCACACTTGACAGGTCCACGCCCCTCCTCCCAATGGGGTGGACAAGTTGATAAAGGCACCAAGAGAGTGGTCAGAAAGAGAAATCCAAGTCAATCCCACTCTCATTTGCCAGAGCTACCTGGCACTGGGCTAGGGGCTGGGAGCTGTAGTAGAAAGAGGTCCAAAAATAAATTTGACACAGCTCTTGACCTCAAGGAATTTATAGTCTGGGACTATTTGACAGGACATTTATGGTCCCCTTTGTGGTTAAGAAAGCATAAATAGGTTTTAAATATCATGTGCGGAAACACATAGCGTGTTCCTACATGACTCACAATTTGAGCAATTATACCGACATAATCCAGTATCAAAAATGGAATAAAAAGGAAAGAATACAGAATGAGCTTCTCCAATTTTCAATTTCCATTGTTAAGTTAGGAAGTTCCAAATTGCATTAGGAAAAAATTTAGAATAAATGAATTCACTGATAAAGAGAAGAGAGAAAAGAAAGCCAACACAAGAAAACTTACTCTAAGAAAAAAGCAGACATTTAAGACAAGGGTTTACTTTTCATAAAGCCATGTAAGAGTGGCATTTGAAAGTTACTATTGAAGGAAGTTACAAATAGTTTCATATATATCTGTAAACATTGACGTTTATAGCCTTTGGAGCAACCATCCTTTACTATAAGATATAAAATAGCCGGCCGGGCACGGTGGCTCACACCTGTAATCCCAGCACTTTGGGAGGCCGAGGCAGGTGGATCACCTGAGGTCAAGAGTTTGAGACCAGTCTGGCCAACATGGTGAAACCCCATCTCTACTAAAAATACAAAAATTAACTGGGTGTGGTGGCGTGCACCTGTAGCCCCAGCTACTCGGGAGGCTGGGGCATGAGAATCGCTTGAACCCAGGAGGTGGAGGTTGCAGTGAGCCGAGATCGTGCCATTGAACTCCAGCCTGGGCAACAAGAGTGAAACTCCATCTCAAAAAAAAAAAAAGATATAAAATAGCCAAGTCAAGGTGGACTTATCACCTGGCAAAAATACAAAAGTATCAGAGAACACACTGAAAAATGAAAGGGGGGTAAGATTGAGAGAGGATTCTACATGAATTTTAAAGTATTTTATAGCCCTTGGCTTACGGTTTATGGTTCACTTCTACAGGTCAGCACCTACTACAAGGCCTGGCACCATATTAGGTATTATTAGTTCTTCATTGCCTTAAATAAGTGAAAGTACGCACGTACAAATGAACAATAAGAAAGTAGAAATTCTCAATTCTGTTTTCCGTCTTGGTGCCCTAGTTGATAATTCAGTTGTGAAAGTAAACTGACTGACATATCACCCCACCAATTACCAAGACTGATTCACCAAATACTACGGTTCACATGATTCATGACTAATTCAATCCCATCCTCTACCATCTTCTGGCTGTGGGTGGTGGGGGCAGTTATTGTGTGTTTTTATCCTGCTTTACTGGGTAGGCTGAAGCCTTGAAAGGCAGAAAACACGACGCAGGCATAAAAGCACTGAACGAGTCTCTGTTATGCCATCTCTTCACCATGTGACACTGGACAGCTACTTCACTGTATTTCAGCATCGCTTTGCTCATTAGTAAATAGAGGGTAGCATTCCTTAGCCTGCCACCCTCATGGACCCATTAGCACGGTCTAACAAGTTAATAGGTGTTAAAGGGGTTGTCTACATAAAGCCCTTATACGCCTATGTCACATATCATACTCCCCAAAGGATTAGTCATAGTCAATAAATTATTACTGTTTATATAATGGTCTTTCCTGTGGTTTTCTCATAATAGCACCAGGCATTTGTAACCATTAAAATTTATGCTTTTGACTGAAGCAGAAGATGCATGTGCTTACTGTCCCTAAATCTTCTTGTAAACTATTTGTAGAGTCTATCACAGAACCCCAGCATCCTGATTCATTCTTCTCAACACCACTCCTGACCCAATGACTCTGCCGTGTCATCGTGTACAGCTTCCTCTCTTTCAACACATACATACCTCTGCCGTAGCAAAAGGCTCACAGAGAGCTCAAAGTAAAGATGAATGTCACACATGGAAGCAAACACTTCCCAAAAACTAGAACCGTTAGGTGGAACTAGACTGAGAAAGGAGGTGAGTGTTACACAAAAGAATTTGGTCCTAATATTACGGTGAGCAGGCATCCACAAAGATGATTCTGTTTTTGTTCTGTTTGCCACTAAAGAAGATAAAAAGATAATGGTCTTTTTACAAGTTGATGAGCTCAGTGTCACCGGACATACCAAGTACATGCCATAGGAAACATAAACAGACAATCTGGAAATATATTAAATTCATGCTTTTAAGAACTAGAAGAGGCCTTCAAGGTCCACTAGCATGTCCACTTGCCAGATGGAGAAATGAAGGCCTCAAATTGCAAAGCATCTTGACCAAGTCACAGAGCAAACTCATGGCACAGCTGTCATCAGAACACAGATGTCTTTGCTTCCACTCTCTCTGGAGCCATCCCCCTGCATCATAAGAATTAATCCCCTCCCAGGGGGATTAATTAATCTTCCTCCCAGGACTTGGTGACTGTGTTATAGCAGCTTCCAGGAAAGGGACCATAAGCAGCAAGGAAGAGCCAAGTACAGGTTTCTTTAGTGTTGCCCCTGGTTCTTCATTCTCAGCATGAATAAAAGGGACTATTATAGGTGCCTCCTAAACCACTATGGCCTTCTCGGAGCCAATGTGCACAAGTTTGGGACATCAGCTGCCATTAAAGCCCAATGCTGGAATATTTTCCTAAGACCCAAAGGAAACTTCCTCATTCCTTTATTTCAGCTGAGAAACTAACGTCATGCTTTCAGAAGAGAAAGGGAAGAGGTCAACTTTGGTTTGAACCCTCTCCCAAAGAAGCAGAAAATTGCAAACTTTTGCAACAAGACAATTTTAGTCTGTTGAAAATAGACTACAGAACCCATAAAGACCAATAGGAGCATTTAAAATCATGCCTTATCTCAAAGTGAAAGTGACCGTAGTCCACCTTAGGGCCAGAGTTTTACAATTCTGTTTCTTGTTAACCTTCTTAACATCTGTGACAACCAAGTGTCTCTTCCAATTACTGACTGGGAAACCAACACCTCAGTCTCACATCCCTAATTCCGTATCTTGAGGTGTGAGGAAGCTGTGGAATCTGCCTTCTGCTGCTCCCACTTCTTCCACAGAAAAGGCTTCAATGCATGAGAGAAGCAGACAGCTATCAAGGTCATTAAAAGTCTGCATTTGCTTAGGGCACACCTGTCCCTGCAACTATGTGTTGAACATACCTCCATTTCTTCTCCCACAATAAGCGGGACAAGTGAAAGAAGACCATGAAGATGCAGGAAATGCATTCTTCTCTACCCCGAGCAAGAAAGAATCTATCAGTTGAAGATTCATAATGTATCCAAAACATACTTCAGGAAATCACAAAGAAAAATTCAAGACTGGGATTTTTGTTTTTGTCTTTTTAAGTTCAAGCCACAGAAAGTATTTGGAAGAATTAGAAAATGCTTTCAGTGGGGAATTCCACAGGAACTGGAAAATCTCAGGCAAAATTAGAACCAAAGAAAACAGAAATAGTAGAAATCTCGAAGATCATCAGATTCAACCCTGCTACTTTGCCATTGAATAAAAACAAGCCAAGGAGAGTTTTGCAGCTGGGTGGCAGTGGAGTTGGGCTGAGAACCCATGTCTGCTGACTGCAAGAACAATTTCTTAGTCTTCATCCCATGCCAGCATTGACTTAAACACTGACTCCAAATTAAACCGACATGTGACCAAAAAGAAAAGGGAAAATAAACTGTTCCCTGTGGCAGATGCTTGGAACATTAGCTTCTTTCTCAAAACTTCACAGTTCATGTTCTGCATAAGATGGAAACTAGCAAGGGTTCTGTTTTGCCAGTTATGAATGCACATTTCTTAGGAATGCATTGCATGTCTGGCATTCTCCCTCCACTCCTGCTCCTGCTCCTCTTTTTGCCATATATGGCACTGAGCTCTGATGCCTGGGTCACAGAACTCAGGCCTTGGGTATGAATGTAATCTGGCTTCTGAGCTGTTTGTCTTTACTGGAAAACCGATGAATCCATCTAGGAAACATTTACTGAAATGCAAAAGACAGGAAGAATTGATTCAAACTCTGAACTTGGGAAGAAGAGGAAGATTCTTCTTTTGCTCACCCAAAGAATTACAAAGCAGATTTTGAGAAAAAAGTGGCAAGTTTAACACACGTAAGAGGCTTTCTTTCTGAAGAATTGTGTGTGTGTATGTGTGTGTGTGTCCACACACACGCCTGTGTGTTTGGGGATGAAGGTTGTTCTTATACAAGCATTCGAAAGAAAAAAAAAACTTATGTCAGTTGAGAAAAAGGAAAGCATCTAAGTAATCCATGCTCCTATCAAAGATGCAGAACACTTTTGTCACTCTGAAAAGTCCTCTTTTGCCTATTCTCAGGCAATCTCATACCACCTCTTTCCTGTGAACAACCGCTATACTCTGATTTTCTATTACCACAGATCAGTTTTGCTTTTTCTGGAACTTCAAATAAATAGAATCATACCCTAAAGAAAAGAAAAGAAACGATAAGAAAAGAAAAGAAAAAAAAAACTGATACTAAAAAACAAGGCACGGCCAGGTGCAGTGGCTCACACCTGTAATCCCAGCACTTTGGGAGGCCAAGGCGGGTGGATCACTTGAGGTCAAGAATTCAAGACCAGCCTGGCCAACATGGTGAAACCTCATCTCTACTAAAAATACAAAAATTAGGGCTTGGTGGCACGCGCCTGTAGTACCAGCTACTGGGAAGCCTGAGGCAGGAGAATCGCTTGAACCCGGGAGGCGGAGGGTGCAGTGAGCCGAGATCACACCACTGCACTCCAGCCTGGGAGATAGAGGGATACACACACACACACAAAAAAAGGCACAACCAGCTAGCCAATCAGAACATGTATTAGGCATCTTTCTTGATGTAACTTTATTTCTTCATGTGATGCTTTATTTCCAAACTTTAACAAGTTACATTTCAGAAACAAAATCTTTTTGAAGGCAAGAATAACCTGCAATTGTCATTTCAATTTAAAACAAACAATTATTAAGTTTTTATAATTCCAAGCAATATTGTTGAAAAGAATTGTACAAAGAGAATTCAATACAAACATTCACCAGCCATGTAATACTTAAAAGGATAGAATGATCGGAGCAGGAAAAGATACTTATTTTGAGACAGGGGGAAATCAATACCCCAGAAATAGAAATGACTTGCCCAATGGCACACAGTTCAATAGGGTTAAGGACTCATAATTTCAACATGGAGCACATAAAATTGAAAAAGGAAGTAGAAGGAACGGCATAAAGACATGATCTCCAGGAACAAACACAGAAAACGGCCACCTATTAACCCTTAACAGTATGTCGTATTTACTATAGTATATGATCACCCACAAACCAGCTTTGTTATTTCAATAGCATGTTTTTTATCTCCTAGGACTCAGGATGGGTAAAGATCACATCCTATACTGACAGACCCCTGGAGGCAGAAATCTTAATTAAAATTCGAGGTCCATCAATTCTGTGAAGTATAACCTTGAGTAAGTTATTTATCTTCTCTATATCTCTAGCCATTCATCAACAAACTGGACATAATAATTTCTACCTTATAGGGTTGTTGAGAAGATGAAATAGGCCTGTAAAAAGTATCTACTTAGTAACATTTGAAATATATGTAAGCAGTTAATAGGTAGTACCTGTTAATAGAATATTCATTCATTATTCCTGCCACGAGGAGAATGAATGATATGGCACAATGGCATAAGTCAGTAAGTCTAAGCTTCAAATCCCCACAATCCTTCTCTACCTAACTGTGAACTTGAGCATACAGGTATAATCTCATTGAATCTTGTTAAATTACATTTAGCCTAAAGCTGCCTCCTCCGTCCTAACAGGATGTGTAAACAGGATGCAACCTACTCTTGTACCATTCACAGAGTTTCAGACAATCAAAGACAGCCAACTGTTCAAACCTATTCAAATAAGGAAAACACCAAGCTGTAACCAGTCCAGCTGTTTCTGTACCTCACTTGCGTTTTCTGTCCGTCACCTTCTTTGTTCCGTCCACAAATGTTCTTCGACCAAATGGCAGTGCCAGATTATCTGGTTTGGGGCCTGCCCAATTCACGAATTGTTCCTTGCTTAATTAAACTGTGGAATTAGATTTGTCTAAGGTTTTTGGGGGTTGTTTTTTGTTTTGGTTTTGTGTTTTTGTTTTTTTTGTTTTTGTTTTTGTTTGTTTTACAGTCTCCTTTGCCCCAGAGTTGTTGTGAGGCTCAAATGAGATCTTAGCTGGGAAAAGCTCTTTAGAAATTGCCTTGCAATGTGAAAATGTAAAGTGTGGTCACAAAGGTCAGAACCTTCTCTGAGGAATAGCAGAATGTCATGTGCAGGTAGGTGCAGAATAAATATAAGTGGAGGAGGGAGAGATGGCCCGTGCTCTACCTTCCTCTTGCAGTGCAAATTCAGCAAAAAAAAAAAATCCTTAAAAATAGTTGTTATTCCATCGATTCCTCTCATAAGTGTTCCTAAGGCAGAGGCTATAGTCCCAGAGCCGCAGCAATGGTGGCAGGACCACCACCCAGCTCAGTGTAAGAACCAAGTGCTGGCCCTGGGTTGCCAGACATGCAAGCCCGGGCTTAGGTAAGGAGGTCTGGGGGGTCCTGGGGCTGACATCCCCCTTGAGAAGAATCATCCAAAGTGAGCATGCTAAAAGGATTTCATCAAAGCCCATGTCAAGAAACCAGCAAAGGACAAATCTCTTACTGGGCACATCTTCCTGATCTACGGAGGATCTTTCTCAAGCTTGAAAGATATAAAAAGAGGCAGAAAGCTGAAAGAATGCAGACCACAGTCATCAAGGCTATACGGAGCCTTAAAGCAACTCCAGTACAATGGTTTACTAAGTGGGTCCACAGAGGCACAGAGCTCTTCTGGGGAGATAAATCGGCCCTGGCTAGAGGCCTATTAGATCTTCCACCTTTTAACAACAGCACCACCATTTAACTGCACTTTGATTATTTTACATATTGAGATTTGACATCCCTTTTTGTGAGGAATTTATAAAGAGTTTCCACAAAGAAGAAACATCTGAAAACACTGACATCCAAAGAACTTACTATTGTAGGTTTCACAGCCAGTTATTACCTGAACTAACAGAGATTCCTCAGAAAAAGTCCTGGAAATGAGGGGCTAGTAAGAAACAACCAAAAGAGGACAAGAAAGCTCCAGAGAGCTTGCGCAGCAGTGAGCAAGGTCAGCTCAGCCTCTCAAAAGCCTGGAAATCCCTAGAAGGACTTGAGAGGCAAGAAGTCAATGATCATGGGAGCTAGAGGGAACAGAACGTTCCAGGAACTGACCCCTTCACGTCTCTCCACCACACTCACTCTGGGTCCTCACACCCAGGTACGCTGCTACTCAGGAAAGATCTTCCTGCTAGGAGGAGGGACTTGGAAGCAGAAAAGCAAAGCAGGAAAGAGGAGAGCACATGCTTTTTCTCTTCTTCTGACTCTTCTGAGGTTACTGGTCAAAATCCTTCATGAGTAACAATGGACTTCACCTTCCCATTCCTCTTTCTATCTGACAGATAGGCACGAGCAGATCCATATCAGCTCCAGACGGGTTTGGTGAAAGGGCCGGGAGGATTCTGTAATCTGCTCAGTAACGGCAATAGAAAGTGCTAAATAAGTGAGTCAAGAAATATTTCTGGAAGAGCTATGCAACTGGAATGCTTGGAGAGCCACACGCATGGCAATAACTCGATCTGTCCTCATTTTTTAGAACAGACATAAACCCGGGTTTAAAAAAGGATTCATGGCTCCAAAGCAGCCAAATAAATAAATAAACACACAGAAATCTCTCAGTGACTTATGGAAGCTATTAGTGAGAAAGTTATGTACACAATAAGAACTTGATTTCCTTTCTCTCTCTCTCTCTCTCTGTCTTCCCCGTCTCTCCTCTCCTCCCCTCCCCTCCCCTCTCCTCTTTTCTGTCTCTCTCGCGCTCGCTCTCTCTCATTTCACATCTTCTCCCCAGCCACTTTTGGTAGTGAGCAGTTTGCTGTGTATCCAAGGGAAGCGACAGTCTCCTGCGCTGTGCGGCCGATCCATCTAAAAAACGTATCATCTGTCTGTGCGGCAGAAAGCCCAGTTGGAATAAGCAAGTTCTGTGCGTTCAACTAGAAAACACTTCTTGTTCTCGCTGTCAAAATAATTCTGTATTAAACTTCTGGGATATGTGACTAATGTGCTTGGAACCTTTGGAGTGACTGGTTTATTTATTTTAGGGAGGGGAGTGCTGCCGCTGCTGCTGCTGGTGGGGGTGGTGATATAGAAAGAGGAGGAGGAAGAGAAAGGGAGGGGAAAAAAGGATGGGAAGAACACACACATGGTCTGCTCAGAGATTTCACATCACCTTCTAGGAGCCTGCATTGCCGCACTTTGTTACAGAAGCATGAGAAGGAGCAGAACCAGGCAGCAACGGAGAAGTAAAGACATATAAAGGCAGGCAATGCACACATCCCAGAGTTAAGGTTGCCTAAGAGTTCCTAAAAAGACTCTGAAATGTATAAAGTAAAACACACACACACACACACACACACACACACACCCCAGAGTAATCCTATCACAGCCCTTTTACAAAGCCCATGACAGCTCCTTACTGATTACCAAAAAAAAAAAAAAAAAAAAAAAAAAGAGCCTCCAACATTACAGGAAGGCATAGGAAACTTCTCTGATTGGATACAGATGTCTCACCTCCAGACTCAGCCTCCCACTCCCAATCTCTCTAGATATTTTCATGTCTCTGTTATTCCCTCTGTCTTAAAGACTCAGCTCTTTCTTTCTTATTTGTTAAAGTCCTAGCCATCTAGCAAAGCCTAAAACAATATCCTTCCCCCAACCGCCACAGCAAAGCCCTCCCCAATGGCACAAACAGAACACCTTGCCTTCTCACAGCGCTCCTAACTCTAGCATTGATCACTCTGCAGCTTGTCTCCAGGTATTGTTAACTGTTGGAAAACTTATTTACCTATACCTGTAACCACCACCCTTCCTCCCTTCCCCAGACACCAGTCTCCTTGTAGCACCCACAGCATAAGCACACACACAAACGTGAGCTCTTTCTTTGCAGACAGGGGTCCTCTTTTCACTATCTTGATTTCTTCAAGGCCAGCCAATGTGATGCCTCCACATATAGGCCTTCAGTAAACGCATGCCCATAGCTGAACTTTTGTGCCATCCACGGAAAAGCATCTTTAGCGATAAACTCAAAAAACATAAAACAAAACAAAACAAACAACAACAACAATAGCTGAAAAATCTGCAGAAGGAAAAGACTAGGAATTTAATTCGTGCTAAACCTCTAAAGTCAATTCTTAAAAGCTGCTTTTCTCTCTTCTCCAAATCCAGTGGTTTTGTTCAATTCTTCTCTCCTGCTTTGAGTCAGAAAGTGGGTGGAAGTTTGGGGAACTAAATGAAGAAGGGTGATGCGAGCAGAAGGCTTCCAGTGGAAAACAGATAAGGAGATCAGGTAAATAAATCTAAGACACATCATTTTTATGACCTGACAAATAATTGCAGGTTGAAATCATCTGCTTACTTTGTGTTTTGTTTTGCTTTTTTTATTTTCTCCAGCTACTTACTTATAATATTCATATGTTATAAAAAGAAAAAGAAGGAAAGAAAAGAAAGAGAGAAAGAGACACACAGAGAGAGAGAGAGAGAAAAGGGTGTTTGGGGGTGGAGAACAGGGGTGGGGAAGTGACCAGGACAATGACGAAAGAATGATTTGGCCTGTGTGCTGCTGGTCAGCTTTGGCAGGCCCTCACCCTCTGAACTTTCTCTCCAGAGAGTTATTTGGCAAAGAGAGTTTCAGAAAACAATTTTCACTTTCTTTCTCCAAACCCCACCTCCCTCCCCCACCTCATTTTAAAAATCAGCTCCAACCTCCTAAAGAGGAAAAGGAAAACTAAGACCCAATTCATTTTACATTTCATACCACTTAAGGAAAAACATTTATCAGAGCAAATGCTTTATGATTCAGAGAATAACCTATTCTCATCCCGTTTCCTTTGACTGCTACAGCTCTCCTCTCACTCCTGTCTTCTCCTCGCCTTTCTTCAATTTGGAAGTGGTTATTTGCCCTCAGACATGGCTTCATACTTATTCCCATTCAAAATCTCTCTCTCTCTTTCTCTCTCTCTCTCTCTGTCTCTCTCTCTCTCTCACACACACACACAACTAATGTTTGTTCCTATTGTTCTTGCCTTCATTAGAAGGTAACAAATCTATAAAAGGTAGCACGTGCACTTACTCATTTTAAAGAAAGCTTAATAAGCACCTACTAATAAGCATCCTACTCTCCAGCTGCTTATATTCTAGGGGAGGAGATCAAACATGTCCAACACAAACTGCTCAGAAATGTCAAAGGTGATATGTACAAGACAGGCCTACATGACAGAGCTCACCTAGCTCTGGGAATTGTCGAAGGCTTCCTACATAATCCACCTTGCACACAGTAGACCCTCCATAAAAGTCTGTTAAGGGGATGAATGAAGAACAAAATAAATGAAGATTCTTTTGAACATGGACTTAATGAGTAAGATTTGGGCAAGCCAAAATGAGAACACCAACAGTTTAGGAGTGAGAGTGACAGCTACAGGGAGGCAGGAAAATGAGAGGACACTCCCAGCAATGACTAGAAAGAAGTCTGGTGCAAAAGAAAAATGCTATCAGTGATGGGTTAGAAAGGTACTTATTAAATGAGCTAAGAAAAAACTTTCTACATGACGGATTATGAGCTAGTCACTGTTAAACCCTTTACAAATATTAACTTATTTAATTCTCACAATGACCCTATTCCTATTCCACAAATGAGGAAAGTGAGGAGCAGGGAGGTGCAGCAACCTCCCGGGGAAAGTGTTGCTTGGTGCTGGAGCAGCCTGGCTGCAAGGTGTGGCTCATAACAACTACCTTACTGTACCTCCACAGCCTATCAGTGTCTGGGAGGACAGATCATAGAAAGCCTTAAATGCCAGATGGAGGAGTCCATGCTCTCTTCCATATGCAAAAGGAAGCAACTGAAGGTTTTGAGAGAGAAAATAATAGGGTTGGATTTAGGGAAGATGAATAATTTGGCATTTGTGTTGAAGTCTGATTGGAGCCGGTGAATGGATTAGAGCCTACGTGATGAATCAACTCCAACATCACCCGCTACCCTCTGCCCCATCACACCCTCATAAATCACTGTGTCATTGTTATGTACATAGTCCAACAGGATATCCAGTAATTTTTGCGTGTACACTCAGACTCTGAAATTTGATTTTTATATTGGAATAGTTTGTTCTCATCTGATTTCCGGGCCGAGGATTCCATGGAGGGATGGCATGGCTTCAGTCAGCAGTGAATGGCCTCTTAGTCTAGCCGGAACACTCCAAGAGGCAGCATTGTACATGTACTGAATAGTCACAAAAATAGCTCAGCTAAAGGACACAGAAAAAAAAAAAACTGCACTCTTTAGAGCTGGCGTATTTTTCCTTTTCTCCCTCTGCCACTGTTTCTATGACCTAGTAAGGAGGCATCACTGTAGAATGGAAAAAGCACTGAACAAAAATTCAGGAGACCTGGGTTCGAGCACAGATTACCACTTTTTTTTTTTTAACATTATTTCGGACAAGTTCTAGATTTCAGTTTTCCTATCTGTAAAATGAGAGACTGATTCTCAACTCGAGTGATTTTTTTTCCCCTTGTGTGTGTGTGTGAGACAGAGAGAGAGAGAGAGAGAGGAGAGAGGAGAGAGAGACGAGGAGAAAGAGAACTGAGATAGAGAGAGTGAGAGAGAGAGAAGAGATAGAGAGATGAGAGAGAGAGATGAGGGGGTGTCAAAAATATACAAGTGCATTTGGGGTGAGATAAGATTATTTTAAATCTTGAATCCTTTAAAAATGTTATATAAAGTAGAGCTGAGAACTAGGTTACAGAGGGTAAGTTAAGATTTTAAAACTTGGGGTCTGATAGCAAAATGGACTTCTACAAATAAAATGTCACAGTAGTTAGCTGTAAGGGGTGGGATTACAGGTGCAATCCCTTTCATTTTATAGTTTCCTGCATATTGAAAACCTATACATGAGTACATATCACTTTCACTGTTAAAAAAAAAAAACACTATTTTCAATATCCATTTTATTATTAAGAATTTCAAGAATACCCATAAACGTGCTTGGTAGGGAATATCGGTAGAGTCAAGCAGCTCGCTGGCAATGTGAGATGCAGTCTCCTCATTTTTGTGAAGGAAAGGCAGGCTGGAGACCATCATCATCAACTCTGCGCTGCCTCAAACCCCTTCGGGGTATACCCTGGCTTCTAGATGTGTCCTCTTCCCACCAGCCTGGGAGAGAGCCAAATCCCATGCCTTCGTCAACTCCAGCACGTAGCACAGTGCCTGCCACATCCTAAATACTTAGGCAACAGTTTCTAACTTAAGAAACAATCTTTCTAAGAACCACTACAGTAGGAAATGAAGATAATATTCAATTATATCTAATGAACTGTGGTGCTTTTGTCTTTGTTTTATAGAGAAAGGGTTGCACTCTGTGATCCAAGCTGATGTGCAATGGCACCGTTCTAGCTCACTGCAGCCTTAAACTCCTGGGTTCCAGCGATCCTCCCACCTGCTCAGCTTCCTGAGTGGGTAGGACTACAGATGTGTGCCACCACATCTGGCTAATTTTTTTTTTCTTTGTAGAGACAGGGTCTCACTGTGTTGCCCAGGCTGGTCTCAAACCTTTGACCTCAAGCAATTCTCCTACTTTGGTCTCCCAAACTGCTGGAATTACAGGCATGAGCCACCATGTCTGGTCCCAAGAATTGTTTTTCTTTTTTTTCATCATGAAGCTATATATGATTTAAAATGTAACAGTCACTTCTTAAAAAATTAGACTTTGTGAGTCTGAGCGAAAATCTATAGCTGTTTAGAAGATGACAAATATCTGCATGTTGATTGACTTAAAATTGTTTCAAGGCGTATTGCTGAGTCAAAAAAATAAATCATAGCACCTGCAGTAATTTACGTAAATTGTAAATGCCATCATTCACATAAAAGTTGCCTCTGTGTGTGTGTGTGTGTGTGTGTGTGTGTAGAGAGAAAGAGAGACTCTAAAAAAGGTATTTTCCAAAACTTTAGCAAGGATTATCGCTACAGAATAGTCCCAGCTACTTAGAAGGCTGAGGTGGGAGGGTTGATTGAGCCCAGAAGTTCGCAGCTACAGTGAGCCATAATCGTGCTGCTGCATTCCAGCCTGGATGACAAAGGGAGACGCTGTCTCAAAAACAAACAATCCAGTAAGATTATTATTTTCCTATTTGTACTTTTCTGCCTTGTTCAAATTGTCTTTAGTGCTCAGACACATTTTTTTTTTTTTAACATGGAGTCTCGCTCTGTGGCCCACGCTGGAGTGCAGTGACACTATCTCAGCTCACTGCAACCTCCGCCTCCCGGGTTCAAGGGATTCTCTTGACAGCCTCCTGAGTAGCTGGGACTACAGGATTCTCCTGACTCAGCCTCCTGAGTAGCTGGGACTACAGGCATGCACCACCATGCCCTGCCAATTTTTTTGTATTTTTAGTAGAGACGGGGTTTCACCAAGTTGGTCAGGCTGCTCTCAAACTCCTGACCTCAAACCATCTGCCCACCTCGGCCTCCCAAAGTGCTAGGATTACAGGCGTGAACCACCACGCCCAGCCCAGAAACACTTTCTTTTTAAACTTCGGTTCCTCCGATTTCATCTGGGATGGGGCTGTTCTCAAACAGCAGTTGTTGAGTCACAGTTGCCTTAAAAAATGACAACCAAGCATTGTGTAAATATAAGGTGCTTAATCATTATGCAGCCATGAGGTCCTTCTTGGGGCTATAGCAATAGTGACAATTTCTATCTTGGTTTGGCTTCAGTGACAATGGTGATTAATAGTAATAATAATAATAAACAGCCCACTTACTGGTCATACTGGCCTTGCCATCAGTCATTAAAAAAACAGAGGCAAATTCCTTTCTCCAAGCTCCAAGCACAAGACACCCCACATTATCGTTCTTGTTAAATAGGACAGGTTTCATTAATAATAGGTGGAAGTGGCCAGGCACAGTGGCTCATGCCTCTAATCCCAGCACTTTGTGAGGCCGAGGCAGGCGGATCACTTGAGGTCAAGAGTTCAAGACCAGTCTGGCCAACATGGTGAAACCCTGTCTCTACTAAAAATACAAAAACTAGCCAGGCTTGGTGGTGGCGCATGCCTGTAATCCTAGCTACTTGGGAGGCTAAGGCAGGAGAATCGCTTGAACCTGGGAGGTAGGGGTTGCCGTCAGCCGAGATCGTGCCACTGCCTGGGTGACAGAAAGAGACTCTGCCTCAAAAATAAATAAATAAATAAAATAAGAATAATAAATAGGTGAAAGTGATAGAGTTGATTTTTATTTTCTTCTTTAACCCTGTTTACAGTTTCTAAATTTTCTATGAGAATATATTGCCTTTATATTAAAAAAAAAAAAGAAGGTCATTTAAAGACATGTAAACAACCGCCACCATAAATAAGCCAGGCTCTCCTTTCACTGAGTTTAAACATGAGCCTTCCTTACCACTGAGCCTGCAGGGGATATTCCGTAACTAGGTCACCGGATTTTACGCCATCACAGTAGTCCTCTCCAAATGTTCACCAAAGCTACCAATAGCTCAAGAGATTAGCTTTGGACAACTGCTGAATTGAACAAAGTAACACATACATTGGGGGAAAAATAATTTAGGAAATGCCTATAATATTTTTGGCACAGCAGTAGATATCAAAATTAAGAAGAGGCTGCCCCACCCTGCAGAAGCTTACAGTAGTAGAAGGGGAGAAATTATATACATGCATAAATAAGAATAGCTTGAGGTACAATGTGAGAAGTTCTACAAGTGTTCCTGCTCAACGCAGCGTGGAAGTTCTAGGAAAGGAAAGATTATTTCTAGCTGCTGGAAGGACAAACAGCTTCAGGACAGAGTTAATGTCTCAGCAGGATTGGGCAGATCCCAGGCCAGGGTATAGTTCATCTGGCCGGTGCCCAAGAATGGTAAAGAGTGGCCTTAATCAGAGTGAGAGAGACTGGTGTCAGGTGTGGGGTGAACACTGAATGTCATGCTGGGGAATTTGGGTGTATTTCCACAGGAGCAAGGCAAGTGTCTCTGGATGCACTCTGAGAGCCATGGTGATTATCTCCATGGAAGCCATTCTTTTATAGGTAATAGTAAATTAAATTAGCAAACAAAAATCAAAGAGACTACAAATATTCAAGCTAGTATACAAGCCATAGTATGTTCTGGAGTAAAATTATTAGATGTGATTGTGAATACCCCATAACTAGAAAATACACCCCTTCTGTGTTGAAAATCTGGTGAGGGGAAGAGATTACAAGGGAAGACAGCAAAAGCCACAGCACTGACTTTTGGTTGCTCCCAATAATCCAGTCCAAAGTGGTTAATTCCCCTTCTCTGGGGCCACTAAATTCAGCATCTGTGTCCATTCCTGTAACACCCTCTCCACAGCCTAAGACAACTCAAAAAAATATAAATGCTCTTAGTGAATAAATCCCACCCTTCAACTGAATGGTAACATCATAAGATTGAGGGTTTATAGAGTCAGAAAAAAAGTATACTGTACCAACAAAACAATGAAAAGTGGACTTTCTGCCCCCTAATGCAGTGATCATCTTCTCTAGAGGAATCTTAGAATCCCTGCAGTACTTTTTTTCAGCGCTAATAGCAAGAACCCCAACCTAGCCCATTCAAATCAAGATCTCTGGAAGGTGAGGGCTGACATGGTTACAAACAAAAAGCTCCATGATTCCAGCACTTTGGGAGGCCAAGGTGGGAGGATCACTTGTGCCCAGGAGTTCGAGACCAGCCTGGGCAACATAGTGAAACCCTGTCTCTACAAAATATACAAATTAACCGGGCATAGTGGCATGTCCCTGTATTCCCAGCTACTCAGAAGGCTGAAGCAGGAGGGTTGATTGAGCCTAGAAGGTTGCAGCTACAGTGAACCATAATCATGGCACTGCATTCCAGCCTGGATGACAGAGGGAGACGCTGTCTCAAAACAAAACAAAACAAAACCTCCCCAAGTGATTTTAATGCACAGCCAGGGTTGAAAGTCACTGTTAGAAGTTTGACTAAAATGTTCAAAGGGAAGGGAAGTAAGAACTCAAATAAATGAGAAGAACTGACTGACCATTCACTTCAAGCATCACAATAATCCCTAATCACAAACCAGTTCCTTTTCAGGTCTCTTTCCCTGGTTGGGGAGTCCAGGATGAGCTCTTTGTAGTGGGAACGTCTGGGCCCCATGGGCCTGTCAGCAGATGCCACACAGAAGTGTCATGAGCATCAGCACACAAATCAAAGACACCTTGTTAGTGGGGTTCAGTGCCGGTTTTACTTATCACTGTAATAGTACAGGTGAAAGTAGGAGTATGTGGAATTCAATTTACAGCCTTTAATGCTGTGGCAGCACTGGGTGGAAGGTGGATATAGGCTTTGCAGTTAGGCAAACCAACATTTGAATCCTGGCTCTGTCACTTTCTAATTGAACTTAAGTAAGTCTTTTAATCTCTCTGAGCCCCAGTTCCTTATTTGCAAAGTGAGAAAGAGAACACATGTCTTGCACGTTGTTTTTCTTCTAAGATTAGGAATGATGTGTGTACACAGACTGGGTGCCCAGTGAACAACAGTAAATACTACTATGATTACTGAGCAAAAAAACAACTTGAAGTTGTCTTCAAAATTGCATTCCATGACCAAACTATGAACTGAGGACAAAAGTGAGAAACAGATAAGGTAGACAACCAATTTCATATCTCATAAACCAGGAAGAAGTATTATCACACTTCCCATGTCAACAAAAAACCAGTCTGTTTAAACTACATGTCAGTTTCTTTCCCTCGGTTGTGTCTTTCAGCAAATACAAACTGGCTTGGACTTTAACAGTCGTTAAATCCTGTCATTTCTCTATTCAGTCTTTGTCAAATGACAGAATGGCAAAGCTGAAAGGTGGCCTCAGAAGGTAACACGACCATCACCCTCACTGTGCGGGTAAAAGAGGACACCAAGGTTTGCCCAGGACCACACAGCTCATCAAAGCATGCCCATCCTCAAGAAGTCATTAGCAGTCAGAAAAAAGCTATGAGCAGAATGCTAATTAATGAGCTTATCAACACCTCTTTTCATAAGACAGGGAAAATGGAAATTAAAGTCTTACTATATGTGCGCCAGGGACAGTTCTAGCACCAGAACTAAGATCCAGATCTATGGGATCTGGAGCACTGGGAATAGAGTCTAGTCTGGAGATGGGGTCACATGATCAGGTTTCACCATGACCTCATAACCTCAGACAACTAATGCCCATCATGTCTCTACGCCACATATTCCCTCTCCCTAATGGTATCACACTCCCTAACTTCCTCAAGGATTACTGGGAAATTTCTGGATGGTGACCATGGAAACAATCTGCAAATTAATAGGAGATAAATCGGAGAGGCCTATTCCAGTTAGACTTTGAAACACCCACATGTATGCATGTGTACCTCCCTGCACAAATGTGTGAAGAGCCACTGATAGATTTACACCCATTACCCACTTGGGCCAAGCGCCAAATGACTGAATGTTAAAATCAATAGTAAGCCAAAGCTGAGACTGAAATCTCTCATTACCATCGTCTGAATTTTTGTGATATAAGAGTAGACATGAAATTTCTCTGTGTTAAAAATCATTTATCATTGATGTTGCTATACGTGATTTGAGAGGTTTTCCTGATCAGGAAATGTTGAGAGGACAGTGTAGACACTCTACTTTTAATTTACCTTCAGAAAATGTGAAAAAAATCTTAAATAGGCTTTTTCTTGAAAGACTGATGGCCTTAAGTGTAATTAAATAACTAAAAGTTAAAAATGGTTCTTAATGTTCATTCTGTTTGGTGTTATAAATGCATTCCACAAACAACCCTAGAACAATTATAATTATTGTATAATCTAGCTCTATAATAATACTTAGATTACAATTTAAATTATTATAAATGCTTGTTAGCTGAAAAAAGATGTGTTGGTCAACCCGAAGTTATTCTAGCTAACAAACTGTAATAACTAAGATTTAATAACCTCAATTAGCTAATATTCATTAGCTAAGATTTAATTAATCTAATTTTTATATTAATTACCAACTAATTTCGCTACTTTTTTAACTATTTGAAAGTTCCTAATTATTTAACCCATACATTATTAGCTTTCACAGTCATCATTAAATATTGTAGCATCTTACTCTTAATATAATATATTCCTTTATATTTCAATTAGTTGGTGGAGTCTCAGCATACAACGTAGTTTAAGAAGGTTTTTCATTCCAAGTTATAAGTAAAATGCTCACTATATTTGAAAGTACATATCTGGTTATTAAAAACAAATTTGAAAAATATACGTATTCATTGCTAACATTTTTATGCTGATATGGTATGACAGTAACCAGTGTGATGTACGCATCAATGCAATGATTATCCTGCAAAATTTCAGAGTTGCCTACAATGTTAATGAGGTAGGCATTTGGCTACTTTGCCCTCCTAAAGGCAAAGCAGAGGTCGAACTCAAAGAGCAGGTTTTGGCCAAATATTAAAGCAAAAACCAAAGTTAGTACATCCTTAAAGGTAAATGGGTTGCCTAATTCTAAGAAAGCATGTCTAGATTTTTAGTGTCAGCATGGAAACACAGTATGGTGCAGAAAACCAGAATTTTCATTACATACGTATGAAAAGCCAGCTATGAATTAAACACTATAGGAAGACATCTAGAAGAACTCACAGTCCAGCACTGGAAACAACTGTGTATACAACTAACCACTACAATGTTCACAGAGTGTGTGTAGCGGGGATGTGGAGGAGGTCAGGAAAGGTTTCATAGGACCAAACTGAGGCTGCTTGCCCAGAATCTATGAACAAGATTCAAGAAAAGGTGATGCCTTGGTATGATGTGTCATGTGTCAGGCATAGAGGAAATGCACCAATTTCATGGGTATACAGACATGGTTTTGAGTCTCAGTTCTGTGAACACTAGCTTTATGACCTGGTAGACTAACATAAAGTCTCTGAGCCTCCATTTCCTCATCTGTGAAATGGAACAGCTCCTATATCTTGAGTGGGTGTTGAAAAGATTGTATGAGATGTCTGGAGAAAGCATCCGGCACAGTCTTCAGCAGATGTGATATTCTCAGTACCTTCTCTGCTCCTTTCCCAAGATGAATCCACACAGTGGATAAGCTCAGCAAACTATAGTTAGTACCCTGCCCTATGAAACGACTCACAGCCTTGTGTTGAAGCAACCAAGATGCTTTCCGTAGCTCCATCAAGGCATGTCAAGAAGCCATGGCAGGAATAATACTTAAGTAAGCTACTCACACATTTTATAACCTCCTTGCATGAGGTAGGAGTAAGTCAGGGCATAGAATCTATCTGTATTTATCCAGTACTACACAGAGAAAGGAGACACTGTGGTGATTGGTAAGTACGGTTGAGACAGACGAGGCCTCCAGGAGTCTAAATATTTAGGTATTCATTCCTGTCAAAAGTCCTGTTAGGATGTTACACTGCAGGAGGGCGCCCATACAGTTGCCCCAGTGATTTTGATCATTCATTTCCACATGCCACATCTTTCACCTGAGGAGAGGCATTGAAGGAATCCTACCCACTGTGTGTGGTAGGCAGGGGGCTGTTTGTGTCCCAAGGAGGAAGACGCCTGCAGAACACAGAATGTTCTCCCTTAGGTCCTTCAAAACCTTGGCTCTGATTTTTGCTTCACCATGCAACGACTCTAACGAACAATTCCATTTCTGTAGCATCCAAGGCAGAGCAAAAACATAGGCAAGCCAATTAACCAAAAGCTCTTGCTCCCAGATGTGTATAAAAGTGGCATTGAGTTTATCATGGGCTACCTTATACATCAATTAATCCAAGCCAGTTTCCTCCCCATTCCACCACAGAAACCCTGATTTGCTGTTTTTAACAGGGGTTGGGGAGTTCCAGGCCTAACCTGACGAGGACTAGATACAAACTGTACTGACCACACAATAAAGTAAGGCTATCTTGGAACTGGCAGACAGTTCCAACTCACCATATGCAACACCTACTGCACTGATAAAATCTTACTGAGTTTTTCCTGCCCATATAAGGACAGCTTCATCTGTTTTGGCTTTCACTCTCTTTTGTAGTTTTGGAATACATCATTTGTAGAGTTTAATTTCTTAAGAATAGGTGGGCAGACCTCGTTTTAGTTTAATGTGTAGTCATTTAAATTCATGAGGCACTTGTTGAGTGAAAACCATGTGCACAGATGGCCCTGAGCAAGAACCTGGAAGCAAAAAGGTGAATTAAGACACAGTCACTGACTCAGGTAGCACTTTACTTACAAAACTTCCCAGATTCACTTCTCACTCAATACAGCTTTGACCTACAAGCAGTGAAACATGGGCAGTTTGCAGGAGAGGGCACAGAGTAATCACCATGCGGCGAGGAACCAGAGGAAACATAGTCACATGTGCTCACAAAAAATTTATGCAGCCCCATTCTCATAATTTATTTGGGGAAGAAGGGGCATTACAGGTTTTACTGAGAGGAGGGAAAGCACAGATAATCTCTAAACCCTCCTTTTGTTTTAAACACCTTCTCTATTAAATATGTTAATTTTTGACAAAAGAAATGGACCAGAGAGGATGACTTGTAAAAGGTAAAGAGTTCTATGTTGAAGTCAAAAAATATGTAGGTTCTTATCGAGTTTCTGTCATTATCTACCTGGGACCTCATTTTCTTCTAACTACCCTGTTCCACTGTTTACCATCATTCTCCTTCACACCTAGTCATGGTGTAGGTTAAAAAGTAACCACCAATCTCAAATCACACGGGAGGTATGAGAAGATATTTTCATACTAAATGGTGTTGGGACACCAGATAACCATTTCGAAAAAAGTAAAATTAGATCCATTCATTACGTTACACACAAATAAACTGCAGATGAATTAAAGATCTAAGTGTGAAAAATGAAACTATACAGGTACTGGAAGATAACATGCAGATAACATGGGTGTTAAGAAATGCTCTCTAACTACGAACAAAGTCCAGAAGCAATAAAAGAAATGATTCTTAAATTTGTCTCTGTAAGTATAAAAATTTTATATGACTGAAAAGAAAAAAAAAAAACACTGTAATCAAACTCAAAAGATAAACAAATTGGGAGAGATATGTGTAATATACTTCATAGATGAAAGGCCAATATATCTAATTTCCGAAGACTTTTCTAATTGAGAAAAAAAGACCAAAAATCCAATTAAAAAAAAAAAAGGGCTGGGCGCAGTGGCTCACACCTGTAATCGCAGCACTTTGGGAGGCCAAGGTGGGCAGATCACTTGAGGTTAGGAGTTCGAGACCAGCCTGGCCAACATGGCAAAACCCCATCTCCGTGAAAAATACAAAAAATTAGCTGGGTATGGTGACACGCACCTGCAATCCCAGCTACTTGGGAGGTTGAGGCAGGGGAATCACTTGAACCTGGGAGGTGGAGATTGCAGTGAGTTGAGATCGTGCCACTGCACTCCAGCCTGGGCAACAGAGAGAGACTCTGTCCCAAAATAAAATTATAAAATTTAAAAATGGGCAAAAGACATGAACAGGTAACTCACAAAAAACTCACAAAGTGAATACATATGGACATTAAATACATAAAGATGCTTAGCTTTACTCCTAATAGGGCACATGCAAATCAAAACTATACTGAGATACCATTTCTCATCCATCAAATTGGCAACAATTCATAAGCTTCACAGACATTCTGTAGTTGGGAATGCTAGTGGGACATTCCATCAGAGAGAAATTTGGTAACTAAAGCACCTCACAAAACATTTACTCTTAACCCAGCATATCCATTTCTAAGAATATATCCCGAAAATATATCCAATGATATGGAAATACATATGCATAATATTATTCATTGCAGAAAACTATCCAACTGTCCAAGCATAGGAAATTGGTTGAGCAGGAGAGAGAGAAAAAAAAAACGGAAGAAGGAGGAAAGGGAGGGAGGGAGAGAAGAAGAAAACAAGAGAGGGAGCGTAAAAAAAAAAAAAGAAAAAAATTTACAAAATCAGAGTGCAAAAGAAGATATACAACATGCTATCTTTTGTGTAAGGAAGAAGAGGAAATATAAAAACATATATATATATATATATATACATGTTTGGGGAAGAAGGGGCGTTACAGGTTTTAATGAGAGGAGGGAAAGCACAGACAATCTGATGCTATAATCTGATATATATATATCAGGATTAAAAAGAAATACCAGAAAGATAACCAATAAAACCTCCAAGAGGTGTGGGGAATAACAAGATGGAACAAATATCTGAGAGACTGGCACTTCTTCTGGTTTAGTTTTGGCTTCTGGAAGCATGTTAATGTTTTACATATTCAAAAAATAAAATTAAACGAACTAGGATGGGAAGGAGGGAAACTAAAACTGATAGCAAACTGAAGCATTTAACCCAACTGTATTTTAAATGAACATAATGACCATTGGGATGTAGGGGAAACAGACATGAAAAAAGAACTAACCCAGGTAATCCCTGAAGAGCGTTTGACAATATACCCTCAGTATTCGGCAGGGTTAAGTTGAAGGAGGAGCACCATAAGCAAATCCTCAACTCTTTTTCACAGATTTGTTTTGTGTAGTAAGTGGTATTAGCAAATTAATAGTAGTAGTATTTGTGTATACATATACGTATATGCATCCATATATTTACAGATATACATATACATGTAGGTTTTGTTTACATATATATATTTTTATATATAAAATTTCCTAGCTCCAGTCATTGAAAGAGCCTACAAGTGAAGGCACCAGAGTAGCAATGAGCACACCTAGCACTCAGATATTGGTCTCTAACATCTTTCTCCATGTCAAAAGAGTGAGGATATAATGAAGACACGTTTGACTTCATGGCTGGGACAGAGAATATACAAGACCAATCTAGAACATCTTTTTATTCCAGCAATTAATCAATTGCTAACAACAACAAAGATGATGGGGACATGTCTCAAGGACACAGGAGCCAACTTGATGCACCTCCCACTGACCAAATCTGGGATAATTTGAGGGCCAAAATAATTATATAGCAAGAATGAATTATGAAAGATTGAAACAGAAATCTTGAAGACCATAACCAAAAGAAAGAAAGAAAGAGGAAGACAGAGAGAAAGAAAGAGAGAGAGAGAAAGAAAGAAAGAGAGAGAGAGAAAAAAAAGGAAGAAAGAAAGAAAGAAAGAAAGAAAGAAAGAAAGAAAGAAAGAAAGAAAGAAAGAAAGAAAGAAAGAAAAGAAAGAAAGAAAGAAGGGAGGGAGGGAGGGAAGGAAGGAAAGGAAGGAAGGAAAGGAAGGAAGGAAAGGAAGGAAGGAAAGGAAGGAAGGAAGGAAGGAAAAAGAAAGAGAGAGAAAGAAAGAAAAAGAAAGGAAAGAAAGAAAGAAAGAGAAAGAAAGAAAGAAAAGAAAGAAAGAAAGAAAAAAGAAAGAAAGGAGGGAGGGAGGGAGGGAAGGAAGGAAAGGAAGGAAGGAAGGAAGGAAGGAAGGAAAAAGAAAGAGAGAAAGGAAGAAAGAAAGAAAGGAAGGAAGGAAGGAAGGAAGAAAGAAAAAGAAAGAAAGAGAGAAAGAGAAAGAGAGAGCGGGAGGGAGGGAGGAGAAGGAAGGGGCTCCCGCATATAGTAGAATGCAGAATGCTGAATGATGGATGTGAAGAGAGTAGTAACATGGAATCCTAATTTTGCACCAATCATAGTAAATGCTGGTTTAGGAAAAAATGTAGGGTAATATTTTGATAAGGAGCAAGAATAAAGTGTCTCCCCTTGGATAGCTTAATAATTGCAAAGGAAAGAATACCTATACTGTGGAGAAACTGGACAATGCCTTGATCAGTTGCTCAAAATTAACATCCCCAATGATGGATAGATGGACACATAAGACTCCAGATGTGATACCTGAGAGGGACACATCATCTTTGTTAATATTCCTTCAGGGAATGCATAATTGAATCAAAACATGAAGAAACAAGTGACTAATACAAAATGAGGAATACTATAATTGTAAAGGGGGAGAACAAAAGTGTCAATGCCATAAAAGATAAAGAAAGGCTGTGGAAATGTTTCAAATCAAAGGAGACTAAAGAGACTTGACAACTAAATGCACTACCTGGCCTTAGGCTGGACTGTACACCGAATGGGAAAAAGCAGTTTTCTTCAAGGACAGAACTGAGCCGCCTGACAAAGGAGAAGTACAGACAGTAGATTGAAGTATTGAATCAGTGTCAAATGTACAGAAGCTGATTACCATACTGTGAATATGAGACTATCCTTATTCTTTTTATTATTAAGAAATACACACTGTACTTAGGGGTAGAGGCAATGATATAAGTGACCTACTCTGAAATACTTCTGGAAAAAAAAAATATATATATGGGGTGGGGGAGAGCATGTGTGTGTGTGTGTGTGTGTGTGTGTAGACAGAGAGAGAGAGGAAGGGAGGGAGGAAGGGGAAGGATGATAAAGCCAGTGGGATAAAATGTTAACAACAGATGAATCTGAGTAAAAGTATATGGCTATATTGGACTATGCTTATTTTGCAACTTTTTAAATAAGTTTAAAATCATTTACAATAAAAAGTTAAGAAAAAAACCATCAGAAAGAGGAGAGGGGAAAATGTAGTAACTGAGAATTAGCTCTATTTTCAAACATGATTTTAAAATAAATTAAGCACAAGCAATTTTATTTCATATAATATATATACTATATACATATATATATATTTCAGAGCTACACAAATAATTTTGTATATTTTCTTTCCTTTTTTCTTTCTTTCTTTCTTTTTTTTGAGACAGTCTTGCTCTGTCACCCAGGCTAGAATACAGTGGCAGAATCTCAGCTCACGGCAGCTTGACGTCCCAGGCCCAAGCGATCCTCCCACCTCAGCCTCCCGAGTAGCTGAGACTATAGGCATGAGTCACCATGCCAGTTAATTTTTAAATTTTTTGTAGATGTGGGGTCTCGGCTGTGTTGACCACTCCACTGAAACTCCTGGACTCAAGCTGTCCTCCCTCCTCAGCCTCCAAAGTGCTGGGATTACAGTTGTGATCCACTGCACCTGGCTATTTTAATTTCTTAATATGGAAAGCGATTCCATAAAATTTCTTCTTCTAAAACTCCTGAGGGTAGACAACACCTCACATGTCCAAGACCACAGTGGATGTATAACTAGAGCTACAGTTACAAGTTTTGTAGGTCAATTCAAGCCTCTGAAATTCCAGTTCACTATGTTTGCAACCTGAGTACTATTTCCCTTTTAGAAAGAGCAAGTTTAGAGTTGGAAGATGAGCTTTATCTAACAATGTAATAGCTAGCATCAATTTTTAAAAATGTACTAGCAGTGGCCTTTGGGATTAAAAATTACCAAACAAACTGGTGCAGGGGAGGGCAGGGAGCTTTCTTCCTTGTCAAAATATAGATTAGGTCACATGTGCTGCCTTCCATCACACACCTGAGTTCCCAGCAGAAGGAAAAATTAATGAATCAGGCCTTGAAGTCTCCTTCTTGGATAAGTTTGGAAAGGGAGAAAACAAAGATACAAAGGTTAGACATTATGAGGTCAAGAAACATCAACTGAATGGAACTTGATGTTGGAACAGAAACAGGTAAAATATCTGGGAAGGCAGCAAAACCCTCAGCCCTCTGATTCCAAAACAAGCTCTGCTGACTGTATATATATATATAAAGTTATACTGCAGCTGAACACTAGGTATTGTTCCCTTCCAAAAAGCATTAAAATATAAAGGTCAGTTATTTTAAATGGCATTTTATTGCACACGCTTTTAAAAGACCTTGAACAATTAAAGCAATGAAATATATTCCTTGCTCTCATTTTTAAACGTTCCTAGAAGCATAAAAAGAAGGCAGGTCCCAATGCAAAAAACGCTAACCCTTTCGCTCCCTTTGCCCAACATTTACTTCAAGGCTTGTAAGCCTTTTCAAGAGTTCCCATTACATTCATGTTGTTTGGGTGAATTTTGGGGTCATCCAGCAGTTTTCACTTGGGTGTCAGGGAGACACAGCACAAAAATGCAGCCCAGTAAGTAAGATGTCAAGCAAGATACCATCAGAGAAATTGATATGAAATCAAGATTAGATCAATGGTTCTAAACTCTCAGGAGCTTTAAAATGTAACTGAGCTTGGGTCTCACCCACAGACACTGTGATTGAGATGAGCATTGTAGCATAAAGTTCCTCTGAAGATTTTAATATGTGGCCAAGTTTGCAAACCACTAGGCTAGAATATTTTAAACTCTTCTACATTCACTAAGTCTTAGGAAAATCTTCAATCCTCTGCTGCTTTACAGTGTCCTTAGATTGATATTGATCACATCTTTTTTTTTTTTTTTTCCTGAGATGGAGTTTCACTCTGTCGCACAGGCTGGAGTGCAATGGCACAATCTCGGCTCACTGCAACCTCCACCTCCCAGGTTCAAGCGATTCTCCTGCTTCAGCCTCCCAAGTAGCTAGGATTACAGGCGTGTGCCACCACGCCCAGCTAATTTCTGTATTTTTAGTAGAAACAGGGTTTCACTATGTTGACCAGGCTGGTCTCAAACTCCAGACCTCAGGCGCCCACCTTGGCCTCCCAAAATGCTGGGATTACAGGCATGAGCCAATGCACCCAGCCTGATCACATCATTTTATCTCTCACCTTTGCTCAATTTCCACAAAAGAGAAATGACAAAAATTACAAACCAATTTCACCAATCTATAGAAAAAATTATTAATAAATGTTAAAGTCTTTGCATACATGAGTATTAGTTTTGACAACATCCTTAACACAGTGTATAAAACTATTCCCTAACTTTTCAAAGATATTGCTCTCCTACCAACTAGTCTATAACCAGATGAAGGCTCTAAAAATAGCCTCAATGTTTTGTTTTTTTTTCCACTAAAGTCTCCTGCAACTAAGACTTTGGGTGTGAGTTGTACTACTCACAGAACCCTTGATATCAGGGTAAGAAGAATTCTCCAGAGGTCATCTGGACAGTTACCTGCCTTCATGCAGAAAAGAGCTCATTACCCCATTTCACAGGTGGGTCAAGTGAGGCCCAGGAAATTAGAGTGATCTGAACTCAGTCACACACAGGTCTCCACACAAACATGTCAAGCTTTTAACTACTGACTGAGTAGAATTCTTTTTCTATTAATAGTTCATCTGGGTGACTTAAGACAACCAGAGTTCTCTCTCCAGGTCTTGGCTCACCAATCTCTAAGTAAAGAAGGCTGAAATCCCATCATTTCTGGTCTGAGGCTGTAGAATGAGAGAAATGCCTCAGATGTCAATAAATTATTAAGTTACTTAATTGATTAGTAACTTCGAACAAGATATTTTGTGTGACTAAGCCTCCATTTCCCTATTTACAAAGTAGGAAGGATAATATTGTGAGAATTAAGGAATCCAGTTGATTCAGTTAAATAATTATCTGAGTCCCTACTTTGTGTCTCATCTATGGCAGATGGTAGGAAAATGTGGGTGTATTCAATGCTCCTGCCCTGTGGGGGACTCACGGGCTTTCACCCTTTTCCAGGGAAAATGTTGTTGCTGAATAGCAAATGTAGAAACTGGAAGGAATATTTAAGATCTCATGCCCTATTTAGACTATTTAAATTCATAAGACATGGAAAGTCAGCAGAGATTTCAGATAAGAGAAATGAAATACAATTGCTATATCATCTATGAAGAGGAAAGAATTCCCTGTAATTAAATATCAAAACACTGAGCTTGGGATATGAGAAGGGGCAGAGAGTGTTAATCACAAACAAATTAGTGAGATAAATTGCAGGGTATCTGCTTCCTAAAGCCTTTAGAAAGTTATTGAGGCTGATAATTACAGAAATTTTATGGGTCATCATTCCCACTTGAAGGGTAGACCAATGAAACAGACACCTAGAAATATCAGCCTGATCCCAATGTTCTCAGGTACCAGAGATTTAATGTTAATGAAAGAAAAAAAAAGTTGTAGACAGCATCTAGTTCAATAACCTCATTTTATAGATAAAAGAATAGACAGGAATAGAGAAACATGTCTGGGATGATAAAACAATTAAAAAGCAGATAGGACATCCAAGGGATATTCTAAGTCATTTCTCCATTAGAAAATCCTCACATCATTTCACACGATGTTATGGTATCAGTCAAAAAACAAAGTAAAAAACTTTGAAGATACATTTCAACAATTACATTCAAGAAACGGAAATCTTTTCCTTTTCCTGATAAAATAAGAAGCATTCACAGACAAAGGAAAACAGTGAGGGTAGTACAGTATATTCATCATTATTTTGTTTTTTGTGAAAGCAGGGCCGGGCTGGGTGTGTTGTCTCACACCTATAATCCTAGCACTTTGGGAGGCCGAGGTGGGAGGATCACTGAGCTCAGTAGTTGGAGAGAGCCTGGGCAACATAGTGAGACCTCGTGTCTACAAAAGAAGTAAATAAATAAAAGCAGGGCACACAAAAATGCAACATTATTTTGATCTTAAAAAAAAAAAAAAGTGTGGGGTTGGAAAAGAGGGAAGCATGCTTCCTATTTTATTAAATTTACTTTGTGGTCTTTATTGCATAGGTGACATTATCATATAAGGTGCCTTCTAAGAGGAGGTGAAAAGGCAAAAGGAAGGCAAAGGTGGTGGAATGAAGTTTAGGTCAGCAAACATCTACTGAGAATCTTCTCTGCTAATGGCTCCGGGCCAGGATCTGTGAGGAACAGAATCATAAGAAAATACCATCCCAGCCCACAAACTGTTTAAAAGCAAACAAGCCTGTAATCCCAGCACTTTGGGAGGCCGAGGCAGGCAGATCACAAGGTCAGAAGTTCGAGACCAGCATGACCAACATGATGAAACCCTGTCTCTATGAAAAATACAAAAATTAGTCAGGCGTAGTGGCGGGTGCCTGTAATCCCAGCTACTTGGGAGGCTGAGGCAGGAGAATTGCTTGAACCCAGGAGGCAGAGGTTGCAGTGAGCCAAGATTGTGCCACTGCACTCCAGCCTGGGTGACAGAGCAAGACTCTGTTTCAAAAGAAAAAAAAAAGCGGGGGGCAGGGTGGGAAACAAGGCAGAATTACGCTAACAATTTACCCTAATACAAGCCTTGAATGATGAGTGCAAAGAAGCAGGCAAAAATCACCACTAACAACGGACCAAGAATGAGACACCAGGTAGCCACCCATTAGACATGGTCCATGTCCTTAAGGAACATATGGCCTAGTGAGGAGATACAAAATCATTCATCCATCATTCATTCACTCAGATTCATTGAAAATCTACCATGAACCAGGTACCAATGTACATGCTGAGGCTTCAGAAATGAGCAGGACATGGCTGAGTTCACAGTTCAGGGCAGACAACAAACACATAATGCTGAGTAGACACCAGGCAGTGAGATTAAGCCAAAGGAGATGTGCTTTAAAAGCATAGGTTACTCAGAGGAGAGAGGGGTAGATTATCAGAGATGACATGGAAAAGGCACCTCTACAACAAACAATCACAGTTTTGACTCTAATACAATGGAGAATGAATAAAGTGTCTAATAGAGAAAAGTGCCACACACACACTGAGAAAGTCCCTAGGGAGTATTCTGAGCAAAGTCTTGGTCTTGAAGGAGAGGCATAGTCTTCTAATTGCTTTGATGAATCACAGACCAAACAGTGATTCAGCTCTGAAAGAAACTTTAGAGATGGGTATTCCAAGGTCTCATGGGGTTAGTAGCAGAAGCAGGACTGGAACCCAGAACCCAAGTTGGACCACCAGACTGGTGCCTCTCCCTAAGCCCACTCTGCCTCTTCCATGTCTGTGAATGAGCTTACCACTCCTAGCTATGCACAACTGCACAGAACCATTTCAGCAAGAGGCTCGGGTAGCATTAAAGAAGTTCCCACCTCAACGATGTCAATTTTTTGTTACTGTTGTCTTGAAGAGGCATGTTTGCTTTTAAAAGCTCCCAAATTAAAAGCCATTGTCAGCCTTCCTACAATTGTATATGGGCCGGGTGCAGTGGCTCACTTCTGTAATCCCAGCACTTTGGCAGGCCGAAGCAGGTGGATCTCTTAAGGCCAGGAGTTCCAGACCAGCCTGCACAACAAGGTGAAACCCCACCTCTACTAAAAATACAAAAATTAGCCGGGCGTGGTGACGGGCACTCAGGAGGCTGAGGCAGGAGAATCGCTTGAACCCGGGAGGTGGAGGTTGTGGTGAGCAGAGATTGTGCCTCTACTCTCCAGCCTGTGTGACAGAGCGAGACTCTGTCTCAAAAAAATAAAAATTTTAAAAATAAAATAATTAATTAAAAAAAAAGATGTCGACCTGAACTCAGATTAGTGTCAGAATGAACTTTCTAGATAGCCTTCTCTTTCCACAGTGAAGAAATTATGCCCAGAGAGACTGAGGTTAGTCACTCTGTCCAATCACAGCACCAGTTACACAGCACCTGAATTCAGAAGGGTCTAGCACCTTTTGCTCAGTGCTGCCAGCGTGGTGGCCTATGGCCTCATTCTCATAGCCTGCAAGTGGTAGACCCCAGGACAGCAAGAATCATGCCAAAAGGATAACATTAATTAGCTTGTGTATTGTAGAAACAGATCACGAGATTTTAGAACGTAAAGAAAGAGAGAAAGAAACCATTTATTTCACAGCTTTCCGTGCAAGCTTTTCAAAGGCCCTTCCCAGATCCGGCCTTCTGAGACACCACCCCAAGCCCCTGGAGGTTTGTTCTCTACTTAAATTGCCCCAAACTATGCTGTTTTCCTATCAATACTCAACAGCAAAGATGGAAAAGAATTGCCAATTTCTTGTGAATCCTGAAGATTTCCTTTATGAGTCATGGGAAACTAAAATAACCTGAGGGGTAGGGGGAACGGTAGAAACAGTTTTAAATCGGTTCTCACTAGTTTGTTTTACAGTGTGGTATAACTCCTGAAAACAGAAGAAATCGAGTTTCTAGAGTTGATGCAAAAATAGGAGTTTTTGTCAGGTTGTGTCAGTTGTCACTGTGGCATTTCTTATTAGTATTTTTCTTACTGTCATTTTTTTTGTTATATTAATTATAGTTTGATCACCGTAGGAGCTATTTTGAATCTATGGGACTTTCCTAACCAGATTGTTTTGGCACTTTAAAGTTACTCACATTCAGGGCCTAAACAATATGGCAAGTATCTTTTTTTCCTCTCTTTTTTATACTCAAATTCTAAACAAAGGAACCATCTGCTCTCTCTCTGAAAACATCAGCCCTTGTTTTCATTTTTCATTAATAATAATGCCTCAAACTTACATAATCTCTTTCTCCAACTTGCTTGTTAAAGCATTTTGTAGACATTGCCTCATTCATCTTCAATATCATCCCCTACAAACTAAGGAGAAAGGGGAAATGTTTGCTAATTTTCACTTAGGTAAGCGATTATCAGATGTTTAATGAATTTTGCATGAATGATGGCATGTTAGCCTCAGAAGGGACTTTGGTGATCATCTGGCCCAGTTCTGGCTCTTGCATTTGTAAAATGAAGACCCAGAAAGGAGAAGTCATTTCACATTCTATTTGTGTACCTAACTCTCTACTCCTGACTGTAAGCGGTGAGGGTAAGAACCGTGTCTTTCACAGTTTTGTATCTCCGGTACCTGGTGTGTATTTGTTGAATGGATGAAAATGCTTGCAAATAGTCACACAGGTGGCTATGACAGAGCTGGGGTCAGAGCTCTACTCTCCTGCCTTCCCATTCAATGTGTGGTTTTTTTTTTCCTTCTTCTTCTTCTTATCTCTCTCTCTCTGTCTCTCTCTTTCTTTTTATAATACAATATAGACCTGAATGCAAGAAGAATCAAGCAGAGACACAACTAAAAAGGTGATGAGGATAGAGAGGATAAAAAGCAGGCTTTTACCTATAAGTTAGAAATGGGTTGAACAAACCCAGTAGAAATGAAGTTTAGCCATTAGCCATGCTAAAAAGTAACCCATGTTAAGGCTGAGTGTCTAAAAGCTCTGCATTCCTTATGTGTGCCATATATTTAAGGATTTAGTGGATTCCTTAAACATTACCCAACTGAGGAAATGATCTGTCTTAATGCCAAAGGACAGCATGCCTCCTTAACACCCATTAGCCCAAAAAAAGCACACCATCCACCCTGCGATTTGGCCTCATCACTCACTGTAACTCGAGGACATACAGCGTCAGAATCACAAAATCTACCAGCCCAAAGTTTTCCAATGAGCAGAGGTCACTGGAATAAAGACCTTTATTCCATATGCCTAGCTGGAAGTCAGAAATTCATTTGGCATGTTTCTTCTTATTTTCAGAATGTCCTACTCCCCACCATTACTCTTTGAAGTTATAGGGAAAATAAACTGTTTCTAGAAAAACAAGTTAAATTTTGAATTCTATCATCTGAAATTACGTATATAGTAGTAGTTATAATAACGTCAGTAACTCTCTGAAGATTCTTTAAAAAATAGGTTGTCCATGTAGATGAGAAAGCTGTAGGTCTGAAGAGAGAAGGAAATCTTTTATTTTTCAGTAAAAGAAAAAAAGAAAAGAAATCAGAGGGCTAAAGAGAACTCAAGTATATTATAACGCAGTCTCACATGAAGTACATCAGTTACAGATACAAGCAGGAAACAAATTAGCTTGAAAATAAAAACAAATCAACATAAATGAACCTTCAAACAACTCTGATGACTTTCTCCCCCAAAGGGAAAGATGAATGGAGATTAGAAGGAGGAGAAGAGAAAAAGATGAGGAACAAGCCAGGGAGATGCTTAAATCCCTAACACAGCATGTCTCACACAAACACAGCAGGCCGCCGAGGGTGTCTGGGGCTGTCCAGCACACAGCGGACAGGCATTTATATCCAGTCATGCAGGATCAGCTGGAGAAACATACAGCATGTACTTCAGGGCAAACAGCTGCAGAGAGGCCAGTGCAGATAACAGCAGGCTGGATTCACGCTATATCAGTAGTCCTATCCATACCCACCACCTTCTGCTCCTAGAGTGTCAGGCTATCCCCACGACCATTTATCATTCTTGCAGCCGCTACATGGAACATTAACCCTCTATTGACACTTCCCTGATAAAATTGTGCCCATTTCACACGTAGGGACATTCTCATTGTCTTGCTACCTCTAAAATCATCACTTTAGACTATGCATACATACCCCGTAACATCCTAACATTTTTCATTTAAAAATAAAAGAATCATATAGTTAAGGACATATAAAAGATCCACAAAATGTTCCCTAACTGGCCTTGCTCTCCACACGGAACTTTTTCAGAGGATTACTTTAATATAGCCAATAGGGAGGTTCATTCGCTAAGAGTGTCTCTGATCTCTGCTCGTGTGTCTGCTCAGGTCGCTGAGGACAGAGCAGCCCTGCATTTGGAGCTCGCTCCTCCCTTGCCATGCTCCTCCCACCAAAACCATGTCTGAGGGAAGAATTCCAAAGAAGGTTGATGTGTTATCCCATCTGAGCAGACTTACTAGTTAACATGATTGGATAGCTATGATTATGCTTTTTTATATGAAAGTTTCTACCCAAGTATGTTGCTGGTCTAATATTCTAACTATTCAATAACAGTGGAATGACCTTGAGTAAGGTTCTCAACTACTCTAGGCACATCAGTTTCCTTCACTACAAAATAAAGCAGTCAAATTCAGTACATATTAGACTTCCTTCTAACTCAGAAATTCTGTGCCTATGAAGTTGCTACTGTCAAACAATCTGACCTCTCCCTCTTCATTTGTTCCTCTTTACCTCTCTCTATCTGTCTCTCTCTCCCTCTCTCACACACACAGACACACACACACACACACACACACACACACACTCTTACCCAAAACTCCTGACTCCTATGCAGTCAACAACCTTGTTAGGCAAGCTGTAAACTATTCCTACCCATGTTCCCCCTCACTACTTTTTGGCTTAAAATTTGATACCAAAAGGATTTTTAAATTAGTTTACGAAAGGAAAATGAAACACACAGATATCATTTACACATAAACCCCACCTTGAGATGAGATCCTCTGAAGGGTCCAGTGGTCTCTCCATCATCCCAGGTCACAGAGGTATCCATCTGCCAGCTCCATGAACTAGAGGACAGCAATACCAGAGATCTAGGTGCTCAAGTCCCATCTCTACTTCTTGCTCTCTGAGACCTTGAGCAACTCATTTTACCTCTCTGGGCCTCAGTTTCTCTGACTGTAAAGTGAGGTGTTTGGGATAAAATAAATTGCAAATGATCTACCAATTTTGATATCCTATCCTAGAGGCCTGAAATTTCATTAGAAATGAAAGCAAATACCCATCCAAGCCCTCTTGACTGTATTGGTGTTTACATAGGACCTGCCAGATAAATGAAAGTGATTTTTTGCATGATGTTGCGCAATCAATACTAATAGTGCAGTAATAGGGCAAATACTTCTAATTTGTGTTTGTTTATTTGTTTATTTCCAGGCTAAGGAAGTCACAGACACCACCTGCCAATGGCTTTTGGAGACTCCATAATGCCTTTTTTTGAACAATGGGCCCCAAGTTCAGAAACTAAAAATGTCAAAGGTAGAAACCACAAAATAGAACTAAGGAGCCTGAAATATTGATAAAATGATTAAGAGAAAGGAATGTGATAGTCCTCTTTAAAAATTTTGTTAAAACCAATAGTGATAGTAAGAAAAGGTGTTATAAAGTAAAACTAAAATTGAGCACAGAAAAGACTGATTTGCCTGGGATTCCTTTCAGCCGTGTAATCGACACAAACAGCAAAGACTGTAATACTCATGTTTCTATTTGCTACCCTCAACTGACATGGTTGGCCATTTGTTTTGTTTTAAATAAAATAAGGAAGCAACAACTGTATTAAATTCATCCGCAAAAAGCCCGTATTTGCATGTGGAAAACAAGTAAGTGTGTGCCTGAATGGGTGATTAGGCATACGATTGCCCATCTGCACCCAGGGCCCAAGCATCCCTGCAGGTGTGCCTGCTGCAGGGGCAGAGAAACAGAGTGGAGAGCCCTCCGCCATGGAGAGAAACCCCACGGCAACCGGACTTGTTCTAAGCTACCCACCACTACCATCCTGCTCCGGATCCAGTGCCCCCATCTCTTAGAGCTGAAAAGCAGAAATAGGTTTTGTCATTCTTTTGTTAGATTTATGTGGATTCTTTAAATCACAAAAGCAATTTATTTTTTCCTGAGCATCTTCAATGTGTACTTAACAAATAAAGGCATATCTTGTTTTATTGCACTTCACTTTATTGTAGTTGGCAAATATTGTGTTTTTTACAAATGGAAGACGTGTGGAGGCAGCTGTGTATCAAGCAAGTCTTTAGGTACAATTTTTCCAACAGCATGTGCTCACTTCATGGCTCTGTGTCACCTTTTGGTAACTATCACAATATTTCAAACTTTTTCATTATTACTATACGTATTATGGTGATCTGTGATTAGTGATATTTGATGTGACTATCATAATTACTTTGGGGTATCACAAATCATGGCCATATGAGATGGCAAACTTAATCGATAAATAGGTGTGCTCTCACTGCTCCACTGACCAGCCATTCCCATGTCTCTCCTTGGACTCTCCCATCTCCCACACTAATACTGAAATTAGACCAATTAATAACCCTACAAGGGTCTCGAAGTGTTCAAGTGAAAGGAAGGGTAGCACATCTCTCACTTTAATCAAAAGCTAGAAATGGTTAAGCTTAGTGAGGAAGGCATGTCAAAAGCCAAGACAGGCCAAAAGCTAGGCCTCTTGTGCCAAACAGCCAAGATGTGCATACAAAAAAAAAAAAAAAAAGTTCGTAAAGGAAATTAAAAATGCTATTCCAGTGAACACATGAATGATAAGAAAGTGAAACAACCTTATTGCAGAGATGAAGAAAGTTTGAGTGATCTGGATAGAAGATCAAACCAGCCACAAAATTCCCTTTAAGTCAAAGCCTAATCCAGAGCAAGGCCCTAACTCTGTTCAATTCTATGAAGGCAAAAAGAAGTGAGGAAACTACAGAAGAAAAATCTGAAGCTAGCAGAGATTGGTTCCTGAGGTTTAAGGAAAAACTAGGTCTCCATAACATAAAAGTGCAAGGAAAAGCAGTAAGTGCTGATGGTGAAGCTGCAGCAAGTTATCCAGAAGATCTAGCTAAGATCATTGATGAAGGTAAATACTAAACAACAGATTTTCAGTGTAGGTGAAACAGGCTTATATTGAAAGAAGATGCCATCTAGGACTTCAGAGGCAGAGAAAAGAAATCAATGCCTGGCTTCAAAGCTTCAAAGGACAGGGTAACTCTCTTGTTAGAGGCTAATGTGGCTGGTGACTTTAAGTCGAAGCAAATGCTCATTTACCATTCTGAAAATCTTAGGGTCCTTAAGAATTATGCTGAATCTACTCTGCCTGTGCTCTGTAAATGGAATGACAAAGCCTGGATGAAAGCACATCTGTTTCCAACACAGTTTACAGAATATTTTAAGCCCACTGTTAGCTACTGCTCAGAAAAGAGGAAAAAAAAAGATTCCTTTCAAAATATTTCTGCTCATACCTGGTCACACAAGATCTCTGATGGAGATATACAAAGAGATTAATGTTGTTTTCTTGTCTGCTAACACAACACCCATTCTGCAGCCCATGGATCAAGGAGTAATTTCAACTTTCAAGTCTGATTATTTAAAAAAATACATTTCATATGGCTCTAGCTGCCATAGATAGTGATTCCTCAGATGAATGCGGACAAAGTAAATTGAAAACTTTCTAAAAAGGATTCACCATTCTAGATGCCATTAAGAACATTTGTGATTCATAAGAGAAGGTCAAAATATCAGCATTAACAGGAGATTGGAAGAAATTTATTCCAATCCTCATGGGTGACTTTGAGTGGTTCAAGACCAGTAGAGGAAATAACTGAAGATGTGGTGAAAATAGCAAGAGAACTAGAATTAGAAGTGGAATGAAGATGCAACTGTGTTGCTGTAATCCTTTGTTTAAACTTGAACGGATAAGGAGGGGCTTCTTATGGATGAACAGAGAAAATGGTTTCTTGAGATGGAACCTACCCCTGGTGAAGATGCTGTGAACATCGTTGAATGACAACAAAGGATATCAAATATTTCATAAACTTAATGGATAAAGCAGATCCAAAGTTTGAGAGGCCTGACTCCAATTTTGAAAGAAGTTTTCTTGGAGGTAAAATGATATTACGCATTATCACATGCTACAGAGAAGTGATACAGCTTGATATCACTCTTTCTCTGCAGAGTCAATCAATGTGGCAAACTATATTGTTGTCTCACTTTCAGAAATTGCCACAGCCACCCCAACTTTCACCAACCACCACCCTGATCAGTCAGTAGCCATTAGCATCATGGCAAGACCCTTCATCAGCAAAAGCAGGACTCACTGAAAGTTCAGATAATTGCTAGCATATTTTAGCAATAAATTTTTTAATTAAGGTATGTACACTGTATTTTTAGACATAATGCTATTTCACACTTAAAAGACTACAGTATAGTGTAAACATAAATTTTATATACACTGGGAACCAAGAATTTTGTGTGACCCGCTTCACTGCAATATGTGTTTTATTGCGGTGGTGGTCTGCAACTGAACCCACAATATCTCTGATATATGCCTTACTGGTTGTTGCAACTATTTTTATTTGGCATGCATGACCACTTTTACACACTTCACTCTAGCCACACTGTCCTCTTCACTTTTCCGGCATGTCCCAAGCATGCTTCAGGTCAGGTTATTTGCATTTGCTTTCAGTCAGTTCTACACACTCTTCCTCCAGTCCCTCCCACCCACACATCTCTGGCTTGCTACCTCGTTTCATTCAGGTCTCCATTCACATATACTCTTACCATCAAGATCTTCTCAGGCCAGTGAATTTACATTTGTGTCCTCCCTACTCTTCATGCCTTAACCTCAATTATTTTTCTTCTTAATATATTTAGGTTGGTGTAAATGTAATTGCGGCTTTTGCCATTAAAAGTAATGGCAGAAATCGCAATTACTTTTGCACCAACCTAATAGATCACAATGTAAATATTACATATTTACTCATTAATTTTTCTGTCTTTTTTTTTTAACATTTGTTCTAGTCCCATTACCTGGAATAGTGTCTAGCAAATAGTAGGTGCTCAGTAAAGAGTCAAGTTAATGAGTCATCATTATTACTATTTGCAAACCATTATACTAGATGACATGGGACTTCCTATGGAAAAAGACATAATTCATGCCCTCAAGGAGATTCTACAATCTGGAGGAGAAGAAAGATTGTGAAAACTGGCTTATACGGCGGACTGAAGTGACATGAATGCTTTATTGGATGTATAAACAAAGCATTCTGGTAGTATAAAAACAGCAAATCATTGACAATAGGGGATGGTGGTTGGAGGAGGCCTAAAGAAGAGACTTCCCTGGAACTACCCTGAAAAGAAACATAGAAATCATCTTCAAAAAGACATTCAGTACAAAAAATTCTAAGACATCCTCAGTTAGTCTCCTTTCCTTCAATAATGCTAAGTGGAGAAGAGATTGCCCAAGGTAAGTCAGCACTTATGTGTGCCAAGATTATGGAGAAAGGAACAATCACTTTACTCCAAAGAGCCTTCATTTTAAAATGGAAATTATTTAAATGTACACAAAAACATGTCTAAACAAATTCTAGACTCTTAAGACAGGGAGGACCTTAAAAGTCATCAAGTACAACATTTTATCCCCGCCACAAAATACCTAAAATAGAAAATACCTAACTGCATCAACCCCACCTAAACATCTGCAGTGATTGTGAACTTCGACCTCCTGAAACGCACATTCCTTCTCTGGTTTGCTCTTAATATTAAAACATTACACATTTTCAATAAACATTGAGAAAACATCAACATTCTCACACTATCTATCTCTTGCTTCCAACCCACTGCTGCCAGAACTCTTCCAGAGGTCCCAAAAAGTGAGTTCACACCCCTTCCACAGCAGAGACCCAGGAGAGCACCGCCTGCTCTGCTCTCTCCTCCTCCTGCCCCTTTATTTCTTCTTTACACTAAGCACTTCCAGTTCCTTCTTCATTCCTCTAGGGTTCAAGTTTCCAGCAACTTCAGCCATCCTAAAATGCCCTCTTCCTTTTCTTCCTTTATTCTCGTCCCAGTGTTCAATCACCTGGTTGTTGAGCTGACCTACTGCTCATGCAATTGGGCTTTTTGCAGAGAGCTAAGCATTTTGTCTGGAGTTGGAAGAAGGGGAACAGGAGATCTAATGGATTCATGGGGTAAGACTGATCCATTTAAGACCTTGGCAGGATCACCTGCCTTTCTGACCCTGATCTTGAACTGCCATCTTTGACATAAATTTGAATAGTGCGGACATCATAACTCCTAGCAAGCAAAGAAGACAAGGAGGTGAAAGGTGACCTCACCCAACCTCAAAGACATACAGAATTTGAGTAGTCTTGTGTTTTCAATAAGTCATGGATCTTCTAGAACTTCTTATTCTAGCTTTTCATCTCCCACAGCCAGTCTATGTGTATGAATGTGAGAGTCAAATATGTAGCTTTTAACCATCTCTGTGTCAGAGAATCAGCTTCTAAACCTTAATGGGCTATGTGATCTTGGGCAAGACACTTTACAAGTCAATAAATCAAACCATCCAGAAGGTAGAACAAAAAGAGACATTTAAATCACCTAGTCCAAAAGCAGCCCAGATACCTCTTGTATGCTTTCACTCTCCACTCCCATGGCGAAATTCCTAAGTGACCATTAACTGAGTCAGGATGCAGCCTCAGAGTCCTTCTCAGCACAGTACAACACCTCAAGGAACCACTACCAACACATCATTTGGCCATGTGAAATAAAATCCAAACCACTCATTCCTTAGCTGAGAAAAACCACAAAGATGAGCCATGACTGACTGCCCGGGTCTCACTATTAGGAGCAGACCAGGAACTATCAAAACCCCTTACCCCATTCCTCTAAGTCATTTCTCCTCCCTAACTCTGACAGTCTGTGAATAGCCCTTGGAGCAGGGGTGGGGGTTTGCTATTGTACTAAGTTCCATAAGAGGTGCAGATAAAGGGTTTCTAACAAGGGGAAGGAGCAGCACAGGAGGCTTGAAGGAAGATGTGCACTTGAGCAGGCTATAGAAAGATGCTATTTGTAGGAACCAGTGAAGTATGACTTTAGCAGAAGAAAAGTTAGGATTGGGGTGAGCATTCCAGCAGAAGAAACAGCATAAGCAGAGGAATGGTGAGGACTCAGGAGTGCTGAGCAGGGGATGAGCAGCAGCTACACACAGAGGCCATGGAGGGTGGCAGTGGGGATGGGGAATGAAGAAAATGACAAGATTAAAAGAGTAACCAGAGACTTTGTGGAGTTGTAAATGCTGATTTTTAAAAATTGACTTAAAGGCCTTAAGTGTAATAAATGGTAAAAAAAAGATTTAAACAGGAGTAGAAGGAAAAGTAAAGAATATATCTCCATCCTCAGTTGCAGTGAGCTGAGATTGCACCACTGCACTCCAGCCTGGGCAACAGAGCAAGACGCTGTCTCAAAAAGAAAAAAAAAAAAAAGAATATATCTCCATTCTCAATGGGGGGAAAAAGCCTTGCTATAAACCGTATTACAGGAATACTTTCATTATGTAAAAGCCTATTTTGTTTTCATGTCATTCTTAGATTACATCATAGAGTGGCTGCAGCCATCTCACACCATATTATAAATAAATCACTGGCTTAATCATAGAATGAGCCAGGGCCTCAGATTTAAAAGGAAAATATTAGATCATTTTTAATAACTGATATAACTCAAACCAGTTGGCATTGAACCAGGGTGAGGTGATCTCATCCTGAAGAAGTCCAAAAAGAACCCAAAGCAGGTCAGAGCTGAGCAGGTCCCAGAGACACTTCCATTTACAGATGAAGAGGTTGCTAATGGCACCTGAGTAGAGTTCACCCTCTGGACTAGACAGTCTTGTGATTAAAATCAACACTTACTTTCCAGTGGTGATGCCCAATAAGCCTTCCCCATGAAACACAGTGGATAAAGATTTTGTTCCCAGAGCCACTATATTTCCAGGTATCAGAAAACATGAGCACATTATGATGTTTGTAGTTAGGCCTTGGGAGTCATTATGCAAAATTAGAAATGTTGAGGCTATTAATTATTCAGGAAACATGAAATGTGGGGTGACAAATACACAAATGCTGCAGGTCTAGGCCAATCCAAGGGGACAGTGTAAACAGGACATGAGATAATGGCCTAACAAAGAAAAGAACTAAGGGTGATCTCCAGCAAAGAGTTATGGACTCTTAAGGTGATCAGAAACTAAACATTTAATGTGTGCCAACTACATAAGAAGTACCACACTCAATAGGCACTTTATAGACATTACGCTGCTTTGAGAGCACCAAAGACTCTTTGAAGTAGGCACTATTCACTCCATGACTTGCAGAAGTGAAAACAGGTTAAAAAAACTAAGTGAACTAGGTAGGATTCAGTGACTAACGTGATAGTTTTCCTACTCCAAATTCCTCTTTACCATGTTGTCCTTGTCCAACTAAAACTCTGTTTCCTACTATGTACTTTTAATAAAAATGAAATAATTGGTAAGAAACACTTTAATAACAAGAAGAGTTGCCCAGGCATGGCGGCTCACACCTGTAATCCCAGCAGTTTTGGAGGCCAAGGAGGGTGGATCACTTGAGGTCAAGAGTTCAAGACCAGCCTAACCAACATGGTGAAAACTCCTCTCTACTAAAAATACAAAAAAAAAAAAAAAAAAAATAGCCGGGTGTGGTGGCATGCATCTGTAATCCCAGCCACTTGGGAAGCTAAGGCAGGAGAATCACTTGAACCTTGGAGGCAGAGGCTGCAGTGAGCTGTAACATTGCACTCCATCCTGGGCAAAAGTGAGACTCCATCTCAAAAAAAAAAAAAGAATAAGATGAGTGATGAGTATTAAAAAAAATGCTGAGAGTTGAAAGGGACTATGGAGCAGATAGTAGAATTCACATTCTGGCCAGCCACATTCTCAGTGACCAAAGCTGTGCGTTCCTCATTTTGGCTGTAAAGTCACTAATAAGCTTGACCATAATTTTAAGGCTCCAATTTCCATTAATTTTTCTAGTTATGCGAAGGTGGACTCTAAGGGAACCTGTCATCTTCTATAAAATAAACTGCGGAGCTTGATTTTGAAAAGGACTGCTTTGGTCAGGGGGAGAGAAGGATGCTCTGGAAAAGAAACTCCCTGCCAGACAGAGGGTATTGCCTGAGGTTTTATGTCTGGTCTTGTCAGTCTCAAAGTAATGTTGTATATCAGCTCTGTGTTCCTAAAACAAATGTTATTCATAACTGCAGAGACACACTGTCTGAGCCATGTAATATTGATTTATGCAACTTTTCAGGACACAACATGGCCCACCAGGAGACGCAGACCCCTGAAATTTAACTAAAGGGACAAAATCAAAGCTCAAGATTCCAATTTTTGACCTATTTTTCCTAATCTGTTTCTGGGACAGGAGAGAGTTTGAGAAAAGAAGAGAAAACATCCTAAAACTTGCACAGACTCATTATGCAGCAGAGACTGTGTGGAGCGGTGGAAGGCAGGGCACGGAGAGGAGCTGCAGATGGTTCCTCCCTTGACTACTCCTGGCTCTGTGGCCCTGGAAGAGTCTGTGCCCTTTCCAGGTCTTGGTGTCTCACGCATACAGCAAAGGGCTCAAGCAAGAACCTTTAGACATTTCTACCAAAAAAGCTCTAACCGTTGAGGAGGGCAAAAATACAGAGGTAAGGGAACATGGCATGAATTGAAAACTTGTGTTTTTCTTCTTAAAAGCCATGCCAATTTTACATCCTGTGCTATTATGTATCAGTGCTTCTCTTAAGAGTTTTAAATGGAGTTTTCCCCCAAAAATGTCTTCAAGTAAAATTGATCCACAGAGGTGTGCTGGGTTTATTCAATAGCTTCAGGCAACGTCCACTTCCACCTTAGCACACCCATGTAAACCTGGGGAATCTGTGGTAAGCAGCCCCTAAGATGGTTCCTTGTAACTCCACCTCCTGGTATTAATAACCTTGTGCTCATATTCACCCCTCCCCTTCAGTGTGGCCTGGATCTAGCGACTCGCTTCTCGTAAAGAGAATGAGGCAGAGGGAACAATGTGTCACCTCCAGGATGAACTTATAAAAAGACTGTGATGTGCCTCTCAGGGACTCTCTCTTGCTCACTCATTTTGAGGGAAGGCAGCTGCCATGTGAGCTGCCCTATAGAGAGCCCTACATGGCAAGAAACTGAAGTCCTCAGCTCAATAATCTATGGGGAAACAAATCCTGCCAACCATCATGTGATGAGCTTGGTAGCAAGTAGATCTTCCCGGAGTTCAGCCTTCTGGTGAGACTGCAGGTCCAGCAACACCTGGACTGAGATGTGGTGAGAGATCTTGTGGCACCTATCCAAGCTGCTCCCAAATTTCAGAAACTGTGAGATAATATTAATCAATGCTTTCTTTTCTTTTTTTTTTTTGAGACAGAGTTTTGCTGTTGTTGCCCAGGCTGGAGTGTAATGGTGCGATCTCGGCTCACTGCAACCTCCGCCTCCTGGGTTCAAGCAATTCTCCTGCCTCAGCCTCCCGAATAGCTGGGATTAGAGGCATGCACCACCATGCCCGGCTAATTTTGTATTTTTAGTAGAGATGAGGCTTCTCCATGTTAGTCAGTCTGGTCTTGAACTCCCGACCTCAGGTGATCTGCCTGCCTCAGCCTCCCAAAGTGCTGCGATTACAGGCGTAAGCCACTACGCCTGGCCTATTTTTTTCTTTCTCCCAACCCTTCATCCACGACCCATGAGAACTGAGACTATAATTTACCTCAATTTCCCAAGCAGTTAGCGTAAGGCCTGAAACATATCTGGTGATTAATAAATGTGTACCATAAAGAATATGTTTCTTGTAATACCAGCACTTCGGGAGGCCAAGGTGGGCGGATCATGAGGTCAGGAGATCAAGACCATTCTGGCCAATATGATGAAACCCCATCTCTACTAAAAATAAAAAAATTAGCTGGGCGTGGTGGCACGCACCTGTAGTCCCAGCTACTCAGGAAGCTGAGGCAAGAGAATCTCTTGAATCCGGGAGGCAGAGGTTGCAGTGAGCCAAGATCGCACCACTGCACTCTGGCCTGGCAACAGAATGAGACTCCATCTCAAAAAAAAAAAAAAAAAGAATATGTTTCTAATGTGTATTTCTCTCTTATATGTTTGTCTTTTTCCCTAACTATAAGCTTCTCAAGGTCAGGGACTAAGCCTAATTCACATAGTTTCCTAAAGATCATGAGGTTCACTAACACCCAGACCAACACTGAGATCAGGGCAGCAAACACATACTCTATGAACCAGGTGTAAATATTTGGCCACAATCTACAAAGGTCTCTCTATCCATTCAAACTTCAGATGCTGTCTACCACACAGCAACTCATTGAGGAAGACCTGAGAATTCGGATCCCCTAAGGCCATGCCTAATGTAGAGTAGAGGTATCTCCATTGTGCCAGAAGCTAAGAAATAGGAGAATGTGGAATTAGGAGGAAGGAAGCAAAAGAGAGAAAGAGATATCACTACGTTTTACTTTCGTGGACAGCAAACATACCTCTACAAGACATCCCTGGGTTACATGAAGAACCATAGAGTTTCAGGGGACTGGATAGGTCACTGCTCAGACCCGACAAATCCTCTTGTAATTTTTGAAGCAAATAACATAAAAGCAATAAAAGCTAGCTGAGCAAATGCTCACACATGCACAGAAAGCACCTGACTGAGCAATTACAGACAGCCAAGACATTCACCTCTGACGGAAGTGACCAATTCTTTGCATCCGGCAGAGACTAATACCTGATACTTCTGAGGACCAAAGAGGAAATATTAAAACTGAAAGCCCTTGGCGACAGTCGGCAATTGTAAACTGGTATCAACAGAGGGAAATAATTTCCTTCCTGACTCCCACTGGGCTAGTCACGCCTGGAGCAGCAGGTGTGATTATCTAACAAAGTAAGAAGCCAAATGGGCTAGACTGTAGCTTCTATGGGGTCTCTCAAGCACTGAGCTTCCCGGGTTTCTGAATTTACCACCCTCCACCTCCTGTCTCAGGCAAAAATGAATGTGAAAAATAATAATACATAATTCTATTTCAATTTTAACCTGCATCATTAAGCAAAGTTGCAGATCTAGCTGCAGGACTGAGGACAAGTTAGTGCCCATCCAACCCGGAGGAGGAAGAGGTGCAAGGCTGGCAGGAAGGACATACACTGAGCATGTATAATGTTCCCGATGCTGTGCTGGGCACTGAACTTACATTGTCTTTTTCTTTATATTCAAGATGAGTCTTTAAGGAAGAAGACAACTGTAATAACCTATCATATAGGAACCACACTTTATAGTTTACAAAACAGATTGACATTTAACAACGCACTTGCTCTAAGCAAACATGAGAGGTAGGCAGGGCAAGGATTATTGTTCCTAATTCTCAGATCAAAAAAATAAGGGTGAAGGGATGTTGTTTTTCTAGGTTTGCACATCTCATACTTGTCAGGACTTCTGTTAGGGCATCCCACCATATTCATTGCCTTTTTATGCCCTCACAAACTTCTTAAGTCAAAAGCCTCTTTCTGTCTAGTCATTTGGGATTTTCTTTGTTTAGTTGTAGAGACAGGGTCTTGCCACATTGCCCAGGCTGGTCTCAAAATCCTGGCCTCAATCGATCTTCCTGCCGTGGCTTCTCAAAGCGCTGGGATTACAGATGTGAGCCACCATGCCCAGCCTCTCCAGTCATTTGTTTCATTCTCATTAAACCATGTAGTCTGGCTTCATCTGTGCTACAATTCCTATACTCCCTAACAGAACCAGCCAATGCCCGATAGAACACCCTCTGGGAAAGAGACCCTCACTACCTTCAGATTTATTCTATCCATGAAAATGCACACAGCACCTATCCCATGCCAGAGACCCCAGCAGACTCTGGAGACACACACATGAACAAGCAATGCTGTCCCTGTCCTGCCCAGGTTCTATGTTCTTGACGGCCATGAGCACGTGTGTCCCAGAATCTTGCAGCAGAATCCATGGTCTCATTCCCGTAACAGTTCTTGGTTGGCCATCATTCCTGGTCCTCTCAGCATCCTCGTGTAGACAGTCCAGCTGGCTCATGCCTTTTCAGAAGGTGAGGTAGGAACTAAAGCCCGGCTCTCTAGAGGGTCTCTGACAGGGGGCTGAAGAGGTTTGCAGAAGGCCTGTGGTTGCCCACAGAGCTTCTAGTCCTCTCTCCCTCTCCTAACAGCACCCAGATATTCCTTTGAGGGGCCACCTCTTCTGCACTGTGTAAGTACCATGAGGTTTGGATGGGACTATGTCCAAATTCGTTTCAGGAGAATACTGGCTCATATTAGCATAATCCCATTCTCTTGGCTTCAATGACTGGTTCAGAAACATACAGTCAGCCAAGCCTATGAGAATATAGCAAACCAGGCTCTTTCCCCAAAATGGGAAGAGGGATATCTATAGTTTGGGTTTCAGCAGGCAGCCGTCTCATGACCCATGAGGTAAAACATTCCAAGGATGAAGCCCAGGCACAAAAAAGGGCAGAGCAAGAAGCGCTGCAGAAAAACAGAGCTAGAGTCCTGTTCAAACTGTGCCTGAGGCTCACATGACCTCTGGACTTGCCAGTTTCCAGGTGTTCTAGGTTTGCAGAATCACCCACCCACTTCATTCTAGATGCCATACTCTATTAAACCCAGGCGAAGACTGCATCAGCATTTCAGAAGCCACTCCCAACAAAAGCCACTGTTGGCTCATATTTAGCTTATGAACAACAAAAACTTCTAAGTCTCTTCCAGTTTGCTCCTGTTAAGGAAATCTCTCCCTTTCTATCATTACACACTTGATTTTTTTAAGTCCAAGTGCAAAGCTTCATACTTATCACAGTTTAATTATAAACACTGCAAGAACTCAAGACATAGAGGGGGCGACAAAGATTTTTCATTTGATACTTAAACGTATGCTAGGGCGAATATATTCCAGACCATGTTTCAAATTTTAACAGACACTAAGGTTTAAGCATCAAACCAGTGGTTTCCAGCCTTTTATGTGATATAGATCAATAGGCACACAGTCAGTTGTACTTTTAAGATACATTGATTAAGAAAAGACAGAGAGACAAAACACATCTATAAACTCAGTCACACTTTTAAATGAAGTTAGATTTTTTTCAACCACAATGGCATCATCTCTGTTTTGGAAAACTACACCACAAATATGTCAAGGTGTATTAATTACTCAGTACAAAGCCAATGCTGGGGGCATATATGAATTGGCCTCAGCCAATGGGGACCATCGAATCAGGATCCTAAGTGGAAGTCACACCCAGAATTCCCTTACTAATTTCCTCAGCTCTCCTTAGAGCCCAGGGTACTCCACACTGTTGATTCTTTTTACCACCCCGATTTTTTAGAACATAATGTTCTACTCTACCCATTAAGTACAGAGGTACGCCAAAACACAAGGGAAAGTTTACCTTACCTGGTCACAATTTTCCTTTCTGAGCACATAACAGGATTTGCACTCACATCCTGGTGGAGCTCCAGCAGGCCCTTTAAAACAAAGGCTCACACCCTTTGCCTAAGCAAATTTAGCCTGCCCTGCCCCAAAGGGTTGTTATAAAAATAAAATGAGGCCAGGCACAGTGGCTCACACCTATAATCCCAGCAATTTGGGAGGCTGAGGCGGGTGGATTACCTGAGGTCAGGAGTTCGAGACCAGCCTGGCCATCATCGTGAAACCCCGTCTCTACTGAAAATACAAAAATTAGCCAGGCATGGTGGTGTGTGCCTGTAGTCCCAGCTGCTAGGGAGGCTGAGGCAGGAGAATCACTTGAACCTGGGAGGTGGAGGTTGCAGTGAGCCAAGATTGCACCACTGCACCCCAGAATGGGCAACAGAGCAAGACTCCATCTCAAAAAAATAAATAAATAAAATGAAATGAGATCACAAAAGAAGCAGCACCTTGCACAAGGGTAAACAAGAGACACTCAATAATATTGCTTTCTTTCCTTGTAAATGCCCAAACACTGTTCAGTGACATTTTCATTTCGGTCTTTCCATTTCATGAACACTTTCTTCCATGCCAAATGAGAAAGAAGGAGGCAATACGATTGCTGGTAACCTGAAATCATCGTTACTCCAAATTTTCCTCCAATTTCAATGCTGCCACCTTCCAAGAGCTGAGCTCTGCCTTTGTTTTGCCACACATTTTATTAGCATGATTATATATTGTCTATTGCCATAAAAGCAACTCAAGAAAGAAGGAAGGGCATTTCAGTTCTTCTCTTATTCTTAATGCATCCTAGTCACCGATGCCCATACTTTAAGTGGAAAACACTGATGTTTAAAACTCATTAAAACATATACATTGATTTTAAAAGGCAAATGTATTCTTTTTATGTGTGGGACTCACCAATTGAGGAGAAAGATCTTCCCTCTGACGAGCGTCCAGTGGAACAATGAAAAAAGCAGAATACAGGGAATCAGATGACCAGGTTCTGTCTTCTGCTCTGTCTCTGAGCCTCAAAGTTCCCACCTATGAAAAACAGAAGGGTGTTGCTTATGTATCTCTAGGGTCTTAACCAGCTTCAGAAATTCCCAGGTTTATAAAGTCTCTGACTGGGCCATGGTTTACTTCCATACCTCCTAAACTCCTAGTCAGATCCTGGCACTCTTATTTCACTAATTTGACTCAGAATGATGGGGAAAGAGAATGCTGATGCCTCAGTGTTCACATCTCAGCTCTCCTAGTTCTCCTGGGAAAACAGCTTCATCTTAATAATGGAGGTGAAAGAGGTAAGTCAGTTAGATACTCACATTGTAGGGAAGAAAAAAAATTAACAGATAAACCTAAACTATACCAAATAAAAAAAGAAAAGAAATATGAGTTTGGAGACAAATTTCTAACTATAGGACCTAGTGTCCTTTGAACTTTAGTTTCCTTGCCTAAAAAGTGAGAATCAGTGAGCAGCAGAGGGATAAACAATCTTGACATTTCCCAGTAAGCCGTCCTTGATATCATTTGGATATGTGTCCTCTCTAAATTTCATGTTGAGTTGTAATACCTGCTGTTGGAGGTGGGGCCTGTGGAGGTGAATGGATCGTAGGGGTGGATTTCTCATGAATGGTTTAGCACCATCCCCTTGGTGCTGTCCTCGTGATCACGAGTGCGTTCTCATGATATCTGGTCATTTCAAAGTGTGTGGCAACTCCTCTGCCTACTCCCTCTCTTGCTCCTGCTTTTGCCATGTGAGACACCTGCTCCTCCTTTGCCTTTGGCCATGAGTAAAAGCTCCCTGAGTTCTTCCCAGAAGCCAAGCAGATGCCAGTGCCGTGCTTATACAGCCTGCAGAACCATGACCCAATTAGACCTTCTTTCTTATAGATTACCAAGCCTCAGATATTTCTTTATAGCAATGCTAGAATAGCCTAATACAGCCCTTATTACAGGTTTTATTTCATTAGAAACTATTACTGTTTTGCTAATGATTACACAGTATGTATTCCAACAGACAAGTATCCCAAGGCAAGGGCTGTTATAAAACTTGTCTTTCATGTATGCAGGAGAAATCCACATACCAGAGAAACTACCATGCCCATTTCATTGTTGTCACTGTAAACATTACCTAACCAATCATACAATTGTTTTGTGTACAAAACAATTCAAAGTTCAAAGTTGGGAGGGATTTTTTAAATGACCCACCTCAACTTTTCCAACTGACAAGAGAACCCGGTGGCCTGGGTAAGGAGGTGACCGCTTAAGGAGCCACTTGATCCACTGGATCAAGTGACTGCTTGCTTTGACAAAGGACAACAAAACACACTGGGCAGAGGGACTTGTGCTTGGTCACATGAGTCACACCTAGAGCCAAACCAGGACTTACAAATCCAGGCCTCGAACACTTGTTTCAGCGCTCTCCCAGTAATCTCAACAGCAGACAGAAATTAAGTAGGCAAAATGGAGTATAATCAAGATCAGCCCAGAAAAGCAAGGAGTTTCCTGAGACCTAGTGGTCTTCGAGGACATTGGAATTCTGAAAGTCATTTCCACTGAAAGGAGAGAGAGGCATAATTTCAAACTTACTGAGAAATGCGTTGTTAGGAAGCCAACATTAGACCTGTGAACAATGCAATTTCATAAAACAAACCAAAAAGGTTGCCCCTACCCTCACCCGCAAGCTGCATAAAACCAAAGGCTTCTCCTTGCAGAGAGAAATAGAAATCACAACAGTTTCTACAACAGCAGCAAAGGGCATCTGACTTCCCAGATTTTTAAACTTCACTGAAAGGAAGAGCTCTCCACCCTTGGCCCTGAGGGACTCTCACTCACACTCTCCAGCTTCCCTCCAGGCACAAATGAAAGTGGTCTCCCTTTTCCATAGCCAACTTCTCTTTTAATAATTTTTTCTTCTTTTCCATAAAGAGAACAAGCAGCTTTGCTAAAGAACCGCTGTGAAATGATTGAAGTTCCCATGCAAACAAACCATTAGCAGAGTTCAAATGCAATTTAAATTACCAGTTGTTAAAGTGCTTCTCAATTTCGTGGTAAGTTTCCAAGGAGAATTACATGCTATATACTATTTAATTGGTTGTTTTCTATTTTTTAACATCCATTTATCCCCCCTCCACCCCATTATATTTCAGAAGTATCTATAAAAGCTTCCCTTTAAAAAATTAAACATTGTTGACTAGATTAAATCTAAAGATTGAAAAGTATCAGAGAAACAGCTGCAGGACCGCGCAGCTCACCAGAAATTGATGGTTTTGACACCACAAAACATGCAGAATTTTAAAATCTTAGGAATCACCTAGCAGTGCCCTCAACTCTTTACAGCTGAAGACACTGAATTCCCAAAAGGGAATGATGGAGTTGGCCCTAAGTATTTTCCCTGGTCAGCGACAAATTCAAGATGAGACACATTACTCCAAACTCCCAGCCCCCTGCCACCTCTTCCACATGTTGCCCATAAATGGCAGAAGAAGATGGTATGAAATAGCCAATAAACTTGATTTTCCACCTGTGTTTTTTTTTTAAGAAAATATAAAGCCCTCTTCAAATATACTCCTGACCTCAAACATTATGGGCAATGGCAAGTATCTCTCCGAAAGAGAAGAAAATAAGTAAAGGCTGATGAATGAGTACAGTTAAAGGAGCTCGAAACAAGACACTTTATGAGCAGATTCTTGGCAGGAAAAGTCAAGACGCTAATCTAGATTCATTAAACAAGTTATGTGACATCAACACTGCAGATTTTCACAGTTCTATCTGGCCCTGAATAAGTGCTGCCCCCAGAGACAGAGAAAGAGAGGATAAAAAAAAAAATCAACAATGTGAAAGCAAGTCTTGTCATATCTGTAAATGGAAAGGATTTCTAGAAGCCATCAGGAGTGTAGTTTGAAGTTCCAGACTTTGATATCGGACTTGTGTAAAGGATCTTCTCAAAGCTCAGGCTTCTCTGTCTGCAAAACAGGGTTAATATCATCTACCCAACAAGGTGTATGTAACCATTTCCTGGGATCCCATATCTAGCACGTATGGCACAAAGCCTGCATACAATATGCACTAATTCACGTTCACCCCTTCCAAGGCTTTTATAATTTCTCAAAGCCTATAGTTCTGTGATTCTAATTTATGTGGACTAAAACCACGTCTTGTAAGCCAAGCATATTCCCTAAGTTTGTTAGATACTGTATGTCTCCTGACTGTAAACTTATTTATTTTATCATATGAAAAAAATTCATAAAAATTTATATATCTAAGTATTTTGCTTCAAAAGCAAACTTTTTGGAAATGCTATTTTTAAATGGCCTCCAAATCCACATTTTGAAACACACACACTAATAAAATCCCAGTTTCACATCCACAACCTTATTTAAACTTTCCATCAACCTATAAGAAAAATTTGCCAGTTGAACACTAAAGAAACTGAGGAATGGAAAGTTAGACACTCACCCAATATCTCTAGGCTAGTAAGTGGTAAAGCCAGGATTTGAACACAGGTGTTCAAAATCAAGTTTCATGACACAGGCTTTATTAATTTATAATTACAACTATAATATGGACAGTTCTTCTGCTAGAGGTGGAAATATACCTTTAAAACTCCTGCTATTTTCATATTTCAGGGAGCTTTGGGATAAAAACAAAGCCTACATTTCAAACTACTTTTTTAAAAGTTCATGTTAACAGCAAGTAAATCTTTCCTGAATTCTATCTTGCTGCTATATTCTTAAGTGAAATAAAAAGCTCAGAACCCTGGCACTAAGCAGACCTCTACTGGTATGTGGGAAACAGAACTGAGAAGGGTTAACAATTAATTAGCTGATATCAGACCAATTCAAAAACAATTCAAATGGCCAGGCTCATGATCAAACAAATCATGGGAACCCCAGTATGGGCTATGGAAACCACTCTGGCACAACTGTTAGTTAACAGAATGTCACGTGTTTTGCATTCAGGGGCACACCAAAGAGAGGTTTGCTAACACCTTCTGTCTTGGATAAGGCAGTGTGTGGACCTAGCAGGTGTAGGTGCTGAGTTGGACATGCCTAGGGGTGTTGAAGAGCCTCAATGGGGTACACGCTGGAACACACAAGACAGAATGAAAAGCGTAGAAAAGCACAAGTATACGCAACGTCCTTTTGAGGGTCTAAAAGTTCTCTGCAGATGATGTGACTTCTAAACGATGCCTGAACACCCAAGAGGATTTCCATGGATGAGAAGGAGAAAAATAGGCCCAGGGAACACGATGTGCAAAGGCCTTGAGAAGGATGAGTTCAGGGTGTTCTCAGAGAAAGTGACTAATCTGGTGAGGCCAGTGACAGAGGATGCAGAGGAATGTGGTGGGACACAAGCCTGGAAAGAAATGTTGCAGCCAGAGCCTGGAAGACCTTGTATCTCATGTTCTAAAGCACTTGGATCTTAAGCCATAGGTGTTGCGTTTCGGGAAGTGACACAGTAGAAAGTTAAATGGTAGCCCTATCCCTTTAAGAAATGAATCCCCTTCCATGGTCAGTTTCCAAGCATAGCAAGGGTAGGGGAGCTACCTATGAAGGGATCTTCTCCCTGTGGCCCCACTAACAGAGAAGTCGGGGGGCAGGTGGCTTTCAGAGTTGCTCTTAACCCATACCTTCAATGACCCTTTCCTCTAGGTCTGAAACTCTCACCAACATAACAGACCCACTGGAAGGCCCGGGAAAGAAACAAAGTCTCACGTTCCAAGCAGGGCTACCACTCTGCCTTCAGTGAACTGCCAGTCCCACCCAACTCCTTGAATCAGAAGAAGCTGGTCTGGAGAGAGGCTCCATCCAGCCTTTCTCCTGTCTCTTAAGCAGGAGCCAGAGGCCTATCCAGCTTGTACTCTATGTGCCTGAAGCTCTACATCACAGAGCTCACAGAGTTCTCGGCCAGGCCTGAAACCTCGTGACTGGGGCATGGGATTAGTAATGAGCCTGTGCTGATGTCACCACTTAGGTTGTATGGAATCCTCCTTTCCCTTAAAGGAACCTTTGTAGTACTATCCATATGTCAAGGCCTTCAAAGATGCAATGCCCTCCCTGCCCTTGAAGAGCTCCCAGTCTAGAAGGAGAGATAAGACATCAAGTAAGGGAGGACAAGTGCCACAGAAGAAGCACGGGTAACAATGCAAATTTTTATACCACACTGTGACATGAGGTGATGTCATAAAAAAATGTCATGACAACAAAGGAAAGGAAAAATGTTGACGATTCCAGATTTCCGTGACTTCGGCGGGAGAATGAGACCGTTTTTATACTACTCCTGTTAAGATGGTGGCTTTCAGGGGGAGCACCTCTTCTATCACCCCCATCTGGCAGATGGGAAAACTCAGGCTCAAGCAAGTTAACTGACAGTGAGGAAGTATCACAGCCGGGATTCGAATCAAGATCCCATGCTCATAAGCAGCATACATTTGTACTCTATTGCCTCACAGCTAACTGTGGTTGAGTTAGCAGAACAGAGAACACAGAGATCACTTCTAATGGATGGGAGAGCAGGTGGTGATCAAGGATTATTCCCTTCCCAAGATGGCGTCTGTGCAGAAGTTTACAGGAGGATTGGGAGTTCTATGAATGAAGATTGGAGAGGTTATCTCAGGCTAAAGGAAAGGCATGTGCTAAGGCATGAGGGTGAGAAAGTGCAAGATACTTCTGGGGGTTGGTGGGAAATGTGTTTGATTTAAAGATATGTAAGCAGGAGCATCAGGGACCCACATGGACCCACAGTGGACCGATGTTGGTGTCCATTTATGACAGGTCCTGGATACCAGGGGCAGGAGTTTTTACTTAATACTGTTAAGTACTAGAAAAGTAATAAATGTTTCACAGCAAAACTGTGGCGTGGTTTCAGCTTTACTTGGGATTCTGTGCTTTAATGGTAGGGCTACGCAAATAGCCTTTCAGCACCTGAGCCAGAATCAGGAATAATGGGCCCCTGGGTCCTTTCAGGTCAATATACAGAAGGACATTGTTCCCTGGCTATGACTTCGGAGGTAACAAAATCTACACTTATTTCATAGAGCCTGACCATCATCTTAAGAGCCTCTGTGACTCATTACATATTAAATTCTGGGCCCTGGCTAGAGCACAGGTGCCCTCAATTGGTAAACACAGCATGGAGAACAGGATAGAGTCAAAGAATAAAAGGAACTGTGCTTGACCCTTGGATTCTACACTTACTAACTATGGAATTTTGAGCAACTTACTTCCTCTTATGAAGGGTGCAGTTTCTTCATTTGTAAAATGGAAACGATAATACGTATAGAGCTAGGTTCTTGTGAGAACAATCAAGTTGTGAGATTAGATATGACGACGTGTGATTCCTACACGCAGCCTAACATGTTTAGAATAAATCCCCCCCACCCCCAAAAGCCACCATGTTGAAAGGGTGGTGTAAAAACTGCCCGATCTTCCTGGTAAAGTGATCTAAATCTGGATTTGTCAACAATTTTTTCTTTCCCTGTTGAAAATTGAGCTGTATTCCCCAGGCAAGTCATTACATCTTTTTGTGCCAAATTGTTTTCATCTTTTAAATGACCCAGTAATCCCACTTTGGGCAATATACATAAGGGAATAATCCAAAAGGAAAAAAGAAGGCAATTTGTTCAAAGATGTTATTCATAGTGCTATTTCTGGCTCTTTATATATCCCCCTATTATAGCACTTATCTCACTGTGCTGTAATTATCCACTCCCCTTCCATACGCCTCCAAATTATCTTTGAATCAATCCCCAGCACCTAGCACAATGCCTGGCATACAGTAAGAACTCAATAAATGTTTGCTGACTCAATGAATAGGTAATATAAAAGAAATTTTAGAAGAAACTCGAACGAACAATAACAAAACACTGTTTTTAAGAGATTATGCTAATTTTTTGAAAACCTGGTAACTACAGACTGCAAGAGGGGTGCATGAAGAAGCCTCAGAAATGAGTTTTAGATGACTTAATTTATGATCTCTGAGCATCTCTGGGCTTAGGCTGATTATAGTATAAGATTGCCACGGGATACCCAGGAGGATGAGGTCACAAGCTAAGTTGCTTTGGCCTGGTGGCTAGAGGACAGGGCTTGGTCAGAATTTTGGATTCTCTACCTGATTCAGCCACTACCTAACTTCTCCAAGACCTGAAAAATGAAGTATCTGCAGGAAAGCCCAGCCTGTTAAAAGGAATTACAGGGAACTGCCAAAGGCCAGCAACTGTGAATTCAAATGTAAATGAAAAAAGAGAGCTGGTAGGTGCCCTTGGACTGCAGTCCAGTCCTCAAGACAAGGAAAGGCTTTCAAACCCCAGCTCTTCTGGGCTCCCACTGAGCCTTCCAGACCCATCTCACATGGAGATTGAAGATTCCTTACCAGGGAGTTTACAGGAGACAGAAATCTCTGCATGAACAGACAACACATCATGAAAAAACAGCATGTTAAATACAGCCCATAAAGTCAGCATCACTCTGAACGTTCCTCATTCTTGGTGGGAAAGAATGTTTTACAAAAATACCCAGGGAGAGCAAAGGAAGCTGCACATTCTGCAGGGCTTATTTTGGGGCGTTCCAACAGCTCTCCGCTGGGAAGCCAAAGGCAGGAAGCCACCGTCCTCTGTGCATTGGCCCAAAGCTCAAGGTTAGAAACTAAATGGGAGGGGGGTGAGAAACAGATACTCTTTGGTCTTGGAACGCCAGCTGCTTATCTGGGCAACACCCCAGGGTGCCTATTTTCATTTCCCTCTGAGTCTCCCAGATTCCTGCCCATTTAGTTTGGCATTTCTCTGAAGGAAATCACACTTGAGATCCTATAGACGATCACTCCCAAACATGCCCCGAACTTACTTCTCCTGCCCAACTTCTATGCCGTAGTCAAAGTTACCACCACATCTCGCCTGAATTATGGTCAAAGTCTCTGCCTAACCTTCTTGCTTCTACCCTTGCCTCCCTTTTACTATCAGATTCCCTCCACAGCAGCTGGAAAGATGCCTGTAACACATAACCCATCACATCTGGACTCAGGTCTAAGAAGCTCAGGTCTCTCACTTACCACCACCTGCTAGTCCCTGTTCTTTTCTCGTGCTTCTTCCCCTGCAGCCCACATCCTGCCAGCACATCAGGCTCCTTCCGTTCCTCAAACACAAACTCCTTCCCACTTCACGGCCTTGACCTCTGTGTTGACCGTCTCCACTGCCTGCAGTGCTCTTCTCCCAACTTCTACAAGGCGGCCTCCTTGTCACTCAGATCTCAGCTTACACATAACCTCCCAGAGTCCTTCCCCACTCACTCACAGTCAGAATGCCCTTTGTGACTCCTCCCTTGGGTTACTTATCATTCCCTCTTATTTAAGTGTTCCTTTATCTGCCTCCTTCACACACCTGCAGCAGCGTGTAAGCGCCAAGGGATCGTTGTTGTGTGCGTCTTACTCTTTGCTTTAAATCGAGTACTGGGATAATGCCCAGAACACTGCAAGGCACCTAAGTGGAAACTCAATAAAGATTTAATAAAATTAGATGAATATATGCCACGGATGGAAGAAGCCTGACAGATTGTATAAAAGGAAAGTAGCCCTGCACTGTGGCTAACATCCTGGGCTTTGCAGTCAAATACACATTGGTCACTAATGCAAATACACAAGAGCTATAGGGGTTTGAGCAAGCTTTCTCACTTCTTTAGGCCTTAATTTTCTCAAAAGTAAAATGGGGATAATAGCACCTGCCTTGTGGGAGTGTTGGGAGAGTTAGAGACAGGATGTTTAGTGGAGAACTCAGCACAGCCTAAATGTTCACTGTTATCAGCAGCAACCTCCTCTTTCAGGTGAGAAAAGTGAGACTCAGAAAGGAGCAGGGCATTGCCCAGGTGAAACACTGCATTAAGAGCAGAGTTAGGCGGGGTGCAGTAGCTCATGCCTGTAATCCCATCACTTTGGGAGGCCGAGGCAGGCAGATCACCTGAGGTTGGGAGTTGAAAACGAGCCTGGTCAATATGGTGAAACCCCGTCTCTACTAAAAATACAAAAATTAGTGGGGTGTAGTGGCAGGTGCCTGTAATCCTAGCTACTCGGGAGGCTGAGGCAGGAGAATTGCTTGAACCCATGAGGCAGAGGTTGCAGTGAGCCAAGATCGCACCCTGCACTCCAGCCTAGGCAAGAGAGTGAGACTCCATCAAAAAAAAAAAGAAGAAGAAGTCGAGCAGAGTCAAGTCAGAAAAATCATGGCCAGTTTTGGCCCACTATTCCACATGCCTAACAATTACTAAAATATTAGATATCATGCCACGTATCTGTATATTCTGCCTTGTTCCAGAAATGATCTGAGGTACCTGACAACAGATGCTAATAGTTCATGATTTAAGTGAGAAAATGGGTAAGGAGGGGGGGGAATAAAGCAAAGAAAGGAGAAAGGGATACAAAAAATAAGAGCTGGATGTCTCATACCATTTGCTAGAGGTGAGCTTTAAATTTAGCTATGGGCTTCCTAGAGCCCAGTACAAAAGAAAGGAAGCATAGCTGTGTACGGCCCTTTGGAACACTTGCTTTATTGAAATGCCATAGCAAGGTGTAAGGAGGTGTCACCATCCAGTTGAGAATCACCCTGATTTGTCACACTCTTGCCAATTAGAATCCAATATCTACTTACTCCTGTTCACATGCCATTCTTACGTAAAATTAGTTTCCACTACTAACTATGTGACTTTGGACCACTTACTTAATTAACCCTTTGAAGTCTCTGGTTGCTGTTCTTCTGTAACATGGAGGTTAAAATATAGTACCTAAATGGATAGACAAAATGTGCTATATTCATTACCACAGAATATTATTCAGCCTTAAAAAGAAGAAATTCTGACCCACGCTACAACATGGATGAACCTTGAGGACATTATGCTTAGCGAAATAAGCCAGTCACAAAAAGACTAATATGGTATGATTCCACTTAGATACGGAACCTAGAGTAGTCATATTCATAGAGAAAGAAAGTAGAATGGAGGATGCCAGAGGCTGGAGGAGAGGAGAATGGGTAGCTGTTGCTTATAGGTACAAAGTTTCAGAATGCAAGATGAAAGAGGCCTGGAGACTGATTACACAGCAATATGAATGTATTTAACACTGCTGAACTGTGCTCTTTTGTTTTTCTTTTTTTGAGACAGAGTCTCAGTCTGTCACCCAGGTTAAAGTGCAGTGGGGCAATCTCGACCCACTGCAACCTCCACTCCCTGGATTCAAGCAATCCTCTCATCCCTGCCTTCTGAGTAGCTGGGACCACAGGTGCACACCACCAGGCCCAGCTAATTTTTGTATTTTTAGTAGAGGTGGGGTTTCACCATGTTGGCCAAGCTGGTCTTGAATTCCTGGGCTCAAGTGATCTGCCCACCTCAGCCTCTCAAAGTGCTGGGATTACAGGCATGAGCCACCATGCCCAGGCTTGAACTGTACTCTTAAAAACCATCAAGATGGCAAATTTTATGTTACATGTATTACACCAAAATTAAAAATAATATTTTAAAAAATAGTTCCTACTCAAAGGCAGTGCTGCAATAATTTAGGTAAAGTGTTTAGCCCTGTGCTTGGCACCCATTAAGCAACCAACGCATGTCAGCTGTTCTTATTCAGAGTCTTAGTATTCATACTGGTATTATTAACGCCAACCTCTTACTGTCCCTGTCCCTCAGCACCACAGAAAAACACCCCAGGCTTTCCTTCTTCAAGGCTCTCTCCTCCTGTCTCATGAGCAGGGCTTACAGTCACTGCCTAGCCTCAGCTGGTCAGAGGAGGAGACAGATTATGTACAGGTTCCTGGGAGTCTTGTGCAACTTCCCTCCTCCCACTTGCTTCAAAGCAGATTAAAGAGTTGCTTCCCCTCTCTTCAAAACTGGCCACAACAAACGTAGGTCTCAGAGCACTTCCTCTGCTCTATTACATCTGCCACCTAATGACACTGGTAACAAAATGCTTCCCCAAAACATATTTCTACCATCTTCCCTGCACTGGAAAATAAGGCCCTCAAGTTGATCTGAGGCCAGGTGCAGCAGCTCATGCCTGTAATCCCAGCACTTTGGGAGGCCAAGGCAGGCAGATCACCAGAGGTCAAGAGTTTGAGACCAGCCTGGCCAACATGGTGAAACTCTGTCTCTACTAAAAATACAAAAATTAGCCGGGCCGGGTGGTGCATGCCTGTAATCCCAGTTACTCGGGAGGCTGAGGCAGGAGAATCGCTTGAACCCAGGAGGCGGAGGTTGCAGTGAGCCAAGATCGCGCCGTTGCATTCCAGCCAGCCTGGGCAACTGAGCAAGACTCTGTCTAAAAAAGAAAAAAAGAAAAAAAAAAAGTTGATCCGAAACTGAGCTGACTACAAAGAGTTACTCCTGATGGCTGTGAAACATCTGAGGTGACGTAATAGGCTGGTGTCTTCTGGGTCTCTGTCCTGCTTTGGTAGGCTTAAAAAGTGTGTGTGTGTGGTGTGTGTGTGTGTGTGTGTGTGTGTGTTTAAAATCTAATCAGAATCAGGTCTCACCTTTGAATGGGCATAATATTCCAGAATTCTAACAGCTTCAAGAATAGTGGTAGAGGCTCAGATGGGAAGCCTTGCTGAATTTCTCTCAGGGAAAATTGCATAATTTTCACTTCCACAGATAGAAATAAAGTTCCACACTATTCATTCTGCCTTTTGGACAAGTGATCATTCCCTTTCATGAAAGAGAAAGATATAGGGAGCAAAGGAGAGCAGAAGGTTGCATTCATACAACATTCACATGACCAAAAGAAGGGAAAGGTAAGTAAAAATCAAAGAAGAAAAAGAAAAGAAAAGAGCCTCATACAAAAACAACAAATCCAGGCAACTGAGCCCATATATCCTAATGGAAAGAGGTCTGAACTGGGAGAAGTAGGTTGTAGTCCTCAATTTCCCACCAACTAGATTAGTAAGTGTGGACAGTTCTAACGTCTCCCAATTTCCTCATCTTGCAATAGAGGGGGCAGCTTAAGTCTAGGGGAAGGAGAATGAACTGAGAGAGAAGATCTGGGTTCTAATCCCCCATAATGAGCCATCTGTCTTCAGGGCCTGGGTCTCTGCTGCCCATTTTCTCACACTGTGAAATTAGATAGATGCGCTGAAAACTCTGCAGGACTCTTCTAACTCTGACAATTCATCAGATCTACACAGTGTCCTGCACACAATGTATTCCAGACTGTGGATGCTGTGCAAATGCTACACATCAACATTTTGCATACTCTTAAATCCCACCATAACTGTTTTCAAGCTAAAACTACCCACACAGACATCCCAACATCCCTTCCAGCTTTAGCCTTAATAATCAGACAACAACACTCCCAAATTGTCTTTCTACCCAACTCAAGTTAGGCCTCAGATGAGAGGAAATACCTACTTTTTAAAAAATATACAAATATAATTTTTCCTCAGGCCGATCTTGTCTTGAAATCCCACTGTAAGAAGTACTCCCCTGGGAAAGCAGTTGTCCACACCCCCAAATTAAAGTGACCAGCACTCCCAGCAACGTGTCCCATCACCATGCAAGTGAGCCAGCCCACAGGCTGTAAGCCCCAGGTCTGTGAGCAGAAATGGCAGTAATGATGTACTCACGCGATGTCCAGCCCCCACAGGCAGCTGGCCCTCCACTAGCCCTCACTCCCTCTTGCAGGCCCTCAGTCCACTACGGGACACAGCAAGGCGGTGGTCTCGAAGCCTGAAGGGAACAGAACTGAGACATTCTCGCCTCAGCTTCCAGAACAAGGGGCAGAGGAATGAAGGGGGAAGGGTGGGGGCAGGGTGGGGGGACGACTTTGTTTCTGGAAACAAGAATTCAAATCCTGCTTCTCCTAAACCCTGAGTCACCTCCCTCTCTTCCAATAGATCAGTCGTGTGGGTAAACATTTCCAAATATGGAGAAGCAGGCTGGAGGATGTCAGAAAAATCACCCTTCTCTCTTCTCTGGCACTTGAAGAACATGCCCCACTTTAAGACAGAATTCCTTACTCGGAGTAAATTATTAACCGCTAAAGAAGTGGATTCTCAACCCTTCCATACACTGTCCTATTCCAGGAAAAAACCTCCTCCACCCCAAACAAGGAAGTGACTGGTTTGAAAGGCTTTAAGCTCATCTTAAGAATGAGACCATCCAGAATGCAACTAAATTTATGAAATAAATCATTAATTTGGTGGAGGGGAGATATTTTGGGAGATGCACCTGAAAAGGTTGCAAGAATTTAGTCGAAGTTTCCTATGATGGCAGGTGAGTCTTAAAACAACTCCTCTCGGCCGGGCACAGTGGCTCACACCTGTAATCCCAGCACTTTGGGAGACCAAGGCAAGAGGATCACCTGAGGTCAGGAGTTCAAGACCAGCCTGGCCAACATGGTGAAACCCGGTCTCTACTAAAAATACAAAAATTAGCCAGGCATGGTGGTGTGTGCCTGTAATCCCAGCTACTTGGGAGGCTGAGGCAAGAGTATCACTTGAACTCAGGAGGCGGAGGTTGCAGTGAGCCATGACTGTGCCATTGCACTCCAGCCTGGGCAATAAGAGTGAAACTCCATCTCAGTCTGGGCGATAAGAGTGAAACTTCTTCTCAACAAAAAAAAAAAAAAAAAAAAGAAGAGAAAAAAAAAGCCCCAAGTCTCTTGCCCCCAAGCCCACAGTCTCTTGGTCTGGGAGTCCTCCTGAGAATGTAGTTTGGCATGAGTCCTTCATAGGCACAGACACCGGGCTGGAAGACTCAGAATAAAACCAGACTCTCAGGAGAACACTGTTGTCGGGAAAAGTGGGGGTGAATTGCTCAGTTTAACTTGTAACATGGATTCCAATCCTAAGGTTCTGTGATGACTAAGTTGGAGCAGTGAAGCCAATCAGGAACGAATCTGATCTAAAATGATTCCAGACTGAATTAAAGGAGGAGAAAGAGAGATCAGATGCTAGGGGAAATGCAGATGTCGGGATATAGGAGGTGCTCCGAGATGGGAATCCAAGTACCACATCTTGGCTTCCCGGTAGTTCTGTTTCTTAGTGATCTCGTTCTACTGTTGGTTGTAAAGGCTTTCTGGAGGTCAGATAAGTCCTTTTTCAAAATCATCACCCATCTCCTGGCTTTAGACTGCACCAAGAGGTTGCTTGTTCTCACCCCCAGGAAGTCTTCAAGCTACAAACAGCTCTGATCAGGGACCCAAACCCCAAACCCCAAGCCCAAATCAGTCAGTCATTAAGATTTTAGACGAGTCAGTGCTCCTTGTGTAGCTTACATATTTTTCATTTACAAATTAGGCAGATATCTAGAAATGGTCCAATCGTGCTCTAAAAGCAGCTTCTACTTGGTCTATTCAAAGGGTCATTACACATTCATTTTGATTGTTTTACACTTAACAAGCATGACGTAAACAAACATTTATTATTTATTGTACATTTAATAAAGAAACACAAATATAAGTTACTATTAAAATAGGTAAGGAAACAGAATCAGAGGGCCTTCCACTCATGCCAGAACCAGAATTCAGGACAGAGATCTTGCCATTGCAACTCTCCTCAGCAGGTGGGCGTGGGACGTCAAAATTAGGTCTGGAGAGCGAAAAGGGGGGGGTCTTCATTCTGTCAGGAGCTCAGATTCCCTTCCTGCATTCCAACAGGGGCATTTCAGCAAAGAAAGGAGATTATTCCATGGAAAAGAGCTTCTGGGAATGGTCTTAAGCTTTAAAAACCGAAGACCAAGGGGACAGCCACAGAGATCAATATGAAAACCAGAAGGAAATACTTTAAACGGACCCTCCATCTTGCAAACATTTGGAGATCAGTTTCCACATCCACATAGAGAACCTTCAGTTCCTTCAACATACGTGTGCCTCTCGTCCTCCTAGCTCTGTGATGTCAAAATGAGAAGTGGCCATAAAGGCCATTAAGCCCAATGCCTGCCCCATTGGTATTCCTGAGGTCTCCAGTGAAGCAAAGATCATTATCTCCTGCCACTGCAAATTCCATCTTTCCATCAGAAAGTTCTTCCTTACACGGAACTGAAATCTGGCTCCTCCCCGGCCTTCCATCCCTTGCTCCACGTTCTGCCTCTCAGGACCATATTTCAACCTATGTCTGTCTCATTGGTTTGGAATTTTCATAGGTGAATATGTACACTCGTTCCCTCAGTATCCATGGGGAATTGGTTCCAGGACCCCTGAGATACCGAAATCCAGAGATGCTCAAGTCTTTTATATAAAATGATGTACTATCTCCTGTATACTTTAAATAATCTCTAGATTACTTATAATACCTAACAATGCAAATGCTATGTGAATAGTTGTTATATTATATTGGTTTTTTTATTTGTATTTTTTTATTGTTGGATTTTATTTTATTTTTTAATATTTTCGAGCCTTGGTTGGTTGAATCCATGGATGCAGAAACCATGGATACAGAGGGCTGACCGTATATAGAAACAAAGCTATCCAAGACCTCAGCCCACAGTCACTCTGGTTGTTCTCCTGACCACATCACACTGCTGACTTCTAATGCATTTTTTGCCAACTTGAAATCCATTCTTTTTGGATTTTTCCAGTGTGTTACTGCTAAGCAGTCCATTCAGCATATATACTGCTGGCCTTGTGGACTCACAAGTCATACCCTACTAAACACCCATCAGATGGACTTGTCTACTTTATTGAGAAACGACAGAAGATAGATCTGCAAGTCCAGCTGTTCATCTACCTCCACCCCACAGCCCAAGCCACATTCCCACCCTTTGTGGATGAAGCTCAGGGATGCAGATCCCATTCCAAGATCCCCACTCCTGTTCTCAGATCCTGCCAGACCTAAAACTGTCTCCAGGACACAAGGCTATTCGAAGCAACATTAAGAGAGAGCTCTCTAGGAAAAGAGGGGCTTGTCAACACAATTCTCAGAATAAGAAAGCAGCCAGCAGACAGGGCAGCAGGGTCAATTTGCTAATCACAGGGCTGGGAGCTTGTGATCCCTGACAGCACCATTCTAAACCTGTGTCTTTCTAAAAAGAGAGAAAAAATGTTATTTTCTTTCACAGTTCTGATGGCACTGTTTGCCTTCAAGGCCCATGTAGTAAGCACAATGATGCCTCCCATTATTAGCATGTTTTACCTTTTATTAAATGATTTCCCAATCTCATTGAATCCCTTCCAACAACTGTCACAGGAGGTAGTATTATACCCAATTTAGTGATAGGAAAACTGAGGTTCAGAGAGGTTAAGTATATTCCCAAGGTCACACCAGCAATAAGTAGCAAAAGAAACCAAGGTCACACCAGCAATAAGCAGCAAAAGAAACTCCAGAATTGGGAGTTCCAATTCTGTAGACGCCCGTTCCAATTCTGCTACATTCTAACTGTTTTAATTCTGGCTAACTTTATTCTAAACCTCAGTTTCTACACCTGAAAATTGGAGATTAAAATAGGCACTCTGCTTATATCTCAGCAGTTATAAGGATCATATGAGATAATGAGAGTGAAAGCCCTATGGAAAAGGGTAAGGCATTATAAAAGTGTAAGGGATTATTGTGTGATTACTTACAAATGACTGTGCATTCCATTACAAATACAAAAAGCAGTGAGGTCATTCGCAAGACAAAGAAACATTAAGGCTCTGGGAATTAAAGGAAAATGATTTGATGTTCTATGGGGTTATGTCTATATGCTGCTCACTCTTGCACTTCAAAGCTCAGCAGCAGCTGTCAGATTTTCAAACTCCAAGTCACATATGTCTACAGGAAGGCTCAAGAGAAAATCTCCCTTTTCAGCGAAAAGCAAATGCTGGGCCAAAAGGAGGTAATAGAGATGGACGTTTCAAAGACCCCCTGAGATTCTCAGTTCCGGAAACGTGGCCTGCGATGTTTTCCTTGGAGAAGCTGTTAGAAACACAGGCTCCAGTCTCTCTGAAATAAGCCCGTGGGGAAATAAACATACAGTAAGGAGCTATTTTCCAGAGAGCACTGAGGATGCTCCCAAGCATGAATTAATCAAGGGCACAAGGTATTTCAAGCTGCAGATACCAAAAAGCTAGTAATCTCCAACCCACTAAACCTCCCAGCCCAGCTCACAGAAGCTTACCCTGGAATTCTAGCATCCCTAGCAGTGGGCAGCAGGCTGAGCCAGCAGATGAGGCTCATTTACATACCAGGTCTTGCTGAAGATCACCTGGGGGCCGCAGGGGACCCAAGGAGCTCTGAGAGCAAGCTGGTCTGGCTTCCTTCAGGCCTTTCCCAATATGCCACTTGTCAGGATTCTCTTCAATTCCTGAAAAGAGCCAAGTCATCTCTGTCATTTGTAGAGGGGCCGGATCTTCGCCAGAAATCCATTCCCAAGGCTGACAAGCACAGAGCCCAGTGAGGGCTGTTTTCTGGTTTGCATTTTATCATTTGCTTCCTGTGCTGATCATTTGAGAAAGGCACTAAAGTAATGTATTGCATAGATGTGTGAGCATCTACTATGTGTGTATGCTTGAATCCCCAGGGATGTTACAGCAAAGAGCTGTGAGATACAAACAACTTCAAGGAGCTCACAAATCCAGTTCAAGACAGAGACTGACTGCAATTGAAGGACAAGATGTTGTAAACTCTGTGAGTTCTGCAGAATCCCTCCCAATGGGTGGATTAGACTTTTGGGCTAGGAATTAAAAGAGGAAGGGGCAGGGGGGCACAGATGAAGGAGCAAAGGGCATTCCAGGCAGAAGGAAATATTTAAGCCAGACACAGTGGCATATGCCTACGGTCCCAGCTACTCAGGAGGCCAAGGCAGTATTCTTGAGCCCAGGACTTCAAGACCAGCCTGGGAAACATAGTGAGATTCCCATCTTTAAAAAAAAAAAAAAAAAAAAAGAAAGAAGAGAAAAAGAAGAAGAAGAAAAGATTTTAACCCCAGCAATGACTGAGAAGATATGACAAACACCAGCAAGTTAAAATCAAGCTTAGAAAATGTGGGTGGGGCACGGTGACTCACACCTGTAATCCCAGCACTTTGAGAGGCCGAGGCAGGTGGATCGCCTGAGGTCAGGAGTTCAAGACCAGCGTGGCCAACATGGTGAAACCCCATCTCTACTAAAAATACAAAAACTAACCAGGCGTGGTGGTGTGTGCCTGTAATCCCAGCTACTCGGGAGGCTGAAGCAGGAGAATTGCTCGAACCTGGCAGGAGGAGGTTGCAGTCAGCTAAGATTATGCCAGTGCACTCAAGCCTGGGCAACAGGGCGAGACTCCACCTCAAGAAAAAACCAAAAAGAAAAGAAAAAAAAAAGAAAAAGAAAACGTGTAGGTTGCTAGTGAGAGAAGTGAGCAGATGGATAGAAATAAGCAGAAGTTAACTCAGAAAGGTAGACTGAAGCCAGTTTGTTGTAGGCTAAGGCAATTGAATTCTATGTCTAAAAGCAGAGTGAAAAATAAATAAATAAATAATAAAAGCAGAGTGTTCCTTTATTTTGAGATGCAAAGCTCTGATTACACCATTGATGAGGTTAAGAAAATAGGCTCTTTTGACTCCTCACTGTCAAATAATAACAACAATAACAACTAAAATTTAATGAGTGTTTACTTTGTGCTAGGTATTATACTAAGCAGGTTACATACATTATCTCATTTAACCCCAGCAATGACCCTGTGAACTAGGCACTCTCACTCCCATATTACAAATGAGAAAACAGAAGCTTAAAGGATAAGTCAGATGCTCAAATCTCAGAAATAGTAAGTGCAACAGGCCAAAACTAACTGCTTCACATTGCAAACTCAACCCCTTGCAATTCTAGACTGTACTCCCCAGTTTTTGTCTTCTTTCTCATCGCCCAGATTCTCCCCGTCTCATTTCTAAGAGATGAAATCCTCTTCACATAACTAGCATGCGTAACAATCCTGTATAACAAAAATAACTGTCTCTGAAATAGTTGACAAAAGTTTATATTTGTTTCTGTCTCTCCATTAGATCCTTGGGATCAGGAACTTTGCCTTTCTTGTGAGCCGGTGTACACAGTGAACACTCAAGAGTTATATATATTTAGTCAGACAATGTCTGTGAAGGTTGGACCAGGAAGCTAACACAATACTGGCTATAATTTCAAACCTTTTTACCACAGATATTGTACCAATCTCAGCAAGGTTCCCAGAGTCCAAAGGGGAGACACAACCAGGTTGCAAAATGCAGGTCAAAGACCTTGTGCTCGGGACATCCTGAAGGTCCTGCAGCTACTCCATGGTTGCTGGACCTTGAACCTCCAGCAGGTGGGCCAAGAGCCAAGATCTTCACAGGTAGCTGGACAGATTAAACATTTCCTTGAAAAAACGAAAAAGCCATGTCCCACTGAAATGGGGATTTGAATTAAAGGAGGTGTGTCTAACAAAGTGGCCCAGGGGTAAGGGAGCTCTAGGCTGAGAGGTCTCAGACCCATCACATCTCGTGGCTCGTGCTAAGCCACTTTGTGTCTCCTTGTGCTGAACCACTCTGCCTCTCAGTGTTAGCAAAAGGAAGGGTAGACACAGTGGTTTTTTAACGTTTATATGTAGCCGCAGAACTTTTCCTTTAAATGGATGCTTTGACGATGCTTAGCTTACAAAGTAGGGAAAAGCAGAGCGGCTCAGGTTGGCTCTAGCGGTCCCCTTCCTTCCTCCACTTCCCACCACTTTTCACCTCCCTCCATGCTATATCCCTCAAGATGACTCCTGGAGTCTCTCAGGCTCAGAAGAGCACAGCTTGAAAACCACCAGCCTTCTGAGCTCTTCACAGTACCTTCCAGGTCTGATTCCAGTAAATTCCAAGATCTGACATATACCTCCTTAGCAAGCAGCTCTGCATTTTCTCCAGTGGGACAGGCAATACATGGTGTAGATGGGGTGCAGCAAGGAAGAAAGAAGTTTCAAATTAGAAAACTTAGATTATACTCTACTTACAGCAGGTGCAGTGGCTCAGGCCTGTAATCCCAGCATTTTGGGAGGCCGAGGCGGGTGGTTCACTTGAGGTCAGGAGTTCAAGACCAGCCTGGCCAACATAGTGAAACCCTGTCTCTACTAAAAATACAAAAATTAGCCAGGCGTGGTGGTGCACACCTGTAATCCCAGCTACCTGGGAGGCTGAAGCGGGAGAATCGCTTGAACGATGCGGAGGTTGCAGTGAGCCAAGATTGCACCATTGCACTCCAGCCTGGATGACAGAGCAAGACTCTGCCAAAAGAAAAAAAAAAAAGATTATAATCTATTTAGGATCTGTGTTCTCTCAAGCAAGTTATAAGCAAGTTATTTCATCTCTCTAAACCTCAGTTTTCTCATCTGTAAAATGGAAAATAATATTGTTTATCTACCTACTAAGGCTTTTATAAGAATTAGCTAATAAACTAGTTGACAGAATTGCACAATATTACAATCACTCCATCCATAAATGTTTCTAAATCCTCAAATGGAAAAGCAGGCAGTACTGAGTTCAGGGCAAAAAAGGTGCCCAATAAGTAGCAGGAACTCGTTTCTTTCCTCCCTGGCACTTATCAACATGTTCAATTTGAACCAACAACATGACAGCAAGCAAGAGTTACTGGAAGAAACACATTTTATGTCCCAAATTCTCTATAATTCATCTTTGAAAATCTTAACAGCTTATCTCTGAAATCTTTGAAACTCATGACCATCTTACACTTCCAAGAGTGACACCCAAGACTGTGGAGGATAAAGAAATGTGAGTTTTGAGAAAAACACTCCTCCAGGTCATTGGCACACGAAGAAGTGTGAAGCTTGGCATCCTCACTCCTGACTTCCACACCAACCAGCCAAGTGGCCAGAGAAATCCCATCTGCTCTCTGAGCCTCAATTTCCTTGTCTATAAAACAGGAACAAGAACAATCCTACCTTCCCTCTCACTATGATATTGTATGAACAATGAAGCCAACAGGTGTAAAAATATTTCATATAGCTCTACAACTATAAAAAATATTGTCATTGTTATTATAAACTCAAGTAAAAAGTTGAAGCACTGCAAAAAGTTACTTCGAATGTGTCCAAAACTTGAGAATCACCCCCCCTACTCCAATTGCAAGATTCCCTGTTGCCCTCCTGAGTTACTGCCAAGATTCCCGGCACATCCTAAAGACGCATTTCATTGAGATTTTCCCAGTTGACTCCTCACCAGTGTTCTAAACAACACAAACGATAGCATCCACTCACCCTCAGGCCAGCCTCAAGGCCTCCAGGATGAGCCCAATCTATGTTTTTAGCCACATCTCCCCTTATATTGCTACAAGAACCCCTGGCCCCAGGCAAGCGTGCACCCTCAATTCCGCAGGACTCAAAACTTTGCTCATGCTTTCCCCGCCTTGTGCTGTGCCTCCAAATCTGAGCGCAAAATCTCTTTACTGCACAGTGGGGAAGTGAGCCCCTTGGGAGTGTTTTGTGATTGGGGTATGGTCAGTAGTGTCTTCACTGGCCCACCCCGTCTCTAAAGATGGCCCCACCAATTCCCAGTGCATGAACATCCACATCAAGATAAAAAGGAAGATGTCTGTAGCTCTTTGTAGTCAACAAAACTTTTCACACATCTCCTCTTTTTAAATGCTTAATATCAGATGTGTTCATGGTGCCTATTTTACAAATTTTATAGTAAGTGGCTGAGCCAGTAACCATGTGCAAGCCTTTGGCACCAAAGCCTGCGCACACCGCTCTCTCTTCCCCCAAAGTGGGTGTAATTGAAACCCTGCTATAAGGCCAGGGGCTCATGCCTGTAATCCCAGCACTTTGGGAGGCCAAGGCAGAAGGATTGCTTGAGCCCAGGAGTTCGAGACCAGCCTGGGCAACATAGCGAGATCTTGTCTCCACAAAAAAGAGAAAATATATATATACATATTTGATATGTATATATATATTTAAATATATACGTATATTTTATACGTATATATTTAAATATATGTAAATATAAAATACATTTTTAATATTTTTATTATATTTTATTATAATGAAATTATATTATATATTATATATTTTACTATACTATATTAATAGAAAATATATTGTATTATAATATGCTGTACTATAATTTAATTATAATATATAAAATTATATATAATGTAATTATAATATATAAAATTATATGTAATTTAATTATAATATATAAAATTAGATATACTTTAATTATAATATATAAAATTATATATACTTTAATTATAATATATAAAATTATATATACTTTAATTATAATATATAAAATTATATGTAATTTAATTATAATATATAAAATTATATATAATTTAATTACAATATAATTATATATAATATATATAAAATTATATACAATTTAATTACAATATAATTATATATAATTATAATATGATATACATTTTATATTTTTATTATAAATAAATATTTTATTATAATTTAATTATCATATAATTATAATAAATATTTTAATAAATATTTTTATTATAAATAAAAATATATAAATTGTTTTTCTTTCCTTCTTTTTGCCAGCAAATATACATAAAATAAACCCTGCAATAAAAGGTACAGGAGGTCTGGCTCCACAGCCAGCTCACCACATAACACTGGACAAATCACTCTCCCTCTGTGAATCACAGTTTCTTCATCCATAAAATGAGGGTTCCAGAGTCACCTCATACATCCACACAACCTTTTCCCTCCCAAGGAAAGACTTCAGAAATGAAACCTTCATGAGCAGCGAACAAGGAAACATCTCACATATGTTTAGTCAGTTCCTTCCCTGAGCTTCCCCTCCCAACCTCGAAAGCCCATCCAAAAAGAAGGAAAAGGGACCAACCTGAACATCAGAAAGCCACCGCGGCCCTGAAGGGAACGCACGCGGCTGCCATCCCTAGGCAGACAAGCAAGCCACTCCCCAGGATCAACTGCAGTCGTGGTCAAAGCACGTGAACCTTGTCAGCAAATTGCTGGTTTGAATGGCAATTTTTTAAAAGCTCAAGACGCAAGAGCATTGATGCAGACGACACAGTCTGCTCCCTACATGCCTCACGGCTTATGGGCCTCACACAGGAGTCCATGCAAGAATCTCTCTTTCACATCTCTCTTCGGTGTCAGCAAGTACAGCTGCTGCCTGACCACAATGTGGAGACAGTATCTGTGTGGCAGGCCACTGCGCCCTTTCCATGTATTCTCTAAAAGTCCAAATGCTGGCTGCCAGAGCCCTCCCAGAACCACAGGATCCTAAATCTGGCAAAACTCAGGTACCCACTAGTCTAACTCCTGTAAACTACAGTTTGAGGCATTCCTTCATTCAAAAAGCATTACGGATGTTTACATGGTGCATGGTGCCAAGACAAGGCTATGTTTCTGCTCTCAAGGACCTGCTCCAATATCTTAAATGGCTTCCCAGTGGCAACAGGGGAAGTCCAAGTGCTTTATCTAATAGCTCTAGTTTCTCCATAACCAGGACCGAATCTTCTGTTGCCACCATAAACTTTCTCCCATTGCCACTCAACATACATTCTTTGCTTTATTCAAACAACTCTTGGCTCACCTTGTCCCCTCTGCTTGACCTGCTATCCTTCCACTCCCAACACTAAATATCCACGTCCTACACATCATCAAGCACACTCATAGTCTTCAACAGGAATGAGATGACCCTTTGGAGAAAGACAGTTATTTATCTGTGGTGTCTTCATGTATTAAAGGACGTCTAACTTCCCTGGCCCCAACCACTACATGCCAATGGCAGCCTGACCTCCAGTCATTGGGACAACAGAAAACACCCCATTATGCTGTTATTTCATCTTATTGAGATGGAATCTCACTCTGTCACCCAGGCTGGAGTGCAGTGGTATGATCTCACCTCACTGCAACTTCCAGTTCTTGGGTTCAGGCCACTCTCCTGCCTCAGCCTCCCGAATAGCTGGGATTACAGGCATGCGCCACCACTCCTGGCTAATTTTTGTATTTTTAGTAGAGATGGGGTTTTGCCATGTTGGCCAGGCTGGTCTCAAACTCCTGACCTCAAGTGATCCGCCCGCCTTAGCCACCCAAAGTGCTGGGATTACAGGCATGAGCCATCATGCCCGGCATCCGTCACATTTTTAAATGCCCCATAATGAGATGGTACTACCCCCAAAAGAGAATCACCGGATCACAGACTATGTAAAACTCTCTGCTTCTCAGCCCAGTCAGAATAATCTCTCTTCCCTGGATTTGCTGAGCCTGCTATTTAGGGCATTGATCAACATCTTCCTTGCCCTGTTCTAACTGTGCGCCTGATTTATTTTCCTTCCCAGTATTGGCTCCCAATGGAAGAATCCTTGACTTCTCTCTCCCCACATTGCCAAATCCAGCTCAGGGACAGGTCCATAGTAAGTGTTTAATAAACATTTGTGAACATATTTTGCAAACAAGACAACTGTCCTAGGGTATGACTCCCAGGAGGAGATTAAACTGAACTGGAAAATTGCAAATCAACCGCTGTTGTCAAAAATAAGAACTCAGTTCAGAAACTGAAAGTGGGCAACTGGCCTGTTTTTTCAGGGTATTAATTATATTAAGTTTATATATTTTACATAAATAAACAAATATTAAACATAATTTCATAGTGTAATTATATTAGTGTTATAATTAATTATAAATATTAAGTATTTCAGAATAATAACTCCTGGGGATTTTAAATGGATAAGTTGGGGGTAGATATATTCTCTTGGCTGGCTCAATCAGAGCCTGTTTCCACCAGCTAGGGTGCCTTTCTGCATCACAGAAGCCGACTTAAAAATTACATTCCCCATACTTCCTCAAAGCTAGTAAATTAGGTTCCACCAGTAAGATTTCCTTGTGTGAGATCTGGAAGGTGGAAGTGAAGCTGAATCTTCCTGCTACTATTTCTACTGGCAAGCAATACCAGGAAATCATGAAGGGCAAAAGGACACTCCATATGCCAATCCAGTGCCCCATCACAAACTATTAAGATGTTGAGAGAAGTTTCTGAGGCCTCAGCAGTAGCTTCCTAATCACATCTTCCTTATCCCTGGATTGTGGCTAACCAACCTGACCAATATGATGAAACCCCGTCTCTACTAAAAACACAAAAATTAGTGGGGCATGATGGCATGCGCCTGTAACCTCAGCTACTCAGGAGGCTGAGACAGGAGAATCTCTGGAACCTGGGAGGCAGACGTTGCGGTGAGCCGAGATTGCACCATTGCACTCCAGCCTGGGCAACAAGAGTGAAACCCCGTCTCAGAAAAAATAAAATTAAAAAAAATTCTTAAACCCAGTAGCTCCAGATGTAGTCTGCATCCCACATCAGTCTTTTCAATAATTTTTTAGCATCTCTTTCCTGTTAAATTATGCAGAATGTCTTTCCTGAACTTTGTTAGATGCAGGAGGGAAAAAAATAGATATATTAACTGATCACTCATTCTTCTATTTATTTATTTGGCTAAGACCTATGTCTGTCTATATCTAAAAGCTTCTCCCTTGCCTCTGTGAAGGAACAAAAAATATCTCACTTTAGTATAAGAAGCCAAATAGGGCCAGGCGCGGTGGCTCACGCCTGTAATCCTAGCACTTTGGGAGGCCAAGGCGGGTGGATCACCTGAGGTCAGGAGTTTGAGACCAGCCTGGCCAACATGGTGAAACCCCGTCTCTACCAAAAATACAAAAATTAGCTGGGCATGGTGGTGTGTACCTATAGTCCCAGCTACTCAGGAGGCTGAGGCAGGAGAATGTCTTCAACTTGGGAGGGGGAGGTTGCGGTGAGCCGAGATCACACTGTTGAACTCCAGCCTAAGCAACAGCAAAACCCCATCTCACAGAAAAAAAAAAAAAAAATCCAAATAGACCTAGAACTCCAAGGTTACATAAGCAGTAGATGTAATCAGCAAATCAGAGTTACACAAACTAGTTTATGGACAATATAAACGCTAATTCATATACAATGAAGCATGGTTATAGCGTAACTACTGATCCTTTCCTGAGGATTCCTGGCTTTACCTTTGTTTTCCTGACTTGCCAGTGAATACTCAGCACCATACAGGTGCATCTGCTGCACACCTGGTGGCTCTACCTCTGTGCAGCTCCACAGAGATGTCTGTTCCTCCTTTTTGGCCAAAAGGAGCCTCCGTTTTATTTTCCAACAATGGCTCCAGCAAATTTTCCATCCCACGTGCTCTTCCAGAACTTGGCCACCCCACCAAGATGTAAAGTCTATTGCCTCCCCCCTTGAATTTAAGCAAGTTGGGGACTACTCCAACCAATAAAGTATGGTGAGATGATGCATCTACAGCTTCTTCCTGCACCTGCTAGTGCTCACTCGCTCTCTGTCTTTCTCCCTCTCTCCCTTCCTCTCAAGGCTTGCCCTTTGGAAGCAGCCACCAGGCTGTGAGGAAGTCCAGGCCACATGGAAAGACCACATGTAGATATTCTGACCAACAGGCCTGGTTAACATCTCAGATGTCATGTGAGTGAGTGAGCAACCATATACCTCTAGCACCCAGCCTTCGAGTCTTCCAGCTGAGGTCCCAGGCATTGTGGAGCACAGAAGCGTCATTCCCCCTTTGCTCTGTCCAAGTTCCTGATCCACATAATCCATGAGCATAGTAAATGACTGTTGTATACCACTGAGTTTGGGGGTAATTTGCTACACAGTAATAAACAATTGGAACAAAGCCCAGCCCTTTCTTTTACCTTCACCTGGTGCCTGCTCTGACCATGCAGATGTGACTTTCTCACCTGGTGACCCATGTTTTTCATGGACACCAGTTTCTCTAGGGTTGTCAGTGGTGGGCAGAAGGGCAGGGGTGAGTTCTGCAACAATAATAGCTCTGAGACACTGCACAGTTCATGGGGAATGCAAATGAATCAACATAAACATGGGACCCAACAGCCCCAGTCGCTCTATCTACCGAGTAAATGTGAAAAGGTGATGCTACCTCTCTATTACCTCATCTGTAAGATGGGCATGCTGATGCCTGACTATTGAAGAAGGTATGAGGATGAGATGAGAGGTCGTGTGAGGAGCACTCCACCCAGTGCCTACAATGTCAGATACCAAAGTCTATCCACCGTACCCTTCAGCTGACCCAGGGCTTCCATCTGCAAATGTGATTCAGGTCTTCAGAACAGCACAACAGCTATGCTGCTCTCTTACCCAGCATCAAGCCCAGGCCCTTATACATAGCAGGTAGTTAGAAAACATTAAGCCTGTGCTATATAGCAAGGAAAGCTTCTATCATTTCAAAACGATAAGGTATAGTGTTTAGGAGTGTGGTCCCTGGAGCCCCTGGCCTGAATTCAGCTCTGTCACTGGCTGGTGGCCTGGGGCAACTTATCTAAGCTCCTTGTGCATTTGTTTCCCTATTTATAAACAGGCTAACAATAACACCATCCTCATAGGTTTCTTTAGAGGATTAAGTGAAACAATATGAATAAAGCAGCTAGAACAGTGCCTAGCACATAGCAATCGCTTGCTACGTTTCACCAAGTGTGTAAACCTAGAAGCAATCTTAGGACACAGGTATACGAATGAGGTTTTACAAATGAGGAAACTGAGACTCGAATTATGTAACTTGTGCAAGGTCAAAGGTAGGGGTGAGATCCAAATCCAACTCCGTGGCCTTCCACCCGAATCCAAAGCTCTTTGCACCTCAGCATCCTGCTTTTCGATATGCACGCCTAATGGAAAAATGTATTTAACTAGAAGGGGGGAAAACAGCCCAGACATAACAGGGTTGCACCTTGGGAGCTTTCTGGGTATCACAGGATGATAAGGCCAATGTCATAAGCCCTGCCCTTCAGCACAGTCAGCTCCTGTGGGTAAAATTAGCTCAGCTCTGCTCCAGTGCCGCCTGGAGCCCCAAGGCAAAACTCACCCCAGGCATAGTACGACCTCACCTGACCCTCACTCTTAAGTAGGGTCCCTCATGCACCTCATTAGGGCCTGAGATGACTCATTGTGTTCTTTCCTGTCTCTGGTGCTGAGGTCACCTCTATGCTATACAGAAAGGCGGCTGTGAAGGAGAAGTAAAGATGAAAACGCAGGCAACCATTCTGCACTCGCTTCCTCCAAGGCAGCTCACAAGCAAGGATCGGAGTGCCTGCCTGCCATGCCAGCTGTGTACTGGGGAAATAAAGCTCTGCTGAGTTATATAACCCAGCTCAGGAGCAAATGACAGACACTAGCCCAAATGGACTCCTGAGATTCCCATCCTTATTCTACTCTGGTGCTGATGATATTGAGCAGGGAACGGGCCTATTCAATATCCTTCAGTCCTGCAGAACATGGCACAATAACCATGACCATAGGGGTCTCCTCTGTACTGTCCCACCCAATACTACCAGAATTGAAGGCCAATCTTAAATGTCACCATTCCTTGAACCCTCCATGCTCCTATCCCTACCTGGCTAGAATTTTTATCTCAACTCCCACAATGTCTTATCTATACAATTTATTATTCGGCATTTATTTGCTCAACAAATATCACTTGCACACCTATTTTTAACTTGAAGACACAGAAATGAAAAGAATTACCCTTGCCCTCAAGGAAATGCAGCCCAGTTCAACAAATGGCCTAAAACGGAAGAAGCAGAGACAATAGCGGTCAGAGGAGTATTCCAGGCAGAGGTGGTATCAGAGCAAAATCTTGAAAGGACTGATAGAGCGGGCAGTTCCCTTGTTTCAGACAAGGGAACACTGTGTGTGAGGTCACGGGAGCTACAGAGAATCCCAGGTATATTCCTAGAGCACAAGATCATCTTGGAGATTAGTGAGAAGAGGACAGAAAGAGGAAGGGGTCAAATCACTTCCTGCCTCTTTCCATTCCTGTCCCTTAATTCATGCAAAGGATTCTTAATTTGCCCTGAATGAGGAAAGCATTGAAGGATTTTAAAAACAGGGACATAGCATGAACAGATTTGCATTTTTGGAATATCACTCAGGAAGAAAAGAGAGAATAGGATGGATGAGGGTAAGAATAGAAAAAGAAGGCCAGCTGAGACTGCTGAAGCACTCCAGGAGAGAGATGCTGAGGGCCTGAATGGAGGACAGGCTCCAAAGGTAGAGGGAGGAGGGAAGTGGGCAGGACGTGTTACCATGGTTGACTCTGTAAGACTGAGGACAGTCAGAGGCAAGAGTGAGGGACAGAGAGGAGCCATCCGGAATGAGTCCCAGTTTCCAGGATTGGGCGATGTCACTAACCAAGCTAACAATGCCGAAAGACACGGTGAGCCCCATGCAACTTTGGGATTTCCAACTGGAGTGTCCAAAAGGCATGCAGGAGTGTGGGCCTGAAGTTCAGGAGTTCCCAACTGGAGATAAACACCTAGCAGTCATGAGACAAAGCTCTGCAATGCTTGTATTTATGGGATACAAGAGAGAGCAAGAGCCTGCAAAGAAACCCCGAGGAGAGGCTAGGGAGGTAAAGGAATAACAAAACATCCAAAGACAGTGGGAGTGGTCAACACAAACAGCACCACCAATGCCAAATAAGAGCACTGCTAAAAACGAATACATCTGAGCCCCCTAGACCCGGACAAGAACAACTTCCATCAGACCAGAATGGGTTAAGAAGCCAAAAGAAGGTGAAGCAGTAGAGACAAATATAAAGGCAGAGGAGTAATGAAGCAAGATGGCATGCTTTCAGAAAAGCATGTCCGTATAAATCTTACTTCCTCTACTAGACACAAACTAGAATAGTGCTGTCCAAAAGGAATAAGATGCAAGCCACATATGAAATTGCTAATTTCCTGCAGCCACATTTTTAAAAAGCAAGAAATCATAGGAGAAATTCATTTTAATTTAACCCAATATATCCAAAATATTATCATTCCAAGAAGTAATGGACATCATATAATTTATTAATAAGATATTTTACATTACTTTTTATACTAAGCCTTTGAAATCTGGTGTGTTATACTTAACGGCACATCTCAGTTCGAACTAGCCACATTTTAAATGCTAAACTGCCATATGTCATTCTAATTTAACTTTGATGAATCAAGGCTCAACATGGTAGCTGGCATGCTGTGTATTTTTTTCTAATAATATGACAAAATGAATGGAAGGATGGATAGATGCTTGCCACTTCATTGAGAAATTCAGTAAACTCTCTATGGCTTCGTTCTCTTTATCAACTATACAGTACTTTAAGTTTCTAGTCTTGGGTTATATTATGAGTAGAGCCTTGGTATAACTTAATATTAATGGTGTAAGTTTCATTCCTTCTAAATTTCCTCTGTTGCTTCAAAAATCACAAATTTTGTCAGCCTCTGTCTTTTTTCTTTCTTTTCTTTGACAGAGTCTCGCTCTTGTTGCCCAGGCTGGAGTGCAATGTTGCAATCTCAGCTTATTGCAACCTCCACCTCCCAGGTTCAAGCAATTCTCCTGCCTAAGCCTCCTGAGTAGCTGGGATTATAGCCACAAGCCACCATCCCCAGCTAATTTTTGTATTTTTAGTAGAGACGAGGTTTCATCACGTTGGCCAGGCTGGTCTTGAACTCCTGATCTCAGGTGATCCGCCTGCCTCGGCCTTCCAAAATGCTGGGATTACAGGCGTAAGCTACCATGTCTGGCCCAGCCTCTAATTTTCTTAGGTCAAAACAACTCTGTGAAACACTAGTCAGAAGACTACCACTCACACAGATCTCAAGCAAGCCACTTTACTCCTCTGAATGAACTTGTGTTTTCTACCATAGATGGGTATATAACTCTTAAGTCTGCAAATCTCATAGGCTCATTGTAAAACTCACATGAAACAGTGAAAACACTAACAAAAGTAAGGTAGAATCCACAGGTACCTCTCTATTATAAATGTATGTCATATGAGCTTGTAATATAAATTTCAATCATGTCTACATGCATACATACATAATAAAACTCCACTTGACTATCTTAATGTCAATATTTTGACTTCCAACATCATTATACTTCCCTTCTTCCCTCAAGAAGTACAGAAGTTGTGGTCAACCTGATTTTCCTAGGAAAAAGAAACTAGGTTTTCCCTGAGTCATCGCACTGAGGTTTGTAGAACTGGATAGAGCTTGCCTACAAAGTAGAGATGTAAAAAGATTGGGCAGGACGGAGTGAGCCTGGAAGATGGTATGGTTGAGGCTCAGTGGCCTCTCTAGAGAGGGGACCCAGAAAGTGTCCTAATAATGAAAACATTTCTCCAGCCCAAACAACTTCTAAGAGCTGAGTGGTAATAACTATTTGGATCCATTCTGCTTTCTGGTGATACACAGAAATATCTTGGAAATTAGAAAAGGTGTAAAGCTAAAATGAGGACCTCTTATTGGCACAATTACTAAGTACAGAGGAAAAAATTAAGATGATCAATTGGATTCTTTTACTGTCTAAATTCATCATCAATATACTTCATAAAAAATCTTCCCACAATAGTGCATGGCTAACTGACCAGGAATGAGGGCCACTCACCAACAGAGAATAGTGAGCTCATCTGACCATTCAGCACCCTGATTTCATCATGGAAGAAACAATGAGAACCAGAAGAGTACATAAAGGACCAAAGATGGTGAGTGGGGACTTGCCCATGTAACACAACATGTCAGTGGCAGAGCTGAACCTTAAACCTTGTCCATCAGAATCCAAATCTTTTGCTGGTTCCCTTTATGTGACCCCCAATTTTTTAAGTCAAATTAAAAACTATCCACTGACTAATCTAGCCAGATAAAACTACTGATGCATAGGTTGCACAGTGTAACTCCAGGAAAAACTTAAAAATAGATAAACTCAGCTCAAATGCCATTTAACCCAAACTCTATCCTATTAGCAGAAAAAAAAAAAAAAAAGAACATTCTACTTGCTGTTTCTCAACCACACATTTTCCATAGCCAAAGAAGTTCTTATGGCAAAGCAGTCATCAAAACTAGTGTCCACCACACCACACATGTGAACATGTCACCCTTCAGTGCCTCACCACACACAACAGAGGTCAGACTTGTGCAAATATCATGTCCTGTAAGGAACAGTGGAAAGCAGGGCAAGTTTATAAAACTCTGTTGTTGTCATCACTTAACAAACACTTACATGGCACTTGTTGTATGCCAGGCAATTTTTTACATACTTTAGAAATATTAACTCATTTAACCTTTCCAATAACCTTGTACAGTAGCTACAATTATCATCATTCCCATTTTACAGATAAGAAAACTGAGACACAGACACAGATCTAGACAGTGACAGAGCTGGGAACTGAATCTGGGCAATCTAGCTCATAGTCCATGTTCTCCATTGCCATGCTATGCCGCCTCTCAGTGGATTTTGTTTTCCTTGTTGTAATGGTTGAGGGAGGGGAGGTACCAGAACGCCAAGTTTTTCACGTACAGTAATAAACACGAAAGACACACAAACCGACATGCCATCTTTGGCATAATCAGCACATTCTCTCCCTAAAGTCAAGTTATAGGACAGGCCAAATCTCAACCAGGAACATATTATTGATTTACTCTAAGAAAGCCCTGTCACAATACCATAAACACAAAGTGTCCATGTGGCCAGCCTATTCTTTCTATCACCATCAGGAGGCTGTTTCACAGGAGTAAAAAGTCAAGTCAAAGTCTCAGGGGCAGCAAGGAAAGAAGGACAGAAACATCTCCCCAAGAATGGTCTTGCTGAAGGTGCTGGAAAGCAGTAGATCCGAGGCCTCGTCTTCCCGGAGCACTGCCGATGCCTGGAGCAAGAACTCTTGTCCTCGTTCTGCAGGAGAGGATACAGATACCTCCAGTTTTTGTCACAAGTTACATTTCTAGGCAAGAAAAGGGCCCTGTTTCTCATGGATGTCGCTCACTACAAATTCCCAGGAGAGAGAGGCCACACAGTGGAAAAGTGGAACGTTCAGACTTTGCAGATGAGACTGAGATCAAACCCTGTTCTTGCCATTGTGTGACTTTGTGCAAGTCACTTAAATACGCTGAGTTCTTGATTTCTTAACCTGTAGAATGAGCGAAGAATGAAAATTCCTACTTCATGGAGTTACTGTCAGATTAGAAACAATGTTTGCTAACTGCCTAACACCTGGCACGTGACAGCTATTATTTAAAATAAAAATAAAAATGGTCTCATCTTGATATTCCCCCTACCCTGTGGGAGAGATGAAATGGATGTGCTGCTCTTTCTCCTTTCTTACCTGCTGTTAATGGGACAACTGTGCTCACAATTACCTGAGCACAAAATCCCTTAGACCTGAACCCCTCAACTGTCCAGTCAAGTCCTGTGCTGTTTCACACACTGGTGTTCTTGCCCATGATCTCTCTTCTTCCTAGAAAGTTCTTTACCAAACTCCTATTCATCTTACAAAACCCAACTCAAGCATCACCTACCCCATGAAGCCTTTCCAGTCACTACCTCCTCTGTGCCTTGTGTGCACATCAAGTACTACATTGAAGATGCTATAAGATAGTGGTATAACCACATGAGAAACTGACTTGCATCAGTACACAGAGATATAGCAACACAGGTTGCTAAAATATTTAAATATTCCCTTACTCATTGCCAAACAGTTTATGTTTTGAGGCTCCCAGTTGTCCTAACACCACCCCAATTTTCCCACTCCCCTCCTAGGAACCCTTGAACCTCCCCAAGATCCAGCAACTAAAGTTCCCCTCTGGCAGACCTAGAGTTCTTTCAATACAGTGTTATACATATTTAAATATCGTCTCTCTGTCTGCATGGATAACTTGCCTACTAAACTCAATATTGATTTATATGCTTTTGGGAACAGAACAGATATTAACTACTGGAAAAGATGCTCCTTGAGGTCCAGAAGCACATGACTCCCCAGCATCCAGAACACTCGGCTACAGTGAGCTCGTAGCAACGGCTGAGTTGATTCAATGTCTCCTATGCCTCCCCTCCTCAGCCACCACCTGGCTCACAGTGGACCTTCAGTGAGTGTTTGCTCACTGGCTGACCTAACTGCTGTGTTGAATCAAACTGTGGGGTCAGACTGAATTTGATTGCAGTTTCCACAGTTACACAAGCCATCTCTCTGACCACTGGCTGCTGCCCCTCCATTCCATCCTCACCCACTTCCAGTGGCAAAACCTAAAGGCCAGCTCTCAGCTCCACAACTTTAATGGTCCTCTGATGCCCACAAATCAAATCCAAACTCTGCTGAAGATGGCAAAGGGGGTCTTCATTCTAAGAATAAGGAAATAACCGAAGAAACAGTTGTTTCCTCCAAGCACACAAAGCGTAGCAAATAAATATAAGAAGGTATCCTTTAAAAGTTCACCAAACAGCTAAAAACAGCTCCTTGTATTTTTAAAACCAACTGGGTTTTTTGTTTATGTTTTTGTTTCTGTTTTGAGACAAAGTCTCGCTCTGTCACCCAGGCTAGAGTGCAGTGGCACGATCTCAGCTCACTGCGACCTTGGCCTCCCGGGTTCAAGTGATTCTCACATCTCAGCCTCTCAAGTGGCTGGGATTACAGGCATGCAATACCACAGCCAGCTAATTTTCGTATTTTTAGTAGAGATGGGGATTCACCATGTTGGCCAGGCTGGTCTCGAACTCTTGTCCTCAGGTGATCCACCTGCCTCGGCCCCCAAAGTGCTGGGATTACAGGCGTGAGCCACCACGCCTGGCCCCAACTGGGGTTTTAAAAATGGTTGCACATCAAACTTGTTCACTTCTTTCATCATCTAGTGAAATAAGAAGAACAGGGATTATTTTCCTTCATTTTAACAATGATGGAGAGGTGACTTGCTCAACTTACACAGTTGGTTCACATTATGGCCGGGGCTAAATTCTAACCTCAAGAATCTTACTCTAGAGCTGTTGGTTTCCTCAGATCAGCTCATCTCAGTGCACAATCTTATGGACTAGGATATCAAAACACAACGTGCAACTCTGTCACTCCTGTCTTCTACTGCTGTCATACTCTGTTGCTTAGTGCTTGTCACCCTCTGAAATATGCACCTGTTTACTTTGTTGTCTGTATTGCCTCCTAGAATGCAAGCACTTATGAGACCATGGACTTTGCCTGCCTCCTTCAACACTATATCCCCAGTGCCTAGAACAGAGCATGGCACAGTTAGAGCGTGAAAAGAAGAGGCGACGTGGAGTCAGACCCCATATTGACTCCTTCTCCCTCACTTACCAGCAGCCTAGCCATGGACAAGTACCTAAACATCTCCAAGCCTCAGTCTCCTCATAATTAAAATCCAAAGAATGGGCCAGGCACGGTGGCTCACGCCTGTAATCCCAGCACTCTGGGAGGCCGAGGCGGGCGGATCACATGAGGTCAGGAGTTCAAGACCAGCCTGGCCAACACGGTGAAACTCCGTCTCTACTAAAAAATACAAAAATTGACCGGGCATGGTGGTCCATGCCTATAATCCCAGCTACTCGGGATGCTGAGGCAGGGAGAATTGCTTGAACCCGGGAGGCAGAGGTTACAGTGAGCCAAGATCATGCCACTGCACTCCAGCCTGGGTGACAGAGCGAGACTTCGTCTCAAAAAAAAAAAAAAAAAAAAAAAAAAAAATCCACAGAATGACACTTACCACCTACGTTACAGTGTGTGTGGGAGGAGTAAAAAAAATATTGGCCATTTCTCCACACAAGTTATGCACCCAATATGTGCCTGCTCCTCTCCTTCTTTCAATCTTTCATTCCCTGTCCCCCAACAGCTCCTTCTCTCATTAATCACCCCTCTTTGCTTGCAGCATCTACAGCCAAAAATAAACCCTTCCCCACCTCTGAGTGTCAGCAACCCCCTCTTTCACAGACCCTTTCTAAGGCAGGTGTCTACAAAGGACCCTGGCAGAGCTCACAGTTGGAGCCAACCACATTCTCATGTCTGCCAAGTTCTGACCTACTTCCCAGCCAGACTGAAGCAGGTGATGCTGGTACTGATTCAGCAAGGTCTTTTTTTTTTTTTCTTCTTTTCAAATCATCTTGGACTTGGGACAGAACCCAGAATCATAGAGTTATGGAACTCAGAACAGAAGGGTTTACAAAGCCCAGGCCATCAGATGCAACCCTATCATTTTATAGACGTGGAATTTGTATTCCAGAGAATGAGGTGTCTTAGGCAAAAATAAATCAGAATTCCAAATTCCTCAAATATCAGAAACCACAGCGTGGCCCCAGTTACATCCTGAGAAAGGGCCCTGGCCTGCCTATCACTCTCGCACATCTCAGAAACTGTTCCTTATGGGCCTAGTGTGGTGGTTCATGCCTGTAATGCCAGCGCTTTGGGAGGCCAAGGTAGGAGGCTTACTTGAGCCCAGGAGTTTGAGACCAGCCTGGGAAACATGGTGAAACCCTGTCACTATTAAAAAATACAAAATTTAGCTGGGCATGTTGGCACATGCTTGTAGTCTCAGCTACTCAGGAGGCTGAGGTGGGAAGACAAACTGAGCCCGAAGTGGTTGAGGCTTCAGTGAGCCTCAGTCATGCCAGTGCATTCCAGCCTGGGTGACAGAGTGGGACCCCGTCTCAAATAAAGAGATAAATAAAATAGCACTGTTGGACCACATCCTCTCCAAGCTGTGAGATTTTGGATGTATGTGTCTCATCATCACCTCCAATATATTATCACCCACTAACCAAAATAATTAGACTGTGAGTCATTAAGCTTAGGTCTTTTCCATAGGGCAACTGGTATACATTCTTTTAGTATGATCAGTGTTTGTCTATGAATTGTTAAGCTTTTCAAAGACGAGGATCCCATTTTTGTGTAATTATGTGACGCAGATCTCATCCATAACCATAGAGTAAATGTTGCTAGCCTGATGAAGTTTTAGAGTAATACTATGGTGCACGGTGACAAACGATGATGCTGCATCTTCGATACATTATCATGCTTCCCATCACTATGTATTTCTTCCCAGCAGTCCATTCATTCTAACAACCTGCCATTCCTCAAACCCTTCCTTATATACCATGTGTAGAAGCAGTTGTAGATCTTGTAGCATATTCTCAATGGGAATACCTCTTTGAGTTTTAAGAATGAATCTGGTTTTTCCCAAAGTCACCGAGAAACAATTCCAGTGAATAAGAGTGATGATCCAGATGGAGATGATCATGCTGAATAACACTTCGCCAAATAATTGTTATACAAAGATTTTAGGTGACAAGAGCATCATGGGCCTAAGTCATGGAGTGTTGGCTGACCCCTGGGGACTCCTTTAAGGAGGGTGATACTCAGTGAACTACTAGGTAGTACCAACTTTGCAATAAGTCTCAATATATACTATCTTCCAAAAGCTGCCAAGAAAACTAAATGTGCTGATTCAGAGGTGGTACTCCTCTCCCAATTCCTACTGCTCCTTTCCAAAAGGAAAAAAAAGGATCTTAAGTAAGAAATGCCAAGTGATCCCCACTAAAACCTAGCACAATTGTAGTCACTGGCATATGTCCTCAAAGATGATGATGACACAGCCTTTCCAGTTTTCTTCCCCTACGAAGAATTCATATAAAATAATTTAATGAAAAGGCTTTATGTATAAAAATGTTCAAAAGAGTATTATTTATAAGAGCAAATAACTGGCAATAACTCCTATTCAACAACATGTAAATGGCTAAATTTTAAAAATAGTACATCTACTCAGTGGAATAGGAGAGTGGCTATTAAATATATAGGAATTAAAAAATAAACTAGAATGTCTATGAATATTCAGTAGAGAAAAAAAGAAAGAGCAAACAAAACTGCCTAGTATTAAAAAATTGGTGAATAATATTTGAATAACATATCTGCTTCTGAATATTAATAATGATGACTAACAGATAATGACATTACTCAGGAGCTCCAGAAGAATGCCTCCATGAAAGCCTGGAAATATCTGAAACCATAATAAAAACACAGGGGTTTAAATAAAAGGAAGCAATTAGAAACTTTGTGGGAGGGAAGGGGGGGAAACTGCATAAGAAATTATAGCCCAAATATGGAGAAACCAGTCCAAAATAAGAGAAAACGTTGCTGGAACTTGAAGAAGACACACAGAACAGACTCCAAGCAGACAAAAGAACAATAATAAAGACAGAATACATAAGAGATATGGTAGAAAATGCTAATTTTTTCTCTCAACAAAAACAAAATACAGCCCAAAATTCTAAGAAATGAGAAGAAATTATAAGAAGAAGCTTATTTATTATCTATTTACTATAGAAATAAAATAAACAAAATGTAGAATGACTGAACAACTACAAAAAAATTACAATCATCTATTAGATTTTGATGCTAAGGGAAAGTTCAGTCTCCTATAAGTGGCTTAAAGGTGGTGACCTCAGAACCCCAGAAAAGGAAATGAAACCACAGCACATGACTTAGCCCTGTATTAAGCAATATTTACCTAGAAATCATAATGTAAATATTATTTTTTTCAGCTTTTGCAATCAAACCACAGAGCACAGATGACTTAGCTATATGTATAAAACCATTAATATATACATGTGCCTATATGCAGGTATCCATTATAAACCCTTGAGATGCAAAAGGTAACCTAAAACATTATTGACAAGTTGAAGGGTAAATGTGGAGAGGAAAAGTGGAGGGACATTCTAATATCTTCATCTTACAAAATAGTGAGTGAGGCAAAACTCAAAAGTTGATATAGCAAAAGACTGAGATTTATGCATATTCTGTAAACATAAAGGAAACAACAAAGAATAAAAGTAGAAATGTAACTGTCAAAACTTGGGAAGAGAACTGGGAAAGACCAATTGGATATAAGTAAATAGTCCTTACCTATCATAAAATAAAGTTTAATAGGCATATCTAAAACAAGTAACTCAAGCATGAGAGACAGAAGCATATTATTTAGAAATATGATAGTAACCACCAAAAAAACTCAAAAACAAAAAATAGTTACAAGTGGTTGACTATGGGTAATGGAACTGGTCTGGGAAGAGATGGGACAGGAAATTAGTTTTATTATAAACACTTCCGTATTATTTTATTTTTACTGTAAGCATGTATTATAGCACCTTTTAAATTAAAAAAAAAAAAAAACTCAGAAAAAAGTTATTTCAAGCTAGAAAGGATTAACTGCCAACAGTAGGACCAAGAGGTCACAAAAGTCAAATGTGAAGGGGCTTTCCTGGGAAAACCATTACAAGATGTCACTCTTTTGAAGATCATTAAATGCATGACCAGGTCGTCTTTTTAAGCCACCTAGCCCTCTTTTAAGAACTTCTCTTTCCCCTTCTCTACCCAAGCTCTTTAACTCTCTCCTAGCATCCTCCTATAAAATTTTCAATACTCTGTGCCCTTCAAGTCTCTTTGCTGGCTTCAAAATAAGAAGCAGTCCCTTATGAAAACTTGAAAATGTAAAGAATCCCTGAGGAAACCCCAAAATCAACAGACATCTCAGGCTGTGCAGTGCTGTGGCCCAGAAGCACACCAAGGCCTGGGGGTTGGAGCTATATTTAGCAGCTCTGGGCAGACAACAAGGACTCCTGTTCCCTGGAAAGAAGGTAATTAAAGAAGGCAGATTTAGGCCTGAGGTGGTTAAGTCTCAAGGAACTATGGCTCCAGGCAAGCCCAACCTGTGCCCCGAATGAGGAAATAGGAAGCCACAGGCCTGACACTCCTTTCCTACACCAGCTTTTCTTCTCTCAGGTTTCTAAAGCCAGGGGAATACCAGTTGTCAGCCTGATCGCTTCTTTTTCTCAGTCATTTAAGACCCATTTATGGGCACCTGCTATGTGCCAGGCTTCATGCTGAGTGCTGCAGAGAAGGGAGACATGAACCAGAACCTTGACTTCAGGCAGCTGACAGGTGAGAGGGGTGTAAACACAACACATAGCATTAGGTCAACAATTACCCACACCATGAGAGAAGGACAGAAGGGAAGCCGCTGCCCGTTGGGATTCCTAGGGAGAGTATCCAAGGAACCATGCAGAGGCTTGACCCAAACAAATGGAAATGATTAAAACATGTTAAGAAAAAGTAGCTTTCTGGAAGGTAGAAATTACACGAGTAAAGGCACAAAGTCAGCCAGGGTATATAGGGGAAAAGAGAGTTATCCACGCTATAAACTGTGGGGTATATGGGGGAAAACAGAGTTATCCACTCTGGATAAAACAAGGGTGAGTGAAGATTAATGTCCCTGACTCGCATTTTACTGGACTCAGTGGATATTCTCTCCTTCCCTGCAACCTGTGCCCTACAGGGTAAGAATATTCCCCCCACCCCCACCTCGCCCGCTCCCCGATTTCGCAGATGAAGAGTCTGCAACTCAGGGAGGAGAAACAACATTCTCAAGGTCACAGAGCTGTAAATTAACAGAAAGGACAATTTCAAAACCAGGCTTCTTTGGCTCTAAGACTCAAGTCCTTTCCTCCTCTACCATCAGAGCTAGAAGATATGCCAGTGACCAGGTGCAAACGTGTCACAGTTCACAGCAGCACTCCCATGGGCTTCATTTTTAGGGATTTCCAAAATTTCACACTGTACCTGTGACTGTGTTTAACAGCTCTCTCTTGTTACGTCCAAGACCCTGTCACCATCTCAGCATTTAGAGCCTTTCGAAACCTAGGTACTGACACTGCATTTCCCCTTTACCTACACCAACCAGTCCCTCTCCCTGATAGGCCCTGCCCAACCTACCTCTCCTTCAGGCTAACTCTTAGTCATTAATAGAGGTGGGCTCAGCTTGCTCCAGTCACAGTGGCCTCAATGCAAATGCTTACTGAATTACAAAATGTACCCCTGCTCTCTCTCTACTATCCTAAAAAAACAAATGTTTACCGGAGCCCTATTCACTTTAAAAAGAAGCCCAGGAGGCTCACTCTTCAATTCCTTATTATTCAAGGCTCACATTAGGGACCGACCTGCTTTTCCCACCACACAGCTCAGTATGGTGACTGGATGCCACCTTCCTACAACCTAAAGGAATGCCATATAGCCTTCAAAGCCCAGTTCAAATCCAATATTTAAAAAACAAATTTCCTCATTCATTGAATGCATCCTTCGTGTAAGCTTCCCAGGCGCACACTTATCTTTTTCCCCACACTCCCCAGCACTGGATAGTTTATCTTTCAGTGAGAGCATGCTCTCCCTTCCCTCCTGGATGGGGAGCTCCTGCTGGAAAAGTTCTCACATCTGGGGCCCATCCAGAGCCAAACAGTGCAGGGCACATGGCAGGCACTGAGAAACCACAGCAGCAGGACTCTCGGTGCTGGAAGTAGGCCGTGCAAAATCAAATCCTTCAGAGCCTCACCAATGCCCTATCCACAGATTTTTACCCAAAGTACATTTTATTGCTCTATGACAGAATCTTCCAAACAAATTCACATCTTGGAAGCAATGCCCCAGTGAATTAGAATCCCAGGGGCATTGCGATGGCCAGTCAAATCTTCCATCTGATAGTCTCCCACAAAGAGGTACCATGGTCCCTGCCTGAACAGTTCCAGCAACTGGAAATCTTATACCAATTGATACAGTCCACTCCATTTTTGATATCTGCTACCATAGGTCCTTACACACTAGTTCAGTCTATCTCTATGGGCTTTTCGCTTAAATCCCTAGGAGTGGCAGGTTAGAAGGTATAAGCACATAGCCAGCTAGGAAAGCAGTGTAGTATGACAATTAAGGTCACGGACTTTAAAATCAAGCAGAACTGGGTTCACATCCCAGCTTGCCACTTATGGGAGGCCACAGAACCTCCCCAGCACACCCCCTCCCCTCCCACCCCCTCCCATGGCTGTTACAGGATTAAGGGAAATGATTCAGGCACAGTTCCCGGCACAGTCAGCACTGGGTAAATGGCAGCTATCATGGTCATTAGTTCTATTCCGGTTTCCCACGTAATCAGTGCTAATCACACCCTTGGCCTCTACATGAGGTCTGTATGCCCTTCCATAGGATGTCTTTGAAAAACTTCAGCTGACGTCTCATTCTGTTTGCCACTGGCTGGGCACAACCGGAAGCAAGAAGTTGACCGGGGCTCCCATTACAATGTCCGATACAGAGGGGACAGTGAAAAAATAATCAGAACAAAGCTTCTTTCACACCTGCCTTTACAGGTGCTGTCCATGACTCTACAAAGATAAAGGAAGACACCAGATGTCACAGCAGCTGCCTGGGTCACTTAGAGCAGTAGATATTGATGCTCTTCAATGTCTCAAGCCTCTTCAATCATAGCCCCAAAGAGGACATAAGGAAGGTGGGCAAAGGTGGAGGGGGAATGGAAAGGATACTCCAGGACTTGGTGCCTGTTTTCTGCACTCCCAGCTGCCCAATCAGGCTCAGAGATTTGAGGACAAGAGTTCAACCTCTTCACCCACTTCTACTTCCACCCCAACACTGCAGGTCAGAAGCAGCTCAGGTGATGTGAAGTGTGTCCTCAGGCAGATGGTACAAACTCTAGGTCTGGCCTTGCTATTAAACTTATGTGCCCTTGGGATGCTCATTGACCTCTTTGGGCCTCACCTTTCTCATCTGTACAATAGGATGCTGGCCTAGATCATTGGTTTTTAACCAGCGATGTGCAATGGAAACACTGAGGGAATTTTCTCTAAGTACTCTTGACCAGGTCTATTTCTCAGAGATTTTGATTCCAGACTGGAGTAAGGGCTGAGCATGTGTGTGTATGTATATTATATGTACATATATTATATTACATATATTATTATATATTATATGTACTATATATTATATATGTACACATATGTGTATATATTATATGTACCATATATTATATATGTACACATATGTGTATATATGTACCATATATTATATATGTACACATATGTGTATATATGTACCATATATTATATATGTACACATATGTGTATATATTATATGTACCATATATTATATATGTACATATTATATGTACATATACTATATATGTACATATTATATGTATATATTATATGTACCATATATTATATATGTACACATATGTGTACATATATGTGCATATGTTATATATATATTCAATTCTTTAGCTGGTTAAAAGAATTGAATCACTGGACTTAAAGATCCCTGTGTTGCCTTCAGCAAACACCACCATGTCTCACCCTTGGAAGAATGTGTGTAAGGAGCTGGGCACAGGACTTGGCACACAGCAGGTGCTAATTAAATATTTGTTACCTCCACTATCACAACCACTCCCAGCCAAAAGCAATGGCAGCCACATAGCTCTCACTAGGCAAGATGGCAGCTGGTGCTGTATGTGAAACAAACTGTGTCAGTCAATTAAGGAATACCCATGGTCTAGTCACAGGAAGTTCCGACCAATGAAAAGAATGAGGTAGGGAGGACTATAAATAAGTATATGATGAATATAGCAGAGGTGAGCTCTAGAGTAATGCTTCTCAAACTTTCAGCAACACCTAAAGACATAGATTCTGGGGTGAGGCTGAGAGCCTCCACTGGTAACAAGTGCTAAGTGATAGTGATGCTGCTGGCCCAAGGAGCAAGCCTGGAGTTGCAATCTAAATGTAGGCATTGTGAAGGGATAAACTTGCAGCCTAAGGCAATCGTTCCACACAGATTTGCTGAGCACCTATTAAGCACCACTCAGGAAATGTGCTGAGACTGGAAAGATGCAAGAGGAGTTAGACTTAAGAAAGAGACATCTCAGCAAATACTCGCAATAAAATATGCCTTAAATTCTATATCAGAGACCTAGCCAAAGTGCTGTGGGCATCCCAGCAGAAAGCCAGTAATTATATCTGGGTTGCTTAAAACAGAAAACTATGAGGATGCTGATGAAGTAGTTAAATTGTGGAAGAGGACAATTACAAAATAGTATGTACGTGGCCAGGTGCAGTGGCGTGCACCTGTAGTCCCAGCTACTTAAGAGGCTGAGGCAGGAGAATTGATTGAGCCCAGGATTTCCAAGGCTGCAGTGAGCTATGCTCATGCCACTGTGCTCCAGCCTGAGCAACAGAGAGTGACCCTGTCTCTAAAAAGGAATCAATTAATTTTTTAATTAATTAAATAAAATAAATTTTTAAACATTGCTTTCAAAGTATGTACAGAATTGCTCCACTTTTGAGGCTAGAACCAGCTTGGCAAACTGATATTTTTTTTTTATTTTTTTTTTCTTTATTTCTTTCTTTCTTTCTTTCTTTATTATTATTATACTTTAGGTTTTATGGTACATGTGCACAATGTGCAGGTTAGTTACATATGTATACATGTGCCATGCTGGTGAGCTGCACCCACTAACTCGTCATCTAGCATTAGGTATATCTCCCAATGCTATCCCTCCCCCCTCCCCCCACCCCACAACAGTCCCCAGAGTGTGATGTTCCCCTTCCTGTGTCCATGTGTTCTCATTGTTCAATTCCCACCTATGAGTGAGAATATGTGGTGTTTGGTTTTTTGTTCTTGCGATAGTTTACTGAGAATGATGATTTCCAATTTCATCCATGTCCCTACAAAGGACATGAACTCATCATTTTTTATGGCTGCATAGTATTCCATGGTGTATATGTGCCACATTTTCTTAATCTAGTCTATCATTGTTGGACATTTGGGTTGGTTCCAAGTCTTTGCTATTGTGAATAATGCTGCAATAAACATACATGTGCATGTGTCTTTATAGCAGCATGATTGAAGGACATGAACAGACACTTCTCAAAAGAAGACATTTATGCAGCCAAAAAACACATGAAAAAATGCTCACCATCACTGGCCACCAGAGAAATGCAAATCAAAACCACAATGAGATACCATCTCACACCAGTTAGAATGACAAACTGATATTTATACAGCTTACTAGTGAGAAATAATTTTTCTATAGTTAAAAGAATCTTAAAGCAGCAGCGGAAACAAGAGGAAGAGGAGACAGAGACCATGTATGGCCTGCAAAGCCTGAAATATTTACCACCTAGTCCTTTACAGAAAATGTCTGGCAACCTGTAGGGTAGAAAGACAGATACACAGATACAATTATGTAGCCAATTTCACACTGGCTGTTGCAAATGACTGCAGGTGGTTTTTATTTTCTTCTTCTTTTTTTTTTGAGACGGAATTTCACTTTGTCACCCAGGCTGGAGTGCAGTGGTACAATCTCAGCTCACTGCAACCTCTGCCTCCCACATTCAAGCAATTCTCCTGTCTCAGCCTCCTAAGTAGCTTGGATTACAGGCATGCGCTACCAAGTCCAGCTAATCTTTGTATTTTTAGTAGAGACGGGGTTTCACCATATTGGCCAGGCTGGTCTTGAATCCCTGACCTCGTGATCCGCCCACCTCGGCCTTGTCCCAAAGTGCTGAGATTACAGGCATGAGCCACCGCGCCAGGCCTATTTTCTTCTTTATGCTTTTCCATATTTCTATGTTTCTCCAGAGACAACATGTTCTCTCTGAAACTAAGGGTGAAAAAATTATTGTCCTTTGTGCAAGGCATTTCACATTCTAATAATCTACCTTAGAAAATAATCATAGGTGCAGACAAAGAATTTTGTTAAGAAGGATGTTCATCACAGTGCTATTTATAATGACGAAAAATTAGAATTATGGTATATTCGTAAGATGAAACAGCATACAGCCATTCAAAATTACATGTACAAACAATTCTTAATGCCATGAGAAGCTGCTCATGCTGTATTGTTAGGTGAAGTGGCAAGATATGAAAATGTTTATATAGTAATATTTAGTCAGTAAAATGCAAATGCACATAAAATCATGAAAAGCACCACTAAAGAAAGAATATTAGAAACATAAACATGCTTGTGTCTAAATAGTGATTTATGAATGATGCTCATTTTCTTTATATGGTTCCATATTTTTGAAATGTGTTACTATGAGTAGGTCCTACGCTTATAACAGAAAAATACCACAGATAGTAAGTTCAGGTTTGTTTTTGCCTTAAGTCTTCTTGAGGGAATATAAGGAGGTTCAAGAAAGAGGAGACAGAACATTCCCCAGACAGAAACAAAGGGGAAGGGCCCTTGGGCCATCAGGGCAGCATGTGCTAAGACACAGAGGCTGCAAGAGAGTGGGACCAGGGACACACTCAGAGTAGCAAGCACAGAGCATGACAGGCAGGGAACAGCCAGAGCAAATCCTGGAAACGGAGGTGAGGTCAGACAAGAGCAGGGCAAGGTGGGCACGGTGAGGGATTCTGCCCACAGGCTACGGGAGGCAGTGAGTGAGAAGGCAAGAGGCAGCTGGGAAGCCGAAGGACAAATGCCTTCCCAGACACCTTTAATAAAAGCAGAGTCAGGGAGCGCAGAAGCCCGTGCCAGCAAGAGCAGGAAGATAGTTAAGCGTCTTACACTCTGCCATTTACAAAATGGTTCTCCTTAATTTTCTTCAAACAAGGCTATGCATATATTGGTGTCTGGAAATGAAATTAATTAGTAAATCAAATCAATATATTCTTATTGGCCAAGCATCACTCACGATCCCTTCTGACCTCATCCTAAAAGTGGACCCAACCAACAACCCCCTATGTTGCTTCACAAGTAATTTCTGACCAGTCAGGCACAGATGCCATGCAAAAGACAAGGCCTGAAGGTGCCATTATCTGTCAAATGGACCCAAGGCAGGACGAGGCTGAGTGAAAGAGGAGGAAGAGGAAGAAAGGCTCATTCAGGGGGAGAGGGGAAGCTGCTGCAAGCTAACTACTGCTCTCACTGACTCAGGATGCCCATTTCTCACAACCAGAGGCCACAGTTTTGGAGGAGACAAGAGACTGCAGAGAGGCTTGCTGAAGCTCACTCTACGGCTGGATTCCTGGCAGGATGAGAAATGGAGTTCTAGTAAACTAGAAGGAATGCTGCTGGCAGGAGACAGACCTCTCGAGAGGGCTTTAAATGGAAATACGAGAGCACGAGAGGAACTCTAAGTGTAGAAAATGCACTGGGCAAACAAGTGTGTCGCAGATGTGGGCGCCCCAGAAGGGAAGGAGCTCTGGAGTCACAGGGGACCCAAAGGAGAGAATGTCAGGTGGCCCTCCAAGCCCGCAGGTGGCAATGGGAACAAGGCGGGAAATGAACTGAAGAGCTGAAGGCGGGGGCCTAGAAGGAGGCTGCAGAGCTGTGATGAAGGGCTGCTCATCAGAGGCACATGCACGGGTCAGATAAAGAAGCTCCGCTGTGAAGACAGGGGGCAATGCAAGGCCACAGCCGAAGATCCCATGCAAGCTCTTCACGGTGGCAAATTCAAAAGCCTTGGAGGGCAGCATGCTTCTATGATAACAGGGAATGGGGGCCGGGGGGAATACGTAGACCCCATATCAATGCTTTCAAAACCTCTCTCTCTCTCTTTGTCTCTCTCCCTCCCTCTCTCTTGCTCACTCACTCTCTCTCTCTCTTTGTTGCACTCTCTCTCTCCCTCTCTCTCCCACCCCCCACCTCTGGCCTAACATATCTGCATGTCCATAGAGGCACCAATCTGCAATGATGATGGACTCTCTCAACCACCCTGCTACTAGGAAACTTCTTCCATATATCATAAACAGAGACGAGTATTACAATACTTCACCCACTGCCACAATTTTGCATTCACGTCTGTTTCCTGTGTCAATCACAACATCCTAGAAAGCCCAAACGAGGCTTTATTCACCTCTAGTCCCCAGTCCCTGGAACAGCAGACAGTAAATAAGGAATCAACAAGTGTCCTTCACTGCTGCACACATTGGCTGTGAATATCCTTTTGCAAAGTGCAGAACATCTGAAATATTCTCATATTGACTAAACAACAGTGTGACCTGAAGTTAAGAGAACCATAAACGTAAACGATTGCTAGACGTTTAATTGCAAACAAGGAAGAGCAATTTGATGCAATGGGCAGAAGACAAACATTGGGAGAATGAGAACGTATTCTCTTGAGTTGTGATGTGTACAAACAGAGATTCCAAGATCTTGCAAAAGCAAACAGTCAGCAACCGGCATGGTGCTTAGAGTAGTCCCTGGGCAACAGAAAAAAAAACAGATAAATGAAGAAACATGGACAATCACCCTAACTGGGTCCCAGCGTGAGGAGGAGAACTAGGACTTCCAGACAGAAAAGAGGAGAAGCGTGAGGAGGGGGCTGGGAAAGACACTTCCCTGTGGGCATGTGGTGCCCTCCACTGAGGCCAGACTTCCCAACATGCCTCACTCTCCCCATCTGTGAAACTGGCTGAATCCCTGAGGTCTCTCCCAGCACTGACTATCAAGTGACAGAGAACCTAGAAACTCCAGGAGCTCCATCACAGCCCTGACTACCTGTCCAAGTGAGACTGTGGGAGCCTCACTCTTCTCACACCTGTAAACTGAGGGTGCTGCAGTGTCAGCTATATCAATGCTGCCAAGTATGCCTTTGCCAAAATCTCTATGGATGAGAAACGAAAAGAGTATGTATGGAATTGGCCAGGGCTTAGAACCGTCTTGAACATGACACACTGGTGCACATCATCACATCTTCCCAGCATCCCTGTCCCACCTCAGGCAGCAACTGTCAAAGTTCTGCCCCCAGGATGACCTCCCAGAGTCCTCAGGGCAGCTCCATCTCTCCAGCCCTCATTCCTTTCCAGCTCTTTGGTGTTTCCCTGTAATAAGAACACTGTGCACTTCTCTTTTCATGTTTTAACCATGAAGTGCCTTCCTGCAGACAAGTACTTTAATCCTTACTCCAGCCAGAATAGGTAAGATCAGCATAATCACCATCATTACTCCCGTTTTACAGATGAGAGGGCTGAGGCTCATGTAAGACCTAATCTTCATCTTCCCAGGGGTCCTCCAACTCCTAGCCAGGCCTCTCCCAGCTCCTAAATCAATCATGAAAGACTACAGCAATCACATCCAGTACTTTTCTGATCTAGTGTCTCTGCCACTAAATAAAGGCAGAAATCAAGGTGGCAGGATCAATCCTGCATTCAAATCACTGTACTGTCCGCCATCCTCCTATGCTGGTCCAGGGAGCAGAACTGAAAATGTGCCTCAAGGCCCCAATCCAAAACAGATGCCATCACGCTGGCCAGATTCTCCAACCATGCTCCAAGACTGGTATCCATCTCACTTCAACCAGCCCTCCTTCCCAGGCCTGGGTCTGTCTACTGGCACGGGGGGACTCTGCCATGAAAATGAGGGCATCTCTACTGGATTGCAGGCGATCCCCTCGCTGGGCTGGCCCACCCATTCAACCATCACTGGACCACCCCCAGGCCTGCTACCCTTTCAGACACTCAGCCTCATGCTACCTAGCTCTTTCTACCAGACCTCCCCTTCAGATCAATTCCACCTCAGCCCAAAACTTGCCACCTCCTAAGCAGATTTCTACTTCTTCCCAATTTCTATCCTTCCTCTAGCTCATTACTGCTTTCCTATTGCTTAAGCTGAGTCTATTTCAAATTATAGCTCAGAGAGGGCAGGTGACTTGTTCAGGCTGCCACTACACAGCCATTTAGTGGCAAAGCTGGGGCTTGAACCCAGCTCTCCCAATTCTAAGCCTTGTGTTTTTCCACTAAATCTCAGCTGTCTCTCTCTATCACACTGCTCAAGAAGCCACTGGTGCATGAGAGGGTGCAGACCACATCTTATTCTCTTTAGTAATGTGTACACTAAGGGCCAGGTATATGTTCAGTGACTTCCTGCAGTCCTAGGAGGTATGACTGTCTTTGTTTACAGATGAGAAAATGTTTTCAGACTACTGCAAGGCTATACCACTAGTCTAAATACAGTTGTGAACACACAGCATTGGTCAATAAATGTGGGTTAACTGATTTTTTTTTTTTTAATTAGCTGAAGAGAGCCTAATGGAAAGACCTGAAAAACAAGTTTGTGGCCAGATCAGGCAAAGGGGGTAACATCCAGTTATCATTCTGCAGTAGAACTAAAAATAATATTGTTCCAGGACAATCTCTGGTGGCAATGTGAAGCAGTCTGTGCGTCGGGGTGCCTGATTTTGACTCTACCTGACCTGACAGGGTGTGTGACTCTAGGCAAATCTTTTCTATTTCCAGGCCTCATTTCCCCGTCTTCAAAAACTCTTTTATTTATTTATTTATTTATTTATTTATTTATTTATTTTACAAAAGAAAGAAAGCAAGAAATCCCAGAAGTTGAACTAGATCATAGGTTATCTTCAACATTAGTAGCACCTGTGAGCTTCTTAGAAATGAAAATTCAGGGGTCCCGCCCAATCTACAGCATCAGAACCTCTGAGACGGAGCCCCCTAAACTCTCCAGGATGACCCTAATGTTCCTTTGAGTTTGAGAACCATTAGACTAGATGACCTTTATGATCCTTCCAGCTCTATCACTCTGAGAACCTTATGCTTTCTCAATTCAACAGCATCAACTCCTCCTAATTTTTCCATTCTAATTTTGATCTGGCATGAACTTGGGTCAGCTGGCTCTCTCATCTGGTCGTGTCTGATGCTTCCTCCTGTGATTAATAGAAAAGGCCCCAAGAAACAGACAGTATACTCCACTGCACTTATTTTTTCCATTTACCACCTCAGTGGTATGCATTCTGTCACTATATTAAAAAAAATATATCAACATGTACAAAAAAGCCCAACTATGAGTACTGTTGCATCCTGGTACTATCTTTTTAAAAACTGGAAAGGGAGTTTACTCCTGAGGCAAGTCAGTAAGGAACTGCTGTATTATCTGAAAAATAGGGCCTTTCTGAGCCCAGTGATCTCTTTCTAGTATAAAGCCAGTTAAAGGAATAAGAGAGCATTTGCATTCTACACCAGAAATACTCGTAGATTAGCAAACCTTTTCTTTCTTGGCCCTTATATATCAAAACAAACAAACAAATCCAGATCAACCTTACAAGTATAAAAACACATCCCAATGCGTACTATTTTCTCTGTGTTAACTATCAACAAATAGACTGTTTACAGCTGAAATAGTGCCTGAAACTTTATTGTGAAATGAATGAATGTGCACCTTCTCAGTGCCAGCATGGGAGATGTAAAGATAAGCAAGTTAAAATTCTACTCTAGGCGGGGTGTGGTGGCTGACGCCTGTAATCCCAGCACTTTGGGAGGCCAAGGCAGGTGGCTCACTTGAGGTCAGGGGTTTCACACCAGCCTGGGCAACATGGCAAAATGCCATCTCTACTAAAAATACAAAGAAAACTAGCCAGGCATGGTGGCAGGCACCTGTAATCCCAGCTACTTGGGAGGCTGAGGTAGGAGAATCGCCTGAACGCGGGAGGTGGAGTTGCAGTGAGCCAAGAACCCATGACTGCACTCCAGGCTGAGCGACAGAGCGAGACTCTACCTCAAAAAATACAAAATAAAATAAAATTCTACTCTAAAGAAACTAAATTTGAGTCTAGTGTCAGCAGTGTCAAACTTGTCCATCCATCCAACAAATGTTCACTGTTTGCCAAGTTCCAGGCAGACGGGAAGGTCTCAAAGAAGTAAAAAGCCCAAAATAAGACAAGCATATTGATAACTACAAGAGAAGGTAAGAAGTGATCACTGCCATGCAAGCAGTACAGACAAAGGGCCATGTAACCATAAGAGGAAGTGATTATTTCCTGCTTAGGGGGGATGGGCAGAAATCAAGGCTTGCTTCATGGAAGAGGTGGTATTAATATGCTGGAACTTGAAGATCAATTGGATTCAAACAGGTAATGATGGCAGGGCAGGGTAATCCAAATGGAGAAAGTGCTGCAACAAAGACAAGAGTGAGGGAAAGCAATGGAGATGAGGTTCCAGAAGTCAGTTGGCCCCCTTCAATAAGACCATAAGTGGCAGGATAAGGAAGATATACAGGGTGTTTATGTCTCCAGGGTTCAGCTCCTTCACCCAGCCTCCCAGCTAGAGATGTCCCTCCTCCCCCATCTCTCCAGGCTCCAGAGACAGAACTGTGCACCTGCTGCCTCACCCAGCGTGCTGTGCCTTCCCTGCTGCCTCATGCCTGCGTTCCCCGCGTATCAATGCCTGCGCACGCTTCGCTGCACTTGCTATGCCATGTCTTTACACTACTGTTTTCTGTAATTTATAAAACACATACTGCCCACGAGTTTGTATTTTTAATTCCTGTAAGAAGTTTTGGGATCCAATTTGTGTGAAAGTCAGACTGTAACATAATGTAGTATTGTATGATAAAAGCCTCCAAGAATAAAAACAGACAGTATATCCCGCTTATCAGATACTCAAACACTGGTTCCATTCCTGAGTGTCACAGATTTCCTCATGAATAACTCTTCTTTGTTTTGCATCAACTTGTCCCAATCTTCTTGAAATAAGTTCTAAGGGGAGAATTTTCTGATTTTCAAGGCTTCTTTTTCAAACACTGATTGAGAACCTACTATGTTCCGGGCTGTGCTAAAAGTGGGCACCATGGTTCGCTTAACTTTCACAAGGTAAAACTGTGGCATTTTGTGAGGGTTAAGTCCTGTGAGACATTACTGATCGCTGAACCCACTTTACAGATAAGGAAAAATGAGGGGAAAGGTGGAGAAGCCTGGATCCAAACCCAGATTTTTGGGAGTCCCCGATGGTTGCTCACTCATTTATTCAACAGCGACACGATCAAAGCATCCTGAAGATCCTTTTCTGAACTTCTCTGGGCTTCCAGCTTCTCCCAGCATTGTCACTTCACTTTTGGGGGCCTCAGTCTCTTCCCCTAAGAACAAGGAGACTCAATGCAGTGACTTTTAAGCCCTGCTTTGCTGGAGCCCTTCAGGGAGAGAAATCAGGGGAAAGAAAAAAAGGTGGGTCCCATCCCGCTCGACTTTGTCCACAGCTGCTCCAGATTACATGATTACAACATTATAGGTTGTAGTATGCTTTTCTTTCTTACTTTTTTTTTTGAGATGGAATCACTCTGTTGCCCAAGTTGGATTTTTTTTTTTTTTTTTTTTTTTGAGACGGAGTCACTCTGTTGCCCAGGCTGGAGTGCAATGGCACAATCTCAGTTCACTGAAACCTCTGCCTCCCAGGTTCAAGTGATTTTCCTTCCTTAGCCTCCTGAGTAGCTGGGACTACAGACATGAGCCACCATACCCAGCTAATTTTTGTATTTTTTTAAATAGAGATGGGCTTTCTCCATGTTAGCCAGGCTGGTCTCAAACTCCTGACCTCAGGTGACCTGCCTGCCTCGGCCTCCCAAAGTGCTGGGATTACAGGCGTGAGCCACCACGCCTGGCCTGTAATAGGCTTTTCTATAAGGAACCCTTCTCTAAATATTAAGTAATATGGGCCAGGTGCGGTGGCTCACACCTGTAATCCCAGCAGTTTGAAAGGCTTAGGCAGGAGGATGGCTTGAGCCCAAGGATTTGAAACCAGCCTGGGCAACACAGCGAGACCCTGTCGCTACAAAAAATACAAAAATTTAGCTGGGTGTGGTGGCATGCACCTGTTGTCCCAGCTACCGCAGAGGCTGAGGTGGGAGGATTGCTTGAACCCAGAAGGTCAAAGCTGCACTGAGCTCTGATCACGCCAGTGAGGAACCCCAGCCTAGGGGATAGAGCAAGACCTTGTCTCAAAAAAATAAGTAAATAAATATTAAAGAAGATGAAAGTTTTAAAATGATCCTAAACTGGGTATCCTGGACTAGATCTTGGAACAGAAAGAGGAAGTTAATGGAAAAGCTGGTGAAATCTAAATAGTTTGGAGTTTAGTTCACAGTAATGTTACCAACATCAGTTTCTTAGTTTTGACAAATGTTCCATAGTAATGTAAGACATCAAAAATGAGGACAAGTGGGTGAGTAGTATATGGAAATTCCCTGTACAATTTTTACTTTTCTATAAACCTAAAATTACTCCAAAATTAAAAGTTTATTTAAAAAGACAACAATAACAAAAAAAACCACAATCATTTAGATAATCTCTATTATCTTTTCCAAATCGCCATTTTGTGACTTAATAAGGGTAACACATAATAACAGTGGCTAATATTTAATGGGCACTTATCACGTGTCAGGCTCTGTTCTAAAGGCTTTGTATGTATTAACTCATTTAATCCTCACAACGAAATAAGTAATTTTCTTATTATTATTTTATGGATGAGGCAACAGAGGCCTAAAAATACTGAGCAACAAGTTGAGGTATTTTTGGCAGGGCCGGAATGCAAATCCAGGCAGCGTAGCTCCAGAGCTCTGGCCCTTAAGCACTACATACTTAGAGTGGAGCTTTCCAAATGCTTCTGGAATTGGGCCTATCTAACTAGGAACAGCCAAAGGACTAAAGGCAAAGACTGAGAGGTGAGTAGTTTGTTTAATACAAAAGAAGAGGAAGCAAAAAGGACTCTCAAGGTGAATTCTTAGCTTCTGAAAATCTCTACTGGAGAAGAACCAAACCTCGCCGAGGTTACCAGTGGCCTCTCCACATCGGAACGACATCCTTGGCCCTGTCCTAACTGTGCTCTGCCCTCTCTGGCGTATCATCCTTGAAGAGTTGCACCACCAGCCCACATCATGCCCTCTAGTTGGCCACTTGCTGGCTGCCTGCTGACATTTTCATCCCTGAAGTGTCAGTTTGGGTAGAGAGTGAAATGAAACACGCAGGCTGTCTTTTCAAGGCCTGCAAAATAAGCTGAAGCTTTCCACATGACCGGTTTTCCTAGATACTCAAGAATCCATGCTGAGAACCTAGTAGTGCATTGCCCAATCCTAGAAAGCAAAAACCCCTCCTTTCCAATTTATAATATACCTCATGGACTGTTGTTTCCACTAAGTGTCAAAAAGAAAGCATCTCACCTCCATTATGGGATCCTCAAGGATAAGACTTGGTCTCACGCATGGAACAACAATATGATTCCATAAAGAAATGGTGCTAGTCTCTTGGAAAGATTTGTAGCTGGCCAGGACCACTACCCGGCAATCTGTGCCTCCATTGCTATCATTTGTCTTTGGGAGGTTTCAGAGTGGACAGCATCCATAGGCATAGCCAGAAGGGAAAAAGGTGAGGGGAGAGAAAGCTATCCAGATGGAGAATGAGAAAGGAAGATTTATAGCATTGAGGGTGTAGACAAGAAAGAGATAAGCTTGGGTGACTAAAAAGCAACAGGCAATAAAAAGAAAATGAATCCAGAAGCAGTCAGGATGGAAGAGAACCAATATTCATGGAATGCCTACTGTGTGTGGGCCATGAACTATGCTCACTGCAGGCGTTTCCTCATACTGCCAGGCTCAAAAATACATGGAGGATCAAGCAATCCAGGTTGACTGCAGCTTGTGTTGACTTAGTAAACATTAAAATTCAATATTTTCTAGTTAAAAGGCCCTGAGAGTACACACAGCGTAACCCTAACGTTTCATACACAGATAAACTGAGAGTCAGACTCAGAAAAATTCAAGCCCAAAATGGAATGAGAAATACAACCCAGGTCTTTCCAGTTCTTTGCCAGTGTTCCTTTCCATACAGATATGAAAAACAAGGCAGGTATTGCTGAGAGGCTCTGAAAGAATTCACTGTTACATGAAATCTCCCATGATATGGCAGACCAGATTTGTAGATTATCCTCCACCTCATCTAGCACGTTCCATCTGCTGGTTGCTACCAGAGGGGAGGAAATTGGTAGCATTATTTTAAATGAAGTAGATGTCTTTCCAGGAAGATATAAAAGGGTACCTTGCCTTAGATGAAGAAGATGATTCAGATGAATAAGAATGAAAAATGAAGACACAGGTGATTCACCAGAATAAGAGAAGCTGGGGGGAAGGTAAGGTGGAAGAAGTGGTAGATGGCAAGGTAAACGGAAACTAGACTGACTAGAATGACACTGTTCATGAAGAAGCTGAGACTCCCTCGGCTGGGTGTGGTGGCTCACACCTGTAATCCCAGCACTTTGGGAGATCGAGGCAGGCAGATCACAAGGTTGGAAGTTCGTGACCAGCCTGGCCAACGTGGTGAAACCCCGTCTCTACTAAAAATATAAAAAAATTAGCCGGGCATGGTGGGACACGCCTGTAATCCCAGCTACTCAGAAGGCTGAGGCAGTGGAAGTGCTTGAGCCTGGGAGGCGGAGGTTGCAGTCAGCCGAAATCATACCACTGCACTCCAGCCTGGGCAATGGAGCGAGACTCCCTCTCAAAAAAAAAAAAAGAAAAAAAAGAAACTGAGACTCCCTCTCATAAGAGTGATTCACAAGGCAGAGGCTCTGCCCCAAACAAAGCATGAGAATGAGAATATCTTACAGACGTGAATCAACAATCACTTCTGCGGATGAGCAGTCACGCAGTTGGAACAAAGCCGAAGGCAGAAAGTTCTGCGCCAAAAAATTCATTGCCTCTTACCTCTCCATATTCAGGCTATAATAAAAATTGGTCTAAGTTATATCAATGTGTTAGAGAGTCTCTACCAAATCGGCCATGTCAGAATTTCACTGTTAATCTGTTCCCAATGACTCTCTGGCAACCCTCCAGGCCTCTCCGCCTACACAGTCTACCTCCCACTAGACCCAGCGCTCCTCCATGAGGAAAGGCTGTCCTGGTTACATACCCTCCACTCCAGTTAAAAGACTCTATGTCTAAAATCACCCACTTTATGTGCACAACTTTCAGACAAAGTAGAATTCTGACCCTGTGTCATAGTTACTAAGGTGAATGTCTGAGTATCCCTTCTGGGCTGTGGGAGGCTGGTGGCCAGGGTCCACAGCCCACAGCAGCTTTCCCCAAAGCATATTACATCGCTGAACCCAAGAAATGCTCTGGTAAAAAGGGTAGTAGGGGGGTGCAGGGGTTCTATGATCAAATAACTTTGGGAAACAAACCTTCTGGGAGGTCAGGATGTGCATTCGTTTATTAAAAACTCAGAAAATCCCATGGTAAAGATACGCAATACTGAAATGTCCTTAATTTTGTTTAACTTGGGCTTTTCCAAACTTACTTGGCTACAGGACCGTTTTCTTAACAGAACAGCTTTAACACTTTGAGAAATACTGTCTTACAGAATCACAGCATTCTAAAGGAGCTTCGTGCTCCTACAGCAGAACTTTGCAGCTTTCACACTGGACTGTGTCCTCTTTTTAAGAGCAGGGGCCTTATCTGAATCAAGGTGTATCCAAACACTCAGCTAAGTGCCTTACACACTGCAAGCCAATAATATGTGTTACACGGATAAACTAAACCCAATCCTCTCATTTCTAGGATGAGAAAATAAAACCAAATATGTCAGAATGACCTCTTTTATAGCTTCCTCAGGGTTTAAAAGAAGCCTCACACAGAGAATGTGCTCAATACCTTTTGAAAAATGAAATGTTAATAGAATGGGATTGAAGAAAAAAGAAAAGATTGAAAAAGTTCCTCAGTTATACTACAAGCCCAAAGTTTCTATAACATGATGGACTGCTGCCTCTTCTCCTCTTTCACCCAAGTGAAGTCTTAACTCGAAGAAAATAAAAATGATGAATCAAAAAAGGAAAACTGTAGGAAAACCAGAGGCCCCTTGGGATGGGAGGTGGGGGAGGTGGTGTTTGCAAACTGATGGGGATAAACAAGACTTGTCTGTATCTAATTTAGACTTAATAAGATAGTTTGCTGAATGTTAATTAAATACTCAGTGGTTGTTACCAACTGTAGTGATTAACTTAATTTTGAATTAAATAAGCAATAAATGCTTAACCGAAGTTCTATTAAATTTTACCCAGCAAGTGAGAAATATGAGGCTCTTAATTGACTTTACACAAGATAGTTATGGCAAGTTAGTTGAATTTTTATTACCTGAAGATAACTGCCTTATTAAATCTAAATCGTCTATTTTATTTGATAGGGAAATATGTCATCGGTTCTTCTCATTTACCAAAAACATGTCAAAAGAGGTTCACAGTTGGTCCGAAATGCTTGGCTTGGGATTTATTTCCTGATCCTATTTTAATATTAAGTTTATTCACTTAAGAATGAATTTAGACTTAAGCATTAGAGAGGTCTAGGAAGGAATTATATTTATAACTGAAGAACCAGGTGACCATATTTTCTAAACCAAAAATCAGAACTCTGATTTTTCAACATAGACACAGTTTAGAGATGTTCTTTAACATCACAATACTGAAATTTCCAGGATGTCGCCATGGTTTAAAAGGCTACAGACACAAAACATTTAAAATCATTACTGTTCAAATAAATAGTTGCCTCTGCTACTGAACAAGCTGTATGGCCCTAGGTAATTAACCTCACTTTTCTAGACCTCAACTATCACACATGTTAAATGAAGAGGTTGGAAGTCACTGTCTTTATTCATTTATTTTTTTCTTCATAGTATGTGCAGCACGTGCCTGGCATGGAGTAGGTGGCTCAATAAAGACTGAGAGAATGAATGAATTCACAAATAAATAAATTTAAGCAACCCAAACATTAAACATTTTTAGCCCTTTTATATCAAGCATCTTCAGCCCAGACTATTTTTAAATATTGTCATTTGACAATCCATACAAAGAGAAACACAAACAATAAACCACTACTTGGGAAATTTTTTTAGTAATTAAAGAAATTCAAATTAAAACAATAATAAGATATTTCTTACATATTAATTTAGCATAGACAAATGCAAGTTATAAAATTAAATCCTGGTAAGTGCACAGAGAAACAAGTAGATTCACATATTGCTAATGACTGTGAAAGTCAGTAGTCTTTCTGGAGGCTGACTGGCAACTGATCTGAAAAGTCATAGAAATAGTTGGGACTCTTGTGCTATAATTCTTCTCTGAAAGAATATAAAACTTATTTAGCCAGTCAGCAAACGCTGGGTCTACCATAGGTCATAATTTGGAGAAATAAAAGGAAAAAGACAGTGAGTGCATTATTAGCTAGTGGGTTGACAGAGAATCCTAAAACAAAACAAAACAAAAAAACACAAAGATAACATTTTTCAGTGGCACTGCATGGCAGGCCTTTTTTTTTTTTTTTTTTTTTTGTGGTGGTGGTGGAGTCTCCCTCCATTGCCCAGGCTAGAGTACAGTGGTGGCACAATCTCAGCTCACTGCAACCTCTGCCTCCTGGGTTCAAGCAATTCTACTAGCTCAGCTCCCCAAGTAGCTGGGACTAAAGGCACATGCCACCATGCCCAGCTAATTTTTGTATTTTTAGTAGAGACAGCATTTTGCTTTGTTGGCCAGGTTGGTCTCGAGCTCCTGACCTCAGGTGATCTGCCCACCTCGGCCTCCCAAAGTGCTAGGATTACAGGCGTGAGCCACCGCGCCCGGCCAACATGGCAGGCTTTGAGGCTTTACCAGACTGACCATAGAATTCCTTCCACAATCATGTTATGTAAAAGATACCATTACACTCTTTTACAGATGAGGAATTGGAGGTTCAGAGAGGCTAAGTAACCAGTACACGATTATATGGCTAACAATTAGCAGAGCTATAATTTAAATCCAAACCTTCTAACTCTCCAAACCATCCATGTAGTTTCTACTACATCCCTCAGTGATAAGCATGTAATGCAAGGCGCAAAAATTGTAACCACTATAAGGAAAAGTCAAAGTGCCAAGAAGGTACTCAATTAGGTGGTGGTGGGTTTTTTTTATTTCTTAAGCTATTCTTAAAACTCAAGTCATCATTTATTACTTGATATATATTATTCATTCATTCACTCATTCATATGTTCATTCAATAAACATTCATTAAATTATTTATAACATCCCAGGATTTGCAGCAGATGCTGTGGATATGAATATGAACAAAAGCTAGAGCCTGACTTACAGATCTGCACAGGCAGGGAACAGGAAGAATTTGGCATTGCAATAATAGAAAACTTAAGTCCAGCTTCAGTGTTTAACTTGCTTGGGTTCTGGGCAAATCATTTAACCTTTCCCAGGCTCAAGCTCCTGATTAAACTTGGACAATAATAATAACCATCCGCAGGACTACTGGTATGATTTACCTGTAATCTGTAGGAAAACACATGGTTATCAGTAAAGCCCTATAAGAAATGGCAACAGCAAGATAAGTATTATGCTATGTGGATGGATTCCATTTTGACCAGGATCCTGCAAGCTGAGCCAGCCTACCAGCATCTCCCAGATGAGTGAGCATTAATTTATTGGCAACAAAATGGTTGTTCCATCACTACTCTGAATGAACTACAGGCCACCATTCTTAGAGCTCAATCATCCATTTTTAACTCTCTCTGCCTTTTGTCTAAAATAATCCTGAGGAGCCAAATGGATAAAGCACTCCCAGATAAGATTGTTATAAGTCTCTTTTCCCAGGAATTAAATTAAAAAAAAAAAAGAAAGAAAGAAGAAGAAAGAAGAAAAAAAAAATCAGGGTTGATAGGTCTTAAAGACCTCGTAGAGGAGTTTTCAACCAATGCCTGAACTTTCACAGTAACAGTCCAGTCAGCCACTGCTTGAATATCTCCAGCGATTAGAGATTCAGTAACTCCAGAAAGAGCCAATCTCATCTCATTCAGGATTAAGAGATGTCATGGAATCCTTACAAGATAAAAAAAAGGGTGGAGATCTTCCTTGACAAGCAGTTCTCTCAAAAGCCGTATGTTCCATCACCCGTCTAAGACACTGGGCAGAGGATGAGATCACCTCAGTGTTACGCTGGGACCAGGGCTGTGAACTTTGCACGTGTCATTTTCTTAGGGGCTGAATCTCCCCTTATGCAAAATGAGAAGACTCTGTGACTTCTATTCTGTGAGTCATCTCTCATATCAACTGCCTCAACCCTAATTCAGTTTTGCTTTATCATTTGCCTGGGCTGTTGTAGCAGCTCAGACAGCTCCTGCTGTCTCTAGCACCCTTGCCTTCAATCCATCTAGCACACTATAGCTGATTATTTTCTTAAGGCACAGATCCAGTCATCTCATTGATCTACTTGATGCTCCTTTCAGAATGCAGTCTCAACTTCTCAGTACAGCAATCAAGGTTTCTCTTAGTGTAGACCCTAACCCATCTCCATAGCCTCTCTACTATGCAGTCCACCTTCATGACTCTAATTTTTCAAGGCACCATGCACTTTCTCACCTGCATGTCTCTATCCATGTTATTTCTCCCACTTAAATATCCTCTATCCCACCAAACAAATTCCCACTTACCCAATACCCAATCAAATGACAATCTCTTTATCTGAGTTTCCCCAGGTCCCTAGGGAGTTACCATCCAATTAGAGCCATCAGACTTTTTTTTTTTTTTTTTTTTTCTGACAGAGTCTCACTCTGTAACCCCAGCTGGAGTGCAATGGTATGATCATAGCTCACTGCAAACTCAAATTCTGGAGCTCAAGGGATCCTCCCGCCTCAGCCTCTTGAGCAGCTAGGACTATAGGCATGCACTACCACACTGGCTAATTTTTTTATTTTTATTTTTTTAGAGACGGGATCTTGCTATATTACCCAGGATGGTCTTGAACTCCGGGCCTCAAGTGATCCTCCTGCCTCGGCCTCCCAAAGTACCGGGATGACAATGTGAGCTCTGCACCTAGTCCCTTCAGATATTTTCTGCATATACTTCTACATACTGTCTTGATTATTTATGTGACCTCCTGGAAGCAGAGACCACACTGCATTCATGTTTCCATCGTCGAAACCCAGGGTAACATATCACTAATTCTTTCACAGATGCACCTGACACATGATAATCAAATGAATACACAAATGTGTCAAATTTATGGGAAGAATGTTATCTTTAGGGTCCTGTCTAGCTGTCACTACTGGAACCCTAGATAGTCTCCAGGTAAAACTATGACCAAGAAGAGAGACTTCCAGGGTGGCAATGACCACCTACTGGAAAACTGACCTATCTTTCACCTCATTCTAAGAAAAGGTGTCACTTACCTGCCTGGCCACGGCAGAGTTTGCCTTTCCCATGAGTCAGGGCACACCCAGCCCTGTGGGTGGCAACTCTTTATTGCACTTCCTGAAAATGATTCGTTTTCATACCAAACAAGACAGAAGCTCCAGGTGCCAACGAAGTTATTTTCTTCCTTGAACTAAACAAGAACCACCTTCAGTGGAAATTCACTAGGAAGTACAAGTGCAGATGACTCTGCATAATGGAAATGAATTTCCACTGCGACCTCTTGGCACAGAGTTTAGTAGAGCATTAGGCTTCCACGGTTACAGCTAGAGATCGTTATCAAGATGGGCCACTGGATGGAAAATAATAGATTCAGGGACCCAGCTAAAGTACACACATGAACAGAAAACCAATCTTATTTCTTAAATCTCAGTAGCCAGAGCAATTCAGCTGCCTGCTGCATCCTGGTCTAAGCTTTCCCATCCTTCAATGTCTAACTGAAGGCTCAGCACTTCCAACAAGATCCAGCAATTCACAAGTCCATCAGTCCTTCACATGTGCCCCTCCCACGGCATTCTCTTATATTATAGATATACATTACCATGATTTTATCAACCCTCATAAACAGTAAGTGCTTACGATCGTGACATACCCTTCAAACAGACTTAAATTCCACTTCTACAAATGTAGTTTATTCAGCAGACTTTTTTTTGTCTTTTTTTTTTTTTTTGGAGACAGAGTCTTGCTCTGTTGCCCAGGCTGAAGTGCAGTGGTGCCATCCTGACTCACTGCAACCTCTGCCTCCTGGGTTCAAGCAATCCTCCTGCCTCAGCCTCCCGAGTAGCTGGGATTACAGGCGCCCACCACCACACCCGGCTAACTTTTTTTTTTTTTTTTGTATATTTAGTAGAGACGAGGTTAAATCATGTTGGCCAGGCTGGTCTCGAACTCCTGACCTCACGTGATCCACCCACCTCAGTCTCCCAAAGTGCTGGGACTACAGGCATGAACCATCACTCCTGGCCACTCAGCAGACATTTCTTGAGCACCTAGCACCTCCTCTAACAAAAACAGTGGATGTTTGTTGAGTCCTTGCCTTATGCCTAGCCTTATGCACATTATTTACACTACCTCACTCAATATTCACCTATAAGTAGGGTGACCATATAATGTATCCTCCGAATCAGGACACCTATGAGAGTAAAAAGGAACACTATTGATACCACTGAAGTCCTCTGCAAGTTGACAGTTGTGCTGCTGGGTGGTGGCCTGAGTAATTAAGGGACACTAACAATGGCTTTAGCAGGAAGGGTGCATGCTGGAGGCAGGTCAAAGCATCCTCCATTAAGGTCAGTGACCCTGACCTGTCCTGATCCTCATGCTTATCCAGCCCATGAAAGGTTCCCAAACAGGTTTCTGAAGAAGACCTGGTTTCACCTTCAACACCAGCTTTCCATTTGAACTACAGAGGGATCTCCAGCTATGATGCAAAGTCACAGCACAAGCAGTTACAACAGTAGAAGCAGACCCTCCATGGGTAACAGATACAAACAGTGCAAACAAAACCCAAGAGAAGGTGGGATGGTGGCAGTGGAAGAAGGGACACTGCACAGCCATCCACTGGTGACAAATCAGTGCACAACCTGGAAATGCCCGTGAATGTCTGTGGCACTCATCCCACTTTTGGGGGCACACTATACTCAACCGTGGTGACCTCATTAATAAGAGATCTAAAAATGAATACATGGAGAAAGCAAATAGTGCCTGTGACCACCCAGGGAGCACCCTGTATTAAACAGCACAGTGAGGACTTGAACTAGGAGTTGCCTAGGTCTAAATCCCTTGAGCCCCACAAGCAGAGTAAGGTGTCATCACTGTGTGCCAGATGCCCTGCTGGGCACCCAGCATCGGACACATGTACAGACTGCATTACCCCTGACAAAGCGCCGTCACAGAAATGCCCCTGATTCTCACAAATGCATTGTGATATATCACAGGATCTCCATTGAAAGGTAATTTAGGCTCAGGGATGTTCCAGAACTTGTTCAAGATCACAGGGCTTGTGGTTAGCCCAAACACAGGTCTTTGTTTTCCTTACACCAAAAATCACCGGTATTGCCAAAATAATCTAGTATGGTGAAGCCCAGATCTTTGAACTCCCCGGTCCCAAATCTGATTTTTAGTCTTGCCTTCCAAAGCTTCGAATATAGTCAGCTAATGCTACTAATTAGTACTAATGAAGTAATAATAACTACTTCTCACCTGTGTAAAGGGCTTGCAGGGATGTTCACATCAACTATGCTCATTTGCAAAAGTTAAGGAACAAGACAGGAGTTTTGGAGTGGGGGTTTGATTCTCACTCTGCCACTTAAGGCCCTGCACCCCAGTTAGGAACGTTTTATAACCCTTGAACTCTTGACCAATATCTGCAAGATAAGACTGATCTAGCCAACTTGTCTCTTGCATTATAATTGGGAAGAAACTAATAAAAATGATTATAAAACGCATTTGCTACATTAAAAGTGCTATGAAGGCTATGAAATACTCATGGTTTCTGTGAGATATATTGTGATGGGCAGGTTCGATAGGCGAGGCAAACACAAGAGGATCTACCTTGTAATGGATCTAAAACTATTGCCTAAAAACCTTTAGGCAAGCAAAAATAAGTAAATATTAATGGAGAACGGTAAAGAGCAGGGGCAGGGAGCTGTCAAAAGCAAGGAACCTTGGTATTAGCATGGAAGCATAGCTTGGTTCTCACAAACAAGCATCAGTGGCAGCCATCCATGGCAGTAACATAAATAAATCGCCAGACCACACACACTCAAACTGAACCATTTTAATCTGATTGCTTTCTAAGTATGAAGCACAAGTTTCAAGCCTAAGATATGATAATCTCCAAGTTACATCCTCTCCCAAAATTCTCCAAAGCAGAGAAACCCCTAGTGGAGGGTGGAGTGGGGAAGGAATGTGTGAGGTACAGCAGAAATCGAGAATGAAAAATACCTGGAGAATATGCGGTGTTTGGTTTTTTGTTCTTGCGATAGTTTACCTAAAGTATAATAATAATAATAATTAAAATAAATAAAGAAAGAAAGAAAGAAAGAAATAAAAATATATACTTTTGTGATAAGAAAAAAAAAAAAAGAAAAATACCTGGAAACAGGGCTGGCCTGGGAGTCAAGGCTGTGGCCCAACTCCACTTCAGCTGACAAGCATGTGATTGAGCAACTCTGTCCCTTTTCTGGGGCCTCAGTTTCCTCATCTGTATACCAAGGGATCAGCTCACTCTGGCCAAGAAGGCCCCAGTCCATGCTTGGCTGGTAGCTTGCTGCTTCTCCTGTTGACTACAAACTTTGGTGTACATTAAAAAATTCTTTTCCCCAGCCAAGACTGATAAGCTGTCAAACAATCAGAAGGACAAAAGTAGGAATTAAGCTACCTGATATTATTCTAGCAGCAAACAGTTTCTGGAATCCATTTTTCCCTCCGTACGCTGCTGACCTGATACGGGCCCATTTCTCCTGTCCTGGAACACTTCAACAGCCTTCTAAGCTGGGACTCTGCCTCTGGTCTTAACCTGCCCTCAGTCTGCCACCAGAACTCTTTGAAATACAGATCCAACAGGGCCCTCCTTTGCTCAAAAAAAAATTATGATAAAAGCCTTCCTGCTCCCTCCCACCTCTGCCATCATCCTTAGCTTGGCTCATCAGCTCTTCATCAACTAACCCTCCCTAGCCAGCCCCATCTCTCACAGTGATCTCCAAACACACATTTATATTCCTCAAATACTTTTAGGCCTCAGGCCTGTGCACATACACCAAGGTCCCTATGGCTAGAAAGCTCTTCCACTGCTGTCCACCGTGTAAACTCCTATTCACTTCTCAAAATCCAACCAAATGTCTTCTTTTCCATAGGCATTCACCAGTTCTTCTAGATGATTGGTCACTCCTTTCTCCATGTTCCCATTAGCCCTTTGCTTATTACTTTATTGAAGCCTTAGCATCTTCTCTTTCAGTTTCTTTCCTATGATAGAAGGAAGACTCTGGAAGGCAGAGCCTATCTCAGTTTTCTTTGTAACCAGTATCTAGCATTTCTGCCTGGCATACAGTAATCGCTTTGTACACAAGTACTGAACTCAATACATGAAATTGAGTTGTATCTGATCACAGATACGTGTGGGTTGGAAGGGTTAAGGAGTCTGGAAATTGCTTCATGGCACAAGGTGGATTTTGATATTGATCCTAGAATCACAGGTTTACAACAGGCAGAGACAAAAAGGCTGGAAACTCCAGGTAGAGAAAACAGCATAAGAAAAGGCATGGATTAAGAAAACAGAGGGCTGGGCACAGTGGTTCACTCCTGTAATCCCAGCACTTTGGGAGGCCAAGGCCAGCAGATCACCTGAGGTCAAGAGTTCAAGACCAGCCTGGCCAACATGGTGAAATCCCGTCTCCACAAAAATACAAAAATTAGCCGGGCGTGGCGGCAGGCACCTGTAATCCCAGCTACTTGGGAGGCTGAGGTAGAAGAATCGCTGGAACCTGGGAGGCGGAGGTTGCAGTAAGCCAAGATATTGCCATTGCACTACAGCCTGGGCAACAAGAGTAAAAATCCATCTCAAGGCTGAGTGTGGTGGCTCACACCTGTAATCCCAGCACTTTGGGAGGCAGAGGCAGGTGGATCATGAGGTCAGGAGTTCAAGACCAGCCTGGCCAACATAGTGAAACTCCATCTCTATTAGAAATACAAAAATTAGCCAGGCATGGTGGCGGGCACCTGTAATCCCGGCTACTTGGGAGGCTGAGGCAGGAGAATCACTTGAACCCATGGGGTGGAGGTTGCAGCGAGCCAAGATTGCGCCACTGCACTCCAGCCTGGGTGACAAAGTGTGACTCCGTCTCAAAACAAACAAACCAAACAAACAAAAAAATACTCCGTCTCAAAAGAAAAGAAAACAGAGGAATGTTCAAGACCACCTGTCTGTGTGAGGGAAAAGTGAAAGAGCAGTTGCAACTACAATTATCCTTAGCATAGTTAATCTCACAAACCTCAGCTCTACACTCCCAGTCCCCCAATCTTCACTCTGCTGGCAGGACTGTCCAATGCCACCTGTGCCAGCAACAACCGGCTCAAGGTTCTGGGGCAGTAAAAACAGTCCCGCTCCCCCATGATTGCTATCCTGTGGCTGCAGTGAACTATTTTACTCCCTCTCTTCATCAAGCAAGTATTTCTGGAGTGCCTACCATGTGTCAGGCATTCTTCTGGGCATTGGGAATACAGCCATCAACAAGCAGACATCACTGCAATCCTCAAGCAGCTTATTTTAAAGTGGAGAGGAGGCAGACACACAAATATGTAAGATGAAGTGGTGACGTATGCTTATTTGTGTCCATAAACATTGTTCATTCACCAAACAGCTACTGAACATCCTGGGGTCCGTCTCCTCTCACAACACAATAAACAGATTATTAATGCCTTTATCTGTGAGTGGCCAAAATGTAGATGACCCACCTGACTCAGGTAGGTGATAGGAAGGATTGTAGGTGTTCCCTCAGAGCCCTGAGCCAGAAAGCTTTCCTAGAGGACGCAGAAGCTATATGGTTCAGCACCAGAGAACATATAGCACTGTTACAGGAGCCGTAAGATGAAAGGTAATGACTGAGTTCAAGACTGTCACTTCCCCACTCTGTTACTTTATGACCCTAACTGCCTCTCTACGAGGATAAATCACATCCTTATCACAACAAGGGACTGGGGAAGGGAGCTCTGTTGAAAGAGGCAGATGATTTGCTAGAGAGCCTTAGTCCTTTCCAGTTAGGTTTGGGGAGAGACGACACCCAAGGTAGCATCTTAAGAGAGAAAAAGGGGCTAGAACAGCACCAGTGTGGGACTGAGAAGCCCGTTTGTCCATGTGAATCCTCAATTGTGATCCCACTAGGTCCCCATGAATGTGGGCTGAGTTAAATTCCAGGGAAGAACACAGACAAGCAATGTCGATTTGAGCTTTTCATGCGTGTGGGTACAGAAGAGTGGTGAAGAGGCTATAAGAATCAGGCGGAAGTTTGAATGTCTCCTGGTAGTTGTGTAACCTTATTTCACCAAATTCATTTTCTCATCTGCAAAATGAAACTGGTAATCAAAAAACCTACTTTAATGAATTAATATGATAATTACATAACAGGTGGTAAGCATTTGAAAATATTTCAAAATTATATTACTATTAAAAAAGAATGATAGGAAAGTAAACATTTTCTAGCCTCAACTCTGTGGTTTACCTGCTTCCAAACATTAATCCCTACAGCTACCTACAGCTACCTATCCACCTACCAATCTCACTGATGTGACCAACATTTAGAATGCACCGGCCTTTTTCTCCAAGCCTCCAGGCAGCCTACAGCAGACTTCCACAACACACTTGAAATCCTTCCGCCCTCAGGTTCTCCACCTCATATGCTCCCTCAAGCCAACAGATTTTCACCCAGATACTACTAGCTTCCTGCATGCAGCAACATGATTATATCTTCCCCTTCCTCACCTCTACTAAGTTTCTTCTAGCAAAGCACAGCCCTCCAAAGCCAGATTCCAGGAAAAGTCTCACCCACCAATGAACATACTCAGCTTGGAGCCTCTAATCGTGGCCCAGGGTCAAAGTCCCAGGTTCACTCAGACTAAAAGTGGTACTATGCCTCCTGCATTACCATCCAAATAACTACTCCCACAGAGACGACTCTAGAGACCCTGCCCAGCCTTATTCTCCTGTGAATCTCTACAGAACCACTTAACAGCCCCTATCGAGATTAATTTAAACCTTACTTATTAAAAAGTAAAGGTCCTCTTCTTTCTCCATTTTCCATGGTCCTCTTCATGGCTGGCCTTTCAAAACACAGCCTGGAGAATAAAGCAGCTTCTCCCTGCTTCTGCATCTGCTACTATCTTGTTAATAGGTCCTTCTCTCACCTGTCCTTCTTCTACCTGGACAACTCCTACTCATTCCTAGAGGTTCAGCTCAGACACCCCCCTCTCTATAATGGCTTCCCTGAGGGTGAGCCTTCTCAGTGAAGAGCAGCCAAAACTTACCCTGTAAAAGCACTTAATACACGGACATGGCCCACTCCACCTTTTTCCCTCCCCCTCACACCCACCACACACTTGTGTGCTCCTCAAAGGCAGGTACCATGTACACCTCATCTTTGTACGCTCAGAGCCTAGCCAGTTTCTGGTTCACCATAAGCAGGCTCCAACCCCTGGTTTTACAGGCTAGCTGCCATTTTCTATCTCCCTGTCTTTTTTCTGTTTAATGCAGCAAATATCTGCGCTAAGGGGGCTACACAGTTCTCATGAGTTACACTCTGTCCGTGTACAAAATCCCCATCATTCCAGCATCTTCAGCATAGTTCTGAAATCAAATCCGATCTAACTCTTGCCCCATTCCCAATTAACCCAGACTGGCTCCACAGCAGGGTAAAGTCACATGTCGTCCCCAAGAAGCAAAAGTTCTGGGTTGTAATTTTGAGCACATCTCTAATTAGCTATATGACCTTGGGCAAGGGTTAAAATAAAGGTGACAGCAGCAGTAGGCCTCATTCTCAGGGGACCTTTGAGATTCAAATGGAATATCTGATTGGAAAGTGTTTTATAAAGTGCAAAGCACTGTACATTCATAAAGGACATGATTAACAATTTTATCAAATTTAAGCCATCAACTATAAGATGCGCCGTTACCAACTTAGGATGAAAAACAACTGCACAACTATGGTACGTTGTAATAAGACAACCACATTTCAGTGATATTAAAATGTGAAAAAAGTGTGTTTTAGAATTGATTCGATACAATGTATTTGTCTCAATAAAATACAGGAATCTGCTATAAAATTTTCATATTTGCCAATGGCACATAATAGGTATTCAGTAACCTATGTCAAGTAAATGAACAAGAACCAATTGATAATATTATTTTTCTTGGGGGGGCACGGCAGGGGAAATGGAGTCTCACTCTGTCACCCAGGCTGGAGTGCAATGGTACAATCTCGGCTCACTGCAACCTCCTCCTCCCAGGTTCAAGCAATTCTCCTGCCTCAGCCTCCCAAGCAGCTGGTACTACAGGCACATGCCACCACACCCAGCTAATTTTTGTATTTTTAGTAGAGACAGGGTTTCACAATGTTGGCCAGGCTGGCCTTAAACTCCTGACCTCAGGTGATCCGCCCACCTCAAGCCTCCCAAAGTGCTGGGATTACAGGCTTGAGCCATCGCGCCCAGCCAATAATGTTCTTAGGCCAAATTATTACCTCTCTCATTGGAATTGGGCAGCAGGCTTCCCAATGCCAGTACCTCCCCTCTAAATCATGTCTCAGCCTGCTCAAAACCCTCAAATGATGACTTTAAGATATATCCAAACTCCTTAGCCTGGCATTTTTAAGGCCCTTTATAACCAAGTTTCCTCTCCTGTCCATCATTTCCTGGAAGTGTCTTCACTAGAAATGTGTCACTCCAAGAAAGATCGTACTCAAGTCCCAGCCATGGCAATCAACTCATCAGCTCAGCTTCTCCTCCCTCTGGGTACACTCAAAACCAATTCTAGACCCACGCTGCTTACAGAGAGCCTGCCTCTGGGGGGACTGCCTGACCCTAAGGCCCCAGGCTTTTATCCCTACCATTCAGATTAAGTAATCCCCTCTGAAGCCTACATTCTAGACTATAAAGGTTGGAGTGTTGGGGTTGGGGGCTGCATTGCAGAAATTAAATGCAAAAATACACACTCTCCTTTTTTTGTTGTTGTTTTTTGTTTTTTTGAGAGGGAGTCTCCCTCTGTCACCCAGGCTAGAGTGCAGTGGTGTGATCTCGACTCACTGCAACCTCCGCCTCCCGGGTTCAAGCGATTCTCCTGCCTCAGCCTCCCAAGTAGCTGGGACTACAGGCCCCGCCACCACGCCCAGCTAATTTTTTGTATTTTTAGTAGAGACAGGGTTTTGCCATGTTGCCCAGGCTGGTTTCGAACTCCTGCTCAGGCAATCCGCCCACCTCGGCCTCCCAAAGTGCTGGGATTACAGGCGTGAGCCACCATGCCTGGCCCACACACTTTTTCCTTTAACTGCCCCCTGGTGCTGGCAGGAACTGTGCAAGCAGAAAACCTGGTGACGAAATGGAGAAAACCGTATTGGGTGTCCTAGCCCCCCACTGTCCACCATTATTGACCGTAGGCTCTAGGTCTAGCACCCACCTTTGTGGACCTTTACCTATTCTTCTATCTGTAAGAGTTGAGGAAGGGGGAGGATGGAAGAGGGAGCTAGATGCTTTCTAAAGGTGCCTAGCCACAGTTTCCCTTTCTTCACTTTAGGCTTTCTTAAAATGCGCATGTGCAGGGAAAGGTAAGCCATTAAGTCATTAACACCTTAGTGAGAGTGAATTTTACAGGAAAGGCAAGACATTTAGAAAAAGGGGAAGGAATGGATAGAGAAAGGGGACTGGAAACACAGTTAAGTGAGTTTGGTACTAGCAAAAGCCCCAGAGAAGACCCTGAGTTCTCGCTAGTTGTTTTGTGTTGGGGGAGGGAAAGCAGTGGATCCCTTCTAAGGGAAGGGAAGCCAGAGAGATTTTTCAGTTCTCCTACGACTCCGAGGTTCCAAAGACTCTGCCCTGTCCAAGCACCCAGGCACAATTCCACTGATTAGCTCATCTCATGTCACAACCTCCCCCATCCCCAACCCTCCAACTAAAGAATATATACTTTCATCTCCATTTCCCACACTACTTAGTCTTCTCTGGCCCACGGTTCTCTCGAAGAGATGTTTTCCTCCAAGCCGCTAGCTGGCTTCAGGAAACTCCTCAACCTTCAAAAGCCCCATTCAGTGCAGGATTCTCCAAAGGGCCGTGCCAGGGACCAGAAAATCAGACCCCTTCCCTAGAACTTCCTTTAACTTTGTCCATGCCTTTCCTCCAGCACTTAGCATTTTCTACCCTAGGCCAGGTTTGACTCCTAGGTTCAACTGAGTTCCTTGAGGGCAACGTCCAACACACCCAGCACAGTGTCTGCCACACACAGGGTGCTAGAGAAATGCTTAAGAGAAAGGGAACTGAAGTCCGGAGCCAACTATTTGAATTATGGTTTGGCCTCTAGTAAATAACTTCCGGGCGACCCTCCTTCTCTCTGGGCCTCAGCTGCCCCAACTGTAAAATGGGAGGACTTGGAGGACTGGGTCTAGGCCCTTTCCGCTGTGACAACTGTGATTCCGCGAAAGCTCTAAGCGGATGGGCGTGGCCCCGCCCCCTGGGCGCCCAGAAAAGTCCGGGCAGGGGGCGCGCAAGTCTCCAACCCCGCCTAGCCTGGGGTCGACGCTTTCGGAAAAACTCTGGGTCCCCCTCCCCCATGGCGTGCACCCCGTGATTGGGCCGCGGCCGGCACTTCCGCACAGCGGGCCAGGCCTGAGCAGGGCGCGCGCCCCGCGCTCCTGCCACCCCGGAGGCGCTCGCGCCGGGGGAGGGCTGGGGGTTCCCGAGGCGCCCGCGGGCGGAGGGTGAGGGGAAGGAAGGATTTGCAACAATACCTCAGGGAGGAGGCAGCCGGGGCAGCGGCGGTGGCGGCGGCGGCGGCGGCGGCGGCGGCGGCGGCGGCTGCTGGAGGCGGAGGCAGAGGCAGAGGAGGAGGTGCCCGGGCACTCCCCCTCCCATTGTCCCCAGCCCCGGACAGGCCCGGCCCCGCGCCCCACACTGGCCTTCTCCAGCGCGCCGCCCGCGCCCAGCGCCCCGCGCCCCGCGCCCAGCGCCCCGGGCCGTGCAGCCAGCCCTTACCTTGCAACGCCCGGCTGTCCCCCGATCGCTAAAGCTACTTATCCCGGGAAAGCTCGCGCGGGACCCGGGAACGAACCCACAGACAAAAAGTGAAACTTCGGCAGGGCTGGAGCGGCTGCTGGTTGGTGCCTTTCCCCCTCCTTCCTCCCCACCGTCCCCACCCCCTCCCCTTGGTCTCCCGTGCGGTGCCCTGAGCGCTGGAGGCTGACGTCAGGGGCCTGAATTCCTGACTTTGCCTGCACGCATTTGTCCATGTAAGGTATGGGAAGGCGTGTGCCCGCGGAGCCGCCGCGCAGAGCTCGCCTGGCGGGGGAGGGGAAACCCGCAGCCGGCAGTGGCTTTGCCAAAAGGTGGGCGCACTGAGGGTATTGCATTTCCTGGGAGGAAGAGGAGGAGATGCGGGAATGCAGGGAGCTTGCAAAGGAGGAAGGGAAAGAGGGAGATGTGGAGACTTTGCCCCTGCTAGAGGAAGAGGAAGGAGACGTAGGAGGAAGCGGCCGCGTCGGGGGGCTCCTGGAAAATGGAAAAGCCGGCGTCTACTATTAAGGCGTCAAATTAGGGCACTGAGCTTGAGTGGAAGAGATCCAACCATGAAAACCCCTTCCAAGATTTTCCTCGTGAGCCCCGCCCTGGATTCCCAGCAAGACTCAAAACTTACAAGGTGTCAGAGCTGGCAAAGACCAACTTCCAGCCCGTCCGCTTGGCACGTGAGGAAACTGAAGCTTTCGGAAGAGAAATGACTTGTACAGGGTCGTCACTCAACAGATCGAGGAGCGGGCCCAGGCGCTCTGCCTCCCACTTGGGTTCCTGCCTCCAGGAAGGGCCCTGGCTCCCTTTTAGCCCTGAGCCTTGAAGCAGGTTAGATGTCCGCGGGCTGCGCGGACCACCCAGTGATTTCTACTGCTCTTGGCCCAGAGCCAGTTCCTGGAAGGTCCTGGTTGACAGTGAGCCCTGAATATGAATGACAATCAGTTGCTTCAGGGCAACTTCCTCTGTCCTATGCTCAAATAAATGAATCCCTGGAGTTTAACGTTTACTTCTGAGCCCCGCCCAGAAAGCTTGCTCTGTGCTTATAGCTTCAAAAAAGTCTGCGAACGAGATGAACTGGTTTGAATACAGACAAGCCTGTTATTGGAAGTTTTGAGTTGGATTTTTCTTTCCCCTCTGACATCTGTAAGGGTGAACGACGATGAGAACCACCACTTACTGTGTTAGGGGATTATGACGTGCAGCAGCCATGGCCTGGAAAGCACTCCATACCCTGAGACTTCTTTCCTCGCACTTCTCTCCTATTAATATCTAAAATAATCCCTCACGTTAGCACATAATGAAAGCAGTCTCTCACCCGGCTATTGCATCTTCAGGTGAGTTAGATAGGACAAAGCGTAGTCCCCCCTTTACACTTCAGGCAAAAACTTAAGAAACGTTACTCGCCCAACACAAAATGACTGACCAAGCACCTGTCTTCCCCTCCTCCCATCCAGGTCTCCTGACTAATCCCTTGATCTTTCCATACCTGGCCCTGACCTCTAGCAGGACCTAATTCCATTCTAACTGTTGAGAGTACACTATGAGCTACTGATTCATAAAAACTCCAAAAATTGGTTCTTCTGAGGATGGATTTTAGTGGGATTCTTTTGAACAGGAATTAAGGAAATAATGTAAAAACACATGTTATTGGATTTATTAAGCACCTTCCTTGTGCTTAATAAGTGTTTGAATTCAGACATTTCAGGGGTAAGACTACTTAACCTCTGTGTTCCCTTCAACTGTCTAATGTACACATACAAAAATATGAACATGGCTGGGCGCGGTGGCTTACACCTGTAATTCCAGCACTTGGGGACGCCGAGGCGGGCAAATCACCTGAGGTCAGGAGCTCGAGCCAACCTGCCCAACATGGCAAAACCCCGTCTCTACTAAAAATACAAAAAATTGGCGCCGGGCGTGGTGGCGAGCCCCTATAATCCCAGGTATTCCGGAAGCCGAGGCAGGAGAATTGCTTGAACCCGGGAGGCAAAGGTTTTAGTGAGCCGAGATTGCACCACTGCACTCCAGCCTGTGGGACAGAGCAAGACTGTTGTCAAAAAATATATATATATATACACACATATATATACACATACATACATACATATGTATGTATGTATGTGTGTATATATATGTGTGTATATATATATGTGTGTATATATATGTGTATATATATATGTGTATATATATGTGTGTGTATATATATATATGAAGGCAGTAACAGAAAGGTAAGGTCGAGAATAACCACCCATTCCACAGAATAATAAAGAATTTATCTCTTTGCAACTAACATAGTTTGAAATGGGAGATACGGGCTCTTGGAGAGATTTTTTTCTGGGGTTTTGAAAAGGTCAGATCCTATCAAAACACAATCCACTCACTCAAACATTTCAGCATACTCACATTCTGAGTACTACTGTTTAGTGTGAAAAGAATTCCACATGGACACAGGAAGGGGAACATCACACTCTGGGGACTGTTGTGGGGTGGAGGGAGCAGGGAGGGATAGCACTGGGAGATATACCTAATGCTAGATGACGAGTTGGTGGGTGCAGCGCACCAGCATGGCACATGTATACATATGTAACTAACCTGCACATTGCGCACATGTACCATAAAACCTAAAGTATAATAATAATAAATAAATAAATAAATAAATAAATAAAAAGAATTCCAGTGTTACATGAAGTAAAAATGGATTATCTCAGTCTTCATGGAATATAACGGGACTTGACCAGCATTTCCTTTTTTTTTTTCCTTCAGTAACCCACTTATAAAGAATAATAGGGTCCTAATGAGGATTAAGATTTAATAAGGTGTAATTAGAGTTGTTCATTTCTTCCATCATATACATTATAAGAGTACTGTGCTGGATCCAGAAATGCTACTAATTATGTTGAAACTGTTGTATGGGTGTGTTGGGGAAGATCACTATGATTCTCCTCTTGAAATTTTTATGAATTGCTCACGGTGAGCTTGGTGTTAGCATGAACATCATATAAAGTTAACTACAAAAGATAATTCTGACTCATGAGGAACTTCCCAGGAGTATAACCACCCAAGTCATAATCTGGATGCTTAGTGAACTGCATACGGTGTTGTCGTCACTGCTAACCCTACCAAAAGCCTCATTCCCATTGACTGTTCCGGTTTCTTTCGTACTGTTACTTTTCTCAACCTCCTGTTACAAATTTCTATGTGCAGGGGCTTGCATGAAATGGGAAGGTTGTATGAATTTGCACTCAGTGGTAGAAAAATACTGGTTTACCAATTCAGAGGCTAAAAAAAGCATAGAATTTCAGGTGTAGTGTGGGGTCATTTGGTCCAAGGATAGCACACTGGTGGCCTAAAGGCTACCAGCAGCATTTTCATGGGTTCAGTAATGGCATAAAAGACTTTTAGGCAAACTGGGCTTGGGTCCTGCCTTTCATTTGCATCCATTACAGTCCTGTACACATGGCCTTTGTGTAGCTCATGCCAGTCCTTATTTGGCGTGCTGGGCAATATTTTAAGGAGTTTTCATATACATTTCACTTAACTCTCACAAGACCTCTTCTGAGGTTGGCATTATTATTTTTTTACTTTATCCATGAAGAAACTAAAGCCCAGGGAGTTTAAGTACTAGCTCTGTGTTAAAAGCTGAGTAAGCTCTTTTTTTTTTTTTTTTTTTGAGATGGAGTCTTGCTCTGTCGCCCAGGCTGGAGTGCAGTGACACAATCTCTGCTCACTTCAAGCTCCACCTCCTGGGTTCACACCATTCTCCTGCCTCAGCCTCCTGAATAGCTGGGACTACAGGCATTCGCCACCATGCATGGCTAATTTTTTTTTTTTTTTTTTGTATTTTTAGTAGAGACGGGGTTTCACCAGGTTAGCCAGGATGGTCTCGATCTCCTGACCTCGTGATCCACCCTCCTCGGCCTCCCAAAGTGCTGGGATTACAGGCGTGAGCCACTGCACCCGGCCCCAGGCTGAGTAAGCTCTTATCAGCTGAGGGTAGGTAAGCTAAGATTCCACGCTGATCCCTGGCAACCTGGCACCTCGCTCACCCACTGTTGAGTGACCATCTGCTCTCAGTTTGAACACTCAAGCGTAGGGAACTTATGATCTCCTACAGCTGACCAAGAGGAAAAGTTCTGAAGAGGCTATTAGAAAAATAATAAGAATAAGAGGGCCATGGATGATAGAAGGTAAATACCTATCTGCTGTTGCCTCTGAGAGCCTAAAACTTATCAGGCCAAATGCCTCTAGTATGGTTTGCACGGACCTTCATAATTTGGCACCTACTTGTCCCTTCAGCCTCATTTCTTCCAGGCCTTTATGTGCCCCCACCCTCCACCCTCCTTCTAGTAGTTTTCCAAGCACATCTTACCTCTCCCTGCTTATCTCTGTTTGCATATCTTCCCTTTTCCTTCGGGAGTCCTCAGCATTCTCTTTCAGATAACTTCAAGTGATGGGGCCTGAATGCAAGCAGACCAACGAGAGGAGCCCAGGCATTTGGAAGTAGCAATCAAGACTAGCATGGGGGCCGGGCGCGGTGGCTCATGCCTGTAATCCCAGTACTTTGGGAGGCCGAGGCAGGCGGATCACCTGAGGTTGGAAGTTTGAGACCAGCCCGGCCGACATGTGAAACCTCATCTCTACTAAAATTACAAAAATTAGCCAGGCATGGTGGTACATGTCTATAATCCCACCTACTCAGGAGGTTGGGGCACAAGTATCACTTGAACCCAGGAGGTGGTGGTTCCAGTGAGCGAAGATCACTGATTTTTCATCAGTGTGTTTGATCTCCTCCATGTAAATATAGGATTCTTTATAGTAGTCTTCATGTCTTGTTCATTTCTCTTCCCCAGCAGCCAAGGCAGTACCTGGCACTTACAACCAAATGCACTCTAGCCTGGTTGACAGAGCAAGACTCTGTCTCACAAAACAAACAAACAAACAAACTAGCACGGAGAGGGACACGAGAGAGAAATGTTTATGGTCCTTGCCTTACCCTAAATTACTGTGCAACCTTTTGGCAAGTCACTTCCTCTCTATTCTGAGTTTCTTTATCTATTCAATCAGGTTCTTAGATTTGGTGGTCTCTAACACTCTCCCAGTTTTTCAGTTTAATGTTACATTCTACCCAGTGACCAAATTCATATTCCAGAAGCATAGTATGCTATGTCATACCACAAATCTTGTAAACGTTCCTGATATGGTTTGGCTGTGTCCCCACCCAAATCTCATCTTGAATTGCAGTTCCTATCCACACATGTCACGGGAGGGACCAGGTGGAGATAATTGAACCATGGGGGCGATTTCCCCCTTCCTGTTCTCGTGATAGTGAGTTAGTTCTCATGAGGTCTGATGGTTTTATAAAGGTCTTTCCCCTTCACTGGGCACACATTCTTCTGCCTCCTGTTGCCACATGAAGAAGGACATGTTTGCTTCCCCTTCTGCCATGATTGTAAGTTTCCTGAGGCCTCCCAGCCATGCTGAGCTGTGAGTCAATTAAACTTTTTTCCTTTATAAATTTCCCAGTCTTGAGTATGTCTTTATTAGCTGTGTGATAATGGACTGATAGGGTTCAATAATATCAACCAAATTAAGTTCATACCCTGCAGCTTCCCCTTCCTCATTTCATGATCAAATCCTGATGGCCTTTTCCAACTATAAGTTGTACCTCCAACACCCCTTCCTCCACCACACACATACATACACACACACACACACACACACACACACACACACACCACTTCCTTTACTTCCTGCCTCTGGGCTTTTGCACGTTTAGTTTTCTCCTCTTGAACCTAAAAGACTTTCCAGGGCCATCTCTGAAACTGCAGATTCTACGTGTCCAGCCAACCCCCTCTCATGGAATCTCTACCCCATTGCCCATTCCTTCCAAACTCCCTCCATTAATATGAAAATAACTTCTCTGTTTTCTCAAAAAGATACCCATTTCATTATCCCAATGCATTAGAATTTTTCATCAGTGTGTTTGATCTCCTCCATGCAAATATAGGAATCTTTATAGTAGTCTTCATGTCTTGTTCATTTCTCTTGCCCAGCAGCCAAGGCAGTACCTGGCACTTATAACCAAATGTTATCCAGTAAGTGAGTGAATGAGTGAATCACTCCTTCACTCAATGTAGACAGAAAAGCAACACAATTGATGCTGTCTCTCTGGAGGATTGGTCATGCTTCTTTAGACCATGACTCTGAGCAGGCATCAGGAGGGGCAAGGGGAAGAGACAGGACTAATATTGGTCATTTGTTACAATGTGCTGTGTATGCACTTTCTAGGCCTTCTAATGATTACCATACATAAATTGTATAAATTTTCTGATAACATCGTTCTGCTATTAGAATAGACATGAAATTAAAGCCATGGTTATTTTGCAACTTTATATAAACAAAATTTAAAAAGATACCTAAGGGCGTCTTTTTTCAGAAATAACTAAGCATAAGTGACAGTTTTAATATTTTATGTATCCTCTTCGATAGTTGAACATAGATCTTTTCCAAGATTATAGTACCAGTGTCGTATACAAACAAGTCCTCTGGGTGACAGTGACTCTAGCTCGGCCCAATGAGCATCAGCCTTTTGAAAAGCGGTTAAAAACTTAATATGGTAAATAGTAGTGCAGGCTTTTAGTGAATGCAACACTAAAGATAATAGAACAGTTTATAGACTGGGCATGGTGGCTCACACCTGTAATTCCAGCACTTTGGGAGGTCGAGGCGGGCAGATCACTTGAGGTCAAGAGGTCAAGACCAGCCTGGCCAACAAGGTGAAACCCCATCTCTACTAAAATATAAAAATTAGCCAAGTGTGGTGGTGGGCACCTGTAATCCCAGCTACTCGGGAGGCCGAGGCAGGAGAATCGCTTGAACCCAGTGGGCAGATGTTGCAGTGAGCCAAGATCGTGCCACTGCATGCCAGCCTGGGGGACAGAGTGAGACTTCCTCTCAAAAAATAAAATAAAATAAAATAAAATAAAACAGATTATAAAAGGTTTGCTTACTCTCTCTTCTTCACATCTCATTGTAGAATGAAGGAAGAAAGTGAATGTAAAATGAAAAGAATGTATCATCAGACTTCCTAAATGAATGTTTTCTCTTTTTATTGAGTACTAGGTCTTTGATGTCACAAGCTAATTTCTTCATTAGCTTACAGGAGTCAAATCAATATGGACAAACAATCATTTGTATCTGTCCCCTGGGTTTCTGCCCAGTTTTACCCAGTTTTTAGTAAGTGGCTATAGTGTTATCACTATTTGCATTTTGCCAGATCACGGGATCGGATTGTCTGAATGTATTTTGGTGTATCCCAACTCGGCCACCTGTACCAATCTAACGGCTTTTGACCTCAGGTAAGTGCAGGACTTAGAAGAGATATGATCGTGCCTGGAAGCCTGTGAATCTTCAGAGATCAGGCAGAGCATTCTCACAGTGGGGGCCAGTCTCTTGTAGCAGAGATGTTGGTAGGCAGAGCTTTAATCCTTTTTGTGCTCACTACCAATGAAAAGTTTCAAAGAGGCTCAAACAACAAGGGAGACAGTTTATGCCATCTTTTTTGCTCTAACAACAGGTTATTATTGCACCTACTAGCCTTATTAGGCCTGGGAATACAGTGTTGAGAAAAACAATAGATTCAGTTCCTACCCTACATCCTAAAACAAAGATAATACATAATACCAATTCCAAGCAGAGAAGTGTGTTGAGATAGCTTGGCTGAGATCTCCCAGGTGGACCACTGGATGGGCTGGATCCACCACCGCAGCTGAGAAGCTGCTTTGATGGTGATGGGGCAGGCAACGATGATCCTGGAGACACAACCGAGGACCCACTGGGGAAACACAAACATGGCACGAACATTTTTGTCTTCACACAACAGAAGCAGGAGGTAAAGGATAATGTCCAAGGGTTTGATGTATGCAGCAAGGCCTCATGTGGTGGCCTCACTAGTTCCTTTAGAGAGTTGCATGGAGCTGAAGAAGGTCTGCCGGTTCTTGATGAGCTCCGTACCTGGAATAGGCTTTAGGATGTGCTTTGCCTCATTCATGGCTGCAATCCACAGTCTCACTGACTCCCTGGGCATCACGGCAGGTATTAGGTGAGTTTTAGATGAATAGAAAGAAGTCCATGACATATATATATCTTTATATATACATATATTCTATATATATATATATATCTCTTCTATATATACATGTATATATACACAGTTTAATTGAGGTATAATCTGCATACCATAAAATTCATTCACTTTAGGCAGAAGTGGTTTTTAGTAAATTTAGTAAATGTATGGAATTGCATAACCGTCACTGCATTCTAATATTAGAGCAGTTCCATCACCCCAAAACGAAACCTTGCACCCATTTATAGTCATTGCCTATTCTTATCTTCAGACCCAAATATCTACTAATCTACTTTGTGTCTCTATAAGATTTGCTTTTCCTGGACATTTCATGTAAATGGAATCATAGAATGTGTGAACTTTTGCATCTGATTTATTCCACTTACCATGTTTTCAAGGTTCATTAATGTTGGAGCATAATGTATTAATATTTTTTTTCTTTTTATGGCCAAATAATATTCAATTATATGGATATACCATATTCTCTTTACTCATTCATCAGTTGCTGAACATTTGGCTTATTTCCGTTTGGGGGCTTCAATGAATGAAGCTGCTGTGACCATTCAGGTACATATTTTTATGTGGACATATATTTTCATTTCTTTTGGTTACATGATATTTTAAAGTGGGAGAAAAAGCACAGATGTAATTTTTTAAAAGATTTGAAAGGGTATGCTTAATGTTATAAAAGTGATTGTTTTTAAGTGGTAGAATTATTTATTCTTTTTGCTTATCTAAATTTTCTAATTTTCTTTCAATAAATGTGTCACTTTTAAATTTTCCTGTGTGTCTGTAATAAGACAGACAATACAGCTTTTTTAAGACAAAAAAGCAAGCACATATTTGGGAAATGCGATCCCTTTTGTTTGACCTTGAATCTTCTCAGCAATCTATGCCAGATGGTTTGTGGTGGAATATTATTTTGAAATACTTAATTAGATCTTTACCTGTATTTCTAGACCTTGGCTCTTTATTCACCCAACTAGCTAAGACAGTCTGTGTTAGTGCATTCCCAGGGATGGAATAGACCTCAAATTGAAGGAGACTAGGTTTCTTTTACTTTGTGGAATAAACTTAATTTTAATTGCGTACTCCCAATTATAGAAAATTTTCACATTTTTGCTTTTGAGTTTGTGGACTAAAATTAGCAGACTTTTACAGGTTAACTAGTCTTTATTTGAGAATCATCAAACTCAACATGGCTCAAAATTGAATTCACCTGGGCTCTGTCTTCTCCCCACTTCCCTGTCTCCATTCATGGTACCCCAGCCTTCTTGTGAGGAGGATGCTCACAACCTGTGGTCATTCTTGACTTCCCTCTCCCTAACTCCTCATTCCAATCACTGGTCAAGTCTGGCTGATTCTACCCACAAAATTCAATGTATGGGTAGGGAGAGAAGAGAGGCAACAATTTTATTTCTTTATTTATGAAACAGAGTCTTGCTCTGTCATGGAGGCTGGAGTGCAGTGGCACAATCTCAGCTCACTGCAACCTCTGCCTCCCGGGTTCAAGTGATCCTCCCACATCAGCCTGCCGAGTAGCTAGGATTATAGGCGTGTGCCACGCTTGGCTAATTTTTTTTTTGTATTTTTAGTACAGACAGGGTTTCACCACATTGGCCACGCTAGTTTCAAACTCCTTACCACAAGTGATTCAACTGCCTCAGACTCCCAAAAAGCTGGGATAAGAGGGGTGAGCCACCGCTCCCGGCCCAAGAGGGAACAATTTAAATTTAAATGGTGATCCTCTCCACCAGGATTCTTGTGAGTGGAGATGCAAGACCTGAACCTCCTGGCCCACACTAGTTCTCACATCTTTACCTGCTTTTCATGGAGTGCTCTTACCTTGTTGATTTTACTGTTTAAAGATACCCATATTTGGCTGGTGGGTGGTGGCTCACACCTGTAATCCCAGCACTTTGGGAGGCTGAGGCAGGTGGATCACTTGAGGTCAAGAGTTCAAGCCCAGCCAGGCCAACATGGCAAAACCCAGTCTCTACTAAAAATACAAAAATTAGCTGGGCGTGGTGGCAGGTGCCTGTAATCCCAGCTACTCAGGAGGCTGAGATAGGAGAATCACTTGAACCCGGGAGGCAGAGGTTACAGTGAGATCGTGCCACTGCACTCCAGTCTGGGTGACAGAGTGAGACTGTGTCTCAAAAGATAATAATAAAATAAATAAAGATACTTATATTTTATTCAGCATGGCCCCAGTTAAAAGCCAGTTGCTGCTTCTGGTGCTCAACCAATAAACTGTGATTAGTCCCAAAGCTAGAGGAATGGGGATTGTATCCTAAGTATTTTTCAAGGATAATTTTAAGCAAAAATGTCCACGTGATTTTATTTCAATCATCAACACTTACAGTAGGGTGGACTCCACTGTATGTTCACAAGGAAAATTCAAATGTAGTTTGAATATACAGTGTTAGCACAATGCTAAAATAAACAAACTGGAATAAAAATAGATACCTATAGAGAATAGTAGGGCAGTAATTCATATTTGTGGCCCTAACATGATTTTTTTTTCTCTGTCTCACAGGCTGGAGTGCAGTGGTGCAATCTCAAACTCCACCTCCCGGTTGCTCACTGCAACCTCCACCTCCTGGGTTCAAGTGATTCTCCTTCCTCAGCTTCCCAAGTAGCTGGGATTACAGATGTGCACCACTACACCCAGCTAATTTTTGTATTTTTTTAGTAGAGGTGGGGTTTCACTATGTGTTGGCCAGGCTGGTCTCGAACTATTGACCTCAGGTGATCTGCCGGCCTCAGCCTCCCAAAGTGTTGGGATTACAGGTGTGAGCCACCCCGCCAGGCATACATGATTTTTTAAACCAAAAAGCTTCCAGTATTTTCACCTTCCATTTGAACCTTACAAAGTCCCACTAAGGCACATGGTATTCCCTCATTTATCAGGCTAACTCACAGAACACCATACTACCTTAATATCTCACCTCTCAATCCTGATTTGCTCTAGCTCCAGATCACCCAGGTGGCTACCACTTGTAAGCTGAGGCACTGAAAAGGCTCTGGCTAAAAGATCTGGCTTCCTTTCAGCACATGAGTTTATTATAAACTTTCTCTTTGCCTATGACACATGGCATAATAGGCAGGAAAGAATTGAAGCCCTTTAAGATTTCCTGAGCAGAAATACAAGCAGCTTGAATGGTTTGGGTGGCATTTATAAGTTCCAAGTAGGACTGGTCATATTTCTTTAGGTTTCCTGTGGAGATGTGATTGAGATGAAGCCCTCAACTGCATCACTGAGCCCAGGGAGGATGCTCAGATTGGGAAGCAAGAGACTTGGGCTGTAGTCCCAACTCTGTGATAAACATATGATCCTGAATAAGTCATTTCCTCTCCCTGAGCCTTATTCATTTTTCTTTCTTTCTTTTTCTTTCTTTCTTTTTTCTTTCTTTCTGTCTTTCTGTCTTTCTCTCTCTCTCTTTCTTTTCTTTCTTTCTTTCTCTCTCTTTCTTTTCTTTCTTTTCTTTCTTTCTTTCTTTCATTCATCTACAGGATGAAGATCCTCATTCCTGTCCCACCTTCTTCTGTATCTTTATGGCATGGACCAGATAAAACAATGAATGTAAAAGTACGTTACAAACTGTAAACACTATGCAAATGTATGGAATTTCTGGTTGAAGTTCATGATTCCTGACACTGCTTTTCCTATCCCCACTCAATCTTTTCACCCACTGCTTTCAAAGTGAACCCCCAGTGTTCTTCTGTGGTCTATTTGACCCTTAATTTGTCAACCTATTAAGAATGGATCTACTAAACCACAAACTGACCTAAATTCAATATATACTGAGCCTTAATTTCCCCGAGTAGAATATACATAACTTTCCAGCACCAAGCTCTGAAATTGAGGATTACTGAACTAATGTCTAAATGCTCTGAGAGCTTTTCTTTAAAAGGAAGACAAGTGGTTGCTGCTTTGGGGCGATGGCTGAATTCCAATTAAATTCTTTAAAGCACAAGGCTTTGACATTTTATTCCTACCTCTGATTACATTAAAGGATTATGTCTGATTGCTGTGGCAGATGTAAGAAGAAGAAACAGATTTGATTTTGTTTCTATGTTATAATGACTAATTATTACAGTTCAAAAAAGAATCTAAATTTCGATGTCTCCCATTGCATGCATCCCACTTAATCAAAAGACAAATAGCAGTCATTGGGATGAAGAATAAGAGAATTAAGAATCCTGGGCAGTTTATCTATGCCTGTCACTAACTCACTGCTTGATATTTGACTATGAGATGATTATCTTTCATACTCGGTTTGACCTTTTAGTGAATGTAATGCAAGAAACTCCCCCTGGCCCAGCACCTTCCGTCTTACAATCAAAAAAGCAACTGTTAATGATCTGGCAATGGTGTGTTGCTATCTAAATAGGGTACTGTATATCCATGTTGCCCTGGACAATCTTAAATCATGACTATCTTCTTGGGCTAATTTTATTTATTTATTTATTTATTTATTTGTTTATTTGTTTTGAGACGGAGTTTCGCTCTTGTTGCCCAGGCTGGAATGCAGTGACGCAATCTTGGCTCATCGCAACCTCTGCCGCCTAGGTTCAAGTGATTCTCCTGCCTCAGCCTCCCGAGTAGCTGGGATTACAGGCATGCGCCACCACGCCTGGCTAATTTTGTATTTTTAGTAGAGGTGGGGTTTCTCCATGTTGGTCAGGCTGGTTTCGAACTCCCAACCTCCAGTGATCCACCCACCTCAGCCTCCCAAAGTGCTGGGATTACAGGTGTGAGCCACCGCACATGGCCTTCTTAGGCTAATTATTAATAGCATTGCCTTTTACTCTCAAAAGTCGCTCAATTTGGGTGATTGACATTTTGGTTACCCTATAGCATAGAACTTCTTCAAATAAACTTTCTTGAGTACCTGTTAATGCAGAAGCTCCTGAACATGATACTTACTTGACTTGAAGCAGTCATGGATCCTACTCTACGAGAATAAAAGAGGCTAATAAGCTGCATATACATACGTCACATAAAGTATATACTTATTGTATTTTAAAATGTGGTGGGTGTACAGACAGGAGTAGAATTCTTTTTGTTCCTTTATCCTTTCACAGTTATTTTTAAGTACCTGCTATAAAACAGGTACATAACTGAATACCACAAACAACATATAATAAGAATGGCCAAGAAGGTGTAACACACTAGTTCAGGTTATGAACAAGTAAAACCAAATATAAACAAATATGTATATATTCAGTTACTGTAGAGTGATCTATGTTAAGGTAAGGATGAGTCAGAGTGTTATGGAAGCCCATTGGAAGTGCACACAGGTCTTGAGGAGCAGGAGGGCAGAGAAGATTTGCAGAAAGAAGCAACAGGTAAAATGAGACCTGAAAGAAGATTAAGTGTTAGCTAGGTGAAGAAATGTAGGGTAATGAGGAGTGCTCTAGCCAAAGTATACAGCACATGCAAAGACAGAATTATATTTCAAGATTGTTGTAAACTAAGAGAATTAAAAATAGTTCATTATGGTTTGAGCATAGCATGGAGAGAATAAGAAAAGATGAGCTTATGAGGAAGGAGGCAACAGAACTGGCAAAATTTGGATCAAAGGAGGGAGGAGATTATTCAAAGAAAGGAACAGAGAAAGCACTGGGGTATGGCAGAGCAGCAGGCAATCTATCCTGGATATGGACTTAAGTCCTCAGAGGATTCTTGAGCAAGCAATGGGCTGCCCAGAGCTGTGCTCAGGATGGTTGTTCTAAACAGTGGGACTGGCCTTGTGTGAGCTCAATTCTTGCCTCTGGTCTCTCCTAGCCTGCCTTATCACCTGGGGGTCAATCTTCATGTATGCACATGTATGTGGCTTCTAATTCTATAAGTGAAGAAACTCTGGGCCTTTGGGCAAGCTCTGTATCCAGCAGAGTACTGGTTAGCTATCCCGTTCACCATTAGACATTTATTTCTACTTTTTCAGAGCTAGAAAATCTCAGCCCCAACCAACAGACACGCACAGGGAAAAAGCCTGAGGACACCAAGAATTGAGCCAAAAATGGAGTATGACATCCAGCTCTCCTCTGGGGATGGATTTGGCAAGGGCCTAAGTAGATAGAGTGGAATCAAGGGTCTACTGTATCAAAGTAGCAGATTATAGCTCACTTGAAGAAAAGTAAGCAGAAAATAAGACCACGGTGGGGTCTATTTAAAATGCATTGATTGTGTCAGGCAGGATTCTCAGTTTTAAGTAGTGAATTGGACTCTGACAACCTAAGTGGCAAATAATTTACTAAAAAGATATTGAATAGTTTCTAGAGTCTATTTGACATGAAAGAACAGGTTCAGAATCTCCATACCAGAAATGAAACTATTTAGTCCAGTGGTGACACTCTTAAAGCAACTACTGGTTATGGACATTACTTGCACCACAAGCATCCCTAACACTGGGTGCTACCTGTAAAACAGCTGTCATGTTGCGTCTGGAAACTGCACGTGGCCAGTTCTGCTCTGTTTCCTTGAACCACTTGTGTTAGTCAATGCCTGGAACATACACATCTGGCTGGCAGTGCCTACTCTCTGCATTCTAATTGCAAGGAAGACTTAGAAAGTGAGTTTTTCTGGGGGGCTGAGGCAGGAGAATGGCGTGAACCCGGGAGGCGGAGCTTGCAGTGAGCCGAGATCGCGCCACTGCTGTCCAGCCTGGGTGAAAGAGCGAGACTCTGTCTCAAAAAAAAAAAAAAAAAAAAGAAAGTGAGTTTTTCGTATTTTCAGTTTCTATATGGAAGGCAAGCTTTCCTTCATAAAATGGAATATTCTCCAAACATAGAAAGGTGTGTGCGGAGGGGATACAGATGCTGAGATGAGCAAATAACGACAAATGTCCATTACACTTACAGAACAAGGGAAAAGAGAACATCATCCTGAAGCTACAAAGGGAGAACAACCTTCTAGAAAAGATTTGCTGGAGGAACCAGAAGAAAATAATAAAGAATGCTTTGGCATTCTTTCTCTAAAAGCTTAAAGGCATTGCCTTTTGAAACAAAAACATGAATTATAAAAAGAAAGCTCGACATGAAAAGACAGCAGGCAACATTTCAGACTAAAATGGGAAATGAATAAAATGAAAAAAAGTACTTTAGGAAAATAAAAGTGCAATAGTAGAATTAACTTTCACTTTGGGGAAAAGAACCAAAAGCAGAAATGACCTGAGAAAATTTAGTCTGTAATATAGAGGGTAAACTTGAGAATGTCTTCTAGCTTACAGAGGATAGCACAAAGAGATTAAATAGAAAGAGAGAATGATCTATGTAAGACAGGCATCAGAGATCCAACCTGAGAATGATTGAAGCCCCTTAGGAAGAAAGCGGGATAATTGTTTGGAAACAATGGTTGAGGGCATAATTAAAGAGACTCTCCTGAGCTGCAGTTTTACATAAGTATGCAAGCCCAAAGGTCCACAGCATTCAAAACACAATCAAAGAAAAGCTATTCATACTTATACCCATCAGGAGTAAAGAAAAACAGCAACAAGTCCTTTAAGCATCCAAGCATCCAAATGGTAAAAACCGTTTACCTAGAAAGGAATAAAAATTCCTGTGGTTTTAGCTTTTTCGGCAATGATAAATTGCCAAAAGTAATTAAAGGGATATCTATATAGATTTGCAGAAGAAAGGCTGTGAACAAGTTAATTTGTTTTGCTTGTGTGAAAGCAACAGAAAGACAGATTAGGTTTGAAAAAGAAAGTACCCTAAGACCTTGCTTCTCAAAGCGTGGTCCCTGGACCAGTAGCAAGAGCATCCCCCGGAAGCTTGTTAGAAATACAAAATATCAGTCTGGGCGCGGTGGCTCATGCCTGTAATCCCAGTGCTTTGGGAGGCTGAGGTGGGTGGATCACCTGAGGCCAGGAGTTCGAGACCAGCCTGGCCAACATGGTGAAACCCCATCTCTACTAAAACTACAAAAAAATTAGCCAGGCATGGTGGCAGGCACCTGTAATCCTAGCTACTCGGGAGGCTGAGGCAGGAGAATTGCTTGAGCTGGGGAGGTGGAGGGAGGCTGCAGTGAGCTGAGATCATGCCACTGCACTCCAGCCTGGAGAATAAGAGTGAAACTCCGCCGGAAGAAAGCAAGAAAAGGAAAGAAAAGAAAAGAAAGAAAAGAAAAGAAGGAAGACAAAAGACAAAATCTCCAGCCTACCCTAGACCTACTGAATCAGGATCTGCACTTTAACCAGATTTCCTGGTAATTCCTACACATATTAAAGTCTGAGAAATACTGGGTTAAGACATATTCTATGGACCAAGAATGGAACCAAAATTAAGAACTTAAGAATGAGAGGCTGGGTGTGGTGGCTCACGCCTGTAATCCCAGCACTTTGGGAGACCTAGGCAGGCGGATCACAAGGTCAGGAGTTGAGACTAAAAATACAAAGAGGTAGGAATATTGCTTGAGCCTGGGAAGTCTCTGCTAAAAATACAAAAAATCAGCTGGGGATGGTGGTGTGTGCCTGTAGTCCCAGCTACTGGGGAGGCTGAGGCAGGAGAATTGCTTGAACCCAGGAGGCAGAGGTTGCAGTGAGCTGAGATCGCACCACTGCACTCCAGCCTGGGAGACAGAGCGAGACTCCATCTCAAAAAAATAAATAAATAAAATTAAAAAAAAAAGAATGGGGAAGTGAGTGATGGTGTGTATGATTGGCAAACCACTCTGATGGTCAATAGACAGCCACCACCTCATCAGGAAGTACTGAAGGAACATGCTCACCGATTAAAATCACCCATGATTGAACAAATCTGTCTCTGCAAGAACAGGAAGAGATTAGTGCCCTCCTGCACTAGCTTCTAGCAAAAAGCTTCCTTTTTATCTCTTTCATTGAGCCTTTTTATCTCTTAGGAGACTAATCCTGTAATTGGACATAAATTTCTCCTAAAGGACCTATCTCCAATGGAAAATTTAACATGGGTTTGAGAAACTCAATTAAGTATGATTAGAACAGTTTTTTTTTTTAATCTAGATATCCATGTCTGTGACAAAAATACTGGAAAGAAGTAGAGCAAGTTATTAAGTAATAAAAAGTATTATGTTTTGAAATCTCTATATTTTTCAAGTTTTATTGAATGAGTTACCTATTATGGATTATAAAGATAAATTTATATTTTAAAAATGTTTTCTATCATGAAGAGAATACATAAGCAAGAAAACAAATCATAAATAACCTCTATGGCATATTATCCCTAAGTCATCCTTTCCAGCATTCTCTCTCCCTGTTCCCCTTACTGCCCTCTGTGTTCTGGTGGACCTACTTCACGCTTTTCCACCTCCCCATCTTTGATTGCTAGGAAATCCACCTCTCCTGGCCTACCTAAAATGTCTGTGATACAAATCCTACTGTCCTTCAAATCTAGTTCAGGCAACACCTTCTCCCTGAAGACTCCCCTGATAGTGGAACTGTTGTTTTTGTTTATTTATTTATTTATTTATTTTTATTTTTTCTGAGAGCTCGGTCGCCCAGGCTGGAGTGCAGTGGTGCGACCTTGGCTCACTGCAGCCTCCGCCTCCCGAGTTCAAGCAATCCTCCTGCCTCAGCCTCCTAAGTAGCTGGGATTACAAGCACCACCACCACGCCCAGCTAATTTTTGTATTTTTAATAGAGATGGGGTTTCACCATGTTGGCCAGGCTGGTCTCAAACTCCTGACCTCAGGTGATCCACCCACCTCAGCCTCCCAAAGGGATGGGATTAGAGGCATGAGCCATTGCGCCCAGCTGAACCATTGTTACTGTAACCCTCCTCCAGTTTCCTATATGTCTCTTCAGGTACCTAATACTTCATATCTCATATTAGCAGTAGTAGTAGTAATCATAAAGTAGTGATAGTAATGCTGTAATGTGTTGCTGTATTGAGAGTTCTTCAAAGCCATTTAGTGTTTTGAAATCACCTTGGTTATAGTAAGCATCAATAGGCAATTGCTAAGTGAATAACTAATAATTTGTCCTAAGGTTTGAGGCAGGTCCAAAAGAGCAAGAGAATGGAAACATCATGCCATTTATTCTCTCTTCTTCTACCAGCTGTGTAGCATTTCTTTGCATTTGGTTAATATAGCAAGCAAGTTTCAATATCAGTAGAAAATACTTAAGTGGTTTTTTAAAAACATAAAACACCAAAAGAACATGTTGTATCTCTGTTTAGACCAACTTACTATCCTACCTTGGGCAACTTGCCTCCTCAGATCCAGAGGAACTGTTTGCTGTAAAATTAGAAAAAAATAAGGTTAGATTAAGAGCTCTCTAAGGCCCCTTCCAAACCTAGCCTTCTATAATTCTTAAATGATGATAAAACCAAATTTGGCTTTCAGGGATTTCAGTTGTTGTGTTTCAGATATTATAATGTCTAAGTACCATAATAATTAGTAATACTTATTTACCGAGTGCTAATTCTGATTCTTTCTTGGTTCTTACATCATCCAATCTCTTAGAGTATAAGGTTTTCTTTCTAGAACAACTTAAAGCCAAAAGCTTTCTCTCTGAGCCGTTTGCCTTCTAAAGTGAACGCATGCATTCTGCAGCCACAGCTGGCCCCAGTTAACCTGTCTCCTAGCCACTAGTGCATGGGCCCACAAGACTCAGCAATCCCAGTTTCTGAAGGAGCCCACTGTCACAACAAACAGTCAACAATTAAATTTTCTTGCACGCTAGTTCTAAGTTAGGCAAGTGCCACTTTATTCTCAATGTATATCCCCAGCTCCAATTAAATGACCAACTTTTAATACATTCAGTGGAAATTTTAATGATAATCTATTAGGTACATAGTTATACCTTGTAAACTGTGGATGTTATAGAACATATAATGAGCCATAATACAAACAACTAGCATTTGTTTTCAATTTTACTGTTCATGAATAATTTCCACGTACCTGTGGAATTCATATCAATGATTGTTAAGTTGAGTTTCCAATGTGTTATAGTTAGGAAGCATCAACAGAGGCTTGCTCTTTACAGCTTTGCTGTGGTCAACACAGTGCAGAGTCCAGTAGTGAATCCTGCTGCACAGATATGAGTAGAGGCCATTCTATGTTGTTCATTCAACCACAGGTGATCACTCTGTGTATTTATATATTGTCTCAACAGCCCAAGAACAAGTCAGGTTTTTCTTTCTCCATGAAGCCTTTGTAGATCCCCACCTCTCCAGACAGAAATATCTTTTCTCTTCTGAATGCCTATAGCACTTTTCCTATAACTCATTTATTAGATTTTTTCATTTTTAGGTTTTTAAAATTTTTAGCTGGGCATGGTGGGTCATGCCTGTAATTCCAGCACTTTGGGAGGCTGAGGTGGAGGTTGCAGTGAGCCGCCAAGATGGCGCCATTACACTCCACCCTAGGCAACGAAAGCGAAACTCCGTTTCAAAAAAAAAAAAAAAACAACAATTTTTTTATTACACTTTTTTTCTTCTGTTTATTTTTTTCTAACTTTTATTTTAAGTTCAGGGGTACATGTGTAGGTTTGTTACTTAGGTCAGTTCATGTAACAGGAGTTTGTTGGACAGATTATTTCATCACCCTGGTACTAAGCATAGTACCCATTATTTTTCCTGATTCTCTCCCTCCTCCCACCCTCCACCCTCCAGTAGGCCTCAGTGTCTGCTGTTTCCCTCTAAGTGTTCATATGTTTTTATTATTTAGCCCTACTTATAAGTGAGAACATGTGGTATGTGATTTTCTGTTTCTGTCTTAGTTTTCTAAGGATAATGGCCTCCAACTCCATGCATGTTTCTGCAAAGGACATGATCTCCTTCTTTTTTATGGCTGCATAGTATTCCATGGTACATATATACCACATTTTCTTTATCCAGTCTGCCACTGATAAGCATTTAGGCTGATTCCATGTTCTGTATCCTTCACTAGTCTATGAATGTCTGCCCTAGACCGACTGAATCAGACTCCAAGGATTATTTGTAATTATAAAAACCTCGTCGTTCATATGTGAAGCCAGGAACATCTGTGCTCCACAGACAGGGAAGGCACCACATATATAAGTCCCATGTCCCTCGAGAGACTGTGGAATATAGTGGTTAAGAACCCAGGCACTGACATAACTGACTGCCTGGGTTTATGTCCCAGCTCTGACACTTACAATTTAGGCTTTCGGCAAGTCACTTAACCACTGTGAACTTCAAATATGTACATGGGATAATAGTGCCTGTCTCATAGGCTTATCATGGGCTTAAATGAGTCAACATCTGTAAGCACTAGGAGTGCCTGGCACTTAGTGTGTGCTGTATGTCAGCTGTTATTGTCCCCTGTGTAGAGCTGCATCCAGAAGCTGCTTGGTTGAATATAGAAAACGATATACGCATACTTCTATTGCTGTGAAACACAACTACGTGAATAATATACTTGTGTTACAAACTGCTCAGAGGATTTAGGGAAACAAATTGATTTAGGTTAAGAAATCAGAGCTATCTACGGTCTTTACAAAACATCCATATTAGTATATGCATTGTCTCATTGTTTTAGGTTTTTATAAAAACTGGCCACTTTCTCTCTACGGCAAACTTCATTCAGGCAGCGTGTAATTGCCAGGAAGCAGCAAGACCCGTGCATCTCTGATGACTTCACTGGCCTGACCGTGTAATGGCCTGACTTAAGAATCCCCGAGCAAAAGAACTTTCATGGGTCATTTCCCAGTGACACATGAGAGACTGGAATCCTAAAAGAAGTCTCAGTTGAGTAAGGCCAAGTCAGTGCATAGGGTACATATGAGTAAGCTGTGGGCAGGAGATTAAGCTTTACACTAGCAAAGATCAATGAATAACTCAGATTTATTTTCCCTTTCTCTACAGCTTGTATCTATTTTGATATTTTGATTCCCAAACTTTATTTTTCTTTTTTTTTTGTTTTCTTTTTTTTTTTTTTTTGAGACAGAATTTCGCTCTGTTGCCCAGGCTGGAGTGAAGTGGCATGATCTCAGCTCACTGCAACTTCTACCTCCCAGGTTCAAGTGATTCTCCTGTCTCAGCCTCCCAAGTAGCTGAGATCACAGGCACCCGCCACCACGCCTGGCTAATTTTTGTATTTTTTATAGAGGCGGAGTTTCACCATGTTGGCCAGGCTGGTCTCGAACTCCTGACCTCAGGTGATCCACCCACCTGGGCCTCCCAAAGTGCTGAGATTACAGGCATGAGCCACCACGCCTGGCCCAAACTATATTTTTCAAATGCTGTATCTTCCTTACATATCAAAGAATAAGAAAATCAAATGTAATATCTTTAAGCCAAAACTGTCATTGGTCAGGGCAGTAGCATATTTTCAACGATGGCCACAATAATCTTACCGATTCTCATGCACACACTTTCACAATGTAACTTTGCTATTCCCCTCGTAAAAAGGTGGAGTCTGCTCACCTACCCTTTGAATTTGGGCCAGCCTTGTGACTTGCTTTCACCAATGGAAGACTATGGCAGAAATGATGTTTTGCAACTTCTGAGCATAGGGCTTAAGAAGCCTTGCAGCTACTGCTCTTAACTTCTCTGGCTGTGTATACATCTCAACTTCCACGTGAAAAAGCCTAGGCTAGCCTGGTAGATGCTGGAGACACATGGCATCGTTGACCATCAGTAGCAACTGGCTTCAAGCTAGCCTGCCAATTGACTATACCTGCATGGGTGTCCCAGTGTGAGTTTGTCAGAATGACTACTCAGCTGAATCCAATCCAAATTACTGACCTAGAGAATTGTGCACTATAAATGACTATTTTAGACCACCACATTTGGGACTGGTTTGTTACATAGCAAAGACTGACTAATAAACAGTGCATGCTGTGGAAAGAAAAAGCTTCCCTTTAATTTAGTGAAGGTATTTGGGCAGTTAACAAGCCTCCTGGCCTTTACAAAGCGGTCTGAAATAAAAGTGGCCATTATAAGAGTGTGGACACAAGCTCACCATAGAGAAAAAATACTTAATGGTTGGTTCCAAGAGACAGAGTTGTCATGGCGGAAATACAGGCTTTTTGTCGAGATGAGGTAACTATATACTCAGAATTTGTAATTGCTATGGTTTAGATACTGTTGATTTGCTTCCACCAAAACTCGTGTTGAAATTTGATCCCCAGTGTGGTGGTCTTGGGAGGTGGGGCTTAGCAGGAGGTGTTTGGGTTATGGGGGAACAATCCCTCACAAATGGCTTGGTGCTGTTCTTGTGTGGTAGTGACTGAGTTCTTACTCTGGCAACACTGAATTAATTCTTGCAGGAATGGATTAGTTCCCATGAGAGTGGGTTGTTACACAGCCAGGAGCGTCTTGGGTCTTGCCTCTTTGCATGTGTCTGCCTCCTCTTTGATCATTCATCATATCTGGGCCCAGCACAAAAGCCCTCACCAGGAGCCAAGCAAATGCCAGCACAATGCTTTTTTTTTTTTTTGAGACAAGGTCTTGCTGTGTCACAGCTCACACAAGGTCTTGTGTGATCACAGCTCACTGCAGCCTGGACTTCCCAGGCTCAAGCAGTCTTCCTACCTCAGCCACTGAAGTAGCTGGGACTACATGCACGTGCCACCATGCCAGACTAATTTTTAATTTTTTTTTTGTCAAGATGGGGTCTTCCTATGTTGCTTGAACTCCTGGGCGATCCTCCGGCCTTGGCCTCCCAAAAGTATTGGGATTATAGGCATGAACGAACACACCTGGCCCAATACAATGCTTTTTAAACTTTCCAGACTGCAGAACTGTGAGCTAAATAAACATCTTTTCTTTCTAAATTACCCAGTTTCAGGTATTCTCTTAAAACAGTACAAAATAAACAAAGACAATAATGAATCTAGTTTGTAAAATTATTCATAATAGTCATTATATATTAAGTCCAGTTTATAGTTTACCACAATTGACTCTAGAACAATAGATTTGAACTTCATGAGTCAACTCATACATGGAATTTTTTTTTTTTTTTTTTTTTTTGAGAAGAAGTTTCACTCTTGTTGCCCAGGCTGGAGTGCAGTGGTGTGATCTCGGCTCACTGCAACCTCTGCCTCCGGGGTTCAAGCTATTCTCTTGCCTCAGCCTCTCCAGCAGCTGGGATTACAGGCATGCACCACCATGCCCGGCTAATTTTATATTTTTAGTAGAGAAGGAGTTTCTCCATATTGGTCAGTCTGTTCTCGAACTCCCAACCTCAGGTGATCCACTTACCTCGGCCTCCCAAAGTGCTGGGATTACAGGCGTGAGACCACACCTAGCCTCATACATGGATTTTTAAAAATAAAAATTGTACCAAGTATGCCTGCCTCTACTACTTCCCCTTCCACCTCTTTCACCTCTGCTACCTCTGTCACCCCTGAGACAGGAAGACTGACCCTTCTCCTTTTCCTCCTTCTTGGTCTACTCTAAAATGAAGTCGACAAGGAAAAAGACCTTAAGATCCACTTCCACTTACTACATAGTAAATATATTTTCTCTTCCTTATGATTTTCTTAATGATATTTTCTTTTTTTAGCTTACCTTTTTGTAAGAATATAGTATAATATATGTAACACATAAAATATGTGTTGATTGTGTTATTGGTAAGGGTTCTAGTCAATAGTAGGCTATTAGTACTTAATTTTTGGGAGGTCAAAAGTTATACGTGAGCCATGTATGGTGGCTCATGCCTCTAATCCCAGCTCTCGGGAGGCTGAGGTGGAGGATCATTTGAGGTCAAGAGTTCGAGACCAGCCTGGGCAACACAGCAAGACTTTCATCTCTTAAAAAAAAAAAAAAAGCCAGGCACGGTGGCTCATACCTGTAATCCCAGCACTTTGGGAGGCCGAGGCGGGGGGATTAAGAGGTCAGGAGATCAAGAACATCCTGGCTAACACGGTGAAACCCCATCTCTACTAAAAATACAAAAAATTAGCCGGGCATGGTGGCGGGCACCTGTAGTCCCAGCTGCTCAGGAGGCTGAGGCAGGAGAATGGCGTGAACCCGGGAGGCGGAGCTTGCAGTGAGCTGAGATCGCACCACTGCACTCCACCCTGGGCGACAGAGTGAGACTCCGCCTCAAAAAGAAGAAAAAAAAAAAAAGCTATGCATGGATTTTTGACCACCTGGTGGGTTGATTCCCCTAACCCCTGCATTGTTCAAGGGTCAGTGCTTCTTATGATTTGGAATAAAAAGTTGTTAGAGCCACCCAAGGGCGTAACTTCAGGGGTTTTCAAACGTGGTATCACAGAATTAGAAACGATCTTGGAGCTGTCAACACAACCTTCCATGTTATCTATTTTTAAATATGGAAGATCCAATTAAGATTCCAGTTGAATAAATCATTCAGTGGGAAATGACACATACATGGCTCAAACTATTCATTCACAAACAGAAACTAAAATCAGTTAATGAGCCCATTCTCCCCACTACACACACACATGAATTCAAGTTCACAGATTTCATGGTGGGAAGAATGGTGGGAAGAAAAAAATTTCTTGGCTGGGCATGGTGCTCATGCCTGTAATCCCAGCACTTTGGGAGGCCGAGGCGGATGGATCGCCTAAGGTCAGGAGTTCGAGACTAGCCTGGCCAACATGGTGAAACCCTGTCCCTACTAAAAAAAATACAAAAAATTAGCCAGGCATGGTGGCAGTTGCCTGTAATCCCAGCTACTCGGGAAGCTGAGGCAGGAGAATCACTTGAATCCAGGAGGTGGAGTTTGCAGTGAACCAAGATTGTGCCATTGTACTCCAGCCTGGGTGACAGAGCAAGACTGTCTCAAAAAAAAAAAAAAAAAAAGAAAAAAGAAAAAAAAGAAAAGAAAAGAAAAGAAAAAGAAAAAGAGAAAAAATTTCTTTACCACCATCTCTATAGCTCCATTGAATCTCCACTTTCCACATATGAGAAACCTAGGCTCAGATACTTGCTTCAGATCGCTCAGCCTGGGTGAAGCTCTAACACAGGCCTACTGATTCTAAACTCAGACCTTTCACCCTTGCCAATGATGTTTGGGAACTTGTAACTCTGTTGAGTCAAAACTCAACCACAGGTAAATTATATACTATATATATAATTGCCTACTTGTTGCTGTAATCACCATAAACCAAGATTCATGGTTAATTTTTAAAGACTGAAATGACCTGTGTTTTGATATTCTTGTATAAACGCTTAATGCCCTAATATTAGAAAAGTAATGGCCTTCTTCCAACAGCAACCCACAAAAAAAGAAACAAATTTATCCTTGTGACCCAAGAGGTATAGAGGTAGAAACAAAAGTTGGAAGTAGCAGGAGATATATTGTAGCTGAAGTTTAAAAATACCTTTTTTAAAAACCTAGTTTTTTTTAAAACAAAACAAAAACAAAAAACAAACCTGGAAACTCCTGTCCCTAAAAGCATCCAGACAGAATGGTAAAAATGGAACTCCTGGGCTGATTAAGAGACTGGATAATCTGAAATGTAAGAGTCTTGCAAGGAAGTCCATAAAAGCTCACATCCTTGTTCTCAAGGGAGTATTACTGCTTTTATTGACTCTCGAAATAAAGGAGGTCTGTTGCAATTGTTTCCCCTAACATTGAAGAACGCTTTATTCAAGACTCTTGTAGAACTTTAAAAAACATTTGATCTGCTCAGTTAGCCTGGCCCTTGAAATTCATCAGTCCTTCATATGTGAAAATATTTTACAAAATATATTTATGGTCTTCAAAAGTCTTGAATATCCTTGGCCAAGTGCCTTTCATATTGTGCAGACAGGCTTAATGAGAGGAATAAAATTCTCTTATTTTATTTGTCTTTTGAGTTCTTTCACACATACCAAGGTAGAGAGAACTGAGGTGGGGAGGAGAGAGAAAAGGAAATGTACTTTTACTGATCCTTCAGGGTATACTAGATACTGGACTAGGTACTTTGTGAAAGTTATTTCTTTAACCCTCAGAACAACTAGAGAGACAGCTAGTTTTATTCTCTCTATTTTTGCAGACAGATAAACCAAAGCTCTGACAGATTAACTTGTCCAAAGTCACATTGCTAAAAAGAGTTAGCTGATCCTAAAGCCCCCACCTTCCTTTTTCTTTTTCTTTATTTTTGAGTTGGAGTCTCACTCTGTTGCCCAGCCTGGAGTGCAGTGGTGCAATCTCAGCTCACTGCAACCTCTGCCTCCCAGATTCAAGCTATTCTCCTGCCTCAGCCTCCCTAGTAGCTGGGACTACTACCAGTTTGTAGTCCACCATGCCTGGCTAATTTTTGTATTTTTGGTAGAGACGGGTTTTTGCCATGTTGGCCAGGCTGGTCTTGAACTCCTGACCCCAAGTGATCCACCCGCCTCGGCCTCCCAAAGTGCTGGGATTACAGGCATGAGCCACCATACCTGGCCTAAGCCCCCACCTTTTACCCAGCGACCTCAAAGAAAGGCTTTAATGAAAGCAGCTCAATTTCTTTACTGGAATTCAAAAGAATGATGCATTAGTATTCTTTAGTCACTTAATCTATGTCATTCATGCAAACCCTCACCACCTCAAGAAAGCCCCTGTGAAAGAAACAGTGTTCTGATTCAGCAAAAAATTCACTGGGTTGACCAAACTTACTTCACTCTGATGTCCAGTTTGCCTACTTGTAAATAAAAGGATTTGGACTACTTGCTTTCTTAGGCCCTATTTCTAGCTCTAAAAATTTTCCATGGAGTCAAAGAAATCATTACCTGAGTAATGTGTGTTAAGGAATTTCTCTCAATAGCAGAGAATTCCTATCTCTGTGAGTTTTATTTTTAATCTCTTTCTTTTCTTTTTTTCACGTGCATACTCGGTATGAGAAGAAGGTGTTGGAACGGGGACGTTTATTTATTCCCGGGGTGTTTTTGGCATAAGCAGGAACTGCTGTAAGAGCTTCCCCCCACACATGAGCATCACAGACACCTCTCACAGGGGGTGCGAGCAGAGCCTCGCTCAGCCTTTGCTGAAAAGATAGCAGCCTGCCAGGTGGGGCCGGAGGTGACAGGGAATGTGATAGGAGACAGCTGGGAAGAGCTCAGCATCACAAGATGTCATTCTTGTGCACAGCCCAACTCAGAGTGTGAGGTCGGTCAACACACAGTCTTTCTAGGCCTCTGGGTTCTCAGCTCTAAAAGGAAGCAGTTGGGCTTACAGAAGGCTAAAGAAACTAATAAGGTGCCCCTTACATGGCCATGTAATTTTATTCGTTGATTGACAGACTTCAGTCCTTTAGAGCTGGATAAGAAAATGTGTCTTTTGGACTCTCTTTCTACCTCATACATCATCTTGGACTAGTCTGGTCTATCTTGGGGACTATGTGTCTGTAAATTAGCTACTTTGTGGATTAACTGATTCAAGATTCCAACCCCAGGAATGAAATATATCTTGCTCTTTATGCAGAAAGGTATTGCTTGACAATATGCAAAGAACCAATTGGGAAACATCTAAAACTGGACAAAAATGGCTACGGGGAGATGGGTCACCCACCACTGAGAATGGGGCTTGCTGCCTCTCACAATCAGATAATTGGTTTAGATTTAAGAACTGAGTCTCAAGAAGACCAAAGACAGAGGCTGATCTCAGCCCATCCCACTGGTGCTTAGTCTGAGTTTTCAGTGATTCACAGCCATTTGAGAGGGTAGCTGGACAAAGACCATTGGTCTCTAGCACTTGGAAAGCATTTTTACTAAACCTTTTGATTAGATTCTGGTCTATTCTCCTGCCAAGTCCAGAAATCCCTTCCAGAGCATTCCTGTCAAATGGTTGTTCCTTCTTCATTTAAACTTTTCAAGCAACTGGGAATTTATCACTTGTGTGCAGCAACCTGTTTCATTTTCAGACAGCAAGTAGTTAGAAAGTTATATCAAGATAGTTGTTTCTCCATAACTGAGTAAAGGATGTCTTTTTTTTTTTTTTCTTTCAGAGACGGAGTCTCACTCTGTCGCTCAGGCTGGAGTGCAGAGGTGCGATCTCGGCTGACTGCAACCTCCACCTCCCAGCCTGCCTCAGCCTTCCTAGTAGCTGGGACTACAGGCCTGCGCCACCATGCCTGGCTATTTTTTGTATTTTGAGTACAGACAGGGTTTTACCATGTTGGCCAGGCTGGTCTCAAACTCCTGACCTCATGTGATCTGCCCACCTCGGCCTCCCAAAGTGCTGGGATTACAGGCATGAGACAAGCTTTCTAATAGAGGAATCATCTTCTTTTTTTAGAACCAATCAGGATTGTTGGCCACAAGCAACAGGAACAGACTGTGGTTATCTCATGTGAAAAGGGACTTAATTATGGCTTGACTTACAATTTTTTGACTTAAAATGATACAAAAGTGATATACATTCAGTAAAAAGTGTTAGGATACACTTGCGATGCTGAGCAGAGGCAACCAGCCCCAGCTCCCATTCAGCCACCCAATCACGAGGCTAAAGAAACTCATACTTTACGGTGTGCAGTGTTGCCAGATGATTTTGCCAAACTGTATGCTGATGTCAGTGTAATCAGTGTGCTTAAGGTAGGCTAGACTATCCTAAGATGTTCGGTGGGTTTGATGTATTAAATGCATTTTTGACATATGACATTTTCAACTTATGATGGGTTTATCAGGACGTAAACCCATTGTAAGTCAAGGAGCATCTGTATATTGAAGTGATGATCTTAGAACTGACTTAGGAGACTAAAAGCATGAGCTGGGGTAGGAGACAGGATCTATAGTCAAAGTCATGTATCAGGAACAGTCTGGCCCATGTGTTAGTGCTCTGATCTGCTTTAACTGCAAATGTTTCCTCCATCTGCACCTCATTTTCTAAAGAATCAAAGTCCTGGGAGGAAGTACGGGATTGGCCTACCTCAGGTCATGTGTTTCAGACTTGGCAAACGTACAGGTCAGGAGTCTTGCTCTGTCACCAGGCTGGAGTGCAGTGGCACAATCTCAGCTCACTGCAATCTCTGCCTCCCAGGTTCAAGTGATTCCCCTGCCTCAGCTTTCTGAGGAGCTGGGACTACAGGCACACACTGCCACACCTGGATAATTTTTTGTATTTTAGTAGAGACGGGATTTCACCATGTTGGCCAGGATGGTCTCGATCTCCTGACCTCGTGATCCCAGCCTCCCAAAGTGCTGGGATTACAGGCATGAGCCACCATGCCCAACCCAGCCCTTCTTTTTCTAAAGGAGTAGCCATAGAGACTTTGCCAGTGAACTCTCTGAGTGCATCCATAGATGGCTGACTGTTTTGTAACCTAATAGTGCCTGTGCAGACTAGGTGCCCACTGCCTGCCTCTGGGACAGATACATAGTTATTTTCCAGAAGACTGTTTTGGAAAGATGAAGGAATGAATTCTGTCATCAAATCCAGTTGTATCTTTCAGCTTGTTAATGCCACATAGAGCTTTATGCTTCTACTACCTGCACTAAAACACACCAGTGTTACTTAGTGAACTTTTTAATTGGCTTTTTAAAATAGTAATGTAATCAGGCTCCTCATGCACAAAAATCTGCAGACGGGCTGAAAGGGAAAATGTGAATCACAGTTTAAATACGTGCTTTTCAACTGCTTTGTAAGACAAACAGATGTATTAATTAGCACATACGTTAGGGTATGTTATATACTTAAATGGAGGAAAGCGAACAGAATATCATCTCACCAGAGGCAATAAAGATTTGAGCTCTGACCCTAGAAACAAAATGGCATCTTGTTTTCAGAAATGTCTAGCTGTGAGAACAATGAGTCAAGTCAGGGGCTTAGAGGAATGATCTCTGGATTTGTGTAACAAGAAGGCTCTTGTTCAAGTGGTATATAAGAACTAGACCACAGCCTTAGTAATGTGGGGAAAGTCTTTTAAAATAGATCCATATGAAGAAATTCAGTAGTCATAGAGCTAAGACATTTTCAAAGGTCTTTAGTAACAAAATTGTCTAATGCCCAGGACTTAAGAATAAAAAGATTTAGACTGAAGGTAGAGGTGAGTTCCTTGGTGTGCATTGTATTATGCTAAGTGTTATTGAAATAATTAAAAAAATGGCAGGGTCTGTACCCTGAGGGAGATGACATTTGAAGGGATCACATGGACACAATTTTGGATTTAATGCAGCATATTTTTTTAATGAGAAATTAGTGTTTTGTTTTTTTTTTTAACTGAAAGATCAAAAGAACTCTGTTCCTTAGAAGGAAGAAAACGTGATTCTTCCTTTTCTTGAACTTTATGGCAGTCATTCTTGCCCACCTTGGGCAGTTATTTTTGTATAGGTCTTGTCTTACTGGACTTCAAGAATGAGATAAAGGAAAAAGGACTATGTCTCATTTCTTTCTACTCCATCCCACACATAATGCTTCCCTAGTACACAGAGAATTCTCTGTATGTGTGTGCTGAATGAATGAATCATCAAAGTCAGTAAGGAAGACATAGGGCTCCTTCAAGTCCAGAAAGAATCTTCCCGTATCACTTTAGACGAAATCGTGTGAACTTGGCAAGTAAATGCACCTCTCTGGGGCTTCTCAGTAAAATGAAATGATGAAATGTTGGTAAAATAGGGAATGGTAAATTGGTTTCAACTTACATGCCTACTCAGTCAATTTCTCTGGACTCTAAGTCTGGATGCTCTTTTTGGCCAGATTGCACACTTCTGATATGAGGAGGCACGACTCTGCCTGGTGGGAAAGAAACTGGCATATGGGAGCATTGTGTCTATGTCCTGCTCATCTGTAGGTTGTTGTATCTACATTGTTTTAGAGAATGAGGAAGCAAATGACTTGTGAAAGTACAACATTAACAGAATGCAAACATTGTGACAGTCTTCACCTGACCTTTGATGTAGATATTTTCTTACCCTTTAGACGATTTCCTAAAAGAAAAGCCATGTTTATCCAGTGTTCAGGTGACGCTGAGCAGAGTAGGCTGTGGTATACCCTGGATTTCCAAATTCAGGCTGATGGAACCTCATGCTTTCACTGATAAGAACCACCTAAAATGCTTGTTTTAGTTATGGCTTCCTGAGTCCCACCCTACAATAAATGAATCAAAGTCTTGAGACTAGGGTTTAGGAGGAGTATTTATGCTAAGAAAATTTTCAAAGATGATTCTGACATGAAGCCAAAATTGGAAAGCACTGTTTTTCATGGCTGAATCATAGTCCAAAAGTATCTGAACAGGGTGAAACAAACACGATGAAATGTCAGAGACAAATGTAAATCCCTTAACTTTACAATAACAAGAACTGGGAAAACCTAGGCTGACAGCAGCATGTGTAATACAACTGCAACTTCAATATTTGGTTGCCTGTAAGCTCAGGCTGAACCAACTCTGAGATACAGCTTACTGAAACAGCTACAGTGGTGTTAGGCTGAAGGCATAGGAGTACAATGCCGAAGCGAAAGACAGCTCTCTTTCCTATTCTGTAGTTTCAGAAGACAGCTGCATTGTGTTCTTGATTTAGTAGAGGTAATTGTTATTTTTAGTAGCAATATAGAGTAGCAGTAGTAGTAATAACAATCTTTTACGCAGCCCTTCATTATTTATAAGTTCATATTCAACATTTTATCCACCCTAGATAAAAACTTCAATTTAGCTGTGTTGATGCAATAGAGCCCGTTGGTGGACACACTACTCAAACCTACATCTCTTATCCCCCAAGTCCCATGTCGTGTTTGGCAATGTGGAGAATTTACAGGCCAGGAGAGTAAGATAGCTGAAAACCATGCCATCAGAAAAAAGAGACTTCCTTACCCAGAAGAAGACTTCATAAGGCCTTGCCTGTTGTCAGCAAAGGCCTGGTGGGTTTCCAGAGTGAAGAGAGGACAGACTTGTCACAGGAGGCCTCAGAGGACAGAATTTGACGAATGGTAAAAGTTACAGGGAGACATACCTTGGGCCCACACCTCGACCCAAAATATTTCTTAACATCAAAGTCCCCTAAAGATGAAACAGGCTACCTATAGGGAGATTCTGGAAAACTATTTACTAGGAATGGATGGGGAAGAATTTGGGGTGGGTGACTTCAGAGGTCTTAGAAGGGACCCTGAGTTGTGCAACCTGGACCCATGTAACCTTCTGATGATTAGGGCTGCTGAAACAGCAGGGCTGAAGGCAGGAGTTGTGGGATAGAATGGCCTCAGGTGTGGGAAGCTACCACTCTGCACCCAAGTGACTGAGAGCTTCACCCCTTTACCCTGTGACCTGCACTGGAGAACCTCATACCTTAGCCTTAGCTAGCACATTGGGAGCAACCTGATATCCTGTACGCTTTGGGGAACCGCAGCCTCTCTCCTTTTACATGTGTTTAGTGAGCTTTGATTTAGTCATAGAATTACAGATTTCTAGAGCTTAGAGCCAACTTAAAGATCACTTAGAGATCATTTGGCCCAACCTGGCCACATTATAGAGGGAAACAGACAGTGAAATCTGTGACTTAAATTATAAATACCATTAAAAATTAGACTTAGAGGCCAGGCACAGTGGCTCACACCTGTAATCCCAGAACTTTGGGAGGCCGAGGCGGGAGGATCACTTGAGGCCAGGAGTTCGTGACCAGCCTGGCTGACATGGTGAAACCCCATCTCTACTAAAAATAAAAAATGTAGTCGGATGCGGTGGAACATACCTGTGATCACAGCTACTTGTGGGAGGCTGAGGCATGAGAATTGCTTGAACCCAGGAAGCGGAGTTTGCAGTGAGCCGAGATCGTGCCACTGCACTCCAGCCTGGGCAATAGAGCAAGATCGTCTCAAAAAAACAAACAAACAAAAAACAAATAGAGTTGCAAGAGAACCTCAGGCCATGCCCCATCTGGCCACACCCCTTCATCTTCCTGAGAAAAGGAGTGATTAACTAAGATCACTATGTGAGAGATGGCATGGCCAAGACTGTAGCCCAGCCCCTTGTCTCTCAGTGTGATGTTCCTACTGCTGACACGTTTCATCTCCTCTTTTCCACTGAGGACCTGTTCTTTCTATCTCTTCCACTAGGGAAAATACCCTCTGCTTTGGGATGCAGGGAGGCTGGAGCTGAGCTCACAGGGGGCCAAATCTGCCCCTCTATGCCACAGTGCCACCTTCTCTGTGAGCCTGGCGTCAGCAGAGTGTGCAGCACTGCTGTGACTGTGGATGCAAAGAATCCTCCAAACACACAGCATAACATAGGTGTTTTATAAGCTGCAACTCACACTGCTAAACGAACACACTAAACATTGTTCCAGGTAATTCTACATGCTAATTCCTCCCTGAACTATTTTCATGTGTGTATTTGTGCGCTTGAGCCCAGAGTTAGTGTTATGGGTGGAAAATAGAATGTAACCTCATAGTAGTGATTTTTTTTAATGAGGTGAGGGGATAAACAGTGTTTAGCAATTTTCTTCTCCTTCTTTCCTCCCTCCCACTTTTGCTCTCTCATTTCCTTTTTCCTCATCTTTCTTCCTTTCCTCCTGAATTTTCCAACTCAGGGCTGCCAGTATTCATCAATTGAAGAACGAATGTCCACACTCTAAGAGCTTGTACATATAGCCGCAATGCAAGGATGCCTTACTCTGTCTTTCAGCTTTTTTGCCCATCTCAGAACACAACTTTTTTTGTGAATGTCTATACCCAAAGACAGTGCAAAATCCCTCTTAAGTCTGACTAACACCCTCATTTGTTAGGAAATTCTTATCTCTGCAAGGCCCAGCATTTGTAGTAACAAATGCTAGAGGGTACCAAATACTTGTCCTGTCTATTTCAAAGTTCTTCTTTGTGATTGCTCACCGCTCTTTGAGAAATTTTCCTTTCTCACTGGAATTCTCCATCGAGTACTCTACCCCAAAGGTGAATTTTTCTAGTGAGGAAATGTGATTTAAAAAAAAAAAAAGTCATGACTCTGTTTGCCATTTTTAGAAGGCAAAATTTTATCAAACAGAAGACCCAATCCACTAATATTTAATTGCCCCCAGGAAGTGTCTCTCTGGGATAAAAACTAATTTCCCCAAATGCACTCGAGAAAAAAAAAAGTTTGGAAACTAGTGATGTCACCTGCTGAGAGACTGGAATGAATGTAAACAGCAGGGGCTACCTCGGGACAGAAGACCTGGGCTCATCTCCCATTTCCAGTCCTTCTGACATATTTTGCCAGGTTGGCCACTTTTAAGCCATGTGGCTTTGAGCAAGTGACTTAGCCTGTTTGTACCTCTGGGACATGGGGACAATACAGCTACGTACCTCATAAGTTTGTTTTAATGAATAAATAATGGCGAAAGAAGAGCTGAAATTTACTGGATCTTCCCTAGTAACAGAAGAGCAGAAACATGGTTCTGGAGGCTGGAAGCTGCCCTGTCCACATCAGATACTTGCAAAGAGCAAGGGGCAGCAGGATGTTGGGACTGGCCAGACCTGCTCACGGAGGGCTGGGAACAATAGGTGACTGAGGGTGCATCAGAAAGCTGAGATTTGCAGTTCTCAAATGAAGTAGCAGAATTCACAGTGGGAAGTGGAGGGTTGGGTCAAACATTGCTTTGGAAGTTAAACCCTTTAACAAATTACCAGTATTGGAAAGAGCTTCAGCCTGAAAGATAGGAGATCACAACCTTGTCTCAGCATGCTAGGAACTTGCTATTTGACTGTGAACAGGTAACCTCCTCTTTCTAAGACTCAGTTTCCCTGTTGCTTAATAAAAGGAGAGGGGTTGGATTGCTAGATTTTTTCTTCTGGCTCTGATATTCAGTGATTTCTGATTTGTGAACATTTGTTTCAGTGCTTAACAAAAAGAAGAAAGAGTATTCTGGATTATAATTAAAAGAAAGAAAGAAAGGAAATCCTTATGATTTAATTGAACAGGTAAACTGTGCACCATTTCTAGAAATCCCTGGCAAATGTTTCGTAACAGTAGCAGCTTGTTCACCCTTCATGGAATATTTGTAGGAAAGGAGGTACAGATTGTAAGCAGGAAGACACTTGAGAAGTTGAATATCTTTGAATGTCTGATAAGACAAGGAAAAATAGGTCATGACATTTGACGTTAATTTTATTCGTTCAATAAACATATGTCAAGTGCATACTGTGAGCCTCTGCACCTGGTCCATGTGAATTCCACCTGATTTGGGTCTTCAAGAAGTCACAGTCTAGTGTAGGAGAAAGGCAAGTAATTAAAAAAAATCCATTTAACAAGACATAATGAAATGAGGGCTGGAGAAAGAAGAGATTAATCCCAACTGGGGGGGATTAGGAAAGGCTTCATACAGGGCGACATGTGAACTGGTCCTTAAAATATGAGTAAGGCTTTGACGAACAGGGAATGGGGAGAGGGGGCATTCCAGGCTGAGAGATTGATGTGAATAGAGGCTTGTAAGTGGGAAATTTGGGGTATTTTTAGGGCACGGAGGTAAGCCATGTCACAGAAACACAGAAGCCTGGGAAATCTCAGAGAAGCAACTAGAAAGGTAGAATTAGTTTGTTTTGATTTTTAGTTGCTTTAATGGTAATGTAACTTCCTTATCATTTTTACTGGAGAATCTTACCCAGTATTCATTTGAAGGACAAAGGATTATAAAGTAGGTGCTTGGGAAGATGATGTCAATATTTAATAATCCAGCAAAGTGTGATCTGCAGGTGGGGAGCATACAGCCGTATAGAAGTAATAATATTCTTGAGAAATGAATTTTGGTTTTCATATTTTGACTTTTTATTAATAGTAAGAAATCTATTGTAGTTCTCAGAGTGACATATTGGGGACTTGGTGAGCATCATGAGGAACATAGGCAAGTCATTTTGTGTCTTCCAGGCCTTTCTAGATGAGTGACTTGGGGTGGCTAAAGGTGGTTTTTAAAAATAAAGATTTTGTAGACACATATTCAAAGCTGATATGGCCTTGTTACACATAGACTCTATAATCTTAGCCCCAATCCTCTGCCTGTTGGGTGTCTTAGATTCTTCCTTAGAAAACTGTGGCAATGCTGCAGTGCCAAGTCACCCTGGGAGGCTGATGGTGGGGTGTGAGGCACACTGGAGCCAGCCTTGGGCTCACTGTATCCCTGCCCTCCTCATTCTCCAAGTGGCGATGCTACTATCTATATCATAGGCTTACACAATTATTAAATAATTACTAAACTATTAAACATGGATATGTAATAAGGCTATAATAAAACTCCAAGAATGTGAGTGATTATGTGTGATTATTTAAACACTTAGCCCTGTTTGGAGCACTGAATAGACATAAGCACAGAGTACATTCAATCCAAATACAACCAAGGCAGCTGTGTGAGGTGGCTCACGCCTGTGATCCCAGCGCTTTGGGAGGCCAAGGCAGGTGGATCACCTGAGGTCAGGAGGTTGATACCAGCCTGGCCAACATGGCAAAACCCCGTCTCTACTAAAAATACAAAATTAGCTGGGTGTGGTGGTATGCACCTGTGATCCCGTCTATTCCAGAGGCTGAGGCAGGAGAATCGCTTGAACCTGGGAGGTGGAAGTTGCAGTGAGCCAAGATCACGCCACTGCACTCCAGCCTGGGCGACTTTGTCTCAAAACAAACAAACAAATAAAAAAAAATACAACCAAGGCACTAGCCAGGTCACGTATATTTAGCACAAAATTTACCTGGAGGGCAACAATCAGAGAAATGTAGGAAATTGAACGCTAATGAAATATTGGAAGGAAGATAAGGTTTTTTCTGAAGAATGTTTCAGGGGATAAAAAAATATAAGTTACAAAAACACCCTTCCCAGGTCTAGTTTAACAGAAATCACTGAAATCTCAGGGTTGGAAGATGCCTTGAAAATTCTCCTCTCCACACAGAGGCTGAGCATCCTTGGCATAGAGCCCCAGTCCTCCAAGAGCCCCAGTCTCCCTCACAGGTTTGAAAGGTTCCTTCTTGGGTGGAGCCACAATCTGCCTCCTTCAACTTTTGGAATGTTAGAAATTCAGAAACGGGGCCAGGTGTGGTGGCTCACACCTGTAATCCCAGCACTTTGGGAGGCTGAGGTGGGTGGATCACAAGGTCAGGAGATCGAGACCATCCTAGCCAACATGGTGAAACACTGTCTCTACTAAAAATACAAAAAATTAACTGGGCATGGTGGCACGCACCTGTAGTACCAGCTACTCGGGAGGCTGAGGCAGGAGAATCGCTTGAACCTGGGAGGTGGAGGTTGCAGTGAGCCGAGATCACGCCACTGTACTCCAGCCTGGTGACAGAGTGGGACTCTGTCTCAAATAAAAAATAAAAAATAAAAAAAAGAAATTCAGAAATGGGGCCAGGTGTGGTGAATCAAACCTGTAATCCCAGTGCTTTGGGAGGCCAAGGCAGGCAGATCACCTGAGCTCAGGAGTTCAAGACCAGCCTGGGCAACATGGTTAAACCCTGACTCTACAAAAAAATACAAAAATTAGCTGGCCATGGTGGCTTGTGCCTGTGGTTCCAGCCACTCAGGAGGCTGTGGCAGGAGGATCGATCACTTGAGCCTAGTAGGTGGAGGTTTCAGTGAGCAGAGATTGCACCACTGCACTCCAGTCTGGGTGACAGAGCAAGACCCTGTATCAAATAAATAAATAAAATAAAATAAAATAAAAAATTCAGAAATGGTAGAGCCCTTAAAGTTTATCTAAGCCCATCCCACAGAGTGCAGAAATACCTTTTATAACCCAGCTCATGGGGCTCAGGGTCTCCTGGCCTCTACCTTGATATTTTCCCTGATGAGTTCCTCAGCTCTCCAAGGGAAAGCCTTTGCTATTATTGAGCAGGTCTAGTTGCTAGCAAAGATGTACCTAGTTCTTTGCCATGGTCTTGGTTCTTTGCCACTAACTGACTCCATGGCTTTAGGCCCAATGAACTGACCTTTTGGAATCTTAACTTCACAGAGCAAGACTCATCTACCTTTAATTTGACCACCCTTCAGACACATGGAAACCCAGGTTTATCTTTTTTTCCAGTTAATTGTTCCCAGTTCCTGCGAGTATTTCTCATTTTACCCCTTTCCCTAAACTCTTCCTCCTTCTGGGTCTCTGCTTTTAACCTCTGGCTCAAATGCCTCTCCCCCAACATCTTCCTTTTTGAATCCTACCAACCATAGAAACCTGGGTGGCATGTCACTTTTCCAAGACAAGCTTCCTGATCCCTATTAGAAATGACAACCTCTTTATTCAGACTCTGGGCGTGCTCTACCATTTACCCTCATCATTTTCTGCTTTGCTTACCTATCTGTGGCCATATATAGAAAGGAAATTTCATACTTTCTTCTCATTAACCTACATTTTGGGGAGCACTGAAATTATCATTCACTTTCAACTTGAAGAGTATATTACATTCTGGCCGAGCACAGTGGCTCACGCCTGTAATTCCAGCACTTTGGGAGGCCAAGGTGGGAAGATCACCTGAGGTCAGGAGTTTAAGACCAGCCTGGCCGACATGGCAAAATCCTGCCTCTACTAAAAAAATACAAAAATTAGCTGGGCATGGTGGCAGGTGCCTGTAATCTCAGCTACTTGGGAGGCTGAGGCAGGGAGAATTGCTTGAACCCGGGAAGCAGAGGTTGCAGTGAGCCGAGATTGCACCACTGCACTACAGTCTGGGCAACAGAGTCCAGAGTCTAATATTTGCATTCATGTTAGAGCTAATTTTTCTACATAATATTTACATCCGTGGTGGGGCTAATTATTATACTTAGTATTTACACCCACGATGGGGCTAATTATTCTACTTAGTATTTACATCCATGGTGGGGCTAATTAGTCCACTTAGTATTTACATCCATGGTGGGGATATTGGAAAAGGAGTATCATTCCTTGACTTACTGCTGTAAGAAAATTAGTGGATAGCTGATACTACATGATAGGTAATATGCTGTCTTGAGCACAGAAGACTTAGATCTCAGCAGGTGAACAATCTTGGGTTGGCTGCTTAGCTGCCCTGTGCCTCATTTTATTTCATCTCTAAGATAAAGATAATAATATCCTCAACATAAAGCTGTTTTGAGGTTCAAATGAGGTATTTATGTGATAATGCCTGGTTTGGAGGAGCTGCTTCTTAAATGTTAGATGAAATGAGGTAGAATTAGAATTCAGTATGACCCCTTCAGTTAGGGAAGTTGATGTGAATGTGAAGGATTATGCTTAATTGAGGAAAAATGATGTATCTGACAGAAGAACAGTAAACAGCTATTATACAAGAAGCAGGATGACTGCTTATGCTCAAAATAAATATCAGTGTACCATACAAATATCAGGTGATATTATGTGGAGAATGAAAAATTAGAAATTAGCATAAGTTCAGTATTATTCAGTAATACATTATTATCAAAATTCCTTAGGTCTTGTTTACTGTTCTTTGTCTTAACACCATAGCTCTGTAACCTAACAAGACCAGATATATTGGAGCCTCAGTCTTCTCAGGTACAAGATCTAGATGTTTGGAGAATGATCTCAAAGATTTTATTCAGCTTTAAAATTCTGACTCTAGCATTTTAACTTACTATAAAACTCTTAGATGAAAACAGCAACAATGACAAACACTACATTTATGAAGAAATGCATTGAGCATTGGGAAAAGCTATGGAACATCTAATACTGGAAATTAGACATAAGAAAGGTGATTCCTGTATGGGTGGGAGTATGGAGGCGTTGGGGTAGGCTGGCGTGTGTATGAATAGAATATTTCCATTTTCACTGAAGACAGAGCCAAAGCAAACTGACTTAAATTGAGGCCAGGCGTGGTGGCTCATGCCTGTAATCCCAGCACTTTGGGAGGCCAAGGCAGGTGGATCACCTGAGGTCGGGAGTTCAAGACCAGCCTGACCAACATGGTGAAACCCCGTCTCTACTAAAAATACAAAAAAATTAGCTGGGTGTGGTGACGCATGCCTGTAACCCTAGCTACTCGGGGGGCTGAGGCAAGAGAATCACTTGAACCCGGGAGGCAAATGTTGCAGTGGGCTGAAATCGCGCCATTGCACTCCAGCCTGGGCAACAAGAGTGAAACTCTGTCTCAAAAAACAAAATTGCTTAAGGAGGCCTTTCCAACTATCTGAGGTGTGTAACTCAGAAACAGTTGTCAAAGAGAGCTTGGGAAATCAGATCTTGAAGGAAAATCAAAGCAAGAGGTTTCGGCAGAGGGGTTTGCCAAGGTCTTACCAGCCCATTAACTCTCCAACACACTTCTGTACTAGGTTGGCTGCCCCATCAGGCATCTTCCTCCTGGCTTCGTGGCCTGGGCTGGTTCTAGTTCCCCTTACTTTCACTCTGACTCACAGCCAAAGCAAGATTGGGACAAGTGAAATTCCTAGTTGCTCAATGTTTTATTACTAGTAGTTAGATGACAATTTGCATAGCGGTAATGTGTTTTATTAGCTGTTCCTTGCAATTATTTTGAGGTACACTTGCTGTTGCCCCATTTTTAAGATGGAAATGCTAACACTGAGCAAGATGAGGGCAAAGTCAGAGATAGCACTAGAATGCATAAACTCCCCACCCTGAGGCCTTAATTTTGTCCCCTTATATCTATGTTACTATAAGTACTATGAAGCCTTAAAAGGTCCTCATTTAAGAAATATGAGAAATAGAGTCCTAGGCTGAAAGATGCAGGAAAACCAGTAGTCCACACACCAGATAACTTTACTATGCAGATTTCAGAGCTGGAACGAGAATATAGAAAATCCAGCTGATGCTTTAAACATTTGGTATTATTAGAATCATTGTGACAAAGGTAAACATGGTTTTTGGCCTATACCAAAGTTTGTGACTGGGGTTCCTGGGGCCGTGCAGCTGTGAGAGTATGTTTAATACATTCTTCCTTGAAAAGCCCATAATGGCTTAAGGAAGAAAGATATGCAGGAGTGGTATTCAGAGGCCTGGATTCCCATCCTGGCAATGCCGTGAACTTGCTATAGGATTTAGTTAAGTCCTTTCCAGCTCTGGGCCTTCTCTGTGCTGAGGCAAGTCTGGAGGGAATTGGGGAGCAGGAGATGTGGTTAGTTTATAGGTAGACAGTCTCTTTCTGCTCCTATGGCAGTGAATGGATCAGTTTACTGTAGACAGTGGACATGTGGCCGGTGCTGTACAAAGTGGGGTCTCACAGCCTAGGGACAATTGTGGGTGTCAGAACAGTCCACTGTTATCAGATCACAACAAGCATCACCATGATAGAACAGCAGATATGCAGCAAATGCCTGCTATAGGAATGCCTTATTGAACTAGCTAGAATTAGGTTCAGCTGTGAGCAACAAAGACCTGAAAAATAACGGCTTGGACAAGATAGAGGTAGAGTTCTCTACCACTGTGACCTCACAGGTAAGCCCTAATCCCCAGAACCTGCGAAAATGTTATGTTACATGGCAAAGGGGAAATAAGGATGAAGATGGAATTAAGGTTGTTAATAAACTGACTTTAACCTAAGGAGATTATCCTGAATTTTCTAGGTGGGACCAGTGTAAACTCAAGTGTCCTTAAAAGTGAAAGAGAGAATCTGAAGAGAGACCGTGATGGTAGCGTGAGAAAGATCGGGTCTGTGTTGTTAGCTTTGAAGACAGAAGAAGAAGGCCATAATTTGAGAATGTGGGCAGTTTTTAGAAGCTGGAAAAAATAAGGAAACATATTTTCCCCTATAGCCTCCAGAAAGGAATGCATCCTGTGGATACATGAATCTTAGCCCAGTAAGATCCCTGTCAGGATTCTGTACTATAGAACTGCAAGACAAAAAAAATAATTTTATTGTTTTAAGCCACTAAGTTTGTGGTAATTTCTCAGAGCAATAATAAACATGTAATACAATGGCCGAAAAGACATCTGAGATAAGCAACCTGAGGAAGGTAGCTGCAGTTCCATCAACTGCAGACCCATGTTCCTTCTTTCTTATTGTTCTACTGTGTGACTTCTATTTGCAAGGCCACCTCGAGGACAAAAATAGCTCCTGGAGCTTCAACCATTCAATCTGCAGTCGGAGTAGATGAAAGGATGAAGAGAAGAGAAGGTCTCTCCCTAAGAACAGTTTCTGAAAGTCACACATGTATCTGCTGATTTCTCACTAAACATGCCTTGGTCACATACACCCGCCAAACTGCAAAAGCTAGGAAATCCAGTCTTTTAGCTGACACGGTTTGTGCCCAGCCAAAACCCAGTATGGTTAACTGAAGCAGAGAGTAGATGTTGGGAGGCAGAGAGCCAACTCTGGCAAGTAATGACAATCTTTCTCCCTCCCTTTCTCTCTCCCTTTCAAACAAGAGTGTTTTTTGTTTGTTTGTTTGTTTTGTTTTGTCTTTGTTGTTTGTTTGTCTGTCTGTTTTCGAGACAGAGTTTTGCTCTTATCTCCCAGGCTGAAGTGCAATGGCACAATCTTGGCTCACTGTAACCTCTGCCTCCCGGATTCAAGCGATTCTCCTGCCTCAACCTTCGGAGTAGCTGGGATTGCAGGCACCCGCCACAACGCACAGCTAAATTTTGTTTTTAGTAGAGATGGGATTTCACCATGTTGGCCAGGCTGGTCTCAAACTCCTGACCTCAGATGATCCACCTGCCTTGGCCTCCCAAAGTGCTGGGATTACAGGCGTGAGCCACCACACCCGGCCCAAACAGAGGTTTTTAAAGATCTAAGTTCTAATCTCAAAATCTGCTTTTGATGCACAATGAGAAAGCACGTAGATGCTCGTTTACTCATTTGTGTGTCATTTACTTATCTTCCAACCCTTTTTCCTTGGCCTAATCCCATTGTCGGCATTCCTCTCCACTTGGCTGCCTTTGAGAGCTTATCACTCTCTCCTTTGATCACCACTGTCTTTGTTCTGGCAGAAGCTCATGACCTCTCATCTGGATTCTTTCTGAAGCATTTGGCACTCTGTTGAGGTAGATGGAGTAGGTTTCCCTAACCCTAATTTCTTCCAAATGAGGAATGTGAAGCTTAGGGAGGCAGAATGACTTGCCCAAGGTCATAGCTGGTAAATGGTAGGGTAGCAATGTTGAAAGGTGCTTGGCTGTGTGTTGGCTGTCTAATGTTACCAGAGTCCCTTTCCACTGCTAACCGGACCTCTTGATGGAAATGAATTTGCTGATGATAGTCTGGGAGAAGTTTTCTAACTTCTCAAAAATTGTGGTAATTTTTTTTTTTTTTTTTTTTTTTTGAGACAGAATCTTGCTCTGTCGGCAGGCTGGAGTGCAGTGGCATGATCTCAACTCACTGCAACCTCTTCCTGCCAGGTTCAAGCGATTCCCCTGCCTTAGCCTCCAGAGTAGCTGGGATTACAGGCGCCCGCCACCACATCCAGCTAATTTTTTTTGGATTTTAGCAGAGATGGGGTTTCACCATGTTGGCCAGGATAGTCTGAATCTCCTGACCTCATGATCCACCAGCCTCGGCCTCACAAAGTGCTGGGATTACAGGCGTGAGCCACCGTGCCTGGCCAAATTGTGGTAATTTATAATCTACTACTATAGATTGTTAAGCATAGAGGGTAGGGATGGGAGAAGAAGAGATAGAAAACGAGAAGGGGTGACTAGAAAGTGAACGTCCTCATTCTTAGTATCTGGGTAAATATGCTGGGATTTCCAAAAGAAATTTCTCTATAAATCCAGCCCCTGTCTCATCCCCACTATCACGAAGATCTCTACTTCTGTATTCCCAGGGTAGACACATTGGAATTATCTTTTATTCTCCCCTTTCTCACCCATCCCTTTACTCTGCCCTCTGTCATCTAGTTATTGCCAAATTCTCAGGATTACAAACCAGCAATGCCTCCTCTATCCACTTCCTTCTTGCCATCCCCTCTGCCACTGACTGCTCTTCTTCCATTTTATATTTTGGTAGCTGCCCAAAGGTCCACCTTCCTTCTCTCTCTTCCTCCCTCCTTCCTTCCTGCAACGCTGCTAAACAAATCTTTTTTAAAATATGTAGCTAATAATTCCACTGCCCAGAAAAGTTCAGTGGCTCTGCCATGACTTCACAACAGAGTGCGTCTCCTGCCCTTTCCTGCTTTGTTGCCCTTGTTCACGCTGTGCTCTTCAAATGGAATCCCCTTCCCCTACTGCCACTCAATATCCAAATCATATGCAACTTTCAACATTGAGCACAAATGGTTCTTTATCTATAAAATCTTCTTTGATATCTTCCCACCACACCTAAGCTGGAAACAATTCCTCCTCTTCCCCTTAGACTCTCCAAAATCATTTTATTTTTTTTTTTGAGAAAGAGTCTCGCTCTTTCACCCAGTCTGGAGTGCAGTGGCGCGATCTCAGCTCACTGCAACCTCTGCTTCCTAGGTTCAAGCAATTCTCCTGCCTCAGCCTCCCCAGTAGCTGAGACTACAGGTGCATGCCACCATGCCGGGCTAATTTTTGTATTTTTAGTAGAGACAGAGTTTCGCCATGTTGGCCAGGCCTGTCTTGAGCTCCTGACCTCAGGTGATCCGCCTGCCTCGGCCTCCCAAAGTGCTGGGATTACAGGCATAAGCCACCACTCCCAGCCCAAAATTTTATTTTTCTACTTGTAACTGTATATTTAGTTGCCTAATTGTTTGGCTATGGTCTACTTCCATCAAGTCCCGTGTAAGTTCCATAGTGACATTGACCATGTCTTTTTTGGTCACAGTTGTATGACTAGGACATAGTGTCTGTGACCTAGTATAATCATGAGTTTTGTGTCCAAACAAAGCTCATAAGGGGAATTCAGAATATCTTGAAAACCTGCTAAAATGATTCCAATAGTAATGCTTTTTTACCCCCACTTCTTCAGCCTGACCCCTGATGAGGGCTACAGTATTCACTTTCTATGTTTCATTAAAGTTATTTGAATGTGGGCGGCTCTCTGCAATCTAGACTAAACTCTTAAAGGACTGGACCTTACCTAATTTATCTGTTTCTCTACCCATCCTGCCACACTACTCATGCCCCCCTAACTTTGACCATATCATGAATTCAGGAAGTAAACAATGAATGAAGTCAATGCTATGACATCTTGTAAATGTAAAAAATGTTGCCTTCCTTTTGGTGTTTTAGTCATGAAGTCCTTGCCCGTGCCTATGTCCTGAATGAACAGGCAACCTACATGGGACCTCTAGTCCCATGCTCTAGAGGCAACATTCTCCCTCTACAGAATGGGAGAAAATTTTTGCAATCTACCCATCTGACAAAGGGCTAATATCCAGAATCTACAAAGAACTTAAACAAATTTACAAGAAAAAAACAAACAACCTCATCAAAAAGTGGGCAAAGGATATGAACAGACACTTCTCAAAAGAAGACATTTATGCAGCCGTCAGACACATGAAAAAATGCTCATCATCAGTGGTGCAGAGAAATGCAAATCAAAACCACAATGAGACACCATCTCACACCAGTTAGAATGGTGATCATTAAAAAGTCAGGAAACAACAGATGCTGAGGAGGATGTGGAGAAATAGGAATGCTTTTACACTGTTGGTGGGAGTGTAAACTAGTTCAACCATTGTGGAAGACAGTGTGGCAATTCCTCAATGATCTAGAACTGGAAATACCATTTGACCCAGTGATCCCATTGCTGGGTATATACCTGAAGGATTATAAATCATGCTACTATAAAGACACACGCACACATATGTTCATTGTGGCACTATTCACAATAGCAAAAACTTGTAACCAAACCAAATGTCCATCAATGACAGACTAGATTAAGAAAATGTGGCACATATATACCATGGAATACTATGCAGCCATAAAAAAAGATGAGTTCATGTCCTTTGCAGGGACATGGATGAAGCTGGAAACCATCATTCTGAGCAAACTATCACAAGGACAGAAAACCAAACACCGCGTGTTCTCACTCATAGGTGGAAACTGAACAATGAGAACACTGGGACACAGGGCGGGGAACACAGGGGGGCCTGTCGTGGGGTGGGGGGCCGGGGGAGGGATAGCATTAAGAGAAATACCGAATGTAAATGACAAGTTAATGGGTGCAGCAAACCAACATGGCACATGTACACCTATGTAACAAACCTGCAGGTTGTGCACATGTACCTTAGAACTTAACGTATAATTAAAAAAAGAAAGAAAGAAAGAAAGAAATGTTGCCTTCCTTTGCCTAAAGCAAGCTTGGCTTTGGAATATTTAGACAGTTCAATCCCTTACCTCTGCCAGAGAGAGTCCTTTTGATAAAGAGAATACTTGGTTATATTTTTAAAAAGTTTCAAAGCAAGGGTCAAACATTTCAAAAGGCAAGCAGATGGGCCCTGCAGGTAGCATTCATTGACTAACTAGGATGCTTTCAACTGCCTTTGCTAAAATTGGCGCTAGGGGCCAATGTCCTGCTTGTCTTGCCTCATTAGAAAGTCTTTCTCTTTCTAAGATGTGTTTCAGGGAAAAAAAGAGAAATGAGGGGGAGAAAAAAAGACAGTGCTGGGTTGCCACTGGAGGGAACTGGATCTAGAGATGAAGCATGTAGTTGAAGACCGGACTGATCATTTCACCTTTCATCTCTTTATTACTGCTCCACACTCCCATGTCAAGCGTCAAGCTGCATTTCCTCTGAGGATCCTTCCAAAGAAAAGAGCTTGGCCTTTTTTTTTTTTTCACCGCCCCTCAGCTTCCAAAGGCGTTTCTGATCTCTTTAGCTAGAACTAGCTGAGGAGGGCCACGACCTCTTTCTTTCCTGCCGCTCTGAGGAGGAGCAGAAAGTGGAGTAGGTGATGGGCAGGTGACCTACCTTACAGCAGGAGTGGGGGAGTTCTTTGCCCAAATTAGCATCACAGAGAGGGTTCCCAGGCTTTCCTTCCCACCGGATTCTGGCATCAGTCTGGTGAGCCGCGGTAGTCTAAAGCTGAGGCTGTGGGGATGCAGGACAGAGGTGGAGGTAGTATCGTAGTTAACTTGCCGTTCTACACACTGAGCGAAGACAGGGAGGAGAGCAACACTGTAGCAAGTGACAGCTAAGAGTGGATCATCCTAAATCCACACACAAACATCTACTGAAGCCGTGGTCCAAAGCTGGCTTGGGGTCTTAAAAAACTGGCTTGGAAAGGAGCATTTGTTACCAATTTTCCTCTAAGAGGATGAGTGAGAATTTATCCATTCACTTGGACAAAGCATAGCTGTAATCTTTGTGCTTCCTTTTGTTGAAAGAACACTGGGTTCAGAGCTGCTTGGCTATTGGCGCATTGATCTCAACTTCATTTTTTTTTCTGTCTCTCTCAGAGAGTAACACTGAATTAAAAGGCAATTCAAGTCCTGCCAAAAGGGATTGTGATTATCTGATCCAGGGGCCCTGGTCACACTATGAATTACTGGCCACTCTTGACCTTTCTCTGTTAAGACATTGACAAAAAGAAAAGACATCTAGTTTAAAACTGGGACTTAAACGCTGGTCCGTGAAAAAGTGTAGATCATGTTAGTTGAACAACAAATATTTCCCCTTCTTCATGAAGAGATGATGAGGGAATGGGAGCAGGAGTTTCTACCTCAACATACCACAGTGCCCACCCTAGACAAATGACTCCTTCTAGCAGATATTGGACCAGGGAAAGGTATATGCACTCCACAGATACATAGCACACAGACATACCACCGCTCTAGCAAAGACACCACAGAAGAGCTCTAACAGAAACAAGGGACTATCAGAAGAACCTAGGAGGATTCTTTATCCCATCTATGGACGTATACCAAGTCTGGAATGACTTCTCCCCATCTGTAGATGAGCAAAGAGTAAAAGCTCCAATATGAGCTCTTAAAAAAAAAAAATGTTGGTCATGTAAAAGAAAGACTATCCCACTCAAGATGCAGAGAGAAGACACATATTTGGAAAAGACTAACTGGTGAACCTACAGTAGTCATTCCTGATGTCTAGTCATCTTTCACATATATGTGAACCCTGGAGCCAGTGCCTGCAGAGAGGCAAATGAATTCATGATTTGGAATGCAGGCTGCTTTCTCTAGACAAGACCCTTGCTCTCTGAACACTTGTGCCCTTCACCTGGTGCAATATGTATGTATTCCTGGGCAACGCCAGGCCTGAGGAAGTGAGCATTATCGAACTCACCAATTATCTCTTCTCAGTGTTTGTCAGAAACCAAATGTCCTTCTCACCTCATCTCATCTTGTCTAAGCCCCCTCTCTAAGCCTGCTTTCATTTGATATTAGTTATTTATACCTCTACATTAATTTTTATTATTGACTCTCTCCCAAAAGATTTACCCTCTAAGACTTGTCATTCTTTTGGGGTGAAAGGCTCCTATTAAAGGGATTCTGGGCATTCATCATTAAGAACCAGGGCTATTTGTGTTAACTTGGAAATTATACGATATAAGGTAGTTGCCTGCATAGATAATATCACATAAAATAATGATCATTTTTGTTCATGCATTTTAATAATTGTTGTCCTCAGACTTTGGTGTGTATCACCACCTCCCAGGAAGCTTGAATGCTAGGGTCTCACTGTCTGGGTTTTAGTCAGTTTATCTGCGGTTGGGTTCCAGAACCTATTTACCTTTAAAGGTTTCTAGATATTCCTGATCATTAGTCTGATATGGGAATCAGTGATCTACTGTTTTTTTCTTCTCTAACACACCTTAAGAATATGCTAGCACTCACACTATTCACAATAGTAAAAAAGTAGAAGCAGGCTGGGCGCAGTGGCTCATGCCTGTAATCCCAGCACTTTGGGAGACTGAGGTGGGCTGATGACCTGAGCTCAGCAGTTCGAGACCAGCCTGGCCAATACGGTGAAACCCTGTCTCCACTAAAAATACAAAAATTAGCTGGGCGTGGTGGCGGGCGCCTGTAATCGCAGCTAATTAGGAGACTGAGGCAGAAGAATCACTTGAACCTGGGAGGCAGAGGTTGTAGTGAGCCGAGACCGCACCACTGCACTCCAGTCTGGGCAGCAAAAGTGAAACTCCATCTCAAAAAAACAAAAAACAAAACAACAAAAAAAGTAGAAACAACCCAAAAGTCTATCGATGGATGAACGAATAAACAAACTGTGGCATGTACGTGCAACTGAGTACTATTCAGCCATAAAAAGCAATAAAGTGTTGATACACAATATGACATGGATTAACCATGAACAGATTATGCTAAATAAAATAAGCCCGACATAAAAGGTCATGCTTTGTTTGGTTCCATTTAAATGATATACCTAGACTAGACAAGTAAACCCACTAGAAAGCAGATTGGTAGTTAACAGGGACTGTGGGGAGGAGAGACGGGGTATAAATTTTGATGGGTCTGGGGTTTTCTTTTGGGGTCTTGAAAATGTTTGGAACTAGATAGAAGTGTTGGTTGCCCAATACTGTGAATGTACTAAATGCAACTAAAGTTGTTTGCATTAATACAGTTAATTTTATGTTATATGAGTTTCACATCCACGATCTCATTTAGTCTTTATAAAACCCTTGGGAGGGAGATATACACACACTCATATCCTAAATAAACAACGTACACACTCTGTCTTTCATTTGGGTGTCACTTTAAGGGAAACCTGTGTTATCAAAACGTAATTTTATTGTCAAGGATGGCATGGTTTTTTCCCCTATTAATCCTTACCTTGATTTAAAAATACAAATCCATAATAACCTGGAGTTATTTTGTTTTGTTTAGTTTTTGAGACAGAGTCTCACTCTGTTGCCCAGGCTGGAGTGCAGTGATGTGATCTCAGCTCACCACAACCTCCCTCTCCCAGGTTTAAGCGATTCTCGTGCCTCAACCTCCTAAGTAGCTGGGACCACAGGCAGCCACGACCACGCCTGGCTAATTTTTGTATTTTTCAGCACAGACAGAATTTCACCATGTTGGCCGGGCCAGTCTTGAACTCCTGACCTCAAGTGATCCACCCTCCTCAGCCTCCCAAAGTGCTGAGATTACAGGCATGAGCCACCAGAATCGGCCTTTTTTTGTTGTTTTTTGATTGCCAGAGCAGTGGCTTGGTAATGTGAAGCACGTGAAATTGTTCTTAAGATGTATTTGTGTGGACTGCTGATGCTGGATGGGGAGCTCTGGAGGTGGCATTCTGGAGTCTGCAGAAGGATCCATGGAATGTGTATACCCATAACCCAGTTTGAGCACCAAGAAAGTGCCCAGAATTTAGGAAAAAAAGACAAGGAATATTCAGATTCTGCTGCAAGAAAGAAGTAAGTAGTCCTTACAGGAAATTCTTTTTGACAGAACCCACCAAGCTGAAGGGAAATCCTTGTTTTAGGATTATTTGAAATCCTTGTTTTAAGGTGTATTTGTATCCTATTGCTGCTGTGACAAACTACCACAAATTTTGTGGCTTAAAACAACAAATGCAGCTGGGCATGGTGGCTCACGCCTGTAATCCCCACACTTTGGGAGGCCGAGGCAGGTGGATCACCCGAGTTTAGGAGTTTGAGACCAGCCTGGCCAACACAGGGAAACCCCCGTCTCTACTAAAAATCCAAAATACAAAATTAGCCAGGCGTGGTGGCACGCATCTGTAATCCCAGCTACTTGGGAGGCTGAGGCAGGAGAATCGCTTGAACCCAGGAGGTGGAGGTTGCAGTGAGCTGAGATTGTGCCATTGCACTCCAGCCTGGGCAAAAAAAGTGACACTCCATCTCAAACAAACAAACAAACACGTATTATCATATAGTCCAGGAGGCCAGAAGTCTAAATTGGGTAGGCAAGACTGTGTTCCTTCTGGAGGCTCTAGGGTAGAATCTACTTGCCTTGAGCTTCTAGGGACTGCCCCCATTTCTTGGCTTCTGGCCCCACATTACTCAGACCTTGGCTTCTATTGTCACACTTTTGTTTCCGATGCTGACCTTCTGCCTCCCTTCCTCTTATAAGAACCCTTATGATTACACTAGGCCCAATCAAGAAGAGTCTCCCCACCTCAAGATCCTCTACTGAGTCACATCTGCAAAGACTCTTTTGCTATTTAAGGTAATGTACCCACAAGGTGGGGGATTGAGAACATGGGACTCTATGGGCACTATTATTCTGCCTATCACAGAAAGTGAAGCTTTGGAAACTGTAATCATAAAGGTGACCATGTATTTTCTTCCAAGCCTGTTCATCCTCAGAACACAGCTTCTGGGATGGTCACTGTATAGTCTTAGTCACTCGTACCAGAGACCTTAGCGTCATCTTCAAATTCATTCGCTTGGCCTTCCCAGTCTGTATTCAATTTTCAATCAAGTTCAAAGCCCTGTTAATTGAAAAATAAATAAATAAAATAACAATCGTGATTTAATATTTAAATATTTAAAAAATAGTATAAAACTGATAGAGAAAAGAGAAAAGAGTTTCTCTTTTCCCCTAGTTCTTTTTCTTAAAGGTACATTTGTAACAGTTAGTATGAAATTGGCTACAAATCACAAAGACTGCAAATAAAGATGCTTGAACAGGATAGAAACATTTTTCTACTTAAAAATATCCAGGGAAAAGTAATCCAAAGTTGATGTGGTGTCCTATCTTACAAATTGCTTAAGAACCAGTCTCCTGGCCGAGCGCAGTGGCTCATGCCTGTAGTCCCAGCACCTTGGGAGGCCGAGGCGGGTGGATCACCTGAGGTCGGCAGTTCGAGACCAGCCTGGCCAACATTTTAGTCTCTACTAAAAACACAAAATTAGCAGGGAGTGGTGACGCATGCCTGTAATCCCAGCTACTCAGGAGGCTGAGGCAGGAGAATCGCTTGAACCGGGGAGGCGGACGTTGCAGTGAGCCAAGATTGCGCCATTGCACTCCAGCCTGGGCAACAAGAGTGAAACTCCATCTCAACAAACAAACAAACAAACAAAACCAGTCTCCTGTCAGTCTTGTCTCTCCGTCTTCCCTGAAGTGTGGACCTTACACTCATTATCCAAGATGGTGACTATAGTTCCAGTGGTAATGTGTAGCATTCCAGATATCAGGATAACAAAACTGTCAAAGGAGTACACACATTATCTTTTAAGCAATGTTATCAGGAGACGCTACACAACCTTCTGTTTACATTCTAGTGGTCAAATTTTATCACATGGTCACTCATAGTTGGAAGAGATACACACAGGTGTGGCATTTGTTTAAAGTACATATCCTGGCTGGGCGCGGTGGCTCGTGCCTGTAATCCCAGCACTTTAGGAAAGAGAGGCAGGAGGATCACCTGAGGTCAGGAGTTCAAGACCATCCTGACCAACATGGTGAAACCCTGTCTCTACTAAAAATACAAAAATTAGCTGGCTGTGGTGGTGCATGCCTGTAATCCCAGCTACTTGGGAGGCTGAGGCAGGAGAATCACTTGAACTGGGGAGGCGGAGGTTGTGGTGAGCCATGACCATGCTATTGCACTCCAGCCTGGGCAATAAGAGTGAAACTCTATCTCAAATAAATAAATACATAAATAAAGTACATATCTTTATTTTATTTAAACAAGTAGGATCACCTTGATATACTCTTTGCATTCTTGCTCAAACTACCTTGCACACACAGCCATACTTATTTGTTTTTAACAGTTGAATGGTATTTCATTGCATGCATTTACAGTCATTGAATTATTTGATGCTTAGCTGATCTTCTCCTCTCTTTTTTTTCCTCACACTACAGTCAATCCTGCAGTGAATATCCTTCACCATCCCTCTAGTGTACTTTGTGAATGGTACCTTTTCTGTTGTCCTTTATTTAAGCCTGGGTTTCCCAGAAGTCAAAGCTAAGGTAGAGGAATTATGTCATTTTATATTATTTGGGAATCCCATCCCAGACAACAGGAGTGAACAAAACAGGAACGGAGGGAGAGTCAATATAAAAATGGTTATCGAGCTGATCATTGTTAAATAATACTGATTACTCAATCAATGGAACTATATCTCTAAGCAGCCTTAAAATCACATCTAATGATCACCCATTAATAGAGATAGGGGAGAGAAAAGAGAAGGAGCTTATCTCCTGATTTCTGTTTCCCAATCATTAGAAGTCTACTCCACAGGGTGTTAAATCCCTTCTAGTTTGTGCATTCGTGTTCAGGAATGCTGACCCAGCCTTGCATCAGTGTTAATAAGGCAGGCCTGTGGTCGGAGGTGAGTGGTGCGCAGTGTGAACAAGAGACTGCCAGTCTCTCCACAGAGTTGTGTGACGTCAAGGGGAACTGCTCTGGTACAAGGGGTGGACTGTATCAAACGTCTGTTATTCATCCCTGCAGATCAGTTCGTTCTTCTTATTATAACTGGTTCTATTACTACAACAGGGAATCATCTCTGTGAGAACAAGATGGCCTCGCTTCTTTTTTATGAGGGGAAATAAAAGTTCAGTTAGAGTCTGCTTCAAGATGATCTTGAGGCCACGATTGAGATTAATTATGCTCTTAACCACTTTTTCTAGACGTTCCTCCCTAGGCCAGCACTTCAGCTGTTCTGGTTTGCTTACCTGGTGGAGTGACTATCTGTGTATCTGATTTTAACATCACAGTGTGCCCTTCATTAGACTCCCTAGCCACATTCATGCTACCACTACCTTAGTTCATTAGTCCAGGTCTGCTTCATTTCTTGACTGGCTTTTTTGTTTGTTTGTTTGTTTGTTTTTGACCGAGTCTAGCTTTGTTGTCCAGGTTGGAGTGCAGTGGTGCGATCTCGGCTCACTGCAACCTCTGCCTCCTGGGTTCAAGAGATTCTCTTGCCTCCACCTCCAGAGTAGCTGGGATTGCAGGAACATGCCACCATGCCTAGCTAGTTTTTGTATTTTTAGTAGAGACGGGGTTTCGCCATATTTCCCAGGCTGGTCTCCAACTCCTGGCCTCATGTGATCCACCTGCCTCTGCCTCCCAAAGTGCTGAGACCATAGGCATGAGCCCAGCCAATTGCAGTAGCCTTTTAAAAGATCCTCATCTTTCATATTTTCATCTCTCCATTCCATACTCATGAGTTTCACCAGATGGAAATTTATAAAATGCAGCCTGGTTCATGTGATACTCCACAAAAAAATGGCCTCCTATTGCTCATGCTATGAGCAATAGCCCCAAGTTTAAGGCCCTTGTTCATTATTTAACTGATTTCCCAACACTAGCTCATCTTTCACACACCCTCTAATCTCATGTACTCTAATCCCAGATAACCACTCTGGTTCTAGGCCTTCCTGATGTCTTGACTTTTCTGACACCCTTTCTATCATATGCATGCATGTCCAAACCCTACTTATCTTCCAAAGCCAACATAAAGAAGGCACTAACCTGAGGCTTGGAGATGGAGTCAGTAGGAAATTGCAGGCAGGCAATCAGAACCATTGCAAGGTAAACAGGCAGGTGAGTCAATCACCAGTTTAAAGACCCCTCCTTATCCTATCGCTGAGTACCCTATTTTCTCCAACACCCAACCCATAATGTTTTTCCTATGATTTTTTAATTTAACATCAATCCTTGTTTTACTATTATTGTTTTAGGTCAAAGACTTCAGAATCAGTAACAGATTTAACTTGTTGAAAATTAATCTGTAATATATTAGACTGAACAAAATAAAAATGATTTTTGTGAATTCTTTTGGTTACCTTAGAGAAATCACAATAATATGTTTTCATATTTAATTGGGTATGTCACCTAAACAACTTTGGCTCTAGTCTTTTAGATGGACCAACTCAAAAGAGGGACTTGAAAAGCTTTACATATGTGTGCTGGGTAATAAGTCACATTTTTTAGAATTCTTCTTGAGAGCTTATTAAACAAATATAGCAACAGTTATTTATAGGTTAACAGGCACTGTGTTATAACAAGTATATTGTAGGCACTGTGCTAGGTGCAGAGAATACAGTTATGAATGAGACACGTGGTTTGCCATCAAGGGACTTAAACACTAATCAAGAAGATAGACAAGTGAGTAGGAAGTCAATTATAGGAGGATTAATGGCACTATGGGACTGTATTAGTGGGCTAGCAAGGGGATGTATGATGGATAGGGGATTAGAAAAAAATGGCATGTGAGCTGAGTCAAAGAGTAGAACTCTGTGTCAAGCATTCATTCATCTGTTTCTTTAGTCATTACATAATCACTCACTTTTGTTCCTTCAGTCAGTTGGCCTTTATTGGAAGGCATAGCAGACACTCTTGGTTGATCTAATGCTCATTTCCAAACTTCTTATTCCTAATCACCTTCAAAACAAGGATGGCCATTTGACCCAATTCTAGCCAATTATGTAAAAAGGTAAAACCACTGCAGGGATGAATCCTGAGTAACATTTTAATTCCCTGACATGGATACCACTGTTTTTCTTTCTTTTTTTCTGTTCACTGGATTGTATATATGATGACTGGAGCTTCTGCAGCCAGGATATAATCATGAGGAAAAAGTGCAGAGGGTTTGCACTGAATAGGGTTGGAGCAAGTGTATTGTGCTTCTGAACTAGCACCAGCAATAATCTGTCTCTGAATATCTTATGTGAAAAAAATAAATTTCAGTGTGTTTAAGCCGCTGTGGTTCACTTTTACTGTTACCTGCAACTGAAAATATTCCTAACAAATTTGGGAGTCTGCTTTTGGCCAGGACTTTTGTTCGGTGGTCTCTTAATAAAGTTGTCTGTTGCAAACAACTTAAAAAGGAGAGCCCATGACAAAGGAGCAGGTGATAATATCTCTTCAGTTACTCCTCTTCTGTCAGTGAGTGAGGCACTAAGATTTATAACTGGGAGATTGGGGCGCGAGTTATTGGTGTCTGGCCCCCTGTCTCAGCACCATCGTATATTTCCTTAATGAAGTGTGAGACCAGGACTCCATAAATTCACATAGTAGCAGAAGCAGGCAGCAGCTCGTCAGCAAAGCTATTCAGAGAGCCCAGCATCACTTTTTGCGTATTAGAGAAGTTCACAGCCAGTTAAAAATAGGCTTGGAGAGAAGTCGCTTTTAGACCACAGCTCATTTTGGATTTCTCTGGAGCCCCATTCCGGGCCACAGTGTATTTCCTTTTTTCTTTAGTTCTAGTAAGAGTAGTCAGGCAGTTCAGAGACAATAGATGCATGGTTATCTTTAGCTCTGTTGTGCACAGAAAGCAGAACTATGAAAAAACAACAGTAACTTATTGGGCACATGGACTGTTGCAGCTTTTTAATAAATGGCAACACCCACTGAGCCTTTAGGAGGGGCCAGTGCTCTAAATCCTGGTGAGAAAAATACTATTAATAACCTCATATCCCTGATAAGGAACCTATGATTCAGAGCAAATAAGCAACGTACACTGCTATTAAGTAGCAGTATCGAAATTTGAACCCAGGTCTGTCTGATTCCATTCAGAGCATGTAGTCTTAGCCTCCATTCATACAAAGTCACACACGGCTTTCTGTATCACTCGCTTTTGATCCTCAGAGGAGACCTGTGAAATAGGCAGGGCAAGGAAATGATCCCAATTTACTAGGAGAAAACCTAGGACCAGAGAAGTGAAAGAATTCTTTAAGGTCGACCAGTCCATGTGCAATAGAACTGGGACTCGAATCCCATCTTCTGACTCTGAGTTCTGACTTTGCTCTCCCAGGGCAGGCTGAGTGCTGGAGCAGCTCAGTTATAAAAAACACCCTGAAATTGTTTGAAATTGTTTTCGGTTGACTTCTGAGTTTCAACACCCAACCCTGTATCAAGAAACCAACTAACCCAGGGCTGCCCTGATTTATTTAGGGTCTTTTAGAGATCAGTTCCTGCCTAGCACCTCTGTCGAATGATATTTGGTATTTTCACTTAAAATTTCAAATATAATATTTCAAATTTAACCATCCTTCAAATAATGGCAAGAGAGTGTGAGCTGGAGGGATCAATGTCTTTATCAGGGGCACGGACAATTTAGCTAATAAAGTGAGTATAATACCTCTTTGAACATTAAAATTATCCAGTGACAAGGAAGCTGACAATTAGCTTATAAGAGTTGAGTATAGGGATCGTACGTGTGAATATTTTTTTAAACACCTGAGTTTTGAAAAATAAAAGTGGCCTGCCCACATTTTCAAGCACAGTGCTAATCAAAAGAGAGCTCTATGGAGGTAATAATACCTTGTATTTTAAATACCACTTGTCTTTGAAGAGCTCAAAGCACTCTATAATCATTTCCTTATTATGATTCTCAAAACTTCCTGGGTCAAAAAATTACAAAGTTCATATCTTAACAGTCTGGCCTCAGTTTCTTCTTTGGGAATTTGAGGTGAAAGACCAGGCTGCTAAGAGCTCCATCAGTACAAACACCTTTTCCACCTTCTCCCCACCTAGCCCTCTCCCATCTCCAAGGCTCCTGCCCCTGCAATCTGGCTACCCTACTTAGCCTCTTATTTTTTTCTAGATCTAACAGGTTAATCTCATTATATAGAACCACAGATTATTTTAATTAGGAGAGTTTCACACCAGTGAGCTGGAGGCTGAACAACTGGCTCGAGGTGGGAAGGGGAGCGGCCCTTCAGTTAGAGCAGTTTCATTTTTATCTGCTTTTATACATTGGGGATCAACATAAGATTTTATTTTTAAGAAGGATTTTGATGTTTAAAAAATTGCAATCTGATCATTCAGCCAAGCTCCCTCATTTTACTGATAGGAAAACTGAGGCCCAGAACAAGGGAGTCACCTGTTCAAGGTCTCATCCCAGCTCCTGAGAGACCTGCCTGTCCTTGAACACTGAACCCTGCGTGCCAGTCCCGGGGTGTCTTGGCAGGCCACCAGGTTGCTTGTCCCGAGAAGTCACTTTCACAACAAAAGTCCCAAATGTAAACTAGTAACCATGGACTTATGCCTTGGGGGCTTTAAATGCACCTGCCCACAGACTCTTCCTCCCTTTTTAGAGTTAAAGGCACTCATTTTACCTGGGAACATTCGACTAGACCATGCAGAGAGAAACGAGTAGAATTAGTATGTGCCATTTTCACCTATCCCCAAAATCTTTCTCCACCTCAACTAGGTCATGAAGAAAAGAAGTGTAAGTACAAACATACACATATATTTATATAGCTATTGCCTTCCAGTGAGCTCAAAGCATATATATATATATATATATATATATATATATATATATATATGTCATTAGTTCTTCTGGGGGAAAGGAAGAGCAGTTATTGTCTGCCTCATTTTGTATGAGACAATCAAGGCCGATAATAAATTGATCTTGACTCAAATCATGGCCTGAATTGGTGGTGTTGGTGTAGGGATGTCTAAGCTAAGCACTTGTTGTGCTCCAGGAGCAAAATCTGGGAAGCTGAGGACCTGAGCTCTAGGCCTGTGTCAGGCTGCACCCGTGAGCAAGTGTTTCATTCCTTGAGTTTCAGTTTCCCCATATGGTAAATGAATAGAGGAGTGGCATTGATCATTTTTTTCTCTATGGCTCCTTTCTCTGTACTGGAAGTGATGTTTGGAGGACTGAAGGAGCAGAGCTGAGCCTGGAGCAGCCCACCTGAATGAGGTGTGTCTGCCCCTCACTTCCTTAACCCAGAGCATTCTAAACTTTGGGGAGTGTGCAATGTATACTCCCATGTAATAGTTTTGCTGGGGTCCTGGGCCATACTGCAGGCCAAGAGTTGGGACATCTCCATAAAGGGAATCCAAGTCCCAGCTGCTATGTAATCCTGGGACTGAAAATGTGAATGGGGTGTGTTTATGTGAGTGTGGGTGCATGGGGAGGGAGGAGTGTGCAGGAGCTTGTGGGTAGTGAGTGGTATATTGTGGGTCCAAGCTCTAAGTTGTGGAGATGCCAGGAGTGATTCTCCTGGTGTGGAGCTTGCCTCCCGGGTCTCAAGAAGACAGGCTAGAAGCAAGATGGGTGCTCTGTTAGGGACACACGTAGTACTCTGGGAACTAGTAGTAGTTTTAAGCTATTCTTGGCCTTACTTCTTTCTCATTTTCACTAGAATGTCAGTTACCTCATTAAAAGTTGTCCCTGAAATTACTCCATGGACAATACACAAATGGGCAACAAGCACATGAAAAGATGCTCAACATCATTAGTCACTAGAGAAATGCAAATCAAAACCATAATGTGGTACCACTTCCCACTCACTACAATGCCTATAATAAAAAACAAAATAAAACGAACAACCCAGAAAACAGCAAGTGTTGGCAAGGATATGGAGAAAATAAAACCTCATGTATTTCTGGTGGAGGCCAGGCACCTTGGCTCATGCCTGTAATCCCAGCACTTTGGGAGGCCGAGGGGGGTGAATCACCTAAGGTTAGGAGTTCGAGACCAGCCAGGCCAACATGGTGAAACCCCATGTCTACTAAAAAATACAAAAATTAGCTGGGCATGGTGGTACATGCCTATAATCCCAGCTACTCGGGAGGCTGAGGCGTGATAATCACTTGAACCCGGGAGACACAGGTTGCAGTGAGCTGAGAATGCACCACTGCACTCCAGCCTGAGTGACAGAGAGAGACTCCATCTCAAAAAAAAAAAAAAAAAAAAAAAATATATATATATATATATATTGCTGGTGGGAATGTAAAATTTTTCAGCCATGCAGAAAACAGTTAGGTGGCTCCTTAAAAACAGTTAAACAGGATAACCATATGACCTAGCAATTCCACTCCTAAGTGTATATCCCAAAAAGCTGAAAATAGGGACTCCAACAGTTAATTCGTCATCAATGTTAACAGCAGGATTATTCACAATAGTCAAAAGATGGAGAAAACCAAATGTCCATCAACAAATGAATAAATAAATTCTGATGTACATCTACAATGGAATATTATTTAGTCAAAAGAAGGAAAGGAGTGCTGTATCTTTAGAATCATGTATTAGATTAGACTAGGATTACAAATACAAGAGAGGGAGTAAGTTTTCCCCTAATGATTGTGAAGTTCAAGGCAAGTATATAAAATGAGGCCCTGGCCTATAGCTTGCCCGCTTCTTTCCCCACTCCTAATTGCTTCTGCTTTGTAATGACCTCACAGACATGCATGTGAGCTCCAGCCTCACTCCCAAGATCCATCCACAACCCAGTCCCCACCCTTGCCCATCCCTACACCCGGCACACAGCTGCCCCTTGACCTAAGTGTGCACACGCTAAAATCATGTTTTGTCCTCTGCAAGACAGACTGGAGAAGCAAAGCCCTAAGAGTGGATTCGAGGAAATGTGGTCAGGGAATTCTGGAATCCTGGGTTGTAGAGGATGGTCTAGAAGCTGAACATGACTCTGGGTGAATATGTTCCCTGGGCCCTGTGGACTCCTCACCCAGTAGAGAAGAGGACACCTCAGGGAGAGATGGACTGGGGCCTTTAATGTGCAAGTTCCAGGTCAAGGTCTAGGCTAAAAGAAAGACTAGAAGGAACTATGATTTATTGAGCCAGGCCATGGCAGGACACTTTTTGTCTACTACTTGATTCTTATTCAATTTGAGAAAGTGTCATTTGCTCCATTTTACACTTGTCATGACATTGAGGTGAATTCTCCAGGGTCACATAGTGAGTGAGTGTCAATGATTCTAAAGTCTGTGTTCTGGCCGGGTGTGGTGGCTCATGCCTGTAATCCCAGAACTTTGAGATGCGGAGGTAGGAGGATCACTTGAACTTAGGAAGTTCGAGACCAGCCTGGGCAAACATGGAGAAACCCCGTCTCTACCAAAAATACAAAAACTTATCTGGGTGTGGTGGCACACACCTGTAGTCCCAGTTACTTGGGAAGCTGAGGCAGGAGAATCTCTTGAACCTAGGAGGTAGAGGTTGCAGTGAGTCCAGATGGCGCCACTGCACTCCAGCCTGGGCAACAGAGCAAGACTCTGTCACAAAAAAAAAAAAAAAAAATTCTGTGTTCCTTTTAAAAGCTGTTCACAGGATGACTAAAGAAGGCATCAGAAAATTCTAAGGACACTTCTGGACGGAGGTGGTGTTATTTGCTGTCAGAAGTCAGTAATGCCACATAGCATGCTTGGTAATCTTTTGTTCTTGGGTTTGCTTGATAATGAGGGAGACTCCTTTGCAGGTTGCCTCTACTGCTCTGCTCAGGGGCCACCCAGATCATGATGTAGGGTGTTCCCAGCAGTTCAGGTTGACAGTCCAACCGTGAGTCACGGCACCATCACATCTGTTCAGGACCACACAGCCTTCTGTCTAAACACTTCCACTCAGCACAGCTGTGCAAAAGGCACCCTTGCATTTTTTGGAAAACAAGGCAGGGTGGTTGCCTTGGTGTCTTTCCATCCCTCGCAGTCTCTTAGGTGATTATCTACATCACAGTCCAGAAGCAGAGAAGCTTCTGAGCAACACAGTGAGATAAACTAAAATGGAACTTTTCTTTGCTAATTTCTTTGCTACTTAAGATAAAATTTCTTATTCTGCTGATAGTGTCTCAGTTTCCTTGTTTGGAAATGGGGCATGTAGGTGCTAGCTTCATATGATGAAGGGTTTAAAATGTGTTATCATTTTTGCTTTTTAAATCACCAGTACTGTTCAGGTTTGGAAGAGTAGAATGAACTACCTGAGAGGCAGGGCGTTCCCCACAAATTGTGGATTTCTAAAGAGATTGCGGAAGACTTGGCAAGATATGGAAGATTTAAGAGCTGGATGATCTTTTAAGTTCTGTTTAGCCTTGTGACTAAATTATAAATATTATTTATTTTAAAGGAAGATAAATTGTGTTAAGTACCATAAACAGCACAGATTGGGCAATTATAAAAGTATGGAGTTAAGAAGAGGTTGGTTCCAATGGGAAATTGTAGGTGGCTTCATGGAAGGGATGGCATTTGAATTTTGACTTTATTTTGGAAAACATGGGAAGCTATCAGTTGGTTTGCTTGCTTGCTTTTTTAAGCAAAGAAGTAATACAATAGTCATAAATGCTGTTTGCTGAATATTTCTGGGTCCATATCTTCTGGGTACATGATAGGATTCTGTTTCCTGGACACGTGTGAGTGGGGCCATGAACAAGTTCTGACCAATGAACTGTGAGCAGCAGTGACATCTTCCACTTCCAGGCAAACATTATTTATCAGTGTGAGACCCTCCAGGGCTCTCTTTTCTCTCTTCTACATCTTCGGCAATGTTTCAGAGAGTGGTTAGTCCATCACCCTGGGTCTTAGAGTAAGGACAATAATGATGTGGAGCTGAATCCCCAGCTGCCAGACAATGGACAAGCAGTGAGAGTGAGAAATTAACCTTTGTTGTTTTAAGCCACGGTAATGTTGGATTTGCCTGTTCCTGCAGCACAGCCTAACCTATTCTGAGCGATACCAGGAGCAAGGCCAGGCTTGTACTTCAGGAGTGTTATGCTTACTCTGGTGTGCAAAATAGGCTTCCTTAGGAGAGAATAGAGGCAGGAAGAACTGTTAGGAGAGGGTGCAGTAGACCAAGCAAGAGATAATGGGCACACGAGGGAGGGCAGTGGCCAGGAAGATGGAGGACAGGTACAGTGGTTTTCAAAAAGCAGGTTTTCAAAGGTAACTTTGAAAAACGAGGAGTCACGGGGCCTGGCAAACAATTAGATTGATATGCAGACACATTGTTGACAACTTTCAGAGTCCCACTCTGGTGCAAAAGGCATGATTACCTAGAAATGTCCCTGGGAACTCATTCTTGGTGGCCTGGACAGTTGCCTCTTTGGGATCAAAGACCTCTGCTTTTCCCAGCAGGAGGGGCTGCACCCAAATTCAGCTTCTGATGGGACCTGGCAGGAGGCCTTTTCTACATAAGGGGGTCTCTTTCTGAACTCAGCCTTCTGTGATTCCAAGGTTTGCAGGTGTCAGATACTTGGCTCTTTCACATAACTCCTGTAAACATCTAAACCCACTGGCATATGAAAGCCAGACAGCCTAGCACGCATACGGTCCACTGTTCCCCTACACAAGTATGCTTCAATATGTGACCTTTAAAAATGAAACATGCACCCCATGACAAATTTTGCAGGATGTCTTGGCTTTCATATGCCTCTCCTAGGAAAAGCATGAGACTGGCCCTTAGGCTTTCTACTACTCACTTTTACATTGTAAGTTTTCCTTTAAAATTCTGTTTTGTACTCCATGCTGTGTCTCGAGCCCTGTTGCATGTTGCATGACAGGTGTGACAACAAAAGGACTCATTGTGTGCAGTAACCATGGTTGCGGATTTACCATTCCACTCCTCTGACTATGGATATGGAAGAACAGGCCTGCAGAGGGCCTGATGGATGTGGCCTGGCCCCTGACTTAAAAAGGAAAGCCGAGGGCTGGGTGCAGTGGTTCATGCCTGTAATTCCAGCACTTTGGGAGGCCGAGGTGGGTGGAACACCTGACGTCAGGAGTTCGAGACCAGCCTGGCCAACATGGCAAAACTCTGTCTCTACTAAAAATACAAAAAAATTAGCCGGGCATGGTGGCACGCACCTGTAGTCCCAGCTACTTGCGAGGCTGAGGCAAGAGAATCGCTTGAACCTGGGAGGCAGAGGTTGCAGTGAACTGAAATCATGCCACTGCACTCCAGCCTGGGAGGCAGAGCAAGACTCTGTTTCAAAAAAAAAAAAAAAAAAAAAGGAGGACTCCTCCAGGATGGGTACCCAAACTTTTAGAAATTATTTGACAGAATTCAATAAATCAGCATTTTTTGAGAAGAGATTCAACATTCTTCCAAATGATCAATTTGCACATCTCCACTTTTCAACTCCAGCCATTGAACATCTTGAGGAATTCTCAAAGGATCCCAAAACATGTGCAACTTGGCAGTGAGTTGTTTGCAGGTGTTTTTCAGTTGGTTCTTTGGATTTCGGGGCATGCTTGCTGGATAATGCTTCAATGGCAACCAAAGACCCAGCGCAGCTCTCTCATGTCTCTTATCCCCATACCACAACTGAAGCCTGGTATGTTTGTATTAAAAATAGTCAAACATGCTCTAGTAATGTAATATGTAGGGTGATATTTTTGTTTGAGTTTCTAGCTGGCATATTAGTAGTTGAGAAAAACATTGAATGAGACTTTTGCAGAATTGCTTAAAGTAACTTCTGGGCATTTTCAAGGACTTTAAGAGGCTGACGACACTGGTTACTTGTAGTGTCTAATTTTACTACAAAGTGTAAGTCTTCCTTTGCCTTTCACTTGAGATGTCATGTGCACACCTCTTACGGTTGTCAGTCTAAGAGTGGTTTGGGGCTCATGTCAGAATTCATGAGTGGGAAAGAAGGAAGAAGAGAGATTTTCCTGTGGTAAATGGAGAAGATCTGGAGAACAGGCAAGGACGAAGAGGATTGGAGAGGATGTGTTTGTACACGTAAAAAAGAAATTGCTTGAGGGGCGTTACCTCAGTGGTATGCAGTGTAAGAAAAGGGAAAGGGAGGGTTATGATAACTGCAAGATCCCCTGATGGGGAAAGAAAACCTCATGTGGAAACCAGCTCCAGAGCCAGCCATGCTGGCTTTTAGTGGGGAAGTCTTTTGTGTGGGAGCGTGCTGAAGGTCCGTGCACAGTATTTGTACTCCATAGGCTCTTGCTAGCCATAGCTGCAGTACGGTGTAAGCAGCCAGAAATGGAGACATCCTCAGGTCTTGTCCTGACTTCACTTTTGCTTTAATTCACTCAATGTATCCGGTGAATCCTTCCGTCTGATGAGCAACCAGCTTCCCCCACCTCCTGTGTCCTATGCTTGCATCACTTACCCCCTCTGGAGAGGGTGGTCTGTGTCTCCAGGTAAATGAGCTTTCTAATACTGACCCCGGGATTATATGGACTTCCCTACACTGTCACCAGCAGGGCTGGTCCAGTAAAGGTCTCCCACACAGCCAGGACTTCAGTTTGCTTAGTTTACACTGTATCAAGGACAACGGAGAACACATATTCTCTGGGGACAGCCTGGCTCAGGCAAGAAGAAGGAAGCAGGAAGGTTCACGGGCCATGGCCTCACTTCTAAGTGGTCCACTGGCAAAGCCACCCCAGTTCCCTGCACCCAGGGAGGGGTGCAGAGAAGTAGGAAAATACCACCTTTTTAGCTGCTTACACTGAAAGAATCATCAGAATAGAGACATTGTAGGTAGAGAAAAAATTCCCCAAGTTACAGATATACATACAGTAGGGAAATTTTTTCTATTCTATAATTGCCTTATCAATTTTCATACTGGGATAATATTTCTCTAAACTGGATAGGAAATAAGAGGGGAAATGGAACCAAAACACGTATACAGTGATATGGGCACCTCAATCTCAGCATGTTCTTTTTTTTTTTTTTTTTCCAAGACAGAGTCTCTCTCTGTCACCCAGGCTGGAGTACAGTGGCGCAATCTCGGTTCACTGCCACCTCCGCCTTCTGGGTTCAAGTGATTCTCCTACCTCAGCCTCCTGAGTAGCCGGGATTACAGGCACACACGACCATGCCCGGCTAATTTTTGTATTGTTAGTAGAGATGGGGTTTCCCCGTGTTGGCCAGGCTGGTCTCGAACTCTTAGCCCCAACTGATCTGCCCATCTTGGCCTCCCAAAGTTCTGGGATTACAAGTATGAACCACTGCGCCCAGCCCTCAGCATGTTCTAATGGCAAAGAGATAACTGAATGCTGATTAAAAGTTTGCTCCAGTATATGCCCAGTTTCTGGTTGTTCTAAAATGATATAAATGTTATTTACTAATTTCATTTAAAATGTAATAGATTATTTCTGTTTGTATGACCAGTTTTTTTTTTTTCCTGCATGTATAAAACTGAGCAACAAAGTTCCTCTAAACCGAAATAGATTGCAGTCATGACAGGATCAGTAAGAGAAACTTAGCCACAAAGTGTCCTCAAGCAGTTAGAGCATAAACCTGAATCAATATTGTGTGTCGGTAGCAATTTGCTTTTATTTATTCATCAGCATCCCCTTCAACTAAATATAAGTGTGGGCAAAGAACAGTTACAGACATGGACAGGCACTTATTTCTCTAGAATTATTAAGAATCACTGGACTGTGAAATATCAGTGTTTCAAAATTTCTGATTTCTCCTGTGAGGTACTTTTCATATTTTATTTTGATAACTGAATGCAAATGAGCTTCAGGGAACCCTTCTCACCTGTGTTCTTTGCATGCTGGTACAACTGAGTCTGTTTATTAAGGACTATTAACAAATACATAGCCCAGTTTAGAATTATACAAATCAACTACATTAGGAGAGTTGCAAAAAAAAAAAAAAAAAAAAAAATTGAAGGTAGAAACAAAACCATCTTAATTGCAGCTCTGTTGATTTTAGTTTTCTGTAATTATTATGATTGTCAGGATGTTCGTTGCTAAGGACTTCAAACTAAGAATGGAAAGTTTGAGTTCAGGCTCTACCTCTTATTTTATTATTATGGTTATTTTTTGAGACAGGGTCTCGCTGTGTCACCCATGTTGGAGTGCAGTGGCACGATCTCAGCTCACTGCAACCTCCACATCCTGGGCTCAAGTGATCATCCCACTTCAGCTCCCCCACCTAGTAGCTGAGATTACAGGTGCGCTCCACTACGCCTGGCTAAGTTTTTGTAATTTTGGTAGAGACGGGGTTTCGCCATATTGCCCAGACTGTTCTCAAACTCCTGGGCTCGAGTGATCTGCTCACCTCAGCCTCCCAAAGTGCTGAGATTACAGGCATGAGCCACCGCACCCCAGCTACCACTTATTAACACTTGAATCTGGAGCAGTCACCTCCCCTGTTGGCCTTGGTAAAATTGGGATGAGCATCCTTTTCATACCCTTTTTACCGGCTTACTGAGGAGTTTAGATAACAGAATAGATGTAGTAGCTCTTTGTGAGATTATCCAAACATGAAAAAATGAACATGGCTCTGTTTAGAAGAGCCCAGGAGAACAGGGACACATTACCTTTGTCCTAGCAGGTGCACAGATATAATGAGCTCGTAGGAAAAAGGAAAAATGACTTTCTTCACTGTTGTTGTTTCAGTAATTCTCATCTTTATAACAGCCACAGCCATAGTTAACAGTCATCTCACTCCTTCTGTATTAGATGCCTCATCATCTTGTACATATTTAATTTGACAAGCACTGATTAAGCACCTACTTTGTACCATGTACAAAGTACCATGTACAAAGTCAAAGAAATGTTCTCGTAGTATACAAGTAGATCTAACGAAAGGTAGAGGTTGGGCTAGGCGTTATGGCTCATGCCTATAATCCCAGCACTTTGGAAGGCTGAGGCAGGCAGATCACTTGAGGCCGGAGTTTGAGACCAGCCTGACCAACATGGTGAAACCCTGTCTCTACTAAAAATACAATAATTAGCTGGGCTTGCTGATGTACACCTGTAATACTTGGGAGGCTGAGGCATGAGAATTGCTTGAACCAGGGAGGTGGAGGTTGCAGTGAGCTGAGATCGTGTCACTGCTCTCCAGCCTGGGTGACAGACTCTGTCTCTAAATAAATAAATAAAAATAAAAACAAAAGCAGAAGTCTAATCGGATGACACGGGCTCTCTGTTGAAGAGAGCTTAATTCCCATGGGGTGAGTTTGTGGGTGCTCTTAGAAAAGGTGAGATTCAAGCAAGTCTCTAAAGGACCTGACACAAATATCTGCTAGGTATGTCCTGATTCAATAAACAAAAGAATCACTTTCAGCATCATGGTTAGCTGAATCAGACCCTGATCAGTGAACTGGCTGCAGTCTTCTTCCCTCATCTTAATGTCTGAATATCTGGGGTTTAGCAGAGAGAAGCAACACATAGTGGACACTCAGCAAATATCGTGGAGGCAATTCACAAGCAATGCAATATATTTGGGAGTGCGGCTGGATGGGTCAGATACTAGAGTAAAGAGAGGGTGTTCACCTTGCTCCAAGACCTTGGCCAGGTCATTTTTCTTCTTCCCTCATCACGACACTGGACAGGCAAATCTGATCTGCCTTAGAGGCTTGTTAGCAGTTTGCTGCCTGGCAGGTCTCCGGCTCAAGTCTGATTGCCAAGTAGCAAGAATAAAGCAACTTCCTGAAAGCATGCTGGGGACGATAATGACTGTCATATGAGATTTGAGGTTGGGGAGAGTGTCATAGGGAGCAGCCATCACTGTCCTATACAGGAGGACTAAGCTAAACACTAATATTAGAATTTTTTTAAAGAAAGTGATTAAACAAAGATAATTGTCTATTGTGTCAAGGAAAGCTTCCTAGGGCACTTTTCTTTAAGAAGGTTAATTATCTTCATAGATAGCTAGAATATTAGGGTTATTAAGGAGGGGGGAAAGATTGTTGATGTTTAATCTGTAGTTATTAATAGCATGCTAACGAATTAAAAAATATAAAGCTGATTGGTCCAAAAGCTTGGCTTGGAAAGCTCACTGTGGAATAACAGAGAGTGAATTGGCCAGCCTCTGAGTTATCGCCATGCAATTGTCAAGTAGCCAATGCTTCCTGTTTTAGTAGAGGCAGTGTCTGAGAAGCAGGTAGAGGCTTGAGGGTGCAATGATGGTGCTTTTGGGGGAGTCACTGAAAGGTGCAGATGGCACTGTTGTGAGTGTAGCCCATGCCCACATCCTCACCCACCTGCAGGACTAATTTTGTCTTTGTTTTTGCTGCCAGCAGAGTCTTTCAGCTAAAAGTTTCCCTTGCATAAAGCGTGATGTTTTATAAGTATGGAAAGCATCTTTATATATTTGGATTAGTTGTACCCACTTTGCAAGAAATGCTGTTTACCTTGGGTTATGGGAATTGAATGTAATGGAGAAATCAGGAGTGAGTAAAGCCTCTTTACGGCTTTACTGAAGCTGGGCCTTGGGCCTTTGGGAAAAGTTTGCTACCATTCTGAAAACAGTCGCTCCCTCCCCTCACGTGGAGGCCCACTGCAGCTCTTGCAGTCACTGGCACTCCGGAGCTTCAGCTTGTCCCTGCCCCTAGTACCTCTTCCTGCAGTGGCTGGTCGCCGCCTCACTCAGCTGTTCTCTGCCTCACTCAGCTGTTCTCTGCCTCATGGATTTTCCTGGCTGATAGCTGCGGGTCACTGCTAAGTCTCTGAGTGTCTCAATTTCTGCACCACCCTGTTGTACCCACTTGTGTTGGTGCTCCCCTCAAGAGAGAAACAAGGCAACACAGAGGATGTCTGTAGGCAAGAGCGGTTTCATGAGTGAGCAGATCATGCAACTGATCAGAGCCCTGTGCTCAGAAGGCCCTGCTCTTGAAATACTCTTTGGCTCCAGGAAGACTTCTCAGACTAGATACCTCCTCTGTTGGTTCCCACTGCAGTGTTTCAACTCCATAAAGCACAAATTACATTGTAATGTTTTTTATCTGCTTGCTTGTCTATCTTGTCTATTTCAGAACACGAAACAAATTTTATTCATTTCTGTGTCCTTGGCACCTAGCACAATATTCAACATGTACTAGGTGTTCATTAAATGTCTGTGGAATGACAACAGAGGTCTGCAATTGGTTGGTGGCACTGGAGCTGGAATCAAAAAGTCTCCTATCTCTCCACCTTGGGCTTGGACAACTGCATTTGAAAATGGGTTTTCAAATGACAACTTTTATGGGGACCTTCTTCTTTTCTGTCTTCCTCGAAGTGGATTTCTAAACTAGCAAAATTGCACCTGCCACTAAATTCTTCCTTGAAAGTCAAATTGGTTTCAGGTGAACTCTGCATTTCTAGCTGAACAGGTACTGCCACAGGGTGATGAGGACTCAGCAAGACCAAAAGAGGTTTAGTGTGAACTCCACTGGGTTCACCACTGGTGCATCAGTTGCAAGCAACAGAACCGGACAAAGAAGAAAGCACAAGGAACAGTCCAGTTCTGGAAGGCTGGAAACAGAAAGGAGGTTATGGAATATAGAGAATGGAAGTCATTCTTCTCTTCCTCCAGATTTCTTGATTTCTGCTTCATTTCTGTTTGATAGTTATGTGACCCAGGGCACGTCACTTAACCTTAATGAAACTCATCAATAAAATGAGATAATAACATCTCTATTGCCCACCCCATGGCGTCTTAACAGGATCAAATTTGAAAGTGCTTGTAAAAATGCTTTGTAAAGTTATAAGATATGATGCTCATATAAAGATCTGTTATTACAAAATATACTTATACATGTGGCTTTCTATGAGACTCCTTTACTAAATTTTAACCAGGCTTGGATATCCCAACTGAACTTTACTATTTAGTGTAAAAATTGAGATTTTGGCAGTTAGGAAAACCCAGAAGTGCCTTTATTGACCTTCAAATATGAGTTCTAGGATGGCCTTATTGTTGTCTCTGGGTAGGACAAACTTACCAACTTTGGTCCTTGCACCTTACAGAAGTTGTCTACTGCTTTTCCTCTCACAAACTCTACTTCAAATTCAAAACATATTTTTTATGATGTTTTATTCTATACCAAACATAATGGACAGTGTAAATCTTGTCTGAAGTCTCATGAAAAAAACCAGACACCAACACAAATAATTATAACCCAAGGTAGAATATAAGAGAAATTACAACAATGGCTTTTGACAGCTTGGAAGAGGAGAGATGACATCTAACTAGGGGACTGAGGAGTGATTCATGAAGTCTAATCTCTGGGTCCTGTGATTTTGGGACTCAATCTTTTTGATAAGGCAAAAGCCCTCCCAAATTCTCCAGAAACTTGTGGACCAGTGTAAAGAATGTTCCTTCAGCAATCTTTCTTTCTCAGAGCCTGGAAATAACACTCTCAGATTCTCAGTCTTTCCTTCCTTGTGAGGCCCAGAGCTCTGCGCAGCTAATGTTTGAGATGATTGCCCTCCTAGAATCTTGTGGGGTAGCCCCTAGGCAAGCCTCTTAGATTCTGTTTTCTTATCTGCCAAATGGATATAATAATATTTACTCCAAAGGAATGTAGTAACATTTAATTGATGTTTGCAAAACCTTCTGAGATCTACAGATGAAAGACCTTAGAGACAAACGCAACATGATCATTACAGAAGACTTAATCCCTTCATCAGCCTTTAGAAGTTCTCTGTTTGCTCAATCTGTACCTTCTTTGAGGGATCACTGTACCTCATTTCCAGATGCAAAAAATTCTTACAGAAAGAGACAAGTGGTCCTCGATTTTCTGGTCACCCTCTGGGATGTTCTCTGTTCAACATTATCCCTAGACAGACACACTCTCTCCCGGATTTTTTTTTTTTTTTCCATTTTGGAAGCAATGGCTTGTCTTCCTCACACCTGGTCAGTGCTCACCCTGATCTCACTCAGGAGACTTCTGTGAGTGAGAAGACACTGACCCATTAGTAGTAAGTTTGTTGATTTCAAAGACTCACCAGTCCCTGCTCTTTGAGCTACAAAGAAAACATCATGCTCATCTTGGATGTTAGTGACAGCTTTTTACTCCGTTGAAAAACTTATCTTCCCTTTCTGGAATATGATACTTTTTATCTTTTCATTCTAAAAATATGATGAATATTCTTGGTGTCTGACTCCCTGGTGGGAAGAGTGAAGCCCCATCATAGATTGGTCATTTCCTTTGGCTTTATCATTGATTTTCCTTCTTTTCTATTCTTAGATTTTTCAACTATAAAATGGGATAATGATCATTGAACTATTTTTCTCAAAAGGTTGTCCTGAGGAGTTAATGAGAACATGTAAAGAAAAGCACTTTGCAAACTGTAAATGATGTATAGACACAGCTGTGAGGTCTGATTCGTAATGCAGAAGTCAATGGATACAGCCAATGCTCATAGACACAGATTTGGGGTGAGAGTAAAGTCATAAAGATCAGTGTCCCTGTTTCCAAGTTTGCTGAAATATTCTCATCTACAAACTCTTGTCTGTTGACCATCTGACCTCTGAACATCTGCAGTAATGGGGAACTCACTAGCTACTGACACAGTCTGTTTCATATCTGGAAACATCTCACTGTTAAAAAATCCTCCCTTTGGCTGAGATGACATCAGTTTCCCAGCAGCTTCCAGAACTGATTTGTAATTCTTGTTCTTGATTCTACACCAAAAAGTTATGAAAACCCCCTTCCCTATAATAGTACTTCAGATTTGCAAAATAAAGGATTATGTCCTTCCTGGGTTTTCTTATGACTGACTAAAATTCTCCAGTTTTAAAATACTTTCTCGTGGAGTTTTGTTTCTAGGGCTTTCACCATTCCAAAGGTAGGATTGGTGATTTGCCCAACAAATGGGGGAAGCAGAGGCTCCCGGACCACAGTAGAGCAGATGGGAATGGTTGGATCCCTATGTACTCAAGGTTACAAGGATCAGGATGGAAAGGACATTTTTATCAAATAGTGCCAGCCAGCCCCATACTCAGCATTGTCAGTGCCTTGCACACAGTTGGAGCTAAATGAATAAATACTGCCAGTGAATAAATGCAATGAGAGCTTTGTTATCTATAAGAGGTATATATTTTATTCCTCCAGAACACTGTAATTTTGGAGTGTCTTTCAATAGTTTTTCTGCTACTGTATCACTACAGAGGATAAATTTTAGTTTCTTCTTAAACACTGAGATGTATTGAATTCCACTGAAGTTTTTCCTTTGAGTCTCAGATTTTAGGTGCACATGACAAAATGAGATATGAGGGAGAACAGGAAAGTGGGTGAGATAGGGTGTCACCTAAAATTTCTCCTGCTATTTGCAGCTGTTTCCCATACTCAGTCTTATGTTGACAAAGCTTTGAGCTAATAACAAAAATGAGTTTCCAAAGCATTAAAAGGGGGTGGGGCATGAGTCATAGATCCCAGGGGGAGACATTGGATGTCATTCAGTCCAATCCAGCCCCTGATAATTGATCTCCTTTACAACACCGGATTCAGATCTGGTTAATATTTACTGAGCAGCTACAGTGTACTAGGCACTCTGTAAGATGCTTTTACATAAAGCCTCTCATTTTATCCTCTCTTCTCTGCAGTGAGAAAGGTATTAGAGTTCCCTGGTGTCAAGAAAGAGAGATTTGACATCAGCAACACTGACCTGCAGCTAGTATTCTCCTGATCTTCTAAGGAGATGTTTCATTCATTAAATCAAGAAAAGTCTATGAAGCCTTCAGCAATGATTCCTAAACTCTGTATTCTTTTAGGTCTGTGGAGTTTTTAAGAGCTCCATATATGTGCTCCAGGTTGTCTAGAGACTGCAAAAAATAGACATATTTTACTCATATATACTCGTATTTCTCAAGTGTATTGCGGATACTGTTGTGATAAATCAAATACAATTTTCAAAACCATGTTAATAAAACCACAGTTTTTGTCACCATGTATTTTATCAATCATTAGAATTTTTAATTAACATACTTTATTTTTTGAGCAATTTTAGTTTTACAGAAAAATTGAGCAGAAAGTACAGAGTTCTCATACACTTCCTTGTCCTACCTCTCTCCCCAGCCTCCCCTATTATTAACTTTTTGGATTAATGTGTTACAGTTGATGAGTCAATATTGTTGCAGTGTTATTAATTCAAGTCTATAGTTTACATTATTGTTTACTCTTTGTGTTGTATATTCTTTTTTTTTTTTTTTTTTTTCATTTCAATGATTTTATTTTATATTTTGATACTGGGAGCACAATTTGGTTTTTTTCAAATCTGCTTACTCTTATAATCCCTTGCTCTTTAATCATATTTAAAACATTTCATTTCTTTGAATATATTTTAAATCAACATATTTAAAAAATATTCTATTACCAATAATTCCAATATCTGAACTCTTTGCAGGACTGATTTTGTTGTCTTTATTATTGCAGACTTTCTCAGATGGTAGCTTCTTTCCTTGTGTATTTTGTAATTTTTGACTGTAAGTTGCTCATGGTCCTTGGAATATCTTTGGTAGGAATTCTTTGAGGCTTCTGTTGAGGGTTGGTTCATTGAAAAAATATTTACATTTGCTTCTTCCATGAGCCTAGGGACACTGAAAACCCAGGGGGATAACTTTAAATTAAGTTCTCAGGTTTGTTGGATCATCTAGATAGAGAAAATTTGGGGCTCCTGAGGAGGTTAGCTGTGGAATGAATTTGCATACCTTCTTTACCCCATCCAAGGTTTCAAACAGGCAATTTTCTCTGTTATGCCCTTGGTGTGTGAGGTGTTTGATTCTATTCATCTTACACTGATGTACAAGTAGTTCTTTGGGAACCCACTTGTTATTTGGCCAGTTTTCCATGAGACTGTGCATCATAGGTGAGCTTTGTCTTCTGTCCTCTGCAACCCATGAGCCTATGAGTGAGAATATGCGGTGTTTGGTTTTTTGTTCTTGCGATAGTTTACTGAGAATGATGATTTCCAATTTCATCCATGTCCCTACAAAGGACGTGAACTCATCATTTTTTATGGCTGCATAGTATTCCATGGTGTATATGTGCCACATTTTCTTAATCCAGTCTATCATTGTTGGACATTTGGGTTGGTTCCAAGTCTTTGCTATTGTGAATAATGCCGCAATAAACATACGTGTGCATGTGTCTTTATAGCAGCATGATTTATAGTCCTTTGGGTATATACCCAGTAATGGGATGGCTGGGTCAAATGGAATTTCTAGTTCTAGATCCCTGAGGAATCGCCACACTGATATTCTACAGGTTTTGACGAATGTGTAATGACATGTACCCACCATTATAGCATCCATCATTATAGACACAGAATAGTTTCACTGCCTTAAAAGTCCCCTGTGCTCCATCAACTTATCCCTCCCTCTCCCCGCCGAACACCTGATATTTTTAGTGCTTTCATAATTTTGCCTTTTCCAGAATGTAATATAGATGTAATCATGCAGAATGTAGCATTTTCAGATCGGCTTTAAAAAAATTAGTGATATGCATGTAAGTTTCCTCCATATTTTTTCATGGATTGCTAGCTCATTTTTTATTGCTAAATAATATTCCACTGTGTAGATATACCACAATTTGTTTATCCATTCCCCTATAGAAGGACATCTCCTATAGAATGTCCTATAGAAGGACATCTCCTATAGAATGTCCTATAGAAGGACATTCTCCTATAGAATGTCCTATAGAAGGACATTCTCCTATAGAATGTCCTATAGAAGGACATCTCCTATAGAATGTCCTATAGAAGGACATTCTCCTATAGAATGTCCTATAGAAGGACATTCTCCTATAGAATGTCCTATAGAAGGACATTCTCCTATAGAATGTCCTATAGAAGGACATTCTCCTATAGAATGTCCTATAGAAGGACATTCTCCTATAGAATGTCCTATAGAAGGACATTCTCCTATAGAATGTCCTATAGAAGGACATTCTCCTATAGAAGGACCAAGATGTCCTTATGAATGGATGTCCTTATGAATTATGTCCTTATGAATTATTAGTAATTATGAATAAGACTGCTGTAAACATCCATATGCAGGTTTTCATATGGACATACGTTTTCAACTCATTTGACTAAATACCAAGGAATGTGATTGGTGGATTGTATGGTAAGAGTGTATTTAATTTTGTAAGAAACTGCCAAGCTGTCTTTCAAAGCGTCTATTTCATTTTGCATTCCCACTAACAAAGAATGAGAGTTACTGTTGCTCCACATCCTCATCAGCGTTTGGTTGTCAGTTTCTTGAGTTATCTTTATTCTAATAGGTGGGTGCTAATATGTCTTTTTTATTTTAATTTGTAATTCCCCAATGATGTATGATGTGCAACATCTTATAAATACATATTTTCCATCAGTATATCTTCTTTGGTGAGGTGAATGTTCAGATATTTTGCCCCTTTTTAAATTGCATTGTTTGTTTTCTTATTCTGGAGTTCTAACTGTTCTTTGTATATTTTGAATAACAGTCCTTTACCAGATATGTCTTCTGCAAATATTTTCTCCCAATCTGTGATTTGCTTCTTTATTCTTTTAATAGTGCCTTTCACAGAGTAGAAGTTTTTAGTTTTAATAAAGTGTAAGTTAACAATTCTTTCTTTTATAGGCTGTGTTTTTGGCATTGTTTCTAGGAAGTCATCATCAACCTCAATGTCATCAAGATTTTCTCTTATGTTATCTTCTAAGAGTTTCATAGTTCTGTGTTTTGCACTTAGGTCTATGACCCATTTTGAATTGACATTTTGTGAAAGGTGTAAAGTCTACGTCTAGGTTCACTTTTTTGCATGTAGATGTCCAGTTGGTCTGGCACCATTTGTTGAAATGACTATCCTTTCTGCATTGAATTGCCTTTGCTGTTTTGTCAAAGATCAGTTGATTTTTCATGTGTGGGTCTATTTCTGGGCTCTATATTCTGTTCTGTTGATTTTTTCCTATTCTTTTGCCAGTCCTACGCTGTCTTGATTACTGTAACCTTATAGTAAGTCTTTCTGTTAAGATAGTGTCAATCCTCCAAATTTGTTCTTCTTTAAGCTTGTATTGGCTGCTCTGAAGCCTTTTGCCTTTCCATGTAAACTTTAAAATTGGTTTGTTGATATCCACAAAGTAACTTGCTACGATTTTAACTGGGATTGGGTTGAATTTATAGATTAATTTGAGAAGAACTAACATGTTGACAATATTGAGTTTTTCTATCCATGTACATTTATTTAGCTCTTTGATTTCTTTCATCAGGGTTTTACAATTTTCCACATATAGATCATGTACATATTTTGTTAGGTTTATACCTAAGTATTCTTCTTATTTTAGTGCTAATGTAAAAGGTTTTGTGTCAGGATTTCTAAAGGATAAGTAGTATTAATTGGGACATCTATATTTTTTAGGTTAAAATGTGGTCTGCTTAATCCAAAAGATGAGAAACTGCTGGCTGATGTGATATTGGACATAAAGTAACTCTGACATAAAGTAGGGCTCTGAGCTTCTGCTCCCAGAGGGGTATCTAATGGTGTTTCTGTGGCAATGTCGTGGTACACTAAGAGAGAAATGCCATTTGCAGCTCAGACTCTAAGAAGGAAATAACTTTTACATCTTCAAGAGTTTAAAACATGTTTCCCTTGCGATATCCCCCATAGAGAGAAGGTGGGCAGCAACATAAAAGCCTGTGTAAAGAGTGCAGGTTAGAGGAAGGGAGAACTACAGCATTATTCGACTATTCTTTTTCTCTAGCAGAGTAGATAAACAGCATTGCTCTTAGGACAAAGACAAGAATTCTTACCAAAGCCTACAAACTGGGAATGGTCTGACCTTTATCAGCCTCTTAAACCATACGCTCGCTTCCTCCAGGGTTTGGCCACGTCGGCCTTACACATCCTCTTCTTTGCTTTTCCACAGAGAAAAGTCTACTTTTTCCACAGGGGACTTGAATCTCCTGGTTTTCCCCCTCTTTAGCCAACACATGCATTACTTCCTTGATCCTCCCAAACCAGGCCTCTTAAAGCACTATATGCTTCTGAGCACTTGTTGTACTATGATTTTGCATTCATTTATGTGATTAGCTGATTACTAGACCATAAGTTCCACAAGTAAAGGCAGTTATGTCTGTTTTTTTCTCACCATTATCACCTCAGTGTCATCCCTGTTGAGTGAATCAGTGATTGATTAGATATCTTACAGAATTAAGAGCTGTATATATTTCTTATTTTAGAGTATGGAGGCCAACCAGTTGTCCAAAAGATTCTCTAGGTATTATGATACATACAGATACTTGTTACGGGTGGTTCTCCATCCAAACAATATAATCAACATTCTGGTTTCCAGTGAAACTAGAAAAACTAAGTCAGTGGAAACTAAGTCAGTAGCTTTCCTCACAGATCTTTGTCGTCGCGAGGCTTATACCAATTTGGAAAAATTTAATTTTAAGAGTTTATTTGGCAAACATTTATTAAATATCTACTGTGTGCCACATGCTGCATTAAATGAGAACCAGACATAAAGTGTCTCAGCCATGGTCTCCAACTTGGAAGACTGGAGTTACAGTGTGGGAGGGATGCCTGTCAATTCCACATCAAACCAAATGGTCGGGGTGGAGTCATAGTGAGGGCTGTAAGCTGATGCTCTGGGGCCCAAGTCGGTCTTCCTGGTTTTGTTTTTGTTTTTGTTTCTTTGGCTGTACAGTCCTGAAACTTTTTGACCTGAATGACTTAGGCCAGTCCCGTACATTTTGTTCCTTTAGTCTTCCACCACGCACTTCTGTCTCATACTTTGCTGGGTATTTCTTGTGTTTCCACTGCCTGCTTGGCCCCGAAGTACATCCAGTTGCTGACCTTTGGTTGGGGCCAATCCTTCTCTGGGGTCAGTGGTTGGCCAGAGAGAAACTGCTTTTCACATTCCTATTTTGTGCAAGGAACTGTGGGAGACACATATAATTGGATCATGCAGGGCCCTGATGTCCAAGAACTCACAGTCCAGTCAAGAAAGTGACACACACTGTCTCAGAGTGTTTACCAAAGCAGCTGTGAGAAGCGACTGGAGCACATGCTTTGATCCCTGTGTTTGCAGCTCCTGTTCATGGCATGGCAAGATTGCCATGCAAGCCCTTAGCTTGTCTTCATTTAGGGAAATTAATTGTGTGACCATGGGTAAATTATTGCAACTTCAGCTCATTGAGCTATGGTTTCTACAACTATAAACTGGAAGCGATATTAGGGGACAATCGGGTTGTTGTGAGATTTAAAAACACAATGCAGGCCCGGTATGGTGGCTCACGCCTGTAATCCCAGCACTTTGGGAGGCTGAGGCCGGTGGATTACGAGGTCAGGAGATCGAGTCCATCCTGGCTAACACGGTGAACCCCGTCTCTACTAAAAATACAAAAACAAAATTAGCCGGGCGTGGTGGCAGGCGCCTGTAGTCCCAGCTACTCCGGAGGCTAAGGTGGGAGAATGGCATGAACCCGGGAGGCGGAGCTTGCAGTCAGCTGAGATCGCGCCACTGCACTCCAGCCTGGGTGACAGAGCAAGACTCTGTCTCAAAACAAAAACAAAAACAAACAAAAAAAAAGGAATGTGTATGGAAATGCTTGGCATAACATTCTGTATAGAAGAGATAACCAATTAATATGGAGTCAGAATCGTGCTTTATGGTGACCTTCATAGACCCTGTTGCAGAATATGTTTTGGCAACTCTCAGGCCTACCTTTCATAGGAAGCCTCAGCAGGGGATCGGGCAAACCTCATCCCTGCCCAGCCATTAGCTGCACAGAACATTCAGTGCCGGCAGCAGGCCTGGCCATGTGACCTCTTCTTCTTCTTGGCTGTTCCCACTGGCAAGCTGTGAATAGCCAGAGACACCCTCCATAATGCTGAGACCTTTTCCCAAGGAGCCCAGCGGGAAAAATGTTCTGTGTCTTTGCAAAGCCTGACCCTCTTCTGGGGCCAATTCTGCTGGAGATACAGAGAACCTAATTGTTTCATGTACTTCACGTCTCTCTGTTGGTGGCCACTTAAACCCTTCTTTACCATAATGAATGAAATGCTTCAAAGAATCAGGATCCAGCAGTCTCAATGGCCCCAGGAGCACCAAGACGTTCAGGTTGACAGATTCAGAGAGTGTCAGAGCAGGAAGGCATCTTGAGCTTATTTGTCCAACCTCCCCCTTCCCCAGCCACCTTATAGCTGAAGAAGTTGAATGTCAAAGAGACAAAGTCACAGACAGACCTAGATCTCTTGCCTTCCAGGCCTGGGCTTCTGCTGTGACACCATCCTGCTTTCCGCATGTGGAAAGAAATATTGAGTGTGGATGTGTGTGTGTGCATGGGGCCCCACTAGTGCCAGTTGTCACAAGTGATAGATCAGACTCAGCCAAAAAAAAAAAAAAAAATGTTCACATAGTTGGGAATGTGGGAGACAACAGATGAGCTTGTACAACTGAGATGCCAGGAGGACATCTGGCTTTGGTTGTGTTCTTGGGATCTGGTTTTGCTCTCTCCATCTTTTAGCTCTTCTTCCTTTATGTTACCTCCATTCTAACATTCTCTTTTCTCTCAAGAAGACCTCCAGAAGTTTCCAGGGTGAAGTCCTTTAGGATAATGTGCAGCGGGGGAAGTAGGAAAGTTCTCTGTCCCAGCCTTCTCTGCAAAAACCCTAAGGTTCACTCTGATGAGGCTTCTTCTATCACATGCCCTCTTGTGAGCCAATCACGGGGTCTGGTGACTGCAGTGCACTCATTGATGTAGGCCTGAGCCATGCGTTCCACCCCAGGGCTGGGGACAGGTCCCACTCAGACCTCGTGGACTGAGAGTGAGATGCTTCTACAAAGGGGAAATGGGGCTCTAGGGCCAAAATGTGAAAAATGTTCTCTGCACCCCTCTGGGCTTCTGTGTCTGATAATTAGTTTCATTGTGTATTACGTTTATCAAATTTTCCATCTTCCCAAAGTAGGGAATGCTTTGACCTCTAGCAAATACGATAGTGCAATTTTTATAGTAGAAATAAACTCAGAAAAGACTGCAACATTTCCCTGGGTTAGGTGGAGATCCTGGGCTTTAGGAAACACACCATCCCACTGTTGATCAGCTAATCCAGGTCTTGTTCTGCATTAGCTTCTATTAAATAAAAAATGAGACATGCAAATAAACAAAGACAAAATCAAGCAAACTAAAAAAAACTCAAAGGCCTAATCTTTCAGATTGCTAAGAAATTCTGATTAAACATATTCCAACATAAGACATAGGCCATTGTAGCTATGTAAGGACATTGCTTGGTGCTTGAGAATATGTAATCCCTCAACGAGCACTAATTTAACATCTTCTTATTTTTATTTGTATAATTTTTTTTGAGACAGAGTCTCCCCCATCCCCCACTAGACCCCACCACCCACCCCGCGGTTGCCCAGGCTGGAGTGTGGTGGTGCAATCTCAGCTCACTACAACCTCTGCCTCCCAGGTTCAAGCGATTCTCCTGCCTCAGCCTCCTGAGTAGCTGGGATTATAGGTGCACACCACCACACCAGGATAATTCTTGTATTTTTAATAGGGACGGGGTTTTGCCATGTTGGCCAGGCTAGTCTCGAACTCCTGACTTGAAGTGATCTGCCTGCCTCAGCCTTCCAAAGTGCTGGAATTTCAGGTGTCAGCCACCACACCCGGCCTCAGTATATCATCTTCTAAAAGTCAGGTAAGAGCTACTTGCACCATTTAAGAAGCACTTTCATGACAACTACTGCACAATCTGTATGAAGGCAGAGTGCCACCTGTCTCCATTCTACAGACAGGAGAGTGAGGCTGGGAGAGGTGAGCAACTTGCCAGAGGCCTTGTTGTCAGTAGTAGATCTGAAAAGCCATCCCAGGCCCTTCGACCCAGAGACCTTAATCTTTCCAGCATGTTGTGATCTCCCTGGAGACGTGTCAATACTTTCTATTATTTTCCATTTTAAGAGGAAACATCATCTTCAAAAGACAAATTAACATTAACAATCCAAATTCTTTTCACTATCAGACTGGTAAAAGATTTAAAAGGATCAGTGATACCAAGTTTTAACTAGATCATAAGAGAAAAGATCCTTTCATATGTTGTTGTTGGGTCTGAAAATTGATACAATATCTTTGGAGTCAAATTTGGCAATTATATTTTAGAATAAAAAATATGGCATTTTGGCAGGTCACAGTGGCTCACGCCTCTAATCCCAGCACTTTGGGAGGCCGAGGTGTACGAATCACCTGAGTTCAGGAGTTCGAGACAAAACTGACCAACATGGTAAAACCCCATCTCTACTAAAAATACAAAATTAGCTGGGCATAGTGGTGGGCCTCTGCAGTCCCAGCTACTTGGAAGGCTGAGGCAGGAGGACTGCTTGCACCCAGGAGGCGGAGGTTGCAGTGAGCTGAGATCGTGCCACTGCACTCTAGCCTGGGCGACAAGAGCGAAACTCTGTCTCAAAAAAAAAAAAAAAAGGCATTCGAGGGGTTGTTTCTAAGGAAGAGCATGGAAAAATGTTCATTGCAGCTTTGTTTGTAACAAATAAAAAAAATGGAGACCACCTAAATTTCCGTTCATAGGTGAGTGGCTTAATTGTGATCTAGTGACACCGTGAAACAGGAGGCCCCACTCAGGGACACCAACATGGTTAGGTCTCTACTGTTTGTTAAATTTTTAAATTGTAGAACAATATATACAGCAATAGGCCATTTACATAAAAAAACAAACTGCAATATTTCTATATGCACATAAATTAATTGCATAGAGTAATGGTCTAAAATGATATGTCAAACTAATAACAGCGGAGGTGGGGAGGGGAAGAAGGATGACAGGGTTTGGAGTTAGTGGGGAATAGGGCAGAGATTGAGGTCAAGAGTGGAGCAGACAAGAGGATGCTTGCTTTTAGGTATTCACAGTTTTTACAGTAAGAATGTATTCATATTCTATTTGCATAATTTAAAGTATTAAAATGTAAAATAACACAAGATCTTACTAAACATATGAAGTCATTTCAATTAATAAATGTCTTATTAGTATCTAAGTTTGGAGGAAAAAATGCTGGCTTCTTTCAGAGTTTTCTGATTATAACAAATACTTATCAAGAGCTGACTCAATACTAGGTAGCCTTCAACCCTTTGAGGAGTTTACAGATTCGTAGAACATGAATGCTAGCAGTAAATTAGGTATCACTGATGTTCACCTATAGAGAGACAGGCTATTGAGGACCAGAGTCCACTTACCTTCCTGATTTTTTTCCAGATGTCCCATTTGGGAGTGAGATCAGGGCCATGCGCCTGGGACTTCATCTCTTAAAGCCTTAGGTTTTGCCTCTGTAGTGTGGAGAGAGTCTTAATGTTTCCTTCCTTGTTTTCTTTTAAGAATCAAGTCAGCCAGTGATTATGAAATTGCTAGAGAGCTGTCAAACATGATAAAAATGATAGAAGTTGATGTAATTTCTCCTATTTCCATTTGTTTGAGCCTCAAAGTGTTGAAGTGATTTGCACAAGGACATGCAGCTACAGGACAACTTAAGCTCTGTTTTTGTGGTAGTCCTCGTGGCACTTTGCAATAACACCCATATCACATTGTGCACAAATTGTGAACGTGCCTGTTTCCCCTACTAAGCAGAGTTCTGTGAATTCAGAGGCCAGATACTAGTCATCTTCTTATCCTAGCAGCTATCCAGTGCCTAGAAGCCCTTCAGGGAATGTGTGTTATATATGAAACCTTCTGGACTCAGCTTTCCCTTCTCTAAACAAGAAATATAAGCTAGATTGCTGGTATCCTTTTTAGCTCTGAGAGTCTGTGATTTTAAGATCTAAGTTTTCACTGCAACAACACTCATTATCTCTGACCAGATGATTGACTTCTTAGAAATCCTCCAAAGCTTGAGAAATTCAACTGGATGCGAAGGTGAAGGACTGGCCAGTTCTTTCATGTGGAGGGAGTGAGGGAGTTTCTGTAGGAACCTTAACTGTGATGTCCTTGGCTGATGTGGGCTTGGAAGTAATAAAACCTTGTGCTTATGCAGCCTCCTGCTTCTCAGTAGTTCAAGTGCTTCCCAGACATTATGTCACTATTTCTCACCATCTTCTTTGGAAAGTGGCTGAAGGCGGTTCTTGTTATCATACCCTGGCACACCCTGCACCAATGGGTTAAATGGTTTTCCCACAACCTTCCAGTGAGAGTCAGGACCAGGACCCCGATCACCAGACTTAGCTTTCCAGCCTGCTCATTGCCTCATGCAGCTTTCAGGACCCATTATTTGCCTCAAGGAGAAGGGAAGTTCACCATTGCTGTTACAACAGTTTGAGACATTTGTTGGGGAGTCCTGGGAAAGGAGAATCCTCTTTCCTTCTCCGGGCACGTGCAGTTGATGATGTATATAAACTGATTATAGAGGAAAATGTAAGTATGGGTGGCTCATCCTATGGAGGAATCTGCCAATACATTCGACATTTATGGATGTCAGGGTCAAGAATGTGGGGATATTGGAAGCCTGGTGCAGTGGTCTTAATTAACCTGGTGCATCATAGGCTCAGTGGGTATTGTGCCTCAGTAATGCTACTCCGGAGACTTTCATTGGACCACCCAACTCACTCCTGCATTGTTTTATAAATGATAAAATTAATACTATAGAAGCAAAAAAAAAAAAAAAAAAAAAAAAAGAAGGACTGGCTTTGCAGTTAGGAAATCTGGGTTTCATTCAAGCATTACATACTTTAGTCTCATGTGCTGTTAGGAAAATTACTTGATCTGTCTATTCTTCAAATTCTCTATTCATAAAAATGGCTAATACCTGTCCCATCAGTTTACTTTAAAGAATAAGCAAGAGACTATCTAAGCCATATTTTTACAAATATTTGGGTTACTTGATAGTACCAGGCACACCCAAAGCTATAGCATTTCTGGGATATCAACTTCAGGAAAGATTTTAAGGAAATTAACTTTATAATAAGATAAATATATATTTTTATAAAGTAGCATGCTAAAAGTGAATACCTTTTAAAAAGAAAACTTTTCAGTTTCACCTTGCTTGAAGGGTAGAGGAAGAGTGATGGATTTTCTGCCTCCAAATTCTACAGGATACAATTTCACTTCCCTCTTCCATGGAGTGCCATTAAGATGACTGGGTAGAGACGTGTGAGAAGTGTTTGACTAAATCGTCCACCCCTTTGATGCTTCTAAATTATGTTCTGGCATCAATTTTGGTTATTTAGATGATATTAGCTCAGGTTCTTGTGACAATGACTGCACAACTTTTTTTTTGAGACAGAGTCTCGCTCTGTCACCCAGGCTTCAGAACAGTGGTATGATCTTGGCTCACTGCAACCTCTGCCTCCTGGGTTCAAGAGATTCTCCTGCCTCAGCCTCCTGTAGCTGGGATTATAGGCACCCGCCACCATGCCCGGCTAATTTTTGTATTTTTAGTAGAGACGGGGTTTCACCATGTTGGCCAGGCTGGTCTCGAACTCCTGACCTCAGGTGATCCACTCAACTTGGCCTCCCAAAGTGCTGGGATTACAAGCGTGAGCCACCATGCCCGGCCAACTTTTTAAAAAATTTCATGTTCTCAACTTTTATTTAAGTGTCAGTATAATAATTGGTTACATGTAGAATGTTTCCCCATCGCCTGAAAGATCAACATTGAAGATCTGGTCCTTTATGTGACTTTGTATCCCTCATATAAGGATTCAGGTGATAAAACTCTTCCTCAGATCTTCTGCCCAGTAGAAGAAGGTTGTCTCTTCTGAAGAATGGATAATGATACTTTTGATCACATAATCAAAGTCGGGCAATTCATCACTTTTCTGTTTTTGCCATGGCAGTCAGAGGGGTTGGTGCTATTTTATTCTTACATTTAGTAACAAACATATCTGAGGTTCCTGACATGATCACTTCCTTTCTTGCGTACACTGCCAGATCTATATATTTAACCATCTGGTGCTTGTATTCTACATCTTCGCCAGGTTTTTTGTTTATTTTAAGAAATAGATAAGGTATCAATTACAAGGAAACCATTCATTGTGAAGCAAGCCTAAGAGGTACTAAGACTCAAATTTAAATGTAAAATTAAATTCCTTCAGAGATGAGACCTGAGGCCAGCTTGTGAAAGAGCCTAGGTTTGCCTGTGGGGCGGTCAAGCAAACTTCCCAGTTAGACAGTTCCTTCTTAGGAAGCCCATAGCCAATTACCAGCTTCCTGTTCCTCCCTCTACCACCGTTAGTGAGGATCTTTCCTAGCCTCTTGTCTTATATCAGTCAGCCCTCACTCCACCATTTGCAGGCCAGGTACAAGTACAAATGTAGGCTACTGGACATACCCTTGCCCATTCCTGGTTGTGCTATACACCATTGGTGGCCTAGCATTGATGGGTGTAGGCACCGCCTAAAGACAAATCCTCCTCAAACATTTCCACCCAAGTGTTCTGATGGCAGGGAAGGGCAAGATTTGGAAGCAGAACATCAATCACATTTCCTACCCCTGGACCACCCTCTAGTCCTAGGGGTGTGGCCCCTTGGACTGTGATCTGCTCTGGGGATGAGGAACCAGGGGAGGGGTGAACGAGCACCTGGAAGCAGGCTTGGGCCATTTGCATAGGCAATTTCAGGGGCCCAAATACCCAGGTTTTGGTAGGAAGGGGGGAGATGGGTTCCAGGAGCACACATTCATGTGGCCACATAGACTCCTACTCGATGGAGAAGGCCAGAGCTGGGGCCCCTGAGGCATGGAGCTTAGAGCAGGGATGGTGGTTGCCAGATTCTACTGTTATCTGAGAACTCTTATGCTTAGAAAGACTGCCTGTGTCATCAAAACTGACCCAATCTGTGTCCTCTTCAGTCATGGGATCCTGGAGTATTAAAGCTGGAAGTGATCATGGAAAGCAACTGTCTGACTCTTCATTTTAAAGACAGAAATATCAGCCAGGTGTGGTGGCTCACACCTGTAATCCCAGCACTTTCAGAAACTGAGGCAGATGGATCACTTGAGGTCAGGAGTTCGAGACCAGCCTGACAACGTGGCGAAACCCTGTCTCTACTAAAAGTACAAAAATTAGCTGGGCATGGTGGCATGCACCTGTAGTCTCAGCTATTCAGGAGGCTGAGGCAGGAGAATAGCTTGAATCCCAGAGGCAGAGGTTGCAGTGAGCCAAAATTTTGTCACTGCACTCCAGCCTGGGGGACAGAGTGAGACTCTGTCTCAAATAAATAAATATAAATAAATAAAGATAGGAGTATTGAGGACTAGAGAGGCAATTAACTTGTCTCTTAAGGTGTATTCTAAATATCTGTACCAAATCCTCAAAGAATGGGCTTAGGGTAAGGAGAGAAAGACATATTTACAACATGCTGCAATGGTGAAAGCATGGTTAGATCCACTAGGTTTAATATATATGTGCTTAAAAATTCCTTGAGGTTAGTGATGAACAAGGTGTGAGAAATGGAAGTTAGGAGGAGAAAAAAATTTTCTAACTTCCACTGTTAGAAAAAGTATTTTTCCCTTTGGATATATTGTATTCACTCAAATGTGCTATTGCACTGCAGCGATAAAAATTAATAGCTTTGTTTCCTGTGACCTCTTTATCAGCCAAAGCACAGGACTATGGCTCTCAGTTATTTCAATGGAAAAACTGAAGTTGTATTATCAGGTGATAAGGCCGTGTCAGGTGTTATTTTATTGTCTTATCTCCCTTGTTCAAGGTGAGGTGTTCAAGCCCTGATGGATGAGCATGGCTACCGTGACTATGATGTTCCCTGAGCCTTGATCTAACTCCACCTTTTAAGATAACTGTAGCAGGTAAGGGAGGCCTCCAGGGCCAGCTGATTCTGAGCATAGATCCAAAGGAAGGCTTTGATGGTTGGGGTCCTTGTCCCAAGACAGGTAGCTCAGGGACTTTGCAAATTCAATCACATAGCTCAGGTTGTCTGCACTGCAGAACCTTTCATGACTGCCCAGGAGAATTTACTCAGTAAGCACTAACTGTGATCTCTGATGTTCCTACTGTTATGTTTGATAGAGTGGGAAAGATGAGTTATGCCAGTCCCTGCTGCCCTTGAGAAGCTCAAAGCTTAATCACATGGGAAGGAGGCTTACTCATATCCTTCTCCCCCTCTGGGCTTCCAGGACACGTTGTATCTATTCATGCTGTGGCTCTTGTCATGGTATGTGGTCATTTATTTGTCTGCACAAGTATTTTTTCTCCTAATAGAATGAATGCTCCTCTGAAGCAAAGACCATGTGTTAGATGTGGTCTCATGTCCATCTTCAGCACCACAGCTAAAACATTGTCAATGCCTGTGCACAAAATTAATGTGAGAGCGAATTCATTGGTTTGCTTGTCAGTCTGTTGCTTATTTACTTCTACTATAACTCTACTTCTAACCAGGCCAGTTACTACTATCAGAGTTTTGCTGTGAGTGCCAGGACAAAGGAACCTCCTGCCTCAATCCCCACATTACTCACACAAAGGCCCCTGGTTTCTCATTGTTTGTCAGCCAAAGTGGCAGTTCAGGACTGGCTGTGGGGCAAGAGGCACCCCTCGGATGATGTGAAGCAAGTGCTGGCCACCCAGTGAGACAGGTGGGGTCCCGACTGTCCTGACTTCTGTTCCTTCTCAGATCCCATCACTGAGCCTCAGTTACCTCATCTGGGAAAGGGGGTTTAAAAAAACCCTGTCTTACCTGCTTCACAAGGAAGGTTGTTAAGAAAGTCACATGAAAATGGATGTGAATGGTAAAAACTGCACAAGAGAAAGAGAAGGTTATTAGGAAGTAATAATAGTAGAAATGGCTCCCTCTTCACCTTGCCCAAGGGTTCTTCATGTGCCTTTGGTAAAGGATTCCAACTCAGGTGTGCCCTGCCTTCCTCTTGGTATGTCAAATAATTATTTCTCTACTTTTTGCATTGCGGACACTCTGGAGGAGAGGCTTGGTAAGCAGTGGGACCAGATCCCCAAACTGCCATCACATGACAGCACCCACATTTCACTGGGGCCCATGAGGAGCTCAGGGAAGAGTGCATCCCCAGTGAGGGCTTCACTCAAGAGCCAGCAGAAGTCCTTTAGTCCTGCATGACTCAGCCTCAGGGGAGGCTCATCCTCATCTTAAAATCAAGGGATATGTAGAAGCAAGGTGAGTCACAGAAAGCTATCCAGATAAAAGTCTGAGTCAATCAAAATAGAATTCCAGAATCCTCTCACTCCTGCTGGATAGAATTGAAATAAGCACGGTATCTCATTTCAGCTCCAGGGTCAGGGCTCTGGAGCCTGGGATCCTGGGAATGACTCTGCAGGAGTGATCTTGGACAAGTCATTGATGTCCTCAGGTTTTCAGGCCCTTCTCTGTCAAGCGGGCAGGCTGATTAACTCCCAAAGTCCCTCCTACTTTGACTTTGTGACTCTGTGATATCACATGAATGCTTTATGATGGCTGGATGCTCTGAGTGAATCTACAGGCAGGTAGCCCTTGTCCTGTGATCCCCTAATATATCTCTGGATGGCCTGCACCCTGTCTCCCTCCACATGAGGCCCTACACATCCATTTGTAGGGCCTGGGGACCCAATAGCAGCTATCTGACTCCTCCAGGGCCTGGCCCTGTTTTGGCATTGACCCCTGTTGGTTTTAAGCTGCCATACACTGGACCAGGAGGCAGAGTGCGGTAGTAGTGTAGCTCAGCTACAACTGACTTAAGCTGTCAAGGCCCAACTCCAGTGAACGCTCTTTTACAAAGCCTTCCCCAGTTCTCATCCAGAAGATTCTCTCTCCTCTGGACTCTCGTGGCACATTCCCTATAGTCCTCTAATGGCCCTTAGCTCTTCCTATGTGGCCTCATAATTAAAACCATGTCCTCCTTTTAGTTTCCTCGTTTTGACAGAAGATGAAGAAACTTAGTTGAGTAACTCTCTGGACCTTAAAATGCAAGTCTCGGGAGGCCTCCAAAGCAAGGATCCAGTTGAGATAATGAAGCAATTAGGCATTTGTGAAAGTCTTTGACCTTAGTTTCCTAGAAGGAGGACATGGTTAATCCTAAGGCCACATAGGAAGAGGATTGTGAGGATTGTAGGGGCAGGCAGCGTGTTCTCTTTTCCCATAGATCCTGGGCAGGGTTTTGTACATGTTAGGGGCCCAAGAAATATGAATCCGTGACCTGAGGAATTCAAGTTTGAGACTTGAACTGGATATGGATGTAGATTGTCCAGATCTAACAAATACACTCCTATGATCTCCTTGGTGCTTGGCTAGTGATCCTAAGCTCCAGGATCTGTTCAGGTAGTAATGGGGTGAAGGGGGGATTTGAAAGAATTATTTTGGTTGTAAGTTGTGAAAGACCAAGTGAAATTGGCTTCAGAAAAAAAAAAAAAAAAAGAGGATGGGAGGAGTATTATTAAAGGCAAAGCTGGCTTCTGGTTAGGCAACCTAGGAGCTACTGTCAGCTTTTGCTCTCCAGCCGTCATCTTTGCCTCATTCTGTGTCAGCTCTGTACTCAGGCCCATCTCTCCTGCTCGCAACGTGGCTGGCAACAACCCCAGGGAAAAGAATATATCACTTCATCTCTAACTTTTTTAGGAGTGCTAGGCTTATCTCTCCAAGGTCATTATTAATTAACTGTCCTTATAGCCAAAGGAGAATTCTCTGATTGGCTCTGGCCATATGTCCATCCCTGAAGCTGGCTGAGGTCAGGGGACTGGGAGAGGAGGTGTTATCTAAAAACAAAGAGGACACTGTCACCAGAAGAAAGAGAATCAATGCTTGTGGCAAAACCAACAGGGCGTACCTTGAAAATATCTTTTAGAGTTTCAAAAAGCCTAACAGAAATAGTCTACTTACTAATGTTAAAGCTGTACAAGTTAATGAACATGTCAGGTTTCTTTGCCTTTGTCTGAATTATGTCAGGTCAGTTAGGAAACACTGGATATCTTTTGTTGACCAGAAACTCTTTGCCTCATAAAGAGCAGAAAGAGAAATTAATTTCTTGCATACTCCATTTAACAGCATTGAATCATTATAATCTTAACTTCTATGACACTTTTTTCTTTGAAACATATATCATATCATAATATCATATGGTAAATAGTTTCATCTGAGATTGGATGGCTAGTGTATATTCTCAGCCAATGACAGCTGAATAAACTTGACTGTGCTTTCTCAGCCAAAGATTATTGACACTTCCCTACATGGTAGGCGGCTTTCGGCCAAGAAGCATTCCATTGTACTTCAAGAATTGCAAGTCTTTGGCAATATATGTTTTTCCCCTTGTGGACCCTCCCTTTCTGCCATATATTTTGTGTTCTGGTCAGTAGCTTTACCCTCTACACCTGACAAAGTGTGTGGAAGTATAAGTTTTGAAGGAAGATGAAGAAATACAGTTGAGTAACTTGATGGACCTGAAAATGCAAGGCTCCAGGGGCCTTCAAAGCAAAGGTCCAGCGTTGAGATGCAGAAGCAGTGAGGCATTTGTGAAAGTCTTTGACCTTAGCGAGGGCCTGGTGAGCACGCTGGAGCCCGGTAAGGAATTTTTGGATAAATTCCAAAATTTATCCAAAAGGAAGGTTGGATAATTATACGTAGGAAAAACCTTGGCCAGGGCAGGTCATAGTTTTAGGGGACTGGAAAGAATGAGAAGATCCACTGTCTAGGAGAGCCAGAGGCTAGGAAGGGGCTCCTTCACCAGCCAAGCTGTAACAGTTGGGTCTCCAATTTTAACATTTACAAATGTTAACGAGAAATTCTATAATTGCTTTATGTAATCATCAGAATATCTTAGGCAAGGGAGGAAAAAAAAAAAAAAAACCCAAACCAAAAACATTTCCTCTGCCTTGAGTTCTAAACTTTAAGGAGCTCACTCTCTTTTTATGTTTTGTTTTGTTTTTTCCTGGGTAGTTCAATTTGATTAATCTGAAACATCATCCTGTAGTGGGCTTGAGGGAGTGGATGTGATAGATTCTAGATATGAGGAACACACAAGCGTCGAAGGAACCAGCTCTCCCTGGATATCCCTGCTGGGAACAGATGATGGGCTGGGGAAGCACCATCTGAGGCTCTGTAGTTTTGAACAGGGCCTGGTGAAGAGGAGCGCATGTTATGGACAGCACCTAGTGGATAGTGTACAGTGAGGAGGATCTGGCAGTAAGTTCTGGAGCCCTTCCACACTTCACACTGAGCTTTGTGTAAAAGAGTCCCTGTATTTGAGTGTGAAAGGAAAATATTGTGGGTCCCCAAAATCGCTAAGCTAAAGAGAAAATTCGGCTAGGAACTTAGGCAAACCTGCCTCCCATTCTATTCAAAGACATCCCTCTGCTCACTGCGATAAATGCATATCTGATTGCCTCCTTTGGAAAGACGAATCAGAAATTCAAAAGAATGCAACCTTTTGTCTCTCACCTATTTGTGACCTGGAAGCCCCCTCCCTGCTTCAAAATGTCCTGCTTCTGCTTCTGAGTTTTCCCACCTATCTGACTGAGCCAATGTTCATTTTACATACGTTGATTGAAATCTCATGTCTCCCTAAAATGTATAAAACCAAACTGTGCTCTGACCACCTTAGGCACATGTGGTCAGGACCTTCTGAGGCTGTGTCATGAGTGCTCATCCTCAACGTTGGCAAAATAAACTTTCTAAATTAACTGAGACCTAATTGGGTGTGGTGGCTCACACCTGTAATCCCAGCAATGTGGGAGGCTGAGACAGGTGGATCACTTGAGATCAGGCTAGCCTGGCCAACATGGTGAAACCCCGTCTCTACTAAAGACACAAAATTAGCCAGGCATGCTGGTGGGTGCCTGTAATCCCAGCTACTGAGGAGGTTGAGGCAGGATAATCACTTGAACAGGATAATCACTCTGCCAGGAGGCAGACCCTGCAGTGAGCCAAGATCATGGCACTGCACTCCAGCCTGGGCAACAGAGTGAGACTCCGTCTTAAAAAATAAATAAAAAAAAGTAAATTAATTGAGACCTGTCTCAAATTTTCGGGATTTACATGAGTTCCATGCTTCTGTAAGTATGTGACTTGTTTGGGCTACCAAGGCAACTCAGAGGCAAGACTGGAATCCTGCCAGTCCCCAAATCATATCATCTCTATTGCTCGAATCAGGAAGAGACCTTAGAGATGATCCTGGTACGTATTCCTCATTTCACACATGTAGAAATTGAGATCCAGAGAAAAGAGGAAGATTTACAAAGGCTGGCAAAGGTTTTGGTATGGTTGTTCCACCATCTAGTTGTGTCAAGATGAGCCGAGAGTACTTGTTAAAGTGTTGATTCTTGGAAGCTATTCCAAACCTATGAAATTAGATGCTCTGGAAACGGGCCCAGAAATCTATATTGTAGCAAGTACCCCCTGAGGTGATTCCCAGACACCCCAAGTTTGAGGACAACTGGCCCAAGTTTCCAAAGCTGCTTCATGGTTGACCCTGCAGAAGGGCTTTGACTCCAGGCTCAGTGCTCTCTCTCTCTCTCTCGCCCCAGAGACCTGCAGGAGCTGGTGACTCTGGAGAATACAGATCCGGAAGGGTAAATCAGGGAGTGAGGTTCGTTTTTTAGTTCTCCTGCAATTTGAGGGGGCTTGTTGCATTTTTTTTTTTTTTAGACTAGCTGTAAAGGAATTGGGCAAATGATTCCTGTTTGCCTGTCAAGCACCATGATGTTTAAATGTATCTCTGTCTTGAAACACTGTTACTCTCTAAATTCCAACTGATCATTTGACGGTTGAAAAAGCTAGCATAAACTACTTTCTTTCCTTTTTTAAGTTAATAGCTCCACTCCAGTCTCTAACGCTTCATGTGTAACAGTTTAAAAGATTGGCATGCTTCCCTCTATGGCTTTCCCATCTCATACAAACTTTAAGTTGCTGAAAATCACAAGTGATCATCTCTGAATCCTAACTGTAGATATTAAGATGAGAAAAAATAGTTCTTCTGGTTGTTTTGAAAACGATATAACTTTTTCCTGATAGTTAAAATAACATTTACCTCTTCTTATAAGTTGGTCTGGGTTGTCTTACCATTTTATTATGTGACAGCTTCTAACATTTTAAGCCGATTCCTTCGAGTTGTCCTAAAACATGAATATCTCTAGAGATTACTTGCTAAAACTTTATTTTTCAATGATTAAAAAGTAAACAAATAGGCCAGCTGCAGTGACTCGCACCTGTAATCCTAGCACTTCGGGACACCAAGGTGGGTGGATCACGAGGTCAGGAGTTCAAGACCAGCCTGGCCTAGATGGTGAAACTCCATGTCTACTAAAAATACACAAATTAGCCCTGCATGGTGGCACGCACCTGTAATCGTAGCTACTCAGGAGGCTGAGGCAGGAGAATTGCTTGAACCCAAGAGGCAGAGGTTGCAGTGAGCCAAGATTGCGCCATTGCACTCCAGCCTGGGGTACAAAGAGCAAAACTCTGTCTTTAAACAAACAAACAAAAAAAGGAAACAAAGAGATCATCAAGTTATTTATGACGATTAAACAAAAGGACATAATAGGTTTTCTTTTAAAAATCAGCTTGTATATGCATGTTTCTATGGAATATTTGTCTGGAATTCAGGACAGGGATCTCCTGCTACCCCTGCTGTGTGAACTTGAATAAGGCACCAGCCTTTCTGGCCTCAGTTTCCTCATCTATAGAACAAGAGAGAGACATACAAGTGATTTTTGAAGACCTCTCCAGCTCTCAAAGTTATCAGGGTAAAATATCAAGAGGTTATGAAACGTCTCACACTGTGGGAGGGAACAAATATGTCATGATTTTGTTCCAGTTTAATCTGTTTCACATTTAGTATAGTCCAACCTGTGACAGGTCCTCTGTGGAACATAGATGACTCACTTCCTGTCCTAAGTGGGTCTTCTCTGAGGTATGGAACAGATCCTTCCTTCAGATATGGAGCCAGTAGGGGGGGTCAATGGGCCTCTGGGCAAATTCTTCGTGTTCTTTATCTGTGTCAAATTAAACCTGCTAATCAGCATACACCTATGCCCAAGGGCATTTAAGGACAGTGCAGCTTAGAAACTAGATGTTCCTGAAAAGTGTGCCCATCAAGTTTTTATAAACATGATCACATTTTAAATGTAGAAGAGTAGTTGGCAACTGAAATGGAGATTAGGGTAAAACTTTTTGTAAGACGACAAATGCCTTTTGTTAAGTAATATTGAAGGCTGTAAAGCCCAGTGTATCTACCACTTCTTCCAGGGAGTCTCCCCGGCCTGCTGCTAGATCCCGGCAACTTCATTCATCTCCTTCCCCTCTAAATTCCACTCTACTTTAAGAGCTGAGCCCACATCAGTAAGTACAAAATTATGCTCTTAAAACCACAGGGTCTTAAACTGTTAAGGCCAGAAGGGAACTTTGAAACATCAATCTCTTCATCCTACCTTTAACTTTATCACCCACTCATTTGCTTATTCGTTCATTTATTTATTTAACAAATATTTAGTTAATGCCTACTGTGTGCTAAACATTGTGCTAGGCATAACACATACAACAAAATCAAGGCATAGAAGCCTCCTACCCTCATGGAATTTACATTTTCTCTCTGTGTGTAAAGGTAAACAGTGTATATGTTGGTTGTCTGATGGAATGGGGAATTACTGGTTGGGAATGGACAGCTACTTTAGATCGGTGGGCAGAGGAGGTTTCTGTGAGGAGGTGACATTTAAGCTGGCATCTGAAGAATGAGAAGGAGCCAGCCAGGGCAACTGCTTAGGGTGGAGAGAAAGAGTAACTGGTGGAGACTGAGTGACGGGGAAGAACTGGGAGAGCCTAGAGAACTTGAGAGGGGTAGAAAAGGGGTAGCGAGGTGCAGTGCAAGACAAAGACAGAAAGGAGGGCAGGGATCGTATCAGAGAGGGCTTTGAGGCCATGGTGTGGAATTGGTATTTTCTGCTGAATTTAGTGGGAAGCCATTGGATGGCGAAGAGCAGGGGAGTAAAATCTGATTTATATTCTTGAAAGATCTTTTTGGCTGCTTTTTGGAAAAGTGATTGTAAGGAAATCAGCAAGGAAGCAGAAAAAAAATGTTCTAGGGGAGCTTTAATGGGACTATTTTAGACTAGGGTTGTTGCAGTAGGGTGCAGAGATGTGCACAATAAATTTTGGGGGTGGACTCACAAGACTTATTTCTGGACCGGATGGGGGTTAAGAAATAGGAAGGAATGAAGGATAATTCTTTATCTTTAAGCTTGAGAACTGGGGGAAGGGTTGTTTATTAAGATGAAAAGATTGGGGAAATACAGTACAGCTTTGAGAGAAAATCCAAGAAACCTGTTTTGGATGTAGTAAGTTTCATATTCTTATTGGACTCTCGAGTAGAGATGTTGGATAGATCACTGATTCTTCTCAAAAGGCCTTCTGATTATTGCAAAGGTTTTAGCTTTGTCTCCTGATCTAGACCAAAATTCTCCTGAAGATAGGCAAAGCTTATGTTTTATATGTCTTCTTCTTCATTGACTTCAGGGTGAGAGGAAAGTAACAAAATTTTTATACTCCCATATTCTGGATGAAATAGGCTTGGTGTGCTGAGTCTGCTGTATTGGCTTGCAAGAGCTAATTGCTAAGATTCCAGAAATGCTGCAAACCAACTGTAAAAGCATCCTTGAATTCGGTCATGTTGGAGTACTTACACACAAAATTTGGCAAACTATAAATTGGGACTTGTTTTTTTTTTTTTTTTTTTTCTTAGTCAGCCAGGTTACCAGCGTATCAGAGTAATGCACAGAGCCACCAACTCAAATGCCCTTAGGGGAAAGGAAGATAACATTTATTAGTGATTCGTCTAGGACATTTCTCCCATTGAAATACCAAAGCATACTGGGCCCTAACTAGGCTAAAATAAATACCTACATTGCATTAAGTTCAGAAACTTAAATTTCTCAATCAAGTACACACACACACACACACACACACACACACACAATTAAAAAACTTCCAGTTCCCACCTTAACATCCCTAACAGAAAATTTTAAATTTGTGTGATTGTTTCACCTGAATTCAAATAGTGCCCCTCAAGATAAAGTCAAACATTCACGTCTAAATAGGAAAGGTATATTTCCTCTAAAAGAGTAAATTCTAAGATGTTAGTTGTCATTGTCAAGATTCCAACTCAGCGTTGCTAAATCTTATGCATTTTCAAGAAAAGCCAGAAATCTGGGTTTTAATGAGAAACTTCCCAGCTGTTAAATGTTGACTTAATATTTTAAAAAGCACCATGAGCCAAACAAAACACTTGTACAGGCTTCACTGGACCCAAGGGTCACCAGTTTGCAAGTCTATTTGAAGTTCTTGTGCATGGTTATCCATCTAAGTTAGGGGAGAAGGCCCCCAGAATATGCCAGAAATGAACTTTCGTGCCAACTTTGGCGTGTGGGAGCCACATGAAATTATTTTATTAAAAAATACGTGTTGGGTGACTTATGCTGTACTCTAGCACAACGGGGCAAGTACACAACAGCTGTGTTTATTTTTCCCATGTTACTGCAGGCTCCTCTAGGGCAAGGGCCATGACTGCATCTTGGTGTCCCACTAGTATGTAATATAAAAGACAGCAAATAGGAGCTTGGTATAGAAGGAGACGTAAACGCATCTTTTCAAATCTCTCGAAGAACTGGACACTTAAAGAGAAGTCACTCGCTGTTGGCCTCAGTAGTGAATTAGTGCAGAGCTGGCACTAGAACCCATATCTCTAAATGATTGCTCCTAGGGATAGAAGGGACCTATGTTTTTCAGGAAATATTTGCTGAATTAATGAGTCCAAGAAAGAATTATAGCAAAATCAATGAATGTATGAACGAGTGAATACAACCTGAAATGACCATTTGGTTTATGGAATACATTTTTTTTAGTAAGAATTATGTGAATTGGGAGCTGATTCTCGTTCTTCCATTAACTGTCATATTGCTCTAAGTATGTCCCTTATCCTTACGGGTCTTTCACTTTCTTATCTATAAACATTTTGTCTCTGGTGGTGTTCTAAAAATCACAAACTAATAGCAATAGTCAAAATTATGAAATTCTATGTGATTTACATGGATTTTGTCATTAAGGCTTACAATGGTTCTATGAGCTGAACGCTGTTTTTATTTCATTATTTATTTATTTTTTGAGACAGAGTCTTGCTCTATTGCCCAGGCTGGAGTACAGTGGTGCAATCTCAGCTCACTGTAATCTCCACCTTCCTGGTTCAAGTGATTCTCCTGCCTCAGCCTCCTGAGTAGCTTGGATTACAGGCATGCACCACCACGCCTGGCTAACTTTTATATTTTTAGTGGAGAAGGGGTTTTACCATGCTGGCCAGGCTGCTTGAGCACTGTTTTTATACTGCTATGTCATACATAAAGAAATTGATGCACAATAACATAATTAAATTGTTCAACTTCATATAACAGTGGATTTGAATGCAGGCATTCTGCTCTGGAATTATAATAACAATGAAAGTGCTATAGAGAAATAAAAAGATGACATAAATCTGTGATCATAACAGTTTTGGGAGTGTCACGAGTGTGGTGTTTCTATGGCTCTTGAAAAGAGTGATGCTCTAGGTCAGGCTCGTTGGTGCACGCCTGTAATCCCAGCACTTTGGGAGGCTGAGGCGGGTGGATCACCTGAGATCAGGAGTTAGAGACCAGCCTGGCCAACATGGTGGAACCCTGTCTCTACCGAAAATATAAAAAAAGAAAGAAAGGAAGAAAGAAAAAATTAGCTGGGTGTGGTGGCACATGCCTGTAATCCCAGCTACTCAGGAGGCTGAGGCAGGAGAATTGCTTGAACCCGGGAGGGGGAGGTTGCAGTGAGCTGAGACTGCACCATTGCATTCTAGCCTGGACGACAGACAGAGACTCCGTCCCAAAACAAACAAACAAACAAAAAATCAATTTATTACTGTATGTCTTGGAAAGCTTCCTTCACGTGCAGGGACCTTTGGACTCAGTGACATCAATGAATGTCATGGAGTCATTATTTTGCCTTGTAGTTTCAGCTAGTTTGACAAATATATACAGCAGTAATCTTTGCACAGTTAATAAATTAAGAAATAAATTATCAGACTTTGAGCAAATTTTCCCAGAGTCGTATTAATTTATGAGGAGCCAACCAATTAGGCATCTTGGTTAATGCCTTTGATTTAGCTAAACACTCCTGGTTTGTACTAGAAGGGGTGACCAGCCTTTTTGTCTCTTTTAGCTGTCATAGGTATTTGCTAGTGCTAATTAGTAGGAAAAGGAGCAGAAGGCAAATAAGAGGCACAAAATATCCTCCAGCAAGAGGTAATGATGGTACTTCTCCTGGGCTGTGACTCCTATGACATTAAGGGACAGAAAAGGACTTGATCAACCCCCTACTCAAATCTACATGTACAGTTTGGATACTCATAGATTGCTAGAGCTGGAAGCATTTTAAAACATTGCCTAATACAATTCTTTTGTTTAATAGATAAGGAAACTGAGGCCAGACAGGGAAAATATCTTGGTAAAGATTGTGCTGCAAAGGAGAAATTGAACCGGAACTCATACCGAAAGGTCGTTGCTCACTTTTTGAGTGACCATTCCTGCATAGCAAGCCCTTTTTGGTTTTGCCCTCAGGACTCTGGTAAACATTTGAATTATGGGAGTTTGACCATTAGGAAACTTCATTTTAGTCTTCTCTGGAAGTTCAGGGAGGAGAAAATAAGATGTGGCTGTTGCAATGCCTTAGATTTAAATAGCCTTCACTCTCATTTCTCCAAGCTAAGGGAAGGAAGAAATAGCCTGAGGTTTCTCAACGTTAGAAAATCAAAAAGTAATCTGTCTTTGAAAAGGTGTATGGGGATATAGATTATGCTTACTTTCCTAGGTATATTTATGTTAGCTAATATTGAAAGATTGCTAAAGGAGGGGTTTGGGGATCTAAATCTTACTTGAATCTTGGTCTTGATGAATAACCTTGGGCAAGATATTCTTTCTGGGTTTTAGTTTTCTCATTTGCAAATTTAGTTGATTCTTAAGACCTTGGCCAGCTTTAGGTTTCAAGATGTCAGCCTAGACAACAGAGAGAGGCTCTCCAAAAGAAAAAAAAATGTTTATTCATAAATAGGATATTTCAATGGGAATACGCATGCCATAGTATTCTTGGCTACACAGATCAGTAAAAAGGGTGGTGCCAGTTTAAAGATAGGCAGTTACTGGGCAGATTCCTTGCAAAAATATTGTGTGTGTGTGTGTGTATAAGATTACGTTTATGCGAGATTGTAGTTTATGCAGTCTTTTGGGATAGTTCTTGTTATCAGGCATTCATGCATGAGAACCCTTTCTTCGTGGCCTTTCTTAATTCTATTTTTAGGGTTCTTAACAAAAGTGATTCCATTTTGATTCTGACAACATTCACAGGAGGTCTAGAAAACACCTGTACTTTGAGTATCATTGCCATGGAAGCAGAAGTAACTTTCTGGATGGAAGTTGGCCTTCATAAAGCCAGGCTATATTTGCAAATTAAGTGCTTCCCTTATTAACGTGGTCCAATGGAACAATCATGGGCCTACGAGTCCAGACATGGATGTTTCTCTTTGATCCATGACCCTGGGCAAGTCCTTGACTTCCTTTAAACCTTTTTCTTTTTAATCTCTAAAATGAGATTAACACCTGCCCATGTTTGCCTCACAGGACTGTTGCAGAAGACAAAGGATATAGAAATACTTTATAATATGCAGACATGTGAAGTTATATGTAACTTAATTTTGCGTGTGTCCTTAATGACTAAGAAAAATGTAAAAACAACATGTAGAACCAGTCAAAAGTTCAGTGTGGCTAAAGTGACACTGAAGAAACTAAACTTTCTTTTTCTCAAGGTCGTTTTGTTTTCCTAGTAATAGCCCAGCTTGAAATGGGGCTTTGGGGCTTACTAAGGTGTTCATATGTCTTGGCTTGGCTGGGACAGTCCTATTTGCAATGGTCATCCTGGTATAATTTTTAATTATTTTTTTGAGACAGAGTCTCTGTTCTCTCTTTAGGCTGGAATGCAGAGGCACAATCTGGACTCACTGCAACCTCTGCCTCCAGGTTTCAAGTGATTCTCCTGTGTCAGCCTCCCAAGTAGCTGGGATTACTGGCGAGTGCCACCACGCCCAGCTAATTTTTGTATTTTTGGTAGAGATGCGGTTTCACCATGTTGGCCAGGATGATCATGATCTCTTGACTTCGTAATCCACCTGCCTTGGCCTCCCAAAGTGCTGGGATTACAGGTGTGAGCCACTGCTCCTGGCCTCATATTTTCATTCTTAAAAGTGTCCCTGTTTTCACAGTAAATTACGTTGCTACCACTAAACTTAAATACCATTCGGTTTCACCTTTTCATTTTACATAATGGGGAATGGAGGCTCAGTGAAGAGAAACAACTTCCCAAATTCACGCAGCCTGCCCAGAGCCTGCAAGTGGAAAATCCCTTCTCTTTGTACCTAGGAAGGAAGGGGAAGAGAATACAGGGTGACAGAATGGTTCCCTTTGTCTGCTCTCCAGCTTCTTGAAGCAAATCTAATAGGAGTGCCCTAACTCCTCTTGATTTCCTGGAAAGTGATCAGCAATAGTATGGTTGCCAGTGGCCATGAGGGAGTTAGGGGTTGGAGCAAACATTACAGGAACCTGGAGAGGGAAGCTTTTTCTCTCCTGTACCCAGAAGAACAGCCCAAAGGGAGGAACACTGCCTATTATTAACTAGCTCTTATTTAGGCACAGTATTTTTTTGGTTGATGTCATAATGTACCTTCACTTTCATGGTCTCAGTTGATCTAATTCTTACTGTCTTTGGAAAAGAATGTGAAGGTACCATCATTCCCATTTTGTAGTGGAGAAAATTGAGGCCAATAAAGGCAGTAGACTTGCTTTAAGTTTCACAGTAAGTATCAGAGTTGGTACTAGAGCTTCATCTCCTATGTCCTTGCCCAATATTACTTAGGCTTCATTTTGCTTCCTGCACAGTCTGCCCTTAGGCATCTAAGACAGAAATCTCATTACAATAAAGTATTTTTAGTATTCATGTAACTTAAGCCTTTTGGATGGAGCCCAAGGCAGAACCATCTTATATCCCGAATTTGGCTCTGTGGCAAATAGTGTTAGAATATGGTTCATGATCAACTATGGGTTTCGCTTTACAAACATATCTCTGAAAAACTTCCCTATGTGGACAGAGAACAGGCTAATTTATCTTGGGATAGGAGATTTCTCTTTGAAACAGTTGCTGGGATCCTGGAGAATAGAGGGACAGTCTTACTATAGTACTTAACTGTGCTGTGCTTGCAAATCCCTAACCTGATATTTTTGCAGAATCTCCAACTCAGAAAGATTTGTTTTGGCAGAGACTGAAATTCTTTATTTGGAACTTGAGGTATCCCTGACCCATAAGCATTCAGCTTGACAGATATGCAGTTGCATCCATCATCACTCTGCCCTAAGCAGGGCAATGTGCTGGGCAATGGCTGTGGTGAGCAAGAGTAGGGGATCCCGGGTATGGTCTTGAGTTTGTAGCTAACACATGAGATGTGGGGAAAGCTGTTTTTCTTTTAGGGGGCTCAGTTGTTTCAACGGTCATATGTTGAGACAGCATTAATCAGTGTGCTTCAAACTTGTAAAGCCACCAGATTTTTCCCCCCAGAATGCTGTGGGAACCTAGCATGAATAAATAGTAAAAGTGGGACTCAGAGCTTCTCCATTTAGCCACTGTATGTCTGTAGGGCCTCTGTGGACTCTAGTATGGCAACAATCGGATACATACCTTTTAGCCCCCAACACTGGGATTCTAAAGATGAGTAATGGCTTAGTGATAGATGTTAACGCCCTGAGGGGTTGCAGTGAGACGGGAATTCTGGATACAGAACTGGTCAGACAGGGAAAAGGGCTGTGACAGTGTAACAAACAGTAGAATTGGAGTGGAGGGTAGCAAGATAAAGTTGTACATTTCATGAGTTAACAGCACTTTATAGTTTACAAATATTTGCACTATAGTTGTCTCTTTTGAACTTACGCAACACTGTGTGCTCAGGCATTTGTGCAGCAATCTTTTGTGAACTGGATTATGTGCCTGGTACTGCGGGTTGAGCTCAGGGCCATAAAGAAAGAGGAGACCATGTGAGTCTGGAGGAGCTCATCATTTTATAGAGGAAACAGGCACGTAAAGAAATCATTGCAATTGCAAAATAGAAAAGCTGTAAGAGAGGTGCAAACAAACGTTGAGCAGCGAAGTGAAAGCAATGATTCCTTTTTTCCTGGGGAGGGGAGGAAGGCATACCTATCGTGGGGCCTGGAGGATGAGTAACCTAGGCAGATAAATACCTAGGTAGAAAGAAACACACGCAGGAAGCAGCGGAGGCCTGTGTGAGCAAGGTGCGTTTGGGGGAAACGGGAAGAGCTAGGGGAAATCTGGCCTTCAAGGTATGGAAAGGTAGTTAAACTGTGAAGTTAACCTGCAGCTTAATTGGGAAGGGCTTTGAATACAATGCAAAGAATTTGGACCCCATGGCCATTAGAGCCCCATCTTCCAGATGAAGAAAAGGGCCTTCCCTTTGCACAGGGACAGCCGAAACTGTGACTCCCGCGTTACTTTTGCTACCCTGTGCTGCCTCCAGCAGGCCTGAACTGAGGCAGGCCCTGCGTGGCAGAGGCCTCTGGGCTGTTTATCCTCCGCCAGTGGGGCTGGCTCTGGCAGGCAGTGGAAGTAGGTGAGGTGGGGGCTGTGGAGGAGAGGAGGAGCCTGACAACAAGGGCTACATTCAAGGCCTGCACTGGAGCCGACGAGGAGAATGGAAAGCTACAGTCTGTTGGAGCCATCCAGCCTTGGCAAAGCAGCCGGGGCCTTATAAGGAAATGTTGTTCTCTCCCAGCCGGTGGGGCTGGGATGGAGCCTTGTGCCCACAGGACAGAGCTGCCCTTGTGGTGGTAGCCTGGGGGTGCCACCCGCCCCTCTGCTGTGAGCAGGAGCTGTCAATGGGCCACTTCTGCAGGCTCAGCATTCCCTCTCAGCCCCAGTGTGCGTGCAGCCCCCACCCCTCCACGCCCTCTCACTCCCAATTGCCTTGGGCTGATTGGAAGAAAGGAAAAAAACAAAACAAAACAAAGACTTGGCAAAGTCCCAGGCCTCATTGCTGTTTGATGCCGAAGTATTCAGAAAATAGGCTCAGGTCAAATTCTTTCTTTTTCCTGAAGAATGCATGAATAAGGGGATTGCTCTTTGTCCTCCTTCCCTGCCCGGCGCCTTCATCTCTTTTCCTTGTGATCACGAAACTCCCAGCACCCGACACGGCCCAGCACAGAAAGCAAGAAGCTGAGATGAGTGGGCAGGGGAAGCCTTGTGCTGGTTCCTTTTCCACCTCCCAAGGGTAGAGCAGGAGCCACCAGAATACTCAGGAGAAGGGTGACTCTCCTTGGACTCCTTACCTGTGCCAGGCAGACCAGAGGGCCAGGGAGACAGAGATGGGCGCAGGGTAAAAACAGCCTGCCCAGAAAGCAAAACAGAAAGTGCTCCTTGGGGCTGGGCGCGGTGGCTCACGCCTGTAATCCCAGCACTTTGAGAGGCCAAGGCGGGTTGATCACGAGGTCAGGAGTTGGAGACCAGTCTGACTAACATGGTGAAACCCCATCTGTACTAAAAATACAAAAATTAGCTGGGGCCTGCGCCTGTAATCCCAGCTACTCAGGAGGCTGAGGCAGGAGAATCGCTTGAACTCGGGAGGCAGAGGTTGCAGTGAGCCCAGATCGCGCCACTGCACTCCAGCCTGGGTGACAGAGCAGCAAGAGCAACAATCTGTCTTTAAAAAAAAAAAAAAAAAAAAAAAAAATGCTCCTTGGGAAAGGACAGTAAGCATTAGTCAGCTCCTGGAAGGAGGGCTTTTCTACAGGGAGCGAGGAGAGATGATTTAAAGCACTGATCCCTAGCAGATCTTTCTGAACTCAAGATTGGGGGTAGGAGCAGAAAAGATGCTTAGTGTGGCCTTTTGCTTTGGCTATTCATAGACCCCGTGCATGAAATCCTGGAGCTACAAGGAAGCAGGTTGCCCAGTGCAGCTCCTCACCTAAAGCTGAAATATTTTTACAGCAAGCTTGGCAGACCTTCAGCTAACCAGTGTTCCTCTAGTCATCATGGACTTAGTCCCTCAAGTTAGTCCATCCCAAACATACAGCTCAACCCAACAAGGAGAAGTAAGTCATGGAAAGCAAGAGGAAACTTCCGTTTCCAAGGAGTTTACCACCCAGAGCAAAGCTACAAGGAGCACACAATAATCCAAACACAAAGAAGAAAGTTATGGCCAGGTGTGGTGGCTCACGACTGTAATCCCAGCACTTTGGGGGGCCGAGGTGGGCAGATCACCTGAGGTCAGGAGTTTGAGACCAGCCTGGCAAACATGGTGAAAACCCGTCTCTACTAAAAATACAAAAATTAGCCAGGCGTCATGGCGGGCACCTGTACTCCCAGCTACTCAGGAGGCCGAGGCAGGTGAATTACTTGAACCCGGGAGGCAGAGGTTGTAGTGAGCTGAGATTGTGCCACTGTGCTCCAGCATGGGAGAGAGAGTGAGACTTTGTCAAAAAAAAGGAAAGAAAGAAAAAAAAAAAAGGAAAGAAAGGAAGGAAGGAAGGAAAGACAGAAAGAAAAGAAAAGAAAGGAAATAAAAAAGAAAGTTATGAGCTCTAAGAAAAACAGAGGAGTGATGTCTGAGGTGAAAGAAATTGCTCTTGACTAGGTGTCCACAGCAGTAGATGAGGAAAGGTCTTATAGAAGAGATGGAATTTGGGGTGAAGAAAAGCTAAAAGTCCAAAAAGTGACATTTTGAGAGATTGTAGGGAAATGGCTTCCAGGGGGAGGAACTAGCCTGAGCAAGACATGGTGGCAGGAAATCTTGGGGCTCACGTGGTGTCTGTGGGGAGATGGACAACTGGATTAGTGCAACAGGGAGAGGAGGGGCTGTGGCTGGAGAATGGCTGAGCACCACATTTGGGGGCACTGAATCCCAGAGGGAGGAGGAAATTCAAGTGATTGGCAGCCAGGAGCCACCAAAAGCTTTTAAGCGTGAAAGAGATGTGACCGGTACAGTGGTTCAGCAACTGTGACCTGGTATCAGGTGCAGGAGGGAGAGGCATCCTTCTCCCTGCTTTGGTGAAGCCAAGAAAGTACCACTTCCTGCGGCAGAGCTTTGGTGCTGTTGTGGCCCTTTCCTGGGCACTGGAGGCCTGGCTCTCCAGACAGCCACCTAGATCTCAGGATTTCAAGCACTGCTGCATCTTAGAGGCTGGCTGCTTTTTGAGCGAGTGACCCTTCCCCAGAAAGGACTAGGACTGGCCACGTTAGCTCAGTTCTGTTTTCACTTTGAGGCTTGCACAAGTCATTGTGTTCAGATATGGTTAAGAAACCTAAACTTCAATCCCTTTTCAGGACTTGGAGACCTGGCAGGTTTCCAAAAAGCACCCAGGGTTGAAAGGCAAAAGCTCTCGGATGCCATCTCATCTCAAAGAGTCTGTCCTTTGTAAGGCATTCACTATTTAGACACCTGTGCTTGTCTCACACCTGATGATAATAGAGCAGTAACCTCCTCCCCAGCTTTTCCCTCCATGGCTTCTTTCCCTTCCTTTTGGATGCCTGCCTCCATCAAGGCATCTCTATGCCTAGGGAGTGTGAGGCTTTTGCAGAGTGCTTTGGGCTCCTGTTGGAAAGAGAGCAGGGATAGCTTTTTGTCCCAGAGACAAATCCAAGGTGTTCTGGAAGATAGCAGTGAGTTCCTGTCTGTGTTCTGGATCTGGGTTCTGGCCAGTCTGGCTGTCCCACTGCCCAGCATGGCCAGTTCAGCAATAGGATTCTGAGGGACCTGAACTTGATCTTCACACCTGGCCCCTGCCTCCTGGCCACAGGGTGCTGCAGCTGAGGAGCTGATGATGTGCATCTTGGTAGCAAATCCTGCTTCCTACCAAGCTTTTCTTCCTTGACAATGCAAATGGTGACCTCTGGGACCACAGAGATACAGTTCTAGTCCTGGAGAAACTGGTTGTTCCCCTGTCCTTCCAATAGGTTGTGGTTATGGCTAATTTTGAATTTGTATTAGATAACAATAAATTTACTTCTTCCCTTTTAAGGGAATATATGAGCATTTTATGATGAGACTTTTTTTATTTTTTTATTTTATTTATTTATTTTTTTTTGAGACAGAGTCTCACTCTGCCATCCAGGCAGGAATGTAGTGGTGTGATCTCGGCTCACTGCAACCTCACCTTCCAGGTTCAAGGGATTCTCCTGCCTCAGCTTCCCAAGTAACTGGGATTACAGTCATGCGCCACCACACTCAGCTGATTTTTGTATTTTTAGTAGAGATGGAGTTTCACCATGTTTGTCAGGCTGGTCTCACACTTCTGACCTCAAGTGATCCACCTGCCTCGGCCTCCCAAAGTGCTGGGATTACAGGCATGAGCCACCATGCCCAGCCAAGTGAAATATTACCTTAACACTTAAGACTGAATTTCAGAGTAACTGACTTATATGATGGCTGGCATTTTGTTATTTGAAGCAAAATTCTTCTCAGAACCCTTTGATTTACCACCCAAATTGTCTGCTAGCTAGCTCAGTCTCCAACTCAGAGAAATGTCACTGGCAAATCTCCTCAATGTTTCATTTTAATTTTACCTAACCATTCATTATTCACCCCATTTATTTGATTTGGTAATAAGCAGTTTAAAATAATCAGAAGGTATAAAGGGAATACAATAAAAATGTTCCTCTCACCCTTTCCCCAACTATCTAGATGTCCTCCTTTTCAAAGCCGACCACGATACCATTTTCTTATGTATCCTTCTCTGCGATGTTTTTATACAAGTAATGATCAGGACTTTCCTCATCCAGTAGACAGCTCATGCAAAAAGAAGCAAGCCTGTTCAAACAGAATTCTCCAGGGACAGTTGGTCTCCCAGGTTTGCCTATACAGGGAGCAGAACCCTGATTCTAGATGCCAGATAGACCTCACCTGGCCCAGGTTTCTATAGCACAAGCCCTGATATTCTTTAGCCTGACCCTCAATGAAAATTAGCTGAGGATGCCTGAGCTCACTCTCTGGAATGAGACCTAAATACCATCTCCTGCATAATCTTATAGAAAATGAATGAAACAGAGACTGCACTGTGAGTTCTGGTGCCAATTATAAAGGATCTGGGGCAGGGATCTGGCATCCAGGTGGCTAGAGGAAGCGTCCTGGAGTTTTTAGCATCCTCTCCTCTGGGTCCCATTTCTCTGGTTTTTCATGGTGTGATCTGGACTGAAATGCCCATCAGTTATTCTAGACCCCGACTTACTGATCATAGAGAATCTTTAGTCTGTGCTTGTTTACTCTGAAACTGGCAGCTCCATTAATGCTGAAGCTGCTCACCAGACACACCAGAGCACTCTTTTTCTTGCTAATGATGCTGGAGCACTTTATTGCTCACTGATCATGCTGGAGCTCTATCTTGCTCACCCATCATCCTGGAGCACTCTCTTGCTCATTGATGATACTGGAGTACTCTGTTGCTCCCTAATCATACTGAAGCTACATTTTCTCAGTGAGCATCAGAATTCATCATCCCTGGCTGCTCTAGTTCCCACATCCTGGTTGCTGGTAAGGGTTTTGAAACCTCTTAGATGGAAAGAGTCCCTTTTTCTTGATTAGAGTCCAAACTGAAAATGGATCCTCTATTTGCAAGCATCACGACACTTTCAGTGCAGTATTAGTAAATACCTCCCAAGCAACAGCAGCCTAGCACATTATTGTTTAGCCACCTCCTGCCCGATATCATGCGGGTTTCACTTATGGAAGGTTCTACAAGGTAAGGGAGGTAGAAACAAGTCAGCACAAACAGAATTATAAATATCTTGATAGTGACAGATATATGAAATCTAATTGGGTGGGGAAAACAGATGCAGATAAACAGCTGGATAAGGATGCAGGTTTGAACCTAGTGAAATACAAAGAGGATGATATAAAAGATAATATTAAAGAAAAAGCTACCTATAGGTCTTCTATCTTCTGCAATACTTTTTTATTTTCCTTAGTCCCGTCTGTCTTCTTGTCCATATACAATGCACATTTTTACATAGTTGCAGTCATGTCACAAATACTATTTAGGGTTCTGTGTTTTCGCTTAATATTACATGAATTTGCCATATTGCTCCAATCTTTCTTTTATGGCTTCAGAAATGCCATTGTGGTGATTCACACCAAGTTTCTTGCCTTTTACCTATTGTTGGAATTTTATGTCTCCAGCTGCTTAGCATTATGGATAATTTTGTAAAGATTATCTTAGGATATTCAGCTTTGTGCTTTTGTTGATTTTCTTAGGATCAAAATCAAGGAGGGAACTGATTTGTAAAGGAGTATGAGGAATAACATTCCCTCTGGTACAAAGCTAACTGTGTTGGGCACAGCTCTAAGCCTCATACTGATCTTACTGGCATGTTGCTCTAAGCCAGTAACTAGCATGTCACCTGGCAACTGAGCAGAAGAGCAGAGGTTTACTAGGTGCTGAGGGAGGCTGTTACTTCCCAAGTTCTTTGCTGGTGACAGCAGAATGTACTTAGGGGCCATTCCAAGGGTCTGCCTTGTTTGCAGAGTTGATTAATTTGTGGTTGCCATATAAAGGCCTCTGAACCAACAATTGTTTGGGAGCAAAAGCAAACCAGTGCCAAGATCCAAGTTCTTGTACTGTGGCTGTAGGGGTGAGGGCTGCATAGGGTCAAAAGGTATAAGTCACTGTAATATCAGTGTGGGGACACCATGGGCCTCATCAGTGGTTCTGCCCATGGGCACAGCCCTTGTGGCAGAAGTCTAATTGTGCACAGCCCAGATGTCAGCAGAGGCCCTTGGAGATCCTATTAAACTTGACCTGAACCCCAATGCCAATCCTTATGAGAGCCTTGAATCCACAGAGCAATTGCTCTGCGTACCCACAGCATATATCATCATGCCTCATTCAGCCTTCATGCCCTCTTATCTAGGAGTGCCGTCTGGTTCTGTCCTGCACTCATTCCAGGAACAAAGCCCATTTCCTTCACTTGGTCTTCACAAAAACCCACTTGCATTCGGACCTTTGTGAGTTTAGTAACTTTGCTGAAGATCAGGGGTCATGAGGGGAGTCTTCATAGACTCGGCAGCCCTTGCTGTCTTTTCACCTTCTGCCTTCTCTGGTCCTCAACCTCATTCTTCTGAGCAACGGGCACCTGATCCCTGGTCTTCTTCAGTAGAGTTCCCTACACTCAGGTCCTTTCTGTGCCCATCCAGGTATTTTATCCCAAGCAAGTAGATATGGCCCCCTGAAGGAAATCCTGGTAGAGAATCTTTCTCTATCTCACCATTTGCTGTCAATAACCGTACCTTTACAGGTAGATGGTTAGTGAGGAGGTTTTGGTTTTGTTTTAAATGAGATAAGCTTTACATAAGAGGAGTTGTTTACAGGGAACTTTTGCAGATATTATTCCATTCAGGACTCCCAGTAGCCCTGGCAGGTGATTAGTTAGACAGGTGCTATAATCTGAATGTTTGTGTCCTCCCCAAAGTCATATGTTGAAACCTAAGCCCCAGTGGGATGGTGTTAGGAGATGGGGCCTTAGTGAGGTGATTTGGTCATGAGAACCAGGTCCTCATGAGTGGAATTATTGGCCTTACAAAAGAGGCCCCAGAGAGCTCTCTCACCCCTTCCCACCACATGAGGACACAAGGAGCAGTTGATAGTCTACAACTTGGAAGATCGCCCTCATGGGAAGCTGCCCATGCTGTCACCTGGTCCTGGACTTCCAGCCTCCATATCTGTGAGAAATGAAGGTATGTTGTCAATAAGCCACCCAGTCTGTGACAGTGTATTATAGTAACCTGAACAGACTAAAGCAACGGGCATTATTATCCTGGCTTAGAGGTGAGGTGACTGTGGCCCAGAGAAGGGGAAGAACCTGATTGGGGCCACTCAGCTGATTATTGAAGAGCCGGAACCAGAGCCCAGATCTCTACTGGGTTCAGTGCATGATCCTTCTCCACATCATCTTGCCAGATTGGTTCTAGGAGCCTCACTAAGCTCTAACAGTGGCAAGCATTCAATAAACGCCCACCCGGTAGACATTACCAAGTCCTCACTCTGTGCCTGTTTTCAAGAGTGTAGAGTGAAGACAGCATGAATAAATTAAGAGGCTTCTTATTACCCCAGCACCCAACACTTAGTTAAAACCAGATGTGATAGACAAAATATGTTATACCCACACAATGGAATATTAGTCAGCCATGAAAAGGAATTAAAGAAATACTGATACATGTTACAACATGATTGACCTTGAAAACATGCTAAGTGAGAGAAGCCAGACACAAACAGCCACAGATTTTATGATTCCATTTGTATGAAATGTTTAGAATAGGCAAATCCATACAGACAGAAAGCAGACTAGTGATTGCCAGTCTTGGAAGAGGGGGAAATAGAGTGACTGCTTAATGGTGTAAGGTTTCCTTTTGGGGTGATAAAAAATGTCTTGTAACCAGATAGAGGTGGTGATTGCACAATACTGTGGTTGTACTAAATGTTACTAAATTGTACACTTAAAATGTTAATTTTATATTATGTGAATTTCACTTCAATTCAAAGTAAAAAAAAAAAAAACCCAACAAACCAGTGTGACTTCACCCCCGCTACCTTCAGCTTTTACCTCCTTGCATGGTTCCAGGTCCTGATGCTCCCTCACTGGACAGAGAATGAATATATGCAGACTCAGTTCTCAATTCTGTCACTTATCAGCTATGCGGCCTTGAGAATTTATGACTTTCTCTGGACCTCAACTTTCTAACCTGCAAGTCGAGGATATTGCCCAGATTTTAACCCAAGTTCCTTCTAGGTAGGCATTCTGAGATATTGGGAGTAAAAGGAAGGATGCAATCCAGTTGGGGAGGGGCAGGGGAGGCACTCTGTTTCTTTTGCAACTTTCTCTTCTCAGCTAGTGGACTATAGTGATTTTTAATTTCCTGTCCCTAGTCACACAGATAGCAGCTTCGGCTCTTGGCTTGGCTGGCACTGCTGGGGCTCCCACCATGCTTCACTGAGCAACATAAGCCCCTAGGTAATCTTGTTAAGCCGCTGGGGTAGTGAGTCATTTCAGTACCACCTGAACACCTTCCTGTGGTGTCCCAGCAAGGAGAGGACCTCCAGCCAGATCATTATGACTTGATCTGCAAAAACTTTTGAAACATAAATTGGAGCTTTTAATTGCATTGTGACTTGGAAATCCATCATGCCTAAATCAGTGTTCAGAAGAGCTCAAAGGCTGCTCATTCATTCATTTATTACCCATTTTCTGTGCCCCTGTTACATCCAAGGTGCTGCGCTAAGCTTTAGGAAGACACAGATATAGCCACTGTCTTCAAGGAATTCACTGCCCTTTGAGAGAGACAGACTCATAAACAAAAGTAAAATGTAGCATTTACAAGGGTAGTGAAATAAAAGCATAAATCAGGAAAATTAGCAGTTCAGTGGAGAATGAAGAAATAAAGGGTCAAGAGAGGTCTTTACAGATGAAGTAATATGCTGAGTTTTCAAGAATAATGGGGACTTCCATGTTCTAGTGGTGCTCCAGGGAGGATGACGGTTACAGTAGTCTACCCCAGTAGGGAGAAGCATTTTTTTTTACATCACTGTTGATGTTTACAATGGCCAGTGCAAGATGACAATAAAAAGATGGCTAAATTTTAGGCTGTCTTATTGATTTTTAAATTCCTAGAAATAATGCATCTTCTTATGGCCTATACTAGGATAGATTACTCCTCCCACTGCTACCAAGTACACAGGATGTGGAAGGGCATTCAAAACACAAGGATCAACATGTGTCAAAAGTTTTGAAGGATGAAACTTCAGAGTGTGTTACTGAAGTGGCAAGGAGTTTGATATAGCGGGACATAAAATATTTGGAAAGAGTGAGCTGAATAAGAGCTGAAAATGAAGCTGGGTTCATTTTTTGAGGGCCCAAGATACTGTGTTAAATTTGAGTTTTGTTCCAGAAGGCACTGGGGAGCCACAGAGGGTGGTCAGCAAAAGCATGACATAATCAACTTTCTTGTTGATGTAGCACTTTGGCAGCTGAGAATGGATAGGATGGGTCTAGAATGAAGGAAGGAGGCTGGCCAGGAGGCCCTTTCAGCCATTTGGGAGGGAGATGATGAGGTTTATGCCAAAGCTGTGTCAGAGGATGGGAAAAAGGGGCTGAGCTCAAGAGATATGTAGAGGTTAAACTCCAAGGGGCTGAGAGTCTGATTAGAGTTGGGGGTGAGCAAAGAAATGTCTAAATAATAATTTCTATTTCTCCTTGCAAACGTCCTGCAAATGTCAGAGTTGGAAGGGATGTTTGGGACCACCTGCTCAACTGTCTTTGTGGCCCAGAGAAGTACGAGGTACTGCCCAAGCTCAGGAGTTGAAGGCAGAGTCAGGATGGGATCTGTTTTCCAAGTTCCCAGCCAGGGCTGTCTCTTCTACTGTGGCTGCTCTCCATGTGCTGGTGACCTTCCCTTGATCCCACCCCTGCTCGTCAGCAGAACAGTGACTGCATAGAGAAGCCTTGAGTTCTCATTCTTAACACTGCCCCGAAACAGTGACTTGAAGGAAGACCCTGCCTTCTTTGAGCTTCTGTCTTCTTATTTGTAAGTGAAAGCCTTGTCAAAGAGGAACTTTTCCGTTTTTAATTCCTCTTGCCTCTGATTTTCTTTTTTAATTTTGCCATAGTCCCTACCATTTCTTCTTGCCTTACATTAGGCCCACTTCACTCATTTCTGCCTGGTTCTGAGCTCTGAGCTCTGGCCTAGATCCCTTCTGGAGGCCCTGGCACTCACTACTAGTCTGTCCTGCTTGTCTCTGAGCAGTCAGGCCATCCACAGCAGAGGGGATTGTCTTTCAGAGCTGCACATTCCTGGGCTGGGCCACCATCCTCTCTCTCAGAAAAATTACCTCTTTCTCTGCAGGCACTCTGCCTGGACTGTGTATTGGAGAGCAAAGGAGCTGAATGCTAGGCATTGCAGATTTGGATACCATGTCTGTTGAGCTCAGGTGTGCTCTGGTCATGCTCTTTCGCAAGGAAATGGCTTCAGGACCCGGGACCTAAGTCTCAGTGTGAGTCAGAGTCCTCAGTGTGCTTGAGCTTTCTTTGCCTGTGCTCTTGGGGCACACCAGCCTATAGGGTCAGGTGCCTTAGGGGCAGATCTCAAAAATAGAAAGCTGTTAAGGTGAGCTTTCTCATCAAGCCCTCTCTCACCTTCCTGCCCCAACCTTCTCAAGTGTCAAGAGATGAGAGAGACTCAGAACTGGGGAAGGAGAAATGGGGAGTTCTCAGAGGCCTTGGAGCCACCCTTTCAGCCGATGCAGAATATCCTCCCCACCAAATTGCCCCCTTCACCCCTGAAAACCCTGGCTTTCCTCTCCTGTATTCCTGCACCCTTCATTTGAACACTTTATACACCTCCTGTGTGACTGCGCAGGGCAGCTGTCTTGTCCTATTTTAAACTTGTCTTCCACATAATGATGAAAGTTGCCTTTTTGTAAGTAACTTCCAATGATTGCTCTTCTCAGAACATAGCAAATCCCTGTCTTGCAAGACAGTCTTTTGAGTATATAAAAACAGATCATGTATCTAACTCCCATTCAACTACTTTTCTGCCAATTAAACTCAACCAATTCATATGTGGTATAGTTGCCATATTCTTAGGATGTGGTATCTCCCAAAGGGCAATGATTCTAGGTATGGTTTAACTAACTTCTAGAGCAAGCAAACCACAAATGCCAGTGGCTTAACACGAAAGCGGTTTCTCTCTTATGTGACAGTTCCTGGTCAGTGGGTGGTTTTCTTCCATGTAGTGATTCCAGGCCCCAGGGACCTGTTATCTTAAATCTCTGCTGTCCCCTAGGCACTGCCCTGGAGCCCTCTCGATGATCCCGCTGGCAGATGGAGGGACAGAGAGTGGAGGAGGCACAAAAAACTCTGCCTAGAAGTGACATTTGATCTTCCACTCTGATTCCACTGGTGAGACCAGTCCTACGGTATCACCTTCCAGAAACATGGATTGGGAAATACAGTCCCTGGCTAGCCTGCTCCCCCCTTGGAGACAACTTTACACAGTGAGAGTGGGGGACATTTGAAGGAAAGCAGGCCACCTTTGCCACACCAGGCACCTCTTCCACCTCCCACTTCTGAGCAGCCAGCATGGACAGCCTGCTAGATGCTGGGTGGACCAGGGTTGATGGGCGCATTGGAGGTGTGGAGGGGAGGGCAGATGTGTATTTCTCCCCTCTTGTATCTAATTGGTAAGCAGTATTTTCTTGAACTTCAGTTCTGCAAACATTACTTTTGAGATCTTTGCTATATCTGCATAACACCTGTACTATAATTGACTTAATATTCTCTTTACACTGATTCACTTTTTAATTTAGTTTCACCTGAAGGGTAATATCTGGGAAATCATAGTTTTGATATGATAATTATACTTTTCCCAATATGTTCTAAAATGGATATGAAATTACTTTAATATAAATATTTGCAGATATACCACGTCAAACAAACAAGATACCACTGGTGGGTACATTGCACATTTTAAGAAATACTGTGATTGAGCCCGTATAAATCCCTCATAATCTGGTCCTTGCCTTTCTTTCTGACCTTATATCCTGCCTCTTCCCTCTTGCCCATGATCCTCCAAATACATGGACTTATTTGTTCTTCAAGCCTGTGAGCTTGTTCCTACTCCAGGGCCTTTGCACTGGCTGGTACCTGCATGGGAAATACTTCCTGTACATCTTCCCATGTCTGGTTCTTTCTACACATTCAAGACTTAGCTCAGATGTCCCCTGCTCAGCGAACCACCCAGTCTTTACTAGCTGCCTTACACCCCACTTCATTCCACCCTGCACAATCACTCTTTGTTTCAGTCCCTTTAAGCACTTTTCAAGATCTGGCATTGTGTGCTTGTTGATTTATTTATTGTCTCTGTAACCCTAGTAAAATATAAATTCCTTAAAAGCAGGGATCTTACCTACCTTGTTTACCTCCACTTTCCCGGCACTTAGCACAGGGCCTGGCACATAATACTTACTCCATAAATATTTGCTAAGTGAATAAAAATGAGAAAAATGAACATAGACACCTAGGTCACTAATCAAATGAGAATTAAAATAAAGTTTTTTCCTTTCAAATATTTTTTATTGAAATGACAATAAAATAAAAAAAAACTGATAAATTTAAGCAAATTTTTACTTTCTAAATATAAAAATATAACCAAAACTTGTTTCTTTTATACATTTTCCATAAATGTAATACCAGAAAAGTTCTCAAAGCCAAACAATAAATGATGCTTGTGTACTATGATGTGAAATAAATTTTTTTTAGCAGCTTGGTTGTCCTTGATATGCATTTGGTAAACGGCTGTAGAAAGCACCTTGGAGATGAGGTCATACGAGGCCTCCAATTTCACCCCTGAACTGCAGGCATTTGGGCCTGCAGTCCACAGGCCATCTGACTTACTTGCCAGCCAGAAAGAGAAAAGCTGGACAAGATAGATTGGTAAGCCAGACCTGCCTCTAGAAGACAGACCCTGGGTTCACTTATGTAAAGGTTGCAGGAGGCCAGGAGAGGAGGGGCCAAGGACCCAGTCATCCATGCGTGGGGCCACAAGCAGCCTCAGTGGCCCAGGGAGGGAACACGTGTCCCGAGGCTGTCAGCCTCCACTGATTAGATTGGCTCCTGCTACTCCTTCTTGAGAGGTGGGATAAACCAAAGGATGCTGAAAAAACCCAGAAGTGTTCAATCCGTACGTTGGCATGGGAAATAGAAAGGGGATTAAAAGTCACCTTACTTATGGAACTATGAAGAAGGTGAACATGCTTTTCCTTGCAAAACAATCGGTCCACAAAAGACACCTAAGATGAGGGGAACAGCCAATAGAACCCACTCCCTCTTTCTGCAGAAACACAGTTGTCATGAATACTGTGATGCAGCCCCCCTGAATGCCCTTTGGAACTGAGGGACTCATTTCTGCTACTCAGTACTGCTGGGATCACAGCTGAATCTCTTCCTAGGAATTGCCATAGCCTGAAGGGAGCTGACTTACCCAAGGTGAAACCTCCATCTTAGGCACAGATTCCATCCAGTGACTAGTTGATGTGGGATGCAGAGACCTGACCCTGTGGCTTCACTCCCAGACAATTCTGAAAAGCCACACCAGCTCCTGACCAACGACAGTGCATTCAACCTCTCCTGCCACCCAATCCTGCTTCCCTCACTCGTTTGCATTCCCAATAAACTCCCTGCTCACGAAGCTTCATCTCAGAGTCTGTTTCCCAGGGAAACCTAGGGCAACTTATGTTGTCCCTAGTTGGCTGCGTCCTCCACAATCAGTTGCCATATTGTTTAAGTGAGAACCAAGTTCTCACCAGTTTTTTACTAGGTTTGTTTCTTGTACGTGAAGATGAGACAAACCATATCCAAATAAGTGTTGGTGCACCTGAAAGAATGGTGGGTTATTCCCTTAAAATTACTCGAGATAATAAAAGTTGAAACTACAGGAAGATAATAAAAATAGCCAAAGTGAAGTAATATATGTAAAACAGTTGACATTTCCCAATCTGTTTCACACAAAGCTTTGGACCCCATTTATGTGCCGGTCCATTTCTGTGTCCCCACTGCCTCCACGCCTGCAGCTCACTTAGAGGAGTGTCTCGGAGGCTGATACCTTTCTGGCATCTCGTAGTACTGCCAGCTTCCTCAGTCATCCCCACCCCACTCAGGAAAGGGCTGGGCTGTGGCATGGCCTCTGTCACACCTGCTGGACGGGAGCTGTGCTGTCACAGCTCCAGTGCCAGGACTGACCAGATGGGACCGTGTTGCTCTCCTCCTTCCTCCAGATGATGACTCAGATGTTGCTTCCCCAGGGTTGCTCAGAGGAGTAGGGTGATACCATGGAGATTCAGGAGAGTTAACTCTCCATGAGATGAAGTTTGCCCCATGTGAGACAGGAGGCAGAAGGGAGGTGACTATCACACCCTCACCTTTCTTCCAGCTCCTCCCTGCTCCAGCAATGTTCTATATTGCAGTGGTTCCCTCAAGGACAATATCTCACAAGAATGAGTCATTGGCCACATTCCCTGGTGGTGCTGTGGCCAGTGTGGTCCTCACCTTCTTGCATCTCCCCCCCTCCTTTCTGCCTCCCTCCCTTCACCCTTATTCTTGCTGCCTGGAATTTTGTTGTCTCAGAAAGCAGCAGCACGTCAGCTTTGCTTCAAATTTTCCCCAGATAACCCAGGTGAAGGCATGGGCATTAACTTACTTGATTGATTTTCACAAAAAGTCATCCTCTGGGGAGTTAGAATTATTGCTGGTATTTTTCAGTTGAGTAGACTAGGGGTAAAATAAACTGCCTGAGGCCAAAGCTGCACAGGAGGTGGTAGATCAGGGCTCAGTCTGCGTTCTGGCTCCAAATTTGCTGTTTTCCTTACACTTGAATGTAAGTTTCCATCAAGAGTTATACACCCAAGGAACTATATCTGCTCCTGTAAAGGCAGTATTTAGGGGTGGGGTGGGGTGGGTGTGAGGGTGTGCAGCAATCACTAGAAAGGACATAGAAAAATCTCCCACAGGAGGTGGATGAATTGAGATGATAGTCCCATGGGCTCCACTTCCTGTCTTTCTATCCCTAACTTTCACTTTCCACAGGTTCAATATCAAATGTGCATTTTTAGGCTCATGAGAGTGAAGAGAATACTGTTGCCATGCGTATGAGTTTCCTAGGGTGGTTTAAAAGGACAGAGACTATTCTCTCAAAGTTCTGGAAGCTACCAGTCGTAAATCAAGGTGTCGGCAGGACCATGCTCCCTCTGGAGGCTCCAGGGGAGAATTTGTTCTCTGCCTTTTCCTGTTTGTGGGGGTTGTCAGCAATCTTTGACTTGCCAACCATATCACGTTTGGCTCAGTCTTCCCAACGCTTTCCTCCTATGTGTGCTTGCATTATCTTGCTTTGCCTTTATCTGATAAGAACACTTGGAATGGCATTTAGGATCCTCACATTTAACCCAGAGAAAGCACATCTCAAAATAATTAATTTAATTACATCAGCAATGACCCTTTCATTTTAAAAAGGTAATATTGACAAATTCCAGGGATTAGAACTTGATATATTTGGGTGGCCATTATTCAACTTGCTATGCTTGATAATAGGCTAATTTGCCTGGAGACATCAGTGTGTCCTTAAACAGGCTTAGAAACAGTTCTGAGTGTTCCTCAACATTACGTTAGTTGTCTTACCGGCTGGTGCAGGGCAGGAGTCCTCTGGGCTGTAGAGGTGGCTGAAGCCAAGTTTTCTGCTTTTCCGGTAGTGAGCTAACAGGGGCATTGAGCAGAATTTACCCTGCCCCACCCTCTGAGCCCTAGGTAGGGAGGTCTCTGACGTTGACTTGATAGTGCATGATTCCCCTACTACTGGGACCAAAGAGGATCCCTGGGCTGTATTGCCTTTGTTTGACTTTTCAGTTGCTGTCAATCACCCTGAGCCAATATTTATATTTCACAGAACTATCTCATGGCAACTTTTAGAGGAAAGAATCTTTCTAATCACAAATATTTGCGGTACGTGACCTTGTTGCACTTTGGCCAGTGATGTTGAAAAACGGGTCATGTGCAGCCTGGAGGTCCCCTACAGACATGTCTGTTTGAACAGTTTACTGGCAGTACTGTCTTCTTAGGGCTCTTGTGGAGATTACCCTGGTGCTGAAGAAAAAAGAACAAACTGTGCCTGAGGGTCAGATGCCATGCAAAGAGAGTCTTAGCAAATGCCAGCTTCCTTCTTTTATTTATTCTTAGGCTGCTTCCTCTCCATTTTCCTCAGGGGCTACATCTGATTATCTTAATTAGCATACTTTTTCCTCAGGTTCTCTACCCAACTCCCAACCCTTTGGTTCCGGCAGTTAATATTACTTTTAATTTCTAGAAAATTGAGACACTTGAGTAAATTCCCTTAACTGGGGCCTCCCTCACCCTTACTCTGTCACCTGCAAACCTACCTTTGTGCTCATCCGTTCTCCCTTCTTTCATTCTTAGAACCATTTAAAGCCACGTCTTGTACTGGCATGGAGGGTTAGCCATTCTTATGTCCTCCAGGTCTTCATTCCATCAATTAGTTTCTTGCTCTCTCTTTTCCAGAGTGGCTCCATTAAAATATAATTAATGTACCATAAAAGTCACCCCTTTAAAGTGTAAAATAATATTTTTAGTACATTAATGAAGTTTTGAATTAATAATCACTACCCAGTTCTAGAATATTTTCATCATTGCAGAAAGAAACTCAGTACCCACTGGCAAATCTCTCTCCATTTCCACTCCCTTCCGACCCCCAACCCCCAGCTTTGGGTAAACACTTAGCTACTTTCTGTCTCTATAGTTTTTCCTATTCTGAACATTTCATATCAGTGAACTCATACAATAAGCCATCTTTCCTAAGTGGCTTCTTTCACTTAACAAAATATTTTCAAGGTTTATCCATGTTGTATCATACATTGGTATGTCATTACTTTTTATGTATAAATAATATTTCACCACATTTTGTTTATTCATCAGTTCATTAACGTTTGAATTGTTTCCACTTTTTGACTATTATGAATAATGATTCATGTACAAGTTTTTGTGTGGGTATATGTTTTCTCTACTCTTTGGTATATACCTAGGAATGGAACTGCCAGGTCATATGTTAACAATATATTTAACATTTTTAGGAGTGATCAAACTTTTCCAAAATTTCTACACCATTTTACATTCCCACTAACAATGCATAGGGGCTCTATTTTTTCATCATCTTTGCCAACATCTATTATTATCTTTTTGATTACACACATCCTAGTATTGTGAAAAGGTATCCTATTGGGTTATTGATTTTCATTTTCCCAATGACTAATGATGTTGTCTTAGTCATTTTGTGCTGTTGTAATAGACTACCAGAGACTGGGTAATTTATAAAGAAAAGTTTCTCACAGTTCTGGAGCCTGGGAAGTCCAAGACTGAGGTGATGGCATCCAGTGAGGGCCTTCTGGCTGTGTCATAACATGAAAAAAGTCACCACATGGGCAAGAGAAAACAACAGAGAGGGCCAAACCATCCTTTATAAGACCCACACTCTTGAAATAATGAACCACTTCTATGATAATGGCATTAATGCATTTATGAGGGCATTCTCTCATGATCTAATTATCTCTTAAAGATCCCACCCCCAACATCATTGCATTGGGGATTAAGTTTTCAACACATAAACTTTGGGGGACACATTCAAACTGTAGCAGATGTTGAACATCTTTTCATGTGATTATTGGCTATTTGCATGTCTTTAGAAAAACATCTATTCAGATGATTTTCACTTAAATATTGTGTTTTTTTTAATTATTGAGTTGTGTTTTATATCTATATTCTGGATTCTAGTCATTTACCAGATACATGATTTTCAAATATTTTCTCTCATTCTGAGGATTATGTTTTTCACTTTCTTGTTTGTCTTTTCACTTTCACGTTTTTTGCTTTTACTTTATTGTACTTTTAAAAGTGCAGAAATTTTTAATCTTGATGAAGTCTAATTTTTTTTATACTGATTGTTGTTGCTTATGCTTTTGGTATCCTATCTGAGAAACCATTGCCTAATCCAAGAGCACAAAGATTTACTCAGGTTTTCCTCTAAGATCTTTATAGCTTTTGCTCTTCCATTTAGGTCTGTGATCCATTTTGAGTTAGTTTCTGTATACAGTATAAGTTAGTGGTTCAAATTTATTAATTTTTTTTTGCATGTGGATATCTAGTTGTCACAGTGCCAATTGTTGTAAAGATTTTTTTCCCCTTATTAAATGGTCCCAATATCTTTGTGAAAAATCAATTAAACATGAAGATGAGGGCTTATTTCTAGATTCTCAATTTTATTCCATTGATATATAAATCTAGTTTATTTTAGTACATCCTGTCTTAATTACAGTGCCTTTGTAGTAAGTTTTGAAGTCAAGACATGTCAGTCCTCTAATTTTTTTAAAGATTGTTTTACTTATTCTGGGTAATTTGCATTCCTTATGAATTTCAGGATCAACTGCCAATTTCTTCAAAAAAGCTAGTTGAGATTCTGAAGGGGATTGGATTGGATCTGTAGTTCAGTTTGGGGAGTATTGTCATTTAAATATTTTGTCTTTTGATCCATGAACATAGAGTGTCTTTTCATTTGTTTAGATCTTCTTTAATTTCTTTTGACGATGTTTTGTAATTTTCATTGTGCAAGTCTTGTCTTAGTTTTGTTAAATTTATTCTTAATAATTTTATTATTTTTGATGTAAATAAAATTATTTTCTTAATTTCATTTTTAATTTTTCATTAATTATATATAGAAATAGAATTGATTTTTGTATGATTTTGTATCCTGCTGCCTTGCTGAACTTGGTATTAGTTCTAATAAGTTTTTGTGGGCTACTTAGGATTTTTTATATACAAGATTGTCATTTGTGAATAGATAGTTTTACCTTTTCCTTTTCAATATGAACATGTTTCATTTATTTTTCTTATTTAATTGTTCTAGCTAAAACCTCTAGTACAGTATTGAATAGAAATGATGAATGGGCATCCTTGACTTGTTTATCATATTAGAAAGGAAATGTTCATTCTTGATCATTAAGTATGATGTTAGCTGAGGTATTTCTAGATGCCCTTTATCAGATTGAGGAAGTAATCTTTTAATCCTGGTGCATTGAGTGTCTTTATCATGAAATGGTGTTAGATTTTGGCAAAGGTTTTTCTGTGTATATTGAAATGGTAATTTGTTTCTTTATTCTATTAATACAACTTTTATGGAGTGTGGCGGGGGGCGTTGGGACAGAGTTTTGTTCTTGTTGCCCAGGCTGGAGTGCAGTGGTGCAATCTTGGCTCACTGCAACCTCTGCCTCCCGGGTTCAAGTGATTCTCCTGCCTCAGCCTCCTGAGTAGCTGGATTGCAGGTGCCCACCAGCACGCCTGGCTAATTTTTTGTATTTTTAGTAGAGATGGGATTTAGCCATGTTGGGCAGGCTGGTCTCGAACTCTTGACCTCAAGTGTTCACCCGCCTTGGTCTCCCAAAGTGCTGGGATTACAAGTGTGAGCCACCGCACCCGGCCAATACAACTTTCACGTGTTGACCCAACCTTGCATTCCTGGGATTAATCTCACTTGGTCATGATACATAATCCTTTTTATATGTTGCTGGAGTCTCTCTCTTATATCTTTAATATTTTTGTGGACTGATTGCTTTCCTTTAGCTAATAAGCATGCTTAAATTTCTTTCAAAGCAATAGAGAAACAAACTTACTCTTGGGCCCAAGCAACTTTTTTCTCTTCTTCCATTTTATTCTAACTTTGGAAAGGATTATCCTCTTTTTAGCTTAACACCAATTCATCACTTAACCATAATGAAAGTTGCTTTCATTGAGAGATGAAGGACGTTCCAACTGCCAAAGTCCCTGAACACTTTTCAGCCCTTACTTTATTGAACTTCAGTAGCATTCTACAGTTTATCATTTCCTTCTCTTTTGAAATATTCAAATACCTGGAGTTTTTTTGTATCTTTTTTATTATGGCTTCTTGTTCTTCTTTGGGATCCCTTCTTCCCCTGATTATCAAATATTGCTGCCCCTTAAGGTTTTGTCTTTGGTGCACATTTCTTCTCATTTTATAGGAAAATCTCATAGACTCTCATAGTTTTTACTATTATCTGTATACCGATGAACACTAACTTGTTATCTTTTCTTATATTCAGCAAGGTATATCCAATTGCATTCTAGATATCTCCCCTTGAAAGTCCTACAGGCTTGTCAAATTCAAGAACTCAGAACAAAACTTTGTAGCTTCCTTATACTGCCCAGCCTGTTCTTCAGATGCAAACATTTGAAATTTAGGTAAATTTAAACAGCTTCCTAGATGAGGTGAGAATTGCCATAGCTTACTGAGACAAGTCGCCTTTTCATTGGTGTGAAATGCTGTGTTGTAGAAAGAGATAATTTAACATTCCCTATCCTCAGAACGCTTTTAGTCTTAAGAAAGAGACAGAAATAGACACAGATGACTGTATTCCAAGGCAATAAATAGCAAAGAAAAAAGAAAGAATTATAATAGAAACTCAAAGGTGAATGAGTTTGATTCTTCCAGGGCAGGTGGCAGATAGGAATGTAGAGGCTTCATAGAGATGGTGACTTCTGAACTGGGACAGAAAGGTGAGTGGGACTTAGACAGATGGGGCAGGGTGGTGGTGAATTGGCTGAGTTGTTATGGGGGATAAAGCCAGTGTGCAAGGAGGAGCATATGGTTTGGTGTGTCTGGTAGGAGATAGGAGGAACATAGCAGGTGCTGAGGTAAAGGCCAGCATTTGAAGCATTTTGAATGCTACCAAGGGAAATTTGAGATGCATTCTGTAGACAGGAATAACCAATTGAAGCTGTTAATCATGGTAGTGACAGGGTCAGAGTCACATTTTAGGAACGAACATTCAAGGAGTAATATTCATTTAATGTTTGCATGCATTATTTTTAGGTTATTCCTAGGCACCTAGGAGTGAGTGAAGGGGAAAAGGTCTTGGGAGAGCACTGTCCTCGTTTCTGTTTTGGAGGCTGTTATTCTTATATTTGAAAATAAGAAGACAATGAAGCAGCATTGGATATTAACTTGTCAAAGTTCAGCCATCTTTGCCAGAGGCATCTTCCTCCCACACCCCTATAGCATTGTCCTTTGCCAAGACTGAAATATGTGTCACTGTGTCCTGGAGGTAGAATGAAAATATATACATTAAACAAACAGGAAGAAACACATGAAGAAAAACCCACCAACAGTTATTACATGGCAGGTGTACAGACTCTTCCCCACTCAACAGCACTACCCAGCATGACATCCTGTAATGTTGCCAGGGCGTGGGTAAAGAGGGGTTTTCTCGGCATACAGAACACAAAATTCTTCTTCACATACTTTAGGATCTGCTCCAGGGCCCCCTCTTCCCTGAAGACTCTTCTCTTCCCCAGTAGGAAGCAATCTCTCCATTCCCTGCTTTCACATGACTCTGATAGCTATAAAGTTCTTGTGGCATTTGTTCCCAGGCTGTGGGTGAAATCCTGAGGACAGGGCCTGTATTGTCTTTTGCTGTATTCTTCATGGTGTCCAGAAGAGAACCTGATGTCCAGGCTCCTTTGAGCAGTATTCTGCAGAATGTGCCCAGCCTGGGGAAATATAAAGAACAATATTTTGAAGAGTGTGAAGAAAATATTCAAACTTTTATTTATGCCTATTTTTAACTCCAAATAAGAAACAAATTAACCCTTATTATTCTTTAATGTATAGATTTACAGGAGTGTATACATATGAATGTAAAAATATAAATAAATGTATTGAGGAGAATGCACAAATTTTCTTACTGGTGGAATTTGATTTAAAAAAATGTTTTGAGACCATTGCTCTAGTGCTGAATTAATAATTGCTGCTTGAAATGTTTAGTAACTCTAAAGAGTTTAACTTTAAATAGGAAAAGTTATTGCCAAAGACAAATGTAGGTCATTCATTTATTCTTGCCAACAAACACAAATATTAAACAGTGTCCTCTTTTTTTTTTTTTTGGTGACGGAGTTTCTCTCTTGTTTCCCAGGCTGGAGAGCAGTGGCACGATCTTGGCTAACTGCAACCTCCGCCTCCCGGGTTCAAGCCATTCTCCTGCCTCAGCCTCCCGAGTAGCTGGAACTACAGGCATGCACCACCACGCCCGGCTAATTTTGTATTTTTAGTAGAGACGGGGTTTCTCCATGTTGATCAGGCTGATCTGCAACTCCTGACCTCAGGTGATCCACCCGTCCGGCCTCCAAGTGCTGGGATTACAGGTGTGAGCCACCGCGCCCGGCTAAACAGTGTTTTCTATGTGCCAGGCATTGTGCTGGGCTCTGAGGGTTGTTTGTTTAAAGATGATGCTTCTGATATTGACATGTGGGAGGGCTTTGAAGAAGTTTTAACCCCACATAACATAATAGCAGAATGTGAGTGAGGAGTATATAGTGAAATGGGCACTCTTATTGCCTCCTGGGGATAGGGGGCTGAGATTTTGGCATAACTTTTCTGGAGGACATTTTGACAAACATACTGAACACTTTTTAAAAGTTCACACCTTTGACTCAGCAAGTTTACTTCCAAACATTTTCTAAAGCATAATTAAGAATTTATGCAGATATTTATCTACAAGAGTGATTATCATATCATTTCTAAAATTGAAAAATCAGAAACAACCCAAATGCTCAACAACATGGTATTCCTTATGTAATATGTGTTCTATCCATTCAGTGGAATGCAACCCAACCATTAAAACTTGGTACGAAGATGCATATTTCATCACATTGAAAGTTACTTACAGCATTTTAAAACTAAAATTGGTTAAACATTATTATATAATACAAAATGATTCTATTAATATTCATCCATACGGAAAAAGATTCAAATGAAGTGTGCTGAGACTTTTTTTTTAGTTTCAGTTTTAAAATTGACATGCTGTAAAGTACAGTTTTATGGGTATAAGCTATATATAGATTTATATGACCACCACAACAATCAGGACAGACAGTTCCATCACCTCAACAAAACCTTGTGCTGTTCTTTGGAATCATACCCTCCCTTTACTTCTAAGCCCCAGCAACCACTAATATGTTCTCTGTTGCAATAATTTTACCTTATCCAGAGTGTCATATAAATGGGTTCATACAGTACGTAACTTTTAAAACCTGACTTCTTTCTCTCAGTGTAATGCCTTTGAGATATGTGTAGTAATAGTTCTTATTTTTGTTGAAAAATATTCCATTATATGACTTTACCATAGTTGCTTATTCATTCATCTGTTCAAAAACATTTGAGCTGTTTCCACTTTGCAGGTATTATGAATAGAGGTGCTGTAAACATTTGTGTAAAGGTTTTTGTGTAAACATGTTTTGCCATGTCCTAGGGTAAGTGTATATTTACTTTATAAGAACCTACCAAACTGTTTTACAGAGTATTTTACCTTTTTTCTTTACCCACCAGGAATGCATAAGAATATCAATGCTCTTCATTCTTGTTAGTACTTGGTACTGTCAGTTTTTTAAAATTTTTATTTTAGCCCTTCCAATAGCTATATAGTGTGGCTGGGCATGGTGGCTTATGCCTGTAATCCTAGCACTTTGGGAGGCTGAGGCAGGGAGATCACTGAGGACAGGAGTTCAAGACCAGCCTGGCCAACATAGTGAAACCCCATCTCTATTAAAAATACAAAAAATTAGCCGGGCGTGGTGGTGCACACCTATAATCCCAGCTACTCAGGAGGCTGAGGCATGAGAAATGCTTGAACCCAGGAGGCAGAGGTTGCAGTGAGCCAAGATCGCGCCACTGCACTCCAGCCTGGGTGACAAAGCAAGACTCTGTCTCAAATAAAATGAAAACAAAAACAATAGATATGTAGTGATATCCAATTGTGATTTTAATTTTCATTTCCTGATGGCTAATGATGTTGTGCATTTCCTTATGTGCTGATTTGCCATCTGTATATCATCTATGATGTAGTGTCTATTCATTCTCTTGCATATTTTGAAAAATTGGATTGTTTTACTATTGAGTTTTGAGAGTTCTTTATATATTCTAGATATAAGTCCTTTGTTAGATATGTGATTTGCAGCTATTTTCTTCCAGTCTTTACCTTATTTTTTCATTGTCTTAATAGTATCTTTCCTAGAGAAAAGATTTTTTAATTTTGATAAAGTTCAATCAACTCATTTTAAAAATTTTATATATTGTATTTTTAATGTCATATCAAAGGGATCTCTGCCTAGCCCTAGGTCATAAAGATTTCTCCTATTTCTTCTTCTAAACATTTTATAGCTTTACATTTTATATTTAAATCTGTGATCTGTTTTGAGTTAATTTAATCTTTTATAAGGTGTGATGTTTAGGTTGAAGTGGTTCACATATTAGCACATACAGATATATATGTTCCAGCATAAGTTTTTGAAAATAAACTAAATTGTCTTTGTGTCTGTAAGAAATTAATTGGTCATATGCATGTAATTGTATTTCTGGAGTCTTTATTCTTTCTCAATGATCTATGTGTCTATTTGTTTGCTAATACCACACTTTCTGATTACTGTATAACAGGCTGTGAAATCAGGCAGGGAGGCAGGGCCAATCCTCCAACTTTATTCTTTTTCAGACTCGTTTTGATTATTCTAGTTCCTTGTCTTTCCATATAAACTTTAGAATCAGTTTCTTTACATATTAAAAAAAATCTTTCTAGGGATTTTGATTGGAATTGTATTAATGCTATTTATCAATTTGTAAAGAATTGACTTCTTGACTGTACCCAGTCTTCCAATCCATAAACATGGTATGTCTTTCCATTTGTACTCATACTTTCACAAAGTTTATGATTGTTTTCTTTTTGCTTATTTACTTACTTTGAAAGCTTATTTTTAAAATTTATTGTTTATAAGTTTCCAAGGCACTTTGGGGAAAAAAGAAAAAAATAAAATTTTTTGTTATATTTAATTTAAAAGTTGAAGGCCTTTCAGTAGGCAATGGAAAGGGCAGATCAGGACAGTAGTGGAACTGGAAATTAGAGATGCCCATCATGATGGTCTGAGGACAGACCAAGATGCTAGTGAGGTGAGAAATTCCAGTGAATAGATGCGGCATGTGGAGAGTATGATAAGAAGTGGCTTTGATCAGGGTCAGGGAGGACCAGGGAAAGGTAAAGGTTTTGGCAAAAAATCTTCCAATAATGAGACAAAGCCGCATGTTAATTTGAGCAGGGTCTGAGTAGCATAAGAAGTCAGTCCCAGTTACTTGAATTTAGGAAGATGATGTCCACTGTCTATGGGAATGGACATAGTCAACAAGGTCTCCAGGCTGAGTAGCAAGTGCTCCAGATACTCAAGGTGGAGTGCACCTGACTTCTATGGAGAGAAACAAAGCAGTGATCCAAATTTGGACTGAACATCATCACAGGAGGATTGGCCAGCTACAATGAATTCTGAATCTTCTGAGAATCTGGACTAAAGCCTCTGAAATTCTACTTGACTAAGTCTTGAATTAGTCCTTGGAATGGCAGTTTTGAGCCCGAAGGTGGAATTCAAACGGGCTCAGTTGTGAGAAGAGGAATGTTCGGGTAGAAAGCCTGTTGAAGCGTTACTCATTTGTTCACACATTTACCCAACATTTACTATATGAAAAGCATTCTTACTGTTATTGCCACCATCCACAGTAATGCTACTTGTGGAATGAGCAGACAGTATGCCTACACACGCTTGAACACACCCACCCATTCACACATGCGTGTACTCATGTACACATGCATGGGTGGCTGCACAGGAGGAATGGCAAGCTTTGGCCAAATGCCAGCTGGGAAACCCATGGTGATACTGAGCCTCAGGCACTGGGAGCCCCACGGATCAGTTCACAAGGTAGCCGCTAACATCAAAGAATGGCAAGATTGTTTCAAAACTGGGACAAAGGGTAGCTATAACCCTGAGGCCTCATGATGCCAGAGAATAGGTTGATGAATTTGCTTGCAATTAAAAAAAAATTCTATGTAGTGTTTGAATACCTGGGCATAAGGACAAAATGAATTGGCCAAAGACCTATTAAAAATATTAAGTAGTTCTTAATTTAGCTAGCAGCATGAGTGGGGCTATGGTTTTTTCCAACAAAAGAGATCAACATCTTTTCTTCAGCATGTAAGAGCAAAAAGACAGCAAGTCTTTTGAACTTGAACTTGCTTATTATAAGCTCTTATCAAAAATCATCACTCTGTGTGTATTGATTTCTAGCCAACAATTAACCAGTTATGACTTTAGAGCCTTGATAATAACTGGGGAACTCACTCAACAGAGGGAAGCCTGCTTGTTTATGAACAAAGCAGGTGTTTATGGACCCCTTCAGCCTTGGGTGAGTATTTTTCCATCCAGGTGGCACAAGAAGTCACAAAATACAGAGCTTCAGTGGATCCTTGTCCGTGAGCTTAGGCTGACTATCTGGAGAGGTGAGAAGGTCTAGACCTGACTGCAAATGACTTAACATCAAAATTGTGAGATCTGCCACCTGCTTTAGAGGGTTGCAACTCAATGTCTATGTTCCCACATAATAGGATTGCTGATAATAATGTCATTTACTCATACATACTTTACACTTTACAAAATATTTTTTACAACCATCATATCATGACAATTTTTCCTGTATGATTCCATTTATACAAGTTCAAAATTAAACACAAGTAAACTGTATTGTTAATGCAAACTTGGGTGGTAAAACTATACAGCAAATCAAGGAAATGATCACAATAACATCAGGAGAGTGGTGACTCCAGGGCAAGAAAGGCAGTGTGATTGGGAAGCGGCACATCAGTCTTTCTGAGGAGCTGGCTATGTTCTATTTCTTCACTTGGGCGGGGCTTACACTGGGGCTTACATTGCAATAATATGTTAAACTGTACATTTATGACTTACGCACTTTGTGCGTCTGTATGTTTTACTTCACATATATCAAATAAACCAACAAACAGCAGACATAAAGACAAAAAGAAAAAGAAAATCAGTTCCATCAATGTCATTCTAACCAAGACTGGTTATTAGTTATTGTGATTCTTGTCTAGAGATGACTTAAAGCTATGTGCTATATAACATATGACTGCTTTGGTGGTATTTTAGGTAAATACACATTGATCTTTCATATCCCTTTTTTTTTTTTTTAAATCAGTATATCTATATAGTTCCAGTCTCGGAGCCCTATGGGAGGACTAAGAGACTTGCTCAAGTCACCTGATAGTTAATATTAGAATTTGAACTTGACTGTAGTTGTTTTGACTCCACATCTAATGCTTTTGCATGGTAATACTAATATTCTCTTTCCATCTTGAAAGACTCCACACATCTTTTTATTTCAAGGAAACTGAACGGAGTATCTTGGCTAATTGTAGAATTTTCCACTGGTTTTCAAACTTGCTTTAAAAGACGGAGTATGTTTGGTGCTGTAGTAGTTAGAAATGCCAAAAAAAGGTTTGGTTCATTTAGCATCGTGAATTGAGCCAGTAGGAAAACGCGCTTGATTTCCTCATAACAATAGCAGCTTCAGAAATTAGAATCTTTTACATATAAGATTAAATCTCATCATAATATTTTTGTACAGCAAATATATTGTGTTCACTATAAAACATTTAGAGAAATTCAGAAGAGATAAAGAAGAAAATGAAAACCACCCATAATCCCAACCTTCAGAGGTAGGTACTGCTAAATTTTGATATGTCTTTAATCTATGTTTATATGAGAGTTTGCCAAATTGGTATCCTGAAAATACTGTTTCAAAACTTGTTTCTTTAGCTTAATAGTATATTATGGATATTTTTTCATATTAATAATTTTTCTATAACGTAATTTTTAAGGACTGTACAATATAACATTGTATAAATGCATGTACCTTTGCTTTTAAAGCCAATTTTCTTTTATTGGCTATTTGTTGTTTTCCAATTGCTTCTATTATAAATACTGTTGCAATAAACATCTTCGTAAATAAATCTTTGCACATACCCAGTATTATCTCCTTAGAATAAATTCCTACAGGTGAAATCAGTGGGTCTGCGTCAAAGGGTATGCACACTTGAAAGGCTTTTGATAATTTTTGCCAAACTGCGTTTCCAAAATATACCTCAGTTTATACTCCCACAAGGAGTATATAAAAGTGTTTCCCCAGCCATGGCAATACCAGATACTTGAACTTAAATTAAAAAATATATATTGTTATAGCATGGTTGAAATGTTTCACTTTTTTTTTTTTTGGTTTGTTTTAGCCCTCATGTTGACTGGATTTCTTTCGTCTTTCAAGTAAAATTGTATGTTCCCTCTCTTGCAGTAGCCCTAATGATTAAATATAAATGATAGGACTCAGAAGTCTCACATGTATGCACATATTTTAAAATTTCCACTTAAAACATGAAGGAAATCCACTACTAAAAAGGAAGATAGTAGATTTTGCCCGTGTTAACATTGCTGTTCTCAACTGAATTGCTTATTTACCTTAACTAATGCCGCATAAGGCGTTCTAAGCACACTCATGTATTGTTAAATTACCTAACAATCATTCATAGAAATGGGAAATCAAATGAATCCAGTGTATCAATTTGCCAAATTCAGCAAACTCTTGAGCAATCTGCTTATAAGACCCTGTGGGGGACAGCAGTCACGAATGGGTTAGAGAGCCCATTAGCTTATGAAAACGGCTGTCGACACAATCATAATCTATTTGCCTGTGTTTCACTGACAGATTTTTCTGAGCTAATGGTGAGAGAAAGCTATTTCCAACATTCATACTCAGACACTCAGCAGCATAATGGCAGGTTCAATCCCAATAAAGCAATATAAAACAAATATTACTATGATGCAAATCTTTCTAAAACAGAAAGAATGTTAGGCTCCAGGTGGAACGCTATTTCTTTAAAATATATATTTTTTATATTATAAAATCCTAACACAACAAAATAATTGGGACAATATTTTGGCCTGCATTCTATTGGGATTTGACTTATTAGTGATAGCTTGATTAACAAGGCTTCTGGAATGAAATCTCTGTTGATTAAAACATCAGCCTAGGGGAAAGAAGTTTGGGAGAAGTATGGACTTGTTTCTTGTTATTCCCGAGCTCTAGAGGGTAGAACTGAGAAGGCGAGTGTGTGAAAGTGAGAGAGGGTCTGACTTTAGGTGGTCTGAAGAAATACATTTCTAACAATCAGGGTTGGTCTGAGAAAGTCTGCTTTGTGAGGTAGGAAGCATCCTTTTTCCTTAAGGGAGGACTAGTTAGTAATGCAGTTCCTTTATCATGGGGCCTGGAGTCTGTGATTTCAGGCGGGAATCACATGAATATAGTTTAGTGGGTTGCTCCACCAAAATGACTGTGAGCTCAGCGAACAAGAAACATGAGAAATGCTCAGTTAATAATTTTCAAATGGTTTTTTTTTTTTTTTTTTTTTTTTTTTTTGAGACGGAGTCTCTCTCTGTTGCCCAGGCTGGAGTGTAGTGGCATGATCATGGCTCACTGCAACCTCCACCTCCCAGGTTCAAGTGATTCTCCCGCCCCAGCCTCTCAAGTAGCTAGGACTACAGGCGCAAGCCACCATGCCCAGCTAATATTTTTATTTTTAGTAGAGATGGGGTTTCACCATACTGGCCAAGGTGGTCTCAAACTCTTGACCTCAAGTGATCTGCCCACCTTGGCCTCCCAAAGTGCTGGGCTTACAGGCGTGAGCCACTGTGCCCAGCCAAATGGCTTGTTTTTGAATAGTATACTGGTGAAAGACAGATCAGAAGGGTAAGGGGCCATCATCAGTTGGGTTAGGCTTAGTGTCAGGGTAGATCATTCTCACCTAATCTCAGAGACACCTAGTTCTTTCTCTCAGAACCTTCACAGACGGACAGGTGGTTCTCCAGGGCAGGTCCCTTTCAATCAGTGACTTAAGGGTCCAGTCTAGGTTAATTTTGCATCTCCACTATCTCAACATATGACTTCTCCGTGACAGGGGAAGAGGCAGGATGGAAGACTCACATCCCTCTTCTTTGCTTCCACTTAGGTCAGTTCTACTTAGAGTCTATTGGTCAGAATCAGTTATGTGGCCCATTCTAGCAGCAAAGGAGAGCGGGAATTACAGCTGTCCCATGTACCCAGGAAAAAAAGAGGTAAAATAAGTCTCACGAAGTGTTATTTTTGTCAAGGTGCTCAGGGGTTTTCTTTATGTTTATAGTTTACCCTGGTGAAAAACGTGTACTTTACCGTATTGTAGCACAAATTGTACATGACTTATGCTTACCACATAGCATCACAGACAACTGATTTTATGTAGTTTGGGCAGTATTTTACTTATTCCACATTTGTAAAAAATGTTTTGTTTTTTTTTTTGTTTGTTTGTTTGTTTTTGAGATGGAGTCTCACTCTGTCACCCAGGCTACAGTGCAGTGGGACAATCTTGGCTCACTGCAACCTCCGCCTCCTGGGTTCAAGTGATTCTCCTGCCTCAGCCTCCCAAGTAGCTGGAATTACAGGCACGTGCCACCATGCCCAGCTAATTTTTTGTATTTTTAGTAGAGACTGGGTTTCGCCATGTTGGCCAGGCTGGTCTGGAACTCTTGACTTCATGTTATGTGCCTGCCTCTGCCTCCCACAATGCTGGGATTACAGGCATGAACCACCACGGCCAGCCAAAAGTGTGTTTTGTGCGGGAAGTTGGGGCTATGTACTCTACCTGTGTATTCATGCCTTCTCTCCTGCCGCTGTGTTTCTTTGCGGAGGAGTAATCAAAGATGGCTTCTGAGCCTCCAGTCTAGTTAAAACATTTTTCTGACTTTAAATTCTGGATTCCTCAGTGCTGGGCCCTCTGAACACTAGCTGTTGAGAAAGAGAGATGTTATTAGTTTGCTGGGGCCATTGTAACAAAGTACTACAAACTGGGTTTGTAGTACTAAACAAAGGAAATGTATCCTCTCACAGTTCTGCAGGCCAGAAGTCTGAAACCAAAGCTTCAGCAGGGTTGCTTCCTTCTAATGGCTGGGAAGGAGAACCTGCTCCAGGCTTTTCTTCCAGCTCATGGTGGTTTGCTGATAACGCTTTGGTGTTTCTTGGCTTGAAGAAGCATCGCTCTGATCTCCGCCTTCATCTTCACATGGCATTCTCCCTGTGTGGGGTGTTTCTCTCAGTGTCGACATTTCTCCTTTTTATAAGGACACCAGATGTATTAGAAGAGAGTTCACCTTAACCATCTCATTTTAACTTGGTTACCTCTGTAAAGATCCAGTCTCCAAGAAGGGTCACATTCTGAGGTCCTGGGGGTTAGAACTTCAGCATCGTTTTCTTGGGGGCGGAAAAGGTAGTGATGACACAATTCAGCCCATAACAAGGAGAAAACGATTATTCTGAGCACAGACTTCTGACCAGCAGCTCAGACTGGGCATAACTCCCACGTGCTCCCACACCCCTTTGCCGGCCAGTGGTATTTTGCTCTGGCTCCGCTCAGAGCCATGGCTAGTCCAGGACATGGGGGTGGTGCTGGTGAAGCAGACTGTCCATAGACTTTAAGAGGCAAAGAAGGCTGGCCACCGTTCTGACACCAAAGGCCAGGGAATGAATGACTAGCTGTTTGACCATAATGAGCTAGTGAGTTACAATGGGGAAGAAAATCCTAATCGCCACTGTCTGCCACAGTGAAGTTCCTCTGACAAATGTGTAAGAGGATCTCTTTTCTCCAGTGACAGACATAGAGTCAGGTACCCTAGGAGGTGTGGTAGGGCAGCAGAGAAAATTATCGGACAAGGAGGTAAGAGATCTGAGTTTATACCTCCTATATTTCCTTTTTAAGCTTCTGTGCTTTAATCTATAGAAAGACTGGGGTTGGTAAACTCTGAAGTTCTTGCCTGCTTTCAACCTCTGTTAGATAGTTGGTGACACTAAAAAATACAAAGACATCATAATACAAGAACTCATGACTGAAAGGGTCTATCTGCCTTTCTGGGCCCCTAATCTCCTAATCCAGCATGACTTCGGTACAGGGAAAAGAGAATCACAAACTGTGGCTTATGTGCTGAGGGTCTTACTCTGGCAGACATGCTTGAATTCAGTCACTATCTATATCTGTATCTATATTGATGTATCTATCTCAATCTCTATCTCTCTCCCTCACACACACAGTTTTGTTTTTGGCTGGGGGAGGAAGATATTTTTAATAGCAGGGTTTTTATTCTCTCTTTTTTTCCTGGAAAAAGATGAAATCATCCGTTTATTCTGGACCAATTATAAGCACTAGAAAGCGCAGGAGGAACAGAAAGCTTCATCACAAATAAATACACACTGTGGGAGGGGGAAAGGAGGAAGGAAACTGTTATTGATTGGCCTTGTAAAATCTGCTGCTGAATCGATAGCAATTTCTGGAAATGCCAGACATTTATTTTGTGTGGCTTGAACAGTGGAGATAATAATAAACGTACTTATGAAGTGAGTCTCCTGACACTATTTCCTAGAGCCCCTTATAATAACACACGTACATAATGGGTACTATAACTGTACAAGCCATAGTGAATATACTTCAGATTTAAACCCCCAAGCCGAGTTGCCCTCTGCTAACCTCTCTTCTCTGCTGGATATAGCATCTGAATGTCTTCTCTGTTAAAGAAACACAGACAATTCATCTGCATGAAGAGATAAGAGATGTGTCCTCCTCAGTTGTGGAAAGACAGGCCAAGGATTGCTCTAATGGTCAGGGAGGAAAATCAGATGCTGAAACTGCCTGACCCTGCCTGGCCACTCTGAATTTGTGGACCTGCCCCTTCACCTGCGCCTCTCTCAGAGCTCCGTTCATCATTTCTTTCTAACAATGGGCAGCTTACCTTATGTGGATGCTGTCTCATCCCCACCCACCTTTCATCCTCAGCTAGTCTCCTTTCCTCCTGGCATAATGTATTCTTTCTGTAGGTACATTTGGCAATCTTGCCAGGGCCATTGGCCTGAGAAAAGACTCAGGGGTATTTTGGCAAAAGGGAAATTGTTCAATGTGGTTGAGCATAGTACAAATAGCTACCATTTATTGAGCACCTATTACATGCTATATAATTTATTCACCACGTTGCTTATTCCTCATGACAGCCCTTTGAGTTATTATTTTAAATCAAGTTTTTAATGAAACTGAGGCTCCTTAAGGTAGGGTATGTTACCCAAGATCATTAAACTATTAGGAGACTGAGCTGGAGTTGAGCTCAGGTCTGACTTAGAGACTGTATTTTTCCCATCCTTCCTTTACCTGCTTAGGTGTAACTGGGATAGTGAGAGGTAAAGTTATATACCATGAGTGCCTGGTGAAGGTATCTCGACATTATTACTGTGCCATAAGGAAGAGATAAAGGTTTCTTTGAAAATGTAGATGGTGCAGAGTCCAGTTTTAGGGAGATGATTTTGGTGTTTGTGTTTAGCATGGACTGATGCAGAGAAACATGCAGACTGGGAGACCATGTAAAAAGGTACTGCAGCAGACATGATGGGGAGAAAAGAAGTTCAGACAAGGAGAGGACGCGGAATCATGAAGGAGTGGCTCTTGACAATTACAAGAATGGAAAACTTTCCCTCTTCTCTCCTCTTGTTCTCATCCCTACCTCTTCCTCCCTCCCTAGCCACTTTACTTTCTCCTATTTTGTGATAGTGGGAGAGCTCCTTGGAAAATATTCATTCCCAGGATAGATCTCTCAATGCAAAGCCAATCTCAAGGATATTGTTGGATATAGATATGTTCTGAGCTAAGAATAGATGAAGAAGATCACTTTTCCACCCTGCTTTTAAAATATATGCCCTTTTAGGTTGACACTGCTAAGAAGAATTTGAACTACTAACTTGGATGATAGGAGGTGTTATTTCTATAAATCAGCAGATTTCTGGATCTCTGTCTACGTCCCATCTTTCATAATCAACCTATAGTCTTACAAGACAGTCTTTATGGTTTTGAAAGCCACAAAAAGTCTTTCCCTAGAGATCTGGCTTGGTACTGAGAGTAATGCTTTCCCTCCAATTACTCAAGAAACCAGCTCTCTTTAGATGCTAAGTCAATCCTTGCCTCAAGAGCCAGTCCTAGAAAACAGCTCCCTAGATACTTGAAGATGCAAAGTCAATTAGACTTTTTGGATGGACTATCATGTAGGGAACGATGTGAGTTATTGAGTTAATTCTTCAGATGTTCTTTGTGCATGTATTTTGTGTCATGCCCTGTGCCAAGACCTGTGGAGAAGGCCAAGAGGAATCATACAAGGCTTCATCCCTCAAGGATCTTATAATCTAGTAGTGGAGATAAGTTTATATTCACATGTAACTTCTACACAGGCAATAAGCAGTCCACACCACAGAAGTGCCACAGATAATGTAGGTCATAATTCTAAGGGAAGTAGAAAAGATAGGTTGTAGTTTCTAAATGACCCTTAGATGGGAAAGAAAAAAATTGCATTTTTGGGGGGTGTCCTAAGTATACAGAATAACTAGCAAGTTGAGGCAGCAAGAAACCATGAAGAGTTTTCAGGGAATCCCGGCAGAAGTCCAATTCACTGAGATTCTAGGTCCTGTGGAAGGGAAGAGCAAGAGATTAAAGAGGTAGGTAAAAGTTACATAACGAAGACTTCAAACACCAGTCAGATATGTTATATATTATTCCAGAGGCAATAATGAAGATTCATGAGAGTTCTGCAAAAAGGAAAATGACATGGTCTCTCAGTATTTTAAAGAGGGTATGACACTTTATCTGCAAGGATGAGACACTGGGGTAAGAAATCCAGTTTTAACACCATTTCAAAAGTTCAGTGGAGACTTTCACTTCTGGAAAGATCAAGTAGACACACTTTTCTCTCTTCCTCCTGCTGAGTGCAACTAAAATCCTTGGCTGTTCTACACAAAACAAATGCAAGAATATTCTGATAGGTAGAAAAGAGGAGGAAGGCTAACTAGGGGTTCAAAACCCAAGGAACAACATACGGTGAGTTCCTCCAGTTTTCTTGTGTCTCTTATATTCCAGACTTGGAGCTGACGCCAGTAACTGGAAGCACCTATGGGTACAGACAGAAAAGCCTCAGCAAAAGCCTGCTGTCTTTAGCCAAAGGATCAGGAAAGGGAAAGCATAGCAAGACCGAAATCTTTTAGATGATAGCCATTCTATCTCATGCAAAGTGATAAAGGGGTCACTCAATCAAGAAGATATAGCAATCCTAAATGTATATGCACCATACAATAATGTTGTAAAATATGTGAAATAAGAACTGATAAAACTGAAAGAAGAAATAGACAAATCTATAACTATAGTTGGACATTTTAATAACCACTCTCACTCATGGCATGATCTCTCACTCATGCCAGCAAAAGCCAAATGGAAAACTTTGACTTCTGTCCTCACCGGGCTGTACTGATGTGCCCTCAAACTCCTCCCTGCACTGGGGTGATATTAGAAAAAGCTGAGTAAGGGGTTAGAATTTTCCTCCCTGTGGACTGGTAATCAAACACTCTCCACCATCATTGTGTAAGTGGAGACCACATGGATAGCCCAGACTCCCACTTCCACCCAGCAGTAATGAGGCACTTGTCCCCTCCCCACAGAGACGGTGGGAAAGTTAGCCTGGTGGAGAGTCAGAGTTTACCACCTTCTTTTCGGTGTCAATGGAGACCATATGGGAAACAGCAATGAGGCATTCCTGCTCCTACTAGCCAGGAGGTATCAGTGCAGGCCTATTGAGAGCCAGAATTTCTCCTCTTGCCCAGTGGTAATGACAAGCCACCACCCTCATATGTAAACTGAAGCTGAGTGTAGAACTTGGATTTTTACTTCCACCTGGAAGTAATGAAGTGACACCCGTTTGTCTGAAAGAATAGTGTCAAAAAAAAAAAAAAAAAAAAAAGAAAGCCAGCTGAAAACTTCTCAGATTTGGCAAAAGACAGATTCACAAAATTGGCTAAGCATCAAAGGGAATAAACTCACAATAAATTCATACCAAGACATACCATAGTCAAACTTCTGAAAACTAAAGACAAAGAAAATCATTTGAAAGCAGCAAGAGAAAAATGATACCTTCCCTATAGGAGAAAAGCAATTTAAAAGATGTAGATTTCTCATCAGACACCACATAGGCTAGAAGGAAATAGCATAATATTTTTCAAGTTTTGAAAGAAAACAACTGTCAATCTAGAATCCTATATCCTGCAAAAATATCCTTTAGGAGTGAAGGGGAAATCAAGACATTCTAAAATGAAGAAAAACTAAGAGGATTTGTCACCAGCAGAGTGTCCCTAAAAGGATAATGAATGGATGTATTTTGAACAGAAAGAAAGGGTAAAAGAAGAAACCTTGCTATATAAAGAAGGAAGAAAGAACATAGTAAGGAAATGTATGGGCAAACGTGAAAGACCTTTTTTCTTCTTTTGAGTTTTCCAAATTGTGCTTGATTGTTGAAGCAAAATATAGCAAACCACATCAATGTTATACTTTGTTTTAACATTATGCAAAGCATAACGTTGTCTGACATGGTCCCAAATGTATGTAGAGAAAATATTTAAGACATTTGGATTAAAATAGGGAAGGATAAAGGGAAGTAAAGATGAGTAAGTTTTCTATACTTCGCTCAAACAGAAAAAATTATGACATTAGTAGATTATGACATGTATATGTAATATACTACCTAAAACAACCATTCAAAAAGCTTTACAAAATGAAACACTCAAAAACATTATAAATAAATTAAAATGGAATTAAAAAATGTTCAAGCAACCTATAGAAAGGTAGGAAAAAAGGAGAGCAACAAAAAACAGAACAAGTAGAAAACATAAAGAAAATGGCAGACAAAAATTCTAGCAAATCAATAATTATATTAAATGTTAATGGTCTAAATATCCCAATTAAAAGATGGAAATTGAGTGGATTAAAAGACATGACCCGATATTTGTTATCTGTAAGAAATTCACCTCAAATATAATGATTTGAAAGTAAAAGGATATTCAAAGATATATCTGGCAAATGCGGATCAAAAGAAAGCAAAAGTGGCTGGCTATATTAATATCAGATAAGGTAGACTCCAGAGCAGAGAAAATTACCAGAGACAATGAGGAACATTATATAATGATAAAGGGATAACTCAATCAAGAAGATATAGCAATCCTAAATGTGTATGCACCATACAATAATGTAAAATATGTGAAATAAGAACTGATAAAACTGAAAGAAGAAATAGACAAATCTATAACTATAGTTGGACATTTTAATAACCAACTTTCAGTAATTAATGGAACAACTAGACAGAAAATCATCAAGGGCGTAGAATTCAACACCACTATCAACCAACAGGATCTAATCCACGTTAACATAACACTGCACTAAAAAACAGCTGTATACACATTGTTTTCAAGCACCACAGAATATATACCAATATAGAGCATGTTCTAGACCATAAGATAAACAAGTAATTAAAATCATATGGAATATGTTCTCTGACCACAATAAAATCAAATTAGAAATTAATAACAGAAAGATAATAGGAAAATCTCAAAACACTGGGAAACTAACCAACAGTTTACATAATTTATGGGTCAAAGACAAAGTCTCAAGGAAAATTCCACTGCACTGAGTGAAAAAAACAAAACAAAACACTGAACTAAGTGAAATACATTGAACTAAATGAAAATAAGAATACATTGCAAATATGTGGGATACAACTAAAGAAGTGCTGGGGGAGAGAGAGAGAGAGAGAGATTGATTTATAGTACTAAATGCTTATATTAGTAAAAAGTCTCATGTCAATCATGCAAGTTCCTGCCTCAAAAAAAAGAAAAAAAACAAAAAACCGAAAAGTAAAGCAAAATAAACTCAAAGTAAGCAGAAGGAAAGAAATAATAAAGATAACAGAAACCAATGACATAGAAAACTACAACACAATAGAAAGATCAATGAAACAAAGAGTTTGTTCTTTGAAAAGATCAATAAAATTGATAAACCCCTATCAAAATGTAAGAGAGTGAGATAGAAATGGAGAGATGGAGAGAAAGAGAAGGAAAACAACTTACTAATAGCAGGGAAAAAAACAGAGGATATCATCACAGACTGAATCACTAAAAGAATAATAAGGGAATACTATGAACAACTCTCCACACAAAAATTTGACAAAATGGATCAATTCCTTAAAACCATAAACTACCACAACTTACGTAGTATGAAATAGATCATTTGAATAACCCTATAATTATTAAGGAAATTGAATTCAGAATTTTAAAAACTCCCAAAAAGGAAATTTCTAGTTACAAATGATTTCACTAAAGAGTTCTTCCAAACTAAAGAAGAGTTAATGCCAGTTCTACATATGTCCTAGAAAATAGAAAAGGAAGGAATAATCCTTAATTCACTTTATAAAGGTAGCATTGCTTTGATTTTAAAACCAGACAAAGACAGTACAAATAAAGAAAACGACAGACTAACATCTCCCAAAAATATAGAAGCAAAAAAAAAGTCAAAAATAGAATGGGACAAAATAGAAAAAATCTCAAATAAAATCAGCAATTATAAAAGGAATTATGCACCATAACCAAGTGGAGTTTATTTTATGAATTCAAGGCTACTAAACGTTTATTTTGAGGATGAAAGGCTGCTAGAATAGCTAAGTAGAAAGAAAAATATAATATATGATTATATTAGTCAATGCAGAAAAAGCATTTGACAAAATTCAACACTAATTTGTGACTTAAAAAAACTCTCAGAAACCGAAGAATATGTCTACAAATCCCTTTAGCTTATATTATACATAATGATAAAAGACTGAATCCTTTCCCCCTAAGATCAGGAATGAGGCAAGAATTTTCACTTTCACCGCTTTTATTCAACATAGTTTTGGTCCTAGTTCTAGCCAGTGCAATTAGGTAAGAAAAGGCAACAAAAAGAATAAAGACTAGAAAAACAAAATAAAATTGCCTTGATTTGTAGATGATAGACTTTTATAGCAAATTACAAGGAGTCTACGAAAAAAAGCCTCCTAGAAGGAGTGAATTTAGCAAGGTTACAGAATGCAAATAAACATAAACAAATGAATTACATTTCTATATACTATCAATGAACACATGGACATTAAAATTAAAAATACAATACCACTTATCATTGCTCAAAAACTGAAATACTATGTGTAAACCTAACAAAATACTTACAAGACTTGTATGCTGAAGGCTATAAAATGCTGAGAAAAACATCAAAGACTGTCTAAATAAATGGAGAGACACCATTTTTGTTCATTGATTTGAAAATTCAACATAATTGTATTAGTTTCCTATTGCTGCTATAACAAATGACCACAAACTTAGTGCCTTAAAAAATACTTATTTTCTTACAGTTGTGGATTTTTGAAGTTTGATACTGGATCTTACAGGGCTAAAATTGAAGTGTTGGCAAGGCATGTTCTTTTATTTTATTTATTTATTTTTATTGAGTATTTATTGATCATTCTTGGGTGTTTCTCGGAGAGGGGGATATGGCAGGGTCATAGGATAATAGTGGAGAGAAGGTCAGCAGATAAACACATGAACAAAGGTCTCTGGTTTTCCTAGGCAGAGGTCCCTGCGGCCTTCTGCAGTGTTTGTGTCCCTGGGTACTTGAGATTAGGGAGTGGTGATGACTCTTAAAGAGCATGCTGCCTTCAAGCATCTGTTTAACAAAGCACATCTTGCACCGCCCTTAATCCATCTAACCCTGAGTTGACAAGCACATGTTTCAGAGAGCCCCGGGCCATAGATCAACAGCATCCCAAGGCAGAAGAATTTCTCCTAGTACAGAACTAAATGGAGTCTCCTATGCCTACTTCTTTCTACACAGACACAATAACAATCTGATCTCTCTTTCTTTTCCCCACATTTCCCCGTTTTCTTTTCAACAAAACCGCTATCGCCATCATGGCCCATTCTCGATGGTTGCTGTCTCTTTGGAGCTGTTGGGTACACCTCCCAGACAGGGCGGCCGGGCAGAGGTGATCCTCACTTCCCAGACGGGGCGGCCGGGCAGAGGCGCTCCCCACCTCCTGGACGGGGTGCCAGGCAGAGGCGCTCCTCACTTCCTCCCAGACGGGGTGGCTGGGCAGAGGCGCTTCTCACTTCCCAGACGGGGCGGCCGGGCAGAGGCGCTCCCCACCTCCCGGACGGGGCGGCCGGGCAGAGGCGCTCCCCACCTCCCGGACGGGGCGGCCGGGCAGAGGTGCTCCCCACCTCCCGGACGGGGTGCCAGGCAGAGGTGCTCCTCACTTCCTCCCAGATGGGGTGGCGGCCGGGCAGAGGCGCTCCTCACCTCCCAGATGGGGCCGCCAGGGCAGAGGCGCTCCTCACTTCCCAGACGGGGCGGCCGGGCAGTGGGGCTCCTCACATCCCAGAGGATGGGCGGCCAGGCAGTGATGCTCCTCACTTCCTGCAATCCCAGGCAGTCGGCAGGCCAAGGCAGGAGAATCACAGAAGCCCGAGGCAGGGAGGTTGCAGCGAGCTGAGAGCAGGGCAGTACAGTCCAGCTTCGGCAACAGAGGGAGACCGAAGAGAGGGAGAGGGGGAAGGTGGGGGAAGGGAGGGGGAGGGGGAGGGGGGCATGTTCTTTATGAAGGCTCTGAGGGGAGATCGATGTTCCATATCTGCAAAGTCTCCTTTCCCATAGAAAGTAACATATTCACGTGTTCGAGGGATTAGAATGTGGAGCTCTTTCAACAGTCATATTCTGCCTACCACAATAGTAAAAATGAGTAATCAATTCTTCCCAAATTGATATGCAGATATGTCACAGTTTCTCTCCAAATCACAGCAAGATTTTCAGTACGTATCAATGAGATTATGCTAAAATTTATGTGGAAAGGCAAAGGAATTTAAATAGCTAAAACAACTTTGAAAAACAAGGATTAAGTAGAAGGAATATGTCCACTGGATTTTAAGACTTATAGCTACCATAATCTATACTGTATAGTATTTGTAGAGAGATAGACATATGGATCAATGGAACAGAATAGAAATCACATACATAGGCTCACACATATCTCTCATCAATTTTTTAAAAGGTACAGAAACAATTCAATAAAGTAAAGAGAGCCTTTTCAACATATGGTGCTGCAGTAATTTGACATCCGTGGGCAAGCAACAAACAAACAAACACAAAAACTTCAACCTGAGTCTCACCCTTATATAGAAATTAACTAAACACAGATCATGGAATTAAATATAAAGCATGAAACAAAAAACTAGAAAAAGAAAAAAACCTATAGGGAGAAAATCTCCAAGATCAATGACTGAGCAAAGAGCTCTTAAACTTGACACCAAAACATAATCCATAAAAGAAAAAAGTGATAAATAGAACACTATCACAATTAAAAATTTGTGCCTTGTGAAAAGGCCCTGTTAATAGAATGAAAAGACAAGTTACAGACTGGGAAGAAAATATTCGCAAATCACATATATGATGAGGGATTAATATCTGGAATATACATAGAGAGAACTCTATCACTTAAAATTCCTAGAGGGAATGTAAAATGGTACAACCTCTTTGGAAAATAGGTTGAAAATACCTTTTTTAAAAAGGATACATGCAACTACCATACATCCTAACAATTGCACTTTTGATTATTTATCTCAAATAAATAAAGATTTGTGCTCACGCAAAATCCTGCAGGTGAAAGCATACAGCAGCTCCATTCATACTAGCCCCAAACTGGAAACAACCCAGAAGATGTTCTTGCATGGGTGAATAAACAGTGGTACATTGGCCAGGCATGGTGGCTCATGCCTGTAATCCCAGCACTTTGGGAGGCCAAGGTGGGCAGATGACCTGAGGTCAGGAGTTCAAGACCAGCCTGGCCAACATGGTGAAACCCCATCTCTACTAAAAATACAAAAATTAGCCGGATGTGGTGGCACATGCCTGTAGTCCCAGCTACTAGGGAGGCTGAGGCAGGAGAGTTGCTTGAACCTGAGAGGTGGAGGTTGCAGTGAGCCGAGATTGTGCCACTGCACTCCAGCCTGGGCGAGAGAGTGAGACTCTGTCTCAAAAAACAAAACAAAACAAAACGAACAAACAAACCAAAAAAACAGTGGTATTGTGGGAAGTCAGGGACCTCAAATGGAGGGACTAGCTGGAGCCAAGGCAGAAGAACATAAATTGTGAAGATTTCATGGACATTTACCAGTTCCCAAATAATACTTTCATAGTTCTTATGCCTGTCTTACTTTAATATCTTAATCCTGTTATCTTCGTAAGCTGAGGATGTACATCACCTCAGGATCACTATGATGATTGTGTTAACTGTACAAATTGATTGTAAAACATGTGTGTTTGAACACTATGAAATCAGTGCACCTTGAAAAAGAACAGAATAACAGCAATTTTTAGGGAACGAGGGAAGACAACCATAAGGTCTGACTACCTGCGGGGTCGGGCAAAAAAAAGCCATATTTTTCTTCTTGCAGAGAGCCTATAAATGGATGTGCAAGTAGGGAAGATATCGCTAAATTCTTTTCCTAGCAAGCAATATTGATATTAATACTCTGGGAAAAGAATTGCATTCCTGCTGGGTGGGGGGAGGTCTATAAACAGCCGCTCTGGGAATGTCTGTCCTACGCGGTTGAGATAAGGACTGAGATATGCCCTGGTCTCCTGCAGTACCCTCAGGCTCACTAGGGTGGGGAAAAACCCCACCCTGGTAAATCTGAGGTCAGACCGGTTCTCTGCTCTTGAACCCTGTTTTCTGTTGTTAAGATGTTTATCAAGACAATACGTGCACCGCTGACCATAGATCCTTATCAGTAATACTGCTTTTGCCCTTTGCCTTGTGATCTTTGCTTTTGTCCTTTGCCTTGTGATCTTTGTTCTCCTTTTTGCCCTTTGAAGCATGTGATCTTTGTGACCTACTCCCTGTTTGTACACCCCCTCCCCTTTTGAAATCCTTAATAAAACTTGCTGGTTTTGTGGCTCGGGTGGGCATCATGGTCCTACCAATATGTGATGTCACCCCCCGTGGCCCAGCTGTAAAATTCCTCTCTTTGTACTCTTTCTCTTTATTTCTCAGACCGGCTGACACTTATGGAAAATAGAAAGAACCTACGTTGAAATATCAGGGGTGGGTTCCCCTGATACAGTGGCACATTTATTCATTGAATACTACTCAACAATGAGAAGGTACCAACTATTGATACACACACACCCTGGATGAATCTCCTGATAGGAGTTATCTGGTTTCGACACAGCCAATTTCAAAGAGTTACATATGGTATGATTCCACTTATATTACATTCTTGAATTGACAACATCATAGAAACAGAACAGAATAGCTGTTGCTACGGTTAAGGAAGGGGTTGGGGCAGAAGAGAAGTAGGTGTGGCTGTAAAAAGACAATGTAAAGGATCCTTAGGGTGATGGAAAGATTCTGTATCTTGACTATATGAACATCAACATATTGATTATAATATTACACTATAGTTTTGCAAGATGTTAACATAGGGAGAAACTGAGTAAAATGTACAAAGGATTTCTCTGTATTATTTCTTACAAGTACATATGAATCTACAATTACCTCAAAATAAAAAGTTTAATTAATAAAAGTTCAGAGGAGATCAAACTAGGATGGTGATGCCGGGAGTGGTGGAGCTTCAGAGGAAGGTGGTGATGGAGAAAAACACAAATGAGAGAAATAATTTGAAGAGCTACTTTAGTGGTCCTTACTCCCCCACCATGATCATGGTATCTCTGGGTTGACTGAGATTGTGTGTATGCCTCTGGATGAGGGCGACTCTTGTTTGCTCAGTTACTTGGTACAAAGCATGGCGAGGGACTTCTCCACCTTGCATCCCTTGTTGCCTTGGAGCACTGTCCTGTTCTGATCTATTAGTAACTTTTGGAGGCAAATCAAACAGCCATTCATAAAAGGCTTTGAGGGGCTAAACTGCTCTCTCACTGGTCCTAGTATCAAAGTTTGGAGACGTTACATAAAGAAATTTCCTAAAACTCTCCAAGATAGTGAGGAGGTGGTGGTGGAAGGGTAGTGGGATGTACTGAATGAATATGAGTTTGCCTATTGAGCCCACAGAATAAAAAGAAGAAGAAAAAGTGGGCGAACACTGGCTTCCGGAGGGAATGCAAGATCATCCTTTTCCCTCTCTTTCACACCCATGTCCTTGCCACAGCCACACTCTCCTTCAAAGACGAGTCAGGGCTGTCAAAGGCAAGAGTATTATGGACCCCTGATTTAGGGGGTGAGCTTTCACAGGGCTGAGCTAACAGCTTGAATGTTCACCCTTCTCCCTCCTTCTTCTGGGGCTTCTCTCCTTGTTGCTTGGAAGTGGACTGTGCTTGGAAGGTGACTGTCCCTGTGAAGGCCTGGGGGCTGGGGCATCAGGAGGGTTTTGTTCTGTTTCCTCCTGTAGCCCAGGCAAGAGAAGGCTTGATGAGTTCTTGCGGCCCAGCTAGACAGGAGCCTGACTGAGGTCTAGGGTGTGGGCCCAAGATTGTGGTGATGAGGTGCTCCTCTTCCTGCCCCTATCCTGCACGGCTCCTGGAGAAGCACCCATGGCAATTGGCTTGAGGGCTTGGATCCTGGATCAGGAATTTCCAAAACTGAGAGAGAAAGCATGAGAACAAGAAAGAGCAAGCAAGCAAAGTGAGGTGGAGAGAGAGACAGACTAGGTGCCTTGGCTCATGCCTGTAATCCCAGCACTTTGGGAGGCTGAGGCGGGTGAATCACTTGAGCTCAGGAGTTTGAAACCAGCTTGAGCAATATAGTGAAACCCTGTCTCTACTAAAAATTAGAAAAAAAAAAAAAGAATTAAGCCAGGTATGGTGGCATGTGCCTGTAGGCCCTGCTACTTGGGAGGCTGGGGTGGCAGGATCACTTGAGTCCAAAAGGTTGAGGCTATAGTGAGCTGAGATCATGTGTCTGCACTCCAGCCCAAGTGGCAGACAGAGACTCTGTCTCAGAAACTAAAAGAAAAAAATAAAGATATAGAGAGACAGAGAGAAAATGAACAGAATATAACCACTTCATTTCTTTTTTCCTTTCTTTCCATATACCCCTTACCTTTTTATCCTGTCTTCCTCACCATCTTAACCTCCCCTTACATGATTTGGTTGTTTGCATTTTGCCCTTGTCTTGTTTTTATTTTAGCTTTGTCTTTTAGTGCTTGTATTGGTTTTTGGTAAATGACAGAAAATTCTCTAAGTCAACCCCAGGTCTTTACAGTGGGCTACATGCTCTAATTCCCAGTCTCCACTCCCTGCATCTTTAGCCTTTCCCCATCTCTCCCTCCAGTCCAGCCACACTTGACTGCTTACTGTTCCTTGGACATGCTAGGAGGAACCACCTCAGGGCCTTGCATTTGCTGTTTCATTTGCTGACTGCCCGCCCCACACGCCACCCTCCAAATTGCCACATGGCTGCCTAGTTCCCGTTCCAGGTCTTGCCTTAAATGTCATGTTTTCAGTGAGGTAGTCCCTGAGCATCCTATGTGAAATTACATCACCCCTTCAACACTCCTTACCCTCTTCTTGGCCTGCTTTATTCTCCAAAGCACGTGTAACTCTCTGACATACTCTGAATTTTACTCTTTTATCTTACTCATTGTCTGAGTTCTTCAATTAGAATGTGAGCGCTACAAGGTCGGGGCTTTTTGTCTGTTTTGTTCACTACCAAATGTGTCTATAACAGAGCCTGGCATGTAGTAAGCAGTCAGGAAATACCTGATAAATAAATGAATGGAATAAGGGAACGGATAAAATTCTTACTGGTGCTAGATAAGATATAGTTTACATAAGATATATCTCTAATAGTGTAAATTAAGTGTATTAAATATTCTGTCAATTAATGTAACATTATTAAATATATTTAATATTAGTATTTAAACATTTCTTAAAAGTATATGACTTTGAAAAGAATACTGGACTGAAATTTAAAGAGTTGGGGTCAGTTCTGGCAACTTGAAAACAGATTCAACAGGGAAGAAGCATTTAATTTCCCTGCCTCGGTATCTACACTTGTGAAATGAGTATGACACTGTCTGTGTACCTCACAGGATTATCATGAGAATCAAATAACATACTGAATGTGGAAGTGTAAAAATGCAAAGGCAAATCACACGTATCCTCTGCCATGGTAGAACGGTGGTATTAATGGTTAGTTATCATGTAATGAAGGAATTCAGAAAGTGCTCTTACTTATCCTCGTGGTGATAGCGACACACAGTATGACAAGAGCGCCGACTACTCTGTGGGACTTAATTGTCACGAGGTACCGTGTGGTTCTCTGAGAAACTTATCCTGTGAAACCTGAGTGTCATTCGGGAGCTTATCAGGAGTGCTTCGTGAGGGGAAAGGAGAGCAGAGCAGCAGAGCCTGGCGATGTCATGGAATATTCCTTCCTTCCTTCCATTCCCCGAGCTCTGTGCTGTTGCATTTCTGGCTGCGTATTATTGACAGAGGAAATGCTGATTCATGGGTCTGAGTTATAGGAAACCTTGTTTCCTGGTGGAGAAACAAGCCCGGTGGTGCTGCCAGCATCCTCCTCTGCCAGTTTCTGCCACATGGCCCTGCTTCTGGGCCTGCACCCAGGCGGGCTGTGAAGCGGTAAGGCCAACTCAAGCGCGACCAATGAGGTCACTTTCCCTGGTGAACTGAACTAAGCTCAGACTCCTCTAGGGCCTCTGCAGGCTCTTCAGCTCTGACCTCACGATACCTTTCCAGCCCATCTCCGGCTGCTCCCTCTGGCTCCCCATGCTGCTGTCATACATGACTATTCCCAGTTCTTTGTGAACACCTTGTATTTCCCAGTCTCTATGCCTTGGCTCATGGTGTTCCCTGCCTGGAATGGCCCCTGACCCAGTGTCGGCTCGTTGAAATCCTGCCCATGCTTCAATTCTGCTAAATTGCTTCTCGCTATGTGAAGCCTGCTAGATTTCCTTGTATTTCTTCCTTTCTTCCTGTCTTGCTTTTTTTTTGTAGGGGATTTTCAAATATACACATAAATAGACAGAATTATCTGATGAACTTCCAGGTACCCTCGCCCAGCTTCAGCAAGTCTCTGATTCTTCTTGAATAGCACTTGTTCTTTCCTTCTTTGAGCTGCCTCAGCAGCTCTTGTGTTCTGTGCGTAACCCATAATTGCTGAATTGAGTGGGAATAAGGTGATTCTGTGGATTTAGGGTGCTCCTTTTAGCCACCCCCCACAATAAGGAAAGTGAGGCCTAGAGAAGTGAAGTGAGTTGCCCAATGTCATAAGACAGGTGCTGGCAAATTGAGATCAGATTCTTTTGAAGGACCTCACACTCTAATTAGAAAGCATGGATAACATACTTATAACATGTATATGTTAGCAGATCTCAAGTACTACAGGGGCTCAGGTTATTAGTAAGTGTGTGTTGAATGAATAAATTAAACTTCTATCCAATTGATTAATAAGATGACCTCTTAAGCTTGGCACTGAGTAGTCCACTGGTCCTCTCCATTCTATCATCTGACATCAACATGCTGAAGGAGATTCCTGACTTCTATGGAGAAAAATCCTATACAATTATAATGGCCAGTATGAGTTAGTGAGAAGTTTAAACTGGTAAATATTCAAAAATAAATTTTGTTTTCTTACTACATGGAGTAGAGAGTAGGCATTTTGTATCTGAAGAACCTAAATACTCAGAGTTAATTCTTACTGGAAAGGTAAGAATATAAATTAAGGGAGTCTGAAGTTCTGTGGTTTGAAGCACTTGTACATTTGATGACTTGGGAGAAAGGCATAAAAAGTGTGGCAAGATAAAGCAAGACATAAAAAGCCAGTCCTGGGATAATGGCAATTTTTCATCTTGATCCAGACCTAGCTCAAACCTGGATCTTAGAAGTATGGCAACGGGTCATCTGGATGTCCAGCCTGAGGTGCTCTGACTTTACTCTGTAGCCATGGGAACACAGATCCGGTCATCAGGCAAGCACCAAAGCTGTTGCCAGTGGGGCAGGGTGGCGGATAGAAAATGTGTGTGACTTTTCTTCATAAAAGGGAGTTAAGACACAATTTGATATTCCTTTTTTTTTTTTTTTTTTTTTGAGACAGAGTCTCACTCTGTCACCCAGGCTGGAGTGCAGTGGCGCGATCTCAGCTCACTGCAAGCTCCGCCTCTTGGGTTCACGCCATTCTCCTGCCTCAGCCTCCTGAGTAGCTGGGACTACAGGTGCCCGCCACCACGCCCGGCTAATTTTTTGTATTTTTAGTAGAGAAGGGGTTTCACCGTGTTAGCCAGGCTGGTCTCGATCTCCTGACCTCGTGATCTGCCCGAAAAAGATGGCCTGAATCAGATTCTTTCTGCAGGTCATGCAGAAGCAGCGCGTAATCACTGTATGTCTTGGCAGGTGTCGCACCCAGGCATCCACCAGGCATTCTGCCAGCTCTGTCCCATGAGCTCATTTGAAGGATGGTGGTGGTCACTTCAATGCCTAGGTCACAGCGTGGTTCTGAGGTTCACCAAAGTAAAGGATGAGAGAATGACTTGTAACCTGCGAAGTGCCTCGTTAAGGTCCTGACAGCTTCATATCTGCTGTTCTTATTAGGGGTAGCTAGTGGTACCTGCCGACATCAGAGACATTGCCCTGACGGCGAGAGAGGAGACAAAGAGGAGTTCATAGAACTAGGGGTTGCATTTCACATTTTAGTGTGGGCCAGAGACCCGGGTAAGGAGAGCACTGGGGACATTCCTGGAAGTTTTGTCCCTTCCCTACACTCATCACTTTCTGTTGGTATCCCTGTGCAGATGATCATAAAATATATCAAAATAAAACTTGCCCTACGTGCCAGTTTTAGGGGGCAGCAAGTTGAAGGGTGAGTACTTGCGAGGACATGGGATGGTGAGAAGTGTTTTGCATTCTGTAGGCAGTCTGCAATTATGAAGAGAGAAAAATGGGTAGAATTTTAAACTTTGTGGGGGAAAAACAGGATTTTAGGAGTACAGGGCAGAAGGATGGAATGTGCTCCTGAATTGGGCTGGGGGGGAGTCCTTTCATGTACAGGAAGGAATAAAATACTGCTAAAAGGAGATTTATGACATTCACTACAGTCAGATAGGATAGCAGATGATAGTTTGCTCTCTCAAATCTGTGAGGACACATTTCCTCCTAGGGAAAAGTACCCTTCCTCCCACCCCACCTGGCACAGGCATACACATCTATTTATTTCCTTAGTAAAGTATTTCTTCAAGGAGATTAGATAGGTAAGTGCGTCCTAGCACTAAGTAACCATTACTCATCCCAAATGTGGTCTTCAGTACAATAAACCTTAATTAAACACCATAAAGGGACAGGACACTTGTTCAGGCCTCTAGGGGACACAAATTGGAACAGAGCTTGAGCCCTCAACATGCTTATAGCTTAGCAAACTCATGTGGCTCAGAGCCTTCACAACAAAGCAGGAAAGGCAAGGCCTCCCTTTTCACCTACAAAGGATTCATCTTCTTCTATACCCTCTTTGTTATAGGATAGCAATGCTTCCAAGCTAGAGGAGTTCAAGGAGTGGCCCAGAGAACATGTCATTCAGGGCCTGGAAGATTTCCATCAGCATTCAGGTAAAGGCCTTGTCCCCTGGAGCCTGTCTCACCAGGAGGGAGCCCAGCAGGAAAAAAACAGTTTAGTTGTACTGAGCTGATCTCATTAGTGCTAGGGTTAATCCTGAGGTTAATGTATATTCGTTAGTTTTTTTGTTTGTTTCCTGGTGTAATATTTCCATCCCTAAGCTGAGTTACTCTGTAAACTTTGGCATGGATTTAGCTGCATTCTCACTGAAATGCAGTGCCAGTCAGTGTACAAAAAAAAAGCTCTAAGATCTTCCTTTAAAAGGGCTATATTTGAGTGTTCAGGTCAGATAATAAGGCCCAGAGAAGGTACAGAAGAAATGAAGAGTCTGCACTTATGTGCCTGTAAATGTTTAACAAATGGCTCTGTGGGGCGAAGGGGAAGCCCTGTTTGTAGTATTTGCTGATTTCTGCTGTGTAAATACTCCCACTGTGCCTGATTTCAAGCTACCAATATGATGCTCACTGAATGTGGAGCTGGGAAGAGATGCCAGGGTCAGCTCTTGTGAGCTGGTACCTGTTGGCTCCCGTACACCGCTAGCCAACAGTCAGAACAGACACAACCAGAACACACTTGGAGGAGAGGAGGAGTTGGAACTCAGATGAGGAGGTTAGGTAGGTGTGATGGTGAATGTGGGAGTGTTAGTAGCACATGAAGATAAGCAAGAGGTGGATAGGCTGGACGGCAGCCAGCATCAAGCCAGCCGTAATAAATGGTCATCCTAAGAAAGACAGCTACTATTCACTGAGCAATGCTATGTGTCAAGAATTCTGTCTGCTTTATGATGTATTCTCACAGTATCTCTGCAAGGGTAATTTTATTCCTATTTAACAAATGAGGAAATTGAGGCCTAGAGAGATAAAGCAACTAGTCATGTAAGAAGTGGTCGGGTAAGAGTGCAAACCTGCTGTTTGTTTCCACTCTACCATCAAGCTAGGGGGAAGCTGGGAATAAGTCCTGTTCCTAGACAGGCAGGCTATGGAGCTGCTGGTGGTAGACTTTAATTCCAACAGTCTTGTAGGAATGAGGACCCTGGGTGGATTATGAAATCAGGGATAAGATGAGTCACTGGACCCAGGGTGCAAGGTCAGAAAGGGACAAACTTGATGCTGGGTCACCTGACTGCTAAATGTCCTCTCACTGAAGACAATAAAAGCCCTCAATCCTGGAGTGGAGCTGAGAATTAAGTTGAGAACTCTTGCGGTGTCAACCATGCAAGGTATCAGGGACCAAGTCCTTGTGGATGCAGTTGGGACTTCTGAGGAAATACCCTATATAGGATAACTATTAATATCTATGTTTTATATCAATAGGGGTCTACAGTCCTACAGAACTGTAATACAGCCTACGGAAACTAGTTTGAAAACGGAAAAGTATGCCGAATAAACTGCTTATGACCCAACATCATTCCAAAGCAGAGTTGAGACTATTGTGTAGCTGTGCACAGTGTAAGGCACGAAGGTTGGACGAGGATCCAGGTGAGTTAGGTAACGGAAGAGGGATGCGACAAAGCGTGCAGAACCGAAAGCCTCAGGATGAGATGAAGGAGGAGTGAAGGAAGCCTGGGAATCATATTAAAGAAAACTAGAGGAAAACCACCTTTCAGGTAGAGGGTCAAGAAGGCCCAGGACTAAGAAGAGCCTGAAAGGTCTCCAGGGAATGTGACGCTGGTGCGAAAGGGAAATGGAGTAATAAGTTGCTGAGAAATCAGATTAAACTTCGCTGGTATTTGCTATCTGTGGATAGCTTATGTTCCTGAAGTTCCTTTCCTGAGTAGCAGAGTTTAATGGTGTCTCTTAACTGTCAGTATTCTGTGTGAGCATTGAGAGTTGAAAGATAGAATTACAGTGACACAAGGTGGGGAATTTATTATTCAAAGAAAACCCAGATTGAAGTGGGATGTTGTGGTTGTAGATGCCCTGTCTATGAAGGACAAATCTCCCTTTTCATTCTGGAGTGCAGTAGCCAAAATCTGTGCCATTACGTGAATGAGCCCTTTACTACAACAACCTTATGAGATAAGGTCTCTTATTCTTCTCATTTTAAATTACAGAGAAGGAAAGTTTACCCCGCTAAGAAACGGCAGAATTAGGATTTGAACCTCATACACCCTTTAGAACCTGAACCTATATTATTAGGGCAAACCATGTAAAATTTTCTGGGTTTTTTAGTATTTTATATTGGATGTCGGTAATTCCCAATCATGTTATTTTGACCCTCAGTGTACTGAGAATACCATAGATGTAAACAGATTTTGCTGTTTCAAGGAGCAGAATAGTCAGTTTCAGCTGCAACACAGTGTCTTGTCTTTTGTCACTTGTGATGCCAGTGGTGGGAATAGAACTTTTTAAGGAGCAGAGAGGATAAACTTGTGAGATTTTCAAGCATGTGGAAGTGACTTGAATGGATTCCCTTTAGGCAGTGGACACCTGGATAGAGATCCAGGAAGAGACCACCCAGACGGTGAGCTACTTGAAGAGCCAGCATGGTTTCTGGCAGATAGTGTTGGTTAATAAATGGTGAACACTGAACGTATGCCTGTGTCAGATTTCACACTGAGATGACATAATAATATGGCTCTTCCCTGGTGTGTACATTCACTACTCACCAACTCAATGTCTTGGCACAAGGTTGAAAGTTTGGACCAGAGTAAATTTTGGCAGAGCAAATGGTATTGGGGTGGAAAAGTCAGCGTTTGCTCAGATTGTTCTTGCACCGGTCAAACCAGGTGGCTTCAGGAACATTGTTCATACTTCCTAAGTCTTCTGTTAAGTGAGCAGACTTATTATTTCCAAAGTTCTCTCTAGATGGTTGGGAGGCTGTTAACAGCTTAGAGAAAGTCTTTGTGAGCCAAAAAAAAAAAAACCAAAAAAACAAAAAACGAGCAACAACGACAACAACAACAAACAAAACAAAACCCAAAACATTATTTAAGGTGGGGAATAAAATGTTTAATCTTGTCAGAAAAATAGGGAAGCAACATGGTGGCTAGTTTAGAATTTCTGAAAGGCTCACTGTTAGGGAGATAGATAGTACATGGGTCAAAAGGGAGAGTGAGAAAGCACTTCTGACACTTTACCCAAACCTGGCCCCATGCCTGAATGTCTACGGAAGCCACCTCCCTGCTGCCTCTGCACTTTGACTCAGTACCTTCACCTGCTGCAGTGGGTGATTAGCAGCAAGGCCTACCACCACAGCTGTGGGCTTCCTGCCCCAGCCTGCCCTTGGGGCCTCCATCACCTCACTTCTTCTGGCCTCCTCCCCTTTCCCCATTTTGGAACAACTGTACATAATCCCCTCTCCCCTCCCTTCCCCCTCTGCAAACACCCCCACCTGCCCCTTCTGGCTCTGTGCCAGCAGCTGGCTGGTGAGCAGTGCCAAATCAAACAGATGTGTGTGGTATTGACCAGCACGTGTTACCAGGCTCCCTGTCCAGCCCCGTGCCTGATCAGGGCTCTCTCTCAACTGGCCGACACCAGAAACCCCCTCTCAGGGGCACTGCAGGGTCTGGAACAGAGAAATGGTGAGATGCTATTGCCTTCTGGACATCTTAGTCTCCCTTCTCCTCACCTTGCAATTCTTTTTATTTCTTTCAGTTCAGCACCTCTTCCCCTGACTTGTTTACTTGTCTTTTTTATTTACTTATTTTTAACTCTTCCTCATTAATCAAGGTTCTGAACATTTAAAGAATTACAGTTTAAAAAGGCAAAACAGGGTCTTTAAAACAAGCTTTAAAATTCAAGTTCTCTTAGATTTATAAAAGACATCACAATAGGCCAGAACCAGCCAGAAGAATAATAGCAGCTGGTCTTCTTCACCGCAGCTCACCCAAGCCCAGGATCTTTAAGATATCACTTCCTTCCTTCCTTTCTTAGCGGCATGCAAAATTCATGGTAATTCTCAGAAGTAGGTACTCTTGCAAGCAAATGTCTTTGATTCTCTGTACAATTGGCTAATTCTACTCACTCCCACCTACCTGTCTGAGTGAGGATGACTTGAGAACAGCAGCAATTAACCCAAGAGAGCCCTGTGACAGATCAAAGCCCTCTGGAGCACTGAAATCTCATTGAAAATAAAATTATCGAGTCTAGCCTAATGATATAAATATTGTTTGGATTTTAGAGTATATATATTAAACATAAGAAATGAAACAGCTTGCATTCTTCATAGCTGCTACCTAAGAAACAATCCCCCCAAAAATGAAAAGCACAATATTTTAGTGATTCATACTAAAGATGATGATTTTTCCAAAATAATGGCCTTAAATGTTGATAATCAACAGTGCCTACCTGAATTCCACAGACATGCATGCTTTTTGCATTTTTCAGTTGAATTGAAAATGCAAGATTACTGAATTTGGCCTTGTCTACGCTTCTGAATATTACTTAAGAGATCATCAACATGTAAGAAATGTTAAATTATAATAATATGTTTCCCATTTTGATTTTGCCCTGATGTCCAGGATGCTCACTTGAATTTGATTCTCAATTCAATAATTATATTAGTCTTTGCCACATCTTTTTGCTTTAATCTAAATATCTAGTTCCTTTTTTCAAAAAAAAACCAGGGTATAACTTCTTTTATGTTATAAATTGTCCAAAATTCTTTTTGGAAAAAGAGATGATATAATAAAAAAGAGAATCCAATAAAAATGACATCTAATAACAATGATGAGAATAATTCATGACACTTCACTTTCTACCTTTAATTAGTTATTTATGTACTTGTTAGAAGGCCCTCATTAGACTGCAAATTCCCTGAGGACAGAGCCAGGCCTGCTGTCTCTGCATCTCCCATGGGGTGGGTGTTTAGTAAGATTTTGTTGGATAAATACAATCTTAGGATTAATTTTAGGGGAAATAAAATGAGGTTGTCCTTTCTTTTCCATGTGTTTCTCTTTCTTGTCTTTTTTCAGGGAAGACTATTGACATAATGTTTTACAGTCAGAGCAGATGTGAGTTATATGGGGCTGCTTTTATATTGCTGGGTGAGATGTTACTTTCTCCTCTTTCCCCTTTGAAGCCCATCGTACATTTTTTTCTTCCTCTACATTGTTCTCTCCCTCTTCCTGCATAATACTCAGTAATGTTCTCCTACATAAATAATAACCACTTACATTTACATAAGCATCGGTAACACTGGCACGTTCTTTCCAAAAAGGATTTGAGATGAGCGTCTTGGAGGATTTTTCCATTTTACAATGCACTCTCAGATGCTATAGCTGCTGTTGTTAGCTAATAATTTATAGTGTACTTACCATGTGCCAGGCACTAGGCAAGGGCATCTTGTACACTATCTCATTTAGTCCTCACAGTAATCCTATGGGGGAGCTACTGACATTGTCTGCATTTTCAATGCAAAGAAATGGCGAGGCTGTGGAACTTGCACATGGTCACACAGCCAGGATGGGGCAGGAATGGGATTTGAACCCTGGCCTCTGGCTACAAAAACTGAGGCTCCTAATCTCTGAATCATGTTATCCCTTTGGGTCATTACTTCAACCCAGTGAAATAGGCAGAGGGGAGGAATGAGGATGAAAGTAGAGGAACAACGTTTTCTGAGTGTCTATCAATGTCCAGGACATTATGCTTTCCTTACAATATCTCCTTTGGCCCCTCAGACATCCCACAAGGTAGACATCAATACCGTTAGCGCAAATGAAGAGACAGAAACTGTCTTAGTTAACTTGCTAGGCACTCAGATGAGAAGGCAGGATTTTATCCCAGGTCTATTTGGTTCTAAAGTTCATATTTTTTTTTCCGTTGTACACTTGGAGAAACTGGCCCAAGTTTACACAGCAGGTTATCAAAAACAACACCAAATCTGGTCTTTTAACCACCCTTTGATGGTTCTGGTGTCCTACTGGGGTCAAAATGTGCAGTGCCTGGCTACTGAGTGTCCTTCCCTATGTAACCCTGTGGGGCAGAAGGAGCACTTTAGTATGAGTTGACAAAGAGAAATGCAATTGAATTTCCATCTCATTCAGAGCAGAGAGACAGAAAAGCTTTGGGAACCAGGCTAGTTTGAAACAAGGGCTCCTGAAGCTAATTAAAAGCTAGTCTGGAGCTGTGCTTTTCATTCCTTAAGCATGTTCGACCTCATTAAATAGGAAAAAGCATGCAGAATTTTCTGATTTTTTTCTAGGTTCTGTAGAGGATGGGGATGCTGAGTAAGTGAGACACGTTTCTACAGCTTCTAGCCTGCCCAGTACCTGCAATGACATCGCTGTTGCTGATGAAGACTTACTGTTCTCAAGTGCTTATCACACTGGGAGGATGGCAACTGGGCAAAGCAGACACAGAAGGACATCATGCTGCTGACTCGTGGCTTCAGATTCTCAGTCTCCTGTATTCCTTCCTCCTGCAATTGCAGGGGGTGCATAAAACATTTGCAGGCATGAACGCAGTGAAGCAAATAGTTGTTCTTAGGAACAATTTCCCTTGGAGTCTTTCACAGACACCTGGAGCAAACTGGTGCTCAGGGGCACAAGGTTCCAGCTAAAAGAAACAGAAAAGTTCACAGGCTTTCCATATGTCCTCTGGAAAAAAACAGAAAGCCTCAAAGATTGTTCTAATGTGTGGACTTCAAGTTCACAGGAGTCAGCTGTAACTCAGAGGCTGTGTGCTCGAGCCATGAAGATGCCTGGAACTGAGAAGACAAGAGATCAGGTTGGCAGAGTCTTATACTGGATATCTTGTAGTTTTGATTTAGGAAACCGTTTATGGAGCACCCACTGGGTATCAAACACTGTGCTAGCAGATTTGCGTATATTATATTTAATCCTTCCAAAGACTCCACAAAGTAAGTGTTCTTTTCAATTTAGAGGTAAGGAAACAGGAACACCAGCTATGACCCTCATCTTCATGGCTTTTGGCCCTTGCTAAGTTAGTAGAGTAGAGCCTGAGGAATCTTGGTTTTGCAAGGTGTCAGAACTGAAAGGGATATTAGAGCTCATGTCTACCTTTTGAGGATAATGGTGAAAAGAGATCCAAAGCCAGAAATGTAAATTAATTTGCCCAGGGACACAGAGCAGAGCTGACACATCCACTCAGGCCTCTGGGCCTGCACGTGGACCAGTCTTTTCTTCTCCATGTAACAGCAGGAGAACAAAGAGATTAAATTGCCATCTGGGGTGGATGGAACAAATGTCAAGGCCTGCCCTGGCTCTCTCTCTAAGCAATGATTACCACAGACATGGCGGTTTTCAAAGGGCTTCTCACTTAATCTGCTCACCATCCCTTAAAAACGAGGGAAGGGGAAACTTTGAAGTTATGGAAGATAAAGTGACTTGCCAATGTGCAATGATAAAAATGTGCATCTATGTCTATAAAATATGTTAAGCTCTTTAGAAGAAAGGTGAAGGAAGAGAGCAAACAGTTTTGGCATTTTCTTATTTCCATCATCTTGTGATCTAAGTTGTCTGACACTGCTAAATCATCCTTTCAAAATAGTGACACTTGTTTCTCTCCCTCTTTGATTTTTCTCCAAACTGATTGGGGTTCAAGAGGACAGCTCTTCTAGAAATGTCCTCGTCTTATCTCACAAGGCCTGCAGGAAGTGTATAGTCTACAATCACAGCCATAACATAAACACCAGTCTTTCTGAACCACATGCAGCATTGCCCGGCTCTGGCATATCGGAAATGAGAAATGGCTATATGTTCTGGGGTGTGACTGCAGCACTGTGTGCAGGGTGCATACCAAGCATTAGGGCCGAAAGGGGTTGAAGACTCCTTCAAACTCTTTTTTTCTGAATCAATGTTTACCTGTTTTTCTTCTGACCACTGGTCCTGATAAATTTTCAGATAGCAAACCTTTTGGTATAGTGAGAGTCAAAGTCATTTGCAAAGCATAGAACAAGTGGTTTAGATGCTCAGGTATATTTTTCACTTTGAATGTTCATTCTGAGCCAGTTTTGTTATTGTATTAAAATAATAAAATAATGGATTAAAGCCACATTTCTAAGTTGAAGGAAATATAAGATCTATGCATGTTTAAGGGTGTCTCCAAGCTACCCTTAGTCATGCCCCCTACACTTCGGCCACTGGATGGCTTGCTGACTCCTGAATAGAGCATGTTAATTCCCGCTTGAAATAATACTAATAACTTCTTCAGTTTGATATCAGTGCTTTACACTCTTACCGTAAAGAATTCTAAGCTAGGCATTTCCTGAATTGAGTTAAACCTATCATGTTCATGATCTCACTTATCCCTCAAAGGGATTTATAAAATAGTAGGGAAGGAATGTTTACTTCCATTTTGCAGATGAAGATACTGAGGCTCAGATGAAATGGCCACCAGCTCAGGGTCACATGGTATTCTAGATAGAAGAACAATGGGTCTCCTGAATTCCAGTCTAGAATTCCTTCCTCTATATTGCTGGGATTCGTGTTTAACTCTCCCAGATTTGGATTGTATGTTTGGTCACTGATACTTCCTCTCAACGTAAGTGAAAGCACCTGGTTGCTTCTTGCAGGGGTAATGACAACATACCTCCTGCATCCCTGCACTTCCCCACCTTGATTCATGCCGTTCACTCTGCTGGGAATTCTCTCTTCTCTCCTCTGAGTGGTCAACTCCTCCTAATTCAATTTTAGGCCAACTGAAATCACACCTACTCTTTGATTAATTTTCTTTTGTGTGTTGCCACAGTGCTGTGCATGCTTCTGCTACAGCACATCAGTGGGCACCAAGCTGTAGCCAGGTTTCTCTCATGGAGTCACAGAAGGGAGGGAATTCAGTGACAAACTTGAAGAAATGCTTGTTGAGATCCAGGAACAGTCTTTGTTTTTATATTTTTATCCCTTACCACAGTGCCTGGAATATAGCAGATATTTTTTGACTAAAAGTTGCTCAGGGCCTGAAAATTAGGCTGCTCCTGAAAAGAAATGAGATGGCAGACAAGGAGTTATATAATAAAAATGGAAACTAGGATCTTAGCTTCAGGTTTCAGAGTGGATGTCTTGAGGCATTGGATAACTTCCTACAGTTCTGTGAATCATGAGATGGTTATGAACTCTTTGGAGCTGAAGAGACCCTTGGATCCTTTTTGTAAGATGGGTCTACCAGCATTTCCTGTTCTGAGTGAGCATGAGGTCCCTCAACTAATGCCTTGAGAGTTGAATGTTGGTCTGCCGCTTACTGTTGCCTTAGCCCCGATTTTTCCTTTAACGAAGTGTCAAAAAGAACTTTAGATGGAGAAAATGAATTGAGTGAGGGAAAACGTCCATGAGTCCCAGAACAACCTCCACTTTGGTAATGATTTATCCTGTTCTATTGTTAATTTTGCAATTAAGCAAGAGTACTTTATATGCCTGAATGACCCATGGATTGTATCTTAATCAAATTAATGTGTCTGCAACATAAGACTGATTCAGTGTTCAACTATTAGAATGACAAATGATGCAAAAACCTCAATTTTTTTCTCTCCTTTCTCTCTCTTCTCCCCACAAACCCCTCTATCATGAAAGGTCAACTGACTGAAAGCCTGTTGTTTTGATGGCTAACATGAGATCCTATTGGTTAAAAAAGTAAGAAGTCTGGCTACCGCCCCTTACCCCACTTCAAACCAACTGTATGTGTATGTGTGACTGACTGTGTTTGTAAGTTTGGGTTAAAAAAATTGTGGTTAATTCTTCTTGTTGTGTACTTCCTGCCACTGACATTTGTTGCTGTTGCTGTGTAGTGAGGTTGAGGCTGAGTGGGAGAATCAGATACAAATGACCTATATATTTATTCCCCAATTTTGACTACCCCTCTCAACCACTATTCTTGGAAAACCTGGAAAGTAGAAAAAGATGGCCAGGAATGCCAGCTAGATATTTCATTGCCCTGAACCAACCCCCAATGACTTTGGGTCATCTTAGTTGGTAAGACATTTGAAAAAATATGACTCTGCTTAATAAAATGGCATACTTTTTTTTAGATTATAAATCACAAGTAATGATTTTTTTTAGAAATGGGCCTTTGTGGTTTGAGTTATGGTAACTGGGATTTAAGCCTCCCTAGGCTCTATTCAATCATCTCTAACAGTAACTTCAATAAATAATCTCTCATCCTTGTCCAATCCATTTCCACAATTAGTGGGATACATTTTTTAAATTGTTAATTAGATCACAACTGTTCCCTGTTTAAAACTCTGTTGGGCCAGACTCAGTGGCTCACGTGTATAATCCCAGCACTTTAGGAGGCCGAGGTGGGTGGATCACAAGGTGAAGAGATTGAGACCATCCTGGCCAACATGGTGAAACCCCGTCTCTACTAAAAATACAATAAATAAATAAATAAATAAATAAATAAATAATTACCCAGGTGTGGTGGCGGGTGCCTGTAGTCCCAGCTACTTGGGAGGCTGAGACAGAAGAATCGCTTGAACCTGGGAGGCGGAGGTTACAGTGAGCCAAGATAGCACCACTGCACTCCAGCCTGGCGACAAGAGTGAAACTCCGTCTCAAAAAAACAAAACAAACAAACAGACAAAAACTCTTCCATGGCTTCTCACTGTACTTAGAACTTAGAATCAAGTTCAAAGTTCTTGCCATGGCTTGGAAGGCCTCATAGTCTGCCCTTGCCTTTCCCCTTGACCCTCTCTTTTATCCTTCCTCTTCTATTCTGGCCACCCACTTTCCAGCCTTGGGGCCTTCAGGCTGGTCTTGATGCCTGCTTGCCTCTCACTTTTTTTTTCTGGCTCACAGCATAAGGATCACTCCTTCAGAAAGGACGGATCGGACCCACCATGTAGGTTATGCCATCCCTTCTGTTATGTTTCCTTACACTATCGTATACTTTTTCTCTCATCACAAATCATAATTTGTGATTTTAGATCTATTTCTGTACTTATTTTTTATTTTATGTCTGTTTGCTCACTAGCCAATAAGCTTTATGCCTGCTTTGTTTGCCCTGGTATCCAGTTCTGGGTATATAGGAGGAGCTTAATGAATATTTATTGAAAGAAAGAATGGGCAACCCATTGACTTTCATAATAATTAAAATTCCTCAGCCATAATATGGAAATAGTCTTGTCATCATTATTCTACAGCTAGCTATGGAATTCATTCTGATATTTGTTTCACACTGAACTTTGAGATGTTAGGATATCAATTGGCTATGGAAGAAACATGAGACAGATAGTTTTTTGTTTTTTCTTTCTCCACTCCATTCAAAGTTCAGTAGCTCATGCAGTAGGGACTAGACACAACCCCTGTTCTTTAACCCACGAAGAACATGAAGGGTAACCACACCATTGTGGCATCTCCCTTTCTGTAACCCCGTTAGTCACTGTCTCTGCCATTAACAAGCCAGGTAAATTATGAAGGAACATTTAACACTTTTAAGTCAACAGTTGAAGCCTTATTCGTCACCATCTACCTTTTCTTTAGAAATTTCTTATTATCTAAATAACCTTGGAGAGATTTAAAAAGATGCTCAAAAGTTGTTAGAGAAGATACTAAGTGCGGAATTCCACTGTTCTCCCAATCCTTTATCAAAAAACTCAAGGCCCAGTCCTTCTGCTTTCTGGGTGGCCTTCTCTTTGCTTATTGCCTCCAAGCCTTGAGGTATCAGAGCCCAGAATTTCTCCAGATATGTTCTCTTAGAACCCTAGCTCTGATTTCTTTCTAGCTCAAGAATTTTTTCCAGGGTGGACACAGAAACCTGCAGGGAGGTAAGAATAAAAAGAGTCAAAGGAGCAAAAGGAGCTACAAGTCTTTAGGAAGCCAGTGAGTATCTCCGAACTTTGATTTATCTGTAAAATCAAAGTTCAGTATACCAACCATATCAGGGCATTTAAAACTAAACTGAATTACAAATGTCATAGTATTTTTTACAGGGTAATACTCAGTGCTCAATAAACATCAACTGATTATTTCTATCACTTTCAATTTTTCCTGCTCTTCTTTGTTCACTCCAGAATGCATGTGATTCAGCCCAAGATGGGAGAAGAGTATCACTTATCGTTGAACCACCTGGTTGTTAAAGAAATGGATTGAGTTCAGGTGCTCAATTGGTTGGAAGCATTGATCTCACACCAGATTTTCGATCTCAGCTCTGTATGTATGCTAGATTTTAAAATCCAGTATGTGGAGGGGTTTTAATAATAAGCAAATTCAACCTCCCCCACTCATTCAAAACTAGAAATCTAGTAGACAAAGAGTCTTTGGTTGGAACCATCCACTGTCTTGTTTGGCATACATGTTCCATCTCTACTTCCCAAGGAAAGAAAACCCTGGAAAGAATGTGAGATTAACAGAAGAGAAACAAAGATGTCACCCAACTACTGGCAAATCCCATCATCAAAATAAAACTTAAAGCTTGCAATGTTGGGTCTGAGAAAAATGGCTGGGTTCTCATTCAGGAGGTTTTTTTTTTCTTTTTTCCCCCCCCTTCAAAACAGAGGGTCCCTCACCCTCAAGAAGCTAAGTGGATGAAAGATATAGAAAGATACTCATAGAAGATCGAGGATCTGCCTTGGACAATATGATGTTTGCCTGGGAAACATAGCTAGGCTGGTAACACCTTAGATACAGAGTTGGAAGAGTGTTTCAGGTAGAGAAGCCAGCGTGTGCAAAGGCCTCAGGTGAAAGAACATGAAGCCGGGTAGAGGACTGAAGGAAGTTAGGTTGGGATGGATTAGAGGATCGTAGCGGGGATTAGTCAGAGAGGGTGGCAGGAGCCAGCACATGAACATCTGGGAAGCTAAATAAAAGGATTAGGCTCCACCTTGGAACTAAAAAGTGTTTTGATCAAGAAGTGATCACAATCAGCACTGCTGAATGCTGGGTGCGGCATGTCTAGATGAAAGAGAGGAAGGTGGCCTGGACTCAGCAAGAAAGAGAGGAAGGTGGCCTGGACTCAGGCAGTGTCGACAGACAAGGAGAAAGGAAAAGAGATCAGGAGATTTTTAGATGGAACATTAATGGGACTTGGCAATGGGTTGGATGGGGCATGCTTGAGGAGGAGGGAGCTGTTGAGGATGATAACTCAAGAGTTTTGTGGGGGTACTGAGTACCATTCAGGGAGAAGGGAGCGCAGGGCAAGAAGCAGGTGTTGGCAGACAGGTGTTGTGTTTAGTGTGTGAGCCAGGTTGGGAGGTCTAGTTAGTAGACTGGTAGCAGTAGTAATAGTTAGTATTCTAGTAATAGTAGTAGTAGTTATAGTAGTAGTAGCAGTTAGTAGTTTAGTAGTGGAGAGATAAGGTGGAGATAAAGATTTGGGTGTTATCAGCATACAGATAATTGTTTTTCAAATTATTCTTCAGGTACAACTTATACCAGACCCACCTGCGGTACTCAATAAACATGGATATTACTTGGGGAAGATGGGATAATGGCTAAAGAGTTGTTAAAAGTTTTACCTGTGAATTGAGCATAGGAAATATAAATTTGAACATTTTCTCAAAGTAACGGCCACCTAAGTAATGGTGTCTGAATATTCCTGATGTAGAGTGATGGCAAAACACTGCTGGAGAAGCAGGAAGTGCTCCTTTTATTTCTTCTTTTCTCCCTCTTTTTTTTTCTTGTTATCCATTCCACACCCTTTGCCTCCAGCATACACTAATTCTGTTTGTTTTGTTTCTTGGGAGGAATGGTACAAATGAGGCCCAGCCCCGTTCTTTTTTCTTTCATGTTTTCTTCTTCTTTTTTTAGTCTAATTTGGGACAAAAAAAAGCTTTCATCGAAAGAGCAGATGTCATATGCTTTGGTCTTTTGTGGTGGTTTTATTTTATTTTATTAAAAAAAAAATCCTCCTGCAGATGAGGCTCATTTAAACATAATGAGGAGGCAACAAAGGCGTTGCACAGAGGAGCTTCAGATTCGGTTTGACTCAGGGGAGGGAGACCAAACAAGGAGATGTCCTGTCCATTTGGCTTCCCTCTATAGGGCCCAGAGCAGCTGCATTTCAGATGCAAATGGGAGATGCAGGAGGTGGGGAGGGGGAGGGTGTGGAAATGCCCAGGAAGCGGGTGTGCAGGTGTTAAGGATTCCAGGCATCGCTGCAACAACAGGCTCTGAAAACACAGAGCTCCCAGACAGAGCGGGCTTGAGAGTGCTTGCTTGGAGGGCTCAAGTGGACCCGCAGCTGCACTGGACATTCCTTTTTGTGGTCATCAATGGGCCCTGTATTGAAAATATGAGAGCGAGCAACTGGCACGTTCAGAGAAAGGAAACGCTTTGGAAATTGAGCAAACGCTAGGCTGAAGGGGCCACCCCTTGGCTGCCCTGATTACTTAAACCCACGTGCATGGGTAAAACAGATACTGGATATAGGATATTGTGACTCCTGGGGCTGGAAGGAATCCATGGAATCATCAAACTCTTCTCTCTCATTCTATGGTGAGAAAACATGCTCCAAGGGGCGGAGCGATTTGCCCCAGGTCACACAGTGGGTTAGTGAGACAGAGAACACAAAATGGGCAACAGTAACATTCATTGAGCCCTTGCTGTCCTAGTGACTATTCAATATTATAATTCTTCAAAGTGATTTACCCAGCAGACTTACAAACTAAGTTTTTTATTTCCATTTTTTAGTATGGGGAAATTGAGGCTTTAGTAAATTTAAATACTGTTAGATAGAAGGAATAAGTTCTAATATTCAATAGTATAGTAGGATAATTATAGTTAGCAATATTATTTGTATATTTCAAAATAGCTAGGAAAGAAGAGTTATAATGTTCCTAACACAAAGAAAAGATAAATGATGTAGGTGATGAATACTCCAGTTACCCTAACTTGATCATTACACATTGTAAGCATGTATCAAAATATCACAGTTATGCTCAAAATATGTACAACTATTACATATCAGTTTTTGAAACCTTATAAAAAATAAAATAATGAAATAATAAACACATAAATAAAATAAAAATAACAAAAAATAATACGATTTGTCCAAAGTCAAAAAGCTGATAAGTAATAATCAGGATGTGAATCTAGGTATGTATATTTCAAAACTCATGCTTTTTTTTTATTACACTTCATTCCTGACTCATAGGTAGTGTTTTTTTCTCAAACACAAACACACACACACACGAAAATATTATTTCATATATGTCCATAGTTTCATACTGTACATATGAAAATATTATTTATCTTTCTGTTCATGTAAAATGTACTAAAATGTATATATATTAAAAGCATGAAATGTGAAACATTTTCCTTCAGACACAAATATACTACAGCACTGTCTAATACAGCTTTGAAATAGTTACTTATGGTTGGTGATAATCCCTTTCATGTAATATGTATTCAATAACTATTTGATTTTGAATTGTTCCTTTTTATTGGAAAAGGAGCTCTTCATTAGAGACAGAAACTCCTGTCCACCAACATGATTATTTCTGTGACTTCCACACATTTGCATTGTGCCTGTGTTTATGAGGTGCATTTTCATGCATTAATTCAATACTTATTTGAATTAATTAGGTAATTACTTGGCAGTACCTATGTAAGAAAAGAGTAAGCAGGGCCACTAGTCCCATCTTATAGATGAGAAAACTGAGGCTCATGGAAGCTAATCAATTTTCCCGCACAAGTTTGGATGGTGAACTCAGGTTGTCTCATGCCAGCATATTGGCAGAAGCTGTTCAGTGAGGACCATGCTGATGATAGAGATCAGAGGGAGAGAGCCATGAGAACACAGGCGCACTTATTTCCCTGCTGAAGTATGCTGTGGTCCAATGTGTAGAACTCCAGATTTGCAGGCAGACAACCTGACACCCTGTGGGTGTGTGAGTGTGTGGGTGATGCTGGGAGGTGCGGGGATCACGGAGATTGTGACCTTGGTGAGGTGAGGCTGTGTGGGTGGCTTTCTTTGCACAAATGTGTCACCCTGTGTGCCTGCCTGAGGACTATGACAATGCTCATATGAATGCCTGCAAATGATCACCCATATGGGTGAATGATACCCATGACTGTGCTGGTGATATGGCCAGAGTCCTGGGTTTTTTGGGGTCCTTATGTAGTGCACTGGCTTTGAGCAGTTTTGTGATGTCAACCTGAGCTTCTGAGATCAGCCTTTCTGCAGTGTCAATGGATCCAGAGTCACACTCTCTCCTTGGGAAAAAATAACCCAGCAATATCTCCTACTACTTAGAGGGCCAGGAGTGTGACATGTATATTTGAAAAATGATACAGTATAAAATCTGAGGCTGCTAGGTTTTAAGGCACCTAGATCAGATACATATTTTATAGATGAAAACACTGGAGACCAGAGAAAAAATTACTTGATTTATTACTTTGTGCCTGTTTTTGTTATTTCATGTGTTCAACAAACATTTGTTGAGTAGGTATTCTGTGGAAGGACCTGCCTTCAAGGATCTGTCAGTCTAGTGGAGAGAAGCATGCATAAACAGGAAGTCGCAATGCCAATCGGTGAGCCAAGTGGACATCTGAGAGGGCCACATAGCAGAGACAGCATTTGAACCCAATCTGGAAAGATATGCAGTCTTCCCCAAGGTGGAGAAGTGTGTCGCTGTGAGAAGGAGTGGCATGTTCAGAGACCCAGAGGTGGGAAGTGTGAGATCTGATAAAAGGACTCTTGAAAGCTGGCTGAAATGTAGGGTGTGTCTCTGTATGTATGAGTTTATGGGGTGGGGTCAGCAGGCAAAGCCAGAAGGTGAGGAGGTGCTGGATCATGAAAGGCTTTATACACCAGATGAAGGAGTCTAGACTGTTCTGTAGAAACTGGGAAAACCTTGAAGGATGTTAAGCAGAGGGATAGCAGAATTATAAATTAGTTTTGAACATATCATTCTGTGCACAGTCTAGAAAATGGACTGGGGTGATCCTGCAGGCAGGGAGACTGGACTAACCTTGCTGCATGTGCAATATTTGGGGATTTCAAAGTGGTGGTGTGGGTGGAAAAGATTGTCTGGAGTCGAGGAGAGAGACCCAGGTGGCTGTCAGGATTAGAATCCATGCACGCTGATCTCAGTCATACGGGATACCTCTTAAAAAACAGTCCATCAAAAGTGGCATTCAAGTGTGTTCTAGCGCCTGGTCTGAAAGGCTCCAGAGGAGAGAGAATGCTCAGCATTTGTTCTGGAAGACCTCCCTGGGTAGGCAGGGAGTTCCCTACGAGGTGAGGTGGAGGGAGTCATGGAGAAGCACTCAGGCCCCCTGTTCACTTGCACCGTGTCAGAGCCAGGAACCCACGAGGGCCAACCCCTTTTTATTTTGGAGCCATCCTTCATCAGATATAGTGTTCACTCACTTCCTTTTCAGCCCCCACCCCGTTCCTACCACCACCACCTCCTTGCTTTAGTCACTGGAGCTGAGTCATCCTTCGAGCCTATTCCTGTCTCCCCACACAGTGTCAGGGTGAAAGGGTTTGAGCATGAGCCACTGGGCGTGGACATTCCCATCTGCTGGCCAATCTCTGTGACTTCAGGAAAGAAGAGAGAAAAAGAGCTGATGTAGTCTGGGTACCTCCTGTGTGCCGCGCCATTGCCAGACTCATCAACATCTATGTCTTGTCACAATTGTCTTAGGCAGTGGTGTTATCCTCAGATGGGGAACATGAGGCTCAGTGAGGTTCAGTCATTTTCCCAAGGCCACACAGTAGGTAGACCTGAAGGATTTCAAAGTTTACACTATTTCCAATATATTACTTTGCCTCTTTACATCATCTCTGGGAAAGGATGGCATTTGATTCATCTCACAGTTTAGTATCTACTATGTGCAACACACTGTGCCAGAGTGGTTAATAGAGGGTTCCTGCTGTCAAGGAGCTCAGCATCTCATGATGGAAACCTTTGATCCTTAGATTTATTCACTCAATATTATTTGAGTACTACCTACAAGCAGAGCCCTTTTGGGGGATATGGAGATAAATAACCCAGGATCTCAGCCCTGGCACACAATAGCACTGAGCACAGGATGCTGTGGTAAAACAGAGGAAAAGATGTTTAATAGTCTATGAAGAATTCAAGGAAGACATTGCAGAGCTACTTTTAGACTGACATTGAAGAGTGAGTGTTTTGATAGACAAAGGATCTGGGGCAGGAAAACCAGTGCTGTAGAAACTAGAAGCACACTGAAGGGAAGTACAGGAAACATCAGGTATAAATAGAGAGTGGCAGTGGCTGGCAGATGATGGGTAGTTGTTGAGTAGTTGAAAGAAGCTTTGAAAGCCCCACTCACAAGAGAGGAATTCCTGAAGTCTTGAATAGTGGCTCGTTCTTCTGTTGACCCGTCAGCTCTTCATTACATGCTTCCTCTACACTAGGTGCTGGGCAAAGTGTTGGGGTACAGTGGAGGCTAAAAAGTACGGATAGGGCCGGGTGCAATGGCTTACGCCTCTAATCTCAGCACTTTGGCAGGCTGAGGCAGGTGGATCACCTGAGGTTGGGAGTTCGAGACCAGCCTGACCAACATGAAGAAACCCCGTCTCTGTTAAAAATACAAAAAAAAAAAAAAAAAAAAAAAAATTAGCCAGGCATGGTGGTGCATGCCTGTAATCCCAGCAACTCAGGAGGCTGAGGCAGGAGAATCGCTTGAACCCAGGAGGCAGGGGTTGTGGTAAGCCAAGATCACACCATTGTACTCTGGCCTGCACAACAAAAGCGAAACTGTCTCAAAAAAAAAATATATATATATATATACATATATATATATATATGGATAGTCCCCAACATCAAGGTGGTCAAAGACTCATCAGATGGCCACAGTTCAATGGACGCTTGCGAACTGGGATAGTGTTGAGAAGGAAAGACAGATGCTGTGAGAGACCATAGAACAGGAGGAATTGTTTTGGGGGAGTGTTGATGATAAGAAAGGGGTTATTTGAAGAAACTGCATTTAAGCTGAATCTGAACACTGAATGGGAGTAATTACATCAAGTGTGAGTGTGTGTGTGTGTACATGTTTGTGTGTTGAGAGAGTGGCTGGGATAGGGGATAAGGACAGGGAATAATACTGCTTCAGAAGGATGCTATTAACAAAGAGAATACAGTTGCTATAACAAACATTCTAGTAAAATAATAGCGTAGGGTGGCCGGGAAACTGGTGGCACCTTGCCGGGGTCCCTGAATTCAATTATCGAGGCCATGCCTTTGTGTTCATCCTGGGAAACAGCTGCTAAGCGCTGGTCTCAGAGCTTTCACTGACTTCCACTCCTGGATTTTGTTGTGTGACTAGGATGTTTATTCCTCAGAGTCTTCATCTGTAGAGTGGAATAGAACACACTTACGTGCCTTTCAGAATACGGAATCTAATAAAAAGTGACAAGATACAAGTTGTCTATAGACATTCATTCAACAATTTGGAGTTGATGTTTAGAGTGAGAGAGGGGCTTTGGAGCCTTAATTACACACACACACACACACACACACACACACACACACACACACACAGGCCAGGACTTAATATTGTCAGCCTCTAGTAGACAGATGTGGGTATTTGTTTCCATACTCACATATCTCTAAATAAAGAGGTGGGCTTTGAAGAGCTACAGGGCACTGACACCATCACTGTGCTCCTTGGCATGCTCCTGAAAAGAGAAAACTGCCTTCATTTCCTCTCTTTCTCTTTTTTCTTTTTTTTTTTTTTGAGACAGAGTCTTGCTCTGTAACTCCCAGGCTAGAGTGCAGTAGCACGATCTCGGCTCACTGCAACTTCTGCCTCCCTGGTACCAGTGATTCTCCTGCCTCAGCCTCCCAAGTAGCTGGGATTACAGGTGCCTGCCACCGTGCCTGGCTAATTTTTGTATTTTTAGTAGAGACAGGGTTTCACCATCTTGGCCAGGCTGGTCTCGAACTCCTGACCTCATGATCCACCAGCCTCGGCCTCCCAAAGTGCTGGGATTACAGGCATGAGCCACCGTGCCCAGCCCATTTTTTCTTGATTTGTAGCACCCTTTTTCTTCCTGGGGCTACAAAGGGGTTTAGGTTGGAGCCAAAGTACATCAGACACAAGCATTAGTGTGTGAACTGAGACTAGAGTCCAGATTTCCACAGCACTGAACTGCCACTTTCTGGGAGCCCAAGCCCTGGCAGTTTTCCTGCTTGTTGTACAAGAGCCTAAGAATGCTCAGACTCTGTAACCTTCAGAGACAAATGAGAAAACGTTTCCATGTTATTTGATAAGTTCCCATCCCTGAGAGCTTGACAGCCTGACAGAATGTCACTGTGCTGTAGGAACAAGTGTCCTGAAGTTGGAGCATAGCGTTTTGATTTCTAGCTTTGGTTCTGCCATAGGCTGTGTGACCTTGGACGTGGTCACGTCCACAATCTGAGGCCCTGCTTCCCCATATCTAAAGCAAGGTGGGTGGTACATGATTTTTGAGTCTTGTTGGCCTTGACATGCTATTCTCCTAGGACATGAAGCTCTCCCACAAGGACACTGGGTGGCATTTAACCTGGCCTTGGCCTACCATTTGCCTATGTTTATCATCTGCAAGAGGTTTCTCTCTTTCTTGCTGGTGTTCTGTCACCTAAAACCAAACTACAAACAAGTTTTCTCCACAACACTTTCAGTACCAGCATTTCATAGATGATTTCTACATAGTTTCAAGATTTTCTGTTGAGAAAGGCCCAGTGGCTCTAAACTGATGTCAAATTATATTTGATGCATAATACAGGCAGTGTAGTGTTCAATCAGTACAGGCTAAGGGAAAGGTGATGAATAGCACGATCAAGAGTAGCTGGGGTGGAGATGGGCAGATGGATTGATTTGGTCCAAACAGCCAATCATTAGAGCTTTCTCTTTTATCTCTACTATCCAATACTCTCCTTCCAAGTTTCTAGCTAAGAACAAATTTGCCTGGCAGATAAGAGTTTGCTTGTGAAGATTAATGCTTTTCTTTTCAAGATATTCACAATGATGTGTGCAAATATATGTATGCATATAGCTTATATTCTATACTTCTTTTTTCTTTAAATGGAGTCTCACTTTGTTGCCCAGGCTGCAGTGCAGTGGCATGATCTCAGCTTACTGCAACCTCCATCCCCTGGGTTCAAGCAATTCTCCTGCCACAGCCTCCCTGAGTAGCTGGGATTACAGATGTGTGCCATCACACCTGGCTAATTATTTGATTTTTTTTAACATCACCTGATTTTGATTACATCTGTGATTCCTGTGATTGGTCCAGAGCAGGGAAGGAAAGTGACAAAAACCTTAATGCTTAAGAAAGCCTTTTATAGAGGGCTTTTCTGATCTCTCCTCTACTGAAGACTTTCAGAAAATAAGAAAGTAGACATCATCCTCCCAACTTAAATCAAGGCAACCCCAATTCATGTCACTTCCTTGGATGCCCATGATAACTCTGTGAGGTCGGTAGGCCTGGATGGGGAAACAGAGACTCCGAAAGTCACCCAGCTAGCAGGTTGCAGCAGTAGACTCCAACTGCTACCTTAAAAAAAAAATATGTAGTTGTGTAAGTTTCATGAGAGCACGCACAGTATTATAATTTTGTAGATGAGGAAACAAATCTCCAAAGTGTTCCCTGGTTTGTGCTTTGGCCTGGCTGTACTGTTGACTTGGACAGATTCCCATCACACTGTGGTGCTTCTTTCTGTTCCATTATGAACGTTACCACTCTGGTGAGACAGTTTTACTCACGGCTCACACATCTGTCATTCTCTGTCCCTTTGAAAACCCATTTCATGGTCCAGTAGAGCAGAGTTTCATCCAATAGCACTATTGACTTGGTGGCTTCAAAGTGCAGTGCCCACCCCTGGCTGGGCTTGGGGCAGTAATGTTTAACAGTCTGGTAGTTAAATTAGAAGCAATAATAACACAAGAGTCAGGTCTGGTTCTAACACACGAATGAGTCCCAACCCTCTAGCTGTAACTGATATAAGTAGAAGGGGAGGAATGAATTTGGGATTCTTCTGTAGGATTCCTGATCTGTTCTTCTATGGCCAGACAGAGCAAGAAAACCCATGGGACCATGGACCACAACACAACCCCATGATTGGAAAAAATTATGTTTGACAGACCACCTCTCAAGACTCAATGCTGACAGGCTGGAAATAAACTAGAATAATTAATTCTAAAATAGTCACGAAGACAAATCTTCCCTCCAATTCAGTCCAAAGGTCTGGATTGGCTTAATGTCTAGAGTGTGTGCTATTTGACTATTTCTACTAAACATTAATTAAATAATCCACCTAGCCCTGGCCCCCAGAGCTCCAGGGTCCCCAGAAGTGGAATATCCTAACTGGTATCTGTCCCTTTCCAAGTTAGCCCTTGTATGAGTGCCCCACTGAGATGAGGTAGTGGGTTTTCAGCATTCAGTACCCTCCGATGCTCCAACCAGAGCAGCTTGGTTTGCGGTTCACCTCAGGACAATGCAAACTGAGCTATGCATTTACTGTAATTCTAATCAGATGATTCTATAATTGGAAGAACACCAGTGGCATTCTGTCTTTGGAGTCTTTTCCATTAAGCAACTGAACAAAGGCCAGGGGACCTTTAGTTGTCCCAAATGCAGATCGTGATAGAGACTCTGAGATCTGGATACTATGTTCCATTCTACAATAGGATCAAGTTCTTAATTTTTTCTTGGTAAGATTATAAAATGTGTATAGCGGTCATTTCACCCATGCTTTCAATAAATTCTGACCAACTGCTCTTCTAACAATGAAAAACAAATGAAATGAACAAAGTGTTTGTGTGTATTTGCGGTGGGGAGTGTGTGTATGTATGCTTGAAGATAGTGACTGAATATTTTAGGTAAATATTTCCAAGTCTAGATTATAATCATATATGATAATTGTTGACTAAAGTAATAAGAATAATAACCTGAATTTCTTAATCTCTCTAGATACCTCAATTAGAAACAGAAAGAAATATTATGGACAAATGCATTGGGGAACTAATTTGCAGTAGGAACTGTGCAAAGTATTGCATTGCTTTCGGAAATATAGGAATGAATCAGACCTCGATCTTGACTTTGAAGAGCTCATAATTTAAAGAGGGAGATAAATCATGATCATAAAAATAATAATCTAAGATAGAAAGTGCAGGGCCTGTGGCACTGGGATTTAGAGGAAGGAAAGTTTACTCCCTCCTGGGAAGCTCTGGCTTGACTTTTTGGAGGAGACAGACTTTAAAGAATGGGAAGGATTTGGTCCAAGGACAAACAAGGGGAAGGAATAATTGCAGGATCAAAGGTGAGATGCAAAGTGAGAATGTATAACTGGACAGTGGTGCCTTCACAGGCAGTTGGGGTAAATAAAGGACTCTACCAGTGACCCGAGGGATCTTGTTAAAATATAGATTCTGATGCAGTTGGTCTGGAGTGGAACCTGAAAATTTGCATTTCTAATAAACTCTCAGGTGATGCTGATGCTGCTGGTTCTCAGCCCCCTCTAAGCAACAGGGAATTATTACAGGTCTTAGACAGTACAGAGTTCCTGTTATGACCTTCAACCTTGGAAATCCCTTTAAGGAGACATTTTGAGGTTGCGGACACTCACATGATGACGGGTACAACAGCATTTCCTTTTCCTTCTCCGGTTGTACTGATCAAAATAAAAACCCAGTTGGGGTGAAAATGGACAAGGGGTGAAAAGGTTAACTAAAGACCTGGATTCTAGACACCAGATAATACACAAACCACAATGTAAATGCTGTTTTGGTTTCAGAAATGGTTTCTCCTCCTAAATTGTTAATTGAAGGGCAAAAGAGAGCTGATGAGTACCTATATATTTGAGAGTGACTTAGGTCCTCTAGCTTGATTGTTAATATAATTTTATAGTAAGATGACAATACTTCAGTAGTACCATGGGGAAAGAACAGGAATTAGAATCAAAAGATCTGACCTTACATTCTTTAACCTCTCTGGGCCTCAGATAAACTTTCTCATCTATAACACAGGAGAAAAATCCCTTCCCCAGCTACCTCTCAGTTCTTCATAAAAATCAAATAAGCTAATGGGTATGAAAGTGCTTTGCAGACTAAGAAGTGCCTTGCAGGTGTGATGGCTACCTTTTATTATTACGGATGGAGACATTAGTCTTTTCTCTGTCCCTGGGACTCGCTGGCAGAATGAGTTAGTGCAAACTCTGAGGAGAACCTGTGTCAGCCTCAGGGGCAAGGCCCCAGGTAATATGGCATGAGAGATCCTCCTGTAGAGTTTGCGTCTCCTATCAAAGCAGGATGCACCTGCTGCCTGTAGATCAGACATACACTTGCATCTGGTTGAGCAGCTTCCTGTGATCTCTGGGGAAATGTTATCAGCGGCAATATTGCCATACAGGGCATCCCCTGGGAGTGACTTTGGGGGCAAGACTTATGTCTCATGTTCTCTGCTACCCACTGAAGGCTATTCTGGCCAAGCCCCCAGAGCAGGTAACAGTGGCAGGTAAGAATATTTGTTAGGTAAGAGGAAAGTCCAGAGCATGAAGGCTCCAAGGTCTAAGACAAAAATAAGCAAGACACCAAGAAGTATTTTTTTTTTTTTAGCAGGAAAATAGGTGGCATTCAGAGAGTGAATAGGGGGACAAGAAGATAATTCCTGAGAGCCAAACCTACAAAGTCAATACCTAGACCAGAAAGCTCACTTTTCAGGAGAACTCTACTGCATTTTACATGTAATAGAACTGAGTGTCACTTAAGGTAACAGGCATTAGAAATCACCATGGAGGTCAGGTTCAATCCCCTAATTGCCTGCGAGGAAACAGGCATTTGGCAAAAAGGGGCTTGCCCTGAGTTAATAGAAGATCCCAGGATAAATCTCAGATCTCTTGATTATCTTTCTCTTGCTGTTTGAGAAGGGCCATCCTTTTTGCCCCTCCTGGCCTAAGTTTCTTCATTTCAAAAGTGATGGGAAAGGTCACTGTTTCCCTTGTGTGCTCTTCCAGCTCCACTATTCCATGGGTCCCAGAGACCCAGGCTTCAGTCTAGGCCTAGAGCATCTCCCCATTCAGGCGGTGTTCATAGGAATCATAGCCTCTCCCTTTATTCTCCCCTGGGGAATCTGCAGTAATGCTTAATCCCTGCTCCCAGACTCACTTTCGCAAGGGGAAATCAATAGATTCTTTAAGTAGTTGGACCACAGAATGATGCCTGGGTCTATTTTGTCAACCAGGTGGCTCTGGTGAAGGAAGTTGTGTGAGTCATTGTCGGCCAGAAATGTAAATCTGGACTGAGGCTTCCCTTGCAGTGAAATTTAGGTCTTTAGTAACAGTGACCTTCTGTACAGCACGTTACAGTTACAAAACACTTTACATACTTCATTTGTTTATCACAACTATTCCGAGACTTAGTGTTATTGTTATGCCCATTTTACAGAGGAGGAAAATAGACACGGGCACTATGGCAATTTGTCCAAGGTGACAGGAAGTGTGAGTGGCAGAGCTGGGACTGACTTAGTGAAGTCTTTGGACCTTATAATCCATGACCTGCGTACCACATCTCTTTGTATCAGGGTTCCTATTGTCTACTCAGCCTCAGTGGATAGAAACAAAAGCAAAGAAGGTCAGCCTGCTTGGGGTCATTTACATGGATATGCATTTCTGGAGAAGGGATAATTGCAGCATCATTGTGGATATTACAATCATGTAGACAGGCCTGGGAATAGGCAGATATATGGGACTGACAGCCTCTGTCCACTGCTGTCCACCACCCACTGACTCTTTCACCTTCTGTTTCTCAGACTAAAACTCACCCTTCCTGATTTAAAAACCAGGGCTTTTTTTCCTATTGTGTAAAATATGAAGCATAATCCAAACATGTAAAAAAGGATGACAAGTACTGTAACAAACATCCATCGTAGTGAAGTTTCATGCTGTTAGCTAAATATTTCCAGTTCTTTCCATTTCTGGGAACATGGTAGAATTGCACTCCTGGCCCTTGAGCAAGGTAAAGCCAGGTGCTAGTCTGGGCCACTTAGCTGTGAAAGGAGACAGCGTGTGTCACTTCCAATCTGGAGCATGTAATTGCTCTCTCTTTCCTTCTGGTGCAGCTGCCAGCAAGGAGGTGGTGACTGCTCTGTCAGCCTTGGTCCCTGAGTGGCAACAACAGGCAGCACCTGCCAACCTACAATGTGTGAAATAAAAAAAGAAATCTTTGCTCTTTTAAGCCATTGAGATTTGGGGTTTCTGTTATTGCAGCAAAACCTAACTTATACTGACCCTTACATTCATATTCCCACCACCATGACTTTTGAGAACGTTAACATTTCCTTATACCTGGTTCAGCTTTTTAAAAAAGCAAAATCCAAAAATAACTGTGTCCTTTGTAGCTTGCCTCCTTCCAGCCCTTTTCCTTCCTCCCCAGAATAGCTACCATCTCAAAGATGTATGCGTCTGTCCTGTCCATGTTTGGTAGATTTACTCCATAAGTATGTGTACAACACAATATACAGTATTACTTCATGTTACTAAAATTTGCATGAATAATATTGATTTATTCTAAAAATTGCTTTTGTATTCAACATTATTATTTTAGAAGTATCAATATTGAAACATCAGTTTCAGTTCATTCACTTTAACTTCAATATAATATCCCTTCATACGAATGTATCACAATTTATTAAGCCTTTTCCTACTAATGAACTTTTAAATTACTTTTTTCTTTTAAAAACAATTCTCTTAAATGCAAGGCTTTTTATGTAGGTATGCAAGAGCTTCTCTTGGTTGTATACCAAGAGTGGAATTGCTAAGATATAAGGTATACTAAACCTCAAATTTGATAGATATTGCCAAGTTTCTATCCAAAATGGCTTTTTTCATTTATAGTCCTATCATCAGTGTCTACATGTTTTGTCATTGCTTTATCATGTCAAACATTTCATGTTGTCCAACTTTTAAAATTTTAGCCAATCTGATGGGTCTGAAACGGCATCTCCTAATTTTTTATTTTGCATTTCTTTGAGTGTTAGTGAAGTTAAGCATCTTTCCATTTCTTTTAGGATTATTTCCTTTTCAGAGTTTTCCATGTTGATATAGTCTGATCACTTATTTTGATTTTTTTTTCTCTTTATGGATGTGTAGAATTTTCTTCCTCCTGTATTCTGGGTACTAATCCAGTTACATAAATTGTAAGTGCATTTTCTGCATCTGTGACTTGCTTTTAATTTTGTTCATTGCCCAGTTATCCTTCTCTCGCAAGCCATTGGCTGCCTGCTTGTGCACACACTTGATTTTTCAGATCATAGCAACTACATGGTGAAAATGGCTTGGAGGCGTGTTTTGAAAAACCTAGGTGAATAAATGTTGCTTGCTCTAAATATCTGTAGTAGGATATGGAATGTGTTTTTACAAGATAATCGGTGAAGGATCTGTTTTGCTTACTCAAGGATCTCATTTGCTAACACAATTGTGTGGTGAAAGCAAAAGAACCAGGTGTAAGTGGAAAAAACCTTAGTCATTAAGAGTTGTTTGGGCTGCTCAATGGTGAATATCAGGGGTGACTGGTTTCTCCCTGCCATGATGAATCCTGGCATGATTTGCCTGGCTGTTTTGACATTTTGTAGACCTAGCATATGTGGGAGGGCATTTGAAAGACGTCTCATACTCAAGTGGTCTCTCCTCTTCCCATACACACCTTACGGATTCTTCACAGGGTGTGATGATGGGAAGCCTAGACACGCTTATCAGAAGGTAGGAAAAAATGGTGTCTTGGAAGTGCTTGTAGCTTTCCAATGAGGAGAGTCACTTTAAAGCTTTGTTTATCTTTCAGTGCCTCAGCTAACCCCAGAGGAAAATCTTAGCTCAGGACAGGAAGCTCAGAGCACCCAAAAGGATGACTACTGCAGTGCAAGACTATTTATGTCTGCCTCTTACATATCCCTCCGTGCTCTCCCCCAGGAGGCCTGGGCTGTGCTGCAGCTCCAAGGAGGCCTGCATATATGATCACTCCCTAGGAAACCAAGGGGTATGGCAGAAACCAAGCTCTGGGATCAATTATGTTGGTAAAACTACAAAGGCAGGGGGTGAGCCAGAGTGTTGTGGCTTAGGAACAACTTGCTGAAAAAAGACCTGATGTTCCCAAGTAGAGCCCTGTGGCCCCAGGGGAGGTGACCTCGGCTGTCTGGTCAACCAGCCAGAGTGCTAGGTCTCAGAAGCCAGGACACACCTTCCGTTCCAGTTGACTCACTTGAGTGGCAAATTCTTTTCTCCCTCACAATCCTCTCATCTTCAAAGGGAATTCATTAAGCCCCACCATGCCATCGGCACTTGACCAGGTGTTATACTGGCCCATTAGGTAGACACAGGCCGTAGCCCCAGGGAGCATGCCAAATGAGGTGGAGGGTGGCAGCTGTGACCTAGTGACATCCCCTGAGGTGGTTTTGCAGCACCTTCTATAAACCCTCCAGCTGTTTCAAACTATTTGTGTGGGGCTTTCCACACAAGCTCTGTTCTCTCCCGTCCCCTTGCTTTAGTTCACTCTTTTCCTTTTGCTTGGAATGCTCTTCCGCTCTATCTGTCAATGCACTTAAATGCCCACTCCTGGATGGAGACTTTCCTGGCAACCCCAGGCAGAATTAGCCACTCCCAATTCTGTGTATTCCCATAGCACTCTGTATCATTAATATAGCACATGCCAATCTGTGCTGGAATCGTCTGCTTATATGTCTGTCTCCCTAATGGACTCTGAATTCCTTGAAGATGCATTCTGCAACTTATCCATCTTTGTTTCTTCAGCAAGAATTTGGTTGGTGCTCAGTAAATGTGTGCTGAGTTAAATGCAGAAAGGGACACAGCTCATGATTTTATCTGATTTTACCTTGTGGTATAACTGGAAGCAGGTCACGTCTGTCTGAGTTTTAGTTTCCTTTTCTGTAAAATGGGTGGGGGGAAGATAAATTAGAAAATGGCCTCTAAGAGGTTTTCTGGCTCTACTGTCTATGATTTTAAAATTCTAGTCTCCTATTGAAAAACCAAGAGTTCATCATAACTCTTTAAAGACCAACATGTTTTTGTTTACGTGTATTAAAGAGCCTGATGTTTCCTTCCCACCTCTAGTCTGCCACCTATAAAAAAAGTTGTGTATTGCTTAGCAGTTTGCAAATTTTCTGACTGAAGTTTCAAGAGGTTTGTGGGATTGATTGATTACAGGAAGTGTGTAAATTTTATCTTCCCTGGGGAATAAAATTGTGGGACTAATTGATCCTTTTAAAGGCTTATATTTTCTGGTGATTTTGTCAGCCTGGATACATGTGGAAAGGGGTCTTGTGTAGCTGCTTATGGCATCCCTGTATCTCTCTTCTCACCACAATGCAGGCCTCACTGCACATGCCACACCTAGTAGTCTGTGTCCCATGAGGCCCATGCTTTTCCTAGGCTACCTCTCTGTCCCTTGAGTTACATGTTTGGAAATTCCTGCATGGATAGGACTGAGTACCTCTCACCTTCTGAGAACATATTTACAACGTGCTAATAACATGTAACTATGATCTTAGAACTAGTCTACATGGTGAGTCAGACGGGGCTTATTTTAGACCCATTTTTCAGATGGAAGTAAGACACAGGGAGATGAAATGACTTGCATGAGGTCTCATGGCTAGGAAGGTCTTCTGGACCTGGCTTAATAAAACCCAATGTTCTTAATTTCATCACCTCCTTTAAAAATTACTTTGATTGCTGCTTTATTGATTGGCTGCTCTCAGGCCTCTTGGCTGATGAAACCAGAGGCAGGTGAATTCTACCAGAAGGAAAGAAAGGGTTCTAACCCACTATTGATTTTGTGGGACAAAGTGGCTGCATTCATTAGTGAAGGGGGAAGTCAGATTAGTTAAAACTGTCCATTTGGTGGTTTCTATCATTAGCATCTCACTATGCCAGTAAATGAGCTGTTAAAGCCTGAAGTAGGGGCTCCTCCTGAAAGCTCGAGAGGATTCCAAAGCTGCTGGGCTCCGTGGAGGAACATCCAGGAGCACATGGTCTCCATGTTTCCTTTTTTAACTCTACAAAGGCAGCTAAGAGGGAGTGCAACTTGTTATTGCACATCTCTAAGTGTCAGTTTTTCTATCTGTGAAATGGGGATAATAAATCCTCCCTAGCTTACCTCAGAGGATGGCTGTGAGGGTCACATATTATGATGGAGGTGGCAGTGCTCTAGAATCTGAAAGTGCAGTGCGAAAATCAGGGAATATCATTTGCTCTTGTTATTATACTTTTTTTTTTTTTTTTTTTTTTTTTTTTTTTTTTTTTTTTTTGAGACTGAGATTCACTCTGTTGCCCAGGCTGGAGTGCAATGGCACGATCTCAGCTCACTGCAACCTCCGCCTCCCAGGTTCGAGGAAATCTCCTGTCTCATCCTCTCGAGTAGCTGGGATTACAGGCACCCACCACCATACCTAGCTAATTTTTGTGTTTTTGGTAGACAGGGTGTTTCACCATGTTGGCCAGGCTGGTGTTGAACTCCTGACCTCAGGTGATCCACCCCCCTCGGCCTCCCAAACTGCTGGTTTTACAGGTGTGAGCCACTGTGTCCAGCCTTGTTATTCTACTTTCATAACTGTGAATGATCTTAATAAAGGGAATTAAGCCCAGCTTGATGCGTGTGTCCTAAAAGTGGCCCAAGGTGATATTATGTGGGAATACGTGGAACTGTGAAGTATGAATGATGGCAGTGCTTGCCCTAACCTACCCGTCAGAACACTGGAGAAGACTCAAGTACATAATGGATTCAAGGGCATTGTCAAATGATAAAAATTATCATGATGATGACTTTTTTTTTCTCTAAGGTTAAAGATATCTCTTAATAACTTGAAAGAAATGTACTCAAACCCTCTCTGATGCTATTTTCGTCATGGCTCTACCTCATCTTGGGAGTAAAGCGTTCCACTTGGCTGAGAAGTAGGAGAGGGGCTGGGTCGGAACTCATCTGCTCAGGTTTTGTTCCTCATACCATTCGGATGCTCTTTTTGAGTCAATAGCTCTAGCTTTTTGTAATGATCTATAAGCTTCTGGCTCCTTTGGCTCTAACTAGTCCCTGAGGATCAATTTCCTTTCCAAAGAGGGTGGGTTTTTTGTTGTTGTTGTTGTTGTTGTTTTTTAATTTTCTCTCTTTTATCTGGGGAAAAAATAGCCACTCTCATAGACTGTAAAAAAAAAAAAAAAACTTCTTTTTGGGAGCCTTAAAAATATTTGAAATAAATAGGGCTCAACCTTAACTTAATAACGTCAAGTGAAACAATACATACTTTTTATTACCAGAGAGTAGAGGCAGCTTTCAATATACGGGACATGCAATGGGATGTTACATTGCAAATAAAAAGATAAAACTAGAACAATAGCGAGAAAGCCAATGTGTTATGTTGTAAGGCTTGGTGTAGTTACTGCAACTGAGCGTGAAATATCAACTGAGCTTCCTGGCAGGCAGGACAAAAAAGTAAACATGATGACTTACATGATATTCTTTTTCTGATTGAAGTGTGTGTCCTGATTATTTGAGAGACATTTTTCCTAATATTAATTTTGAAAAGGAATGTATCACTGAGTAATTATCTGAGTATATTCATTAGAAGAGTAATGAATATGTCTTTAGCAAGAGTTTTACATCTAATGAAAAAAAGTTCTTATATTTCCATCTCATTCCTGGTTTTGAACTGCGAGCGCATATTAACTAGTGACTAATTTTTTTCACTTGGATATTTCAGAGTCATCCTAAACTGAACATATTCCAAACTGCATTCATTAACTTCTTTCTGAAATTGGTTCCTCTTTATCTTGGTTAAAGCATCACACACGCACAAGCTCTCCCTGTCAGAAAACCTCAGGTTGTTTAGGTGACTCCACCCCAACCTCCAGCCCACACCCAGTGAATCCTGGAGACACTGTCTCCTCGATTTATTCAAAATCATCCCTCTCCTCTTCACCTCCAACACCCCTGCTTCAGTTCTGGTCCCTATCATCTCTCACCTAGGCTATTTCAATGACTTCTTAACTTGCTTTCTTATTATTTCAACTTGTTCTCTATACTACCTCTCTACAGACTCATCTATAAAAAATGCAAACCTGATCTTTCTGAATAGGCTGCCCGTTGCTTTCAAGGTGAAATCTAAAATCATGGCCTGGCAGATGAAGACTTTCACCGCCTGGTTTTCAGTCTGATCTGCTGCCACACCCCTGACAGATTCTCTGTTCCAGTTAACACGGGCTACTTGCTCCCCCGGTGCACATCGCTGCCCCTGTGGCCATGTTTTGCACGGGCTACTACTTCTGTCTAGAACTCCTGCCACCTTTGCAAACCTGGTTCCCTCCTATTCTAGGAAGCTTTCCTGATCCCCTTCCAACAGCCACCATAGTGTGGTTTTCCCTCCTTGGTATGCCCCAATACCTGTGTAAATCTCAGTTATACTTACCACACGGTGCTGCAACTGTTTGCTTAGTTTCTGAATCCTCCAAGACTTTTCAAATACAGGAATGGAACCTCATTCATCCTAGATTTCCAGCTCTATATATGTGCTTGACACAGTTGGAGCCTGATAAGTATTTGTTGACTAAATGGGCAGATGAAAGAATAATGTTGTACATGGAGCAATAAGGTTGTCTTTAGGATATGTTAATTGGTGATACAGAATCAATAGGTGTTGTGTTGATCAGCAGAACTTTTCCTTTAGGATATATGGAGGACTGGGTGGATAGACAGTGCTTTAGACAAACCTCTCTGAAATCATCTCTGTGTGCTGGCTTTGGGTGGGTGCTGGATGGCAGACAGTGAGTGGCTATGCTGTTTGCAGAAGCCTCAGTGGCTGACATTCTGTGTGCCCAACCTAGGCACAGCTGTATATTTTACTCACCCTATGTGTGTTTGGGTAGCTAAGGGCAGTGATATTGCATGAAGGAAAGAAAGAAGCCTGACCAGGAAGTGGATTATAAAGGTGTCTTCCTGCACAGCCAGGATTTCCCTCAAAAAGTATTGCTTTCTATCAAGTACCTGGCAGAGAATCAATGGAGAATCTTTTCCTTGTTCTGCTTCATCAAGTTTCACACCATATAAAAATTTTTTTGACCAAGTCCTGCTTGTAACTGAATTAACTGGGGTGCTTGTTTAAAATGCAGACCCCCCCAGGCACCCCGCCAACAGACCGTAGCCTCAAATATGGCCTCAAAGTTGGTTGGGGAAAATTTTTGAGCATAGTCCATTGCCCAGCTCTTCAGAGATAATGGTAAAGCCCTAGAATGACGGTGCCTGGGCTGGATCATGTTTTTAACCTCCACAAGTTACTTGTTGTGAAAGTTTGTGGGCAAAAGCAGTTTTGGATGTGCCTAGGCCCAATACAATAGAGCTACTCCACAGGCCTTAGGGGCCATTCACCTTATGTCTCGCAAGCCCCGCCTGAGCCTGACTGAACTTAGCAGAGCCATGGTATGGGCTTGTGCTCTAGATAGAGGACTCAAGTTCCCATGCAGGGCTTGCCTAGCACAGCATGGATTCGTCTAGTAATCAACTTTTAAGCAAGTCATATTAATAATTCAAAGCCAAACAGGATTTTGCTGTCCTCAAAACTCTTGCACTTGCATTCTTTCCTTTGATCTCACAATAGCCCTGGAAGCAGGCAAAACCAGGGCTCTTCCCATGTTGTAGACAAAGAAACTGAGATTCAGAAATGGCAGGTGACTTGTGCAAGGTCCACAGATGGGACTGCAACTGCCTGATCTAAGATTCTGACTCCATTTTCATGCTGTGCTGGATTCCACTATGCTTGCTGATCTCTCAAGTCATCAGATTTGAAAAGAACATTACTAAGGATGTTAGAGCTGTATTTTAGGGCTCAGTGATGTCCATAAAAATAAGAATTTCCATTTCTGAATTATTAGAGCAGACACTTGTGGCTGAATGTTAAAACTTGAGTCCCATAAGTCAAGAAGGCTTGCAAAGTTCATTACAGGATCCTAAGCCTCCAGAGAAGTTTCCAGTGGTATGTTGACTTGCATAAATGGGACAGACAGTGGTGGGCATCTTTTCCTCACTCCATGGTTATTGATGTCACATTGAGAGCTTGAATGTGCCATGGTGCAAGTATTTATACCACAGAAATCAGCAAAACCTATAATTCAGGGCTTTTTCACCACTGTAGAACCAGTTAAACATTTTCCAGCTTATAGCTAATGGTGACTGCACAAATAAGAGTCTGAAAATTCTCCTCTGTCACCTGCATGGCACAGGCGTTGATTTTGCCTCTAACCACAAGTCATACCCCAGTGCCCATCTTTAAATGGGAGACTCCTTTTATCTGAGCTTGCAAAATCAGATTCATGGGTTTCTACTAATAGTCCCTTGCATTTGTGTAGTTTGTAACGTGTTTTCACATCCCTCATCACTTCTGAACTGTGTATAATCTATCGGGCAGATGTCATCTACCCTTGGTAGGACAGAAGGGCCTGGAGATCTGACAGGTGATGTGACCACTGTCAGTGTCATAGGCCTGTAAGTGGCAGCCAGGGACTTGAACTGGGTCTTCATCTCCTTGTTCTGTGCTCCTTTCCTTTGTACTAGCTACCTCCTTCACCTAGGATACTTGCAATGTCTGGAGATGAAACCACTGTCTAGGGCGCAGAGAAGAGTTGCCTAGCAGCAGTGTAACATTGGAGTGTAACTTAGCCATTGACAGAAAAGAACAGACATGCTAGCTTGAGAGTATCCACACTTAACTGCTAGTTCCACTTTACTGATCCAATGCAAGGAAAGAAGTCTATGTTCACTTCTCCTCTGTCTTCCATCCTCTCTTTGTTTTGTTTTGTTTTTTTTTTTTTAAAAAAAACTTTTATGGGTACTTTGTGTCTTTAGGTCCTGCTGAAGGTTCTGCGCACAACAGATATTTGGAGTCTCCTGAATGATGTAGCAGTAATGCCCTGTTCCGCCTGTTGCATAACTCCCAGCCTCATACTGCCTGGTGATGGAATTATTGATTGTTAAGCATTTCACAACACATTTTCAAAACATGCTGAAGGTCAAGAATGGATGACTCATAGGCAGTAACAGTTCTTTCTGCCTCAGTCCCTCTACATGATATTGGTAAGGTTGGTAATGAAAGTCATTGAAGAAATTGAGGCAAAAGTTAACTCTGTCCAATCCTGGCAAGCAGGATTATTAAGTGATTCGAAAAAAATAATTCTTGAAACTCTATTTAGTGATTGATCTTCTAAATCACTTGGTTTTGTTGCTGTTTGATTGATTGATTTTTTTTTTTTTTTGAGACAGTCTTGCTTTGTCACCCAGGCTGGAGTGCAGTGGCATGATCTCAGCTCACCATAACCTCTGCCTACCGGTTCAAGTGTTTCTCCCGCCTCAGCCTCCCAAGTAGCTGGGATTACAGGTGTGTGCCACCACACCCAGAAATTTTTGTATTTTTAGTAGAGATGGAGTTTTGCCATGTTGGCCAGGCTGGTCTCGAACTGGCCTCAAGCAATCCACCTGCCTCAGCCTCCCAAAGTGCTGGGATTATAGGCATGAGCCACCATGCCTGGCTTCACTTTGATTTTAATGTCAAGTCTCATAAATAGTATAAAGTGGGAGTTAAGGGATTTCAGTGCTGATTTTGCCACTAACTTGTCCAAAAGCACCAGAGAGTACCACTGAGGTACTCAGCTGAGGAAAAACGCTTAGATGATATCTAGGGAACTTTACTGCTCTGATGGTCTGTGTTTGATTCCGGTTTACAGATAATTACTCATCTCTCTGCCTGAGGCCAAGAAAAGCTCTCTGTGGAGCAGTGTGGAAGAATGCCTTAGAGCACAGTAGCAGAGAGTTCCAGACCCGGAGGCAAGGGGATCTGGGTTAACTCTCAACGTTGCCACCTGTGACTTGAATTTTCTGACAGGGTGCTGGGCCTGCTAGCATCTCAGTTTTCTCACCTGTAAAATGGAGACAATACAGTGTGTGAGCTTTTTTTGGTACAAACTCGAATGCATGGAAAGACCTACAACATGTTTCCACATGGGCTAGTTGAAAGTTTTGGAGGAAAAAATATCAAGCAGATAATTTTTAATTTTTTTTTCTTTTTTTCTTTTTTTTTTGAGGCAGAGTCTTGCTCTGTCACCCAGGCTGGAGGACAGTCCCACGATTTCGTCTCACTGCAACCTCCACCTGCTGAGTTCAAGTGAATCTCATGCCTCAGCCTTCCCAGTAGCTGGGACTACAGGCGCGTGCTACCACGCCCGGCTAATTTTTGTATTTTTAGTAGAGATTGGGTTTCACCATGTTGGCCAGGCTGGTCTCGAACTCCTAACCTTAGGTGATTCACCCCCCACCTCGGCCTCCCAGAGTGCTGGGATTACAGGTGTGAGCCACCGCGCCCAGCGGTAAAATTCTTAATATGTAAGTATTTTCTTCAAAAATGAATCTAATTTGCATAACTAAAGTTTCTGACTGCTTTATCTAGAATAATCATGGGACTGGAAGTTTCTTAGTAGTTCTTCTCTAGGTTTTTGCACTTTAAATACCCTGCAGGTCTTTTCATTCTAATATAACATAATCACAGTAATAAGAAGTGTGACAAAGCTCTAGTAGTTCATGGTGCCTGTGCCTCATTCACGCATCAGCGAAGCCTCCCTCAGCATCCTCTCCCCACATCCATCCCTGCACACTGCACCCTCTCCAAGCTGCTGCCAGCCATGCTGCTCCCCTGCCTCCTGACTGGAGGGCAAGCCAGTAAAAAAGGAAGCAAATTCGGTTATGTAAAGCACATTCTGGGTGAGGAAAGGCAAGCATGTGTTTCTGCTTGACTGAAGTTGCTTTTTTTTTCCCCACCAGTTTGTCCTCTTATTGGGATACGTCAGAAATTAGAGAGACCCTGGCAATCACAGCTTCCACCTCCTCATTTTACAAATGAGCAACTAGGCTCAGAGTATAGAAGTGGCTTTCCCAGGGTCACACAGCCAGCTTGTGACAGAGTCAGGATTCAAGTACCATCTCCTGACTTCTCCATTGCACCAGACGTCGATAGAACACAGAGAACCTAAAAGAAGAAAGAAAAAAAAAATAGAGCTTTTGGAAATATATTGGGCTTCTGGTTTTCAAGGACAATTTTATGATAAGTAGCAATGATGCCTCAAAAGCTCTGGTAGCTAGCTTGAATGAACTTATGTAATAAACATTTATCACAGAACATGTGTCATCAAACACCTGCCAGTTCTGAGCGTTGGCACCAAAGCTGCTTTCATTGTCAAAGAAAAGAGGGGGAAAGGAACTTGGCTGAACAAAGCTGGCAGACGTTTATACTAGAAAATTTAGAGGTAATTTCTAGAGGAACAGAAACACATTTTCAAAGTCTTATAAAATTTATTTAAATGTGATTGGGTGAATTTAGCAGTTAAAGAAGTGAAGAATGCCGAGGTCCAATTGGTGCCTGAGGCTTCTTCCAGGCCCCTATCTTTTCTGTCTGCCTTGGGCACAGATTTCTAGATGCCTGGAGATGGACAGGCCCAGAGGTTGCCCAGAGCGATGTCTGAGGTTACTGATCTCTATCTAGGCTTCCATAGAAACACATCCCAAAACGTTCTTGGTTCTTATTGGAATCTCATCTCATTTGCAGAACATGGCCAGAGTCAAAGAAAGATGGACCATGTGTCACTCAGACTGAGTCCATCCATACAAAGAGAATTCTCTAGCCTGTATTGGAAGACAATCTACATCAGCATGACAGGGCATGTAGCCGAATACGTGGCCACTTCCCTTTGGCTACTCACACATTTTTGAACTGCAAGATCTGTTCTTTATCTACTCATCTAATGGTTATTACTGGGAGAGCATTGGATTATAAATTCTGTTGCACTTGCAGGTGTAATGAGCTCTTTGAACCTCAGTTTCCTCACCAATCAGATACTATTCATTAACTGCCTTGTGGACAACACCTAGTTGTTGGGAACATTGCATGAATGACAGGTGGAGGTGCTTTGTAAACGCTAAAGCCCGCCATGAATGTGAAGGATCGTTGCTGCTCTTCTGTCCCCAACAACGTGCTAAGCACCAAGGGAGTTCAAAAAAATGTAAGACATGGTCCCTACCCTCCAGGAACTTACAACTCATTGTTGAGAGACCAAGACACATCCCCTAAAAACAGATATATAACACCTCAAGTCTGTGAAGTACTTACTATTTAAATGATGCCCGGAGCCTCTGAACCCCCTAGGAGTACAGAGGAGGGGGAGATCATTAATGGTGTGGAGAAGTTGGAGGAGGTGAGACGATGCCAGGTGATAAAGTAGACAGAGAAGTTGATGGTCTTTTTTTTGAGACAAGGTCTCACCTGTTGCCCAGGCTGGAGTGCAGTGGCATGATCGGCCCACTGCAACCTCCACCTCCTAGGTTCAAGCAATTCTCGTGCCTCGACTTCCTGACATAGCTGGGACTACAGGCACGCACCGCCACACCTGGCTAATTTTTGTATTTTTAGTAGAGACAGGGTTTCACCATGTTGGCCAGGCTGGTCTCGAACTCCTGACCTCAAGCAATCCACCCACCTCAGCCTCCTAAAGTTCCGGGATTACAGGTGTGAGCCACTGTGCCCTGGCCTGAAGAAGGTCTTTATGAGTACAGCATGACTGCTGTAGAGTTTTGTCACCGCCGCTTAAGGAAGAGCTTCCCAATGTTGGATATGTCTGTAACTTCATAATTTTTTTAATTTTGCGCTTTTGTGGATTTCCTCAATTGGCTTTCTTATTGACCCCCAGGATCACACAGAACACTTCAAACTCCTCTTACATATTCTTGATTTCATCATTTAGCTGAAGATGCAGTCCCTGTCTTTCTTTCTGAGTGTTCCTTACCACCTTCCTTTTAAATTACCTTTTTCATTGGTTAAATGCCATGAAACTTCATCAATTCTAGTTTTATCTGTCACTTGACCCAAAGACAAGAGAGTTGAATCCTGCACCTTAAAGGAAAAGAAAAAAGGAAAAAAAGCTCGTGGGAACCTTATTTACCTCAACTGGGGAAATTTTTTGCTCTTGCGCAAAGGTCAGGTCTCATGAAACTTGTGAAATAGGTGTTTTTATCTCTTTTCTTTTCCAACTGATCAGATAGATATCTCTCCAGGAATTTGGTGTCAGAAATCAAATTCAATGAATGGGAAGTTTGACAAGATTCAGGATAGTCTTGCCAAATAGCACAGGAGAGGAGGTAAAGTTAGGTCAGATCAAGGGGGCAGCAAAAATGAAGTTTATAATGGATATACTGTATATTTGTCATGGGAAGGGGCTTCAGTCAATAGCAATTGATATTAATGAAACATAAAACAAAAGAAATGACAATAAACAATCAGGAAAACTTTGAAACAACTTCTTTTTATGTAGGTAACATTAAAGAAAATTAAAGAAAAGGAATCTGCTTTATTTTATAAAATAAATGCTCTAATATTTGCAAAAAAAAATTTACCTAAAAATGCTGCTACTGAATAAACAAAACTACCCAAAATTAGAGAACAAAAGCATAAAAATTATAAAAATAAAAAATATTTTTGAAATGTCTTAGATGATACACAAAAAATGCAGATTTGTATAATACAAATACACCATTGCCCTGGGATGACCTCTTATCATTGTCTAAGCAAGTTATAGTGCCACGGTGTGTTTCAGACTATGCTATAGAAAATCTTTAGCACTCACCTTAAAAGTTTAGAAAGAACAACCTTTAACAGGATCATAGAAAATGTTCCATCAGATCAAAACAAATAAGCAAACAAACTGAAGCAGGTCATTTTTCTCTTTTTGGCACTGTGCAGGACCATATGCTTCCAGAGATGGGAATTTAAAAATAGCCTGTCACACAGCTCACATTGTAATGCTGGGACATGATGGGGGTGGGAAAGATTACCTCACACTTAATAATAGTGACACTTCACATTTACACCAACCTCTTTGCAGAGTAACCAAGAGTATTTCTCAGTTCTTTTTTTCCTTTAAAAATAATATGATCTTCTTGATACCCTGTAAGTGGAATAGGAGGGAGTACAATTCTTCCCACCTTACAGAGAAGACGATCAAGGCCTCTAAAGGTAAAGTGACTCACTCAGGATTACAGAGTCACCCAGGGATTAGTGCTGTGCTGTTCAAAATACACTGGGCTGCCAACTGCAGCAACATCCTGGGCCTGTGAGAACCATGGGTTCATAGGATGTTGCACAAAAAAGAGAGAAATTTGCTTCCCATTGCCTGTGTTTTGAAATGCACTGCCTTTCATCTTGAGCATTTCATAAGTTTCTAATTTTAAGGCAAATTGCTTATAAGCCATGGTGACCTATATTAGCTGACATTTGAAATCAATCTCACACCAGTAAACGCCTTAGATTTGCATTTGGTACCCCCTTGCAGAGTCATAATAACAATGTAATTTCTCACATCTCCATAATTCTTTACACTTGAAAATGGTTGTACATTCACCATCTCATCAGATCTGTATAAGCAGCTGTAATTTAAGCCAGGCCAGAGTTATGATGAGAGGGAACAGAAGCTCAGGATATGAAAAAAACTTTCTCATTTGGTAAAAGCCACAGAAACTGATGAAACCCAGGTCTTCTCTCTGCATGTGTAGGGTATTTTCCTGCCAACCATACAGCCTCTTAGGTCTAAATAATGTGTTGAGACTCCACTGCAAGTGTGTGTGCACTCAGGAGTGACTCTTCTACCCAGTTTTGTGCCCAACACTCAGTTCCTAATTGGCTGCAAAACCCTGAAGAGAGATTCTAGATGTGGCAGGCACCAGGTGAAGTCAGCAGTGAGCTTCCTTTGTGGAGGGAAGGAAAATTCTTGGCATACTGATGGGTCCAGGCAGACACTTTGGATATGTGTGGAGCCCAGTGATGTTGTGTTACTGGGTAGCCTTAACCCTTATTCCAACCTTAACTCCCTCTACTCTGTGCCATAAACGCTCTCCTTCCAATACCCCCCATTCCTCTGCTGCCTTCGCCTTTATTGTACCTGGCAAAACTGCAATCCTGGTGAAATATATATCCTCTAATTCCTCCATTGCTTGCACCCAAACAGTAGAATGTTGTTAAGAACACTGTAAACCATGCTGATCAGTTCACTTTAAATTTGTGATCACAAACCTGAAACGGACCATGCCAGAGGATCCTATGATGCTTTTAGAAAATTCACTTTTCGGTCTCTGTGTCAACTCTTTCAAACTTTTAGCTCCCTACTTGAATATCCACCATGCTCTACACATCCCATGCCCTGGGATTGTGACCTTCCTTTTTGCTATCAGAGGAGAGTTATTGCATTTTTCCTTAACCCACCTGCATCTGTGCCCACATACACTGCCTCCCTCTTATTATAGTGGAGGAAGAGGCATAGTTTCTAAGGCCAACCCTTCCATTTGTCCTCTGTATCCCATCTCCTTTCCTATGCTTCTCTCTTGCCACATCAATTTCTGATGTTCCATTACATCTATCCTATCAGCATACAAATATGCCTTTATAACAACTACTAAAAATAAAAAAAACACCCCAGGTCTCCCTTGGCCCCACATGTCCCTTTAGCTATCATCCTCTTTCTTTGATGCCTTCACAAAAAAACCTTTAAAAGTAAGATCTACATTTCCTGCCTCCACTTCTTTAGCTCCTATTCTCTCCTCAACTCTGCTCTAATTTTCTTCAGACTCTATATCACTCCGCTTAAACAGCCTTTATCAGAGTCACCAACGACCTGCATGTTTCCAAGGTCAAAGTGTATTCAGCTAACTGAGTTATTGAGCTGAATTGGACATGGTCAATCCTTCATACTTCTTTAAACACTTTCTTCTCCAGGCTTTGTGATCCCACACTCACCTGGTTTGTCCTTACCTTTCTGTCTCCTTGTCTGGTTGTTTCTCCTTGACATCAGATTTTGGCGTGCTCTGGGGTTCCTATCTCTATTCTGTCTGTACTCTTCTTAGATGAACTCATTGAGTCCCATGGCTTTAAAATACCATTTATATGCAGATAACTTCAAATCTCTATCTCTAACTGACTTCTCCCTTGAGCTTCAGACTCCATAACTCTACTTGTATATGTAATAAACACTTCACACAAACTGTGACCCAAACCAAACTATTGATTTAGTCTTTCTCTACCCCAAATTCCTCTTCCTCAAGTCTTCCCTATCACAGTAAGTGCTACCTGGCCTCCTAGCTATTCGTTCAACACAAATAATTGAGTCATTCTAATATTCTTTATTTCCCTGAAACCCTATGTGTAATCTCTCAGCAAGTGCTATTGACTTTACATCTAAAATATATGTCAAATTAGACTATTTCTCACCATCTGCACTGCTGACTATCTTATTCCAAGCTATTATCATGTTCTTCCTGCCCACGCTTTTTCCCTCTACAGTCAGCTCTTCGTGCAGTAGCCAGACTGATCTTTCTAAAGCCATAAATTATAAGTTTATCTCTTTGCTAAACCCTCTCACCATGAGCTATAAAACCCCACATGATCTGGTCCTAACTGCCTGTTCAACATCATCTCCCTCCACTCTCAGCCTTATCCACGAACTTCACTGGCCTTTTTCTCCCTCAAACTTGCTCAATACTTTCAGATATGAAGAACGTTCACTTACTTTTCCTTCTGTTTGGATGTTCTTCTTCTGGATCTACAATGGCTGCATCATCTTGTCATTCAGGCCTCAGTTCTAATGTCATTTCTGTAGAGCAAGTTCACTTGACTGATGTAGCTAAGGTATCTCTCTTTAGAATGAGGTAAGTATCCTAACCTCTCACCAGAGAAGTGTTTTCTTTAGGTTGAATTTTAGTGAATTATAAATTGAAATTGTCTCTTGTGGTTTCTAAGGACATTATTTGCTCTGTCACTTGGTGGCCTTTTCTATAAAACCCCACATGAGGAATTCTTTTAGGTCTAAGTGCTAGAAAAGCTTTGCTTCCCTTGAGGAATTGATAATGACACAAGTGATTTTGCTTTGTTTTATTTGGCTTTGCCAACACGAAGCTCAGAGCCAAAATTTTGGCTGCTTTATTGCAAATGTGTAAAAATATATGACTTGGTTGTCTGTCTAGACAGCACTGTCTAATAGATCTTTCTGCAATCATGGCAATATTCTGTATCTGAAATGTCTAATAAGTAGCCACTGGCCACATGTGGTGACTGAGCACTTAAAATGTGGCTTGTGAACCTGAGGAGCTACATTTTAACTATATTTAATTTTAATTAATTTAAATGTAAATAGATACATGTGCCTTGTGGCTGCCACATTGGAAAGCACAATCCTATATACCCTATGGTTTATTTATAAGATATTGTAGTTTATTTTTAGGTACTCCTCATTATTTGTTATTGTATTTCCTATAAATTACCTCAAACCTTTGTGGCTGGAGGTAGAAAAAAAAAAGAAGGGATCAAAGCACAATTAAATGAACAATTGACCTTGCAGGGCATGTCAGCGTGTTTATAGGGTTGAAGGAAGTGGCAAGTATACAGCAACAGTGGATCTTAAATCCTATTTCTCCTTGTGAGATCTATGGAATGGGCACCAGCATCAAGTTGGAGATTCAAGTTCTAGTTCTTGTTTTGCTGTTGGACACGTGTGGCTCTGAGTCAACCAGAGGTTTAGTATGTTCATATGTAAAATGGGACTTCTGTATTGGTGACCTGAAGCCTTTGGCATCTGAGATGCAGATGTACAACCGCTGTACCCATTTCTGTGCCTTCCAAAGTCAAGGAGGCCAGCCCTTGGCTACCTACCTGAAATAGAAGGCAAGCCTTTGAGAAATCATCTCATTCAAGCCCATGCTTCAAGGCGGAGTCGCCGGTAAACTAATTTAAAACAAATAGGAAGAGTCCTACCTTCCAAATGTCTTCTGGTGGAAAATAATTCATCCTACATACTTAGTAATTAGGATGTTTTTAATACAGAATGAAGTATCATACCCCTTAGTATATAAAGGCACAGGACTGAAATCAGAAGACAGGTTCTAGTCCCAGTTCAGCTACTAACTATCTGTGTGACTTAGATCAAGTCAAAGTTTCTTCTTTGTTTAAATGAGAAGATTGGACCAAATGATCTTTAATTTCCTGTCTAGCATTAGCCATAACCATAGCTAATATTTATTAAGTAGTTGGAATGTACCAAAATGTAGTACCTTATTTTGTCCTATGGCCACTGAGAATATTATTATTCCCATTTTAAAGATAGAAGAAACTGAGCTTTAGTGTTTCCCAAAGACATACAGTTGGTAAATGGTAGAGTCTTTATCTGAACCCCCGTGGTCTGGATTCAGGACCCACTTTCTTACCTGTTTTGTCTTCTCTAGAAATTTGTGATTTTTATAGGCCAGAACACTCTTGTTATTCTGGTTAGACAAAGAGTTGACTTCATCCTTTAAATTGAACATTCCCAAATCTGGGTCTCAAATGGGCCCAAATAGTGTCTGTTCAGTCTTTGGAGTGGCCAGGAAGAACTCAGCACAGCCACAATTAATGAGTTGGTTGCTACTGGGCAAGAGTGGCCTTGTTCTTTCACCCAGTTTGCTGTACAAATAATACCATGTTCTAGGTATGCTGTATATAAAAAACGTTGGGAAGCATGTGAATTTAGATGTATGTCATGACAAGGGTTTAGCTTGGACTTTTCACAAGTCATAGCATACACATTTCACAAGATCCTATCACAAAGAGATGGGTTATCCCACAAATCTCAGGCATCACTTCTTGAACGTGGAGCACCTCAATCATCCCTGTGTCTCCAACTTGTTGATTTCAGAAGCTGATCCTAAGCTCATCTTCAATATGTAAATGATTTTGCTAATTGTTAGAAAAGCACATTGTTAGAATAGCTAATTGTTAAAACAGTTGGTTAGAATCCATGGGAGCTTCAGCAATTTTGAGTCCAATCCCAAGAGGGAAGAGGATTTTCTTAAGGTCAGTGTCAGAGCTTGGACTAAATCCCCGGTCTCTTTCATGCCCAAGAAAGGGCCCTTTTTCCCTTTTCTGACTAGTAGTCAGGTCTACTTCCTTGGGAGATGGAACAAATGAAACACAACTGAAATTTCATCTTGCCTCTGCAGATGTCAGGAGCAAGGGAGCACCAGTGGTAGAAGAACCTGCCTCCCCTGGCTCCATCAAAGGCCACAGGCCCATGAGAATCACCCGGCCTGCTCTGAGCAGCACACTCAGAGGCCACAGCCGCGCACAGGAAAGTGAGAGGAAGTGGAAACGTGCGAGCAGAGGGCTCAAAGCAACGGGCTCACCACCGGAAAAAAAAAATAAAAATAAACATGCTCAGAAATAGTGTAACTGATATGCAAAGAAGATCAAAACAAGGGTTTTAAAATATCTTGGCTGCTTTAGAGGAGATGGGGGTGGTAATTAAAGCGAGGTTGCAAATGCGTGTTAGGGGAGTGGGGCGGTTAGGTGGATGGTTCACTGAAGCCTGCTGGGCCATGGGAGCCTGGCAGCCCAAGGGTATTTCAGATGAAAATGTGGCACTTATATGTGGAATGTAAAAAAAAGTTGAACTCATAGAAGCAGAGAATAAAATGGTTATTCTCAGAGGCTGCCAGGTGGTGGGACTGGGGAGATATTGGTCAAAGGATACAACATTTTAATAAATTCAAGAGATTCATTGCCCATCACGGTGACTATAGTTAACATCAATATATTTTATATTGATATAAATATATATATATTTAATTATTTTGTTGGGCTTTTTGTTTAAGTTCCAGGGCAAATGTGCAGGATGCTCAGGTTTGTTACGTAAGTAAATGTGTGTCATGGTGGTTTGCTGCACCTATCAACTCCTCACATAGGTATGAAGCCCAGCATGTATTAACTCCTTGAAAACTGCTAACAGAGTAGATTTTAAGTGTTCTTGCCACAAAAAAATAAGGCGCTACATATGTTAATTAGCTTGATTTAGCCATTCCATAATATAGATATATATCAAAACATCATCTTGTACACCATACATATATATAGTTTTGGTGAATTAAATAACAAATAAAGAAAGAAAATATGAGAGGAATAAATTCCCATGGGTAACTCAGAGGCAGATATGGACTTGAGAGCAAGAAGCCCAGAGTCCCTCAACCCCAAACTCTGCCCTCCCCAGCCCTTTTACTGTTCCCTGAGATTCTGCTCCATTTGGAGTCCTGTACATTTGTCCCAGGGCAGGGCTCAGACAGGCCAGCAGTGGAGGCACCAGGAAGTCCACCCAACTTGGCTGAACTTCAAGGCTCAAGTTCCAGTTTGGAACAAATGTTCTAGGGTTAACGGCTGTGGCTGAGCAAACTCAGGAAAGACAATCTCCCCAATCTTGCAAAGTGAAATTCTCTTTTCTTTCAGTGTGTTGTGAAGAATTACAGAAATGTATTCTCATAAAAAAAAAAAAAGAAAAAGAAAAAAAAAGATTTTATTTTGAAACTGGTTCCTGAAATGGGAAACCAAAAGGTTAGTGATGGCTGTGCTGGCTGTTTTTAGCCTCCCTCCACCAGTTTAACCAACCCTAATAATAGTCCAAGGATCACAGGACATTTCCAGCACCAGAAGGCCATCAGTCAACAGCATAGGTGCAAAAGGGAGCATTTGCTCTTCTACAGATCCCAATGGTCTCATGTATTTTAACAGATGAAATGCTCTGAAGGTGGGGTTGGGGGCGGCCTGGCCTTTGGAAATTAGTCACCACTCACATAGTTCTTGCATTTACACTTACAAAGCACTTTCACAGCTATTATCCAGTGAGATGGTCTGGGCAGAGAAAATTACCCACATTTTCCAGAAATCTAAGTCTCCAGTGTGAAATGGCTCAAGGTCATCGCTATTGAACCCATAGCACTGGGTGTGTTCTTTCCGGGGCCTTGAAGAACCACAGATGGGAATCAGTTACCTTTGCCCTAAACTTGAGCCATCCCTCTCGATGTCTTCCTTTTTCTTCCCACTCTTCCTCCTCCTTCTGTGATAAAGTAGGGTACAATTAATATTTTGATGATGAAATAGAAATTTTGTACCTTTGATCCAATATTTTTTTCTTCTGTTTCTCTTATTTGTCTAATCATGAGAAGGCAAGCCCTACCCTAAACTATTTTTGAACCTGATATTTGATAAATAACCACCAGCAGATGCATGTGAGCTGAGGTGGGAGACCCTTTTATGAGCTGAGGTGGGAGATGACAGGTAAAGGCTAGCCTTAACTTCTGCCTGATGCACATTTGCTCGCTAGGCCCAGAGAGTATTATGGTTTACACAAGCTATGGAATTAAAGAAGAGAGAGCTCACTGGGTGCTGGGAGCATCCAGAGATATTCTAGCAATGGATGCCATTATTGAAGAAGCACCTTGAAGATGGATCTTTGGGGTGGTGTGGGGAAGCAACATGATAAGGTCCAGGCCAAGTGTGGTGGCTCACGCCTGTAATCCCAGCACTTCGAGAGGCTGAGGCAGGTGGATCACAAGGTCAGGAGTTCAAGACCAGCCTGGCCAATATGGTGAAACTCCATCTCTACTAAAAATACAAAAATTAGCTGGGCGTGGTGGCACATGCCTCAGTCCCAGCTACTTGGGAGGCTGAGGCAGAAGAATCGCTTGAACCCGGGAGGCAGAGGTTGCAGTGAGCCAAGATCACACCACTGCACTCCAACCTGAGCGACAGAGCGAGATTCCATCTCAAAAAAAAAAAAAAAAAAAAAAAAAAAAAGATAAGGTCCAGAGATTTAAAAAGTGCATAAGACATTGTGGGAAATTCACATAGCTTCACCAGGCTGACATGGTGGAAATAATGTTAGGGAGATACTCTGGAGTCATACTGTGGAGGGCCTTAAAAGACAAGCAGAGTCATTAGAATTTTATCCTATGGGCATTTAGGAGTTGCTGAAAGTTTGTGAATGGGAGAGCAGTCGAAGAAGAATGGTATTCTAGAAAGCTCTTTTAAGTTGGGTATGCAAGATGGAAAATAATGGGAGTAGCTGGCAGAAGAAAGATTATAAGGAGCATTGAACATGGAGTCAAGAGGCTGACTATACTTTCTAACCTTGATTAGGTTAATCCCAGATATAAGCATAAACATATATGATTATCTCCTCTCTAATAAGCAAACCTGTGTGGCCTACCCTTCAGGGAGGTCTCGAACACCCCCTGAATTGAGGGAGGTTAGAGTGCTTTGTAAACTCTGAAACTACGGAACAAATATGGGAGATAGTGATGCAGCCTGGCAGACACATTGAAAACATGGGCAGGTTGGTGCCTTGAGGATGGGTGGTTGGAGGGAAGGTTGAGTGAATGCCAACTCTCCATTTAGGAAGCATCTTCCCTCTGGAGGAGTATCCCCTTTCCTTCCTGGAACCTTCTGTGTCACCTGGCACAGACTGGGGGCTATGGAAGATGGAGGCATGTCAAGCTGGTAGTCAAGAGTCAAAGACAAGAAATCCCTAAGGTCTCTAGTAACTTCCTCAAGGGGAATAAAAAAAAATGACAAAGTTAGGCCCTTTAACCCCAAGCTTGAAATCAAAATAAACAGCTGGGTTACTGTTTTGCAGAGTTGCTGAGTAATTGTAAAGGGCAAGGAAGAGTCAGTTTTCACAAGAAGATTGCTCAATGGAAAGGTTTTGCCAGTGGAGGTGTCTGGGAAGGTACAAGCAGAAGCCAGCTTAGTTACTGTAAGGAGCTGCTCATTGGAAGACAAGCCTTGGCCTCATGGAGAAAAAGGGTTAACATGAAACAGTGGGAAGCAAACTGCTGAACTGGGACTAGGTTAGGAGGGTTAAGAGAGAAGCATCTGGGCTTTCAGCCACCCTTGGACTTCTAGTGGAAGCATTTCACAATCTCCTTTCTTCACGGGTTATGTCCTTAAATTGAACATCCAGTGGGGGCATCTTGGGGTAGTGGAAACTGTGTTGCAGGCCTGGCTTTAGCACTGCCTGGTGGTGTGACCCTTCTTCTCTGGGCCAGGGTTAGACTAGATGGGATGATCCCTGGGGCTCCTTTCAGATCTAGACCCCTAGGAGGTGTGGGGCAGGCGCAGCCTGTTTTATCAGATTTAAATTCAGAAAGGACAGCTACTGTAAATGACCAGGCTTTAGTGTTGGCAGTGACAGCTACATAAGGAATTTCAAATGAGGTCATCTTAAAGCAAAAGCAACTGTGTGCTTGCTGACCAAGACTTGTGGATCAGATGAATCAGAAAGCTGGGACACTTCTGAGTTCATGCTTACCAATCTGTGGGGTTCTGTGTAACTAGATGATACTTTCCCTAATCAACATCATGTATGGGGCAGCAAGTTCCCTTCGAGCTTTAGAGAACATAAGCCACAGATGATTGCCCTCCCACTTCCATTTTCCCTTCTCAAGTCTTAGAAAATAAGATCTCTTCCCTTCCCCTTTCCCCCATTTCCCAAGCAGGTTCTCAGTGATAAATGTACCACTTTCTCTCTTGCACTCATTTGCCCTTGTCGTTTCTGGTGAAAAGAACATTACCGGTCCAGGCTTTGGGAAGTAGGGTGTTGGGGCATGAGGACAAACTTCACAAACTCGACCAGCTAGTTCCTCTGGTGGCCCAGACTGGGTTGGGTTGTGTTGTGTGTCTACACAGGGAGAAGGTACCACAGTGAGGTACTCTTTTATTTCTGAAGAGAAACCCTATTCCTCCAGAACAGTTCACAATCACCATTGACATTTTCTGGCCCTATCTGCCAAATCCAGAGAAACATCGGCATGAAATAAAGCTTTACCAAGTGCCAGGATTCAGTTTTAGATGAGGCAAATGACCCAGAGGCAGATAAAGAAGGAGACAGGATAAGTGGGGAAGTCACTGTGATACCCTGTAGCATATGGGGATGGCCCTACAAGTATAGGGTGACTTCAAAAGAAGGAGGAATCACACTCAGATTGAAGATCAGAGAAGGCTTCATGGAAGAGATGACATGAGATAGAACAATTATCAATGACAATTATATCAATGTCATTATTATTTTGATGATTATGATTAAAGCTAACTTTTGTTGCTCTCTCACTATGTTTGAGGTACTGTGCTATGCCCTTGTATATTATCTCAGTTCCTCTACATGGAAATCCTCCCCTGTTAGCATCATTTTGTAGATGAGGAAATTGAGGCTCAGAGGTGATAAATTACTTTTCCAAGGCCACCCAGAGAGTAAATGATTAGAGCTTGTGATTTCCATGGAGGTATGGATGTGAGATATTCTTAGTGGAGGGTAAGAATGACTGATTAGAGCGGGTACATCATAGTTTTGATTGGGTAGGGAATCTGTGGGAGTTAAGGCCAGTGGGACTTGAAGACCAGTGAGAAGTTCAACTTTGTCTGCAGGCTGCAAGCAGCCTGACAGCTTTTGAGGAGGACAGCGACATGAGAAGATGGCTTTTGAGATGGTAATTTAGCCTCGAGTGCAAATGGACTCCATGAAGGACTGACGGCGAGGGGATGGACTCAGAACTGGAGTCCAATCTTCTGAGAGGTGATGAGGGGTTGAGCTAATGGTGCCAGGCAGGAAGGAGAGTTAGAGAAGCAACCTTAGTCTGAGCAGTTGTCCTTCCACGCCCTTGCTTCCAGCACCAAAGGCACAGCAAGTAGAAAAGAAAGTAAATAAAGACAGTCTGCATGCTGGTGAGGTTCCACAGGTTTCTCGGGAGCTTGCCTGTCACTCATGTCTGATGTCAGGCACTGGTAAGGTGGCTGCCAGTCTTTCCTCACCTTCAGGTGCAGGGCAATGCACCCTCTGAATTAGACCACTTTACCAGTCCAATTTGTACGTTTCCTCCATCACTCTTGTCTCCCCACTCCCAAAACCCCAAAGAAGTGGAATCAAATGAATCAGAGTTGTTTTCTTTTTGTTTTTAAAGTAGAATCAAGGTCTGAAGAAGAATACCTGGGCAGAACCAAAGATGGGATGCTCTGAGTCATTAGTCACCTTCAGGGCATCAAACAAGAGGTGAATCAGAGAGACAGGGAGAAGGGCAAGAAGTAATGAGCTCCTGGCGCACTTGTGAATTTCAGAGGCCCCATGTAGACCGCTAGTGGGCAGATTCTCTGCTTCCAAGCTCCTGAGGTTCCTCCTGCAATGAATGTGGCTAAGGCCAAGGAAACAATAAAAACTGCAATGATTTTTGACTCAGCCAGGAGAGTTTAGTCATGTGTAGTTGTACTCTTCCTTGGTGCTTCCAAAGGGCTGCTTTGACATGTCACAGAGCAGTACAGAGTGGCATTTCCAGGTCTACCATCACCAGGACAGTGAAAGAAAGGGGTCCTAAGGACTATTTAATCCAATATGTGAATACCTAGAGTAGGCATGTAACTGATACTCAGTCTCCCGCCTTCTTATTTTATTGATTTTACAAACATTAGTACTCGCTATGTGCCAGGCATGTTCTATGCACTTTATAAGTTATGAATTCGTTTAATTCTCATAATAATCCTATAAGGCAAGTGCCTTTGCCCTATTTACAGATGGGGAAATTGAGGCACATAGACATAAAGTAAGTTGGCCTAGGCCTCACAGTACTTGGTAGAACCAAGATGTGAATCCAAGCAGTTTGGTTACAGAATCCAAACCCTCAGCACTTACACTCTGTTACTCTTTGTTCTCATTTCTACTCTAAGACTGGCATCCCTACAAAAAAGGGAGACTAGATCAATTCATTTCTAAAGGTAAATCATTTTAGAATCTGGAACACATTATCATTCAACAGAATCAGTAAGTGTTAGGACTTAGGCTGTGCAATTATCAAGGGCTGTTAAATATGCTTCAGTGGACACAAATACCGGTATCTGTTAATTCCTAGCATTGGCTTGCCATCACCCTGATGGTGATTTGGGTGAGTCTTCTGACCCATTACAGGGCCCCAGGCCTTTACTATAGATTCTACATTAGTTTACAACCCTCTAGCCAACTGTGTTGTAAAAATAGTGCTTAATCTAAGCAAAGAAAACTGAGATGGGGAAGTAACTATAAAGATTTGGGCTGCAGAGGTAGAGTGATTCAGCAAGATAAGGAGGGGAGGAAACACTTGGCCCCAAGTGTTGACCACGTGGTGGGCCAAAAACTTCAGTTTCCTTAGCAAGGAGGGTGAGACAGATAATTAGTCAGTAGAAATGGGGTTACTTGAGTGGAAGAAATATAACCTTTCTAGTAGTCCAAATGAGAAAGGTTCTGTATGGTAATACAATCTCCAATTTCCTTGTTAGTTTAAACATTCAGCGGGATAAGGCTGAATTCACATTGTAGATTCCCTGGCAGGACGGTAGCAGGTATAGTGGAAAGAACACTGGACTAGTACTGGGGCATCTGAGTTCAAACTTTGGATCTGCTTCTAACTAGGTGAGTGGCATTGGATGAGCCATATCTCTTTTTGGATTCAGTTTAGCTACAATGATAGTGACCTTTCATTGAGTAATTGCCAGTCTAGTCTTTGCCCTCAGACTTGACATATATTGCATTATCTAATGCTCATAGCAGTTCTGTAGGCACTATGATTACTGTTGTGACCCAGATGAAGAAAATAGAGCTCAGACAGTATGAAAGAGAAGTTCAGTAACTACCCAAGGTAACACAGTAAGCAATGGAGCTGGGAATTTTTCCTAGGAAGTCTGCCTACCTCTCACGCTCATAAATACAACACTAAACTGCCCTTGTCTTCATAGAGAGAAGGTTGGACTCTTGATGTACTATGTACAATGGGTTTTTTCAGTCCCAACATTCTGTACTTCTTTCTGTTTAGGATATTTGTGCCCTTCCAGGAAGAGCAAGTGGCTTTGCTCAGCACTGGGCTTTGGATTGAGCCAATGCTTTGCTCATGTGATTGTTGCAGTGAAATTTGGCAGCTTCCATCACCCTCCTCTGGATGGTCAGCTCTGTGAGGGTACGGCTGCTTTATCTTCCCTATGACCCTCTTGGGAAGATCAAACAAGGCAATGTGGGGGAAAGCACTTCGTAAATGCTGAAGGATTAGGTGTTACTGTTGTTGTTTTTATCATACATGGCATTCAGACAAAATTCTCATCGTATTCCTAGTTAAAGGCACTACAGATCCTCAGTGAATGTTTGTTGAGTGAATGTACGGACTATTGATGGAAGCCAGTGGAGCACAAGAACCACTGAAGTGATGAGAGATGCAAGAGAAGCAGAACGGAATGAGCTCAGTGGAGTGTGACCAGTGCCCTGATCTAGACAGTTTGAAAGCTGGAGATCTTCACCAAGAGTCAAGATTTTGGCTTTTGATTTAAAAGCTGCAATGTGGCATATGATCTTCTTGTAACAAATAAGACACATTCTAGTCTCTTCATTGAGGAGTCCACATATGGAAGTAGGTGCCAAAGGCTGAACCATAGAATCTGGCTGTTAAAGATGAGTTTGAAAGCCCAGTACCACTAACTCTCAGGGAGGCTCCAGGAAGCCCATTAGCCTTTCTGGGCTGGGGTTTCCTCCTCTATCCAACTGGGGTTTGGACCAAGCCCCCAACCTGTTATGTCTCCATCTGAAATTTCATTCGTACATGCAGTTCTTACAAGTCCTGTCTTTCCTGCCACTTGCTGACAATCAAAACTCACCTGTCTCACGTCCCATATTCCCAGAATCTCGTTCTCAGCCAAGTAATATTTATCACTAGCTATTCTGGTGACCTCACCTGCTGTGTGCTCTCAGGTTTTCATGTCCTTTGCCCGGGTAAAATAGTCATATTTTACCATGTCCTTGAAGACATAGCTAATGACGATAATTTTCGTCCCTGGGATAGGTTTGTAGGGGAAGGATTGTTATTGTTAATGACAATGATAGCAACCACCATTACAATTGACAAAACACTACTTCATCTTTTATGTCATTTGATCCTCACATGGGTAGGTCTTGTCACTTTCATAGGCAGGAAGGAGGGGCAGCATGGGACTGTGAAAGGGGGGAGACTGATGCCCCAGCTCTGTCGCCATCTGTGAACCTTTCTCTCACATTCTTCTTTTTATATGAGAGTAGTTGGTCTGATGATTCTAGGGCTTCTCTGGATTTAACCTTTTTCAAATCTAGGTATTATTCTTATGAAGAGCAAATGAGACTTAGGTGGTCCTGACTGTTTGGGATCCATGCTATTCTTATATGGCCTCCCTCTGTGGAATTCTTATGTGGCATTTCCAGTGTGTGAAGTTCCAGCCTGTCATGAGATGGGCGGCCCAGGGATTGTTATTATACTCATTTCACAGACAAGGACTCAGAGATTCAGAGAGATTAAATGAATTATCCAGAGTCATAACCTGGAATTGGGCAGAATGGTGGAACTGAGATCTAAACCCAGGCCACAGGATGGCCAACCCTGCTTGTGGGGTTAGTAAAGTCTCTTGGGAGCCATGATCTGGTTTTTCTTGGACTCCCCTGGGGCCCATGGCCAGATTGGCTCCCAGAGAGCTAACTGCAGGTGGGCTTTGAAATAATTCCACTTTGAGACAACAAGGCGAATCCCCACCTTGCAAATCCCAGCCCCTCTGACTCTGTGCCGTCTCCTCTCTCCTGAGTCCTAGGCTATCACAGTGAGCACAGCTGCACACTGAGTGTTTCCTGTTTGACCCTACAAATCTATTTTTCATCCCTGTCTTGCAACCACTCCAGGAGGCTGGCCTTTATGGATATCTTTAGGTTCCCTATTCCTTTGACTTCTGGTTGGAGTCAGCCCAACACTGATCAGGTGGTTGGAAGGTGGGAGAGGGGAGAGGTGAGCCTACTTTGTCCCCGGCACCCTCACTGACAGTGGCAGGTTGGCAATGCCAAAGGCCACAGCCCTCTCCTGCAGCTTACCAGGACTTTCCAGACTCTGGTAACTGCCTCTTTCTTTGCTCTTTCAGGCCAAGAGCAGGTAACAGCTCCCAGTTGTTGTGAGCCTTAAGGCACATTGCTATCTCTTGGTTTTCCTTAACCCTGCCTGTATCTTTGCAAATTATCATGAATCTCTTTTTGCCCACCTTCTTTAAGCAAGCCCTCTGCTTCCTTCCAGGACCTATGACTGATACAAGCTGCCTCATTCTTCCTTATTTCGAATCTCCCATTTCTTTTTTTTTTTTTTTCTTTTTTTTATTATTATTATTATTATTATTATTATACTTTAGGCTCTATGGTACATGTGCGCAACGTGCAGGTAAGTTACATATGTATACATGTGCCATGCTGGTGCGCTGCACCCACCAACTCGTCATTTCTTAAAGGCATTTATGCAGATATTGAATCTCGTAAAGTTTAACAAAACAAAGTAAAACCAAGCTAGGGGAGAAGCAAAAAGGTAGGATTGTATGGGGTATGGTAAGTGCACTGAGCTTGGATGGAGGGGCTGAAGGCCCAAGTTTACCACTTACTAGCAGTGTTATCTTGCCAACTCACCTGGTCCTGCTATTAAATAGAAATAAGAACAATTTTTGCCTTATCTTCCCCATGACCCTCTGTGGAAGATCAAATGAGGCAATGCGAGAGAAAGCACTCGGTAAATGCTGAAGCATTTTCTGAATATTAGGTGTTACTGTTGTTGTTTTTATCATACACGGCATTGAGACAAAATCCTCAAAAGGCCATGCACTGCAATTTCCAAGACACTCAGATTTCCCTGTCACCTCCATGCCTCCTGGATCAGGAGACCTGGCATTTATGGAATCCAAGATTAACGTCCAGGGAGAGTTGGCCAAGCATGGGCCCACATGGCATAGATAAAAATACTTTTGACCTCAGTAGGAGCATCTCAGTCCCCAAAAGGGGTGGACCTGAGGGATAGAGGGTGTGAGAGGGAAATGACCTCCATTAGTTGGGGTTAGGAGAGGGCAGGGAGAGGGTGGTTGTCACCCTTCTTTTCAAGGGGAACACTGGGTTGATCTCTCTCTCTCTCTTTTTCTGTATATGTTGCAGTGGCAGTTGGGGATGGAGGTAAGGATTGATCTGAAACTTTTGTACTTTTCTGTTAGAGTAAAGCCCATACCTTAAAGCTCTTTCTCATGGCCAAGCCTCTTAGGAATTTTCCCAGACTGCCATTGGAGATGATAGACACCTAGAGCCAGAAGGAGGCAGTCCTAGGATCTTCATTTACAGTTGATTATAGAAGCTGACTTCAGTCTAGGCAGAATCTAATCCAGGAAACTTGGCTTAATATCCCCAGGGATGGGGAGCAGGGAGGCTCATTGTCTGTATAACCTAAAGATCAATGGTTTCCAAACTGTAATTCTTAGAGCTCTAGACCCTTGCTTCTTAAAGTTTGGTCCACGGATCAGTGGCATTGACATAAACTGGAAAGTTATTAGAAATGCAGAATTTCAGGTCCCACCATTGACCTCTAAATCGGAACCTGCATTTTAACCATACGCACTATGGATTTGTGTACACATCAAAGTTTGAGAAACACTTTTTTAGAATCCTTTTGGGGTACCTGAGAGAGCCACCAGTGGGTGAACTCAAGTTGTATATGGTGGGGTCCCATAAGAGATGATGTCTGTGAAGAGAGTGCCGTTTGCATTTTTTTTTTTCAAAGATTAAAAAGTTGAAACCAATGTGGTCCTTTCCTTCCTTTGTTAAAAAACGAAATTGTGTGGATGTTAGGACTCTGCTCCCGGTGTCTCCTTCTGGGCCATGCCCCTGACTACCCTGCCTTGCACATTACCTCCTTGGATGCCTGAGGGCTTTGTGCCCAACATAAGCTTGGCACAAGGATGAGGCGGCTCCAGAAGTGAAGGGCTACCTTAGGAGACTAACGAGACATTAGATTGTTTCCTAGGCCATGCCGTTCCCACCTCCAAAGGTCTAGCCTTGATAGTGCTACCTGGTGAGGCAATGATGACACAAAATTGGAACTTGTCATGACCTGGGAGTTTAGAACTCAGCTTGGTTTTCTAAAAGGGGAGGGCAGAAGGGTGTAGAGCTTCCTCCTCTGTAGGTGGAACTATGCAGGGAGATTAGTGTTTGTTTTGTGAGGAACATCCTGGCAGGATCGGAAGAAGCACCGGGAGCTGAGAAGAGATAAGCCTGCTTCCAGCTGGCATCTGGGCACAGCCCTGCAGTAGCAGGCTTTCAGGATTTCCAGAGGGAGTGCTTGGCGGCCTGCAGCAACGTCTTCTCAGCATCTCAGTTTGCTGCCATTATAAATAACTGTGATTTGCATTCCCTTCGCATCGTATTCTGGAGGAGCTCAAAGCATTGTGCTACCACTTTCCCCTGGTCCACCCTCACGCAGGTCCCTTAGAGGCAACATTCATGTCTTCCATTTTATGGAACGGGAAACTGAGGCTCTAAGAAGTCATGCAAAGGTACCACCTATGTCTGGGCACATCTAGGACTGGCAAACTCTGGGAAGAAACAAGCACCTTAGCACAGCCTCAGAGCCCCTGAGACATCAGCCCTGCTCTCTTTCTGGCCTGAACTCCAGCTTCTCTTCCTCCTTCAACCTACCCTCTGCCCAGACCACTCAGCCCTGCCTGCCTCCCTAAACACACTAGACCCTCTAGTTACGCAGACACATTCCCTTCTCCCCTCTCCTATCTCTATATTTCACATACACATTTTCACCTCTCTTGTGACACAATTGTCCTCTCCTGATTGGAGTTGTCTGACAACGTGCTCCCTGGACAACTACCAGACTTCAAAACCCTCCAGGCAGGGGTATGGTTCAGCCCTTCAGCTCACAGCACAATGCTGTCCTCCAAAAATGCTTGTGCAATGATGAATTCATCAGAAGACAGAAACATACAAGCTAGTGGATGAAACAGAGGGAGTCTGTATTTATAGAATCTCATGGGTAAAACAGTCATGTCGTTCAACAGTTCTGATAGTATGGAAGAGCTCATTCTAAAAGCATTTGAAGTACAGGCTGTTGTTTCCTATTAAAATAAAAACCCTTGCTGTACTTTGGGGAGGTCTTGAGAGACACCACCTGGCACTGGCCTGTGACTGAAGACACTTGACTTCTGTGAGTCTCAGGGTGTGTGTATGTGTGTGTGTGTGTGTTTAACTGAGAGTACTGAGATGATTTACTACCTAGGGTTGTCATAAAGATGAAACAAGGTAAGATACTTATACATGTTTGTTGCAGGATTGCCACTCGCTACGCCTTTGATACTTAACAGCTACTAGCTAGTCAGAGGAATCATCCGTTTTTCTCCTATCACAGAGCCCAAATAATTCATGGCGACAGAGGAGAAAAGGGCAATAGGAAACTTGAAACTGAGTCTTCCTTTTCAAGACATGAATGCTCTGGATCTTAGGAAATGGTTATCCAGGATTCTAAATCTAATGATTTAAAGAAATGATGTCTGATATCCAGCCCCATGCTAAGCTCTTCCTTAGTTTCAATTGTGTGACTTACTCACCAGTAATTCAGGAATCGAGCACGCCTGGACTCTGGGCCTGTGGTCTCCATCCTAGAGACCTTCACACTGGGCAACCAGAGGTGTGGGGTGGAGAAAGGACTGGCCTGGCATCCGCAGGACCAGGGTTTGTCCTCTGAATCATCTCGTGACCATGGAACATTAATTTCCTCTCTTTGGGCCTTAGCTTCCTTGTCAAATGAGAACCTGGACTAGCTGCTCCATAAGACCAATCACCATAGTTTTGTTATGCAAAATTGAGATGTTCACAGTCTCTGCTCCCCAGCTTCTGCATTCTTCTTCCTTCTTGTCATGTCTACCCATCCTAATGAGTAGGGTCAGTTGAAAGAGAAAAAGCCTGTAATATAGTTCTTTGCATGTTTAAAGTGCTTTCATACTCACTTACCTTATTCCACCTTTACAAACAGGTCAACAGGACACACAGGTGGATGTCATAATCCCCATTTTATAGAAGATAAGAATGAGGCTTAGAGATGGGGAGGGGTGCTCAGTAGAGGCAGAGCAGCACCTTTGCATTCCCTGTTCTGATTTTTTCTGCCAGTGACTCCCAGGACTGGTGGCGGTTATAGTGCTGGATTTGGTTCCCTGGACCAAAACAAAGCCCCTTCTGCTTCCTCATGATCTTTCTCCCACTGCCCATTCTCCCACTGCCCAGGTCCCAGTCACCTTAGTCCTTCTTGCTTGGCCTCCCAGTAAGAGTAGGATGTCGTGGAGCTGAGTCCGGGGCAGAGCCACTTGGTGAAGTTTGACGGGGGTTGGTTTTACCCTTCTGCCACTTCCTCCTTCATCCTGTGCTAAAGTATTTCTTCAGGTTTCGCCTTTTGACCAAGCCTCCACACGAGGGTCTGGGAAACTTAGAGCTATTGTTCTGTGGGTATGCAGAGGCAGAATACTGAGAACAGAGACAGTGCACTGGGGCAACCTAGGCCAAGTGTGACAGTGAGACTTCTGAGCTGCATGCTTGACTTGCTCTGATGGGTTGAAAACAAGTAATTGGGCAGAAAGTCATGCACCTGGAAGATAAAATGATAAGCTTCCGAAGTGGGGGCAGGGAGAGGTAGCACAATGCTTGCAATGAAAACAGGTGTATGAGTTTTTAAGCAGAATTAGTCAAGGTGAGTTGGAAGAATTTAGGCATCTCTGTTGAAACATTTTTCACACCCATCCTACTTTTCTTAACTACCACCGCCCTCTCACTTCTCATTCAGGAGGTTGCAAAAAGCCTCCCAACTGGCATCCCTGTGCCAGTCCTTTCCGGCTCCTTTCCACCCCGCAACATGGATCTCAACCTACCTGTTCAGCTGTATTCCTCAGTGCTCCCGTCTGAGCATGCAGTGCTGCAACCCAGGCAAACGACTCACTCTTCTTGTCCTGTACTTTTCCATCTCCAGCCTTGGCTAGTGTGTTTCTCCCTCTGCTTAGTTCTCCTACCCTGCAAGTTCAAATCCAACCTCACTCTTTCAGGCCCACTTCAAATGCCACCTCTCTTGTGAAGTCTTTCCTAATCCTACCCTCTTCTTTCCTTCCCAGAGGAATGACCCCTCCCGCCTCGGGAGTGTATAGAACACTCGATTATTTGGCTTGCCCTTTACGGGTTCCTATTGCCATCTACCTGGTATTTTAACTATTTCTGTGAATGTCCTATCTCCCCTACCAGACGGGGATCACCTTGAAGTCAGGAAAGGGCTCACTTTCGAATTTGTATCCCTCAGAGTCTTGGCTGCTGTTTAGTTATTTGAAGAATTAATAAAGACATGAATGAAGAGTACTTGTTGGGACAGGAAAGAGAAAAGCTCTAGCATCTTAGCTTAAAACCCAAATTAAACTGTTGATGCAACTGGAGACACGTGTTGAGTGAAATGCAAATAACTATGTTCAAAGAAAACTGGATCAGAAAGAAAAGAGCCTGGCAAGGGAGCGCAACCCAGGGGACCAAGAAAATAGGTATGAGGGAAAGGGAGACAGTAGTGTTTGTTTTATGCTTGGTAACAGGAGAAGTCAACAGAAGCTGGAAGAAGCATTTTAGGGTGGGACTGAATGAATCACAGAGCTTCTATTTAACCCTTATATAGCCCCATACATCTTCACCAGTGTAGAAGCCATAGGAAAGAAAAGTGTCTGCAGTATTAGTCTGCATCAAGAGTTATGATTACCTTTAGTCAGGCCAGTGAAGAATTTTCACATGGGCAGGGTATGATCCATGCCACTGAATGTTCACAGCCTACTTGGAAAAGACGACATGGTTCCAAGCAACCATGACAAAGTATATAGTCAAATGTGCCTTCAGAATGTATAGAACACTTGCTATGGGACAGTGGAAGAGCCCACCAGTAATTCCAAATAGGAGAAGGTGGAAGCAAGCACAGATGAGGGAGACTTTATGGAAAACATGATTTAGAAGCAGAGGCTTCAAGAATGGGCCCAACTTTCACCAGTCTCCTGGAGTGGTCTGTGAGAAGGAGTCACAGTACGATTCAAGCTAGAAAGGTTGCCGAGGAAGGCAAGCCTGATGGGCAGGGACAGAAGGGACTATAATGCCCAATTGGGCAGCAATGCCAGCTCACCTTTTGGAACACTTGTGGGTATTGACTGACCTGTGTTTATGCACTAGAATGAGAAAGCTCACACTGTTTTGTGTGTGTGGTGAGAGGGAAAGGTAAGCAAAACTAGAAATTAAAAAAAGCCTACTGAACAATGGAAAGCAATTTGCCCTCATCTGAACTCGGTTCTACCTGTGCAGGTGGAATGCAGATGGTGAGTCCCTAAGGCAGGCCAGTGTTGAAAAGGGAGGCTTATCTTTGTCATTCATTGTCCCTGGCTTAGGGAAAGTGAAGGCTAAAAGTAATGTGAGGAATGAGGGAGTTTTCACTTTCAGCAGATCTTGTATATTTATTGCCTCATCTGCATAGGTAAATCAGAGTGGTCAGCAGTGCAGGGTGAGGCAGCGGTTAGCTGTGCAGCTGCATGAGGAGACTCCAGCAGTGGCAGGGCGGGGAGTCCCCAAAGCCACTTTTGGGACCCAGTGCCTGCACCGTCTAGAGCTAGGTGGAAGAGAAGCGGGAAGGACAGAGGAAAGGAAAAGAGAGGCTGTGGCGGAGAGGAAAGGGCTCCTAGGTGTCATTTAGGACAATCCCTCTATTTTACACTTGGGAAAGCTGAAGTCAAGAGGTCCTTGTCCACAGTTACAGGGTCCTCAAGAATTAGTGTACGTCCTATCTCTTTGCACAACTGTGGTGGAGGAGAGGGATGGGAAATGTAGACAACTAAAAGTGAAGAGTTGGTGGGTCCTCCACGAGATATGCTGGCATGCCCTCCTAACCTGCTGTTTCCTGACGGTCAGCTTCTGTCTCTTGCTTACTTATGTTTCAAACCAGTGTTCTCCAGGGCCACAGGACATTTGGGGGAAATATGTTTTCCATCAGAAAGACATTCCTGATATCCATGAAATTTGCAAGTTTCTTTGTAGTTATTGTTGTTTATTTTTGTTTTCCAGTTGAATGGAACCCTTTTAAATCTCTTTAATATTGCTTTTGTGGGAAAATCATTCATGGTCATTTATGATTTCTGAAGGCTTTGGATGGCTAAAAAAATGATGAGCATTAAGAAATGTATGCTTGCTCCACAAATTTTACTTTATGTTTTTGAAAGGATTAAACTGGATTTTATTTTCAGTTTTTAAGGTGGTTAAGCTGAGAGGCAGCTATGCTCTGTTGGGAAGAGCACTGACCTTGACCTCAGAAAACCTGTGCTCAAATGCTAGCTCTGCTATTATTGTTTGTTTGTTTTACTTTGGTCAAGTCCATTGATCTCTCTGAGCATTAATTTCCTGATCTTTAAAATGGGGGTATTAACATCTCCCTCATTAATTTGCTTATTTAAATTTATTTAACATATTTAATGAGCTTCTATTAAGTGTCGGGTGATGTTCTTGAGACTGAGATAAAATTATAAACAAGACAGCTGAAATCCCTGCTTTCCCAGAGCTTATAACAGAGATTAAAGGGGATAAGATGTATTGAAGAGTTTAGCACAGTACCCAGCATGGAGTAGCTGCTTAATACATTCCAACAGGGGAATTCTTGGAACACTGAGTCCCGAGACAGCTGTTTCAGTCTTAGCTGTGACATTGACTAGCTGGGAGACCCTTGGAATCTCTAGACAGCTAAATACTTTCCAGTACTTCCCCTGGGCTACTGTGGCCTTCTTCCACATAAATGCTGGGGATCATTATTCATATAGGGTTTCCACAGACAGAGAACTCCGTTGCTCAGGTGAGTCCCATTTATGTAGGGAGAAGACCAGAGTCACTGGCCCTAAACATGTCTATGGAAGGGTCCTGTCCCATGCATGGGTCAATTTTAAGATCTGGAACGAAATTTCAGTCTGTTTGTTTATTGCTTGCTTTCTCCTTATCAACCCTTCTCTGGCTACTAGTAAGCAGCTTAGCTCAAAACAAATGAAAATCTGATGAAATCTGCTCTATCCCTAGATGAACTTGCTTTCACAGGAAATGGAGGTGGGACAGTTAGTGACCAGTAATCATGGTCAGTAAAACTGACACCCAACTGGGTTGGTCCATCTTAAGGGATTGGTACAACTCTTTTCCAATGATGGTATATTAAAGGGTGTTTCAAAATGAAGTGGGTTTGGATCTCAGAACCACCACTGGTTAACTGAGTCCAAGTCAGTGACAGAGGGAGAATAAACACTATTTTGCTCAACCCTTTTATCTTACAGTTAAGAGAATTGTGGTCCAGAAACGTGAGGTCCCTGCCCTGGAAGATCCATCTGCTAATTAGTGGCAGATACAGTGACATGAATTTTCATATAAATAGTCACAGGACCCAATTAGAAGGTAAGTCTCCTGATTCCCACACCAATGCTTACTCCTTTGGTCCTTTCCAAGTTGGAAGTGCCACATAATACTCTTCTTTTAGAATTTGAATATCCTCCTAAACAATTTCTGAGTAAATTTGATTTCTGTTCATGACATTGACTTCAACAACCACAATTAACAGCTGAATTTAAATACCTGCAGGGATGTAAAAATGAAGCATTTGGATTTATTGAGCAGAATTTCAAATACAGAAATAAAGTCAAAATGAATATAATAAATGGTGGTAGGTTTTGTTTAAACCTAAGAAAGAACTTTTTTTTAGACAGGGACTTTCTATGATGTCCAGGCAGGAGTGCAGTGGTTATTCCCAGGCACAATGATAGTGCTACAGCCTAGAATCTCCTGGGTTCCAAGGATCCTCTCGCCTCAGCCACTCAAGTAGCTGGGACTACAGGTGTGTGCCACAGCACCCAGCTTAGAAAGAACTTTTTGACATGCAGAGCTGTCAAGGCTGGAATGTTCTGCCTTGGAAAACAGTGAGCTCTTGGCCACTAGAGGTGACCAAGTAGATGCCAGATATTCATGAGGTAGTAGGTTGGGCTGGGAGATGTTTAAGGTCCCCCATATCTTTAATATACCCATGTGGATTTTATGAGGCCCTGGTATTTAAATAATCCCTTTTTGAACCCATTTATGCATCTGTACTACCAGCTAGTCCCTACCTCTCTTGATCATTAAATTTACTATCTACTATGTAAAGTAGTACTTTCTTTTATTTGCTCTAAAATTAACTCTTGCAAACTTTGGGGTAAGGGGAGGTTGGGATAGTTCTGTTTTTCTGAGATTTGCTGATTAAGTGCATACTTCCATTCTATCAAGTATTGTTATATCCCTTCTCAGTCTGCTCATTTTTTGATTGAGAAAAATCTAATTTTGTTAAATCTATATTTATACCAACAAGCCTCCGTCATATTGGTGATTTGAATAGTTCTTCTCTGTCCTTCTCCCACCTCCCCAGCTCTACTAAATTTTTCTTGAAGGTCCATGAATAGAACTGCCACATTTTTTCCGAGCCCACACACTGCTTTCATGTGAATATGGGATAATGCCTTTTCTATCTGGCTTCCATACACTTTCTGATGAAACCCAACATTCCTCTGAGCATCTCAGCTTATACAGCCACAGGAGCTCAATTTTCTCAGAGATGATCACAATTCCTACCATGTCATTATTAGCTTGTAACACTGTAAAGTCACTAATTTTCCTGTATAAGTCACGAATAATGAGGAAAGCAACACTATAAAAACTTAAGAGACTCAAAGGAAAAAAAAAAAAAGATGATCCATACAAGTGTCCTGTGTGATACCTGGTACAGAAGTTGTACTTAATACATGTTTGTGAAAGTGAAATGAAATAGACTTAAATGTGCTTCCTGAGCTATGATATGTTAGAGTCCATCATTTTATAAATGGAGATTGGGGTATATTTTACCTAAGAGAACTACCTTATATTTGCCAAAACTGAAGCTCAATTGTTACATTTTTTCCCTCATTCTTCTGAGATCTTTATGTCCTGTGAGGACTCCAGTTTGAATCCTTTCTCTATGATTTATTAGCTCTAAGATTGTGGCTCATTAACATCTCTAAGTCAATTTCCTCAGCTGTAGCATTGAGATAATAGAAATACTTGACCTGGAAACAAGGGATTTGAACCTGAATTGATTCAGAATTCAAACCCTAGCTCTATCAATTTCTAGCTTTGTGACCGTGGACAAGTTGCTTAACCTTTCTCAATTTCCTATTATGCAAAAGGAAAAAAATAACACCCTCCTCACAGAGTCCTTGTCATAATTCAGTGAGACACTTATGCATAGCATCGAATATAGATAGCTCCACCTTACATATAGTGGGTTCTCAACAACAATTAGTTGTGTTCCTCCTCATGTCACGGAATTGTCCAGATGTTCTGTAACTTCCAAAGAGGTGTGCAGACTGGGTGCATTGGCTCACACCTGTAATCCTAGCCCTTTGGGAGGCCAAGGCAGGAGGATCACTTGAGCCCAGGGTTCAAGACTAGCCTGGGCAACATAGTGAGATCCCCCCACCATCTCTACAAAAAAAAAAAAAAGATACAGAGACGTGTGCGGATATTAGCAGTTATTGTGGGTTGTAATATTTCTTTACCCAGAAGCAACATTGTGTAGTTGAAAGAGAGTGGATTTGGAGTAGTCCAACTGTGATTCAAGTGCTATAAACTTAGAAAAGACATTGCTTCCTGAGGCTTGGGTCTCTTGTCTCAAATTAAGATGACAGACTTCTTTCTACTTACCTTGCACATCGATAAAATCCTGATAGTGAAACCTTTAATGTAATCTGAAAATGAGGCACTATGGTGACTAGAATTGTTCAGTGCCATTTGCAAAATTGAATGTTTCATGACTTTGTACTTCTTCCATGTATTTCATTAAAATATGAAGTAAGACCCAAGTCAGTGTCTTACTGACTCTGGATTTCTGATTTCTGGTGATGTTTATGTTAATATCTTCTATTCAAAGGAGTTGCAATCAAATATTACTATATTGTTTCCATGATCCTTGTCAAAGATGACATGTACTGTACCAAATAGTTCTGCAATCAAGCTGTTCCGTGATGTAAAAATCTAATCACAGTAGTCTTGAATCTCTGAAAATTTAAATATTTGAGTTTCAATAGTTCCCTACTTATCCCTAGTCCTAGACTCTTAAAGAACATTGGTTTGTTAAAATCCTTCCGTTGTTTTTTCCATAACAAGTTGTTTGTTACATTTCCATGATCCCACTCTTTGTTATGAATTCCAGACATGGCAATGATACTTACTAGCTTGTAATTCCCAGGTAGCTCTTCATATTAGGGTGGAAATCCTATTGGCAGTGTGATGCTCCCACTGGTTTAGTAATAATGACAGGCTGTGCATTCTGGATGATGGCTCCACAGTTTTATCCATGACTTATTCCAGAATTCTGGAGTGACTGTCATCAGTCCAGGTGATTTGTTTACTTAGTTTGTTCATTCCATTTAGTGTGTGTGTGGAGGGGGGTGGCAGTACACAGCATGGAGCCCTGACCTGATAGGCCAGCAATTTGAACGCTTGCCCCAAATCTGCATCTAACTTGTTGGATGAACTTGAGTAAGTCATTTCCCTCTATAGCTCATCATCTCCATCTGAGACTTGAAGGGGTTGGATAAAATGATCTCCATGATTCCTTCCAGTTTTGTCATTTTGTGATTCTAAAATGTGCTGTCATTCATAGTTCTTCCTGGCAAGGTCTCTGGTGGGCAAAGCTAGGGCCAGCTGTAACATCTGACAACATATCTTTCTTTTCTTTTTCTTTCTTTCTTTTTTTTTTTTTTTTTTTTTTTTTGAGACAGAGTTTTGTGCTTGTTGCCCAGGCTGGAGTGCAATGGCACGATCTCGGCTCACTGCAACCTCCACCTCCCAAGTTCAAGAGATTCTCCTGCTTCAGCCTTTCTAGTAGCTGGGGTTACAGGCATGTACCATCACGCCCGGCCAAGTTTGTATATTTAGTAGAGATGAGGTTTCTCCATGTTGGTCAGGCTGGTCTTGAACTCCCAACCTCAGGTGATTGGCCCGCCTTGGCCTCCCAAAGTGCTGGGATTACAGGCATGAGCCACCACACCCGGCACATCTTTCTTTTCTTGCCAGCACTCAGAAGCTTCACTTCAAATAAACTGTGGGGAAAGTATACCTGATCAAGTACAGTGGACTATGGAATTCAGCAACTAGCGTGGCAACCTAGACGGACAAGAGCTCAAAAGTGGTGTTGTGAAATCGTTAGTATTGATTTTCTATTTGTAAAATAAATTGAAGACACACGCATAGATGAAGTTTAGAGTAAAAATAAAGAGGGAGGAGAGATTGCTTTGCTTGTTTCATAGTGCTGGTGTTGGAACTATGTCTTTATTAAGGCCTCATGCAGAGGAAAGGGACTTGAACTAAACAGACTGCTAACTTCTATTTTAGTGGCATTCTCTTGCTGATGACCTTGTGCTTGTCTGTTTTCCTCTTTGGGCCTTTATTTCTTCTACCTGCTAATAAGCATCTTGGGATAAGACAGTGCCTCTCAAAGTGTAATGTCCATGTGAATCATCTGGAGATCTTGTTAAAATGCAGATTCTGATTCAGCAGGTCTGAAGTAGGGCCTTGGGATCCTCAATTCTAACAAGGTCTTTGCTTCTCCTTCATTCATTGAGAAGCAGAGGCTAGACAGTTTTTAAGTCCTTTTCAGCTGTGAACACTCCATGTTTCAGATAATCTCCCAACACTAGAGTGAGAAGCAGAATAGGAAGGCCTCTCTAGATGGAACATCATCTGTATTCAAATGCTTTTTTGTTTTAGACAGGTAAGAATGGAATTCCTAAACCTGGGCTTAAGCAAGAGGAAAGGAAAGCACCGAAGGGGACATTTGCTGTGAGGTCTGAGGCAGTTCCAAAAGGTATTAATGCTTGGAAGGAAGGAAGAAAAACCAGGCAGAAAGTTGGCTTGAGGCAGGTATAAAAGTCAGGCAACAACAATCCACAAAAACCACTGGTGATGGTGTTGGAAGTGGTCATAGAAAAGTAATAAAGAGTTTTAATGCTAATTCTCCAGAGATGAGTGATTGGCCTTGTGTTTTGTAGATATTGTCCCACAGTCCGTTATGGCATTCCTACAAAGCTGCAGGGGTGCAGCAAGGCTCTCTCCACCATAAGGCAGAACTAAGTGGAGAGAAAGGAGGAACAATCATACGGAGAGGCAGGGGAGCCTCTTGGATCCTACAGAGCCTTAGCTCCGACACCCCAGTAAGGGGCTGGAGCCTGGTCTGCATCTGCTGTGGCTCTCCCTGGGTCACCCACCGGAGCCGCCGTGGGCAGTGGTATGGGGGAAGGAAAGTGTCTCAGCACAACCTCAGTTTCACTTCCTGCCTCAAAACACAGAGAGTCATTATATAAATATCAACCTCAGCAGCTGCTGCCCTCATCCCTCTTCTCACTATTACTCCCGAAGCTCAGCTCACAGCCAAGGCGCCTGCCAGGCCTCTCACTTTCCCCTGATCCCACGGCACTTGCACCAGGCCCGCCAGGTGGGTGCCTGGGGCAGAAATGAATCACAACTGCTCTCTGGCCCTCCAGCCAGCCGTACCCAGCAGCCCTTGCGTTGCTGAGCAGGGGAGGTCGTCCTGACTGGTAGCCCACGTTAATCAAATTAAACCTTGTTCACAGACGTGACAGGCAGTCAGCCCATCCGCGGAGGCCGCAGAATGCACCGTCAGCACTCATTGCTAGTAGAGGTGCGGCAGGAAAGAACGCAGCATGTTTACATGTGTATATCATAAAATGTTCTCTTAAATTAGCTAAAATCACCAAAACTTTCAAAGGTGTTTTAAGTCAAGAAGCAGCGTGGTAGGTATAAAGAGTGGTCTGGAATGAAAGACCAAGAACGTGTTAGTCTCTCTAGTATGAATGAGTAAAATCTTTTTCTGATCTCCGATCATAAGAACTCCTTTTTGAACTTTGGTCATTTTTCTTTATTTTCTCTCTAACGATGTTATTTAAAAACAAAGAAAGAAAGAAACAAACACCCAAAAGACAGGCCTGTCATGTGATCTCCCTGATCCTCAAGTTTTTCATCTTTAAAATAATGACATGAACCTGCTTCTCTTCCAGGGTTGTGCAAGGAACATGAGATATGTGAGGTTTTCTTCTCTGCCTATTGATCACAATGGTTGACATGTTACTCTCTGTGTGTGTGTGTGTGTGTGTGTGTGTGTTATGAGAGGTTAGCAAAATGTAAGCTGTTATTCCAAGCTATTATAATTACTGATACCTTAACCATGTTGCAGCTATGGTCATGTTAGAAGCAGAAGAGCCCAGGCAAGGACTGGTAATATGGCTTCTCTGGGTCCTTAAAACAGTCAATGGAAAGCAATGTTTGGGAATCTTATCACCTGTGTGTTACTCAAGTGATCAAACATTGTCAAAATATGCTCATTCTCCCACTTGATCAACTTGTGACCTAATTAGATATTTGTGATTTATTATTAAGTAACAAAAACAAATTACTAAGCAGTTTTTCAGTATAAATCCATTAAAAATTTATTTATAAGCTTTGGAAAAAAGATTTTAAAAAGATGATGGATATTCACCAAAATGTTAACTACTGGCAATCTCTGGGTGGGGGAACTTGCATGGCTTAAATGTCTTTCTTTGTACTTTTTAAAATCACCCAAATTGGACAGGATTAACATCAGAAAAATTGACCCCTCAAGGAACACAGAGGTTAAGTGCTGTTAGCTTTTCCTTTTCCCTAAACACACATGTTGGTGTCAAATGAAGGGAAATTCAAGGTGAGAGAGCCAAAGCAGGTCACCAGGGGGTCCAAGTAAAGACTTTTTACTGAATGAGGGTCTAGAATTATTATTTATTTTATTTTTATGTATTCATTTTTTTTGAGATGGACTCTCGCTCTGTTACTCAGGCTGGAGTGCAGTGGTGCAATCTCGGTTCACTGCAAGCTCTGCCTCCCAGGTTCACGCCATTCTCCTGCCTCAGCCTCCCCAGTAGCTGGGACTACAGGGGCCCACCACCACGCCCAGCTAATTTTTTTGTATTTTTTAGTAGAGACGGGGTTTCACCATGTTAGCCAGGATGGTCTCTATCTCCTGACCTCGTGATTCACCCACCTCGGCATCCCAAAGTGCTGGGATTACAGGCATGAGCCACCGCGCCCGGCCGAGTTATTTATTTTTTAAAATCTGTTTTTCAAGACAGAGTGATTGATTTCTATGTTTGTCAGTCTTTCAACCATTCATCCCGTAATCATTTATTCACTTGGTAATCAAAGTCATTGGGTGGGTTACATAGGACAGAAAAAGGGCATGACCTAGCTGTCCAATGATCAGGGTTCAAGTTCTGCTACCATTTTTCTGAGGCCATGAGCCCTTTGTCCATTTGAGCAACATGAGGCTCACTCATATGTAAAGTGGAGCTCATGGTGAACATGAAACTCTGAGAACTCCACAGTGCTGGGTAGAGAAGGAGTTTCTGTGACATGCAAGCCACTAAGCTAGACATCTGAGATAGAAAGATAAGCCATCGACACAGTCTGTGCTCTCAAGAAGCTTACACTTGACTGGTCTGCTGGCTTAATGCTGAATCCAGCAGTATGGGGCACAGAAAGAATCTCTTAGGTGGAATCTAGGAATCCTGGGTTTGGGGTCAGTCTGAGCCACTGACAGGTTGTGTGACCATGAACCACTCACTTTCCTCCTCTGACTCTCAGATTTCTATCTGTCCCATGAAAGATTTATTAAGCCTGATGATCTCCAAGGCATTTTCTAGCTTAGACATTCTATGGAATGAGTGAAAATCAGGCAAAATTTGAAACACGTTAAAATATCCATCATGAGCCCATATGTGTCATATGCTGGTTCCTATTTGAAGAGCAAGGACATGGGAACATTTTCGGCTTTAGGCAGTACTGGCATTCCAAGAGGCAGTTCCTGGCTCTGTCAGTGCTGTTCTTCAGCTGGAAGCTGTTTCTCTGCTTAGCTTCTGTCACATCATGATAGAGACAGAGAGTCTTATAGAAGAAGACTAGGAATACACTTGTGAATCGTGAATAAACATGACGGGTATTGAATATTTGCATGCATTTTTGTCATGTTTATTGGCTGTTTCTCGAACCTTACTATGAGTCTGAATGGGGGAGGCAGAGAGTGTGAGCAGTGGGAGCCCAGCATAGAAATCTTAAGTTCAAGGTTTGGCACCGGCTCAGCAGGTGACTATCAAGGTGACATTCATTAATTCATTCACTTATTCACTTAATCGGGAACCATCTATGGAGCACCTACTATGTGTATTAGGTCCTGGGTTAGACATTTGAGATGTTAAGATGAGTAGGATGTCGTTTACTGGACGGTGTGCTTTTTGAAAGCAAGTGTCTGATCCTTATTTCTTCATTGCTTGAACATGGCCCTGCCCTGAGGAGCACATAAACTAGCAAAGTCTCTGGGAAAGTAGTTTATTTTCCTAGAACTCAGTGTTCATTCCTCCTTAAGATGGTTTTGGAATTTGACTTAATGATCTCCAAAATCCCTTCTAACTTGGATGTTCTGTTCTGCAGTTACCTAATATCTCGCAATGAGAAAGGTTTGCGTCCAGCGATGGAGGAAAGTTCACAGAACAATCTGCAGCAGGTGAAATGAAACCGCAAAGCCTCCAGAGAGTGCATGAACCAGTAAGTCCCTCCTCACCTGAGAAGGCTATGAGACTAAGCCTGGTCTGGAAATGCAAATAACATGCTTGGGCACAGCAGGAACAACAGCACTGGCTTTGGGTTTTGGTGCAACCATAGGGGACCCTTAAGGCAGAAATGAGGCTTACCTGGTGACATGCTGGACAGTGCTGTACCATCCCACTGGTTCAGAATGGAGGAAAAACGTTGAAGCTGGTCATACTCTGGATAGAAAACCAGTCTCTGGGCTCCTGTCCCTCTGCCCTCCCCCTGCTTTACCTGTGTCACCAAAACTCTCCGGGGACAGCAACACCTACCTCCCATGCCACCGTGATGATTAAATGTGAAAACACATATGAAAGGTCTTCGTAAACTCTAAAGTGCTTTATACATGGAAAATAGAATTAATATCTGTGGAGGAGGGAGAAATAGAGGGGCACCTTGAAGAATGAATAGGTGCTACGTAAGTGGAGAGCTGTGTGCCTGCCTGTCAAGGAAGTAAGCACTTTATAAAAGTCAACTCATAACGTCAGGCAGGGACTATTATTATTCCCATTCTACAGATGAGGAAACTGAATTCCAAGAAGTTTAAGTAACTTGATCAAGGTCACCTCGTTAGTAAATAGTAAAGTTTGGACTCACACCGAGGAAGTCTGGCTACAAATTTGTGCTCTTAATCAGTATGCTCTTCTGCCTCCCTCATTGAAAAAAAAAAATGTTTGTAATTCAATTTGATTCCAACCAATACATGGCCTGAGTGCCAGACTGGGCACTGGCTGTGTAATGATGAAGACAGTCCATGCTCTCCAGAAGCATAAGCAAATAAGAAAATACTCCAAAGAATAAGGAAATAAGATACTAAAAATATGACTGGTACTGGAATAATGTAAAGAAGAATGTGGAAATGGAAAAGAGGAGGAGTGTTCCAGTGGCCGTGCATTTAACAGAGTAGAGAACCAAGCGGGTGGATAAAGAGCAATTCAAGGTGAGGCTGAAAAGGTGATGTTCTGGAGCCTGGTGGTGGTGGGTCCAGAGTGCCAGGCTAAAGTGACAGGGTGTTAGCCTGGAGGGGGTGGGCAATTGTGAAGGATTTTGGATCAGGTAAATAGTATATCAAAAATAGAATTTTAAGAGACTTAAACTAATGAAATAGGAGAAGGACACTTACCTGGGATCAGCACAATTACTCTAGTCTATGGATTGGTAAAGATAAATTAAATAAAAGTTAATTTTTCCACTTAGACTCATCTGGGAAAAAAGGGGAAGAAATTTCTGGGATTTGGTGCATCATTAATTCTCAGAATGATGAAGAATGGAGATGTGGCCATAGAAGATGAAGTTAACGGGAACCTCAGGAGTGACCCTCTTCCGTCCCACGCTTGACTTCTTTGCTTCATTGGGGTGGTGGACTGGCTTCTGGGAAACTCCTCCAGCCATGGGGAATTCCTTGCCCAGTGAAGCAGCCTGCTTTTCTTGGATAGCTTTTATCACCACAATGAGGTTTTTCTTTTCTTTCTTATTTAACTACAAATGCTCAGTCATTGCATTATTCAAATCTAGGAATTTCACTGCCTCGGTGTCACCATATTGGCAGCCTCCAAAGGCCCCAAACCTTTCTTTGCTGTCAGCGAGAAAACTCTGTGGGGATCACCAGGGGATGGACCAGGGAGGCTCAGGACTGGGAGATGAGACAAGCACCCTCAGGAGGGGCAGACTTAGCTAGATTAGGAAAATGAGGCCCAGCCAGGCAGGTGGCGCAAGGCGTTAGAGGTAGAAGATATGAAGGAGTTACTGCATCTGTGGCACCCTCAGTGGAGCCCAAGAACAAGGCTTCAGTAGTAACCATGTTAGTCAAGAAATAGGTGAAGTCACAAAAATGACTTTTAATTCTTATTAAGCATCCTTTGTTCTTTCCAATGAATGACTGAGGAAACCTTACAGATCATTTTTCAATCAGTAGCCACTTGGTTCCAAGAAAAGAGATTCACAAATGGAGTAAACACAGCTCTTGCTGTGATGGGCTTACATGGTAGGGGGCAGATAAAGGGGGAAGCAACATATATATATATATATATATATATACACACACACACACATAATTGCTATATATTATACATATATGTAGAGAGATATGATCTGCAATGTACATGTTGGAGGCCACCAGTCTGTCTACGCTCCATTAGGTCAGGACTATATTTCTTTTTATTCACAACACTATATTCTCAGTGCTTAGAACAAGGCCTGACAGACTCTCAATGAATATTTATTGAATGAATAAATGCGCAAGTAAATGAATAAGTAACATCTGATCTAAAACCAGAGCCAGATTCTTCTGACCTTCAGCCTAGTAACACTTTACTTACTATAACCTGGAGATTCCCATTTTGTAATGTCCCCTCTATGAGGCTTGTCTTAACAGGTAGATATGAACGAATTGAAGACACCCACAATGCCAGCTATTGTTTTCTATGGCAACACTGCCCATCTCAGTGCTGGTTCCTGGGGCACATGACAAGAATATCTGGTTGAGTCCACAGGAGACAGACCTCATGGGAAGATGACCTGATCATGAAGCCTGCTCATCTCCTGTACTGTCCAGTGAACTTCGGCAAAGTCACTTTAACTCTTTGGACTTTAATTTTTTGTTTATTAAAAAAGTGAATATCACATCTGTTTCACATAGTTATTAAATAATTTCATTCTGGGACAGAACTTGGCCTTGTTGAGAAAAGATCCAAATTGAATCATCAGGCCTCTTTCCTGGAGCAGATCAATCTTTTCAGAGCATTCAGACTCAAGGGTTAGCCCTAGGGAGCAGCTGACATCAGAGGGGTATTTGAACCTATGACCTTTTGGCTTAAAAGTAAGAGTTCAACTCTCCCCACATTTTCTCTGGTTTTTCTATGTTGGCCAGGGGAGGCTGCTGTACCCTGTGTACAAACGGAAACCCCAAATTGTGTTTGCATCTATCTGGCCAAGGTACCTTCCCCAGCTCCACCTCCGGATGTTCCATGGGGGTTTGAAGTGGGAAGGAGGAGTTAACGCACCCTAGTGTCTCTCTGATAGGGGCGACTGTGTGCACACACATGTACGAGAGATCTGGGGCTGGGAGTGTCCCAGCCTGCTTCTGTACATGTGGGCTGACAGTGACATGTTGCTTTAGCCAGAAGGAAAGTGCTTCTGTAATCACAAGAGAGAGGTTTCCCTGTCTTCTCTCAAAGAGAGTTTGGAGGCCACTAGTTTTTCACCAAACTGCCAAGCTTTCCCCGTATCAGTAATATTTCAATGATGTTTACAAACTTGCTCGTCTGCTCTTTAATACACAGAGCTATGCATAGATGGTACATGTGCAGGGTCTGACCTTTTCATAGGAAAAAACATTCATAACCAAAGCCTATATATAGCAGCTTCAGACTGGAGCAGATGAAGATGTAGGTCATCTGACTTTTTTGTGTGTGAAGCATAATGCAAGAGAGACGTGACAGACAATTCAAAACTCATGAAATACTGCCACTGGCCTGAGCCTTGCTAATATTTATCAAAGCCTTTAAACAATGACATCGTTTTCAACTGGGAATTATAATGCCACCTACTAACCCTGAGCATAAGATTTTTTCCACAGGGGAAATTTACTTAGTTTAAAACTGTATTTCACTATGTAGTTAACTCTTAACTATTTCTTTTAAAGGGGAAAAGAACAGTTACCATCAAAATTTATTCAGTGAACAAGTATAATATTTAAAATAATACGATAGGTAATTGAAAAACATGATTTGTGTCACTTATCAGGCTCATTGTTACCTACATAAACATAAACCAAATTCCTCAGCATTCAAGGTGAACGTGACCTGGAGGTTGCCTGCCTGTCCATCAGTCTCCTCAGGGTCCCTTTTCATACTCTGTTCCACCAAACCTTGTACTGTTTGTTCCTTCCTATTCCTTTATCTTTGCCTTTGCTTCCCTTACTCTCTGTTCTCAGGAAATCTTTTTCTGGACATCTCTGTATATCCAGTCTATTCTGTAATATATGAATCAAATGCAATCACCTCCATAAATCCTCTCTTTTCTTCATTTCCCAGGCTGTTTGTTTTTAATGAGCTGACCATAGCTTGTTCTGTATTATAAACTTACTGGTGTCCATGTCCTATATCCCATTCTGATAGACTATGAACCTTCTAAGGGCAGGTCAAGAGTCATGTCTGAGACACTTTGTACCCACATAGTGCGTAATACTGCAGACAATGTACAATACAAAACACCTATAAAATGCATCCCTGCAAAATGTTTATTAAGTAAATGAATTTGGCTTTGGAATATAGTAGTACAGACATAGAATATTCATCATATGTAGCTACTATGCTAAGTACTATCTTGTTTAATGACCAATAAATCCACGAAATTATTATTGTCATCACTTTTAATAGCAGAAAAAACTAAAGCTCAAAGAAGTTCAAAACCTCACCAATGTCACATAGCTAGCAGAACAACAGACCAGGATTCAAACCCAGGTCTATCTGGCCTAGTGGTGTGCTGGGAGCTGGCTTGTCCCAGTTTATAAGAGCTAATTGTGAAATTATCAGGAATTTTGGGAACTGCTGGAAAAGCACAGTCATTATTAAAAAGTAAATCATAAAAACATAAATCATATAAAAATAATGGTAATAAATACCAAAATCTCACCACTTCCTTTTTTAGGACATTTCATCATTAAATATGCTCTTGAGGTTATTTGTATTTCTTGCATTTGTATGTTAGAAATATTGTACAATGATGTGCTGCTGTGTATCTCTTCCAAATACCACATTCAGTGATGTTGCATTGGTGGCCTGAATTCAGCCATGATGAGAATATTTACACCAAGGATATTGGCAAACACAACAAATGAGGGCTTCCTCCCAGAAAGGCAGCTATTAAACATTAACAAGCATGCCACAGTACAGCCCCAAAACTGGACTATACTTCAGAAAGAAACAGGCTTTGGCCCAAGCACACATGGACATCTCCATTTCCAGCCTTAGTCTGCACTTGGTAGGGCCTACCTTTGGACCATCACAGATAAGTTGCTTTCTCAGAATAGAAAATTGACTTTCACAAGGCTTCTTTGAGCCTCAGGGTTAGAGTGAAAGTAATTCTTAGTGGTTATTTTATGCCTATAAAATATATCCTAAACCTCTACCACAAATTTAATTATGCTCTTGATCATAATCATATACCCAGGAATATATAATGTAGCTCTTGTAACATTGAAATTCCAAAACATGGATATAAATGTATTTCCCCAAATTTATATTAATATCATAACCTACTGTTTTTAAGCTATATCTCCTTAGAACCTTGATTTCACATACATAGTTTTCACATCGTATACCTTCTATGTCTCATGAAATGAAATCTGAGCTTTGAATCAGAGGTTGTGAATTTCAGTGCTGTTCTTTAACTCAAGAGCAGGTCAGTTAACATTGTTAACCACATGTCAACTAGCATGTTCCATTGCTAATTAACAGTTTTCTCATCTTTCCAATGAGGAATTCGGCCTAGATGTTGTCCTTTGAAGATCATTCTGGTTCTATTTCTAAATGATACTGCATGTTGCTTCTCTTCCCTAGGGCTCAGTTTCTGTATCTGTAAACAACAGGGGGTTGAACCAGGTAGCTCCTAAAGTCCTTTTCAGCTCCATAAACTTGTGAATTCATATGAAAAGCTGTGTTTTCTACCTAATGTGTTATTCCTATCAGATAGCATTATGCTTTACCACTGGAAAAATGCCAGGTAACCTGCGGAACACCCAGGGCTCCCATGCCAGGAGAAGACCTGGAGGTCGAGCAGCTTCTCTAGCTAGGAGCTCTAACTGCCACAGGCCAGGGTGCTGCAGCCCTCGAAACAAAGGGAAGTGTGTGGGTGGAGGGAGCACCTCTGCTGTTTTAGATAGCACAAAGACTAAATAAGTGAGGGTGAAATATCTGTACAGGAGTTTTGATTTGACACCCCAGCTGGGTCTGAAGTGATAGGGGTGGGGGAAAGGAAAGCACAAGACATAAGACAGGTGATACTTCCTCTTAAATTGGGAGGACAGAGGAGTGATGGTTGTAACTAAAGAAAGAGTTAATGCAGAAGCCTCTGGTGTAATTCTCACGGTGGGCAGAGCACAGGAGTAGAGATGGAACATCTCCCTCCCTACCTTTCACTTACCTATTGACCCTGAACCTACAGCTCATTTGTATCTTTATGGAAAACCAGAACACGTCCTTAATTCCTCATCTATATCTCCACCTTCAAACTCATCATCATCTATTCAACACCTTATGGTTTTCAGGTTACAAAGCACTTTGGACTACATAGTCTCATTTGATCCATAAGATACCTCTGTGAAATAGGTATTATTACCTTAATTTTTTAGAGGAATACTTGGAGGTTTAAAAAGGGAATTGAGCTTGCATTTTTTTTTTTTTTTTTTTTTTTTGGCAGGGTCTTGCTCTGTCACAGAGGCTAGAGTGCCATGGAGAGATCTTGGCTCGCTGCAACCTCCGCCTTCCAGGTTCAAGCGATTCTCATTCCTCTGCCTCCTGATTAGCTGGGATTACAGGCCCACGCCACTGCGCCTGGTTAGTTTTTGTATTTTCTATAGAGACAGGGTTTCGCCACGTTGCCCAGGCTGGTGTCAAACTCTTGGGTTCAAGTGATCCACCCACCTCAGCTCCCAAAGTGCTGGGATTACAGGCATGAGCCACCACATGCGGCCTGAGCTTGCTCTTTTGGCTCTAAGATTGGTACTGCAAAATGGCCTTTCCCTGATGATGTCAAGACTGTTAGCTGAGATGAGAAGTTTCTGAGCTTCTGCTCACCTGAGGACTCACAGAACCACACTAAAGAAAAAAGGGACTGACAAATTCTGAAAGGGACCCTACACATAACCCACCCCACTCCCGTCAATTTTCAGAAGGGGAAAAAGGAGCTCACAGAGACATGTGTCATGTCCAAAGTCAACCAAAAGCCAGGATCAACGTTAAGACTCAAGCATGTGTCTCCTGCTTTCATCTGCTTGTCATTGTTCACTTTTGCCCTCTTTTCAGCCACCAGCAACATTAAGTGATGATAACTACTTAAAAACCCTTGACCATCACTGTAAGGACGACGTAACATTTTCCACCCCATAGACTGAAGAACCCTGGATGGAATGAGGCCAGCATGCTCCAATCTCAGCTGTCATTTTTCATTTAATCTTTTCCATGCCAGCAATTGGATTTATTGCTGGTGAGAATGGTGACTCATGTTCTCCTGACACCAACCAACTAATTTATCCTGCCATAGCTTTGTACGCACAAACATTTAGTATGTGATCAAAAATAGAGACCCCCTGTCATTCAGTAACTTATGATTAGTATTGTTGAAGCCTGAGGACTTATTCCAACTTAAATCAAGGTTTTACCTCAAATGTAAACAAATAGGCTTTATTTTAGGAATTGTTGATTTATAACCCAGTCATGAAGTCTAGCAAAATATAATAGGGAAAGGAGTCTCATTTGGAAGTTACCTTCCCTGGGTCTATTCCCACTTATTTTATTAGATTTATCTGTCACCTTTTGCAACTAATTTCCTCTCTCTGAGCCACATTATCCCCATCTGCCAAATAAGATGGTTAAAGTCAATGACCTTTGAGGAGTTGTCTATTTTGATGGTCTCCTTGTAAGATTACATCTTTATGAGAGGCATCTTGCTACAATCAAGTTTTCTATAGGGTTTGCTACTCTTTGGGGATGAGGTTAGGCCTGTGCTCTCCTAGAGCTCCACTCTGTTTCTATAAGGATAAGGAACTCTATGAGAGCAAAGATGAACTATATGGGTTTAACCTGTGTGAAGTTCACTTTAGGATCAGGAGTGGGGTGTGCAACAAACTTCAGAATCCAATTTCTCTTTTGAAACCTATTTTCCAGGCCAGATAGAAAGACCACACACCATAACCATCCAGGTGGTAAAGATGAATTAAGGGGAAACCCACAGGGCTAAAAGCAAGCAGAACATTGTATTTTAAAAGTCTCAAACAGTTGTCTCAAGATTCAGCTAGCAGAGAACTTGCATCTGAAAATTCAGTCTCTTCATACATTTACTCAACTGATATTTCCTAGGTGCCTATCCAGTGCCAGGTGCTTTGCTATGCTGTAGAAAAATAGGAATAAATTTAAAACCATCTTGATCATAGGAGCTTAGAGTCTTGCAGAAATGATTTGGCATGTGCACAGATTACTGTAAGTTATGGCAGAGACTTCAGTGCCATGAAAAAGCTCAGAGCAAATTGAGATTCCATCTCACTAAAAGTGCTTCCCAGAGAAAGTGGTACCTTGAGTCTTCACAGTGGTCAAGCAGGATTTTAATTCAGTGTTAATGATCAAGGGATTGGGGACCTTCTTTTTTAATTTTATTTTTCCATAAGTTATTGGGGTACAGGTGGTATTTGGTTACCTGAGTAAGTTCTTTAGTGGAGATTTGTGCGAACCTGGTGCACCCATCACCTAAGCAGTATACACTGAACCATATTTGATGCTTTTATCTCTTGCCCCTCTCCACTCTTCCCCCCAAATCTCCAAGTCCATTGTATCATTCTTATGCCTTTGCACCCTCATAGCTTAGCTCCCACATATCAGTGACAACATACAATATTTGGTTTCCCATTCCTGAGTTACTTCATTTAGAATAATAGTCTCTAATTGCATCCAGGTCATTCTTTGTGATTCAGTGTTTTCATCTGTAAAATGGGATAATAATATTATCAACCTCACAGACTTTTTATGAATAATATATGTGTCATTATGTACTAAATCTCTTAGAAAAGTTCCTGGATCATAGTAAGTGCTCCAAAATGTTGATCATTACTTTTATTCTTAGCATTCGAGTAAAATTACCCTAAAGTTTTTTGCACTCTCAAAAGAGAAATTCTTGATTCATGCAGGAAGACCCATTCTCATTGAATTCCTTTGTACATTGCTGTAGAACCTACTCCATCCTTTGCAGGTGCCCATGCTGTGTAGTTCACAAGTGTGCTCTGGTTTTCTCTCTCTCTACCCCAAAACTTGTCTTTCTCTGTCTCTCAAGCACACAAACACACACACACACACACACACACACACACACAGTAATTACTCTCTGTAGAAACTGGACTGTTTATCAAAACCCTGGGTGTAGGAGTGTCTCAAATGATTTCTGGAAACTGAAATGATTTCAGAGATACCAGGCATCAAGAATGTGGGTGTATAATACAAACAATAAGCAAGTTCATATCGAAATCTTTACATTTAGGAGGGGTGGGTTTTCCTTTCTGTTGGTTTCTTTTTTTCCAAAAGCATCATCATTTATGTGGTTTGAAAATGATCTTTCCTCTGGAAATTAGACATCGCAACATAGAACATAGAGATGTAGCTGATTAAGTGTGTGAAGGGGCCAATCACTTTTCAGAGAGGCTTCATCCTCTTTCAGGCATGGCAGCCTACAAGAATGAATTTGCTTTGAGTCATACATTTTACATAAACCAAAGAGGTTACCCCTAAGATGAACTGTCTGGCTTATTGTTCCCTACCCCCACAGAGTCCCACATACCATCACAGGAAGGCATTAGCAGTTTCAGGACTTGAACTTTCTCTCAAATTTTTCTTTACTTAAACCAAGCAGAGTTGCTACAGTAAAAAATAATCATCACTGTGTCGAGTGTAATTAATGGCCGTGGGCATGTTGTCTTTTTAGATGTAAAGATAATGAGATCTTATTTCCCACACACAATGAGTATGGCAAATAGTAGGGAAAAGTTTGCCCTCCTGAATCCAGCCCTGTTTTCCATCTTTCTGTTTATTTTGTGAATAAGGACAAGCAATTGCTAGAGGTTGGCCAGAATTAGGTTTCTCAGAGATCATCTAGTTCACCACATATCTCTTTCATTGTATAAATGTGGAAACTGAAGGCCAAAAGAGAAAGGGACTTGCTTACGGTCACACAGGTGTTAGAACCCAGAACTCCTGCATCACAGTTCAGGATTCCAACAGTAGGAAAAAAGACTTGAACCCATAAGAACTTCTTCAGAAACACCAATGTGTTCATAAAATAATCAAAGCATAATGACGTGTTACAATAATATATGATCTGAAAGGATTATTATGGGAATAAATAATAAGAAAAGTAAAATATTCATGTAAAATCTTAAATCACTGGCCAGGCACGGTGGCTTATGCCTGTAGTCCCTGAACTTTGAAAAGCTGAGGCAGGAGCACCACTTGAAGACATGAAGAGGTTGAGACCAGCCTGGGCAACAAAGTGAGATTCCATCTCTACCAAAAAAAAAAAAAAAAAAAAAAAGCCAGGCATTGTGGCACATAGCTGTAGTTCCAGCAGCTACTATTCGGGAGGCTGAGGTGGAAGGATGGCTTGAGCTCAGGAGTTCGAAGCTGCAGTGAGCTCTCATTATGCCACTGCACTTCAGCCTGGGTGACAGAGTAAGACTATGTCTCTAAAAATCAAAAAACCCAAACAAACAAAGAAAAATACTTTAAAGCACCAACTAGATGGCTGACAAAGACTGCAGAACATCTACTCAAGTCAAGGGGAAAATAAGAATTATTTTCTTCTTGCAAATAAAACAGAATTCCCAAGGCCATTTAAAATGTCTGTTTGCCTATATGCCTTATTTTAGCTGAAATTTCCTTTGCATAATCTAGTCCTAGGAAGTTTCATATCATTCTAGAACTAAAGATAATTTGTCTTAGTCTATTAAATAGCTAGCAATCTTCAACCAAGCACAAGTTGTAGCTGAGGTCAAAAGTAGAAACACTAACTTTCTCTACGGCATTTGTTGACCTAACCACAGGGCAGGAAGTCTAAACTCTGAGGAGAGGGTTCCCAGTTAAAGAGGTTAATAATATCTTTGTCACCACAAAGACTTGCCCCCTAGAACCATGGAGATTGGAAGAGATGACTGAAAGTTAATTCAGCAAGAAGATATTTTGGGCTCAAGAATGGAAGTACATACTGCTTATGGGACCTTTAAGATATGAATTTGAGACAAGTAGAGTCACCTGTCAGATTGGGGCAGACACATTTTACGCATGTGGAAGCAGGATCAGCAGGATCAAACTTGTTTGGAGCCCATAGGAGGAAGTTCCCACGAGACAGAGTGTGGTTAAGAACTTTTGAATAATCTGAAGTGTGAAAACATGGAGCCAGGCTGCCTCTGGAGGGAGTGAGCACCGCCCCACAGAAGCTGTTCAACAGAGGCTCTGGAAGGGAGGCCAAAGGGGAAGAGTCAAGTTAAGAGTTGCTGCAGATCGGAGAAATCTCCCCTTTGGTTTTCCACACTCCTAAGAGTCCGAGAGTCTAGAATTCCTTTCTCTAAAGAGGAAAGATACTAGAAAAGCCAGGGGAGACAGAATGACAAGAGGCAGGTTGCAAAAACCTTGGGCAGCCTCTCTTCTCTCCTCTCATAAGCGGGAGAATGATGGGATTCTGCACTCAGGCAAATGAAAGGGCAATAAGCTTCCAAGGCAACGAAAGGTGCTGTCTCTAGTCCTGTATTCAGGCAACATGTGGAAGTCCTTGCTTTCAGACAGATTGTGAGGATTTTTTTAAACAGAAAAGCTTCTGTGGCTGAAGTGATGTGATCCAGATTGTGCAGCTGGAATTGCTCAACTTCAGGTGGCCCTGGGTTGGAGGACTACACTGCATGGCTTAGTGTGTGCGGCATTGGCACAGTGTGGCCTGGGGTTTGTGGTGCTGGAGTGGTGCAAAATTTCTCTTGAAATGTGTGCTGCTGCTTTGAGAGACCAATGGATCATTAGAGAATGTCCACTGTTTATTAAAATGAACTCCATGGAGTACTAATCTCATAAGGTCCATGTTCTAGGGCCAAGTAAAGAGGAATGTTGTGTATCCATATTCCCTCCCTGTAGATTTACATTCAAAGGTTCTGAGAAGGGCTGTAGTGAAGCAACCTGTTTCATTTTGAATAATCCTGCTTTTGTTTATTTATTTATTTATTTATTTATTTATTTATTTATTTATTTTTGAGATGGAGTCTTGCTCTGTCACCAGGCTGGAGTGCAGTGGCGTGATCTTGGCTCACTGCAACCTCCACCTCCCAGGTTCAAGCAATTCTCATGCCTCAGCCTCCCAAGTAGCTGGGACTACAGGTGCGCCCCACCACACCCAGATAATTTTTTTGTATTTTTAGTAGAGACGGGGTTTCACCATGTTAGCCAGGATGGTCTCGATTTCTTGACTTCGTGATCCGCCCGCCTCTGCCTCCCAAAGTGCTGGGATTACAGGCATGAGCCACTGCCCCTGGCCAATCCTTCTTTTTAAAACTTATTTGAAGGTGTTATCAATTTTTACCTAACACTACTGTCATCCTGGGAACTGATGCTCCATGGTGAACACTGGTAACATTTTTGGGCAATTCCATGGATGACAGACTCACAAAATGTTAGAACTGAAAGCAACACAGAATTTAATGCCATTCCCCCATTTTTTGAATAAATTAAGCAGAGGCCTGGAAGGGTTTTTACCAAAGTAATAACCAACAACCATTAACTCTGACCTGCAAGAACTTGAAATTTTAAAATGTCAACAAATGACTGTGTAATATTAGGTCATGGATTATGATGTAATATTATATTATACATAAGGTTAGACAGCAGTTACAAGAATACTGGACTTAGAATCAATAAAGCTGGGGTCTAATCGGAGGCCTCTGGCTCTGTCACCGTCACTGCTTAGCTCCATCTTTCTACTTTTATTAGTGTTGTGTGCCCCCATCTCTAAAATGGGAAGAATAATGCTTGTGTGGCTGATCTCAAAAGTTCCGGTAAGAATCAAGACAGAATGAATGTGAAAGTGGTTTATAAATTAGACCGTGATATGTAGGAATCTTCCTTCCTCCTAACATTGATGTTACAGCAGCATCAGGAGGATGTGAGTATTTTCCATTGCTTTTCTCATTGTGAGGGTAGTTTGCATGAATCTCTCCACAGACTCCATCTTTTAACCACTTTCACTGTTTAGTGAGGTGACTGGTTACCTCAGTGAGCCCTCAGCAAAGCTAGTTACCCCCTCGAGTGGAATGCTGGATCTGTGACCTTACACACACCTAACTAGCAAGGGAAAGCAGAAAGTTATGAGCAAGGTGAAAGTCTCAGCAGGTTTTTGGACATTTGACTTCTAGTACTCACAGACACCTATGAAAAAAACAAAGGCTTCTGAATTTTGTGTTGTCAGGACTCAAAAAGAAGAAGAAAAAGAAGAAGAATTCAATAACAGTCATCACCAAAAGACAGAAAGAGAGGAAGACAGAATGTCTGCATTGAGAAAATCTTGGTATCTTATCTCTGGAATGTTATTGATGATCTGAGTATAGTGCAAAATCTTAAGTGAAATGAATTGGTGGTTTCAGTTCCGGATATGGTATGCAAAGAAAAAAAAATTTGCTCTTTGAAATTCAACGCTTCCTCGTCTGTGCTTCAGGAAGCCACACGCCTGATGTTGAGCGTGGAAACTGACTCATTTCTAGCCCTTTGAGATTAGCCTCTCTAGTCCCCAGACTGTGGGCAGGATCTGGGCCCTAATGGGAAACTAGAATTGGGTCTGTCCAAACCTGGAGGAGAATCAGACACAACCTCATCGGATGCACATCCCTTTTAGGGTGCTCAGCCTCCCAGAAGTTTCTGTAGGCAGAGGACCTTCTATACAAACTATCTCCAAAGCTTTTCAACTTGTAATTGGCAGTAGGTAGGTTGCCTGAAGTGGCAAAAAGCAAAAATACAAATGCAGTGCTTACCAAGCACTTATTTTCAGAGTCGTGTTAAAGTAAGCTGGCCAGCTGCCCCCCACTCCTCACTTGGTGGAACAACATGTCTCTGACACTTTCAATTTAAAGACTCACATGTGTTTTCTCACCAACAAGCCCTAGGGAGTAACGAACCTTTCTTCTCCTTGACTCTCCCAGCAATCAGTTGATTTGGTGTCAACAGGTATTACAGATATCTGTGTGTCACTTAGGCATTACATTTATTTAGAAAAGAAAAGTGTGTTAGAGACTGGATGTCCCCCCTGCCCCATTAAACTGACACAGGGAACCCCGGGATGACAGGGAGTTCAGATCTTCTAGAAGTGACCACTCCAAGCTTCAAGCTTGACCCTTTAGACCTTAAATCAGTGGTTTCTAGACCCAGAAAGAGAAATAAACACTTGAAATGGCTTCTTTGCTTAATTCTGATTGACACATTAAAAAAAAAGTGTTTGTCTAGAGGTAGTGAGAAGAATGCTGATTTAAGTGAGAAGACAATGAGAGGCAAAGTGATGTTAGGGGCAGGGTGGGGGGAACAACTCCAGACTTGGCCTAGGGTCAGAAGATCTGAGCTTACTGACTTAATCTCACTAAGCCTCACTTTCCTGATCTGTAAAGTGTGAATGCTAATTACAAAATGAGATCACATATGTGAAAGCATTTGCCTTATAAATGGTAAGGAGTATGCAAAGGTTCATAGTTATTACTACATATAAGCTTTTAAATATTAATGATTAATTTGTGTTAGAAATGAAATCTCAGACTTCATCATAGAATAAGGTTTAATTTTCTGATTTTCTTATCTGGAAAGTTTTTATAAAACATAGTTGTCTGCATTATTGATTTATTTGCATGCCACTTACTTTCAAAAAGGATTTGAAGTAACTTATACTATTAGTCACAGAAATTACAGGATCATTAAAACACAGACAAAAGATTAAGACCTTGTCACGAAGGGACAGCTCGAAGAAAAAAAAAACAGAATAAGAATAATTTTAATCAAGCATATGATGTGATTTTGAGCTTCCCAGCAGCTTAGACAAAAAAGGAACATGCATTGCATTTCACAGCCCTCTTCCTCTAGTAAAGGAAGAATAGCTATGGATCAAGGGGGACCCAGTCCTTTCTAGCCCTAAACTCCAGGAGAAATGTATCATGTGCAACCTTATATAAGAAATATCAAAAATAAATTGGGTGGTATCTTCAAACCGAGATGTAGCAAAGATACTATTCAATCTGACCACTAGGCGAGATTTTCCTTTGTGAATCAGTGCTTGCCTTCCCAGAACTAAACAAACAGCAAGATGATTAATATAAGGAGCAGGCTGCCTTAAAAAAAAAAACAAAACAAAACAAAAAAAAAAAACAGAGAGAGAGAGAGAAAGAAAAAGAAACAGAGCAGTGAAAATCAGAATGCCTGCCCCAGCCGGCTGGGGTGTGTCGCTGGCCCGGGTATTCACAGAAGTAGTCACCATTCATTAGGGGGTGTCAAGAAGGCGAGGCAATATGCGAGGTGCCTTGCACAAGGTCACTTGGTGTCTGTGAAACTGACTTTGCATTCTGAGTTCCTTAATATGATTTTTTAGGTCACAGTGTTCTAGGCAAAGCTCCCTGTTGATGTACATCTCTCATGCAAGATTTAGATCACCTCTTTTCGGGCAGAGCTCCATGGAAACACCGCCCATGATTTCTGAAAAGGAGTCTGATTGGGCCCTGGTGATACCCGGCTGGAGTGGACGGTGATCTCTGCAGTTGACACATTGCTTGACTGTTGGCAAGGCTGCAGCTACCAGAATCTAGTCCTTGTAGGCTATTATTATTCTAATGCCATAGTAAATTCCTGTTTATCCAAAATGGCTAGGAAATGGGGCATTCTGAGCAATGGAAAATTCTGGTTCATTGGGTTACCCTCCGTATCATTTACTGATTCTTGGTTTCAAAATAAGTAAATTACAACACACTTTGCTAATCACTAAAATGATAGTGGGTATGATTTAGCTTTTTTTTTTATGATTCATAAGGTACTTCAGGATCTATTAGCACCTAATACCATTGTTAAGATCACGACTTGTCATTTTCAAGGATTTGAGGTAGAAATTCAGGAGGTGGGGACAATTGGGCTGCATCAGTATTAACTCCCAACCAGATCGCTGGAATTGCTGCTGCAGTTGAGTTGAATCATTTCTTCCTTCATACCAGTTTGTTGGCAAGTGAAATAATAAGCAGAAACATATTATCATAGTGCCTGGTATAGAGTAAGTTATTATTTTGTCATTATTTTTTTCCTCAAGAACATCAGGAGAAAGAAGAAAAGAATCTAATTCTTAACTAGCCAATTTGGTGTCTGAATAAATTCAATTTATAGAGCATTAGTTCTGACAGGAACCACAAAGAAAATATGCCTAATTTCATCATTTTCTGTAAAAGATAATTAAGGCCCAGAGAGGGAATGTCACTATAGCCTCATGTCTGTGAGGGGTTAGAGTTAACCCAAATAGTAGATAGTAGAACCCAAATATTCTGGGGCTAAGACCAGGGATCTTTTTAGCAGACCAACTCTTACCTTTATGCAGAGTTTCTGCACAGCAGGAAACAGAGAGCTAGAGGAGAAATGGCCTGTTTGCTCCAGGACTCTAGGAACTTACCCTATCAATACTGTTTGAAGGTCATCAAAGTCCCCTTCTGTACAAAAGCCCTGGCTGTGACTCTAAAACAGTTCACAGGGTAAAGGATTAATGAAGTCCCCATGATTCAGTCAAAATGAAAACTTTTTAAAAATAGCAAAGAGTCACACAACTCCCCACATCTGCAAGAGTAACTTTTTAAAAAGTCACCAAGACAGGTTTAAATTCCTAACTTCTTCCTTTACTTTGCTTATGTTTTGAAGCTTGATTCATCCCTATTTCTGTCTCTTACATACTTTTAAAGATAAACTTGTACTCACTTAACTTCCAAATTAATTTACTGTAAACTCCTCCCTCTGAAGGAAGAGGAAGAAGGATATTAGTGATTTTAATGCTGATTGCATTTTTAAAAGGCAGGACTCAGTTTCTTGAAAATGAGCTTCTTTGTTGGTTAATAAATGTTTTCTCTGCCTTAGTTTCAGATTCTGATTGTTCTCTTTTCCTCTTGCCATTCTCTGAGTTCTCCCTCTGCCTTTGATCATGGGCCTGGAAATCTGCCGTTTGTACATGAGAAAAGAGAGGGCTGGGATTTCCATTACCTTCCAGAGTACAGAGGGGACTATAGCATGAAATCTCTGTGAGGGACCAACTCCTATAACTGCTGCCAGAAAGGTGCTTTTTGATATCTGGTCTTCTATATCACATCTTTGTTAACTCCAGGAGACTTATTTTCAGAGACATCTGGGTGTGTATGTCCATGCACGTGCACACTCATGTTTTTCTACTTTCTGCAAATGCCTTGTGTTGACTATAAGTACATAGTTGATCACAGACACTCTTAGGAGAGTATCAGAGAGGTCACGTGTCCAACCTTCCATGAGGCTCAAGTCCCTGCCAAGCCAATTCCACCACTTGGCATCCAGGTAAGAAAGGGAAGCAGGCAGGGAACAAGTCTCAACACTTTCTACCCCACCCTGCTCTCAAAAGCCTCCAGAGACCCCCATTGCTTTCCAGGTGCATTCTAAACCCTGGAGATTGGCACTCAGAGGAAGGAACAGGGTTTCCTGTTTGGCAATAACTGGCACTAGATAACATTTTATTTTAATAATGATGAGGCTGGTCTCTAAGACCCGGCTGACCCCTCCTGTCCTTCATCTTTCAACATTGTGAAATACCTCCGTTCCTTCTCTTACCCATCCTCTGCTGTGCCCAAGTCTCTGCTTACCTTCCCCAACTGCTCTGTACTTTGACTTCTCCTTACCCTTCTTTAAGCATTTTTTTTTCTGACTGTCATAGTCAATCTCCATTTCTCTCTGTTGAAGACACTTCCTCCTTTATAAAGTATTCCTTCCCTCTTCCTTCAACCTTCCAACCTTCATCCACATGGACTTTCCTCTCTGTGCCCCAAATAACTTACCTTAGGCACATTAGCAATCTCTCTTACTAGAGTATAAACTCCTTGAGGACAGGAACCACTTGATCTCTCTCCATATTCTCCTGACAGAGGTCTAGGCCTGTAGTGGTGTAAGACAGGCCTTCTGGCATGAATGGAGTCTCAGGTCAGTCTCACCTTTATTCTGATAAGAGGGAATGGTGTGTCCTCACTCTTTTCTCCTCCACTGAAAGCTGAATTAGGAATTATTTCTCTCCTGACCTCTGACCTAAATCTATGCAAGTCTGTCCTGAAAGCCACATCCACGAGATGATGGGGTGAGCAAAAATAACCACGGGAGCTGAGTGACATAGCGGAACATTCACGCCTGTCCCGGCCTTCACATGGGCCTGGAAATTTACAGGAATGTATAGCTGTGCTGTTGCTGAGCTGGCTCAAAACCCGTTTTGCTCGAGGCTTCTTCCCTCACCAGATATGTTGGGTATGGTGAGTGTTGCCAATTGGGACAGGAGGACACCCAGCCCAGGCCCAGGTTTTATTTATCCCAGTGCAGCAGGCTTGCAAGTTAAGGGTTCACAGACTTTTCAATCCTTAATCATGAACCCGGGAGCGTTTTGAGATATCTCAAGCAGCCAAGCCAAGAAAGCTTTCTGATTCCAGCGGCGCTAACCAGTTGTGATTTATTGACTATCAGACCCTGGAGCTGGAAGTAACCTTAAAAATCACCTTATGTGATTCTTTTCACAGATAAGGAAACAGATCATAGTTGCCTTGCTTTTAAAATGAGGATAGATGGTATTTATTTGCTTAGTAATTCATTCATCCACCTATCCATCCTTTTATCCAATGATCTACTACCAACTCATTCATTAAATATTCACTAAAGCTAGGTGCCCAGCTTGCACTTAGTTCTAGATATAAAAACACAAATAAGATATGGCTTCTGCTCTCTAAGAGTTTATTATACCTACATGCATACACAAACACATAATTATGATTCAATGTGGTATATCCTGATACAAGTGTAAACAAAGCATGTTATGAGCACAGAGAAAGCGATGACTAATCTGCTGTGTCTGGAAGAGTGAGGGGAGAGGTAACATTCAAACAAAACCTTAAAGGGAGGGAAAGAGTTCTATAAACAAATAAGGAGGAAAGGGTCAGATTCTGAACAGCATCTCAAAGGCTCAGCCTGAGGGGAGTGTGCAGCTGGCTGGGACTCCTGAAGAGGGCTGCGGTGCAGAGTGCAAGACCTGCACTGTGGTGGGGGTGAAGGTGGTATAGAAGCCTAGCATGAAAATTTCCATAGCTGTGCTGAGTGTCTGAGCTTTAGCTTGGGGCTGACAAGGAATCTTAAAAAGTTTTCAGATGGAGCAGTGTCACATCAAATTTACATTTTGTTAAGACCTCCTTGGCCATAGTAAGAAGAGACAGAGACTGCAATTATCCTAGAATAAAGTCAGCCAGAGTAAGCTTTCAAACATATGTCAGATCACGTTACCCACTTGCTTATAAGCCCCCATGCCCCATACTTTCTCTCCCCATCACAAATCCCTGTTTTGTTAAGGTAGTACACATTGCCTTATTAAATCATTTTATTTATTTGTTTGCAAGCTAATTGTCTGTCTCAATCCTAAAGTGAAAGCACCATTAGAGCAAGGGCTATGTGTGTCTTAGTCAACACGGCGTCTCCAGTCCTAGCGCAGCAACTGGGGCATCACTGGCCCCACAGAGAGTTTGGAGAATAATTGCCAAGACCTTGACCTCAGGAGGTGGTAATGGGGAAAGAGAGAAAGTGAGGGAAGATGACCCTCAAAGGCAGAAAACCAGATCCTCTCTTTTCAGGCCCACACCCCACTCAGTGAGTGGACGGTAGCTGTTTTCAACAGAAGGAGAATGGGGTGTGTTCTTCACTGACTGAATTTGTGCTCACATCTGAGAATTTTTATGACAGGCAATCCTGTTTTCTCTCTTGCCCTCTTCACCCCGTGTGTTTCCCACATTATCCGGCTGTTCAGTGTAATCTTCCAGGGATCCTCTACTCTGTGCTTCTGTGTTCTAGCCTCAACTCTGCTGCTAACTAGCTGTGGGACAGACAAGCTACTTTTCTCGGGGCTTTGGTTTCCTTAACCGTACAAAGAGAGCGCTTGCCAAGGATCCATACAATGCTTTCTAACTTACATGCTGTGATTCTCAAATTTCCCCAGCGATGGTAAGAGTTCTTCTCTGTTTTCGTTTTATAAAGTGTACAATGATTATGCACAAAATCTCACAAAACAATAATTTTTTTATATGCCTCTATTGTCCCTCTCAATTTCTAGGTGTAAGTGTTTTTACAGTGATAATCAGAGCATGTGTACAATTTTGCATTCCACTCTCATGCTTGCCCATTTTTTGTTATATGTCTTTCATTTTGCTACAAAGTCTTCTCATTTATCATTTTAATGGCTAATAATTTTTCATGGAGTTAATATATCATAAATTATTTAACCAGTCCTAAATTGTTGGAAATTTGGATTATTTCCAGGTTTTGCTATTTTAAAGCACCTTGACCATATAGGGTTTTTTTGTTTGTTTGTTTGTTTTTTTAAGAGGCATTTTACTTAGAGTAAATCCCTGGGACTGAGATTATTAGATGAGTTTTATGACTCTTGAAAGGTATTGCCGAACAGCTCTCCAAAGGGATTGTTTCCATTTGCGTTCAGTTTGTGTTCCACACACGAGCATGCCAGTGTCACAGAAAGCTTGCCAACATGTTTTTTAAAATCAATTTCCTTTATTTTTTTCAAGTTCAACTTGTATGAAATGGGGCTTTCTGATTGTTGCTGTATCAGGGTTATCATCAGTGAGGCTAAAATTATGATACAGAGCTTGGTAAATAGAAGTACTTAATAATCAGTGTTGTTATTATAAAAAGAGGAATCCTAGGAGGATGAAGCATGCTTGTTCTATCCTCAAACCTCTTTCTTTTCTATTCCTGCCTCCATTTCAATTTACTGCAAATAGTTTCTCCTTACCTTAAATGTTGCCTCCAATTAAAGTGCCACCAGTTCTTCTCTATTCTAAGGTAGCAGAGGCTCCTTAAAGTTAGAAGTCTTGGGCCATGCTCTTTCCCCACTGATTATCCCCTCCCTTCCATGTCTCTGTCAAGAGAGGATCGTCACTAAATATGAGTTGTTCCCTTCCTTTCCCAAAGCAGATTCTTACGTTCCTCTGAAGTCCTCCTTTCCAGAGTTGCCTTCTCCTACTTCTCATCTTCCCAAAGATACCCTTTGGTTATTTGAAGATGATGATCATTTCCCCAGTGAACATTTTCTTCTCCAAGTTGAATATCTCTTTTTTTTAAGCCATCTCTTATCCTACTTAAATGTTCATCTTCTCACCATCCTGGTTGCTGCTCACTGAGTGAGTTCTAGTCTGTAAATTTCTTCCTATAAGTATTTGGCCCATTCATTTATTAAAATTTAGTAGACATCATCTAAGCAACAAGCAGGAAACGAAGATGAGTAAGACCTTGTTCTTGGCCTACATATGCTCAGAGTTCAGTGGGTCAGAGGGAAGCACAACCCCTCAAGACTTTGGCTCTAGAGACCTCCTAGGTAGCAGGCTGATGAATAAGTCAGGGAACGACACCCACAGGTAAGTCCAATGGTCTCCTTTGATGAACCAAGCCTATCTATGGTTCATTGGTAAAATGATGACTGTCCTACCAAGTAGAAGCTATCATATACCATTTGGCAGAAACGTCATAGCATCCCAGAGCCCGAATTTCTGAGGCTTAAACCAGGAGAAGAGTTCTAAGCAGGATAGGAGATGGCTACTCATCAAGCAGAGCTAATCCTGGGCCATGTTTAAAGATGGAGAGTAAAATACCTGGGCATCTGCCAAGGTGAGGCTCCTCGCTATTTAAAGAGCTTGCGAAAGTCTAAGGAAAGCCAGTTTCTTAAGTAGGAAGAAAAGGAGTCTACTATTAACCAGAGAGAAGAAGAATAGAGAAAACTTTGGTTTTGCCCTGCCATTGTTGGGTGACATGGCTTATGTCACTTAGCTGCTCTAGAACTTAGTTTATTCATATGTGGGAATGGGCAGGGTTGGACTATTTAGTCTATAATGTACCATCCAGCTCTCATAATCTATGATCTGCTGAACACCAAATTCTGATTAGTCCCTCTTGACTTCTTGAAACCTCCCTCACCCACCCTAGAAAAGCACAAAGAAGAAAGTGACCTCACTGATTACTGCACAGATGTTGGAGGCCTGCTAGGACTCCATGATCCCTGTAGCGACTATGGTGATCATGCCCAGTTGTGGCTAAAATCTGTTGCTGGCAGGATTTGTACTCAGCGTACTGAGCCTGGCGCTGTGGCTGCTGCCTCTTACTTCCTCTCATTAAGGCAAACCACCATCTTATTTTGTTTTGTTTTCGCCACATGTTTTGAGTTTGCTGCTTCCCAGCTCTTGTTATTAGAACAGGCATAATTAATAACTCCTGGCACATGGAGCAGCCAGATTGGACAATCTGCCTTTTGCTTTCTCGAACTGTCTTATGAACAATCCGAACGTCTGAATTTATAGCCTGGACTTAATAAATGGATTGTTCTGTAATCTCCAGAAAGAATCAGAAACTCACCACATTACCAGCAAAAACAAAAAAACAAAAACAAAAAACAAAAAAACAACAACAAAAACTATTCTTTATAGTTCCTAGTGGAAGTTTTATCCCACCTTTTAAGTTAAGAACTGAAAACAACCTGTGGTCTCATCCTTTCTTAAACTTCTGCTGAGAAGATGATTTTGTGGCTTTCTTTGGTCATTGTTTTCCATTCTGGGGTCATCAAGAGTTTATTCCTAATGTGTAACTCATTCAACTTCTGTGGCAGCCTAGACCTATTTCCTTAGCAGAATTAAAAACAAAGACTCATCATTCTCAGTTTACTTTTCTTGTGATTGGAGAAATTTAAGAATCTTATTAGCATGCTCTATTTTTACCCTAAGCAATCACAGTTTCCACCTCAGGGCTCCCACACCCAAACATCTGGCATATCTCATTCTGTCATTTGAACTCTTATTAATTTGTCTATTTAACTTAATTTGTAGAACTAACATGATCATTTAATAATATTCACTGTGCTACTCTATTTTCCTAGTGTTGTGGGGAACACAAATTTGAATAAAATAAGGTTTCTGGGCCAAGTGCAGTGGCTCATGCCTGTATTCTCAACACTTCTGGAGGCCAAGGCAGGAGGATCACTTGAGGCCAGGAGTTCTGGAGCAGCCTAGGCAGCTTAGTGAGACCCTGTCTCTACCAAAAAAAAAAAAAAAAAAAAAAAAAAGCTGGGTATGGTGGTGTCCACTTGTAGTGTTAGTTATTTGGGAGGCTGCGATGAGAGAATCAGTTGATCCCAGGAGTCAGAGGCTGCAGTGAGCTATGATTGCGCCACTATACTCCAGGCTGGGGGACCCTGTCTCAAAAAAAAATTCTGCTTAAGTAGCTTACAATTTATAAACAGAGGTAAATTACTGAATATAATACAGGATTGAGTTATGTCAAAAGTTATAACAGTAATATAAACTAGTGCTTGCAGAACTTTTCTGCACATTGAACTTCCTAGGGAGCTTAAGAAAATCATGACTGCCGTATCCTATTCCCAGAGATTGTGATTTAATTGGTTTGAGGTGTACGCTGGGTTTTCTAAGTTTTAAAAGATCCCCAGATGATTCTAATCTGTACTGGCCTAGTAGAAGAACTGGGAGACACACACACACACACACACACAAAGATATTTTAATAGAGAAATTTGAAATGCTTTCATGGAAGACTAGAGTATAGAATTCTACTTGAGGCCTGGCGTGATGGCTCAAGCCTGTAATCCCAGCACTTTGGGAGGCCCAGGTGGGTAGATCACGAGGTCAGGAAATCAAGACCATCCTAGCCAACATAGTGAAACCCCGTCTCCACTAAAAATACAAAAATTAGCTGGGCGTGGTGGCACATGCCTGTAGTCCCAGCTACTCAGGAGGCTGAGGCAGGAGAATCGCTTGAACCCAGGAGGAAAAAGAATTCTACTGGAGATTCAGTTTAATAGTGAGGATTAAGTTGCTGGCTTTGCAGTAATAAACTGGAATTTGGACTTCAACTCTGTGTCTTAGTGGCTGTGTGTTCTTGGATGAGTTACCTGCTCTGTCTGAGGAGCAGCCACGAGCAGCGGCACACAAGGTCTGCAGGAGTGCAGAGAATATGGAGAAGGCAATGTGGGGTAAGGGGCAGGGAGGGGGCACATAGCTTTTCCTCCTGAGAAAAGGTGGAGATTTACAAGAGCACAAACTCAGAGGAGACAGAAAAGAAATGATGGAAGAGGTAGATCTTGAAGAGGAAAGATTGTTCCTAATATCCAGAAAAATCTTTCCTCCCAATCCAGCCCTCTCACCCAGATAAAAAGTCGGTTTGGCTGAGTTTCTGCAATGATCTAGAATACAAATCAAGAAACCATGGCTAAAGAGCCAGACCAGAGTCATATTCTTCCCAACGGATCTTCACAAGCTGGGCGCAGGAGCCTCTTCATCAGCTGCTTCCTCCAGTTGCCGTTTCTCTGGCCCTTGGGCAGTCCCAATGAGAACAGAGGAAATTATTGAAAAATTGCCTATCAAGTATATAATGAAAGGTCAACAAACTAAAAAATTGAATATAATGAAAAGAATGCTGAGAATAAAATACCCACACTCTGAGTAAGTGCAGATCTGCTCAAGTTAGCAATTGATTGCTTTTAATGTTTCTGTTGTAAGGTTGGCTTAAGTAATAAGTGGCTATTACACTAAGAATGTTGGTTCCTTAAGTTCTGTCAGGAGGCCCATGACAGGGTTGAAAGAAATAAAACTACATTTTCAAATGAAGAACTAGTTTTGTTAGAGGATAGCAAAGAATTTCAATGAGATTGTCACATGAATTGCAAATGCTTGGAGGAGGAAGCTGTAGACATTTTGCAGAACAGAATCAAGTTATAAAATGTAGGGGCTACAAAGGGCTTTGGGGTTCATCTCATCCAAACTTATGTGTGTATAGATGGGAACATGAGAGTCCAGAATGGTGACATGATTTGTGCAAGGTCACATAGTAAAATAAATGCTGAAGAGGGAAGGCAAATTAGTTTCTTTGTCACCTAGAGCTCATTTTCCACAAGGAATAAAACACCTTTGAAAAAAATATTTTCAGTCAGGAAAAGCTGGGCTTTTCTTGAGTGACAGGTTACTTAACAACTGCTGAACCTTGTCACACACCTACGACATGGCCACAGGACTCCATGCATTTTGTAAAATAATCTTATTTCTTCAATCCCTCTTCCTGTCTCACCTTTACCTTTTCTTGCCTCATTTTCTTTCCTTTTTTTTTTGCATTAATTTGTCTTTGTTATATTAGAAGTATCAGTACAATTTATCTTAAATTCTTTGTGGAACAAGATAGGATAAAAAGATGTAAGTAGCTTCATTTGACTTGTACCATGCTCTCATCATAGACAGAATTTATATTTATTGAATATTCTCTATGTGTGTATATATATTATTATTTTTAAAAATACTCTTGACATCACCGTGAAGTGTGCTATATTGTTATTTTCATTTTGCAAGTGGGAAAATGAATCTTGTAAATGTGAAGAAATTGTCTGGATCATACAACTGGAAGGGAGGAGGTTGAATTCAGCTGTGGGTGACCTCAGGGTTCATGATCTTCCCCTATGCTGGGTGACTTACTGTAGATATTCATTGCCCTGGAGCAGGAAAGCTGGCTGTGTGCACTGAGTGGCCTGAATGCACTGTTTCTCCACAATTCTCTGTTGCTCTATTCTTCAGAAGTGTCTATTTATTTCACTCAGCAAGACCTCAAATATTACTCCAAACAACTGGCTTCCAAAGAGTTGGCTATTTTCCCTGTTTTTAATGTTGGGAGAAGAAACTCAACCAGTTAGTTTTCTTTTTTCACTCCGTTACTTTACAAGAATAAAAATAATCATATTAAGATGTCAAAAATAAATTTTAAATGTGCAAATGTGGGAGAAAGACACCTCCTCTCTGGGAGAGTCCAAAGTAATTTAAATACACTCCTGTGTGCTCTTTGTGTGAAATGCAGTGGCCACAGTTCAAATTAAGATGTTAACAGGATATTAATAAGAACGAGCTGGGGATAAACACGGGATTGCAAAATCAGTTCACAAAGTCATTTAAATTAGGAGCACACGATGTGATTGGGAGTCTGCATGCCCTGTCCCTATTGTCTGTGCTGGCTCCTAGGAGACAGACCTTCTTTCCACTGCTGCTTCTACTGACAAGTTGATGGGCATACCTTCTCTGTGCCCAGTCCTGAGAGAGAAATGAATAGGAAAATAAAGGAACTAGCTCTTGCCCTTAGCGAGGTCCAGTGTGGTTGATGAATTTGACTTTGGTTAGAGTGAGCAAAGCTTATGCCTAAGAAACTATTAGAGTTCATTATACCCAGTCAGGGTTAATTTCAGAGCTGAATGGCTGATACTATAAATTTTGACTACTGTAAAGTTCTACAGTGATGGAGCTTGGGGTAACCCCAGGGATACTTGTGAAAACTCTCATTATATAGAGGGAGTGGGTTCCAGGAAGGCCCAGGGAGAGAAAGGGACTGGCCCAGAACATTACAGCTAGTTAATGGTAATAATCATGGCTATTCGTTAGTTATCAGACCCCGTGCTACACAGTGTATATATTCAACTTCTTATCTAACCCATGACAGTGTTGTGAGGCAGGCATTGTCTTGTTTAGGGATAAGGAAACTCAGGCATAGAGTTGGGAGCCTCTTGCCTGTGATCACATGGATAGTTAGTTGTAGAGGAGGAATTTGAATCCCCTTTACGTCTGACTGCAAAGACCATTTTCTTTTTAACCTTTAAAAACAGATCTGGGACTAGAATCTAGAGTCAATTTCACTTTGGTGTAATGCTTCCTTTAGCATAGAGAACCTTTGGTATATTCACTGATTTAGTTGATATGCATTTTTCTGAGGGCTGACTATAAGCAGATCTTGGGCTAGACCCTGGGGATATAAAAAATTAATAAGTGCAAGTTCTTAACCTCCTGGAGCTCAAAGTATAATGGAGTGACTGACACATGAAAAGGAAAAATTACAGTACAGTGTGATAAGTGTTATTATGGAAACATAAACAACTGCTGTGAGAGACTGGGGCATAGCGAAGGGTTCTGCCTGGAGGAAATAAGGGGCAACATCACAGAAATGGTGAAATGGGAGTTTGGGCCTTGAAATATGAGTTTGCCAATCAGAGAAGGCCAGAAATACTTTCCAGAAAAAGGTAACAGCATGTGCAAAGGCCCCAAATTGTGAAAGGAATTGGTACGTTTGGGTAAGAAGTTCAGAGTGGCCGTGTGGGGTGGCAAAGCTGAGGATGAAACTTGAGATCAGATTGTTAAGTGTTATGTTCCCCAGCCAAGAAATTTTGTCTCAAGTTTATGGGCAATAGATCATCAATAGGGATTCCCAAGCAAGAGTGTGTCTTGGTTAGATTTGCTTTTTAGGAAGATAACCCAAGGAGACATGGAGGACAGAGAGAAGATGTTGCAGTGGTCCTGCTGAAAACTAATGAGGGCTTGAGCCAAAGCATTGTGGATGGAGAGGAGGGATGGATGAGGCCTATTAATTTCTGAAGTTAAACTCCTAGGGTTTGTTGACTGACATGTGGAGGGTAAAGCAAAGGAAGTGTCTAAGGAAGACTGCGATTTCTAGCTTTAGAAGCAGAGTGGAAAAATATGCTGTTAACCAAGGCTGAACACAAAGGACACAGAGCACATTTAGTGAATCTATAGGAGAGGGCTCTTTGGAGCATAGTATTTTAAGTTTCTGTAAAAAACACCCCACTAGAGATGTGAATGGGCATTTGGGAAGACAGAGATGGTTTCTTCGGGAGAAGTAGGGACTAGAATGAGCTGGGGATTAGGGACTAGAATGATCAGGGTATAATGGTACTTAAAGCTCTAGAACAAAATAAGTGTTCCCAGGGAACTTTGGGTGGTGGGGTCGGAGGAATAGATAGGCTCAAGGTGAAATCTTGAAGCATCCCAACATTAAAGTGTGGGCAGCATAGAAGAGACTGTGGAGAACCAGGAGAGAATTTCAAGACTGATGAAGAGTTGATTTTTCGTGCAAATACCACTATGGGAATGAGGAGGATGAAGACTGAAAAGAGATCATTTGATTTGACAATGAGGAGGTCACCAGGGACCTCATAAAGAGGGTTTTCATTGGTGTATGTGAGTATGTGTGTGGTTGTTTATAAGCCAGGTTGTAGTGGGTGGGGTGAGAGTTTTCATTGGTGTATGTGAGTATGCGTGTGGTTGTTTGTAAGCCAGGTTGTAGTGGGTGGGGTGAGAGTTTTCACTGGTGTATGTGAGTATGTGTATGGTTGTTTGTAAGCCAGGTTGTAGTGGGTGGGGTGAGGGTTTTCATTGGTGTATGTGAGTATGCGTGTGGTTGTTTATAAGCCAGGTTGGAGTGGGTGGGGTGAGGGTTTTCATTGGTGTATGTGAGTATGTGTGTGGTTGTTTGTAAGTCAGATTGTAGTGGGTGGGGTGAGGGTTTTCATTGGTGTGTGTGAGTATGTGTGTGGTTGTTTGTAAGCCTGGTTGGAGTGAGTGGGGTGAGGGTTTTCATTGGTGTGTGTGAGTATGTGTGTGGTTGTTTATAAGCCAGGTTGTAGTGGGTGGGGTGAGGGTTTTCATTGGTGTGTGTGAGTATGTGTGTGGTTGTTTATAAGCCAGGTTGGAGTGGATGGGGTGAGGGTTTTCATTGGTGTGTGTGAGTATGTGTGTGGTTGTTTATAAGCCAGGTTGGAGTGAGTGGGGTGAGGGTTTTCACTGGTGTGTGTGAGTATGTGTGTGGTTGTTTATAAGCCAGGTTGGAGTGGGTGGGGTGAGGGTTTTCACTGGTGTATGTGAGTATGCATGTGGTTGTTTGTAAGTCAGGTTGTAGTGGGTGGGGTGTAGGCAAGAAGTGAGATCGTGAAGATGGCAATACATAATAAATTTAGTTGTGAAGAGGAGACAGCTTTATCAATTACTGGATGAAAAAAATGGTTTTAAGAATTTAGAGAGATTCAAGGACACTGATAGGCTGAAAAAAAGGAGTTCCAGAAACAAGAGAGACTGATAATCCAAGAGGTAAAGAGGATAACTGATGAAGCAGGTCCTTGAAGAAGGCTGAAGAGAAAGGGTCTAGTTCACAGGTGGCTGGACCAGCCATGGTGAGAAGAGATGCCTCCATCTCTCTTCTTACCAGAAGGGAAGAGGAACGGAGAGGTTTGCTGGTGGTGTGTTTAGAAGAGGAGGAGCAGGAGAAACTCAAAGGAAATATAGTGATATGGACTGAATTCTCATGCTTCTCACCCACCACCAAATGTATATGTTGAAGCATATCCAAAGCGTGATGGTATTTGGAGGTGAGGCGTCTTGGAGATAATTAGAGTAGGAGGGTGGGACCTCATGAATAGCAGCAGTGCCCTCATAAAAAGATCTCAGGGAGCTCTCTAGCACCTTTACTACCATGTGAGCATAAAACAAGAAGTTGGCAGCCTGCAGCCCAAATGACGGCCCTCACCAGAACCCGACCATACTGGCACACTGACCTTGGACTTCCAGCCTCCAGACTGTGAGAAATAGATTTTTCTTGTTTTTTGTTGCCATGCAGTCCAGGCCACTTTGTTGTAGAACTCAAACTGACAGTGACATTCTAGTTGCATCCCATCATTGCATAGATGGGGAAATGGAGACTCAGAGAAGTGGAGCAATTTGTTCCAGTTTGTGATGCAAGTAAATGGGGGAGCCACGGCTGTGAATGGCATCTCCTGACCCTCATGCCTGTGCTCTTTGCACTCCCCACCTGCTTCTCAGACTCTCATGGCCTGGTGAAGATCCTGAAACAAGGGAGGATGAGCAGTGATATCTAACAAATACACCAAAAGCAAGGTGAACTGCTTTGAGATTTCACCTTGAGTCTACCTAACAAATTATATCTAACAAATGTACCTCCTCACAACCAGGCACAAGCCCCTCGGAGACAAGAGCCTTTGGAATGTCTTTTGGGCTTGTCAAATAGGCTCAAATATACTTAATACTCTGTGAATCTCCTTTGAGGCACCTGGCCCTGCATTCTTCACAAATAACCACATAAAATAAGAATCTAAGACCCTCATCTTTTTCTGGTGTCAGCTCTGACTTGCTTTCTCTCAGCTAGTTCTTTCCATACTATCCTCACTTGCTTCTTACACCTACATCCTATGGCTTCCAGCAGATGCCTGGAATTTTCTTGCCAGATTCTCCCTAAATGAAGATTCCTCTGGCTCACCTTCCTGTGGTCACCCTGAGTAAGGCTCTGTTGGCACTTTGCAGTCCCAGAGTCCGTCATGCAGTCGGGGAACCTCTAAGGGCAGGTTTTCACTGGCATCACCCTAACTTCCTCGAGTGGAACTTGAACAAATTAGTCATTTCATGCTAATTCCACGGTTTTTACTAATTTATAATTTTTTTAAATAGTTTTTTAAAACTTTTTTTAAAATTATTAATCCAGTAACTATTTGTTGAGAAGATAGTGCCTGGTGGGGGATGGAGCGATAAGTCTGACACAGTCTCTGTTTTCAAGGAGTTTTTGTCTAATATTAGGGAGATAAACAGCAAATTAAACAGCAAGTGTGAAAGTGCTTAGCAGGGTGCCCAGCTTAATAGGTGAGAAATTATTTTCATTTAAAAAATGATATACATAAATATCTGAGGAGGGATAAAGGTGGTTCTAAGAACAAGGAGATTCCTAGATTTAGCTAGAAGCACAAGGGAAGAAGTTGAATATGAACACGAAGCATGAGTCAGGTTTGAACAGGCAAAGGTGGGGTTGTTGAGGGGGGTACATTTCAGATCTCTCATCTTCAGAGAGCTTGTCTAATATGCCACTGTGTTTACAGGTGAAGCCAGCTATTGAGAGAAACCCTGGAAGTTTAGTGTCTCTTGTCCCACAGCAATGGAGTACAAGAACTGAGACCCATGCCAAATGCTGATTCCCAGGGCTGGTGGCCATGTGCAGGACTAGTTCCCAAGGAGAAGGGCCAGAGGGCTTTGGGCGCTCCTCCCTGCCCCCATTCTGACTCATTGTGGGACCGAGCTGAGTTTAGCGCTTCATTTCCCTTCTTCGGGCCAGTGCGATTTGAATGCACCTGCCTCCCTTCTGTCCCCGCTGCCTGGTGAGGATGGCCGTTGTGAGGGGCAGGGAGTACTTCCTAATTGTGTTCCTGTGGTCTAGGTCCCACGTGAAGGCTCTTGGCGGTCTCACTCAAATGAGGTGGGGGCAGCCTGACCGCTCAGTCACACTTGAAGGATGGGTTGGCTAGTTCTTCTCACCCTCTGGTCTGGTTTTGAAGTTGCAGATTTCTTAAGTTGCTCTTAAGAAAGGTGTGGGCCAGGGCTGGTGGCGGTGAAGTGGAGCTTTGTCTTCAGAGAGCTGTCAGGTCTCAGCCACCATGCTCCATATCTTCCTCCTGTGCATCCTATTAGCTCCTAAGCTCCCAACCTTCTCCTTTCGGCAAAATTAGACACATCTGAAATGCAGAGCAAATAGTCTCACAGGGGAAAAAACAAAAAAGATGAGGCAGTGGAGGAGGGGGGAGACAGTAAAAACTACAAAATGTTTCCATGCACCTGGAAGGGTTAGTGTCCTTCCACACAAAGTGAGTTTGTCTGGAAACTCCTGCTACACGGATTGAGGGTTCACCTTGTTTATCTGCAAGGACACAAGAGCTTGGCTTATCCATCCAGGGCATTGCTCCCACCAACCACACCTGCACAGTGGTTGGAAACCAACTCTGAGATGTATTATTATTATCACACCATCCTCAGGAACTGGGAGACAGTAGGGTCAATGTTCTATACAGCAATTAGAGGTGCTGACCTGTTTGAATTCTCTTGGTCTCCAGGGCAGAGGATGTTAGTGGTGATGATGATAATGCTATCAATAACTTTCTGTCACAGTGAGTCATACTGCTACAAAGCACTTTCACATTTATTGACTCATTTTATCTCAAAAGCACAATGGAGACCCCATTCACCTTCAGAATATCCCCAAAAGATAAGCCACCATGGCTAGTAAGTGGACTTCAGTATAGCCTCATTGTTTAGAGTGGAATATAGTGGAACTTTTGGGATTTGCATTATGGTCTTGCCCTTACCAGCTGGGTGACCTTAGACAAACCACTTCACCCCGCTGAGCCTTAGCTTCTTCATATGTAAAAACGTGTTAATAATAACTGTCTCAGAGGGCTATTGTAGGGGTTTAAATGACTTCATGTAAATAAAAAGGCCATTATAAACTCTAAAACATTATGCAAATATTAATTACCTTCTATACAAGAATGGGCTATTTGCAAAAATGAATGTAAATATAGTTTGAGATGGCAGGTGTGACGTGCCTGAAAGAGCACTTTACTTGGGATCTGAAGATGTGTTTTCTATTTTGGCCCCTACATGTCAGGTGGCAGTGAGGAGTGTGGCTTTCAGACAGGCAAACACAACCATGCAAAAAAAAAACGGCGGCCACCATCTGCTTGTCACCTTGTCACCTGTGGTAGACTGAATGATGGTCCCAAAGATGCCCATGTCCTAATTCCTGGAACCTGAGACTATGTTCTCCTACATGTTAAAGGGACTTTGCAGATGTGATTAAATTAGGGGTCACGAAGTGCAGAGATTATTCCATGTCATCCAGATGGGTCCATTGTAAGGTGTAGGAGGAGAGTTGTGTGACAATGGAAACAGAGATTATATGCATTGAAGATGGAGGAAGGGGCCACAAGTCAAAGAACATGAGAATTTCTGGAAGCTGAAAAAAGCAAGGAAATACATTCTCCTCTACAGCCTCCAGAAGGAACTCTCCCTGCTGGCAGCTTGATTTGAAAGCCCAGAGAAATTAATTTTGGGCTTTTGGTTTACAGAACTGTAAAAGGATAAATTTATGTCATTGTAAGCCACCAAGTTTGTGCTGGCTTTGTTACAATGGCAATAGGTAACTCGTGTATACCACCTCAAAATAATTTGGCTCCTATTTTCTTTCTCCCAACCTGAATCCAACTTCTGAATAGGCTAGTGGGCATTCCCAAGTTTTCCTCTACTTTTTTGGTGGGACAGCCTGGAGCTGACCTTTCTAGTTCTGCACAGCTTATGCGTCACTGAGATTGATAAATGATAAACTAACTCATCGGTTCTGCACCTTAGATTGGCTGGAGCTCTTCCTAGGGTACTCAGGCTCAGGAAATGCAGTCTTTGTGGCTTTGAGCAAGTCAGTTAAACTCATGGGCTCTCTATTTTCTCATCTGTCATTTGGGGATAAAATTTCTTTCTATGCCTACCTCACAGGGTGAAGACTTAAAAGAAATGATATCAATGAAAGCTCTCTGCCACTTATAAAATGCTCTACAGGTATGAACCCTGTTATCATCATCATTAGTATTATTTTATTTTTAAAAGTGTAAAAACTTTATTAAATGAAATGAGTCATAAGTAAGAGTTTCTGTTTTTTTCTTTCTTTAATATTTATTTTATGTTTGGGGGTACATGTGAAGGTTTGCTACATAGGTAAACACTTGCCATGGGGGTTTATTGTAAATATTATTTCATCACCCAGTACCCAATAGTTATCTTTTCTTCTCCTCTTTCTGCTCCCAACCTCTCTTAGTATTATTTTTAAAATATCGAATTTTCCAGCTTAATCTCTTTCAAACTTAATATATACGTTGTGGTAATTGACAGACACTCTGATTCTAGACAAGGTTAAAAAAATCCTAGCGAGAATATCCAGTTGAGCATCGGCTTTTAAATATCTGGATTATTCATAAGCTTGAACTTCCAATATGGACCCCAAAATATAAAAAACAGATGCTGTGGAGCCATTAAATAATTGTTCAGTAATATCACCCATTTAGAGATGGTGAGGCTGGGCAAATTTCACTTGCCTTTCTCTTTGTGGAACTAAAAATGGAAAAGACACATGCTAATCAGAAACACGGTCATCTGAAAACAGGGGCTTTAAAAATATCTTTTGGCCACAAGATTGCCAAGAGCAGAGGAGCTGTGCGTTACTGCAAAGCCCTGCTTGCTATATCTTGCCAGTGAATAATGAAGACTCCCACTAGTGACAGGCTCTTTCTCAAACACTAAAACCACAATTTACCTAAAGATCACTCTGGACCCTCAGAATCATTTATTTGCCACAACCTCACTAGTCTTCTCTGACTTGATGAGGATTACAAAAAACTCAAACAATCATCTGGTAAATTTGCTCAGAGGAGCAGAGAATATTAGAATGCAAGGGGAAGGCTTTGGTGAAGCGGGCTGACATTCATCAACCACTTAAGTCAAGTTTCAAGACTCTACTTTTCCACACATACTATCTAATTTCACACTACTATTCTATTTTTGTGGCTATTATCCCCATTTTACAGAAGAGGAATCTGGTGTTAGAGAGATTAGGTAACTTCAGAAGATCGTACTAGAATGTGGTAAAGCTGGCTTTCCACACTGTGTCTAGTTCATCCCTTTATAAAAGAAGGAAAGCGAGAGGAATTGATTGCCTCAGGATCATGCACTTACTTGGTGCCCCTTGAGTTCTAAAAGTCAGGCTCGCTGAATAATTGGTCTTGACCCTCCACTTTGAATCTACTCCCAAAGGGCTTTCCCCTGTTACTAGAGATGCCCCTGGCATGTGTCTCTGCTGCTGTAACCAGATTCAGTAGCAGAATGGAGAAAGGGGCATGTCCCAGTTGCTATTGAGGCATAACAAAGTAACCCAAAGCTTAGTAGTTTAAACTGTGGGTTAGAAACTTAGGGGAGACTAGGCTGGGCATTTATGGCTCAGGAGCTCTCACGTGGTTGCAGACAGTGGCTGAAGCTGGAAGAGTTGGGGAGGAGGGTACTGGAGCAGTGGGAGGCAGGCCAGGCATCTTTCAGGGTCCCTCCACATAATCCTTCTTTATGGACCACTTTGGGTTTCCTCAGAGCATGGCAGCCTCAGAGCAGTTGGACTGCTTCCTTGGCAGTTCAGTGGTCCACATGCTAGACCCTAGAGAACAAGGAGGCAATGGCATCATTTTCTTTGTGACATGCCTTCAGAGACCACATAACATCACTTACTCTATATTAGAATGATTGAAAGTGAGTCACAATCCCACCCAGATTCAGAGGGAGGAGACTTGACCTCACCTTTCAATGGAAGAAGGCCACGTAGTATGGCAGTCTGTCATGGCGAGAAAAGGCTGCAACAGTCAGAGCAAGATGAGGGGTCTCAAACCCTGAGAAGAGGGCCAGTTGTTTGTGCACAAGAATATAAAGCACAGTCTCTTATTGACAGAGAAGCCCCTTTATGAAGAGAACCTGGAAGAACACTAGCAATACCCTATTACTTAGCAAAAGAGTGTATTAAGCTGACAGTGGGATAGGGGCATATTAGAGAAGGTCCCCAGATTATGTCTGGGCAGATCAATCAGTTTGGCAAAAAGCTCACAGAGCAGGGATTCCTGGAAGCTAGCAGAAAGAGTTCTATACAAATTGCCAGATTATATCTTACAGACTCAACCTTTTCTTTGAAAACATAAAAAACTTAAGTTTTCTAAATCGCTTAGTTATCTTAAAACATCCCTATGTTTCCCCCAACTTAGCCGAACGTTAATAGATTCTGGATATACATTAATGACCATTTCCATTCAATTATCCTTCAATAAAGCTATTTAAAAAAAAATGTAAAGGAAATGTTATCTATCAGGTTGCTTTTTACTTTATTTGATGTATTTTTATTTCTTAAATGAGCGTTTACCTTTACCAAGTTCTATTCTATGTCCTGGTATAAACAAACATGAGATCACCCTGCCTTCCACAGGTGAGAGCCACCCACTCAATACAGACGGGGCAGGGGGCACAGGGTGGGGAGCCATGTGTATCCTGTGAATGAAATCCCAGGCCCACGTTTCTGAAGGTACCATGTGGAAGACAGTGTTTAAATCCTGTTGAGTGTATGACTGACTGAAACCCCTGGTTCAAGTGTATGGTTGTTAGTTGAGCATTCTCCTCGGGTCATTCATTGCGTGAATTAAAAGAAAAAAGTTATGTGAAGTACTTGGCACTTGGCATGTGGTGGGCATTCAGAAAAGTGGACTGCTTTTGTTATTGGGTTGGGTTTTATTATAATTTAATATTAACATTGTGGTATGAAAAGTGACTTCCTGTTTACAAATCACTTTCTTATTTTTCATCGTATTTAATGATAGCAATCCAGTGATTCAGGCATTGTAATTATGGTCCTGACTTTACACACTGGAACATTGATAGTCAGGGAGGTCAAGTGACTTACTTGGGGTCTCTTAGCTAATACGTGGCAGAGCGGGGATTTGGAACCCAGCAATGACACCAAAGTGATCCCTTTTCACCTTACCATGCTGTTCCCTAAATTGACAGATGACCTTGTGCAAGCATTCCATAGCCCACTCTTCAATCTGGCCTTCAATTTCTACATCTACAAAGTGAGAGGACTGAATTAAATTAAGTCTGAGGCCCCATCCAGGTTCCAGCGACTCTGATTAAAAGCGTATGTTCAAGCACAGACCCTGCTTGCTGCAGCGCTCCTTGTGCAGATCCAAGCCCGGCTCCTGAGGGGGCTAGAGCCTGGACCTGTGCCCAAATCACAGGCCTGGCTTGGCGTCCATCACTGTCTTTGACTGCCAAAGGACAGAATTCTCTAGAGGACCTAACTCCAATCTGGCCAACTTCTGATGGCCTAAATTATCCTCTGACCTCGAACTTTTGATCTTCTGACGCTTATTTTAAAAATGGCTTAGAAATAGCCATTACATCTCTCTGGAGACCCCTTCCTTTTTTACCCTCATTATGTTCCTCCAACAACAGGGAAGGGAAACTGCAAGACAGGCAATCTGTATGTAATTTTTATCTCTACTGCTGCCTTTCTGTGTGACCCTGGGCAAGTCATGTCATAAACGGAGGCTTATCAATAAAGGTTATCCTTTCTTAAGGATCTAGGAAGCCATGTGGCTTCCCCTTCAGAGAGAATTGGAAGACCTAGTACACATGACTTCAAGGTAAGAAAACCATCAGATTTTCTGTAACAATTAGAAAAATCATTCAAGGCTAGTCTACTTTAATTGCCCTTCTTTAAAAACAGTTTTTCTACTGTTTTGAAAAGGAAGCAGATGAGGAAAATGCTTTCTGTATCTGGCCCCAAGAGAGATTGTAAGTCTTAAATGTAGTATTAGGTTGGAATAACACCATTCCTTTTTTTTTTTTTTTTTTTTTCTGTTCACCTCTTCCCTGTTTATGGATGGGATCAGATGTGACTGAAGGTCACACAGAAAGTAAGTCTGTGAACCATGCTGATTGAAGTGTTTCTGCACCATGTCCAGGTATTGCTTTTCCTGGGTCATGCCACTTTGCTCACTTTCTAACTCGTCATCTGGCTTCATTCTGCAGAGACTCAGGCAGGAGACTCCTCTATCCCCTAAAGAAGGGAAAGAGATGCTGGGCTTTGCAGAGGCAGAGGGGCATCTCCTTTCTGGCCCCTCTGCCTCCAAATTAAGAAGTTTTGTTTCGGTTTCATTTCAACAGGGAGAGAGAAGAAAGAGCTGCCTGACCCATGCTCCACTTCCAGGACAGAGACAGCTCAGACCCCACTCCGGTAGCTCTCTGAATGCTGCCAGCAGTCCCAAGCGATAAAGAGGTCAATTGCAACAGCCCTATGAAAGCGATTGCACAATTTACTACAAGGCCACAGGGCAGGGGATGAGATGATTCTGGCCATGTGGGGCAGTGGATAAAATGCTGGCCAGGCCTCTGGCCACCACTGTGCCACCAACTCACTTTATAACCTAAGGCAAGGTATCAGACCTCTTTAAGCCTTCATTTCCCCGTCTGTCGAAGTAGGAAATGTAGTTTTTTGCAGAACAAAAAACTATTAGATAGTACCAGATATCCGAAAGTATTAGATGATACCTTGGTATTATCTGACCTAACCTGTTTATTTGATATGCTTGGTAACTGAGTACTGGAGATGGGGTGTGTCTTGCCTAGTGTTACATGGCTGTAAATAGCAGGGTCACTTCTAGAAGACAAGACCTCTCCTGCATGCTGAAGTGCTGCTTTCTGTTTTAGATGCTCTCCAAGGTTCTCCCTGGCTCCAGGAGTCTGCAGTTCTGAAGACATCACCCCCTATCAGCTCTGGCTGCCGTCTTTGGACGTAGCCTTGTGTCAGTCACCATATGTTTCTTTTGGGACTCTTGGGGACATATTGTGTCCAGCTACTTCCATCATTACAGAGTTCTTCAATTTCATGGAAGGCCACCCAAATGGTCTCAGCAAAGCTTCTGGTGGGTCCTTGTGATGTTTGCACTCATCCAGGCTTATTTCAGGGAGAACCTTCAGACAGATGCTGAGCAAAAATCAGGGGCAGCATGGTCTTATGTTTATATAGAGAGACATTATAGTGACCACCAGGAGACCTGTGTTCTAGTCTAACTTGGCCCTTGAATCGTCTTGTGACCTAAGACAAACTTCCAAGACAGTCTCCTCATATTCAAAACAAATTGGTTGAACTAGATGATCCCTAAAGTATCTTCCAGCTCTGACATTCCATAGCAGAATATTACCAAATCTCTCCATTCCTTGGGGAATTTTGTTTAGAAATTAGGAGGATAATCTTTGCCCCAGGAAATCTGGGAATGCTTGCAGGCCTGAGGATCATAAAACCAGTATTGGAAAGGAAACCTAAGAATATAATGTACACTTGGGCCTACCTGAGGGTGAAGAGTAGGAGGAGGAAGAGGAGCAGAAAAAATGACTATTGAGTACTGGGCTTAGCACCTGGGTGACAAAATAATCCATACAACAAACCCTTGTGACACAAGTTTACCCAAATAACAAACCTGCACATGTACCTCTGAATCTAAAATAAAAGTTTAAAAATATATATAATGTTCTGTACTTTTGGCTCATATTTTCCAAGGTCCATAACAAATGTTCACAACATAATTGCATCTTAATTTTTGTATGCAGAGAGGTAGATGAGGAGATTGGAATAATACTTCTTATGGAAATTAATTATACTGTAACAGAATATTATTGCACTTGATTATACTGGGGTGACATGATCGGATCCACAACTTCACAGACATAGATCCTGCCTCCAAAGCTCATATCTTCTCAGGGAAGCTCAGGCATAGGTATAACTAACTCAAATACAGAATATGACATTTTACACCCAATAGAAAGGATTTTAGAGGGGAGAAAAAACACTTGTTGTGGGCGATCAGGAAAGTCTTTATGGAGGAGTTTGAATGTGAGATTGGTTTTGGGAAAGAAATGACAATGAGAGGTAAAAGGGGGCCAATCAGAGGAAATACTATGAATCAAAGCAGAGGCAGGGAAATTATGTGAGGTTTAGCCACTAGTGAATGGGCCATTTGCCTGGCTAGGGCACAGGACTGTGAAGAGAAGTGGTGAGAAAGAAGACTAATTATATTTATATGTCATATCTCTTTGGCTAGTAGACAGGTAGTTTTAGGTCAAAATCTTTGTTCAATTCATCTTTGTTTCCCTACTAAGGATGACACATAACCATCTCTCAAAACTTGTTTAATGAATAAATCAATTATATTGCATGGCATTTTTCCTCCCAAACCACCAAGGTACGGTATAGACACAGCCATATCTTAGACTCTGAAATCAGGTTGAATACAGTGCTTATCCTGTAGATGTGAAGTACCATCCCTCAGCCCTATAACCGCAGATAGGTCATCTCTCAACTGGGGAAGGGAGTTGTGTCATGTTCACCAGCCCCTAACGTTAAAATGTGACATATACATGACCTATACAAGATGCTGAATTTAGCAACTCTGATGCAGAAAAAAGCCCATCAATTACAGTGCTTTGCAATGGCCTGTGGGGCCAGTTCTAGGGACAGCAAAACAAAGAGAATCTTAGGAACCATCACTGGGTTGCAACAAATGAAATCCCCTAAGAAAATGTGTTGATAAATATTTACTGAGATTCTGTCACTTAGCAATGTAGTAACCAGACTGCTGCTGAAAGAAAAAAAAAAAAAGACTCGGGGGGGAATCTGGACTTTCCTGTATCCAGAGTATAGGGGTGGGTAAGAAACCCATATTTCTATTGACATGAGAAAATTGTATAGAACTACTTATATCTGTGTACAAATGGGTACAAGTAAAACTAAGGAAATCTGAATAAGATACATAGATTATATCTATGTGATAGCTTAGTTGTGATATTGAACCAGTAAGCAAGATGTTACCATGGAGAGAAACTAAATAAAGGGTACATGGAATCTCTCTGTATTATTTCTTACACCTGTATGTGAATCTGCAGTTATCTCAAAAATTTGTTTTGAGTCCCAGATGGATCCACTGGTGATTTTTCTAAAAAAGAAATTATACCAATTTTCCACAATCTCTTCCAGAAGAAAAAAGGAAAGGGAATACTTCCTAACTCATTCTATGAGGACAGCATTATCCTAATACCAAACCTAGAAAAAGACATTACATGTAAAGAAGTAAACTACAGACCAATATCTCTCATGAACATTGATGAAAAAATTCTCAACAAAATATTAGACAATTGAATCCAACAATATATTAAAAAATTATAAACCAAGACCAAATGGGATTTATCCCAGGTATGTAAGGCTGGTTAAACATTTAAAAATCAATTAATGGAGGCCAGGTGTGGTGGCTCATGCCTGTAATCCCAGCACTTTGGGAGGCTGAGGCAGGTGGATCACCTGAGGTTGGGAGTTTGAGACTAGTCTGAGCAACATGGAGAAACCCTGTCTCTACTGAAAATACAAAATTAGCCGGGTGTGGTGGCACATGCCTATAATCCCAGCTACTCAGGAGGCTGAGGCAGAAGAATCACTTGAACCTGGGAGGTGGAGGTTGCGGTGAGCCGAGATCGCGCCATTGCACTCCAGCCTGGGCAACAAGAGTGAAACTCTGTCTAAAAAAAAAAAGGAAAAAAAAATCAATTAATGTAATTCATCACATCAAGAGGCTAAAGAAGAAAAATCACATGATTATATGACAAGATGCAGAAAAAGCCTTTGACAAAACCCAACACTCATCCATGATAAAAACTCTCGGCAAAATAGGAATCCAGGGAAACTTCCTCACTTGATAAAGAGCATCTACAAAAATACCTACAGTTAAAATCATACTTAACAGTGAGAAACTCAAAGTTTTCCTACTAAAAACAGGAACAAGGCAAGGATGTACCTTTTCATCACTGGTTTTCAACATCATACTGGAAGTCCTCACTAATGCAATAAGACAAGAAAAGGAAACAAAAGGGATACAAATTCGGAAGGAAGAAATACAACTGTCTCTTTTCACAGAAACAAATGACGTAATTATCTACATGAAAATCCTTAAAAAATGACAAAGAATACCCTCCTAGAACTAATAAGTAATTATAGCACTGCTGCAGGACACATGGTTAATACACAAAAGTAAATTGCTTTCCTAAACACCGGAAATGAACAAGTGGAATTTGAAATTAAAAACACATTACCATTTACATTAGCAATCCAAAACTGATGTACTTAGGTATAAATCTAACAAGTATGTGCAAGAGGAAAACTGCAAAACTCTGTTGAAAGATATCAAAGAATACATTAATGAAGAGATATTCTGTATTCATGGATAGGAAAACAACAGTGTCAAGATTTCAATTCTTTCCAACTTGATCCCTATAAAAGTATCAGCAAGAATATCAGCAAACTGATCCTAAAGTTTATATAAAGAGGCGAAAGACCCAGTATAACCAACTCAATATTGAAGGGGAAGAACAAAGTCAGAAGACAGACACTACCAGACTTCAAGACTTACTATAAAGCTACACTAATCAAGGCAGTGTGATATTGGCAAAAGAATAGACAAATAGATCAATGGAACAGAAAAAGGAGCCCAGAAATAGATCCACACAAATATAGTTAGCTTATCCATGTCAAAGGAGCAAAGGAAACACAGTGGTGCAAAGATAGTCTTTTCAACAAATGGTGTTGGAATAACTGGGCATCCACATACAAAAAGAATCTAGATACAAGCTTTATACCCATCACAAAAATTATGATCCACAAAATGGATCATAGATCTAAATGGAAAATGCAAAACTATAAAGCTTTTTAAAGATAACATAGGAGAAAGCCTAAATGATCTTGGGTATAATGATGACTTTTCAGATATAACCACAAAAGCATGGTCCTTGAAAGAAATAATTGATAAAGTAGACTTCATTAAAATTAAAAACTTATGCTCTACAAAAGACAATGTCAAGAGAATGAGACAAGCCACAGACTGAGAGAAAATATTTGCATAAGACACATCTCAAAAAAAGACTTATCTAAAACATGAAGAGAAGTCTTAAAATTCAACAATAAGAAAATGAGCAACCTTATTAAAAAACAGGCAAAAGACCTAAACAGACACCTCATCAAAGAAGATATACATATGACAAGTAAGCCTATGAAAAGATTTACAACATCCTGTGTAATTAGGGAATTGCTAATTAAAATAATAATGAGATACCCACGACATGCCTATTAGAATGGCCAAAATCCAAAGCACTGAAAAGACTGATCGCTGGTAAGGATGTGGAGCCGGAGGAACTTTCGTTTATTGCTGATGGGAATGCAAAATGATACAGCCACTTGAGGAGACAGTTTAGTAGTTTCCTATGAAACAAAACATACTTTTACCATATAATACAACAATTGTGCACTTGGTATCTACCAAAGTGAATCGAAAATTTATGTCCACACAAAAACCTGCACATCAATGTTTGCAGAAGCTTTATTCATGACAGCCAAAACTTGGAAATAACCAGTAGACGAATGGACAAAAAAAAATATGGTGCAAAAAGATAATGGACTATTCTTCGGTGCTAAAAAGAAATGAGCTGGCCAGGTGCAGTGGCTCACGTCTGTAATCCCAGCACTTTCGGAGGCCAAGGTGGGTGGATCAAGAGGTCAGGAGATCAAGACCATCCTGGCTAACACAGTGAAACCCTCTCTCTATTAAAAATACAAAAAATTAGCCGGGCGTGGCAGCATGTGCCTGTAGTCCCAGCTACTTGGGAGGTTGAGGCAGGAGAATCGCTTGAACTCAGGAGGTGGAGGTTGGAGTGAGCTGAGATCACGCCACTGCACTCCAGCCTGGGTGACAGAGTGAGACTCTGTCTCAAAAAAAAAAAAAAAAAGAAAAAAAGAAATGAGCTATCAAGCCATGCAAAGACATGGTGGAAACTTAAAAGCATATTACAAAGAGAAAGAAGCCAATCTAAAAAGGCTACCTACTGTATGATTCCAGTTATATGACTTTCTGGAAAAGGTAAAACCATGGGGATAGTAAAAGAAGCAGTGATTTCCAGGAGTGAAAGGGAAGGAAGAAATAAATAGGCAGAGCAAAAAGGATTTTTAGGAAAATGAAACCGTTCTGTGTGATACTGTGATGGTGAATACATGTCATCATATCTTTGTCAAAACCCATGGAATAAAATGTACAACACCAAGAGTGAAATCTAATGCAAACTGTGAAGTTTGCGTAATAATGATGTGTCAGTATAGGTCTACTGATTATAATAAATGTACCACTTTGGTGCGGCGTGTTGATAGCTGGGGAGGTTGTGTGGGTATGTGTGTTGGGGGAATGGGGAGAACAGGCAGTATATGGGAGCACTCTATTTTTTGCCCAAATTTGCTCTGAACCTAAAACTGCTCAGAAAAATAAAGTTTATTAATTAAAAAAAGAAGATGGTCTTCAGCAGCACTTCTCAAAGTTTTGTCTTGGAACCTCCCTAAATCTCTGGAATCCTATCAGAAGGTTAACTAATTTCAGGATAGCACTGACACATTATTTGCCTCTTTCAAACTCATTCTATCATGAACGTACAGTGGAGTTTTCCAGAGGCTACATGACATGTGATTTTGCAACAGACTGAACATAGCAGCAGCTAGGAGAATCCAGCTGTCCTCAAGCCAGACATTGAAGAGATAACTGCAAAAATATAAAACAGCATCACTCTTCTCACTGTATCTGTTTTGGTTTAGAAAAATTGTTATTTTTCAAAAAATATGTTATTTATTTAACATGTAATGTGTTTATTATTTTAAGTAAAATAATAAATACTTTTTAAAAAGAATTCTGATGTTTGTTACTTTGTGCAGGAGATAAGATAAAAACACAGCAGTGAAAAGGGTATGCATTGGGACTGAGCCTCTCTCAGCCAGCGTAAGTAGAGAATACTTCTCATCAGGCAGAAAGTAGCATTTGGATTTGCCTTTAAAAAATGGGTAGGATTTAGACACTTGAAGATTGCTGAGAAATGAGAAGACATTAAGCAGAGTGTAAGCGTGGTAGACAAGGCCAGTGTGCAACGAACATGGAGCCTAAAGCACAGCATAGAAAATGGAGTACAACATTGGGAAGTTGGATGGGTCAAAAGCAGGTGAACACGTGTGGAGAAAAGAAATATGGGAAACTTTATATCCTGAAGTCGTGGTTAAAGGGAGGAAGTGGGTTTTCCTTTGTTTTTATTGCTGTTGTTTTAAATCAAGTTTATTGAAGTGTAATTTATGTACAATAAACGTCATCCTTTTTAGCACTGAATTCTCTGATTTTTGACAAATGCATATAGTCATGTAACCACCATAATCAAGATCTAGAACAGTTGCATTACCCCAAAATATTGCTTCTTACCCCTCTGTGCTCAACGCTTCTCCTTGCCCCCAGTTCCTGGCAACCAATGGTCTATATTCAAGGCCAGTATTTTTTCCTTTCCTAAAACACCATAAAAATGGCATCATAGGGTAGGTAACTTTTTGAGTGTAGTTTCCTGCACTTAACATAATGCATTGAAAATGTATCTGTTTTGTTATGTGTATCGGTAGATCATTGCTTTTTATTGTTGAGAAGAAACTGGTTGTATGCATTTTCCAGTTTGTTTAACCACTCACCAATCAACAGACATTTGGGTTATTTCTAGTTTGGGTCAATTATGAATAAAATTGTTGTATACATTCATTATAGGAATTTATGTGAATGTGAATATAGGTTGAAAAGTGGTTTTATTTCAAGTAAAAATGGTGAACATAGTTCAAAAAAACCAGATGAATAGAGTCTCAGCTCCAACAGTGTGCCTGCCTTTTTTATATCCTGCATGTTGGTGGTTTAATGACTGTGGCATCAGGATTCCTAGAATTAATTATTTTAAACCCAATTTTACTAATGAGAGACATGAAGCTAACATCTAAAATTAACTTGCCAGTTTAGGTGTCCAAGAGCTTCCTGCAGGAGGCAGGAAACCAGCTGGAGAAGTTCATAGGCAAATAAAACAAACAAATAAATGAAAATCTCCAATCTTCTTTACCCAACCTCTTAGTGTCAGCCAGGAAGATAATGGTTGATGTAAAAAAAAAAATATTGAAGGTAAAAACTGTTTGCATTTTCAAAGGGTTATGTGTTAATCATATACATGAGAGTCTGCTAAATGAGGCTTAAATAAATTGCAGTCCAGTAGTAAGCCCCATGTGGAGGAAATTTACCTTTTCTGTGGCCAAAGCTCCATCTATGGAATGGAGAGCAAGAGATATCACCATGAAATTTCAGAGGCTTGAATACCACAAATATTGAATGTACGATCATTACCACAGGCTAAAATTTTCCCTAGTACCATCCACCATGAACGGACTTGCTAGGCAAATGAAAAGTGTGGGAGAGTTGCTGAGGAACTACTCACCAGAACAAGTCCTTCTGAGGACGCTCCCCACATTGGGAAAAAGCCATACTGCCAACCCTTATGCTGATTGACAAACACCATAATCCCATCATTGAGTAGATTTCTCTAAGGGCACGTACTAGGAAACATTCTACTTCTAATTGTTCCATGTTCCTGGGGAAGAGAGGATGGCATTTTTAAAATAGATGTTCTTCAACGTATAGACGGATAGAATCTTTGATATGAAAGAAAGGAGAAATTTAGTTAGTCCAATTTCTCGACGGAATCCCTTCCAAGTTTCTTTGTAAACCACTCCCTCAAATCTTGAGTACTTTCAATATTCTTCAAAACCGAATCACTTTTGAGATTGAGCTCAAATATCTCCTTCTCTCTGAAGCCTTTCTTGAGGCTTCAGTTAATTACTCCTTTCTCTGTGTTCCCATTGTATATTACCTCCACCTGTCCTGGAACATTTGTCACAATATATTGTTATCTGTTCATTTGTCTGTCTTCCTCCATTGCTCTATGGGTTCCCCTAAGATCAGTAATTCTGCTATACTCATTCCCTGCATCTCCAGTGCCGTAAACAGTGTCCAGCTTGAAGTAAGTACCCAATAAATATTTTTAATTGATTTTGATTGCATTGGTTACCTACTTGTCACTGACAGTGACTCACTAACTTCTGAGGCAGCCTATTCTGTTTATGAAATATTTTGTCTGATAGAAACTTGGTCCCTATAATGAATCAAACCGTGTATTAATTTCTACTCACTGTCTTTTTTTTTAATTTTAGATCTTGGGACTCTCACATAAATGCTGGGGGATTCACCACCTTATTAGACCTTCTAGGTATTTAAAGATAGCAGTCATGACATCTTTGATTCTTCTCATTTCCCGGCTAAATTCTGTTTCTTTACTTTGTCTAAGTTAAGATTTACATTATCTGCAGAATTAAGGTAACATTATCCACTGCTAAAAATGGCAGCAGCTATATGGTGGGAGGAGTTTGAATTGGGAGAGATCATCGTGAGTCATCTCAACTGATCTCATTGACTGATTTTTCCTGATGATTTCTTAACTTTCTTTTACCCCAAAGTCATAATATGTGATTTTGAGAAGGCTGGTAGATTAGATATTTAGTTGCATGAAGTGTTTCTGTTAAAGATCATAAAAGCTTATAATAGGAATCTGTAGCTTAACTCCTAGTTTAAAGACTGGCCAATGAAAAGGAGGGCTTCTGAAATAAAGGTGAGGAGCAGGCAAATGTCCTTAATATCCACATTAAAAAACTAACTTCATACTGACAACACAACCAAGCAATTTGGACAATTAGCAAATAGCCAGTCACTTCCACAACAACAAAATCAAATTACTATCTGATTTCAAGGATCCTCTTCTTTAGAAAAATCCCTTCATATACATTCTGAGATATTCTTAAGCTATTATATTTTATTTCAAAACAATTCACATTCATTCAAAAAACCCCAGCATGGCTGGGTGTGGTGGCTCACACCTGTAATCCCAGCATTTTGGGAGGCTGAGGTGGGTGGATCACCTGAGATCAGGAGTTTGAGATTAGCCTGGTCAACATGGCAAAACTCTGTCTCTACCAAAAATACAAAAATTAGCTGGGTGCAGTGGTGTGCACCTGTAATCTCAGTTACTGGGGAGGCTGAGGCACGAGAATTGCATGAACACAGGAGGTGGAGTTTGCCGTGAGCCAAGATAGTGCCACTGCACTCCAGCCGGGGTGACAGAGCGAGACTCTGTCTCAAAACAAAACAAAACAAAACAGCCCTAGTGTACCACTGCATGTTAAGTTCAATATTAGATGCTGGGGATACAGGGTCGAATATGGCAGTTTCCAAATTCAAAAAGATCCTGTTTCCTCCATGGGCCAACATAGCTGTATCAACAAGTAATTACAGGTACAATGACACAACAGAGAAAGAGAACTTTTAATGACATCTGGGGTGGTCATGAAAGACATTGCAAGAAATAACATTTAAGCCTACTCTAGTATCATTGTGTAGATAATATTCATAAAATTATGCAGTTAAGCAAAGTTTATGTAAATGAACCAACCATACCAAGAAATAAAAGCTGACCATTTTCTTTTAATTTTACATGATGGGTATTTGTTTTCATATTTATTGAACAGATCTTTACTGAAAATCTTCTAAAAGCCAGATATTCACCAGGTATTAGGAGAAAGACAATAATGAGTAAAACATGATTCCTTCTCCCAGAAGTTAAAGAGAGGACACAGATGCATACACACTAATACAAGGCCAAAGAGAGTGCACTCTCTTGGCAAGAGAACAGGACCAAGGGTGAGGGGGAAAGAAACTTATTCTAGATCCAGCTCAGCCTCTATTTATTCATTCAATATTTATTGAGCAAAATAAACATAATCCTTCAGGAGCTTTTACAGACCAAACACTATTACCATGAGGCTTTGAGCAGTTGCTTTCCTTTTCCAAGAGGCGCTTCACCACCTATAAAATAATGTCTTTATTTGCACTGGTGTCCAGAATGTACATCTCTCGACATGTTATTTCATTGCAGATGAACCAAGAAGGAAATGAAAGGGAAACAGTTGAGGAGAACTGAGAACTAAATTTACCTGTCTCAAAATTCTGTATTGGGCAATTTGGATTATCTTGCAGAAAGAGCTGATTTTTTTTATTCCATTCTAATGATATTGTTGACAACAAGTAGGATTAGACAAGGGTGGGGTGGCCTTGATGTTAATAAAATTTACCAGGCATGATGCTATGGAATGATGGTTTCTACCCCTAAATATATCTATATTACAATCAGACTGCTTAAAATTCCATCAATCGCTCTTCATTCTTTGGAGTCTGCAAATTATCCACAAAAATGCAGAGAAATCCACAAACCACGGGTTTTTCAATATGAATCTAGTCTCTTTTGGGTTCTAATCTGTGTCCTACATATACTGCCCTGAAGATGAAAATTGGTAAGAATTTGCTATTTGGAAAAAAATATCAAGAAGAGCATGCCAGGCACCGGACATAGCACAAGCAATCTTCTGAGGCAAAACATGCATGCTCTGTCCAGGTATGCTAACGTACCATGTTTGGAATGGAGCTTCAATCAGGGAATAGGAGGAGATAAATAATTTGGGAAAAGAAGTGGGTCCAGATTCTGCAAGACATTAGATGTTAGGCTTAGGAGTCTTTTTTAAAAAAAAGTTTTGTAAGTAAGGGCCAGAAAATGTTTTAGAGAGATTAATCTGGATATGCCGTACAGCATAGGAGAGGGCAAAGAGGTATTGTCGTAAGTAACTTCCAAGACCACATGCCAGAAGTAAATACAATAGTGTTCCATTGTTATGTGTGTGCTCTATTTCATGAGCTAGCAAATAGCAGGTGGTCCCTGTCTGGGGTAAATTCCCACTCTGTGTTGGGAGGCGGAGATTTGGCCCTCTGTGTGACTGGACTCTGAGCCACAAGCCTCCTGCTACCGTGAGGCAGACAGCAGGCTTGCCACAGCCGTCCCTACTCCAGGTTCTTGGGTGAAAAGGCAGAGCAGGCAGGGGTCTTCCTTGCTTCACTTTTAGTGCCAAGTATCTACATATCAAGTGATATAGTCTCACATATTACTTCAATTTCTTTAACATATTTCTTTGGAATAGAGTTTGTGAATTTAAAAAAGAGCCAGAACTAGTTGGATGAGGCACACAACGTGGTGTTGCACAACAAATTCATACCAAGAAAAACGCCACCATTATAACATTCCACCACATTTATTAGTGTATGTTTCTGCATTTTAAGTAAAAATTTAATATATACATTTTTAGCTTTGTATAATGAAATAATTTTAAACTTGCAGAAGAGTTGCAAAAATAGTACCATGAATTCCATATACCCTTCTCCCATATTCCCCTAATGTTAACATTTTTACCACGCTTGCTTTATCGTTCTTTTTCTACAAATATATAGAAGGGTTTTTTTTTCTCTGAACTGTCTGTGAGTATGCTATAGACATAATATCCTTTTACTCCTAAATACTTCAGGGTGTATTTCCTAAAAACAAGGATATTCTTTTAACATAACCACAGTATAATTAGCGAAATTATGAAGTTAACATTGATACAATATTAATGTTGATCTATACACTCTATTCAGATTTCACTATTTTTTGCATTAAAGACCTTCTTGCTCTACTCTCTTATGTTGGCATGGTTTGCCAATGATCTTTTCTCTGGTGAGGCCTTTTATTGTGATGGGATTCTCTTTACTTTTGATGTCAAAATATCCTTTATTTGATGGGACAATAGTATTTTTATTTACTAGTATTTTTAAATGTTTATTACACAAAATTAAAGATGTCAATCTTATGTCATTTCTTCTTGTTTTATTGATTCATTAGTCAAGTTTAAAAACCACTGGCATAATTTCGCTAGTCCTCTATTGTTGGACATTTAAATTGTTTCCAGACTTTTAAAGTTCAAACACTGTGGCAGTAAGCAAACTTATATATTTATCTTTTCATTAACGTGGTTATTTTTGTAGAATAAATCCAAGAAAATAGAGAAGATCAAAAGAAGATACACAGCTGAAAACACTTGAAGGTATAGACTACCTTGAAAGTCACACAAGAACTGTTCTTCTTGCTTTCCATATCCGAGGTAAATACATTATCCCAATCAAGCAGTTACCAGGGTTAAAAAATTGTCTGCAGATGTGAAAATGTATATATATATGTAACCCCCACCTCCTGACTTTCTCCAGAGATGAGCTTTTAATTGCTGTGCATTGGAGAACAATCAACTTTCCCCCTTTCAACGTCAGGGTGACACAAATTCCTGCAGGCTCAGACTCTTACTACAAATCCACTTATATCTCTTCCATCTTGGCTGCCAAAAGAGTGTTTTCCTCTGCACCTAGCATTTTGGGCAGCCTAAACAGGTCAGGGAAGCAGAGAATAGCTTCCATGTGCTCTAAATCAACTCTGAAGGTTCAGTGGAGAGGTCATCATCTTCAGCAAGTAATGTTACCTTTTCCTTTTATTCGGTTTTGGTGATGTTGTTTTCAAAGTATTTGATGAAAATATTTTCAAACTTTCTGGGTTTCCTTAGTCAGAAAACCCTTTGAAGGAGCCAATGGGAAGAAGTAAATGGCTCCAAGTTCATTTTCCAGGAAAGCAGACTTTATATCAAACAGCTGAGCACATTTCCCTTCACCACCTAGAGCTGGCTTATAATCTGAGTGAGATTTACACCTCCCTTCCCCAAACTGTGCATATACAATCCTAGAATTTTAGAGCTGAGTGGAGCTTTGGGCCAAACTGTGCATTTTACAGATAAGGGAAATTAGCCTCTAGAGTGGAAATGCCTCCCCCCAGGTCTCACGGTGAACCAGGGCCATGGCTCCATCAGGGTGCAGTCTCCTGGAGGTGCAGCGAATCTACTGGGATGCCAGGATGTTAGAACTTCTATTTATGTAATTTTTGAAATGATTATAGATTCAAAAGAAGCTGCAAAAAGAAAATGAAGAGAGGTCTCACTGTACCCTTCACCTGCTTTTCCTCTGTGGTAGCATCTTGCATAACTGTAGTCTTGTTAAATCAAGGAAATGGACATCAGTACAAGCCAGAGTTTGTTTGTATTTCCCATATATATATGCACTTATTTGTGTGTGTGTGGTTCTATGCAACTTTTTCACATGTGTAGAATTACATAACCACCAAGAACTGTTTATATTTTAAATTTGAAAAAGAAAGACAACTGAATGAACGTTTAATAAGTGCATGGGCACTACTGCCTATATTGTTGTTTGTATGTGCATTTGACAATTGCATGCTTTATGACCTACCTGAGAAATACCTCCCACCTGAGAATGGGAGTTGAACCATGTGGCAATCTACATTTATTTTTTCTTAAACTCTCAGTGTATTGTCACATTCTTCAGTTTACAAGAGCCCCATCAAGTGGATCTATGGATTATGTTATTCAGTTTCTATTAACCTAACCTTTCAAAATGGACTTCAGTGAGTTAAAATGATTTCTGCCTTAAAAAACCTCTGCAAGCAGGCCCGGCGTGGTAGCTCACGCCTGTAATCCCAGCACTTTCGGAGGCCGAGGCAGGCGGATCACGAGGCCAGGAGATCGAGACCATCCTGGCTAACATGGTGAAACCCCGTCTCTACTAAAAATCCAACAACAACAACAACAAAAAATTAGCTGGTCGTGGTGGCGAATGCCTGTAGTCCTAGCTACTCGGGAGGCTGAGGCAGGAGAATGGTGTGAACCCGGGAGGCGGAGCTTGCAGTGAGCTGAGATCGTACCACTGCACTCCAGCCTGGGAGACAGAGGGACACTCCATCTCAAAAAAGAGAGAGAAAAAAAAAACCTCTGCAAGCAGTAGATTGAAGATAATACTTACGTTGCAAACACACCCAGACAACAAGGAAATGGCAGAGTTAACCCTTTCTACTCCTGGTAAAAACTCTCTGCCAGCCATGCGACAAGAAAAAAGCAATTATCATCTAACCTGAGCTGACAGGAAGTCAACAAAGGACAAAATAACCTGTCCGGAAGATATTTTGAAAATGGATTTGTATCCATCGTTGTTCACAATGTAAGTGTATATTTTGTCATAAGACACAGGGAATGATGAGAGGAGGCCGCAATGATGAGTAAGACATCCTAAACATGATGACAAGCCTTTATAAAATTTTCAGCGATATTTAAAGTCATGTGATTCTCAATAAGAGACGAAATACATACCATTAAGGAAGCACTATTCCTTTTACAATGTAGCAGCAAACTAAAGCACAATCCTTTGCCCACTTATTATCTGTGACACCTTGGGTATAACATGGTGCCTTGTCCATAGGGCTGTTGGAGAACCAAGGAAGGAAAAGATGTGGACACACTATACTTTTAAAACACTGAAGTTCGGTGCAAATACGATATTATTATTAATTATTTTAACATGAAATTTCAGAAGAAAACTCATTGAACAGGAATGTTATTATCTAACAGGCAAATATTTGAACAGATTTCTTTTTTGGTAGTCTAGGTGGAGAAAGAATTATTTGGGGCAGAAAAATATATTCAGGGGTAGCAGGATGGTAGAGTGTCTCCAGACCAGGATTTCAGTGCTAACTTAATACCGCTGTAATACAATTTTTCCAACCATCTGTTTTATCATTTGCAAAGGCAGTTAACACATAAGCCATCTCACAGTGACATTGTGAGGACTGAAGGAGACAATTATATGTAAAGAGTTTGGCATGGTGCTTAGCACACTGAAGTTTTTCAAACCACATTAGTTATCTTTCTCCTCCCTTTCTCCTTTTAAGCAGCTCCTGAAACACACTCCTGCAGAAAGCCTCTGCCCTACCAGGATTACATCCATTTCTTGTCTTCTTAACTATAATGGGATATTTTTGGAGGACTGGGCTAAGTACCCTAATTTTTTTTTTTTTCAGAAAACACACAGCATTTAACAGTTTTCTGCTTGCAGTGAGTGCTTAATATAGGCTTATTTGATGAATGGTTGAAATTAATTATCTCTAAAAGAGAACAAATGTGGAGCCTCAGGTCAAAGTCCTTTGGTCTCAGGATTTCAGACACTAACTGCCACTAAAGGATTACTAGAGTGTTCTCCTATCTGAACCCATAGTGGATTGATATAATAGAAGTATAATAACCTCTTTAATATGTACAGAGCATTACGGTTTCCAAAGCACTTCCACATTTATCATCTTATTTGAGCCTCACAACAAACCTTTGAGTTACTCAGGCAGCTACTCCTACAGAGAAACCTTAGGCCTGGAAAAATAAAGCAGCTGACCCAAGGCTGCCAGGCCAGGCATCAGACACAATACTGGTACCAGTCACCATTTTTTGAGCACAAGCATTGTGCCAGGTACACAAAGTACATTTTTTTTTTCAGTCCTCAGAAGACCCTTGATTCAGTTCCTACTGCCACTTTAAAAACTATGCTGAGGCCAGGCTTGGTGGCTCACATCTGTAATCCCAGCACTTTGAGAGGCCGAGGTGGGTGGATCACCTGAGGTCAGGAGTTCAAGACCAGCTGGGCCAACATGGCAAAACCCCGTCTCTACTAAAAACACAAAAAAATTAGTTGAGTGTGGTGGCAGGCACCTGTAATCCCAGCTACTTGGGAGGCTGAGGCAGGAGAATTGCTTGAACCCGGGAAGCGGAGTTTGCAGTGAGCTGAGATCACACCACTGCACTCCAGCCTGGGTGACAGAGTGAGACTCTGTCTCAATAAATGAATGAATAAATAAATAAATAAACAAACAAATAAATAAAAACTATACTGAGACTTAGTGGCATATAACAACAATTTCATTATGAGCATGGATTCTATGGGTCAGATATTCAAAAAGATCACAAAAAGGACACCTTCATGATGTCTAGGGCCTTAGCTGGAAGATGCAAAGGTTGGGGGCTCAACAGCTGGGACTGGAATTGTCTGGAAGCATCTTTAGCCATGTCTGGCAGTTTGTGCTATCTGTCTGCTGGGACTGAAGCACCTACATGTGTCTGTCTCTGTTGCCTGGGCTTCTTAATAGCATGGTGGCCTCAGGATGATCATATTGTTTACACAGAATCTCAGCCCTCCAAAAGCAAATGTCCCTCACCCCCCAGAAAAGGTGGAAGTTGAGTCACCTTTTGCAGCCTATCTCTGAGGTCACATGTCATTCCTTTTGCTGTACTATATTGGTTATACGCAAATCACAGGCTCACCCATATTCTAGGCAAAGGACATAGATTTCACACTTTGATGGGAAGAGAGCTTATGGAGTAGAGGAGATGTTGTGGCCATCTTTGGAAAATACAATCTGTCACACTTTAAATGGAAGGCCGAGGCGGGTGGATCACGAGGTCAGGAGATCAAGACCATCCCGGCTAACACAGTGAAACCCTGTCTCTATTAAAAATACAAAAAATTAGCTGGGTGTGGTGGCGGGCGCCTGTAGTCCCAGCTACTCAGGAAGCTGAGGCAGGAGAATTGCTTGAGCCCAGGAGGCAGAGGTTGCAGTGAGCTGAGATCGCGCCACTGCACTGCAGCCTGGGCAACAGAGTGAGACTCCCATCAAAAAAAGAATGGAGAAATCGAGGCTGAGAGAGGTTGAGAGACTTTCTTGAAGTCATGTAACTAATATAGTCACATAGCATTTCACCCAGGTGTTAGGATTTCAAAGTCAATGAATAAAGCAAACATTGTTTATACTCAAAATTACCTTGGAAATCCTTCCATTTGTTGGTATAGTGCTTGCGGTTCCGCATAAGCAACAGGTTCTTGTGCATCATCCCATGCTCCCTGGGGTACATCTGCTAACTGAATGAAATGATGGATAGAATCCTGTGCATTATTTAAATTGTTATCTCACTTTTCAGAGTGTTAATATTTAAATTCCCATAGGTGTGATACATTTCAAAAAGTGGATTTAGTATTTGACCAAGGCTGGTCTAACTCCCAAGCTCAATCTCTCTTTATACTTCTTGCTGCCTATAAACCACCTCTAGAAGGCTGAAAAAGAGATCAGTTTCAGGTTCATCTAGGTCAGTCTCACTGTCATGTGGAGTGGGCAGGGAGTCGCTGGAACCAGGCTTGAGTTTGCAATTCAGATGTGATTTTCAGGCTTTGTCACTGGCTTGGCTTCCACGTGTCTAAACCTTGTTTGTGTTGAAGCTACATTTATTAATGAGCATTTGGACAGCCACCTCCCTCTTCCCTGTTGTCTCTTCTCAGGTCTTCATGGAAATGGGCAGAAGGTGAACTGAGATTTGAAAATGAGTAAAATGTCAATAGATAAAAATAAGGGCATTTGAGATACACTGAACAACATAAGCAAAGGCATGGCAATGGGAAAGTGTAGAATGCATTCAGGGACTGGTGAGCAATGCAGAGCTAGTCATATTTGCTGGGGATAGATCACAGAGGTCCTACAACACCCAGCTAAAGACTTGATTCTAGAATTAATGATGTAGGAAAAGTAATCTGGTCTGCTATGCATTTTAGCAGTAATACTTTGGAGAAGGAATGGAGGAGAATTTGTACAGGAGAGTGAGGCTTGAAGGAAGGAGACTGGTTGGGATCATACTGGTGTAGAGAAGTAAATGCCTGCCTCTGGTTAAGGTCAAGGTGTCTGAGTAGGGAAATGTAGGGTCTTTGCCCATGATCTTTACAACGGGTTTGGTACCAATAAGGGACTAGGTAGGCCTCTAGAGTTAATAGGGCAAATGACCACTAAAATGGCATGACTCAGCTCTAATGCCCAGATAAATCTCCCCTTCTAGGCCTCAGCACCTGAAGTTTCCAATTTGATAACTTAACCACATCTTCCCATGTGGTTTTCTCCTACTCCACCCCCATCACTCCCACCAAAGTACCCACAATCATGAATCTTTTACTCATTATTCCCTTACTTTGATTTTTGCTTAATTGTACCCCATCTATGTGTATTCTTTTAAAAGTATATTTTATTAATATTGTTCTTAACATTTCTGAAAAGGGCATCATGCACAATTAATTTTGATATTTTCACTTTTTAACTAAAATTATATTATGAAGACTCATCCATAGCATTGCTTGTTGTTGTAGTTCATTTAATTTTTACTGCTGTTATACTCCTCTGTATGAATATACCATAACTTATGTGTCACCTCTCCTGTTGATGGGATTTTTGTTAGGTTCATTAATACGCATAGTACTGCTATGAACATTCTTATTTATGTTTTCTAGTATACGTACACAAATATTTCTTTTAAGCATAGTCATAGAAATAAAATTCCAAGGTCACGGAGTCCATAAATGCTCAATTTTACGAGATAATAATTAAGCTGTTTTTTCTTAGTGGTTTTACAGCACTTCCAGTTCCAGCTATGACTAACCCTTTCACCAAAAACAATTATTAAAATTGGTCAAAGTCTTTGAAAGCATGGGGAGAAACCAAATCAGGCAAGAGTGAAGGCGTTACTATCATTGAATAAGGGAGGCACACACGGTGATCTCCATGCAGCTTTTTCCTTGCTTACACATTTGAAACTATGGTGGAGGGGATTGGGGCCCAAGAAGAAGGAAGTGTTCTTACTGGGCTGAGGACCAGAGGCTGGCATTTGGGGTTGCCAAGGTAGCTGAGACTTCAAGGGCAAAGTCCTGAAGAGAAGAGAAGCACAGCAAGAGACCCAGAAATTGGCTGGAAACTTTCCTTTGAGTCACTGGCTGACTCCTATATACATATGCACAGATGAACCCATCAGAGATACAGAAAAACAGCAACTAAGAGACCAAAGAGCTAAGCTGAGATGTCAGCAGCATGAGGTGCTTCAGGTACAGAAGTTGGAGTAGATGGGCCTTGGCAAACAGCTCAGACATTCATTTTCACCCCAAGAAGCACCACAATGTAGAAGGGAAGACAACACTTGAGGAGTAAGAGTATATATCTGAGTATTTTTTTATCATGCCTTCCCATTTGATTGAAGATTTAGTTGGATATTTTTGTATACTTCTGCAAAAGATGTCTTCTTTCAAAATGATGTTTTCTCGTTGTTTATTGCTAATATAGGAAGGATACAATTGCAAATACAATTGACTTATATAAATTAATCTTATATCCAGTCACCTTGCTTAACTACTCTTACTTTTAATACTTTACTGGTGGATTATTTTGAGTTTTCTAAGAAAAAATTTCTATCGTCTGTAAATAATGGCAATTTTATTTCCTCCTCTCCAATCTTTAAGCCTCTAACTCCCTTTTCTTTTCTTTTCTTATTTTACTGACAATATTTGGTTTAATGGTGAATTATTTTTATGGATTTTCTAATATTATCTTCATCTACCACTGAGTAAGCTCAATGAGATATATGACCTTTAACATGCATGATTGGATTGGATTTACTGAAACTTTCTTTAAAATTTTTACATCTATAGTAATAAGTGGCATAGCTGCATTAACTTTTTTTATAGCGCTTTGCTGATTTTGGTATAAAGTTTGTGATCTTCGTATTATCTGATAATATTCTATCAATATCAGTTTAATTTTATTCTATTTTCCTGATTAATAATTTGCTATCATTTTACATTCATCCTTTGCATGTATTTTGCTTTAGAATATGTGTAGTGAATGGTAATATCTGAATTTTATTTTTTGTTTGGTGAGTTAGCTTATTTACAGTAATAGTAGTTATTCGTATTTAGGACTTTTACTCTGTTTATTATTTCAATCTGTCACACTTTTCAGTGATTTTTATTCCTTTGTTTATTTTTTAAAAGTTGTCTTTGTTTTCTCTCATATAAGGACTTTAATAAACTCTAATGATCCTCAGCCTCCCCCAGCTCTATCATGTTGAGTTCATCTAGACTTTTAATTCTTTGTTTTTGTAGATATGCTTTCTCTTTCTCTTTTCTTTGGTCTCAGCTATTTTTTAAGATAATCCCAAACTTCACAAAGATATTTGAAGATATTTATTTCACATATCTCTTGTATTGTTCCTTCAATTTGTTTCTACTTTATATATGTCATTGAAAAATGCTTTACACATGCGTCTTTGGGAATGAAATGAGACTGTACATCTTGGGTGTTTTTTTTTTTTTTATCATGCCTTCACATTTCAATGAAGGTTTAGCTGGATATGAAATTCTGTACTTTGAAAATTTTGATAGCACTTCTCTATTATCTTCTTGCATTCTTGCTTGCTGCTGAAAAATCTGATATCATTATTCTTTTTTCTTTGAAGGTGATTTGCTCTCTCTCTTTGCAAGCATTTACAATTTTCCCTTTTCTCTGATATTCTTAAATTTCAGCAAAATTTATATCTGGGAGTATGTTTCTCCTTATCTCTTCTCATTCTTGCTCTCTGTGGGTCCTTTCAACTTGAGGTCTTTTATGTTTTGTTAATTCTGGAGGAATTATCTCCATTATTCCTTCAAATATTTTCTTCTCTCCATTTATAACTATTTTTTTTCTTTCTGGGACTGCTTTTGCCTTTTATATCTTGACTTTTACATTTTCTATTTTTAAAATAATTTTCTGCTAAGGAAAATTCCTCAAACTGATCTCTTAGTTCACTAACTTATTCCTCAGCTAAATCTTTTCTACTAGTTATCACCATTATTTTAACTATTATATTTGTCACACCTAAATTTATACTTGATTCTTTTTATGGTTTATTGTTTTCATTTCATATTGCTAATATTATACCTTATTTAAAAATACGCATATGTAAATTTTTAATCTGTCCGCTCTAACACCTCTGGTTTCTATGGAATCTGTAATTCAGTTTGTTGGTTTTTCTTTTTTTTTTTCTTTTTCTTCTTTTAAATTATACTTTAAGTTCTGGGATACATGTGCAGAATGTGCAGGTTTGTTACATAGGTATCTACACATGTACCATGGTGGTTTACTGCACCCATCAACCTGTCATCTACATTAGGTATTTCTCCTAATGCTTTCCCTCCCCTAGCCCCTCACCCCCTGACAGGCCCCAGTGTGTGATGTTCCACTCCTGTGTCCATGCGTTCTCATTGTTCGACTCCCATTTATGAGTGAGATCATGCAGTGTTTGGTTTTCTGTTCCTGTGTTAGTTTGCTGAGAATGATGGTTTCCAGCTTCTTCCATGTCCTTGTAGAGGGCATGAACTCATCCTTTTTTATGACTGCATAGTATTCCATGGTGTATATGTGCCACATTTTCTTTATCTAGTCTATCATTGATGGGCATTTGGGTGGGTTCCAAGGCTTTGCTATTGTGAATAGGGTTGCAGTAAACATATGTGTGCATGTGTCTTTATAGTAGAATGATTTATAATCCTTTGGGTATGTACCCAGTAATGGGATTGCTGGGTCAAATGGTATTTCTGGTTCCAGATCCTTGAGGAATCACCACACTGTCTTCTACAATGGTTGAACTAATTTACACTCCCACCAACAGTGTAAAAGTGTTTCTATTTCTCCACATCCTCTCCAGCATCTGTTGCTTCCTGACTTTTTAATGATTGCCATTCTAACTGACGTGAGATGGTAACTCATTGTGGTTTTGATTTGCATTTCTGTAATGACCAGTGATGATGAGCTTTTTTTTTCTTATGTTTGTTGGCTGCATAAATGTCTTCTTTTGAGAAGTGTCTGTTCATGTCCTTTGCCCATTTTTTGATGAAGTTGTTTGTTTTTTTCTCGTAAATTTGTTTAAGTTGTAGATTCTGGATATTAGCTCTTTGTCAGATGGATAGATTGCAAAAATTTTCTCCCATTCTGTAGTTTGCCTGTTCACTCTGATGATAGTTTCTTTTGCTGTGCAGAAGCTCTTTAGTTTAATTAGATCCCATTTGTCTATTTTGGCTTTTGTTGCCTTTGCTTTTGGTATTTTAGTCATGAAGTCTTTGCTCATGCCTATGTCGTGAATGGTATTGCCTAGATTTTCTTCTAGGGTTTTTATGGTTTTAGGCCTTATGTTTAAGTCTTTAATCCATCTTGAGTTACTTTTTGTAGAAGGTGTAAGGAAGGGGTCCAGTTTCAGTTTTCTGCATATGGCTAGCCAGTTTTCCCAACACCATTTATTAAATAGGGAATCCTTTCCCCATTGCTTGTTTTTGTCAGGTTTTTCAAAGATCAGATGGTTGTAGATGTGTGGTGTTATTTCTGAGGCCTCTGTTCTGTTCCATTGGCCTATATATCTGTTTTGGTACCAGTACCATGCTGTTTTCATTACCATAGCTTTGTAGTATAGTTTGAAGTCAGGTAGCATGATGCCTCTGTTTTGTTCTTTTGGCTTAGGATTGACTTGGCTATACGGGTTCTTTTTTGGTTCCATATGAAATTTAAAGTAGTTTTTTTTTTTTCTAATTCTGAGAAGAAAGTCAATGGTAGCTTGATGGGGATAGCATTGAATCTATAAATTACTTTGGGCAGTATGGCCATTTTCATGATATTGATTCTTCCTATCTATGAGCATGGAATGCTTTTCCATTTGTTTGTGTCCTCTCTTATTTCCTTAAGCAGTAGTTTGTAGCTCTCCTTGAAGAGTCCTTCACAACCCTTGTAAGCTGTATTATTAGGTATTTTATTCTCTTTGTAGCAATTGTGAATGGGAGTTCACTCATGATTAGGCTTTCAGTTTGTCTATTATTGGTGTATAGGAATGCTTGTGATTTTTGCACATTGATTTTGTATCCTGAGACTTTGCTGAAGTTGCTTATTAGCTTAAGGAGATTTTGGGCTGAGACAATGGGGTTTTCAAATAGACATTCATGTCATCTGGAAACAGAGAGAATTTGACTTCCTCTCTTCCTATTTGAATACCCTTTATTTCTTTCTCTTGCCTGATTGCCCTGGCCAGAACTTCCAATACTATGCTGAATAGGAGTGGTGAGAGAGGGCATCCTTGTCCTGTGCCCGTTTTCAAAGGGAATGCTTCCAGTTTTTGCCATTCAGTATGATATTTGCTGTGGGTGTGTCATAAATAGCTCTTATTGTTTTGAGATAAATTTTGACTTAGTGATCTCCCAATTCACTAAGTCATTTCTCAATTGAATCTTTTCTACTAGTTATCATCATTATCTTAACTATTATATTTGTCACACCTAAATTTATACTTGATTCTTTTTTTTTTTTTTTTTGAAATGGAGTCTCACTCTGAGACCCAGGCTGGAGTGCAGTAGCACGATCTCAGCTCACTGCAACCTCTGCCTCCCAGGTTCAAGCAATTCCCTTGCCTCAGCCTCCCAAGTAGCTGGGATTACAGGTGTACACCAACATGCCCAGCTAATTTTTGTATTTTTAGTAGACACAGGGTTTCATCATGTGGGTCAGGCTGGTCTCGAACTCCTGCCTCAGGTGATCCACCAGCCTCAGCCTCCCAAAGTGCTGGGATTACAGGCATAAGCCACCACGCCCGGCCTATACTTGGTTCTTTTTATGGTTTCTTGTTTTCATTTCATATTGCTAATATTATACCTTATTTAAAAAATATGCATACATAAATTTTTAATCTGTCCATTCTAATACCTCTGGTTTCTATGGAATCTATAATCCAAGTTGTTGGTTTTCCTTTTTCTTTCTTTTAAAAAAAAAAATTAGTGCTTCTCCTTAGATCCAGCTTCCATTTCTTTAGGGTATAGATTATTCTGTCCAGCAATGCCAATGACTGAAGGGTTGAAGGGCAAACTTCCATCTGCACCGACCTGCCTTGATGAGTTCGAGACGGGGATAGAGCGAAGCATGCACCTAGAGTGGCAGGTTTCAGGCATCAGAAAACCAGAGTATATCACTCTTCATCCACCACACAGCTCCTCAGATGTATTCTTTACTTTAGAAAGAACTAGTATCCGAGAAAGGCAATGGTAATCCACAAGCCCTGGCGGTTTAGAGGGAGAGAGTTGGGCAGTGACCACCTGTGGCCCATCCATCAATGTCTATTTTTTTTCTCACTCCCACTCAGGCACAGGGCTTCCACACTACCCTAGTTTTACATCCCAGGAGCACTTGTTCAAGAGTTCTAAGCTCGTGCCCTGTCTGTCCCAAAACCATGAGAGTGAGAGGGAGGAGAAATGAAGTCTAAGAAGCAATAGCTTTTACTTCATCCTTCTACAGCAGCCTGGATACCTTTTGCTTTAGGCTAAGACCTTTCCAGACACACATACTTGACAGTTAAAAAGAGCCTCTGTCTCCCCAGGGGTTCCTCATAGCTCCCTCTGCCTCTCAGTGTTTTTCTCTATAGTTCCCTAAAGCTACTAGGTCAGCTATTTCAGCATCTTCTTTGGAATTCCACCTGACTTTTCCTTCTTACAGGCTACATGCTGTCTTTCCCCATCTGCCTTCCTTTAAAACATAGGTATCCCTGCGATGGCAGCATGCTGAGTGCCGATGTGAGCAGGTGCACTGGGTCAGCTCTCCTTATGAACTAGAAGAGGGGAGAGTGCCTAGGGTAAATGGAAGGAGAACTGACCAGAAGTTAGGATGGGGCTTGTGTCTCATTCAGTCCCAGACTTGCCGGGTGGCCTTAGACAGGTCGCTTCACTTCCCTAAGCCTCAATATTCTCTTCTGAAAAGTCAACTGAATAATAACACCCACCTCACTGGGCTGATGCAAGATTCAGATGAGAAATTGGTTGTGAAAGGACTTTGAAACTGTAACATGAGGTGATTTTATTGATCATCTGGAGGCAGGGAAAGAAGCCTTGGGGTAGGTGAAAATTCACTTTGCCAACCTCAAAATTGTACTAAGTGTTGGCCCTGTTAAAAAAGCCTGATGCAACTGAACATTCCCTTAATATAGAGAATGACGAATCTGTATTTGTTGCCAGAGTTGTCACATTCTTCCAAGAGTGCAGACTTTTATGGGCCCCTGGAAGCTCCGCCGGGGTCTATTTCTGAGGACGGGAACATTGTGCTTTGTTGGCAGGCTTCTTAAACCAAGGCCACTTGTGGTCATTGAAGAATCTGGGTCTGCCTTTTCAATGTTGGGGTCAAGGTATTAGATCCAGTCAGCTAATGTTAGCTGATTTGGATTCACAGCTTCTGCTAAACTTGGTGCATTTTGCTTCTTTGTTTGTTGGGGGTCTTTTTCTAGTCTTGTTAGATGACTGAGAAGTGGGAAAATAGAATGGAGCTGGTCCAAATCAAAGACAAGTAGCAGAGGTGGAAATGAATAAGAATAATGTGTTCTCTGGGAATTTATACAAGGACAAGGCTAATGAGACTTTGTTTTCAATTACTTAAAATGTAGTTTGTCATTGAAAAGATGATGTAATGTCTTTAAAACAGAAAACAAGCCAGAATCCCACACCATATCCAACTATTTGTATTTTTGCACATTCTTATCTATTTCTTGTCTTTTCATCATGCATGCATAATGTATATTTCATTTTATGGCCTGAATTTTTTTCATTTAACATTACATAATAAGCATTTTCCTTTTAAAGTTTGCATTTTCATGACTAGCTAATATAATTTTTGATGCTGTTTTATAATTAATAATGCCATTCCCTTACTTGAGACCTTGGAGTTGTCTTCAACTTTTTGTTTATTTGCTTGCTTTTTTGCTATTGTAGTGTCATGAACATCTTTGTACATTTTGCTTTTCGTTGTTATTGAGTTATTACCTTTGCATAAATTCCAAAATTCCTAACAATGACATGGCTGGGAAATTATGCCTAGGCATCTTTATGACTCTTGTATTCTATTTTCAAAAAAAAAAAAAAGTCTTCCAAGCATTCACTGTTTGCTCAAAGATTTTTCTACTTTAATATGTAAACATTTCAAATTTGTTTTCATTTGTACTTTACTGTTTAACAGCAAAGTTTAATGCTTTCCATGTGTTTTTGGTTTCTTTAAATCATATTATTAAAATTAAAAAGTATTCTGCCATATGTTTTCAGAATTTTTTGAAAACACCCAAGAAATGTCCCAAAAAATATTTCCTAAGGAGTTCACATTTCCAAATTAATCAGCTATAAGTGCTTTGTGGCCACAAAGCAAAGAGAAATGTCAAGCTAATTTGTCTTTCATTTATCTCATTAAGTGACTCTCATGTGTAATTCAAGTCCTGTCAGCAGTGTTTTAAGGAATATTGAAAAAAGACAGGGACATTACCCCCTAAAAGTTTCCATTTCAGTAAAGTTATTATCATATGACTGACCAGCCTTCAAAAATTGCTCAGTGTTGTAAGAAAAGGACAGAATAAGAGCTATGGGATTCGGAGAATGGGGAGATTATTTCTAGCTTGAGTGACAGAATGTGAAGAGTCAGAGAAGGCTTATTGGAGGAAATTGTATCTCAGCTGAATGAATAGGATGTGAGGTAGGGCCTATCTTAGGGCAGCAGAGGGAAGTGAGCTGGTGAGAATCTTTTGCCCCTCTTATGTGAGGGAGCTCTTGACATTTTAACTGTCTTCTAAATTGTAGCCACACCTTTCCAGATTGGGAAATGGAGTGAGGCAGTGATGACCAATTCATGGTCACATGAAAGGGACAGTTCACATGAAAGGGACAGGTTTCCACGTAATGCGACTTAAAAAAAAAAAAAAACTTGAAAAAAGCAAAAAGGGGCCAGTTTCAACTGACTCCATAATGTTTAAATAATATTGTGCATTTTGAAAGACCTATAATTTGCAATGAAGTTTATTACCTTCCAATCCCTTCTATAACTTGGCAGACAAAGAAATCTGAGGTATTATTTGTTGCCCTGGAATAGACACATAAGGCTACTTGCTACTGGATGCAAATGGTCCAGAACCCTGGCTGTTCTGTTTCTGCTGATTGATGGTTCAAGAGGCTGAAAGGATCAATATCTGGGCACTCTCAGGACCCACTGGGCAAACACTACATGGGAAGTTCTGCAAGTAGGTAAAGATGATTAATAAAAACAGTTTCCAGACCTAATCAGCATGATATATAATAAATGAATTGGGCATTGAGACTGGTAAAGAAAAAAAATTATTATGGCCCTTGATTGGTCCCACCTTCACCACGCTGTCTACCATAAGATAGAGAATTTTTAGTGTTACACAGAAAATAGCATAATGCAACTCTGAAATTTCGACCATATGTGTGATCAGATAAGTTGTGTTTTGCATTATCATTCAAAGAGCAAAAGCCTTCACTAGCACTCTTTTTTCCACCTACAACAGAAGTTGTCTCAACAATAGATTAGACACCGATTAGAATAATAGGTTTGAAGGTATCTTAGGAGCTTCTAATCCACTCTTTTTCCCAGTGAAAGAATCCCTTCCACAGTTTTTCTGATAAGCCACTGGCACCCACTAACAACCCAAGCCTGAAAAGCATCCAAAGACCGGATATTTACCTATGAAACATGTTATGGACCAGTTGATGAGAATAATGTTTTGCACTTATCTGATGATGTCATTTCAGTAGGTTCAAAACAAGGGATCAAATAATACTCACATGCCAAGCAGGCAGAAAGGTAGCAAATAGATTTCTTAGAATCCTCATTTCACAAATAGAGCAATTTAGTTTATGTATTTGCTGATTTATTTAACCCCTATCTCGTTTCAGAATTGTTTCAAGTAGACAGGGTACTTTGGTCGTTTATGGATTCAATAGTGGTTGAAAGGTTAGAAAACAGTTTAAAAGAAGGGAAGCTCTTTGCATAATAGAGAAAAATAGATTTGCATGAATATGTTTTGTAAAAGTTGCACAATTGGGTGCAATGCTTCTGTGGAAAAATTCCTGAAAACCTTCAGTGCACCACTGTACTTATTATATTAAAAATTCTAGCAGCTGTGCTTTTCTTCTAAATTAAGTAAAGGAGTATCATGAGCTAATGCCACATCAAAGTGGCATGTTTCAACACTTCAACATCATGTGTTGCCAGAGTCAAGTTTTCCAGGACCCCTGGCTCACCCCTCTGTTCCTGGAGGCAGATGTTGGAGTGGTCACTCCAGGGCAGCGGCAGTCAGAATTTCTTGGTTCTCCTTCCAGATTGTGGCAAGGTACTGGATATGATTTTTCCCACCTTAGTTTCTCTGGCAAAGCCCTTTGCCATGTAAAGGGATCATGGTCAAATGGAAATATTTGAAAGGTTGCCATGTGGAAAAGGAGCATAAGCCTATTCTGCATGATCCCAGAGGATACAACTAAGACTGACAAGATAGTCCCTGCTGCAAAGAGATGGATTTGGACTTTATATAAACTATGAGGAAAATAAGTCTTCTTAACTATTTAATACTTACAGGATAAACAACCTCATTTGACCTCATTTGCACTATTTAATTTAATTTAATTATTTAAACAACCCAAGAGGCAAGTATTATTAATTTTTAGGGACTGGAAAACTGAGACTCAGAGAGGGTAAGTAACTTGACAAAAGTAATGCCATTTCTGAGTGTGCCAGAGCTGAGACTTGAGTCAAGCCAAGCCTTACACCTGCTCAGTCATGTGGAATTAGTTTATGGAGTTAACCACTGAGTTAGACTCCCTTGAAGAAAATGGAGTAGGAAAAAGCCATCAAAATCAAACACGATTTAATAAGCAACAGGTTACTGTGCAACTTATAAATGATTGAGGTGGGTCTAATACCTGTAAAGGCATAGATTTAGAAGATGCAAATGCAGACATCTGTAGACATCTGAGGATGTTATAGATCCTGATCTATGAATGTCTGCATATGCCGAGTGAGGAGGAAGGCTTGCCCAAAGGATCCTCATGTAGAAATGAGCACTATAAGCCATGTGAAAAAAGAATCCCAGGCAATGAGAGAGTTGGTCTTTCTGTTCCACCCATGTCGAGGAAGAGAAAAGAAGATCTTCCTTTCAGGACATTGTAGAAAAATGGATATTATGACTTAAAACCAAAATACTATGAGATCCAGAGAAAGGGAGCAACTTTCCCAGGGTTCCCTATCAGAAAAAAGGACAGGCTCTACATAGGCACCCAAGTCCCATAAAACCCTCAGGCCTATTGAAGTTCCACTGAGCAGCAAGGCCTGTGAGTCTCCATTCTGACCAGGAGGTTCTTTTGCTCCAGGCTGTGGGCTCCATGAGGGCTGGCTGGGCGCCTCTCTCATGCCTCCCACTAGTTTTGAACCCCCGCATCCCCACTGCTAGGTCCTCAATCAGTCTTAGGAATCTCAACCTACTTTCCTAAACCGATTTCCACTATTCCCAGTTGCCAAGTTAAGGCACTCAGCTTGCCTGAAAATACCAGTTAGAAATGGAAAGTGTCTCAGAGATCATCTAATTTAATCCTGGCATTTTATAGATGAGAACACAGGAAGCTCAGAGGGAATTAAGTGGGTTTCCCAGTCACTGGTAAACATTGTGCGCATTGCCTATTATATGCCATGTCTGATGTTAGGAGGCGCCAGTGGCTATGACAACCTATGAAAACGGAACCTCTCCTGCCAAGGAACCCACTAAATATCCAGTTGTAGGTGCCTGATGGCTGAGCAGGAAAGGCACGAGCTGAGATTCCTGGATTCTGGTGTTTTATAATGCTGATTCACATTCAGGCTTTGAATCAGATTGATCTCTTTCCTGGCTTCAGTTTCTCCAGTTATACCATGAGCGGGTGAGTGGTTTTCACATTCCTTCTCTGGGGACTGGTGAGGTAATGGCAGGTTTATACTGAGGGAACTTAGGAGACTGAGAGCCCAGAGAAGCCAGGGGGCCTTGTGGGATGTCTGGCCTGTCTGTGCAGAGTGTTCTGCACATGGCACTCTCCTTGTAGATTCGGAAGGGAAGGCCTGGGGAGAAATGTGGGGGATGGGGTGGGGTGCGGTGGGGGTGGGGGAACTAGATGTTCCCACTGTTTACAGGTTTGAACTTTTAGTAATTTAAACTTGGCCCTGGTGCATGCCATACCAAAGGGACCATCCCTGAATGATTCACTTCTCTTCGGAAACTCCCTGTGCCTGGGCTTGCTCCTGGAGGGCAGGGACCTTGGACTTTACTGGCCTCAGTACAGTGCCCGGCTCACTACAGGCACTCAGTGCTGTTTGTAATGTGGTGTGCTTTCCTCCTCCGGGGAGCATCTTGGGGTGGTAACAGACCATGAGCTGCTTGCTCTGTTTTCTTTGTTTATGAAAGTGCATACCATTAGACAGCCTTGCCTTAAAGGAAAAAGTGCACACTCATCTAACCCTTTGTGAAGTGGTTGAGAGTCTGTCCTGCATGACAGTGCAGTGGCTGCGGCTCCCTGAAGCAAAGCAAAGGATCTCTAGCACTGTGCGGTGATGGAAAGAATATTTAACTGGAAGTCAGGATGCCAATATCTAAGTACTGGGTCTGTGCTAGGAGACCTTATATGAGTCATAGACATGTGTATGTGGCACTTTAGAGTTTAGAAAATCCTTCCTGTACATGGTTTTATATAGGCTTCACAATAACCCTCTGCATGCAGCAGTATTTCCCCATTTTGTTCCCATTTTCTAGAGAAGGAAAATGAGTCTTGGGGAGGTTAAAGGACTCTGGAGTCCCAGAGATACTTGGCAGTGCTGGGCCTTGATATAAGGTCTTGCCAACATCAGAACCTCTTTTTACAAATGTTCTTTTGATAGCCTAGGTCCCAGGTTCATCTCTGCAAACAAAGATAGTGGGCAATCTCTACAATCCTGTTCAACCCTGATATTCTGTGGCCCTATGGATCAATTGGGGCAGATACATTTGCTCTCTAATACTGTGTCCTTAGCACTTGAGTTTACAGATTTGCTCTCTAATACTGTGTCCTTGGCACTTGAGTTTAAACTATGATGTTGTGCTGTGAGACAGAGAGAGATATCAAGGGAAAAAGTGACACCATCACCACCATCTTCTGAGGATGGCATCAGAGTGAGAAGGGGATTGGCTTTGGAGCCAGATCAAGGCAGCATGACATCTTGTCTCTCTCATTTATTGACAGTGAGACTTTGGACAAATCACAAAACCTCTTTGTACCTCTGCTTGGTCTTCTGAGTTTTCAAATGGGGGAAAGATCCTTACTTATAGGTTGATGATTGTGTAGATCACATAAAATTGCTTTAAAAAGGCTGATACATTTATTATCTGTACACAGTTTGTGATGTGTATTAAAAGTTAGGTCCCTTTCCTTACTTTTGTCTGGTAGATATAAAAATTCAGCCTGTTGTCAACAACAAAGATTTGCTTAATTTCATGTGGCCCTGACAGTATAAGCTCTGTCTGCTGGAAGGGATATTGAGACCACTTGCACTCCTATCCATTGGAGTGTATCCAGGGGCAAAAGAGGACAAAGTATGATTTGATTGGAAGTGAGAGTAAATGGGCACAACAAGAAGTATCACTGCATATGAAAAATAATTTGAGAGACCCTTGTCTGCCTTCGTTCATATAAATTATTAATATTAACCATAATAAAATATCCATGTTTACTTTCATATTAAAAGAGCATCTGGCATAGAGCATTGCTCAATACTTATTGGTTGAGGAAGTGAATTCATTTTTGAATGAAAAATAATGCCTTAAAGTGTTTGCCACCAGGTAAAATAGATGTTTTAGGAAGATTCATCATACTTAACTGTGGCCTTCGGTACCTTGTTGCACAACCCCTCACTCCTACCCTGAAGAGCGTGAACCCCACAGAGATTCATTCTTTTATTGTGCAGATGAGAGGTCTAGACTGGCAGATGTAAAGTTGTAAATGCTGAGTTGGTCTAAAACCCAGGTCTCTGAGTCTCAGCCCAGGACCATACCACTGAACCACACTGCTTTGTCCTTAGGTTTCCAGACCTTCAGGCTTTCAGCTTCTCTGTATCATCTGCTTTTTTGGTTCCTCCATACACAATACTTGGAGGTTAGAATTGAAGAGCTTTCTGTGCTTTGCTGGGGCCGTGTTTCACAATTTTGACAAATATTCAGCTTGCCCATGTTAGTTTTCAGAATCCTCAGCATTAACTGTTTGAAGAATATGGTTTGTGAAGGACTTTATGACTGTTTTGATTATTTCTTCCATGTATATCTCCAAACTATTTGAGTAAAAACATTTTTGTGCTTGGGAGAAAAATACTAAGCCTTGCCTTGTTTCTAAGGAGAGGAAACCGAGGTCCAGGGTGAAGAAACTTTCTCAGTTAGATGTAGTCCCTGGAATGACAGCCTGAGTTCCTGTATTTCGTCCTTTTCAGGGACCTATAGCGCACTAGTTTTCTGGCTTGGACACAATCTTCCCTGAAGCCCAATCTGGGAAACCTTCCAAGCAGAGACACCCAATTTTGCCAACCTTGCTGCCACCTTCCCCAAGATACTCATTTCCCAGCATACCAAACATTTCCTCTTTCTTCCTTCCCCCACCCCTCTCCTCCTTCCCCTAGATCTCTTCCTCTGCCCAACATTTCCCTGGCTGTCAGAACTTGTTTCTTGTCAATTGCTTCTCCCTAAGCCTAGATACACCCAATGTGGTGTCCTTGACAAAACATTGTGTGGGGGTGATGCAACAGCCCAAGGTGTCAAAATAATTAGGTAATTAAAGCAGGGGAAGGTCAGGGTTTCTTCTGTTTGGAAAGACAAACACACACACAAAGAGAAAAGCAGAACAAGGAAGCCAATTTCACATCTCCTTTGTTTCTCCCTTGCTCCTTGACCCAATGTGAAAGCTCAGTACCTACGATCAATTCTCTCAGAGCACTGGAATAAGAACCCACCTGACCTAGTATGCTTGGCAAGTTTGAACACCAAGGAATAGAACGTTTAAAGGTTTCAACACACCCTTGTTGTTGTCTTGCTTGTTTGTTTTCACACCAGCTCCACCCTGAGCTTCTACTGGTGCAATGGCCCCAGATGGTGGCTCAATGCCATGGATGGGATATTGCTCAAAGGAGTCTGTGGGTACGAAAGGCAGGGTCTCCTCCCAGGAAACCAAGCCTCAAGGTCATCTTCCCTTGGCTCTTGTTTATTCGCTCAACATTCCACAGTTATTAAGAGCCTGCTATGTTTTAGGGATTGTGCTTGGAAAATAGGATGGGGCTGAGAGGATGCAGAGAACAATATGAAATAGCCCCTGTCTGTCTGGGAGGAGCTTACTGTCTAGTGAGAAAGTGGCCATATGGGCAAATATCATAGTTTTGCTGGGATGACAGGTCTCTAACTGAGGTCTGAACAAAGTCCTAGAGATCTCAGAGAAGGAAGTGACCAACTCCCTGGAGGACTCTAGGAACAAGTGACAAAGGAGGTGACGTTTGAATTATAACTTTAAGGATGAGTGAGGTTTCTCCAGACAAGAGGAGCAAAGAGGTCATTCTAGGCAGAGGAAGAGCATATTCAAAGGCAGGAAGGATGAAAGAGCATATTGCTTTCTGAGAATGTAGAGTTCATTGATACTAAAATTGGGGCTATGCTGGGGTAGGTGGGAAAGAGGAGATATGGCTGAATATGTTGGTAGGGGCAAAATCAAGGGTGTCCTTAACAAGATGCCTGGAATATGGCCTGCCCTGATGGCATCAGGGCACCACTGGAGATTCTGGAGCATAGGAGATGAGAGTAAATCTATAAGGCAGTGGCGGCAGCAACACTTCCTCCAGTGGTCTTCCTGCTGGGGACACACTCTTAGGTCTCCTCTCCTCAACCATCAGTTCTACTTTTCTCAGCCATTAAATAAGGTAGGTTTCAGCATCAGCCTCTTCCCAGGAAGAGCACACACTCAGATGACTGACTCCGGGGACCCAGAGACTCTCCCACCCACAGCTCAGCCATCCATGTGAAGTGGAACTGTAGAGTGGTTACACAAAGGGCTTTGGCTTCAGAGTCCCTGTTTTGACTGGCTTCAGACACCCCTGGTTTGAACCTTGCCTCTGCCTCTTATCAGCAATGTTATATTGAGCCAGTGACTGAACTCCTCCAAAGCCTCAGTTTGCCTTTATAAAATGAGACTGAAGGGTAATCATGTCTTCCTTATTGGGTTTTCATGGGGAGGTAAATCAAGTGCAACACCATGCAAGTCACCAGTTAGCATAAAGTTGCCATATTACACAACACCTGATTCATAGCACACGGAAGTGCTTTGTAAATTGCGTATGTGATAGGCCTTCCAATTGGCGTTTTTCAGCCCTGTTACCAGCTTAACACATCATGCGTCTTTTGATAATGTGGCACTAAGATGTGGGCAAGAGGCTGCCTTGCCTTCGGCCACATACTTTATTTCTGAAGGTAAATGCCACCATGTACCACAGACAAAAAAGCAAATAAACCTGAAAAAGAGGGTGTGGGCACGTCTATCATTCAGGATCCAGTACTCATAGCTGGCATAGCCAGACCCATAATCTCAAACATCCATTTTTGTGACAAAAACCATTGAGGCTCCCAGATCTACAGATATTTTGCCCTGTGTCGTTGAAACAAAAGGCAAATGTGTCTAGACGCTGTGAATGTTTGGGAGTTGTGCTATTATGGACTTTGGAGATGGGAGTTGTACAATTATGGACTTGGAGATGGATAATGCTTTGAAGTACAAAAAAATATTTGAATGGTTAAAGCACTTAGGTAAGAGAAATAAAACAATTAATTTACTTGTTAAATCCTTCCTCTCAGCATAAATGTAATAGATTCTTGATAACAAAGTAGGTGCTGAGTGTCCATTTGCTTGCTTCTCTTTATGTTGTAATTCATGACTCTGAAGGTAGTCACCAGTTGGCATGAATTTGCCATGTTACTTATGGCAGTTGAGGGATACTTTGCAAAGTGAAATAATTCATATTATTCTTAAATTTGTGTATATGTAGGTTGAGACATAATCTGTATGACAAATATGATACAGATTCATAATATTTTCAACTAATTGACTATTAAAAGCTGGCATTAGTAGTTTAATGTTCTTAAAGAAATGATTAAATAAGACAGAATTAAAATTCCAAAAAATTAAATCTAAGAATTAGCTTTACCTAGATAATTTTGATTTAAAATGTTGAGTTATATTATCATTTAATTATGGTTTTCTTTTGAATTTTAACTAATAATTTTTAATATTTAAAGTTGTTTTTTTTTTTGAGTCACTCTGTTGCCCAGGCTGAAGGGCAGTTCCGCAATCTCAGCTCACTGCAACCTCCACCTCCTGGGTTCACGCCATTCTCCTGCCTCAGCCTCCTGAGTAGCTGGGACTGCAGGCACCCTCCACCAGGCCTGGCTAATTTTTTTGTATTTTTAGTAGAGATGAGGTTTCACCGTGTTAGCCAGGATGGTCTCAATCTCCTGACATCGTGATCTGCCTGCCTCAGCCTCCCAAAGTGCTGGGATTACAGGCGTGAGAGAAGAAATAATTTTGAAAATGTATACAGAAAGTATTTTTTAATTTTTTTTACATTTACTTTCATTTGCATTTTTAATACAAATATAGTCAAATTGTAGGCACTTTGAATACCATTATAATTTGTCATACTATTTTTTAGGTCAGCATTGTCCAGTAGAACTTTCTTATCACAGAAATGTTCTTCACCTGTGCTGCCAACATGGTAACCACTAGACATATGTGACTATTGACTATGCGAAATGTGGCTAGTGCAACTCAGGACATTTAACTTTTATTTACTTTTAGTCAATTTAAAATTAAATTTGTATATCTACATGTAGCTAGTGGCCATTGTATTGAACAGCACATTTTTAGATCATTGAAACAGAACAAGTCTAGAGGATAATTGAAATAGAAAAACACAAAAGGCCTGCAGAAAAGAAGAAAGCTGGAAGAGAAAAAGAAATAAAGAGGTGATCTGCCTAATTATTTAAAATAGAAATAATGAGAGTAAGCAAATTGACTTACATGAAGAAAAGCCGGTGTAAACTGGAAAAAAAAAATGGAAAAAAAAGCAGCAGTCGGGTAATACACAACAAAGACAAAGCAAATGCTTGAATGTTAGGATCAAGTTTTTAGAATAATAATACTATTTAGCTAAGCATAATGATGCATCTTGTGGCACTAATGGATCAATCATTTCAGGTGAAAAAAAGAGAAAATTTCTGGATCTAGTGGGAATTACGTGGAACGTGGTGTTGAAAGGTCCACACATGTAAGACAGATTAAAAAGGAACAAAATGAATTTTCATTACTCAATTCATCAAGATTGCTCCAGGGGCAAAAGTCACATTGAACAACTAACAGTTATGCATATTACTGAACTATACCGAAAAAGAAAACAAATATATCAAAATTAATATCACTGGTTTTATACTGCCTGTAAAGGTACAGATTTTGATTTCAGTGAACTAAAAAAAGCAATTTTTAGTTTTAGTCATTTATTTAAAAGATTGGCAAAAGCAATCCTATAATGACACTAACATGGATGATAAGGAAAAAGGTATAGAAGCTAGATTTTAGGCAAAGATCCAGAAGCATTCTTTGTACTATATATGGATCATAATTTAAATTTTTTACTGGAAGATGAGCCTCAATTGTGCTAACTGAAATTACATTTGGAAAAATTCAAAGACTATATTCAGTATTTTGGGGATCTGCCCAAAGATAGAGCATCTTGAAAAAATATATCATATTTGATCTGACAAGCATTCTTGAACACAGGAAGGAGAATACTATTAAAACAATTTGATTTAATAGAGACAAGATAGAATATGCACTAGAAGAAATAAGCAAAACAGTAGAATATCCTCAAAGAAATATTGAATTGTAGTCTTTGGTGGAAAAAAATTAATTTTGAATTTACACTATCCCCTGTTTTTAGCATGAATTATTGCTTGCTGTTAATATTATCAGCAAAATATTACAACCAAACACATCAAAGTTTCACTTTTTCACTTTTAAATAATGTTTTCTTTTTTTAATTCAAAGAAAATGTTTTTTCAGGTCAGGTGCTCTGGCTCATGCCTATGATCCCAGCACTCTGGGAGGCCAGGGAAGGAGGATGTCTTGAGGCCAGGAGTTTAAGACCAGCACGGGCAACATAGCAAAACCTCCTTCTATAAAAAATAAAAATAAAAATAAAAATTAGCTAGGCATGGTGGTGAGTGTCTGTAGTCCCAGCTGCTCAGGAGGCTGAGGCAAGAGTATTGCTTGGGGCCAGGGTTTCAAAGATGCTGTGAGTTGTGTTTCTGCTACTGTACTCCAGCCTGGGAGAGAAAGAAAGAAGGAAAGGAAGGGAAGGGAAGGGAAGGGAAGGGAAGGGAAGGGAAGGGAAGGGAAAGGGAAAGGGAAAGGGGAAGGGGAAGGGGAAGGGGAAGGGGAAGGGGAAGGGGAAGGGGAAGGGGAAGGGGAAGGGGAAGGGGAAGGGGAAGGGGAGGGAAGGGAAGGGAAGGGAAGGGAAGGGAAGGGAAGGGAAGGGAAAGGAAGGGAAGGGAAGGGAAAAGGAAGAGAAGGGAACATAGAAGAAAGAAAGAGAGAGAGGGAGGAAGGAAGGGAGGAAGGAAGGAAGGAAAGAAGGAAGGAAGGAACGAAGGAGGAACGGAGGGGAGAAAGAGAAAGAAAGAAATAAAGAAAGAAAATCATCAGAATTAGAAAACTACAATGTCAAATATGCAATTTAAGTGATATCCCAATAAAATAGAAAAAAACTAGAAGAAAATAAAATACCTGGCATGATTACCAGAGACAAGATTCCAGCTGCTATAGATCAGTGGGAAAATAGAGAAATTTGCTCCAATTTCTCTCTGCTAAAGAGAAATTGGAGCAAATTGAGCAATATATTGTTTTCAGTTTTTGTTTTTATATCCCAGTATTTTTAAAAAATGGAAAAAAGTTAAGAAATATTGTGGGCACTAGAACTTTAAGAGCCTGTGTAAATGGTGGTGATAGAAGTAATAGAGATGTACTGTAGAAGCATTTTCTGTGGTAGTGGTACTTTATCATATGTGACCCATAACAATGATCAAAAGCAAAAAATAAGAGTTATGGTTCATTTTAAAATCTAAGTATTGTTATAATAATTTTATTAACAATTCCAGCTGCTATTCTCTCAGGCAAATGGATGCAAGGGATAATCTGGTGTTGAACCCTCCAGGAAAGACTTGGAATTTCCTTCTGAGAGCTAGAGAAATGGGACTTTTGACAGACAGTTATCCGGGTCATTAAAGATAGAGAAGGAGCATTTTCTGTTTTTTGTTGTGCTGATTTATTTTTCATTGTTGACTTTGGTATTTACTGAGAATACAGACTGCTAATCTTCTGTGAGCCCCAAAATATCTGGGTTTTCTAATTTTTGAGATGTTTATCCGAACTAACTCATAGAACTAAGTGACACAGAGACCTGGGCTCTGGTTGTCTGGGAAACATTTGAAACAAGACCAGACGTTTTTTCTCTTAAATGTGATCCCCCTTGATTTGTAAGTTCTCATGCATTTGAAGGGCATGTAACTCCCCACATTCATAATGTTTTCTAGTCTTCAGGTATAGGCTGCATTTTGCATGAGGCATCTGATGCGTGAGAGGAAGTCTATCAAGGGAAATTATACCTAAACCTATATCTGCATCCGTATCTATCCCTGCATCTATAGGGATCTGTCCAGCGTTTCTGTCTTTCAAGTATGCAATTTCAAACTTCTTACCAGTGAGAGAGAGAAATATAAACTGGACCGTTGTTTGCAAATGCGAGTATTAAAAAGAGCCATGTCTAATGTCTAATTCTCTGAAACAATTGCTGGGTGCAATATACCTTTAATGCTAAGGTGTTATTCTTTTAAGTGCCTGGTTAACATAAAGGTTTTATATTATACAAAAACATAATACCATGATTATGGAAATAAAAAGCCACCCACAAGCTTACTATCTTTACAAATCATCTATTTTCATTCTTTCCTGTCTTTTCCAAAAAAGCATATTTTTTTTCACAGTGTTGGATGTGCAGCACAAATATAATTTTGCATTCTGATCTCCTTCCTAGCATCACACATGAGTAATTCCAGTGTGGTCTTTATAATGACCTGTTTGAACGACTTTAAAATATTACTTTAGTGGATATATTATGATTTATGTCAGCATTCAAAAATCATTAAATCTTTAGGGGACATTTAAGTTATTTCCAATTTACTTTTTACTTCTATTATCAATATCTCTTTGGCCACATTTCTGCCATTTTTTTTTGTCTTCAATCATTTTCTAACAGTAGGATTGTTGAGTTAAAAGAGATGAAAACTTGATGAAATTGTTGGCTGTTACCTACTTTAATTAATTTGCTTTTAATCACAGTCTTTCTCCCTCATTTAAACAAACTAATTTAGTAACTCACTAAATCACTAATTAACTAGCTCAGTGTTCCAGTTTCCTGGTTTGTTCCTGGTCAAATCCAACTGGTTCACAGGGTCCTTTGCCTTTTCTCCTTCCTGACAATGAACCTCTGGTTTGCAGATCTTTACACAAATAAGTTGCAGTGATAACTTTTTGCCCCAAAGCCTGATCACTTCAGAGATCTACTGTCTGACTTCAAGGAATTTTCCATCTGCAAAAGCCTCGATGAGACACAGTGTCAGTGACTGTGAAAGGAGCGTACTGGTAGGTCGGATAAGGCTGGGCTCCAGGCCATCAGCTCTTTCTGTCTCTTACCAATTAGGTCTGTGCCAAGGCATCTTGGGCTCTGCCACCAACCTGTCTCACTGGCTCTTGTTAAAAGGTAGGCAACCGTGTGAGCGTGGGCACTGGCGCTGGCACTTAACCATACGCCCGCTCTTCCTGGAACTGACCTAGGTCCCATGAGGAACCCATTGGGCAGTCAGGCACAATCTTTACCCTCAAGAACACTGTAGGCTGAAGAGATAAGATATGTGTGCTCTAAGAATATGGTTGAGAGTTTATGATTCCATAGAGGTTCAGAAGAGAGGGATACTCTCATGGGCCCTAAGGTAGGACTAGAAGGACAGATAGAAATAGGAGAGGCAAGTCAGGTGTACAACTGGAGTCCCAACTACTCAGGAGGCTGAGGTGGGGGGATCACTTGAGCCCAGGAGTTTAAGGCTGCAGTGACATGAGATCATACCACTGCACTCCAGCCTGGGTGACAGAGCGAGGGCCTGTTAAAAAAAAAAAAAAAAAAAAAAGGCAGAAAAGAATACAGAGGATGTTTATGGTTGGTGCAAAAGTAATTACGGTTTCAGCCCAGTATCCACAAGCAGAGGATTAATTCATCAGAATTAGAAAACTACAATGTCAAGTGTGCAATTTAAGTGATATCCCAATAAAATAGAAGAAAATAAAATACCTGGCATGATTACCAGAGACAAGATTCATGTATAAGTAATCCCCAGATTAACTATATAACTATTTTCCAGCTGCTATAGATCAGCTGGAAAGTACGGAAATTTGCTCAAATTGGTATGATGGCTTGATTGCTGTCATGATCTGCTGCCCTCCTCCAGGCTCCGCCTACACCTGCACACAGAACAGTATGGCCATGCATAGGCAGGGTTTACCCCGACACCCACCACAGTTTTGATCTCCGGGTAAACCTCACACTGTGGGGCCTCAGAGTGTTAGGTTGGCTTCTCTAAGTCCTCCTGAACGTGATTATTAGTATTTTTTAAAGGTGTTAAATAAAAATTATATAAGGCCATTGTTTTGGACTACACTCCTGCACTAGGTCCCAACAGACCAGAGTAAAAAATCAAAATGATGTCATCCTTGATATAATTCCATGTCACCAAATCTAAGCTAAGTTGTTATCTGACTGGAGAATCAGAAGAATTAGCCAATTTCCCAAACAGGCCAGTTTACATCTTCAGTTGGCATAATAATGAAGTTTCCCTTTTTAAATCCTTACACAAAAAAGGTAGGCTGAACATGGATAGAACAGGAGGTCATTATGTTATTGAAACACACCAGGTGCAGAAGGATAAATATCAAATGTTCTCGCTCATGTGTGTGCACTGAAAACTTTGATCCTCTGGAGGTAGAGAGTAGAACAATAGAGGCCAGAGGCTGGGAAGAGGGTATGTGTAGTGTGGGGCAGAGTGATGACGGGAGGTTGGTTGACGGGTACAGGTATGTTTCTCCCAACACATAGAAATGGTAAATACTCAAGATGATAGACCCCTAAATACCTTGACTTGGTCATTACACACTCTATGCATGTAACAAAACATCACATGTACCCTGTAAATATGTACAAATATCACATATAAATAAACAAAAAGTTTTAAGACAACCTTAAAAAAAAAGGCAGCCTGAAGTAACCTAATGTTAATTAATCAGTTATTTTTCTACTGTTCTGTCTAAAAGTAACTAATACAGTCTTTGTTCTTTGCTCCTGCTTTCTTCAGCCCTTCTCTGTCTATAAAGCAAAACTCTTCTGCTCCGTTCACTGGGACACTTATTTCATTGTATGGAATGGAGTGTTGCCGGATTCTAGAATTGCAAATGAAGCCAACTGAGATCTTTAAACTAAATTTGTTGTAATTTTGTCTTTTGATAGAAGAGATTTAATCATCTAGAGTTCACTAAACCCAAGGATGTTTAAAATGAATGGAGAGTTGGCCACATGCCCGAGGTTCACCTATTCACCCAGGCATTACCGTGCAGGCCATTTATTTCATAATTTCTCACGAGAAACTGTGGCAATAGCCAGAGATAACAGAGGTGGCAGATGAGTCAAGGAGAGAGAGTGACTCAGAGGCAGCCATCTCTGCCCCCTTCACTGGCATCCCTGAGCATGCCAGCGTCCGTGGAGACTTAGACTTCTGTTTGGATATTGCTTTAAAGAGATTAAAGGATCTGCATTCCTGGAAGCCTCCTTCCCTTTATCTGCCCTAGGCCCTTCAGACCACGCCTCAGTTCATTCCTTTGTAATGATACGAATTCACATTCCTTGGAAATTTTTTCTATGCCAGGAATTAACTCTGTCTTTTCCACTCATTATCTTTTTTTGTTTTGTTTTGTTTTGTTTGAGACGGAGTCTCGCTCTGTCACCTAGCCTGGAGTGCAGTGGCGCCATCTGGGCTCACTGCAAGCTCCACCTCTCGGGTTCAAGCCATTTTCTTGCCTCAGCCTCCCAAGTATCTGGGACTACAGGTGCCTGCCACCACGCCCGATTAATTTTTTGTATTTTTAGTAGAGACGGGGTTTCACCGTGTTAGCCAGGATGGTCTCAATCTCCTGACCTCGTGATCTGCCCGACTTGGCCTCCCAAAGTGCTAGGATTACATACACTTATTATCTTATTTACTTCTTACCGACTGCCACACAGATAGGATGTTTATTCCCACTTTACAGATGAGGAAACTGTGGCAGACAGAAAGTAGCCCATGGTGAGCGTAGTAATACCTGATAGAGCTGGGATTTGAAGATAGGTTGTCTGATTCTAGAGCCCATGCTTCTGGCTACTCTGGAAGTCTGCCTTCTGTAAACAGGTAAGCTTGGAAAGTCTACATCACAAGACAAACCCCATATCTCAAATAGCAAGTCAAAGCTGAGGATCCTTAGAATTGGCTTGTAATAGAGCAAGAAACCTAGAGGAGAGGAAATTAGTTAAGGAATATTTTTAGGCAGTCTTCTTCCTATGCAGGCAGCCACAGAAGGCCTGGCTGGTGGAATGTATCTCAATAGTTCTTGCTGATGGTTGGAGGAGGTCAGTGGTCCTTAGGAAGGAAGAGAAAACAACATTTTTGGAAGAGGAGGAGCCGAGCTGTTTAACAGCTCTCTTCCAGACTCCACTTCTCTGTATTCTTTGTGCAATGCTTTTTTTTCCCCTGGGGGTGGGGTGAGGGGAGTTGTGATGAAATTTATTACCCTCAAACACAGCTTCGATCACGTCTCCTACTGCTCAAGAACCTCCAAATAACAGTTTCCCAGGACCTAAATCAGCAATCTTCAAACTTCTCTAAATATGTAACCCTAGTGCTGAAGAAAACTGGCATGTGCACCTCAATAGATTTATGGTACATATGTGTGCCTGTGTGTAGAGCCATGCCAATAGATTATGCACTTTGTAATAACAAATTAAAACTGGGAAGTATAACAGAAGATGTGAACATGAAATAAAGACTATTTTCAAATGCATGCTATTCTTAACGACATCTTACTATCTTTTCTACTATCTCAGGGCATAATCCACACCTTAGACAGGGCTCATCATTAATAATAGGGAATGTAAATCCATACTTGAAGCATTCTTCCTGAAAAATTGAATTTTTTTTGTTTACTGTTTGATATATATGATCAGGTCATCATTAGTTTTATCCTCCCCAAAATGTGGCTGAAAGAAAGCTAGGATAGGAGAAAAGTCAGCTCTGCCATTTTCTTGTCGTTTGCTTGTGTTCGTTATAAGTGCTATTCTCAATCCACAAGTTCTTTACAGAAATCTTTTAAAAAATCACTGGTCTATTATGTGACTTTTTATTCAGTTAAATCTGGATAAAAATCCATAAACCCATGAAACTAGATAATTAAGAATGGTGGTGTGGGTACCTCGCAGACCCTCTAGGGCATAAAATTTTGACCCCTCCCTCAGAATAGCCTTAGTTGGACATGTGTCAAGAAACTGTATGAATAGGGATCTAACAAGGATCCCATATTCAATCTGTATATGAAATAATAGTACTTTTAAACTTTTCCCTTTTAAAAAATAAAAGTAAGCATAAATGAAAATTCATTATGATTCGCACACCCTTCTGAGAGCTCACACTGCACTTTGGAAATCTATGATCTACCAAGATAGGATTTCTTAGGCTTCCAATATCAGTGACCTACTTCTTTAGCCACACCTCCAATCATCACCATACCTGCCCCATTCTATGATGATCCACACACTCAACTGTACAAACACATAGGGCTAGTCTTCTTCTCTGGAAACTTTCTTACCACGAGACCTGGCTCAGGCTGTTCCCTCTGCTTGGAACCCCCTTGCTTTCCTTTGCTGCCTTTAGAAATTTTACTAAAAACAATGCCATCTGACATTTATTGACTTCTTACTACGTGCTGGACACTTGACAATTCTAGGAGGTAGGTGCTATTATGAGAAAGCTGAGGAGTAGAAAACAGTTCAAAGCCCATCAGCTGGGAAATGAGAAATCCAGAAAACAAGCCCATGAGAGCTGCTAATGCTCATACTCTATCACTGTAGGTGTGTTTTAATTTAATTTTAATCTCAGAATAGATAAAGTCTTCACTAAACCCTTCCCCTCTTTCTACTACTGGGGAGATGGGATTAGTTGCTTCCCTTTTAAGTTTTCACATCAGCTTGTTGGTAAATATCATATAGCATTTATTTCACTCTGCCATATACTGCTGTTATGTGTGTACATGTCTCATATCCACAACTGTACTGTGAGCTCTTTAGATGAGAAACCACACTGGATCCTTCAAGGCTTATAGCAGAGACTTAGTAAAGTAAATATGGTCATTGAATGAATTAATTAATGGATAGATGGAAGAATAAATGAATGGATGGGGAAAAACAAAGGTCATAGGTTGGGTATAATGTAACTTGAAATTTCTTGGTGGCCCAAGAAGCACACTGCATTCTAGTACGGGCCTGCAATAGATTACAAAGATTTCAAACCTCAACGGGAGACAAGATTTCATTTCCCAATACTTATGAAAGCACTTGTGAATTACCTTACTCTTTAATATGTAATGGCTAGTTGATAAAATCTCAAACTTGTATCTATGTAATCTAACATCACAAAACACTGAGTGCATTAAAGAGCTGTTTCTCTATATTGAATTTACACTGGAAACCTTGAATGACTTGAGAAGGATTTTTGGATATGCCATTTTAATATTGGTGATAATGAAAGTCATTTACAGAAGAAATTTTAGCTCATTTTATATTGAAATTAACAAACACATGCACTAGAGTTTAGGAATTTCTCTTCCTTAATTTTACTGATTCAGAAATTGAGACTTACAGAGGTGAAGTGACTTGGCCAATAATCACGTCATCAGGAAGTCACATAGCTCATACCCAGCCCCAACCTTTGAAACTTAATTCCCATGCTATTTCCCCATTCTGCTCCTCAAACACAAAATGAGTCCTAGAATGTCAGACATTTGAGCTATTAGAAACTCTTTACTATGGGCATAGAGTGAATAGCCCCATTTTCGTATTTTGGAAATGCCATTCTGTATAAATCTGCAGCCTTGAGCATTCTTCTTAGCAGGGGAGGGACTAGCAGGCATTTAATCCCTAGATGACTAAACAGAAGCCCAGTCCATCTGTGATAAATATTCCTTCCAAGGGCCACAGGTGTGCACGACAGAGCAAGCATCCTCCTTTTCCGCCTCAGTGCTGAAACCATCATAAAATCATTCCATCCTCTCTGCTTGGTCAGTTAATTCTTCCTTCCTTTTTTCTAAAAAAAATTCTTATTAACATTTGACTGCGTTCTTATGCAGAGGTACAATAAAAAGTGCTCTGATGATAAGCTGCACAGTAAAACAGGCTGTCTGGCAGGTACCTACTAGAGTCAGGGATGTAAGGGTATACGGAGAGGGTCTTATTCTTAGTTCTCTAGAGCTGGAAGAGAAAAAGGCAAAACCCAAAGCCTCCTTGCCCCTTTTCTCACCTTCCCTAGACATGGCATCTGCACCTGGCCAGATAACAACCATAGACTCACTTGAAAGAATGGTTATTAAAGCTATCTTCAAGTCCCATCCTATAACAATGGTGGAAGTGAGAGTGAAACCTAGAGGACAGAACTAGAGAAGAAGTGTGCACACTAAAAGCAATATGTTTCCCATTCATTATTGAGCAGAGCTTCCTGACATATACACAACAGAGAAAGGGGCTGCTTTCTGGAATAGTGAGCTTGCTGTCATTGGAAGCACCTCATCTGGATGATCCCTCCTTGAGAGTAGTATATAGGGCAGATATTAAGAGAGTAGATGATTTGGCTTCATCACTGCTAAAACACCCCTTCCAGCGATAGCATTTTGTATTTCTCTATATATTCCAGACTTGAATGCCTAGGGAGATGGGTTTAGCAAGGCTCATCTGTTCCGTGAAACTTGGCCACAGTACAACGCCTGCCGCCTGGTCACAAAGCATTTTATAGACAGCTGTTTCCACCCCTATTTCAGAAGTGTGGTGAAAAGGGAATTCAGAGACAGGTGAGGGGCCTTCCATTACGTGAGCTGGTGGGAAGACGCCCCCAGCTCCAGAGCTGCCTCATGCCTGAGCCCACACACTTCTCAATTGGATCTTAGCTCAGTGACTTCTAGCCATATGAAATGATCCCATTCCCCTGGGAAGCCCACTACCCCTGGGAATGCCCTAGAAAATTTTTTTCTAGATTATAAAGTCACACAATCGCAGTGTTTGAACAGTCTTAGAGGTCATGGAGTCAAACTCTCTGGAATCCACAGGAAAGCAATGTTTCCCACTGACTCCAGCTGAGAACTCATAAATGGAATGAGCCCAATGGAATCCTAAGGAATTCTGAGCCGAGAAATAAATAGGGCAAAAGCCACAGCCAAGTCTTCTGCAAGCTTATCCCAAGGAAACACGGAGCCGGTCTTTACGGAGAGAAAGGGCTGAGTTCCAGGAGAGGGGAAAATGTATAATGCATTGAGGTTGCAAGTGTTTGGAGCAACAGGGAACAAAAATGACACAACGGTCAGGCACAGTGGCTCACGACTGTAATCCCAGCACTCCGGGAGGCTGAGGCAGGTGGATCACTTGAGCCCAGGAGCTCAAGACTAGCCTGGGCAACATGGTGAAACCCTGTCTATACAAAACATACAAAAATTAGCCAGGCGTGGTGGCACGCCTGTAGTCCCAGCTACTTTGGAGGCTGAAGTGGGAGTATCGCTTGAGCCCAGGGAGATCATGGCTGCAGTGAGCTGAGATTGCGCCACTGCACTCCAGCCTGGGTGGCAAAGCGAGACCTTGTCTAAAAAAAAAAAAAAAAAAGACACAACTGGGAGTCATCTTTCTCTTGAATGGTCTGCATTTCACAGATGAGAAGTTAGCAGAATCTAGGGGAAAGTAATGAACTGGGAATCAAGAAACAGGCCACCACTGACTTGCTGTGTGACCCTTGGAAGAACTTTTAACCTCTCCGAGTCACAGTTTCCTCACAAGGATAATAGTGTGTGACCAGGTTGATTGGGGGATCAGATGAGATAACAAACATGAAGCACTTTTAAGTGGTAATATTAGACAAATGGAAAATGCCAATATGATCAACTCTGCCTTATGTGCTTTTTTAGTGTCCCCAGGCAAAAGAAGTGAGTTGATATTATTTTTCCCTATTTTCAGATGCAGAAGTCAAGGCATAGGGATGTGACCATATGTGGGTCATGTTCCATAGTACCTGGACCAAGAGAAGAGGTCTCTCTATGTTGAGAAAACGGCAATGCCTTCCCACAGCATGGTACTTCTTCTCCTTCTGAGAATGATACTGTTACATAAAGGTTTTGGGTGGTGCCCCAGACCACAGAGATTTCCTTCTGCCCAGCTGCATGAGGCACACATATCCTGGGATGGCATTAGGAAGATGGCCACTTTCACATCAACTCATGTGCTCTGGCACCAACCTCTCTTCTCCCTACCCAACCCAACTTTCCACCCACTGCTATTGGGATGATACCTGCTCTTGGGTAAGGAATGCATATCCAAATGCTACCTCAGATCAGGGAGGTAATAACTGGCCTCAATTCTCTGCCCTTAAAGAATCTTGCAGCCAAATTGGGTAAAGAGTCAAGACCCATCAGTGTGCTTTATTCAGGAGACCCATCTCACGTGCAAAGACACACATGGGCCCAAAATAAAGGGATGGAGGAATATTTACCAAGGAAATGGAAAGAAAAAAAAAAAAAAAAGCAGAGGTTGCAATCCTAGCCTCTGATAAAACAGACTTTAAACCAACAAAGATCAAAAAAGACAAAGAAGGGCATTACATACTGGTAAAGGGATCAATGCAACAAGAAGAGCTAACTATCCTAAATATATATGCACCCAATACAGGAGCACCCAGATTCATAAAGCAAGTTCTTAGAGACCTACAAAGAGACTTAGACTCCCACACAATAATAGTGGGAGACTTTAACACCTCACTGTCAATATTAGGCAGATCAACAAGACAGGAAATTAACCAGGATATTCAGGATGTGAACTAAGCTCTGGACCAAGTGGACCTAACAGACATCTATGGAACTCTCCACCCCAGATCAATAGAATATATATTCTTCTCAGCACCACATCGCACTTATTCTAAAATTGACCACATAATTGGAAGTAAAACACTCCTCAGCAAATGCAAAAGAATGGAAATCATTACTGTCTCTCAGATCACTGTGCAATCAAATTAGAACTCAGGATTAAGAAACTCAGTCAAAACCGGACAACGACACGGAAACTGAACAACCTGTTCCTGAATGACTACTGGGTAAATAACGAAATTAAGGAAGAAATAAATAAGTTCTTTGAAACCAATGAGAACAAAGACACAACGTATTAGAGTCTCTGGGACACAGCTAAAGCAGTGTTTAGAGGGAAATTTATAGCACCAAATGCCCACAGGAGAAAGCGGGAAAGATCTAAAATCGACACCTTAACATCACAATTAAAAAAACTAGAGAAGCAAGAGCAAACAAATTCAAAAGCTAGCAGAAGGCAAGAAATAACTAAGATCAGAGCAGAACTGAAGGAGACAGAGACACATGGACACAGGAGAATGAGAACACATGGATACAGGGAGGGTAACATCACAGACTGGGGCCTGTCAGGGGTGGGGAGTGGTGGGGAGGGATGGCATTAGGAGAAAGATCTAATGTAGATGAAAGTTTGATGGGTGCAGCAAACCACCATGGCATGTGCACACCTGTGTAACAAACCTGCACATTCTGCACATGTATCCTAGAGCTTAAAGTATAATAATACTAATAAAAGAATCTCATAGCCATCATCTATTGTATACAACAGACCTCAAATTAGTCTCCCTCTGCTTCTCCAACAGTGTGGCCTCCTCTATGAAGCTCTCTACCCACGGGTTTCCCCAGCATCCCATCCGCCACCCCTCAGGTTTCTCCTCCCCATCATCTTCACTTCAGAAAGAGAAATGAAAAAGAAATTCAAGTGACTCATCGGTCCACATAGGCAGGAGGGGGAGAGGCGGAGAGAGTGAATTTGTGGGTCCAGATGAATATTTCCGCAGGCCTCTTGACTGCTTCACACGATCTGCTGTGCTTCATGAGAAAGAGGATATAAAAATCTGAGTGGTGCCATATTGTCTCCAAAAGCAGCCAGAGTGAAAATGAAGTGTGACTGCCGCCTCCCCAAAACGCAGGGCAGGTCCTCCCTCACATCCACAAATGTGGTTCAGCGGGCTGCCTTGCCCTGCTTCAGGAAGCCTACATGGCGGGCACTGTGGAGCCACAGCCACCTTCCTCACACAGGGCTATCAGGGGCCTCAGTGCCAGGCCCCCTGGATACACAGCAGAGTCTGCTGGGGGCACTGAACAGTATGCCAATGCAGGGGTGCTTTCTCGGAGGCTCATCCCACCAGCAGTGCCAGGTTTGACAAGCCCCACAAATCTATGCTCTTTGACCGCATTGAGAACTTTCCAACCAGGGATTCTTACTGAGCAGAGTGTGCATGGCGAGGAAGAGTCAGAGTGGGGGGGGCCTTGCCCCTCCCTCAACCAGAGGGACTCTACTTTAAAGTACCTTTCATACTGGGCACTTGCCTAAGATTTCACTGGAAAAAATCGGGGCAAACAAAAATGGAAACAACCTGGAAAGCCCCCATGGGTCTAGCCCAGTGGTTCTCAAACTTGAGTGTGCCTCAGAATCTTCTGGAGGGCTAGATAAAACACAGATGGCTGGGTCTCTCCCCAGACTTGCTGATATTTCATTTTTATGTTTTTGTTTTTTTGAGATAGGGTCTCACTCAGTTGCCCAGTCTGGAGTATAGTGACCCAATCACTGCTCACTGCAGCATTGACCTCCTGGGCTCAAGCAGTCCTCCCACCTGAGCCTCCCAAGAGGCTGGGACTACAGGTATGTGCCACCACACCTGGCTAATTTTTCTCTCTTTTGTAGAGACAAGGTCTTGCTATGCTGCCTATGTCTCTAACTCCTAAACTCATGCCCACCTCAGCCTCCTAAAGTGCTGGGATTACAAGCATGAGCTACCACACTCAGCCTGATAGTCTATACTTTTAATAGGCTGTCATGGGATTACAATGTTGCTTTCTTGGGACCAACATTAAGAACCACTACTCTAGCCCAGCTTCCCTTTTAGATGCCAGGACAGGTAACTCTTCCAAGGTGCCTCAGCAACTTAGAGGCAAACTGGAATAGAGCCCACTCTCTGACAGCCCCTCCCCCTATTTTCTATCCCACCCCCACTTTATCCAGGGCTTTTCTATCATACCTGCTCCAGCACAGCAGGGCCCTGGATAGAGAAAACTGCTCCAAGCTGGGCTTTGTCCCACGAGGAAAGGGGCACCCTGAAGCAGAGCCCTTGCTCAGCCCAGCCGTGTCCCCCATTTTGGGAAGTGGCACCCTACCCCCAGGTTTTCAGGATGCCCCCTCAAACTTGACTTATCCATGCTTTCATTCCTTATTGAGCCTTCTGTGATTTCTTTCCTTTATTCTTTCACCGAACACATCCTTACTGAGACCTTCTAGGTGCTGGGTGCTGTCCTAGATCCTGAGAAAGATATAGAGACCTGTGGGAGACAGGCTCCTCCCTGCCTTCAAGAACTTTGCAGTTGGGTAGGAAAATAAGCCTAATCAGGTTACTACACTATAAAGGGGAAAGAAGGGAGTGTCTCAAAAGGTGTGTGAAGGATGAGGAATGGGGAGGGGCTCATTAGGCTGGCAGGGAGCTGTTAACAGAGAAAGGCATGGGCATCAGATGAATAGGACATAGTCAGTGTAAGAAATTAATGATTAAATCATGAGAAATATTTATTGAGTATTCACTGTTCACCAATTGCTTTACATCTTTTATCTTCACAACCATCCCTGTAGGAGGTGCCATTATTAAATTCTTGTTTACAGGTGAGGAAACTGAAGCTCAGAGAAGTCATGCAACTTGCCCAAAGCCACACAGCTACTCAAACTCAGGCTTTCTGGACCCAGAACCTGATCTTTTAACTACTACTCTACCATCTATGACTACTATACCATCTCTTACTACTGTACTATCTTATTGCTACCAGCAAGGGACAGACAGCTAACACCTATTTGGAGGGCAGTGAAGAGCAGATTTCCTGAAGCATTCCACAAGTGTCAGCAGGTAGTTGGAATACAGTGAGAAAGATAGGTTGGAGCTTAATTTATGGAGAGGCTTAACTGCCAGGTGAGTGATTTGTACCTAACTCAGGAGATTGTGGGAAGCCACTGAAGGATTTTGAACAGGAAAAGTACACGTGACACAACTGTGTTTTAGGAAAATTCCTCTAACAGCAGTAGGCAGATTAGGTTGGAGTGGGAAGACATTGGTGACCAGGAGACCACACTGGAGGTTACTGTAGGATTACGGGAGTGAAAAAACAAAGGCCTGACTTAGGGCAGGGTGGCAGAAATAGAGCAAGACTCAAGGACAGATGCTCTCCTCACCACTGTTATTGTAAATAATTTTGACCACTGACCACATGCTTGACCTATCTTAACTCATGTCATTCTCCCAGGAGGCTGCTACATCACATTGCTTTCCCTTTGACATCTCTTGCCCCTTCTTCATTTCTACCCATGTCTCCCCATGTCTGGCAGTTTTCCTGTTTGGAAAAATATATTCCTCTTCTTTGAATATATAGGAATCACAGGCTAAGGAAACTCAGGATCGAGGAATCATGATCACTCTCAGAACTATTTATTCTCTTCATTCTGAAGCTGATGAAACGGAGGCCTGGAGAGGATGAGTAACTTGTTGTATCTAGGAGGTGATGGTGCTTGGACCAGAGGTGGGAAGTCTTTTCCCCACTTGTTAACATCATGTTCCCGTTCTCCTGCTTCCTGGGTCAGGCTGGAGGCCCTGCAGCTGTCAGGGGTGCCAGATGGCATCTCAGTCACCAGGCTGGAGGGTGCCTGAGGACCCTGCGGTCAGCCCCAGCTGGCAGCACCACCTCCCAACTGGCACTGTGGGCACCAGGGTTCAGAGGGGCTGAGTGAAGGAAGCACGTGTAGCAGAGGGGCAAGAATGCAGGTGACTCATGCCCTTTGCAGTGTGACTTACAGCTGTCCAGGGGGCATCCCAGCCTACGTGAGGCAGTTGCCATCTTTGCTGTCAGAGAGTCACTCTTGACCCAGGCAGTAACTGACGTCAAAAGCAGAGGAGACAGAGTTTGGTTGTAAAATGGGAAAACTGTGCAGAAGAAGCAGTACCCAGCTATGAGCGAGGAAACCTCGGCTCCACTCACAGCTTTGCTCTTGCCCTTTACAACTGTGTGACCTTAGGTAAGATGTCACCTGACCTGAATAAGCCTCACTCTTCTAGTCTGTTCACGGGTACAATAATCTTTGCCCTCACTATCTTGGAGATATGAACAGTGATCTGTAGGCTAGAGCTTGAAGGAAAAAATCAAAGCCTTCTGCAAACCTAGAGAGTTCCAAATGTGTCATTACTATTAACATGATTCATTCGAATACTAATATCATTAAACATTCATGCCAAAAGGAAATGTGATGATAAAATGTTAACATATCTCCATGAGGGGTACATTTGAACTCCGTACCATTTTTGCAACTGTTCTGTAAGTTTGAAACTATTTCAGAATAATTTTATTTAAAGTTACAGTCTCTTTAATTACCTTCTCTTCCATGCAACCAGGTTCACTAGGCAGCAGCCATACCTCAGTCAACAAGAGAGAACAATCTCTGCCCTTGTTGAGTTTACATCCTAGCAGGCAAGGGCAAATATTAATCAACACAATAAATATGAAAATTGTCTGCTGTGTTCAGAGGTGCTAAGTCCTATGGGGAAAAAAAGTAGAGCAGCATGGAGGGGTGGAGAGCAGAAGTCCCAGATTTGGAGTGGGGAGCAGGTACTGACTTGCAGGCTGATATGTAAATAGCATGGTCAAGGTGGGGCCTGGGGGAGAAGGTGAGACATGAGCAGGCTTGAAGAAGAGGAGGCTGTGAACTGAGCATATGTCTGTAGGAAGAGTGTGCCAGGGGAGGGCAAAGGACTAAAATAGGAGCACATCCTAGGAACAACAAGGAGGCCAGTGTGGCTGGAGCAGTGTGGTCAGCTATTGGAGTACCTGGGAGAGTAATGGGAGATAAGGTAAGAGAGGCAATACAGGGTGAGTCTTGTAGGGCCTGGTAGGCTATTTTGAGGACTTGAGTTTTTTTCTCAAGAGTAATGGGGTACCAAGGCAAAGATTTGAGTGGAAGTGTGACATAATCCAATGCACATCTTAAGAGGATTATTTTTACTACTGTGCTGAGAATATACTAAGGGGCACAGGGTTGAAGCAGAGAGAAGCAAGGGTTGAAGCAAGTAGTAGGTGATCACAATATTCCGGGAAGAAATGCTGGAAGTTTGGATCAGAAGGATAGCTGCAGGTGGGGAAAAGTGATTGGATTCTTGATACTTTAAAAGTAGAGCCAGCTGGCCACAATGGCTCATGTCTGTAATCCCAGCACTTTGGGAGGCTGAGGTGAATGGATCACCTAAGGTCAGGAGTTCAAGACCAGCCTGGCCAACGTGGTGAAACCCCATCTCTACTAAATATTAAAAAATTAGTGGCGGCATGTGCCTGTAATCCCAGCTACTTGGGAGGCTGAGTCATGAGAATTGGTTTAACCTGGGAGGTGGATGTTGCAGTGAGCTGAGATCGTGCCACTGCACTGCAACCTGGGCAACAAGAGCAAGACTCTGTCTCAAGGAAAAAAAAAAAAGTAGAGCCAACATAAGTCTTTTAAGCTTTTTGACCTAAAATCCATTTCCAAGGCCCTTTCTAGCCCTAAAATTCTTTGACTGCCCTAGAATATCATCATCGTCTCCTCAAACCCCTCTGCCCAAGTGTGAAGAGAGAGGCAGACATTGTGCTACTTTTACACTTACAGATCGAAATTCTCTCAAGTGGCCTGAGGTTTCTGGGATGACGTTTGCTCGGTCTTGTTTCGTGCCTGAGTATAAATACAGCACACAAGAAAAGGTTGTCTTTCCCTCAATCAGAGGTACTGCCAAGCGCAGATCCAACCCACAGGGACTATGGAAAGGCCGGAAATGTCAAAAAAGAGAAGTATGAGCATGAAATTGTACTCCCTAATGAAACACCTGGCCCCTGAGAACAAAGGCCATCCTATCACTGTTCTTGATTGACAGGTGTATGATCTGTCACTTAGGCAACACCTCTTATCTGCCACTTGGTCTCCCCAGCCCAGTGATTCCCCTTCAACCTTCCCTCCACATTGTCACTAGACACACGACTCCCAAGAGCAGTGGAGTGGTCTCTGCACTGGCATTCTCAAAATCCCTGCCCTTGCCCACTAGTACCCATGCTGGATCACAGCTTTATGAAGCACCCTCTTCTTTAGAAAACCACCTCTTGCTACCCTAGATCCCCCAGTCACTGGCAGAGGCCATCCAGATGGGAAGAAAGGTGAATTCAATTTGGAGGAACTGCAATCTCTTGACCTCAATTCCACCTTGGCAGTTTCTGTGTGATACAGGCTTCTTCACTTCCTGCCCTAATTGCTGTGCAGTGTTACCATGGGCTGTTAAACAGCTGCCACCTTCTACCCCAGACCTAAATGCCATCCAAGGGCAGGTAAAAATATTTCTCTTTTCACAGAGATTGTTGGAGGAGTCTTCTAGAAGAAGCATACTAGGAATTGTGCAGCATCCCAGGGGCCCATCCAGTGCTCCTGGCCTGTCTGGCTCCCTTGCCTTGTTCTTTGGGGTTGGGCACCCTGCCGGCTCTCCTCCCCACAACTACCCCTTCTGTGCTTCCTTCTTAAAGTGTATGGGTGGGGCTGAGAGTTTTGTTCTGGAATCTTGGAGGAACAGAAAACATTTCAGCTGACGGGGCCTCAGCACTCATTCCTTTGTTTAATAATCAGTGGAACCTCTTTCTTTCACCTTCCAGGTAAACCTGATCTGGAGTTGTATATAAAGTATACACAAGCAAAGCACCTTTGGTTGAAGACGGGTCAGGAGTCCTACTTTAATTGTCCTCCAACCACTCTCAGAGATTTGGAGACCAAGATACCACCCCATAAACTCCTAATTTTTTCAAACCTTTTCATTTTGCACATGATGATCCTCGAGGTAGAAAGTCTTATCCCAACTCAGTCAGTCAAAAAAGGGGCTGGATTGAGACTCCAGTTTCCTGACATTCAGCTCAGTTGCTTTAAAGAGCTCAGGCAATTACTTCCTGCTGACCAGGTCTGACAAAAGAAAAAACAAAATAAAATAAATAGGTAAAGTGATCAGGCGTAAGACTATCAGGTGCAAAGATCTCAGGGCTTGGCTGTAGAGCACTGGGACTGCTGGTGGCCATGGTACCAGAATTGCTCCTCCCAGCTCACCACAGCCAATGGCATTCCCCTCCTCCGGTCCACTTTCAGTGAGGTCATGTCGGCAGCTTGACATTGGCTGTGGTGGGAAATTAGCAAATACCACAAAAGGGGAGATCTCCATCCTCTCAAGAGCTGGTAATTAAACATTTTCCAGCACACCACTGGCTTGGGGGTATGCAGTCCTGTCTACCAAGTCCTGAAATAGACCTTCCTGTGGAATATGAGATGTTCAGGGGCCAGGTGCAGTGGCTTGCACCTGTAATCCCAGCACTTTGGGAGGCTGAGGTGGGAAGATCATTTGAGGCCAGGAGTTTGAGACCAGCCTCGTCAACATAGTGAAACCCCATCTCTACTAAAAAAACAAAAATTACCTGGGCGTGGTGGCATACACCTGTAGTCCCAGCTACTTGGGTGGCTGAGGTATGAGAATCACTTGAACCCAGGAGACGGAGGTTGCAGTGAGCCACTGCACTCTAGCCTGGGCGACAGAGCAAAACAGTCTTAAATTAATTAATTAATTAATTTAATTAAAGAGATTCAGGGACCAGTCATGATGAATCACTCAAGGAGAAGTTTGGAATGGTCTCATCCATAAATGACAGACTATAATGCCTAAAAATCTCACTGATAAGGTATATGGGCCAAGCAGCTGGGTAGAAGAAAATAGAGAATGGTGAGGAATGTGGTGAAGCATGACTGTGTCTTAATTTGCTAGGGCCGCCATAACAAAGTATCACAGACTGGGTGGCTTAATTTAGTGTCTTACAGATTGGGACACTAGAAGCCCGAGATCAAGGTGTTGGCAGGAATCCTTCTGAGGGCTGGGAAGAATGAAGCTGCTCTACATCTCTCTCCTAGGCTTGTAGATGATGATCTTCATGTTCACATGGTGTTCTCCCTGTGAGCCTACCCGTTTCCATGTTCCAATATCCCCTTTTTATAAGGACATCAGTCATATTAGATTAGGTCCCACCCTAATGACCTCATTTTAACTTGATCAGCTGTGTATATTCCCCATCTCCAAATACAGTCATAGTCTGAGGTACAAGAGGTTTGGCCTTCCACATATGAATTTTTCAGGGACACAATTCAATCCATAACATACGGCAGGATGAAAAGAAATCTGAGGGTCAGATCCGATCTGCCAGCTGCCGTGATGTAGTCTACTTGCAAATTTTATAGGTATGGAGACTAAAACTCTCAAAGAGAAGCAAGTGGCTCTCCAAAGGTAGTGGGCCGAGAAAGGTGGAGACAGCCCTTCTGATTCCCAGGCCAGGACCTCTCTATGCCACTTTTGGTCTCCCCTGATTTGGAGGATGATTTCACCAGCTGGCGCATCACCGCAACACCCTGGAAGAGTCTGTAAGCAGCCAGAGGGCCAGGATGTGTCTGTCCATCTACAGACTCCTCCGAGCTGGCAGCATGGGTAAAACATATAGAAGATGTTCAAAAAGCCCATGTTGAATTTCATCAAACTCACTGATTTGTCCTTAGTAGCAGTTCTGAGCGCTCCTGGGCTCAATGTTACTTTCTGGTCCCTGCACCATAGGTGGCTTTAAGGCCTTTATTTTTTCTGGTAGTCTTTTTTTTTTTTTTTTTTCACTACAGACTGACAAAGTGGAGATAGAGAAGACCAGCATTAGAACTCCAGGGTTCACCCACTCTTCTTGATAGTAATTGAGACAGCAAGTCAGATCATTTGTTTCAACTCCCAGACCTACTAGATCTATCATATACCAGCAGGTTGATACCATACTAACACCCTCTGAATCTCGTATTCTTATCTGAAAATTGGGGCTAATAATACTTAGCTTACTCAACGACTCATTCATTTGTTCGTTCAATCAATATTGTGGGAACTGCTCTGCATGCTGGGCTCATAACAGTGAAAAAGCAACATAGTCCCTTTCTCTTGCCCTTCAATATGAGAAACAGACTGCAGTCTATTGTTCTATTCTGTGATAATACATCATAGAAAACTACTGGCTGCTGGGGAAACAGGAGCAGGATAATCTAGGTGAACTTGGGCACAGGCTGAATCCTAAAGGGGAAGGGCCACCCAGGTGGCGAGTGGAGTGGGAAGGAGCAAGTATTGTCAAGGGAGCAGAAGGGGTCCACAGAAATGTGCTGGGCGTAGATCTAGACAACAAAGAGTGTGGTGGTGAAGATTAATGAGATAATGAGATATGTATCACATCATGCCTGGCACTAGAACATGCTCGGCAAATGCCTCTTGCCCTTTTCTTTTAACAACATACCTATAGATTTTATTTCTCATCTCCAAGACCAGAAATGTCAGCATAAAATGGAAAAATATACATTAGTAATATGACTGTAAAATTATTGAAATCCATGTCCTTATTTATGATATTCTCAACAAGGCATATTTATTCATTGGAAAGGCATGCATTTTATTTTTCAGATACATGAAGAAAATTATTGTAAATATATTTATGCATGTGTATTTTTTTTTTGCATGAAACAACTACTCTTCCTTGCCCATGAAAGGAAGAGTAGTTACTACCATCTGACTTCAGATTTTCATTGAATACAAATGTTATTGTTTGTTTTATAGCCTTTCATTATCTTCACACACCTTTCAATCTTTGATCTCAGGCTTTTCACATCAGAATTCTCCACTGAACTCGAGACTATATTGCAGAAGCTTTATGAAATATATACATAATAGGAAATCCACTAGTACCCATTAGGGTACATTGCTCATAAAAGTAAGAATGAGAGCAATGACCTCCAATGCATATGTGTTTTTATTTTGTGTGGGTTTTTTGTAATGGACACACCAACAGAAAGCATATTCCACCTTTATTTAAAGCAATATTGGCCCATGTTGCACAAATTAATATTACCATTTCAACTGATTTGTTGTCTAGTTGTCTAGTAATTGAATACCAGTGGGAACGGAGACAAAACTAGGTAGAAACATCATGAGATATTTTGATAAGCACTTAGTATTTTTTCCAGATGTGTGCATAAGCACTGAGTATAACTTTTCCTTCTTTCCTTTTCTTTTCTTTTTTTAAGTATAATATTTCAGTGTTAATCACTTGCATTTGTCTAGTGCTTTGTCAATCATAGTTCACATCCTCATGTGTTTCTTCACAGTATATGCATGAGGAGGGTGGCTATTTCTTTTTATTACCATTCTCATTTTACAGTGACATAAATTTGTTCAAGGTTGTGTAGGTTCTAGGCTGGGTACAGTGGCTCATGCCTGTAGTCTCAGCACTTGGGAGGCCAAGGTGGGTGGATCTCCTGAGGACGGGAGTTTGAGACCAGCCTGGTCAACATGGTGAAACCCCATCTCTACTAAAATACAAAAATTAGACGGGTGTGGTGGTGGGCACCTTTAATCCCAGCTACTCAGGAGGCTGAGGCAGGAGAATTGTTTGAACCCAGGAGGCAAAGGTTGCAGTGAGCAGAGATCATGCCACTGCACTCCAGCCTGGGCGACAGAACAAGACTCCATCTCAAAAACAAAACAACAAACAAACAAAAAACAAGATTGCATAGTCCAAGTGACAAAGTCAAACGTCACTCCAAAAAATTCTGGGAGCTAGAAAATCTCTTCCAGATCTCTTCCAGTTCTGAATTTTGGTAGCATAAAAGCTCTATGAGGACAGAGACCTTGCCTATTTGTTTCAGCATTGTATCCCCATTGTTTAGTATAATGCCTGGAAATTCTAAAGAACTCAATCAACAGTCGTTTTGCGTTCAGCTGAAGTCTGTAACCTATGTTTTCTTGTAACATCAAGAGTTATTGCTGAAGAGGTTATATGTTGAGGAAGGCTAAGCAGTTGGTGCCCAAGAAGGTAACAAACTAAACCCTATATAAGACCCAAGAATATATGGCATATATCTGTGCCAGAGCAGCAAAAATAGCACCCACAAGAGTGTAGCGATTCATGTCACAGACAAACATCACCACTGCTTGTGACTGGGGGTGGGGTGAAGAGGCTGGTGGGATATCCCCTGATTCCATTCTTGCTTCTTCCTTTCCCTAAAGATATCTCTACAGGATGCTGGAGCTCCAAGGGTGTCCTATAACTTGGTCTGAAAAATTCACTGGGTTTTTCCAGTCTGTTAATACTTCCTTCTTAAAGCTTTAGCTTCTCAAATTGGTACACATTTAATTTAGTTGCAAAATTAGTTGCTTATTAGTATGACATATTAAACCAACAATTTACCCATAAATAGCCTGCTATAATTTACACAGCATTTTCCCAAGACAATCATTTTATAGATAAGGAAGGAAGATGAGGGGAGTTAAGTATTTTTCCCCAAATCATACAACTAATAATATGCTGCACCAAATTTAGGTCTTTTAACTCAAGATCTCCAAGTCATTCCAGTATGACACTTCCAATGTGACAGTGGGGCTGCCTAACAACCAATCCATGAAAATAATGGACTATAAGAAAAGCAGGGATGCCTATTTGCTCCTGCTCAAAACCTTCTTTTATTCACTATGAGTTCCATAAGCACAGCCCACTCTTTCCCACTCCCCATTCCCAAATCTCTCCTGATTAGGCCTGCAGTGACTAATGGTTGTTGTAGCAATGTCTGTGAATTTTTAGGGTGGAGTTGGAGGACCTCATTTCTGAGCACTTTTCCCTGTCAGTGGAGTTGGAGGACCTCATTTCTGAGCACTTTTCCCTGTCGTCACCTTCATAAGAACGTGGTCCAGATGTGCTCTCTCAATGTATTAAAAATTAAGCTCATTGTGTTCTCTCCAAGCTTTTTCTTTGTCTGTAGTGTTTAGCTCTGTGCATAACACTCTCACCCGCCTAGATGCCTTAGTGAGCAAACCAGAGGCCATCCTAAGTTTCTCTCCTCCACTTTCTTTCTCTCCACCATCCAATCTGTACAACTAGTTGAGTCTTCCTTTGGGATGGTTCTTCAGTATATGTCTATGTCCTGACCCTAAAGCCACTTTCAAGTCCCCATTGGATCTCATTTGGGTTTCTGCAATATAGTCGCCTAACTGGTCTCCCTGTCTTTCATTTCCCACCAGTCTCTAAAATGAGGAGTATAAGGTGAGACTCTGATGTGTACATAGTGGAAGGAGCAAGGGTGGGATCCATGTAAAATGCCATATAACTTTTTTCAAGATCAAGCAACAGACAATGCCAGTATGTATGCTTGTTTTTGTCCTCTCTTACCAACTTCCTCCCCACCTTATTCTCATCACATTTCCTTCAAAGAAACCACACTGTTGAACAACAGTTGGGCATTCTAAAGCGGACTCTATGCTTGGTCACAAAAAATGGCAACCTGGCCTAGACCAGAAGGAAGATCATAGACAGCAACACCTAACAGGAAGTTGACATGACCTCAAAACACACATTACACTTACATGCTGGGCAGGGGCTGGGGCTCCCCAGGATGTTTCTAAGCAGAGGTACCCAAAGAGTTTGTCTGCAGCCCTCTTAGGGACACACAATCAGCTTTGAATCTTTGTTACTCTTTCTTTGTTCACAATCCCTTGCTCTCTGAGGCGCTATTCCACAGCAGGGACCAAGCGATGAGAAAGGACCACTAGGTTTTGGAACCAGAGGCCCCTGGTGATCATGGTTAATTCTCTTCACCTCTTGGATCAGTTTTCTCACCTGTTAAGTGACATTCACCAAACTCTTCTCATGGGTCACATTGAGAACCAAGAATCACATAACATATTGAGGTTGATGTCTGAGAGGGTGAGGACATTGGTTTTGGAGTCAGAAGAACTGGAGTTTAGGTCCAAGGTGCAATATTCACTATCTAATGTAGGCCCAGTCAGTGAGCCTCTCTGAACCTCTGCATCTTCATCTGTTAAATGTGATTAAGACTATGTCTCTCATACAGGGCTGTTGTCAGGGTCAGGTGAGACAATGCCTATGAATCATAAAGTACAAGACATATCTAGTGTTATAATATTATTCTAGTTGTTATGGAGTGCTTTCTAGCAGGTAGATATTATATCATGGCAGAATTCTTTTTACAGCCTAACTCAGCATCTTGCTTGTTAGAGGTGCTCATTGTATATTTGTTGTCTGGGATTCATCACACTGAGTCTCTTGACCCTGCCTGCTTGGGGAGAGCATGCCCCCAGGGTATATGTGATGCAGGGTTGGAAAATCCCAGTGAAAGGGATCCTGGCTTGTCTGGAGGTGGCCTGTTGCTGTTGGTGGTCAAGACACCAAACAGTGGTGCAAGAACTACAAGATGAGACAGATCCTTCCAGGTGGGGAGCACTTACAGAATACCTAGGATCATTTTGATTAGATTGCCTGTTTACATGTGAGGGTACTCACACATGTGTTTCTGGTGTGTGTGTATGTGTGTGTGCATGTGAAGAGCAGAGAGCATTGGTCTCTTTGACCCACCAACCTTCTCCAGCCAAGTCAGCCATGCCTTCAGTGGAGCTGGGGAAGAATAGAAAGAGTGCTGTACTGGCATCACAAAGCCTGTGCTTTATCCTGGCTCTGCTGTGCCTCTTCTAGGCAGAGCCTCAGTCACATACTTTGTTTCCCTAAGTCTAACCTTCCTATTCTATAGAACCCAAATTGCCTCACAGATGTCTGCACAGATCACAGCAGGTGTTTAGGAGCAGAAAGCTCTCTGGGAAATGAGAGTCCCCTTCAAGCACAAGGAAGACCACTGTCCCCAAAAGCCAGGATCCATTTACACCTGTAGCACCACTGGCAGCACCTGCTGTTGGAAAGATCTTCTTCCACAACTTCTGAGAACTGTGCCCTACCATGCCGTACAGGGACTCACTGAATACTGAAAACTCTCAATTGTTCATGGATCAAAAGTAAATGAATAGGATACTGTAACCTAAAGGCAAGGATAAGAAAACTGGGATTTAAATGTGCTGGAACTGTAAAAACAAAAATGCTAAGGAGTAAAGATTTACCTAGTAATGAAAATAAACAAGGACAAAGAGCACCACACCAGAGCTTAGAAAGCTTCTGTTCTTTCCTGCTCTCCCCAATTGTTCCCTGAGGACCAGGCCATATCTTCCTCATAATTGCATATTACTGTGCCTGGCACATAGTAGAAAGCTATTTAAAGTTATGAACTTGTTGGCATATTGACATGATAATATGTTCACAATGTATCATAGTGAGTTATAACAGCAGTATGGGCAGTGTGTATACATTTCTGTAAAGAAGACTGGAAACTGTTCTATAAATAGCATTATGTCTGCATGATATAATTCAAAGTTATATTAATTTTCTTCTTTTTAATTTCTAATCTGTAATTTTCTACATACAACATGTTAGTTGTATAATCAAAGTTTAAAATGTACAAATAAATATGTAACTAAACAGTTGATCCTTGAACAATGTGAGGATTAGGGGTGCTGATGTCCTGCGGTCAAAATTCCATGTATAACTTTTAACTCCCACAAAATTTAACTACTGGGAGCCTACTTTTGACAGAAAGCCTTACTGATGACATAAACGGTCAATTAACACACATTTTGTATGTTATATGTATTATATACTATATTCTTACAATAAAGTAAGCTAGATACAAGAAAATGTTAGTAAGAAAATCATAAGAAAAAGAAAACATGTTTACTATTTATTAAGTGGAAGTGGATCACCATAAAGATCTTCATCCTCATCATCTTCACGTGAGTAAGCTAGGAAGGAGGAGGAAAAGGAGGGATTGGTCTTGTCTCAGTAGTGGCAGAGGTGGAAGAAGTGGAAGGAGAGGCAGGAGAGGCAGGCACTCTGGGTGTAACTTTTATTGAAAAAAATCGGCATATAAGTGGACCCATATAGTTCAAACCTGTGTTATTCAAGGATCAACTGTATTTTTTAGTACATCCTTTAGCTTTTCATTTCCTTTTGGACTTTCACAGTAAATTATAAAAACAGGGATTTGGGAGTTTGAGAAAAAAAGAGATGTCAATTCCTGTAAAAATTAAAGTGTTTGTAAAAATTGTCATCAGAAGCAATAATGGAGGTTGTTTTTGCTCCCAATGACATACAAAGCACCACTAAATGTGAGATACCAGCATGTAGTAGGAACTCTGAAAGAGTTCATACTGTCTAACCTGTTAATTCCAATCACGTTGAAAACAACTCATATATGGAGACTTGGCTCACCAAACTCAAGATATCTACATCCTGGATCACTATATTGATTTAAAGATATTTTTTAGGTTTTAAAATGTCAAGTGTACACATGTCATTTTATAGAAATGTTCATATAAAATAATGCTGTGTCCTGTATATATCTACTTATAATTCTGTGAAAACTTGTTTATTAAGAAATATAAAAATTCAAGCAATGTAAAATAGAAGTTACTTATAAGTTATTTATTTTGTAGTATCACTTAGTTTTATCATTTTTATTGAAACCAAGTACAAAATATAAATGCTTGCACATCAATAATTAAAATACTTTCCAAGAGTTCCTCAAAACTTCAGACAGTTGTAGCAGAAGGTGATAATGAAGCAAACATTCATAGACTACACTATTGCTGGGAGTGTAAATAGATCTATGTTCTCTATGCGTGACTTGGATATACATATGCCAAATTTTAAAACTGTCATTCACTTAGTTCCGTCAATTCTATGTTAAGAATCTCATTTGGCCGGGCGCGGTGGCTCACGCCTGTAATCCCAGCACTTTGGGAGGCCGAGGTGGGCGGATCACGAGGTCAGGAGATCGAGACCATCCTGGCTAACACAGTGAAACCCCATCTCTACTAAAAATACAAAAATTAGCCAGGCATGGTCGCACACACCTGTAGTCCCAGCTACTCAGGAGGCTGAGGCAGGAGAATTGCTGGAACCCAGGAGGCAGAGGTTGCGGTGAGCCAAGGTTGCGCCACTGCACTCTAGACTGGGTGACAGAGCGAGACTCCATCTCAGAACAAAACAAAACAAAAATCCCTGCAAGGAGAACTATAAAACACAGCTGGAAGAAATCCTAGATGACACAAACAAATGGAAAAACAGTTCATGCTCGTAGATTGAAAGAATAAATATTGTCAAAACGGTCATACTGTCTAAAACAATGTACAGATTCAATGATATTCCTATCAAGCTACTAATGTCATTTCTCACAGAACTGGAACAAATTATTCTAAAACTCTTATGGAACCAAAAAAGAGCCTGAATAGCCAAAACAGTCCTAAGCAAAAAGAACAAAGCCAGAGGAATCACATTACCCAACTTCAAACTATACTATTCCGGTGTAATATTTGGATCATTAAGAAAAAAAGAAGGAGAAGAAGAACAAACTATGCTATAAGGCTAGAGTAACCAAAACAACATGGTACTGGTACAAAAATAGACACATAGACCAATGGAACAGCACAGAAAATCCAGAAATAAAGCCGCACATACAGCCATCTGATCTCCAACAAAGCTGACAAAAATAAACAATGGGGAAATGATTTCCTATTCAATAAATAGAACAGCGATAGCTTGCTAGCCATATGCAGGAGAACGAAACTGGACCCCTAGCTTTCACCATAAACAAAAATTAACTCAAGATTAATTAAGGACTTAAATGTAAGGCATCAAACTATAGGAATCCTAGAAGAAAACCTAGGAAACACCATTCTGGATATTGCCTTTGGGAAAAAATTTATGACTAAGTATCCAAAAGCAATTGCAACAAAAACAAAAATGGACAACTGGGACCTAATTAAACTAAAGAGCTTCTGCACAGCAAAAGAGGCTATTAACAGAGTAAACAGACAACCTATAGAAAAGGAGAAAATATTTGCAAACTATGCATCCAACAAAGGTCTAATCTAGAATCTGTAAGGAACTCAAACAATTCCACAAGCAAAAAAACAACCTCATTAAAAAAATAGACAAAAGCTATGAACCGTAAGTTCTCAAAAGAAGACACACAAATGACCAACAAACATGAAAAAATGCTCAAGTTCACTAATCATCAGAGAAATGCAAATCAAAACCACAATGAGACACCATTTCACACCAGTCAGAATGGTTATTATTAAAAAGTCAAAAAACAACAGATGCTCTCAAGACTGTGGAGAAAAGAGAATGCTGGAACACTTTTAGTGGAAATGTACATAGTTCAGCCGATGTGAAAAGCAGATTGGAGATTTCTCAAAGAACTTAAAACAGAATTACCATTTGACCCAGCAATCCTATTACTAGGTATATATCCAAGAGAAAATAAATTGTTCTACCAAAAAGACACATGTACCTGTCTGTTCATCATGCACTATTCACAATAGCAAAGATAAACAATTAACCTAGGTGCCCATCAATTGTGGATTGGATAAAGAAAATGTGGTACATATATGACATGGAATACTATACAGCCATAAAAAGAATGAAATCATATCCTTTGCAGCAACGTGGATGCAGCTGGAGGCCATTATCCTGAGTGAATTAACACAGAAACATAAAATCAAATACCACATGTTTTTATCCATAAGTGGGAGCTAAACAGGGGACACTCATGGACATAAAGATGGCAACAAAAGACACTGGGGACTACTAGAGGGGAAAGGAGGGGGGCAAGGGTTAAAAAATTGTTGGGCACTGTGCTCAGTACCTGGATGAAAGGATCAATCATAATCCAAACCTCAGCATCACACAGTATATCCAGGTAACAAACCTGCACATTTACCCCCTGAATCTAAAATAAAAGTTGAAATTATGTTTAAAAAATTCACTCAGGAATAACCACAGACCCAAAGACATTTATCTCATTATGATTTGTGATGGAAAATAAGAGAAGTTACCAAAGTGTCCAATAGTGAGAAACACATTGACTCACTATAGTCATAGGGTGAAATAACTAGGGAGCCACTAAGAACATTTCACAGTGGAAGAGTATTTAATATTATGAGAAAGAGTTTCATTAAAACATACAAACAGCCGGGTGCAGTGGATGACGCCTGTAATCTCACCACTTTGGGAAGCTGAGGCAGGTGGATCACTTGAGGCAGGCTGGTCAAGACCAGCCTGGCCAACACAGTGAAACCCTCTCTCTACTGAAATACAAAAAAATTAGCTGGGCGTGGTGGCGGGTGCCTGTAATCCCCAGCTACCCGGGAGGCTGAGGCAGGAGAATTGCTTGAACCTGTGAGGCAGAGGTTGCAGTGAACTGAGATAGCTCCATTGCACTCCAGCCTGGGTGACAGAGTGAGACTTCGTCTCAAAACAAACAAACAAACAGCAAAAAAATTACAAGCATTGGATTACCAAATAGAACATGCCATGTAATTACGCTTTTTAGAAAAGTGAAAATCAAAATATTGACAAAGGTTTTTTCTAGGTGGTAGAATTACGAGTAATTTAATTCTTTTTTTAATTTCCAAATTTTCTATAATAAATATATACTATTTTTCAGTTAATGAGCATTCAAAATAGGTAGCAGCCAAAAGTTCTGAGGTAGACTATTTTTTTGTTAAGTTGAAGACAGAAATTTCATCCCCCATATCCAAATCCTTTTGACTCTACCTGCCAAACATATCTTCTCCTTACTAACACTTCCCATGCCCCCATAAGATACAGAAAAATTCCTCAGCCTTGCTGCTTCCTGGATGGGAAGCCTTTCCTCTGGGCCTCCGCTCTAGTCTGCTAGTATCAGTCTGGAATTGGAGGGTCTATCTTCACAGGCCCTCAGTTTTCTCATCTTGAAACGAAAGCTTGAACTTGATAAATTCAGAGGTCCAATCCAAGTCTGGTCATGAATAAAAGCCATGAATTCGATTTTTACAAGCTTTTCTCATCATTGGCTTATATGGAACATCTACATAGTATTGATAGCAGATATTGATGATGCAGTGAATGTGTTATGGGTTTTCTCCTTTTTTTTTTTTTTGAGACAGATTCTTGCCCTATCACCCAGGCTGGAATGCAGAGGTGTGATCTCAGCTCACTGCAACCTCCACTTCTCCCAGGTTCAAGCAATTCTCCTGCCCCAGCCTCCTGAGTAGCTGGGATTACAGGTGCATGCCACCACACCCAGGTAATTTTTTGTATCTTTAGTAGAGATGGGGTTTCACCATGTTGACCAGGCTGGTCTTGAACTCCTGACCTCGCGATCCACCCACCTCGGCCTCCCAAAGTGCTGGGATTACAGGCGTGAGCCTCTGCTCCTGGCTGGTTTTCTCCTCTTGTGTAGAACACCTTAAGTGCACGAAGCCTCTAGACCTTCCAGACCAGCCTCCCTTCTGTGTCCTAGAAAAGCAAGACAGGCATTTGATGTTGCATTGTAGCATTGATTTTTATTTCTAACCATTTTTTTCTATGTATTTTTTGTTTTATATTTTAACTTTTGTTTTTTTATTTTATCTTTTGTTTTTTACTTATTTATTCTTTTTTATTTGTGTGTGTATGTGTGTTTATTTTTGATGTATTACACATAAGATGAAGGCTTTAAATTTTCATGTATGTAGAGGGGAATAAGGAAAGCCCAATATCATGTTGAACAACATGATACTCCGATTTGAAATCCAAACTTGATTTTTTATTCTAGTCTGATATTTAGAAGTTGATAGCCACATTAAAAATTATGAGTCCCAGCCCACATTACGATACACGAACTGTTGTTTTGAAGTCATGTTTCATCATTCACATAAAAATGAGGCGTGAAACACTAATTGCATACCTGGCACCTGTGTGGGAACTCTTCCCTCCAGACAGGCTCAGCCCTCCACTCAGGGAGACCCACAGGAGAGAGCTCCACCCAGGGTGGGGCATCAGCTTGGGCTAGGGAGAAAAGCAGGCTCATCCAGTGGCGTGAGGCAGTGTTAGTATCTACAGCTCCCAGAGAGCGTACTGATGGCTTTCAGGTGATGTATAACTAATATGTAAGCAGGTCTCTTGTCCACTAAAAAGGCATCTACTACGGAGCATTTACAATCTCAACTTCCAGTCTGGAAAGCATGTCATTCAGGGTACAATAGGACCCTAGATCCAAAGCTTCCATTTCCATCAACCCTCTTCAACTTTGTAGAAAAGTCATTTTCTCTTCAAGCTTAGTAGATAGATCTTTCCTTCACAGATCAGACGTGCTCCTTCAAGAGCTCACCTAGGGAGGGTGAGGGCGTTAGCTCTGGGGCCAGGCTGTCTGTTTCCGAATCCTGGATTCTCTCCTTCCTAGTCGTGAAAGCATGGGCAAGTCTTTTAACTTGTCTGGTCCTCAGTTGAGTTGCCTTATCTATAAAATGGGAAGAAAAATAACAACTCTGACCTCATTAGGTTGTTGTGAGGATTAAATAGTGCTGAGAATAGTGCCTGACACAAAGTAAGCATGCAATACATGTCAGCTATCCCCATCAGTGGGAGAGACACTTGTCAATCATGAAAGTACAGCATGGTGTGTTATATACTTTAATAGAGGTGTGTGGCAGGGAAGTGATTAATTCTGAGGGATTCACAGAAGACTCCTGATCCAGTCAGTGTTCTATCAGACAAGCAGAACCACTTTGTATGATATAGGCCCAGAAATTTATTGTCGGACCTTACTGAGTACAACTGTAGGAACTGGCTAATCAGTATACGTGAGGCTGTTGCTTCTGAGTTTGTGCTGGACTTTAAGGGTAGGCAGTGGAGAAAGAGAAATAGGAGTGGAGCAGGAGAGAGCAATGATGGTCTGGACCTTGCCAGGCACACTAGAGCCTATTCCTCTCTCACTGCCTCCAGCTGAGAATGTTGGTGACCTGCGGAAAAATCTGGTGACCTTCCTCACAGAGCTATTCATGCTGGCCCAGGATTCAGAGGGTCTGCAGAGGAGAATTAGGAACTGCAGAAGCTGAGAGCTCAGCTGCTGCCCAACCTAAGCTAGGTGAGCCAGCAGATCAGAGACACATGTGTAAGACACCACAGTATGTGGTGTCCTGCACCAACCTTCTAAATATTAAAACAGTAGCTTCACTTCTATATTTCAAATATCATGCAAAATCTCTTGTGGCCAAAGCTAATATGGAACTATGCAGGGAAGGGGGTCTGAGAAATGTAGCTCCATCTTATCTAAGTTGACCCAGCATAAATTAACCACATCTCCACAAAGGAAGCAATGGAATGGGTTCTGAAAGAGTAATTGTTTGCTATGAGGACAAATGAGAGGATATTCCGGATTCAGGGAAGGTAGTGTGCAGGGCTATGTAAAAGTCTGCTGCCTTCAGGACATTCATAGTGGCTGCAGCATAGGCATTTTGCTATTAAGCCATGGAATTAGCCCAACATAACCATAAGCCGTGGTAGTTAGAGGAAGCACAGATCCACCTATCCATTGAATCACATTTTTTCATTAACAAGGACTGGCTTCTTTTTCTTCTCGGCTCATGTCTTTCCCATTACCAAGGCAATTAAACAATAGCGGTGAAAGGAGCATTGAGCCTGGAGCCAGGAGACCTGGGTTTTAATCGCAGCCTTGCCGCACGCTCTGTTGGTGACTTTAGACCATTTTTTCACTCTCTGAACCTCAGTAACCTGATCTCTAAAGGAGAGATTGGAACAGAAGTGACAGCTAAATCTCTAGTGTCACTTCTAACTTTAACATTATCTGGTTCTTGGCAATTATAGCATGACAAAAGGGGTACAGTAATTTTCATTCTGGTGAAAGCCCAAACAGAAAATGCAGGACTTTCTGTCACATCACTTCACTTTTATTTCTAGACCTTGGAAGGTGGTAAAATGGAGCTGCCCATGGTTTTTCCTGGAGTCTAGGCCTGGCCTAGATTAGGTGTCCAAGGTCAGCTCAAGGCTAAATCTTATTTGTCTTGGAAGCATTAGTCTTTCACTGTGTTGGAATCATCGAAGGCTGTCAAGAAATGTTGGATGAATGAACATACGGGATCTGGTCCTGGATTGGTCTATAGGCTTAGAAATTGTTTGTATGGATGACTTTGAGGGGACCCTATACACACTTCCCCTCTTATGGGAGACTCTGAATCAGAAATAGTTTCTTCAAGTCCACTCTAATATTGCCCTATATCTCTAGGAGGATTACAGGATTGAATAAATAGGGAGTGGGTCAAGACAAAAGTCTAGTGCGTATGTGAAATTATGCAAATTCCAAACAAGAAATGGCCACCTGGCCCTAAATCTTATGGACATACTAATAAATATTTCTGAATGGAATAATTCTAGACATAGGTATCTCTCCCTCCTAAATTATTGGGAGAAAGTCAGACTAATGCCTCAAACTTTTTGGTCTGTTTTCTTTTTTATTTTATTTTATTATTATTACACTTTAAGTATTAGGGTACATGTGCACAATGTGCAGGTTAGTTACATATGCATACATGTGCCATGCTGGTGTGCTGCACCCATTAACTCGTCATTTAGCATTAGGTATATCCCTAATGCTATCCCTCCCCCCTCCCCCCACCCCACAACAGTCCCCAGAGTGTGATGTTCCCCTTCCTGTGTCCATGTGTTCTCATTGTTCAATTCCCACCTATGAGTGAGAACATGCAGTGTTTGGTTTTTTGTTCTTGTGATAGTTTACTGAGAATGATGATTTCCAATTTCATCCATGTCCCTACAAAGGACATGAACTCATCCTTTTTTATGGCTGCATAGTATTCCATGGTGTATATGTGCCACATTTTCTTAATCCAGTCTATCATTGTTGGACATTTGGGTTGGTTCCAAGTCTTTGCTATTGTGAATAGTGCCACAATAAACATACGTGTGCATGTGTCTTTATAGCAGCATGATTTATAGTCCTTTCGGTATATACCCAGTAATGGGATGGCTGGGTCAAATGGTATTTCTAGTTCTAGATCCCTGAGGAATCGCCACACTGACTTCCACAATGGTTGAACTAGTTTACAGTCCCACCAACAGTGTAAAAGTGCTCCTATTTCTCCACATCCTCTCCACCACCTGTTGTTTCCTGATTTTTTAGTGATTGCCATTCTAACTGGTGTGAGATGGTATCTCATTGTGGTTTTGATTTGCATTTCTCTGATGGCCAGTGATGGTGAGCATTTTTTCATGTGTTTTTTGGCTGCATAAATGTCTTCTTTTGAGAAGTGTCTGTTCATGTCCTTTGCCCACTTTTTGGTGGGATTGTTTGTTTTTTTCTTGTAAATTTGTTTGAGTTCATTGTAGATTCTGGATATTAGCTCTTTGTCAGATGAGTAGGTTGCGAAAATTTTCTCCCATTTTGTAGGTTGCCTGTTCACTCTGATGGTAGTTTCTTTTGCTGTGCAGAAGCTCTTTAGTTTAATCAGATCCCATTTGTCAATTGTGGCTTTTGTTGCCGTTGCTTTTGGTGTTTTAGACATGAAGCCCTTGCTCATGCCTATGTCCTGAATGGTAAATGCCCACAAGAGAAAGCAGGAAAGATCCAACATTGACACCGTAACATCACAATTAAAAGAACTAGAAAAACAAGAGCAAACACATTCAAAAGCTAACAGAAGGCAAGAAATAACTAAAATCAGAGCAGAACTGAAGGAAATAGAGACACAAAAAACCCTTCAAAAAATTAATGAATCCAGGAGCTGGTTTTTTGAAAGGATCAACAAAATTGATAGACTGCTAGCAAGACTAATAAAGAAGAAAAGAGAGAAGAATCAAATAGACACAATAAAAAATGATAAAGGGGATATCACCACCGATCCCACAGAAATACAAACTACCATCAGAGAATACTGCAAACACCTCTATGCAAATAAACTAGAAAATCTAGAAGAAATGGATAAATTCCTCGACACATACACCCTCCCAAGACTAAACCAGGAAAAAGTTGAATCTCTGAATAGACCAATAACAGGCTCTGAAATTGTGGCAATAATCAACAGCTTACCAACCAAAAAGAGTCCAGGACCAGATGGATTCACAGCCAAATTCTACCAGAGGGACAAGGAGGAACTGGTACCATTCCTTCTGAAACTATTCCAATCAATAGAAAAAGAGGGAATCCTCCCTAACTCATTTTATGAGGCCAGTATCATCCTGATACCAAAGTTGGGCAGAGACACAACCAAAAAAGAGAATTTTAGACCAATATCCTTGATGAACATTGATGCAAAAATCCTCAGTAAAAAACTGGCAAACCGTGTCCAGCAGCACATCAAAAAGCTTATCCACCATGATCAAGTGGGCTTCATCCCTGGGATGCAAGGCTGGTTCAATATCCACAAATCAATAAATGTAACCCAGCATATAAACAGAACCAAAGACAAAAACCACATGATTATCTCAATAGATGCAGAAAAGGCCTTTGACAAAATTCAACAACCCTTCATGCTAAAAACTCTCAATAAATTAGGTATTGATGGGACGTATCTCAAAATAATAAGAGCTATCTATGACAAACCCACAGCCAATATCATACTGAATGGGCAAAAACTGGAAGCATTCCCTTTGAAAACTGGCATAAGACAGGGGTGCCCTCTCTCACCACTCCTATTCAACATAGTGTTGGAAGTTCTGGCCAGGGCAATTAGGCAGGAGAAGGAAATAAAGGGCATTCGATTAGGAAAAGAGGAAGTCAAATTGTCCCTGTTTGCAGATGACATGACTGTATATCTAGAAAACTCCATTGTCTCAGCCCAAAATCTCCTTAAGCTGATAAGCAACTTCAGCAAAGCCTCAGGATACAAAATCAATGTACAAAAATCACAAGCATTCTTATACACCAGTAACAGACAAACAAAGAGCCAAATCACGAGTGAACTCCCATTCAGAATTGCTTCAAAGAGAATAAAATACCTAGGAATCCAACTTACAAGGGACGTGAAGGACCTCTTCAAGGAGAACTACAAACCACTGCTCAATGAAATAAAAGAGGATACAAACAAATGGAAGAACATTCCATGCTCATGGGTAGGAAGAATCAATATCGTGAAAATGGCCATACTGCCCAAGGTAATTTATAGATTCAAAGCCATCCCCATCAAGCTAGCAATGACTTTCTTCATAGAATTGGAAAAAACTACTTTAAAGTTCATATGGAACCAAAACAGAGCCCGCAGCGCCAAGTCAATCCTAAGCCAAAAGAACAAAGCAGGAGGCATCACGCTACCTGACTTCAAACTATACTACAAGGCTACAGTAACCAAAACAGCATGGTACTGGTACCAAAACAGAGATTTAGATCAATGGAACAGAACAGAGCTCTCAGAAATAACACTGCATATCTACAACTATCTGATCTTTGACAAACCTGAGAAAAACAAGCAATGGGGAAAGGATTCCCTGTTTAATAAATGGTGCTGGGAAAACTGGCTAGCCATATGTGGAAAGCTGAAACTGGATCCCTTCCTTACACCTTATACAAAAATTAATTCAAGATGGATTAAAGACTTAAATGTTAGACCTAAAACCATAAAAACCCTAGAAGAAAACCTAGGCATTACCATTCAGGACATAGGCATGGGCAAGTTCTGTTTTCAAAGATGTTCAAATGTTGCAGCCCAGGGAAGTCGTGGTGGTGTCCTTTGTCACGTCCAATAAAACGTTCATGTATTTAATTTTCTTTTCTTATGGGAAAACACTTTTGCTAACAAACAAGGCAGTATTATTTTATGTATGCAACCTGTAATTGTGGGAAACATCAGCTTTGGAGTCAAGAAAGCTGGCTTCATCTCTGGGCTTTATTGCTTAACAGTTGTGTATGTAGCGGATGAATCATTTCATCATTGAGTCTCAGTTTCTTCATCTATACAAAGGGCATGATAACACTGTTTATAGATCTTAAAACAGATGGTACATATAAACTGCATGGCATATGGTAAGTTTTCAATAAATACCATTTATTTTTCTTATTATTTTTCAAAAAGTAAAAATAATAAAGATATCATATTTCTGAGTTCTCTCATTGTCTGTTATTAGTTTCTTGTGTTATATGATTGTCCTTGCAAGCAGACAAGTACTACAATCACCAAGAGCTTGAAAATAATTTAAGAAAAAAAAAGTATTGTTACTACTATTATTATTTGCATACAAATTGCTAAGACACTTCTAATTTTGGAGGCAAAACTTATTTATCCTTTAAAGTTTAAGAATTCTGAGGGCGTATCATTGTGGCAATCTCTGGCTTTGCACAATCATATTTTAGACATGAAATAGCTCTGAACCTTGTATTCTAGATCCATAGGCCACAGCAAGCTGAAAGATTCTTAAAGGCCATCCTGAAAAGCCCTTCTACGGATGAAGAAACTGAGACTCAGAGACAGAAGTGGATTGCCCAAGATCTCCCACATGATTAGAGACAGTTTGAAGACTGGAATTTGTATCTTCTGATTCCACATCCAGTAACAGCTTGTTGCCCCAGAGCCTTTGCTGACTCATCATGTAATCTTGGAAAATTCCCCTGACTTCTGTTTACTGGTCTTTCCATGAAACGAAAGATGGCAAGGATATCTCATGATCCATACCTCATGCAGATGTCAGTGGATTTGTTAGGACTAGGCTGCAATACACATTCAGCTCTGTAGAACTGGGCACAATCCATTAATAATTCATAAAAGACACCTAAGTATTACAAAGGGAAGTGGTTTGTCATTGTCAGATGGAAGGAACCTCCTTTCACATGGTGGGGCAATTCAATGTTTTGCAGTCCATAGTGTACCCAGTGACCCTGCCTGAAGTCACTTAACCTCTCTCAGACCCACTGTACTCAATTGGAAACTGAAGATATGGCCCAGAGTATCATTAAGTTTTCTTCTAGCCCTAATATTCTCATACTCTATCAGTTACTTCAATTTGGAACTCCATCATGGACTAACTGCACTTCCCAATGATAAGGATCCATAGCAGCCAAGAGTCACCAGCAAGAAAATCAAAGCAGCTAATGAGAATGAAATTGAAAGTAGGAAAGGAGTATAGATTTCTCTTTAAGCATTGCCTATCTGGTCTAGAAGCGTTACCATGTAAAGATACACTAAGATCTCTTAACGTTGAGTAAGATTTCCAGTCAATGTTTCAGAAGCATTCCAGGTTTCCTGTCTCTCTTCTGTCGTGGGGTGAGCAACCTTCTATGGACTCAATCTATGGACATGTATTGACAAGCTGTAATGAAAAGCCAGGACACGTGGAACCAGGCCAGGATTTAGGGCCAGTTTATTTTTTATTTTTTTGGCTTTATTTAATCTCACTTTCTCTGGGTATAAAAGGCAGCATGAAAGAGAGCTATAATGCCTGGCTGAGGAGTTGCAGAGGCCTATTGCTGGCTGGCTTTTTTTGCCTCGGCCTTGCTGGTTCCACTGAACCTTCATTTCCTCCTCTGTAAGAAAAAGGGGTTGGTTAGATGCTCTTTACAGTTCATTTAAATGCTAGCCTTCCACTTTTTGGCTCTCCTGGGTTTTCAGAGCAGAGTCTCTGAAGGAAGCATCCTTGACCAAGCTTCGTTTCACAGCCCAGAGATCTCCATTCCTGTTCCCTCAGGGGCTTGGGCACAGGAATTGTGTTGAATCCATTTGCAACTGAAATCTGTTCACTGTAATAAGTATTTGTGTTCCAATAATTTTCTAACAGCTTGTAATAAATAAAGCCAAAGGCATTCCTCAAGGAACTGCAATTAAAGATGCATCCATGGTAGGGGGTGGAGGTAGCAGGGGATCTGGAGGAGGGAGATGAGGCTTTCTCTTGAAATCCTGCTAAGGACAAGCAGCTACAGCTCTGGTACCATAAAACTGCTGAATTGACAATGCTTTAATGGCATCACCTTTCGCTAGTCTCAGTTTAATATGTTCCTTGAAGGAATCCTTCATCTGTGGAGACAGGCATAAGCTGACACATTCATAGAGTCTTCTTTAAAATGAGTCTAATGAGTTTACTGTCACTTCAGATGGGTTGGAAATTAATCTGTGGATGAAAGAGTTAAATTTCACCAGCTTGAGCTGTGCAGTGGGCAAGCCCAAGCTGAACATTTGAGGAGCGAACACGCAGAGATAGGCAAAGTTCTTCAGGTTCAAAGGCTTCTTTTGGAAAAGAATCCAAAAAGTTCAGATGCTTTTGCTGAAGCTTATCTGATTTATTCAAGCTGGGGATGGGAGAATGCAGAGGCATTTGTGGAGCTAACCAAACATAAGATGTGTTCTTGCTTTGCTCTTGCTGCCTTAGCTTTTTGGCTTATGTGTGTTTTGAGGGGAAATCTAATCCACATGTTTCAGATCCTTGGTATTGGAATGCATGAAGGTGCTGGCTGGTCGTAGGGCAGCTCAAATGACCAGGTGATGGGTAAGCAGTATGGAGATCATCTGGGCAGAAATACATCAAAGAACAGAAAAGACCAATCATTTCCCCAAGTACTACTATTCCCTGGGGCCTTGTCATCACCTGGTAGGAAGATGGACCTTGCTGGAGTGTGCAAGGGAGGTTTTCACAGCCAGGCCTGGAAGTGGCACAATCACTATTCATTGAGGCAGAGAACAAGGCAGAAAAATGCGGGGGTTTAGCAAAAAGAAGCAAAGTGACAGGACACCATATAGTCTGTGATCCCGTGTACAGCTTAGGGAACGTGCATAAAAACCTGAATTTAGAATTAGAACACACAAGCTTGAATACTTGAGCAACCATAGCCTCAGTTTCCTCACCTGTGAAATGGATATTTTGATCAAGAATCCCTGCTTCATGCGGTTGAGAAGACTAAATGAAATAATGGTGATGAAAGTTCTTGGTTCTGTGCTTGGTGCAAAAAAAAGGCACTGAATAAATATTTATTTTTTATTGTTTAATTTAAGTTAGATTTAATGCAAATCCTGGTTCCTTTGTGTGTTCCCCAAACTGCTTTACCCTGTCTCCAACCCAAAAATTCCCATTGTCACTCTGAGAGCAGCAAGAAGTACATTATCTCTGGAAAACAATATAAATTGGCTCACATATTTTTTTCCACGCTAAACAGCATGATTTCAAAATGCTGGAAAAAGCCAGAGCCAAAGTAAATTCCCCCAACCTTTCTCTCTCTCTCTCTTTCTCTCTCTCTCTCTCTCTCTGTCTCTCTCACACACACACACACACACACACACACACATGAACTTTTAAACCTTGCAAATCAGTCAAGTGAAAAAAGAAAGAAAGAAAGAAAGAAAAAGCCCAGCCTTCCATTGCTTCACATCATATATATATCGAGTTCACTTCACAAACACAAGGTGCACTGTCAGAAGTGCCTTCGGCAAAGTTTGTACTTTGCTTGAATTCTAACTTTTGTTTACCAGGGTAATAAACCAGTCCTCTGCTGCACCAGGTGTAAAGCCATTATGAAAAGGCATATTTGTATTTCACCCCACCTCAGATGTACTGTATGTGGGACATCCTGCACTGTAAGAGCAGCCTGGATTTATTTACAAAGAGAGGCGCTCAAGCACAGAGAGGAGTGTCTCCAGGCTGGTAAAGGCTGAGCCCCTGTGAAGAACTGGTCATCTAATCTTCCTCTTTCCTTTCGGCCACCTGCCCCTTCAGGCAACCGCGCCTTCCCTCTTTGCAGTGACAAATCATCCAGCCTGCCAGCAACCCTCCAGGGGCCTTTGCAGTCTCTGCATAGGCAAGTTACGTCTTCCTGAGTTTTTTGTCCTAAATTTTCAACCAATCTATTATTGACAAGCCTTGTACAGCCAGATTAGAGTAGGCAAATGCGGCAGCTGAGGAAACTTCTCCTACCCTGTGCCTGAAAATCTCCACAAGCTTTTCTTCCCCTTCCTTCACAGGAACCGGTCATACCCTGATGGGCTATCTGAGGCCTGGGATGGGTGGGAGGAAACTTTCACCCAAATCTCTGACTGAGCTAAATGGCCCGGAACTCACTCTAAATCATCTACTGAAATCCTGGCACAGAAAGGAGGAAAGAATGTATGGAAAAGGGCAGACCTAGAATGCCAGGGCCATTAGCCTGGGCAAGTAGAAGAGCTGCAAAGGGGGTCCCTACGCTGTTGTTGATTCCAGGAGAGTCTGGCAGACCACCCAGAAACTTGCATAAGGCACACAGCAGCAGCAGTGGCATCCCAGCTCAACACGTCGGCTGCATGACACAGGCAATTTTCTCAGTCCTCGGCTGGAGCCTGGAGCCTCCCATTTGTCTTCTGGGAGGTAATTCCAATTTCTTCAGAACTTTGAGTTCTCATATTTCCTAAGCCCCTACTAGGTGCAGAAGAGTCAGCCAGGGCACTAGCCCATCTTAGGCACTCAATAAGTATTCTTAAACAATGAATTGGGCCAGGCGCAGTGGCTCACACCTGTAATCCCAGCACTTTGGGAAGCCGAGGTGGGCGGATCACTTGAAGTTAGGAGTTTGAGACCAGCCTGGCCAACATGGTGAAATCCCATCTCTACTAAAAATACAAAAATTAGCTGGGCATGGTGGTGGGCACCTGTAATCCCAGCTACTGAGGAGGCTGAGGCAGGAGAATGGCTGGAACCCAGGAGGAGGAGGTTGCCATGAGCTGAGATCACACCACTGCACTCTAGCCTGGGTGACAGAGTGATAATCCCTCTCAAAAAAAAACAAAACAATGAATGATTCTAGCTTTATCACTTTAAAAAGTAAAATCTTGAGCAAAGATCCCTTTGTGAACTCATATTTATTATGTCTAAAATGGGAATTATAAAAGTTACTACCTTTCAGAATTGTCGTTACAAATAGGAAGCAGGTGAAGAGCTCTTGGTAAGCTTGCAAGAACTGCACCAACATTGCTGGTCACAGGTATGTCTAACACCTCCTCATGCTCGTGCATCTTGACCATGCTTTGCCAGTCATTGTCTCCCGTACATTGCCTAGAAACTCAATGCAACACACATCCATTGAATGACTACTGAGGTTTAGGTACAGTGGAAAGCACAGAGTGTATAGAGATTGATAAAACATCCTTGTCCTCAGGGAGCTTAGTAAATGAAGAACGAGTGTTGGGAAAAGACATTTCATCACTGAACACATCATTATTAAGTGTGTAATAGTCAGTCATTCAATCACTGTTCATTGAGGGCTAATTATGGACCAGGTACTGCTCTTGGCATTGGGCATTGTTTTAGTTAGGGTAGCCTCATGAAATGAGTCAACACAGAACTTATTTCTTGCTCACATAACAGTCCTGGAGGAGAATGTAGGTTGCTGGGGCAACTCTCCTTCACTTAGTCATTCAAGAGGCCAGGTTTCTTTCATCTCGTCCCTCTACTATTCCCTGGGGCCTTGTCAACATCTGGTAGGAGGGGGGACCATGCTGGAGTGTGCATGGGAGGTTTTCACAGCCAGGCCTGGAAGTGGCACATGTATTTCTACACATGTTCCATTAGCTGGAACTCAGTCACACCTAACTACAAAGGAATCTGAAATGAGCCCTGCTCTATTTTCAAGAAAAAGAAAGATTTTGGTGAACATCTAACTGACTGACACAAGGATATAGCAAATAAGAAGATCGTGCTCCTATCCTCAAGGGGCTTACAGATTTGGGAAGGTTATGCTACATAAATAAACACATAACCAAAATCATCTCAGGTACCATGAGGAAAATAAAATAAGGAAATGTGACTGTCATTTAAGGTGAAGGGGGCCTTTCTTAGATGGAGAAGCGGTCGTCTGACTAAATAACAGTCGAACTGACACCCAAATGACGAACAGTTATCAGTTAAGAGAGAGACAAGAGGAGAGGAATCCAGCAGAAGCTACAAGTGCAGGGCCCTGAGATGGGAAGTGCCTGGCATGTTGAGAGCAAAGCAAAGGCCAGTGTGGTGTGTGAATGAGGGCAGGACACACAGAATGAGAGTGGGAAGCTAGGGAAGGGCCACATGATGAAGGGCCTTAGAAACCATGGTAAAACTTGGATTTTAAACAATAAGTTATATTTCAAGATTCATGGCGACCAACACAGAGAAGGAATATATGCCAGTCTGGAAGGGGGGGGAAGCATGCTGGAGTGTGCATGGGAGGTTTTCACAGCCAGGCCTGGAAGTGGCACATATATTTCCACTCATGTTCCATTAGCTGGAACTCAGTCACACCTAACTACAAAGGAATGAATGAATCTATCCTCGGATTCATTAATCCATTCATTGCTCTTCCCTCAACCACAGAGGGATGACCCTTGTGTATCCCAAGTACCCACATCAGCTGGCTTCCCCTGGGCACAGCCAGTGGGAGGCATTGTCAGGAGACGGAGTGGCAGGAGGCATGAAGAAGCTGGGTTTATTTCTCTCCCTTTCTGCCTCTGCCAGCACCTCTGGCTCATTCTGTCCCCACCCACATCTCCAGCTTCTACTGGACAGGCCCACCGTGGTCCAGTTTCTACCAGGTGACCCTGGCTTCTGGATTCCAGTAACATGACCTCCTTTCTTTATCTCTCTGGCCTAGTCTAGCAGCACCAGTGTAATAACTTCTGCTATTGCTAATGTCTGGGTTAGCTTCTTAACTTCTTCCATCACCTGTGTAGCCAGTGACCTACATTAAACTCCCTCTGCTTAGACACTTAGAGTAGCTTCAGTTTCCCTAGTGGGACCCTGATGACTGATACAAGGTACAAATCCCTTGCTGTGAGAATGCCCTCTCAGCACCAGGTATCAGGCCTGGCACATAGGAGGTCTACAGTGAATGCATTGCTGCTGCAACAACACAAATTTATTCTCTCGCAGTTCTGGAGGTCGGAAATCTACAATGGATTTCACTGGACTAAAATCAACAAATCCGTAGGGAAAAATCTGTTTTCTTGCATTTTCCAGATTGTAAAGGCTGCCTGTACTCTTGGCTCCTGGCCCCTTCTTCCATCTTCCAAGCCAGCAATGGCAGGTCGAGTCTTTCTCAAGATATCACCACTCTAGTTCTGACTCTTCTGCTTCTGCTTCCCTCTTTCCTACTTATGGGTCTTTTGATTACACTGGGGCCACTTGAATAACCCTAGATAATTTTCCCGTTCTGTGGTCAGCTGCAGCAAGCTTAATTTCATCTGCAACCTTAATTCTCCCTTATCATGTAATATAACATATTCACAAGTTCAGAGCATTAGGACATGGACAGGACACGGACAGGACACGGACATTTTTGTAGGGCCATTATTCTGCCTACAGAATAGTGTCTGAGCAAATAAGTCCGAATGGGAGAGGGGAGGCTATGAGGGTTTGCTAAGGAGACAACAGCAGAATGCCTTATACTGCATGTAGTAAGAACTCAATGCCTGTGAGTTGAAATGAACATAGAGGCATAGAGGTACTTTGAAGAGGGCATTTGGGTCCCCTGGTTTAGAGGTTCTTTCTAGGATGCTTGAAGCACGGCTCGCAGTTTCACACCCCTGACAGTGTACTCTTGTCTGCTTTGCCTGGAAGGCAATGCTGGGACACAGCTCCTATTAGTCTCTCACCCAGGATGGCACGTAGGTTTCTTGTTTTCCCAAAGAAAGGTTCCCTTCGGAGAGGGGAGTGGGTGAAGGCAAACTGTTGGCTGCAGCACGTGAGGCCCATCAGTTCCAATTCAGGGACAACTGGAGTTGATGCAGGCGTTCCATCCAAATGTAATCAAACGCCTCCTGTTGCCAGACGATGTGCTATTCAGTGGGGGGCTGGTGAGGGTTGTTGTGAATCTGAGATGCCTTCTGTAACTTTATCAGATGGGTACTGGGAGGAGAGGAAGGAGAGCAGACAGGGAAATTCACTTCACTGGTAAATAAACTTCCAAACTAGCAGATTCCTGAAAAACTCCTGAAACTGCCTACTGGGGAGAAGATCCACAATGAGACTGTGGGTGGTGAAGACTCAGGTGGGAGGATCTGTGTCAGTGTAAGCCCGTGGGGCAGCGCACACGGCCCAAGATCTCGAGGGAAACCCTGGATCCCGCTCCTCCTCTTCTTTATGTGTTGGGGGTGGGTTGGGGGTGAGTTTGAAGAGGACAGTTTCGGTAAGTATAGAATGGCTTTCTCTATTTTAAGCAAGATTTTATGGAAATGACTTTCTTTAAACTGCTTCATTTGAACTGGAATTCCCCCACCCACCCCTCCCACGCTTCCTGCTCACCCCCAGCACCCTAGGGCAGAACAAGATGAGGAAGAGTCCTTGCCAGGTCTGATCTTGGAAGAAGGTGAAGCCTGCCTTTAGGAGCCTGGCATGGGGGTTAATGTCTTAATCGCTACACCGCCGAGACCTGCAGACTCTGATATCTATGTTTCTGAGCTTTTTGAATCACTTTGGTTACTGAGGGCATCTTTGGGAAATCTTTGGGATGGATGCCTGTTAAGGGAGTGTGTCTCGGTTAAGTACCTCCAACTACTGTTGTCAATTTGAGAACATTATTTAGAAAGAGTTTTGCTATATAAATTTGCTTATGTAACTGGCATAGAGGTAGTGTAATTGCATATTTTATCAGCATAGATACATGGCATTAGGGATGTATTTCCTTCTCATAGCAATGTTTGGTTCCTGAGAACCTTGAAGGATTAAGGGCTATTAACTCACTCCAAAATGTACAATGGTAGGCATAGGACTCCCCTGGAAGGATTCATGAGACATTTAAGAGAAAGTCTGGTTGTGGGAGGCAGGGGGCGAGAGAGAAACTGGCTTTTCATTGCATACCCTTTTGTGCCTTTTGAATTTTGTACCTTATGTGTGTGTTAGCTATATAAAAATCAACAAAATGTATTTTGTAATATACAGAATCATGACTTCAACTACATAAAATCAGACATATACAACAAGGAAACTACAATAAAATTTAAATAGCACCAACTCCTTGTAATGAGATTGTTTCTCTTATCTTTCCTTTTAGATATTTTCTACATCTTCCTCAATTAATAATAATAATAAATAGGGCTTTTTCAATGATTTTATAAACTGCACTTTTTTAAAATTTTACTTTAAGTTCTGGGATACAGGTGCAGAATGTGCAGGTTTGTTACATAAGTATACATGTGCCATGGTGGTTTGCTGCACCCATCAACCCGCCATCTAGCTTTTAAGCCCTGCATGCATTAAGTATTTGTCCTAATGCTCTCCCTCCCCTTGCCCTTGTGTGATGTCCCCTTCCCTGTGTCCATGTGTTCTCATTGTTCACCTCCCACTTATGAGTGAGAACATGTGGTGTTTGGTTTTCTGTACCTGTGTTAATAAACTGCATTTTCTAAACAATCAGGGAGAACAGTGTTTTCATATGCCACTGCTATATTAATCTATAGATCAGGGCTCGAGCTGATACAACAGTCTCCACCCATATGCCTTTTTCCTTTTCCAGTTTCTTTTCAGTTTGCCAGTGAGTGGGCTGTTTCTAGGTCTAAATCGTGGATCTCTTGTTCACTCAGTCATAGTGAAACATCGTGAGTACATCACCCTTCGTGACGGCTAGGTTTCAGCGGCTAGGTTTCGGTTCAGATAACCTCCTTGTTATCATGATCATTTCTTCCGTCATCCATCACCATCACCCACTGTCAGCAAGCTCTTCTCAGTTCAGTGCCATATGCATTTTTTAAGCACCCTCAACCTTGGGCCCCTCATAGAGCCATGTGCCATGGGGCATGCGGAAGTAAATCCAAACTGTTCCACCCACCAAGATGCTGAGTCTTGGATAGGAGACAGCATATATGGAGTTAGCTTTGACTGGAGCCAGAGGGTGGTGAGTGCTTTCAAAGATATCATGATGCAATATGACTATCAGGTGGGAGAAGCAGGGAATACCTTTAAAAGGTAGCATGGGATATAATGACTCTCTGATGGGAGAAACAGGGAGGAAAATTTCCTTCCTTTACACTGTCTGCATTCTTCACCTTGCTTCTCTCCATGTCCTTTGTCACACTCTGCAATATGTTATGTCCTTGTCTTGGGCCTTTCTTACCTACTACGGCCCAGGTGAGTATGCAATGTGATAGAGATACCAGCAAAATGCTATGGGGCTTACAGGAAGCCGAGATTAACTCCACTCTGGAGACAGAATTCTTTGGGGAGGTAGCATTTGAACAGACTTCGATGGACAGATGGCGTTTAGATAGCAGAAAGCAAAGGAAGAGTGAGCTGAAAGAAAGAGGAGGGCAAAGGGAAGTGGCTTGCTGTGCAGTGATGCACTTTTCTGAACTTCAGATTCTATAGCTGCAATGTGAATTGGATAGCACCACTGGCCCCAGAGGTTGCTGTGAGGATCAAGCGGTGCACCCAATAGCACAGCTAATATTTACATCACACCCACTGGGTTCCCACAGTCACATAGCTAGCAGGAGCAGGGCCAGGAGACACATCCAGGGCTCAGAAGGAAAGCCCTTGACTGCTATTGTATAGTACCCTCAAAGGATGAAAAAGTCGTCCATAAACCACTTTTACAAGTGTAAATTATACTACTCCTTCTAACCTAAACCTGACACTTGGACCCTAGAGTTTTCTGATCTAAAATTCTAGTTTGTTTCTGAGCTTCCTGGATAGTCAGTAGCCTGCTAACCTGGTATCTAGTCTGATTTCCAGGCTGTTACTCTAGATGTGAACACTCTCAGAACTCAAGAGTGGGATTCAAACCGGAGGACCCAGCCTGATTTGGCCTGGCTTGAGGCATTGGGAGGGCCACTCACCCTAGGTCTGACTGTGACCAGAGCTCCTTGACTTCCTCTCTGAGGAAACCACCAGCATTCAGAAGCCCCTCTTAGTTCTAAAGTTCTCAGCTGCTGAAGACATGAGCCACTTAGACGTCTTGCAGGTTGATGGCCTTGTTGAAGAGAGGCAGCAGCGGGCCAATATACTTCCAGGTATGTGAAAAGCCAAATAAAACAGTCTTGCCTTTGCTTAATACCATGATGCCCTCTTTAGAGGAGACTCATTCTTACTGGAGAAATGCAAGTTAACTCACAGCCCAGTGGAATCAAGTCTTGCAGCTGGTGTCATGGTCATATTCCCTGAGAATGTTCTCCATTGTTTGTTTTGAATACCGCTGTGGTGGCACCTGCGATGTCACCATTACCACGACTGACAGAAAAATTATCCTGGAATAAAAGTTCCTTTTCTTTGGTCTCTCAGGAAAAAGAAAAATCTTTAGAGTGATACCACGTGTTTGTCCTGTGCCTTTTAGCTTACAGTGTCTTTCACATAAATTACTTTTGGTCTCCTAACAACTTTGTGGTGATGTGTGTGTGCAAGAGGGGATATGGCACAAAGAAGGCTCATGGAGGAGAGGAATTAATTCCTCTAGATTCATGGGGTCCCTGAGGCTCAGAGAGGTCAAGCAACATGATGAAGTTCACACAGGCCGTCAAAGATAACGCAGGAACTCAGATGCTGGTTTCCTGCCTCCAGACTTCGTGCACTTCTAACTTTCTTGAGCTCCCGGGGACACCACATCTTTAGGTCAGCAGAAATGGAGGGAGCCTCTTTGTTTCGTTACTATACCTTCTGAAGTCCAGTCTCAGCTACATTCTTCTAAGGAATCCATCAATTTTAGTTGAAAATGCAACAGAGGTGCTGTTTCTCAAGTGGGGTCAATTTTGCCCCTGGGGGACATTTAACAATGTCTGGAGACATTTTGGGTTGTCACAACTGGGCAGAGGGGAGTGGGTGTCCCTAGTATTTAGTGATTAAAGGTTAGAGATTTTACAAAACATCCTACAATGCACAAGACAGCCACCACCCCCACCCCCAATAACAAAGAATTATTCAGGCCAAAATGTCTACAATGCCAAGGTGGGGAAACTGTGTTGGAGGAAAAACAAAAAACAAAACAAAACAAAAACCCTACCTCCAATTCCCAGATCACATGCACTTAGAAAGCTTTTCATAATGTCACATTTCTAAAACCAGCTACAGATGTTTTGCAAGCATATTTTTCTCCTATCATAAGGAGGATCTGCTAAATATGTCATAGCTGGAAGGGGAAACTGAGGCCCAGAGAAAAGAGGTGACTGTTCAGGGTCACCCAGCTAATAAATGATGGAGAAAGAGCAGGCCCATTCTCCTGCCCTAAGGAGAATGCATTTTCTATTTCATCATGCTAAGCTTTGAGCCATTTTCTGACTCACTGATTCAATAAATGTTGTGATCTGAATATGCTCACTGACACAGACTTGCTTACAGCTTATTCTCATATAAAAATGAGGAGATGTGAAAAAAAAATATGAAGACGTGAAAAAACCCAATACAATGTGAGAAGAACCTCGTTGATTCTGCCTCAGTTCCCTTGATGTCTTTAGACCCACACCCACGGCACAGCTAGCTGCTGGACGGAGGGGCTTTTAGTCTCTTTTTGAAGAGATAAAAGGTAAAAGCGCTCTACTGGAAATGAAACTGACGTCATTGAAGCCCTCAAGTTTCCTTGCAGAAGGCACATTACTGAAAATATCTAAGTTTCTTGGAACTTCAATCTTTTTTTTTTTTTCTTATTTGATTTTCATAGCTTGTTCTGTTGGTTTAATGTTTGTTTTTCACTCAGCCAGTCAGTGAAACTGGGTTGGTCAGTGAACTTTCTAGGGACTGGAGGTTTCACTTTCAGGGTCTAAAAGTTTTGGTTTGGGCTTTTAAAGCCTTCATTAAGACAATTAGGGTTTAGTATTCTAGGCCAAGAGTGAATTTAAAATATATGCATGCAAAAATTGCTTAGATAGTATTTATTGAATAGGTTAATTTCGACAAAATATTTATCCAACATGTGCTCTGTATTAGGCTCTGCCATAGGCAACAGAGAAACAGGCCTAAGCAAGACCCAGATGCTTTCTTCCCTCTATTGCTGACAGTCTGACTGGGGAAATTAATCAGTAAATAGTTCTCATCTACCCCTTAAAAAAAAATCCCTTACACTCTATGGAAGACTGAGCTCAAATTTGATTCTCTTACTAGAATATCCTTACCTTTTTTTCTTTGTCAAATTCCTATTCAGTTTTTGGGGATAAAAGCAAACGCCAACTCTCAAAAAAACCTTTAGAAATCTCCCTAGGTAATCAGAAAATGCTTGTTCAGTACATCTTCAACCTCTTCTCCAAATGGTTACAAAACCATTCAGCATGCATTGTGGCCCCTTGTGGGAAAGCGGTGTAGGCTGCTCATTAAGAGGCACCCTTGTTTAAAACTAAATTGTATCACCTGCTGGTGCCTTGAGCCGTTTACTTAGACTCTCTGAGCCCAGTTTCATCACCCGTTGTGAGGATGAAGTATGGCACAGCCTGTGCAGTACCTGGCATATGGCAATTGCTCAGTAGAGTTAGCCTAAGTGTCAGGCACTAAGCTCTCTGTGCTGCAGAGGATCCAAAAATTCAAGTGACACGGGCACTTCTCCCACAGAGCTCATAATATAGCAAGTAGAAACATTCACAAAACCTCTGCAAAAGATAGACCACGACATGTTGAGAGGTGACAGCGTGCTGGCAGCCCTCACAGCCTTCGCTCACTCTCGGCGCCTCCTCTGCCTGGGCTCCCACTTTGGCGGCACTTGAGGAGCCCTTCAGCCCACCACTGCACTGTGGGAGACCCTTTCTGGGCTGGCCAAGGCCAGAGCTGGCTCTCTCAACTTGTAGGGAGGTGTGGAGGGAGAATGTTAGAACATTTATTATAAAAACTATTGAGGAGCAGATGAACATTAATTCTGCATGGTGGAGCTGATTATCTGCAAAGGTTCTTAGAAAGGATAGAATTTAAGCTAGAGCACGAAAAGAGGATAGGATCTTTGAGGCAAGTCTTGCAGGCAGAGGAGAAGGGGAAAAAAGTGTATCGGGCATGCCCAGAAGAGGAAATGGCTTACCCGACAAAAGGCAGTGAATGTGAGAGCACTGGGTGTGGCTAAGCCTTTGTGTCGCTGAAGGGTGAGATTTTAGAGGTAGCATAAGGTGTGAGAGAAGAGGGTTTGAGATATGGGTGGAATTAAGTATGGGATTATTAACAAAGTTAATTGGAAAACAGCATCAAATTCTTAAGGGTTTGAAATGCCCAGTGCAATGTTTGGACTTCCCTCTGAGAGAAAAAGGGAGGCACTCATGTTTCTGAGTACAAGGACGGCTTGAATTGATGAGATTCCTGCTATCAAGTTGCTCCATCTGGTCAAGAACAAGGTAGAGAACAAACTGTAAGAGGATGTGATGAGTGAGACACTAAAAGCCTGAAAGAGGAAACCATTAAGGAGGAAGGCTTTAAGAGAGGAAAAGAGGAAACCTAACACCCTGATCATTCCTCCACCATCTTGTGCTTGTCTATTAATGCCTGTCTTCTTCTCTCAACTCTGAGTTCCTTAAGAGCCCACCCAGCACAGTGCCTGTCATTCAACAAAACTTCAGAAAATGTGGATAAAAATAAGAAATTGTAGATAACTTTAGACATAGTAAGTATAGTGGATAGGAAACAAAGAGTGTTAAGGCTAGGAGACCTCTTAGGAATTTTTTGCAATAGCTCAAGTGAGAACTGTTAAGTCTGGAAGAACTGCAGTGGAGTGGGCACAGAAGGGCGAGGATCAACAGAGATAGAGTAGGTATCGGGCTTGACGCAGTGGCTCATGCCTGTAATCCCAGCACTTTGGGAGGCCAAGGCAGGCAGATCACTTGAGATCAGGAGTTCAAGACCAGCCTGGCCAACATGGTGATACCTCGTCTCTACTCAAAATACAAAAATATTAGCTAGGTGCGGTGGCACATGCTTGTAATCCCAGCTACACAGGAGGCTGAGGCAGAAGAATCACTTGAACCAGGGAGTTGGAGGTCACAGTGAGCCGAGATGGCACCACTGCACTCCAGACTGAGCGACAGAGCAAGACTCTGTCTCAAAAAAAAAAAAAAAAAAAAAAAAAAAAAGGGAGGTTTCAGGGATTGGTTGGAGGTGAGGAGGATAAGCGAGGAGGCAGAGAGTAGAGATACTGAGGCTGGGTGCTTGGAAGCGTGATGATGCCATCAACCTATCAACTCAGAGCAGAAGGGCTCGAATGACAAGGACATTGCCCAAGTAGGAATTCAACATATATTTGTGGAGAGGATGGATGGATTGATGGTTGGATGGGTCTTCAACATAATCACGGAATTATAGACTCATTTATTATTGGGGAGCTTACATATCATCAGCCCTATTATTCTATATATGAGTGAAATGAGGTAAGACAAGAACTGACTGCTTTTGATCACATAGCTACCAGGTGATAAATTTAGGGCATGAAACTCCTAAGCTAGTGTTCTTTCCAGTATGTTATATAGTTATTTTCTTCAATTCTTAAAAAGAATTTCAGAGGAAATGGTATGCATGAATATCATATACCACTTGTAATTTATTTTTTTAACTAAAAGCTACATTGGGAATTTCATTTCCGTTTCTCTGATTAAAATAGGAATTCTAAAAGTCATGCATATTGATTGAAAAGTCCTCGGCTTTGGGGCCAAATTCTTCCAATGGCTGTTACCTTCTATAATCCCATTTTCCAAGACATTTCTCTCTTGCCTACCCAGATTCACAACTTGCAGAATATGAAGCATGCCTGAAGAACTTGTACAGCAGAGAGCGTGGCATAATTTTAGCCTAGAGGTAGTTCTAAGGGTAGTTCATCATTTTGCAAAGGTGAAATTAACTTTTAGGTAAATCACGTGGAAATTTACTTTTAGATGAATCACATGGATCTAAAAAAAAAAGGACTGATTTCCTTAAATCACATCAAAAACAAGTCCCTTGACTTTTTCACACTTTGTGTGTATCGAGTGCCTGCGATGTACTCCTCAGTGCTCTAGTTGTCATAGTGGAGAGGATGATACAGAAGTTTAAGATACAGTTCTTCCTTTAAGGAGTTCTTATCCTAAGTAAGGAGATGAGACTCATATGGGAGAAAAAAATCACACAGTAATTTATGATGCAACAATTGTTTCTTTTCCTTGGTAACTTTCAGGAGTTAAACAACAGATGGATTAAGTGAATCTCAACCTGGGAAGCTTATCACATCAAATTTTTGGGGGGGTATTTGTGGGTGACTACAGCATCTCGGCCTATAGGTCATCAATCTCTGATGTCAGAGAACACATCTTCTCACTTTCTTGTCCTCCAGGGACAGCATTACAGTGGACAATGAATCAACACTGTTGCCAGGAGGCAGGCATAGAGTTTGAGGGGGAAAAGAGAGAAGGTGCAGGAAACCCAGCCTCGGAGGACCCATCAGGAATCTCCTCACCTTTGTTCTCTCTCTTCTCCAATTCATCTTCCACACTAAACCAGTTGTTAGGAGCTTCTGAGAGTCCCAATATTGCCAGTATGTTCTAATAATAGCCATAACATTTACTGAGCATTACTTCATGGCAGGCACTGTCCTGAACACTTCATGTGCTATATGTACATCTTATTGCATAGTGACGACAGATCTGGAGTGTTGGTCCCAGTGTTGCCAATACCTAGGTGGTTGCTATTAGAAAATTAATTCACTCTTTGCCATTTCCTCATCTGTTGAATGATGAGGGAGTTCCAGGTCTAAGAACTATGGGAAGATTCTGCTCCAAATGCCTGTTGTTCGATCCACAAATATGCCCCAAGATCATCCCACCAGTTGGTTATATCAGGCTGTGCTGGCCACAGAGGGTCCTCAAAACCTGCCTAGATTCCAATGTGCCTGGGCCAACTGCCTGGTCTAACTGTGTCCCTAGCTGGGCCTGGCAGAGAGGTGGTGGCCGGGTCAGCAGAGATGATGTTGGTACAGGAAGAGGATTTTTCTCAGGATAAAAGGCTGACTCTAGCCTGCAGCTGATGGCCTTTAATAGCCTAATGATCACGTGAGAGTCCTTGGCTTGGTCTGGCCTGGCCAGGCCCTGAGCACTAGCAGGAGAGCCCCACCCAGGTTAATTGATCTGTTTTTATCCTCTGACAGGCCCTGGGCAGGAGTTAGCACATTTTCCCCCGTGCACAGATCTTCTCTGTGCCAGGCTTACAAAAGGAAGTTTCCGGAGCTGAGCAGGTCTGGCACATTTCAAGTTGTCCTGAGTCTTGTCCTCATGGTTCTCCACTTCTCTTTTTTCTCTCCAAACTTTTCTCTCACCCCCCTCCAGCTGATTTTGTTCTCTTTTCTCATTTTAACTGACTGACCTCCCTCCTCCTTTCCTTCTTTCCTTCTCTTTTCTCTCCCTCCCTCCTTTCCATCTTCCCTCCCTTCCTTCTTTCCTTCCTCCTTCCCTTCCTCCCTCCCTTCCTTCCCTTTTTCTCCCTCCCTCCCTTACTCCTTCCCTGCCTTCCTCCCTCCTTCTTTCTCTTCTTCCTTTCTTTCTTCTTTCTTTCCTCCCTTCCTCCTTACTTCCTCCCTCTTCCTTCCCATGTTTATTTGTTCTGTCTTTTTCGTCTCTATCTTCCTTATTCCAGTACCCTCACTCCAGATTCTCCCTCTTTCTCCAATCTGTCACCAATACTTCAGAAACCTCTCTTTTGCTTTCCTTCCTGCCATACTGGATAGAAGTCAAATGGCTATTTGTGTAATCTTCTCCTTCTCTGCTCCTTCAAGTGTTTGAGCAAAGAGGCCACATTGTCTTTCACTCTTTCCAAAACAGTTTCAGGTACCACCCCTGGTGTCTGACCCTTGTCACATTCCACTCACAATAACCAAGTTGACCAGTGCCAGTGCCCAGACAACAGATCCAGGCCTGTAGCCAAAGCCAGTTGGGGGTTAGCTCTGGGAGGCCCTCATGCTGAGACTGGCAACCCAAAGTTTGCAAGTTGTCTTTTTTTTCTTTTCCTTCACCTCTTGTGCCTAGGCAGCATCACTCTGTGTACTCAGGCTACACTTGAGTAGTCATGGATGAGTGCTATGAATTCATAGGTGTAACAACATAAGATATCAGATATAGCCAAGACAGATCTGCCCATTATTTGACCTTTCTTGATTCTTCATAAAGAATGAAGTGGAGGCCACTACTATGTTTGCCGTCACTCTGAGGGGCTCCTAGGGCACAATCAGGTTACGGACGAAGTTCTTATTTCTTCTATTCATTCATTCAATAAGCATAACTGAATAGCATTTCCGGCATTGGAAACAAGGACATGAAGGTGTTCCCAGTTCTCAAAAAGCTGACAACTTAACAGAGGAGATGGACCTTAGAAAAGCTTGAGGTAATTATTAAGGAAAATACAGATGAAGTGCCATGGAATATAGACTGGCTGTGGAAGATGGTAAAATACTCAGAGAAGAAGATATTTGACCCAAGTCCTCAGTTGTTGCAGAAACAAAAAGACCCAACCATTAGCAGGTGTGCAAGATAGCCAGAGGGACTGGTATTAATTAAAAGGAAAAAACCACAAATAATTTGGGAAAAAGACACAAAAAATGAATTAAACCCTAGCAAAAACTAAGAGCTAAGAGTCAAGGATTTAATCCACTCACTCTCCCCTTCCAATGCCACTGATAATTTTACTTAAAGTGGATGTATGCCAATCAATTCCTCAGCCCCAATTCAAGGTTAGACATCCAAAAGCCAGAAGAATGACATGCTAGAAAGATGATTTAGAACCAAAAGGTTTGAAACATGGTTCTGCCTTTAACATGCTACTTTGAGCAAAGTTCTCCCTCTTTAGTCCTCAATTATATTCCAAGTTCCCCTCAGCTTTAAATGTGATGTTTGTTTCTAGGACTGAGAGTGATTTGTTGGGTTCTGCCATGACCCTGAGAAGAGGCCCTTCTGTGTCTTCCATGTTTATTTGGCCTGTGTTCCTAAAGCCACAGTCTTTTGGGGAAGGAAGTGTGGGGCATATTTTTACACATTTTATAAATGAGGACTAGAGAAATGCGCAAGTCCTACCCTCCCCACCCCAAATCATGCTATTCACATCTTTCCAAGACAGCAGATGGAAAAAGGCAGATAAAAGACTGAAGTTATGTCTTTAAAAGGGTAGAAATCTGTATGGCATCCTAGAGCAAGAGGATGAAGAGGATGACGCAGTTTAGCCCCTAAGGAAACTGAGACCCAGAAAAAGCACATGTCTTGGCCAAGATTACAGAACATTTCAGTGGCACAGCTGGGTCTCAGAGGCTTGTTGGGCCATTGGTCAGTGCTCTTTTTATTATGCCAAACATGCCCATGTCTCCTCCTCAGCTTCTCAGGAGCTCCATGGCCAGTTCACCTCCCCATTCTGACACCTAACGCCAACAGTGAGGCTCCGTCCTTGAAGAGATGTAACATGTTCTGGAGAAGACGTCAAGGGTCACTTCAAAGTGTGCACAGGTGAGTTAATGAGAGCTGCTGCCTTTCAGTGTGGGCTACTGACGCTTTCTCCAACAGGTAGGTGTCTTGTGTGCAAAGGCCAATAGTATTTCCTGCAATCTGGAGGCAGATTCTGCTCACAATCTCGAGACACAGCAAACTCTCTCCTCACCCAAGAAGAGGATGGGATGAGGCACAATGAAGAGGTAGGGAGGAGGAGACGGAGCAAAGATACTTTTTTGTTTGGTGGAGAACACACAGCCAACACGTTTGAAATGCACACAATCACAGTTTCTTCTCCTTTCCCTCAGGAAAGAAAACTGATCCTGTAGCCATTGAAAAACAGGACTGAGACCAGGAAGGGCAAGTCGTGTGTGTCAGCATTGTGGACCTTTATATAAATAATAATTTTCCAGTGGGAACTGTGATCTCTTCTTGTCTCTTCTATTTTTAAATGCTAATTACTTCTGATCTTGTTTACGTAGGCGGAGCTAATAAGAACATTTGCTTCGTAACCATTGAACCTAATGTATCTGTTTTTGGACACTGGTGATTTATTTTTGCACACATGCTCCAAATTGGTGCTAATTACTTTAAAGGATCAGAGTTTCTATTCCAAGAGGGATGACGACAGAATGTCAATTTGGAGTCTCTGAGCATAATGTCCCAATTATCAATGCATTCCAGACCAGAATGGACTTGGCACCTTCTTGAAGGGATTTGGCTTCACTTTTATCAGCCAGTCCCTGGTTGTAGCTTCATTAAAACTTGCTTTCTAGTAACTTGTGGATGTGCCTATGCTTTTCTCTGTCTCGAAGACCCTTTAGTGTCATATCAGTATCCTGAATACCTACCTTTTCATTTCCAGATCAAATACTTCTCCCTCTGAGCCTGTTTTGATCTCTTTGGCCCAAGATAATTTTAATTCCTAAGATTTTCTGATCCCTTTCTTAAAGAGGTTAGCACTTTCTACATTGTGTTGTAATCATTTGCTTACATTCTTACCTCCTTTCTACTAGATAAGCCCCTTAGTGACAATACCTTATCTGAATTATCTTTGTCCCCACTGCACAATAAAACTTCTCCTGGTGCCCTGTACATAATAAGTGCTTTACACATTGATTTAATTGAGGTTTGTTTATAATATCCTACATGCTCCAGAAACATTTTAAGGTAGATTTAAATAAATATTTATGCAACAAAGGAATGAATACATCTATACGCACACAGAATTACTAAAGTCTGTAATCAAAATACGAAGCATAACTACACAGTACAAAATTTAACTATCATACCTAAAAGAAAACCAAACACGATGCTGTGGGGAATGCTTGAGAGGTAGTAACAAAGGCTTTAAATCTCAATGACCACCAAAGTAACCCACATTTCTGATATGGTATTTGCTCAACATGAATGTTTAGATGAACAGGAGATGAAAACTTTCTGAAGTGAGGACAGGGAGTGTCACTGACTACACAGAATAAATATGGAGCATATTGTGACCAAGAAGATATGGCCACAGAGGAAAAAGAGCAAAACAGGTCCATCCTAATTTGTTCATTTACCATTCACTTATTCATCCCACAAACTTGTATGGAGAAGCCCCTATGTCAAATATTATGTTTGCACTGTGGATGCAAAGGTAAATAAAAACATCCTAGTTTAGCTGTTTAGACCGGGGGTCAGCAAACTATGGCCAATGGGCCATCTCTGGATCACCGTTTGTTTTATAAATAAAGTTTTATTGGAATACACCATGCCAATACATTTTTGTATGATCTCTTAGCCAATGTTCCTCCACAACTGCAGAATTGAATAGTTCTGACAGAAACATTATGTCCTGCAAAACCAAAATGTTGACTGTTCCTCATCTGTCCCTTTACATAAAATGTTGGTTGACACTGGTTTAAAAGTCATTAAAATACACTGGAGACAGTGCCATGTGGGGTAATGACAGCGTTCTGTGGAAGACAACTCAGTCTTAGAAAGTCAAGGAAGGCCTTTTAGGGCAGAGACCATGTGTTTCTTGCTACTGTTGTCTTACAAGTGCCTGACACATAGTAGGTGCTCAGTAAATATTTGTTGAATGAATAAACAAATGATGTTACTTCTAAGATGAGAGTGAAGGGATGATTGGAGTAATCCAGAACAAATGTGGAGGGATGGATACAGCACATGCAATGACCTGAGGCAAGAGAAGTCCAGGTGTCCTGGTAAGCAGATACTGTTCAGTTGCAGGGAGAATGAAGTGAGGAGTGAAGTTTGGAATAAGGAGAAGATAAGGCTGGAAAGTGAGCAGGAATAAGATCAGGCAGGGCCACTTAAGCCTCACTGTAGAGTTAGGGCTTTATCCTGAAGGCCATGTAAAAAAAGTTTTAAGCGGGACAAATATAAGTTCAGAGAGTGCTTTAGAAAGACCACTTGGGGTGCTTTGTGGGAGACCAGAAGGAAAGCAAACCCAGGGGCTGGGAGCTGGGTTAAGAGCTATGGCAGAAATCCTGGGAACTGCAGTTAGGCAGTGACACTGGGGATACGGCTCAGTAGACAAATTTGAGAGAGATTTAGGAAGTAGAGTTGATAGGACTTGGTGGCTGAGTGCTTGGGGATGGAGAGTCACAGCGAGGGAGGGTTAAAGACGATAGCAATGTTTCTGCCTTGAGAGACAGGTGGGGGGGAGGGCAGGGCCCTTCCTTGAGATGGAAACACAGGAGGAATAAAAGGTTAAGGAGGGGGGGAATATTGGCTGCGCTTGGGGCATGCTGAATTCAAGGTGCTTATGAGATACCCAGGAGGAATTTATACACACAGGTTTGAAACTCAGATGGGCAATCTAGTCTAAAAATCTAAAATTGGAAGTCATTAGAATCAAGAGAGTAATTAAAGCCATAAGAATATATAACATTTTAAGAGAGAACTTGTAGAGTGAGAAAGGGTCAAAGAAAATATTTTTAAAACCGGAGGAACAACATTCAATAGAATAACAGAGCTCAAGTAGCCCTTAAGAGAGACTGAGAAAGAACATCCAGGAAGACAAGAAGAGAACCAGTGAAATTTGATGTGACAGAACTAAGGGACATGATCTAGTCAGGGTCAAGAATTTCAAATAATTAAGAAATGTCTACAATAAAGATCGAAGCAGAGATAGAGCCAGACAAATTACTGTTGCCCTTCTTGACAGCAGCTCTGATAAAATGGTGAAGGTAGGAGCAAAACAAACATGAATAGGAGGTAAGGAAGCAGACAGAGTAAGTGCAGACAATCTATGAAGGAATTTGGGTAGTAGGATAATTTCAGGAGGCCGGTAGAGGGAGGTTTTGTTTCATCTTTCTTTCTTCCTTCCTTCCTTCCTTCCTTCCTTCTTCTTCCCTCCCTCCCTCCCTCCCTCCCTCCCTCTCTCCCTTCCCTCCCTCCCCCCCTCCCTCCCCCTCCCTCACTCCCTCCTTCCCCTCTTCCTTCCTTCCTCTCTTCTTCCTCCCTTTCTTTCAAGTTAAGAGATATTTAATCATATTAAATATTAACTAGAAATAAACAACAATCTAATTTTAATAAATCACCAGGAATTGACTTCTTCAGATGATTTCCCTAAGTTTTATCCCTTTAGAAAAAAAAATTAGTAACTCAACATGTTCTCTTTTTCTGTTTAGTTTCTGAGAAACCTAGTATCAAATTCAGTTCCCCCTAGATGACTGGTAGTATTTACTGCCACTTCCTTCACCTGTTTTCTGTTCTGTTTTATATCTCAGTGTCTTATTTAGATATAATAATTATCATGATCAGTTAACAAGGACTTTCACACTGCTCTCTCACAGCAACCATCCTTCATTCAGTGCATATTTAATGAGTGCCCACTGTGGTCACACACTTTGCTTTGTGCAGCAGATACAACGGTAAGAAAGCAACACAGTTGCTGGCTTTACAGTCTAGTTGAGGAGACTGACATTAACTGGACCATTATCCTAACAATTACAAACTGTGGTAAGTGGAGCAAAGGAAAGTCCTGGAAGCCATAAGAATCTCAGACGTCAGGAAAAGCGTCCTTGAGATCTGAAGGATAAACAGAGACTTGGAAATGACAAGGGTAACCTTCAGTCAGAATGAATCTCCTCTATGGAAACCCCATAAATGATTCAGTTCCTGCGTGGACACCTGCAGTGATGGGAACCAAAGCTGCATTTCTAGATGGTGCTTATAGTCAATAAGGGACAGAATTTGGCTCATGTAACCTCTATCTAGAGGTATGTACCTTGAGCCCACATAGAATGAGCTTAACTTCTCTCTAGCACAGACTTCACAACTGGACAACAACAGCAATTAATCTCCATGTATATACATAGGTATAGACATATCTGTTCTCTCATGGTAAAATGCATAGGTTTTCCAATGTTCTGTTTCCAAATAATGTCATGTTTATAGAGACTTCTAATTGTTTGCAAATATCCATTCTTAGCTTCTTCTATAGAAGTACAACCTGTTGCTCCTAAATATGGAATTTTTAGCTAGATATCTAGCTATCCGAAAAAAGCAACAACAAGTCTATGTTTTAACTTATTTTGCAGCTAGGTGAAGTGGATTGCTGATAGATGTTTAACAACCAGCTCTCATGGAAGAAAAATAAGATGTAGCACTTGCCGATTCTATGGTGTTAATTCTCTCATAGCAGATTTCAAGCTATCACATGACTCAAAATCCACTCTCACACAACCCTAGGACAGGGCTCCAGCACATCACTGGGTAGGCAGGACCGTAAGACAAAGTTCTCCGTGGGATGTGAGTGGAAGCAATGCATACAACTGCCCAGTTGTGCCTGAAGTAGAAATAGGAGGCTCCACTTCCGCTTGTCCTCCTTCCAATGGACTGGAACACAGACATGGTGGAGGGTCCATTTTGTATCGTGTAGATCATATAGAGCAACAAGTTAGGAGGAACTTCGCTTCCCCACACCTCAGAGCTACTCTATGAGCCCTTATCTCCTGATGGGTGATTTTTTAATGTAAACAAGAAAGAAATATCTAACTTGTTTCAGCCATTTTTATTTTGGGTCTCTGTTAGAACAGGTGAATCTGTTTTCTAATGGATAGAGTAATCTATCACAGAATGGCAACCTGACCACTGCTCTAACATCACGCAAAAACCTGCTACTTACAAGGCGTAGTCCTAGCAGGTGAAAGAGACTCGCTGCCAGCTCTCAGGAAGCCCAGCCCAGGGCAAAAGATGGCAAATACACAAATTGTTATTGCAAGGAAAGAGGTGATGAGTGCTCTGAGGCAGGCCAGATGGTCAACCACACAGACTTAAAGAAGAGACTCATTATTATTATTATGAATGAGGTAATATTAGAATTCGACCATCAAAGATGGTTAGAAATTTTGACACGTAGAAATGAACAACAAAGCATTTCACTGGAGAGATTCTACTTTTCATTCAGATTTTGGATTCCAATCATTCTGAAAATGTGATCCTTCAGAAAGTTTCTAGACTTTTTTTAAAACATTTTTCTTCTATACTAGAACAAATTAATATTGTGAAACTATGACAAAAATGTTTCAAATATTTAAGAGAATCAATTGTTTTCCAAGTCTCTGATCCCTCCCATTGACAAAGAAGCCCTTGATTTGTTCATTTCAAAGAATTTCAGTGGATTAATTACAGCATTCCTCCAAGTGCTTTCCTAAGCAGTGCTTTGTGGGCTTATTTTGAATTACTAAAAGTGCACAAAGACACTAAAACTGCATTTTTATAAAAAACTATAATGCTAACTTTTCACTAACGCAAACAGTTCTCTCTTTCCAATTAGTTTTTCTTAAGGGAAGAAATGATGTCTTATGTTTCTTTTTTATTGCTTCACTGTGCCCAGGACTTCTCAATGCTGTTTGGGGCACTGAGAAGCAATAAAAAGAAATATTTATTGGTCAGTAAATATATATTGATCTGAATGGGAATTGCAGAATTTGAGACTATGAAGGAGGGTGCTGGAACTGTAGGATGAAGAAGGGACTAGAAAAGGACCTGAGGTCATGAAAAAAAGATCTGGTATGGGAATGAGCCTTTGAGATTCCCCATCAGATCCTGGCAGTAGGGCCCTCATCTCCTGTTTCCTTCATTTCACAGGTTAGAAAGTGGAGACTCTGAAGAAAAATGGCCTTGATGGAGGTGACAAGGCCACTGAGATTTAGGGCTGGGTCTAGCTTGCACTAGCAAGTTTTCAGGGCAGCTGATCCTTGTTTTCATGCTTTTTATTTCAGAATTGTGCTATCATAGACAAAAGAATCCTTTGCATTTTTGACATTTGAATATATATTATATTCCTGCCTCAGTAAATAAATGCATGAGAAAATACAAAGTGATAGGAATAAAGTCACGTTTGGAAATTCCAAGATTTGAAAATGTAAATCTTTTTTGTGAAGGAAATAAAACATTACAATTTGGGGGTCCTCCTGACCGATCAGAACATCAAGAAATTATTTGCTTAGCTTCTCCATTTCTGGGAAGTGAGGGGATAAAACTATCAGGCAGAGTCCGAAAGAAAGAGCAGATAGAGGCAGGGTGTGGTGGCTCACACCTGTAATCCCAGAACTCTGGGAGGCCGAGGCAGGTGGATCACGAGGTCAGGAGATTCAGACCATCCTGGTCAACATGGTGAAACCCCATCTCTACTAAAAATAATAATAATAATAATAAATAGCTGGGCATGGTGGCATGTGCCTTTAGTCCCAGCTACTCGGGAGGCTGAGGCAGGACAATTGCTTGAACCCAGGAGGAGGAGGCTGTGGTGAGCCGAGATTGCACCACTGCACTCCAGCCTGGGTGACAGAAGGAGACTCCATCTCAAAAAAAAAAAAAAGGAAGAGAAAAGAAAGAGCAGACGGAGCAAAAGAGCTTCCATTCCCATGGGGCTGTGTGAGGCAAAGTGTGAGACAGAGAGGAGTGCAAGGAAACAGGATGGTGAGACCAGACTAGGGTGCATGAGGAGTCTTTGTTAGGTGCTAAACAAATGGAGAAGATTGTGATTCTTAATGCCAGCAGCTCTAAATGATATACTTGAAACCCTCTAATATATCAGAAACAAAGCACATGTTGAGTATTTCTTATCCAAAATGCTTGGGACCAGAAGTGTTTCGAATTTCAATTTTTTTTCCTTCAGATTTTGAAATAGTTGCATATACATAATGAGCTATCTTAGGGATGGGACCCAAGTATAAATGCAAAATTCGTTTATGTTTATACACATAGCCTAAAGGTAATTTACACAATATATTTAATAATTTTGCACATGAAACAAAGTTTTTATTAAACATTTATGTGTTGGATTTTCCACTCATGGCATCGTGTCAGTGCTCAAAAACTTTTGGATTTTGGAGCATTTCAGATTTCAGATTTTCAGATTAGGGCTGTTCAACTTGTGTATTTATGAAGAAAATTTCTAATGGAGAAGGCAAATGTGAAACTGAGAATCAGATTCTGGTCCAAACTCAGTAACTTTCATGTAACTTGGACAGTTTATCTCCCTTGTGTGTCTCAGTTTCTTCACCTACAAAGTGGGATCTCTTCCAAGTTTAACAACCTCTGCTTCTTTCATAGGTTAAGATCATAACATTAATGTGGCTGAGAGAATTTCAGCTTTTCTGATTGTAATGTACTCTACCATTAACTTCTGTGAAGTCCTAAGGATTTTTTCTGTTGCTTCTCTTAACACTTAAGAATCAGCTAAATTATTTAGCTTACCTCTCTCAGTTAATGACTCAAATCATTAAGAACTAAGAGAAGCTGGCCGGGTGCAGTGGCTCATGCCTGCAATCTCAGCACTTTAGAAGACCAAGGAGGGAGGATTGCTTGAGCCCAGGAATTCAAAACCAGCCTGGACAACAAAGCAAGACCCTGTCTCCACAAAAAGTAGAAAAAAAAAAATTAGCTGAATATGGTGGCACACACTGGCTGAAGTGGGAGGATCCTTGAGCTCGAGAGTTCAAGACTGCAGTGAACTGTGACTGCACCTTGGCAACAGAGTGAGGCCCTATCGCAAAAAAACAAAAAACAAAAAACAAAAAATAAAGCAAACAAAACACAACAAAAAACTAAGAGAAGTCATATGGAACATTATTTTCCACAGCTGGAAGGAAAAATTGCCTATATATTTATCAAAGATAGTATTTATTTGTATTACTCTAGAGAGGTAGAAATAATCACATAACTAAATTGAGTTTAAACTTCCATAAACTCTGTCTCTCATGATTCAAGCCTTTAAGTTATCTCTAAACATATCCCAATGATTTCTCTTTATTTGGCGCCAACAGTATAGACTACTATGATCCAATCCACAGTCATTTCCAGCTTAAACTCTTGGACTGGCCTATTAATCCATCTCCCTTCTCCTCACCCCATCCCACCCTCCTCCTCTGATCACTCCTCCAAGTCTGTTCTCCACAAAGCAGCCAGGGTGATCAGATCGAAACCCTCTAGTGCTCCTCACCTCCCTAAGAGTCAGAGCCACAGTCCCATCTAGACCCGTGAGGCCTGACAGGTCCTTTTGCTGCCTCCAGCCCCTCACCTCCCACTCTCTGCTCCAGTCACCCTGGCCTCCTTTCTGTTCTAAAGACACCCCAAGCCTGGCCGGGTGCGGTGGCTCACACCTGTAATCCCAGCACTCTGGGAGGCCGAGGCGGGCGGATCACGAGGTCAGGAGATCGAGACCATCCTGGCTAACACAGTGAAAGCCCGTCTCTACTAAAAAATACAAAAAATTAGCCGGGCGTAGTGGCGGGCCCCTGTAGTCCCAGCTACTTGGGAGGCTGAGGCAGGAGAATGGCGTGAACCTGGAAGGCAGAGCTTGTAGTGAGCAGAGATTGCACCACTGCACTCCAGCACTGCAGCCTAGGTGACAGAGTGAGACTCTGTCTCAAAAAAAAAAAGACACCCAAGCCTACTCCAACCACAAGACCTTTTCAAATCATGTTCCCTCTGTCTGGGACACATTCCCAGATAGCCACAGGTGTGCTCCATCCTTCAGATCTCAACTCAAATATCACATATACTAAATATCACCCTCTCTGTCCCTTAGCTCTTTATCTCCTTTTCCTAAACTATTCTGCACAGCATTTAGCAGACCCTGTTCTATTTCCTATTCATGTCTTTCTTGTGTTTCCTCCCACTAGAATTAAGCTTTATGAGTTCAGAGATTTTGTCCGTTTTTTGTCTCTAGTGCTTAGAAGTGTGTGTGACATATTGTAGGCATTCAATAAATATTATTGACTGAATATTCAGAGTGAGCTGCTTTTCTCACGTGATGACTCTATTTTTGAAATGTATCTTTTGTCCACTTTAACATTTATTTTTTAAAGACAAATACTGTATATTTTTATACATAATTATTTTGGGAGGCAACGTGTATGTTCTCTGATGGAATAACTCAAATTAGGAAACATTTATTGTTTTCTCAGATATAAAAATAATGATCTTAAAAATCAACTATCCCTTTGAGATCATAGTCAACACGGCAAATTTCTGGGCACTGCCAAAGGGTCGACAGAGCAGTCAACTGGAAAAAGTACAGTAGACTTGAGGAGTCTTATCCTGTCACACCCTCATGGGGCCATTTCTACCAAGTTGTAGAGTCCAAATGACTTACGCTTTCTTTTTTTCCTGAGAAACAATTCTACAGACAAAGGTGCTAAGTAACTATGTCATCCAACAGTGACTATACTGATGTAAAGCATTTTCTTTAGATTGTAAGGCTGTTATATTATCCTGATTCTATGAGTGTTAACAATACCAGATGGCTTGGGCTCAGGCAGGCAGCATTTCTATTTAGCTGGCTGAGATATCAGGAGGTGCCAGAGATGTACACAGAGTAAGAACTCTGGGAACAGGGCCCAGAGCCTCGGTGGAAGATTTCAAATCCAGGCTCAACCACTCCACACTGGGTGAGCTCAAACAAGCCACTAATTTCCTCAGACCACAGTCTTCTCTTCTGCAAAATATGAGTCACAAACAATTCCTGCTTAACCACCTCATGGCATAAGATAACCGGTCTGAGAGTTTCTCAAAGTGTATACAACTCCATGAAATTGCTCAATAAATGACTAAAAGCCTTTATCTGACTTCTTAGACTGATTCCTGAAAAGATGAGTGGTCATGTCTGGGTAGACAGTCCCAGCTACATCCTGCCCATCACCAAAAGAATGAAATCCGGGGAGAAAGAATTCCAGTTCTATAACATCTGACTTTAAGATATATTCTGGGACCAGACATGGTGGCTCACACCTGTAATCCCAGCATTTTGGGAGGCCGAGGCAGATGGATCACCTGAGGTCAGGAGTTCAAGACCAGCCTGGTCAACATGGAGAAAGCCCATCTCTACTAAAAATACAAAAAATTAGCCAGGCGTGGTGGTGCATGCCTGTGATCCCAGCTACTTGGGAGGCTGAGGCAAAATAATCGCTTGAACCCAGAAGGTAGAGGTTGCAGTGAGTTGAGATCGCACCACTGTACTCCAGCCTGGGTGACAGAGTGAAACTTTATCTTAAAAAAAAAAAAATCTGTTTCTGCAGATATGCTTATTTGTCCAAAACACAGCTACTGAGCACCTACTATGTGCAAGATTTTGAACCTCAGATTCTGCAGAGAGAAGAGGCCTGAATGTAACCCAGGTCTTATCCTCAGAGACCACGCACATGAACTCTTTTACAATACAGAAGGTGATATGTGAAAAGAAAATGAGTCAATTCATTTAGCCTATGGCAATCACTTCAGTTCTCTGGGCTTTTGTTTCCTCTTCTGCAATCGTGTAATAATTATGAAGTGTTTACGAGGATTAAGATGGGATATATTATTTCACTTAGGTGCTTCGTAAATCATGAATTGCCATCCATGTCAATTCCTTCTTCCCTTTTTCTGTCTACTTTTTCTTCCTTCACCCCCTCCTCTCTTTTCCTTCTTGCTCCTTCTCTTCCTTTTCGCTCTTTGTTTTGATAGGAGCCCTGCTGTCTATCACTGAGACATTCTCATAATTAGCTGATCTAGTCTGATCATTAAAGTGACAGCACAGCTGGAAATCTTTTGATCCAACTTGTTCCCTTATTATGGCACAGGAAAGCTGAGAGTTGCTGGTAAATCCAACTCTTGCCTGATTTAGATGACGTTTTTTCCACTTTGTTGCTATACATAAGATATAGAATGGAATCAAGGTGAATAATAACCTTTATTTTCTTAGGGTTTGAATATAACTAAGGGAAAAAGTTGTTTAGACACAAAATTAAAGTATTTAATATTTCAAATCAATTAGCATTTATGAGCCAAAATAGACACACCCACAACTTCTGGGTTCAGCCCTTTTATGTCCCTAGCCAAACCTTGGTTTCCGGGAACCTGTGATAGAATATAAAGCCTGAAAGAAACCTTAGAGGTCAGATTCTCTGATGCCCCCCACCTTTTTTTTGGACAATAAACTGAGGCTCAGAAAGCAGAGGAACCTGCTGTCACATGATTGAATTAGCAACACTATATCTAGAACTCATATCTCCTGATTCCCATTCTATTCTTCTCCCATACTCTGTGGTCTACTTTCCAGGTCCAATGGGCTGGGAAGCCACAGACTCCGATTCCTTCCGTAAGCTCTCCTTTCTGTTTACCTTGGTTTTCCTCCTTTCAAACATCCCTCTCTCCCAAACACATACCTTCTTTCTGCACTGTGCCTTCTGACAGTCAAGACTCGTTAGCCCCAAGGCCATCAAAGCCACAGTCGGAGTTGTAAATAGCCCAACATACACAAGTGCCCAGTGCGCTACATATCTGTCCCCATAGTAAGCACTGTCTTATTTAAACTTCACAATAATCAGTGAGGTGTCATTGTTCTATCTTATAGACTAGTCAACTAAAGCTCAGAGAACTGTGTGTGACTTGCCTCAGGTCATAACACCTAGACAGCAGTAGGGCTAGGATTTAAATCAGGCCTATCTAGTGCCAGAGCTGGTTATTGCCTTATTCCCTCTTCAGCATAGCCTTGACCTTAGAAAAGAGAACTCAGTGGTTTAAGTGAACACCAGGGGGTAATTGAGTCCTAGCTCTTTTATTTGAGAGAGATAACACTGTGACCCTGGGTTCCTGAACATTTCTGCATCCCTTAACCACACATAAGCAGTGAGAAGTAGGACAAGTCACTTCATTCCCTCTCAGATAGGATAAATGATAATACCTCCCTAATGTAGTTGTTGTGAAAATTAAGAATTAAAATAGATAATGTTTGGAAATACCTCAGGTAATCTGTAAATGACTATATAAATATTAAGTTTCCATAATTGGCTTATGTTTTTACTAATCCAAATGTTGACTGTAATATTGTTTCTACTATTTTATTGTAAGCCTTCTCAAATACTTTAGTTAAATAAATAATCTATGTATAATAAATGCGTGAATAATTCAAATATTTTATTGGATTTTTATATCTGATCTCTTACCACAAGAAAGGAAGTTAATTTACAGCTTATAATATTATCATATCATTTCTTTCATCTAGACAAAAAAGAATCACTATTGTCATCTTAACAAACATTTACTGAGCACTTGCCGGAGACTGGATAAGTATTTTATTTCTCATGATCTCATGTTAATTCTTCATTATTATCTCCATTTTAGAGATGAGGAAACTAAAGCCCAAAGCATCTGAGAAACTTGACTAAGATCTCATAACTGTTAAGTGAAAAAGACAAGTTTTTAGTATGTGTGATGTTCCTGCTGTTTTATAGCACCTCTGTAAAAATAAAACTTCCAAAGTTCTTAAACGGCCTTCAATCAAGGTATTCGGCACAATATAACACAGGCAAAATGTGAAAGCTAACGAGTGGATGTGTGTATATGTGTGTCTGTGTGTTTGTGTGTGTGTAGGGGGCAGAAGGTCAGAGGGGAACAGGCAGGAATGCACAAGAAAATTTAAGCTAAAGAAAACCATTGTAAGGGATCACAGCCTGTAGCTCTATACTTCATATAGAGAAACACATGCACAATTATTAACTGATTCATTTACCAAAAATGATTGGTCGCTTAATATGTGCAAGGACTACTGTTCACACTTTAGACAACACAGAACACGTAGTCACAGAGCCTCCTTTTTAGACCTCACAAATTTCCAGATAAATTGTTAGATAATTACCTATATACTTAAATTATTTTACATAAATAATTTACACTCGAACAACTTGCCTGTGGGGGTGTGCTTAAAAACTGGTTCTTATCCAAACTGCTCTTTTATATAACTGCTTAAGGAAAGGAATAAGGGGAATGTCCAGGTTCAGGGGATATGAAATTAGGAGTTGGAGCAGAGGAAGATTAATTACTTAAATTGGTCAAGACACTGGGACATAGGATACTTTTACCTTCAGTAGGACTTTGAGCTCTTCACACACAAAAAAGTCTAGTGTCCTGAAATCTAAATAAAGCAAACTGGGCCTCTGATTTCCCAAGGTTCACATTAAGAGCCCAACTCATCCATGGAGGACAAAAGAAATGAGAGACTGGATTTTCATCATAGCTAACTCCAAAGTTTAGTCAATAACAATTTCTTTCGAAGCCCTTTAAGAAACCTGGGGTATGGGCAGAGGAAAGGTACCCAGTAGGCCAACCAGGAGAGGAAAGAAATATCTATAGCTAATTTCATTTTGCATAGCACTCATTGCTGCAAATCGCAGCAAAAGAGAGCAGCCAGTGGTGGCAGAAGCAACCCCAAGCTGGAGGGCCCTGTTGTCAAAATTTCTCTTCTTGGCACTAAGGAAACATGGCCTCAGCTTCCCTCTCACAGTGGGCTTGCATCCCTCCACCTCAGAAATCAGAAAGGGTCTTAGGATCAGGAGCCATGAAATTCACACCCCAACCCATTCAAGTAACAGCTGTTGGAACAGACGGGTTATCTCACCTCTCCATGTGAGTTTCTTCATTGGTAAAATGGGCTCATCTCCACCATGAGCCTTCTTCATAGGGCTACTAATCGCTCAAGTGACATGATGAATGGTTAAATTTGATCACATTGGGAGGTGATCAAATTCCCCAAACATGAAGGAATAGATTACTTAAAATCTAAAGGTGAGAATAGAGATGTCACACCCATCCACAGTTGAAAACAAAAAAGAAACTAGTGAATAATGCACATAAATGTACAGCTACACGCCTGGCCCATTTTGTATGGAACCCAAATTGCTCAACTAGTTTTTGTGGTGCTCACCAAGATATTTCCAACTGTTTTCTCTAGGACTGGCACAGTCTATCCCCTTTATGTCTCCTATACTTTTGTCAGATTAATCACCCAGTGACTCAGGAGTTCAGAACATGAACTTACTCTTTAATACCTCCACTTGTTTGTTGGGGCATCTCCACCTCCTGGAATGCCTGTCCTCTGCATGTCTGTGTGTGCAAACCTGCTCAAACGCAGCCTCCTTGTAAAAGGAAGTCTTCCTTGATTTTCTCTGTTGTAAGTCATCTCAACCTTAATCTGAGCATCACTTATCATTCTAAAAAATTATTTATTTATTTATTTCAGAGACAGGGTCTCACCCTGTCACCCAGGCTGGAGTGCAATGGCATGATCATGGCTCACTGCAGCTTCAAACTCCTGGTCTCAAGTGATTCTCCCATCTCAGACTTCTGAGCAGGTGAGACTACAGACACGTGCCATCACACCTGGCCTATATATATATATATATATATATATATATATATATATATTTTAGAGATAGGGTCTCACTGTGTTTCTCAGGCTGGTTTTGAACTCTTGGTCTCAAGCAATCCTCCCACCTCAGTCTCCCAAAGTTGAGATTACGGGTGTGAGTTACTGTGCAGCCTCTTATCATTTTTATTTGTACTTCACGTTCTAATAATTTGTCTTCTCCTGAGTTTGTTGTTTCCTTGAGAACAAGGATTATACCCGATACCTAATGGATGACATTTATCCAACACTTCACATGTGTGATCTCTTTTAACCATCACAGCTAACTAAGGCTGTTGATACTGGTAGTTTTCATTTTGGAAATGAGGTAACAGGGGCCCACAGAGGTTAAGAAAGTTGCCGGAGTTCACAGGTATTAGGTGAAGTCAAATTGGAAACCAGGGATTTCCAGTGTAAATCCTTAATTCTTAACATCCATGCCTCCACTTATTGTAGGTGTTTGGCACAGGAAGGGCTTAATAAATGCTTCTTAATTGAGTGAATGAACAGATACATGAATGAAGAAAGTGTGAATCTTCTAGTATGAATGTTCTCACTCCATGTGCAGGACCTCACATCCTCTTTCGATAGTGACTGCACAATGAATGTTTGCTGAGTTCAATGACTGAAAGGATCTATACTAGGGCAGATGTCTAGGGGACTGCTGAGACAAGAAAGGCCGCAGAGGTGAGTCATTTTTCAACAGACGTGAGTCCTGTTTTTGGGGGGCTTACATTTTGAGAAGATGAGCATTGACTGGTATTTTTCAAGTTTAGGGAAGAGTAGATGTTGGCAGAGAAAAGATTATTCAACCTCAGAGAGTGATCAACAGAATATTCAGAGGTAACCGGTAAGACAAGTTCAATTCTGAGCATGAATAAGCTTCTCCTTAAAGAGGAAATTGAACTGAAGATCACGAAGAATAACTAGATGACTCACCCATCAAAATAGGAAGTTCTCTCTGGTAAGGAAGATGGTGGCATTGAGGTGGCAGAAACCACAAAGATCCTCCTCAAACACTTACCACATAGCAGACTTCACTCTTGCTACTTGGGCTACTGTCTCTGGAGTGGAAGACCTGTCCACTGACCAGGACTTGATAGAGGCAGTGAAGCATTGTGTTAAAAAGACCCCAGGCCCTGGAGCCGCTGCCTCGTTCTGAACAAAGACTCCCTCATGTAGCAGCTGTACAAACTTGGGCATTTATAAAAGTAGATATAATGACAGCTCCCTATGCACTGACTTATTACGAAGACTGAGAGTTAATAGCTGTAAGTGCGTAGAACAGTGCCTGGCTCGTACTAAGCACTCACTGGAGTTTAGCTATTTTTATTGTGCTTCTATTGCTGACTCTAATTGTTTGTATATTTGAACTGAAGAATTCTCAGTGAATTTTAGAAGGAAGAGAAGATGCTTACATATCACTTGGGTATGAAACAAGAGTATAAATCATACATCTTACATCTCATAACAACTTTATTCACAAGATGACCTTCTTTCATCAGCCCAAGGACTGGCTTCTCTAAACTGCCACATAATTGTCCTCTGCAGTAGAACTCCCCATGGACAATTATGTTTTATGCTTATGGACTTTCACCCAAGACTTTAACAGCAGCAATAGAAGGATTCTGCTAAAATCATATGTTTCATTTTCTTTTACTTTTGGACCATTGGAACTATTAGAACCCATGATCTATTGTTCGTATATAAATATTACTATTTAATATATAAATATTACTATAACCTGGAAAGTAGCTCTTTCTTTATTAAGGCAAATATTTATTTAATCCATGTTTTCTATTTAAAACACCAAAATATATATTTTTAAAATGTATACATTAAATAAAAAAATTTATGCAAAGAATTTATAACCAAATGCTGGACTTAGCATTACTGCAAAAAATCCCACAAATTCTGATTTTCAATTTTGCAGATAGTCTTTACTATAAACATGTTTTAGTATAAACAGTTTTTAAAATTCTGACAGGTAAATAAATATTTCAGAATGTTATTTATTTAAGTTTATATATCAAACATTGCCGCTTAACACCAGATGCTACAGTTTTAATTTGCATTAATATTATTAATTTAATACATTAGTAATATACATTAAATATGAGGAACACACCAATAAATAAAGGAGATACTTCCTTAATTGACTGATGAGATAATTAAACTAATAGCCATGGAATTTTTAAAAAGTCTCAAGTTTTTTCCATACCAGCACCAGCCATATAAAATATGTGGGCTCTGTTGGTGAATGGGACACAGAATGAGTTTGAGAAATCTAGAGAAGATGGTAGACGTGGTGAAAAATAGCACAGATTTTGAGGCCAGAAGACTGGCCTCTAAATCTTATCTCTGCTACATTGGCTATCGGTCTTCTAAGCCTCAGTTTACTCACCTGAAAAACAAGCATAATAACACCAATCTTACAGAGTCACTGGGAAGATTAGCACTATAATGTACGTAAAGTGGCTAGATCACAGTAGACGCTTAATAACTAGCATCTTATCGGGGGATCATTTTGATTTATTTGCATGCAGATACAATCAGACAGTGTTTGCGTGTGTTTATTTGTTGTGTTTTGATCATTTAAAAGGCCTGTTAGCAATCCTCACTCCACAAGGTTGCCACCTGGGAAGACTACAACAGGGTTGGCTCATTTCTCTGTTCCACAAAACTTTCTATAGTTCCTGCTCCAAAGCACATTAGAGAAACCATCACACCCTGTACATACTCAACATATTATCCTTGATAATAAAGAGTAAAGCACTCCACTAGGAGCTGGGAGACTTATTTTAGTTCTGGCTTCATCTCGAAAGAGCTCGGTGAACTTGGGCTAGCTGCCTACTTTTTCCGGGCCTCAATTTTCTAGTTTCAGGATAAGAAAATCAGATAAGATTTCTTCTGGGAAAATTTCAGTTCCAAAACTGTATTAGGAATTTAATTCTGTGATTTTCTGACCTAGCGCATGGGTTCAAGACATAAGAGAAGAGGAAAAACCTGTAAAAATGACTAAGGAGCTAGGACATAATAACTGTCCATCTCATTTCCAAGAATGTGATATTGACCTGGTTTTCACATGATCCCCTACAAGCCAAAATCAAAGTAGACCAGATCTAGCTCCCTTTTCTGTGACCAAGGGAAGATTCCCATATAAGCCTTTATCATCAATACCTAAATCTATGATTTATAAATATTCCTCTAGTCCTGTCAATAGATGTGTACTGTGTGCAGCATATAATTTTGTCTATCCATTTTGCTGACCAAAGACTTACATAAAAATTGAGAGTGGGGGTATATTCTGTGGTCATTGATCCTATTTGCATCCATTGAGGTCAGCAGCCACACCCATAGCCCCCAGATATCATCGGTAAGTGCTAACTTGCTGTGGTAAATTTCTTCCTATAATTGAACAAATAAATAAGTCCAAATTTACACAGTTCGACTTCTAAATGTGATCAACCATGGTATGAGCCACCTTGGAAGGTGGACAGTTCCTTGCCCTGAGATACCTAAGAAAAATCTGGATAGACACTTTGGTAGGGGCATTATATGTTGGAGATTCAGATATGGAGTAATCCAAAAATTTTATGATTCTTTGGTTCCATTTACTCTTACCAGGCCAACTCTGGGAATGTGAGTAATGAGTTTTATCTTTGGATATACTAAAAAACAACAAAAACAACATGTTGTCCTACCCTTTTGGGGAAGAGAGAGAAGCCCGCTGTGCACATGGGCTAATTGAGTCTTTTAATACTAAAGACACTAATATTCCAGGATTCTGAGCCATGGGGTTCTGCATAATGCAATTTGACTAAATATAGATGGCAGCACTGGGAAAAAAAAATGTGTAATAGAGGTAACTGACATGCCCAAACCTGGACCTGGCAAAGAGGAGGGGCCAAGATCACCTTACTGGTATTTGCTGTGGTACCTGACAATACCTGCTGGCTTTCTTCTCCTTGGGTCCTCTGCGAATCTGTGAACCCTGCTTATTTTGTGCTCAATTCAGTGCCCACGGCTCAACAGATTGTTCTATGACTAGTCCAGTCCTTCTCTTGGCATGCTGCCTACTCCATGTCAGAAGTTAAAAGGTTGCACTTCCTTAAAATGCAGTATTTTCCAACAGAACCTGCATCAATCAACCAATTAGTATAACTACGCATGCACTGCTCAAGGCTCCATACTGGCTAATGATCACTGGCTTTGTCTTATGCAAGGCTGGTCTTTCCTCGATCCAGCTAAGAAACAACCACTTGAAAGGAAGTGCATGGGGAGATTTCAAATACAACAGGAAGAACATCGTGTCAAATTGCCATAGTCGTACAAAAGGCAGCATTTGCAGCATCTGTCCATACATGGTAAGAGCGACGGGTCTCAGTTTGAATGCTGGGGTGTGGAGGGTGACTGAGGAATAAAAGAATGGCCTGGTGAAGGAGTGACTGAAGAGGCTTTCTGCCCTCACTCTCACTTCTTGGGCTCCTTAGCAGGCTCTGTACCTTCCTCATTTTCCTGATTTCTATGACTTACCCTGGGTCCATGCTGATTTGCTGCCTGGATGAAGGAGTAGCACAGACCAACATCGGTAGGCGTGAGTGTTGGGTCTGTGCACATAAAGAAGGGTTCAGAATCTGTACAGGACTCACCCTGGCTTCCAGCAGAACCTAAGACGGGGGAGAGAGGCCCATCCCTGGTGTACCTGAAAGGCCAGGTCCGTGCTTGTTAATTAATGCAAGGCACAGTGCTAAGGCCTGGCTTGCCCCACTGTTCTCTCTCAGGAGACACAAATGGGTGATAACACCACTAGTTAGAGAGCAGGGCTCACGTCTCTGCTCCTGCCTGCTCCTGTCTGGGTTTGCTATGACTGTCTCTGTTGGAAGAAAACTATTTGGCTCTAAACTAAAGTAAGTCTCATTAACCATCATCCTTTCAAAGAACACGATTGTATTGCTCTCTTTCTACCCTCTCTCCTCTTGCTTTGTCTTTCTTTTGGTTGTTTCGGCTCTGGTACTTGTTTAAGTGGGGGATTTAAATGTTTGGCGTGGTCACTAGAGAAGCCCAGACGTAAGATCTTTGAAGCGGTTGGTGAAAAAAGGGAAGTGATACTATTGGGTGAGGGGTGACATCAAAGAGAAGCCTATGTTCTGTTCCCTATGGCGTGGCTGGGATTTTTTACTCCAAGAAAAGAATTAAACAACAACGCTTTCCAGGAAAAGAGTGACTTTCCTTTTTTTGCTCCTCCCATCTTCTTTTCCTGATCCATTCAGACATACAAGCAATTTTGTTTAAAGGAGAAGCCTAATGCAATTGAGCACTAATACTATAATTATAATTAATGAAAATAATAATATTCAAATATCTTATACCCTTTCTGTTTACCTTTGAACAACACAGTAGTAGTTACAAATGACAAATATGAATATTATCCCAGTTTTTCGTGGAGGAAACCAGGGCCAGAAAGTCAAATGCCTTGCCAGGGTCATACACCTGATACTTAGCATCAAAATATAGTCTCCAGTTTTTCGACTTTAGGCTCAGCATGTTTTTGTCTACACCTTGCTGCCTCTTCCCACATAATCTTTTAAGATTAAGTCTTCAGATTCCAGAGTTGGGGCCATGGAGTTACTAAAAGGCCTAAGAAAAATGGGGCTTTGAAAAGGTCATGTTCTCATCCTTCTTACTCTGCACTGTGCCTGAGTATTAAAAGGCTGCTTTGAAAATTCACTGGCCCATGATTACTTGACTAATGCCAGTAATAAAATGCGTATATCAAAACTACACACTTTTATTTGATTTTTCTCAGCCCATTACTTGTCTTAGCTGAGTGGCCAGCTATGTGTATGCCTGAATGGTAGGAAGGTTTTCTGGGAGCAATGACCAGTTATGAAGTTTCTGTTGAGATCCAGGGAGCCACTTTAGGTAAGCATATTTTTGTTATCATTCAGAGGGACAAGAGATAGACCTTACATCCAGTTCATCAATGCCAGAAGGGAGCTTTGCCAACAGGGTCTCCTCTTTGATCACCACCTGGATCTCCTCTGGAATCCTGGGAAGGAAAGTGATGGATGTTGATCAGAATGCTGCTGTGGGCAGGGTTTTGAAGAAAACTAACCAATTGAGTGTGCCTGGCTGTGGGAGAAATTTTCCAGTTCCTACAAATAAGGCCAAAATTATGGGACCATTTCTCTCCTCTTTCCTCCTCTTGATCATTATCAGCATCATAAAATCAACCATGGGTGTGACTCTAGAGAGATGGAAGTACGGCGAAGAAGGAACACTCAGCCAAGGGGTGTAGAGTCCCTGGTTCTCTCCAGGCTCTTTGTGGTCTTGGACAACAATTTGACTTTGTGCTGTTTAATGTTCCCATTTATTAAATGATGAGTTGGACGATACTGCCTTTGACACTTCTAGGCCTGATATTCTCCGATTCCTATCTACCTTGTCTCTCTCCCATAATTAACTTTATAATTACAAGTGCCTATAATACATTATTTTGAGTTTTCTAAAGAGAAAAAAAATGCAAGTCAGATTAAGAAGTAAATTAACAATAAATACTAACAAATAATTTCTAGTTTGAATACTTGTCTTTTTTTATTTTTATTTATTTATTTATTTGAGACAGAATTTCACTCTTGTCACCCAGGCTGGAGTGCAGTGGCGCTATCTCAGCTCACTGCAACCTCCACCTCCTGGGTTCAAGCACTTCTCCTGCCTCAGCCTCCTGTGTAGCTGGGATTACAGGTGTACAACACCACACCTGGCTAATTTTTGTATTTTTAGTAGAGATAGGATTTCACCATGTTGGCCAGGCTGGTCTTGAACTCCTGACCTAAGGTGATTCACCCGCCTAGGCCCCCAAAGTTCTGGGATTACAGGCATGAGCCATTGCACCCGGCCTGAATACTTGTTTAGTGTATAAAACTAGAAAGCAAGTAAATGAAAATGAAAATAAAACCTCTCATTATCCCATCAATCAGAGATGTCCACTATAAAGATTTTGGTAAGTTTTCTTCCAGTATCTCTCTCTATATACACATATATATACACTATATATGTGTGTGTATATATACACACACATATACACATACATTTTACATATAGATATACACGTATATCTATGTGTATATATTTTATATATAAAAATATTTTTCATTCTTTTTAAATCAAAAAAAAAGAATTTGTTGTCTTATGTAAATAAACAGACCAGGTAAGACTTGATCCAGGATTCAAACCATGTCACAAGGAGCCAAATTTTTTTGTTCTCCAGTTTGAGACTCCTCTTTCCCAGAGACAGTCCAAATTTTACTCTGATTGGTTCTCCTTATACCATAAGTATATATAAAAATATTTTTCATTGAGATTTCAAAAGATTTTTTAGGACTTACTCTCACTATATACCTTTGGCCTCATATCAATTGTGTAAGATCTAATTCTTATAATAAATCCATTATTCTGTATTACTTGTGGTTCTGCTTTCCTGATTGAACCCTGACTGGTACAAAGAGTGGCTGAAACTCCTAAGCCTTGACACATCTGGGTTTTGGTACTGGGTTCTCCACCTAGACATTTTCCAAGAAAGGATTTTGAAGCACTGAACAGTGTGTTCCAAAACAGCTACAGGGTTTAAAAGAGTCAGCCATTTCCTATTACATTTAACATTTATTGAACATATACTATACGTGTCAGACCTGTGCTAAGTGATTTATTAGTACATGTATTATATTACTTAATCCTAACTCCCTGAGGGTAAGTATATCATTCCTAGTTACGGATAAAGAAACTGGGGTTCAGGGATGAGCCAAAGTTGCACAGCTAATAAGTGGCAAGGTCATGATTCAAACCTAGGCAGTTTGTTTATGAAGTCCACACTCTGTCTTCAAAGTCAAGTCATTCATTGACGTACCAAGCTGGAGAGGCCTAATCCATTGGTGGTATGGCAGGGTATTGGTTAGTTGCTTGCACTGTGAGAGTGCATGAGCTTGTGAAATGAGTCCTGATGAGGAAGGTAGCAGGTGTGCTGGAATAAGCACTAGACATGAAATCAAACAGACATGGGATTTTCCCATCACTTTCTTGTCTCAGCATCAATGCTTTCATCTGTAATAGACAGATAATCATATCAGTCTTACAGGTGCAGATTGTGGTGAGGATAGAGAATAACATGTAAAAGCACCTGGCATGTTTCCAGGCATATAGTAAATGCTAGTAGAGTTTAATTGATTCTGAATCTGAGCAGAAAATTTTAAGTTGAGACCTGGTTTTTTAATCTTGGATGGAGCACACTTGATATGTGATTTTGAATAAGATATAGAGCCTTTCTAGGCTCAAGTTCCTCATCTTCCTAGGATGTGATTAAACTAGATGGTGGCTACCATCCTGCCTAGGATTCTAGGCTTTTAGTTGGTATTAAGAGGAAGGAATGTGGCAGATGGTATTTTCCCTTCTCACATCAGCCTGAAATGAGGCCAAATTCTCAGAGTACAGTGTGTTTCTCCCTTGGCCCCTCTGCCCTGTAGATATTCTTGACTAGATCCAAGCCCTTGGAACTTTCTGAAAGGTTTGAGGTCTAACGAAAATCACAACCGTTTCTTAGAAGGAAGGGGCGAGGCCTGTATCTTTGACTGCCTGGATGCTGTTGCTTTTATTAGCTCTTCTAGGAAAGGAAGGTCACAGCTTTATAGGTTTCCCAGTGAAGAAAGAAAATAAGTCCTTTGACTTGCTCCAAAGAGTTCAGTTCAGAAATCACAAACACAGATGATTTATTGGGTCCCTTATACTCTATTATTTTGTGGTTCAGCTGTAAATTAACACATTAATTGAAGGTAACTGAAGAGCTCTTGGACACGAAGCACTATGCAGCATAGAGAAGGGGTATGATTCTCCCTCTAAAGATACCTCTCTCTAATCTGCCTCCTTTAAGGAAATATAAACCAGTAGTTGAAGAGGAGGTGCAAATTTTGGTCAGATTTTCCAGAAAGGATGGTTAAGATTTTGTCCTGTCTCCCTGGCTATTTCTCATTCTCCTGTCCTAGTGCCTTCTCCTCTCCCAAACCTCTGAACAAGGAGTGGCCCAGGGCTTAGCCATTGAACCTCTTCTTGTTCTGTGCTCATTTCCTTGGAGATTTTATTCAGTTTCACAGGTTTAATAAAATGTTAGACCCTGAGAACTCCTAAACTTCTATCTCCAGCTTAGGTTTCTCTTCAGAACTCCAGATTCAGAAATCCATCTGACTGCCGAGTTATCTGCCTTTGAATGTCTATTAGGCCTCTCTAACTGAACATATACAAATGGGAGTTCCTGATATGCCCCCTAACTCCTTCAAATCTGCTCTACCTAAAGTCTTTCCTATGTTAGTAAATAACAAGCCCATTTGTTACAGTTGCTCAGGTCCAAGTACTTGGAGCCATCTTTGACTCCTGTTTCTCCATAACCCACTCCAAATCTATCAGTAATACTATTGTCTCTGACCTGAAAATATGTGCAGGAATTCAAACATTTCTCACTACCTCCCAGTCCAAGCCACCATTGTCTCTCTCCAGGATTATGATAATTTCTTCCTAAACAGCCTCTATGCTTCCACCTTGCCCTTCTCAACAGAGCACCCAGAGGGATTCTGTGAAAGTAAAATTTAAACGCTGTCTAAACCTTTGGTGGCTTTCTACCTCATCCAAATTGATAGGGCTTCCAAAGCCATATGAGGTGTCGTTTTTTTCTCTCCATCTTCATCTCCCCCTGCTCTGCCCTCCCTCACTGCCCCCACCACACCAACCTTTCTGAACACTCCAGGTATAATCTGGCCCAGGGCCTATGCCCTTGCATTTCCCTCTGCCTGATGTTCTTACCTTGATAGCCAAATGGTTCTTGCCTTCACCTCTTCTCAGTCTTTAATCCAATGCCAGATGCTCAGTGAAGCCTTTCCCAGCCATCTTATCTCAGATTGCATTTGTCCCTTCATATATGTCCTATCCCCCTTTCCCTGCTTTTTTTTTTCTTCCTTTTCAACATTTATTACTATCAAAAATATGCAAGCCAGGTGTGGTGCTCCTGACTGTAGTCCCAACACTTTGGTCTCCTATGTTGCCCAGGTTGGTCTCACGCTTGATCTCAGGAGTTCAAGACCAACCAACATAGGAGACTCCATTTTACAAAAAAAAATCAAGAAAATTAGCAGGGCATGGTGGCACACACCTGTAGTCCCAGCTACTTGGGAGGCTGAGGTGGGAGGATCGCTTGAGCCTGGGAGGGCGAGGCTGCAGTGAGCAGTGACTGTGCCACTGCACTCCAGTCTGGGTGACAGAGTGAGACCCCATTCTCAGAAACAAAACAAAACAAAACAAAACCATACATACTTACTATTGAGTTTATTGATTATTTCCTTCCACTAGAACAAAACTCCACATGGGCAGTGGAGCACAGTGGAGGGCATTCAGTAAATATTAATTGAAGAACTGGGTTGGATGGTTGGCCAACAGCTTCATGGAGGAGCCTAGGTTTGAGCTATGTTACTGGCCACAGAGAGGATCTGAGCAAACAAATAGGCTGAGAAAGAAGTGCTTGGGAGAGACGGACACTGAGCAAAGGCCTGGGTGGGAGCCCAGTGAGGATGGCTAGGGCTGGACTAACTGACCTGTTCTCCATCAGCCTTCACCTTCCTGGTTTTGTTTCTTCCAGAATATCTAGTGTCTTTTAGGATGTGGTAACAATCCTGTGGCTTCTTGGTATAATAGAAAGCTCATGGATGGAATTCAGAGTCATAGACCTGAATCTAGAAGTGTAACAAGCCACTTTACCTCTCTAACCCTCTGCTTGCCCATCTGTCAAAGAAGGATAACAACACTGGCTTGTGTTTCTCTTGGGGCTGTTGTGAAGATCAAATGAGGCAACAAATGGAAAAATGCTTCACACAGTGAAAGTTGGATGATTATAGTGGGGATTAGTAAAACGCATCTGCCTATGGCTGAAGTAATTACTCAGAGTCATGTCCAGATTATTCACCATAGTGGTAAGGAAAGGGCTAGAGAATTCCAATTGGCGACTAGTTCAGAAATCTTTAATCATTCAGCTTTCATATATGGGAGCTACATGGGAGGAGGAATTGGAAGATGTACCTTCCTGGGGATGTGTCAGTGTGCAAATGAGGAGCGATTTATTCCTCGTGCACCAGGTTCTAGTGATTAATTCTTCTCCTTTCACCCTTATAAAAAATTTATGAGTTAAATATTAGTATCTCATTCTTTAGAGGTAGGAAAACCAATGCTCAGAAAGGTTAAGTAACTTGCTCATTGTCATACAAGTATTTGGTGTCAGAGTCAGAAGAAACCATTTGGTGTCAGAGTCAGAAGAAACCATTTTGTCTCAAGAGCCTTGCTCTTTCAGTAGGCTACCTTTTCAGACACCTTGGTGCAAATAATTAAGCAGCAGCAGCAGCAGCAGCAGCACTATCCCAGTTACCTAAATTTGGGCAAGTGAATAATACATAAGTCTAACATTGGGGAGCCCAGGCAGATAACAGACTGAGCTATTAAACACAATTCCGAAAGTGAAAAGGAAGGTCAGTGTGCCTCTAAACCCGTGAATCCTAACCCTTGTCTAGGTCACTGCCTTGTGCTGTGAATGCTTCCCTTGAGCAGTGCCTAGTAACAATTTAGAAGAAACCAAGATTTTGAGTTAGAGTTTTAGTAAGAACGTAAGAATAATAAAGTTGGATCAATGTCCAGTGGTCTTTCCAAGCATCAGAATCTTTTTTTTTTTTTAAAGCAGTTGTATAAAGGCTGGGCATGGTGGCTCACACCTGTAATTCCAGCACTTTGGGAGGCCGAGGCAGGTGGATCATTTGAGGTCAGGAGTTTGAGGCCAGTCTGACCAACATGGTGAAACTCCATCTCTACCAAAAATACAAAAATTAGCCGGGCATGGTGGCGGGCACCTGTCATCTCACTACTCGGGAGGCTGAGGCAGAGAATCATTTGAACCCGGGAGGCGGAGCTTGCAGTGAGAAGAGATCATGCCATTGCACTCCAGCAGCCTGGGCAACAGAGTGAGAATCTGTCAAAAAAAAAAAAAAAAAAAGCAGTGGTATAAGAAATATGATTATTTTGAATGATTAGTAAACCTAGTCTAGATTTTAACTAGCAACACTTTTGCAGCAAGTTACCTGCTGCCTGTCACATAGTGGGGCTTAATAAATGTTCACTGAATATATGCATACATCTATATGTATATATATAGCATGTATAGTAATGGTATTGTTTTGATAATTATGTATGTAAGTTCATTTGTATAGATGGTGAATGTACAGATGGATGGATACAGGGCCCAGATGTCAGAGAAATGTCTCCTAAAATAGCCTGTAATCATGTATAGGACGCTGACAGAATGCTTACTTTGAAAATGAATGCACCAGAAAATTTACAGGGTACCTACTGGGTGCTGATGAAAGGAAATAGAAGGCATATCTCTTTGCACTTGCCTCAGATAACCACAAAAGGCATATATACAATTTTAAATAAATCATTTGTATAGTTTAGAATTGCTTGAATTTGGAGGCAAAGGAGGATCATTTTCCCTTTGGTGTGACTCAACAATCACAGGATGTGAGGGGTGAAGGAGGCCTGGGTCATCTGGTGCATTTAGCCATTTTAGATTGAAGATTGAACTGCGTAAAGGAAAGTTACACAGTGATTCATAGGCAGATGTTTAAAAAAAATAGAAATAAAAAACTCGGTCTCTAGCTGCCCCTGTTTTCTGTAGGTGCTATGGATACCCTCAGAAATAGGTATTTGCAAAGATGCGGAAAATTTGGTAGGATGGTATAAAGTCAATTGCGTGCACTTTGGATTTATTTCAACCTGGATTTGAACCTCCTTCATGTGCTTACTGGCTCTTCATCTCAGGAAGTCTATCTGCATTTTGAACCTCTGGCTCCTGACTTATGAAGTGAAGATACCTGACCTGTATATCTCCTGTTGGGATGAAATGAGATTACATTGGAAGGGGCTCAGCAGACTGAGTACCAGCTCACACTGTTTCTCAGTATTTCATTCTTCCTCATATCCACAAATTCTCCCTTTGTCTCTAACATCCTGGGTACCCTTGGGCCAGGCACAGACTGCTTCCTCCCCTCCTCATCTGCCATATTCAGGTGTTGGATCAGACAATATCTAGGATTCCATTCAATGAGTCTAACTGTCTAGTCCCATTTTTTATCCCAGAAAGCTGGGATAACTGGACAGTATATAAAACAGTTTACTTTGTACACATTTATGTTTACAAGACATTTACTATGCTTTGCCGCATCTAATCCTTAATACCTGCAAGGCAGTAGTTGCTTTCACCTTTTACAAATGAGCAAACCAAGGCAAGAGGCATAGAGGAAATAATTCCATACCTCTGGCTGTCAATCAGCACGCAGGGAAGACTTCTAAAGGCTTGACAACAGCATTCAAAAACAAGGCTCTTCATGATACCCTTGGCCTTAAAAATCAAGTGTAAACTTCCCAAATTCACTCTGTCCCTTCTACCTCCTCTTGAACTGAGAGCTTTAGTCATCTTATCTTTCTTTTTTGTTGTCTCTTTTAAATGTTGCCATTCCAGGCTGAGGTCATGACTCTCTCTCCTAAGAACCCTAATCAAATTTGGAAGACAACAGGATTGAACACAGAGCCTTCCATACCTGGTTCCCAGACTGAACATGCATAAACAAAGCTGATGGTTGGGAATTCAGCCCTTCTTGCCTGAGGCTGTGGGGCTGGCTGTGAATTTTTACCCAGCTCCTACCTGACTTTCTTTAGCATTTGACATGCTTGCTGCTGGATCCATATAGAGCCACTCTCTCAAGACACTGATTTATATTCTCCCTTGGGAGCCTAGAACTATGCCCTACACAATGGGTGCTCACTGAGCTGGAGATGGTATTGCCGCCAGTGCAGTCCAGAATTGCATCAACTATTTTAGCAATTGTACCAAAGTATCAGCCAGTCTGATTCGTAGCCCTTCCCACATAGATTCACAAAGCCCACTTTCAGAAACTAATTCTTAACAATGCAATCAGTTTTTGGAAACTGAAGCAGAGTTTCACATTTGAATGTTGACTTTCACCATGCAGGAAAGTTGGCCACATGCAGGAGTGACTGGAAGATTTTGGCAAAGATATGAATCGGGATTTTTCCATTCTCAGAGAAGCTGCATGTGCTAATGCACAGGTAATACTCCATTCTCAGGGTGCCTAGTAGAGGCAGAATTGAACTGTTTCCCCTTTTGAAATGCAATAACATCTACTTCTCAGGGCTATCATGGGGATGAAATTAGAAGATACAGGAAAAGGTTAGCACAGAGCTTTGCTCAGAGCATTGAGCAAATGTATTAGTTGTTGGGACTCTTGTTTGAAGTAAAAGGACCAGGTTTTGAACCTCATTCTGCTGCTCACTAGCCCAGTGCCTTCCCCATTCTGGGTCCAGCTTCTCTTATCTTCTAATGAGAGTAGTAATTGCCACATACTTCACAGAGTCATGATGAGAAACAATTAAAGAATGGCTGAGAAAGTCCTTTGAAAACTAGATCGCCCAAACAAAATAAAGCATTATTACGTGTATGTCTAATCCCTGTGCCATGATTTCAGCCCTTCTTTTTGTATGAAAAGCCTTCCCTCCCCACACTTCCTCTCTTTAACCTGCGTGTTGAAGTTCTATCCTTCATTCATAAGGCAGTAAAACATTAATAGCTAAGATTAAAGTCTTCAGATTGCTAGGGTTCAAATCCCAGCACTGCTTTTTATTAGTTGTTTGACTTTGGGCAAGCTACTTCACCTTGCTGTGCTTCAGTTTCCAGTCTGTAAAATAGGGATTAAAAAATACCCATTTCATAAGATTGTTGTAAGGATTAAATTAACAACTGTTAAGTACTTAGAACAGTATATACTCCATACTATATAAAATGCTAGCCATAATTATTTCAAGGCTATGCTTATTGTTTTGATGTCTATTATTTCAAGAATATGTTTATCATTTTGCATTATTTTATTATTATGTTCAAACCCCACCCCTCCAAGAAACTTTCTTATATCTCTGAAGCAATCATGTTCTTGCAGTCAACCAAAGTATATTGATTGTAGTTCAGTGGTAGCGCTGGTCATTGCTTGTGTGTTTGTTTATATCTCCCTCCCCCACCAGCTTTGGGGCCCTATGTGACAGAGGTTTGCTCTTTTACCTCTGTACACATGGTCAGTGTACATTAAATATTTGTTGAATTGGATGGAAGGTATGGAAAGCAAATGTATACACATGAATAAACCTATTGTATCATAGCTAATAACACCCTCTACATAACAACTACATTTTCAGACTGAACAAAATTACAACCTTTTGCACTCTCCCTGACACATAGTATGTGCTAACTAAATGTATTTACTTGAAAATATGGGAAGATAAATAAAGGTTCATAAACTCCAATAAAAGTCTCAGTCTATTGGGTCCCCTTCCTTCAAAACATGTGTGAGACGGGTAAGTTGCTTATCTTAGGCACCAGGCAAGGATTAAGATACCAAGGAGAAGAAACAAATAGCTACTGGCCTCCAGGCACTCACATGCAAGAGGAGAGACAGTGCAATTACTAAATAGTAACAGGGGGTCATAAGTACTAAGCTGAGTAGGATGAAACAGCACAGGGATGTGTGTTCAGCAGCTCAGTCATCTCTCTAAGATTTGGACCTTCTCAACATCAAATTGCCCAGGTATGTTCATTTGGGATGATTGTACCTTCTTTTTCAATAAGTAAGGAACCAGGGAAAAAGATTCCAAGTTGACTAAAGGTGGAGGGGAACAGGTCAGTTATAAGAGTGTGGTGGTTCACAATACAGCAGGTGAGAATATAAAATGAGGAGGTAAGACCATAAGCCATGTCTCTAGAACATATGTCATAGAAAGTGCTTCTCAGTCTCAACCATTTTGATGTCAAATGTGGAGAGAATATTGTGAAACAAAAAAAACTATCCTGGCCCGGGAGAAGAGAGACCTAGTTTCTTACCAACCCCATTTCCACCAGTGGCTTTTCTCCCTAAAGCCCCAATTTCACTATCAATCGAGAAATGAGTTTGAACTTGAGTATTTCTAAGGACCATTCCACTTTCACTGCTTTTTGGTTCTATTTTTTAACACCTGGTCTGATATGAAAGCCAACTCTTTCTTCGAGCTTCAAATACTACCTCTATTTTGATGAATCGCAAATGCGTATCTCAAAGCCAGACATCCCTTTTAAATCCAAGTCTTGAATATCACCTTGCCTGCTTTGCCATCTACCTCAGTTGTTCAAAACAGAGTTTTCAACAATTTCTCCACCTCCAAAAGATTTTCATTTTACAGTGTTTTTTGTTTGTTTGTTTTTTAACTCAGTAAGTGGAAACACATTCGCCCAGCTGCCCAATTCAGAAACTTGGGATTCATTCTTGATACCTCTCTTTCTTTTACCACACACTCTGGCTCAATCTGATTCATTGTTAAATTTTGCCAATTCTAACTTCAAAGCAGCTCTCAAATATTTCTACACCTCACCACCTACATGTCAAGGTGTGTAGTCCAAGCTACCTTCATCTTTCACTAGGACTCCTACAATAGTCACTTGGAAAATTGCCTCTTGTCCATTTCTAATTCATCTTCTACACAATAGCTGGGATCGTTTTCTTTCTTATTCATTTATTGAGAGGGAGTTTCTCTCTTGTTGCCCAGGCTGGAGTGCAATGGTGCGATCTTGACTCACCACAACCTCTGCCTCCCGGGTTCGAGAGGTTCTCTCCAGCCTCAGCCTCCCGAGTAGCTGGTATTATAGGCATGTGCTACCATGCCCAGCTAATTTTGTATTTTTAGTAGAGATGGGGGTTTCTCCACGTTGGTCAGGCTGGTTTCAAACCCCTGACCTCAGGTGATCTGCCCGCCTCGGCCTCCCAAAGTGCTGGGATTACAGGCGTGAACCACCACACCCAGACTGATCCTTTTCTTAAAATGTAAAACAGATCATGTCAATCATGTCACCATCCTGCATAAAACCCTTAAATGACTTCTTGATACACTTAAACTATAAATTCCTGACCATGCTCTATGAAGGCCTAAATGATCTTGATTCTCCCTCCAACTTTATCTTCCACCGTGCTGGCCTCTTTCAGGTCTCTGAACATGTCACAATTTTACCCACTTTAGTGTTGTCTGGTCTCTGTTTCCTCTGCCTGGCACACTTTCCCCTCACTCTTGGTCTGACTAACCCATCTTCCTCTTTCAAATCCCAGTTTAAAGTTTACTGGAGAGCTCTGTACATGTAGGTAAATTATCTCCCTCTCCTGTCTTTTGTTTTGTTTTGTTTTTTGAGACGGAATCTTGCCGTATCACCCAGGCTGGAGTGCAGTGGCGTGATCCCGGCTCACTGCAACCTCCGCCTCCCAGGTCCAAGCAATTCTCCTACCTCAGCCTCCTGAGTAGCTGAGATTACAGGTGCGCACCATCAGACCCAGCTAATTTTTGTATTTTTAGTAGAGACAAGGTTTCACCATGTTGGCCAGTATGGTCTCGATTTCCTGACCTCAGGTGATCCGCCTGCCTCAGCCTCCCAAAGTGCTGGGATTATGGATGTGAGACACTATGCCCGGCCCTTCCCTCATCTTACAGCACCTGATTTCCTGTATCTCAGTTATCATACTTCATAATAAAATACTCATCTGTGGATTTGCTTGTGGAATGCTTGTCTACTCAACTTTATTATGAGCTCCCATAGGAATGGGTCTGCACTGTTCTTTGCATCTCCAAAGTCTATCCCTGTGCTTAGCATAGAGTAGGTGCTCAATTCATGATTGGTGGTTAAGTTTATAACCTTTGTGCCTGCATATTAGTAAGATCTAATGATATGAATACATGTTTATTCCATGCCAAAAAGGTGCAATCAAGTGGGCAATGAATGAGGAAATAGAGTTGACTATATCCCGTTTCTCTAATTTTTTCAGTTCTTAACTCCTAGTATCTTGTAGCACTCCTCCATTCTGTTACTGAACCTTCCCGGTTTTCAGGGTTGAGTAGGGAAGTTTGGTATGATGTCCCCTGTGCTTTGTTCCCCCCAGCTATATTTAGCTTTGTGAAGGAATGTGGCTTCCACAGGTATGTTTGGGTGAGAGGTGTTGGGAACAGAATGGGTGGAAAAATGAAAAAAAAAAGAAAAGAAAGAAACTATATGGAGGAGGTGCCTAGCCTCACTCAGCATGAATGTTGCCCAGGATTTCTGATTTTGTCCCAGTTCATCCACTTTGGAATTTTTATGTTTATTTTTAAAAAGTTTTCATTAATTTATTTTAATCTTTAAGATTGCAGTTTTTATGCCATATACATCAGCATTCTCTCCCTCCCACCTCTAGGAATCCAGAAATAAATAAGCATGGGCTTGGTGCTGGCAAAACTGGCAAGTGTGAGCAGACAGCTCCTGATTCCAGGAGTTTGCTTGTGCTACCACCTCCTGCCATGCCTGGTCTCTGTGGAAGCTGTCATGTACCTATTCCTGTTGAGTCTACTGGACTTCTTATTCCATTATTTACCTACTGTTACAGACTACAGAAAGTAGGAAATGGGTTTTTGAGTAGTTTTTCTCTCCTTATTTTTTTCTTAAAACACTAATAAATGTCTGTTGCTTCATCTGCCTGTTGGTTGCCTGATTCAGTTACTGGAATGAAAAGTCCTTACTGCTTCTCTCCAGTCCCTATACTCATCATTTTCGGTGTGCTGTCATTGTTTGAAGACAGGGTTTCATTCTGTCATTCAGGCTGAAGTGCAGTGGCATGATCATAGCTCACGGCAGCCTTGAACTTCAGGCTTCAAGAGATCCTCCCATCTCAGCCTCCCGAGTCACTGGAACTACAGGCATGAGCCACCGTTGTTTGGCTTGTGCTCATATTTTCTTTCATTCCTATCAAAACCAACTTGCTCCTAATCCCTTCTTATATTCACCTTGACATTCATGGGATCCACTCTGCATTTGTTGCAGGGGTTGGAAGGATAGATTTAGGAATTCTCTTAGCAGGACCAGGGCATTTCCTGTCTTTCAGGCTTTTGATAAGAAATTACCTAACTCTTTGTTTTGATAACTCACTCATCAACTCAATTGCTTAAACAATTTATAAATAACCACCTTGTTGATTTTATAAAACAGCCCTAATAAATTTGGCTTTTGCTTATACCTTTATCTAAGACAGAAGTTAGCTCAAAACAACTGATTTTTTTTTCCATTTGGGTAGAGGAGAGGGATGGGGAGGAGCTAAGGTAAAAAGAGGGGGAAGAAAGAGGAAGAAGGTACCAAAAAGGAGGATCTAATACTGGATTTCAGTTCCCACTACTGGGAAATGGTTCATTTCCAATTCTGCATTTCAAGAACAAGAAGGCTTTCTGGTGGGTTTTTTTTTAATTTTCTTTGGATCAGTATGAATCCTTAGTAGCAACATATGTCTTCCTATACTTAAAGGGTTAAAAGATTTTGGGAAGTGAAATAATTGTGTTTGAGGATGGTTACAAAGTCAAGACAGGACACTTTAAATACATTGTTCTCCAGATACAATCCAAGCCTCAGAATCTGTTACTTAATAACCTGATGGCTTTACTTAACTGCAATAGTTCACTCATTAGTCCATTCATTCATTCATCAGTCACTTAGAACTGTGAATTATGATTTTCAAAGTATTTTTTCCTCCATTGTGCTTGATTCCCATGAAAATCCTACAATGTACTCCCTTTACAGAAAGTACCATTTTAGAGAACAAGAAACTGAGACCCACAGGAGTTAGTCAGTTGTGGAGATTTAACTGAAACCCAGATTCTCAGATCCCACATTGAATTCTATTTCAGTTTTACCTACTTTAATTGAATCAACATTTTCTAAGTGAGCACCATGTAATGAACACAATTCTAAGAAAATGAAAACAAAGTACCTATGTCCTTGAGAAGCTTATAGTTTAGCAAAGAAAGGCAGAGAGCAAGTCTTGGGTTGGAGAGGAGGAAAGTGCATGGATCCTTGGAAAATGCTGAGGAATCTGGTGTAGAAAATTGTGGTAGGAGATAAGACTGGAAAGAAGTGAGAGGACCTGAAGGGCTTGATTGATTGATTCATCATCAAATCATCAAGTCTTCTTCATATGCCTTCTCAAATTGTGGCCTTCATTAGCATCATTACTAATATTTTTTTCTGTCCCATTTTCTACTGAGCAATTTGCTGGCATTTTAGTGCCAGTGCCTCCAAAGGGCAAGGTTGGTCTGAACAACTTGATGTTTAGACATTGAAAGCTGCTGAACTTCAGCTAATTGTAACATTGCTTAAATCTTGTCTGGTGGCATTATGCATGTACCATTATGTCATCTTGCCCTTGCCTGGCCACAGAAAATAAGTGGTTACAACTTCTGGCAGACAGACCCAACCCTGAGGCAGGATTGGTCGTGGAAACTAGGATGCTGTGGAAATTGGTCTGAGTGCAGACCTGGCACCTGGAGATATTACCTGTTGTCAGTCTATCACCCAAAGGTCTGGAATGCCCAGAGGGCTGAGGTGAACTTGGTCTTAGTTGAGTAGGCATCAGGATCTACTATGTGTCAAGTCCCTGCTAGGGGTGGTGTTTGGTTCTGGAGTCCAGACTGCAGACATTAATTGAGGTTGTGTGCTTTGGAATAGCATAATGCTGGGTGATCTGTCTGTTCATGGTAGAACCTGATGGGTACCAAACACAAGAAGCTATCAAAATCAGGATCTAGGCTCTCCAATGAGAGGGCTGACAAAAGTTAAGCAGGAGTAGAGGCCTGCAGTCCAATACAGGGCTCTAGTCTCACTGGGGGAATGAGCATTCTTGCAGTAAGGCTCTGGTCCGAAGGCGGAGACAACATGGTGATGATGGTGTAAAGAAAGTTGAGGTTCTGTTGTGTCTTCCTGATTGCAGATCTTCCTGCATTAGGTGTTGGTTGCCATTCAATGGTATGTTGACGTGGCTAGGTTATCCATCATTCCAATAAATACTAGATGAACCACTCAAAGTGGCTGAACCTGCACAGGGAAGGACTTAATGCCTCACCCTGATGGGAGACTGGGGTCAGGGAACAGCCTCTGAGAAGGGGCTATAGAGTTTTACTGGGAGCAGAATCCGGACATTTGGAGGCCAATCCTGGCTCAGGGACTATCTTTTGCATAACCTAAAGCAAGTTTCAGAACCTTTCTGGGCTGTTGTTTCCTCAGTAGACTATGTGCCCTGTGGAGTCAGGGGCCCGTATTTTATTCATATTGGTTTCACTAGCATCTAGCACAGTGTCTACCTCACAAGAAACAGTCAGTGAAACACATGTTGTTTGAAGGAGTGAATGTGAGAGTGAAGAGAATGAGCTGAGCATGCAGAATCCCATCAGCAGTTGAAGGGAGAAGGGCCTTATCAGGCCCATATGCTTCTAACCCTTGCCCTTAGATTCTTTTACCCTCTCCTCTCCTCTCCTCTCCTCTCCTCTCCTCTCTCCTCTCCTCCTCACCCCTTCCCTCTCCTCTCCTCCCCTCTCCTCTTCTTTTCTTTTCCCTTTTTTTGCTCACACTTTTCTTTTACCATAGCCTTTAGATTCTGATGCCTACCTTTATGCCCTTCTTTAAGACCAGAGACCCAGTGAATGGGTTTTCTTATCAGCTCTGTGATTCTCTGATGAAAAAAACATTGAGATAGTTCACTTGAAACTTTTTTCCTCAGCATTCACTGACCAAACATTATAAAAATGTTAAAAAGTCACCTATAGACCCCAAAAAGTTCTATCTATAAGGAGATCTCATGAGTGGCCTCATATAATAACCAGGAAAACCTTTAACATTTGCAAATGCCATGAAACACCAAACAACAAGATAATCACAGTATGATCAAGGGTGCAAGACCTACAGAGTCTACTGCATCTCATTATGGTCAATGTGCTCAGAAAGAGTGACATTTTGTTGGCATGGAGACAAATGTCTCCTAAAGTGAAAGGTCTTCTCCAAGAGTGTGTGGATACTTTTGACTTTTGCTGTAGTCCCTAAAGACGTAGGTGGCTTCAACTTTAAGTCAGATATTCAAACCTGTGAATAACGGGACTAATTGTTTGCATTTAAAAGACTTCAATTAGGGCCTTTTATTTCTTGAGTGTGTGTGAGATAGATAGATAGATAGATAGATAGACAGACAGATAGACAGATAGATAATAGATATTAAGCATTTTGGAAGATAAAAAAAGAATAAAGGCGAGAAAACCGTTCATAATCCTACTACTCTAAGAGAGCTACTATAAATATTTTTGTCAATTGTGTACTATTATTTACATCCAGTCTATTTTCTACAAAGAATATATTTTTAAAAATTGCTGTGAATATACTGTATACAAATATTATATAGATATATAATATGCATATATCTCTATATACATATTCTACTTCTTTCCACTTTACATATTACCATAAGTATTTTTCAATTCTAATTTTTTGAAATTAGTTGCATTGTAATTTACTTAATCATTCTTCACCCAACATTCTTTCTTCCAACCTAGTCATGATAGGACATGTAGGTTGTTCAAATTTTTTGTTGTTAGATACAGCGCTAGGATGCATATACTCATTCATTGATTTTTCCTGTATGTTGAATTATGTATTAAAGATAGATTCCTAGAAGTGGAATCTCTGGGTCAAAGGGTCTGACTATATTTATGATTCTTGGTATATGTGGCCAATATATCTGAAAAAGTCATACTAATCAACACAGTAGGACCTAGTCTCACTGCACTGCACCAAGAGTTATTTAAATATTGGCTTTCATAGTGAATATAAGTGTTAGTTCAAAGATCTTATAACTACTTGGCAGAGAGGTCGACAGATGTCAGAAAACATGAAGGGAAGAAGAGAAGAGACACTTAAAACTCAAGTGCAGCATTAGAAGTAAAAGCCATTGATAACTGACAATTGGTTAGAAATTTAAAAAGCATTTTTGAAGTCATAACGTACATCAATACAATAACAGGCCTCAGTTTACCAAAGTGGATTCTGCAATAAAATAAGCAATTCGGGGTGAACTGGTGATGGGAATCAGCTCTGCCACTAATTTGCTAAGTGGTCTTTGCAAATTGCTTTCCTCTCTGGACCTTTCTCAACTGTAGAACTGGTAAGCCGAAAGATGAAGATAGATGCTTTCAGAATTTAGAGTATTGGGTTGTACTCAGATAATGCAGACAAACTCATAGGGTTAAGGGGTCTGATAGGTGCTTCTCCTCTGTAGATACCCAGATTCACAACTCTGATGAGATCCACAGTTCTATTGGAGTTGTGCAATGAAATAGCAGACACTCTTGGAACCTCTTGGGGCTCCCCCAACTTCATGAATGAATCTCTAAGTTATGTGCCCCATATAAACTGATGACAAGATCTTTGAGAGCACTGTTTCCTTAGCGGGTTTCCATGAGAAATTTTGAATATAGGGGTCCACGAAGTGGCTTGAGCCATCTACCCCAACAACAACATATGGCCTTTGGTGCCTCTCTAGTATTCTCCTGATGGTTATGCAGACGGTGGCATACAGAAATTGAGTAAATTAATAAACTAAAAGAATAAATGAGGTGCCCCATTTCTCTGACTCTATTCTAGGAAAATGAGTGAGAAGCAGGCTCTCCCAGATTTCAGGAGAGATCTGGGTCACTTTTTGGAGGTTTCTGGTATTGAATATATATATATATCTCCTCCAGGTATACATATATATAAAATCTCTATATGATATATGTATCTATATATCTAGATACATATATCTAGATAGATACATATATCATATATCTATATGATATATAGAGATATAGATATCTCCTCCAGGTAATAGACTTAAGTTTTAAGAACATGTTTCAATTAACAGAAAAATTGAGCAGATAGTACAGAGAATAGCCCTGTGCCCAGTTTCCCCTATGATTAACATAATACATTATATGGCACACGTGTAACAGTGAAACAATATCGGTACATTATTATTAACTAAAGTTCACCATTGATTCAGATTTGTTTAGGTTTATCTTATGTCTTTTTGTGGTCAATTGTTCCATCTAAGATTCGACATTACATTAAGTTGTCATGTCTCCTTAGGCTAATCCTTGTCTGTGACAATTTCTCAGACTTTCCTTGTTTCTGATGACCTTGATGGGCTTGAGGATTACTGGTTTTTTGTAGGACGCCCCTCTACTAGAATTTGTCTGATGTTTTTCTTATGATTAGACTAGTATTATGAGAGCAGGACCACAGAGAGAAAGAATAATTTTCATCACATCATATCAAGAGTATATACTATCAAGATGATCTGTCATTGTTGATCTTGGTCTTAATCCCCTGGCTGAGAGAGTGTTTGTCAGGCTTCTCCTAAGCTATTTTCCCCTGACTACCTTTCCATACGGAATGTACTCCCCGGGAAGAAGTTACTATCTACAGCCCACAATTAAAGAGTGGGGGTTTCCGTTTCTCCTCCTTAAGGCCGGCACATGTCTATAAATTATTTGGAATCCCTGTGCACATCTATATAAATAAATTTGGAATTATGAGATGTTTGTCTTTTCTCTCTGGTTTATTAATTTACTTAATAATTTATTTATATTAGTATGGACTCATTACTTTTTTTTTTTTTTTTTGAGATGGAGCCTCACTCTGTTGCCCAGGCTGGAGTGCAGTGGTACGATCTTGGCTCACTGAACCTCCGCCTCCCGGGTTCAATGGATTCTCCCGTCTCAGCCTCCCGAGTAGCTGGGATTATAGGCACACGACACTATGCCCAGCTAATTTCTGTATTTTTAGTAGAGACAGGGTTTCACCATGTTGGCCAGGCTGGTCTCGAACTCCTGACCTCAAGTGATCTGCCCACCTCGGCCTCCCAAAGTGCTGGGATTACAGGTGTAAGCCACTACACCCAGCCCTGGACTCATTAATATTTATTTTATACTTTGGGTTATAATGCAAAATACTATTCTATTTTGTTGCTCAAATTGTTGCAGCTTTGGCCATTGGGAGCTCTTCAAGTGGCTCCTGTGTCTTTTTGAAATATCCTTCACCAATGTAGTTTTGTTTTTGAATAATTCCTTACTTTAAGGTGCTACAAGATCTTTCATTCTTATTTGTGTATTTCCTGCCCCAGTTTTAGAATTCAACATTTTCTCCAAGAAGCCTTGGTTCCAGCTGCTGAGAAATGGCATTAAAACTGAGACCAGCCTGGCCAACATGGTGAAACCCTGTCTCTACTGAAAATATAAAAACTCCCAGCTACTCGGGAGGCTGAGGCAAGAGAATCGCTTGAACTCGGGAGGTGGAGGTTACAGTGGGCCGAGATCGCGCCACTGCACTCCAGCCTGGGCAACAGAGTGAGACTGTGTCAAAAACAAAAACAAACACAAAAACAACAAAACTGAGATCTGAGCACCAGGTGTGCTTGTTGCTACGACAAACATACTTTAAATCTTTTATTTTTAACACCAGCACCCACACAACTACAATACAATTGCACTATTCATAAAACAATTATAGATTATTAACAACATTCAATCATGGTGTCGCAGGAGCCTGTGGTCCTACACTGGATCCCACACACAAAACTTGCATATGATGGTCATCTTCTTTCAGTCCTGTTAGGATTGGAAGAGAGATGTATAGCCGCAGTGGAGATAATATCAAAAGTCTAATTTTATTTATTTATTTATTTATTTATTTTGAGACAGGGTCTTACTCTGTGGCCCAGGCTGGAGTGGTGCCATCATAGCTCACTGCAGCCTCAAACTCCTGGGTTCAAGCAATCCTCCTGCCTCAGCCTCCCAAGTGGCTAGCACTACAAGTATGTGCCATCATGCCTGGCTATTTTTTTTTTCCCATTTTTTTAGAGACAGGGTCTATGTTGCCCAAGCTGGTCGTGAACCCCTGGTCTCAAGTGATCTTCCCACCTCAGCCTCACAAAGTATTGGGACTACAGTTGTGAGTCATTGTGTCTGGCCCAAAAGTCCAAATTTGAGGCCTTCTTTGGATGTGTGGCCACAACAAATGGCTCTTGCAAGGCTGCCAATCCCTTACACTTTTTCCATAATATGCCATAAGAAAAGCATACTGGATTTAGAAATAGGGCATGAAAGTTCTGAATCCAGCTGTGTTAGTGTTATAGCATATATAGCAAGTGGATTCTGTCTGGGCCTCAATTTCCAACGATACAAAATCAGGAACATCAGATTGGATAACGGCTAAAGGCTCTCCCAGTTCTAGCACACTATAATTTTCAATAGACTTATACTGGGGGAATACAATTGGCTCCACTAGTCTTTGTATACAGGCCTAATATTCCAGAAAGTCTAAACCAGTGGAGGCATGGGGGTGCGGAGGTCGCTGCTAATAAATCAGAGTCATTTTATTATTTTTTGGGAATGCCAAGGCCTGTTAAAGGCTTTAGATTGTCTAGACAATCGAGCCTGAGAAACTTTAGACCTTTCTTTTTAAAGAATGAAGATCAAAAAATTATAAAAAATATCGATGGAAAGTTATCTCTTTCATTGGTTTCATGTTCTGATAGATCAAGACTTCTTCCCCTTTTTTATTTTTCCTTTAGTAAGGGAAAACTCCTCATCTGCTTTTTCCTTTGACTTCAAATAATTACCTTTAATGCAGTGATGGCTGAGCCACCTCTAAGTTTCTTACCAGGAATATCTCTCTAGGTTTTTATTTTTTTCTTTTTCTCTTCCTTCCTTCTCTCCTCTCTGCCTCCCTCTCTTATGCTCTCCCTCCCTCTCTTCCTTCCCTTGAATGTTACGATGTGTTTTTTACATCCATATACTACCCAGTGTAGAAATGTCATCTCCTTCCTATCATTGATGGGGACAGTCTCCAAAAACAAATAGAAGGAAAATAAAAAAGGAAATATAGGGCAGAAAAGACACTTGGGAACTGTCACATTTGATTATGAATGCTGGAGATCAAAGGTGCAAGGTCTTAGAACCTACTTCCTCCACCTCTTAACGTTTAAAATCTTCAAATGGCTTTTGAACCCACTCAGCAAAATCCCAGACTTTGGTCTACAATTGGTTAAAAATTGATAGAGTGAGGATTCTGGGACTGCCTTCTTTACTTAGAAGTTTACATTTTAACTCCTTCCCTAGCCCCAGTTACACATATACACACAGCTCCTTTCCACTCCTCTCGCACAGTTCTGTAAATATGTTTTGAAATGTAAAGGTACAGAACTAAGCGCAGACCGGCATCCCGCAAATCATCGGGGCTATTCCTTCACACAGCTGAGGAAACGGAGTCCTCACAAGTGGCTTCGCTCAATGTCCCATAAAGAGTTTCAGGCAGAGCTGTAATTAGAAACCAAGGGTGTGTGTGTGTGTGTGTGTGTGTGTGTGTGTGTGTTTGCAACAAATAGTGTTTTTTTTTTTTTCTTTCTCCCTACACTGTGCCCCCGTGGAGTCACATTTGTGTGTCTGTGTCTCTGTACGCACATAAGTTACACAGACACTGACATGTAGGAAACGTGCACCAAAGTGTCTGTCGTCTGACCTCAGGTAACAGTATAATGACTTGAATTTCAGGCAGCTGAGAAGTTTCTGCCGGTGGAGGTTGAAATAAACAAGAAAAGCCACTGTGGAGATGTGAATGGAAAAGTACCGAGCCCTCCCTCCCTCCGCACATTCTTCCGCTCTCCAGCTCTCCCTGCCATTGAGCTGGCTTCAGATAGGCTTCTGCACGGTCAGGTGTACAAGAAGGCGGTGGGGAGAAGAAAAAAAAATGCAGGCACAACACGCAAATCAAGTTTTTCCACTTCTAGCCTTAGTAGTAGAGACAGCTAAGTACAGCAGCCAGCAGCCCGGCAACGGCAGCGGGTGGACCAGCCACCCTGAGTTTACAAACACTCAAGTGCTTTCCTTCCCTCATCCCTCTCAGAGTCCAGCTGCTGCTTTCCTTCATGCTAAGGTTTCATAGGAAGTGAAAACTCTGCTATTCAAAACAGCGATAGAATGCAATAAACAAATCATTACACACCCCCTAACCCCCATCACTTCTCTATTTTAAGCTCCTGATATTTATTTCCATTTTAAATAAGTGAGAAAAGTGTGGAAAATTAGTGTTTGGGGGTAAACTCTGAGCCAGGCTGAAAAGGTTTCTAAAGGAAAAAAGAAATCTCAGAACAATAAAGGCTAAAAGCAGACAGCATATGGATGAAAATTAAACACTGATACTTCCTTTTCAGAAGGCAGCAGCTGGAAATTATACATTTTTTTAATGTCTCAAAACTTTCTGCTCATCTTGCTATGTTAAAAACGCCTTTCTTTCTCCAAGGATACTACAAGGAGCTTGTTTACAACAGTTCTAAATGAAGGATTTGAAACAAAATGAACAGGTAAAATTTAACAAGTCTGATAGATAATATCTCCCAAATCTATCAAAAGTAGTGCCAAGTACTTCAATGTAGCTGAGAGGCATAAATAAACCCAAATGACCATCAAAATTCATCATGACTTGGAGTTGGCTCTGAGTTTTGCAGTTTACAAAGAGACCATGGCAGCCTTGCTTCCCTCAGTTCTACAAGGACACAAGATACCCACCTACAGACTCAAGCTGTCAGATTACCCTGATCCTCTAAAATGACAGAGGGCCAGCAAATCATGCAGACCCATTTTCAGTTGTGTTCCTGGGGTCACACATGCTCCTAGTGAAGACCCAGCCTGTAATCCTGAAAGAAGAAAGCCTAGAGAAGGTGATTGATTTGAAAAAGTCTTTCCAGTTTTAAAATCTATAGTCCTACGATGTGGTATCTTAAAGACCTACCAAGGTGCCAGAGGTTCCTGACAGGTGAAACCAACTTCCTCTTGCCAGCCCCCTTAGAAAGAGGACAGAACCGTGTTTATTCCAAGGATAGGTTCTTTTTCAGCTATGACTGAATTGTGGGGAAGGTTTTGCAGGGGGGAATTGGATGTGAAGTCTGTTCTTTTCCTTAAATGGATGTAATATTAGGACCAGGCTATTTTATTTTGTAATAAAGCTTATATTTACCCAGCAGCAGTGATCAGAGACCTATTCTTATGCCCAGTCCATGAGGCAAAGAGGTTGGCCGGGTCCTCTATTGAGTATTAGCAGCCAGTAACCATTAAATAATGGGACTAGTTGAAATGTAGTGCCCCCAAGTCTGCAGGAATTATTCATATGACCCCAGACATGGAATCACTCTTTAGAGCTTCTTAAGGATGATTTAAAAGAATCAGAATACATTCAAGTCAGCCCTTTCTTTAATCCTATAACACGGCACTGCGGGAGTGAGGAAGGCCCACATAGTGATGCCAACTGGATACTGAGGAGAGGTCAAGAATGAAAGAAGAAATGACATTCTGGAAGAAATTCAACTGGTATAATATTTGACAAAGTTACTTTCCTAGGAATTGAAAAGAGATTGAGAGGCGGGTGCACAATTTTCCTCACCATTCATTAAGTTCAAAGTAAAAGAGACTCACCGAAAAGTAAGTGTCTCTCTTTAGAAAATTTTCAATAATCATTTTCTCTTTCTTTGTAACTGGTCTTCTGTTCTGGTCAATTTCTTTCAGTGTAAACACATTGATTTGGCAAAAAACAGTAGGAAAGCGTGGCACTCTGGCACTTGGTCCCAGAAATAATGTGCTGGGAAGATTTGAGGTCCCTGGTGATGAGGTTAATTATATATGAACCAGCCCTGGTGGGTTCTCCCTCTAGGGGCTCACTGCAGAGAATTAAAGAGGGCTGAGGTATGAGAAGGGTGAATTCCTTCCCAGCCCCCACTCTGGCTAGTTCTACTACTGCCTTAGAGAGCAGATTTCCCTTTGCTCTGCAGCGCCCCCATGGGGCTAAGAGTGGAGTGGCAAAGGGAACACAGGAGGGACAAGCTGTGTTTCAGGTTGGGGGGGGCGGTGGATGAGGCTGAATAGCAGTTTTGACAAAGAAAAAAGTGACCAAAAATCATAAAAATAATCTTTTGAAGGACCAATAGCAGGGCAGAACCATACAATTCACATTCCAAACCATATAGATACGTTTGAGAAATCCTAAAGTGCCAATCGCTCATAAAAGAAAAAATTATCACACATATAAACACACAAAGAAAATCCCTTCCACAAAATCGGGGTGTCATTTTGCATCCAGTGGGATTCATTTTAATTTCTTTGAAAATGAGAAGGAAGGGGACTCAAATGAAAAAGCAGATAGTCTGCCTTCTGGCAGAATAAATATGAACTTGACAATATCATGTGCCTTTGGGGGTAAAACGTACATTTCAACAACAGTGACAGGATTAGGCCTATGTATATTTTTCAAAAACCCTTCACAAGACAGGCTTTTCTGCAGAGACTGCAGTAATCCATCTGTCAATAAGTATTAAAATATTCAGATTTCACAGGGACAGACACTTTAACGCACATTTCCTAAGCTCCAGCCCTTGTGGAAAATAATCAACCTCTTTGCACTTTTCTGGATTTTAAAACCTAAAATACAGCCTTTAAAAATGTGTGTGTGTTGTGGGGTAGGGGGGTGCATTGCCAACAACATTTTCAGTGATAGATGGAACTTCTTACGGGACTGTCAATGAAACAGATTTTCCAAATATCCCAGCAAACAGCAATCTTTCACAACTCTGATCATTCCTCCATTATAAACCCAAATTTTGGGTTGAGATAGGTAGATTATTTTAGACATATCTTTATTAGAAATTAACAAGTGACGAGATTTTGTGGAACCTTTAAGAATTCATCTGTAATTTAATAAGTCGCTTGAAGGACTCTCATAGCCAAGGCTCAGAACAGCCTGACCTTTGAAAGCTGCTTCTGGTCCAAACATTTTGGGCTAATTCTTGAGGAATCTGAAATATTATTTTCCCCTCACACCCTTCTTTTAAGAGAGAGACATAAAAGAAACAAGAGTCTCCCTTATTCAGGGATGAGTAGGAGGGGAAAAAACCCGAACCAACATTTAAATAAGGAAACTAGCAGCTCTGAACAAACAAACTAGGACCCACAATGAAATGATTCTGCACTGCAATTGCCTTTAAAAAGAAAGTAATAGAGAAAAAGAGAAGGAAAGATTTTCCCCTTCTTCTCTCCCCCCCCACCCCGCCCCCCAACTCAGCTTCAAAGCTAAGAAGACTGTGCTGCGTGTAGTGCGTTGTAGTTGTGGCAGTCTGTTCTAAATACAGGCAGTATCTGTGATACTGGCACGGCAGGCCTTTAGAATTCCCTCCGGCTGATCTCTTAAACACAGACTGAAGAGATTTTTTTACAACGACCTTGAAACAAGCCTCGAAAAAAAAAATCTCAAGACCTTAAGAGAAAACAAAACACAAACAGGTATTTGGCTCACAGAATTTTGTAGAAAACACACACATACCACCCCCCACCTCCACCCTCCCCGCCCCCCCACACACGTTTCTTGCAACAAGAAATTTCCTAAGAGTCAACAATAACAGATTAAACCCACCACTTGCTGTCCTGGAAAGAAACAAACCAAACCAAAACAAATCCTTTGAACATTTCTCTCAAGTGCAGGAGAGACACACTTCAGCAAAAGTCCAAGGGGAAAAAGAAAATTGCACCAAAGGAAAAAAAAAAAAAAAAAGTGGGGGCTGGGATTGTTACATATGGCCAAAAATTTAAGCTTCTTTCAATAGTATTAGTATTGAAATAATACATCTTTAAAACGCTTGAGGGATTAGATAGGGAAAGAAAGGCACGTACAAAAAAATCCAACCGATGCCGATCCTGTGATTTACGTAACACCACAAACTTGCAAAAGGCAAAAAATCAGAAGCAAAAATCCATAAACCATCAAAATACAGAAACCAAAAATCCCAAGCCACCACACCAGAAAGAAAAAAAACCCAGAACAACAGCAAAAACCCCTGTCCTAAATAAAAATAAAGCAAATGAACCCACCGAAAACTGCTTGGCAAATATTTTTCTCGTGGTGCCTAATATTCTAGTTGGAAAGAGCTGTGGTGTTTATTTTTTTTTCTCTTACTCGCCTCTCTAACCCTACTATATATAACATACTTTTCCCAGTGGTTCAAACCTCTCGCTCCCTTTTGTGCATTTAGCTCGATCTGCTGAGTTTATGGGTAAGAAAGGAGGAATTAGCCCCAGACCCCGGGAAAGCAAAGCTCACTCCCCCTCTTATGTCACCGAATAGCAAATTAGTTCTCAGAATTCCAGAGGCCGAGCTTTGCTACAGCGAAGGCGCCGACGTCACAGAGGAGGAGCCCACGTGACGGTGGCGGAGCAGGCCATACCATCGTCATGGGCCCGGGGAGGGAGAGCCACCTTCAGGCCCCTTGAGCCTTGAACCGGAACCTCCAAATTCGAGACGCTCTTCTTATGAGGACCTCGAAATATGCCGGCCAGTGAAAAAATCTTGTGGCTTTGAGGGCTTTTGATTGGCCAGGGGCGGTAAAAATCTCGGCGAGCTGACACCAAGTCCTCCCCTGCCACGTAGCAGTGGTAAAGTCCGAAGCTCAAATTCCGAGAATTGAGCTCTGTTGATTCTTAGAACTGGGGTTCTTAGAAGTGGTGATGCAAGAAGTTTCTAGGAAAGGCCGGACACCAGGTGATTATTGCTGTTGCTGCCGCCGCTGCTGCTGCTACTACCGCCGCCGCCGCTGTTGCCGCTGGTGCCGCTGCCGCCGCCGCTGCTCATGATCATTATTTTACCTTTTAATTCTTTTTTTTTCCGCTCTTGCCAAATGCTTTGGCTCCAAGTTTTCTATGTGTATCTATTGATATAAATGTATATATTTATTTATTCTAGCTGTCAGGTGTTAAAATAAATGCCGAAGATTAGTCCCACGTCTCTCCCACTCTAGGATATAGATTGTTATGTATTTATTATTATTATTGTTGTCTTTGAGTGAATCGGCCGGTTTGGGGAGGCTGTTGCCACCCTCCCTTGTGTTGTTTTGGTTTTTGGAAAGGAGGTGGAGGAGAGGAAGGAGGGGAATTAGGGGGCGGCCGGAGCAGAGAGGACGAGACAGTGCTTGGGGGGTGATTCGGGCTAGTCTGGGGGCTGTCTGGCCCCAGACCGCGGAGAGGACGCGCGCTGGCGCTCTCGCTCTTTCTTGCTGCTGCTTGCGTACGGCTTGTGATCTCTCTGGATTCGTGCGGCTGTGTTTTTTCCCTCTTTTCTCGCTTGCAAACTGCTTTCCTTGCTCCGTCGCTCCTGGCCTCCCCTTCCCTCCCTCCTCTCTTTCCTCGCCTCTTCTTGCTTCCCTTCCCCTGTCCTTCTGGGTAACTCCGGGAGGCAAAAAGGGAGGCTGCCCGCTCGCTCGCCCCGCTGGCTCTCTTCCATCGGCCTCGGTCTTTTAGATTCCCTGCCTTCGAGCCGAACCGAGATTTGGAAGGAAAAAATGCAAGCGAACTCCTTGGGTTTTTGTTTTTGTTTTTTTGGTCATAAATCCAGATGAGATGAAGTATCGTGTCTACTATTTCCTTTCAGAGCCGTGATCTTCCTAACGAGAGCCGAGTGTTTTGGTGTCCCCTGCCCCTGTGTTTTGGGGAGCTTGGGGGCGGGGATGTTGAACACTTTGAAAATTATTCTTTCTTGGTTGTAGTCGAGGGAGTCGGGAACCTCCGCGCGCTCTCCCTGCTCATCCCGAGGAGACTGACTGATGGCGGGACAGGGCTTCTTGGGGTGGGTGGGAAAGGGGTGCGCACTGCACCTGCGATGCCTTTCAGTGTGCGGGGGGACTCAGGGAACCTCGGCAGGACAGCCTGGGAGAACGAGAAAGGTGGCGGGATTTCTGGCCGCTGCGGTGTTTGTATTTTGGGCGCTGCGTGACTCTGTGTTGGCTCCCAATGGCTGTTGCCTCCCTTTCCTAAATTTTATTTTATTTTTTCCCATGGTGCAAGGTCTGTAAAAAGGGAACTGCGGGCCTGAGCGTAGTGGACGCCAGGCTTCAGATTCCCGAGATCCTTACCTTGGGCGAGGAGAAGGACGAACAGAGCCCCAGCCCGCGTTCCTTATGTGCAAGACCCAGGAGGAGAGAAGGGCACTTTGTGGCTGTGGCTGAGGGGAGCCGGCGCGGGAGGAGCGGGCGCGGGCGCGAAAGGGAGATCTTTGTGAGTGATTTTGCAAAAATAGATTGCGAGGTTGGTTGGATTTGCAACCTGTGGCTCTCCTCGAGGGAGTAAGAATGGGGGAAGGCGCGGCGGCGGCGGCCCGGGGAGGGAGAGGGTAGAGTTGGAGCCTCAGAAATCGGCTGAGCTCCGGGGGCGGGCGAGGAGAAAGGGCGGGGGGGCAGCAGGAGCTAGGGGCCACCCCGCTGCCGGATGTAGTGACCGTGGTAAATGTCTTGAGAACTGTGGGTTGCGTTGCCTTTATGACGCCGTGTTATTGGAACCCTGGCGAAAAATGGAACTAGTGTTGCAATAATGAGTTTTAAAGCTCCCCCATGGAAAACAAAAACGCAACCAAACCGATTTTTTACAAAAATGAAAAAAGACCCTCTGTGTTGTGTTCCCTCCTACGATGGTTGAGTTGGTGGCTGGGGTTTGGGGGTAGGGGGTCCTGACAGTTGAGCAGATAAATGACCCCAAACCAGGTGCTGAAAGTCCCAAGCTGTTACAGGGCCCCTGACCACCTCAAAGAGCCAATCTCCACTCCCCCCCCCCCGCCGGCCCCCGCCACCCCACAACCCGCCAGGATTTAATCTTTTATGGATTTTTTTTCAATCGGTTTATAGTTTCCAGGAGGAAAGTCTTGTAACGCTTTACTTTTTCTCTTCTTTTTTTAAAGTAAAGTGAGTGTCAGTAGATGTGTTTTTTACAGTCTGGATTTGAAAAAAAAGTGGGGCAGGAGAGAGGGAACCAGGGAAAGGGCTGTTTAGAAATACAGTTTGTGGCTCTGAGCGATGCCACCGGCTTCCTCTACAGAGACTGCCAGTTTCCCTTTTTCTTTGCAAGGTGTGTGTGGTTTTAATAAATAACTTAAAAAAAAAAAAAGAGGGGGCGGCAAGATCCATCAGGAGACAGGTATCTATTTTGCTCACTATTTACTACCAAGAGCCTTTGGCACTAGAACAGAACCTCGTAAATCTGCAGCCCAAGTTGAAGTTCATCTGGCCCTAGTCCACACGCTATTCCTGGAGGTAGCAAACATGAGCTCAAAGGAGAGAGATGAAATCACATTCTTGCTCTAAAATATATACTTTTTTAAAAAAGACGAAAAGATATTTGTCTCTGGGGGAGGAGGAAATGGCGAACAAGTACCAGGAGATGGGCATTCCCTTACTCTAATGACTGCAGTTGAGTCTTCAGGCCAAAATAGAAACCTGTAGATGGGAACTCTCTCCACCTCCCCACCCCGCCCGCCACCCCAAGCTTATAAATAGAAGTTTCCAGTATCCTATTTGGAAGACTTTCCAATACTAGAGGCAGAAGCATTGGCTAGTTTTAAGGGTCTGTTGATAGTGACAGTAAGGCTAGATGCTGTTCATAAAAACTAGGCGACTTGAAGGAGACAGCCAGAAAAAGTGGGAATTCTCCAATTGCCCCTTTCCTCTTCTTTTCAGTTTTGAAGAGTTTTATACCAAGGCTTTCTTGAAAAGACTAACTTATTCTGGGTTTGGTGGATAGGGATGGGACTCTAAATTCTTAAGTTGTCGTTTGCTGAGCCCTTGAAGAGTTCCAGTTATTGGTTGAGTAAATGGTAGCCATGGCTAGATGTCAAAACCCTTCCTTCCCTCTATCCCCTACAGGGTAATGACACTCAACCCACTTTGTTGTGAAAAACTTAAGAGATTTAGAGGAGGCGGTGCAGCAGCGCCACCCCTCGGTGGGTGAAACTATTGGCAAAAGTCAATTTTTGAAAAATATTGGGAAGTGAACTTATGAAACATTTTTTCCCCCAGAGATTTAAAAAAAAAATAGAGGAGATAAAACTAACGGATAAAAAGGACTTTGAAGTTTATCAAGTAGGGAAGAAAAATGTTGCTTTCCAACTAGGATGGTGTTATAATAGGCAACGTGGTTCTAATATATATATATATTTTTTTTGGTGAGGGGAGGGTGCCTGCTTGATTTTAAGTAGAAGAGTTCTCCAGGCGGAGGTAGCCCGGCCTTCCCCTTGGATTGACTTCTCAGGGCATCTTAATTCTGCTGCCTGTCTGATACTGAGATAGTGAGGGATGTTTTGGTGTAAAACACCATAGTGGTTGGAAATGCTGTAGTTTTGCCGGCGGTGTCAGGACGTATGTGTAGGGGGTGTGTTGAGGAGGTTTGTGGATGGCGTGGAGCAATGGTAGGCTGGTCTGTAGCCCTCTGTGAGTCAACATCGAATGGCGCGTGCCGGTTTCCAGCACTGCGCAACAAGTGGGACCGCCGCTGCCGCCGCGAGCACAGCGAGGGTGCAGCGTAGTGGCAGAACTGGCTGGTTTCTCTTTGCCCCAATGGAAACCAGGAACGGCTCCTCCCAACCCTCCCGATGTCCACTCCGAGACCCACAACTTCACCAAAAGACCATACCCGACTCCCCACTCCCCCGCTTTGCCAGGCTCAGTGAGCCTGAGTGGGATCCAGCACTCGGCCCCCAGCGCCCCTTTCCTCCGAGAAGATCAGGAGTTTATTCCCGACTTTCTTTGCTGGATGACCAGTGTTTGGCAAGAATCTCTGCCAATACCGTCGAGTGCCATTCTGCCTTTTGAAGACCAGTGCACCTTCTTTCCCTTCCCAGTACATAAAGCTTTTCGGAGGCTGGGGGGGGGGAAATCAACTCATGATACATGAAACCAGCTCCAGATACCGCGTTGTGGTTGCTAGAGGCGGGAGCATCGGGAAGAACGGAATTACATCCACTAAATTAAATGTTTTCTAGCTTTGCTTTTAGAGGCAATCACACCCCCAACCCTCGCCCCCACCAGACAGAAAATAAAGAGGGGCGGGTAGAGATCGGTGTGGAAGCTGCGGCCGCGCGGCGATTCTCGGACGGGCTGGCCTGCCACCTAGCGGTGGGCTGAGATCGAGTTCGCGGCCATGGGCGGTGGGCTCGCCGTTCCGCCTTCCCGGGCGGCAGTACCCTGACCAGATGCTAGGACTGACAGAAGGAGGGCACCCTCCAATGGGGACGGCATACAACCTCCAAAGTTTTGACAAGAGGGATGAAAATCAGAAAGGCCTCGCTGCTTGCATATCACTCAGCGATGAGCATCTATTTCCACCAAGAGAAACCACAAATAACCCGCTTCGAACACACCATCTTCCTGTCCCTGTGGCCCTTCTTAGGGGAAGTCGGTAGTGGAAGGATGCCATCTAGGAGCTCAGGGGCTTTGGGACGTACAACTCTGTTTTACAGTTGAGGAAACAGGCCCGACGAGGAGGCTTGTTAGTGGTGACTTAGTGACTTAACCAGGACCAGATTTTAAGCTTCTGAATTTCATGTCAGTGACTGAAAGTCAAAGGCGGGTTTATCTCAGCTCCTTTGAAGTATTTATGAGAAAGGAGCGGCTGTCAGAACTATAAGTTTAACCTCTTAGGCCACCTTTGTTGCCAGTGTTCATTGGAAACCGCTCCCCAGCAGTCTTGGAGGATTTTTTTTTTAAAAGAAAATATGGCCTAAGATTTTCGGTAATAGACAGGAAAAGCCTAGATGGTGCTGAAGGGTGTGGGTCTCAGAGCTTGGGGGTTTGCGTGTTAAGAGGGGGGTTAAGGCCTGGACCAAAGACTTGCAGGGCGAGCCTCGATTCTGAAATCGCTCTCTTCCCCTTCCTAACATCCTCTGCATAGTAGCCTGGCGAGAAACCGTGTGTGTGTGTGTGAGGGGGTGGGGGTCATGTGGATAGGCCAGAATTTGTGCCACAACAGTTCCTCCGTAAAGTTTTCTTTCTCCGAGCTCGTGACTTAAGATGGCAAACGCGCGTCCGCATGCTGGCGGCCCCTAGCGGCAGCAGGCGCGCTCTGCAGCGGGAGACAGCGCCGTCTCCCCAGCCCGGGTCCGCGGGGATCGAGTTCGGCCTCTCCCACTGCGGGAGCCGTCGGAGGCCGCGTCGGAGAAACGCGCCTCTGTTCGGACTGGAAACGAATCTGGGAACGAGTTTGAAGCGCGGTCAAGTTTGACTCATCGCTTTCCAAGGACAGTTAGTGCCTTCCATCTTCATTAACGTGAATAAGGACCTTGGCTGACTTCTTTCCAGATCGGATTTTTAAAGGCATTGTTTGCTTGAGGAGATCATGCTTCTCCCCTCCCCCGCCAGCCTTTTTGCAAAGGCTGAGCCCAGTCCAGCCAGGACGGCCGAGGGATCTCTGCTCCGGGACGCGATTTGCTGGCATTGTCTTCGGGCCCTTCTGGAAGGCTGTCTCGCGCTGAGCGTATGGGAACGTCCCTTCTGCAACTCTTCTTCAGATCTTGATGATAAAACACATCCCTCTGTTTTATTGCATTTCCTAGAAGCTTGCAGGCTTGCAAGAGCGCTGTTGGCAGGAAACGTGATAGAAATGAAAGTCAGGACATAATGTCCCCGAACACCTCGGTTATCCAAAGCGGCTGCCGAGGCCATCGAGTTATCAAATTCGCTTTTATTCACTGTCGTCTCCTGCACCCTCCCGTTCCCTAGCCAAGAGGACGATGAGTGTTTTCCCCCAAGAATAAAAACAGCTCTGCGATCTGACCTCACCCCCTGCCGCCAGATCACGGTGGTGACTGCAGCCGTGCAGCTAGTTGGCTGAAACACTGCTGAGACCGGGAGCCCCACGGCAGGGCCCCTGATGCGGTGTTCACTACGGCAGTTCCAGCCTTATTAAAATTCCTTGTCCTTGTCCCTAAACAGTGCTTTACACTTTCAGATTTCCCTTTGGATTTTTCAGTGGGTTATTGGAGTTATTAGATTACCAATAATCCAACAGCCGGCCTGGCTAGAGAGGAGGGGGGAAGGGCGGAAGGCATTCTCCAAATCGGGAGGCTCTGGCCAAACTAGGTCAATGGGAAGGAGGGGAGGGGCGAGAAAGGGGTTGACGGTTTCAAACCTTGATGGAGGGCTCTCTCTAGTGTTAGGCAGCGGTAAAAACACCATTAGGTTTGAGCTCCCGGAACCACGGGACTCCTAATTTCCAATAAATGCACTTACTTAATTTTAACTTCCCAGATTCTCATCCCTACCCCCTATTAAATCCCAACCGTCTCTTTCACCTTTATCCCACCGGGCGAAGGGGTGAGAAAGCCTCAGTGTAGGATTTTGAGGCCAAAGGCTCCGTCTTTGCAGACCGACTCTGACCCTTCCGCTTGCCGCAGAGGGGATGAGCGGCGCAGTGTGACGCCACTGGCTAGTTTTAGGACCAGACTGCGGCCTTTGTGGCTGAGTCTTTCGCTGTCCCCTGGCCCCCGAAAGCGCACCCCGGAGCCTGCTACCGAGACCAAATTAGGACATGGCACCCGGGGGTTATAATTCCCGGGAGGGCCACAGGAAGGCGAGGCAACTTTGGAGAGTGCCAGTGCGCGCGCAGGGGTCGGGGCCCCGGCCTTTGCCGAGTCCAAGCTGTGTCTCTACGGTTTCGGGGAAATCGGATTCGGAAATCCTTACGGCTTGGCAGCTCCTATTCTAAAGACTTTGGGCGGAAACCAAGTGGAGCTGGGTTCCCGTTCTTGCCAACGTAGGCGGAAGGGGCTTTCTGTTTAGTTTTTCTCCAGCCTTGCCTGGGGCGCCTATGATGGAGACCCTCAGCCCCTAGGGACTCGATCTTTTTTACCTTGAAGTCTCGCCCAAACATTCCCCTAAAAGAACGGGGGTGAGGGAGAATGGAAGGCAAAAAGAGGGAAAAAAGCAAATAAACTTCGGAATCGGACAACTTAGTCTCGATATGGGCCTCGGATTGTATTCGAACTCCTGGGTTCTAGACCCAGCTCTGCTACTAACTTGTCTGACCTTCCCCGTTTATAAACTGTTGTGGGTGAGAGGTTGGACTAGGTGAACTCTGAGAGCCCTGCACTCGGCGCGGACGAGGGATTTAGGGGAAAGTGTGCTGTATTCCCCGCGAGCCTTCCCCAGCGGCCCCGCCTCCCCGGGTGAATCCCCGGCGGCCAGCGCAGCGCAGGCAGCGATCCTGGCGGCTGCTGGGGCCCGGCAGCTTCCTGGAAAGTTACTTCTTGTTGGAGCCGGCGATAGGCAAAGTGTGTTCTGTGAAATCCGCAGAGCCGAGATTGACTACGTTCCGGGAATGAGAGGGCTGTGTCATTCCTCTCATTGCCTGCTGCCTTGACGGCGTAACAGGAAAAAAAAAAAAAAAAAAAAAAAAAAAAAAAAAGGCATACACACAATGTTAGCTACCGAGGTGCACGAAAAGTTTTATTTGAATGTAACTAAATTAAGGGCCGCCACGGTCATACCACAAAGCCTCCGTCGCGCCTTGCGGGGGGCTTCGAGGTGGATCGCCCAGGGGCGGGCAGTCCCTGGAAGACAGGTACGGAGTCGTCGGGGTGGGGTAGCGAAGTCTGCCTAGGCTTGCCCCGGCGCGCAGGGCTAGTGTTTGTGCTCTTATGTGTGAGCGAGAAAATGGGGCTTCCCGGTGTCAGCCCAGGGGAGGAGGGAGGAAAAGGATGGGGTCTTTTGTATTGGCTCGCTCTCTGGCTCTTAACCTCGCCTCTCGCTCTTCTCTCATTTTTTTTTTTTTTTCTCTCTCTCTCTGTCGTTTCTGCTGTCTTCTCTCTTTGCTTTTTTTTTTGGTTCCTGTTTTCTTCTTCAATGGAAAGCTCTTTTAAAGGATCTGTCTTCTCAAGGAGCCTAGTTGGCTATGCACAAGGAAAGCGCCAAAAGAGCTAAAGGGAGGAAGGGAAGAGAAAACATTTGACTCTCCCGTGGTGGTTACTGACCCAGCGTGGGTGCGGGGAGATTGGGATGGGAAGTCCAGGTCTGGGGGCAGCCAGCAGTTGTCAGTTTCTCATTGACAGCCCTGCTCCTTGGAGATTGTTTTTGTGGGTAGTCTTGTGTGTGGCATTGGTGGAATGGCTGAATCTAGGAGACGCGGCATGTCCAGAACTTGCTGGAAACTGGCTTTGAGATTTTGGGCAAGGCTTCTCACCTGGAGCCTCAGTTCCCTCCCTAATAAAGCAGGGCTGTTATGAGGATAAGATGCAATCGTGAGGGGGTGGGGAAAGACTAAGAGCTCTGTAAAAAAACAAACCAAATGCTGGTGGTGCTTCCACACCTGCAGCATTTGGGGTGGGGGTGGTGACAACATTGCCCACACTCAACCCACACACTCAGGAGTTGGGGGGGCTGGTTCTTAAGAAGAGTTGGCTTACAAAGGAGTGAACTTGAGAAGGACCTGCGCCTCGTGTATGTACATTTGTTTTTGGCCAGGCAGAGGCTTACGGTGAAAAGCCCAAGGCCTAGCTGACAGTGGACACAGGGGAATTTGTTTGTTTATTTCAATCCGCATCTGGAGTGAGTCATTGCCACTTGTCATGGTGAAATGGCAAATCTGGGCTTCCTGTGGTTCCAGAAGCCTGCGACTGGAAATCCACAAGTGAGCTGGTGGTTGAAGCTGGTTAAAGAACAGCCTAGTTATTCCAGAAGTGTTTGAGGATCCCTTCCATGAGGGAAGAGAGGAAAGTTTATAAGTAAACCTCCCATGTGTCTTCAGCTTTCTTTTGCAAAGGAGAAAATCCTTGAAGTTTGATAAAGACCAAGTTAGTCTATCTCTCTTTGCCTATCTCGAGTTGGGCTGGGGAGAGGAGGAGATAGGTTCTTTTGTCTTTTTCTGTCTTCTCCCTTCCCCACTTCCTTCCCTCAAGTCCCCACTCGCTCACATGCACACACTAACCTTGGAGCCGATGGGATTGAGTGACTGGCACTTGGGACCACAGAGAAATATCAGAGTGTTTGGTTACAGACTCAAGGAAACCTCTCATTTTAGAGTGCTCATTTGGTAAGACTCAGCAGCCTGGAATGGGGCAAAGTGTTTGTGTGGGGGAAGTAACTTAAAAATGAGATTCACCCACATCAGGGTGCTGTCTTGCATGTTCTACAGCACGTAGGCTGATTTGGAAAGGGGACAGGAATTTGAGCCAGAAGACCTAGGGCCGGGTCACCAACCATGTACATGGCCCAACATGACCTTGTTGGCCTCAGGCCCCTTTACCCAGAAAATAGCTCTAAAAGGTTCTGCTTTTTTTTTTTTTTTTAAGCAGGGAAGACAGTTCAAATATTTTTTGTTTTGCAGCCCACATTTGATCATAAATGAGGGTCTTACACCTGTGCTTTTAATGATTTTGTTTTAGAGAAGCCGGTTTGGAAGGAGGTACATATTTCATTAAATCTCTTTAAGGTTTAGTGCTCCCTGGCCAGTTCTCAGCTAAATCACATAGTTAAGTCTTTTACCAGCAGGGAGAAGCACAAACTTAGAAGCAATAGCATTCTGTCTGGTCTTAGACCCAGTAGGGAAGGGAGAGAACACTTTGAAAAAGAAGACAAAGGTTTTCGAGGAATACGTAGACATGACATCTCAGGCTGTGTTCTGCAGAGTCTATATTCAGTCTTAATGTTTCACATGGGCAGGAAATACTGCCTAGCATTTGTCTTGAGCAAGCCTCTTGAACCCCTAAGTCTCAGTTTCATTGCCAGTGAAATAAGGATAAAGATATTGGCCCTATCGTCCTTGCGGATCATTCTAAGACTTGAAAGATAATATTTTAGCAGGTTTTGAATGACGTCCAGTGGTTTTAGGCCACGGACGGATCGTTATTGTTAATGTTGACAGAACCATTTTTCTTATTTTTTCTTTCCTGTAAACTCTAGTGGCCTTTGGATGGTATAAATATTTTCTTTGAAGAAGGAAATACATGTATGTATGTATGTATAACTAATTAATGTATGCAATTGTACTCCCAGTACTCAGGATAAAAATATTATTATCTCATAGCTTCGGGTGCCTGTTGTTTCCGTAAGAGCAGAGCTGGAAAATGTTTGTTAGCTTGTGGTAAAACCACACCAGCTGGCAAGCTGCAACTATCAAAGCAAAACTAAATGTGTATGTCCTAAAATAAGACTATAGTGGACAATCTTACATTCGTTAAATCAATTTCTGTTTGCTTTCTTCTCTTCTCTGTAGGTTTTGAGCAAAATTTTGGACTGTGAAGCAAGGCATTGGGTAAGTAAATAAAATTATATGCTTTAAAATGTTGGGACAAACTGTTTCTTTTGAATTTGCCAATACATATGTTTCTGTGAACTTTGCCACTGTTCATTATATGAGACAAGGATAACCAGTTCCCTCTATATCACTCCTAGTCCTCATCCTTCACCTCTGTATTAGACTGTCTTAACACTTGCATGGTCAATCATTCTTTTACTCTTTCTTTGTACAAACTAATTTAGCCAGCTACTGTGCACCAACAATATGCTAGCTCCTCGAGGTACAAAAGTCAGGCAACTCCAAAGCCTAACAGTAGAGAGAGACCAATGGTGACTGAGATGATGAAATATGATACTTATGAGAATAGCTGTGAGTTTTGAGAACCTCCTATGAACGAGGAATGTATTTCTTTTATAACAACATAGGTATTACTACTTCCATTTGGGGAAACCAAAGCCCAAAACCAGTAAACAACCTGCTTAAAGTCCCACAGCTAGCAAAAGGCAAGTCTAATCTGATAATCTTAAAACACAGTGTCTCGACCGGGTGCGGTGGCTCATGCCTGTAATCCCAGCACTTTGGGAGGCCAAGTTGGGCGGATCACGAGGTCAGGAGTTTGAGACCCAGCCTGGCCAACATAGTGAAACACTATCTCTACTAAAAATACAAAAAAAATTAGCTGGGCGTGGTGGCGGGCACCTGTAATCCCAGCTACTCAGGAGACTGAGGCAGGAGAATCACTTGAACCCAGGAAGATGGAGGTCGCAGTGAGCTGAGATTGCGCTATTGCACTTCAGCCTGGGTGACAGTGTGAGACTCTGTCTCAAAAAACAAAAACAAAAACAAAAAAACACGGTGTCTCTCCATTGCAACATACTCACTGCCTCTCAGTGCTTGGCAGAGTATTTGGTATGTGGGAAAAACACTCAACAAATATTCATTCCCTTTGCTTTTCCCCTAAAGGGCTTTCTATCCCAACTTGTTGGATAAAAGTTATTCTCCCCATTTTAAAACTATGAAGAATAATGGCCAGAGTTGGGCTATGAATTGTTCAAAGATCAAACACAAGGGACCTGAGTTGCATTCTGTACCTTAGCAGGCTGAGCCACCTGCTCTGATACCCATGGCAAGCAGGAAACAGGTTCTGGAGGACTAACAGGATTTTGGCCTCTTTTTTCAAGTGAAGACAAAATGGCCTCACCGGCTGACAGCTGTATCCAGTTCACCCGCCATGCCAGTGATGTTCTTCTCAACCTTAATCGTCTCCGGAGTCGAGACATCTTGACTGATGTTGTCATTGTTGTGAGCCGTGAGCAGTTTAGAGCCCATAAAACGGTCCTCATGGCCTGCAGGTGAGGGATCTGAAAGGAAAGGGTGGGTGAGTCAAAGTGGGGTGATGGTGCTGGCAGCCAAGCAAGGCAGAACATGTGGGCCTTTTACTGCATCTGGGATGACGTCTCGCTTTGTCTCCAGATCTCAGCACCATGGCCTGGCAGAGTAGGTTCCCAAGTGAATGAATGAATGAATGGATGAATGCACTTTTAGAAAAGAAAGAGTCATGTTCTGTGGGCATAGAGGGAGAAAAATTATATATTGCCCCAAGAAAGGATGTGTTTGGGGCAGACATGGAGAATAACTTCAGTTAACCAGTGAAAAAATGACAAAAGGTTTCTGATGAACTCTCTTTGTCTTTAAGTAGCTTAAGCAAGTTAATTTGAAATATTTTGCTCTTTTATGCTGTAAGTGTATTTATTTTATGCTACAACTGAATTTCCATGGGTGTTCAGAGTATGTGTAAGAGTTGGTGAGAATGAACTAGCTGATTCTTCATGTTTATCAAGTATTTCGAGTTTTCAAAGCTATTTTATATTATATGATATCATCTCCCTGGGATCTTTTTAGTAGCCTTCAGTGTTATGCATTGCATTATTGCCTTCATTTTGTAAATGGTAAAAGGAAAGCACAGGGAGGTTAAATGACATAGAATCAGGGATCTCTATTGCTATTTGAAAACTTATCCAACATCTACTCTAAGCAGCTGATTTTTAATAGTGGAAATAACAGAGGCTTATAGAGATATAAAAATAATAGATAATGTTTAGTGACTGCTTACTATATTCCAGGCATCATTCTATATCCTTTACATTTTCATTCTTGCCACAACACTGTAAAGTAGACATGATTGTTCCTCCTACTTTGAAGATGAGTAAAGCAAGACGCAGAGAAGCTAAATATCTTACCCAAAGTTGCATAGCTACTTGGTGGAAGTCTGGCTCACTTCTGGCAACCCACTCAGAAAACGTAGAATCAAGAATCAAGAAGATAGCCCAGAATTCTTCTTTACAATTGAGTACTCGTTCCACCACCAGACAGCATGGCACCTGGAGGCATTGCTTGGGGTTTGACTTGGGTCTTCTAGGAACAACAGACCCTCTGTTAATCTATGGAGGCATTGCTTGGGGTTTGACTTGGGTCTTCTAGGAATAACAGACCCTCTGTTAATCTATGGACTTTGATAAAAGCAGTAGAGTATAGATGTAGGCATATTTTTATTTATTTGTCATTTATACCCAAATTCTAAAAAAAGATAGAATTTTAAAAATAAGTATAAATGCAATGGAACAAGAGGGAATGCTTATGCCAAAGACAGACTAAGAATAGTTACTGCAAATGGGGGCTAAATTTAACTCTGGTAATCCGTACAGTTAAGACTAAAAGGAAAACAGGCCCTGTGACTTTAAGAATATTCACTTAACCCCTCTGATCTTAGTTCCCCTATTTGTAAAGGCAGAGAATGATAGTACCTACCTTGCAGGGTTGTAAGGAGCAAAGGATAATGTATGTAAGGTGCTTAATGACTCTCTGACATTTGGTAAGCTCTCCATAAATAGCAGCTATTATTAATTACCATAGAAGTTCTGGAGGTAGGCCCAGGGGGAAGGGGCTGAGTATCAGTGCTGACTGTAAGGGATCACAGATTCTATATGTCTACTATAGTGGGACATTTGTTTGTTTTACAGTGGCCTGTTCTATAGCATCTTTACAGACCAGTTGAAATGCAACCTTAGTGTGATCAATCTAGATCCTGAGATCAACCCTGAGGGGTTCTGCATCCTCCTGGACTTTATGTACACATCTCGGCTCAATTTGCGGGAGGGCAACATCATGGCTGTGATGGCCACAGCTATGTACCTGCAGATGGAGCATGTTGTGGACACTTGCCGGAAGTTTATCAAGGCCAGGTGAGTTGCTACCCGGGTGGAAGCCTCGGAGATGGAAGAGATAGTCCTGGATCAGAAACCTTTGATAATTCATGCATACAGAAAAAAACACTCCTCTATGATATGCTGCAACCCACATTTCCACTCTCGTTGCACACTTCTGCTCTTCTTAACTCTTGTGTCCCAGGCAGACTTAACTCCTGTGGCTATACAGATATGTCCTATGCATTACCGCATCTTGCTTTCTTCCATTCACTTAGTATACCCTCTCCTCCCACCCATCCTGCAAGGCCAATCTTGGATGCCAGCTCTTCCATGGAAGTTTTTCTGATGAACACTTTTCCTCCCTCAGCTCTTCCTCTGTGTTGTGAAGCATTTTGCCTGTGCTTTAAACTTCCCATCTGTTTTAATATTCGCGTATGTATTTTAGTTCTCCTTTAGACTTCTATTATAACTATTTACATATGTGCCTTAGTTCCCTACCAGACTGTGGGCTGCTCAAGGTTATAGGGGCTATCTTACTCACTTTTTATGTCACGCTGCTCCTACTAGGCAGGACATTTATTGAATTGAATTGAGTTCACTGAGTTTAATCTCCTACCTGAGGGGTGATAAGACATGACCTTGAGGAACTTGAGATCCAAAGAAGTGAAGAGCTTCACTAAGTGGAACAGAGACTCAGAGCTTAACTTCTTTAGAACCATTTGATCCAGCCATGCTAGGGTGATTGCATCCTCGCTCAAACAGAAGGGTTTTCCAGGCTGTGTTTGAAAACCTCCAGGAGCCAGGAACTCAGTGTTCCCAGAACCACACAGCATACCTTGGACAGTTAGAAAGCTTCTCTTTTTGGCTTCTCTTTAACCTTCTTATGGGTTCTAGCTCTGTTAACTGTGATCATAGTGAGCTTGCCTATTTATTTCACCCACATGATGTTCCTTCAGGTATATACAGCTAGAGTTCTTTGTCTCCTGTGGGTGATGATGGTGGCAAGATCATCATTGCTGTCATTTACAAGTACTTTCAGTGGCTCAGACCTTGTGCTTAGAATGGCGGAGTAACTTGCTCCATGTCACCTAGCTGCTAAGTGGCACAGCTAGGTTTGCAAACCAGGTCTGGCTGCTCTAGGCCAGGGATTCACACATGGGCATTTGCTGCCTGTTCTCTATGTAAACTTTGATCAGCATCTGGGACAAGTTTTTTCTTCAGTAGGTTACTCGTTTGTGTATGATCCTCCAAAAGTGTCATACCAACATTGTATAAATTCTTTTCCTGTTTCCCTATGTGTAAAATGGAGATAATAATAACCACCTTTCCTTCCTTTCAGGATTTTGCATGGGTGAAATGAGATAAGGGCTTTGAAAGTTTTATGTGAGCTATAAAATTGTATAACATCAGAAGAGCTATAGATTCACACACATGCATAGATATGTGCCTTGAACATACAAGATTATGTCTAATCAGGCACAGATCATGCCGGTAACTCACTTCCCTTCTCTGGGCCTCAGTCTTCCCAATTGCAGGCTGGATATCCAGGCTTCTAGCATAAATGCGTTGTAATTGTATTTCCCTGCTCCAGAGCCACGTCACCTATGTCTAGCTAATTCAAACACAGATGTGGTTATATAAGTGTCACTGGAAGGTCATCTATTTAACAGTTCTGATTTGGGGCTGGTGTCTTTCATCTTTTTTTCTTTCACAGTGAAGCAGAGATGGTTCCTACCATCAAGCCCCCTCGTGAAGAGTTCCTCAACAGCCGGATGCTGATGCCGCAAGACATCATGGCCTATCGGGGTCGTGAGGTGGTGGAGAACAACCTGCCACTGAGGAGCGCCCCTGGGTGTGAGAGCAGAGCCTTTGCCCCCAGCCTGTACAGTGGCCTGTCCACACCGCCAGCCTCTTATTCCATGTACAGCCACCTCCCTGTCAGCAGCCTCCTCTTCTCCGATGAGGAGTTTCGGGATGTCCGGATGCCTGTGGCCAACCCCTTCCCCAAGGAGCGGGCCCTCCCATGTGATAGTGCCAGGCCAGTCCCTGGTGAGTACAGCCGGCCGACTTTGGAGGTGTCCCCCAATGTGTGTCACAGCAATATCTATTCACCCAAGGAAACAGTCCCAGAAGAGGCACGAAGTGATATGCACTACAGTGTGGCTGAGGGCCTCAAGCCTGCTGCCCCCTCAGCCCGAAATGCGCCCTACTTCCCTTGTGACAAGGCCAGCAAAGAAGAAGAGAGACCCTCCTCAGAAGATGAGATTGCCCTTCATTTCGAGCCCCCCAATGCACCCCTGAACCGGAAGGGTCTGGTTAGTCCACAGAGCCCCCAGAAATCTGACTGCCAGCCCAACTCACCCACAGAGTCCTGCAGCAGTAAGAATGCCTGCATCCTCCAGGCCTCTGGCTCCCCTCCAGCCAAGAGCCCCACTGACCCCAAAGCCTGCAACTGGAAGAAATACAAGTTCATCGTGCTCAACAGCCTCAACCAGAATGCCAAACCAGAGGGGCCTGAGCAGGCTGAGCTGGGCCGCCTTTCCCCACGAGCCTACACTGCCCCACCTGCCTGCCAGCCACCCATGGAGCCTGAGAACCTTGACCTCCAGTCCCCAACCAAGCTCAGTGCCAGCGGGGAGGACTCCACCATCCCACAAGCCAGCCGGCTCAATAACATCGTTAACAGGTGATTTCAGAGACTGTCTGGGTCTGAGGTCAGGGGTTACCTGGGCAAGGTTCCATGTCATTTCTTCTGATGGATGCAGGGGTTTCTTCTTTTCTTGCCTGAATTGCTGAGCCTATTAGAGGTGTGGAATCAGTGCCTATAGATTGAGTTAGTCTAAGTAAGGAAGTATATTACACTTAAGTAGTGTATATTTTTTCATAGCAAGAGAGATAATTCCCTTCTGGGGCAGAATAGCATTCTGTAAATCCCACAGGCACTTCCTGTGGTCTTGATGAGGCAGGGGACCATCCTACTACCCTTGGACTGAGAGAGATTGTGGGCTGCGGGGAAGCTCTGGCTCAGTTTGACCCTGGTCGGTGACCTTTCCGCAGATGCTGTTTGAGATAAACTTGAGGACAACTCTGGGGTCTCAGAGCCTGAGTGGGCAGCCCAGCTCTGGGAGGAGGAGGAGAGGGTGGTCTTGAGGCCCTGCCCCAGGTGCTGAGACTGTCTTTACTTCTGCCCATAGGTCCATGACGGGCTCTCCCCGCAGCAGCAGCGAGAGCCACTCACCACTCTACATGCACCCCCCGAAGTGCACATCCTGCGGCTCTCAGTCCCCACAGCATGCAGAGATGTGCCTCCACACCGCTGGCCCCACGTTTCCTGAGGAGATGGGAGAGACCCAGTCTGAGTACTCAGATTCCAGCTGTGGTGAGTCCCTTTCCCTCCCTCCTCTTGTCAGGGAGAAGGAAGGCCCCTCTGCTCCATAGGTTTTGTGCTCCATTTTACTTATGCTGTTGTCTCTGATTGGAGCAGTCCTCAATTGGAAGTCCCCTGGCCCTCCAAGTCACCAGCTGTTCATCCCACACTTCGCTTCTTAGGGAACTGGGCTAACCAAAGCAAGGGATGGGGTTTTAGAGTTGATCTGGGGTAATCAAGACTTACCATACAGTCTTTTTAGCTTCACGCCAGCAAAAGTAGCTTGTGGGGCTGGCTGTACCTCCCAGAGCCTTCTCCGTTCCTCAATACCAAAATGACTAGGACTGACCTGTGTTCATGTTATTCTCTGCCAGGCTGTACATTCTGTAAGGAGAAGCATCTGACCTTATTCATTCTTGTGTCCCCCATAGGTAGTAGTAAGTCCCTAGCATGGAGTAGGAACTCAGTAATATTAGTCGAGTTAAAAGAGTTGAAGAGAATTATTAAATTGGAGTTTCTGGGTAGTCGGTGGTTGGCATTCCCAGTTTTTGCCAGACAAAAAAGTCTAATTCTTCACCCAGCTCTGGCTACAGTAATAGAGCCCAGTAGTACCTAATGAGGGTTAAATCACCGTGACTTGTCATTTTCAAATTGTTACAACAAATTAAAAAATAAATCAGCTGCTTACACCAAGAGATTTGCCACAGGTCATGGACCCATAGATGGGAGAGCGAGGACTCTCCCCTCCTGCCCCCTGGCTAGTTTGCCTTTGCTCTGCACTCCAGTTCTTTTTCTCTGGGCCTGTGTTCCCACTTCCACCATCAGCTTTGGTCTCCCAATCTCACAGGAGGATTTGGAGACATGAGATCCAAATAGGTGCAAGGGTGACCACAGAGTGTTCATCATTAATTCCTCCTTCAGTGACCTCAAAGTAGAATTGAATTTGACCTATATCTTACATTCCTGGAATGCTTTGTGTTTCATTTTGTGTAATATAATATCCTCCTGTGAGGTAGGCAGGACAGGGATTTATTATCTGACTTTGAAGACAGAGATACAGAGAGAGGCTCAGAGGGTAAAGGGTCTTGCCCTAGGGCTTCTGTGTATAAATGTAAATAAAACTGTAAACTTATTTTTAAAAATAATTCTCAGAGCTCTTGGGGAAAGAAAATCACTGTTGAGCTTTCCTCAAACTGGCACAGGCCCTCTGAGCACCTATTTGTTTGAGCTTCCCTTCTGTACCTTAATTCAGTCCATCTCCTTTCTCCCTTCTCTATGGCTAAGACTCTAAATGCTAAGAAAAATAAAGTCCCCACAGATCCTTTGCTCTGAGCTCCCATGAATGTTGGGTGGGTGAGTGAGGGACTGAGGGTTCAGTTTGGCACAGGGGGCAGCTACAGAGGAGAGCGGCCTTAGAGCCCTACCTCCCTTCCTCGTGCTGACTTTGGTGTCCCCATACCACCCTCCAACAGAGAACGGGGCCTTCTTCTGCAATGAGTGTGACTGCCGCTTCTCTGAGGAGGCCTCACTCAAGAGGCACACGCTGCAGACCCACAGTGACAAACCCTACAAGTGTGACCGCTGCCAGGCCTCCTTCCGCTACAAGGGCAACCTCGCCAGCCACAAGACCGTCCATACCGGTATGGCCCTGCCCCACACGACCCGAACTCTCCACAATTATTGGGGAAGGACAGGGAGAGGATCCTAGAGAAAGCTGTGTGGAGCCTGGAGACCCGGTGGGGCAAGGCAGGAGGCAGGCCCCATCCTGGCCTGAACGAGGGGCCTAACCCTGTCTTGTCTTTGCTTAGTGACTTGACTCATCCACTCCCTGTATCCTTTGTCTTTCCTCTGAGATGCTCTATCCTGCTTTTCTGCCTTTGCTGGGGTCAGAAGTGTTAATCCCACTGTACAGGTGAAGAGACTAAGTCTGGGAAAGACAAATAGATTCAATTTTTGTAAAGCCAGAAAAAAAAGCCTGTTGATTTGCTTCAATGACTTGTTCCTTATCAACTCACATTCCTTTACCAGGTAGCTTCTCATGACCTGATTGTTGTTTAAAATCTACTCTGTTAGTACTGTAAATGGCCCTATTATCCCAGAAACTTTCCATGAAGGAAGGTTCAGCCATTCTATTGGTTTCCTCTGCCTGAGCATCTACTCAGACCCAAGCCCCACCCCTCTTGCAAATGGAGTCCAGCTGTAGTTGCCACAAGTGGAAAAATATGTTTGTTCTAAAAGAGAGAAACTAGAGCAGCCTGATTGTGTCTCCCTGGTGAATGAGTTGATGAGTGAATCTGTCTTATCCAAGGGAAAAGCTAGATGAACCTTCCCAGGTAATCTGAAGTAGCCCCTCAGGTTCCAGAGAGGGAAACTGAGGCCCAGAGAAGGAGAGTGACTTGTCCAGGTTCCATAGGCAGGTAATCCTAATGACAAAGCTGGTTCTAAAGCCCAGGCTTCCTGGAATCTCCCCCTTTCCTATCCCACACCTGGCATTGTTGCTACTCCATGCCACCACTTGTTTCTTGGCCCTGGTCCCCTGCAAAGTATGCAGGTGTGTGTGTGAGAGAGGGCTGGCAGGTGTGGGGGCAGGCCCCTGGATTCTCTCTCTGATATTCCCTAAGGGAAAGGAAAACACAAGTGGCCTCATGGAGGAGCAGGCTGCTTAGAAATCCAGGAGCCAGGGACTGCAGAGACCTTCCTTATTGAATATGGCTTTTCTTTTTCCCTTTTTCTTGGTGATAGGTGAGAAACCCTATCGTTGTAACATCTGTGGGGCCCAGTTCAACCGGCCAGCCAACTTGAAAACCCACACTCGAATTCACTCTGGAGAGAAGCCCTACAAATGCGAAACCTGTGGAGCCAGATTTGTGCAGGTGAGCAGAGTGGCCTGGAGAAAGGCCCACTCAGTCCCCGTGTGCAGGTGAGCAGAGTGGCCTGGTGAAAGGCCCACTCAGTCCCCGTGTGCAGGTGAGCAGAGTGGCCTGGAGAAAGGCCCACTCAGTCACTATGTGCTGATGAGGGGCTGCCCAGAGGCCTGCAGCCCACCCCAGAAGACCTCTCATGCTTTCTTCTTCGTTCAGGTGGCTCACCTCCGTGCCCACGTGCTTATCCACACTGGTGAGAAGCCCTATCCCTGTGAAATCTGTGGCACCCGTTTCCGGCACCTTCAGACTCTGAAGAGCCACCTGCGAATCCACACAGGAGAGAAACCTTACCATGTGCGTAAGCCTCTTGGGGCCGCTCTCTGGCCTGCAGGGATATGGAGGACGGGGAAGGAGGTGGAGCAGGGAGGCAGTGGAACTGTTTGCTCCCATCTCAAGCACACAGTGGGGCAACCACTACGCTAATGGTTGGAAGACCTAGATCTGGGCCCGATGGCCAGACACCCTGCTTGACCTTGGCCCAAGCCTTAGGGGACTCATCTTTAAAATGAGGGTATTGGATTAGGTGATCTGGGCCTTAGGAGAGGAATCTAGACTGTGGATACATAGACTTGATTCACTCTACCTAGATTCATTCATTTCACAAATACTTATTGATTGCCTACTGGACACCCCATACTGGGCTAGATGCACATTTAAGAGGAGCTAAGTGATTTGAGAAGGAACAGTCTTAGGAGGAGGAGAACAAAAAGAATGTTATAAGAATTTATGATGTTACAAGAAAAAATAAAAAAAAAAAACATAGAGAAGGTCATTTTAAGAAAGAGGTGGCAGCCAGCCGTGCAGCACAACACTGTGGATGATAGGTCACTGGGATTGGAGTGTTCTAGGGTGGGGTCTCGGCAGCTATAGCCTGTGTGTCAATGTTTGAACATTCCATGAACTAGGAATGGTTTTTACAATTAAAAAGTGAAAGAATATTTTGTGCCGTATGCAAATTATATGAAATTTAAATTTCATTGTCCCTAAGTAAAAGGTTATTGGAACACAGCCAGGCTCATCTGTGTACGTTTTGCCTATGGTTGCTTTGAGGAGTTGATGACATCCTTCTAGGTGGTGATGGGAACAAGAAGTAATCAATGAATGGTTAACCTACATACCAGAGGTTAACCTGCAAAACATGGTTATTTTTGTTCACTTGTTGATCAAGCTGTGAGTGAATATCTTCTTACTTGCTGTTTGGGCAAATTCGTTATCCTCTTAGTACCTTAATTTCCTGATCTGTAAAGTGAGTTTGATAATAGTATCTACTTCACAGAGTTGTAGTATTAACTAATTATTAAAGTGTTGAGGATAGCACATGCACATAGTAATAGTAAAATAAATATCTGCTATAATGATTTGTTAGAATTTTAGATGCATAGGATATCAGAGTTGAGAATGACTTTCAGCCTGTATTGACCCAGGCCATTCAGAAGGGAGATCCAAGGCCCAGAGAGAGAAATGACATGCTGGGGACACACAGCGGTGAATGGCATAGATACAGTAGACCCTGTGCCTCCCAAGACCACAGATTTTACACATGGCCCTGCTCGTTTTTTATTTGTCTTCATCTATTTCCATTTTCATTGAATACATGTACTCTATCTGAACATATTACCCTTTTTGTTTTAGAATAGGTTTAGATTTATAGAAAAGTTGCAAAGATTGTACCGAGGGCTCCTACACGCACCCATTTTACCCTATTGTTAACATCTTACGTTAGTTCCATACATTTGTCACAACTGATGAACCAATACTGATATATAATTATAAGCTAAAGTTCATACTTTACTTACATTTTCTTTGTTTTTATCTAAGAATGTCCTTTCTCATTCAAGATCTCATTCCGATTACCCCATTACATTTAGCCATCCATTTTACTTTTAAGTAACTTTTATCTAAACTATAGTGCTTATTACCCATTCATTGAATTAAATCAAGAAACGGCTCCACTTGCTAATGTTTAGTTAGCTCATCTAAGATATATACCCTAGGAAAGAATATAACTGCATTTAAAAAAAATTTACCCTAGACTCCAGAATTTCCATGAATTCAGACAGATCTAGTCCATTTGTCCGGATGTGTTCAGATTAATTGCATAATTTGAATAAGAGGTATATTCTGTTAGGTCCTAGGAAGATTATAAAGTTTAGAAAAAAATAGCCACTGCCCTCAAACTGTTACCCACTGAAGAAGGATCCATGCAATGGAGGGATGTGTGGTAAAGGTAGAAATCTCACAGAGGCTCAAAGGAAAACGGGGATTATTTTCATCCTTGAGAGATTCAGAAATGCCTTAATAATTAGAGGAGTTTGCATCTAACTGCACTTTTGGATAAGACTTGAACTTGTGGGGTTAAGGCAGGGAAGGACGTCTCTAGCAAGGGAGAGGCAGAAGCAACACTTGGGAAAGCAGGGAACGGACATTTGCACAACGCTAGCTTATCTGTTGGCAGAAGCCCGGATGCATATGGGTTCTTCACCTGGCCTTGGAGAGGCAAGAGCTGCTCCAGTCCCTCGTAGGGAGAATCTTCCTTTCTGGGTCTTTGAGCAATGACACCTTTCTTGGGTTGATGACAGCTAACAGTTTGCCTCTGATATCCCTGCAGTGTGAGAAGTGTAACCTGCATTTCCGTCACAAAAGTCAGCTGCGACTTCACTTGCGCCAGAAGCATGGCGCCATCACCAACACCAAGGTGCAATACCGCGTGTCAGCCACTGACCTGCCTCCGGAGCTCCCCAAAGCCTGCTGAAGCATGGAGTGTTGATGCTTTCGTCTCCAGCCCCTTCTCAGAATCTACCCAAAGGATACTGTAACACTTTACAATGTTCATCCCATGATGTAGTGCCTCTTTCATCCACTAGTGCAAATCATAGCTGGGGGTGGGGGGTGGTGGGGGTCGGGGCCTGGGGGACTGGGAGCCGCAGCAGCTCCCCCTCCCCCACTGCCATAAAACATTAAGAAAATCATATTGCTTCTTCTCCTATGTGTAAGGTGAACCATGTCAGCAAAAAGCAAAATCATTTTATATGTCAAAGCAGGGGAGTATGCAAAAGTTCTGACTTGACTTTAGTCTGCAAAATGAGGAATGTATATGTTTTGTGGGAACAGATGTTTCTTTTGTATGTAAATGTGCATTCTTTTAAAAGACAAGACTTCAGTATGTTATCAAAGAGAGGGCTTTAATTTTTTTAACCAAAGGTGAAGGAATATATGGCAGAGTTGTAAATATATAAATATATATATATATAAAATAAATATATATAAACCTAAAAAAGATATATTAAAAATATAAAACTGCGTTAAAGGCTCGATTTTGTATCTGCAGGCAGACACGGATCTGAGAATCTTTATTGAGAAAGAGCACTTAAGAGAATATTTTAAGTATTGCATCTGTATAAGTAAGAAAATATTTTGTCTAAAATGCCTCAGTGTATTTGTATTTTTTTGCAAGTGAAGGTTTACAATTTACAAAGTGTGTATTAAAAAAACAAAAAGAACAAAAAAATCTGCGGAAGGAAAAATGTGTAATTTTGTTCTAGTTTTCAGTTTGTATATACCCGTACAACGTGTCCTCACGGTGCCTTTTTTCACGGAAGTTTTCAATGATGGGCGAGCGTGCGCCATCCCTTTTTGAAGTGTAGGCAGACACAGGGACTTGAAGTTGTTACTAACTAAACTCTCTTTGGGAATGTTTGTCTCATCCCATTCTGCGTCATGCTTGTGTTATAACTACTCCGGAGACAGGGTTTGGCTGTGTCTAAACTGCATTACCGCGTTGTAAAATATAGCTGTACAAATATAAGAATAAAATGTTGAAAAGTCAAGCTGGCTTGGTCTGGAGGGCTTTTCTTGCGTTGGAATGGGGCCTGGCCTGCGTCTGGCTCCCTCAGCTCCTAACCTAGTGGAAAACACTCTTGGAGGGAAGGGGCTGCTGGCTGCTGCATTCTCAAAAAGGAGCGTCTTTTGAGATGAGGCTAGGTTCCTGGTACCTTGGCATGAATGCACACTTGGATCCCAGCACCAGGAGGGACTGCGGACTCCAGGCCCTTTCTGAAGAGCTCAGGTGGGAGATTTTGGAAGGACCTCCCATTCAGCTCTAGGCTAAGCATTTTTGTTTTGTTTTGTTTTTTGTTTTTTGAGACAGAGACTTGCTTTGTCTCCTAGTCTGAAGTGCAGTGGTGCGATCTCAGCTCACTGCAACCTCCGCCTCCTGGGTTCCAGTGATTCTCCTACCTCAGCCTCCCAAGTAGCTGGGATTACAGGTGTGAGCCACCATGCCCAGCTAATTTTTTGTACTTTTAATAGAGAAGGGGTTTTGCCATGTGGGCCAGGCTGGTCTTGAACTCCTGACCTCAGGTGATCTGCCTGCCTCAGCCTCCCAAAGTGCTGGGATTACAGGTGTTAGCCACCATGCCTGGCCTAGGCTAAGCATTTAATGACTTCCCTCCTAGCTCTGCTGACACATAGATAGGCATCTCTTCTTCCTCTGGACCTCAGTTTGCCCAGTTTTGGAAGTGAGAAGGCCCATCTTGCTTCCTGGCTTCACGAACAATTTCTCTCCACTCAGCTCATGGGGCAGTATGAAGGCATGTGGCCCCAGACATATATTTCTCAGCCTGAGTGCATCTGGGGCTTTTTGGTGTCTGCTGGGTGATTGGCAGACATCTGCAGACTCAGAAGCTTTATGAATGGTTAGTGTCCAAGCAAACCTCCATCCCTGCAGAGGTGCTCTGTCCCAAGAGCCCTGCGGTAGAACTCAGCCACCTCCTCCAGTGTGACTTGGGACAAGCACTTTCCCTCTGGGTCCGCTTTCCAACCTGTCCATGAGAGTGAACTATACCATTTAGGATTCCCTGATTCAGATGCAAGTTCACCCTAGCTTGCTTTGGCACCTAGTTTTATTTTACCTCAAAAAACCCCAAGGATCAAGTTTGACCTGAGAACAGTGAGGACAAGTGTGGTTCTGGTCACTGGCCCAGAGGAGAAGCCTGCACACCCCCCTTCCTGTTCCTGGGTGGCAGTGGGGAGAGCATGTGGAGTTTAGCCTGTCCCCAGGGCCATGGGCCCACTTGTTGGGCAGTCGTGTCCCTTGGCAGTGCTTTTGCAGCAGGCTCCGAGCACGTGCTGGGAAGCCATGAGAGCTGACCACCCAGCGCCCCACAGAGAGCCTCAGAAAGGCACAGCACCCTCTGCCAGCTGCATGGCCTTTCAGCTCAGGTTTCCTTTGAAAATGACTTTAAAGGACTTGCCAGCTCGAGGCCTCAACTCACCCTGCTCTTTGAAAAGGGAGAAAATGATCCCTTTGCTCCCATAGAAACTTGGCAGAAGAACTTAGAAAACAGACAGCTTCAGGAATGACAATTCACAGGCCTAAGGGAAGCTGGCCCCAGGGTCCCTCTGCTCCCAGAGTACCTCCAAGTTTGTTTGCATTTCATTACTGTTTAATAGAGAGATGGAGGGGCGAGGGCAGATAGTGTGGGTGGCCATTTAAACAAAAGGGAAGATCAAAGAGTGAGTAACTGCAGCCAATTGACAATCAATAATAACTAAAAAGAAAAGTCTCTAAGCAGATAAGCCAGGGCAAAGGGAATATAAAATGTTTACTAAAAAGCATGATGTAAATGCAGCTTTTCACCAATACATGGAATATGCATGATGTTCTACATTGTGGGATTTTTAGAGGATAGGTTTCTGAGGACCAGAGTGATGAGGATGTGTAGGGTGGTTAGAATTATGCAGAGCTATTTAGGAGTTGGAAGGGATGGGTTGGTAAGATCACCTAGCTCAAATCTTGCATTTGACTCACGAAAGGATTGAGGCAGGAGGGGTGAAGGCAGTTTCCTACTGCCACCCAGAGCCTGGGGTGGAGACTGGAGAACAGGCTCCTGCTTCTTATACAACCCTGAGGGAAGGAAAACCAGAGGCAAATGTTCCATTTTAATTTTTAATATTTATTTATTTATTATTATTTTATTTTTCTTAGAGATGGAGTCTTGCTCTGTCACTCAGGCTGGGGGGCAATGGCACGATCATAACTCACTTGAACTCCTGAGCTCAAGCAATCCTCCTGCCTCAGCTTCCAGAGTAGCTGGGACTACAAGGGCATGCCACCATGCCTGGTTACAAATGTTCCGTTTTAGACATAGGGAAATGGAGGCAGGAACTAGTCCAAGGTCACTCAGCTAAAAGTGTCCAGGTAAGTAGGCTGAGTTCACACAATGGTTGTCAGTAGAACTTTAATGAGTTCAATTCAATTGTTAGGCCTCAGGCTTCTTGGAGAAATGAGCTATTCCCTTTGGAATCTGGGTTTCCATTTTCTCTCTCTGTCTCACTCATAGTAATAATTAATAATAAGGCTGGTCGCGGTGGCTCACCCCTGTAATCCCAGCACTTTGGGAGGCCGAGGCCAGCGGATGACTTGAGGTCAGGAGTTCGAGACCACCCTGGCCAAAATGGCGAAACCCTGTCTCTACTAAAAATACAAAAATCAGTCAGGCGTGGTAGCGCATGCCTGTAATCCCAGCTACTAGGGAGGCTGAGGCAAGAGAATTGCTTGAACTCAGGGAGTGGAGGTTGCAATAAGCCAAGATCGTGCCACTGCACTCTAGTCTGGGCAACAGAGTGAGACTCTGTCTCAAAAAAAAATTAATCATAATAATAAGTTGTCTTGTGTTCTATCAGAGATATGCTTTGGTAAGCACTAAGAGAATTAGAATGAGGAAGAGAAGCAGAGAAAAGCTGACCCCTGAAGAGTAGGTGGGCCACATTAACAGGAAAGCTCCGGAATGAGGTCTTCAGAACTAGGGTGACCTTTCAGGATCTAGTTCTATGAAGCTTACAATTGTATGGGGGTTTCTAGTCTTAGATTTCAAGGATAATCCATCCCTCTTATAACCACTCTATAACGGGGTCACTGCCTCCATTTCTACATCACTGCCATTACTTGGACTGGCCTGTATTAGTCTATTTCCTGGAACCAAAAGAGCATAATTTACACACAGATAGCCATGCTTCTGGAGTGTTTGCCATTAGAAGGACCCTTACACTTCTTTGACTAGGCCCAAGCTTCTCTATAGTGGAGGCCAAGGCGTGCTGTAATCCCTCCCAGGTAAGAAACAAAATGTCATTTACCCAAAGTACTGTACCCAATTGGAAAGGCAATGTTCCTCCCATCCCAGAGCAGAGATAGGAAGCTTCAAAACGGTACACAGAAGCCCAGCCCTACCATGGGAAGGCTGCCCATTACATGAAATATAGCATCCAGGGCCTGCCTCCAAAGAAGAGGAAGCTTCAGCACTCACTAAGAAAGTGGCCTTCTCTCATTCCATATGACCCGTAGGAGAAAAAAAGACAAAAAATTAACATAAAAAAGTGGCCTTCTAGAAAGACAGATGCCCAGGCAGGAGGACTTTGGAGTCTAGGAAAGAGACCTAGTGGGGTTTACAGCCCCTGAGCACTACATTGCTCCCAAACCTTTGGGGTTAGCCCCTTATTAAATGAGGCTGACTCATTTAACCCCAGATGACAGCTGCTCAACATATCTAAGAAATGAGTTTCCTGGGTCTTTCTTCCCCTTTAGGATGCCAAGAAGGCAGGTTGATTATTTAAATACATATGGAGTTGGGATCACAGAATATTGTAACTGGAGAGAGCTTAGTGATGATAATTTCTTCCATAGGTAAGGAAACCAGGCCTGAAAGGAAAGGTGATATGCTTAAGGTCACACCAAGAATTCTTATCAAACATCACTTGACTCCCAGTGAGGTCTGTAACGTGGTTCCAGCCCTTAAAGGGTTCGTAGTCAAAATCACAAAACAAAACATGGACATACATGGAAGGAAAATTACAAGGAAACACCAAAATATATAAAACTATGGCTAATAAATGATGTTCCTCAATGAAAACATATAGGCACAGGGAGGGAAACATCACACATTGGGGCCTGTTGGGGGTTTGGGGGCTAGGTGAGAGATAGCATTAGGAGAAATACCTAATGTAGATGATAGGTTGGTGGGTGCAGCAAACCACCATGTCACATGTATACCCATATAACAAACCTGCACATTCTGCATATGTATCCCAGAACTTAAAGTGTAATAAAAAACTGATGTTCCTATGGATTCTGCATATCTTGAGAAGGGGCATGTTCAGAATGGCAAATTGTTCTTTCAGGGCAGTACAAGGTGGACAGCCTTGTTGACCTGGTGGCCCATGGAGAGGCACTCTCAGGGTTCTCGTGTGTCTCCCATTTGTTCTGTGGAACTTCAGTGCCTCCTTCCATCTGGACAGAGCTGTCCTTTGATGTCACCAGTAGGAGTCACCTCTAGAGGTGTAATTAGTTTGCCAAGGCTGCTGAAACAAAGTACCACAAACTGAAATGGCTTAAACAATAGAATGTTATTGCCTCATGGTTCTGAAGCCTGGAAGTCTGAGATCAAGGTGTTGGCACTGTTGGTTTCTTTTGAGGGCTGTAAGGAAGAATTTGTTCCAGGCTTCTCTCCTTGATTCTGGTCATTTACTGGCAATCTGGCATTCTTTGGCTGGTAGAAGCATCACTTCAGTCTTTTCATCGTTACATGGTATTTCTGTGTTTGTGTCTCTGTATCCAAAATTCTTCCCTTTTTATGAGGTCATTACTTGTGTTAGATTAAGGCCCACTCTAATGACCTCAACATAACTAATTCTATGGGCAATGACCCTATTTCCAAATAAGGTCACATTCTAAGGTACTAGAAGTTAGGACTTCAACATATGAATTTTGTGGGGACATGATACAATTCAATAGAGGCTGTTTATGGGAAGAAAGATGAGGAAAAATGCTCTTAGAAAAGACACCATCCTAGCTTCTTGTTTGCACTTTCTTCTAGCTGTCAAAGACTAGGGAACTGAGATTTGGAGAGCCTTCTCATTGCCAGTAGGCTTTACACTCATGGTCTCAATTACCCTCACGACAACTCACTGAAGTGGGTTTGTCTTACCTCTTACAGATGAGGTGAATGGGGAACAAGAGGGTGACGGCACTTGGCTAAGATCAGGCAATATGTCTCTTTTTTCTTCTCTAGCTAGTTCTGTCTTTTATGTCACTGGTGGGCCTCTGTCCAAAAGAGCATGACAGAACAAAATAATTGTGCTCTGTGAACAACACACTTTGATCATGCAGATGGGAGAAAGCTCTAGATCTAGGTAGGTCTTTAAGAAATGGGAATCACCAAGAACTTACATACCAGACCATCATGGGCTTGATAAAAACCCCTAAACAAGAACTGGAGACTATTATACTTGATCATGTCTTGAATAATCATGGAGTATTTGAGCTTACCCCACTGATGGTCTCATCCAGCAGTTCTGTACCATAGGGAGCTTTCAGACATTCTGCTGCCTGCTCTCCAGGTGATTCTGACTTAGAACCAGTGGTGAGAACTCTGATTGAATCCAACTCTATCATAAAGGAAAGGAAGCCAAGTGACATTAAGCAAAGAAATTCTATGAGGACTAGGACACAGCTCCCCCAAAGCCTATGCCAGTATTAGTTACTCAGAAATAATACTGCCATGATTTCCTATTTCCAGAAACCTTAGTGCTGCCGCTAAATGGTTACCTTCTTCATATACATTCATATATCTGATGACTTCTTTGACAGAACCCTGGCGGGGGGAACCTTGTGTCAATGAACAGGAATTATCAACAGGAAGAACTCAGCTTGATAGAATAAAGGATTTCCTGTGTCTAAAGATGGAACCAGCTTTGGGTGAGCATCTGAACTCATCACTGAAGGCGATTTAAGCTCAAGATGCATGGTGAGTTGGCAGCAATCTCGGCTTGCAGGGAGGATTGGATTAAATGACTCTAAGGTCCCTTTCAAACTTGAGATTACACAAGATCCTACCCCATTTAGAAACTGATTTTAATCATGGCGAGGGATTCAGAGTATGTGTTTCCTTCTAGGAGTCTCAGGACGGAAGGGCCATGGAAGTCTGGGGGCGATTTGCGAAGGATTGGACAGCTCCTGTAACCTGAATTGACCTGCACTCCAGGGACCAAGTTATGTCTGTCTTTGTTTTTTGTTTGTTTGTGTTTTTTTTTCCTAACGTACAGAGGCTTACAGTTTCATACACATCATTTTCTAAAAGTGAGGCTATAATCTCCCATCATTTCTACCTGGTGCACCCTATTCTTCAGTCACATGGAGAAACTCACCATTTCCCAAACCTGTGAGGCTTCAGTGTCTTTGCAAACACAGAGACCCCTGCCTAGCAAGTCTCTTTTCTCCATTTACCCTCCTTTCAGTCCCTCTCTTCTTCCAGCCTGTGAATTTCTTCAGCCTGAACAACTGTGAGCATCTGTACAAGTTTATTGAGTGACGGAGCAAAGAAGTGAGTGCGTGATTAAGGGTTCCTCTCGGTCCCTGCTTTCTCTGAGGCTGTTCTACCGGTGCAGTCTAGCAAATAGCCACAAGGTGGCAGGGTAGACCAAGCAGTGAAGGCTGCAGGTGCCACTTTTTCTGGCTTCAGGGAAGCAGGAAGGTATAAATGGGGCCAGTGCTATTTTTTGAGTTGGTCTCCTATGCCTTTGTACCTATTCTCTTTCTAAATCCTCTTCGTCATCTCAGCAGAGCCATTTAACAGAATTGACTGGCGGGCTCTGGCCCCCAAATCTTCCTTTCGGAGATCTACTTGAATGTGTGTAAATTTCCACTCTGAATCATTCCTTTGGGGATCAGGAATTTCCAGCTCTTCTTGAAAATGTAAGGGGTTATATCTCAATTCTTGGGCAAAAGAGGCCAATTCCTAGTAGAATTGTGGAGAGAGGCAGGGGTTTATGATATGACACTAATCTAGTGTCTAGTATAACAAACTTTACAAATCACAAAAGCCTTTCATCTCCAAGGGTTCACCTAATCCTCACCACAATCTCGCCAATTAAGGAAGCAAGATATTCCATTTGGCAAGTGACAAAACTGAGGTTCGGAGAGGAGAGCCTAAGAACATCTGGCTGGTGGGTGAGGGCCGAGAACAGACCATTTGCCTTCTGACTTGCTGTCAGACACTCAGCTAGCACAGGCAGTAACTTTGTGTGTCAGTGGGTGAATTAACAAAAAGGTACACCTATCTTTGTGAGGCAGGAGAATAGGGTCTGAAGACAGAGAACCTAAGGCCAATTTGCACTGGTTTCCTAGAACTGAATAAAAACGAAAACCCCATTTCTCCACACCCAAGTAACAAAAGGATCGGAGGCTACTCCCTTTGCAACCTGCTCCCCCCACCCCTCCTGCTTTTCTGCCTTGCAGCTTAAAAATGAAAGTACCTCTGATTGGTCCCCTCCTGCAACCAATCAGACTGATTGTAGGCCTAGTTTTCACTGGCATAGGGGTGTAACTTTGTAACTTCACGTTAGCCTCTGATTGGTCACCTTCCATGTCCAATCAGATTGGTTGTGAGCCACTACTTCATTTACATAGGGTGTGAACCAAGTAATCAATGGGAAGCCTCTAGAGGGTATCTAAAGCCCAGAAAATTCTGTAACCAGCATTCTTGAGGTGCTTGCTCAAGCCCACTGCCACTCTGTGGAGTATACTTTCGTTTAATAAATCTATGCTCTCTTTGCTTTATTCTTTCACAGCTTTGTTAGTGCATTTTGTCCAATTCTTTGTTCGAAATGCCAAGAACCTGGACACCCTCCACTGGTAACATTTGTGTACCCTTGAGCACAGCTTTTTCAACTCACAACAGTGTAAGGAGAAAATTTAGGCTTTTAGGGTTGGTGTTCTCTTAGGGTCAAAATTGTAAATTCTGGGCGTAGACTGAGAGGAAGCCACCAGGGCATGCCATGGCACCCACCACCTGCATCACAGTGTAAGTCTGTGTCCCTGGACGGCTAGTGCCTAGGCTGTGGGCTGGGTGCATCTCAATCTCCTCCCTGCTCCCCTTCAGTGCTGAGGGCCTGAGGAGGTGCCCCTTAAGCATTGGTCTCCTGATTACACTCAATGACTCTGGGTAGTTGTGTGTGGGAGACAGCATCAAATCCCTGCTGTCCTGGGCCCCGCCACAGTGAGACCCAGAGCAAACAGCTTTCGCCTTGATTGAAGACCAGGCTCTGCTGTTGACCAGCTACTGGCCTTGGTCAGGAAACTTACTGTCCCTGGGCCTCAGCTTCTGACTGCACATGCAAAGACTGTATGGGATAATCTTCAGGAGCCCTTTTGGAAACAGTGACAAGGACTTTTCTGGTCAAAGTAACTGAGTGATGGAGGTAGGAGATTGCTCTCACTAGGGGTGTTCTGGGAATGTAAACCATTCATTGAGGCCGCAGAGTTCTAATTACTCGGGACCAGCCCTTTCTCATCTATTGTTCCCAAGTTTTCCTGCATCCAGGAGACCAACACACATGGACTCAGGACTTAGGGTTTTCTTATTCATGCCTCCTGATATTTTCACAATTCAAAAGGGGCTAACAAAATGACACTAGTTATCAGAAATTCTAATCCATTTTTCAGCTCACAAGGTGTTCAAAGTTCCTCTACATGTAACAATATGAAACTTTGCTGAGATACACTTTGTCTTTTTTTAAAATAGTATCTATTGTTCTGAATTTAATTTCAAAATTAATATATGTTAAATATACATAAAAACTTGAAAAACAGTGTGACAAAATGTAATAAATAACATTTATTAGACATTCATCATATGCCAAGAGCATTTAAAAGTTTTTAAAATTTTTAAATAATTATGGACTCACAAAAAGTTACAAAAAGTAGTGCAGAGAGGTCCTGTGTACCCTCCTGCAAGTTTCCCTCAATGGTAAGGTCTTACCTAACCATAGCACAATATCCAAGCCAGGAAGTTGACACAGTGGGTATAATCCACAGGCCTTATTCAGACTTAACTCGTTTTACATGCACCCGTGTGTATGTGTATGTGCATATGTGTGCGTGTGTGTTTCTATGCAATTTTGTCGCATGTGTAGATTCACATGGCCACCACCACAATCTAGATATACAACAGTTCCATCATCTCGAAGACCATTTGTGCTACCCTTTTATCGTCATCCTGTTTCCCTCCCTTCATCTCTAACCTCTGGCAACTGCTAATCTGTTCTCCACCTCTATAATTTTGTCTTTTTGAGAATGTTTTATAAATGGAATGTATAAGTAGAAAAATAATATTAAATAACATTTACTGAGCACTTACTATGTGCCAAGAACTGTTTTTGGTTCTGTGCAAGTATGAGCTTATTTGATCCTCTTTGGAACCCACTGTAACCGTCTCTTTTATTATTCTTACTTTACAGGTGCAGAGACTGAGATCATCACCCAGTTTTATGCAGCCAGTCACTGGCAGAGCTGAGAGGAAAATCAAGATCTGGCTCTAGACTCTGAGGTTGTAATTATCATATTATCTCTCTAAATTGAGTCAGCATAAATGTTTAAAAATTAAGTACAGAAAAGCATAATTAAGAAAGATCAACAGTAGCCTTAGAAAACTTCAATGGATTGGTGCCATACAGACCACATTCTCTAAGAACAGTGCAATTAAGTTAGAAATCAACAATAAAAAGGGAACTGGAAAAATTCCACTTGTTTATACATTTTTAAAAAATTCCCTCAAAACAACTCATGGGTCAAACAAGGAAAGCTGAGAGTTTACTTCTAACAGGAGAGCAGTGGGTTCCCTAATGGCATAGTTCACGGTGCAGGTGTTGATTGTTTCGAGGCTGAAAACAAATGAAGGTAATACTATCTCTGCCCCAGACTGAATCCATGAGGGCAGGCACCATGTTTCAGTCATGTCAATAGCCTCAGAGCCTCACCTGACAAGGTGTTAATAAATGCTTAGTGAATGCATTTAAAAATAGACCCCCCCGGACACTGCCTATATTCCCTTGGATCCTAAAGTGCAGATGAAGCTGAAAGACTCTTTGGGCCATTGGAATCAAAAGCACACTGAAACCAGGATAGAGATGCATAGAAAGAGCAAAAGGGGTTGCTATGTGTATTAAAATCAGTGAGAGCACTTTGCTTTACATGGTGCCTTTAGACATCCAAAATCTCAGCAGAGAATGGGGTTTTAGAGGTTAGCACCTTTGAAATTTCTAATTCGGCACCTAGAAAATCGATGCTCAGGGTACTAAACTGATTTATCTAGGGTTATTACAAGTTTGAGATAAGAATCTAGGTCTCCTGACTCCCCATAGAGAGCTTTGTGCCAACAGAGTGGACCCTTGATATTGCCAGAGAATTTTTGCCTACGCTTTCAGGAATCCTCCAGTTGAAAACCCAGAAATGTTTGCAAAGGTTTTCGCTCCTTCACTGAAATCCCATTTAGAGAGAATCATGGTGTATTAGTCAGGGTTGTCCAGAGAAATGGAATTGATAAGTTCTATATGTGGGGTGTGTATGTGTGTTTGTGTGTGTGTATGTGTATTTGTATGGTTCTTCATATATTTAGGTAATATATACACATATATACACGTATGTATATGCATATCGTATACACACATGTGTATATATATATATACCTAAATATATGGAGAATGGTTCATATCATTTGGTTCCCAGGTTCGTCAGAGAAACAGAACCAATAAGATAGATATTTATGTGTGTGTGCTTGTATAGGATATACACAGACACACATATAATATATGAGATATATATATATGGATATTTAGGAAGACATTTATTATGAGGAATTGGCTTATGTGATTGCAGAGGTTGAAAAGTCCCACAGTCTTGCCAACTACAAGCTGAAGACCCAGGAAATCCAGTGGTATAGTTTGAAGGCCTGAGAGCCAGAGAGCTGATCTTGTAGATTCTAGCCTGAGTCTCAAGGCCTGAGAACCAGGAGTTGGGGGCAGGAGGAGATCAATGTCTCATCTCAAAAGTCAGGCAGAGAGTGAATTCAACCTTCCTGCATTGTCTTTTTGTTCTGTTCAGGCCGTTAATGGATTGGATGATGCCCATCCACATGGGGAGGGCCATCTGCTTTCCTCAATTCACCAATTCAAATAGCTGATCTCTTCCGAAAACACCCTCACAGACACATCCAGAAATAGTGTCCAAGCAGATATTTGAGCACCCCTTGGTCAAGAGAAGTTGACATATGAAATTATTCATCATACATGTGTTGCCAATGCATGTCCTCCCACAGACACATCCAGAAATCATGTCCAAGCAGATATTTGAGCACCCCTTGGTCAAGAGAAGTTGACATATGAAATTATTCATCATACATGTGTTGCCAATGCGTGTCCTCACATCGTGTTAACATTTTTTTCAACTTTTAATGATGTTTCCTCCCTCTTTAGATAAACATTTTCACACAGAGACAGTATTTTATTTATTTATTTATTTTGAAACAGAATCTCACACTGTCACCCAGGCTGGAGTGCAATGGTGTCATCTCGGCTCACTGCAACCTCCGCCTCCTGGGTTCACACGATTCTCCTACTTCAGCTTCCTGAGTAGCTGGGATTACAAGGGCACACCACCATGCCTGGCCAATTTTTTGTATTTTTAGTAGAGATGGGGTTTCACTATGTTGGCCAGACTGGTCTGGAAATCCTGACTTCGTGATCTGCCCACCTCAGCCTCCCAAAGTGCTGGGATTACGGGCGTGCCTGCCAGGGACAGTATTTTAATAAATTCCCAAGGTACTGCCTGTGCAGTGGAACCTGCAAGCCACGGTGAGGTGCTGATGCCGGTTTCAGATAGGGGCGCTCATGAGCTAACAGAGGCTCACAAACAAGCTCCGAATCTGTGTCTCACAAGCCATTGTGCACCAAACTTGAAAGATGTCCATGCCATATAACTTTGTTAAACATTAGAGGTACTATAAAACACTGCAATGTTTTAAAAAATCAAATACATTCTTTAATCAAATAAATTCTAAATGTTTAACAATAGTTAACTTGGAAAAAAATGAAGGGCAGGGACAGGTGGGGTGAAGAGGATATGGAACTTTCATTTAATAGTTAATATATTCTTGTATCTTTTGAAATTTTACAATGACTTTATTACTTTAAAAACTGTGCCTAGGTTCTACTCCGGGGAAGACAGGAAAAAAAAAAAAAAAAAAAAACTAGGCCTATGGAATAGCTTAGTGGATAAATATGCATAGTCAGTAAGCCAGATTGTACGAGTCCAAATCCCAGAACTGTCACTTATTAACTATATGACCACCAGTAAATCACTCAAACTTTCTGAGTGCCAGTTTCCTCTTATGGAAAATGGGGAAAATAATTATAGCACCCACCTCACAGGGTTCTTGCATGTGCTTAAATGAATTAATATACGTAAAGTACTTAGAAAAACTCATAGTGCATAGTGAGGACTTTATCACTATTACCTTTTATTATAATTAAGGTATATTAAATTAAGGTCCACTCCTGCAACTAGTATTTAAGATGAGGAACTAGTTTGCTGTTTCTTTGCCCAGCTTCTGATGTCTCAAGAATCAGCTTGAAGCTTTTGCTATTTCTTGCATCATACAAATTCTCCGGATAGAATCAGTTTGGTGTTGTCCCCTGACCAGCTTCCATCAATGGGTCCCCCTGGACACTGAAACCATTTTGGACTGAATCTTAAGAGTTTCTTCACCCACTCAGACTTCATTTAATTGCCTTTCAGGTCATGACACAGATTAAGTAACTGTTATGGCACCAGCACCAGCAGTTTCCACTTTATCATCACAGAGTTTACTCTTCACTGTAAATTATTTTCAAACTCCTTCTTTCCCCCTGCCTATCAGCATAAATCCACATTAAGATTTTTCTGTCTTCCTATAGCATGAAAAATCTAGGTAAGAGATTTAAGGCAATTTGGTAGATGTAGCCCGTGGGTGTCTGTGTTCTTTTGTCACATGCTGATGTACTACTGGAGACTTATAAGCCTCAGTGTATCTATTTCTCATTCACATGTACCTTCACTGGGGAAAATAGTCCATAGAAGCTTTATTGACAATAAAAACTCATTAAAAATTTAATATTCCAACTCTATTAATGACTTTTCAATATAAAACATTGTAAACTATTTCTCCTTCTTCTCATGACACTTAATCCAGTAGGTTTCAATTGGGAGTGTACAAAAGAATACTCAATGGAGTGTTCTCCCTAGAGAACACTTTCGGATAATGGAGTGAAGGTCCTTTTCACACCTCCTACAGAGGAATCTAGATTTGCAAGGAGCTAAGTGGATTAGAATTCACGGCAAGTGTGTCATGGAAACAGCATTTTTAGACACCAGCCAATTTATGGGGAAAAGGAAGAGAGAGCAATGCGTTTAAATAGCACATTGTTGATATGCAAATAGGATCATGTAGTTCAGGCCTAAAACGATTTAGTAATTTCACATCCCCTCTAAGGCAAAATCTCAATTTTGCCAGGGCATTCAAAACTCCATAATCCAGGTCCCATGTATCTTTCAGGCCTCAACTTCCATCACTCTTCTGTGTGATCCAGATGTCCTAAATGATATGGAGTCTCAAGAATGATTCCATGTCATTTCATTTTCTAAGTCTTTGCCCATGCTTTCCCCTCCTTAGGGAAAAGCACCCCTTTAAAATTTTTTTTTATTTAGCTTCCAATTGGTCATCCTGTAAGGGTTTATTCACATACCACTCCTTCTGTGGAAGCCTTATTGACTTCCCTACCTGCTGTGACAATGCATGTTTTCCAAAGACGATCACATTGGTATCTCCTGACTTGCATCTTCTTACAACATAGCTTTGACTTTCCTCCTATCCACATGTGGGGTCTATGCTCCTTTACCTTGAATCTGGGCAATGGTGAAAGTGTTGCCTTGTGACTTTCGAGGGTAGCTCATAAAAGGAAGCACAGCTTCTACCTGATTCTCTTGGGACACCAGCCTTTGGAACTCAGCCAGCATCCTGTGAGGAAGCCCAGGCTCTATAGAAAGGCCATGTGTAGATATTTTGGCCCATAGCCCTAGCTGTGGTCCCATCTCACAGGCAGCATCAACCTCCAGACATAGGAATGAATGAGCCTTCATATAATTTTTCCAAGAAGACCTAGTTTGTTGTTGTTGTTTTAATTGGAGAATGGTATTAGGAACCCAGATGTGTGTGGTAGGTGTGCTCATTGTTACTGGGGTGGGTCATGTTTAAAGAAATATTCACTCTGGCCAGGCACAGTGGCTCATGCCTGTAATCCCAGCACTTGGGGAGGCCGACGTGGGTGGATCACGATGTCAGGAGTTCGAGACCAGCCTGGCCAACATGGTGAAACCCCATCTCTACTAAAAATACAAAAATTAGCCAGGTGTGCTGGTGCACGTCTGTGATCCCAGCTACTCAGGAGGCTGAGGCAGGAGAATCACTTGAACTCAGGAGGTGGAGGCTGCAGTGAGCCGAGATCACGCCATTGTACTCCTGCTTGCTTGACATAGTGAGACTCTGTCCCAAGAAAAAAAAAGAAAAGAAATATTCACTCTGCGTGAGATGAAGTGAGGCATGCATTGCTTCTTCATGTGCTCCCACTCTATATCCAAATTTAACTATAATTGTTCTGGCTTGTAGTTGTGTCCATTTTCTTGTTTCACTAACAAGGGATCTTTCTGTTTTAAAATTCTTTTTATTCTGGTCAGTGGGTTTTCTTGTAGAATTCTCTCTTCCCAAGCTTTACTTACATTTACCTTGGGACTTTGCAAGAAATGTAGCTTTTTAACTATAGTGTCTATAAGCATATATCAAGAAAGCTCAAATTTACTGAGAAATATAAAGATCTGCATCTCATATGCTTTGTTTTACATCTCATGTAAAACATCTTTGTTTAACATATTTGTTTTACATCTCATGTAAGATCTGCATCTCATATGCTTTGTTTTACTATAAAACCTACCTGCCTTATCCTTGGGAGTAAGAAAGCATTTTTATAGTGTGTAGATTTGCTCTTTCCAATTGTTTGACAACTGGGAAAATAAATTGAAGTGTTTCTAGCATATTTAACTTAACTCTAAGCAAAGCCTGATCATTTTGGGCCTGTGACTCCTATTGACTGTGTATCTTCTGGTTCCAATGTCGGAGCTAAGTGGTCTGTTTAAATCTTTACTGGGGGCTTTTAACTGCCTGTTTATGCAATATCTATGTAATGTTTGTCCAATTTTATGCACTTGAACAATTTTATCTTAATTTTTGGGTAAGAAAAAAGGTAAAGTCAGTATCCAGCCTTAAGGGTAAATACAATACTAATGAGTGTATTAGTCCTCTCCCTCCTCACTCCCATGTAAATTGAAGTACATAGTCAATTCTGGGAATGAAAAGTCTCCAAGGAAGTTAACTGAGCTAAGTGTTGGGGCCAAACAGCCTTTTTGACTGCTCATCAAGGAATCCCCAACAGTCTTTGGAAGGTGACCTGGTTCCTAAAGATAGATACTCAAGGTAAAATTTGTTCTATTTATTGTGAGAGCCTTGCCTCAGGAATGGACTCAGCTTTAGTGGGTCCTTTCCTTGTGTGAATTGGTGTTTCCTGGAAAGCCCTGGAACTACAAACTTTCTACTGGGTAAATGTGGGTTTAAAAGGAAAGATATATATTTTTAAAAGTCTGCCCAGGATATTGACCCCAGCCTTGTCATTTTTAGAATGGATGCTTTAAAAGCCGGCGCAATCTATCCCATGCTCCCTTTTCACCCTGCCTTGATGGCTGGGAGTGTCCCAGAGAGGAGTCATGGCTATTTTTGTGTGTGTTGAGCCTCAGCTCAACAGAAACTAGCAGGTTCTCTGAGTATAGCTAAGGAACTCTGATGAAGGCCCTCAGCCTCTTGGACAGAAGCATCATAGCCCGTACCTGCTGAAAGTGTCCCCAGACCCTCTATATTCTTCCTTCCTAACTCAACCCTCATCTCTTTTTTTTTCTCCCTTGCATGGAGCACACCCTATTTCCATCTGTCTTTTATTTATTTACATCCCATGAGAGATTCGTCACCAAATCTCTACCTAGGATAATAAGGCCCGGAAAAAAGGATAAGTAGATACAGTCACTCTTAATACAGACTCCAGAGCCTTTGGGGTGCTGGGAAGCACGGTGCCCAGAATTTGGACCCTTGGACACCAGCAGAAACAGAATGTCACTTGCCTGCAGTTGCTCCAGTTGCTGCCAATTAATAAAAGGGCAGCGTGAAAACTTCCTGGGAAGATTCCACTATGTGCCACTATTAGAGAGCCGTAGACTGCTCTGTGTGACCTCCCCTGAGATTCAGAGGTCAGCTCCCACCCAAAGAGTGGGAGCTTGGACCATGCTGTTGCCAAGTGCTACATCCTGGGGATGGAGAGGCCTTCCTAATATCTCTTGAAAATACTCCCCAGGGCATCTTGGATTCGCCCTATAGCATTGTCTGTGGTTCTTTGAATTGCGGAGACACAGGAGAAGATAGGACACAGCTTGCATTTGTCCTGGATCTATTTCCTGGTAAAGATTTATTATAAACCACTAGCTTATTTTACTCGATCTTCTTTTTTTTGTTTTTCATTTTTGGCCTCCAGTAGCCTGTGGGACAACATATCCCATCAGTAACAATGGCTGGCAATAGAAGGGATTCTTCCCAGGACTGGAGTAGGTGGAGAGCAAATTTGTCTGCTCAAGAACATGTATTGAAATCTCTGAGGCAGAGGTGTATATAGTTTTCAAAACTCTCCAGGTGATTTTGACGTACACACCTTTTCAACTCTTCATTATTTTGTCATTTTAAGCTCCACACTGGCATTTCTTACATTACTCTAATAAGTAAAATTGAATAATAAATATTTTACAAAGCTCTTCATTAACCTGCATTCCAAATTGAAGGGGAGAAGTGATTCTTTTATCCATCCCATCCCCCTTGCTGATTTGTTTGCAGAATACAGGTGCATAGTATTTTATTTTATAAAGAAATAACAATTTCTTTATTTGAAAAAGTATTACCTAGATAAAATATGTAAAATGAAGCTGCCAGAGTGTGATGTGGCCACAGCTGTAGACAATATACATTCGTGAGCTCTTAAATCGTGGGTTCTGGAATAAGATAGTGTCATTCGCGGAAAATTGAAATAGTAATTGTGCTCTCTGATTGTATGAAAAGTGAAAACAGTGCTGTTATACAGAAAGATGAGTTATATTGGTCTCTGCTTAGAAAGCTGCTATGCTAAATTAAACCTGATACTAGGCCTAAGGGGATTGCATCATTTGAGGAAAACAAAAAAACAGGTAAACCCTGACAATTCTCATCCTCTTTCTGTTTTTCCTTTATTGCCATTTGTTCTGGGAACAAGGGTATAATACTTCTTAGAGGTTCATTCCTGGCACGAGGGTCTAGGCCAGGTCATAAGCTCATCTCAGCTTCATTCAGTTCCTGGCCATTCATGGATCCCTCTGTCTCACCTGGTCTGGTAACTGGCTTCAAAGGGAATCCCCAGTGAGGTTTCAGCTCCCCAGTCCTGAGAGCCTGGGCCAGTAATTTTCCATTTCCAGGCCTCCGTTGTTTTAATTCAACATCAAGAAATTTTGGTTAAGAAATGAAGAGTTCAAGAAATAAACCAGATTTTTAAAAATAAAAGAGCTCTTCTACAGCTATCAGTCAACGGTTCGAAGACAATTGTGTCCTTTCTGAGGTCTTTAGCACCAAGTCACTAGAGTAACACCTTTTCATTTCAAGAGAGAATCCAGTGACATTGTCCCTGACCTCACCCTTCCTGAAAACCACTCGACAACTCAACACCAAGAGCTTCTGGTTCTTAGCAACCTGTTTCACTTCTTGATGCTCTTTACTGTTGTAACTGTGCATGTCTAGGGATCCAGATTTCCGGGTTAAAGAATCATAAGATGATTACAGCTGGAAGTTGGACCAAAGCTAGGGTAAGCAGCCACATGCCTTGTCTTTTCCATGCTCAAGGCTGCCTCCCTTCAGGTGACCATGTCTTCACTTGGATTACCAAATTTGAAGTCAAATTCCCCTGTAGTCTCTAAAGAATTTAAATTGGGCATCACAGAGCTACGGATGCTCTCTTGCTCCAGCTCAGCAGCAACGGAGGCAGCAGGAGCCTGCAGCACAGAACAAACTCATTCCCCCAGCAGCCACCTTAGCCTGGCTTGGGACCAGGAACTGAATATGGGCTCTAACAGTTCTATGACACTATGAATCTGAAATATTATTACTGTGTTTTGCATGGCATATGAAATTACATTCTAGCTCACCAAATGGTCTGAGATTGCCCTGGGCAAAGAGATGTTACTTCTCACTCAGTTCCCTGTTAGGAGCACAATAGTACTAAAATAAATAAACAAATGAGCTTGGTTTCAGAGGCCTAGATCTGAATCTTGGATGAGCCACTTAGGGGTTGCATAAACTTCAGTTTCCTGATCTGATCTGCCTTGGCCAGCACACAGGTCAAGCAGTTTGTGCTAGGCACAAGGTAACTGATGGTCACAGCACTTGAGAGGGTGTGGAAGCAGCAGTCTCTGCCTTTCCCTGTCCCTCATTTCTCCTTGACTTCCTAGGGTGTCGTAGTCACCATAGCACATGATGTGGAGAATGCTAGAAGAGCAGTTGGGTGAAGCAGGGCCACCAAATAGTCCTTGCCTCCTGAAGACCTCTGGAAACCCAGATGAGTGTGGTCTGAGGTTGGGCCTCCCACTGTGCTTGCTCCTCTCAGGCCTACACAGCGCTGCCTCTGAAGCATAGCTCAGGGCCCTGAAACTCCCTCTTGGGGCTTCCCTTCTCCCCAGCCCTCCCTCTTGGTGCCCTGCCTGGCTACCATGGTAACAGGTTCCAGGGTAACAAAGGAGGGAGCTGGGTCCTGTTTCCTCCCAGTCCTGTCGATGAGGATTCTCAGACCGTAGACACTGAATTGTCCCGCAACTATCCGTGCTCTCTCTGTGTTCTCACCTGGGCTGAGCTCGAACTGCCACCTCTGCCGGCAGGACCATGTGTACCAGCTTGACCACTTGTGAGTGGAAGAAAGTCTTCTATGAGAAGATGGAGGTGGCAAAGCCAGCAGACAGCTGGGAGCTCATCATAGACCCCAACCTCAAGCCCAGTGAGCTGGCCCCTGGCTGGAAGCAGTATCTGGAGCAGCACGCCTCAGGCAGGTGAGAGGCTCAGTGGGGAGGGACCTTGCAGACAGCCCCTGGGTCACAGCTGTGGGATACTTTCCAAGGAGAGACAGAGCCCAGTCCCAGGGGCAGGCTTATTCTGGTGTCAGCTCAGATGGGGAAAAAGACAAAGAACAGCCGGCTGGGTCACAGAGTTCTTGCTTTTAATCCTAGCAATACTACTAACTCCCTGGGTGACCCTGAGCAAGTTATGGTCCATCTTTGGGTCTTAGTTGTCCACATTAAATGAAGAGCTGTAATATCATCTACGTCCCTGCAATCTCTGACATTTAAAGAGTGAGTCGCAACTGAAGGAAGGAAGCTATGAGGTCCATTGAGGAAAGCTTTAATCTAGGAGTTAGGGGGATGTGGGGGGTACAGCTATGCTCTGGTCCTAGATATGTTTAGTGAATTAATCCAATTTGATCTGAATACAGAAACATTTATTGACCACCTGCTATGTGCTATGAACTGGCTCTATATAGCTAAGTAGCCCTGTAAACTTGGCAAGTCTGTTTCCCTTTCTGACTCTCAGTTTTTATATTTGCAAAATGAGGGGGTTGGTCTTAGATAATCGATCCAATCCACTCTAGCTCTATTATCTATGTACCTGTGATAAAAAGATTTAACTTTGAGCAAAACTTTCTTTAGGAACTTAGAGCCCAGGGTCCCACTCTTTATAGGAGCTGCACGTCTACCACAGGGCAAAGAGTCCTTGAGGCCAAGGGGACAAGGCCGTCTAAAGTCCACAGGCCTTTCCTCCTTTTAGATCATGATTTCGGACTGGGACTACAGAAATCCCTCCCCAAACTACCTCAAGTCCATCTGTAGGGTCTGTGCAGGCCTTTTTCCTGTGTCCTTGGATTCAAAAGAGGCCAATAAGTGGCTGTGCTCTGGAGATGTAGCCAGAACATGGACACAAAGGCTGGGTTGTTCACGTGTATGTGTGTGAAGTTTCTCGTGGTGCAGAATGGTGCTGAGGGTGGGAACAGAGGCGGCAAGATGTGGGTAGGGAGCTTACATCTGTAATCTTGCCCCAAGACCTGGAATTATTGGAGTAAACCTGCCTTGTGAAAAAAAGACAGAAAACCAGAGGTTGGCTGATTCATGTCAGTTCCATCAACTCAAGAAGCATCTGTTGGGTATCTGTTATGTGCTGAGCACTGGCTCTGCCTCTAACTAGCTGTGTGTACATGGATGCCTCTCTTACTATCTGTGCTTCCGTCTCTTCTCAGTGAAATAAAGGGCTAACTAGATGCTTCTTAAGCTCCCCTGCTCCCAGATCTGATATTTTTGAATTTAAGATGTGAGGCCTAACTTGATGTAGGTGAAGCAATTCTGGGTTGGCTTGATGTAAAAAGGTGTAGAAGGAGACTGAAAACATAAAGCATTTGAACTGCCTGGTGGAAGAGGTGCAGACACCTGGAAACTTGAGTGCCCGGGATCCAGAGTTTAGGGGCTGAGCTCAGCAAGCCCATGTCTCCTCTTGCTTCAGGGGTCAGCTCCTCTAACTCCTGGCTGGTGACTTGTGGCTCCCAGCTGGCCTCAGGAAGGGCTGAAGAACTGCTGCCCATGAGCTTATTTGTGCACAGGCTCACTCTGTCTCTAAACAGGCAGATGCCCTGCAGCTCTCACCCAGCACTGGGGGCAGGGAACCTCTCCTGATTCAGTACCAACTAGGTTCCTCTGACCTGCCAACCACACCTTGGGCCATTCTGGGTACTGTTCTATGCTCATGTGATCAGGCTTTCAGGGGTCAGAGCCAGGCTTGGCCTCACCTCTATCCCACAGCCTGGGTTGAGTGGTGCTTGGCATATGGTAGGTGTTGAATGGTGTCTGTTGGACTGAATTGAGTTCCTAATCAGAAGTCCTTCAAGGCCATCATACAATGGATCCAGAAAGGGCCAGTGATGAGGGCAGGGTCAGCCCAGTGGACATCTGACTGCCTGTGAAGCCTCTATAACAGAGGCCTGGAAGAGGCTCATCTCAGGGAAGGAAAGAACTGCCCTGGAGGTCAGGAGCGCTACATCACTGAAGGTGTGCAGGCAGTGGTGGGGGTGGAGTGAGTGGGGATTACCTAGATGAGCCCTACCTAGTGGTGGGGGTGGAGTGAGTGGGGCTTGCCTCGATGAGCCCCAGGCTACCACCCACCACACTTCCTGAGGCTGGGACTCTAGAAAGCCCAGGTTAGGCCAAGTGGCCTGTGTGCATGCAAAAGAGAAAGAGAAAATGTGTGTGTGTGTGTGTGTGTGTCTGTGTGTGTGAGGAGTGGCAATGGGAATGAGTACCCTCTTTTCCAGTCCCCACTGCAGGGCTAGAGTGGGATCTAGAGAAGACTTGTCAAGAGACTGGGGAGTGTTCTTTGTGAAGATGTAGTAACTAAACTTGGTAGTTCCTCCTAAAAGCCAGTTGATCCTACCCATCTACCGGTCTGTCCATCCCATCATTCTCAGTGGTTTACTGAGGACCTACAGTGTGCCAGGGTCTGTGCTTGGCACAGTTAGAGGCATCTCTTCTCCCCAGAGTAAGCAAGATGCATGAGTTAGATGGTGTATGTCATCCTTCTTATTAGAGTCGCAGGAGGTCACAGAGGAAGGACCCTTACTGGACGCCAACACACTGCATTTCACAGATGAGAAATGAAGCCCAGAGAGGGGGAATGACCCTGCACAGCGCCCAGGTGCAAGCCCTGAGTGCATCGGGCTGGGGGGCAGCTGAGACCTCAGGAGACAGCTCTAGAGGACTGCTGGATGCCAGATGGCTCCGGCACTGGCTCCTGAGGATGCTGCTCGGGTCCCAGGGGTGCTCACCAGGAGGAGGCGATAGCAGGCCGGCCTTGGAGTGCTAATGAATCCACAGGGCAGTAAACACTGCCTCCATCTCCAAGCACGGGCACACAGGCTTTTTTTCCCTCTCAGAGCTTCTCAGGGCAGGCGTCTCTGGGATGCCCACCTTCTCCACCCCTCCTTCTCCTCCCGGCAGGTTCCACTGCTCCTGGTGCTGGCACACCTGGCAGTCTGCCCACGTGGTCATCCTCTTCCATATGCATCTGGACCGTGCCCGGCGGATGGGCTCGGTGCGCATGCGCGTCTACAAGCAGCTGTGCTATGAGTGTGGCACGGCGCGTCTGGACGAGTCCAGCATGCTGGAGGAGAACATCGAGGGCCTGGTGGACAACCTCATCACCAGCCTGCGCGAGCAGTGCTACGACGAGGACGGTGGCCAGTACCGCATCCACGTGGCCAGCCGCCCGGACAGCTGGCCGCATCGTGCAGAGTTCTGTGAGGCCTGCCAGGAGGGCATCGTGCACTGGAAGCCCAGCGAGAAGCTGCTGGAGGAGGAGGTGACCACCTACCCCTCTGAAGCCTCCAAGCCGAGGGCCCAGGCGGGATCCGGCTACAACTTCTTGTCTCTTCGCTGGTGCCTCTTCTGGGCCTCTCTCTGCCTGCTCGTTGTCTACCTGCAGTTCTCCTTCCGCAGTCCTGCCTTCTTTTAGTGGAGCTGGTTAAGGGTGGGAGAGGGCACTTGGGCTTGAAAGTGGGGAGGACACAGTCTGGACTTGATCCTGCTACAGATTCAACATATGGCTGGACAGTCCGGTCACCTCTTTGGGCCTCAGTTTATGCATCTGCGGAATGAGAGGATTGCATTAGAAGATATGTAATGATTCTTTCACTGGATGTGACAACAATGGGGGAAGGGGAAAAAGGTGTAATAAAGGTTTTAGAGCTTGCCAGGATTGGTGCTGGTACTAAGTCAACAGGGTGGGACCTGCTTCCTTTCCCTCCTCCACCTCCATCTCTACCTCTCCTTATGCTTCATTTCCATATATCATCCCCCATTATGACCCCATTAGGTTCTGTGTTAATCCTGCCTGGTCCTTAAGCTCACCTTCAGCTGCCTCTGCCCATCCTGCCTTGCTTCCTTTTGGAGAGGGCAGTGGCCCCATTCAATGCTTAGGGACAAGGTACCTGGTCCTCTCCTGGAGAACCTGCTCCCATCGTTCTGAAGCTTAGTTTTTTTTACTCTGGTGCTAGGGTCTGCTTGGCTGGAATTGTCTAGAGCTGCACTGTCCAATATGTTGGCCACTAGCCATATGTGGATATTTCAATTTAAATTAATTAGAATGGAATAACATTAACAATTCCATTCCTCAGTCACACCAGCCACACATATCAAGTGCACAGTACCCATATATGGCCAGTGGCTAACATATTGCAATGTACAGATACAGAAATTTCTGTTGGTGAACTCCAGTCCAGAACTTGAAATTCCCACTTAAATGTATGTGGACGTATACCACTAAGAGGTGGGTACAGGTTTAAAGGTGCAGCATGAAGCCTTCTGGGGCAGGTAAATGTGGTGTGGGGTGTGGTAAAGATAGATAAATACTGTAAATAGATTATCTCTGTGCTTCTGCCTCTCTGTTGAGTAGCAACTGAAGGTCCTAGTGTTGTCTTACCTTATTTCCTGAGAGGACATGGAAAGTGGGTCTGGGCCGGGTGCGGTGACTCACACCTGTAATCCCAGCACTTTGGGAGGTTGAGGCAGGCAGATCACAAGGTCAGGAGATAGAGACCATCTTGGCCAACATGGTGAAACCCTGCCTCTACTAAAAATACAAAAATTAGCTGGGCATCATGGCCAACATGGTGAAACCCCATCTATACTAAAAATACAAAAATTAGCTGGGCCTGGTGGTGCACACCTGTAGTCCCAGCTACCTGGGAGACTGAGGCAGGAGAATTGCTTGAACCCAGGAGGCGGAGGTTGTAGTGAGCCAAGATCGTGCCACTGCACTCCAGGCTGGGTGACAGAGCAAGACTGTCTTAGCGGCGGGGGTGGGGGAAGAAAGTGGGTCTGGTCAACTGGATCTGGGAAAGAAAGTAGACCATAGGGGTGGGGTGCCAATTGCCAGTTTCTTACAGCCCCTGTGTAGGGTTCAGAGACCTTAAATGCCACAGCTGTGTCTTCTTCTTCTTCTTCTTTTTTTTTTTTAAGACATGATCTCATTCTGTTGCTCAGGCTGGAGTTCAGTAGCACCATCACAGCTCACTGCAGCTTTGAACTCTCAGGCTCAAGTGATCCCTCACTTCAGCCTCACAAGTAGCTGGGACCACAGGGGCACCCCAACATAGGCGGAATTACTGTAATTTTTTGTAGAGACAGGGTTTTGCTACGTTGCCCAAGTTGGTCTCGAACTCCTGGGCTCAAGCATCTGTCCTCCTTGGCCTCCTAAACTGCTGGGATTATAGGCATGAGCCACTACTCCTGGCCCATCGCTGTGTCTTGAAGGAAGTACAAGTTTGAGACAGAAAAGCGTGTCCAAAAATAGGTTGTCAAGGAAATGGAAGGTTGATACAAGTGTTGGAAACCAAGGTGGATTGTGAAGTAGGAGATGGAGAACAAGGAAAAGGGAAAACAGGATCAGGAGTATAGATTGCATAAAGACTGTGCCTTCAGCAAGGCCACCTTCCTTATGGAGTATTAGGCTCCACCTTCCTTATGGAGTATTAGGCTCCACCTTCCTTATGGAGTATTAGGCTGGGCCTGCATTTCTTGAGATGGACAAGGTCATAAAATGTTTTAATTTAGGATGCTCCTCAGGTGGGTTTCTGTGACTTCTTTTCTTGGTAGTGCTCTCATAGGGAGTCAGTCGTAGACTTGTGACGTTGCTAGCACTTCCTCATAAACTTTCTTCATATCCTGTAGGATGTTATCAAAGCTGTGAAGTGTACTTGGGCTGGCAGAATGCTTCCAGAAGGCCCTGTATTAGTCATCCGCCATCCTGACCTGAACATCGAGGTCCATGCCATAGCAGGCTTGGCTGCACGATGACCTGATACCAGAGATGAGTCCCAGGCAACACTTAGCTGCAAGAAGGCTGCAAGAGTCTCAGCAGAGGCACAACTTCTGGCTTTTCTTTTTCATTGAAAGTAGCAGCGCCCCAAAAGGCAGCTGGGGGACATGTTGAAATTCATTGCAAGATGATAGCTCAGTGTGCGTATCTTGGTTTGGTGGGTGCTTGGAGAGGAGATGGAAAGTGGGTCTGGTCAACTGGGTATGGGATAGGAAGCAGATCACAGGGGTGGATCATACACACTTTTTTTTTTTTTTTTTTTTTTTTTTTTTGGTGCAGTGGCACAATCTCGACTCACTGCAACCTCCACTTCCCGGGTTCAAGTGATTCTCCTGCCTCAGTCTCCTGAGTAGCTGGGACTACAGGTGTGCGCCACCATGCCTGGCTAATTTTTTGTGTTTTTAGTAGAAACAGGGTTTCACCATGTTGGCCAGGCTGGTCTTGAACTCCTGACCTCAAGCAATCTGCCCGCCTTGGCCTCCCAAAGTGCTGGGATTACAGACGTGAGCCACCACCCATAACCCATACACATATTTTAAAGTGTGTTTATACATTCCTGTGCTCAGCAGAGATGTGGTAGGACACAACTAGCTACCCATGATGCAGGGAGATGCTCCTCTTTCATTCTGTATGAATATACATTGTGGCAAATTTGATAGCCATCCTAGTACCTGGTGATGGTGAGAGAAGGGGCAGATGAGGCAGATCTGCAGATGTGGATCTTCCAGGTGAGAGCAGGACTGTGTGTCTCCATGCAGAGGAGGTCATGCCCAAGGAGAGGTGTGAGCAAGTGGAGGCAGACAGCACCTGTCCCCCAGCACCTTCCCCTCTGGCTAGTCCATGGGACCACCCCTTCAGGGTAAATGCATTTGCTGTTCCCATTCCCTCAGGCATAGCTGTGAGGCGGGCAGTTTGACTCATGAGCTGGGGTCAGATGATACTGTGTTGATCATTGTCTGGAACTGGAAACAGAAACTCTCCTATTCACACCCTTAATTGTCCCGACATTCACATCTTTCTATAGCCCACCTTCAGAGCACCCAAGTGGGGCCTGAGAGCTGAAGGTGAGGTTCAGGGATTTAGTGTTTGGTTAGATGTGTTCTCAGAGAGGGGCTGCTTTGAGCACTGCGCCCCACCTGCTGTCTGTCTCTGCAGGCTGGCTTTACTCTTCTCCAGCACTGGCAAAGGAATCCTGGTGGCTTGTCAGATTTCTCTGTGGACCTGCAAGAGCAAAGAACTAGGCAATCTGGAAGAACCTCTGCCTTTATTTGGTTGGGTTCAGCAAAAGAGTACAAGAAGAGCATGAGGCTGTAGTGGTTGTAAATTAGTAGGAACGTGAGGTTCTGGATTCACTTTCATCAGCTGCAGATGGTGCTCAGTGGGGCCAGTGCAGGGTGTGTGACCCTCGGGGCCATTGCCCAGCTGCGGACGCCTGGTGGTTTCTGGGAAAATGGATGTCAAGGAGCCTGGGAGTCAAGTGATCTCCAGAGAACTTGGCCAACCCTGGGAATCTTAAGGAACATGAAGGGACGGGATTGGGATGAAGTGGCATCAGCAGCATCTCTTACTGAAATTGTGGTTCATGAGGGTAGGGCTAAACAGCCAAGATTGTGTCAAGGGAGAGGTCATGCCTCAGAGGGTCAGCAACGCTGGGGCATCTGAGGTGAGGACTGCTAGTTGGGGGATGATGAGCCACTGAAAATGGAAGTGAGGACAAGGGGGCTAGAACAGATAAAAAGAGACAGGGTCTGGGAAAATGAAACATAAACATAGTCTACTTCTCCTTCTCTACCAGCTCACTTTCTCGGTATATAAATACGCCTGTGTCTTTTCCATAGTTAACTAGAATGACACTGCTCTGATTCCACATTCCCCTTGGACTATTGCCATTTCATTAAAAAGAAAATTCTTTCAAAATCAAGTTTCTCAAAGGAGTAGATTACATTTATCTCTATCTATTTACTCCTGAATCCATGGAAATCTCATTTTCATGTTTCTGAAACAGTCACTAAACACTCCATTGCCAAATCATTGGCTACTTCTCTTTGGTCAAAGAGACTCCTGTTTGACCCCAGGCATTCTAATGTTAGAGACATCTGCGCAATCCCTGGAATTCTAAGGATAGAAGCAACAGGGCGACCTCATGAATTCTAAAAATAGAGACTCATGGCCAACCACAGGCATTCTCATGGGAGACACTCCTGGCCAACACCAGGCATTCTAATGATAGGGACACCTGGGTGACCTCAGACAATCTAATGATAAACACCTGAATGACCACAGACATTCTAAGATAGAGACAAACCATTGGCCACTTGTCTGTAGTCATCTTACTTGATGTGTCTGCTGCATTTTATATTCCCTCCTTGAAGATTCCATATCAGTACTTGCTCCTCCATCTGCTCTGTCATTTTTCTCTCCACTGTAACATTCTTTGTGGGAGCTTTTTCCTCACCCATCCTGGGAGTCTCATCTCACTCTGCTTGTTTCCTCAGTAACATACTCATAATTTCCAGCATGATCACCCCATAGGAACTCGTGGTCTTCACAGGTTCTCTAAGCATCTCCACAGAGCTCCAGACCCACGGACCAATTGACCTGTTCACGGAGTGCTCCCATCAAAGGCAGCATGACTAAAGCTGGGCTTGTCCCTTTGCCATAGAAACCCACTTCTCTTACTTCTCAGAAATCTGGATACTGTTCCCTTGATCCTCTTTCATGGCCCTACCCCACCTCCCAATAATTGGTCACCATGTCCCATGTCCTGTTGATTGTTCTTCCCAAGTACCTCTGGGGTTGGCCTCCTTTCTTTCCTTCCCGCTACTGCTGCCCAAACCAAGTCATTTAGTATCTCTTTCCTTAGTAGCCCCCTCAATAATCTTTATGCCTATAGCCTCTTCCCTTACAATCCACTTTCCAATCTGCCACCATCCCAGGGTGATTTTCTAATTATCAGGTATGATTCACATAGTCCTGTGCTTGGACTCTTCCAGAGCTCCCTCCTGCCATTGGACAAAACTTAGTCTCATTAGCCAGGCACACTTCATTTCCAGATCATAATAAAAAATAACATTCGTTGAGAAGGAGCTCCATAAACATTTACTATTGCAATTATTTACTGTGCATGAGGTGCTGTGCTAAGCACTTTTATGTGCATTACCTCGCTGAATTCTGAAAACAACCCTTTGAGGCAGGTACTATTTTATCCCTATTTTACAGCTGAGGCTTAAGAGAAGGTAAGAAACTGGCTCATGGTGACCTAGTGAGTAAGTCTCAGTGCTAATGTTGAAATCCAGGTTGCTGTGACCCCAAAACATGAGTTCTCAACCACAGTGCCATTCTGCTACTGCAGTTAAGCCAGTGCCCTTCAAATTCTGCTGTTCCCTTTCCCTGGAACGTCTTACCCCACTGGTTTCCAAACATTTTTCCTTCAGTCTTGCTTGGTTTGAGCATTAGCTTCCCTGTGAGCCTTCTTTCACAGCCCCAGGCAGTGTTGGGATTTCACCACCTGAGGCTACCTCTGCTACTGCCCTTGGCATGCTGTGTTGTCATTACTTGTTTGCAGGTGTATCTTCCCATCACTGTCAGTTTTTTTTTTTTTTAATCTTTCTATCCCCAGAAGCTGGCCTAGAGTAACTGTTTAATCAGAATGGCTCACTGACCAAATTCTTGTCTTGTTAGATGCAATGTTCCCTATTACATCCTTCCTCCCCCTAACAACAATGTTGTAATATTTCATGCACTGCAATATCTCATACCCCCAAGCTGGACGGAAAGGAAATGTTGGCCCTGTGCTAGCTATTATGTTTAATTTCCCTTTAATAAAAACCCATGACATACACACTATAATTATTCACACTTACAGAGGGGAAACTGAGGTTTTGTGAGATGTTGAGTTTTGTAAGGCTAGTGAGCTAATTAGTTTAAACCTGATACAGGAGCCCAGACTGCTGAGAAATAAAAAATTAAATAAACATATTTTTCTTTTTTCTGATACAGGGTCTTGCTCTGTCACCCAGGCTAGAGTGCAATGGTGCAATTTCGGCTAACTGCAACCTCCGCCTCCTGGGCTCAAATGACCCTCCCTCCTCAGCATCCCAAGTAGCTGGGACTACAGGCACCCCCCACCACACCCAGCTATTTTTTATATTTTTTGTAGAGACGAGGTTTCACCACATTGCCCAGGCTGGTCTTGAACCCCTGAGCTCATGCAATCTGCCAACCTCGGCCTCCCAAAGAGCTGGGATTACAGGCATGAACCACCGCACCCCGCCTAAATTAACCTATTTGAGCAACATGAACATGTATGGAGATGTAGCTCAGAGAGTAGGCGAGGACCATGGCACCTTGCCCGGAGGGCAGAGTTACCCACTAATATCTGGATGACATCTGGACTTAAGCCCAATATCCAAAGACAAGAAAAGGAAGTTAGACTTCTAGAAATCTAGATACAGAGGTTTCTGAGAAATGCGCAAACATTGTTTGCTACAATAATTGACAAGAAGCCCAGGAGAAGCTTGGCATGGTGGCTCATGCCTGTAATCCCAGCACTTGGCGAAGCCAAGATGGGCAGATCACTTGATCACAGGAGTTCGAGACCAGCCTGGGCAACATGGTGAAACCCTGTCTCTACAAACAAATACAAAAATTAGCTAGGCATGGTTGTGTGTGCTTGTATTCCCAGCTACTTGAGAGGCTGAGGTGGGAAGGATCACTTGAACCCAAGGGGCGGAGGTTGCAATGAGCTGAGATTGTACCACCACACTCCAGCCTAGACAGCAAAGCCAGACCCTGTCTCAAAAAAAAAAAAAAAAGTTTAAAAGAGAACTCTTATAGATATTTGGTGTGAAATTAACCCAGCGATAATATACCTTTGTTGCTTTAAGATGGAACAGATTTTTGTTCCCCACCTCTTATGAGGTCTGTGTGACCTGTCAAGAGTGGCTTTTTATTTATTTTTGTTTGTCTATATCATATAACTATATCTATATTGTAGGTGTTACAGTGCTTAATAACCCCCTTGTGAATCTTTGTGCTAATTTTGCACCGTTGAGTAAGAAAATATGGTTTTCACTGATTACTGGTTGGCAGTTGTTTGCAGAGCACCTGATGAAGAGGACAGTAAAATACACAAAAGAATGCTGTGCTGGTAGTCTGCAAATCAGAGCACCAGTACAACAAGACAGTGGAATGAGGATGACGAACCCATTACCAACCTTGGCAAAACAAGACGAGGAGTGTGTTCTAAAGATACAGCTGTATTTCCTTAATTTTCATTCGTAGTTCAACATATATCTATTCTGGACTATTTTACTCTTGGCTTGTCCTAAGTTTCAGGACCACAAAGATAATTAGACATAGTCCCTGACTTAGAGGGATTACAGTGGGTGGGGTGGGATCCAACGTGTGCTAGTCAGTGCTGCGCTAGGAAAGGGGTGAACCTGATCATAACTTGAGGATGTGGTGTTAGAAATGGTGTCTCAGGGCCAGGCGCGGTGGCTCATGCCTGTAATCCCAGCACTTTGGGAGCCTGAGGTGGACCACGAGGTCAGGAGATCGAGACCATCCTGGCCAACATGGTGAAACCCCATCTCTACAAAAATACAAAAATTAGCCAGGTGTGGTGGCAGGTGCCTGTAAACCTAGCTACTTGGGAGGCTGAGGCAGGAGAATTCCTTGAACCCAGGATGTGGAGGTTTCAGTGAGCTGAGATTGTGCCACTGCAGTCCAGCCTGGCGACAGAGCAAGAGTCCATCTCAAAAAAAAAAAAAGAAATGCTTTCTCAGGAAAGGGTACAGTTTGAAGGAGGTATAGGAGTAGGTTGGGAGGTCATTCCTGGTCTGACAGGGAGCTAAGTGTATCCCAGGCCAAGTGGAGAAGAAGGAAGACCTAGAAGCAGAGTTTATTTATGTTCAAGGAGCAATAAGCAAGCGAGTGCCAGAGGAGGGCAGGAGGATGGAGGGCGAGAGCCATGGAGTGGGGGCTTGTGAGTCTGGAAGCACTGGCTAGAAATAGAGCAAAACATCAAGGTAGGCTGGAGTTGGGCGAAGATAGGTCTCTTGGCTCAAAAAAAGGAGTAAATTCATTCTGTGGGCATTAATTTTTGATAGACCTTTTATCATCATTTTTAGAACTTTAAAAGCCAAAAATAATGTGCTGAACAACCCTATCGTTGTGCCCTCTACAAACATTTGAAGGATCATATATTTTGTACTAGGCACTATGCATGTATTAATGGAAGAATTCAACAGCCCCTCCATTCTGATCTTTTTCCATCCTCTTTGTTTCTCACTCACATAGCTGAGAATCGTTTCAGTTCTCATCTTTAGGTACAGAAATAAATTATCTCTTTAAGTGCTCTGTGGGGAGTGGTAATCTGGGCTCCAAATCACAAAACTAATAACTTTAGTCAAATGACGTAAAGCTTTGCTTATTTAATGCTGAAAATAAAGTCAACTAACTAATTTAATAACCAGCCTAACCAAACAATTTGTTTCTGGTCCCAACTGTTCACAGATGTTGAATTCAATTGAGAAAAGTTATAGTATTGATGATTTCCCTTTTGCTTTTTTGTTTCCTTTTGTTTGTTTCTACAATAAAAATGAATTACCTCTTTAGAGATATACATATATGCATATACATTATATATAGTAGATTCATTAAGCAAGGTTAAATGTTCCTAACAGAAAATAAAGTATATAAAACCTTTGACTATATGTGAATATGTGTGTGTATTCACTTATCAAAGTGTGTATATAAAAGATTGGAAAGAGAGTAGCAGGCTCTGACACCTGGGATGGCCTGGCCCTCACAGCCAGGCTGCAGGTCTCTCCTGTTGTACATAAACAATTCCACAGAACACCAGCCTCATGCAAGGCCACTCTGTGATGATGACAGATCAAGGCAAGCCTGAGGTCCCCCTATATAGTCACGTCTGAATTCAGATAGAAACATGAACATTGTCCAAACCACAATATGACTAAACAACCCTGTATCTTGGCCAGTATGAGTGGCTATTTCTTTACCAATCACGGCTTTAGCCTCATGCTCTTCTTCTCACCTTCTAGGGAAGATTCATTAAGATACCCAATCATAGAGTGATCCTCACTTTTTGACAGCAACCAATTCAGAACAAAGCCCCACTTAGGTGAACCTACCCCAAACCACCTAACATATGCTCAAATGCCACAGTATATTTTAATACACTATTACTGAAATGCTTCATGATTCTTGTGGGCATCCTCACTTGTAGCAAAGAGTCAAAAAAACTCAGCTGTGTTCAGTGACGGGTATGTTCCTGGTGGTCTTTGGCTTAAGGACATTGATAAAGGGATGCTATATTTCTTTTTCTAGTGTCTGTGAGGCACTCCGATGTCTCAATGAACCAAAATGAAATAAAATTATGCAGAAAAAATGTTTCTGACTGTAATATATTTAACAGAGAAATCAAAACAAAAAAATTAACCAAACTAAAATAAAATGAAATTAGAGTGTCTGGAAATTTTAAAAGCATGTTTTAAAATTTGGATTAAAATGAAACAAAATATATTTGTGGCTGATCTAGAAATTAAGGAGAAGGAAAATCCTACGTGCAAAAATAATTTGTTTTGCTGTTTCTTAATCTTTTAAAAACTTATTTTACAGAATTGTTAGATTTAAAAAATAATTTGCCTATAGAAAGTTGTAAAACAAATGTATATGTTAACTTATATTCTTATATTAATTTCAAATATTTACATAAGCTATGAATTCTTTTGGTAAGTGGGAAGGAATTTAACATGCTTTCTTCTCTGCCAACCTGGATTTCCAATTTTGTCAAAATAATCTACTATTTTTAATTAAATTCATAGAATACAGCTTATACATTCTCTTTCACAAATTATATTAGACAAATGCATTATATTCCATAATATTGACAAGAAATTCAGTAATGCACTTTAAAACTTTACAGGTTTCTTTGTCCTCATCATTTTTATACCAGTCCACTTTACTTTTGAGTTCTTTATTTTGCTTATTTTCTTCATTTTACTTAAAGCACTTTGGTGAGTAACATTTTCAGAGAGGGTACGTAGGTGATATGCTTCTCTAGGAATGGCTTTCTGTAGCTCTTACCCATGAAAAATGGCACGGCCAACCATTACATTCTTTTATCACACTTTTAACTTCTTTTCCTCTCAAAACTTAGAAGGCACTATTTCAATGTCTCTGGAATTTATTGTGGTAGAGTAAAATTCTGGTATCAACCTAATGTTCTTTTTTTTTCCACATTGCCTGATGTAATGATACACAAACACACACACGCACACACACACATGCACACACACAAACATATGCAATAGCTTCACATAGCTTGTAAAGAATATAAGCTGGAGAGTTTCTAAGGTTTTTTTCTTGTTTTATTGTTCCTTGCAGTAACTTTGTCCATAGGAGAAAGAGACATTTCCTCTGACTCTTCAGATTGTTTTTATGTATTTGAGCTATAATTTTTCATATGCTTAATGAAGTTTCTCTGCTGATTTTTATGGGGACGTGGAACTGGGGGAGTTCTTTTAGAGATTATGTGGTATGTCTTCAAATTATTTGGTCTCAGACAAAGGGAGAAGGAAAACGCCAATTTTGCCCAAATTTTGTTTACCAGAAGAGAGGGCTGGCCAAGGGGGTGGTAGAGAAGAGGCTTCACCCAGATGTAGCCTCCCTCCATGACCCTATATAGGAACATGGCAAAGCATTTTCTTTTCATGTTTTGCTGCAGAACAAGTTGTGGGGATACTGCTTCTCTCACTGACTGGCATGAAGACTCTCATTAGGAACTGACTTTGGAAGCTTCCTCTTTATAATCCATGAGAATTTAATCTGGAAGTTAGCGCAGTGACCAGATGCTCCGAGTGTGGGGACCTGGTGCAGTTCTAGAGGCAGGATAGAGATTTGCCCCCACTGACTGTCCTTCCACCTGTCTTCATCTCCAGATCCTGTCTGATGATAAAGGGGAAACAATCTATTCTCTCCTCTCAGTACAACAACTTTTGGTCACTAAAATGTGTGGGGATTTCTCCCCACCAATATTCAGTCGAGTCTCCAGCAGATCTGCAGCCGATTCTCTAGTGGGCACCAGCTGGGTGTCCTCTCGCTCAGTTCAATTCTGACACTTTCTGCTGGGAGGAGATAGCATCAGACCCCACAGGTTGCGGGCTCAACCCCACAAGACTGTCCCCCACTTCAGATGTCAGTTACAAGCACGGGTTGTGGCCTGTACCTTTGGTGACTGGCTATAAATTGGAGTTTCTATGACTCCCTCCTACCGATTGATTATTTTGCTAGAGTGGCTCAGAACTCAGGGAAACACTTACATTTACCAGGTTCTTACAAAGGATATTACAAGGATACAGATAAAGAGATGCATAGGTCGAGGCATGGAGGAAGGGTGGCAGAGCTCCCATGCCCTCTTTAAACACACCACTCTCTGGGAACCTCCACATGTTCAGCTATCCAGAAGCTCTCTAAATCCTGTTTCTTTTATTTTTTATTTTTTCCAAGACAGCATCTTGCTCTGTCACACAGGCTGGAGTGTAGTGGCACAATCTCGGCTCACTGCAACCTCCACCTCCCGGGTTCAAGCAATTCTCATGCCTCAGCCTTCTGAGTAGTTGGGATACAGGCACACACCACCATGCCTGGCTAATTTTTGTATTCTTAGTAGAGATGGGGTTTCACCACGTTGGGTAAGCTGGTCTCGACCTCCTGACCTTGTGATCCACCCACCTCAGCCTCCCAAAGTGCTGGGATTACAGGTGTGAGCCACCGTGCCCAACCTTCTTTGAGTTTTAACAGAAGCTTTACTGTGTAGGCCTGATTGATTGGATTATTGGCCATTGGTGATTAACTCAACCTTCAGCCCCTCTCCTCTCCCAGAAGTTGGGTGGATAGAGCTAAAAATTCCAACTCTCTAACCTCACCTTGGACTTTCTGGTGACTAACCTCCATCCTGAAGTTAACTAGGGGTTGCCAGCCATCAGTCATCTCATTTGCATGCAAAAGACACTCTTATTACTCCAGAGGTTCCAAGGATTTTCGGAGATATATATCAGAAAATGGAGACAAGGCCAAACATATATTTCACAATATCACACCCTGCCACTCCCAGCTTGAAAACCTTAGTTAGTGCTTGTGTTCTAGGGTTGGAAGAAATGGTCTTTTTCTCTTATTCCTATAAGGAGCTTTTCCTTTGCATATGGAGATGCACAGATTGGTCCAAAATCAATCCTATCATGACTGCCACTATATAGTACATACATATCCAAACATTTGAGAAATTTGCTATTGAGCATCTGTGACTTCCAGTAAATACAGATCTTTCCCTACTTTGCATTTTTATCATTGCACCAACAGAGAATTTGGAAAGTTTGGGAGGTTTGTATAGTAGGTGCTTGGGTGGAGTTCACTATCTTGAACCTGAAGTTACTACTTCTAATTTGCCTTTTCAAAATCTACTCCTTTAAACCAATTTAAATCTTAACTAAACAAGTATCAGGGGAACCAGCCCCAATATTTCAATGTAGGTTCTTTCTATTTTTCCCTAAGTGTCGGCTGGTCTGAGAAATAAAGAGAAAGAGTACAAAGAGAGAAATTTTACAGCTGGGCCTCTGGGGGTGTCATTACATATTGGTAGGACCATGATGGTGATTCCGAGCCACAAAACCAGCAAGTTTTTATTAGGGGTTTTAAAAGGGGAGGGGGTGTATGAACAGGGAGTAGGTCACGAGGATCACATGCTTCAAAGGGCAATACAGATCACAAGGCAAAGGCAAAATTAGAATTACTGATGAAGGTCTATGTCCCACTGTGCATGCATTTGTCTTGATAAACATCTTAATAGGAAAGAGGGTTCGAGAGCAGAGAACCAGGGACTAGAATTTACCAAGCTGGAATTTCCCAATCCTAGTAAGCCTGAGGGTACTGCAGGAGACCAGGGCATATTTCAGTCCTTATCTCAATTGAGTAAGACAGACACTTCCAGAGCAGCTGTCTATAGACCTACCCCCAGGAATGCATTCCTTCCCCAGGGTTATTCCTTGCTGGGGAAAGAATTCAGTGATATTTCTCCTACTCACACATCTGTCTATAGGCTTTCTGCAAGAAGAGAAATATGGCTCTATTCTGCCTGACTCCACAGGCAGTCAGACCTTATGGTTATCTTCCCTTGTTCCCTGAAAATTGCTGTTATTCTGTTCTTTCTCAGGGTGCACTGATTTCATATTGTTCAAATACATATGTTTTACAATCAGATTTCATATTGTTCAAACACACATGTTCTACAACCAATTTGTACAATAGTTGTCCTGAGGTGATTGTCCTGAGGTGACGTACATTCTCAGCTTATGAAGACAACAGGATTAAGAGATTAAAGTAAAGACAGGTGTAAGAAATTATAAGAATATTATGAGGGAAGTGATAAATGTCCATCAAATCTTCACAATTTATGTTCAGAGATTGCAGTAAAGACAGGTGTAAGAAATTATAAAAGTATTAATTTTGAGAACTGACAAATGTCCATAAAATCTTCACAATTTATGTTCTTCTGCCTTGGCTCCAGCCGGTCCCTCTGTTCAGGGTCCCTGACTTCCCGCAACAAACAAGATGATTAGAAATAAATAACTGATACAGATTTAGATGCATATTAGGTGATATTTAAATAATTGTTTTTTTCTAAATTAGTATTTTATACTCATACATTTCTGGTTTTTAAAAGAGGTACTTTTCTAGCTATGGAAGACCACTAGTTGTCTCATAATATCTGTAGTCCCTTTTCCCCACAGTAATAAGATTTTAGCTGAGCACATGGCCTTGTAGAATAAAGACTACTCTTCCTAGACTCCTTTGCAGCTGGGTATGGCTATGTGACTAAATTCTGGCCAATGGAATATAAATTACACAGAAGTTGTATGTGAAAAATTTAGAAAAACTTTTTAAACAAACAATGTTTAGATCATCTATTGCTGTTTAACCAACCATCCCAAAATTTAGTAACATAAAATGACAGTATTCATTTTCTTATCTCTTGTAGTTCCTGTGAGTCAGAAATATGGGAAGGTGTTCTAATTGTGGGTATTTTGTGGAATTACAGTTAGACAGTGGCTGCAGTTGCAGCCAGCATTTAGGGTTGGCTGGCTAACTCTCTTCCTTCATGTGGTCTTGAGACTTCTCCAGGTCTTCTCTCCATATGGGCTCTTGGAATTCCTCACAGCATGGCCACCTTGGGGCAATTAAACTGCTCTAGTGGCTGAAGGCAATAAGAATGAATATTTCAGTGAGGAAAGCAGAAGTAAAATTTTATTTTATGACTTAGCTTGGAACTCACATAGTGTCAATCCTAATATAGCCTATTAATCAGAACAGTCATAAAATCTGCCTAGTTTTAAAGACTGGGGGCAAAGACCCTACCTTTCAATAGAAGATATGTCAAAATCATATTGTAAGAAGAACATCACTATAATCATCACTGGAAAATACCACCTCCCATAGACGATGACCATGCATTTCACTTTCATCTTTATTCTTTATTTTTCCTATCCTACTGCCTCAACACAGATGTTACTATCTTTGATCATGGTCAAGACCACACAGAAGAGAGGAACAAAATAGAAGTTACCTTGGTAGCTAATATCATGCCTTATTAGCCCTGAACCATCAACCTGAAATTTTATATGAGGGAGAAATAAACTTCTCTGCTTTTAAAGCCATGGTTATTTATTTGTCATTTGAAGCTGAACCTAATCACAACTAATATATCAGGCTCATCTCCCGGGTCATCAACTTGTACGCTTGCACTGTTGTCCAACGTAGAAGCGGCCACAGGGCACTGGTCACATAGCACTATGTGTTGTTTTGAAACACACTGCACATATTTACTGTTCCCTCTCCTTAAATCCATGGATCTCCAAGCTTTCAATTCTTGGGCACCCAATCTTCACCAAAAGTTGGCTTATTCCCTTTATTTAAGTCCCACAACAAATGCCATTCTTTAGGAAGTAGTCTTTGACACCCTGAGACAACATTAAGGACATTGGAACATCATCTAGCACATTGCCACAACCTATTTCTGGAGTCTGTACTTAATGAGCTCATCCTGTTCTGTATAATAGCTGTTAGCATGTCTCCAAAACTTCTGCTCTATTATAAATTTCTTGAGGGTAAGGAGCATTTTACACTTATCTTTACAATCATCCTGCTTCGCTGTTTTCCAGTGCATTTATCTCAGAGTCTTGGTGTTCAATATGTTTAAACATTTTTGTTCTATGAATCTCTATTAAACTTTCTCTACGAAGATTTTTTTTATTCATAATTTTGTGTTTTTTTTTTTCCTAAAGAGCTCCCTACTCCATACCAAATTGTATAAGTTCCAGGTCTCCAAATATCAGGATCCACTTCTTCCAGGAAAATACGAAATTGGAAATGCTCCCTAAGGAGTAAGTAGACTTTGATGGAAGGAGATGAGCATGAATGTATTGCATACAGATGGAACAAGACAAGCAGTATGAGACTGAAATATGCGGAACATTTTAGAAAATGGTGAGCACATATGTTTTCTGAAGGGTGAAGCATCAGTGGGAAATAAAACTGAGGGAGGAGAAGTTGGAACTACATTCTTAAGGGTTTCAAAAACCTGCATAAGGAGTGTGGGTATTTTTTTGGAAACAGTGATTTGTATTTGAAGTTTTGAAGGGAGACAATGATATGATCAGATATGTATTCGGAATTGGACTCAGACCGTACAGTATAGAATAAATTGGAAGAGACTAGGTTAGCAGTTAGTGGCAGCTAATGAGAGCAGAGGGAAGGGCTGGACTGATGATGAGAAAGCTAGTTAGGAAGATTTTAAAATAGTTTACAGGAGACCTAATATCGTTCTGAATTAGAGTGGTAGTCCATTATGATGACAATGGAGAGAGACTAAGAAGAAACACACACCTAAAGAAGAATTTATAAGAAGTGAGTGGTAAGATGTGGCTTCAAAAAGGAAGGACAGACAATGGTAAGAACAGAGGTTAGAGTCAATATGCCTTCAATATCTCACAAGTATTTTGCATTAGTATTTTCCAGACAATTTTTTAGGGAAGCCATGACAGGAAGGCAAGTTCTTTTTTTTTTTTTTTTTTTTTTTTGAGCTGTCGCCCAGGCTGGAGTGCAGTGGCGCGATCTCTGCTCACTGCAAGCTCCACCTCCTGGGTTCACGCCATTCTCCTGCCTCAGCCTCCCGAGTAGCTGGGACTACAGGCGCCCACCACCATGCCTGGCTAATTTTTTGTATTTTTAGTAGAGACGGGGTTTCACCATGTTAGCCAGGATGGTCTCAATCTCCTGACCTCGTGATCCGCCCGCCTCGGCCTCCCAAAGTGCCAGGAGACAAGTTATTTTTGATGCTTGTTTTTGTTTTTGTTTCTGCCAGGGTCTTACTCTGTCACCCACGCTGGAGTGCAGTGGTGCAATCATGGCTCACTGCAGCCTCTATCTCACTGGCTCAAGTGATCCTTCCACCTCAGCCTCCCAAGTAGCTAGGACTTACAGGTGCATGCCAACATGCCCAGCTAAATTTTAAAACTTTTTTGTGTGTATGGAGACAGAGACTCACTGTGTTTGCCGGGCTGGTCTCAAACTCTTGAGCTCAGATGATCCTCTCACTTTGGCCACACAAAGTGTTGGGATTATAGGCGTGAGTCACAGCTCCTGGTCAGAAGGCACAGTTTTTGTTGTTGAGGAAAGTCTTTTTACAACAAAGCCTTTTGCAAGGAGCCAGACTTGCAAACATGCTATTGACAGACAATAAGATAATTGCTGTAATAAGCAAGCAAACAACAACAAAACACAAGGAGATTATCTCGTTTCAGAATTATTTAGTTGTGGGAACCTATGTTGTAGGTTCTAGGAAGATGGTGTATGTTTTTTGCATCAGTCTCCTCTGAAGTTGTCAAAAGTGTGCAGAAAGGTCCAGCCTCTCTCTTTTTTTTTTTTCTTTTGAGACGGACTTTTGCTCTTGTCGCCCAGGCTGAAGTGCAGTGGCGCGATCTCGGCTCACTGCAAACTCCACCTCCTGGGTTCAAGCAATTCTTCTGCTTCAGCCTCCTGAGTAGCTGGGATTACAGGCATGGGCCACCACGTCTGGCTAATTTTTTGTATGTTTAGTAGAGATGGGGTTTCGCCATGTTGGGCAGGCTTGTCTTGAGCTCCTGACTTCAGGTGATCTGCCTGCCTCGGCCTCCCAAAGTGCTAGGATTACAGGCATAAGCCACTGCACCTGGCCCGGCCTCTTAAAGAAGAAAATGAGGATTAGGGTCTGAAGGAACAGCTCTAGATAGACATGGAATCTAAGGACTGGAAGAGATTGGGAAGTTTTCTCATGCACTCATCGCCCACTGTGGGAATCTTTTCGGACTAGAGCTTATCTTGCCTCTCCCTGGTTCTAAGGACACAGTTTTTCTGCTGAACTAGTTCTCTTGTTAGGAACCCAAAGCTGACATCTGTTTCCCTGTGACTCCTGCTTTCAAATGCGGCTTAGCCAATAGTTTATTATTATTATTTTCCTCTAAGGCATGGCATTGGTTCACCAATTTATCAGAAAGTTTTTATGACAAGGAACCGCAGAGCTGAGGTAAATGGGAGAGAGCAGTGATTTCCCTTAAGCAAGCGAAGCAGTTGGTGATATAAACAGGTCAAAAGCTGAGTTGAGGCAAAATATACCTGAGAAAGGTAGGCTTGATCTTATCTTACCTTTAATGCAGTGGGAAGGGAGAAAACCCCTGAAACTCTCCATATTTATGTTGTTAGCATTCAGAGAAAGCACCCACCTGCCACATATTTACTGTGCAGCTTTGGGCAAATCATTTCACTCTTCTGGGCTTTTATCTTCACACCTAACCCACCATCCCTACTGACATGCTACACCTGTTTTCCAGCCTTAACAACTGATGTGCATAACATTTGAGGAACTTTTGGGAGAAAAAATTCCAACAGGTCCACAGTTGGGGTTTAGCTGATTGAGGCATGTCTTCCAGAAGGGAGTGTGGTGGAGTGGGGTCTTGCAATAGAAGCAACATCACAAGAGCAGACTCTAGGGCTTCTTAGTCTAATCTAATCTTCTAGAAGAAGGTGTTTGGTAGACTGGGCCCGACTCTATGTAAAAGCTTGGGGTTTGGAAGGGAGCAGTGGTCCCGGGTATGGTGTGGAACAGACGCAAATCCAGCTATGTCTGGTTCCCTTGGAGCTTGGGGAAAGGAGAGGTGTGGCTACTATATGTGTTTCCTGTGGCTGCTGTAATAAATTGCCACAAACCAGTAGCTTAAAACAAGGAAAACGTATTCTCTTGCAGTTCTGCGGGATAGAAATCTGAAATCGAGGTGTCAGCAAGGCCACACTCTTTCCAATTCTACCCTATAGGGTAGAATTATTCCTTGTGTCTTCCCGCTTCTGGTGGCTCCAGACACTCCTTGGCTTGTGTCTCTTCACTTTGTGTCTGACTTCACGTGGCCTTCATCTGTATGTCTGTGTCTTCTCTTCTGTCTCTTGTAAGTATCCTTATCTTTGGATTTAGGATCTACCTGGATAATCCAGGATGCTCTTATCTGAAGATTCTCAACTTACTTATATCTGCACAGATCCTTTTGTTTTTTCCCTAAATAAAGTTGCATTCACAGGTTCCTGGAGTTATAATGTGGACATGTCTTTTGTGGGCCACCATTCAGCCCACTGCTCTTGGTAGACACTGCTGTCTTAACAACCAGGGACCTAAGCAGCTCTGCGGTGAGACCCTCTAAAAAGATGGAAGGCAGAGGAGAGAAATAAGAGAAGAAGGGAGTTCCAGTATTCCAGGGCAGCAAGGACTGTTGCCCTGTGACTCTTTAGGAATGAGCAGCCATGGAGAGAACGGCAGCCTAGAAGTTCCAAGTGCCAGCTGAGTGCGTGCAGGTGGGCCATGGCTCAAGGCAGAGCATTCCAAACTCATGTTGGTGACTCAGGAGTGGATCACACACTTAATGACCCAGTTACAACCTGCATTAAACAGAAAAATAAACAAAACAGAAAATAATGGGAATAGCATAGTTTATTGTAAGAAATAAAGGTAAATATTGTTTTGAGAAATGTATGTGTGGGCATGCATGAGTGCACTGGGTCATGATGTAAAATGTCTTTCCCACATAAGTTCCCATCACAAAATTTGAAAGCCACCGGTGTATGAGACTCCACCCTGGCACTTTACAGCAGCGTGAAGAGGGCTGTGGATCTGGGAATTGTCCTCAGTCTGAGCACGACATTGGGACTGAGCTGGGACCAAGGGAGCTCTGGCCAGGCACAGAAGCAATGTCCTGGATAGCCACAAGAGGGAGCTCTCAACTCATGCGAAACCTCCTTTGCAGCTCTCCCCGCCTCATGGCCCGAAGGTGACCTTGTAAAGAAAGTGAGATATGGGTGAAAAAAAAAAGGGATTAGGCCAGTAAACAGTGAGATCACTTAAAAATGTGACATCGATTGTAAGTACAGGTTTGTGAGTCTGGGAAGCTTTCGGATTACATGCAAAAGGAGGGTTTGTATTAAATCTGCAGTTTTCGAACATTGTTTCCCCTTGAAACCCTTTGTTTCTGTGAGATTTTATGCAGAATCCTAATCAATGAAATAATATCCCTGTGACAGGTGTCCTCCCCATGTTGACAGTCTCTGAGGACTGTGTGCAGAGAACTCTAGACCTAATTAGGGGAGATTTAATGAATACACTGGATTAGAAGGTATCTGTAGTCCCTGTTAGTGCTGATTCTTTGATTTTATGACTCAGAAGAAAAATCTATAAAAGCTACCAAATCTTGACTTCTTTTTGAAGCCAAGTCTCTGAATGCCCAGCCCAGACACTGGCACAAAGTGTTTAATAATTGAATGTTTGAAGGAAGAGTTTATTTTGCATGCTTCTCTGCAACTGCAGCACCAATAACATAGCGCATAGTGAGCACCCTTTTTAATTGTGAGCACTCTTAAAAAGTTGGTGGAGTAAATAAAAGAATGAATGAAATCCTGCCCTAAAATTTTAGACGACGCCTTCTATCAGTCAAGCCAGCAGAGGGCAGGAGAACTCAGCTTAACAACAGCATTCTCTCAGGTGGGCGGAAGCATTCCAGAAGCATGCGATAAAGGACAGGTCTGGTTGTTTTGTAAGATTAGGAAATGCACAGCCAGAAAAGGATAAAGACACAAAGCATGAAGGTCCAACCTGGGGATCTCCAAATCTCTGCACATGAACCCCCAGAGCTTTCTCTGTAGAATAATACCCTTATCAGGGAATGGGATTTGGCTGACTGTCGGGTACATAGAGAACAGGACAAGAATTGCCAATCTTGCAAGAGTATTTCAACCACTCGGTCAGAGAGATTCAAGGAACCTCACAGTGTACTTGTGTCAAGGAGAGAAGATAGACTTAAAAATCAGAGGTTCAGCTGGGCGTGGTGGCTCACAGCACTCTGGGAGACCAAGGTGGGTGGGTCACAAGGTCAAGAGAGTGAGACCATCCTGGTGAATGTGGTAAAACCCCGTTTCTACTAAAAATACAAAAGTTAGCTGGGTGTGAAGGTGTGCCCCTCTAATCCCAGGTACTTGGGAGGCTGAGGCAGGAGAATCGCTTGAAGCCTGGAGGCAGAGGTTGTAGTGAGCCGAGATCACACCACTGCACTCCAGCCTGGGTGACAGAACAAGACTCCATCTCAAAAACAAAAAGAAAACAAAAACAAACAAACAAAAAACAGAGGTTCTGACTCTGAAACTAGTTATGTGGCCTCGAGAGGGGCCCTTTCCTTCTCTTGGCTTTGGTTTTTCCATATGTAAACTGAGGGGTGGGACTAGATCATTTTTTAGTTTCTGTTTGGTAGGTGGATCCATTTCTGGCTTCAGTCCTGCCCCTGCCCTCAACTCTAGGGGTAATAACAGGAAAGTCAATGAAGCAGGTGCTTTAGCCTTAACAAGGCAAAGCCAACCTCATCGCCCCTGGTGTTCTCAAGAGGGAAAAGGGAAGTAGTGGTTGAGTAAGAAGAGACAAATAGGAGCCAGAAAAATAAAAAGAAAAATTAGACAGAGGATTGACAGGGACAAGAGCAAAGCAAAAAAAGGAAGAAAATAGAGACAAATGTAAGAGAAAGATGACAGGGAGAGGGAAGAAGGAACAGAGCTGAGTGAGATAAGAGAGGAATGACAGTGGGCAGTGGTTTATGACCTAATAGTTTTCTAGGACAGTAAAAATCCAGTTTCAGACTAGAATTAAGCTTTTAAAAGATACAGATATCCGAGCCCAGCCCAGACCTGTGAATCAGAATCACTTCAGTTGGGATCCAAGCATCTATGGTTTGTAAATGTTTCTCAGGCAATCCTGGTGTGAAGCCAAGGTTAGGAACCACCTGTCTAGAGTAATACTAATAAATTTGAGTGTGAGAAAATTGGAACTGTTGCAGAGATACTTTCATTCCATGAGGGATTTTTGTGTTTATGTGGCTTCTATCATACTTTTCCAAAATAGAGGTTTCTGGATCATCTTAAAAGGAAACTTTGCCGTGTATTTTCCACTGTTCCAGGGGACGGGGCCATTGATTTCTGGCCTCATTTCCCAGACCCTGCACTGACCAAGATAGCACCTCCCCTGTTGACTGCCCTGGGAAGGCTCATGGAAAACCTCAGGTTTAATGCCTTGTTTTAGGAAGGAAAATAGGTCAAGTAAAGTGAGAGAGATTCTCTGAGTGGCATAGTGGGGTGGAACACTGTTTGATTTTATTTAATTGGGAAGCCCGGAGCAGAAATCAGAGCAACAAGTGAGAAGCTTCTGGAGAGTCCAATGGACCCACAAAGAGAAAGGGAAGCTGAGAGAAGTAGGAACAAAACTTCCTTACATACCTTACCTTTCCTCTGAGAATGGAAACGCTGGAGCGTAAATGAGGGCCCAGAAATCAGCCCAGCTGCACACTAGCTATGTAACTTAGGCCTCCATTTCTTTGCCTGATTGGGGTCATTATGTTATTAACACACCTAAGCAATTGTGAAATACTACACAGAGGTGAGTTAGCACTGTTGTTCACTTCTATGGCACCAGGAATGTGTGCCTATTTCAGTGGTAAATAGATCTTTCCTCCCTCGGCCTTCCAATCAATATGAAGACTCTTACATTTCCAATGACTATGTTAGCATACTCACATGACAAATTCAGTTAGTTCTTAATATATAGGAACATTTACACTGAGCTTTTATTCTTTCTGAAGCTCAGAGATGACTAAGGGATCAGTAGATATGTGTTCCTGAAAGTATCAGCTACCTAGGGTTGGAGGTTATGTGTATTTGTGTGTGTCAAGTAATACAGACCTCAGTTAGCTGCCTTTCATTAGGCTTGTCCTACTTACAGAATCCACAGAGACCACAAATAAGGACAGAGAAATTTGTCTTCAACTCAACCATCATTTTTCAACAAATACTCTGTGCTTAACATTTTCATACTCACTGAGGAGGAAGTAAAGATAGCTGAGACAAGGGTTCTACCCTCAGTGAGCCTCGAGACTTTTATTTTTATTTTTTATTTTTTGAGATGGAGTTTTTGCTCTGTTGCCTGGGCTGGAGTGCAGTGGCGTGATCTCAACTCACTGCAGTGTCTGGCTCCTGGGTTCAAGTGATTCTCCTGCCTCAGCCTCCCAAGTAGCTGGGATTATAGGCACCTGCCACCATACCTGGCTAATTTTTGTATTTTAAAAATTTTTAGTAGAGACGGGTTTCACTATGTTGGCCAGGCTAGTCTCAAACTCCTGACCTCAAGTGATCCACCTGCCTCAGCCTCCCAAGAGCCTTGACATTTTTAGATGAGACATACAGACTCCCAAGGAACAGAAATATGTGAGGGTCTCTACTAGGGGCACGAAAGGCACACTTTTGGACACAGGAGTGGGCCTCGTTGATTCTTAGTGAGAAGCCCTCAGAAACATCTTAGAATAGGCTACATTATCTTATTAGTTAGAGACGGGTTAAAGGTATTCCAGGAGAGGAAACGGCATGTGCAAATGGAGGTGGGAGGGTACAGGGAAGAGTGAGTGGTTAGAGGGATTAGGAGGGCTGGCAGACAAGGAACCATGAAGAGGGAGACTCATAGGAAAGTCACAAAGAAAACACAACTGTCAGGCTGCTGTGTGTGCATTTGAACATGTTCACACTGGGGACTCATTTACAGCTTTTGAGCTAGAAAGTGACAGGATAGGAGACTGCTGCAAGAAATGAGCCTGAGATGTCACCACCCATCCCTCTCCAAGGAACAGGTAACCTTACAGGTCTTTTGCCCTTTATTACCTAAAGCAATCACTTCAGCCTAGGCTTTGTGGAAGTTGGTGAAAGTCAATTCGGCAGGGAAGTCTGGCTCTTCTACAATCAGCAGTTCCAGGGGCTTGAGCTGGGAATTTTCCAGCTGAATGGAAGCCCTTGGAGGGTTGCAAGTTTTAATTCTTGTGCTCTATGATGGTGGGGTTGCTTAGAAGAAAAGCTCCCTATGTGATTTTCATCCAAGCACCCTTGAAGAGTCTATATGCTCATAGCCTCCCGCCATCCCCAACAGCTCATCTTGTGCAATCTGTCCTCTGCTGCATGGTTTCTTGCTCCAAATCAATCTCCCTTTCCCAGCTTACTTAAATCAAACCTTCCACTAGCCAGCTATAAATCTATAAGACAATTCAACAAATGAATCCACATTAAAATGTTAATAGTTACTAAGTTTTAATGTGTTATATCTCCAAGGTAAGTATATGTAAGGAAGAAGAGACTATTTTCTAATGGAGGGATTTCCCCACCTATCTGCTGCATTTCTGTGAGATCTTCCTAGACCTTTAAATCACACCCTACACATTCCCAGCGAAAAAGGCCTGCATGCTTCTTGGGTCAGAGCCTCAGCAGGGTCTCCAGCTCCCAAAGTGATTGACTGGTTCATTGGAATCACCTTCGGCTTAGGACTGGTTGCCTCCATCTGAGCAGCAATAACAAAACCTGTGACATTTTATGGACTGCTGAACATTTTCACTTACATTGTCTTATTTGGTTCTCAAATCTTGTTTCAGAAAAAGAGGATAATCAGGTCCATTTTAAGCAGATACAAACTGAGTACTTAAGCCTGGGGCCTCAGACTCCCAGCCATGGCTGTTTTTGCTGTTTCATGTTGCTTCTCCCTACTGACTTTTTTCCTCATTTTTTCTGTCTAGAAAATTAAATGGTTTTCTATTTGCAAAATGTCCAGGAGAAGTTTTTAGCATAAACTCACTTCCTGACCTCTCTAGAATTTGTCAAATTTGAAGGCATTTGAGAGAGCATCTGGATGACTCTCTAGGCATTGTTGATGGTTCTTCTCATTTCCTTAACTCGATATCCAAATAAACCATCATTGTATCCTGCTTACTATACTTCAAAATGAACTTTAAGTCTAACCAGTCCTCACCTTCTTCGTGGCTACCACCTTAGCCCCAAACATCATCTTATGTCACCTGAACTAGGTCTAGAGCACAGGATCCCCAGTAAAAAAACACAAAACACCTCCCTGCTCCCAGCCTTTGGAACTTGGGAATTGAGACAGGCCTTGAGGGTTGGGAGCAAAGGGCTTGTATTGGGAAGTTTCAAAGTCCCTTTGTGCAAACTCACACAGTTGGCCATGAGACATTTCAAAGAAAATCTGTGTTCCTTTTGCCCTGGCTCCTCTTCTGTCTTAAACACTTCTTAGACTCTTAGGTTATCTCCTTTCTTGAACTCTTGCCCTCCTACAGATAATTCCCCACTAAGCAGAAGGCTTTTTTAAAAAGAATTTTTTAAAAAGAATCAAATCAGGTCAGTTTTCTTGCTCAAAATGGTTTCCCTGCCACAGCCTTCAAGGCTTCTTGTGATCTGCTCCTGGTCTGCCTTGCTGACCTCATCTCCTAACCCTCTCTGCTTTAACCACTCTGTTCAAGTCCTTGCCTTGTTGCTGCTCTTTGCATCTACCAAGCATACTTCTGCCTCAGGTCTTTGCACTGATCGTCCTTCTACCTGAGTTGGAGATATCTTTATTCAGATATTTGCATGGCTAGCTCCCTTGCCTCAGAGAGCTCTGTTTAAAGAGCTCCTCCTCAGAAGTATCTTCTCCCTATCATTATGCTCTATACTTTGCTTTAACCCTAATACATGTTGATTAACATGTTTATTCTTTGTCTTTCTCATGAGGACTATGTCTATCCAGTTCACTGCTATATCATCGGCATCTGTCTAGCAAATTTTCTCTGGAATTAGCTGTAGAAAGAGGTTGAGTGAATCAATTTTATGGATGGAGAAATTGAGGTCGAGAGTGAGAAAGGCAGGTCAGTAGCAGAAGCAAGAGTCATGAATACATCTTCTAGTAGGCCTGGGAAATGTCCTCTGCACTCAGCCTCCTTTCTGATATTACATAAAAACCAGGTTCTTTTCCAATATAAAATTCTCATCTTGAGAGAATAATAACATCTTAACATAATAGTATATTCTACTTTGCCTTTTTATTTCCTCAAATTTATGCTCATTAATTATCAGAGCTGGAGGGAACCACAAAGATGACCTGCCAAGTTTTATTTTGCAAATAAAGAACCAAGGCCCAGAGAAGATGTCCCACAGTTGGTTGTGGCAGAATCAGGCTAGAGCCCAGGTCTCTTGACTCCCAGTACAGACTCTTTCTCCTTCCTTGCATTGCTTAACATTGAATGTCTATGTCTATTCACAGATTATGTTGCTTTTTATTAAAATAAGTTTCTACTCCTTATATTGGCAGGTAATCACTCCAAAATGTACATTTCACAAGGGAGATGGGAAATCATATCCTGTCCAGAAAAAGCTGCATATGAAAGAGGCCTGGATGCCTTCTAGAAGTGCATGTATCCCAGCTGCAGACTGCTCAGCCAGGAATCTCTGGCATCTCTGAGTCAGGGAATCATGAAGCTTTCTCAAGTGAAGTAACATTCTCCCTGTGACCATGCCACTTCCTGCCTGTATGCCCTCGTGTAAGGCACTGAAGGTCTCAGGACCTCAGTTTCCTCCTCTGTGAGGTGGGAATAGCATGCCCTGAAGTGTTGGATGAGAAAGTGCTTTGTGAGCAACAGAGGACTGGGTAAGGATTCCTAGTGAGTTTGATTGGTCTGGGCAATAGGGTCCCCAATACAACCACAAACCACTTTTCCCTTCCAGCTTTGAGACTTGGGAGAGATGCCCTGGGGTGATTACAGAAGGCTCAGGTTGGGAAAGTTTGAAGTGCGTCATGCTAACCAACCTTTAAGCTATAACTGGCCATGGAGGGCTTAAGGGAGAATTTATATCCCTTTTTGTCCTGGCTTCTCTGATAAGTGGTCCTTAGACTCATAACTCTCCAGGAGTTACAAAACAACAAAAGCAAAACCCATAAGTCATTTCATTTACAGCCTCAGCTCTTCAGCAGGGTATGAGGGAAGCAACTGTTTACTATTCATAAGTAGGTACTTAAACAGATAGAGATCATGAGGTTTTTTGTTTGTTTGTTTTTGGTGAGAAGCAGTTGAGGAGGGAAGAAGAAAGAGAAGAGGAGAGACAAGAGAAGGAGAGATGTCTTGAGGCAGAGACTGGGATAGGCACTGGCTAAGCAGGGTGAGAAGGCAGGGAAAGAGCTGGGCTGACCCAGACCAAAGTCAGAAAATGATTGAGAAGAGCAAGAAAAACAAAGGAATGAGGATACAGAGTCAAGAAAGGGGACAAAAGAAGGATTGAGTGAGGAAAATTCTGAAAGATAAATTTGCAGAAAGGTTAACTAAAAGGAGGAATAAGAAGGAGGAGAAAGTGTAGAGGGAGAGGACAGGGATGTGGAAGGAGGGAAGCAAGCATCTGGGAAAAGAGACAGAAGAGATCCTAGAGCACAGGAGAAGATGGGGAGCTGCTATTTGTTCTTCGGCTGGTCCTGCTTTAGAAAAATCCTCCTTTCCTACTCAGTGGAAATGCCAAAGACCACATCCTGGGTACAGGAGATATGAGATCATTTGGAGGTAACTAGAGACAGTCACAGTGATAGAACTAAACTCTGAGTCCTTAGTTAGAGGCCAGAGAGAGTTGCAAGATTCAGAGAATATAACGTGTATTTCCTAGGACTGGGTTCCACAGCTCCAGATTCATTAATCTCTTAGACTACTCCAACACATGTGAATGACTTTTTAATGCCCCACTTTGTGCTTAGTCTTGGCTGGCCTTGTCAAGACCTGGAAGCTTTAACACTTCTTGCTGTGCATTTCCTCTTTGCCTTGGATTACAGGCACAAAAAGAAATAGTGACAATTATTCAAGCCATTCAGGATACTTCCCAAACCCTTCTGCCTCTCAACACTGTGGTTTGGGTCTAAGTACTGAGAATATTTTAATACATAATGTGAGCTTCGCATGGTTTCCAAAGATGCAGCATATCTTTTTAGCTAATATTGGCTTTTTTGAAGCTCATAAGATATCAGCTCTTAAAGATCCTGTAGGGGATTTTTAAGGGATCTTTCCTCATCCATGCTAGGAAATTAGCTGGTCCTTCCTCAGTAAGGAACTATTTATATAAAAGCAGTCAGAACTCTGGCCTGAACAGTAAACATTTAACCAGAGTTCAATCAGAATTCAAGGACAGGTTTTCTTAAACTTTCTTTGTTTCTAGGAGATCAGGCAGAGCTGAATTTAACTAAGAATCTTTTGATCCTTTCTACATATAGATATACAAAGTGGTCACATATGTTCTGGGAGTTCCTAGACCTTATATGTCTAAAGTGGGGCTTCCTGACATAAAACTATGCTTACTGGCCAGGAATCTGTTAGAAAACTCAGAGCTCAGTAGAAGGAACACTGGCTTTGGAATGTGGAGGTCTGGTTTTCCTCAAAGTGTGCAGTATGTGAATGAAAACAATTTACTGACCATTACTCTGCCTTACTGATTCAAATTCTGAGGTTTATTGAATAATTTCTTAGATTGCCGTCCAACTCTAAATTTCTCAGCATCAAAATGAAGTCAACTTCAATCTCTTTCTCTCTCTTTCCCTCCCGTACATATACACACACTCATACCTATATATGGTCACAATAGAAAGGCAGGTAGATCAGAAGTCTCAGTTGTTGAGAAAGAGGGAGGGAGGGTGAGCCAGAGGTACCTTCTCCCCCATTGTAGAGAAAAGTGAAGTTCTTTTAGAGCCCCTTTACATCTTCAAGCCTTTTTATGAGATAATGGAGGAAATAAAGAGGGCGCAGTCCTTCTACTGTCCATATTTCATTCTCAAATCTGTTATTAGAGGAATGATTCTGATCTCCACCTGCCATACACATGACCTTTTGCTTGTTTGGCCTTCCTAAAATGTTACAGTATGATGACAGATGGAGTTGTCTGGGTACATTTATGTGCATTTAAGGGTGATAGTATATTTGCTCTTTAAGAGCTGAGTGTTTGAGGCTCTGTTTGTGTGTAATTGACTGTGCATGTGTGGGAGTGAAATTATGGAATGTGTATGCTCATAGCACTGAGTGAAAATAAAAGATTGTATAAATCGTGGGGCATGTGGAATTGTGTGTGCCTGTGCGTGTGCAGTATTTTTTTTTTTTTTAAAGTAAGCCACTTTAGATCTTGTCGCCTCCCCTGTCTTCTGTGATTGATTTTGCGAGGCTAATGGTGCGTAAAAGGGCTGGTGAGATCTGGGGGCGCCTCCTAGCCTGACGTCAGAGAGAGAGTTTAAAACAGAGGGAGACGGTTGAGAGCACACAAGCCGCTTTAGGAGCGAGGTTCGGAGCCATCGCTGCTGCCTGCTGATCCGCGCCTAGAGTTTGACCAGCCACTCTCCAGCTCGGCTTTCCCGGCGCCGCCGAGATGCTGTCCTGCCGCCTCCAGTGCGCGCTGGCTGCGCTGTCCATCGTCCTGGCCCTGGGCGGTGTCACCGGCGCTCCCTCGGACCCCAGACTCCGTCAGTTTCTGCAGAAGTCCCTGGCTGCTGCCGCAGGGAAGCAGGTAAGGAGACTCCCTCGACGTCTCCCGGATTCTCCAGCCCTCCCTAAGCCTTGCTCCTGCCCCATTGGTTTGGACGTAAGGGATGCTCCGTCCTTCTAAAGAGTTTCGGTGCTTTTCTGGGTCCCTCAGCTCCCAAAGCTCTTGAGAAAACTTTCAAAGGCTAGAATCCCCTTCTAACTCTTTTTTTCCCCCATGATAAGCGCAGTCGGTCGCAGTTCAGGTGAGTTCTTACTCGGCATTCAAGAAAATTCCAAAACCTGGGTAGTTGTCTGGGCACGAAGCGATGATGGCGTCTATCCCTGGTGCTGACCCTGGGAAGCGCTGACCCAGGTGCTGAAACGCAGACCTCTGAAGCTGCTACCTCTTAACGTGCCTCACTTCCAAACGTCGTCGGGACTAGGGCAAAGGGGCAATCTAAAGACGGAACGCCGTATGTTCCAGATTGTGAGAAGTCTCGTTCCCCTACAGTTTACTTGGTAAAAATGGTAAAACAATTCTACTTTGTAGCTCGTGATATGAAAATTGAATTAAACTGTTGGCACACACTTTATCTTAACAGAACGGTCTTAATGTGTGTGTGCGTGTGTGTGTGCGTGTGTGTGTGTGTGTGTTAAGTCTACAGGGACAGAAAGGTTGCAGAAACATTTGAGCTCTTAAAGGCTTTTTGAGCTTTTATAACTCGGTAATTATAGCAACTATCCTTATTTTTATATCCTTGATTGATTTTAAATGTGACCGAAAATGCGCAGCTGTAAAAACTGGATTTTGTGTGTGACCAAATCTGTTCTTTAATTTAGGCTTTTCAAATTTTTTCCATTGTCCTCCCCACTTCTCTTTCTCTTTTTTTTTATCCCTTCTGCCCTATACAGGAACTGGCCAAGTACTTCTTGGCAGAGCTGCTCTCTGAACCCAACCAGACGGAGAATGATGCCCTGGAACCTGAAGATCTGTCCCAGGCTGCTGAGCAGGATGAAATGAGGCTTGAGCTGCAGAGATCTGCTAACTCAAACCCGGCTATGGCACCCCGAGAACGCAAAGCTGGCTGCAAGAATTTCTTCTGGAAGACTTTCACATCCTGTTAGCTTTCTTAATTAGTATTGTCCATATCAGACCTCTGATCCCTCGCCCCCACACCCCATCTCTCTTCCCTAATCCTCCAAATCTTCCCCAAGACCCTTGCATTAGAAATTGAAAACTGTAAATATAAAATAAAATTATGGTGAAATTATGAAAAATGTGAATTTGATTTCTATTGGGTAAATCTTTCTGTTCAATAATACATAATAAGTTTGAGTGGTGGTTTCAGTAAAGTTATTTGAGATGGGCACTCCAATGTTCACAAACATCTATTTAAAATTCTCAGTGGCAATAAAGTTTACATTTTAAATGATAACTATTATAACATGAGTCATTTTAAACAGAAGTAATTTCACATAACTCTATGCATTCAAACTTTAATTCAATGATAATTACTGGGAGAGGCTGGCATAAACATTAATTACACATTAAATACACCTAAATTATATGTTGGACTATTGAGATGAGTATGTATGAATAGTTAGGCTGAAAAATCCAACTATCTACCAGGTTGATATGTAAAATACATAACATATGAAAAGATGGAAGGAAAAAAGTCATTTAGTGGTTGAGAAAATATCTGGCTTAAATAGCTAAAATTAGGTTCTGAATTTGTTTCTAGTTTGTAAACATGTATCTAGAGAAATACCGTTGCTTTTGTATCTTCTTTGACAATCCTCTCTAATTGAACAGTGCTAAATGACTGTTTTAAAGGCAAGCTTTTAAGATATTTTTTCTCAGGGAGAAATATCACTTTTATTATAAGATTTCTTCTGGAAGTGCTATAGGTTGCAAGAAATGCATATTGGCTTACCTCACTGAATGCTATCTATATTGCAGGTATTGGAGCTCAAAATCATAATTATGAAATAGCTGAAGGAGACATCTCAAGTCTTCTCTTAATTTTATCAATATGGGAGTCAAATACAAACACAAAAATTATTCTTAAACACTCAGTAAAGGTGGTAGTCTTATAACAACATGCTAAATGGGATCACTCAAGACAGAATGAAAACATTGCTAATTTAACTTCCTGAGACCTAAAGAGATATCTTTTGGGGGATGTGTGTTTTAGCTATCAACTGCATTTCTGCATAGCTACTGGAATAAAAACCAAACATAAATATGTATGCTCAATATAAATCCTTGTAGTATAAACTAACTGATAGTGTCATATAAACATTTAAGAGGATCTTAATATTTTATAGAAAATATTTGTGTTAGATAATACACATTTGAATGTGGCTGGTTTAGAGGAAGTTAATTTCTAACAGCTGATCAAACAAAAGAAAAAAGCCAAGCCACTTTACTAATCTCTGTGAAAACAGAACATCCTTTGATGTTCTGGTATATCTTTTATTTACAAGACATTTAGGTGTGGGGATTAATGCATGTCCACTTATGGGATCTGTCTGTGCTAAAGGCCTTATGTACATCTGGCTACCAAAAAACTCAGCGGAGTAATAGCATCATATTATAATTAAAGCACAGATGAGAACACAACTTAATGATTTTATGGGCTGTGTATGAATGTCAGGGGATTTCAAGTTTTTAGTATTATCTTTGTTGTCAGTTCTCAATAATAGTATGAAAATAATTGGCTTGGGAGGCTGAGGTGGGTGCATCATGAGGTCAGGAGATCGAGACCATCCTGGCTAACATGGTGAAACCCCGTCTCTACTAAAAAAAATACAAAAAATTAGCCAGGCGTGGTGGCAGGTGCCTGCAGTCCCAGCTACTCGGGAGGCTGAGGCAGGAGAATGGCGTGAACCTGGGAGGCGGAGCTTGCAGTGAGCAGAGATCACGCCCCTGCACTCCAGCCTGGGTGACAGAGTGAGACTCCTTCTCAAAAAAAAAAAAAAGAAAAAAAAAGAAAAGGAAAAAAAAGAAAAGAATTGGCAAGAATTATGTAGTCATATGCTCACATATATACATATTTTTAATTTAAAGCTTAAATTGAGTAAAACATCTGAACATAATCAACTGTCTTTCAGCCTCAGTTTGCCCACTTCTGTAAGCAGAGGGTTGTATTGGAAAAGGCACTCACATCTCTTTCAGCTGTGACTGCGGACTGCCATTTTGTGCTTTGACATTGAAAGGGATGCTCAAGGATTGCTGATCTTGGGCTGTTTTAATTAATATGTAGAGTATAGCTTTGTTTTGCTTTGTTTTATTTTACATATACAGAGGGTCTTACTTTTTACTTCCTATTTAGTTCATTTGAGTTCCTTTTAAGTCTGATTCACTGAAAGAGTCTAGCATTCTAGCCTGTTTATTATCTAGCCAAAGTGAATCATCTATATATTTTCCTTCTTCCATGCCACAACCACGTGCTTCAGCCATCCTGAGCAGCCTGGTATTTCTTTTAATGGAAAAAAATGGGTTAGGTATTCTTTACTCCTGGACCTTACTTTCCCCACCTGAAAATAGGCATACAGCAGAACTAATCCCTTGCATTTATGAGGATTCACTGAGACCATGTATTTAAAGTTCTTAATTCATGCTGAACAGTAAATAAATGTTAGATGTTACAACTGATGTCAACTTTTTTCTCATATGTGGTATGCTTTCCAGCCTCTCTTTCTTTGCCTTTGCTACTTCCTGCTGTTTCCACAGGACAAACCTAATCTAGCCTTGAAGGTCCATATTATATACTTCTTGCCCATAAAATTCTTGCTTTATACCCTCAGGTGGAATATCTGCCTTCTCTGATATGTGTCTTAATTTGTGTCTCTTTCATGTTGCTTACTTATCACTTTGAACCATTCATGATCGTTGTACGAATGCATGCAGGAGAGTGAGTGAGTGTTTGTGTGTGAACTTACTTTGAATAGATATGTGTCTGATTCATATGTATGGTCCACTCAGTATCTCATACAGTGTCTTATGTATAATAGTGTCTTAGTGCTCACTGAAAAAGTGAATGAATGATCTATGAACTTACAGTGTCTAGTGAAATAAACCTCTATTTACTAGGAGACAACATTCTTATTGCTATAGTTGGCATAGGAAAACAACATTAGTGGCCATTCTATGTGATGTTAGCGTGATGACAGAAATAGCACATGGTTATGATTTTAATAACCACTGAAGCATGTGGTTAGCAGACTCAGTCATTTTGGAAGCTTCAACCAGTTCAATTTTCCTTAATTATGGTACAAAGCCCTCAGTAGGGCTGCTTAACTCTCCACCAACTATGGGGCTCACAGTTATAGAAAATTAGATTCAATAACCCTTTTCTCACATTTGTTTATTTCAAGATCATGTAGATCCATTTTGGACCCTAATACATGGCCAATTTTCTTGGCCTTGACTGAAACTATCCTCAACATACTGACAATTCAGTTTTATAGTGACACAACTTATACCTTTAATTCTAAGTATCCAATATGAAAGGAGGCTCAGAAATGAAATTGTCCTCACCACTTATGTTACTGCAAGATGACTTGGAGAGATTAAGGTATCTGTCTAAGATAACAGTAAGTTGACACAGAGTTTGAACAAAGCTAGACTCTCCCTCTCCTATCTCAGGGTTATTTTGATTATCCCACTACACTGCCCCTCAAAGAATCTACGATTCTAGATAACTACTATGTTTTATTAGTCTGATGTGAATACTAATTTTGTTCCTGGAGCTTCCTTACCCTCCACTAAATAATTTGTTTTCTTCTGAAAGGGAACAAGACAATTGGTACAAAATAACTTGTACATTAGGAAGAATGGTAAAGGCATTGAATAGGAAGAAAAGAAACTCAAGGCACTGTCTTTCACTAGATTAGACCCAAGAAATAAAGGATGCTTCTGTCTTGGAGTGGAAAAAAAGGGGCTGTCCCAGAAAATAGAAAATTTTTAAAATAAAGAGATAGTAGTGTGCCTTGAGAGGTAGTCTTCAAATCAGTCATGGTTCACAGCCACAAAACAAAGAAGGAAACACTTTGATGACCACACCTCTGACCGTTTAGTAAATGAGAATGAATGCTTTAATCAGGGGTTCTGCTTTTTATTACCTAAAATGTGCCTCAATGTCAAGGATGTGCTGGAAACTGGGAAACCAAGTTTATATGTCAAGGACCCTGCTTTCATAAAGCTGAGTCTAATAGGTAACATACATTCATAAAAAATAACTAAATGCTATAATGGAGGTTTGTACAGAGTGCTAGGAAATGACTCTGGTAGGAGCTAGGAAAAGCTGTCCATGACTCCCCTCTCTCTCTCTGTCTCTCTCGCTAAACTATTCTTCTTATTAGTTTTTAATTATGTTTTAGGAGGCTAAGTGGTTTTATTCTGGATGAAATGAATAAGTTATAGGTATAATGATGTAGTATACACTTCGATAACATAATCTACGTTACCCTGAAACGAGTTAATATTTCTCTTTTGCATATGAAGAAGCTGAGAATCAAAGAGATTAAGTAACTTGCCAAAGATGTCCCCAGCTGCTTAAAGGTAGAGATGAAACCAGGTCATCTGATTTCCAATCCGGTGCTCTTCCTACTGTATCTTAGGGAAAAGAGGAGAGTTAAAGGAAAATTGTAACTTGCTGGGCAAATTAAGAATAGACCAGCTCTAGGCCATCTAACTTAGCTCTTCAATTTATAATACAAATGGGTATTACTACTCTATTACTGTTAGAGGAGAAAGTGATTTAGGCTCTGGGATTGGGATTTAATTTTGTGACTTTATCAGGGGCATTATTTCCAAGAAATTGTTTGTAACCTTTCTTCTCATATATTCAATGTCATAGCTTTAACTTTACTAAATGAATGAATGGATAAACAAATAAAAAATAAAATCAGTGACCTCCGGTTTTAAGCACTCCTTTTCTCATTCAATTCCTCATACACAGCTTTTAGTACAACTCAGGATGCAGGCGCATTTAGCTTGAAGCAACTACAAATCGACTGGCCACAGTCTTTGCTGCACAGGCCATGATATCTGCCTCCCTCATGACTGGGTAGTAGCCATGTCTTTCACCCTCTGACCTTGCAGGTGTACCTGTAAAAAGTTGGCCTGAGCCGAAATCTGGAGATCTGAGTATTTCTTTTTGGAAATTTTTAAATGAGGTTAACTTTTATGTAAGTAAGCATTTATGCCATTGAAGTTGATGTACCTCCCAGGGTCTCATATGAATATCCTAGGTCACATAAGTAATAAAGGGTCTCGTATAAATATTCTAGGTCATAGAAATTGTCATTTTATTTCTATTAGCTTCACATGTCTTCAGAATATGGTACATTAGGATGATGAAGTTGTTATCCAGATATTAAATAGTATTATTAATATAAATAATATTTCAAGGAAATTCAGACATTTAAGGTAAAGTTCAAATAGTTAAGAAAGATAATGCATTTCTAGTTAATTGCTGCTTAGTCCTATCTTTCCTATATAAAAAACCTGAAAGTACATTTTTATTTCCAATGCTGCATGAAGGTCAGATGACACATTTTATGAAGAAAAATATTAAACTGCCCTAAAACTGCTGTCCTTGGGTATCAATTTGTTCAGCTACAAAATGCACATCATGAGAGTTAAACAAGGACATAATTTTCCCCTCACTTTTCCATGTACATTTACTCACCCCCCAAACAAGGATGGAAAGTAATGATTTTACTAAACTTCTCACCACCCCCTTGTTCATCATCATTTTTGTATGTAATTATATACATGGATTAGCATGATGGACCCCTATGTAAGACCCCTAATCAAGTTCTACAGTCTTTGCAAAATCTTCTGGAACTCCTTGGCTCTCAGGCTCTTTCTCTCATGGGAATTACCAAACACTTACTTATGGGTTGCTTGTTTTATTGCAGCAAACTGATTTCCAAAGTTGTTGCTGCTGCCTTCCATCTTCATTCTCCCCTCCTTCTTCCTCTTTCTCTTCCCAGTTCTGCTTTTCTAATACACACTTTGAGTAAACCACCTCTCTGTGTATTCTCAGTGGTGTGGTTGAAATTGACTCCATTTCCAGTTCAGGAATGATATTAGAATGGATTAAGCCAATTAGAATATACCATTCCCAGGACATAGGGATTGGTTCACCTATAGTCACACGACCATAAACCTCTCTGGGCACTACTGGGACATCTGATAGTTCTCACAGTGGATGAAGAGGTAGTTCTGAGAGCTTTTGTCAATCATATTAAGATTTTCTCTGCAGTTTGAAAGCCTGTGTTGTAGAAGGCAGAGTGGAGAGATGTAATAAAATTGGGTATTTTGTGTACTTATTAAAGTACAATATTAACCTTAATTTTTTAAAAAACTCACCATTGTATTGTTTTGTATGTATGCTCCAATAAGTTCTCTTTATTTTTTAAAAGTCATTTGGGTAAGATTTTCCTTTACTTCCACATGCACCTAGAGCTATCTTGTGTTATTAGTGCTGTGTGTACGCATGTACACATGTGTGTTTCTATGGTTATGTTTTTGTTTACATATTTATAGCTACTTATATATTGATGCTTATCCCAACGTTTCAACATGAAAGTTCTGAGGAAAAAAAGACTAGGCTTTACTAGACATTTTATCTTTTGAAAACTCTAGTATGTGACTGGCATATACTAGCTTCTTTACAAATGCCTTTGATAATAAAGAAAAGAACCGCTTACAATTTTAAAAATATTTTCCAATTTATTAAAGTGTTCTGCAACTATTATCTCGCTGGATCTTCACACATTTTATAATTCTTAAGTTAGACAATGGAATAGTAATTTATAACTCCATTTTTTATAGATCTAGAAACTGATGATCAAGGTATTTAAACAACTTGCCCAAAGTCACTGATAGCTTACATGGAAAAGTTTAAAATTAAGACTGGCTTTTCTGAAGAATTAACCCTTAAAAAATGTATGGCCAATTATTATTTCCCTTACCTGAGTGCTTTCTTCTCCAGACTAAATTCCTTCAGTTACTTTAACATTTCTTGCATAGCCTAGCTTCAAATTCTCCTCACCACTTTGGATGCTGTGTCCAAGAACTGCTTAAATTAATCTATATTTCTTAAAGGGCAATATCCAAAACAATATGCAATATTACAAGTGACAGCTAATTAATACCCTCCAAAATGGAACTGTTTCATCCTTTTAGAGTAGAAGACATTCCCTTCTATTAATGCAGCCCCAGAGTGGGGCTGCAGTGCTATAGCTGTTCACTTTTGATGGGTGCTAATTTGTTGTGAAGAACCATCTATAAACCAGTCCCATCTTTTGTTCTTAATCAAGTAGTTATAAGGAACCCCTTCATGAAGTGGTGGATATGGGTTATCTACCCATAGAAGAAGCAATTTAGTAGGTGTAGAGACTGTGGGTACCTGGGACCACTTGCTTATGCAACTTACTTGTGCCTTAAGACGTGTATGGGCCCTAAATCATACATATCATTCTCATTTGTTAATGAAATGCTGCTGTGTGCACCCAAGCTTATGGGCTGGTGGATCAGTCAATACTCAGTTCCTGGAAACTCAGACTGCAGTGTAACTTGATAGACTCTGGTCAAGCATTCAATCTCTACTAGGGTCTAGGAAGAAGCCAGAAGCTGTGGGTTTTTGGTTTTGTTTTTAAAGGAGCATGGTTATCTGTATAGGATAGAATAGCTTAATTCCAAAACATGACTCATCATGAATCACCCGCAGGAGCTAGCCAAATGTTCCCTAAAGCCCTCCTATGTGCCACATAAAATCCAAACAGGATGGCTTTTCTGAGAATTATGGTCAAAACGGTAGAGCTGCTTATACAGAAGCCCAGACCTATTTCAAAGAATTCTTTTCTTCTAAGTCTTTCTAAAACCTGGGAGATTTTCAGATTATTTGATAATGGGCCTTAGTGGTACGTCCAAAAAAGGTATATACTGCTTCCATCCCAGAATCCCTCTAGCTTTTTTGTCTGTTTTTGTTAGGAGGAGAGAATAGGTGCATCTTACTTCATCTTGGTAAGAATAAAAATCATTCTATCATGAAGATACATACACATGTATATTCATTGCAGCACTATTTGCAATAGCAAAGACATCGAATCAACCTAAATGCCCATCAATGACAGACTGAATAAAGAAAATGTGGTACGTATACATCATGGAATACTACACAGCTATAAAAAAGAATGAGATTATGTCTTTTGCAGCAACATCAACGGATCTGGAGGCCATTATCCCAAGCAAACTAACACAGGAACAGAGAACCAAATACCACGTGTTCTCACTTATAGGTAGGAGTTAAAGATTAGGAACACATGGGGCTGGGTGCAGTGGCTCACGCCTGTAATTCCAGCACTTTGGGAGGCCAAGGCAGGTGAATCACAAGGTCAGGAGATCGAGAGCATCCTGGCTAACACGATGAAACCCCGTCTCTACTAAAAATACAAAAAATTAACCAGGCATGGTGGCGGGTGCCTGTAGTCCCAGCTACTTGGGAGGCTGAGGCAGGAGAATGGTGTGAACCTGGGAGGCAGAGCTGAGATCACACCACTGCACTCTAGCCTGGGCGATGCAGTGAGACTCCATCTAAAAAAAATTAAATAAATAAATTAGGAACACATGGATACAAAGGAGGGAACAGTAGGCACTGGAGCCTACTTGAGGGTAAAGGGTGACAGGAGGGAGAGGAATAAAAAACCATCTATAGGGTACTATGTTTACTACTTGAGTGACAAAATAATCTGTATACCAAACCCCTGTGACACAAAATGCACCTATATAACAAACTTGCAATGTACCCCTGAACCTAAAATAAAAGTTAAAAAAAATCTAAATATGACTCAGACCACTAGACACTTAGATATTTCACTACAGTTGAAGGCCCTTGAATTTTTCTAGAATTCATTTGCCACCTTGTAGCACGCATGTGTCTTACCAAGATGTTTTGAGGTGTTGCTCTATTTTGCTCATCTGTCCCAGTCTCCAGTGACATCCATGTAATGAACAGGCACAATGTCCTGTGAAATGTAGAGGTGATTGAAGTCCCTCCTGAGTAGATTATGTAATAACATAGAGTTTGAGAGTTGATGTACCCCCAGCTAGGATCATGAAGGTATATTCCTATCCTGGCCAACTAAAAGCAAACTATTTCTGTTGATCTTATCAACAAGTATAGAGAGGAAAATGCATTCTCCAGATCAATAACTATATACCAGGTGCCAGGGAATATGCTGTTCTGGAGCAACAGTTGCAATTGGAGTTACTATTTTATTGGTTTTATGATACCTCAGTGTCATTTTTCAACATTCATCTGTCTACTGCACAAATCAAATATAGGTGACTTGTGTGGAAATGCTACAGGAATTACTATCTCTGTATTTTTTAAGTCTTTGATGGTGACATAAACCTCTGCAGTCCCTCCAGAAATGTGGTATTGTTTTTGGTCTACTGTTTTGATAGGCTGAAGCTGTTCTATTGGCTTCCATTTGCCGTTTTCTACAATAATGGCTCCTATTCCATGGATCAGGGAGTCATTCTGGGAATTCTGTCAGTTAGGGAGATTTTTTAGCACAACTCTGCATTTTAGACCTTGGGAAGATCCACAAAGTGGGTACAGGGACACATTGTGCCTACTGAGAGATGAATCTGAACTGAAAGTTTATTGATCACTTGATATCCATAAGCTCCTACACTGACTTGTGGACAACAGTAGAGTTTTGATTTTGTAAGAATTAGCATGAGCTTGGAGCTAATGTCCAGTAATCTCCCCCAAACTCTGGCAATTTCTTCTTTCTTAAGGTACAGTTACCCTGATAAATGCAGCCAAAGTATACATTTTTGGCTGTTTAGCAGGGTTCTTCCCCAAGTAGATCAGCCTTCCCTCCATTCAAGGAGCTCCAGCGTGTGAACTGGTTCAAATATTGAACTAGTTGAAGTGTTATAGCTTTTTATTGTGCAATTCAAGTCACCTTGATGTCCACTAGATCTAGAGGTTTATATATAAATATATATATATATATAATGGGCATATATATATATATGCCCATTGACTTCAGTTTCAGAGAAACCAAGATTAATTAAACATTACTGAATATCTCTGTAGGTCAAACCATTTTGACTTCTACTTTACCTCTACTGCTTGTTGTGGTAAGGACACTCACCTCATCTCTGGCTTTAAGCACCATCATTGGCCTCTGGATACCTCAGGATCTCAAAAACATGGACTCCCAGGAATTCAGGGATTTTTTTTTTGGCAGCAACTTTTTATGGCAGCAACTTTTACTGTTATTTCTGGCCTACAGAGAAGAGACTTCATGAGGCTTCGCAGAGCTCTTTGGGAGGCTTCCCATTCACAGCCTTGGTAAAAGGAATGTTGCTGGTCCTTCTCACAGGACACAGGTAGGAGGTGAATGAGCAAGTGTTACATGAAAAAGTCACTCCAGTATTCCAAGCTCCTCAATCCAGGATAATTTCCTCTATCATAAGCCAATAAAATGTTACTTTAACTTTATTTAGTGTAGGCCACTCTAGGGTTTAGTTTCCAATCAACTAGGCAAGAAAACTATGAGAGCCACTTCTAGCCACTAGAACTAATAGTACACGTAACCAAGAATATGTCCTTAATAGACCCACAATAACCAATTTATTCTAATCTAACATTATATTTCTTCCATTCTTAGTATCCATTCTCATACAAATCTCTCAGTCTTTTTTTCAACAAGTTTTGGCAAAATTGTAAAATTTATTTGGCGGTACTTTCTCAAGGTCACTCCTATACCTTACTGCTAACACGGTGTATCTATTGGGAAATGTTGGGATTTGATTCTGTGGTAACTCCAGAAACAAAGGAGATGGTGGGGATACATCCTAAGAAGAAAGGATCAGCAGCCCTTTTAAGGCAACCATTTTAGTGGAGTATCAAAGTTTCTTCAAGAAAAGGGAGACTAACTTCTTTGGACAAGGGTAGAAGGAGACTTGGCAGAATTCAAGGGTTCAAGTTTGCCAGCTTCACCAGAATCTGACCACATATCCCCATTTCACCAATCTTCAGTGTCCTACTCCTCTCTAAACAACACATTTAACATAGAAGACCCTTTAATGTTATTAATTCAACTGCTTTTAAGTTTTTCATTTTTAGAATTGAATTTTGGTTTTAGTTTTAAGAAATCTTAGCCTTATAGCTAAGGAGATAAAAGTCACTTTTCGAGTAACAATAGAAGCTTTCTGGTCACTTACCTACACATTGAGCTGGGAAATTAAATCCGTGGGCTCACATTTTTTTTCTCAAGTTGTCCAGTACCATTATTCCCACTCTCCTCCTTATTTTCATGAAAATGTTCTTGGTAGCAAGTACTTGGCCATCCAAAGTCTTGCCTTCTATAAGTTCTTGATTATTGGCATCTACAGGTGGTAATTCAGGTAATTTTTACTTCATGGGCTACATGTATCCCCTTTACCACAGACTTATTAATCCTATTAGTATAATGAAGTCTGTTAATTAGATAACACAGAACCAATTTACAGAATCCAGCTTTAAGGTCCTGTTCCCATAGAACAAATTTTGGTACCAATTTCTGTATCAACTGGAGTTTGATCAGAGTCATAGAATCACTATGAGTGATATAGAATATAGGACTTTTAAATAGAGATTAAACCTTCTACAATTGTGGGGACTGGTGATAAAAGTTTATAGGAGGCTACTTTGGGGGTTGGCCTGAAGTCATTGTAGTCAACAGTGATAAAAGCTGAGAAGAAAAGCTGACTGTAAAGTGAGATGAACAAGAGAAACCTGGGAACTGTGCAAACTACATTTCATAAGAATTAACTGGAATCCTTATCTGTCTCTCACTGTCTCCAACCTCACCTACTTGAGAGACTTGTAAAAACAGCTGGTGTTCTTGGGCAAAGATCTGTGTACATGCTTGTCCCTGGAGTCAGAGAAGAAAAAGAAGGGAGTATGGGGGGAGCTGGAGTAGCTGTGGACCCAGCTGCTGCTCTAGGTAACTAAGGTGAACCAGCAGATCAATGGCAACTTGTGCAAATTGCAGTGCCTCCTGGGATCCTACATCGTACAGGTTGCTGTTTCACTTTCACCTTCCAAATCTCATGTAAAAAAATTTTTTTTTGAGACAGGGTCCCCTTGTGTTGCCCAGGCTAGAGTGCAGTGGCACAAACATGGCTCACTGCAGCCTTGACTTCCTGGGCTCAAGAGACCCTCTCACTTCAGCCTCCCTAGTAGCTGGGACTACAGGTGTGGTGCCACCATGCCTAGCTAACTTTTGTATTTTTAAAAAATGGAGATGGGGTTTCCACATTGCCCAGGGTGGTCTTGAACTCCTGAGCTCAAGCAATTATTTCACGTCAGGCTTCCAAAGTGATGGGATTACATGCATGAGCCACCACGTCTGGCCTCATGTAACTTTTTTTATGTCTAGCCCTAACCTGGAATCTATATCATGTGGGGGATTCTGGAGAACATAGTTCCAACTTAACTAGCCACAGTTGGTAAGAAGTGTAGGCTAACTCATTTATTCAAACTTCTTTATTGATAACGTATTAATTAGAACTCTTACTCTCTTGAGAGCACATTTCAAACACATTTACATTTAGTGATGAGAACTTCTGTGCATAATTAAGAAATTGTATCATGGAAAATAAATCTGGAAAATATGGCATAAATGGGACCAACAATTATTATCTTCTTCTAATTTGTCTTTTCTAACTTGTCAGTTGTCTGTGTAAGTAATAGACCAACTATTTGCATGGCCTAAAATGGCTATATTCTGAAGAGCATAGCATTACCAGATGCCCTTTTCAAACTCTTCACCAAATAAGTTCAATTCTGCAGTGTAGAAAGTACTACAGAATGCAAGAATGAAAAAAAATTGTAGAAGAGAAAAAAATAAAATCCACTCTTAAGAATGTTAAAGGCAGCAGAGGAATTAGAGTGTCCAAGTACAGGGAAGAAAAAATAAATTATAAGATTATATTTGGAAAGATATGTAGTACAGGTAAAATGAAAAAATAGTCTCTCTCTTAAGTTGGGGTTTGCAATGTTGTTTACAAGAAATTTGTAAGCATAAAGACATAGATAGATTAAAAGTAAAGGATGAAAAAGGTATACCATGATAATCAAATCAAAAGAAGATGGAAAATTTTATATTAATTTCAGACAAAGAAGACTTCAGAACAAGCAAAGTTATAGGGATAAGGAGGGGCATTACATAATGATAAAAGAGTCAGTCCTCCAAGAAGATTATTATCATTAACATGTATGCACCTAACCACAGAGTATCAAAATGTTTGAGGCAAACCTGATAGAAGTGCAAGGAAAAATAAACAAATCTACAGATAAACAAATCTATGGTTGGAGACTGCAATGTCTCTGTATCAATAATGTGCATATCCAACAAACAGAAAATCAGTAAGGATATAGTTGACTTAAATAGCACCATCAATCAACTAGCATGAATTGACATTTATAGAATACTTCAGCCAACAACAGCAGAATACACATTTTTCTTAAGCTCACATGGAACATTAACCAAGACAGACCACATTCTGAGTCATAAAACATATCTAAACAAATTCTTAGAATTAAAATAATTAAATAAAAAAAGTAAAAACACCATGCCAAGTATACGCTAAGAACACAATGGAATTAAACTAAAAAATTAGAACAGAAAAATAGCTGGAAATTTCCCAAATATTTGTGGATTAAACAACATAATTTTAAATAACACATGAGTTAAAGAAGTCACAAAAATTAAAATATTGTTTATAAAATGTTTAAAAATTTTCCTTGTAATAGGTACTAAAACACAACTTTAACTAAAGAAAAATGAAAATAAAACTTTATCCAAATTTGTGGGATGCAGCAAAAGCAATGCTTAGTAGAAAATTTATAGCATTAAATGGATGTATTAGAAAAGAAGAAAGATCAGGCCAAGCACAGTGGCTCACACCTGTAATCACAATTTTGGAGGCCGAGGTGTGCAGATGGCTTGAGCTCAGGAATTCTAGACCAACCTTGGCAATGTGTCAAAACCCTGCCTCTACAAAAAAATTTTTTTAAAAATTAGCCAGGCATGGTAGTGTACCCCTGTACTCTCAGCTACTTAGGTGGCTGAGGCAGGAGGATCACTTGAGCTGGGGAGGTTGAGGCTGCAGTGAGCCATGATCCTGCCACTGCACTCCAGCCTGGAAGACAGAGAGAGACCTTGTCTCAAAAAATAAAAATAAAGAAAAGAAGAAAGATCTGAATTAGTTACCTCAGGAAACTAAAGAAAGGTAAGCAATATAAATCCAAAGCAAGCAGAAGAAGATGAGTAATAAAATTTAGAACAAAAATTAAAAACAAAATCAATAGAAAAAAATCAATGTAATCAAGAGTTGGTTCTTTAAAAAGATCAATAAAATTGATAAACCCCGAGCCAAGGTAACAGAAAAAAAGAAAGAAGACAAAAATGACAAATATCATAAATCGAAAGGGGTAATTGTTACTACTTCCACAGTAACTAAAAAGATAAAAAAGGAATATTGTGAACAGATCCATGTCTACAAACTTAATAATTTAGATAAAATGGATCAATTTCTTAAAAGATAAAAACCACCCATACTTGCACAAGAAGACATAGGTAATCTAAATGGGCTGATTTCTACCAAAGAAATTGAATGAGAAATGAATAACTTTCTAAAAATGAAGCACCAGTCCCAGATGATTTTACTGGTAAATACTACCAAACATTTAAGGAATAAATTATACTATTGTTTACAATCTCTTCCAGAAAATAGAAGCAGAGGAAAGCAGATAAAGCATTACAATAAAGAAAATCTACACAACAAACATTTCTCATGAACATAGATGCAAACATCATTAAATCAAATCAAATCAAAGCCAACAATGTACAAAAAGAATTGTAACTACAACCAACTGGCACCTTTTTCCAAGTATGCAAGTCTGGTTTAACAATCAAAAATCAATCAATGTAATCCATCACATAAAGTAACTGAAGAGATGGCACAAACAAATGGAAAAACATTCCATGCTCATGGATAGGAAGAATCAATATTGCGAAAGTGGCCATATTGCCCAAAGCAATTTATAGATTGAATGCTATTCCCATTAAAATACCATTGACATTCTTCACAGAATTAGAAAACACTATTTAAAAATTGATACAGAACCAAAAACAGCCTGAATAGCCAAGACAATCCTAAGCAAAAAGAAAGACACTGGAAGCTTCATGCTAACTGAATTCAAACCATACTACAAAGCTGTAACCGAAGCAACATGGTACTGGTATAAGAATAGACATATACACCAATGGAACAGAATAGAGAACCCAGAAATAAGACTGCACACCTACACATCTGATCTTCGACAAACCTGACAGAAACAAACAGCGGAGAAAGGATTCCCTATTTAGTAAATGGTGCTGGGAGAAATGGCTAGTCATATGCAGAAAAATTGAAACAGGACTACTTCCTTACATCATATACAAAAATAAACACAAGATGGATTAAAGACTTAAATGTAAAACACAAAACTATAAAAATCCTAGAAGAAAATCTAGGCAATACCATTCAGGACATAGGCAGAGACAAAGATTTCATGATGAAGAGTCCAAAAGCAATTGCAACAAAAGCTAAAATTGTCAACTGTGATTTAATCAAACTAAAGAGTTTCTGCACAGCAAAAGAAACTATCATCAGAGTAAACAGACAACCTACAGAATGGGAGAAAATTCTTGCAATCTATCAATTTGACAAAGGTCTAATATCCAGCATCTGTAAGGATCTTAAACAAATTTACAAGAAAAAACAAACGACTTCGTTTAAAAGTGGGCAAAGGATATGAATGGACACTTTTCTAAAGAAGATTACATGCGACCAGCAAACATATGAAAAGAAACTCAATATCACTGATCATTAGAAATATGCAAATCAAAACCACAATGAGATGCCATCTCATGCCAGTCAGAATAGCTATTATTAAAAAGTCAAAAAACAACAAGTGTTGGTGAGGTTCTGGAGAAAAAGGAATGCTTTTACACTGTTGATGAGAATGTAAATTAGTTCAACCATTGTGGAAAACAGTGTGGTGATTCCTCACAGACCTAGAGGCAGAAATACCATTTGACCCAACAATCCCACTACTGGGTATATACGCAAAAAAATAGAAATTGTTCTATTATAAAGACACATGCACGTGTATGTTCGTTGGAGCACTATTCACAATGGCAAAGACATGGAATCAACCTAAATGTCCATCAGTGATAGACTGGATAAAGAAAATGTAGTACATATACACCATGGAATACTATGTAGCCGTAAAACAGAATGAGATCATGTCCTTTGCAGGGACGTGGTTGGAGCTGGAAGCCATTATCTTCAGCAAAATAATGTGAGGACAGAAAATTAAATACAACATATCCTCACTTGTAAGTGGGAGCTAAGTGATGAGAACACATGGACACATTAGGGAGAACAAAACACACTAGGGCTTATCAGGGGAGGCAAAAGGAGGGAGAGCATCAGGAAGAATAGCTAATGGATGCTTAATACCTGGGTGACAATTGAATACGATCTGTGCAGCAAACCACCATGGCACACCTTTACCTATGTAATAAACCTGCACATTCTGCACATGTACCCCTGAACTTAAAATAAAAATTGGAAATTATGAAAAAAGAAAAAAAGAAACTGAAGAAGAAAAATAGCATCATTATATAAATAGACTTAAAATAAAAAGTGTTCGAGACCAGCCTGGCCAACATGGAGAAACCTCATCTCTACTAAAAATACAAAATTAGCTGGGCATGGTGGCTCATGCCTGTAATCCCAGCTACTCAGAAGGCTGAGGCGGGAGAATCACTTGAACCCTGGAGGCGGAGGTTGTGGTGAGCCGAGATCGCGCCATTGCACTCCAGCCTGGGCAACAAGAGTGAAACTCCGTCTCAAAAAAAAAAAGAAAGAAAAAGAAAAAAGAAAAAACAAAAGCATTTGACAAAATCCAACACCTATTCAACATAAAAGAGCTCAGCAAACTAGGACGGAAAATTCTTCAACTTTGTGAAGAATGTCTACAACAAACTTCCAGCTAACATCATACTTACTGATGAGAAACTAGATGCTTCCCCCTAAAATCATAAAAAGGCAAGTATGTCCTGTTACCCCAGTCCTACTCAACATCATACAGGAAGTCCTAGTTAATGTAATATTATAATAAAAGAAAATTTTAAAAAGCATACAGATTGAAAAGAAAGAAATAAAGCTGTTTCTGTTTGCAGATGGCATAATTTTCTATGTAGAAAATCCCAAAGAATTAGAAACAATAAAAAAAACTCTGGATTTAACAAGTGATTATAGTGAGGTTTGTGGGATATAAACTTAATATACAAAATACACTTCTTTTCCAAACGCCATAAATGAACAATTGAAATTTAATGTTAAAACACAATATAACGACATTAGCATCAAAACATACATAAACAAAAAAAATTTAAAAATGCCCAAATATAATCTACCAAAATATATACAAGATCTATATGATGAAAACTATGAAATTTTGATGAAAGAAATTTTAAAAAATTCAGATAAATTGAGAGATACTCTATGACCATGGGTAGGATGATTCAACATTGTAAAGATATCAATTCTTCTCAACTTGATCTATAGATTCAAGGTACTCTCAATCAAAATATCAGCAAGAAATATGGTAGATGTTGACAAATGTCTTCTAAAGTGTACATAAAACACAAAAGACCCATAATAGCCAACACAATACCGCAGAGCAAAGTTGGAGGACAGACAGTAGCCTACATTAAGCCTTACCGTAAGGCTACGGTAGTCAGGATAGCCTGATATTGGAGCAAAAATTGACAAACAGTTAATTACAACAGAACAAAATGCCCAGAATGCAATCAATAGATCTTTGACAAATGGGTAAAGACAATTTAATGGAAAAAGAATACTATTTTCAACAAATGGTATTGGGATAATTAGATGTTCATATGCAAAACAGAAAAGAAAGCAACAAATGAAACAAAATAGAATAAAAACAAAAACTCAAAGGATTTAGACACAAACCATGCAGCTTTCACAAAAATTTAAACAAAATGTAGCCAAATGGAAACACAAACGTATAAAAGATCTAGAACAGTGGTCCCCAACTTTTTGGCACCAGGAACCAGTTTCATGGAAGACAATTTTTTTCCACAGAGAAGGGGGTAGGGGAATGATTTTGGGATAAAACTGTTCCACCTCAGATCATCAGGCATTAGATCCTCAGAAGGAGCATGCAACCTCTGTCCCTCACATGCACAGTTCATGATAGGTTTTGCACTCCTGTGAGAATTTAATGTCGCCACTGATTGGACAGGAGGTGGAGCTCAGGTGTAATGCTTGCTCACCCACTGCTCACAGTGGCTCTGCAGCCTGGTTTCTAATAGGCCATGGACTGGTACCAGTCCATGGCCTGGGCGTTGGGGACCCCTGATCTAGAAGATAACATGGGAGAAAATCTAGGTGACTTTTACATTCAACATCCAATGGATGACCCAAGGAAAAAAAATGATAAGTTGAAACTTTATAAAAATTAAAAACTTATCTGTGGAAGACAATGCTAAGAGAATAAAAAGATGAGCCACAGAGTGGGACAAACTATTATAAAACAGACATTTGATGAAGGATTTCTGTATTAGGTTCTCTAGAGGAACAGAACTAGTAGGATAGATGTATATATAAAGGGGAGTTTATTAAGGAGTATTGACTCACATGATCACAACATGAGGCCTCATAATAGGCTGTCTGCAAGCTGAGGAGCAAGGAAGTGAGTACTAGTCCCAAAGCTGAAAAACTTGGAGTGCAGTGTTTGACGGCAGGAAGCACCCAGCGTGGTAGAAAGATGGAGTCTGGAAGATCAAGCCAGTCTAGTCTTTTCACTTTCTTCTGCCTGCTTTTATTCTGGCCATGCTGGCAGCTGATTAGATGGTACCCACCCAGATTGAGGGTGGGTCTGCCTTTCCCAGTCCACTGACTCAAATATTAATCTCCTTTGACAACACCCTCACAGGCACACCCAGGAACAATATTTTGCATCCTTCAATCCAATCAAGTTGAACTCAGTATTAACCGTCACAACTTCTATGCAAAACATATAAAGAACTCTTGAAATTTGACAATAATAAACCAACCCAATTTCAAAAATGGGCAAAAGATCTGAAAAGACATATTGCCAGAGAAGGTATATCGACAACAGGTAAACATAGGGAATGATGCTCAACATGATATATCACTAGGGAATTGCAAATTGAAATAACCGTGAGACACCACTGCATATCTGTTAGAATGGTTGCAATCCAAAAACCTGACAATACCAAATGCTGATGAAGATGTGGAGCAAGAGGAACTCTCATTCATTGCTAATGAGAATACAAAATTGTCAAAAATAGTACAGTCACTTTAGAAGACAGTTTGGCAGTTTCTTACAAAACTAAACATGGTCTTAACATAAATCTAGCAATTGCACCCTAAATGAGTTGGAAACACATCCACATAAAAACCTGCACTTGAATGTTTTTAGCAGCTTTATTTATAGTTGCCCAAAGCTAGAAGCAACCAAGAGGCCCTTCGATAGGTGAATGGTTAAACAAACTGTGGTACATCCACAGAATGAAATATTTCTTAGCAATAAAAACAACGAGCTTTCAAGCCATAGAAAGACATAGAGAAATCCTAAACATAATGTTCAATAAAAGAAGCCATTCTGAAGAGGGTATATACTGTATAATTACAAACGTATGACATTCTGGGAAAGGCAAAACTATAGAGACGATAAAAGATCAGAGGTTACCAGGGGATCAGAGGAAGTGGGAAGGGATAAATAGGCAAAGCCCAAGGGATTTGAGGGCTATCCTGTATGCCACGATACATATTCTATACAATAGTGTAATGGTGTAATTCTATATATTAGTATAATGGTGTATTCGTGATGTAACCTAGGGACTACAGTTAATAATGTATCAATACTGGTTTATTAACTGTTACAAATGTACCACACTAATGCAAGATGTTAATAATAGAAAATATTGTGTGTGGGAAAGGAGATATATGGAAACTCTCAATACAAGCTGCCTACATTTTCTGTAAATCTAAAACTGTTCTAATAAATAAATTTTATTAACTTAAAAAGAAATAATCTTTGCCCAGTTCAAGACAACAAAGATTTATTCCTATATTTTCTTCTAAGAATTGTATATGTTTAGCTCTTATCCTATGCCACATTTTAAATTAACTGTAGTATATAATATGAAGCAGGGGTCCAACTTTATTCTTTTGTATGTAGATATCAAGTTATTCCAGCATTTATGGAAGATGCTATACTACACTTCAGTAAACTTTCAGGATAGAAATCAGTGACTAAAAATCGGTAGCATTTCTACAAATCAATAACGTTTAAACTGACAGCCAAATAAAAAATTCAATCCTGTTTATAGTAGCCACAAAAAAGCAAAAACAAAAACAAACAAACAAACAAAAAACCTAGGAATACATCTAACCAAAGAGGTAAAAGATTTCTACAAGGAGAACTACAAAACACTGCTAAAAGAAATCTCAGGTGACACAAACAAATGGAAAAACATTCTATGCTAATGGATTAGAAGAATCAATATTGTTAAAATGGCCATATGGTTCAAAACAATCTACCATTTCAATGCTATTCCTATCAAACTACCAACATCATTTTTTATAGAACTAAAAATAAAAATTCTAAAATTCGTATGGAACCAAAAAAGGAGCCCAAATAGCCAAGGCAATCCCAAGCAAAAACAACAAAGACAGAAGCATTACATTATCTAACTTCAAACTATACTATAAGGCTACAGTAATCAAAACAGTGTGGCACTGGTACAAAAACAGATACATAGACCAATGGAACAGAATAGAGAACCCAGAACTAAAGCCACAAACCTACAGCCATCAGATCTTTGACAAATTTGATGAAAATAAGCAACGGGGAAAGGACTGCCTATTTAATAATTGATGCTGGGATATCTGGCTAGTCATATGGAAAAGAATAAAAATAGACCCCCTACATTTCACCATATAAAAAATTAACTCCAGATGGATTAAAGATGTAAACGTAAGACCTCGAAATGTAAGAATCCTAAAAGAAAATCTAAGAAACACCATTCTGGACACCGACCTTGTAAAAGAATTTATGACTAAGTCCTCAAAAACAGTTGCAACAAAAAACAAAAATTGACAAGTGGGGCCTAAATAAACTAAAGGGCTTCTACACAGCAAAAGAAACTGTCATCAGAGTGAACAGACAACCCATAGAATAAGAGAAAATATTAGAAAACTGTGCCTCTGACAAAGGTCTAACATTTAGAATCTGTAAGAAATGTAAACAATTCAACAAGCAAAAAATTTTAAAAAACCCACTTTTAAAAATGGGCAAAAGACATGAGCAGACACTTCTCAAAAGAAGACATACAAGCAGCCAACAGACATGAGAAAAAATCCTCAACATCACTAATTGTCAAAGAAATGCAAATAAAAACCACAACAAGACACTATCTCACACTGTCAGAATGACTAAAAAAAAAAAATGTCAGAAAACAACAGATGCTGGCAAGGCTGCGGACAAAAGGGAACCCTTACATATTGATGGTGGAAGTGTAAATTTAGTTCAGCCACTGTGGAAAGCAGTTTGGAGATTTATCAGAGAACTTAAACAGAACTACCATTCGACCCAGCAATCCCCATTACTGGATATATATCAAAAAACAAAAAACAAAAAAAAAAACCAAAGCTTTTGACCAAAAAGACACATAGACCACCATGTTTATCACAGCACTATCACAATACCAAAGACATGGAGTCAACTTACCTGTCCATCAACAGTGGATTGGATAAAGAAAATGTGGCACATATACAACATGGAATACTATGCAGCCATTGAAAGAACAAAACCATGTCCTTTGCAGCAATGTGGATACAGCTGGAGGACATTATCCTAAGAAAATTAATGCAGAAACAGAAAATCAAATACCACATGTTCCTTCTCACTGATAAGTGGGAGCTAAATATTGGGTACCTCATGGGCATCCAATGTCAACAATACACAGTAGGGACTACTAGAAGGGTGAGGGAGTGAAATGGGGAAGGGTTGAAAAACTATTGGGTTCTATGCTCACTACCTGGGTGGTGGGATCAGTTGTACCCCAAATCTCAGCATTATGCAATACACCCATGTAACAAACTGGCACATGTACCCCCAAACCTACAATAAAAGTTTAAAAAGGGTAAAAGAAGACACAATATTAGTCTGAGTTATCCCAAGAATCAGACTAATAGATTGGTTTCTTTCTATGAGATATTGGTCTCTATCTGTCCTATCTATCTATCTATCTATCTATCTATCTATCTATCTATCTATCTATCTATCTATCTATCTTTCTATTTATTATAAGGAACTGGCTCACGCATGTATGGAGACTAAGAAGTTCTAGCTCTGTAGCTGAGAATCTGGAGACCCAGCAGAGCTCATGGTATAGTTCCAGTTTGATTCCAAGTCCTAAAATAGGATAAGATTAATGTTTAATCTTATCAAACTGACTTAGAGCTGGGGCTCTGAGACAGTCAGGCAGGGACAGAGAATCCCTTTCCACTCAGTCTTTTTGTTTTATTCAGGCCTTCAATAAATTAAATGAGGCCTATTCACATCAGTGAGGGCAGTCTACTTTTCTCCGTCTACCAATTCAAATATTAATCTCAACCAGAGACACTCCAACAGACATACCCAGAATAATGTTCAACCAAATACTGGGCAGTCCATGACCCAGTCAAGTTGACATATAAAACTAACCATCGGAGAGGATTTTCTTTCTCTATTGAATTGTCTTGGCAATGTTTATGAAATCAATTGACTGTATATGTAAAGGTTTATTTCTGGAGTCCCTATTTTAATTATATTCATGTATATGCTTATCCTCTTGCTATTACCATACTACCTGTATTACTATAGTCTTGTAGTTATTTTAAAATTAGGAAGTGTGAGTCCTCTATTTTGTTCATTTTCTCTCTATATGTATATATATATTTTATTCAGGATCTCTTCAATTTCCATATGAATTTTAGGATCAGCTTCTCAATTTATGGAAAAAAAGTATTATTTTAGTTTGAATCCAGCTAAGCATTTGTATGTAAAGTGGGTTTCTTATAGATATCATAAAGTTGGATCTTGCTTTCTTCTGATCCACATTCTTTGATAATTTATGTCTTTTAATTGTTATATTTAGACTATTTACATTAAAAGTGATTAGTGATATGTTTGGACTATTGTAACTATTCTCCATTTGTTGCATTTCTTCTTTGCTGTTGCTCCCTGTCTCCTCATTTTCTTGACATGTTTGGCTTTAGTGGTTGCCATAGACTTCACAATAAATTTTAAACTATTCTATGTCTACCTTCAAATAACACTATGCTACTCCATGTGAGTTCAGATACCTTATAACATTATTCCTTCCTTTTGTATCTTGAGACATTGCTGTTATACGTTTCACTTATCCATATGCTAAAATCAGCCAGTAAATTGTTACTATTATTAATAAACTGACAGTTACATTGTAGATCAATTAAGAATAAGAAAAATAAAAAGATTATATTTGATGCGTTTTTTTCTCTGATACGCTATCCTTCTTTATGTAGTTCTAAGTTTCTGACAAATATTGCATTACTTCTGCTTGAAGAGCCTTTTTCAACATTTCCTGTGGGGAAGTTTTCTGTCAATAAATTCTGTGAGTTTTTGTTCCTCTGAGAAAGAATTTTTGCTTTACTTTTAAAGGACGATTTTGCTATACATAAAATTCTAGGTTGTTTGTTTTTTTCTTTCAACACTTTAAATATTTTAATTCATTTTCTTATTGCTTGCATTATTTCTGGTGAAAAATCTGCTCTATAAGAAAGTTGTTTGTTTGTTTGTTTGTTTTAATTTCCCCTTTGGCTACTTTCAAGGTTTTCTCTTTGTATTTGGTTTTCTTCAGTTTGAATATGATATATTTAGGTGTTTTTTCATTTTAGTTTGGTTTACCTTAGTGATTATTCTGCTTGGTGTTCTCTGAGCTTCATGTGGTTTGGCATACATCATTAATTTTGGAAACTTTTCAGGCATTATTACTTTAAATATTTCTTCTGCTCTATTTTCTCTTTTTCTTCTTCTGGCATTCCCATCGTGTGTATGTTATATCTACCAATATGCTCACATTTCTTGGATGTTTTCTTCTGTATTTTTTTAAAATTTTCTTTTCTTTATGTATTTTAATTTGGAAAATTTCTAGTGATCTACCTTATTTTTAAGTTCACTGATTCTTTCCTCAGCCGATGAACCCACTGAAGTCATTCTTCATTTTTTCATTGTTTTTGATTTCTTGCATTTCCTTTTGACTGTTTCTTGGAGCTTATCTCCCTGCAACATTACTTATCTCTTCCTACATGTTGTCTGCTTTTTCCATTAGTATCCCAAAGTTATTATTATCATTTTTTGAGATAAACATCTCAACTACTTTTTCTTCTTATTCAAATATATTAGAATGTAAAGTACATTTTGAGGTAAATTGTAGGCTTATTTCTGTCCAAGGAATTTTTTTCTAATTAATAGCTAGAATTATCATATTAAAAATGTAATTCCAAATATTCATATAAATTAACATTTATATTTTATCTTTTTCTCATTAAAAAATGATTTCAACTTTTATTTTAGATTCAGGGAGTACATATGCCAGTTTGTTACATGGTTATATTGCATAATGCTGAGATTTGGGGTACAACTGATCCCATCACCCAGGTGGTAAGCATAGTACCCAATACTTTTTCAGCCTTTGCCCACTTTCACTCCCTCACTCATCTAGTAATCCCTACTGTCTATTGTTGACATCAGATGCCCATGAGGACCTGATGTTTAGCTCCCACTTGTAAGTGAGAACATGTGGTATTTGGTTTTCTGTTCCTGCATTAATTTGCTTAGGATAATGGCCTCCAGCTGTATCCATGTTGCTGCAAAGGACATGGTTTTGTTCTTTCAATGGCTGCATAGTATTCCATGTTGTATATGTACCACATTTTCTTTATCCAATCCACTGTTGATGGACAGGTAAGTTGACTCCATGTCTTTGGTATTGTGATAGTGCTGTGATAAACATGGTGGTCTATGTGTCTTTTTGGTTGAAAGCTTTGTTTTTTTTTTGTTTTTTTTTTTTTTTTTTTGGATATATATCCAGTAATGGGATTGCTGGGTTGAATGGTAGTTCTGTTTTAAGTTCTCTGATAAATCTCCAAACTGCTTTCCACAGTGGCTGAACTAAATTTACACTTCCACCGTCAATATGTAAGAGTTCCCTTTTGTCCGCAGCCTTGCCAGCATCTGTTGTTTTCTGACATTTTTTTTTTTTAGTCATTCTGACAGTGTGAAATAGTGTCTTATTGTGGTTTTTATTTGCATTTCTTTGACGATTAGTGATGTTGAGGATTTTTTCTCATGTCTGTTGGCTGCTTGTATGTCTTCTTTTGAGAAGTGTCTGCTCATGTCATTTGCCCATTTTCTGACAAAATCGCTTTTCCTGGAGAGTAGGCCTTTGTTATCAAGAAGGTTTGGGGCATATTTCAAAATGGTTACTTTTCTCCTGCCATCTTGGACATAACAAAGGGAACTTTCTCAGAGCCCTAACTTGAAAACCTGGTGAGATTCCTGGAAGGAAAGCCCACAGATGTTTGGGGGCTTCCAGGAGTTTCTTACTGTCACATTAGCCCACCTTGCCTTCAGAAATTTATCAAGATTACCATGAAAGTGTTCCTTCTGCTTCAAGTAAGCAGATCTAGGTTGCTGTATTTCTCTGTATTCAATTGTCTCTCAAGATTTCAGGTGACAATTTGCCCTGCTACCTCTGTTCTCTGATGAGTCCAAGAAAAGCTGTTGATTTTTAAACTTGTACAGCTTGAAGTTGTCCTTGTAATTGTTCTTATTGTAAGAATGGGAATTACAACTTCCAAGCTGTTTATAGGTTGGAGCAAAAACCAGAAATCTTCATTTGCTAGAATTTGCTTTTTTCAAAACAGTTTGTCCTCTGATAGTGCTATGAAGATACAATGGATATCTGTTTTCTGTAGACATTCATGAACCTGCCCCTCTGGTATGCTCTCACTACGTCCTGGGTATATTTATCACCTCCGTAGTATTTTCCTTACTATGTGGTAAGTGCCTATTTAGATATCACTGGCCTTCTAGTCTGCAATCTCCGTGATGGCAGAGATGATATCTTGTTCATCCTCATAGACCAGTAACTGGTGCATTGCTTTGCATAGACTACTCAATAAATGAATACATAAATGAAGCCACCTTAAAAACCAGGTTAACTACCAGCTCCCACACAAGGAAGGCAGGGTATATCCATCAATCATGACTGGAAGGGAAATATTTAGTTTTCATAATGATCACCATATTTTGAGGAAAAGAACATTTGTGCTACATAGCTTCTCTGCATGAAATGAAAAAGAAATCTAGAAGTAAGAGGTTTGCAGAGTATCTTTAGCTCTACCTTGGATACAGGGCCTTCTTTCCTTCAATCATTTTCGGCTGCTTGGCCCCACACAGGGAAATGGATACAGCAATGTATTGCAGCTCAATGCTACTGGCTGCTGTGATTCACTAACTCACTTTTGTTGCTCTGAGTCTACACTTACCGGTTAACCTTGGATTCCTACAGAGGTTGATGCTCAGGAAGAGAAGGTGCTTCTTAGGGAAGCATATACCCTTGTGAGGTACTTAAATTTTTCATCATTGGCTGAATACATCTGGTACTATGTATATAGATTTTGTCAATAAGCTTTGCCTCTAATAGATTCATCAGGCCAGGAGTGTTAGTTTATTCTTTTAATCTCAGCACTTTGGGAGGCTAAGACAGGCAGATAGCTTGAGTTCAGAAGTTCAAGACCAGCCTGCACAAGTGGTGAAACCCTGTCTCCACCAAAAATACAAGAACATTAGCTAGGCATGGTGGTGCATGTCTGTGGTTCAAGCTACTAGGGAGATTGAGGTGGGAGGATCACTTGAGCCTGGGACATGGAGTTTGCAGTGAGCCGAGATTGTGCCATTGCACTCCAGCCTGTGTGACAGAGCGAGACCTCATCTCAAATTAAAAAAAAAAAATTAGATTCATAATCTCTGGGTGCAATGATAAAAATGATTTAGGTGCTCTGACTTGATAGTTAGATCCTGCTAGGTATGAGACACTCTTGACCATACAACTGAGGTTTTTCTTAAGTGTATGGTATGCCTCTTAAGGTAACATTTTGTTTGCTTTTATAAAATTGCCAATTCATATTCATCAAGATATTGTTTATTTTGCATTAAGTGGCTCACATATGGTGGAATGTGTATATGAGTGTGTGTATAGATTTTTATTTTTATTTTTTAAGATGAACTCCTTCGATTTACAGATACTTACTGACGGTCTATTTGCTAGGTGAGGTGGAAGCTACGAATATTAATGAGTTAAAATATTTGTCCTTAGTTCGAAGCCTAAATGCATGTTTACTAGTAACTATGATACAAGACATTAGTTCTTCAACAGTGTTAGAATCACCTTGAGATGTGTGAGAAATGCAGATTCTTGGGCCCAATCCCAGACCTAATAACTAAAAAATGTTGGTGATTGCTCCAGAAATCTGTGTTTTAACAAGCCCTCCAGGAGATGCTGATGCACACTAATTTTGAGAACCACTGTCCTAAGACAGTAAGAAAAAATATCAGGTTTGGGTATATTTGGAAAGTCACCATAGTGACTAATATGTCATTTGTAAATATTTATGTTTATAATATAATATGCCATTTGTAAATATTTATATTTTTCAGAATTTATAACAAATAAATACAAATAAATTTGAAGGGTTTTTTTTCTCTTCTTCAGGGACAGGCACTATCATGAATTCAATGTGTATTCTTCCCACCCAAAGTTTTAAACTTTTACTATATGTGTATAAAATCACAACTAATATGTTGCATTGCTTTGTACTTTAACAATCTTTATGAATATTACCTTATGTTATATTTTTGAGGTCTATCCATTTAAATTTTTCAGTCATTTTTATTGTTGACAGTATTTCATTGCACAAATATACCACAATATCTTTATCCATTCCTCTAGTGAGAAACATTTGAGTTGTTTCAAATTTGTAAAGAAGGAAAACAAAGCTTGTTGATGTCTTTAGCTCTTTTTTAACACTATGAAGCGGGATGATCTCTTTCTACTAGAGAAAGAAGTTAAAATCTAAATAACTCTGCTGGTCTTATAGTGCCTTTCATTTAGCCATAAGCATTTTATGCTTCCAGGCAATTTTGATGTTATAATTTGCTTTATTTGAAGATTCATATGATTAAGTCCATCTACTTACTGTCCCTTTGTACTTATTCATCACATTGAGATTTGGCCTCTCTGAAATTTCTTCTTTGGAAATTATCTATAAAGAGAACTCTGAATCTCAGCAGATGTTTCTAAATTCCATTGATTTCAGTTAGCGTAAGTTCCCATCAGGTACTTCTAGGGAGATAGAGAACTGAACAAATCAGACACTTGTTTATAAAACTAAAATCTTCTGGAAGGAGCTGACTTGAGAGGCTAACCTCAGGGTGAAGGCTTGATCTGTCTCAGTGAACCCAGCCACAAAGAAAATCAATGATTCATTGGGGTGTAGACCCCAGGTCATTATAGCCCAAAGCTTTATAATTTGCTATATAGTTTGCCTTTTTAGGAAAACTATTTATATCTGGCAAATTTCTTTACTGTAACAGCTTCTACCATCTCCCAGGAATGCACCAATGTCCTTCAAATCCTGCCCTGAGAATTTTCCCAGAGACATGTATGGCTGGGACTCAAGAGAGAATCAGCATCTCCTGGCTATGTCCTCACCCATCATTTAGAACTTGAAACCATTCTTGAGACTGTGAGCTAACTCATCATTCAATATTAAACCTGCTCTGACATACCCTTATCCAGGAGTCATCTACACATTGCTGAAATGCCTCTGGTGGTGGGGTACTCATTGCTAAGAGCTCTCATGTCCTGGCCCCTCACAGTACCCATGTGCTCTCTTTTTCCTCCTAGCCACACCTAGTTATTTACTTTTCTTTTTGCGTGTGATATGTATTCCAATCCTTTCATCCATCTCTGCACACAATTGAGTGTTGTCTATATTTTGTTTTTGTTTGTTTCTGAAAGTTATAAATCATTCTAAAGATCTAGAAAAGAAGTATTTCAACTACAGTGTTAAGTACATCAACTTATTTTTAGTTTTTCATAGACTCTGCCTCATGGCCCATAGGCTGCTTTGATCAGCTCTTGGTTGAAATAAGAGCCAAAATATGCTGGATTTTTAGGTCTGTTACTATCACCAAACCATAGGAAGACATTTTGTCAAACACTGGGAATTTATTTTTCATAAATGAGAAAAATGAGGCTTATGGAAGAAAGTTTCATATCCATTGTTACATTCAGGATTAAACCCTCATTCTCCTGGTTCTCTTACCAGTACTTATTGCATTATCTTTGTAAGACACTTGCATGTATGAGTCTGTCATATATTAATTGCAGAATTTACAATTTGGCTTATGGGGAGGTAAGACTGTGAAGGCCATGTTGTCAATTTCTGTTAGTAAAGTTGGGTAAGTGGGTTCCTAATGCTAGCTGGGATTAGTTCTAAATGCAGTGTCACACGGTCCTCAAGGATTAGTAAACAAAATCTTCTTTGTATATATTTAATTTAATTACAAGGAATATTTAGTGCCAATGCACTGACTTGGTGCTGTGGATATTTAGAGAGATAGCCCTTGACCTTGACAAGTCCCATCTGGAGTGGAGACTGATTTGTTCATGGCTGAGTGTAGGAAGTCCTACATGTGAAGTGCAAAACAATAGCTATGGGGACACAGCCAAAAGAAAAGACTTATTCCCATTCAGGGAAATCAGAGGAGCTGGGCTTTCAATAGAGGGAAGAGGGCAGAGCCATGTGAACATTATTCCAAGTCAAACAGGTAGCAAAACAGGTAGGAAAACACAGGCTGTGTTTCCAGAATGATGAGAGTCAGTTCCAAGGTGTGTCACTGTCATCTAGATTCTCTGTTGGACCTTGAAGGACAATTTCGGCAGCTGTTTGTTTATCCTTTTTTGGGGTGGTTGATGCAGGGAAACAAGTCTTTCCCTGGAACGAGTGGAGGATGTATGAGTTCTCTTTTGAGACTGCTTGTGAGCATTTTCCAATTTCTTTGAGAGACTAAAAAGCATTAGCAGAGGTCAAAGAAAAGACATTTTTGTTATACCCTGTAACACTAGAAGAAGAACACAATGTTGAAGTAGGCTGTCAAAATATTTCTCAACAACTCAACCTAAAAGTGGCTTCAAATAAAAGAGCCAACTGGAGCCTGATCCATTAGCATGAAGCCCTTTATTTCTCTAAATGAGAGCTGTGTCAGTATCCTTGTGTTTGTCTTAATTTTTACAGAAAGCTACTCACTTGATCATACCTATGATAAATTTAAAATTCAGGAAAAAGCATTAATCAGAATTTTAGAACCATGAGGATGATCTATTGGATGTGTAAGACCTTTGTTTTATACAAGAGGCTTAGATAATGTTTGTTTTATATATTTTTCACAAGTATCAATTCACTCACTCAAGTTCTCAAGATAAATGTCTTAAATATTTGCTATGTGTTAGGCTCACTCCTAGCATTGATGATACAAATATGCCTATGGCCTCTCTCAAGGAGCTCATGTTCTTACAGGAAAAACTGTCCTGTAAAACAAAGTTCCGACTAAGTGTGATAGCAAGTATAGTGGCAGTTCATAAGGTGGAGTAAATGAAACTGTCCATGGGAGAGGGAGTATTGGAGAGCTTTGCAGAAGAGGCAATGCTTGCACTGGTTCCTGAGGATACATGGAAATTTATAAGATGAAAATAGTTGCAGGATGATTCAGTCAGAGGAAAATGAGAGGGAAAACGACTAAGTATGAGATGTGTTGATGAGTAGCTTAGAATCATTTGGTGGCAGGTAAAGAGACTCATTTCATACTTATTTAAACAAAAAGGGAATGCGGGATAGAAAATCATGACATCCCACAGATCCCGAGGGCCCAGAGCTGCCAAGCCAAATGAGGGGGTTGAACCAAGAACTGAAAAGGAATCCACTGAACCATAGACATCTAATTTATAGCTCTGAGTCTAAATTCCAAATTCTTGATAGAGAATAACTACCTGGCCCAACCTGGCTCGAGAATCTGTTCCAGTCATACCATAATGATCAGAGTGGGTACAAACATAGGGTACAAACATAGTTTCCCAGGCTCTCTGCTACGGGTGAAAACTTTAAAGATGGGGACTTGAAGGCTGCAAAGACACTCTAAAAGATGTCTGCTAGTTGACTGCAAGCTGTTGGGAGACCTCAAATAAGAATTGGGAATTTTTGTAGTGCTAAAGTGCAGTGGAGTTGCATGGGGCAGTGGTGGGGGGCATGCCAATAGAGACAGATGAGATTGGAGGATTGGCATAGAGCATATTGTGAAAGATTTTCGATCTTTTTTTTTAAAGATACTCAGGGACTTTAAAAAGTCTGGGCATAAAACAATCAGAATTGTGATTTTGGTGGTTAAGTATAATAGTGGTGTGGAAATGAACTGGAAAAGGACAACGTGAAAAAAGAGAAGACAGGTTAGAGGTTGCTGAAGTAGTCTATATAAGAGGCTACAGCCTTAACTAGAAAATGAGAATGGATAAAATGAGATAAAATAGGAAGAAATTTAGGAATAAATAAATAACAGAATATTATGAACTATTCAATGTGTCTGAGGATTGAGGAGAAAACTAACATGATTGCCACTTTTCTGATATAAGCAGCAGAGTAGAAGGGGGTGCCATCACAAAGGCAAGGACCAGAAGAGGACAAGGTTTAGGGGGAGCATAGTGGGTCTGCGGTGGGCATGGGGAGTTAAAGTGCTGGGGACCACCCAAGGGGAACTGGTGAGTGAGAAGATGGATATTCCCTCAGGAGTGAGGTTGGTGGCTACAGATGAAATCTGGGAGTCATCAGCTGATGCTTGGCAATGTAAGCCCAGGGGTGATATTGTCCAGGAAAAGCATGTAAAGTCTGAAGAGAAGCAGAAAAAGGAGAGAGCCCTGAAATGAGTCCACATAAGAGGTGAAAGGAAGAAAACTGTCTCACAAAGGAGACCAAAAAGAATAACCACAGAGCTGAGGAAACCAGAAAAGAAGGGTATCTGGGAAGCCAAAAATGGAAAATTTCAAAAGACTGGGAAGTCATTTATCAGCCCTTTGCACTGTTATATCTGTTTCATGGAGAGTAAACTGAAACTTGGAGACTTAAAATGACAGAGTTGATTAGTGTCAAAGGCAAGACTAGAATGGAGATGTTTCAACTTTCAGTTCTGTGCTCTTATTTTCCACAGAACACCACAACACTTGCCTGCAGAGGGACTGGAGCAAGCCGCCAAGATGTTCTGGAGAGGAGAGATGGGAGCCTGAGCTGAAGGGCAGGGTCCTACATGTTGTCTGTTCCTGCCCTGCATGTACTTCAGCTGTTATCCCAGAGCAGGGGGCCGTGCAGTGGGCATAGTGCTGGCCTCTCACGTGTGGTGCCAGCCTGGAGTCCAGGTCAGCTTCCTATTAGCCTTGTGGCTTTCGTTGGGCTGGACCTCAGTTTCCTCCTTTGTAAAATCGAGAAGTTAAAATGTATTCTCTCCTACCTCTAATATTATGATTCTTTTTATGATACAGTTTATAAGTTTTCTCCGTATTACAGACAGAACAAATCCTCATAAACTCTCAATTCTGTTCGTAACTATGAGGGTGAGGAGGCAATGAGAGGTACTGAGAAAGAATTGGAGACCTTTGTCTTTATAGACACAGATAATTCCGAATTTTACCAGCTTCTATAAAACCATGGGTGAATATGATGGGGAGACAGAAGAGCTAGGTGAGGATGCAAGAACTAATGGAGCATGAAGATCAAACAAATCAACTAGAGTGATAACAGTAAAAAAAGAAAAAAAAAAGAAGAAAAAGAAGAGAAGAAGAAGCCACAGCTAACTAAAAATAGCTGAAACCCAGGAGATGCATTTAAAGCAATCACATAGGATTGTTCAAATTAAGAACAACAAAGAAATAGCTATAAGAACTCCATATTCTGAGTGCTTTTAAAAAAATAATAAGCTGATATTAGAAAAAGCTTTTCCTTTTTCAAATTCCCCCCTTGTTGCAGAAAGAGAAAAACAGAAAACTTTCACATCATTTTTCTCTAGTCTTTGGGTGTTAGAATGAAAGGAGAATGAAATTAAAATCACTTCAAGCATTTTCCTTCTGGGCTGTAAAGCTGCTTGCATCATTTATCCCAGCCCCACACTTACATAATGTGGATACCACAGGAGCCCTTGGAAGTTATTAAATAAAAAGAAGACATCAAAAAATATAAAAGAAAGGCAATTAAAATGTTGGACCCAATAGGTGAGTCAGAAAACTTGATTTAAATGCAACCCAGGACCCAGAATATTGGATATTAAGGAGTGAGGGAATTCAACTGTGAGGAATAAAGGGGGTTGAAAGAATGCCTTTAGGAGCTGGGAGGGGACCACAGTTCCTTTGTGGCCAGGGAGTCTTTCTCTATGTAAAGAGGGAAGGGCATCATTAACTCATAGACTCTGGTAGTTTAAGAATCCCTGAACCTAGGAGGGAAAATGGGTATTGGGCAGGATGAGTGAGGAGGTATGGATCTCAAATGTACGGATCCCATGGGGTGGGATGTTTGAATAAGAGAAAGACTTTTGAGCTGGGGAGATAAGACTTAGAGGTTTTCCTTCTTTTGTTTTCTTTTGTTTCTGGTTTGTCGGACTGTCAGAGTGGACTTGGATGTCTTGTATCTCTACTGGAAGTTGCACTAGCTTAAACAAGCAGGCTCTCAGTATGCTGAAGGCAACAGCATCCAAAACTCAGGCTCTTCTAGTCAAGACAGGGTCTTATGCTATCCTGGGAAGCCCAGGACCCTCCAACAGGAAGCAGAAGGTCATCTCCCTGACTCTGGCATCAAGGCAGTGCCCACCTGGATCAATGGAGTCATGGGAATTTCCCTATTGTAACTGCGTCTGCCCTTGAGTGTTCCTTGGGGCAATGCAATGGCTCAAAACAGCATAGGAGCAGAAGAGCTGGCATGTGACAGCAGCAGCATCACTTCTATCCACTTTTTCCAGAATAGGCTCAAAAGCAGGAAGCTCAGAAATCATCAATAGGTTTAGGAGATAACTTAAAAGGCAGGTCTGAGCCTTCCAAGAAGGGAAGAGTGGGGGCTCCACAGCACAGACCTGCAATGTACTACCACCCACTCATTGCTGTAGTCTGAGAAATGTGTGTGTCAACAGGTCTCGCTGGATCTCCATAAGAGGCTCATCTTCTGCTGGAATAACCTTTGGAGATGCTATGGGAAAGAGGGTCTGCTGCTTCCTGATTTTAAATTCCACTACCACACATCTCAATTTTACTTTGGAAAATGTCTCATCCTTCGTCCTTTCCTAAATCCTGGGATCTTACACCATATTCCACATCTGACAAGGTGAAAGACACTTGTGGTAGGCTGAATAATGCCCCCAAAAGAGATCCAGATCCGGATTCTCGGAACCTATGAATGTTTCCCTATATGGTTATATGGTTTTGCTCTGTTTTCCCACCCAAATCTCATCTCAAATTGTAATCCCCAAGTGTCAGGGGAGGGACTTGGTGGGAGGTGATTGGATCATGAGGGCAGTTTCCCCCATGCTGTTTTCATGATAGTGAGTCCTCACAAGATCTGATGGTTTAAAAATGTTTGGCAGTCCTCCCCTTCGCTTGCTCTCCCTCTCTGCTGCTGCCTTGTGAAGAAGATCTTTGCTTCCCCTTCACCTTCTGCCATGGATTGTAAGTTTCCTGAGGCCTCCCCAGCCATGAGGAACTGTGAGTCAATTAAACCTCTTTTATTTTTAAATTACCCAGTCTCAGGTAGTTTTTTTATAGGAGAGTGAAAACAGACTAATACATATGGCAAGAGGGACTTTGCAGGTGTAAACAAACTGAGAATCTTGAGATGGGAAGATTATCCTGGATGACCTAGGTGGGCCCTAAATGTAATCACAAGTGTCTTTATATGAGAGAGGCAGGGGACAGATGAAAAAGACAAAGTGACACTGAGGTGAGATGCTGAGCCCCTGGCTTTGAAGATGGTGGAAGAAGCAGCTCTAGGAGCTGGAAAAGGCAAGGAAACGGATCCTCCTCTCGAGCCTCTGGAGGAAACACTGCCTTTCTGAGACTTTCATTTTGACCAAGTGAAACTGACTTCAGACTTCTGACTTTCAGATTGTAAAAGAATACATGTGTGTTGGTTTAAAACACCATATCTGTGTTGGTAATTTGTTACAGCAGGCACAGGGAGCTAACAAAGGGCACTCCTGCCACATGTGATGTTTTTATTTTAGGCAAAGGAATGGACATACAAACAAACAAAATGTTTTCAGTCCTGGGAGTTTGGTATGCAGGTTTTTTGTTTTTTGATTTTTTTCTTTTTTTTAAACACAGTATTGCTCTATCACTCAGGCTGGAGTGCAGTGGCATAATCTTGGCTCACTGCAACCTCCGCCTTCCACCACACCCAGCTAATTTTTGTATGTTTAGTAGTGACAGGTTTCACCATGTTGGCCAGGCTGGCCTCGAACTCCTGACCTCAGGTGATCCACCCGCCTTGGCCTCCAAAGTGCTGGATTACAGGCATGAGCCACCATGCCCAGCCAGTATACAGGTTCTATTCTCTTGTTTTTTGTTTCTATCTTAGTCTATACCAAGCCCAAAATTTTTCTTCACTTAAATATAGTTTAACATATTCCCTGGAAACCATACAAGTTTGATTTGAGATCAACTTAGTTGAAACATCTTGATGCATTTTATTGATTTTTGATGGCAGCATTAAAGAAAAAGGCCTGAGAGACTGGGCTGCTCATTTTGTTTTTTTCCCTGTGGATGTGAGAGAACAGCAGAAAAAGACTGGAAAAGTGACAACTCGCAGTGATATTAGGGATCCTGCAAACTCCCTTTTCGTGGGGTGCAAATACCCCAAGTTGATCACAAGTTCTCTTAAATCTTGAGTGTGGCTTCACTGGAGAATGCTAGAGGTGGGGTTTATGGCCACAGGCTGCACAGACCTGCCCTTCCCTCTGTCCACGTCTCTCACTCTTCAAGCTGCTCACTTGGAGTGCTCAGTCTCTTTGGATAGCTTTGTCTTTTGAAGGGGAGGACGCTCAGGTCTGGAGGCCAGGAAGAATCCAGTATGGAGAACTAAGGACCAGGCTTGAGTTTAGACCCTGAAGAATGGATTCCACAACTTCTATGTCATCAGACATATCCTGCCATCAAGAAAAGAAGGTAGATATTGAAGTGAAGAACAAGGTCTGGAAAGAAAGCAAGCCTTCAGCATGAACATTCCATATGGCTGAAGTGGGAAATGGTTCTAGCAGAACTAGGCTAAAAATCTTTGGCAGCTTCAGGTTGTTACCAGTAGAGACCTTAGTCATGGGGCTTCCTTTAAGTGTTTCTGAGCCAGAGGAGGACAAGGCTTCTCCTCCTCCTGCTAGGGATCCTGGGAGGTTGCAGATTCAGCTTTGCAAACTGGCCTAGGTTGGAGTCAGGGAGCCTGCCTGGTGCTTGATGTCTTAGATCTGAGAGCTTGGGGCTTGTGGAGCTAGTCCTTCTCTCATGGGGCCACCTCAGAGTGTATGGTTTCTGTGTACATTGAGGTTGATGGTCATGCAGGACAGAAATTACAGTTGAACGTCTTACTTAGAGCAGCTCTAAGATGATCAGGAAGATTGTTTTACACATCAGGAATGTAGTCGACTTTCCCAGGTAAAAAAACTTGAGCCTTCAATTCAATTGAATTTTATACTGTTTTCAACTCTAAGCTAACCTATGTCTCCTTTTCTCTTCCTCTCCCTCTTTCATTCCTTCTTTCTCTCTCTCTCTCTTACAGTCCTTGAAGCATCAGAAATAGAAATAGAGGCTGAAATAGAAAAACCTACTGAATGAGAGGGCTTTGTCTCCTATCCTTCATGTACAGATCTTGAAACTGAGGTCAAAAATTAGTGAATAGAGCCAACTATTCGTATTTTTAGTATAAGATAATCTTTCTTATACACGGTGTGATGACATATTGTGAGACTATCACCAAAGTGATTTTTACTTTGCTATCAGAATGACCCTTTAGTAGTCTGTGAATTTGTTAGTGTAAAACTCAGTAGCTTCCCTACTTTGTTCTCGTTCAGTTCACAGGATCACCACTCTTCCTTAGGTACTATTTATTCTAGCATCAAATTAGCGGCAGAGTGGGATATTATATTAATGACTGGGGGAATCAGTAAGGAATCAATATTTCCCAAATCTGTGAGGTACTTTGGGCTCAGCTGCTTTGATAAGCTTCAGAATCCTAAGGGTTTTTTCTTTATTTGAGAATCTGCATGATGTAGTTAAAAGAATATTGAACATTTAACAAGAACAACCCATTTTCTCTCATTTAATCCTTACAACAACTTTATGAAATAGATATTAATTTTTAAAATTGGCATGATTCCACTTCTATGTGAAGTGTGAAAACATTTAACTCATAGAAACAGAGAGTAGAATATGTATCAGTATTATCTGTACTTTACAGGTGAAGCTTAGTGGGAGATTGTGCAGAGCCTGCACTCAAATCGGCTATGTTTGGCCTCAAGGAATTACTTGTCTATATCTACTCCTCATTAGGTAAGAGTCACAACCCCTTGGCATTTCTTCCTATTAGATTTGGGTGTATCTTGGAGTGAGATCCAACACAGGCAAACTGAAAGTGTCTTGTTGGATATAGTCTGTAAAAAAGCAAAAAAAAAAAAAAAAAATTGGGAAAATACAGTTTGCTGGGTAGGGGACTGATTCTATGCCAGTTGGATAAGTTGGACTGATGGGATAAATAACTAGCAACTCTTGAAGGATCATGAATAGAGAAGTCAGTGCCTTCCTATACACCATGGAATACTATGCAGCCATAAAAAAGGATGAGCTAATGTCCTTTGCAGGGACATGGATGAAGCTGGAAACCATCATTCTCAGCAAACTAACACAAAAACAGAAAACCAAACACCACATGTTCTGACTCATAAGCGGGAGTTGAACAATGAGAACACATGGACATAAGGAGGGGACCATCACACACCAGGGCCTGTCAGGGGGTTGGGGGCTAGGTGAGGGAGAGCATTAAGAGAAATGTCTAATGTAGATGATGGGTTGATGAGTGCAGCAAACCACCATGGCATGTGTATACCTGTGTAACAAACCTGCACATTCTGCACATGTATCCCAGAACTTAAAGTATTAAAAAAAAAAAAAAAAGAAAAAATAAAAAAAAGAAGTCAGTGCCTTAGTCTGGGACAAGGCAAATATCAGAGCACATAGACAGGTCACTTCCAAAGCCCAACCTAGCACTCTTTGGTTGGATTTAAGGTGGCTTGGCAGCAGGGAGAGCTAATATGATTATTGGATCTCAATCATGTAAGAGTTGGAAGGCTGGCCTAGTGAGGGAATAAATCAATAGACATTCTGGAGGGAAAGAAATGACAGGATTAGATGGCAATTAGACGTAAGACCTTAAGGAGAGTTATGAATCAAGGGTGACCCTGAGATTCCTCCCTGATGTCTTTTACATCTAAAAACTGTACTAAAATAAGGTGTCTACAGGAGGCAGCTAGGGTGTAGCTCAAGGATTTGGGGAAAATGTCAGGAAATATTATCTGGCATGGAATTTAACAGAAATGCATGACATTCATCATATATGAAATGTTTTTAGAAAATAACCCACTTGAAGATGACTTCTGAATGTTGCCAGTGAATCAATAGCTTTCTCTAAATCCCTCTGAGATATCACAAAGGTATCTATTTCAAATATAATTATACATGTCTGGAAACTTCTAATTAGTCCTGTCTATCAAGAAAATATATTGAGTGGTGACCCTGATTACTATAAGGTAACACGTATTTTTGTGACTGGCTAAAGCCAAAACAAAGGAAACAAAGGAAAACAAAAACAAAGGAAAACTAGAAAAAAAAATTGCCTCATAATTATTTAGTACTTTCTAAGGGAGAGAGAATCTGTACTCCAGACCTGGAGTACCTATGGATTAGGATATAAATATCTTTTATTGGTGAGAGGGTGATTACTGTGCTTACCACAGCTAGTATTATCATACTTTGCTGAGCCAATTAAGGGCCAGTCTGTGGTTGTATACTGTCCCTCCCTAAGTTGCTGGCACACTGTCTAAGGAACTTGTCTCTGAGACTAGGCATGGTCCGAGCAGGTCAACGACGATCTCAAGATGGGCCCTTGGGAAAACCACTGTTCATGGCTAAGCGGAATTCATGAATGCAAATAAGACAATACTCAAAGGAGAGGAAGCAAAAGGGTGTGGATATTTGCCACAAAATGAACACTTGAAAGAAGTCAGTTCCCAGCCTTTGGATCTGTTGAAGCAGAGGCTGAACTTGTTAGGATGTTGAAAAGGAGATTCAATATTTAACTGATGGCAGGACTCGGTGACCTTTGTGATTCTTCATATCCTGAACATCTATTAGTTTATTGAGTTGGAGGCAGAAGTTCCGTCTTGTTCAAGTACCAGTGTCCTTAGTAGTCATTACCTAATGTATATTTATAACGGTGAGTCAAATAAAGCTCCAGAATTTACCAACAAAAAGCAAAAGTCCCTGAGAACAAAATGGACTTCACGCCCACAGCTTCCATTAAAGTTAATAAGAAGTTAATCACGTCAATAGAAGTGACATTGTAGAATCTTGAGAAACTTGGGGAATAGAAAGACTCAACATGATATTGGATGAACACTAATTCAAATAACTTAACTTCGCATAAAGTGGGGAGGATAAAGGACAGTGAGAAATTGTCTTAATTCTTTGCAGAGCACTCCAATTCTAGCTGCAGTAACATTGCCTCTTAGCTTGAAGTGTTTGTCCAAATGAACCACTTTATTTAAAAAGAGTGGTTTGAGCTACTTAATAGCTTCACTACCAAGTCACGAAGGCTCTGAAAGGGTGGCCTTGCCATAAAGTTGTTCCCATTCTGTCTGCAGAAGTGCCCAGTCTGATTTCCATCTCTACCTCTGCTTTTTAAACCTGTAACCCTTTACTAATGTTTTCACTTTGGGGTTATTTTTTGTTAATTTTTCTTGGAATCCTATCTGCTTATATATAAATAAGGAATTGGAGAAGGAAGAAAGCTGTGGGAGTGAGTGATGGTGGGCAGAGAAGGAGGTATCCCAGCTCTTGGCAAAATTTTATGGAGTCCTAGAATGCCGAAGCTCGGAGGGTTATTGGAGATTAACCCCAATCTCTCACTTTATAGTTCAGGAAAATGCAATCCAGAAAAGGATAGAGAATTGCCCAAGGTCTCACGTAGACTAGAGAAAGGAAGAGCTGGGAGAAGATCTCATTTCCTTTAGCTGTCAGGCTGCTTTGTCTTTCTGCTGATGATCGTGTGATGGTCTCTTGGTGGCCCATGGCTTTCTTATCCCTTGTGGTCTTGTGGAGTGCTTCCTGGCACCATCTATCATTGTAAACTTAAGTAGGCTCATTCAAACTTCGTCACCTACTCCCCAGAGTTGACTGGCTCCTCTCCCTGCTTAGTTCTACGGGTTAATTAAGTAGTACTTTGTATTACTGCTTTTGGTAGAAACCCTTCTGTGCTTCCTTCCCCAAGGCACTTGTTCATATAATTTCCTGTAGGATCAGACTGTCTTCTTAATCTCTTCTATAAAGCATCTCTTTTTCCCTCTCCTGAAAAGTTTCCTCATTCTCTCTGAATCTTCATCCAGCATTTCTGATTGATGTTCTTCTCTAAAGCTCTTATTGTTTTCTAAATTGTAGTAGTTATTCGAATAAATGCCTTAAAGCACATGGTGAAGAATCTCTTGAATTAGGGCCCAAGCCCCATAGCAGGGCCTGGCACACACATTAAAAAAAGATCATAGCAACAGAAAATATGAACAAAGCACTAATTAATGCCAGAAACTGTTTTAAGCATTTTTACGTTTATTCACTCTTTTAACCTCACAACAATCACATGTTGTTATTGTTTTTATAATCTCCCTTTTACAGATGAGGAAATTGAGGCATGGAAGGTTTAGGCATATATTGTTCAAAGGCACCCGGCTAATATGTAATTACATCAGTATCTGAACCAAGGAATCTGGCCCCAGAGTCCAACCCTTAATTACTACTCAGAATAGCCTACATATGTTTGTTAGAATATCCATACATTCAAATCTATACCTAGGTCTAGGTTTATGTCTATGTCTATGTCTGTGTCTGTCTGTCTCTATCTATCTCTCTCTATCCCTCTGTTATCAATCTACATCTACATGTCTGTCTGTCTGTCTCTCTCTCTCTCTCTCTCTCTCTCTCTCTCTCTCTATCCCTCTGTTATCAATCTACATCTACATCTACGTATGCATCTATGGCTATAAAGGTGTTAATAAGTGGTATTTGCTCAGATGAGCACTCATCCCAATTATTTAAAGACTGCTTCTTTTACTATGAACCAAAGTAGTGAGTATTGTGGATTATCGAAGCATTAGGGCAAGCTGAGAGATAATAGTCTAGGTGCAAAAGTGAGGTCTTTCTCTTCAATTGTCTCACCTAAGACATGTCCTGGATTTTCTGGGGAGTGAAAGTGAGAACAGCACTTTATTTTCAATTACCTCTAAAGCTTCCTTGCTTTCCTGTTTACCTTTGGAGACTCAAGAACAAACACTAAAAGGTTCAGGCATGTGGAGGCTATAAACAGGCTGTGTCTTCACATGAGTAAATATTAACAATATCTGGTTTTCCTGTTACCCCATGAAGATAGGTACCAGGAGCTTTAATAATTAATCAGATTAGGACCTAAAAATCATTTCCCTTTTAGGAAGTTTCTTTCTGTTAGCTATCAATTAACACTGATGACTTCAGCTCCCTTCTCAGCATGTTTCAAAAAATGGGAAATGGAAAAGCTCTGCAGTGTGTTAATGGAGCCATAATACACATTGCCTAATGAAGCATGAAGGCCCTGTTTACTCTGAACACCGTAATTATTTAAGAGCTTTTAAGACCCAATGCCAAACCTTGACTCTCGCCTACTTCTTTCTCATGACTGGAATGAGGCACTTAATGTTTTATCTGAACTTGGTAGAGGGGAGCTGGAAATAAATAGCTAATTATGAATTTCCATTTGTCAAACTTTTTCATTGCCATGGAAGGCTTTTGCCTAGTCTGGGCTCTTGTAGATGCTTCACAGCAACTTTCAGAGCTAACATTTAATGAGTGCCTACTACATGCAGGGCCTTGCAAGGGGTATCCTGCATTGGTTGTGAGACTCAGACATGTCCAACAGCACATAGGCATCAAAATCTAGACCTACTGCCTTTTGAGACAGCAGAACCTGGTGTCTATATGCAGGAGCCTTGGAATCAGACTTTCTGTATTCAAATCCCGGCTCCATTACTTATGACTCTGTGACTCTGGGAACATTACTAAGCCTCTTTGTGATTTCTAGTCTCATGAATAAAACGGGGCTGTGACAAAGGGTTTTTGCTTAGTCAGACTTTAGTCAGGCTCCCCTGAATCCTCTTTCCAACAAGGCTTTTGCAAGTATTTCCTTGTACCATGTATTTTTAGCAAGAATCCTGTTAAGTCAGTTTAGGGAGATCTCCCCACACTCAATATTTGATAGCTGACCAAGCTCCTTATCCCCACTATCCCCAGGTGATATCGAATCACCCTGGCCTGCCTTCAGCAAGAATTCCGTTAGGTTGATTCAGCCCAAATCTCCCTAGACTTTATGTCTCCTCTACTAATTTTTTTTTCTACCAATGCCCCACTACACATTCCTCTTTGCCTATGAATTCCCACGTGTTCTGACTGGATTTGGAATTGAGCCCAGTTCTACACTGGAGTCTCTCTTCCTCTATTGCAATAGTCTTTGGAATAAAATCTGTCTTCACTGCCTTAACTTCTGTCTTCTGTCTGGCTATGGTTTTCCTTAACAGCTAGTGATAATAATGGTTATCACCTTACAGGGTTGTTGCTTAGACTAAATGACTGCCTTTCAGAACAGTACCTGGCACACACTAAGAGCTCAGCAAATGTTAGCTGTTGTTATTATCTAACTCTTTGTACCACATTATATGGCTTCTGAAAAATGTCAACAAACACTCACTGCATGCATGGAAAAGGGAAAAGGGCCAAACACTGGTGGAGGAGAAAGATCAGAGGCTAGCAACAGAAACATCTTGTCCAGCTTGCCCCTGCAGTTATCTATATGGCTAGTAATCTCCTCTCCCTCTGAGATTTAGATCCCTCGTCTATAAAATGGTAGCGGAATTTCTCCTTCCTGGCAGCCCTTGTGCCTGCTGTGAAGATTAAAGTCTACATCAACATGAGAGCCATTGGAAATTGGCTGGCACTGTGCTATAAGGGAGTGCAAGTGCACAATGCTGTTCTGTATACTTTAGGAGGTATGAGGACAGATAAGACTTATCCTTGTCCTCAAAAGGCTTGCCGCCTAATAGAATACCCAGACAAACATATAAGTAACAATAACACCTGAGAAGTAAAAGGGCACACAAAGCCAAAAAGTAGAGAGTTGGTGTGGGGACAAGTCATTCTCAGTGAGATAAGGAAAAGTGGCTTCCTGAAAGAAGTCACGCCCAGGTCAAGCCTTAAAACGATGAATGAGATCTAGATGAGTGTAGAATAAGTTGAAGGCATGCCAGGGGAAGGTAATAGCAAAATAAAGGCACAGTGTTGGTGACAAACAGAATGTGCGTATCTGAAGCATGGTGTTTTACGTAGTGTAGTTCAAACCCAGAGCATATCTAGGAAAAAAGCAGGCGCCTGTACAAAAGACTTGGCTTCAGTTTGAACCTCAGCTTTATCACTTAATAACTATGAGATTCTTAGACAAATCACTTTTTAAACTCATTTTCTACATCTGTAAAATGGGAATGCTAATCCTACGTAACTAATATTTATGAGGATTGATGAATTAATGCAGGTAAAATACTTAGAATAGAGCCTGACTCATAGCAGGTGATCAACAGATGCTGTCTAACGTTCATCACCAAGAGATAAGAAGTAAAGGTAGATTGGGATCAATTTGTGTAGGACTCAGCATATTCAAATAAGAAGCATGGCCTTTATTCAGTAAGTGATGGAAGAAAATTCATGGGCAGGCCAATGAAATGATCTCTGCTAAGAGGCATGGAAACTACTCAAGAGCTGCCTGGAAGATGACAAGGTGGGAGGGCTTCTGGGATGGATGAGCCTTGCTCATAGGTGAGGTTATATGCACAGTAGCATTTCCAGCTACATGGTACTTCCACATAGTAAAATGGAGAAGAAGGTATCATTTCTATCTCAATATGAGAAAATGAAGCCATAGGGCATCCAAACAATTTGCCAACTATAATGTAAATATTAGTGTCCCCTCCAAAATTAATGTTGAAACCTAATCTCCAAGGCAATATTATTAAGAGGTGAAGCCTTTAGGAGGTGACTGGATATGAGAACTTCATCTTCATCAGTGAAATTAAGTACTGATAAAAAGACTGGTGAGAACTAGCCAGATTCTTCTTCCCTTTTGCCATGTGAAGACACAGCAACAAGATGCCATTTTGGAAGCAGAGAGTGGCTCTCACCAGACACAGAATCTTGATCTTGGACTTCCCAGCCTCTAGAACAGTGAGAAATATATTTATGTTGTTTATAAATTACCTAGTCTTGGACATTTTGTTATAGCAGCACAAATGGACTAAGACATTGCCTAAATTCATATAGTTCAGCGAATCACTCTCAGTCATGAAACACCTGCAAGTGCCAGTGTGTGGGTTAGGTAGGCAGGTTAGGGGGCATTCATTTTAGCTGTTGACACCCCAGTGTCAGTGAGAGGTCAGGGAGCAGGTTTGAATACTTGCGGGAGGAAAGAGCCTGAGGACTCTGGATCTCTATGGGATATGAAGTGGCCAATGGGCAGACTTGGAAAGTAAACAAAGATGTCAGATTGGCTCAGAGTCCCCTGTGCTTTGCAGCCCTCATCTGATGTGATGTCTCTCCTGACTTCATATTGTCACCAGCACAATGGGTTTCTGCCCAGGGATCTCTGAGTTAGCGCACCTTTTGTTCTCCTCCATGACAGGAAACTGACAGACCACATGCTGGTGGATTTTAAAGGTCTGGCTTGGCTGTGCCCACTGCCCAAGAAAAGGACAGGGGTCTGAGGAAGAATCTGACAATGATCGTACCCTACAGACAGACCCTTCTGCTGCTCTCTCATCTTCCACTCGCAAAAGGAGCTCAGAGCAGAGGGGCATAGTAATGCTCCGAGGGCCTAATAATCAGAGACTCACCTACCATCACCTACCTGGCAAGGGGATGTGAGAAGTGAGTCCTGTATTGTCATATTGACTTCTGGGCCCCTTGAAATCTGTTGAAAAACATCACCCACCAGGTGAGGTTTCTTTCTCATAAACATGTCCTCAGGAATATAACACTGAGGCAAAGTGGTTTATACAACACCTTCCTGACAAGGCCCTCCGGAGCTCTTCAGAATGAGGTCAGAAATTCACAGGGATTCCTTCAGCTAGGGAGAAAGGAATGTGATAACCCTTTGGAAAATGTTTTATTTTGCCTTGACTTGTGTCAACTTATGTCATTTTCTTTAGCTGAAACTAAAAGCTGACTGTTAGAATTTTTGGCTATATGTCAGTGTCTAGAATAAACTCTGAGACTTGTTTTCAAAAATCTTAAGATAACGCCTGCCCCTTCTGCACAGTCTGGGTTATATCTATTTCCCTCAAGCACAGCCTGTGGCTTCTCACTGTTTCTAAGGTTGGGTCTAAACATCTGAAGTCCCTTGACTAACTGGTCTCTGTCTTTCTCATATTATATCTCCTATCAATTTTCTTAGTATGCCTTAACATTCACATACACTTAACCTCATTTTCTCCAACCTACTAGGCTCTATCTACTTCTTTGCTTTTCTCACATGCTTTTCTGCCTGGAAAGCTCTTTGCCAACGTTGGCTACTTATGAAAACCCTCCTCACCAAAGGCCAAAGGCCACCTTCTCTTTGAAGCCTTCTCAGATTACTTTCCCTACTAAAATGATTACTTTAGTGATCTCAAAGACTGTTGCTTGTACTTCTGTTATTCAATTCCTTTTATTCATTAATTCACCAGTTATTAATATCTATTTTCCCAAAAGCTACTATATGTATGGCTCTGTGTTGCACCTTGTAGAGATACAGAAATGAGTATCAAGAGAGAGAGTCAGGCAAAATGCTGAAAGAGAAGAGTGTAGTAATACAGTAGATACTTGTGCAAATATCATATTTTTTTCCTTTATAGACCATATATTTGCGGGAGGCAAAGTGGTATAAGGAAAAAGTGTTTGGTAATTGTCATCAAAAAGCCTGGGTACCATTACATTAACTGGCAGTGGAATTGAACTTTCAGTTCTTCTTCTGTAAATGGGGAAAATAATATCTCCTTCTTGGAGTATATCATAAGATTGAATTGAGCAATAAATATAATGTGCTTAGCTCATGACACCAACTCAATAAATAAACCTTTATCCCCAACTTTGCTAAACAGTAAGTGTTTGAGTAATCAGAACTTAGTCCACAGAAAAAGAATCAGATATTGTCTGGGTACCTGAAATGGAGATGGTAAAAATCCACTCAAAATAAGAACAAACAAAGGCAAGAAAAGTATCATGTAGAAGGAGTTTCAAGGCATATTCTTGCTCATTAGTATTTACTACAATCTAAAATGTGTTTGCTCACCGGTATTTACAAGTCTACCATGTGCATAAGCTGGGCACAAATAAAAAGCAAATAAGTAAAGTTGACATAGTCTGGATGGAAGAATTATTGACCCAGGGAAGCAGGTTCTGGGAAGAGAAGGGTATTGAATTTCTAAACTGAAAAAAAGCAAGGTATTTATGAATTAGAAGAACATTATTAAAGAAAAAAGTAACCAAACCTTTAAGATTAAAATTATTTCTTCTCTTTGGTTTCTTTGTTCTTCAACATTTCAAGGATGGCACTTAAGGTAAAGAAGCCCAATACGAAGTGGCAACCACCTTCTTCACTTTGATAATTTGGAGAAGTGATGTCCTAGCTTATATCTGCTGTAGAATTTATTGTATCAAAATATAAATTACTCTGTCCTCTTTTCTGTTGGACTGTGATATCCTTGGGGGCAAGAGAGAGGATAGCATTTATGGATGTTCTCCTGGACCTTGCCCTAAGCCAGAAAATATAAATAACCATGGAGGAGGAGAAGAAAGGGGAGTAATATGGTTTGGATCTGTGTTGCTGCCCAAATCTCGTGTCAAATTATAATCCCCAGTGCTGGAGGTGGGGTCTGGTGGGAGGTGATTAGATAATGGGGGCTTATTTCCCCTTTGGTGCTGTTTTTTAATTGTGTTTTCAGAAGATCTGACTGTTTAAAAGTGTGTGGCACTTCTGCCCTTTTTCTCTCTTCCTCTTGCTCTGGCCATGTGAAGTGCTGGCTCCCCCATTTGCCTTCTGCCATGATTGGAAGCTTCCTGAAGCCTCTCCAGAAGCAGAAGCCACTATGCTTTCTGTACAGTCTTTGGGAACCTGAGGCAATGAAACCTCTTTTCTTTATTAATTACCCAGTCTCAGATATTTCTTTATAGCAGTGTGAGGAAGGATTAATACAGAAAATTGATACCAAGGAGGGGAGCATTGCTATAAAGATACCTGAGGCCAGGAACAGTGGCTGACGCCTATAATCCCAGCATTTTGGGAGGCTGAGGTGGGCGGATCACCTGAACTCAAGAGTTTCAGACCAGCCTGGGCAACTTGGCAAAACCCCATCTCAACAACAACAACAACAACAAAATTAGCCAGGTGTGGTGGCGTGTTCCTGTAGTCCCAGCTACTCTGGAGTCTGAGGTGGAAGAATCTTGAACCTGAGAGGTGGAGGTTGCAGTGAGCTGAGATCATGCCACTGTACTCCAGCCTGGGTGACAGAGAGAAACCTTGTCTCAAAAAAAAAAAAAACAAAAACAAAAACAAAAACAAAAAAATCCCTGAAAATGTGGAAGCAACTTTGGAACTGGGCAATGTGCAGAGGTTGGAAGAGTTTCGAGGGATCCAAAGAAGACAGGAAGATGTGGGAAAGTTTGAAACTTCCTAGAGACATGTTGAATGGTTATGATCCAAATGCTGATAGTGATATGAACAATGAAGTCCAGCCTAAGGAGGTCTCAGATGGAGAAGAGGAACTTATTGGGAATTAGATTAAAGGTCACTTTTGCTATGCTTTAGCACAAAGCCTGGCTGCATCAGGCCTGTGCTCTAGGGATCTGTGGAACTTTGAACTTGAAAGTGATTATTTAGGATATCTGGCAGAAGAAATTTCTAAGCAGCAAAACATTCACGATGTGACCTGGCTGCTTCTAACAACCAATTGCTCATATATGTGAGCGAAGAAATGACCTAAAACTTGAACTTATATTTAAAAGGGAAGTAAAGCATAAAAGTTTGGAAAATTTGCAGCCTGGCCATGTGGTAGAAAGAAAAGCCCATTTTCAGGAAAGGAGTTCAAGCAGGCTGCAGAAATTTGCATAAGTAAGGAACCAAGTGCTAATATCCAATACAATGGGGAAAAGGCTCCAAAGACATTTCAAAGACCTTTGCAGCAGCCCCTCCCATCACAGGCTCAGAAGCCTGGGAGGGAAGAAGGGTTTCATGGACTAAACCCAGGGCCCCACTGCCCCGTGTAGCCTCAGTGCACTGCTCCCTACATCCTAGCCACTCCAGCTCCAGCTGTGGCTCAAAGGGGCCCAGGTACAGCTTGGGCTGCTTCTTCAGAGGGTACAGGTTGGAAGCCTTGGCAGCTTCCGTGTGGTGGTAAGCTTGCTCAGAGTGCAAGAGTAGAGGCTAGGGAGCCTCTGCCTAGATTTCAGAGAATGTATGGAATAGCCTGGATGTCCAAGAGGAGGCCTGCTGCAGGGGTAGAGCCCTTGTGGAGGACCTCTACCAGGGTAGTACAGAGGGGAAATGTGAGGTTGAAGCCCCCACACAGAGTCCCCACTGGGGCACTGCCTAGTGGAGTGATGAGAAGGGGATCACCATCCTGTAGACCCTGGAATGAGAGATCTACCAGTAGCTTGCATCCTGTACCTGGAAAAGTCACAGGCACTCGATTCCCCAATTAAAATGGTGACTTCAGTGATCTCAAATACTATTGCTTGCACTTTGGTTATTTCAAATAACCTGTTATTTGAGAGCAGCCGCAGGTACTGAACCCTGAAAAGCCACAGGGGTGGAGCTGCCTAAGGCCTTGGGAGCCCATCCCTTGCATCAGTGTGCCCTGGATGTGGGATATGGAGTCAAAGGAGATTACTTTGGAGCTTTAAGATTTAATAACTTCTCTGCTGAGTTTTGGACTTGTGTGGGGCCTGTAACCCCTTTCTTTTGACAGATTTCTCCCTTTTGGAATGGGAGTATTTACCCAATACCTGTATCCCCTTTTTATTTTGTGGTTAACTAACTTGTTTTATGGACTCATAGGCAGAAGGGACTTGCCTTGCCTTAGATGAGATTTTGGATTTTGGACTTTTGAGTTAATGCTGAAATGAGTTAAGGTTTTGCGGACTGTTGGGAAGGCATAATTATATTTTGAAATGCGAGAAGGACATGAGATTCAGGAGGGGCCAAAGGCAGAATAATATGGTCTGGATCAGTGTTCCCACCCAAATCTCATGTCGAATTGTAACCCCCAATGCTGAAGGTGGGGTCTGGTGGGAGGTGACTGGATCATGGGGGTGAATTTCCCCCTTTGGTGCTGTTCTCATGACAGAGTTTTCATGAGATCTGATTGTCTAAAAGTGTGTGGTGCCTCTACCCTCTCTCTGTCTTTCTCCTGCTCTGGCCATGTGAAGTGTTGGCTCCCCCTTTGCCTTCTGCCATGATTGGAAGCTTCCTGAGGCCTCCCCAGAAGCAGAAGCCAATTTGGATCCTGTACAGCCTTTGGAACCCTTAAGTAATGAAACTTCTTTTCTTTATAAATTATCTAGTCTCAGGTGTTTCTTTATAGCAATGTGAGAATGGACTAATATAGGGAAGGAAAGTATAAAAGAATGAGGAAGTAAATAAAGGAAAAGTAGAGAGAAACAGTAGGATTCCCTCTCCATTCTTTATCAGAATCAGATGATAATTACAGCTTCACTTGAAGTTAATTTCATTAAATTGTGAAATTGAACAGTTTGCAGACACTCGCATAACATTTATATCGTAGTTCTCAAACATTAATGAGTGAAGAAGTCCCTTTTAGCCCAGGAATCTGTACTTTAAAGAAACTCTCCAGATAACCCTGGAGCGAGTGGTCCTTGAACCACCCTTTGAGAAAGAAACACTGTATTCCCTTAGTGTCTCATTTTTGATTCATTCAGCCAATGAGTGTTTATCGAGGCCTATTATGTGTCTGGCACTGTGTTGGAATATGAAGAAACAGTGATGAATAGGTTGGGTAAAATCTCCACTTCTGTGAAGCTTGTACCTGAGTGGGGAATCCACGCAAAGGCATTCCGAAATAAATAGAACAGGCAAAAGTCTATTTTACTAATCAGGAAACTGTGACTCAAAGAGGGACCCTTCCAGCTCCAATTCAAAGCCTTTCTGAATAAACAAGCAAAACAACTTACAAATATATAAGCGTAAAATATACTTTAAGAACCTACTTTCTTTGTTCCCGTTCCAACCATTTTCCTTTGAAAGAAAAGGAATGAATGGGCACAGGGCTTTTAATTGTTGCTCAGAAAAAGTGCCATGACTGTGCTTTTCATCATGGTGCTGCCCCTCAGGTCGACGGTTCAGAAATACAGGAGCATGAGTAATCTTCCTTCATTTGGTTACTTCATGATTACAGGCATTCTGGCTCTGATGCCCTGGTCTCCCACTTGCTAGCTGTGTGATCTTGAACATTACATAACCTCCCTGATATTATGAACCCTAAAATATCTGAGGCCGGTCTCAATTAACTCAGAAAGTTGTTTTGCTAAGGTTAAGGACATGCCCATGACACTGCCTCAGGAGGTCCCGATGACCTGTGTCCAAGGTGGTTTGGTCACAGCTTGGTTTTATATATTTTAGGAGACATGAGGCATCAATCAATATGTGTAAGACATACATTGGTTCGGCCCAGAAAGGCAGGACAACTGGAAGTGGGGGCTTCTAATAGGTAGATAAAAGACAAAAAGTTGCATTCTTTTGGGTCTTTTATAGCCTTTCATTGAAGACACAACTCACATGTGAGTGGGGGTAAAGGAATAGTCACTTATGCCTTAGTCTGACTTGGTGAATCTGCATTTTTACATAAACAACAGGGTAGAAGAAGCAATTGGATATGCATTTGTCTCCGGTGAGCAGAAGAATGACCTTGATTCTGTCTGTCCTTTGTACTCCACCTGTGAAGATAGCTATCAGTTTACATAGCCAGGGTGAAATTCAACAGAACTGGTTTAGGGTGAAAGTCTTGAGGCCCACAACAAATTGCCTGTTGGCAAATTGTGAAGGAGACATGTAGCTTTTAAAGCAATCTTTGTAACTATCTTATTTTGGAACTAAAATAGGAGGCAGGTTTGCCTGACGCAGTTCCCAGCTTGACTTTTCCTTTTGGCTTCGTGATTTTGGGGTCCTGAGATTTATTTTCCTTTCACAATATGGTCTTCTGTTCTGTAAAATGGTAATAAAATTAGTACCTGCCTAATAAGATTAAAATCAGTTAATTCATGTAAAATGTTAAACGCAGATTCTGGTATAATAAGTGTCCCATAAGTCTTAGCATCTGTTGTAATTGTTTATATTGTTAGTCTAAAAGTCCTTTAAATGAGTTCCCTGTAGAAGTCCCGCAGTGTCTGTGAGGACTCTCCCTGAAGACTATTCCTTAGAGATGCATTATTTTCTTCCACTTAATATGCCTGCACTGGCACCTGCTTCGCACCCAGTGAGGTGCTAGGTGCTGTGAAAGGTATTGCTGTCAGGAACCTCACAATCTAATGGTAGAGGCAGATGCCTACACAACAGACCATTCTATATAGTAGAATAACGGCAGTGCTGGGAAAAGGTAATGCAAGACCGTGAAGGGATAGAAAGGCTGGGGTGGGTCAGAGAGGGCTCCATAGTAGAGGTGCCACTTGAACTGGAGAATGAAGGCAGAAAAACAGGCAAAGGACATTCCACGCAGGGATTTAGGCCTTGCTTTACAGAGACCACGAGAGGTTTTTAAAAATGGCCCCAGAACATTAAAAGTGTGCTTTCAGACAATAATGCTGGTCACATTAAGGAATGGTTGGAATGGATTTTAGTTTTCTGTACTAGTCTATCTCTTATTGATCCTAAGTGTCACAAAGTCTGGGAGAGGTGAAAGAACACAGCATCTTTGAGAAATAACTAACAGTTTATTGCACTATCAAAGGTTGAGCTGTGTGGAAAAAGGTGATAGGAGACAAGGCTGGAGGGCTAGTCTGGGACCCATAGAAAGGCAGGCTCAGAAATCGACTTTCTTCTGAGGGCAGAGAAGCTATCGGTAGAAGGAGGGGTGGCTGTCCCCTGACTCCTCTCTGATGGTATGCTCCACATACACATAGACATTTGCACAAATACATTAAGTCGTCTTAGATTTTTAGAAAATCTATTTCAGAGCCATGAAGTTAAGGCTAGAACACAGAAGGTTTCAGATTCCATGCTGAAAAGTTTGCACCTTATTCTGCAGAATGAAATAAAAGTTTCATAAGAAGAGTCACATGTACCATGGTGGATGATGCCGGTGCCCCACTCAGGCCCCTTTAGTATTTGCGTACCCATTCCCAGGTGCTGTGAGTGTTGACCAGTCAGGCCTGCATCACTTCTCTGAAAAATGGGAGCCTTTCCAGGACAGTCCTCCACCAACGACCGTTGTGCAAAGGGCTACTTCCCTTGCCTCAGGGTGGGACTGACTGTGGGTGATTTGTGCTCCTGTGGGATTGGCTGTGACTGAGATTTTCCCCTCTTATTCTGCTTCTTTTACTTTCCTTCTCCCAAGTGCACTCCCCCCACTAAATCACCAGAATGAGAATCCCATCTGAGATTTGGCTTCTAGGGATCTTGACCTAAGTAAGCCATGTGCTAACCTGTTTTAGTAGATACTAACTCTAGAAGCCACCTACAGGGAAAATTGAAGACAGAGAATGAAAGCCTCATTTTCTTCAAACTATAGTAGAAGTTTTTAATGATGATTTATCCATCCATATTCCCTATCTTGAATCATTATTTAGCTTTTGATGTCCATTTTCATCTCTCCTGACAGTGTTGGTATTTATTTTACCATAGGCAGTACCTTTCATGATGCCAGTAAAAAGCAGTGAAACAGAAATTCCCCTGGCTTTCTTTGGGCATACTTCTGAGAATTTTAACATTTCTCTAAGATATAAATAAGCAAAAACCTCCCATTTGCCTGTAGGTGGGTGTCTGAAGGACATAAACTTCAGTAAGCCAGCTTGTTCTTGTTGACAACCTGAATCTAATTATGCACACGCAAGCACACCCACAAACATCCAACCTTCGTCAGCCTAACATTCTGGTGCAGCGTTGATAAATATTTGTGTTTAATGGAACTTAGGGGGAGCATTTTGATTTCTAAACATTGGCTGGTGAGTAATTATTTTGCCAAGAGCACAGCAAGAATTTTGCAATCTTGACTATTCCTAGGCTTTTGATGACATACAATTACTCCACACCGCATAATGGAGTTGAGAGAAATTCTTTAAAGAACTTGTCACGAGGGAATACTTTCATCAAGAATAAGGGTGGGAACACCAAATGAATTTCAAGACAGTGCATTTTCACATTTTAACCACCATTCTTTTCACCTTTTGACATATGACTCTTCCGAAGGGCTCTGTTTCTGCAATGGGGCAAAAGGAGCAATAATGGGCTCAGTCCTTGTTCCTATCTGCCAGGTTTTAGAAAAGCACCCGCTTTTCAGTTGAACAGACCTACGGATGAATCCCTAATTGTTGTGTGAGCTTGGAGGTATCTTCAGTTTTGAGCAAGGGGGCAGAAGTGTGAACTGGGAAAGGGTAAGATCCTATAGAGGCAGGTATACCGGGCTCCATTGACTGTGTCACTTTGGGTGAAATAGTTTTCACCTTAGGGTATCCATTTGTATTAATCTAACATGAGAATTGTAACACCTCGCTGTCGTCAGGGTTGTAGTGAGGAGTAACTGAGATGACGTGTAAACTAGTATAACACGGTTCACAGAGAGAACATTGGACAAATGTGGGCTCTTCTCTAGGTGCCAGGTTGAGAGTCAAGCTCTCCAATTCCACATCACTTCGAGTCACAGGGGCACAAGGGAAGCCTGCGATGTCATCGAAAGGCCCTGGCCAGGGAGACTGGGAGGCTGCTTCTGGTCTCTCTCACTTCCATTTATGTGTTGTGGATTTGACAGACATTGTGCCTTCTATGTGCCTTCCTTTGTATTTAGCCTTCAATTGTTTGTATTTATTCTTCAATACCTTTGCCTTCTGAACCCTTTACTTGTCCTTGAGTACTGGCTATGTTACTTAAGTTTTATTTTTAGAAGCATATGTTTTATTTTAGAAGTGTATGTCTTAACTCTCCAACCAGGACATCAACTGCTTGAGGTTAGAGACTAATCATATTCATCTCTGCATCTACCCCATCTACCCCACCCCCATCCAGTTCATAAAATGCACCCAGCACACGTTGACTGTTAAGTAAATATTGATTGATTGATGATTTTTGGCCAGTTTGTGAATTAGGCCCTTGATTTAGAATATAAGGTATTTGTTGATATTATTTATCTTCATTTAACAGTTACTTCTTGTGTACTGGTTTAGGCACTGGGAAAATAGTGGTGAATATGATAGACAAGTTCCCTGTCCTCAATGAGCATTTTAGTGAGGAAGAGACAATTATCAAGTGTGGAAGAGAACAGGTAGCGATAAGTGTTATGATGGGAATAACTCAAGGTGCTTTGCTGGAGTGGTAAGAGGATTGATAGGGTGGCCAGAGACAGCCTCTATGAGGAAGTCAAACCTAAGCTGAGCTGCAGATGACCAGTGGGAACCAGCCATGCAGAGATACACAGAAAGAATGTTTCAGAATGATGGAACAGCTCGGGCTAAAATCCTCAGACAAATGCTCATGCAAAGGTCCTAGTTCATCAAGTTAGGGGACCAGAAAGAATGCAGATGGGAGGGAAAGCACGGTGGGGACTGTGGTTGAGGATCAGGTTTCTAAGTACTTAAGCACATGAAATGATCCACTCTCAACACACGGCACTGTCATTCTTAGTGGCTCGGTGCTTTTGCTTTTCAACATTCAGCAGGCAGCACTATTTTGACATTCTCTTGTTCTACATTGAGAAGAAATAGCCCCAAATTTCTTATGATTTCTTCCCTTTAGTAAAGTAATTTATGAGCCATACTCACTGCTAAATTTGCTTTTCTTCCCTGCACTTACCTACTTCAGAATTTGCAAAATTTTCAGAAAAAATGATGAAAAGGATGCTAAGTTGTCACTGATCTACTTATTTACAGTTTTTTGTTTGTTTTTTTGTTGTTGTTGTTGTTTCTTTGTTTTTTTTGAGACAGAGTTTCACTCTTTCACCCAGGCTGGAATGAGGTGGCATGATCTCGGCTCACTGCAACGTCTGTCCCCCAAGTTCAAGCGATTCTCCTGCCTCAGCCTCCCGAGTAGTTGGGATTATAGGCACCTGCCACCACGCCTGGCTAATTTTTGTATTTTTAGTAGAGACAGGGTTTCACCACTTTGACCAGGTCTCGAACTCCTGACCTCAGGTGATTCACCTGCCTTGGCCTCCCAAAGTCCTAGGATTACAGGTGTGAGCCACCTTGCCTGGCTTATTTACACATTCATTTGTTCTTTATCTACTTTCCCAAAAGATTTGTGGCTGCCTATGTTAAAAAGCACAGATTATCTATATCGATACCTATATATAAATATATCTATATCTACATTTAAATCAAACAACTTAAACAAAATATTATGACAAACCAAGTCATACCACAGCCTGTGCTGATGGGTTGGTGAGGAGCTGCACGCTGTGCCAGAGAAGGTAATGGAGGGGCACAGCCAAGCTGCCGGGCAGCCGGTACAACAACTTCCCACAGCCCACAATGTACTCACAGTTTTGAGTTTCATTCCAGTTATGGGATGAGACTGTGAGGCCTCAGGCAGCTCACCTCCCTTCTGGGCTTCAGTTTCATCTGAGAAATGAGGGAGTTACTAGGTAAGAAGACTAAATCTGTGGGCTTGTCTAGTTTTAACATTTTGTGTTAAATTTTGTGTTTAACATTCTAGTTGTGGCTTGAGCCACAGACTGGCCAGGGTGGAATTGCCAGGTAGGAAAGCATACTTGGAAGAGGTCAGTCCTGCTGCTGGAGAAGACAAGGTGTTCCAAAGGGGCCTGCTCACTCTTTAAATGGCGTAGTGTGATGGTTAAGAGCCTACATTCTGACAGGTAGACTCCCTCAGTTTGCACCCTTTGTTGAGTTACCGAGTTTTTCTTTGCATCTTTATGTGATAGGGCTTGTCTTAGTCTTTTCAGGCTGCTATAGCAAAATACCACAGTACTGAGTGGCTTATATATAACAGAAACTTATTTCTCCGAGTTCTGGAGGCTGGAAAGTTCAACAACAAGGCACTGGCTGGTTTGGTGTCTGGCAAGGCCTGCTTCCTGGTTCACAGATGGCCATCTGAGAGTGGAGTAAACACAAAATGTTTCTTCTCTGCTCTTATGCCACAACAGTCAACACAGAAGACTTATGTGACTAAATGTTTAGGGATTTTCTCTCTACCATCAAGCAAGCAATCAATTCTGCAGTGGATACCAGCTGGGTGTCCTCAATTCAATTCAATTCAATTCAATTCAGTTCTTACACTATCTATCTGCAGGGCTATCTACTAGCCCTTTCAAATTGAAGGCTCAGTCCCCAAGACTGTCTCCTACTTTTTTTTTTTTTTTTTGATGTGGAGTCTCGCTCTGTCACCCAGGCTGGAGTGCCATGGTGCAATCTCTGCTCACTGCAACCTCCACCTCCTGGGCTCAAGCAATTCTCCTGCCTCAGCCCTCTGAGTAGCTGGGATTACAGGCACCCATCACCATGCCTGGCTAATTTTTGTATTTTTAGTAGAGATGGGGTTTCACCCTGTTGGCCAGGCTGGTTTCAGACTCCTGATCGCGAGTGATCCACCTGCCTTGGCCTCCCAAAGTGCTGAGATTACAGGTGTGAGCCACTGCACCCGGCCTCTGTCCCTTACTTTTGATGCCTAGTTAAGCCTCAGGCTGCTTTACCTGTGCTTCTGACCAATCAGATATAAATCAGGGATCTCATTACCCACCTCCTTGGGTTCTATAAATTTGTTAGAGCAGTTCACAGAACTCAGGGAAACACTTACTTATGCTTAATGGTTTATTATAAAGAATATTACAAAGGATACAAATAAAGAGATGCATAAGGTGAGGTATGGGGATGGGCATAGAGCTCCCATGACATTCCTGGGTGCACCACCCTCCAGGGACCTTTACGTGTTCAGCTATCTGGAGGCTCTCTGAATTCTGTCCTCTTGGGCCTTTTATGGAGACTTCATTGGATAGGCTCAATTGACAGCCATGTAGAAATGTGATTGGACAAGAAGAGTATAATCTAATAGTCATAACTGAGCGGGGACCCCCAGCAAGTCCTGCCTGTTCAAATTCTTTTTGGCCTCTCTGTGCAGTGTTCCTTCCCCAGGGTACGAGGCAGAACCTCTTTGGAAGCAGAGGTCTTATGATCTACAATCAGACAAGGTGGGTCAGAAAATTTCTTTATGACCAGAGGTGGGGGAAGATTAGAGTATATTTTTAGTTTCTAAATCCTGCCTTGAGGAGAAAAAGAAGCAGGTGAAAAAACGGCAGGAGAAGGTCAGTGAGAGAGAGCTTCTGCTTTCTGACACCTAAAATGCCCCAACATTATAACAAAAGACTGTAATAAGGGCTATGGGAGTGATAAACTGGGAACTGTGGATGAAAACACACACACATACACACACACACACGTACACACGTACACACATACACAATCTCATAATATCACACCATATTTTTACTATGTTCTCACATGGCTGAAGGGGGCAAATGAGCTCTCTGGGGTCCCTTTTACAAGAGCACTAATCTCATTTATGAGGGCCTCTAACCTGACCTAATCGCCTCCCCAAGGCCCTGCCCCCAAATACCATCACCTTGGGGGTTGGGTTTCAACATGTGAATTTTGCAGTGACACAAATATTCAGTGTTTAGCAGGTCTATGGACACAATGAATGGTGTTAATACTTCTAAAATGGGATTAATGGTAGGGCGGTTGACGACATCAACGACAATTATTCATGGAGAACACTAAATGTTCAGAAAATAGTAATGCCTGCTGCTGTCTTTGCTACTGTTCAGCACCTAGAACTTCTCAAAGGAGAGGACATCAGTGCTTCCATGCACACTCATGCCCAGAGAGTGACTCTGGTGAAGGCTTTGAGCAATAATGTAAGATAAGATAAGAGCCTGGACCCCCACCTCTCAGATGTGACACAGAAGTGAACAGGGTACTCAACAAGAATTGCTCTCATTTACTAAGCATTTTCTGTGTGCCACACGCTGTGATGGATACCACATGGCGTCTTTTCATATAATTTTGTCAACAACGCTGTGAGGTGAGTGGAGACGCTGAGGATCGGTGCAATCTGCCCCTGCTGGAACTCAGGTCCATCTGACTCACAAGTCCATGCTCTCAAAGCAAGCCAAATACTTGTGGAATTTAAAATGCTAACCTCTGAGCACAGCCAGTCTGGGGACTGCCAGAGTGCCTGCTCTCTGATGCAGGAAAATACTATCTGAGGACACGGAAGCTGAGTGAGGTGCCTGAAAAAGACAATTTGGAAGGTGCAGGGTGAAAAAAGAATCAGTCTCTCTTTCTCTCTACACACACATATACACACACATACCATATTTGTGGCATAAAGCTTTCCACTTAGAGTCAGAAAACTTGGATTCGAGTATTTGTTGCTCTTTCACTTACAGGGATGTGAACTTTGGTAAGTCATTTCCTTAGTTTTGTCATCTATAAAATGGAAAGTCAGGTATTTCTCAACTTCTTCATAGAGTAGCACAAAGCTTAAATCCTATAGATAATGGATATGAATGTTCTTTGTAAGTAGTATAGCAGTATTAATGGTATTTGATTTTTAAAATCACTTATACTCAATATTACCAAGATTTTGGATTGCTTCCTTCCCGAGAGACTTCCCTCCCTTTTCAAAAAATCATGATCATCCTTTTAGCAATGATTCTGTCCCAGAGGACACCCATGTGGATCAGGGAAAGAACAAATTGCCTTAATTTAGTTCCAAAGATATTTGAGGAGATCAATTTCCAGAGTGTTGTCAAGGGGCGAATGTGTGGACACTGAATTTTAGTGAAGAGTAATGGCTCACCTCTGTCAATAGAGGCAACAAGGAGCATGGTGAGGGTGGGAAAGCTGCCAGCCCATGTAATCTGCAGCTGAGAGAGGAGGCTTCCATTCGAAAGCAAAAAGAGTTAGGTGGAAATGCTTAGTTCCTGTCTTTTTCTTTTTGGAGACATGTAATTACTGTGTTGATGTGTTGACCATTCAGGTTTGCTTGTTTTGTAATTATTTCTTCCTTCCTTTTTCTTTGTTTATCCTACCTTAATGGGATAATTAGACCTGCAGGTGCTCATCAAATACAGTGGGTGCCTGGGAACGCACTCCCTGGAGGGTGGGTAAGGCAGGTGCCAAGAGAGGGCTAATGCAGGGGTGCAGGCACAGGGCTGAGCATTATAGCTCTCAGCACTCGTCTGACTTGGGCACTCCTTCCTGAGTGGGAGGGTGCACTTGTTAAAGTGTCTGTTTCCGAGATGTGTCTCTGGAGAGCACAGAGTGAGCCAGTGTGAGGCCATCTGGGTCTGCCCCTCTCATCCATGTGGTCTGACCACTTAGCCTTCTGAGTTTCAGTTGCTTCATCTGCAAAATGGTAATAAGGATGCCTCCTGCTCCTCAAGGCTGTGGGGAGAATCACATTCACAATGTATTATTTTATTCCCTCAAAAGGTCTTAACTGAGCAACTACTGTATTCCAGGCACTGGGAATACAGCCATGAAAATACAAAGATCTCATTCCCTAGGGAGCTCACATTCTATAAGTAAAATGTATAGCAAGTCAGATAGTGAGGAGTGCTGTGGAGAAGCATATCATAGGAAGCAGACAGGGAGTTTCAGGGGAGGTGGGCACAGTTACAATTTTCCTTTAGGCCAATAGGAAAGATAACATTTGAACACAGTTCTGAAGTAGGTGAGGAAACAAGCCAGGTAGATATCTGAGGGAGGAATGTTCAGGATAGGGGAAACAGTAAGTGCAAAGTGATGTGATATGTGTGAAAATACCTTATAAATGGTAAAGGATTGTCTAAGAATAGCTGTTGTTATTATAACTCTTAAATACAGATAGCCTGATAACAGAGATTTTTCATCAATATGTATTACTGCCTTGTAGTGCTACAGAAGTCTTTCTATAAGTTCCTATCAAGTCTTAGCAACTTAGCAGTTCATGGAACTCCTCGGAGAAAGGCACAAGACGGTCTCTCCAGCATTTTCACCTTCACAGTATTATTCCTGTATTAACCGTTTCTTAGGCCATGTTTAAAAGAACTACAGGCAATTAACAAGTCAACTAAACTTAAAAAAAATGGTCAGACCAGTTTTGCATTCTGTGAACCACAAAGAAAAAAGTAGTTGCTGAATGTTTTTTGGTTTCTGCTTTACTTTTCATTTGGTTGTGCTAGAATGGTGAAGTCTGCCTCCCTAGTATAAAATGTACATTTCTACTGACATTTAAAAAATGGCTCTGAGGGTTTCAGACAGAAGGCTCTCTAGATGTGCAAGAAGTTTCAATTAATCTGTTTGGGAACATTGTCATTTTTTTTTTTTTTTGAGATGCTTTTTGGTGTCAGGAGGCCTCAGCTAAGACAGGTGGGAGAGTTAATGAACAGAATTGATAATGACAGGTAGGAAAATTGATTGTCAGCCAAGAAATGGCAGGAACATAAGCAGGGAGATCTGTCTAGGGAGACGGAGGATGGGGCTGTCAGTGATGGGAAATAGAGATGGGTTGTGGTAGGGGAAATACTATAGCTACTGACAGAAGACAGTGCCAACCTGAGACTGGGAAATGGAGCTCAAAGGCATATGACCACTTAGGACTTAAGAAGAGAGGCTAATTTCTCATTGCATTATTTCTGGGCTACTTCTTACCTCCCAAACTCAAATGGATTCAAGGCTGGTAAAGAAAGTCAATATGATATTGCTAAGCCTGGCTTTCTCTGTTTAGCCCCTGGATAAGCTTTTTATTCCAAGCTCCTTGTCTTCTAGCCTTACCATGGCTGGCAGCAAAGATAATTAGTCTTGTGATCTTGCATTGCTGAGCTTAAAAGAACCTCTTGTCCAAGAGTCACGTTATGGTGGTGGATGCTCAATGCCTTGAAACAGAAAGTGACTTTGATCAGGTTCCTACAGGCATTTGATGGAAAATTCAGGACTGGAGCCAAGGTCCAGTCTCCAAGTTAGGAACTTTTAAAAATCATTTCATGTTGTTTGAGAAGCATACTCCATATTAATATGTGTGATTTGTTGAGTGGCCAATTTGTCAGTGTTTACTGAGTAAACCTACAGAGAGATCCTGTTCTGGCCAGTGTTCAAATGATAACTACACCTACACCTAGACAGTTGGATTCTGAAATATTTGGAAATATGAGCCAAGGAAAGTTGAATGGATAGGGCAAAAAATGCATAGGATAAAGTATGATTTGGAGGACTTGGGTTCACATCCTGACTGATGAGATACTGGCTGGGGGCTTTGGGTCAGGCATAGAACCATGGATGCATATGGTCAAGAAGGAGCTTAATGAATATCTAAGTCAACTCTTCATCATTTCACAGTCCCCTGTACCATATCTCTGAGCAGTCCTCTGGTCCTGTGATGGTACAGGTGCTCATTTCCAAAGACGGCAACTCCAATTGTTGGAAAGGTCATTTTCTTGCCAGCCTAAACTCATAAATTCATCTTTAATAAATTTCTCCAATATTACTTCTCTGGACCTCAGTTTTCTTGTTAGAAAATTGCAAATTATATTACCAGTATGTTCTACCTCTCTGATGGGGTAGAAGTAAGATTATACAATAAAATACAATAAAAAAGAAGCAGTAGTGATATAGCAAAAAGTGAACTGGAAGTCCCTGCTACTTACTGTGAGACTGAAAAGTCTCTTTGAGCTTCAACTTTATGCTCCATAAAATGGAAATGGAAATACTTGCCCTTTTTCGCTGGCAGGATTTTTGTAAGGATCCAACAGAGAAGATAAGAAAAAGAGGCAATACGATGTAGCCAAAGAATATTACATTGGAGACAGAAAAATCTGCCATCAGCTTCCTACATTTAATCACTTTACATTTATGCAGAAATCCTTCAACATCTCTGAGCATTAATTTCCCGACGTGCAAGGTAGAGGTATAGTACCTACTTCTTCCTTTTGCAAGGTTGTTAAAATCAAATTATCTATGATTTGCACACCATCACTCTGTTGCGTGTGTGAGGTTATGGTTATTCCTCTGTGAGTGTCAGAGAGCCCGTGCCTTCCCTCCACATTCCTTACTGTGCCATGCTCCTCCAGGGAGTCAGCCCTTATATCAGAGGCCACTGTGACAGTGGCTTCATGTTATCAAGAGTGGGCAATCTTTGCTGGTGTCTGAAAGCCAAGGTGAGCATCTCAGGCAAGCCTTGGGGGTGCTTAAGGCTGAATATTCACTTGTCTTTCAGCAGAACAAAAGGCAGCACTCCATCCTGGCCACATTCGTGATGGATTAAAAGGTGTATTCATGTCACTTCTCCTGTGGGCCTCAGATGCCATCTAACTTAGTCATAGTGAAGGTGTTTCATCTAGCACTAGGCCAAAACTCAGACTCAAGCTCTCCAGCACTCATTGGATTAAAAAATGTCGAGCTGAAAGCAAGCTTCGATCATCTAGTCTACCTCTGATTGTGTAGCTAGGGAATCTAAAGCCCAAGGAAATTCTTACCCCAGAATAAGTCACAGTTAATATCACAAAGAGGCCTAGAACTCAAGGCCCCTCACTCCAGGTGCAGGGATCTTTGATTCACACCATGCAGTTGCAATTCAACAAATAGTGAGGGCCTACTGTGTTTTAGACACTGGGTCAGACTCTATTAAGTTCCCAAAATGAAAAGGCCTATTGCTGCTTGAAAAAGCTAGAGAGTAATTCAGGTGATTTGCATGCAAATAAACAACTCAAGTCCAACTCTAGTCTAGAAAGGCTTTATCCTATACCTCTTTATATCACTATCTTTCCAAAAGTTAGTGTTGAGCAAAATGGGCCAAATTTCTAACTCTTAAAGCTTGTTTCAATATCTCTAAAATGGGAACATTATGTATTCATTCATTCATTGACTGTCAAATATTTATTAATACCTACATACCACATTATTCATAACTAGGGCTGTACATCATCATTAGAACTTCAACAAAACACACAAACTCAGGTTCCACCTCCAACAGACATACTGATTTAATAACTCCAGAGTTAGATCTAGAGGATTTGCATCACGAACAAACTAGCTCAGGTAACCATGACAAGCAGCCAAGTTGAGAATTCATGGTTTACCATATATGAGATACCATACCAGACACGAGGACTGTGGAGGTATACAAATCCTACACTTGCCCTTGAAGAACTCACAGTCTAGTTGGAGGTGGGGAGTCTGGACAGACGGGTTAATTGGCTATGATATTGCAGTCTGATAAGTGTTATGCCAGAAGCAAACACTAGTGCCGCAGAATATAGCCCTAGGGCACCTAAGTCATCTTAGAAATTGGGTAAGGCTTTCTGGAGTGGGAGTTGGTTGAGCTGAATCTTTAAGGATATATATGAGTTAGCTACTAATACTTGGATGACCAGGGTGATGTGGGTAGTTCAGGGACAGAGAAAAATAGGAAGACAAAATGTCATTTAATGTATTCAGAGGATTGCAAAAATGAATGGGAAAGGAGTGGTGAGAGACAAGGCTGAGGAGAAGGGTAGGGGTGAACCCTAGCAGGCCTTTATCCTCCGGGCAATGAGGAGGAGCCAAGGATTTATTTTAAGCAGAGGAATGACATGATTCAGTTTGAACTTCAGCAGATTACTTTGGCAGCTGCGTGGGGAATAGATGGGGAATACATTGGGAAAGACAGAGGGAGAGAGTAGGTTGAGGTGGTGATAGTTCTGCTTGTTGTCTACACCAGACTGTTGGGAGATCCTGTGAGATGATGGGAAATCACTCGATAAACAGTATCCCTCTGCAGAAAAGACACATGTGCCATTACTTTTATTACACTTCACGACTTTGAGCGGAGTCAGGGAGTCACAGTTAAAAAGGAAAGGGACTGAAAAGGTGGTTGGTGGAAGAGTTAGAGGGGAGGAAGGGAGGGAGGCAGGAAGATGACAGAGGAGTACTCGGTGTCAAATGGTGTTTAAAATATTCTTCTTGCATCACACTAGCTCTTAATTGGTACCAACCACTGAGGGGCTGATTGATCCCAGCAAGAGTCCAGCAAAACAGATAATTTCTTACAAGTATCTGAAATTCATGAACTCTGTGGGGTTCCACACACCAACGCTTTGTTGTTGCTAAAGTCTGAGACTTCCTTGAAGGGATAAGTATCCAGGGGTGGCAGAGTTTTTTATTTTTTCTTTTCAAAATGCAGAATATATTTATATAGTTAATGCCTGTGGTCTTGCTGAGCAGATGAAAAGACAATACAGCAAAGAGCTGGGCTACCAAGCTACTTGTTAACGTAATGGACTCATTAAAGAGCTGTTATGGCTAGAAGGATGTGCACCGTAAATCTAATTTTACATTAAGGCCTTGATATATAAAAGACTCGCTTACCACACACTCAGGGTTTGGGTCAAAGGAAGTTACCCTGTAATGTTGCCTGTCATTTACAACTAGAACATGGGTTCTCTTCAGATTTCTTGGGCATTTATTTGCACAGTGGGAAGGCAGACTACATTTATTGAGAACCTAACTATGTGCCAGGTAGTTTGTCTTTGATTATTTTCCCTTAGAAGCCCTATCAGGATAAATACTTCTCTTTCTTAGATTTGAAAACGAACCAAAAAAGACTACATCATCTGTCCGAGGTCCCACTAGTAAATGCCTTGGAGAGTTATCTGGGCACCAAGACTACAGAGCTTTTGAGTTAAGGCATGGTTTCGGCTACTCATTGAATTACTTTTACTGACATTGGCATACTACAGACAAAGCATTTTATTTATTGGAAGTGTGTAGATATTGATCACAACAGTATGCTCTTTATGAGGACTTTCAGGTCTCAATACTGGGATATACTTGCTGTTTCTGGAAGCCAGTTTGTATTTGTCTCCTAGAGAAAACTTGATATATCAGAAAGTTGTGGAACTAATGCACAAGGTCTTGGCACCCTGTTAGATTAAATAGGACATTAGGAAATTCTTTGCGGATGCTAACCCTACCCTGGGTTTCCCCTTATTTTGTTATTGAATGTTTTTCTAATCTATTTACTGTAACAACAACAATGATGACATACACAACAACAAAAATATTCTCCTTATTCTTACGGTGTTGAACTGGCTGCCTCATTTTTCTCTTGGTGTGTTTAATCTTCAACTCACACGTGCACACACACACACACCCACACACACACCTCTTTTTGTGCTGCTTTTTTTACACTCTACCCTGGGACAGGTTGTGTGTATGTGCATTTGTGGCACAAATGTCCTTATTAATTCCAGGTAGATCCATGGTGAAGGCTAACAAATCCTGTTGAAGTTAGTTAGTGACTTTATGACAAATATCTGCCTGCTGTTAAAAATGTGATATCGCACAACGCAATCTTTAGATGTTTGTTCTCGGTGACGTGAAAGTGAGTACTGATTTTTTTCTCCTTTGTAAACCATTTGGTTGTCATGTAGACTCAAGCCTTTTAAAGAGAATAACAGAAACACCCTGTTAATTTGTCATGGAAATGGATGAATCTGGACCTCACAGTCCATTAGGGAGACAGACATGTATGCAGATAAATTATGATAAATGTGATGCAATAAGGATACGATTCTAGTTACATAGGACTACTTTATAGTTTACATCACTTTCTCATATCTATTAGTTTATTTGATCCTCACAATGCGGTGGCCATGCCAGGAATGAAAATTCTGTTTCACAGATGGGGAAATGGAGGAACAGAGAATTACATGCCCTGTTTAGCCTGAGTCATAGTTGAGAATTAAACCAGTGCACTTTCTCTCTTACATAGTGCTCATTGCTTGCCGAGTCAGAAAGAGATTCTTTTATGCTTGACTCTAGGAAAGCAAGCAAGACACTAAAAACTTGATAAAAGAACAAACAACAGAACAAGTTGGTTTAATAACAGATTTATTTCCAGTGTCAAGTGTTCTGCCATTTTCACAATACTCATCAATTTCCCAGAGCATCTGAGCAGAAAGACCATCCATTCTGGCTTCTGTGAAATAGATTTGCATCTTGATTCTTTCTAGACCTTCCTCACAAAGAGTAGGCCCCATTTGTGGTGGTTCCTTATTACTCTTATGGATGATGTGTTCAGCTATAAGGACACTGTTATTATAAATAGCAAGATGGCAATTAATACTCTCCTCAACTCTTACGAGTTAGAAGCCTCCCAGGAACATCCATTTCAGGAACTTTCATTTCAAAGGAAATGCCGTCAATAGGAAGTAGTTATTTAATTTCCAAGCAGGCTGAGAGCTTTTCTATTTGAGAGCTTCTACGCAAATATAAGTGGATTATTATATTAATCATTTTTAATAAGGCAGTTGAGGCAAGAAACTGCCACAGAATAAAAACAAACCAGAAAACTCACCCCACATCAAGAAAAGCACATTTTAGGCAAATCTTAACAAATGAGCCCTTGAGTTTTGCTGCCCCCTGCCCGTGACAGATGTATTTGCTAGGAAGCCCTGTGCCCTTATTTGGCCACCCCCATGTCTTGTAGTGCAGTAGAGAGAATAAGCATGAGCCTGGTATGGCAGAAATTTTGTGAAGTTTGGAGCCAAACTCTGAGACAGACTCTGATTACCAGAGAGTAATCCTTTGTGAAGATAATGTTACTAACATCATTGGACCAGAGAAAAAGATGCCTCTTTCTAGACAATCCATTTTCTCTCCATCAGAGCTCTCTCTGTGAAAGAACACCACTGGTTCCAACACCAAGGTGCTGTGAGAAAAAAGGCTGTAAAGCTTTTGAAAGCAGCTAGCTACCTTGGAAGGTTTTATTCACTAAGCAGAAGACAAACTCCATTTTGAAGTTGTCAGCATGGGCCAATAATGATATTTAGATAAACTCTACTGCTGGTGAATTAAAAATTGGTGTAATAGATTTATTGATTTCCAGAGAGTTTCAACTGAGGCAGTTTCAATTTGTATCATTGGATTTCTTTACAAACTCTGTGTTGTCATTCCCAGGTAAAGTGATCCCAGCTTAATCGACAATTGTCTTCTTATAGGCATTTTATGTAGGAGATGCTGCTTATCACTCACAGCCACATTGCAAGGAGGACATAAATCTCTAGTAATGCAGGTGGACCATTTCACATACTTGAAGGGGGTAGATGCTCGCGCACATCCCAGCCCACTTCCTTTAGAACGCAACCACACACTGAAGAAGGAGCTATTTGAAGTGTAGAACTGCCCACTACGGGCTATTCATGAAACTTGTAGTGAGTCAAACTTCTCTTTTGCAATAATTTAATCAAATGCATGCAATGGTTTGTCTTTAGAGGACTTCAAAATGATGTCAGATGAACACTTAGGGATGCTGGCTAGAGGGTTCAACTCTAAGGTTTCCTCCATCCCTGAGGTTTTATTATAACATTATCCTATGCTTTCTTGCTCTAGCTCTGCTCTTGATTTTGGTAATCTGAGTAAATAAATTGGAAAATCCTTTCTGACTTGAGAATTTTACAGCTGTTCTGTTCTTTGAGATCAGTGGAAAGCATTATCTTGCTGATAAATTCCTTGGAGACATGTCACACTCGCCTTGGCACAACTGATCATTTCTTTCTTAATAGAAAGTCAACATTTTCTCCATGAGAAGAGTTATTGGTATAATATATTTTCTGAAATCTCCAGGACTCAAGAAATAAAAGATTCTTTTTCATGTCCTTTCAGTATAAGGAAGGATTTCTTAATTATCAATATAAACCCAGGCCAGAAAATGGGGAATATGGAGATAATAAACAAAATTCACCCCAACTCCATCATCATAACCCAGCTATTAAGGCTTGTCCACCTTGTCCATGCCATATCCATAGCGTCTTGAACAGTGCCTCACCCATAACAGGGCCTTAGTGCTGTTTGGAAAAGGAATTAGAGAATGAATTATAATTTTGATATATTTTCTTTTAACCCTTTCCCTCATGCATCTTTTTCATATCTATATTCATAACATTTATGATGGCTTTTGTACCTTGCTTTTTCTTTGTTTTATGTGCCATTATAGAAAACATGCTCACTGGGGCCATATAGTCCTCTTAATCATCGTCTCTAATGGCTAAGTAATACAGCGAGCACTTTCTAACATAGCTGCCTAGAGATTCAGTGTGTTGCTTACAGAACTAGTGTTTTCCTTAACCCTAGCAGTGTTCACACATAGGCTGGATACTCACGTATCAAGTATGAGTTGAACTAGATGCATGGCTTTAAGACCACTTTCCAGTCTAAGACTTACAAACTTTGAGGACCAGTCATTTTGCAAAAACTAACAGGCTTTCACAAAACATCACTATCAGGAATACAAGCATTTTCAAGAAGCACCCCTTCCCACTCACACATGATATTCCTTGATACCCACTACTAAGTTTGTAATGTAAATTTGAAAAACAATGGAGCGTTACTTCCTTAGAAATAGCCACTAGTTCAGAATTTCTTGTGGAATAACAAGTAATAAGGAAATTCCTATGTGTCAAGTACATTTTGAGATGACTAAACTTCAATCTCTGATCTCACAGTATTCAGTTAGCAGTTATTAACACTGTATTAAGCATTGAGCATACAAGGTTGAGAAAATACCTCTGCCCTGTGGAACTCAGAACTGACAATGAGAGGAAGGAGTTGAGGACTGAGATATAAGAAAATAACCAAGAGAAAATAAGGTAAATGCTACAGAAGAATCATGTGGAAGGAGCTGCCTTGACTCCCAAGAGAGCTAAGTTAATTCTGCGTAATGGAGTAGTATCTGAGGTCAGAAAGCCAAGACATGTAGACTAACAACATTTAACAAGGAAGAAAGAGCTAAATGTCTCAAGAGAGGATGGAGGAAACTGGGAGTTTTTTTGTTTGTTTGTTTGTTTGTTTGTTTGTTTTTCTGAGAGGTGTCCAAGAGGGATCCAATTCCACGGGACATCCAATTACACCTCGACAAGGGTTATGACTGGGTGTGAGGATGGTAAAAGGGTTCTATTATGATAGAATAAATGCAGTAAATAGTGTCTGTGTTTAGATCCCCAGGACACAGTGTTTGCCTTTGTTTAATGGTTTAACTTTTTACTTGTTTTCCTTTTTTTTTTTTTTTTTTTTTTTTGCCTTTTCATAGCCAGAGGAAGAATTTGCAGCAGTCAGCACACCAGCTGCTCTGGTGTTGGTTTGAGAACGCATAAGCTAAACTGGTCCACCTTCAGCTATGCTCTCCTTCCTTTGGAGCCAGACCAGCCGACCTGGAATCAGCACCAAAACTGCCCAGAGCCTCCTCCCTGCTGCTGCACGCCGGGCAGCCCCTGTCTTGCCTGGCCTAATGTACCTCTCTGGGAGACAGTGTGCACTGGCATTTCTGCCCAATGGGACATTACCTGCCTGGGCCTCCGGTAAAGAGCAAATCACTATTAGAAGAATTTGAAATGGTTGCAGGACTCAGGAGCAGATGGCCTTCTCTCTCCTCTGGGAGGGAAGAGACGAACCCCAGAGGAGAAAGAGAAGTTTTCTCTTTCAGAATGGTAGAAAAATGTATCTTCATAGAAGCGGCCACAGATGACCATGGCAGGCAGTGCTCTTGGAGAAGGTCCATGGCAACTGCCTGTGATGCAGAAGTGGACACAGAAGGCCACAGCAGAAAGTGACCCATACACACCCTGGTTCATGCCAGGCCAGAGCCCTGAAGGTGCTAATGGGGACCCTGAGCTTAGAGGTAGAAAACCTCAGTCCTAGCCTTCTGATTCCAGATTAAATAAGATAGTGATAATAAAAAGTAATAACAGCAAACATACAGAGCCTTTTTTATGCACTAGGCCCTGTTGTGAGTGCTTTTACATACATAAATTCTTTATTCTGTTTAGTCTTTGTAGCAACTTTATGAGGTAGAAACAATTGCAATCCCCGTTTTAGACAAGATCTATGAAAATAATGCCTGTAGAAGAATAAAAGCTTCTTTATATGAAGCACAGAGTGTTAGTTCTAGCAAACCTCCCAGGGCTTTTGTGGGGTTCAGATGGGATCACGTCTGTGAAGCTATTGTGGATGCTTTAAAGTGCTGTCCATACATGAGAGTGTCCCATTGCATCATGGTTTCTCCTGCATTTTCCTTGTCCATTTGTTGTGAGCAAATGGTGAATGGCATAAAGCCAATACTGCAAGAGAAATCAGTGGAAAAGACCCAGCATCCCGTGAGTGATTGCAAAGGAAGGAAGATGGAGTAAGTGCCAGGAGGACAGCCCAAAGAAACTTTAAAAAAAACAAAAACAAAAAACCCATAACCTTCTTTTCTGATTGAGAGTGAGGTGGAGGTGAGGAAAAAGCCTCTAGGGGAGATTGCTTCAAAATTAAACTTCAAAGGGTCAATAACTCTGTGCTGTTCTGCCTTCTTCCCAATAATGACCTACCACTGAATATCCTGTGAATTCTTTCTTTTTTATTTTGTGTTTTTGGTATTTTACATCATTTTAAGAATGTGTTTGAAGCCCCAAATGAAAACAACTCTATCAGTCCTATTTGGTCATCACAAGCAGACTTAAGCCGCACAAACTTCCAGGGGCACCATTATCTGTTTATGAACAACAGACAATCAGGCCAATGAACCATGTTATTGTCATTCCACTCATGTCTCTCAAATCATTTTTCATCTGAACTAATCAGGAGATGAAGCTGATCCTTCTCCACTTTCCGCCTCCATACTCATTTCAGTTCCCTGCAGTTTCACGCTGGGCTGGGCTGTTTGAAATCTAGTATAAAACACCCGAGAAGAGCTATAATTTTCAAATTTGCCCATGGGTAATGTGTGTAGTAAATGTAAAGTACTAGCAATTTGATTGTTTGAGATGCAATGCTTTTTTTTTTTTTTTTTTTTTTTTTACATCAATGTGCAGGGTCGGAGGCAGGCACGAGTTTCCAAAGGCAACATATATCACTGCTGGCCGAACCCCTGGGAGTCCATGGGGGTCACCCAAACAAGGAAGGGCGGAGGCAAAGTGAGGAAACCAAGGGCCCCCTCAATGCTGATCCCTGTGGAAGTTTTAACACAAGACATCACGAAGGGGTGCCTACTGGGGAACTACTGGCTGGTTACCTTGAGGAGTCCTGAAAGGATGCCTTCCTTCCCTCAGAGGATTGACTGTGGCCTGGTATCTGACCCCCAATCATATAGGCTCAGGAATGATTTTATTACCACCAGGACTGTGTGCTCTTCCAGGGCAGACTCATACTAGCCAAACTCACAACGCTGATGCACAAAACTACAGCTTCTCAAGGAAGGACCATGGCCACAAGGCCCAGACCACATACATCAGTATGCCAGAGCTGTCTCTTCCCAGAAGAAAGCCTCCCTGGGAAGCTAAACCTTAATCAGGAGGCTGCTTGCTGAGAATGAATTCATATCAAGAGGAATCTCACAAGGAAAATAGTGGCATCAGGCTGTCCATCCACCAAAGGCCTAGGTCTGGACTCTAATGATTTTCCCTCCCCAAGACAATGCTTGCATGGACACTAATAGTTCTCCTCTCTGTGACATTCTTTAGTGATGCATTTCTGACTAGCCATCCCATTGTCCACGTTGGCTGAGGCACCAAGTTCTGGAAAATCCTGTGGTTTGAACTGCTTGATGTTTACTGGGTGAACAACTCTGCTTCCCAGACTTTAGAAGAGTCATGTCCCTCAGCTTTTTGGCTGCCTTGCTTATGAGGGGAGGGGTTGTTGGTGGACTCATTGTGGGGTAGAATTTAGTCCAGGGAAGGGGTCTAAGGGTCAATACTTTGACCCTAAATTTTCTGGTTGATTTGGCTGCAGATTTTCTGGGTGACTGTATGACCTTTAATAAGTTAGTGTCTCTGAAATTGTGACTGTATTTTTGTCTTAGCAGCTAGGAAGTGGAGAACGAAATTTGTGGCTTTTTCTGGCAACAGTGTAAGATCATGTGGCACACATTAACTGTGCTGATCTGAGGATCTCTGGCTTTTTGTTTTTGTTTTTTTTCCTACAATCTGCTCAACAATTGTTTTATACTTTTATATTTTTGTAAGCTGTCTCATACAAGCCTCGTTCCATAAACAGAATTGAGAGCTCAAAAATCTCAATGTGCATGCTGGCAATGAATTTCTATATATGAAAGATAAATAGCTATAAATTTCTTGGGACACTTGAGAAAGAAAATGTAATTTTGTGAAGTTTTTTGAACTCCTCAGATAGAAAATGCTATTTTATAGTCCTATGTGAGTGCAATTGCCTTATCTATGAGATTTGGCTGAACTTCCTGCATAAGAGGGAGAAAAATGGTGAAGATGGAATGGGAGTGGGGAGGACTTTATGCACACAAGAAGGACTTTGTGCACGTTGGGAAGACTCTATGCATGGGGCGAACTTCATGTGTATCTCCTGGGTACAAGGGGAGTGTAAGGAGGGGCAAGAGAGTTAGAAGTCTCAGAGGGTCTCCTATTGAAAATGAAGGACTTCAGAGAGGAGTTTTCCAGGAACCTTATTTCTTATCATTGGAAATGTGAAGCTCCTTGCTTCATGGGGTTTACAGACTGGTTGCTTCCCTGTGTTGGGACCATGGAGATACCCAGCCCAAATTCATTGCAAAAATGAAGAAACTGAGGTCCAAAGACAGGATGTAACTCGCTCAAAATCACCAACATTTAGCAGCCAAACTAGGGTAGAACCTGGGCTGGGGGGGTCTCACAGAACAGCTCGTTTTCTCCAGGCTCATGCCTAACACTTCTCCTACCTATTTCCAGTTTACTCTCTGTTTAATTCTGCACTATGAATGTACCATTGTCCTTCCCTCCCCTTACTCTCAGATTGGAGACAGAAAGATGCCTTCAAGGAATACTTTACAACAGACTAGTTTTATGTATTTCATTTAGGGAATAACTTCAGTGGCAAGTAAGATTTAAAAAATGGCATAGATAACATACAGAAATCTGTTTTTCTATCAAGCAATGAAAGACTCAGAGGTGGACAATCTATTGCTGGCACATCACCCATACATGTCGATGGTGATTCTAGGAACTCCTATGCAGCTCAGCCGTCCTTTGTGTTTATGCGACCTACGATGGTCTCAGGATGCCTGCAGGAGCACCAGCCATATTATTATTCTAATCAAGAGGCATAGAGAAGGGGTTCTGAGTGACCATCATGACAGATGGGAGGCAGAACTAGATTGCAGCTTCGACTCAGATGGACAGAGCAGGGTGTGGAGGCTCATATCGTGAATTTTAGCTCAGAATGACTGCAAGAACAAACCAGGAATCCCGAGAGGACCCACAGACCCTCTGAAGGAAGCCGGCTGCTTCTGCAGGACCTGGGAGACATCCCAAATACTATGAGTGCCTCAACTGCAGAAGTGGGAAAGGGAGAACCTCCGTCCCTGAACATACACCTCCAGGGGGCCAAAAGCATTTTCCCCACTGGGGAAAATGAAAGTCTAGTTTGCAGGAGAAGTTTCCTACCTTACCTGGAGCTGAGTCAATTAAGAGAGCTGAGTGAAATGCAGAGGTAGAAGAAGCAGTGGGAAAGGCCCTGGGAGCTTGCTGCATCCCCAAGCAGGCCATTCCTGCCTGGCACCACAGAGATCCTTTGGGAGGGTGGCCAAAGGCATGGGGGGAAATGCCATAGGGAGAAGAAAGTCTCCAGCTGAATTTGTAACAATTTGAACCGGGCAAGAAGCCTCCTGGCCAGAATTCCAAGGAGGGTGCAAATCCGGTGTGCAGACTCCACAGGCTGGGGAAGAGCCAAAGTCCTGTTCTTTCGAAGCTGGGAGGCGGGTAGCCTAGGGCAAGTTCTTAGCCCTGCTTGCCCACTGCCTGGAAACAGACTCAGTGCTGTTAGCTGGGGGCATGGTGGGAGTGAGACCAGCCCTTCGGAATGTGTGGGAACTGGGAGAGGGCTGTGACTACTGGCTTTCCTCCACTTCCTTGACAACCTGCATGATTCAGCAGAGGCAGCAATAATCCTCCTAGGTACACAACTCCAGTGATCTGGGAATCTCACCTCAATCCCCCACAGCAGCCACAGAAAGACCTACCTAAGGAGAGTCTCAGCTCAGACATGCCTAGCATTGCCCCCACCTGATAAGCCTTCCCTGTCCACCATGGTAGCTGAAGACAAAGGGCATATACTCTTGGGAGTTCTAGGGCCCCATCCACCACCAGTTCCTCTCCATAATACCACAGCTGATGCTCTCTGGAAAGCACCACCTCCTGGCAGGAGGCCAACCAGCATAAAAATAAAACATTAAACCACCAAAGCTAAGGACCCTCACAGAGTCCGTTTCATCCCTCTGCCACCTGCACCAGAACAGGTGCTGGTATCCATGTCTGAGAGACCCATAGACAGTTCACATCACAGGACTCTGTGCAGACAAGCCCCAGTACCAGCCCGGAGCCAGGTAGACTTGCTGGGTGGCTAGACCCAGAAGAGAGATAACAATCACTGCAGCTCGGCTCACAGGAAGCCACATCTATAGGAAAAGAGGGAGAGTACAACATCAAGGGAGCACCCCATGGGACAAAAGAATCTGAACAATAGCCTTCAGCCCTAGACTTTCCCTCTGACAGATCCTACCCAAATGAGAAGGAACCAGAAAACCAACTCTGGTAATATGACCAAAGAAGGCTCTTTAACACCCCCGAAAAATCATACCAGCTCATCAGCAATTGATCCAAACCAAGAAGAAATCCCTGATTTACCTGAAAAAGAATTCAGGAGGTTAGTTATTAAGCTAATCAGGGAGGCACCAGAGAAAGGTAAAGCCCAATGCAAGGAAATAAAAAAAAAAGACAATGTAAGTAGTGAAGGGAGAAATATTCCAGGAAATAGATAGCATAAAGAAAAAAAATCAAAACTTCAGGAAACACTGGACACACTTATAGAAATGCAAAATGTTTTGGAAAGTCTCAGCAATAGAATCGAACAAGTAGAAGAAAGAAATTCAGAGCTCAAAGACAAGGTCTTGGAATTAACTCAATCCAATAAGACAAAGAAAAAAGAATAAGAAAATATGAACCAAGCCTCCAAGAGGTCTGGGATTATGTTAAACCACTAAACCTAAAAATAATTGGTGATCCTGAGGAAGAAGAGAAATCTAAAAGTTTGGAAAACATATTTAGGGGAATAATCGAGGAAAACTTCCCCAGCCTTGCTAGAGACCTAGACATCCAAATACTAGAAGCTCAAAGAACACCTGGGAAATTCATCCCAAAAAGATCATTGCCTAGGCACATTGTCATCAGGTTATCTAAAGTTAAGACAAAGGAAAGAATCTTAAAAATTGTGAGACAAAAGCACCAGATAACCTATAAAGGAAAACCTATCAGATTAACAGCAGATTTCTCAGCAGAAACCCTACAAGCTAGGAGGGATACGGGCCCTATCTTCAGCCTCCTCAAACAAAACCATTATCAGCCAAGAAGTTTGTATCCAGTGAAACTAAGCATCATATATGAAGGAAAGATACAGTCTTTTTCAGACAAACAGATGCTGACAGAATTTGCCACTACCAAGCCACCACTACAAGAACTGCTAAAAGAGCTCTAACTCTTGAAACAAATCCTGGAAACACATCAAAACAAAACCTCTTAAAGCATAAATCATACAGGACCTATTAAACAAAAACACAATTTAAAAAGCAAAAACAAGAAACAAAATAAACCAAGGTACACAGACAAAGAATAGCATGATGAATACAATGGTATCTCACATCTCAATGCTAACATTGAGTGTAAATGGCCTAAATCCTCCACTTAAAACATACAGAACTGCAGAATGGATAAGAACTCACCAACCAACTATCTGCTGCCTTCAGGAGCCTAACCTAACACATAGGGATTCACATAAACTTAATGTAAAGGGGTGGAAAAAGGCATTTCATGCAAATGGACACCAAAAGTGAGCAGAGGTAGTTATTCTTACATCAGACAAAACAAACTTGGAAGCAACAGCAGTTAAAAGAAACAAAGAGGGACATTATATAATGGTAAAAGGCCTTGTCCAACAGGAAAATATCACAATCCTAAACATACATGCACCTAACACTGGAGCTCCCAAATTTATAAAACAATTACTAATAGACCTAAAAAATGAGATAGACAGCAACACAATAATAGTGGGGGACTTCAGTACTCCACTGACAACACTAGACAGGTCATCAAGACAGAAAGTCAACAAAGGAACAATGGATTTAAGCTATACCTTGGAACAAATGAACTTAACAGATATATACAGAACACTTCATTCAACAACCACAGAATGTACATTCTATTCAAGAGTGCATGGAACTTTCTTCAAGGTAAATCATAAGATAGACCATGTGATAAGCCATAAAATGAGCCTCAATAAGTTTAAGAAAATTGAAATTATATCGAGCACTCTCTCAGACCACAGTGGAATAAAACTGGAAATCAACTCCAAAGGGAACCTTCAAAACCATACAAGAACAACCTATCAAAAGCTCTGGGATACAGCAAAGGCAGTGCTAAGAGGAAAGTTCATAGCCCTAAATACCTACATCAAAAAGACTGAAAGAGCACAAACTGACAATCCAAGGTCAAACCTCAAGTAACTAGAGAAACAAGAATAAACCAAACCCAAACCCAGCAGAAGAAAGAAAATAACCTGAGAAGAACTAAATGAAATTGAAACAAACAAACAAAACATAATACAAAAAATAAATGAAACATAAAGCTGGTTCTTTGAAAAGATAAATAAAATAGACCATTATCAAGGTTAATCAAGAAAGAAAGAAAATTCAAATAACCTCATTAAGAAATGAAATGAGAGATATTAAAACTGACACCACTGAAATACAAAAGATCATTGAAGGCTACTATGAACACCTTTACATAAATAAACTGGAAAACCTAAAAGAGAAGGATAAATTCCTGGAAGAATACAATCCTCCTAGCTTAAATCAGGAAGAATTAGATACTCTGAACAGACAAATAACAAGCAGTGAGATTGAAATGGTAATTTAAAAATTACCAACAAAAAAAGTCCAGAACCGGATGGATTCACAACAGAATTCTACCAGACATTCAAAGAAGAATTGGTACCAATCCTTTTGTCACTATTCCACAAGATAGAGAAAGAGGGAACCTTCCCTAATTAATTCGATGAAGCCAGCATCACGCTAATGCCAAAACCAGGAAAGGACATAACCAAAAAAGAAAACTACAGACTGATATCCCTTATGAACATAGATGCTAAAATCCTTAACAAAGTACTAGCTAACTGAATCCAACAACATATCAAAAAGACAATCCACCGTGATCAAGTGGGTTTCATACCAGGGATGCAGGGAAGGTTTAACAAATGCAAGTCAATAAAGGAGATACACCACATAAACAGAATTAAAAACAAAAATCACATGATTATCTCAATAGATACAGAAAAAGCATTTGACAAAATCCAACATCCTTTATGATTAAAACTCTCAGCAAAATTGGCATATAAGGGACATACTTTAATGTAATAAAAGCCATCTATGACAATCCCAAAGCCAACATAATACTGAATGGGGAAAAGTTGAAAGCATTCCCTCTGAGAACTGGAACAGGACAAGGAAGCCCACTCTCACTACTCCTCTTCAACATAGTACTGGAAGTCCTAGCCAGAGCAATCAGCAAGAGAAAGAAACAAAGGGCATCCAAACTGGTAAAGAGGAAGCCAAACTGTCACTGTTTGCTGAAAATATGATCGTTTACCTTGAAAACTCTAAAGACTCCTCCAGAAAGCTCCTAAAACCAATAAAAGAATTCAGCAAAGTTTCCAGATACAAGCTTAATGTACACAAATCAGTAGCTTTTCTATACACCAACAGTGACCAAGCAGAGAATCAAATCAAGAACTCAACCCCTTTTACAACAGTTGCAAAAATAAATAAATAAATAAATAAAATACTCCCGAATATACCTAACCAAGGAGGCGAAAGACCTCTACAAGGAAAACTACAAAACACTACTGAAACAAATGGAAACACATATGAAAATGACCACGTTGCCAAACACAGTCTACAAATTCAATGTAATTCCCATCAAAATACCACTGGAATTCTTCATAGAATTAGAAAAAGCAACTCCAAAATTTATACGGAACCAAAAGAGAGCCCATATATCCAAAGCAAGACTAAGCAAAAACAACAAATCTGGAGGCACCACACTAACTGATTTCATGCTACACTATAAGGCCATAGTCACCAAAACAGCATGGTACTGGTATAAAAATAGGCACATAGGCCAATGAAACATAAGAGGGAACTCAGAAATAAACCCAAATACTTACAGCCAACTGATCTTTGACAAAGCAAACAAAAACATAAAGTGGGGAAAGAACACCCTTTTCAAAAAATGGTCCTGGGATAATTGGCTAGCCACACGTAGGAAAATGAAACTGGATCCTCATCTCTCACCTTATATAAAAGTCAATTCAAGGTGGATTAAGGACCTAAATCTATGACTTAAAACTATAAAAATTCTAGAAGATAACATTCGAAAAACACTTCTAGACATTTGCTTAGGCAAGGATTTCCTGACCAATTACCAAAAAAACAAATGCAATAAAAACAAAGATAAATAGTTGGAACTTAATTAAACTAAAGAGCTTTTACATGGCAAAAGGAACAGTCAGCAAAGTAAACAGACAACCTACAGAGTGGGAGAAAATCTTCACAATCTATGCATCTGACAAAGGACTAATATCCAGAATCTACAACAAACTAAAACAAATCAGAAAAAAAAAAATGAAAAAAAAAAATCCCATCAAAAAGTGGCCTAAGGGGAGGCTGAAGTGGGCAGATCACCTGAGGTCGGGAATTCAAGACCAGCCTGACCAACACGGTGAAACCCCGTCTCTACTAAAAATATAAAAATTAGCTGGGCATGGTGGCACATCTGTAATCCCAGCTACTTGGGAGGCTGGGGCAGGAGAATTGTTTGAATCCAGGAGGTGGAGGCTGCAGTGAGCCCAGATCATGCCACTGTACTCCAGCCTGGGTGACAGAGCAAGACTCCATGTCAAAAAAAAAAAAAAAAAAAAAAGGACTAAGGACATAAATAGACAATTCTCAAAAGAAGATATACAAATGACCAACAAACATATGAAAAATGCTCAACATCACTAATAATCAGGGAAATGCAAATCAAAACCACAGTGGGTACCACCTTACTCTTGTAAGAAAGACCATAATAAAAAAAATCAGAAAACAGTAGACGTTGACGTGAATGTGGTGATCAGGGAACACTTCTGCACTGCTGGTGGGAATGAAAAACTAGTAGCCACTATGGAAAACAGTGTGGAGATTCCTTAAAGAACTAAGAGTAGAACTACCATTTGATCCAGCAATCCCACTACTGAGTATCTACCAGAGGAAAAGAAGTCATTATATGAAAAAGATAACTCACACACACATGTCTATAGCAGCACAATTTGCAATTCAAAATCATGGAACCAACCCAAATACCCATCAATCAATAACTGGATAAAGAAACTGTGTTATTTTTATATATATATGATGGAATACTACACAGCCATAAAAAGGAATGAATTAATGGCATTTGCAGTGACCCGGGTGAGATTGGAGACTATTATTCTAAGTGAAGTAACTCAGGATTGGCAAACTAAACATTTTATGTTCTCACTGTTATGTGGAAGCTAAGCTATGAGGATGCAAAGGCATAAGAATGATACAATGGACAATGGATTTTGGGGACTTGGGGGGAAGGATGCAAGGGTGGCAAGGGATAAAAGACTACAAATAGGATGCAGTGTATACTGCTCGGATGATGGATGGAACAAAATCTCACAAATCACCACTAAAGAACTTAGTCATGTAACCGAATACCACCTGTACCCCAACAATGAATGGAATTTTTTTTAAAGAAGCATAGAGAAGGGTAAGAAGCACAGTAACATGTGCAATCTTATTCAGACTCCATTAAAGAGCTTCTTAGAACCAGCTCCCTACAAGTAACTATGTTACATGTCTACTTCAATCATAAGGGAGGCTGGGAAATACAGTTTTTAGCTGAGTGTTTTATTGACTGAATAAAATTGGAGTCTATTCTAAGGAAGAGAGTAGGGTGGATATTAAGCAGAGAACTTTCATTCTCTGCCACTTTTATGACCGTGGGTAAATTAATTAACCTTTTAACGCTTACTCATCTATAAAGTGGAAATTAAATAAGGTCGAATATGAAAAGTACTTAGCAAAGTATCTAGCACGGAGGAAATGCTAAAAAATATAGCCTATCCAGAATATAGAACAGTATTAGCTTTTTTATAAGACATAAAAAGTTTCCCACTGTCACTAAGGTGGAAGTGAGAACTATTTTTGGAAGGAGGAAAGAAGTTATAAAATTTGGAAGGCAGATATTTTATTTCCTTTTTCAGCCAGCACGTTGGGTGATAAATTTTCTGAGGTGTTCTGGAAGCTTTTGTTCTTCAGGGAACCTGTGTCACATTTAGGAGATTACAAGAGCAAAGCTGGGTCCTCTGCTCAGCCATCACCTCTTCCCAGAAGACGTCTCTGAACCATCAGGCTGGGCTAAATTCACCTCTAGGAAATTCTCTCTTTATATGTCTGCCTCTCCCTGGTTACGAGCTATTGAGAATAAGCACTGTGTCTTAGTCACCGTCATCTTCCAAGGGCCCAGCGCAGTACTAGGAGCATGGTAGAAAGTCAATAAATTCATATTACATTGGGAGTATCGGCTTTGGGCTAACTCCTTTAATGTCTTCCTTGGCCAGATGCAGAGAAAACCTAAAGCTTTCATTCCTAAAATGCTTCTCTGTTGGAGGAGTCTTCTGAAAAATGAGACAGCCATTCAAGTTTCTCCGTGCTACACTCCATCAGGGAATGTGCAAAGCCCCAAAAAGCCTTCAAGTTATAACTGGAAATTACAAAGGTGAAAAGATGGGCATGATACTGATATTTTCGGGATCATGGCCCTGGTAAGTGTCCCAGGGAGTCAGTATTATACAGGGGATTCACACTGAACCTAGAAACAGAAGTTCTTGGGTCTAAATTTTGATTCTCCTACTTGGTTACTAAGATAACGGAGGAGATCAAGTTAATATTTCGTCTTTTTGGTGGGCAGCTAAAAACTCTCATGGATGGGAAGAGCTTTGCACTGAATGTGAGGGACCACCATGGCTGTGACTATTGGTACTCATGAAACCGGTACTGGCCTCTAATATCCACCTTACTGAATGTATTAGCTTGCTAGGGCTGCTATAACAAAGTACCACAAACTTGGTGGCTTAAACAGCAGAAATTTATTGTCTCACAGTTCTGGAGGCTGGAAGTTGGAAATCCAGGCATCAGCAGAGTTGGATCCTTCTGAGGGCTGTAAAAGAGAATCTGGTCCATGCCTCTCCCCCATCTTTTGGTGGCTTGCTGGCAACCTTTGGTGTTCCTTGGCTCATAGAAACATCACCCTTATCTTTGCTTTCATCTTCACATGGCATTTTCCCTGCACGTGTCTGTTTCTATCTTCAAATTTCCCCTTTCTATAAAGACACCAGTCATATTGGATTAGGGTGCACTCTAAGGACCTAATTTTAACTTGATTGTCTTCGTGAAGACTCTCCCTCTAATTAGCATTACATCTAAAGTTCTGGGATTAGGATTTCAACATACAATTTTGGGGGACATAATTTAACTCATAACACTGGGGATTGTGAAAGGTCAATAAATGAATAAATAGGTTATTCTTGATCTGAAGATGAAAGTCTGAACTTTAACTCCATTTAGTTCCTGGTGAATGTGGAGGCTACAGCCACCTTTTCTAATTCAAGTTTCAGTACTTGCTAACTCTGTCCTGTTTAACTTCTTGAGTGTCGGTTTTCTCATCAATAAAATGAGAATCTTAAAAACATTCTGCTGAGTTTGCTGAGATTATCCCATGTGATGGCATATGATAAATGACCATTCCCTTTCTTCACAGCACTGTGAGATAAAGTTGAGAGACCAGAAAAGGAGTGGTGGTGGGCGCTAGGCTTCATAAAGCAGTGATGTTACTTTTTCTAACTATATTGTTTTTGTGAAGAGCTATTTGAGTCTGACGCTTTGGAAATGGAAAGCAAGCAGTCAGAAAGCTTTTTGAGCTGACAAGAGACAAGCTCTTTAATAATCCATCATCTTAAATTACCTACCCTGGATCACGTCCTGCTATTTTTGCTGATGATATCACCAATAATGACTTCTATTAACTTTCAATGTACCTTTTTTATAAAGAGATGATTCGTAAATAAAAATATCCTCCCAGACTCTGTTGATGACCTTGAAAACTCTGTTGATGAACTTGAAAATTATTTGATTTATCATTCCAATACTTTGCACTTTTACAATACATGATCAAAATACACCAAAAAAGGAAACTTGAATAAGTGACCTAATTGTGATGAGGTGGAAGATGACTCTGAAATAATATAATTCAATCTCTGCATTTTTCAGATGAGGAAACTGAGGAACAGATGAGGAGACTTTCCTGAGGTTGCCCAGCAGGCGGAACCTGGACTTGAACCAGGGAGTCCCACCTCCCAGTCTTTACAAGTTCCTTTACTTTGTGCTCTGGGCTAATTAATGTTTTAGGCAGGGCCATTTTTGCTTCCTGGGTCTCAGTTCCCACTTGTAAGAGGGACTGGAGCAAGATTCTATTCTGGCATTGCTTCACAGAGCCACAATCAGGCAACTCCCACATGTCCATCTTGCTCCTCAAAGCAGCAGGTCCTCCCTCCTCTCCTGCTCAGCCCACTACCCTGGTGTCTGAGCCCTGTGGCAGCACAAGAAGGCAGAACCTGACCCAGCTTATAGTGGTGACCTTCAACTTCATCCAGAAATCAGTGGCTCTGGAGGAGTGTTCCCCGTGATAAATAACAACACACAAAACTAAACCATGTTAGTGAAAATGGCTATTGTGCAGTGGAGTGTGTAAACGCTCTTCAGACTGTGGCAAATTGGAATCCCACTCATCTTGCTAGTGAAGTAACCTTGGTCAAGTTAGATTAAATCAAACTAAGCCAAGTTACTCAATTGTTTCATTAGTAGTGACAATAAAAATACCTAAGGTAGAAGGTTGTTGTGAGTATTAAATGAGATAACGTAGGTAAAGCACCTACAGAAGACCTGGCATGTGGAAAACACATTAGTAAAAATATTTTACAAGAGAAAATCGAAGTGATTCAGTGGTTCTTAGCCTGTTCTAGATCTGCTGGAAGTGATCTCCCCCACAATACACATACATGTGCAAACGTACAAACAATCTGGGGAGGGGGGTGTTATAATATTCCTGAGACCCCTATGGAGACCTTATGGGCCATGGATTTCTGCTTAAGAACTCCTGAAGAAAACACTGTAAGGCTGTGCTTTATTAGTTATTCAGTGAAATTTCTTAAGTTTGCCTGACAACTAGAGAAGCACTATCTAGATGTTCCATAAATCAACTGAATCATAATGTTGTAAGAATAATACTCTTTGGCAAGGGCCCGAAATAGAGTAAGAGTAGGAACTTTGATGGGAGAAATAAAAAGTCCCAAATTTCACACTAACTCAGAATCCAGTTAGCAGTTACCCAAAAATAAGAAATAAAGTGCCTCATTATGATTCTACGAAATTAGAAAATGCCAAATGTGAGATGTTAACAGTTTTTAGGTCTGAAACTCAGAGATGTCAAAGTGATCTCTTGGACTCCGGGCCATGCCGACCACGACCCTGACAGTGACCGTGACCATGGCCCTCCATTTGCATGGGATGAGCCTGCCCAGGGCTGCTCAAGCCCCGCTGCTAATAGAAGTCCTGGGTTGTTTTGCTCCGCAGGATGCCCTTTGTGGAATTAGGAAGAATCCATTTAACTAGTTGGCTCATTTGTTTGTTTTCAAGAATCTTTAACCAACTCTTTTCTGAAGAGACTGTGTTCCACTTAGACACTCCTTGTTGATAGCACAGACATTTACTAAGACCTTCTATGTGCAGAACTATGTGGTGAGCTGTGTTTTGAGGGATGCAAAGAGAAATGGTCCTTTATGTTTGTTTTTAGTGTGAACTGAATTTTCTGGTTTACACTCTCTCTGTTGCATGCTCCTCCTGGCTACACATTCACTCCAATTATTTTATTTGCAACACTCAGAAAGATTGTGAGAAATGTCTGATGGTGCTTTTCATTCCTACTTTACAGATGAGCCTGAATGCGCATTACTCTGGGCCATAGTAAAAAGAAAGTTGATGTACCCTTATTTCAAATGCAATCACTTTCCACTGTGCAGAATCGCCCTCCACTTGCTTGGTTTAATATGACAGAGACATTTATGCACAACTGACTGTAATGGAAGGCAACACAGGGGAACCAAGAGAGTTCAGAGATCAAAAGAGATCCCTTTCAACGGTCTGAGGGGAGGGATTGGAGGAGACTTTGGGGAGGTGAGCTTGTTGGCTTTTCCCTGTTGACATCTCTAATAGAGATTGGGGGAGAAGTGACTGAGCAATCTCTTTACTTCTTCTGATGTCAAGAAGACTTGCAGCTGATCTACATCTATGTATAGCTGTAGCTGATTCATATCTTGTATAGCACATGCATGGTTAGTTTTCTGATAAAGTAATTATTCATTCATGGAACAAATATTTATTGAATACTCCTTTTAGCTACCATTCTCATAATAGAGTAGGAGACTCTGTGATCACAGTAATGACTCCAAATCTACAGATGTGTGTGTGCACACATTCTTTTTCTGCTGAGCCAATCATTTCTATTTAAGTACCCATCACTGTATCCATATTAGTTGCTGGGCCATACAGAAGAACCACAAACTTATTCCCTTACAGTTCTGGAGGCCAGAAGTCTGACATTAGGTGTCACCTGAGTTTGTTCCTCTGGAGGCTCTGAGGATGAATTAGCCTCCTTTCCTCTTTCCTGGATTCTGGTGTTTGTGGTAATCCCTGACATTCCTTGGGTTGTAATTGCATCACTCCAATCTCTGTATCCATCTTCACATTGCATTTCTCTCTGGGTCTGTGTGTCTCAAATCTCTTATAAAGCCACCAATCATTAGATTTATGGCCTACTTTAAATCTAGGATAATCTCGTCCTGAGATTCTTAACTCAATTTTATCCACAAAGATCCTACGTTCAAATAAGGTCACTTTGGCAGGTGCTGAGGCTTAGGACTCAGACATATCTTTTTGGATGACACTGCTTAATCCACTGCAATGTCCAGACGGGACTTAGCTTCCCATCTTTGGTTAGAGATAATTTATGCTTTCTAATGAACATTTATATTATTTGTAGCAGTAACACTATGAAAGAGATACTCATTTCAAAGAGAGTGACATTCCATGTAAAAGAAGGGAAAAAATCTCTTAGTTGAATAAACGAGGAGAGGTAAATGAATAACACACCACAAATGATTTACCTGCAGCAGCAATTTAAAGGATATTCCTGTGGATTCATCCCTCAAATATAAAGTGCTCTGAACCTCTAGAAGAGTAGTGTGACTATAAGTGTCTAGATACTACCTATTATGCAAAAATCCAGGATTGCTCTCACATCAAGTGCCTGGACTTATTTTTCTTAAGAAGTCTTAGATAAAATATTTTTTGTTACACTGTGAAAATCAATGTGTATTTCAGACAGTGTGTTCTTTCAATTCTCTATTTGCCAAAAAGAACAGGGCACTTGAATTACATTGGGTCATAGAGATCTCATGTAAGTGGGCTGTGTACAATGAGGAAGACAGGTGACTAGGATATGAGCTCATTTTGGCATTGTGGAAAACTAGAGATTTAGACAATCAGGGTTTGATTGGAAACCTTTCATGTTAATGTACAGTTGCTGTAGATGTTTACCTTGACTTATCAAAGGAAAAATATGAATGTAGCTAAATTGTCTTCAGTGGTTCATATATTTAGGTTGATGCATTATTGCTTATTTTATGTCCAGGATGAAACAGGAAAGGAAACTCAACAATATTTAGATTGGGATTATGGTTTCAATTTTTTAAAGGATAAAAACAGTGCAGAAGTCTTTTGGGGGAAATAATGACTATTTATGATAAATAAAAAATTTTGCTCTTCTTTTTTTTTTAAAAAAAATCTGTTCCCTGGAAGCCAGGTTTATTAAATGATTTAGCCTCTTAGTTTTCAACCTCAAATCACCACATGACTTGTGGTGACCTCAGAAAGTATACATGGCAAGCCTAATGCTTTGTGAAGGTTTTCTCTAGTGCAAACCAGTTTTGGACAACAGTTTATCCCTTCACCTGAGGACAATAGATTAAAAAGTAACAAGCTGCCATGACACTTCACCAAACATCTTCCGCCCTTTCTTTAAAGGATGTTGAAGGTGACTAATGGTGTCTGACATGTTTTTGTTATGTATGAAATATCAAAATGGCAAATCCTAATGTTTGCTTCATCCGAGGACACTTTCATACCTTATGCTTTACCTTGTCAGCTTGAATTGATATCAAGTTGGGACGGGTCATGACTGTTCCTTTGATTCTCTGTCATAGCTAAAAATGCTCAGATCAGCTGCTTAAATGTGTGGTAAAATATGTGAGACCATGTGGTGTAGTGAAGAGGACACTGGAGCAGCTGCCAAAAACCTGGGTTCCAGTCTTGACTTTACTAGCTATGCAAACCTTGAAAAACCAATAGAAATCAGTAGATATTTATTGAGCACTTAATATGTGCCAGTTCTTGTGCAACAGAAGAGCAGAGAGACAACTAAGACATGGATCCTGCAGAATGGTAAAATGTTGAGATACACTCATAAATATAACTTCAATATTAGGCATAGAGGTTTATGCCACAAATAGGACTAGATTAAAAGCTATAGCAAGCCAAGGAGGGAGCAATTTCTTAGGTTTGGGAAGATCAAGGAAGATTTCATAAAAGAGGCTTATCCATGAGCTGAGGCTAGAAGGTGGGGTAGGATTTGAGCTTGTGGTAATGGGTGTTGTAGGTGGGAAAGAGTGCAGACAAAGTAAACCATGTGATCAAGCTCAGGGAGATAGTAAAGCGCACAGCACTGTGGAGACTGATGAGACACTTGTTAATTGCACGTGCAGGGGTGTAAGGGGGTAGTGCAGTGGGCTGAGAAATCCAAAGCTACAAAAATATTGAAGCTAAGTTCTCTGTTGAGATTGATCTATTAGAAGAAGAAGGAAGAGAAGACAAAACAAAGAAGAAAGGAAAAGGATGGATGGAAGGAAGGAAGGAAGGAAGGAAGGAAAAGAAAGAAAAGCTAAGCCTGGGGAATACCTATGTTCCTGTTCAGCACCTCTGCTTGGTCAAGGAGCAAGTGGAAAAAATGCCCTTTGAGAGGACCATGTCCTGTCACAGAAACAGTCTGATTCAAAGGCCTGGTTGGTCAAAGAGGCCCCGAATTTCTGCCCAGATCACTTTGACAGGCTTCATGAGGGACAACAAAACATGTTTGCTTGTGTAAATCCATCCAAAGTTTGTGTAGGCTCTTCCCTGTACTATGGCAGACAAACTAAGCATAAAAATGGTATTAAGAACATTGTTCTAACACTTTGTGGTTTATGAACTCTTGTAAATACAATGCTTATGAAAGCAGGCAATGATATACCATTTTATGGTATAATATCTTTGCCCGCTTTCATAAGCAATGTATTTATTACATACAAGGGTTCATAAACCACAAAAAGAAGAAAGAGGAAGAGAAGGATATTAAACTCAGGTCTCTTTTTGAGATCAGGTGTTGGTAGGGTGGTACAATTGTGCAAAAAAACAAACAAAAAAAAACACTGTGATAGTGGCAGTGTTTCAAAGTTGGGACGATGTTGGCGACCTTACAAAAATGATTTAACTGAATTCTTGAACAGAATATTAATTTGAGTTTTATGGTCAGCACTGTAAAGTATCCTTAGGAAGTTATTTACTTTCTTTCTCCTGGATAATAATATTTCATTTTTAAAATAAAGGAGACAAACCTGATTTTAAAAAGTCTTCACTTTCTTTTCTTTGTATGATTTTAAGTATATGCCAGTATATAGTCAAACCATCATCCAGATTTGTATCTGCATGTTATTAGATATTCAAATAGAATAAATTTTCCTTTGTTTAAATATATAGTTAATGCATGCATAGAATTTACAATATTCAAACAGTACAAAAGAACAAAAATAAAATGTAAAATAATCCTCTACTTCATCATCAACCCCTCTTACCTAAGACAGCCACTGTCAGTATTCTTTCTTGTTAATTTTACTAGCAATTATTGTTATAACTTTGTATAATATATGTGGATTGCTACTTTTTGATTTCTCAACTCTCAAGAGAAGCTATTATTTCCTGGACAGAAGCTATTATATGAGAGCTGAGAAGTTTACTTATTTATATTGCTATCTACTTTTTATTTCCCCCTCACCTCTGAAATTTTGTTAGCTTGATCACTATTTTTGGATCTTTTACTGGTTGTCATCACAAATTTAAGTAATATAACTAAGGTCTATTTCATGATTTAGCACCTTTAGACAGTTATAAACAGTATAAGGAAAATGACACTAACGCAGCCTTCTACCCCCAAATTTTTCTTTCCTCTGTAATTATTTTTATATGATCTAAATTTGTTACATCTGCATTCTCTTCTGTCATTGTAAATACATTTTATGTGATTATATAATACACGGATTATTTTTAAAAGAAAAGTAATGTCCAGAATTAACAATATAATGATTATGTAAATAATATTCAATGTAGAACCAGGAAGTGTAGATAAAGTCATAGAGAAGAAACAGTTCTATGCCACTCACAATTCAGGTAAAGGAGATCCTCTAAACGTCCTATCTAGTGGATTCTCTCTTACCTGATTTCAAGTCTCCCTTACGCATCAGCCATTCTCGGCCACTGCTCCTTCTTGTATCCCATTTCATCTTCTTTCTCAAATTTTGGTTCAATTTTGGTAGAAGACCACATCTCAAGTAGTATATTTTCAATTAGTGTAAGGGCAGTAAACTTCTTGAGTTTTTGCGCATCCAAAAGTGTCTGAATTTTGCTTTTACATTGGACTGATGGTTTCACTGAGTATAGAATTCTGTGTTCAAATCCCATTCCCTCTGAAATTTGAAGTTTTCATTGTCTTCTAATACCCAAAAGATGCTGACAAGAAGTCTGATATTACTCTAAGTTTCATTCCTATGTTAGGGACCACCTCCCCATCACCCTGACGTCTACATAGTCCCCCGTCCTTGGAGTTTCCAACTTGTACCATGATGTGTCTATTTGTACTTTTTCACTGGTCCTTCTTGGCATTTATCACCTGTGGGAGTCAAGTTGATGATAGTGAGAGGCAATGTGGTCTATTGGACTGAACAAACGATTTTGAGTCAGACGATTTGAGTTCAAGTCTTGATTTTGCCACTTCTTTTTGTCTCTCTGTGAAACCTTGCAACGTACTTTATCTTCACTTAGAAACATTTTTTTTTCTACCAGGACAAAATAGTAATCACCTCAGCCCTGCTCTTTCCTGCCATGGCCCACTTATGTTGCAAGGTTATTGTTATTGTAAACTATTGGGAGTAAAATGGTTTCACAAACTCTAGAGTTGTGTATTAGGGTCAATATTGTTGCAATGAATGTGAACACAATGAAAAGTGTTCATTGGTGTTATAGAAATATTGGGGTCTTATTTTTCCTGCATTTATTGTTTGTCGCTGCCTAGATGTCTGGATTCTGGATATTACAGTGAGGTCATCACTTAGGCAATCTTGCAAGACAAGCTTGCTACTTAGTAGACTTGGCCCCCGCACACCTGCCAGGCAGCTATGTAGAGCATCTCTCTCACTCAGCAAATCTCGAGGAAGGCACATGGGTCCACTCAGCATGAGGCCTGAGTGATTACTGATCTGTCTCTTTTTCCTTCTTAGAATAACTCCCCACTGCCTAGGAAATAGAAATTGCACACATACTGACATACTGTATAGCTCCAAAGTTCAGCCAGTCACAAAAGGGGTAAGAAGAAATAATTTAAATGACCATTTGAGGCATAAGCATGAAAGCTTCCAGGAACTGCAAAATTTAGCTTTCTGAAGTATACTTTTCATCTTTCATATATTCTGGGAAATATCAAACAATGATGTAAGCTAGAGGAGGAGAGAGTAAATTAGAATCACAAATCATTAGATTAGGGAAGAATCTTCCAATTAACCAAGATCCCTGTTTTACAACTAAGGAAACTGAGACTGTCTGGTTTACACATGCACACCCAAGGTCATACGAGCTAGCTGGAAGTAAATTCTAGGTCCCTTAACCCCATTTCACAGTTCTTTTACTCAAAGAGTCCATTCTGCCAATAGTCTTTTTAACTTTCCAATAGGTTGCTTTTTAAATGGAGAGCAGAGGGAGTCCCTGCAACAGAGTGATATGGGAGCTGTTCTCAAGGCAGGCAGTGGCAGTACCTCGAGCAATTCCTGCTGCAGACCCCGTGTGGATACTACAAACATTTGACCACAGGCTTCTCTCCACAGTCATGGGAGGCAGCAATTACTGCTTCTACCTTAAAGATTCAAGGAACTTTCAGGGAGGCAAGCAAGGTCACACAACCTGTAAAATTTGTTTTTGGTAAGTGGCAGAGGCGGAACTTGTACCCAAATTTGATTTTAATCATGGGACTGGTTCTCGCAATTGCGTTGAAAAGATAGTCTAGGAAATCTAGTACCCTAAAGACTTCATCCTGTCTCACAGTTTTTCAGCACATGCTGTGATAAATAAAAGCACAGGAACCAGTTTTAAGATAGCCAGTCCTGGGCACAATTTAAAGGAATTTTAATGGGCTCAACTTTACTGGATCTTGGTTTTAGTTTCCTTTGTCTGGCATATGGATTCCTTTCATATGGTCTTTTTAGCATACTCATGGAGCTCAGTAGATTTAAAATTCCTTGAGAAAGAGATGAGCTGTGCTTTGCCTTGGTGAGAGCACTGTTTCAACAGCGCATTCAGCCCTGGGTACCACTCGTGGTGAAGATAAAGTGTGTCCAGGAGGAGAGGGGCCTGGGAACAAAACATGAGACAAGCCATGGAAGGCAATGGACATGTTCAGCTTAGTGACCTCAGTCAAAAGAAAGCTTACGGGGCACTTACTAGCTGTGTTCAAATTCCTGGAGGACCATGAAGTGAAGATGAGATTAGACTCGCATCATGCACCTTCAAGAGGCTGCATAACCAACAGATGAAAATTATAGAGAACAATATTTTAGCTGACAATCAGAATGATTTTCTAACAGCTGAGCTCTCTGAAGATGACATGAGCTGCCATTACATGAGCTCAGTTCTGAAAGGCAGTGTGAACTGTCCTTGGCAGGGGAGTTGTGGTTGAGTTATTGAGACAGCCAAGTGTAAAGGGATCCCTGGAGAACCTCTGACCTGCCTGCACACTGGGAGGGCTGTGCATTTGGGTGGAGCCTCGGGAAGTTCATGCCAGTTGCAGTAGGCAGGAGCCTGGCCCCTCCTCTTCCTGGGTGGAAGCTGGGATTCAATCTGATGTAGGAGCATGTTTACAGGAACCTAACTCATGTTGCTGAGTTTTTTTCCTTTTCGCCCAATAAATTCCGTTTTTCTCACCCTTCAAAGAGTCTGCGAGCCTAATATTTCATGGTCATGTGGCAAGGACCCCACTTTTAGCTAAACTAAGGAGAAAGTCCTACAACATTATGATGGAAATTAAGCTGGAGCCATCAGAAAGTCTGTCCAGCACAGAGATGATAGTTTTCCTTCATTTAAGAGTTTAAAATCTCTGCAGCTCAAAAATCACCCATCTAGCATAATTAAACATACACACACACGTACTTTATCTTCCTGATTACAATCATGACAACCTAAATTTATTGAGCATTTACTATATGCCACATAAGTTTAGCTCTTCATATGCTTTATTAAATTTAATCCTTCTCACTGTCTTATTGAAAGTTTATAATATGTATTTCATAGATAATTATGATTATAAATTAAGTAACCAATAATATTCAGATATTACTAAACATCATAGGTACGTAGTGAGGGAGCCAAGATTTCAATCCAAGTGTGTTTAATACTGGGATCCTAAATACTCTGCTTTTCTGCCTCTTTTCTTCATGAAGCTTAGTACATTGGAAATGCCAAAAATAACCTGGTTTGCACCCAGAATAACTCAATGAGAATTGGAGGGGTGCTGAAGATAAACTAAAATAATATTATGATTTCTCTGTCATGAATAAGTGACAGCTATGCTCCATTTTGCCCAAGGAAGTAAAATTATCTTATTAATGAGAGAAGCAGAGATTCACAGCCCCAGAGGAGAAAACCTTCCCAGTTTTAGTGGTTCTCCATCAGTTTTAGATGGAGGGGGCTTCTAGACGTCAACCTAATTTATGGCTGTGTCCTTGAAGTTCTTGTGCAGAAGTTGAGGTTGGGGAAGAGAGTAGGGAAAAGAGAGTCAAGTCTGCTCTCCCGAGGAAGAACTTGTTTAACTTCAGAACTTTTGGGAGTTTGAATAATTAAAGGTGTGTGCGTGAGTGTGTTGTTTCCTGTGGAAGATTTTCTGTCCATGACTTCTGGTCATCACAGCTGCTTTAGCACATGCTCAAGGAGGAGTCATTTCAAGTCTGATTCGATTTTAAAATATGAAAAGAGAAAAGCTCTCCTGCAACTCCTCAAGACAATAAGAAAAACAAACACAGAATTCCCTAGGTCAGAAAAGGAGCTCTAGAGGCTCTTTTATCAGTTTGATGTTTGCAGCCACCCTGAGATGATGTTGCAAACTTTGGATTTTTCAAACTATTGATGATTTGCATTCCAAGAGAAGCTTTTCATTTTCTCTACTTTTCTGAAGGTCGTATTATACATGGGATTCTTGAAGCTTCTTGAGTCGTTTGATTCCACAGAGACTCAGGAGCACTGTGGAAATAGCCTCAACTAAGGAATCTGGATATCTTCAAAAGTTTTCAAAGCAGGGTCCTGGAAAGCAATGAGAGTTTTAAATGTTGCCTTAAAACTAGTCTGGATTTCCCTTAAAAATATTGGAAAATATTGAAAAATATTTCCTCCTAGAACTTTGGAAGGCCAAGGCAGGAGGATCACGTGAGTCCAATAGTTCAAGACCAGCCTGGCAACATAGTGAGATCCCATCTCCATTAAAAAAAAAATTTGAATTGATTACAGACATGCCCTTGTTCCAAGGACAAAGGAGCACTGGAGAGGGATCTGCAGCAAGTAAGAGATGCCAACATATTTTGAAAAGTCTGAAAGTGGGGAAAAGACCATGCCAACCCAAGGACCCCAAAAGTGGGATGCTATGAGAAGTCAGCTGATCTGACCCACAGAACCCTTACAAATCTCAGCTGTGGCAGAAGGAGCAGGGGGAGGGAGCTGGGAACAAAAGCAGAGAGATTAGTTGGAAGCCTGAAAAAGAATCGTGGGCACTCCAGTTCCCTTTCTTACTACAGACTACTAGGGAGTTAGCCGTGCCTCACAACACTGGAGACCTGAGGCTTGCTCTCTTGGAAAACAGAATCATTTCATTCCTGAGTTGGGGCACCACACATAGTGCAAAGCTGATGTCTAATATGTGGCCTAAAACACGGGGAAGGGGAAGATTTGCATACTGAACCAAGGAAGTCTCATTTCACTTTCTAACCTTATCCCACCCGCCCCCCGCCCCACGCCCTGGGCCTCGGTGGGCCTCAGCTCTGGCCACAGGGCAGAATGTGTTTTTCTATGGGGAAACCAAAGGAATTCATTTAAAAAGACTTGTAGATTTTATATAAAGTGCCAAACAAAAGCTAACCAGATGCCTGAGAACTCCACAGAAAAGATAGACAGTCGGCATGTCCCATCCACAGTCACAAAGAAGTATGAACGTATGAATGGGTTGCCAAGGATACCAGGCATCTGAAAAGCCTTCAAACATGAGTGTAAAAGAGATGATTACAACAAACAAACAATAATAATAATGAATTCAGAGGACACAGAGACAATGCGGAGCAGAAGAAAATTAAAATATAATAACTTACAATTAACATCCCCAGAGAGATAAGAGCTGAAACAAGAATAGGAAGCATAAAAACCAGAAGGAGGCCTTGGAATTAAAAAAAAAAAAAATCATTTCTGAAATAAAATCCCAATAGAAGAAGATGAAATCAAAAGAATCTATCAGAAATAGAATAAGAAGATAGAGATGTAAAAGATACTGGCGATTCTAGAAAGTGAACAGAAAGAAGGAAGGAGAGGATATGATGAAGGATATAATTCCAGAACTGAAAGCTTAAATTTTCAGATTGAAAAGCACCACTGAGTGTTCAGCTCAGCAAATTTAAAAAGGCTCTCACCAATACACAGCATTATGGAATTTGTTGATTTTCTTTTTTTTTAGATGGAGTTTTTGTTCTTGTTGCCCAGGCTGGAGTGCAGTGGCATGACCTCAGCTCACTGCAACCTCCACCTCCCGGGTTCAAGCAATTCTCCCGCCTCAGCCTCTCAAGTAGTTGGGATTATAGGCATGTGCTACCATGGCCGGCTAATTTTTGTATTTTCAGTAGAGACAGGGATTCACCATGTTGGTCAGGCTGGTCTCGAACTCCTGACCTCAGGTGATCTACCTGCCTCGGCCTCCCAAAGGAGGTCTCCCAAGAGCCAAACAGAAGAATTTTATTGAGTTGAACCTGATCTTGTGATGTTTTTACTTCATCTGAAACCTAATGTTACTTACTAGGTTAATAGCAGTAACAGATAGACCCTAATAAGTGTAATGGCTCAAATACAACAGAGAATGGTTTCTTACTCAGGTAACAGTATCAGTGGGTAAAAACATCAGCATGATGGTTTATTCTATGCTGTCATTCTTAGACCCTCAACTGATGGAAGATCTGCCATCTTGAACACAGGGCTCCCAAGATTGTCCTGGGTACCACCTCCATTCCTGCTAGTCAGACATGAAAAAGAAAATGGAAAAGCACAACATGAAAGGGTTTTATGGGCCAGGTCTGGAAGTGGCACACATTATTTGCCTCAATATTCCACAGACTAGAACTCCTGAAAATGGCCACAATGAACTATAAGCTCAAGGTAAGGAGAGTGGAAAAGGATTGAGAAATGCAGTCCCTGGTTGGGTAGGCAGTTTCTGACCTAATCGTACACTAAGGAAGAGGGATCATGTTTGAAATGGACAGCTAGCCATCTTTCTCAAGCGGATATTTTGTTGATATTTTTGGATTTGAGTCAAAGTAAAATAGAATGCTCTAAACTGATGTTCATATTACTTAAATAGGATTTCCTTTAACTCTTTTAATTTATTCTTTTTTCTTTTTTTTTTGTTTCTTTGAGGCGGAGTCTTGCTCTGTCGCCCAGGTTGGAGTGCAGTGGCGCTATCTCGGCCCACCACAAGCTCCGCCTCCTGGGTTCACGCCATTCTCCTGCCTCAGCCTCCCGAGTAGCTGGTACTACAAGCACCTACCACCACGCCTGGCTAATTTTTTGTATTTTTAGTAGAGACAGGGTTTCACCGTGTTAGCCAGGATGGTCTGGATCTCCTGACCTCGTGATCCACCCGCCTCAGCCTCCCAAAGTTAATATATTCTATTCTTGATATGGTTTGGCTCTGTGCCCGCACCCAAATCTCATCTTGAATTGTAATCCCCGTAATCCCCAGGTGTTGAGGGCAGGACCTGGTGGGAGGTGATTGGATCATGGGGGCAGTTTCCCCCATGCCATTCTTGTGATAGTGAGTGAGTTCTCATGAGATCTGATGGATTTATTAGTGTTTGACAGTTCCTCCTACACAGGCATTCTCTCTCTCACCTGCTGCCGTGTAAGACATGCCTGCTTTGCTTTCCACCATCATTGTAAGTTCCCTGAGACCTCCTCAGTCATGCAGAACTGTGAGTCAAGTAAACTTCTTTCCTTTATAAATTACCCAGTCTTGGTGGTATTCTTTATAACAGTGTTAGAACAAACTAATATAATTCTAATAAGCAAAGAATGACTATTCTGCATATCCAGCCAATTTTTACCTCTAAAACAATAGTATCCATCAATTTTTAAAAAAATCATTAACTTAGTCAAAAAACAATATGTTCATCTACAACCATCTGACCTTTGACAAACCTGACAAAAACAAGCAAAGGTCAAATGATTCCCTGTTTAATAAATGGTGCTGGGAGAACTGACTAGCCATATGCAGAATACTGAAACTGGACCCCTTCCTTACACCTTATACAAAAATTAACTCAAGGTGGATTAAAGACTTAAATGTAAAACCAAAACCATAAAAACCCTAGAAGAAAACTTAGGCAATACCATTCAGGACATAGGTATTGGCAAAGATTTCATGACAAAAATGCCAAAAGCACTTGCAACAAAAGCTAACATTGACAAATGGGAATTAAACTAAAGAGCTTCTGCACAGCCAATGAAACTATCATCAGAGTGAACAGGCAACCTACAGAATGGGAGAAAATTTCTGCAATCTAACCATCTGACAAAGGTCCAATATCCAGAATCTACAAGGAACTTAAAGAAATTTACAAGAATAAAACAACCCCATCAAAAAATGGGCAAAGGACATGAACAGACACTTCTCAAAAGAAGACATTTATGCTACCAAGAAACGTATGAAAAAAAGTTCAACATCACAGAAATACCTCAGGTCTCCAGTGTTGTGAGGCACGACAAACTCCCTAGTAGTCTGTAGTAAGAAAGGGAACTGGAGTGCCCACGATTCTTTTTCAGAGATACCATTTGACCCAACAATCTCATTACTGGGTATATACCCAAAGGAATATAAATCATTCTACTATAAAGACACATGCACACCTATGTTTATTGCAGCACTATTTACAATAGCAAAGATATGGAACCAACCCAAATGCTCATCAATGATATACTGGATAAAGAAAATATGGTACATACACACCATGGAATATTATGCAGCCATAAAAAGGAATAAGATCATGCCCTTTGCAGGGACATGGATGAAGCTGGAAGCCATTATCCTCAGCAAACAAACACAGGAACAGAAAACCAAACACTGCATGTTCTCACTCATAAGTGGGAGTTGAACAATGAGAACACACGGACACAGGGAAGGGAACAACATACACCAGGGCCTGTCAGAAGGTGGGGGATGAGGAGAGGGAAAGCATCAGGGCGAATACCTAATGCATGTGGGGCTTGAAACCTAGGTGACGGGTTGATAGGTGCAACAAACCACCATGGCACATGTATACCTATGTAACAAACCTGCACATTCTGCACATGCATCCCAGAACTTAAAAGTATAAACAAAACAAAACAAAAACAGTGTGTTAAACCTTATACCAGGTTTTGGGGACATACCAATGAGCAGGACAGGCAAGTCTTTTGCTTGCATGGTCCTCAGATTCCAACAAGGACAGACAGGGGATAGACAATAAACAGATTTTTAAAATCAGGTAGCGCTAAGTGCTAAAAGTAAAATAAGACAAGGTAGTGAGAAATAGAATGGCTGGCTGCTATTTAGAAGGTGAAGTTAGACACGTGCCCTTTGAGGAAGTGGCATTTAAACTGAGACCTCAGTGACTAAAGGCAGGCAGCCATTTTGGGATCTTGGATAAGAACTTTTCAGGTTCAGGGATTGGCTCATGCAAATGCCCTTAGGTAGTAATGGGCTTGACTGTGAGACAGAGACAAGGCAAGTGTGGTTAAAAAGTTGTGAGAGGAAGGTGTGATGGGGTTGAGAGCAGACATGGTGTCAGGGAATTAGACAACACAGTATCTTGAAGGCCATGATAAGGAGCTTTACTTTTATTCCATGTGCAATGGGAAGCAGTTGAAGGTTTGAAGCAGGAGAGTGACTCTCCTTTCCGTTGTTGTTGTTGTTAACTCTACTCTGCTTGTTACGACAAGAGTGGATTGAAGAGGGCCAGGAAAGGCAGGGGTGGTACTTAGGAGGCCTCTGTTATGATCCAACATAGGATGATAGCAAGCTTGGAATATGGAGGTAGTAGCAGAGATGAATGAAGGATGAAACTGATGAGTATTTTGGAGATTCTGTGGTCCAAATTTCTGAAGGATTTGTTGTGGAGGGAGTGAAAAAGTAAAGATTTCCAATTGCCTTTTATGTGGGATGCATTTGCCAACTTTCATTATTTTATCGAATCCGAGATACCTCTAGAAGAAAGTTTCTTACGGTCTAGGTAGAGGGTCAGAAGATCTGGTTTCTGTTTGCTTTTCCTTGCTGTTTTATTTGCCTGAACAAACTCCTTGCTCTTTAATTTTTGTAAGAAAATGAAAATGGCCTCTAACGCTTACCTAAGAAAACTGGTGAAGGGTGATAAATGTGATAACATTCTCTGCAACAAAATTCTAATAGGAGCAAAGATGCTCTTCTGGCTGGGAGATACATCCTGAGCATTTGAATTTAATCAGACTGCAACATATTTCTTTGCCCTTTTACAATGATGATGACTAACTGGCTCCCATGTGGGTAGCTTATATTTTAGACAAAGGAGGGAAAATAAAATCATTCTTGACTTGAGGCAGTTGATATCATTTAATTGAGTCATAGCTGCATAGACTACAACTGAATATGCAGAGGAATCCAGGGAGAATTTTTTCATTAAAAGGGTGATTTCTTCCTTTTACTTTCTTGTCCCTTTGTTAAGAAAGGGTCTTCTGTTCATTTTGCTTTTACCTGATTTGACTTGTGCTGCAGACAAGAAACTCAAAAGAGTGTGTGAGAAGGGATTTCAGTCTGTATATCAGCTGTCATTTTCTATGAGTGAGCAGGCACTTTTAGGACCCAGAGATTATGGAACTGGGATTTTAGGTACACTATAAAGCAAAGTAGAACTACAGTTCACCCTTTCACATTTAAGAGTTTTGAGCTTGCAAAATCATTTACTCAGACTGCAGTCAAACATTCGTGATTTTGTGCAAACTAAATTCCCCCCTTGTAGGAAATATACAATGAAAACAATAGTTCTATAGTTGGGAGACTTTAGCTTCTGTGATTTCTATTTCCCCAGGTATGTATGATCATTCAGTACTGATGCTCTCTTACATTTTTAATTAAAACTATCTGAATTTTTGCTACTTTGTAGGCCTTGCAATATATATTTCTAAAGGTAGTATTTAAGATTATACACCTCAGATCTTACATCACTCCCTATTAGGGAAAGGTGTGTGGCTTTTTATAGCACCAAGAGAAAAATTCTCCTGAATATGACTGTCTATGTGTCTGTTAGAAGGAGAAGTTATAAAGATCTACAAAGAGACTTAGAGTCCCAGACACTAATAGTGAGAAACTTTACACTCCATTGACAGTATTAGTCAGATGATTGAGGCAGAAGATTAGTAAAGATACTCAGGACCTGAACTCAACATTGGACTCAATGGAGCTGGTAGAGGTCTACAAAACTCTCCATCCAAAAACAACATAATATACATTCTTCTCATTTGCACAGGGAACATACTCTAAAATTGACCACACAACCGGACATAAAACAATCCTCAGCAAGTGCAAAAGAAACAAAATGATACCTAACACACTCTCGGACACAATGCAATAAAAATAGAAATCAAGACTTTAAAAAATTGCTCAAAACTATGCAATTACATGAACATTAAACAACCTGCTCCTGAATGACTTTTGGGTAAATAATGAAATTAAGGCAAAAATCAGGAAGTTCTTTGAAACTAATGAGAACAAAGATACAACATATCAGAATCTCTAGGTCACAGCTAAGTCATGTTAAGAGGGAAGTTTATAGCACTAAACACCCATATCAAAAAGTTTAGAAAGATCTCAAATTAGCAACCTAACATCACGACTAAAAGAACTAGAGAAGCAAGAGCAAACCAACCCCAGAGTTAGCATTAGACAAGAAATAACCAAAATCAGAGCTCAACTGAAGGAGATTAAGACATGAAAAACCATTGAAAAAAATAAACACATCCAGGAGTTCGCTTTTTAAAGAAATTAGTAAGTAGGCAACTAGCTAGACTAAAAAAGAAGAAAAGAGAGAAGGTCCAAATAAACACAATTAAAATGACAAAGAGGATATTACAACTGACCCTAAAAAAGTACAAATAACATCAGAGACTACTATGAACACTTGTACACACACAAACCAGGAAACCTAGGAGAGATGGGTAAATTCCTGGACACATGCACCCTCCTAAGACTGAACCAGGAAGAAATTGATTCCCTAGACAGACCAATAACAAGCCCTGAAATTGAATCAGTAATAAATAGCCTACCAACCAAAAAAAGCCCAGGACCAGACTAATTCACTGCCAAATTCTACCAGATGAACAAAGAAGAGCTGGTACCATTTCTACTGAAACTATTCCAAAAAACTTAGAAGGAGAGACTCTTCCCCAACTCATTCTATGAAACTAGCATCCTCCTGATACCAAAACCTGGCAGAGATACAACAAAAAAGGAAACACGAGGCCAATATCCTTGATGAATATTGATGCAAAAATCCTCAACAAAATACTTGTAAACAGAATCCAGTAACATAAAAAGCTAATCCATCGCATCGAGTAGGCTTTATCCCTGGGATGCAAGATTGGTTCAACATATGCAAATCAATAATGTGATTCATCACATAAACAGAACTAAAGACAAAAGCCACATGATCATCTCAATAGATGCAGAAAAGGCTTTTGATAAAATTCAACATCCCTTATGTTAAAAACTCTCAATAAAGTAGGCATTGAAGGAACAAACCTCAAAATAACAAGAGACATTTATGATAAACCCATGGTCAACATCATCCTAAATGGGCAAATGCTGGAAGCATTTCTTTTGAAAACCAGCACAAGGCAAGGATGCCCTCTTTCACCATTCCTATTCAACATGGTATTGGAAGTTCTGGCCAGAGCAATCAGGCAAGATAAAGAAATAAAGAGCATCCAAATAGAAAGAGAGGAAGTCAAACTATCCCTATTTACAGATGACATGATTCTGCATCTAGAAAACCCCATAGTCTCAGCCCAAATGTTATTTCAGCTAATAAACAACTTCAGCAAAGTTTCAGGATACAAAATTAATATACAAAAATCACTAGCATTCCTATACTCTGATATGGCTTGGTTCTGTGTCCCCATCCAAATCTCATCTTGTAGCTCGCATAATTCCCACATGTTGTGGGAGGGACCCGGTGGGAGATGATTGAATCACGAGGGCGGGTCTTTCCTGTGCTGTTCTCATGATAGTGAATGGGTCTCACGAGATCTGATGGTTTTAGAAACGGGAGTTTTCTGCACAAGCTCTCTTTGCCTGCTACCATTCACATAAGATGTGACTTGCTCCTCCTTGCCTTCCACCGTGATTGTGAGGCTTCCCCAGCCATGTGGAACTGTAAGTCCAGTAAACCTCCATCTTTTGTAAATTGCCCTGTCGCAGGTATGTCTTTATCAGCAGCATGAAAATGGACTAATACATACATACAGCTAACCAGGGAGGGAGAAGATCTCTACAATGAGATTACAAAACACTGCTCAAAGAAATGAAAGATGACATAAACAAATGAAAAAACATTCGATGCTCATGGGTAGGAAGAATCAATATCATTAAAATGCTCATACTGCCCAAAGCAATTTATAGATTTAATGCTATTCCTATTAAACTATCTATGACATTCTTCACAGAGCTAGAAAAATTGACTTTAAAGTTCACAAAGAACAAAAAGAGCCAAAATAGCCAAGGCAATCCCAACCAAAAAGAACAAAGCTGTGGGCATCATGTTCCCAATTTCAAACTATACTACTACAGGGCTACATAACCAAACAGAATGGTACTGTTGCAAAAACAGACACATAGATCAATGGAACAGAATACAGAGCCCAGAAATAAAGCTGCACAACTACAACCATCTGATCTTCAACAAAGCTGACCAAAACAAGCAATGGGGAAAAGACTCCCTATGCAATAAACGGTGCTGGAGTAATTGGATAGCCATATGCAGAAGATTGAAACTGGACACATTCCTTACACCATATACCAAAGTCAACTAAAGATAGATTAAATACTTAAAGGTGAAACCTAAATGCTGTAAAATTCCTGCAAGACAATCTAAGCAAAATATAAGACTTTATCATTCCATGACAAAGATGCCAAAAGCTACAGCAACAAAAGCAAAAAATTAACAAATGAAGTCTAATTAATCTAAAGAGCTTCTGCACAGCAAAAGAAACCATCAACAGAGTAAACAGACAACTTACAAAATGGGAGAAACTTTTGCAAACTATGCATCTGCCAAAGATGTAATATCCAGCGTCTATTAGAAACTTAAACAAATTTTCAAGTAAAAAACAAACAACTCCATTAAAAAGTAGGCAAAGGAGATGAACAGACACTTCAAAAGAAGATATACATGCAGCCAACAATCATGTGAAAAAAAGCTCAAAATCACTGATCATTAAAGCAATGCAAACCAAAACCACAATGAGATCACCTCACATGGGTTAAGAATGGCTATTATCAATAAGTCAAAAAATAACAGGTGCTGGCAAGATTACAGAGAAAACTGTTCGCTTATACACTGTTGGTGGGAATGTAAATTAGTTCAGCCATTGTGGAAAGCAGTGTGGCAATTCCTCAAAGAACTAAAAACAGAACTACAATTCAACCCAGCAATCCCATTACTGGGTATATACCCAGAGCAATATGTTATTCTGATATAACGACACATGCAGGCATGTGTTCACTGGAGCACTATTCATAATAGCAAACACATGGAATCCACCTAAATGACCATCAATGGCAGACCAGATAAAGAAAATGTGGTATGTACACACCATGGAATACTATGCAGCCTTAAAAAAGAACAAGATCATGTCATTTGCAGGAACATGAATGGAGCTGGAGGCCATTATCTTTAGCAAACTAATGCAGGAACAGAAAATCAAATAATGCATGTTCTCACTTATAAGTGGATGATAAATGATGAGAACATATGGACACAAAGAGGGGAGCAACAGACACTGGGGGATACTGGTGGGCGGAGGGTTGGAGGAGGGAGAGAAGCAGAAAAAATAGCTATTGGGTACTAGACTTAGTATCTGAGTGATTAAATAATCTGTGCAACAAACCCCATGACATGAATACCTATACAATAAACCTGTACATGTACCCCTGAACCTAAAATAAAAGTTTAAACAAAAAGAAGAAAATAATTTCTATTGTTTTTTTATTTAGCCCCAGAATTGTTTTCATGAATGAACACAATGTACAGTGCAGCCACTATGTCTAGTTATTTTTCTATGTTTTTAATTATTTTAAAATATAATAATTTTTATAGTCTGTAGCAGATAGTTCTATTATGTCAAGTCCTTGGGAGTATTTAATTTTCTGCCTTTTGTATCTGTAATCTTGCTCTGTCTCTCTCTTTCAAGGTGGTTAATTTCCTTGTGTTTTCATAATTTTAGGTTTTAAGATCATCTTCCGTAGGGCTTTGTCTGTGAAAATATTGGGAGTCCTGGATTAGAATTTTTCATTTGCCTCTGGGAGGTATAACTAACTCTGTACAACTTCTGTTTTTTTTCTTTCTTTCTTTCTTTGTTTCTTTTTTTTTTTTTTTTTTTTTTTTTTTTTTGAGATGAAGTATCACTCTGTCACCCAGGCTGGAGTGCAATGGCACCATCTCAGCTCACTGTAACCTCTGCCTCCTGGGGTTCAAGCGATTCTCCTGCCTCAGCCTCCCAAGTAGCTGGGATTAAAGGTGTGTACCACCACGCCTGGCTACTTTTTTCTATTTTTAGTAGAGACAGGGTTTCCCTATGTTGGCCAGGATGGTCTCGAACTCCTAACCTCAAGTAATCCACCCACCTTGGCCTCCCAAAGTGCTGGGATTACAGGTGTGAGCCACCATGCCCAGCCTACAACTTCTGTTTTTAAATAAACTTTTTATTGTAGAATAGTTTTTGATTTACATAAAAGTTGCTAAGATAGTATAGAGGATTCTTGTATGACCTATACTCAGTTTGTCCTATTGTTAATATCTTACAGTAGTATTATGCATTTACCATCACTAATGAAACAACACTGACAAGTTATTATTAACTGAAGTCCATATTTTATTCAAGTTTCCTTGGTATTTACCTAATGTCCTTTTTCTGTCCCAGGATCTCATCCGAAACATCACATCACACTTAGTCATCATGTCTCCTTAGGTTCTTCTACCCTGTGGCTTCTTGAGACTTTCTCAGACTTTCTTTTTTTGATGATCTTGACCCTGTACCTCTCATGCACCTAAAATATTTCCTCAAAATACATGAGGAAAAATAATCCAAATTATAAGAAGAAAGTGTCAAAACCACAGTCGTGGTGAAAGATTTTAACACTCCTCTCTCAGATTTCATAAATCAAGTAGTAAAGCTTAGTGAGAATATAGAGAATATGAATAACACAGTTATCAAACTTGAGCTAATGCAGATGCATACATAGAGCTCCGTATCTCCAAATTTTAGAAAACCTACTGTTTCATGCACATATAAAATTTTTACAAGAGTTGACCATCTGCTCCTCCACGAACCAGGTTTCAACAAATATAAAAATCAGGCCGTGTTCCTTGACCATAGCACATCAGAAATTAACTACCCAAGATAATTAAAAATCCATGTTTAAAATACATTTAAAAATAAAAGAACACACATAATTCATGGATCAAATACAATATCAAAACAAACTTAGAAAGTATGTAATATTGACTGAGCAAAAATGTGTCAAAACTTTTTAGATGAAACCAAAACAGAACTTAGAAGGGAAATTTTGGCCTTAACATTTATATCGCAAAAGAAGAAAGTTTTCTCTTAAACTTGATGCACAAAGACTATTTCTTAAGAAGTTAGAAAAAGAAGAAAATAAAACCGATGAAATGAGGGAGGACATTCTGCATGGCCTATGCAAGGAAGTACAAAGAATTGCCAAAACTTAGGGCTTTCTGAAGCGCAGGTGTACACACAGACACACAGACACACAGACACACACACACATTGTATTCAGAAATTAGATATACTGTGGAAATGGTGTGCTTAAGACATTTCTTCCATAAAAAAGTTAACAGAATATTATAATGTCACCTATATACCCTTCAATGAGATTCAACAATTTTAACATTTTGTCGTATATTTTCTCTCTCTCTTTTTGTATGTATACTTTTTTTCTGTACCATTTCAGAATAAGTTTTTGGCATTGACATCTTGCATATAAATACATCGACATTCATCTTCTAAGAATAAAAAAATCATCCACTTTACGATACTATTGTCACCTCCAAGAAAATAAATAATAATTTCATAATATTGCCCGGTATTAATACTCAAGTGTTCCTAATTACCCCGATAATGTCTTTTTAGCTGTTTCTCTTTTCTTTTCTTTCTCTTCCCAGCCATATCTGAGGCAAGCCTCATACATTGAATTTAGTTGTTTTGTAACGTCTCTTTACTTTCTTTTAGTCTAGATGCTAAAGGAATTCTCCCACAATTTTTTTAAACGAGATTGAATTTTTTAATAGTACAGATGGTTGTCCTATAAAACATCCTATATTCATGACTTTTCTGATTACCTCTTCATAATATCGTTTAACTCGTTTTTCTGTCTCTCATATTTTCTCTAAACTGGAAGTATATCTCAAGGGCTAGATTACATCCAGATGAAATCCTTTGGGACAAGAAGACATCACAGAGAATCTTGTGAATTTTTCACTGCAGTACATAGACAGCCACTGATGCCAGCCTACCCCACTACCAGTGATGTAAAGTTTGATCATTGGTGAACGTGCTGACCATCAAATCTCTCCCTTGCAATCATTTATTTTCCCATTTAAATTTGTCATTTGTGTGGTGATATTTTGCCACCATGAGAATATCCTGTTCCCCACAGCTTTTTACTTCATTGCTTCAGCTTTCTTTGACTATCCTCATCTGCATCAATTATTATACTGGGGCTTATGAAAAGGTGATTTTCCATTCTTATCCTTTATTACTTTGAAGACTTTGGATGTGATTCAAAGTTGGGTTCTTTTTCTGTATGCAGATGGGAATCAATGGATCTTTATACAGGGGAGTTTGAGGAAGCGAGAGAATAAAGGTGTTTTATGGAATTTGTACCAGGATCCTGGGGTTCCAATATCATTTTCTCATTTTTGAGGCTCCTGGTGAAGAAAGTTACTTTAGTCTGAGCACTCTTTCTAATCTGTAGGGGGAACTTCTGTGAGAAAATGAGGGCCCTTGTACCCTGGATGTGAGGTTTTCCTCAGAGCAAATGTACAGTGTAAGCAGCCTTTGACTCAATTATGGCCTTTAACTTTACAAACAACTATCAAGTCCTTGCTTATAGGGGAAATTATATGTGTGTATATGTGTGTGTGTGTGTATTATATATATATTATATACACACACACATATAGCTCCTTCTGTGAGAGAATGCTTCGTCCATACCCGTTTCTACATCACAGCTTTGCACCTTCTCCCACGCAGCCTCCTGGCCCCCGTCTCCTGCCTCCCTGGAGCAATTATTCTCTGGGGCCTATTAATCTCTCCTCTTCTTAGAGCAATTCCCTGTTTTCCAATTCTTTCCCACTTATTAATAGCAACTTTAAATAGGTCTAAGAACATTATAGTGAGGATGAAGGATTTTGTCTACCCTCAGTAAACAAAAGATCCTCCAGTTACCTGGACCTATGCTTTTCATATATACATATATGTATATATACACAAACACATGTATATATATACACACACACATATACACATACATGATTTCCCCTGTAATATATGTATTATATTATACATATAACACATAATATATGCATATTTAATGTGGTGTATATGTATGCGTGTGTATGTATATGTGTGTGTGTGTATATATATATATCTCATATAACTACAAAGTGAAAATAGACACACAGAATAGATTGCCTTAACACATAAGACTCATTTTTACTGACCCATAGTTGTTCTTGTTTTTTTTTTTTTATCTTTTATTTTAGGTTTGGGGATACATGCGCAGGTTTGTCACACAGGTAAACCTGTGACATTATTTTTGTAAACAAAAATAATCTGTTTGTTGTACAGATTATTTCATCACCTAGATACTAAGCCTAGCACCAAGTCATTATTTTTCCTGATCCTATCCCTCCTTCCACCCTCCACCCTCCAGTAGGTCCCGCGTCTGCTGTTTCCCTCTTTGTGTCCATGAGTTCTCATCATTTGGCTCCCACTTATATGCGAGAACATGTGGCATTTGGTTTTCTATTATTGCATTAGTTTGCTAAGGATAATAGTCTCCAGCTCCATCCATGTTCCTGTAAAAGCCATGATCTGGTTGATTTTTATGGCTGCATAATATTTCATGGCATATATGTACCACATTTTCTTTATCCAGTCTGTCATTGATGGGCATTTAGGCTGATTCCATGTTTTTGCCATTGTGAATAGCACTGCAATGAACATTCATATGCATGTTTCTTTATAGTAAAATGATTTACAGTCTTCTGAGTATATACCCAGTAATGTGATTGCTGTGACCCATAGATTTTACTCTTAGAAATTTTTCATCAGGAAAATGTACAAAAACCTGTCTACAACATCTCGGTGTGGTTTACTTCAATAAGTCAAATAAACAATCGTAATGCCAAGCAAAATATATTGCTTAAATAAATTTTGTGCGGCTCTATAATGGATATCATGAAGCTATTGAATATTATATGGTAGGAGTAGATTTAATGACAATTTTAAAAGTTTAATATGTAAATTAGTAGATGCAAATACGTACAAAGACACAGACCTGCAAAAAGGACACAGACTGATTCCCTTCCAGAAATCTCCAGGCCCCAGCGCAGATGTGCACTTTGGAAACTTGGGGTTGCTGGACTCCACTTCCTGCCAACATTGTGGCTTCATTTCAGCTGCGATATAAGCAAAATTACTGTAAAGGGGAGTATCCATTCCTCTACCCACCAGCATCTGCATCCCAAGTCCTTTGAAGACAAAATGCCTGATACATGTAAACTTATGTTTGCTGCTCACTCCTGTTTCCCTGTTCTCTTTCTTTAAGCTCCCTCCAAATTGACTTCATTCTTAAGGAATAATGAGCAATGTAGAATATTGTAGAATTTACAGAGAAGGCAGAGGAGAAGACTGATGTTTCACAGTGCACAGGCCCTCATCTCAAATCCTCCTGTGAGAGGATGCTTTTCCATACCTGTTCCTACATCACAGCTTTGCGCCTTCTCCCACGCAGCCTCCTGGCCGCCATCTCCTGCCTCCCTGGAGCAATTATTCTCTGGGGCCTCTTAAACTCTCCTCTTCTTTGAGCAATTCCCTGATTGCCAATCCTTTCCCACTCATTAATACCAACTTTAAATAGGTCTAAGGCCATTAAAGTGAGGATGAAGGATTTTGTCTACCCTCAGTAAACAAAAGATCCTCCAGCTACTTGGATCTATACTTTTCATATCAAGAAAGATTATAAATAATAAATAATTTTCTCCAGCATGACATGTATTAAATAAATGTTCTATTATTAATATGTTTCTCATGTAATAAATGTAAAGCAAAAAGGGGAAAAGATGGTCTTTTTCACTCTTTAGTCTAGAGCAGGTACTAGTGAATGTCCAATCTCCAGGGTAGGGATGAGGTGAGCTCGGTCACAAGGTAAGGCCTCTCAGCAACAGAAGGACCAGGACACCTTCTGAGTGATGAGGTCAGAGACATGGTACAGGGATCAAGACAGTGACTTCGTTACTGGGACTAGATTAGAAGCAGATAATTACAGTTTCAGTTAGGATGCTTTTGGTTGTAAGAAACAGAAAAACAGAAAAATCAAATTTAGGCAAAAATACAATTTATTGACTTATCTAGCAAATGTGATTTGATCCAAGGCTCAGGAATGTCACAAAAATATTTTTCTTCATTTCTCTGTTCCCTTTCCTATTTTAACTCCATTCCTATGCAGACTTTCTCCATAAAGTAGCAATATGGCTGTCAGATAACAATCAAGTAGAAAAGAGGTATCTTTTTTCCCCCCAGCATTACTGTACCAGCAAAGTGGGGTAAATTAAAACCCATGCCCACTCGCATGCAGGGGATGCATATATGATTGGCTTCTGTTTGGGTCGTGTGTTTCACCCCAAAACACTCAGACTGGAGGTGAGGAAGGGCTGAATCCTTAAAGAAGAGTAGAGCTGTATCCAGAAGACTTCAAAATGGATACCAAGGAGGTAAGTAAAAATGTTTCCTACACAAACCTGAGGTCTGACAAAGGCTTGAGCCATTGCATATAACTGAGAAACAACAGAATTGCTGACTGGAGTTCCAGTCTGGGGCTTTATTTTTAGGGTTTATTTTTATTTTAGGGTTTAGCATTATTTTAGGGTTTATTTCTCTTCCCTGAGTTTTCTAGCAGGTTTCAAGAGGCTCTAATTTTAGGAAAAAGGAACATATGATGCATACTGGTCTTGACAATTAAAAAACAAAAACCAGTCTCAGAACCGAAAACCACATTACCTGTACCCTCTCTGTATAAGAAACTTACACAGAGGCCAGGTGCAGTGCTTCACACCTGTAATCCCAGCACTTTGGAAGTCCGAGGTGGGCAGATCATGAGGTCAGGAGTTTAAGACCAGCCTGGCCAATATGGTGAAACCCTGTCTCTACTAAAAATACAAAAACTTAGCCGGGCATGGTGGTGCACGCCTGTAATCCCAGCTACTCAGGAGGCTGAGGCAGGAGAATCGCTTGAACTCGGGAGGCAGGGGTTGCAGTGGGCCGAGATCACGCCACTGCACTCTGGCCTGGGTGACAGAGCGAGACTCTGTCTCAAAAAAAAAAAAAAAAAAAAAGAAGCTTACATAGAGTATTAAAGAAGTAATATGTGAATTTTATTTATTACCGTAGTAGAACTCTTTTATATATATAAAAGTTTTGATTCTCAAACTGCCCCGTAAGAATTATCCTCAGAAATATAAATCTTTCAGACTTCAATAATATTCAAAGCCCTCATGAAGACTGGCTTTCTAAAAAGCTGTTGCTCTTCCTACCAACCCCTGTCTTTCTCTAATTGAAAGAAACTTTGATCCAAGCAGGTGAGCAAGTGAGGCTGATGGGTGATATTTTCCAGATGCATTTTAATTGGAAGCTAGTTTTCCAAGGTATTTTCCTGGTTCATTATTTGTAATTAGTTTTGCTAAAAAATTTTGTGCTATTTTAATTCTGTTTAAAAACCCCCTTGTTCATAAGATATAATTGCTTTACAAGGAATGAAGAATAATAAGGGAAATTGTACCTTAAAACCCGATAGCCTGAATACAAGCCTCAACTCTACCATGTAATAACTTTGTGGCTTTGAGAATATATATATCTCTAAGCTTCATTTTCATCATCTCTAAAATGGAGATAATATTAACATGCAGGGAAATTGTGAGGATTAAATGAGAAAACTCAAGTAAAAAGTCTCTGACACATCCAGAAACATATACAAGCTCAATAAATTTTATTTCCCATTGTCGTCTTCCCTAACTTCCAACAAAGTAGGGATCTTACATCAGAGGAGAACTTCTCAGCTCTATATTCCAGTGCAGAAGGGGCATCTGTTGATTGTTAAAATATCTGAGAAACATTTTTTAAAATCTGATTTTTTTCCTCCTTTAAAGAATATCCAGATAATTCATTGGAGTCTGCTCATAGGTCATGTTCAAAGTAGAAAAATGATCGCTGTCTGCAGGGCACCCAGATGAACTGGGAGAAGTTAAAGTGCCATCTCCTTTGAGAAGCCTCCTTTGATCCCCCAAGGCTGATCCAGGTGGCCATTTTTCCCCCAGCACCCTGGTACGACACCTCCAGAACAGGAGCTAGCAAACTACAAACCAGGGGTCAAATCCAATCCACCATCTATATTTTTGTACAGCTTGCAAGCTAAGAATGATTTTTTACATGTTTAAATGATTGGAAAACATGAATGAAGAATAGTATTTCGTGACACATAAAAATGAGATGAAATCCGAGTTTCAGTCTCCACCAATCTTATGTTGTTGAAACATAGCTGTGCTTGTACATTTGAGTATTGCCTATAGCGGCTTTTGCATTACAATGGCAGAATCAAGTAGCTGTGACAGAGACCATATAGCCATTTAAGCTGAAAATATGTATTGTCTGGCCCTTATAGAAAAAGCTTGCCAACTTCTCTAGAACATTCACAATTGAGTCATACTGCACGTGTTTCCTCCAGGCTCTATATCCCTTGAGGATTGGGACTGTCTTTCATCTTTGTGTCTTTAGCACCTAGCACAGTGCCTGGCAAATATTAGGCATCTGTAAATCTGCATCTTTCCCCTTTTTGGGTATCTCTAGTAAGGTGTCTCCTTACTGTCATCCACAGTAGGTCTGTCCCAGGGTCTCCAGCCTTCAGTCATTCTCTGTATCCCATGGGTACTTAAAGGTCTGATAATTGTAGGTGTGGCCAGAGCCTGTTGAACATTTCAGGTATCTGAAAACTAGAGAAGGGATCACTGGAAGGTTCCTTTTCTCTGTATCCTGTTTTCTGAGGTGGTATAGTGTCAGGGAAGGAGCACTGGATGTTGAGACTTGGCCTGATGAGGCTGTCCTCAACTAACGACTTCCAGGTTGTGTGATCTTGGGAATAAACCACCTAAGTATCACTTTCTTCATCTGTGGTATAGAGATAAATATTACCCCACAAACCTCACTGGGTCTTGATTATGTTGGAGAATACCTGCCTCTGGTGGGTTCAGGGGCCTTGTCTGTTTTGTTTACCTTTATATGTCCTGGTTTTCATAATGCCTGGCACACAAGAAACCAGAGGTTCTCAGCTGAAGCTGAACATTAGAATCAGCTGCGGACTTTTAGCTGACCACCAACACAGAGGACCATCCCAGACCAATTCAAATAGAGACTCTGGGAATGGGCCTGGACATCAAGTTTGTATTTTTCAAGCTCCCTATTTGATTCTGATACTTACGCAGGATTCACAGCCCCTGTTGTGGAGTGCTCAATAACTATTTGCTGAATGAATGAATGTGGTGAAGTTGTTTCTGCAGATGCTTTGCTCCTCTGTGCTTTGAGATGCTAACTAAAGAAGTCAGGATTTTTTTTGCATCAGGAATAAAATGTACTGTTCCTCACTGATTGAGTCACTCTCTCCAGTTCATGAAAGTCTGATTCCTGTCTTCTTTACCCTTCACTGACTTGAATGACTGATAATTCTCTTGTTATGTATTTGACCGTTTTGTCACTCTTGCCTTTTGTCCTCCACTTCCTTTTCATCCTTGTTCTTGTTAGTTTCCCCTTCTCCTTTGTGATCTTCTCAGCCTATTTTTCTTACTGTTAAGTTCACTAGTAGCACCTGCTTACCGCCCATAACACCAGGTATTTTCAACTATTCCCATTTTTTTATTGCTGCTAAATTAGTTTTACCCTGTGCTTCACATCAGAAAATAAATCTCTAGACAATTCCTTTTTCACGCTCTAAATTTCTGTGTCCGGGAATAAATAGATAGTTGCAGAAGCTTTCAGCTAGTTGAAGAAGTAGGAAATCCAACTTCTCACTTTGCAGAAAAGAAAACTGAGGCTCAGCAAGAGGAGCAGCCTGCTCTGGGTCACAGAGTGAGCTCATGGCCTAGCTGGGGCTGGATCAGAGATTTCATCAGGTCCAGTTCACGTGCCCTTCAGACTGCCACACAGCCTGATAGGTAGGCCGTAGGGTGTTTTGGACAATTCATTGCCTCTCTGTCACGGGGGTTGGCACCTTTCCAAAGCTGCACCTTGCCAGACTCTATTACTTTGATCTCTCAAAGGAGAAGGGAGTGTTGCTAGTAGTAGTCACATGGAGGTGTGGGAGGGCCTGGCTGACCACTTTGGTTTAGTGACACTCCGGAGGACCCAGCCCTGCATGTGTAAGCCTCCTGGCATACAGACCAGGAGAAGCAGGTGATGACAGATGTCCCAGAGGGGCAGCAGAGCAGCAAGAGAGCTTTTCCCATAACCACGTCTAGCTGCACCCCCAACAAAGACATGGTTGTGAAGAGCTAGGCACTTTCCTGCCTGCAGAGACCTGCACTGTCCAATACAGTAGCCCCTAGCTATAATTAAAATTCATGAAAATAGGATTAAATTAAAGCCTCATTTATTTAGTTGCACTAGCCACATTTCAAGTGCTCAGTAGCTTCTGAGTTACTGTATTCAAGGCTACCATATTGAACAACATAGATATAGAGCATTTATAACATTGCCAACAATTCTTTTGGACAGGCAGCTCCAGATGCTTGGGTAGGACGACCTAGTCTACAGAATGAACACCACAGCTAAGGACAATTAAAAAGAGGTCTTCCCTTGCTGTTCTTCTCAGGTTCTGAGATTCCAAGGCTGGTGGTGCAACCTATCAGCACCTTGTCTCCCCTCTCACATCCTGCCATCACCATGTATGGTTTATTTTCCTATGAGACTCTGAGCTTCTTGGGAGCACTGTCTGTCACTGATTAATTTTGTTTCCACAGAATAAAGCACAGGACTCGATATAGGATAGGCCTCAGTAAAATGTACTAAATAAAATTGTGCATTAACGTTCTTTAACCATTCAGTATTATTTTTAAAACAATTGTATTCAATACAATGGCAAAAAAAAAAATCTACCTTTTTGGTAAAGAGGAAGACATATTGAAACTAGCTGTTGCTTATGTGGGAATCAGTGTTAAGTTTCCTTCTCCTGGGGAAGAAGGCTCTGACACTTTGCTGGGGGTGATGGGCAGTGGGACAGGAGGATCGCAGGGCTGAGCACAGTTTCTCAGTAAACATAGGCTTACAAACTAATCCTCCGCTTGGGGATTAGCTCTGCCTCTTGCACAGGGTTCTGGGATGGAATTTCTACTGATAATTCTAAGCCAGAAGGCAATGTGGAGTGGTGAACTAGGAGGCCAGGGGTCCAGATTTAAATCCTGGCCCCAAAATCAATGAGCTGTTTCATGAAACTTAGTCTTTTCATGACAGTCCAGGCTGGTAATAAACTCTGTCCTCCCCAGTGCACAGACAGGATTGAAGTGAGGCTCAAGTGAGATTAAGTCCTAGAAGAACCTTTGTAGCCTGAACAATGTATGTCACCGTGAGGGCTAGTGGTGCAGAGGGTTACTCTGAGCAAGTTTTATTAGACTATGGGGGCCTACCATTGTCAATTAAAAACTCTGGAAATGCTAGAAACTGCTCTGGAAATGCCAGCAACCCCTATGGAAATGTGAATTTTTCCTTTTGGCAACTGATGTTTGTGCTTGCCAATCAATTGCCTGGTTCAATCCTAGATTTATTAAAGTAATGCAACAGCCACAAAAATTTCTGGCAAGTCAACAACAACAAAAAAAGGGCTTAAAAAAAGCTGACCTAAAAGACCCAGCACATCCCACTACCCATGTTGTCTTCAAGCTAACCAGAAAGTGATAAAGCAAGGGTGAGATTCAAATCCATATTTTCTGGCTGCAAACCTTAAGCTTTCTCCAGGGCTCTCTGGATGCCTGAGCTATGGCTGAAATCAGTTCTCTACCAGACATGCCATAATTTGGGTTTATGATAAGGCTAAACATTTCTTGTTCCCTTTAGAAAAATCTAGGTAATTTTGGAAGGTTTTCTGGTCTGAGATAATCTCATTCAAATATTTTGATGCTATTTTGGATTACACCAACTTTACTGATAATTCTATGTAGTTATGGCAACAAATAAATGTTAATGTTCCCCAAGAGTACAGCTAACCTTTTCATTATCTAGTTAACTTTTCACAAGCCCTATCTGGCACCATTTCCTAGTATTTGGAGACTGATGGGATACAGACCTGGCAATATTCCTTGTTCCTTTTCAGGTTAAAATCCCTTCCAGGAGTGCTTCACAGTCAGGTGCTTTTATTAATTCAGTCATTTTATCTCAGCCAGCAGTTTCTTGACAAGCACATAGGCTGTGGCTTGACCCTTACTGAACCTACACCATGGACATCAGTGGGGCTCCGTGTGTCCTAATGTAGCCTGAAGGTACAACATGCAGTATTAAGTGTGGGATGGAGTGAGGTCAGGGACAGATCTGTCACTTACTCAGTGGTCCTGGGCCTTGATGATTTTACCCATCTTGTAAATGAGAATAATAATCTTAGCTTTGCCTACCTCCCAGGGTAAAATGGATTTAAGAAACATTGATTGTTATGGGTTGAATTGTGTCTCCTCCAAAATTCCTGTGTCGAATATCTACTCCTAATAGCTCAGCATGTGACCTATTTGGAATAGGGTTGTTGCAGATGCAATTAGTTAGGATCAGGTCATACTGAAATAGAGTGGGTGTCTAATCCAATATGATTGGTGTCTTTATGAAAAGGGTAGATTTGAACACAGACACAAACACAGAGAGAACACTATGTGAATGTGAAGGCAAATATTGGGGTGCTGCTTCTACAGGGAATGCCAAATAGTACCTGCAAGCCATCAGAAGCTGTGAGAGTGGCATGGAAGAGATTGTCCCCTCACAGCCCTCAGAGGGAACCAACCCTGCCCACACCTTGATCTCAGACTTCCAGTCTCCATAACTGTGAGGTAATGTTTCTGTGGTTTAAGCCACCCAGTTTGTGGAACGTTGCTATGGCAGCCCTAGTAAACTAATATACTGATGATGTTTGGTTTTGATGACTGAGCAAGAACCAGATGAAATACTGGGGGGTCCAATGCCCTCAAAGATATTGCTCTAAAGGCTTTGGTCAAGTCATTTAACCTTTCTGTACCTCAGTTTCTTCTATGAAGTAGAAATTTAATAATGTTTATATTGCTTTTATTTCAGGTAGTAAGTGGGACAATGTACTTAAAAGCATTTTTTATAAATTGTGAAATCCTATACAACTATTACTGTTTGGGGACAATATATTTCTGACTCGGTGATGGTAGGAGGGAAGGGAATGCCTGGATACAGGATTAAGACATATGCAGGCGTCCCTCAGAGATATTGCAAGTTCTGTTCCAGATCACCACAATAAAGGGAATAATATGAATTGTTTTTGTTACCCAGTGCATATAAAAGTTATGCTTATTGTCATCTATTAATTGTCCAACAGAATTATGTCTAAAAAACAATGTACACGTACCTTAATTCAAAAATACTTTATTGCTAAAAATTGCTAATGATCATCTCAGCCTTTAGTGAGCTGTAATTTTTTTTTACTTGTGGAGGATCTTGCCTCGATGTTAATGGCTGCAGACTGGTTGGGGTGGTGGTTGCTGAAGGTTAGTTGGAGTGGCTGTGGCCATTTCTTAAAATAAGACAACAATGAAGTTTGCTGCACGGATTGACTCTTCCTTTCATGAAAGATTTCTCTTTAGCAGGCAATGTTGTTTAATAACGTTTTACCCACAGTAGAACTTCTTTCAAAATCGGAGTCAATTCTCTCAAACCCTGCAGCTGTTTTATCAACTAAGTTATGTAATACTATATATCCTTTGTTGTCATTTCAACAATGTTCACAGCGTCTTCACCAAGAGTAGAGTCTATCTCAAGAAATCACTTTCTTTGCTCATCCATAGAAGCAACTCCTCATCCATTCATGTTTGATCACAAGATTGCAATAATTCAGTCACATCTTCAGGCTCCACTTCTAATTCTAGTTATCTTGCTACTCCCACCACATCTGCAGTTACTTTCTCCATTGAAGTCTTGAACCCCTTAACATTATCCATGAGGGTTGGAATCAACTTCTTCCAAATTCCTGTTAATATTGACATTTTGTCCTCCTTCCATAAATCATGAATGTTCTTAATGGTACTAGAATAGGTAAATCCTTTCCAGAAAGTTTTCAATTTACTTTTCCCAGATCCATTAATGGAATCACTAACATTGACAGCTATAGTCTTACAAAATGTATTTCTGAAACAATAAGGCTTGAAAGTTGAAATTGCTCTTTGGCTATGGGCTTCAGAATGCATGTTGAGTTAGCAGGGATGACAACAACATTAACTTCCCTGTACATCTCCATCAGAGCTCTTGGGTGACTAAATGCATTGCCAATGAGCAGCAATATTTTGAAAGGAATCTTTTTTATCTGAGCAGGAGGTCTCAACAGTGGGCTTAAAATATTCTATAAACCATGTCATAAATAGATGTGCTGTCATCCAGGTTTTGTCAATCCATTTCTAGAGCACAAGCACAGTAGATTTAGCATAATTCCTAGGGACCCTAGGATTTTGGAATGGTAAATGAGTATTGGCTTCATCTGAAAGTCACCGGCTGCATTAGCCCCTAACAAGAGAGCCAGACTATCCTTTAAGTGTTGAAGCTGAGCATTGACTTTTCCTCTGAAGCTATCCGAGTCCGAGATGCCATCTTCCAATAGAAGCCTGTTACGTCTACATTGAAAATTTGTTGTTAGTGTAGCCACCTTCATCAGTTATCTTTACCAGATCTGGATATCTTGCTGCAGCTTCTCCATCAGCACTGGCTGCTTCACCTTGCAGTTTTATGATATGGAGACTAAACCTCATGAGCCAACTTTTGCTGGCTTCCAACTTTTCTTTTGCAGTTTCCTCACCTCCTCACCCTTCATCGAATTGAAGAGAGGTAAGTCCTTGCTCTGGGTTAGGCTTTGGCTTAAGAGGATGTTGTGGCTGGTTTGGTCTGCTATCAAAACCATTAAAACATTGTCTGTGTCAGCAATAAGGCTGTTTTGCTTTCTTATTATTTGTCTGTTACTGGATCAGTATGTTTAATTTCCTTCAATAGCTTTTTTTATTTTTTTTGAGACGGAGTCTCACTCTGTCGCTCAGGCTGGAGTGCAGTGGTGGGATCTCGGCTTACTGCAACCTCTGCCTCCCAGGTTCATGCCATTCTCCTGCCTCAGCCTCCCGAGTAACTGGGACTACAGGCACCCATCACCATACCCAGCTAATTTTTTGTATTTTTTTTTAGCAGAGACAGGGTTTCACTGTGTTAGCCAGGATGGTCTCGATCTCCTGACCTCGTGATCTGCCCGCCTCGGCCTCCCAAAGTGCTGGGATCACAGGTGTGAGCCACCACCCCCAGCCCCTTCAATAGCTTTTTATTTGCATTCACAATTTGGCTAGAGGCCAATTTTGCACAAGAGGCTTAGCTTTCAGCTTATCTTGGCTTTTGACATGCTTTCTTCACTAAGCTTAGTCATTTCTAACTTTTGATTTAAAGTGAGAGATGTGTGACTCTTCCTTTCACTTGAACACCTAGAGGCCATTGTAGGGTTGTTAATTGATCTAATTGTCTCAGGTTACAGGGAAATCCAAGGAGAGAGAGAGAGAAGCATGGGAATTGCCAGTCCGTAGAGCAGTCAAAACATGCCCATTTATCGATTAAGTTTGCCATCTTATATGGTGTGGTTTGTGATACTCCAAACAATTGTAATATTAACATCAAAGATCACTGATCACAGATCACCATAACAGATACGATAATAATGAAAAAGTTTGAAGTATTGCAAGAATTACCAAAATGTGACACACAGACATGAAGTAAGCACACGCTGTTGGAAAACTGGCACCAGTGGACTTGCTTGGTGAATGCAAGGTTGCCACAATCCTTCAATTTGTAAAAAAACTCAGTATTTGTCAAGTGTAATAAAGCAAAGTCAACAAAACAATGTGTGCCTGTATGTATTTTGCATTTGCTGGAAACCACATAAAATACTTTACTGATTTTGTGAAGTGAACAAAATGACTCCATCAGCCAAAGGGGTAATCCTTGACTCATTCTTCCTCCTGAGATTTAGCACATAGAGCCCAGGAGCAGAAGCCAAGGGTGGCCTGCCTGGCTGGCTGCCCTGTGCCACCAGTCCACTTCTGGCTGAAGCCTTGGCCTGCCCCATGTTGGTTCCAACCCAGCTCCCACCAGTTGCTCATGCCAAAGGAAAAAATTCAGCATATGTTTTTTGACTTCTGATTCACCACCCTCTCCATCACAGACATGGATCTCAGACTCTTCTTTAACACGCTGAAACTGAGTTTATTTAGCTTGTCTCATCTCTCTTTGAAAAACAATTGCTGCATTTTCTGAGCTGCCTTCTCAGTCCCATGCTTCTCTGTTATGGATGACAATCCTACTTCTCCCAGACTTTGCCATTCATTTTAAAGAAGCTTTTCAAATGCTATGAACAGCTGTGTGTGTGTGTGTATGTGCTCACACGTGTGTATAATGTCAGTGTGTTGGGCTCCCTCACCAGAGAGTCAGCTCCAAAATGTCAGAACCCCAGGTCTGTCTTGCTCAATCAGTACCTAGCACATGATTGGGCTACAAACATAATTATTGAATGCACAAATGAATGACTTTTATGTGAGAAAGGTGGTATGATCTAACTTTAAGAATTTAAGACTGTCAAAACCTTTGGTTTAATTGTTACATCCAGAAATAACATTTACTAGCTGTGTACAAGTGAACAAATCACCACTCAGAAGAGCCTCAGTGTTGGAATCTGTGGAATGTAGATAATGCTAACTTCTCTGCTTAGCTAAAAGAAATTGGGAAGTTCAAATGAGGTAAAGGGTGGTGTGGTTGTTTTATGCGCCAACTTGGCTAGGTTGTTGTACTCAGTTATTTAATCAAATACCAACTTAAGTTGTTGCTGTGAAGGTATTGTGTAGACGTAGATAACATATACCATTAGTTGACTTTAAGTAGAAGAGATTATGCTCTCCAACTGGATGGATCTTATCTAATCAGTTGAAAGGTTTTAGGAGCAAAAAACTGAATTTTCCCACAGAAGAAGAAATTCTCCCTCAAGGCTGCAGCATCCAGTCCTGCCTGAATTTCCAGCCTGCTAGCCTGCCTTACAAATTTTAAACTTGCCAGTCCTCACAATTACATCAGCTAGTTCCTTGAAATAACTCATACATATATGATTACAAATAAATGATAAATATAAATTATTTATTTCAAGGAATATATACATAAGCATTATATGCATATTGGCCATCTACATATATATAGTTTTTCCTCTGGAGAACACTGACTGATACAGATGACATCGTGTTGGTCAGTATGGAGGGTTATGAAATGAAGGGCAGGGAACGAAGGGAGGAAGACAGAAGTTTCACTGCCAAGCCAAGGGAAACCGACAGGCTGGGAGTGCCGAGTACTGCCGTCTCTCTGTCTTCCTTGGAAATGTGCATCACTGCAATGCCTTCTGCAGGAAAGAAGGTGTCCCAGATGGTTTAAAGGTCCCACCTCCCCAGGTCCTGGCTGGGGCGGGGCTGGCATACACGTTCTTGGGGGGTTGAGTTTGTAGGAAGTAGATATTAACAAACAGGCCCCTAAGGTGGGAAGGAGAGGGCATCAGGGGCAGCAAAACTTGGCAGCTCCTTGCACCCTACCCTTGCAGAAAAGACACAGAGCTGTCTGTGTGGGTGTTCTCCTGGCCGACACTATCCTAATTAGTATAGGCCCCCTCTGGAGCTGCAGCTTCTTTTATTAATGCCTTCATTAAAAGGTCTCCCCTAATCAGTCAGCTGTGGAGCGTGCTTACAGGAAGAAAGTTCTCCGGGCTCACAGTTAGGCCTTGTATCTGAGAAAGAAAAGTATTCAGTTTATGTGTGCAGGGTTAGAGGGTCTTCTGGAAACCTTTTTGCAGACAGTGCTTGCCTTTAACCAGTCTCCTCCACTCTCTTTGCACTCCTCCTCCCACCCTACAGGCATTTGATGTGACAAATAAAAACTAAACCCTATGCAGCACATTGGACTCACACCTTATTCTCAAAAAGAAACAAAGTTTTGCAAAAGATCTTAGCCAACCTAAATGAGTAAGTGGCTCATTGAAATAGGAAATGTTATGTCTTATGCTCCTTCACTGTAATAATAACAGCAACACGAATTATTCTTCACATTTGTATATCAGCTGGTGATTTAAAACATGTATTCACATCCATTATCTGCCCAGTGCCTGCTATGTGCCATTCTCTGAAGTTGGCACTGGGAAGTCAAAGATGATTGACTTGAAAGTAGGATATTTTATTCATCAGAAAAAATGATCATTAAAACATTATGCTGAGAAGAGGCACAGCAGGAAGCTCTGGGAGGGGATAGCCAATTGCCTGGAGAATTAGAAAAAGTCTTCAGAGGAAATGTGAATAAGCTAGGTTGTTTGAGAAAGAAAAATAATCATGCATTTAGGAATACATACACACATATACATACATTTAGGAAAAACTTTAGGATATTCCTCTCCTTCCCCACAGTTCCATGATGAAAGGTCGTTTTGGGATCAAGACCTTGGAGCAGGGGCATGGTACATAACGATGAAATTGTGATATGCAGCCTGGGTGGTGGCCATGTGTCTCCAGGCATTTTGTGGTGGGGCCCAAACCCATAGGAAGCTGTAGTAGAAGCATTCCTGGAAGGGGAGGCAGGAGGCCTGGGTGCTAGATCTCGCTCTGCTGAAAAGTCAGCATTTGACTTTGGGGAAATCATTTCTCCTTCTAGACTTCAGTCTCTTCATGTGTTAAATTAGTTCCGTTTTCTTTGTTTAATATTGAAAGCTTCTTTCCAGATATAGACAGAAAACTGAAAAGTAGGTGAAATTGATAGAGATAGAGCAGAGCTATTTTCATTCTTAGGCTCATTATTCTTCCCACTGAAGCTGGGGAACCGGTAAGATTCACAGCAGCCGTTTTTCCCTTTTTACTTCCAAAGGAATCCCAGAAGCATGTCTCTTTCACTCTTGAGCACTGAAGAGCAGTTTGAAAGCCATAGGACCGAGGGCTCTTGGAATCCTCTACTCTGAGAGCAAGTACTTCTATGAAACTCACCAAGAAATCTGGTTTTTAAAAAAATGATAACAGCCAATAGCTAATATTTATTGAACATTATTTATCAGGTTTTGTTCTAAAAGCTTTTCGCAACCCCATAAGTTAGGCATATTGTCATCACCATTTTAGAGATGAAGTAAATGGAACATGAAAGGGCTGTGACTCACCCAGGGCCATGCAATTATTAAGAGGCAAGATTCAAACCCAGACAGTACGGCTCCAAAGGCCATAATAATAACCATTATGCTATACTGCTTTTTAACAGTCCCACAAATGTGTTCCTTGACATTTGCTTAAATAGCTCAAGCTATAGCTTAAGCTCATTTATTCTTAAGCCCATAACAGAAGTAACCAATTGAAGAATTAAATATGTCATCCTATAACCTAATTGCTGTTCTTTAGAACCAAGTTATGATGAGGAGTTTGTTTTCCTGAATGTAACTGGGCAATATTTTTCTGCTCTACTGAATTCCATTTCTTCTTCCTCTCTCCATGTTCCACAGGCCCTGATTTTTTTCCTTTGGTGGAGAGAAAGAACAGCTGGTCCCCATCTTCATAATATTATTTGGCCACCATCAACAAATTTATCAGCCTCCCCAGATCTAAGCAAAAGCAGCAGAAAAGACCTAGGTATCCCCATATCCCACAGCACTGGGCAGGGGTCTGCACTGAGTTGCTGGTTTCAGGACAGTCAGAGAAGTTCTGAGAAAGGGACAAGAGTAAGCCCCCTGCAAAGTCCCAGCCTCCAACCTCAGCTGAGCCCTCGCCACTCATCACCAGGTTTTTATTTCCTATTTCCTAATGTCTGATTGCTTCCCAAAGCAGTTGTGCAAATTCTTCTCCACATTTCCAAGTCTCAAAGCCCACTCTATTTCCTCAGTTTCCCCAGTTCACAGCTTGTCTTTGATTTGCCAGCAGGGATCTTCTCTGCTCTGAGGTTCCTCAGCTTCCTGTGGCTCACTAGGAAAATCCTTCAGAGCTCCTCCCCATTCTTTTCTCCTTTTCTTTTCCTTTTGATGAAAAAGTGCCCTGTATCCTTCCCCATGGACTCCTGGCCTTACCCTGCCCAGCTCTCCCCAAGCACTTAGCTCCGTCCACTCTCTCTCTTAGTCTCCTGCTCCCTAAGTTGCTTTTTCTCCTCCCACTTTATCCCTTTAACCAACAAATAATGCAGGTTTCACTCATTTCAAACAGACCTTTCTTTGATCAGGTTTCCTAGTCTTGGCATCATCTTATTGTCCTTTCCAGTACCAAATCATGTGTTCATTTTTTCTTCTCTGTCTCTTTTTTTTTTTTTTTTTTTTTTTGAGATGGAGTTTCACTTTCGTTGCCTAATCTGGACTGGAATGGTGTGATCTTGTCTCACTGCAACCTCCTCCTCCTGGGTTCAAGCAATTCTCCTGCTTCAGCCTCCCGAGTAGCTGGGATTACAGGTTCGTGCCCCCATGCCCAGCTAATTTTTGTGTGTTTTTAGTAGAGACGGGGTTTCACCATGTCGGCCAGGCTGGTCTTGAATTCCTGACTTCAAGTGATCCGCCCACCTTGACCTCCCAAAGTGCTGGGATTACAGGCATGAGCCACTGCGCCCGGCCGATGTGTTCATTCTTCCAGCACTTCTCTCTCCTCATTCTTCCTTGTAAACTCCAATCACAGCTCCCCTCAAAAACCACTCCTGAGGTCTCAGCCATCATCTCTAGCCACCATCATAAAACACTAGACTTCTGCCAACCCATAACTTCTTCCATGCCCTGTCACTAACTTGCTCTGTGATTTCTGGGAAAGTCTGGCCTCTTTCTGGACCTCAGTCCTTTCAAATGTGAGTTTTCAAAGTTTTTAAAGCTTAATTCAAACAACAGTATTTTCAGAATCCTAATATGTACAACAGATAAAAGGCACGGTGGTCAGGGGTATAAATGTGTGTATATGTATTTATTTATATGTTATATATTCTTTGACCTGGTCAGCAGGAAGTATAAATGTGTATGTATGTATGTGTGTTTATGCATGTGCACATGTGTGCATGTGTGTGTAGGGGCCAACAAGAACCTCCAATAACTTGAATGAGCAGCTCAGCTTCTTTTCCCTGAAAAATTCCTACTCTGTTCAGAATTGGGTTCTCAGCAGGTCTATTTTAAAATGTGACTCTGACCCATGGACACAGTCAATTGCTTCAGGAATAGGCACTGAACCCCAGCAGAGCCAATCAGAACCCTTCTGAGGGCCTAAGAAATTCCAGTTTCAGTCTGATTTAATCCTCATGATAGAGAGCCTCCAAGATGACCCTTAATAATCCCACCTCCTGGTATTCACATCTTTATGTAATCCCCTCACTTTCAGTGTGAGCTGGATTTAGTGGATATCACTTGGCTGAAGTTATGCCATGTAACTTCCTAGGTTAGATTACAGAAATAATTTGGCTTCTGCCATAGGGGCCATATCTGGGGCTTTCTGCCTGTTATAGTTTGTACATTTGTTCCCACAAACCTCATGCTGAAATTTGGTACTCAATGTTGAAGTTGAGGCCTCATGGGAGATGTTTGGGTCATGGGGGCAGATCACCCATGAGAGGCTTGGTGCCATCCTCAGAGTAATGAGTGAGTTATCATTCTATTCGTTCCTGAGAGTTGGTTGTTTAAATGAGCCTGGCACCTCCCCACTTTCTTTCCAGCCTCCTATCTTGGCACATGCTGCTCCCCTTTGCCTTCTGTCATGAGTGAAAGGAGCCTGAAGCCCTTACCAGAAGTAGATGCTGGAGCCATGCGTCTTGTACAGCCTGTGATCCAAATAAACCTCTTCTTCATAAATTACCCAGCCTCACGTATTCCTTTACAACACTAAATGTCTCTCTCTTTCTCAGATCAGTCATGTGGAGGAAAGTAAGTTGCCATGTTATAAGCAATAATATGAAGAGGCCTGTGAGGCTTAGCAAGGCACAGAGGTTTCAGTCCTGCAGCCCACGAGGAACTGAAGCTTGCCAACAATCACATGACTGGGTTTGGAATTAAATCATCTGAAGCCTGCCAACAGTAACATGAGCAAACCTGGAAGCAGGTCCTTTTCATCCTTTGCCCAACCCACTCCCCAGTTGAACCTTCAGAAGAGACCAAAGTTGTGGACAACAACTTAACTGCAACCTCTTTGCAAACGTTGAGCCAGAGATACTCAGAAAAGCTTGGCCCACAGAAACTTTGAAATAATACATTCTTGTCATTTTAAGCCACCAAGTGTGGGAGTAATTTGTTATATAGCAATAGATAACTCAAACAACCCTTGACCAGGGAAGTGTCAGCCTGGGAGCTCTAGGAGACCATGTTTTACTGTGTCCCGGAAAGCAGACACAATAAGTCTGCAGTGACAGAGAAGGTGAAGTCAACGTAAAGTAATTCCTTGTGGCCTTCAGCACCTTGGTTCCAGTTTACTTCTGAGACCTAGTCCACCCACGCTTTTGAAAATGCTGTTACTCATAATTGAGGACTGAAATGAAAGCCCTAAGCCTCTCCAACAGACTAATGGATCCTCCTTTGGTTAAAATAGACCCTACAAATTTTAAGATCTTGACACAACAAGATGAGAGGCTGGTCACGTTCTCTTTGCTGCCATGCCCCACCCCTCACTTCCCATTACTAATCATTAATAGATATTCTCAAAAGCAAGCTGGGGAGAACAAAAGACTGGAAGAACCCTTCACTTACTTCATCCAACCACCCAGTGCCCTTCTCCTGTTTTTTGGCTCTGACATGACTTCTATCCCGGTGTACAAACTTCTCCTTGATAACTGACAGCTGGCTGCAGACTGATATCGGTTTTCTTAAGATGCTCAGAAAGCAGCCCTATGCATCGTGCTTTACCTTTGTATATATAGGAGCTAATTATAATGTATTTAAATGTTAAATCTCCACCCCAAAGTGAACATGGGTTATATGTTTCATACATGTAAACCTAATGTGCATGCACGTCTCCTTCATGAATATTAATAAACTCCTCCTATATACTGATGAATACGTGTACTCTGCCGTCCTGTTTAGCATACATTCCTACCTCTAATTCCTCCTCCTTGAAGCTCAGATTTCTGATTTGCAGGTTTCACTTCATGCCTGCCGGATGTAGTCCTCCTTTAGAAACAAAGCTCTCCTTTCTAAAATTACTGACTTTGTGAATTTTTCGGTCAACATAATAAAAGTCATTTTTTTCTCTGCTATTTGTATTTGTAATGAAATACAGGGGCTCTAACACATACATCCTGTTTCTTTTGCCACGCCATCCTGCAGGATGACCCAGGCATTGTCCATGCTGTGGAACTTTCCTTTCCTTGACCAGATGTCCCTCTCCTCTCCAGATAGCCAGAGACACTTTTCTGTGTGCTTCCTTAGACATCTAACATGTTTGAGATATTTACCACAATTCTGAGACTGTGCAATGCATCTGTCCGGTTTCCCAGTTAAAAGAATGAAATTGTTTCATTCATCTCTGTGTTCTGCCAATACCTTATGAAATGAGTTTGTTAGCCAATAAAATAGAGTAGTATTCAAGACACAACAGCTTTCCTCCTATAAAGCAGATTTTCAGTGTGTATTATCAGTTTATACATTCTGAAAATCTGATAACAAAAAATGCCTGTGTGCATGTGAACTTCAGTAGAGAGAAGGAATACATCCTGGGAAGGTTTCATGAAAACATCATTTGAGCTAGACTTTGACTAAGAAATAAGATTTTGACAGTTAAAGGTAAGGGGCCAGGTAAAGTCCTTCAGGTACACAGAACAGCTTGAGCAAAAGCATTGAGACATAAAAGTGCCTGAAGTATTAGAGGCATCATAAAGTAGTAAGTGGACTGAAGGGTTTGTAGTACATATCATAGAAAACAAGGCTAGAAAGATAGTGGAGAGCCTCAAATTCCTTTGTCTGTATTTATTTTCTGTTCTAGTATTAAGGAGAACTTCGTGGGGTGCAAGGATTAAAAGATGGCATCGTAATAGCTGGGTTTTAGGAAGAGAACTCTGTATGATAGATTAGGCAAGAGGACTGGTGGAAGATGGTTATAGGAACAACAATTCAGTGACTGGTCTGGCCGTGTCAGTAGGAAAAGAGGCAAAAGGAAGACTGAAGTGATTTGGGAGGCAGGCTCTGTCCTGGTCTGCAACTGGGCTTGGAGTGTTTAGAGTCCAGGGTAATGATTCCACCGGGCTGCCTGGTGGAGAATAACTCATGAGCTGGCACTGAGGATAGAACAGAGAGGATGTTGTCTTTTTTATCAGAAGTCCACCCATAGGCAATAGTCAGATAAACCATGAAACATTCATTCAGTAGAATATCATATAGGCACTACAAAATATAAATGAGGCAGGCTATAGAAAAAAGGGGGTTAGTGGGAAACTATGAGATAGATCAAAATTGAATAATAAATTACAAAGGAGATGGGAAAGAAGTTGGAGAAACAAAGGAAAAGTTGATGTGGATCAAACAGCTGGAACCATATGGATGAGCATGTAATGGATGTCTTGGAGACAGCACTCGTAACTCAGTGTGTGAGGGGAGGTGCCCTAGCCACCTCATAGAGCAGGGCTCATACACCAAAGGCTACAGGATTCCACTTGAAGGAGCACCCAGATGAGAAAAATGTCCAAAGTGTGTGCCCAATTTGATAAAGTAATAATAGCGCAGATGTAGAGTTCCGAGATGAACAGTTCCCATTCAGCACTGTTTAGGGAGGTGCCCACCTTGCACTTTACATTCCAGTTATAATAAACCTATTGTATTTTCCCAAATTCATCAGACATTATGCCTCTATGTCTTTGAAAATGTGGATGTCAGTGTTTGAACTGATTTTCTCTGTGTTAATGTGAAACACTCTTATTTATGCTTCAAAACTCAACTGTAAAAAGAAAGAGACAGAAAGAATGAAAGGGAAGAAGACAGGGAGGGGGAAAGGAGAGAGAGAGAGAAAGAAAAGAAAGAAGGAAAGAAAGAGAGAGAAAGAGAGGTATTCTCCCCCCACACCAAAAAAGTAAGAAAAGAAAAAAAAAACCCAACTTACATAAATCCAACTCATAGAATTCTAATATAAAATCTGTAGCATCCCTAGATAAAGCATCATTATTTTTTCATACAAAACTTTCCTTACATAACATGCACAGAAAAAGGTAAACACAAAACACTAAAAACTGAGGTGATATTCTTCCAGAATGTTTTTCATCTGCATACTCAGTTTACCTCCTCACGAGGGAGACTCTTCCTGAATAAAAGTGCTGAATAAACATAATGTAGTATCACCATTGTATAAAAAGGTATGGGTTCTATGTTATGAAGCAAATAGAGCTTCTTATGTCATATATGGGCGTGCATGCACACACACACACACACACGCTACTTTCCAAGCATCTTTCTGCACTGAATTTACAAGACAGAAACTTTGAGAAAGCAACAAAACTGGGTATGATGTTTAAGTGCATAGTATAGGTGCATAGTGGGGAGTGCAAGGACTATAGAGGTGGAGATGGAGGTTGGTGATGGCTGATGATATCTTTGGAAGTGTACACCCTACAGACAAAGAGCTGTAGGTGGAGAGGAAATACTGAGCTGGTTAAAACAATATGCACTGGAGAATAGTTGAGTCTTGGCATTCTGTTATTATTGGTTTAGAGTATATCCTTGTAAAAATAAGTAAGAAAATCAAGCAGTAAACAGGTAAATGTAAATAACATTCTATAAAAAAGGTTCAAACTGTTGAAAAATATTTGAAAAAATTAACATTATACGTAACTTTAAAACTTCAAATAAAACCTTGGATATCCATTTTTAGTTTTCATATAGATGACAATTTTGAAAAATAGTAATACTCAAGCACTCTCATAAGCTGCTAGAGATAATTAAATGCTTTCTGGAGGACAATTTGACAATGCATATCAAGTGTCCAAAGATTAACCATGTCCTTTGATCCAAAAACTATATTACTAAAAAATCATAATAGAAAAATAAAGATGCATATAATAATTTATGAACAATTATGTTTATCACAGCACTACTTATGAGCAAAAGTTAGAAAACATCACAAATGCTTATTGATAGGAAAATGATTAAATATACAAAATATTTAAAAAGTTTTATGTTATTAATTACAAATAATAATTTTACAGTAATGATACAGGAACATGTTCACATTATAATGTGAAAAAAGTAAAATATAAAAATCTGTACTTACAGAATAACTTTGATGTTGTAATAAAATAAACAAAACATATATTTTATACTTATATGCAAAACAAAAGACCTGAAAGGCATATGTAGTTTACAGATGATTATAATATTCATTTTTATTTTTATTTATTTTCCATATTTTTACAATTAACATTTGTTACTTCTCCAATAAAAGGAAAAAAACAATTAATATATTACCTCCTCTTTACCCTTATCCAGTCATTTTATTTGTTGTGCCATTTTTATGCTTATACAAACTTTTAATATTTTACATTTAATGCTATATTTTCATTTTAAAAATTAATTTGTCTTAACTCATTGATTCATCAAATACTTACTGAAACCTATTATGTTCCAGATACTATGCTATGTACTGTCGATTAAGCAGGGACAAACGAAACCCTTGTGTCTTTGATTTATATGATCTAGAATATGGTTTATCTTGGTGAATGTTTCAGGTGCTCTTGAAAAGAATGTCTATTTTGCTGTTTTGGGGTGGAGTGTTCCGTAAGTGTTCAATTGTTCTCTGTCTTTTCTGGTTTTCTGTTGACTCGTTCCATTGATTACAGAGAAGGACGTGGTGAAGCCTCCAACTATAATTGTGGATTTGCCTATTTGTTCTTTCACTTTTATCAGTTTCTGCTACATGTATTTTGAGGTTCTGATGTTAGGTGCATATACATTTAAGATTGTTATGTTTTCTTGGTGAATCGATCTTTCAATCATTACGGAATGTCCCTTTTGAACCTGTTAATTCTTTAAGGTCTTTTTTGTCAAATATTAATATAGCCACTGAAGTTTTCTTTTGATTAGTGTTTACATGGTATATTTTTCCATATTTTTACTTTTAACCTATAACATCATTATATTTTAAGTAGGTTTCTCATAGATAGCATTTATCTTCTGCATTTTAAAATCCATTCTGACAATCTGTCTTTAAATTGGTATTTGTAGTCCACTTATATTTAACGTAATTATTGATATTGTTGAATTTGGGCCTACAAATTTCTTTCTAAAAAGTTTCTCTAATTTTTCCCTTAACATCTGTTGGACTTGATCTACCAACTTATTAATTGTTTCTTGTTTTTTCTCTGTTTTTCACTCCTCTGTTTTCCCTTTGCTTTCTATTTTGGTACTACCTATTTTTTAGTATTCCATTTAAATCTAGCTCTTGCATTTTGACCACATATCTTTGTATATATTTTCTGGTGGTTTCTCTAAGGACTGAGACATAGATATAAATATAGATACAGATAGGCACATGTGAATTAAATACATATTCACACATATTTTCACAGTATACTTGGAATTAATATTTTACTACTTCAAATGGAAGATGTAGAAATGTAACCACCACATAGCTCTTTTTAGCTTCCCCATTTTATGTTGCAATTGTCATCCAGAATACATCAACATACGTTGCAAACCTCACCAGTTGATGTCATTTTATTTGCTTTCAATTATCATTTTAAAGAACTTAAGAAGAGAAAAATATTGTATCTCATTTACCCAGTCATTTATCATTTCTGTTGCTCTTTATTCAGAAAGTTCCAAGTTACCCTCTGGTATTATTTCTCTTTTACCTGAAGAACTTCTTGTAGAGCAAGTCTGCTGGTGATAGATCTTCATAGATTTTTTTTTTTTTCTTCTGAGAATATCTTACTTTTCATTTTATTTCTCATGGGCATGTTCATGGACATAGAATTCTGGTTGACAGCTCTTTTATTTCAGCATTTAAAAATGCTTTATTGTCTACCATTTTATGTCTACCATTATTTCTGATGAGAAATCTACTCTAATTCAAATCACTGGCCTTCCAACTGTTTTGTGTTGTTTTTACCTCTGGCTGCTTTCAGGTTATTGTATTTGTCTTTATTTTTCAGCAACTTTATTTTCATGTATCTAGGCAGACATATTTATTTGAATTTATCCTACTGGGATTCAATGAGCTTGAATCTTGTTGAATTTATGTATTTTTCCAATATTGGAAAAATTTAAACCATTATTTCTCAAAACTTTTATGCGCATCATAGTCTTTCTTCTCTCCTTCTGAAACCTTGATGATATCATTATTAGATCTTTTGGTACTGTAGGAGGTCCTAAAGTCCCTGTTCATTTTTTAAAATTTTGTATTTACTGTTTTTAGATTGAATAATTTTTTATTAATCTGTCTTCAAATTTAATGACCTTTTTTTCCCTTGTCTGCATCCTGCTATTGAGTACATCCAGTGTATTTTTTATTTTGATTATTGTATTTTTTTGGTTCTAAAATTTCCATTTGGATTGTTCTAATGTGTTCTATTTCCCCTCATGCAGCTTTTAATCTTTCCATTTATTTTAACAGTGATCACACTCACTTTTTGGAGCATGGTTAAAACAGTTTCTTTGATCATTCCAGCATTTGTGTTATCTCAGGTTAGCATCTGTTGAACGTCCTTTCCCTTGCAAATCATTGAAATTTTCCAGGGACTTCATATATTGAGTAATTTCAGACTGTAATTCCTGGACATATTGAATATTATGTTGTGAGGCACTTGGTTTTAAGTCATGGAAATTATTGATGTTAATTTTTAAAGGAAGCAATTGATTAAGATGAATTTGGACCACAAGTTCCAGCTGGCTCAAATGTCAATTTAGTTTTGAGAGACTTTGAAGTGCTATTTGAATCCTCCTGCTTGTGTGCCACCCAGTAACCAGTATTAGACCTGCACAGTGGTCTACTTTATAGATGATTTACCAAAGCTTTTGCTGTATTGTTTATGTTCAAATATATGCATGTGAGGGTTGAGGGTAAGCCCAGGTGTTTATAAATAATGTTTTGGGATTGATTTCCGCAGCTTCCTCAGCTGAATAATTTTCCTGGAACTTTCCAGCTTTGACAATTTTCCTTTCTCATCTTCTGCCGAGAAAACTGAGGCTTTGAATTGTCTACTCTGCTGTTTATATTTTGTTATTTGTTCTGCCAGCCAGTTCAAATGGTGAGAATTGAGAAAGGCAAAAGAAAAGCAATAAGGATTTCTCCTGTGCTCTTGGCTCAGAGTTTTGGGCATTTGTTCTACTAGTGTTGCCACCACATCTGCCATTGGCTCTGCTATTACTGCCACTGCTGCTACAATGGGTTTGCCTTGGGGCTGAGTAAAGAGAGGATGGAAAAAAAAACAAAAACAAATTACAAGCACCAAAACTACAAAATTCAAGGGAATTTTGACACTCTTTTTGTTGTTTAGGGGCCCAATTTCCTGCTCCTTCAACCGGAAAGAGACGGCCTCTCTAAGAGCTCTTTCTGTCTGCATCTGGTGTGTACTTCTGGGTTTGAGGATTTAAAGACACTGCCAGTTCAGTGGTACTTGCAGTTCACCACACTGCCTGCTAGCATTTGTTTCCTAGAGTCTTCAGATTAATGTTGCATGCATATTGCCCAGTATTCTCAGTTACCTTCAGTGAGAGGGGCAGAGAGAGGAGTGTTACTTTACCTTACATGTAACTGAAATTCCTATTTCTTTAAGGATACATTTATTTGTATGTAAGTCTTTCTTAATAAGCTGCTAAACTGTGAATTTATGTGGATGTGTATTTTTCTGTTGATTCTTAGCACTTAGCATAATATTTGAAAAAAAATATGTGCTTTAAAAAGTTCAGATTAAATTTCTTTCCAACTTTTCTATGCTGAATGTATAGAGGTTTTCAGTTGTTCTTAATATCATATCTTTTAAATTGTTTTATTATTTTTTAAATTTATTTTAGAGACAGGGTCTCACCATGTCACCCAGGCTGGTCTTGAACTCTTGGCCTCAAGTGATCTTCTTGCCTCAGCCTCCCAAAGTGCTGGGATTATAGACATGAGCCACTGTCCCTGGCCTCAATACCATATCTTTAGGGAATGGTTTGTTGTATCATACTGCTCTTACTAAAGCAAATTGTGACCCAAATGCCCAAATGCACCACCCCAGGCACCTTACTTTCTCCCTGGGAATAATTTAAACAGAGAACAAAATTCCTCCATTCACTGTCCTCTAGACTTGTAGGAAATGCAAAAGTGCTATCCATTTATTAGTGCTTTCTGTAACAGGCAATAAAATACGTCCTTCAATGCAAAGTGGTCTAGATGCGTATATAGATGGAATTTTTCAAAAGCCTCTCTGCATTTCCAAAGATGAAAAGAAATAACTATAAAGTGTGAGTCATATGTTAACTCATGCATTAGTGAAAGTTAGAAAGAAGCCAAACTAATAGAATAAAAATAATATGATCATTAAAAGAAGCAATGAAAAGTAGCATCTTACATGGGAATTTTGCAAGGATAGGGCTGGTGTAAAGACACCCACTTCCAGCCACTTTGCCTTTCATTTTGGAGAACATTAAGGAGGACTTAGCGGAAAAATAATGGTAAAGTTATTTTCTCTATTTTCTTTTTCCCTAGTACCTCCTCCTCCAATGGAAGTAAACAAATAAACAAAAGAAACTCAATTATTGGCCAGCCTATAAGCTGTGTGCCTTGAGTTTGGGGATATACTGTAAAATAAACACTAAGACCTTTGTAGCTGTTTACTAGTCTGGTGGCCAAACTTCAGGAAACTGATTATTTAAATGCTTAGGTAGCAGGATATGGAGTATTTAGGGGTTTTATTTTTTCCTTTTTTGCTTCTGGCTGTGATTTGTGATGTGAGAATGAGGAGGCTTTTCTTTTTTTTTTTTTTTAAATATTTTTTGCGACTTTGCCTTCCCAGCAAGATATTGAATGAACCGAATGCAGGGACCCAAGGATGTCTCATTACCAGGAGTATTAAAAAGCCCTGCAGAATTGTTACTACAGCTAATGGAAATCATACTGGAAAGACAGCAATTATTTCTCCCTGTAAACAAAACAAAACAGAAAGCCATAAGATTTTTCTTGAATTTTTTGAGCCAGAAGTGTTCTTACAAAGATGTCTAGGTTAGTTTCCTACCTGTTAGAACTTGATAAGACCATGAAAGCAGTAATACAGGTTCTCAGGCAATTGTGTTTTAAAATTATTTTCTACTTTATTAATTCTTCTGATTACACAAATAATGTAAGATAATCACACCAGCGAGACTGTGCAAAATATATGAAGAAAAAGTTTTAAAAAATATCTTTCAATCCACTCTCACCATAACCCCAAACTATTTTATACATGTTAAATAGGCCCAAAGGAGCTATGTATTTACCTGTAATAAGGAGGCAAAAGCCATCTGAAGTATCAAAAGTTTCTTCGGTTTTGATTAGAGTGGTATCAAATTGATGCAATTACACTGACTAGGCAGATGCTGACCCCAAGTTCTGATTGGCAGTTCTACATGCTACTGATAAATACAAGTGGGGAACATAATTAGTACTTAACTAACAGTTTGGTAGCAAAGTAAGAGCCCATGTGAGAAGAATAAAAGATATCCTTGAAGGCAAAAAGATCCAGAACTTATCATCATTTGCCACCTGGCCCAGCATCCATGAGCGTATCTAACTTGTTATACTTTCAGTAAATCTATGTAGGTTCTGACTCATACTCAAGAGGTAACTCATCAGTCTTTCCTTCACAAAGGTGGCGCAGTCTGGGGATATGCCTGACAGAGGTAATGGGTTATTGATTTTCATATTGCCATTGAGTAGCAATCATATTCTTCTGCATCCCATTCTGGTGGTAACTATGAAAAAGTAAATTTCTAGACTTAATAGGCTCCAATAGTTATTATTAAGGTGACATTTATGGTTCTGGAGACTGTCAATTCTTATATAATGAAATTAAGAACCATCCACCATTAAGCTAGAAGGAGTCTAAATACTCTCATAGTGACATGCACCCATCTCTGTACTCCCAGCTCAATGCCAGCTGAGTCAAGACATGAAAAGATCATGGATTTTTGAATCCTGAATTGTATTCTTACTACCTATGTATGGTTCCTTATGTGTAAAAGAAAGAATACTAACATTTTTCTTGGGATCAGTATTAAATGAAAAAGAGGCATACAAGTTTGGTAAATACCCTTTTCCTCCCCCTGGGGGTAAGTTACTGTACCTGCAATCTTCCTGTATATCTTAGACCTGGTTTGACATCAGCAAAGGAGAAAATATTGTTTGCCTATCTCCAGAGAAAGATAACTTTACACAGATGAAAGCAGAATTAGACTGAATTCTTCCATGAAATATTCACAAGTATATTATATAAAAGTTTTGTAAACAAAACTTTTGGGAAATGCTGAGATAGTAAAGTGACATAGCTTCCTTTATTGAAGGAATTCTTGGTGATACAAAGCCATTTGCAGAAAGACTAGGAATTCACTTCATCCAACAGTCCTAAAAGGCTTAACCCATTCCAGCATCAACCCAAGCGCAAAATCTCATATGTCATCAACTCAAATGGTCCCAAATGCCATCTAAGTCAGGTATAGGTGAGACTCTGGACATGACCCATCTTTGGGCAAAATTCCTGTACATCTATGGATCTATGGACTAGGAAACAAGTTATATGCTTCCAAAATGGAGTGCTGGAGAGGCATGGAGTTAAAATTGTCATTCTCTTAGGGAAGCAGGAGCCTAGGAAAGCCAGGGTGACACCATTTTACAAATGACCTCATCTTAAAACTAGCAAAACACATTCTTTGCTGGTTACAACCAATGGTCATAAGATGTTTGCAGTTAAGGGAGCAGATTAATAATGAGGATATTATGTGAAGTAGTTTCCACACTCATATGACTCCAGAAAATGTTTTTCATCCAGAATAGTTTGCTGGACTAGAAATACGAAGAAAATTCTTTGGGAAGAATGATCACAAAAAAAATCCATATAGCTGGCCTTTTGCTTATTTGACTGCTATGTGCCTGCCTCATACAAGCTTGGTACAATTGATGGCTACTGTACACAACAGTATAGTAATCCTGTATTCTGCGTTTCTCATATCAGGTACACAAAGGAGGGTTTAACCTTGGAAACGGGTGGAGTTCTAAGGGGAGTAGAAAAAGTTTGATTTAAAGAGTTGAGAAGATTTAAACAAGGAGTACAAGAGATGACTAAGATGTTTGCTCAATGGCAATGAAGAAATACCCTTAATTTGTATTGGAGCCAAAAGTCAGATCTCTGTGACTTCTCTAGTGGTATCAGCTTGGATTCAGGAGTGGAGATAGCAGGCAGGAAGCACTTTGAGGTAAGATGGAAACCATGAGAGGCCAAAATCAAACTTAGACAATAAATGCCAAGATATATAATCTGCAAAGTATTACGTGCTCCTAATGGGCTGCAACAATGACTACTGCTATTACTGTTATAAAAAAAAAGTTGTGCTAATAAAATAAAACATCTGAAAAAGATTCTAGGGTGATGGCAATAATGTCATTAAATGATTGACCGAAGGATCCATGCTAGATGGGAGAAAAGTAAAGTCAGAACTGACACAGGTAGACAAGGAGGAGTGGTTGACTGGAAATCACAATGAGAAGAAAAGCATCATAAAGGGAAATGAGATACCACATTAGAGTAAGTAAGGCTAATTGCTATAACAATATCTCCAACTCTAGTGTCTAAGACAGTGAAAGTTCATTTTTCTCTTGAGAAATCTTGTGCTGATGTGGTAGCAGAGTAGCTTTCCTACAGGCAGTGACTCAGACTCAAGATCCTTCTATCCAATAGTTTATTGAAGTCCTCAAAAACGCTGAGTAGTTGGCAAGAGAAAAAGGATAGAGAGTATACGTTATCTGTTAGCAGCCAGTTGGAAGTGGTATATATCACTTTTGCCAAAGTTTGCTTCAAAGCCACAACTAGACATATTGCAATCGGGAAATATGGCCTTTCTTTGTGCCCAGAAGAGAAATAAAACGACCTCCTGAAAAACGTAACATTGCCCCCACAACACACAGTCACTGCCCTCACAAGCTAATATTAATGAAGAGCCAGGCAATCATCACTCATTTGATGAGAGAGTCATAGAGTATACACTAGGTTCTACTGAGTCACAGGGTCAGGAGTGATTAATTCTGGCTAGGTGAGTCCAACGAAGCATTATTGAAAGGTCAAGTTTAACCTGAGCCTTGAAGGATGCCTGGGAGGCCGCCTAGCAGAAAAGGCAAGGAAGAAAATTTCTAATGGAGAGAGGAGCATTAGCCAAGACACAGAACTTTGGAATAACATGGCATTCTTTTATATATAGAGTGTAGTGGAGACAACACTGGAAGGATGAGGCTTCGGGGAGAGGACAGGCCAGTTTAAAGAATGGAGAGTTAATTTTAGGGTAAAATGAGGTCCTGTGAAAGATTTTAAAGTAGAAGGAAGATTGGCATGATGAGACTGAACATTAAAAGAATAGCTGAAGCTGAAGTAGAGGAAGCAGAAGTGTAGAATACTGGAGAAGAGCAATGTGGAAAATATTTTACAGTCTTCTTAGAAGTAAAGGATGAAAATGCACATGAAGGCAGTAGCAGGGACAATAGGCAGGATCCATCAGTCAGCTTTGGTGATGGCTGAATTAACAGACTTGACTTCCCACCTTCATCTCCCATTCACTGACCGGAGGCTGTTGACCCTAAACTGAAATCACCCCATCTTTCACCATCTTCTAACATCTACAACCCTTTTCTCATACCTCCTCCTTTCTGTTCTTTCCCAAGTAACAAAGGACTTCATTTTGTTTTCAAAAACCCTACCAAGTTTCTGATTAGTTGGTTAGTTTCTGGTAAGAAAGACTAGAAGGATTGACTATAATAGTAGAATTTTGAGCACTGGAAATCTAAAAAGTACATTGATTTTTAACAGAACATTCTTTTATGTTTTCATGAATAAAGCCATCTATACAAGATGCCTCCTTTATTTCTACATATAGTGCTGTCACGAACCCTGCCTCATGGGCAGTAATGGCTTGTTTCATAGACTGCACATTCCTGGTCACTAAAAACTGTTAGCTTTTTTTGAACAGTATCAGTTTGGATCACAATGCCCTATCATTTTCTTCCCTTCCCAAGATGTCTCTCATAGAAGTTTGATCAGTTTAAATTGTCAATAATAATGTTGCCAAATTACTTGCAACACTGGAAAAAAGGGATCAAATAGCAAGATCAGTGAGACGTAACAGAACCATAATCTGGTGCTTTGCATCAGTTGTCCACTAACTGCCAGTCTTAATTGGTACTGTGTTTAAAAATACAAATATTGCTGATAAGTAATGACATAAAGACATGCATTAATAAATGTGAAGTTCAGAGCTTTCTTTCGTGGCTTCATCGGTTTCTTTCCAGCTCCCAGACCCTTACCCTCTTCTGTCCCCCACAGACAACTATTGTTGTCTATTGTCTAAGAAGCATGCCATTCAGTCTCCAATGCAGAAGCCGGCAGATTTTTCTATAGAAAGGGCATTTAGACTCGCAGATTATAGGCTCAATATTAGCTTAAGGTTCTTGTGTGGAAAGTTTAAACTGACCCTAAGTTACCAAACTGTTTTCTATGCATCAAATGACAACAAGGCATTATTACAGCACTCAAGAACCTTGAAGTTTTTAGTCTTAATACTTCTACCAATTGTACCAAGCTCTGCAATCAAGGAATAGAGGGGAAAATCAGGTTCTGCAGAGTGTCTTTTCAATCAACATTTGTTGAATGCTTTTATAAGCCCAGCAGCATTCAAGATAAAATGGAATGGGAAGTGAAGATAAACCAAACTGTATATACACACAAGGAGTTTATCGTCTTGTAAGGAAGATACACACATATACTCCTGACAGAGATATACAATAGTATTGGAAGGATGGAGCAGAAGGGACAAAGTTAGGAGACATTTGAAAGATAGATTCAACTGGATTATGATACATGATTTTTGACTGAAATGCATTAAACATTTCCATAAGTAGGTACTTTGCTAAGCCCTTTGCATGCAAAATCACATCTAATCCTCACAATAACTCTATGACATGGGTATTACTATCCTCACTTACTTGCAAATGAGAAAACTGAAGCTCAGAAAGAAAAGATAGGCAGATTTACCAAGGTTTAAAAAGGGAATAAAGTTAACATTTAAGCCCAGTTATGTCTGATTCCTAAGTCTGCTCTGTTAACCATGATGCTATATGACTTTCTGAGATATTAGGGTTAGAGAAAGGGGAGATAAATATGTGGCTGAGTTTTCAAGTGAAGGCAATTACAACAATGATGGTGTGTTTGCCACATAGCAGAGCAACTCCCTTGTTCAGTTTTTATTATGAGGAGTTAGTTTGGGGCCCAATTCAGGTGGCCTATACTCAGTAAATGAAAAGTGAATCAATTTCCCTGAAAAATGAATGATTTTATTGAGCTGAAATACACTTGATTTGGGAAAATAGAAAAATTTTAAAACGCTTTTGTTGAAAATACATGACTCTGGAGAAAAGTTAGGTTGCTTTTTTTTTTTTTTTTTTTGAGATGGAGTCTTGCTCTGTCACCCAGGCTGGAGTGCAGTGGCAAGATCTCGGCTCACTGCAACCTCTGCCTCCCAGGTACAAGCAATTCTCCTGCCTCAGCCTCCTGAGTAGCTGGGATTACAGGCACATGCCACGAGGCTAATTTTTGTATTTTTATTAGAGATGGGATTTCACCTTGTTGGTCAGGCTGGTCTCAAACTCCTGACCTTGTGATCTGCCCACCTCAGCCTCCCAAAGTGCTGGGATTACAGTGTGAGCCACTGCGCTGAGCCACTTTTCTAAACCTTTTATTAATAAGGATTCATTTAATTCTCATGATAGCCCCATGGCATTGGTACTGTTTCCCCTCACTTTACAGATGAGAAAACTGAGGCAAAGAGAGGTAATGTTACTTTCCCAAGGTCTCTCATCTTGTGAGAGCTGTACTTGGTACTTGAGCCCAGGCTGATCTGATGTTAGAGTCATGACCACTAAGACTGCTGCGTCTATTTCCAGTTGATAATGAAATGACCCAGAGCTACTGGACCCTTATTTGGAGGCTAACCCTGACTCCAGTTTCTAGAACCAATCATGTTTCATTTGGGGTTATTTTAAGGAAGCTTAAGTCAGTAGCTCAGGTTCATCTTGCTCTGCCCATGGACTTTTCCAGTTTTGGGAATCAGACTTTTCCTTTCTTCCTATAACTAAGACCTTTTACATATTTCATCTTGGGAAACTTTCTCTTCTTGGGCTCTATTCCCTTATAACCAGTAAGAGGCTCTGCCAGAATACTTTTTCTAGGAAGCAGGCCTGCAAGGCTCAAAGCACTGCTTGCTCTTGTTAATCTTCAACCTGCCTCTAGGTTTATAGTAAACCCTAGAAAGATGGCTTAGGTTCTGCTACCCACTTACTAATTCCTTCTTGAATCCAGTTCCTTCCAGATCTCCAGTCATGCTTTGCATTCAGGTTAGTCTCCTATTATAATGTCTCAGGCAACCTTGGGGCAGCCCATGATCTCTTGTTAGGTCCCCCTGGATGCCAGCTTTTGCGTGGATGCCTCTTGTCACTTGCCACCATGATTTCTGTGCCACACCTTCTGAATGAAAGCATTTCCTAGAGCTGCTTCTCTCCTCCCCACCTCTCAGGTATCTATGCCACCTACCTTAGGTAGATCTAAACCCAGCATTCAGATTCATGTAGGTAACTCTTTGATGTCATACATTTTAACATAAATCACTTGAGAGGGAGGTGTAGGGGAAGCAAAGGAAGGAAAGGGTGCAATGGGAGAGGCAAGAAGGAGATACAGAGGAAGAAAATGAAAGACTGAAGAGAAGGAATCAGGGAAGGAACTAGAGAGGGGGAGATAGAAAAAGAGTGAGGAAGAATAGGGGAGACAATGGGGAGAAAAGAGAAGAGAAAAATGCAGCCATGCCTTTTTAAAAAGTAGAGTTGAAAATATAAGAACACAATTAAACCTTCCCAGGTAGCAGATACTGTCTTTCCAGTCAACCAACAGAAGCAAAATAGTCACAATGACTTTAAAAGTCCCACAGTTAAACTTGAACAAGTCGTGGAACTGTTTGACATACAGAATCCAAGAAGGGTTTCTCTTTGAGTGTTGTCACTACACATTAGACTTCCTAGATTCTCCTCTCCCAAAGGAGCCTTTTTACCTCTGCTTGAATTTTAATGTTCTATTGGGGAAAGTTGTCTGATTTCCACTATTCTCACAAACAGTAGCAAGTATTTTGGTAAAAAAAAAAGGAAATTTAAACAGCTTGGGGAGTGCCTATGCAATGCCAAAACTAACAGGCAATCTGATAAAAAATTTAATTCATCAAGCCTATTTATTGATCCTTTTATTCATTTGTTTGCTGAGCATCTGCTAGTGCAAGACAAGGTATGCATGTAATGAGATCTTTAGCTGGACTCATGTTTTATCTGCCTTCAGAGAGACTTCAAGCTATTTTAGGATAGGGGACTTCACACAAATAATCATAACACAAGATAAAAAGTGATAGCATGAGAAAGTGATGTGGATCCTTATGAAGGAAAGGCCAAGCTCAGTGGCTCACATCTGGAATCCCAGCATTGTGGGAGGCCAACGGAGGAGGATCACTTGAGACCAGGAGCTCAAGACCAGCCTGGGCAACATAGTGTGACACTGTCTCTACAAAAAATGAAAATAAAAATAATTAGCCAGGCACAGTAGCATGCATTGGTAATCCCAGCTACTTGGCAGGCTGAGGACAGGGGATCTCGTGAGACCTGGAGTTTGAGGCTGCAGTGGGCAATGATGAAATCACTTACTCGAATCTGGGCGACAGAGCAAGACTCTCTCAAACTTTTTAATTAAAAAAGAAAAAAAAAGGAAGATTGTTTTTGGCTAGGAAAACAAAAGTGACACTTGAGTGAAGCTTCAAGTTCACTGAAGTTGAACAGAATGCCATAGCCCCACCAGGGGAAGGAACACAAGTAAGAATAAAGGTCGAAGATGGCCGAATAGGAACAGCTCCGGTCTACAGCTCCCAGCGCGAGCGACGCAGAAGACGGGTGATTTCTGCATTTCCATCTGAGGTACCGTGTTCATCTCACTAGGGAGTGCCAGACAGTGGGCGCAGGTCAGTGGGTGAGCGCACCGTGCGCCAGCCGAAGCAGGGGTGAGGCATTGCCTCACTCGGGAAGCGCAAGGGGTCAGGGAGTTCCCCTTCCAGAGGTGACAGACGGCACCTGGAAAATCGGGCCACTCCCACCCGAATACTGTGCTTTTCCGACGGGCTTAGGAAACGGTGCCCCAGGAGAGTATAGCCCGCACCTGGCTCAGAGGGTCCTACGCCCACGGAGTCTCGCTGATTGCTAGCACAGCAGTCTGAGATCAAGCAGCAAGTCGGCAGCGAGGCTGGGGGAGGGGCACCCGCCATTGCCCAGGCTCGCTTAGGTAAACAAAGCAGCCTGGAAGCTTGAACTGGGTGGAGCCCACCACAGCTCAAGGAGGCCTGCCTGCCTCTGTAGGCTCCACCTCTGGGGGCAGGGCACAGACAAACAAAAAGACAGCAGTAACCTCTGCAGACTTAAATGTCCCTGTCTGACAGCTGTGAGGAGAGCAGTGGTTCTCCCAGCACACAGCTGGAGATCTGAGAACGGGCTGACTGCCTCCTCAAGTGGGTCCCTGACCCCTGACCCCCGAGCAGCCTAACTGGGAGGCACCCCCCAGCAGGGGCAGACTGACACCTCACACGGCCCGCCAGGTACTCCAACAGACCTGCAGCTGAGGGTTCTGTCTGTTAGAAGGAAAACTAACAGAAAGGACATCCACACCAAAAACCCATCTGTACATCACCATCATCAAAGACCAAAAGTAGATAAAACCACAAAGATGGGGAAAAAACAGAGCAGAAAAACTGGAAACTCTAAAAACCAGAGTACCTCTCCTCCTCCAAAGGAACGCAGTTCCTCACCAGCAACGGAACAAAGCTGGACGGAGAATGACTTTGACGAGCTGAGAGAAGAAGGCTTCAGACGATCAAATTACTCCGAGCTACGGGAGGATATTCAATCCAAAGGCAAAGAAGTTGAAAACTTTGAAAAAAATTTAGAAGAATGTATAACTAGAATAACCAATACAGAGAAGTGCTTAAAGGAGCTGATGGAGCTGAAAACCAAGGCTCGAGAACTACGTGAAGAATGCAGAAGCCTCAGGAGCCGATGCGATCAAATGGAAGAAAGGGTATCAGCCCTGGAAGATGAAATGAATGAAATGAAGCGAGAAGGGAAGTTTAGAGAAAAAAGAATAAAAAGAAACGAGCAAAGCCTCCAAGAAATGTGGGACTATGTGAAAAGACCAAATCTACGTCTGATTGGTGTACCTGAAAGTGATGGGGAGAATGGAAACAAGTTGGAAAACACTCTGCAGGATATTATCCAGGAGAACTTCCCCAATCTAGCAAGGCAGGCCAACATTCAGATTCAGGAAATACAGAGAACGCCACAAAGATACTCTTCGAGAAGAGCAACTCCAAGACACATAATTGTCAGATTCACCAAAGTTGAAATGAAGGAAAAAATGTTAAGGGCAGCCAGAGAGAAAGGACGGGTTACCATCAAAGGGAAGCCCATCAGACTAACAGCGGATCTCTCGGCAGAAACCCTACAAGCCAGAAGAGAGTGGGGGCCAATATTCAACATTCTTAAAGAAAAGAATTTTCAACCCAGAATTTCATATCCTGCCAAACTAAGCTTCATAAGTGAAGGAGAAATAAAATACTTTACAGACAAGCAAATGCTGAGAGATTTTGTCACCACCAGGCCTGCCCTAAAAGAGCTCTTGAAGGAAGCGCTAAACATGGAAAGGCACAACCGGTACCAGCCACTGCAAAATCATACCGAAATGTAAAGACCATTGAGACTAGGAAGAGACTGCATCAACTAACGAGCAAAACATCGAGCTAACATCATAATGACAGGATCAAATTCACACATAACAATATTAACTTTAAATGTAAATGGACTAAATGGTCCAATTAAAAGACACAGACTGGCAAATTGGATAAAGACTCAAGACCCATCAGTGTGCTGTATTCAGGAAACCCATCTCACGTGCAGAGACACACATAGGCTCAAAATAAAAGGATGGCGGAAGATCTACCAAGCAAATGGAAAACAAAAAAAGGCAGGGGTTGCAATCCTAGTCTCTGATAAAACAGACTTTAAACCAACAAAGATCAAAAGAGACAAAGAAGGCCATTACATAATGGTAAAGGGATTAATTCAACAAGAAGAGCTAACTATCCTAAATATATATGCACCCAATACAGGAGCACCCAGATTCATAAAGCAAGTCCTGAGTGACCTACAAAGAGACTTAGACTCCCACACATTAATAATGGGAGATTTTAACACCCCACTGTCAACATTAGACAGATCAACGAGACAGAAAGTCAACAAGGATACCCAGGAATTGAACTCAGCTCTGCACCAAGCAGACCTAATAGACATCTACAGAACTCTCCACCCCAAATCAACAGAATATACATTTTTTTCAGCACCACACCACACCTATATCAAAATTGACCATATCCTTGGAAGTAAAGCTCTCCTCAATAAATGTAAAAGAACAGAAATTGTAACAAACTGTCTCTCAGATCACAGTGCAATCAAGCTAGAACTCAGGATTAAGAATCTCACTCAAAACCGCTCAACTACGTGGAAACTGAACAACCTGCTCCTGAATGACTACTGGGTACATAACGAAATGAAGGCAGAAATAAAGATGTTCTTTGAAACCAACGAGAACCAAGACACAACATACCAGAATCTCTGGGATGCATTCAAAGCAGTGTGTAGAGGGAAATTTATAGCACTAAATGCCCACAAGAGAAAGCAGGAAAGATCCAAAATTGACACCCTAACATCACAATTAAAAGAACTAGAAAAGCAAGAGCAAACACATTCAAAAGCTAGCAGAAGGCAAGAAATAACTAAAATCAGAGCAGAACTGAAGGAAATAGAGACACAAAAAACCCTTCAAAAAATAAATGAATCCAGGAGCTGGTTTTTTGAAAGGATCAACAAAATTGATAGACCGCTAGCAAGATTAATAAAGAAAAAAAGAGAGAAGAATCAAATAGATGCAATAAAAAATGATAAAGGGGATATCACCACCGATCCCACAGAAATACAAACTACCATCAGAGAATATTACAAACACCTCTATGCAAATAAACTAGAAAATCTAGAAGAAATGGATAAATTCCTCAACACATACACCCTCCCAAGACTAAACCAAGAAGAAGTTCAATCTCTGAATAGACCAATAACAGGAGCTGAAATTATGGCAATAATCAATAGCTTACCAACCAAAAAAAGTCCAGGACCAGATGGGTTCACAGCCGAATTCTACCAGAGGTACAAGGAGGAGCTGGTACCATTCCTTCTGAAACTATTCCAATCAATAGAAAAAGAGGGAATCCTCCCTAACTCATTTTATGAGGCCAGCATCATCCTGATACCAAAGCCTGGCAGAGACACAACAAAAAAAGAGAATTTTAGACCAATATCCTTGATGAACATTGATGCAAAAATCCTCAATAAAATACTGGCAAACAGAATCCAGCAGCACATCAAAAAGCTTATCCACCATGATCAAGTGGGCTTCATCCCTGGGATGCAAGGCTGGTTCAATATACGCAAATCAATAAATGTAATCCAGCATATAAACAGAACCAAAGACAAAAACCACATGATTATCTCAATAGATGCAGAAAAGGCCTTTGACAAAATTCAACAACCCTTCATGCTAAAAACTCTCAATAAATTAGGAATTGATGGGACGTATCTCAAAATAATAAGAGCTATTTATGACAAACCCACAGCCAATATCATACTGAATGGGCAAAAACTGAAAGCATTCCCTTTGAAAACTGGCACAAGACAGGGATGCCCTCTCTCGCCACTTCTATTCAACATAGTGTTGGAAGTTCTGGCCAGGGCAATTAGGCAGGAGAAGGAAATCAAGGGTATTCAATTAGGAAAAGAGGAAGTCAAATTGTCCCTGTTTGCAGATGACATGATAGTATATCTAGAAAACCCCATTGTCTCAGCCCAAAATCTCCTTAAGCTGATAAGCAACTTCAGCAAAGTCTCAGGATACAAAATCAATGTGCAAAAATCACAAGCATTCTTATACATCAATAACAGACAAACAGAGAGCCAAATCATGAGTGAACTCCCATTCACAATTGCTTCAAAGAGAATAAAATACCTAGGAATCCAACTTACAAGGGATGTGAAAGACCTCTTCAAGGAGAACTACAAACCACTGCTCAAGGAAATAAAAGAGGATACAAACAAATGGAAGAACATTCCATGCTCATGGGTAGGAAGAATCAATATCATGAAAATGGCCATCCTTCCCAAGGTAATTTACAGATTCAATGCCATCCCCATCAAGCTACCAATGACTTTCTTCACAGAATTGGAAAAAACTACTTTAAAGTTCATATGGAATCAAAAAAGAGCCCGCATCGCCAAGTCAATCCTAAGCCAAAAGAACAAAGCTGGAGGCATCACGCTACCTGACTTCAAACTATACTACAAGGCTACAGTAACCAAAACAGCATGGTACTGGTACCAAAACAGAGATATAGATCAATGGAACAGAACAGAGCCGTCAGAAATAATGCCACATATCTACAACCATCTGATCTTTGACAAACCTGAGAAAAACAAGAAATGGGGAAAGGATTCCCTATTTAATAAATGGTGCTGGGAAAACTGGCTAGCCATATGTAGAAAGCTGAAACTGGATCCCTTCCTTACACCTTATACAAAAATCAATTCAAGATGGATTAAAGACTTAAATGTTAGACCTAAAACCATAAAAACCCTAGAAGAAAACCTAGGCAATACCATTCAGGACATAGGCATGGGCAAGGACTTCATGTCTAAAACACCAAAAGCAATGGCAACAAAAGCCAAAATTGACAAATGGGATCTAATTAAACTAAAGAGCTTCTGCACAGCAAAGGAAACTACCATCAGAGTGAACAGGCAACCTACAAAATGGGAGAAAATTTTCGCAACCTACTCATCTGACAAAGGGCTAATATCCAGAATCTACAATGAACTCCAACAAATTTACAAGAAAAAAACAAACAACCCCATGAAAAAGTGGGCGAAGGACATGAACAGACACTTCTCAAAAGAAGACATTTATGCAGCCAAAAGACACATGAAAAAATGCTCACCATCACTGGCCATCAGAGAAATGCAAATCAAAACCACAATGAGATACCATCTCACACCAGTTAGAATGGCGATCATTAAAAAGTCAGGAAACAACAGGTGCTGGAGAGGATGTGGAGAAATAGGAACACTTTTACACTGTTGGTGGGACTGTAAACTAATTCAACCCTTGTGGAAGTCAGTGTGGCGATTCCTCAGGGATCTAGAACTAGAAATTCCATTCGACCCAGCCATCCCATTACTGGGTATATACCCAAAGGACTATAAATCATGCTGCTATAAAGACACATGCACACGTATGTTTATTGCCGCATTATTCACAATAGCAAAGACTTGGAACCAACCCAAATGTCCAACAATGATAGACTGGATTAAGAAAATGTGGCACATCTACACCATGGAATACTATGCAGCCATAAGAAATGATGAGTTCATGTCCTTTGTAGGGACATGGATGAAATTGGAAATCATCATTCTCAGTAAACTATCGCAAGAACAAAAAACCAAACACCGCATATTCTCACTCATAGGTGGGAATTGAACAATGAGAACACATGGACACAGGAAGGGGAACATCACACTTCAGGGACTGTTGTGGGTTGGGGGGAGGGGGGAGGGATAACATTGGGAGATATACCTAATGCTAGATGACGAGTTGGTGGGTGCAGTGCACCAGCATGGCACATGTATACATATGTAACTTACTGCACATTGGGCACATGTACCATAAAACCTAAAGTATAATAATAATAATAATAATAATAATTACAATAAAAGAAAAAAAAAAAAAAAACATTTAAAAAATATTTAAATTAAAAACCACTCTCACCATAAATCTAATATTTTGGGAATAAAATAACTCTAATACCTGAAAAAAAACAAAAACAAAAAAACAAAAAAAAAAACAAAAAAAAAAAAAAAAAAAAAGAATAAAGGTCAAGCAGTAGAGAAGAAAAGTACACGCTCCAGACCAGTGAACAGATTAGTACGGGAAGACTAACTAAAGTTATACCAATTTATTAATGGAAAATAACGGTTTCACTTTTCAGAGTAGTTGACGGTAAGGGTAAATCAGAGGAGGGAGTCTTATTCTGAATAATTGTTTTTAGTTTTATTAACATATTTAAATAGTGTTAGGAAGTTTGAGATGGTATAACTTACTCTAGTTCTTCACTTTTCTATCTGTTTATAATTAGATCTCAAACTTTCTATTTTAAGACGTTTGATAAATTTCTTGGGCTCCACTACTTGTATATGAGATAAAAGAATCATATTGTTCCCCTATACACTGGAGGCTTTTTTTGTTTTTTTTTTTTTGAGACAGAGTCTTGCTCTGTCACCTAGGCTGGAGTGCAGTGATGCAATCTCAGCTCACTGCAACCTCTGCCTCCCGGGTCCACGCTTTTCTCCTACCTCAGCCGCCCAAATAGCTGGGACTACAGGCGCCTGCCACCACGCCCGGCTAATTTTTTTGTATTTTTAGTGGAGATGAGGTTTCACCATGTTAGCCAGGATTGTCTCGATCTCCTGACCTCGTGATCCACCCGCCTCAGCCTCTCAATGGGTACCCATTCCTTCACTGGGGGCCAGGATAATTCTGAAGTGACAGTTTTTCAGGGGCTTAAAAAGATCAAGCAAAAGTGTGGATTTGAGAAAGGGACTCATTCCACAAATGTTTATTTAGTGACCATAAGGGTTCTGTCTTAGGGATATACAGGTGAATAACAAATGTGAAGTGCTTATAGTTGGGACAAGAAGTCAAGTATCTTTTATAAACCATGCTGCCGTAAGAGCTTGGTGGGAGGAATGGTTAGTTTCAGCTGCGGGCAGTGTTGTAGTGAGGAAACTTTCACAGAGGAAATGGCTCAAATCTTGAAGATGCTGTGGCAGACAGATTATCTGGCCACCCTTGGGTAATGGTGAATACAGCCTGGAGTACACAATGCAGTGGTGATCCTCAGGCAGTTCAGAGGAGATGCTGTTCACTGTCGGCATTCCATGGAGGCTCTACCTAGAAATGGGCTCCTGGCTGGGCACGGTGGCTCACGCTTGTAATCTCAGCACTTTGGGAGGCCGAGGTAGGCAGATCACAAAGTCAGGAGATTGAGACCATCTTGGCTAACATGGTGAAACCCTGTCTTTACTAAAAATAAAAAATAAAAAAAAATCAGCAGGGCATGCCTGTAGTCCCAGCTGCTCGGAGGGCTGAAGCAGGAGAATCGCTTGAACCCGGGAGGTAGAGGTTGCAATGAGCCAAGATCACACCACTTTACTCCAGCCTGGGTGACAGAGCAAGACTCCATCTCAAAAGAAAAAAAAAAAAAAAAGAAATGGGCTTCTGAGCAGAAATGTCCCCAAGTAGTGACAGCTCGGAATTTGCTTGGTTTTGATGTAAATATTGATTGCTTTAAGAAAATTCTGTATTCAGTCAGCTTACTCTTAAAACCTTTCATTATAGAGAATATTAAACATATACAAAAGAAAACAGAAGAGTATAATAAGCATTCGTCATGTACCCACTATTCAGATTCAACAACTATGAACTCATGGCCAGTTTTACTTTCTCTATTCCCCGATTTCACCTCTTCCCTTTCCATGTTATTTATTATTATTATTATCATTATTATTTGAAACAGGGCCTTGCTCTGTCGTGCAGGCTGGAGGGCAGTGGCATAATCTTGGCTCACTGCAACCTCAATCTCTCTTCCATGTTATTTTAAATCAACTCCAGCCAACAGATTATTTTCCTTATTAATATTCCAGTGCATGTCTCTAACAGATACTTTTTAAATCACTCTTTTTGGTAATGTAGTTTATATGAAAACAATTTAAACTCCTTTATAGCTATTTTGATTATATAAGTAACACATGATCACTATGGACAAATCAGAATATACAAATAAACAAAAAGAAGAATCTGGTAATAACCCATATTCCTATTACCTAGAGAGCATTGTTGTTTTTATTTTGTCATATAATATTCTAGACATTTTTAATTCATATATAATAGTTGTACATATTTATGGAATACATGTGATATTTTTATGCATGCATACAATGTCTAATGATCAAATCAGGGTAAATGGGATACCCATCACCACAAACATTTATCATCTCTGTGTTGAGAGCATTCCAAATCTTCTCTTCAGGTCACTTCTTCTCTGAAGACTACCTCACTACAACACTGCCCCCAGCTGAACATTCCGCATTTTGAAATATGCAATAAATTGTTGATAATTGTAGTCACCCTGCTATGCTATTAAACACTAGAACTTATTCCTGTTATCTAAGTGTATTTTTGTAGTCATTAACTAATCTAGGCATTTTTCTTGTGTATTAATCAAAATGAGTTTATACTCCACATAGTACATTATATTTTTCCCTTAATATAAGTACACACATCCCTACATCATACACGATGCTTGTATACTATTTTATTTTGTGGATATATGAGAATTATTCCCCTAGTCCCCTATTATTAGGCATTTTGTTTGTTCTCTAAATTTCCTGAACTTGATTTTTTTCGTGATCACTGTCCTTAGCATTCCGTGTTCCTGCAGAAGTCTGCACAAAGAGAGCTTCACAGCTCCATTCATCCTGTGCTGACAGGCTTGGAAAGCACCTGCTTTATCGTAATATAGGCTCAGTTATTGCCATTATTTTTTGATACTTAATACTTTAGAAAATTACTTTTTGGCATTTAAGTGAAACCATTTATAATATGTTCTATTTCGACTTATTTTTTCAAAGTTCTTGCTAATAAATTAGTTTATCTTCAGATAGAGAAAAAACTGCAAAATAATTTTTTATAAATTATGTTTGTGATGAACTGACCACAATAATATATATGGAATGGGCTCATGGTGTAGCATTTTCAATTCACTTGTAGTCTAATTCTTGAGAAAGCATTTTAAAATAAAAATTATCCATAAATTAATATGAAGTCAACAATGTTTGTTCCTCATAGCTGTGTTCAGAAAGAAACTGTTTTACTATTCAAGATTTGTGTACTTTTAAAAATAATTTATTGAGGTACAATTACTGTACAATAAATTGAACCCTCTCAAAATGTAAATTGGATGAAATTTGACATATGTATGTATGCACCAGTGAGACTGTTGCCACCGTCAAGATTCAGGATGTTTTCATTACACACATTTTCCTCTATTTCTCTGACCTGTGCTTATTTATTTATTTATTTATTTATTTATTTATTTATTTATTTATTTTACTAAGCCAAGAACTCCTTTTTTATTTTTTAAACATCATTTAACAAGAAAAACATTCAACCAAATTTTTTAATTAAAAAATTTCTTCCTGTGTCCAAGTGTTCTCATTGTTCAATTCCCACCTGTGAGTGAGAACATGCAATGTTTGGTTTTTTGTTCTTGTGATAGTTTGCTGAGAATGCACACTGGGGCCTGTTGTGGGGTGGGGGGAGGGGGGAGGGAAAGCATTAGGAAATATACCTAATGTAAATGACCAGTTAATGGGTGTAGCACACGAACACGGCACATGCATACATATGTAACAAACCTGCACGTTGTGCACATGTACCCTAGAACTTAAAGTACAATTTAAAAAAAAATTCTTAATTCAAAAAAAGTTACAGCTACAGAAAACTTGTAAGAATTTTATTATAAAAACTCCCATATAACCTTCAATCTGACTGACTCATTCAACTATTGTTAACATTTTGCCATATTTGTTCACCTTCCTGCCCTCCGTCCAACCATGCCTGAACATGTCAACATGTATTTTTAAAGAACAAAGACTGCATCATTCTCAAAATCAGAAAATTTCACATTGATGCAATATAAATATGTGGTACATAGTTTATACTCAAATTTTACTGACTTAACACTGTACGTTACAGCAACTTTTTTTTCCCAAGCCAGGTTTCAATTCAGAATCTCACACGCATTCAATAGTCATGTCTCCTTAATTGCCACTAATTTGGAAGTTCCTCTCTTGCTCTTTGTTCATGGCATTAACATCTTTTTATTACACATTAAGTACTAGGGTACAAGTGCACCACGTGTAGGTTTGTTACATAGGTATACATGTGCCATGTTGGTTTGCTGCACCCATCAACTCGTCATTTACATTAGGTATTTCTCCTAATGCTATCCCCTCCCCCCTCCCCCCCACCCCATGACAGGCCCAGGTGTGTGATGTTCCCCACCCTGTGTCCAAGTGTTCTCATTGTTCAGTTCCCACCTATGAGTGAGAACATGCAGTGTTTGGTTTTCTGTCCTTGTGATAGTTTGCTGAGAATGATGGTTTCCAGCTTCATCCATGTCCCTGCAAAGGACATGAACTCATCCTTTTGTATGGCTGCACAGTATTCCATGGCATTAACTTTTTTAAAAGTACGGGTTTTTGTATTGTAGAATGTATTTCAATTTGTGCTGGTCTGATTGTTACCTCGTGATATGAATCATTAGGTAATTTTAGCAAGAATAGCAGATAAGTGATGTCTTGCACTTCTGAAGGCATCACCTCAGGATACAACTAATATCAGTTTATCCCATTATTGGTGATGTTGGCTTTGATCACTTGGTAATGGCAGCTATCTGTCAGATTTCTCCACTGTAAAGGTCCACTTTTCCTCTTTGTAATTAATAGGTAATATATGGATAATTACTTTGAAAAGTTACTAATATCTTTATCCTAATAAAATTTTTCCATTGTAAATTTCCATAGTAAATTGATTAAGTGATGATTCTTGCTTGAGTCAATTATTAGTATCATGATTGCAAAACAGTGATTTTCCAATTCTTCTATTTCTTATCCGTTTATTGCCTGGCATCCTACTATAAAGAAGTTTTCTTTCTTCCTCCTTTGATTTGTTTCTTTCTTTGTTTATTGGTTTGTGTATTTTTATGGACTCATGGATTCCTTTTTACTGAATATGTCATCAATTCTTACCATTTTTCATTATGACGCTCAAATTTTCCAGTTTGGCCAATAAATGTCCCATCAAACTGGATCTTGTGTCATGTTGATAGATCTCTCTCCTTCTGAGCACTTTGTTATTCTCTAGGATGAGATGCCTTTGCTGCCTAGTCCTGGTTGCAGATGTTTCTCCAAGGATTTCTGATTCCTTTCAGTGGTAAATATTTAGAAACCAAGATCTCAGTGCTAGGTGAACTTTGTGTCATAAACATTACCACAATATCATTATCAGACCAACCACATTAATAATAATTCTTTAATGTCATTATATATCCAGCCAGAGTACCAATATCCAATTGTCTCATAAATGTCATAAGTCTTAGTCTACACAGTGTGTTGATTTATATGTCTTTCAAGTTTTTTTTAACTTTTTAACTTTACAGCTTTATTCACTATTTCTCTCTTTGTGTTCTTGCCACTTATTTTTTGAAGAAAGCAAGTTGCTTTTTCTATATAGCTTTGCATAGCCTGGATTTTGCTGGTCAAATTCCTGTGACATAGTTTAACATATTATTTTGTCCTCTGTATTTGTATAAATTGGCAGTTGGATCTAGACCCTTTATCAGATTTGGATCCCTCTTCCTCCTCCCCTTTCTCCTTGGGGCAAGACTGCGTCATAGGTGGAATTGCATTCTATCAGGAGACACATAATTCTGTTTGTCTTTCATTCTGTGATGTGAGCAATGCTGATTACCAGTTAATTCATTTGCAGTTGCAAAATGGTAATATTCTATCATTTCTTCTTCAACTATTAGCTGGAAAGTTGCATAAAGTGGAACTTTCTTCTTTTTCTTGGTTACCTAGTGATACAGTTTATTTAGTAAAGGCAAAATAAATGTTTGAATCTTTCCCTTGATCCATTTTCAAAATAATGAATGCAGTCCCTAGCATTCTCTGATAGTAAAAAACTACTTTCCTTTTTCATAGTACTATGAATGCATGAATTTAAGCATATTTTACATGTTTTAATCCATTGCAGTTATTACGCTTACTGATGTTCAGATTGCCCAATTTGTGGTCAATGGGGGTCTATTGACACTGGCATGTAAGTCACTTGAAACAATCTTAGTAGGTTTTGATATCTTCCTTGTTATCTAGTATGGCAAGCTATATCAGGCTTATGTTTGTATTTCCTGCCCTGGATATAAAAATAACATCTGGGAAATAGAGATGGTTATTATTACTGGTTTGGTCATTGTTTGTAGGCTTTTTTAGTGGATCTTCAAAAAAGATGGTTCTTCAAAAAAATATGGTTCTTCAAAAAATAAAATATCTCATGAATTCATTGCAATAATTCCAGTTATGATTTAGTACTACTGATATTTTGCTTAACTTCTCAAACTTACATCTATATCTCTTTTCTCCCTAAATAAAATTTTACTTCTCAAGGGCACAAGGGATGACAGTATTAGATTTCACATAATTACTCACTTGCTTCATCTCACATTACATACAAAGCACTATTAGGATCACAATACCATCACCAGTATGATTACTGGAAGAAGTTAGAAACATTTTTCCCCCTGCTCCTTGCAGACCAGGGCTAACTCATAGGCAGTGGGCCCAGAGTCGGCCTGAAACATTTTTTACAATTACTTTTTTTCTTAGATTATATCCTCTTTAGAGATGCACATTCAAATTTATGTGTTTTAACGTTTCCTGTAATAGTTTCTCTCTATACATTTATGTCATCGATAGATACAGAGTAGGTTTATTTACTTTGTTGTTTCCAATTTATAGAAATAGTTATTTTGTTTAAATTATATTTTTAAATTATACAATATATTTGTGCCTCTCCAAGGTCAAGTCTACAAATAAAATATATTCAAAGGAGTCTACTTTCTAGCTCTATTTCTCCCCTAAAAACCACTTATCCCTTTATAATTAACCTCTGTTTTTGTTATTTGCTTACACATAAGTAGAAAAAATACATCATCCAAAACCCTGGTTGGGATAGTGGTGATAATAGTAATATTAGTGATAGTTGTAGTAATACCACTGAAATATTAGAATGCTCTCTTACATGTATGATGTGTTACAATTTATACTTTTTTATTCCACTCATTGTATCATTTGTATAATAACTCTCTGGGACAAATGTTATTTTCATTTTATAAATACAATCATGTGTCGTATAATAATGTTTCGGTCAACAACAGACCACAGTACAATGTCAGTCTCATAAGATTTTAATGAAGCTGAAAATTTCTATCACCCAGTGAAGTCACAGCTGTTGTAATGTCATAGCACAACTCATTACTCACATGTTTGTGGTGATACTGGTGTAAACAAACTTACTGCACTTCCAGTCATATAAAAGTATAGCACATATAATTATGTACAGTACATGGTACTCAATGATGATAATAAACAATTATGTTATCGGTTCATATAGTTACTATACCATATTTTTATCATTATTTTAGAGTGTGCCTGCCTCTACTTATATACTTTTTAAAATTTCACTGTAAAACAGACCCACGCAGGTCCTGCCGGAGGTATTTGAGGAAGGGTTGTTATGGACGGAGATGGCAACTCCATGACTGCTGTTGCTCCTGAAGACCTTCCAGCGGGACAAGATGTGGAGGTGGAAGATAGACACTGACAATCCTGACCCTGTGTAGGACTAGGCTAATATGTGTATTTGTACCTTAGCTTCTAACAAAAAAAAATTAAAGAGTTGAACAGAAATAGAAAAGAATAAATAGAAAGAAGCTCATATAAAAAGGACATAAAAATATTTTCATGCAGCTCTTCAATGTGGCTGTGTTTTAAACTGTTTTCACAAGAGCTAAAAAGTTAATAAAAGTTAAAAGCTTTAGAAAGTTAAAAATTTACAGTAAGCTAAAGTTAATTTATTATTGAAGAAAGAAAAAATTTTAAATAAATGTAATGTAGCCTAAGTGTGCAGAGTTTATAAAGTCTACAGTAGTGTGCAGCAATGACCGAGACCTTCACATTCACTCACCATTCACTCACTGACTCGCCCAGAGCAACTTCCAGTCCTGCAGGCTCCATACATAGTAAGCACCCTATACAGGTGTAGCAGTTTTTATCTTTTATATTGTATTTTTACTATACCTTTTCTATGTTTAGATGTGTTTAGATACACAGATATTTTTGATTGTGCTACAATTGCCTGCAGTATTCAGCACAGTAACATGCTGTACAGGTTTGTAGGTTTGTAGGAGCAATAAACTGTACCATAGAGCCTTGGCATGTGGTAGGCTATACCATCCAGGTTTGTGTAAGTACATCATAATATTTGCACAACAATGCACTCGCCTAATGCAGGGGTCCCCAACCCCCGGGCCGCAGACAGGTATGGGTCTGTGGCCTGTTAGGAACCAGGCTGTACACCAGGAGGGGAGCAGAAGGTGAGCGAGCATCACCACCTGAGCTCTACCTCCTGTCAGATCGGGGGCGGCATTAGATTATCACAGGAGCTCAATGCCTACCCCTATTGTGAACTGCACACATGAAGGATCTAGGTTGCAGCTCCTTATGAGAATTTAATGCCTGATGACCTGAGATGGAACAGTTTCATCCCGAAACCATCCCCACACCACCCGCCCCACCCAGATCACCCATCCATGGAAAAATTGTCTTCCATGAAATCGGTCCCTGGTGCCACAAAGGTTGGGGACTGCTGACTTAATGACACATTTCCCAGAACATATCCCTGTCATTGATACCTCTCGGGTTCAATTTTTATCTCTGTGGAAATGGGAACTGTGCAGGTTAAATGAGGTACTGTGACACTGTGGGCCACATGAGACTGCACATGCCCAAACTGCCATAACCACGGAGGATTTCCTGGTGATGCAGAAGCTGTGTATTATAGAACACAGTGCTGCCCAATAAAGAAAAGATATTCAGCTCAAGCATAATCAAAAGTTATTTTTTTCTGCTAAAATTATGAGAGGTACAACCCCTTTCTCTTCAAGCAGCAACTGGGCAGAGCTCATGGGCATAGGGCCCAGCACACAGGCATGGATGCATTGCTCTCAGGACACAGGGGCACTGAGCCATTGTTCTCAGAAACCACCATTGTGACGTCATTCCCACATAAAAACTAATTATTGTCATAGATTTTATTTTAAAATATTAGACAGAATCAAAGCTTCCTAAACAAAACACTTGAGCAAATTTATAAGCAAAACTTAGGACTATTTCTGCTAACTGAAACGAACCTCCCTGTTATGAAGAACTTGATTTTTTTTTTTTTCTTTTGAGATGGAGTCTCGCTCTGTCACCCAGGCTGGAGTGCAGTGGCGCAATCTCGGCTCACTGAACCTCCGCCTCCCGGGTTCACACCATTCTCCTGCCTCCGCCTCCCGAATAGCTGGGACTACAGGCGCCCGCCACCACGCCCGGCTAATTTTTTAAATGTTTTTAGTAGAGACGGGGTTTCACCGTGTTCGCCAGGATGGTCTCGATCTCCTGACCTCGTGATCCACCCGCCTCGGCCTCCCAAAGTGCTGGGATTGCAGGCGTGAGCCACCGCGCCCAGTCAGAACTTGATCATTTTATTGCCCCATGTGTGGCAGAGGACAGTCCAGGGAACACCAAAAGGATTATTACAGCATGAATTAGTCTAGATGTAGCAGCATCGGGACAAACTAACTTCTCTTAGCCACACTATTACCCATTTCTTGGTGATGAGGCAATCAGAAATGAATGCCAGAACCTCTTTGTATTCAGATTTACATTTCGGTCAACCATAGAGAAAAAGGAAATAGTTTTTTATTTCTTTGACTTAGTTTGGTCAATCTTGATCAAATTATCTTTTGTCTTTATTAGATCCAGAGTTTACAAGTCTTCTGGGTATAGACATAGATACATATTCAGACTAGTGGGCAGTCCAAATGTGAGAATTTTATTTAAAATCTTGGCCCTCAGCTGGGCAACCATAGATTGCTATACGCCTTAGAGAAAATTGACTAAGTAAAGAGTTATTTCTGTCTTACTGAGCGCCAAGCCTGATACACTCAGTTTCCTCTCCTTTTCTTTAAGCACCACAAAAGAAAAGGCTTCTTTTGATATGATATATTATGGTACTTTTCAGATGGACAAGGAGTGACACAGGGTGGAGGAGCCACATCACACTTCCTTAAATCAATGTCTTGTCATCAAACTCTCATTGCATGGGAACATAAGTAGTGGGGCTTAGGCTATGAATATAAAGAAATGTCTTCTCAATAAATAACTCCTCCCAGGTGTTAATACTGTCTCCTGGAGTTGAAATAAGCCTTTGTTTTATGCCTTATGATAGAAATAAAAGTCCTAACATCTTTGAAAACTCAACATACTATTTTCCTTTCCATTCTGCTATGATGGCTGTTTCCAGATTTGGAGCCCAGCATCCCTGGATCTTGTACCCTCTTTCCTACCTCCCATTTCATCCAACTTTTCTCTTCCTGGGTCCTCTTCTAGGTGAGTGGCACAAAAATGCACCTGGCTATATCACACTGAAACCTGAGACTCAGCTTGACTCTTCCAATTCCGCTCTGTGACTAACAGTTTTCAAACTTCTCTTGAGTCTGTCGATTTCTCTTTTTTTTCTTACCAGCCATCTTAGCTAATTCCCTCCCATTTTTTAGTTGTAGCTCAACAGTGCCTCCTGGTCCTCCCACATCCACTCAACTCATTGTCCAGTGACGCCATAGTGACCTCCTAGGTTCGAATCTGATAACATCACTCCTCTGAGTAATGTCTCTTCATTCTCTTTAAAGTAAAGTTGAAGCTTTTTAAGATCTTTAATCAGCTCTTTTTTTCATTGCTGCAACCTCATCTCTCATCATTTGTTGCCTCCAACTTTTATTGTGACCATGAAACGATGAAAATTTCTGAATGTTCCATGTTCTCTTTTGCTTCCAGGATTTGCAGAAATTGTTCTGTCTTCTTGAAGTGTTATCCTTCTTCATCTATTGAATGTGTCATCACCTCCCCAGTAAAGCCCTTCCTGATCTCCCTAGCCTTGATTAAGTGCTCCTATTCTGTTCTTCAGCTTGTGCTGCACTGATTCAGGTGGTGCTAACTGCACTATATTTACTTCTGCTTCCACAAATAAAACTATGAACAACTTGAGGGCAGGAGCTTTCCATCACCTAGCATGGTACCTGATACATTGTTGGTGCTCACAGAGATTTGTTGAATAAATAATGGCCGTTAAGTATTAACTTAATGTCATTATTAATTCTTGTAACCCTGCTACACCTATCACAGTGCCTGGCACATATTGATCACTTAGCACATTTAGTAACATTAAGCAGCCATTGATCACTTACTATGTATCTCACATATTATAATGCCCTTTTGTAAATGTGATCTCATTTAAACTTATCAGCCCATCCCTCCCTAAATAAAGCATGTTTTATTATCCTCAACTAAAAGGTAAAGAAACTAAGGCTAAGAAATGTTAAATAGCTTTCTCAGGGTCAAATCATCATCAGAAATGGTGTTCAAGCCCAGCTTCTCTTTCCAGTTGAAGAAAGTACCTCTCCAAGAAAACTCTGTCCAAACTGATCTTTATCAGGTTTATTTAAGGGAAAATAACTGAATGTCTTTGCTATGTATTTCCCCAGTAAAAAGCAGTAGAAAAAGAAAGAAGCAAAATAATCTAACACTATGAAAACAGAACATTTATTTCCAGTACATATCTATGATGTCTATCAAAATGGAATGTAATTCTGAGAAGAGCCAAATTACAATTCTTATATGATTAAGTCCTTATCTGCAAGCATTTGATAGATCCTAGGAATCAACCAGGTAAACTGATATAACAGTACAATGTCTTTCTTCAGTGCATTGAACTGGAAAAAAGTACTAACGAATGCTGATCATGATTTTGACTCCTGATTAGTATACAGAATGTTAATGTTTTCACAGTCAAGAGACAGATTAGTATGTATAGGTGGCTTAAGTGGCTATCTAGCTGGTGTTGCCAGGATTGGCTAAAAAAGAAAACTCTGAATAAATATTTCTCACATAAAACATTATCTGAATGTCTACTCAGAGGGATTCCAGTCAACCATTCTTTACAGTAGAGACTTTATATGAAAAATCCTAATACAACACTCCCAGGAGGCTGTGTGATGGAGAGAAAAGCATCCTGGCTTTTGAGGTCGGTTCTCCCTCTCTGCTAATTACTTGTTCTGTGAACTGGGCAGGTGACTCTTGCAACACAACCAACAGAGTTCTTTTCTCATCTGTGAAATGAGGAGTAGGACCACAGGACCCCTAGTCTCGTCAGCATTACCACTGCTGTGGATCTAGGGGTGATCTTATCACTGCAGTATGCTGACCTCTCTGGTTCCTCCCCTCCTGGATCTTTATACTCTAATTCACTGTCAACAGTGCTGTGTGGCCCACAGGCTGAGCAGTAGTTGGGTGGTAGAACCGTGGAACTTATAGGAATCAGGGAAATAGTAATTATTTCTGTTTATTTCTCTCCACCCCTTTTTGGCATTCAACATGGATTTCTGAAGTTTTTGTCAGCTAAGAAGCATTTCTGGTCTTCACTGAGCCATAATTTCATCATCTTTAAAGTGCAGGTAAATAATACCTACTTCTTAGTCTCCATCGCAGGCTTCTTTTGCCTTACCCTAAATTACTAGTGAGATTTTAATGGGGAGTGCATTTGCGACAGTGCTTAACAGAATGCATGGCACATTGAAGGCAGTGCGGGAAGTCAGTTTCTCAATTCACCTTTGCTTTTTTAGAGTAGCCTAAAGATCAAGTAAACCAACATCCTCACCCTGATACCAAACTTGGCCTATAGAAATGTGTAATGCCTGACTTTTGATGGTTCCTTTGCCTGGAGAAATAAACCAATTATATTTTCCTAACTCAACCACCTCTCAATAAACATCCTTCTGCAGAGCATGATTTCTCTCCTGTGTGTGGGAGTGGGACAGCATCTAATTAGATCTAGGTTCCCTTAATGAGAAGCTGCCCATATGTACTCTCAGCCTTGAATTGCCTGCCTTGATCTGGAGATATCTACTTGGCCAAGGCTCCAACTGGTGCTTTCTGCCACCAAGAAATCTTAAACAGCTAGGGCTAGAGGATCTAACGACAATGTCAGTAGCGGCATCTTACTTCATACGGTAGCTAATTATAACATTCATTCAGAAAAAAAATAAAGAGACTTGTTGTCATAGTGATGGCTAATTCTCCAAGTCGGATGCATAGCTCCAATTGGAGCATCTGCCAGCACAGAGCCACACATCAATTTGTTGTGTATGCTGCAGGAATAATTGAGATTGTACTTCAAAGAAAAAAATTTGACATGGACAGGGTTTTCTGCATTCATGCTGTATTGTATTCTCTTGTGTATGATGATGGTTTTCCTCTTATCTCTATCTTTCTTTTCCAAAAATATTAGTTTTCAGGGACTTGGTTATACTCCAGGAACCAGTGATGATACTGGCTCCTGATACCCAGGCAGCTTTGAAGGCCCTGAGACCAGTAACTGGGATGATCAGGTAACTAAGCCTGGGAGCCAATAGGACTTTGTCACTTGTGCAATTAGAACAGATCCAGGCCGGGCACGGTGGTGCACACCTGTAATCTCAGCACTTTGGGAGGCCAAGGCAGGCAGATCACTTGAGATCAGGAGTTAGAGACCAGCCTGGCCAACATGATGAAACCCCGTCTCTACTAAATGTACAAAAATTAGCCAGGCATAGTGGCTCATGCCTGTAATCCCAGCTACTCAGGAGACTGAGGCAGGAGAATCACTTGAACCCGGGAGGCAGAGGTTTCAGTGAGCCAAGATCATGCCACTGCACTCCAGCCTGGGTGACAGAGTGAGACTCCATCTCAAATAAAATAAAATAAAATAAAATAAAATAAAATAAAATAAAAAGATCCAGCTCGAGCCCCTGATTCAAATGGTTGAATTTAGAAACTTTAGAGAAAAAAGAGATATGGGGTCCTTACCCTTCTGATTCTCTTCTCATCTCCATTGCCAGTCTCAGGTTTCCAGCAGATATGCAGTTTATTGTCCAATCTTTATTATTGGGTTAGAACAGTTCTGCAGAAACTTTGTCTTGTTTTTATGCTGGAGGAACTACAGAAAATTAAAAGAAAGAGAGGGTTAATAGGTATCAAACAACACGTATGAGCCAAGTAATATCCTAGACACTATTATATCCAGTTTCTCATTTTCCACACCAAATACAAGAGGGAATTAGTTATTTTTCCAGGATTTATGTGGTCAGTAAGGGGAAAACATCAGAATCTTCCCATAAACAGTTTTATAATTTATTTTTAATTTCCATAAAGGTTATTGGGGAACAGATGGTGTTTGGTTACATGAGTAAGTTCTTTCATGGTGATTTGTGAGATTTTGGTGCAACCATCACTCGAGCAGTGTACACTGAACCCTATTTGTAGTCTTCTTCCCATAAATTCTTAAACCATCTTTTCCCTATGATCCTCAAGCCCAAAACTGGCCCTGGGTAGTAATGTTACCGCCTCTTCTTCTTTATCTCTACTCCGTCACCTTGAGACTCTTAAAAGCAAAAGTATTTCCCAAATAGGAGGTAGCACTAATTCGGGAAGAGAACAGGGATGGGGGATACATGGGGGGAGGAGTTATCAGAACAGAGAAACAATTACTGGACCATATTGCGAGATGGACTGTCAGACGGTCTGCCTACACAATCTTCTATCTGTAGGGTGAAAGAGAAAAATACTAGACTGAAAGTCTGGTAATATGAGTTTTATTTTTAGTTCTTATGTTACAATTTCCTCCTCTTGTAAATTAAAGTGGTGGGACTAGGTCAGTAACTCTCCTGTGGGGAGGTGGATAGAGGCATCACATATGAAAATAACAGGGAATTGGGGTAAGATGATACACTTATATATTCTTGTTAAATCCCCCCAAAAAATAGATACAGCAAAGATGAATAAACTGAAATCTCGCAGAAATAATATACAGTCTATTTCCATGAACCCCAGAATATAAGCAGAGTATATATATATATCATAACAAGAACTGTGTTGTATTAAAGGCTATGTGGGAGAATGTGAAGGGAATATAAAGAACTTCCAATGGCGCTGAGAGCCCAAGGATCCCCCAAATTGCCAATAATCACTTGCTGAAAAGCTTGACTGGTCATTTGTGGACAGTGGTTGAAACCGAGAGAATGCTTTGCAGACTCAAATTTATGGGTCAATATGAAGAGCCCATGAAAGTTCAGATAATACCAGAGTGATCTGGAACCTGTAAACCATTGAAAATAACTAACCAAATATTCTTGTAGGAAGGAGCTCAGAACTGAGGACAGAACACTAAGAAGAAAATCCAAACTGCCCCAAACAGGTACAATGGGAGCAAAGAAATGCAACAATCTAAGTAAAATAGAAGGAGGGGAGGGGAAACTCAGCATACTGTAAAAAATGTGAGGCAGCTTCCCCACCAAAACATCCCATTCTCCAAAAATGAAAGAAGAGGGTGCTTCCAAGCTTGGAAGCTAGACAGACTTCCCTGACCATATAGTAATATGATTCCCCATTCAGTAGTCATTAGCCACATGTGGCTGTATTAATTCTAATTAAACTAAAAGAAATTAGGTTAAGGTTTTATTAATTAAATTTCATTAAAATTTAATTAAATTAATATTTTAGTTTTTCGGCTGCACTAGCCATGTTTCAATTTCTTACCAGCCTGTGGTTGGAGGCTACTGTATTATGTGGTGCAGAACCTTTCCATCATTGCAGGGTGTTTTACTGGACAGTGCTAGGCACCTAACAAGTTACATGAGCAAGAGAAAATGAGCACAGTCAAATCCTACACAAAGTCATAAGATAAAAGAAAATATGGTGCAAAATAATATGCCTATAGAACAGGGATTAACAAACTCTTTCTGTAAAGATAGTGAATATTTTTAGGCTTTATGAGACTAGAATAGACGGTAAATATTTTAGGTATATAGAAAAAGTTTTTGGCTTTGTGTGCCATGTGGTCTCTGACACAACTAACTCAATTCTGCCAATGTAGAGTGAAATTTGCCATAGACGATAAGTAAATGAATAAACATGGCTGTGTTCCAGTAAAACTTTGTTTACAAAAACAAGTGATGGGCTGGATCTGGCCTGTTGGCAGTCTTTTGCCAACCTCTGCTACAGACCATGAAGTTATGTCAAAAAGACAGATCCACAAACCAAATGAAAATGGTAACCAAGGCCAGGTGTGGTGGCTCACTCCTGTAATTCCAGCACTTTAGGAGGCTCAGACAGAAGGATCACTTGAGTCCAAGTATTCAAGACCAGTCTGAGCAACATGGCAAGACCTCATTTCTACGAAGAATTTAAAAATTAGCCAGGCATGGTGGTGCATGCCTGTAGTACCAGCTACTCGGATGGCCGAGGTAGGGAGATTGAGCCCAAGAGATCAGGGCTGCAGTGAGCTGTGATTGTGCTATTGCACTCCTGCTTGGGCAGTAAACAACAGAGCAAGACCAAAAAAAAAAAAAGAAAGAAAAGAAAAACAATAACTTAATAATCAAAATCAGCTAAAAGAAAAAAGAATGAGTCAAGTCTGTAAATTTAATCTGTAAATATAGTGGGCATGGACTAATATCAGGAAAACTGATAATCTTAGGCTATAAAACATCCTTAATAAATTTCAAAGAAGAGAAAAAATAGAAACAGTATTCTCTGACCATAATACATTAAAAGTGAAAATTTAATTTAAAGGAAAGATCCTTCTACTGATAAATTTTTAATGCTATTAAATAATTCCTGGTTCCAAGAAAAGATAAAAAAACAAACTATAGACTTTCTGGAAAAATAACTAACGTGACCACAATACAAGTCAGAATCTATGAAATATGGCTAAAGCAGTTACCAGAGGAAGTCTAATAGTATTAAATATCCATATGAATAAAAATTAAAGAATAAAATAAATAAGCTAAATACTCAAGAATTTAGAAAAAGAATAAGACAGTAAGCCAAAGGAAAAAATATAGATCAAAGTAGAAATCAATGAAACATAAAATAGAAAACCAGTAGAAGTAATGAATAAAGGTAAAATCTGGCTCTTTGAAAAAACTACAACAACAACAACAAAATGTTTAAACCACTAGCTAACTCTAACCCAAGTCTTTACAAAAAGGGGAGTATAAATATATAAACTTAGAAATGATAAGATAATCAAAAAGCCAGAAAGTTATTACAAATTTTTAAAACTAATCATGACTTATAAAAATGTACCCCAGTAAAAATAGAAAGACTAGAAAGACCAAATACCACAAGAGAAATAAAGTATTTAAAGAACACAAAACGCCCAGCATGGTAGCTCAGGCCTGTAATCCCAGCACTTTGGGAAGCCGAAGCGGGCGGATCACAAGGTCAAGAGATTGAGACCATCCTGGCCAACATGGTGAAACCCCGTCTCTATTAAAAATATAAAAATTAGATGGGCGTGGTGGCGCATGCCTGTAGTCTCAGCTACTCAGGACGCCAAGGCAGGAGAATCGCTTGAACCTGGGAGGCAGAGGTTGCAGCGAGACAAGATCGCATCACAGGTCACTGCACTCCAGCCTGGCAACAGAGCGAGACTCCGTCTAAAAAAAAAAAAAAAAAAGAACACAAAAGCACCAAGACCAGGTGGTTTCCATTTCTGTCAATAGACTATGCTCTCCTTGAAAGGCCTGTTTGCTTCCATTGTATACCCCTCAAAGTTTCTAGGAAGATCTTTTATACAAAAGATCTCTGTGCACTCACATTCTGTGTATTTACTCGAGCACTCATTAAGCGCATTCTGTGAAATTGACGCTGGCTGGGGGGTGGTTACAAGCAGCAGTGGTGGTAGCAGTTGGGGTCTGCGGTGAGGTGGTAAAATAAAAAAAAAATAAACAAAAGCTGCATCAACCAAGAAAGTAGACACCTGCAACAAACAGGAACATCATCACAGGGCAACTATGGGCTGGGCAGACCTAGCTTTGAATTCCGATTCTTTCAATTTATAGCTTTATGACCTTGGGCAAGTTATTTAATTTCTCCAAGTGTTACTCTTCTTACCTCTATGATGAGAATAATAAAAGTACTGACCTTATGTAGTTGGTGTGAAGATGAAATGAAAATAAAGTTCATAAAGTGCTAGGCTATGCAGTGCCATGAAGTTCCCATTCAGTAGATGTTGGCTGCTGTCATGACAGGTGTGAGAATGATAATAATGTGGTGTCTTGAATCGTGTTTCAAGGTTCACAAATGGGAAAAGCAAATTGAAATATGCATTTACTTTCAAAATCCAATCCCTTCAAGCTAGAAGAAACATCGCAATCCGAAACCTTCTCTTCTTGCCCCCAGTCTTCCCAATTCAAGAGATCTTCTTCAGGGAACACTGGGTAAAAATGATGAGTTGAAAGGTACACATTCTTTTGCTCCATTCCTGAACCCCACTAAAACAATAGTAAAGATACATATTTTTAAAGGATAAAATTCATAACAGTAGAGAAACTGAGAAGAGACATATTTACAGGAAACAAAATTTTGAAAGGTAAAATGCAAATGAATGAATGCTAACTAATTTAGCTGTACAAGAAAAGTTGAATCTTAAACCAGCACTGGTAAATGTTAAAAAAAAACTATTTACATGCAGAACCCCTCAAAATCTTACTAATTTGCACTAAGTACCTTACGAATTGTGAGTGAACAGGCTAGCTTAAAAAGTCTGCTTTTGACAATTATATCCTCTATACTTTGCAGCCAGGTGAACACCCACCTGGTAGAAGACTAGAAATGTGGTCTCTGAACAGGATAAATGGACGTTCCCTAAACTAGAGGGCACCAGGCACAATTGAGAGTTGGCTACCTTCCTGAAGGACAATAAGAAAATATAAGTGCTCCAAACATTGAGGTCTCAGCTGACACTGCCAACACAGTTACAAAAATGCCAACGCAAGACCAGAGGATCCTTCCCCAGAAATACAGTCAGCCTAAGGGGAAAGATTTACAGATACCGATAAAAATTGGCCCAAACTCACCATTAGAGCCCACAGTCAACCTGTCCCACCCCATGAATCCAGAGCTTCCAATAAACTTTTCTCGTGACCTAGTCTAGTTAGTTTTTGTGGTTCCCCAAGGATCACTATTTGTAACTTGAAATACAGAGACCAAAACAAACACAAGGCACATTAGAGAAAAAAGAAAACATACAGGGAGAAGACAACTGAAAAATAACATATCTTTGGAGAGTTAAGAGATGATATTGCATCCATGCAAAAAGAAGCAGATGCAATTAAAAAGCATACTCAGAGACAAATAAAAGAACACTTGGAAATTGAAAATATAACAGCAGATAAACGAAAATTCAATAGAAGAAACAGAAGTTAAGGTTGAAGACATATATGGTAAAATAGAAAAAAAAATGGCAAACAGAGAGATAGAAGAAACAACAGCCCTCAAAGTCTAAGGTCTAAATAACAGGGCTTCCAAAAGAAGGGAAGAGAAGAAATGGAAGGGAGAAAATCACCAACCAAATAAGTCAGGAAAAGGTGCTCTAACTAAATGACACTAGTTTCCAGATTGAGAGGGCCTGCCACAATGTATAAAATCGCTATAATGGGGGAAAGAGAGGGGAAGGCGGAGAGGGTGAGGCAGGGCCTTGACAGATAGAGAGAGAGAAAGAGAAAGAGGAAAAAGATGGAGAAGTGGGGAGAGGGGAGAGGAAAGAGAGGGAAAAAACCCGATAACATACAAAGACTCACGAATTTGAATGATTTCCGACTTCCCTCAACAGACATGTTAGAAGCTAGAAGATTATGGAAGGGAGCCTTCAACATTCTGAATGAAATGATTCCTAATATGGAATGTCATAACCAATGAAATCATCAGTCAGGTGTGAGAATTAAATAAAGACAACTTCAGAGATGAATGTTCTCAAAATTTTACCTGCCCTATATTCTTTTTCAGAGAGTTTTGCTCTGCCAAAGGATGTACTTCCTTTAAAGAAGGGAGAAAACCAATAAAGAGGAAAATATGGATACAGAAAACTGGGCATCAAAGAGAGGTGAAGGGGATCCTAATGATGACTTGCAACAGGAATTAAAAGAAAATAAAGAATGTGTAAGCAAAAACTCAGTTGTATGTAAGAAAACCCAATTCCCCGTTAAGAAGAGAAAGAGCTAGAGTCCTTTAAAATTAACTGCCTGTTTTTCTGTGGCTAGTGAGCCTTATCTCTCCCTTTCCCAGGCATTATGAAGACTGTTTCTCTAGCTGTGCAGCTGCAAGGTCGCCAGACAGATAATCTCAAGTCATAAAACATGTTGTTCCTTAAAAAGTAAGAAATGATGTAATGCATGTCTCAATTAAACAACTGTCTTTGTTTCTCACTTCTGTAATATGCTTCCCCCTGCACAGACCTCCCCCCACCCCGCAAAATGTTTAAAAGGTAGCTTGACTCTTGGTTTGGGGCTCAGTTGTTTGGATGTTAATCTGGCTGGGTCAGTGCACCTAAATAATTAAATAATTCCTCCTCAGTCCCTCGGTCTCTCTGATTCCTTAATTATCCCACCACAGACTGACCAGGCAGATCCAATGATGCAGCTATGCATCCAGCAAAAAGGTTGAGATCAGCACTCTGGAATCCAACAGAAGGGCCCCAAAAAATTCTTCAGAAAGTTATCATTGATAGAATAACTGATACTTTTGAACATTTTGAGAGAAAACCTGAATAGGTGGCAGAACTTTGGATGAATTAAGTTACCTACATTGAAAAAATAAGCAAATTAAAAACTATAAGACAATCATTGGCTCTAAAAAATAATAAAAAGTTATTCAGAAAAAAAGAATCAGTTGAAAGTACATGTTTCACAAACAGTGTTTGCGCAGTCAAAATCATAAAGAGGATTTAAACTCCTAGCTAACCCTAACCCAATTTTTTACAAAAGAGGGAGTATAAATATATAAACTTAGAAATGACAAGATAATCAGCAAACCAGAAAAAACAAAAACCTTATGAAACTAACTTATGAACTCTATGCAGACACACTTAAATCTAGCCCAGGTTAGGACATAATTGTCATGAGAAGATTTGGATAGTATGAAAGGATGTGTATATATGATAATGGAAGAGGGAGAAAACTGAAAAAAAAACATAAGTATCTCTATCCGGAATCAAATACCAAAAAGTAGTGGCTAAAATAGGTGAATGTGGTGTGTTGGAGAGGTGGACATGAAAGAAAGGGGGAGAAGGGCACTACTGCTCTCTGAAACAAATCTTGTGGACTCGTCAACCATCAGTGTAAATGTATAACTCTTATTAAAACAAGTACACAAACAAAAACTGAAAAATTGAAGTAAATCTCAATTGGGGCATGAGCTTTCTGCTTGTGAACTTCATTTCTGATTCTGAAGGGTTTGTAAGCAAGCCTAGCACACAGTATATTTTCCCCACCAATCTTTTTTTTTTTTTTTTTTTTTTTTTGATGGAGTCTTGCTCTGTCGCCCAGGCTGGAGTGCAGTGGTGTGATCTCGGCTCACTGCAAGCTTCACCTCCCGGGCTCACCCCATTCTCCTGCCTCAGCCTCCCGAGTAGCTGGGATTACAGGTGCCCACCACCACGCCCAGCTAATTTTTTGTATTTTTAGTAGAGACGGAGTTTCACCGTGTTAGCCAGGATGGTCTCGATCTCCTGACCTCATGATCCGCCCACCTTGGCCTCCCAAAGTGCTGGGATTACAGGCGTGAGCCACCACGCCCGGCCCCCACCAGTCATCTTTTAAGCAAAAGAATGTGAGGGAGGATGTGTTTGTGAACGTGGTACACCTACCTAACTGTATGACAGTGACTGCTGTTTGAAAACAACCAGTTTTTATATGTGCAAACGCCACACAATGTTTTCTAAGCAGTTATCGCTTCTTGCCTACACTCAGATTTCTAGGCAGCTGCCCTGCGGGTGGAGGGCGGAAAGGAAAAGACTAACAGAGGGAAGTGGCCAGGAGAAGCATCTAGACAACCCACCAGATAGCTGTTAACAAGGTGGTAACTGCCAGTGGTCAGAATAATATAAACAACAGCAATGACAACTATTCATGGGAGTGTAGACATCTAGTTTACAAAAGACTCATATCCTTAAAAAAAAAAGGTCCTAATTGAGGTGAGCATCGTTGTGTCTGTAAGACAGCTAAAGCGTGGGTAATCTGGGTCAGCAATTCCATGCGGGCTCCCAGCCAACAGCCAGGATCATCTGCCAGCTGTATGAGTGAACTGTCTTGGATGTCCACCCCATTTGGCTAGGTGATACCAAACCCAGCTTCTCTCTGACTATGACTCCAGAGAACTTCAAGCGAGAATCTCCTGGCTGAGCCTATCAGTGCAGAGAACCATGAGAAGTAATAAGAAATTTCTGTTTTAAGCCACTAAGTTTTGGAATGGTTTCATGCAGCAATAAATACATAGAATAAGGATGATCTACACTAGTCCCCTCATTTTACCAACAGGACAATCAAATCCAGAATAGAGGGTGGCCTTCCCAGGGTCTCAGAGTAGCAGGGTGGAGGTTGAGTCTGGAACAGATTCAGGCCTCCATGGCTTTAGGCCATGGGATCATTGTCCAGGGCCATTTAATCTACACTAAATACTGCCAGTATTTTTTCCTCTTTCCCTTCCTTCTCCTTCTCCTCCTCCTCTCTCTCCTCTTCCTCCTTCTTCCTCTTATAATTCTTTATTTTGATATGTCAAAATTAAGAAAAGTTTCATCAATAATGCAAGAAACTCCCATACACTCTTTATCCAGATTCACCAATTGTTGGCATTTAGTCTCCTTTGCCAATGTTCTTTTAAAGAGAACATTTTTCCATAGGAAGGCTGCCCACAAAATGAATTCCCACTGAGTGGTTAGTCACCAATCAGATCATCCCAGCAGGAATGAGAGCAAGAATGGGCACCCAGGAATGCGAGGCACGTAGGAGGGAAAGCTATGGAGAAAAGAGGAATGTTAATCAGGAAGAAAGGGCATAAAAGGGAGACCAGAATCACCATAGACAAATTTGCCTGCAAGACGTAGTCCCCAGGAGTTTCCTGAACTAGCCTGCCTTCCTGAATACACCATGAACCTGAAGTCTGCAGGCACACTCTTGAATCTTACCACTAGCTGCATGGCCTCGGGCGAGTTTCCTTCCTATCTGGGAGCCTCGGTTTTACCTCTCTTTATAGGCCATATTAAATAAGTTGACATTACGTGGAAAGGCTTTATGAATAGTGCTGAGTAAAGGAATTTTAATCATTTGCATCCGATAGAATCACTTCACTTGGGGAGGCATTTGTTTGTTTGGTTGGTTGGTTTTTTGAGACAAGGCCATACTCTTATCACCCAGGCTGGAGTGCAGTGGCATGATCTCAGCTCACTACAGACTCAACTTCCTAGGCTCAAGCAATCCTCCCACCTCAGCCTCCCAAGTAGCTAGGACTACAGGCGCACCAGCATACCCGGCTAATTTTTGTACCTTTTGTAGAGATGGAGTTTTGCCATGTTGCCCAGGTTCACCTGGGGAGCTTGTGAAAACTTTTGGTTCTATATCCCCATCTTTAGAAATTCTTATTTAAGTGGCATGGGGTGGAGTCCAGGTACTACTGTTTGTTTGTTTTTTTAAGCTCCTGAATAGTTTTTAATGTTCTGCCAAGTTTGAGAAATGGCTGAGATAGTCAATATGACTATCATCCAGTATCTGCCTAGATTCCCAGAACTCTTGCAGACTGGGCTAGATGTCCTCTGCCCTTTGCCCACTTCTGTTGCCACCCTCATCACAAAAGTGAAACATGATAGTTAGGTGGGCTTCCTATTTCATTTCTGCATCCTCTGATAATTTGCATCAAAGATTGCTTCCTGGAAGTGCCTTGCAGATTGTCAGTCTCTCTAACTAGTCAGTTTAATCCTTACACAGAGGTTTTTTGTTTCCGCCACAGTTTAACAGCTGTCACTCTTCCCCTCCAGCAGTTTATAAACCTAATTGCTACTGTACAGATCTATGTAATTTGGGATTGACAGGAACTGACTCACATGCAAATACCTCTGTAAAGAAGTGTGGGAGGGATTTTATATTCCTTGGTGGTCTTAGGAAGGCAGAATAATAATTTCTCAGATGAATATCACTTTTTTTTAGTTACAAAAATATCCTTTCTGATGCATTTATTTCCCTCTTTTTTTTTTACTACAAATATCTTTGAGATGAACTACTCATACATTTTGAAGTTGAATCCTTCCCTTTCTCCCTCCCTCTCTCCCTCCCTCCCTCCCTTCCTTCCTTCCTTCCTTCCTTCCTAGCATTTCTTGAGCTCCTGCTTTGTTAGGCATTGAGGATGCAAAGATGAATAAGAATGTGTTCTACCTTCCGTGAGACTCATAGTCTAAGGATAGAGAGAGACAAACACAACACAACTTGAAAGATGTTATAATAGAGGTACACAGACTTCCGTAGGACCATCCTTTGATTAGGATATTTACAGGAGAGAAGAGATATTTTATTTGAATTTGGAAGGGTGAACTTAAGACTTCTTCAGGCAGACATCTGAGGAACAATATTCTGAGCAAAGGAACAGTATGTGCAAAACTCCTGGGCACTAACTAACAGAGTGTGTTAGGACAATTGTCATGGCAGTCCAGAGAATAGAAGGGTTTTCTTGGGAGAAGAGATATGATGAATGAGGATTATTGCCTAGCACTTGCTACTGAAGGAAATTCTTAAGGGAAACATCCATCTTAATCCACTTTAGCTAAAGGTCTGGTTGGTCCCCCATTTCTCAGGTCCCCAGACTATTTTCTTGGCATCCATAGAGGCTCTCTGATTTGGATTTCTCCAACCTTACCTCATACTGCTCACTCCTGTACTCACTGTGGTCCAAGCACACAGGCCTCCTTTCTCTTCCTGACTGTCCACTCATTCCTGCCTCTAGGCCTTGGCTCTTGATAATCCTTTTGTCTGGAATTTGGTTCTTCACATGGTTGCCTCCTTCTTGTCATTCAGGTCTCATCTCACATATCACCATCTCCAGGAAGCCTTTCCAGAAGACTCCAACTACAGTTACCCTTCTCCATCCACTCACTTTCTGTGAACCCACCTATAAAACTTTTTCTAAAGAGGCCATCATTATATAAACTAATTTTGTTTACTTGTTCATGTGTTATTGTCCATCTCCTTCTTAGAGAATATACACTCCATGAAAGGATGCTCTTTGTCTTATTTTCCTGCTGAATCCCCAGCCCTTAGCGAGTCCATGACACTTGGTAAGTGTTCAACAAATTTGCTGAATAAAACAGCTGACCCATATTTTTTATTGAAGCTATCTCTTCCCAGGGGCCAGAATACCCATGTCTTCCACCCCCATTTCCTAGTATCAAGTTATCTCAGAAGTAAGATCAGAATTGTTATTGATGAGCATGGAAAGAAAACATAAAGAAATTGAGAGCCCTAAGAATTACGCTCTGGCTCGATGAGGCCTGGGGAAACGTCCCTAGCTTACCACAGGAACAACCCAGAGTACAGGTGTCTCCCATCCTTTGCCTCTCTTCCTCCAGGCAATGCTGGGGGCTCATCTGCCTCTGTGTCCTCATTTTCTAGTTTACTGCAACACTTCTGGTAGATTTTCTCCTTCACTCTGTCAGTTCTACAGTTGCATTGCTATGACTATGACTCTGAAAGGCGCCACCTCTTCATACTCTCAGGAATCATGCCATGTGCACAACGTGACCCAAGTGAAGGGAGAGGGAGCACATTCCATGCCATGTGGGGATGAGGATGACACAGAGTCACAGGAGGCTGGAGTGAGGAGGGGAAGCCAAGGACGTCTGTCACCCTGAGTGACTTGACTGCCTCATTAGTTGTTCATTTCTAACAAATTTTGAGGGTTTTAAGACTGTCCTTTTTTTATATACTTACAATTTAAGTAAATCCTACGAGTGAAAGCATTTCCCAAATTCATTTTCTTTGGTTAAAATGGAAATCAATTCAAAAAGCATATTTTAAAAAGAAAAAAGCAAAATAATCTAAGGAATATGTTTATTTTATCTTGCATCCGAGGAAGGAAGACCTCGCATCAGCTAAAGACAGAGTCTTCTCTTTCTGGGCCTTGGGTACTCAGGAGTGAATCCTGTAGCTAAAGGCAAATTTTCATTTCAGCCTCCTAGACGGCCTTAATTACCCGGTGAAAATCATGGAAGGTGATGCCAAGTGGTATTTGAACTTGTCAGTTTCTTTTACTGCTTTGGGGATATAGATCTTTTCCACTCTAATGTGGCGAAATATTCAATCAGCTTAAATTATGCATGCATTCCAGATCAAGTCAGGTAGATGTCAGGAGCAATTCAATATTTTTTTTAAACTTGGAAGCCTGAAAGCCAGCAAGATAGAAGTTTACGAGAGCTAGATACAAATTAACCCTGCAAAATGAAGAAAAACAAGTATAGAAGTGAAAAAACTTCTTTTACTCCCTGGCTGTGCCAATTAGTCACCGGGTACTAATGACAGTGGTAATACCACCACAGTGACAGTGGTGTTAGTACTAATGACAGTGGTATAGTGGGATCACTAGTGGGTATTAGTACTAATGACAGTGGTATAGTGGGATCACTAGTGGGTATTAGTACTAATGACAGTGGCACAGTGGGATCATTCTGGCAATATTGAACAGCCAGTTTTAATTTCCAGTGCCTGCCTCAAATTTCTGAGTCTTCTTCATTTTTAAAAATAGATGTCAGGTACATGTTACATTGTCACTTTCTTTGTGATTGTGACAATGATGTCACTTCTCTGTGTCAATGCATTCATTTTTCAGTGGAGGACACTTTATTAGGGTCAATTTAGCTATATAGAGGTGGACACTGGTGTTTCTGGTTACCTTAAGTGGCATAATTTATTAATTCTGGGAATTCAGGAAACATTTATAAAACATCTACTGTGTGACAAGAAACTGAACTAGTGTGGACATAGATGAGACATTGGCCCTGCATGCAAGCCATCTCTAAACTCTTGATATATAGCCCAGTAATGCTGGTGAAAAGTAGACTGCAGTAAGTCTTATGGAGGCAATGCAAACTAGGGGCTTGTGGTTGGAGCATGAAGAAAGGAGATTCATTATGAGTCGAGGATCCAAAGACAGTTTGGATTTTAGCTGAGATTGTTAAGAATATGTTAAATTTCAACAACATATAATGGAAGGGAGAGTGTTCCAGAGAGAAGAAACTGCTTGAGCAAAGACATGGAACTGTACAAAAAGCAAGTGTCTTGTGATAACAGTGAATGTGGTTGGAGACCAGGATGTTAATGACACCAGGAGAAGCACTGAATGAGGGAAAGAGAGATGAGCAGAACATAGTGAACCACTGAAGGGTTATAAAAAGCATTGCATGGTAGACTGAAGCATTAGGTCAATGTTTAGTAGGTACAAGAGAGTCTCCTAAGGCTCCTGTTTTAGACTATGTGCTTGTGTCCTGTGATGTTTAGTACTGAGTGTCCCCTCGATTGGATTGAAGAATACAAAGTATTGATCCTGGGTGTGTCTGTGAGGCTGTTGCCAAAAGAGATGAACATTTGAGTCAGTGGGCTGGGGAAGGCAGATCCACCCTTAATCTGGTGGGCACAATCTAATCAGCTGCCAGCGAATATAGAGCAGGCAGAAAAACATGAAAAAGAGAGACTGTCTTAGCCTCCCAGCCTACATCTTTCTCCAGAACATCGTGCTGGATGCTTCCTGCCCTCAAATATCGGACTCCAAGTTCTTTAGTTTTGGGACTCGGACGGGCTCTCCTTATTCCTCAGCTTGCAGACAGCCTATTGTGGGACCTTGTGATCATGTAAGTTAATACTTGATAAACTCCCCTATTTACAGTTCCTCTATGTATATATATAGTTAGTTCTGTTCCTTTTTTAATTGGAGCATTTAGCCCATTTACATTTAAGGTTAATATTGTTATGTGTGAATTTTATCCTGTCATTATGATGTTAGCTGGTTATTTTGCTCGTTAGTTGGTGCAATTTCTTCCTAGCATTGATGGTCTTTACAATTTGGCATGTTTTTGCAGTGGCTGGTACTGGTTGTTCCTTTCCATGTTTAGTGCTTCCTTCAGGAGCTCTTGTAAGGCAGGCCTGGTGGTGACAAAATCTCTCAGCATTTGTTTGTCTTTAAAGGACAAACAAAAGGAGAATTTTATTTCTCCTACACTTATGAAGCTTAGTTTGTCTGGATATGAAATTCTGGGTTGAAAATTCTTTTCTTTAAGAATGTCAAATGTTGGCCCCCACTCTCTTCTGGCTTGTAGAGTTTCTGCCGAGAGATCCGCTGTTAGTCTGATGGGCTTCCCTTTGTGGGTAGCCCGACCTTTCTCTCTGGCTGCCCTTAACATTTTTTCCTTCATTTCAACTTTGGTGAATCTGACAATTATGTGTCTTGGAGTTGCTCTTCTCAAGGAGTATCTTCATGGTGTTCTCTGTATTTCCTGAATTTGAATGTTGGTTTGCCTTGCTAGGTTAGGGAAGTTCTCCTGGATAATATCCTGAAGAGTGTTTTCCAACTTGGTTCCACTCTCCCCATCACTTTCAGGTACGCCAATGAAATGTAGATTTGGTCTTTTCACATAGTCCCATATTTCTTGGAGGCTTTGTTTGTTTCTTTTTACTCTTTTTTCTCTAAACTTCTCTTCTCGCTTCATTTCATTCATTTGATCTTCAATCACTGATACCCTTTCTTCCACTTGATCAAATTGGCTACTGAAGCTTGTGTATGTGACAAGTAGTTCTTGTGCCACGGTTTTCAGCTCCATCAGGTCATTTAAGGACTTCTCTACACTGTTTATTCTAGTTAGCCATTCGTCTAATCTTTTTTCTAGGTTTTTAGCTTCTTTGCGAGGAGTTCAAACATCCTCCTTTAGCTCAGAGAAGTTTGTTATTACTGATCATCATTCTTCTCTCAACTCATCAAAGTCATTCTCCATCCAGCTTTGTTCCATTGCTGGCAAGGAGCTGTGTTCCTTTGGTGGAGAAGAGGTGCTCTGATTTTTAGAATTTTCAGCTTTTCTGCTCTGGTTTCTCCCCATCTTTGTGTTTTTATCTACCTTTGGTCTTTGATGATGGTGACATACAGATGGGGTTTTGGTGTGGATGTCCTTTCGGTTTGTTAGTTTTCCTTCTAACAGTCAGGACCCTCAGCTGCAGGTCTATCGGAGTTTGCTGGAGGTCCACTCCAGACCCTGTTTGCCTGGGTATCACCAGAGGAGGCTGCAGAACAGCAAATATTGCAGAACAGCAGATGTTGCTGCCTGATCCTTCCTTTGGAAGCTTCCTCTCAGAGGGGCACCCAGCTGTATGAGGTATCAGTCGGCCCCTACTGGGAGGTGTCTCCCAGTTAGGCTACTCGGGGGTCAGGGACTCACTTGAGGAGGCAGTCTGTCCATTCTCAGATCTCAAACTCCGTGCTGGGAGAACCACTACTCTTTTCAAAGCTGTCAGACAGGGACGTTTAAGTCTGCAGGAGTTTCTGCCCTTTTTTCAGCTATGCCCTGCCCCCAGAGGTGGAGTCTACAAAGGCAGGCAGTCAGGCCTCCTTGAGCTGCGGTGGGCTCCACCCAGTTCGAGCTTCCTGGCTACTTTGTTTACCTACTCAAGCCTCAGCAATGGCGGACGCCCCTCCCCCAGCCTCGCTGCTGCCTTGCAGTTTGATCTCAGACTGCTGTGCTAGCAGTGAGCGAGGCTCTGTGGGTGTGGGACCCTCTGATCCAGGCGCGGGATATAATCTCCTGGTGTGCCGTTTGCTAAGCCCGTTGGAAAAGCACAGTATTAGGGTGGGAGTGTCCTGATTTTCCAGGTACCCTCTGTCACGGTTTCCCTTGGCTACGAAAGGGAATTCCCCAACCCCTTGCACTTCCCAGGTGAGGCGATGCCCCACCCTGCTCAGTGGGCTGCACCCACTGTCTGACAAGCCCCAGTGAGATGAACCCGGTACCTCAGTTGGAAATACAGAAATCACCTGTCTTCCGCGTCGCTCACACTGGGAGCTGTAGACTGGAGCTGTTCCTATTCGGCCGTCTTGGAACCTCCCCCATTAGTTCTGTTCCTCTAGAGAACCCTAATACGTGTCCCTTCAAAATTCACATGTTGAAATCCTAACCTCTAGTGTGGTGATATTAAGAGGTGGGGCCTTTGGGAAGAAATTAGATAATGAGTGTGGGGCCCTCTTGAATTGGATTAGTGCCCTCATAAGAAGACACATGAGTGCCTGCTCTTTCCCTCTCTGCCTTCTGCCACCTGAGGATACAATGAGAGATGGCTGTCTACAAACCAGGAAGAGTGCCCTCACCAGACACCAGATCTGCCACCACCTTGATCTTGGACTTCCCAGGCTTCAAACCTGAGAAATAAATGTTTGCTGTTCAAGTCACCCAGTCTATGGTGTTTTTGCTATAGCAGTCTGAACTAAGCTTCCGAGCCAAAGAATGACAGAATTGCTTTTGGAAAATAATTTAAGCTGCAATGTCACAAGGGCTTGGGCTAAGGGAGTGGCAGTCAGAAAGGCATGGAGGACTGACAGCTGTTATTGCTGACCCCGTTTTCATCTGTGAGGACTAATTGCAGGACACTAGGAACATGAGATAAATAATAAAAAGTTTAGCTTCATGATGTTTGCAGTCGACTAATATAATGTCCAACCAGCGTTGTTTCCAAGGACTCCTGCTCCTATAACTGAGGACCTTCTGACCGTATCTCTAGAGCTAATAACGAAAGCTTAAACAAAAAGTGAAAATTTCAAACATTCACTCAGAACTAGTATTTGCTAAAAACACATAGTTTGATATTTTGAACATGACCAAAAAGGAGACTATGATTATTCTTTTTATTCAAGTATTTGCTAAAAACAAACACCAAACCCAATAAAAAGAAGGAGACATCTCCTTTATCTCCCATAACTTGGATTCAAGGAATCTGTGTTCTAATTGTATAATTTACCCACTCTGGACCTCATTTTTCTTGTTTGTAAATTAATGATAATACTTGGTCTTTCTGCTTCAAATAGGACGATGGATATTGTGTCAACTGTGAATATTAAAGAATGATCATAAGTGGTCAAATTTTTGGTAAAATCAAAGCTCCATTTTAAGATGTCTATAGAAAAAGATGAGCTGAGTTCCCCATTCCTTATCACACTGTTTAGGAGCTTGGATACTCCTGATCAACCTTCTATTTCCAAGTTGTATCCCCCTAAACAGACAGTAAGTTCTACGCTGATAAGAATCAAGCATGTTATTCACAAATATATCACACAACATGTAGAACAATTTTTGGCACATAGTAGGCACTCAGTAGAGGTTGGTGGAGTGAAATAAAATGATGACTATGAGTGCCTTTCTCTTCACATTAGATGCAGGCTTTCTATTTCTGGCTTTTTAACCATTCAGTTATCAACCTGCATTCACATTATCTTTATTTTCATTCAAAAAAAATTGTTGAATATCTACTATGTGCTGGTTACTATGAAAGTGGTAAAAAAAATGACTTGGTGTCTGCCTTAATGGAGTTTTTAATAATTACATTTTTATTATAACCAGACTTATGAATCCTATCTTTTCTAAATTAATTCTATATATTATAATTTCTATGAAAATTATTTAAAATTAAGTTACATTTATGTCCTTTGAGATCATCTGAACCATCTTGGGATATCTCAAGTCCAAATTGAGAAAAGAAAAGAAATTTTATCCAAGGAATGCAAAGCTTTTAAATTATCAGGCCCAGAGAGTCATTAAAACAATCACATCCTGCTTCCCACTTGAGCTACATATTCATCTCTTGACTGCTTGCTATTGCCATGATTATCAATTAACCTAATGATACCACACAGACACTATAATCCACTATAACCTTGTAGCTTAACAATGTATATAGCCAATCACTAATCTTTGTTATTTCTGTAAACCAATGAGAATTCCTGACAAATAACTTTGTATCAACCCACTCCATTTTTGCCTTTTAAAACCCACTTGTTACAAAGGGAAAACATTCTTCACATCCAAGCTTATTTAGATCTGAGTGGTCAGGGCAGCTGTCCTTATTCTGGCTCAAGTACATTCTTTAACTTTTTTTTTTTTTTTTGATATGGAGTCTCGCTCTGTAGCCCAGGCTGGAGCTGGAGTGCGGTGGTGCAATCTTGGTTCACTGTAACCTCCACCTCCCGGTCCCCATTCAAGCAATTCTTCTGCCTCAGCCTCCCGAGTAGCTGGGATTACAGGCATGTGCCACCATGCCCAGCTAATTTTTGTATTTTTAGTAGAGCTGGGGTTTCACCATGTTGGCCAGGCTGGTTTCGAACTCCTGATCTCGTGATCCACCCTTCTCGGCCTCCCAAAGTGAAATTCTTTAAATTATATTTTGTATCTCAGCCTCTTCCTTTTAAGTCAATAAAGTTTTTTTAAAAAGCAAAATAACTCTGTCATAATGATTAATAACCATAGGTTTTTAAAATTACCATAACCAATACACTATTGATACTTAAAACATAATTACATAAAAGTTTTTTTTTGGTTGAGGCTTTTTAAAAATGGATTTTAATTATTGATGAGTCCTTTATGCCTAGGCTAACACTAAAAACTGATTTTTTGAATTTAGCTTCTTTTTAAAATTGAATCCTATCAACTGACCAAAGAGTGAGTGTGCACATACACATGCTATATGGCACTTGAGAATCAATTTATGAAACAGTGACACTTCAACCAAATATTTTGGTTCAAGAAAATAAAACACAAAGCAGAGTGTTCCAGAAAATGATGAGATATAAATTTATCAAAATTGCCAATCAGCAAAACCTAAAATAAAGATTTGAAATACGTGTGTGGATGAAATAAAAATATTTCACCCCCAAATGTACTTCTTTGACATTATTTTGAGATGACCCTTCAGAGGGCCAGCAAATAGCAGTAGCCCTGCAAAGCTGTCTTCTGTGGTGGAGATTTGCACCTGTAGACAATCTGCTCTGAAGCAGCTGGGCTTTTTCTGGGGCCCTCCCTTGTCCAGGTAAAAAAAAAATTAATTTGGAGTCTGAAACCTTTAAAATTCTGAAAGAAACATTTAACATCGCTGCTACCTGCAAGGTTTTATCTACGTAGGAAGACCACCTTTGCTAGCCAAGCCTCTCTCTCGCCTCTCTCTCTCTCTTTCTTTCTGTCTCTCTCTGTCTTTCTCTCCCATAACCTGTCCTACCAAACCATAACCTGATTTTCCACCATAACCTGTTTTTGGCCATGCACTGAGTCCCCATTCTATCTGTAGCCTCAAGATGGTTTATAAGCTTCTGTACCCCACTGGGAGACTGGGATAATCACTGATTTCCCCTCTTTGCATGTTAATAAATTTGTCTGCCATTTATCCTGTGAAAGGAAAATAAGTCTCAGCACCCTAAAATCACTAAGTCAAAGGGAAAAGTGAACCAGGGAACTGTGTGGGGCAAACCTCCCATTATGCCTCCCATTCCTAAATAAGATAGGTGAAAAGATTGTAAAAAGCTACATACTTCCCTCACAATTTGCCCACTAGAAAATTCCTTGTGGGCCTCAAGATGTTTACCCTAAAATGGTTCTGTTGAATTTTACCCTGACAATGTAAATTGATAGTTTATCTTCACAGGTGTGAGACAAAGGACAGAACTCTAAGTCATCTCTCTGCTCACCTGAGACAAAAGGGCATCTGATTGATTCCTATGATGTAAAAAAGCAGATTCACTGAGCCAGACTAAGGCAGAAGTGACTATTCCTCTACCCCCACTCACAGGAAAATTGTGTATTCAATAAAAGCCTAATCAAAGACTCAAAAGAACACAACCATTTGTCTCTTACCTACCCATACCTTTAAAAATTTCTTCCTCCTTCCCAATATCCGCCCTTTTTCCTTTAAATGTTGAAATATTTCTCCAAAGATGTTTGGTTTACATTCCTATTAATCTGCGTTTTTTCGGCTGATTTTTCAGTGAACCTTAGGGTGAAGGGGACGTTTTCTCTTAGCCCTTACACATGTTGTTAGAAGAATTTCTGCTTCCAAAAATCCACTTTCTTAATATAGATGTCAAACTTATTTGCACTGTGATCTGAGAATGTAACCCAAAACTCATGAAAATTGTATTGAGACCTCTCTGGTCTAACATGAGGCCAGTTTTCTGCAAGATTCTATGTGAAATCAAAAACAAGTACTTTCCTGTTGCTGGATGTTGAATACATGTTTTTCAATGCTTATAAGGTCAGAATTATCTTTGTGAAGATCTGTAGTTTTCAAAATATTTAAGAAACCTCTTTATCCCTGGCAATACTTTTAATATAAAGTCTACCCTGTTTTGACTTCTCCCTAGAATTTATTTTTCCATCTGCTTATTTTAATGTCTTTATGCCTTTGTGTTTGAGTTGTATCTTTTGTAAACACCGTATAGCTAACTTTGTAAGTTTGCTTTTAAATCCAGTCTGAATATTCCTGTCTTCTAACTGGAGTTTATTTCACTCTCATTAATTGTGATAACTGATATGTGTAAGTTAATGCAACTGAGCTTTTATTATAAAGATCATAAGATGTTTGTTTTACTTATTTTCCTTTTTCCTTGCCCTTTTCTTCCTCCATGCATGATTGCTTGCACGTAGTCACATTGGTAGAGGGTAGTCACTGGTCATTGATTAACTTCGTATTCTGACTCCTTGCGTTGCCCACGAGATTGATGAACTTGTTTTTCTTTACAAAAACAACGATCCTTAGGTCATGCAGACCTCCTTGATAGCACCCAGAAGTTTAATCAGGACCAATGAAATCTAGAGTCCAAGGGATGCAAACAACTTTGGTCATCAGGGGGTCCCATTTCCCGTATTCCTATCTTACTCATAAAAGCCCTCAGTTATGTTGAAAGGCAGATCAGATTTGAAAGACTGCTTCTCCTGCCCTCTCACTTTGGCCAAATCAAACAAACCTTTCTCTGCTCCTAAGCTCTGATCTGCCAGTGTTTGTCTTACCATGTATCAGGTACATGAACCTAAATTTGGGGGTTCAATAACATTAATTTCTTTCATCTTGTTTCATAATTTTCATTTGTTCTTCTTTTTACTGTTTCTTTTAATTCTCTTTTCTTGTTTTGGATTAATTGTGTCCCTGGTTCCCACCCCATTCAACTTATTTTCCTCCACCAGTTTAGGAGTTTTACATTCCACTATTCCAACTACCTTTAAAATTTTACATGTCCATTTAACATAATATTGTCCAAAGTAAACGGTCTTAGCATATTTGTCTTCCTTCTGAACAACAAAAGGAAAGTGAAATGGCCTGAGGCAATCACCCTGTTTACTTTACATGCCATTGCTGTTAAAGATATGAGTTTTGTCTTGATTTTTTTTAACATCACAAATTGAACGATATTGTTAATTTCTTTTACGGTCAATATCTGTTTAGTTTTAGCCACACAAGTCTACACTTTGTTTGGTATTCCTTTCATTTCTCAGAACTTAATTCCAGGATTCTTTTTTTTTTTTTTCTCTGAAGAACATTACCTAGATTTTCTTTAATGAGAGTTTGCTGTAAGTAAATTCAGTTTTTGTTTGTTGAAAATGTCTCTGTTTCTCAGTTGTTCTTGATGGATGATGTCATTACACATACAATATTATTTTGACAATTATTTTCTCTCAGTACTTTGAAGACATGTCTTCTGACTTCAACGGTTGCAGTTGAAAAGTAAATTACCAGTTTTGTAGGTAATTTTTTTTCTCAACTGCTTTTAAGATTTGTTTGTGTTCTACAGTTTCTCTACAATGTGTTTCAGTGTGAATTTCTTTTCATTTATTCTGCTTGGAATTTATTAGGCTTTCTGAATCTAAGTCCTTATTAATTCCAGAAAATTTCAGCCATTACCCTCTCAAATATTTTCTGTCTTCCATTCTATCCATTCTCTTGAAATTCTGCTAAGTACATTAGAGACATGTACTCCAGCCTCTGTGTGCCTACATTTTTTTAAATGTTAATTTTTTTGCCTCTCTATTCTCTCTATCACTTCATCAAGTCTGACTTAGAGTTTAATAACTCTTCCTTCTGCTGTGCCTAATATACTATTTAACCCATCCATTAATCTTCTAATGCCAATTTTATATTTTTAATAAATACAATTCATAATTAAGATCTTCAGTTCCACCTGGTCAAACTTCATAATCTTTGCTTTTCTTATTTTAATTTTGCTTTTTTTACTTTAGGAATTTTAATGATATCTATTTTATATTCCGTTTCTGGTAACTCTAATATCTGCCATTCTCATGGATAAGACATGGGAGTTTGTTGGTTTTGCTAATTCCCATATAAACTAACCCATGTGGACAGTGCTTTCTGCATGTGAGGTGATTTTCCTTGAGGATTCTGTGTAGAAATTCTTTGCTGCCTGAGTTTAAAATGTTTTTCTTCAAAAGACTTGTATTTGCTCCTTCCAGCCATCAAGAGGCCCTGTCACCCTAGGACCACTTTAAACTCACTTTTTGGCTTGGATTTTTTTAGTGCCACATGGTAGGGTAAATTCAGGCCTCCAACTCATTTGAACACTGCCCAGGTTTAGGAATTGTGAGAAGAAACTTTTGTTTTCTTTTCTGTATTTTCTGCTCTACCCAGAGTCAAGCTTGCTGTCCATTACTTCCCTCCGCAAGTTGTGGAGATCTTTCCCTTCGGAGAATTTAGGTTTATGTGGTCGTCTGTAACCCCAGTCCCCACTCCACTCAGGCTCCAACTTTGGCTCCAGTTAGGAGCCAAATCTTAGGCCACCCCTGATCAGAGGTCACACAATGACAAAACTGTCCCAGAAGATCCACACTGTCTTTCACGTCTGGCCTTCTTTACTTTCCAATCTCATCCATACCTTGAATTTTAGGTGGGTTATACCATGAGAGGTTTATCTAAACATCTATTTTACCAAAGGTTGGTGCTCAACCTTTCCCTTAAAACCCTCTTCTTGGCCAGGTGCAGTGGCTCACGCCTGTAATCCCAGCACTTTGGGAGGCCAGGGAGGGCGGATCACCTGAGGTCAGGAGTTTGAGACCAACCTGATCAACATGGAGAAACCCAGTCTCTACTAAAAATACAAAATTAGCCAGGCATGGTGGTGGGCACCTGTCCTAGCTACTCAGGAGGCTGAGGCAGGAGAATGGAGAATCGCTTGAACACGGGAGGCGGAAGTTGCAGTAAGCCAAGGTCATGCCACTGCACTGCACTCCAGCCTGGGCAACAATAACAAAACTCTACCTAAAAAAAAAAAAAAAAAAAAAAAAAAAAAAAAAACACCTCTTCACTTTTTTCCCTCTCTGCAAAGACATCATAAAGGAAAAATAAAATGCAGTTTATCTTGTAATAACACAGTTTTAATTTGCTTGCCGCTTGTTTGAAGGAAATTGTCTACCATATGCATGTTTGTAAATTGCTGTTCTGCTGTTTTTCCAGTCCACTGTGTGTGGTGAGGATGTGCTTGTTGGCTGCTCTCAAGCCAGCCACTTTTGCATCTGCTGCGCCTGTGTCCAGAGATCTAACCCATCTCTTCTTTTTCCTCAACCTCTGGTGGACCTGCCACCAAATTTTCGTAAAAACCCTTACAAGAAAGACCATCACTCTCCTAGGTTAACACTGTCTTTTCAATGTCCACTGACGTATTTACCCTACAAGCTATTTTTGGAGGTTAACCTCAATAAGTGAGTACATATCATAATGCCATGTACCTAAAAGGCATTTGCTGTTTAAGACAAACAATAATGGCTTATGGTAAATATGTAGCCTGAGGATATACACAGCCACTGTCAATCTTAGTTCTAAATTCCATGTCCCTACAACTTCTAGATACCTTTGCTAATATTTTTCTACTTTCTAGAAGATTCCAAATACTAATTATGTTCTAGGTGGCTGAGCATGGTAGCTCATGCCTGCAATCCCAGCACTTTGAGAGGGTGAGGTGGGAGGATCACCTGAGCCCGGAAGTTTAAGACCAGCCTGAACAACATAGTGAAACCCCATTTCTTAAAAGAAAGAGAAATAATAATAATAATGTTTTAGGAGTGGAAAGTGAGACCAGAAGAGGGGCCAACAAGCATTTATGGAATGACTACTCTAAGCAGGGAATTATGCTTCATGTTGTCAGCATCAGGGATGAGTAATAGTCTGCTCTTAACTAACTTACAGAGATACGGACTAGGAAACATGGTATCTAAAAACCTCTAGGATCCATTTTTATTCATCTCACAGTGCTGTAGGAGGGAAGACATAAGAGATGGATGTTGAGTGGGAAATCAGCAATGCCTACTACCAGGGATTGCAAATGGTATATCTGACAGGTTGGAGGAGATTCTGGAAAAAGCTAAATTGCAGTGATGGACAATGGGCTCATGGAATACAGAAAACTCCCTGTTAACATAGAATCCAGCAAGGAGGCTCCTACTCAGTAGTAGGCCCCAAAGAGAAGGAACATAGACATCTGGGGAAAACAAAACAAAACAAAACAAAACAAAACACAGATGTTGTAGTTTAAATTCTTGCTGCTCAAAATGTGGCCCTATCCCAGACCCATTCTATTAGAGTCTGCATATTAACAAGGTTCCCCTTCAGTCCAGAGCAAACCAAGGTAATTGTTCACCCTACAACAGTTTCTCAAATTTTAATGGGCTTAATGAACTCTGGGGACCCTGTTAATATGAAGATTCTAATAGAATGGATCTGGGGAAAGTCAGTGCTAAAACTGCATAGTCTCAGGCAAACTGGGACCTTGGTCACCCTAGAAATACTACTTTACACTGCCTCATCCTGTTTCCTAGGATGCCTGTACACTGGGTGAGAGATAACTACATGTGAAAATATAGAATATTCTCCCTGCGAATCCAAGTGGCACACAGGAAGGAGAAAGTGTATTGTGAAGGAAACCAAAGTATTTCAACCCGAAATATATTTTTGATATATTTTGAGATGGCTGTTCATAGGGCCTGCAGACAGAAGTAGTCCTGCAAAGCTGTCTTTTGTCAGGAGATCTGCACCTGTAGAGGAGATAAAGTGAAGTCAACAGCAGTTACAAACAAACTTTCTTGGAAGCACCGCCCTAGTCTGGACTTAGGAGAAATTAACTGAGAGTCCGGTTAAGAAGAGATGGTAAAGAAACATTTACCATCTATTATCTCTCGGTGCTGCTACCTTTGAGGATTTATCTGTATAATAAGACCACCTTTGCTAGTCAGGCCTCCTTTTCTTTTCCTCCCATAAACAATGTTGCAAGTTGAAATTAAAAAAAAAAAATTAAAAAAACCAAAAACCTATCTTCCAGCCTGAGCAACATGGCAACACCCCCTCTATACTAAAAATAGAAAAATTAGCCAGGTGTGGTGGCATGTACCTGTGGTCCCAGCTACTCAGGAGGCTGAGATGGGAGGGTCACTTGAGCCCACAGGCCAGAGGTTGCGGTGAGCTGAGATTGCACCACTGCCCTCCAGCCTGGGCAACAGAGTGAGACCCTGTCTCAAACAAAACAAAACAAAACACCTATCTTGCCACCATAAACTTGTTTACCACCCTAATGAGTTTTTGTCCATGCTCTGAGCCCCTATTCTTTCTGTAACCTCCAGGTGGCATAGACGGAGTTAGCTCCCCTATCTCCCAGTTCCTGTGGAAGGGTAAGAAACTAATTTCAGTGGAAACTTTCTTACAATCTGCAAAACTACCTCTTGTCACAAAGATATAGGAAGTGTGGTTTCTTCTTCAAATAAAGCCAATTAGCTAATGCAGGTGGTCTTCTCAATGACCATAGTGAAGTTAGAATGAACCATGTGTGACAAAAGGTCCTGTCAAGTTTTCTTATTTGAGAAATAATGATTGTTTATCTTGAACACGTGTATGTAATGGGTTGTGTGTGCTTGGCTATATAGGGGGATGAGCTTTCTTTCTGTCTTTGCAGTCCTTTAGCAAATTGCCTGTGGTGTCCATCACATTCTGGTTGAATGCTTATTCAATAATAAAAAGTGTTTTCTTTCTGTTCTATTTCTGTGGCGATGTTATCTGGATTGAGAGGAGATTTTGTTTTTAATTATATTTCCCCAACACCTTTAAGAAGAACGATGCAAAACTGATGTGGTTTGGCTCTGTGTCCCCACCCAAATCTCGTGTCGAATTATAATCCCCATGTGTCAGGGGAGGGGCCTGGTGGGGGCAGATTTCCCCTTGCTGTTCTTGTGATAGTGAGTGAGTTCTCATGAGATCTGATGGTTTAAAAGTGTGGCATTTCCCACTTCACACTCTCTCTCTCCTGCTGCCATGTGAAGGTATGTCTTGTTTCCCCTTCACTTCTGCCATGATTGTTAGTATCCTGAGACCCTTCCAGCCATTTAGAACTGTGAGTCTATTAAACCTCTTTTCTTCGTAAATTACGCAGTCTCAGGTAGCATCTTTATAACAGTGTGAGAATGGACTAACACACCCAAATAAACTCCTTAAACATGCCTGGACTTCTTGGTTTCTTTCACTGAGCTTTAACGTCCAGGTGCACGGCTTCTTGACAGTAAAGTTCCCTGTTAGCAATGCCTCGCAAGGGGGTGTAAGCACTTTTCTCTATCCCAAGATGCCTTTCAGAGGCTAAAGCAGAGACAGAATTTGAGCTGATAACCAAATGGCATCCCATCACAGGATTGTATTCAACAAAAACTTACTGTCTTTTGTGTACCCGCCAGTGTGCTAAAACTCAAATATGGTCCAATCTACAAGCTTACTGATTTTTTTTTTTTTTGAGACAAGGCCTTGCTCTGTCACCCAGGGTGGAGTACAGTGGCACAATCTTGGCTTACTGCAGTCTTGACACCCTGGGCTCAAGCAATACTACTACCTCAGCCTCCCATGTAGCTGGGACTACAGGTGCATGCCACCATGTCTGGCTAATTTTTGTATTGTTGTACAGATGAGGTTTGACCATGTTGTCCAGGCTGGTCTCGAACCCCTGAGCTCAAGCAATCTGCCAGCGTTGGCTTTCCAAAGTTCTAGGATTACAGGTATGAGCCACTGCACCTGTCCAGGCTTGCTGATTCTTAACCCAACATAATTTTTTCTTTTGCTATTTAACAAAGCTATAATAAATGTTTGTGTCTTTTGGTCTACATAAACAACATACCACATTAAGCAGATTAACCATCAGCTCTATTTTGACATTTACACAGTGAGTTTTTTTTTTTTTTTTTTACAGAGTCTTGCTCTGTCACCCAGGCTGGAGTACAGTGGCGTGATCTCAGCTCACTGCAACATTTGCCTCCGGGGTTCAAGCGATTCTCCTGCTTCAGCCTCCCAGGTAGCTGGGATTACAAGTGCGTGCCACCATGCCTGGCTAATTTTTTGTATTTTTGGTGGAGACAGGGTTTCACCATATTGGCCATCCTTGTCTTGAGCTCCCGACCTCAGGTGATCCACCCACCTCCCAAAGTGCTGGGATTACAGGCATGAACCACCATGCCCGGCTTATACAGTGATTTTTTTTCTTTCTTTTATTTTTGAAACAGAGTGTCACTCTGTCACTTAGGCTGAGTGCAGAGGTGTGATCACAGCTCACTACAGCCTAGGCCTCCTGGGTTCAAGCAATCCTCCTGCCCCAGCCTCCCAAGTAGCTGGGACTATAGGTGTGCCACCACACCCAGCTAATTTTTTTTATTTTTTTGTACAGAGAGGGTCTTGCTCTGTTGCCCAGGCTGGTCTCAAACTCCTGGCATCAAGCAATCCCCCCACGTCAGCCTCCTAAAGTGCCCAGATTGCAGGCATGAGTCACCTCACCCAACTGATTTTTTACTTTTATCAAATTTATTCTGATGTATTATAACATTTGAGTGTCACAGACCTTCAATAGGCAGGTCTGTGCCTATTATCCCTGAATGTTAGGTGAATGCACTGTTTCAAAGAGAATAACTTTCTCCAGGATAAACACTGAGTTAATATTATAATAAAGCCCAACAAGCAGGTCTCTTGACTGATCTCAGGGCTCAGACTCATTCTGCAGAGCCAAAAGGCTCTAAGTTTTTTAACTCTTTAAAAGTAAGAAGTAACTTACTAATGAATGGGTGCGTGTCTTCACAATGACAGATAAGAAGAATGGAAAATCCCAGGGCATTTGAGCTCCTGACAAGATGAAGCTTTGGCTCTCTAGTGGCAGGCAGTGATAGGTCTTTCAACAGTGCCGTGACAGGAGCCACAGTGATGCTTTTATGTTTCTTTTATCTTCACTGAGACCTTGGGAAGAGGTTCGGAAGCCCAAGGAAGATTTGTTATTGAAAGAGGAGACTTTTCTGGAGAATCTGGCACACAACTTGGTTTTGCTAGGCTTTCAGGAAATTAATAGTCAGGCTGCATTCCAGCCTCGGGACCTGGGCTGGTGGCAGCTGCTAGATATTTGGTCTGGCGATTTAAAATGCCACTATTAGAAACCTTTTGCAAATTAAGACAAATGCTAGGTTTGTTCCTGCTTGCTGGGGGACACACTTTTGCCTTTTCAGCTAGAGCTAATTATCTGCACCTGAGAAAATTGCTATCCAAGTGATGATTGGCCTGGGGGCTCTGTGAACTGCCCTCCAGAACTTTCTGTTCTCAGCAGTCTTTATTACCTGAGAAAGCTAAAGAATTTCTACATTGCATGGAAGACCATGTGAGAGAATGACTTTCCTCCTTATGTGTGTGTTAACTCATCTATCTGATTACACACTGAGTTAAGCTGATGATCTATACTGCAGCTTTTGTGAAATGCTTGTCTGATGATGGGTGAGAGTAATTGATGGATATGGTGGACAGAGTTGATTATCTGAATCAAGGAAGTTTGTTTTGCCTCAGCAAAAACTGCTTTTGGGGGCCAGGCACGGTGGCTCACACCTGTAATCCCAGCACTTTGGGAAGCTGAGGCAGGCAGATCACTTGAGCCCAGGAGTTGGAAACCAGCCTGGGCAACATGGCGAAACTCCGACTCTACTAAAAATACAAAAACTAGCCAGGCGTGCGTAGTCCCAGCTACTCAGGAGGCTGAGATGGGAGGATTGCCTGAAGTTGAGGCTCCAGTGAGTTGAGACTGCATCGCTGGACTCCAGCCTGGATGGTAGAGTAAGACTCCATCTCAAAAAATAAAACAACAACAACAAAAAATGCTTTTGAATTCAACTTTAAAGTGAGAATTGACCTCCAAGGAAGTCATAAATGTTTGAACCTGAAAATAATTTAATTGTCTTCTAAAAATAAAGACCATTGGGGCTTACTGAATGAGGGCAGGATCTCTGTCTTATTTATTTCTGTATGCACAGCTCTGTTCTTGACACATGATATACTTCAGTATGTGTTCATTGCTGAATGTTTACAGACCTAGGGACATGTTCACCAAAGTTGGTATTGGGTACACAGAGCAGAGAGAGAACCCCTTGGAAAGGCTGGGACCACTGCAAGGCTCTTAGAGAAATGTCTGAGGACTCTGTCCACATTTCAAATGTGACTTTCAAGAGGAAGAGGTGGGTGCCCAAGAGCCCTTAGGGTGACTGAGAATCAGAATGAGGGGACACAGAATGGATTGGATCTTAGGAGTGGGATAGAAATTACTAATATCAATGTTCTTCCCCAGGTGCAGCAACTCGTTCTGAAACTGCTCAGACACTGGAGGCAAGGTAGTCTGTTTTAGCAATGATGGCCATCCATCTTCTCATGAGAAGCCTTGAAGAACTTCTACTTATTTATGCTTTTATCCAGTTTCACCAGAGAACTGTGCTAACAATGAAAGACTCACTACAGGCTGTGCTCAGGAAAATACTCGGTTTCCTGGCAAAGCTGCCTAGAGCCCCACCAGCAGCCTTGCCAGGCTGACCTATGATCTCAATGAGAAACCCTATGAGAATGCACGGAACACAAGGGAACCCATCATCACCTGCGAAAACAATGTACCCATTTAGAACCGAGGTATTGAGCAGCCCTCAGGTACAGGCCCAGGAAGGGTAGGGGTGAGAGATGGGCAAGGAGCTTATTACCTAGTGGGTAGTATGAGACAGGTATCTGATAAACACAAGACATGGTGGAAAGCATTGAGTACCATGAAAAATACACCAGAATAATTAGTGTGAGATGGTGGCAGAGAGAGAGAGTAACTGAGGATTCTTTGGGGATATCATATTTCAGATAGGCTTTAAATGATTAGTAGAATTTGTACAAGGAGCTTTGGAAGTAAGAGGCAAGGGGATTCCAGACAGAGAAAAGAGATGCGTCAAATTACTGAAGTGAAACATCACCGACTGTGCTTTGGGATAAGCAAGAAGTTTCATTTGGCTGGAACATATGTCGGATGAGAGAGGGTATTGAGAGACAAGATTAGAAGGCTTTAAACATCAGAGGAAAGCAGCCAGCCCTTACTTGGAATCAAACTGAAAGGCACATGTTGGAATAGTCACAGGTCAGCATTTTTATCCATAGTAGAAATTTATCAGAGCTTCTAAGGAGCTCACAGCACTTTCCGATGAGATTTTCACCAGCCTCTCTGAATCTTTATAAAGAAGAACAGAGACTGTGATTAAGCTTTTCTCATTTCGGGTGGAAAAGAAATAAGGTAAACTTTGAGCATGGAATATTAGATGCTGGTTAGTTATCAGAGTGGATTCTGTTCTTAAGGGTGTGTAGCCATCTTTTTCAGATATTCAGGCCACACAGGCAACCACTCTATTCCTAGGGTAAAACTAGCACTGGAATTCGAGTTCCATGTCTGACCGTTTTTTATGTCAAGCTCTTGAACAATGAAACTAGAACAGCCTCACCTAAGGCAGTGGCAGTGAAATTGGGGAAGAGGAAACAACTTCAAGAAAGAGTTTGAGGATATATTCAATAGAACTTGGAATGAAGGAATGAAGAATGTGCATGTCAGTTCAAGTCCTCTAGAAAGTGGATGGATAAGACAGAGTTAGAAGTGCAACAGATTCATTAGCAGTAATGTCTATGAAAGACAAAAGAGAGGGAACAGAAAGGGGTAGGAAAAGCCTTTAGACCACGAGGTAGGTCTGATATCTGTGAAAGGAGAGGAGAAAGGAAGGTTGATTAGATAGGAAGAGCCTCAGATTTTGGTGAAGCTCTGAAAACATTTGACCAACTTATTGGAGAGCTCTGATCCAAGGAATGTCAGGCAAGGAATCCTTCATTGGACAGAAATGGTGAGGCTCATTCATTGAGTAGGAGCTACTGGGAAGAGAATGACCTCAGCTCAAATGTGATGGATGAAAAGGCGCTACAGGTGCAGGCTGTCAGCTAACTGCACTCCTTGCCACAGACTTCCCTTGAGGGAAGATCTGGAAGGGTCTCTTCCATGGCTGCCACAGGGGTGAGAAGAGATAGGAATCAAAGATGAATCCAAAGCTCTTGGATGGATGGCTAGGTAGTTCCTGATATTGTGAACACAGTTTAGAGAAACGGGCTGCGGAACACTGTCTTCTCCAAATGCCTCTGAAATAAACCTTGCTTGGAGGTAGAGGTTGTGACAAGATGACACTTTTAAGCCTGTGATTTAATATTCTTTTTTCTTGTACACTACACAGCATTATGTGTCATCTTGCAGCTCATACTCTAAAACCACAGCTTAAGCCTCTTCTCAGATTATCTCTTCCATAAAGCTAATCTGAATGAACCCAGGATTTAAAAAAAGGTTGACACAATGCTATTGATTCAAAGCCTTGTTTAATATATCATTGCTTTTTCTTGAATTCTCTTTCCACCAATTCCTCAATATCTTTCTTATATGCCTTTCTCACTGAGAATTCTGTCTAGCCCCCTGCCAAAAAAATGTTTCCCTTCCTTCCTTCCTTTGTTTGTTTGTTTTATAAAAGCATTTACAATTTTATTAAGGGGCAAATATGTATGATAAACTGTATATATTTACTGTATAAAATTGGACAAATGTTGTAATATGTATAGACCCTGTAACCATGCCACAATTAAGATGAAAAAGATTTCCATTAACCCAAAAAGTTTTCTTATGCCATTTGGTAAAATATTTATCTCTCCCTATCACCAGGAAAACATTGATTTGCTTTCTGTCACTGTAGATTAGTTTGCATTGTCTAGAATTTTATACAACGGAATCATGTAATTGTACTTTTTTGTCTGGCTTCTTGGACTTAGTATAATTACTTTCAACTTTACCCATCAATCAATAATCTGTTTCTTTTTGTTGCCAAATACTGTTCCATTTTATGGATTTACCACAATTTGTTTACATTAAGACATTGATAGACCTTCAGTGGACTTCAATTTTTGGCTGATAAAAATAGTGCTACCATAATTATTCATGTGCACCTTTTCTTATGAATGTATGTTTTCATAGCCCTTGGATAAATATTTACTTAGGAGTGGAATAGCTGGATTGTATGGTAAAAGAATGTTCAACTTTTTAAGAAAGTACCAAACTGTTTTCCAAAATCGTTGTACCACTTTATATATTCAAACCAGTAGTATTTGAGAGTTCTAATTTCTCCACATCATGTTAACATTTGGAATTATCATTTTGTTTCATCATATTTTTAAATTTTGGCCATTCTAGTCAAAGTGTAGTTGTATCCCATTGTGGTTCAATTTGCATTTCACTAATAACTCATAATGTTCAGCTTTTTTTTGTATCCCATCTATATGTCTTCTTCGGTAAAGTGCCAGTTGAAATCATTTGCCCATTTAAACAAATTATGTTCCTTGTCTTCTCATTTTACAGTTGTAACAATTCTTTACTCTGGATAAAATTCTTTGTTAGATATATATTATGTAAATATTTTCTCCTAAATCTGCAACTTAGATATTATTTTATTTTTTTATTTCAGTAGGTTTGGGGAAAACAGGTGGTTTTTGGTTACATGAGTAAGTTTTTTAGTGGTGATTTCTGAGTTTTTGGTGCACCCGTGACCCGAGCAGTACACACTGTACCCAGTGTGTAATATTTTATCTCTACCCTCCCATCCTTCCCCTCGAGTCCTCAAAGTCCATTATACCATTCTTATGCCTTTGCATCCTCACAGCTTAACTCCCACTTATAAGTGAGAACATATGATATTTGGTTTCCACTCCTGAGTTACTTAGCTTAGAAAGTGGTCTCTAACTTCATCCAAGTTGCTACAAAAGCCATTATTTTGTTCGTTTTATAGTATTGCATGATGTACATATACCACATTTTCTTTATTCACTTGTTAGTTGATGGGCATTTAGGTTGGTTCCATATTTTATCACTTGTGAATTGTGCTGCTATAAACTTCTGTGTGCAAGTGTCTTTTTCATATAATGACTCCTTTTCCTTTGGGTAGATAACCAGTAGTGAGATTGCTGAGTCCAATGGTAGAAGTACTTTTAGTCCTTTAAGGAATCTCCACACTGTTTTCTACAGTGGTTGTACTAGTTTACATTCCCACCAGCAGTGTAAAGGTGTTCTCTTTTCACCACATCAATGCCAACAGTTATTATTTTTTGATTTCTTAAATTATGGCCATTCTTGCAAGAGTTAAGTGGCATACTGAATTGTGGTTTTAATTTGTATTTCCCTGATAATGAGTAGGTGTTCTTTCCCTACTTCATGTTTTTGTATGCTTTGTCAATGATCAGTTGGGTATAAATCTTTGGCTTTATTTCTGGGTTCTGTATTCTGTTCCATTGGTCTACATGCTTATTTTTATACCAGAACCATGCTGTTTAGGTAAGGATAGTCTTGTAGGTTAGTTTGAAGTCAGGTAATGTGATGCCTCCCAATTTGCTCTTTTTGCTTAGTCTTGCTTTGGCTATGCAGGCTTTTATTTGGTGGGGGGGGGGGTCCATATAAATTTTAGAATTTTTTTTAGTTCTGCAAAGAATGATGATAGTATTTTGATGGGAATTGCATTGAATTTGTAGATTTATTTTGGCAGTATGGTCATTTTCACAATATTGATTCTATCCATCCATGAGCACGGGATGTGTTTCCATTTGTTCATGTCATCTATGATTCCTTTCAGCAGCTTTTTGTAGTTTTCCTTGTAGATGTCTTTATCTCCTTGGTTAGGTATATTCCTAACTTTTTTGTTCGTTTTTGGTTTTTGCAGCAATTGTAAAGGGGGTTAAGTTCTTGATTTGCTTCTCAGCCTGGTCATTGTTGGTATGTAGCAGTGCTACTGATTTGTGTACATTGATTTTGTGTTCTGAAACATTATTGAATTCATTTATCAGATCTAGAAGCTTTTCAAATGAGTCTTTAGGGTTTTCTAGGTATACAATCATATCATCAATGAACAGCAACAGTTTGACTTCCTCTTTATCGACTTGGATGCCCTGCATTTCTTTCTTCTGCCTGATTGCTCTGGCTAGAATTTCCAGGACTACGTTGAATAGAAGTAATGAAAGTGGGCATCCTTGTCTTGTTCTACTTCTCAGGTGGAATGCTTTCAACTTTTTCCCATTCAGTATAATGTTGGCTGTGGATTTGTAATATATGTCTTTTATTACCTTAAGCTATGTCCCATCTATGCCAATTTTGCTGAGGGTTTTAATCATATAGGGATGCTGGATTTTGTCAAATGCTTTTTCTGTGTCTATTGAGGTGATCACGTGGTTTTTGTTTTTAATTCTGCTTACGTGGTGTATCACATGCATCAACTTGCGTATGTTAAACCATCCCTGCATCCTTTGTATGAAAGCCACTTGTTCATGATGGATTATCTTTTTGATATGCTGTTGGATTTGGTTAGCTAGTATTTGTTTGATTTTTGCATCTATGTTCATCAGGGATGTTGGTCTATAGTTTTCTTTTTTTGTTATATCTTTTCTGGTTTTGGTATTAATGTGATACTGGCTTCACAGAATGATTTCGAAGGATTCTGTCTTTCTCTATCTTTTGGAATAGTTTCAGTAGGATTGATACCAGTTCTTTGAATATCTACTGTAATGCAGCTGTGAATCCATCTGGTCCTGGATTTTATTTTTGTTGGCGATTTTTTTATTACTGTCTCAATCTTGCTAATTGTTATTGGTCTGTTCAGAGTTTCTATTTCTTCCTGATTTAATATGGGAGGGTTGTATGTTTCCAGGAATTTATCCATCTCTCCATTTTTTTAGTTTGTGTGCATAAAAGTGTTCATAGTAGCTTTGTTGACTTCCTGTCTTGATGACCTGACTAGTGCTGTCAGTGGTGTATTGAAGTCCCCCACTATTATCTCAGCATCGTTTGTCTGAAAAACTAAGCTTGGTAGTGGAGAATTCTCTCAGCATTTGTTTGCCTGAAAAAGACAAAGGCCAGGGAAGTCATCCTCAATTATTCCCTCAAATAAGTTTTCTAAACTTTTAGATTTCTCTTCTTCCTCAGGAACACCAATTATTCTTATGTTTGGTCATTTAACATAATCCCAAGTTTCTTGGGAGCTTTGTTTACTTTTTTATTATTCTTTTTTATTTGTCTTTGTCTAATTGGGTTAATTTGAAAGCCTTGTCTGTGAGTTCTGAAGTTCTTTCTTCCACTTGTTCTAGCCTATTGTTGAAACTTTCCATTGCATTTTGTATTTCCCTAAATGTTTCTTTCATTTCCAGAAGTTGTGATTGTTTTTCTAATGATATCTATTTTTCTTCAATATTATGCATCCGTATCCTGTATTTTTTTTAATTTCTTTAAGTTGGTTTTCACCTTTCTCTGATATCTCGTTGAGTAGCTTAATATTTAACCTTCTGAATTCTTTATATGGCAATTCAGAGATTTCTTCCTGGTTTAAATCCATTGCTAGAGAGCTAGTGTGATCTTTTGGGGGTGTTATAGCACTGTGTTTTGTCATGTTACCAGAACTACTTTTCTGGTTCCTTCTCATTTGTGTAGACAATTTCTTCAAATTGTTCTTGAATTCTTTTTTGATTGGACTGTGTTTTTTAGATTTAATTTTCTTTTCTTTTTTGTGTTTTCCTCTTAAGAATCAGACTTTAATGTTTATTATAGTCTAATTTGATTCTTGGTGCTTATAGGAGTAAAGACTCTGTATGAGTTCCTTAGTTATAGAGAGTCTTTGTGTGCTGATTTTCCCCAATGTTGGTTGTAGTAGTTATATTCTTGGTGTGTGGGTGAGTTCAACGTCTCCTATCCAGTTGAAATGGCAGGGATCTCTTGAAACTTATCTCATTCCCTAGTGGTGTACAATTTATTCGTTTATTTAATTTTTCCCAGTGTTTTATTTACTGATTTGATGATTCAGGCTTCAGGTCAATAGGAGAGGTAAGCCTGGTTAGGCTCCAGGTGTGGCTAAGGCAGGTGGGAAGATATAATACCCAGTGGTGGGCCGAGGTCCAAGCCTTGATGAGTGACTGGGGGCTCTCTCAATTAGATGAGCTGAGGTTTTACCTTGGTGAAGAGTGGGAGCTACCTCAGCTCTCTTGCCAGGTCAGCAGGAAAGGTCTTCACCTCAAAGCCTCACTCCTGTCCTAGTGTTGCAGCTCTTCAGATAGGACAGGCACCTCTTTTAATCTGTAGGAATGTTGAGTTCCAAGTAGGAAGGAATTATGACACTGCCACTTGTATAGGCCTGAATTTGCGGGGGGGGGGGTGCTCCTCCTGTGGGGCTTCACTCAGCCTGGATTGTTCCAGAAATGCTGCCTATAGGTGCCTCCATGCTGCATTCTTGTGGGGGAAGCCCCAGCTGCATTTGTGGTGGAGTGGCAGTAGGGAAGAAGGACCCCTTCTCCAAGGCCCTTCACAATCACAGAGGCAGCCCACCTGTTGGGGTAGGGGTGCAGACTTTCCCTACTGTGCCCAGCACTGCAATTGTACCTTTTCTGTGAGAAACCACCCACCAGTGGAAGGATCTGGAATTCAAGGCCTGCTGTTCAGATTCTTTTGTCCCGTGGGGTGATCCTTTGATGTGGTGCTCTCCCCCTTCCTCTAAGGATGGGGCTCCCTGAGAGTTGGACTGCAGTGATTGTTATTGCTCTTCTGGGACTAGCCACCCAGTGGGGCTATGGGGCTCCAGACTGCTGCTGATGAATGTCTACAAAGAGTTCAGTGATGTGATCATTTTTCAGATCTCCCAGCTGTGGATACCAGCACCTGCTCTGGCAGAGGCATCAGGGAGTGATGAGATTCCTTGGTTGTAGAGAGGTTTAGTGTGCTGGCTTTCTCAAATGCTGGTTATGGGAGCAGTAAAGTTGGCACGTGGACAAATGCAGGACCTCTAGCTAACTAGAATGTTGCAGGCAGTGGAATTAACTATTGTTTTCTCTTTCCTGAGAGCAGGCTCATTCTGTCATGAGTTGCTATAATGGGCTGAGTTGTTTGGCCTCCAGCCAGGAGGTGGTTCTTTCACGACAGCACTAGTTGTGGTATTAGCAGTGGGATTTAAGCTTGCCCTAAGTTGGCCAGGGGAGGTATTCTGGCTTCTCAGGCAATCGGCAAGGCCATAAAGCTCCCAAGAGCTATAGTTTTTTGTTCAGCTACTAGGGTGGGTAGAGAAAAGCCATCAGGTGGGGACAGGGTTAGGTGGGTCTGAGCTCAGACTCTCCTTAGGCAGGGCTTGCTGTGGCCACTGTGGAGCATGGGGATGGTTCTTAGGCCAATGGTGTTATGTTCCAGAGGGAAGTATGGCTGCCTCTGCTGTGTCATATGGGTCACCAGGGAAGTGAGGGATAGCAGGTAATGACAGTCCTCACTCAACTCCCATGCAGTTGTTGAGGCCAGTCTCACTCCCATAGTGCTCCACTAACAGTGCTGAGTTGGAATCCAGGCAGCCTGCAAGCAGAAATCAGACCTGCCCCAGGCTATAAGCTTCCCAATCAAGAAAGCAAGCATGGCTTTCGTGGCACACTCCACCCCATCTGCTCATAATGGCTGTGGCTCCTGCACTTGGATCTGCAGCAGTCCCTGTTCACCCCTAAGATTCTGCTCAAGGAAGTTCATGCCCACTAGAAATTATCACAAAATTCAGTTGGAAGCTTCTTTCATCTGGGCCCCTCCCTAATTCTACCAGCTGCCTTCCCTGAGGGCCTCTGTGAGATACAGTCAGATATAGTCAGGGACGGCTTCCCTGGGCTTGAGCTGGAGACTGGGAATTCCTACAAAGTTCTTCCTGCTGCTGCTTCTACTTTTATATTTTGCATGGCTCCCTAAATCTTTTCGAGCTTTAAGTAAGGTTAAATCCTTCTCCTCTGATCTAGATTTGCAGATTCCCCAGGGAGGAAGCGTGTTCAGAGGTAGGGCTCCCCACTCATTCTTTGGGGACTCACAGTTTTTTGCCTGTCTCATGAAGTTTGCAGTGGTGTGCTGCTGCTTGTTTCAAAGGTTCCGTTTATTCTTTTGGTTTTCCTGGTGCATTCCTGTGGTGATTCTTGAAATAAAAGTTCATAGTGTGAATCTCCACAAACTGTTCTATCCATCCAAGTGAAAGATGCATGTTAGCCCTGCCTCCTATCCACCATCTTCCAGCTTTTATTTTGTTACCAGTAACCTCTGAAGATCAAGCTTTCAAAATTTTGATAAATTCAATTTATTAATTTTTAAATCTTATACTTTACACTTTTAGTGTCCTATTTAAGAAAATATTGGATAACTTAAGGTCACTAAGATTTTTCCCTCTGTTTTCTTCCAAATGTCTTATAGATTTATTTCTTGCAATCAGGTGTATATTCCATGTAAGTTAATTTTTGTATATGGTGTGTTATAAGATTTGAGGTTAATTTCTTTTTTTTTTTACATTTGGCTATCAAATTGTGCCAGAACAACATGTTGAAAAGACTTTCATTTTCCCCATTTAATTTCCTTTACACTTTTGTCAAAAACCAGTTGACCATGTATCTATATGTGGATTTACTTCTGTACTCCATCTTGTTCCATTAGTATGTTTCTCTAACTTTATGCCTATCCCACATTGTCTTGATTATTGTAGGTTTATAATAAGTTCTGAAATCATGTAGCATAAGTTCTGAAATTTTGTTCTTGCTTTTCAAATTTGCTTTGGCTATTTTAAGAGTTTTAAATTATCTTTCAGATTTTGGGATCAGCTTGACAACGTACAGAAGTATGAATAATACTTACAGTTGGCTGGGCATGGTGGCTCACGCCTGTAATCCCAACACTTTGGGAGGCCAAGATGGGCAGATCACTTGAGTTCAGGAGTTCAAGACCAGCCTGGGTAACATGGTGAAACCCTGTCTCTACTAAAAATTCAAAAATTACCCAGATGGTGGTACATACCTGTAATCCCAGCTACTAGGGTGACTGAGGCACAAGAACTGCTTGAACCAAGGAGACAGAGGTTGCAGTGAGCCAAGATTGCACCACTGCACTCCAGCCTGGGTGACAAAGCGAGACTCTGTCTCAAAAAAAAAAAAAAAAAAAAAAAAATGCCTCCTGGAATTTAATTGGAATTGCCTTGAATCTATAGGTTAGTTTAGGAATAATTAGTCTCTTAAAAATATTTAGTCTTTCTATTCCTGTGTTTTGTATATCTTCATTTCTTTAGATATTTTTAAATATGTCTCAATAATGTTTTGTAGTTTTCAGTGTATAAGCCTTGCACATTATTTGTCAAATTTATCCTTCATTACTTAATATTTTTGATGTTATTGGAAAAGTTGTTTTTTAGTTATATTTTATAATTGTCTATTGCTTTTATGGAAATAAAATGATTTTGTATGTGTTTATCCTACAAACTTGATAAACTCACTTATTGGTTTTAAGTTGTTTTAGAGACTCCTTGGGATTTTTTTTCAAAGACATTATGCCATCTGCCAATAAAGACAGCTTATTTTCTTCTTATCCAGTAAGTTTGGAAATTTTCTTATCTTATTGCAGTGGCTGGGACTTCTAATACAATGCTAAATTAAAGCTTTGCAAACAGATGTTTTTGCCTTTTTCCTCAATTGCAGAAGAAAGGAATTAATCCTGTCACTATCAAGTAAGATGTTAGGTATAAGTTTTTCATAAATCTCTTTATAAGGTTGAGCAAGTTTTCTTCTATTTCTAGATTTCTTGGCACTTTTATCACAAATAGACATTGAATTTGGTCAATGCCTCTTCTGTCTCTAACGAGATGATCATAGTCTATTAATATAGAAAATTCCATTGATTGATTTTCAAATGTTAAAAGAAACTTATATTACTGAAATAAACCTCACTTAATCATAAAATGTTAACTTATTTTTGTATTGTTAAATTTAATTTGCTAAAATTTTGTTGAGAATTTTTGTGTGTAGGCTTAGGAGGAATGTTTATAATTTCCTATTCATGCAATATTTTGGTCTGGTTTAAGTATTAAGGGCAATCCTGGCCTCATAAAATCAGTCAGAAAGTACCCCTTCTGCTACCATTTTTGAAGAGATTGTGGAGAATTAGTATCATTTCTTCCTCCAATTCTTCGTAGAATCAACCTGAGAAACCATCTGGGCTTGGTGACTTCTTTTTTTGGAAGATTATTAATTATTTAATTTCCATAGTAGATACAGAGATATCCAGGTTATCTTTTGTGTGTGGGTGTGTGTGTGTGCACTTTAGTAGTTTGTGTCTTTCAAGGCATTTGTCTATTTCAAACAGAATGTAACATTTATTGGTATAAAGTTTCTGTATTAGTTCATTTTCATGCTGCTGATAAAGACATACCTGAAACTGTGAACAAAAAGAGGTTTCATTACACATGGCCGGGGAGGCCTCAGAATCCTGGTGGGGGGTGAAAGACACTTCTTACATGGTGGCAGCAAGAGAAAAATGAGGGAAAAGTAAAAGTGGAAACTCCTGATAAACCCATCAGATCTCGTGAGACTTATTCACTATCAGGAGAATAGCATGGGAAAGACCGGCTCCCATGATTCAATTACTTCCCACTGGGTCCGTCCCACAAGATGTGGGAATTCTGGGAAATACAATTCAAGTTGAAATGTGGATGGGGACACAGCCAAAACATATCATTCCACACCTGGCCCCTCCCAAATCTCATGTCCTCACATTTTAAAACCAATCATGCCTTCCCAATAGTCCCCCAAAATCCTAACTCATTTCAGCATTAACTCAAAAGTCCAGTCCACTGTCTCATCTGAAACAATACAAGTTATTTCTGCCTACGAGCCTATAAAATCAAAAGCAGGCTAGTTACTTTCCAGATACAATGGGGGTAGAGATATTAATGTTAATCTTGGGGATTAACATTAGGTTCCTTGCTACTTATGCAAATTTCTCCAGCTGGCTTGAATTTCTTCCCAGAAAATGGTTTTTTCTTTTCTATCACATGGTTAGGTTGCAAATTTTCTGAACTTTTATACTCTGTTTCCTTTTTAAAACTGAATGCCTTTAACAGTACCCAAGTCACCTCTTGAATGCTTGCTGCTTAGAAAATTTTTCTGCCAGATACAAATCATCTCTCTTGAGTTCAAAGTTCCACAAATCCCTAGGGCAGGGGCAAAATGCCGCCAGTCTCTTTGCTAAAACATCACAAGAGTCACCTTTGCTCCATTTCCCAGCAAGTTCCTCTTCTCCACCTGAGACCACCTCAGCCTGGATCTTATTGTCCATATCGCTATCAACATTTTGGGCAAAGCCATTCAACAAGTCTCTAGGAAGTTCCAAACTTTCCCACATTTTCCTGTATTCTTCTGAGCCCTCCAAACTGTTGCAACCTCTGCATGTCACCCAGTTCCAAAGTTGCTTCCACATTTTCAGGTATCTTTTCAGCAACTCCCACTCTACTGGTACCAATTTACTGTATTAGTTCGTTTTCACGCTGCTGATGAAGACATACCTGAAACTTGGAACAAAAAGAGGTTTAATTGGACTTACAGTTCCACATGGCTGGGGAGGCCTCAGAATCACGGCAGGAGGCAAAAGGCACTTCTTACATGGCAGGAGCAAGAGAAAATGAGGAAGAAGCAAAAGCAGAAACCCCTGATAAACCCATCAGATCTCATGAGACTTATTCACTATCACCAGACTAGCATGGGAAAGACTAGCCCCCATGATTCAATTACCTCCCACTAGGTCCCTCCCACAAAACATGGGAATTCTGGGAAATACAATGTGAGTTGGGATTCGGGACGGAGCACAGCCAAACTGTATCAGTTACTCATAATATTTTTTATCATTTTAATGTATATAGAATCTATATTGATGCCCTTTCTTTTATTCTTTATTGGTCATTTCTGCATTCTTTTTCTTTTCCTAATTAGTGTGACTAGAGATTTATCAATATTTTGTAATCTTCTCAAATCAGTCATTTTCTCTATGTATTTCTGTTATCTATTTCATTGACCCCTACTTTGATCTTTATCATTTGCGCTCTGAGCCTTATTTTGCTCTTTTAAAACATTAAGGTGGGAAGGCAATTAGATCTCTGTGACTGTTATGGCCCAAAAGAAAAGTTTCTCTGTTCAAATTTGCCCTGAAATCATCTTCACTCCCACCCTCTTTCCAATCATGGGGCGTTTTATCAGTAATCATGCTCTAAGTTGAAAGCATTATAGATGTTGGAGTGTGGGCAGAGTCATTTTGCTTGGGTAGTGAGGGAGTTTACACAGATCTAAATGGAGAAACAGGGAGATAATTGGGAACCTTAACTTAGAGAAGGTGCAGAATAATGGTCATGTAAGCAATCCACCCCTACCTAAAGAACTACTTTATAGAATGTGTTAGACTTCTTCTGGTGCATCACTGGATCGATGGGTACAAGCTACAGAGAGGCAGGTTTTACTCCAATCAGAATGTTCAAAATGGGAGTGATCTCTGTGGAGAGGGTGCGAGTTCCCACTCTCCAGAAGAAGTGGATAGAACTCATATTTGAACATTTGTCAACCTTACAATTTCCATTTCTGAAGTCAGAAAAGGTATATGTTGAGACTCCACTGTCAGCACATACCAATTGTGTGATCCTGAGCCAGTTACTTAACCTGAGTCCCAGCTTTCCCATACGTTTACTGTAAACATGCCTATTTACAGGATTGCAGAGATTAAATGAGATATTATATAAAAATATGGTTATCAGAGTGTTTGATATATAGTATGCACTCCATAACTTCTATTTATTTATTATTAGATTAGTATCAGGATACACTGAAGTCATAATTATACAACTTTGGAAGTGGGAAGAACCTTGTAGTTCATTTAGTCTAAACCTATTATTTCATGGCTGGGGAAGGTGAAGCAAAAGCAAATGGCTTCCCAAAAGCCCCACAGTTTTTCATTTGATAAAATGAGCTCTGGAGCCCAGGTATTGAGATCTACGGTCAACTGACCTTCTCCCCTCTCCACATCACATACTACATAGTGGACTCAGGAGGCAGGAAACTCAGTTCTAAATTCCAGCTTTTTTGTTGGTGAACTGTGTGATTTGGGGCAAGTCCTTTCTCCTCTCCAGATCTCAGTCTCCTCATCCATAAAGGGGAGACATGGCAATATTTCCAAAGGCTTTCCTGAGTTCAGTATCTTGTGTTTTAAAAAGGTAATTTAGGTTAATATGGAAGAAATTGGTCTGTTTAAATTACTTTTCTTGAGAAGGCACTTTCATTGCTTTGCCCACAGTGGAAAAAAAAAAAAGAAGAATGCTTTTGTTTCGTATTTTATTTTTAAAAGGAACTCTATCATTCATTTCTAAGCTTGCTTGTTTGCAGCTGCATTGAGTGAAATAGCATGCCAGGCTTAAGGCAAGCCAGCGCTTCCCAGGAATGCAGTGTAAGGCTGATACTTTGCTTTCCTTATCTCCGTTTAGGGTGCTGATAATACAGCCTGCAGCACGCCTGTCCCCATCCTTGTCATTGGCTTAGGGATTTGCAGAGACCACACTGTTCCTTCTGTTCCTGGGACCCTCGTCACCAACTTAGAGATAATCACTCATTCCAGCTGTTCCCACGTTGATGGAAAGCTGGCTCCACTTGCCTGCCTAATGAATGCCTATGTTTACCCACAAAAGAGAAGCAATATTCCAAAAAGACATGTCAATTAACATGCTGCCTCCCAACTTTCTTTGGCTGCTATGAAAGATAAATCTTTCCGTTTGTCTTATAGTGTTCATTTTGCAAGTTTTTCTGTATTGTCACATTAAGTAGATATGCAGCCTATCAGATATGTGTCCTCCCTCCAGGATGTAGTGGGCACCCACGCTGTGCCCAGTGCTCTGCCAAGACTCCGTGCCTGTCCTCAAGTAACTCAGAGAGCAGGGGTAAGGGGAAAATGAGGAATTCTTGGGCTTGCGTTGGTATTTTAATGAATATAAATTAAGTGCTAAGAGAATATGGTGTAAGGGGGAGATGAACTCTGCCTGGAACTCAAGAAAGTCTGCCTGGAAATGGTGAAATTTACAACTTTAAAAGATTAGTAGAATATAAACGAGCAAAAAGAAAAGTCTGCACAACTAGTTTCTTTAACAAATGTCATAACTGATATTAATTGAATGTCAACTTAGTGGCATGTCCTGTGCCAATGAGTTGCTGGAGGGCTTACTTTAGAGAGGGAAAAGATGAACCTTGTGGCCTAAGACAGCATCTTTCCTGAATGGAAGGCTGTTGCACACTTCATATAGGGAAACTGAGGCAGTCTAGGAGAATTGGTTTATGTAAGGTTTTCTGGCAGTCCAGAGGAAGGAAGGAAAGAATAAAGGAGGAATATCTTGCCTTTCCAAGTGCCAGACTAGGGTTTGTTTGTTTGTCTGTTTGTTTCGAGACTGAGTCTCACTCTGTCACCCAGGCTGTAGTGCAGTGGCGTGATCTCGGCTCACTGCAACCTCTGCCTCCTGGGTTCAAGCGATACTCATGCCTCAGCCTCCTGAGTAGCTGGGATTACAGGCGCCCGCCACCATGCCTGGCTAATTTTTCTATTTTTAGTAGAGACGGGGTTTCACCATGTTGGCCAGGCTGGTCTTGAACTCCTGAACTCAAGTGATCTGCCTGTTTCGGCCTCCCAAAGTGCCAGGACTATAGGCACAAGCCACCGCGCCTGGCCCAGACCAGGAGTTTTCAACCTCGGCACTGTTGACATTATCAGTAGGTACTTCTTTGTTGTGGGGATTGTCCTGTGCATTGTGGGATGTTTAGAAGCATCCCTGTCTTCTACCCACTAGATGCCATTACAACCTCTCCCCAATTGGAAAAACTGAAAATCTCTCCAGACATTGCTAAGTGTCCCTAAAGGGCAAAATCATCCATGGTTGAGAACCACTTTGAGATGCAACTTGATACGCTGGAAAGATCATAAAACCAGGATCAGGGGACCAAGCCTTTCCTTTTTATAGTTTTTGACAATTCACTTCCAGTTTTGGGCCTCAGTTTCTCCACATTAAAAAGAAAGGAGTTGTACTAGACTTATTCACACATTCATTCATTCACTCAACCATTATTTTTAAGTTTCTGCTTTGTTCCAGACACTGTTCTAGGTGCTAGGGATATAGCAATGAACAAAGAAAGCAAGTCCCTGTCCTCAGATGCTTGCATTTTAATCGTGGAAGGCAGATAATAACCAAGTAGACATATACAAATGGAATACAATTTTTTTTTCTTTTTTTTTGAGATGGAGTGTCCCTCTGTCGCCCAGGCTGGAGTGCAATGGCACGATCTCAGCTCACTGCAACTTCCTCCTCCCCCCAGGTTCAAGCAATTCTCCTGCCTCAGCCTCCTGAGTAGCTGAGATTACAGGTGCCCGCTGCCACGCCAGGCTAATTTTTATATTTTTAGTAGAGACGGTGATTTCACCATGTTGGCCAAGCTGATCTCGAATTCCTGACTTAAAGTGATCCACCCGCCTTGGCCTCCCAAAGTGCTGAGATTACAGGCGTGAGCCACTGTGCCCGGCCACAAATGGAATACAATGTCAAGTAATGATGCATTCTGTGAAAACAATAAAACAGGGCAATCTTACAGAAAGTGTCTGAGGGTAGAAGGTTACTATCAAAGAATTACTCTGAGATGACATTTGGACTGAAATGTAAGTGATGGAGGGAGTCATCCGTGTGAAGCTCGAAGGAAAGGACAGTCCAGGCAGAGAACAGGACTTGCAAAGGCTCTGTGGTGGGAATGACCATGGCCTGTCAAGAGTGTGGCGAATAATGAGGAGAATGATGAGAGGTGAGGTCTGAGGAGTTGATAAGGGCCAGGTCCTACAGGGGCATGTAGATCATATGTAGGAGTTTGGATTTTAATTCAATTGCAATGGATGTCACTGAGGTATTTTAAGCAGGTGAGTGATACAATCTAATTTTTTGTTTTTATAAAGATCATTCTGGTTGCTTTGGGGATAATGGATTTTAACGCAGCAAGAATGGGAGCAAGAAACCAAGGAAGGAGAGGGTTGCAGTAGACCAGGAGAGAGATTGTGATAGCTTAGCCTAGACTTACAGTAAGGGAGATAGAATTGGATATAGTTAGAATGTCCTTTGGAGGTAGAATCCAATTAGATTTGCTGATGAATTTGATGTGAGGGCCAAGGGAAAGAGAGGAATCAAGGATGATGCCTAGGCTTTGAGGCCAAAGAGTTGAGTGGATTGTTTTCCTTTTTCCATTTACTATCAGAGGAAAGCAGATTTAGGGATGAAAGGCAAGATAAGTGTAAAATAATTTCCAAAGAGACTTTGGGAGGCTGAGGCAGGAGGATGATTTGAGGCCAGAGGTTAGAGAACAGCCTGAGCAACAAAGCAAAACCCCATCTTTACAAAAAAATAAAAATAAGCTGGGCATGGTGGTTCACACCTGTAGTCCCAGCTACCTGGGAGGTCAAGGCAGAAGAAATGCATTAGCCCAGGTATTTGAGGCTTCAGTGAGCTATGATAGCACCACTGCACTCCAGCCTGAGTGACAGAACACAACCCTGTCAAAAATTAAAAAATCCAACCAGAAAATTCAATTCTATAATTCAGTGTTGTGTTTGTTTTGCTTTCTCCAGAGACCTCAGTCTACCCCCTCCCACTTCCACAACACACAGACACACACCACAGATGCACACACAAAAAAAGTGTAACAAAAACAAATACGTGGGACAATGTAATAGCAGGAAATTAGTGTGGTTTTAAAACTACTTCATGCAAGCAGAGATAGTCTTGTGTCTGACAAGCAATAAGGGACTTTGGAAAATCATATTAGATGAGATCTTGTCAATGGGAGGTTTTGCTATCAAGAAATCTAATGAGGCTTGAAGAAAACTGATAATTCATTAGCATTCTTGAACATGCCCCCACTTTGCTGCATGGTAATTATTGAGTAGCTACAGACCAGCTCAGAAATATAGCGACAAGATAGACTACTCCATCCATCAAATCCCAACAGCTATAATCATCTAATGAATGCTACATGAATCAAACAGTGGAAAATAATAATAATATCTTTGCTCCCTGCTGAGCTGTTCAGCACAATTTCCAGTCTACAGTGAATAGATTTACTGGAAAGTTTGGCTCCCTCTAGGGTGCAAGGCCACAGCTGTCTAACATCTATAGGACAATGGTACTCCTTAGACCCAAGGCAGAAAGGGGATGGAAGAGGGGAGATAATCTTTCAGCTGAAGAGAAAGCAATCCTTCAGCTTCATCATAGTAGGAAAGCAAGAAATCAGGAGCAGTAATGGCTTTTATGTGAGGCTTGGGGTTTTCAGGATTCCAAAACAAGAATGGGCTTCTCTTTATGGATGGCAAAAGATACATATTTCTAAAAGCCTTAGATCCATTCCGTCTAGCACTGGATGGAGAGACTGCATTGAATGGTGCCAAGCCCAGTGTCTGGAACTCTGAAGACATAAGAGCAAGCCCTAGCTCAAACTCTTCTGATGTAACTGTAGACAAATGACTTCTATTGTCTAAAGCCTTATTTTGTATCAGTAACACGGAGATACTAAAATGTACTCTATATTTCTAAGTTATCATCATGAAACTGCATATGCTTTAGAAATATTCAAGTTTTAGAAAACGTAAAAGGTGTTTATGATGGCTACTTTTTAAATCAGAACAACCTTTGTAAAGAATGTACCACTGATTGACAACAAATCCTTGATACAGAAAATTCTCATGCCCATTCCCCCAATATATTTTTTTCCTTACCAGCTAAGCATCAAAGCCCAACAGTTACATCAGAAAAATATATGGATCTTGGGGTTAGAAACTACATTTCTGTGACCTTGGATAAGTCCTTATTACATACAAATATGTTACCTAGCAAGGGCAACACACATTGACCTGATTGATGCCATTTTTGCTTTGGCAGAGGTGAGTTTCTCAGAGCATCTAACAGGTCACCCAAAAGAGGAGGATGGAAAGAGACATCAAGTCAGAAGAATGGCACTCGCATTCTCTCTCTGCTGGAGATTAACCACATGCCCTTCTATGATGATACAACTGCAAATGAGCAGAGATCTTTAAAATATGAGCTCCAGTCCCCACCTTCCTGGCCTTGTTGTGGTATAGGCATTACAGCCCTGCTCTCCTTCTTTCCTGAGTCAATCCTAGAGATCTGGCACATCCTTCAGGAGAGATCTAGAATAATTCACCTTCTTTGACATGCTATTCACTATGCCTAGGTGAACTCCTCTCCAGCATGCTCCCTCACTCAAGCTACAATCTTTACTTGCTTCTAGCTATGCTTGCCCAGTCAATATAAACACACTTTGATACCATAATTTCCTGCTGAGTCTGTAATGTTTATATATACTAGCCACTGTGACTAGGCCTCCACACTCTGGGTCTGGACATTCTCCTCCTCTTGGATTACTAGATCCTTTTTCTCCTGCCCACCCCATTTCCCTCCAGTTGGTCCTGGGGTCCTGCTCAAACAAGCTGTTCATCTGGACTGTCACCATGTTGTTGCAAGTACCTGAGTCGACATCACCATTGCCTGGGTGCTCCTGATTCATGACCCACAATTCAGGTGGAACTTTGTATTCTGGCTCTACCAGCTCATATGAGTTGAGTTCTCACATTCATCTAGACCATGCAGTTTGAACTGACAGCCACCACATTCAATCAACTTGCAAGTCAGGTAAACTCCCAGAGTAGCCTGATTCTGTCCCTTCCACCATCAGTTTCTCTCAAGGTCCTTGGCATGGGATCTCAAAAGAGCTTACCCATAATCTGGCTTTGAGAGAGTGATTCTGACTCTTTTGCAACTTTTTTCTGGAACTCTACTCTGAAAATTGCCATGCAAACAAATCATTCTCATTGCTTTTAAGATACGCCTCTTCTACGATGAAGATGAAATATCTTTGCTTTCTCAGCCCACATCTCCCTTTTGTAATTTTCTCATAAGCATGGGAGAATCTGAATTTGAAGGGCAATTCAATGTATTACCAATTCTGAGACATCCTGTCATCATTGCTCAATAAGTTACTATTATATTTAAAATAGTTAATGAAATGCTAATTTGATCTTGGTCAATCCTTTTATTGGATGGAGCTGAGCAACTTCAGCAAGTTTAACACTGTTAAATATATTCTTAAAAGTATAGATAATAACAGCATCATAGGCTGAGATTGCAAAGAACTATAGTGCCATCTGAAATAATGTCTGAGATGAAGAGCACTCAACTGGGAGATTGTATTAGTCTGTTCTTTCATTGCTATAAAGAACTACTTGAGACTGGGTAATTTATAATGAAAAGATGTTTAATTGGCTCATGGGTCTGGAGGCTATACAGGAACCATGGCTGGGGAGGCCTCAGGAAACTTACAATCATGGCAGAAGGTGAAGGGGAAGTAGGCATGTCTTACATGGATGGAACAGGAGGAAGAGAGCCAAGGGGGAGGTGCTACACTCTTCTGAAAACCAAATGTCATGAGAACTTACTCACTATCATGAGAATAGCATGGGGGAAATCCACCCCCATGATCCCATCACCTCCCAACAGGCCCCTCCTCCAACCCTGGAGATTATAATTCAATTGCAATTTGGGCAGGGAAACAAATCCAAACCATATCAGAGATGTATCCAGTCAGTGTGGTAGAAAAGACTGCTTAAATCTTCTTGGGGAAGCTGGTGGTATTGCAGTTCAGATTTCAGATATTCCTCCTTTTGTGTGAAATACACTTCAAGAAAACCCATGGATCCTTAAGCTTGTTGTAGTTAAAATTTTCTAATTGTTACACAGGGTTGCTATAATAGCTCAGGGCAGTATTCTATGTCTGGGTCACCACACAACTCTTGACCCTCTCTTGGCCTCAGTTCACTCATATATAAAATGAAGATGATGGGCAATGTGATCTCTCAAGTCCTTCCCACTCTAAGATATATACATATTTTTTGGCTCATTGGGCACAGCAGCCTCAAAAATTCAGCTTAACTCCACATCAGAGTTAGCTTCTAAGTTAGATGTAGGCATGCTTTCAGATTACACCTGGTGGTAAGTTTCCCAAGTTTTAAACTCTTTATTTGCTCCTAAAAATTATTAGACTCACAATACCTATAGGATACTAAGTGTTTTGCATGTTAGAAAGTTGTTGTGGAACTGAATATAATTTTCATTTAGCATCTGTTGCTTCAGGGCTCAGAGACTGAGCCAGCTCACTCCTTCATAAGACAATCCTTCCAACTTGAAGACAGAGCTCCTTTCTCTCCAGAGGGAATCAGAAAGAACAGAAGGCAAGGAAGACAAGCTCCATCCTAAACTCCAATCTGCACTGTTGGATTCATATTCTTCCAGAGCTGAAAAAGACTTGTGAAGTCCTATGATCCATTGCACTCCCTCATTTTACAGTAAAGAAATTGAGGCTCAGAAAGAAATAAAATGGTTAGAACGTTGGTGTTTAGAACACAGCTTGAATCAGACAGACCTGGGTTTGAGAACTGGCTCTGAAACTGTCTTTGCAAAAATTATATCAGTGAGAAAAATTATAATAGTAAGCTAAGCCAACTCTCCCCACCCCTTGCCTTTCCCTTAATTATTTCTGGGCTGTTGGGCTAACTTTAGAAGACATTTAGGCTACAGTGTAAATGATAATAGGCCTTACCCAAAACTCAACTGCTTTTGTAAAGCTAATGGGAGGCCTTCATACTTGGGGGAGGAGAGGAGCCTGAGTCCTGCTAAGGCACAGACATAAATGAAGGCCAGCCATTATTCCAGAGGTTATAAGATATGTAACTTCCCCAATTATTCCTGAAAATAAAACCACTATTATAGATTGGCCTTTTGAGATATCTTTCCAGGTTTTTTTGCATGTCTGAAATCCATGGCTCCAACCCCCTCCTGTGCCCAGAAGCAAAGCAATTCAGAAGGACAACTTAGACTCCCTATGATTTTATCTCTACCCAGCCAATCAGCAGCAAGCACCTGTTACCTGGCCACCCCCACCCTTTCCCTCAAACTGCCTTTGAAAGTCTCCTAACCTATGAGCTTCTGATGAAATGATTTGAGTAGGAACTCCATCTCCCATGTGGTGTGGCTGGCCTTGTGCCTATTAAACTCTTTCTCTACTACAATGCCATGGTCTTTCTTTATGCAGTGGGCAGGAAGAACCCCTCAAGCAATTATAGCTCCATCAGTTATTAGCTCTATGACTGTGAAACCCCAAAATTTGAAAGAGGTCTCAGTTAATTTATAAAGTTTATTTTGCCAGGGTTGAAGATGTGCACCTGTAACACAGCCTCAAGAAGTCCTGACAACATGTGCCCAAGGTGGTCAGGGCACAGCTTGGTCTTACACATTTTAGGAAGACATGAGACATCAATCAATATATGCAAGAGGTACATTGGTTCCCTCCGGAAAGATGAGGACAACTCGAAGCAGGGAGGGGGCTTCCAAGCCACAGGTAGGCAACAGGCAAATAATTGCATTATTTTGAGTTTCTGATAAGATTTCCCAAAGGAGGCAACCAGATATGCATCTATCTCAGTGAGCAGAGGGATGACTTTGAATACAAAGGGAGGCAGATTTGCCCTGAGCAGTTCCCAGCTTGACTTTTTCCATTAGCTTAGTAATTTTGTGGCCCCAAGATTTTCCTGTCACATTTCCCCTCTTTTCTTTTAAAAAATCTTTTGGAGAAAGCATTTTAGAAGGAAATTAGTTTCTGGTCTCAGGTTTCATCTGATCTCTCATGGCTAGGACAGTTTATTTCTAGATGGGTAGCTCCTGAAAGCTCATTTTTAGCAGATTGTGAAGTCTCATGTCCTATGAAGAGAAAAGAGGGGGAGGAAAGGAGAAAAACAACAACAAACAAAAGAAAGATCCTGGAAAATTGACATAGGTTACATTACTCTGAAGTCCATACATTAGTAGGCAGATATGAAAGTGGTTTATGTATGTAAATAGGTTGCTGTTATTTTCTTCTGAAGTTTAAGGTGTCTGGCTTCAGTTCACAGGGTTTTAAGAAAACACAGGTTTGTTTTCAGTGATTTCAAATTAGGACAAAAATGGGGGAAAAAGGAAAAGAAAGAAGAAAAAATTAAAAATATTATTTGGAAAACTTGTAGCCAGGAAAAATTATAATTTAGCCCAAACTGTAGAAAATAATAAAAATTGAAAAACATTAGGAAAGACTCAAATCTAACAACAAGTGTACAATAGTTTTTGAAACATAATTTTTCTCTCTCCAGTTTTCCATTTTTACTAAAGACAAATCATGGTAGGACTGATTTGCTTTATTATATTTGGTCAGATTATTTGTATAAAGTGCAGCAAGAATAATTATTTTTCACATATGCTTTTAAAATTTGGCTTTGATGGAACTTTTTACTATAGAAGGAATCTCAGATAAGACTTTTAAAGCTGAACCCAACCATGGACTTGTACCATCAAATACCTATGTGTTTGGTGAACTTCCCCTCCTCTTGAGGTGCCAAGATAAACTTGGGGCTCCTGGGCCTTTCTGAAAATGACATTCTTTACTTACCACAGGTCAGAAACCCTGTAGAGGGACTGTGTAAAGTATGAGGACAGTTTTCCCAAGGACTTTTTTGGTTCCATGAGTCAAGTTTGATTCCTTAAAGGACAACACACCATTCCAGTCAAAGCCTTGGTAAAATAACAAATTTCTCCAATTGTGTCTTGTTACAAATGAAAATAAATTCTTGTTGCACTTATGCAAATAACTGGATTGCCATAAATTAAGAATACTCAAAAATAGTTTCTAAATTCTGGAGAAATCAGGTAGAGAGAAACAAACATGCTCCAAATTTTGTTCATAAGAGTATACTAAATTGCCAAAGCTGTCAATAGCTCAAAAGAAAAGTTTCAAGACTCTGAAAAACAAAACAAATGATCAGCAACATTTTAAGCAAAAAGTCAAAAAGATTAGTTCAGTCCATGCAGTTAATTCCTGTTCTGGTTGATATTCATGAACATTTTAGCACTCTATGCATGAGTCCTGAAAGTTTTTCCTTTATTCTGATGTCACAGTCTCCAAAGTTATCAGAAACCTGCATTCGAGAGCACCTGTTATAGTTTTATAGATGATTATAAAACCACCTTCCAAAGAGGACCAAAACAACACAACCATTGTCCAAGGTTGACACAAAGTTTTAGGGAACCCATAGTCAAAGACAAAACTGACAAGGAAATTTGTTACCTCTGTGGCAGACAATACTTTTAACGTAACAATTATCATTATTACTGATAAAGTCATATCAGAATTACAGGAGTGTCCCAAAATTTTAGAACACATATCAACAACGTATTTATACAAATTAACAAAGAAAACCAAACACCATTTTATATTTGATAATGCTTCCTATATAATTTTTGTACTAAACAAGCCAAATTATGTCATTTTTGGACTTTAGGGAAACTAATATCTTAGAGGATTAATTAAGTCAGAAAAAGACATAATTTATAATTTGATTTTGAAAAGTTTGTCAAGTATCAAAGGTTTAAAACACTTGATATCACAAAATAGGATCACAAGTCATTGTAAAATAAGTCATTCTTTTAACCAAAGTAATAAATCTAAGATTTCAAAAACAGGCAAAACCTTTATTCTTTTAGAGAGGCGACTTAATTTTTCAAACAATAAGCCCTAATAAAAACAGTATGAAGCCAATTAAATTTGCTTTTCAAAATGTATAAACAATCTATAACATTTAAATCTTTACCATAAGATATAATGTCGAGAAGCCTTTTATAACCTTTATAACCATTATTAAGGAATCAGTTAATGCCTCAAGAAAACCTTGTTAATCTAACACAGGGGCCCATATGCTGGTCTTGCATCAGTGTGCCTTTGACATCAATGATTAATTTATAGAGAAACTGAACTTATTTTTATCTTTTAAAGTTGGCTCTTACAATCTCACATGCCCACCTCTACTGCAATAGTCCTTGGGCCTTGAAGAGTTGAATAGATTTAATTTCTGGCCCTGTGTCTCAGTAATGCAGTTAATTTTATTTGCCATCTATTACAGGGCTGTCAGTGTTTAAGATTTAGCAGGACTTGGTGGCCATTTTAGATCCAGGAGTCAAAGTCCTGTAACTCAATGTCACAAGGACTTTAAAAGCACATATAGGAAGATACATGAATATAATAACCTTAATTTTTAAAAAAAATTAAATTTCAATTTTTTCCTGGGAAGCAAACCAAAGTTAATAATAATGGTGTATTAATTATTTTGATAAAACATAAAATCCATTACACAAGTTACCAAAAGGCAAAAGAAAATATCTTCCACAGAGCACAGAATATTATGTTGGAAGAAAACATTTCCCTTAGACCTTTAAGAAAATGTACCTTTTAAAAGGGGAGAGAAACAGCAAGATGCAATAAACGTTAGACTTTGGGTTAAAAAAAGAATTAAAATCTCTTATAATTTATTAAGAGTGAATCAATCTCTTAAGAAAATGTCATTGTTCTAATCAATAACTTAGCGTATAAGTGTTTTTTTGCATCAAGCCCAACCTCTAGAAAGAGCATTATAATTTCCCTTTAATTATAAACAACTTGATCATATAAAAGTTTTGGGTTTTTAAAAAATTTTATTTAATAAAGCCTTATTGTGACTTGCACAGACCATTCATGACATGCTTGGACTTTCTGGTTTGTCCTGAACATCCCTATTTCTTAAACAACCAGTCATTTTATTTTAGGTCTAAATTTACCATACAAGATTATTTCTCATATAAAATTATTTCTCTTTCTTTTTTTGAGATGGAGTCTTGCTCTGCCACCAGGCTGGAGTGCAGTGGCACAATCTCGGCTCACTGCAACCTCCACCTCCCAGGTTCAAGCCATTCTCCTGCCTCAGCCTCCCGAGTAGCTGGGACTGCAGGTGCCTGCCACCACTCCTGGCTAATTTTTTGTGTTTTAGTAGAAACGGGGTTTCACCATGTTGGCCAGGATGGTCTCGATCTCCTGACCTTGTGATCCACCCACCTCAGCCTCCCAAAGTGCTGGGATTACAGGTGTGAGCCACAGCACCTGGCCAAAATTATTTCTCTTTAAGCTTTCTTACCACAAAAAAAAAAAAAAAAAACCCTCTTTTTTTTTTATAACTTTCTTTACATCCCTCTTATTTCCTGGTTCCTTTACCTTGTTTTATACATAACCTTTAAATAAGCTTTGAATTGGACAAACTTGTTCACCTTTTCTTAAAAAGGACAAAGGACACACTATTTTTTTTGCAAGAATGTTTTCCTACAACATATATTATTGGAAAATACCCAAATAATGAAATATCTATTATTTAAATATAACTTCATATTCTAAATTATGAAAAGTTAGTCTACAAGTGTTTATCCCATTACATTTACCTAATTGTTATTTTAATTGTTTACCTAATTTATGAAAACTATGATAGTCATAATTTAAAGTTATGAAACTGCCATTGCAAAATTATAACTGAGGCAGTAAAAATGATTTGGCCTAGCTGACTCTGTCTTGCTTTTAACCTCCAAGCTGTCCTTGTTCATTCCTGGGCATAGGCCAAACTAACTTTAGGAGGAACTTAGTTTATAGTTTAGCTTTGAAACAAAGATGATAACAGTTGTTTCCCAAAACAAACCTCCTTACTGCCTGTGGACTAGACTGTCTAAAGCCATGGGATTAGAAGTTATGGTAATCTTACTAAATTTAAGACGCAGCTATTTTCATTAAACCTATATCAATGTCTTATTTCTTAAAAATTACATAAGCAAAAATCATTCTGTTTGGGGTTGGGTTTATATTTTTGTTACCCCATGCCAAATTTTGACACCTTGTAGTATTTGGAAGGGATAAGTATGAAATTGCTTGATCAATAAATGTAAACAAAAATGTGTGCTGGCAATTCTTAAGACATTTCTAACATTACCAATAATTTTAAAGCTAGCTTATTTATTAAAGATTTTACTTAAGTTACATAAACTTGAAAAAGCATTTGACTAGTCTTTTCTTTTTTCCTGATAAACCATTCAAGTCAAGTGCTTTTATTTTCTTAAGCCAATTAATTAGAACTCTTTCTATATTTTCGGTAGTGACGCATGTATACAACACATAAATACATAGACGTATTAGACATGCCAATAGAAGCGTGTCTTACAGATTTCTAAGACTTCCTTTTTTTTCATATCTTAGACTTGCAAACTCTTGATAACCTGTTTCCTTACTCTGGCAGTTGTCAGCTAAATAGCCCTAACTCTGTATATTGAAGGAAATAACTCTTAGGTGAAAAATCAGACGGCAAAATTTACATCTCAAGATTCAGAAGAAAAAGTCTGGTGGTGCTAGAAGAAGATTAAAGATTGATGCCAAATCAAATATAAAATTATAGAAATTTTTCATAGAATTGTATAAGGAGACCAATTTTATTTTGGTAGAAACTACCTTTAAAAAAAATATAAAAAACCGGGTCTCTGAGCAGTGGGCAGAGACCACACTGAATCCTGGGTCTCTGAGCTGTGGGCAGAGCCCAGACCAAATCCTGGGTCTCTGAGCTGTGGGCAGAGCCCACACCGAATCCTGGGTCTCTGAGCTGTAGGCAGAGCCCACACTGAATCCTGGGTCTCCAAAAAGGGAGAATAATTATGAGGCTAGACCATGTGATGTTTTTACAGTGCACTTAAAAAGCTTTTCTTTAAACAAAGACATTTCTAAGGGCCTAAACTACACTCTGTCAGGCCTCTGAGCCCAAGCTAAGCCATCATAGCCCAGTGACCTGCATGTACACATCCAGATGGCTGGTTCCTGCCTTAACTGCTGACATTCCACCACAAAAGAAGTGAAAATGGACTGTTCCTGCCTTAACTGATGACATTGTCTTGTGAAATTCCTTCTCCTGGCTCATCCTGGCTCAAAAGCTCCCCCACTGAGTACCTTGTGACCCCCACTCTGCCCGCCAGAGAATAACCCCCCTTTGACTGTAATTTTCCTTTACAGTCCCTTATTTCCGCACACCGACCTCTTATCTCTGTGCCCCAATCCCTTATTTCCATGCCCCGAACTTGTATCTCTGTACCCCAACCCCTTTCCTGCTTTTCTGGAGGGTAAGAACCCCTGAACCCCTTCCCTCCGTGTCTCTACTCTCTCTTTTCTCTGGGCTTGCCTCCTTCACTATGGGCAACCTTCCACCCTCCATTCCTCCTTCTTCTCCCTTAGCCTGTGTTCTTAAGAATTTAAAACCTCTTCAACTCTCACCTGACCTAAAATCTAAGCATCTTATTTTCTTCTGCAATGCCGCTTGACCCCAATACAAACTCGACAGTAGTTCCAAATAGCCAGAAAATGGCACTTTTAATTTTTCCATCCTACAAGATCTAAATAATGCTTGTCGTAAAATGGGCAAATGGTCTGAGGTGCCTGATATCCAGGCATTCTTTTACACATTAGTCCCTCTCTAGTCTCTGTTCCCAATGCGATTCCTCCCAAATCCTCCTTCTTTCCCTCCCGCCTGTCCCCTCAGTCCCAACCCCAAGTGTCGCTGAGTCTTTCCAGTCTTCCTTTTCTACAGACCCATCTGATCTTTCCCCTCCTCCTCAGGCTGCTCATCACCAGGCCGAGCTAAGTCCCAATTCTTCCTCAGCCTCTTTTCCTCCACCCTATAATCCTTTTATCACCTCCTCTCCTCACACCTCGTCCGGCTTACAGTTTCGTTCCGTGACTAGCCCTCACCTGCCCAGCAATTTACTCTTAAAAAGGTGGCTGAAGCTAAAGGCATAGTCAAGGTTAATGCTCCTTTTTCTTTATCAGACCTCTCCCAAACCAGATAGCATTTAGGCTCTTTCATCAAATATGAAAAACCCAGTCCAGTTCATGACTCTTTTGGCAGCAACCCTGAGACACTTTACAGCCCTAGACCCTAAAAGGTCAAAAGGCCGTCTTATTCTCAAAATACATTTTATTACCCAATCTGCTCCCGACATTAAATAAAACTCCAAAAATTAAATTCTGGCCCTCAAACCCCACAACAGGATTTAATTAACCTTGCCTTCAAGGTGTACAATAATAGAAAAAAGTTGCAATTCCTTGCCTCCACTGTGAGACAAACCCCAGCCACATCTCCAGCACACAAGAACTTCCAAACACCTGAACCGCAGCGGCCAGGCGTTCCTCCAGAACATCCTCCCCCAGGAGCTTACTACAAGTGCCAGAAATCTGGCCACCAGGCCAAGGAATGCCTGCAGCCCAGGATTCCTCCTAAGCCACGTCCCATCTGTGCGGGACCCCCTGGAAATCGGACTGTTCAACTCACCTGGCAGCCACTCCCAGAGCCCCTGGAACTCTGGCCCAGGGCTCTCTGACTCCTTCCCAGACCTTCTTGGCTTAGCGGCTGAAGACTGATGCTGCCCGATAGCCTCGGAAGCTCCCTAGACCATCACGGACGCTGAGCTTCGGGTAACTCTCACAGTGGAGAGTAAGTCTGTCCCCTTCTTAATCAATACTGAGGCTACTCACTCCACATTACCTTATTTTCAAGGGCCTGTTTCCTTTGCCTCCATAACTGTTGTGGGTATTGATGGCCAGGCTTCTAAACCTCTTAAAACTCCCCAACTCTTGTGCCAACTTAGACAATACTCTTTTAAGGACTCCTTTTAGTTATCCCCACCTGCCCAGTTCCCTTATTAGGCCGAGACACTTTAACTAAATTATCTGCTTCCCTGACTATTCCTGGATTACAGCTACATCTCATTGCTGCCCTTCTTCCCAATCCAAAGCCTCCTTTGCGTCCTCCTTTTGTATTCCCCCACCTTAACTCACAAGTATAAGATACCTCTACTCCCTCCTTGGCGAACGATCATGCACCCCTTACCATCTCATTAAAACCTAATCACCCTTAGTCCGATCAATGCCAATATCCCATCCCACAGCAAGTTTTGAAAGGATTAAAGCCTGTTATCACTCGCCTGCTACAGCATGGCCTTTTAAAGCCTATAAAGTCTCCTTACAATTCCCCCATTTTACCCGTCCAAAAACTGGACAAGTCTTACAGATTAGTTCAGGATCTGCGCCTTATCAACCAAATTGTTTTGCCTATCCATCCTGTGGTGCCTAACCCGTACACTCTTTTGTCCTCAATATCTTCCTCCACAACTCATTATTCCATTCTCGATCTTAAAGATGCTTTTTTCACTATTCCCCTGCACCCCTAGTCCCAGCGTCTCTTTGCTTTCACTTAGACTGACACTGACACCCATTAGGCTCAGCAAATTACCTGGGCTGTACTGCTGCAAGACTTCACAGACAGCCCCCATTACTTCAGTCAAGCCCAAATTTCATCCTCATCTGTTACCTATCTCGGCATAATTCTCATAAAAACACACGTGCTTTCCCCGCTGATCATGTCCGATTAATCTCCCAAACCTCAATCCCTTACAAAACAACTCCTTTCCTTCCTAGGCATGGTTAGTGCAGTCAGAATTCTTACCCAAGAGCCAGGACCGCACCCTGTAGCCTTTCTGTGCAAACAACTTGACCTTACTGTTTTAGCCTAGCCATCATGTCTCCGTGCAGCGGCTGGTGCCGCCCTAATACTTTTAGAGGTCCTCAAAATCACAAACTATGCTCAACTTACTCTCTACATTTCTCATAACTTCCAAAATCTATTTTCTTCCTCATACCTGAGGCATATACTTTCTGCTTCCCGGCTTCTTCAGCTGTACTCACTCTTTGTTAAGTCCCACAATTACCATTGTTCCTGGCCCGGACTTCAATCTGGCCTCCCACATTATTCCTGATACCACACCTGACCCCCATGACTGTATCTCTCTGATCCACCTGACATTCACCCCATTTCCCCATATTTCCTTCTTTCCTGTTCCTCACCCTGATCACACTTGATTTATTGATGGCGGTTCCACCAGGCCTAATCGCCGCACACCAGCAAAGGCAGGCTATGCTATAGTACAAGCCACTAGCCTGCCTCTTAGAACCTCTCATTTTCTTTCCATCATGGAAATCTATCCTCAAGGAAATAACTTCTCAGTGTTCCATCTGCTATTCTACTACTCCTCAGGGATTATTCAGGCCCCCTCCCTTCCCCACACATCAAGCTCGAGGATTTGCCCCCACACAGGACTGGCAAATTAGCTTTACTCAACATGCCCTGAGTCAAATAACTAAAATACCTCTTAGTCTAGGTAGACACTTTCACTGGATAGGTAGAGTCCTTTCCTACAGGGTCTGAGAAGGCCACCGCAGTCATTTCTTCCCTTCTGTCAGACATAATTCCTCAGTTTAGCCTTCTCACCTCTATACAGTCTGATAACAGACCAGCCTTTATTACTCAAATCAGCCAAGCAGTTTTTCAGGCTCTTAGTATTCAGTGAAACCTTTATATCCCTTATGGTCCTCCGTCTTCAGGAAAAGTAGAACAGACTAAAGGTCTTTTAAAAACACACCTCACCAAGCTCAGCCACCAACTTAAAAAGGACTGGACAATACTTTTACCACTTTCCCTTCTCAGAAGTCAGACCTGTCCTCAGAATGCTACAAAGCACAGACCATTTGAGCTCCTGTATAGACGCTTCTTTTTATTAGGCCCCAGTCTCATTCCAGACACCAGATCAACTTAGACTGTGCCCCAGAAAAACTTGTCATCCCTACTATCTTCTGTCTAGTCATACTCTTATTCACCGTTCTCAACTACTCATACATGCCCTGCTCTTGTTTACACTGCCGGTTTACACTGTTTCTCCAAGCCATCACAGCTGATATCTCCTGGTGCTGTCTCCAAACTGCCACTCTTAACTCTTGAAGTAAATAAATAATCTTTGCTGGCAGGACTATGCTGAACCTCCTCAGGCACTCTCTAATCAGATGTCCTGAGTCGTCCCAATATTTAGACCTTTTATACCTGTTTTTCTCCTTATTCCATTTAGTTTTCAATTCATACAAAACTGTATCCAGGCCATCACCAATAATTCTAAATGACAAATGTTTCTTCTAACAACCCCACAATATCACCTCTTACCACATAATCTTCCTTCAGCTTAATCTCTCCCACTCTAGGTCCCCATGCCGCCCCTAATCCTGCTCGAAGCAGCCCTGAGAAACATCGCCCATTATCTCTCCATACCACCCCTCAAAATTTTCGCTGTCCCAACACTTTACCACTATTTCATTTTATTTTTCTTATTAATATAAGAAGACAGGAATGTCAGGCCTCTGAGCCCAAGCTAAGCCATCATATCCCCTGTGACCTGCACGTACACATCCAGATGGCCGGTTCCTGCCTTAGCTGCTGACATTCCACCACAAAAGAAGTGAAAATGGACTGTTCCTGCCTTAACTGATGACATTGTCTTGTGAAATTCCTTCTCCTGGCTCATCCTGGCTCAAAAGCTCCCCCACTGAGCACCTTGTGACCCCCACTCTGCCCGCCAGAGAACAACCCCCCTTTGACTGTAATTTTCCTTTACCTACCCAAATCCTATAAAACAGCCCCACCCCTATCTCCCTTCACTGACTCTCTTTTCGGGCTCAGCCCACCTGCACCCAGCTGAAATAAACAGCTTTATTGCTCACACAAAGCCTCTTTGGTGGTCTCTTCACACGGACACGCATGAAACACTCTTCCTTAAATTATTTCTCTTTAAATTAGGGGAAAAAAAGCTGGGTTTGACTATATGGTAGACATGTGTTTGGTGGGTCATTACATGTTGTCATATCAATAAAGGCTTACAAACACAAAAGTAGCCTCTGTTGCAATAACTGTTTTAGTCAAAAAATCAGGTGAAAACCAAATTCAGTCAACAGAGAAGAAAAAGAAACTTTTGCTCAAAATAAGACAAGGTCCTAAGAGAGAAAAACAAACAAAAACATGAAGACATGAAGGCCTTTTAAATACAAACATGCACATACACACACAAACACACACACATCTTGGATGTCAACCTTTTAATAAAGGTGACTTTTAACCATTGAGCTCCTTTAAAATATACTTTTAAACCTTTAAATGCTTTACTCCTAAGTTTCTCATTTGTAAAATGGTGATATTGAAACTGCCTTTGCAAAAATTATATCAGTTAGAAAATTATAACAATAAGATGAATTATCACCCCCCACCTTCTTGCCATTCCCTTAATTATTCCTGGGCTATTGGGCTGAGCTCACTTTGGAAGACATGTAGGCTACAGTTTAAATGATAATAGGCCTTGCCGCAAAACTCAACCAGTTTTATAAAGCTAATGCGAGGCCATCAGGCTGTGGGGCGGAGAGGAACCTGAGTCCTGTAAAGGTGCAGACATAATTGACGTAAGATTGTTAGCCATTATTCCAGAGGTTATAAAATATGCAAATTCCCCAATTACTCCTGCAAATAACACTACTATTGTAGATTGGACTATTGAGGCATCTTTCCAGGTTTTTGCATGTCTGATACCCATTGTTACTGGGAAGGGGTCCCGATCCAGACCCCAAGAGAGGGTTCTTAGACCTCATGTAAGAAAGAATTTGGAGTGAGTCCATAGAGTAAAGTGAAAGCAAGTTTATTAAGAAAGTAAAGGAATAAAGAATGGCCACTCCATAGGCAGAGCAGTGGCATGTACCGCTCAACTGAATATACTCCTAGTTACTTCTTGATTACATGCTAAACGAGGTGTGGATTATTCATGAATTTCCTGGTAAAGAAGTGGGTAATTCCTGGAACTGAGGGTTCTTCTCCTTTTTAGTCTATACAGGGTAACTTCCTGATGTTACCATGGCATTTGTAAACTGTCATGGTGCTGGTGGGAGTGTCTTTTAGCATGCTAATGTATTATAATTAGCATATAATAAGCAATGAGGACCAATGGTCACTTTCAACACCATCTTGGTTTAAAAGGGTTTTGGCTGGGTCCTTTACAGCATCCTGTTTTATGAGGAAGGCCTTTGTGACTGTATCTTGTGCCGACCTCCTATCTCATCCTCTGACTAAGAATGCCTAACCTCCTGAGACAGCAGCTCAGTAGGTCTCAGTCTTATTTTACCCAGCTCCTATTCAAGATGGAGTCACTTTGGTTTGAACACTCTGATACCATGGCTCCACCTGGACCTGATGGCTCCACTTGAACAGCCAACCCAGCTCCTGTGGCCCACCCAGAAGTGATTCAGTCTTCAGGAGGACATCTTTGAGCCCCATGATTTTATCTCCACTCCAACCAATCAGCAGCAAGCAACTGTTACCTAGCCACCCCTACCTCTTCCCTCAAACTGCCTTTGAAGATCCTCTAACCTAGGAGCTTCTGGCAAGATAATTGAAGTAGGAACTCCATCTCCCATGTGGTGTGGCATGCCTCATGTCTATTAAACTCTTTCTCTACTACAATACTGTGGTCTTTCTTTATGCAATGGGCAGGAAGAACCCCTTGGGTGGTTACAATAATAACTACCAATTTGAAAGAGTTTTGTAAGAATGGATAAGAAAGTGAAAATAAAAATGTAATAGAGTGCCTAGCATATCTAAAAACACTAAAATAAAGATTAAATGTATTTATCAGATGTCTTAGGATGAAACCTCTGCCTCTTGCTCCCTTTGATTACATGATGGAGCCCTCTGTTTTATGGATGCAGAAGAAAAAGCTAAGAGAAAATGTTAGTGTCTTGAGTGTCAGAAATGGTTGACTTTCTCGAGATCAAACACCTAAAAAAATAAAGTGAGGCCAATGACTAGAATTTGATATAAATAAACAGTCCAAGCGTGAAGACTGCTGATGAATTGCTTAAAATTGCAGAAGTTGCTGAAGGAGACATCAGGGTGATCTTCTAGAAACAGTTGCAGAAGACATGAGAGGGTTGTGATAAATGGACCATAGGATGTGCAGGGTATGGAGACAGATGGCAGTCCTGGCATGTGACTTGGGGAAGGAGAGTGGTAAGGGAGGTGTCTGAAATGGGCAGGCAATGTTGGCAACATCAGTCAGCAAGTCTCAGGACCTCAGATATACAGTTGGAGAAAGGGTTGGAGAGAGAAGACAGCTTTAGTCCTAAGGAGTTTGAGACCTCAAAGCTTGTTTATACATTCCAGTGGGAAAATGTCCAGTTATCATTGACTGGAAAGAGGCCCCCTTCCACAGAGAAGGCCAGCCTTCATGTTCAAGCACTGGAGGAATACACTTGAGGCAGTGAGGAAGGAAGGAGCCACCTACTTAAGTAGCCTGAAGAGTGCAATAAGCCCTGGTCCTAGATGAAGACTCAAATGTTTCAGCCAGATCCCCTTCTTGTTCATCCCAAACAGAGAGAGATCAGCATACTTTCCAGAGAGTCTGAGCAGGACCCAAGGCAGAGGCGGAAATTTCTGGACCCATTATATGAGATGGGACTTGATCAGAATAGTTGGGCAGGAGGAACCCATTTAGACAGCATGGACCTACATAGGATGAGCAGTCAGGCTGTCTTGATGCCAAGTGTCCTGCACTGCTGGCATAGGAAGCCGTAAATCCCCCTTACAGTGATAGAGTTGGTCTCTGGGTCAGATATGGGACAAAGTCAGTAGGAAGCTAGTGAGAATAGAGTGTGAGGGACCAAGAAGAGTAAGTACCAGGATCAGAAAAGTGCAGGGACCCAGGCAGCCCGTACAACTGCTCAAACTCTGCTTCTTTACAGTACTTTGTCTATATCCCAACTGCAATAATCATTATAATCTACCATGACTGTTTGTCTGACTTTCTGGACTATGAAATACTTAAGGCAGAGATTTTGAAAGACAGTGCTTAATAGTATCCACTCTGGAGCTATACAGCATAGATTCAAATTCCAGCTCTAAGTGTCACTAGCTGTGTGATCTCAAACAAGTTTCTTCACTTTTCTGTATCTTAGTTTTTTCATCTGTGAAATGAAGATAATAATATTTCTCTTATTATTGGAGTGAAGATTAAGTTCTTTATTAATAATAAAGCAATTAAACAAGTGCATAGCATGTAGTAAGTGTTGTGTAACTATTTGCAAAATAAATAAAATTTACCCCCATATTCAGCTTTTGACATGGTGCTGATTTTCAGTGCTTGGTAAGTAACTGTTAAAGTGAAAAATTAAATGATAAGGCTGGGTATATTTGCTGAGTGATAGTTGGAAACCTAAGTCCTGGCCCACACTCTGTGGCTTCACCTTGCCCCAAGACACTGGCAATTAAGGGATTGAATTGGGTGGATGGCCCCAGTGCTCAGCCATGGAGGTAGCAGGGCTATCACCATGAATTCAGTGGACACACACGTCTCAGCCTGTGCATCCCTGTGAACTTTCCATCCCATCAGGCTGCCACAGGAGACAATGGCTGCTGGTCCCCCAGGTCCCACCCCACTGGCCTTCTTTTCTTGATTGGATTCTGAACATGGGTGCAGGCAGAATTATAAGGGCTCTGCAAGGAGAATATCTGCAGTGCACAGTCTCTTGAGCACATAATGGGTTCATGATGAAAGAGCATAAATCTGGAAGGTGAGGGAGATGGATGTCATTAAAGGCTAAAGCACAAAGCAAAAGGATGAATCCCACCACTACTCAGACCAAGTCTTCACCTCACTTCAAAGGACTTTGTCGTCTGAGCCACCTGCCCCACTAGGGTTCTCTCTCCATGCTGCTCCACTTTCCAGTCCTTACTTTTCCCATTTTCCCTAACATCTACCACCCACAAGATCTGCCACCCACCTGCACCACTGGGCATGTGTCACTAATTTGACTTAGTTCCAGAACACAGAGCCTCAGCTCCTGCTACCCCACGTCTAATGGGGAAAGTGACACTTCATGGGGCTCCAGTGAGAATGAAAGATACTGCATGTGAGAAAGTATTTTTAAAAATGTTCAGTGTTGTGCAAATGCAGCACAACCATTGAAAATTGTATTATTTATATAGCCATAGCTAATGGTTCACTTTTTTTCCCTAAATGAGCACTCCTTCTCCATCATGGATTATTTCAGTTCGTATAAAATTAAATATATGGTTTGTATAAAACTGATAAAGTTCAATTGCGTTTTGAATCCGAGTAGGTACAGCTATATATTATGTGAGTCAACATAAAGCATTTTTAATGGTGTCTTATACTGGCGAAGGCTATGTAAGGGAAGGCTAATATTCATGTAAAAATGACATGAACTAGAGGCTCCCAAACAGGACTCTAGATCTGATTCTTCCTTTCTGTTTATCTTTAAAAAAATGCTGATGTGTACTTACCCTGCCTACTTTGTACATGGAACAGTGTTGAGGAATAAAGTAGCAATGTAGGTGGGTAAAATTGCTTTATAAACTGTACTATAAACATTGTAAAGATAATACATGTATCTATGTTCATATGCCCCTCTTTTTTCAAATATTTCTATTTTTGCTCCCCTTTTCTTTGTTTTTTTTTTCTTTCTTTTTTTTGACAACTGGAACACAAAATATCAATCAGAGCAATTAACTAAGTTTAAGACAACATTTAAAATTTACTATATAATAGTCAGGACTTGAAAACAGTACAGATATCCTCTCTCTCTCTCTCACACACACACAGTTTTGAAATGCTGATGCTTGCTATCCACAAGGAGTCAAATACTTAGCCTGAATGAGAGCAAGACAATAAAATCTTTCCCCTGCAGTGTTTATTTTGACCTACAATGTAATTGAACTTTGCCAGCTGAGTGGGGAATAGGAGTAAGCCCTTGACAGGATTAGAAAGCTTATCTAAAAGTTTTTGCTTAATAACCTGATTGTTGAAATCTGTATTGCTTTTTCAAACACTGCACCTCCTGAGACCTTTCACCACCCACCAGAATGGCTTCCTGGAGGTTCTCTATTCAGAGTGGTGTCAGATTGTATTCAGTACAGTAGTTTGGATCTACCATGTTTTATTTTTCTAAGAGAAATGAATATTAAGGTTTAAGGATTCGAGGTTAGATGATAAAAGTGTGACTATGATCATAGCGATACTGGCATGACTCAAGTCTTAATGTACAATGTGATATTGGACTGGACAACAGAACACCCAGATCTCATCAAAGTATAATTGTTACTTAGCTGTGTGAGCTTGCGTAAGTCATGCACACTCTCTGAGCCTCAGTTTCATGAGTATCTGCAAAATAGAAATAACAGATATTATCAGCCCCATCTATTTCAGATTTGCTATGAGTGCCATATGAGATCCTAGCCTTTGTTAACCAGACCCTGGAAACAAATCCAGAAGTTTATGAAGACACCCACACTTGCTAATAAAGAAAATGATTGCTTTGAAGAGCTCTTCTACTAGAGAAGGGAATTGTCATGATGCATGATTCAGTTTTCAGAGAAACTGAGGACAAGTATTGACCGGTTTTGGTCTTGAGAACAGCTAGAATTATTGCCTAAAAAGAGAGAAGTGCCAGGCATGGTGGTTCATGCCTGTAATCCCAGCACTTTGGGAGACCAAGGCGGGTGGATCGTCTGAAGTCAGGAGTTTGAGACCAGCCTGGCCAATGTGGTGAAACACTGTCTCTACTAAAAAAAAAAAAAAAAAAAGAAAAATTAGCTGGGTGTGGTGGCACACACCTGTAGTCCCAGCTACTCAGGAGGCTGAGGCAGGAGAATCACTTGAATCCAGAAGGTGGAGGTTGTGGTGAGCCAAGATCACACCACTGCACTCCAGACTGGGTGACAGAGTGAGACTCCATCACAAAAAAAATAAAGAGAGAGAGAGAGAGAAGCATGCTCCCAATTTTTCTCCAATTTTACCTATGGATCAAAAATATAATTCTCTTTTAGATTTTTTCCATGCATTTCATGCATTGGGGGTAGCTACAATGTAGAAGGTGTCTATTGACATAACAATGAACAACAAGGAACGTTTAGTGAAGTTTTGAAGATACAGTAGTCATGCTTCCTGAACTGTGATGGGGCTGAGATGGGTCCTGCAGAGCACTTTCCTGGCTGTGCCTGGGTTAGAAAATGTTTTACCCTCAGGGAGATTTGTGTTGGCAACACTACCAGGTAGATTGGAATTCTGGATGGGTCTCTCCCAGGCCTGTGTTCTGTCTTCTCTCTAAGGCAGATGCCCAGACCATTACCTCTGGTGAAGACGCTGCTTGCCTGCAAGAGTCACAGAGATTCCTTCCCTGAAGACACCTCTTCTCTGACACCACATTTGCTCATCATGCTACCAGCTCCTCTGGGCCTGGCCACTGCCCTGAGTGTGCGTGTTTGTGTTTGGTGTCCCACTGTCACAACACGTGGGAAGAGACAGGCCTGTGGCCAAGTGTAGCCTTCTGGCTGCAGTAACAAATGCTTATTCAGCCACAGTGGGGATCCCAGGAGACAGTGACAGGTGGTGAATATGTTGAACAATAAGCCACTGTAATTTTTCTTCTCTATCAGATTGTCTTGGGATTCCTTTCTCAGTCACTTCTTTCTACCTTCCCTGCCTCAGCCCCAAGACAACTGCCAAGGGGAGAACCAAGTATAATGGACAATATTCAATTTTGAAATCACAAGAACTGTGTTTGAATTCCAGCTCCACACATTGCCAGCTCTGTAACTGTGGACAATTCACCTAAGTTCTCTAAGCCTCAGATTCTTCCCCCCTAAAATGTCAATTGTAAAGATTAAATATGAACACATAGTAAAAACTCCTGGCCCTTGATAGAAACTCAATAAAGCTTAAAACAACAATAGTAAAGTGATCCTTCAGAATACCATCATTATAGTTTAACAACCTTTTTCACTTGCAGAAATAATAGGAGAGTGGCTCACCTACCGTCTGTATGAAGTGGATGAATGCTTGCATCAGCCCTTTGCAAACAGACTGATCGATGGAGCCAGTGATCAGGAAAATTGAATTCCACTGAATACACACTGCTGTCTGCCTGGCATCATCATATTTCAATGAAGTGGAATTGTAAATAGTGGGAGGTGTTTTTGATGAGCTATGTGTTTGGGAATAGGGGATTTTGAAATGTCATTTTGAGCTCAAATTAATCAAATTCTGAATAACAGAGTTTGGAGAAACAAGTTAAACAGCATCTAAGTGGGGAATAAAGGAGAATTTAGTCTGAGCCATAGACCAGCCACAAACAATAAGGACTCCTTCGTGCTTCCTTGAACCTTAGGAAAAAAGCCTATATTATATGCTTTCTATGTTGTTCATTCTCCAAAGATTTATTTAGAGCATCCTATGTGCCAAGACTTGTGCCCAGAAAACCGGAATGCATGGAGATAGGCCCTTCCATCAGAAAACCCACAGTTCAGTGGGCACAGAGAATGCTTAAAAAGAATTCTGATAATGGATGCAGCCTCTCTGCTCATTATAGGTGTGGTTAAATCTGGCCTTAACACACATTCCACAACCTGTGATAGTCTAAAGCCCTCTCTAAGGTTTCTGTGAGAGCCCTCTGCTTATTCTTGTCTTTATGCCAGTGCTCACGTGACCTGTTTTTCCCTGCAATTCCCTGGACACAGACACACTAGCAGTGCCCTAAGAAATCTACTCTCATAAAATATTTTGTAATAATTGTATAGAATACACTCAGGATTTTGAGAAAATCATAGTGTAGGTCATATTGCAGAGTGGATGACCTCCTTTCTTCTCTCTGGAATGATTAGCAATCCCTCTTTGATTTTGAAAATGCATTTCTGAACTGTTTTTTACTCCTCTTGGTATGAAATTTTGCCCCAAGCACTCATATTTTTTCCCACAAGAAGTTCTTACAGCTGCCATGGCAGACCCTCTCCCTCGACTTGTTACACAGATGAAATGTCATAACATGTGAGGTTAGTGCTATTAGAGAATCAAGAGAAAAAGCGTCCATCTACCTGAGCCTGGGATAGTCAGAGGTGGCTGTGCGGGGGAGGAGAATTCTGCATGAGTTCTGGCAGGGTAAGTAGGCAAGAGTAAGAAAAACGCTGCAGCAGGAGCAAGTGGCAAAACAGTTTGAAAGACAGTGGCATGTGTGATCCTCTTTTTCCAAGACAAGGAGAAGCTATCCCAGGTGTCCTGCAGGCTTGGACAGAGTGATGAGTAGCACATCAATGCCAAATCGAGACAGGTAAGAGGTATCAGGGCATCAGGAAAAATCCCAACAGAACCAGGAAACCTGCTGAGTGGACTCAGCCAAAAAATTAGAAAGAGAAGAAATTCCAAGATAGAAGGCATGGGATGGAAACTAGATTAGGGAGAAGTTTTGAAGGGATTTGGGGGAAAGTGGATCTAGAGCAGTGGTTCTCAATTTGGCTGCACATTGAAATCACCAGGCAAGCTTCCAAAACCCCAACGCCTGGATCCACCTGGGGATCCCTACTTAATTGGTCAGGGGTTTGGCCTTGGCCTCCGGATGATCGAAAGCTTTCCAAGTGATTCTAATATGCCTCCAAGGTGGAGAGCTACTCTTCTAAGAGGTATCCAAAGGTGATGCTAATAATAGTAGCAGCTTATTTTAAACAACTGCCACTTCCGTCATGCTTGGAGACAGAGGAGAAGGGAAAGAAAGGGGAGTGGGACATTTTTAGGATGTGGGCCTAACCTAGACAGTTTTGACAGCCATGAACCAAAGCCAGGTTTTCTATTTAACATATAATTCTATAGCAATATTTTTCCAAGTATGATCATTGAATGACTTCATCAAAATCACTTGAGAATACTCACTAAAATGCAGGTTTCAGGGTCACCCCTCAAAATCGTTTGAAGTGAGATGAGACTGAGAATCCATATTTTTAACAAACTCCATAGGTGATTCTCATGCACATTAGAATTCAGGAGTCACTCTTCTATGGTAGTTAGTATATTTTATATTGTGGAGGATAACACATGACACCAAGAATAATGCCACCTTTAAATGAGCACATACTACATCCAAATGCTATGTACATAGATCATCTCATCTTATCCTTACACAAATAATTTGAAGTAGGTATTTTTATCTTTGCTTTACAGATGAGAAAACTGAGGGTCAGAGAAGTTAAATACTTACATAGAACCATGGAGCTACTCTGCACAGTCACCTCTGACTGTCCCAGGCTCGGGGGGGATGGACCCTTGTTCTCTTGACTCTCTAACAGCACTAACCTCACATGTTATGACATTTAATCTTTGTAACAAGTCAAACGAGAGGGGATGCCACTACAGCTATAAGAACTTCTTATGGGGAAAAATAAGAGTGCTTGGGGTAAAAGTTTATACCATGGAGTGGCAAAACCAGACTTCAAACCATAATCTAACTCCAAAGCCACAGTATTCCAAGCCTGGTCATATTCAGATCTCCGTCAGTAAGGCCACAGTAAACATCTGGAATGTGAGACATAGATGAGCTTTCTGATAGGTAAATGCACTGATGTTCAAGGAGGGTGATCCCCGCCAATTCCACTTTTACTGATGTTCAAGGAGGGTGATCCCCCCCAATTCCATTTTTACTGATGCTCTGACTATAATAACCCCTCTGTTCATACCAGCATTTAAGACATTATGTCTACTCTGGTGCAGTTTAGGCAAGACATGTATTTGTTGAGCACCTGCTGAAGGTACAGGGAGACAGAGACTTCCAAGTCATTTGTATTTTCTGAAAGGGTCCATCTCTCTCCCAGGCAAGCAAAGCCAGAGGTCCCTTTTCAGTTCTGTGCAACAGATTTTTTTAGAATGGATATAGCAACTCACGGCACACCAGTAAATGCTCGAGAATCCAGCCCCTGGTGGGCTGGCTGCAGGAGCCCTCTGACACAGTGGCACTGGCTCAGCGCTGGCTTTCCACTGTGGCATGCAGCCAAACCCCACCTGGTCCTCACTTCTGGTCTATATGTCTCTGGGCCTTCATGGAAAGCCAGTTTTGTCCCCCACCCCTCTCTGTTTAGGCCTTTTCTGTGCTTTTCCCATTTTCCTCTGTCCTGTCCTCTCTCTAAGGACAGGGATCCCATATTCCATGAGCAGCCTTTTCCCAGACACTCTGTCCACCTGCTGTGACCCCTGCTACTAGCATTTACCTAGACTGCTGTCTATTCCCCTGGCAGCTGTGCTGAAATGGAAAAAGCCCTAGAGTTGGAGCCAGAAGATCCATTTGTGCGTTGGTTCTCCAGTGTGGCCTTGGTTATGCCATTTTGCTTATCTGAGCATTTACTCGGAAATCAGAATATAAGTCACCACATTATCCAGATACAATTCTTTACCCACGTTCCTAAACTTTCTTTTATAACCTGAAATAGGGTGGACCCTACTGCTTCATCCTAAACCTGTGCACTTCATTAGCAATGTCTTGTATCCAGGTCTCTGTTGGAGTAAAGAATGTTCTTGCTTCTCTCATAAACTAAGTCAGCTTTGGGAGGCGGAGGCGGGCAGATCACCTGAGGTCAGGAGTTCGAGACCAGCCTGACCAACATGGAGAAACCCCATCTCTACCAAAAAAAAAAAGAACACACATTAGCCGGGCATGGTGGTGTATGCCTGTAATTCCAGGTACTTGGGAGGCTGAGGCGGGAGAATCGCTTGAAGCCAGGAAGCAGAGGTTGCAGTGAGCCGAGATCACACCATTGCACTTTAGCCTGGGCAACAAGAGTGAAACTCTGTCTCAAAAAAATAAAATAAAATAAAATAAATAAATAAACTCAGTCAGGCTGCATCAGACCGGTAACTCCTCCTGTCTTAATGGAGGATGGTAGGGAGCATTTCCTCTCCAGCTACTTCCACTTCCAAAAAGAAGAAAATTTACTAATTACAATAGAAAGCCAGCCACTGAGCCAGTGCCACTGTGTCAGAGGGCTCCTGCAGCCAGCCCACCATGAGCTGGATTCTCGAGCATTTACTGGTATGCCCTGAGTTGCTATATCTATTCATAAAAAATCTGTTGCACAGAATTGAAAAGGGACCTATGGCTTTGCTTGCCTGGGAGAGAGATGTACCCTTTCAGAAAATATAAATGACTTGGAAGCCTCTGCCTCCCTGTACCTTCAGCGGGGACACCAAGTAAGCCCAGTTTCCTTGTGGCCTGGCTTATTCTACCTAGTCCAAGCTACAGCCACGTGCTGTGTTCTCTCTTGCTTTTTTGCCTGAAGTCCAGGAAATGTCCGGCTCCAGGCCAGATTGGACAGCTTTGTTGGTCTTCAGCTTAGCTTATTAAATGAGTTTAAGGTCCCTCTGGGGTCTAATTCTCTTTCTCTCTCCATGGGTATTTCTAAATGTATTAGTCCCAGATTTGGTGCTTAGGAAGGCAGTCAATAGGCCTAAATTACATTCTCTGAATCAGGTTTGACCAGATAGCCCCTTATCATGGATTATCAGACCTCAGCCTCAGTGGCAAAGTGGTAATTTTCTTCCCATGCTGCTGCAATTTACTGTGTGTTCAGCAACATCCAAGAAACCTGTGCTGAAGACAAGAGCCAGGCATTCCTGCGTCATGGGCAAAAATATCCTCATTATGCAGCCAAAGCTTCTTTCTTTATTCCTAACCATGTCCACATGTTTGCATCTGCCACATCCCCACGTCTCATTCTGACTAACAGACTTGAGATGCTGTTGTTGTTGTTTCGTTTTGTTTTGTTTTTTTAATCTTCCCCATCCCCAGCTATTCAGTCAGTGCCTGAAACATAGCAAGGGCTCAGTGCTACTTGATGGGTTAAATAATGCCTGAACCTACTAACAACTCTAGTGAACACAATGCACACACACACAGACACACACACATATCATCACCATCAAAGGACAAAACAAGAAAAAAATTGATGCTAAGGGAATTTGGACCTCATGCTGTCATTTCTCAATTGGCTGATTTGGGTTGATTAAAATCATGAGGAATCCAAAAGTGGAAGAATTCGTCATATTTGACGTTGGCATATTTTAACCAATTTTAAAGATTGCTTCCGCATCAGCAACATGACCAATTTACATGTACTTAGGTAATGAAGAAGAAAAGATGCAGACACTGAACGTGAGAAGCAGAATAGCCAGTAGGGAGGCGAGAGGAGGAGTTATCCCAAAAGAAAGAGGAGAAAAAAATAAGAGGAAAGGAGGAAAGGAAAATCATGTAAGACAATGAAAAACAGAGAGTAATGAAAGAGAAGACAGCAGAGTAGACAAATGTCTCATCATTCAGATTAAGAATGATAGGGCAGCAAAGGAATTTTAGATTTCTAATGTGTGGAAGAAGAAACTAAGGTAAAGAGGAAACACATTATCCAATGTCACTCGCAGTGTCAGGGCTGGACTGCAGGTCTCCTGGTGACAAAGTATAGTGCTCTTTTCCCTAAATCAGGCTAGTGCCGTGATACATCATAGCTTTTTTTTCAGTATGACCAGTTCCTCATGTATGGTAAGTGCATGCACAATAATTGTTTGTGGAATGGAGAATACGATGGAACATGCTGGCATAGTAAGAAACCATTTGTATTATTATTGGACCACTGGCTTTTATTTTTTAAGGCAAAGATACTTTAAAATGCGTATGTTTCATTACCCCTCCACAGTGCCTTTCTGCTGTGCTTTACCAGGCACCCCTCTCCCATCCATGCCGCTGACTTCCTAATCTTCGAAAGCTCTTTATTTATTTCTCCTTTTATATATTGTGATGGTCACTTTTTACCTTGTGGTATCCACCCTTCTTTTTATGCATCTTGTTTTCCTTACTTGATTGGAAACCCTTTGAGATGAGAGATCCCATCCAGTTGTCTATGATACGGGGTCAACTGCATTGAATCAGGAGAGGTGGTAGAGAGCCAGCTTTGACCCTGTTAAAACTGAAGGTCAATTTCCTCATCCATAAACTGCCGATAAGTAGTTTCTGGATTCTCCATCTCAAAGGATGCTGATGAAATTCACTTGCAACATTGTGAACTGCTACAGTAGTTCATTTGAATGTTCTAAATGAGAAGAGTGTGGTTGCTGTTGACGTCTGCTTCCCTTGTAGCACTTAGCATAAGTTAACCACCCTGCAGGCACATTTTTGTTGAATGAACAACATAGCGATCACATTAGCATCTTCCATTTTAAACTGGACCCTTCTCCTTCCAAAATTAACAGAACTTTCTGTTTTCCAAAGCTTTGGTGATGAATTCCAAAACTTCATTTGTATTTCTTTTTTTAGTTGAGAAAACTTCTTATAAATCCTTTTGGGTCACTCCATTCTTTTCCCATAATTCTTGGACAAAAATACTGGATCGAGCCCCTCAAATATCCTTAGTCTATGCAAGGCAAAGGCATATATATGCCAGGCACTTTATATGCACCATCAAGTTGGTGCCTCACCATGATTATGTGAGAGAAGCACTATTATTAGCTCCATTACACATGAGAAAATTGAAGTACAGAACTAAGTTACCCAAGTTGCTTTTCTCTGTTCATGTGAAAATTTATAAAACATATGGAATAGAAACACCATCTTCTAACCCCACTTCCCTGACAACTGTGACATATTATCTGAGATCACTGATTTGGCTAATAAAAAAGGATCAGAATCATGAAATCATGTATTTTTATTTCCCTCTCAAGTCTGATTTTTTTTACCACTGATTTTTTTTGTGGTATCTTGTCATCCGATATCTTCCCAGCTTGACTTGGTAGAAGTGATAGCATCCTCACCCTTAGTCTTCATGGAAAAATCCAGTCAAGTCTCCATGCAGAGACTTTTGAAATACTGCACTCTCAGTCAAAGGGGGCTAGAAAGACTCCGTTTTATTAAGTCAAGCTGTTTCATATTGCTGCCGTAACAAATTACCACAAATGTAGCGTCTTGAAACAATACATTAATTCTTTTACATTTCTGGAGGCCAGAAGTCTAAAATCAAGGGATTGGCAGAACTGTGTTCTCTTGGGAGACTCTAGAAGACATTTTGTTTCCTTGCCTCTTCCAACTTCTAGAGGTACCTTTCTTGCGTACTTTGTCTCATGGCCCCTTCTGTTTTCAAAGCGTATCATTCCAATATCTGCTTCCATCTTCAAATCACGTTCTCCTCTTTGTGGTCAAATCTCCCTCTGCCTCCCTGTTTATAAGGACAGTTGTGACTGCATTTAGGAAAATCCAGGATTCCTATCTCAAGATCCTTAATTTAAACATATTTGCAAAGTCTCTTTTTGCTATATAAGGTAACATTCACAAATGCCAGGGATTAGGATCTGAATATCTTTGGCAGACGTTATTCAGTATACCACACCACCCAGAGACATTATAAAGAAGCATATAATGTCTTCATTGAGATTCTGTGTTGATAAAAAAAAAAAAAGAAAGCCTTTCATGCATCCATTCTATGAAGGAGCTTAGAGTTAAAAAAAAAAAAAAAAAAAAAAAAAAAAAGTACACCACCTATTAACTGTGGGAATTCCTATACCTTAACATTTACATTAAAAAATGTTCCTGGGGTCATGATATTTCTGGGGGCACCTACCAAAAGCAACTGCAATGCTTTTCTGCAGGGACACTTCCACAACCCAGACCACATCTAATTTCTACCCATCTCCATATTGTCATTGAAAATGTGCTCACACTCAAAAATTATAGAATATACATGAAAAAAATGACAGTAAACAGATACAAAAAATAAGAGTTTGCATGCTAAGAGCATGAGATAAAGCCATCTAAGGGAGACTACAAAATAAATGTTTAAAATAATTAAAGATGTGAAATTAACAATAAAACAGTAAGAAAAAAATAATACTCCATGGAAACAGAATAGGCAGATTTGAGAAAGAGCCAAATAGTAGATACAGAAACAAAAAATAAAATTATTGAAACTGAAAATTTTCCAGACAGTTTAGAGAGGAGACTAAACACAGTTATAGAGAGAATTAGTGCACAAAAGACAGATTTTGGATATTAGAATGCAGACAACATTCTTTTAGCAGGAGTTTAAAGAAATGGCTAAGAATTTTTTATAGTTGAAGAAAGATATGAAACTTTAGATTGGAGATTTACAATACATTCAGAGCAGCAAAAAGAAAAATGAATTTATACCTGTGAGGTGGGGAGAATAGAGCCTGGAACCTAAGGACTTCCAAGGAAGTCCAAGGAACCTAAGGACTTCCTAGAACTAAATCAAACAGAAACACTTCAGCTATGACAGGAAATATCCTCTTCATTTACATAGAGTGTACACCAAGTAAATAACTTTGTAACTTCACTTCAGCCTCTTCATTTACATAGGACATACGCTAAGTAACCAATGAAAACCTCTAGAGGGTATTTAAACCCCAGAAAAGTCTGTAACCAGACCTTTGAGCTGCTTGCTCAGGCCTGCTCCCACCCTGTGGAGTCTGCTTTCATTTTCAATAAATCTCCGCTTTTGTTGCTTTATTCTTTCCTTGCTTTGTTTGTGCATTTTGTCCAATTCTTTGTTTAAAAGGCCAAGAACCCAGACACCCTCCACCGGTAACACCTAGATTCTTTGAAATGAAAATACAGAACAAAACAAGGAAAAGATCTTAAAATTTACCAGAGAGAAAAGAGGAATTATACACAACAAAACAAACTGGACAAACAACAGACTTCTTAGTAGCAAACCTAGAAACCTGAAGACAATAGAATATTATCTCCAATGTGTTAGAGCAATTATATACAAGAAAAAAGATAAGAAAATGTATAAATAACATGTGTCTAAATCCAAATAAGCACAAAGTATTAAAAAATAACAATGACTAATTGGGATGCTTAAAAGAGGTAGAATTAAACAGTCGACAATTCCAAATACATAGAATTTAGGATGAGGTTTATTGGATTATTGGTGGTTTTACATACTGGTGTGAGAAAGATTTTGATTAAACGAAGATCATTTTTAATGTTAAGTAGGCATATTAACAATTTAAGGGTAACACCTAAAAGAGAAGAGATACAAAGTATAATTCCAACCAGTAGAGGAAAAAAAAGAATAACATTCAATTAATTAAATGGAAAATGGATATTTCATATGTAATAAAAATATTAACAACAATAATCACATAAGAATATTACACACCAATCTCAGGATGGCAGTTATTTATTAGGATGGCCACTTCAGGGTTTGGAATTCTGCTGGAGTTTAATGGTATATTAAGAGGGGGATGGGGGAGTAAATATGACCGAAAGTTAACATTTTATACTAACGAGGTACAAGTTTTATTATGGGAGTCAAATAGTTGGATATATTATTCACTGTATTTTAAAACCATATGATAACTAAATGAAAAGAAGCAAATAGCACCAGATTAGGAATTAAAATCTCTGGATCAGTTTCAGGCTCTGACCTTAACCTGCTATCTGACCTCGGACATCACTAACCTGTTTTGTATCTCACTGTCCTCTATTGTAGAATTAATGTCCTAGGGTAGATAATCTTTTAGTCACAACTCTGGAGTTTGATGACTCTCCAGTCATCTCTCCATTTTGATTTGCTCCCTGAACCACAGAGCTGAAAGGAAATACAAAACCCCTTATTTTATAGAGGTTTAGATTAGATGATCCCTGTATTTCCTCTGAGCTGAAAACTGAAGCACAGTTTTCCTTTCAGCAGAAAACTGAAGTCCAGAAAGGAGGCATGTTTTTGGCAACGTCACATAGAGTTCAAGTGAACAAAGAACTGTTATCCTAAGCTACAGTTCAGGCTGTTTCTTCACGTTCTGAGGCTTTATCTGTCTCTCAGTGGTGGTCTGAGGACAAAGGAGACAATGTCCACAGTAGGGAAGGCACCAGAATAGATAAGGACAACCTATTAGCACTGGGCTAAATTAGACCCAATATTATCCTTTATTAAGTCAAGCTGAGAAGTTGAATGCAGGGGGCGTTTTATATGTCAGCACTGTACCAATTATGAATGGACTGATTAATAAATAAACAAACAAATACTAGGAAACCAGGCCTGTTTTAGTGCTTCAAATTCACAGTAACACCCTGTTAACATGAACTTCAAGCATTAACACTAATAACCACACTAATCACAGCATTGAAAACTCCAAATTAATTCAAATGCTGCTCAATAGACCATCACTGCGTCATCACTGCCTGATACTTTTCTATGTGTTCAGATCTCTATGCAGTAATTAAATCCATTAACATGTAAAACTGGCTTTTATTCTCAAGGGGAAAAATTAAAAAGGGAGCTGAATAACAAAAATCCTGGTGATGGAACTGCAACTTCTCACAACTTCAATTACATCCAAATTCTTGGCCTTTTCTTTCTAAAATAGCAGCTCTCCTGCTCCCGGCTTTGCATCCAGACCCAAAGCATTTCACACACACAGAAATATGACATAACTTAATGAAGGGGATGAGCATAGGTCTTAGAAACAGGAAACTTATACTGAGGTCATGACTCTACCTCATATATATATGTAAGACCTCAGTTTTATACAGCACATTCTTTCTCTGGCCTTCATCTTCCCAATATGTGAAATGGGAATGTCAAGTGCTCTCCCAGGCTGATTGTAGGAATCAAATGAGATGATCGAAGTGAAGGTGCTTTGCAAATGCTGAAGGACTTTACAAAATGAGCTGTTGTTCTTCATGATGTTCAGAAGCTCATAGGAGATTACATTTATTCTGAGTGAGGTGTGGGAGCAGTGTAGAATGAGAAAATAAGATGTAATTATCGTGCACACTAAGACCTACTGAAGAATACCTTTTAAAAGAAGATATACTCATGACTCTCCTACAAATACAAAATAAATACATGCCAAAGGCTTTATTTAACTCATTAATTAATGAGGGAATTGGTAGATGTTACAATGAATTCAAAAACAAACTGGGAGTGTCACACATTTTTAGTCAAATATGGAATGCTGAAATGAATTTACAAAAGGATACAAAAGTGGTCACTATCTGCCGGAAATAAATCAGTTGATTTCCATTAGATCCAATTTGCATTTCTATGGACAATAATTATTTGTATTCCTATCAGCTTTCTATAACTTCATTTCTATCTTATGGGGTTGTAAAATAACCTAGTCAAAGATACGGAGAGAGCTGGGCACAGTGATGTCCTCCTGTAGCCCCAGCTACTCAGGAGGCTGAAGCAGGAAAACTGCTTGAGCCCAGGAGTTCAAGACCAGCCCAGGCAAAAGAGCAAGACTGCCATCTTAAAAGACAAAACACAAGTCAAGGAGAGGCAGAGATAACCCAGGTAGCTGAATGAATCAGGACAGCCGTCAAGTGTCAAAATTTTTCACAAATATCCCTTACAGATCCTTTATTGTAAAAATCCCAGATCTAGTCAAAACAGCTTTCTGAATTCTGGCTTCATTACTTGGCTGGGCTTCAGGATATTTATCAACTATCCTGGTTTTCCAACTAATTTGCTGTGTGGGATAACTTCAGGCAAGTCCTCTTCTCCCAGCCAGGTCTCAGATTCCCTGTCTGAAAAATGAATGCATCAGATCAGTTGATCATTGGCCTTATATGACAAAACAATGAGAGAGTAGACTGAAAATGCTTTATACAATTGAGATAGTTAATCTCCCCATGAGGAAATATTTATATTAGTATTATTCGACCACCTTGAACAGAGAAAGAAACATCATATGGCTCTCCAGTTGTTTTACCTCTTAAATACATTTGTTTAGAAAGACAAACAAAATAAGAATTGTCAGGGAGAGACCATGGCGAGTACTCTGCATGCTAACGCATAATGTTAATTAATTTTATGTGTCACCTTGGAAGGTGTTCTTGGATGAGACTAACACTTAAATTGATCAACTTTGAGTAAAGCAGATTACCCTTCAGAATGCTGGTGGGCCTCATCCAATCAGTAGATGGCCTGAATGGAAGAAAAACATCAGCCTCACAAGCTGGATAGAATTCTCCAGCAGACTGCCCTCCCAATGAAAGTCTGGGAACCCTTATTTGTGGGAGGGAGAAAGGCCTGGTTAGTGGCCCCAGTGGCCACAAAGGCCATTCCATGGAGCCTATCAAGGGACCTCAGCTCTGGTTCAGAACCACCACTTCCTACCTGGGCAGGAGTCACATCAACAGACATTCTTGGCTTTCCTGACAAGTGAGCTCTGAGGAAGTGTCAGGGAACTTGAGCACTGAATGGCAAGGATGGAGAAAGGATCATGCCCAATCATAAAGCACCTGAAAGAAGAAACGACCTCCTAAGATAAGGCTTAGTGCCCACCCTTGCTGAGACTCAGAATGAAGATACAGTAGTATCATAGAAAATTCTGTAATATCACTTACTGAGTCCTGCTGATGTGCCAGGAGCTGTGCTAGGTACACTTTACATAAATTGCCACACATGATCATCTCAACTGTGCTGAAAGCTAGAAGCATCATTCTCATTCAACAGATGAGGAAACTAAGCTCAGTGTAAGAAAATAATTTCCCCTAAATCACCAAGCTCTGGGAAAAGATGTCCCAAGGAAAGAGTATGCCTGAAGACAAAGGGCCATCAAGACAGAGACTAAGGACACCTGTGAACACCCACCACATGAGCTCGGGCAAAGAGGGAGGGTGGCAAGAGATTAGGAGACAGGTCAGGCAGGCAGGCTTGGATGGGGGCCAGCATGTCTACCTGTCCCTTCAAAAAACTCGCTGCCGTTCATTATAAATCGGTGGTCACCAGCAACATGTCACCTCCTCCTAATTAAACCTTATCAGTCAGCCAAGGAAGAAGTTATGGTTGGTTCGATAAAGCCTTGTGGGCCCAGCCAGCTAAGAGCAGAGCAGTTTACCGGTTACCGATGGGCTTTAATTTGCTAAAAATTACATCACTTTTCAGAGAGACTAGGCAGCCACTGATGCAAGCTCACATTTCTTGAGGGAGCTCATTGGAGATGCTAAGTGAGGCATGTAATAGGAAATGGATTACAAGAAAGAAGAGTTACCTGAAATATTGACTGTCTTGAAAAACATTGCAGGTCTGAGTATGAGGTGAGTGAGTTAGAAACTACCAGCTCTGCCACCTTGAAGCCGTGCAGTCTTGAGCAAGCAGCTTACTTTTGTGAGTTTCTGAAAATGGAGATGTTACCATAGGCCTGTAGTGACTACCAAATGAATGTGCAAATGTGAATGGGTTTTTATATATTAAAGTACAGGTCAGCAAACTTTTCCTGCAAAGGTCCAGATGTAAGTAATGTAGGCTTTGTGGGTTAAACAGTCCCTACTGCAACTACTCAACACTGCTGTTGCAGTGTCAAAGCAGCCATAAACAATATATAACACAGGTGCAGGACAGTTCTCCAGGTGGCCTTGGACCAACCCAGCTCTCTCCCCTTCTCGCTGTTGTTCCCTGGAATAACTGTAAAGTATGCTGAGAATGCAACATCCTGAGACAAGGAGAGACTGGCTGGAACAGGCCGACTCTGTTCCAGTTTCCACCTAGAAACGGGATGTTCTTCAACACATTAGCCTAGTGAGTCCTTTTATACCCTGGGGAGGGTGTAAAACCCAGGGTTGTCTGCTTTTCAGGGTCCCTCAGCAGTAATGCAAGTGGGGCACATGCAGATGAGACCTCATTTACCTGGCAGCTTTTCTGAGTTTGGGGGGAGAAGCTCACAATCAATCCTACACTTCTGTTATCCCTTGCTGTTTATCTGTAAATAATAAATTTGTTTCATGTAATTTGTTATGTTTGAGGATCTTCTGCCTTTCCAGACTCAGACAAGTTGGTAACCAGTGCACAGTGAATGTGCTTCACAAATGAGTGTGGCTATGTTTCAATAAAACTTTATTTGTGGATGCCAAAATTTAAATTTTAGGTAATTTTTACACTTCATGAAACATTTTTCTTCTTTTGATCTTTTTTTGACTATTTAAAGTACAAAAACATTCTTAGCTTTAGACCATACAAAAAGAAAGTGGTCCAGATTTGGCCACTGGGCCAATTTCTTCCCCAAAGTTCTATGTAAATGTGGAAAACACAATAGAGAAGGGAGTTGTGCAAAGAGATAAATAAGACTACATCTTTCTTATTGAAAAAGCCACTAGTTGCTAAGCATTGTGGTGCTAACGTGAAGGAATGAGAAGTCTGGGAAAAAACAGGCCAGTGTAGTCCGCAGCTACTGAGGAAGGGATTCCCAGAAGGTGGGGAATTTGGTTTGAACTGGAAGGTGGAGTGAGATTTCAGTAGGTGAGCCCAAGGTAGAAGGATGGGGATTTAAGAAGGGAAGGGAGAGTGAGGGCAGAGAGGAGATAATAGAAGACCTAATGAAAGACAGCCAGACAGAGGAATGTGGTAATCACAGGTGGTGCTGGGACTCCAGCTTGAGGCTCCTGGCTGCCATGCAAGTGTTCATTCCATGTTCCAGCTGCCTGATAAATTGTGTGGACACATCAGAAAATTTAGAAGTGCCCTGCTCTAGGAGAACCTATCGTCACATTGGGAGATAGAAAGACATTCTGGAGAAAGATATTTTAAAATACCCTAATAACTGACATGAGAGAAACAGTAATGAAATAGTAGTGCTCTTACTGAGCACCTCTTTAATTGAATATTCAGTATTCTGCAGGTATTATCTCACTTGGGACTCACAATAACCTTTTGAAGAAGGTCTGAGTATTCTCATTATTCCCATTTTATAAATGAGAAAATTGAGAAAAGAGGGGAGAATTTTCCATGAGGCTCAGTGACCAGACTTAACAATGATAAACATTCGCATGTTGTTTCCCAAAGACTCTCAGAGGGGATTGAGAGATCGAGTAATGATCTAAGGGCTGTGGTCAGCTGGCCTCCAAGGTAGATGGAAGCATGTCAGAGGTGGAGCAGCTGGAGTGTTCAGAAGGAGTGGCACAGTGGTGGTCCACGTAAGTGACTCAACACCAGCCTGATTGTTTACAGTGGTTGCAGACTTCTTTCATCCATTGGCAAGCCTGGAGTGGCTCATGAGAATGAATACAGATGCCTTGCAGGGAATGGATATTCCAGAAGGAGTCCTAGTAGCAGCAGTATAGGGGTTAGAAATAATTAAATAACATTTTCAGCTCTCCTGAGAGCCATTGGCCTAGAACAAAGAGGCAAGTGAGAAGAGGAAGCTGAGAGTTATTTGTGTGTTGTTAATGGGACTTTAATCAACAGACCCCCACCCTTTCACCAGCAGCAGCCGGTCCCTGCAATCTGCAGAGACTGTATTCTCACAAAGCACCCATTCAAGTAACATGAATGCTGGCACAATGCAGCAATCAGACAGGCCCCAGCTTCTCCATGGCACTACACCTGCACCTGTTATCATGGCAGGAACTTATTTATCAGCCCTTAGAAACTTACATAATGGAGAAGTTTATCTATCATCAGTTCTCTTTCAGGCCATGGGGATAGAGATATTTATAAGCCAATACTAAAGGCAAACCAGTCTCTTTCTAGAGAACCAGTAAACCCATGTGATTCTGGGCAGCTACAGGTCTACCATCGATGTTAACATGACAGAGTTCCTTGGACTGTGAACCACCTCTAGCTCTGGGTGTGGGGATAAGGGTGGTATTAGTGGCTGTAGCTGGAATCGGGGGATGGGAGCTGCAATAGCATCCACCCCACCACTGTTGGTGAGAATGCATGAGCCAGCTTGTCAGGTGCGGAAGAAGACTGAATGCTTTTTTGATTGCTATAATTGCAGCAAATTGGACGCTTGAAGAGTGCCTCTTCAATGAGAAGAATCTCATGAATGAGACTTAGGGAAGAGGGCCCTCTTTGGATCCCTCTCCTTTGTCCCATGTGTATGAAATAATTCCCCAGCCATTATGGACTGTGAATAAAGTGCTAATTTTAGTTGTTCAAGCTGAACAAAGACCCTGGTTGGAAGATCCGGAAGGTGATTCATCCTATATGATGTTTGCATGGTGGAAGCTAAAGGTCTTGATAGGAGTCCCTGATTATTCCAAACTTTCCATACAAAGAGTTAGACAATTTTTTTTTTTTTGAGAAGGAGTTTTGCTCTTGTTGCCTAGGCTGGAGTGCAATGGCATGATCTTGGCTCACTGCAAACCTCTGACTCCTGGGTTCAGGTGGATTCTCCTGCCTCAGCCTCCCAAGTAGTTGGGATTATAGGTGTGTGCTACCACACCTGGCTAATTTTTGTATTTTTAGTAGAGACAAGGTTTCATCATGTTGGCCAGGCTGGTCTCAAAGAGTTAGACAACTTTTTAAGTGGTCATCTCAACACCAGCAACCAAATGGACTCCAGTACCTTCTCTTCTGTTTAAGGTTCTCTCTTGGCAATCCTAGGTGCTTTGAGTGTGGGCATTCTCCTCTAAGTTTTCTTAATTGGGAAGACTCAGAAAGGCAGCAGTGAAGCCAGAGTCAATGAAAGACCAAAAGTCAAAAGCCATAGAGACACAACGTAAAACCAAGCCCAGTGGTCTTTGGCACCTCTGGGAAAAACAGACAAGAGTTGAAAGAATATCAGAACCTAAGTGGGAATAGAGGCTCTGGAAATAGATCAGCAAAGGCTTTGGGATGGATGAGACAATGGAACAAGTTCTTGAGAGAAAAGTAGAAGACTTTAGGTAAAGTAAGAAGAATTGTTATTTTAGCAGAGGAAAAAAATCCTCAGCATATTCAAAGGCACGTGTATTAATGCAGATGTTTTCTATAACACGTAATGGAAAAGTCTAACTTGAACTATTTCAAACACAGGATAACATAATGACTCAGTTAACTGGAAAGCCTAGAGTTCAAGCAGGCTTCCAAGATGGTTGATTCAATGGCTCAATGATGTTTCTTTCATTCTGCCATCCATAATGTTGACTCTAGGCTACAACTGGTTCCTTCTGTGTTTGTCAGCTGAGGATAGCACAATCAGTGTGATAACTCCTTTTTAGTATCTAGTGGAAGAGGAAATGCACTTCCTCCAACCATTGAGTAAATATCTGGCAACCTCCAACTCCTGGGTTCAGGCAATTCTCCTGCCTCAGCCTCCCAAGTAGCTGGAATTACAGGTGTGCACCACCACACCCAGCTAATTTTTGTATTTTTAGTAGAAACAGGGTTTCACCATGTTGGCCAGGCTGGTCTCAAAGAGTTAGACAATTTTTTAAGTGATCATCTCAACACCAGCAACCAAACGAACTCTAGTACCTGGCTTAGTTCTGGATAACTTGAAGCAACCACTGCGGCAAGGAGGTTATGCTTAGCCTGATTTACTCAGATGGATGTTGGAGAAAACAACAGTATCCATGTTATCACAGTAGCAACAGGCTTTAAAGTAAATTGTCCCATATATCGTACTTCATTTGGGCAGAGTAGCAAGACATAAGAGGGTAGAGAATAGGATCTAGACTGATGACTTTTGAGTATTAGGCAAAAGTCACTTGACATGGTCTGATAACCCATCTTTTAACAAGCTCCACCCTAAAACACTACCATTGTCTCTCCCTTGAAGCATGTATCTCTTTGGCCTTTTATTGTACTTACCAATGCAGTTTTCTTCTCTGTAAGCAAAGAAGGGAGTCCTACCTGCCTGATGACAGACTAACTGGCACCTAGCAGTCCCTCAGTGAATGTATTATTGAAACAGACCCATCATCTCCTTGGGCTTTCCCTCCGTAGGTTTAAGAAACATTCAGAGAGACACCTTCTTAAGTTCTTTGTGGCAACCAGGAGGTTTGAATGTCAGAAGCTGAGTAGCCTACACCTAGGCCTTTCTCTCTCTCTCTTCTCCCAAAAATTTGCTGTGTGACCTTGCCTAAGGTACTCACCAGCTCTGTTTCAGTTTCCTGATGTGTATTAAGAGAAATTGACAATATGATGGTTTTGTACTTTGTCAACTTAGCTAAGCTGGAATTACAAATCTTGGAGTCCCCTTGTCTATATAATTTCAGGTTAACTTTGGCCACAAATTAGTGTTCCAAGTCACGTGAGATTTGAAAGGGGAAAGTGAAGAAGGGCTATTTTATTTTCTTTATCCTCTAAAGGTTAATGAGGGCAGCTACAAGCTCTTGCACATGGTCACTGATATGCTGGCTTACTTGGTTGGTTTAGAGCACAGTTGACACTGCAGCTCCTTCAGCTCCTGCCAGATCCCCTCTTTCAACTTCTCTGAGTACTGGGACAAGAGCAGGTGTGACTCTATCATGCAGGCTGCCAGCTTATCTTGTAGGCCAACAGCATCACCGAGATTGAAGAAGCAGCACATATTGTTCCAGCTAATTCTTGCAGATTCTAGTCTGTCCTTGATATTCCTACTTGATGTCTATCTTTTCTTCTATGTTTCTGGCCCTGCTGACATTAGGGCCAGCACCAAAAGCAGAAACTGCCTCCCAAGGTAGCAACATAATGAGCTCCCACAATTATGTCTGGTCTAAGCCTTGTAATATATGCCATATTCTATGCTACTCAAAGGGGTTCTGTTTTTCTGATTGAACCTGAATGATACAAATAATTTATTGAATGTTCACTATGTGCCAGGCACTTTTCCAAAACTTTGACTATATGAATGCATTTAAACCTCATAAAATCTCTTCTGAGGTAGGTAATATTTTATATTGTTTCTCTTGTATAGATGAGAAAACTGAAGCATGGGGAATTTAAGTAACTTACCCCAAATCATCCAGCTTGTAAGAGGCTGAGCCAGGGTTTGAACTCTGACAGGCAGCTAGAGCCTAGGCCTCTGTCCACTGTCTCATTTGTAGAATAAAAGGCTATTCTAGATATCTTTGAATTATCTTCCAGTTTTTAACACTCTATAAAATAGGTTCTGTATTTATTTTTTAACTCCTAGAATAGTATACTTCAAAGTGTGATCTCATGATCCTTTATATCAGAATTACCTGGAAAACTGGTTAAAACATAGGTTCTCTAGGCCCTGTAGGTCTGGGGTGTGGCCCTGTATGTTTATAACTTTTCCAGGTTATTTTGATGCACACTGAAATTTGAGAATTTCTCACTGCCCTAAAAAAAAAATAAGAAAAAGGTGTGTGTGTGTGTGTAGGGGTGTGTGTGTGCACATGTGCATGCGTGTGTATTCGAAGAAAGTAAAGCTGGAATGAGTCCCTCTAGAGGTGGGTCCTCCTCTAGGCCTACATTTCAAGTGGAGGACTGTGCTGCAGCCTCAGGTATATAGTCAAGAAGACAAATGCCATAGGGTTGGTATCAGAAAGCTCTGGCAGGATTTGCCTCTGCTTCTCCCAAAAGCACCCCTAGAAACAGTTTCGGAGTTCTTCAGTGAGACAAGTTGTCATCCAGCTGCCGTGATGTGCCAGGAGGCAATGAGAGTGGCGGCAGCCACAGGGGCATCAGTGCCATTTGCATCCTACTCCCTGACCAGCCCTTTGTTAATGAGAAGTGTCACTCTCTCCTCTCTGGCGGGGGGGGGGTGATTATCAGTCATTTATCTTCTCTTGGGAAGTCAGAGCCATGCTGGCTAGGATGAGCGGAGGTTCACACTGGTGACCTTGGCTATTAACAGCCCCTGGGGTCTGGCTCCTGGAAGTGAAGCAACCCATAGCCTGTACAAATTGGAGTTGGAAGAAGACAAGGCGTGGTGATGAAAAGCCTCTTCAAGGCCGCTTGTGGTCATCATTAGCAGGCATGCAGGGCTGATAATAAGCCCTCTTCCATGCACTGATGCTGGCCTTGGGGCACAAGCAGTCTTGCTGAAAGCAAGGAAGCAGGCCCCCTCAGGTCTAAGATGGTCCCCTATAGGCGGAGTACACTTAATAGCTTGCAACAGGTTTTCCTAGACCCTGTCTCATTTGAGCTTCTTCCCACAAATCTTGGGATAAATAATCTGAGGAACTTAGAAACCGACTGGGGAAAATATTACTAATAATTTCTTCCTTACATATTTGGTCTAACTTTTCTCACAAAGTGTGTCATTTAGAAAAGGTATTTTAACTTTCCTAGATGTGATGGTATGAGGCAAGTATTAGGTGACAGCGAGCTACTATGTACTATATTTGGATAATTACTTCTGTGATACAACTTAAGTCTGCTAAACTTAATTTGGCTTATTACTTCTGTGATACAACTTAGTGCTGCTAAAATATCATCAGCCCCATTGGACAGGTGAGGAAACTGAGGCTCAGAGAAGTTACATAGTAACACATTAAGTTTTCTCAAAAATAATCTTATGGGAATTTGAGGAGGTATTGATGCAATTACATGATGCAGGTGGAGGTGTAAGCTAAAGAAAAAGGCTGATTACTGCAAATGCACCTTTGTACCAACCTCCTGATAGGGAATTTCTCAAGGCCAGAAATTGGTCCTAACATTTCTCTCCTGAGTCAGTTAAATTTTCAAGCCCAGAGCAAAAATAAGCCAATCTCATGCTACCTTGACTTTGAAATCAGGATAATCCTAGAAGGCAATTCTCCTTTTCTTGTGAAAGAACTTTCACAGTGCTTGCATTCCTGGCCAGCTTTCCTAAGAGAGTTTGGCCTGTGGCTTCTCTATCCTACATTGTTTTTGCTCGAGAATAAAGAAGAAAAAAATCTTCTCACTTCATTTCTTGACTCCTTTTAAGAAGAATCCCAGTTGAGGTCTCATCACAGGCTCAGATGCATATCCTATAAACACGAATTCTAGATGCTTATCTTCCTGTGTTGGGAGATATTTAGTAGAAATTTCAGTCAGACTCTTACTTAGTGCAACAACTACCTCTAAGGTCAGCGAGACCACTACATAACCAACTACCCTCTCCCTTTGCTGAAACATCTTAAATACGGTAAAATCCCACCATCCTAAAACACTGAAAGATTGCATCGAAATGTTAGAAGAATAAGTTTAGAAGAGAGACTGTAAATAATTTGAGGGAAGGAATTATGTCCAGTTTGTTCACCTCTGATTTCCAGAGCTTTGACCTACAACCCGGCACATGGTAGGTTCTTCCTACATAATTCTTGAGTAACTAAATAAATGAATAAATGAATGAGTGAATGAATGAATAAATAAATAAATACATGGACAAATTTATTAGATTTCCTGACAACTCTTCCACCACGCTTGTCTCTTACCTGGTCCTCCTGCTTCCTGGATCTCTACTCTAAGCCATGCTAGGACATCTGCCCCAGATTGGTGGTCCCATCACACTACTTTTCATCAAGTGACAACTCTGCTAGAAGTATTCATTGACTCCCTCTTGATGGAGTTGGGACGAAGAAAAGCTTAAGACTTAAATGGCTGGATCCGGACCCTTTGAATTCTGTTGCTAAATATTTCTAGGAACTACCCCCAAAAATATATGCCAGATACCATGTAAATAATTGTTATGTTTCTCCCCATTCTACTGGTAAGTACACAGGTCAAGCAAGGTACCTTACTTCCTATTGTCAAACTCAAATCTAAATCCTACAGTTGTTTACCTTTCCAATGGTGAGAAAAGGCCAGCCCAGAACATGCTCAACATCAGCAGCAACAAAAAAGGAATTTTCCTTGATGCAGGCTTATCTAGACCTCTGGAAATGCGGCCAATCAATACACTGGGCCTGACCAACCATGGGAACAAGGCTTCTTAATCTGTTGTTCAAGGCTCTTCACAGTCACACTCTATCAGGGACTATAGCCAAACTAACACAGAGTTTCAAACCAGCCTCCTTTCACTCCCAATATGGGTCTTTCACCATCTAGCCAGACCACTCTGCCCAATATTTGCTGACCATCCCGGCAAATTTCTCTCTATATATCTTGGCTCTTAAATCTTCCTGTATTGATGTCCCCTCCTATGCCTCCTCTGCCCACTGTTTTTGCAGGACTAGCTCAATATTCCCCTCCTCTCTGAATTCTCCTCCTCCCATGCAGAGGGTAAAATACAAAGGCAAAAACCTCTTGTGCTGTGTCTAACCCCACCACCCGATGCACAGAACAGGCATGCACTGAGTAGAGTAAAGAGAAGTACTGAGTTTGGAGACAAAAGTTCTGGGGTAGCTTTATACTTACTGAAGTAAAAATTTGGCCTACTCACTTAACCTACCCACATTCCAATTTCTTTATCTTAAAAATTGGGATAATTTCTACCTCACAGAGTTGTATGACTTAAGTGATATCTAGTATTCACCCAACCGGGTTTTCTGGGTGCCAGGTGCACAGTGACTGATGTATAGTAGGTGTTTAATAAATATTATTGAATGTTATTAAATACTAACCTTATTTGTAGGACTTGTCCAGTTATGGAAGAGAATTATTAGATTGAACATGAAATCTGTCTTGTAGTTTGAATGTACCGTCCAAAATTCATGCTGAAATTTAACTGCCAGCGTAACACTATTGGGAAGTGGAACCTTTAAGAGGTGATTAGGTCATGAGCATTCCACCCTCACAAATAGATTACTGCTGTCATCTCAGGGGTAGGTTAGATATTGAAGGAATCGCTTTGTTATAAACGTGTGCTTTCTTTTTCTCTCATGCTTGCTTCTATTTTCCATCCTTCTGCCATGGGATGACCCTCACCAGATGCTGGTGCCATGCTCTTGGACTTCCCAACCTCCAGAACTGTGAGAAATACATTTATTTTCTTTATAAATTACCCACTTTGTGGTATCCTATCATAACAGCGTAAAATGGATTAAGACAACCTACTTTCACAGTCTTTTCCTTCTTATCTTTTTTGACTGTGCTGGACACATAAACAAAAAGAAATAGAGCAGAATTGATGACTTAATATTCCATGTTCCATATTCCACCCATTATCTATGTCCTATATCTAACAATTTGAATTTCTGCTGGATGCACTACTGAAATATCTAGCGTAAAAATAATAGGTATGAGCATGAATATGTTTTCTCATCTTTTTTTGCATCAATCACATGACATTTGTCAGGTAATATTGTATTCAGCCAGCCTCAATGTTTAGCTAGGACAATAGAAAACTTGGGAAGTACATAGTAATTATATTTTTCTTTTTAATTTTTAGAGGTGAGGTCTCACTCTGTTGCTTAAGCTAGATTGCAGTTGCGGCAGCACAATCATAGTTCACTGCAGCCTTGAACTCTTGGGCTCAAGGAGTGATCCTCCTGCCTCAGCCTCCCAAGTAGCTGGGACTACAGGCATGCATTACCATACCCCGCTAACTTTTATTTTTGTTTCTATTTGTTTGGGTTTTTTTAGATATGGGTCTCACTATGTCACCCAGGCTGGTCTCAATCTCCTGACCTCAAGTGATTCTCCTGCCTCAGCCTTCTGAATTGCTGGAATTACCAGTATAAACCACTGTGCCTGGTGGTAATTATCTTGGAATACACAAAAGCCTCTCATAAAAAGATGAATTAGACCTTATCTGTGTGTCTGCAGCAGAAAATTATTACAGGTGGGTGGAGATTATAAGAAGGTAGATTTCCCCTAAGACATAGTAAAAAGAGTCAGGACATCCCTTCAGATATGTGTGTGTCTGTGTATGCATATGTGTGGTTGGGGTTGGAAACCACTGAATCCAGTCTGCAGCATGAGACTTTTATGATTCCATCAGAGATCAAAGCTGAGTAGAAAAGAAGCCAGACACTTCTTACTCAATATTGGGAGCTTCACTAACTCCATTTTCAATTGACAAATTGACTCCATTCTTAATTGATAAAAATCCACTCTACCTGAACCATCCTCAACACCCACTCCTAAACCTATTCACACATGTGCACACATGTACATGCACACACATACACACAAACACACACACACACACACACACACACACACACACCTGTCGTTTGTTCTTGGGAGCTGATCTTATTTTAATAGGTTCCTGGAAAGAATAACTGACAGCCTCAGCTTTCACAAGATGCCATCAAATAAAAAACTCTAGAATGGGACACTCTGCTCACTTTGCCCCAGGAATTTTGTGCCTGCCTGTCTGAAATTTGGCTGATGACCAACATCAGTGAAGGCTTGGGGTGCTAAGATCACATGCTTCAATCTTAAACCCTTTTTATATCGAGAAAAGATAAAGAATCTGAGTAAGGGGAATCTCATCCTTTGTAAAGAGGTAAGGCTTCCTAGAAGGAAGTGGAGGGGGTGGAAATTTGGATAGAGGCCCTTGAACAATGAGGCCCTTGGTATGAAAGAGGCAGAAATTATTGAACCTGAGGACAGAAGAACCAGACTGAGATTTGGTAAAATGGCCACAGAGAACCCCCTCACAGGTCTTTAAGTGCCTTCATTTTTGAGATTCAAAGCAATGTTTACATTTTTTACAACCATGCTCTCTTCCTTTTTATGTAATAATTCTCTTTCAAGATAATTGAAACTCCTTAGAAAAGAAATTTGCATGACACCATATACCCAGAGAGACTGGTGTTAAGAAAATGAAGAAACAGAGTGAAAAAAGAGAAGGAGGAAGCCCTTGTGCTCCACCCGTACTTTCAATCTTCTGTGTTTTCTAGCAGACAGGGCATTAGTAGAACGAAAACGAAAAACATGCCACACTCCATTAAGACATGGAGTCGATATCCCCACCCCAAAGCTCGGCTGGCTTTGTGATTGGCTTTAACCAATAGAATGTGTCAGAAATAATGTGCTATTTTCGAGGTTAGGCCTTAAGAGGCCTTGTAAGCTCCATGTTTGCCACCTTGGAAAGCTACCCAGAGACCATGTCAGAATGGCAATTGAGCCTAGGGAAGAACGAGCAGCCACTTGCAGGAGAACCAAGGAGTCCTAGTCACTGTCAGCACCAACTGCAATACCTGACACTCAGGCCATGTTGCCTCTTCTAGCCTAGCCAAGCTTTCCAACTGAATGCAGCCCTAGCAGGGATCCCAGGTGAAACCAGCAGAGCAGACTCCCCAGCCAACACTTCAGATCATAACAAATAATGGATCATTGTTTTAAGCCACTACATTTTGGGGAGGCTTATTAAGCAACAGCCCCTTTACTGGAGCATGAGCTCCAGGTGATGCCCAGAGGATTTGCAGGGCAGCCATGGAAAAACCATAGCAATAGGAGAACTCCCCAGTGCTAGGGAGAACTCCAGTGAGGGCAAAGCCATGGGCAAAGATAGGAGAAAGCTGTTTTCCTATACAGATTGGAGAATGCCGGTCTCTGAAAAGAGAAGGGAGGTGACTCGGCAGATACTTAAGAACTAATAAAAGGAAGAGCTGTCTAAGAATGGAATGGACTGTTTCAGGAGGTGCTGTGTTCTCCAACATTAGGGGCATTCAAGCATAAGCTGGATGGCGACTGAAGGGCAGAATTTGAGCTCTATGTAGTTGGATCTCTGAGGTCAGTTTCAACCCCAGGCGTTTTATTAGGTTCTCCAAGACCTATTTGAGAAGATGGAAGTATATGCATGATTATGTCAATAAATCTATCATGTTATCTTCAGAATAGGCCCTGCTTTATCAAAAGTAAAGCATACATGAGAGAGAAAATTCCTCTGTGCGCACAATTTATTGACATTTATCTGACCAGGCTAGTCAGAGCACACAGACAGATACCCAAACAGGCGGCACCAGAGGACTGTGACAATGGATTACCGGAAACATGTCTGACTTAAAAATGAGGCCTCTGGGAAGAGATTACATCTTTTTTTTTGAGCCTTCTTTTGGGTCCAGGCCGTATTGTTACCATTAAGTGAATGCGTAATATAATCATAATAATGACAACAGCAATAGTAATAACGTTAATAGGTAACAGTCTGACTCCCTGTTGCCCTCTTACTGCCTGCGACTCATCTGTCACTAACATGAGCTGTCTCTCCATTCTCTTCAGAAGGGGTTCATAAAATGCCGTGGGATGTGTTTGCCTCTGTAGCAAAGTGCTGCTTCCTTCCAGAAGGTGGACCCTCTTGAAATTTCTTAATAAGAAAGGCTGCAAGATTGATGCATACTTATTACATTGCCTTTCAACAACATTCTTTTTGTGACATGCCCAGAATCGGATAAATAACCCAAGGAGGCAGCTGAGCTGTGATTAAGAAACCATCAACTAACGAATTTTTTACCTGGGAAGGACTATATGGGATCATTCAGGCTCAACCAGAGTTTAATGCTGTAATCTGGAATTGGAAAGACAAGAAGCTCGGAGCTGGAGTTTGGCAAGGTAAGGGGTTAGTGTTGTGCCAGGGCTGTTCTAATTGAGAGGCAAGCCTGAGGAGTCAGTCCATAAGGAGAGGCATATCAGAAATCAACTAAGCGAGGCATACCAGCCAGTGTGATGGCAATGATGATGAACTGGGTGCCTCAAAGACTCGGATTTAGTTCTAGTTCTGTTGGAAAACACACATTTCTGAGCTTCGTTTTTACATTTGTAAGATTAGAAAAATAATCCTAATACTGTTTAATCTCATGGGGTAATGTTGAAAAGTCCACATAAAAACATTGGTAGAAAAGTACTTTGTCAACTAAAAAATATCATAAGAGTTACAAGGCATAACTGTAAAGTCTTTATATTATTGAAGTATAAAAATTGTTTACCTATAACTATATATAATAGAAGTCAGATATATATATGTGTGTGTGTGGTGTGTATATATATATATATATATATATTCTCCCAATTTAGTTTGACTATTCATTTTCCTTAATGGCTTTTTCTAAGAAAGTTGTGCTTACACTAGGATCACAAATATATTCTACTAAAAGTTTTGTAGTTTTAGCTTTTATGTTTATAATCTATCTCAGGTTAGTACTATAGTATGATGTAAGCTATGGATTGAAGTTTATTTTATTATCTACAGGGAGCCAGTTTTTGCAGCACCACGTGTTTAAAAGAATGTCTTTCTTCATTAGATTTCTTTGGCGCTTTAGTAAAATATCAACTCACCGTATACATGTGGGTCTATTTCTGTACTCTCTGTTCTATTCCATGAATCTATTTGTCTGTCTTTCCCTAATACCACACTGTTTTGATTATCATAGCTTTTAATAAGTTTTAAAATAAGGTAGTATCTGCCTTCCAAAGTTTATCTTCTCTTATAAAATTGTTTTGGTTATTTAAGGTTCTTTGCATTTCCGTATACATTTTAAATTTAGCTTATTAATTTATGCAAAAAAGCATTCTGGGATTTTGATTGGGATTAAATTGATTCTATAGATTAATTTGAGGAGAATTAATATTTTAACAACATTTAGCCTTTCAAATAATGAGCATGGGATGCCATGCCATTCACTTAAGTCTTTTAAAATTTCTCTCAGGAATATTTTGTAGTTTTCAGTATAGAGGTGTGCACATACTGCATTACATTTATCCCTAAGGATTTTATGCTTTGAAAATATTGTTGTAAATAAATTTTCTCTAATTTAAAATGCTTTAATTTTAAAATTTTATTTTAAATTGTTTTGTATGGAAATACAATTGGTTTTTCTATTGATCATGTATCCTGCAACCTTGCTAACTTTATTATTAGCTTTTGTACTTTCAAAGGATTATTTAGGATTCTCTCCATTTGCCAATAAAGATAGTTTAACTCTTGTTTTTCTTTTTCTTTATTTCCTTTCTTTCTTTTTCTTTCTTTTCTTTTTCTTTCTTCTTTCTTTCTTCTTTTTTTTTTTTTTGAGACAAGATCTCATTCTGTCACTCAGACTAGAGTGCAATGGCATGATCTTGGCTCACTGTAGCTGGGATCACAGGTATGTGCCACCACGCCCAGCTAATTTTTTTAATTTTATTTTTGTAGAGATAAGGTTTTGCCATGGTGCCCAGGCTGGTCTTGAACTCCTGGACTCAAGCTATCCACCTGCCTTGGCCTCCCAGATCTCTAGGATTACAAGCGTGAGCCACTGCACCCTGCCAAGTCTTCTTTTTCAATCTGTATGCTTGGCCTCTTTCTTTCTTTTTTTCTTTCTCTCTCTTCTCCCCTCTCCCACTTCCTCCCTTTCCTATCCTCTTTCTCCTCCTTCTTCTTGTTTTTAGACACTGCTTAGAAACTCCAATTCAACTCTGAATACAAGCAAAGTGGACATTTTGATTTTCTCCCCCAAAGCATGTGTTGGAAACTAAATCCCTAATGCAACAGGGTTAAGAGGTGGGACCTTTAAGAGGTGATTAGGCCATGAGGGTGGAGCCTTCATGAATGGACTAAGGCTGTTATCTTGGGAGTAGGTTTATTATAAAAGGTTGAGTTTGGCCCTGTCTTTTTCTCCCTCTCTTGCCCTTCACCTTCTACCATGGGATGATGCAGCACAAAGGCCTTTGCAAGATGTAGCTGCCCATCCCCCCAACCCCACCCCACTCCAGTCTTGGACTTCCCAGCCTTAAGAATTACAAAAAAATAAATCTCTCTTCATTATGGACAAAGTACTGACTAAGATGATGAAGATAAGCCCCACTTGGTTTTGATATATTATTCTTTTTAAGATTTGTTAGATTTTATTTAATGATGTACTTTTAAGGAAATTCATGTCTACATTTATAAGAGATATTGGTTTGTGGTTTTCTTATAATGTGTCTGATTTTGGAAACAAGATTATCATAATATGTGTTGAGAAGTCCTGTCTCTTCTTTTTTCTAGAGAATCTGTTATAAAACAATCTCATTTCTTCTCTAAACATTTAATGAAATTGATGAGTAAAGTCATATAGACTTGAAATTTTCTTTTTGGAAATCTTTTCAGTAACTTTTAATTTCATTAATAGATATTGGGCTATTTATATTTTTTCTTGTTTTCTAATTAGTTTTGGTAATTTGTATCTCAAAAAATTTGCCAGATTTGTCTAAATTACTTAATTTACTGGCATTAAGGTATTAAGATTTTTTAAATGTCTGTAGATAATAAAATAGTGTTCCAATGTTAGTAATTTGTGTTTTTTCTTTTCTTCTCTTTGTAATCAAGCAAGGCTATGTGCTTGAGGTATATTAATCTTATTAATCTTTTCATAGTAGTACCTTTGCTTTTTATTAATTTTCTATATTATTTGTTCTCTTTCTATTTAGTTGATTTCTGTTTTTATCTTTTCTACGTTCTTCCTTCTGTTTATTATGGCTTCAATCTGCTCTTCTTTCTTCTAAGTTCTTAAGAAGTAAACATACATTGCTTTTAAACCTTCTCCCATAAGAACGATAAATTTCCCCATAAGAACTATTTTGACTACATCCCTGAAATTTTGATCTGTTGTATTTTCATTATGATTAAGTTCAAAATATTTGCTGACTTCCTTTATGTTTTCTTATTTGATATATTTCGTATTTAAAAATATGTTGTTTAATTTCAAATTATTGAAGATTTTCCATACATATTTCTGTTGTGGTTTCCAATTTAATTCCATTATGGACAAAAACATATTCCACTCTAACTCCAGCAAGCACAGGGAACTGGCGGGTTCCTGGGAAGCTGTGAGACCCATGCAGACCTAACCCTGGGTATGGGCCACCCATAAGGGCGGGGGAGTACAGCCCACTAAAACCTCCTCAGAACAAAGAAAAGGAAGGCACAGCACCAACCACTAAATGTGGCAACACCCATCGCCCGGGAACAGGCATGGAGAGGGGGTCATCTCCCACTCCCCTGTACACTGTTATGGACACAGTAGTGGATCTTCCTTCTAGGGAGCAGTGTGTATACTCACAGAGTGTTTTTGGCTCTTTTCTTGGTTGCTCCACTCTGTTGAAGGTGATCTCAAGATGCTTGGGTTTACAGAGAGGGCAAGGGCCAACTTCCGCTGCCTACACACAGTGGCAGGATTCTCACAATGGAAGACAGACAAATTGTGGAGTTGCCTGCCCTGGACCTGACTGGGGGAAGAGGCCCTGCCCCGAGCCCATTTTTGTGGTTGCCCTCAGAGGGGGTCTCCTTACTTCTAGCTCAGGAAAAGGAGCTGGTGCACACATCCCCCACTCCCACTGCTTTCCCCAAGACCTCAGCACATCCCAACACTCTCTTCCCACCTCTGCCCCCTGCTTCCTCCATCAGGATAGTCGTTTCCACCAGACATCAGCCTACCTGAGGGTCAGCGGGCTCTTACTCTTAAGCACCTCCTACTGGTCTTCAGCCTGAACTGAACCACCAAAATTAAAAACCTGCTACCAGAAAGGCTCAGTACTAGTCAATGAGATAAACTTCCTGACGCCTCTGCAACCTCAGCCCCACAAGATGTAGTGTGTTGGCTCATACATTCAATACATCACTACAAAAAGTAGCATATGATAAAAACACCACACAGAAGCTAACAACCAAGGAACCCATACAATGCCTCAGTCCCCTGAAAGCACCCAGAAACAACGCCGAATAATTATACATCACATTCATACACTAAAGGAAAACAAATTAAAAATTAAAAAGTGTCATCCAAACTCAAAATTAAGAAGTTACAGCTCCCTCAGATGAGAAAGAATAAATGCAAGAACTCCAGCTGTACCAAAAGCCAGAGTGTCTTGACACCTCCAAAGGATCACATCAGCTCTCTAACAATAGATCTTAACCAAATTGAAAACTTTGAAATGACAGATAAAGAATTCAAAATATGGATTGCAAGAAAACCCAAAAAAATCCAAGTTGAAACCCAATACAAAGAAACAAACAAACAAAAAAACTACTCAGGGTATGAAAGGTGAGATAGTTATACTAAGAAAAAAACCAAGTAGAACTCCTGCAATTGAAAAATTCACTAAAGGAGCCAGGTGTGGTGGCTAACGCCTATAATCTCAACACTTTGGGAGGCCAAGGTGTGATGGTTGTTTGAGTACAAGAGCTTGAGACCAGTCTGGGCAATATAGTGAGACCTCATCTCTGCACTAAAAAGAAAATAAAAAAATTAAAAACTAAAAAAATTAATATATAAAAAAAGAAAAATTCACTAAAGGAATTTCAAAATATAGTTAGAAGCTTTAACAATCAAATAGAACAAGCAAAACAAAGAATTTCAGAGCTTCGGGGCAAATCTTCTCAATTAACCCAGCCAGACAAAAATAAAGAAAAAATAATTTTTAAAAAATCTACAAAGCTTTCAAGAAATATGTGATTATGTAAAGTGACCAAACCTATGACTTATTGGCATTCCTGAGAGAGGAGAAGAAAAAACAAGCAACTTGGAAAACATGTTTTAGGTGATAATTCAGGAAAATTTCTCTAATCTTTCTAGAGAGGCTGGCATCCAGATACAAGAAATTCAGAGAAAACCTGAATGATACTATACAAGATGGCCATCCCCAAGGCATAACATCATTGAACTCTCCAAGGTGAATGCAAAAGAAAAAAGTCTTAAGGGCAGCTGGAGAAAAGAAGCAAATTAGGAATAAAGGAAATCCCTATAAGACTAACAGCAGACTTCTCAGCAGAAATCTTACAAACCAGAAGAGATAACGAGCCTATTTTTAGCCTCCTTAAATAAAAAAATGCCAGCCAAGAATTTCATATTCTGCCAAACTAAGCTTCAAAACAAAGAAGAAATAAAGTATTTCCCAGACAAGCAAACCCTAAGAAAATTCATCTACAAACCATTGCTCAAGGAAATAAGAGAGGCCAAAAACAAATGGAAAAACATTCCATCCTCATGGATAGGAAGAATCAATATTGCAAAAATGGCCACACTGACCAAAGTAATTTATAGATTCAATGCTATTCCCATCAAAATACCAAAGGCATTCTTCACAGAATTAGAAAAAACTACTTTAACATTCATACGGAACCAAAAAAGAGCTTGTATAGCCAAGTCAATCCTAAGCAAAAAGAATAAAGCTGGAGGGAACACGCTACCTGACTTCAAACTATACCACAAGGCTATGGTAACCAAAACAGCATGGTACCAAAACAGACATACAAACCAATGGAAAAGAATAGAGACATCAGAAATAAGACCACACATCTACAACCATCTGATTTTTGACAAACCTGACAAAAACAAGCAATGGGGAAAGGATTCCCTATTTAATAAATGGTACAGGAAAACTGGCTAACAATATGCAGAAAACTGAAACTGGACCCCTTCCTTAAACCTGATGTAAAATTAACCCAAAATGGATTAAAAACTTAAATGTAAAACCTAAAACCATAAAAACCATAGAAGAAAACCTAGGCAAAACCATTCAGGACATACGCATGGGCAAAAATTTTATAATGAAATCACCAAAAGCAATTGCAACAAAAGCTAAAATTGACAAATGGGATATAATTAAACTAAAGAGCTTCTGCACAGCAAAAGAAACTATCATCAGAGAGAACAGGCAACCTAAAGAATGGGAGAAAATTTTTGCAATCTCTCTATCTGACAACAGTGTAATATCCAGAATTTACAAGAAACTTTAAAAATTTACAAGAAAAAAACAAATAACCCCATCAAAAAGTGGGCAAAGGATATGAACAGTCACTTCTCCAAAGAAGACATTTATGCGGTCAACAAACATATGAAAAAAAGCACAACATTGCTGATCATTAAAGAAAAGCAAATCAAAACCACAATGAGATACCATCTCATGCCAGTCAGAAGGGCGATTATTAAAAAGTCAAGAAACAACAGATGCCGGTGAGGCTGTGGAGAAATAGGAACACTTTTACACTGTTCTTGGGAATGTAAATTAGTTCAACCATTGTGGAAGACAATGTGGTAATTCCTCAAGGATCTTTAACCAGAAATACCATTTGACCCAGCAATCCCATTACTGGGTATATACCCAAAGGAATATAAGTCATTTTATTATAAAGATACATGCATACATGTGTTTACCACAACACTATTCACAAGAGCAAAGACATGGAATCAACCCAAATGCCCATCAATCATAGACTGGATTAAAAAAATGTGGTATATATGCACCATGGAATACTATGCAGCCATAAAAGGGAATGAGATCGTGTTCTTTGCAGGGACATGGATGAAACTGGAAGCCATCATCTTCAGCAAACTAACACAGGAACAGAAAACCAAACAGTGCATGTTCTCACTCATAAGTGTGAGCTGAACAATGAGAACACATGGCCACAGGGAGGAAAACAACATGCACCAGGGCCTGTTGGCTGGGCGAGGGGAGGGAGAGAGAGCATCAGGGCAAATAGGTAATGGATGCAAGGCTTAATAGGCTTAATACCTAGGTTGATAGGTACAGCAAACCACCATGGCACACATTTACCTATGTAACAAACCTGTACGTTCTGCACATGTATCCCGGAACATTAAAAAAAAAAAAAGGATACTAGACCTATCAAAAAAAAAGATAGACAGCTATACAATAATAGTAGGGAACTTCAGCACTCCACTAACAGCACTAGACAGATCATCAAAGCAGAAAATCAACAAAGAAACCCTGGACTTTAATCAGACCCTTGATCAAATAGACCTAATAAACATACGCAGAATATTTCACCTAACAACCACAGAAAATGCATTTTTCTCATCTGCATATGGAACATTTTCTAAAATTGACCACATTCTTGGTCATAAGGCAAGTCTCAATAAATTCAAACATATGAAAATCATATCAAGCATTTTCTTGGACCACAGTGAAATAAAATTAGAAATCAGTGCCAATAGAAACTCTCAAAATGACATAAGTACATGGAAACTAAACAACTTGCTCCTGAATGACTTTTGAATAAACAATGAAATTAAGGCAGAAATTTAAAAAATTGAAACCAACAAGAAGACAGGCACAACATACCAAAACCTCTGGGATACAGCAAAAGCAGTGTAAGAGGAAAGTTTATAACACTAAATTCCTACATTAAAAAGATAGAATAATCCCAAATTAACAATCTAATGTTGCACCTAAAGGAAACAGAAAAGCAAGAATAAACCTAATTCAAAGCTAGCAGAAGAAAAGACATAACAAAGATTAGAGCTGAACTAAATGAATCTGAGACCAAAAACAAACAAAAAAAAAACATACAAACGATCAATGAAAAAACCATACAAATGATCAAAGAACCTTTCAAAATTGGTTCTTTGAAAGGATAAACAAAATTAATAGACTTCCAGCTAGATTAACTAAGGAGGAAGAAGAGAAGATTCAAATAAGCACAATCAGAAATGACAAAGGTGACATTGCAACTGATAACACAGAAATACAAAAACCCTCAAAGACTACTATCAACATGTCTATGCACATAAACTAGAAAACCTAGAGGAAATAGAAATAAATTCCTGGAAACACAACCTCCCAAGATTGAACCACCAATAAATTGAAATCCTGAACAGACCAATAACAAGTTATGAAAGTAAATCAGCAATAAAAAATCTACCATCAAAAAAAAAGCCCTGGATCAAATAGATACACCACCAAATTCTACCAGACTTTCAAAGAACAGCTGGTATCAATCTTATTGAAACTACTCCAAAAAATTGAAGGGGAGGGATTCTTCCCTAACTCATTTTATTAAACCAATATTATCCTGATATCAAAATCTGGCAAAGACACAACCAAAAAAGAAAACTACAGGCCCATATCCCTGATGAACATAGGCATAAAAATGCTCAAAACAATACTAGTAAACTGAATCCAACAGCACATCAAAAAGATAATTTATCACAGTCAAGTGGTTTTTATTCATGGGACTCAAGAATGGTTCAACACATGCAAATCAATAAATGTGACTCACCACATAAATAGAATTAAAATAAAAAACTATATGATCTCAATGGGCCTAGAAAAAAAAAAGCATTCAATAAAATCCAATGTCCCTTCATGATAAAAATCCTCAACAAACTAGGCATTGAAGGAACATACCTCAAAATAATAAGAGCCATATATGACAGACCCACAGCCAACATCATGCTGAACAGGCGAAAGTTAAAAGCATTCCCCCTAAGAATTACAACAAAATAAGGTTATCTACTCTCACAACTCCTATTCAACATAGTACTAGAAGTCCTAGCCAGAGCAATTAGACAAAAGAAAAAAATAAAAGGCACCAAAATATGAAAAGAGGAAGACAAATCTTCTCTGTTTGCTGATGACAAGATCCTATACCTAGAAAGCCCTAATTTTCTCCAAAAGAATCCTAGACCTGATAAATGAATTCAGTAGTTTTAAGATACAAAATCAACCTACAAAATAAGTAGCATTTCTATACACCAATAACATTTAAACTAAGAAACAAATTAAGATATCAATCGCATTTACAGTGGATACACACACACACACACACACACACACACACACACACACACAATACCTAGGAATACATTTAACCAAGGAGGTAAAAGATCTCTACAAGGAGAACTACAAAACACTGCTGAAAGAAATCAGAAACAACATAAACAAATGGAAAAACATTCCATGCTTATGGAGTGGAAGAATCAATGTCATTAAAATGTCATACTTGCCAAAGTAAATTACAGATTTAAAGCAATTTCTATCAAATTGCCAATGTCATTTTTCACAGAACTAGAAAAAACTGGTCTAAAATTTGTATGGAACCAAAAAGAGCCCAAATAGCCAAAGCAATCCTAAGCAAAAAGAATAAAGCCAGAAGCATAACATTACCAGACTTAAAACTACATTAGAAGGCTAGAGTAATCCAAAGAGCATGGTACTGGTACAAAAATAGACACATAGACCAATAAAACAGAATAGAGAACTCAGAAATAAAGCCATACACCTACAATCAACTGATCTGCAATAAAGTTGGCAAAAATAAACAATGGAGAAAGAACATCTGTCTTAGGCTGTTCTCGCATCATCATAAACAAATACCTGAGTCAGGGTAATTTATAAGGAAACAAGGTTTAATTGGCTCATAGCTCTGCAAGCTGTACAGGAAGCATGGTGTCAAGCATCTGCTCAGCTTCTGGAGTGGCCTAGGAAGCTACAATCATGGTGGAAGGTGAAGGGGGAGCAGGCATCTCATATGGTAGGAGTAGGAGCAAGAGAGAAGGGAAGAGGTACCACACGCTTTAAACAACCAGATAGTTTGAGAACTCACTATAGCAAGGAAAGCAGCAAGACTTGAGGGATCCACCCCCACAACCCAAACACCTCTCACCAGGCCCCAATTCCAATACTGGGGATTACATTTCTTTCTTTTGTTTTGAGATGGAGTCTCGCTCTTTCGCCCATGCTGGAGTGCAATGACAGGATCTTGACTCACTGCAACCCCACCTCGCAGGTTCAAGCAATTCTCCTGCCTCAGCCTCCTGAATAGCTGGGACTACAGGCACACACCACCCCACCTGGCTAATTTTTTTGTATTTTTAGTAGAGGCAGAGTTTCAGTATATTTGCCAAGCCTCGAACTCCTGACCTCAGATGATCCACCTGCCTTGGCCTCCCAAAGTGCTGAGATTACAGGCATGAGCCACCATGCCTGGCTAGGATTACATTTCAACATGAGATTTTGGCAAAGACAAATATCAAGCTATATCAACACCCTATTCAATAAATGGTTCTTGGAAAATTGGCTGGCCATATTTAGAAGAATAAAACTGTACCCCTACTTCTCACCATATACAAAAATTAACTCAAGATGGATTAAAGACTTAAATGTAAGACCTCAACCTATAAAAATGCTAGAAGAAAATCTAGGAAATACTCTTCTGGACATTGACCTAGCCAAAGAATTTATGGCTAAGACATTAAAAGCAAATGCAACAAAAACAAAAAAAGACAAATGGGATTTAATTAAACTAAAGAGCTTCTGCCCAGCAAAAGAAACAACCAACAGAGTAAACAGGCAACCTACAACATAGGAGAAAATATTTGCAAACTATGCATCCAACAAAGGTCTAACATCCACAATCTATAAGAAATTTTAGTAAGTCAACAAGAAATAAACATTAAAAGTGGACAAAGGACATGAACAGACACTTCTTAAAAAAACACACAAGCAGCCAACAAATATATGGAAAAAATGTTAACATCACTAATCATCAGAGAAATGCAAATTAAAACCACAAGGAGATACCATCTCACACCAGTTAGAATGGCTATTATTAAAAAGTCAAAAAATAACAGATGTTAGTAAGGATGCAGAGAAAAAGGAGCACTTATACACTGTTGGTGGGAATGTAAATTAGTTCAACCCCTACGGAAAACAATATGAAGATTTCTCAAAGAACTAAAAATAGATCAATCTACTATACAACCCAGCAATTCCCGTTATTGGGTATCTACCCAAAGGAAAATAAATTATTCTTTCAAAAAGATACCTGCAGATCCTTTTGTAGTTCATGAACGTGATGGCTGGGTGTTCATGCACATGTGTGAGAGGTGCCACCCTCTGAATCTTGTTATGACATCAGCATCTGACCTGAAAAAAAAAAAAAAAGGCACTTGCACTCATATATTTATCACAGCACTATTCACAATAACAAAGGCATGGAATCAACTTATGTGTCCATCAATGGTGTATTGGATAAAGAAAAGGTGATACATGTACACCATAGAATACTACATAGCCATAAAAATGAATAAAATCACATCCTTTGCAGCAACATGAAAGGAGCTGGAGACAATAATCCTAAGTGAATTAATGCAGAAACAGAAAATTAAATACTGCGTATTCTTACTTACAAGTGAGAACTAAAGTATAGGTTCTCATGAAAATAAAGATAGAAGCAATAGAAACTGGAGACTCCAAAAGGAGAGAAGGAGTGAGGAAGCAAGAGTTGGAAAAACTACTTACTGGATACTATGTTCACTATTTCAGTGATAGGTTCACTAGAAGCCCAAACCCCAGCATTATGCAATATGCCTATGTAACGAATCTGCACATTACCCCCGAAATCTATGATATAGATAATCTATTATATATATAAAATAGATACATATATAATCTATTATATGTCTATATTCTATATAGATATTATAGTTATATATCTATTATATATTCTTATATATAATAGATGTTTATATTCCGTATATATTTAAAAATTTATGAACACTCAGATTTTGGCTTACCATATGGCTTCTCTTGATAAATGTTCCATGTGTACTTGAAGAAAACCTGTATACTGCAGTTGTTGGGTACAGTCTTCTGTAAATGTCCATTGGGCAAGTTGATTGATAGTGTTGCTCAAGACTGTCTCCTTATTAGACTTTCCTTCTTGTTCTATTCATTCCTGAGAGATGAGTTTTGAAATTTCCAACTGTAATTGTGGATTTTTTTCCTTCTTTCAGTTCTCTCAGTTTTTGTTTTGTATATTTTGAAGTTGTGTATTTAGGTGCATACACACTTAGGATCATGTTTTATGTTTTCTTGATGAATTGGTACTTATTAATCATTGTGAAATTTTTCTCCTTATCTCTGGTGATACTCAATGTTCTGTATGTACTTTGTTTTATATTAACAGAACCTCTCCAGTTTTCTTATGATTAATATTTCCTTGTTTGTCTTTTTCTATCTTTTAACTTTAACTTATATTTATATATTTTATATATTTATATATTTTATATATTTATATATTATATAATTTATATATTTTATATATTTTTATATATTGTATAATTTATATATTTTATATATTTATATTTAACATATGTCTTTTATATTTAATATGTGTCTTTTGTAAACAGCCTATAGTTAGCTATTTCCTTTTCTTTGTAGAGTCAGAGTCTTGCTTTCTTAGGCTGGTCTCAAAATCCTGGCCTCATGTGACCCTTCTGCCTCAGCCTCCCAAAGTACTGCAATGGCAGGTATGAGTCACCCTGCATGGCTGGTGTTTCCTTTTTAATCAAATCTTAAAATCTTTTTTTGACTGGATTTTTTGGTCTATTTATATTTAATGTAATTATTATGTGGAGTATTACTGTGCCAATTTGATATTCACTTTCTAATTTTTGGCTCTGTTCTTCATGATTTTCTCCCTACTTTTCTGCCTGTTTTTGAACCAACTAAGTACTTTCTATTATTTTATTTTATCTTCCCTTTTGGTTTATTAGCCATCCCTCTGCTTTATTTCTCAGAGGTAATTTTAGGGTTCATAATACACATCTTTAGCTTATCATTGTCAAGCTTCAAATAATATATATCACTTCACATACAAAGTAAATACTCTTTAACACTCTATCTCCATTTCAGCCCTATCTTTTGTGCTATTGTTATTATGTGTTTTACTTGTTCATGTGCTATGAACCCTATAATACATTATTTTTTCTTTTTAAATAGTTGTCTTTTAAAAACTTTAAGAGTTGAGAAAAAATTTAAATTCATACATGTATTTACCATTTCTGGCTTTCTCAGTCTTTTTTTTTGTTTGTTTGTTTGTTGAGACAGAGTCTCGCTCTGTCACCCAGGCTGGAGTGCAGTGGCTCGGCTCACTACAGCCTCTACTTCCTGGGCTCTAGCAATTCTCCTGCCTCAGCCCCCCAGGTAGCTGGGATTACAGGCACATGCCACTATGCCCAGCTATTTTTTGTATTTTTAGTAGAGATGGGGTTGCACCATGTTGGCCAGGCTGGTCTCGAACTCCTGACTTCAAATGATCTGCCCGTCTCAGCCTCCCAAAGTGCTAGGATTACAGGCATGAGCCACTGCGCCTGGCTCCATTTCTGGCTCTTTTTATTCTTTTATGTAGCTCTTAGTTTCCATCGAAAATCATCTTCCTTTGGGCTAGAACATTAAAGAAAGCTTCAGCCCAAAGGAAGATGTGCTAGCCGCAAAGTCTCTCAGCTTTCATCTATCTGAAAATATTGTATTTTGCTTTCATTTTTACAACATTTTCTTTGGATATGATTTCTAAGTTGAGAGGTTTTCTTGCCACCACATCAGATGTTCCAATTTTCTCTGATTTGAGTAGTTTCTGATAAGAAATCAGTGATAATTGATAATTGAGAACAACTCATAATCAGTTGTTCTCGTGTTTGTTTTTGATATGTCTTTTCTTCTGCCCTCTGGCTGCTTTTAAGATTTTTTTTCTTTATTATTAATTTTACATATTACTGGTTTACATCAATTTGTTTATAACATACTATGGTCTAGTTTTCTTTGTGTCTATCTTGCTTGAAGTACACTGAATTTCTTGTAGCCATGGATTTATATTGTTCATGTTATTTAAAAGGTTTCAATCATTATTTCTGTAAATATTTTTCCCCACTTCAACTTCTCTTTTGTCTCCTCCTGGGATTCCAATTACACACTTACTAGACTCCTTTATATTGTCCCAGAGCTCACAGAGATGCTATTCACTTCCCTCAGCATTTTATTTTTTGTGACATCCTCCCATTTACATAATTTATATTCTTCTATCTTAGTTCATTAACCTCTCTTATGGACTGTCTAGTCTTCTATTAAACTCATCTCATAATTTTTTCCTTTTAAATATTGCATCTTTCAATTCTAGAATTTCCATTTTATTATGCTACATTTCCCTTTATTCAGATTCCCTATTTGTTCTCTCACTATGCTTATGCTATCCTTTAAATACTTGAATATAATTTTAACAGTTGTTTTCAAATTCTTCTTTACTAATTTTATCACCTTTCCCGCTTCTTTGTTTCTATTTTTCTGACTTTTCTATGGTTATGGATCACATATTTATGTTCATTTACATATGTAGTAAATTTGATTGTATAGTTGATATTGTAGAAATTACATTTTTGGAGAATTTTCTCATCTTTCATAATAGAATTTTGTGTTTTGTTCCATTCGGCATTGAATTTGCTCAAGGATTAACATGTTCCTTTTGAGATTTATTCATAAACTTTTAAAGACTAGAATTATGTCTACCTTAGGGTTCCGCTAATTCTATTCCTAAAGTATTGCTTTTCTATAAGTTTTATTGCATATCTGAGATGTTTAGCAAAATGTCTCCACTCTGAAAGATCAGAATGCAATCATCTTCTAGCCCTGTGCAAACTCTGGGGTTTGTTTGGCTCACAGTTCCCCAGTATTTTTTTCCCTCTGGTAAATGCTTTTAGCATAGCTTTATGAAATTTGTCTGTGCATATACACAAGCTAATACTCAGCCAAAGACTCAAGGGGCTCCCTATGCAGATTTTTGGAGTTCCTTCTCTACTCAGCTTCCTTTTCCTTCTTATCCTGTTTCCAGAAACTCCAACTGTTTCAGTAGTCTTAAATTCTGGTCTTTATCTTTTTTAGCTCAGTGAGGCAACTGTGCTGTTTTGGCTTTTTTTTCACTGCCCTACAGTCTGAAAGGTGCCTTCAGGCAGAAAGCCATGGTTATTGTGGGGATTATCTTGTTTGTTTCCCAGCTCTCAGAGAGCACAGTCTTCCACTACCTTTGGTTCAACATCAGAAAACAGTTATATTATTTATCCAGGCTTATGATTGTTTACCACAAGAAGGCTAGTGCACTCCATCATGGCAAAAAACTGAAGTTCTAACAAATATTTAATGTATGACTACTTGGTACAAGTGCTGTGTTCATCTTTGAGCTTTGCAGACAAATGGTACATCTCAGGCTTCACGTAGTATATAGTACCTTGTGGGAAAGACACCCGGATAATTAAATTCAATGATTTCAGAGAAGTTTTAATAGAGGAATGTATTCAGTGACATAGAGTTTGAGAGGAGAGACATTGAACTGTCTGAAGAAGTCAGTACAGGATTCCTAGAGGAAATGGAATTTTGCAGGGAATTTTTATTTTGCCAATTGGAAAATAGAAAGATACCTTAAGCACATGTACAAAAGAATGAAAGTGACTATGTGTCTCTGGAGGAAGGGGATATAGTAAGATGCACTAGGTCACTACTGTATAGATTGCAGAAGGGTGGAGAAAAACTGTTAAACCTGAAAAATAAGGTCCAGATCATGCAAGTCCATTAATGTCACACTATATAGACAATTCTAGCCTGTATGGGAACATAGCAACATAATGATTAAAAGCAAGGTTTCTGTGAGTTCCAGTCCATGATGTTCTAGCTGGGACTTTGGGTACATTTATAATAAACTTCATGGAGTCTTTTTATTTGTTTTTTTTTAATAGGATAATATTAGGACCTGTCTTCTTATCCTATTGATGGTTAGTTTAGCTAATGTCTGTTAAGCGCTTAGCCCAGTGTCTGGCATTTAAGTACTCAAAATTGGTAGCTGCATATGTCATTGTTATTATTTGTGCCAAAAAATGTAGCCAGAGTTGGTTTGTGAGATGCTTTGTTTTGTGACTAGGTATGTATTTTCATTCAACCTTGTTGTCTGAGTGAGAGATAAATCACATGTAGGTGAATGATTAAAAGAAGGCTAGAAAGGGCAGAGTATGGAATGTGCTGGAAGGTATGCTCAGTAGAGATCAAGAAGGTCGATCTTCTGTGTGTGGAAATGGCATGGTAAGGGTGGAAAGCAGTGCCTATTTGCCTTGACCCTTTTGAAGTGTGTTTTACCTGCATTTGCTCTACAGCAGAGATGCCCAATGATGGGAGGTGATACTGAGACACTGAAATCTCATTGCCAGGTGTGATAAGCTCATATATTCATTTAAGAATGTTACAAAAATGGTGATAGCATTTTTTCTATTTGTGGAAGATTGTACTTTTTTAAATGGCCACAATACTATCTCTAATCCCGGATATTTGTCTTGTAATATAATGTTGACCTGAAGCAAATAAGTCTGGATGGGTCTGTTATGGAAGCAGGAGTGATTTCTGTGACTTGAGCTGAGGACACCTGAGTCCAAGTGACCTTAGTCTGAATCATAAAAGGTGATACAGGTGACACCAGGTTTTCTTGAGATACTTGCTCTTGAACCCAACTACCTTGACATGAGAAAGCAAAGAGACTATAGATAGAGGCTGTGTATAAGTTTTGTGGGTGACAGTCACAGCTGTGGTCCCACAATCAGTATCAACAATAACTAGAACACCATTTTATATTTTTTCTCTTTAATAGTTACTAAGCATACAACCACCAGTACTTAAAATCCTCAGTTATTAAAAAGGGACCCTAAACTCACAAAAATGTAAAGACTGATCGAGCTAGAAATTTTAACTGAAAAAGTGTAGCAGAGGTCATTGTACCAATGATATTGTTTAGTTTACTCTCATTAAACACTATTTGCTGCCTATAAGAAACTGAAAACAGTTTGCTGAAACTGGATTCTATGTCCCATAGCAATTATTTTGACAATGTATTTGCCTTTTACCCATGATAATGCGTTTATTTTCTGCTGAGGCATAATTTGTTTTCAAAAACAAGAAAATTATGCCTCTCTTGATGTAGACAAAGCCAGGTGAGTTTAAGTAATTGGGGGAAAAGGCATCATTTAAAATTATTCCTGCCAATTTGTCTCTTTTTCTTTCTGCCTCCACACTTCCTCCACACGGCTCCTGGCACACACTCTCAAATGTGGTCATAACAGTTGTCAATAACAACCAAAGATTAGGCTTTGTGTGGAGAAAAAGACTGAAAAAAAAATTGGAGCTGGAAACACCTCTAGTGGTTTGTTCCATTCTCCTTGAGGTTGATTCATGCGAAGACAGCTCTGCTGTTCATGGTTTGGGATAATATCAGATCTTCAAACAGCCTGAAAAACGTTATTAAGGCCTCACACATAGGAAAGGACTGTGCAAGCTATTGAGGCACCAAAGACAGATGTAGTGAACATTAAAAAAATAATAATAATAAACACCAGGACACACTGATCCAATGGATGGACTGAGAGTGGAGCAAAGCATTTTAATCTAAGACTTGTGGTCTGTTGCTCTAACAGAAAAGAGTGGAGAAAGTGTTCTAACAGCAGCCTGATTATCCTGATCCATTTAGAGTCTATCCCTCCCCCATTCCAACATACAGCATATCTCCATCAAACTGGCCAGATTCAACTTTTTTTTTCATTTCTACCTAAATGCCGATACCCCTTCCTGTGACATACAGGGTTTTTTTTTAACCCATTAGTTCTTTTTCTTATATCAACTGAATTCTTATATTTAAATATCACTTTATTCAATTTGTATTCATATCTCAGAAATTCTTATGTAGCTCTTCAACTACATCCTTCTACAATTGACCACTGCACAAAGACCTAGAAATTGTTCCTCCGAAAGGGAGATAAGATGTTTAATAAGTGCTTATTGATGATTAATCACTGAAATGGAAGTAGTGGTTTGCTGTTATGTTTTAAAACAACTGATAAGAATAAATGGCTTAATACAGAGCTAATTTTGTAGGGAGCCTAAAAATATAATTAAACTGAGAAATTTGCCCCAGAAAAGGGCACAGGAGCACAGGGTATATAATTCTAATTATAATTTCAGGAAGTTCATGGACTTCAGGTTAAGAACCCCTGTCTATGGCAATTCTGTGTGGAGCATGAGCTAACTTGTTAGTATTCAGAATCAATCACCATTTATTACAAGATTACTATATGTCATACACTGAGCTAGGCACTCCTACTTTTACTTCAGCATAATCCTGATATAGACCAGAAATGTTCTTCCTTCTCTTCTGTTTTCCCCATGACAACTATTAACATTTCAAAAACCGAGTGTTCTTCCAATGAGTGCATTTTGGGAAAGGCTAATGTAGCCAAATTCTTATTTTAAAGGTAAGAAAACTAAAGCCCAGAGAGAAGTAACATGCCTAAACTCAAATGGTGAGTTGTTACAGATGGGAGCTAGGGTCCAGGTCTGTCTCCTAGGCCTGGGCTCTTCAACTATGTACCTCTACCGTGAGAGGACTCTCGCCCAATGAATGACAAATTACCATAGTTCGGGTTACACCAGAAACTCACCTTGAAACAAAGATACAATAGCAAAGCAGTTTATTTGGGAGGTGAAAGAAACACTAGTGAAAGAAGGGGAAAATGAGACAGGGAAGGCAGTCGACATGGGGTTTATTATCAAATCATCTATTACTGTGGATGACTGGAGCTTAATCCTGTAGAGGAAACCCTAGAGAGCAGTGTTGGGAACACACCTTAGAGTTATCCCATATAAGGGATGAGGGAGCTCCAGTATTTATACACCTACTCCAGGAAGTTACAGGTTGAGTGTTATTTGGGTGATGCGGATGGGCTGCACTTCCAGCCTCCTTCATGATGGGATTCAATGGCCAAAGAAGACTCTTAATCCAAGAAATGCAGATGCTGGCAGTTGCAAGTCACTGGACATACACAGGAGATGGGAGAATATAGACAGGCCACTGATAATGTCTGCTACATGTGCATATCCACATTACATGGTCAGATCTGTGAGCCAGTGCATGGTGTATTATGTGGGAATTGGGAGACCCGATTTCTCACTTAATATGTTTAAGCTCTGTTTGGAAATCCATAACTGAACACAACTTAGAGACCCAGGGAAGTGCTTCTGAAGCCAGCAGCCAAGATAACAAAAGGTTTATAAAGCAGGCCAAGTTAGTTGATGGCTCTGGGTTTATTTAGCCTACAGAAGGGAAAGTTGAAACAGAGCTTAATTATAATCCACTGAATCTAATCACTTTGTAAATTCTGTTAGTTCTATATCCACAGTGACTTTCTTTTTCACCCCTCAAGCCCTTGTCTAAGCTGTGAATATTTATCACCTATATCAGCCATTTTCTTGACTTTTAGATCGAATGTTCTGTTTTCTTAAAAAAAAAAGAAAAAAAAAGCACACAAACACACATGCACACAACAAAAGCAACAACAAATATTTTGTGATATCCCATTTAGTATCTGGATATAAAAATCATAGGTAATGTAATCTGTAAACATATCATTTCACAAACTGCAATATAATGCTCCGAACTTAATACATGAAGAAATAAAGGGAAGTAATTAGTAAAAAAAAAATAACATTTTAGCAATGCAATTGCTGGAGCACATCACACTCGAGTACATGAGCAAGTAGTGAAATGCTTGCACTTCTTCACAGGATCAGATTGCATGCCATAGCTACAAATGCAGATCAGCACAGGTGTGTTACAATGAAATTCAAATGCCATTAGCAGTGTGAGTATATATATAAAATAGAGTTGAATGCTAGGGTCAGACTAGTGTGTATATACATATATATGTGTGTGTTTGTGTGTGTGTGTATGTGTGTGTATATATATATATATAGAGAGAGAGAGAGAGAGAGAGAGAGAGTTAAATGCTAGAATTAAACAAATTACCATAGTTCGGGCTACACCAGAAACTCACCTTGAAACAAAGACACAATAGCAAAGCAGTTTATTTGAGAGGGGAAAGAAGCACTGGTGAAGGAAGACTAGTGTAAAAAGGTCAGACTAGCATAAAAAAGGTTATTTAACTTTTACATGGAATGCAGGACACTTCTTAGTTGTTTGGAGCTGTCCTTTGCAATGCAAAAGGTCTGTCATTCCTGGCTCTTGTCCACTAATAACAGTAGCAAATCAAATGATCCCATTAAATTTTAAAACATGCCCTGTGACCAGTATTAGTTCCAGTGAGAAGCACTGACTCATTACAATAAAATCTTCTGATGGAAACAACATGTGATGTTAAAAACAAAGAAGTCTATAGATCCTAAAGTCCGTAAGTAAAGCAGAGCCAATGTTCCAGTAACTGCTCTGAGAAGCTCTGATATGCTCTGGGTTGCACAGAAACATGGAAGACTATCAAGGCCCCTCCCATAGTTCATTCTGTCCTGGTGATTCAGGTAGTGAGTCAGCTAGTAGTGGTGTTCACAAAAATTTGGAAGTTCCTTGTCCACATGTTTGTGTGCCCTCTCTGTAGCCTCTGGGTCTAGGTTCTTAAGTATACAATGCACTATGGACTGTTTGTGGCCTGGTGCAATCAGAAGTCATGGAAGATGGATACAATAAGTAGAAAGGGTGGTAATGGAATTGTCAAACCACAAGACTGACAACTTCTTCTTCTGGGAAGGGTCCCAAGCAGCAGTCCTCCAGGTTCCTCAGGTTAGGTGATGCTGAGGAAAGCCAAAGAGCACCTGACACCGTCTCCTAGTTTTTGGTACCTGTTAGCATATGCCTTTCATCAGTCTTTGTCAAACATATCCATCCAAGTCCCTGGATGGCCAAGGAGAATGAATAGAGATACCTCTCACAGGAGTGGGAAGAAGACATGAAGTGGAGGGCAGGAGGTGAAGGAAGCCTAGAAATTTAGGTTAAATTAGCCTGCTGAAAACATAAAGTGTCTTTAAAATCTCATGCTGTATCTTCCGTTATTTATTTATTTATTTATTTATTTATTTATTTGAGTCAGTGTTTCATTGTTGCCCAGGCTAGAGTGCAGTGGTGCAATCATAGCTCACTGCAGCCCACAACTTCTGGGCTCAAGTGATCTTCCCACCTCAGCCTCCAGAATACCTGGGATTACAGGCACACTCCACCATGCACGGCTAATTTTTTTTAAAAAATTTGTAGAAACAGTGCTCACTATGTTGCCCAGGCTAGTCACAAACTCCTGGACTTAAGCGATCCTCTCTTTGTGGCCTCCCAAAGCACTGGGGCTACAGGTGTGAGCCACCACAACCCAGCCTCATGCTTTATCTTCAAAAATGTATTATTTTTATATTCCTTAGTACATCAGTGTTTGTTTTTTATACATATTTTGGTTTTGTGTGTAGGTCTCTGGGTTTGTGTATATATACATAATCTAACTAACTAAAGCAGGTTTGGTCAAAACTAACACTTCAGAAATAAATGTTGTCTTTCTCCTATGGCTTCAAGTTACCACCAGTGGGTGCAAACATTTTCACTTAAAAGGTGTTGAGCTTATTGTTATTTGAACATAGGGTATCTTAGGTCCTTTCCAGATCCCTGTAGCTCTTCAAGGTACTGGAGTAATGATGGTGCATAGGGAGCATGGATTTAGCAGGAGAAAAATCTACACTTTCGGATACATATATATATATATATATATATATGCACACATATATATTTTTATATAGAGAGAGTATATACATATATATATATATATACACACACACACACAGTCTTTTGTGTCTGGCTACCTTTACTCAGTGTAATGCTTTTGAGATTAATCTATGCTTTTGCATATATCTGCAGTGCATTCTTTTTTATTTCTGAGTAGTATTTTACCATATATATGTATTAAAATTGTTTATACCTTCTCCTGCTAGTGCATATTTAGATTGTTACCAGTTTTTAATCTAGCATAAATAATGATTCTGTAAAGATTTGTATACAAGCATTTTTATGGACATATGTTTTAATTTCTCTTGGATAACTGCCCAGAAGTGGAATTGCAGACGCCACAAGGCTCCGTTAGGAAAGTAGGATCACAGTGGTGCTGCTGGCATTTTGTTTGAACACCTATCTAGTGACAGCTCATGTACCATCACCTTCCCTATTTCATGAAAGAGATTGTGTATAATCATTATTATTTCTTCCTTAGATGTTTGCAATTATTTGCCATAGATGTCATCTGGGCTGGGATTTTTCCTTCTGAAGCATTTTTACTTAGAAATAAAATTATTTTTAGGTAGACTATTTGGAATTTCTGTTTTCTCTTGTCAGTTTTAGTCATGTGTGTTTTCCAAAGGATTATTCCATTTCCTATCAGAAGTTAAATTTATTGGCATAAAGCTATTCATAATAGACCTTATTATTCTTTTAGTGACTGTAAAATTTGTAATCATGTTCCCTTTTTTGTTCTTGATATAAATAATTTGTGTCTTCTCCCTTGTTTTCTTGGTGTGTTTAAATAGAAGTTATTAGTTTTATTGTTCTTTTTTAAAAAATCAGCTTTTGGTTTCATTTATTTTCTCTGCTATTTGTACATTTTCTATTTGGCTGATTTCTGCTATTATCTCTACTATTTTTTATTTCCACTCACTTGAAATTTTACTGTCTCACCTTTTTGTAGCAGATTAACATGTAAGTTTAAATCATTGATTTGACTTTTCATTACTTTCTGATATAATCATTTGAAGTTATACGTCTTCTAGGTACTGTTTTAATTATGTCCCACACATTTGTTTTTATTTTCAGTCAGTTCAAAATATTTTTAAGTTCCCCTTGTGATTTCTTTTTTAATCTGAGTTACTTACAACTACATTGTTTATTTTTAGATCCCTTTCTGTTTTTAATTTCTAATTTAATTCTGTAAAATCAGAGAACATATTCTTTATTATTTCAATCTTTCAAAATGTGTTGATTTTAATAAATTAAAGGATTCACTTTGTTTGTGTTCCTATTCCCAGTAATTATGATCTTGTGATGTCTATTATCCAATGTCTGAAAATGGTTTTTTCCTCATATATTTTGCCCAGTTTTTTACTTGTTTACAGTGGCAGTGCAAGTGCTGTACCAGCTACTTCATCATGATGCAAAGCATCCCTGACTTATTAAATCTGGCTCCTAGTGATTAATTTCCCTTGCTGTCATCCATTCAGGTCTTAACATAGATGTCATTTTCTTAGAGGTCTCTCCTGACTGCTCACCTCACTGAAAACTTGGTTAGAACTCTCTTTTATGCCTTTTTTTCTTCAGTATACACAGTATTTACTCCTTTCATAGCACATTTCCTACACTGTTGTATTTGCCTGCTACTTTTTCACTTGCCTCCAATAAAGAATATACATTCTACATATATATTAGCTTGAGCCATACACAATTTTTGCTATTTGACCATTTTTGAGATACAAAATGGAAGGTTTCCCCTGGTTCAAACTAACATGTATACAAGAAATTATTATTTATACATACACAGAGAAATGGTGGGATCTCAAAATAGCACTGGTCTCTTATAACATGTTATTAATGGGAGAGTTCTCCTTTATAGTAATCCTTTCCCGGAACTTTTGAAAGTGGCCCTACCACATTCTCTAATTCTTATTAGAATTACAGAGGCTGTTATGAGGATCAAATGAGATCATGTATACAGAGTGCTTTAAAAAGTGCTGGGCCCATGATACGTGCCCAATAAGTTTAGTTGTGACGGCTGTTTCATTGGTGTTTTTTCGCGGTGGTTGCTTCAGCTAAGCCTTGTCTTTGTTGGATGCCAGTCAAGTTCCTCAGACTGTGGCTCTCCATGATGTCCCTGCCTCGAGGCAGCCCTTCTGGACCTCTTTTCAGCCTTTCCTGCAGCTCCCTACTTTTGGTTAACCCTGAGGAAAGGGAGTCCCTTCTTTTATGACAATGATTAGTTACCCTGGGCTTCAGGTTGGTTGGGAAAATCCTTGCACTTGATCCCTTAATCTCTCCCAGAAGTGTCTCAGGTCTCTAGAATCAGCGTTTTGACCGGCTTCTCTCAGCCCTGAGGTGGAGAGGGGGCTTTATCTCAGGCACATGTACTAGCACTTTTATGCTTTTGATTTTAAATCTCTTCAGCAATGTTTGACTTTCTTGACCAGAGTTTCTAGACTGAGCTCTGGGTGTCCTAGAAATAATGTTCTTCCGATGGCAGGAGCCACTGTCCCAGAGACCTGGTGTTTCTGTTACTGCTCCTGAAAGAAGCTCCCAGGGATGGAAGGTAGAAGCGGCATCACTGTCCCACCTCAACCTTCAGTTGAACAATGGTGAAGAGGGCCCATGTCAGGAGGTCTTAAAATCTCATTCTTGGCTACCCACTCGGCCAAGCCCTGCTCCCTGCGTAGACTCCAATTTCCTCATATGTTCAAAGTCCTTTTAGTTCTCAGGTTCTCAGGTTCCATGACCTGCTTGAGTTTATTTTGAAATGTATTTTAGGAATTTCTACACCTAAGAAATTGAGGAAATCCTTTATTTCTCAACCACTTTTTTCTCGTACAACACAAACTTTAGTAGCTTTTTAGCTGAAGTTTCCCTCCCCTCCCCCTTAAGTGGATACTTAATTAATTACTTAGGAAGGAGCCGTGTGCCCTCAACTTAACAGCAGGGAATGGACCTTAATTCTAGAAGAACTTTGCATCCTCCCTCAATCATGTGAGCGAACATGTCGGCTCCCACCTTAAGGGTACCACTTTTCAATAATAACTTGGAGGATAATGGTTCTTAGCCACCTACCCACATCAGAGTGTTGCCAATACACAATATTTAAAAGGCACTCTAGAGTAGTGCTTCTTAATGATAACTGTGTGGAAAATGGCAGTAATCACAGGTGCATATACATCTGTGGGCTGTATTAGCCATGGTCCTTTGGAGGCAGCAGGAGCCGCTGAGTTGATGGGGAAATTGTAGGCATGTGGGCTCAGGTTCCGTGAGGAGCAATTACAGCACTGACTGCAGAGCCATTGTGGGAGGAAACTGACATATGTAATTGAAGAGCATAATATGATAAGTCAATGGTGTAAAAAGGAAAGAAAAGCATGAAATTCACAACAGCAAGATGGCAAAGAAATGCCTTGTTTTAGATTATTTTGTGTCCTGTTTCCCTGTCTATAAAGAAGGACCCTATAGAAATCAGGACAGAACTGAATCCTAACTTTGCCTTTTACTAGTGGTACTATCTTGGGCAAATCACTTACCCTCCCTTAGGGTTAGTTCCTTCCTCTGTGAAACTAGAGTAGTAACGCTTTGCAAAATCATCCCAAGGAGTAAAGGAACTGGCATATGTAAAAAGCAGCTTGTGATGACACTCTAAGTCAGCAAAAATATTTTCTGAGTACTTATTGTGTGCCAGGCACTGTACTAGCCATAAAGGAAATTCAAACAAAAATGAGACAATTCCTGCCTTTCAGGAGAATAGAAGCTACTGGATGAGACAGACATAATTACTCAAGATCAGAAGGTAAACTTTTGGTTTATCCTGAGAAAATACAGCTCATTTTAAAACATTTTTTTCAGATACTTTAAAGATTTGTCTGCTCCCATTTTATTGTTAAAAAGGATCAATTCCATAATCAAGTAACAGTGGATTTATCTGCATATTTCATTCAAGGACATCACTGTGTTACCATTTTAGCAACAACTATCATAATCATGAACTAATCTATTTGTAGTGCCATCCATGATTCTGAGGGTTTGAGAATACCCCTTTTTAAAAATTCAATAATTAAACTGAATTGTCAAGTAAAGCCAATGTTCTAAATTGTATTATTCATAAGCAGTAGCCATCTAAAATGAGAGGTGGATCCAAGAAAACTCAAGATTAGATTTGAGAGTGTAGAGAACAAGCCATTGAAGGAAGGATTATTCCCTGGGCCCAAAATAATCAATTTGGATTCCCCTAACTCTTCACAAATCTTGGTCAACCTTCTTGACTATGGAGAATGTGATAGGAAGTGTCTGAGGTTCTTACTTGAATAACATTGCTATATTCTTGTCTCCTTTGTAAGCATTGTCACTTTGGGTCCTGTCAGTCTTTTTAAGCAATCAAACACTGTTTAAATGCTGCCACTGATGCAGTCCCAGACTGGAACCAATCCATATGTCCACCAACTGGTGAATGTAAAAACAAGCTTATCATACGCATACAGTAGAATACTCTTCAGCAATTGAAAGAAACAAATTACTGATAAATGATAAGTGAAAGAAACCAGACACAGCAAACCACACATTGTATGCTTCCATTGATACAGCCTTTTCAGAAAAGGCAAACCTATAGAGAAAGAAAGCAGATCAGTGGTGGCCGGGGTTAGCTGTGGGAATGGGAATTGACCACAAGTTGTTATGAGGGACCTTTTGGGTGATAGAAATGTTCTAAAGTGGATTGTGTTGATGACTGTACAACCGTGTAAATTTACTAGAAATAACTCAACAGTGCACTCAGGATGGGTGGGTTCTATGCTATGTGTTTTATATCTCAATAAAGCTGATTTTAAAAGAAAGCATTTTTAAAAACAATTGTGCCTTGGAGGCAAATAAAAACATATTGTGGATGGAAAAGAAACACGGTTATGATAATTGCCAAGGAACCAATGTTTGGCATATTATTAACTGCTCTACTCTGCAGAAGTTGAATGCTCAGAATTCAACTTGAGCCCAATTCCCAATATGTCTGGGAATATGACCTTCTCAGGGGCCTCCTGCTTGACCAGTCATCTCTTAGCTTTGTCAGCTTTCAGCACACAGAATGTCAATACAGGAAGGCGCATAAAGTACCAGGGCTTCAGAGCCTGACAAACTTTGGTTTGAACTCTGGCTTTGTCATTTACCAACTGTGTGACATGGGGCATGTAATTTGAGTTCTCCAACTTTTGGCTCTTTCACTCATAAATTGAGACTAATAATTCATCTGTACTGGGCCAGTTATGAGGATTATATAAGATCATTCCAATTAGCTATTGCTGTTTGACAAACAAACCCCAACTCAATGGATAAAAACAAACATTTTATTACATCTAATGATTCTGTGGGTCATGAACTTAGGACAGGCTTGTTTGGACAATCTGTGTGTGATCCACAGGGCGTCAGCTGGGGAAGTGTGTGCTTGGATCTACTTCCAAGATATTCTCCTTACTCCTGTGGGGCTCCTCCATGACCCTTGTGTTCTTTCTCCACATGGAATCTCATGCCAGGGCCTTTCTGTGGGATTTGGGCTTTTCACAGCATGGTGGTCTCAGATACTTGTATTTCTTAACTGGCAGCTGGCTTCCTATGGGCAGGAAGCAGAAGTTGCTGTGAGCTAAACAATGGTCCAACTTCACTTCTATGTTACTGGTCAAAGCAGTCACAGGGCCCACCCAGACAGAAGCTGACTTCACCTCTTGATGTGAAACAAGTTCACATTTTTACAAGAGCATATGGGTTGGGAGACACTATATGGACATATTTGGAAAAAACAATCTGCCCCAGAAATAATGACCACAGAGTGCAGGGGCTAGCAAACATTTTCTATAAGAGCCAAATAGTAAATATTTTAGACTATGCAAGTCACATGGTCTCTGTCACAATTACTTAACTCTGCCATCATAGCACAAAGGTGGTCATAGATAATACCTAAATGAATAGTTACAGATGTGTTCCAGTAAAACTTGATTTACAAAAACAGAAGAGGATAGACTTGGTCCATGGGCTATAGTTTGCTGACCTCTGACACAATGCACGACATATAATAAGTGCTCAGTAGTGGTAAAAATTATTATCGTCATTGTTACTAAGAACCTTTGCTGAGCCTGAATTTAGTTTAGTGCTACTGGCCACCTACCTGCATGCTGTTTTACCTCACCCCATAACTTGTGCCTGTACTTCGGGTCCCGGTTAATACCATCCTCTCTTCCAGCAACTCCACGCCAGGCTCTTTCTCTCTTCCTCACAGGTTTGGTGGGGTCTGAAACCTATAAAATATGATTGGGCCCTTTAAGAGTACAAAAATACAAAGTTAGGAGTGAAAAATGAATGTTTATTAGAATGAGAAAAGAAATCACAATAAATCACAAATTTAAGAATGCGGCCAGATACAACTATAACAAAATTCAAAAATGTCACATAGCCTGACATACTGTAATACTGTATACACTATAATTTGATCGATTTTTTAAAAAATTTTGTGATGTTATTTTCTGTAAAGAACAAAGATATAGGTCAGGCGTGGTGGCTCATGCCTGTAATCCTAGCACTTTGGGAGGCCGAGGTGGGAGGATTGCCCGAGCTCAGGAGTTTGAGACCAGCCTGGGCAACACGGTAAAATCCCATCTCTACTAAAAATACAAAAACAAAAAAATAGGTGGGTGTGGCAGCATGAGCCTGTAGTCCCAGCTAATCATGGGGCTGAGGCAGGAAAATTGCTTGAACCTGGGAGGCAGAGGTTACAGTGAGCCAAGATGATGCCACTGTACTCCAGCCTGGGTGACAGAGCGAGACTCTGTCTCAAAAAAAAAAAAAAAAAAGAACAAAGACATACTTTTCTTCTATCACGGTTAGTCAGTTTTTTTAAAAAAGTATTAATAGTTTAGATTGTGGCATCCTAATTAGGGAAAAGGAGTCAAGTTGGTGGGACCAGTGGAAAGCAAAGAGATAAAGCAGGTAAGCTGTAGGTCTGCCTTTCTTTATGGCCCAGAACATATAGCCCTCCTGTGCAAATAACCTACATAATTCACAGATCTCCTGCCTATCGTCAAATGCCTCAATTTATCAAACACCTAGACTAACAGAAGAATGCAAGTGAAGCTCCCTGCTACCTTGGTATTATCAATCAGCCCAAGAACTATCCTTATATAAAATCTCAAGCAATCAGCTTTTCCTTGCAATCAACTCCTCTCTTGCTGGCTGTCCTTTGCCTCCTTGCAACATATTTTCCTACTTTCTCTAATGAATCTGCCTTTCTCTACCTACAACTGTCTTGGTAAATGCTCTTACCCCTGCATTATCAGCCCAGGTAGTCATCACTCATCTGCAACACAGACAAATTCCTTTCAGCTTTATAACTCTTTATTAATAATGCCATGCAAAATGTTAGGATTATTGTCCAATTAGGAAAAAGCTTTACTGAGTTGCTTTCATATATAAACAGTATGTCTTCAAGTTTCTTTGTATCGTGACATCTTGAATACTCTTTGAATTAAGGACTAACAGGTTTGTTAGCATTTTTTTAAAAATAAGTTTGTCAAAAACACCCTTGTTCTAGTGGCAAATGATTGGTTTTACATTATCTTCATTGCTATTAGCATTCCAAGTCAAATCTACAGAATATCTTCAAATTTTTCAGTGTATTATATGATTCACTTGACTCATTAATTGGAGTATCAAGCCACCCAAGAGCCTCGGCTTTATTGCCATGTGAAAGTTATCTTTTCCTTTTAATTCATTAAAATGAATTAAAATTCATTTTAACTCATTTACTTCATTTGGTAATTTTTGTTTTTGTTACAATTTGCTTCTCAATATCAGAAAACTTCTGTCAATTTCTTTGCTCATCTTGATCATTATTGTTTCATGTTTCATTCATTGTAAACAGTTTCTAATTTTTATTACAAAAATTTTCAAACGTATAAAAAATTGAAAAAAAATGATGCTGTGAAAGGAAAATTAAAACTTGGGACCCCATTCATGATGCCAAAACGAAAAAAAAAAAAATAAGCTGAAAGCTGAGTCATGCAAGAAGCTATCCGTCCTTTTGTTCCTAAGCAGATGGTTCCAGATAAAAGGGCAAATACCGCCACAGGTAGCTACTCTATGTTCACCTTATCTTATATGTAGTGCCAATTACTGAGGAGACAAATACATAATTGACTACTCACATACCTGCTCCTGTTTCCTTGCACTATGTAGATTCAGTAATGTGACTATACGCTCCCTTTTTCCCCTCCAGCCTGCTTTTCCCCCTTTAAATTTGAAGCCCTCAAAATCATCTTTGAAGGAAGGCACATGTTAGAGTAGGCAGATAATTAGACATGAGCGGAAGAGCAAGCCCCAGGGGGAGGAAGCTCTGCAAAATCTCATGCCCCAGAGACCACCCAAAACATACATGCTAAATATGAGCAGAGAGGAGGGGAGATTCTGTGCAGAAAGGAACTCCCTAGGACCCGCCTTAAGATGCCCAGTAATCACTCTTTGTGTGGTTAAGCTGTGAGGACATAGCTAGTTACATGCTGGTAAGAAGGGAAGAAGGACAAAGGCAAAAGTCCTAAGAGGTACACAGGTACAATAAGTACAGATTTAACTGCTATACGACCTTCTTGGGGTGGCGGGAATGAGCAACACCACCATTAGGTAGGAGTTGTATTGATCCCAGGCCTGCACATGAACGTCAATGGACAGCAAGGGAGAATCCCACAAGCCTGGGAGGGAACTATATGGGGACAAAGGTGGAGACTTAAGACAAAAGCTGGAACTTAAAGAAATAGTCCAGCATAATAAAAACCGCAAGGCAGAACTCTCAGAGCTGCTCCCAGCCAGCTTAGCGCACTTCTCTCCTGGAGTGTATTATTTCTCTCCCATTAATAAATCTTTTACTTACTTTACTAATTGGTCTCTTGGCCAAATTCTTTCCTCCAAGAAAACTAAGAACTGAGGACCGCACACTTCCTTGTAACACACAGACCACAGACTGTTTCTGTGAGTCTGTGTTTTTTCTCCCAGGGATTGTCCTTAACCTTAGCAAAATAAACTTCTAAACTGATTGAGCCCTGTCTCAGATACTTTTTGATTTAGAGTGCAATAAATATCCACTAATTTTTATCTGATTTTTCCTTCAGTTCTTCAATAATTTTGAAGGGACAAAACAAGGCATCCTTTGTGTATGTCCAAATCAAGAGTCAGTAAATCCTCACTTGATTTAATGAGATGTCCAATATGTCTTTGCAGTTAAAATGGTGTATTGAGGCCGGACAAGGTGGCTCACGCCTGTAATCCCATTGGGAGGCCAAGATGGGTGGATCACCTGAGGTTAGGAATTTGAGACCAGCCTGACCAACACGGATTGAGAGGCTGAGATGGGTGGATCACCTGTGGTTGGGAGTTCGAGACCAGCCTGACCAACAAGGAGAAACCCCATCTCTACTAAAAATACAAAATTAGCCGGGCATGGTGGCACATGCCTGTAATCCCAGGTACTCAGGAGGCTGAGGCAGCAGAATTGATTGAACCCAGGAGGCAGAGGTTGCAGTGAGCTGAGATGGCGCCACTGCACTCCAGCCTGGGCAACAAGAGTGAAACTCCATCTCAAATAATAATAAAATAAAATAAAATAAAATGATTTATTGAAATGTTCCCAACTTTCTGCATAAAATTTTGAAACTTACTCATGTTCAGATATGTGAAATACATAAAATCTATTCTACTAAATCCAGACCTAAGTGTATTCCCATTTCAGCTTCCTCATGGCTGGACCCCAAAAATGCCTTCAGCCTATCTTATGCCACATGACACTACTGAATGTTACATGATGGTAGGGTCAGAGTAAAAAAAAGATCTAAGTCTTAACTAAAAATAATAAAAATACCTTAATTTTGAAAATACAAGAACAAATGAATACATTGCTAAATTTTACCCCCATGTTAGTTTTTTCTTCTAAGAGTAAGTGGGAAAGGTAGGTAATATAGTACAACAAGAATTATGGGTTACAAACCAACAACCTCTTCCACTAATTGGATTGTGACACCCACTATAAATCTGTCTTTTTCTTCAAGTCTGGTTCTGTGTACCTAGCTCATTGAGAATCTACTTTAGCCTAGCTTCAATTGCAAAAATACAAGGACTGAAGAAAACGTCAGATACTCAAGACAAAGTCATGAGAAATATTTGATTGATGTAATTTCCTTGGGTTTTCATTGTTGGTATTATATCTCACCAAACTTTGTCCTTCTATAAACAAAGGATTGAAGGATTTTCACCAAGTCTCCATTTTGTGCATCACAAATATAATTAAATCATACCCTTTAGTTAAAAATGTATTGCCCCAGAGGCAAAAAAAAAAGTCCACATAATTCCCCATAATTTCCTAAACAATGATTCCAGAAAGCAGAAGGCAATTGATTTTCACCAGCACATGCATTAATTTTTATGACACCCTCTCTGAGTTTTGGAAACAAATGAAGTTATTAATATTTGAAGATGTCGGGTAGTATTTTCTGGCCCATCTAATTAAAGAGACTCCATTGCAACCAGACAAGGAGGGGGGTCTAAATCCAAAGTCTAGAATTCGAGCTGGGCCGACGAAAAGCTCTGCCATTGTGAAGGGAAGTTGGGGTTTAGAAACATTGCAGGCATTGAACGCATTCTTCAAAATTGATGTTTCTCAATCTCATGTGAACAAAATGGAAAGCATGTGGGAATAGGCAAAAAGAGATAAGAATTCCCAATTTGAGTCTTCAATGCCGCTCTGAAAAAGGGCTGAGATTGGTTTATATCCTTCTACAGTAGAAACAACGATCTCTACCTCCAGAATACAACTTAAGAGAAGACCAGGCTATAAAAATGAGGGTTTCTTTTAACTGTAGAGCTGTGTAAAAATGTTAGTACTGCTTTTAAAATGGCCACTTATTTAGAAACGTTTTTTAGTTACCATCAAATTGTCCTACGTTTTAGTGATAAAGAGACCTAAAAATAAGTAAGGAGTTGTGTTTAAGGAAATGATAGGCCAAGTTTTCCAGACTTTCCCATCCATTCAGTGATAATTATTAAAGGTCACCTTAATATTCTCAAAAAGTAGAGATTTGAACAGGTTCCTTCCTCTGTGTGCTTTAGTTTCCCCAGCTGAAAAAGAAAGTGTGTCTCTGTGGCTTCTCAGCTTCTTTTCAGTTACTCCTTTCAGATATTTCCCAACTCCAAATATCTAACAATATCAAAAGGTTACTGTTGCCCTTCACCTCTCCCACAACTTTTGGGAACTTCTCTGTAAGTGACAACTGTGGTGTTTCTCCTGCACAGCCTAAGAATGGAAGAGGGGCCTTCCCCCTGAACCCTACCATCAAGCAGTACTGTGTGACCAGGCACATAGGGAGGGATGACACTGAGGAGCCATGCTTACAGAGGACTTTTTAAATGAGCACTGAGATTCTTTCATTAATGAACTTTATTTTTTAAAAAATTCAATAGTTTTTGGGGAACAGGTGGTTTTTGTTCACATGGATAAGTTGCATAGTGGTGATTTCTGAGATTTTGGTGCACCCATCACCCAAGCATTTTACACTGTACCCAGTGTGCAGTCTTTTACCCCTCACCCCTCTCCCACCTTTCCCCACAAGACTCCAGAGTCCATTACATCATTCTCATGTCTTTGCCTCCTCATAATTTAGCTGCAACTTGTAAATGAGAATATACGAAGTCTGGTTTTCCACTTCTGAGTTACTTCACTTAGAATAATGGTCTCCAACTCCATCCAGGTTGCTGTGATTGCCATTATTTCACTCCTTTTTATGGCTGCGTAGTATTCCATGGTATGTATATCCACATTTTCTTTGCCCACTAGTTGGTTGATGGGCATTTAGACTGGTTCCATACTTTTTCCATTGCAAATTGTGCTGCTATAAACTTGTGTGTGCAAGTGTGTTTTTTATATAATGACTTATTTTCCTCTGGGTAGATAATCACTAGTGGGATTGCTGAATCAAATGGTAGATGTACTTTTAGTTCTTTAAGAAATCTCCATACTGTTTTCCACAGTGGTTGTACTAGTTTACATTCCCACCAGCAGTGTAAAAGTATTTCCTTTTCACCACATGCCTACCAACATCTATCATTTTTTGATTTTTTAAATTATGGCCATTCTTGCAGGAGTAAGCTGGTATCACATTGTCGTTTTGATTTGCATTTCCTTGATAATTGATGATGTGGAGCATTGTTTCATACGTTTGTTAGCCATTTGTATAACTTCTATTGAAAATTGTCTATTCATGTCCTTTGCCCACTTTTTGATGGGATTATTTGTTTTTTCTTGATTTGTATGAGCTCTTTGTAGATTCTGGATATTAGTCCTTTGTCAGATGCATAGTTTGTTAATATATTCTCTTACTCTGGGTTGTCTGTTTACTCGGCTGATTATTTCTTTAGCTGTGTAGAAGCTTTCTAGTTTAATTAGGTCCCATGTATTTATCTTTGTTTCTGTTGCATTTGCTTTTGGGTTCTTGGTCATGAACTCTTTGCCTAAGCCAATGTCTAGAAGAGTTTTTCTGATGTTATCTTCTAGAAGTTTTATGGTTTCAGGTATTAGATTTAAGTCATTGATCCATCTTGAGTTAATTTTTGTATACAATGAGAGTTGAGGATCCAGTTTCATTCTTCTATATGTGGCTTGCCAATTATCCCAGCACCATTTGTTAAGTAGGGTGTCTTTTCCCCACTTTATGTTTTTGTTTGCTTTGTTGAGGATCAGTTGGCTGTATGTATTTGGCTTTATTTCTGCATTCTCTGTTCTGTTCCATTGATCTATATGCCTATTTTTATACCAGTACCATGCTGTTTTGGTGACTATAGAGTTAAAGCATGGTTTGAAGTCAGGTAATGTGACACCTCCAGATTTGTTCTTTTTGCTTAGTCTTGTTTTGGCTATGCAGGGTCTTTTTTAGTTCCATATGAATTTTAGGATTGTTTTTTCTATTTCTGTGAAGAATGATGATGGTATTTTGATGGGAATTGCACTGAATTCATAGATTGCTTTTGGCAGTATGGTTATTTTCACAATATTGATTCTACCCATCCATGAGCATAGGATGTGTTTCCATTTGTGTCATCTATGATTTCTTTCAGCAGCATTTTGTAATCTTCCTTGTAGAGGTCTTTCACCTCGTTGGTCAGGTATATTGCCAAGTTTGTTTGTTTGTTTGTTTTTGCAGCTATTGCAAAGAGGGTTAAGTTCTTGATTTTATTCTCAGCTTGGTCACTGTTGGTTTACAGCAGTGCTACTGATTTGTGTACATTGACTTTTTATCCTGAAATATTACTGAATTCATTTATCAGACCTAGAAGCTTTTTAGAGGAGTCTTTAGGGTTTTCTAGGTATAGAATCATATCATTGGTGAACAGTGACAGTTTGACTTCCTCTTTTATCGACTTGGATGCCCTTTATTTCTTTCTCTTGTCTGATTGCTCTGGCCAGGACTTCCACTACTATGTTGAATTGAAGTGGTGAAAGTGGTCACCCTTGTCTTGTTCTACTTCTCAGGGGGAATGCTTTCAATTTTTTCCTGTTCGGTATAATGTTAGCTGTGAGTTTGTCATAGATGGCTTGTATTACCGTAAGGTATCTCCCTTCTGTGACGATTTTGCTGAGGGTCTTAATCACACAGGGATGCTGGATTTTTTCAAATGCTTTTTCTGCATCTATTGAGATGATCATGTGATAATTGTTTTTAATTTTGTTATGTGGTGTATCACATCGATTGACTTGCTTATGTTAAACCATCCCTGGATCCCTGATATGAAACCAATTTGATCATGGTAGATTATCTCTTTGACATACTGTTGGATTCAGTTAGCTAGTATTTTGTTGAGGATTTTTGCATCTATGTTCATCAGCAATATTGGTGGTTAGTTTTCTTTTTTTGTTATATTCTTTCCTGGTTTTGGTATTAGGGTGATACTGGCTTCATTGAATGATTTAGGGAGGATTCCCCCTTTCTCTGTCTTTTGGAATAACGTCAATATGGTTGGTACCAATTCTTCTTTGAATGTCTGCTAGAATTCAGCTGTGAATCCATTTGGTCCTGGACTTTTTTTATTGGCAATTTTTTTTATTACCCTTTCAATGTTGCTGTTTGTTATTGGTCTGTTCAGAGCTTCTATTTCTTGCTGGTTTAATCTAGGAGGGTTGTCTATTTCCAGGAATTTATACATCTTCTCTAGGTTTTCTAGTTTGTGCACATAAAGGTGTTCATAGTAGCCTTAAATGATCTTTTATATTTCTATGGTATTGGTTGTATTAGGTTGGTGAAAAGTAATTGTGGTTTTTGCCATAACTTTTGTGCTGACCTACTACCATCTCTCATTTTGTTTCCAATTGAGCTTATTTGGATCTCCTCTCTTCTTTTCATGGTTAATCTCACTAATAGTGCTTCCATTTTCTTTATTTTTTTCTAAGAATCAGCTTTTTGTTTCATTTATCTTTTGTGTTTTTTCTTTCAATTTCATTTAGTTCTGCTCTGATCTTTGTTATTTCTTTTCCTCTTCGAGGTTACAGTTCAGTTTGTTCTTGTTTCTCTAGTTCCTTGAGGTGCGACATTAGGTTGTCTATTTGTGCTTTTTCATATTTTTTGATGTAGGCATTTAATGCTATGAACTTTCCTCTTAGCACTGCTTTTGCCATATCCCAGAGGATTTCAGAGGTTGTGTCACTATAGGTTTGATAGATTATGTTCAGTTCGAAGAATTTTTTAATTTCCATCTTGATTTTATTGTTGACCCAAAGATAATTCTGGAGCAGATTATTTAATTTCCATGTGTTTGTATAGTTTTGAGGGATCCTTTTGGAGTTGATTTCTAATTTTATTCCACTGTGGTCAGAGAGGGTACTTGATATGAATTTGATTTTCTTAAATTTATTGAAACTTGTTTTGTGGCCTACTATATGGTCTATCTTGGAGAATGTTCCATGCGCTGATGATAAGAATGTATATTCTGCAGTTGTTTGGTAGAACGTTCAGTAAATATCTGTTAAGTTCATTGGTTATAGGGTATAGTTTAAGTCCATTGTTCTTTGTTGACTTTCTGTCTTCATGACCTGTCTAATGCTGTTGACAGAGTATTGAAGTCCCCCACTATTATTGTGTTGTTGTCTATCTCATTTCTTAGGTCTAGTAGTAATTGTTTAATAAATTTGGGAACTCCAATGTTAGGTGCATATATATTTAGGATTGTGATATTTTCCTGTTGGGCTAATCCTTTTATTATTATATAATGTCCCTCTTTGTCTTCTTTTGTTTGTCCCTCTTTGTCTGTTGTTACTTGAAAATCTGTTTTATCTGATATGAGAATAGCCAGTCCTGCTCACTTTTGGTTGCCATTTGCATGGAATATCTTTTTCCACTCCTTTACCTTACGCTTATATGAGTCCTATGTGTTAGATGAGTTTCTTTAAGACAGCAGATACTTGGTTGGTCCATTTTTATCTGCCATTTTATATCTGTTAAATGGATCATTTAGGCCATTTACATTCAACGTCAGTATTGAGACATAAGGTAATATTCTGTTCATCCTGCTAGTTGTTGCCTGAATACCTTGTTTTGTTGTTTTTTTATTTGCACTGTGTTATTGTTTTATAAGCCCTGTGAGATGTATGCTTTAAGGAGGTTTAATTTTGGTGTAGTTCGATGTCTTGTTTCAAGATTTAGAACTTCTTTTAGTATTTCTTGTAGAGCTGGCTTGGTAGTGCTAAATTCTCTCAGCATCTGTTTGTCTGAAAAAGACTTTATCTCTCCTTCACAGTACCTAACAGCAGGTTTGGGAATGAGGTTTCCGGCTGTATGGTCACCAGCTTTGGGGTCTTAGGCAAGATACTCAATCTCACTGAGCCTCAACATCCCCATTTATCAAATGAAATTAACTGCATTGGCCTTAGTGTTGCTATGAAGGTTAATTGAGTTACTAGAAGTGGAGTGCAAAGAGCTTGACATTTAATGAATGGTTGGTAAACATTACTATTTTATTATTATTTCTGGGAGAAATGAGGAGACAGCATATGGGGAAACTATTAGGGAGTGGCATTAACAGGAGATGACAGTGAGTCCTGGAGGCCTTGAGAGCAGAAATTTGGGACTGATGAGGAAAAGGCTTAATTTGAGGAGAGGGAAAATGAGCTGAGGTTACTCCTTCCTATCTCTGGTATCTTTGCTTTATAGCTCAAGCCTCAGAGAAATATCCCTCACTCACTCCTTGGGCAGTTTAGTAAATAGACTACTAGCTTCCCCATCTTAGAGTTCTGTTCCTTCTGCCTCATCCCCTCTAAACCACACAAAAAAAAGTGCCTCAACACAGGCTGTGGGAGCTTGAGCAAGTTACATTCCCTCTTTGGGGCTTCATTTCTCAATCTGTAAAATGCTGATGTCTCATATTCCTTTGGCCTTACCATACTGTGAGTAAAATAACACAATTGAAATCTTGGCCCAGCATTTTTCAAAGATTCCTATTTCTATCCCAGATTTGTGGTCTAAACTTTATATTATGATGGTTCTCAACTTTACTAACCATAAGGAACTCATTCTCCTTTGAAATTTTCTCTTATTACTTAGAGGACAAAAAAGAAAGCAAAAACAAACCTGGGAATCAGGGTGTGGGGGTAGATGATTCATTCCCATCATGTTATCTTTTGAAAGGTTAATAGCTACCCCTGCACTACCCCATTCCTTATCTACCTGAATTCCATTTCAGGCAAACAAATAAAATGATCAAGAAAAAGGCAATCTTAGAGAGACACTGTCAAGGCTGATAGACTCTGGTAATGAAATTATTCCAACTTCTGCCACCCACACAGAGCTGACAAGAACAAAAGGATGGGTGTTTGTGCAGATGCCTTGTCATAGTGGTAAGCAGCTCAGTGTCACTTGCCTCAGGCCTTCGCGTCTCATCCTCAGAACCCTCCCAGAAGAAAGGACATTAGTATTCACTCTGATGAGGAACCAGGAAATTAGACTTTTCCTGAACGCAGAAAAGAAAATCAATGCCAGCTTTGCAAACCCACCTGAGTCTTTCTAGGTTGCATGTGCAGGTTATCATTCCCATTTAGGGAAATAAATTCTTACAGAATCCTTGAATTTAAGCACTGACAGGACTTTAAATGGCATCTATGCCAACCAAGCACATTCAGTATTTAAGTCCTCTTGCTTAGTACTCAACCAAAGTGTCACCTAGCCTCACTTGAACACTTCCAATGAGAGTTCCAACTGAGAACCTGTAGGAAGAACTCAGAGAGGCAAAAAGGAAGTCACAGGGCCCCACAGAGCTCAGAGACAGCTGAGTATGAGAACTGAGTGAGTGCATGGCAGTGGTAGTGTTAGCAGTGGAAGAGATCTGAGTTACCCCGAGTTGCCGGCAGTGTATCTATCAGAGTCCATAGCAACTTCAGTCCTTGCCTCCTCAAAAGAAATAATTTGACTAAGGGGCATAAAGCAGAAAAAGATACCCAGGCAAGTTCCAGAGCAGGAATGGAAGTTTATTAAAAAGACTTTAGAAGGGTAAAGAAAGGAAAGAACCCTTGGAAGAGATCCCAGTGGGCGCCTAAAGGTTAAAGAGAGGAAAAAAAGGAAGCCACCTTTAACCAAGGTTCTAAGATTTGATGAGCTCGCCTCTTCCCCATGATTCTTCCCTTAGGGTGGGCTTTCTGCATGCATGGTGCCCTCGTTACCCTTGGGAATTGAGCATGCACAGTGCCTTTAGAGAGTTTATGAGTTTATGAGGCTTTTTTCCCTTTTTCCAGTGGCATGTGCCCCCAGAATGTCATACTTCACCATTTCATTTCTTAACATGTGTGGCCAAGGGGCTTCTCCCTGGGGCCTGCATTCAATCAACATTTTGATGTTAACAGGTGTGGATCATCAGGAAATGGCCTCTCCCTGGCACTGGCTGTCAATTTATCACTTTTAGAGAGGCAATGCAATAGTTGCCAAACTGTCACCCGACATTTCTAGTGGGTGGGGGAAGAGCCCTCTCATGCCCAACTATCTGTAACAGTAGGGTGGCCAAGGGATCCTGTGGGATGCTGGAAGGAAGAAGGAAAGTATGGAGACCTTGCCTTGGGTTTGGAGAATGTGGGAAGTTTGGGCTTCCTCATGGGGTCAGTGTTTCCATAAGCAGCACTTTAGGGAGGGTAGGTGAGCTGGGCTAACAGGGAGTAGGAAATCCACCTCTTCTCTAAATTTAACTCTTGGACATCTTGGTCTTTCTGGATTGTGTTGCAAGGACAAAAATATTGGGTTGAGTATAATGAGACTTTATCACTATATATCTGCTGTCAGTTATCAGTGAAACCATGAACAAGTTTTTAAAAATCATCTGAAATTTAGATATAGGCCAAAGAGATTATTGGGTGATCTTTCAGTGCTGGACTTAACTTTCTATTTACTGGATTATTTTACTTCGCTGTAAAGGAAAGCCTCACTTATAAATTTTGTTCAGTAGAGATAAAAATAATCTCTGCCCAGTGGAACTAATAGCCCCAAAGTGTACAGTTTATGATCCTATTAAATGTAAACCAGTCTAGTCTATATAGCTTATTACACACCAAGCTATTAAATTGCTTATATAGACCTAGCTTCTCAAATGTTCTTCAGGGTGGTTCTCAATCTTATTGTTTCCCCATTAACTAATGAGTTCAATAAAATCTTTGAAACATGTTCACTGTTTGTATGAAGCATACTTTTACCTTTTTGAAGATTATACTTTAGCAGGAAACTCACTTCTGACTCCAAGGATTAGGTTTTCTTATCTTTTAAAAGATGCATTAGGATTAGAGGGTCTCTAAGAGCCCACTCTGAGATGTCTGAGCCACTAAGCCACCTGGGCCCTGTCTTCTCCACCATCCCAGGGTCTCCAGGGAAAAGGCCCTCTTAACCCTCTGGAGCTGAGAATTAGAGACTGCCAATACTGTTTCCTCCCATGGCCCCCCAGAAAAGGTGGTCAAGTCACATCTGAACACTGCAGGCCTTCAGCAATTCTGAGATTCTTTGGAAGTTCTCAGGAGCCAGAATACATTGTTTTTCCCCACTTATTCCCATTCCTCAGCCTCTCCCTCCTCCTAACCACTCTCTACTTCCCATGACAAACCTGAAAAATTCCTGGTTCTACATACCCAGCTTTTAGTTCAACCCAGAGCCTAAGGCATCACCCCTGAGTGCTCACCTCTTTGACATCCTTAAGTGGAAATCAGCAGTGCCTTTTGGCCTCAGCTGAGGCAGCAGGGGTCAAACAGCTACTCCTCTCACTCCTGCAGAAGGGGTGTAAAATCGCTTCCGGCTCTGACGTCTGATGAATCTGTCCTTCCGAACCTCCAGAGGCTTCTCTGTCTCTGCCCTTTTGGCCTGAGGTTGTTCAGAGGGCATTATCCTCTAAACTGAAAGTGTCTGAATTCACTGAGGGCGAAGATGTGGTGTGTAGATGGGGCAGAGAACATGAAAGGAGGTTCAGGAAAGGCCAGAGATTACATTTAGCATTCCTGAAAGCCCCTTTTGGCCTTTGGCAACAATTAATGATCAACACATGGAAAAAGCCTTTTCCATTTCAAGGGATGACTGATTTTGTTAACAGCAGCTTTTGCTGAGCCTTCCTAGGTCAGATCTCTGTGTCTGAGAATAAGCTCAGTGTGTACAGTGTTTATGAAATAAACACTTTTCTGTTTCTGATGCCAAGTTGGTTGCCAGGCCTGACTGCTAATACTCATGGCTTGGTCAGGTGCTGATAAATTTCTCTTGGTACCTTTCTTCCTTCTAGTGATGTCCCCATCCATTATTTTAGGAACCAAATTAATTCCCCAGCTCTGGGAGGGAGTAATGCTTCCCAGGCTGCCAACCACAGCCTGGGCCCTCACCCCTCCTGTACTATGCAGTTGGATGGGGGGCGGAGGAGGGGGTGCTGAAGATTAAGCCCAAATGTCTGATAAATCACATAATATTTATTGGACTTTGAGTGGTTACACAGGGTGCCACAGAGACAAAATCCCCAAAAGTTTGGATGTGAATATCCTGAAAATATGAAATGAGGTCAGCCAATCCATGATGTATCTATCTGACACACTGAGATGGTGTTTTTAAACACCTCCCTCCCGTACACAACAGAGACCTTAGGGACCCTCTGCTTCAGTTTAAAGAAAAGTTTCCCCAAAACGTTGTGGGCATTTGTGTCTCTGAGAAGGAAGAAAGCTGAAGCCAACTCCAAACAGATTCCACACTTATTTATAAGTCTTGAGCCTCTGGGACACAATTCTCTCCAAGATCACATCCCCAGCAAGAAAAAAGAGTCGAGAGAGATGGATACCTAGCTAGGGCTAGGGAAGGAGTTGTCTTCTCACTCCTGGCCACTCTTGGAATATCTTGAAGTAATCAAATCTTGAGGCTGGGGATTTATCCACTGGTTGGAGCGATACTTATATATGTATTATTAAAACTCAACAGTGATCACAGCAATTATTTATAATTTAGATCAACAAAATGTTATTTGGGGGAAGTAATTCATCACTGACATTGTTCAGAATTGGTGGGATATAATGGTAATTTAAAAATTGTTAAAAATTGGTGGGATATAATGGTAATTTAAAAATAGACAATTTTTATGCATTTTATTACGAATTTAAACTTCTCTATAGTGAATGCCCCCTTCATTGCCTACACCACAGCCCTCCCACTGCCCCTGCCTGGGTGTCTACCTCCAGCTAATGAACTTAGGTCTTTAATAAATAATGTTAGTCTAGGGCTGCCTCATCCTTTGCAAAGTAAAAACATCTGTACCGTCTGCATTTCTATAATTGTGATTTTATTTATTTATTTATTTATTTATTTATTTATTTATTTATTGAGACAGGGTTTCGCCCAGTCTGAAGTGCAATGGCACGATCTCAGCTTATTACAACCTCTGCCTCTGGGCTCAAATCATTCTACTGCCTCAGCCTCCTGACTAGCTGGGATTATAGGCACGTGCCACCACTCTCAGCTAATTTTTGTAAGTTTAGTAGAGACAGGGTTTCACTCTGTTGCCCAGATTGATCTCAAACTCCTGAGCTCAAGCCATCCGCCCTCCTCGGCCTTCCAAAATACTGGAATTACCGGCGTTTCTCACTGTGCCTGGCCATGATTATACTTAAATTGTGGTTGGAAGAGGAGTCAAAGTAAAGAAGAAAAGAGGAGACTAGGTAATATAAAAAGAAAAAGGGGTTTCAGACCAGTCTGACCAACATGGTGAAACCCCATCTCTACTAAAAATACAAAAAAATTAGCCAGGTATGGTGGCTCATGCCGGTAGTCCCAGCTACTCAGGAGGCTGAGGCAGGAGAATCGCTTGAACCAGGGAGGCGGAGGTTGCAGTAAGCCAAGATTGTGCCACTGCACTCCAGCCTGGACGACAGAGTGAGACTCTGTCTCAAAAAAATAAAAAGAAAAGAAAAAGGGGAGAGAGGCATATCAGAATAAAGAAAATAAACAGGGAGAATGTAGCCAGGAGTGGGGGCTGCACCTGTACTCCCAGATGTTCTAGGAGCTGAGGTGGGAGGATTGCTTGAGCCCAGGAGTTTGAGGCCAGCCTGGACAACATCACAAGACCCTATCTTTGTTTTTTTTTTTGATTTTTTGTTTTTTATTAACAACAACAACAACAAAAAGGGAGAATGTGACAGGAAGAGATCTTGGAAATCTAATAAGCCATTATTTTCTTAAAGTGACGTTTTATTTTAATTTTTATCAAAGTCAAATGTGGGCATAGCTTAAGAAAAGTAGTCATTCTATAATGCTTATGGCAAAAATCAGCCCTTTTTGGCCCCTCTCAGCTTCCATTTCCTCTCCCCAGAAGCAATCATCTTCCTTTCTTTTAGCTTTTTCTTCTAGTATTCAGCTCCTTGTTTCTGTTTCTTGATTTTTCACTTTTTGGTATTAATCACTGATTTCCTCCACCAAGATAAGCATTTAATTGTCTTTCACCCTCAGGCTCTAATCGGGCACGCTCCTCTTACCTTCCAATTCTTTTAAATCACATTTTTTATTAAACCAATATTCAGTCATAATACTTAATACTATGACTATTTGAGTATTATTTATAGCTAAGCAGTGTAGAGTACTCTAATTGCATTTATTTTCTAGTACAAGCTCTTGTTTTATCCCTGAAGTTAATAATTGCCTTGGTTTTCATTTTTTTGTTTCTCTGCTTACTTTTCCATGTTTCCATTTAACTCATTCCCTACTGTTAGAAATGTAAACTCCTCTTTAAACATTCAAATGCACCAGGTAATCTCTTGTTTCTTTTTGCTTTTTCCCTTGGGGCCATCCCCCCCTCCAGCCTCCCCCACCCCCCACCCCCCCCAAACACCCCCACCACCACCACCCATAGCCTTCCATCAAACAGCCCCAATCTAGAATGGGTTTCTCTGTACGCTGGCTGCACAGTGAGTGTTCTGGGAGCTTTTTAGTGTCTCACACTCGGTCTTGGACAGAGAGCCAAGGATACTATGATATCTGAAGAAATCCTCTACCATGAAAGGCAGAGGCCAAAACAAGCAGACAGAGGGAAAGTGAGACAGAAGAGGTAGTCAGTGAAAGAACCAGAAAATGGTACACCCAAACAAAGGCATTACTGCCTCAGATATTGAGATGTTAAGTACAACCCCATTACAATTCCAGGTCCTGTATATGTGACCTGTTTCTGTTTGTTTGTTTTTATGTTTATCTGTTTCTTATTTTGTTTTTATCTCCAAAGGCTTTTAGGATATCTTTATATCTTAACGTCAGAAACTTCATAATGGTGTGACTTGGTACGAATTTTTGTCCATTCACTGTGTGGGTGGCCTCTTGATGAACCCTTTAAAGTAGGCAATCATGTCCTTCAGTTCTAGGAAAGTTTTTTAAAGTATTCCTTTTATAATTTCCTTCCCTTCATTATCTCTGTTGCCTATCTCTCTGGCGCTCCCGTTGTTGGATATTGGGTCTTGTGGACAAACCCACTAGTTTTATCTATTTCCTATTTTCCATGTATGGGCAAGTAGGTGGGCAATCAGTAAGGATATTTCTTTCTTTTTTTTTTTTTTTTTTTTTTTGAGACGGAGTCTCGCTCTGTCACCCGGGCTGGAGTGCAGTGGCGCGATCTTGGCTCACTGCAATCTCTGCCTCCCGGGTTCACACCATTCTCCTGCCTCAGCCTCCCGAGTAGCTGGGACTACAGGCGCCCGCCACAACGCCCGGCTAATTTTTTGTGTTTTCAGTAGAGACGGGGTTTCACTGCGTTAGCCAGGATAGTAAGGATATTTCTTAATTTATACAATTAAAAGAAAAAAATGAATGCTTAGGAGACTGAAAGCTGCACACACACACACAAACATACACACACACACACACACACACACAAATCAGGACTCCGTTTCTTGACTGAGAACTGAGCTGATTTTCAGAGTCGTAACTCACTGACTGAAAAGGCCAGGTCCCCAGGAGAAAGAATGCTGCAGGAACTCCCAGTCCTTGACCAAAGAGATGTATGACCATGCATTTGGCTAACTAGATGCTGGGGAAGGGAGAATACCCAGATATTTTGAGAACTTTTGGATTCATGGTCTGAATTGGTCCCCAGGCATCTAAAGCAAATAATAGCCCATTGTTAGAGAGGAAGCATGTGGGAGCCAGGTAATAAAAGGAGTTCTAGTTCAGGTTAGACTCACCATGGCTATACTGGTTCCATGGACTCACTCAGTGGCCATTTCCCCAGTTCCTGAATTTATCACTGGAAAGGATACATGTGGTAGATTGCAGAACCCCTTGCTGATTCCTTAGTCTGTGGGTTAAGAGCTGCTATAATGAGAAAATCTGAGGACCCTCCTTAAAAATCCAACACAAAACCCTAAAATATTATATCTCAAGGGAAATAGCAGCGATTAGTGCCAACCTTAAGACCTAAAAGATACAGAGATGGTAATCTCCAGCATATTTTCATTAATTCATCACTCTGGCCCCTACAAAAAGGATTCAGATCCTGGAGCATGACATTGGACTATCTCAAACAACCAAGTGGAGATCTCAATTGCAACTATTGTGCCAGAAGTGGTATTTTTGCTAGGGTAAATTCACATAGCTTCAGATATATGGTATATGGACATTGATCTGGCATGTGCATTCTTTTTCACCCCTAACAAGGAGGATCAGAAGTAGACTGTATTCATTTGGGAGGATAATAGTATACATTTACACTTTTGTCCTAGGATCATGTTAACCCTCTCACCCTCTGTCATAATACAATCTGCAAGACCTGATCCATCTGGACGTTCTGAAGAATATCACATTGGTTTATGCTATCAATGACGTCATTGATGAGTCAAAAGTGGCAACTGCATCAGAAGCCTTGGTAAGACACATTCACTCCAGAGAGTGTTAGATAATCTCTGTAAAGATTCCCTGACAAATAAGTAAAACATGTAAGGGCATAGTAATTTGGAGCATGCCAGGAAAACACTTCCAAAATAAAGGTCAAATTATTGCATCTGGACTCTCCCACCACTAAAAGGAAACACAACACCTGATAATCCACACTGCTCTGACCCATTTACCAAACGACAGAGAAAGCTGACAGCTTTGAATAAGACCCAGAACAGGAAAGGGATCTGCAGCTGGTCCACAATGCAATGTAAGCAGCTTCACCACATGGGCCATATTATTTGGCAGACCCTATGGAATTAGTTATCTGTAGTGGGAATTGATACCATGTGTAGTTTATGACAATCCCAATGGAAAACAAAATACAGTTTATAATACTTGTGCTCTGAAGCGAGGCCATGCCATCTGCATCACAGGATTGCACGTCATTCAAAAAAAAACAACTCCTGCAATCTATGTGGCTGTGGTTGAGTTAGAACTCATGACCATGAGACATGCACAGATAATGGGGCCAGAGATGCCCATCATGGCCTAGGTTCAAAACAGCCCATTAAGTCCTAAAACCACTAAAAATCCATCAAAATATGGGAGCAGTGCAGCCAGGCTAGAGAAGGATAAGTCAGGGCTAGAGAATACAAGTGAGCTAGAAAACTGGTGGTCCAGCCCTCATGTCAACCACCACTGTTGCATTAGTACCTCTCCCTCAGCTCACATCTGGCCATGTAGTGGCTGTGGTGGTATGCAGGTGGGGAGACTGTCACTTTTAACCAGCCAACAGATGAAGGAAAAGGCCAATCATAGTTAACCAATGGTTTAGTTCAATATGTGGTGAAAGCTTAAAACAGGCTGTGGCTGCATTACACCCTCCATCAGGGGTGGCCTTGAAAGGTAGTAGAGAGAAGAAATCCTCCCAATGGGCAGAGGTTTGATTGGTGCACCTAGTCATCCACTTGATTTGAAAAGCTAAACGGACCAGTAAGCATAAGTATAGACTCATGTGCAGTGACAAATGGCCCAGCTGGTTGATCAGAGGCCTGGAAGGAGAAACCTGGGAAGATTAGAGACAATAAAGTTTGGGGAAGAGGAGTGTACACAGATCTTTAAAAGTGAGCACAAAATGTAAAGATCTCTGTATTTTATTTTAATGCCCACCAGAAAGCACCCATCATGGAAGAGGCACTAGGCAATTAAGTAGACAGAATGTCTATGCCGGTTGCTGATAGGAGACTGTGTCATCTGCCACTCCAATACTGGCACTATGTGTGCATAAAAGGAGTGGCCATGGAGGTAAGAATGGAAGGTATGCATGGGCCCAACAGTATGAGTTTCCACTCACTAAGTTTGATATGAATAATCCCACTGCTGAATGTCCAATCTGCCAACAATACATGAGCCCTCAATGTGGCACCATCCCTTGAGGAATCAAACCAGCTATTTGGTGGCACATTATATCCCTTCCATCATGGAGAGGGTAGTGATTTATCTCGACTGCGCTCAGCACATACTCCAGATATGGCTTGTGTTTCTTGCATGTAGAGCTTTGGCCAGCACAAATCTCCAAAGACTTGTGGAGTATTCGATCTGCAAGCCCAGGATGCTTCATGTAATGGACTAAATTGTGCCCCCTCCCCCCAAACAAAAGTATGTTGAAAAGCTAAACCTTAGTACCTCAGAATGTGACCTTATTTGAAATTATGGTCATTGAAGATGTAATTAGTTAAAATGAGGTCATACTGGAGTCAGGTGGCCCCCTGACCCAATATTACTGATATTACTGGTGTCCTTATAAAAAAGGGAAATTTGAACACAGATATAAACACAGGGAGACTACTGGGTGAAGACAAAAAGCAAGAATTAGGGTGATGTTTCTACAAGCCAAAGAACTCTAAAGATTGCCAACAAACCACCAGAAGCTTAGTGATAGGCAGGAAACTGATTCTCTCTTACAGCCCTAGCAAACTGACATAGCACGTAATGTCACATTAGACCAAGGGACAAAATTTGTAGCAAAAGAGTTACAGAAGTGGCAATATGACCATGGAATTTCCTGGTTTTACCAAATACTGCATTTCCCAGAAGCTGCCAGCCTAACAGACTAATGGCAGATCAATGATCTTTAAGATGCAGCTGTGGTGCAATTTAGAGATGCTATCTTGTAAAGATGAATCATCATCCACCAGAACACAGTATACAACCTGAATCAATTACCATCACATGATGCTGTGGTCACAATAAGTAGAATATATGGGTCTGGAAATCAACGGGTGGTTTAGGAGTAACTCTGTTTACAATGCTTCACATTAAATCACTTGCCATTTTCTGTGCTTCCCATTGCCACAACTCAAGGCTCTGCAGGTCTAGAGATCCTAGATGGTGAATGGTTCCACCAAGAAACACAGCAGAAGTCCCTATGTCTTGCTATGGCTGATCATTCCAGAGATCCTTTACCAAGAGTGCAGCAGACAAGAAAAAGAGTTATGCTCCTGAATGCAAATCAATACCACAATGTGGTATTGCAAATCAATACCACAATGATATACCATCTCAAACCAGTCAGAATGGCTATTTAAAAAGTCAAAAAATAACAGATGCTGGCAAGGTTGTAGAGAAAAAGGAACGCTTTTACACTGTTGATGTGAGTGTAAATTAGTCCAGCCATTGTAGACGACGGTGTAGTGATTCCTCAAAGACATACAGACAGAAATACTATTTGGCCCAGTGATCCCATTACTGGGTATATACCCGAAGGAATATAAATCATTCTACTATAAAGACACATACATGCATATGTTCATCACAGCTCTATTCACAATTGCGAACATATGGAATCAACCTAAATGCCCATCGATGATACACTGGATAAAGAAAATGTGGTACATATACACCATGGATAAAGAAAATGTGGTACATATACACCATGGAATTCTATGCAGCCATAAAAAAAGAATGGGATTATGTCCTTTGCAAGGACATGGATGAATCTAGAGGCCATTATCCTTAGCAAACTAATGCGTAAACAGAAAACCAAATACCACATATTCTCACTTGTAAGTGGTAGTTAAATGATGAGAACACATGGACACATAGAAGAGAACAACTCACAGTGGGGCCTCCCAGAGGGCAGAGGGTGGGAGGAGGGAGAGGATCAGGAAAAATAAGTAATGGATACTGGGCTTAATACCTGGGTGGGGAAATAATCTGTATAACAAACCCCCATGACACAAATTTACCTATATGACAAACCTGCACATAGACTCTTAAACCTAAAATAAAATTTAAAGAAAAAAGAGTTATCTTCCTGATCATCAGAGGGAAATAGGACTACTATTAAACAATGGGTGTGGGAAGAATGTTTGACACCCAAGTGATTCACTGGTGCATCTCTTGGTATTTCCCTAAGTTTGATAATATTTAATAGATGGACAAGGGAAGAAGCCACAGACTGAGAAGGACCTGGTGACCCAGGGCTCACAGTCCTCAGGATAAGTGTTTGGATAGCCTTATACGTAAGCCACCTAAACCAGCAGAGGTGTTAGGATAAGGAGAATCAAGAACTGGAGGTAGAAAAAAGAGATTATGGGTGTACAACTGCTGTCCCAAGACCAGATGCAGTGGTAGGGGCTAAGTTTATCCACTAACCTTCCTCTTGTATCTTTCTGCCAGAAAAGAATCCTGGAAGACCTTTCCCCAGATGTAGACTTTTTATACAAAGCAAGTAGATTTGAGTTTTGCAAGATGTGGATTGTAGTGGAGGCTGTGGTGCACCACTCACATCACTTCCTTGAGGACTAAGGTGCTCATTGTCCAAGCTTTTGGGAACATTGCCTATTGGATGCTTGTAGCTGAGACTCTACCACAGATCTGATTCCAGCCAAAGGTAGCTGTCTCACCTAGGGTTATCCCAAAGGATGATGTCTAATTCTTGTCTAATGAATATTATACCTTCTTTTACCTCACTGAGGTATAATAGTTTTACTTTTTAAATGTTTTTTTTTTTTTTTTTGGTTTTCTTATCCTGTAATCATCTCTATTTCTTCAGAGTCTTTTTTGTTTTAACCTTTTTTCTTCTTTGCCTTTATATTAGGGGACTTTATCAAACATTTGAGAATCCCTTGGCAGTCTGTCCAGTCACATTTAAGGTGCAAATATGAGACCTTAAAAAGCCACCTGCAAGCTCTGGCAGAGGAGATTCCATCCGATGGGTTCACTCTGAGGTTATCGGAATTGAAACCCCCACCCCCTTTCAGTATACGTATTTTCTTTTATGTTGAGCAGATCCGTTTTTCTAGAAAAGGAGTCCTCCACTGTTCTGTGTCTATAAGGGATGGGCAGGTAGGTTATAAAATGGCTCCAAGGGCTGATAGTGGGGTGAGAAGGTCTCATTAGTCAGTATGTGAACATCCATGGTCTTTTTGATTGCTTGTGGCTCCTCTTCTCTTAAAGATTTCCCTGAGCCATAGTCCCTATGAGAAATGTCTTCAGAGAAGCAGCCTCCATTCTTCTCCCTCAGTTGGGTAAAGTGTGGTTACGAGGCTGCCTCGGAGAGGGGAAAGAAACTTGGTATAGTCTTTCAGCCAACACTCCCACTTTTGCCTTCCCAGTGCCCACTTTCAGAGCTACTTCATCCTACAGTCTGGAGCCTTTTTGGAATTGTGCAACATGAATCACATCTTGGTTTTTCCACACTAAACTGATATTCTGGCTCACCCTACTCTGCTAAGTCAGTTACCTGCCACTAGTCCATCAGTGTTCTGTCTTCTAACCATTCTCCTTGCCCTTCTCTATTGATGCCTTTATTTCCTTTTGCTGTCACTCAGTGTGGTTTCAAGAGAGATCAGAGGTAAATACATGTGATCAACCCTCCATGTTTTACCCCCACCTATTTTATAGATGGAGAAACTAAGGCCCTGGAAGGGATTATGACTTGCTGAAGTCATACAGCATTACTAGGCTATAAATAATATTTTCATGTAGATCCCCAGGCCAATGTTCTTTGTGAAAAAAACAGAAAGGTATGAAAACAGGAGGAATTCAGGAATTCAATAGTGTGGTTTGGTTTGGGGAGGGGATATGTATACAGAGAGAGCACTGGTAGGGGGATCCTGAAATAAAATGAAGAGATGGCCAGAAAGAAAGGAGATATTTTCATCCTTAGGTCTTTTGGTCGTTTATATTTGTCTTCAAATTCTTTCAAGATATTTATTGTGTACGGGACCCTCTTTCTGTGTTTCCCGCTATTCTATTGTAAGACAGACTTCTCACTATTTCTATTCTGTACTCCATTCTTTCCCAAAAATAGATGGTATTTAAAAAATGTGGTTCTACTCAAATTGCCCATATCCTCAAATGCTTGCAATGACTCCACATTGCCTATGGGATAAAGTCCAAATCCCCTCGTTTTTCAATAATTTTGAACTAGGTGAGGAGAGAGGATGACAAGGAAAAGTAAAAGGAAGAGATGGGAGTAATTTGACAAAAGAAAGGAATAAGTGTTGCTGATCAGGAGAGGTTGACGATGACTCTGAGGTGATAAGCTTGGATGACTTGGGGGATTTAAAACAGCAAAGTCAGAGGCGTTGAGCTTGGCTTTAAACATGACAGCCACACAGAAATGCCTAGCAGACAGATGAAAATAGGAGGTGAAGGACACATCAGAGGATCTCAGGATTGGCAAGTTCTTCTGTGATTCCCAATCCAATGCTGAAAGAAGTGAGAATATGATAGCTCCAAGGATCATCAAATCAAGGGGAATCTCTTTGAGATGGAGACATTTGAGTGGGTTTAAGTAGGGGAGAAAGAAGAACAAGAGGAGATGGGGCTGACTGGTATTTCTAACGTATAAAGTGCTCTTTTTTCTATCAAACCTGAAGCATACCTAAAACATAATTCCCTGATTCATACTGTGGTATTGATAACTATATTCATTTCTTATTGCTTCTCTAATAAATTATCACAAACTTAGTGCATTAAAACAAGACAAGCTTACGAGCAAGCAGTTCTGAAGGTCAGATGTCCAAAATCAGTGTCACTGGGCTAAAGCCATGTGCAGGCAGGGCTGGTTCCTTCTGGAGACTCCAGGGGAGAATCTGTTTCTTTGTCCTTTCGAGTTTCTAAAGGCTGCCTGTACTCTTTTGCCTGTTACCTCTTCCTTCAACTTCAAAGCACTTCAACCTCCTGTTCCATTGACAAATCTCCTTTTTCTGATTTTGAGCTTGTTGCCTCCCTGTTATAAAATCCTGGGTTCTTATCCACCTGGACAATATGAAATAATCTACCCATTTCAAGGTCCTTAATTACATCCGCAAAGTCCATTCTACCATGTAAAGTAACATGTTTATAGGTTCTGGGGATTAAGACATGCATATGTCGGGAGAGACCATTATTCAGCCTCCCACACCTTCTGAGCTATGTATATTGATATCACTGAATGACTTAGTGAATGAATGATTGAAGACTTTTTAGCAATTTGACAATATTTATTACTAAATCCATTATGCACTTGGTCATGTTTTACACTGTTTTCAGCAGATAGCTAGGAAACCAGTGTTTATTCTACAAACTTGATCCTGCTTGGTCTCAAAGTGAATTCTCAGTTATCTTAAAGTGGCAGCCAGTTCATTGACTACCATGGAATTAAAACAAGAGAAGGTGGCAAGCCTATTTTCATCATTCTGATGTAAAGCATTTGACTACAATAAATACAAGCACCAAAATAAAGACACAGATGTTCAACGGATCTGGGTCTCGACTGGGCCCTAATTTCTCATACCCACTCCCCTTAGCCTCTTTTGCCTCAGCTGACTGGTTCTTGGCTTGGTTTTCAATGTACACAGCACCAGTTCCAGGTGAGGAATTCCCAGTCTTTAGGTGGGAGAGTAGGGATTTGGATGGCTTTGTCATGTAGCTTTTTAAGCCCTGTCCACAGATGCCCAGAGTGCATGCCTCACAATTGGCTGCATCATGGGATCCTTCCAGGGACACTTCCAGGATTACTGGCATTTCTGGAGACTTCCTCGTGCCATTTCCGTAGTATTTCTTCAGGATATGCTGCACCAGGTTGCTCAAAATCCTCATGGTGCTATCCGAGGAGAACTCAGGCATCTCATATTGGGACCAGGAGCACTTCTGGCACCTTTGGCCAAAGAGCCTCATACGCACCTGGCCCTGGGATGTCCGGTGCTCCCAGTACGTGTGGCACAGAATCTGCACTTGAGCAGAAGCCCAACTTCGCTGGCAGGAGGAACACCGGAACCTGCAGTCAGAAGGAAGACACCCATTATGCCTTCATCTGGTTGTTAACCTGAGGGAAAATGGTCTTGGCCCCCGTCTCTAAGATCCTTTTCCATTTGAAAAATATCATGTGATTTGGATTGTCCCAGTCATTGATAAACAGGAACAAGAAGGATTATGTTTCAGATAAGACTTTTTCCTGTGACCTACTGAGTATCCACCCATATGTTATACCCAAGTCTACCTCTTTGCTAGTAAAACATCTCCAGATGCCTCTGAGAGAAAATCATGTCTGCCATCTTCCAGATAAACTTATTCTTAATTTTGCTCATAGAAAGCTTTGGTAAAGTATCTATTTTGATGCATACACTATAATTGGTGCTTTATAATTTTATCCCATTTCATCTGTGAAGTAAGCACTATTAAACCCAATATCCAGATAAGGAAACTGAGTCATGAAAAGGATACACAACCTGCTTAAGGACATACAGGGTAAATGTTAGAGGCATGTTGCTAATCCCAGGCCATCTGAAATTAATCTCGTTTACCTGCTGTAACACTTTGCCTCTGATGAGTAGTGTAGCTAATCTCTCACACCTGGAGAAACAGACTGCATCCCTCATACCTGGGTTGAAGATCCAAGTCCACAGTTTACAACAGGAAGACTTTGGGCAAAGCCCTTCCCTTTTATAACTACTTCATTGTTTGAATCCATAAAAAAAAAATTCAAGGGTTATATTGGCAGCATCAAAAGAGACGATGTTTGTGAAAACACTTTGTAAACTACAAAATGCTTTTCAAAAGCTGATTGATATTTTCCAAAAGTACACTGGTAGGTTGCTTTTCCAATCTCAAAATGACAATCAAATCAATTCATCCCAACAGGAGAAACAACTTCTTTCTGTTTGAAGGAGTGCCAAAACGTTGTAAGACCTCATGAGTCCCTCAAAAAGCTCTGGCTGGTGTGGAAAGAAACATTTACACAGTTCCCTGGATTAGAAAGCAGAGCAAAATGACTGCTATATGGGCTCTGACAAGTGACTTGAGAACTGTTCTGGAGACGTTTAGGAGGCTTTATTTAACAACAGGTTCTGCAGCTAAAAATAAGCATATACTGTATTTGATACAATATATAATAATATATTATTTATAAATTTATTATTCTCAAATACATAGTACATATGTATATATAATTATATATCACTTATGTATACATACACATATATATTTTATCTTATCCCATTATCTTATGGGAATGTATACGAAGGAATACTTACTCTGCCTAGGAGAACCAGAGAATGCTTTTAGGAGGAGGAGGCACTAGAGTGGGCCTTGAAGGATGAGCAGGGAGGGGTGAGGGGAGGGTCTGCTGAACAAGTAGAACTCCATGAACAAGGATGTGGAAGTCTGAAAATGCATGGCATAGCTAATAGTCCATAAGGAATGGAGTAGGTCATACCTGAGGCAGGATGGGGCAGGCAGGCAAGCTGAGTAATAGGTCAGATGAAAACTAGACTGAAGGTCCTGGGTGTCATTTAAAAATAAATTTGATTGTCCAGGTCAGCAACTCTCACCCTCCTAACATGGGCAAGGAAACTGGTTCCTGCAACCTGGAGGCTTGCTGGGAGTTAAAGAAGGAAGTGGTGAGTAAGGGAGAAGTATTACTTGGTTACTCCATGAACTGGGTTTTAGATTTAGGTTTTGCAACATCATTCTCTCCTATTATCCCCAGGCCTTCAGTAAAGCAAAGTTCATAGTAACTGCTTGATCTTAGCCAATTCTTAGGATATTTAAAAAAAAAAAAATGGCTCCATCCCAGGCTTGTACTGAACAGGGTCAAGGCTTGGAGAGCTGCTGCAGCTGGGGGAAGCTGGTCAGGACTACTGGGGAGACTGCAAAAGACTCTAGAGGAACAAATGAGGTGGTGAGAAACTAGAAGGGCAGATTTACGGAATGGGGGCCTTCTCCAGGGTTTTCCAGAAATATTTACAGAGAGAAACCTAGTAAAAGAAGAAACTTCCAGCAGTTAAACAAAATGGAGGTTTGGAGTCATCTTATCATTTAGACCCTAAAGAGTACTATGACCACAAGAGGATGGAGACATTTACTCCTTCAACAAGCTCTCAGAGGAATAAATCATGCTAAGCTGAGCCTCAGCCTCTCTTCTCAGAAGGGCTATTGCCTCGGAAACCCACACTCACCAGCCAAATGCTCTCTGTTGGTATTGCTTCCACCCTTGAGCCAGGCAGTCTAGCTGAAGGTTTCCATCCAACTTCAGCGTCCATGTGGTCCAGGGTTTTGCCTCTTGGATTAGTTCTTGAAATGTCTGCTCCCAAGTCGTGATATCTACAACCATTTTTACCCTCTGAAGCTCATAGAGTAGGTTTCAGGTTTACTCGTTTCTCAGGAAGAGACAAACAGTTTCAGTTTCGGTGTTCGGTTCAGTTTCTGTTTCTGTGTATGGACATGAGCTGTTTTTTCAACCTTCATTTTAGACTGTCTGAGTACACAGAACAAGTCTTTGTTCCGAAGACAGACAGGAGCAAAACTTTGTTAGTTAATAGGCCTTGCTGAGAGAGAGAGAAAGAGCTCTGTTCTAGATTCTGGGGTCACATATATATTCGCTTTTATTTTATCTCTCTCATTTTTTATAATAGGCAAAGTGAGAGGTGACAGCGTGCTGGCAGCCCTCACAGCCCTCGCTCGCTCTCGGAGCCTCCTCAGCCTCGGTGCCCACTCTGGCGGCGCTGGAGGAGCCCTTCAGCCAGCCACTGCACTGTGGGAGACCCTTCCTGGGTAGGCCAATGCCAGAGCCGGCTCCCTCAGCCTGCAGGGAGGTGTGGAGGGAGAGGCACGGGCGGGAACCTGGGCTGCACACAGCGCTTGCAGGCCAGCTAGAGTTCCGGGTGGGCGTGGGCTTGGCGGGTCCTGCACTCAGAGTGGCCGGCCAGCCCCGCCGCCCTGGGCAGTGAGGTGTTTGGCATCTCGGCCAGCAGCTGCGGAGGGTGCGCCGGGTCCCCCAGCAGTGCCGGCCCACTGGCACTGAGCTCGATTTCTTGCCAGGCCTTAGCTGCCTCCCCGGGGGGCAGGGCTCGGGACCTGCAGCCCGCCATGCCTGAGCCTCCCCACCGTGGGCTCCTGCACGGCCCAAGCCTCCCTGCCGAGTGCCACCCCCTGCTCCACGGCACCCGGTCCCGTCCACCACCCAAGGGCAGAGGAGTGCGGGCACACCTGCGGGACTGGCAGGCAGCTCCACCTGCTGCCCTGGGTTGGGATCCACTGGGTGAAGCCAGCTGGGCTTCTGAGTCTAGTGGGGACTTGGAGAACCTTTATGTCTAGCTAAGGGATTGTGAACACACCAATGGGCGCTCTCTATCTAGCTCAAGGTTTGTAAATGCACCAATCAGCACCCTGTGTCTAGCTCAGGGTTTGTGGATGCACCAGTCACCACTATCTATCTAGCTAATCTGGTGGGGACATGAAGAACTTGTGTGTCTAGCTCAGGGATTGTAAACGCACCAATCAGCACCCTGTCAAAATGGACCAATCAGCTCTCTGTAAAACAGACCAATTGGCTCTCTGTAAAATGGACCAATCTGCAGGATGTGGGTGGGGCCAGATAAGAGAATAAAAGTAGGCTGCCCCAGCCAGCAGTGACAACCCGCTCGGGTCCCCTTCCACACCATGGAAGCTTTGTTCTTTTGCTTTTTGCAATAAATGTTGTTGCTGTGCACTGTTTGGATCCGCACTGCCTTTATGAGCTGTAACACTCACCCTGAAGGTCTGCAGCTTCACTCCCCAGCCAGCAAGACCATGAACCCACCAGAAGGAAGAAACTCAGAACACATCCAAACATCAGAAGGAATAAACTCTGGACACTCCACCTTTATGAGCTGTAACACTCACCGTGAGAGTCCGTGGCTTCATTCTTGAAGTCAATGAGACCAAGAAACCACCAATTCCGGACACAAAAGCACTATTTTTGGCACTGAGAAAAAAGAGTATCCTGTGGCTAAGAAACAATTCCTACCCCCACAGATGCTCACACCCCGGTGGAGACAGGGAGGTTAGGAGCAGGGTAGGGGAGCACGTATTTAACGCTCATCTCCCGCACCTGATGAATCCTCACCAGTCCTGCGAGGGACGATTATTCTTGGAATTTTGCAGGTTAGTTGCACAGAGAGCGGGGGTACTTTGTCCAAATCCCCTCAGTTAACGAGCAGTGGAAGTGAGACTTGAAACCGGGTCTGTGTGACTCCAAAACCTGCCATGTGTCCTCCCACCTCACTCCCTGAAGAGAAGCTGAGAATGGCATTTCAGGTTCCAGGCTGGCACACTGGAGCCAGTGTCAGAGGAACCCTAGGGAGATTTCCTGGGTCCTGAGGCAGGAGGTCAGCTGCATGAAGGGATTATCAAACTCTGCCTTCCACTCTGTAAATTATGTGAAAGGGGAAATACACACAGGTGTGGGGGCTGTCTTTCAGTGGTAGGCTACAGAGAATTCTCATTTTGGGGTAAGGGATTGAGATGAGATGATCTTTAAAGACACTGGTAAGTCTAAAACGCAGAGATTCCAGAGAGTAAGCTTTGTCTTCCTGGGGCTTAAATTCAAATGGGGGAGCTAGGACAAGCAGGATGCTTAGGTCTTTAGAAGACCCGCTACAGCTTCTGTGTCTGAGACAGATCAACTTCAGTCTTCCTGGGCTTTCTAGGCTTCCATGTGCCCTGTCAGGGACTCAGAAACACCCTCTCTCTTTCCTTCCCTTCCTGGATACCTGTATCTATACACATGATATAGGAAGCTCTAAGAACTTGTAATTGGATCCACAGGATATTAGAGTTGGGAAAACCCTTAGAAATCAACTTATTCCTTTTCCCTTTAATTTTTATACACGAGAAAACTGAGGCTGGGCACGGCGGCTCATGCTTGTGATCTCAGCACTTCGGGAGGCCAAGGTGGGTAGATAACTTGAGGTCAGGAGTTTGAGACCAGCCTGACCAACATGATGAAACCTCGTCTCTACTTTAAAAATTACAAAATCAGCCAGGCATGATGGCGCATGCCTGTAATCCTAGCTACTTGGGAGGCCAGGGCAGGAGAATTGCTTGAACCCAGGAGGCAGACGTTGCAGTGAGCCAAGGTCATGCCATTGCGCTCCAGCCTGAGTGACAAGAGCATAACTGTCTCAAAAAAAAAAAAAAAAAGAAAGAAAGAAAGAAAAGAAAACTGAGACCCAGAGGAATAAGGTCTCCTGCCTAAGGTCACACAGCAAATTAGTGCCATTACAGGGCCTGGCTTCAAGTTCTGCTCTCTTGCTCCACCCATGCATAAATCATTTCTCTACCCTTTCTCTTCACTTTCCACTGGGTTTAGGATCCCAAGTCCACTCTACTTATTCTGTATCTTCAGAGTGTACCTTCAGAGAGTCCCCTTACCCCTGACACCTCAAATGCTCTGTTTTTCCCAAAAGGTAGCTTGACCAGTCCATTGCATGCCCTCATGATTTCCTTCTGCCTCTTCTTCATGTGTGCCCTTTGATATACCCAACTGTTCAGGTCAGCCTGGTCCTTTGCATGGGGGTTCAGCAGGAAGATTAAGGGTAATGTGTGTTGAAGAAACACACTCAAAGTGCTTTTTCTATTCTGTCACTCAATAACAATCAACACAAAAGACTTCTAACCTAATATGTGGGGGGTTTCCTCACCAACAAGCAAGCAGTCACTTAATTCTGCAGAGGACACCAACTAGATGACCTCTTATTTAATTGAATTCTAATACTATCTACCCCAACCCAGCATGAGATCCCAAGGGTGGAGGGCCCAGTCCACAAGACTGTTCCCCTACAACATCATGCTGGGGCTTGGGGCCGGTTGAAAGCCCCATGTTATTTTACCTGTGCTTCTGACCAACTGGTTATATATTAGGATTCCCTCCTTAAGTTCGATTAATTTGCTGGAGTGGCTCATGGAACTCAGAAAAACACTTACTTATGTGTGCCAGTTTATTATAAAGGTATTAAAGGGGATACAGATGAAGAGATGCATACGGAAAGGTATGGGAAGGGGCATGGAAGCCCACCCTGGGCACACTATCCTCCAGGAGCCTCCTTGTGTTCAGCTATCCTGACGCTGTCTGAACCCTGCCCATTTGGAGCTTTTAAGGAGACTTCATTACGCAGGCATGATTGATTAAACTATGACCATTGGTGATGAACTTAGTCTTCAGCCTTAGAGATTAGGGGATGGGACTGAAAGTCCCAACACTCTAATTCTGCCTGGAGCTTTCTGGTGACCAGCTCTCATCCTGAAGTGACCTAGGAGCTGCCAGCCACCTGTCATTTCATTAGCATACAAAAAGATCTCTTCAGAGATTCTAAGGATTTTAAGAGTTGTATGCCAGGAAATGGAGTCAATGATCAAATATAGATTTTACAATATCACTTTGAGATTTGAGGGCTGGATGAAGCCCACTACCTACCTTCCTCATCACCAAGAAGGAACGGAAAAAGAAAAAGAAGGAAAAGAAGAAAATACAGCCCCTTCTACAACCCTACAATGCACTTAAGCCGCTTGGTGGGTGGTTTGTTTGTTTGTTTTCACCAAGGCATTGTAACTCCAGAATAATAGAATTGTGGGACTTGGTCATTGAAAGAGACCTTAGATATCTTGTGACAGCCCCTCCAATTTCACTGAGACCCAGTGAAGAAAATGCCTTACCCAAGGAATGCAGTGTGATAGTTGCAACCTTCAAGCTTTCAACTGTTGAAGCCTTATCCTAGATTGGTTAAAGAACTGCTAAGAGACAGCTGGAAAAAAAAAACAAAAAAACAAAAAAACTGATGAATTCTGAAGAAGCGGGGCATAGCAACATTTAGATTCTTAACAGTTCAGAGCTGAAATGAATCTATAAGATCTTATAATCCTGGGATGGCAAGCAATGTCTCTCCCCTTTTCTTGTGTAAGACAGACACTGCCAATCAACCTTCTCACCTTTCCCTCCGGGTCTGGGTGTTACTTAAGAATTTCCCTCATCACAGCTTTCTAGGCAGCCACTAGAAAGTGATTGGTATATGAAACATTTTTGCCATTTCTGCAATAGTCCAACAAATTACAAAAACTGAAGTCAAGACAGATTTGGATTAATCAAGGCTTAAGTTCAGTTTTTGTAACCTTAGGCATGCACCCATTTTTGGAATATCACATGACCCATCACAAATAGGGCTAGCACAAAACTTAACACATAGAAATATGTTCTTCTTGGGGACATTTTAGGCTTGGGAAGAAAGGAGGCTAGACAAGAGTGATAAGAATTGGTGTGTATTGGACTGAAAGAGATGAACGTCTATGGCACTTGGCTGGCAAGGCCAGCTCTTCCCCCAGGACACTTGTCCAACCTCTGTCTTGGTGGCCAACTGCTCTGTAAAAGGTGAAACAAGAAGTAAAATGAAGTGTGACACCCAGAGCCAACTGCTACTCAGGCCTAGGGGCTAAGCCTGCTAAGAACACCATTCAGGAGAGCAAAGATTAGATTAAAGGTAACCTCTGAGAAATAGCAAGAAGAAATGTATAAAATCAAAAGAACTAAAATAAAAAATTACAAGTTTCCAAAGGGGCCATTTGTTTCACAGCTTCTATGAAAATCTGCTGGGCCTCAGGCCTCTTGAGACCCATTGTTCAGATGTGGAATTTGCCTCAACAGACAATCATTTGGATATTTTTTAGTAGAAAGAATGTCTGTGAGCTTAATGAAAGCTAAGCCCTGGAGAGATGACCAGTTGAGACCACCGCAAATAGAGACCCTGACTCCTATTCTTGACAGCCACCTCCTCTTTTTCAGCACAAATGGTCTTAAAATCAGAGGCAGGACTTTTTCTGCTCTGTTCCAAGGTGTGGTGAACATAGGTACCCTACCTATGCAGAGTTTTTAATCACCCCCATATCAGGCCAATGTCAGGAAACAAGCAGGCCAAAGCTATTCTCTGTAAATGAACTTTTCTCCTGTCCCTGATTCACTTTACCAATCTCTCACTCCTGCCCTCAGGGATCACTTTTCAAATTAACTACTTGCAGTAAGTTCTTGCCTCAGGCTCTGCTTTTAAAAGAATTTCAACCAAGACAGAGTGCAACTTATTTTCTTTTTCTTCTTCTTCTTCCATGTGTAAAAAAGTCCATTTCCAGTCTGACTTGTAAGAAGCTTGGAAGTCATCACCCCCATCCTCATAACAAAAGAAAAGCTGAACGAACTGAAAATCAACAACTCTTCTTTTTTTTATATATTTTATTTTATTTTATTATACTTTAAGTTTTAGGGTACATGTGCACAACGTGCAGGTTTGTTACTCTTCTTAAGTACATCAGAGAATTGAAGTCACAGGGCAAACTGCTACCCTGAAAACTAGAGCGATAGATGGGCAGATACAGGGAGTCACAGCTTATCAGAGCCAAAGCCCAGGAACGGAAGTTCACAGCTGGAACTAGTACTGGTAGGGTAAGAACACTTTAAACTGAAATTGGCAATTGCTGGAAGCTCCGTGAGAACAGGCTTGAGAATTAAATAATTGGGGGGCACGGGTTCGGTTTCAGGAGAACCCTCACACTTTCAGGAGTTTTACCTCCAGGAGCCCTACCAGGTTGTCACTATGAAGATAGAGAAAAATCTTCTTGTGCTTTCATCATGTGAGGAGAAAAATAACCATTTTTGTTAACACTCAGAACTCTCTGTTCTCCCTAACAGTCTGCCCTCAAGGGAAACTATTTCACCAGAGTAACACACTTGAGTTTACCAATGCCTAATCAACCTGAGAGAAGGGAAATGTGAGCGATAGGAACTGCCCCCACTTGTTTCATGTGTGACTTCCTTTCTGCCTGACAATGAGGACACAGCCCTCCATGCTTACAGGGTCAGGAAAAGAGAGTCTGGCATAAGCTCAAGGAGTCAGGGCTGCCTGTCTGCTTTTTTCTAGGAAAGGAACCAAGTCCCACACAGCTCAGACTAATTCTCTACTCAGCTAATAGTATCTGGGAGAGAAACAAAGAACTCAATCAGCCATCAAAATTTCTAAACATATTATAATAATAATTAAACCACCAAGCCATGGAAGAGATTTTAAAAGTTCCCTAAGTTCCATTTATTACTTGCTGGCTTTGTAATAGTTAATACCTAAGTTATAAGCAAAAAAATTGAAACTATTCCCAGAGTTAGCCCATGGGAAAAGCAATGAACTTAAAATTAGAAGACAAGGTTATCAATTCCACTTCCAATACTTACTGAGTTACTTAATCTCTGTGAATCTTAATGTCCTTGGCTGTAAAATGGAAATAATACTCATTCCATTAGATTTAATGATATATATATTAATATGACCTATACATGGACAGTAATAAAAAAAATAGATAGGGTTATTTCAAAAAAGAAAGACAATGAAGTGGCATAAGTTAATAGGACCTAAATGGAATACAACATTTAAACTCATTATTCAATGAATGAGAAAGAGATAGGGCTCACATATGGAAAGGAAAGAGGTATTTAGAACAAGAACCTAGAAACTGTCTGTGTCTGTGTGTTCGGGAGAAGAAAAAGATAAAATGAATAACTAAGATTTGGAGCACTTTATCTCTTCGAATGCACCTTTATAGCCATATCTATATGGTTCCTACAATAACCCAATGGTTTATGTCCTTTATCAAGAAATGTTTCAGAATGGATGCATCTAATGGAGCTTTGTAAAATATAGATATCCAGGTCCACCTCTGGAAATTGATTCCACAGGTATGGGGTGGGACTTGTATTATTTAAAAGCTCCAATAATGATACTGAAATACTCCTGGATAAAAATCACTATAAATAGAAAATATGAAGCTCGAGAAGTTTGACTGACTTGCCAAGATCTCACTTTATGAGTAGCAGAGGTACAATGTGAAACAAGGTGCTTTAACGGCCACTTGTGTGCTTTCTTTCATGGTGAAAATCTGGAAGGCAGGGTCAGACTCTGAGTCTATTCATTATGGCTGAGTTGACCTGGCACTGGAAAGCAGCTTGCTATCTGATGGATGGAGTCCAGGAGACAGCCACAGTCATAATATATGAATTTGATTAACAGCAGAGGACATCGAAAGCAAGGGAGGAGAGCTATGAGAAACAGAGACAGATCATTTGGGGCTATTACAATGCAAAGCTGAGGCGAGGCCACACAGCCTGCCAATTATAATGCCAATATGTAGTAACTTGACTTTTCACCTCTGCAGACTCAGTCTGGGCATGAGAATGCAGCTCGGGCCTCACTGAGACCCCTGTATCCCCTCTTGATGGCAGTGAGTATTTTATGCCTGTGCAAAGAGCAGCCAGGAGCCCAGGAAATGAGAAGGAAACAAACAAGCCCACCCAGGGGTGGATTGATGAGTGCGTTAAAGAACTCCTGATTTTCACCTCAATGCAGATGTTTTGCAAACATTCAGACTCCTTCCTCCCAGGACAGTTCACAGGATTCACACTGTAGTAGTTTCAGAATTTGACCTAAAGTCTTCCACTGAAGTTATTGATTTCTCCTGAGTTCCTTCTGATGGGTCATTTTCACAGCCTGTTTTGTGTACCTCTCTGTGGGGCACTCTTTGGTTCTCAGCCACAGGATCACAGATTAGGTTTTTCATTACTGTTGGGGCAAAGAGGTTGATTCCCTCTTTCTCTGCCAGCCCTTCAGACAGAGATTTTTTTTTTTCATTTTCATGTTTAAAAATGCAGATAGAGGCTGGCCCCGTGAGCTTCAGTTTTGAGGTATCAGTCGCATACGTCAAGAATGTAGAGAGGGATCAGTGTCAGTGCAGCCTACTGCTTCAGAACAAAACCCACCGTGCACAGGGCGGGCTCTAAAGACGGCGAGGCTGGGAGATCACAGATGATGAATGTTGCTCAGGGCAGCAGCCACTATTGAACACTTTTCTCTCCTTGTTCTTCCCTTACAGCCCCAGGATTTATAATGCTCTGTCTTATCCAATTTTGGTCACAGCCTGATGGATGTCGTAAGGCTGTAAATACTCTGAGGTTTTACTTTTCTGTGTATGTTTTCTCCTACTTTGTATTTGCTATAATCCATGTCATCCAATAATGGATTAATTTTGGGATCCACTTTTTGTTCTTGCTAAGCTCCTGAGATTTGGAAGATGAATATTCATAGTATAAATATGTGAAACTGAGCTGAAAAATTACTCTGGCACAAATATATAGGGAGAACAAAATGCAATATTGGCTCAGGGAATCTGCTAAACATAAAGAGAACCAGATTAGAGATAAGAGGACCTGGATTTAAATCCAAGCTGTGCCACTAGTCAATTGCCATGATGTAGATGAGCTGCTTCACCTCCTTTCTGTATAATAAAGCACTGGACCACGTAGTCTCCAAGTTTGGTTCCAGTTCTGTCACTGTGTGGATGGATCAGGGCTCTGGTTCTCCATTAGGAAATGCAAAGAGACCTGGGAAGCCAGATCTCAGCTTGGTGATGTTGACAGCACCAGGCTGTCCCAAGTGTGTAGTGGAGTGATGAACTTGAGCATAGTCCTCCTGAAGGCCAAAGACCTGCCTCCTGGTAGAGCTTACTTTCCCTAGAAGAAAGCAGAGACTTGAGGTAAAGCTGGAAGAGGGAAGGGTGATAGGGGAGATGGGACTGGTCGCCTTGAGGAAGGGAAGTTGCACTAGAATCTTGGCTACTTGATAATACCAAATAAAGATGTTCCATGTGCAAGAGGAGACAATTTTATCCCCAGTGGCTCCAAGGGGCTGAACTACATGCAGGAGACAAGAGCCTCAAGGAGAGTAGCTCTTTCAGCGTGAATACACACAACCATCATTCCAAGCTGTGGGAAACTATGTGGGTTACCCCACTCACTGCTGTCTCCAGCTCCCTCTCCCTAGTGGTAGCCCAGGAATTTTGATATAGCATAAAAAAGGCCAGGTTAAGAACTAAACACTTGGATTCAAATCCAAGCTCTGCCAGGACTGGGTTGCAGTGACTGGGTGGAGTGGCCACATGGCGAGGATACTGAATAGTTCAGCACCAAATGTCAGCTTGAGAAGATGACTCTAAGGCCTCTTCCAGTCTTAGATTTATGAAAATCTTTGGGGGTCTCTCCTTCTTTCCCTGAAATCAAAACTAAAATATGGAAGAAATTGGCATGACTCTGCTTGGTCTGGTGCCAGTCAAACTCTTGGTATAAGTAGGTTAAGCGAGCATTTGTTTACAAAAAGATGGTAAAATCTAGGCTACTACTTCTCCATAGCTTCCTCTAACCCTCATATCAATGAGCACACAATGATTTATATTCATTTGTAGCCTTCTGAAATGTTTTCATTCTTCTCTGTAATTTCCTTAAGGGCAAGTATTAGACAGATTTGAAATACAACAAGTACTATTGAGTCTAGCATTATGGATAAAATCCAATTGAGAATTGAAACAAAACAAGACATTACTTAGAATCTGCACTTAACCAAAGAGGCATGATATACATTTATTCTGCCAAGACAAGTCAGGTTTGATGAAGAAAATCCATCCTACATTTCTGACCCCATTCATTTTCAGTGCCCTTCACCTCCATTTATGTAAGTCAGCCAGTTTCATGGCCACATACTAGACCTTGTCATATTCCAGGCTATCTATCTGTCTAACCACATCCAGCTCTCCAATTCAGCTACTTCCACCAAGCCCAGTGTTAGACCTTGCAAATCCCTGACCTCTCCATCCTTCAGTGCTCTGCTGCCTTTACCTCCTTCTCTCTCTAGTTTAAAAAAATGTAGTTCAACACTAGGAAATGTCCCATATTACTTGTAAAAATCTCAGCCTAGGATTAATCTACTCCCCCCTTTATTTGAGCCTGCTGAGTGCTGTTAGGAAAACACACACACACACACACACACACATACACACACACACACATACACTCATGCCATTGCACATTTATGTTCCCGTATCTCAGTAGAGCCTTCCGTATGGTCCATAAATCTCTCTGCTTTCTTTTCTCCCACTTTACTACAGCTATTTCAAACTGTGTCCACTATCCACAAAATTTCAACTCTGCTGTTTCACTGGCTTACTCTCAGGAAACGACCTTAATTCCTTCATAGAGAAAGCTGAAATCTTCAAATGAGAATTTCCTAAAGTTTATGCCACCAAACCTATAAACTCTCTGTGTTCTGTACCCATGTTTTTATCCTTTGCTCCTACTTTGATAGTAGAGGCACCCTTCAATCTATGTTGAACAGTGACTTCAGTGCTTCCCCCAAATCTTGACATTTTAATTTCCCCTGCTCTGTGTATCTAATTTTTTGTTGTTGGCCCCTTCCACTCAGTGCTTAAACATGTTAAAGTAAGTCTTTCTTGCCTCAAATGACCCCAACCTTAACCCTGTATCCCCTTCCTGCTATCATTGATCTCCCTGTCATAACCACATTTCTCAAGTGAGCTGCTTATGCTCACCACTCTGCTTCCTTCCCTTCCAGCTACTTCTCAACACACCGCCTCTGATTTCTGTCCCCAATGCACCACTAAAGCCCATCTCATCATAGTCGCCTTCAAACTCCTTGTTGCTAAGTCCACTAGGTGATTCTCCATCTTCCTAGTGTATACTATAAATTATATACTGTGGCCTATTTGAAATCATCTTTCTTTGACTTCTGTCATACTGCACAGTCCTGGTTTTGTTTGATTTTGTTTATTTCCTCAAGTTGCCTGCCACTTTCTAAATAGCCTTTGGATTCTTTCTTCTATGCCTGTTAGTGTTCCTCCGAGTTCTGCCTTCTTATCTCATGCCACACTCCTCTTAGGCAGTGGCACGCATTCCCATGTACAATTGCATTATATATCCTGATGCCCAATACACAGCCCCAATCTCTCCAGAGTTTCCTGATCTTATCCTCAGTTACTCCCTAAAAGTCTCCACTTTGATTTTGAAAATGACAAAATCCAATTTGTCATTTTCTCCCCCAAGCCAGCTCCTTCACCTTTGTCTGCTGTGTCAGCCAAGAGCTTTATTGCCATCACCTACTAGCACAGCCAGAAGCCTGGATCCCAAGCTGCTCCTCTTTCTCCTTCTTTTTCTGAACACTGAATCAAACAAATCACCATACCCTGAGAATTCTTCTTAGTGAATTAATATCTTTTAAATCCTTCCATTCCCTCTGCTACCACTCTATTTAGGTCACCATTATCTCTGTCCTCCCTGACTCTCTAATCTGTTTTCTAAGCTGTACACAAAGTGACGTTTTGGGTATTCAGTGGCAATTTCATCATGCCAATCCCTCAATTAATACCACTGTTTCTTCTTTAGAGGAAGGCCAAACTTCTCAACTTTACCCCATAACTCTTCATGGCCTGGCCTCTTACCTCTTCAGACCAAGGTTTTTCAATTTTGGCACTCCTGACATTTTGGGCTGAATAATTCCTTGTTGGGGAGGTCGTCCTGTGCGTTGTAGGCTGTTTAACAGCATCCATGGCCTCTACCCACCAGATGTCAGTAACATCACCATGCCAATTGTGATAATTAAAAATGTCTCCAGACATTGTTCTGTGGAGGGCAAAATTCACCCTGGTTGAGATTTACCACGTTAAACTAATTTATCACTACATCCTACACCCTATATGTTTGAAGTTCTAGCCATACTCAACTTTCCTCTACTCTGCTAAGGAACCATTTTTATTATTTAAAAAATGTGTAATAGCTTTATTGAGATATAATTCACATAGCATACTATCCATTCATTTAAAGTATACAATTCAATGGTTTGTAGTATAATCACAAAGGGAGATAACCATCACCACAATCCATTTAAGAATATTTTATTAACCAAGCAGAAACATTATACCCATTGGCAGTCACTCAATTTTTCTCCACTTCCCCCAACCCTAGGCAATCACCAGTCTACTTTCTGTCTGTGTAGGTTTGCCTCTTATGGACATTTCATATCACGTAATACATGGTCTTTTGTGGTTGGCTTCTTTCACTTGGCACAATGTTTTCAAGGTTCAGCCATGTTGTAACATATGTCATTACTTCATTACTTTTTATTGTTTGAGTAGTATTCTCTACAGTTCTCTACTTTGTACATCATTGTAGTCTCTACATGAAGGTTTGTTCTTATTTTATGGACACTGCATTTTTTTCTCTTTCATTCAAACATTGCTCTTATATTTGTTATATCACTGTCCTTGTGCACTGCCAACCCACAGTCTCTACTCTAAGTTCTAGAAGCACAGGTGTATTACGAGTGGCTTCAACAGGCCAATTTAGAAGCCGTCTTGCTGTGATCTCATATTAATAATTGGTTTTCTCCTGAATGAAGACTTTCTTAATCCTCTTTCTCTATCAACCTCCATTCCTCACTTCTCCTTTCATCCTTGCAGTTGAGTTTGGTAAGGTCAGAACTTTTGGGTTGTTACTATAGTGCCCTGTGCATATTTTTATCAAAGCATCACATCATCTGATATCTGTCTTTCTCACTAGTCTAAACATTTTGAAGGCAGAAACTATATATTACTATTAATATATCCAGTACCTGACACATTGTCTGGCACAAGTTAAGCATTTAAATAAATTTTTTGTAGAAACAAAGAAAGGAAGAAAGGAAGGAAGGAAGGAAGAAGGAAGGAGGAAGGAAGGAAGGAAAGAAGGAAGGAAGGAAGGAGAGAGAAAGAAAGAAAGAGAAAAGGAAGGAAGAAAGAAAGAGAGAAAGAAAGAAAGAAAATGAATGAATGAAAGAAAGAAAGAGAGAAAGTGAATTAGTCCTTTGATAACCTGCCTTGTATTGTGATTTTCTTGGATGCAGGCCTGGCTTGGTGCTGGTCAGGCTTCCCAGAGCTGGACTCTTGCCTTCTCACAAGATATGGAAGTGGCAACAAGAACTTCCTGTCAGTCTCTGTGGCCACCTGCCCAAATCACTGATGGCTGCCTTGCCTGGCTTTTATCTTAGATGTACACGTGACCACTTCTCCTGGATTCCATGTTGGTGCTCTTCCCATGGACTCACTGACTGAGCGCCTGTCTCTCAATGTTCGTGGTTCTTTTCTGAGCTTGTGTGTGAACATGTCTCTTGAGCCAGCCGGAAGCTCAATGCAGGCAGGTCAGGGGCAAGCAGACAGGCTCATTTAGGCAGCTGGATCCACTGCTGCAGAGGTCAGGGAGAAAACATGGCGGCCTCCAACGGGAGACACTGAAGAGTAGATGCTTCTTACTCGTTGTTGAATGAGGCAGCATGGAAAGATTTGTTTTGTTTTATATGTAGGTTTAATTTTATTTTTCATGTAATAAAGCCCTGTTTGAAGTGTTTTACAAATGTTAACTTGCTCAATCTTCATAACAACTTCACGGGGTAGCTGCCATTTTTATTATCCCTGTCAAAATACCTTGTGCACACAGCTGATAAGTTGGAGAGCCAGCATTCCAAACCAGATCGTTTAACTCTAGAACCTTGCTCTACTGCCTCTCTCATTGCTGGGCCTTCCCACTTGAGCTCTCCTTGTCTGGAGGCTCCTTCAGCATCTCTTTACCTGGCCCATGCCGATGTGTCCTTGAAGTATTACTCAGTATTCTCCTCTAATAAATAAGCTTTTTCTGCTTCCCCAGGCCTAGATTTGGTGCCTGCTCTATGTGCTTCCATAGCACCTGGGGCATCTTGTATAACAATTTCACACTACAAACCTATTGACTTGACTGATCTCTTCTATGACTTAAACTCTTTGAGAGCAGGAACATTTCTTTGGCTGGTACACATTGCACTCTCACGCTCAGTAATGAAACACAGTTGACCCTTGAACAACACAGGTTTGAAGTGAGTGGATCCACTTATACATGGGTTTTCTTCACCTCTGCCACCCCTGAGACAAGACAGCAAGACCAACTTCTCCCCCTCAGTCCACGCAATGTGAAGATGACAAGGATGCAGACCTTTATGATCACCCACTTTCACTTAACGAATAGTAAATCTATTTTCTCTTCCTTATGATTTTCTCAGAAACATTTTGTTTTATCTAGCTTACTTTATTGTAAAAATATAATGAATAATATATATAATACAAAATACATGTTAGTAGGCTGGTTATGTTATCAGTAAGGCCTCCAGTCAACAATGTGCTAGTAGGAGTTAAGTTTTGGGGGAGTCAAAAGTCGTACACAGATGTTTAACTGTGTGGTGGGGGCGGGTTGGTGCCCCTAACCCCCACATTGTTCAAGGGTCAACTGTACCTGGCAAGTAGTACTTGCTAAAAAAAATTGCTTGCATAAATAAGTAAATCTAAATATTCCTATTTTAATATTAAAGTATAATGTCATTCTATAAATGCCCATTAGCCTCCCTGCTCCCCACTCATTGAGTTTGACTTAACAGAGTATCAAAGTAAAATAAAAATAACAGGTAAGAGGTTTTCCCAACTTTGCTCTCAAAACTGAATCACACTATTTAAACAAACTACATGATTAATATAGTAGATTCACAAAAGTAAATAAATCTATCCCTGTGTATCTCTACCACTTGTGCAACTTGGCTAATTCTGAGAACACATTTAGAAGAGGCATTAAAAACCTGAATATATTATGGATGACTATCCCTTAGCCATTTAACTCTTTCACCTGGGTAGCAGCTGTGTGGTGAAGCAGGAAATAGTGAATTAACACCATCCCAGCCCTGGAGGCAGCGGCAATGCCAATATGAGTATAAGCCAATTAGTGAGATTTCATGCTCCTTCAATAACAACAAGTTCAGGTATTGCAGTCTGACCCAGTCAGTCCCATCTCCTACTGGGTCATGTACTGTGCAGACGTGAACTGTGGGAACTGTTGCAACTACTTTGTCTCCTTAAGGAAGGTCAGGCTTGGGGTGAAGACATCTGGGAAGCAGAGAACAAAGATTAAAAGAAACTTGGTCCTTGACAACCTCATTAGGCTATGAGGGAAAAGTCCTGTAGCGTTCAGCTTATCTCAGTGAACTGAGTGCTCATTCCCTTTATTGCCTAGACTTGCTTGGATTAGGTTTCCTGGTCCATGTACCGTGAAGGGAGTACCAGCACACTGAAGCACGCCCAAGGACATATGAGCCGGGTGGCATGGAACTCTGAAGGTCAGCAAACGAGATCACTCTCCCAGCTAGCTGTCAGATCACATGAAACATGGGAAAGGAAAGAAGCCTGAACAGAGAATTCCAAGACCCTGACCATCATTTTCTCGAGCCTTCTGCCTCTCCTTGTCAGGCTTCAGGAATGCAGACAGGCAAAGAAAAACTGCTGTATATCCAAACCTATTCAGCCCCTCCTTGTCTAGACCTAAAAATTTAAAAGGTCCACAAATAGTTCTTGAGAGATTCGGGCTCAACATCCAATACTGGGAAGGACAGGCTTCTGAAATCAGAGAACTTCACATTAAATAAAATTACTAGGGAATAGAGAGAACATTTCATTTGGATTCTGAGAATCTTTAATTAAATAAATATTTCTTTTAAAATGACATCATGCAGTTTTAAAGACTGCAAACAAAGAATATCACCAACAAAATTCAAACAGCAAAGGGGCACTAGATATCATGGAAAACCAAAGCAGGAGGGCAAAAGTTCAAAAACATCTCCCAAAATCAAAGAGAAGAGAGAAGGTGGTGAACCATTGAAAAACAAAGATGTAAAGAACAAATGCAGAAGATCCCATTTAGGTATATATAAAATATGGTAGGAGAAAAGTGCAAATTGAGGAGAAACAATTAAAGAAGAAAAAAAATTTTTTCGAGTCAAAAAACACATGTTTGGGTTTGAAAGGACTTCATAAGAAGCAATCAAAATTGATCAATAGAGCTTTCTACATACACATATTCTGGTAAGTTTTAAGTTTTTTAGATTGGTAGGGTGAGGTGACTTACATGTATCCAGGCAGGTATGGGAGGAAATGGCTTACCTACAAAGCAACAAAAATTAGGTTGGCTTCAGATCCTTTCTCATTAATATTAAATTCCAGAAAATATGATGCAATTTTGTAGAGTTTAAAGGAAAAATATATGAGTCTGAAAAATCTATCAAGTTATTTTCACTTGCAAAAGGGAAAGAAAAAAAGGATCCTTAACAAGTAGAAACTCAATATATATATCTGCGCTTCCCAGAAACCTTATTAAAATTGTGCCCTAAAAGATAATTAAAATAAATACTCTAGGATGGGAATGTCTTTAGTGCTGCCATATTTAACATATATTTTGCTTTTAGCATCTAACTTTTTTTAACCATATTTAAACTTTCTTACTATTCTGCATACAGTGTTAAATCCTAATATGTAACCTCCACAAAGCAGGGAGTTTGGCTTGTTTTTGTTCACTTCCACACCAAAACCAGAAAACCATACAGAATTGGTCCTTAAGAAATGTATGTTGAAGGAATGAATGAACTAACCAGAAATGAGTGCTAAATCAAGTATAATGCCTTTCCCCACATGATTTTTCTTTTTAAATAATTAATATTCTCATTTATATTCATAGACTTCCTAATACTGAGCCATAACCTAGGAGTGAGCACATAATTCACTCCTGGCCAATTAGAGCACCAGATTTCCTGGCCACAGTGAATGGTTTAGTGATGGCATGGGAACAAAGCCGGACTAGTGAGATGCCACTCTGGGGACTTGTGCTGGAGTTGCCAACAGAAAGATGCTCTCCTTCTGCTGGAGTGCCAAGCTACTAGAATGTCAGCTTGTACCTAGACAGCTTCCCACAGCCAGGTGAAAATGTGCTTGAGAATGAAACCAGTACAAAGGGAAGCTTTAAGTACTTGTTTCCAGCATGCCAAAGAACATTCTGCCATATCTTTTCGTAATATGAACAGATCAGCTCCCTTTTTTTCTTAAGTCACTTTGACATGATTTCATTTGCCACTCATAAATTAGAATTTTCTATATTTTTATGTTTTGTGCTCTCATCAAGTTTTAGTGTCAGACCTATCAATGCTAGCCCCATAAAAAGATGTAGGCAGATTTTCATATTGTTTGCATTCTTGGAACATGTTGGAAAGCAAATAACTCATACCTCGTTCCACCTTTATTTACAATACACTGAAAGATAGACACTGACCTGGGGGAAATTAAAATACCATACACCCTTTATTACCTGCAAAGATGGCCTGAAGGACATGAGCTCTGCGGGCAAAGTGGGATCCTCCTAACAGAACTCTCCAGGCAACTGGAAGGTTCTGGAGAACCACAGCCTCTCCCACTGCCACCCCTACACCCACATACACAGGGTGGGGAGGGGTGGAGAGACTTGTCTGGAGTCAGTTTTGATTTTCTAATTTTCCTAAAGAATTCTGTATTTTGTTTAGATTTTCATCTAGTTATACTTTTCTCATTTCTAATGCTTTATATTTTTATTTTCTGCCTTCATTCAAGGCCCAAATTCCAAAGGACTTGTTTTTTTTTTTTTTTTTTGAGGCAGAGTCTTGCTGTGTCAGCCAGGCTAGAGTGCAATGGCATGATCTTGGCTCACTGCAACCTCCGTCTCCCAGACTCAAGCAATTCTGCCTCAGCCTCCCAAGTAGCTGGGATTACAGGTGTGTGCCACCACACCCTGCTAATTTTTGTTTTTTAGTAGGACAGGGTTTCACCATGTTGTCCAGGCTGGTCTCGAACTCCTGATCTCGGGTAATCTGCCCGCCTCAGCCTCCCAAAGTGCTGGGATTACAGACGTGAGCCACTGCACTGGGCTGGACCTGCGTATTTTATTTATCGTTTTGAAGAATCGCCCCTTTTATCCATTAATTGTATTTTTTTATTTTTAACATTCAGAGTCATTAATTTATGCTTTTACTTCATTAATTGTATAATTTTATATATACATCTATGTGGGTTATTTTGTTAACTTTTCCGTGTTGAATTGAAGGCTTGGTTGTTATTTTTGGCCTTTTGAATTTAAATGTATGAATAGCCCTTATGCTTAGCACCAGCCCATACTTTTGCTATATACTGTTCTCATTTTTGTTGATTTTTAGATCTCAGAATATAGTTTTGATTTGATTTACAATTTTTTAAAGAAATTTGAGATTTTGCTTGTTTAGTTTTTGTTTTTAAGTTTTTCAGTAGGTCTCAGTTTTCATCTAGCATTTATGTGGATCTAGCTTGATTGTGCGATAGTCCTAGAATGTAGTACACATTTTTTTTCCGGCTTCTATGGGCATATAATGTATATTCTTTATAAGGTACCATATACTAGATTATCTAGTAAATTCATCCTATTAATTATGTGACTAAACTCATTAATATTCTATTTTTGGTCTATTTGGTCAATTAAATTTAAAGACAAGGTGTTTAAAAACTCTTTTTTGTACAGAAAAATTGGAATGAATAAAAATTCTTTTAGTGTATCAAATTTTATTCTTATATCTAAGAATTGTGCTTTCTATATCTTGCAATACTTTGTTTAAAGTGCATATAAGTTTATGACAAATGTGGGCCTGATGTTTTAAATCAAATAGAAAATATTCTCTTTTTCCATTTTTACTCCTGGCCTCAAAATTTACTTTATTTTTGAAATGTTTTTACATGTGTGTTTATTTATTTATGTTTGTTTTGTTGTTGTTGTTGTTGTTGTTTCTAGACGGAGTCTCGCTCTGTCACCAGGCTGCAGTGCAGTGGCGTGATCTCAGCTCACTGCAACCTCCGCCTCCCAGGTTCAAATGATCCTCCTGCCTCAGCCTCCCAAGTAGCTGGGACTGCAGGTGCGTGCCACCACGCTCAGCTAATTTTTTCTATTTTTAGTAGAGATGATGTTTCACCATGTTGGCCAGGATGGCGATTTCTTGACCTCGTGAACCACCCACCTTGGCCTCCCAAAGTGCTAGGATCACAGGCATGAGCCTCTGTGCCCAGCCTATTTATTTTATTATATGCTTTTATGAGTCAAAATGTGATTTTTTGATATATGTGTACATTGTGGAGTGATCAAATCAAGCTAATGAACATATCCATCACGTGACATGCTTATTTTTTTGTGGTGAGAACTTCACAATGTTCAAGTATACAGTACATTATTATTAAATATAGTCACTAGGCTGTACAACTGATCTCCAGAATTTACTCCTTCCATCTAATTGAAACTTTGTACCCTTTGACCAACATCTCCCCATCACCACCCTACTCCTGCTGCCCCAGCCTCTAGTAATTGCCATTCGATTCTCTGCTTCTATGGGTTCAACTTTTTTAGATTCCACACACAATTGGGAAATAGTCTCTTCAATAAACAGTGTTGGGAAAACTGAATATCCACATGCAGAAAAATGAATTTGGACCCTTATTTTATCCTATATATAAAAATCAACTGAAAATGGAGTAAAGACTTAAATGTCCACCCTAAAACTATAAAACTTCTAGAAAAAAAAGTAGGAAAAAAGCTGCTTGTCATCGGCCTCAGCAAAAATTTTTTGGATGTGACTCTAAAAGCACAGACAACAAAAGCAAAAGTGGACAAATGAAATTGCATCAAACTAAAAAGCTTACACACAGCAAAGGAAACAACAGAGTAAAGAGACCAACTCTAGAATGGTGGGAAATATTTCCAAACGATATAACTGATAAGGGGTTAATAGCCAGAATATATAAAGAACTCAAACAATTCAATAGGACGAAAGCAACCCAATTTAAAAATGAGCAAAGGACATAAATAGATATTTCTCAAAAGAAGACATTCAAATGGCCAACAGGCATACGAAAAAAATGTTCAACATCACTAATCATCAGGAAAGTGCAAATTAAAACTACAATAAGATTACCTCACACTTGTTTAAATGGTTTATATCAAAAAGACAAAAGATAACTGTTGGTGAGGATGTGGAGAAAAGGGAATACTTGTACACTGTTAGTGGAATGTAAGTTACTATAATCTTTATGGGAAACAGTAGAGATGTTTCTCAAAATAGAACTATATATGATCTCACTACTGGCTATATATCCAAAGGAAATGAAATCAGTATGTGAAAGACATAACTCCACACTCATGTTCTTTGCAGCATTATTCACAATAGCCAGATGTGAAATCACCCTAAGTGTCCATCAGTGGATGAAAAGACAAAGAAACTGTTGTACCTCTATCCACTGAATACTATTTGGCCTTAGAAAAACCTGTCCTTTGTGGCTGGGCACGGTGGCTCACGCCTGTTATGCCAGCACTTTGGGAGGCCAAGGAGGGTGGATCATGAGGTCAGGAGTTCAAGACCAGCCTGGCCAAGATGGTGAAACCCCATCTCTACTAAAAATACAAAAATTAGCCGGGTGGGGTGACATGCACCTGTAATCCCAGATACTTGGGAGGCTGATGCAGATAATTGCTTAAACTCGGGAGGTGGAGGTTGCAGTGAGCCGACATCACACCACTGCATTCCAGCCTGGGCGACAGAGCAAGACTCCCTCCGTCTCAAAAAAAAAAAAAAAAAAAAAAAAATCTGTCATTTGCAACAATGTAGATGAATATGGAGAACATTACACTAAGTGAAATAAACCAGCCATAGAAAGAAAACCTTTGGGTTTTGTAGTTTGTTTGGTTATAAAATATTTTATTACAAAATATAGCATACAGAAAAAGATGCATAAAACATAAATGTCTGACTTAAAGAACACTCATCTGTTCACTACCCAGGCCCAGTAACAGAATGTAGAATATGATGGAACTCCAAAAGCCAATAGTTCCTTTCAGTCTTACCCTCAAGTATTAACCACTCTCGTGACTTTTATAGGAATTGTCTCCTTTCTCTTCTTCATATATCATCCACCAAAGTGTGTGTTCCTTACTTCAAGGTTTAGATTTGCCTTTATTAAATTTACACTATAAAAATTATTTAGTATAAATTTGTTATGTTTTACTTCTTTTGCTCAGTATTATCTTTTAAAGATTTACTTACCTTTTGTGGAGCTATAGTTTTTGGGTTGTTGATGATGCTTTATACTATTCCATGGTTTAAATATATGTTAATTTATTTTTCTCTTCCACTATTGTCTGCCATTTGGGTTATTTCCACTTTGGGGCTATTACACATAGTGCTGCTATGAACATTCTTAAACAACTTTCTTGTGCAAACATTTACATTGATTATACAACAATAAGCAGATTGTATTGTATGATACACATACTGTGTATCATCAAATTTGGGATTTGCCAAATATTGTGCAAAGGGATTGTATCTATTTATAAGTCCCACAGACATGTATGAGTTTCTATTGGCTCACATTCTCAGTGATACATGATTAGTCTTTTTGACGATAATGATTCTGATGACTATATAGTGATACGTTCCAGTGGTTCTAATTGTGCATCCCTGAGCTTACTAATGAAACCGGGTGCTTTTTCACATGTTAATTTCCCGTTAAGTTTTCTCTTTTGTGCAATGTCTGTTCAAAATTCTTGGTTGACAACTATTGGGTTGTCAGCCATTTTCTTATTAATTTGTTTTTTGAATTATATTTTCTTCATACGAATCCCTTGTTGTAAAAATCTTCTCCCACTCCATGGCTTGTTTTTTCAGCCTCAATAATATCTTTTGATTAACAACATTTCTTCATTTTAATATACTCAAACTTCTCATTCTTTTATGGGAAAGAAATGTGTGTTTTTCGTGTCTTTTTAAATTAACTTTATAGGCCAGGCCCTCTGGCTCACACGCCTGTAATCCCAGCACTTTGGGAGGCCAAGGCGGGCGGATCACCTGAGATCAGGAGTTCGAGACCAGCCTGAGCAACATGGAGAAACTCTGTCTCCACTAAAAATACAAAATTAGCCAGGTGTGGTGGCTCATGCCTGTAATCCCAGCTACTCAGGATGCTGAGGCAGGAGAATCGCTTGAACCTGGGAGGTGAAGGTTGTGGTAAGCTGAGATCGCACCATTGCACTCCAGCCTAGGAAAGAAGAGTGAAACTCTGCCTCAAGAAAAAATAAATAAATAAATAAATAAATAAATACTTACTGGAAACAGAAATTCTTCTATTTTATCTTATAAAAATATTTATTTTTTGTTAAGTCTGTCGCATTTAGGTCTCAAATCTCTTGAAATTAGTTTTTGCACGTGTTGTGAGATAGGGATCAAGCTTAGTATCATTTACTTAGAAAAAAAATGCCCTTTCTCTACTGCTCTGCATTATGACCTATATCACATATCAAGTATTTATCTCTGCTGGAGTCTGTCTGTGGCTCCTCTATTCAAGTTCGTTGGCTACATCCTTTTGCTGATATTATAGTGTTTTAATAACTGTGATTTTATAATGTCTTCATACCTTATATAGCATGTCTTCCTACCTTGGTTTCTTCTTAAAAGTATTCTGGGTATTTGACTTTTAAAATTTCCATATGAATTTCACAATCAGCTGAAGTTCCTTTGGGAAATTTGGGAAAAAATAATTCTTTGGGATTTTGATTGATATCGCATTGAATTTTCAGTATAATCTAAAAGAAGTGCATATTTACAACACTATCTTCCAGTCCATGAGTGTGTTATATCACTCCATTTAGTTTGTTCTTCTTTAATGTCTCTCAAAAATATTCTGCTCATCTGAAGAGAGACCTTGCACGTCTTTTGTTAGATTTGCTTCTAGATATTTGATATTTTTAATACTCATAATATATATTTTTAGAATTTTATGTGTTAACTGTTTGTTAAAGGTATATATGAATACACCTGATTTCTGTACATTAATTTTGTATCTAGAAAACTTACTAAATTTTAAAATTATTGTAATAATTTATCTATATACTTATTTAGATCTTCTACATATATGACCATATATCTATGAAAATTACCATTTTAATCTTTCCTTTAAAATCTTTCATACTCTTTTATTTACTTTTCTTACTACTCTAACTAGAATCCCCTGATAATAGTCAATACAGAAGTAGAACTTGGGCATTTTGTATTGTTCTTACTTTGAGAGAGAAGCTTTCAACATTTCACCATGATGCGTGAATTTGCTGAAGGCTTTATGAAACTACCTTGCAGGCTTGCTAAGAGCTTTTATCATGAATAGATCCTAAATTTTACTAAATATTTTTTCTTTATGTTTCTGTGATTATATGATCTCTTCTATTCATGTGGCAAATTCATTTATGATTTTTTGTTGTTGTTAAATGATCCTTAAATTTTTATAAGAAGTCAATTTAAATGGGATGCATTATCTTTTTTATACATTGCTAGAATCCACTTGTCACTATTTTGTCTAGGACTTTATATTTCAGTGAAAATGAACTATAATATTTCTTTTGCATACCATTCTTGTCAGATTTTGATATCAAAACCATATTAACCTTAAAAAAACAAGTTAGAGGTTGCTCCCTCTTTCTATTATATGAGATAATTTGTGTAAGATTGACATTACTTCTTCCTTAAATGTTTAGAAGAATTATTCACTGAAACCATTTGAAAGAGGTTTTTGTTTGTTTTGTTGTTTTGCTTTGTTTTTGAGATGGAGTTTCGCTCTTGTTGCCCAGGCTGGAGTGCAATGGCACAATCTTGGCTCACTGTAAACTCCGCCTCCTGGGTTCAAGCGATTGTCCTACCTCAGCCTCGCAAGTAGGTGGGATTACAGGCATGCACCACCATGCCCAGCTAATTTTTGCATTTTTAGTAGAGACAGGGTTTCACCATGTTGGTCAGGCTGGCCTCAAACTCGTGACCTCAGGCGATCCGCCCTCCTCAGCCTCCCAAAGTGCTGGGATTACAGGCGTCAGCCACTGTGCTAGCCGAAAGCTTGAGTTTTTTATTTTGTATTTTGCCCTCAAGTAATGTATTACTTGCCCTTTTTTCTTTTCTTATCTGAATTTATTCTTTTGTCTTTTATTTCTCTTGTGATTTGTTTTAGTTCTACTATGTATTTCTGTTTTACTAATGGTTAGTTTTAAACATTTAACAAACACACTTAAACTTTATGCAAATACAAAACTTAGAAAGTGAAGTAACTATGTTTATATTCCCTCAAGAAGAGACTCTTAGAGTGCTTTCTCCTACTCTGTCTTCCTTATGCCTGTTAAAATGATTGGAATTCTTACTCTGTCTGAGTTGTTAAAATATTTCTTTTAGTACTTCCTCTTCTATAAGAAACTTGATTTATATTTTAAAATAAGATTTACTGGATTCATTGAGAATCAATATTTTTCTTGTGTATTTCATCTCCCCCAATCTATCTTGTTTCCTGATTAAATTTTAATTTGGAAGGCATGCTTTTTCAAGTTCTCTGGAAGAGGCTCGTGGGTTCATACTTTTGGAGTCCTTCTAGTCTCTGGCTGTGGAAGATTCCGTAATCACAGCCCTCTCCCACTGATACTCTTTGAATATTTCCCAGTGTCTTTAGCTTCCGTTGTTGAAGATAAGAACTCTAATGTCAAGTTATTTCCTTTCCCTTGTAAGTAACCTATTCTTTCTTTTTAAAAACTTACAAAATGTGCTTTTTTATTCCTGGGAATTAGAGTTTTCACAAGAAAATGTTTGTGTTATTTCATTAATTATGTACACAATTCCTTGACTTCCAATCCAAAAATCTTGGTCTTTTTTCAGCTCCAGGAATTTCTTTTTAACTTTTCATGTTATTCTTTCTTCACTCTTTTCTCTTTCTCCTCCAGAGCTGCACATCTTTTTCAGTTATGCATCCTGAATCTACCCTCCATTTCCTTTCATTTTCACTAACGTTTTCATTAATTTGTCTTTTTTTTTTTTTTTTTTTTTTTTTTGCTTTATGCTATGGGGTATATTTTTAAGTCTGTCTAAAGATTAATAATTCAATTTTCAGCCTCTCCACATATTTCCACTCCTTCTAAAGATCATTTTAATTTCAGAAATCATTTTTAAATTTTCTTCCTAATTTCTGAGATTTCTTTCTTACTATGAGTTTTCTCTTATGTGATACCTTTCTGAATCTCATTGAGAATTTGTATCAGAGTTCTCTCTTTTGATCTCTTCTCTCTCCTGTTCTGTTTAAACCAGCCCTACTTTATTTTGACTTGTCAATATCATATTTCTCCCTTTAGGCTTCTCATTCCCTCAAATGCCCACTATTTATGTCATAGTCTTTTACTTTTTTTTTTTTTTTCTCTATTTTCATTCTTATGAACACAGACCTAGACCTACCAGCACCATCAGCCAGCATAAGTCCCTTCAATACTACTAAGGCATGGCTGTGGAGGACTTACTTCAAGGTGTTGGTCCCTTTCCAGGCAGATCAACAGCAATGGGGTAGACAGGCATGGATTTCTAAACTGAGGAGAGAGAAAGGCCATTAGGTTCATGAACTTCTCCAGGTTCAGGGAGAGAGAAAAGTGATTACTGCTAAAGAGCCGTGCGCCTCTACAGGACTGAGACCTACCAGGATAGCTGGTGTCAGCAAGGCTGAGCTTCTCCTGGGGCTACGAGCTGTATACTAACGGGAAGGCTGGGCTTCTCCCACACTTCGCTCCTTGTCCTCTGAGATGCAGACTATCACCCATAGCAAGCAGATCCCCAGACACTGCCTAAATCATCTCCATGAAAACCGAGGCTGCAGTTAGGTAGGTGGGACCTCTTCCAGGCTTCTTCTCTGGCCTTTGGCCACATAGTGAGTGCTGAGACAGGGAGTGAGTTCAAAGCATATAGATACAATACTTCGTTTCCCTTCTACCCCCTTAGAAAATACATTCCATTATTTGTAAATTGGAAAGTAAAAATAATTACTATCGTTAAAAAGGGAATTTTATTTTATTTTTCCCTGAGATGGAGTCTCATTCTTGTTGTCCAGGCTGGAGTGCAGTGCTGCACGATCTCAGCTCACTGCAAGCTCCACCTCCCGGGTTCAAGTGATTCTCCTGCCTCAGCCTCCCAAGTAGCTGGGATTACAGATGCCCACCACCATGCCAGGCTAATTTTTGTATTTTTGTAGAGACGAAGTTTCACCATGTTGGCCACGTTGGTCTTGAACTCCTGACCTCAGGTGACCCGCCCTCCTTGGCCTCCCAAAGTGCTGGGATGACAGGCATGAGCCACCATGCCCAGCTGGGAACTGCTTTTTGAAAGCACCTCATGTGTAAAGTCAGAAGACCCTGCACTATATTCATGGTGGGGAGCCAGATGGACCTGTGTTCCTCATCAGTGAAGCAGTAATGGTAGAATAAACCCAGGCTACTCCCCAATAACCTTGTGAAAAATCACACAAAACAAACGTGAAAATACTTTATTGGAGATAAACCACCATTAGAAAGAAAGCTGATGTTGCTATTAGTATCAATAAGAATGAGAGTTATAATAAAGAAAAAAAATGGACTGTCTCAAATAGTAATAAAACATCCCATCACTGGAAGCATTTGTAAGGAAGGCACGCAACCCTCTCTCGGAAATGTTGGGGGAGATTGATGCATAGGACTTTCAAATCCTTAATCTCCGAGTCCCTTTTCAATTTTCTAAAACCTATGATTTATTCAGTACTTGGCAAGCGTTGTAGGCCTGGGAACCAAAATCTCCCTGAAGTTAAATTTAACTCCACGAATTTGAAATCAAGGAGGAGCAAATATGTATTGTAAATTGGGGTAAAGTATGACCGCAACATGTGGCTAATGCACACAGACTTCTCTTTCACTGATGACAGAAAAAATTACAATGGGAATTCTGCAGTAAAATAACTAGCTGCAGCCCATTGGCATCACTCTGTCAGGCAGAGGGAGAGAGGAATCCCAGATTAATTAGCAAAATTTGACAAATTTTCTCTCGAGTCCTAGACTCTAAGCCCACCTGCTCCTACTACTTCAGAGGCTCAGAACGCAAAGCCTCCAGTCTGGGCCTAGATGTGGTGTAAATGGATACGTTTATAGGATGCAAGTTATCAAGAAAGTCCATTCCCTCATACTCAAAAGAAACCTACATGAAAATCACATCTCTGTCAGTTATGTCCAATATATTCTGAAAACTAATGAGCCTTGTTAGGAAATGAATGAGACTGGAAACTGACAGTAGAGCCCCATCATCATGAAACCAAAGTGTAAGGAGAAAGCAAAGTGAAAGGAAAATCAATCTGGCCGTTGAGGCTTTGTTTGATTTACCTAATTGATTAATTCAACCAACACTTACCAAGAATCCTTTATATATTGAAGCCCTTGGTTCAGCACCTTGGAGAGGATCCAGAAAAGACCTGGAGACATATTTTGTTCCTAAGATATTTATAGTATCAGGTATAACAAATTATGACAAAGTAGAAAATAACTGTGATATGTAGAAGTAGGAGGTTCAATTAAGGAGTGAGTGGAACTTGGGAAGATTATTCTTACTGAGAGAATCAGGAAAATCTTCCTGGCCAGTCAATATTGGAGCTGAATCTTGAGAATAAGAAGAACACAGACATGCCAGGAGGAAGGTGAGTCAAGGCATTACCTGAGAGGCAGGTGAGTGTGAGGACTATTCATGGTACAAGGAGCTAATCCACAGCATTTATCAAGTGTCTACCATATGCCAGGAGTTGTGCAGAGCTCTTAAAACAAATTATTTCATTTGATTGAGAAAACTGAGGCACAGATACGCTGATCACCTTGCTTGAAGCTTAGAAGTGATAGAATGGATGCCATGTCTGGTAGTAGTTATAGGAGGATGTATAAAAGGTGCTCACGCTACATCAAGAGGACTTTGGATGTCAAGCTTAGGAGACAAATGTGTCCAGCTCTTGAGATATTCTCTATAGGTCTTGTTACTAAAAAGATTGAACATATTAGTTATTAGCTAAATGTTTCTCTCACCATAGTGATTTGGAATGCCTTGAAAACCTGGGCTTCTATGGCAGAAGTGGAGACAGTCAACTGCTATTACTTTTTCTTGCCACATGGTTCTTGCCTCTAAATTAAGCAGAACTCTGAAATAATGTAAGAAAAGTCTTACTACAGTTGGAATCTTTTGACTCTGGCGGAGGAGAAATAAGGAGTCTTGCCACAGGTAGGCAACAGACTGGTCTAGAAAGGAGTCCCCACCACTCACCTCAGCCTGAGTAAGAAAGCCCTATTGTATGGAGAATAGATAGAAGAGGCTAGAACAAGCATCTACAAACCAGGGGTCAGCAAACCAAGTTCAGCTTTCCACTTGCTTTGTAAATAACATTGTAATGAAACAAAGCCAGGCTCATTCATCTGTTTATTGTCTATGGCTGCTTTCACACAACGATGAAGTGTTGAGTAGCTGTGACAAAGTCCAAGTGGTCCACAAAGCCTAAACCCTCTGGCCCTTTACAGAAAAATGTTGCTGACCTCTGAAACAGAAAACTCAGAAAATCCTAGCATATTCACATGGGAAGCGAGAGTGCCCATCCTGTAATCCAATTACCTTCTCCCTCTCCACCCTGCTGCTGCCCACACACTGATCAAGAATCTGAACCCGAGAGAGGAAGAGATTTGCCTAAAATCACAGAACTGGTAAGGGAGCATACTTGGGGTCCCTAACTGTTCGACTAATATTCCTTCTGTTAATACCACACCAGTCCTGAAAGGCTAAGGTAAGTTGTTTGTTTTCTTTTATTTTTTTCCTTTTCTTTTTTTTTTTTTTTTTTTGACAGAGTGTCACTCTGTCACTAGGCTGGAATGCAGTAGCATGATCTCGGATCACTGCAACCTCCACCTCCCTGGATCAAACGATTCTTCTGCCTCAGCCTCCCGAGTAGCTGGGACTACAGGTGTGTGTCACCACACCCAGCTAATTTTTGTATTTTTAGTAGAGACGGGGTTTCACCATGTTGGCCAGGATGGTCTCGATCTCTTGACCTCGTGATCGGCCTGCCTTGGCCTCCCAAAGTGCTGGGATTACAGGGGTGAACCACTGCGCCCCGGCAGGTAAGTTGTTTTCTAAGCAACTATTCAATAACTACTTCCTGAAACACTGGGTGCCCAGCACCATCCCTTCTCAGGCTGCTGTGGGGAGTACAAGTTGCAGAAAGGAAGCTTGATGGCTTCCCATCATGTAGTCTGCACCGGAAGTGGTGGGAGACCTCACACAGTGGAGCATTACCTTAAAACCTGCAGCTTGAGAGGGGAAAGGATACAGCATCATAATTTCCCTGTGAACCCTCTCAGAAAGTCCCCACAATGCAAACTAACTTTACATTCCTCTATGAGTCCGATGTCAGCAGTCGGTCCTCCAGGGCTGGAAATGATTTCTGCTTGTGGATGATGCCTCAGATGAAGTCGCCAGCTTGCGTTTAGCAGCTGTGTAACTCAGGACGCCTACAACTCTGAGCAGCACTCAGGGAATGAGACACATTGAGGAAACGGCAGGCACTCGGCTGCCATCCTACCTTCAGCCTGGGCTGGGGCTCTGCTTAATGAGCAGAAGGACAGGCGGCCTCCCCAAACTGTTCAAATTACTTTCCTGCTCTTCTTCCTCATCAAGTTCAGGTAGTTAAATGAAAGCAAGTGTGACTCCACTGAATATAGGAAGCAATTCGAGTGTGGGGTTGTGTGTGGTAAAGCTTTCAGTGTCTAGTGGAGACTGGCCATGTGGGGAAGTGTGTGGAGTGTATGTGGGTGGGTGGGGGGGTTTCTAATGGTTAGAAACCCGTTATGCTCCCTTAGCAGTTCTGTCATTTTAGGCAAATCCCTTCTTCTCTGTTGGGCTCAGATTCTTGTCATAAGGTAGTGGGAAGAGGAGATAACAGAGTGGATTATGACTGTGTGATCCACCCCCATGAGTAGATTACATGGGGGCACCCGTGTTTGGGGAGGTGAGAGGTTTCCTCAAACAGGAAAGTCTTTTCTGGAAATAGTGGAATTCGATCTGGAACTTTTTATCAGAGATTTATAGAATCATGCAATCAGAATGTCACCTGAAGGTCACTGACTCCCAGGTGATGCCCGGAGTGGGAACTGCACCTGAAGCATCTGAGACAGACAGGCTGTGCTGAGTGATCCCAGCAGCACACTCACTATTTCCCAGGGGCGCCCGCCATGTGTTCAGACAACTTCAGTTGTCAAGTAATGATTCTTTACATTGAAATGAACTCACAGTTTTCAGTCCTGTCTTCAAGTCCACATAGAATGAGTCTGTTCTCCCATTCCTCATGTTGGCACTGAAGGTGTTTGCTTTAGGCAGTAAAGTCCCCTTTCTATCCCCTCTTCTGTCTTCCTGATCATGGAGCAGATGAATGGATGATGTGTGTGTACATATGTGAGAAGACATGTGTGTATGCACATGTACATATGTGTTGGGATGTGCACAGGAGAGAAGAGGGAGTAAATACAGCAGTTCTGAATTAGTACAGTATAAAAGTCAGGTGGAAGAGAGGGTACAAAAACAGGCAGGCTGTATTGCAGAGGGCATTATATGTGAAACTCACACAGCTAGACTTGAGGTAGGAGAGTGACACTGCCAAACTGGCGGTTTAGAAAGATCTCTCTGGGGCTGGGGGCAGTGGCTCACGCCTGTAATCCCAGCACTTTGGGAGGCCGAGGCGGGCCAATCACCTGAGATCAGGAGTTCGAGACCAGCCTGGCCAATATGGTGAAACCCCATCTCTACTAAAAAATACAAAAAATTAGCTGGGCATGGTGGTGCATGCCTGTAGTCCCAGCTACACAGGAGGTTGAGGCAGGAGAATTGCTTGAACCTGGGAGGCGGAGGTTGCAGTGAGCCGAGATCACGCCACTGCACTCCAGCCTGGGTGATAGAGTGAGACTCTGTCTCAAAAAAAAAAAAAAAGAAAAAAGAAACAAAAGAAAGATCATTCTGCCCTAAATTGCAGAGGAGATGCCTGCAGGACCAGGACAGGAAGATTCATAAGAAAATATTCTAAGAGGTCCAAGTGAGAGACGGTGAGTGCTGAGCAAATCAAAGGACATAAAGATGGAGAAACAAAGTTACCTCCAAGAAATGTTCAGGAGGGAACCTTGGCAAGACCTGATGACTGGTGTAGAGTTTGACATAGAGAAAAGAATCAGGGATGATGCCAAGGGGTTGGCTCGGGGTGATGGGACAGTCAGCAGATGGAACATCTTCAAAAGTCTGCCACTGCCAGAGAGTTTTATTTTGTGGCCTCCTCAGAGCCCTCCCAGAGGAGTTTCTGCAGAGAGAGAAATGATACATCAACTTCATGAGTTGGCAAGGAGTGAGGAATAGGAAACACTAATTACAGGCCAAGATAATTAACCAGCAGGTCTGGGATCAGCTGCATGTAACCTCAGCTCATCTGCTCCTGAAAATGACCAAGGGAAGATGTGAGGGAGGAGTGTGGGCAGGACATTTTGCAAGTACTGAGGGAGCAGCTGAGCTCAGGCCTTGGTGACACTTGAGTTTGATGTTCTTGGCACTTTGGCTCTGGTTTCTGGAGCCCTTGGGGGTGCCAGATGCACTGCAGCCGGCCAGCCAGTTGTCCAAACATCACTTATGCCTCTGGGCCACTAATTACAAGCCTCCCCTTTAGCCTTACTGCTGTGCTCCATTAGGGCTTGCTGGTGACAGGCACAGGAAATGGACTAGAGGCCATTAGACCATCCAGGTTGAGAAAGGTCAGGTCTTGCCTCTTGGGAGAAAAGCCTAAAGCCTAGCTTTATAATCTGATGCTTGAAGCAGGAAAAAGATCTCAGGACTAGGAAAGAGGGATAAGTTCTCATCCAAGCCCAGCCATATGACCTTGGGCAAGCAAGTCATTTCACTTCACACAGCCTCTGTTTGCTTACCCCTTACCTAGGCATAAATAAGCCCTGGTTGGGAAGATCAGATGATATCAGAAGCATGGAAACACCTTGTGAACGGCAAGTGCATTTTAAGAGCTGTTTTTACTGCTGTTAATGTTAATTTCTAACACAAACATTAAGGTACACTTAACTGGGAAGGAAGAAAATAGGGTTTTAATCCCATTTCTGGCTCTGATCTTCATATGACCTTAGGCAAGTCACGTCTCTCCAGGCCACGGTTTCATCTGAAAACTGAAAACGTTGATTTAGATCAGTTATTCTCAACTAGAATTTTGCATTAGAATTGCCAGTGGAGCTTTGTAAAGATGTCCATTCTCCACCCAAGATATACTGAAGTAGTTTCTCTAGAGAAAGGAGTGGTTCTCATGCCCACTGAGAACCATTGGAATGGATGGTCAAGCTCTGCCTGCCTCCCACCTCTGCATACCTGCTCCCCCCACTGCTAGAACTATAGGACCCCTCTCTTAGGTTAAGGCTGGACACAACCTTCAGCACTGACCCTATCCTTAGGCTGAGGCACTTAAACCACCTCAGGCCCAAGCTCTGGACCTCAGCGTCAAGTCCTCTGAGCCCCGAACTGGCTCTGACCTCTTGTCTCAGTCACATCTAAACTCCAACCAGACATCAAGATGTGGTACTCACCTCATTCCCTAGGAGATCTGCACGATGGCCTTGTCCAGCTCTGCTTGGAAAGGCATTGTTTGGCTTTTCTCAGAGTCTGAACCCTAGGCTGATGGGAGACCTGCTGCTAGCGGAAAGATTGCCCTGCTTTGACCACCTGCTGGGATTATGCAGCTATCACTGGCTGTTGGACCCTTCCTTTTGTCATGCCAGCTGCCTCACAAAGAACTCCTTCCCATCCTGAATTCCTGTTGGACAGCATGATGGGCTTCCCAGGATTACATGTGGCCTGTTGTGCAGTGGAACAGGTGGCATTTTCTGCCTCTAGGCTGCCTACTCAATCCTTCCCTACTCCGAGCTTATTCCTACACTGTCCAGCTGCAGCCAAAGTCATTTTGTCCATTTCTGCCCCACATGTGATTTCAGTGGTTGCTAATATCCCTCAGGGCTGAAAAGAACCAGAGTGGTTTCTCTGGACTTCAGGAAAAGCACTGAGCCTCTCTGGGCCTGTTTGCTCATCTGTAAAGTCAGAGTGACAACCTCTGCCTTGTAGGAGCATTAGCTGACTCAAATGTTTCTTCCCATCTATTAACTGAATGAACTTCCTGTCCTCTGGCCTTAGGTCTTAAGTGTTGCTTCCGAAAGAAGGTCTCCCTCACAAACATTCCCCCGCAACTCTTCTGTGCTCTGATAGCAACCTGTACTTTTCCTTTGCAACTCCTTAAACTTGTGTAATTGTCAATTACCAGTTGAAAGTCTTTCTCCCGGCCTGACACAGTGGCTCATGCCTGTGATCCCAGCACTTTGGGAGGCCGGAGTGGGTGGATCACTTGAGGTCAGGAATTCAAGACCAGCGTGGCCAACATGGCGAAACCCCATCTCTACTAAAAGTACAAAAATTAGCCGGGCATGATGGCAGGTACCTGTAATCCCAGCTACTCGAGAGGCTGAGACAGGAGAATCGCTTGAACCTGGTAGGTGGAGGTTGCAGTGAGTTGGGATCACATCACTGCACTCCAGCCTGGGCGACAAGAATGAAACCCTATCTCTAAAAAAATAAAATAAATAAAAAATAAAGTCTTTCTCCCTGACTATTTCATAAGTGCCATGAGGACAAAAACTGCCTAACTCATCACTATTAAATCCCCCATGCCTGGAACATAGCAGACATGAAATACACATATCTGATGACAGACAGATGAAATGTTGAATGTGTCTGACACATAGCTGGTGCTCACGAATATTATTCTCTCCTCGCTTCTCCTCTCCTCTTCTCTCCTCTCCTTTCCTCTCTTCTCCTCTCCTCTTTGAGAGTGTACCACTAAGCCCTCCACAGGCAGTGATCCCTCAGCACAGAGCAACACAGAGCAGAGCTGAGCTGTTGCATGAGGCCTAGCCCAGCCTCTCTCCTGGGTCCTGTGTGATCCGAAACCCAAGCAGCAGCCCCAAGTCACTCGAAGTCTGGTGAGAGTGATGCCCATATCAGCAGTTATCAACCCTGAAGTATTCAGTATTTAAGAATCTTCATTTGGAAATCTTTTTTAAAATAGTGGTGCCTTGGTCCCAGTCATAGTGATTTTCAGGTAGTTGGTCTGGAATGTGGCCTGGTCTTTGGTATTTTTAAATAATTTCCCTAGGTGATCCCAATATACAGTAATGGATTAGAACCACCGATCTGGTTCAATCACCATTTTTCAGATACAAAGGCTGAGGCGCGAGGGGGAACAGAGTTAGCCCAAGAACCTCCAATACCTTTTGCAGAACTGGAGCTAGAAGTAGACGAGCTAACTTTCCACCCATAGCTCCTTCTACTGCACCAAGTAACAAATTGAAATCCCCTTTATCAGTAACAGAGGCGGCTCTCCTGGCATCACAAAGCTGGGAGCAGAGAGCTTGTTTTCTCACCCTAAAAGATCTGTTATTAAAAGCCTGTTTATGCAAGAAGGATATAATTAAAAGTGAATGAGTGCCATTTTTTATCGCAATGAATATTAATTAAAGGAAAACACTGAATCAATACTCATTAGAAAAAGACGGAGGCTGAAAGGCAGACTGTTCATACCAGGGTTGTCAATCACATCAGGCAGTAATGAGATGACAGGACCCTAATAGCAAAATGTTGCTCTATTTTCCTCAAATCCTCTTGGATTTAGAAGTTAGCCAAAATGCAAATCTGCTGTCAGGCTAGGCTCCGTGGCTCTGCATTCTGCTTGGGCACATGACTGTCTTGCCTAGGACACGGCCCTCAGTGGGCGTCAGGCTGTAAATGGTTTTACTTATGCAGGGTCAGAATGCTAGAGAACTAAGTGGCCTCTTCAGCCTCCCTAGAGAGTGAGGGGCCAAACAGATCCAGTGACTTGCCACATCGTTCCTGTCACTGAGCCCTGGGAGAAAGGCAAAAGCACAGACTTTCCCAAAGAAGAATCCTCAAGTCATCAGCAGGTCGCCAGAGCTGATAAATTAGGCTCAACTGGGAGGCTTTTAAAAATGCAGTTTGCCAGGCCTTGCCTTGGTCCTACTGAATCTGAATCTTTTGGGCTGAAGAGTCGTAATTGGGAGTAAGCATTTAAAAAATTCTCGTGTTAAACTCTGGTTTTAAGCCCAGCTCAAGATCTTTGCTTTCCTTTGTCAGTCAGGGTCTTAGATGATTTTAGTCATCTAAGAATCAATCAATCATAGATTCACTCATTCAGCTGATAAATATTTATCTTCATTAGGCACTGTGCTGGTCATACATGAAGACAGAGACTTGACCTCTGTTTTCTAGTTTCCTGTGGTTTAACAACGGAAACTACCACAGTGATGACTGCACCATGAACGAGGAACACAATAGTGAGGGAACACAGAGGTGGGAGGGCTCAGCTCTGAATGGGGAGTCCACGAAGGCTTCCAGAGATGATGAATGGAGAACTAGGTTGAGTGGCATGTTCTCCCAGCAAAGGTGCAGAGCCTTAGAGAGGTGGCTGGAGAATCCATTTTAACTGGAAGGCAGATGGTTTGGTGTTTTACGAGGCTGACGAGTGCTGGATGGGGAAGAGCTCATGCCATGTAAAGGCATGTGCATTTCATCATGTCAAACACAAATTGTACCTACATTGTCTGACGGAATACAAATATCAGCCAAGAGGAAAAGAAGCGAACGGTTCAGGAGACTGACACACACATTGGTGGGTTCTAGTGGGAGCACATGCAGAGACTGCAGGTTTAAATGCTTCTTCATTACACTGGACTTTGGAACCAAACAAGTGTTTGGGGGAGTGATATGGTTTGGCTTGTGCCCCATCCAAATCTCATTTCGAATTGTAATCCCCACATGTCAAGGGAGGGAGGTGACTGGATCATGGGGGCAGTTTCCCCCATGCTGCTATCATCATAGCTAGTGAGTTCTCATGAGATCTGATGGCTTCTTAAGTGTTTGGAAGTTTCTCCTTTGCTCTTCTCTCTTCTGCTGCCTTATGAAGAAGATGCTTGCTTCCCCTTCATCTTCCACTGTGATTGTAAGTATCCTGAGGCCTCCCTGCCCATGTGGAACTGTGAGTCAAATAAACCTCTTTCTTTTATAAATTACCCAGTCTAGGGTATTTCTTTATAGCAGTGTGAAAATGGACTAATACAGGGAATTTCAAAAAAAAAAAATGCCAGATAGGAAGGGCACATCTACTTAGGAGCCAAGATAGCAAATGTTTAAGTAATGATGGAAGACAAGAAAAAGAAGAGACCAGAAGTTCAGAGAAAGAAGTGATATCTTCCCAGAGAAGCTGAGTAGATCCTGAACAGGCAGGGAGGAGAGGAGAAGGAACTTTAGGCTGGGCAAGGCTTGGCCCTGGGACCAGCAGCAGTGAGCAACGGCCCTGACCACTACTGTAAACCGAGAATGTCTTTATGGGCTTTTTGACCCATGGCTGTGGACAAATGCCTAACAAATTCCTAAAGAGAAGGGCCCCATGTCTGGCTGCACCTGCACAAACAGAGCAGCAGGATGGGTACCAGTTCTGACGACCAGGAACAGGCGAGCTCTGCACTCGCATGGGTCCCATATGGTACATTTTAGAAAAGAGTAAGTGGATTCTATGTTTTCTGAGACTGGCCTTACAGAAGTGGGGTTCCTCAACTCTGGCAGGGCCTGTGGAGCTCCTCCATACCAGCTCTCACAACTCAGAGAGATGTGAGATTTCAAAATGAATGTCTGAGGGTACAGGGGCCCTCCCACTGTCACTCTGCCATCTAGTCCCACCTGAAATGAGACCTTTTCCCTTGAAGGACCTGTTCTCTATTTTTCTGGTTAGCAACCCAGCTTCACATTGCATTGGACTCACTTGGGGAGTTTTAAAACTTGTTGATGCTTGGGTCCTACCCCTAGAGATTTTTTTTTTTTTTTTCTTAGAGACAGGCCATTGCTTTGTTGCCCAGACTGGAGTGCCATGGTATGATCATGGCTCACTGCAACTTTGAACTCCTGGGCTCAAGCGATCCTCCTGCCTCAGCCTTCTGAGTAGCTGGGACAACAAGCACACACCACCATGCCTGGATAATTTATTTTTGTTTTTTGTAGAGACAGGGTCTCACTGTGTTGCTCGGGCTGGTCTTGAACTTATGATTTCAAGCTGTCCTCCTGACTTGGCTTCCCAAAGTGCTGGAATTACAAGCATAAGCCACTATACTAGGCCAGAAATTCTTATTAATTGATGTGGAGTGGGGCCTGGGCATTAAGCCTTGTAAATATTGCCCATTCTTACTCTCATTTAGATAGGCAACCAACAGATGTTAGAAGGAAATTAAGGAATTATTCAGCAATTGAGGTGTTCACTGAGAATGTTATTCCCATTTTAATGAAGGATTCTTTTCTTTTTCTTCTTATTCATATCTTGTTAATTTTCCTTTCAAACTCCAAAAGCAGTTCACATGTATTGCTATAGTCCAAACAACACAAATAAACATTTTTGTATATCTAAAATTAAGCTATCTATACTCTCCCTTATTTATAATAACAAAAACCATAACTTCCTACTATCCACATCCTACATAGGGAACATTTGGGGGTTGGGATCTGGCATAATATTGATTTTTTATAGTCCAACAATTATTTAGATTTAATTTTAAATTTTCTTTCTTTACTCAAGAATACTTCTCTCTCCTATGAATTCCCATTGTATTCCTTTTTCATTTTAAAGATTAGAGCTTTCAGGAATTCTTATAGTGAGAATTGTGCAGACTTTTGTATCCTGAAATACTTTTATTTTGATCTTGCCTTTCAATGATCATTTGAGTCGGTACAGAATTCTGGGTTCAAAATTATTTTCCCTCAAAACACTGAAGATACTATACTATTGCATTGTCTCTTGAAGCCATTATTGCCAACCAGAAGCTTGTTGTTTATTACTGTTCCATTCTTTCTCCTTTGTACATAATCTTTGGTTTCTTTCTAGAAGCTTTTATATTGTTTTTGCCTTCATTTTCCAAAATTTGGCTAGAATATGTCTAGGGTTGATTTGTTTCTTCCCACTCATTTTGCTTAGAAACCTGGTGTGCCCTTTCAATCTAAAAATTCTGGCACTAGGCTGGGCGCAGTGGCTCGTGCCTGTAATCCCAGCACTTTGGGAGGCCGAGGTGGGTGGATCACGAGGTCAGGAGTTCAAGACCAGCCTGGCTAACATAGTGAAACCCCGTCTATACTAAAAATACAAAAAACTTAGCCAGGTGTGGTGGCGGGCGCCTGTAATCCCAGCTACTTGGGAGGCTGAGGCAGAGAATTGCTTGAATCTGGGAGCCAGGGATTGCAGTGAGCCAAGATCATGCCACTGCATGCCAGCCTGGGCAACAGAGTGAGACTCCATCTCAAAAAAAAAAAAAAAAAATTCTGGCACTAGGATATTCTCTTATATTATGTCTTTGATTTTTTTCTCATTCATTTTGTCTGTTCTCTCCATCTTGTACTCCTATTATTACAAATGCCGGAATTTTTACACTATCCTCCGAATGTCTTAACTTTCCCCATATATTCTGTCTCTTGGTCCTTCTGTTGTTTGGTTGTTTGTTTGTTTGTCTGTTTGTTTTGAGATAGAGTCTCACTCTGTCGCCCAGGCTGGAGTTCAGTGGCGCGACCTCGGCTCACTGCAACCTCTGCCTCCCAGGTTCAGGTGATTCTCCTGCCTCAGCCTCCGGAGTAGCTGGGATTACAGGTGCGTGCCACCATGCCTGGCTGGTCCTTCTGTTTTAAGTACTGGCAGAATCACTCCATTCAGTCTTGTGGCACACGACCTTTCTCTTCACATATATCCAATGAGTCTTTGCAGCCCATTTATTGACTTTCTTCTCAACCAGCTTTTTTTTTTCATTTCTAAGATCTTTAATTGGTACTTTTTTATAACAGCTTGTTCTTATTTTATAAATGTAAATATTAATTATAGTTTCCACATTTTATTTACTGAATTTTCTCTTTCCTAAGGTGCTATTTTCTGTTAAGTTTTGTTCCTTTCTTTCTCAATATTTGTTTCCTTAAATACTTAGTGATTATTGGTGACATATTCAACTTTGTATTAGAGATGGCTTTCAAGGCCATCTGAGAGTGCTCTTTCTTTACCAAAATCTGACTCTAGTCCTGTGGTGGAGGAATGGGATGTGCTCTAGGTCATGAGTTGTGGCTGTGCCCAGACTTAGGCGTGGGGGGTGGAGGGGTTCCAGCTTCTCTTGGATGTCACAGGTACATCCCTGCCTCTGGGGCCACAGCACTAGGAGGCACTGTCCTGTTGCACTCATTCATCTGGCTTGCTACTTGGCTCTGTGAAGGGAGTTCAAGGTGAAGACTGACAGCACTACTAGTGGGTCTTGAGACACTCTAGGTCTGGGGAAGTAGTCTGCCAATGCTCACATGTAGAGGAAGTGGGCCTCTCTTTGAATTTTATTAGCACTGGGCTCAGAGACACTTGGGAAATGCATGAACCCAAACATAATCCAAAGACAAAAAAAAAAATCCTTTAAATATTTCACTATGTTGCCTTTCCTTATTCTAGGATGAATATATGTGTTTAAAAGGCCAGACCCCAGTGGTTACATGTGCATAGTTAACTTGAAAATGTTAAGTGTTTTTCACAAGACCTGAAGCTTGATAAATTACAGCCACTATGAAAAGACATTCAAAGAATGTATTATAGTCATCAAAAGTCATATGCTCTCCTCTTTTTCCCTCTATCTCTACTGCTTCTCTTTTTAAAATCAGATTTTAAGTTAGAATGGGTCTTAGAAGCCATTTACTTCAATCCCTATATTTTCGCTTTTTTGAGGTTAATACATTAATATTTCAAGGTTAATTAAAACATTTTCATTGCAGCAAATATGGAAAGTAAAGCTAAAACAATATGAAAAAAAGTCATCCATAAACTCATTACCAGAGACCAGATCAGCTCCATAATGTATAAGCTGTGGCTCAGGCAGGAGAAGTGGTGGGCCAGGAATCTAGCTAGCAGTGAGTAGGTCATCTGTCAAGTCTTCTCCATGCCAATCCTCTGTCCTTCCCTCTGAAACAGGAAGACTTTGTTTTTTCTATTGGTTGGAGAAACACAAGATTGACAACAAGCCTGGGTAGGGTTATGGTTTTGCAAAGCAAGTACAGCACACAGGAGAGAAGGAGAGGCAAGGGAGTTGGGAGTAAATACAAGGAAGTTGTAGCAATAGACCCTGAAGAAAACATTACTGTCTTACCCAAGAAGCCTAAATGAAACATCAATTCTGCCTGCTCATGCCCTCTTTCCTGTCCCTAATCATGTTGGTCACAGTGTCTGTCTTTTGAATCTCATGGCCTCTCAGAGCTGAAAGAATCATTCTGCTCTTTGCTTGTCTTGAAGTATGAGTGTGGTACGGGCTTTGTCATTCCAGGTGTGAGGCCGTGCCAAGACCAGTTTCGGGAGAGCTGTGGTGGCTGTGCAATTGTTCCCCTGCACTACCAGGAAAACTCTTCTAAGAAGCTTCAATGTCACCTCCAACTTGAAATCCTCCTTCCTCTGCCCAGGCAGTGACTCAGTCCCAGCTCTGTGTTCCTTAATACTTAGGGCATATTTCTCCCACAGCATTTATAGGGTGAATGTTTATTTATAGGTCTGTCTTAACTGAACTTCCTAAAGACAAAGATACAACAGCTAGAACAATTCCAGGCACATAGCAAGGGATTAATAAAAGTTTGATGAATTAATGAATGAATGTTCAAATTAATACACTTCACTAAGGAGGCTTACCAAATATTCTGGAAGCATTTTTGTTTTTATAGAAAACAGCCCCAAGAACAAATAAGACAAATTCACCTGCCATACTAAACATGATATAAACATTCTAGTTAAGGCTTTCTTCTGTTAACATAGACATTTATTCCCTGACATATCCTAGAGTCAAGGGTGGAAAGCATGTGAGCAGTCATTTACTCTAACACCACAATCACTGCTTGAATTTATTCTGCAGAATCTCAGAAGAGTGCTAATCTAGTGCAAACTCCTCCACTGTCAGGGATACACCTGCTCCCCAATTCACCTATTTCAAACTCAGGAAAACACTATTTTTAGAAGAAAGCATTTTAGGAAATGCAAAGAGAATTGAATTTAAAGTTAAAGATTTAGACTTGAAGTCTAGGTCTGCAATTAGCCAGCTTTTGTGTTCATCTCTTCACTATCCCAAGCCACATTGTATTATCTTGAAAGTAGAAATAATAATAACTGCTATCATAGGTGACTGTGGACACAAAGTGTGAAAATGAATATAAAAGATTTTGTGAATAGTGAAACATTGTGTACATTTAAGGAAAGAAAGGAAGGGAGGATGGGGGGTTGGTAAAATTAAAGTGATCCTTCTCCAAAGATGAGAGGGGAATCATTGCAGTCATGGAATATCATATTACAGGGAACAGGAATGCCTTCCTTGAGGTTACGTGGGGAGTCAGCAGAAGGAATCAGTTTTGTAACTCTAATCTGATGCCCTGTCTTTCCTGCCTCCATCCTCCCGCCTTTCTGATCCTGTGTCTCTCATAGGGAGCTATGTGCTTTGAGCCACACTGCTTGGGTTTGGATTCTGGCTCTGCCACTGATCAAACCTCAAAAAGTATTTAACTTCTCTGTGTATCGCTTTCCACACCTGTAAAATTGGTGTAATCATGGTATCTCCACGTAAGGTCCTTTATTCCCTCTTAGCCAATTTTTTCTTCAGGGTCTATCACTACAACTTCCTTATATTTACTCTCAACTCCCTTGCCTCTCCTTCTCTTCTGTGTGCTGTACTCGCTTTGCAAAACCAATACTCTTGTTAATCACAACTCTCCTTTTACTCTGTGCCTGCTACCATGCACGTGGGAGCTTGAGAAAAACCCACGACCACACAAACTGCCCTGCTTTAAATATAGGACCAAGGACCACAGGTGTGCCCTTAAGGCTACCTGGCTACCATATTGTATTTTCTTATTCTACTCACTCTCCCACCTGCTAGAAACAATTTTGCAGCTTCTCTCTCCTCAATCTGCCATTGCCCACACCTGCGGCCACTGACCTTGCTTTCCACATCTCTGAGGAAATGGAAACAATCAGATGAGCTTTCTATGGAATGTCACAAATATATCCATAAAACTGCCAGCATGTTCAAACGAATCCTCTACCTCCCCTTTTATTACTAAAAACAAATTTTCCATCTCTCCTCTAAAGCTGTTATGGGTTGTATTGTGTATTCCAAAAATTCATACGTTAAAGTCTTAATCCCCATGGCCTCAGGATGTGCCCTTATTTGGAAATGAGGTCATTGCAGATGTAATTAGTTAAGATGAGGTCATACTGGAGGAGGGTGGGCCCCTAATTCAATATGACTGATCCTTAAAAAGAGGAAAAGTGTATTCACAGACATCCACATGGGGAGAATGCCATATTAAGATGAAGGCTGAGATCAGAGTGATGCACCTACAAGCCAAGGAACACCAACAATTACCAGCAAACGCTAGAAGCCAGGGGAGCAGCATGGAACGGATTCTGCCTCACAGCTCTCAGAACAACCAATCCTGCTCACACCCTGATCTTGGACTCTCGGCCTCCAGAACTGTAAGACAATGAATTTCTGTTGCCTAAACCACCCAGTTTGTGGTACTTTGTTGTGGCAGCCTAGTAGACTACCATGAAGTCCAAACCAAGACCTAAAGTGGCTAGGTCTTACCCTCTTTCAGCTACTCAAAGACGTTGTTTTAAGAGCACTTCCTTTTCTCTCATATCATGTTGGTTTTTCCCACTCTATTGCATCATTCTTATTGGCATCCACGCAGGCTGTTATTTGTCCCATCATAAAAAATAATAGTTTTTAGCTTCCTTTGACTCCACTTCCTCTGCCTTCCACCCCCTCTTTTCTCTGTAGTACTTTGCAGCAAAAATTCTTGTGCTGATATATTCACTGTCTCCAGTTCTTCTCCTCCTATTTTCTCTTAAAGAGACTCGAACTAAGGCTTTCATGCTGACTACTCCACATGAAGAGCTCTTGTCCAGGTCACCAGTGACTCCACATTGCTAAGCCCAGTGGTTGATTTTCAGCCGTGCTCCTACTTAAGCCACCGGCAGCATTTGATGCAGCCAATCTTTGCTTCTTCCTTGAGGCACTTCCTTTCCTTGGCTTGTGGGACAGCACCACTTTGGCTTTCTTTGTCATTTTTCACTGACTGCTCCTTCTCATTCTTGTCTTCGCTGAGACTCCTGACATTGGAGCCCGCAGGGCCCTGTCCTTGGTCCTCCTCTGTGTGTGCATACATTTCCTCAGCGAGCTCTTCCAGGCTCAAGGTTTTAACTGCCACTTGTGTACCAAAGACTTCTAAATGTATACCTTCAGCCAAGCCTGTTCCCTGAATCCCAGACTCACCTGTCCCGCTGCCCACTCTAGTAGATACCAACAAGCTTAACATGTCCCAAACTGGACTCCTCATCTTCCTTCAAGTGTCTACTCACCAGTATTCTTCTCCCTCTCAGTAATGGCCAACTCCGTCCTTCCAGGAGCTCAGGCCAGAACCTGGTACTCATCTTTAACTCTTCACTTTCTCTCACTCCACAGACTCACTAAGTCAAGAAGTCTGACTGGCACTACATTTAAACCATATCTGGCATCTAAACCTTTCTCACTTCCTCTGCTGAGCTATCATCATCTCTCCCTAGAATTATTTCAATCGCCTCTGACTGGCCTCTGGACTTCCACTTTTGCACCCTATGTCATGGGTGTAACTGGCTGGGGCTGACTTCACGGGTGGTAAAGGAATTTATCAAGACAGTTGTAGGTACAAAAAGGCAGATTTATTAGAGAAAGCATGAAATGTTTTTGCAAGGTGGCAGTGGGCAGCACAGCAGAGAAAGGACTATCTGCAAAGATGCCGGGGCTGGAGGAAAGTTTTTTAGGGTCCTGCTGAAGGGGGCTATGTGTGGAATAAGGTCATTGTGCCTGCCAAATAAGGTCATCATACCCATGGATTGTTCTCCCCAACCTGGGGCCCCTTCTTCATTGTTGCTTCCTTACCTTCTCAGGATTCCACACCCTACAGTCCATCTCAACTCAGCAGTCAGAGAGATCTTGTAAAACACAAGTCGCATTAAGTCAGCTCACTTTTAAAGTCCTCCAGTGGCTCCCTACTTGATCCTACTTGATTTGGAGAGAAAGCCAAACCCTTACAGTGGCCCCTTAGGCCCTTCATGGCCTCTGCCCACCCTTATATCTCTGACCTCATCCCTTTTATTCCCCTTCTTCCTCCACTCCAGCCACAGGATTCCTTGCTGGCCCTGGAGCATCCAAGTTGCTCTCCCCTTAGAGTCCATGCACTGGCTGGTCCTTCTGCCTGGGTTGCTGTGCCTCCAGCTACCCACAGGGATAACTTTCTTACTACTTCTGCTTAAATGTCACTACCTCAATGAGGCCTACCTGGATTACAATTATTTAAAATTGTAATCCCTGCTCTCATTTCCTTTTCTTTCCCCTGCCCCATCACCTCCTAACATACAATATAATTTACTTATTCATGTGATTATCATATATGTTCTGCCTCCCTGTGCTAGACTATAAGCTCTAGAGCGCTGGGATTTATTTTTCTGTTTTGTTTATTCATGTATGCAATAAGTGTTTGTGAAAGGAAAATACATCTCAGGACCCCCAAATCACTAAGTGAAAGGGAAAAGTCAAGTTGGGAACTGCGTCAGGCAAACCTGCCTCCTATTTTAATCCTAAATAAGATAGCTGCAAAGATTTTTTAAAAAACGATATACCTCCCTCATAATTTGCCTGCAAGGAAATTCCTTGTGGGCCTCAAGATCTTTGCCCTAAACCAGTTCTGTGGAATTTCACCCTGACAACATAAATTGATAGCTTATCTTCATAGGTGTGGGACAATGGACAGACAGAATCAAGGTAATTCCTCTGCTTACCTGAGACAAATGCATATCCAATTGCTTCCTCTGCCCTATTGTTTATGTAAAAATGCAGATTCACTGAGCCAGACTAAGACATAAAAGACTATTCCTCCTCTACCCCCTCTTATATGTAGAGTGTGTCTTCAGTGAAATGCTGATCAAAGACCCAAAAGAATGCAAGCTTTTGGCTCTTATCTACCTATGACCTAGAAACCCCCATTTTGAGTAGTCCCGCCTTTCTGGACAGAACCAATGTATATCTTACATGTCTCACGTCTCCCTAAAACGCATAAAACCAAGCTGTGCCCCAGCCACCACTAGGCACATGTCATTAGGACCTCCTGAGGCTGTGTCACAGATGTGTCCTTAACCTTGGCAAAATAAACTTTCTACATTGATAGAGACCCGTCTCAGATACTTTTGTACGCACATACTCAAAATAGATTTGTTGGATGAGTGAATAAATGAATGGATATAAAATTTTTTAAATAGTGCCTGGCACCAAAAGAGTGCTTAATAATTATTTGCTATCATCAATATTACCACCCATTCTTCAGATCACATTTGCATTATAAAGATCTAGGAACTTCGTTGGCAAAGAACCCCTTGAAGGAAAAGACCATGGGTGAGGAGGAAAACGCAGGGAATGTTTGCAGATTAATGAAGCTCATCCAAGACTCATTTATTTCCAGTAGACTTTGCATGGGCTCTTTGATTTTTCCCCAATCGATCTCTTATGCCAGCCTTGAATGAATCCCTTGGACCTAACCCTGGCAGAGCTCTGCTAAAATCACTGCTCTGGGTTTCTCAGGAGAACCACAGGCCCAATTTAGCTAGCAGGAAGTAAAAATTAACAACTTCAAAGAAACCTCAACCTATTTCTGCTGTTACCTCACTTCCAGAAATTTTCTGTCTTTAAGAATAAATAAAAGAAGTAAACCCTAGCCAAAGGGGTGGTAATGGTTAATGCTACTAAACAAAGAACAAGCAGGCTCTGCTGTCAGGATATTCCAGTGATCAGTAGAAAATACAAATAGTTTAAAATTTGTTTTTAATAGAAGGGCTTACAAGGGGACTGACTTAATAAATCCACGTGACTTCTGCTTTACAGGATGACTGTGGCTGTGGCTTTTAAAACAGAGTGTAGGGTAGAAGGGTAGAAGTAGGGAGACCAGCTAGGAGGCTACCGCAATCATCCTGGAGAGAAGTGATGACAGCTCAGATCACAGCAGTGACAGTAGAAGATGTGACAAGTGGGTGGGTACTAGATATATGTCTTGAAAAAGGGAGTCAGTAGGATTCCCTGGCTGGCCGGATGTGTGATGTGTGGCATGAGAGAAAAAGAGGGGTCAGAAACACCAGCACAGCTTTGGAGCTGAGCATCTGGAAGGACAGGGTTGCCCTCAGCTGAGTTCGAGGGAGCCCTCAGAGCACCTCACCCCACCTCTAGGGCACTGCTGACGTTCAGAGAATGTGTGCGTGTGGTTGCCTTACATTTTTTTGTACATGAACATTTCACATGTCTTTTTTTTTTTATTTTCATTTTTTGGACAGAATCTTGCTGTTGCCCAGGCTGGAGTGCAGTGGCACGATCTCGGCTCACCGCAACCTCCACCTCCTGGGTTCAAGTGATTCTCCTGCCTCAGCCTCCTGAGTAGCTGGGATCACAGGCGTGCACCACCACACCCAGCTAATTTTTTTTTTTTTTTTTTTAATACAGACAGGGTTTCACCATGTTACCCAGGCTGGTCTCGAACTCCTGACCTCAGGTGATCCACTGCCTCAGCCTCCCAGAGTGCTAGGATTACAGGCATGAGCCGCATGTCTTCTTTAACGCAGAACTGACATGTATTTTTCAATTTTCTCAGAAGCAAGAGAGAGGAATTCAAAATCCCTAATCATTAATTCCTCCTTTCCCTGTCTTTTTCACTCTGTCCAGAAAAATTAGTTTTCTGAATAATTTTCGCAGAACAGAAATAGCTGAAGTCTGACATGTTCTTCAATAAAAATGCAGATATTAGTGACCTTCACACACACGGAGCCTCTCTCAAGTGAACATAGTCCCTCAACGTGCAAGTCTTGCCTGAATGCCTCAATGTCCATTTAAAGCCACCCGGTAAGAGGAGCAGGTATTTCTGTAACTGAGAGGAGTATTGGGAAAAGGCTAGAGACAACATTTTATATTTCTGAGCCCTTGGGATAAGAAAGAGCCCCATTTTCTCGCCTGAAGGCCTCTGAGCAGTTAGAACCACTGGGCCACTGCTGCTCATCTGTAGCCCATCCACTGATGGCTCCTTGCCCAGACACAGAGCCCTACCCAGCCAGTGGACCTGGAGAGGAAAAGGGGATAAGAGTGAGAAATGGGAGTTGAGGGCCTCCCAGCTCCCCATTACTAATATTAATTTACTTTCTAAATGCAACTATGGCTATGGGAATTTAGGACCACATGAAGCAATAAGATCAAATGGAAATCTTGACCTGCTTGTTTGGGTGAATCAATTTTCCTGGAAGGCTCAGGGCACTGTGGGGAAAGAACGCATACAAGGTGAAAGCATGGCTGTTGCTAGAGCCCAGGAGACCCCATGAGTTCAGTCAAGGCTGGGAGAGAGTCAGGGACTCTACCCTGTGACCCCCAGGAGAGTTTGCACCCACCGTGTCGCAAGGGCACTGCTGTATGCTCAGAAGGGAGCTGTGTTACGAGTTTTCAAATGATTCACTGCTCTCTAGATCAAGGTTGTTGTTATCAAGCAAAAGCAGTAGGAAGAGTGTGTGAGTAGAGCACTCTGTAGTTAACAGAAGGTGTTCAGATACTTGCTGATTTGATTCTCAAACTACCCTGGACTGTCGGCTTCATCAAGACAGAGAATCATGTCTGTCCCATTCATTGTTATCAACTGTGCTAAGGACGGGGAGTGGCATGTAACAGGCGCTCAGTGCACATTTGTTAAATAAAGATAAAAGAACCCGATAAGATAAGAAATAGGAGTTATTATTCCTATTTTATAGTTGAAGCCGAGAGTCCCACAGTTAATAAACGGCAGAGCCAAGACAAGACTGAGAATCTTAATCCCAAGGTCATTGCTAGCTATTTTGTCTTACGAGGCTTCTAGGTCACAAGCTTCAGGATGCAAAGAACTCCAAAGGTAGGAGCATATGGAGGAGCTGTACAGTGCAGAGAAAAGCAGGCAGAGTCCCTGGAGCTTCCCAGAACACAGAAAGATTTACAAAGAAAGCTCAGGACTGAGGTGTGGACACCGACATGGCAAGAAGCTTCATTTCCTCCCTGCGTGGCCAGGACGCATCCCCAGAGAGCAGGCATTCACTGGAGATATGCGTGGCTCTTTAGCCTCCCCTGCAGGAGAGTTTCAGAATGCACCCTCTCTAAGGGGCTGAAGTGCTCATAGGAAAGCCCAGATCTGATGGATGATCCACTATTGAGGTATTCCTGAGCAGTGGGATTCATCACCCCCACTTCTCCAGAGGAAATAACCAAGAGTTTAGTCTTCCTACAAATTAGAACGCTGCTAATGTGCATAGCTCGTTGTGAAGTACAACTATAAGACATTGGGTTCTTAAAGCTGAGAGGATCCCTAAATAGTCCGTAGCCTGGGTCCCTAGACAAAAGGTCTGCGAAGCTGCTGAAATAATCTGCATGTTATGAGTGTTCTGGAGAGGATTGTCCATGACCTTCATCAGATCCTCAGAGGGGTCTCAGATTCAAACCCAGCCACAGGAGGGTCTAGAATTACCTCCTCAGCCCCTCAACTACCCAGATTTGCTCAAAGCCCCAGGGATGGGAAGTCCGTCTTTCCCAAGGCAGCTGAGGTCATTTCCTGTGATCAATTCCTGCTCCCCACAGAGAGTGAGGAATGTACAGATGGTTCCACTAGAACCCGAGCAAAACAACTCCCTCCATGTGTCCGGCATATGAGGTCCAAAAATGAGCTGTAGGGTGGGAGTACTGGGACAGCCTTCAAAATGCACCAGCCAGCATGGAAAGGGCTGCTTTTGAAATTTGTGCATTTAAAGACAACTAACGACTAGTTTCATTGCCTCCCCCAAAGTGAGGTTTTTAAGTGACAGATTCTGCTCCTCTGTCTCATAATATTCTTACACAAAGGTTAGGCATGGAGCTGATGACACCCATCAGCTCCAAATTCCAGTAGACCACCCCCAGAATGAAGTCTAAGACATGGAGACAAAGCCCCGCGCTTGTGCTGAATGAGATCCTCTAGTGCTCTCTGGTGGCTACGACTTGTTACTGCACCTTTCACAACACATTTGTACGAAGTTTGTATTTCTGATTTTTTTTAAGTATTCCAAAACTGAAATCAGTTTGAAGTCCTCTCTTTGCTTACATATGAGTTGGGGCTCAAGGATTGTATAATCAATGTGTCATGTGACTTATCAATGGCAGAGCCAACAATGGGGCTTAGGCCTTTCCTCTCGTTCGGGAGCTGTTTCCCACTCTGAGATTGGAAGGTGGGTGCAAGAGCGGGAACTGCCAGTCTCAGGGTGGGAGCAAGCAGGTGTGTTAAGGATATCTCCGGGGCACAGAGCAGATTTGAGAGTTGGGGGCGACCCAAGAGCTGCACAGGGGCCAAATCACCAAAGGTCCTTTATTCTAGGATATGGAGCTTAGCGTCTGTTTGTAGGGAGGACAGCCCCATGAAGGATTTTAAGGAGGAGAGCAATGGGATGGGGTCAAGGCAGCAGTGGGGAAGATGAACTGGGAAACATTAAAAAGTATGGCCCACAGGCCGGACACTGTGGCTCGTGCCTGTAATCCCAACACTTTGGGAAGCCAAGGAGGGTGGATCACTTGAGGCCATGAGTTTGAGACCAGCCTCGGCAACATTAACCCCGTCTCTACTAAAAATACAAAAATAGTGCACGTCTTTAATCCCACCTATTCAGCAGGCTGAGATATGAGAATCATTTGAACCCGGGAGGCAGAAGTTGCAGTGAGCTGAGATCCCGGCACTGCACTCCAACCTGGACAACAGAGCGAGACCCTGTCTCACACACACACACACAGAAAAAGTATGGCCCACAGCCTGGGCTAAATAGCAAAGCCTCATCTCTACAAAAAATTTAGAAATTACCCAAGTGTGATGGTGCATGCCTGTAGTCTCGGGTACTTGGGAGGATGAGCTGGGAGGATCACTTGAGCCTAGAAGATGAAAGCTGCACTGACCCGTGATCACACCACTTTACTCCTGCCTGGGTGACAGAGCAAGACCCTGTCAGGGTGGGGGTGGAGGGGCCGTGGGAAAGTGTGGTCCAGGGAAAGTGTCAGAATCTCCAGGAGAGACAGCTTATAATGCATGTTCCTACCCACCTCCAGAGAATCCATACAGTTGGTCTGGACTAGAACTCCGGTCATACCTTTAGCAAGCAGAAAGCTCCTTGGGTGTTTCTGATACAAATGATTCCAGAGCCACACTTGAAGAGTCACTGGAGGAGAATAAGAGGAGGAGGCAGTCAAAGACAGAGGCAATTTGCAAGGGATGAAAGGGAAAGAGTGCCTTGAGATTACAGCTGAAGGGGGGCAGTCCGGGGTATAGGAAGGAGAAAGGAGAACAGACAATGTGTGAAAAACTAAAGGAAGATTGTTTTAAGAGGGAGACAATCGTTCACAAAACATACTCTACCAGAAAGTTAAAGTAGGTGTGAACAAAAAACGGGTTCATACCTACTCTACGGATTGGATGTGGCCACTCAGAGGGTTCCTAATGGCTCCACCTGGCAGCAGTTTTATTGGAACAACGAGGGCAGAATCAGACAATAGAGAAGAGGAGCTAACTGGAGAAGAGAAATAAAGAGAACTCAGGAAATATTCCTCTCTCCAGAAGCTTGACTGGGAAAGAAAACGAGAAAGAGGATGAAGGCTGAATGGGAAGGGAAATTTTGTGCCAAAGAAAGATTTTGTTTCTCAGATGGCAAAGATTTAATATCGGTCTAAGCTGTGGAAGATGAGCAGGCTGAGAGTCACAAGCAGTGGATATGAGACAGAGCAGGCACCGCTGGAGAGGGGAGGCTCCCGAGGACCAAGGAGGAGGGCCCCTTCCCTCCTGAGGCAGGTGGCTAGAAGCAAGGGGAAAGTGTGAGGGAAAATAGATTCGCAGGTTGATTAAATGTAGAGGCAATGAAAATAAATGTCCTGAATACAAAAGCTCATTTGGTAAAATTTGAAATACTATAAATCTGGAAGAATTGATGAGTTCATTAAATAACTGAAGATTCAAAAAGATATTTACAATCTAGAGGGAAGAGCTACAAACCGGCTTCAGTAGTGTAAGTGGAAATTCTGCAGTTGGTTTTTAAATTAGCTTGTGCAAATACAGGAGGGTGACTTGACCTAATGGCAAATGATAACATAAAAAATTAATTGATGGTATCTCCATTTGACTAAAAAGGCTTAGGAGGCTTTGAAAAGCCAAGAATTTGAGGTTATCAATGTGGGTTCTCAGGGGTTTGCAGAATTCTAGCCTAACAACTATTATACCAATTCTTTCTAAAGATGCAAAGGTAAGAAATAGTGGGTGGTGTGATTGTTGAGGCAACTTAATCTATACTGTTCTTTATAATATTTTAATGTCCTTTATTTGCAAATCTTGCTATTTAAGCTATAATTGGAAACTAGTTCTCTGTGATGTATCTCGAAACTGACTATACCAAAGGATATGGCTACAAATGGGGCTCATAAACCTCCCTGACCACCTGGGAAATTTTTTTTTAAATGGAGCCTCACTCTGTCACCCAAGCTGGAGTGCAGTGGTGCCATCTCAGCTCACTTCAACCTCTGTCTCCCAGGTTCAAGCAATTCTCGTGCCTGAACGTCCTGAGTAGCTGAGATTACAGGTGTGTGCCACCACGCCCAGCTAATTTTTGTATTTTTAGTAGAGATGGGGTTTCACCATGTTGGCCAGGCTGGTCTTGAATTCCTGACCTCAAATGATTTGCCTGCCGCGGCCTCCCAAAGTTCTGGGATTACAGGCATGAGCCACCACGCCCGGCCTGGAAAAACTTTTTAAGAAGTGTCCCCACAGAAATTCCAATTGATTAAGTCTGGGCAGGGGATGAGGTCAATGAATCATTCTGATGATCAGTTAGATTTGAAACCACTGAACTGTGTAGGAAACTAGTCATCAACTGGTTTGGAGGTGACTGGTTCCCATCCTAAACTCCTACAGAGAGATAGAACTTTTTTCCCTGTGCTTCACAAGCATTCAGAACCATTAGACTGGGCCTGTAGTGTGTATGACAAATTTATGTGCTTGAATCTGTGGCTAATTATGATTTGCTAGTGGCATTTGTTGGTATTGGATATAAAAATGTAGAAAAATCTGCTTAGACTTATAAAACTCATTTTCTTAAGACAATTCAGTTTTCAAAATAAATTCAATCAGTATGTATATATTCTTTTTAATATTTTCAAGTGAATAGTCATTGATAAGCAATGGCTGTGTGTAATGATGCTGTGGATGTTATGAAGAGAGATGAATAAAGTAATAAGAGGTGGTTTGGAACTAACTCGTCATACCCAGAGAACCTACATTTTAAAAAATGAACAAATAATTTATCATCTGTATACTTTAGATTTAATTTTATTAGTTGTCATATTTATTTGAGTTATGATTGATATACCATGAAGTCCATCCTTTATAAGTGTATTGTTTGATGAGTTTTAGTAAATCGGTACCACTGTGTAAGCACCATCACAGTTCTAGAACCCTTCCATTTTCTGACAGCCAAGTCCCCTCCTGCCTGTGTACAGTCCTACAGCCTCAGTGAATCTCTGATCTACTTTCTGTCTCTATTATTTTTGCCTTTTCTAGAAATTCCCTATAAATGGAGTCATAAAACCTTTAGGCTTTCATGATTGGCTTCTTTCACTCAGGATAGTGTCTGTGAGGATGATCCTATTCCTTATGTGTATAAGTATAATCAGTCACTCCTTATTTTTCGCTCTTGCATTTCTGTCTGTGATCCATTTACTAGTCAATTTTTTGTGTATCATGTGAAGTAAGACTCTAAGTTTATGTATTTATGTATGTATGTATGTATTTATTTATTTATTTATTTTTGCATCTGGATAACCAGTTGTCCCACTGCTATTTAAAAAGACCATCTTTCCCCATTGAGTTACCTGGGCACCCTTGTTAGAAATCAATTGACCATAAGTGTACAGATTTATGTGTGCATTCTCTCTTCTATTCCATCCATCTTTATGTCCATCCCCATAGAAAGTGTAAGTATTAATTTATGAAACCTTTGCTTCAGTTATATAAAGTAGGCTACTGTGTAAAATGTATTTCTTACTGAGGATTATGGTAAAAATATTTTTTAAATGACATTTGTCTAGGGAGTGCCAGATAATATTCACAATAAGACACAAAAAAGAGTCCTAGAATAAATAGGCTGTTGGAAACCCATAAAGATTGCAGAACCAGGTACACCCTCATGCTTTGCAGAAGGGGAAACTGAGGCTTATGGAGAGAAAGTAACCTTCCCAAGGTTATGACAGAATGCAAGACTGGAGGACCCCTGCCTGGAAGACCCCACCTTCCCACTGCACCTCCCAGCTGCTTCTACCTCCTCCCTCCACCAAGCTCCTGCTGGTAGCAGCTGGCAGAGCCCACAGGGGCACAGGGCTGGGCAGCAGCCCACTGGTGCTCCTGTCTTAACCCCTCTCCTCAGCCTCCTCTCTGAATCTCACTGAAAACAGTCTCCCCAGACGCTGCAGAGCCCTGCCAGGTCCAGATGACAGTTCCCTGGGCTCCTGCCCCTTCCTTCTTCGGAGAAGAAGGAGCTGGCTCTTCTTCAAGGACTCTTCTCAGAATGGAAAAAAGAAAGCAGTGCCACCAACGTCAAATGGCTCTTACACAATGGTGGTGTCTTGCTCAGAATTGTGTAAATAACTGGGGAACATATGAATTAAATTTCCCTCTATTTACCCAGGAATGTAATAAGTCAGGACTCTGGAGAAAGGCTGCCACTCGGCCCTAGCACTCAGAACACCTGAAGGAGTTGTCGTGTCCCCAACCCCAGTGGCTTCTTACCCTGGAGCATTTCTATCCCTTTCAAGTTCCAAGGGCTCATATGCTCGCAAGGCACCCACATATGGGCTTGGCTCTGTCCCTGACAGGCTGGGTTCGGTCATGACTGTAGCATCCCGGGCAGCCTCCACCCCTTCCTTCATAGGGAGAGTATGCTTCCAACCTCTCAGACAGGGCTAGATATGTCTGATCATTAGTTCATTCATTCATCCCTTCACTCAACTAATACTTGTTAAGCACTGTGTTGGGAAACGCTGTGCTAGCAGTAGGAATACAACAGTGAACAAGAAAACACAGTCCTGCTCTCATGCCTAGTGAAAGAACTTTCTGGCATTCCAAGTTAGCAAAGCTTTTAGATAGAGGTGAGCTCCTAACACTGAAAGTGTTCTGCAGAGGTTGAGACTCAAGCATCAGATGAAGAATTGAGTGGTTGGCCTCCAAGATCACGCCCAAGTGCAAGGTTTCAGGAGGCTTTTAAGTGCCTTCAACACTGCACCTGCTCTCTTCCTCCCTCCTGCCTGTGCAGTTCTCTTTGGACAGCACCTGCAGAAGCTTTCAGCCAGAGGTTTCTGTTAAGGGCATGGATGGTCCCTGGAGCAACGATGAGTCTAAGTAAAGCAGATGCTCACTTTTCCTGCCTGAAAAAATAATTTAAAAAACCCATTATTATAATTTTTAAAAATGTTCTGTCTTCTCTGTCCCCTCAGAAGAGATCTGAGAACTTTCTCCTGCATGTGAATAAACCTGAAGAATAAAACAAAGATACTTAAATATAAAAGTTCTAGATGAGATGTTCCCATTGGGAGAAACTGCATAAAGAATACATGGGAAATCTCTGTGTTATTTTTATAACTGAATGTTATAAAATTAACTCAAAATAAAAGGTATAACTAAACACCTCAGGAGTTCTTGATGCTTGTACCATGGGTATGTAAGATGTTACAATGAGGAGAAGAGGAGTGAAGCAGGCTCTAGCAAGGGAACTGCAGATCCAAGCCTGGGAGACAGAGAGAGGGCATGGCCTGGGAGGGAGAGAGATGACATTGCCTGGGTGAGAGAGAGATGGCATGACCTGCGAGAGAGAGAGATGGTGTGGTCTGGGAGAGAGAGAGATGGCATGGCCTGTGAGATAGAAAGAGATGGAATGGCCTGGACAAGAGATGGCATGGCCTGGGAGAGAGAGAGAGAGAGAGAGAGAGATGGCATGGCCTGCAAGAGAGAGAGAGATGGCATGGTCTGGAAGAGAGATGGCATGGCCTGGGAGAGAGAGATGGCGTGGCCTGGAAGAGAGAGGGAGAGATGGCATGACTTGGAAGAGAGAGAGAGAGATGGCATGGCATGGGAGAGAGAGAGAGATGGCATAGCCCAGTAGAGAGAAATAGATAGTATGGCCCAGGAGAGACAGGTGGCATGGCCTGGAAGAGAGAGAGAGATGGCAAAGCCTGGGAGAGAGAGAGAGAGAGATGGCAAAGCCTGGGAGAGAGAGAGAGAGAGATGGCATGGCCTGGGAGAGAGAGAGATGGTGTGGTCTGGGAGAGAGAGAGAGAGAGAGATGGCATGGTCTGGGAGAGAGAGAGAGAGAGATGGCATGGTCTGGGAGAGAGAGAGATGGCATGGTCTGGAAGAGAGAGAGAGAGATGGCATGGTCTGGGAGAGAGAGAGAGATGGCATGGTCTAGGGGAGAGAGAGAGAGAGAGATGGCATGGCCCAGGAGAGAGAGAGATGGCATGGCCCAGGAGAGAGAGAGAGAGATGGCATGGCCCAGGAGAGAGAGAGAGATGGCATGGCCAGAGGAGAGAGACAGAGAGATGGCATGGCCTGGGATAGAGATGGCATGGCCTGGGAGAGAGATGGCATGGCCTTGGGCCTGGGAGATCAGAGCAGGTCTCATTCTTCCAGGACAAAGGTTAGAGGGAGAAATTGCTCCAGCTTCTCTTATTTCTCCTTTCCTACCTACAACAAAGACCTGCCCTCTATAAACCCCACCCCCTCCCCACCCCCACCCCTACAGCTCCAGAACCAGGAGGCTGGGACTCAAGTTCAGAGAAGGGAGGATGGAGCTCAGGCTGAAGTGCTGGCTGCAAAAGCAGAGGGAAGGAAAAGAAGGAGTGAGGGAATTTCCCCAAAGTCTAGAACAAACAAGCTGAGAGGGGAGAACTGAGCAAATTTAGTCAATTCTGGTGTGGGGGGAATGTTCCTGGATAATCTGGGAAAATAGATAAGTTGAAGGTTGCCTGTGGTTGTGTTTGTCAACACACAGGTGATCTAGTGGAAAGTTACATGGACGATGAAAAAAAATGGCTAACATTCAGGAAGCATTCAAGTCAATGGCTGACTCTACACTAAGCAGCTTACACATTATGTCTTCATGAAGTAGGCATTATTCCCCATTCATACACGGTGACTGTATGTCATACCAGTACCTGAGTTACACGGACACCCAAACTGCTTGAGGCCTGGAATCAGACTCCCTCTATCCACTAGGTTGCTTTATAACCTCCTGGGCTCTGTCACTGCCTACAAGCTTTGTGACTTCCAGCAGATTAACTTTTCTGAGCTTTAGGATTTTTTACCAGTAAAAGAAGTTATGCTAAGTATTCCCCAAAAGATTTTGAGGTTCAGATAAAATAGCAAGTTGAAATGCAGGTTGCTTCATGAGTCTCAAACACCAACCTAATCGCTATTAGTAGTGGCCATGGCCTCTGACATTCACAAGGCCAGCCACTTAGAGAGTTGACATTTAGTTCTCAGCACCACTGCGTTGACATTTTAATTCTGTTTTAAATAAAACCATTACTCACTAATGTAACTAATGTTTTATTGTTGCTAATTCCAGAACCATTACACCATGGAGCCAGAAGTTAAAAAGAATTTAACTGAAGACCAAAACGTGCTCAGTAGCAAATGCCTGTTTTATAAATAATTTCTGTTCCAAATTCTAACTTGGAAATTAAACAAAACACTCCTGAACAACGAATGGATCAAAGAAGATATCCAAAAGTATTTTGAGAGTAGTGAAAATGGAAACACACATAACTAAATGTGCGGAATTCAACAAAAGTGGTCCTAAGAGGGAAGTTTATAGTAATAAGTACCAATATTAAGAAAAAAGAAAAGTCTCAAATAAACAACCTAACTGTATACCTCAAGGAAGTAGAAAAAAAGAACAAACTAAGCCCAACGTTAACAGAAGGAACTAAAGATTACTTCTGAATACATAAAACAGAGACTAGAAAGACAACATAAAAAAATCAACAAAACTAAGTGGTCTTTTTAAAAAAGGATAAAATTAACAATTATCTAGGCTAAGAAAAAATAAAGAGAAAACTCAAATAAATAAAATTATAAATGAAAAAGAAGACATTACAAGTGCTACCATAGAAATTCAAAGAATGTATTTTATGTCAACAAATTGGATAATCTGGAATAAGTGGATAAATCCCAAAAAACATACAACCTACCATGAAGAAATAGAAAATCTGAGCAGTCCAATAATGAGTAAGGAGACTGAGTGAGTAACGAAAAACTTCCCAGTACAGAAAAGCTCAAGACCAGATGGTTTCATGGGTGAATTCCAACAAACATTTAAAGAGGAACTAAAACCAATCCTGCTCAAACTCTTCCAAAAAAAAAAAAAGATGAAGAGGAGAGAAAACTTCCTAATTCATTTTATGAAGTCAGCATCACCCTCATACAAAAGCCAGACAAGGATACTACAAGAAAGGAAAATTACAGGAAAATATCCCAGATAAACATAAATGGGAAAATGCAATAAAATAAATATAGCAAACTGAATTCAACAGCATATTTAAAAAATCATTAATCATGATGAAGTGGGATTTACCCCTAGGATGCAATGATGGTTTAACATATGCAAGTCAGTAAATACGATATACTACATTAACAGAATTTAGAAGGAAAACTATATGATCATCTCAACAGATACAGCAAAAGCATTTGACAAAATTCAGCATCCTTTCATGATTAAAAAAAACTCTCAAGAAAATAACTATAAAAGAAACGTAATTCAACACAATGAAAACCATATATAACAAGGCCACAGCTAACATTACATTCAATTGTGAAAAGCTGAAAGCTTTTTCTCTAAGGTAAGGAGGAAGACAAGAGTGCCCACTCTGGCCACTTCTATTGAGCACAGTACTGGAAATCCTAGCCAGCGCAATTAGAAAAAGACATAAAAATAAAGGACATCCCATTCAGAAAGAAAGAAGTTAAATTGTCTCTGTTTACAGAGATATGATTTTATATACAGAAAGCTCTAAAAATGCCATCAAAACAGTTAAAACTGATAAACAAATTCAGTGAAGTTTCAGAATACAAAGTCAACATACAAAGATCAGTAGCATTCCTATACATTGACAACAAACTAGCCAACCTCCGCCCCCGCCAACAACAACAAAAAAACAAAACTGAGAGATCAGGCACAGTGACTCAGGCTCCCAGCACTCTGGGAGGCCAGGCAGGCAGATCACCTAAGGTCAGGACTTTGAGTCCAGCCTGGTCAACATGGTGAAACTCTGCCTCTACTTAAAACACAAAAAAATTAGCCAGACACGGTGGTAGGTGTCTGTAGTCCCAGCTACTTTGGGAGGCTGAGGCGGGAGAATCACTTGAAGCCAGGAGGCAGAGGTGACAGTGAGCCGAGATCGTGCCACTGCACTCCAGCCTGGGTGGCAGAGTGAAACTCCATCTCAAAAAAAAGAAAGAAACTGAGAAAATTCCATTTACAATCCCATAAAAATATTAAAATACAGTCATGTGGTGCTTAATGACAGGGATATGTTCTGAGAAATGTCTTAAGTGATTTTGTCATTGTACAAACATCATGGAGTGTACTTAGACAAACCTTAATAGTACAACCTACTACACACCTAGGCTATGTGGTATAGCCTATTGCCCCTAGGATACAAAACCAAACAGCATGTTACTGTACTGAATACTATAGGCAGTTGGAACACAATGTGTATCTCAGCATCTCTAATCATAGAAAAGTTAATGTGCTGCACTGCGATGCTAAGACGGCTAAGAAATCACTAGCAATAGGAAATTGTATATGCGGTCCATCATTAATTGAAACATTGTTATACAGCACATGACTTTACTTAAGAATAAATTTAACAAAGGAAGGAAAAATTCTATGCAGTAAAAACTACAAGACATTGAGAAAGAAATTGAAGACATAAACAAATAGATGTCTCACGTTCATGGATTGGAAGAATTAATATTGTTAAAATGCCCATGCTAATCAAATTGATCTACAGATTCAATCCAATTCCTATCAAAATTCCAATGGCTTTATTCACAGAAATAAAACAAACAATTCTAAAATTCATAGGGATCCATAAAAGACCACAAATATCAAAGCAATCTGGAGAAAAAAGAATAAAGCTAGAGGCATCACACTTCCTGACTTCAAACTATAATAAAAGTAAATAATTAAAGCTATAGTGATCAAAACAGCATGGGACTGGCATAAACACAGACACATAGACCAATGAAACTGAATAGAAAACCCAGAAATAAACCCATGCATCTACAGTCAATCTTTGGCAAGGATGGTAAGAGTTCACAATAGGGAAAGCTTAGGCTCTTCAATAAATGGTGTTGAGAAAACTGCACATCCTCATGCAAAAGAATGAAATTGGACCCTTATCTTATACCATATATGAAACTTGAAGTGGATTAAAGACAAATGTAAGATCTGAAACTGTAAATCTCCCAAAAGAAAACACAGAGGGAAAGCTCCTTGGCATTGGCCTTGGCAATAATGTTTTGGATATGATCGATACCAAAAGCACAGACAACAAAAACAAAAATAAAAAGGTGGGACTACATCAAACTGAAAAGCTTCTGCACAAAAAACGAAACAATCAACAAAATAAAAAGGCAACTGACAAGAAGATATTTGTAAATCATGTGTCTGATAAGGAGTTGATATTGCAAGATACATATATAAGAAACTCATAAAACTCAATAGAAACAACAACAACAAAATGACGTGATTGAAAAATGGGCAAAGAACCTGAATAAACATTTTCTGAAAAGCACATACAAATGGCCAACATGTATATTAGAAAGTGCTCAACATCATTAATCATCAAGAAAATTCAAATCAAACCTATAATGAGATATTACCTCACACCTGTTAGAATGGCTTAAAAAATAACAAGTGTTGACAAGGATGTGGAGAAAAGGGAACTCTTGCACACGGTTGCTGGGAATGTAAATTTATACAGCCATTATTGAAAATGGTATGAAGATTCCTCAAAGAATTAGAGATAGAACTACCATACAATCCAGGCAATCCACTTTGGGGTACATATTCAAAGGAAACAAAATTAGTGTCTCAAATATCTGCACCCTCGTGTTCATTGCAGCATTATTCACAATAGCAAGATATGGAAACAAGCTAAGTGTCTGTTGATGAAAGATACACACACACAAACACACACACACACACAAATGGAATATTATTCAGCCTTTACAAAGAAGAAAATTCTGTCATTTGTGACAACATAGATGAAAGCAAAGGGCACTGTGTTAAGTGAAATAAGCTGGGCACAGAAAGACAAATACCATGTAATCTCACTAACATTCTACTCTCAAATTCTATGAGTTCAACTTACTTAAAAAGTAAAGGGCTGGTAGGTGGGAGTGGGGATGCAGAGGTACTGGTTAAAGGATGCAAAATTTTAGGTAGACAAGAGGAGTAAGTTCGAGAGCTGTATTTGTACAACATGGTGACAATAGTTAATAACAATGTATTGGATTTTTGAAAATTGCTGAGAGTAAATTTTAAGAGTTTTTACCACAGATAAAGTGTGTGAGGTAATAGTATACATATGCTAATTAGCTTGATTTAGCCATTCTACAATGTATACATATTTCAAAATATCATGTTGTACACCATAGACATATACAATTTTCATCAATTACAAAGTAATTAATTTAAAAAATAAGTTAAATTAAATGTTTACACATAAAAAAATGCCTTATGATTAGCCAGCTTCCCTGAGATGGTTTTTTGTTAGTATTTTTATTTTTAAAATCCTGCTTTTAAAAAAGCCATTGTCATTCAGATTTGCTGTGTTGTGACAGCTGGAGTGTTTAAATTTGTCCTGTGGTTTGGCCAGAGAAGCCAATGGACCACCCAGCCCCTGTGCTCTACGCCCATGACCCTCAGGCAAGACGGGCTCTGGCTGAGGACCCAGAAGGTCTTTCCAGCTCTTTTCTGAGTGGCCTTATCTGACATTTTTCCTGAGCCTAGGGAGGGGCATGAGAATCAGGAGACCTGGGTACTTGGGTATTGTTAGCTCCCTGGCTTACCATCCGGTCTCACCCACTCCTTCCCATCCCCCATATTACTATCAAACAGGTGAATTATTACTATTATTATTATTATTATTATTATTATTTTTATTATTATTCGAGACAGAGTCTCGTTCTGTCACCCAAGCTGGAGTGCAATGGTGTGATCTCGCTCACTGCAGCCTCCGCCTCCCAGGTTCAGGCAATTCTCCTGCCTCAGTCTAGCGAATAGCTGGGACTACAAATGCCAATGCCTGGCTAATTTTTTGTATTTTTAGTAGAGACGGGGTTTTACCGTGTTAGCCAGGATAGTCTCGATCTCCTGACCTCATGATCTGCCCACCTCAGCCCCACAAAGTGCTGGGATTACAGGTGTGAGCCACCGCGCTCGGCCAAACAGCCAAGCCAAATCACTTCTGGCCATATCATTTTCTGTTTTAAAAAACTTTTGTGTAGCCCCATTGCCTAAAAATGTTGCAGTCCTCGGCCCTGGCCCACTGTCAAGATTCTGGATTGGTTGGTCTGGGGGATGTGGCAGAAGTTTGAGTTCTTAAAGTTCCCCACGTGACTCTGATGTCCAACCAGGGTTGAGAAGCACTGACCCACACCATAAATTTTCAACACTGGTCTGGCAGGCGAGGCTGTTTCCATTCTGATCCCTGCTTGACGCCCACTCCCCTTGTCTTCCCCATCTCAGTAAATGGAGCCAATTCTTATGCAGAAATTCTGATACTTATCTTTGCTTTCTACCCCTCCCTTATTCCTCACTCTCATTTTATGGCCAGGTTCAGGCTTTTCTTCTTACAAAACATCTCTTGTCTTTGCCTTTGTTCACTTGATTCCATGTCCACTGTCCCCACTCTGCTGTATCCAAGTCATACCCAGGGCCTCTTTATGACCTCCATGGGCCTCCTCATCCATCAAAAAACATTAAAAAGTATATATTTAGTGCTATGTTGGTATAAAAGCAGATATAATCCAAGCTGGATTTATTATTTTTTATTCTGATTTTTAAAGAAATCGAAATTAAAACATTTTCATGGGCCCCTAATGGTGCTGTGGCCCCAGGCTCTGTGCTCACTGTGCCTTTTAGTATAAGTGGCCTGGGTCCTGGCCACTGCCACAGCCTCCCAGCTGGTTTCCCTGTCTCCCCATCCTCCAAGTCCATTCTCCTCATGTCCACAGAGACCTTTTATAACTGTGAATTACATTGTTCCACACTCCTGCTTATAATGCATCAGTGATTTCCTGTTGTACTAAGAATACAACCAAAACTCTGACCATGGCTTACAAGGTCAGGCATCAAAGCTTTGTTGTATTATAAATAAGAATAAAGCCTCTTACTATTGTACCCTCCACATAAGTAACTTCTAATGTTTGAATCTTTACAGTGAAGTGTGAGTAGTCATTTGATTTGTGGGTGGGGAATTGAGCAGCGACATTTAGACTAAAGAAATAGGTTTGTCAGTGATCAGTAGTTAACAATTTTTAAGTCTATATTGGTAGAGTGTATGCAACATATTCAGGAATGATGGTTGAAGCTGAGCTTCAGAGCTTCAGGCCTCAGGAGGGCCATCAGCCTCCTGAAATTATATGCCAAGTTTTGAGAATATGTGTTGTATTTAAGTTTTTCTTGGAAGAAGCCACATTCCATAAATAAGTATTAATTTCCTACTATGTACAAAACAAAGGCACTATCCTTGGTACTAAGACTACAACAGTAAATAGAGAATATAAAAATGCTTTCCACTTGGAGATTATATTATTCTAGTGGGGTAAAAAGCAAGCAATAAACCAATAAATAATCAAAATAAATAGCCTCTTAGCTAGTTGTCAGTGCCATGAAGGAAAATAAATTAGCTTATGGAGATAGTGAATGGGATAGGAATAGAGGCTGCATCCTTAAACAAAGTAGTCACAAAGGACTTTGCTGAAAAGCTGACATGTTTAGAAAGAACTGAAGGAGGTGAAGGAGTGAACTATGAGACTTTATTTGGGAGTGTCCCAGACAGAGGGAGTCTAACTATCTTTAGATCCTCAATAATTTACCAGAAGACGAAGTACCGCTCCTTTGAAGTAAGAAGAGAGTCAAGAAACAGGCAGAAAAAGAGTCATCTAAGGAGTGCTGGCGACTGGTTGTGGAATTCAAGGAAGATGTAAGGCCAACAGATTCTGATAGACTGGTATAAAATGAAGTAGTGGCAAAAAAACTAGATGAGGTGGAAGTCTAGACAGAAGTTTATTGAAAGAATGCAAGACCTAGAAAGACAGAAGACTGTGATTAGAGAGTGGGGTGTGTAAGAATTTCAGATTTCAGAGGTAGACATGGCTATGGGTATAATAGATGGCTAAGGTGAAGTGGAGGAAGTCATCTTTGAAGGTGAAGAGGTCAAGGAACTGAGAGCCCAGTGTGCCCAGGGCACTAGGAGCAATTGTGAAGGAGAGGTAAGCAATGGTGACACATCCCCAAGCAAAAGGAATGAAGGATTGGACAAAGAGGTTGAAAGGTGACAGTAACAGAGATGAGTAAATACGGAATAGCCAGAGTGGAAGAAGAGCAGAAGAATTTGGAAAAAGAGTGGAAAAGTAATGGTCATGAAACATCAGTAAGGAGTTAGGGAAGCGAGAACCCTGATTCTCCCATGATCAGAGCCCTGCTCCCCAGATGTTGGGACCATGTCTTGTGGTCCATTTGCTTCATATGGCCTACTTTCTCATGTCCTATGGTTGAGTATGCTTGGTCCATGTGGCTGTAGCATCAGAAAAACCTCTGGGAAAGGGGAGACAACATGAATGGATAGAACTATAATTGGGCTGGGTGCAGTGGGATGTGCCTGAAGTCCTAGGAGTTGGAGTCCAGCCTAGACAACATAATGAGACCCCATTACTAGAAAGAAAGGAAAGACAGAGAGAGGGAGGGCGGGAGAGAGAGAGAGAGAAGGAAGGAAGGAAGGAAGGAAGGAAGGAAGGAAGAAAGAAAGAAAGAAGAGGAGGAGAGGAGGGAGGGAGAAAAGGAAGGAAGGGAGAGAGGGAGGGAGCGAGGAAGGAAGGAAGGAAAGAAGGAAGGAAAAAGAAAAGGAGAGAAAAGAAAAGAAAGAGAGAAAAGGAGGTAGGGAGAGAAAGAGAGAGAAAGAAGGAAAGAAAAGAAAAGAACTATAATTAATATAAAATAAACTTAGGTGAGCAAAGGTAAAGGAGGTATGGCTGAGTATATTAATTTGCTAGGTTGACATAACAAGACACCACAGACTAGGTGGCTTAAACAACAGAAATCTATGAAGTTTATTTTCTTACAATTCTGTAGTCTAGAACACTAAGATCAACAAGTTGGCAAGTTTGGTTTCTTCTGAGGCTTCTGAGGCTTCTCTCTGTGGCTTGCAGATGTGTCTTCTCCCTGTGTCTTCACATGGGCTTCCCTCTGTGTCTGTGCCCTGATCTCCTTTTATAAGGACACCTGTCATATTGGATTAGAGCCCAGACAAACTACCTCACTTTAACTTATTCACCTTTTTAAAGATTCTGTCTTCACATTCAGTCACAGTCTAAGGCAGCGGTGGGCGAGGACTTCAACATATGAATTTGGGGAAGCGACAATTCAACCGATAACAGATGGTATATGTATCAAGTACTTAAGAACTCGGGGAGCCCGAGGCTGGTGGATCACCTGAGGTCAGGAATTCAAGACCAGCCTGGCCAACATGGTGAAACCCCGTCTCTACAAAAATTGGCCAGGCGTGATGGCGGGTGCCTGTAATCCCGGCTACTCAGGAGGTTGAGGCAGGAGAATCACTTGAACCCAGGAGGTGGAGGTTACAGTGAGCCGAGATCATGTCATTGCAGTCCAGGCTGGGTGACAGAGTGAGACTCCATCAAAAAAAAACAAAACAAAACAAAACAAACCTCCAGAATTCTTCCTAATACCTCACCCATGCTCCTGCAAGATTACCATGGGGAAAATAACCAAAGAGGAAACCAGGTATCCTGTGTTACCAGCTAGGCTATTACCTGAATTCATAGCACTGGACTCTTCAGTAATTCTGGGTTAAATGACAGGGCTTCCTTTGATTTAAGTGGGGCATCCCTAGTTCCTGCCAGAGCTTAAATCCTAATCTTGGTCTCCTATCACTCTTTGTCGAAGTGCATGGAGAAAGAAAGACAAAGCCAGAATGATTTAAAGGATGCTGGTCCCAAGCTGTTTTTTCACTGTATGAAATAGGGCAGAAAGCAGGAGAAGTTAATGTATAATATGGCCAGTTGATGACACTTTCATTGCCTCCTAATAAACAGACTCTGGTCTGGATAAGAATGAAGAAGAGGGTGGGAAGCAGGTTGGGCTGAGAGGCTGGAAAAAGGGGAGAGGTGTCCTTTCTTACATAGTCACTAAAGTAGGTTCTAGAAGTGATCATCCTAATGGCAGCTGAGAAAGTGTGAGGATTTTGTTCTTCAGGAGAAAAAACATCTCAGTGTACCTTTATTTGACAATACCATGTGCTAGAAAGCCAGGCTGTGTTGACCAAGCAAAGGTCACTTTGTACCTTCAAAAAACAATTAAGTTTCTTTTTAGGGTACTTACTCTCAAATAGAATGGTCAACAACCTAATATAAAAGAATATGAGCATGGCTAAGATATGGAATGAATCTAAGGGTCCATCAATGGATGAATGGATAAAGAAAGTGTAGTGTGGTATCTATACACAGTGGAATATTACTCAGCCTTCAAAAAGAAGGAAATCCTGTTCATTTGTGACAGCATGGATAAACATGGAAGACACTATGTTAAGTGAAATAAGCTAGGCACAGGAAGACAAATCTCACATGATGTCACTTACATGCATGTCTTAGTCCATGTAGTGTTGCTATAAAGTAATATTGGAGACTGGGTAATTTATAAATACAAAGGTTTTATTTGGATCGCAATTCTGATACTTGGAAAAGTTCAAGACTGGACACCTGGCGAGGTCCTCAGGCTGCTTCCACTCATGGCAGAAAGTGAAGAGGAGCTGGCCTGTGCTGAGATCAATCACATGAAGAGAGAGGAAGTGGGGGTGGGAGGCTATGCCAGGCATTTATTTATTTATTTAGAGATGGAGTCTCGCTGTTGTCACCCGAGCTAGAGTGCAATGGCTCGATCTCGGCTGCAACCTCTGCCTCCTGGGTTCCAGCAATTCTCCTGCCTCAGCCTCCTGAGTAGCTGAGATTACAGGCACCCACCACCATGACCTGCTAATTTTTTTTTTTTTTTTTTTTGAGACAGAGTCTTGCTCTGTTGCCCAGGCTGGAGTGCGGTGGCCCAATCTCGGCTCACTGCAAGCTCCACCTCCCAGGTTCACGCCATTCTCCTGCTCAGCCTCCTAAGTAGCTGGAACTACAGGCACCCGCCACCAGGCCCGGCTAATTTTTTTTGTATTTTTAGTAGAGACGGGGTTTCACCGTGTTAGCCAGGATGGTCTCGATCTCCAGACCTCGTGATCCTCCCGCCTTGGCCTCCCAAAGTGCTGGGGTTACAGGCGTGAGCCACCACGCCCAGCCACCAGGCTCTTTTTAAGACCCACTCTCATGAGAACCAATAGAGTTAGAACTCACTCATTCCCGAGGGAGGGCATTGATCTATTTGTGAGGGATCCACTCCCAGAACCCAGACACCTCCCATTAGGCTCCACCTCCAACACTGAGAATCAAACTTCAACATCAGGTTTGGAGGCGACAAACATCCAAACTATAGCAATGTGTAATCTAAAAAAGTTGAACTCATAGAAGTAAAGAGTAGAATGGTGGCTGCTAGGGTGTTGGCGGAGGTAATGTGGTGGGGAGATACTGGTCAAAGGATACAACATTTCAGTTAGGAATGCATTCAAAAGGTTTATTGTACAACTATAGTAAATAACAACATATTGTATTCTTGAAAATTGCGGAGACTAGTTTTTTTTTAAATGTTCTCAGTGCAAAAAAAAAGTGTGTGAAGTAATGCATATATTAATTAGCTTGATTTACCCTTTCTACAATGTATATATAGTTCAAAACATAATGTTGTACACAATCAATATGTATAATTTTTATTTGTCAATTTAAATAAACAAATGTTAAAAAGAAAAAAAAGAGCATGAGTACAGGGAAATCTGTGTTCATGATCCCAGCCTCACCTACCTTCTCTGTGACCCTGGGCAAGGTATTTCTCTCCTCTTGGACTCAATTACCTCCTTTTAATATTGCTAATTTTGTAAGTAAAGTAAAGATGATAATGTTTGACTTTTTTGTTGTTTTCAGGATGAAATGAGTATTAAAGGAGAAACATTCTTTTTGGGAATAACGTCTTGTTTCGTACCAGAGTGCAGCCCCTTTTTAAAACTGCTTTGAGAGCCTCTAAAACTATAATCCAGTCTTAATAATAACATAATAGGTATAGTTCCACACACTGAAACAGAGATGTCATAAACTGAGTAGAAATGTGCTTTAAACACACACACAAACACACACACACAACACCAAATCCAGCTCAACATTGTGAATTAGAAATCCAAAGCCCAAGGAAGACCAAAAGTTCAAGGTTTCACATTGGGTTAGGACAGAAATTGGCCTCTGTCTCAGGCATCGCAACTCACACTACAGTCCTCTCCCACCTTGCTGGGGTGCTTTCACTGAGTCTACTCTCCGGAGCAATGTTTCTGTATTAGTAAGGATCTCCAGAGACATAGAAACAGTAGGAAATATATAGATTTATAAGAGGGGATTTATTATAGAAATTGGCTCACATGAGTATGGAAGACAAGAAGTTCCAGGATATGTCATCTGCAAGCTGTAAAACCAAGAGAGCCGGAGCTGCAATTCAGTTCGAGTCCAAAGGCCTAAGACCCAGGGCAACCAGTGATGTCTAAGTCCAAGGCTGAAGGCCTGAGAGCTTCGGAGGGTGGGATAGGCGTGTAACCACTGGTGTAAGACCCAGAGTCCAAAGGTCCAAGAACCAGGAGCTCTGATGTCTGAGGACAGGAAAGGACGGATGTCCCAGCTCCAGAAGAGACAGCAAACACACCCTGCCTCTGCTTTCTTGTTCCACCAAAGCCCTCAATGGAATGAATGATGCCCACCACATTGATGACAGCAGATCTTCCATACTCAGCCCCCTGGTTCAAATGATGATTTCTTCCAGAAAGGTCCTCACAGACACACCTAGAAATAATATTTTACCAGCTATCTGGGCATCTTTTAACCTAGTCAGGTTGACCCATAAAAGTAAACATCGCCATTTTTAACACTTAGTAATTTATCTTTACATTTTTTCATATGTCTTAATACCACCTATATTATTACTTATTTCTATATTTTTGATTAAATCTCTTCTGGAATTTTTAACTGAAATCCACATATTTAAAAGTGTGTCGGCCAGGTGCAATGGCTCACACCTGTAATCCCAGCACTTTGGGAGGCCAAGATGGGCAGATCACTTGAGGCCAGGAGTTCAAGACCAGAGTGGCCAATATGGCGAAACCCTGTCTCTATTAAAAATACAAAAATTAGCCGGGGGTGGTGGCAGGCACCTGTAAACCCAGCCAGCTACTCAGGAGGCTGAGGCTCAAGACTTCCTTGAATCCGGGAGGCAGAGGTTGCAGTGAGCCAAGATTTCACCACTGCACTCCAGCCTGGGCGACACAGCGAGACTCCATCTCAAAAGAAAAAAAAAAAAAGTATGTCACTACCACTGATAATACTTTTTTTTTTTTTTTTTTGAAATGGAGTCTCATTCTGTTGCCCAGGCTGGGGTGCAGTGGTTCAATCTTGGCTCACTGCAATCTCCGCCTCCCAGGTTCAAGCAAGTCTTGAGCCTCAGCCTCCCGAGTAGCTGGGATTACAGGCGCCTGCCACCATGCCAGGCAAATTTTTGTATTTTTAATAGAGACAGGGTTTTGCCATGTTGGCCAATCCAGTCTTGAACTCCTGGCCTCAAATGATCTGCCCATCTCGACCTCCCAAAGTGCTGGGATTACAGGCGTGAGCCACCGCACCCAGCAATACTACTTTTTTTAAATTGTCAAATTCTAGAATACTAATGCCTCCACAAGCTCTGAATCTGAGACCCATCATTCCTTTTTAAGAGGCAAATTAATGTTAATGGCATAATGGCCCCTTGAAGCTTTCTTCTTAACTTTCTTCTTAATAATATCAGGAATGAAAGACGAATGAAAAAGACAGCACTTTCTTGGCACGTATGGTAACAGATGTTGAGAGCTGACTCATGCAACACCCATTTCCAACCTTGGTCTTCCTTGCTGCCTGCCTTGCCATAAAAGCTGCAAAATAAGAATTTGACTTCCCAGCCTCCCTTGCTGCTAGTGCTGGTTGCACAACCCCACTCTGGCCTGTGAGACACAAGCAGAAATCTCCCAGTGCTACCTCATCCTTGTCCTCCTTTTCCCCCCTCCCGCTTTGAACGTGAACATGACGTCTGGAGTTACAGCAGCATTTTTGTGACCAAGAGGTGACAAGCATGAGGAGAAAAGCCCCATCCTAAGGCTGGCAGAGTGGACACAATCTTGAGCAGTTGCCCCAGCCCTGCCTACTTCCTTACTTCCTGCGATGTGAGGAAAATAAGGCCCATGTACTTCAACATTAGTCAAGATTTCTCTTACTTCCTACCAAACAGAGCCTTAACTGACCCAGTGTTTGTTAATTCCATGAATGTGATGTGTGAAATCAATGTGACACCCCTGGTGGTGTAGGTTTCATGCTTTGGGAGGCCCTTCTGTAAGCCAGCTGTACTCGTTTGCCAGAGATGCCATCACAAAACACCACAGACTGGGGGGCTTAAATCACAGATATTTATTTTCTCACAATTCTAGAGGCCAGAAGTCCAAGATGGGAGCTAATCATAATCCCAAATGCCATCATCCCCAATGTTAAAATCCTGAAAAATCAAAATCCCAAAAATATTTTAGAAAAAAGCTTTTTCAGCCGGGCGCAGTGGCTCACGCCTGTAATCCCAGCACTTTGGGAGGCCGAGGTGGGCGGATCACCTGATGTCAGGAGTTCAAAACCAGCCTGGCCAACATGGCGAAACCCCATCTCTACTAAAAATACAAAAATTAGCCAGGCATGGTGGCGGACACCTGTAATCCCAGCTACTCTGGAGGCTGAGGCAGGAGAATCGCTTGAACCCAGGAGGTGGAGGTTGCGGTGAGCTGAGATTGTGCCATTGCACTCCAGCCTGGGCAATGACAAAAAAAAGCAAGACTCCGTTTAAAAAAAAAAAAACAAAAAACTTTTTCAAAACGTTGTAAAATATTTACTTACATTTTTAAAGGGGATTTATTTAAGAAACATATAAAAACGTGACAGAACTCTTCATAGGCTACTTTACACAATAAAATGGACAATAATACCATATTTTTGCAAGCAGAAACACTCAGATATACCAACAACAGTCACATGGGTATCACAGTTATGAGCAGATGAACCATATTCATAAAGAAATAGATCAAAAAGCAAAATATAAAAATGTATATCACACTATGGTTGGTAATTGTGTGCCCCCAGCTTTATACAGCAGTCATCTGAAATACTGTGATTCTTAGCTTCTTCTAAGTCTTTTGATAAGATTGATCAAAAACCGTGATGAGTCACCACCATATCACCACCACATCAGTTGCCCAAAGAGCCAAGGCATTGAGAAATTTTATTTTTCATAAAAGCAGATGTACAAAGAAGATACAATTTCATTTAATGAGGAAGTTTTAATGTCTTTATGCACACACATGCTGCTTACACACAAGTTCAACATTTTGATAATATACTTTCATGGAGTTACATTTGCAAAAATGCACAAAGCAAATTAGAACTCTCTAAAACTCTCTATACGATGCATACAGTATTGGAAATGATGCAAAGATGAAATAGGTAGCATAACAAATTATAAAACACAATGCTGACAATTTCTAATAGTGAAAAAATCTAAAAAACAAACAAAAACAAAAAACTAAAAAGAAAATTCAACAAATAAAAAAGTATGGAGCTAGATTATAGGCAATTGCATGGAGATAGTCCATAAGAGCTGGCCAACTTTCACAGTCATTAACTATATTTTGAAATCTCACATCACAAAAAAAAGGCTGCTTTTTTTCTTTTAGGACATGGCTGTCCTTGGAGAATATGTTCACATTTATTTTCTATGTGACACTTCTCTTTTCAAAATTCTTCTATGGTTTAGTACACATCTACATGAGTATTCCCCATTAAGTTTTCCCATCTTCTGTGCCATGTTTCCGTGTTGTGGGTCTGTGGAAATCTATTCCATATGCACACATATATAGACCACAAATCTGGTGGAAGCAATACTGGTGATTGAACTGCAACAATACTGCCCATCATGCATGTAATCGTTTTTGAACCAGTTAGTAACTTCTCTGGCTTCTTCAGGCAAATGTGGCTTTAATTCATTAAAAGCTCCTGGAATGCCATCAGCTGGAATGAATGCCAATACTGAAGTTTTTGTCATTGCTGTATCACGTGACCAGTCCACTCATCTGAAGTTTCTGCCAAACACATTGGACAGAATGGAAAAAAACAAACTTTATTGGTAACACCTTGAAGTTCACCTTTAGAAATCTCAATCACACCTAATTCCAAATCCGTCTTTATGGTTTGAGGATTCAACTGAAATCCATTTTCCTCTGCATAAAGACAGTAACCAAGTAAATAGTTCCACCTAATATGATACAACTATCTTGTGATTTTGATTTTGGGGATTTTAGATGTTAGGGATTTAGACTTTAGAGGTTTTGATTTTTGGGAATTTCAATATTTGGGATTATAGATTTCAGGACTGTGTCTTTCGGGACTATAAACAAAACCCGTCCAAGATGGAGGTGTTGGCAGATTTGGTTTCTTTTGTGGCTTTTATCCTTGGCCTGCAGATGGCCATCTTCACCCTACGTCTTCACATGGTCTTCCCTCTCTGTGTGTCTGTGTCTTAATGTCCTCTTGTAAAGACACCAATTATATTGGATTAGGGCCCATTCTAAGGATCCCATTTTAACTTAAACACCTCATTAAAAGCCCTTTTTCCAAACACAGTTACCTTCTTAAGTACTGACGGTTAGAAATTCAACATATGCATTTGAGGGGAATGTAATTCAGCCCATAACAGAGCCTAATCATGTATTTTTTTAAATAGAAGCTATTTTTTGTCTTCTCTAAAATCTTGTAATCACATGACAGCATGGCACATGAATGTTCAGAGTCCATAAGAAGTACGAGAAATTTGCAGACAACGGGGAAGAGCCTTGCACTTGAGATCAGGGGTCCCTGGGCTCTAGACATACATCATTCACTTACAGGCATGGGCAGGCTTAGTGTCTCTGAACCTCAATGTCTTTACTTGTAAAAAGATGTGAATACTATATGCAATAATACATGTAAAAGTATCTGGCATATACAAATTATATCTTATCAAATCTAAGGAGCCATCAATGATAAAATGTATCATTATGTTTTTTGTACCAAAAGTGGCAAAATCATGCCAGGGGAGATTTTCAAATTACAGATTCAGGAGCCTTACCTGCAGATTCATTGGGTTTGAATCTCTTGGGATGAAGCTCAAGGATTGTCATTTTTTAAAAATATTTTCCCCATTATTCTGTTGATAGACTCAGAAGCCAGGACTTTCAGCATGCTGTCAGTCAATGTGCTGAAGAACCCAAATTTTAATTCTAAGCTGCAATCTTTGGAGCTATTTATCAGTTTCTCAGATATTCTATAGGAACCCTGGATTTCAGCCCTTGCCAACAAAAAGTCATTGCCCAAATTCTTTACATTTTCTAACCCATTCATTGAATTCCAGAAACTCTAGCTCAAAAATTGCATAAAATAAATACTTTGGTAGAACATGTAAACCAAAACCTGTTCCAGTGGTAGGAATATTGCCGCATTTACCCTTAGTAGTCAGCTCTCTGATCCCTTTCCCGGACTATAGGACTATAGTGTGCGGGTGCTGAGCCCATCTCAGTCGTTCTACACTTTCATGATTCTAAATGATGTCAGTTCCTTGTATGCATTTTTTTAATCGCTTTTGCCAAACTCAAAAAACTAGTTGAACCCTTTTAAATATTACTTTTGCTGAATATCTATGATTAAATTCTGAGTAATGGTAACATTATGAGCACAGAAAAAGCAAATGTCAAGATTATTAGAGCTATTTTGGACTCCTTGACAATCTTTTAGGCCTAGCAAACTACCTAACCCCCTCCCAACGACATCATTTAATAGTCTTCATATCCACATATTGACATCTATGATCTCAACCGAGTCCAACCCCGAGATTTCATAGTTGAACAAACTGATGCCCCACCCCTCCACCCCTCAACCCCCGCCCCTGAGAAAGTAAGTGACTTACCCAAGGTCACATACAAGCTGGCCTATAGTCACCGAGCCCAGTTCTATTTCCAGCCTAATGTCCCTTCCCTTCCTTCCACCCCTCACGACCCACGATCTCTTAGTGACACTTCAGGGAGATTCATCAAAAGCATCAGACAATATGTAGTGTAACCGAGTAGAAAACTGCCCTGAATCACATGCAGATCATTCCTGAGCCACGTAGTTCCTGTTTTTATGCAGATTTCCTCTGAGACTTGGCTAACTCCCAGGGAAGCGCACATATCAGATCTGCTATATATTGGCAGAACTTTGGCTTAGAACACATCTCGAATGCTTTCCGTTGAACATTGGCAGCCTTGAAGAAACATGGCTAGAAAATTATTCCAGGAGGCCTAATTGCTCTGTGACACTTTACAAGGAGAAGCTGATGGCTTTCTCGCCCAAGCTCTTCCCTCTGTACCCAGAACAAATGACTGCAGTTCCCAGTATATGTCCTAAATTAGGAGAGGGCAAACTCTGTGGCAGCATGAATTGAGGGAATGTCTTTACTGGGCAGGGGCCCTCTTCCCAGCACGGTGTGCATTTTGCCAAGCTCTTTCTCCTTCAGTTTTAAAACCCTTGTGTATTCCAAGAGAAATGTCGTCCATGTGTTTCTGATTCATTTACACTTAAATCATTAAAATGTTGTTTTGTGAGAGTTATTTAATGTGTGCGGAGCCTGTGAGTCTTCTTAATGGGAATGTTAAAAGCTTGTTTTCCTGTGCTGACTGAGACAGAACACATTTTGCTAAAACAGTGCCTGAGTTCAAACATATCCTCCCATCTCATATACTTGTACCTGCATTATCAACCACAGCCTCTTGATAATGCCAAGCTTGACAAGGCTGACATTCAAAAGTGTGAAAATTAGAGAAACTGGAGAGAAAATGGAGTAAGAAGTATAGTGAGAGTCAAGCCACTGTTCCCCAGAACGTGCCAAAGGAACGTTATCTGAGGGTAGACAGTGCATGTGTCTGCCGCTCTGGTTAGCGTGGCTGGCAGCCCTCTCTCTGGTACTCCCCTGGACACTTCTACAAGCACAGTCTTATTTAAGCCTCAAAGGAACTCCCGTTTTCCAAATGAAGACAGAGAATCAGATACGTTAGGTATTGTGCCCAAAGTGCACAGCTGTCTTGGGTAGAAAGGAAAGATTACAGCTAAACTCTGAGTCTAATCTTCTTTTCAAAATGACTCAAATTGAGTTTCTCTGTGAATGCTGTCTGTGTGTGTGCATTTGAAATTCCATATGCATTATAAAATGTTAATGAGTAGCAACGTAATACGGTGGCTAACACTTCAAATTCTGCCTCTATTACTTTCTAGCTGTGTGAACTTGGGAAAGTTACTTAACCTCTCTGGTCAATTTCCTCTGAAAAATGAGACTATTACCAGCCATGTATACAAGATATAAAGATGACTGAAAAGAATTCATATATTAAGTGCTTAGAGCAGTGCCTGACACATAGCACTCAATAGCTGTTAGCTTCTAGTGTTAGTGGCAGTGGGGAGTCATAAATAACTGGATAATCTTGGCAAGTGACATATTCTCTCTGAGCCTTAGTGTCCTCACTTGTAAAATGAGTATAACAGCAGCACTCTCACCAGTTTGTGAAAGTAACTGAGATGATGTTAGTGCCTAGCACTGTGCCTAACACAGAAAAGGTGCACAGTCAAACTTAACTTTTATACCCAGATATGCCTCTCCCTATTCAGTGTTGGTTGTTGTTGTTGTGGAGGGGGTAATTTTCTTATTATTCAGCTCATCTTAGATCTAGTGTTGATTTCTCCAGAAGCCATGGGTATAGACATGTATACAGGCCCAGGTCTTTCTGGGGCAGTGAGATTTCTTGCTGCGATGGGCCCTTTCTTGGCTGGAGTAGAGCCGCGCACGCTCCAAGCCGGTAAATAGTGCCACAGGTATTGCTCATGGGGAGGAACAACCAGCCAACTTCAGGACTTAGTGCTCCCCCAGTTCCGGGCCCGTGGCTCTGTTCACAGGAAAACCTGTCGTTGTTTGTGACTCTGATCATGAGAAAACCTCTAGTTATTTGGGGCTCTGCTCACAAGGAAACTTGTAGTTATTTGCAGACAGACGCTCTGGGATTTAGACCTTTTTTTTCTTCTAGTGTAGGTGCTAGAACTGCCTTCATAGTTGGTTGTTTCTATTTAATTGCTTTTCTTTCACGGGTGTCCTGAAGAAAAGCGGAAAATTATAGTCATCTGGCAAAAGAGACTAAAGAGAAATTAGACTTTGTCCCCTTTCACTCTCTCTCTATACACACACACACACACACACACACACACACACACAGTGATACAAATACCTGCTTAAGCCCCTCAGTTATTTTCTCTCAAGGGCTGAAGTCAGCCACGCAGGATAAAGGAGGGAAGGGAAGGAGCAGATCTTTTCGGCAAGAAGACAGATTTTGTTGTCAGGTTCCTGGGAGTGCAAGAGCAAGTCAAAGGAGAGAGAGAGGAGAGAGGAAAAGCCAGAGGGAGAGAGGGGGAGAGGGGATCTGTTGCAGGCAAGGGAAGGCGTGACCTGAATGGAGAATGCCAGCCAATTCCAGAGACACACAGGGACCTCAGAACAAAGATAAGGCATCACGGACACTACACCGGGCACGAGCTCACAGGCAAGTCAAGCTGGGAGGACCAAGGCTGGGCAGCCGGGAGCACCCAAGGCAGAAAAATGAGGTACGTGCCAGGGGAGGAGAGGGCACGGTTCCCTTTTGGGGACTGGTGTCAAATAGCAGGGAGGGTCTGACCTTGTCACTGGACAGACTCACCTGCGTGTCCTGCGTGTGGTAGTGAGGGGCTTTCTCATCAATTCTTAGGGCTCTGAGAAGGGAGCTGTGGGTGGGCTGGGTGCCTTCCCCAGGACTCTAGGAGACATAAAACTTGAAACGGGAGACTTTGTGCAAATCCTGCTCTGGACGCTGCTGAAGCTCGGATTTCTCCCGCTGCCTGCACAGGGTGCTGCCTGCTGGCGAATGTGACTCTCCTCCTGTTCACCCACAAGGCTGATTTTTCCGTGTTCCTCCTCTGGAAAGAGCATTGCTTTCTCTCTTTCAATACTTTGTGAGTTAGATATGTGTTTGTATGTTTATTCGTCCTGACCAGAAAAGAAACCAGCTTCCCCATAGCTTGGCTCTGTGGTTTCTTCAACCTTTACAAGTTTGCCAGTTAAACCTCAATTTAGAAAACTAAAAATCTGTCCCCATTTTACAGTTCCCTATAAATTTTCTGCATTTCTCATTGAAATCAGAGGCAGCTGGTGGCATGAATCAGGCTATGAAGTACACCAAATGGCTCTTAAAGAGATATCACACTTAAAAAACAAAAAAAAGGATTTTAGAGTTCTGAAATCAAGAACTTCAAATTCTAATTGGTTTTAAACTCTTTAACCTCTCTTATTCCTCATTATACTTGACACTCCTTACCAGACCTTTCATACAAGTTCTTTCCTGCAAGTCTGAAAACCCAACCACCCTAGTTATTTTTATTACTTAAGTGTTAATGCTGTTAAACACACACACACACACACACACACACACACACACACAAAATGCTCTGCAGATGTGTAAAGTCCGAACACATCTTTTACTATTAATTTTCTTTTCAATTGGGAAAGTGTTTTTATTTGTTTCTCTTCTGCAAAGTAACCTAGCAACTTTTCTGGGTCTGAGACCAACGAGAGGCTTCAGACTACGTTAACTCTTTGAACTCTGATTACCTGTGGTTCGGAGAGATAACCAGGTCCTTAAAAATTAGTGCAATAATTCTGTTCTTTTTAAATCCATCGTAATTTTAAACCTGCCATTAAACATCATTTTTCTTTCTCCAAAAAAAAATGTGATTTATGTCAATCTGCATTGAATGATAATCTCATTTATCTGTCAATGATCTGGTCTGAATCCCACCCTACCATTCAGTGCCCCAGCGCATATCAAACTACTTGGCTGAGTAACAATTCTGTATCTTTGCATATGCTCTTCCCTCAACCTGGAGCAACCTTCTTATTTTCCACCTAGAAGACCTGATTGTTCAAGCTGGCACAAATATCTCTTTCTCTCTCCTGACCACCATCTTCCAGAGTGAACATCCCCTCCTTTGTCCTTTGTTCTGTTTCTGTCCCTTGAAGCTGCATCTCTTATTGTCCTTGTAGTATCTCCTTGTTTAAATGTCCACCTCCCCTTACAAATTTCAGTGCTCCTTAAGTTACGTGATCTGTGTCTTCATCTTTGTATGGCCAGCACCTAACATAATGTCTATTTCCTACTAGCCATTCAATACCTATTTGTTGAATTGAATTCAACTTTTGAATAGCCAAGCAACTATGAGAAAAGTGCTCCACTAGAAAAGTCTCCAGCAGGTCTTGTCTCACATGGATACAGTATTTCAGTGTTTGCAGAGCACTTTCAAGAGCACTGTCTCATCTGGTTTTCAGATTCTGGATGAAGTAAGGATTTACGGATAAGTTGTGGGTACAAAAGCAGTTAAGCAACTTGCCCAAACCACACTGATGATCATGAAAAGGTCCAGATTCAAATTTGGGTCTTCGGGCTCCAAGTTCAGGATTTTTTCTACTATATTCTGCTGGACTTTCAGCCAAGTGTATTATTCTAAACTGATGGCTCATAATTCTGACTGTACATCGGAATGATCTGTGGTGCTTTAAAACATGACAGTGCTCAGGCCTCACCCCAGACCAATTACACCAGAATCTCCTGGGGAGGGAATTTGGCATTAATATTTTTAAATTTTTCACATAAAGCCATGGGTTTTTAAATTATTTTTCACAGGATTAATTGCTTTGGCCAGATGCCTGGGCATGATATGGGCATGGACCCAGCTTCTTCTGTGAGCTCTTGTTATTCCCTTCTTCTGTTGAAGTTAATTCACCATATGGTATTGAGCATGATGTGACATCTCTTGGGGTATCCTTTTCATCGTCTGTCAAATTAGGGTGCTCCGTAAGGGATCCATGCAGTCCCTTCCAACTCTTCAATTCAAAAATGGAGTCTTGGTGTGGTATGGGCTGAAACAAGGGGCATGTACGGACAGTGTATGGAAAAGACAGCAAGTGCCGTTCATGCCACAATCATAGATATATGCAGGCATTTTTACAGAGTCCTGCTAGCCTGTTCCTACAGTGGGGCCTCTAAAATCTCAGCTCTATATATTACTTTTGACATTTCTGCAATGTAGCTAAACTTTTTGATTAGCTGGAGGACAGATAGCAGGTGTTGGGAACGATACAGCCGGTGCCTCGTATACAAGAAGCCAAAAACATTCAGAGAGTGTGACGAGGAATGAAAGCTGCCACTTATATTCTTCAATTTACAGCCCCTAACACAAGCAGGCAAGCATATGCTCAAGCCCATTACATGAAGGGAGATATTTGTTTCATATGTTTGAAACCATTTTGAGATGCAAACAAAGTAGAAGGGAAAGCTTCCTGGGCCTTCCTCCCACGCTGACCAGTTGCCTACCACACATGGCACCAGGCTTCTGGGCTACACAGGGCTATCTGCTGCCAGTCCTTGACAGAACCGGCCTCAGGAGGCTCAGTGTCTCCTCAATGTGGTCTGGAAAAAGCAGTCATGAAGGAAGTTGACCTTTCGGCCTTGCATAATTTGGGTGTCGCTATTATAGGGAAGTCCGGTTTAGGAGCCAAAGCTCATTCCTGACTCTTGCTTTTCGGGAAGTAGCGGGATGGAATAATTATAACTAATGTTTGGCTAGGGCTGGACAGTTACCAAAATACTTCCCCATCCTCCTTTACGCTGATAGCAGTGCTGTGGGAAGTCGTTATTATTACTACTCAGTGGATGAGGAAACAAGACCTCCCATGACCTCCTAAAATGGAAAGGATAAATAAAGTCAACGCTGGAGCTGAATCTAGCTCTTCTGACCCAGGGCCAGTGCCCTCCCCTCCTCAGCAGGGCTGAACCTGAACTCCCAGCCCTGTTAACACTGGTTCATTTCCTCACTCGAAAATGGGATGCCTGGGCCCTGCCAACTGGTTTTTTGACTCAGCTTTCTAACTAATTCACAGGTTAACTTGGACATATGCCTTCCCTTCCTTCTGCCTCTGAGGCCCTCCTTCCACAGATTGGTTTAAGAAAATATTGACATTGGCTATGGGATTAAGACATTTTGTTTTCTTAATAGAATCTCACATATTGCTATTGTAGGGACCTTGAAAAAAATTAAATAAATGTATTTTCTTTTTATTGAAAAAATAGTACATGGTCCTTCTTGACAAATGTAAACATTCTATATGCACAAAAATGGAAATACTTATATTCCCATTTCAGAGATAACTACTATCAATACCTTGGTGTATATCCTTTCAGACTTTTTGTACCTACCTATTTACACTTTATGTAAATATTAACATGACATAGCTACATAATCTATGTATGTAGTTATCTTGCTCTGTTTACATACACAAAAACTCAAATGTATGCATTATACAGATATATGCATCTGAATACATGGGCAGACTGGGTATTGGAGAGAAACAACTTCCTGATTAGCAAATATATCATTGTTAATCTAAAGATGCTGGTATGGTTTCCCAGCATTGACTTTTTAGGCTATCTAAGACTTAGGCCCCACTTTCATGGATTCATTCATTTATCATCTGTTATATATCAGACTCTGTACTGGGACCTTTATATACATCATCTTTAATGCTCATAGGAGCCTTATGAATTAGCTATTATAATCTCCATTTTACATCTCAGGAAACTGGGGCTCAGGGAGACTAGTTGCCCAAGTTTTCACAGTCAGTAAGTGAAAGAATTGGGACTTAAATCCAAGTACATTTCACTCCAAAGGGTGTGTCTAACGTAGTGCAATGTGATACCCACAATGATAGAGAAATGTGCAGGGAGCAGTGGCTTGTGGAGGAGTGAAAGGATACTCCATAGCTGGGAAGCTCTGAGCTGGATGGTGGAGGATAAGCAAGATGGCGGAGTATAAGTAGGTGAGGAGTGAGCAGGGCACATGCAATGAGGCTGGAATGGAAGGGCATGGCGTGCTCCCAGAATAACAGGGGGCTCACAGGGCTGGCTACTGAGATGAGGTGGGAAGGACAGATCAGCCAGATCAACAGGGCCTCAACAGCCATCCAAGGAGCAGACGCTTTACCCTGCAGACACAGTAGAACAGCATGGTCACATCTGTGTTTGAGAAAATCAGCTTTGGCAGAAGACTGCTGGTGGGTAGGTTGGGGATATTGGTTAGGATGCTACAGCAATAAGCCATATAGGAAAATGTAAACTATGTAATTAACTGGAGAGGAGGAGAGATGGATTTCCAAAACATAGGAAGCAGAATAAGTAGGACATGGTGACTGTTGACTCTGGGGTAAATGAAAAGATGAATGGTTAAAGCTCAGGCCAGGGAACTGGTTGATGGTAATACCATGAACAGAAATCAGAAATGAGAGCAAGAAAAGATTAGGAGAGGAGTGATGAGGCAAGTTTGGGCCCACTAAGTTCAAGGTCACTGGACCTCTCAGTGGAATCAGTCTGTTAGAAGCCTGGTGTGGTGAGTACAGACTGACCAGAAGGGCTTTGACCAGCCTTGGTCATTCTGCCTCGTTATTGCGTCAGCCATGGTGATGTTCTCTGTAAGTTTTATTGAATTTTCCTTGCCTCTTTTGCAACTCTTTATTAGTCTATTATCTCTGACTCCTACAGGAAGAAGTTGTAGGTTTTTGATCCTTTTACCAAGAGGAAGAAAACTTGCTTTGCTTGTTCTTTCTTTATTAAAGATTTTGCATACTTTGACTGAGTTTGTGGTGAAATACCATTTTGAACATGTTAAATCTGTTTAAGGTACTACGGATTCCATCAATGCATTTAAGCCTCATCCCAGTATGATAACGTTTACTTTTTAGAAAAGAGAATCAAGAGTTAAATGAAGCTGAGCTAGAGAAATATCAACTTTCACTTAATTAAGAAAAGTACATTTTCAACAGTAAAATGGAAGTGTCAGACTCCCAAATGTGATACTTTCTAGGAGTTTAAGTTAATACTATTATCAGAGCTTTGAATGAGCAAAACCAGAAGAAATCTTAGAAATTATCTAGTTACCATATTCCCATAATACAGACTGAGGAGGCAAGGTCAGAAGGGGAAAGCTCATTACAGCAGGCCAGAGACAGAGACATGCTGAGATCTTGTTCTCCTGGCTGTGATTGAGACGAATGGCGGGGGCCTGTGTTTATAAATGTAAGTAGACCTACATTCATGTCTTTCAGGTGGCTGCTTCTCTATCATGCTCTGTGCTTCTCCCTGTCAAAGGCTTCAGCCCACACCGTGGAGCTAAACGATATGTTTGGCCAGATCCAGTCGCCTGGTTATCCAGACTCCTATCCCAGTGATTCAGAGGTGACTTGGAATATCACTGTCCCAGATGGGTTTCGGATCAAGCTTTACTTCATGCACTTCAACTTGGAATCCTCCTACCTTTGTGAATATGACTATGTGAAGGTGAGACTCCTGATGTCCCCTAACTGGGCCAGGCTCTCTTCTGGGATTTAGACAAGGCAGTATGAAATTAGACCCTTCCAGGGTGGCATATAGTAAGAGAGACACACAACATCACAATGGTATGAATTCAGGTCAAGGTGGAAAGCTAAGTGCAAGCTGATGGGTAGAACTAGAAAGGTCCATGAAGGAAACTGAAGCTGATAGAGTATGACTCAGCCCAACACAACATCCCTTCTTTCTTCCTGTTCTCAAAGCCTTTACTGTTTCTACCAGCCTCTGTTCCAACGTCACCTTTAATTCAACAAGCAGAAAAGGGCAGAGACCTCAGAGACCTCAGAGTAAGCAGTAAACATGGAAAGAGAACCATAATTATGTCCAAAGTTGAGGCATTAGAAAGCATTGTCCAATTTCCCAAATAAAGATCAAGTATTTGGGAAGTGCAGGGTATACAGTAGTAAAGAGTCAGAGATGAAGTAGGAAGGGTGAGTGGAGGGGAGATTCTTAAGGGCCTTGAATGTTATGCCAAGGAGTTTGCATTTTATCAGTAAAAGCGTGGGTAGGGAGGGGACGGTCACTATCAGAAGCAGATGTAAAAAGTAAATATGGGGGAAGAGCAGGACCGCATCAAAACAATATACCCTGGAATTTAGAGAACCCCCCACAAAAAAATATTCCACGGGTGGGAAGCTGTTCTTCTTTTAAAGTGAGGCTGAAAAAGGTCAGAATATTTCTAGGGGATCAAGTTTATTGCAGTTATATCTATTTAAAAAAGATGTGGAGACCTAAGAACCTACCTTCTAAGCTCTCTCCAGCTTCCTGGAAGAGGTTCTCATCAAACAACTCTAGAGCATTTAGATATTTTTAGTATTATTGTAGACTCATTATTCCATAGCCAGTAATTCAACATGAATTAACCTTGTATTAACCAGAATATTTGGTCAACAGCAGAGAAGTGAGTTTACAAGGTGCTTTTACAATTATAATCTCAATCAAACTTTAAAACAATTTTGAGACGGGAGCCATGACCCCATTTCACAGGTAAAGAAGTAACCCAGAAAGGTTAAGCAACTCACCCAAGGTTGTACATCTGGTAAGTGACGGATTAAGGTCTCAAATCCATGCCTTGTGTTTTTGAATCACATGCTCTTTTGTCTACACCAAACAACTCCCAAGCTATTCTCCACCGAGCCTAAGATACAGCAGAGGCGTACAAAGGCACTGTACTTCCACTTATTTTATATGTAGAATGTTTTCATTGTATATGTTGGATCTGCCTGTAATGTCCCATTTACAATTGGTCTCTGCATCTAAAAATTTTCCAAAATTGGTGTTCCATGGTAGGGATTTTTAACCTCAGCACTACTGATATTTTTAACCAGATAGTTTGCTGAGAAAAGCTGTCTTGAGGATTGTGGGATTTTTAGCAGCATCCCTAGCTTCTATCCCAACTAGGTGCCCGTAGCAGCCCCTGCCCCACCACTTATTGCAATCATAAATGTGTCCAGATGTTGTTCAATGTCCCACAACCACTGCTGTATGGGATGATGCCCTCTTAGAATGCCCTGTGCTAGGGACGGTGGAAATACTAGGACACAAAAGATCTAGCCTCTTAAAAAGAAAGATGAGTCTTGAAAATAGCCATTGCACAAGATAGAAAACAGTGATGGCAATAAAGACTAACTGATAAAGAATGAGAAAAGGTGGAACTGGTTGCTCTAAGAGACAATGTGGATTGGTAATCTAGATGCAATTTTTATAAATTCATTAAAAATAGAACCAATTTCTCAGGGTCACAAGGATCAACCAGGGGGTCTTCACTGAGGCCATGAGTATGTATCATCCTAACCTGAACTTTCTGACCAAAAGGCCAGTTATGCTTTTCAGGATAAAAGGGTTATCCAGAGTTAAACTCCAGGATAAGATGGATTGTAGGTATGGGTCCTCAGGCTAAGTGGAATCTCCCAGCCCATTCCCCCAAATAATGTTGGTCACAAAATCATGGCATTTTTTAATATTTTGGTTGGAGGGTTGTCTTAACCAGAAGAAAAATTACCAAACACTGGTTTAATATGACAATAAGTTCCATGGATTCAGACAAGGCTAGATATGAACTTTCTAACCATATTTTTCTCACTTTCAAACATGTCAACCATCTAGAAATTTTGTCAGTGCCAATAGCTTTTATTGGTACCTGAGGCTCAAGATCACAGAAATTATAGAGTTTTTTTGCTCAGTTGTAGTAATGACTTCTTCTCATAATTTGCCCCCTCTCCTCCTTAAGATTTGACTCTTAACTTCATATTCATTGAGCAACTCTTTCTCTTAAGTTTGATTCTTTTTCAGACAGAAGACAAATTTAACCTTGTTAGGTCTCCTTTATCAAGATGATAAACACACAAGAGAGGATTTAGCTCATTTCTTTGCTCCAAATAAGTGGAGTATCCAAGGAAGGCAGATGAAGCAGCTGACATAAAGCAGCATTTTGTTAATGGGAAAAAATGATGATACTTTTCAAGAGCAATAATATAATCTGAAGACCTCTCCTAACACTGAATTAAAGACATTGGAATAGATTTCTATCCAAAGCTTGGCTTTCTTGGCTAAAGAATATTTTGGAAATTGGTTGATGGCTTCTATCTAGAGTGGTGAGACTCCTTCCTGAAACCACAAGTAGATGGACATGGGCCCTCTGGAAGGGGCAGCACGGTCCTGGGCCCTTACATGGAATTCAGGAAATGCCTTTTCTGCTCTCAGATCTGTCACTAACTCCCCAAATGACATGGAGTGGAGAAGAATATTATTTTACAGCACCCTCTCTGCTCCAAAATTAGACAGATGACCTCTGGGCATAACAGAGAAGTAGTCTACTTGAGGCAACTTAGGGATTGAGCTGCCTACCTGAAGTGCCCTACCGTCCTTGCATCTGTGAGTTGGGACAATTTTCCAGTTCCTTTGAAAGAAGAGATTTAACATGGTGGCGGCGGGAGCTGAGATAGATTTCTCCACTTATGCTTGCACAGCTGACTCTCTTCCAGAAGGCCATCCTAATGTCAGCATTAGCCTTCTGCAGAGGTTTCAACAGCCGTGGGGCACCAGCAGGCCTCCCTTCTGCAGGATGCTGCATGCTAGTTGGCTGACTACTGGTGCTCATGTGGAAACCACCCTGTGCCCCTGCCTACACACACCCAGTGAGTTGCCCTCCTACAGCTGAGAACTCACAGAATGTCAGGCTGCAGGGGCCCTCTGGGGACGCATCTCATCTTAAGTTGTGGTTTTCAAATGTTCTCCCCAGTACACATTTTCTTCTTCTTTTTTTTTTTTTTTTTGAAACAGAATCTTGCTGTGTTGCCAGGCTGGAGTGCAGTGGCGCGATCTCGGCTCAGTGCAACCTCCACCTCCCAGGTTCAAGTGATTCCCCTGCCTCAGCCTCCCGAGCAGCTGGGACTACAGGCACATGCCACCATGCCTGACTAATTTTTTTGTATTTTAGTAGAGATGGGGTTTCACCATGTTGGCCAGGATGGTCTTGACCTCCTGACCTCATGATCCTCCCACCTCGGCCTCCCAAAGTGGGATTACAGACGTGAGCCACTGCACCAGGCCCGCATTTTCTTCTTGAAAATCTTCAGTTAGGCCCAACATAGAGAAGAGACAGAAGTGAGCTGCTCTAGCTGAAGGTGGTTCTGCTTGCTCATCCTCCTTGGTTACCCTGAAGCACCTTGAGGGATTATGGCTTGAATCTTGCTGCTCTGGCCACATTCTTATTGGACAGAAGAGGAGGTCAGAGTTCAGAGAGTTGGTGAGCAGTCTGCCTCTGAAATCCCAAACCCAGAAGTCTTCCACACTTAGTTGAAACCCACTGACTTTTTCTAATCGCCTGGCCAACGCTAGCCCCTAGCATATATGCTTTTTCTGGCTATAAATGGAAGAGAAGCTCTTCCCTTTCCATCTGAATAAAAGTGCAAATATGCCATGTGGCCCTCAGGTAAATCCACATCCCTCTCCAAAATTCTGTTTTTTGCTCTGTTCAATGAGAGGGTGGAACGAGATGATCCCCATGGTCCTTTCAATTCTGGAATTATAATCCCAATCCTCCTCACCAGAACTTCCAAGATGACCCCACCAAACCCTCCTTATCATAGTCAGGATAACACCAGAAAACAGAAATCGTATGTTTACAGCAGCTGCTTCTCAATGTTGCATAACTGCAAGCACTCCAGTAGGAGCCTGCAGCCTGCTGGGGATGTCTTGGTGGTATGTCATCACAGAACTTGTAAACATATCATGCCAACACTGTCCTTTACCAAGCAACTTAAAATATCACTGACTTGCCTTTGGCAGGATAAAATTCCCTGTTTTGAGGCATTTTTCCTCTATGACTAAATTCTCCTCCCAGGCCTATATAGGAGTAGGTTTAAGAAACCTTCCAACTCACAGGAACATTTTCCAGCCCAGCCCAACCCCACAAACTGCCCTTCCCACCCAGGCCCATCAGGGCGATGATGATGGAACTGCTCATACTGCTCATCAGTAGCCTGAAGAAGAGCAGGACTCCCAAGTCTGTGGTCCAGATGCTCACATTTATGAAAATTCCTCTCCTGCCTGATTTCCCACAGTTCTTGGTCTTCAAGACTCATGCACATCTGCACAGCAGCATCTGCTTCCTTGGAATGTGGCTGCAATGTTTAGATTCCTGCAGTGTAGGGATGAAGCATACGAATCAAGGCTGGTTAATGCTACAGGGAAGAGGCAAAGCACAGATACTAGTCAGGGAGTCAGGCAGCCTGGGTCCTGGGTGTCATTCTATACTCATTAACCTTGGGCAGATGACTGCACCTAAAAGGGACTCTGTTTCCTCCTCTTTCAAATACAAACGGTTAAACCAGATGGTCTCTAAGGTCTACTTTTCCTTGTTGTTCTGTGCATCTAAGACCTTAGAAATCATGATCCAACCCTATGATCATCATGTCCAAAGCCCAGGGAAGGGCAGTTGATTGGTCAACATCATGCTTGTATCAGAATTTACATCTTAAGATTCTCAGTCTTTTCTTCTATTTATTTAACAGAATTATTTAACAGATTAAAAAACAGCAAAGTCCCATCTTGTGGATGATTAGTTTTTATGTTGTAATATAAGACAAATACTGTCTCTAGTCAAACTTACCGTTAAAAAATCCCCTAAATATTGTAAAGCATTATCTTTTAGATGTCCAGAAAAGAATTTTTTTCCAAAAATGCAAGAAATTAAAGTTCCTTTTGTTGAGCACCAGATGAAGTGGTCCATTTATACTTACAAAAAAACTATGAAGCTATAGTTATGGAGAGAGTTTAGATAGTTATAAACCAGAACCCCCAAGAGAACAGCAGATTACACGTTCCAATTTCAAGTTCATTTCATGGCATCTATTCACTGTAAAAGGAAGCATAAATCATCTGCATTTGGATTGTACTCTCTTTCTTTTTTTCTCTTTATGTCACCATGTGTAATATTTTAATAGCATCTGTGACATGTTTATGTAATGCAATGCCACTGTTCTCCTTTTAACCCTATATCCTTGATGTATTTGACATTTCTTCCAACCTTTCCACTGCTAGTTCCTTAGTTCCAATTCTTATTCCTCTCAACTAGTCTATTGTAATAGCCTTCTATATGTCTACCAGATGTCAGCCTCTCCCCATCTAGCCTACCTTCTATGAGTATCCAGAAGGATCTTCTTTGAACATAGCTTTGATTATGCTACTCTAAAAATCTTTCAATGCCTCCCCATTATCTATGGAATGAAGCACAGTAATTCTATTGAAAATCTACCATAAGCTGGACACTATGCCAAAGACTGGGTCTGCAAAGATCAGTAAAAAGAATTCTTCGCAGTAAAATGAACTATAAAGTCCTCAAGGAATTCACGGTTCCATAGAATGTAATGAAATAAGTGCATAATAAAGCCAGACAAAGTAACACAAGGGGTATCATAAAAGTTTGGGAGTGGTCATTTTTAGATGGCCAGGGAGGGCTTTGGAAATAGTTGATGTTTGAGATTAGTCTTTAGAGGTAAATAATAATTTGGCAGTGCAGTTCTCTAAGTAGGATTTCTTAGCAGAGCTACCATCAAAGCAGGGAGGTTGAAGAGGATGGGAATGATGCAAAACTGAGAATAATCAGAGTTGGCATGTTTTGGGGAGATGTAAAGCCCAGAAAGATTGTCTGAGGGTGAACTGAGAAATGTTTGGTAAATTTGGGTTTAAGCATGTGCTCCCCAAATCACATACGAGTGGTCAAAGGTTGAATTAATTTCACAGATGGATTTTGTTGGCAGGCCTAATATTAACTTATACTATGATTTGGGGGTATAAAAAAAGAAGAAAGAATTATGAAAACATAAAATTTCCGATCTCACATGACAATCTACATTTCCAAATTCTCTTAGAATGTTAGAAAATCTGGCAACTCTTGCAGCTTCCTGCCTTCAGCAATCAGCCAGCACCAGGAAGAGGTGGCCTTGTGGAGTAGGGTCCCCACCATTCCCTATAGCTCCCCCATGCTAATGCTTTCTTGCCTCTTAATGGCACCATTGCTGATTTTACAGTAAAGAAAGTGAATCATTTTTCCCCAGTGTCTCTATCAAAAGTAGGAAAGTTAAAAGTTCTTGAGAAAGACACGTATTTCAGGAAAAATTTCTTTGCAGAGTGAAGAATATCCCTCTGTATTTAACACGCAAAGTGTGTATTTCTGTCTAAAGAATTCATAGCAGCTTGTTTCACTCGTTTATGTTTTCTGCCTGGCATCTTTTAGCATTTAAGTCTAGGACCTCCAATTAGAAGCTGTGATGTGGTGGAGGGGTGGGGCAGTGGGGTTTCGGGAATGTGACACAGTCAGGGGTATGCTTGAGGAAGATTAATCTGGAGCTGCGTGAGGGATGTCAAGGACTAGTAAAGTCAAAAGAAACTGGAGCCGCTGAATGAGGCCATTTAGGTGGCTGTGCTAAATAGATTGGATATGACTATGTGGAGCGTAGTATACTTCAAGAAAGCCCACAGGCCTCCTGGACAGCTATGGAAGAGCAGGTAGGATGTGCAGAGGTAAACTCCACAGGAACTGGCTGCATATGGGAGAGGAAAAAGGAGGAATCAGAGGCTTTAAGCCCCAGTTATGACAACTTATTGGCTACTTAACCCAGAAATTGAGATCAGGAACGTGAAGATGTGTAGATTTAGAAAGATATAGAGTGCACTGAAGTGCATTGAGTTTTGAATACAGCTGGAAATGCTGGTCTAAATTTTGAGACACAGCTTAAAGAGTCATAAGAGTGGGTGTAGAAAGAGCACAGAGACAGTGATGGAGAGAGGATTAACACACTGAGGATTAAATTCTGTCTCTGCCACCATCTGAGTGAGGAACCTTGGCAAAGCTCCTTGATCTCCCTCAGTAATGGTTTTGTCATCAGTTGAAAGGAAGAGTTCCTAATGAATACAAAGTCTTCCTCACAGGTTGTGGGAGGATTTGAATGACATGAGGGTCTAAGTGGAATCAGTACTGCAAAACGCAGTTGTGCTCAGTGGTTGGGAGCTCAAACTTTGGAGTCATTCAGACCCAGTGTCAAGTCTTGCCTCCACTTCTTACTGGAGCAGTTGCTTAACCTTGCTAAGATTTTCTTCTCCATCTGTAAAATGGAGATAATAATGATGCTTATTTCATAGACTTGCTGTGAATGCCAAATGAAGTAAATGCTTTAATGACATATGTCCAACACATCTCTAATTAGCTCAAAAGTACTATTATAGTGGTAATGAAGGCAATGGTATGAGTAATAAAGTGTCTGCCTGGTATCACCAGATGCTCAATGAATGTCAGTTTTCTTATCAACTCTGACCCTACCACTGACTGGCTATGTATGACCTTGCTAATGTTACTCAGTTTTTTCTAGCAATTTATGGAAAAGTGCTTCCAAAGCACTATTCAAAAGCAGGAGGTTATTTATTTCTCCTTTGTATTTACCTTGTAGAAACACACATTTTACTTGCAGTTTCTAATCCATTAACTAATTTGATTCCCATGGAATAGGAAGAGCAGGGATTGGGATTATTGCACCTAATTTACAAAAAAGGAAACAGGTACAAGTGAATTTGTTCAAGTCTCTGCAGGAAAGCCAGGTTTGAACCCCTGCTCTTCTAACTCCCTGAGTCATGGTTCTGTGTCTCTATGGAGCCTTCCTCAGAATAGGCTTTGTTGTGGGAGGGGCCCTGTTGTGTTTCCCGGCCATGCGTTATTCCTAAAAGAATACTCTATTTGTCAAGATGATTTCATAAAATTTAGCAAACCGGAAGGTCCTTGAGGGTCCCTATATTGTCTAGATTGTTTTAAATAACGTTCTCTTTTATCTTTTGAGAGAAAAAAATGTTTTTTAAAAATAATAGAAACTGGAATCTGAACTACAGTGAATCTGCAAGTGCTTGTATTATCTGCTTGTAGTGCATCATTTCTGATGAGCTCAAGCTCATTCCCACTAGATTGCCAGCCCCATGAGTTCAGGGCCTATGTCTGTGTTTTCTCCAGTAGAAAGCACAGTCCTGGGCAGAACAGGAAAAGGCACATGTCTCCTGGCAGTGGAAAGGGCTCTGGCCTAGAAAACAGCTGCTGACTCCTGCTGAGAGCTTGGGCAAGTCACGTCTTCATTCAAGGCCTCAGTTTCCCCATCTGCCTGATGAGGGAACTGGATCAGCTGGCCTCTCCAAACCCTTCCAGTTCTGATGGTCTGTGACTCCCAGTCCAATGCCCCTTCCCTCAGGTCACATTGGGTCAGTCTGCATCCTGCTGTGTAATTGAGAGGTAAGTCGCTCCCAAGTGGGACTCTTCTGACCCCTAAGCTCCTAATTTCTGTGCAATGCTCTGTGTTTACTTAGAACATGCCCTCGACCTTCGGGCTGAACTCACTTCACCTACTGCGTAACTCTGCTCTTTCTCTGGGAGTGGACAGGAGGCCTTGGCCCCAGAAGGAAATGAGAAATGGGTAAACATTTCTCATGAATTTCAATTGTAGTCTCCAGTGGAATTCTCCCACTCCAGAGACACCGGGTCCCAAACACCAATTCTAGCTGATTCAGAAGAATTAGAAAATGAAAATGAGCTTGCTTCAGGAAAGTGTAACGAAAGCTCATTTTATGCCAAAAGTGCAAACAGCACAGGCTTCAGGGTGATGGAAAACAAAAGGAAGCTTGCAGTGCTGAGGAAGAGCATGTGGGTGAGTGTGAGCTGGGAAGGTCCCAGGTGTGGGTGCACATGGGGTGCATATCTCTGTGCTTGAGTATATTACAGGTTGCTCTTGAAAACACCTTGGTGAAGAGCAGTGCCTGAATTTACTTTGATGTGCTTATAAAGGGAAAAGTTAAGGGAAGAAGAGGTATTCATTTATTCAACAAATATTCATCTAGTGCCTACAATTTATTAGAACTTAGTGTACAGCAGTAATTAGAACAGATAGAAATCTCTAAAGTGAGGCTTACATTGCACTGGGATAAACAGACAATAAACACTAAACATAATACATAACTAAATTATGTACTAAGTAATAAGTTTATGGACAAAGAAATAAAATAGAGCAGGGCTCCGCATGAGTTGAGATGGGGGCTCTGATTTAAATGTGGTGCTCATTGAGAGAGTGACATTTGAGCAAACACTTGAAGCAGGTAAGAAGGTTAGCCATGTGGCTTTCTTGGTCAGGGGGGCTACCCTGGGGGGCACTCTAACCAGAGGGAACATTCAGAACTTCATCCTTGAAGAATAGCAAGGATGGCAGTGTGGCTGGAGGGCAGGAACATGAATGAAGACTGAGAGGTACAGATGGGGGGCGGGATGGGAGACTGGAAAACAGGGTTCCTGTTAAACGGTGCCAGGCAATGGCAGGCTTTACAAGCTGCTTTCATGCCCCGAATCTCATCTGACCTGATGCTCAGAGGATAGTATTAATGTCCACTTTTTACGTTTGTGAAAACTGCGGCCTGGAGACAGGGGCGTGAGTGCCAACATCCAGATTGGGGGGTGGGGGCAGGGAATGGGGGCAAAGAGATGCGCAGTGGCTCATCACTCAACATTCAGATAGCACAGACACAGAGGGCCCGCAGAGCATAGAGCATAGAACAATCACAGAATTAGGAAGTAATGACTTTTCACAGAACTGGTTTTCATACAACTGGTTTCTAATAGAATTTATTTAATTGTAAGTTTATGAACCTTGATGATGTCTGGATTTAACAACAGGGTAGCAAAATCTCTGAAAAGCTGACCGTTGGCTCTTATAAACTGGTGTGAGCTGCCGGCTCCAGCACACCTACTGCCTGGGGAGGTTTAAGTGACCCCTGAGGTATGAGTGGCAGAGCTATGACAGTTGGTCCTTATTCCAGCGCTCTTGTAGGATTTCTGTGCAAAGATTTGAGGATGTAAGTTTAGCCTGAGTCGGGGCAAGGTCCTGGGCAGTGTCACAGGAACACAGCGGCTCACAGTCCTTGAAACTCTGCTGGAAGACACTGGCCCAAGGCGGCCCCTTCTGTCCACTCAGCACCAGCCGCATCACTGCCTTCACCCACATCCTGGCTATGACACACCTGGAGCCAGGCAGCTTCTGCCGCAAAAGAACACAACAACCCTTTGTGTTTCCCATCCTGGGGCTATTTTCCTGTCCTGAACTGTTTGGGGCCCAGCCTCCAAGTTGCTGAAGGGATTTGCATATGAATGAGCTCAGCTCTGGAGTCCCAGAAGGGGTGAGGTGGGGGAGTCTGAGCCATTCTCAGGCCAAAGAGAGTGTCAATCTTCCCTGGCTCTCCCTCCCAGACACAATTCCAGACTCTTCCCTCCCACCCCACCCCCCAGCCCAGCTCCCTCTGAGACGGTGGGCACTGCTGGTTTCCCACCTGCGGGATGCCCGCTTCCCAGGCTCTTGCCTGCCAGCTCTTTCTTCTCCCTCTGCTCATGCTGCCCTTTTCTGTCCAGAGCCCTCCCAAGAATGGGCAATCCTTCCTGGCAGCAGTGGGATCCTTGGACTCTTAGGACCTGCCAGCTGTTTCTCTGGCCCCCAACAGCTGTTTCTCAGGCCCCCACATTCTTTATGGTGCCAAGCATTTGCATGTATACAATACCTGCTTAGGGACTCACCCAGCTCTGTTGGGAGGTTTTCACCCTGATTAACAAATAAGAACACCATCCTGGGAAGAGCAATGCACCTGGGCCCCGGTACTGGCTCTGCCATTGACTGACTTGAACAAGTCTGTTCCTCCACCTAAGAAAGGACACTGCCATTGACTGACTTTGAACAAGTCTATTCCTCCACCAGGTATAGACTTGAGGTCTTTTCATGTTCTTTTCAGCTCTGACCTTTGCTCTGGCAGGTGGCTTATCAGCTGTGTGATTCCAATTATTGAGCCAAACCTGGCTGTCAGAACATTCTGATGTTGTCTCAGGTCTGCTACTTGTAGGCTATGTGGACTTGGGGGAGTCATGTAACCTCCCTGGACTCAGAACTGTCTCCCTGAAGTGCATTCACTACATGACTGCCATTAGGAGCAAATAAAATAGAGAAGGTAAACGTGCCCTGTCAACTGGAAAGTTCCACATAGAACAAGGAATTATTATCATCATCATTATTTTTATTACTTTTTTTTTTTTTGATGGAGTCTCGCTCTGTCACCCAGGCTGGAGTACAATGGCGCAATCTCTGCTCGCTGGAACTTCTGCCTCCCGGGTTCAAGCGATTCTTGAGCCTCAGCCTCCTGAGTAGCTGGGATTATAGGCGCCCGCCAGGACGCCCGGCTAATTTTTGTGTTTTTTAGTGGAGACAAAGTTTCACAATGTTGGCCAGGCTGGTCTTGAACTCCTGACCTCATGATTCACCCACCTCGGCCTCCCAAAATGCAGGGATTACAGGCATGGGCCACGGTGCCTGGCTGATTATTATTACTCTTTTTTCATAGCCAAAAGACTTGAGCCAAGACTGGATCATCAATCTCCAGAACCTCTCATTTGAAGTCAACTTGAGCTTAGATCTGCCAGCTGTGTTATTTTTACTTTACGTGGCTTTCAAGAGCTTCTGAAGTGCAGCACACACATGCAAACACATACCAGATGCCTCCTTCATTTCTAGACCCAGGTTTCTATCTGGTATCAGGTGCCTTTAACTTGCTTCTACTCAGATCACTGACTGAAATTAAAGCTACCTGGCAGAGTAGCAGGACTGGGCCATTAACCACTGGCCCAGCAGCTGGGAGTGATAGACTTTCCGTGAAGGTGAGCTCAGGAGTACCCAGCCCGCACAATGAACAGGAGTCGGCCCGGGGCTGTCAGTGAATCATTGGCCTACCATTCACACATCTAGAAAAATTGTTTGAAGCACAGCAAAGTAAAGAGAGAAATTCCTAGACTTAATACTGTCTTCTTGTGGACAGAAGCCTTTAGAGATCCCTCACTTTGCTCTGATCGTCTTTCATAACTTAAGAGTTCCCTTTTGATGTCTCTCAGCCCCAGGACTGTTGGAAGGCTTTGTAAAGTGCAAAGAGCCAAACAGATAATAAGCCACCTGCCAGAGGAGGAGGCTGGGCTGGGAGGTCTCTCTAGGTGCCCTTCCAGCTCTATCAGCCTGGGTTGTGGGTCCTCACAAAAGGGGAAACCACTGCTGATGGCTTCGGCGAGATTAGGAAAGGAGTGAAATGGAGAAACAGTATCCAAGGACAATCTCAGCTTCTTAATGTTCTCCAAATGCATGAAGTGACCCTTGCCCCACTAGCTGGGAGCCAGAATGTGTCATCTCAGTTGGTGGATGGATCTCAGCAGTCCTGCTTTTCTCATTGATGTACTGAGTGCTCAACATATCCCAGGCACTTTTCTGAGTGTTTTATGTATATCACCTCCCATCCTATTTACAACAGTTCTGTGACATAAATATGATTATTTTCACTATTTTACATACGAGAAAAACTATATACAGAGAATATTAGTTTCCTAGGACTTCTGTAATAAATGACCACAAACTAGGTGGCTGTTTAAATTGTTAAATTTCTTAACAACAGAAATTTGTTCTCACACAGTTATGGAGGTGAAAAGTCTGAAATCAAGGTGTCTGCAGGACCATGCTCCCTCTGAGGGCTCCAGGGGAGGATCCTTCCTTGCCTATTCTAGCTTTCTAGAATAGGTAGTTGTAGGCGAGCAGTCTTTGGCACTCCTTGGCTAGTGGCAGCATAACTCTAATCTCTGCCTCTGTCTTCACATGGCTGTCTTCCCTCTGTGTGTGTCTCTGTGTCCAAACTTCCCTCTTCTTATGAGGATACCAGTCATTGGGTTAGGGTCCACTCTAACCCTGTGTAGTGTCATCTTAACTTGATTACATCTGCAAAGACCTATTTCCATATAAGGTCACATGCAGAGAAACAGGGGTTAGGACTTGAACATGTATTCTAGGGGGACACAATTCCCCCTACAGTACACAGAGTTTAAGTAATTTTTCCAACATCTAATCATTGGAGAAGATCACATAAAAATGAGATGCCCCAATAAGTAAGGGGTTGCATCCTAAAGAAACAGAAAACCTAACAAATTGAAAACAATTCAAAATTTGACTCACCCTTGAGAAGTCAAAAAAGGGCACAGATGTTCTTATTGCAACCTTTCTTGAACATCTAAGATCTATCTTTCTTCTCTTTTTCTGTCTCTCTCCCTTTCCTGTCCCTCTCCCTTTCTTGTCCTTTAGGTCTTCATGAACTCTAGACTAAGAAACTCTTCTCTCTCCCCTTAGCCATCCACTTACACCCACCTACTCACTCCTTGCACTTCACAGTCACAAAAACTGTCCCCTGACGTGAGACCCTCCCTGCCATACACTGCCATATGTGAGTTTTAGGTATTCTGAGTTTCTTGATATTTTCTCAGAATTTTACTTTTCACCTTGTTGTTTATGAAGCAAAGATCTCTTTTTCAACTCTGTTGGGACCCAAGGGCTAGAGAAATAAGAGGAGGTGACAGAGTGCTGAGGAGTTCCCACGCCATGTTCTATAATGAAGGGAAGACACGGGGGGAGGAGGGTGATAGCAGATGAATGACCCTGCACTTCCAGGCTGGTTTAGTTGCCCCTCCTCTGTGCTCCCCTTGTTTGTTGACTTGGATTAACTGATTTTATACCATGGGGTGGAAGCTAGAGGAAAGCAGCTTTGAGCTCAAGTTTCTTTTTAAATGTAAAAAGAGAGGAAAAAGAAAAATTACCTATAGTTCCACTAACCATTGCTAACAGTTACTCTAATTCCTTCTACTTTTTATTTTGAATGCATACTTTCAACATAGGTATAATTATACCATATATACTATTTTTTCTGCTTTTTCACTTAATATTGCCTCCTAAGAATATTTCCATATTGCTATAAACTCTCGATTAATGTGATAATTAATGGCTGCTTGTATTTAGAAGTTAATACTAATTTAACTATTTCTCTAGAAAAGGATATTTACAGTATTTCTAATATTCTATTATCATATGACTGCTATAAATATCTTTGTTTATAAAAGTTTTTTTCCACATTTGGAATATTTTTCCCTAGGTTATATTCCCAGATACGGAACCAAGAGATAACTTTCAAAGTCAAGGATAATCCAAAACAGCCTGATCTATCTTGGAAGATACTGAGTTTCTCATCCCTGCAGCTGATAGTGAAAAGGTGATATGATATTTGCTAAGGGTGTGGTAAAAAGATGATAGGTTAGACTAGGTGACTTTTGAGGCCCCAGAAACCCATGAGATTGTGGTTCTCCAAATTTCAGTTTACAAATGTCAGCCTGTTCTTTGTCCCAAATCACTTTCTTACTTGCTGTAAAAGTTATCTATTGCTGTGTGATAAACCACTCCAACACTTAGTAGCTAAAACAACATCCATTTTGTTTGCTTATGATTCTGTGATCAGGCGTTTGAGCTGGGCCCAATGAGATGGTCTTTTTGCTGGATTAGCCTCAGGTCCTTCATGCAGCTGCAGTTGTTCAGAGGCATGTCTGAAGCTGGAAGGTCAAAGATGACCTCAGTTGCTCATCTGGTGGCTGATAGTGAACGCCAGTGAATTGGTCTAGAGACTTTAATCAGACGGTTCATCTCTGCCCTATGTGGCCGCTGAGCCCTGTGGCCTCACAGGGCTTCTTCACACAGTTGCCTCAGGGCAGTATTCCACATGTGGAAGTGTTAAAGAAAAAATTATTCAATGACACTTGTTAAAGTGTGGTAAGGCAGACTTTATTCAGTACCGGGACAAAAAGTATAGGTACCACGGCAATGGGATTTTGCAGTGAGGGAGAGAGATTGGGCTCAATTTTGAGTATAGCATGGGCAAGTGGGGATTTATAGCCAGGGAGCATGGTGGTGGTCAGTGGATGTTAAATTACTAAGGGGAAACATCAGGGGTAAGGGGGGTGCTAGCTAAAATGACCTAACAGGATTCTTGCTGATGACAGGCCAAGATGATCAGACAGCACCTGTGGGGATGGTGGAGGATGAAGATCCCAATTCAATCTCTAGGGTGAAAAGATTTCAGGGATGGGGCGTTCTTGCTACACTGATTCAGCAAAGATTTTGCTAAAACTGAGTTTTACAAGGAAGTACACAGAAGAGTTGAGGAGACGTTTCAGAAGCCTGACTAAAGTTTGGCTAAGCAAAGAATCTTTGTTAATAGCTACAAGGCCCCTTGAGGCCTAAATTTGGAAATAGCATACTGCTTTTAACGTATCATATACTTGTTGTCAAAGCAAGTTAGGCCAACCAATGAGCAGTGAAGTTATATTGCAGAATTATCTGTGTGCAGAAATGGAAGAGATTATTGTGAATAATTTTTGCAAACAATGTATTATTATCTATCCTAGGGAAAAAATAATTCTTGTCCTTTGCATATGTGAAATGTGCTTTTGCCCCTTCTCTCAAAGTTTTATCCCATTAGCCATTCAGGCTTGAACTCCAGGACCTCATGATCTAAATCAGGTCTAGAGTTAGATGACACACAAAGGTATAGCTCTTGAAGTATATCTCTTCTTGATCTAGAGATCTCTGAACCCAAAAGAAAAGTTATTTGCTCTCCACATGCTCAATATCTCCTTGTCTTGGTGAGAGAAGAATAAGATAACCACAATAGAATTTCCATTGAAAAATGGAAAAAATGAGAGGCATATAGCAATTACTGCTCCATAGTAATTCTGAAATTTAGCCAGGCACATGTTGCCAACTGCAGATACCAAGAATGTTCCTTGATTAGAGCCCAGTTCTGCTTCCTTGGAGTGGTGAGAGTGGATCCCCAGTCCATTGCTCTCTGGGAGTGGTGAGAGTGGCTCTTGCCTCTGATCTTGACTCTGCCTCTGGCTTCTTAGCTTTGTCTTCTGAGACATTCTTTCCTTTCTGTAAGAAATGGCCCATGTTTGTAGCTGAGTAGTCTATTCAGCTCACTTTCTGTACATAGAAACCTGAGGCTCAGGAGCCTCTTTTCATTTTGAATTGCCACAGTCATTTCTAGTCCAAGCGGATATAGCTCCCTTAAAATCTTTTTGGGTCTCCAATGTAGCAGAATATAGTTCACTCCACAAGATGAAAAACATATCCACAATTCTTTTCAAAATAGGCCTTCCTATTTTAAAGGGCATGTCAGGGTGCTACAGAACAATGCTCTTAAGATTCTTAGGTGCCTTGTGGTCTGGCTGATAGGGAGTACTAGGTACTGCCTTAAATCTTCTAGGTCTTAACAAATGATTCTAACAGCCACACCATTGATTTGACATTTACCCTGAAGCCATTTTTGGTTTTAAAATCTTTTTTTTTTTTTTTTTTTTTGAGACAGTGTCTTGCTCTGTTGCCCAGGCTGGAGTGCAATGGCATGATCTCAGCTCACTGCAACCTCCGCCTCCCAGGTTCAAGCAATTCTTCTGCCTCAGCCTCCTGAGTAGCTGGGACTATAGGCACACACCACCACACCCAGCTAATTTTTGTATTTTTAGTAGAGATGGGGCTTCACTATGTTGGCCAGGCTGGTCTCGAACTCCTGACCTCATGATCCACCCACCTCAGCCTCCCAAAGTACTGGGATTACAGGCATGAGCCATCACACCCGGCCTTAAAATCTTTTACTAGTGGATAGACTGTTTTCCAACCCAGCTAGTTCTGGGCCCTCTATATTTCCTCTAAGGTCTGCTCACATATTGAAGACTTACTTCTTCCTGAAGTACGTTGCCATACACAACCAGAAGTACACACTGACACTTTCAACATTCTGTCTAGAGATCGCCTTAGCCAGATATGGAAGTTCACTACATATAGTCCTTCCTTTCTTTTCTTTTCTTTTCGCTTTTCTTTTCTTTTCTTTCTCTCTCTCTTTCTTTCTTCCTTCCTTTCTTTCTTTCTTTCTTGCTTGCTTGCTTGCTTGCTTGCTTGCTTTTTCATAGACAGAGTCTTGCTCTGTCCTCTGTTGCCCAGGCTGGAGTGTAGTGGGATGATCATGGCTCGCTGCAGCTTCAACCTCCCAGGCTCAAGTGATCCTCCCACCCCAGCCTCCAGGGTAGCTGTGACTACAGGCACGTGCCACACCACCACACCTGGCTAATTTTTGTATTTTTTGTAGAGACAGGGTCTTGCTATTATGCCCAAGCTGGTCTTGAACTCCTGGGCTCAAGTGATCCTCTCACCTTGGCCTCCCAAATTTCTGGGATTACAGGTATGAGGCATCACACCTAGCCCATTACATACATTTTTCTAACTTCTAAGTTGCCACAGACAAGTTTTGCCAATTGATTACCACTGCATTACTCAAGTGGTCTGTTTTAGACCCCTATAGCAGTCTCCTCACTGTTTTTCTAGTATTTACTTGCTAGCCAATCCTAAAACTGAAGCCACATATTCTAGTTTTTTGTTACTGCAGCATTCTACTTCTGGTATCAATAACTATTTCAGTCACACTTCAATCAGGAAAGCAAAGTCTTTATGAGTAATGTGAGATAATGAATATTTATGGGTCTTAGAATTCATGTAATTATAGAAGGAGCTGGGCAAGTAAAAATTGGGAATGGGGAGTCAAAGGATTACAGAAAAGGTCACCAAGCAGTTCTCTTAAAGCCCTGGCATGGGTGGAAATATTGGCATCTGCAAGGGAATCTGATAAGTCAATTCTACCTAAGGGGCCAAAGTGCAACTATGAAGGGGAGGCTCAAGGAAAAGGGTCTCTGAGAAGCTGTTGGCTGAAAGCAGCTACCACCTCTGTGGCTTCACCTGAAAGCATCTGGTGATAGGCATGGGCCACTGTTGGCCATAGAGCCAGTAGTTATAAAGAAGAGCCGGGTGCAGGGTAGAGGAACGTGAGAGCAAGTGAGGATGTATTGGACACATCTACACATTTCTTTCTCTGTATGTGATTACAAAACAACCTTCAGTGAGTAATGACTATTGCCCTTCATACTTGCACAAATTCCTCTTTTGGCCAACTCTAGTCTAGAACTATACAGGGAAAGAAAGTCTGGGGAACGTAGCTCCCAGATTAACTAAACTGGCAACAGGGTAATCCAGCATACTCCCTAAATGTCTGCCTAAATTAAGTCTGCAATGCTCCTCAAGGGCCCTGAGCAGATTTCAGAAAGGCTCCAGGAGATAGCTCGGGAACATTGACAAACAAAGTCATGAGGCATTTGGCTTATAAGACAGCCTTTGTTTATTTGCCTAATGTCTTAGAGGAGCACTGGCTAGGGAATCAGGATGCTGCAATTGTGGACTTGGATCCACCACTCACTAGATTCATTTATCATGAGATTCATTCACCACTCACTAGATTCACCAGTCACCTTGCCCAATTTGTTCAAATTATCTGGGCTTCAATTTCCTCATCCATAAAAGGAGAGCAATCCCCCTGGGCTGCTTTCTCTATACATTGCTTTGAGGAGCCAGTTGGTAGCTGTCAATGCATTTGTTTAGCTGATGTAATGAATTTATGGACATGCAGAGAGCAGCCATACATAGTGAGAGTAGCTCTCCTTCCATAGAGTAGCTGTCCTTCCCTAGAGTAGCTGTTCTTCCATAGAGTAGCTGTCTTTCCATAGAGTAGCTGTTCTTCCATAGAGTAACTGTCCTTCCACAGAAATTTGGCCAATCCCTGCTGCCCTGCCATCGTTTTGCCTGGCAGGTTTGTGCTGTTTCTGCTGAGGTAGAAAATTCATGGAAACCAAAGCCTCTTGGCTTCTCCTTTTCAGATCTGCCTTCCCAGCTCTCTGTCCTTAACAGAGCCCCTTTCTGACACCAGGTAATGGGTAGTGGGGAGGAGCAGTTGAGACTTGAATACCCCCGGCCTTCACTATTTCCTCTCACTACATACTCTACCCACCCCCTTCCCTCCATCCGTGATTTCTACCTGCCTAAATTCTACTCATGTTTCAGTCTCCAGCTCAGAGATTATTCTCTTCTTCCTAAATGTTTTCTGATTCCCCTCAGCTGGATTCAATCTTTTCCATTTCTTAAACCCCCAGGGCAGCCCATCTTTGTTTGCACTTACCATACCCTGATAATACCCCAACACATATACCTTTGAGTACTTATCTTATTCTTCTACCAAGTGTCACATTCCTAGAGGCAGGGAACTTTCTTATTGAGCTCATATAACAAATAAATAATTTTTGGCACCCTTCACATTAAAGTGTAGACAGAACTTAGTACACACATATTTGGTGAATTGAGTTGAAAGAAAACAAATTGAGGACATACAGCCACATGTTGGTGTCCTAAATAACAATAGTCTGTAAGGACATAGTTGCCCACAAGAAGAAATAGAAAAATGAAGAGTTTATTATTCGCAGCCACATGGGCCTCCGTCATTATGAATGTTTTGTCTTCACTTGATAAGGTCCCTCCATCATGTTGATATGATGACCTCTGAGAGGGGACAGTCCAAATAGAAGCTAGGTCTCAAACTGCCTATACTCCGAGGTAAATGATCTTTATAGAACTCCATATTCCACAGCAGAGGATGCAAATATTAACCAGGACCAGTGACCCCTCTGTTTAGGTTATGACTGGAGCTGTCACTGAGCCACATCCTCTCTAAGAGACAGTCCATGCACCCAAGATAAGGTTTCAAGAGGCCTTTGAGCCAGGAAAATTGTTTGGCCAAGTGTCTGTGTCTTTAGTCATGTACTCTCTGGGTTGGTGGGTTCTTTTCTCTCATCTCAGAATAGTTCCCAAAGCAAAACTGATATCAGAAAATGTTCATGTTATCTCTCCAGCCTTGAGCAAGTCACTTCCCCTCTCTTGACCTCTGTTTCCTATAGAAGGAGGCAGATAGAAATAGCTCTTAAAGGTCCTGCCCAGCTCTGATATTCCAGGACTCTATTCTGAGCTGCAGGCTGAATTCCCAGGGCCCCAAGCTACTGGCCTTCTCTTCTCTGCTTCTAAAACGATGTATGGCTCAAATTTTCCCATGGGCCTCAGCTGGGACATGCTTCCTGTTCTCTGGAATACTGTGGCTCTGCAGGTGATAACCGTTTATCTGATTTATCTGCCATTATGAAAAGGTCCTTCAGCCCAGACGTTACAAGGAGGGAGGTCATTTATCACAGACCCTCAGTAGTATCTCCCTAATCCAAATGACCAGTGGGTTCACTTGAAAAAGTTCATGTCCCAGTCACTGCAGAACCCAAGAGGCATTGGGGATACCAAGTTCCAGAAAGAAGGCTGTGTAGCCAGAATTATTAATGCCCAAGGCATGACTGTTCATTATTAACAAATTCAAGTTCATCTGCAAGCAGTAATCCTGTGTGTGTTAAAACTCCTGCTTACCATCTTCTGGTTGGTTTATATAATATATGACTATGATGATTTGTTAGAACTATGTTAGACTATGATGACTACTATGTCCGAATTGGAAAGGAATCTAGAGCTCAGCTAGTCCAAACCCCTGTTTTTACAAGTGGATAACTGAGAGCTAGAAAGGAGATGGCCCAAAATGCAGAATATGGCAGTGTCAGGAACAGGACCCAGGACCTCCAACTGCCAGGTTCCTATATATCGTATTACTCCAAAGCAGAGGTCACCAAGATGGTGTACTCTAGTTCATGCAGTTACTCACAGAAGAATCCCTTTCCCAGGCCCTCATTCTAAATCTATTTAGCTTTTTTTTATTAAGTTCTAGCAAAAGCAGTTTAACTGGTTTCTAATTCACAACATATTAAAAATAAGCAGACAGAAAAGTACAGTGAATAGTCTGACAAAAAGACAGGAAATAAAACATGACATAAAGAAGACTTCAGAATTTCAAGGCTTTATAGTCCGGCAATGTTTAATGCCAGGTCAAGCGACATTACACAACTCAATATCCCCAAGATTATCACTTTAATGTAGTGTCACAATAGTTGACATTCATAACAATGTCCCTGGATCACCAAGAAAGGGTTAGCATGTTTCACTTGAGAAAGTGGGTACTTCTTTAAAGTACTTTTTTTTAAAAATGTTACACCAAAAAGAAAATTTTTAGTTATAGTTAGGTAAAGCTTTGGCTATCTGGAAAACTGAGTCAGACAAAATAGCACAGCAGCTGGGAGGTTCAAGGAAGTGACATTTCAGCTGTGTGCAGATAGGCACATTCTACAGTAACAAGACTGGTGTGAGTTCGGCTGGTATCTGCAGAGAAGAGGAATAAATAGCAAAGCCATGATCTCATCTTCTGTTTACACTTCAATTCCCAAAGTTAGTGATTAATTGTACTTGTGTTTTGTTGCCAGGGCAAATTGTTTTTCTTTGAAACTCCCACTTATTTTAAATAAATAAACCATTAGTTTCAAAACAGAAGTGTCAAATGTCAAGATATTTCTGACATGCTAAGCTAATGAACAAAACAATGAATTCATTAGAAGCTACTAGAGATAGGCAGCCTTTGAGAACTTTTCTCTAATGACTTTGAAAGGCAGCAGGAATCATTCTTGGTAAGAGATTTTTTTCATGCATCTTGGCTAAAATATTAGTCCAGAGGTTGCAAACACAAATACAACTTAAAAGAATTGGATTAGGTATAAGATAATCGAATAGGTACATCAAGAATTCATACTCAAATAAATATAGCAACTAGCTATCATATGAAGCTTCCCAAACTCCTGTCTCACATAAAATCAGCTTTAAGCCACCAGTTTAGGATCTCTGCTTGGTTCTCTGAATTCGCACAGGGCCTCTGGCTCTTCCAAAGAAGGGAGTTCTTTTAGCAAACAGGCATGTTTTTTGCATCTAAGTCTTAACACAAACATGTACACACAGAGATACACACTCAAACTATTTTTGGATGATTCCAATAAACAGTTTCTGTATTAAGACTGCCTACTAAACATTAGTTTTCATTACATGACTTTCCTGCTTAAAAGTTTTCAGTGTCTTCCACTTACTCACAGAATTAATGGCATTCAAGGCCAACCATAATTTACTTTCCATGTATCCTTCCAAGTACATCTCCTCCTACAATCCCCACAGACTCCCTGGCTACTCACTGTTCACAGAATGGGGCTTGTACTTTTAGTTCTTGTAAACAAATGTTTATTGGATAACTATTATGTGCCAGGTCCTGTTCCATGCACTGAAGACACATCTATAAAGAAAATAAAGTCCTTCTCTCCTGTAGCTTATATTCTAATATGGATTGTTTGCCTGCTTTGAGTGCATATGCAGTGCTTCTGCTTGTGTAAAAGCATTTGTCACACTGTGTAATATCTGCCTGTGTCTGTGTTCCTCAATCTCAACACAGCTGTTGTGTGCACAGCACTATGTCTGACTATCTCTCATCACCTCCATCTCATGCTTTGCTCGGCAGTAGGCACACACTGGATACTCAATGAACGACTTATGTTGTGTATACAGTTTCCATTCTTTGGAAATGTGGTAAGTTCCTGTTGCGCAGAGAATCTGTCTGCGAGGTTATCTAACTTTTAAAAACTTTCATATTGAGTTATTTTTAATAAATAAGCCGCTTGGTTATTGACAGGAACAAAAAATATCAAGCTACTTCTAATGGAACTAAATAAGATGAATGAAACTGATCAGATGTCCACATTGAACTAACCTGTAATGCGTCTTTTCTCAAGAATCCTTAACCTCCTTTCTTTGGGTTTCTCAGGCTGACTAGCCTACTCTTGAGTGGCCCCTTCCTTTTTCTTTCTAAAGATAAGGAAAGAAGCCTAGCTGGGAAACTGCTCATCTTGTTCCCTTTCTCTTTGACCTCAAAGGTAGAAACTGAGGACCAGGTGCTGGCAACCTTCTGTGGCAGGGAGACCACAGACACAGAGCAGACTCCCGGACAGGAGGTGGTCCTCTCCCCTGGCTCCTTCATGTCCATCACTTTCCGGTCAGATTTCTCCAATGAGGAGCGATTCACAGGCTTTGATGCCCACTACATGGCTGTGGGTAAGTTGGAGAACTGACTCATCCTCAGATCTCTCTCTCTCTCCGAAGATGAAAACTGCCTTGTGACCTCTCCTTTACGATGGAAATCTGTGTGTGCACCACATAGATTTTATCATTAATGTCTTACTGCATTTGCTCTATCACATATCTATCCATCTATCTACCCTTTATCCATCCAGCAATTCATCTTTTACAAAGTGTTTTAACGTAAATTGCAGACATCAGTATACTTCTTCCTAAATAATTGAGCATGCATATTATTTTGCTAGAGTTTCATATTTGTTCACAGCATTTTTTCTTTTTGTGTAAAATTGACATAAAATGAAATATACATATCTCATGTATACATTTGTTGAATTTTGAAAAATCTGTATTTGTGTGTAACCCAAACCTCTAACAAGACACTGAACTTTACCACCAGCCCAGAGGGTTCCTTTGTGTCCCTGCCCAGTCAATCTCTTCTCCCACTTCCCTTAGAGGAAACAACGGTTTTGATTTTTTTTCTGCTGTAGATTAGTTCTTGCCTCTCCTAAAACTTCATTTAAATGAACACATAGAGAATATATTTTGGGGGTGAGGATTCTTTTACTCAGCATAATGTTTTTGAAGTTAATTCATGTGTCGCATGCATCAGTAATTTGCTCCTTTTCCCGGCAGAGTAATTTTCCATTGTATGAATATACTAAAGTATGTTTACTCGTTCTCTCATTGATGGCTACTTGGAATCTACCCATTTTTTGGCTCTCACTAACAAAGTTTTTATGAACCTTCTTGTGCAAGTCTTCTTGCAAACGTATGTTTTCAATTCTATTGAGTAAATATATGAGAAGAATTGCTGGGTCATAGGATAGGTATATGTTTAGCTTTATGAGACATTGCCAGACCTTTTCCAAAGCAAATGTACCATTTTTTATCTGTCCACCAATGTATGAGAGTTCTGGTTGCTCCACATCTGAACCAACATTAGATGTTGTCAATTCTTAAAAATTTTAATCACTCTGGTGGGTATGTAGTGGTACCTCATTGTGGTTTAATTTGCATTCCCTTAATGACTAGCAATGTTGAACATCTTTTCATGTGCTTGTTGGCCATTTGTTTATCCCTTTTGGGGAAATGTACATTCAAATGCCTAGGACAGGGCTTGACCCACATTAGGGGCAGAAAGAAAGAAAGAGGTAGCATGAGGTAGAAGTTAAGGGCACAAGCTCTGTACCCAGCTTGTCTGTATTTAAATCCCGGGTCTGCCACTTGCTATCTGTGTGACTCTAAGTTCGTTAATGCCTCTATGTCTCCATTTCATCCTCCATAGAATGTGAATAGTAACAGAATGCATAATAACAAATGTGTAATGCTTCCTGAGGTTGTTGTCCCACACACAGTTATTATTATAACTGTTAGAGGATAGTGGTCCCACCAGAAGTCAAGTTACCTGGGTTTGAACTTGGCTCTTTGTGACCTTGGGTAAGTTGCCTAACCTCTCTGAGTTCCAGTTTCCTAGTCTGTAAAGTGAAGATAATGGCTACCTCCGGGCTGTATGTGAGGATTAAATGAGAGAATGCATGAATCTCCTAACATAGTGAGTGGCCCGTATCAAGTGCTCTATAAATGTTGGCTGTAGTCTTCATCATCATGCATGTATTGATGGAGAGGCTTTGCCTGCCCTACAGATGTGGACGAGTGCAAGGAGAGGGAGGACGAGGAGCTGTCTTGTGACCACTACTGCCACAACTACATTGGCGGCTACTACTGCTCCTGCCGCTTCGGCTACATCCTCCACACAGATAACAGGACCTGCAGAGGTAGAGCCTACCAATGATTCTATGCATTGCCCTTATTAGGCCACATCCTCAATAACATTAGATGAGGCTCAGAGAAAGACAGATATGCATTAGGAACAAGTAAAAATGAAGTCAATGATGCACCTCAGACACCACATGGATGAAGATGCAGAAATGCCCACCCAGCCTGGAAACCTTCTCTCCCAAAGGAGAGAAGCTCTAGACTATTTGGCCATCTTTCTTTCTGGGCAGCATTTTTGCTATATAGGTTGCTGTCTCCTATCCTACTGTAGGCAATTGGTCTGGTCAAGTTAGGGGTAAACTTGGGTTTCCCAGTTCTTTCTCTTTGAGCCATGAATTATGCTGTACCCAGCAACTCCTTTTCTCTTCTTTTCCATGGCCCCTAAGTTCCTCTATAATAGAGAGACCTCAGTCCAAAGGAAAGAAGAGAGAGAGGAAAGAGGTAAACAGAAACAGCCAGAAAACTTCCTATTCCTTCTATCTACCTTTGTTTTCATCTATCATCAACATACCTACTATGCTATAGTCTCATGCTTAGGGAGGGATGGAGAAATGGAAGGGTTTAGCCACTTTCTAGGAGGAGCTCTTGGGCTAGTGGGGTAATGGGCATGTAAGCAAATGGTGAAGTGTCTTATGGTCTCTATTTTAACATTAATGTTTCCATTACACTTATGTAATGGAAGTATGGACATAGCACAATCAGACCTGTGCAGGCAAACACTTCCCAGAGTTGTGACCCTTGACAGAGATGAAAGAATAAAGAGAAGAAGGGCCTTCCAGGCAGAGAGAAGAGCTTCTGCAAACAGTCAGAGGTGTGACAGAAATTGGAATGTTTCAGGGAACAGCCAGTAGATTAGTGTGGTCCAGGATAAGCATCTGTGCTTGAAATCTCACTTGGAAGCTGAGTGAGGGATCACTGGAGGAGGGCAAATCTGGAGACAAAATTTTTTTTCTTCCTCCTTCAAAAGCTGCTATTTGCTTCTGATTAAAACCCTATATAGCACATCAGTATAAAGCAATCTAAAACCAAAAGAACAGGCATATGCAGGATTTTTCTTAAAGAGTGTATGGTTTCTATATTTTTATTTGGTTAAATTTTCACTGAGTATCTACTATGTGTTCAGTACAATCAGGGCCGCGAATGCTTAGGGCAGAGCAAGATTTCTCACTCATTTTCTTCATTTTCACCCGTCACCAGGAGCTTTTTTAAATCTCATTTTCCTAAGGCCCCCCTCCCCCATGAAATTTTAATATCACAGATAGACTATATACCTGTTTATGTACTGTATGTCCATCTGTGTATTCTGCATTTAAAAAGCAAGACCTTCCCCACCAAGAAGGAATTTCAGCTTTCTTGAGGGCAAGATCGCCCCCATGAGAATGTTTGGGGTAAAAAATTAGAACAATCAGGAACTCAGGAGACTTCCATCTTCACCTTGTCCTGCAGCTCATAGCTGTGAAACTTTAAGTTAGTCAAGACCCCTTTTTCAGAACCACAGTTTTCTCATTTGCAAATAAGCAGAATGAACTAGGGCGTAGAAACATTGACATCCCAGATCTAGGATGAACTGGCCCAAGGGTAAAGACTTAGTGACAAATAAATGTTCCTTAGCAGGGCTAAAGTCATGTCTAGGTTCCCAGGACGGTGGATTCTCGCGTGCAGTAAATGCAGTGGGGAGCGAAGCAGAATTCCTGCACTCACAGAACTTACAGTCTACTGGGAGCAAGAAAATCAACATGGGAAGCTGTTAAAAGAAACACTTCAGACAAATTAAATTTAACAGAGTTTAACTGAGCAAAGAACAATTTGAGAATCCTCCCCTGCACCCACCCTACCACCACCAGAATATGTTCAGAGCAACTTCAGGGTTGCTCATGCTGGATAATATTTATAGGAAGTAGAAGGAAAGTGATGGACAGCAAATGGAAGTCAGGTACAGAAACAGCCAAATTACTTACAGCTTGGTATTTGCCTCGTTTGAATGTAGTTTGAACAGATGGCCACCTGTGACTGGCCAAAACTCTGTGATTGGTACTGTTAACTTAAAAATCAAGATTATAAATCTGTAGGTTTAGAAAAAGAGAGGAGATTTTATTCCTTATGAAGGGTTACAGCACGTGGCCATCCTCATAGTCTGGGAAGCACCGCCTTCAGCCAACACCAGAGATAGGCAATTAAAAGGAGGAGGGGTTATGCTGAACAGGTTGGCTAAATATACATATTCAACAGGTTATAAGAGGAGCTATGAATATTCATAAGAATGGTCCCGACACATGCATATCGAACAAACATAAATGCAACATATGACCCATTTCACTTTGGGATGGAGACTTCACATTAAATGTATTACAGTTAGGGTCCAAACGTCTTTTCAGGATGGGAGACATTCAGGTGTGCAGCCTCTGTAAACTGGCGAGAACCAGGCCATGGTCAGAAGTCTCTTATCAAGAGAAAGTGACTGAAATCGATGTCTTGTCCATTCAAAGCTATAGTTATGGCTGGTGGAACAGGATGGGGATCGGCCAGTCAGCATCTGGTAGAGCTGAAAATTGTTTTCATATCACTTACCACAAGGCCAGTACTTGTTCAGCTGCTGGAGAAAAAGAAAAACTTTGTAGCATCGTTAGAACACAGTTTATGCTTTCGGTGTAGGGATGCGTGACTTAACCCTTGCCTAGCATGGCCTTAGTTCCTTCATCATTTATAATCTGGTATTTTATTGCCACAAGGAGTCTGTTTTCTCAATCTCGTGATCTCTATTTAACATTAATGTCGGTCAGTTGTTGTGTCCAAACTGGAGAGAAAAGGGGCTATAGAAGGAGTGTCTAACCTACCACCCCAACATGAACAGGAATTCCGTTTTAAGGTTTTTCTGGAGATCCTTTTGCCACAGGGAGCCAATCAGGTCAGTGGAGGGCTTAGGATTTTATTTTTAGTTTACAGTAAGAGAGTAGATTACAGTCTACTTAAAAATCCAGTTAGGTTGCAGTTCACCATGTATGCAGAACCCTTCAGGCTGAATTTAAAATATGTAAGGAGGCTGGGCGAGGTGGCTTACACCTGTGATCTCAGCACTTGGGAGGCCAAGGCAGGCAGATGGCTTGAGTCTAGGAATTTGAGATCAGCCTAGGCAACATAGCAAGATCCCATCTCTACAAAAACTTCAAAAATCAGCCAGGTGTTGTAGCACATGCCTGTAGTCCCAGCTATTCAGGAGGCTGAGGTGGGAGGATCACTGGGAGAAGGTGGAGGTGGAGGCGGAGGCGGAGGTTGCAGTGGGCTGAGATGGCACCACTGCACTCCAACCTAGGTGACATAGTAAAGTTCTGTCACAGTAAAACAAAATTAAGTAAGAAGGAAGCTTAAGGCTACATTTAGTTGAACAGAGTGAATAGCACTATAAAGAAAAACAAAACAAAGACAGGGGCTAGGGCTAGAAAGTGAGGGTGTGTGTCAAGGGCCTGTAGGAGATGAGGGATCTCCTGAAGTTCCGGGTACAGGGAGGACACGATCACAGAGGTCCAGGCATCCCCCTGACCACTCCATCTCAAAACCCTTCCCTCTCAGATCCCTCTCCCTGACCCCCATACCAGAGGATCTGATGAGAAGGATCTTCACACAGGGTAAACAGCCCTGGACAGACAATTAGAAAATTTGTGCTTGAATCTCAACTCGGTAAATTACTAGACATGCAACCTTAAGCTTCATTTTTCCCATCTGTAAAATGGAGATACCGACACCTTCCCTGTCTACTGCTTGGGACCATTGGGAAAATCATATAGTAACAGATAAGCAAGGCTTGCTATGGTCGTGGTTGCAATGTGCCATTTTCTCTATTATGTTTCCAACAGTGGAGTGCAGTGACAACCTCTTCACTCAAAGGACTGGGGTGATCACCAGCCCTGACTTCCCAAACCCTTACCCCAAGAGCTCTGAATGCCTCTATACCATCGAGCTGGAGGAGGGTTTCATGGTCAACCTGCAGTTTGAGGACATATTTGACATTGAGGACCATCCTGAGGTACCCTGCCCCTATGACTACATCAAGGTGAGCCTGCAGTGAACACTTTTCCTGGAGATGCTGGAAAATCTTGGCTGAGTTGGGAAAATTGATATTGTGGAACCTTCACCTTCTTCTCCCAGGATAGAGAGCCTAGCAGCTAGTTCCTCAAAAAGGCATTATTTAAAATAATATCTACCATCTTGATTAGATCTATTCCAGGAATCTCTGATCTGAAATGACCCCGCTGACCACTAGGGTGGCTTGAGGAGGAGAGTCGTAAGGTGAATCTGCATTTTAGAAAGGTCTCTGGCAGGCATGCCCAGCCTCATGAGCATGCATCCCATGCCGTCACATAGGGCCCTGTGCACAGAAGGGCCTCGTGCTTGGTTTAATAAACATATGAAACTATTTTTCTTCTGTTTATTTTTTTAACCTACTACCAAGGCAAAGAAGAATGTATGAAAATTTTAATTTGTTTTAAATAAGGGGCCCTGTATTTTCATTATGCCCCAGACCTCACAAATTATGCTGCTTGGGCCCACTTGCGGGAAGAGGCTATGTCAAAGGCAAATAAAGACGGAACAAATACCACAGGCAAATAACTACTCAACTTGTGGTTATTTCAATATTATAATTAAGAAGGAATGGCAGCCTGAATTTGAGCCATGGCTGGGATAATGGGGGAGATATTTTTGAGATATGTGGAAAGTAAAACCAGCAATTCTTACAGAGTGATCAGTCAAGACATCCAAGAAGAGCTGAATATTAGGGCCTAGCTCAGAAGAGACCCTGAGCTGGGGATAAAGATGGGTGTCATGAAATGTTTAAAGAGGTGCTGATTTAAACTGTGGAAATGGCGAGATGTCCTAGAAAAAAAAAATGGAAGCTAGAGCATAATAGATTATGAGACCTAGATGGAGGAAGAGGAACCCACAAAAGAGGTCAGAAAGAGCCAGCAAATGAGACTGCCCAGGAGAAAGCTGTCAACAGTGACAGAGGCAGAAAAGCCTGAGAGGACACAGAAGAAAACTCTAGAACTTAGAGCCTGGGCTGTCCCCTACTTGTGTACAGAGGCTAAGAGGCAGCTTGGCTGGAGGGGGTTAGCAGGAAGCATAGGCCACAGGTTTTCTATTTTGCTGTGTTAGCAAACTACCACAAACATAACAGCTTAAAACAATACCAATTTCTTATCCTAGTATTGTGTCGGTCAGAAGTCCCAGTGAGCACAATGGGGTTCTTTGTTCAGGGTCTCATGAAACTGAAATCAAGGTGTCAGCTGATGGAGCTCTTATCTAGAGGCTCTGGAGAAGAATCAACTTCCAAGATCATTTAAGTTGTTGGCAGAATTCAGTTCCTTGCAGATGTAAGACTAAAATCCCCTTCTTCTTCCTGGCTGTCAGCCAGTGGTGGCTCTCAGCTCTAGAAGTTGTGCTCAGATACTTTTACATTGGCCCCTGCCATCAGAGACAGTCCCGTCCATCAAATTCCTATTACACTTCAAATCTCCCTGACTTCTGCTGCTGCTACCAGCAGGAGGAAACGGTGTTGAATGGGCTCGTGTGATTGAGTTAGGCCCACCCAGATAATCTCCCTCACTTTAGGTCAACTAATGAATAACTTTAATACATCTGCAAAATCCCTTTTGCCATTTAACATAACATCATCACAAAGTAATACCAGGGGTGAAGGTCAGGAGGACCACCCTAGAATTCTGCCTGCCATGGTGTCCCAAGGAGCTGCACATGGGAGCCTCACCCAAGCACACAACCTCTTGGGGCTTCATTTGTTTGCCCTCTCCTCAATAAGGACAGGACAAAGATGTCACTTGGGACTTCAGAAGTCACCAAATGATAGGTAAGGAGTCATGGCCCTCAAAGATGGGGAAAAAACAGGTTAAAGACGTGGAAAAGAAGCAGGACTGAGAGGTGGGGAATCCGGATCAGATAATAGAGCCTATTGCCTTCTCTCCCCCACTGCCCCCAACCTCCTGCAAACTCATCACCTCCCTCCTGCTCAGCTGCAAAACTTCCCAACTGTTTTTTGTTTTGTTTTGTTTTTTTGCTTCCACTCTTGCCCTACACAATCTATTCTCCCATAGCATTGAGGGTGATCTTTATAAAAGCTAGATTCGATCAAGTTTTTACTTGAAATTAAACCTAAATTTCTCAACACAAAGTGGCATTTGTCTGTTTTCCAACCTCATGCCACAGCACTCCCACTGCCCAGCCAGCCTGGCTTCCCGCCTGTTCCTAACACTAGGCAAGCTCTTTCCCACCCTTAGCCTTGATCTTTCCATATGCAGTTTTCTCTCCCTATAAAGTGTTCTTCCCTTCTCTTCAAATAGGCTCATACTCATCCTACGTATCTCAGATCCCCAATGCTACCTCAGAGAAAGGCCTTCCTTGATTACCTAATTAAAGTTATTATCTATTATATTACCATTATAGGAATGATTACTTGTATAGGTTACATAGATTTTACATCAATTATAAACATATAGCATATATTTCTATTGTATATGCATATCATCTTGATTATTTTTATAACCCTTATGACAGCCTATAATTATTTTGTTTATTATTTCTTGTTAGTCCCCCCCAACTAGAGTGCAGGTTCTTTGACAGCAGAGATCATCTCTGCTTTATGCACCACACAGCACTCTGCCCTTCTCTGAGCCACAATATGTTCATCTTTAAGCAGAGGATTTTTTTTTAATTTTACTTTAAGTACCAGGATACATGTGCAGAACATGCAGGTTTGTTACATAGGTATACATGTGCCATGGTGGTTTGCTGCACCCATCAACCCGTCACCTAGGTTTTAAGCCCCACATGCATTAGGTACTTGCCCTAATGCACTCCCTCCCCTTGCCCCGCCACCCCCTGACAGGCCCTGGTGTGTGATCTTCCCCTCCCTGTGCCCATGTGTTCTTATTGTTCAACTCCCACTTATGAGTGAGAACATGCGGTGTTTGGTTTTCTGTTCCTGTGTTAGTTTGCTGAGAATGATGACTTCCATCTTCATCCATGTCCCTGCAAAGGACATGAACTCATCCTTTTGTATGGCTGCATAGTATTCCACAGTGTATATGTGCCACGTCAATGCCAGTCTATCATTGCTGAGCATTTGAGTTGGTTCTACACCTTTGCTATTGTAAATAGTTAAGTAGAGGATTATTAACCTGCCTTGTCCACTTCAAGAGCCATTGTAAATTATAAAAGAGAGAATGAAGATGAAACCATTTGGTGAATGGTAAGGCTCACTAAAAACCTAAGTGAATACCAAGGGTTCATATGGAAGCTTCCAGAAAACCCAGAGTGCAGTGGAGAGGTGTTACCTGCAGCGGCCATTTTGGCTGCTCAGATGGAACCCTCTCTTTCTCTCTCTCTCATCTTTTGCAGATCAAAGTTGGTCCAAAAGTTTTGGGGCCTTTCTGTGGAGAGAAAGCCCCAGAACCCATCAGCACCCAGAGCCACAGTGTCCTGATCCTGTTCCATAGTGACAACTCGGGAGAGAACCGGGGCTGGAGGCTCTCATACAGGGCTACAGGTAACCTCTTCCTTCCCAGGTCACACTGAGCTGCTGTGCTTAGCTCTTGCAGAGGCAGTGGCTGAGGGAGGAGGTGTGCAGGCTTGGATCTCCTCTGGAGACCTGATGGGACTCCCAGTTGAGCAGCTGGGGACCAAGGCACGTGGTCTCTCCTGACTCAGTTTTCCATCTATAAAATGGGGGCAAGGGCAGCAATAATGTTGGGTGGACTAGACTGGTGGTTTTCAAAACATGTACTTCAGTATCACATAGAGAGATTAAAGAAAAAGAAATCTTGTTTCCTGAACTCTAGCCCTCACACAGTGATTCAGTAGACTTGGGGAGGGCCTTTTCAGCTCCAGCCTTCTCCAAGTCTAGGGCTAGAATTTGGATATGGGCTTGTAGCCCAGAATGTTTCATTATGGTGCTTTGCCTCCTTGTGGGTCCCCCATCGGCAAAGCCCATGGGTCTCATGCCCCTATCCCCCAAGTCTGCCAGTCCTAGCCCAAACCTTGATCGAGCCATTCAACCTGCAGTAACTGGTCTGTAGGAACCCAAGGAAGGAGAGGGTGAGCAACAGTGACAAAAGATCGCAGCTGGGCATGACTAATCCAGTTCATAGACTAAAACTCTGGCCCTGCCTGCATTATCACATACACTGCTCAGATGGGGGAGAGTAGAGAGGATCTTAACAAAGGGGAGTTTGTCTCAGAAAAGTGTCAGGGATAGGCCCAGGCCTGAAGAGCCTGTCAGATTTAGCCTTTCGAGGAGAGGACTCAGAGGCATATGATCACAGCCTTTCTAATGCTTTGAAGAAGGGCCTTGTGAAGAAAGAGCAATTTGGGTCATCCTTGGTGGCCCAAGAGGACAAATGAGTAAAAATTACAGGGGCACAAATTTCAGTTAAGTAGGAATACAGTGTTCGTGTAATCAGCAGAGTCCGTGCCTGAAAGGTACAGGTTAGGGAGGCATTGAGCTCCCTGTCACTGTGTCCCTGAGCTGCCATGCTTAGCCCTCCCAGGGGTGGTGGCTGAGGGAGGAAAGATGCAGGTAGTGGCTGAGGGAGGAGGGATGCAGGTTTGGACCTGGTGGGGCTCCTAGCTGAGCAGTATGTTTGGCATCTACTGCGGAGGATATTTTAAGAGAAGCATCAGACAAGGATTGGATTTAATGACATTTAACATTCCTCCCAACCTGTGTTTTAATGAAATCATCTGGTCAACCATTTCATTCTACAAGTAAGGACATGGTGGTCCAACTTGGAAACTGCCCTATTCATGGTTCCAGAATTAGTCTCTTGCAGGGCTTGGAAGATCCATGCCTCCAATACCCAGTTTCATGTTTTATTCACCTTCATCAGGCCTCGCTTTCTAGGGACTAGCCCTTTAAGGTCAGAATTCTCATTTTCTCACCCGCTGTTCTTTCATTTGCTCCTCACCAGGAAATGAGTGCCCAGAGCTACAGCCTCCTGTCCATGGGAAAATCGAGCCCTCCCAAGCCAAGTATTCCTTCAAAGACCAAGTGCTCGTCAGCTGTGACACAGGCTACAAAGTGCTGAAGGTGCAGAGCCTTGCCTGGGAAAGGGGAGTGACCAGGCCACAGAAACTCTCCAAACCTGCCCCCTCCCCAGGGCAGATGGGCTGCCAGAACTTGTCATAGTTCCAGCACAGAATTTCCTAGCTGCCCATCAACTTTTCAAATGCTCCAGAAATTCCAAAGCATGCGTCCCAGGCGGTCTCACACTCTGAAAGTGGCACAAAAGTTTGTTTGTTTGTTATTTTAATCAGAGCATGAGCTGGTTTGAATTTTTAAAATATGGATCTTTACAGCTCTATAATCAAGGCTGAGAACTGTAACAAAGTTCATCAGGCTTATAGAGGGGAGTGGAGTGGGATACCAGGAAAGGAAGTAAACAGTTTAAAAGTAGCAAATGGGGCCGAGCATGGTGTCTCATGCCTGTAATCCCAGCACTTTGGGAAGCCCAGGCGGGTGGATCACCTGATCTCAGGAGTTTGAGACCAGCCTGGCCAATATGGCAAAACCCTATCTCTACTAAATAATAACAAAAAATAGCCAGGTGTGGTGGTGGGCGCCTGTAATCCCAGCTACTCGGGAGGCTGAGGCAGGAGAATCACTTGAATCCAGGAGGCAGAGGTTGCAGTGAGCTGAGATCACGCCTTTGCACTCCAGCCTGGGTGACAAGAGCAAAACTCCATCTCAAAAAATAAAAAAAGGAACAGATGGGTTCCCCTCACTCTCCCACCCCCAGAAGCAGTAGTTCTGGGAATCACATGGTTAGCTTTAAAAAAATCACCTCCCAGCTCTCACTTGAGATCAGTTAAAGCAGACTTTTTGGGGCTGCGACCAGTGATTGGTGCAGCCAAGCTAGAGGACCATCGCTTTCAAGGAATGGTTCTCAAAGAGGGGTGTTCAGTTTCAGCATCACCGGGAACTTGTTAGAAATGCAAATGCTCGGGTAGGCCAGCCCCACTGAATCAGAAACTCCTGGGGGAGAAGCCCAGCAGCCTGTGTTTTAACAAGCCCTCTAGGAGATGCTGACCGCTTGCCCTGGTTTGAGAAGCACTGCTCTGAAAAAGGAGTCAATGCTTACCGTTTTCCCTTCAGAGATAGTTGCCCAAACCCCTTCTTGCACACAGCCCTTTCCCCTCTCCAGAGTATGAAAAAGGAGTATGAATTCAGCATGTATCTTTTCCCTACCTTCAAGCTCGCCCTTGGAAGCCCATGGGTGGAAAATCTCAGTCGAGATCAAGACACGTGTGGAGCTTGAGTTGGTTTTGCTAGGAAAAAACCCCTGACACCACCCCTTCTTCCTGTCTCTTCCCACTCCTTCTTCCCACTCCCTTCTTCCTGTCTCTTCCCAGGATAATATGGAGATGGACACATTCCAGATTGAGTGTCTGAAGGATGGGACGTGGAGTAACAAGATTCCCACCTGTAAAAGTAAGAAAGCCTGATGGGTTGTTATAAAGATACTGAGCTCCCCAACACTGGCGGGATCCGAGCAGAGCATGCAAGGGTGAAAGCAGGAGCACTCTAAGGCGGATGGGAGCAGGAATTTAACAGACACACAAGGGTTGGGAAAAAAAAGAGTATCAATGCCCCTTTTGGCAATAAGACGTTTGAATCCCAAAAGAAACTTCTTGTGGGCCCAGTACTTTGTTAAATACCAATTTTACTTCAGCCCATAGATGGGTTGCCAAACTTACTAAAGGAATAGCATGTGTCCAGGTTCAAAACCAGCTTCGGCAATTGCTAATTCAGGAAACTAGTTTGGTGCTGGTGCCCAGAGCTGAGTGACCTTGCTAGTCTTCACATGGCCATCAGCTATATCCCCTACATCTTCTGAGACAGGTCATGATTTAGGGCTGTGCAGGAAGGGCTGTGGGGTCAGCACAGTGGGCCTGCATGAAGCAGAGGATACAGCTCTTCACTGGCTCCTGGGACCCAGAGTTCTTGCCTTGGCTCTGCCCCTAACCAACTCTGTGACTGTGAATAAGTCCCTTCACCTCAACCATAAAATAAGGAGTTTGGACTAGCTTTATATTTTAGAATATGTGCCAATGGTTTTAAAATGATATAGTCTATATAAATCATCTACTGAGCTTTGTAAAAATACAAGCTTCCAACCCCTTCACCTCACCACCACCCCCTGCAACCACCCCTCAACACCCAGGTGATTTCAATGAAGGACTTATAAGGACCACAGTTTTAGAAACTTATTATGGCCAACATTGATGAGAGGAGGCACAGTGACAGAAATAGTCAGGGAAGGAAGGGAGACAGAAGGGAGAATTTTCTTTACAATGGATTGGTGAGGTCAAGAATTACAGCCTGGCATGGTGGCTCACGCCGGTAATCCCAGCACTTTGGGAGGCAGAGGCAGGTGGATCACTTGAGTTCCAGAGTTCAAGACCAGCCTTGCCAACATGGTGAAACTCAGTCTCTACTAAAAATACAAAAATTAGCCGGGCGTGGTGGCGCATGCCTGTAATCCCAGCTACTCAGGAGGCTGAGGCGGGAGAATTGCTGGAACCCAGGAGGCGGAGATTGCAGTGAGCCGAGATCGTGCCACTGCACTCCAGCCTGGGTGACAGAGCAAGACTCTGTCTCAAAAAACAAACAAACAAACAAACAAACAAAAAACAAATTAAAGTTGGTCCCACCCGTCTTCCTTTCCTGACTTTTCATGCAAACTGGAGCGCTATCCTCTTCCCTTTCTCCTACAAGGCCTTGATTCAGTAGGCAAACAAATCTCCTCCCATTGTCCCAAGGGGGACATTCCCTTAAGGCAAATCCCAGGAAGAACTTTGAAGTAAAATACGCTTGTTCTTTTCCTTTTCATATGATGAAATTTTTCCTTTTCATGTGATGTAGCTGGAGTCAGAGCCTAGTGTGGGGAAGGAGGGAGCATTTTATGACTTTAACAAAATGTTTCAAAAAATGTTGACTGGATGCCTGTGCAGAGTTCCATAGGGAAGTCAGACAGAAAAGACAAGGTCCAGGCATGGCGGAACTCAAGTGGTGGTGGCCACAGCCACCACCTCCTCCAATCCGAGGCTCGAGGCACAGTGCTGTGACTGGGTTCTAAGCAAAGCACTCTGCAGAACAAAGCAAGGGCCATGTTGAAGGAGAAGGTAAAGGAGGATATGGGGTGTTCTGGAGAGAATCAGGCTTTGGAATTAGGAAGTTGTAGATAGAAACGCAGACTCTACCAGCTGAGAGTCCCTCTCAGCTGTAATCAGTGTATTCAGACTCTTTGGCCTCAGTTTCCTGCCCTCAAGATTGCTGTGGGGATTAACTGGGTTAATATACATACAATACCCATGGAGGGCCAGAAACATGCAAAAGATAAACGGACTCCTCCTGCCCCAACCCAATCCCCTCACTAGGAAGTGGTTTCGTTTCTCTCATTCACATTTTTGGAAAGTAGGAAACATTAATAATTTTTCCCTGACTTACATTAGCATACAACAGAACACCCTGTCATTTTGTAGTAAAGAGAAATTGTTTCCCTGATATGACCCTATTCTCCCAAAATAGGCTGGATTAAGACTATTAGAATTCCCATTTCAGTCATACCCAGCATCTTTGCTCACTCAGTAGGTATTTATTGAGCATCTGTCTGTACGAGGCACTGTGCTAGGTCCTAGGGGAGAGGCAAGGACAGGACTGAGGAGTTGAGAGTCCCCAGGCTTCTGGGGCTTACAAGTTCTATGTTTCTTAAAATTCGCTGATTAAAAATTTTAAAAAGATAGGTATCACACCTGAAAGCAGTGGCCCCAGCTCTGTGCCATGGGACATCACAGGTCCTAAACAGTGATAGAGAAAGGGCTGAGGAGTGGCAGCTGGAATCTCTGCTTCCAGAGAAGAGGGGTGCACTGTGTGGTAAAGAAACATGCACTAGAAAAGAAGCTGGGAATTGTGGGTCATTGTGCTGGCCCTGCCTCCACCTTGCTGTGGTGACCCCCGGACAAGCCCTGTTCTACTCTGAATGCTGTCAAGTGAGGGTTTGGACCAGATGCAGGCAAAGCTCCCTCCAGGGGCAGAATTTTATAATCCTCATGAGCCAGGATGTATGACTCTGCAAATTCTCAGAACGATACAAATTCCACAATCCCAAACTGTTCTTCACACTGGCTGTACCTAAACTATGCATTCTTAATCAATTCTGGTGGAGTAATTTCTGTATTTCCTGCATAAACTGTTTCTGCTTTGCTTGCTAATCTCTCTCTCTCTCTTTCTCTTCCTCTCTCTGCTTCCTTCCTCTGTATCTCTTGATCCCTCTTTGATGTTCACCGTGGTGGCAGAAAACGAAATCGATCTGGAGAGCGAACTCAAGTCAGAGCAAGTGACAGAGTGAATGACGGGACCCCACACAATGCAGACATCCAGAAATGGATCACTCCCAAGACCCCCGGGGCCCAGAGCTGCACCACCCCTCCCCACCCAACAACACTCCCGTGCCCCTTTCCATGTGGATTAGAATGGGTGCTAAACAACATGATCTCAGCAGTTGAAGCTGCTACTTGTGTGAAAACAAATTCTCCACTTGAGGGTTTGCCCATCATTCAAACACTATTCCAGAAAATAATGAAAAAAAAATGTGGGATTTATTTTAGCACCTCTGAGTGGACTGTACTTTTCTCAAAGGAGAAAAAAATGCCCTTGGTCCTAGAGACATAATATTTAATATACAATCATGTGGCCTCAGGCTGACCAGATCAAAGTGGTTTCTAATCCATTCTACATGTCAAGTTTAAATGAGCCAGACTGCCTGTGACTTTATGAATCTGAAGGTGTTACCTGTTGCTGCTTTCTTAACCACCATGAGTAGGTAAAGCAAATAATAACTCACAGAGTATGGATTTTTGAAAATCTGAATGTTTTCTCATTCACAAAGTATCCCTTCTACGCCTATCTGGCGTGGGGCTGAAATGTCATCATTAGAGGTTCTGTCTTCTGGGGTTTACAAGTTCTATGTTTCTTAAAATTCGCTGATTAAAAATTTTAAAAAGATAGGTATCACACCTGAAAGCAGTGGCCCCAGCTCTGTGCTGTGGGACATCACATGTTCTAAACAGTGATAGAGAAAGGGCTGGGGAGTGGCAGCTGGAATCTCTGCTTCCGTCTGAACATCTGGACACACATATCAGAGAACCTTTGCATTAAATGGACTGCTCGATCTATTTGGTGACTGAATGGCTGTGTGGTGAGGGGAGAACCCTAGGCAGTCTGGAGACTGAGGTGCCATTCTCGGCTAGAGACACCACTGAAAGAAGAGATGGGCTGGCTACTAAAGACAAGTGTCAGTTGAATAAATGTCTTTAAACCTACAAAGTATTAACAGCAATCATACTCAGTGCCATACAGGGAATCAGAATTTAAGAGGAAGATTTGATATGTACCCAAATGATTGTAATAGCTTTGATGCAGACAACATCAGATACATCCGATCAAAGAAACATGAGTGAAGAGTTCCAGAACAAGGAAGCAGCCCTGCCCAGTTAGAATTAGAAAGCCTTTCAAGAAGAAGGAGTGTTTCATCAAGCATCCAGGGTGGCCAGAGCATGGACACAGGATGCCCCGGGCAGCAGGGATGGCACCAGCAAGGCCTGGGAGCAGGAGGCAGCAGGGGAGCACACTGAAGGAGCTGGTGTTTGGAGGGTGGGTGCACCAAGGGGAGGAAAGAAGATGAGGCCAGGGAGGGGGCTAGAGCCCAAACCCCCAGGCATGAGTGCCAGGGTTAGCTGATTGCACATCGTTCTCTAGAAAGCCCCCCAATACAGCAAAGCACACTTGAAACTGCAGGTCAAGAAAGGTGTGTCTGGAGGAAAATAAGTGGCAACAAGAAATTACCATGGAGATAGGGTGTTGGGCGGTACCGCCAAGGCAAGGGGAAAGAGAAGGGTGTTTTGATTCCAGAGTGAGGAACTGGCCAGACAGGACTTTAGAGAAAAGGATAAAACCCTTCCTAAAGCAAAGAGCATAGGCCAACGGAGGAAGTAGGGTCTAGTGTGTGCTGATTGTGCCAGACAGAGCTGCTCAAGGCCTCTTGTGAGGGGTTAAGTCACTTCCATGTCCAGGAGAAACATGGCTTTTTCCCTGCCACTGCGGACTTGGGAAGAAAGTGTATCCCTCCACACTGCCAAGACCCTCCACCTTCCACTATTTATCACCCCTCTACCTAGTTGTAGGGCCAGCTGTATCAGTGGGCAAAGTTACTTCTCTGAAGTGATGTGAAAGTAGGTCCTCCACCCAGAAAATATGTATCCGCCAGCATCAGCCACATAACAGGCTCCCAGGGGCCCGTCCATCTAGCCATGTTAAAGCCAACCCTGGAATTCCTGAACTAGGTGGTCAGGTGGACCAAAGTTAAGGGAGATGCGTGATATCAATACATAGGCACCAAGTCAATGGCATTTTCTGAAAAAGGAGGAAAAATTGGCTTCAACAGAAAATAAATCTAAAACTGTTCATAGTATTTAAATAATAAATATTATTGCCTCATCATCCTATTGTTGAGCTGCACACATTTACCTCACAAAGTAGAAAAGCCTCTCTACTTTTGGGTGATCAAAACAAATGGAGATGATTTGTCCAGGGTGATTGGACTGGAGGCCAGGACAAAACCAGTTGTCTTGGTTGGCCTTCTTAGTGGATAAGAAGTACCTATATTAACTCCCTTCCTTCATCTTTTCCTCCAACCCGGAGGGACTTGGAATTATTTACATTTTGAGTGGACTCTCTAGCTAATCAAAAAGACGAATTTGGAGTCCTAGAGTTAAAATCACAATGTCTAAATGGCACTCAGGGATAAATTACATCTCACTGTTTCCCAAAATGACCAGGTAAAATTCAGAAGGACATGGAACTTTGGAAATTTTACCAGGGCTCTGGAAATTCTGACACTTGATGTCCACCATTGGCCAGCTAGTATCTAAAATAGGCAATTTAACTGGAAAACAGATCCTTAAGAACCACTAGTTCCATTTACTAAAACAGCACTGGGTTTGAAGTCAAATCTTGCTCTCACTCTGACAGTAACTTGCTGTATGTCCTTAGACGAGTCTAGTCTCCTCTCTGGGCTCATAGATAAAATAAAGAGGACATTCTAGATTGCCTACTTCAGGTTTCTTTCCAGCTGTGACATTGTATGATTCATCTATGATTCTTCAACTCTGGCGTAGGCTGTTATATCTAAGATTAGGATTTCCTTAAGAATGAAAAGATTGACAAATTTTGGTCCAAAGCCTCTGATATGGCCATGAAAAGATGCCCTGACTCTCAGCTGACTCACGCTGGACTCCATCAGTGCTGAAAACTCCCCAAGACTGAGCTGGACTGGAAAGCTCCCCAAAGACCACCTCTGAGGAGCAGGCATCTTTAGTCATGTCCAGTACTTGGAATTATGGCTCAAACATCTGGCCATCAACAATTACAGAAAATGAACAGGGGAAGACTGAAAGCTGATCCGCCTCCAACCCTGCCTCCTGGCTTCTACGGCCAAGCAAGCTTCCTGTAGAGAGGCAGCAGGGTGGGGCTGTGTACTCATACAGGAGCTGGGTTTCTTTATTTTTTGTGCCAAACTCCAATGTGAGCACATTAGCTGCTCTTACTCAGCCTAGGATTGGGACTAGAAGAACAAAAGATTATTTGGTTTATGTCAGCTAGAATTTTCTCACTAAGCCAAGGGTTTCGTCCTTGGGCAGAAGAGGCAGAGAGGATTGCACAATAAAACTAGAAGTAAAAGAAAGAGGCCCTGGTGGGTAAGAGACTGGAGTCTGCTTAAACCTCAGTAGACCTTTCCCTACCCAAAATTGACACTGGGCAGGTGAATTGACCACACAGTAGTACCATAATGAATGGGAGAGACCTTAAAAGCAGGACCACGGGTAGCTTCACAGGCTGTACACTGAACACCCGAGGGGCGCCCTTCAGAGGCATTGTAACATTGCTTTCTGGAATTGTGTGCAGTGCACAACCTGTACATCTGCATGAGACAGATCCATCAGATAGCCAAAGGAGGATGAGCAAAAGGCAGTTGAGGGGTCTCACTTCTTCTCTCTCAGTTGTAGACTGTAGAGCCCCAGGAGAGCTGGAACACGGGCTGGTCACCTTCTCCACAAGGAACAACCTCACCACATACAAGTCTGAGATCAAATACTCCTGTCAGGAGCCCTATTACAAGATGCTCAACAATATCACAGGTAAGCCCTCCATGCTAAGCCATCCCACTCCCGTTTCACACTCTCGGGGCCTCAGGGTTGGACTGGGGGCCGAGACAGCTCTGAAAGGAAGAACTGCTCATAAGTGTGTAGAGCCTGATAATGCAAAACGTGTCACTCACACATCTCCTGAGGTTCTCACTTTCCATGAGCTTGTGTTACTGTGCCCATGTGGAGATGCAGAAACAGTCTCAAAACCAAAAAGCAGCCTTTTTTGTTTTTAACTTTAAATCTAGCACTGATTTACTAATGAGTTGTTGGTGGGAGCGTGAAGGAGTCACACATTGACACAACTAAGGGAAGAAACGAGACCCTAAAGGAAGCCTAGAATCCCCCAAGTTAAACTCCTTCATGTGGTCTGAGGCTGAGTTGGGGTTTCCAAAAAATGGCCAGTATTACTGCTTCACCCAGTCTCTGCCTTGGCTGCTGGGTGAGGGCAACATCTCACCAGGCCAGACCCATTCTGCAGGTAAGGGACCTTCCTTCAAAGACCTGTTCCCCTGGTACGGACAGGGGTCCAGGCAGGGTTGGGGAGTGAGGAGCAGATCCTCTGTCTCCCCAGGTAGCCCAGCATATCCCCTGACCACAGCTCAAGCACAGCCATAGCAGTCCCTGTCCAGGCCTCACCCATGCCACCTGGCAGAGACCCCTGGCTGCCCCAGGGGCTGGGCAGCAGCACACTGGCCAGAGGGTGAAGGACCAGCAATAACCTGCCCATTGGCCACACTGGGGGTTTGGGAGGAACTGGAAGGAGAAGTGCTTAGAGACATAACCCGCCTCTCCCTGCCTTGTGGCAGCCAAACACCCCCTCACATGCACTCATAGTCCCTAGCAGAAAAGGAACTCTCAGGGAGAAAGGAGGGCCCATCGGCTCTGCCTCTCTGGCATGCAAGCACTGAGAACATTCTCCTGACTCATCTAAGCCTCCAACTCCTCTTTGTTTTTGTTTTTGAGACAGGGTCTCACTCTGTCACCCAGGCTGGAGTGCAGTGGCGTGATCTCGGCTCACTGCAACCTCCACCTCCTGGGTTCAAGCAATTCTCTTGCCTCAGCCTCCCAAGCAGCTGTGATTACAGAAGCTTGCCACCATGCCCAGCTAATTTTTGAATTTTTAGTAGAGACTGGCTTTTGCCATGTTGGTCAGGCTGGTCTCAAACTCCTGACTTCAAGTGATCTGCCCGCCTCAGCCTCCCAAAGTGCTGGGATTACAAGCGTGAGCCACTGCATCTGGCCCCAAGTCCTCATTTTTAAAAGAGGGAAGAGTTACAAAGCTCTTAGAGCTATTTCAAAATGCCAGTGAGACGGTGGCCACAAATGTATGCTTATTAAAGAGTCTGTCAAATGGAGAAGAAAGGAAAGGGCATCTGTGCAACAGGGAGCCATGTGAGCCCAGGTCTTTGGGACAAGTGAGGTGGAGGTGCCTTCCAGGACCTGGGCAGCGTGGGGTGGGGAGGGGAGCGGTCCTCAGCCAGGCAGGAGTAGGATTCCCCAGAGCTTTGGACAGACACCATGCTGAAGAGTGTGGTGTTTATTTTTCCGGGTGACAGCAGCCATTGGTGATTCTGAGCTGAGAAAGGACATGGTCAGATTCCCATTTTAGAAAGATCCTTCATGTTGCAAAGGGAGTTTGATAGAGGGACTAGGATGGTAGCCCTGTGGGTATTTGAAGATATTTGGAGGTTAATTGGTCCCTTTGGAGGATTGTATCCCAGAGAGTACCTGCCACATTCTTCCTCATTCTTCTTAGTACATCTAGGCTCAGAGACAATAGTATCTGAGCCTAGATGACCATTTGGAGGACTTTGTAATAACTCACTTTAGAGAAATTAAATACCCAGATCTATTTTCCATGTGTTACAAATCAACCATTTTCTCCCTCTTTTAACCTCTTTCACTAATCCAGGTATATATACTTGTTCTGCCCAAGGAGTCTGGATGAATAAAGTATTGGGGAGAAGCCTACCCACCTGCCTTCCAGGTACCTCACCCTCCAAATCCTTTGCCTCACAGTTTTCCATCTAAGGCCCTAGGACCCCAGGTTTTCTGGCTGTTAACAGGGAGATGGGGGACAGGGGAGGTGATGCTTTGGTTGCTTTTTAAGAGACGTCTTCAAAAGGTTAAAGGTCAGAGAAGCCTTGCTTCTCACCTTCTCAAACCAGCCTGTATTTTCTGCCTGCTCCGTAACTCTGAGAGCCCTCCTGTCCCCTCTCTGTGCCCTTGCCACAAGCTTTTTCATATAACACAGTTTGTGTGTGCGTCTGCTCTTGTGCCAGGGAAATTTAAAAAGTGGGCACCCTGTCCTCAAGCACTCACCATGCCATCGAGGAGATGATAAGACAAACAACATCATGATAAGACAGAGTGAGAAATTCTTTCTTCCAAACAGCAACGTAGTCAAGCCTTTCCGATTCCCATGGTTTACTTACTGACTCCACTTCAAAACGGAAAGAAAATTTTGTGGTAACAGGAAGTGTTACTGTGCATACAGATTTTGAGGATATTTGCTTTAGCATTAAAAGTATAGGCCGGGCATGGTGGCTCATGCCTGTAATCCCAACACTTTGGGAGGCAAAGGCGGGTGGATCATCTGAGATCAGGAGTTCAAGACCAGCCTGGTCAACACAGTGAAACCCCATCTATACTAAAAATAGAAAAAAATTAGCCAGGCGTGGTGGTGCGCATCTGTAATCCCAGCTACTCGGGAGGCTGAGAGAGGAGAATTGCTTGAACCCAGGAGGCAGAGGCTTGAACACAGGAGGCTTGAACACAGGAGGCTTGAACACAGGAGGCAGAGGCTACAGTGAGCCGAGATTGCACCATTGCACTCCAGCCTGGGTGCCAGAGCTAGACTCTGTCTTGAAAAATAAATAAATAAATAAATGAATAAATAGTATGGGTGATTTGCATTGCAATCACATTGTGTAGCTATTCAAGTCGACTTAGAAAAGTGTAGCCCCAAAATGCACACTCTAGGGTTAAACAAATAATCCACAAAAAGTTAAATTTAATATTCACAACAATTTACATTTTTCTAAAATGTAATATTAAATTTTAAAGTGTAAAATTTAATATTCACAACAATTTACTTTTTTTAAAAAAAAGCAAGAATGGCAGTAGTTTAATGATACAATCACTCAAGACAGCATTGAGGAATACTGAAAATTAAGTGCCTTGTCTAATCCCATCTGCATGTTTGCACAAACAGCAGGAAATTTGCAATATGGTTAAGCATTGGGTGATATTTGTATTTTGCTGAATGAGAGTGTTGGGTAAACTGACATAGTGTATTATATTAACGGTACATTTCAGTAACCCTACAGTATACAGTATAAAGTAGCTATACTAGTATACGGTAGGTATATTAGTCTGTTCTCACACTGCTGATAAAGACATACCCAAGACTGGGTAATTTACACAGAAAAAGAGGTTATTGGACTCACAGTTCCACATGGCTGGAGAGGCCTCACAATCATGGTGGAAGGTGAAAGGCACATCTTACATGGTGGCAGGCAAGAGAGAAATGAGACGTAGCCAGTTTGGGACATAGCCAAACCATATCAGGAGGCTTCTAGATATCAGATTAGACACGAAAATTGAAAGGCTATGGAGTTGTCTACCATTCATCCTTAAGAAGTGAAGAACGTGTTAGCATTTGGGAGTCAGGTTTCGACCATCACAGGTGCCATGGGATCCCAGAGAAGAAGGAAGTAATAATGCCTGGTTGTCTATGAGTGAAGGGGTAAGAACTGACTAGGAAGGGTTCACGTAAGAGGTCTTTATTTCTAAGAAAAACTTATGAGGATGTGGAATAAGGGAATGTTCATCCCACCCATTCTACTGATTCCACTTACCTCAATTAGGCTTGCCCAGAAGTACACCCAAGGACTCCAGGCAGTGAAGCCTCAGAGAAGAGAGGAATGGTGGAGCTGTAGAGGAATGGTGGAGCTGTAGCAAACCAGAGGATCTAATCCCCATTTTGCTAAAAGACCATGTGAGCCAAAAAAAGCTAGGGATAGATTCCACGCTGGAAACCCATGTGGCCACCTCTGGAAGGGGAAGAAGCCCTGGGCAAGGAGTCAAGGCCCTAGGTACTAATACTGATGCTGCCATTTCCTAACTGTGATCTTTGGTAAGTAATTTCATGTCTCTGGGTCTGGGATCCCATACCTCAGAAGTAAAGCATCAGGACCAAGAGACCTATGATATTCTATGACCTTTTTTTTTGTTTTGAGACAGAGTTTCGCTCTTGTTGCCCAGGCTGCATGCAATGGTGCAATCTTGGCTCACTGCAATCTCTGCCTCCTGGGTTCAAGCAATTCTCTTGCCTCAGCCTCTCGAGTAGCTGGGATTACAGGCATGCGCCACCATGCCTGACTTTTTTTTTTTTTTTTTTGAATTTTTAATAGAGACAGGGTTTCTCCATGTTGGTCAGGCTGGTCTCGAACTCCCCACATCAGGTATCCACCCACCTCGGCTTCCCAAAGTTCTGGGATTACAGGCATGAGCCATGTGCCCAGCTATTCTATGACTTTTAATGGTCGACATCCTCTGTTTGTACAAAGCATCTTGGATACAATGAGTCATGACATTATTTTAACACCCAGTGTTGGGCAGAACCATGGTGTATCATTGGACTAGGCCAGAAATTTGTAAATTCTCTCTTTGCAAAACACTGTGATTGAACCAGGATGCAAGCCAAGATGGAGAAGGCCATCTCATCTATTGTCAAAAGGCCCACCATTTCAGGGGGCCTGCTAAGCAAATATTACTTGCCCTTTTATTTTATAAATGAGAAAACTATCTGAATAGTGTAGTGATTTGCACAAAGCTACTTGTAGAAAGTCAGAAGCAGAGCTGAAAGGTGAATTCAATACTTTTGATGGCAACATAAGCAATGCCGAGCCATTCTTTTACCATGATCATGTTTTATGCCATCCTCAGGAACCTTGAATCCTAGAGTATCACATTTTTTTTAAAAGACCCTCCCTCGGTAACCACTGTCCTCTAGAACCCAAATCTGGCTTCAGCATAGCCAAAGCTGTAACATTTCAAGAAGATCCCTTTCTCCCAGGAAAGACTGGGTGGGGAATGGCAGCAGCCCATAAGAATGACCCCATTTTAATGAGCTCTCCCAAGAGCTTGTTGCATCATTCAGCCTCTTAAAAGGACAAGAACACATCAAGGAGAAAAACAGATTTCAGTGGAGATATGAAGCTAAACTCAGGATAAACAGGTTCGAGTTCTGGCTTTCCCATTAACAACTTTGAGTAAGTCACTTGCCTTCTCTGAACTTCCATGTTTCCATCTATAAATTAGCTGTTCCCCAAGGTCTCTCCAGATCTGATCTGTGACCTGCAGTGTGCCACCGGCACCTTGGTTGGAGAAAGGTACCGTTTAGTACTGGCTTTGTTGTGACCACGGACCAAGCCACAGATGTGTCCCTTACCAGATTAGGGCCTTGAAGCACTAAATATATGTAGGACCAGTTGCAGAGCTGCGTTGAGATGTTGCCTTGCAGCTTGCTACTTGTAATTGGAAGGCTGACCCTCAACTTTGAAAGGCCAGGCCACAGAGAGTTACAAAGACCAGTTCACATCTGGCCTGGGGTGAATGGCAGGGTGCCCCAGGATCAAGCAAGAAGCATTTGGCCTCAGGAAGAAGAGCATCTGAAAAGCATTAGGTTGCTAAAAGCCTGCTCTCCCAAAGTTGCCAAGAAAACTCAAATGTTCCATGGTGTCTAAAGGATTGTCAAAAGCACCCAGGCCAAGGAGTGTAGCCTGGCCATTTGGAACCAGGAGGAGGCCCACACTCATAGTAGGTCTACCTCCAAGACCCAAGCACCCTGCCTGGGAAGGGCCATGCAAGCACGTTCTTAGCCAGCGGGAGCCTGGTGCCGAAGACCTTCTGATCACTGGCCAGAGGCATTTGGCTGCAGGAGGCTGGTGGTGCATGTGCATGCTCAGGGTGCAACTCAGTGGAATGAAGTTCGCTCAGATCTTTCTCCTTCCCCTAAAGGTACTACACAGCTCCTGAGTGCAATGATGGGTGGCCCAGAGTAGGGTCCATGCATCATTGCTTATAGATTATGCCACCTTTCCCCAACCCTGGATGCCCTGGACCTTAATCCATGGGCATCAATTTATAGCAAGATTCTTTTAGGACAGAGAAGAAAAGGTTTGAGGTCCTATGCCCATGGTCTTAATACCTGTTGAGTCAGTGTAGGATACAAGACTTAGAATCTAGTTAAGCTCCTCCTATCTGACTTAAGAGTCATATCCTTTTGGGCTAGTCACTTAAACTCAGGAGGTTTACTCACCTAGAAAATGGTAATGGTCAAGGCAAATAAAATGAAAATTAAAGGATCCCTGGAATTTGAAGGATCCCTGGAGATCATTGTGACCAAATGCCTCATTTGGCAGATCAAAAATTGAAATCCAGAGAGGGAAATTTACTGACTCAGAGTCACATGGGAAATGAAAGAGAAAAGCCAGGTCAAGGCTTCCAGCATCTTTGTTCCCAGTCTAGCGTTTGCTGTGACCTGCTAGATGGTTTTTTAGGTTCCTTCCATCTCTCTGTCCCCATGGACAGAAAACTTTCAGAAGTTTTCTAGGTTCCCATAGCATGGACCACTTCTGAAATAAGACCTGCCTTTCTAGAGAAGGAAGGGGAGAAGTGACCACTACTGGAAATAGATGGCTGTAAATGGTCCGGGTCACAAGTGGTCTTAGCCAGAGGTGGTTTAGGATAGAGAAAGCCCAAGTACAGAGTGGTCCAGTCCAGAGACAGTCCCAGCTACAGAAGAGCCAGACTAGAGATGGGCCAGCCTAGAGAGACTTAGACCCAAAATGACCCTGAGTAGAGCTCTCCCAGGCTAGCATGACTCAGGCAGGTGAGGGTCCCACAGTGGCATAATCTATAGTGGGTGAGATGTGAATTTCTCTTTGTGGCTCCTGTCATATGGCTGACCTGACCAGTCTCTGTCTCTTGTCCCTGCTCTCTCTTTCTCCTTACAGAGTGTGGTCAGCCCTCCCGCTCCCTGCCAAGCATGGTCAAGAGGATCATTGGGGGCCGAAATGCTGAGCCGGGCCTCTTCCCATGGCAGGCCCTGATAGTGGTGGAGGACACTTCGAGAGTGCCAAATGACAAGTGGTTTGGGAGTGGGGCCCTGCTCTCTGAGTCCTGGATCCTCACAGCAGCTCATGTGCTGCGCTCCCAGCGTAGAGACACCACAGTGATACCAGTCTCCAAGGAGCACGTCACCGTCTACCTGGGCTTGCATGATGTGCGAGACAAATCGGGGGCGGTCAACAGCTCAGCTGCCCGAGTGGTTCTCCACCCAGACTTCAACATCCAAAACTACAACCACGATATAGCTCTGGTGCAGCTGCAGGAGCCCGTGCCCCTGGGACCCCACGTTATGCCTGTCTGCCTGCCAAGGCTTGAGCCTGAAGGCCCGGCCCCCCACATGCTGGGCCTCGTGGCCGGCTGGGGCATCTCCAATCCCAATGTGACAGTGGATGAGATCATCAGCAGCGGCACACGGACCTTGTCAGATGTCCTGCAGTATGTCAAGTTACCCGTGGTGCCTCACGCTGAGTGCAAAACTAGCTATGAGTCCCGCTCAGGCAATTACAGCGTCACGGAGAACATGTTCTGTGCTGGCTACTATGAGGGCGGCAAAGACACGTGCCTTGGAGATAGCGGTGGGGCCTTTGTCATCTTTGATGACTTGAGCCAGCGCTGGGTGGTGCAAGGCCTGGTGTCCTGGGGGGGACCTGAAGAATGTGGCAGCAAGCAGGTCTATGGAGTCTACACAAAGGTCTCCAATTATGTGGACTGGGTGTGGGAGCAGATGGGCTCACCACAAAGTGTGGTAGAGCCCCAGGTGGAACGGTGAGCTGACTTACTTCCTCGGGGCCTGCCTCCCCTGAGTGAAGCTACACTGCACTTCCAACAGCACACTCCACATTACTTATCAGACCAAATGGAATGGAACACACTGACCTAGCGGTGGCTTCTCCTACCGAGACAGCCCCCAGGACCCTGAGAGGCAGCAGTGTGGTATAGAGAAAAGGCTCTAGGCAGGAGACCTGCGTTCCTGAGCTTGTCCAAGTCTCTTTCCCTGTCTGGGCCTCACTCTACCCAGTAATACAATGCAGGAGCTCAACCAAGGCCTCTGTGCCAATTCCAGCACTCCTTTCCAGGCCATGCTTCTTACCCCAGTGGCCTTTATTCACTCCTGACCACTTATCAAACCCATCGGTCCTACTGTTGGTATAACTGAGCTTGGACCTGACTATTAGAAAATGGTTTCTAACATTGAACTGAATGCTGCATCTGTATATTTTCCTGCTCTGCCTTCTGGGACTAGCCTTGGCCTAGTCCTTCCTCTAGGAGAAGAGCATTCAGGTTTTGGGATATGGCTCATAGCCAAGCCCCTCTCTCTTAGTGTAATCCCTTGGAGCACCTTCATGCCTGAGGTTTCTCTCCCAAAAGCTTCTTGCAGTATAAGCCTTATCCCTTATGTTCCCCATTAAAGGAATTTCAAAGGACATGGAGAAAGTTGGGAAGGTTTGTGCTGACTGGTGGGAGCAGAATAGCCATGGGAGGCCCACCAAGCCCTTAAATTCCCATTGTCAACTCAGAACACATTTGGGCCCATATGCCACCCTAGAACACCAGCTGACACCATGGGTGTCCACACCTGCTGCTCCAGACAAGCACAAAGCAATCTTTCAGCCTTGAAATGTATCATCTGAAAGGCTACCTGAACCCCAGACCCAAATATGGGGGCTTAGTCGATTACCTGGAAAAAGAAAAGACCCACACCAAGTCCTGCTGTGCTTTTGGGCAGGAAAATGGAAGAAAGAGTGGGATGGGCACATTGGAAGTCACCCAAATCCTGCCAGGCTTCCTGGCATCCCTGGGGCATGAGCTGGGCGGAGAATCCACCCCGCAGGATGTTCAGAGGGACCCACTCCTTCATTTTCCAGAGTCAAGGGAATCAGAGGCTCACCCATGGCAGGCAGTGAAAAGAGCCAAGAGTCCTGGGTTCTAGTCCCTGCTCTGCCCCCAACTGGCTGTATAACCTTTGAAAAATCATTTTCCTTTTCTGAGTCTCTGGTTCTTCATCAGCAACAGGAGGGCATAAGGTCCCCTGCAGCTTCCTTCTAGCTGGAGCTTCCCTGACTGCTAGCAGCCTCTCTAGCCCTCACAGGGCTGATTGTTCTCCTTCTCCCTGGAGCTCTCTCGCCTGGAAATCTCCATCACAGCAAGGTAGCCAGAGAAGCCCCTGAGAGGGAATGATTGGGAAGTATCCACTTCTCCAACCGGCTCATCAAAGCACACTCCTATGTCTATGAATGGCACATGTAAAGGATGTTCTATTTTGTATCTTTTCTATCATATGCTTCACCACTCTGTAAAGGGCCTCTGCATTGTTGCTCCCGTCAGGGGTCTAAAGTGGAAATAAACCCTCGTGGATAACCAACAGCCTTGGCTTACAGGTTTTGTTATTGTTGGGGAAGTGTGTTCATTTGCTTTGACTTTTTTTGAAAAGAAATTGGCCTCCTCATTAAACCAAAATCTCCCTTGTTGCAGAAAAAGTACAACTTTTGGTATCTGGACATTATCCAAGAGGTAATGAGGAAAGGATATGGTTATTGATGTGTCTCCTTCTCAGAGGCTGCTCGTTCCTTCATTTAAGTGCCTGCCATTTAAGTCCTTGCCTTCAAAGGACTTGAGCCTGAAGGCCCATCCCCCACGTGCTGGGCCTCATGACAGACTAGGGCATCTCCAGTCCCAATGTGACATTGGATGAGATCATCAGCAGCAACACACGGACCTTGTCAGATGCTCTGCAGTATGTCAAGTTACCCGTGGTGCCACACACTGAGTGCAAAACCAGCTATGAATCCCGCTCAGGCAACTATAGTGTCACGGAGAACATATTCTGTGCCAGCTAGTTTCTAGTGCCAGTTTCAAAGGGTTGAAACTGGCATGCAAGACAAGCTTATGTGCATATAGGTCTTACATAGGCAAAAGGAGTTAAATGTAAAAGGAACAGAGATTTAAGTACTATAGGAACTTAAAGAAAGGGCTATTTCGTACAGCTGGAGGGGCTTGGAATAGCTTTGCAGAGGCTTCAAAGGATGCGTGGGAGATAGGAGGGAAGGGGCAGAGTGGAAAAAAGCATGAAAGCTGGCCATGGTTGAAGTGAGAGCGGTGGACATTGAGTGGGAAGAGTTTTAAAAGGCATACTCTATTTGAACTGTCCTGAAATGAGTGATTCTCTAAGTTTGGGGTATGTGAGAATCACTTGGGGTGCTGGTGAAAGATGCAGACTGCTGGGTCTCACCCACTGGAAAATTTGAATTCAGTATGTCTGAGGGTGGGCAGCATGGTGTGGAAAGTGGACAGGAAGGGGCTGAGCTAGGAAAGCAGTTATGCAACTTCTGCAACTGTCCTGATGACGGATAGTGCAGACCCACCAGCCATAGGGCTGTGACAGTGCAGACGGGAGGAGGGGCGGTTTAAATAGATTTAAGTGGTATATACAGCAGGGCTTGGCCTATAGGCATCTCTTGATAAGTTCAAGCATGAGTGGCACGTGATAGTGAAGTCTCACCGTGGGACGCACTCATGGTTCGCCTTTGTTTTTGGTTTGTACCATAATGAAAATGCCATCCTTTTTACACTATTGAGAATGAAAATAAGAGCTTATTTATGCTTTGCACTTTATGGTTTGAAGGACTATCGTGTCTCATGTTCTATTACATTTCCAATTTTTGTTTTCCTTTTGATACTTGGACTTTATGTTGTGACATATTGAGGTACTGAGGCATGGTGAGGTTACATAGAGAGCACTTTGTGACATGGAGTCAGGGAGACACATCACTCTCCTTCTCCTAGGGATTTACTAGCAGCTTAGTGACTCATTGAACATGGGGTTGAAGAATAGGGAGGCAACAAGGATGTGATTGATTCAGACATTAGCAGGCATCTAGAATAACAAAGGGGAGAAATTTAGTGAAGGGTGGATACTTGGGCTTGGTTTCACTGAGCTGGAAGAGTTTATGAGCAATCCAGCTGGAAATGTAAGCAGGCAGTAAAGAATGGTGAGTTTTAGAGGACAGGGCAGATTTAAAGACACTGATTTGAAGTTCATCAGCGCATGGGTAGTACAATGGCATAGAGGTGGAGGGCATCATCTACGAGAAACTTACAGATACGAAAAGGAGACCAAGGCCTGGGGCCAAATGGGTGAAACACCAGCATCATGGAAGGCATGAAGAAAAGAGAGGCCCCAAGGGAAAAAAAAGGGGAGGGGAAGGGATCAGAAACACAGGGAGAAAAGTGCTTCAGAAGCCAAGAGGAGGAGTTGTAAAGAGGGATGAAGTAGTCAACAGCACCCAATGCTGCTAAGAGTCCCAATGAAGGACTCCAGGATGGAAGTTCCTTAGGAGAGGAATCAAGTCTCCATCGTCATCCCTGAGGGTTACGCAGGCAGGAGGCTCCATGTGTGAGTTTCAAGTCTCTAGGACTTCTCTCTTCCTTTGTCCTCTCTCTCTCGGTCCTCTCTCTGTACTCCCTCCTTCCTCTCTCTCCAGCCTTCTCAGTCTCCCAGGATGGGCTTTTAGCTCTTTTCTCAGAGGTAGGAAACTGCCCATGCATCTTCCCTAAGCCCTATGGTAAAAATTACATGTTCAGTTCTCCATGATTTGGTTCCTTGAAACCTACAAATTTTTTATTCTTACTATGAAGCCTGACTCTTCAAAATGAAAGTCTGTCTTACCAGACTTTGGTTTCTGCTTTGCTCTTTCAAGTCAAAGCCTTATCCAGCCTTTGCTTAAAACCGTGGATGCTCCAGCTTCAATGGCTTGGGAGCCACAGTGCACAGTGAATTCCTAGGGATGAAAAATGTATCTGATAAGATTCAAAAAATAGTATCCTACTCTGTATGTAGATGTCATGGTTGAAGTTCCATTTATGGTCTCAGAGACATTTTATTTCCATCTACTATTTGTAGACCTGTTAAATATTCAAATGGCTGCCTATTTCCAAGTTTGTGCAGTACATGGCACTTTTCTTCTTCTGAATCCGGCTCCAAAGGGGGAGGAAGAATGTGGGAAAGGAGTGTCAACTCGTCTTTTCAGAAGCTTTACTATAGAAGGGAGGAGAAGGAAAGACTGTGGAATGAATGGCGAATGGGGAAATGGAAGCTGATTTTTAGGATGAAAAGTCTTGACTGTGTTTTGGAGGCATAGAATAAGGAGAGATGAAAAATACAGGAGACAGGTGATGATCTCCAAGGCCAGGTCTCCAAGAGTTCAAAAGTTAACAGATCCAGAGTGAAAAATTAGTTCTGGAGACAATAAAGTTTATAGGAAGAAGAGATGATGAGGAGGACAGTTCCCACTCAGTGGGATTCCCACTCAGGGAGTTCCCACTCAGTGGGATTCCCACTCAGGGAGTTCCCACTCAGTGGGATTCCCACTCAGGGAGTTCCCACTCAGTGGGATTCCCACTCAGGGAGTTCCCACTCAGTGGGATTCCCACTCAGGGAGTTCCCACTCATTGGGCTCTGAGCGTCTGTTGGGAATGGAAGCAGGGCATTAGCTTGGGGAAGCTGGCTGTGGGCATGTGGAATGATGCTGGGAGGTGCTGAGGCTGCATCAAGGTTGTGGATACAGAGCATTTATCTGTGATTTTCTCCAGCCTGGTGACAGCTACAAAGGTAGCAGATGACTGCCTGGATCCAGGGGCTTGGGTTATGAGTGTTCTGGGAAGCCACATAGTTAAAAGTTTATGGGGCTGGCCAGAGTAAGAAAAGCCCAGAGTTGGGAGTCAGGAGACCTAGAATTATAGTCTTGCTACTAACTCATGGAATACCTTTTGGAAGTCAATTTCCCTCTCCGGGCCTTGGTTTCTTTAGCTGAATGATGAAAGGGATAGACCAGATGGTCTCCAAGGGCTATTCAGTTGTAAAGTGTGTATGTGGGAGCGTGTCTGTCAATCCAAGCCAGTGGAAAACGGGATGGAGCAGGCAGACACTGTGGTGGAGGGGATCTTCAACTCCACAAGGCCCTGAGGAAGGGCTTCTCTGAGGAGAGAAGATTCATGTGGCTGGAGCATAATGATTCTTTATTAGCTGTGACTCTTTCATTTGTAAGTGACATAAACCCAACATAAGCAGCTTACAGGGAAAAAAGTTAATTTACAGGCACACATAACTGAAAAGGCTGTACCAAAAGGCTTCACATATAATTAGATCAAAGGGCTCAGCTATTAGGGTGCAATCTCTCTCTCTCTTCGCCCCTCAACTTTCAGCTCCACTTTTCTTCATCATTCTCAGCAGACTCTTAATGAAGTGATTGTTGGCAGATCTGGGCTTATGGCTAATAGCTTGGCAATTCCAGTAGAGAATGACTTTCTCGTAATATGTTTAGCAAAATTCTCAAGTAAGGCTTTCATTGGTCCAGCCAAGATCACATTCTCATCTCTGAGCAATTGCTGTGACCAGAAAGTGCATGGCTTTGATCAGTCACATTCCTATCCCTGAAACCAGAGGTGAGGTCAATCCAACTCTAGCTGCATAGACTAAGAATAAGGAAAGTGCAGCCTCCAAAGAAAAATTGGGATGCTATTATCAGGAAGGTCAATTAATGGTGGAGGAGCAAAAATAGTAGATGTTCCTAACAGGGTGATGAGCTGGGAGCTCTGGCAGTGGGCAAGATGGAGCCCAGAATCTGATCTGTCTCTCCCTCCCTCCCTTGGATGCAGTGTGTGGGCTTCCCAAGTTCTCTCGGAAGCTGATGGCCAGGATCGTCAATGGACGCCCAGCCCAGAAAGGCACCACTCCCTGGATTGCCATGCTGTCACACCTGAATGGGCAGCCCTTCTGCGGGGGCTCCCTTCTAGGTAAGGAGAAGGTGGAAGGAGTGGAAGCTAAGGAACTGAACCCCCTCCTTGGAGACTGACCAAGATTTCTTCATTGAGAATCATTGTGCACACTAGCATCAGGGTGCAGAAGCACAGTGTGGTAGAGAGTTCTTGACTAGACTGGATCCCGGTCTGTCTCTGGCACTGGGAAGGACAAAGTCAGGGAGTCTCTCAGCCATGAATAATAGTATATGGAGGTCAAAGACAGGGCATGCCAGGGCTGTGAGTTCAGGGAGAGCCAGGAAACTCACCCTTGGGGATCAGGGAAGGTCGATTTACAAGGACTTTGAACGCTATGCTTAGGAATTTCTATCTTGTCTTGAATGCTGCTTTAGGTTGTTAAGTATGTTCTGGAAAGTTCTCTCCAAAGGCAGCATTGATAAAAAGGAGGGTGAAACTGGAGACCAGGAGATCAGTGAGGCATCCATTGCAGTGGTGGGGAGAGAAGGCATATAGCCTCAGAGTAAGAACAGGGTATGATGAATGGAAATAAGGCGGCAGATTCGATAACACTGGGAAATAGGACTGTCACCTTTGGAATGGAATGTGGGTGGGAGTGGGAGCAAGAATGAAAACAGCCAATGGCTCTCCCTGACACCGTTTGGTCCAGGCAATCTAAGATCTATTCCAGTTGTGATGTCAAAAGAAAACTGAATAGCAATCTAGGCTATCTAGGCCACTTCTACATTGGATCCCACCCCCGAGGAAGAAGGCCCGGCTTGGCCCATCTCTGCATGGGCAACTCCCAGGCTGATGGGCATGCCTCTCACTCAGCCTCACCCTCCTCCAGATCCAACCAGGGGTGGACAGCTCTGGGGCAGGGATCCCTTTGGCAAGGCATCAGGTCTGGGCTAGAGCTGCAGCCAAAGCACCAGGGCTACATAAATCCCTACTCTGCAAGGAATTTATCCTTACATTCTCACAGGCCCAAAGATGAATGGTCTCACTCAAAGGAGTCCCCCAGAGAGGTAAAGAGAGTGAGGGAAGGTATTATAGGGCCAGACAGGGCTGAGGGCAGTGCAGTGGGAGCAGAGTCGGGGTGAGGACTAAGGGAGAGAAGGGAAGGGAGACAGAGGACCAGAATTGGAAAGACAACAATGGAGAGGACAGAGAGAGACAGAGAACACGAGAGATACCTGGAAAATAAGATAGATGATTGAAGACAGTAAAGAGAAAAATGAAAGGGAACAACACAACAAGAGGAAGAGGTACTGGCAGGGCACAAGATACCCAGGAGAGAAGAAGCCAGGGAAGGAGGGACCTGAAGAGAAGTTGGAGAGAAGCAGGGTGGTGTGGAGGAAGAGCTGCCAATGAGGGCAGAGGGAGGGAAGACTCTGCTTCACCAGACAGCTCCGATTTTGTTAGAGGGCAAGTAAGAGAGATGGATTGTGTGCACCTAATTTTAAGAATGAATTCGTTTTCTTAAATCTTGATTTTTTTTTTTTTTGAGACAGAGTCTCACTCTGTCACCAGGATGGTGTACAGTGGTGCAATCTCGGCTCACTGCGACCTCCACCTCCCGGGTTCAAGCCATTCTCCTGCCTCAGCCTCCCGAGTAGCTGGGACAAACCTTGAATTTTTGAGTCCACTAATGTCCACCATGTATTTTTATTCATTGTGTGTTTATTCCCTATGACTTATGTTTGAAAAATGTTTGACTTTCACTTCTCTACCCTCAGCCAAGCTGGAATGCCCTCACACTTCGCACTCCCTGCAGCAATCCTCATCTATCATTTCTGTCTCCTCCTGTCATTCAGTCTTAAAGAGCAAGGGAAGGATAGGAAAGGGCAGAAGAAACAGGAAAGCGGCCAAGGGACAAAGGAAGGGGAAAGCACCTCATTAATGCCCACACTGACACCTGGGTAGAGGGATCTGCAGAGCTGGGAGGCCAAGCTATGTCTCTGAACTGGCCAGTGCACACCCCTGGGTTCATCTAAACAGCCCAGAGCCCCACACCAAGGCAGGCTCTCCTAACCTGGGTACCTCAGCCCACCTGATCCACCTGGAAAATCTGGTCCTGGACGTGGGCAGGGATCAAAAAATGCCCCAGGGCAGAGAAGAGTGGCCTAAGTAGAGCCCTGGCCAGGACCCAGGAGCACATAGCTGCTTCTGAGAGGGCCAGGTGGTGCCTGGAACCCACTCTGGGACTAAGCACTTCTGCCCTCGACCCTGAACTTTGACCTGATACTCAGCTCCCCCCCCCCACCCCCATGTTCTAGAGCTTTTCTTTCTGCTTGGCTCATCTTGGATATGTCTCTGGGCTCAGCTACTTATGGGCTTGTCATCTGCTCCACATAAGAGGTGAATGGAAGCCTGACCCTGCATTAAACAGAGGGCAGATGCCTGTCTATCCAGAGAAAGATGCCAGCTGAGACACAGGAAATGCATTAAGCTGACTATCAAGAGCCCTGGGGTCTGGCCCTGGCCCTGACCCTGAAACCAACCTGCTGGGTGACCCTGGACATCTCGGCTTTCTCCACGCCTCAGAGTTCCTGTCTATATAATGAAAGGTCTAGATCAGAGCAGTGATTCTCCACCTTGGCAGCAGTAGAATTAACTAAGGAAATGTTTAAAACATTATCTGTGCCTGGGCTCCACCCCCATGACATAAATTGTCTAGATATAGGTCCAGACACTGATTTACTCTTTTTTCATTCTCCAGGTAATTCTAATGTGCAGCCAGTGTAGCTTCTGATTCATCAATTTTAACCTTTGATGTGCATACAAATTACTGGAGAGTCTTGTTAAAATGAAAATTCTGATTCAGTGGATCCGAGGTGGGGCTGGCCTAAGAGTCTTCATTTCTAAGAAGCCTCCAGGTGATGCTAATGTTGCTGGCCCAGGGACCACACTTTGAGAAGCAAGGCCTGAGAAGGCAGCCAGTTGACCACACAGGCTTTCTGTGCACCCACCTTGGGCTCTCTGGCTCTCACCAATGCCATGGGCTTAAAGGATCCCTGAAATCCTGTTTACAATGTTCAGTCCTGGCCTCGGTTGGAATAGGCAGGTAAAAATCACAGATTTAAATCCTCATCTTCAGATTAGGATCATATGGGCATTTGAGTTGGGAGCCATAAAATACAATGGAGAGAAGTATGGCCATTTTCGAGGTCTTGAGGGGTCCCCTAGAGTAGCCTGAAGATCCTCAGCTCAAGACAGAGGGAGGCAAGACCCGGTAGTGAAGGATGATGAGACGTGTGTTCTGTTCCCCAGGCTCCAGCTGGATTGTGACCGCTGCACACTGCCTCCACCTGTCGCTCGATCCGGAAGATCCGACCCTACATGACTCAGACTTGCTCAGCCCTTCTGACTTCAAAATCATCCTGGGTGAGTGAGTGAGGGGCAAGCTGACTCCTGAAGCCAGCTGTGGTTCTGGGAATGACCTACCAGCCCTTTCCAAGGCGTGTCTGCTCACTCACTCACTCACTCATTTGTCAGGGCAGGACACCTGAGATGGAGGTCCAGGAACCTGAGTCCAAGGGCAAAATATGATTCTCCAGACACATGACCATGAGCAAGGCATTGAAGTCTATGCTTCAGTTTCACAACAATAAAATGAGGAGGCCTCTAGATAATTTCCAAAGACCTGTTAGATTTCCATGAACCTGTGGTTTCAAATGGATCATACATATACGATTCAGATTTCCCCTCTTGTTTATAAAATCAGATGACCAGCTGATTCAATTCAGGTCCACACATATTTACCTACTGACACTATGCCAGGATCTAAGGACACAGTATAATTAAGACCTAGTTTCTGCCCACAGGGAGCTTACAGTCTAATAAAGGAATAAGATATGAGCACAGAGACCTCTAATGGAAAGTAGCAAGCAGTAAGTTTTGTAGAAGAGGAACAGATAAAATGCCATGGCAGTTCAGAGGGGAAAGACTTCTAACCCAAGAATCTCAGAGGCTACACGGAGGAGGTAATGTTTGACGCAGGCACTGAAGGTGATGATATGGATTGGACATGTGGCAGCAGGCATCAGAACAAGCATTACAAGGCAACAGCATCAGTTCCTGAAGAAAGACAGAGGTGGGGACCCATGAGATTATGTAGAGAATGACAAATAGGGTGGGATGTCTGGGAAAGGTGGATGAAGGCAGTGAAAGGGCTAAGGCTGGAAGCAAGGGCTGGATGGGGCTGGGGTGGGGGCTGACAGGGAACAAGGTGTGACCTTATCCTCCATTGCCCCCATGCCTCACATGTCTTCTTCTTGCCCAGGCAAGCATTGGAGGATCCGGTCAGATGAAAATGAACAGCATCTCGGCGTCAAACACATCACTCTCCACCCCCAGTATGACCCCAACACATTCGAGAATGACGTGGCACTGGTGGAGCTGTTGGAGAGCCCAGTGCTGAATGCCTACGTGATGCCCATCTGTCTGCCTGAGGGACCCCAGCAGGAAGGTACTTTCCCCTACCTGGAGATGCTATCCCATGTGGTTGCTGTGATATTTCCATGTTTGAGATAATACTTAAACATAGGTGACCCATGCCAGCTGGCTTCCTTTTCATTCTAATTTCAGTGGTGCCACATCAAGTTCACTTCCTTTAGCTCAAAAGAAAAATGGCTGAGATGTAATCTGAGGAGTATTTAGGGGAACTGAGCCAATAGGAAAGGCACAGGTGTAGCTGGCTTTGACTCATTGGGTGCCATGTACCTACCATGTGCCAGGTGCTTTATGTTCATTAACTTATTTACGAACCATGCAAGCCTTGCAAGGTGGCATTGTAGCCTCATTTACAAACGAGAAAACTAAGGGTCAGCAACGTGAGGTGACTCACCCAAGATGCAGCTTGTATGAAGCAGATCTGGGGATATAGTACAGGTTTTCTGACTTTAAGCCCAACACTGTTTTCAGTATCCAGGCTCTTTTTCAAATGAGAAAATAATTGCTCTGTCAGTGCTCAACCCACTTCCACATTGCCCCACAGATTTACCAACCTTGTAGACTTCTAGAATGTCAACTCTGAAAGGGGTTTTAGGGAATACCAAGTCCAGCCTCCTCATTTTATGGATAGGAAAACACAGGCTTAGAAGGGGAGCAGAGAGGAGGGCTTGCTAAAGGCACATAGTGGACTAGGCTGGGCTTTGTATTTCTTTGCTGTTCTTGACTGAGCACCTACTATGTGACAGCATTGTTATAGGCATTGTGATATAGCAGTGACCAAGCATGAGATTATGCTGTCACGGACCCTAGGTTTCAGACTAGTTGAGAGTGGGACAGAATAGAAAACTAAACAAGTAAACCAGTAACACATCATAGAAACCAGTGCCCCTAGCTCTGCTGCAGGTAATCTGTAGCCCAGCTGCCTTTCACGTCTTCCTCCGCACCATGCCACCTTTCTCTGAGAAGAACAATCCAGTCTTTCCTCTACAGAAGAGGATGATGGAGCTGCAAGCTGCACCCCTCCAAACACCCCACAGATAGCCTCTCTGTTCTCACAGTATCTTCTCTCCTCCAGGAGCCATGGTCATCGTCAGTGGCTGGGGGAAGCAGTTCTTGCAAAGGTTCCCAGAGACCCTGATGGAGGTGAAGTTCCTTTTAAAACCTACAGACAGTGACACCTCAGCTCTGCACTTGGCCTTCCTGCTCTATATTTTTCCTTTAGGGATTTTGAGGCTTGGGTGGGGGTTGGTGAGAGGGAAACTAGGAGCCCAGACCCACCTCCAAAGTTCAATGGAACTTTGAACCCCAGAAAGCTTGATTTGTTTGTTCTACATGTCATGGGCTCTAGCCTCTAAACACTGTTAAGTTTTCCTGGTAGCTTATTAAAGGCTTAGCTTATGAAAATTCTCCCAGAAAACAGCAAGTTTAGACACCCCCATGAGTGACAATCCAGCTGCGCACCATGAGAACTGCACACCAAATTGGCCAGAATGAGCCAGGCTATTGAGAACCACAGTCCTTGCAGTAATGAACTTGACAGTTACACTTAGAAGTTCATATTCCTATCATTTCAGGAAAAAGAAAAAAAGCACTGAACTAAAAATAAGGAGCCGTAGTTTCAAGTCTTGGCTCCTACTAACTTGCTGGGTCATCTGAAGCAAGTTATTTTGCCTCTCTAGACCATAAGATACTATTTCCAACTGCAAAGTTATGGGGCAACAAGAGCTGCCCTCAAAGAACTGATTGGCTCTGATATCACCAGGGCCTATGACTGACACAGCTAGTTTCTAAATTCTTCCACATATATTGTTTTGACATATTTTAAAATTTGGGATTTGCAACAACCATTCATCCCTTCAGTCAGTAACTCCCAGGGGTCTATTTGGTGTTTCCTTGGTACCAGACGCTGTACTAGCTACTAGCTGTGCTGGGGTAAAAGGATAGATCTGGTCCCTGGCCCCCTTGGGCTCATGGTCAAGTGGGATGGACAGAAAGCAGTTATGGATGTGGTAAATGTGGTGAGAGAGAAATGTAGATTGCTCCAGAACATATGAAAGAGAATCTGATCTTGTCTCAGGGGTTCAGGAGGCATTCCCAAAGGAAGTGATGCTGAAATGATACCTGAATGATGAATCAGGTGCTCAACAGTTGCTGAGGACCTGCCCTCAGGACCACCCTGCCCTGGCTTCCTCTCCCCTTATCCAGGGAAGTCCATGGCCCAAGAGGGATCTGAATGGCCTCTCGTTTCCTCCCAGCAAGGGCAACAGGAGTTGTCCGTTTAGAGAATATGGCCCATTCAGTTCTTGATTTGACTGAAAGAGAATCATATGTTTCCTCTTTTTATTCCAGACATCTACTCCAACAGTTACCCCCACACTGGATCAAGGGCAATAATAGTCACAATGCCTTATTTTTATGTATCAATTTTGCTGCATCACAAAAAATATACATATATTTTCTGGGTTTCTACTAAGCTCCAAGCAATGTAAGATAGAAATGCATAAAATACAGATCCAGCATCGAGACAGATACTCAACTATAGTGAGGGAGGACAACATAAGAAAGTGCTTACTGCAAAGCCAGCAGTGATAACTCCACAGTAACTAATATTTATACAGTGTGTGTAGTTTACAAAGCACTTGTTCATGCCTCTCCTCTTTGTACAGTGATTAGTATATCAAATACTGCAACTTCCATTTTTCAGATGAGGAAACAGAGTCTCAGAGTCCGAAAAACAATGAGTAAGCCACATGTTCTAGGTCCTACAGTAGGGATGAGAGAAAAGAAAACCAATCTTCATTTTTGTATACATTGTCCTATTGACTAATACATCTCCTAGGCAAGTATTATTACCTCTGTCTTACTGATGAGAGATCTGAGGCCCAGAGAGGGCATGTTACTTGCCCAAGTTCACACAGCCAAGGTCTTCATAGCCAAGACTGCGCTAGAACATGGGCCTCCTGATTCTCCACTCAACTGTTCCTTCACCTGTAGCATGGGGCAGTCTCTTAGATCAAGTCTAAGGTAGACACAGGTCCATCCAGGTATGGAGTGGAGAGGAGCCGTCTTCAGGGGTGTCAGAATAGCAGAGGCTTCTCAGCCAGGGGTGAGGACCAATAACAGCTTTGTGTTCTAGATTGAAATCCCGATTGTTGACCACAGCACCTGCCAGAAGGCTTATGCCCCGCTGAAGAAGAAAGTGACCAGGGACATGATCTGTGCTGGGGAGAAGGAAGGTGGGTTAAGAGGCTGGCATACAACAGGGGCGCTGCCAGCCAGGGAGTGGTGCAGAGCCAGCAAGGAAGCACAGAGGCCTCCCACTCTGGGGGGCTGGCAGTGTGGGGGTGCGGGGGACTAGAGGAAGGCCGTGGGAGGAGGGATTCCACAGGAGAAGATGCATCGGAGGAAAGATATCTACAGGATGCTCATCATTCCCTTCCCAAGTCCAGCGTTTCCCTTAAGAAAGAGGCCGTGGCCGGGCGCGGTGGTTCATGCCTGTAATCCCAGCACTTTGGGAGGCCGAGGCAGGTGGATCACCTGAGGTCGGGAGTTCGACACCAGTCTTGCTAACACGGCGAAACCCCATCTCCACTAAAAATACAAAAATTAGCCGGGCGTGGTGGCAGGTGCCTATAGTCCCAGCTACTCGGGAGGCTGAGGTGGGAGCATCACTTGAACCCAGGAGGTAGAGGTGGCTGTGAGCCGAGATCGTGCCACTGCACTCTAGCCTGGGTGTGACAGAGCGAAACTCCATCTCAAAAAAAAAAAAAAGAAAAGAAAAAAAGAAAAAAGGAAAAGAAAAGAAAGAGGTCTGAATCAGTGCTTTCTAGAATTATTCGAGCTCTGATGCAGCCTGACCTAGAACTGCCCAGAGCTGAAGTTTGGGTCCAACGGTCTCCTGTGCCCTCTAGTGCCCAATTCTCTGAACTACAACCAATACATGGGAGAAGGTGACGGGCTGGGAGGGGGCATTTTATCTTCATCTGTGTCTCTTTTTCATCTAGGGGGAAAGGACGCCTGTGCGGGTGACTCTGGAGGCCCCATGGTGACCCTGAATAGAGAAAGAGGCCAGTGGTACCTGGTGGGCACTGTGTCCTGGGGTGAGGACTGCGGGAAGAAGGACCGCTATGGAGTATACTCTTATATCCACCACAACAAGGACTGGATCCAGAGGGTCACCAGAGTGAGGAACTGAATTTGACTCCTCAGCCCCAGCACCACCTGCTGTGCTGAGTTAGCAGCAGAGGACAATCCTCCGATGAAAGCGGCCATTTCTCCTTTCCTTCTTCCCGTCTCCCCTCCTTCAGCCTATCCATTACTGGGCAATAGAGCAGGTATCTTCACCCCCTTTTCACTCTCTTTAAAGAGACGGAGCAGGGGAGTAGTCAGAACACAGGCCAAATCCAGGCTCTATCACTTACTAGTTTGCAGTGCTGGGCAGGTGACTTCATCTCTTCGAACCTCAGTTTCTTCATGAGATGGAAATGCTATACCTTACCTACCTCATAAAAGTCTGATGAGGAAAAGATTAACTAATAGATGCATAGCACTTAACACAGTGCATAGCATACACTGTTTTCAATAAATGCGCCTTAGCAGAAGGTCGGTGTGTCTACCAGGCAGATGAAGCTGTCTTACAAACCCCTGCCTGGGTCTTAGCACTGATCAGTGACACACCTCTCCCCTCAACCTTGACCATCTCCATCTGCCCTTAACTGCTGTATGCTTTTTTGCCACCGTGCAACTTTCCCAACATCAGTCTTCACCCTCACCCCTAAAAAAGTAAAACAGTCAAGGTTCTGAGTCCTATGGTGTGTCCCCTAGCAATGTAGCTAGGAACATGCGCTAGATGCCAGATTGCGGGAGGGCCTGAGAGAAGCAGGGACAGGAGGGAGCCTGGGGATTGTGGTTTGGGAAGGCAGACACCTGGTTCTAGAACTAGCTCTGCCCTTAGCCCCCTGTATGACCCTATGCAAGTCCTTTTCCCTCATCTCAAAGGGTCCTCCAAGCTCTGATGATCTAAGATACAATGAAGCCATTTTTCCCCTGATAAGATGAGGTAAAGCCAATGTAACCAAAAGGCAAAAATTGCAATCGGTTCAAAGGAACTTTGATGCAGACAAAATGCTGCTGCTACTCCTGCAATACCCACCCCTTTCCACTACGGGTGGGTTCCCAAGGACATGGGACAGGCAAAGTGTGAGCCAAGGGATCCTTCCTTATTCCTAAGCAGAGCATCTGCTCTGGGCCCTGGCCTCCTTCCCTTCTTGGAAAACTGGGCTGCTCAATGTGGGCCCTGGTAGTTTGTACCCCAGGCCCCTACACTCTTCCTTCCTATGTCCACAGCTCACCCCAAGCAGCCATTCCCCGACTCCTCACCCCTGAGCCTCACCCTGAACTCCCTAATCTTGCAAGGCCATAAGTGTTTTCCAAGAAAAATGCCTCTCACATCCTCTCTCAGGAAGCTTCTAGAGACCTTATGCCCTCCAGAGCTCCAAGATATAAGCCCTTCAAGGGATCAGAAGCTCCAAGTTCCTGTCTTCTGTTTTATAGAAATTGATCTTCCCTGGGGGACTTTAACTCTTGACCTGTATGCAGCTGTTGGAGTAATTCCAAGTCTCTTGAAAAAAAAGAGGAAGATAATGGAGAATGAGAACATATATATATATATATATATATAAAGCCCCAGGCTGAATACTCAGGGACAGCAATTCACAGCTTGCCTCTGGTTCTATAAACACGTCATTCTACCTCTCTGTGTCCTGCTGTTTATTCTGTAAGGGGAAGGTGGCAATGGGACCCAGCTCTATGAGACACTTGTCAAGCTAGCAGAAACTCCATTTTCAATGCCAAAGAAGAACTGTAATGCTGTTTTGGAATCATCCCAAGGCATTCCAAGACACCATACCTTCCCATTTCAAGCACTGCCTGGGCACACCCCAACATCCCAGGCTGTGGTGGCTGCTGTGGGAACTACCTAGATGAAGAGAGTATCATTTATACCTTCTAGGAGCTCCTATTGGGAGACATGAAACATATGTAAGTGACTATCATGTAATAGAACAAACCCTGCCAAGTGCTGTTTCGGAAAGTCATGAGGTAAAAGAAAGACCATTCTGGTATGAAGGTTTTGGGGGAGGAGATATCAATCAAGAAGGCTTCCCAGAAGAGGTGACTGGACTGGAGCCTTGTCCACAGGTAAGACGGAGGAGGCCTTCCAGATGGAGGGAGAACAATAGTAAATGTCCACTCAAGATGTCCTTTATTATACCAGCTCTTCCCACAAAAACACATGTCCAGTAGACTCACTTTCTGGGATCAGAACCAACACCAAAAAGAGCTTTTCTCCTTAAAGTTAGAATTCTAAACAGGACTTGAAATGGCCTCAAGGTTTGTGCACAAATACTGACTTCTGGCTGGACCCAGCTTATTCTGTTTGTCCCTCCAATTGCAATTTCATCCTTATCCCGAGAAAATGTCTAAATAGGCCGTGGAACCCAGGCTTCCCCGTAATCTACAAGCACTTATTAGCTGTGCCAGCTCCTGCACTGCTGCTAAGGTCCAAGAAACCCAAATCTCTCACAGAGCCGTAGAGGCAGAGGGTTGGAGTATCTGTGAGGACAACAACCTTGTCTAACTTCACGACCTCACTCTTGAGCATTTCTACTGATGAGAAACTCACTACCCCCAATTGCAGCTCATTCAACTTTAAAATTGCTGCTTTTTGAATCACTGATTGTGAATATTAATTTTTAAAAAAGTAAGAAAATGTTTTAAATGTGCCGCCTCTTAAAAAGTTCTCCTCTTTGTGCAACCAAAACCCACCTCTCTAGAATACAGTTTGTATAACTGAAGCTATAATTTCATACCATGAGTGCTGCTGTTAGCAATAATAATCACGCCCGGATTTTATTAACAACAGAAGCTGTTGCTCTTATGAAAAAACAAACATTAGTTCCAATAAACATCTGCATTGAGTCAAAGCTCCCTGTTTGTTTGTGTTTTTATGCACTGATGATTATAGTGAGTTGTTTTCATTTACCAACATTTTGCTCTATTCGTGTAGGATCACTGTACCATGAAGGGAAAGACACTATGATGGGAAGATTGTTGTAGACACAAAAGCATGTCTTAGGTTTTGGGTCAGTTCTGTTTAAATACCTGTCCTATTATTCATGTAAATTATCAAAATATCCCAGAATGTCAATGTTTCTGCATCCACATTACAATTATTAAATGCCACTCATTTATTACATTTACTATTATCAGTGGCATTTAATAAATTTGAATCATATGTTCAGTGTTTGGTTTAGAAAATATGGCACCATGTCTGTGAATGGACTGTTCTGGATTGGAGTATATGCTTTCTTTCTGTCCTGAGTTAATCTTATTCAATGGAGAGCAAGAATCAAAGAAACACCACCACCAAGAAGCCCCTCAAGCTAGAGTTGGGCAAGAGTCAGAGAGGGGAATGTAGACCACTCATATGACAGAGGTGGAAACCAATCTTGGTCTAGAATAAGTCTCAAAATCAAAAGACTTGAATTCTAGTGCAGCATAGGTTGACTCCCTTATTTATTTAATTTTCCCATCTATACACCGGTAGAATAACCTCTCTTCTGAGGCTGTTGAATCTGATGAATTAGCAGATAGGAAAGAACTTAGAAAAGTATAAGTTTACTCAAATGTAAAAGGTTATGTGGGAAATAATAATCACTAACATTTTTGAGTACTTACTATCTGCTTGTTATACACATTCTCTAATTTAATTTTCACAAGAAAATGTCATGAAAGGACTAAGCTTATCCCCCTTTTACAGGTGAGCAACCTGAAGTGCAGTGAAGTGTAAAATGTGAGCCGACTTAGGAGCACAAATACCCCAGCAACAATGAGCACTCTTAGTGCACAGGTCTTGGTTTCTAAAATATCATCATCCGATAAAAGGAACACAGGCTCTTTGAAGAAATGGCTGATTCCGGGATTGGGGCAAGAAACACACAAGTTGAGCCTGGAGCATCTTGTAGTCCCAGAAAGTGAGGAAATGCTCAAAGTGCCACACAGTGCTGGGGATATGTCAAAGGGACACAGGAGCCAAATAAAAGAGCTTCCACTGGCCAAAGCTGGAATGTTGAGCAATAAAGCAACATAGCATTGGATAATAACCCAAAGTATAAAATAAATATTCGTGAGTACATACTTATGTGAATAAATTATTGAACAAATAAATCAACTGGGAGAACAGACCAATCTCCCATTGAAAAAATGCAAAATCGTGCATCCCTCCAGAGATGCAGCATGAGTCCCCATCCCTTAAGTGTTGGCAGCACATAGTGATTTCTTTCCAAAGAATATAGTATAAAAGGTGGGACGGGACACAGCAATTCTGCCGTGCAGAAGCCTGATAAACACTACCTTAGCCAGGTAATCAAGGTTAATACAAAAGTGTTAAGTCACATGGATGCTGTGTGACTTTGTGTGCCGTGATGAAAATGGCTTTGTCCCTCTGTGTTCTTCCTCTCCAAATCCCATAACCCCAGGCTAATCATGAGAAACACATCAGGTAAATCCCAGCTGAGGGACATCCTACCAAGTACCTGACCAACACTCATCAAAACTGTTAAAGTCATCAAAAACGAGGACATTCTAAGAAACTATCACAGCCAAGAGCACCCAAAATGGGAAAGATATGTTAAAGTCTCACCCCCCAGTACCTTCGACTGTGAACTTACTTGGAAATGGGATAATTGCAGATGTAATTAGTTAAGAAAAGGTCATACTAGAGTAGAGCGGGCCCTTAATTAATCCTATAGGATGGGCATCCTTATAAGAAGAGTAGGCCAGGCACAGTGGCTCACGCCTATAATCCCAGCACTTTGGGATGCTGAGGCAGGCAGATCACTTGAGGTCAGGAGTTCAAGACCAGCCTGGTCAACCTGTGAAACCCCATGCATACTAAAAATACAAAAATTAGCCAGGCCTGGTGGTGGGTGCCTGTAATCCCAGCTACCTGGGAGGCCGAGGCAGGAGAATCACCTGAACCTGGGAAGCGGAGGTCGCAGTGAGTTGAAATCACGCCACTGCACTCCAGCCTGAGCAACAGAGTGAGACTCCTTCCCCAAAAAAAGAAAAAAAAAGAAAAGACACAGAGACACAGACACATGAGGGAGAATATCATGTCTTGATGAAGGCAGAGATTAAAGTTTTGTAGCTACAAGCCAAGAAATGCTAAAGATTGCCAGCAAACCAGCAGAAGCTAGGAACAAGTGAGGAAGAATTCTCTTTTACAGGTTTCAGAGGGAACACCCTGACTGCAGACTTCTAGCCTCCAAACTGTATAATAATAAATATCTGTTGTTTTAAGCTACCCAGTTTGGGCAGCCCCAGGACACTAATACGGAACCTAAGGAGATATGACAAATAAATGCAATGTGATATCCTGGATGGGATCCTGGAAAAGACAAAAACATCAGGTGAAAACTAAGGTGATCTGAATAAAATACGGACTTTATTTAATAATAATGTATCAATCTTGGTTCATTAATTGTGAGAAATGTACTAAACAAATACAAGATGGTAATAATAGAGGAAACTGGTATAGTATGCGTCAGAACTTCCTGTACCATCTTCCCAACCTTCCAATACTTCTAAAAACAAAAGTGTCATTTTAAAAAATGTGACCCAAGATCTCTCAGCTAGGAGATGGAGAAACCAGGATTTGAAACCATTCTGATGGACTCTAGAGCCTAATCCCTTGACTCGCACACCAATTGTTCTCAATCAAGGCTACAAACAGGCATTACCTGGGGAGTCTAAAGAAATGCCAGTGTCTGTGTCTCAACCACAGAGATTCAAATATGATCAATCTAGAGTAAGGCCTGGGCACTGGGATCTTTTAAAAATCCACAGGTGATTCTAATGGACATGCAATTTGAAAGTCATTATTATAGGCTCTCCTGCCAGTGTGCACCCTCTGACTTAGGTCACTTAGCTGGCAAGAGACAGAGATGAGATAGATTCCCTGATATTGTAGCCCATGATCCAGAACTATTTTGTGACTCTCAGTAGCAACACCATTGCTAAGACCTTTCTGCACTAGTGTTTTCTGGAAAGAACAGTGCTGTTTTACCTTGCAGTAGTAAACCAAGAGGAGGAGGAGCATCCCAGGCACCTGGAGTAGCATATGCGAAAGCAGAGATATGAAAGGACACCGGGCATTTGGGGAAAACTGACTGATACAGTCTCCTAGAGAGACAGACAGTTTGGGAGAAAGAACATCACACCATTTGGGAAGATCTCTATGTGCAGGATTATAAAAAGCCTTGAATACACAGCTTGCTTTTGGGAATAGGGAGCCATCTAAGGATTTTAAACAAAAGAGAGATGTGATCAGCTTTCCCTTTCAAATGAGGCATTAAATGCAGTGAACTGAGGGAGACTCAAGATGGCTACCGTACATTAGGCAAGAGACCTAATAGTCCTGAACGAGGCAGGCCAGCTTACAGGGAGGAGAGGAATCTCCTTCTGGGGGCTCTGAGAACCTAGGGCTGGGTCTAGAGAAGTCACTTCTAACAGATTCTCAACCTCTGTTAACACTTCACAGTGAATTAGTAGAGAAGTAGAGAGAAAAGAGGGCAGAAACCAAAACCCAAAAGCAGAAATCGTTTCCCAGGTCCCTGGTCTTTCTGTAACCCACTGGTACCAGCACTTGTCCATAGAAAGGAAGCCATGGGTTCTCTGAACTTGAGAGAAGAAGACAAGCAGTGCCTTTGCAACAATTTCATGTGTTGGCATTTTTTTTTTTTCAAGAAGAAAAGAAAAATGTCATTTGGATGCAGAAACACAAGCTCAATTCCTAGCAATGAGCTTCTGGTAATAAGGAAAAAGAACCAGGACCATTTCAACACCTAGGCAGATCACAAAGCCACCAAGGGAGTCTTCTCTGAGGAATGGGCTATTAGGATAAAGCAGTGTGATGACAATGGGAAGGTGTGTCAGGCCTGGAAGGTACCCAGGGTGAGTGTCTGAATGACAGATCAGCATTGGCAAAAACATGTCTTCCCTGCCAGCATCTTTCAGTCCCAAAGGAGACCTCTACAAAGTCAGAGGTTATGATACCCCAATGGATACCAACAGGCCAGCACCAACCAGAGCAAGCCTGGAGATCCGAAGGTCACAGTGTAGATGTAGACCAGGCCCGTGCTCTCAGAAGATGCTGACCTAGTTTGAAAGTGAGGACTCTCTTCTCCCCTTGGGCTATTTGTCCTGTGACGTTATCCCATCTTGCCCATCGCCTGGGACCATCTGGTTGATTTAATCCATGCCAGTTAAATGCTCACGTGTGGCCCAGGCCTGCCAGTGGGATCCAAGACAACAGAATCCTTCTTTTAACAACTCTGACAACATCTCCCTTTGGTCTGAGTTTGCATGTCTGACGCCCAAATCCATGATAGCAGTCTGGGCCTCCCACCAAGTCTTTTCATTTGAGTGCATTTTAAAGTTATGAAGTACTTCAAGTGCACTGAAAAAAAAAATAGAGACAAAAATCCACCTCTTGCTCAGATTCGATGAAACAATGTGTCCCATGCAAGGGACATCAGCAGGATTCCAATACGAGAAGTAGCTGGTGCCGTGAGAGAGAAGGAGCCTTGGGCCAGTAGACAGAGCTCTGAACCTGGCTGTGAAGGCCTGGATTCCAGTCCTCACTCTGCTCCCAAGGCTCTGAAAGCCCCAGGGAATCCTGCTGTCTGTGCCTCAGTCCCCATAGCCTCCCTGTTGGTTTCTCCTTATTTTTCCAACCTCTCTACATGGGGATTCCCTGGGCTCAGCTCTTTGGCCTCTTTTCTTTCCTCTCTACCCTCACTCCCTAAATAATCTCATCTAGGCTTATGACATTTAAAACCACCTAAATGCTGATGGCTCTCCAATTTCATCTCTAGCTTGGGCACCTCCTCGAAACTCCAGGTGTGATATTTCAACTGCCACCTTCGCATTTCTGATGTTTAATGTCTAACAGAATGCCCATGTCCAAAACTGAGCTCCTCATATTGCCCCAAAATTTGTTCCTCACAGCCTTCCTCATCTCAGAAAGTAGACACTCCATTCTTCCAGTTGCACAGGCCAAAAATCCTGGGGCATCTTTGACTCCTCTCTCTCTCATACTGCACATCTGAGTCACCAGCAAATCCTCTCAGCTCCACCTTTAAAGTACATCCAGACTCAACCACAGCTGCTACCACCCTGGAATGGGTCACTACAGCCTCTTGCAAGGAGTACTGCTGGAGCCTCCTGGCTAATATTTCCTCTTTCATTCTTGTATCTCTATGGTCTATTATCAACTTGGTGACAGTAAATTGGGTAACAACACCCTGCCACTCAACTTCTCCAGTGGCTTCCTATCTAATTCAGATTAAAAACCAATGTTCTGACAATGACCTGATCCCCATTACCACTCTGGTCCTACTGCACACATTAGCCTCCTCATGTATTAACATTTCAGGATACTCCTGCCTCAGGGCCTTGGCACATGCCATTCCTCTTATTCGTTTCCTTCTTCTTTTTTTCCCCCAGTGTCATCTTCTTAGTAAGGCCTTCCCTCACTACCCAATTTAGATTGTAACTTCATTCCCTACCCTTCCTATCTCCCTTGCCTACTTTGTTCTTCTTCTTAGTATGTAATGCTATCTAATATACCACACATCTCAACTTATATTGTGTATTGTCTAGCTCCTCTATCCACAATAACAGCAATTTAGTAGCTCTTCTCTCTGCCATATCCCCAAGTGCCTAGAAAAATATCTGACACATAATATGCACTCAATAAACATCCATTAAATGAATGAATCTTGAAAATAGGGAATATTTTACTACATTCTGTAAATATCATTATGACCCTATTAAGATGGTGATGTAGGATTATTGGGCTTGTTTTAAAAGAAGTGAAAGGCTAAGAAAAAGACCGAAATTTCATCACTACCACCCAAGTTCTTGTATAAGACAACACCTCTCAAGGTAACTGCCTTTAAAAACTTGAATTCCTTTAGAGAAAAGTCAGAGAGTAAGACACATGTTTGTTTCCAGATAAGAAAGGAAAGAAAGATGTTATGAAGATTTCAGATAAGAGGGTCAAACACCAAACCAACCTAGGCAGACTGAAATCCTGGGGTAACAATCAGGTGACCTGTTGGAAGGGTCAGGGTTAGGACACCATTCCAAATTCCCCTCCTTCCCCAAAATAGGGCTAAGTAGCAGTTTGTGATTAAGGTCAAAGCTGGCAGAGACCCTTCGGGCACTTTATCTGATTGCTTTACAAATAAGGAAACTGATATCTAGGGGAGAGAAAAGACTACGTTGCCCAAGGCCAGCAGCCTACATAATGGTTAAACCAGGTCTGAAATCCAGGTTTTCTGACTCCTAGGCCAATGAGCTCTTCTATACCACAACCACTAATGCAACCACCTCTACAGGACTCTGTAACGGCATAGTCATATAACAGACAGATTTCATTTCCCTGGTGCATGTGGCAGTACCCAAGCAATGCCAAAAATGACTCCAAAGGAAATTCCTTAGCTAGGAGTCCCACAGAGAACCAGAATGGGACTTGGAAAAGAACTAAATTCCTCTGGGGTATTCCAGCCAATGGGAATGGAGCCCAGAAAATTACTGGTGTTTTCTGTTTAAAGAGATTTTTTTAAACAGCTATCTTTGAAGAATGAAGAGTAGCCATCGTGCTTCTGGAAAAATGAAATCATTGCTTTGAAATAAATATGAGGGAAGAAAATAAATAACTCTACAGTTAATAAATAAACCATTTCAAAGCTGCAAAGTTAACCCTTGTCTTTTTTTTTTTTTTTTTCAAGTATTTACCAACCAAGCTTAACTGAAATAACAGAGAAAAAAGAGCCTTTCAGGACTCAAAGAGGAAGCTGCAAATTAAAAGGGAAAGAGGATGAAAGAAGAGCATGAGCATTCAGTGAGCATGTGCCCTATAGCAGGCATTATCACAGACAGGGTATTCTTTATTCCTGGCAATAGCCCTACAAGGCAGATAGGATTATTTCCATTTTGATGAGGAGGAAAATGAGGCTTGCTTAAGGTTACAGAGCTGGTAAGTAGCAAAACCAGCATTCGAGTGTTTGCTGACCCCAAATTTCATGATCTTCTCTTACCCCATGATATACAATGCTGGGCAAATTTCCTAATTTCTCTGGGATTCAGTTTCTCGTCTGCAAAATAAGGGCCCTAGCTCAAAGCATCTCTAAATTGTCTTAAAGCTCTGATAGTCTATGGACTTACTATGTCGGACATATTCCTTACTTGGCAGTCCTCTCAGTTCTCAGGGCTCCTGACCCCCAGGAGGAATCCTCCCATTGAGCTGGTCCTCTGTCCAGATGGGCATGAGGAAAGCAATAAAGGCAACAATTTTTCCCAACCCTACACCAAGAATTTCAGCCTCTGGAACTATAATTCAGTGCTTGTAGTTCTCTTCCTGGCTTGAACATCAAGACAAGCAAACAAAAGCTCCAGGGGGAGAGGCCCAGGATCCAGGAATTTCCCTGAGGAGTTTATTTATAACACATAAGATACATCTAACAAGTTCATTATGTGGCATGTGGCAATGTGTGCAAAGAAAGAATCATCACAGAGAAATCTTTGCTGAGACAGAAGCAAAGCCCATGAGCAAACCCAGAATTCCCCATCTGCAACAAGTATAACAGGCAATAAGAGAGGCAGGTGAGGCCTCCTTAGATTGAAACATCTTCCTAGCAGATCAGGAAGAGTCTTGGGAAACAGTTCTGGACTAAAACTAGGTGAGACTTGGATGCTTTGCTCTACCATCACCTGACAGTAGGCCCTGGGGTTAGTTACTCCCACACTCTCATCACATTTTGTCATTTTTGAAATGAAGTGATTGAGCCTTTAATGGTTCTTCCAACTCTAACATCCCATGACTCTGTAAATACTTGCTTCCCTAAGTAGACTTTGAGAATCATAAAGTCTTGCAGTTGGAAGGGGACCCTATGAAATGGAAAGCAGAGGGAAATATACGTGTTCTTAGCAGGATCATCTATTCTATTCTTGAATGGATAAAATGAAGAGGAAAGAGTGTAGGCTGGAAACGGAATGAGTTGGAATTAGCCTGGCAAAGAGAAAAGAGGAACAGATGGAACAGCATGTGTGAGGTATCATTATGGCCCTGTGTGGAGGCCGGGTTGTAGGAAGACAAGAACAGGGAGAACAGTTGAGTGTGTTGCAGTGAAATGGCAGACGAGGCAGATCCAAACCCATGTTCCCCTCATAGAAACATTAAAACAACCAGAAACTCGATGAAATTAACTTTATAGGAGTGTTGGAAAATGGTAAAAGGTCCACAGCAAAGAAGTGAATGCTCAGTCAAGAAAAAGCCACATTCATTCAAAACATCACGAAATTCATGGTGTTTTTATTCACCCTAGACCCACCCTTTCCCTGGTGTGGCACAGGGAGATGCAGCAGCCCATGCCCAATATCCTCCCTCAGAACAGAAGGAGCAGATCAGACCTTATTTGCAATGTTTTAACATCTTTGTGGGGCTGCCTGGAGGGCTAATCTCCCTCTTTAACCTAGGGTCGCAGGCATAGGAGTCTGCTTTAAAAAGCTTCAAGGAAACTACAGATCCACAGACACCTGTGGCGAGACCTTACAGGTGGAGCTACACAATAGATCATCTAAGACCCAGAGGAGAAGCTGGAGTGAGACTCTGGGAAATGAAGACATTCAAAAGCAGGCCTGTATACTGGGAAAATGAAAAAGCCATAGGCCCAGGCAAGATGCATGCTCATAAAAGAACTGAAAAGACTTTAAGCTTTCACCTCTAGCTGATCCCTAGGTACAGGGCACGCCCAGCTAATTAGTGAAGGGCTTCTCTGGCACAAAGCCAGCCTGCAAAGACTGGAAGAGGTGGCTGTACTCCAAATGCCCCATTTTGAACAACAACAAAATTACCTAAAGAATTGAAAGCAAGAATTCAAACAGATGAATCATTGTCCACTAATGTTTGTAGAAGCATTATTCACAATAGGCAAAAGTGGAAACAATTCAAATGTTTTTCAATGGATGAATGGAGTTTTAGGTATCCTGTTAGAAGCAACAGAAAACAGACTAAGAGAGAAAATTGGTACCAAGGAGTGGGGTGCTGCTTGTAATGAATACCTGAAAATGTGGAATTGGCTTTAGAATCAGGTAATGGGCAAAGGCTGAAAGAATTTGGAGGAGCAGTCTAGGAAATGCCTAGATTCTGATGAAGGCTTAGAAGACAAAAAGACTAGGGAAAGTTTGAAACTCTTTAGAGACTGGTTAAGTGGTCATGACCAGAGTGCTGATGGAAATATGAACAGTAAAGGCCATTCTGATGAGGTTTCAAATAGAACTGAGGAACAAAGTATTTGAAACTGGAATAAAAGCCATCTTTGTTATAAATTTGCAAAGAACTTGGCTGAACTGTGTCCACACTCAAGAACTCTGTGGAAGGCCAAACTTGGGAGTGATGAGCTAAGGTATCTGGCAGAATAAATTTCTAAGCAAAACAAGCAGCTGCATGGTTACTTTTGGCAGCTTACACTGAGGCTGAGGAACAAAAATAATAATTGGAAGAATTTATAATTAAAAGATAAGCAGAGTGGAAAGATTTGAAAATTTATCAGCCTGGCCATGTAAAAAGTGAAAAAGCAAGGATGTAGCCCAGAGGCCATTTGCTGAAGAGATTAGCACGGCTAGAAGGGAGCCAGGTGCTATTCCTCAAGACAATGGAAGAAAGACCTCAGAGGCATTTCAGAGATTTTCAAGGCTGCCCCTCTTATCACAGACCCAGAGGCCTAGGAGGGGAGAATGGTTTCAGGGAGCAAGCCCCTGCACTTTCTATGGGCTTACTGCCCAAGACCACCTCCAGACTCTGTGCCCTGGCACAGTACTCTGACGCCACCCCCGCAAGAACTCAAGCAGGCCAAGGTGTGGCTCATGCTGCAGATCTGTGGGGTAAGTCATAAACCTTGGCAGCATCCACATGGTGCTAATTCTGCTGACTTGCAAGAAGCAAGAGCTGTGGAGGCTTATTAAGCCTTCATCTAAGTTTCAGAAAATGTCATTGATAACCTGACAGCACAGACAAAGACTTGTCATGACAGTAGAGCCACCACAGAGAGCCTCTACTAGAACAATGCCAAGCAGAAATGTAGGGTCAGAGCTGCTGCAGAAGGTCTTCAGTAGGGCAATGCCTCATGGAGCTCTGGGACTGGAATTCCACCAAGACCCCAGCCTGGAAGAGCTGGGTGGACAGACCCCAATCAAGCTTCAGAGGCAGAGGGGCCCAAGGCTTGTCAGGCCCAACCCCCATACCAGTGTGTAGGGGATGCCAGAAATGGAGTCAAAGGAGATCATTCTGGAGTCTTAAGACCCAATGTCTACTTTCCTGGGTTTCTGAGTTGCTTAGAGCCTGTTACCCCCTCTTTCTTTTCTATTTCTCCCTTTTGGAATAGGAATGTGTACCATATGCTTGTCCCACCATTGTATATTAGAAGTAGATATTTTGTTTTGATTTCACAGGCTTATATATAAGACTTAGGACTTTGAACTTTTAACTTGCTGCTGGACCAAGTTAAGACTTTGGAGCTATGCAGATGGAATATATGTCTTTGTATGTGGGAAGGACATGAGTTTTTGGGGGCTAGGACAGAATGCTATGGTTTGAGTGTCCTCTCAAAAACTCATATCGAAACTTCATCCCCAATGTGGTAGTATTGAAAGGTGGGGCTTATAAAAGGTGATCGGGTCATGAAGGCTTTGCCTCGCAAATGGAGTAATCCATTCATGGATTAATAGGTTAATGGATTAATGAGTTATCATGGGAGGAGAACCGGTGGCTTTATAAGAAAAAGAAGAAGGACCTGAGTGAGCACATTAGCATGCTAAGCCCCTTGCCATGTGATGCCACCTTGTGATGCCATAAAGAGTCCCCACCAACAAGAAGGCCCTCATTAGATGCAGCGCCTCATCCTTAGACTCCTGAGCCTGCATAACTGTAAGAAATATATTTCTTTGCTTTATAAATTACACAGTTTTGGGTATTCTGTTGTAAGAACAGAAAACGGACTAAGACAAAATAAATAAACAAAATGTCGTATATACATTCAAGGAAATACAATTCAACCTTAAAAAGGAAGGAAATTGTGATACATGCTTTAATATTACGTACCTTGAAAATATTATACTAAGTGAAATAAGCCAGATGCAGAAGGACGAATATTGTGGCTACTATGCCACTGGAAACATGAAGTCGTTGCTTGAAATAAAGATGAGGGGAAGAAAATAAATGACTCTGTATATATTAAAGTAAACCAGGTAAAATAGTCAAACTCGTAGACAGAAAGTTGAATGATGGTTGTCATGGGGCTGTGAAATGATTTGATAGTTTCAGTTTGGGGTGATGAAAAGTTTCTGGAGATAAACAGCAGTGATGGTTACACAGCAATGTGAATGTACTTAATGTCACTGAATTGCACAATTAAAAACGGTTAAAATAAAAAATTTTATGGAACACCAGAGGGAAAACATATTTTAGAATCAGTTAGGACATGTTAACTTTGAAATGCCTGTGAAACAGTCAAACAGAGATGTCAACCAGAACATAAATGTAAGAAGTCCAAAAGAAAATTTATGCCTTGAGATGTATATTTGAGTCATTAGCATACAGATATTAAAGAACACTCAGAATTGATTCAATCAGCCAGAGGACATGGACAAATATGAGAGGATCAAAGAGACTAAGACTTGGAATTGGAGCCTAAAGAATACCAACATTCAGGAGGCAGGCAGAGGCAGAGAAACCTGTGAAGAAGAGAGGAAGGAGACAGAAAAGCTGAAGGTAAATCAGGAGGGTGCGTGTCCCTGAAACCAAGTAAAGCGAGTGTTTGGAGTTGGTCAATAGTGTTGAACTCCTGTGAGAGGCCAAGAAAAATAAGGTTTAAATGTGTTCATTGTATGTAGCCATAAGATGCCTGATTGTGAGCTGGATGAGGACAATTTCTGCAACATTGTGGGGTGAACCCTAGCCTGCAGAATTAACTGAAAGCGTAAATATGGAGGCAGCCTATGAACAGTCCTTGAAACATCTCATTGTAAATGGAAAGAGAAAAGGCAGGATTTGGCTGGGCATGGTGGCTCATGCCTGTAATCCTAGCACTTTGAGCAGCTGAGGCAGGTGAATCACCCGAAGTCAGGAGTTTGAGACCAGCCTGGCCAACATGGGAAAACCCCGTCTCTACTAAAAACACAAAAATTAGCTGGGCATGGTGGCGGGCACCTATAATCCCAGCTACTCGGAAGGCTGAGGCAGGAGAATCGCTTGAACCAGGGAGGTGGAGGTTATAGTGAGCCAAGATCACACCACTTCACTCCAGCCTGGGTGAAAGAGCGAAACTCCATCTCAAAAAAAAATAGAAAAGGCAAGATTTGGAGGGGAATGTGTGCGGTTGAGGCAGGCGCTTCAGCACAGAGAACAGAGAAGTTGAAGGTCCAGGGAGAGGGCAGATGGAGCTCTGGTCTGAGCTTTCATCGTCAGAGTTGACCCAGTGGAGAAGTCCTGGTATATCAGTCAGAGTCCTTTGGTTGAAACACACAGAGATGGCAGCTGATTTAAGCATAAAAGAGAAAGTATTGAAAAGCTATGGGGAAAGTTCACAGAATCATAAAGAAGAGTGGAGAACAAGTCTCAGCAAACGACAAAATTTGGCCATGCTGTCGAGACCATCCTGGCTAACACGGTGAAACCCCGTCTCTAATAAAAATACAAAAAAATTAGCCACACGTGGTGGCGGGCACCTGTAGTCCCAGCTACTCGGGAGGCTGAGGCAGGAGAATGGCATGAAACCGAGAGGCAGAGCTTGCACTGAGCCGAGATCGTGCCACTGCACTCCAGCCTGGGCGACAGTGCTAGACTCCATCTCAAAAAAAAAAAAAAAAAAAAAAAATTGGCCATGCAGGGGACATGAATAGCAAAAACAACAGAAACAATTTTACAATCATGTCGGGGGCCACCACTGGAATTGATAGGCTCCATCCATTTTTAGTGTTTTTATCACTTTGCTCATCATTGAAATTCCAATCAATTTCTCTTAGGGCATGTGCTCCTTGCTTGGGAGTTGAGGGGAGGTGCAGAGTTCCTTGATATCCCACCACGTTATATTGCATGGGGGACAGGTAATTCCTGGAAAAGGAAGTCAGAGTGCTATTTTTAAAGGATGTGGAGTGGATGCTGGGCCCCCAGAAAGAAACCCAACCAGAACAGAACAGCAAAAGTCAGAAACTGGAACTTGTACCTTGAGAAAGTCAGAGCAAGGACACTAACCTTGTCTTCTGATACCCTTTCAGCACTTACTCATTCAGGTTTTCATTCAGTTAGTGTACCACAACCCAGAGTGGAGGGAAGTTAACATCCTATGGGGCAACCTTCAGCTATTGGAAGACAGGAGCCAGGGGATAGATAGCCCTTTACCCCCAAGTGATCTGGAGATGCATTTCTTTTTTTTTTTGGCGGGGGGGGATATAAATATACATATGGATATATGTAAATATCCGGGTTTTTTTATTTTATTATTATTATACTTTAAGTTTTAGGGTACATGTGCACAATGTGCAGGTTTGTTACATATGTATACATGTGCCTTGTTGGTGTGCTGCACCCATTAACTCGTCATTTAGCATTAGGTGTATCTCCTAATGCTATCCCTCCCCTCTTCCCCCACCCCACAACAGTCCCTGGAGTGTGATGTTCCCCTTCCTGTGTCCATGTGTACTCATTGTTCAATTCCCACCTATGAGTGAGAACATGTGGTGTTTGGTTTTTTGTCCTTGTGATAGTTTGCTGAGAATGATGGTTTCCAGTTTCATCCATGTCCCTACAAAGGACATGAACTCATCATTTTTTATGGCTGCATAGTATTCCATGGTGTATATGTGCCACATTTTCTTAATCCAGTCTATCCTTGTTGGACATTTGGGTTGGTTCCAAGTCTTTGCTATTGTGAATAGTGCCGCAATAAACATACGTGTGCATGTGTCTTTATAGCGGCATGATTTATAATCCTTTGGGTATATACCCAGTAATGGGATGACTGAGTCAAATGGTATTTCTAGTTCTAGATCCCTGAGGAATTGCCACACTGACTTCCACAATGGTTGAACTAGTTTACAGTTCCACCAACAGTGTAAAAGTGTTCCTATTTCTGGAGATGCATTTCATCTAGCTTCTCAGATGGTTCTGTGGGACTGAACAACCCTTCACCAGTGGAGATGGCCAACTTGACGAGGCCTCCTTCCATTGGATTTCCCTCCCGCTTTGCTGTGCTCCCCCTGTCTTACTCCAGCTTTCTGAGGTCATGCTCCCCAGCCAAGTACTATCACATAAACCTCTGCCTTGACTTCTGCTTTCTGAAAACACAGGCTAAGGTAAGCACAAGGCAAATCAGGAGCGAGAGGGTGGGGTGGGGAAACAGGTGACAGCGTGAAGTAGAAGGCCTGAGAAGAGCATCTGAGTTGAGACTTCAGCCAACACTTGAGGGAGGTCAGAAAGTGAGACAAGTTAATTTCTTGGGAAAGACCATTCCAGGCAGAGGGAACAGGTAGAAGAAGGCCCTAAGCACGTACATGCCTATGTATTTGGGGAACAGCAAAGAAACCAGTGTAGCTACAGTAATGAGGGCAAAGAGTACTAGAAGATGTCAGTAACATGGCTGAAGCCACACCACGTTTGGCCTTGCAGGACTTGGCTTTTACAGAACACAAAAGGGAGCACAAGAATGGCAGGATCTGACTTAGGTTAAAAGGATAGCCCTGGCTGCAGTGCTGAGAAAAGATCTGTATGGGGAATAGGAAACATCCTCCCCTGTGGGATCCCACTTGTGAGAACTAGAACCAGAAAGTGAAAAAATTCAAACCCTTTTGAGAGAGGCTTAAAAGGAAAAAGTCTTCTTTAAAAGGCAGAACTATACAAAGATGGCATGAGCTGCCTTGTGTGGTAATAATCTCCTGTCACTGGGGGTGCTCAAATACAGGCTGGAGAACTTGTCATTGGAAAGTGTGTAAAAATGCTTTATATGGGCTAATACAGGGTGGCACAAAGACAGACTTCAGAATGCTTCATATCATAAGAGCATCTAAGACCCAGAGACCCAGAGAGAATAATGACCCCCCTACAGTCCCAGCAGAACCCAACTAAAATCAAATGAGGACCCACAGCTCCCAATGCAGGGTTCAGGGCCCTTCACATGACCCCATGCTATCATCTTCAAACAAAACAAAAATAAAAACAAAGCTCGTTCCTACTTCAAGTACCTTAATTTAAACTGATTTGCTCTGGGATATATAAGTTCAAGACCTAGAAAGAATGAGTGGTGAAGTGAGAAGGAGACTCTGAATATTGTCACAAGCATAATATGCTAGAGAGGTGAGGATCTGGCTGGAGGTGGCTCGGCTTATTGTTTCATTTATTCACTTAATACATTTTTATTGAACATTTGTTATGCATTCAATAGAGGTGAATGAAATCCATGGAGTGTATGCTTTTTGGAACTTATATCCTAGCAGGGGTGAGTAATTATAACAAGTTTTAATAATGTCCCAGCAAGGGTGGCAGAGCTCAGTGACAAAGACTCTCAGAGCAGAACACAGCCATTGTAGCAGCAAACCTGCAGGATCAAGGGAGTGTGAGGGATGGTGAAATCCCCAGAGCACAGGCTAGGGAGTGAGTAGGGCAGCTAGAGAAAGGGAAGCTGAGCCCCAGTCCTAAAGAATCCAGGGCAAATCATCAAGGAAGATCTCAGGGCTCATTTTTCATAAAACTAGATGCAAAAGGAAGTCTATCCCTCAGTTAGAAGGCATTACACCACGCAGTACAGGTCGATCACCTGGGTGTTTTATTCTAATTCAGATGCTCAGGTCCCACTTCCCCCAAATTTTGATCCCATTGGTCTGGGGTAGAGGCTAAGTACTTATATTTCTTTAAAATCTCCCCAGAATTTCTGAAGTACAGCCGGGGCTGAAAACTTCTGTAGCAACCAGAGATGTCTGAGAAACCAGAGAGCACCCCCTATATTCCGCTGCACCCACAGTATTCATTTCTTCCTCTAGTCTGCATATTCTGAACATCTACTGTCTAGCAAGTAAATCAGGACTTGCTAGATAGCAGGTGTTCAGAATATGCGGACTAGAGGAAGAAATAAATACTCTGTGAATGAAGTAAAGGAAGCCATCACTGCTTACTTGAATTCAAGCCCGGATAGGAGTAAAACTGACCTTATGCTGATCCCCTGAATGACTGACTTCCATCCCTCCTGACTGTGGACAAGATTGGCCCAAAACTGGAGCTAGATAGAGCCTCATGTGGCAGTGGGGTCTGGGGGCAGAAAGGAGAAAAGGGGAGACAGGGTGGCGGGATGGAGGGGACCAATAACTCATTACAGATCTGGGACAGTGGGGGAATCTCAAACACACATTAATGACTACTAAGCCTTACGGAAGATATCCTGTCTTTATTAAAGTGTCCCATCTTTATATAAGTGACCCCCTTCCTCCATCACTACAGATGATGGTGACTTTCTATTAAAGAGGAGAGTAGTCAAGTTTTTAACAGAGGTGGGGTAAATGAGGCCCCTCAAAAGTGCAGCTTGCTGCCTCTCCCTACCAATTCCATTCCAGACCCCCCACTGTCAGAAAGTCTGTCCTCCCATTTCAAGCCATATCACATCTCATTTTAGAGCCTTGTAAGGTTCTCCCACATATCTGTGTACTTCCCCATGGACAAAGAATTTTACATCTTTAACGCCCTCTCTCTTGCTGAAGATAGCCCATCCCTTTGGCTTTAGGGGACAGCTGATCTTTGGCAAGAGGCCTCATGCTTGGCCAATGTGAGAAAGCCATTCAACTATAATCTCAGCAAAGAACCCAAGAGGCCAGGCCCCTGCTCCTGAATTCTGGCCATCAGCACTGCTGAGAATCTGCTAGACTTGGTCCCTGAACTCTGAAGACCCTCCATTATAATGCTTCCCAGAGATTTTGTGCTTTGCTTCTAAGGCTCTGTCTTCTAAACCTCCCCTAAATTCTCTGCCAGTTCATACGCAGTGGGTGAGAAGCCTACCTCTATGAGATCCCACCCCAACCACCAACTTTCAGGCAGGCAGACCCCAGAATCTGCCCGGAGTGGAAAGAAGCTGGAATCTGAAAAACAAAAGCAAGAGACCCTGTGTACCTGGCAGCAAAGGAACAGCCTGATCTCCCACCTCTCGCACTTCAAGGGAAACCTCTGCTGCACGTGTGAAGGCAGAATCACGGATGAGACTCACAGGCTGGGCAAAGAAGCTAATTTAAGGCTGCAGCTCGAGAAAGTGGGAGATCAAGAGGGGCAGGGGTGAGGGACTAATAAGAGTAAGGTCGAGCTCATTACTGTGGAAAGCCCTTTTGAGATCACCCAGTCCTCTAATTTTCAAACTTTTTAAAAGTAGCTAAACTTTTTTTTTTTTTTTGGTACAAAAATCTTAAATGGAACCCCATCTAAAGTAAAGCTGTTCTGATCGAAGCAAGAGGAGGAGGTAGGAGTTGGAGGATGGGTGTTTAGACCAGGAGTTGGAGACACCCACTAGCTTAGCCTACTTTCCAAATCCAAAAGTCTCTGAGGCACCTACGCAGAACTTTGGGGTCCTGGGTTTCACTATGATAAACCAATGATCTTGCCCAAACCCTAAGTTTTATAGATGGAAAAACTGTACAATTTGTCCAAGATCCCCACTGAGTCAGTGGCATCACCAGCGCTAGAAGTTGACACTATTCTCAACCCACGTCTCTCCTCTGCCCTGCCATCAGCTAACTGGCACCCTCGACAGGCTCTGGGCCCAACCACGGAATCTTATACGGAGCTACGGAAGGAGAACTGCAGGTAGATGATCAGCAGCAGGACCGTGGCCCAAAACAAGCACCAGGGGATAGAGCAGAAGTTCCAGCCTGAGCCCGTCTCGTCCTGCGACTTGGTGGGGCTGGGCGCCCGGGAGAAGGTGTAGGTGGTCGCCTCCTCCTCCAGCAGCTTCTCGCTGGGCTTCCAGTGCACGATGCCCTCCTGGCAGGCCTCGCAGAACTCTCCGCGGTGCCGCCGGTTGTCCTGGCGGCTGGCCACGTGGATGCGGTACTGGCCACCACGCTCGCCGTAGCACTGCTCGCGCAGGCTGGTGATGAGGTTGTCCACCAGGCCCTCGATGTTCTCCTCCAGCATGCTGGACTCGTCCAGACGCGCGGTGCCACACTCATAGCACAGCTGCTTGAAGACGCGCATGCGCACCGAGCCCGCCCTCTGGGCGCGGTCCAGGAACATGTGGAAAAGGATGACCACGTAGGGCGACTGCCAGGTGTGCCAGCACCAGGAGCAGTGGAACCTGCGGAGACGGGAGGAGAGGGAGGAATAGAAGACGGGCAGAGGTGGTGGAAACAGCCCTAGGAATGGCGTGAGGGCACGTGGGGGCTAAGCAGAGCCTGGAGGTGGAGGAAGTGTGTTGCCGGCCCCGTGGGTTCATTAGCTTTCCCCAGGAAGCCACTCAGCCTCGCGAGTGCGCCTAGGACTACAGCAGGTTCCTCAGGATGTCACCTGGCATCCAGCAGTGCTCTACCTCCTCAGTGCTTTCCAGAGGCCTAACTCCCACCACCCCAGCGCTGGGCGTCATTCTTATTCCTCATCTGCAAAATGCGCATGGTGCACTAGGTGAGTCCTTCCTTCTCACACCAGATAAGAAACACATAATCCATCTGCACAGTTCTATCTGTTAACACTGACTGTGAACAGGCTAGATCCAAATCAGGAGAAAATGACACCATTACTAGCTATCAGCGTCCAGGCCAGTGTCAGAGTTAATGCATCACAAGGCCTGGAGGTGGAGGCAGTCTGCCCAGATCCCCAAGGCCTGTAGTCTCCCAGGCCTGACTGGGGCCAGCTGGGGATTACAGGTCCCCAGCCAGGTCTGGGGCAGCCACAAGCCCTCCCCACTCAGCCCCCACAGCCTTCCAGGTCTTCAAGAAGCTCCTGAGTCCTGCCTGTAAGTGTCCAGCCCTTGAAACCCCTCCTGTCAGCCGGTTTAGGAGCTTCACATTTTCATTCTCTTCTTGTTCACTCACATCTTTTGGGGACTGTTTCCTCCTCTCAGGAACCAGACTACAAAACCTGGATTGAAAAATGTCATAACTAGAGGGACCTGGAAATCAGCTAATTAATCTTTTGTTTTATGCTGAGACAAAGAGAGTGAGAGAGGCATCCATGTACACACAGCTAGAGGCAGAGCCGGCACCCAGCACAAAACAGGTGCCCAGTAATGTTTCCTGAATTGAAGTGAATTGGCTGAACCAGGGCAGGCAGGAAGGCCTTGCTTCTGACTTCCAGGCTGCACCACTCAGCCTCCCCATCTTACGTCTCAAAGGTAAGCCCCTACACTCTGGACCCATGAACAAGAGTGCTAGAAATTCATCTCAGATAGTTTTTACATACTAATCAGCTAGAACTCTTCTTGAAATCAGATTCTGATTCAGGTCTAAAAGGGGCCCAAGATTCTGCTTTCCTAACAAATTCCAGGTGATGCCGATCCTGCTGCTCTGTCGACCACAGGCTAACCTCTCACTGTACAAAAGGAGAAAGCCAGGTCCAAGAAGAAAATCGAGTTCCTCAAGAGCCATGGAGCCAATGGTAGAGCCAGTTTCTGGCACATCTCATGTATTCAATATTTTAAGTGAAATTAAGTTGAGTTAAATAGATTTAAACTGGTCCCAGGACCAGAGCACAGACGTCTCGACCCCCAGGGGGCCTCAAACCCTTCTTCTCTGGTTTTAAACAACTTTTTAAGAGATTGTTAAAATAGAAAATATGTAAAATGTCAGTGTGTAGGGCTCATACGTATATTCTATGTCTTTATTTTCCAGATGGAAAAATTGTGACTCAGAGAGTAGAAGAGCTGAAATCCAACTCAAGTGTCTTAGTTCCCAGTTAGGGACTCTTTCTCTGACTTCCAGTCTATGCCAGCCTAATAGTGAGATTGAAGCTAAACACTTGGGTTCTACGTAATCTTCCTCTCCTTGGAAGGTGCCCCAGAGCTAGGGACCTAGAGGCGGCCTGCAGGAATCCACCTTCCTGGGCTACTCACCTGCCTGAAGCATGCAACTCCAGGTACTGCTTCCAACCAGGGCTCAGCACATTGTGCTTGAGGTTGGGGTCTATGATGAGGTCCCAGCTGTCAGCCGGCTTTGCCTCCTCCATCTTCTCATAGAAGACTTTCTTCCACTCGTCTGTGGTCACACTTTTACACATGGTCTCGTCAGTAGTGAGGGAAGGCAATTTCCACCTTAGTGAGAACACGGAGAGTGAGGGTAGGTGCAGGGCAGGGCAGCGCAGTCTCCACGGTCTAAAAATCCTCATCGACAAGACCAGGAGGAAGCAGGACCCAGCTCCCTCCTTTGTCCGCAGTGGAACCTGTTTCCACGGCAACCAGGCAGGGCGCCAGAAGACAGAGCTTGGGGAGGAGGGAGTCTCTGAAGAGGTGTTTCAAGGCCCTGAACTGAGACTGCAGAGGCAGAGTTTGTGGGTCTAAATGATCCAAGACAGAGTGGGGGACCTGACCAGAGATTGAGCTTCAGACCATCTCACCCTGGCCTGGAAAGAGTATGGGGAGGTGAGGACTTGGGAACTGGCTCAGTTTCACCTTGCTGCCCCCTGGAGGCATCATCAGCATCTGGCTGCTATGGTAACCATGATGCCTTAGGCAGCCAAGGAGAAATGAGGGATGGGGAGATGTAAATTTGTTAGTAGATGGAGCAATAATAATAAACTCTCTCTCGGCTTCTCCAGCCATCTTGTGACCAGCACTTTGCCATTTTCAAAACACAATTGGAGGTCTCTTAAGTTATGATTACTATTGCTGCAGTACAGATCAGGAGCCTGGGACTCACCCAGCCTATAAATGGCAGAGCCTGTATACAAATAAATTCAAGCTGTTGACCCCAGACCAGTTCATTAATTCATTCATTTCAAACATATCCGAGCATGTGCGTAGGGTTTGCAGACATGTGCCAAGCTCTATGTCAGTGCTTGTAGCTGACTGTGTACTGAATAACTGTGCAATAGGATCCATGCTGCAATGGCCTTGTGCAAGAACAGTCACCTGTGCACAAAGGTAGGAGCATTGCATCAGCCAGGCAGGAGCAGACAAGATTATTTCCAAGCTGATTATAGAAGTGCAGAAGAGGAGCACCACCCACAGGCAAAACAGCCTTTACTATACATGCCTCTGCTGCTATGTTTAATAAATTATTTTTCCTTTTAAAAAATCATATGGGTTTATTCTAGAAAAAATACAAAATATAGATGAAAGAAAAGACTCTTCCATAATACCCCACCCGAGATGACTACTGTTAACATTATGATATGTACATCCGGCTTACCATTTTTCTGTACATGTACATGTGTATATGTGTGTGTATACACACACATTCTGCACACCACATATATTCTATATACCAATTTGTGACACTTTAAGAAAATAATATATCATGAATATTTTTCTAGGTCATGTTCCGTAATAGTACATTATAGGCTACCTATATTCTGTTATATGGATAGGCATAATTTATTTAGCCCATCCTGTCTTTTAGGACATTTTGGTTTTATTTCAGTTTCTCACATTACACTCTTGCCATCTATTTGTATAAAACTTGTTGACGAAGCTCATTGCAAGCATTAGAGACAACACTTCCTACAATTGGAAAACACATATCTTGACTCCACTCTCTCCAAAAGCTTGGTGTGGCTAGCAGAATCTGAGCAGGCTCTTCAAACAGTATGAATTTTGGACAGCCAGCAGATCTTGAAGTTTAGTGATGAAAAAGAAGGACCTAAAAATCACCCATCTGATACCAGAAACCATCTTCCAAGTGCTTCTCCTGCTGCTTCATGAATGTTTGATGCCTTGATTTACACTGTTTTAACCTCAGTTTATTCATCTTCTCAGTGGGATAATAACAAAACAGTATCTGCTGTGATTAAAAGCAGTGAGTGGCTTTAGAATGGCTTGCCTGGTTGTTTTGTTGTTGTTGTTGTTGTTGAGACAGAGTCTCGCTCTGTTGCCCAGGCTGGAGTGCAATGGCACAATCTCGACTCACGGCAACCTCCACCTCCCGGGTTCAAGTGATTCTCTTGCCTCAACCTCCCAAGTAACTGGGATTACAGGCATGCGTCACCACACCTGTCTGATTTTGTATTTTCAGTAGAGATGGGATTTCACCATGTTGGCCAGACTGATCTCAAACTCCTGACCTCAGGTGATCTGCCTGCCTTGGCATCCCAAAGTGCTGGGATTACAGACATGAGTCACCGTGCCTGGCCGCTTTTAAAAAAAAAATTTCCATATAGCCTCATAGGTAGCAATTCTAATATATGTAATCTGTATCTTTTCATCCTAGCAAAAATACATGTTAATGTTTTATGTGAATATATTTTTAATTTGCATAGTAACAGCAATCACTATACAGCACTTACTATATAGCAATCACTATATAGCACTTACCTGGTAAGTGCTTAGAAAGCATTGTTCTGGTGGTTTATAAATATTAACTTATTTCAGTCAGTAACAATCTTGACAGGTAGGTAATATCAGCAGCAGCTCCATTTTACAGATATGTAAGCTAAAGTCTAGAGGTTAGATAACTTGCGCAAGATTTAATAGCTAATAACTAGTTGAACTGGGACTTGAACCTATATGACTGTCTACAAAGCCCCAGCTTTGACCATTGTGATGCTCCGCATGGAATCTAGAACATAACATCTGCTAACTAAATGTGTGTTTCATCATTTACATGGCCATTACAGACCCGAAGAATTGCAAATGAAGTTTATATCATTTCAGCAAATGGTTCACTGGGCCCCCCCACACTGAGGCCACATCTCCCCAGAAGAGGAGTGAGTTGTACTTGACCCACCAGGCTCCCTGCTACTGCTGGGGATGCTGCCTCTGCTGCCAAACTTAATGAAGCAATGGTGTCCACAGGCCCCTGATACTCAGTGTAAATATTTTAGAGCTGAGAGAGATATTTAGCTTGAAATCTTACCAAAGAAAATATGGTACAGAAAGTCATCTCTAGGCACAGCAACGCTGTAAAGCCTCAATCATTTAATGCCAGGCATCTTGGCTCAATGGAGAGAGCACTGAACTGGGAGTCAGAAGACACATAGCCCAGCTCTGCTCCTGGCTAACATTGTGACCTTGGGCAAGTCACTAATTTCCCTTGGCCTCAGTTTGTCCGTCTGTTCAATGAATAATTAGGGTAGATGACAAAGGTAAGGTCCCCTCTAACTTTAGTCATATATGGTTTCAAACAGCTTTATACTTAGAAAACTGAATCCTGGGAGGGCAGGAGGTAGGATGGAGGCCACTGGTTGGAAGAGGGAAGCTTCTAAAGAGGCATGGCAGGTAATGCCTGGAGCCAGACTCTGTCTCTTGGGACCTGCTATATAGTTGATGATCTCTGGGGAGGTGCCTCTACTAGATTTGTACTGAACACAGCAAGAAGGACAGAAATTAAATATGTCAAGCCACTGAACATTAACATTGGAAAACCCATTTTTTATGTAGAGACGGGGTCTTGCTGTGTTGCCCAGGCTGGTCTCAAACTCCTGGGCTTAAGCAAACCTCCTGCCTCCGCCTCCCAAAGTGCTAAGATCACAGGCATGAGCCATCTCACCTGGCTGGCATTGGGAAAAACTTTTAAGTTCTTCAGGACCCTTCATTAAACTTTTAGTCCTTCAAGTCAGTATTCTTACCTCTGAATTAAGGCAACCAACACCTAAATAAGTAAACTCGTTTAACTAACCTCACAGATATGATGGGAACTGCCACAGGTGGGAGCTACTGGCCAAAATGAGAATGGGGGCTGTGGACCTTCCCAGAAAATACGTGAAGCTGAGAGGAGCTTATAACAAACAGTGCTACCCAGAACAAATCCTCTAGAAGTATTTTGCAGGTGTTGCTACAATAAACACTATGATGACAGAAGACAAAGTAAGAATCACCAGAGGGGTGTGTGTGTGTGTGTGTGTGTGTGTGTGTGTAACCAGCTGATGCAATCCCCATTGGCACAAATTAAGTTTTATTTAGAACCCAAGCTTGCTGTGCAGAGGCCAATATAATGCATCCTTCTGGATAGCAGAGTATTTTCTCTAATAAAAATTTCTATCAAGACAGAAAAAAATACTGTGGTATTGCAATTTGCTCTCTATCAAATGATCTCTGACACCATGGAATCTACAATTTAGAGAATGCCAATTCAGACATCTCTAAAGCTGTTGGCCTCACCCTGACCAATTTCTTAAAGTTTGTGATCATGTTTTAAGTGGATAAAATGCTTTAAATTAAGTTCCCAACTAGAAAATAGAGCGATGAAAAGAAAAAACAAGCCTCTAATTTTTTTTCTTGAAATGATGCACTCATGAAAAATTCTCAGCTATGTGCAATTTTCTATCCCTAAATGGCATTTGAGAAGAAGGAGGGGTGTGTTTTAGGGCTGGACCCATGATTGGAAGTTTCTACTGGTATCCTGTACCAAAGATCTAAATGTGCCTCACAGTCCCAAAACAAAGACTGTTTCTTTCCAGAATGCCCCAACATTGCTGGGCCAGAACAGTAAGCCCCTCCATCTGTTGATTTCATGATATTAAGAGCCCATGTAGTGGTCTCAACTTTAAAGGAATTTTTAATTTTCTTCTCTAACAGAAACATTTTTTTTCCTTGGGAACTAAGATTTCTAAAATAGCAGAGCTCAAAGTTGTGGGTATAGAAAGAAAAGAAAACAAAACTAGTTTACCATTAGGGGTAATTTTGAGAGAGCCACTCCATTCTACCCTTTAATTCTTAGAACTAAACACTATATCATCGTGGTTGCTAATTTTGAGCATATACCACATCCTGGAGAACATTATCCTAGCCCTGCAAGGTCCTGTCCCCCAGCTGTTTCTATAACTGAGTCTTCCAAAGATCACCACATTGTTCAATCAGGCCAACTGCTTCAGGATTATGGGTGATATAGTTAAGACTAATGAATTTCATGAGTGTGAGCTCATTGCCAGATTTCCTTTATGTTGAAATGAGTTGCCAGGCAAAAGCAATGCTATATGGAATATCACAATGGTATATAAGGAATTCTCTAAATCCACTGCTGAGGGTCTGATATGCTTTGGATTTGTGTCCCCACCCAAATCTCATGTCGAATTGTAATCCCCAATGTTGGAAGAGGGTCCTGGTGGGAGGTGATTGGATTATAGGGGCGGATTTCCCCCTTGCTGTTCTGGTGATAGTGAGTTCTCATGAAATCTTGTTGTTTAAATGAGTGTAGCACCTCCCGCTTCACTCTCTCTTCCTCCTGCTCCGGCCACGTAAGACAAGCCTGCTTTGCTTCACCTTCCATCATGATTGTAAGTTTCCTAAGGCCTCCTCAGCTATGCTACCTGTACAGCCTATGGAACCCTGAGCCAATTAAACCTCTTTTCTTTATATTAATAAATTACCCAGTCTCAGGTATTTCTTTTCAGCAGTGCAAGAATGGACTAATACAATGCTCAAATTCCAAGAACAGAGAGAGATCAACACTGAACCATTGATTGGGGCATGATTCCTTGGGGAACCAACCAATGACCTGGTGGCAAGTTGATTACACTGGACAATTTCCATCAAGGAAGGGGTAGACTTTTGTTTTCACTGGAAGAAACAATTACCGTGAATATGGACTTCCCTTCCCTCTCCACAATGCCTCTGCCATTTGTGAACTTTCATAATGCCTTATTCACTATTATGGTATTTCTCCACTTGGGTCTTTCCTTTTAGCTGCTTAGGCTTCTTCACTACATGGTAGTTTGTTTCCAAGAAGATTCATTCTAGGAAGAATAAATGGAAGCTTCCAGTCCTCCTTAAGGCTAGCATCAGAAGTCCCAGAACATCACTCCTGTCATATTCTGTTGATGAAAGCAATCACAGGGCCAGCCTGACTTCAGGGAATGGGAAATAAACTTCAGCTCTTGGTGGGGAAATTGCCTGTGCCTATAGGAAGGGAAGTAATTTGTGGCAGTCATCTTTGGAGACTTTCTACCACAGTACCTGATTATTTTTCTTCATCCTTCAAAGAGCTTAGTGCCTTGAGAACGCTATGTCAAATTCTGTGATGTAGATAGAGGTAGACATTATATTGCAAAAAAAAAAAAAAAAAAAAAAAGCAAACTAAGGATCAAAAAGTCAAAGTAGCCAAAGAGTAAACTAATCCAGCAAGTCCAATCCGAAAACATAGCCAGATAGGAACAGCAGGGCTGCTCCCTTTGGAACAAAGCAAAGGAAAGCATTACAGGTACCCAGCCTGCCAGTACCACCCACCTCTGCATGCCCAGTCATGATTTATAAGAATCTCTTCCTCTGATTCCCCTCCACCCCGACAGCAACCATTGAACTTCTTTTCCAAGCTCCTGCTCAATTTTGTGAGGCATATGTGCCTGTCATCAGCGAGGGCCCTTCAGAGATATACAACCCAAAATCCAAAGTCCCCCAATCTTCATTCTCTTGAAGTTTTATCCCCATAAAACTCTGTGCTTTTTTTTCAGAGATGGGGTCTCTCTGTGTTGCCCAGGTAACTCTTGAACTCTCAGGCTCAAGCAATCCTCCTTTTCAGCCTCCTGAGTAGCTGGAATTACGGGCACACACCACTGTGCCCAGTCTATGTGCTTTGTTTTTTCTATGTTTTTTGAGACAGGTTCTCACTCTGTCACTCAGACTGGAGTGCAGTGGTTCAATCATGGTTCACTGCAGCCTTGATCCCCTGGGCTCAAGTGATCCTCCCAAGTCAGCCTCCCAAATAACTGGGACTACAGGCATGCACCATCATGATCAGCTGATTATTTATTTATTTATTTATTTATTTATTTATTTTTGTAGAGGTAGGGTCTCACTATGTTGCCTAGGCTGGTCTCAAACTCCTGGGCTCACGTGATCTTCCCACCTCAGCCTCCCAAAGTTCTAAGACTACAGGCATGCACCACTGTGCCCAGTCTCTGTGCTTTTTTTTTTTTTTTCAAGTGCAAGATCTTGTCTTTGAGAAAAGCGTTCATCAGAAAATGGTCTGTGGATATTACCAAGGGAACAGTGCCATGGTCCAGGAAGTGAAGAAGGGCACACTTGAGAGAAATCATCAAGTCCTCAAAAACTAATTTCCCTATTTTCAGGATATTTGATCTAAAATAAAAGACAGCTCCCTTCCCCTTATTCTGAAGAAGGGGCAAGGCAACGTTACATGTGGGGAAGCAAAAATTTTATTCATTTATTTGTTTTTTAAAAAACTCTGAATTATCAACTACCATGTGCCAGGCTCTATACTGTACACATGGGATATAGAGATAAATAAGTCTCACTCATTTCATATCCAGTGAATGTCAATAACCAGGTGACCCACACTAACCCCGAGCCTTTGGCTTAGGACATGAAGACTGAGCCTTAAGCATGTTCCTGTTGCCAAGCAGCCACTACTATGGGAATGTATCTTCAGATTATACCCCCAAGAGATTCTTCCTGAAGCAGTTTTGGAAAGATATGCAACTGTTCAACCCTAATAACAGTTCATGGAAGGTCTAGTAGGAAATGAAGTCACCGTACATTATCAGACCATCTTACTGTAGTTGAATGGCATACTCATGGAGTTCAGAGGACAGGATACAACTTTCCTTTACTCTTCCATCAAGTCTCTAATAGGTCCACTGAGAGTCCACCTAGAATGCATGTCCAGAACTTCCCATTATTTTTCTGGTCTCCTTTCTAGGTCTTCTCTTTGATCTCTTCTGCTCTTCTACTTTCTCTTCAGGACTTTGCTTCAACCTTCAGTGTAGAGTATCTGTAAGCTAATAACCTTTCTCCCACTAACACTGACCACATTCCATTGCATAGCTGTCACTTCTTACTATGCTAACAAAGTTTATGTCCCTTCATTCTATTATATCAAAGACCTCTACTCACTAGGGTAAAAAGGAAGAAAGAAAGTAGAGGAAGGAGGAGAAAAAAAAAATCCATTCTGATATACACTTGCCCTCCCTCTGAGCGTGACCTTTCCAAGAAAAGCAATAAAACAAGACAACTTAGTCCTCTGTTTTGGAAATGAGAGGAAACTGCTCTGGACAGCAGATGTGTATTTCACAGTGGCCACAGAATAAACCTGAATCATATTTGCACTCAGTCACTTTGGCTGAGTCTCTACCACATGACCTGAAAATACAAAGATGTATAGAACAGAATTATGGAGTAAAAGGAATCTTGGAAATTATCTAGTCTAGTCCTGATCAGATGTGCCATTGACTCTGACACATTTCATGTGAAGACATAAATAGGCATAAAATAATCAGATTTTAATTTAGTGAGAAGGTGGTTCTTCATATAGAATGGGGAGACTTCACTGTCTATCTTTAGACAGACCCAGTGATCTGGGATTAGGGTTGCCTCTGAAATCCAAGTAATAACCAATGCCTATTGAGAGCCAAGCAGTTACCCAGCCTGAATGTGAATATTTCCAGTGACATGGAGCTCATTATCCAGTGGTAGCAGCACTCTCTAACCCCTGGCTACTAAGAAGCTCTTCTTTACTGAGTGCCACCATCTCACTTTCTAAAACCTTGACTCTCTGTGCCTTTCAATAGAAAGCACTTAACAACATTCCAGCCCACAGTAAGCAGGCAGTTAATATTGACTACTTTCGGGGAGTAAAAGGGGTGTTGTAGCTTTATTGTTACCACTATTAAAGCCTATGTTTATAAGTTGTAAAATTCTGCATTGCCAGAACACCACTGGCTTGTTTTAGTCTTTAAACATGAAAGCTTTTTTAAAGAATACCTTGTAATGAGCTGAAATGCAACTTCAGGAGAAAGACGGAGCACTATTTATTCTATTCTTTGACATAATTTTCCATAATGGCAAAACAATCTCTATTTGTTAATCTGAATATTATGAAAACTTTCAAGCACATAGAAAAGCGAAACAGACAATGAAACTCCATGTGCCCATCACCCAGCTTCAGTAACCATCAGTTATATGTCTTCTAAAACATTTTCTTTAACCCAATATCTGAGATTTCCTTCAAATAATACAGGTAGAGGTGTAGATGAAATATGATTGACCATGAGTTGGTAATGTTGAGGCTGAGTAGTAGATACATGGACATTTATTATACTATTCTATGTATTTTTTGTATATTGAAATTTTCCATAATAGAAAGTAAATAAATAAATAAGCATTTTTCTTTTGCTTACTGCATTAGTCAGAATTCTCCAGAGAAACAGAACCAATAGGAAAAAGGGATAAAGAGAGAGAGAGAGTATAAGCGATTGGCTCACATAATTATAAGGACTGAAAAGCCCATGATTTCCCCTCTGTGAGCTGAAGACCTAGGAAAGCTGGTGGTGTAGCTACAGTTCAAGTCCAAAAGCTTGAGAACCCAGAGGACCAATGGTGTAGGTTACAGTTCAAGAGATGCCCCAGTTCAGGTAGTCAGGCAAGAGAGTGAATTCTCCCTTCCTCTGCCATTTTGTTCTATTCTATCCCTCAACAGATTGGATGATGCCCCACGTACACTGAGAAGGGCAATCTACTTTCCTCAGTCTACAGATTCAAATGCTAATCTCATTTGGAAACACTTCACAGAGACACACCAGAAATAATGTTTAACCAAATATCTGCACCCCATGGACCTGTCAAAGTAACACATAAAATTAACCATCATTGTTCTCTCCTAAATTTTTGCTTTCAAAACAGTGTTTTGAAACAAGAACTCATGTTCTTGTTCCTTGTAGCTGTGGCCTTCTAGTTTAATCTTCTGTGGTCTGAATTTTTCCATACTGTTCCTATCATTGTAATGATAACCTTATATATGTAGAACAGTTCAAAAATGTTCCTCTTACAGCCTCACATATGCTTACCAATGAATGTCTATATTTGAAATACTCAGGGCACACATAAGAGTAGGTAATTAGCATAGTAAGTAGGTCTATTATCCAGAAGCCTGGCTTCTCAGGCCAAAAGAATTGTCATTTTTCTAAGGCCTCAACTTTTGATTGGCTTTGCTTTGGAGGTTAATTTATAAGTTTACATGGAATTTGGGGGTTGTGATAATTTGACATAGATGAATGAAATTAGAAAGTCATGTACATCAGGCAAACAGGACAAAAGACAGTGAAACAACCAGGTGCATCCTTCACTACCAGTCACATCAGCTGTGAAGTCCATTTCTTTATCAAAAACTGTTCTCACTTTCTCTTGAAAGCCAGCATTGGTCTCTCAAGGATCTAAGTTAATTCCTTTGTAGACCTCATTCAGGAGAAGAGGGTTAAGGGAGTCCTCACTTGTTAGCCACTAAGGAACCAAGAATCCTCAAACTGCAGATTCTCTCTTTGGTGTCCCAGAGCAGATATTTACTTCCCGGGGACCCAATTCTTGACCTAGATTAACTCCTGTAAGGATCACAGAGAGAAGTTCCAGTGAGAAAGAGCCCTGATCTATATATCCTGGAGGGAGGCCCTTCCCTTGAGCTGGGTATAGGCCACGCCTCACCTTGTGGTTAGGGGTGGCAGGATGGTTAGTGCCAGACACAGCCTGAAAGAGAAGTAGGAAAGGTGAGCCTTGAGGCTAGAATGGGCAATGTCCCAGGACTAATAGGCTGGCCAGCAGGGCAGGTGTGAGGTCAGTCTTATTGCAGACTGTCTGAGGCAGCAGCTCCAGGAGGTGCACCTCTCTCAGCTTCCAGGAGCCAAGCCCTGCTCAGGAAGAGAGATGGCTTTCATACCAAGTAGGAGGCCAAGGGGCCTAAAGCTCCTTATCTGTAAACCCATGGGGAACAGATTCAGAAGGCCCAATCAAATAAACACTCCAGCCCAGAACTGGCCAAGTCTGCACCAGAATAAACTCATGAGTCATACTGACCCTGGTGTTGCCTTACATGGCAGCAAAAAGGCTTTGGCATCCATAGCCTTTTTGGTTTAGCACTACCTTTACTATTTTAACTTCTTGCCGTTGTTTGATTGACTGGTATTTCAGGCATCTTGGACCCATGCTTCTGAAAGCAACTGACATCTGCTGTGATAAAACGGTGGCTTATACCCCTGTGTATCTATGCAGCTCTGTCTCAGGCGTAAATATGAAACTCAGTTAATACATTCTACATTGATAACGCTCAGAAACTACAGGAGAGAGATAGTATTAGCAAGACCTGTATGGAAAGAACAAGAAAGGGAGAAATCACAGGTCCGCATTCTGTCACTGCTATGAGACTTGCCATGTGAACAAAGAACGTGGCCTCTCTGCTTCTACATTTCTGTGTACTTAAAATCAGTAGAACCGTATTACCTGATCTCAAAGTTTCCTTCCTGCTCTAGCAATTTGTGGGTCACAATTACATGAAACACCTATAGCTTTGGTAAAGGCAAATTAACCCTCCCAAACCTCTTAGATACTCAGAAACATATATCAGGAGCTACTTTCTATTTTCCCCATGAAGGAGTATTGCTGTGTTCATAAATTTTCCTTATTAAATATTTTCAGAATAAATATGAAATGATGGCTATCTAGAAGCCTCCCCCAATTTTTTAATGTCCAAAGTTATAAACACTCCCTGATCTAGACAGTTCTTTTCTATACCTTTACCCAAATCTATATGTCCTCCAATATTTTCTGATTCCAAGTAAACTCAGCAGGACCTACACACACACACACACACAAAGGCATGTAACCATGGAAATCAAGCCCTGCTCTCACACTGTAGGGCTGCCCCACTGGGTGAACTGCTTAGCGAGGCACTCAAGTTCCAACCCATGATCTGGTCTCATTTAACTTGCAAAGCACAGTTCCTACCACCTGACCGTTTCTCAACAGAGATAGCGGATGCTTTTCCTTTCCCACAAAAGGATGCATAATCCCACCTCCATTTCCTTGTTCTTGCTCTTTCTTCTACCTAAAATGTCTTGTTCCCCTCTTCATGGAGCACTCTTTTATCCAGCCTGGTGTGCTTCTCTCCTATACTTGGGCCGAGGAGGAGGCAAGTTTCTATACTCTCTTTAGCAGCCCACATTTTCCATACCACAGCATTTATAAGGATTGCTAGCACTTAATGAGCACTTACTATACGCCAAGAAGGCACCCTGCTAAACACTTACATTTTCTTCTGATATCAACCCTATGATAGGCGCTTGTTTTTCCACCTTTCATGGGTGACTCAAATAAGCCTTGAAATAATTCCATAACTTGCCCTGGGTCGCTTGGCCAGCAAGGGATTAAAGGAGAGATTTGAACTGAGCAGCCTGGTGGCAGCGCCCACTCTCTTAATCACTGGGCATTGTGATGGCAGGATTAATTATTTGTCTTCTCCAACAAAAAGGTTAGCTCTCAGAGGCTCCACACCTGGCTTACTCACTGATGCAACCCCAGCATCAAGTAGAGCACCAAAGAAAGTTGGAGATGAATGAATGAATTAAATCCTGCCTGCACTGGGAAAAGATTCCCCCGACTGCTCCCACTGGGAAATATGCTCTGTCTTCTCTGACCACTAAAAACTCTTTCTGGTACTTCTATTACATTTCCCATGTATTTTCGTTATGAGTGAGTTCTAAGGTGACAACAGCTCTAATAGTTCACAAGCTCCTTAAGATCAGGTGCTGTGTCTGCCAGAACTACATGGGCTTAGCGTACTTGTTTGTGAACCCAAGGTGACTTGTAGAGGAAGAGGAGAAATTTGTTGCACTTAAAGAAACACAGCTACACTTCCTGCTCTCAGGCACTCTGTGATCAGATTGGATCATGCATTCATAATGCCCCTCTAACTTCACAAAAGAAGCAAAGAGGCCAGGCGCCGTGGCTCACGCCTGTAATCCCAGCACTTTGGGAGGCCGAGGCAGGCGGATCACGAGGTCAGGAGATCAAGACCATCCTGGCTTACATGGTGAAACCCTGTCTCTACTAAAACCACAAAAATTTAGCCGGGCGCGGTGGCGGGCGCCTGTAGTCCCAGCTACTCCAGAGGCTGAGGCAGGGGAATGGCGTGAACCCGGCAGGCGGAGCCTGCAGTGAGCCGAGATCGCGTCACTGCAGTCCCATCTGGGAGAAAGAGCGAGACTCCGTCTCAAAAAAAAAAAGAAGCAAAGAAACACATCTGCAAATTTACACATGCTGATTCACCACTGCTCAGAGACTATCTGTCAAGGGCATGATTATCTTATTCTCTGAGGCAATAGGCAGTGATATGTCCCTTGGGTAATAGTATTTGTAGACATTTCAAATGTCAGATTACTGAGCTAAGGAACTCACTAACAGGATGCAGAATTTGGTAACACATAAGAGTCCATCACTGTTGTTCCTGGGCTCTTTCTAATGATTGTCTTAGTGTCACACTGTTGTGCAATAATACCTCAGGTTCAGACACTCTGATCTTACAAGAGATGAAGATTATAAATTCTGCCATCAGCCTGTCTGCACCTGTCTTCAAATCCTGTCTTCACCACTTACTGGCTGTGTGACAATTGACCAAGTGACTTGATTTCCCTGGGTCTCAATCTCCTATCTTTAAAATGAACAAAATAATGGTATTCATCTTACAAATTTGTGAGAGCTAAATGGTGTCATATGTTAAGAGTTCTTAGAATAGTATTTATTATTCATAGAAATGTTGCAGAATTTCACCCCTTAGTTCAGCTAAAACCTGGGTTCTTGTCACATGACTAGAAAAATTTAGGCACGCAAACACATTGAAGGGTGAGTAGAGCAGGGTTTTATTGGGCGAAAAGGAAGAAAAGAAAGAAAACTCAGCGAAGTGAGATGGAGTTCTGCTAACAGGCCCCTGACCTCACAGATTTAATCCCAGGCCACACACAGGAACTGAAGAGAGCAGGCTCCTCCTCTGCTTAAGTTGCAAATTCGCCATAATCCACCCACTTGCCCAGTGTGCGTGTTGGGCTCCAGTCGGCTGTGGGCATGCCCACACAAGCCCTGGGCAGGTTCCCTCATCTGTGCAAAAGCATCTGCTGCAAACACTTGTGGGACGTGTCAGAGATTCCCTGGGGATCACTTTTTATCTGCCTAGGCATTTGGCTGTCTCAGAATTGTATTTAACTAATATAGTAAATGTTGAATAAATGTTAGTCATTATTGTATTATTTCTGAGCTAGAATGAGCTTTGAAGATCATCTAGGTCAACTGCTCATTCCAGTGAAAGAATCCTCTTTGACCTTTTCTGCATTTCAAAACTCTGCTTGAATACCTCCAACTACACTTACTCACTACTTCATAACCTGCTGGATTTTGACAAAGCACTGCCTTTTGTTAAACTCTTTCTTGAGAGTTTAAAATAAAAATGGGCAAGCCACCTGTTTTCCTGTTCCATCCATACAGTGACCTTAGGTTTGCTTTTTGGACTCACGTTGACTACATGCTATCCTTCCCACAACTTCATGTCACGCTTCAGATATTTAAAGGCCGCAGCTATTATGATCTTTAGCGCTTTCCCAGCCCTCAACTCAAAACACAAGCCTCAGAAAATGGCTCTGTGACTAACTTCCATTACACACAGGATACTAAAGTCATGGGGGGAAGTAGAGAGGTTTCCAGGTGTCGACGAAAGGAGTCAAACTCTGTGAAATATTTGAAGAGATTTATTCTGATCCAAATATGAATGACCATGGCCCACGACACAGCCCTCAGGAGGTCCTGAGAACATGAGAACATGTGCCCAAGGTGGGCGGGGTGCAGCTTGGTTTTACACATTTTAGAGAGGCATGAGACGTCAATCAAATACATTTAAGAAATACATTGGTTTGGTGCGGAAAGGCAGAACAACTCAAAGCAGATGCTTCCAGGCCATAGGTGAATTTAAACATTTTCTAGACAACAATTGGTTGAGTTTGTCTAAAGACCTGGGATTCATAGAAAGAGAATGTTCAGGTTAAGATAAAGATTGTGAAGACCAAAGTTCTTTTAAAGTCTTATAGTGGCTGCCCTTAGAGACAACAGGTGACAAATGTTTCCTATTCAGATCTTAGTTAATCTGCTTAGGATTGGGAGGGTCTGGAAGAAAAAGATCTAGCTATGTTAGTAGAGACTCTTTACAGATGCAAATTTTCCCCCACAAAGAACAGCTTTGCATGGCTATTTCAAAACATGGCAAAGAAACGTGTTTTGGGGTAAAATACTTTGATTTTCTTGTCTCATAATGTTATGCCAGAGTCAGGTTGGAAAGCAAATCATGATATATAGGGTTCAATAAAACCCATCTGATGAGAATTTATGATTTGTAGGGCATGACTCCCCAGACCCCTTAGACAGGAATTCAGACAAGATAAACAAATCAGAGTTTAGTCCTCTGGGAATGCCTCCATACCTGCAGCTTCCAGCCGCATTCCAGGTATGAACACATGGAAGCACCTCCAGGGCAAGGCCTCTTGGGCTTCTCTTCCACTCTATCCTACTCATTCTAGGCTTTACTCCGGGTCTTTAAGGGATATTTATTTTAAGGAATCAGGACTTATTTCTTCACTATGATTTGCAGCTTGGAGGCCTGCACAGACTTCAGGGTACTGTCGTCACTCAGTATCCATGTGGGGGTTGGTTCCAGGATTGTCAATGGATACCAAAATTCAGAATGCTCAAGTCCCTGATATAAAATGGTATAGTACTTGTATATCACCCACACACATCCTCCTGTACACGTTAAATCATCTCTAGATTACTCATAATACCTAACGCAGTGTAAATGCTAGGTACATTGTGTTATACTGTGTTGTTTAGAGAATGACAAGAGAAAAGGTCTGTAATATTCAGTGTAGACCAACCATCATAGCCCTAACTACATTATCTGCAGGTGATATTGAGCAGCGCTGTCTCAAGAAACCAGCTCCCTGACCACTCCACCACCAGGCTTTAACTCTCTGCCTAGGCTGTTTTCACTTTTGTTTTGTTTTGTTTTTGTTTTGTTTTGTTTTGTTTGAGATGGAATCTCGTTCTGTCACCCAGGATGGAGTGCAGTGGTGCAATCTCAGCTCACTGCAACCTCCGCCTCCCGGGTTCAAGCAATTCTCCTGCCTCAGCCTCCTGAGTAGCTAGGACTACAGGCATGCGCCACCATGCTCGGCTGATTTTTGTATTCTTAGTAGAGACAGGGTTTCGCAATGTTGGTCAGGCTGGTTTCGAACTCCTGACCTCAGGTGATTCACCCGCCTCGGCCTCCCAAAGTGCTGGTATTTCAGGCATGAGCCACCACACCCAGCAATGCCTAGGCTGTTTTTACATGTCATGCTGGGAGGAAACTATCACAGACCCTACTGCTGTTTTCCTGCCACCCCAGACAACTGCTGTGTTCAGTGGATGTGGCGAGTTAGAAACCGGGGATGTCATGGCCTAGAGAGAGGAATAGGGGGAGGGGAGTGTTAAATCTGCTATTTGACATCCTCATGACCAGCCTTGCCATTTTGTTTCACAGGTCAAAGTGAGTGTTATCCACCAAAAGTTTGTCATTCAAAGCTCCTCCATGTCTCACTTAGTGAGAATTTTTCCAGACATTAGCAAGCGGTCTGTTGCCATCTTTAATTCTCAATGCTGTGGCAAAATGTGTTTTTATGGCCTGGTCTGGTGGCTCATGCCTGTAATCCTAGCACTTTGGGAGGCCGAGGTGGGTGGATTGCCTAAACTCAGGAGTTCGAGACCAGCCTGGGCAACATGCTGAAACCCCGTCTCTACTACAATACAAAAAGTTAGCCAGGCATGGTGGCATGCACCTGTAATCCCAGCTACTCGGGAGGCTGAGGCCGAAGAATTGCTAGAACCCGGGCGGTGGAGGTTGCAGTGAGTCGAGATCAGGCCACTGCACTCCAGCCTGGGTGACAGAGCGAGACTCCATCTCTTTAAAAAAAAAAAAAAAAAAATGTGCTTTTACGCATTTCAGTGGGAAGTAGAGATGGAATATCAAGGATGGCTAGAATGATGGTATATTCCCATATTTTAAAAAGAGACAGTTGGTTGGCAGCCCGAAGTCTGGACTGAAATGAGGAGAAACAGCAGAGTGGCTTTTTGAAGGTCATAGCTGAGGCAGGAGAATGGCTTGAACCCGGGAGGTGGAGGTTGCAGTGAGCCGAGATCACGCCACTGCACTCCAGCCAAGGCAAAAGAGCAAGACTCTGTCAAAAAAAAAAAAAAACATCCACTTTGGAGTGAGGCAGACAAAGCTGACTCCACCACTTAACTGGGCCTGTAACTTTCAAGGACTTTGTACCCTCTAACATCTTATTCCCTTTTTTGGCTGATGGAGGGAGGCAGGTAATTATTGCTATTTCACAGGGTTCTTATGAGGATAAAAGAGATAAATATATGGAAATTTTACATTTACTCTTAAAACCTTGAGGTGAAACCACAGCGGTGAGCAGGAAAAGAGGGAGCTGCCCTCAGGACAAATGCCAATATCAACACAATAATCCAGAGCTGGACTTTGAGCAGAGGGAGAGCAGAATCAGCTCGGGTTCCCAGATTATGCCTGACACAAGGAAAGGGACTAAAGGAATTGCAGGTCTGTAGCTGTCCAAGCCTGTTGCAAACACAAGCCTAAATCTTCTCTGGAAGAAAGAATCCTGAATTCAGCTCCTAGGTTTTCCACAGACTGAAATAAACTAAATCAAGGATTACAAAACCCTTCTCTCAGGGAATGCATTTCCAGTCAGCCCTCAGTGCCATCAGGGACTCGGCCCAGAAGGCTTCTTTCCAGTGAATGAATTCTGTGCATGGCAGGATCTGGCTTCTCCTCGGGCTTTGATCTGGGGCAACCTGACCTCAGTTTCTCCTTAGAGGGCAGCCATGCTTGCTAACATTTTGATGCCCCGGACTATTCTGTTTAGCTAATGCATTGGCTTTGCTAAGAATCAGATTTTACTTTCTGTTGCTATGGGGTTTTTTCTTCTTTTTTAGATATTTTGCCAGTGATCTATATAATTTTATGCCAGAAGACTTGGACTCAAGCATTAAGATGTAAGTGGACATCTGGTCTGACTCAGTCTTGCCTTATTGGTCTGCTTATAATTAGAAAGAGGCATACCTACATTGTAGGGATATGGGTGGGCTTCAGTTAGTACACAGGCTACAGCATTTATATTCGTGCATAACTTATTTCGCACTGACAGCCAACTTAAATCTCAGTATTGTATTATCTGTAAACTCTCAGGTGTTTACATTATGAAGACTTGATGCTCTATGGAAGTCACAGTCTATGTAGATCAGTCTCTATGTGGTGTCATGTTCAAGATACACCGCATAAGAGCCAGAAAAGTAATTATAGAAGAATTTTATTAACTTGCTTTTCCAAAAGAAGATGAGAGTGGATCAAACTCACAAGTTGTAGCAACACTTCTCATATTCGTATGTCTCTTCCCCTCTACTTCTTCCCTTCTGTGTCCCCCAGCACCTTTCATTTGCTGCCTCCACCACCCCACCACACTGTTCACCTTCAGCCTCCCTCGCCTCCACTTTTCTCTCCTCCTATCCCTCCAACTTTCTCCCTGGGTCATTCTCCCTGCCATAAAATCCTTCTTGATCCATTCTTACAAAAGTCTAGAGACTGGTCTGGCAATGACAAATATAGGGAGTGAGGGATGAGAAAAGCATGTGGAAGAGTGGGGAAAGGTCCATCCAGCAATTGCATTCACTTTGGTGGAGTGGGGGAAAAGGGAAATTTGTGGATAATCCCTGATGAATATTAATTTTTATAACAGAGTCTTATGCCTATAAAAGATAGATATTTATATAATTATAAATGTATGTTACTTAATGCTTCATATTATTATTATAATAAATATTAAAAGTAATTTATGCCTCAACGTTCTTTTTATAAAAAAGTTTAAAGTAGCTTTCAAAGATGCATACAACATAATAATATGTTCTATTTTTAAAACAGTCAAAAATATCTAACAAAATAATACATGCATTTCCCTTTGACCCAGCAATCCTATGTCTAGAAATTTATGCCTAACATATGTTGGCAAAAACGGAGAATGATATACAAAAATCGCTATTCATTACTATGTTGTTTGTAGCAGTTGGAATTGGAAACAACCTAAACTGTACGGCAGACCTTACCTATAGTAAGATATGAGAGGAATAAAATACGAAACACCACTCAGTGAAGAACTCTGGAGCTAAACAAAGGAATGAGGATTATCTCTATAAACCATTACGGGGTGATATCCAGGATAGCCTCTTCACTAAAAAACAAAAAAAGAAAAAGAAAAAAACCAAGGGGCAGAACTGCATATAAAGATTGCTACCTTTCCTCTAAGGATGAAAGATACATATTTGACTATATTGAAAATAAATGGAAAGATAAGTTAAAAACTAAGGAATATTATTGCTCACTGGGGAGGAGGGAACAGGGTAGAGGAAACACAGGTAGAATACAGATATTTCTAAATGTGCTTTATTGTGTTGTTTTGGTTTTGGTCCATGTTATTTTTTACATAATTATAAAACAAAAAATTGGATTTTTAAAAATTCTGAAAACTAGAGGAAAAAATTAACCTAACATTATGAAATCTGTGGCTTACTCGATGGTGAATTATTTCAAATGACTTTAAAACATAATAATTTGACTGTTTGCATATATCTCAAGGAGGTTGAAGTGTGGGGATGGGAAGTAATTACAGTGTTATTATTTTTATTTTAATAGAGTAAGTAACACATTGTATTAGTCCTTCCATTAGTATTACTGGGAATCAAGATTTTTATGGTAATCAAAAAGAGATTAGAAATACATAAAATCTAAGATGGTAAATAAAAATTCCTATTATCTGAATTTGAATTGGAAATATAAGTATTATATCATAATGAAATCGTATTGCCAATAAAAATTATGAACTTCCTAACTTTGTCTATTACACAGACCTGAAAGAAATAAATCATCAATCCATTAGCAACAGGTACCTCTCAGCACCTAGATCACCAAAAGCGATCAGAACTTTCTGGAAAAATAATTCCTTCAAATCTAAGTCAATAAATATATAAAATGAGCCTGGAATATTTTCTTGTACCAGATTTCAAAAATTCCTAGGGTCACATCAAAAGACAAAAGGCAAATGAAACTTACCTGGCCAAAAACAAAATAATTGCATCATCAAAAAGAATAATGACCGCAACTCATTGAAATACATCAAATATGCTAAAAATCCGTAAATTAATAATGATATTTTAAATAAAAAATACCAACTATTTATTTCAAAAATAGGCAGCCGGGCGCAGTGGCTCACGCCTGTAATCCCAGCACTTTGGGAGGCTGAGGCGGGTGAATCACAAGGTCAGGAGATCGAGACAATCCTGGCTAACATGGTGAAACCCCGTCTCTACTAAAAAATACACAAAATTAGCCGGGCGTGGTGGCAGGCGCCTGTAGTCCCAGCTACTTGGGAGGCTGAGGCAGGAGAATGGCGTGAACCCGGGAGGCAGAGCTTGCAGTGAGCCGAGATCGCGCCACTGCATTCCAGCCTGGGCAACAAAGCGAGACTCTGTTTCAAAAAAAAAAAAAAATAGGCAAGGGAAAAATATCACATATTTATCTTGGCTTTCTTATGTAATCTGCATTTTGTGATAACCAAATAATAGTTGAGGGAAAGCTGTTCTTTATGGAAGAATTACAACTAATAAAAGAAAAGGGGCCTGGGCGCAGTGGTTCACACCTGTAATCTCAGCACTTTGGGAGGCCAAGTAGGGAGATCACTTGAGGTCAGGAGTTTGAGATCAGCCTAGCCAATGTGGTGAAACCCCATCTCTACTAAAAATACAAAAAAAATTAGCTGGGCCTGGTGGCACACACCTGTAATCCCAGCTACTCGGGAGGCTGAGGCATGAGAATTGCTTGAACCAAGGTGGTGGAGGTTGCAGTGAGCTGAGATTGTGCCACTGAACTCCAGCCTGGGTGACAGAGCAAGACTCTGTCTCAAGAAATAAATAAATAATAAATAAAAGGGAACAATAGGATTAGAATATCACTGTTTTACAATCCTAATGAAATAATGATAAAGATAAAAACAATCTAAATCTGCTAAATTCATTAATTAAGATGTTGTGGAGAACTTTATAGTGGATGGGTCGGGCTGACACCATCTGATCTTACTGATCAATTCAGGAAAAAAAGGCAATCAGACATCACGTGTCTCCTAATATAACACTGCAGGAACTGTCCGACACTGGCACTTAAATATTCACATTAAAAAATCCAAATCTGGCTGGGTGCTGTGGCTCATGCCTATAATCCCAGCACTTTGAGAAGCCAAGGTAGGTGTATCACGAGGTAAGAAGTTCGAGACCAGCCTGACCAACATGATGAAACCCTGTCTCTACTAAAAATACAAAATTTCGCTGGGCATGGTGGCGTACGCCTGTAATCCCAGCTACTCAGGAGCCTGAGACAGGAGACTCGCTTAAACCCAGGAGGCGGAGGTTGCAGTGAGCCAAGATCGTGCCACTGCACTCCAGCCTGGATGGCAGAGTCAGATTTCGAAAAAAAAAAAAACATATCTGATCAGGCCTGTTGATAGTCTAGAGGAAATACGAAGTATGAGGAAACGTCTCAGACAAAAACCACAAGAATATATCAGCAAAGTCCAAAATGTGAGCAATTCTACAAGATACATGATTTTTTTTTCCAAATAAATAAATGGTAAAGAAGAAAAGAGGGAAGGATGACTGCTATAAAGTTAAAAAAAATTGAGATGCACAACACGATGTGATATGTGAACTTTCTGATTGAATCAAATCAACTATAAAAACACACGTTTGAGATAACACAATTTAATTATGTACTAAATTAGATGATTTTAAGGAATTCTTTTTGAAGAATTATGAGGAATTATGAAGAATGATTACGAAGAATTTCAAGGAGTTGCATTTGAAAATTTGAAATTAAAAAAATTTTTAATAGTAAGAACAAAAGCAGAAGGTAAAAGGGAATAAAACTGTAAATAAGATGGATCCAGGACTGGATTGGGTGCATAGATGTATACATGTGTTATAGGACTACCACAAAACAAGCTCTATGTTTGCAGCTACCAGTGTGAGAAGGGAGAGAAAAATAGTGAGAAAGTGCTGAGTACCTATTCAGCAAAAACAAACAAGATTTTCAGGTAGAGCATCATTCTAGTGCTAAGTCTTGAGCAAATCCTCTGCCCTGGATCATCACTTAAAAAAAACCCAGGACAGCTTCCCTTTTTAATTTGATTCGCCAAACATTTAAATCCTTTACTCCATACCCCAACCACTTGAACTATATAAGACCAAAAGATCCCTCATCATTTAAGAGACATTTGTTGAACTCTACTATATTTCAGTATGTATGGTAACAGTAAAGTATTTACAAAGAAGGCAGGCTCTGCTGTCAGTGAACTTAGAGTCTATAGTGATTTACTGGCATTCGTATAACCATCAGATCATGCCAAGATAGATAGGTCATAAGAGTGAATAACAAAGATCTCTGGAAGCAGGAAGGATTCCACTTCAAATTCTCAGGACAAGTTAAGGTTTCTTATAGAAACGCCATAACTGTGTGTTGTTAGCACAAGATGGGTTTTGCTGGGGGTGGCATTCCACATAAACCAAAGGCAGAGGTGGTCTGCACATCCTTCTGGGGTGCTTAGTACATGAGCTACCCCCTTATCCAAGGTTTTGCTATCCATGGTTTCAGTTACTCATGGTCAACCATGGTTTGAAAATAGGTGAACACAGAGCAATAAGATATTTTGAGAAAGAGACCACATTTACATAATTTTTATTACACTATATTGTAATCATTGTTCTATTTTATTATTGTTGTTAATTTCTTACTGTGTGTAAGTTTTGTTTGTTTGTTTGTTTTGCTTTTTGAGATGGAGTCTTGCTCTGTCACCCAGGCTGGAGTGCAGTGGCGTGATCTTGGCTCACTGAAACCTCCACCTCCCAGGTTCAAGCGATTCTCCTGCCTCAGCCTCCCAAGTAGAACTACAGGCATGCACCACCACGCCCAGCTAATTTTTGTATTTTTAGTAGAGATGGGGTTTCACCGTGTTGGTCAGGATGGTCTCAATCTCTTGACCTCGTGATCTGCCCGCCTTGGCTTCCCAAAGTGCTGGGATTGCAGGCGTAAGCCACCACACTCTGCCCACTCTGTGTAATTTATAAATTATCATATATCATATAATTTATCATAGGTATGTGTGTATAGGAAAAAACGTAGTATATATAGGTTTCAGTACTATCTGCAGTTTCATGTATCCACTGAGGATCTTGGAATGTATCTCCCATGTATAAGGGGGGACCACAGTACAGAGACAAGCATTAAATTAGTGTTTACAATTGACCATCAATCAGAAAAATTATACAAAAACTTTGATAGGCTCCCACAGTGGTAGAGATGTTTATAGGGTTCGAGGACCTTTAATGACTATTCTTCTCCTTCAAGTAAAACTGATAAGTTATTAGTTAGTAAGACAGCAGCAGGGGCTTTAGTTCATTTAGTAGTATTTGTCCAGCTCTTGAGGTGAATGTGGTCTCTGTATTGACTTTTAGAAATGTCAGATTTCTAGAAAGTCAAGTCTATATAGATTATTTTGTTTATGCTCACACATATAACATGTGAGTTATTTGATTAAATGCATATATGCCTAAAAAGGTATATCACATGCAAATATGTATTTATATGTATGTATGTATTATGTATAAGCACCTAATTTGTGTATACATCCATGGCGTTATTCTTTAAAACTTAATGAGATTGTCTATTCTCAGTGTCTAGAGAATTATTCAATATGAGCTCTGTAGCAACATATAAGTGATAAAGTCTATAATGTAATGGCATCTCTCGAAAGCCAGCCTTGGGCCCTGTCCAGGTAGCTGAAACATTTGGCTGCCCAGTGCTCTGGAGGATTGCTAAAATTAGCTAGAGAGAAAAGAGGCAAATATATCTTAAGGACGGCCGGGAGCTGAGTCTAACTTCACTTCCTTTCCAATAAAGTGACTGTCAAAACCAAAGATCTGGGCTAAAAAGGGCTTCAGAAAGCCATTTGATTTCAGTTCCAGCTGCTGTGTGAATTTCTTGTACAGCGTGAAATTAGTTATCTATTGCTACATAGAAAGTTGTCCTAAAACTTGGCTTAATTCACCCAAAGCAGTTATTATTTCATAAAGTTTTTGTGGGTCAGGAATTAACACATGGCTTAACTGAGTCAGCTGAGCTCAGGGTCTCTCATCAGGATGTGGTTAATATGTTGACCAGGGTCATAATGACCTGAGAGTTTGACTGGAGTTGGAAGATCCATTTCTAAAACAGCTCATTTGCATTGCTGGCTGTTGTTAAGAGGCCTCAGGTTTCTAATCTCATGGGCCTCTTCAAAAAGCTGCTAGAGCGTCCTCCTGACCTGATGACTGGTTTCTCCAGAGGCAATAATCCAAATACCAGGGAGGTAGAAACCACAATGTCTTTTATAACCTAGTACCAGAAGTAACACTGTCATTTCTGCAGTATCTTATTGGTTACATAGTTAATGCTATTCACTAAACAAGATATCAACACCAGGAGGCAAGGATCCCTGGGTGCCATCTGGGAGTCTGGCACACTCACCCATAGGCCTCCCACTGTTGCTTGAATGCTTGCAGTAATGGAACCTCATTCCACAAGGCAGCCTACCTTACCATTAGCCGCTCTGATGGAAATTACTCTCTTGCTTTGGGTTGTGATATGGTTTGCTTGTGTCCCCACCCAAATCTCACCTCGAATCATAATAATCCCCATGTGTCAAGGGTGGGGCAAGGTGGAGATAATTGAATCATGGAGATGGTTTCCCCCATATTACTGTCATGTAAATGAATAAGTCTCATGAGATCTGATGGTTCTATAAATGGGAGTTTCCCTGCACACGCTTTCTTGCCTGCTGCCATGTAAGACGTGCCATTGCTTCTCCTTTGCTTTCCGCCATGATTGTGAGGCCTCTCCAGCCATGTGGAACAGTGAGTCTATTAAACCTCTTTCCTTTATAAATTACCTGGTCTTGGGTATGTCTTTATTAGCAGTCTGAGAACAGACTAATACAGGTTGTAAATATTATCCCGCCTTTTTAATTCTTCTCTGTATTGGGAGGCTGAGAAAACAATGCTAATCCTTCCGTGAAGAAAAAAATAGTCCTTCGGATATCTGAAGATGGTAATTCTGTACCTTCTAGTCATCCTACTTCCACATCCTACTCCACCCCATTCTCCAGTTCCTTCACTTCTTTTTGTCTATGTGAGGAGCTTTAAGACAAGACTCCTTATCCCAAAATGTTTATTTAAGAATAGGTGAGGGCACTTGTCCCCTCCCCAGCTTTTCCTTCACCTGCTGTCCAGCCATTGTGTCAGTGTCCTCACCTCTCCTAGGCAGGTCATCTACCCTGGGGGAGTGCCCACATGCCATCTCATCAGCTACCAAAGCTCAATTTTCAACCAGGAGTTTCATCCTTCTTTAAAAAGGTCAACTGAATCCCATACAAATTTTATGTGGTAACAGGAGAAGGAAAAGAGAGACCTGGCCCAGTAGGGCTTCTCATCAACATCATGACCCACACTAACTCCAGTGATCACTAACCTAAGACACAAAGGTCTAAGCAATAAAGAACTCTGTCTTGGGGCAGTCTATATTCTAGGATGATGGAAATACTTCTGTCTGCAATAATTTTCTATTTTACCACCCTACTTCCCTTTTTGTCACCTACATTCATTTTTCTGCCCAGCAGTCAGAATGACAGCTTCGAAATATAATTTAAATCATACTGCTCCCTACTCAATTCTCCAATGGATTCACATCACTTTCAGAGTAATATCCAATTTTCTCATCGTACATACAAGGCCCTACCTATCTTTCCATCTCATCTCTCGCTACTTCAGCCTCCCTCACTCTGCTCTTACCATACTGACTTTCTCGCTGTTCTTCAAACATACCAGACTCTTTCCACCTCAACACTTTTGCCCTTGCAGTTTCTTTTACCTACACTCTTCCCTGGACCTTCCCATGTCTTGCTGTTACTTCATTCACATTTCTGCATGTCACCCTCTGAGTGGTTTCCATGAATCACCCTATTACTCTCTATTTATTTACCATTAGTTCATTTTCATGTTAGTACTTATCACTAACTAGCATTATATTGCAGTAGTTGTTTGCCTATTTGCTTATTGTATTTGTTCAGTTTTGTTTTCTAATGCCAAGAACGGTGTCTGGCACTCAGTAACATCAGGTAAATAAAAGAATGAAATGCCCATTAAAATGAATTTTACTAGCCTGCTTTCTGAGTAGCGCTTGGTATCTGAGTTAGTGATATTATAAAATACATCTTTTTTGGTACCTGAGTACCTGCTAACTGTATCTTGGTAAATCTGTTCCGTGCCAAATTTCTTTCTGTTCTGATGATTCAAACCTTAGCAGTCAGACAGAGCTGAACTTGGTGCTGGTAATAAAAGTCTTTCCCTTAGGAGAGCTCTTTGCAACTGAGAGATGTGGTCTCCTAAACCCCGAGGTGTCATTTGAGCAAGCAGGCCAGGTGAAACCCGAGCTGGTAAGGAGTAAGAAAGGATACAAATGATTATATTGTTATGGCTGTTCTAAGACACAAGGGGGCAGCAAAGCCAGCTCGTATTTATTTATTTAACCTGGTAAGACTCTTTTTTTTTTTTTTCAACTTTTATTTTAGATTCATGGGGGATATGTGCAGGTTTGTTACCTGGATATACTGTTTGATGCTGATGTTTGGAGTACAAATGATCCCATCATTCAGGTACTGAGCATAGTACCCAATAATTATTCAACCCTTGCCGCTGTCCCTCCCTCCCCGCTCTAGTAGTCCCCACTGGCTATTGTTTCAGCTCTTATTTTTAAAGGTAAAACAGGAAATTTGACAACTATCGTTAGTTATCAAAACTGATGGAGATGTTCAATAGATTAGATAAATCTATGGAGATTCAATTGATTAGATAAATCTCAGTATGTCCACACAATGAGTTTCTTCTGGAGGAATGCAGTAATAATTTTAGCTAAAATTTAAACCTTGGCCTAAGTTATAAAAGGACTGATAGGTCAAGGAGTGAGGGCTTAACTGTGACCAGGGAGACAGCCCATGTGTTCTCTAGGGCCACTGGGAACTTCGTGAGGAGGTGAGCCACAGGAGAACACGCTTTCTGAGCAGGAAGTGGGGCTTCTGTGGAAATCAGGATTGTCAGACGCTTAATCCTAATTGCCACCCCCTTGGGCCTACACATTGGGGCAGGAAACTTACCAAGTTGTCCTTGTGAAAATGTGCTTTGGAGCCCAGACTCTTAGCTCTTTTTCCACCCAAACTTTATAAATTACCAAAAAGTTCAAAAATATTGAGTAATCATCTGTAATACCCCGAACAACAAGGAATAGTGTCATGAACGGACCAGAAACTTAAAAACATTTTTTTCAGGAAACGATCCAGATGGGAAGAGATTGCACAAAGTCTTGACCGACTAGTCACGTGTGAAAAGAGGGCCTGAGAGAAAAGTAAATGAATAAACCCCTTCCCAGAACCTGATAAAACCATCAGAGTACAGCAGAAAGGCTCAGGTTGAGGGCGGGCACGGGCAGCTGAGGGGATCTGACCGAAGGAAGATGGGATAGAAAGAAAGTTGTCCCATTCCAGCAGGTATAGCTAAAAATAAAAATAAAAAAAATAGAAAGTCATGGAAAGCAACAATGTAATCATTGTAAACATAGTTATGAAACAATGTTAGGGTACTGTATAATTCCTGAGTCATAACGTAGGCTGCAAAAAAATCAATAATCTATATAACTTAATGCTAGATAAACTTTATTGAGCAACTGCTATGTACGGGCACCATGCTAAGTGCTTGACATGCATTATCTCATTTAATCTTAATATAATTACCTACATGGTAAATTCCATGGTTATAGCCACTTAAAGGATAAAGAAACAAACTCAAAGAGAACTTGACCAAACCCACACAGCACCAAAATGCTACGTAGGCTGGCGTGACTCTGAAGCCCATGCTTTTAATGACTACAGGCAAGCCACACCTTGGCATCTTACTCTGACATCACCATATTCTCACTGCAGCCCATTGCGACTAAACAAGCCACAACCTCGCCAAGTATTCCTACCTTCCAAGCACCTACAGATTTCTATCTTCAAGTTATGAGCCCAAAAATTCCCTTGGTACTTCATCCCTACTTCATATTACACATCTATTAATTTCATTCATTCTTTCTTTTTTTAAGAGAGGGTCTCGCTCTGTTGCCTAGGTTAGAGTGCAGCGGCATGATCATGGCTGACTACAGCGTCAACCTCCTGGATTCAGGCAACCCTCCCACCTCAGCCTCCCAAGAAGCTGGGACCACAGGTGTGCACCACCATGCCTGCTAATATTTTTTATTATTTTTGCAGTGACAATGTCTCCCTATGTGGCCCAGGCTGATCTTGAATTTCTGGGCTCAAGTGGTCCTTCCACTTTAGCCTCTCAAAGTGCTGGGATTACAGGCATGAGCCACTGTGCCCGGCCTATTAATTTCATGGATCAGAATTTTCCTATCCAGCAAAGCCTAGGATCTACTGACCAGCTTTAACAAAACCTCCAAGAGACCTCCACTGCTTCTCTCCCCATCTCTAACGGTTAAAGCAAATCCATCTTTCGGGGGCTAGCTCAAAAGCCATCTTTTCCCAGAAGCTTTCCTGATTCTCCCAGAAACAATTTTTCTCTCTCAACTCTGACTCCAGGAGTCAATTGTGGCTTTCCCTTGTAGCCTTCATTCATCTAGATAGAGGTGCAGCATCACACAATCCTAGCAGCATGCACAGAGCCTATCGGAGAAAGCGCTGGCTATAGGTTCAGGCTCAGCCATAGGTAGATTACTCATATGGTCCGAGACTTTGCCACTGTGTCCATCCTGATGGGCTCACATTAGTAATCATAATTTTTCTGGCTTAATGGGTACCTAACCCAAGAAGCAGCTATATCAGGAAGATCACGTCAGCTGAGACATGGGCAATGTGGGATACACAGCACAGGACCTACCCACAACAGGGCCTCCTCTCAGCCTCAGCTAAATATGTATTCGGAATGGAGAATACTCACTGACCACATACATAGTCACTCCCTAGAAGGAGGTATAAGCAAGAGTATTCAGGAATCATTGCAAAGAGAATGCAAGCAGACTCAAATCTTCTTGTTGCCTACATAAGGCCAAGCTAAAGGGTTCTTAGAGGCTGCCTGATCAGTAGTAGAACTGGGTAGCTCAAAGTTCCAGAGGCCTGAGAGACCATGACCATGGCAGCTGCTTCCTCATAAAATTCACCATTACCAGGATTTTTCAAGGGGGTGCCTTTGCACATGTGCGGGAGGAGAGAGGAGGAGTTAAGGGAAAAACAGTGTGCTCCACATGGACTCTGACTTCACGCAGCAAGCAGGCCCCACTCCGGATGCTCCTCAAGACAACCCGTCTCCCTGGGGGTGGGGTCCTGACTTCTTTGGCCTCTCTCAGCATTGTGAATATGACAGCCAAGGTCATCCCCCTGCAAGCCTGGACCTATTAACACTGCCCAGAGGGGAGCAGCCGAGGGAGAGGCCCTGGAACAGGAAAAAGTCCCAGCTTCATAAAACCCACAAGCCCAAAAGAAGGAGGTAGCAGCTACAAGACTTCACTGTTTTTCTTGGCTAGGGTGGCTGAAGGAGATGGCAGATCACAGCAGGGGAGAAAGTAAGATAGGAAAATGGGGAGAGGAAAGTGGATGGAGAGGAAGGAAGAAAATCTAATAGTGATAAATGGGCAAAAGGGAAGAAGAAAGGAAAGAGGAAAGGAGAGTCAAAAAAAGGAGCACAAATAAGAGGGAATCTTTAGAAAAAATAAAGCAGAGACTCAGAGAGAGAAACAGAGGGAGAAAGTGTAATAAAAAGAAGAGAAGCCAAGGAACAGTCAGAAACAAGAACAATAGGAAGAAATAAAAGGAGAGAGAGCAAAAAAAAAAGAAAGGACAGAACTTCACTGTCTTCTTGGCTAGGGTGGAAAGACCAAGGAACAGAAGAGCAAGAAGAAAGCCATTAGGGGAAGCAGAGGTAGGAAGAGCAGGAATGGAGAAAGAAGAAAGCAAGAGACAGAGTCAGGAAGATTGAGAGACAAAGAGAGACATGGGGAAGGGGGAGGGAGAGTCCTTGAGATAAGTGAGATAGAGTGGAATGAAGAAAGGAGAGAAGAAAAAAGACAGTCTAAAAATACCAAAAAGAACCAAAGGGAGAAAGGAAGAGAAAAGAAAGAGAGAAAAGGGCAGAGAGCATGAAATAGGAGGAGAGAATTCAGAATGTGGAGACAAAAGGCCAGGGAGAAACAGGAAGCTAGAGAAACAGAAGTACAGAGGGAGAATTTGAAAGGGAAAATTTCTTCCCTTAACGCTCTACCTACACACCTGGACATTATCCCCTCCCAAGGGACCTCTTAGGAGTCAGTTGCCTTGATGAACTAAAGGGGCTTGAAAAAGTGTAGATAACAGGAGTGGGTGTTAAGGAGAAGAAGGAAGCGGAATGGAAATAACAAACAGAAAAAAGAGAAGAGCAAATGAGAAAGGGTTGGGTTAGAAACAAGAGGCAGGGGATTTGTCCACCCATTGTCTAATTGCCATCCTGACTGAGCCTCAATTTTCTCATCCATTAAATGAAATGCTTACTTTACTAATTTTTTAGGACAATTAAACTCAAGAATGTACATAAAGCACCTGAAATGCCATACTGTCTTAGTGATTCTTTTTATTTTGTGGGTTGTAGTTCTGATGCCAACAATGAACTAGGTTACAGGAAAACAGGATCTCATTTTACTCACCTTTATATACCCATCACCTAACACACACCCTGTTACATAGATGCATCTAATGTGTGTCAAATGAATTGAACAAAGACAGAGAAGGGAAGATACAGAACTCTTAGAAGCAAAGAAGAAAAGAGAAATGGAGATAAGAGAGACAAAGAAGAAAAGATTTTTTTTTTTAATGGAGGAAGAGGAATAATGCAGAAGAAAGAGAAAAAAGAAGCAAGGAACTTTGCTTTGGTGACAACCAGGCAGCTCAGTACAGACCTCCCACTCACAGGGAAATCTGTAGTTCTGTGGATCTCACCCTGATGTAAAGCTTCCAGACTGACATCGAAGCCACCTTTGCAAAATTATGACTGAGACAGTGAAAGAGATCTAACTTAATCGACTCGGCTCCATCTTGCTTCTAACCTCCAAGCTGTCCTTGTTCATTCTTGGCTGTAGGCTGAACTAACTTTGGGAGAAACTTAGTTTATAATTTATAGTTTAAAACGAAAATGATAACAGCTCTTTCGCAAAGCAGATCTTCTTGCCTGGGGACTAGACTGCCTTTGTAGGACTAACATTAGCCACAAGATTAGAAATTATGGTTTGGGAGTCATGCAGCTGGAGGCTAAAAGATTCTGACCCTCCCTAAACTGCTCCTAAGGTCAGTGCTTGAGATGTTTTGCAGACCCTGCACGTGGTGGATCAGCTGGCACCACCCTGATCAATAAACTGGCTCATCCAATCTTGTGGCCCCCATCAAGGAACTGACTCAGTTCAAGAAGACAGTTTCGACTGCCTATTATTTCATCCCCGACCAATCAGCACTCCTGGCTCACTGGCTTCCCCTTACCTCCCAAGTTGTCCTTAAAAACTCTCTTCCCTGAATGTTCTAGGAGACTGATTTGTGTAATAATAAAAATCCAGTCTCCCACATAGCTAGCTCTGTGTGAATTACTCTTTCTCTATGGCAATTCTGCTGTCTTGAGAAATTGGCTCTGTCTAGGCAGCAGGCAAAGTGAACCCCTTGGGTGGTTACAACATGTCTGCCTGAGACCTGGATCTGCCATAAGTGCCAAGGCAGGAGGCAACACTGAGGAGGGTCACAGGGATGTGTGGAGGATTGAAGAGTAGCTCACAACCGTCTGTCACCTTTTGGGATGACATTAAAACAAAACCCTCTGCCTAGCCTGACTTCTTCAAGCTCCATCTCATTTCAGCACCTATTCCCAGGCAGTAAGCTCTGTTTGTCAGAGCCATGCCATCATCCTGCTGAGCACTAGAGAGCTCAGCCCATGGCCACCTTTAGCAGAAGGTGAAGTTACGAAGTTAGTGAGGGCTCAGCAACCATCCCACCAAACAGAGAAGTTTGTCCCAAACGACAGAAGAACCAGATGGGATTGATTAATGAACGAATCAGCCAAACACTTCCCTTAACTCTTTGCCTACACACCTGGTCATTATCCTCTCCCAAGTGACCTCTAAGGAGTCAGTTGCCTTGATGAACTAAAAATGGGGGCTTGGTATCAGAATCTATACCTTATGTTAGTAGATCTCTGGGTAAATAGTGATTGGCTAAACAAGCTCATTAAAAGCAGTGAGCATGAAAAACAGGGGAGAAGTTTGGGCAGAAGAACTTGATAACCCAGTGACATCAGATGGGAAGGGGCCATTCTGAGTATAACATGCTGTTTGTCATGTGTCCTGGGAACAGGGTTGGGATGGAAACTAGAATAAAAATTAAAGAACGATTTTGCTAGATACCATGTGGAACACTGAGGCACAACAACATGGTCATGGTGCCCAGTGGTCAAATACAACACCCAAAAGAGAGGGATGTTCTCTCCCATAGAATGCCAAGGAGTTCTGTCATGTGACAGCCCCACTGCATCATGGTCACCAATGCCAGTGGGAGTTGTGGCACCCAGAAGACCAGCAGCAATGCCCAGTGAGGCAAGGCGCTATCCAATGGGAAATGGTAGTTCCTGAAAACTACCATCAACAGCCAAAAAAGGATTTTTGCAAAGGAGCAATCTCTTCAGGACAGGCAGATTGCAGGGCTTTTCTTCCAATATCACCATGTAAAGTGTCTCTGTGTGGTTTCATTTCAGGTATTCCTAGAAGGTAGGAAACATTGAAGTCCATTGTTGGGCAAAGACTCAGCCTACATCAAGTGTGTTTCTAATAACAGGGAATTTTTAGGTGGCTCACAAATGAGATGGGATCTAGTGAGACAATAAAAGTTGTGATAATATGCATCACACAGGGAACAGGGAACACAGGAAAAAGACATCCTTTACCTAGGCTATAAGATAATACCACTTATCTGACTAGAAGTGCTCATTGCTAGCACAAAGGCCGGAGAAGAGTCACCATACTAGATATTCAACAGGAAATGTGCAGTAAGACAAATATCTACTGCTATAGCTTATATGTTTGTGTCCCCCACTCACCCCCAAAATTATGCTGAAACCTAATCCTCACTGTAAGGATACGAGATGGGGCTTTTAGGAGGTGATTAGGTCATGAGGGTAGAGTCCTTATAAATGGGATTAGTGCTCTTATAAAAGAGACTCCAGAGAGCTCATTTGCCCCTCCACCATGTGAGGATGTAGCAAGAAGATGCCATCTATGAACAAGGAAGTGAGCCCTTTCCAGACACCAAATGTGCTGGGGCCTTGACCCTGGACTTCCAGCCTGCAGAACTGTAGGGACTAAATTTTTGTTTTTTATAAGCCTGTCTGTATTAGTCTGTTGCTGCATTGATATTAGGAACTACCTGCGACTGAGTAGCTTATGAAGAAAAGAGGTTTAATTGACTCACAGTTCCACGGGCTGTACAGGAAGCATGGCTGGGGAAACCTCAGGAAACTTACAATCATGGCAGAAGGTAAAGGGAAAACAGGCACAACTTCACAAGGCAGAGCAGGAGAGAGAGAAAATGAAGGAGGAAGTGCTACATGCTTTGAAACAACCAGATCTTGTGAGAACTCGCTATCTCAAGAAGAGCAAGGGGGAAGTCTGCCCCATGATCCAGTCACCTCCTATGAGACTCTTCCTCCAACACTGAGGATTACAATTCAACATGAGATTTGAGTGGGGAGACAGACCCAAACCATATCATTCCACCCCTGACCCTTCCCATAGCTCATGTCCTTTTCACATTTCAAAACAAAATCATGCCTTCCCAACAGTCCCCCAGAATCTTAACTCATTCCAGCATTAACTCGAAAGTCCAAGTCCAAAGTCTCATCTGAGACAAGGCAAGTCCCTTCCGCCTATAAGCCTGTAAAATCAAAAACAGTTGCAGTTCTTTTTGGCGACCCCATTTTTTAATGAGGTGAGGTTTTCCTGCATCAGATATTTATACTGTATATAAGAGACTCTTAAAACAAAGGGGTCCAAAACTTTGAAAGTAAAATGGTGGGCAAACATATATATACTAGATAAGTGGAGGAAAAAAAGTGAAGAGAGATCATTCTCTGACATCAGATAAGATAAATTTAAGGAAAACAGTATCAAATGGGATGTCTCAAGAAGTGCTTTTATAGGCCAAGCACAGTGACTCACACCTGTAATCCCAGCACTTTGGGAGGCCGAGGCGGGCGGATCACCTGAGGTCAGGAGTTTGAAACCAGCCTGACTAACATAGTGAAACCCTGTCTCTACTAAAAATACAAAATTAGATGTGCATGGTGGCGCATGCCTGCAATCCCAGCTACTTGGGAGGCTGAGGCAGGAGAATTGCTTGAACCCGGGAGGCAGAGGTTGCAGTGAGCTGAGATCACGCTACTACACTCCAGCCTGGGTGGCAGAGTGAAAAAAAAAGCGCTTTAGACGGTTAAAGTATACGAATAGCAATTATAAATGGTAATTATGAATATTTATGCATCAATATCAATATCCATAAACAAAAATTGCAAGAGTTATAAGAAAAAACAGATTAAAAATATTTTAGTAGAAAGAGGCTTCATCACTCTTAGTCCAAGAAATTCCAAGTAAACAAAAATGAATAAATAAGGATACGGAGGACCTAAATAGCATAATAACTTGTTGATGCATTTTATACCAAATTACACACCTTGAGGGGGAAAACTCACCTTTCTTCTAAGAAACCATGGAAGGGAACAGTCATGAAACTTGATCACTGCCAGACAGTTGCCCAAGCCTATAATCCCAGCACTTTGGGAGGCCAGCGCAGATGGATCACTTAAGGCCAGGAGTTCAAGACCAGCCTGGCCAACATGGTGAAACCCCGTCCCTACTAAAAATACAAAAATTAGCCAGGAGTGGTGGTGCATGCATGTAGTCCCAGCTACTTGGGAGACTGAGGGCAGGAGAATAACTTGAACCCGGAAGGCGGAGGTTGTAGTGAGTCGAGATCTTACCACTGCACTCCAGCCTGGACAGCAGAGTGAGACTCCCTCACACACACAAAAAAAGCTGATCACCTATTAGGCCACAAGAAAGCATCAATAATTTTTTTAAGCAGAGAAATACTATTAATAGACAACTTTCTCTAATAATAAACATGAAAACTAGCAATATATAAGTTTTTAAAACAAAATTCTACCACCTGGAATTGTTTTCCCCATAAGTTATGGGGGTACAGGTGGTATTTGGTTGCATAAGTTCTTTAGTGGTGATTTGTGAGATTTTGGTGCACCCATCACCTGAGCTGTATACACTGAAGCATATTTGTAGTCTTTTATCCTTCGTCCCTCTTCCACTCTTCCCCTCAAGTCCCCAAAGTTCATTGTATCATTCTTATGCCTTTGCATCCTCATAGCTTAGCTCCCACATATCAGTGAGAACACACGATGTTTGGTTTTCCATTCCTGAGTTACTTCACTTAGAATAATAGTCCCCAATCCCATCTAGGTCACTGCAAATGCTGTTAATTCATTCCTTTTTATGGCTGCATAGTATTCCATCATATATATACACCACAGTTTCTTTATCCACTCTTTGATTGATGAGCATTTGAGTTGGTTCCATGATTTTGCAATTGTGAATTGTGCTGCTATAAACGTGAGTGTGTAAGTATCTTTTTCGAATAATGACTTCTTTTCCTCTGGGTAGATACCCAGTAGTGGGATTGCTGGATCAAACTGTAGTTCTACTTTTAGTTCTTTAAGGAATCTCCACACTGTTTTCCACAGTGGCTCTACTAGTTTACATTCCCACCAGCAGTGTAGAAGTGTTCCCTGTTCACTGCATTCACGCCAACATCTACTGTTTTTTGATTTTTTGATTATGGCCATTCTTGCAGGAGTAAGGTGGTATCATATTGTGGTTTTGATTTGCATTTCCCTGATCATTAGTGATGTTGAGCATTTTTTCATATGTTTGTTGGACATTTGTACATCTTCTTTTGAGAATTGACTATTCATGTCCTTAGCCCACTTTTTGGTGGGACTGTTTGTTTTTTTCTTACTGATTTGTTTGAGTTCATTGTAGATTCTTGTTATTAGTCCTTTGTCAGATGTATAGATTGTGAAGATTTTCTCCCACTCTGTGGGTTGTCTGTTTACTCTGCTGACTGTTCCTTTTGCCATGCAAAAGCTCTTTAGTTTAATTGGGTCCCAGCTATTTATCTTTGTTTTTTTTGCATTTGCTTTTGGGTTCTTGGTCAGGAAATCCTTGCCTAAGCCAGTGTCTAGAAGGGTTTTTCCAATGTTATTGTCTAGAATTTTTACACTTTCAGGTCTTAGGTTTAAGTCCTTAATCCATCTTGGGTTGATTTTTGTGCAAGGTGAGAGAGGAGGATCCAGTTTCACTCTCCTACATGCAGCGAGCCAATTATCCCGGCATCATTTGTTGAAAAGGGTGTCCTTTCCCCACTTTATATTTTTGTTTGCTTTGTCGAAGATCAGTTGGTTGGCTGTAAGTATTTGGGTTTATTTCTTAGTTCTCTATTCTGCTTCATTGGTCTATGTGCCTATTTTTATACCAGTACCATGCTATTTTGGTGACTATGGCCTTATAGTATAGTTTGAATTCAGGTAATGTGATGCCTCCAGATTTGTTCTTTTTGCTTAGTCTTGCTTTGGCTATGTGGGCTCTTTTTTGGTTCCATATGAATTTTAGAACTGTTTTTTCTAATTCTGTGAAGAATGATGGTATTTTGATGGTGATTGCATTGAATTTGTAGATTGCTTTTGGCAGTGTGGTCATTTTCACAATATTGATTCTACCCATCCATGAGCACGGGATGTGTTTCCATTTGTTTGTGTCCTCTATGATTTCTTTCAGCAGTGTTTCATAGTTTTCCTTGTAGAGGTCTTTCAACTCCTTTGTTAGGTATATTCCTAAGTATTTTTTTTTAAATAGCTATTGTAAAAGTGGTTGAGTTCTTGATTTGATTCTCTGCTTGGTCACTGTTGGTGTATAGAAGAGCTACTGATTTGTGTACATTAACCTTGTATCTGGAAACTTTGCTCAATTCATTTATCAGTACTAGGAGCTTTCTGGAGGAGTCCTTAGGGTTCTCAAGGTAAACCATCATATCATCAGAAAACAATGACAGTTTGACTGCCTCTTTACTGATTTGGATGTCTTTGATTTCTTTCTCTTGTCTGATTGCTCTGGCTAGCACTTCCAGTACTATGCTGAAGAGGAGTGGTGAGAGTGGACATCCTTGTCTTGTTCCAGTTCTCAGAGGGAATGCTTTCAACTTTTCCCCATTCAGTATTATGTTTTCTGTGGTTTTGTCATAGATGGCTTTTATTACTTTAAGGTATGTCCTTTGTATGTCGATTTTGCTAAGAGTTTTAATCATAAAGGATGCTGGATTTTGTCAAATACTTTTTCCACATCTATTGAGATAATCAAGTGATTTTTGTTTTTAATTCTGTTTATGTTGTGTATCACATTTATTGACTTGCATACTTTAAACCATCCCTGCATCCCTGGTGTGAAATCCACTTGATCATGGTAGATTATCTTTTTGATATATTGTTTGCTTAGCTTAGCTAGTATTTTGTTAAGGATTTTAGCATCTATGTTCATCAAGGATATTGGTCTGTAGTTTTCTTTTTTGGTTATATTCTTTCCTGGTTTCGTTATTAGGGGTGATGCTGGATTCAGAGAATGAACTAGGGAGGGTTCCTTCTTTCTCTCTCTCCTGGAATAGTTCAAAAGGATTGGTATCAATTCTTTGAATGTCTAGTAGAATTCTACTGTGAATCCATCTGGTTCTAACTTTTTTTGTTGGTAATATTTAAGTTACCATTTCAATCTCACTGCTTGTTACTGGTCTGCTCTAGGTATCTAATTCTTCCTGATTTAAGCTAGGAGGGTTGTATTTTTCTAGAATTCATCCATCTATTCTAGGTTTTCTAGTTTATGTGCATAAAGGTGTTCATAGTAGCCTTGAATGATCTTTTGTATTTCAGTGGTGTCAGTTGTAATATCTTCTGTTTCATTTCTTCATAAGGTTATTTGGATTTTCTCTCTTCTTTTCTTAGTTAGCCTTGCTAACAGTCTATCAATTTTATTTATGTTTTCAAAGAACCAGCTTTTTGTTTCATTTATCTTTTGTATTTTCTTTTGTTCCAGTTTCATTTAGTTCTGCTCTGATCTTGGTTATTTTCTTTCTTCTGCTGGATTTGGGTTCGGTTTGTTCTTGTTTCTCTAGTTCCTTGAGGTGTGACCTTAGATTGCCTGTTTGTGCTCTTTCAGACTTTTTGATGTAGGCGTTTAGGGCTATGAACTTTCCTCTTTAACACCTCCTTTGCTGTAGCTTAGAGGTTTTGATAGGTTGTGTCATTATTGTCATTCAGATCAAAGAATTTTTTAATTTCCATCTTGATTTCATTTTTGACCCAATGCTCATTCAGGAGCAGTTTATTTATTTTCCATGTATTTGCATGTTTTTGAAGGTTCCTTTTGGAATTGATTCAAGTTCTATTCCACTGTGGTGTGAGAGAGTGCTTGATATAATTTCAATTTTCTTACATTTATTGAGGCTCATTTTATGGCCTATCATATGGTCTATCTTGGAGAAAGTTCCATGCGCTGTTGAATAGAATGTGTATTCTGTGGTTGTTCCGTATATATCTGTTAAGTCCATTTGTTCCAAGGCATAGTTTAAATCCATTGTTTCTTTGTTGACTTTCTTGATGACCGGTCTAGTGCTGTCAATGGAGTATTGAAGTCCCCCACTACTATTGTGTTGCCGTCTATCTCATTTCTTAGGTCTGTTAGTAATTGTTTTATAAATTTGGGAGCTCCAACGTTTGTTAGGTGCATACATTTAGGATTGTGATATTTTCCTGTTGGACAAGACCTTTTATCATTTTATAATTTATCATTTTATAATGTCCCTCTTTGTCTCTTTTAATCACTGTTGCTTTAAAATTTATTTCATCTGATATAAGAATAGCTACCCCTGCTCACTTTTGGTGTCCATGTGCATGAAATGCCTTCTTCCACCTCTTTACTTTATGTGAGTCCTTATGTGTTAGGTGAGTCTCCTGAAGGCAGCAGATAGTTGGTTGGTGAGTTCTTATCCACTCTGTGTTTCTGTATCTTTTAAGTGGAGCATTTAGGCCATTTACATTAAATGTTAGTATTGAAATGTGAGGTACCATTGTTTTCAACGTGCTTTTTGTTGCTTGTGTACTTTGGGGTTTTTTGGTTTTTATTTTTGCTTTTTCACTTGTATTTTTGTCTTACAGGTCCTGCGTGATTTATGCTTTAAAGAGGTTCTGTTTTGATGTGTTTCCAGGATTTGTTTCAAGATTTAGAGCTCCTCTTAGCAGTTCTTATAATGGTGGCTTGGTAATGGCAAATTCTCTCAGCATTTGTTTGTCTGAAAATGACTGTATCTTTCCTTCATATGTGATGCTTAGTTTCACCGAATACAAAATTCTTGGCTGATCATTGTTATGTTTGAGGAGGCTGAAGATAGGTGCCCCATCCCTTCTAGCTTGTAGGGTTTCTGCGGAGAAATCTGCTGTTAATCTGATAGGTTTGCCTTTATAGGTTACCTGCTTCTTCTGTCTCACAGCTGTTAAGATTCTTTCCTTCATCTTAACTTTGGATAACCTGATAACAATGTGCCTAGGCAATGATCTTTTGCGATGAATTTACCAGGTGTTCTTTGTGCTTCTTGTATTTAGATATCTAGGTTTCTTGCAAGGCCAGGGAAGTTTTCCTCAATTATTCCCCCCAATATGTTTTCCAGGCTTTTAGAATTCTCTTCTTCCTCAGGAGCACTGATTATTCTTAGGTTTGGTCATTTAACATAACCCCAGACTTCTTGGAGGCTTTGTTCATATTTTCTTATTTTTTTCTTTGTTGGATTGGGTTAATTTGAAGACTTTGTCCTCAAGCTCTGAATTTCTTTCTTCTGTTTGTTCAATTCTATTGCGGAGACTTTCCAGAGCATTTTGCATTTCTAAAAGTGTGACTAAAGTTTCCTGAATTTTTTTTATTGTTTTTCCTTTAAGCTATCTACTTCCTTAAATATTTCTCCCTTCATTTCTTGTATCATTTTTTGGATTTCCTTGCATTGGGCTTCGCCTTTCTCTGATCCTTCCCTGATTAGCTTAATAACTAACCTCCTGAATTCTTTTTCAGGTAAATCAGGGATTTCTTCTTGGTTTGGATCCATTGCTGATGAAGTAGTGTGATTTTAGGGGGGTGTTGAAGGGCCTTGTTTTGTCATATTACCTGGGTTGGTTTTCTGGTTCCTTCTCATTTGGATAGGCTCTGTCAGAGGGAAGGTCTAGGGCTGAAGCCTTTTGTTCAGTTTCTTTTGTCCTACAGGGTGTTCCCTTGACTCTCCCCCTTTTCCTATGGATGTGGCTTCCTGTGAGACAAACTGCAGTGATATTTGTCTGGGTCTAGCCACCCAGCGAGTCTACCCAGCTCCGGGCTGATGCAGGTGGTTGTCTGCACAGAGTCCTGTGATTTGAACTGTCTGTGATTCTCTCAGCCATGGATACCAGCTCCTGTTCCAGTGGAGGTGGCCGATGGTGCAATGGACTCCATGAGGGTCTTTAGCTTTGGTGGTTTAATGCTCTACTTTTGTGCTGGATGGCCTCCTGCCAAGAGGTGGCGCTTTTCAGAAAGCATTAGCTATAGTAGTGTGGAGAGAGACTGGCAGTGGGCACGGCCCTAGAACTCTCAAGGTTATATGCCCTTTGTCTTCTGCTGCCTGGGTGGGTAGGGAAGGACCATCAGGTGGGGGCGGGCCTAGGCATGTCTGAGCTCAGACTCTCCTCGGGTGGGTCTTGCTGAAGCTGCTGTAGGGAATTGAGGTGAGATTCCCAGGTCATTGGAGTTGTGTACCTAGGAGGATTATGGCTGCCTCTGCTAAGTCATGCAGGTTGTCTGGGAAGTGGAGGAAAGCTGGTAGTCACAGGCCTCACCAGGCTCCCATGCAAACCAAAGGGCCAGTCTCACTCCTGCCATGCTCCCCTCAACAGCCCTGAGTCTGTTTCCAGGTGGAGGACGAGATGTGCTTGAAAACTTGCCCGAGGCTATCCGTCTCCCAGCTGCGAAAGAAAAGGGCTTCAGTTCTTCCCCCACCTGTGAAGTCTGCGGTCCAGATTCCAGCCCTCCCCTGAGTTCTGGCCAGGAGGCTTCTCACCCTGTTCAAGTTGTTACAAAATTCAGCTAGAGAATTCCTTCTTCCTGTGGAGTTTTACTCACTGGTCCTCTGGCCACCCTCCCTATGGTTCCCTGTGGTGCCAGGCAGGAATGGGCTGCCTGGGGACGCAGCAAGCTCCTGGGACCTTTCTGCTGCTACCTCTACCCCTGTATTTCACTTAGCTCTCTAACTTGACTCAGCTCCAGGTAAAGTTGGAAACTTCTGCAAACAGATCTTCAGCTTCTCCAGTGGGAGTGTGTGTTCGGGAGAAGAGGGTCTCCCTTTCCCTCTTCTGCAGTACAGTATTTGGGGTGTCTCCCAAGTCCTACAGGAGCAGTTCGCTTTCTTCCGAGGGTCCGTAGGTCCTCTCGGGATTGCCATTTCTTTCTTGCAGTTGATCTGGAGCTAAAATTCACAATGCAAGCCTCTGCATGCTGCTCTGTCCAGAACTTCAATCTAGTCCTGCCTCCCGTCCGCCATGATCCCCTCTACCTCCCACCTGGAAATTTTGATTTCACAATTTTTAAATAATTCTTGGATAAAATGGAAATTTATCAGAACCTGTGGGATATAACTATGGAAGTTGTTCAGAGGAAATTCTATGGCCTAAATTCTTACATTAATAAACAAAACTAAAATAATTGAAGTAAGTATCCAATGTTAGAATTTAGAAAAAGAGCAATAAAAATAAATAGAAGGAAAGTAGAGGGATGGTATTAATAAAGAAAAAGACAGATATTGAATAAATCCAAAATTTTTTTAAAAGTCAGATTTTTTTTTTTTTTTTTTTTTTTTTTTTTGAGACAGAGTCTTACTCTCTTGCCTAGGCTGGAGTGCAATGGTGCGATCTTGGCTCACTGAAACTTCTGCCTCCCAGTTTCAAGTGATTCTCCTGCTTCAGCCTCCGAGTAGCTGGGATTACAGGCGCCTGCCACTACGCCCAGCTAATTTTTGTATTTTTAGTAGAGATGGGGTTTCACCCTGTTGGTCAGGCTGTTCTCAAACTCCTGACCTCAGGCGATCCACCCACCTCGGCCTTCCAAAGTGCTGGGATTACAGGTGTGAGCCACTACACTCAGCCAGAAGTCAGAATATTTTTAAAGGGTCCAAAAGTTGGTTCTTTGCTGGGCAGTGTTCAAAGCAATAAACTTGCTGTTTTTCAAATTTTTTTTTTTTTTGACAGAGTCTTGCTCTGTCGCCCAGGCTGGAGTGCAGTGGCATGATCTTGGCTCACTGCAAGCTCTGCCTCCCAGGTTCATGCCATTCTCCTGCTTCAGGCCTCCCTAGTAGCTGGGACTACAGGCGCCCCCTACCACGCCCAGCTAGTTTTTTTCTTTGTATTTTTTAGTAGAGATGGGGTTTCACCCTGTTAGCCAGAATGGTCTCAATCTCCTGACCTTGTGATCCGCCTGCCTCGGCCTCCCAAAGTGCTGGGAGTACAGGCATGAGCCACCGCGCGTGGCCTGTTTTTCTAATTTTTAAAGAAAAAATTTAATTATATAAATGAGATATAATAAAAGAAATAATTACAGGTAGAGATTACCTTAACAAAACAATAAAATAATACTTTACTAAACCCTGTGCTACTAAATTTGAAAACCTGGATATAATATATAATGTTCTAATAAAACAATTTTATTAAAATATAACTTCCCACAATTGGTCTAAATAGCTCAGTTACTATAAACTTACTTAAAACTTTTTAAAGACTTGTCTTCCCCAAAAGACTATGTCAAGACAGTTTCACATGGAATTCTTTTTCCTTTTTTGAGACAGGGTCTCAGTATGTTACCCAGGCTAGAGTGCAGGGGCGTGGCATCCCTGCTCACTGCAACCTCTGACCTCCCAGGCTCAGGCGATCCTCTCACCTCAGCCTCCCCAGTAGCTGGGACTACAGGTGTATGCCATCACACCTGGCTAATTTTTGTATTTTTTGTAGAGACGAAGTTTTGCCATGTTGCCTAGACTGTTCTCAAACTCCTGGGCTCAAGCGATCCACCTGCCTGGGCCTCCCAATGTGCTGGGATTACAGTCATGAGCCACCATGCCCAGCTGGGACTATTTCTAAGCCTATAAAAAACAGATAATCCCGGCAGAGCACTGTAGCTCACTGTAATCCCAGCACTTTGGGAGACCCAGGCAGGCAGATCACTTGAGTTCGAGACCAGCCTGGCCAACATGGCAAAACTCTGTCTCTACTAAAAATAAAAAAATTAGCCAGGTGTGGTGGGCATGCCTGTGGTGCCAGCTACTCTGGAGGCTGAGGGAGGAGAATTGCTTAAACCTGGAGGTGGAGGTTGCAGTGAGCCGACATGGTGCCACTGTACCTCAGCCTGGGTGACAGAGCAACACTCTGTCTCAAAAACAAAAAACAAACAAACAAAAAAGACAGGTAGTCCCAATGCTATTTGGACTGTTCAAGAGCAGGTATCACAAATCCCCAGGCCACCAACCAGTACCCATCAGGGCCTGTTAGGAACTGGGCTGCACAGCAGGAGGTGAGTGGTGGGTGAGCAAGCATTAAGGCCAGAGATCTGCCTCCTGTCAGATCAGTGGCAGCATTAGATTCTCATAGGAGCACAAACCCTAATGTGAACTGTGCGTGTGAGGGATCTACGTTGCCCGCTCCTTATGGAAATCTAATGCCTGGTGATCTGAGGTGGAACAGTTTCATCCTGAAACCCTCCCCCCACCCCCCAGCCTGTCCCCAGTCTGTAGAAAATTTGTCTTCCATGAAACCAGTTCATGGTGCCAAAAAGGTTGGGGACTGCTGCTTTAGAGCATAAAAAACACAGTTTCCATTTTGGAACTACTTCTCCCAAGAAAAGATTCTATAGAGAAAAACATATACAGGAAATAGATATAAAATTCTAAAGAAAATATTAGCAAAGAATTATATTCAAAATCAATACTACATGACCAAACATGGTTTATTCTAGGAATAAAAGACTGGTTCAACATCAGGAAATCTGTTCGTATAAATTACTATATTAGATACTGATAGATAAGTATCATCTTAATTATCATTTCCTTAGATACTAAAAAACCATTAGATAAAATTCAATACTTGTTCTGGATAAAAACCTTGAACTATAAAATATATATAATATATTTTTAACTGTAAAATGATGTATGCTTAATATGATAAAAAAAATTTTCTCAATCCTCAAACTATCATTTATATTAAATAAGGGTAGATTAGAAGCATCCTCATTAAAGTCAAGAATAAGACACAAATGCGTATTTCACAGTACTAGATAACATTTCATCTTACAAGCTGCACAAAAGCATATCAGGGTAACAATGGAAAAAATAGAAGTTAAACATCTTATTCTATGCGTAATTATGTTTTTAAAAGAACCAATGACAGAGTAAAATGTGTCCAAAAATAAACTGCAATCAAACTAACTTTCATTACTATGCATGAACGCATCCTGTATGATAATACATGATAATGAAGCTTTGCTGTTCACCTGTTTAAGGTTTTAAGGGATTAAAAGATGTTAGAAGTCTTTTACCATCTTGGTGCTGGAGCAATTGCATATCTGCAGGTGATATGACTTGGCTCTGTGTCCCCACCCAAATCTCATCTTGAATTGTAATCTCCATGTGTCAAGGGAGGGACCTGGTGGGAGGTGATTGGATCATGGGCAGTTTCCCCCATGCTGTTCTCATGGCAGTGAGACAGTTCTCTCAAGATCTGGTTGTTTGATAAGTGTGTGGCAATTTCCCCTGCACTCACTCTTTCTCTCTCTCGTTCTCTCTCTCTCTTGCTGTCTCTTACCTGCTGCCATGTAAGACAAGCCTTGCTTCCCCTTCACCTTCCACCATGATTGTAAGTTTCCTGAGGTCCCCCCAGCCATGAAGAATTGTGAGTCAATTAAATCTCCTTTCTTTATAAATTACCTAGTCTCAGGTAGTACATTTACAGCAGTGTGAGAAAGAACTAATACAGAGAATTGGTACTGGGAGTGGGGCACTGCTATAAAAATAGCCTGAAAATGTGGAAGCAGCTTTGGGACTGGGTAACAGGCAGATGTTAGAATAAGTTTGGAGGTCTCAGAAGAAGACAGGGAAATGAGGGAAAGTTTGGAACTTCCTAGAGACTTGTTGAATGGTTTTGACCAAAATGCTGATAGTGAAATGGACAATGAAGTCCAGGCTGAGGTGGTCTCAGATGGAGATGTGGAACTTGTTGGGAACTGGAGCAAATGTTACTGTTGCTATGCTTTAGCAAAGAGACTGGCGACATTTTGCTCCTGTCCTAGAGATCTGTGGAACTTTGAACTTGAAAGAGATGATTTAGGGTATGTGACAGAGGAAATTTCTAAGCAGCAAAGCATTCAAGAGTTGATCTGTTTTTTCCTGAAAGCATACAGTTATATGTGTTCACAAAGAGATGATTTGAAATTGGAACTTCTGTTTAAAAGGGAAGCAGAGCATAAAAGTTTGGAAAATTTGTAGCCTGACCATGAGGTAGAAAAGAAAAACCCATTTTCTGGGGAGAAATTCAAGCCAGCTGCAGAAATTTGCATAAGTAACCAGGATCTGAATGTTCATAGCCAAGACAGTGGAGCAAATGTCTCCATTTCCATGTCACAGATCTTCAAGGCAGCCCCTCCCATCACAAGCCCAGAGGCCTAGGAGGGAAAAATTGTTTTGTGGGCCAAGCTCAGGATCCTGCTGCTCTGTGCAGCCTCACAACTTAGCGTCCTGTGTCCCAGCCGCCCTAGCTCCAGCTGTGACTAAAAGGGAGCAAGGTACAGTTTGGGCCATGTTTCAGAGGGTGCAGGCCCCAAGCCTTGCCAGCTTCCATGTGGTGTTGGGCCTGTGGGTGCACAGAAGACAAGAGTTGAGGTTTGGCAGCCTCTGCCTAGATTTCAGAGGATGTATGCAAATGCCTGCATGTCCAGGCGGAAGCCTGCTTCAGGGGTGGAGCCCTTATGGAGAACCTCTACTAGGGCAATGCAGAGGGGAAATATGGGGTTGGAGCCCCAACACAGAGTCCCCACTGGTGCACTGCCTAGTGCAGCTGTGAGAAGAGGGCCACATCCTCAGACCCCAGAATGATAAAGCCATCCACAGCTTGCACCTTGTGCCTGGAATAGCTGCAGACACTTAACACCAGCCCGTGAAAGCAGCCATGGGGGCTGTTTCCTGCAGTGTCACAGAGGTGGAGCTGCCAAAGGCCTCGGGAGCCTATATTTTGCATCAGCATGACCTGAATGTGAAATGCGGAATTAAAGGAGATCATTTTGAAGCTTTAAGATTTAATGACTGCTCTGTTTGGATTTTGGACTTGCATGGGGCCTGTAGCCCCTTTGTTTTGGACAATTTCTCCCATTTGGAATGGGAACATTTATCAAATACCTGTACACCCATGTATCTTGGAAGTACTAACTTGCATTTGATTTTACAGGCTCATTGGTGGAAGGGAGTTGCCTTGTCTCAGATGAGAGTTTGGAATTGGACTTTTGAGTTAATGATTGAATGAGTTAAGAATTTGGGGAACTGTTGGGAAGGCATGACTGGTTTTGAAATATGAAAAGAACATGAGATTTGGGAGGGGCTGGGGTGGAATGATATGGTCTGGGGCTGTGTCCCCACCCAAATCTCATCTTAAATTGTAATCCCCACATGTTGAGGGAGGGACCTGGTGGGAGGTGATTGGATCATGGGGGCAGTTTCCTCTATGCTGTTCTCATGATAGTGAGTGATTTCTCATGGGGGTGGTTTCTCCAATGCTGTTCTCATGATAGTAAGTGTTTTCACCTGAGATCTGGTTGTTTGCTAAGTCTGGCAATTTCTCTGAGCTCTCTCTCTCTTGCCTGTCTTCACCTTGTGAAGAAGGTACTTGCTTCCCCTTTGCCCTCTGCTATGATTGTAAGTTTCCTGAGGCCTCCTCAACCATGTGGAACTGTGAGTCAGTTAAACCTCCTTTCTTTATAAATTACCCAGTCTCAGGTAGTATCTTTATAGCAGTGTGAGAATAGACTAATACAGCAGGCAAAAAAGCACTCATACCTTATATAACAATTAACTAAAAATGGATCACAGACTTAAATGTAAAATGTCAAACTATAATACTTTTAGGAAAAAAAGAGAAAATCTTTAAGAGCTAGGGCTAGACAGAGTCTTAACACTAAAAACATCACTCATAAGAGAAAAGTTGATAAATGTAACTTCACCCATTAAAAACTTTTGCTCTGTGACAGACCCTGTTAAGAGAATGAAAAGATAAGCTACAGAATGGGAGAAAATAATTTGTAAAACACATATCTGACAAAGGCCTAGCATTTTGAATATATAAAGAGCTCTCAAAATTCAATAGTAAAAGGAAACAAACATGGTAATGAAAAGAGATTTTACTGAAGAGGATACACAAGATTGCAAATTGGCAAATGAAAAAAGATGTTCTATATCATTAGCTATTAGGGAAATGCAAATTAAAACTGCAATGAGATATTGATATATACCTAGCAAGATTACTAAAACAAAGAAGTGACAACATCAAATTCTGGTGAGGAGGCAAAGAATCACTCATAGTTTACTAGTGGGAAAAAATGATATGGCCATTCTGGGAATCAGTTTGTCAGATTCTGAAAAATTAAGCATGCAACTACCATATGGCTTAGGAATTGCACTTCTGGACATTTGTCTCAAAGAAATAAAGACTCATGTTCACACAAAAACCTAGACACAAATTTTATAGCAACTTTATTCATAATTAGCCCAGATGTTCTTCAACTGATAATGGTAAATACACTGTGGATATTATGGAATATTATTCAGCAATAAAAAGACACAAACTACTGATACAGGCAATAAACTGGATGAATCTCCAGAGAATTATGCTGAGCAAAAAAAAATGCCAATCCCAAAAGGTTACATGATATAGTTCTCCTTTATATTGCGATCTTGAAAGGACAAGTTTATAAAAATGGAGAACTAATGGCATATAGGAGGGGTGGAAGCAGGTGGAAAGTTGCTGTGCCTATTAAAGAGCACCATGAGGGATTCTTATGGTGATGGAAGTGTTCTATATCTTGACTGTAACAATGCCAATATCCTGATAGTAATATTATTGTAGAGTTTTGCAAGATTTTACCTTTTGGAGAAACTGGGCAAAGGGCACAAAGAGTCTCTGAACTATTTCTCTTTCTTTCTTTTTTTAGAGACAGGGTCTCACTCTGCCAACCAAGCTGGAGTGCAGTGATGTGATTGTAGCTCACTGCTGCCTGGAATTCCTGGACTCAAGCCACCCTCCCGCCTCAGCCTCCCAAGTAGCTGAATTACAGATGCACACCACCATGCCTGGTTAACTTTCAATTTTTTGTAGAGACAGGGTCTTGCTGTATTACCCAGACTGTCTTAAACTCCTGGGCTCAAGAGATCCTCCCACCTTGGCCTCCCAAAGCACTGGGATTATAAGCATAAGCCACCACATTCAGCCCCTATACTACTTCTTACAACTGCAGGCAAATCTGCAATTATCTCAAAATGAAAAGGGTAAGTTTTAAAAGGCTGATTGCTATACTTTGGACGTTCGTCCCCCAAACCGCATATTGAAATTTGATACCTAATGTTAGAGGTGGGGCCTGATGGGAAATATTTGGGTCCTGAGGTTTAAGGTGGATCCCTCATGAATACATTAATGCCCTCTCTGGGGGATGGTGACTTTGCACTCTTAGTTCTTTCGTGATAGGGTTTGGCTATGCCCAACTCAAATCTCATCTTGAATTGTAGTTCCCATAATCCCCATGTTGTGGGAGGGACCCAGTGGGAGATAATTTAATCATGGGGCAGTTAACCCTCATGCTGTTCTTGTTACAGCAATTGAGTTCTCACGAGGTCTGATAGTTTTATATGGAGTTTTTCCCCCTTTTGCTCAGCACTTCTCCTTGCTGCCGCCATGCGAAGAAGGACATGTTTACTCCCTCTTTCACCATGATTGTAAATTTTGTGTGGCCTCCCCAGCCATGGAGAACTGTGAGTCAACTAAACTGCTTTCCTTTACAAATTACCCAGTCTCCAGTATGTCTTTATTAGCAGTGTAAAAATGGACTCATACACCTTGAGTGCTGGTATTTAAAAAGAGCCTCCCTCTCCACTCTCTCTTGCCTCTTTTGCCATGTGATCTCTGCATAAGCTGCTCCCCTTTCCCTTGCACAAGCTGCTCCCCTTTCCCTTGCACCATGAGTGAAAGCAGTTTGAGGCACTCACTAGATGCAGATGTCGGCACCATGCTTCTTATACAGCCTGTGGAACATGAGCCAGATAAATCTTTCTTCATAAATCATCCAGCCTCAAGTGTTCCTTTATAGCAATGCAAATAGGCCAAAACATTGATATAAAGAGAAGGAGGTTTTTTGTTGTTGTTGTCTTCAAAATTACTGACAAGGAATACAATGGGGTGTTAAGATTTAACGCACACATTATTTCAGGAAAATAAATTTTAAAATCGTATCCCAATGTCATTATTTGAGCATCAGCTGTAGTTGGGTAGTAAAGTGTAACATCAGGCTTTTGGCAACTAGTTGCATTGTTCATCAACAACATTAAGTCACTAAGCTTAAAACATCACAACAATGAATTTAATCAATGAACAATGAAATGTTATCAAGACCATTCACAAAATTAAAAGCAGGCCTGGCGTAGTGGCTCACCCCGTAATCCCAACACTTTGGGAGGCCGAGGCAGGTGGATGACCAAAGGTCAGGAGTTCGAGACAAGCCTGGCCAACATGGTGAAACCCTGTATCTACCAAAAATACAAAAATTAGCCAGGCATGTTGGCATGCACCTGTAATCCCAGCTACTTGGGAAGCTAAAGCATGAGAATTATTTGAACCTGGGAGGCGGAGGTTACAGTAAAATCGCGCCACTGCACTCCAGCACCGGCGATAGAGAGAGACTCCTTCTCAAAGAAAAAAAAAACTATATGAATTAAATGTTACATTAACAACAAATAAGAGTTTGAATGTGTTTTCCTGCATATGGAAATCAGATAGGTCTTTGAAGAAAAACTGCAACCTCCGCCTCCCAGGTTCAAGTGCTTCTCCTGCCTCAGCTTTCCGAGTAGCTGGGACTACAGGCGCGTGCCACCATGTTTGACTAATTTTTGTATTTTTAGTAGAAACAGGGTTTCACCATGTTGGCCAGGATAGTCTCGATCTCCTAACCTGGTGATCCACCCGCTTCGGCCTTCCAAAGTGCTGGGATTATAAGCGTGAGCCACTGCATCCGGCCAGAAAAACATTTTAAAATACTTTGTACACTATTTGAAATGACTGTGGAATGCTTGTTTCAATCAATAAAAAAAAGAAATGTGAAATTGGCTTATCTTTTAGATACATTTAAAATGTCAAAGTCCTCCTTAAGCTTCAAGAAAATAAAATCAATCTCCTTAAAATGAACAAATTATGATGAATTCGTCAAAAATATTTATATTGTGTTAACCTCATTTACCAAGACATTTCAAATTTACATCTTAGCATCTGTTAAAGACAAATTTAGAAATACACTGATTTTATTCAAATACAGTTTTTAAAGTTATGATGATTAGATTTAAAGATATGTGTGATCGATCAGTTTATGATTATGTAGAATAACATGTCAATATTTACAGGATAATGCAGGTAGGTAAGACACCTGTTCTACTATTGCATGAGTTCATGATTTAACTGGTGTAATTAGGAAAGGTTTTAGATCTAATTTGAACTGTCATATCCACTTTTTTTTTTTTTTTGAGATGCAGTCTCACTCTGTTGCCCAGGCTGGAGTACAGCTCATTGCAACCTCTGCCTCCAGAGTTCAAGCGATTCTCGTGCCTCAGCCTCCTGAGCAGCTGGGATTACAGGCATCCGCCACCACGCCCGGCTAATTTCTGTATTTTTGTAGAGACACGGTTTCATCATGTTGGCCAGGCTGGTCTCGAACTCCTGACCTGAAGTAAACCATCCACCTTGGCCTCCCAAAATGCTGGGAAGATACACTTCTAATAACAGCATTTCCAACTACATATTTGGTTGAAACAGTTGAAACTGCCATTGCAGTTACAGTAAAGATAACAAGAGGTAAACTTCTAATATGTAACAGGAGATTTGACTTTTCAGAGTTAGAACCAAAATCGTTAAATTTGTATAGATATTTGCATTAGCAGAAATCCCATTTTGTTCATGTTGTTTTTAAATAAAGTGACTCATTTAAAATTTAGTTGCATTTTAAAAATCTGTGTTATGGGAGTGGTAATACTGACTCCAGGCAGGTAGATGAGACAATTGTTACAGAGGCAGGGATGGAGCTGAGAGGTCCTCCTGGTCTCCAATGGCCCGGCGGTGGCGCGATGGGAGGGAGAGCGCCCCCTGGAGGCCCTGGCCGTTCCTGGCTTCTGTGCTTGCGGGAACCCAAGCTGTGAGCCTCTGGCTCCGCCAGGGCGTAGGAATCCTTTCCTCGTTTATCCAGTATTAAGTCACGCTGTGTGCTAAGTACCGTGGCCAGGCAGCAGCTAGACAACGCGCTGAGGTAAAATAGAGAACTAAGGGAGAATGGGGGACCCCAAAGCCAACTTGGTGAGATCACACGCTGGAGTCGTACCCAGTGCCCCGCGGGCCACAGCTCAGCGGGGCGGGACCGCCCTGGCCTGGGCGGGGCCGGGGCGGGGCCTGTCACCAGGGAAATCGCCGCCCTAGCATCCGGGGAAATCGCCGCCCTAGCATCCGGGGAAATCGCCGCCCTAGCATCCGGGGAAATCGCCGCCCTAGCATCCGGGGAAATCACCGCCCTTGCATCCGGCGCGCGGCGGTTGAATTGGTGCGCGCAGCGAGGCAACCGCCTACGAACGCCAGTTGGGGGCGAGGCGTCTCGGATACTGAGAGACACCAAGGCCTCAGCGACAAAGTGGCTGCAGCTAGGCCGGGGGCGTCAGGACGACGGAGCGGGTTCGGGTCGGTGACACGCAGACCTGAGGGAGCTGGGCCCGCCTTTTCCGCCCGCGCCCCAGGCCCTTGCAGATCGAGATTTGCGTCCTAGAGTGGGAAAAAAGCAGAGGCCAGGGCGCCGGTAAGTAAAGGTCCCTCCTCACCCGCCGCCTGGGCCCGGTCCGCCCAGCGAGCAGGGCGGCGTGAGGGTCACGGGCTGGAAACAATGCCACAGCTCAAGCCGACTCCAACAGTAGTAGCGTTTTTGTTTGTTTGTTTTTTGAGACAGGGTCTCCCTCCGTCGCCCGGGCTGGAGTGCAGTGGTGTGATCTCGGCTCACTGCAACCTCCGCCTCCAGATTCAAGCGATTCTCCCGCCTTAGCCTCCTGAGTAGCTGGGGTTACAGGCGCGCGCCACCACACCTGGCTAATTTTTGTATTTTTAGTAAAGACGGGTTTCACCATATTGGTTAGACCAGTCTCGAACTCCCGACCTCAGGTGATCCGCCCGCCTCGGCCTCCCAAAGTGCTGGGATTACAGCCGTGAGGCACTGCTCCTGGCCTACAGTAGTGGCTTCTGGAGGCCACTCAGGCACCCCCTGTTTCTAGCTTAGAGAAGGAGGAAATCGACAATGAAGTAGCCTTAAAGGGATCCATGTTCCGCCCTGCCACCTCTTCAGATGTCAGCGTTGTCCAACTAGTGTCCCTAGAATTACCCAGGATGTGAGTGGCACTGATTCATCAGTGGTTTAATCAGCAAAACCAAGTGTCTTACCTATCAGCCTCATCTGCTCACTGCCTCTTTCCAAGGCGTTCTCACAGGCGCAAACACTTTCTCTTCCTCCATTAATTCCAGTAGGTAAGATTTTGCAGTCTCCTTTAAGGTCCCCGTTTCTCAAAGATAGCCCAAGGAATCTCGCCATTTCCTTGCCTTTTACACATCTGGATTCATCCAGAGACATAAACCCTGACCAGGACTAGCTTCAAAGGGGTCCCACCCGTGCAGTCACATAGGGCTCAGAAGGGCCCTGTACTTATTTTCGTGCTCTGCTATGGCAATCTTGAAATTCTTAATTTTTAAACCAGCACCCGCCTCCCCTCCCCGCCATCCCCACAACATTTTCATTTTGCACTGGGCCTGGCCTTAATTCTCAATTTTCTCAAAGGCTGCCATGTAACTATATAAAAATATAGTTAAAAGAGATTCTTCTCTAGACATGTCATTAGTCACTAGGACATCAAGAGACAGGACGGATGCTTCTATTAACTAAGAGTTATTGGAATCATAAAGGCTTTGTAATCCAATACCCACCCTCCACCCCTTCTCAATTTCAGAACCTAAGAGAGTTTGCTTAGAGAAACAACCTGAGAGGTTGTAAAGCTGAGCTGACCAGAGCTCATTGAATCACAAGTAGCTGTTCAGCACTTGAAATGTGGCTGGTCTGAAAAAAGATGTGCTACAAATGTTAAAATGCACACCAGCTTTTAAAGTCTCTTTTTTTCCTTTTTTTTTTTTTTTTGAGACGGAGTATCCTTATGTCGCTGGAGTGCAGTGGCGCAGTCCTGGCTCACTGCAACTTCTGCCCCCCGGGTTCAAGTGATTCGCCCGTCTCAGCCTCCCGAGCAGCTGGGATTGTGGTAGCTGTGCCTGCCACCACACCCGACTAATTTTTGTATTTTTAGTAAAGACGGGGTTTCACCATGTTGGCCATGGTTGGCCAGGCTGGTCTCGAATTCCTGACCTCAGGTGATCTGCCCGCATCAGCCTCCCAAAGTGCTGGGGATGCAGGCGTGAGCCACCGCACCCGGCCAATTTTTCTTTTTCTTTTTTGGAGACAGTTTTACTGTGTTGCCCAGGCTGGAGTGCAGTGGCGAAACCTCGGCTCACTACAGCCTCCGCCTCCCGGGTTCAAGTGATCCTCCTGCCTCACCTTCCCAAGTAGCTGGGACTACAGGCATGTGCCACCACGCTGGCTAATTATTTTGTATTTTTAGTAGAGATGGGGTTTCACCATGTTGGCCAGGCTGGTCTGGAACTCCTGACCTCAGGTGATCCACCTGCCTTGGCCTCCCAAAATGCTGGGATTACAGGTGTGAGCCACAGCGCCTGACCATTTTTTTTTTTTTTTTTTTTTTTGAGAAAGAGTGTTGTTCTGTTGCTCAAGCTGGAGTGCATTGACTCAATCATGACTCACTACAACCTCAATCTCCTCGGCTCAAGCCATCCTCTTGCCGCCTCAGCCTCCCGATCACAGGCATGCAGCACCATGCCCAGCTAATTTTTAAATTTTTTTGTAGAGATGAGGTCTCACTATGAGAAACATACTCACTGATCTCAAACTCCTGAGCTGAAGCAATGCTCTCGCCTCCCAAAATGTTAGGATTACAGGTGTGAGCCACTGCACTCAGCCTAAAGTCTCCTTTTTAATTTAAAATATTTTATCCACCTTTATATTAATTACATGCTTAAATGATATTTTAAATAAATCAGATTAAATAAAATATATTCAAATTAATTTTACCTGTTCCTATTTATTTTTTAACATGACTCAGAAAATTTTAAATTGTAACTATATATGGGGCTCACATTATATTTCTTCGGGAAAACACTATTACAAAAGTTTTGAGATATTGGAAACTTCTTATAATGTTCAGAAAAACTGCCTTTCCCGCCGCCCCCCCCCCACCCAAAAAACTACTCACTATGACTCTTATTATCTCCCAGAAAATACCACTACCTACTCTTATCCTATGTGATCCATATCAAACAACCTTACTAACCTTTCTAACCCAGCTTAACTCAAAGGCCTTGGCAGTTAAAGAACCACAGCCTAATTACAGATGATCTAGGACTGCAGAGAAAGGCTCAAACTTCCCTCAGCTGTTGCATTAGAACCAATTCAGTTGCTGGCAGACCTATTTCTACTGCTTTGGCTGTTTGATTGTCCAGTTTTGCATAAGTGAACTGTAAAGAAACTATAGAGAAAGGAAGAAAGATGTCATCAGGGAGGGTGGTCACCTCACCAGCTTTCACTCGTAATTATATTGTTACAAACTCTGACATTGCAGCATCCTTGGGCTGACTTCTTTTTGTCAGTCACACCACTTTAAAAAGTAATTAGCTTTAGTGAAGAAATTGCCGATGCTCTAGTCTGAAGTGTAGATAGGGACAGAAAATTTTCTGTAAATTTAAGCTTTCACTTGAGCAGTCTCCATTAGTTATGGAATATAAAATGGGTGGACTCCAATATCTCAGTCTTTAGTGTTTTGAATGGCTCTCAAAAGCAGTGTGATGAGGGAAGATGTTAGCTCTACATCAGTGTGTACTGGATGCAGTCCTAATCCAGTCCTCCTAGAGCCTCTAGTTCCATGGAAAGAGTTCTTACTCTGTTAGTTCAAAAGAACCTGGCATCTCTCTCTTGCTCTGTCTCGCGCCACGCAGCATGCCTGCTCCTCCTTTGCCTTCTACCAAGAGTTAAAGCGTCAGAAGCCTAGCAGATGCTGGTGCCATGCTTGTACCACCTGCAAAACCATAAGCCAAATAAAACTCCTTATAAGTTGCCCAGCCTCAGGTATTCCTTTATAGCAACGCAAAATGGATCAACACACTTGGTTTATGTCTTCCTTTGGAAAGATAAGGCTCTGTTTGTGAGCTACCTCACCCACGAGTGTGTTTTGCCTATTCACTGCTTACCCGTCTGTATTAGTCTTTCACGCTGCTGATAAAGACATACCCGAGACTGGGCAATTTACAAAAGAAAGAGGTTTATTGCGCTTACAGTACCACATGGCTGGGGAGGCCTCACAATCATGGCAGAAAGCAAGGAGGAGCACGTCACATCTTACATGGATGACAGTAGGCAAACAGCTTGTGCAGGGAGACTTCCATTTTTAAAGCCATCAGAGCTCATGAGACTTACTCACTATCACAAGAACAGCATGGGAAAGACCCGCCCCCATGATTCAATCACCTCCCACTGGGTTCCTCCCACGACGTGGGAATTGTGGAAGTTACAATCCAAGATGAGATTTGGGTGGGGACACAGCCAAACCATATTACCGTCCCATCATGAGGCTCAGTCTCAGCTATGCTTCTGAACTGCTTTGCCTCAGGAGCCACAGTATTTGACAAAGCCTTAGAAGCTGGATCTCCACCCCAGTAGACACCTGCAGGTGACTGAAATGAGATTGCCCCATCAGGGTGGGAGGATCTACCATCACACAGCCATGTAATTTCTTAAGAATTTAAGAAAGCTTTAAGCGAAAAAGCCTTGGCAAGTTGAGTTGGGAAAGAATGTCTACCACTGGCTCAAATTACTGCCTTTCTGAGGCTTCCCTTTCACCCAACATGCAAAGGTCAATCTTATGTGCAACAGCACCTTTCAACTGTGATCAGGTCAGCACTCTGAGAGAATTGAGGTGTGTACACCAGAGAATGCAAAATATTTGGGAATCCCTGGAAGCGTAACAGAGGTGGGAACTGGAAGTTGAAGCTCAAGCATTCCTCCTGGCACTGAGAAAGGCTTGGTCTTGTCCTGATCTCTGGCTTTTGGTAGTGAAGCCATTTGGGCCTGTAGTTTTGTTACAAGATTTTTAACTACACAATTCAACATTTTTAATAGACAGAACTACTTAGGTTATGCACTTACATGAGCTTTGGTGGTACCCATCTCTTAAGGAATTTGTCCATTTCCTTACAAGACTTTGATGACTAAGTTGACTTTATGGGCATACAATAATTTGTGATATTATTCTATCCATGTAATGTCCTGAGACCTGTAGCATTGTCCCCTTTTTCATTGCAGATGTTGGTAATTTGTGTTTTCTCTCTCTTTTTTTTTTTTAATCAGTCAGGCCAAAGTAGTTTGGGCACTACTGACATTTTGGGCTGGATAATTCTTTGTTGTATGAGGCTCACCTGTACATTGTAGGATGTTCAGCAGCATCCCTGGCCTCCACCCACTAGATCTAGCAGCACTCCTCCAGTGGTGACAACCAAAAATATCTCCAGGTATTGCCAAATGTCTCCAGAAAGGCAGAATTGCCCCTAGTTGTATACCACTGCTTTAGACTACTTATCTCTGTTACTGTGTTTTCTGTTTCAAGCATTTTCATTTAATGTATACGTTTTTTTCTGTGCTGAAATTCCCCTCTGGTCATTCATGTTGCTGTCTATTTCTTTCCACTAGAACCTTCAATATATATGATTAATATATTAATCAAATATATTTTAAGTTCCGTCTCTTTTAGTTCTAATACTTAGGTTATCTGAGAGTGTGCTTCTGTTGATTACTTTCCCTCTTCACAATGAGTTTTTTTCTTTTTCATGCTCATAATATTTTATCAAATGCCAAGCATCTTGTGTAGGACAGTAGGGGTTGAGATAATCTATGCCCCAAAATAAGCATGCTTTTTCTGCTAGGTCAGTAATGTGGGGTCTTGAATCAGCCTACTCAGTAGTTAAGCTGGGTTTGGGTTTTATTGGTCCATCTTTAGTACACTACCAGGTTCGATTTCCTCTAATATTACCTTTTGCTTAGGGTAGCATGCTAGAGGGATTTTCTCAATATCCTATTTCATTCTCAGCTTGCAGCCTTCCCAATGAGCCTATACCACACAGGAGTCTCTCTCCATGCTTTTGCCTTTCACCCTGCTTGTTACTTGGTGCTTGCTATCTTGGTAGAGGAGGCCAGAAGACTATTGGTCATCCTGGTCCAACCTCAGTCTTGGGTAAGGAATGGTCTGGGCAGATTTTTTGTCTTTTCCACAGTAAGAGCTTACGTCCCTGTATCAGTCTGTTTTCACACTGCTATAAAGAACTACCCAAGACTGGGTAATTTATAAATTACCAGTTCCACATGGCTGGGGAGGCCTCAGGATACTTACAATCTGGCAGAAGGCAAAGGGGAAGCAAAGCACGTCTTAGATGGTGGCAGGAAAGAGTGAAGGAGGAAGTGCCACTTTTAAACCATCAGATCTCATGAGAACTCCCTCACTGTCACAAGAACAGCACTGGGGAAACTGCCCACATGATCCAGTCACCTCCCACCAGGTCCCTCCCTCAACCGGTGGGGATTACAATTTGAGATGAGATTTGGGTGGGGATACAAAGCCGAACCATATCTTCCCCTAATAGATCTTCACCACCAAGGAGGCTCTCTCTAGTCTCCTGCCTTGTCCCGAGTCTTTTTCATCAGTACCCAGTAGAGATCATGGAAGAGAGACTGAAAGTGGAAGCAAACTGTCTTTATGTCTGAGGCTCCCAGGGGTTTTATACTCTTAAGCTAGTCCACACTTGACCTTTAGCAGTTCATTAACAATTTTAGCTGAATTCTTTTCAGTGTATGAGGTACTTGATGTCTCTTCTTCAGTGCTCATGTCCCTTTGCTCCTTTGCCAGGTCAGTCTTTCCTTGGATTTCAAGCTACTTTATTGGTCTGTGACCTTAGGTGGGGTGACCAGTTGTTCCAGTTTGCCTGGATCTGAGGAATTTCCCAGGATATGGGACTTTTAGTTCTCATACTGGGAAAGTCCAGTTGGTCTTCCTAACCTCAGTCCTCTGGGTTTCAGGAAAAATTATTTCATAGTTTTTCTGGTTGTTGGCATAGGAGTGATGCTCTTTCTAGGTTTCTACATCCTAGGCAGAAGACAAATTACTGAAATATTTATGCATGTTGAATATGGACAAAAGTGGCTCTTGAGATAGTGAGAAACCATACGGGGGAAACATCTGTTTCTTACTAAAGCAGGGAAGTTCTTGTGAAATCGTCCCAAAAATAGAGAATGAGGAAAATCATTTCAGCATCTGCCATTCTTTTGTCTGTCAGCATCAGATTTATCTGATTACCTAAATGAACTCTCGTTGAAGAGGTGGGTCCACACCTATTCCTTCTACATCTGTAGTCAGCATTCAACCAGCACCAGACTTATACTTTACCCCCAGCAACTGAGCATCTATCATAGATTTTTGAGCAAAACTTTTTTCAAAAAAAATCTGTATTCTCTCTTGTCAAAGGAAGATGGCTGAGTGTGGCAGTAATCTTTGAACATTAATATTGACCATCTCTGGGTGAATAAGCCTGTGTGTGACACATGTATGTATAATCTTGCTATCAGCTGCCTGGGGGCATATTTGGTTTATGTTACCATGGGCAGTACCTCTGGTATTGTGTTTTTTTATTTCAGATATTGTGAGAACCAGCAGTGTTTGTGACCCCTACAACCATCACTAATGGTTATGTGGTAGGCAGCCTCAAGGAAATGCTCTGTATCTGGTGTGACGATGAAAGCGTTATCATGTGCTCAATTACTCTTTTGAGCATCCTTGAGTATCCAAAAAAAATATAACCTCTTGAGGAGCTTATAGTCTGTGTATGTGATATCTTCCTATTAAATAGTCAAGATAGTGACATTAGTACAGCAGAATCAACACAGAAATCTTAAAACTGGGAATATTTATAATTTCAACAACTGTAGGCTTTATACAGCTGTAGATATTAACAGCTAAGACCTGTATTGTGTTTATTATGTGCCAAGCATTGTCCTAAATATTTTACACTCATTACTACACTAAATCCTCACCTACATAAGCTTCATAACAACCCTATGATGTTAGATGTTATTATCCACATATTACAGATTAGAAAAATAAGGAACAACATGGCTAAGAAATGTGTTCAAGGTCACACTAACAGCAAGTGGTGGCAGTGAGACTTGAGCCTGTGCAGTTTGTTTCCACAGTTCTTTTTGTTTGTTTGTTTGTTTGTTTTAAATGAGAAGGAGTCTCGCTGTGTCTCCCAGGCTGGAGTGCAGTGGTGTGATCTTGGCTCACTGCAACCTCCGCCTCCTAAGTTCAAGCAATTCTCCTGCCTCAGCCTCCCAAGTAGCTGGGATTACAGGCACCTGCCACCATGCCTGACTAATTTTTGTATTTTTAGTAGAGACAGGGTTTTACCATGTTGGTCAGGCTGGTCTTGAACTCCTGACCTCAGGTGATCTGCCTGCTTCGGCCTCCCAAAATGCTGGGATTAGAGGCATAAGCCACTGTGCCCGGCCCTCCAGAGTTCTTTTAACCACTGTGACAGTGGTCTCAAATACAGAAGAGATAAAATATTTCAACTTGCAGGATGATGTAGAGAAAGTGAGAGTTGTATATGTGAAAAAAACCTTTTAAATACCACTTTGATTTTAGGTCATGTGCCAACCAAGGATGTACAGAAAGCTGAAAGAGGACATGCTAAGGAAAGTAAGTTAGCAAGTGGTATAGTGATGCCCTGGGCTCATAAGTCAACAAACAGCATGAAATACACAGACAGTTGTGCCCATTTGATACAAATGTCATGTGGTGCAGATGACTCAGTAACAGTGGAAGTGCTACAAAAAGAAAAAAACTTGTAAGAACAGCCCTACCTCTGCATATAAAATACTGGAGTACTTTCAGTTTCAAAATTAAAGATTGCTCAGAAACCACCTGCCATACAGAAGAAATTTAGGATGAAAATTTTTGTCAAATGATTGAGAATGTGTTAGGCCATTCTTACATTGCTATAAGGAAATACCTGAGACTGGGTAATTTATAAAGAAGAGGTTTAATTGGCTTACGTTTCTACAGACTGTACAGGAAGCATAGCACTAGCATCTGCTCTGCTTCTGAGGAGGCCTCAGGGAGCTTTTACTCATGGCAGAAGGTGAAGTGGGAGCAGGAAAGCCACATGGCAAAAGCAAGAGTGAGAGAGAGAGTTGGGGAAAGGGAAGTACCACACACTTTTAAATGACCAGACTCACAAGAACTCACTGTCACGACGGCAGCACCAAGCCACAAAGGATCCAGTCCTACGACCCAAACACCTCCGGCTAGGCCCCACCTCCAGCATTGGGGATTACAATTCAACATGAGATTTGGGCGGGGACAAATATCCAAACTATTAGATTGGTGCAAAAGTAATTGTGGTTTAATATATCAGAGAATAAAACCAGTGAATGGAAAGTACAAAGAACTTTGCTTTGAAGGTGACATCGTGGATGTTATCAACTCATGTGAAGCAAAGTAGATTCACAAATGACTAGAATATCTCACAAACCCCGAGACTGGTTCTTGTAAGAGGATACATAGGAAAGACAGGACAGTCAACAAGAACATTCAAAGCATTTGGCAAGGGCTGTCTTGAAGGAGTAGGATGCTTTGAGAGTTCTATGATGGGTTTTTTAAGCCAACTGATTATTATAACAAAGTATATTAAAACTATGTATGAGATGAAGTATTTTAGCCTAGCCCAAGGGAAATCACTAATACCCTCTCTATACCTACTGGGTGACCTAGATGATACAATACAGCTCTCTTATTAAGTCGCACTTATTTATATGTGAGCCTGATATTCTCACAGAGGCAAAAAAGAAAAAAAAAAAAAGGTGGAGGGGAGGGTATAGTGGTGACCTGGGAGTAGGGAGGAAAACTCAGATTGTGTTGAAAAATATAATGCAGCAATTTTATAGGATGGTTTCTTAAGGTTAACTTTATGGTCCAAAAGGTATAGAGGGTTCATAATCCAGTACAATTTGTAGACATTAATGAAAAGATACTACATATTTTGTGCTTTACTGTAGCACATTTTATCCTTAAGACCAGGTAAACACCATTTAATATAACAAGCTCAGCTAAGTCTTGGATAATTTAGAATTTTCTACTCAAAAGAACTGAGTGAGGATGTCCTTTTGTAGAACAAATTATGTGTTTAAGGTATTGTTGTCAATGAGGAGGAGGAGCACTGCTCTCCTAAGATCAGCTCTATTCCGAGGCCATGGTTATGCTTTTGTTTAAAAAAATTATTGCTTTCTAAATCGAAGTGATCCCAGAGAAGACTGGGTTTGAGGCTTGGTGAAGGTTACATTATGAGTAAAGGACACAGAGGACATTGGATTGGCAGTGTTCAGTGTGTGTGGCTTTTCACGTCTCCCCAAATCCGCCTAGGAGATGTATTTAGACTATTAAAACCCATTGTTCTACCTGCTCAGGAAGCGAGCTTATCAAACCTCTTTTATCCTGAACTATATTATCTTGAAATTGCAGTGTATTAACTCACATGGTTGCAAAAACTGCCTTTCACTTGTCTGACCATCTGGATCTAACATTCAGTATTCAGGAACAATCCTTGCTAAGCTATCATCACTGTCTTGCCACATTGCCTGCAGTTGATATAATGATTAGGCATCATAACATATAGTCATTTTGCAACAGTGGAAGGAGAGGACGTTGTGAGGGATGGGTGCATACAGCTCTCTGCAAGCAAGAGGTATAATAGGGTCTGGCTAGGTGTTACCACATAAATGGATATTGGACGTGTCGTGATGTTCATAGGCATAATGAAACCCAGCTGCATATGTTTTTGCCATAGCCTCAGTCAGTACCTTGCCACAGGGAGGCATTACACACAGACCTTGCTGTGGGAACTATTTGGTTGTTCAGATACCTGTCTGGTACATCACAAGGCATAGACAGCTACTGCCTAGCTGCCAGAATCAGTAACTATAATAACTGTTATAGGCCAGGCGTGCTGGCACATGCCTGTAGTCCCAGCTACTCAGGAGACTGAGGCAGGAGGATCACTCAAGGCCAGGCATTTGAGGCTGCAGTGAACTAGGATCATGCTACTCTGCTCCAGCATGGACAACAGAATGAGACCCTGCTCAAAAAAGAGAGAAAGAAATGTATATTAAAAAAACTGTTATAATGGTTTCCTCACAGAGGAAAGGTGAGGAGGGCTTGTATAATAACTATGTTGATACCATGAATCAAAAAAACGGCAAATATTACTGTTTTTTGAAGTTTTTGGAAGAATCTAATCCCCCCAAAGAGCTTATTTTTCATAAACACAAGAAACAGGTGTACACATCCCAGATTTTATTAATGTTGTTTGAGGATTTGTGAGTGGGAATTCAAAAGCAAGCACAGGCTGCACTGATCAGTTTAATATTACATGTTTCGATTTTGTTGTCATTGCCTCTCTTTCTGCAAAAAGACTGCCTATATTTTCTCTTAAGGTTTTCACAAATTTCAAGCCAATTGATGAACATTACTTTCACCCATAGGTAAGGTTTAACTGAAAATAGTAGGATCTTACTGTTACCATACACACTGGATATTTTCTTTTCAGATTTTATTTGGAGAGAAGCAAGCATCTCTGCCTCTTTGGAGGAGGAAATTCAGACTTGAAAAAGGTAGGATTTTCTTCCTCTTTCTTTCAACTTGTGAAAAAAATTAAAGTGTAATTTTTAAAATTGTACACTTTGTTAAAAATTTAAGATAGTTTCTTTTTAGTTTTGTAGATATTTTTAAATTAGGGATGAAGGCTGTAGATAGTATATCTGAATTTTAAACAGTGTTTTAAATATGATTTTCAGAAACTTAGACTAAACTTTTCTCATCTTAATTTTCAAAGCTATTTTGTGAAGAATTACATTGCAAACTAAAGTGAAAGGAGTTATGTCTTGGAACTTCACAAACTTTTACATTTTATACTTTAGGCACTGATTATAAATGAAGGTGGTGGGATGATGGTAGACAGGATTTACGCCATGGCATTTGAACTGTATGATTGAATGGGAAAGGGAAACCAGTTATCTCATTATGCATTAAAATAGGCACTAAAGTATAAATGTGTGGTTTAATAATGACACCTGTGTAATAACTACCCAGGCTAAGAAATAGAAAACTACCAGCATGCTAGGAAATATACGTATATTGCTTCTAAGTAACAGCCCTTCTCCTCTACACAGGTGACCACTATCTTTACCTGTATACTAAAATTCCTTTTTTCATACCAGTGGTTCTCAAAGTGTGGTCTGGCATCAGCATCATCTGGGAATTTGTTAGAAATGCAAATTCTTGGGTCCATTCTCTGATCTATTACATTTATGTATTTTTTATGGGATGTATATTTATATGATAAAAATGTAAAGCAATGATTCTCAAACTTTAACATGCATCAGAATGACCTGGATGGGCTTTTAAAACACAGATGTTGGGTCCTACCTAGAGTTTCTAATGATCTCTTTCTTTTGTCTGTTTTAATCATTGATTCCAATTTTCTTATATGCTGGATATGTTTGACCCTCTGCTAGTCATTGCACTTGAAATGTCATTTTGTGGAAATAATTGTCTGGCCTATAATTAAGATACTTTGCCCCAAAGATCACACATATTTGCTTTTGTTGGGTACCTGCAGGTACCACAAGTTTGGGCCCACCTGTTCAAAGTTTGATATTTCCTGGACAACTCAGGAGTCTCATCGCATTCAGATTATTACAATTCTTGTTCACCTTCACTCTGAGATTTTGGATCCCAGATTGTTGTAGGAGAAGGTCTCCTGACAGACTCCCCAACTTATATGAACCCAGGGTTTTGTTTTCAATCTCCCCTGTACTCTGAAAGGCTGTCAAAATGGAGGTCCTAATGTTCTGGAATTAGCAGTGCTTTCAGTGGAAAAGTGGCTTCAGGCTTCTTTACTTCTCTTGATTCTTTGCTTCTCTTAACTTTTGGCCTGATAATTCCTTACTATTTTGTAATTTCTTTGAAGCTTTTAAAAATATTATTTGAAATATATTTTACCCAGTTTTTTAGTTGGTTTGTTTTCAGCTGGCAGACTGACCTAAATAACCTGGGCCACCATTACTAGAAATGGAAAATAAATTAATAAAGCACAGTATTTTTCAAAATACTGTGGTTTTTCAAAACATTAAAAAGCAATAGATGAGCTGGGCGTGGTAGCTCAAGCCTGTAATCCCAGCACTTTGGGAGGCCGAGGCGGGCAGATTGCCTGAGGTCAGGAGTTTGAGACCAGCCTGGCCAACATGGTGAAACCCCATCTCTACTAAAAATATAAAAAAATTAGCCGGGTGTAGTGGCAGGCGCCTGTAATCCCAGATACTCCTGCCAGGCTGAGGCAGGAGAATTGCTTGAACCCGGGAGGCAAAGGTTGCAGTGAGCCGAGATGGCGCCATTGCACTCCAGCCTGGGCAACAAGAGTGAAACTCCGTCTCAAAAAAAAAAAAAAAGAAACCAATAGATGTTTATATTTTTGGGAACAGAAAGTTCTTGTTTTTAGTCTACAAGTTTAATCAGACATGGGACATACAAGATGGTTTGGATACAAAAACTTTTTTGTCAAAAGATTCCCGGAGTTCCATATTTTAAAATATTTTATGACCTTTAACCTTATGACCTTAAATAGTAATATAACCTTTAACCACTCCCGAGTGCTCTGATATTTACTCAGTGGGTTCCAAGAAATCCTTCCCACAACTTCAGAAAGCCTCACAAAGTGCAGAGGTGTGCTTAATACAGATCCACTTCACGATTTGTGATAGTGATATCAAACACTAGGGGCTCAGTCTAGGTCCCATTGCTTACTGCGCAAAAAGAAGCAAGTATTGCCAGAGAAGACTTATTATTTTACAGTTGATGTCAACCAGAGAGACCAGAGCCAAACCTCAAATCCATCTCCTCGCTCCATCCAAAGTTAGGGGTTTATATAGTGGGGAAGGAAAACAGGAGAGGCAAGGAAGAGGAGTTGATCAACAGGCAGCAGGTGGTCGAATGGGGGATCTAGTATCTCACTGTAACCACATGTGGAAAGACAGTGATTAGGGATGGGTGAGGAAGAGGTAGTGGTCAGCAGGCAGCAGGTGCTTCTTATTGTCTGAGTGCGCGATTCAGAAAGCCACAAGATGCAGGAACTCTCCAGTTCCGAGCTACAAATAACGGAGGGTGCTTTTCACATCACATAGAGGCTCTCCAGCCATGATACTTCTTAAGTTACAAGGCAAGTTATGGCCAACCTCCATCCAACCCTTAGTTGATAACTTTTGTTTAAAACAACATATTGACCTTTAAACCAATATGATGCCACCATTATTTTCACACAACTTATCACTTAAAAATCAAAATATTGCTCTCACAAGTATAAAATTTCTTGGTATAAATTTCCATTTCTTATTATAAAATCCTACTTTATGAAAAGGTGTGGAGAGCCAGGACCACCATGAAGCCCACTCAGTTTAACCACTTCCTTATAGACATATCTTATTGCATCCCATGTGTTTTGTTGTCTGGGATATAGGTATTTGCCTTATTTAGTAGCACATGCTCCTCCTCCCTTCCCAGCTAGAATATGATCTAAAGACGTGGTTTTAGACCACATTTATTATGGCTACCATTTCTTTGGCATTACTTTTACATAGCTGGTCGTATATAATAGCTGTATCACTGATTGCTGAGGTTGCCCAGTCAACTGAACTTTGGAAATTATATAACGAATTCTGTTTCTGAGCCTAATAAGAATTTTGAGGAACCATTTAATGGCCCCAGCGGTCTAGTTATGCCCAAATAGCTGCCACTACTGTATTCCTCAGGCAGCCATTGGTGTGCACATGACCCCTATATCCAGTAAGTAGAAGAATGAGGAGTGGGCCTATACTTTTTGCCAAAATCCAGAGTCCAATTTTGATATTCAGTATAGATGTTAAAGAATGGGACCCTTATGAGCACCTTGATTTTACAAGCACTAGTGCCATGAACTCTCAGAATCACCTAGATATGGTTGAAGATTATGCTTAGGACAGCAAGGGGCAGGAAATGTATGTCTCGGGGTTTAGGGATATATCATCTTTCTTGAAGCGCCAGTTAAATGGCCAAGTATGATTGCATCTGATAGAGATTTAATAAATCTCATGAGCCTCCATCTCCACATGTGCTTTCTTTCAACTGCAGCAGGCCTTCCATTTATGATCACTTAATAAACTTTGCCTTTGCATAGGCTATCCAGGTTCTAGAATTTGCCCAGTTTTTTTACTTGGTACCATGATTTCCCATCTCTCAATTTTCTGGAATGAAGTGTGTATCTCCAGTACTTGGGATCTATATTATACTGTATTTGCAGCCTCTAGACTAATTAGATAACTTGGCATATAGCCAGAGGTATGTAATTCAGTATTTTCTTGAGAAAATTTAACTCCTGGAGGTCTTCTGAATCACCTGAGATGTGTAGGGCAATAAGTGTAATCATTCCTTTTAAGGTAAAACTGCCCTCATAACCATTACTATTCTACTAGAATGAGGACTACTGACTTACTGGCTATAAGCTTATTTCAGTTGGCATTATAGCCAGTTCTTTCAGTTCTTTCACTGTCTCCGGTGCAGATAGCAGATATCTCTTTGAGTTTCTTTTTAAAAGTTTCCATGAGAGTTAGTTCTAGCTAAGAGCTGTATGTCACTGGCATTGAGCTTTCAGGAAATACCTGGTCAGAGCTCCTAGCCCAAAGTGTCTCCAAAGGTGAGCACCCTATCATCCTCTTCATTGGAAACGAATACTTGGAATAGTACAGTAAACTCTTTGTCCTACTGTAGTTCTTTATCTTACTACAGTAAATTTTTCTTAGAGAAGACTTTCAAACAAGATTGGCTTCAAGAACCCTAACCAGTACAACCAGGGTTCCCAAGGGAGAGGGTGTTAAGACTCTGGGTTTATTGGCAACCCAGTCTAGTTCTTTCCCTGTATTCTTGAACACTTTTTTTCTGAAGTGGTTGGAGAATAGTCACTGATAGAGATTGTATAGAGGGAATTAATATACAAAGGGTAGAACAGGGTCTGCTAGATAGCTAGCTAAAGTCAGCATGTGGTCAATTTAAGATGAACTGTGATTGGTAGCGAAAGGTTCTTTGCTGCTAATGTATGGGAAGAAAATAAAAGGATTGGACAGAAATAGTAGTGTACTTTCCCTATCTTTATCACCCATTCGGCATTTTCAGGCCTATTTGTTATTCTCTTAACTTGTAAACTCCTACAAGGATACTTGTGGCTTAGTTTTCAATGTTTTATATTTCATGAAACATTTGTATCTCAACCACACCCCACACTATACCCCAACTTAGTTGCCTACTCATCTGTTACTTGCACATAAAGTCTCCTGCTCCTGAAAGTTCCCAGTGGGAAGGTGTACAAATCTGGGGACGTTGGCCTCCCCACTAGGGCAGTTGTCTCAGAAGTGTCTGAAGTTTGGATATTTGGGTTGAAGGGCAGACAGTATAATTAGCACTCTTCTTTCTTCTGGTATTTCCTTACCATGACATTTATGGGTTGCCCATCAATTTGGACTTTTTTCCCACCCCATTTTTCAATACCTAGACTAATAGGTATTTCTATTGAGAACTTCCTTTTTCTCTTTTTTAAATTTTCCTCTATTTTCTTTTGGTTATTTTGAGAGCTGAAATTCACAGAAGTATCCTAAATTATCTTTTCCAAAATTGTTATAGGAAAGACTGCTAGTTATCTACTCTGCTATTCATTCTTCTTCCTTTTTCTTTAGCAGAACCTGATTTGTGTGGGGTTGGGGGCATCATGTGCTCAGCTAAAAAACTATAGTGCCCATCCTTCATTACTGCTAAGGATGGCAGTGGAACACAGTTCTTGCCAATAAGGTGTAATCAAAAGTATTGAGAGAGATACCCAGTAAAGCTCCTTAAAAGCCGGTAACCTCACAGCATGTCCTCTTGTGCCTTTCTTTCTTTCTTTCTTTTCTTTCTTTTCTTTCTTTCTTTTCTTCCTGCCTGCATGTTAGGGGAGATGCCAGACATAGAATAAACATCTCACAACAGTGAGCCATAAGACAGAAGCCAAGATAATAGCTTGGGTCACATCTGAAAAGACTGGGTTAGACACTGTGCGTGAACTCAGGCAGTCAGAAACAGTCATACTTTTTGCACACTACCACTATCCCCATTATCTTAGGGTTAGAAAAAAATGCCTTTGTCATGACAGATCCATACTGTTTGTATAACTCCAACACTGTTTGCAGTAGGACTTTACTGCCGTCATGTAATTACTCTCACAATCTGAGATGTAGACGTTATTTTGCACCTGAATCATTAAAAATAACTACTGTGTCTCTGGCCCTAGGTTGATGTTCGTTAATTATGGAGGACCCAAGATCTTTAAACGGAGTGGTAGCATGCAATTCAGTAGATGGCGATGTGGTCAATTTTGATAATTAGATAAAAATACTAGTAGGCACAGCCAGTGGCTTTTAAAATAGTAGTAACATGAAAGTACCATGAGGTAGTTTTACAGCGAATCGCATGTTTTAAATGTATACATTCATATTTTAAGTGTTGTGGGGATGAATTACTTGTTTTATGGGTTTCTATTTTCAACCACGTTTTCCTGTTCTGTACTATTTGCCATAGCAGAACACTGGAAAAGATTTAAGACCTCCAAATGTAAAGGGTTATTGAGAAAGAGTTGCCAAAAAAGGGTCACATATTAGTTAGATAAGTTGTAGTTACAAAATAATACCTACAATATCTCAATTTATAGAAAGACAATATTCTACATGTACATCTGTCTTAACTGGAAGGCTCTTATAATATCAAGTTGTTAATATTGGGGCTTTTTCTAGCTAGATGGGATAATAGTTTTTTTTTAGTGTTCTATTGCTTTAATTTTTCTGTAATGAACTGGTATTGCCTGTTCGTAACTTTTTTAAAGTTGAAAATAATTCCTCTTGATGGACATTTAACAAGAGAAGCAGAAGTATGTTGCTGAGAAATGAGTAGCATCAAGTCAGGAACAGGAGGAACAAAGGGACTCCTGCCTTTGCTGCTCATCCACCAGAACAGCCTTCAGACTCCTCAGACTGCTGCTGGCTCCTGAGCTGCTCCTGAGCTGCCTGTGGAATCCTGAGTGGCAATGAGCCCTCACTGTGGCACCAAAGATGCTCTTTCTTGTCTTGTTATTTCTTCGTGTTACCTTATCCTATCCTATGGTAATATTGTCTCTGTCTCTCTCTCCCTTTCTCCACCATAGTGGTGTACGGTTGACTCTGTTTCTCGCCATGTCTTCTCACAAGACTTTCACCATTAAGCGATTCCTGGCCAAGAAACAAAAGCAAAATCGTCCCATCCCCCAGTGGATTCAGATGAAACCTGGTAATAAAATCAGGCACAACTCCAAAAGGAGGCATTGGAGAAGAACCAAGCTGGGTCTGTAAGGAATTGCACATGAGATGGCACACATATTTATGCTGTATCAAGGTCACGATCATCTTAACGATATCAAGCTGAAAATGTCACCACTATCTGGACAGTTGCACATGTTTTACTGGGAATATTTTTTTCTGTTTTTCTGTATGCTCTGTGCTAGTAGGGTGGATTCAGTAATAAATATGTGAAAGCTTTTGTTTCAAAAATGTCTCTGTCATCTTTAAAAACTGTCCCTTCATTTATTCAGTAAACATCAGGATCTGTGCTATATGCCAAACCCCTGGGTAATGCTGAGGATAAATGCTGAGCCAAATAGACCTTCAGCCTGTGGTGAGAGGGATAGATGCTACTCAGATCATGCAGATGTATAAATGGGACAAAATGAGATCAGGACTACAGAGGAAAATAAGATACAGACGAGGTAGAGTTCTGGGCAAGTGGGGAGACCCACTCTATGCCTTCAGTATGTGTTCAGAACTCAATATAAGTTAAAGACCTATAGGAGGCACGAGTCAAGTAAGTGAAGATTGTCATGGGGAGAACAAGTATTTTAGGCAGAGGAAACAGCATGTTTGAAGGCCTTGAGCAGCAATGAGCATTGTGTCCTTAGGGAAGTGAAAGGAGCATAGAAAGGAGCTGGCTAGAGCATAGAAAGCAGAGGGAATGACTAGGTGAGTGCAGAGCTAAGTAAAGGCCAAATCACATAGGGCTTTATAAATCATAAGAACTTTGTGCCTTTTTCTCCTAAGCAATCAGCAACCATTGAAAGGTTTTGAACTGAAACCATACTTCAATCAGGTCAGTTTTCACACTGGCTGTATTATGGAAAATGGATTTGAAAAAGAGACAAGAATGGTATTGGATGGAACAGGAGGCCATTGATAAAGTGCAAATATCAGTGACCAGTAAAGGGCCAGTCACAGATTTTGTCATTTATATTTCTGCTCTATTTAAATAGGACATTATGCAGAAGCAGTAGTAGGCCATAGTCTAGAATTTCTAACATTTCTAGCTAGCAGTCTCTGCCTGTCTTCTTCACTCTTCTCTACATGTGGGTTCTTGTGTTTGCCATAAACTTCTAGACAGCGGTCATGTCTGAGAGTTATGAACTAAGAGTTATGAGATAATCTTTTTGTTCTTCCCAAAGTATTGCAGCCACAGCTATTAAGAGAATTGAACAAGTAATGAGTGCTTATGATGTGCCAGGCACTATAGTGGGCACTGGCATATGGAGTGAGTAAAGACGGAGTCCCTACATTCATGGAACTCATTAAACTGGGAACAGATATTAAATCTTGCAAATAAGTAATTACAAACTGTGAAGTGACTGTGTCTACTTGCCTTGTCAGTTACTAAAAAAAATCTTAAGGAAATAATCTTCATGGACCCCAGTCCCACGGCTACCTTGTATGATTGTGCAGTTTGGCTGTTAGACAAAGATGGCTGGCCAAGGGAGTCAATCAGGACTACAACTCTGCTAGAATTCCACTTGCCAAGCCGCACCATTGTGCAAAGCTACATCCACCCAGAGAGTAGGATACATTTTTCTTTGTGCTAAGGTGTCATGTAGGTCAGCTTCTTCTCTCCCTCTGATATCAGGAGTGAATTCCCTATTCTCAAAATTGATTGGGAGGCTCTACCTCATAAATATGTAGCTGCCCTGAGCACAGAAGTGTATAGGAGGTGAAGGTCTAGGAATGAGTGTAATTTTATACTTATAAAAAAATGGAGTACACTCAATTCTCCATATTCATGGTCCCGCATCTGCAAATTTAACCCACCACAGATTAAAAATGTCCAAAAATTATAATACAGTAATAAAAAATAATACACATAAAAATACAGTATAACAATGATTTATATACCATTTATATTTTATTAGGTCTTATAAGTAATCTAGAAATGATTTTAAATATACAGAAGAAGTGAATAGGTTATATGCAAATAAGTATGGCCATTTCATACAAAGGACTTGAGCATCTGTGATTTTAGTATCTGTAGAAGTCCTAGAACTAATCCCTGGCAGATAACAAGTGATGACTGTACAAAGAAGTCCTCGGACATAGATACATTTTTAGCACATAGATAATTTTTTTAAGTGAGCCCTTCATCTTCAGGGATTAGATCAATGTTGTATAGACCTAAGACAACGTGTCCCGGTGGTGGAACAGTGGAGGAAAAATCTGGTCTGTGCATCACGAGATGGTTGTACTAGGGTTAAGAAAATTAAGGGAATCATCCTGGGAAAGCTATGATGGAAGAGGAAGGAGGAGCCCATATATAAAATCGAGTATTGGTTTCTATTCTTTTTTTTTTGAGACCGTCTTGCTCTGTCGCCCAGGTTGGAGTACAGTGATGTGATCCTAGCTCACTGCAGCCTTGAACTTCTGGGCTCAAGTGATCCTCCCACCTCATCCTCCTGAGTAGCTAGGATAACAGGAGTGTACCACCATGCCCAGCTAATTTTTTACTTTTTATAGAGACAGGGCCTCACTATGTTGCCCAGGCTGGTCTCCAACTCCTAGCCTCAAGCAGACCTTCCACCTTGGCCTCTCAAAGTGCTGGAATTCCAGGCATGAGCCACCACACCCAGCTTGGTTTCTGTATCTTGAGTCTAGTTAATTGAACAAGGCTTTACTTCCATAATCTTAAGATTTCTGACTCAATTTTGAAATAATGGAATCTGCTTGTGGGAGTGATCCTGCTTCTGGGAAGAATTCTGCAACAATAGAAACAAAAAGCAAAGGACTAGGATTTGGGTAGGTTGAAGTTATGGCTCTTCCCAACAGTTTTATGATGTTGGACAACTGGTAGAGAACCTCTCTGGGCCTTAATTATTGTATTTCACCTGAATATATCAGACAGCCGACTTCCTCACTGAGTTACAAGGCTTGAATGAGATTGAAAACAGCTTCATAAACTGAGGCAATAAAACAAGGTTTTCATAAAATGCTGCTTTAGAGTGTCAGAGGTCTGACTCTGAGCTGAGTTGAGCTGGCTGGGTTGGCTGAATCTTTCTATCTTGGTGTGGTCTGTTTCTGAGTGGGGGTCTGGGCTCATGTGTCTTTAGGCTGCACCAAGGGCTGTGACTACACGCTAGCATTGATGATTGAAAACATTTTAATAATTTGCCATAAATATCCAAGACAATAGGTAGTTTTCTGATTCTAATAGATTATGTTCTGAGCATAGGCCATCTGTCACCTAATGAAATCTGAGGTCAATTATAGAGAATTTTTCCTCCATTTGATGGGATCCATAAAATTTAGGTCACTCTCAAGCACCAGCACCAACCTTAACAGAGAGCACATATCAAAAGATACAGATGTCTTTTGTTTGCCACATATCATATGAGAAAATATACTTGAAATTGTAGGATGATGTAAATAGGTATGTTCAGTATAGGTCTGTATTTGATACAGCAGTCCCACTACTGGTATCTACCCAGAGGAAAAAAAGTCATTATACGAAAAAGATACTTGCACACACATGTTTTTAGCAGCACATTTCGCAATTGCAAAAATGTGGAACCAACCCAAATGCCCATCAATCAATGAGTGGATGAAGAAACTGTGATATATATATATATGTGTGTGTGTGTGTATATATATATATAAATATAATGGAATACTACTCAGCCATAAAAAGGAATTAATTAATGGCATTCGCAGAAACCTGGATGAGATTGGAGACTATTCTAAGTAACTCAGGAATGGAAAATCAAATATTGTATGTTCTCACTCATAAGTGGGAGCTAAGCTATGAGGATGCAAAGGCATAGGAATGACACAATGGACTTTGGGACTCAGGGGGAAAGGGTGGGAAGGGGGTGAGGAATAAAAGACTACAAACTGGGTGCAGTGTATACTGCTTGGGTGATGGGTGAACCGAAAATCTCACAAATTACCACTAAAGAACTTAACTTATGTAACCAAACACCACCTGTTCCCCAATAACCTGTGGAATTAGAAAATTTTTTTAAAATGTATTAAATCCACTCTTTGGAACTCAGATAACATCTCCAGAACACCCCAGTGCTTTGTTCCCAACATCCTTCTAAGTGCACCAAACAGCACGGGCACTCTTCCCCTCACGTATCTTCCTTGATCATCACTGAAACTTACGTAGAAGGATGAACTGGAGAGCTGAGTGCTGAAAACCCCTCACAGCTGTCTTCTCTTCTCACAGCCTTTCATCAGAATGGCATCACACTATCTAATTTTCCCCATCTGATAGGTGAGAAACGGTATCTCAGTATAGTCTTAATTTGCATTCATTTGTTTGAGTGAGGTTGAACACCTTTTCATATGTGTAAGGGCCATTTTTATATCGTGTGTGTGTAGTCTGTTCATGTTTTAAACCCATTTTCATGTCATATTTTTGGACTTTCTCCTCTCCATTTTTAAGAGTTCTCTATATATTAGGGATATTAGCCCTTTATGATGTATGTTGCAAATTTTTTCTTCAAATTTCTCAGTTGTATTTTTACTTTGTTTATGGTATTTTCCCACACAAAAGGTTTTTTATGCAACAAAATTTACCAAATTATTTTTACTATATCTAGATTCTGAGTCATAATTAGAAATCCTTTCTCTATACCCATTTTTTAAATGAATTTGCCTCACCTTTTCTTCCAGTATTTGTTTCTATGCATTAATGAAATTATTGTCTGGATACAAAAATCCCAAATATTCTATAAAATAGATCCTAGAACTAATAGATGAGGTTAGCAAGTCACAATATATATGGCTAATATTGAAAGCACAATTGAATTTCAGTATTATAAAAATAAATAATTGGAAATTAAAAATTTTTAAGTACTACCATAGTACCATTTACAATACATCAAAAAACAAAATACTTAAGAATAAATCTAACAAAAATATGCAAAGGATTGTATGCTGAAAACTGCAAAACACTGCTGAAAGAAAGCAAAGCCTTAAATGGAGAGATATAGTGTATTCATAGATTGGAGAACTCAGTAGTGGTAAAATGTCATTTATCTTCAAATTGACCTATATATTTAACACAATTCCAATCAGAAACATAATAGGCTTTCCTGTAGAAATAAGTTGATGCTAAAATTTATGTGGAAATGCAAAGAATGTAGAATACCCGAAATAATTTTGAAAAAAGCAACAAATTTGGAGGGTTCATACTGATTTTAGTTTTTTTAATTTTTAAAATTTTTTGTAGAGATGAGATCTCCCTGTGTTGCCCAGGTGGATCTCAAACTCCTGGGCTCAACTGATCCTTCTGCCTTGGCCTCCCAAAATGCTAGAATTACAGACATGAGCCACCACACTGGGCCCTAACTGATTTTAACACTTATGGTAAAGCTATAGTAATTGAGCTAATGTAGGCTTGGTGAAATAAGATAGACAAGTAGAATGAAGAAACAAGACAGGAAATTTAAAAAATAGATCCATGCATAGAGGATCAATTAACTTTTGACAAAGGTGCAAAGGCAATTCAGTGGACAAAGGATAGTGTTTACAACAAATGATGCACATCTACATGTTAAAAAAAAACCCACCTTGATCCATATCTTGTACCATATACAAAAATAAACTCTAATGGGATCATAGACCTAAATGTAAAATCTAATGCTATAAAGCTTCTAGAAAACAGCATAAGAGAAATCTTCTTAGGTTTGGGTGAGGCAGAGTTGTCTTAAATATGACAACAAAAACACAATTCATAAAATTAAAAACTTGGTAAGTTGGACTTTATTAAATTTAAAATCATTTCTCTTTAAGACATTAAGAGAATGAAAAGTAACATCAGAAGCAGAATATTTGCTCTCTCTAGATATCTCTATATACTACATATATCAAATAAGAGCCTTATATCCAGATTATAAAAAGAACAATCAAAAGTTCAATAATAAGGAAACAACACAATTTATAAAACAGGCAAAGAATTTGAACAGATGCTTCATCATAGATGATATGTAGTTGGCAAATAAGCACATTAAAAGAGGTTCATAGTGATATGCAATTAACATCATTATTAGGATATACAAAATAAAGCTACAGTAAAATACCACTATTGACCTATAAGAATGGATAAATATTTAAAGAAAAGCAAAAGAATACAGTTGACAATAGCAAGTGATGTCAAGGATGCAAAGCAACTGAAATTCTCATACATTGCTAGTGGGAATAAAAAATAGGGAATAATTTGGGCATTGTTAAAGTTAAACCTGTATTTACTCCTGGAAAGTTTTCTTCTTCTATTACTGTCACCCAGTTCAACAGTTCAATTATAGTTTTAAATGATAGTTACATTGTTTTCTATTTCTTCTTCATGTACTCCAGTTATACCAGTGTTGCTTTGGACTGTCTTCCCTGTCAATCACTTTCTTCCTGACCCGTTTCACTTCTTTATTTCATTTCATTTTCTTGCTTGTTTGCCTTTCTTCAGTGCCCGTATTAAATTTCCATCTGAGTACATTCTCCTTTGGGTGCTATAGCAAGGTGATTATGACCACGCCCACCCCCACACCCCAAAAATGTCTACTCAGAACCTGGGAATATGACCTTATTTGGAAAAAGGGTCTTTGCGGGTGTAATTAAGTATCTCAAGATAAAATCATCCTAGGTTTTCTGGGTGAGCCCTAATTCCAATTGCAAGTATCCTTAGAAGAGAAGGAGAGAAGACACATAGAAACGATGGTAATGTGGGAAGGAAGGCGGAGATTAGAGTGACACATCTACAGACCAAAGAACAACAAGGATTGCTGGCAGCCCCCAGAAGCTATGAAAGAGAGATAGAGCAGACCCTTCCCTCAGAGTCTTGGGAAGAAACAAGCCCTGCCAGCCCCTTGATTTCAGACCTCTGGCCTCCAGAACTGTGGGAGAATAAATTCCTATTGTTTCAAGCTCTAAGTTTATAGTAATCTGTTAAGACAGCCCTAGGAAACCAATATAAGTACCCTCTTAAAATTTATGTTTCAATCCTAAGATTATTTTTCTCTTTCTTTTATTTTCTTTCTGAGTTCAACCAACACACTGTTCATTACTTCCCATTTTTTTCTAAATCCATTTATATTTTAATTTCTGATTAAAGATAGTTTTTCAGGCCAGGCACAGCGGCTCATGCCTGTAATCCCAGCACTCTGGGAGGCCGAGATGGGTCGATCACTTGAGGTTGGGAGTTTGAGACCAGTCTGGACAACATGGTGAAACCCTGTCTCTACTAAAAATACAAAAATTCCCTGGGTGTGATGGCGCCCACCTGTAATCCCAGCTACTTGGGAGGCTGAGGCAGGAGAATCTCTTGAACCTGGGAGGTTCAAAAAATAAATATAGTTTTAAAATTTATTGTTTGAACCTGGGAGGTTCAAATATATACATATATCTACATATATACACATATATACACATATATACATATATACATATATGTATGTTTATATATGTATATACATACGTATATGTAAATATACATATACGTATGTATATTTATATATGTATATGTAAATGTATATGTACATATATACTTACATATATACGTATATATATAGCTTTTCACATGTCTGTATACTTGTTTGAGGTTGAGTCTGGAGTGTAGCATTGCAGTTTTCCTCTGCTTCATGGTCATTTTTGTATTTACCTCTCTTGGAGTGGTGGAAAATTTTTATCACTTGAGGTGTGTTGAGTCTCTTTCTTTCTTTAAGAAGCTTTGCATAGATTTATTCCATTTTTTGTAATTCTTTTTGTGGATGTGGGCTAATTTACAAGATTCTTCGTTTAATGGTGCCCTCTTCTGTCAATGTGGTGAAGTACAGCTTCTTTAATGATCATGTTTTGGTATTTGGGGGAGGAATAGTGTGTCTTCCAGGAGATATCCAAGCCTGTTATGCACACTAAAAAATATAAAGCTCTATCTTAAAGGCTTTACCTTTCAAATTCAGTATAGTTGAAATTTATTGTCTCTGAAGGAAGAACCTCCAAGAGCACACAACACGGTGTCCTTGCATTACTGTGAGGTGATAACTTCACATTTCCTTACATGGGATGTTTCCTCTGAGCCATCCATTCCCACCTTCACCCTGCTGCCTCCTCCCGTGTGCCCTCTCTCTCTAAAAACCACGTTCTGGTATGTCCCACAAAAGCAAGGAGATGTAAACCAAGAAAGAAGCAGTGTGAAGGAAAAAGGAGGAAGATTCACAGAGGAGCAAAGGAAATTCCTAAGATGATGATGAAATGAAGTTCTAGGAGAACGCTTGTTTAATGTAGGGTTAGAGATCACTAGTTCAGGAGGGACAGCGCCCCCAGAGACTCCCCTCAAAAATGAAGGTTATAGGCCGGGCGTGGTGGCTCATGCCTGTAATCCCAGCACTTTGGGAGGCCAAAGCGGGCGGATCGCTTGAGGTCAGGAGTTCAAGACCAGCCCGGCCAACATGACAAAACCCTGTCTCCACTGAAAATACAAAAATTAGCCAGGTGTGGTGGCACACACCTGTAGTCTCAGCGACTTAGGAGGCGGAGGTGGGAGAATTGTTTGAGGTAGGGAGGCGGAGGTTACAGTGAGCCGAGACCATGCCACTGCACTCCAGCCTGTGCGACAGAGTGAGATTCTGTCTCGAAAGAGAGAGAGAGAGAGAGAGGAAGGAAGGAAGGAAGAAGAGAAGAGAAAAGAGAAAGAGAAAGGAAGGAAGGAAGGAAGGAAGGATTAAAAAGAAGCTTATAGAATATTTAATATTTATAAGTAATTGTACCAACGAAAGTTTGACAGCTGTGTCAGAATTTGGGGATAAACTGGCGATATTACAAAAGAATACTAAGCAAACAAAAAAATGTAATCATTAACTCCAGGGTAGGGGGATGGTTAAAGAAAAGGAAAGAGGCCAGGTGCAATAGCTCACGCCTGTAATCCCAGCACTTTGGGAGGCCGAGGCTGATGGATCATCTGAGGTCAGGAGTTCGAGACCAGCCTGACCAACATGGAGAAACCCTGTCTCTACTAAAAATACAAAATTAGCCGGGCATGGTGGCACATGTCTGTAATCCTAGCTACTCGGGAGGCTGAGGCAGGAGAATTGCTTGAACCACAGAGGCGGAGGTTGTGTTGAGCTGAGATCATGTCATTGCACTCCAGCCTGGGCAACAAGAGGGAAACTCTCTCTCAAAAAAAAAAAAAAAAAAAATGCAGGGGGCGGGGAAAGAAAATATAACCATGAAACCCATACATAGCTCAGCTGTCAATAACATTTACGTAGTCAAAACATATAATCTTTGAATATTGACTTAACCAAATATGATGCTATTATAACTACATTAGGAGTGGGGTATAGAAGAATTGTATGTGGATGAGGGGTGAATTGTAAGATGGCTAAATCTTTATCATCTATTGTAGTAAATAATATTTAAAGTCAAAAAACAAAAACATGGCAGTATAATCATATCCTTTAGGAAAATGAAAGTAAATACTATAATAAATGGTGAAGATTTGAAAGTGGTTGCCTCTGGGAACAGGAATGTATAGGTGAATGGGAGAGAAGAAATGGAGAATGGGTGCTTTCATTATGATACTGAGGTGATGGTCTGAGGATCATGCAGAAGTATTAATGTAGCATTCTCCTGACTCTTCCATATCAAATACAGGCACTCCTCGACTTAAGGTGGGATTAAGTCTGAACAAACTGATATTTTCAACTTATAATTGGTTTATCCTGATGTAGCCCCATTGTAAATTGAGGAGCATACTGAATGCTTATAACTTTTGTACCATCCTAACATCAAAACCTCTGAAGTTGAACCATAGTAAATCGGGGACCATCTGCGTCTTCACTCACGCACACTACAGCTCCTTTGTAGGCCAATTCCCCTCCACCATCTCTACATCTTATATTCTAAGACTCAAATCAGGTCCCATATTCTCCTGAAAGTCTTCCCTGTTTGCTTGAACAAAACTGGTCTCTGAGCACTCATATTCATAATCTGTTACACTTCTTTGGGCAGTTCATCATATTCTCTTTCATAGTATTAGGTAAGAGTGATTTGGAACTTGCAGCAAATGCTAAGCCCTCAGAGGAGGCAGGGAAATCATAAATGCTTGTTCAATTAAAGCAAACACATCCTGAGAGAGGATGCAGTGTCTTCAGAGCCCTTACTGGTGACCAGCACCCAATACGTAGAAAAGAGGAAGGGATGGGAAGGAAAGAGTGGGGAATGGGATGGGGAGCAGGGAAATTAGGTAAAGATGGTCAGCACTCACCCCTCCAGAAGACATTTCTTAGAGGAGGACTTGAAATAAATATGCAGGAGAGATTAGTGAGAAAGGGTAGATAGTTAGGATGTTTGTGTTTTTGTTCTATATTTTTTCTCCAGCCTAGGAAACGCACTAAGGAAAGTGTCAAAGAATCTCAACAGCAAGTACTGTGGTGATCAAATCCTGTTCCTCACACCCTTTTATGTTCTAGGCACTATTGACAACCCCACTAACGTTAACTGCGATGCCGTTGGTAATAATTGGAGTCAACGTCCACTGACTCTAGATTAATCTGCCTCAAGTCTGACCTCCAGGAAGCCTTCTTTGACCACTCCATCTCACACAGGATTGCTTGATTCCCTGAACTCAGCACGTTTCTTCCTGTATCACTTTGGAGTAGGCATAAGAGTGCCCTGGCCAGATCCCCTGAGATCCCTCTTCCCAGTTCTGTGCCTCCATCCTCTAGCTTCTACATGATCTGCAGCAGCAGCCAACACCTGTGACCTTCAGAGACCTTCTCCCAGGCACTAGGGCTGCCTGCCCCAGCTGAGAGCAGGAAGTGCCTGGGTGCTCTGTATCTAATTCTGCCCCCTCTCCCCAGCTCCTTTGCTGTGAAACTAAATGAGGAGTCAATCGTTACTCTCTACAAATTTGGGTTGAAACTGAGACTTCACCAAAAGTTGATGTCTTGTTTAGTCTCTTTTCCTCTCCTCTGCTGCTTCTCCCACTTCCTTACTGGTTTTTCCCTTAATAAATCACTAGCACCTGAATCCTTGACTCGGGATCTGACTCCAGGAGAGCCTATTTTAAGACAGTTGGCCCCAAAAGTGGTCTTAGGATGCACACTTTATGGATGAGATTCTGACCAGATGAAAATGACTTCATGTCTTGTGTTAATAGGCCCTGGCAGGCCATAGCAATGCCATTCCTAGAACTTTCACCTGTGGATAACTAAGACAGGAAACAGAAAGGAATACTCTGATTCGTTCAATATCTTCAGCGTTTGAGAGATACAAAGGAAATCATTTATAGCTACTGCAGAACAATTTGACGACTATTGCTGAGTGTCCTCGATACACTGAAGAGAGAAAGGCCATGCCGTTCAAAGCATAAAATTATATACCATATGAAAAGCAGCTCCTGGCGAGGTAGGTATTAAGCTCTCATAGAGACGACAGAGCATCTCATCAAGTGACTCTAGGATCCAAGCTGCTTATCTTGAGCTGAGAACTTTCAGAACTACCAAGTCATAACGTTGGGCAGGCTCCACAGCAGTCTATCATGTGATAGAAGTGGTAGGTTCTAGATGCAGCTGCAGCAGATCCAGAGGGCACAGTAATCTGCATGAACAGGTGGCCCGAATCCCCATCACTCATCACCAATACAATGATACTTCTCCTTTGCTAACCCTTTGGCCTCGTGTGGGAGTTTCCTTTGACCAGCTATCAGAGGAGGAAAATTACCAGGTCTGATTCATGGATACATTATTGAATATCTTGGTATGAACCAAAAATGGACAATTACTGAACTGTATCCCCACTCCTGGGTGGCCCTAAAAGACAATGGTGAGAGAAGTTCTCTAAGTGGACAAAGTTTGGACGTTGCATCTGGTCACCTACTTTGTGTACAGTGGGAAGTGCTATATGGTAATGATATGTGTACAGGAGGCCCTCTATATCCACTGGTTCTACTCTGAAGATTCAACCAACTGCAGATATCAGAAATATTTGGAAAAAAATGCAACAATAAATAAAACAAATTTTTAAAAATATATAGTATAAGAACTATTTACATAGCATTTACATTGTGTTGAGTATTATAAGCAATCTAGAGATGATTTACTTTATACGGGATTGTGTGCGTAGGTTATATGTAAATACCATGTCATTTTATATAAGGGACTTGAACATCCACAGATTTTGGTATCCAAGGGGAATCCTGGCAACAATCCCCAGTGGATACCAAGGAATGACTGTATATAGCCTCATGGATAGCAGTGGCTGATTAACCAGGGGCCTAGAGGAAGAAAAATTGGAAAATCAGGAATAAATAGTCTGGAGATGAACACGTGGATTAACCTATGGAAGTGGTCTCAAAGTGTTAGCATCTTTATAGCACATATTTAAGGCCCACAAGTAAGCGTCTACCCAGAAGAGACATTAACCAGCTGAACAGTGTAGCTCTTCCAATGGATGTGAGCTCACCTTGGTTCTTGGCCATCCCAATGTTTGTGCAATAGGCCCACGAACAGAGAAGCCAGGATACCAGAAACAAAGACACTATGTACAGACCCATGGGCTCCGTCTTACCAAGGCAGATCTAACTACTGGCATTGCTGAACGTCTGAGCTGTCAGAAACAGAAGCTTACACTGGAGCCCAAATATGGTACTAACCCTCAAGTAAAACAACCAGTCACTTGGCAGCAAGTTGATTACATTGGACTCCATTCACTCTGGAAAGCCAAACATTTTCTTCCCATTGGGATTGTCACGTATTCCAGGAATGGGCTTGCCTTTCCTGCCCACAGGCCTCAAACAGCATCACTATCTGATGAAGGGTTAAAGAGCATCTGATTAACCATCAAGGCATACTATGTGACAATGCCTTGGATGTCTGGCCATGGGCACAAGACTGTGGAATCCACTCGTCCTACCACGTACTATATCATCCAGAGGCTGCTGGCCTAATAGCGTTAGGCAGAGTTGAGGTGCCAGCTTGGAGATGATAATCTTCTGAAGGTGGGGTCCTATGTTGTCAATAGATAGAATAATTGATTCCAGAATTCAAGTGGTGAGAGTAGAAAGTGAACCTACTTACCGTCATTCCCACTTGGTGAATTTGTACTTCTTGTCTCCCCAAACTCAGCCACTGTGGGTCTCAAGTTCTGTTTCACAGAGGAGGTATACTTCTACCAGGGGACACATTAAGAATTTCATTTAAAAAGCTAAGACTGCTAACTGGTTGCTGCCACTATACCAGAAATAAAATCACCATACTAGCAGGAGAGTTGACCCTGACATCATGAGGACGTAGAATTGCGCTACCTAATGAAGGTGTGGAGGAATATGTTCAGAATTCAGGGACATTTCTTGATATTCCCATGGCCAGCATTAAGTGAGAATGGGTAGTTACAGCAACCGTGGCCTGATAAAAGCACAGTAGCCAGGGGCTCAGGCCTTTAAGGGTTGAAGGTCAGGGTCGTGTCACCAAGAAAGCCACCTAAACTAGCAGAAGTGATAGCCAAGGGCAAGGGAAATCTAGAAAGGGTGGTAGAAGAAGAAAAGCACAAATAGATGGTACAATCTCAAGACAAACTGCAGTAGTGAGCATTCTAGCTTATTCCATTAACCTACTTCTTAGAAGTTTCCCCCAGGATCTTTAACCAACCAGAATTTTGAAGATGCAGTGATGAGATGGAGTGAGCTTAAGGATGGAGTGAGAGAAGCAAGCTCATCTGTGAAATACAAGAGGTGAACTATAGCAGATACATTGATACTCACCCTCCAGATCCTCTCAGACCTCTTCTATCAATTCCGTGTACCCCAGCTTCTGCATGCTTTGTTGCAAATGGCTTAAACCCAAGATAATAAAAGGACTGATCTTGGGCATTGGAGCTGCCTACCCTGGTCCACCATTTCCACCACTTGACTGACATACCTAATATGCATGGGATTTTTACATTTTTCCTAACCACAGGGAGACTCACGAGCCAATTATTGATGGGGGGAGCATTCAGATACTCAGTTCCCTTGCTTCTAGGCAGGTAATCTGTATTAGTCAGGGTTCTCTAGAGGGACAGAACTAATAGGATAGATGTATATATAAGGGGAGTTTATTAAGGAGTATTAGCTCACACAATCACAAGGTCCCACAATAGGCTGTCTGCAAGGTAAGGAGCAAGGAAGCCTGTCCGAGTCCCAAAGCTGAAGAACTTGAAGTCCAATGTTCGAAGGCAGGAAGCATCTAGCGTGGGAGAAAGATGTAGGCTGGGAGGCTAAGCAAGTCTAATCTCTCCACGTTCTTCTGTCTGGTTTTATTCTGGCCAAGCTGGCAGCTGATTAGATGGTGCCCACCCAGATTGAGGGTGGGTCTGCCTTTCCCAGTCCACTGACTCAAATGTTAATCTCCTTTGGCAACACCCTCACAGACACATCCAGGAACAATATTTTTCATCCTTCAATGAAGTTGACACTCAGTATTAACCAACACAACATGCAAGGTATAATTTATACTCCAATATTCTCCATGGAATGGGGCTGAAGCTAGACCTTCCCCTGAAAGTACCCTTGTGCTGGCTTCTTCCTCTTTCCTATCTTTTTTCCATTCCTTACTGATTCCTCTAGAGAGCAATTTCCTAATCAATCATGACCATCCAAATCCTTAACTCAGTGTCTGCTTTTGGGAGAACCTGATGTAAGACACATTCCCTTGTACTGTATGAAACTATCCTATGCCATTAATTTTGCAAGCTTGCGTTGATACTTAGAACCAACAGTGTTAACTTCACTCTTTTATGCACACATAATTTGACTTCTTACTACTCTGTAAACTCCTTTGAAAGCAAAGACCATGTCTCATTAATCTTAGTTTCCTCATCTGCACATGGTAATAATAGTATCGTCTCATAGTTCAACAGCTAACAACTTCTCAATAGTTGTTACAAGGATTAACAGTTAATACGTTAAGAGCATAGAAGTGTTCCTGGCAAGTGGCAAGTGATATATAAGAGTCTGTCACTAATGTTGTCATTGTTATTTTTGTAACTCCCTCACATGGCACCAAGACTAGGCACAATGTATTTATGCTAATATCTCTCAGTTGAATGAAAAAGTGAATGGGTGGATGGATGGATGACAGAACGAATGTAGTAATTTTTAAAAGTTCTAAAAGAGGAGGGTGCAAAGAGATAGCTGCAAGATTAGGGGCACTGTATTAAAATACTTTAAAATGTTTTAAAGTAGAGAATCTGTTATAACTGAAAGTTGCTGAATTAGGCAATAGTAAAAAAAACTTCAATGTAAGGACAAATTTGGAAAGTGTTACACTTCATAAATTCCACAAAAAGGTGTGTTTCAAAGTTGCTGAATCAAAACACAGGTTCCACTGTGTTATATAAAATAGCACATAACAAAGCATTTTCACTGATGGCTTGTTTCTAGTTTTTAGGGCTGGATATTCATATGTTAATACAAGGGCTCAATAGACTCGGAAATGTCACTGCTTAGATTCTACAAAAAGTGCATTTGGGACCTGTTTCCTCAAAACGCAGGTTCAATTCTGTCCACTCTTGAGTAGTGGGCTGGTGTTGGTGTCCTTCCCGCTGGTAAACGTGAAGCACTGCTATGAGGCTCCTAGTGGAATTTACTGTGGTCTGGTGAGAAATAACTCACACAAGTGAAACTGACGGAAAAAGAGGTGGAGATTACTAGCTGCTGGCCAAGAATAGCAGACAGTGAAGTCAGCTTCGTTACCACAGGCCAAACCACTAACCCTTTTCTCTTCGTGAATACTGCCTGGGACATTATAATCTACCACAGTTGTATTATTTGATTGAAAAAGCAGCTACTCAGGGTTTCTCTATATTTTGGCTTGCTCCTAGAATTCTCAGTGGAATACTACTTTATAACTCAGTGCTTCCCAGGGCCACACACTTTCCCTGTGCAATATGTTCCAAGAATGGGATGTTCCACATTTGGAAAAGAAATACTCATATAAAGTCCTCACAGACATTTCTCTTTTGATTTCCTTCTACCGTGATTTATGAAGCGGTCACAGCATTTGTCTCAACTGAGCTGCAGAGTTGAACAGATTTTCAGCATTTTCAGAGGAGTATGCCTGTGCCTACAGACCAATCCTTTTCCATTCATGTAACCGGGTCTCTAGATATGCCTTTGCCAAGCGGTTTTCTGAGCTTCCTGATGAAGAACTTTATGGAACTTCTCCCCACCTGTTTTAAGGCTCCTTCAATCTCTCTTTGGCAAAATGGTAAAACAAATATCTGAGGAAGCACCAGTGAGTGCTTGGATCATGCCCGGCCCTGAGCCTTCAGTCCTGGCCCCTGTTTATTCAGCTGGGCAGGCTCACCCATAGGCTTCCGCAGAGCAGAGATGTGGCCAGCAGTGACAAACATAAGACCCCATCACCACAGAAAGACAGGCCAGATCTCATGTCCGGGGGTAAAAAAAAAAAGTCACTTTTGTCACTAATGACTTTAAAAATTCACTTATTCAAGCAAGCACACTACACTGCAGCTCCCACTATCATCCTGACTGGCCTGTGTATGCGCGTGCACAAGGACTTCTCGGTCACAGGCCATTTTTGCTTCCTGAGGTGTTGCTTTGACCTAGATCCTTTAGTTGGGGATCTAGCCCCCTGAAATGCCTACCCGAAAAGGACAGAGAGGGCTGGGTGCGGTGGCTTATGCCTGTAATCCCAGCACTTTGGTAGGCCGAGGAGGCGGATCATGAGGTCAGGAGATCGAGACCAGCCTGGCTAACATGGTGAAACCCCGTCTCTACTAAAAATACAAAAAATTAGCCAGGCGTGGTGGCAGGCGCCTGTAGTCCCAGCTACTCGGGAGGCTGAGGCAGAAGAAAGGTGTGAATCTGAGAGGCAGAGCTTGAGTGAGCCAAGATCGCACCACTGCACTTCAGCCTGGGCGACAGAGCGAGACTCTGTCTCAAAAAAAAAAAAGAAAAGGACAGAGAGGCACTGAAGCTGTCATAACAGCCATCACTTTCCTCCTTTTCTGTCTTTCTTCTATGAGCACTAATGCCAGACACCAACCATTTTTGTGGCCTCTTCCTGCTAACGCGATGCTGCCACTGAAGCTGCAGACTTCTCATGACACACTGAGATTTCAATATTTCATAGGTATTGCAGATAATCTGAACTCATGGGGTCTTCTCATATTTTCACTGTAGTCCTCTCTTCCTAGCCCACAAGACAGGGCCATAGAACAATCAGTGTTCCTATTCCCTTCTATTGTGGCCTCTTGAACTTAGGCCTCAGGTTCACCTAAGCTCTGCCCCCTCCCCTATGGACGATCAGGGAGCTCCTTACCAGTGGGGCCTGGGGCACGGAAGGCTGGAGGCAGTGAGGGATACAAGACTACATACTTGGTACAGTGTACACTGCTCAGGTGACGGGTGGGGCACGGGGAGGCCCGTAGGGTCCCTATTTCCAGTCTCTGAGAGAGAGCCACATGTTTGAATGAACCCAGATTCTGCTGAAGTAAAACTCCTGTAACATATTTATTTCAAGTTTTAATGAAGAGATATTTCAATTTCTGACCAAGATGGAGTAAAAGAGACTGGATTTACCCTCTTACATGAAACAAATAAAGAACATGAAAAAAATAACAATATTTAAGACACTGGAAATCAGGTAATAATGAACAGTAGATTCCTGAGGAACAGGAAACAAACAAGCTTAGAAGTGGTATCCAAAGGGAACAAATTGTTGCCAGGAAACTTAATTGCATCCCAGAACAAAGCTCAAGATATTGATCAAAATACAAAAATATCTAGCACCCCAAAAGAAAATATTTGCAATGTCTGGCGTCCAATAAAAGATTACCAGTCATGCAAAGAAGCAGGAAAACGTTATCCATAGTTAGGAGTAAAATCAGCTAGAACTGACCCATAGATGATACACTTGATATAATTACTAGACAAAGACATAAAAATAGTTGTTAAAACTGTATTTTACATATTCAAGAAGCCAAAGGAAAGATCAAAACTATAATATCTCAGATGAAAACACTCTGGATGTGATTAATGGCAGACTTGATATTGCAGAAGAAAATATAAGTGAACTTGAAGACATGGCACTAGACACTACCCAAAATAAAATAGAAGAAATAATAATTTAAACAATTTAGAAAGGACCAATGAGCTATGGAACAGCCTTAAGCAACCTAACATTCATGTTATTTGGTTCTCTAAAGGAGGGCAGGCATGGGGGTCCATACCTATAATCCCAGCACATTGGGAGGCTGAGGCAGGGAGATCACTTGAGCCCAGAGGTTTGAGACCAGCCTGAGCAATAAAATAAAAATTTTCTTTGACGAGACAGGGTCTTCTATGTTGAGGGAGCCAGGCATGGTAGCATGCACCTGTGGTCCCAGCTACTCAGGAGGCTGAGGTCGGATCGCTTGAGCCCAGGAGACTGAAGCTGCAGTGAGCTATGATCACACCACTGCACTCCAGCCTGGGCAACAGGAGGAGACTCTGTCTCAGAAAAAAAAAAAAAAAAAAAAAAGATTTTCCAAATCTGATTAAAACTATAAACACGGTTCCAAACAGCTCAAATAACCCTAAGCAGAAAAAAAAAAAAAAAACCCACAAAGAAAACTACAAGAAGGCATATCATACTCACATTACTTAAAACTACTGATAAAGATTAAAAAATCTTAAAAGCAGTAAAAGAAAAAAGACATTGAGAATGACATCAGCAAGATGACAGAATAGGAATTTTCCAGCTCCATTTCTCCTCCCTCACCACACATACATACACAAATCCACTGGCAACTACTCACAGACAAAAACATCCTTGTCAGTATTCCAGAACTTGAGAGTGAAGCTAAGACAGCCCCTTGCACCACAGAACTGAGAACAGCCACAGGCCAAGAATAAGAGGAGTAGTTTCACTTTGGCCACATTGCTCCTCCCCCAATCTGGCAACGTGCCACAAATAGAGGATTCTCTGGGACCCACGGTTGTTCCACAGGGAGGAGAGAGTTGGAGGTGAACATTCAGCTTTGCAACCATTCTGGGACCCTTCACAGGAAGCGTTCTCTTGTCTCATCACACAGGAAGCACTGGGAGTATCAGCAGAGCTAGACATCTGAGATCACTTGGAGATAAAGAACAGATGTGGGGCTCACATCAACTAATGCAGGAATCTTGGCAGCTGTCCTGCATTCAGGCCACTGGAGGTGCACCACCAGAGAGGCTAGCCAACAGCGCTGCTCTGCACGAAGCACAGTCAACTGGTCTCTCAAGTTCAGGTAGCTGGCCAGCTTCCACAGCCAGTCCTGTCACTCTCCTTGAAATTTACCCAGGCTGGGAGATAGGGGCAGGGCAGTGATTATCTGTAAAGGGAGTATCTGGCCCCACCCAGCTCCATCAGCCAAAGAGCTAAAACACCAAGCCTCAGTGCTCTGCTTAAGGTTACCCTGGGATGAGAAGCAAGCTCAAGTTCACGCGTATCTGTGAAGCATCACTTCTGGCCCCATCCACCCGGAGTAGTTAAGTAGTGATCCGAGAAGCCTTGCTCAACCTCAGAGCCCACCCAGCATGCAGTCCTGCCCAACTACAGATTCAAAACTGCAGTACTGGCCAACCAGAGAAGACAGCCTACAACATGGCCTGTCCAGGAGCAATCAAACAGCTCAGCCACAACACGGCCTGTCCAGGAGCAATCAAACAGCTCAGCCTTACTGCAGAGTCCAGCCACTGGTCTCATCAGACTGCGGAGCACAGCCAGCATTTCGGTTTTTGTTTTTTTTTTCAAAGGAGGACATTTTATTAATACTAGCTATTTTCAATAAATTCTTTGAATTCCTGTAATGTTGTCTTTCTCTGTACTTCATGCCCTTAATATTTACAGTCATTTCTTTTATATATATGGTAAATTTAATTTCTCCTTTCTTAAAATTATTATTTTATTTCAGTAGCTTTTGGGGGTACAAGTGGTTTTTGGTTACATGGATGAATTCCATAGTGGTGAAGTCTGAGATTTTAGTGCACCTGTCACCCGAGCTGTGTACACGGTATCAAATATGTAGTCTTTTATCCCTCACTGCCCCCAACCTTCCCTGCCCCATGTCTCCAAAGTCCATTATATCACTCTGTATATCTTTGTATCCTCATAGCTTAGCTACCACTTGTAAGCGAGAACATATGGTATTTGATTTTCCATTCCTGAGTAATTTCACTTAGAATAAAGGCCTCTGGCCCCATCCAAGTTGCTTCAAAAGACATTATCTCATTCCTTTTTATGGCTGGGTAGTATTCCATATACCACATTTTCTTTATCCACCCATTGGTTGATGGGAACTTAGGCTGGTTCCATATCTTCACAATTGTGAATCGTGCTGCTATAAATATGTGTGTGTATGTGTCCGTTTCCTATAATGGCTTCTTTTCCTTTGCGTAGACACCCAGTAGTGGGATTGCTGGATTGAATGGTGAATCTGCTTTCAGTTTTTTTAAGGGATCGCCATAGACGTTGTGCTAATTTACATTCCCACCAGCAGTGTAAAAGTGTTCCCTTTTCATCACATCCTTGTGAACATCTGTTTTTTCTTAATTGATTTTTTATTTTTTAATTATGGCCATTCTTGCAGGAGTAAGGTTGCATCTCATTGTGGTTTTAATTTGCATTTCCCTGATGATTAGTGACGTTGAGCATTTTTCATATGTTTGTATACTTCTTTTGAGAATTATCTATTCCTGCCCTTTTCCCACTTTTTGAAGGGATTATTTGGTTTTTTACTTGTGGATTTGTTTGAATTCCTTGTAGATTCTGGATACTAGTTCTTCACTGAATGTGTAGTTTGAAATATTTTCTCCCATTCTGTGGGTTGTCTGTTTGCTGATTATTTATTTTGCTGTGCAAAAGCTTTTTAGTTTAATCAGGTCCCATTTATTTATGTTTGTTTTTGTTGCATTTGCTTTTGGGGTCTGGTCATGAATTCTTTGTGTAAGCCAGTGTCCAGAAGAGTTTGTCTAACTTTATTTTCTAGAATTGTTATGGTTTCAGGTCTTAGATTTAGGCCTTTGATCCATCTTGAGTTGGTTTTTGTATAAGGTGAGAGATGCAGATGGTTTCATTCTTCCACAGGTGGCTTGCCAGTTCTCCTAGCACCATTTATTGAATAGGATGTCTTTTCCCAAATTTGTGTTTTTGTATGCTTTGTTTAAGATCAGCTGGCTATAAATATGTGGTTTATTTCTGGGTTATCTGTCCTGTTCTATTGGTCTACCTGCCTATTTTTATACTAGTACCATGCTGTTTTGGTAAGTATAGCCTTGTAGTATAATTTCAAGTTGGAATGTGATGCCTCCAGATTTTTTTTTTCTTAGTATTAATTCTTTCCATCCATAAACTTGGGGCATGTTCTCATTTGTTTGTGCCATCTGTGATTTCTTTCAGCAGGGTTTTGTAGTTTTCCTTATAGAGATCTTTCACCTCCTTGGTTAACTATATTTCTAGGTATTTTACTCTTTTTTTTTGCAGCTTTGTAAAAGGGATTGAGTTCTTGATTTGATTCTCAGTTTGGTCGTTGTTGGTGTATAGCAGTGGTACTGATTTGTGTACAATGATTTTGTAACCTGAGGCTTTACTGCATTTGTTGATCAGATCTAGGAGCTTTTGGATGAGTCATTAGGGTTTTGTATGTATACCATCATATCATCAGCAAACAGTGATAGTTTAACTTCCTCTTTTCCAAATTGGATGACTTTATTTCTTTCTCTTGCCTGATTGCTCTGGCTAGGACTTCCAGTACTATATTGAACAGAAGTGGTTAAAGTGGGCATCCCTGTCTTGCTCCAGTACTCAGGGGGAATGCTTTCAACTTTCTCCCATTCAGTATGATGTTGGCTGTGGCTTTGTCATAGACGGTTTTTATTATATTGAGGTAAGTCTCTTCTATGCCTAGTGTGTAGAGGGTTTTTATCATAAAATGATGCTGGATTTTATCAAATGCTTTTTCTGCATCTATTGAGATGATCATATAGCTTTTGCTTTTAATTCTGTTTACGTGATTTATTGCATTTATTGATTTGTGTATGTTAAACCATCCCTGCATCCTTGGTATGAAACCCACTTGATCATGATGTACTATCTGCTTGATGTGCTGTTGGATTCAGTTGGCTAGTATTTTGTTGAGGATTTGTGCATCTTTGTTCATCAGGGATATTGGTCTGTAGTTTTCTTTATTTGTTATGTCCTTTTCTAGTTTGGGTATTAGGGTGATAACGGCTTGATAGAATGATTTGGGGAGGATTCCCTCTTTCCTTATCTTTTGGAATAGTTTCAGTAGGATTGGTAGCAATTCTTTGAATGTCTGGTAGAATTCAGCTGTGAAACTCTGTGGCCCTGGACCTTTTTTGTGTCGCCAATTTTTTTTTATTATGGATTCAGCTTGTTGTTGGTCTGTTCAGGATTTCTGTTTCCTCCTGATTTAATCTAGGAAGGTTATATGTTTCCAGGAATTTATCCATTTCCTCTAGATTTTCTAGTTTGTGCACATAAAGCTGTTCATAGTTGTCTTGAGTAGTCTTTTGTATTTCTGTGGTATTCTGTGTAATGTCTCCAGTTTCATTTCTATTTGAGCTTATTTGGATCTTCTCTCTTCTTTTATTGGTTAATCTCACTAACAGTCTACCAACTTTGTTTATCTTTTCAAAGAACCAGCTTTTTGTTTCATTTATCTTTTGTATTTTTTTATTGTTATTATTGTTGTTTCCATTTTGTTTAGTTCCACTTTGATCTTTATTTCTTTTCTTCACCTGGCTTTGGGTTTAGTTTGATCCGGTTTCTCTTGTTCCCTGAGGTGTAAAATTTGGTTGTCAATTTGTGTTCTTTCAGACTTTTTGATGTAGGCATTTAATGCTATGAACTTTCCTCTTAAGAAGCACTGCTTTTGCTGTATCCCAGAGGTTTTAATAACTTGTGTCGATTATTATCATTCATTTCAAATAATTTTTAAATTTTCATCTTGATTTCATTATTAACACCAAAATCATTCAAGAGCGGATTATTTAATTTCCATGTATTTTATAGTTTTGAAGGTTCCTTTTGCAGTTGATTTCCAGTTTTATTCTACTGTGGTCTGAGAAGATACTTGACATGATTTTGATTTTCTTACATTTATTGAGACTTGTTTTGTGGCTTATGATACAGTCTATCTTGGAGAATGTTTCATGTTCTGATAAGAAGAATGTATATTCTCCAGTAGTTGAGTAGAATGTTCTGTAAATATCTGTTAAGTCCATTTGTTCTAGCGTATAGTTGAAGTCCACTGCTTCTTTGTTAACTTTCTGTCTCAGTGATCTTTCTAGTGCTGTCAGTGGAGTATGGAAATTTCCCACTATTACTGTGTTGCTGTCTATCTCATTTCTTTGATTTAGTAGTGATTGTTTCATAAATCTTGGAACTCTGGTGTTAGGTGCATATAAATTTATGGTTGTAATATCTTCTTGTTGGACTGATCCTTTTATCATTATATAATGTTATTCTTTGTTTCTGGAAAATTTCTCATCCACATCCTGTATTGATTTTTAAATTTCTTTATGTTGGTTTTCACCTTTCTCCAGTATCTCCTTGAGCAGCTTAATAATTAACCTTCTGAATTCTTTATCTGGTATTTCAAAGATTTCATCTTGCTTTGGATCCAGAGCTGGGGAGCTAGTGTGATCTTTTCAGGGCATTATAGAACCCCATTTTGTCATATTACCCGAATCACTTTTTTGGTTCCTTCTCATTTGGGTAGACTATTTCTTCTAATTGTTGTTGAATTTATTTTTGGTTTCATTTTTTTTTATCTTTTTTTCTCTTAAGGATGTGACTTTAATATTTATAGTTTATTACAGCTGAATTTGGTTCTTGGTGCTTTTATGAGTAAAGATTCTGTAGGAGTTCCTTGCTTATAAAGAGTCTTTGTGTGATGGCTGTCTCAGATGCTACTTGTAGTATATATGTACTTGGTATAGGCAAGTTCATTGTCTCCTGTGGGATTGGAATGGCAGGGGTCTTTTGAAGCTTATCTGATTTCCCTGTGTTGTGCACTTTTATTTATTTATTTTTTCTCCACTATTTTATTTACTGAGTTAATGGCTCAAGCTTCAGGACAGTAGGGATGGTATTGTATCCCTGGGTATGAACCGGTTGTACCTAAAGCAAGTGGGTAAATGCAATACCCAATGGTGGGCAGAGATCCCAGCCTTGATTAAGGTTGCTTGGGGGAGCTCCCAGATAGATGCACTGAGGTCTTATCAGAGTGAAGGTTGGGAGCTACCTCAGCTCCGCTGCCAGGCCAGCAGAAAAGCTATCCACCTCCCAGCCTCACGCCTGTCCCAGTGTTCCAGCTATTCAGATTATACAGGCACTTCTTTTTGTCTGTAGGACTATTGATGTTTCAAGTAGAGAGAAATTGTGAGTCTGCTTCTTGTGCAAGCCCAAACCTGGGGAATGCTCCTCCTGTGGGGATGCAGTTACCCTGAAGTGTTCCAGGAAGGCTGTCTGTAGGTGAATCCACACAGAGTTCCTGTGAGAGAAGCCCCAGCTGTGTCTGCAGTGGTGGACAAGTGGAGAAAGAGGACCCCTTCTCTAAGACCCTTCATGAGCACCAAGCCTGTCTGACTGTTGGGTAGAGACACAGACGTCTCCTGCTGAGTCCAGTACTGCAATTGTGTCTCTGCTGAAAGAAACTTTCCCACAGGAATGATCTGGGACTCAAGGCCTGTCACCCAGATTATTTTGTCCCACATGGTGTTCCCATGATGTGGTACTCTCCCCCTTTTCCTAAGAGGAAGACCTCCTGAGAGTCAGACTATAGTGATTGCTATTACAGCCAGAAGTTTTGCCTGACACCAGAGCACAGTTAACAGCCCAGCCCAATTAGAGAACATGAAAGCAAAGTCTACCTGTCACCACCTACTGGCCCAACTAGAATCCTAGGCTATACTAAATAGTGAAGATCTGCACTGCCAAAGAATACCAGCAAAGACTGGAAAGTGTTTCTTCAAATGTGTAGGTACCAATGCAAAGACACAAGGATTATAAAAAATGAGGGAAGGCTGGGCGCAGTGGCTCACGCCTGTAATCCCAGCACTTTGGAAGGCTGAGGCAGGTGGATTACCTGAGGTCAGGAGTTCAAGACCAGCCTGGCCAACATGATGAAACTCCATCTCTACTAAAAATACAAAAACTAGCCAGGCATGGTGGTGCATGCCTGTAATCCCAGCTACTTGGGAGGCTGAGGCAGGAGAATTGCTTGAACCTGGGAGGCAGAGGTTGCAGTGAGCTGAGATCGTGCCACTGCACTCCAGCCTGGGCGACAGAGTGAGATTCCGTCTAAAAAAAAAAAAGGGACATGCAACTAATAAAGTTCTAATAGTGGACTCTGAAGAAGTGGAGATGTATGACATGACTGATAAAAAATTCAGAAGTTCAGAGAACCACAAGAAAATATAGATGAAAAATTGAATGAAATTTTGGGAAACAATTCATGTACTAAATGTGAAGTTTGACAAAGAAATATAAACAACAAAAAACCCAAATAGAAATTATAAAGCTAAAGAATACAATAACTAAATTTCTGAAATTAATAGAAAGTGTCAATAGCAGGTCTTGACCAGCAGAAGGAAGAATCAGTGAACTTGAATACAGGACATTTAAATTAGTCAGAGGAATGAAAAGAAAAAAAAAAAAAAAGAAAAACAATGGAAAAGGCCTATGGGAATTATGGGACATTATCAAGAAAACAGATCTACGCATAATAGGAGTTCCCTAGGGAGAAGAAAAAGAAAAAGAACCAGAAAATTTATTTAAGATAATAATGGCTGAAAATTTCCCAAATCTAGGAAAAGATGACAATATCCAGGTACAGGAAGCTTAGAGATCGCTTATCAAATTTAACTCAAAGACAAGTTCACCAAGACACATCACATTCAAATGATCAAAAATTAAAGACAAAGAAAGAATACTGAAAGCAGCAAGAAATAAGAGGCATATTATACTGAACGGAGTCTCAATATAGCTATCAGTGAATTCCTAAGTAGAAACCTTGTAGTCTAGGAGACAGTGGGATGATACATTCAAAGTGCTGAAGGATAATAGACAACTGCCAATCAAGAATACTTTACCCAGCAAAGTATTCTCAGAATAAGGGAGAAATAAAATTTTCCAAATGAAAGCTAAGGGAGTTTACCATCACCACTAGGCCCACTCTACAGGGATTGCTAAAGGGAGTTCTTTTTTTTTTTTTTTTTTTTTTTTCTGAGACAGAGTCTTGCTCCATCACCCAGGCTGGAGTGCAGAGGCACAATCTCAGCTCACTGTAACCTCTGCCTCTAAAGGGAGTTCTTTAAGTGGAAACAAAAGACTACTAACTAATAATACACAACATATAAAATAAAAAACTTAATGGTAGAAGAAATACGTAGTCATATTCAGAATACACCAAAAATGTAAATAAAGGTTGTGTGTAAAGCAATTTTATCTCTACTATGAGGGCTAAAATAAAACTACTAAAAATTGTAGCTACAATAGATTATTAAGGGATACAAATTATAAGAAAAGGAAAATTTTGACATCAAAAGCACAAAAGGTAGGGAGAAGGAGTAAAGTGTAGAGTTTTTGCTTGCAATTATAATTGTTATCAGTTTAAAATAGCCTGTTTTAAGTTTAAGATGTTTTATATAAGTTTTATGGTAACCATAAAGCAAAAAACTATAATAGATGCATAAAATATAAAAATAAAGAATTAAAAACAGACCACCATCAAACCACAAAAGGAGAGAGCAAGAGAGGAAGAAAGAAACAAAGAATCTGTAAAACAACCAGAAAACAATTTACAAAATGGCAGTAGCAAGTCCTTTACCTGTCACTAATTACTTTGAATGTAAATAAATTTAATTTTCCAATCAAAAGACATTGAGTGGCTGAATGCATAAAAAGAACATTCAGGCCAGGCATGGTGGCTCATGTCTATAACCTCAGCACTTTGGGAGGCCAAGGCAGGAGGATCACTTGAGCCCAAGAGTTCAAGACCAGCCTGGGCAACATGGTGAGATCTCATTTCTACAAAAAATAAACAAAATTAGCTAGACATGGTGGTGAATGCCTGTAGTCCCAGCTACTTGGAAGGCTGAGGTGGGAGGATTGCTTGAACCCAGGAGGTCAAGGCTGCAGTGAGCTGAGCACTGCACTACTGTACTCCAGCCTGGGCAACAGAGCAAAACTCTATCTCAAATCAAACAAACAAACAAAATACCAATATTCAATCATATGCTGTCTACAGGAGACTCATCTCACTAGGACACGCATAGACTGTACATGAAGGGACCGAAAAAGATATTCTATGCATATGGAAACCAAAAGAGAGCAGGGTTAGCTATACTTATATAAGAAAAAATAGACTGTAATTCAAAACCTATACAAAGAGATCAAAAAGGCCATTATATAATGATAAAGGAGTCAGTTCATCAAGAGGACATAACAATTGTAAATATATTCATCCAACATCAAAGCACCTAAATACATAAAGCAATTATTAAGTGATTTCAAAGAGGAGGTAGACTGCAATGCAATAATAGTACGAGTATTCATTTTTAATAACAGACCATCTAGTTAGAAAATCAATGAGGAAACACTGGACTTGAATTACACTTTAGAACAAATGTACCTAACAGACATATGCAGAACATTGCATCCAGCAGAAACAGAATACACTTTCTTCTCAAGGGAACATTCTCCAGGACCACATGTTAGGCCACAAAACAAATCTTTTCAAATTTAAGGCGATTCAAATCATAGCAAGTATCTTTTCCAATCACAATGCCATGAAACTGGAAATCAATAACAAGAGAAATCTCGGGAAATATTGGAAAATTCACAAATGTGGAAATTAGTATGTGGAAATTTTGTGGAATTTTTATGATTTTTATGTGTTTATAAGATTATGCCGTCAGTGAAGACAGAAAACTTCACTTTTTCCTTACCTATTCGATGCCTTTTATTTCTCTCCCTTGCCTGATTGCAAGACCAGAGTCACAAAAGAAATAAAAAAGGAACAAAAAATGTACCTTGAGACAAAAATGAAAATATATCATACCAAAACTTACGGCATGCAGCAGAAGCAGTCCCAAGAGGAAATTTTATAGCAATAAATACTTATATCAGAAAAAGAAAGATCTCAAATAAACAACCTAATATTACACCTCAAGGAACTAGAAAAAGAACAATGTTAGCAGAAAGAGAGAAATAACAAGAGCAGAAAGAGAAAAAATAAATGAATAGAGACCAGCAAAGTAATAGGAAAAATAGATAAAACTAAGTATTTGTTTTTTGAAAAGATAAATAAAAATGATAAACCCTTACTTAAAGTTAAAAAATAGAGTGACTCAAATAAAATTAGAAATGAAAATGGAGACAATTGATAACACAGAAATACAAAAGATCGCGACAAATTACTTGGAATAATTATATGCCAAAAAAATTGGACAATCTAGATAAACAGATAAATTCCTAGACACATTCTACCTACTAAAACTGAATGATGAAGAAATAGAAAATATGAAGAGACCAATAAAAAATAAAGAGATCAAATAAGCGAGAAATCAAAGAAAGGCTCAGAACCTAATAGCTTCACAGCTGAATCCCACCAATAACTAAAGAATACCTGATACCAAATTTTCTCAAACTATTCCAAAAAATCAAGGAAGAGGGAATACTTCCAAACTGATTTTATGAGACAAGCATTTCCTTGATACCCAAATCAGACAAGAACACTACAAAAGAAAAATTTACAGGCCAATATTCCTGATGAACATATATACAAGAATCTTTAGCAAAATCCTAGCAAAACAAATTCAACAATGCATTGAAAGAATCATTCGCCATGATTAAATGGGATTTATCCCTGAGATGCAAGGTCGTTAAAATATGAAAATCAATCAATGTGACTCATTACACTAACAAAATAACTAATAAAATAACTAATAAAAACCATATGGTCATCTCAACAGAGGCAGAAAAAGAATTTCACAAAATTCAACACCCTTTTGTAATAAAACCTCTCAACAGAATAGTTATAGAAAGAATGTACCTCAACATAATAAAAGCAATGTATGACAGACCCGTAACTAACATACTCAGCAGTAAAAAGCTGAAAGCGTTTCCTCCAAGAACTGGAAAACAAGTATTTTCATTCTCACGACTTCTATTCAACATAGTATTGGAAGTCCTAGCTAGAGCAATTAGGCAAGAGAAAGAAATAAGGCCGGGTGCGGTGGCTCACGCTTGTAATCCCAGCACTTTGGGAGGCCGAGGTGGGCAGATCACAAGGTCAGGAGATCGAGGCCATCCTGGCTAACACGGTGAAACCCCATCTCTACTAAAAGTACAAAAAATTAGCCGGGCGTGGTGGCGGGCGCCTGTAGTCCCAGCTACTCGGGAGGCTGAGGCAGGAGAATGGTGTGAACCCGGGAGGCGGAGGTTGCAGTGAGCCGAGATCATACCACTGCACTCCAGTCTGGGCAACAGAGCAAGACTCCGTCTCAAAAAAAATAAATAAATAAAAATAAAATAAAAGGCATCCTAATAGGAAAGGAAGAAGTGAAATTGTCTCTCCTCATTGATGACACAATCTTACACATAGAAAATCCCCCCAAAAAAATTCACAAAAAAACTGTTAGAACCGATCAACAAATTCAGCAAAGTTGCAGTGTACAAATCCAATATACAAACATCAGTAATTTTTTATACAGCAATAATGCATTACCTGGAAAGGAATTAACGAGAGGAGCCACAGCAATACCTGGGTATAAATTTAACTAAGGAGGTAAAAGACTTGTATACTAAAAACTATAAAACACTGATTAAAGAAATTGAGGAAAACACCAATAAGTGGAAAGATATCTCATGTTCATAGATTAGAAGAATTAATATTGTTAAAATGTCCACACCACTCAAAGAAATCTATAGCTTCAATAAAATCCCTATTAAAATTCTAATGTCATTTGTCACAAAAATAGAAAAAATAATTCTTAAATGTGTATGGAACTACAAAAGACCATGAGAAGCTGAAACAATCCTGAGTAAAAAAAATGAAACTGGAGGCATCATAGTACCACACTTCAAAATATATTATAAGGCAATTGTGGTCAAAACAGCATGGTTCTGGCATGAAAACAGACTCATCAACCAATGGAACAGGTAGAAAGCCCAGAAATAAACCCACCTGTTTATGGTCAATTGATTTTTGGAAAAGGTTCCAGGCACACAATGAGGAAAGGAAAATCTATTCAATAAATGGCATTGGGAAATCTGGTTATCCACATGCAGAAGAATGAAATTAGACCTTTACCTTACACCAAGCACAAAAATCAACTCAAAATGCACTGAAGGCTCAAATGTAAGACCTGAAACTATAAAACTACTAGAACAAAACACAGGGAAAAACACCTTAACATTGGTCTGGGCAAAGATTTTTTTTTTATATGACTCTGAAAGCTCAGGCAACAAAACCAAAAATAGACAAATGAGATTGCATCAAACCAAAAAGCTTCTGCACAGCCAAAGAAACAATCTGCAAAGTTCAGAAGAGACAGCCCACAGCGAGTGAGAAAAAGTATTTGGAAACCATACATTTGATAAGGGGTTAATACTCAAAATATATAATGAACTCAAACAACTCAATAGCAGGAAAACAAATAATCCATGGGCAAAAGACTTGAGCAGATATGTCAAAAAAAGACATACAGATGGCCAACAGGTTACAAGAAAATACTCAGCATTACCACTCATCAGGAAAATGCAAATTAAAACCACAAGGAGATATCACCACACACCTGTTAGAATGGCTTTTATCAAAAAGATGAAACAAGCATTGGTGAAAATCTGGAGAAAAGAGAACATTTGTACACTGCTGATGTAAATGTAAGTTGTTACAGCCATTATGGAAAAAAGTATGGAAGTTCCTCAAAAAACTAAAAATAAAACTGCCATATAATCCAGCAATCCCACTTCTGGGAATATGTCCAAAGGAATTGAAATCAGTATGTCAAAGGGATATCTGCATTCCCATGTTTATTACAGAATTATTTACAATACCCAAGAGAGGAAATCAATCTAAGTGTCCATCAATAGATGAATGGATAAAGAAAATGCATATATACACAATAGCATGATGCTATTCAGCCTTTAAAAAGAATGGAATTTTGTCATTTGGGACAACATGGATGCATCTAAAGAACATTATGCTAAGTGAAATAAGCCAAGCACAGAAAGATAAATACCACATGATCTCACTTATATATGAAATCTTAAGAACGCTGAATTCATAAAAGTAGAAAATAGAAGGATGGTTACCAGACACTGGAGTCGGGGGAGTGAGAGAATGGGGAGTTACTACTGGTCAAAGGGTACGAAGTTTCAGCTAGACGGCAGGAACAAGATTTGAGATCTATTGGACACCAGGCTGGCTATATTCAATAATATGTTGTATATTTCAAAATAACTAAGAAAGTAAATTTCAAATGTATTGCCACAAAAAATGTCAAATAATTGAGGTGGTGAATATGTTAATTAGCTTGACTTAATCACTCCACATGTATGTGTATGTGTATACATCATATTGTATTCCATACATGTAATACAATTATGATTTGTCAATTAAAAATAAGTAAAAGTAAATTTTTAAAAAGACACATTATGGTAGCTGCACGTGGTGGCAGGCACCTGTAGTCCCAGCTACTCGGGAGGCTGAGGCAGGAGAATCACCTGAACCCGGGAGGCGGAGGTTGCAGTGAGGCGAGATCGCGCCACTGCACTCCAGCCTGGTGAAAGAGCGAGACTCCGTCTCAAAAAAAAAAAAAAAGACACATTACATACAGAGGAACAAAGAAAAGGATGGCAGCAGATTTTTCACCAGAAACAATGCAAGAAGAAACTGTCTTTTTTTGCAGATGAAATGACTACCTATTAAAAAAAAAAAGAAAAAACCAAAGAATTTACAAAAAAAAGCCCCTAGAACTAAATTTAGCAAGATCACTGAACACAAAATCAAGATACAAAAGCCAACTGTATGTCTATATACTAGCTACAAAGATTCAGACATTGAAATTAAAAACAAACATTTACAACGGCGTCAAAAATATGAAATAGGGGGATAAATCTGACAAAAGATGTGCAAGACTTATAAACTAGAAATTACAAAGCATTTCTGAGAGAAATTAAAGAATTATATACAAAGCTAGTATATAGACAAAAGTCAACTGTATGTCTATATACTAGCTACAAAGATTCAGACATTGAAATTAAAAACAAACATTTACAACGGCATCAAAAATATGAAATACTTAGGGGGATAAATCTGACAAAAGATGTGCAAGACTTATAAACTAGAAACTACAAAGCATTTCTGAGAGAAATTAAAGAAAACCTAAATAAGTGAAGAAATATACTGCACTTACGAACTAGAAGACTTACTATTGTTAAGATGTCAATTTTTCCTGAATTGATCTATAGATTCAATGCAATCTCAGTCAAAATCTAGTAGGCTTTTTTTGTAGATGCTGGCAAGCTATTTCTAAAACTTATGTGGAAATGTAAAAGGACCAAAGATACCCTCTCCCTCCCAATTTTTTTGTTGTTGTTGTTGTTCTTTGAGACAGGGTTTTGCTATGTTGCTCAAGATATCCTTGAACTTCCTGGGCTAAAGTGATCCTCCTGCCTCAGCGTCCCATGTACCTGGAACTACAGGCATGTACTACCATGTCTGGCTATACCAAAAAAAAATTTTTTAAGAAATTTGAAGCTACAATAATCATAACAGTGTGTAACTAGCATCCAGATAGGCAAATAGACCAATGGAACAGAGCAAAGTTCAGAAGTAAATCCATACATATATGGTCAATTTTTTTTTTTTAACAAAAGTGCAAAAGCTATTCAGTGGAGACAGCATATTCTTTTCAACGTGTTGTACTGGAACAATTGAATATCCATATGCAAAAACCCCAACTTTGTTCCATACATTGCACCAATACAAAAAAATTAGGATCATAGACCTAAATGTAACTAAAACTATAACGCTTTTAAAAGAAATCTTTATAACCTTGGGGTTAGGCCAAAACATCTTAGTTATGACACCAAAAACATGATCAATAAAAGATAAATTGGACTTCATCAAAATTTAAAATTTGATTTTTAGAGGCATTTTTAAAAGAATGAAAAAAACAGACCACAGATTGAGAGAAAGTGTTTACAAATCACAAGTCCTGATAAAAGCCTTGTATCTAGAATATATAAATATAAGATATAAATAATTTATATAAATTTATACATAAATATATAAATTCTTAAAAACTCAATAATATAACAATAAACAATCATTGTCCATTAAGAGATGGACAAATTATTTGAAAAGATTCTTCATCAAAGAAAATGGATAGGAAATAAGCACATGAAAAGATGATGAACATTATATGCCATTAGGGAAATGCAAATTAAAACCAAAATAAGGTAACACACCTATTATGATGTCTAAAATTAAAAAGACTTATACTAAGTTTAGCAATAATGTGTCAGAATTAAAATTTTTATGCACTACTGGTGGAAATTTAAAATAGTACAACCACTTTAGGAAACAATATGGCAGTTTTTTTAAAAATTAACTAAATGCCTATAATATGACTCAACCATTTCACTCATACAAGTCACCCAGCAGAAATAAAAGACTTGTATACAAAGGGTCACAGCAACTTTATTTATAATATCCCCAAACTAGAAAACAATCCAAATGTTCAACAACAAAGATAACTGTTATACAAATACGGTATATCCACAAAGTGGAATACTACTCAGCAATAAGAGGAATAAGCTATTAATATACACTACAGTATGGATGAATCTCAAAACATTATGCTGAGTAAAAGAAGCTGGACAAAAAAAAAAAGAGTTTGTGGGCCGGCACAATGGCTCATGCCTGAAATCCTAGCACTTTGAGAGGCCGAGGCAGGTGGATTGCTTCAGCTCAGGAGTTCAGGACCAGCCTGAGCAACATAATGAGACCCTTGTCTCTACAAAAAACACAAAAAGTATCTGGGTATAGTGGTGTGCACCTGTCATCCCAGCTACTCAGGAGGCTGAAGTGGGAGGATTGCTTGAGCCCAGGAGGTGGAGGTTGCAGCGAACTGAGATTACACCACTGCACTCCAGCCTGAGCAACAGAGCCAGATCCTGTCTGAAAAAAAAAAAGAGTATGTGGTTTAAGTGATGGATTTGTAAAGTTGTACTTGGCCAGTCTAAACCGTCCAAGAGTTCTACTTCCTGTATGTTTCCTATCAGAGTTAGCAACAAGGGACTTTAGAGGGTGGGAAAAAGGCAAAGGCAACAGCTATTTTGAAGCAGCATCTGGGCCTACAGTTGCTCTACTACCTACCCTTGGATTCACCAATTTTTCTGACTTTGGGACCATGTATGGGTTTAGTTCTGTGACAAAGGGCCCTGGCTTCTGCAGGATACCCTCATCACCAACATCAGAGGCAACAAGAATGGACAAGAGTTTCAGCCTGTCTTTGTGAGGCTCCAGCTCATGCTTCCCCATGCCAGCCCGCTTGCGATCGTCTTGACTTTTTGCCCAGTAGACTTCCAGCTCTAGCATCAGACATGGAAACAGCCTTAAAGAGACTCCTTGACCAGCTGCCACAATTGCATAAAGCCAATTTCCTGTAACAGATTCATACACGTATTTTACCCCCACCCCACTCTCTTTTGTTGAACGCTGACTGGTATAGATACAGGGTCCATACTGTATGGTTGCATTTATATACAATTCTGAAAAATGCAAACTAATCTGTAGTGCAGAAAACAGAAAGCTCCTGGGAATAGGGAGGAGCAGGGAGGGATGGAAGGAAGGGGTTATCAAGGGAATGAAGAAACAACCTTAGTAGGTGATATGTTTACATTTTGATTGTGATGATGATTTCACAGTTGTATACATAAGCCACAATTTATCAAATTGTGCAGTTTATTTTATGCCAATCATACTCACTGTTAAATTTTTTTTTTTAGTGCAGAAAAGAATTGGCACACTAATTTCCTGACACTAATTTCCTAGTTTAAGCTGCCTGGAAATGAAATTCTAGGAATCCTTTGGGCTTTGTTGTGCCACCTCCACTGTGCAGAGGAAGTTGTAAAAGATAAATAAATGACAGGAAGCTCTTTTAATTTACTCTTAAGAGAGACATAGCAAATTTTGGTCTAGAAAGAAATGTAACAAAGTGTGTTTTTATTTTCCTTTTATCTATACTACTATGTTTTCCCACAATGAACATGAAGTAATTTTGTAATTAAAATAAAAGGAAAATATGGCACATCCTCCAGATGTATTTTTCTTTCTCACTGAAAGTCCCTTTTTATGTGTTTAAAGAAATATGCTGGCTGTGTTGGCTCAAGCCTGTAATCCCAGCACTTTAGGAAGCTGAGGCGGGTGGATCATCTGAGCTCAGGAATTCACGACCAGCCTGGGGAACATAGAAAAAATGTATTTTCTCTGTCAAAAATACAAAAAATTAGCCAGGCATGGTGGTGCATGTCTGTAATATCAGCTACTCGAGAGGCTGAGGTGAGAGGATGGCTTGAGCCCAGGAGGTGGAGGTTGCAGTGAACCGAGTTTGCACCACTGCATTGCAGCCTGGGTGACAGAGTGAAACACTGTTTCAAAAAAAAAAAAAAAAAAAGAAAGAAAGAAAAGAAAAGAGAGCAGAAAAGAAAGAAGAGAAAATAGAATTTCACAGGATAAGGTTCCTAGAGTAAATGACTATTGTCTGTTACACAAGAATCTACAAAGGGTCTGTGAAGCTATGATATAACAGAAATGTGGAATACTCTCTGACCACTGAGACCCCATCAATAAGGATTTGGTTATTTAATTATTTTATTAAACTTACCATTACTTTATTCCTCTGGAAGGCTGAGGTGATGAAACACTGTTCTGAGAAAGCAAGAGCATTTGCTTTAGAAACAAAGTGGGTTTATTGATGCATATTACCTTGGGCTTCTCACCAGCCCACTTAGCATAGGACATGAAACACCTAGGGATGAAATGTTCTCTGTTGATTTTTTCTTTTCAATGTGAAATGTACAGTTTTTGAAGTCACAACATTAGCACAATTAAGAAGTTTATCTGACAATAACAGAACCCAAGGAAATTGGTTAGTATTGTGTTTCTAGAATACTGTATCTTCCTGTTCAGTTTAACTAACTTTCAACCAGTCAATCATCAACATCAATTTTTTTTTTTTTTAGACAGAGTCTTGCTATATCACCCAGGCTGCAGTGAGTGGTGCCATCATAGCTCACTGCAGCCTCGACCTCTCAGGCTCAAGTAATCCTCCCACCTCAGCCTCCTGAGTAGCCAGGACCACAGGAGGGCATCACCACACCCAACACATTTTTTATTTTTTGTAGAGACAGGGTTTCCCAATGTTGCCCAGGCTAGTCTTGAACTCCTGGCCTCAAGCCATCCTCCCTCCTTGGCCTGCCAAAGTGCTGGCATTACAGGCGTGAGTCACTGCACCCAGCTCATCTTCGTCTTCCATAGACACTAAAGACAAATCAGACCCAAGCCCTGTCCCAAGTAGGCTCAACACATTACTTTACTGTAATGCAACGTATGCGGAGACAACCGCAGAATGGAAAAGAGAAGCACAGGGGCACCTACCAAAGCTTTCTTAGCGGGGAAGAGCTGCAGAATCAGGGAAAGCTTCTCAGAACAGATGGTTGACTTTGCCTGGTGGTCCTTCCAAGCAGACAGACTTCTTCCGAGGCCTGGGCCTTTGGGAGCAATCTACATAACTACATAGAATAATTTATGTTTTGCCTAACAAGAATCCAATTTCAAACTTTTGCTTTGCTAGCAGATGTTTGGCCTTCTCTGCCTCAGAGAAAGGGGAACTTCAGTCAAAGGCAAAAATAGAAGATCATCCTAGGCTTTTGAGTTTCCAAGGGCCCAGCCCTGGCATGATGGACATTTTAAGGAATTAAATTCAGGAGTGATTTTAACTTCTATGCATGATTTTTGCCTTCTATGCTAATTTTTTAACCTTGCAACTGAATCAGAATGATTCCACTGTACAGTGTTTTAAAAGAAAAAAATGTTACCTCTAGAATTTTACACCCAGGCAATTCAACTTTCATGTATTAAAACAGCTACATTCTCAGATATGCAAGGATTCATGTATCCTTGAAAAAATTATTTGAAGATGTACTACAACAGAGCAATAAATGGAGCAAATAAAGGGCATTAAGAATGGAGCTGTCAGCCAGGCATGGTGGCTCATGCCTGTAGTCCCAGCACTTTGGGAGGCCGAGGCAGGTCGATCATGAGGTCAGGAGTTCGAGACCAGCCTGGTCTACACGGTGAAACCCCATCTCTACTAAAAATACAAAAAATTAGCCGGGTGTGGTGGCATGCACCTGTAGTCCCAGCTACTCAGGAGGCTGAGGCAGGAGAATCGCTTGACCCCGGGAGGCAGAAGCTGCAGTGAGTTGATATTGCGCCACTGCACTCCAGCCTGGGTGACAGAGTGAGACTGTGTCTCAAAAAGAAAGAAAGAAAAAGAATGGAGCTTGGTAATTCCAGCTACTTGGGAGGCTGAGACAGAAGAATCACTTAAACCCGGGAGGTAGAGTTTGCAGTGAGCAAAGATGGCACCACTGCACTCCAGCCTGGGTGACAGAGCAAGACCCCGTCACGAAAAGAATGGAGCTGTCACGTATAAAAGGGTAGATGCTGAGAAATTAACCAATTTAAAATAGAAATGTACCCTAAAAATACATTTGTAATTTTGATTATAAAGCCGAATGATATTACCAAAAATTATTTTCCAAAGAACAATGATATTCTGAATCCAAAATTCTAATGTTAATAAAAACTAAGGGTGGGTGATTAAAAAATAAAAGTGTGTCAAACTTCTTATCTTACAAAAATACAAGATACTGTTTCATTCCTGACTCTGGTAAGAGAGGAAATATAGGTTAAAGTATATTGTAAAACATAAGGCAACAGAAAACTTGGTAGTTTGAAAGGCAGAATGAAATATAGGGTATAGGCTGGGTGCAGTGGCTCACGCATGTAATCCCAGCACTTTGGAAGGCCGAGGCAGGCAGATCACGATGTCAGGAGATCGAGACCATCCTGGCCAACATGGTGAAACTCTGTCTCTACTAAAAATACAAAACTTAGCTGGGCATGGTGTTGCATGCCTGTAATCCCAGCTACTCAGGAGGCTGAGGCAGGGGAATCACTTGAACCAGGGAATCGGAGGTTGCAGTGAACACAGATCGCGACACAGCACTCCAGCTTGGTGACACAGCCAGACTCTGTCTCAAAAAAAAAAAAAAGAAAAAAGAAAAAAGAAAAGAATGAAATATAGAGTATATACTATACCAAGCTCTGATGATAATGAAGCCCTAGCTGCCATCTTGGCTGCAATCTTTGAGACCCCAAGCCAGAAGTATCTAGCTAAATGACTCGTAAATTTCTGCTCATAGTAACTGTGTGAGAAAATAATGTTTATTGCTTGTTACGAGCTCAACTGTGTCCCATCAGAATTCATATGCTGAAGTCCTAATCCGCAATCCTCAGCATGTGACTGTATTTGGAGGGATGACCTTTAAAGAGGTGATTAATTTAAAATGAGGCCGTTAGGGTGGGTCCTAATCCAATTTGACTGGTCTCCTTATAAGAGGAGTTTTGGACACAGAGACAACCAGGGATCAGCCATGTGAGGACACAGGAAGCAGGTGGCCGTCTGCAAACCAACAGGCGAGGCCTCGGGAGAAACCAATCCTGATGACAGTTTGACTTTGGACTTCCAGCCTCCAGATCTGCGAGAAAATAAATTTCTGTTGCTTAAGCCACACGGTCGGTGGCATTTTGTTATGGCAGCTTTAGCAAACTAATATACTTTTGTTTTAAGCTACTAAATTTTGAAGTCATTTGTTAGCCATATATAACGAATACAGATCTTCGTTTTGGAGGTTCTTATGACTAATTTGTATGGAGAAACAAACACCAAAAAATAACAAAATAATTAACCAGAGAAAGTAACAGAGTTCCCAGTAATCCTATAATGCTGCCTTCAGTTTATTCCCTGGTCTGTCTTTTTCTAATTCTGTAAGACTGTTCCAGAAGTTCCCCTAATATGATTCTGAGTTTCCCAGCCACAATTCCTGAGGGGAAAATAGTACCCAGCCCAACCCCTGAACCCACTTCTCACCTCAGGATACAATCAGAGATGAGAACATGTGCTTATTAAATATTTGGTATTTTGGAGAAAACAAATGTAAATAAACTGCATGCTCAACTCTAGGAACAAGTTGTGTGTAAACTGTAACCCATCCTTATGATAGAATATCATTCAACCATTACAAAGCCTGTTTTCAAAAAGGTCCTTAATGATCCAGAGGCATTTTTATAATGTATTTTTTAAATAAAAAGATGGGTTTTTATTTGTATAAAAATATTGTATTTTAAAGTAGGATTGGAAACTGCTGGTAGAGGTTACCTTTGGATCATAGGATGTGGAAGATGATTCTTTTTCTCTTTTTAAAATTTTCTGTTCTTTTGACACTGAATATGTATTACTTTCATAATCAGAAGTTGCATTTTACTTAAAGAAAAAAGAATCTTGCCCATCCTCAAGACTCCCCAAATCTCCCCGTTAAAATGAATGTCTCCTCTATAACGCCATTATTTTACTTTACCTTGTATTATCGCATGTCTTCATATTTGGCATTTGCATACTATTTTTCTTCTAAGCAGTTATGGATGTGTGCCTAACAGTAGCAGTGTTATCCAGGTTTAGCTTTCCAGAAACTAACATCACTAATCTCACATTAGTATGATAATACCTATCCACAGGCAGGGCAGGCCCATTCCCGTGGCCCTTCATTTCCTTGAGAGGCAGGTGCTGTGGGTTTTCATCCTGTTCCCCGTGCCAGGCACATGATGGCTGTTTAATGTGTATTCACTGGATCAAAGAGAATTCCTCTTCCCATTATAAACTTGTTTTCTGATTAATCCTGAGAACACCTGGATGGGGACATCAATGCTTTGGGTGGTGGGATTTCAGGGGTACTGAGAAGGCCTTTTCCTCTCTCCTGAGCTGATGCCATTATCCCATCCCATAGCATGAGATTCTTGAGCGAGTGTTCCTGGCCTAAGTGAGAGTGGAAAGCGGTGTTAGAGCCACTTTCTGTCACATTACAACACATCCCAGAGGCTGCGCTGGGGGCCATGAAGGAAGTGGAAATCAAGGACATCCAGAGGACGAGGACCTGGGACTAGGAAGGAGGTGGCAGTCTCTGAGTCCTGTGTGGCCCTTCTCCCCATGTTGCTCATGGCTGTAGAGGCCAGGCGCTGGTACGGGTTCAGCACACTGTCAGGCCATGAAGCACTCTCTAAGAACAGTATCTAAGACACTGGAAGTCGGGCTTTGTCAGTGAGGAGAACCCTACTAGTGGGGTGGGAGCGGAGGTTGCAGGTGCTTGGTATCTGTGTGGGCTCAGCCTTCGTGGTGTTCTCCCTGTGTGCATGCCTGTCTCCAAATTTCCACGTTTCAAAAGGACACCAGTCATACTGGAGTAGGGGCCCAACCTAGTCCAACATGACCTCATCTTAACTAATTACATCTGCAATGACCCTATTTCCAAATAAGGTCATATTCTGAGGTACTGGGGGTTAGGACTTCAGACATCCGAATCTTGGGGGGGACACAATTCAACCTGTAACAAGGGGGTGGGCAGTTCACAGGAGAAAGGAATTATCCTCTCTCCCCTAACTCATGCTCCTTCTCAAGATTTGTGTCCAAACATTTTCAGTCCTTTTAAGACATCATTCATTTAAGGATTTTAGAGTTTTGGAAACCGAGGGAAAGGTCTTCCTTATGTTCTGCTTTCTGCCCGACTCCATCTCTTCTTTGATGCAACAGGTTAGTTACGTGAATCCAGGCAAGAGCAAAAAATAAAAATAAAAAAATCAGTAAACCAGTGAATATTTCAAATAAAGTTCACATTTCTTTTCCTGGAGTATGGAAGAGTAAGTCTAAGGCTAGAGGAGCTAGTGGGTAAGGACTGGGGGGTTCAGGATCGCAGTTGTGTCCTCTTTGGAGATAAAAGTTGGCAATCAGCAGTTGTTCATTTAGCAAATAAGAAGACAGAAGCAGCTTAAAGAAACACACACATATTTATTTTAAAATTTGACATAATCCTTGGGTAATTATTAGCTTAGGCATTTTTCAGAAGTTTCCGAGACTGATATCTCAACTCCAAACCAACAGCAATAGCTTATTTAATTGGTGGAAGGATGAGAGAGGGTCCCATGATCCAGATGAATAGATGGCTATCAAAGAAGACAGAACCCCACAGACAGAGGCAGCATTAAGTCATAATTTTTAAATTAACTGTCACAAATATGAAACATCTCACCAGACCAACAATAACGTCCATATCATAATTTGCATTTTACCGGTGTCCACATATAGACAGCACAGAACTAAAAGCTCTGTAGACTTCAGAATCATATTTAAATTAATTTGATCCTTTATATTAATAATAATTAAAAACTAGATTCTACCCAGTGTCGTCCCAGTCTCCACACCAACACGTATGTCCTGCTGTCAGAATGCCACCTCCTCTGCACTCAGTTCATGATTCGAAGATTAAAATCAGTGTGTCAAATCAGAACATAAACCAAGCCAGGAATTCATGGGCCCAGAGAGGGGTAAGGGGCTTGTCCTATACAGCAGTTAAGCAGCCCACGTGCTCCGCCCGTTCCCAAGCAGAATCAGACTGGAGCTGCAGGCAGCGAGGAGGAGGGCATGTTCTGTGTTGTCCACTGCTTTGCATGGTTTCCTGGGTGTTCCAAGGAGGATAGTTGTTGTCTCCCAATAAGACAGTTAATTCCCTGAGGACAGGACCTCTTCCGCACTAGCCTCCGTCACAGCAGGGTGCATGCAGCCGAGGTGTGAGCACAGAGCAGGTCCCTACTGAAGGCAGGAAGGAAACCAGCATGAACTGAGCACCTACTACGTGCCAGGACGGGTGCTTTCCTGTAATCCTCACAAAAGCAGTGAGATAGGATCATCATCCCCACTTTACAGGTGTGGAAACAGAGGCTCAAGGAAGAGCATTTGCCCAGAGTGGCACAGCTAGTCAGTAGGGGAGCATCAATTTGAAAATCCAGGCCTTCTCACTCCAGGGCCCTTTCTAGCTACATAATCTGAGGGTTTGGCAGTAAATGAGGATCCCGGCTCCGAGATGGTTGGTTTGGAACCCAGACATTAGATCACCTTGAGCACATGGGGCCAGCCTTGAGAGTGCAGAGCCCTGGGTCTAGGAACCCTGGCTCTACAGCATGACTTGGTGATCTTGTGCAAGTCTTTTAACCTCTCCACACCGGGGCTGCACTGGTCCAGCAGGATTCCCTATCAGGGAGAGGGGACTTAATAAAACCATCTGGAGAGCATGTCTGCAAACTACAGTGGGACAGCCTCTGCCCAGAGACCCTGATGTTGCTCACTTGCAAGGAAGAGGTGCAGAGCATTGCAATCTGCTGTCACACCTCTCACACCTGGTGACAATCAGGTCTGATCTCCAAGGTTCTGACCTCTGAGAGTGACGTAAGTCCAGAGAGCCACACCACTACACCCTGAGAGACCTTCGGCAAAAGGCCCGTGAGCTCAAAGAAATTGGGGTCAGGATGCTTTTAAAGCAAAAAATGCTTAAAAAAAAAACAAAAAACAAAAAACAGATGGTGGTTAGGAGAAAATTTGGGGGGTAGGTATTGAAAAGGAAGAATGGGACTGTGGTATGCAAACCCAGCTGACAGCATTGGGTCAAGCCAGGCAGAGCCTGGAGAAATCAGGTTTTGCGGCTCTGGATTGCCTGGTATCTGTCGTGAGGCTTCACTTGCTACTTCAGACATGGGCAGAAGGTTTCCTAAAAAATTATCTTCAGTCTCTAAGTTCAGGTAGATCTTAGAAAATAAACATGGGAAGAAAGAAAAACACAATTCGAACGGCTCAGATGTAATCTGCTTGCCATGTTTCTTCTCTTCCTCTAAGACTCATCTGAACGCCCCGTGCTACAAAGCCTTCTCTGATTCACAAACACAGTTTAAGTGCGTGGCCCTCCTGGGTGCACAGAGAGAGCAAGCCCATCTCTCTCCAAATCCCCAGTGCACTGAGCACACTGAATCTTACCTGCCTGTTCAGATGTCTGCCTCTCTCACTGAACCGTAGCAACCTGAGGATAGACACTGTATCCTTCTCTACCTTCCATCTCCACATGGAGAGGGAAGGTGGGCTAACCAAGACCCTTTAATCATAAGCACCCAGTCTAAGGACCAGCCCAACCAGACAGAGTGATAGGAACATGTTCCAGGGGCATGGACCTCAGAAGCAACTTTTTTCTGGAGGCGCAGAGCATGTTTCCAATCCCCTGTACCACCTACTTGCCCCCCAGAGCCACCCTGCATTGGGCACAATTGTAATTTGGGAGAATTTCTTTAAAACATGAAACCAATATTTAGATGCAGACTTCAAGCAATATAGAGCATTGGTTTGTGAGAATGGCATCATTCTGTTGGGAAAAACAAAGCCCAGCTTTGGCAGCCTTGATGGGAGAGGTAGATCTTGCATCTACCAAGGTGGAAGGTGGGGAGGATCCTGCCTGGAAAGAATGCTAGATATGTGTGCATGTGTGTGGCGGGAGGCTCTGGGCTCACAAACTGTCTGGCTACGGGGAAGGCTGGACCTGATTTCCTGACCACAGGCTCTTGAAGCGCCCGTGCTCTTGCTGACAGAGGCCCCTAGAGTAAAAGGAGCAGGCTGGAATTGTTCAGGAAAATGTTCTTCCCAGGCTGGGGTGGCCAAGAGACCATTCATTTAATGCCTGATGGAGAAGAGTGGGGAGCCTGTGCTTAGCAGTGAATGGTCCGGAAGCCAGGCAGTGTGGCTTTTCCAAGCAGGTAGATGTCCTCATCTGTGCCCTGGTTGAGATGCTTCACCAAATTCTTCTCATAGAGCAGCGGGTGGTAGGCACCCATCGTGCAGGCACTATCAAAGAACTTCTGGTAGTAGTAGCACACGTCAGTCTTGCGCTTGGATGGGAGGAACTCATAAATGTCCACCTGGTCACACAGCGTCATCATGATGATGATACCTGGAGAGGGGAGCAGAGGTGAGTCATGCCTGACAACCCACCCCAGCACCCCAGAGCTCTGCCCAGTGGGTCCAGCAGCTCATGACCCCAAATTTGGAGAGCTTTCCCTATGGAGTTTCTATTTATGACTGTGATTCCCAATCTAAGTTTCAGCAAGCCAAGCCCAGCAGTGTTCCTTAGGATGCAGGGCTGTGTGAGGGTTATACACCCTTGAATCCCCAGCACCTAGGCCAGGGCCTGGTGAATAACAGATCCTCCCTAAATGCTAGTAGATTAAATGACTCCATCAATCAGCCAATGAATGTATCCACGGAATAATTTATTGGGAGAAAGAGAACAAGATTACTGAGCTGACTGAGGAGACAGTGGCATCATGTGTAGTTAGCACTTTCTAGCACTGTGACATCCTGCAGAACCTCTTGGATGGTGCTATTTGGGAGCAGATTTTTCCTTATAGCACTTGCATGAAACAGTGTTGGGGAGGGAAGACTTTTCTTCCCTTAGCTGGGCAAAGAGACAGCTGGAACAGGAGCACTCCACAGTCTGTATGATGAGGTGTGGAGAAAATCCAACAAGAGGGCCCCTGGCCAGCATTGTTCCAATAAACTCTGCACAGCACCGTTACTGATCCTATCTTTATTTAAATATTTGATATTTCACTCATCATAATTTTTACATTAATTGTGTTTTCTGAAGATACTGTAGTAAAATATTATTTATCTTGATGACTGAGTTTTTAAGGGGTACCCCCTTAAATTGTACACCTGAGAAAAGTGCCTTGCTCCCCTCATCTGAGGTTCAGCCCCGCTCCTCATTTTCCCACCTCCCTCCTCTGTTCATGGCTTCCCTTCCCTCCATCTTCCTCTGCTAAATTCTCCCCTCTCCAAAGCCTACCGAACGCTACTTCCTCCATGAGGCAATATGTGACTGTCCAGCTAGAAGGTGTCCTCTCTCCTATGACACCAGGTTGTCTCTCCCTTCTCGCACAAATTGAATATTGCCTCAGACATCTGATTGACCTCACCAATAGATACCCTCAGGAAAAAGGACTTTATCTTATTTCCCTCTGTATTTTAGATAGAACTTGGCACGGTCTACAAGCAGAGCAAAATCCTAGCAACTGTTTAGTGAGCAAGCGAACGAACGAATGAATGAACGAGACCCCAGAAAAAAAGCTCATCTCTTCTAGAAACAAACATGCAAGGTCTTTTCCCCGACATGAACTCACCAAGCATCCCAGAGGATGGGGGGTTTGGCTGAATCTCTTCTGGGGAGATTTCTTGAAGAATGTCCCATAGCTCCCAAGGCATCTGGGGCTTGAGGATGTAAAAGGGCTGATTGGGGTGCAGCTTACGATAACTCTTGTAGTTATTAAAGAAATTATAATCTGGATTCTGGTACCACTGAAAAAGAAAGAATTGGTCCTCTCAAGGGAGAAATGGGCCAGTGAGCTGCTCCCCCCAGGAGTCATCCTCATCAGTGGACACGGGGAGGGGAAAGGACCAACAAGGGTTGCTCTTGAGGCACAGCCCTTTTCTTGCAGCAGACTACAGGCTTCTCTTCCAGCCGCAGGTTTCACTGGATAGCAGGGTGGGGCCTGGCCTATAGCCTGTGCTTTTGGGGAGAGTTGAGCTTGGCGACCCAAGATCAGCTTCAGGCTTCAGGATCAGAGTCGGGGAATATTATCAGAGCTGAAAAGAGCCCCAGGTACAATCTGGACCCATCTCTCATTTTTAAAGGGGAGAAAACTAGAGCATAGGACATCTATGAGTTCAGAGTCCTTGTCCTGACCTAGGCAAATTTGAGTTCTAAGTGAGATCAGTGCAAAACTGTTGAAAGTCAGATAGTGAGGGTGCCAGGGGTCGCCAGAGCCTGTCAGGCATTGGTAGATCCAACTTAAGAGTTAAGTGTCCCAAGATTAGTGCTCTCTGCCCTTCTCAGGCCATGTTCCTGAGGCCACAGCAGCCTACATCAGGGAGAGGTCAACTGACATGCATTAACAGTGAGAGGACTATTCCAGAGAGGTTAGAATCCAGCAGGCCTGCCACTCATGTCTCCTTCCCTGGAAACAGCTGCTGTTGCAGATCTGCGCCTTCTGCTTAGTAAATCAAGCCCTGGAATGGGGGACTTTCATTCACCACATTCCAATTTCCCCATCTGTAAAATGGGAACAACCACGCTTCCATCTATCGCCTTAAATTGTTAGGAGAGTGAAATGGGAAGAATTCTGGATATTGGAAGTGTGAAATAAAAGTGTGCTAATATTATTTACAGGAGTAACGGCAACTACTCTTGAGTTCTGCTGATGCCATTAGGAATAATTGCATTAATGAACAATCTACCCCAGATGTTGGGAACTCCAGCCACTATCCCAGTAAATACTGTAACTGGGAGACAATACCTGGCAGTGCTTGGCAGGGCAAGGAGAGTAGCTGGCATAAGACAGGAATACTTCTGAATCTGCTAGTCCAGATGAAATGGGGTACCCTAAAACTCAAATACCCAGCCTTTAGGGATAGCCAATGTCAGCCATGACTTTAAAAACCTAGGCAATCAGGAAAATCTGTAGACAGACAGGAAACCCAACCCCTATTTCCCATGGACACCCACTTACCTTTGGGATATCTGAATGGTATACAGATGGGTCCCATACAATTAGGATTCCTTCATTGTACAAACTGTCTTTAAGGAAGCGCTTCTCTGTGGTAACCAACTGCGGGAAGAAAGAGATAAGCTGTCACTTGAACATTCATATGCAAATGTTTGACATGAAGTAATAGCTGACATAGCACAAGGTACAGCCTGAGGCCCCAGAGCCCCATGAGGCTTCTAAGTTCTGGTGCGGCACTTAACTTCGGTGAAAGAAAGGTAAAGATACCAGCCTGCGCTGTGTTGACCTGAAAGGACATTTATCACAAGCCACTAGCCATAGAATAGGAAGGGTTCCATCCAGTCAGGCTTTGAGATTACAGGGGCAAGGGTACAGTGAAAATAGCATGGCATCCCAGCCTCCTGGAGTCACACCTTGTGTGGGGGTCACAAGAGTGGAGTCTGAAGTCAGGGACTCATATAACCAAAATTATCTCTGGAATCCTTTCAGTCACCTAGAGAGTCCAGTACACTACATACACATCATGATGGAGACTGACATAGGATCTCTCACGAAGTCCAACACAGCCAATAGTTTCTGCAGCACGGAACAGATGGCTGTGCTTGTGGTTGAGCACCAGATGAAATATTCAGTTTGTGTGCAGAGGCCAGAGTGCATGCAAAAATGCACACCTCCCAACAGGAGACCCTCACCGGGCTGGTGAGACGCTCATGTGTGCCTCTGCTGGCTGAGGGAACCAGCTATGGCTGGCTATGGCCTCTCCCCACCACACTGGCCCCTGGGCTGGCCTGCACATGGGTGTTACACCTGCCTTAAACATGAGTGTAACAACCTTGCTTGAAGAATTCTGAAAAATGTATTAAGAGCATTTTTTTTTAAGCACATTTATACTCTTTGACTCAATAATTCTATGTTTAGGAATCTATCCTAAGAAAGAATTCCAATTCTGGGGGGAAAATAATGCATGTAAATGTTCATTATTTATCAAAATATAGAAAAGTATTTGCAAAAGATACTGGTCTTGGATCTTGAGCAAATAGAGTAATCTTACTAGGCCCTCATTTTCTTTTTTTTTTTTTTTTGAGGCGGAGTCTCGCTCTGTCGCCCAGGCTGGAGTGCAGTGGCGCCATCTTGGCTCACTGCAAGCTCCGCCTCCCGGGTTCACACCATTCTCCTGCCTCAGCCTCCGAGCAGCTGGGACTACAGACGCCCGCCACCACGCCAGGCTAATTTTTTTTTTTTTTTTTTTTTTGTATTTTTAGGAGAGACGGGGTTTCACCTTGTTAGCAAGGATAGTCTCGATCACCTGACCTTGTGATCCGCCCGCCTCGGCCTCCCAAAGTGCTGGGATTACAGGCGTGAGCCACCGCGCCCGGCTGGCCCTCATTTTCTTATCTGTGAAATGGGAATAACACATTTGCTCTGCTCTCTCAAACACGAGCTGTCTTGCCGATCAGATGGAAATCATGAGTGAATGAGAAAGAAAAGTAGCCCCAAAGGCTTAAGAATGAAGGGAGCCATGTCCCTCTTAAGAAAGCCAGAACTCATACATGAAATCAGCTGTCAACATTCACCTTAAAAAGCAGGCGAGAGATGATGTTGCCCAGGTAAAAACTGAGAGGAATAAATGGCAGAAATCAAATCAAGAACTGACAGAAATGAAAGCAAGAATCGTGACAATAATCCCTCTCCACCTCGGCCTACATCGCTAAGGCTGAGACCTAATCAATGTCACTGCAGTATCTGGAAAAAAACTATGGCAAGAGAGACAGCCTGTGTGCAACTCAAAGAACAGCAATCTGCCACGAGCCTCTACAATCACTGAGCTATCCCCACGCCCATACCTTCCTACACATGTAAGGAAGTTCCTGGAAGCCTGAAGAATATACTCTCATTTCCTCAATATATCTTTGAGACAAGAAATATTGGTGGTCGGTCTACCTTGGCTGGAGATTGTGCAGCTATGCTGGGTGCTAAGGAGCCGAAGGAAAGACACAGTCCCTGTCCTCCAGGAGGTCACAGGGCAGTGGGAAAGGTGGACAATTGAACAATGGTTAACACGCTGTGATGGTGCAACAACAGAGGTAGTATGAGGATGGCCATAAAGTGAGCGAGTGTTGGGCCGGGCGCTGTGGCTCACGCCTGTAATCCCAGCACTTTGGGAGGCCGAGGCAGGTGGATCAAGAGGTCAAGAGATTGAGACCATCCTGGCCAACATGGTGAAACCCCGTCTCTACTGAAAATACAAACATTAGCCAGGCATGGTGGCGGGTGCTTGTAGTCCCAGCTACTTGGGAGGCTGAGGCAGGAGAATCACTTGAACCCAGGAGGCAGAGGTTGCAGTGAGCCAAGATTGCACCACTGCACTCCAGCCTGGCAACAGAGTGAGACTCCATCTCGAAAAAAATAAAATAAGCAAGTGTTAGGGGGCAAAAAAGAAGATGCCAAGCAGAGACTGTAATCATGAGAGAGGGGATGTCTGAGACAAAGGGAACCAAGTGCAAACCCCTGAATGTGTGAGTGTGTGGCAGAGACTGCTAGATGTTACCCAGTAACCATTCTCTATTTCTTCTTTGACCACCAACACCTCTGGTTTTTACTTTTGCACACGGCAACCTAAAATAGAATCCCTGAAATAAAAAAATTTCATAGCCTCTCTTTATAGATAAATATGGCTGGGTGACTAATTCTGGCCAACAGTATGTAAGCAAGTGTGACTTCCAGGAACTATCCTTAGAGGCAAGGTTATGCCTTTCCTTGTTCCTTCTTCCCGCTGGCTGAAATGTGAATGTGATGGCTGGAGCTTGAGCAGTCATTTTGGACTATAAAATGGAAGTCGTATGCTGAGAACGGCAAACCCACAAAGTAGAAAGAACTTGGATTCTGACACTGGAACACCATATTAACTTTGGAATGTCTACCTTTGGACTGCTTTTGCATGAGAGAGAAATACATTTTTTGTTTTGTTAAGCTAGTGTGGGGGGATGTGTGTTCCTGTCTCTTGCAGGAACAACTAGTACAGTGTGTACCCTGTTTGGGAATTGCAAGTAGTTCGGTATGGCTAGGATACAGAGAAAGAGCTGGAAGAGATCAGAGAAATGTAGACAGAGGCCAAGCCAGGGAGCTTAGGATTTCTTCAGTAGGTTATGGGGACCAGGAAAGGGTTTTAAGTAAGGAAGATCTAAACACGCTAGAGTTCTGAATTAGTGTTTTTAGAAAAAAGAAGACCACGTAGAAGCTCCTGTTGTCACCCAAGAAATAATGGAGTAAAGAAAAGAAGTTACAATTGTCGGCTGTAGACGTGAAGACTAATTGAATGTTGACAGTGAGGGAAAAAGGGGACCAAGGGGACTCCTGGACCTCAGGCCATTTCCTGCATAAGAACAGAGAAAAAGGAACAACTGGTATATGCCTGTGGGAGTGAGGTGGGGTGGAAATTTGAAGTTCAAGGATGAGGGCTGGGCGCAGTGGCTCACTTGAGGTCAGGAGTTCAAGACCAGCCTGGCCAACATGGCGAAACCCTTTCTCTACTAAAAATACAAAAATCAGTCGGGCATGGTGGCGGGCACCTGTAATCCCAGCTACTTGGAAGGCTGAGGCAGGAGAATAGCTTGAACTCGGGAGGCAGAGGTTGCAGTGAGCCAAGATCGTGCCACTGCACTCTAGCCTGGCAACAGAGCGAGACTCCGTCTTGAGAAAAAAAAAAAAAAAAAAGAAGTTCAAGGATGAGACTACTGGCCGGGAGTTCCCTGGCTGACAGGCCATAAGAACTAAGAACAGAACCCACATCTTGTAACTTTTAAGTACTGTCCTCCTTCCAATGGGAACATTGTAACTTACAACAGCCCTTCAGGTCTGTAGTCCAAGGGCAGAGCAGGCTTCCTGCTAGACAGGGATTTGTAAGATAGACGTGATTTAGCTGGTGACAGGGAGGACTGGGGACAGAGGGCCAGTACTCCCTATCCTCATCCACCCTATTCCCCTGAAAACAGCTGGTATATTAAAAGCAAAGTGTCTTTTCTTTAGCTATGCTTCTTTCTATGCAGAGTACTGATGCCAGGTGATATATACATACTCACGAGGAATAGCAATAACTGGGATTTAAAAAAAATGTCTCCCCCTGCTATAGCCCCTTTCCAGCAATTTTGAGTATGCAAAGCAGGGGACCAGCAACTCCTGGCTCCCTGAGACTTTCCCAGCTGTGGCTTCACTGTCCTCAGAAATTCCAAGAGATGCACGAAGCTTTCTTCTTTACAATACATGAAAACAACAGACGCCATTTACTGGTGCTTACTACATGCTAGCTACTGTCATACCTCAACTCAGTTTATCTTCACAATAGCCCTAGGAAGTAAGTGTTAATATGCTCATTTTATAATTAAAGAAATAGAGATGCTAAATGCTAAGTAATTTGTCCAAGTTACACAGTCAGTAAGTAAGAGAGTCTGAATTGGATTCTTAGGTCTGGCTCCAGAGACCACACTTTTTTTTTTTTTTTTTTTGAGATGAAGTCTCGCTCTGTTGCCTAGGCTGGAGTGCAGTGGCACGATCTCAGCTCACTGCAACCTCTGCCTCCCAGGTTCAAGTGATTCTCCTGCCTCAGCTTCCCAAGTAGCTGGTACGACAGACGTGTGCCACCACACCCAGCTAATTTTTTGTATTTTTAGTAGAGACGGGGTTTCACTGTGTTAGCCAGGATGATCTTGATCTCCTGACCTTGTGATCCAAACACCTCGGCCTCCCAAAGTGTTGGGATTACAGGCATGAGCCATCGCGCCCGGCCCAGAGACTACACTTCTAACCTATGTGCTACAATGCCTCACATAATGTGGGTGGGGTAGGGTACCACAGCTCTTGGGGGAGGATGTCGGAGAACACTGGATAGGAGTATGGAGTGTTAGGAGAATTTGCTTCTTGCCTGAGTTGTAGTATGTCACAGCTGGATGATACTCAAGGTATTAAATTCAGACCCATCATTTTCCAGATGGGTAAACTGAGGCCCAGAGAGACGAGAGAATTATCTAAGGCTATGAGGAGTTTGGGGCACAGTTAGAACCAGAGCCCAGAGGTAGGCTCCTAACAGATATTCTTTCTGCTCCAGCAGGACTACACCCATAAAGCCATCAGACATTCAAATAAGCAAGCACACCATGAGGGTCAGGTCACCCTCAGTCCTCCTATACCCAATGGAGAAATAGCCATTCACTTGAGCTACTTGAGATGAATGAGACAGTAATCCATGAAAATGGAAATAGGTGAAGATGAATGATAGTTTTATCCAGAGAAGAGAAACAGAAAGTGGCTGGGGCTGGGATCTGATGGAGGGATAAGGGAGAAGCCAGCAAGCACTCCCCTCCTGGAACTTTAAACGTGGCTCTGAACTTACTCACATTAATACTGTCTATATGAAGTTCAAAGATTTTCTACCAAAAAAAAAAGGTTGCCTTGCCAGGTGCAGTGGCTCACACCTGTAATCCCAGCACTTTGCGAAGCTGAGGCAGGCAGATCACCTGAGGTCGAGAGTTCGAGATCAGCCTGGCCAACATAGTGAAACCTCGTCTCTACTAAAAATAAAACAAATTAGCCAGGCATGGTGGCGGGCACCTGAAATCTCAGCTACTCAGAAGGCTGAGGCAGGAGAATCGCTTGAACCCGGCAGGCAGAGGTTGTAGTGAGCCAAGATCGCACCACCGCACTCCAGCCTGGGCGACAGAGTGAGACTCTGTCTCAAAAAAAAAAAAGAAAGAAAGATTGCCTTAAAACTGGATGGGGAATTGCGAGCATGGGTTCCAGTCCTGCTCTGTGTCTAACTCACTCCATGGTATCAGATGGACCATTTCACATCTCCTGGCCTCAGGTGCCTTATTTAGACATAACCACCTTGTAAGGCCCTGCTGAGGGGACCAGCTGTTCCTGGAAGAATAAAGCTGTTGTCAAACACCTGTACTTACCTGCAGGGGGAGTGTGACCTGGGTTTGGAGATCCTCTTAGGGGGCAGGGGAGGAGTTCATGCTGAGAATAAGTCATTGGCAGAGCGGCAGAGCCCTGGGGAACATCTGCCAGGGAAAGGCTACACCAGGGCATGGAGTGCTGCTGCTAAAGACACTGTTTAAAGTAACCTTCTCAGTTAGAAAGTAACAAACGCTCACTGGGGACAGTTAGAAAATGCAAGAATAGAAACACACACACACACACACACACACACACACACATCTTCAGATACTACCACTGTGCATATTTTGGACTTTTTCTTCTCAAATCTGTTTTCCCTCTGTTATGGACTGAATTGTGTGCCCCTAGAATTCCTATGTTGAAGCCCTAATCCCTAATGTGACTAATACCCTGTTTGGAAATAGGGCTGTGAGGGAGGTAATTAGGATTAAATGTGTCATGGGGTGGGGTCCTAATCCCATGGGGCCAGTGTCCTTACAACAAGAAGAGACCCGAAGAGCTCTCTCTTTTCACCACCCACAGAGGAAAAGCCACGTGAAGACAGTCTGAAGGCATCCTTTCTCTGATTCGGAGAAATAGTGATTGAGAGTGTGTCTGCTGGCCCAAATCAAGAAGCCCCAGAACTCATGATTGCCATCATGATTAAATTTTAGCTCCAATTATGATATTAACAGACTGTATGGCAGGGGTTCCATCAAAATCACCCAGCTCACCATTGCTGGTTTTAGACCCGTTGTTGATGGAAATCTCGCCTGCCTCCCACCTGCCTCGCCAACCCATCCAGATACCTGTCTTTCAGTATCTTGAGAAGAAAAGTTGGAGCTTCCAGAAAGCTTTGGTGATTTAAAGTGCTGGTGGCACCTAGATCCAAATCCCACCTCTGTCGCTTACTTTCTGGGCTCCTCTGAGCAACTTAAACTCTGGGAGCCTGAGTTCTGAGGTAAAATGGTGGTTGGTGGTCATATCTCACAGGGTCTGCCATGAAGATCCAATGAGATAAGGCATGTAAGACCCTTAGATGGTATATATAATATATTTAACAAATGGCATCAACTATTATTTCAAGATAAGCCCCACTGAGTAATCTGGAAATGTCCTGGCTGCAGTACAGTCAGCATGGACTGTCACTAGACATGTAGGAAGTAGGTCTTCTCTCTCCAGCTAGCACAAAAGCTTCCAAGGAAGCCATTGGGTCTTCTTGTCCCGTTGTCTCCTCTCTCGGGCCCACTGGGTACAGGAGGTACTGAGTTGAGTCTCACAGAAACCTTCTTACACTTATAGTCAAAACTGCAGTTATTTAAAGACCCGTCCATTTACATATATCATTTTTCCTGTTGACTCTCATAGCCACACCTGGCACAGAAGCGTCACATGCCTCACTAGGTCTGCTGGCCTGAAACCTAACAGTATGACACCATTCTCTATAAAAAGCCACCTTCTCAATAAGAAAAGTGCCTTTTTTGTTTTGCATGCCTTCATCATGGCCAAGGGAGGGGAGCTGAACAAATGTGGGTCCAGATGGCTTAGAAGAGAGCTGCTGAAGCCGGGCACGGTGGCTCACGCCTGTAATCCCAGCACCTTGGGAGGCCGAGGCAGGTGGATCACCTGAGGTCAGAAGTTTGAGACCAGCCTGGCCAACATGGCGAAACCCTGTCTCTACTAAAAATACAAAAAATTAGCTGGGTGTGGTGATGCGTGCCTGTAATCTCAGCTACTTGGGAGACCAAGGCAGGGGAATCACTTGAACCCAGGAGGCAGAGCAGGGAGCCGAGATTGAGCCGCTGCACTCCAGCCTGAGCGCAAGAGCAAAACTCTGTCTCAAAAAAAAAAAAAAAAAAAGAAAGAAAGAAAGAAAAAGAAGAGAGCTGCTGTCAGGAGACCTCTCCGTCTGGGAAGAGAACAAGCCACTCAGAGGCAGAATTCTACCAAAGCAACAGCTATTCTCTCTGACTTCTGGGTGCCAGATGTTCTCCTTGTGGAGTGGGGGTGGGGACCCCGTTTGCTAATCCACAGAAACAGACACAAAATAGTTAGGATAACTGACCAGGACAAAAGATAGAGAAGACAGACCACCAGCTTTTTAGGATATCAAGGTAAGAAAGGGCAATGATAGAAAGTGTCCATCACAGTTCAGTAACACAAATGCTGTCATTGAGTGGCCAGGACTCGAGTACGAAAGGAACAGCCAGATACTTAGTGTTGCTTACAGGAGGGGAGAAAAGAGAGCTGACTTGCCTAAGAAGAAGCAGGAAAGGCTCTCTTGAGGGTGGGTAATGTATCCCGGGAAGTGGGCCACCTTCCTCTCAGCCCTGGCACAATGGTGCACACAGATCTAGAAGTGTAATGGGAAAAAAATCTGCTTCAGTAGAAAGCCATGCATTTTCTGAGCACACTCTTCCTGCCTATCAGATTCTGATTCCACGGGAGCTATTTCGCCACCCTTTGTGAATTGTAGGCGACTAATACAAGTGCCTACTGGGCAGGATGCTGCCCGGGAGAGTTTCAATTGACTTGTCCCCTCCCCCTGCCTTATCTCACAGAAAAACTAGTTCAACTCCTTTACTCCAAATTTGTGTTGCTTTGACTTTTCCTTTGAACCACTTGTAATATCTGCCTGGTTCCATCATACGAGTAAAATAGAATCTTCATGATGAACTCATTTTTATATCTGTATGAGAGTCATCATCTTACCTTTTTTTCCCTAAAAATTATCCTTTAACAGAAGTTTTGCCTCCCTTCTGCTAGATGCCTCTCAAGTGGTCTCAAGCTGACTCACCTTCCCTGTTGGGATTTGGGAAGGTGGAGTCATTCGCAAACAGGCAGAGGCAGACCTTCAGGTTTCAGTAGTGCCCATCGCTACTATTTACAAAGTCACCAGCCTCTGGGTGACATGCTCCACACATGGTAACTCCTTTGATCCTAAAAAAAAAACCCTGGATACTAACTATTCATATTTCTATCTTACAAGTAAGGGAACTGAGGCTCAGAAAGGTAAAGTAAAGCAAAGCAACTTGCTCAAGTCACTCACATAGGAAGTGCTGGGGGAGGGATCTGATCAAAGCCAGTCTGACTCCAGTACTCTTAATTCCCAGGCAACCTTACTTTGGCCTTAAATACAGTTTCAGAATCTTTGCAGGATTGGGGTTTTGTTCTTCACAGTGAGGAAGACTGAATCATCACGAAGAGATGCTCAGAGAGTAGGCAGCCTCCGCAGTCCAAGAGAGTGCTCAGGGAGGACTCCTCCCCTCTCCCCTCTCTTCTTTGCTGCTGCCTGCTTACCTCCAGATCCTACCATCCATGCATCAAACAGAGATTGGTTTCTCTCTAAATTCATTCTCTTCAACCTCAAAGTAGCCCAGCATGGCCTGGAAATCCTACTCCATTCATCAGGTTTCCTAACTGTCCCACTTACCTCAATGACAATTATAAATCCCTTTGTTCAAACCTTCTCTACTAAAACCTCTTTCCACCTCAACCTCCTTCTGACTTGGCCTTGCATCCCACTTTGCAGAGAAAATAGAAGCCCTCTCATCCTTCTAATACCAACTGCCTCCAGCTACACCACTCCCCCCTTCTTCCCTCTGACTCCCGCCTGCTGGGGTTCATCCTCCACCATGCTTTGGCTCCACCACCATCATGTTCTGGGTAACTAATCATTCTCTCCTCTTTTTAGTATATTCACTTTCTCCCTCTATCAACTGGTTTCTCCCTGTTGATTTTAAAAAAAGCTTTTAAAATATACCTAACGTAAAATTGACCATTTTAGCAATTTTAAGTATTCAGCTTAGTACATTCATATTGTTGTGTAACTATCACCACCATCTCCAGAACTTTTTCAGCTTCCCAGAATGAATCACAGTATTCATTAAACAATAATTCCACATTCCTTTCTCCTCCTAGCCCTTGGCAAACATCATTCTACTTTCTGTTTCTACTCCAGGTGTTTCATATAAAGTGGAATCATACAGTGTTTGTACTTCTGTGACTGTCTCCCCTACTGACATTTTTTCCAATCTAAAAAATTGTATTAAAATACATATAACATAACATTGACTATCTTAACCATTTTTAAGTGTATAGTTCAGTGATATTAAGTACATTTGTATTGTTGTGCAACTATCACCACAAACCATCTCCAAAACTTTTTCAATCTTGCAAAATTGAAACTCTATACTCATTAAACAGTAACTCCCCATTCCCCCTCCCACCTCACATTCCCTGGCAACCACCATTCATATAGCATTTTGTGTGTGTGTGTGTGTGTGTGTGTGACTGGCTTATTTCACTTGGCATAATGTCTTCAAGGTTCATCCATGTTGTAGCCAATCTCGGTATTTCCTTCCTTTTTAAGAATAATATTTTATTATATGTATAAACCAGCTTTTGCGTATCCATTCAGCATCAGTAGACACTTGGGTTGCTTCTGCATTCCAGCTATTGTGAATAACAGTAGTCTGAATATGGGGGTATGAATATCTCTTCAAGACCCTTCTTTCAATTTCTGCACATATACGCCAATAAATGGAATTATTAGATTACACGGTAATTCCATTTTTAAGTTTTTGAGGCACTGCCATACTGTTTTCCACAGTGGCTGACCATTTTCCATTCCCATCAACAGTGCCCACGGATTCCAATTTCTGATCATAGACGCCATCCTAACGGGTGTGAGGTGGTACTATATTGTATTCTTGGGTTGCATTTCCCTAGCAAAAAAGAGTTGAGTCTCTTTTCATGTGCTTACTAACCATTTGTATATCTTGGAGAAATGTCCATTCAAGTCCTTTGCCTATTTTTAAATTGGGTAATTTGATTTTTTTATTGTTGTTTGATGAGTGTTCTATATATTCTGTACATTAATCCCTTATCAGATAGATGACTTGCAAATATTTTCTCCTATTATGTGTGTTATCTTTTTACTCTATTGAGAGTATCTTTTGATATACAATTATTTTTAATTTTCATAAAGTCCAACTTGTATATTCTTTCCTTTGTTACGTATGTATGCCTTTGGTGTCATAATGACGAAATCATTGCCAAATCTGATGTCATAAAGTTTTTGCCCTATGTTGTCTTCTAAGAGTTTTATAGTTTTTGGTCTACATTTAGGTCATAGATGCATTTTGAGTTAATTTTTATTTTTGGTGTTAGGTAAGGGTCCAACTTTATTCTTTTGCATGTGGATAGCCAGTTTTCCCAGTATCATTTCTTAAAGAGACTGTCTTTTCCTCATTGAACAATCCTAACACACTCATCAAAAATCATTTACGCATATATACAAGACTTTATTTCTGGACTTTCTATTCTATTCCAATGGTTTATATGTTTGTCTTTGTACCTCACTGTTTCAATTATTGTAACATATGTATTTTTTGAAATCAAGAAGTGAGAGAACTCCAGCTTTATTCTTATTTTTCAGGATTGTTTGGTTAATCGGGGTCCCTTGAGGTTTCATATAAATTTTAGGATAGCTTTTTCTATTTCTGCAAAAAAAGAAATATCTTTTGGATTTTCACAACGATTGCATTAAATCTGCAGATCATATTCGGTATTATTGACATCCTAACAATACTTTTTTCAATCTGTGAACATGGGATGTCTTCCAGGTTTTTGTGTCTCCTTTAATTTCTTTCAGAAATATTTTGTAGTTTTCATCGTACAAGTCTTTCACCTCCTTGGTTAAATTCATTCCTAAGTATTTTATGCTTTTGTATGCTATTCTATTGTAAATGGAATTGTTTTTTAAATTTGCTTTTTAGATCATTCATCGTTATTGCGTATAATAGAAAAAAATGAATATTTTTTGTGTGTTGACTTCGGATCCTGCTACTTTATTGAATTTGCTTATTTATTCAATATTTTATTGTACTGTATCCATCCTTCTTCCTGTGATGAAGAAGGGACAAAGTAAGATGTGTAAGATTTCATCCCACTTCTCAGAACAACGTGTCATTTAAAACTTCTGAATTGCTTATTTCTGGAATTTTTCATTTAATATTTCCAGACTGCAGCTGACCACAAATAAATGAAACTGCAGAGAGTGAAACAATGGATAAGGGGCTGACTTCTAATTTCAACTCCTAGCTGCCAAGTTACACAAGAAAGAAACCAAGCTGCACCTTTGGCCCCTCTCCCTTTACTTCTCACATCCAATGTGACATTAAAACCTGCTGACTGCAAATCCCAAGTAGCCCTTAAATACATTCTTTTCTCACATTCACCTTCACCCCTACTCTTGTGCAAGCTATCAGCATATCTAACCCAGACTACTGCAAGACCTTCTTAACTATGTATCTTCATCTACTGCAGCCCCTCTGCTCAGATGGAAGCCAGTGATGGTTACAAAATGCAAATCTGATCATGCCGTAAAGAAAATGCCTCACCCTGCCAGGTGCAGTGACTCACTCCTGTAATCCCAGCACTTTGGGAGGCTGAGGCGGGTGGATCACCTGAGGTCAGGAGTTTGAGACTAACCTAGCCAACATAGGGAAACCTCGTCTCTACTAAAAATACAAAAATTAGTCAGGTGTGGTTGTGGGCACCTGTAATCCCAGCTACTCGGGAGGCTGAGGCAGGAGAATCGCTTGAACCCAGGAGGTGGCATTTGCAACGAGCCGAGATCGCGCCACTGCACTCCAGCCTGGGCGACAGGCCAACCCCCCTACCCCCACTGAAAAAAGAAGATGCCTCAGTGCAGCACCATGGCTTGACTCCTTCTTGCTTTTAGCCTTGTCTCTCACCACATAGCCCCACATATACTCACCTCTTCCTGAGTCCTTCCAGTCCCCCATTTCCTTCCACACAAAACTGTACCCATGCTGTTGCCTCTTCCTGAAAAGCTCTTATCCCACCCTTTTCAACATCCACACGTTCCTTCTACACAGCCAAGTGCCATCTACTTAGGGATTCTGACCTCCTTGAATAGCTCAAATCTCCCCTTTCAGGGCTCTCCTAGTACCTTGACCACTCTCTTCTCTAGTTCTCTTTTGCAATTTTATTTATTTGTAAAGCTATTTGATTGCATCATAAGAACAGAGGCTGAGTCTGTTTTGCTCACAATTGTACCCTCCACTACCAATGTCTGCAAATATCAATAGTAAGTGCAGTTAACGTTTATTGATACATGTGCCAGGTATTGTTCTAAGTGCTTTGCACAGATTTTTCTTATTTATACCTCACAACAACCCTGTAAGGGAATTATTCTCCCTTTTTTAGAGAGAAGTAACTTGATGATCCTTCAGCTAGTAAGAGACAGAGCTGGATTTCAACCCCAAGCAGGCTAACTATAGAGCTTATGTACTGACTGACACACTCTACTCAATACTGAACATATTTGTTGAATGAATGAATGAAGAGTAAATGAACATCTCTCCTGGATATTTAGGTAGCATCTTATGTAGAAGTAGAGATGAGGTTTTAGTGCTCCCTAAAGTGCTCTCCAGCTCCAGGGTTTCTGACTAGGCATGAGAAGAGAAAGGGGCAAAGCTGGTCCTAACCCTCTGTCTGAATTTCCAGACTTGCCAGAGCACAAGTAGCCATGAAGGTCCAGCTTCATCTCTCTCTACAGGGCAACCCCAGCCAATTCTTCCACACCTCCACCTCCAACTTAGCCAGGGGTATCTGAATGTCTCCCTCATTTCCTATGATCACGCCACTGCACTCCAGCCTGATCACTAATAGGGGAGTGATCATTACGCTACTCTTGGAGTGGTGTAATGCCTCCCTCGTTTCCTGTTCTCCTCTGTCTTGCCAATTCCACTTTCTGGAGTGCCCATCTATTGCTATTTCCCCAAGTCCTGCCCATCTTTCAAAGTCTAGCTCAACTGTCATTTGCCCCAGAGAGTTTCTTGCTAGCCAGTCCATTCCTTTCAATCCTATCTCTTCTAGTAATAATAAAAGTAGGCCAGGCACGATGGCTCATGCCTGTAATACTAACACTTCAGGAGGCAAAGGCGGGTGGTTACTTGAGGTCAGGAGTTCAAGACCAGTTGGGCCAACATGGTGAAACCCCATCTCTACTAAAGATACAAAAATTAGCTGGGTATGGTGGTGCATGCCTGTAATCCCAGCTACTCAGGAAGCTGAGGCAAGAGGATCGCTTGAACCCAGGAAAAGGAGGTTGCAGTAAGCCAAGATCACACTACTGCACTCCAGCCTGGGTGACAGAGCGAAACTCCATCTCAAATAATAATAATAATAATAATAATAATAGTAATAATGAAAGTAATACCAAAAGCTAAAATATAAATTTGAACAACAAACAGGCATTGGAAGCACCTAGAGGCGACTGGAAGATGTGATGGTGATAGAAAGTGATTTTCTTTAAAACAAAAATTAAAAGGTATTAGATGAAGAACAAAAAAAACAAGACAGTGACCACTTACAAAGAATTTAAGTTCCTCAATTTCTATCCCATTATAAAAATATTCTTATGATGGCCAAATAGGAACAGCTCTGGTCTGCAGCTCCCAGCGTGATCGACAAAGAAGATGGGTGATTTCTGCTTTTCCAACTGAGGTACCTGGTTCATATCATTGGGACTGGTTGCACAGTGGGTGCAACCCGTGGAGGGTGAGCCAAAGCAGGGCAGGGCATCGCCTCACCCAGGAAGCGCAAGGGGTCAGAGGATTTCCCTTTCCTAGCCAAGGGAAGCCGTGACAGAAGGTACCTGAAAAAAACAGGACACTCCCGCCAAAATACTGCGCTTTTCCAACTGTTTTAAAAAACGGCACACCAGGAGATTATATCCTGTGCCTGGCTCAGTGGGTCCCACGACCACAGAGCCTTGCTCACTGCTAGCGCAGCAGTCTGAGATCGACCTGCGAGGCAGCAGTCTGGCGGGGGAGGGGTGTCTGCCATTGCTGAGGCTTGAGTAGGTAAACAACACAGCCCTGGAAGCTCGAACTGGGCAGAACCCACTGCAGCTCAGCCAGGCCTGCTGCCTCTGTAGACTCCACCTCTGGGGGCAGGGCATAGCTGAACAAAAGGCAGCAGAAACTTCTGCAGACTTAAACGTCCCTGTCTGACAGCTCTGAAGAGAGCAGTGGTTCTCCCAGCAAGGTGTTTGAGCTCGGAGAAAGGACAGATTGCCTCTTCAAGTGGGTCCCTGACCCCCATGTAGCCTAACTGAGAGGCACCTCCCAGCAGGGGCCGACTGACACCTCATACGGGCGGTTGCCCCACTGGGACGAAGCTTCCAGAGGAAGAATCAGGCAGCAACATTTGCTGTTCTGCAGCCTCCGCTGGTGATACCCAGGCAAACAGGGTCTGGAGTGGACCTCCAGCAAACTCCAACAGACCTGCAGCTGAGGGACCTGACTGTTAGAAGGAAAACTAACAAACAGAAAGGAATAGCATCAACATCAACAGAAAGGACATCCACACCAAAACCATCATCAAAGACCAAAGGTAGATAAAACCACAAAGATGGGGAGAAACCAGAGCAGAAAAGCTGAAAATTCTAAAAACAGAGTGCCTCTTTGCCTCCAAAGGATCGTAGCTCCTTGCCAGCAACAGAACAAAGCTGGACAGAGAATTACTTTCATGAGCTGACAGAAGCAGGCTTCGAAGGTCAGTAATAACAAACTTCTCCAAGCTAAAGGAGGATGTTCAAACCCATTGCAAGGAAGCTAAATACCTTGAAAAAAGATTAGACGAATGGCTAACTAGAATAAACAGTGTAGAGAAGACATTAAATGACCTGATGGAGCTGAAAACCATAACTATGCGATGCATGCACAAGCTTCAATAGCCAATGCGATCAAGTGGAAGAAAGGGTATCAGTGATTGAAGATCAAATCAACGAAATGAAACAAAAAGAGAAGTTTAGAGAAAAAAGAGTAAAAAGAAATGAACAAAGCCTCCAAGAAATATGGGACTATGTGAAAAGACCAAATCTACGTTTCATTTCAGGTGTACCTGAAAGTGACAGGGAAAATGGATCCAAGTTGGAAAACACTCTTCAGGATATTATCCGGGAGAACTTCCCCAACCTAGCAAGCCAGGCCAACATTCAAATTCAGGAAATACAGAGAGCACCACAAAGATACTCCTCGAGAAGAGCAACCCCAAGACACATAATTGTCAGACTGACCAAGGTTGAAATGAAGGAAAAAATATTAAGGGCAGCCAGAGAGAAAGATCGGGTTACCCACAAAGGAAAGCCCATCAGACTAACAGCCGATCTCTCAGCAGAAACTCTACAAGCCAGAAGAGAGTGGGGGCCAAGATTCAACATTCTTAAAGAAAAGAATTTTCAACCCAGAATTTCATATCCAGCCAAACTAACCTTCATATGTGAAGGAGAAATAAAATCCTTTACAGACAAGCAAATGCTGAGAGATTACAGACAAGCAAATGCCACCAGGCCTGCCTTACAAGAGCTCCTGAAGGAAGCACTAAACATGGAAAGGAACAACTGGTACCAGCCACTGCAAAAACATGCTACATTGTAAAAACCATCCATGCTAGGAATAAACTACATCAGCTAATGGGCAAAATAACCAGCTAACATCATAATGACAAGATCAAATGTACACATAATATTAACCTTAAATGTAAATGGGCTAAATGCCCCAATTAAAAGACACAGGCTGGCAAATTGGATAAAGAGTCAAGACCCGTCAGTGTGCTGTATTCAGGAGACCCATCTCACATGCAGAGACACACATAGGCTCAAACTAAAGGGATGGAGGAAGATCTACCAAGCAAATGGAAAGCAAAAAAAAGCAGGGGTTGCAATCCTAGTCTCTGATAAAACAGACTTCAAACCAACAAAGATCAAAAGAGATAAAGAAGGCCATTACGTAATGGTAAAGGGAACAATTCAACAAGAAGGGCTAACTATCCTAAATACATATGCACCCAATACAGGAGCATCCAGATTCATAAAGCAAGTCCTCAGAGACCTACAAAGAGACTTAGACTCCCACACAATAATAATAGGAGACTTCAACACCCCGCTGTCAATATTAGACAGATCAACAAGACAGAAAGTTAACAAGGATATTCAGGACTTGAACTCAGCTCTGCACCAAGCAGACCTAATAGACATCTACAGAACTCTCCACCCCCAATCAACAGAATATACATTCTTCTCAGCACCACATCGCACTTATTGTAAAATTGACCACATAGTTGGAAGTAAAGCACTCCTCAGCAAACGTAAAAGAACAGAAATCGTAACAAACTGTCTCTCAGACCACAGTGCAATCAAATTAGAACTCAGGATTAAGAAACTCACTCAAAACTGCACAAGTACATGGAAACTGAACAACCTGCTCCTGAATGACTACTGGGTAAATAACAAAATGAAGGCAGAAATAAAGATATTCTTTGAAAGCAGTGAGAACAAAGACACAACATACCAGAATGTCTGGGACACATTTAAAGCCATGTGTAGAGGGAAATTTATAGCACTAAATACCCACAAGAGAAAGCAGGAAAGATCTAAAATCAACACCCTAACTTCACAATTAAAAGAACTAGAGAAGCAAGAGTAAACAAATTCAAAAGCTAGCAGAAGGCAAGAAATAACTAAGATCAGAGTAGAACTGAAGGAGATAGAGACACAAAAAACTGTTCAAAAAAAATCAATGAATCCAGGAGCTGTTTTTTTTTTTTAAAGATCAACAAAATTGATAAACCACTAGCAAGACTAATAAAGAAGAAAAGAGAGAAGAATCAAATAGATGCAATAAAAAATGATAAATGGGGATATCACCACCAATCCCACAGAAATACAAACTACCATCAGAGAATACTATAAACACCTCTACGCAAATAAACTAGAAAATCTAGAAGAAATGGATAAATTCCTCGACACATACACCCTCCCAAGACTAAACTAGGAAGAAGTTGAATCTCTGAATAGACCAATAACAGGCTCTGAAATTGAGGCAATAATTAATAGCCTACCAACCAAAAAAAGTCCAGGACCAGATGGATTCACAGCCAAATTCTAGCAGAGGTACAAAGAGGAGCTGGTACCAATCCTTCTGAAACTATTCCAATCAATACAAAAAGAGGGAATCCTTCCTAATTCATTTTATGAGGCCAGTATCATCCTGATACCAAAGCCTGGCAGAGACACAACAAAAAAAGAGAATTTTAGACCAATATCCCTGAAGAACATCAATGCAAAAATCCTCAATAAAACACTGGCAAACCAAATCCAGCAGTGCATCAAAAAGCTTATCCACAACGATTAAGTCAGTTTCATCCCTGGAATGCAAGGCTGGTTCAACATACGCAAATCAATAAACATAATCCATCACATAAACGGAACAATGACAAAAACCACATGATTATCTCAATAGATGCAGAAAAGGCCTTCGACAAAATACAACAGCCCTTCATGCTAAAAACTCTCAATGAACTAGGTATTGATGGAATGTATCTCAAAATAGTAAGAGCTATTTATGACAAACCAATATCATACTGAATGGGCAAAAACTGAAGCATTCCCTTTGAAAACTAGCACAAGACAGGGATGCCCTCTCTTACCACTTCTATTCAACATAGTGTTGGAAGTTCTGGCCAGGGCAATCAGGCAAGAGAAAGAAATAAAGGGTATTCAATTAGGAAAAGAGGAAGTCAAACTGTCCCTGTTTGCAGATGAGATGATTGTATATTTAGAAAACCCCATCATCTCAGCCCAAAATCTCCTTAAGCTGATACGCAACTTCAGCAAAGTCTCAGCATACAAAATCAATGTGCAAACATCACAAGCATTCCTATACACCAATAACAGACAAACAGAGAGCCAAATCACGAGTGAACTCTCATTCACAATTGCTACAAAGAGAATAAAATACCTAGGCATCCAACTTACAAGGGATGTGAAGGTACTCTTCAACGAAAACTACAAACCACTGCTCAACAAAATAAAAGTGGACACAAACAAATGGAAGAACATTCCATGCTCACGGTTAGGAAGAATCAATACTGTGAAAAAGGCCATACTGCCCAAGGTAATTTACAGATTCAATGCCATCCCCATCAAACTACCAATGACTTTCTTCACAGAATTGGAAAAAACTACTTTAAAGTTCATATGGAACCAAAAAAGAGCCTGCATTGCCAAGACAATCCTAATCCAAAAGAACAAAGCTGGGGGCATCATGCTACTTGACTTCAAACTACACTATAAGGCTACAGTAACCAAAACAGCATGGTACTGGTACCAAAACAGATATATAGATGAATAGAACAGAACAGAGGCCTCAGAAATAATACCACACATCTACAACCATCTGATCTTTGACAAACCTGACAAAAACAAGAAATGGGGAAAGGATTCCCTATTTAATAAATGGTGCTGGGAAAACTGGCTAGCCATATGTAGAAAGCTGAAACTGGATTCCTTCCTTACACCTTACACAAAAATTAACTCAAGATGGATTAAAGACTTAAATGTTAGACCTAAAACCATAAAAACCCTGGAAGAAAACCTAAACAATACCATTCAGGACATAGACATGGGTAAGGACTTCATGGCTAAAACACCAAAAGCAATGGCAACAAAAGCCAGAATAGACAAATGGGATCTAATTAAACTAAAGAGCTTCTGCACAGCAAAAGAAACGACCATCAGAGTGAACAGCCAACCTAAAGAATAGGAGAAAATTTTTGTAATCTATCCATCTGACAAAGGGCTAATATCCAGAATCCACAAAGAATGTAAACAAATTTACAAGAAAAAAACAAACAACCCCATCAAAAAGTGGGCAAAAGATATGAACAGACACTTCTCAAAAGAAGACATTTATGCAGCCAACAGGCACATGAAAAAATGCTCATCATCACTGGTCATCAAAGAAATGCAAATCAAAACCACAATGAGACACCATCTCACACCAGTTAGAATGGCAATCATTAAAAAGTCAGGAAACAACAGATGCTGGAGAGGATGTGGAGAAACAGGAATGCTTTTTACACTGTGGGTGGGAGTGTAAAGTAGTTCAACCATTGTGGAAGACAGTGTGGCGATTCCTCAAGGATCTAGAACTAGAAATACCATTTGACCCAGCCATCCCATTACTGGGTATATACCCAAAGGATTATAAATCATGCTGCTATAAAGACACATGCACACGTATGCTTATTGCGGCACTATTCACAATAGCAAAGACTTGGAACCAACCCAAATGTCCATCAATGATAGACTGGATTAAGAAAATGTGGCACGTATACACCATGGAATACTATGCAGCCATAAAAAAGGATGAGTTCATGTCCTTTGTGGGGATATGGATAAAGCTGGAAACCATCATTCTGAGCAAACTATCACAAGGACAGAAAACCAAACACTGCATGTTCTCACTCACAGGTGGGAATTGAACAATGAGAACACTTGGACACAGGGCAGGGAACATCACACCCTGGGGCCTGTTGTGGGGTTGGGGGCAAGGGGAGGGATAGCATTAGGAGAAATACCTAATGTAAATGACAAGTTGTTGGGTGCAGCAAACCAACATGGCACATGTATACATATGTAACAAATCGGCACGTTGTGCACATGTACCCTAGAACTTAACGTATAATTTAAAAAAAAAGTTTCTTAAGGTTGTGGGCTTCAAATGGAAAGTGGGCTATGCAGGAAGCAGCTTCTGCCTAGCTGGTGAGTTCCTGAAAGTAAGGAAGTGAAGAGACAGATATAGGGAAGTGGAGCCCTAGTAGAGAAGGAAAGAAACACACATTCCACTAGACACTGCTGAAAAGGCATTTCTGATCTGTTCCAGGATCCACCCCATGCCCAGGACTCCTAGGGAAGTATGCAGACTAAACACTGCCATAAAAACACCCAGAGCACATATGTTTATTCAGAAAAAGGCAAATGTTGGTGGTTATGAGATGGGCAGCTTGCAGCCCTATTGTGCAATTTTTGATATTTTGATATATGTGTAATACAGTTTTTCCCACTAATAAAGTCTACTAACAGAACCCTGTGGCAAGAATATTTCTCAAGTTTCCCTTAGTATTGAGAAATCGGCATGTGCTACCTGAAAATACTCCAGGAACCTAATTATCCAGGGGAATTTATGAAATAGTTCATGAATTCTAGTGCCATATTACACGTAATTACATGGCGATACTGTCTTATAGTAGTTGTATAGCATTTTACAGTTCATAAAGTGCTCTCCTGTGTATTGTTTCATTCACTTTTCACAACACTACCCACTCTCCCCTGGGTGTTCTGGGCTCTGCTGTCCCTCATGCAAACCTCCAGGTACGACCTTGCAGGAGCAAGGACAGCTCAACTCTACTTTCCTGGGTACCAGACACCTCCATTAGCAGACACTAATACTAAAGGGTTTTTCTTTAAATAAACACATCATCAGGTTGGGTCATGGAATCATTGTCTTCTTCTCCAGTGAGGAAATCAGGAACTCAGGAAGATCAAGAGACTTAATTGGCAGCCTAGATGTGCTCCCAGTAGATACATTCCACATTAGAGACCACACTGGGGTCCTTCTCTTACTCCATAGCTGCACAGAAGAAATTTTACCTGAGAGTTCATCAGGCGAATGGTAGTTTTTGTGCCCACATCTTGTTGGAAGTTGGCTGTGGGTGCCCCATTAAACCTCAGGACTGCGTCATGATCATCTATAAACCACAAAGAAACAGAAAAGAGGTGATGAGCACTGGCAATATGCAGAAAAAGAGAAAGGCAGGAGGCGGGGGAGGGGCAAGGAAATAATGCTTCCCCATCTTTACCCCATCATGATCCACAGGGCGAAATGGCAGTATTTGTGTGGTGCTCAGGTAAAGCTCCTAGGCAGAGATGACCACCTGTCTGCCAGCCACTGTAAGGGCTGAAGGGGGCCATACTGTGGCATTCCTGAAACCCATTCAAAGACACTCACTTGTGCCTGGGCACAGCAGAAAAGTGAACAAAGCCAGTGTGCTACTTACAGTGGAATAGCTACTCCAGTTATCAAAGCAGCAAACCAAATATTCTCTTGGTATCACCAGTAGATTATATTTCTATCTCTGTCAGAAAAATGAAAACACTACCATACGTTCAGTGTATCCCACAAGTGCAAAGGACCCCATTGCACTCTGAAAAGCATGCAGTGCTCAGCAAATGGACGGGATTTAACTATGGCATCCAAGACAACCCCCAGGTGTTCCATTTAGGAACCTGAGGCCCAGGGAAGAGTCACAGACCTGGTGTGGCAGAAATGGAAGAGGAGGTCAGAGGGCTAAACTAACTTCCTTCCCTCCTCTCTCTCTCTTTTCCTTCCTTCCTTCCCTGCCTCCCTCCCTCCCTCCTTCTCTCTCTTTCTTTCTTTCTTTCTTTCTCTTTCTCTCCTCTCTCTCTCTCTCTTTCTCTCTCTCTCTCTCTTTCTTTCTGTCTTTCTGTCTTTCTTTTGTAAGCCATTGTCAGAAACAATGTACTAAATCCAGTCAACATCAAACAGGCCATCTTGAAAAACCTAAAAGCTTCCTGGGCTAGCTCCTTGTCTTTGCAACTGTTTAAGCAGTGTTTGGAAGACTTGGAAAAGTTTCTCTACCCCATGTTGACCTATCTGATGGAGGAGGAAACTGAAGACTTTAAAGAGCCATCCAAACCCTGTGATCCTATGAGAACTTCTTTCAATCTTACTTGCTCAAGCAAGTTTGGGGCTCACCACTGAAATCTACGCCGGATCTGGGGGTCAGCTCTATTGTTCTATTCAGGTTTGTTTTGGGTCATTCTTTATCCACACAGGATTTGGGGAAGTGAGGGCATTTGACTGAATACAAGATGATTTAGAAAGAAGATATCCACAGAATTAAGGATGAAAGCCTCTCTCTTTGTTTCAGTTCCAACGTATGTACTAAACCTCAGGAACACAGAAACCTCATTTATGAAAACAACACAACCCTATCTTCAATCCTAGGGCAAAATTTCATCAAAATGGTTTGAAAATTACCTGAGAAGGGCACAGTCCAAACTGTTATCATCTTACAGGGCAGGTACACTGAAGTGCACATAGGGCAGGAGGTACATCTTTACACAACTCAGAATTACAACACATTTTGTCAGAATCAGTCACTGGTTCAAAAGGGATCAGTAGTAATTGCATGAGAAACACAGATCCATCAGAAACTTCAGTTAGTCAACTTTTCCATTTCACAGATGAATAAATTATTGGTGAGAATCCCAGTAGAAAAGAGACGAGAAGCTCCAATGGAGTAATTGAGAGATTCATAAAAGGACTACTTACCAAGTTCGGGTAGAGTTTAAAGAAATCAACATGGAATAGGCTAAAGCCCCAGGGTTGATGACTGCACAGTGTCATTACTACCCCAAGTCTACTGTGGCCTGATGAGCGGAGACCTGAGCTGAGGAGGGACACCTGTCGGGAGCTGTTGCCTTCAGGAGAGGAACACAGCTATTGCCAACCTCTGGCCAGCAAGAAGGAGCCTGAGGGAGTCAATATCCCAACCTGGTTCTGCCCCTTCCCTTGGATCTCACAGACCTGAAGGGAAAAGGGACAGAGCAGGAACAAGACTGGGACGGCCTCCTGGCAGGATCTGAGACCTTCAGTCAAGAGAAAGATATAGCTTGAGTTTACTCTGCAAGGCGAAACATGGCCGAATAGGTGCCCTGACCTTAGTCTTCTTCTCAGCTTTAATGCCAGTGCTTCTCCTGGCCAGTCCCAAAGAAAATCCAGAGAGTGAGAAATGCCAATTAACGCAGTTCAAAATTTTACTTTCCCAGCTGGGCGCAGTAGTTCACGCCTGTAATCCCAGTACTTTGGGAGGCCGAGGCGGGTGGATCACCTGAAGTCAGGAGTTCGAGACCAGCCTGACCAACATGGTGAAACTCCATCTCTACTAAAAATACAAAAATTAGCTGGGCATGGTGGCACGCACCTGTAATCCAAGTTACTCTGGAGGCTGAGGCAGGAGAATCGCTTGAACCCAGGAGGCGGAGGTTACAGTGAGCCGAGATTGCACCACTGCACTCCAGCCTGGGTGACAGAACGAGACTCATTCTCCAAAAAAAAAAAAAAAAAATTCAATTTCTCAGGGACGGAGCCAGATAGAAAAGGGTGAGAGTGGGATTTGAAGGTGCAACTGGAGAACATCCACCAGCACAGAAGGCTTACTTACGTTAGAACAGATGCTTGATGTTGACCATAAGAAAGGAGAACTGTTTTGTTCAGTCAACAAATACTGATGAGCACCTACTCTATGCCAGGCACAGTTTTAGACACGGGAGACAACGGCTGTGAGCAACAAAGACAAGGTCCATGCCCTCAGAGATATTACATTCTACTGCACGGAGATAGACAATAAAGACGCACAACAACCTACATATAAGATAATTTCGGATTGTGACAAACACTGTGACACTAACAAGCTGAGCTGTGTGCCAGAGACACTGAGGGAATTTCCTTCATAGAGTGATGATTCAGGGAATGCCTTGGAGCTGAGACCCAAAGGATGGCCAGGCTTGGGAAGGGTTCAGAGAAGTCCACCAGCCAGAGGATGCAGCAAGTGTCAGGACCACAATGAGGGCAGGGACTTGACTGTAGACAAGGGGTGAGGGGAAGAAAAATCAAAGATGCAGTTACAGAGGTTGGCAGGAACCAGATCATACACGGACATGGGGTATGAAGGTATGAAGGTATGAAGTTTGGATGTGATTCTAAGAAAAAAGCCAATCAGGCCGGGCATGGTGGCTCACACCTGTAATCCCAGCACTTTGGGAGGCCAAAGTGGGCAGATCACGAGGTCAGGAGATCGAGACCATCCTGGCTAACACGGTGAAACCTCATCTCTGCTAAAAATACAAAAAAATTAGCCGAGTGTGGTGGCAGGCACCTGTAATCCCAGCTACTTGGGAGGCTGAGTCAGGAGAATGGCGTGAACCCAGGAGGTGGAGCTTGGGTGAACCAAGATCATGCCACTGCACTCCAGCCTGGGCGACAGAGCAAGACTCCATCTCAAAAAAAAAAAAAAAAAGAAAGAAAAAGAAAAAACGCCAATCAAAGAAGAAAACTTTTTTGAGGTGATGGATATTCTAATTACCCAATCTGATCATTGTGCATTGTATGCATGTACCAAAATATCACATGTACCCCATAAATATGTACAATTATTATATATCAAATTTTTAAAAAGAAAACTTTAAACTGACTTGGGTACTTAAAGAGAAAAAAATCCTGTTTGTCAAACCTCCCTTCTAATTGAAAGTTGAACTTTCAAACTCAAATGGGCCTCTAGGAAATCACCAAGAGAAATCCACAACTACGGAGATCCCAGCAAACAAGCCTAGCGAGGGGGAAAGGCTGCAGAAAAAAAGAAGCTACCACCTGTCTGTAACTTAGAATTAGAGCTCAGAAAAAGAGACAAATTAGGAGAGGAAAAAATAAATGCATCACTGTATTCAGATTATACAATCACACGCCTAGAAAATTCAACAGAATCAGCTCAAGTTAGTAAATTCATAAATACATCAAAATCCACTGCCTCTAGGTGTAGTTAACTCTTAATAGCTAGAAGTTATTATGAAAGAAATTTTATCACAATTTATCACCAAATGCTTTTATATTTTCAAGTTAGCTTAATACATCCTAAAACCATTTATGGAAAATTACATTCTGATTCCGGTTGAAGAAAACAGACATACTATAGATCCGAGTTAAAAAAAATTACGACTTGGCTGGGCACGGTGGCTCATGCCTGTAATCCCAGCACTTTGGGAGGCCGAGGCGGGTGGATCATGAGATCAGGAGATTGAGACCATCCTGGCTAACACGGTGAAACCCTGTCTCTACTAAAAATACAAAAAATTAGCCAGGCGTGGTGGCAGGCACCTGTAGTCCCAGCTACTCGGGAGGCTGAGGCAGGAGAATGGCATGAACCTGGGAGGCGGAGCTTGCAGTGAGCCGAGATCGTGCCACTGCACTCCAGCCTGGGCAACAGAGCAAGACTCTGTCAAAAACAAAACAAAACAAAACACTATGACTTGCAGGACAAATCTGGTGCATCCCTCATTTTGTAAATAAAGTTTTGTTGGAACATAGCCAGGCCTGTTCATTTACTACTATTGTTACTTTTGCAGTACAACAGTGGAGTTGAGTAGTTGTGACAGACATCATGGCCCTCAAAGCCAAAACTACTATCCGGCCTTTTAAGAAAAGCTTGCTGACCCCTGATATAACTGATCATGTTCTCCAAGCTACTCAGTTCACAGATGTCTTCTCAGTCCTTATTCTGCCCAAGAATATGTCCCACCTCTACAGACTTTGATACCAACAGCCAACATTCCTCAAACTCCATCCCCCTTTGCCTTCCATTGTATGGTGCACACCTAGTTCTCCTCTAGCCGGTCTCTGACCCTTCTGACTTTTCCTGCTTATCCCTGTTCTTTTCTTTGTCCTTTAAATGTAATCTTTTTCTAGGTTTTCTAATTGGTCCTCTTCCCTGGATTATAACCATTATCTCACCTTGATACAAATGACCTGTAAATCTATCTCGACATCTGACCCTTCTCTAGAATTAAATACTCAACAGCATAGATATCTACCCAGGGAAATCCACACACACTTCAGTCTCAGAACATGCAAAGTGGAATCTGCGTTCCTCTGGAAGCATGCTCCCCTTGGTAAGATACAGCCTGCTCCCAGGCTAGACATCCTGGCTCCTGCCTCTCACTCAAGATCATCTCCAGCTAGATAGTAAGTTCTGCCTCTTACTTCATGAGGCCTCTCAGGTAAGGTCCTTTCTCTCCATCACTGCCTCCACAGCCTGGGCAGGCCTGGCACTTCTGACCTGGTTGTGGCAATAGTCCCTAATAATGGAGACATTATACAGTACAAAACAGGGACTCATAGAGAAGTGAGAAGTCTCCCTTGTTCAAAAACCTCCTAGGGCTCTCCATGGCTTAAAGAATGAAACCTAAAGTCCTTATTGTGACTATCAACATTCTCTAAGAGCTAATGCCTAGCTACCTTTCTGGCCTCATTCCTCACCCATCTTCACCCACAAGGATCCACATGCCATCCAAACAGGATTATTTGTGATGCCCAAATACACTTTTCCTCATGCAGCATTTGCTTCTTGCCTTTGCCTTAACTCAGAATACCCTTCTCTTTATCTCTAGGACAGCTAATAGACAAGAATATAAGAAATTTTTTAACATAACAAAAGAATAATCACACCAAATTTTATTATGAAGCTACAATTATTATGAGGCACAACAGCAGAGGCGCTAAGAGTGGGGTCTTTGAAGCAAGCACTCTGCTTTCAAACCCCAGTCTGCTATTAGCCAGTTGTGTAACCACTTGAGCCTCCGCATTTAGCTCTCCAGCAAAATGAGACCAATAATCTGATCAACCTCACAGGACTTCTGGGAGGATGAAAAGAGCAAGGCATGTTAGGAACTCAGCAGATGTATAATAAGCATCACTTGTATTGATGATAGTGTTTTAAAATTATGCTACTGTTTGACATGAAAATTCCGGCAAATCTAAGATACTTAACATGTATGAGTAAACTATCAAAAATAATTGAAAATGACTGAGCCCACCATTGGCTGGTTTGTGAGACTGCTGGAGGCAGAGTATGTTATTACACTCTCTCTGATAGAAAATCTTGCTATGGACAAAAAAAAAAAAAAAAAAAAAAAGTCATAAAATGTCTCTTACTCGTGTCTTCTAGCCTCACTTCTGAGGATACTTCCCTGTTGAATGTCAATAGTGATCACCTAAGTTATCTGCACAAAAACCTTGTCAGCAATGTTATTTGTAAAAGAAAACCATTTGAAATAATCTGATCCATTCAATAGTTGGGAATAGACTCAACAAATTCCAGATGCAGGAGGAAGTGTATGGGCCTGGCACGCTGCCTGCAACTCAGGCTTCAACAAAGAGCCTTTCGCTTCCCCTTCCCCTTTGGATTGTTGATGAACCCATCAATAAATAAAAGAATACATGAATGTCTTAAAATATTTGTTAGACAAAATGCCAAGAGAATATATACCCCGTAACAGCAGAACATTCGAAGTCTAACATGCAATTTTCATTACATCTCAGGATCAAAGTCCTTCTGTGGAAATCCTTATTTTGAAGTTGAAACTGCAGTCTATAGAAAAATATTATTTTTATTAATGTTTATTTAAATCACTCCAAACCTTTAAGGAGTGCATAAAATTAAAGCTGTAGTTCTAATTCACAGAGGTAACAGGCCCTGTCTCAAACTTCAGTACAATTTCAGCCAGGCACGCAATATTAACTTGACATGAAGAAGGATCAGCTAATACCTAGGATATCCCAAACATTTGCTACAAAAGCAGCAAAAATGGAGAAGAAAGAAAGAAACTTGGCTCCACTATGGATGAACAAAAACCAATCACATTTAGTTTCTTGAAAACAAAGTCCAAGAAAAACCAAAAATACAGAAGCAAAAGTTGAGGTGGGGCCGGCCAGCGGGGCAGCTGCCTATTTGGGGAGGTAGAAACTGTGATCTCACCATTTCTTTCTGCTCTAGAGAATCCAATTTGGGCCTAATTTTCTTCTTTGAGAGCCTGTGCTGGGTTTCAGACCATTTTTCCTGGCAGTCAAATGAAGGAAATAGAAAAGGAGACGTATGACCTCACCTGCTCCAGTACCTCCAGGCTGACAGAGGAGCAAAGCTTCCTGTGCTTTGCTTTCTTTAGCTGATTCATTTCAAATAATGGAAAACACATTCAGCATAAGAGAAATAAGGCTCTCTGTTACACAGGTCTACAAATATAGAGAGACTTTCTATCTTGATTCACTACAAAGGGTTTCAAGAAAAGCAAATTAATATGTTGTGACCAGTGACTCTGAAACCTTTTTGGGTCACAGATCCCTTAGAGAATAAACTGCAATCTACAAACTCCCTTCCTGGAAAAATGCACAGACACACTTATACGCACACACATACATTATACACACCTAATCCACAGACAGTTTTGCATGCAATTGCAGGGATTCATGACCCTCTGAAGTTGGTCCATAGCCCCCAGTTAAGAATTACTGACCCAATTAAATCTTTTCAAAGAGAAAAGCTGAAAATTACCCAGGTTGTTGAGGCCAATAAGAGTCCTCCACTAATCAGGTAAAACAACAGAATTTCAGAACCTGGAAATGATGTAGAGATCTATGCTTCAAGTCTTTTCAAAGGTCAATTGTAGGCTTTTGATTATTGGTAGCAGCGGAACTCTTTTTCAAACGAAATCTTCTGCACAATTCCAATATTTAAAACAGATCAAAATAAAACTATTCTCTTCCCAACACAAAGAAACAATAAATGTTCAAGGTGATAGATATTCTAATTACCCTGATTGGATCATTACACATTGAATACATGTATCAAAATATCACCATAAATATATCTAATTATTATATATCAACTAAAAATATTAGGAAACAATAATGAAGCTCTTCTAATTGATAAAGATGCCGGGGGCCTAGAGCGCCATCTGTTCAACTCCCTCTGTGTCACTTGTGACTCCGAAAAAAACACTGCCCTGGGCCCACTCCACTGGTCCACAGAGCCACACTTGGGCCACTTGTCTCCCATACCATCAATATGCCCAGCCAGTCCCAATAAGCACTGCCATTCACAGAACAACCCCAGAACATACCGATTTCTCTGCCTAGTTGGGAGGACTTCAGAGATCCCGCTGACGACACAACAGCACACCTGCCCCAAGGCCCAGCCTTGGTCCTAATGCTCTCCTTGGGCAGATAACCCTCCCATTCAGAGGTATTGAAGGGAAAATCTGTGGCTTCTACCATGGATACATTCACATGGTCCCGGAGGTGGCAGCGCAGGGCCTCTGCACTGAACTTGATGCCTGGTCCTGGCCCCTTGTAGGACACTTTGTACTTGTTCATGCTTAGGTAATTCTTCCAGATTTTTTGCAGCCTAGGGATAAGGTTTTTGGAAGAGCTGTCCTTGTTCCACACCTGGAAGGAGGCCTCTGGTTTGGCCTTGGCTAGGCCTCTGAGACTGCCGAGGGTCTGGCGGCCCCTGTGGGGGTCCTGGGTGCTGCTTGAGGATACAGACTGGGAATCAGACCCCATGGCCAATTTCCCCAGACTCTTCAACACCTGGAATTCCTTGGTTTGCAATTTAAAGGAATCATAGTAACTCCCTTTCTTCTTTTCCTTCCACACACAGATGACTGCAAACAGAAGAAAGACCAGGACGCAGCAGCTGAACTTTTTCTTCAAGTTGGTGTGAATCATAATGAAGATGTGTTCAGAGAAGCCACTTTGTTCTGAGCAGGAAAACAAGCCTAAAAAAAGTGAGACAAGGAAAAACAAATGATGTAAAGAAAAACCCAATGTGGCATGAGGCGGAGCGATGGACTGAGCAATAGATTTGAAGTGAGGTGACTTGAATTCCAGCCCTGCTCTACCTCCTAGCCACCTCTGCAGCCTGTTAAGCAACTCTCGACAAAAGTCAGCCTCAATTTGGGCTTTGAACGTGGACAGCAGTCCCTCTTCCTCTTCCACTCTTCCACTCCCTTCTTCCTCTTGAGCCATGAACACTTTATATGTCCTCCCATCATTACTTTTTCTGTGCTGAATATTAGTTTCTGGTTGCCTTGGTCTACCTCCCTGACTGCACTCTGAGTTTCTTGAAGTCAGAAACCACATCTTGCAAATAATTCAGTTCCTAGAGCCTTGAAACATTTGTTAAATGAAGCCACGCATGCTTGAAAAAAAAAAATAGAATAAAAAAGAGCAGGCTGACTGTTTTACATCACCAAACCTAAACTTTCTAAAATAGTAAGTGGCCCAACACCCTTTCAAAATGGCCAGAAAAAGATTTCTCGTTATAGATGATGCCATAGATTTCTGATGCATCTCTCTAAGGGCTGTGATGTTGGACTCCTGCATGAGAAGATCGAGGGTTATCTCCACCACATAGTTTCGTGCAGTGCCCTGCAAGAAGAGCACTACTGAGACAGGAAGCTGACTCACCTCATGATAGAGGCTAGGAATTCTGGGTAAGATAGCAGACATGTAGCCAACTAACGAAATGGAAACAAAAATTCATTAAGCACGCTAGATGTTATTTCACTTAACTTCACCATAATCACGGCCACCATGAGACACAACTCTGGGGGCACCACGCATAGCATAGTCTAATACGAAGGGCATCTCCTAACCTGTACAGGGTTCACTTCAAAGGTGTTATAATCTCCATTTTATGGATTAGCAACCTGAGGCTCTGAGAAGTCAAGGGAAGTGCCCAAGCTCATAGAGCTGAGGAAATGGTTGCACTGAGGTTCAAATCCAAGTGGACTTGATTCCATAACCCATGTCCTTTCCAGTACAACATGCACAGAACTGCAAAAAGCTCTGGTAAATAGATTTCACTGAGCAAATAGAGACTGAATAGTCCTCTTTATTTCTGAGTAAACACCTACTTTGTTTTCTCAGAATTTATTGTGTAACTGAATGGAAACTGGAAGCACTTTGAACTCAAATAATGTCTGTATCTTCTGGAAAACATTACATTCTTTCCCCAATCACTGGGTTTATTTACAATAATAAATCAAAGCAATCACCTCCAGGGTTTTGCTAACCCACTAGGGGTCTGAGGTCCCTTCCCATGGAGCCCGCTCCTAAGGATATCAGGAAAAGGTAGTAGGAGTACTGGACTGGGTGTTCACAAAACCTGGGTTCTTATCCCCATTCTTGGTGACCTTGGGCAGGTCACTTAATATTTCTGCCCCTGAGTTTTTCAGAATAATTATCTCTTCCCTATGTGATTTGCAGAGTGTTGGGAGGGCAAACCAAGAGGATGGTATTCATTGGATTTGAACTAGGTAAGCAAAAAGGCACAGGAGGCGTTCTGAACAGACAGGAGAGCAGCAGCTCAGCCTGGGGGCCATGTGGAGGTGATACGGGTAGTGAAGACAGTGGTGTGAAGCCACAGCCATGACTCAGCAGCCCTGAGCTCCAGGCTATTCCCTGGGAATCCTCCATGAACTGACATCCAGCTCATTCCTGGAATCCATCGGCAGTACCAACCAAAGCAGTGCTTCCACCATCCCAGACCTCAGGAACCAGTGACTCTGGGAACGATGGGCTCCTATCTTAGGTTGCTGAAGTTGTGGAAATGATTAAATGTACACAGTGGAAGAAGAATTCAGATATAAGATCATGAAGTGGAGGGTGGAAGCTTGTTGTATTACCAGAAACTAAGGAATTCAATTTCCACAGACACCCAACACAGGTAATCACATGACCATATGACAACTGAAGAAGAACTAGAGGAAAGAAGGAAAGTGGCATTTAAGGAGGGCCTACTACATGGTAGTCACTTTCCTTGCAATATCTCATTGAACCTTTACTACAACACTATGATAGAGATATTGACAACCCTATTTTAGGAAATGAAAAAAACTGAGGCTTAGCAAAGTTATAGGGTTTCTCCAATGTCAACAGCAAGTCAGTTCGAGAACCAGAATTCCAGCCCAGGTCTGTCTGACTCTAAAAGTTCATAATCTTTCCACCCAAGGACATGCATCTGTGATAACGGACAGTGAGAAGTCAGTGTGATCAAGTCGGACTCAATGTCACTAGAGAGGCAACTTCGTCTGTCAGACAGTCGCAGACAAGCCACCTTCACCATCAGTGCTGCACCTGCCATCCCTCCTGTGCACTGTGTTACCACTCAGGGGTACTTTCCATATTGGTAAGGTTTTCCAGACCTATTATACTCCTGTGAGATAAGCACAGCAGATTTTATGAGCTCCATTTATAGCTGAGTATAGTGAGGTTTGGAAATACAAATAATTTTCAAAGTTGCATGAGTCATTTGGAAATAGTGGACTTGGAACTTGACTTTGACATGTCTGAATGAAACAAGATGGCAGGAAGGGCCTGATTCACTGTCACAGGAGTGGAGGCTCAGGGAGCAGCTGCCCAGTACCTACTCTCCGAGGTGTGGTTTCCCAGGAAAGAAGACTTCCTCCAAACAGCTCAGTCCAGCAACAGTCTTGCAACCATCAGACAGCCTCAGCCTTCACGGCCTGTGCCCTGTCATGGCCTCAGGGCACTCATCTGAAATCTCGCATAAGGGCTCATGTGGTCCCTTGACACCACCGTTGGTTGAGGCTCCAAGTCCACCAGGTGGCTGGAGTTTCTGGTCACAGGCACTTATAACTGCAAGACCCCTTCTCATCTCTCAAATTGAAGAAGGCAGAGGCTGAAGAAGCTTTCTCTAAATGGCATAACCAAGGGAAAAGAGTAGCAAACTTTTCTCTACAAATGTTTTGGAAAAACACACTAAGCTTTGAATTTTCCAATTACACCAGACTGTGTTAAGCCTCCAGGTGTCTGCACTGCTGCACTCTTTTCTCCTTGTCCATGTGCTTGCCAGCTCTGACAATATCAGCTTTCTGCTTCTGAAGGTCAGTGGAGGCCACCTCCCCTTCCGCATTATCCCTGCTCCCCTTTGCTGCCAGCCAGAGCTTTGTAATGCTTGCTTTTCATGCCTGACTTTGCTGCTAAAGGAAAACTCCTCCTGGCATGCTTTCTGAAACCCTAGTACCCAGCACAGTGCCTGGACCAGAGCGCATACTCAATGAAAGATTATTGAACTGAGCAATTGTATCAGAGAATCTTTACAATCATCATGAGGCTTCTAGAGGAAGAACACAGCAACTTGCATTATCACCTTCAAAGAACTGGCCAACACTGAACCGGCAGAAATTAATGCTCAAAGCAAGGAAATCCTGTCCCGATCCACCCATCACGACATACTCAGTATCAGTTGCATTCGTGGCAGGTAGTAGGTACTCAGAACGGTTGACTGAAATACAGAATAACTTAAATCTTATATAGTTAATAGAAATGTACAAGCCATTTCTCTACACCCCCCAACCAAGCCCACACTGAATCAGCAGTTAAAGAGGACTAAAAAATACATACAAAAAGAAAACAGCAAAGCTGGAGCCAGATACTGAGATCCTGAGATTCCCTGCCAGCACATCTGCCACACCAGCTTTTACTCAGGAATGTACCCCTTTGCTAGCCCATGCCTCTGTGTGTTCCTTACCTGCTTCTGGCTAATCCCCCCACGGGCGGCAGGCCCTTCAGGTCCTCAGGAATCAGCACTATTCTCCATGGGAAGAAAGATTTATTGGGTCTGGAGGCCAAGGCCCATTTTTCTCAGGATGATCAAAACTCATCTGCAAAGGCAAAAAATAAGAGACAGAAAGAGAGGAGGTGAGAGCTGTTTTCCAGCAGAGGCAGTGTTAAACATTAACAAGATGGAAAGGTGCTTATGCAGACCTAGGCTAGGTCTCAATCCAGGAAGCCTCCAGGGCTCAGGAAAAAGAGAGAGAGAAGAGCCTATTAAAGGTGCAATGCTCTGGATCTGTGAACAGCACAGATAGCCTAGAAATAGACTTGACACTGGCCAGGTGTGGTGGCTCACACCTGTAATCCCAGCACTTTGGGAGGCCGAGGCGGGCGGATCAGGATCATGAGGACAGGAGATCAAGACCATCTTGGCTAACACGGTGAAACTCCGTCTCTATTAAAATACAAAAAAAATTAGCTGGGCATGATGGTGCACACCGGTAGTCCCAGCTACAAGGGAGGCTGAGGCAGGAGAATTGCTTGAACCCGGGAGGCGGAGGTTGCAGTGAGCGGCGATCACGCCACTGCACTCCAGCCTGGGCAACAGAGAGAGACTCTGTCTCAAAAGAAAAAAAAAAAAAAAAAAGAAATAGACTTGACACCAGATAAGAATGGGCTAGAAAGCTAAAGCGGCCACCATGGACCAACCTGGGAAGAACAGATTGTTTAATTGCTGGCTTGGAGATAAATAGGGAGTAATTAGGTCCATCCTGAAATAAACTTCAGACAGATTTTCAAAAAATTATTTATTTTCAAAGAATATTTAATAATATGTGAAAGTTCAATCAGTATAATTGTAACTGAAAAAATAGGTTATAAAACGGCAAATACTATCCAAATTCAGAAAAAAAAATACATTTAGAAAAACATGAAAAAGTACTAGAAAAAAGTACACCCAGAATGGTAATAATAATAGATGTTTTCATTTTTTATCATTTTACATATATTCCAAAATTTCTAAAATGTACATCCATTATTCTTTGACTTTGAAAAAATGTACAAAAGTATAAAAATGTAATTTTAAAAAGCTAAAAATAAGCCAGGCATGCATGCCTGTGTCCCAGTTACTCAGGAGGTTGAGGAAGGAGGATCATTTGAGCCCAGGAGTTAGAGGCTGCAGTGTGCTATGAGCGCCACTGCACTCCAGCCTAAGTGACAGAGTGAGACCTGTCTCTAAACAAACCAACAAAAAACAGCTAAAAATATAAATATATACTTGTCAGCTCTTTCTTCTTTTGATGCGATGTAGGAAAATAGCAAAGGAAAAGTTTAATACATTCAGCTGCAAGAAAATTTCAACATCTATACAATGAAAAATACTGTAACTACAATAAAAAGGAAAAGTCAAAATATAAAAAGGGTTAATATAATAAAAGTCTCCCAAAATAAAGAGGTAATCAACATGAACAGACTAATCACAAAATAAAAAGCACAATTAACAAGCATATAAAGTTATGATTAATCTTGAGAGAAACCCAAGAGGGGCAACTAGAATACTAAGAAACTAGTTTATAGAATTTACATTAGTCCGCAGTTTTCTACATGATAATACTCATTGCTGGACAGATTATAATTAAATTGATATACATTCAAAGGATCATATAAATTAATTTAATCTTTCTAGAATGTATTCAGGCCATAGAATTAAGAGCTCCTGACCATGGACCATGCTACTGTACTTCTAGGAAATAAGAGTGAATAAATAAATAATTCAAAAGAAAAAAGATTACATACTCCAGTTTCCCCACATGTAAAATGATTCTCTACATTACATAGTTCTGATGACAAATGAAACAGGATTAATGAGATAAAGAATATGAGTTCTATAAAGCAATATGCATGCAAAGAAGCAAAGGGTTTTTTTAAAAAATAATTTTAACTTTTATGTTAGATTCAGGGGGTATGTATGCAGGCTTGTTACCTGGTATATTGCACAATGCTGAGGCTTGGGGTATGATTGATCCTGCCATGCAGGTACTGAATAATTCATTTTTTAGCTCTTTCCCCAGCCTCCCCCGTCTTGTAGTCCCCAGTGTTTATTATTGCCACCTTTATGTCTATCAGCATTCATTGTTTAGTTCCCACTTATAAGTGACAACATATGGTATTTGGTTTTCTGTTCCTGCATTATTAATTTGCTTAGGATAATGGCTTCCAGCTGCATCCATCTTGCTGCAAAGGGCATGGCTTTGTCCTTTTTCATGGCTGTGTACTATTCCACGGTGTATATGTACCACGTTTTCTTTATCCAGTCTACCACTGATGGGCACCTAGGCTGATTCCATTCTTTGCTATGGTGAATAGTGCTGCAATAAACACACAAGTGCATGTCTCTTTTTGGTAGAAACATTTATTTCCTTTTGGATATATACCCAGTAATGTGATTGCTGAGTTGAATGGTAGTTCTGTTTTTAAGTTTTCTGAGAAATCTCCAAACTGCTTTTCATGGTGGCTGAACTAATTAACATTCTCAACAACAGTGCGTAGGTGTTCCCTTTTGCCTGCAGCCTCCCTAGCATCTGGTGTTTTTTGACTTAATAATAGCCATTCTGACTGATGTGAGGGGGTATCTCACTGTGCTTTTGCTTTCTTTTCTCTAATAATTAGTGATACTGAGCATTTTTCATGTTTGTTGGCAGCTTATATGTATCTTTTGAGAATTGTCTGTTCATATCTTTTGCTCACTTTTTAATGTTATTTGTTTTTTGCTTGTTCAGTTGTTTAAGTTTCTTATAGACTCTGGATATTAGACCTTTGTTGGATGCATAGCTTGCAAATATTTTCTTCCGTTCTGTAGGTTGTCTGTATATTCTGTTGATAGTTTCTTCTGCTGAACAAAAGCTCTTTAGTTTAAATTAGATCTGACTTGTCAATTTTTGTTTCTGTTGCAGTTGCTTTTAAGTACTTTGTCATAAATCCTTTCCCAAGGTTGATGTCCAGAATGGTGTTTCCTAGGTTTTCTTCCAGGATTCTTATAGTTTGAGGTCTCACATTTAAATCTTTAATTGATCTTGAGTTAATTTTTGTATATAGTATAAGGAGGGGATCTAGTTTCATTCTTCTGCATATGGCTAGCCAGTTATTCCAGCATCATTTATTGAATAGGGAGTTCTTTCCCCCGTTGCTTATTTTTGTTGACTGTGTTAAAGATCAGATGATTATAGGTATGTGGCTTTATTTCTGGATTCACTATTCTGCTCCATTAATCTATATGTCTGTTTTTGTACCAGTACCATGCTGTTTTGGTTACTGTAGCCTTACAGTGCGGTTCTAAGTCAGGTACTGGAATACCTCTGAATTTGTTCTTTTTGCTTAGGATTGCTTTAGTTATTTGTACTCTTTTTTGATTACACATGAATTTTAGGATAGTTTTTTTCTAGTTCTGTGAAAAATGACATTGGTAGTTTGATAGGAACAGTGTTGAATCTACAGATTGCTTTGGGCAGTGTGGCTGTTTTAATGATATTGATTCTTTCAATCCATGAACACGAAATGTTTTTCCATTAGTTTGTGTCATCCATGACTTCTTTCAGCAAGGTTTTGTAGTTCTCCTTAGAGAGATATTTCACTTATTTGATTAGATGTATTCCTAGGTATTTAAAATTTTGTTGCAACTATTATAAATGAGATTGTGTTGTTGATTTGACTCTCAGCTTGAAAATTACTGGTTATGGAAATGCCATGAATTTTTATACACTGGTTTTGTATCCTGAAACTTTGCTGAAGTTGTTTATTAGTTCCAGAAGCCTTTTGGCAGTGTCTTTATAGTTTTCTAGGTATAGAATCATTTTGTCAGCAAAGACAGATAGTTTGACTTCTTTTCCTATTTGGATGCCTTTTGTTTCTCTTGTTTGATTGCTCTGGATAGCACTTCCAATACTATATTGAATAGAAGTGGTGAGAGTGGGCATCCTTGTCTCGTTTCAATTCTCAAGGACAATGCTTCCAGTTTTTACCCATTCAGTATGATATTGGCTGTGGGTTTGTTATAGATGATTCTTATTATTTTGAGGTATGTGTCTTTGATGCCTAGCTTCTTGAAGGCTTTTATAATGAAAGGATTTTGAATTTTATCAAAATCTTTTTCTGCATCGATTGAGATGATCATATGGCTTTTGTTTTTAACTCCGTTTATGAGGTGAATCACATTTATTAATGTGTCTATGTAGAACCAACCTTCCATCCCAGGAATGAAGCCTACTTGATCACAGTGAAATAACTTTTTGATGTGCTGCTGGATTCGGTTTGCTAGTATTTTGTTGAGGATTTTTGCAACTATTTTCATCAGGGATATTGGCCTGTGGTTTTCTTTTTTTACTGTGCCTTTGCCAGGTTTTGGTATCAGGGTAATGCTGGCTTCATAGAATGAGTTAGAGAGGGATCTGTCTGCCTCACTTTTTTGGAATAATTTCAGTAGGATTGGTACCAGCTCTTTTTTGTATGTCTGATAGAATTTGGCTGTGAATTTATCTGGTCCAGGGCTTTTTTTGGTGGTAAGTTTTTTATTACTGACTCAATTTCAGAGCTTGATATTGGTCCGTTCAGGTTTCAATTTCTTCCTGATTCAGTCTTGAAAGATTGTGAGTTTCCAGGAATGTGTCAATTTATTCTAGATTTTCTACTTTGTGTGAACAGAGGTATTAATAATACTCTCCAAAGATCTTTCATATTTCTGTGGGATTAGTTGTAATGTCATATTTGTCATTTCTGATTGTGATTATTTGTATCTTCTCTCTTTTCTTCTTTGTTAATCTAGCTAGTGGTTTACCAAACTTGTTTATCCTTTCAAAGAACCAACTTTTGGTTTTGTTGATTCTTTGTATGGATTTTTGAGTCTCAATTTTGTTCAGTTTTGCTCTGATTTTAGTTATTTTTTTCTTTTTCTGCCAGCTTTGGGGTAAATTTTTTTTCTAGTTCCTCTGGGTGCAATATTAGGTTGTTAATTTGAGATCTTTCTAACTTTTTGAAGTAGATGTTAAGCACTACAAACTTTCCTAATAACACTGCCAAAAATAAAAATTTTTAATGTCAAACTTATTTATCAAGGTGAAAATCTGCTAACAACTAAGCATCCAGCAATAAGGAAGTAAGAAAACCATGGTATAGCCACCTAAAATAATTTATATAATTGTGTATGAATTTATATAGTAATAGGAAAGAAAATACTTAAAATCTTATAATGAAAAAAGCAAAACAGAAAATGTTATCTGCGTACTCAGATGGCGACTTAAAAGATATGTATATCCAACTGTCTAGAAAAAATGTAAATGGTTGAGACTTGAATACCATTGACGGATAAACTGATGAAAGATTAATTCTTATCAGTTTGACTTCCTTTATTATTTTATTCTTTGTTTTTGAGATGGTGTCTCTCTCTGTCGCCCAGGCAGAAGTGGTGCAGTCTTGGCTCACTGCAAGCTCCACCCTGCAGGTTCATGCGATTCTCCTGCCTCAGCCTCCCCAGTAGCTGGGTAATATAGGCATCTGCCACCATGCCCGGCTAATACTTGTTTTTAGTAGAGATGGGGTTTCACCATGTTGGCCAGGCTGGTCTTGAACTCCTGATCTCAGGTGATCTACCCACGTCGGCCTCCCAAAGTGCTAGGATTACAGGCGTGAGCCCCCACGCCTGGCCAACTTCCTTTATTATTTTTATTATGTTACTTGAATAATTAAAGCAAAACCCTTAGGGACAATACTAAAAATACACTTCAACCTTGTGTATCAACTTGGTGCACAATATTAACCTGGCTGCAAGGCCTGTCCTAGGAGATCTAGCATTAACAGAACTAAGAGGAAGCCATATGGACATACTTAACTTCACCCCATGAACCAAAAGAAAATCCTCTGTTGAAGGCTAGGAATTCAGGTTGGGAGAACCCCAGCTTTTCATGACCAGGAGGAAGGCAGGCAGGCAAACCCTAGGTATGACTACCAGGGAAAAAGTGAGAAGTGCCACTCTGCCCTGTGTCAAAACATTTGGGGCTCTCCTCATCAGCTCAAAGAAGAACAGTTTTCTGGGCAGCATCCTTGGAAGAGTCAGCAAATTTCTCTGATAGTTATCCCTCTGACATTTTCACAGCATGAATTTCCCTTGTGGCATGAGTGTTTGTAATTATGCAGGCATTCATTTAGTATTTGATTAGTCTGTCTCCTTCCACTAAAAATATAAGCTTCATAAATAGGAATCTTGTCAACCTTCTTCTCTATTATTTCCAGGGAGTATCTCTAAACACTAGATGAATGTCTAGCACTTAATAAGCTCTCAGTATGCATTTGTTGAATGAATAAATGGGTGACGGGTTCACAGCTCTTACTCCTGGCATCACTCATGGAAGAGGCTCTTTCTTAGCCCCCTGTAGAAAACACTGTGGGCAGTCACCAGACTTTTGGATGATACCTCTTGCCTGTGAATGCTGGTTTGCTGCCATCCTCCAGCTGGCAGCCAGGACATGAAACTTTTTGTTTGATACAGCCCACAGACAACAGAAATGTGCATCAATCCCAGCTCTTCCTCCCTCACATCAACTGCATCTGCTCAAAAAACCTTGCCCTCTAAGAAGATAAAAATCACTCTCCATTTTTGATTTTCAAAAATCAACCAATTGAAACAAAAGTGGTGCAACTATCTAGATTTATCATAGGTGATGAGGGCTTTCCAAAAATAGTCCCTGCTGCTGAAGAGATAGCAGCACTACTCATCTTCAACCAGCTGTAGAAGTGATAACAGAACCCTCAACTCTCTGGGTGAGAAACTTTAGCAATCCTGGCAATAATAGCTACCATTTATTTAGCACTAGCTATGTGCCAAGCACTGACTATAGCTTAGGGATGAACAATACAAGCTTTGGAATCAGATTTATCAAGACAAGAGCCCAAACTGCCTTTCAGCAGGTACCTGACTTTGAGCAAGTTACTCAACCCCTTAAGACTCAAGATTTAAGACATCTTTATTTATAAAGTAGAAATAGTAATAATAACAAGTCCTACCTCATAGTGTGATTTACAGAATCAAGTAAAATAATCCACTCGGCCAGGTACTGTGGCTCATGCCTGTAATCCCAGCACCTTGGGAGGCTGAGGCAGGTGGATGACTTGAAGTCAGGAGTTCGTGACCAGACTGACCAACATGGTGAAACCCCATCTCTACTAAAAATACAAAATTAGCCGGCCGTGATGGCATGTGTCTGTAATCTTAGTTACTCGGGAGGCTGATGTAGGAGAATCACTTGAACCCAGGAGGTGGAGGTTGCAGTGAGCCAAGATCACACCACTGCACTGCAGCCTGGGTAACAGAGCGAGACTCCATCTCAAAAAAAAAAAAGATAATCCACTCAAAGGGATTACAACAGTCACCATCCCTTCCTCTGTGGATACCATTACTACCCCCATTTTTACAAACAGGGAAACTGAGACAGGGAAGATAAATAATTTGCCCAGATTAAGTAGAATGGCACTCTAAATGTCGAAGATTCTTTCATGCCTTTGCAGCTCTGCACAAGAAGTTCTTCAGCATAGTGTGGTTTCCTATGCTGTTCCCATGGGGCCATGCCCACTCAGCTTCCAACACCAGCTCAAGTGCTCCTTGACTCTCAAGCTTCCTTGGCCTCACAGAGATGATCAGCACAACTCCATAGTGACTATTCTTCCCCTCATCAAACTATGTGACATTTATCTGTTTGCAGATCTGTCCCAACCAGATTGAGAGCTCCTGGGCCACAACTAGGAAATGTTCAGTCATGTCTGAATGCAAGAATGAAGCTAGCTCCTGACACCATCCCTCCCCACTGCCCACTGCCTTCAATTGCTACAGCCACTCCCTCCCACCTACCCACTCATCACCTTCAGTTGCCAGAATCACCTTGATGGCACCATCATTGCAAATGTTCATTTTGCCTGTTGGATACACTGAATGACAGGGAATTTACTACCGCCCCAGACCACACACAACTGTGCGAGTAGCTCTGCCTCTTAGAAATATATTAAAGTTAATGAAAATCACCTTCCCTGTAAAAATAAATCCAGTGTTGCAGCCGGGCACGGTGGCTCACACCTGTAATCCCAGCACTTTGGGAGGCCAAGGCAGGCAGATCACTTGAGGTTAGGAGTTTGAGACCAGCCTAGCCAACGTGGTGAAACCTCATCTTTCCTAAAAATACAAAAATTACCTGGGTGGGGTGGCGGGCACCTGTAATCCCAGCTACTCGGGAGGCTGAGGCAGGAGAATCGCTTGAATCCAGGAGGCGGAGGTTGCAGTGGGCTGAGATTGCACCACTGCACTCCAGCCTGGGCAACAGAGCAAGACTCTGTCTAAAAAAGAAAATAAAAAATGAATAACTATAAACCCAGTGTTTTAAGCTCTACTCACTGGAGCCACATAGACTCAGATGGAGAACCTCTAACACTTGTTGCCTCTAGCAAGTGTTAGAGTGAACCTCTAACACATGCTATTTGTCAGGCTCAAAGTGAAGAGCGTCACATGCATCAATGCATGTCATCCTCACAGAGACCCTGTGCAGACAACGCCATCTACGACCCCACTTACCTGGCTGCAGCCATCTTCTCCCCCACCCAAAATACCGTGCTTCATTGCCTGAATATTTTAGCTCCAACACTGTTTCTATCATAACTCTTTGTGATATTAATATCCACTTATAGGATATTCTAGTCCTCTGGCCTCACAGTCCTTTGATCTCCTCTACCCCAGTGATTGTGACCACGGCCACTCACTCCCAGAGTCGTATCTCTGATCTTGTTATTTCCCAACAATACCTTCCATAATCTTGAGTTCAGGCATCTCATCTCCAATTACCACTCCTGTCTATGCAGCTTATTCCAACTAGTACCCCAACTCCAACAAGCTTCTGTGGTTAATCCTTCCACCTGTCACTGTTCCTCACTTTCCTCATATTCTTACTTCCCTTCCTACACAGCTTAAATTCCATGGTCAAAATCATTAAAATGAGTCCTTTGCCCTCTTTGATCACACATGTTTGGCTAAAACTCAATCCTGGTTAAATCCAACCCTCTGTTCTGCTCCACACCAGCAAACATGCAACTGAGCACGGCTAGAGAAAATTGTACAACAATGCTTACTGACTTCACTTCAAGTTCGTGATCACTAACTGCCAGGAGGTCCTTAATGCTTTTCAGAAATCATATGCTACTTTTCCAGTCTATTCATCTGGCACTCGCCCACTATTTGACTTCCTCCTTTCAATCTCACTCTCCTGTGATGAATTTGCTACTTGTTCGTGGAGAAAACAAAAGCTGCCAGATTAGAACTTCCTCAAACTCCCTAACAGAGCCCCCTTTATCTGCATTTATGTCCATATGCCTCGTTACTATAGATGAACTGGCTATGTCCAACACTTGCGATAACCAACACTTGTCCACTAGATCCTACACATTATTGTTTACTTAAGAAAGTTGTTCTAGAAAACCTCACCCCTTTGTTTAATCGATAACTATCCCTCTCTCAAAGATTACTCCCATCAACATATAGACACGCTGCTGCTCTTAAAAAGCAAAATCAAAACACCTCTCATGAGTCAAGCAGCCATGACCTGACCCTGATCAGTCTTTTAGCATCATTAATAGTGAGACATCTAGATAGTGTGTGCCTTCTGATGTGACGTGATATGAAGCACCTATGAAAAATTCTTTTTTTTTTTCTAGAGACAAGGTCTTGCTTTGTCACCCAGGCTGGAGTACAGTGGCACAATCTCCGTTCACCACAACCTCCGCCTCCCAAGTTCAAGCGATTCTCCTGCCTCAGCCTCCGGAGTAGCTGGGATCACAGGCATGTACCACCACGCCCTGCTAACCACCTATGAAAAATTCTTGCCCAGAATGTTTAATCTGTATATTATCAAGCCGTCATACACAATTCCAGTTTTTAGGAAATACAGAAGAAAGAAGAACAAGTTAAATAGCACCATAGGAAAATTATCAGACAAATCCAGAAGGTAGGACTTCCTATGGGACAACTGAACGGGTTTCATCAACAAGTAAATGGGAATAAAAAACAAATGGCTTCGCAGATATAATAATATGTAATATGTATACCTTGTCTGAATCTTGGTTTGATTCACCTTGGGGACAAATGGCGATATTTGAACATAGATTGGTTATTATATGATATTAAGAAATTATTGTTAATTTTGTTAGGTGTATAAAAGTATTATGGTCATATAAAGAAAAAGTCCTATGCATGTGAAGTAGTAAGAGATGAAATCTACTTTAAAAATCTACTTTAAAATACTCCAGTCAAAAAATAGATTCAGCAAATATGAAAATAATGCAATGTCATTTTTTGGATGTATTCAAATTAAGCTATGTAACAAGACTGATTTTCAAACTCCTTTCTTCTTAGACAATGATATAGTTTGGGAGAGGGGAGAGTTTTAAAGAGCTTGAAGAAAAAATTCACGATAGACAATTGTTTCTGTTTTACTCAAGGAATTAACTAAAAGATATATGACTTTAGAGAAGTCATATATTGAGTCATTCATTGCATGAATTCTAAATAAACTCCACTTCCCTGCCCTGACCCTAAACCTCTTGACTTCATTTCTCTTCTTTAAAATGCCTTATTTCTCTTTCCTTTACAGTGAAACTCCTTGAAAGACTGTCCATAGTCTTGTTTGCAATAGCTATCTTCCCACTCTCACTTGAACCCACTCCAACCAGGCCTCCCCATCTCCATGAACCTGATCTTGTCAGAGTCACAAGGACCTCCACGATCTCCACATTGCTAACCAAGTGGTCAATGTTCAGTCTTCATCTTATTCAGCTCATCAACAGTCCATAACTTCCTCTTCCTTGATGCATATTCTTCACCTAGCTTCCAAAACCTATACTTCTGGTTTTTCTCTGCCTTACCAGTAAAGCCTTACTGGTCTCGTTGCTGGCTCCTTCTCTTCTACCCCACTTTATGCACAGAAATGCCCTAGATCTGCCCTTTTTCTATACTCACTCTCTACTGCTTGTGAGCACCTTGTGGTCAGCTCTCCACCTACCCAGCCCCCTGCAGTTTGCACTCAATACCTGTTTGTTGAAGTGCACTGAGTCGGGAAAGTAGGTTCTGTCAGTGAGCTTCTACAGAAAGGAAGCCTTTGAAAATTTTTTTTGAGAAAAGAAGACGGGGCAAGAAGGGGGGCTGGAATAAAACACTGCACTCACTTCACTATTTACCCTCTTATCTATTATCTGTAGAGAGGAGGCAACATTGAGGAGCACAATGATTCTCAGACTTAGAGCACATCCAAATTATTAAAATCACTTGTTAAAATGCGGGTTCCTGAATTCTGTCTCAATCATTCTGATTCAAGTAGTCTGGGAGGTTGGGGGAATAGTGGGGGGAAGTTGGAAATCTGCATTTAATAAGCACCCCAGGTAATTAATTCTCAGGCAAGTGGTGAGAAACAGGTCGCTGAGAACAGTGCTACTGAAAGTGAGATCTGCAGAGAAGTGCTAGGCTAAGAAAGCTTTTCAAGATGCAAGATGAGAAAAGTACAGAAATGGAGTGTAAGTGACTTTTACAGTAATTTTAAGGAGTAATTTTATGCCTGTTAAATCAATACTTTTTAAAATGGGGCTTGTATTTCAAATGTCCTTTTTCTCATTTCATGATTCGGGAATCCATGCTTTTATTTATTTATTTTTTATTTATTTATTTATTTTTTTTTTGAGATGGAGTCTCCCTCTGTCACCCAGGCTGGAGTGCAGTGGTGAGATCTCGGCTCACTGCAAGCTCTGCCTCCAGGGTTCACTCCATTCTCCTGCCTCAGCCTCCCCAGTAGCTGGGACTACAGGTGCCCGCCACCATGCCCGGCTAATTTTGTTTTTGTGTTTTTAGTAGAGATGGGGTTTCACCGTGTTAGCCAGGATGGTCTCGATCTCCTGACCTCATGATCCACCCGCCTCGGCCTCCCAAAGTGCTGGGATTACAGGCGTAAGCCACCATGCCTGGCCCCATTTTTATTGTATTTTACGAAACTACTGATGTGAGAGGAATTGGGGAAAAAATTTGGTTCTTCACCACCAATAGTTTGAGAAGCCTTGGCTTTGGAGAAACAGTTCAATCAGGCTCTAGTCTCAAAAAGCTAGATTGAAATCCTGGCTTTTGTACCGTAAGTTATCTTAGGCCAATTAGTTAATTTCTGTGAACCTTGTGTCTTCATCTGCGAAGGATAACAATACTTAAAAGGTTGCCCCTGCAGGGCTGTGCTGACAATTTAATGATAGATTCTTATCACTTTATTTTAGCTAATAATGAATGAGCTTTTACTATGTGCTAAGTAATTTACAGGCAGTAAAGGTCCTGTAATTTGGTGAAGCTCATTTAATTCCTGCAGCAACAACAGTGCCCAAGGCAAGGACTGTTATCACCATGTGCTTCACAGAGTCCCCAGAGGAGCCTGCCCAGGCTGTCTGGCTCCACCACCCCAGCTCCTACCCACTGAGTTCTATCAAGTGGGAACCAACATGGGTCAAAATATTAATCATTTGTCAAAACATTTCTGACAAGTCACTATTTTGCTCAAAAGCACAGCAAAGGTCGGAAGCACGATATGCAACAAGAAACCGACTTGTAGCTGGTGAATCTGAGAAGACAGTGAAAGAAAGGAAGCCATGAGGGGCGCGCAGTGCCTGAGAGGCTGTGACTGTTAGCAAGTGTTTACCTGAGGACAGGCCCACCTGCACGGCTCATGGTGGGGAGGGGGAGATCCTGCCCAGAGCAAAGCCCTGAAGATAAAGGGCTTTCACTCCTGCCAAGGGTCTCTTACCAGAGATTACATCTTTTCCCAGCCAGGCAGCACTGATAATGAAGTCCTCAGAACATTTCCCTGAGTACATTTCTCCGAGTACATTTCCCCAGAGGTTTTCTAAGAGTCTGGAGAACAGAAATTTGTTGGGGGGTGTTGTGTCCCCACCATGAGGTCAGGCTGCGGTCCCTGACCAGAGCCAACCACTCGGAACTAATTAGGAGAGCTCTGAACTCCAGATTGACACAGCCATGGCAAAGGGAAATCATGAGCCATTTGCTACTGTTTTCAACCTTGCACCCCATGCACAGACAGAGAGACATGTATTCGTAGAAATATCTGCCTTCCTATTTGACGGGTGCCTGGCAAAAAGTAGGCCTTTCGTGCCCCATGAATTCCCTTTCTGTACAATGCCCACTCCCCACTACACACCCCAGCCTCAGTAGGCATCTCCCACATGCTCACCACACAATTTGCACTCCGCTTGGTAAATCAGCATTAAGCAGAGGAGAGCGCAGGAAGGGCCTATATAGAGAGTTGAAAAAACACTTCACCCCTCCCCAGCAACACAGCCACCCACTCTTTCCTCCACATCCCTACACTACACCACACCCCTATGCTACAGAGAGGCAGAGAAGGAAGAAAATGGGCCCGCCATCTCCTCAGAAAGAGGAACTGTCTCACCTCCTAATCTTTACTACACTGCTTCGATTTTTCCTGGAGTAATTTAAAGCAAACGCCAGACTTTGTATCAGTTTCTTGCTACCAGCTCTTCCCAACTGCGGATCCAACAAAAAATTAAGCCTTAATGTCCTAAGACCTCCATTGTATGCAATGCATCAACTAACTCCCATGGCATCTAGAATTACCTATGTACCACCCCTGGGAGAACCGCACCACCCCTGGGAGAATTGTACCACCCGGGAGAGAATTGTACCAACCCTGGGAGAATTGAGAACGTAGACCCTCAGATTCTCTACACTGTGAGACACACACACACAGACACACACACACACGCACCAGGTTCTGCCAGAGAATATACGAATATAAATAATAATTCAATATGATCACAATGCCATTATCACCTAATATCCAATTCACCTTTAAATTTTTACCAATTCTCTCAATAATGTCTTTTACACTAACCTGCTCAAAAGAGGATCCAAACAAGGACGGGACATTTTGTTAAGATGACTGGATGATGTGCCATTTTCAATTCTCTCTTATCTAGAATAGTTTGTCACTCCCTTACTTCTTTTCCATGGAATATATTTGTTGAGAAAACGAAGTCATTTCTCCCGTGGAGTGGCTTATGTTCTGAGCCTGGCTCACGGCTTCCTCAGGGTGTTGTTTAATGTTCTCCTCTCTGCTCTGTGTTTCCTTAAACTGAGTGTTAGATTTCAAGGCTTGTTGAGATTTGGTGGTTTCAAATTCAATGGTTCTCCCAGGCTTTTTTTGTTAAAATATATACACATATACTTTCTCTCTCTATATATATAATACACAATACACATATATGTGTATATATATGTGTGTATATATATAGAGAGTATATGTGTGTGTATATATACACACACACATATATACACATATATATAACATTTAGGCTGGGTGCCGTGGCTCATGCCTGTAATCCCAGCACTTTGGGAGGCAGAGGTGGGCAGATCACAAGGTCAGGAGATCAAGACCATCCTGGCTAACACAGTGAAACCCCGTCTCTACTGAAAATACAAAAAATTAGCCAGGCGTGGCGGCATGCACCTGTAGTCCCAGCTACTTAGGAGGCTGAGGCAGGAGAATCACTTGAACCCAGGAGGTGGAGGTTGCAGTGAGCAGAGATCATGCCACTGTACTCCATCCTGGGCGACAGAGTGAGACTCTGTCTCAAAAAACAAACAAACAAGCAAAACATGTATATATGTATATATATAAAACATATACATATATACCCAAAAGGATCTAAGTCCTGGTAGTCTAAGGGAGTTGGAGGTGAGGAAATGAATAGGGAAGGTTGAGTTCTTCTACTTTGTGGTGGCCCCGGGGCCTGTGAGAAAACTTACACCAATACTCATGCGATAGGTTCATTTTTTTTTTTTTTTATACTTTAAGTTTTAGGGTACATGTGCACAACGTGCAGGTTTGTTACATATGTATACATGTGCCATGTTGGTGTGCTGCACCCATTAACTCGTCATTTAGCATTAGGTATATCTCCTAATGCTATCCCTCCCCCCTCTCCCCACCCCACAACAGTCCCTGGTGTGTGATGTTCCCCTTCCTGTGTCCATGTGTTCTCATTGTTCAATTCCCACCTATGAGTGAGAACATGCAGTGTTTGGCTTTTTGTCCTTGCGATAGTCTGCTGAGAATGATAGTTTCCAGCTTCATCCACGTCCCTACAAAGGACATGAACTCATCATTTTTTATGGCTGCATAGTATTCCATGGTGTATATGTGCAAATTTTCTTAATCCAGTCTATCATTGTTGGACATTTGGGTTGGTTCCAAGCGATAGGTTCATTCTTTCAGCAAATGCTGATTGCCTACTGTGAACCAGACTGCAGACACAGCAGTAGAGAAACCAGCCAGAAATCCCTAACCCCTCCAGCACTCACCTTATAGTGAGGATAAATAAAGAGTCAAACATAAATCCGTGGTGCTTTGCAAGGAGATAACTGATATGCAGATAATTAGAGTAGGGAAGAGAGATAGGGACAGCTTGGAGTGGGTGAGGTGGAGATTTAAATCAGATGATCAGAGAAAGCCTCACTGAGAAGAAGACATTTGAGCAAGGGTTGGAAGGAGGTGTAAACCAAAAATAAAATCCTAAGCCCCCCACTAACCAACTGAATGGACTCCTTTTTGGCCACGGGCACCCCCAGAGAAACCTGGAAAACTGAATTCCCAGTCACGACAGAAAGGAGGTTACACCCTCATCATACCCCTCCCTTTTGGGGTTTAGGCACAAGTGACCAGCATTAAGGTAAAATAGAGATTGTAAGACTGACAAAACAGACCCTTTATGACAATAAGATACCAAACTATACACAATACCTAACGCCATGAAAGGCAAAGATTAAGTCATACCCTACAAACAATACAGTCTCATTAAATGGGTTTTTTAATTAACCCAGTAAAATGTAGCTTACTTTCCAACCTGACTCTGGTATAGTATCACATGACAGCAGACTCTGAAGGAAATTAAAATATTTTACCCCAAAATACATTTTTTTGACATATTTGGAAAAGGCTGCCAGACAGCCTTCGGACTGCAAAGCCGTCTTTGGTGGGGGAAACATGCATCTCCAGAGAATCGATATTAATGTCTCTTCCCTTGCTAAGCCTTTCCCAGATCTAGGAGAGATTAACTGAGAGTCAGACACCCAAAGGTCTGAGAAGAGACAATCACTATCTATTCACCCAGAGGGCTGCTATCTATGAGGCTCCAACCACCCAACCAAGGACCTTGGCCCCCACAACCTCCTTATCTTACTCAGGCATTCCTTCCTACTGACTTCAAGTCACTAGACAATAATTTGACTCTCTCAGCTACGGTTAGCTAAAGAATCCCTAAAACGCGCTTAAGACTTGTAAGGGCCCTCAGCCCTCCCCTAACCCTCAACCCCCCAAGTCCCTGTGTAGGGAAAACTCTCTAGCCATCTTTCCTCTGCTGTCACACCACAACAATCAACACAGAAGATGACTTATGTGACCATATGTGTGGGGGTCCCACCCCAACACCAAGCAGTGACACCACCTTGGTGTCCTCTAATTCAGTTCCAACACTATCTACCTGGAAATAGTGTCAGATCCTACAGATTGAGGGCTTAGTGTGCAAGACATCCCCCCTCCACCAGTCACAAGTCCAGGCCTCCAGAACTTCTTTCTGACCAACCAGCTTCCATTGGGGTTCCCCTCTCTGTGGGTTCAATTAATTTACTGGAGCAGCTCAAAGAACTCAGGGAAACACCCTACTTACATTTACTGGTTTATCATCAAGGATGCTGCAGAGGATACAGATGAAGAGATGCGTAGAGTAAGGTATGGGAGAAGGGATGCAGAGCTTCCACGCCCTCCCTGGTTGTGCAGCCCTACAGGAACCTCCTCCTATTAAGCTATCAGAAAGCTCACCCAACCCTGTCCTCTTGGGTTTTTATAGAAGCTTCCTTGACGTCAGCATTTCTTCCCCCAGGGCATAGGGTAGGAACCTCTCATGGGAAGGTCTTTTTTTTTTCTTTTTTTTTTTTTTGAGACAGAGTCTCGCTCTGTCGCCCAGGTTGGAGTGCAGTAGCATGATCTTGATTCACTGCAACCTCTGCCTCCTGGGTTCAAGCAATTCTTCCTGCCTCAGCCTCCCAAGTAGCTGGGATTACAGGCGCCTGCCATCACACCCGGCTAATTTTTCTATTTCTAGTAGAGACAGGGTTTCACCATGTTGGTCAGGCTGGTCTCGAACTCCTGACTTCAGGTGATCCACCCACCTCGGCCTCCCAAAGTGCTGGGATTACAGGCATGAGCCAGTATGCCTGGCCTCATGGGAGGGTTGTAAGGCCCACAGTCAGGCCAGAAAACATTAAAATCTTGCCTTGGGGCAGGTGAAAGGATGGCAGCAGAGAGATTGTTTCTTAGGGCCTGCCCTTGAAGTCTAAAAAGCCCAACATTCTAGCAAGACTGTAGCAAGGGCTATGGGGCTATGCGCCAGGAAACATGCGTGGAAACCAATACATAGTCCGGGCATGGTGGCTCATGCCTGTATTCCCAGCACTTTGGGAGGCCGAGGCAGGTGGATCACGAGGTCAGGAGATTGAGACCATCCTGGCCAACACGGTGAAACCCCATCTCTACTAAAAATACAAAAATTAGCCGGGCGTGGTGGCATGCTCCTGTAATCCCAGCTACTCAGGAGGCTGAGGCAGGAGAATCACTTGAACCCAGGAGGCGGAGGCTCAGTGAGCAGAGATCACGCCATTGCACTCCAGCCTGGGTGACAGAGCGAGACTCCATCTCAAAAAACAAACAAAAAAAACCACCAATACATATATCCTAACACCACACCCCCTCCCCCACTTTGAGATGTCTCACATTTTTTGGACAGAACTACCAGTTACCTTCCATGTACTGATTTCCAGATATCCTTGCCTATAATGCCTGTCTCCCTAAAATGTATAAAACCACACTGTGGCCCGACTGCCTCAGGGCCACTCACTCAAGGCTTCTTGGGTTTGTGTTTTCTCTAAGCTACAGTAACTCATATTGCCTCAGGATAAACTTCTTGAAAATATTTTACAGAATTTGGTTTTTCTGTTAACAGAGATGAAGGAGGCGACCATGCAGATTTCTGAGAAAAGAGCGTTGCAAGTAGAGGGAACAGCAAAATACCTACACAGGGGCAGCCAGATCATGTGGCGCCTTACACAGGTGTAGGGGTTTTGGCTTTCATCTGATTAAGACTTTGCTGATGTATGTTTCAAAGGCATCACCGGATGCTGCCTTAAGAATCAACTGTAATAAACAGCAGGTCTTATAGATGTTACCAAATTTAATCCTTACCACCACCCTGTGGGGTGGGGTATTAACAATCCTCTTTTTTAAATAAAGAAATTGAAACTCAGAGAGTTTTTAAGTCATTTGCTCAAGATGTCACTGTAAATGGTCAAACCAGGGTGTGGCCAGATTATTCGTTTTTTGTTGTTGTTTTTTTGTTTGTTTTTGTTTTTTTTTTTGAGACAGAGTCTCGCTCTGTTACCAGGCTGGAGTGAAGTAGTGCGATCTCGGCTCACTGCAAGCTCCACCTCCCGGGTTCAAGCAATTCTCTGCCTCAGCCTCCCGAGTAGCTGGGATTACAGGCACCCGCCACCACGCCCGGCTAATTTTTGTATTTTTAGTAGAGACGTGGTTTCACCGTCTTGGCCAGGCTGGTCTTGAATTCCTGACCTCACGATCCACCCGCCTCAGCCTCTCAAAGTGCTGGGATTACAGGCATGAGCCACCACACCCGGCTGACCAGATTATTCTAACCGACAAACTGGTCGTGCTCTTCATCCTATGTCCCTCTACTCAGGCCCTTCCAAGGGCTACTGCGAGCCTCTCTGCTTTATCACATCAACTACAGTTGCTAATCACTGTATTGACCTTCCGGTGACACCTGTTTACTCTGACCTGATCTTCATCTCCTTAATCTTTAGTGCACAAACCTCACCCTCATCTGGACCTTAGAACCCAAACTTTCTGTTCTTAGACTTAGAGTGCTTGACACCCTTTTGCCCCCAGAGGGTACCTCCACAAGCCATAGTGCCTCCGAGAGGGGCTCCATGTGTCCTAGCCGCCAGAAACCCTCTCCCATGAAGGACTCCCATTTCTCTAAGATCTTGGATTCTTAATGTGTGCCACCTGAGCTGCCACTTAATGCTCTGACCCCTCTTTCTCTTTCCTCATATCAGGGATAGCTGGCTGCCCCACCAGAAGTGTGCTCCTTCTGCCATATAGTTATTGCTGTCAATTACTGCCCAGAGAGGGATTGCATTTTACACACACACAAACACACACAGCATATAGATGGGATCATTTTACTAGTTATTGGTAAAGAAATGTGAGCAAAAATAACATACATCACTTCTGGGCCGAGATGGTTAAGATGTGAGTTTATTTGCTCTAGCAGCTAGCATTACCCTATAGAGCTACTCAGTAGAGACTTCCTGAATATTTATTTCTATGGTTTAAAACCATCAACAGAATATTCAGCTATAGATTTTTCATATCTCCTCATCCCAACATTTCACAATCCCAGTGAAATAACAGAAGCACACCCTAATTTAATCAAAGCCGAGAGGTCCTAAATTCTTCCACATCAAATCATACCTCTTGTTTCCCCCGATATGATTCCAAGATTTTGAAAGATGTTGTCAACTAACTTTAATTTAAAATTTGAGTTCTTATTTGTTATCAAATGAACAAAGATACTGTTGCCAATCAGAGGTTCTGAACGGCATGAGATTGCCACGACTACCACAGTCAGTTGATAAAAGTTTAGCATAAAACAAAGAAACTTGATTTTCTTGGCTGCACAGGTTTGCTGTGGTGAACACGCTTCTCCCATCCAGCTTTTCGAGATACTCAAGTGTCTGGTGGATCTCTGGAGGCCCTGGACAAGGGACTCTGGTTTGTGGAGCTTACTCCAATAATCATAACTTTGTGATTACAGCCATAGACACAATTCTTGCTTAGCATACCCCTGTGATGGCTAATACTGAGTGTCGACTTGACTGGATTGAAGGATGCAAAGTATTGATCCTGGGTGTGTCTGTGAGGGTGTTGCCAAAGGAGATTAACATTTGAGTCAGTGGGCTGGGGAAGGCAGACCCACCCTTAATCTGGGTAGGCACCATCTAATCTGCTGCCAGTGCAGCCAGAACAAAAAGCAGGCAGAAGAATGTGAACAGACTAGACTTGCTTAGCCTCCCAGCCTACATATTTCTCCTGTGCTGGATGCTTCCTGCCCTCAAACATCGGACTCCAAGTTCTTCAGCTGTGGGACTCGGACTGGCTTCCCTGCTCCTCAGCCTGCAGATGGACTATGTGGGACCTCACATAGTCCCATGATCGCGTGAGTCAATACTCCTTAATAAACTCCCCTTTATAAATACATCTATCCTATTAGTTTTGTCCCTCTAGAGAACCCTGGCTAATTCACCTCCCAAAAATCAGGTTCTACTGGTTGGCTAGACACAGAAGGGTGCTTAGAAAAACTACCCCCAACAGCCCCTAACTAGGCAAAATTAAGGCATTCTATGTTTCTCCAGAAGAATCTGATTTCATGTGTTTAGAAATCAGGAGAAAAACAATGTAAAATTACGATTTTCCTGGAGTATCAGATCAAACAGATACCAGCCTGCCTCTCCATCTCAGCACTCACCAGGCAAAGGCAGAGTAGCAGTTACATCGGAAACCTGCCTCCTCCGGGACACAGCAGCAGAGCTGTCAAAGATGGGCAAGGAATCAGGCTGCCCGGAATTCTCACATGCTAAGTTGCAAAGGAGAACCAAATGGCAACAAAACAGGAACGATTTCTAGTGAAATACCAAAGATAAGGATTTTCTCTGAAATCCTACTAACGTGGGTCTGATGATTCAAACTCCACTTTAACTGTGTCTTTAGTGAGGACAATGTCTACTAATGTCTTCTTAAACATCATGTCCTCCAGGAATTCCAGGGCTAGGGATTGCGCCAGGCGGCCGTTCTTTCCATCCATGTCCGGCGTGGTTTTCGTGTTATCAATCTGGGCAGGAGGAAGTCTAAGCCAGTCTTCCTTGACATTTTCTAATTGCCAGAATCACTGAAGTGCAACTACCTCTCCTTAAAGTCACCAAGGCAACAACTGTTTACCTCTCTCGTCTTAACAAACTGACGTCATTGCTAGAACCCGTCCAAGGCCAAACGGACCCCCTACAAAGAAAAAGGGGAAGGGAACATGAAGGAGAAAAAGGTTGTTCATGAAGCCATGAAGGTGAGTGGTATAGGTGAAGGGAACCACTTAGAACATTGTTGCTCTATCTTACCTGGGCATAATATCACCTAGGAAGCATTTTTAAAATATAGATGCCTGAAATTATCCTCAGTAGCTTCTGCTTGAATGGATCCGGACCAATAAACATCCAAATAGTTTGGAGGAATGTAAAAGTTCACAGAGGGTGGTCTTGGGCAGAATGGGAGAGAGGCCAGGCCTTTCCTCGGAAGGGAGAGGCAACACCAGTTCAGCCTAGGGTAGACATAGTTAATGAGTCAACACACGGCTCAAGCAATTAAAGTCCCCAGTTAACCCAGCCTCCTCCACAACCTAGGAAGTCTGCTGCCCAATAACAGCTCAGAGTTACTGAGGAAATGGCAGGGCCACAGCTTCAATCCAGGGCCCCAGGAATTTCAGGCTACACTGTTATCAACTCTGTCCTTCGGGACTCAAAGGGGATTGCCTGTTATGAAGACTTCACACTGATTAGTAGGCCAAAGTGAGTCAGTACTGCTGGACAAAGAGCTAATCACCCTTGCATTGAGGTGGGCCTTTCACTTCTCTCTCCTCTCCACATGGTGATCTTGTCTTGTCTTTGGTCACCAAATGAAGAGGCAGCAACATGGCTGCAGCTCAATCTCCTGGGCAAAGGGGCTGCTACCCTCTGAGCAATCCCAGGCCAAGCCCAGAACTCAACTTCTGCTCTTGGCCCACATCATTGCCTCCTGGGAGGCAGGGGCTGGTTCTCTGGGGGTTTTCACATTTGCTTCCTCCTTACCATACCTGAAGAACATTTTATATCTGCACTTTCTGGGTTCTTAATGGTGCATGTTGACCAACGTTTGGACATTTTTCTTTGGGGGACAGATCCACAGAAGTCATCACTCAATGGTTCATCTCAACCCCGAACTGCCTCCCCGCATTACTCTTTCCCTTCACTTTAGGTCCCCAAAGGCAGCCCCAGCTCCAGCCCATGTCCCTGGAGAAAGCTTCTCAGACTCTCCAGTGAGGAGTCCTCCACCAGTGTCGACTTCTACTCACACTCCTGACATGCACACACACTCTCCTGCACTCCCGCATGCTTCTCCAGGTGCTGCGTGTGGGAATCTTATTTTTCCAGTCAGAAAAATAAGATTATATCCCTTCTCTGTCTCCTTTTTAGCACTGCCAAGCACAGGATAGGCAAGTGGCACTTGATGAATAGAATGTCTGGCTGGCATCCACCGCGGGGGCTTGTGGTGTGTGTTGGGGTGGAAGATGGTTAGTTTGTAAACAAGAAAATGGTTTTAGACAGGAACCGAAATCATCAACCAGCATGAAGCACCTGCTGGGTCTGTGGCTCTGTACAGAAAGAAAGGAAGGATGAAAAGTGACTGTGATTGCCTCCTGGGGGGTTCCCACGTGCCAGGCACTGTGCCAGCTCTGGACATCCGACAGCTCATTCAATCTCACCACAGTCCTCCAAAGCCGGTACCGTGTTATCCTTTCCATCTCACAGATAAGAAACCTGAATCTCAAGGAAGTTAAAGGACTTCTGCTAGTAAATGGCAGGGCCAAGGTTTGAACCCAGAACTGTCTGAACACAGAACTGTCTGAATCCAAGACTGTACTCTTTTATTTATTTTTATTTTTTTTCCTGAGACAAGTTGTCACTGTGTCACCCAGGCTGGAATGCAGTGGCTCAATCATAGCTCAATGCAGCCTCGACCTCCCAGCCTCCACCGATCCTCCCACCTCAGCCTCCTAAGTAGCTGGGACTCCAGGCACACACCACGACACCCAGCTAATTTTTGTAATTTTTTGTAGAAACAGGTTTCATCACATTGCTCAGGCTGGTCTTGAACCCCCTGGGCTCAACCAGTCCACCCACCTCGGCCCCCCAAAGTGCTGGGATTACAGGCATGAGCCACTGCACCCAGGAAAGACTGCATTCTTAGCCTGTACTAAGATGATCATCTTGTTTGACCTGTGACTCTTTCAGCCAAAGCCATGCCCACCTAACCCTGGAATTTCAGTGATTTTCAGTGAATGAGGAAGGTCCCAAGCCCAGAGCACACTTAGGATGCTGGACACTTAGCATTTTATCTCATTGAATCCTCCAGCAGCCCTGGATCATTGCTAATATTATAGTTGACCCTTGGTATTTACAGAATCAACATTTGGGATTTTTACTTTTGAGAATAACTCCAAAGGTCCCAGACATGAAACAGCCTAAGTCTGCTAAGGAGTAATTATGAAATGTGTGCAGTAAGAAGCTCACAGGGGCCAGTCCCTTCGTATGCAAGAGAGTTCACACTCAGGCTGGAACCCAGTGTGCAGGGGATACTGTACCCTCCATGTATTAGGAAGTGACAGAAATACCTGTTGGCTTGTGAATTATGGCTCCCAGAGAAACAAAATTGCTAGTCCATGTTAGGGAGAATTTACACTCAGTGATGAATTTCCTTTAACAAATTTAGAAATCCCTACTGCCTTTTATTTGTGGAATCAATAAAGAAGAAAGCACTTAGATTTTCAAGTGTGCTTGATTGTATTTACGGTGTAAGGGGGAATTATGTGCTCTGGTGGCTTGTGTGTGATTTTGTCATCTGTCAAGCAAAAACAAAATGCCTCCTCTTAGGCTGCTGTACACAATAAATGAGATCCTGGCAACAATGACCATAAGGATGTTGATTTGAGAATTGGCAAAGATCTCAGGAAAAATCACTCAAGAACATCAACATTCTGACACACTGTGTCAACATTTTATAGATGAAGGAACCACAAATGGGAGAGGCCAGATGACTTGCCCAGGAATGTATTGCAATCATGCCAGTGCCCTTCCCTCCCCACAACCCATAAGCAAGTCCTCAAAACAGTCCCAACTCCTGCATGCTGACCAAGCACAGAATATGGACTTAGGAGGATGGAGATGTAAGAAGCAGGCCCAAAGAAGGAAGAGAGCTGCCCCTGGGCTGCCTGCCCTCCCCACACCTCACCCCAGTGCTGGCCTGGGAAAGACAGAGCTGTGAACTTGCCTGTTTTGACCACATCCATCCAGGTCAATCAATTCAATCAAGAGGCTGGTAACTGGGAGCTCAAAACGGTGGGCCCAGAAAAAACTAAAGGGGACCAAAGACCAAGACTGAGAAGGCAAAAGACCCTCTGACAAGGCTCAGTTTGGAGGAATGGTGCTAAATTTCATTTGCACCAAGACTTGGAGTCAGACAAATCTAGATTTGGATCCCGGCTTTGTTATTAATCAGCATGCAATTTTAGGCAAATCACATGACAGTCAGGGTCTCAGTTTCCCCATCTGTAAAATGTGTGCAAAAGCACCTACTTCACAGGACTGCAGTGAGGGTTAGAAGTAAGGATTGTGCAGTGCCTGGCACATGCCAGGTGCTTAATAAATGGGAGCTGGCAAACCTGTACCTGCCAGGAAGCAGGGAAGGAGGGTCAGAAGGCTGAGGCCCGGCTTGACTGCTGTTGGGTGTGAAAAGTCTTCATTTTCAAGGATGAGATGAAACTTTCGGGAGTGTCATGAATCAGTATTTATCTTTGGCTAAACACGAGACCTTGATGTTCATCTCAACAAAACCAGTATTTGCGGCTGGGTGCGGTGGCTCATGCCTGTAATCCCAGCACGTTGGGAGGCCAAGGTGGGTGGATCACCTGAGGTCGGGAGTTAGAGACCAGCCTGGCCAACAAGGTCAAACCCTGTCTCTACTAAAAATACAAAAATTAGTCAGGTGTGGTGGCATACATCTGTAATCCCAGCTACTCAGGAAGCTGAGGCACGAGAATAGCTTGAACCCAGGAGGCGGAGGTCGCAGTGAGCCGAGATTGCATCACTGCACTCCAGTCGGGGTGACAGAGGGTGACCCTGTCTCAAAAACAAAAACAAAACAAAACAATAGTTGCCACTTTTAGTGTTAGCTATTTCAAACACTGCTCCACAGCAAAGAGAACAGGAACGTGGGACCCTCGTGGAAGGCAGGGTCAAGGGGGTGTCACTGTGAAGACTGAACTAATAGAAAAAGCCTGAAACCAGAGCACAGATGTGAGGTCCACCAACTCTCCAACCAAATCACTGTGTGTCCTCAGAAAAGTCACTTATCTTCTCTGAGTCTCTGTTTCCTCATGTGAAAAAAGGGCTTAACAGTCCCTATTTCTATATGGGAAAGCACAGGGGAAGTAATAGATGGGAGAAGCCTTTAAACTGTGCAGAGGAAATGTTTGTTATTTTAAGTCTCTCCAGACAGTGCTCTTATTTCATCACTTCTATAGAGCCATAGGAAATAAGGCTTACAGATTAAGTCAGCTCCCATTTTAAAGAGGAAAAAGAAACAGTGTTCAAGAAACACTGAAGACACTAAAGGTCTCCTCCATTGTGAATTGAAGTCATCGTGACTGGTACAGAATCATTTTTGTGTGATCATCAAGATGAAAACACAACATTGTTAAATTCTCCCTGAGCCCTTCCACCTCACCCCTGTCAGCCCTCTGCAGCCCCTGCCTGGTGGAGAAGATTTGCTTTCATTTCCACAGAGCAGGTGCTCACGGCCTGACATAGGAAATGCTGGTAGACCTGACGCCTCACAATGAAGCCTGCTGACTTCCCTGGATTTCCCCTCCATTTGGAAAATAGGCCAAACTCACCGCACCTCCCACCCTCATGCTTAGACCTCTTGCACTGAATGTGCTCAGGGGAAGAAAACAGGAAATCACTGAGATGGTCCCAGAGAGAAATCACGGGCAGGCTGGCAGCCCTATGGCCTGGCATCCAGTCTTGACTTCAGGAGAAATACCTCTGTGCCCGATCAGCAGCACCCTTGCTCAGGGCTGAGAGAGTGTGGTGGGGTTTTCTGGCCTCATCTATGAGCCTGGGCCCAGAAGCACTACTTGCTTGGTGTTCAAATAACCTTAAAAAGTGCGGCTGGGCGAGGTGGCTCATGCCTGTAATCCCAGCACTTTGGGAGGCTGAGGCAGATGGATCACGAGGTCAGGAGTTCAAGACCAGCCTGACCAACATTGAAACCCTGTCTGTACTAAAAATATAAAAATTAGCTGGGTATGGTGGTGCACGCCTGTTATCCCAGCTACTCAGGAGGCTGAGGCAGGAGAATCACTTGAACCCGGGGGGCGGAGCTTGCAGTGAGCCGAGATCGTGCCACTGCACTCCAGCCTGGGAGACAGAGCGGGACCCTGTCTCAAAAAAAAAAGAAAAAGGAAAAAAAATGAAAAAAAAATGCAGTAAATACAGACAAAGCACTCCTGCTTCTCTCTTGGTCTGCGGGCAGACAGTTTATTGAGAGCCACAGTTCCCGTTTCTGTTTTGGCTGTTCTCAACCTTCTGAAAGAGGTGGCAGATGTGTAGCAAGAGCACGACTAACATAGATGACCGGAGCCTGGGCAAAGAGTGAGTGGGGAGGAAGATGTGAGGCCTGGGGAAAGGGCAATAAATTGAGGCAGAGACCATAGCTTGGCTAGGCTGCCCTGGAAAGATAGCGTTCCAGGTCTGAATCCTGCTCCGGAGAGTAAGATGAGACAAAGTCAAACAAACCCTCCCGAAATTCAACCCAGTCCTCTGAATCAAGTACTGCAAGGTGCATTTCCACTGAATCAAACAAATACCATTAGCAGTTTGAATTAGTTCCCTAAGATGACCCAATTCCCTAACATGAGTTTCCTGGCCTGTGATAGCTGCCTTCATGCCCAGCAGTGAATGAAAGACTGCAGAGCCGGGAGGCTGGAAGAATAAAAGGTAAAGAATTAATGACGCAGATACCAGTAGCAATTCCTGCAAGGGGCCTTCCCTGTGTGAAGGAACCCAGCTCTGAGCTCCTTGCCGCCTCTGAAAAAGAGCAGGAGGTTGTTTCACATCCTGAGCCTCAGCTTCCCAAGGACAACAAAAGCTACCATTTTCAGAATGACCATTGCACCCCAGGCATTTTCTCTATAAATGTCTATTACTTCACAGTTCATGATTGCACTGATTTCTTCAGTAAAAAATCTGAGGGTCAGAAAAATAAAGGTACAAAATCAGTAACTAATAGGTTGTAGAGCCAGGATTTGAATCCGGGATCTGTCTGTGTTTGCCTCTCATCTTCAAAGTGAAGAATGAGGAAGAGAAAATAAATCCTTTTTCTCCGGGCAAGGTGGCTCACCCCTGTAATCCCAGCACTTTGGAAGGCCGAGGTGGGCAGATCACTTGAGGACAGGAGTTCGAGACCAGCCTGGCCAACATGGTGAAACCCTATCCCTACTAAAAATACAAAAATTTGCCAGGCATGGTGGCATATGCCTGTAATTCCACCTACTCAGGAGGCTGAGGCAAGCAAATCACTTGAACCTGGGAGGCAGAGGTCACACTGTTGTACTTGACCGAGTTAGAGAAAACGCCACACTTTGAGACGAATTAAGAGTCTGTCTACTTAGCTGGCGGCCAAGAGATGGCTAACGCTCAAAGTTCTCTCAGCCCCGAAGAAGGGGCTAGATTTTCTTTTATACTTTGGTTTAGAAAGGGGAGGGGGGGTCTAGTTAAAACAATTTTACAGAAATAAAGTGGGTAAAAAAGTTAAAAGGATAAATGGTTACAGGAAAGTAAACAGTTCTAGGTGCAGGGGCTTTAAGACTATTACAAGGTGATAGACGCGGGGCTTTGGGCGTTATCAATCAGACTAATTCCTGGGAATTGCAGATATTGCTCGCCACAGTATCTTATCAGTTAATTGCATTCTTGGATGTGCTGGGAGTCAGCTTGCACAAGTTAAGTCCTTGAGGAAGGGGCTGCCAGTAAAAGAGCCAAGATGGAGTCTGTCTGGCTCTCTTAGCTAAGGAAGAGTCAATTCAGGTGGAAACAAGGCTAGGTGATTAAAGGAAAAAGGGAGAGTCTAAAAACAGGGTTAATAAAAACAAGGTTGGGCATTACAACACCACCACACTCCAGCCTGGACAACTCCATCTCAGAAAATAAATAAATCCTTTTTCTTCTACTCTTCTCTCTGCCTCCTCCCTAAACGGGTGGGAACCAATTCAGTGACAGGCTGGGGATTCAATGTCACTGGAAATAAAAGAAATTCAATTAAAATAATAACATATACTTTCCCCCACCAAATTAATAGACTAAAAAATTACAATAGAGCTGACAAGGTCACTTTTAAGTAACTCATGAAAAATAACATGGAACGTCTTCTCTGAAGGACAATTTGATTAAATATATCAAAGCATTAAAAATGACCATTCTCTTTTAACCCAGTAATTCCATCTCAAAAAAGGAACTATTCAGAGAAGGAAAGACTGCAGTTTTATGTCAGCCCATGCATAACCTGAAATAACCTCAATTCCCAACTAAAGAGGACAAGTTAAATACGTTATGAAATGTCCACACAATGGGTTATAATTTTTTCTTTTTTTAGACAGAGTCTCACTCTGTTGCCCAGGCTGGAGTGCAGTGGCGTGATCTCGGCTCACCGCAACCTCCGACTCAAGGGTTCAAGCGATTCTCCTGCCTCAGCCTCCTGAGTAGCTGGGATTACAGGTGCCCACCACCACGCCTGGCTAATTGTTGTATTTTTTTAGTAGAGACGGGGTTTCAGTATCTTGGCCAGGCTGGTCTTGAACTCCTGACCTCGTGATCCACCTGCCTCAGCCTCCCAAAGTGCTGGGATTACAGCCGTGAGTCACCACGCCCAGCCACAACGGGTTATGATTGAACAATTAAAAATAAATTCATAAAAATTTCTTACAGTTTTTACTTTTAAAACATTTATTCACTCACTTATTTTTAGAGACCGGGTCTCGCTCTGTCACCCAGGCTGGAGGACAGTGGCACAGTGGTAGCTCACTGCAGCCTTGAGCTCCTGGGCTCAGGCCATCCTCCCTCCTCAGCCTCCCAAGTAGCTAGGACTATAGGCACACATCACCACACTCAGATAAAGTTTTAAAATAAAAAATTGCACTCATATAAAAAACTATAGAAAGTAGTAATAAGGAACCACCATGTATCCATTACCTAGCATCAACAATTATCAATTCAGGGTCAATAATGTTTTATTAATAGCCACCTATCCCTAAGTATTTTAAGTAAATCCCAGACATATCATTCCATCCATAAATACGTAATTATATGCCTTTAAAAAAATACAACCATAGTACCATTATCAACTTAAAAGTTTTTTTAATTATTGACTTTTTAACAAAACAGGAAAATGCTCACAATATAGTGTGAATAAATAAAGAATATTATAAAACTATAAACTATATAATCTTAGTTGAAAGAAAAAGGGAGGAAGAAAGAGGAGAGGTAAAGAAGCAAAGAAGAAAAGAAGAGAGGAAGTGTGGGCAATTTCACAAATAGAATCAAAGCATTAAAAATGTCCATCCTCTTTTAATTCAGTAATTCTATCTCCAAAAAAGAATTATCAGAAATGCTGCCAAAGACTGTAGTTTCACTTCAGTCCATGCATAACCTGAAACAACCTCAAATCCCAACAAAAAGGAATATTTAAATATGTTATGAAATGTCCACATGAAAGGAAGAGACAGAGAGAGAAAAACCAAAAAAGAAAAAGAGAGAGAAATGCATATTCACAGAAAAAAAAGACTTGAAGGAAATAAATCTAAAATATTGCCAGTAGTTTGTAGTTACCCATGTCATGAGATTTATGTTTGTGTGTGTGTATTTTTATCAAGGGGAGTGGATTAGGTATTTATTATTTTTCCCGCTCTTCTTTTGTTCCTCAAGTTTTAACTTTTCCTCTAGTACAGCTTCCCTTCAGGTTGAAAAACTTCCATTGGTATTTCTTTAAGAGGAGAGCTCCTGGAAATGAAGCCTCTTGGTTTTCCATCACCTGAAAATATCTTTATTTTGCTTTCACTCCCAAAGAATATTTTTTCTGGATATAAAATTCTGGGTGGATAGTTTTTTTTTTTCTTCCAGCATTCTAAAGATGGGGTTTCACTGTCTTTGTCTTCGGCCACCATGGTTTTGGATGAGAAATCGACAGTCATTCGAATAGGTTCCTTCCTTCCTTCCTTTCCTTTTCTCTTTTTTCTCTCTCTTTCTCTCTTTCTTGAGTCCTTCCTTTCTTCTCTTTTCTTCCTTCCCTTTTCTTATGTATAATGTGTCATATTTTAATGCTCTTAATGTTTTTTAATCCTTGGTATTTAGAAGTTTTCTTATGAGGTGGCTGAGGAGTTGTCATTAAATTTATCCTGTTTGAAATTACTGAGATTCTTCAATTTGTAAAGATATGTTTTTCTTTACATTTGAAACTATTTTAGCCATTCTTTCTCCAAATATTTTTTTCTGCACCAGTATTTTTCTTTTTACCTTCTGAGATGGAATGCCAATACCAAGAAGTTTCAGCCTTTTGACATTGTCCCACAGTACCATGAAAGGCTTTTCATTTTTCTCCAATTTTTTTTGTTTCATAATGTATATTTCATTGTGTATACTTTCTATTGATCTACCTGCAAGTTCACTGACTCTTTTCTCTGTTATCTTTATTCCGCTACTGAGCCCATAACATCTTTTCAGGTCTAAAATTTCTATCTGATTATTCTGCAGTTCCTCTTTCTCTGCTGAGAACTTCTATCTTTCCATTAATTTCAAGAGTGGAGAATGGTCATACCTACTTTAAGTTATTTGTCTAATAATTTCACGATCTAAGTCATTTCAGTGTTACTGCCTATTGAATTGTCTTTCCCTTTGAGTACTGTTTAGATTTTCTGGGTTGTTTTGATATTGAGTAAATTTGAATTGTATCCTGGATTTTTTAATATCATGTTGTGAGACTCTAGATCCTGTTAAAAATCATCTGAAAAATGTTTGTTTGTTTGTTTGTTTGTTTGTTTTACCAGGAAATTAATCCACTTAGGTTCAGACTGAAAGTACTGTCTCGCTTTTTATGAGTGTTAGCTCCAGTGTCAGATCAGTTTTCAAAGCTTTTGCTATGCCATTTGAGTCAATCTGTCACATGCTCCATTCAAGAGTTTGTCTGGGACGTGGGTGGTTGTTAATATCATAGTTAGATTCTCAAAACTTCTTCTGTGCCTCCTGGGTCTGTTCCATGCATGCACACCTTGTAGTGTGCCCAGGACTTTTGTCAGTCCAATTTGTGGATCCCTTTTTCCAGCTCTCTCCTCTCAGGGATTTCCTCACACTCTCTGGCTTCCAGTGGCTTTTTCCCCCTGCTTCCTCTAGTTAGAAAGATGGAGTTATCTCGGACTCTTAGCTTTCCACACTGTTCTGCAAATCCATGTTCATTGTGAGTCATTGTTCAAGTTTTGAACCCAGTACTCTGCCTGCCTGCTATTACTTTTCAGAGTTTTCATGTGGTTTTTTGCATCCTATTCAGCTTTTCGTTGTAAACATTGGTAGAGATTGTGGTTGGATTATTTCATCTTGGCTGTACTAGCAACTCATCCTTCTCAGCAATTTACTTCTCACCCATGTTTCAAAACTCCACTAAAATACCACTTCCTTCTAAGAAGCCATCCTTTTTCTCCCAGCTAGAAAACTTTCCTCTTCCTCTCATTAGGGAAGAAAGGGATTTGGCAATCTTGAGAACAAAACTTAAAGCCAAATTTTTTTCACGACTCTCTTTGTTCAAACATCTGAGTCTAAGAAGATGACTGGAATGAAATCAAACTTAATCAAGAAGCACAATGGTGGTTAAAAGTGGACTTTGGGGCCAGATTGCCAAAATTCCAGCTCTGCTCATTGCTAGAAGTGTGACCTTAGACAAGTCACTTACTTCTTTTTACCTCAGTTTCCTCATCTATGAAATGAAACTAATAATAATAATACTTACCACATAGAATTATTATGAAGATTAAGTGAGTTAATAGTTGTAAAGCACCTAGAAAAATGCCACACTGTAGGTGATTATTATGAATCTCTCACAGGTTGCCATAACTCTACAGATGAGAGAACCCTATGCAGGGAAAAGGGGAAAGGAGCACACAGGGAATTGGCTCTATTTCCACCTCTTCCTATGTCCTGAAAGTGACCATAATTTTGGTTTTGATAAATACTTGAAAAAGCCCAATTTGTGTTCTGTGTAGATCTGAGAAGTCATGTGGCAGAGTGGGGACATAATTACATGAGGTAGGTTAGATCTGGCTTCCAGACTGGCTCTCCTTTGGGTCTAGGTTTTATGTTCTAAATCATGACCACAGAGGTAGACTGGTCTATCTACAAGGAGCCGATGGAATGATCTCTGTAAGAGGCAAATGGAACTGGGTCATTTCTCAGTTTACCCTCCAATGGTTCCCTGAAACACAGATAAAATCTAAATTCCTTAGGCTGTCCCAGAAGACTAGTGACTTTCGCTGCTGCTGCTGTCCTTAACCTCATTTCCTGCCACTCCCCAACAGCCCTCACATTCCAGCCACCCTGAACTCAGGTTGGCTCACCCCACTTGCACCACTTCCCTCATCCTCAAGGTCAGATATCCCCCCACCATCTTGTCAAGGATGCGTATGTCTCCTCTTCCACGCAAATTACTGAAGGGCTTTCCCAGACTCCCCAGGACCCTGTTGGTGGGTCCTTCCCTTCTGTGTGCTCCCACAGCCCTCTGACCATATTCTAGTAGCACTTTCTGGTTGACAGTAATCAATTATTTTATAGGTCCCTCTCTCCCTCAATACACCAGTGTTTTTCAAAATACGTATTATTTTACATCAGTGGATCTCAAAAGCAATTTAGGGCACAAGGACCAGGTTTTTAAAAAGAGAATAAACAAGATTTTAAAATATCAGAATCCATTGCATGTAATAAGAGAAAGCAGAGCTTCATTAAACTTTTGTCTCAAATAGATCATTAGAAAGATGGATGACAGATGCTGGGCGCGGTGGCTCATGCCTGTAATCCCAGCACTTTGGGAGGCTGAGGCGGGCGGATCACAAGGTCAGGAGATCAAGACCATCCTGGCTAACACGATGAAACCCCATCTCTACTAAAAAATACAAAAATTAGCCGGGCATGGTGGCAGGCGCCTGTAGTCCCAGCTACTGGGGAGGCTGAGGCAAGAGAATGGCGTGACCATGTTGACCGGGCTGGTCTCCAGCTCCTGGCCTCGAGTGATCTGCCCGCCTCGGCCTCCAGAGGTGCTGGGATTGCAGACGGAGTCTCGCTCGCTCAATGCTCAATGTTGCCCAGGCTGGAATGCAGTGGCGTGGTCTCGGCTCACTACAACCTCCACCTCCCAGCCGCCTGCCTTCGCCTCCCAAAGTGCTAAGATTACAGCCTCTGCCCGGCGGCCACCCCGTCTAGGAAGTGAGGAGCGTCTCTGCCTGGCCGCCCATCGTCTGGGATGTGAGGAGCGCCTCTGCCCGGCCGCCCCGTCTGGGATGTGAGGAGCGCCTCTGCCCGGCCGCCCCGTCTGGGAGGAAGTGAGGAGCGCCTCTGCCCAGCCGCCCTGTCTGGGAAGTGAGGAGCGCCTCTGCCCAGCCGCCCCGTCTGGGAGGTGAGGAGCGCCTCTACCTGGCCGCCCCGACCAAGAAGTGAGGAGCGCCTCTGCCCGGCCGCCCCATCCGGGAAGTGAGGAGCGCCTCTGCCCGGCCGCCCCGTCCGGGAAGTGAGGAGCGCCTCTGCCCGGCCGCCCCTTCTGGGAAGTGAGGAGCGCCTCTGCCCGGCCGCCCCGTCTGGGAGGTGAGGAGCGCCTCTGCCCGGCCGCCCGGTCTGGGAGGTGAGGAGCGCCTCTGCCCGGCCGCCCCGTCTGGGAGGTGAGGAGCGCCTCTGCCCGGCCGCCCCGTCTGGGAGGTGAGGAGCGCCTCTGCCCCGCCGCCCATCGTCTGGGATGTGAGGAGCGCCTCTGCCCGGCCGCCCATCGTCTGGGATGTGAGGAGCGCCTCCGCCCGGCCGCCCATCGTCTGGGATGTGAGGAGCGCCTCCGCCCGGCCGCCCCGTCCGGGAAGTGAGGAGCGCCTCTGCCCGGCCGCCCCGTCTGGGAAGTGAGGAGCCCCTCTGCCCGGCCGCCCCGTCTGGGAGAAGAAATTCTTCTGCCTTGGGATGCTGTTGATCTACGTCCTTTCCCCCAGCCCCCTGCTCTCTGAAACATGTGCTGTGTCAACTCAGGGTTAAATGGATTAAGGGCGGTGCAAGATGTGCTTTGTTAAACAGATGCTTGAAGGCAGCATGCTCCTTAAGAGTCATCACCACTCCCTAATCTCAAGTACCCAGGGACACAAACACTGCGGAAGGCCGCAGGGACCTCTGCCTAGGAAAACCAGAGACCTTTGTTCATGTGTTCATGTGTTTATCTGCTGACCATATGACCCAGCAATTGTACTCCTTGGCATTTCTCCCAGAGAAATGAAGACTTATGTTGACACAAAAATCTGTCCATGAATGTTTATAGCAGCTTTATATTCATAATAACCCCAAACTAGAAATAACCCTCCTGTCCTTCAATAGGTAAATGGTTAAATAATCTGTGGTATATTCATATCATGGAAAACTACTCAGAAATTAAAGGAATGAACTATTGATAAATGCTACAACCTGGATGAATATCCAGAGAATTACACTGAGTGAAAAAAGTCAACTTGAAAAGTTACATGCTGTATGAACATTCTTTTTTATATATATATTTTAAGTTTTAGGGTACATGTGCACAACGTGCAGGTTTGTTACATATGCATACGTGTGCCATGTTGGTGTGCTGTACCCATTACCTCGTCATTTAACATTAGGTATATCTCCTAATGCTATCCCTCCCCCCTCCCCCGACCCCACAACAGGCCCCGGTGTGTGATGTTCCCCTTCATGTGTCCATGTGTTCTCATTGGTATGAACATTCTTGAAATGACAAAATTATAGAAATGGAGAATAGATTAGTGGTTGCTAAGAGTCAGGGAACAAGGGAGGAAGGTGTGTGTGTCTACAAAGGGGCAATATGAGGGGTCTTTGTGGTGGTGGAAATGTTCTGTATCTTAAATGTGTCAATGTCAATATCCTGGTTGTGATACTATACTAGAGTTTTGCAAGAAGTTGCCATTGGAGGAAATGAAATAAAAGGTACACGGAAAAAAAAATAATAAAAAATAAAAAAAGAGAATGGTGTGAACCGGGAGGTGGAGCTTGCACTGAGCCGAGATCGCACCACTGCACTCCAGACTGGGCGAAAGAGTGAAGACTCCGTCTCAAAAAAAAAAAAAAGAAAAGGAAAGAAAAAGAAACATGGATGACAGATAATGAACCCCCACAGACCCATGACCAGTTTCAGTATTATCAACTCATCCTGTTTTATGTATACTCCACTCACGCCTATATCCCTAGATTTTGAAACAAATCCTGAACTCATCATTTCATTCATAAGTGTTTCAATATATAACCCTTAAAAAAGAAAGACCTAAAAAAATAACTGCAATACCATAAAATGTACTTCTTATTGATGGTGGCAGTCAAAAAAGTTTGTAAGACTTAGAAGCTCCTAGGGAGAGATGCCACCTCATTTATCTCTGCATTTTCACGCCCTGGCACTCAGTAAGTGCTGAGTAATGAAAAGAAGAAGAGGAGAAAGGAAGGATAGAAGATAGAAAGCTTGTAAAAGGGAGAAGAAAGATGATTTTTTCTCCTTTAGCTTTGAATCATCTTGAAAGTATTTTCAATCAATTTCTCTAAAGGAAAGAAACACCAATTTAGCTTCCTCATCAATAATTAATTCCTGAATAAGTAAGGTTTCTGTATTTGTTGTTTTCTCTCTGGGATGTCACATATGACTGTACAAGTTGTTCACTGCATAACGGCATCTGGTCCTGGCTGAAAGGGCATCCTTTCTTAATAGCACGAAAGTGCTGTATAGGCTAACAGGACACCATTCTCGCTCCCGACTCTAGTGTATTACATACTGTTACCTTGGTCCGCTCTGCTGTTTTCTTCCCTTCCTCCTACACTGCCTAAGGAGGCTACAGACAGGAGATTCTTCCTGGGCACCTGGAGGTATCTTCTCAGCAATGCTTATAAAAGGCCATCTTTCTACAGAAAAACTTTGGTATCAGAAGCAGGACCTCTCTCTTAGGAAAAGTCCTGGGCTCTGGGGCTGGCTCTGCTACTTGCTAGTCATAGGACTTTTAGATAGTCTCCCTGTGTTAGTCTGTTCTTCCATTGCTATAAATACCTGAGACTGGGTAATTTATAGAGAAAGGAGATTTAATTGGCTCATAGCTCTGCAGACTGCACAAGCATGGTGCCAGCATCTGCTCACTTTCTGGGGAGGCTGCAGGGAGCTTTTAATTATGGCAGAAGGTGAAGCAGAAGCAGGCACATCACATGGCGAAAGCAAAAGCAAGAGGCAGTGGTGGGGAAGGTGCCACACACTTTTAACCAACCAGATCTCACAAGAATTCACTGTTGTGAGGACAGCTCCAAGCCATGAAAGATCCACCCCCATGACCCAAACACCTCCCAGCAGGCCCCACCTCCAACACTGGGGGTTACATTTCAACATGAGATTTGGTGGGGACATATATTCAAACCACATCAATCCCTGAGGCCACATTTCCTTGTATGAAAGTAGAAATAACAGCTCTTCTTTCTCTTTCTAAGAACCCTTATGAGGACCAAAGGAAAAAAAAATGTTTTGGCAATAATAAAGTAGCATAGGGATGTAAGGAATATTTTATTAATGATGTATGGTTATGTCCAGAATGGTAGTTCCTAAACTTCACTGCTGTCTGACGGATTTTCAATTATCCTTCTCCTAAAAATTCTCCATTATAATTCTTCAAAAGCAAAATTTCACAAATCATTGGAAAATATATCTTACATACTACTCACAGTAGCAAAGTATCCAATGCCAAGAAGCAAATTTAATTAAAGATAGGCAAGACTTTTTACTGAAAACTACAAAACACTAGTGAGAGCAATAAAAGATCTAAATAAATGGAGGATATATACCATGTTGATCAACAGAAAGATTCAATTTTGTTAAAATGTCAATTTTCCCCCAAATTGATGGTGATGGCTGATTTTAAGTGTCAAATGGACTGCGCCACAGAGTACCCAGATATTTAGTCAAATATTCTGGGTGTTTCAATGAGGTTGTTTTCGATAAAAGTAGCATTGGAATCAGCAGGCTGAGTACAGCAGATTGCCCCCTCTCTAATGGTGGGCCTTATCCAATCAGTTAAAGGCCTGAATACAGTAAAACAGGCTGACCCTCCCACGGGTAAGAGGGAGCTCCTCCTGTCTGACTGCCTTGAGCTGGGGCATTGTTTTTGTTGTTGTTGTTCTGGTTTGGTTTGGTTTTGGGGTTTTTTCCCCCTGCCTTTGGACTCAAACTGAAAGGCCTTAAGCCAACTGGCATTTGCACTAGAACTATGCCATTGGCTTTCCCTGGTTCTCAGGCCTTTGGACTCAGACTGGAACTGCACCATTGGTGCTCCTGGGCCTCCACCTTGCCAGTCGCAGATCTTGGTAATTGTCAGTTTCCATAATTGCATAAGCCATTGTTTTATTTCTCTTACTAATGTTTTATAGTCTTCAGTAAAATGTCTTGCCTATCTTTAATTAAACTTGCTTCTTGCATTTGATATTTTACTACTGTAAATAGTATACAAAATATATTTTCTAATAATTTGTGAACCTGTGCTTTTAAAGAATTATAATGCAGAATTTTTTGGATAAGGGTAATTATGCACACATACATACATGCTATTGATTCAGAATCATCTGAATCAAGGGACATTTCAGAACCCTTTCTGCTGATATGCCCAGAGTTGAGATTTTATCCAGAAACAGAAACAGACAAATCACAGAACTTTCCTCACCCCAAATCCTAAGCAAAGGTAATCGGCACAGACAGGAATTGATGAGATGTTGGCAGAGAGGAGATGCTTAGCGGCAAGAAAGCCACAATGAACCTCCTAGCCAATGCCTCGCAGAGTGCAAGGCCACTTAAAAAATGAGGGAAAGAAGTCCTTGGCATTTTCCAGACATAATGACTACATTGACTTTTCCTTAGCCTGAGCAGATAATGGCACCTCTCTTCTTCTTGTTTGGCTTTGCAGATCCACCTGTCTTTATTATACACACTTCTATCATCACAGGAAGATTTTTACAAGTTTATTCATTCAGCCAACAAACACCCATTACCTAACACCCGGCCTGAACATCTCAGCACTCCATAAATGCCTCTATCTCCAGAAAGGGGCAGGGAGGAGGACATGACAGCTGCAGAGTGGCTCACCATTCAGAGGACCCAGCTCCCAGGCTGGATGGTTCAGGGAGGCTGCCGGGGAGACGTGTCTCAGCTCAGACAAGAAGATGAGGGAAAGTTGGACAGACCAGGGAGAGGAATGAGCTGTGCTCAAGGGTCTTTTGGGTCATTTCTTTGCATTTCCAAAAGAATATGTCTTTTACCTTATCATGTAGACAACTTTGATCTGTGCTGCTGAGCATAAAGAAACATTTGATAGCTTCCATAAACCTGACAGTTTCTTTTGACACTAAGTGTGGGAGGGAAATCACTAAACTAATAAGTATATGAAATATCATCCCTACTTTGTGGAATTATGAGCTCATTCATCTCCGAAACACAATTATATTAAAAGCTTCAGACACATGAAAATGTTGATTTGCCTCCCATTTGTTTCATGATGGCCTTACACCTAGAATGTGGACTTAAAAATACACCATAACAGAAAATATGCTCAGATCTAAGAGCTAATTACAACACCAATGTAAGGCAACAAAGCTCTCTCTTTGGTAGAGTAGAAAATAAAGCTAAAAACATGTTCGTTTGTTTTGGTTTTGGGGTTTTTTTTTTTTTTTTTTTTTGAAACAAAGTCTCACTCTGTTGCCCAGGCTGGAGTGCAGTGGCGTGATCTCGGCTCACTGCAACCTCCGCCTCCCGGGTTCAAGCAATTCTCCTGCCTCAGCCTCCTGAGTAGCTGGGATTACAGGTGCTTGCCACCACGCCCAGCTAATTTTTGTATTTTTAGTAGAGACGGGGTTTCACCATGTTGACCAGACTGGTCTCAAACTCCTGACCTCGTGATCTGCCCGCCTCGGCCTCCCAAAGTGCTAGGATTACAGTAGTGAGCCACTGCGCCCGGCCGTTTGTTTGTTTTTCATTACATTTATGGTGGGCCCTTTATGTGCAGGACACTGTGTGAAATGCATTTTCTCACTTAAACCCCTAACATGCTGCTGAAGTAGATGCCATAATCCCATTTTACAGATGAAGCTGAAGTCCAGAAAGGTCAGCCATTTGACCAAAGTGGGCCTCCAGAAAGCACTGGAAGTGAGATCCAAACCCATGTTCACAACAGTTATTGAGTACTAATTATGTGCCAGGCACTGATCTCAGCACTTTTCAAGTATTAACAGATTTAATTCCCACTGCAATATTACAGGGAGACATTGCTGTCACCTGATTTTAGATGAAGAAATGAGGCAGAGAGAGGTAAAATAATTTGTCCAAAGTCACACATCCCTTTGATTCAATGCCTGAGACAGATCTATGTGCAGTGGAGGGTATGGAAAGTGACATGCAGGTCATCCCTTTCCTCGGGCTGTGGACATTTCAGAATGTCCAGGGTTCGGGTAGGAACACTTGAGTTCTACCCTGCTTCTGGGCCACTGTGGGAAGTTGAGGCCAAACTTAGTGAAGCCACGTGGCCAGCTTGAAACCTGTGGGTCTTCGGGTTCGGCTCTCACCATTAATCTGCAAAGAAAAACTGTTTAACCCACCTTCTCCCAAGGAAGGCACCTTTCTGCCAACGATGGCCTCACCTGACACTCTGGTCAGTTACACGGGCACTGTTCTAAAAAGCATCTGGGGAAGTACACACAAATGCTTGGCCCATTTCTACTTCAGTTAAATTTAGCAAAACTTTGAGTAAATTTTCACACCCAATGCTGGTGATTAATAGCAAAACGGTTGTGCTCATATATCACTCATGGCTGGGAAAACAGAAGTGAAACCTTACGAAAATAACTCAGAACAACCAACAATAGTTGAAAAACAGAAAAGAAACATAAATTTGTGGGTGCCTACTGTAGCATCAAATGTTAATGCTGAGAAAATTTGGAACAACCTAAATATCTAGCCATAGGAACAAGCAAAATTGTGATCCAGAAATCCATGATTGCCTATGAAGCCATTAACACACAACACGCGCTATAAAGACGAAAAACAATGTTTATGATAACAAGAGAAACAAAATAAACTTTTTTTTTTTTTTTTTTTGAGCCAGAGTCTCGATCTTGTCACCCAGGCTGGAGTGCAATGGCAAAATCTTGGCTCACTGCCACCTTGGCCTCCAGGGTTCAAGCGATTCTCCTGCCTCAGCCTCCTGAGTAGCTGGGATTACGGGCACCTCCACCAAGCCCAGCTAAATTTTTTTTTTTTTTTTTTTTTTGTATTTTTAGTAGAGATGGGGTTTCACCATGTTGGCCAGGCTGGTCTCAAACTCCTGACCTCAGGTGATCCGCCCACCTCAGCCTCCCAAAGTGCTGAGATTACAGACGTGAGCCACCACATCTGGCCCAAAATAAACTTTTGATCAACACTAAAATTGTAATTCTATTAAAAGCTTGCTTTGCAAACAGACTATGATGACAAGGGACCACTGTTACAAGTGAACAGTAATGTGTCAGGAGGCAGGATTTTTAAAATGTATCTTGGCTGGGCACCATGACTCATGCTTATGAATTCCATCACTTTGAGAGGCCAAGGCAGGAAGAATGCTGGAGGCCAGAAGTTCAAGATCCGTCTGGCCAACATACTCTACAAAAATGTTCTTAAGATAGCTCAGTGTGATAGCGCACGCCTATAGTCCCAGCTACTCAGCAGGCTGAGACAGGAGGATCCCAAGCCCACAAGTTCAAGGCAGTGAACTACAATAGCCACTCCAGCCTGGGCAACAGAGGGGGACTCTGTCTCTAAAAAAATATATAAATAAATAAAAGTGTACCTTTACTGCTGTCATAATGTTTGTGAGTAAAACAAGAAAAACAAGTTTAGCACCAAGTTTGTTGCCCCCAGAGCACGCACATGGCCCTCCTACTCCACTTACCCTCCATTAGAATATAGTAGTCTTGGCTGGACACGGTGATTAGAATATAGTAGTCTTGGCTGGACACGGTGATTAGAATATAGTAGTCTTGGCTGGACACGGTGGCTCATGCCTGTAATCCCAGCACTTTAGGAGGCCGAGGCAGGAGGATCATGAGGTCAGGAGATCGAGACCATCCTGGCTAACACGGTGAAACCCCATCTCTACTAAAAATACAAAATTAGCCAGGCGCAGTGGTGCACTCCTGTAGTCCCAGCTACTCGGGAGGCTGAGGCAGGAGAATGGTGTGAACCAGGGAGGCGGAGCTTGCAGTGAGCCGAGATTGCGCCACTGCAATCCAGTCTGGGCAACAGAGCAAGACTCCATCTCAAAAAAAAAAAAAAGAGATTACAGTAGTCTTCCTTAAAGGCGACAAATCCGGGCCTACTTCTTCCCCGGATGTCTTGCCTTAGCATAGGGGACAGAAACACATTTATTCAGCACCCATAATGGCCTGGCCCTGGCATAGCTGAGCTGTTCCTATGCATTATCACCTTGAACGACACACACCTTCTAAGAGGAGAGTGGTGTTAATGGTCCTAGACGGAGGCTTACTGCCTAGTGAAAGGATTCCCTTAACTTTTGCATAAGCATCTAAAAAGGAGGATTCCCTTTATTTTCCCAGGACCAACTGCCTTCACAAGAGCAAGTTTAACGATGGTTTGGAAATTAGCTCCCCTGCATTGCCCCCGGGCCCCCTTCCTGGTCGGCTGGCAGTCGGCCACAATGGGAAGAGGAAGGAGAGGCCAGGATCCAGTTCCGTTGCTTTCCAGCTTCGTGCCCCCCAGGCAAGTTACCTAACCTCTCTGGGCTTCATTTCCTCAACCATTAGGTAGTACTGTAATAAGCTTTTCACATGATTGTTGAACTATATGAAATAATATACATAAAATGCTTAGAACTGGGCTCCACAATGCAACAGCCACTAGCCAGATGTGGCTAGGCCAAATGAGATGTGCTCTAAGTGTAAAAATACACATCGTAGATTTCTTATGGAAAAAAGGAATGTAGAAAGTATGATTCGTAATTTTATATTGATTACATGAGAAAGTAAGAGTATTTTGAACATATTGAGTTAAATAAAATACAGTTGATCCTTAAACAGCACAGTTCCATTTATATGCAGATTTTTTCAATAAAAGTTACCCTGAGTGTGCCTGTCTCTCCTGCCTCCCCTCGCCCTCCTTCTACCTCTGCCATTCCTGAAACAAACCCAACCCCTCCTCTTCCTCCTCCTCAGCCTGCTCAATGTGAAGATGAGGATGAAGACCTTTATGAGGATCCACTTCCACTTACTGAATAATAAATACATTTTCTCTTTCTTCTGATTTTCCTACTAATATTCTTTTCCCTAGCTTACTTTATTATAAGAATACAGTATATAAAACACATAACATGTAAAATACGTGTTCATCAGTTTTTTACGTTATCAGTAAGGCTTCTGGTTAACAGTAGGCTATTCGTATTAAGTTCAGGGGGAGTCAAAAGTTATACATGGATTTTCTTTCTTTTTCTTATTTTTCAGAGTCTACTTTCAGAAAACATACAAGGATTTTCAACTGCACAGGGAGCTAGTGCCCTTAACCCCTGTGGAGTTCTATATTGTTTAAATTAATTTCATCTGTTTCTTTTTACTTTCCGTGTTTTTTTAAAAATTAAATTTTATAAAAATAACAATAGAGACAGGGTGTTGCCCAGGCTGGTCTCTAACTCCTGGGCTCAAGTGATCCTCCTGCCTCAGCTTCCCAAAGTGCTGGAATTATAGGCATGAGCCACCATGCCCGGCCTCTTTTTGCTTTTTTAATGTGTCTGTTACAAATCTGAAAACTACGTATGCAGCCCACACTTGTGGCTTGCTTTCTATTTCCATTAGATAGCACTGGCTGAGAACACAGTTCTGCACAATGTTAGTTCTTTATTTCTCCGTCCCCACTCACCAGTCAACATTGTCTCAGTGTTGTCAGCACTGTCTAAAATCTTTTTTTTTTTTTCTTTTTGAGACAGAGTCTCACTCTGTCCTAGGCTGGAGCGCAATGATTCCATTGAGGCTCACTGCAGCCTCGATCTCTCAGGCTCAAGTGATCCTCTCGCCTCAGCCTCCTGAGTAGCTGTGACTACTGGTGTGTGCTACCACACCTGGCTATTTTTTTAAATTTTTGTAAAGACAGGGTCTTACTATGTTGCCCAGGCTGGGATCAAACTCCTGGACTCAAGCAATCCTCCCACCTCGGCCTCTCAAAATGTTGGGAGGCATGAGCCACCACGGCCAGCCTAAAACCCTTAATCTTTAGGCTGGGTGAGTTCCTTCTCCTTTCCAAGCCTCAGTTTACCATCCTGAGACAGATGATGAAGAGTGGAATAGGAACTAGACTTAGAAGACTGGGCTCCAGCCCTGATTCTAGCATTACTAACTAGATGACCTTTAGCACGTCATTTCATCCCTCTGAGTGACAGTTTTGTCACTTACAAAACAGGGGGTGACACCCTGGTCATTGCATGAGATAACACGTATGACAGTGCTTGATAAATGCAAAGGACTATAGAGGTCAGTAGGAAGTAGTGTAACGTGCCCAGTGAGGAGGTTGGGCAGTGCTGCCTGCCTCCTCTGATAGTCCATGCCTCCCATTTTATATTATTACTTAACTATTTTCCATGTCTCATGTCTCTAAAGACAAATTTCCCCAAGAATACACTTCTTCCTTCGCACCTGCCCGCCTCCAACATGACCAAAGCACAGGGTACAGACAGAACCCCTCAAAAACCACACAGACCAAGTGTGCTGTGTCAGGTGGTCGTGAAGAAGCTCAAAGTGGAGATGGCTTTGGAAACAAACTGGCAATACAAGGTGGAAAGTGGGTCCACATTCCAGGGACCCAAGCAGGGTACCAGTGTAGCAGGGACCCACGCAGAGAGGGGCAAGAAGCGGGAGACACGTATGTAGTGGCCAACAGGAAGGACTCTAGAGTGCAGACATTTGCAAAACAGGAGAGCAGAAAGGTATGCATGAGCCTGAAATTCTATAGCATGTAATGCAAATAAAACATCAGGGTATGATGTACAGTGGGCCACCTATGAGATGAGCCCTGTCACCAGAGATACCTGGTTGGTAGGTCCTTCCACAGATGGAACGCTGTTGCCTTCTTGCCTTTGCTACTTCAGGTTCTCCAGCTCACCTATGATCCACTCAAGCAGGTGTGCCGTAAGTTCTTGGAGCTTAAGTACCACCTGCAGCAAATGCGTAACCCTCTGCTATTTGCACAGAGGCTTGTGAGAAAAGAAGTTCCTGTCTCACAATACGCTGTTCCTATTCTTAGCCAGGAGACAACTAACCACCTACACTCTATCACCCCCTTCCAAGGCCACAAAGCATGAAAAGCACAAAGCTATGCTATCATGTAGGTAACAGAGCAGGCTTTTCTACATCATAACATGTTTCTTCCTAATTCCAAAATAAGATCTGGATTATTTCTAGTTAAGCTAAGCTGCAAACTCTTACTGTATCAAAAACGCAATTGTCTATCTGAATGGCCCAGGAAAAGCAAATACACAAAGTTTCTTGGGTGAAGATCTGAAGTCAAGGCTTCTACAGCTGACTAGTCCTTCAAATATTACTGCTATTCAATATACCAGTCCTTCAAATAGACTCTGTATTCAAACATTTAAAGAGAATAAAAGAATCTCAAATATCATATTCTTATTTAAAAAGACAAATGATCAGGAAGCAGGTGTTTGTGAGAGGAATGGTACATGCGATGGGAGTAAACACGTACCGATAATATGGCCGCCGCACCTGTTGGCCTGTGTCTACCTATACAGAACCAGTGCAGCCACACACCTCACCCAAAGATTATATCTCAAATCAGTGTCCCCTCCCGTGGGAATTATTGATTAAAAGCATTTATTAAACAATCTTTTTTTTTTTTTTTCAAGACAGAGTCTCAATCTGTCACCTAAGCTGGAGCACAGTGGCACAATCTCGGCTCACTGCAGCCTCCGCCTCCCGGGCTCAAGCTATTCTCCTGCCTCAGCCTCCTCAGTAGCTGGGATTACAGGCATAAGCCACCATGCCCGGCTAATTTTTGTATGTTTAGTAGAGATGGGGTCTCGCCATGTTGGCCAGGTGGGTCTCGAACTCCTGACCTCAGATGATCCACCCACCTCAGCCTCCCAAAGTGCTGGGATTATAGGAGTGAGCCACCATGCACAGCCTGCATTTTAACAATTTTTTTTTTTTTTTTTTTGCTCTGTCACCCAGGCTGGAGTGCAGTGGCACAATCTCAGCTCACTGCAAGCTCCACCTCCCAGGTTCAAGCAATTCTCCTGCCTCAGCCTCCCGAGTAGCTGGGACCACAGGTACACGCCACCACACCCAGCTAATTTTTTATTTTTAGTAGAGACGGGGCTTCACCATGTTGGCCAGGATGGTCTCGATCTCCTGACCTCATGATCCGCCTGCCTCGGCCTCCCAAAGTGCTGGGATTACAGGCATGAGCTACCATGCCTGGCCCATTTCAACAATCTTAAAGGTCTTATCAATCTATTGCATTTGGATTTTATCTGGATCCTAATTTGAATACACAAACTATTTTAAAACTATACACACCCTTATCTATACACATACACACAAACACTAATATATACACATACACACATATATATATAATAATTGAGGAAAATTGAATATTTACTCCATATCTGGTATTAAGGAATACTTACTTATTTGAATGTGATAATAGTATCTTGTAGTTTTTATTTTTAAAGGGTCTCTTTTTTTTTTGAGAGGTAGTCTCGCTCCGTTGCTCAGGCTGGAGTGTGCAGTGGCGTGATCTTGGCTCACTGCAACCTCCACCTCCTGGGTTCAAGCAATTCCCCTGCCTCAGTCTGCTAAGTAGCTGGGATTACAGGCGTCCACCATGCCTGGCTAAATTTTGTGTTTTTAGTAGAAACGGAGTTTCGTCATGTTGGCCAGGCTGGTCTCAAACTCCTTGGCCGCCTTGGCCACGCAAAGTGCTGGGATTACAGGTGTGAGTCACTGCGCCCGGCCTATTTTTAAAGGATCTCTATCTTTTAAATATACATACTGAAATATCTACAGTAAAAATGAAAAAATAAACAGCTGAATTTGAAGTCAGTTAAAACAATATCTTATTTTGTATGACTATTCATGTGCAGTAAATGAAAGTTAAACAAAAAGTCCCCCCACTTTGAATCACCTATGAAATACAGAATATATGGTCTGTTTATGCAGCCCTGAACACTCATATAAAATTCATTCAGTTAATCTAACACAGAGACTCCAGCCCTAAAAGGGATCAGGATGTGCACCAGAAGAAGTAATTGTCTTCAGTTTACTACCATGTTACACTAAAAAGACAAACATTTAAATACTGGGACCACAACTGGCCCAACAAGCTGCTCACCCTACAGAGACTGAGAGAACTCTAATTCATGTCTCCCCACCTGCACTTGTGGGCTTTCAGCTGATCAAGTGGCTGTCAGAACTGTGGGCATTATTTCAATTACTCTCTGTTTCTCAATCTCTCCATTTTAAAAAAGTTGCTGAGTAGAGCTGAATCGACATATTTTTCTCCTCCAAGGTGAAGCTGTACTAGGTTTCTACTAGTTGATATTTAAGGATTGAAGACAATCTCATCCCAACACATAGAAATATGTGGAAGGCAAGGAGCCTGCCGAGTGCTTCAGGCCACAGGGACCCTCTGTGATGAGGAAGTAGAGCCATGTCTACCCACATGCAGCAGCAGAGAGCCCACTATTTAACTGTTATTATGATGATTATTATTAACATTATCATCATTGTTATAAGTATCGCTTATACAAAGTAATGTGCTAGGTTCTCTCTTTTATTGTAAATCTTCTGAATAACGCTGTGGGTTGATTATTTTACAGGTGAAGAAGCTGAAGCTCAGAGGAATCAAATGATTTTCGAAAGACCACACAGCTAGAAAGTGACAAAACCAAAATTCAAATCTAGTTTCCCAGGCCTACCCTTTTCTTTTCTAGCATGCTGCTACCCCTGGGTGGAAAGAAGGCCTTTAAGGCACAGTTATTTACCTAGGCCTCTTATTTTCCTAAAACATAAAAATAAATAAATAAATAAATAAAACCCTGTCAAGTTATCTAACTGAGAAGCAGAGAAAAACTGCACCCCGTGATCCCAAGGGGTAGCTTCTGCAAGTCTGCGCCTCTGTTTAGTTTCGCTTCCAGCTTCTCTGGCCACCATTATGTCTTCCATCTCACTAACATTCTTGAGAGAACAGGACAAGACATGCTTAACTTTTTTGTTTAGAATGAAAGACGTACAGGTGACCCTATGCCAAAAACGGGAAATCTTAACTCCATCGGGTTATTATGGCCACTTAAGAACCAGACTGGATGTTTATGAGAGTGAACTATCAAAGGATGTGCTCTGCCCAAGGGCCACCAAACAGGGACCACAGGGACCCCACCAGCAGTGTGCCCTCAAATTAGATTCCTTTATGAACTTGTTATTTCAACTCCTCTTGCAGGTGTTTATCGAGTACCTGCAAAAGCAGCCCCCACCCGAAGCTAAACGCACTGGGGACACAAACACTCAAGTCAGAGTTGCAGCCCACAGCTATGGCCAGGAGACAGAGGAGGCGAGTTATGGGAGGGAGCGGGGAACAACTGTCCTCTGTCACAGGATCTAGCTGCTGTCAATCCAGGAAGAACTGCACAGGACAGGCAGTGTTAGGCAAGTTAGTAAACAGTTTGCCTCATAAACACTGACCAGCAGTGGAAAATATCTGACCTAGATAGATAGTGGACTGTGAGCACCGTAGGGGCAAGGACCACGTCTAATTTGCTTTTCTGTTCTCAAAAAAGTAGGCCTCAAATATTTGTTGTTGTTGTTTTTGAGACAGAGTCTCACTCTGTTGCCCAGGCTAGCATACAGTGGCGAGATGTCAGCTCACTGCAACCTCTGCCTCCCAGGTTCAAGCGATTCTCCTGCCTCAGCCTCCCGAGTAGCTGAGATTACAGGCACCTGCCACCAGATGCAGCTAATCTTTTTTGTATTTTTAGTAGAGACGGGGTTTCACCATGTTGGCCAGGCTGGTCTTGAACTCCTGACCTCAGATGATCCACCAGCCTTGGCCTCCCAAAGTGCTGGGATTACAGGCAGGAGCCACCGCGCCCGGCCATGTTGTTTTATTTATTTATTTTTTAAGGTCATGATTGTATTAGTCCATTCTCACACTTCTGTGTGAGAACTGCCGGAGACTGGGTAATTTATAAAAGAAAGAGTTTTAATTGACTTGCAGTTCCACATGGCTTGGGAGGCCTCAGGAAACTTACAATCATGGTGCAAGGCAAAGGGGAAGCAAGGCACCTTCCTCATAAGGCAGCAGGAGGAAGTACCAAACACTTAAAATACCATCAGATCTTGTGAGAACTCACTCACTATCATGAGAACAGCATGGGGGAAACAGCCCCCATGATTCAATTCCCTCTACCTGGTCTCGCCCTTGACGTATGGGGATTACAATTCAAGATGAGATTTTGGGTGGGACACAGCCCAACCATATCAATGGTCATGTACTACATTTAGAATTTTGGAAGGTATTTATGGCGGGATACTAAAACTGTTTTCACGTACCACAGCAGAGTCTGAAGGGCTCAGTTTGAAGAACTGGATTCCCAACCTCAGGATCAATTTGGCCATATGGGAGGTCAGCTGGAGATGAGGGAGATTGAAAATTGGAGATAACCCCAAAGATGATGGGCAGGTTACCCTCTGTCCTCAGATGGGAGGGGAGGTGGCTGGGGAAAGGATTCCAACTCTGAGTTCTATTGTGGGAAGGTGAGCACAGTCAAGCTCTGTGGCTCAGTGGAACTTATTTCTGCCCACAAGTTCAACATCTCCACCTCTGCCCCCAGCAGTGGAGTTATGAGAGCAAAGGAGACAAAGTGAATAGGGATCACCCCAGAGGATCAGTATGGGATGAGGCCAGCCAGTGACTCACCCGCGCTCCCAAGGAACCCAGGCCACAGGAACACACACCTCCACTGGTGAGACTCGGAGAGGCCAGAGGAGATAAACCCTTGGGAGAGTGAGTGAAATGGCCTGTATCAGTCCATCCAGGGAGGAACCAGAGACACCCTTTGACTCAACGTGTGGAAAGAACCAGCAAGTCTGACATAAAAAGTGTATCAAATAAGAGGTAATTTAGTATCAGGAGCCAAAGCCTCCCTGATCCCCAGTGTGAGTTAGGCACCCTTCCCTGTGCTCCCACAGCACCCTGTACAGACCCCAAGACAGCGCCCCTCACAGTTTCTATGTCCGTTTCCTCTATTAGGGCATGACCTTTCAGAGAATTAGGAACTGTCCTAGCCTTCTCTGAAGCCCAGGTACCTACCACACCGCTAGGCCCAGGCTGGGTCCTAAGAAATGCCTTTTGTATGCCCTGAACAAATGAATCATGAGTGAGGTATCTGTGGGAGAACCACACCCCACCCAAGGGAAAATAAATACCTGGCCTGGCTGAAAAGCCAAATCACAGCAAGTCCAAGAGAAGGTGACTAGCTAGGTGCTATCTGTCTCTCCCACATCATAAACGAAAGGCTTCAGTGGAAAAATCGTGACCACATGAGAAAAAGAAAAAGGTCAGTTAGCTACCACCAAGCACAAAGGGCAGAAGCCTGGCAAGGTGATTCACGCCAATACTATGAAACCCGGCCCAGCGGTCTGCAGATGACCTGGAAGCAGGGGTGGAGGAGGTGGGGAGGTGGACAAGCATGAGAGGGAGTGAGGAGAACTTACTGGAACAAGCATCTAGGTCAGCTGCTCCTGGGTAATGCCAGAAGCTGGTTTATATCCTTTTTTTTTTTCTTTTTCTTCCTTGAGACGAAGTTTTGCTCTTGTTGACCAGGCTGGAGCGCAATAGTACGATCTTGGCTCACTGCAACCTCTGCCTCCCGGGTTCTAGCGATTCTCCTGCCTTCTACCTCCTGGTTTATTTTCTTTATTGAAATTTTTTAGAGGAAATAAAAAAAAAAGAGCATCCTGTAGGAAGGGATTTGTCTAAGAGGGAGGGACGGGAGAAGGTGGCCAGGGTTGAGGTGAGGTAGAGAACTCTCCTCAGCCCCAGCCAAGGAATTCTTCACACCAAGTAGCTACCCATAGATGACTGAATATAGTCATCAAGTCTATCAATAGTCTATGCCTATCATCACAAATATTAACACCATTGACTGAACATGAACACATGCTACTGCTGTGCTGCTGGGCAGTTTCTCTCGCTCTAATGATCATTAAGAACCTGGCAGGTGGAAATGAGTCACCTGCATTCAATAGATAGAGATGAGAAGCTTTAGGCCGAGCTTGGTGCCTCACACCTGTAATCCCAGAAATTTGGGAGGCCAAGGCGGGCAGATCACTTGAGGTCAGGAGTTCGAGACCAGCCTGGCCAATATGGTGAAACCCTGTCTCTACTAAAAATACAAAAATTAGCCAGGCGTGGTGGCACATGCCTGTAATCCCAGCCACTGGGGAGGCCGAGGCAGGAGAATCACTTGAACCTGGGAGGCAGAGGTTGCAATGAGCTAAGATCACACCACTGCACTCCAGCCAGGGCAACAGAGCAAGATGCAGTCTCAAAGGAAAAAAAAAAAAAAGCTTTACATGAAGAACTAAGCCACTTGCCCAAGGTCATGGAGCTGGTACAGAGCTAGGATTCAAACCAACTCATCTAACTCCAAAGCCTGTGGCTACAGCACCCAGAGGAAAGACTGCCCCTACAGATAAGGGTGGATAAGGAAGGGTTCCTGTGAAGTAGGAGTGTTGACGGGGACCTTGCTGGAGCAGTGCTGGAAGGACATCCAGGAGGTGGTCCACAGGGTCCCTGAGATCCCTTGGGAGAAGACATGCAAAATCAAATGCCCTCAGTTATTCTGCTATTTTTCAAACAGCAAATGCTACCTGGTGGGCACCTTGGAATACTAATTATCTTACATAAACTCAAATTGATATGTTCTCTATGCTGACAGCAAGTCAAATACAGAAAGCTTTTAATCATTAGCTTTGCATCCAAAGCTCAAGCTTTCTGCCAGCTCTGATTAGCCTGCCAACAATGTTATCCAGGTTCCCTTGAACACGGTGCATAGGGCTTCATGCTCTGTGAGGCCTAGCATCACACCATCACAGCTAGAAAAGATCTTAGTGGACATCAGCCCAATCCTCTATCTGATGAATAAAATTCCCCACTCAATAGCAACAAAAAGTGGCCAGCCAGCATCTACTTCCACATCTGTTAATAATGATAACCCTTCTTTCAAGACAGCCTGTCTGCAGAGAGCAAAATATTAATTAAGAAACTGTTTTATACGTTGAACTGAACTCTTCCCCATTCCCCTAAGCATCCATTTCCTGGTTCTAACAAATGTCTGTTCTTTTTTCCATAAAACAATCTTTTAAGACTATGGCACTCTTCTAAACCTTCTCTTTTTCAAGCTAAATAGTCTCAGTCTTTGAATCATTCTTTAGATAATATGGTTTCTGAATCTCCTAACTTTTCTGTTTATTGTCCTCTGGGCCTATTTCCATTTGCCCCCCTCACTCTTAAAAGAATGACAGTAAGCTCAGTTCCAGGTGTGACCCAACTACTGTAAAACAAGAGGAATGACTACACCTCTACGATGCAAATACTGCAAGTTTCTGGTTAGTTTTTAGTAGCTTCATGTTAATGATTCTTACTTAGTTGAAATCAGGTGCACTGGCCTTTTTTTGTTTTGTTTTGTTTTGTTTGTTTTTGACACAGGGTCTGGCTCTGGCTCTGTCGCCCAGGCTGAAGTGCAGTGGTGTGATCTCAGCTCATTGCAACCTCCACCTCTCGGACTCAAGCCATCCTTCCACCTCAGCCTCCCTAGTAGCTGGGAATACAGGCACACACCACCACCTCCAGCTAATTTTTGTAGGGATGGGATTTCACCATGTTGCCCAGGCTGGTCTCGAACTTCTGACCTCAAGTGATTCCCCCCCACCTCAGCCTCCCAAAGTGCTGGGATTACAGAGTGTGAGCAACTGATAACCTCACTATCTTTTCTTACAAGTTCTAATCCTTAACCCCACCACCGCCCACCCCCACCCCCACCCCCACCCCCCCACACACACACACAGCCTGGCTTAACCATTGGTATTTGGAGCCTACAGCTAGGTCTTTACATTTATATTGGTGCAGCCTGTCTTTCTTCACTCAGTCCTTCCCGTAGGCTGTTAAATTTATAGGGAATCTTGATTCTGGCATATACAATATTTGCTACCCCTCTCAGCTTCAAAGTTTCTGTCAATGTGATCAACAAGCCCTTTATGTGTTCAACTAAATCACAGGTTAGAGCTCAGGAGAGGCATTATCCCCATGACCAACACAAATTAGCACCCGTTAGAGACAGTTCCAGAAGCACTACATGTAAACCAATTGAACCATCATCCAGTCTACATTTACCATCTCGTCTATGAGAATAGAAATCCTGTTACTGAGGATACAAAGATGTTCACTGTCTAATCGAAGAGTTTTAAGTTAATTACCACCACAACCAATGTCAATTAAAGTTTATGCTTCTATATCATACAAAAATGCCTGACCACTGAGGAGATACTTGGGATGGTCTTTAGCATATAGGCTATATGGCCGTATATAAATTTTACTGTGCTGACACCACAAAGAGGAACTAAAGCAGAGGTATGAGAAGCTAGGCATGACTGCCAACTGGGAAAGAGGTTACCTTACACCATGAGACATTACGCATAGAGAAAAACTAAAGTGCTTTTAAATATGAGCCCCAATAACTCTGTGTCTCAAGTTCCAGCATAAGAAGCAGCAGCAGAAACATATTTATTTAATGATAATAATAATTCCCTTAAATATCATAGTTATCACTTGTTGAGTACTACCATGTGCTACGCATTTTACATAGGTCATCTCAGTTACTGCCTGATACAGTTGGTTTATAATTGTTCCTTTTGAAAATTTAAATTTTATTTCTCTCCCCCTAGGTTTCTCCCATCTCCATAAGACCTTGAAGACCTTCAACCGCACTTCAGCAAAAAACATTTTCAAGTTTCCTCAGGTAATTCATTCAACCAACCAACCATCCCTTAGATAAATAAATATTTCTCAAATTCTCCTAAGAATAAGACACTATGATGGGTGCTGGGGAATCTGGCTGACTTTAAGCGACTACATTTCTTGGCTTTATTTCTTGTGGGCCATGGGCTTCAATTGTCACCCCCAAAGGCTTGTTGTATCCTCTCTCCCCATTGTTAGCTGTGGACCTTGGGTGGGTCACCTAAAACACTGATGTAATGCCCTTCACCGGATAAGGAAGGTGGTAAAGTATGCATGTGCCTAGCATAGTTCCAGGGACATAAGATACTTACTAACCTTAGGGGCTTTTTCTTTCTTCTTTCTTTCTTCCTTTCTTTCCTTTCTTCCTTCCTTCCTTGCTTTCTTTCCTTTCCTTTTCTTTCCTTTCCTTCCCTCCCTCCCTGTCTCTCTTTCTTTCTCTTTCTTCCTTCCTCCCTCCCTCCCTCCCTTCCTTCTTTCCTTCCTTCCTTTCCTATGCAGTCTGCCTGACTTTTCTCAGAAACGGTAAGAGTAAAATAGAAGTTGATTGTTCTGTTTTCCCCCAGGACATCTGTGAACATTACATCATTTGCCACCATTAGGGAACTAAGCCTGTATTCACTGTATATCACTTATTTTAAAAAGGAAAGAAAGAAAAACTTTGGTCCTGAGTATGTTTAGCAAGTCATGGTTCCTTGTTTTTCTTTTTCTCCTGACACTGTTCTTTCTATAAAATCCAAAGGAAATGACCTTAGATCATTTAAATCCAACTTTCAGAGAAGTGGCTCGACTTGCTGTAAGATGGATCTGATTTGACATCAGGTTCTTCTCATCGCAAGTCCAGGGTCTTTCCGCCTCATTTGGCCAACTCTCTTGTCCCCTTGCTTCCCCAGACTCACCGTGATATTCCTTTACCTCCGTCCAGAACTCAGATAACATGTCACTCTAGTCACCCTGAAGATTCGCCTCTTGAAAACATAATTGCCGTGCAGTAAAGAGGAGACCAAAATAGAACCACATACAGCTGCTGAAAGCGCTAAAGAATATGTCGCTAAGGAGAGAAAGACACCACTAGCCAAAGGCAAGTGGATCAAAAAGCAACCCCTACATTGGACATTCTTGTTATTTTGTTGTTGTGGTGGTGGTGATGGTGGTGGTCATTGTCGCTGTTGTTGATACAGGGACATGTCTAAATTCTACAGTATTTAATATTGTATTCAACAAATATTTATTGTTGAATATTTATTGAATACAATATTCAACACTATGTGCCAGGCATGATAGAGGTCTGGACTGAGTAGCGACTCTTTGGTATGAACCAGATACAACTTGCATGATGTTTCACAAGCTGGTTTGGATGTTATTAGCTTACTGTGTCATTTCCCCCATCCCTACTCACACCCAAAACATGATATTTTGTAGAGCTAAAAAAAAAAAAAAAAAAAAAAAATTCCTCAAACAAATCACTTCCTCAAACGGCAACCTAATCTCTGCTTCCTTATGGCAGGGTCTCTTGACTTGCTTACACTTGCTTACACTTCCCCACTTTCTACTGGTTCCTCAAATAACTGAAGTCGGTTCACATCATTCCACTGAAACTGCCTTTCCAATTGCAAAATCTACAGAGTCCTTTCCAATACTTATTTCAAACAGGCCTCTCTGGGTCTTTTTCAAACTCCCTCCTACTAATGCCTTTCAGGCAACCTCCCCAGCTTAGCCTCTTCTGGGACCAGCTTCCTGCCAGTCCTGAAATGCCCACATACACAAGGAAGATTCCTGCTTCCACACGGCCAGCCCCCAATGACATCTCCCTCAGACTCCAGACCTCATCTTTTTTTCTTTTTCTTTCTCTTTTTTTTTTTTTTTTTTGACACAGGGTCTCATTCTGCCACCCAGGCTGGAGTGCAGTGGCGCAATCTCGGCTCACTGCAACCTCCACCTCCCAGGCTCAAGCAATCCTCCCTCCTCAGCTTCCTGAGTAGCTGGGACTATAGGCATGCTCCACCATGACCAGCTAATTTTTTTTTTTTTACTTTTTGAAGAGACGGGGTTTCGCCATGTTTCCCAGGCTAATCTCGAACTTCTGAGCTCAAGATGCACCCACATTGACTTCCCCAAGTGCTGGGATTATAGGCTTGAGCCACTGTGCCTAGCCTCAGACCATATCCTTTCAAAAACTTTTAGAGACCTGCACAAAAGCTTTATATTCTACGCTTACTCACTTTAAAAAAATTTTTTTAAACATTTGCTAAGTGCTAAGTATAATTCTTAGTGCGTAGGATACTACAGTGAATAACCCAGATGAAGATCAACACCCTTAGAGTTTTACATACTAGCAGAGGGAGCCGTAAATACAACAAATTAAAAAAACTATTTAGTATCTTAAAAGATGCTAAGTGCTTAGAGAACAAAGTAGAGTAGAGTACAAGAAAGGGGGGATCGGGCCAGGCGCAGTGGCTCACGTCTGTAATCCCAACACTTTGGGAGGCTGAGGTGGGCGGATCACTTGAGGTCAGGAGTTCGAGACCAGCCTGACCAACAAGGTGAAACCCCATCTCTACTAAAAACACAAAAATTAGCCATGTGTCATGGTGGGCACCTGTAATCCCAGCTACTCAGGAGGCTGAGGCAGGAGAATCACTTGAACTCAGGAGGTGGAGGTTGCAGTAAGCCGAGAACATGCCACTGCACTTCAGCCTGGGTGACAGAGTGAGACCCTATCTCAGAAAGAAAGAAGAGAGAGAGAGAGAAAGAGAGAAACAAAGGACAGAAGGAAGGAAGGAAGGAAGGAAGGAAAGGGGGGATCGGAAGTACTGGGTTGAGGTAGGTTTCCATTTTCAAAAGGGCATTCAGAGCAGACCTCACTGAGAAGGGGACATTTGAACAAAGAGTTGCAGATGGTGAAGGAATGAGTCCCACAATATCTGGGGAAGCGTGTTTGCAGCAAGGCTCAAGGCAGGAGTGCACTGGTTGGAAGGAAAGGAGCAAGGAAGAGGGTACATGGAGACGGGGTCCAGGAGGAACAAACAATGAAGTTGGGGAGGTGGAGGAGACTGGGCAGGGCCTTTGAGGTCTTGGCAAGAACTCTGGCTTTTAGCAAATAAAATAGGAACTGCTGCAGGAGGCTGAACAGAGGAACAACCGGATCTGACTTAATATGCCAGAATTGCTCAGGCTGCCACGTGGGAACAGGAATAGGAGACAGAGATAGTAGTAAGGAGACAGTAGTAGTCCCAGTGAGCGATGCTCATGGCATAGACCAGGTGGTTGCAGTGGAGGCAGAGAAGTGGGTACATTTCAGACGTGCTTTGAAAATCATGCCTGATATTCTAGATGTGAGTGTGAGAGAGAGAAGAGTCAAGGATGATTCCAAGGGTTGGAGCCCAAGCAACTAGACGGATGATACTACTTTAATGGAAAAAGAGGAGACAAAGGAAGAGCAGACCTAGGGGCAGAGGAAATCTGGAGTCCAGTTTTGGATATTCTGAGTTTGAGATGAGACTGTCAAACAGAGCGTAAAGTAGGAAGCCTGATAGGAAAGTCTAGAGGTCAGGGAGAAGGTGTAAGCTGGAGATACATATTTGGGAGTTATCAGCCTGAGAGTTTTTCGGATGTTCTTGATCAGCTAGTGGAATTTTTCTCCACCCAACTGCATGACTGTTTACTCTGGAGCAAGAATTCCTGGGCATAAACCTAACTCCTCCACTCCTCAGAGGTCTGATCTTGGACAGGCTACTCAACTGCTCTCAGTGTCTGTAACCTCAAAAGTGCCTACTTCTTTTATTAGGAGGGAAAAATGAGGCAATTCATGTTAATTACCTTGCACATAGTAATAAGCACTCCCTATATAATAACCATTATAATCCCCTCCCTCCCTCTCTCCACCTCTTACTATCTTGCTAAGCTTGGTATCTCCAACTTTCCTTTTTTCTCACCTCATATTCAACTCATCCCTCACCCTGAGTGCCCCTGGATCACTGTCCACGCCAGTACCTCACTGCCCCTAGAGCAATCCTATAAACAGTGTTGATTCCAACTGAATACAGGTCATAAGCTTCTATTTCTACTCTCAGAATATTTCTTAAATCTGCCTCCCTCTCTTTGTTTTCTCATTATTTCTCATCTGAGCTCCCAATAAATTTTACTTAAATCTCAATTATATTCTAATCAAATTAAAATGTCATTTTAATTTGCCTACATGTCTGTCTTCCCTTAAAACTGTAAGCATTTCAACTGCCAAGTAATAATTATCACTGTATCCCTAGCACCTTTATGTCCAGTGCCCAAACCGTGGTAACTATCCAATAAATATTTGGTGAACGAATGGAAACATTTTATTGGCTAATTATTACCTGCTAGACACTCTGTGAAATTAAAATACAACCATCACTACCACATAAACTACAATTCCTGCCCACAAAGAGTTTTGAGAGACAAACTTAGCATACCTGAGACAGAAAACAAAGCAGCCAAATAAATGTAATTAGATTACTATTAAAAAGAGAGAATTGGGGGTGGGCACGGTGGTTCACACCTGTAATCCCAGCACTTCGGGAGGATGAGGCGGGTGGATCACCTGAGGTCAGGAGTTCAAGACCAGCCTGGCCAACATGGTGAAACCCCGTCTCTACTAAAAATATAAAAATTAGCTGGGCATGGTGGCGGGCGACTGTAATCCCAGCTACTTGGGAGGCTGAAGCAGGAGGATCACTTGAACCCGGGTAGCGGAGATTGCAGTGAGCCGAGATCACGCCATTGCACTGCAGCCTGGGCAACAAGAGCGAAACTCCATCTCAAAAAAATAAGAGAGAGAGAATTATACACAGACACTTTTCAATTTACGATGTGATGCCATTATATCTGGATAAACCCATCCTAGTTAAACTTAGGGTACGTTCCCTTTGGTCTCAAGCTCAAGGTTGATTAAATGATACACGGTACATGCTCCCTTCCTCTCACTTCCTGTACTCAGTTGTCATCGCTCCTCAAAAGTAGTCAAATTCCTGGCCCTCAATGTCTTTGCCATACTGCCCCATAGTTGCAGATACATATTCCCCCTAACTGTCTGCCATGATTCTTGGCGTTACTGGGTCTTCACTGAGAGTCATGAGCAACGAACAATCTATCTTACTAAGAAATGACTTGATTAAGGTCATGCTTATCCACATGGAAAAAGATTAGGAATGATGTGATGTTAGATGTGAATGTAGGGATCTGCCACCCTTTGATGCAATTTGTACATAGCTTTGCTCTGTATCACCAGTCAGGGTAACCAATCTCTAAATTTCTTCCTCACCAAAAAAGGAAGGACTTCCTATTATTCTAATGAGGCAAAATGGTATAAGCATAATAAGTGTTCATTTGTGAGCTACACAGACCTAGGTTTGAAGTCCAACTCCACTGCTAACCTAGGGAAATCTAGTTGAATTTTCTAGGCCTGTTTATTCATTTGTGAAACAATACCAGTGTGACCTGTATCATAGTGTGACTGCTATCAGAGAGTTGTTACGAGAATTAAATGAGAAAATATATGTAAAGCACCCAGCACAGCACACAATCACTGTACACAGTGGCAGCTATTATTATGGATTCTAACTCCCAGATAATCATCGTTCTTAGTAAAGGAGGTATTCAAGGGTGGTCATTCAGTGGGTTTCCTTCAGCTTTAAGCAGTGTCTTATAAAGTGCTCTTAGTCTATAAGAAAGCTTCTGCTGAGTTTTGTCATCAAAGCTGAGGTTGGAAATAGGTCAGTGGACCAGGATAAGGGTTGAGTCTTTCTCCCAGCTCTGATGGGACAATATTTCCTGACTGCCTTCAGTAATTTATATGCCCAAAAATGGACCTTGAGAATTCAAAAATAAGATGAGACTTGGAATGCTAATAAGAGATAACAAGACATCATCAATCTCCCTGAGGAAAATGAAGTGCCTTAGTATATTGGTGGCATGACAGCGGATCTAGATGCTCTGAAGCTACAGAGAAGGCTTCATGCAGGTTACCCAGGGTACAAGGCAGTAGTGATGGCCCTCAAATATCTGCTGTCTTCTACCTCTGCCATCCCTCTGTTAAAGCAAATAAGAAGGAGGCCATTAGCCTGAGGTTGTCTCCATAACCAGAGCTTCTACATAAGCAAACCAAAATCCAAATCAATGTAAACAGTAAAATGAAACTAGAGGCTTCACCAATCAGAAACCGCCAACTAACCTCTAACTAGGGTCTTCCCACTCTAATAAAATATATTTTCTTAGTCTTCTTTCCACGTTCAGCCTACAAAAGCTCACTGTCCTCGCTGCGGCAGCAGAGCTCTCTGAACCTCTTCTGGTTCTGAGTGCTGCCCAATTCACGCATGGTTCTTTGCTCAGATGAACTCTGCTACATTTATTTTCTCTAAAGTTTTTCTTTTAACACCTCCTGCCTTCTTCCTTACTTTGCATAGAGTATAGATTCATTGATCCAGAATCTACTTCCCCTTGACTTCTATCTTTTTTTTTTTTTTTTTTTTTTTGAGATGGAGTCTCTCTGTCACCCAGGCTGGTGTGCAGTGGCATGATCCTCACTGCAACCTCTGCCTCCCAGGTTCAAGTGATTTTCCTGCCTCAGCCTCCCTAATAGCTGGGACTACAGGCACTTGCCACCTTGCCTGGCTAATTTTTTTTTTTTTTTTTTTTTTTGTAATTTTAGTAGAGAATGGGTTTCACCATGTTGGCCAGGATGGTCTCGATCTCTTGATCTCGTGATCCACCTGCCTTGGCCTCCAAAAGTCCTGGGATTACAGGTGTGAGCCACCGCGCCCGTCCGACTTCTATCTTTAAAATCTAGTGTCAGGACTAATAAGCTTTTTAAAGATGTACATTCTTTCACAATAAGCTGTCCTTTCAATCCACTTATATTATAATACTAACAGCTAACATTTCTTGAGGGCCAACCATGAGCCACACCTTACAGGCAGGAAGGCACAATGTAGTGTTTCTTAAACTTGCCAGATCCTATTACCATCCAGGGTGCCCATTGCATCCACTGCTCCCCAGGCTCCACCCCAGCTGGGCTGAATCAGAATCTGAGACAGGGCCTGGGAATTGCTCTTTTAACAAGAGTCTCAGGTGATTCTTAGGATCAGGCAAATTGTAGACCAATGGCACAATGGTTAAGGTGTGACATATCAGGGTCCATGATCTGATTCCATCATCGTTTGTTTTATGGCTTCAGGCAACTTACTTAACCTCTCTGAACCTCAGTTATATATCTGGAATTTCAGAATGATGACAGCGTCTGCCTGTAGGGTATACGGAGGAATAAATGAGATAATGGTCATCAACCACTTAGCATAATGCCTGGCACATAGTAAGCGCTCAACAGTATCACCAACATCACTGACCTGAATGGCGCTATAAAAGCTGCATCCCTATTATTTTTGCTCAGTGCTACACAATTAGCAATTAAAGTGCCCGAGACCAGGATTTAAACTCACACCTGACCATCTCCGAAGCATTAAGCGCCTACACAGCAACTTCTCAGAAGCCTTGGCAGCCGGGGAAGGAGAAATTAAAAGGGCAGGGGGCCCGGTGGCATAGAACAACCCACATATTCAGGTACTGGCTCCAAATTCATGTTTGAATTCAGCTCATGTTGCATTCTTAGGAGCAGCTATTACACAGATGCTACAGCCAGAAGGATGCCCCCGAGCACCATGTATTAAGGAAGGAAAGTTTGTCTTGGACTTCCTCCTGTCTCTGTTTTGACTCCTCTTCTGCACAATACACACCCCTACCCTCCACTGGGGACCATCCAAAATCCCCACTTTTTCTCCAGGTCTGCCCAAGGAGTTCCTCTCCTGGGAGGCAGATCAGGCACAGAGTTTGAGTCTGGCCTGGAGAACAGGGAAGACCTAAGCTTCACTTCCCAATTGTAAGGCCTCCCACTGTTACTTCACCCCTGGGACCTTCTCTCACTAGGTCCTAGGCTCATTTGCAGTAATGCCTCAGGCAGAGTGCATAGCTCACGGGTCAACTAATCAATAACACTAGGCCTCAGGGTATCATCTCTCCTTTCTCTGAATTCCCCCAACCTAATCTAACATTTCAGTTAAAGTGGGGCCACCTGTGACTCATACTTTATATACAGTTTGTTTTATAATGAGCCCTCATTCATTTGTTCACACAAATATGCCCCAAATATAGACGATACAGAAATAAATGGGGCCCAGCTCCTGCTGCTGAGGTCTTAGAGAAAGACCATAAACTAGTGGGTGGAAAATCATGTAAAACATTAAAAACCAAGGGCCGAGGAGGTGGTGCCATCTCTACTAGAGGAAGTAAGAAGTCAGAAAAGGTAAAGTTCATCCTGGGTTTTGAAGTTTGAATAGGAGTTCACCAAGCAGAGCAAGGCATGCCCAACAGAGAATAGCAGTGCAAAGGCTCAATCATGAAAGCGGCCCATTGTGTTCAGGGATAGGGAGAAGCTGTGAGGTGAGACAGGGTATAAGGGCTGCAGTGATGAGAAATGGTCTTCAACAGGACATCTGCTCCAGACAGAGGTATTTCTAGTCCCAATTTATCCTGCAAGCGACTGGGACTGGTGGAGGTTTTCTAAGCAAGCAAATAACATTATTAGATTGTTTTCTCTAAACTCCGTGGTGCGCTCCCAGCACTAAAAAGGAGCTTTGATGGAGCATGAAGAGGTGAAGAGGGGCCATTTCCGTGAATAAAGGACAGGGTGCCAGAGACCATCTTTTCTGGCTCCTGGGTCTGGCCTGCAGCCCCACCATCCACCCAGCTAACCCCTGGCTCAGCAGATAGTGAACTCTGGTCAAGTCCCTCCTGGAACACCAGGCTCCAGAAGCTGTTAACAGAGTAACGTGGAGAGAGAGGAGTGGGAACCAACTGCACAGATAAACTGAGGAGGAGTCAGAGAAGTATGATGAGTCTAGGGACTCACAACATCCTGAAAGGAGCATGAGCTTCCAGCTAGATAGACTATGCTCAAATTCCACCTCTACCCTTTACTACCTGGCATAACCTTGGGTAATTCCCTTAACCTCTCTGAGACCGTTTTTTCTTTTTACTTTTATTTTTATTTATTTATTTTTTTTTTTTTGAGACGGAGTCTCACTCTGTCACCCAGGCTGGAGTGCAGTGGCATGATCTCAGCTCACTGCAACCTCCGCCTCCCAGGTTCAAGCGATTCTCTAGCCTCAGCCTCCCAAGTAGCTGGGATTACAGGTGTGCGCCACCACGCCTGGCTAATTTTTGTATTTTTAGTAAAGATGGGGCTTCACCACGGCCAGGCTGGTCTCAAACTCCTGACCTCAGGTGATGCTCCCACCTTGGCCTCCCAAAGTGCTGGGATTACAGGCGTGAGCCACTACGCCCGGCCGAGACTGTTTTCTTATCTATTAAATGGCAGTAACAAGTCCCATTCACTTCAAAGGCTTGTTCTGAAAATTAAAACTATTTCAAGTGATGAGGATAGTGACCACTATAAGGAATAATGGCTCTCTAAATATTATTAAACTGATTATTAATATCTTCATTTTTATCTTATGTGTCTTTTACATGATGTGATAAAATCCCTCAGGCTAAAAGATCTTCAAATACAACAGGCCCCTGGAGGCACGGGATGGAATTACCCTCCTGAGACGCTCCCAGGACGGCTGTGTCTCCTGCGTGAGACTCTGACCGGTTCCTTCCAAGTTGCTTTCCGCCCTCGTTGGCTGCCTGCAGTTTCTGTGGGATCACATTTCCCACCTGACCCAGTGGGCCCAGGAGAGCTGTGGGCCTTGTAGCTCGGAGCTTTTCAGAGGTCTCAGATGACAACCTGGCAGGGTGCAGCTGTTCCCGGCAAGGGCATTAATAATACAGGCCTTTTTCCGCAAACTCTGGCAAACAGTCTAAAATGACAAGTGAAAACACTGAGTCCAAATTCTCACTGGGGCTTAGGGCAGAGCAAGCCAAAATAGCTCGCCTTTATCAGGGCTAAATCGTGGAACTAAATCAGGGTTCTGCTCGTGGTGGTGGCTAAGGGAAACCGCTGGTGATCAAAGCAAAGAAATGGGGGAGAAGCCGTGGGGGAGGCAGCCACAGTCACACTCCTTACAGAATAAACTACCTCGCCTGGGGCAGTTTCAGCAGAAAGCTTCAGAGACCCCCGGGAGCAGACAGAAAGAAGTCCATATGCCTTGCTGGCTGAGGAGCAAATCGGGCCATGAATTTCTTCTCAGCAATGGCCAATAAACACAGCAGCTGCTATACCCAGCCCTGAGACATCTAGCACAGCAGACTTTATAAAGAACAAGCCGAACTCCTCTGGCAAGCAAGTGACAAATGGAGAAGGTCTTGGCAGGATTTTTGTGTCCTTTATTCATATTGTATCAGCACCTAAAACAGTGCCTGCCTGGCATTAAAGCACTCAGTAAATATGAGTGACTGAAGAAATACATGTGTGGGGAGAGAATATAAACCAGCAGCACCAGTTAGTAACTATACAAAGGTAAGCAAGCCATTCGGTCTCTAGGAGCCTCTATTTCTTCATCAGGAAAATCGGGTAATGACACCTACTTTGAAAGGGTCTTATAAGAATTAAGGCCAGGCACAGTGGCTCATGCCTGTAATCCCAGCACTTTGGGAAGCCAAACTAGGTGGATCACTTGAGGTCAGGAGGTCGAGGCCAGCCTGGCCAACATGGTGAAACCCTGTCTCTACCAAAAATGTAAAAAAATAGCCGGCCAGCTACGTGGGAGGCTGAAGCAGGAGAATCGCTTGAACCCGGCAGATGGAGGTTGCAGTAAGCCGAGATAGTGCCACTGCACTCCAGCCTAGGCAACAGAGCAAGATGCTATCTCAAATTAAAAAAAAGAATTAAATGAAATGATGTATGTAAACACCTCTAAAACAATGCTTGGTAGAAGTAGGCACTCAATAAATGGACTTCAATCTTCAGCTACAAATTTGACCTCAATCTTCAGCTATAAATCAGACCTCGACTATCAACTCTCTATTTCCAATTCTTATGGAGGAGGGGAAGGTTAGGGGGAGGTGAATAAAAGGGGAGCGTAAACCAACTGAAGATGATAAATCAAAGGAAAGCAAAGGAAGACCCACAAGGTCACACCTCACTGGATGACCTTGGACAAGTCAGGTACTTTGCTGGGTCTCAGAATTCTCTGTGGTAGGATGCGGGGAGGTGAGTTTGATCTGTGGTCTTGAAACTGTGTGGAGGAACTCTAGCAAGCCCATGGAGACCCTGAGGGGTTGTCTTGGGGTGGGGAAGAAGGAGACCAGTGGGTCCCGAGCAGTTTCAGGCAGTTTCCTATGGGAGGCTGGGAGGCTGTCCTCGGAAGAAACAGTCCCACACTTGGTCCAGTTTGTTGTAAACTAATGCTTTCTCCGAGGTCCCCAGTTCCCCCCCAGGGCCAGGATTGGGATGAGGTAAGGAAGGTCTCACCCTAGTCCCAATCCTGAGTCCCCCAGACCTCCTTCAGTGCCAGCCTCACTCACTTCTGTGGCATTTGGCACAGCCAGCCACCCTCTCTGGAAGTCTCTCTCCACTGCCTGCCCTGGCACTGCCTTTCACGGGTACCGTGTTCTGTTTCTCTCCATGTCTTTCGCTGGATCCTCTCCTTCCTCCTGGGCAAGAGAAGTAGAACAAGAGGGAAGAAGTGAATGGGAGAGTACAAAGACGCCATGGGAGAACACGCTGTGGGGAAGCTCCGGTTGTGGACAGGCAGAGGGAGACTGGTTGAACGGCAAGAGGCAGATGGCCAGGCAGGTACGGACCTCAGGGACAGAGAAGAATCACTCCCCATCACCTGGCAGAACTTTCTCTCCCATGCACTTCTTCTTTCCTTGCCTCACTGCCCCTGTCTAAGTCAAGTCCACATCATCTAATACTAGGACCCTCACAACAGTCTCCCAACCCATCCCCCGCTTATCTCCTTACAAAAGATTAATCTCCTGAAGTCCAGCTCTGAATCATTAAGCTCCTCCTCAGACACTGAAATTGCATCTTCCATGTTTACTCCATTAAGTGCAAATGCCTCGGTCTAGTATACAAGGCCATACTCCCACACACTCCCCAGCCTCCAAGCAACACCCACCGTGCACACAGGCACCCACTTCCCTGGATTCACCCTGGCCACCGGCCCTGACTTTGCCTGCACTCCTTTCCTCCCTCAGCGCACCCTCGCCCCAATTTCACCTGTCAAATCTTTGCACTGTAAACAGCACACCCACTCTCCTCTTTTCCAAGATCCTGCATCCAGGCCTGCCAAAGCCCGGAGCTATGTGTAGATGTTGGCGAGCACACGTCTCTCTGTCTGCTCAGTCAATAATTCACTGCAATACCAGGTATTGCAAAAGAAGGCGTTTGCCTTGCCTTCAAATAAGAGCTACAGGGTAGAAAGCAGAAACTTCCCCTGCAGCTGCCATGAACCCCATCTGAGTAGGCAAGTTAGGCTACACTTAACAGCGTATCTTCAGCGGGAAGCTCATCAGCCACAGTGAAGCAGCCCCCACCACTTGTTTATTTCTTTATTCCCTTTTGCACCCAGCCCTGCTGTGCCCCCCCAACCAGGCTCTCAGTAAATACTAATTGAATTAATTAATTAATTAATGAGATCTTCCTGCTGGGAGCACAGAACTAATTCCATAAAAACACAAATAATTCTCCCATCTTTTGCATCTACAGCTGACCCCACCGACGACGGAAATGTTCTATAACTGGATTGTGGCGACAACCGCACAGCTCAGTAAGTTTACTAAAAAAATCACTGAATTGTATACTTAACATGGGTTGATTTCATGGAATATAAACTGTACCTCAATAAAGTTGTCTTTAAATATCTGTATGATGATCAAAACCACCATGGTGTCTCACTCTGTTCGGCTGAGTGATAAACTGAGTTATGAGCTAACCCAAAAATAAACAACAGAAAAGATGCTCCAGGTCTGTAAGGTGTGGGATCCAAGCTCAGTCTCGGGTTCCTGCAGTATCCGCAGCACCTGTGAATGGTTGGATATGGGTAATCTCACGGAGCAGTCTAGGCTGTTGGAGGGGGAGGTGAGGGCCCTGGGGTGGCCAGGCGCCTGGTCAGCCTATAGTCAGGATGTAGCATGAAGTGGACTGATCCTACTGAATCTTCCACATTGGCCTCTCCAGTGGCCCAAAGCTAGACAGTCAAACCTCAGGTTGAAATCACTTTCCTGAGGAAGTATCCACTGGCTTCCCAGGCTATGGTTCATTCACGCAGCACCACAGAGCTTCCTCCACAGCAACCCCCACAACTCATGGTTTCACATTTGATTGTTACTATTTAATTAGCATTTGTCTCTCTCTCTTTAGACCACATGCTACAGGAGGTCAAGTGCCATGGCTCATGTGTTCATAGTGCCCAGCACAGAAGCAAGCACACAGTAAGTGTTCATTTAAAAAGTCGATTGAGACACACGCACACGTATGTTTATTGCGGCACTATTCACAATAGCAAAGACTTGGAACCAACCCAAATGTCCAACAAGGATAGACTGGATTAAGAAAATGTGGCACATATACACCATGGAATACTATGCAGCCATAAAAAATGATGAGTTCATGTCCTTTGTAGGGACATGGATGAAATTGGAAATCATCGTTCTCAGTAAACTATCACAAGAACAAAAAAACAAACACCGCATATTCTCACTCATAGGTGGGAATTGAACAATGAGAACACATGGACACAGGAAGGGGAACATCACACTCTGGGGACTGTTGTGGGGTGGGGGGAGGGGGGAGGGATAGCACTGGGAGATATACCTAATGCTAGATGACGAGTTAGTGGGTGCAGTGCACCAGCATGGCACATGTATACATATGTAACAAACCTGCACGTTGCGCACATGTACCCTAAAACCTGAAGTATAATAATAATTAATTAATTAATTAATTTAAAAAATAGTTTGTTATATCCTAAAGAGATTTAGAAAAATATGACAAAAATAAACATACAGTTGCAAAATTCAAAAAAAAAAAAAGTCGATTGAATGCTGAATGAGTGAATGGACACTTTTCACTGACTGAACTTGGGTAAGGCACATGTCCCTGTTTTCTTTCAGTGCAGCACTGCCCTACAGCTGGGTGTTCATGAAGAGGGCCTCCAGGAGAGGAGGAGAGGCAAAGAGTTAGGAGAGGGAGTCAACACTCCCTAAGACACTTCTTCACTTTGCCATCACGACAATCTATAAACCAGCTATTATTATTGCTCTGTCTACAGGTGAGGCAACTGAGGCGTTGCAACTGGAACTCAGAACCGTCAGGCTAGAAACCTCTTTCCCAGACACCCCTGATGGGCAAGGGTGACATGAAGTGGATGGGAGTCCCTACAATGCAGTCAAGGTTACCGCTGCACAGGCAGGGGGTTGAAAATCTGAGGGCCAGTGCAATCATGTGCTATCTTCCAAGGTCCAGTCCCCTGTGTCATCCTCCTCCAGCCTCTTCCTGCAGTGTATGTGAGCCGGCCCTGAGTGCACAGCAGACTCAGAAAATGGAAGAGGGCCGGGCGCAGTGGCTCATGCCTGTAATCCCAGCACTTTGGGAGGCCAAGATGGGCAGATCACATGAGGTCAGGAGTTCAAGACCAGCCTGACTAACATGGTGAAACCCTGTCTCTACTAAAAATATAAAAATTAGTTGGGCGTGATGGCGGGCGCCTGCAATCCCAGCTACTCAGGAGGCTGAGGTGGGAGAATCACTTGAACCCGTGAGGCGGAGGTTGCAGTGAGCTGAGATTGTACCATTGCACTCCAGCCTGGACAACAAGAGCAAAACTCCACCTCAAAAATAAAAATAATAAACAAATAAATAAATAGAAGAGTATCTTCCCAGCGGTGATCCACAGCCTGAGCCCACTCACACCTGGGCAGCCCATGGCCAATGCAGGTGTCCAAAGACCTCTCCATTCCCCCCGGAAATACACTCACTTCTCAATACTCCATTTCCCATCTCAACATCCCAAACTGCTCCTGTCCCAGAGAAAGCTCATGGCAAATCCTCTTCTTCCCACATACTCCTAAGGGGAGACACCAAGGTGTCTGCCCAGCTATAGGGCAGTGCTACACTGAAATCAAACAGGGAGTATGTGCTTTACCCCAGTTCGTCAGTGAAGAGTGCCCACTCAGTCATTCAGCATTCAATCAACTTTTTAAATAAACACCTACTATGTGCATGCTTCTGTGCTGGGCACTGTGAACACATGAGCCGTGTTACGTGGCATCATGTGTGTGCCACATGAGGTTCTATCCACCCTAGTGCAGGTAATGTACACATAGTAACAAGCAGTGGCCGGGCATGGTGGCTCATGCCTGTAATCCTAACACTTTGGGAGGCCGGGGCGGGCAGATCACGGGAGGTCAGGAGTTCGAGACCAGCCTGGTCAACATGGCAAAACCCTGTCTCTACTAAAAACACAAAAAAATTAGCTGGGCATGGTGGCTCGTGCCTGTAGTCCCAGCTACTTGGGAGGCTGAGACATGAGAATCGCTTGAACCTGGGAGGCGGAGGTTGTAGTGAGACAACATTCCTCCCAGGCGCACTCCAGCCTCGGTGTCAGAGTGAGACCCCATCTCAAAAAAAAAAAAAGAAAGAAAGAAAGCAGCAGGTAGCATAGCATAACGACTAAGAGGATAGACGCGGGTGTCATACTCCCCAGGTTCAAATTCCAACTTACTACCTATGAGACCTCTCTATGCCTGTTTCCTCATTTATAAAATGGAGTTATAAATTGTATCCAATTCTTAGGGTTGTCATGGGGATTAAGTGAATTAATATACATAAAACACTTAGAGCCTGGTCCACAAGAAGTGCAATATCATCATTCACTGTCATCGTTCGTTTCTTTCCCCAGTGCATTGAAGTTGCCTCTCCATCTGTAAGAGGAAAGAGTAGAAGATGCTGAACTAGGGAAGGCTTGAGGCCATGGCAGCTGCCCTTGGCACTGTATGATCTCTAAACACTGAGAAAACAGTCCTCCTGGGCCAACTCTTGAGGTTTCTTCAACTAGGCTGCCAGTAAGTAGAGATGTTGGCACGCTGGCACCAGGGAGGAACAGGGTGGAAAGCACAGTAAAAAATCAGCACTTACAGGATGTTTGCTCATCTGTGAACAAAAACAATCCTCCCTGGAAAAATACACAGCTCTATAAAATATCACTTTTCATGGGCCACCCAGGACAATGACGAAAGATTTCCTATAACTGGTGAACTGGGCTGAAGAACAAGGAAGTCAAATTTCTGGGGCAGCTCTGAAAATGATGGGAGGGGGTTTGTTAGCACCAAATCCTCTTGCTTCCAACACTTAAGGAATACAGGCTGTGGTCTAGATTCAGACAGCCAGACTGGGGGAGCAGAAAGAGAGGCACACAACCAGCTGTTAGGGAAACACAAATTAAGACCACAATAAGATATAACTATACGTCTATTAAAACAGCTAAAGTTGGCCGGGCACAGTGGCTCACGCCTATAATCCCAGCACTTCGGGAGGCCGAGGCACACGGATCACCTGAGGTCAGGAGTTCGAGACCAGACTGGCCAACATGGCGAAACCCCGTCTCTACTAAAAATACAAAAAAATTAGCCAGGCGTGGTGGCGCACACCTGTAATTCCAGCTACTCGGGAGGCTGAGGCAGAAGAATCGCTTGAACCCGGGAGGTGGAGGTTGCAGTGAGCCAAGATAGCGCCACTGCACTCCAGGCTGGATGACAAGAGTGAAACTCCGTGTCCAAAAAAAAGGGAACAGCTAAAGTTGAGAAAAAGTGACAACATCAAATGCTGGCAAGCATGTGGAGGCAGTGGATTATGCTGCTGGTGGGAATGTAAAGTGATACAGCCACTCTAGGAAATGGTTTGGCCGTTTCTTCAAAAACAAAATAATATGCTCACCATGCAACTTAGCAATTGAACTCCTCGGCATTTATATCAGAGAAGCAAAAATTTACGTCCACACAAAAATCAGAACACAATTGTTCATAGCAGCTTAACTTGTAATAGCCAAAAACTGAAATTAACCAAAATGCCCTTCCACAGGCAAACAGTTAAACTGTGATACATGCATACCATGGAATACTATTCGGTAATTTAACAAAAAGAGCAAACTATTGATAAATTCAACAATTCTCCCTCCCCCTCCCCCTCCCCGTCTCCGGTCTCCCTCTCCTTTTTTCGGTCTCCCTCTGTTGCCAAAGCTGGACTGTACTGCCGTGATCTCGGCTCGCTGCAACCTCCCTGCCTCGGGCTCCTGTGATTCTGCCGCCTCGGCCTGCCGGGTGCCTGGGATTGCAGGCGCGTGCCGCCACGCCTGACTGGTTTTTGTATTTTTGGTGGAGACGGGGTTTCGCCGTGTTGACCAGGCTGGTCTCCAGCTCCTGGCCTCGAGTGATCTGCCCGCCTCGGCCTCCGGAGGTGCTGGGATTGCAGACGGAGTCTCGCTCACTCAATGCTCAATGTTGCTCAGTCTGGAGTGAAGTGGCGTGATCTCCGCTCGCTACAACCTCCACCTCCCAGCCGCCTGCCTTGGCCTCCTAAAGTGGTAAGACTACAGCTTCTGCCCCGCCGCCACCCCGTCTAGGAAGTGAGGAGCCCCTCTGCCCAACTGCCCCGTCTGGGAAGTGAGGAGCGCCTCTGCCCAGCCGCCATCCCATATAGGAAGCGAGGAGTGTCTCTGCCCGGCCGCCCATCGTCTGGGATGTGAGGAGCGCCTCTGCCCGGCCGCCACCCTGTCTGGGAGGAAGTGAGGAGCGCCTCTACCCGGCCGCCCCGTCAGGGAAGTGAGGAGTGCCTCTGCCCGGCCGCCCCATCTGCACAGTGAGGAGCTCCTCTGCCCGGCCGCCCCATCTGGGAGGAAGTGAGGAGCGCCTCTGCCCGGCCACCCCGTCTGGGAAGTGAGGAGCGCCTCTACCCGGCCGCCCCGTCTGGACAGTGAGGAGCGCCTCTGCCCGGCCGCCCCGTCTGGGAGGTGAGGAGTGCTTCTGCCCGGCCGCCACCCCATCTGGGAGGAAGTGAGGAGCGCCTCTGCCCGGCCGCCCATCGTCTGGGATGTGAGGAGCGCCTCTGCCGGGCTGCCCCGTCTGGGATATGAGGAGCGCCTCTGCCCGGCCACCCCGTCTGGGAAGTGAGGAGCGCCTCTGCCCAGCCGCCCTGTCTGGGAGGTGTACCCAACAAGCTCCGAAGAGACAGCAACCATCGGGAGCGGGCCATGAGGACGATGGCGGTTTTGTTGAAAAGAAGGGGGGAAATGTGGAGAAAGGAAGGAGAGATCAGATTGTTGCTGTGTCTGTGTAGAAAGAGGTGGGCATAGGAGACTCCATTTTGTTCTCACTAGGAGAAATTCTTCTGCCTTGGGATGCTGTTGATCTATGGCCTTTCCCCCAGCCCCGCGCTCTCTGAAACACGTGCTGTGTCAACTCAGGGTTAAATGGATTAAGGGCGGTGCAAGATGTGCTTTGTTAAACAGATGCTTGAAGGCAGCATGCTCTTTAAGAGTCATCACCACTCCCTAATCTCAAGTACCCAGGGACACAAACACTGCAGAAGGCCGCAGGGTCCTCTGCCTCGGAAAACCAGAGACCTTTGTTCATGTGTTTATCTGCTGACCTTCTCTCCACTATTATCCTATGACCCTGCCATATCCCCCTCTCCGAGAAACACCCAAGAATGAGCAATAAATACTTCATAAAAAAAAAATTCAACAATTGTAGTAGATCTGAAGGTCATTATGATGAGTGCAAAAAAGCCAACCTCAAAAGGCTGTATATTGTATGATCCTATTTAGAGAATATTCTCAAAAGGAAAAATTATAGAAGTGAAAAACAGAGGTGGGGGCAGGGTGACAAAAAAGGGTCAGCACAAGGAAGACCTTTTTGATGATAAAATAGTTCTGTATCCACCGGGCGTGGTGGCTCACATCTGTAATCCCAGCACTTTGGGAGGCTGAGGCGGGCGGATCACGAGATCAAGAGATAGAGACCATCCTGGCTAACACAGTGAAACCTTGTCTCTACTAAAAAAAAAAAAAAAAAAAAAATTTGCCGGGCGTGGTGGCGGGTGCCTATAAACCCAGCTACTCGGGAGGCTGAGGCAGAAGAACTGCTTGAACCTGGGAGGCGGTGGTTGCAGTGAGCTGAGATCGCGCCACTGCACTCCAGCCTGGGTGACAGAGTGAGACTCTGTGTCAAAAAAAAAAAAGAAAAGAAAAAGAAAAAGAAATAGTTCTCTATCTTGATTCTAGCGATGCCTATACTAACCTACACACAAGAGAAAATGACACAAACTATACACACACGTTGTATCAATCTCAGATGCCTGGTTTTCATATGGTACTATAATTATGTAAGAAGAAACAAGAAACTAAATGAAGGATGCACCAGGAGTCTCTGTACTATCTTTTCAACTTCCTGTGCATCTACAATTGTTTCCAAATAAAAAGTTAAATAAAAAGAAAAGGCACACAGCCAGTAAGAAAACTGGGATTCCAGTTCAGACTCTTCGCTCCAAAATCCTGGTGTTCCAACCAGGTCAAATTATTCATAGTACTGTGTGTACCACAACATTTCATATTTCCATGCCTTTGCACATACAGACTTCTACTGAGGCTACCCTTCCCTCACCTAGGTAACTTCATTTCCTTTAAGATCCAATTCATATAGCTTCTCCTTAAGGAAGCTTCCTTGACTTCCCATCCTGAGATCACCGCTCTTCCTCTGCACTTCCTGTGCACAGCACTTATTCAACTGACTTGCAATAATTAGTTTACTTGCTTCCATCTCCTGTCATGTACAAGCCGCAGAATTAGAGAACAATTTTGCAAAGCATATCCAATAAAGGACTTATCTGTAGAATATATAAGGAAACCTAATCATAAGAAGACAAACAACTCAATTTTCTTTAAATGGGTAAAAAAATCTAAACATTTCACCAGAGGAGCCATCCAGGTGGCAAACAAAGCATATTAAAAATGAAGCTCAATATCATTAGTGTTTATGGGAATGCACAAAAAAGCACAATGAGATATCACCATACACCTATTAAAACGAAAAAGATGGGCTACGCGCTATGGCTCACGCCTGTAATCCCAGCACTTTGTGGGGCTGAGGCGGGCAGATCATTTGAGGTCAGGAGTTCAACACCAGCCTGGCTAACATGGTGAAACCCCATCTCTACTAAAAATACAAAAATAGGCCAGGCATGGTGGCAGGTGCCTGTAATCCCAGCCACTCGGGAGGCTGAGGCAGGAGAATCACTTGAACCCCAGAGGCGGAGGTTGCAGTGAGCTGAGATTGTGCCACTGCATTCCAGCCTGGGCGACAGAGTGAGACTCTGTCTCTCAAAAAAAAAAAAAAAAAAGAAAGAAAGAAAAGAAAAAAAGAAAAAGAAAAAGATAGATCATACCAAGTGCTGGCAAGGAAGTGAAGTGCCTGGAATTCTAGTACACAGCTGGTGGTGATATAAAATGGTACCCGTGCTCTAGGCAACAGTTTAGCAGCTTCTTTAAAAGTTAAACAAACGCCCACCACATGACCCAGCCATTCTACTCTTAGGAGATTACTCATGAGAAATAAATACTTATGTCCCCACAACATTTTTTTTCCACAAATGATTCTAATGGCTTTATTTTAATAGTCCAAAATTTGAAACAATCTAAATTTGTGTCAACAGGTAAATGGATAAATAAATTGTGGTATATCCACAACTAGGACTACTGATACACACATTGAGGAACAGCAAAATAATTATGCTGAATGAAAAGAAAATGCATGCTGTATAATTCCATTTACATAAAGTTCCAGAAAATGCAAACGAATCTATAGTGTGAGAAAGCGGCTTAGTCTAGGGGTTGCCTGGGGATGGAGGGCAGGAGATGGAAGGCGGCAGGAGGGAGGGATAAAGCTCGGAAGGACACTTTTGGGGTAATCGTTATGTTCATTAACTTAATTGTGGGAATAGTTTTATGACTGTACACATAAGTCAAAACTCACCAAGTTGTACAATTTAAGTACGTGCAGGGTTTTGTCTGTCAATTACACCTCAATAAGGGTATATAAAAGAAGATTAATGGGTACCATCTAATAGGCATCTACTTTGTGGGGAAAAAAAACTTTATATAAATAATTATTCATCTTCACTTAAGGTAGGTATTATTCGGCCAATTCTACAGATGATGAAACTGGATCAGAAAGCCGGGAGGTCATGCAGCTATGGTCAAATCAGGCTCAGACCCAAGTCAAATGGCTTCAAAGCTGGGCCACTTTTCTCCGTACTGTGATGCCTTTCTACAGTGTCAAATTCCCAACCTGAAGCCACAGGCCGTAACTCCCCGGCCTAAGCAAGACCTCTAAGAAGGCTCCAAATGAGAATGAGGGGCTGGGGCTGCAGGAGATCTCTGGCATCACTAAAATGACACCCTCTCTCTTTTGGATTGCCACTGCCACAAATACCTCCAACAGCCAAAGCCAGCCCATCCTGGGCCAGATGGGCTAAGGCAGGAAGTGGGCTGTGCCTGCTCCCAGGACACCCTGGCCTCTACTGCCAAGGCGGTTTTGTGTCAAGGACCTGACCAGACAGTCAGCAGAACAGACTCCAGTTCCTCTCATGCTGCAAATAACACCCTTCCCCTTTCTGGGCCTCCATTTCCTTAAGTGAAAGACATGATGGCTAACGATCGAGCCTTCCAAGGAGCTCTTTCGGCTCTAATTCATGTTCTGAGTGCCCTGCTGAGCCAAAGCTGAAGGCAGGGCACCACCTCCACTTAGCAGTGCCTCCCCAAATCACTCCCTCTGCCACTCTGCCTCCTCCCCTCAGCCCTGTCCCTCAGCAAGTATCTTCCTCCCCCATCTGCTGGTTTGTTCCCCAGTTAGCAAGTTAGGTGCTTAAAACTGTGTTCGGGCTAGGCACAGTGGCTCACACCTGTAATCCCGGCACTTTGGGAGGCTGAGCCGTGTGGATCACCTGAGGTCAGGAGTTCGAGACCAGCCTGGCCAACATGGCGAAACCCCGTCTCTACTAAAAATACAAAAATTAGCTGGGTGTGGTGGCAGGCGCCTGTAATCTCAGCTACTTGGGAGGCTGAAGTAGGAGACTCGCTTGAACCCAGGAGGCGGAGGTTGCAGTGAGCTGAGATTGTGCCACTGCACTCCAGCCTGGGCAACAGAGCGAGACACCATCTAAAAAACAAACAAACAAAAAAACAGCTCTTCAGGAGTCTGGAAACCCTGGACACACAGCTACTTGAGACATAATTTCTCCTTTAGAGTTCTTGAAGGAAAGGCTGGACATGAGTGGTGACAGAACGGATGGAAAAAGAAGGTACTAAACAGCCTTGAAGTATGGAAGCTCCTCCTCTTGTCCCTGTCAGATCTGTATGTCCAAGTGTGGGCCAGAGTTTCTTGCCCAAACAAGCTGAGATATTTGGCAGGGCACATAGTAGGCTTTCAGTAAGTATCTGTGGAACTGAATTAAGTCCCTCTAGCCAGAGGAATAATCTCTTCCCGAGTTGCAGAAGAAAAGCAAGCATATCTGTCTTTGTGCGCTCCCCGGGAAACAGTTCTGAGAGTCCAGAGACTGACACGCCCGTTGCTTCTAACAGGCGGGGAGATCTGGGGGCCCAGCACCACTGGGCCTCACCTCCTGGGGCATCAGCTGAATGAGAGGACTACACTATAGCACTCTATAAATGCTTCCAGCTCTGGTGCTATCTTACTCTACAAGGAAGAGCCCTTGGGGTTTGAAAGGAACAGTGCAGCATTTTCCAAAGCTCCAAGCACTTTGAGCTGCAGCTGTTCACAGAGCTTCCGAGATGGAATGATATTCCCCGACGGGAGAGACTCTGTGTGTCAGAACTGGATTTTGGAACTACCACATGGGCAAGTGCTTGCCATAAAGAGCACTCACTAGCTTTGAGAAGCTGTGGAGGTCACAGACAGCCTTAGTGTATCTCTTTTGCTTATGAGCTGTGAGATCTTGCAGAAGTCTCTTCACCTCTGTGAGACCCAATTTCCACATCCGTGACATGGGACAGATACCTTGTTAGCTCATTGCAGAATTAAATGAGATAATGTAGACAGATCACAAAACACTGTGCCGGGAACCATCATGAGCTCAATCAACAGCCTCTTCCCTTCCTTCCCTTTGTCATAAATAGACCTAAAGGTTCTCAGAAAAAGATCTTAGTTAGGTCGGGCACGATGGCTCATACCTGTAATCCCAGCAAGTTGGGAGGCCTAGGCAGGCAGATTACCTGAGGTCAGGAGTTCAAGACCAGCCTGACCAGCATGGTGAAACCCCGTCCCTACTAAAAATACAAAATAATTAGCCAGCGTGGTGGCACATGCCTATAATCCCAGCTACTCGGGAGGCTGAGGCAGGAGAATCACTTAAACCTGGGAGGCGGAGGTTGCAGTGAGCTGAGATCGCACCACTGTACTGCAGCCTGCGCAACAGAGCGACACTCTGTCCCAAAAAAATAAAAAATAAGATCTTAGTTGATTTTGCTGACCAGAAAACCAGGCCTCTGATGGCCTTAAGTCCAAACACACTAGAGAGGCACCTCAGGAAGTACACTAGGATTTCAGATACAGGGGAAGGACTAGGAAGGGAAGAGGCAGGGCTGGCACCTGGAGACCACCCACCACGTTCCCTGCCAGTTATATGTAAGCTCTGTGAAGAGGCGGCCTCCTGAGCAGCGCTCTATCCTCCACCCCTCAACCTGAGCTCCCTTCCTCCCAGGAGTACATACTTTCGCCTCAGGCACTGGTAATCACCAGCTCAGTGGCCTGGGGTTCTTAAAACGAGGGTGTGGGACCAGATGGACTCTGTAGGCCTTACCACCTTTATAATTTTCTGAACCTACAATTTTACAAAGATAAACTGGTGCTTAACGGATGTCCCACCCGCTCCCTATCCCTCCTTTGGGACACATGAAGAGATTCAGGAAGCAGAGGGAGGGGGACAGAGGCTGGGACTTCATTATGCTAATTTATTAGCTCTAATCTGCTGCAACAGCAGGGCTTTGAAGAAAGAGGCTTTTGTTGCAATTTCACATTTGGCAGGAAGTCCCCCACACCCGCATTAGAGATTATGAGTCAAAAGCTCTGATTTCAGTTCTGGCTCTTACATCCTGCATTGCTGAGGCTCCCTTTTCACACTTCTCTGACCAACTTCTTGACTTTTCCGGGAAGGAAATGTGCCCCAGATGTTGGCCAGTAAATGGTGGGTTTTCATCTGCCTTTATAAAAGGGTGTCAGTAATCCGAAGGCTCCCCAAGGAGCAAGAGCCAAAGGGGGAAATGCAGCCAACTTCTACCACTAAACCAAAGGTTGCCCAGTCAACTAAGCCCCTCTCCACAGGGGCAGGGAGGCTCACTGTATGCAAAACATTTCTGTTTTCATTATTTTATGGGACCCTCACGATTGTTGTATGAAATAATGATGGAAACCTCACTTTCATTTATTCACGCAACTCGTGTTACTGGGCACCTACCGTTCACAGGTGAGGAAATGAAGGAATGCATAGGGGAAGTGATTTGCCGGATGCCCCACAGCCTGGGGTAGGGTAAGCCCTGAAACCAGCAGCTTGCTTATCTAATCGGAATTTCCAAAACAAAAAAGCCCTGGGTTGTAGCACTTGCTCATTTCCATGGCATAAGTTTCCCCATCGTGGTCAGTTTCAAGCCACCCATTGTTTTTAATCGTTTTTAACAAGCAGTTTGCAAAATTCTTGAATGTATAAAAATTGGGAAACAGAGTTTCCAGATTAGGGACAAGTTTTCCTTCTGCCTCACCTTTCTACCTCCACACAGGAAAAATCAACATCCTATGGAAGCTTAAAGAGTAACCTTAATAGAATACCAACTGGAGGATTGTTAACAGGGGCAGGGTTTCAGATATATTGTATTTTCTTCCACAACAGAATTTTCCAATCATCCTATAAGCACATATTACCTTTATAATCAGAACATATCTAGGTAATTAAAATCAATTTTTAGTGAGCTTCCCAGAATGTTTTGGGATAACCTCTCTGCATAATGTGTCACTCTGTCATCCTTGGGTTGAAAGAGAGAGAGCGCGGCACGCGCATGTGTGTGTGCGTGTGTGTGTTTCCCAAGAGCTCCCTTGCAGAGCAGAGGAGGTATACTTAAGTTAAGCATTCACCTGAATCCGGTGCAGTCTTACCTGGAGGATAAATGTATTCCCTTGGGAATTCAAATTTCACCAGCAACTGAGAAAATACAACTCCCACCAAGATTCCAAAGACCTGCTCTGACAAACCAGAAGCCTCTTTGGCCACCAACTGACCTTGCCTCCACATGGGCTGAGGCTGAAGCAGATGGTCTGACTGAACCAGAAACAACTAACTGCTCCTTCTTTCCTGAGAAGGCCCTTTGCCTCCTGCCCCTGCAAAAAAAGGCATTGTGTCTTCTCTTCCTCAGGCTGGGCTTCAAGGGGTCTTACCTCAGCACTGGGATGGACACCTGGCACCAGGGCTTGGGACAGGTTCAAGGGGGCCAGTCCATTTCAGCTGGGCTCCATGACATTCACCACTTCTCCCTGGACTGCTGGCTGCAGGGCTCTGCACAACTGGCTCTCCCCTTGCCTGCAGGGGGTGAAAAACAACAACAAAGCAAAGTTTCACCAGAAGCACATACGTTAATACATTCAGGAGGAAAGTGTCTTTGCTCCTCGCACTGTCAGCTCTGGGGCAGCCAGCCTCCTTTCCAGGACCTAAACGAGCTACATGTTCACCCAGACTCATCCCTCTGGGGCTGTACAATTTGAGAGTGAGTTGCAGATTAGGCAAAGCAAACTCTACTACAGTCATGGAATCCTTGTGCTACTCACTACTTGTGGTAAGAAAAAGCAAGGGTTAGAAAGCTACAGATTGGGCCCAAGTCTCGTGTTTAGAGAAGGCCTGCGGACAATGGATTTCAATCAACTACTACATCAAGCTTGTTCACAGTCTCCTTTGACCTATAGTATGTTGTTTATGCTGTTACAAATGTGAATTCACGCCTGTAACCCCAGCTACTTGGGAGGCTGAGGCAGGAGCATTGCTTGAACCCGGGAGGCGGAGGTTGCAGTGAGCCAAGATCGCGCCATTGCACTCCAGCCTGGACAACAAGAGCGAAACTCCGTCTCAAAAAAAAAAATTTTTCTTTAAGTGAATTTAATTTCTAATTCATTTTGGAAGCATGCATAACTGATCCTAAATTTTCAACCCATATATTATTATAGTTGTCTGAATAGAGAGCATTTGTTTTTAAAGTAATTGTTTTTCCTTGTGTCAAAAAAAGTATGTTCAATCTAAAAATTTTAGAAAATATAATTAAATGAAAAGGACAAAATGTACACATTCTTTCTTCATCCAAGATAACTAAAGATAACATACTCTGCCTGTTTCTTGTTTTTATTTTTCAGATTTTTTTATAAAGATGTAATAAAGCTAGGCATGGTTTAGTAAGTGCTGTGTCAGTTAAGTAATCTTCAGCAGCATCATTTTAATGGCTACATAATATATATGTACCCAAGGATCTCCAATTAGCCATGTATAGTACCCCACATAGCTGTACCATAAATTGTACCCAACCCTCAAAGGCTGGACATTTAAGTCATCTCCAACCTTTTGTTTTGTTTTGTTTTTGGCTAATGGCAAATAGTGTTGGAAACAAAATCTTCCAGGGAGCCCATGATTATTTTCTTCAGACACAGTCTTAGGAATAAAATTGTGCTGGGTCAAAGAGCTTCCAAATTCTTCAGGCTTCTGAACAGTCTTGGCATGCTACCTTCAGGACTACTGGTACCACAGAAACTGCTCCCCGCAATGGAGAAATGTACCCACTCCCCTAACACTCCTCTCTCCCCCAAGCCCCTCCCTCACCCACATATCCTCGTTCACCTGGTGTAACCATTTCTAGTGGGAACGAAGGTGGAGTTCTCAAAGTCTGACTTCTCATTTTTCATGCTCACACTCAGCTCAGCCCCAGCCTAAGATAAGACCCATTATGCTAAATGAACTCTGCTAATCAAGCTTGGGAAAGAGGGGTACATGAATGACAATTCGTAAGGAGAGAAAGAGAAACCAGTGGAGGGACAGGGGAGTGACAGATACACAAGGACGGTGTCCGGGGGAAAGAAACCCTTAGATACAAAGAGAAACAAGAGTCATCCCATGAGACGGGAGACGCTGATGGACAGAACTGGAGCTGAAGTGAGCAATGTGATGGGTGGTAACGTCAAGACCTCACAAAGATTCCGGACAGAACAGGGCAAACAACAAAGGCATCTGGTGAGATGGAAAAAGAACAAGTTGCTTGAGGCTTCGGGCACTTTGCTGCTGTTTATAATTAATGCCAACAAAACATCAGGAGCCAGAGTCACTGTGGGGAAATGAGAGCAGTCAGGGAAGAGGTCTTTACAGGCAAACAGCTGAGCTAGGGTCAGCTAGGAGCCACCCACAAGGAGCCCTCCTGGGGGAACAAGAGCAAAGTGCTCCTGGGGTGGAGGTAGGGTGGGCACTACTGGGCTGACTGCTCTGCCTCCTTAACAGGAAGGAAGACTCCACTCTCCATCTCTCCCTAGCCAGCCTCTTGTATCCTTCCTTTCACTCCAGGCCAAACTTTCAGTGAGAGATGGAGAATTCACCTACACGGACAACTAGGTTTGTCAGCCCTGTGACCCAGGCAAAAGCCTTGGGGACCTGTCTCATGCCCCTTTCCAGCTGACCAGCCCCATGCCCTGCCACTCTCACACACCCTACACCCCAGCCATAGCAATCTGCAGATTCATGAGGGAATGGGGGATTCCTTTTGTGCTTCTTAAGTCCTTTGGAAAATGATTTGCAGATCTCCAATATTTAGGCAAGTCATTCTACCTGCTCACCCTGCCCCTACCCCATTTACTCATTCACCTGGACTTCCCCTGATGCACAAAGGGTAGAACTCTGACTTAAAGACAATTCATCCGTACATAGGGAAGCTGGGCCAATCTGACACTTTCAAAATTGCAACTGTGAAAAAAGACTCTAGTCAGCTGGTGGTAGACCCTAGAGTTAAGGGAAAGGTAGTGGTGGAACCATGACAAGCAAATGCCATGCACAAGATCAAGTGATGGGGCCGGGCGCAGAGGCTCATGCCTGTAATCCCAGCACTTTGGGAGGCCAAGGCGGGAGGATCATCTGAGGTCAGGAGTTCAAGACCAGCTTGGTCAACATGGTGAAACCCTGTCTCTGCTAAAAACACAAAAATAAGCCAGGCACGGTGGCGTGCACCTGTAATCCCAGTTTCTAGGAGGCCAAGGCAGGAGAACTGCTTGAACCTGGGAGGTGGAAGTTGCAGTGAGCCGAGATCAAGTCACTGCACTTCAGACTGGGCGACACAGTGAGACTCTATCTCAAAAAAAAAAAAAAAAAAAGATCAAATGATGGAGCTACAGGGGCTCTATGGAAGGAAGGAGAGGAAGCTGGCCTACAAAGAGAGCAGGGCAGAGGCCCTGGGAGAGGTGGACAGGACACCAGGCAGGCCCAGGACAGCAGGTATGTAGTGAGTCTAGTGACCGTGAGGCTCGTGTGTACATACTTCTTACTCCTGCACGCACTCCCTGACCCCCTTCAATTTGGGAGGATGTCTCTGTTTCTTGCAACCAAATTGTTCCACGTAAAACGATCTCTCCAAGGCCCTGAGGCTGCAGCAATCTTGGGCTGGGAAATCAGAACAGAAAGAGCAGGACTTATTTCCAGCTCTGCTCAACACAGCAAATCTATGCAAACTAGAGGCCTGGTACTGAGGGCAGGTGCTGCAAGTAACCCAGCCTGTGAGGCCCGGACAGGAAAAAAGTTAAAATGGGCCTGGATTTCTTCATCTTGTGCAAGAGCTTTGTTTAAATGGGCTCTGGGGTCCCAGCTGGCTCTGGCTCCTGAAGCCTAAGGGGGCTGTAAGTGAGACTGGGGGCTCCCCTATGACCTAGTGCACGTCTTGGGCAGGGCTTGGGCCATCCATTGTAAGCACTCAAAAGCCTATTTTTTTTAAAAAAACTTTTTTCTCAAGTTTGTAGCTGAGTTTTTGATAGATAATCAAAATCTACTGGAAGGGGCCAGGCGCAGTGGCTCATGCCTGTAATCCCAGCGCTTAGGGAGGCCGAGGCCGAGGTGAGTGGATCACCTGAGATCAGGAGTTTAAGACCAGCGTGGCCAACATGGTGAAACCCCGCCTCTACTAAAAATACAAAAATTAGCCAGGCGTGGTGGTGGGCACCTGCAATCCCTGCTACTCAGAAGGCCGAGGCAGGAGAATCCCTTGAGCCTGGGAGGTAGAGGTTGCAGTGAGGCGAGATCGTGCCATTGCACTCCAGCCTGGGAGACAGAGCGAGACAGAGAGTGATGGTGCTACAGAGGCTCTATGGAAGGAGAGGAAGCTGGCCTACAAAGAGAGCAGGGCAGAGGCCCTGGGAGAGGTAGACAGGACACCAGGCAGGCCCAGGACAGCAGGTATGTAGTGAGTCTAGTGATCGTGGGCCTCTAGGGTAGGCAGGTACCAACTCAAAATAAAAAAAGATAAAAAAAATTAAAAAAAAAAAACAAAAAAAACAGAAAACAAAACGAAACAAAAATCTACTGACAGGACCGTGCTAGATTGCTAAAGTGTAGTTGGATGACTCTTCTATTTTAAATTCTAAAGTTTTTTTTTTTTTTTCTATTAAGTAGATTATATAACTTCCTCCTATCACCATACTCAGCACTGCAGATTCAGCTGATCATAGGGTCCCCAAGCCTCCTATCTACTCACGTGCTTCCTGGCCGTTTTAATAGAGTTTCCACTTAATCCACAACCCTCTGTAATCTGTCACCACAAGTTCTGCTCTCTGACCTCCCTCCTATCCCACAAGGGTCACTGGGCCTGACATCCAGATTTGGTCTCTCTACTTTCCACTCGAGGCCCAGTCAGCCAAGATTGTGCTCAACTCCTTCCTTCTGCTCAGGGCCTGTTCTCTGTTTTATCTCTTGGGGCAGCCCTTACTGCACTGTCCCCCAACTCTAGAGCCCCTGGCAGCAGCTCAGCCAATCCCCTTTCTCCTCTGCCCTTAGACCCAGAAGCATCTAGATGACACAGAAGATGATTCTAAGGAGGAGGGTGGCTAAATGAGAGGCTGCCTTGGGCGCAGTGACTCCTTCTTGCCTCCAGCAAATGTTTCCTTCAAGTAAGTGTACAATGTGTGAGGCACCAACCACAGACCCAGAACCAGGATTTGGAGAGCTCATCAGGAACCAAGGAACCCAAAGAAGTTCATAAATTGAGCCAAGAATTTCATGGCCCAGCCCCTCAAAGCAGAACCATTGCTCGAGAGCTCTGTGTTGACTCAGAGAATGGGTTCACCTGTCACAGGAGTAAGGCTGTGGCCTCAAGCCCCTGGCTTCAAGGAGCCATCCCCACTCAGCACACAGGAGCCTTAGGGTGAGATAACCCTTTTAACCCTGGAGCCATTCTTCCACATTGTCTGAGATGAGAGCAATGGTTTTGATTATGTTTGAATATGGAAGCTAAATAAGCTAAGAGCTTTTATTGATCCTTGTGCATAAAACATTCCAGGATCTGGGTCTCTACAAATCTGCTGAACACAGCAGTCAAATCAGAAGACACTGCACCCAAAACATAGTAAGAATGTCTGCTAAGATAAGGAGACTTCCCAGATTATTTCTGTCCCCCTCTTCCTCTCCCAGGGCTCACATCCCTTCTTGATGGTTCATATGGGGAGCCCAGATCCAACATTACGGGGCTCCTGTCCTAGACCTAATAATATTCACCATAAATGTTCCTTTATTTTTAATTTCAATTTTTTTTTTTAGCAACTACTGTGTGCCAGGTGCTTTATGTACTAAGTTATACATTTATTCTTCACACAATCCTATGAAGCGAGGAGTGTCTTCTCCATTTTCTGATGAGGTGACAAGAGCTTTGGTGACCAGCACAGGCACAAAGCAGGTAAGTGACTAAGCCAGAGTTCCACACACAAAGCTGCCTCCCACAGCTGCCTCCCAGGGGCTTTTCTTTATCTTCCCTCTAGTGCTAGGCCAAGAGATTCCAGCAAAGAGCTGAAACTAAGTATGAGTTGTACACTGAGTACATGGGTGAGCTCTGACAAAAAGAGAAATGGTGTCTGCATTTACAGAACCAGAAAAGGGAAGCTCTTCTGCCATTGCCATATGCAAAATTTCCAAAGGAGGGTGCCTCTGCACATTTATTTGATTGTGTTGTTAATACGTTCTCTACAGCAAACAATCATTCAGCTTTGATTGGGTGCCTATTTTAGGTGCCAATCTGGATACAGGGGGAGACACTGAGCCCTTTTTAACTTATTTTATTTAATTTATTTATTTATTTAATTAATTTTTTTTTTTTTTTTTTTGAGATGGAGTCTCGCTCTGTCACCCTGGCTGGAGTGCAGTGGCACAATCTCTGCTTACCGCAACCTCCGCCTCCCACGTTCAAGCGATTCTCCTGCCTCAGCCTCCCGAGTAGCTGGGATTACAGGTGCATGCCACCATACCTGGCTCATTTTTGATATTTTTGGTAGAGACAGGGTTTCACCATGTTGGCCAGGCTGGTCTCGAACTCCTGACCTCAAGTGATCCACCAGCCTCGGCCTCCCAAATTACTGGGATTACGGGCATGAGCCACAGCACCCAGCACGGTGAGCCCTTTTTTAAATTAAAGCAACACACACCAATGATTTTTAAGGTCCAGTGGTACTGCAAGGCTGTAAGGAGAAACAGCAGGCCCTGCCCCACCCCTCCATATCCCTAATTCTGTCTTTCAATTCCTGTATCTATTTCCAGAGTCATCTCAGTGTATCTAAATAGCACGCTTATATGGCTCTGGATTTTTTTCAATATTAGATATTATTCATTGACTTCCTATTATAGAAAATAAGGATTTAGCTCCTTACCACCATTCCATATACCACCTCTCCTGTCCCACATTCTCCCAATAGTTATACCATTTTTTATTAAGTCAACACTAATAGCTATGTTATTAAGTTACATTATTTTGTCAAGTAATTATTAAGTTACATTATTATAACCAGATAAATCATTGTTCATAGCTGAGCCATGTGTGGTGTTACAATTAATTCCTTTCATGTATATTTCTTAGTTGCCATTTGTAGAGTCCATTATTGCCTCATTTGTTTGTTTGCTTAACTTTCTATGTACTTGTCACGAATTCAGCCCTCAACATTCCAACAAAACTATAAAACTCATCACAGTACACTAAATATACCATTATGTACTAATCTTTTCTTTTTTTAATTCTTAAAAATCTCCCTTCTGGAACCTTCCATCCTCCTCCTTCAACCTGAAGTGGTTGCTTTCTGTGCTTAAAGGAAGATCCCATTTATTCTTAGTTTACTCTCTAGTTTTGGAGAAACAAATGCATCATAAATTCCTCAAAAAAGGCTGTGTGGGAGATAAAATCATTGAGACCTTTCATACCTGAAATGCCATTATTCCACCCTCATATTTGATTAATAATTTGTCAGGATCTAATTTCTCAGTTGGAAATACTAGCCTCTCAGAATTTAAGGAATGGCTTCATTGTCTCCTAGCTTCTGTAGAGACAGATGATGTCATCATATTTCTATTCTTATATATAGTCCATTTGGTTGGGGGGAGGATTTTCTCCTGTCAAGAAGCTTTTCTTCTGGTGTATGTCTTTTTTTCAAGTCATAGCCCCAGGTACTCAAGTGGGCCTTTCAATGTCCTTCAGTTCTCAAAGCTTTTCTTGTATTATTTCTTTAATAAATTTTCCCTTTCATTGTCTCTATTCTCTTTTTCTGCAAGTCTTACTATTCTGATGTTGGGCTTCTTAGAATAATCCTTTCTTATTTTTCTTTTCTTTTCTTTTAGGCGGGAGGGACAGGGTCCCACTCTGTTGCCCAGGCTGGAGTGCAGTAGTACAACCTCAGCTCACTGCAATCTCAACCTCCTTGGCTCAAGTGATCCTCCCATCTCAGCCTCCCAAGTTGCTGGAACTATAGGCATGCACCACCATGTCTGGCTAATTTTTGTATTTTTGAGTAGAGGTGGGGTTTCGCCATGTGGCCAGGCTGGTCTCAAACTCCTGGGTTCAAATGATCCACTCACCGTGGCCTCCCAAAGTTCTGGGAATACAGGCATGAGCCACCGCGCCCAGCACATTTTCTTTCTTTGACTTTCTGCAAGGTTCCGTAAGTTTTCTTCAATTCTATATTCCAAACCCTCTACTGATTTATTCTTCTATCACACTTTTAATTTCCAAAAGTTCTTTCTTAGTCTCTGAATACTCCTCTTTGTTGCACATTGCTTTTATTTTATTAATGCAACATATTATCTTATCTCTCTTAGACTAGTAATTACAGGTTTTGTGAAGTTTTCTTCTGCTCCCTATCTTTTCTCTATTTCTTGTGAGTTTGTGGTGTTGTTATTTGTCTCTTTTAATTTCCGCCCTTCATGTTTCAAACTTTTCTCATGTTTCAAACTTTTTCAAACTTTTTCTCATGTTTCAAACTTTTATCTGGTGATCATTAGCTGTCTTTTTAAATTGAAAAGTGAGACACTAAAAACTGACCAGATGTTCTGTGTGCATGATCAGTGCTTCTGAACTGGTGGATCTTATGGGAGGGTGATTGTGAGTCAGCTGTACATTTTGTTTGGAACACCCTAAATATCAATATCTATAGGCTTTTTCTCTTGGGCTGTTAAGTTTATGCAGAAAGACTTCTCTAGCCTCGTGACTAGGGAAAGCAGAATCTGACCCTAGTATCCAGCACTGTGTGACAGAAGCAGAAAAAGTGCTGGGAGCAGCGAGAGGCCTCGCTGGTGAGCATGTAGACTTTCCCTCATTCCCTCTGGTATAGAACGGCATTTCACACATGCCCCTCTTAGCCTGGCCTGCTGTGCCTGATCTTAATCGAGTCTTAAAACTGAGCATGTTCCTGGAAAGAGCCTTTAAGGAAATACTAATTACCAGGAAGAAAAAAAAACACACACAAACATTTTACAGGCATAGATTTATAAATAGCCTCACATCAGTCCAAATCAGGTTTTGCCACCAAATGGGTTAAGAATAAAGCTTGACTTTCACAAATTTTTGGACTTGAAAGTTGCAGATAAGGACTTGTTTGTGTATGCATTTCCTACACCTCCAGTCACACTTGTAACATTTTTCACAGGGATTTTTCTCACTCTGTGGGACCGGCTGCTTGCAACAAGATATGAAAAAAACAAGGCAGTTGAGATGTGGGTGCAGGCCAGGCTCCATAGAGAGACGATCTAAGGACACAGTCACTTGGCAGGTTTGAGTCCTAGTTCTACACTAGCAAGCTGTGTTACTCTGAAAAAGTCGTTTAACCTCTCTGCACCTCAAAAATCACAAGCATTCCTATACACCAGCAAAACACAAGCAGAGAGCGAAATCATGAATGAACTCCCATCCACAATTGCTACAAAGAGAATAAAATACCTTGGAATACCCCTAACAAGGGAAGTGAAGGACCTCTTCAAGGAGAACTACGAACCACTGCTCAAGGAAATAAGAGATGACACAGGCCAGGCATGGTGGCTCACGCCTGTAATCCCAGCACTTTGAGAGGCTGAGGTGGGCGGATCACAAGGTGAAGAGATCAAGACCATCCTGGCCAACCTGGTGAAATCCCATCTCTACTAAAAATACAAAAATTAGCTGGGCATGGTGGCGCGCACCTGTAGTCCCAGCTACTCGAGAGGCTGAGGCAAGAGAATCACTTGAACCCGGGAGGTGGAGGTTGCAATGAGCCAAGATCACACCACTGCACTCCAGCCTGGGTGACAAGAGTGACACTCCATCTCAAAAGGAAAAAAAAAAAGAGAGAGGACACAAACAAATGGAAAAACATTCCGTGCTTGTGGATAGGAAGAATCAATATCATGAAAATGGCCATATCACCAAAAATAATTAATAGATTAAATGCTATTCCCATTAAACTACCATTGACATTCTTCACAGAATTAGAAAAAAAACTACTTTAAAATTCATATGGAACCAAAAAAGAGCCCATATAGCCAAGACAATCCTAAGCAAAAAGAACAAAGCTGGAGGCATCCAGCCACCTGAGTTCAAACTATACTACAATGCTACAGTAACCAAAACAGCATGGTACTAGTACAGAAACAGACACACAGACCAATGGGACAGCATAAAGATCTCAGAAATAAGACCACACATCTACAACCATCTGATCTTTGCCAAACCTGACAAAAACTGGCAATGGGGAAAGGATTCCCTATTTAATAAAGGGTGCTGGGAAAATTGGCTATCCATACACAGCAAATTGAAACTGGACCCCTTCCTTATACCTTATACAAAAATTAACTCAAGATGGATTAAAGACTTAAATGTAAAACCCAAAACTATAAAAACCCTAGAAGAAAATGTAGGCAATACCATTCAGGACATCGGCACAGGCAAAGATTTCAGGACAAAATCATCAAAAGCAATTACAACAAAAGCAGAAATTGACAAATGGGATCTGATTAAACTAAAGAGCTTCTGCACAACAAAAGAAACTATCATCAGAGTGAACAGACAGCCTACAGAATGGGAGAAAATTTTTGCAATCTATCCATTTGACAAAGCTCTAATATCCAGAATCTACAAGGAATTTAAACAAATTTTCAAGAAAAAAACAACCCCATTAAAAAGTGGGCAAAGGACATAAACAGACATTTCTCAAAAGAAGACATTTATGTGGCCAACAAACATACGAAAAAATGCTCAACACCATGGATCATTAGAAAAATGCAAATCAAAACCACAATAAGATACTATCTCATGCCAGTCAGAATGTCAATTAGTAAAGCCACGAAACAACAGATGTTGGTGAGGCTATGAAGAAATAAGATCGCTTTTACACTGTTGGTGGGAATGTAAATTAGTTCAACCATTGTGGAAGACAGTGTGGTGAGTCCTCAAAGATCTAGAACCAGAAATACCATGTAACCCAGCAATCCCATTACTGAGTACATACTCAAAGCAATATAAATCCTTCTATTGTAAAGATACATGCAGGCATATATTCATCACAGCACTATTCGCAATAGCAAAGATATGGAATCAACCCAAATGTCCATCAATGATACACTGGATAAGGAAAATGCGATACATATATACCACGGAATACTATGCAGCCATAAAAAGAAAAGAGATCATGTCCTTTGCAGGGACATGGATGGAGCTGGAAGCCATTGTCCTCAGCAAACTAACAGGAAGAGAAAATCAAACACCATATGTTCTCACTTATAAGTGGGAGCTAAACAATAAGAACACATGGACACAGGGAGGGGAACAACACACACTGGGGCCTGTCAGGGGGCCTGGGGGAGGGAGAGCATCAGGATAAATAGCTAATGCATGTGGGGCTTAATACCTAGGTGATGGGCTGATACGGGCAGCAAACCACCATGGCACATGTTTACCTATGTAACAAACCTGCACATCTTACACATGTATCCTGGAACTTAAAATAAAATTTAAAAAAAAAAAAAACAAAACCTCTCTGTGTCTCAGTTTCCTCATGTATACATTTTGGTTTTTCCAACTAATTTTGAAGTGTCATTGTGAGGATTTTGTTAAATTCAGCCAACAAATGTTGATTATGCCTATGATTTCTGAGGCATTGCTCTGGGTCCTAAAGAAATAGCTGTGAGCAAAAGAGATAACATCCTTGCCCTCATGGAAGCAAGTTCCTAGTGAGAACAGACACGGTAATAACTCAGATGGCCACCTACGCTACTGAAGAGCAACAAGGAAGGATAAAAGGGAGAGAGCCAAGTATGACGGTGGGAGGAGACAGGCAGGAGATTATAATCTTATATAAGGCTGTCAAACGGCCTGTTTGACAAGGTGACATCTAAATAGAAACCTGAAGAAGAGATGAAAACAATGGGATACATGAAGGAAGGTGTCCTGCCTGCAGGAAGCAGTGGAAAGGCTCTGAGACCAAAGTGTGCTTTATATCTGAGGAGTAGGCTCAGTGAGGTGAAGCAGAATGAAGGGGTGGAAAAGAGCAGGAGATGAAGTCTGCAGGGTCTGAAGGTTGGGTCACACAGAATCCTGTAGGCCTTTCTAGGCTCTGAGTAAAACAGGAAGCCTTTCCTGGTTTTTGAGCAGAAGAATGACACATTACTACAGCTTTTAAAATGATCACTCTGGTTACTGCTTTGAGAACATACCACAGGAGCAAGACTATAAGCAGGAGGCTCAGTTAAGAAACAATTCTAAGAGAAAGAACAGGTCTTCTGTCCCGGACCAACATGAATTTGATGAATTGAATAAGTAGTTGTTTCTTAATTTATTGTGAAAGCACAGCTGACATGGTTTGCTAACAGAGTGGGTGCAGCGTGAGAGAAAGAGAATTTAGAATGACTCCAGAGTTTAAGCCCTAAAAGATGGAAAGATGAAATTGTTGTCCACTGAAATGAGGATGGCTCTTTTAGGGAGAAAAGCAGCAGTTCGATTTTGGGCTTGTCATATTTGAGATGTATATTAGATGTCTAAGGAAACTTGTCAAGTAGATGGTTGAATATCTGAGCATGGAACTCAGGGGAAAGGTGTGGGTTGGAAATATAAATTGAGGGTTGTCAGTAAATGGATGATATGAGATGGCCAGGGCATGAGGAGACAGAGAAGAGGCCAAGCCCAAGGGCCACCCCCGGGGGCACTCCACAGTGACCAAGTGAAGATAAGCCAACAGAGAAGCGCTTGAACCCGGGAGGCGGAGGCTGCAGTGAGCTGAGATCGCACCACTGCACCCCAGCCTGGGTGATAGAGTGAGACTCCATCTCTCAAAAAAAAAAGAAAAAAAAAGGAAAAGAAAAGAAAATGAGCCAACAAAAGGAACTGAGAAGGAGAACCTAGTGAGAGAAGAGAAAAAGCAAAGACAGTGATGTTCCAGAAGCCAAGAGAAGAAACTATTTCAAGGAGGATGGAATGGTCAACTGTATCAAAAGCTGCTGATCAGTCAAGATAGGGACTGAGATCTGACCACTGGATTTGGCAAGAGAGGATACTGGTGAGCCTGACCGGTGTGGTTTTGGTGGTGTGATGGGTACAAAAGACTGATCATATTGAGTTTAAATGAGAATGAGAGAAGAGGGAGTGCAGGGTGCAAATGCAGACAACTCTCTCCAGGAGCAGAAAAACTAGGCACACCCCCTCCCTCTTCACCTCCTGCAGCGAGTAAAAGCTTCCTGAAGCCTCACCAGAAGATGATGCGGGTGCCATGCCTGTACAGCCTGCAGAATCACGAGCCAAATAAACCTCTTCTCTTTATAAATTACTCAGTCTCAGGTTTTCCTTTATAGCAATGCAACATGGACTAATACAGTACCCTTATAAAAGAGGCTCTGGAGAACTAGTGAGCCCTGTTAGCATATGAGGACACAGTGAAAAAGCACCATCCATAAATTAGGAAGCAAGTTCTCACTGGATGCCGAATCTGCTAGTGCCTTCATCTTGGACTTCCCAGCCTCCAGAACTATGAGCAATACATTTCTGTTGTTTATAAACCACCCTGTTTACAGTATTTTGTTATCACAGCCTGAATGGACTAAGACAAAAGTTATGAAAGTTTTCCTCCGACTGCCATTATTTTTTCAGGAAAGTTTAAAACAAGGTTATCAACTGAGAGTGTGGATAGGGAAGGTGTTAGAGGCTTGAAGAGAGAGAAAAAGGTGCGAAACAGTCATCTAGATGACAGAGGAATGGTCGTGGGTCTCAACTATCATTCATTGGAATTAACAGCACAGGTTAACAAAGAGATACTGGTGCCCAGGTCAACCTCACAAAGACTTTGATTTCGTTAGTTTGAGAGAAATTCAGGCAGCAATACTTGTAACAATTCCCACCAGTAACACTAATGACAGCCAGGGTTGAGAACCAATGGACCAACAAAATGAAGCGACATGGCCTACACCACCAATGTCCCCTTAAGAGTCATGGCCAAGAATTACGGCCGGGCACAGTGGCTCATGCCTGTAATCCCAGCACTTTGGGAGGCCGATGTGGGCAGATCGCTTGAGGTCAGGAGTTCGAGACCAGCCTGACCAACATGGTGAAACCTGTCTCTACTAAAAATACAAAAAATGAGCGGGGCATGTTGGCAGGTGCCTGAAGCTGAGGCAGGAGAATCGCTTGAACCCAGGAGGCAGAGGCTGCATGCAGTAAGCCAAGATTACCCCACGGCACCGCAGCCTGGGCAACAAGAACGAAACTCCATCTCAAAAAAAAAAAAAAAAAGAATTAGAGTGGGACCATTCAGGATGACACTATGCTTTTCTACAGTCACACTCAGATTTGTGGAGTAGGTATGGTGTTCAAAGAGCTGGATTGAGCCAGGGCTAAATGAGATACTTGTAAAGCATATAGCATGTCTAGACATGGTAAGAATTCAATAAATGAAAGCTTCCATGTTTGTTTGTATTGCCACCTAAGTGACACACGACATGCATGCAGCAAATAAAATCCTGTTTTTATCTCACCCAAATGATTCACCCAATCATATCATATCACGGAACTTTAGAGTCATTTGTGAATAACTAAAACCACAAATGTGTATCCTTAACCATCAAGGTGGTTTTCTCCGGTTCTTTTTATTTGACACTGAGCACTGCACAAAGGGTCACTGGACTTCCCAGCAATCACAGAAGTCACAGGTCACCCCTCCTCTCACCTACCTGCTGTCTGAATTTGGTAACAACAGTTTTGTACCACTTTGTGAAGCCCCTCCATCCACACTACCTGGAGCCTGCACTTTAGTGAGCTCTGCCTTTGCAGTTCGTGTCTGGTAATCTGTCCCACTCCCTCTGAGGAGGCCCACTCCTGCTCCTAGCCCTAAGCCTGGAGCCCAGATACCTATGGAGAGATCACTGGGATGACAAGTGCCACCTCAACACACTCTCCCCCAGTCAGGCCTGGCCGGGTTCCTGCCCACGTAAAACCACCTGCTGGGAAACGACTGCAGACTCTATCCTGACCCAAACTGAGTAGGCTCAAATGCCAACAGAGAGGGGAAGCCCGAGGGCTCACCTGTCCAGGGAGCCTCCACTGTTAGCTCTGCCCTCCCTGATGAGTGGATCCAATGCCGCCCCCGCCCCAACTGCCTGGCAGATTCTTCTTCATTCTTTTAAAGCCTTTGAGGATATCATCTCCTTTTCTGGCCTTCTCTGCCCCTGCGTCCTGCTCCCTCCACAACCTGTACAACTTGCTTTCCTTTGTGTCCCCTTCCACAGGCCTGGCTCTCCTCCTAGACGGAGAGCTCCTCCAGGGAGAGGCTGTATCTCATTTCCCTTTATATCCACAGCCCCTAGCAAAGTGGCCCATCAGGTGGCCAATAACTGAGAATAACCATTAACATGTGCTGTGATATTAAAAATAACCACGATTTATTGGTCTCCAACCATGTGCCCAAAACTAGGTTAGGCACTACATCTAGGACTCACGCCAATGTTATAAGGCAGAAAGGATGAATATAGACTAAGATGGGAAACTGAGGACCAGAGAGGCCAAGCTGCCAAGCTTGCACACCTTAGAAGTGGCATATCTGGAATTTAAACCCAAGTCTGTCTGGCTACAAAGCGTGTGGTTTTTTTTCTGAATGATAAGGTCTTTCTGAGGAAGGTGACCTTGCAAATGGTAGTTAACAGAGAAGACAGTGAGTTGCCTCCAGGCCCTCCTACTGTGAGTCACTGGATCTGGCTGGGGAGACAAGGGCAGGACTCTTCAAGTACAGAAGGATTCCCTGTGAGACGCCTTTGGTTCATCTCCTCCTGGCCAGTTTTTTCCCCTCATCCAAATTTGCAGCCCAGAATAAGATGTTCATTGTGAAAAGCAAAAAGGGAGTCGTCACAAGCCCTCTGGCAGGAAGCATCTTCTGGGGATTCATTCCTCACACCGTCAGCCACCACCTCCAGCTCAGGCCCAAGGGCAGCCTCCTCCCAGCACCAGCACTGTGCAGTCCACAAAGGCAATCCCTGAGGCAGGCTCTTAGGTAACTGATAACTCAGCCTGGCTGCTGCATCACAGCTCCCTAGCTGCCTTCTTCCCTCTCGTACCTGGAACAAATTCCTATGAACCTGGTTCCCAAAAGGATAAGACAAGAAGAACAAGGTCCCAAGCTTGACTCTCCTCCAGGGCTCAGATCCATGAATCATCCCAGAGAATTTTCCCTCTTTCGCCCGGCTGCTTGGCTTTCATTTCCAAGGCTAGAATTGGCAGGTAGGAAAAATGACTCTCTCTGGTGGAGCAGGAGGGCCCACTACAGCCTCACGGGCTTCCCACCACGGGCTACTGCAGATCCACTGCCTGCTCTCACACCTTGATCTTACCGAGAGAGCACCCACTCAACTCACTGGTGGCTGGATGTGTCCTTACCTCAGTGGACAAACAGGAGCATCAGGGGGGCTGAGCTCATTCCATGAGGGCTCCTAAGGGCTGGGCAGGATACTGGGCCCAGGGCTGTGCAGAGAAACCGGTCATCATCCCCACCATCCAGGATGTCACGGTCTAACACAGCAAATTTCACATAGCATAGTGAGCATGGCACAAGAGATCAGAGGTCTTCTCTCTCCTTTGTGGGCTATGAATTTGAAGGGGCTCCTCCGGAACTGAGGCTGGCTGGGGCTGAGGCTGAGCCAAAGGTGTTGGTATAGCAGAGAGACCAGTGAGATAATGAAGAAACGGATCTCTTCAGCAATATGGAATAGCCTGGGTCTCTCTCCAACGACCACATACACACACACACACAAACACACACACATACACACACACTAGAGTTTCTGAACCCCCAAGAGCATACCAGGCCCCAACCTGCACCCTACAACCATCCTGATCCTTCCCGGAGCAAACGTCAGGTGCCTCCAGCCACACTAGCTCAGTGCAGAGGTCTGGCTGCCCGCCCAGTTTGATGAGTGTTGTCAGAAGCCCAATTTCTTTGAGGCCAGGGCCTTGCTTTGTCCTCATCAGTACTTCTGGAGAATAAAGCTGGCCACCGAAGTCCCCCGACAACCCTATCCTTCCTGGTCGTTCTTTCAGACCACTGGCCTCTACCAGACATGGCAGGGCCTGCTGGCGTGGCAGCTCCAACATTCATTCCTGTAGCTTGGCACATCTGGAACAGCCTCCTCCACCCTCACCAAGCTGTTGACAGCCATCCCGACGCAACTCTGGCCCAGAAATTCCCCAGCAACCAGGAAGGCAGGCAGGAGCGGTCTCTCACCCAGGCAGGGAGAGAGCCAGACACACTCCCTGCCTCCTCCCTCCCTCACTCTCTGCTGCCTTTCACCACAGCCTCCAGCTGGTTATCTGAATCAGGGAAGCACAGTTTCTTGCCTGTTGACCAGGTTGTTTGTTTCAACCCTGTAGGGGCTGTGTCTATGACTGTGAACGTTTTCACAGACACCTGTGGGTGCTTTAACAGATGTATGCTCTCAGCAGAGCAAGGGGTGTGTCCGCAATAACAAACCCTTCTGTGTGCCTCTTTCAAACTGTCTCATCCTTAACGTCTATGATCTAATTTGAACATAAAAACTAATCTCAGGCTAGGCAGTGGCACAATTATTATCCCCTTTTATAGGCAAGGAAATTAGGGTTCTGATTAAGTAGCCTGGGGCCACACGGCTGCTGGATGGTGGAGTCTGGACCATAATGTAGGCTCATATTTACCTAAAAATTTACCTACAAAATTTACATCTAAAACATGTTTTATTTTATAGGTAAATGTAAATAATAATAAATACAAATCTAAACATAAACATAAATGTATAAAATAGACTTACTTATAAAATATTTACCTACACAATTATTTTTACATTTTGTGTTTCATAAAGGTGGCTGATTCCGGTCTCTGTGCACCACAAATCATAGCACAATAGAAAAACCATGGGCGTGGTTTAGAAAAAACCTGTGCAGGCAGCACAGGGAGCTCAAATCAGTTTCACCACCATGCGACTCTGGGCAGATAAACATCACTATTTTTTAATGCTCACCTTCTCTTTATCATTGTACTTTTCGTGTATGTGCTGCTGAAGCAAGCACAGATCTCTCACCCTTAACTTCAGTTCCCTCACGTGTACAGTAGAGATAATTGTACCTGTGCTATAGGGTTGTTGGGCAACCTAGAGATATCTATGTGTAGTATCTGGTGTGCTGTGGACACTGTATGAACAGCAGCCATGTTTTCCTCCATCCTTGCTTCTCCAACCACAAACCACCAACAAACTGCTCCCAGACATGCCACGCCCCTTCATCCCCAGGCCCGTGCTCCTGCTGCCCCCAGGCCAGAAAGGTCCTTTCTCCCATTCTCCACCTATCAAAACTCCATCGGTCTCCTGGGTGAAACCTTTCCCATTGTCATGTGGGCCCCAATCCCTGGCTGTCCATCTGATTGATAATGTATTTTGTTCTGCCTAGAGTGGGGTGTTTGCATAACTGACTCTCAAATCCCCCACAGTGTTCATCCCTCTGTATCTCCACTCCCACTCTTCACTCCCTGGGAACCAGTTTTTAATGGTGCCTTTCAGAATAGCTTCAGTGGTCTTATTTAAGTAAGACTAGTTCATTATTTTATAAAATGTCAATCAATATGCGAAACTGTATAGAGCTAAAAATCACCCAAGAGCCCTCTATCCAGGAAAAAATAAATGAATTAGTATCATTCCTCAAGTCTCTATATCTGTATATGGATAGAAGTGTGGAGGATGGAAGAAAGCATGCATGAAAGGATAGATGGGGATTGCTTTACACAATAGCTGTTTTGGGTCAGGGGCAGTGGCTCAGACCTGTAATCCCAACACTTTCGGAGGCCGGCGGAAGGATCACTTGAACCCGGGAGATCGAGTCTACAGTGAGCAGTGATCGCGCCACTGCACTCCAGCCTGGGTGACAGAATGAGACACTGTCTCAAAAAATAATAATAATGTTTTTTTAAAGTAAAATAAAATAGCTAATTTTATTATTTTATTTTATAAGGAAAAGGAACACTTTTTTTTTTAAATGGAATCTCACTCTGTCGCCCAGACTAGAGTGGCGCGACCTCAGCTCACTGCAACCTCCGCTTCCTGGGTTCAAGCCATTCTTCTGCCTCAGCCCCACCGAGCAGCCGGGATTACAGGCTCCCGCCACCATGCCCAGTACAAAATAATTTTTGTATTTTTAGTAGAGACGGGGTTTCACCATGTTGGTCAGGCTGGGCTCGAACTCCTGACCTCAGGTGATCCACCTGCTTGGCCTCCCAAAGTGCTGGGATTACAGGCATGAGCCACCGCGCCCGGCCAGAAAAGGTACCCTTCTATTTTTTTTTGACGGAGTCTCGCTCTGTCACCCAGGCTGGAGTGCAGTGGCGCGATCTCTGCTCACTGCAAGCTCCGCCTCCTGGGTTCACGCCATTCTCCTGCCTCAGCTTCCCGAGTAGCTGGGACTACAGGCGCCCGCCACCACGCCCGGCTAATTTTTTTGTATTTTTTTTAGTAGAGACGGGGTTTCACTGTGTTAGCCAGGATGGTCTCGATCTCCTGATCTCGTGATCCACCCGCCTTGGCCTCCCAAAGTGCTGGGATTACAGGCGTGAGCCACCGCGCCCAGCAGGAAAAGGAACACTTCTAATTAAAGTTAGCACTTAACATCTCCTCAGGTCTCCCCTAACCCCCTATTTCTGGTATATTCTTTCTACTTCCTCACATTCTGTTCCTTAGTCCTCACTGCCCATCCCTGCCCCTGCTTAGGTTTGCTTCTCTATTTGAACGGATTAAGAGTTCACCAATTGGCCTTCTAAGTATGTTTGTCGATTAATCTTTTTCATCCTCAAGTGGGTTTCCTGAGAAGGCCTCTTCAGTGCTAGATTCCCTAAATTCTTGCATGTGTGAGGATGTCTGCCTGACATACTTGCAAAGTAATTTGAGTGTAAAATTCTTCAGTCCCATTGCTTTTGCCCCGGAACTCTGTAAACAATTTTTTTTTTTTTAAAATAGAGATAGGGTCTTGCTCTTTCACCCAGCCCAGAGCACAGTGGCACAATCATAGCTCACTGCAGCCCCAAGCTCCCGGGCAAGGGATCCTCCCACATCAGTCTTCCAAGTAGCTAGGACTACAGGCATGCGCTACCACATCCAGCTGATGATTTTCATTAGGGTCTCACTATGTTGCCCAAGCTGGTCTCAAACTTCTGGCCTCAAGCGATCCTCAGGCTTCTGCCTCCCAAAGTGCTAGGATTTTAGGCATGAGCCACCTCACCTGACCTCTGTAAACCTGTTTAGTCATGTCTGAGACCAACATGACTTCCCTTAAAGCAGATACTAGTTGATCCCAATATCCAGGTTTTCCTTTCAGTAGCAGAAAGCTTTCCCAAAAACTGAGTTTTAAGAAGGCATATGGCCTCTCAGCTGGAGACTTTTTCCCAGAGTTACTTACAGCCAGGTGTGTCTATCTATGTGACTAAGTCTTGGCCAATGGATTATGAGCAAAAGCGATGCGTGCCTCCACAGACTCTCCAATTACCCTTTTAAAGGTTCACCTTTGTATGATCTTTAGATCTTTGATTTAAGTGCTTTATCTTTTTTCTCAGCATAGGCTGTGATTTTCCTCAAGCCTTCCTTCTCTGTTAGCAATTTAATTTTCAACAGATTCTGTTATGTTTCCTGTTAACTTTTTCTGTAATAACATTGTTTTTATCCTCAATGTCTTCCTTGGCTCTGTAATTACCTTTTTTATTTCATTGAGTAGTTTCATCATCTTGTCTTTGGGATCCAATTAATTAGTTTTCAATAATCTTGATTTTGCATGAATGAATTCCCCATACTGCCTCTCCTACCCGAGAGCCAACTCTAACCCAGGAATTATCTTGGAGGATGGGGAGAATAGGCAAAAGATGTCCCATTCACCATTAAGTGAGACAATAATTTTGCTCACATGTTATGCCCCTCCACCTTCCCAACTCCTACTCGTCCTTAAAGGGACAGCTCAAGGCCCATTACCCCACGTTCCTCCAGCCAACTGCTGTTCCTGTTCCAGTCCCCAAAGAGTTTCTCCAAACTAAAGGATTCGCAGGCACTACCTGGGCTCACAAATAAACCTGGATCTTTTGAGAAACGAAATGAATCTTCTCCCTCTTCACACATGGTTGGGCACATAAAGATTTTATTTGAAGATTTCTGGATTACTGACTGGCTGGATAAAAAGGAAGGTAAACCCTAGAACCAAGACCCAGAAAACCTGTCAACATCAGACCCACTAGTCCCAATTTGACAAAAAGTTGGATAACACCATGAGGCAGGTGGAAAGAAGAGGATTCGGCAAGAGATATTGTCCTTGAAACATTAAAAGAGAGGGAACAATCGTCTTAGCCAGCAAGCCAGACCTTCACAGCCTGCCTTTGCAGGCACTGAAGTGGAGGCTGAGACATGGGCTCTGGAGGCAAGCAGGCCTATGTTCAAGTCCACACAACTCAACACACTCACGGTCTAACTTTGAGCAAGTCACTGAATCTCCTTCAACCTTTGTTTCCTCGCCTATTAATTTGAGATAATAGGCCGGGCATGGTGGCTCATGCCTGTAATCCCAGCACTTTGGGAGGCTGAGGCGGGCGGATCACAAGGTCAGGAGTTTGAGACCAGCCTGACCAACATGGTGAAACCTCGTGTCTACTAAAAATACAAAAATTAGCCAGGCATGGTAGTGTGTACCTGTAATCCCAGCTACTCAGGAGGCTGAGACAGGAGAATGGCTTGAACCCGGGAGGCGGAGGTTGCAGTGAGCCGAGATCACACCACTGCACTCCAGCCTGAGCAACAGAGTGAGACTCCATCTAAAAAAATTAAAATTAAAATTAAAAAATTAAAAATTGAGATAATAATAGTGTATGCAATGTTACGAAAATTCTATTAAATAACGCATGTAATGGTTCCAGCCTCAAGTCCCGCCACTTCATGCCTCATGCATTTCTCTCCAGGAATATCAACCTGCTAGTGTTTCCCTGACATATACAAAATGAGCCATTTCTCACCCTCAAATCTTTGCTCCTGCAGCCTTCCCCTGCCTCAAAAATGCTCATTTCCCGGAGGCTAACAGCTACTACCTTCTAAGACACAGCTTGTGTGTTGCCTCTTCCAGAAGTCTTTCCCAAACTCACTGGATCTTCTTCCCATCATCTGTGCACACCCAAATCATAATATTTATCACACTATATTGTAATTAATATGTGCATATCTGCCTTCGACTAAGCTCTGGAAGCAACAGACTATGGGGATTATTTGGATCTATGTTCTAAAAATGAGCATTGCAGTCCCAGCACAGTGGCTCACGCCTGTGATCCCAGCACTTTGGGAGGCCGAGGTGGGTGGATCACCTGAGGTGAGCAGTTTGAGACCAGCCTGGCCAACACGGCAAAACCCCATCTCTACTAAAAATAACAAAAATTAGCTGGGCGTAGTGGTGGGCACCTGAAACTTTGGATGAGTTTCTGGCCCTTTCTGAAGCTTGGTTTTCTTATTTGCAAAATGGAGCTAATGATACCGACACAGCAGATCTTCCTATGATGATTGGATGAGAGAACACACAACATGCCTAATCAGGGCCAGGCACACAGCAAAAGCCCAGAAGATGGTAAATTTTGCCACGTTTCCTTCACCAGACTTGGTTAAGACTTAAGTCAAAACATTCTTCTTCACTTGCTGGAAAGAAAGGGATCAGCCTTAAACATGGTGGGTGCCCTCAATTCCAGCACAGAGGACCGTCGAGAGGTTGTAAAGGGTACAGCGTTCCTAAAATTAAAGCTGGAAGCTCGGCACTGTACTAAGGAAAACTCCATCAACCAAGAGACGGATGCAGATTTACAAAGACTGCAATGAAAAAAATTTACAACCATCCTCCTGGGACATGCAGTACTTTTCCAGGTGCCAGATTTCCTGATCATCCAAAGTGTATGTAATGTATTTATTCCTGTGGAAATAATTTATGAATACAAGGTCAAAAGGAGCTGAAGCCAAGGACAGAACAGGGAGAGAGTTGCCAAGATCCAAGGGAAACAAGGCTTAAGCCTCCTTTGATGGCTTCCATCTTATTCCACCTTTTTAGAGCAGGTGAAAACTACTTCATTACATTGTCTATAACTTGTCCCACCCCTTTAGTTCTAGTTTGCACCTTTCTGCTTCTTGCCCCGTGGTCACAGACTCTCAAAGCTGGAGGGGGCCTAAGTGGGCATTGAGGTCAACCCCTCTGCAATGCAGAAGTCCTCTGATGGCAAACAAGTTTACTTGCAACTTTTCTTTTTTTTTTTTTTTTTTTTGAGATGGAGTCTTGCTCTGTCGCCCAGGCTGGAGTGCAGCGGCACGATCTCAGCTCACTGCAAGCTCCGCCTCCTGGGTTCACTCCATTCTCCTGCCTCCACCTCCCAAGTAGCTGGGACTACAGGCACCCACCACCACGCCCGGCTAATTTTTTGTAGTTTTAGTAGAGACGGGGTTTCACTGTGTTAGCCAGGATGGTCTCGATCTCCTGACCTCAAGATCCGCCTGCCTCGGCCTCCCAAAGTGCTGGGATTACAGGCGTGAGCCACCGTGCCCAGCCTACTTGCAACTTTTGCTTGGATCACTTTATAACACGGCAGTGGCTTCCTTGTAACATAGCTTGTTCCATTGTTGAGTAGCTCCATTAAGTCAGTTCTCCCTTATTTGTTTTCCTGCAACTCTTTCCCCTCCTCACCCACCCCCATCTTGCTTCTCCCCTCTGCAGCAGCCACTCAGTGTGACTCTAATGAAGTGTGATTTCTTCCACATGAAAAGGATGCCTCTTATTTTTATCTCTTGCAAACTAGAAAGTCCTAGTTTCCACATTTATTCCACCTCCGATATGCTGTCCTAAGCCACTGTCATCCAAGTAGCCAATTTCTGGGTGTGCATCATTTTATCACTCTCTGGAGGGGACCCAGGAAAGCATAACACTCCAGGTAGGTTTGAACAACCAGACAAAGTACAATATAACTGTAACAATTTCTCCTCCAGAGCCCAAGATCAAACACTCCTTTTCTTCAGCTCTCTCTCCTCCCTCCCTACCACTTAAGTGCCAATTCTCCCACGAGGTCCTGTTCCTGATCCTGAGACCAGAAACAAACTTGGAAGGCCCAAGGATGGTGGGAGGGGGAGGGGAACGGGATGACGCAGCTCAGTTTTTGCACTTCAAGCTGAGGACACCAAACCAGGCAGGCTACCTCCAAAAATAACCTTCCATGCAAACAGCCTCTTGGTAGCTTCCTGAGAGCCCTTCAATTCAGCTTTCCAGAGTGCAGACCCCAGTGTTTCTGTGCCCACTCTCTCACCATCCTTTCCAGAACTTGATGGACTAGGTTCATTTAACCCACTGACATTTACAACCATCTTTCCATATGTTTGAGGTCTAAAAACACTTCGAAATATATTTTTATGGGAATACATAAATGTCCATCAACAGAAGATTGGTAAGGTAAACACATTCAAAATATAGAATGCAATGCAGCTATGAAAAAAAAAATAAACACTGACATGGGAAGACCTCCAATACATACAGTAAAATGAACAAGGCAAGTTTGTAAATGGACTAGGATAATGCCAGGAATGTCCGATCTTTTGGCTTCCCTGGGCCACATTGGAAGAATTATCTTGGGCCACACATAAAACACACTAACACTAATGATAGCTGATGAGATCAAAGAAAAAAGAAAAACACAAAAAAACTCATAATTTTTAAAGAAAGTTTACGAATTTGTGTTGGGCCGCATTCAAAGCCATCCTGGGCTACACGCGGCCCGCACGCCACAGGTTGAACAAGTTTGATCGTAATCCATCTACTGAGTTTTAAAAATGTATTTGCATATAACCATAAATACACTATAAATGTGTACAAAGGGGCTGGAAGGACAGACATCCAACTTCAAACGGTAGTCACTGCAAAGAGAAGTGGAATGAGGGAGGAATGGCATAAGCTGAGGGGTTAATTTTTTACCCCATTTGAATATTCTAAAAAAAAAACCATTTCATTTATTATTTATGTGAAGAAGCCTCCCAGTCCTACATATATGTTTCATTTGATAATCTCAGAGCTGGAAGGGGCTACACAGGGCTGAGAGTTGATTCTCTGAGGTGGCATACCCAGGGTGGCATGCATTTGTCCGAGGTCAGAGAGCTAGCCACCAACAGCCAGAGACCACAAGTCACAGTCCAGGTCTTGAAATAATGGGTGTCCCAGTGGATTAAGGAGAGGACTTTGACTTGATTACTAAATCGGATAGACTTTCCTATTTTATTTGAGTCAAAAATTCCTACTTGGGTGTAACAGCAAGTTAGAGGAGACCAAGAATCATTAAAATCAGAGGTGGAAAAGGGACCCTGTCTTCCCATAGAAGGGGTGTGAGAGAGGGCCTGCTACCAAGGACTGGGACCTTCTCTAGGTCCCCCGCCCTCATCCATAAAGCAAAGGGAAGGGACTAACAGAGGGGATGGGAGATTTGCAAGCATGGGGCGTTGTGTGTGTCAGGTGTTCATCTGAGCTACCACCACATCTTCGGCATGAGAGACCGGCAGCAACGCTCCCTGAATGCATTCTGGTGAGGCTGCAGGTGGCAGTCAGGGACCTAAACTGCATATGGAGGCTGCCTCCCAGGAAGGGAAGGCTGGGCTCGAGTCTGATTTAGGTCCAACTCATATTGAGCCACTTGAGCTGTCACATGGGTTATCTCATTTAATACTCACAAAATGTTTACAAATATGCTCCAAGAAATTCAAAAGTCACTTTCTAAAAGCATAAATCCATTAAGGGGTGGGGCCCTTATTTGAAATCAGGTTTCCTGACTCCGAATTCAGTGCTCCCTCCACCCTGTCTGTTTGCGACACAGCAAGGCCTCCTTACTTGGGCAGTAAAGCTTAAGAAGTGCCCAGGTTGGAAGCTGGGCACAGTGGCTCATGCCTGTAATCCCAGCACTTTGGGAGGCCAAGGCAGGAGGATCAGTTGAGCCCAGGAGTTCAAGCCTGGGCAACACGGTGAGACACCCATCTCTACAAAAAAAATAAATAAAATTAACTGGGTGTGGTGGTGCGTGCCTGTAGTCCCAGCTACTCGGAGGCTGAGGCAGGAGGATCGCTTGTGCCTGGGAGGTCAGAGACTGCAGCGAGTCATGATCATCCCACTGCACTCCAGCCTCGGTGACAGTGCAAGGCCCTGTCTCAAAAAAGAAAAAAAAAAAAAAAGGTCCTAGGTTGACTTTCTGTCTCTCTCCTAACTCCCAATCCTCCCTACACACACATACACACACACAGTCCCATGACGGCGACAGCAGAGACAGGCTCCTAGCCAGCACAACTCAGTGCCTCAAATATGCATCATGTGACTGAAATAGCTATGGCTCGGCTGATAAGATGTCTGGGATGTACTTTCGTGTAATCTGGGGTTGACGATGGGGTTACGGATCAGCCATGCGTTTCAGTCATAGTTGAAGCCAGGTGATATGATACAGGGTTCCTTACACTCTTCTTTGTGCTTTTGTATGTTTGAAATTTTCCATAATAAAAAAGACTTTTTTTTTCTGATGTATCATGTGAGTGATCATTTCTCTCTCAACTTGTCACTTGGTGGGGGTTTCCATTTTAATTAACTTTCTGCTTCCCTCAGCACAGAAAACCAAACAATGGCCTGCTGTCATGGTATGAAAAAATATCAGGAGCAAAAGCGTGCGGCTTGTGAAAACCTCAGTTATAACAATAACAGCTATTACTTAACTGAATGCTTCTTGTATACCTGGCACTGTACTGAGCCTTTTACCCACGATTTCATCTAATGCTCATAATCGCCCTATGAGATAAGGTCTGTTATCCCCATTTTACAGAGAAGGAAATTGAAACTTAGTAAGCTTAAGTAGCTTGTCCAAGTCTACACAAGTGATACATAGTGGGCAAGAATGCAAATCCCGAATTGCTTGTGCTGTTAGTTTTTCCCATTCCCACAATAGATATTTAGCTACTTTAAGACTTTATAGGTAATTGAACTAAATCCATGAACTTTTAAAAATGGTCATACCCTTTAAAGTATAACCCACTAATTTCAACTTTAGGACTATCCTATGGGAATCATCTGGAAAATGAACAGAGATTCCTTCATAAATATTTTACTTTATTTCATTTCATTTCATTTTGAGACAGAGTCTCGCTCTGTCACCCAGTCTGGAGTGCAGTAGTGCGATCTCAGCTCACTGCAACTTCTGCCTACCAGGTTCCAGCAATTCTTCCACCTCAGCCTCCCGAGTAACTGGGATTATAGGCACCCTGGCCACCACGCCTGGCAGTTTTTTGTATTTTTGGTAGAGACAGGGTTTCACCATGTTGGCCAGGCCGGTCTCGAACTCCTGATCTCAGGTGATCTGCCTTCCTCAGCCTCCCAAAGTGCTGGGATTACAGGAGTGAGCCACCACACCTGGCTCTTCACAGATATTTTAATCACAGTGTCAATTACAATAAGCGAAAGTTAGATGTGGTTGGCTGTCCAGTGTGGCCTCATGCAGGAGGCCTTTCCCACTGCTCCAGTCATTGGTGACTCCCTCCTCAAGGTCACACGGCATCCCACACTAATCTCTTGTTACCCCTGCCTCCTCCTTTGAACTATCAGCTTCTAAAAAACTAAGCTCTTCTTATTTGTCTTTGGTTTAGAGTGGGCACTCAAATATGTGGTGAATAAATTAATGTGACCCTGGAGCTGCTCATTTAACACATGCAGACGTTGAAGACTGGGGTATTAAAGTTAAGTTTTTGAAGGTCACAAGGGCAGACTGGAACTCAACACCATGAGCAGGGCTCTTCTCTCCCCACTGTACTGTCAGTACCTGTAGACTTCTCAAGAACCGATGGGTGACAGCTGAACATCTGAGGCAACAGTGGGAAAGGCAGAGGCAGTTGGAGGCTCCTGAAATTTTATAGGCCCTCACTGAAATGATCAGATCCCAGGGGCCCACACAACCTTGGAGATGCCGAACAGCTGATATGGGTGACGAATGAAAGGATACAGCTTTAATGCAATGTTAACCATGAAATGTATATATGGGAAGGTTAAGCAAGAAGGCAAGAGACATAACTGCACATACAGTATGTTCTCAACCATTTACAAAAAATAAATCCATTTAAAAAAAAAAGAAGAAGGAAAATTGCCAACTGTTAAGAGGGGTTGTCTTTGGATAGCGGAATTTTTTTCTGTTTCTCTCTGCTTTTTTGTACAGTACTTTCCAAATTATCCTCAACGGTCAAGTCTTTTTTTTTTTTTTTGAGACAGAGTCTTGCTCTGTCACCCAGGCTGGAGTACAGTAATGCAATCTTGGCTCACTGCAACCTCCGCCTCCAGGGTTCAAACGATTCTCCTGCCTCAGCCTCCAAAGTAGCTGAGATTACAGGCACCCGCCCACCATGCCCGGCTGATTTTTGTGAGATGGGGTTTTACCATGTTGGCCAGGCTGGTCTTGAACTCCTGACCTCAGGTGATCCAGCTGCTTCGGCCTCCCAAAGTGCTGAAATTACAGGCATGAGCCACTGTGCCCGGCCCCTAGCTTTATTTTTATAATCAGAATAAATAAAATTTAAATCACTACATTGACTCTGAAGGCTAACCTGACCTTTCTAGTATAATAATTACTTAGAAAATCATCTCAGTATTTTAATATGGTGAAACTGCACTGCTCAATGCTACTGTTACATATAAGCCTATCAAAAATACATCTATAGGAGTCAGAATGCCATCGTATAGTTTTCTGCAGACAAGCAAGAAAAAATTCATTTGCCTCTAATTCAGTTTTTATAGAACAAATCACTGATACTACATCGGAGCAACTAATTCCCTGTCTAAATTCTTAGGAATCTAATGGTCCAGAACAATTACTATGAATTTCATTAATGAATTATTCCTGTATATTTTTAATGCAACCATGTCCTCGTATGTATGAAGGACCAGATTTTCTCTGAAGCCTTCCCTCTTGTACTCTGTCATTTACCACCTGCTCTTGCCTTTATTCATGAAGAGAAGGGGACCCCAGAGGTCAATACTGAGATAAATTAGATCAATTTTCTCTGGGCTCCTGAGAGCAATTTCTAAGGGAGAGCCAAAAGTGTTTTAAGCAAGGGTGGTGGAGCTAGGCTGGGCTTCCCTCAGGCAAAGAACGGGTGGGTCTCCATGCTCTTTGTAATCCCAGGCTAAGCACAAGACCCCCTCCACCCCCACCACCTGTTTGTCAGTAAATACAGAACACATAAATAGAATGACTTGAGATTTTACTCACTTATGTGTGAAGGTTCTGGTTTTAATTTTTTTTTTTTTTTTTTTTTACTAGTTCTAGTCATCTTAGAGTCACACAAACTTCACAACTACTCAAAGCCTCCCTTGATAGTTTGGCAGGCCTTGCTTTACACCTCTTTGTGACAGGTGAGGTCTTCTAATCTAAGCACATGAGCTTACCCTATGGGGTCATTCCCCCACTAACATTCCCTACCCCTTTAAAAGCTGGCCTCACACCAGTCAGAATGGATATTATCAGAAAGTCAAAAAGTAACAGACGCTGGCAGGGTTGCAAAGAAAAGGCAATGCTGATACACTGTTGGTGGGAGTGTAAATTAGTTCAACCATTGTAGAAAGCAGTGTGGGGATTGCTCGAAAAACTAAAAATAGAACTACCATTGACCCAGCAATCCCATTACTGAGTAAATACTCGAAGGAATATAAATTGTTCTACCATAAAGACACATGCACGCATATGTTCACTGCAGCACTATTCACAACAGCAAAGACCTAAATACCCATCAACAGTAGCCTAGATAAAGAAAATGTGGTACATATATATACTATGGAATACTATGCAGCCGTTAAAAAGAATGAGATCATATCCTCTGCAGGAACATGGATGGAGCTGGAGGTCATTATCTTTAGCAAACTAATGCAGGAGCAGAAAACCAATACCACATGTTCTTACTTATAAGTGGGAGCTAAATAATGAGAACACATGGACACAAAGAGGGGAAACGACAGACACCAGGGCCTTCTTGAAGGGTGGAGGGTGGGAGGAGGAAAGGGAGCAGGGAAAAGAATTACTGGGTACTAGGTTTAGTACCTGAGTGACTAAATACTCTGTACACCAAACCCCCATGACACAAGTTTACCTGTATAACAAACCTGCACACGTACCTCTGAACCCAAAATAAAAGATAAAAAAAAATAAAATTTTTGATCGAGACCATCCTGGCTAACAAGGTGAAACCCCATCTCTACTAAATATACAAAAATTAGCCGGGCGTGGTGGTGGGCACCTGTAGTCCCAGCTACTCGGGAGGCTGAGGCAGGAGAATGGCATGAACTCAGGAGGCGGAGCTTGCAGTGAGCCGAGATCGCACCACTGCACTCCAGCCTGGGGAAAAGAGCGAGACTCCGTCTGAAAAAATAAAAATAAATAAATAAATAAATGAAAATTTTTAAAAGCTGGTAAGCACTCAAGCCTGCCAAGAGGTCTGACCAGTCATAAGAATGCGTCATGTGACTTAATGCCCTCAACAACCCCAGGAGATTCATACACCTTACTCCCCTCACTTTACACAACGCAGAGGCTGCCTGCTGGTTTTCTGTGGTTGTTGTTTTGTTCTGTTTTCTGTTTTTGAGACAGGGTCTCGCTGTGTCCCCAGGCTGGAGTACAGTGGTGAGATCTCGGCTCACTGCAACCTCCACCTCACAGGCTCCAGCGATTCTCCTGTCTCAGCCTCCCAAGTAGCTGGGACCACAGGAGTGTGCCACCACGCCCAGCTAATTTGGTTCTTTTATTTTTTGTAGAGATGGCGGTGGGGGAGGTAGTCTCACTCTGTTGCTCAGGCTGGTCTCAAACTGCTGAGTTCAAGGAATTCGAACTCTTCCCTCCTTGGCCTCCTGAAGTGCTGGGATTACTGGAGTGGGCCACCGTGCCTGGCCCAGCCTGCTGGTTTTAAAGTAATACTGGAGACAGGAATATGACCCCAAACCCCTCCTATGGCCTGAGCATCTTCCGCTCCGCTGGAACAGCCTATGCAGAGACTGGGCAAGGATTCTCACTGTACAAAGAAGGAAACTGGAGCCCAAGAGGTTAAGTAGCATGAACAGCTAAGTGCTGCCTCTCTCTTCTGTCTTCTCACTGCCTGTTGCTTTATGATTTCATACAAAGCAGCCCCTAAATGGGGAAGCACAAGACAGAGAGACATGGAGGAACCCAGCACAAGAGTAAAGTGAACCGTTCAGCAAACACTAAAGAAAGCTGATCCCCAGAGATAACTGCACTATTCAGCATACCCACCACTGGGATCCCTGGCTTTGCTTAATAATCAAACCTATTTAAATCCGTAAGGAATTGGTTCTCTGACTTAAAGGGTGTTGTTATAACAACCATAACTTTGGCTTTTCTCTGGAGTACCAACTACTGGTTTGATGCAACCATTTCCCTTTTACGCAAAAAGGTGCACTAAAAGTAGACCACGCGTTGTTGTGTATCATGGGCAAGTAATTTCTCTTCTCTAGGCCTCCGTTTTCCCATCTGGAAAGTAAAAGGGTCCAGTCACATGATTTCTGAAGTTCCTTACAGGGTCAGCGTCCTGGTGAGAAAACTATACTGCAGTGCCAAGAGGAATTGATGTAGGATTTTTCTTCTTGGTCCTCCAGCCAGCAACGCCCCACCTGTGCCTCGCTCGGCCATGCAGGTGTGTCCCAGCTCACTGTATTATAGCTTGTACCCGCGTTCGGTGGTTCCGAGCTCTTGCAGCACACCAAAGAATAATGAGGATACACTGGACATTGAAGGGAGAGGAAGGCAGATAAGAATTTTATTGAGTGTTGAAAACAGCTTTCAGCAGAGAGGGGACACCGGGTTGGTCCCCTACCTGAAGACGGAAAAGTTCCCCAGTGTGGCTGGGTCAGGGGCCTTTTATGGACTCAGAATAGGGAGTGCATGCTGACCGGTTTGTGAGTATGCAAAAAAGATTAAAGCAAAGACACCACTCAAAGGTGGGCACGGCAGCATAGAAAACCAATTAGGAAAAGGTGGGTATATGTAAAATAGGTGAAAGGTAGGGATCAATTAGGGGAAAGCACGACAAACAGACAAGTTCTCACTCTGGTCTGAGGATTTAACTCTTAGCTTGGCTTTCAGGCTTTAAACTGTCTTTGGCCTGGAGGTGGGGGCTTCACCGGGTACCCGCCCCTATCTGCCTAGGCATCCGGCTGCCTCCTGTTGCTACCAGAATCACACTGAGAGTGAAACACGCTGGAAACTCTAAGGAAAAGAAACAAGCGTTAACTAGGAGATAACAGGGACAGTGCAAAACAACACGTTAACTTTGGGGAAATCCGGCTTCTCAGTGTTTTTTTGGTTTTCCTACTTCTTTGCCAAGTACACAAATAAGCAGCTACTTCCATGGGACTCTCATTAAAAAAAAGTAACTTTAATAAGATCAATGAAAACAACGCTTTGTTCTCCCACGAGTGGCTCAGGAGTAGCTTGCTAAGAGACACTTTCTTCCCTGTGGGGCTGATGTCAACAGCCCGTGCTTTTGCCCAAAGAAAGGCCTCCTGGCACAAGGATGAGAGGCAAAACATCTGAGTCTCCATAGCTGGCCTTATTCCAATTTGAGGGGAAGGGGCAGCCAGGACAGAAAAATAACTAAGCTTTTGAAAGGCTAGAAGTAGAGTAAGGAATTACTAAATCTATTTTTTCTCAACAGAATAAAGAACTCTTGAAACGGATAATGGAAGGGTGCAGCTTTCGATTTGAATTACTCTTTGTTTAACCCTATTCTGCCTAAGGCCACTGCCTTTTAAGCCAATCACAGAATCCCGGTTTTGCCTTTAGTTGCCCGCAGAGCGATGCAGTGGGAGTTGGGAGACCCACACTCCAGTGTTCTCTCTGTGGCCCGTTTCACCCGGTTTAAACTTGGACAAGTGGCTGAACTCTCCGGCCTCAGCTTCCTGCCTGTAAAATGAGAAGGTTCCCCAGATGCTCTCTAGACCTTTTCAATAACAGTGGAATAGGATTGGAGGCTCTCCAGTTCCCCCCGGGGACAGGTTAATCTTCAGCCACACTAGCCAAGGTGAGGCAGCAGCCCGCCCGCTCAGCAGGCACACACTGGGGCGGCGGCGCCTCCATTCCTGCTCACACTGCACGCCCACAACCTGCACCAACACCATCGCCTCAGAGACCAATTCACCGCGAAACCATCTCCCTGCTGCAGATCGTGTCTGATTAACATCTGCAAAGCTGAGCTGAGCATACGTAAGCAAAGAAAAAGCAAAACAAACAAGAGTCCTCTCTTTCCGGACCTCGGAATTTCTTTCAAATAAACTCAGAATTGAAAATTGCACGTCCCCAGCTAGAACACGAGGTTTCGGCTGGCCTTGCTTGCGAAAATGCATTAACAAGCCAAAAGGGGCTAGTGACATCTGGAGTGTCTGGGCACACGGACACGGGCCTTAGAGGCAAAGCGCAAGACCGCACTGGGCGACGCGTACATTCTTCCCGCAGGCTGAGGAAGCGCCCAAAATATCCCCCACAGAGGGAATCGCCGGAATGCGGGGACAATAGTGCGCCCAGCACTCTCTTTTTCTGACGGGCACCCTTAGACTTAACCCAACCCACATCTCTAAGAGACCTCCAGGAGGTGAAGGTGAGGGGTGGTCCACTTCACCCAAACGAATCCGCCACGGCCGGGGACCGACTCTCAGCCTGGAGTAACCTTTTTGTAGCTGCTTTCTTGTTTTGGTTTCCCTTTTTAAGTCTGGCAGTTTAGTCTGACGCCCAAGCGGTACCTTTTAAATGTCTCTCTCGCCCTCTTCCAGCAAGTGGCGCCTCTAGAGCCACTCCCTCCCCCGAGGCTGAGACAATGGCTCGGCACCGCAGGGCGGCCCCTAAGGGTTTGCGGTGCGTCCAGATCTCCGGGCAGGGCGCACGTGCGTTTGTTATGGTGCCTGTGCCCTCTCCGCTGCCGCGGGCCTCTATTTGTCGATCCGTAAACCCAGAAGGCAGGATTTGAAGGAACCCGGACTCTGCAAGGCGCACCGCCCCCCCGCCACCCCACCCAATACTGACGGTGCCGTGGAGAAATCCGTGTTCCCCGGGGCTGCGTGCACGTGGGTTTGTTGTGGATCCGCAGGCTCGCGGAGCCAGAGAGAAGCCAGGGTGGCGCTTTGGCCCGGACAAAAATACACACACCCCCAGCCAAAAGGCGGCCAGCCCCGGAGCCAAGGCAGCTGAGGCGGAGCTGGAGAGAGATTCCCTGCGCCCTACGCGCGCCACTGGCCCCGCGGCTCCGCTATCCTCCCGCGCCCCTTTGCATCACACTCCTCCCGGGATAGCCCGGGCCGGGCCGCGCCGCCGCCCACCGCACCCCCTACTCACTCGCTGCACTCTCGGCCGCGGAGGCTGCGTTTGCTCAGCCCGCTCGGTGGCGGCCGCCCGCTCCGCGCCCACGCCGGTCGGTACCGGCTCCCTTTGTTAGCGCCGGGCAGTGCCCCAGGCGTCTTCCTCAGCCCGGCCCTGCCCAGGACTCCCCTCCCCCAGGTGACTCCAGAAAACGCGCTCGGCAAGGGCAGGAGCGCCCGGGAGCTGGGAACCCCACTAGGGAGTCTCGGAGGAGGGGTCCGCTGGGGAAGAACGGGGGACAGAAGACGCAGAGTGGAAGGGACTGGAGAAGGAAGGAAGAAGAGCGCGGCGGAGGGGCGGGAAGGAAGCGAGTCGCCTCCGTATGCAAATAGAGTTGCGAAGACTGGGTCGGTCTCCGCCCCCACTCCACCTCTCGCCACCGGCCACACCGCGCCCCAAACCGGCCTGGAGGTCGCTAGCGAGTGGGCTTGGGGTTAAAGATTCCTGATGAAGGCACTGAGTGATGCTAGAATCCTGCCTGCCCTCAAGGAGGGTGGATCGAGGGCCGAGTGGGAGGGGCCACGCGGCTGCGCCAGGACCCCTAAATGCCTCTTCCCAGCTTGGCCGCGAGGGGTCAATCCAGCAGTGTCCGGCTTTTGGTCCTAACATTTGGGCACTGTACACCCGGTCTCTGCTACCGGCTGACTGCGAGACCCTGAGGAAGTCGCTTAACCTCTCCGAAGACTCCTATTGCTCTTATCTAGAATAGGAAAGAACAAAATCTTTCACTGCGTTTGGCATTAACCGCCTAACATTGAGGCATGGCTCCTACTGGGCGCTCTCAAATGGCAAATACAGAAGGAGAGGAGCGTCCTCGAACCCCTGCACCCAGAGGCTTCCACCCCAAGCTGCAAGCTGAAAGACCGAAGCCTCAAGCCGGATGGTGAAGGGAGCGAGGTTCTTTCTTTTCACCCGGACGACGGTGGGGCTGCTGGGGAAGGAAAGAGGATTAACCAAGCTGCGTACTGACCATCCCCGATAGCCCCAGTGATTTCCCTAAGACAGAAAAACTGCCCAACAGGAGGGCGGGAGGGGCCTTTAAGGCCTCCACTCCAGCCTCCCATAGCCCAAAGAGAGGATGCGACTACCAGAGGCAATAGTCATATGCCAGTTGTCTACTGAGTGCACACTAGGCACCAGGCTGTGTGCTGGGTGGGAAGGGGGAAAGGAAGGAGATACTGGAAGGTTTGGGGGTCCTCTGGGAACACAAAGTCCAGTGCACACTTAAAATGCCTGAAGCCCAGGCCCAGAGTTCTGTCTCCAAATGAGGTGCCTACCCCCCATCACCAACCTTGGAAAGGGAAGTTACGTCCGCACCCTGTCCCCAGCACCCTTCTTCCAAACGCTGCTTCCTCCCTGTCCTGATCCTGGCTCCCTTCTGCTGATACTGTCATTCCCTTCCCTGCTGCCCCTGAGGCATTTTTGCTCAGTACAAAGAGCTCCAGTTGAAGGGAGTTCCAGCCAGAGTGAATTCAAATCTCTATGACCCACTCACTGTGCCTTCTTGGGTGAGTTCCACATCCTGTGAGCCTCCCTTTCCTCTTCTGCAAAATGAAGATATTAAGGAAAGCATTGTTTTCAGGATTCTGTGAAATGACCTATGTGAAACACTTAGCTTAGTGTTTGGCATATAAGAGGTGCTCCTGACAGTAAAATGTATGTATGCGTGAATGAATAGAAGCAGACAAGTTCAGAAGACTATTTCTGGAAGGATGCTACATTGAAGATTTTAGGCCCTATTCTAAAAAGGGAGGGGGGGGGAAAGGAGGCTATTAAAAGATTCTGTGCAGTAGCATGACATGCATCTTTGTATTTTACAAGGATTCCTCTGGCACCACACTGGAAAATAGATGGCAGAAGCAGAGAATGCAAGAGACTAGATTGGAAGCTGACATCAATGGAGATATAATAAGAGCCTGAACTGTGTCAGTGACTGTAACAACACAGAAGAAAAGGACATCTAAATAATAGCTACCATTTGGAGATCTGACGTGGTTTGGCTCTGTGTCCCCACCCAAAAATCTCATCTTGAATTGTAATCCACATGTGTCCGGGAAGGGACCTCATGGGAGGTGATTGGATCGTGGGGGCGGTTTCCCCAATGATGTTCTTGTGATAGGGAGTTCTCACGGGATCTGGTTGTTTGATAAGTGTCTGGCATTTCCCCTGTATTCTCTCTCTCACCTACCGCCATGTAAGATGTGCCCTGCTTCCCCTTCACCTTCCACCATGATTATAAGTTTCCTGAGGCCTCCCCAGCCATGCGGAACTGTGAGTCGATTAAACCTCTTTTGTTTATAAATTACCCAGTCTCAGGTAATTTATAATTTTCTCAGTAATGTGACAATGGACTAATACAGGATTCAAAGCACCTTGTTTATTACATTGTCTCTCCTTTTCATCAGATAATTAATGGTCTTAGTCCTATTTTGTGGATTAGGAAACTGAAGTCATCTAGGAAGTGAAGAGAGAATTTGACACATTCTTCCACATTCTTTGAAAGCCTTAATCATCTTCATCATCACCCATGTGTCAGCACTACTTGAGAACTAAGAACAGCCAGGCGCGGTGGCTCACGCCTGTAATCCCAGCACTTTGGGAGGCCTAGGCGGGCGGATCACGAGGTCAGGGACCGAGACCATCCTGGCTAGCACAGTGAAACCCTGTCTCTACTAAAAACACAAAACAAATTAGCCGGGGCCGTGTGTGGTGGCTCACGCCTGTAATCCCAGCACCTTGGGAGGCCAAGGCGGGTGGATCACGAGGTCAGGAGATCAAGACCATCCTGGCTAATATGGTGAAACTCTGTCTCTACTAAAAATACAAAAACAAAAGTAGGCAGGCGTGCGGTGGCGGGCGCCTGTAGTCCCAGCTACTCAGGAGGCTGAGGTGGGAAAATGGTGTGAACCCAGGAGGCGGAGCTTACAGTGAGCCGAGATCACGCCACTGCGCTCCACAAAAGCAGGAGAGGCTCTTTCAGAGGTTGTCCATTCCACACTCCCCAGTTCTGTTTTCCAGAGAACTGGAAAACCAAATTAAGGAGAAAACAAGGGAAAAGGTTATCTCAACACTGAGATAAGCACAGATGATATGACACGTGCAAAAATTTCCTGGGCATCTGAGACAGATGAGTGGGCAAGCAAGGATGCTCCTGGTAAAATCCCAGGATGGGAGCCGTTGTGGAGCAGCCTCCACCGAGGTTCTCTCTCATCAGTTGGGACCCTCTGACCTATAAGTGAGAGGCAGAGGCTGGGGCATTACTTTGGAGATGATTCTGTCCTCCCCAGTCTGTACGTGTGAGGCTTCTCCTCCCCATTTTCTCTGGGGTCCCTGCCTTGACTGGTTGGTTTTGGTTTTTTTGAGGAGTACAGATAGCCCACTTTCCCTCTGGACAGTATCTCAGTTCTGGGCCCTCCACCCACACCTTCCTGCTATGGTCTGAATGTTGTATCCCCCCAGAATTCGTACAATGAATTCCTAACCCCCAAGATGATGGTATTAGGAGGTGGGGCGTTTCGGGGAGGTGATTAGGTTGTGAGGGCAGAGCCCTCACAAATGGAACTAGCGCCCTTGTAAAAGAGACCCGGGCCAGGCATGGTGGCTCACACCTGTAATCCCAGCATTCTGGGAGATTGAGACGGGCGGATCACCTGAGGTCAGGAGTTTGAGACTAGCCTGTTCAACATGGTGAAACTTCATCTCTACTAAAAATACAAAAAATTAGTTGGGCATGGTGGCACTCGCCTGTAGTCCCAGGTACTCGGGAGGCTGAGGCAGGAGAACTACTTGAACCCAGAAGGCAGAGGTTGCAGTGAGCCAAGATCACGCCACTGCACTCCAGCCTGGGCAAACAGAGCAAGACTCTCTCTCAAAAATAAGTAAATAAATAAATAAATATTAAAAAGTAAAATAAAAGAGACTCCAGAGAGCTAGCTAGCCCCTTCCAACATGTGAGGCTGCAGCTAGAAGGTACCACTTATGACCGGGAGACTGAGCCTTTTGTAAACACCAAGTCTGCCATCATTTTAATGTTGGACTTACCAGCCTCTCAAACCATAAGCAATAAACTCCTGTTGTTTACAAGCCACCCGATTTATGGTGTTTTTGTTATAGCAGCCCAAACAAACTAACACATCCCCCATCCCTCCCCCAACCCTTGACCTCAACCTTAGCCAATATATAATATTTTTAGGTAATGCATTGCTCAGTCATCATTTCAGACATCTTATGGATTAATACACATAATTTTCATTTACAACAATCCACCTGCAAATAATATGTTCATAACACTCTTGAATTGGAGGTGATGTTTCATGAGGGAAAAAAAAAGACAATAAGCAGTTGAAAATTTCCTCCCAAATCTTTCTTCCCCACCCACTACAGATGTTCATCAAGTTCCTTAAATAAACCTCACAGTTCTCCTCTTCATATCACATCTCCTCTTCAGTACATGTTGTCTAATATGAGGATAGGTTCAGGGGCCTAAAAGAACTGTGGTTTGCCTGTGCCCACCATGTTGTCTTTCAGTGCTGCCAGCCTTATGGATGATTATATATATATATATATATGTTCACAGCTAGTCTACTAAGTCTGTAGAACTCAAGTTTAAAAGTAGAAAGAAAATAGCAGCATGCTCAGCCCCCTTGCCGTGTGATGCCCTGTGCCACTGTGGAAATCTGCAGACTCCCCACTTGCATGAAAGCTCTCACCAGATACAGTCCATTACCTTGGACTTCTCAGCCTCCATAACTGTAAGAAATGACTTCCTTTTCTTTATTAAAAGAGAGAGAGAATAACAGCACCTCTAATTTAAGCACACAGGGATGGCTCCTGCTGATTGCTGTGAGGCAGACCTGCACAGATGGGCTGATAAAGCAGAGTGGGGGCGGAGAAGAAGAGTGCTAGAATGCAGGGGCTGGAAACTAGAAACAGGTCTCATGAAAGGATCACAGCCACAACACTGGGAGGATGGCTGGCCCCGCAGCCCCGAGTACATCAAGAAGTGACTTGCTGGCTCCAGAAACCTCAGAGTAGAACACGGGCATGACAAGATCAGGATAGGTCAGAGAAATAGACATATACGTATCATGTGGGCACATGAGTAGTTAGGCTGCCCTTCACCCAGTTATCTTCTGTGTCCAACCCCATCCTAAGTCCCTGGGAAGATACGAAGAGAAACCAAGACTATTCCCAAATCACATATGTTTTAGCAAAATATCTCAGTTCGTAATAATAATTTTCATGTATTGAACATCTACTCATAAGCTATGCCCGGGAGACCAGATACACTGATAATGGCAGGGAATACAAGAGCTCGGGGACTCTGAGGATGCAAAGATGCTTGTAATAAATTCTCTCAAAAAAGATTCAGGAAATTGGCTTCTCTTGGGAGACTTCTATCAGAACCAAAGTAGAAATTGCCTTCTATGTATTAATGATCTAAGGATGACAGAATAACTCGTAGGAATAGTCAATGTTTTATGCAAGAGGTTCATGGGTCAATGAAACTTCTTTGCAGTTAATTTCTTTGAGTGGAGGAGGATCAGTATTTGCTGCCTGTTGGTGATCTGTCCTGAGCCTGCGTCTGTAAGGTCTCATGTTTTTAATAGTGTTTTTTCTGATGTTACAGTTAACATTTGCTTTAGAAAATTCAGAAAAGTCAGACAAAGTTAAAGAAGCAAGGGGGAAAAATTGTCAGCCCATCAACCACAAACAGAATTAACCATCTGGCCTATTTTCTTCCCGGGCATTTTTCTGCAACTCTCTATATTTAAAATTATAATGTACATACAGTGATATCCGGCTTTTCTCCCCCATTTAAATATGTCATAAGCATTTCCTATGTGTATTTAACAATAAATGTAGTCATTCAGTTTAGCCCTTATTACATGCAAAGCAAGCATTCTTCAGCAAATTATTAGTGGTTTATTGTACTAATGGTTGGCTATACAAGAGACAGTTTAGTGGTTGAGTGGATACTCAAGTCAGGTTTGAATCCTGACTCTTCTACCTCCTAGCTTGGTGACTTTGGACAAATTACTTAACTTCTCTGGCTCTGTTTCCTTAACTGTAAAGTAAGGATAATAGTATCTGCCCCATAAAGTTATTTTAATTAATAAATGGGCCGGGCATGATGGTTCATACCTGTAATCCCACCACTTTGGGAGGCTGAGACAGACGGATCAACTGAGGTCAGGAGTTCAAGACCAGCCTGGCCAACATGGCGAAACCCCGTCTCTACCAAAAAATACAAAAATTAGCCAGGCATGGTGGTGGGCACCTGTAATCCCAGCTACTCGGAAGGCTGAGGCAGGGAGAATTGCTTGAACCTGGGAGGTGGAGGTTGCAGTGAGCTGAGATCACGCCATTGCACTCTAGCCTGGGCAACAGAAAGAGACTCTGTCTCAAAAAAATAAATTAATTAATAACAAGAAAAGTGCTTAAAGCAATACCTGGCACAGTAAGCACAGAGTAAGCAGTAGCTATTAACAATATGTGAATGCATCGTAAATTGTTCAACCATTCTCCTGCAGCTGGAAATTAAGGTTGTTTTTGGTCACGCCTGTAATCTCAGCACTTGGGGAGGCAGAGGCGGGTGGATCCTGAGGTCAAGAGTTCGAGACCAGCCTGGCCAACATAGTAAAACCTTGTCTCTACTAAAAATACAAAAAATTAGCCGGGCGTGGTGGTGGGCGCCTGTATCACAACAAGCTAATTTTTTGTGTTTTTTGTAGAGACAGGGTTTCAACATGCTGCCCAAGCTGGTCTCGAATTTCTGATCTCAAGTCATCTGCCTGCTTCACCCTCCCGAAGTGCTGGGATTACAGGCATGGGCCATGGCACCCAGCCAGTGAAGCTTAATTCTTTCTTTTTTTTTTTTTTTAGACGGAGTCTCGCTCTGTCACTCAGGTTGGAGTGCAGTGGTGCGATCCTGGCTCACTGCAACCTCCACCTCCTAGGTTCAAGCGATTCTCTTGCCTTGGCCTCCCGAGTAGCTGGGATTATAGGCACCCGCCACCACACCCAGCTAATTTTTGTATTTTAGTAGAGACAAAGTTTCACCATGTGGGCCAGGCTGGTCTTGAACTCCTGACCTCAGGTGATCCGCCCACCTCAGCCTCCCAAAGTGCTGGATTACAGGCATGAGCCATGGCACCCGGCCAGCGATGATGAATTCTTAACCAAAATATTTGACTAATTACAGCAAGTGACGGCCAGCGCTGAGTCCTGGTGACTTGAACATTCAGTTCAAAGGATTACCCCGTCACAGACTGTGTTTTACGCACATGTGTTTTCTACATCTCTCCCCAAGGAGAGCCAATATTTTTTGAGAGAGGCCACATAACACACAGCACACCAGTTTAGGAGACAGCAGGCCTGCATTCCACATTAAACTCTCACAACCAGCCTGCAGACCTCAGCCAAGGCACTTGCCCTTTCTTGTTCTCAGTTTACTACTTTATGAACAAGGGCAGTTGGATAAAATAAGTTGTTTTCAAGCCTGGCTGAACTTTGGAGTCACCTGCTGAAATTGTTTATAGTATAAATTCTCATTCTCCTCCCCAGGATATAATGGTTCTGAGGTCAGACGCTGGGTATCTATAATTGTTAACAAATTTCCCAGGCAATGCTGATGAGCTTCAGGGTTTGCAGACAAGTCAGCTGGGTTACCTCTAAGGCTCTTTCTAGCTTCTCACAAAGAAATTCCTCCAAAGGGAAAAAGCCACCAACCATGCCTGAACATGTTCGTGCCCCATCACCAAGGGAGCTTTCTCTGCTGGTGCTGCCCTGAGTGAGGTACCCTTTGCCAAGGGACTGTGGGCTTTAGACAGCAGAGGCGTGGTTGCAGCCTCAGCCACATTCTCATTGATTGTCATCACCAGTAGTTAATTAAGCACAAATAGCTGGGCAATAACCTTTGGAAAAAGCCACATTTCTTATTACTAAGATATTTCCTGCTCTTCCAATTGTAGGTGCTTCAGGAGCCACAGCTTAAAGTGCAGACATGGCCAAGTCCAAGAACCACACCACACACAACCAGTCCCGAAAATGGCACAGAAATGGTTTCAAGAAAGCCTGATCACAACGATATGAATCTCTTAAGGGGGTCGACCCCAAGTTCCTGAGGAACATGTGCTTTGCCAAGAAGCACAACAAGAAGGGCCTAAAGAAGATGTAGGCCAACAGTGCCAAGGCCATGAGTGCACATGCCGAGGCTATCAAGGCTAAGCCCAAGATCCCAAAGGATGTCAGCCGCAAGTTCAATCAACTTGCCTACATTGCCCACTCCAAGCTTGGGAAACGTGCTCATGCCTACATGGCCAAGGGGCTCAGGCTGTGCCGGCCAAACGCCAAGGCCAAGGACCAAACCAAGGTCCAGGCTGCAGCTCCAGCTTCAGTTGCAGCTCAGGCTCCCAAAGGTGCTCAGGCCCCTACAAAGGCTTCAGAGTAGATATCTCCGTCTGCCAACATGAGGACAGAAGGACTGGTGCAACCGCCCCCCTCCCCCCGCCCCCGCCGACTGCCATCTGCTTGGGGCTGGGGTCCTTCTGTGCTATTTGCATAAATAAACCTGAGGCAGGAAAAAAAAAGTTATTGCCTAAAGTTTAAATACCTCCCTATGAAACTACATTAATTTTCTAGTCCCTCTTTGTACAAGGCTCAAGGTAAAACCTTTGACAGCTCCCTGTTAGAATCCTGAGTGCATATGGGTATTGATTCCGTTTCTTGAAGGAAAAGAAAAAAGAGGAAAAAAAAATCCCTGAGCGTACAGCCTCAGCATCCTCCTGGCAGGAGCTGATGGAGGAGGTGGTGATTTGGATTAACCTATAACCAGCTCTGCTAAGGTCTAAGTGTTCAGACAATAACATGTGCATTTGGGAAGCACTGAAATGGTTCAGTGCAGGAAATAGCCCCTGAACAGTGCAGCCTTATCCATTACAGTCTTACTTGGTGATATCATAAAGCACTCAACTGTCCAGTTCAATTACCAAGCAGGCAGTCTATAATGATAATAAGAGCCTGCACTTCTCTAACCAGACAGGCTCAGACAAGGCCATGACGTGAAGGCCTCAGAACTTCATCCAGCAGGCAGGGACTCCAGCTCAGGCCCACTGAGGTGGAAGATTTGTGTGTGTTTGTGACTGTCTGGGGGAATGTAAGCACAGGCACTTGTATTAACCATATATATGATTGTATTCAAAGGGTTGGATCCAATCTGCTTGGGGTCCCAACCCATCAGCTGGGCTGTAATTCTACAGACCAGGTTCCTCTGTGATGCTTTTCTCAAACTTACAGGAAGGATTGTTATTAGGAAACTCATTTTCTTCCCCAGAATAGATGCAGAGGTCTTAAGTCCACATTCAGAGTAGACTATTGAAGAGGTATTTTATTGCAGAATCTGGGACTTCTCTGGTGGTTGGGTTAAGCTGAAAGGGGTACAGTGCACCTGCTTGATTAATCTACTCACTTTAACATGCATTACACATTTAGATGACTTGCAAGGTGCATTCCTATACATTTTTTGATTGATCCTTATTTTACTGATAAATCAACTGAGGTCTAGAAAGTACAATAACTTGCCAAAGATCACCTAGCTAATAAGCGGCAGCAGTTGGACTACAGCCCAAATCTTCTGACTCTGTTGTAAATGCTAATAAGGGGCCAGAGGGTAGCCCAGAAAAATGTAAAAAGAACAAAAGACTTGAGAAAAAGCAGAAATTTCAGTGGCTTGTCCTTCACAATGAGGCCCCTGAGAGGAATCAGGACCTGCTCATTATTTTCTGACTTTTCATACTGCTCGGGGATCATTAGCCTGGGTTTTCAGCCTGTCTTTTCAAAGTGCCAAGAAAAATGTGTAAAGTGATAAGTGGAGATTATAGAGAATGGCCAGAAGTCTGGTGGGATATTGCCGTTGTTGCTGGGGAGAAGAAGGAAGACACTCATTTGAGATGGCTTCGTGTGAATCTAGACTTATGATAACACATTTCCTTCACCCCAGTGGTTTTGACATAGAGAGTTGAGGTAGTTTTACTGCTTCAAAGATCTCATGAGCTAGAAGAAATTGTAATTTCCATTGGTTACTGAGATGAAATAGAGCATGGTTGAGATTTGTATCTGGATATTCCAGAATGATCTAAGAGATAATAATGACTTCCTCAAATTACTGAAGCAGGAGCTGAAATGGTTATGATATTTAATCCTCATAAAGATCCTGGGAGGTGTGTGTCATTAACCGCGTTTGGAAATGAGATTACTTAGGAAGTTTGAATAACTGGCCAAAGGCTTGTAATTGCAAAGCTGGAAATTGAACTAGGCTGTGTATGACTTCAAAGCCACTCTTTAACCAATAGGCTCATCTGTTTTTCATTGGAGGCAAAGTGATGAGAGGATGACCTGACTGTCTCCTCACTGTCTCTACCACTAGGACTCACTTCTTCATTGCTCTGAAAAGCCTCCTTCATCTCTCTCCGCCTTCAAGCCATCCTCTAAGGTCTGGTTCAATCCTAAGCTCCTCCTGGAAGCCTGGCATCCACATTGATCTCTTTCTTCTCTGAAGTCTTGTAGACACATGCAAAAATTGCTGAGACTGTACCTTTTGCTTTCTCATGTATTTGATGTATAACTAAATCAATTTGGTTTTTGTTTTTTATTTTTTATTTTTATTTATTTATTTAGAGACAGAGTTTCCCTCTTGTTGCCCAGGCTAGAGTGCTTTGGTGTGATCTTAGCTCACCACAAACTCCGCCTCCCGGGTTGAAGCAATTCTCCTGCCTCAGCCTCCTGAGTAGCTGGGATTACAGGCATGCGCCACCATGCCCGGCTAATTTTGTATTTTTAGTAGAGCCGGGGTTTCTCCATGTTGGTCAGGCTGGTCTCGAACTCCCAGCCTCAGGTGATCCACCCGCCTCGGCCTCCCAAAGTGCTGGGGTTACAAGCGTGAGCCACCGCGCCTGGCCTGGAATTTGGTTTTTAATACCGTTTCAAATAAATACGCATTAGGTGTTTCATGAAAACACACTTTGTTTTACACAAATAAGTCCACAAATCAGGACAAAATTGTCTTTATCAGATTTAGAGTTGTAAATTAAATCAGATCGGAGCCTTCCTTCCTCACTTAGCCACTCCCCAAATTTTGGCCCAGGACCACAGAGGCAGGGAGGGAAGGAAGTGTCTCCTAACGCCATTCATGGCCAGGAAATAGGCTTGCTCCTTTCAGTTGACATTTCCATCTCTAATCCCCTCCAAGGTCTTTAATAAAACTCCAAAACGGGCCAGGCATGGTGACTCACATCTGTTATCCCAGCACTTTGGGAGATTGAGGTGGGCGGATCATGACATCAGGAGTTCGAGACCAGCATGGCCAACATGGAGAAACCCCGTCTCTACTAAAAATACAAAAAAAATTAGCCGGGTGCGGTGGAGGGCACTTGTAATCCCAGCAACTCAGGAGGCTGAGGCAGGAGAATCACTTGAACCCAGGAGGCGGAGGTTGCAGTGAGCCAAGATCGCATCACTGCACTCCAGCCTGGGAGACAGAGACTCCATCTCAAAAAAAAAAAAAAAAAGAAAAGAAAAAACTCCAAAAAGGCCATGTCTCTGCAGTGTGCCTCTCCATCGGCTGCTGACAGTTCATTTGTTAGGTAACTAATGAGACAGCAGCTAACTCAGTGCTGTGGTGGTGCTTCAGTTCTTTGGGGCCAAGCAGAATGGAGTTTGCTTCCAGTCTTGGTTTTTACCAGCCAGATAGCTTTTAAAAAGGCCCTTAGCTTCTCTGAATCTGTGAAATGGAAGTACTGCATTCCTCGAAGGATCACAGCAAGGATCAGCAATAATGCTGGTGTGTGCAGTGGCAGGCTGTATATCAACTACATACACAAAAAGAGAAAGGTATTATAATTATTAGATGTGAAACCAATCAGAAGGAGGTGAACAACTAATTTTTTTTAACCCTAGGACCAATGCAGAAAACCCAGATTCCTATGGCCTGGCATAGGAAGCCTCCTCCTCCTCTTCTTCCTCTTTCTTTTTTGTTCCTCTTTCATCCTTTAATCTTATTCAAAACAAAACACTTGCCTGGGCACAGTGGTTCACGCCTGTAATCCCAGAACTTTGGGAGGCTGGGGCAGGCAGATCACTTGAAGTCAGGAGTTCAAGACCAGCCTGGCCAACATGGTGAAACCCCGTCTCTACTAAATATACAAAAATTAGCCGGGCGTGGTGGCAGGCATCTATAGTCCCAGCTACTCAGGAGGCTGAGGCAGGAGAATTGCTTGAACCCAGGAGATGGAGGTTACAGTGAGCTGAGATTGCACCACTGCACTCCAGCCTGGGCAGCAGAGCGAGACTCTGTCTCAAAAAAAAAAAAAAAAAAAAAAAATCATTGTAACTGTGATTACCTACTTTATGAAACAAATATGTAGCAGTGAGAAAGTTAGCACTGCTTTTTAGCCCCTAAAAGATTTCTGCTCACATCTGTGCATACTGAAAAAGAAGCAGTGTGGAGACAGCTTTCTCATGTTTAACCCAGAAATTACAGGCCGTGGGCCAGATCAAAGAGCTCAGGGCCACAGGAGGGTCTTATGTTAGTGTTTCCTCTTTGCCACGTGAGAAAAACCTAAGATATTACTGGAATATCTTACTACACTCTCAGAATGTCAAAGATGATCTCATTTCCCTCATGAAGAAACAGACACCAGACTGACAGAAGCAAACCCTGGTCTCCAGGCACTCAGATCTCTTTCTGCTACCTCCCAGCCATCAGTTTGAGGGCCTTACTGAGTAGCCCTTGTGCACTAACTGTGTGCTTTATGGGGTTGGAAGGCAGAAGAGGACCATATCCCAGCCCTGCAGGAGTACACAGAATGGAAGAGTAAGAGGTACTCACAGACTGTCATCAGGAAATGGCTCAAGACCCTTTACGATCCAGACTCAGTAGGGCAGCTCAGGCTGTGAATTCATTCCAGAGGACAGAAGTGTATTTGCTCTGTCTACTTTATTCCCTAGAATAGTCCAGCTAAGGCAGTATTCATAAATGTTAATACAATTAATGGACTCAGAGCCACAGTGGGTGGTGTTAAATCCCAGCTCACCCAAGGAAGAGCTGAGCAATCTTTGATAAATTACTTACCCTCTCTATGCTTCAGTTTTCCTATAGGTAAAGCATGGATAGTATTGTAAAAATGAAATGATATAATCCATGTAAAGTGCTTTAAAAAGGGCCAACATAGAGTGAGTACTCAATAGGCTTAGCCATAATCATTGTACTAACCAATCACATTAGAAAAAAAAATTTGATAAACATACACATATACATATTTGATATGTCATAAAATAATATTTGAGGAAAAAATGAATGAATTTGAGTCAGAGAAGGAAGGGATTCTTGCAGGCTGAAATTCTCAGGGTAGGTTTTTTAGAAGAGGCCAGATCTGAGCCTGGTATTTAAGGAGATGTAGGATTTAAGCAGGATGAAAGAAGAAGAGAAGAAAAAATGTTCTACTTTCAGAAGGTCTTTTACACATAGACTCATGTTGAAAGATGTTTATTAAAGTGTTATTTTATTAGCAAAATATTAAAAACTGCCTAAATAGCCACTGAGACCATTAAGTACAATTTGATGAATCCATAAATGAATTTCTTTGAATCCATTAAAAGATATTCAAACAATACTTAATGACAAATATGCTGAGATTATAATACTAAATTACCCAAAAAAATCCCACATTATAGGCAGTATAATTTCAATTAAGTAAAAAAAACTCCATTCGAATACAGAAAAGAAGAAAAGAAATACATATGCCAAAATACTAGAAGGAAAGAATATAAGTAACTTTGTTTCTTCTTTAAATCTTTCTTAATTTTTCAAATTGTCTATAATGAACATGTATTATTTTACCAATTTTGTTTGTTTGTCATTGTGGTAAGGCATATGTAACATAAAATTTACCATTTTAAACATGTTACTTAATAATATTTTCGAAAGTCTTTTTGTATCTTTATCCAGCGAAGAAGACTCCCAGGCTCAAGGAGCTTGTTCAAGTTATGGTTCTCTTGGAGTAGCCCTGGCAGGTGCTGTGAATAAAAGCACAGCCACTGACAGTGCCTAAATGCTGGACCCCTTCACCCTGGTAAATACCATTATGGTTTTGGAGCATGCAACCACCTGCTGAGAGTTGGCATTTCAGCCCTCTGGTGTGAGTAATAGTTCCTTCCTGAAGTCAGGGTGTTACAAGCTTGTCACGCTTGGAGAATGAACGCCTCCTCCATCCCCAAACCTATCCATTCTGTTCTCTGCTACTGCCCCACCCAAATGCAGCGTTCAGACATTTCCTCCAATGCTCACGAATCCAGGGAGGTCCACGCAGCCTCCAGGATCCCCCCAAAATTCCTCTGTGCCTTCTGGGAAGTGTACAAAGCAGGGATGTGGAGACTCTTCCCCCAGTTCTGCAGGATCGGCCTCGTGCTGCGGCTTGTGTCATGAATCACCGCACAAATTAAAGAGAACACGTTGTGTAACAGAGCCTGGCCAGAGGGAAGAGCTACCTGGCCACAGGCCTGTGTGTCTGTTACATGTCCAGCTCCGATGGGGAAATGCCAGCCTTGAAGCAGCTTCTCAGTTTCCTGTAGTTAGTTTCACCATTTCTTGTATCCATTCTCTTCCTCCTCTATTTTCATGTATCTAATTCATTTATCCAACAATCATTATTTACCTCTTACTACATACTCGGCACCATGTTATGGATGAGATACTGCCACTGGAGATAATGGTAATAATCTTATTAACTGCCAAGCTCTGGGCTAAAAAGTTTTACCCGAACTATCTTATCTAAACCTTACAACACACGCCACAAAAAACTCTTTTGCTTATGTTATAGATTATAAAGCTGAGGCTCTAGAAGAATAAACCATTTGCACAAGAAAACTTCTGGATAAAGATGGCAAAATGACTCTAGATGATGTAATCTCTCTCCTCCAAACATTTAACACCATGAACAGCAAAAGTAAAAGCAACAGAAAAAAAGTACCAGCAATTTCCACTTTTGGTATGGACAAATAAGCATCTACCAGATCCTGGTTTCCTACAGATAATACATATAAACTCTGGATGAAATAAACAAAGAAACAAACAAAAACAAAAAGCCTGAAGGCACTAAAGAGTAAATAGAAGCAGACAGAATCCGGGGATGGGGGGGTCAAAATTTGGATAAGTGAAATGGCAAGGGATGAATTTCCTATTTTTATAGTTTTGTAGCCTGAGCACAGGCTGAGGTTGGTACTACGTGGGATAGCTAAAACTCTAATACAGCATGCTAGAAAGCAGGAGGTGGGAGGATACTAGAAAGAAATGAGCCAGAGTGAGAAAGACCTGGATCCTGTGTATAAACTCTGATCAAGATTTGGGCAGATTCCTGAACCACACTCACATAAGGCATGCTCAAATCAGCCTACCTAATGGTAGTGAAAATGACCCGAGAGGTGAGTTGCTGTCCAAAGGACAGAGTTTTGCAGTTTGAGATCAGCTAAGTTAAGTGCTTGCTAAAACAAAACATCAACATTCTCGGAAGAACGTAATAGGATGTAGAATCTCCAGAACATCAAATTTATAATGCCTAAATATACTCAAAAATCACATACTATGAACAGAGCCAGAAAACATGATCCAAAGTTAAGAGAAAAAAACAGCACAGAGCCAGAGAATATGATCCAGGGTTAAGAGAAAAAACAATCATCTTGGACCAACCCCAAGCAGCAGATAAGAACTCTCAAGCAGGTATTACAACTCATCTCAGCAAAGTAAAGGAAAGTATACTTTAATGAATGAAAGGCAGGAAATCTCAAACAAGAAATAGAAACTATATAAAAAAGAACCAATTGAAATTTAGAACTGACAAATGCAATATTTTAAATTAAAAATTCACTGGATGGACTTGATTTAAAAAGAGGGAGAGAGAATTTCTATAGCCAATAATTGTCCAATCTGATGACAAAATAATTGAAAAAATTGAACTGGGTCTCAGGGACCTGTAATACAATATAAAAATACCTGCATACAGGTAATTGAATTCCAGAAGTAGAAGAGAGAATGAGACTAGAAACAATTTTGAAGAACAAATGGCTTAAATGTTCCCCAATGTGTTGAAAGACATACATTTATAAATTCAAGTTCAGTGAACCCCAGGCAGCATACATGTAAATAAAAACACATATAGGCCTATCATAGTCAAACTCCTGAAAACTAAAGAGAGGATTTTGAAAGCAATCAGAGAAAAAAATGATACCTCACATAGTGGAGTAGCCATTTGAATCACTTCTGAATTCTCATGAGAAAATATGGAGGGCTGGGCACAGTGGCTCACACCTGTAATCCCAGCACTTTGGGAAGCAGAGGCGGGTGGATTACCTGAGGACAGGAGTTCGAGACCAGCCTGGCCAACATGGTGAAACCTCATCTCTACTAAAAATACAAAAATTAGCCAGGCATAGTGGCACACAGCTGTAGTCCCAGCTACTCGATAGGCTGAGGCAGGAGAATTGCCTGAACCCAGGAGGCGGAGGTTGCAGTGAGCCGAGATTGCACCACTGCACTCCAGCTTGGGCAACAGAGAGAGACTCTGAAAGAAAAAAAAAGAAAGAAAGAAAGAAAGATAGAGGAGGGAGAGAGAGAGACAGAGAGAGAGAAAAGAAAGAAAGAGAGAAAGAAGACAGAAAGAAAGAAAGAAAGAAAGAAAGAAAGAAAGAAAGAAAGAAAGAAAAGAAAAGAAAAGAAAAGAAAAGAAAAGAAAAGAGAAAATATGGAGACCAGAAGATAGTGGACCATCTTTAAAGTGCTTGGAGGGAGGGAAGGAAAGAACACCTGGCAATCTAGAATTCTATATTCGTTGAAAATATCCTTCCAAAATGACATTGCAAAAAATCTACCAGCAGCAAGGAAAGAGATTCAAGCTTATGCCTTAGCTGTTGAAAAGAAGTTGTCAGAGGAAGAAATATAAAGTTCTGATCTGGTGACACAGCGATCATAATTTCATACTTACCTTTTCTAGAAGTAGTGTGAAGGGAAGTAGATACAATGGCAATATTTCTAATAATTTTTAGGAATCGCTCTCCCTGTTTCAATCTGCAGAGAATCTGACTGAGAGGATGAAAAGGAAGCTTGAAGAAAAGTCAAGACAAAATGCTTAGAAGCAGAAGCCACTACATACCACCATAGAAATTGCAGAACAGCCAGGGCCTGACAGCTTCCAGAACATGTGCTGGGTTAGGGCAGGCACACAGGAGCAGGGTACAAAATTGGACATCTTAATGAGATCTCAGAAAAGTGCCATGCCCAGGTCCTCTAGCAAGGGCTGTGTGCAGCTCCATGCCTTCCTCATGCCCTCAAGTTACAGAAATGTAGACAGGAGGCAGCTCCTGTAGTCCTGATAGAAAGACTACTGGGTTTTACATGTGATAGAAGGGCTTCAAGGAGAAGTCACCCACATATAACCAAATAATGGAATGAGATTACCAAACCATCTGTGTCAATCATGGGCTAGATAACAAAAAGAAACAGGGCAGAAGCTAGGAAAGCATTCGATATAGAGAAAAGTAATCCAATCTGGAAGAAAACGTAGCCCAAGCCAAGGAACAGTGCAATACTCATTGTGAATTCATCACTCTTCAGACAAATATCATATTCTAATAAAGTATACGATTTTAACAAAATAACACAAAGACAAAAGGATAAAATAACAGCATAAGATTAAAAGGGAGATTAAAGTACTAAGGAAACAAGTTGTGTAGCAAAATCTCAATTTACATCTAACAAATAACTTTGAAAAATAACCAAGTAACAAAATAGAACCAACTGAGCATCAGATTATTTTTGTGGCAGGAAGGCTTGGTATAATCAGAATGAAAATGGAAAGAAAGGACAAGGAATTTAAGACACATAAAGAATAGATGATAAAAACCACCTAACATAATGACTACTACTGTCCTGGAAATAGAGTTACAACCATTAACTAGGGAAATTATCTAGAAATGTAATACAGGAAAATCTCTCCAAAGTGATTCTGTTTTTCACTCAAGAAGATGTATTGTTTTCCAACAATATTGGTTGAAAAAAGATATTTAGGCATATGCCTGTTAAAGTTGAAGGCAAAAAAAAAATTCTTTAAATATTCAGAAAGAAAAATCCAATCACCTGTCAGGGTTTTTTAAAAAATCAGATTTTTCTCTAAAGAACAGTGCAACGTGGCCGGATGTGGTAGCTCACGCCTGTAATCCCAGCACTTTGGGAGGCCAAGGCGGGTGGATCACGAGGTCAGGAGATCGAGATCATCCTGGCTAACACGGTGAAATCCCGTCTCTACTAAAAATACAAAAAATTAGCCAGGCATGGTGGCGGGCACCTGTAGTCCCAGCTACTCGGGAGGCTGAGGCAGGAGAATGGTGTGAACCTGGGAGGCGGAGATTGCACTGAGCCGAGATCGCACCACCGCACTCCAGCCTGGGCAACAGAGCGAGACTCTGTCTCGAAAAAAAAGAACAATGGAGTGTAATGGCTACAGAGTTGTAAAGGAAAGAAAAAGTGACCCCAAAATATTACATCACATCAAAATGTCATTCAAGTGTAAATGCAAAAGGCAGGCATTCTGAAATATGCAGGAACTCAAGAAGGTAACATGCAAGCATAATCCTTTCTTGAAAACATAAACTCCAGGTGATCAAAATTTGAATCAGAATTTAAAACTCAGAAATAAAAATTCTGGGGCAAAATTCCTGGTGGTGAGCATCAAATCCATTTACATATAAAACATAGAAAGTTTTTCTAAGCTCTTTACACATATTGATTTACCTAATCCTGTCAATAAACCCATAAAGCAGAGTCTATTCCTAGCCCCATCTTATATTAGAGGAAACGAAACACAGAGACATTAACTAACCCACCCAAAGCTCCAAAGCTAGCAAGTCATGGAATCAGAATTCAAACCCAGTCTGGAGCCACAGCCCAGGTACATCTCCTCCAGCCTTTTCTGTCCCTCAGTGAGTATGTGAAGTGGCCAGGTTGAGACAATAGGGGATGGGCACAAACTCAGCAAGTTGGAGTGTCAATACCCCTGACCCTCACTAAGGCATTTAGTTTGTTGTTGTTGTTTTTGTTTGAGACAGCCTTATTCTGTCGCCCGGGCTGGAGTGAAGTGGCACTCTCTCGGCTCGCTGCAACCTCCGCCTCCCGGGTTCAAGCGATTCTCCTGCCTCAGCCTCCTGAGTAGCTGGGATTATAGGCGCGTGCCCCCATGCACAGCTAATTTTTTGTATTTTTAGTAGAGACGAGGTTTCACCGTGTTTGCATCTGGATCTCCTGACCTCGTGATACGCCCGCCTCGGCCTCCCAAAGTGCTAGGATTACAGGCGTGAGCCACCGCACCCAGCCTAGTTTCTATTTCTTTAAATTAACTGTGTGAAGCCAATCAAACTGCCCCTGTGGGTTAATATGTAGCCTGCTAGACCCAGGCTGGGGCCCTGCTTAAAGGGTTTAAAAGAGCAGCCAATATCCCAATATCCTTCATGGTAGAGAAACATTACCTGAATCTCAGCAATCCTTTTTTTACTTTTTTTTCTCTTTTTGAGACGGAGGCTTGCTCTGTCGCCCAGGCTGGAGTGTAGTGGTGCATTCTCGGCTCACTGCAACCTCCACCTCCCGGGCTCAAGTATTTCGCCTGCCTCAACCTCCCGAGTAGCTGGAATTACAGGAGCATGCCACCATGCCTGGCTAATTTTTGTAATTTAGTAGAGATGGAGTTTCACCACGTTGGCCAGGCTGGTTTCGAACTCCTGATCCACCTGTCTCGGCCTCCCAAAGTGCTGGGCTTACAGACATGTGTGCCACTGCGTCAGGCCCTCTTTTTTCACTTTTAAACAACAGAATATAGAATATAATCCTAGGTTATTAGTTTTGAATTTATTTATGTATCATTCTAACATACAAATCCACTTGGAAATATCTATAAGCATGCTCACAAATTTTAATCTTATTTCTAAATGGCGGGACGTGGAGGTCATTTATTGTTTTCTTCTTTCTACTTTTCTGGATATCATGTTATCACTTTGGTTAAAAAAAAAAAAAAAAGCCCAACAACCGTTTTTTTGAGCAAGAGAAATGGGAAACTTGTTTAAATTCACATAGATTGAAGCTGGGATGGGAACTCATATCTCCCAAACTTTAAAAACTATGAACCTGGCCGGGCATGGTGGCTCATGCCTGTAATCTCAACACTTTGAGAGGCCGAGACAGGTGGATCACTTGAGGTCAGGAGTTCAAGACCAGCCAGGCCAACATGGTGAAACCCTGTCTGTACTAAAAATACAAAAATTAGCTGGGCATGGTGGCACATGCTGTAATCCTAGCTACTTGGGAGGTTGAGTCAGGAGAATCGCTTGAGCCCAGGAGGTGGAGGTTGCAGTGAGTCAAGATCGCACCACTGCACTCTAGCCTCGTTACAGAGCAAGACTCACTCTCAAAAAACAAATAAATAGGCTGGGTGTGGTGGCTTACACTGGTACTCCCAGCACTTTGGGAGGTCAGGGCGGGAGGATCACCTAAGGTCAGGAATTCGAGACCAGCCTGACCAACATGGAGAAACCCCATCTCTACTAAAAATACAAAATTAGCTGAGCATGGTAGCACATGCCTGTAATCCCAGCTACTCAGGAGGCTGAGGCAGGAGAATTGCTTGAACCTGGGAGGCAGAGTGTGAAGTGAGCTGAGATCACACCATCGCACTCCAGCCTGGGCGACAAGAGTGAAACTCCATCTCAAAAATAAATAAATAAATAAATAGAAAGAAAAAGAAAAACTATGAACCTTACTGCTCTCTTACCTCCCATACCCTGAGGTTAAGGAACTTGAAGACTTAATATGATTAATAAATTAATATGCCAGAAATTATGATGCATTTAAAGTGCTTGACACAGTGTCCAGCAAGTAATACATAGATGTTTGCTGTTATAATAATGGTACTTATCTTTATTTAATACTATAGTATGATATTAAAAATGCTATGATAGGCCAGCCGCAGTGGCTCATGCCTGTAATCCCAGCACTTTGGGAGGCCGAGGCGGGTGGATCACCTGAGGTCAGGAGTTCAAGACCAGCCTGGCCAACATGGCGAAACCTCATCTCTACTAAAAATGAAAAAAAATTGGTGCTGGCAAGATGGCCGAATAGGAATAGCTCCGGTCTGCAGCTCCCAGTGAGATCATGCAGAAGGCAGGTGATTTCTTCATTTCCAACTGAGGTACCCAGTTCATCTCACAGGGACTGGTTGGATAGTGGGTGCAGCCCACGAAGGGCGAGCCAAAGCAGGGTGAGGTGTCGCCTCACCCAGGAAGCACAGGAAGCACAAGGGGTCGGGGGATTTCCCTCCCGTAGCCAAGGGAAGCCGTGAGGAACTGTGCTGTGACCAACAGAGCACTCTGGCCCAGATACTGTGCTTTTCACATGGTCTTTGCAACCTGCGGACCAGGAGATTCCCTCCAGTTGCCCATGCCACTGGGGCCCTAGGTTTCAAGCACAAAACCAGGTGACCATTTGGGCAGACACGGAGCTAGCTACAGGAGTTGTTTTTTCATACCCCAGTGGCACCTGGAATGCCAGCGAGACAGAACTGTTCCCTCCCCTGGAAAGGGGGCTGAAGCCAGGGAGCCAAGTGGTCTGGCTCAGCGGGTCCCACTCCCACGGAACCCAGCAAGCTAAGATCCACTGGCTTGAGATTCTCGCTGCCAGCACAGCAGTCTGAAGTTGACCTGGGACATTCAAGCTTCGTGGGGGGAGGGGCATCCGCTATTGCTGAGGCTTGAGTAGGTGGTTTTACCCTCACAGTGTAAACAAAACCGCCAGGAAGTTCAAACTGGGTGGAGCCCACCGCAGCTCAGCAGGGCCACAGTAGCCAGACTGCCTCTCTAGATTCCTCCTCTCTGGGCAGCGCATATCTGAAAAAAAGGCAGCAGCCCCAGTCAGGGACTTACAGATAAAACCCCCATCTCCCTGGGACAGAGCACCTGAGGGAAAGGGCAGCTGTGGGTGCAGCTTCAGCAGACTCAAACGTCCCTGCCTGATGGCTCTGAAGAGAGCACAGTGTTTGAGCTCTGATAAGGGTCATACTACCTCCTCAAGTGGGTCCCTGACCCCTGTGTATCCTGACTGGAAGACACCTCCCAGTAGGGGCCGACAGACACCTCATACAGGAGAGCTCTGGCTGGCACCTAGCGGGTGCCCTTCTGGGATGAAGCTTGCAGAGGAAGGAACAGGCAGCAATCTGCTGTTCTGCAGCCTCCGCTGGTGATATCCAGGCAAACAGGGTCTGGTGTGGACCTCCAGCAAACTCCAGCACACCTGCAGCAGAGGGCCCTGACTGTTAGGAGGAAAACTAACAAACAGAAAAGAATAGCATCAACGTTGACAAAAAGGATGTCCACACAAAAACCCCATCCGAAGGTCACCAACATCCAAGACCAAAGGTAGATAAATCCATGAAGATGGGGAGAAACCAGCACAAAAAGGCTGAAAATTCCAAAAACCAGAATGCCTATTCTCCTCCAAAGGATCACAACTCTTTGCCATCAAGGGAACAAATCTGGATGGAGAATGGCTTTGACGAATTGACAGAAGTAGGCTTCAGATGGTGGGTAGTAACAAACTCCTCCGAGTTAAAGGAGCATGTTCTAATCCAATGCAAGGAAGCTAAGAACCTTGAAAAAAGGTTAGATGAATTGCTAACTAGAATAACTAGTTTACAGAAGAACATAAATTACCTGATGAAGCTAAAAAACACAGCACCAGAACTTCGTGAAGCATACACAAGTATCAATAGCCTAATCAATCAAGCAGAAGAAAGGATATCACAGATTGTAGATGAACTTAATGAAATAAAGTGAGAAGACAAGATTTGCTTGTTATAATAATGGTAATTATCATTATTTAATACTATGGTATTTTCAAAGAATGAAAAGAAACAAACAAAGCCTCCAAGAAATATGGGACTATGTGAAAAGACCAAATCTATGTTTCATCGGTGTACCTGAAAGTGACGGGGAGAATGGAACCAAGTTGGAACACACTCTTCAGGATATTATCCAGGAGAACTTCCCCAACCTAGCAAGGCAGGCCAACATTCAAATTCAGGTAATACAGAGAACACCACAAAGATACTCCTCCAGAAGAGCAACCCCAAGACACACAATTGTCAAATTCACCAAGGTTGAAATGAAGGAAAAAATGTTAAGGGTAGCCAGAGAGAAAGGTCGGCTTACCCACAAAGGGAAAACCATCAGACTAACAGCGGATCTCTCAGCAGAAGCCCTACAAGCCAGAAGAGAATGAGGGCCAATATTCAACATTCTTAAAGAATTTTCAACCCAGAATTTCATATCCAGCCAAACTGAGCTTCATAAGTGAAGAAGTAAAATCCTTTACAGACAAGCAAATGCTGAGAGATTTTGTCACCACCAGGCCTGCCTTACAAGAGCTCCTGAAGGAAGCACTAAACGTGGAAAGGAACAACTGGTACCAGCCACTGCAAAAGCGTACCAAATTGTAAAGACCATCTACAGTATGAAGAAACTGCATCAACTAACAGGCAAAATAACCAGCTAGCATTGTAATGACAGAATCAAATTCACACATAACAATATTAATCTTAAATGTAAATGGACTAAATGCCCCAATTAAAAGACACAGACTGGCAAATTGGATAAAGAGTCAAGACCCGTCAATGGTGCTGTATTCAGGGGACCCATCTCATGTGCAAAGACACACATAGGCTCAAAAGAAAGGGATGGAAGAATATTTACCAAGCAAATGGAAAGCAAAAAAAGCAGGGGTTGCAATCCTAGTCTCTGATGAAACAGACTTTAAACCAACAAAGATCAAAAGAGACAATGAAGGGCATTACACAATCATAAAGAAATCAATGCAACAAGAAGAGCTAACTATGCTAAATATGTATGCAGCCAATACGGGAGCACCCAGATTCATAAAGCAAGTTCTTAGAGACCTACAAAGAGACTTAGACTCCCACACAATAATAATGGGAGATTTTAACACTCCACTGTCAATATTAGACAGATCAATGAGACAGAAAATTAACAAGGATATTCAGGACTTGAACTCAGCTCTGGAACAATAGACCTAATAGATATCCACAGAGCTCGCCACCCAAAATAAACAGAATATACATTCTTCTCAGCACCATGTCGCACTTATTCTAAAATTGACCACATAATTGAAAGTAAAGCACTCCTCAGCAAATGCAAAAGAATGGAAGTCGTAACAGTCTCTCGGACCACAGTGCAATCAAATTAGAACTCAGGATTAAGAAACTCACTAAAAACCACACAACTACATGGAAACTGAACAACCTGCTCCTGAATGACTACTGGGTAAATAATGAAATTAAGGCAGAAATAAAGATGTACTTTGAAACCAATGAGAACAAACACACAACATACCAGAATCTCTGGGACACATGTAAAGCAGTGTTTAGAGGGAAATTTATAGCACTAAATGCCCACAAGAGAAAGCAGGAAAGATCTAAACTTGACACCCTAACATCACAATTAAAAGAACTAGAGAAGCAAGGGCAAACAAATTCAACAGCTAGCAGAAGACAAGAAATAGCTAAGATCAGAGCAGAACTGAAGGAGATAAAGACACAAAAACACCTTCAAAAAAATAAATGAATCTAGAAGCTGGCTTTTTGAAAAGATCGACAAAATAGATAAACTGCTAGCCAGACTAATAAAGAAGAAAATATAGAAGAATCAAACAGAGGCAATAAAAAGTGATAAAGGGGATATCACCACTGATCCCACGGAAATACAAACTACCATCAGAGAACACTATAAACACCTCTGTGCAAATAAACTAGAAAATCTAGAAGAAATGGATAAATTCCTGGACATGTACACCCTTCCAAGACTAAACCAGGAAGAAGTCGAGTCCCTGAATACACCAATAACAGGCTCTGAAATTGAGGCAGTAATTAATAGTCTACTAACCAAAAAAAGTCCAGGATCAGACGGATTCACAGCTGAATTCTACCGGAGGAACAAAGAGGAGTTGGTACTATTCCTTCTGAAATGATTCCAAACAATAGAAGAAGAGGGAATCCTCCTTAACTTATTTTATGAGGCCAGCATCATCCTGATACCAAAACCTGGCAGAGACACAACAAAAAAAGAACATTACAGGCCAATATCCCTGATGAACATCCATGTGAAAATCCTCAATAAAATACTGGCAAACAAAATCCGACAGCACATCAAAAAGCTTATCCACCACGATCAAGTCGGCTTCATCCCTGGGATGCGAGGCTGATTCAACATACACAAATCAATAAACGTACTCCATCACATAAGCAGAACCAGTGACAAAAACCACAAGATTATCTCAATAGATGCAGAAAAGGCCTTCGATAAAATTCAAGAGCCTTTCATGCTAAAAACTCTCAATAAACTTGGTATTGATGGAACGTATTTCAAAATAATAAGAGCTATTTATGACAAACCCACAGCCAATATCATACTGAATGGGCAAAAACTGGAAGCATTCCCTTTGAAAACCAGCACAAGACAAGCATGCCCTCTCTTACCACTCCTATTGAACATAATATTGGAAGTTCTGGCCAGGGCAATTGGGCAAGGGAAAGAAATAAAGGGTATTCAATTAGGAAATGAAGAAGTCAAATTGTCTCTGTTTGCAGATGACATGATTGTATATTTAGAAAACCCCATCATCTCAGCCCAATATCTCCTTAAGCTGATAAGCAACTTCAGCAAAGTCTCAGGATACAAAATCAATATACAAAAATCACAAGCATTCCTATACACCAATAACAGACAAACAGAGAGCCATTCACAGTTGCTACAAAGATAATAAAATACCTAGGAATCCAACTTACAAGGGATGTGAAGGACCTCTTCAAGGAGAACTACAAATCACTGCTCAGTGAAATAAGAGAAGACACAAATGGAAGAACATTCCATGCTCATGGATAAGAAGAATCATCATCGTGAAAATGGCCATACTGCCCAAAGTAATTTATAGATTCAATGCTATCCCCATCAAGCTACCAATGACTTTCTTCACAGAATTGGAAAAAAACTGGTATGAATTTCATATGAAACTAAAAAAGAGCCCACATTGCCAAGACAATCCTAAGCAAAAAGAACAAAGCTGGAGGCATCACATTACCTGACTTCAAACTATACTACAAGTCTACAGTAACCAAAACAGCATGGTACTGGTACCAAAACAGATATATAGACTAATGGAACAGAACAGAGGCCTCAGAAATAATACCACACATCTACAACCATCTGATCTTTGACAAACCTGACAAAAACAAGCAATGGAGAAAGGATTCCCTATTTCATAAATGGTGTTGGGAAAACTGGCTAGCCATATGCAGAAAACTGAAACTGGATCCCTTCCTTACACCTTATACAAAAATTAAGTCAAGATGAATTAAAGACTTAAACGTAAGACCTAAAACCATAAAAACCCTAGAAGAAAACCTAGGCAATACCATTCAGGACATAGGCATGGGCAAAGACTTCATGACTAAAACACCAAAAGCAAAGGCAACAAAAGCCAAAATTGACAAATGGGATCTAATTAAACTAAAGAGCTCCTGCACAGCAAAAGAAACTATCATCAGAGTGAACAGGCAACCTACAGAATGGGAGAAAATTTTTGCAATCTATCCATCTGACAAAGGGCTAATATCCAGAATCTACAACGAACATTAACAAATTTACAAGAAAAAAACAAACAACCCCATCAAAAAGTGGGCAAAGGATATGAACAGACACTCCTCAAAAGAAGACATTTATGCAGCCAACAAACATATGAAAAAAAGCTCATCATCACTGGTCATTTGAGAAACACAAATCAAAACCACAATGAGATACCATCTCACGCCGGTTAGAATGGCAATCATTAAAAAGTCAGGAAACAACAGATGCTGGGGAGGATGTGGAGAAATAGGAATGCTTTTACATCGTTGATGGGAGTGTAAATTAATTCAACCATTGTGGAAGACAGTGTGGTGGTTCCTCAAGGATTTAGAATTAGAAATACTAATTGACCCAGCAATCCCATTACTGGGTGTGTACCCAAAGGATTATAAATCATTCTACTATGAAGACATACGCACATGTATGTTTATTGTGGCACTGTTCACAATAGCAAAGACTTGGAACCAACCCAAATGCCCATCAGTGATAGACTGGATAAAGAAAATGTGGCACATATACACCATGGAATACTATGCAGCCATAAAAAAGGATGAGTTCTTGTCCTTTGCAGGGACATGGATGAAGCTGGAAACCATCACTCTCAGCAACCTAACACAAGAACAGAAAACCAAACACCACATGTTCTCACTCATAAGTGGTAGTTGAACAATGAGAACACGTGGACACAGGGAGGGGAACATCACATACTGAGATCTGCCAGGGGTTGTGGGGGGTAAAGGAAGGATAGCATTAAGAGAAATACTTAATGTAGATTATGGGTTGATGGGTGTAGCAAACCACCATGGCACATGTATACCTATGTAACAAACCTGCACATTCTGCACACGTACCCCAGAATGTAAAGTATAATAATTTAAGAAAATTTAAAAAAAATAGCTGGACATGGTGGTTTGCACCTGTAATCCCAGCTACTTGGGAGGATGAGGCTGGAGATTTGCTTGAACCTGGGGAGGCAGAGTTTGCAGTGAGCCAATATCGTGCCACTGCACTCCAGCCTAGGCAACAGAGCAAGACTGTCTTAAAAAAAAAAAAAAAAAAAAAAAGTGCTATAATAGAACTAAGCACACGATGGCACGGAAATATAGAGAAGGAAAATCTGCTAATCCTTTTGATGAACCAGGAAGATGATCCAGGGTGTCTTCCTGGAGGAGATAACAGAAGCTGACTTTAAAGAGTAAGTAAAGATTTAGCCAGATAAAAAGTGAGGAGATGAGGGTATTACTGGCAGGGAGAACAGCATGATAGATTAAGAGAACTGGTCTGGCTGAATTGGAAGACATGTGGAGAATGTGGCTGGAGAATAGGTGGAAAACATAAGTCATTGCTAGATAAAGAGTTTACATCATATGCCCTATGCTAAGGAGTTTGGACCTTAAAGTTAGTGGGAACTCACTGAAGGGTATTAAGCAGAAGAATGTCCCACTGATACTTTTCTGAAAGCTCACTCTGGCTGTGTGGAAGACTGATAGAAGGGGACAAGTCTGGAGAGAGAGAGAGAACCGGTTATGGTGATGATTACTGTAATAGTCTTCCTAAGAACTCATGAGTCCTAAGGCAGACGTAGAGTGATGGAGAGTTCTTTAATACCGTGGTTATCAAAATGTGGTCTACAGACACTTTCAGGGGGTCCATGAGGTCACAACTATTTTCACAATTACAGTAAGATCATATTTGGGTTTTTCACTGTATTGACATTTGCACTAATAGTGCAAAAGAAATAATGGGTGAAACTGTTAGTGTCTTAGTACAATGAGGCACTAAAGTCCACTGGTAGTCTTGCGTGCTTCACCTCCATCAACTCACAGGGGAAAAAAGGTTTTTTAAATATCCTTTCTGAAGCAATAAATATTATTAATTTTTATTAAGTCTTGACCTTTGAGCATATATCCTTTTTTTTCTTTTTTTTCTATCGTTCCTGAATCACCAGCCTCCTTTTTTTTTTTTTTTTTTAGGTAGGGTTTTTGCTCTATTGCTCAGGCTGGAGTGCAGTGGCGTGATCTCGGCTCCCTGCAGCTTTGACTTCCCAGGCTCATGCAATTCTCCCACCTCAACCTTCCTAGTAGTTGGGACCACAGGCATGCACAACCAGGCCCAGCTAATTTTTGTTTGTTTGTTTTGTAAAGACAGGGTCTCACTCTGTTGCCCAGATTGGTCTCAAACTCCTGGGCTCAAGTAATCTGCCTGCCTCAGCCTTTCAGAATGCTGGGATTACAGGCATGAGCCACTGCGCCCACAACTTTTTAATACCCTGTGTGATGCAATATACGAAGGATATACAAAGCATTTTAGTTGCAGAGTAAAATATGATGGTTGTCCCAAGGAAAAGCGCTTTTGAAGTTAAGTTATGAACTGAACTAACCGTTTTTTTTTTTTTATGGAACATGAAAAAACTTTTATATTAAAAGTTTTACCATACTTTTAACTTCTAGTATGGTAAATATGATTTCACCTGAAAGAAAATCACTAGTATAAACTAAGGTTATCAGACTTGCATATTTGGGAGACATTTTCTTAAAAGTCAACAAAGTGAGCCTATCACTTTAAGAATAACAAATTTTTCTAGTTTTTATTTTAGTGTTTGTTACTAGTTGTATTTTTTGCCAATGAGGAAATCTAAGTTATCAGGTAAAAAGTAGAATTTTGGAAGACTTGTATCCACCCCTGTGAATCTGACAGCTTCCCAATTCTTGAACATTTTTCTGATGACACTAATGGGTGTTGTGGGTTGAATTGTGGCTCCAAAAAAAGACATGTTGAAGTCCTAATTTTTTGTATCTATGACTGTGACCTCGGCAAACAGGGTTTTCAGACACACTTGAGTTACCATGAGGTCATACTGGATTAGGGGAGGCCCCAAATTCAATGAACTGGTGTTATGAGTATAAATTTGGATACAGAAATGTAGCCACACCCAAGGAAGTAGGCCTGTGAAGACAGAGGCAGAAACTAATGTAATGCAGCTACAAGCCAAGGAATACCAAGGACTTCACGCCACCACCAGAAACTCAGAGAGGGGCATGAAGGGATTCTCCTTTAGCCCTTTAAGGAGGAAACCACCCTGCCAACATCTTGATCTCAGACTCCCAGCCTTCAGAACTGTGACAGAATGGATTTCTGTTATTATAAACCACACAATTTGTGGTACTCTGTTACGGCAGCCCTACAAAGCAATACAGTGGTGCAAACATCGAATGTGATTACTTGACATTTAGATGGAAATGGGTCAATGTCAGGAAGGTATGCATGACTCAGTGAATAAAATTTCCAAAGCCCAGCACACAATGTCACAAAGTCATACATTAAGGGGTAAAAGATTCATTCAAAGTATAAAATAACCCAGTAGATTTTAATATAACAGAGTACAAAAAATTCACTGATATGGTTTCAGAATCTTCTTTATATCTAACCTTTAAGAAACTACCACTTGTTGAGCTTTGGTGTAGCAACAAAAGAATTATGTACAATTACCTAGAAATGATGTTAAAACTCCCCTACCTTTTCCATCTACTTATCTGTTTGAGGATGAATTTTTCTCTGTATACAAAATCATTGCATTTTGGTTGCAACTAAATATATTGCAAGAGAAGCAGATATTGTAATTCAGCTCCTTCTGTTAAGCAGACATTAAGAGATTTACAAAAATGTAAAGCAGTGCAACTCTTCTTATTTTTTTTGTTTTGGAAAATAGTGTTCTAAGAGAAATGTTAGCGTTAATGTGTCAATGTGTGATTCTTGTAAATATGTGGTGGGCTTATTATGTCAATATGTGATGGGTTTATTATTTTAAATATTTTTAAATTTTTTATTTTAGCTTCTAGTATGGTAAATATCTGTAAATATGGCTCATTTACATAGAGTCTCTTTGAGATACCAATGATTTTTAAGAGTGTAAAAGGATTCAGAGACCAAAGTTTGAGACCCACTAGTTTAAAAGGTAGAAATAATGGCTGGGTGTGGTGGCCTACACCTGTAATGCCAACATTTTGAGAGGTTGAGGTGGGAGGATCACTTGAGGCCAGGAGTTTGAGATAGCCTGGGCAACATAGCAAGATCACCAGATCACCACACACAGATTTTTTTTTTTCTTAATTAGCCAGGCCTGGTGGCACACACCTGTAGTCCTAGCTACTCTGGAGGCTGAGGCAAGAGGGTCACTTGAGTTTAGGAGTTCAAGGCTGCAGTGAACTGTGACTACACCACTGCACTACAGCCCGGGTGACAGACCAAGACCCTATCTCTGAAAAAAAAAAAATGTAGAAATAAAAGAATTTGGCAAGTGATTGGTGGGGTTGGGAGAGAGAGAAGGCTTGTTCCAGTCTTAGGAATTATTCTCCTGATTGGGTTATGTCAAAAAGAAGTGGCTTTATGGGAGATGATATGTTCAACCTTGGAAATGATCAGTTTAGGTTGCCTGAAGGACACTCCGATAGAGCCAACCATTAGCCAAAGATCTATGGGTTTGGAGTGTGGCTGTTTGAGCATATGAAATTCACATAGCTGCAGTAACTAATGCCCCAGTCAAGGAGACAATTACTAAAGTACAGAATCAAGTGAGAAGAGTGCTCAGAATGGAGCCCAGGGTTATATCAATATGAAGGCATAGCAAGAAAACTGGCTAGAAACCAATCTATGGGTCTGAAAAAGAGTACTCAGTGGGAAGAGAAACCCCACAGGGAGTGATGTCACACAAACCAAATAAGGCAGAATTTTCAAGAAGGGAGGGGTTAATATCAGCAAATATTGCAAAGATACCAACTGCATCATTACTGCCTGGCTGGCAGCAGTTTTAGAGGCGGTAAGAGAAGTCATGGAGGGAACAGGTATGGTCTGCTCTTTAAATAACAAGCTTGAATTGGACATTCATTATTTTTTTATTTTTTTATTTTGAGACAGCTGATGCCCAAGCTGGAGTGCAGTGGCGCAATCTCAGCTCACTGCAACCTTTGCCTCCCTGGTTCCAGCAATTCTCGTGGCTCAGCCTCCCAGGTAGCTGGGATAACAGGCGTGTGCCACCACACCCAGCTAAATTTTGTGTGTGTGTATATATATACATATATAATATATACACATATGTATATACATATATAAAAATAATACATATAAATATAATATATATTATATATATTTAGTAGAGACAGGGTTTCACTATGTTAGCCAGGCTAGTCTCAAACTCGACCACAGGTGATCTGCCTGCCTTGGCCTCCCCAAGTGCTGGGATTACAGGTGTGAGCCACCGCTCCCGGCCACACATCCATCATTTAAACACTGCCTGGCAAGTGGAAAGTGTTCAGCCAACTAGTGTTACTGCTGAGACCAAAGGGAAGGGAGAAATGCTGGCATCCATAGCCCATCCAAGTTCCTAGTTGGAGGGACACAGTGTAGCTGGCTCCTGCCTGACATGCCACCCTTTTCTGGAGTAGATATGAGAAGCAGGTGGTCCTGCTGGGGTTTAAGGAAGATGGCAGCATTCTAAAGTATAATGATGGGGCACAAACACAAAATTGTTTTCTTTTTGAGTTACTGTCTTCAACCACCCTCTTTCAGATCCCGCTTTCTAGTTTATTAAAAGGTAGTTTAAAACCTCAGACTCAGCCAGGCGTGGTGGCTCATGCCTGAAATCCCAACACTTTGGGAGGCTGAGGCGGGTGGATCACAAGGTCAAGAAATCAAGACCCTCCTGGCCAACATGGTGAAACCCTGTCTCTACTAAAAATACAGAAATTAGCTGGGCGTGGTGGCGGGCGCCTGTAGTCCCAGCTACTTGGGAGGCTGAGGCAAGAGAATCTCATGAACCCAGAAGGCGGAGGTTGCTGTGAGCCGAGATCACGCCACTGCACTCCAGCCTGGACAACAGAGTGAGAGACTCTGTCTCAAAAAAAAAAAAAAAAAAAACCTTCAAACTCACTTATCAAGATTGGAGCTGGAATTCTGATGACAACCAGCACTTCCAGTGAGGGGTGGACAAGAGAGAAGGGCATGGGGTGAATGTCACTCTCTAACCAGCCACTGTCATGATCCTGTCTGTGGTCACCCTCTGGCTAACACAGGCTGGCCTCCTTACCCTCGGGGTGGCAGGCATTTAGGTGCCAGGACCGCCATGGGCTCAGGTGAGAGCTCTTCTAGGTGCTCCCAGATGGGAGGTCCACCTGTTATACCCAAACGAGTTAGAGAAAATGCCACACTTTGAGACGAATTAAGAGTCCTTTATTTAAGCTGGCGGCCAAAGAGACAGCTAACGCTCAAAATTCTCTCGGCCCTGAGGAAGGGGCTTGATTAACTTTTATACCTTCGTTTAGGAAGGGGAGGGGAACTCAAACACAATAATTCTACAGAAGTAAAAACATGCAAGCATCAAAAGAAGCAAATGGTTACAGAGAGATAAACAGTTTAAAAGACAAATGGTTACAAAAAGCAACGGTACCAGGTGCAGGGCTCTAAATCCTTCATTAGAGTTAGATATAGATGCTATGCCGGACACGAACTCAAGGCTTTATGTTGTTATCTCTTTGAGAAAAATCCTGGGAACGTCATACATTGTTTGTTCCAGTATCTTATCAGTTAACTGGGCTCCTTTGAAATGCTGAGGATCTGCTTACACAGGTTAACTCCTTAAGGAGGGGCATTGGGTATGGAGCCCTTAATGTCTTGTAAATCAAAAGGTCAAATGGAGTTTGTCCGGCTTTCCCAGCCGGGGAGACTCTATTCATATGGGAAACATGGCTGGCAATTAAGGAGACAAAAAAAAAAAAAGGGGAAAATTTAAAGCAGCAAGCTAGAGTAAAAAACAAGGTTAGGCATTACACACCTCTGCTATCTTCCCGCCTCCACTGCTCCCAACCCAATAGTCTGCCCCTCTGCTGAGTGGCCTTGCCCAGGGCACAGCCCTCCAGTGTGAAATGCAGCAAGCCATGTCCTCAGGATACTCTGCTGTCTGCCTTTGCCATCTCCATCACTCTACCACCCTCCGTTCTCCCCAGACTTGGGATGTGGTGGGGGGGCGTTTGTGGTGGTTGGTAGGGCATCAGGGCTGTTCTGCTAACTCTTAAAAAGCCCCAGGAAGGTGGTTGTGCCCAAGTTGGCAGCTCTCTTTAGGAGGGAGAGTACTGTTGCCTACTGTTTTCAGCTGTTGGCTCTGGTGCGTGGAGTAACAAGAAAAGCCCCCCTCAGACCGTTAAGTGGCAATGGTGAGAAATGGGAAAGGGGCTGACTGAGCCCAGAGCTCCAAGAGATAAGTTTACAGCAAACCAAGGCCAGATCTCAAGGCAATGATAATTCAAGTTAACTCATTTGGGCCTGATCCTGAGGTTTAAGGGGAGTCTTTGAAAGGTTTTATGGAAGAGAATGACATAATCAGATATGGGTTTCAGAAAGATCAGTCTGGTGAAAGACAAGAAGAATTAGAAGACTACAAAATGATTCAGGAGAAATACGGTAAGGGCCTACATCAGGATATGATGGGGAACAGAACAGAGTCACAGTTAAGATACGCATTGCCTTTGACAGCCCCCGGAGCTGAGCACCACCGGCCCTTCTGTGTACAGCGCTGTGCTTTGCCCACCAGCTAGAACATCTCTTCCTCAAACGGGGCCCCAGAGCTGATGTGGGTTAGACTTGGCCAGAGAGACCTCTTCTTTCTATATCTGCAGCTGGGCCTACTCTCTATCCCCTAACCCACTGTCACAGGGTGGGTTTTCCAGCAGACATTAAAAAGGAGTTTGGGGATACAATATGCTTATTAATGATCAGCACCTCTGAAAGGAAAGGGAAGAAGCAGGATCAGGCCCAGGAACAAGTTGAACTGTGATGCAGGCCTGACAAAATGCTCAGGAGCCCCTAGTGGAGGTGGGGAGTGAGGATTGCTTGTCAGCATCTAAGATTAGGTCCCCACTTCATTCGGTCACCAGATGCAGGCTGCCCCAGGAGGGGCATGACTGTGTGTGAGGCCACTTTACAGCTGAGGCAGAGCGCAAATCAACTGAGCCCTGGAGTCCCTGCAGCTGGGCGGCAAGCCCTCCCTTCGAGGGGAATATAGATAAAGCATCTTACTTCTGTCCTGCTCTTGCCTCTGGGCCTCTGGTCAGGCCCGCTCCCCGAGCCTGCCTCACCCACCTCTGCAGCACCTACGGCTCAGGGAGCTTTGCCAGAAGGGCTTTGGAGAAGGAAGCAGGAAGAACCTTAGTCTTTGGAAATGCTATTTATCTGTAATTGTAACCCCGGGCATCCATAATTAGGAGGGTAAGTTTACTTCTGAAGAAATTGTGTCATGCCTTCCCTGCTAAAACATACTTGGGGATTTTCTGCTCTTATAGATTGTATCTGACTCCCTTTCTGCATCAAATAACGTAAAATCAAGAATGCTAATCATCAAGAGTTGGGCCGAATTAATTGCAACAGGAACACGCCCTTCAGACACAGATGGCTCAGGTTTTTGTTTGTGGCTTAAGAATGCCTTTAAGCAGTTTTCTGCCCTGGGTGGGCTAGGTGTTCCTTGCCCTCATTCCCGTAAACCCGCAACCTTCCAGCTTGGGCATTATGGCCATTATGGACATGTTACATCTATTTATGGCCAGTTTTGGGGCCAGTTTATGGCCAGATTTTGGGGGGCTTGCTCCCAACACCTGACCTAGAACCAGATTCTTGAAGAAGTGTCTAGGTTGGGCGCAGTAACTCACGCCTGTAATCCCAGCACTTTGGGAGGCTGAGATGGGCGGATCACCTGAGGTCAGGAGTTCGAGACCAGCCTGGCTAACATGGTGAAACACCATCACTACTAAAAATACAAAAATTACCTGGGCACGGCAGCAGGTGCCTGTAATTCCAGCTACTTGGGAGGCCGAGGCAGGAGAATCGCTTGAACCTGGGAGGCGGAAGTTGTGGTGAGCTGAGATCGTGCCATTGCACTCCAGCCTGGGCAATGAGTGAAACTCCATCTGAAAAAAAAAAATCTGATTCTGCCATGAACTTTATCTGAGATGAGCACAGCTCTCAGTCAGCCACCCCAGTCATTAAATTCCTCTGAAAAGGAGAAAGCAGTTTTTATTTTTAGAAAGGTGGATAGGCAGGCAGTTAGAGACCGAGACAGACGAGGATGAAGGGACAGAGGATCTTCCCAAAGGGTAGTTTCTGACCTCAGTGTGTAATAGAAAGGCATAAATTGTGGTCCGGTGACAGGATTCACGTCTGTAATCCCAGCACTTTGCGATACCAAGGCGGGTGGATCACTTGAGGCCAGGAGTTAAAGACCAGCCTGGCCAACAGGGCGAAACTCCATCTCTACTGAAAATACAAAACTTAGCTGGGCTTGGTGGCACACTCCTGTGGTCCCAGCTACTTGGGAGGCTGAGGCAGAAGAATCGCTTGAACCCGAGAGGAGGAGGTTGCAGTGAGCCAAGATTGAGCCATTGCACTCCAGCCTGGGTGACAAGAGCAAGACTCTGCCTCAAAAAAAAAAAAAAAAAAATGAAGAAGAAGAGATTATAGGATACAGACACACACAGTGGGAAGACCATGTGAAGAGACAGGGAGAAGACAGTCATCAACATGCCAAGGAGAGAGGCCTCAGAAGAAACCAACCAACCCTGCTGTCAAGTCAGTCTCAAATTTCTTTCATCCAGAATTGTGAGAAATAAATTTCTCTTCCTAAGCCACACAGTCTGTAGTATTTTATTATAGCAACCCCAGCTAACTAGGGCTTCGAAAGTGTGTATCTTCACCCAAAGATATATATAAGTGTATATCTTATACTATACACTTATGTATAAACTTATGTATATCTTTGGATGAAACATATATATCCTTTTATATTCACAACTTTTAACATATTATAAATACTATTATGCACTTTGCTTTTTTTCATTTTAAGCTGCATCTTAGAGATCATTCCAAGTCAGTACACCTAAAGCTCCTTTATTTTTTTAAAAGACTACAGCATATTCCGTTGTGTGGATGTTTGGTAATTTATTTGACCTCTCTTTATTTGTTTATTTTATTTTACTTTTTCTTGTTTTTAGAGATGGAGTCTCGCACTGTTGCCCAGGCTGGAGTGCAGTGGCGCGATCTCGGCTCACTGCAAGCTCCACCTCCCAGGTTCACGCCATTCTCCTGCCTCAGCCTCCTACCCTAAGTAGCTGGGACTACAGGCACCCACCACCACGCCAGGCTAATTTTTTTTTGTATTTTCAGTAGAGACGGGGTTTCATCGTGTTAGCCAGGATGGTCTCGATCTCCTGACCTCGTGATCTGCCCGCCTCGGCCTCCCAAAGTGCTGGGATTACAGGCGTGAGCCACCGTGCCCAGCCTTGACCTCTCTTTATTAATGAATTTCAAGTTGTTTACAAAATTTGCTATTCCAAAGAAAAATGCTCCAGTGAGTAACCTTGCATACATGTCATTTCATAGATGTGTATGCATACGAGTAAGATATTAAATTCTCAGTAGAACTGCTTGGCTAAAAATAAACAGATTTAAAATTTTGACAAATATTGCCAAATTGCCTTTCAAAAACTTTATACCAATTTACCCTCCCACCAGCAAATATTTCTGGTTTTGTTTTTGTTTTTGTTTGAGGCAAGATCTTGCTCTGTCACCCAGGCTGAAAGGCAGTGGCACAGTCTTGGCTCACTGCAGCCTTGACTTCACAAACTCAAGCAATCCTCCTACCTCAGCCTCCTGAGTACCTGGGAATACAGGCATGTGCCACCACACTCTGCTAATCTTTGTATTTTTTGTAGAAACGGGGCTTTGTCATGTTGCCCAGGCTGTTCTCAAACTCCTGAGCTCAAGAGATCCACCCGCCTCAGTCTCCCAAAGTGCTGGGATTACAGGCATGAGCCACCGCACCTGTCCAAATGTTTCTGTTTCTCCATAACATTACCGATATGTTGCTTCATAAAACTTTTTTATTATTAACAATGTAGTTGATAAAAAATAGTATCTTGTACTTAAGGTTGAGTGACTTTCCACATGTTTAAGTTTTTTTATCTAACTTGATGATTGAAATTTTGGCATTTTTCGTCTTCCACCCTGCATGGAATTCTGGGTAGCATAACCACTAACCCGGCCCTAGCTGTCTGTTACTCTGTAGTATTTGATGTTTTATCTTCCTGCTAAACACAGTATTGACTTTTTTTTTTTTTTTTTTTTTTTTTAAGACAGAGTCTTGCTCTTTTGCCCAGGCTGGAGTGCAGTGGCACAATGGCTCACTGCAACCTCCACCTCCCAGGTTCAAGCGATTCTTTTGCCTCAGCCTCCCGAGTAGCTGGGACTACAGGCGTGTGCCACCACGCCCAGCTAAGTTTTGTATTTTTAGTAGAGCAGGGTTTCACCATATTGGTCAGGCTGTTCTTGAACTCCTGACCTCGTGATCTGCCCACCTCACCCTCCCAAAGTGCTGGGATTACAGGCGTGAGCCACCGCACCCAGCCTCAGTATTGACTATTCTTTAATACTACAGTGTGCTTCTTCTGGCTTCTCCACAGTTAAAATCACAATCACCATGGTTGTCACTGAGAAAGTCACAGTCTAGCACATTTAGCAGATGTATACACAAAATTTGCAATTTTGTGTCTACCTGGTGGAGCCCAGGAAGGTTTTAAAGTGGAGATGATACTTGAAGTGTGGATGAAAGTGAGCCAGATAAGAAGCCACTCTAGGCAGGTAAAAAGGCATAAAATTCACAACATTCATACTTGGGACATGAAGTAGTCTGGTAGGACATTGAATGGAAAGTGGAAAAGAATGTGGTTGAACAGCCTCAGCCTTCTTATAAAGGTCTGTAAATGGCAGTGATCACACCTACTTCTGGCATATAAGCCCAGGCTTTGCTCCAGCACCCACAGGTATGCCCCACCCCTACTCCTCTCTGGACTTCCCTCTCTTCAAGCAATGTGCTCTCACAAAGAGAGATAAGACAAAGCAAAATGACTTTAAAATACCTTCATTGATTTTTCTGATTACAATAGAAAACATTGTATAGAAAAGTCAAGCAATACAGAACACTATGAAAAAATTTAAAAGAACAAAATACTAACCCCCAGAAGTAACCACTGCAAATATTTTGTTAGTAGTCTTTGCAGAGTTCTCCCTAAACATACACCCTAAACATTACACACACACATAAAATGTTAATTATATGTATTCACATATTATATATAAATTACATAGTATCTAAAGGTTTTATGTAAATGATAATATTTTTCACTAAAAAATACTTCATAGAAATTTTTCAAGCCAATGAATATAGAACTGCATTATTGTCTACTGCCTCCTGACTACTGCCTACATAGCATTGCATTCTAAAGGTACTAGAATTCATTAGCTAATTCTCTATTATGGACATTTAAGCTGTTACACAAACATTGCTACAATGGACAACCTTGTATATTTATGTATAACATCAAGGTTATTATATTTTTGGTGTTATGACATGTTTTAATTGATCAGGTGACTGTTGAACTGACCCCAAGCTGGCCAGGTCTTCCTGAGAAAGAACAACTTCTATTCATTGCCTCTTAGACTCCATTCCTCTCGCCATCTTGGTACAAGTTTCAATTTAAGAAGTTTTATTCCAGACTGGGTGCTGTGGGTCACACCTGTAATCCCAGCACTTTGGGAAGCCGAGGCAGGTGGATCACTTGAGGTCAGGAGTTCAAGACCAGCCTGGCCAACATGGTGAAACCCCATCTCTACTAAAAATACAAAAATTAGCCGGGTGTGGTGGCACATGCCTGTAGTCCCAGCTACTTGGGAGGCTGATGCAGGAGAATCAATCACTTGAACCCGGGAGGTGGAGGTTGCAGTGAGCTGAGACTGTGCCATTGCACTCCAGCCTGGGCGACAGAGTGAGACTCCGTCTCAAAAAAAAACAAAAGAAGAAGGAGAGGGAGAAGGAGGAGTAGAGGAAGAGGAAGAGGAAGAAGAGGAAGAGGAAGAGGAGGAAGAAGAAGAAGAAGAAGAGGAAGAAGAAGAAGAAGAAGAAGAGGAAGAAGAAGAAGAAGAAGAAGAAGAAGAAGAAGAAGAAGAATAAGATTCCTTACATCTTCCTCAACCTCAAGCCTCCCAGATTTGTCCTATGCAGAGTGGGCAGCATCTCCCCCTTGGTAAGTGACAATGGAGATGTGAATGAGATGATCATGGGTATCTTTTCCTTCCCTCTTGTTTTGTGATGTTTTCGTGATGAAGTTAGGATCTGAAGGATTCTCCCTGGGCTCTTAGAAACATGGACTTATTATCGTGACCCCCCAAGGACTTGGGCTGCCCTCTAGGTTTGGCGTATGTTAGGAAATAGCCCCTTTTATCTGCTACTCCACATAAGTGACTACAGTATGTCCATTCAGGTTACTTTGCTGTACTGTAGATTCTTGTCATTGGAGAAGATAACATTGAATGTTTCATCTAGTCACTGAGTATGTCAGATATATTCAGTGTCACCAGTAGCTGACATTTTGTGGGTGCCAAGAACTACCCCTGTAGATCCTACTATAAGTCACTCCTCCAATTTAAGCCTCACCTTTTCATTAGTAAAATGAGATGGTTGGACAAGAAAATTTCTGAAGTCCCTACAGCACTTGAGGCTGTAATAATGAATGGACTAAGCCAAATGCATGAATGAGCATATTACTTAAGGGCACTTTTCTTATGATTTAACTGGAAATCAGAGATATAAATTGGTGAAAAGTTCAGCAATTTATCACCTCAATAACAGCTCAGGACCACAGTGAAAAAAGTGTCCCAAGGATATTATGAGTAACTATAACAATAAGCACAGTAAGAGGCGACTTTAAGGAGGTAGATATTGAAGCAGGCAGAGGTGGCCAGGGAAGGGAGGCCTCAATCAATTTACAAAGAAGAAATCTTACCCTGAATCCTGTCTCTCATTACATCTGCAAGGTGTCAGGTTTCCTGTACTCTATTCTTTAGTACCCTGTCCCTAAATCGCCCTGTACATGTTTGAATTGTCAGTCTCTTTTCACCCTTCCCCTGCTTGATGACTCTTCATTCCAACCCCCCGCCCCCGCCCATAACTGGGTTGGAATTCACGTTCATACACAGCCGCAATGATATAAATGGAAGTAATAAAGGTTCGAAGGAGGAACTGGCAATGTCAACATCTGACTGGAAGAGATAAGGGTCTAATGGGGAGCTTGTAGGCACTGGCGCAGTCCTGTGGGGGAGAGAGCGTGGTGGTGCATATTCACGTTGATGGCACCATAGTTCATATTAAAAACAAAGAGTACTCTTAGAAACAAAGCCCTCGAGAAGGAGCATTTAGGACAAAACAATAAATTACCAAAGGGGATGGAATTCTGATTTTCATGAATTCTTCTATATGCGTATATATACATAAATATGTATATATGCAAAGAAATATATATATATGCAAAGAAATATATATGTATATATATTTCTAAATAATTCACAGGGTATTATGCTATGTATAAGCTATAATCTTTCAGGATTTGCTCTTTTCATTTAATATTATATTGCTAAGATTCATTTATGTTACTGCATGTCACTACAGTTCATTCATTTTGACTCCTGTATAATATTTAATTGCATGAATTTCACTAAGTTTATGTTGTTCCTTATCCCACTGAGGGATATTTGGATTCTTCAGATGTCTGCTATTGTGAGGAATTCTGCTATGAACATTCATATACATCTCATATCTCCTGTTATTCATGGGCAACTATCTTGGGCGTTCACCTTCAAAAGGAGCTTCTGTGTCATATAGAGTGTGTGAATGTTCAACTTTAGGAGGTAATGGTCATCACAAACCGTTTTCCAAAGTGACTACACAAATTTATATTTTCACTAGCAGTGTGTGAAAGATCCTGAGGATCTACACCTCTTCTCCCATATTCATTATTACACTTTAAAATTGTTGCCAAGCAAATGATCAGGGACTAATTTTTACTTTCAAGTTATTGGTTCAAGGACTACCCACCCTGGGAAGCGGGAACCCACACCCTTGATTCCCAGGAGTACTGGGCTTGTGTTGCAAGTGCTCAGGAGACTCTTTTTTTCCTTTACCCAGACACAGGCTGAAACAAATGAGTTGCTTTGTTTTTTTTCTAGGATGAGGGTGGGAAGAGCATTGCTTTCTAGTCCACTCTTATTATGTTCTGAATTCTCACTTCATCAGGGCACAAGTTCTTTACTCCTTGCATTGTAATGTGTTAAAAGCCATGCCCCTGGGTTGCTGAGGCCAAGGCCCCAAGACAGCCTTAGCCTGAGCCCATAATGATTGCTCCAGTTACCTCTCTCTCTATTTTTAGCCCCTTGTGATTTTCTTCACTTTTCTGTTATTCAGCTGTGCATTTAAAAGAATGTGGACTATATTTTATTCAACTCTTTCAGAGGTTTTGAAGAGGGAACTACTTTAGGTTGTCTAGTATGATGTCATTCCCTCGCTTCAAAGCTGCCAGGGCACATATTCCCCATAATGCAGGAATTCCTGGAGGTTTGTTCTCCATCCCCACACTGAGGAGTTTCTGTGCTGGGTTGGTTGCTCTGTATCTGGGCCTCTGTCTTATGCAGACGGAATCTGCTCCACAGACAGCCCCGAGTCATGCTCAAGTTCATTCTTACCACGCTCAGGACAGTGACCCTGGGACCCAGTCTATGTCCACTCCTCATCAGTAATAGGAGCCCCTTACCCACCCGGACCTTTCTGATTTGAGGACTGGGTCAATAATCATCCATAATGATTGCAACTGGAAGTTACTAATTTATTCTATGCTAGTGGGTCAATAAGGATTGGCTGTGGTCTGAGAAACGATGTGTTTCTCAGGGTGGGGTAACAGGAATTCATATGGAATTGCAAGGGACCCCAAAGAGTCAAAACAATCTTAAAGAAGAACAAAGTTGAAGGACTCATTTTCTAATTTCACAACTTACTACCAAGTTACAGTATCAAGACAGAGTAGCCCTGACAAAAGGATAGACATATAGATCAACAGAATAGAACTGAGAGTCTAGAAATAGATCTCACATTTAGAGTCAATTGATTTTCAGCAAAAGTGCTAAGACAATTCAATAAATGGTGCTGAAACAATTGGATATGTACATCCAAAAGAATGAAGCTGGACTCTTACCTCACACCACACGCAAAAGTTAACTCAAAATGGATTAAAGACCTAAACATAAGAGGTGAAACCATAAAACTCTTAGCAGGCTGGGAGTGGTGGCTCAAGCCTGTAATCCCAGCACTTTAGGAGGTCGAGGTATGCAGATGGCTTGAGCCCAAGAGTTTGAGACCAGCCTGGGCAACGTGGCAGAACTCTGTCTCTACAAAAAATACAAAAATTAGCGGGCGTGGTGACACACACCTGTAGTCCCAGCTACTAGGGAGGCTGAGGCAAGAGGTTTGCTTGAGCCTGGGAAGACAAGGCTGCAGTGATCCGTGATCAAGCCATTGCACTCCAGCCTGGGAGACAGAGAGAGACTGTCTTGAAAACTAACTAAATAAACAAATAAAAGCAAGAATCTAAATTGGCACTTCTGCAAAGAAGATACACAAATGGTCAGTAACCACAAAAATAATGCTCAACATCATTAGTTCTCAAGGAACTGCAAATCAAAACCACAATGAGATACCACTTCACCCACTAGGATGGTTATAATTTAAAAGACAGATAAGAGCATGTGTTGATGAGAATGTAGAGAAACTGAAACTCTCATGCACTGATGCCAGGAAGGTAAAATGGTACAATGCCTGGGTGACAGAGTGGAGAATCTGTCTCAAAGAAAAAGAAAAATTTTGAAATTGTGTCTTGTGACTTTGGAAAACAGCCTGGTAGTTCTTCAAAATGTTAAACATAGTTACCATTCCTAGGTGTATATATACCCAGAGAAATGAAAATATATGCATACACAAAAACTTGTACACAAATGTTCTTAGCAGCATTATTCATAATAGCCCCAAAGTGAAAACAACCCAAATATCCATCAACTAATGAATGGATGAATGTAATGTTGTACAGTAGTGCTTCTTCTCATCCGCAGTTTCACCTTCTGCAGTTTCAGTTACATACAGTCAATTGCATTGGGAAAATGTGAAATGAAAAATTCCAGAAATAAACAATTCATAAGTTTTAAATTGTGCGGGCCAGGTGCAGTGGCTCACTCCTGTAATCCCAGCACTTTGGGAAGCCAAGACAGGCAGATCACTTGAGGCCCAGAGTTCAAAACCAGCCTAGCCAACATGGTGAAACCTCATCTGTACAAAATATACAAAAAGTAGCCAGGCTTAGTGGTGCATGCCTGTGGTCCCAGCTGCTTGTGGGGCTGAGGCAGGAGGATTGCTTGAACCTGGGAGGCAGAGGTTGCAGTGAGCAGAGATTGAGCCACTGCACTCCAGCCTGGGTGACAGAGTGGAAACGCTGTCTCAAAAAAAAAAAGTTTGAAATTGTGTCTTGTTCTGAGTAGCATGATAAAATCTTATGTCATCCCACTCCATCCTTCCCAGGAAGTGAATCATCCCTTTGTCCTGTGCATCTATGCTCTCTATAACACCATTAGTCACTTAGTAACTTATCAGATTGACAGTTATAGTATCACAGTGCTTGTATTCAAGTCACCCATATTTTTCTTGATAATGGCCCTAAAGCACAAAAGTAGTGATGATGGCATATTTTTATGAATTGTTCTATTTAGTTATTGCTGTTGTTAATCTCTTACTGAGCCTAATTTATTTTTATTTCTACTTTTATCTTATAATTTATAAATTAAACTTTATCCTATGTATCTATATATAGAAAAAAACATAGTATATACAGGATTTGGTGCTATCTGTGGTTTCAAGCATTCCCTGGAGAACTTGGAACATATGCTCCCCAGATAAGAGGAAACTACTGTGTATCCACATAAGGGAATATTAAGCAATTGACAGAAATAAAGTACTGGTAAATGCTATAACATGGATGAACCTTCAAAACATTATACTAAGTGAAAGAAGCCAGTCGTGAAACATCATGGTGTAATGCATTACATGAAATGTCCAGGCTAGGCGATCTATGGGAACAGAAACCAGATTAGTAAAAGCTAAGACTGGAGGAGTTCAGAGGAAATGAGGAGTAACTGCTAATAGGTATGAGGTTTCCTTTGGGGATGATAAAATTAGTCTAAAATTGGTTGTAGTGATGGTTTCACAATTCTGTGAAACCCAAAACGCATTGACTGGCAGGAGAGGGGACTCCTTTAAATGAGTGAATTGTATGGTATGTAAACTATATTTCAATAAAGCTCTTACAAGAAAAAAAAAGATGGCTATGACATGATTCTTGCTTTGGAAGAGCACGACTCAGACATTTCGAATCCTCTGCATTGCTATAAAAATTTCTGAATTGTTTTAGTGTCTTCCAATAAAAGAGGAAACAGCGGGTACAGAAGAGAATCAATAGAATCATCCCCTAAAATATAAAAAGGATTACAAAATAAAAGAGTTTCACCAACACTCCAGGCAACGGGGCTAGAGATTAACATCAGCTCTATTTATACTGTTTGCACATAATTGCATATGGTTACACATGCTTAAGTTGACTAAAAATTACATCTAGGCCAGGCGCGGTGGCTCACACCTGTAATCCCAGCACTTTGGGAGGCTGAGGTGGGCAGATCACTTGAGGTCAGGAGTTCGACGCCAGCCTGGCCAACATGGTGAAACCCCATCACTACAAAAATACAAAGATTGGCTGGGTGCGATGGCTCATGCCTGTAATCCCAGCACTTTGGGAGGCCGAGGCTGGCGGATCACGAGGTCAGTGTAGTTCGAGACCAGCCTGACCAACACGGTAAAACCCCATCTCTACTAAAAATACAAAAATTAGCCAGGTACAGTGGCGCACACCTGTAATCCCAGCTACTCAGGAGGCTGAGGTAGGAGAATCACCTAAACCTGGGAGGCAGAGGTTGCAGTGAGCCAAGATTGCACCACTGCACTCCAGCCTGAGCCTGGTGACAGAGCGAGACTCCATCTCAAAAAAAAAAAAAAAAATTATCTGGGTGTGGTTGCGTGCATCTGTAATTCCAGCTACTGGGAGGCTGAAGCACAAGAATTGCTTGAACCCAGGAGGCGGAGGTTGCAGTAAGCTGAGATCACGCCACTACACTCCAGCCTGGGTGATGGATACTCTGACTCAAAAAAATTTTTAAAAATTATAAAAAATTACGTCCAGGTCAGTGATTCTCAAACCTTAGTGTTCTTACCTGAAGAGCTTTTAAAAACACATATTGCTGGGCTCCACCCCAAAAACTTCTGATTCAGTAGGTTTGGGATAGATCCCAAATTATTTGCATTTCTACAAAGTTCCCATGCTGATGCTGCTGGTCTGAGAACTGCTTGGAAAACTACTGGCTCAGATCTTTTCAAGATGTCATTCTCAGCTCATCTTCATCTCATTAGGTTAAAGAAGTCCTCTAGATGTTGGGAAAGTCAAGATGCACCAGACAGGCTTGCTGACAATGGTAGCTAACACTCTGGCATTCAAGAGGGCAAACCAGGTGCACCAGGGCCTCTTCTACTTGTTAAAACTACATCTTACACCATGTTACTTCCTATTACAACAGTAGCTGTTGCAATTTTGTTCATTCTGCCTCATATTGCAACAACAAAGATTCTTTCTGGAGTACCTTTTTTCTGTTGGTGCTTATTGAGAGTGGAGGAAAATAATGAAAGCCATCACCCCTAATCACAAGGCATCAAAGCTGTTTTTAGGGGCATGTTTCCCAGCAAGATTTCCTTGAAGAGAAACCAAGGGCTTGGTCATCACTAGAACTTCACCTCTGAAATCTGACCTCACATCTGCAAATCATTCTCTCTCTCACTCACTCTCACTATACCTTCTTTTTCTCTTTGCATTTCTGTTATGTTTGTTTCCTCCTTTCTACCCATCTGTTTAATCTGTGTAGGCCTCTGTGGCTGTACCCATTGTTGACCACCTAAGCTATTTTCACAGGCCTCCTAGGGTCCAGCACCCTACCTGTCCAATGCTAAATTAGTGCTATAACCACCACTTTTCCAGTCCTACACCTGAGCCCTTTGTTTTACCCTCTCAATCTTCCACCAGACTAGAGAGGGACAGTCATCATGCTGCAGGTTTAGAGTAGAATTGAAACCAACTTGTCTTTTTTAAGCCCGTATTTACTCCTATTGCAAGAGATACTTGGTGCTGCCAATTCCTGAACCTTTTGTGTGTTTTGGGAAACATATATAGTACTTCTTTGCATTTTCCCTGCCAGCTTAAGAGTAACTTTTTCAGTCTGCTAGATCATTATCATTAGTTATGCCTTCAACTTGTTATTGCCCCTGTCTACCCTCTTCTTCATTTGCTTTTGTGCAAACATTTATGCTTTTAAAAAAAATTTGCTGTTGTTTTAGTGGAATTTGGAGAAAGAGCAGAGGCAAATACATGTGTTAATTTCAGCATCTTTATCAAAAGCCTTGCATGTTTCCTCCTAGAGAGAGAGAGAGAGTGTGTGTGTGTGTGTGTGTGTAATGATTGTGAGATTCATCAGACTGATGTTTGTGGCTTTAGGTCATTCGATATTACTATTTTACAGTATCCTATTGTTTGACTATATAAAACTTTATTCATTCTTTTTTTGATGCACATTTGGGTTGTTTCCAAGTTTTGCTCTTACAAAACAATCTGCTATAAAAATTATTGTGTGTGTCTCCTTGTACACCTGCATGAGAGTTTCTCTTAAAATGGTGGAAGATAGAATGGACTGTAAACTATAAGCCTCTTCAGCTCTAGGAGATAATATGAAATGGATTTCCAAAGTGATTAGATCAACTTGCACTCCTACCAGCAATTAATAATGGCTTTGCACTTATGTTAACCCTTGGTATTATCAGATTTTTAAAATTTTTGCCAATCTAGTGGGTTTAAAAGGAACAAGTGATCATTGGTGGATGCCAAAACTATTGCTTGTAAATTGCAGAAAGAAAAATGGACCACTACAATGGAGAGATCTGTCTGTCACCACCTTAGCTGAGTGACCAAATTTGACATCACTAATAATAAGACTATCTGGCATTATGGGTCCCCTGATGTAATGCAATATTAATTATCATGGATTTACCTATAGAATAATTCTTGTCAGAAATTATAACCCGAATCAATCAAGCTCCAGGAGAAGCTTCCACTTTACAAGAAGGTAAAGGGGATCAAGTAGCATGGTGACTATTACTATGAGGAAACAGACAAAGCCAGAATACAGGACTTTCCACATCTGGTGTGATGACTTTAGAAAATCAGTATCATAAGGGAGGAAGGTAACTGTGTTAGATTAAATGAGACTAAAAGGACAAAACAAAACACACTTCTTGATTAAATGCTAATTGGGATAGAAGAGAAATTTGGAGACTGGGAAAGTTTGAGTATTGGGCAGATAAAAGATAATATTAATGAATTATTGTTAATTTATACAGGTATAAAAATGTAATAGACATTGATAAATTTAATAATTATAATAAATATAATTATAAATTTAATGGTTTACTCCAGTGTATGTGTATATTGTTAAAATTGTACATTGTAAAAATTTCACCATATTTGCTTTAATAATGGTTAAATCTAGGTAATGCAGAATGGATATAAAGAGAATAATTGTATGGTTCTATTTTTATGTCTTTTTGAAATTTTTAATTACATATCATAATATTAGAAAAATGTATATCAGGCTGGGTGCAGTGGCTCATGCCTGTAATCCCAGCACTTTGGGAGGCCAAGGCAGGCGGATCACCTGAGGTCAGGAGTTCTAGACCTGCCTGGCCAACATGGTGAAACCCTGTCTCTACTAAAATACAAAAATTAGCCAGGCGTGGCGGTACGTGCCTATAATCCCAGCTGCTCAGGAGACTGAGGCAGGAGAATCACTTGAACCCAGGAAGCAGAAGTTGCAGTGAGCCAAGATTGCGCCACTGCACTCTAGCCTGGCCGACAGAGCCAGACTCTGTCTCAGAAAAAAAAAAAAAGAAAAAGAAAAAGAAAAAGAAAAATGTATCTTATTTTTATTATTGTGGTAAAACATACATAACACAAAATTTAGCATTTTAACCACTCTTACGTTTTCAGTGGCATTAAGTACACTCACATTGTTGTGTACATCATTGTGTTTTTAATCAAGTTTATTGAAGTGTAATTTACATACAATAAAATACACACGTTTTAAGCATATGAGGTAATAAGCTTTGAAAAGTGTAAATTCCCATGTAACCATCTCTGCATCGAAATAAAGATTTCCACCTGTAATCCCAGCACTTTGGGAGGCCAAGGTGGACAGCTCACGAGGTCAAGAGATGAAGACCATCCTGACCAACATGGTGAAACCCCATCTCTACTAAAAATACAAAAATTAGCTGGGCATGGTGGCACATGCCTGTAGACCCAGCTACTCAGGAGGCTGAGGCAGGAGAATTGCTTGAACCCAGGAGGCAGAGGTTGCAGTGAGCCAAGATCATGCCACCGCGCTCCAACCTGGGCGACAGAGTGAAACTCCATCTCAAAAAAATAGATAGATAGATAGATAGGTAGATAGATAGATAGATAGACAGATAGATAGATCGATCGATCGATCGATCTCCGGCCTGGTGCGGTGGCTCATGCCTGTAATCAAAAAACTTTGGGAGGCCAAGGCAGGTGGATCACAAGGTCAGGAGTTCAAGACCAGACCAATATGATGAAACCCCATGTCTACTAAAAATACAAAAAAATTAGCCAGGCGTGGTGGCGCATACCTGTAATCCCAGCTACTCAGGAGGCTGAGGCAGGAGAATTGGTTGAACCTGGGAGGTGGAGGTTTCAGTGAGCCAAGATGGCACCACTGCACTCCAGCCTGGGCCACAGAGCAAGACTCTGTCTCAAAAAAATATAGATAGATAGATTTCCTTCATGTTCTTTTACAGCCAATTCCTCCTCCTCACCACCACCACCACCACCACCACCACCTTATGTAACAACCACTGATCTTATTTCTATCATCATACATTTATTCTGCACAATCTACACCTATATATATAAAGGGAATCATACAGTACTTAAAATTCTGAATTCAGCTTTCTTTCACTCAACGTAACATTTTTTCGATTACTCTCTACTATACTATTTCAAATATCAGAAATGTCCTTTTAATTGCTGAGTGGGTGAATACACAACAATTTGTTTACTATTTGCCTGTAGATGAAGTTCTGGGTTGTTTTTAGAGGCCATTACGAGTGGTGAATAAATCCACTCTGAATATTCATGTACAACTTTTTAACAGACAGATATTTTCATTTCTCCAGGCTGGGTGGTAAATGTAAAACTTTATAAGGAACTATCAAATTGCTTTTCTATAGTGGTTGGCTATTTTACATTTCTAACCACAGAGTAAGAGAGTTCCAGTGGCTCCACGTTTTCATTGATACTTGGCATAGTCAGACTTTTTAATTTTAGTCATTCTAGTGCTTATGAAGGGGTATTCATCATCTTAATTTACATTTTCCTAATGATTCATGATTTTGAATGTATTTTTATTAACTCATTGGACATTCATATATCTTCATGTTTCTCTTTTTAAAAATATGGTTATTTGTCTTTTCATTACCAAGTTATAAGTGTTCTAATGTGTAGGTCTAATTCTGGGTTCTCTATTCTTATCTATTGATCTATATGGCTATTCTCTGCCAATACCGTGCACTCTTGATTTCTGTAGCGTAGGTCTCCAAACTTGATTCTTTTTTTTCTCAAAATTGTTTTGGCTGTTCTAGGTCTTTTGCATTTCCAAATAAATTTTAGAATGAGCTTGTGAAATCCTACCAAAAAAGACTGGTGGGATTTGGACAGGGATTAAATTGAATCTACAGATCAATTTGGAGAGAATTGATATCCTAGTAATATTGAAACTTTCAGTCCATAAACATGATATATTTTCATTTACTTTGATTTTTTTTAAATATCAGCATGTTTTATGGTTTTCAATGTAGATTCTTTAAATAGTTTGATGTTACTATAAATTAAATTTTTTAGATGGTATCTTATTGTGGTTTTAGTTTTAATTTCCTAAATTACTTATAAGAATAGCCATCTTTTTGTATATTAATGACCAATCATGTATCTTTTGATACTTTTATTTAATTTTTATATGACTGGTTTTTAATTCTTTATGTCTTCTGAATGCTGATTTTTTACCAGTGATATGTGGTGCAAATAACTTTCCCCCATTCGTGGCTTGTCTCTTTCACTTTCTTGAAGATTATTTTCTGATTAACAGAAGTTTTTAATGTTACTGCAACAAGATATATAAATATTTTCCTCCATTGTTTATATCTTTTGAGTCATGTTTATAAAATATTTTCTTACCTTCATGTTTTCTTTTAAAGTTTTAGCCAAGCCTGGTGGCATGTACCTGTAGTTGCACCTAGTCGGGAAGCTGAGGCAGGAGGATCACTCGTGCCCAGGATTTGAGGCTGTAGTGAGCTACAATTGTGCCACTGTACTCCAGCCTGGGCAACAGAGCAAGACTCTATCTCTAAAATATAAATAAATAAAATTTTAAAGTTTTTATTTAATATTTAAGTCTTTAACTTTCTTGGAATTAACTTCTTTGTATGGAGCAAGAAAGGAATTCAATTTCATGATTTAAAAAATCTTTAGAGTCAGTAATCCCAGCATCAGTAATTAAATTATCTATAATTTTCCCACTGATCTGTTAAGCAACCTTCATTATGAATTATTTTACATGAACATATGAAATAAAATTCTCATATATTCACTGATTCATGTCTGGTTCTGTTTATTTTTTTGTCCATGAACTAAACTTCATTGTTTTAATTACTATGGCTTTGTAATAAGTCTCATTATCCAGAAGGACAAACTCTCTATCCATGTTCTTTATTTAGAAAAATTTGGCTTTTCTCAGCCCTCTCATCCTGCATAAAAATGTTAGAATCAGCCTGGAAAATGCCATGAAAACTTTGTTGGGATTTAATTAAAATTGTATTGACTGTACGGATTAACTTGGAGGGGTGGAAATGACCTATTTATACTAATGAGTTTTTCTGTCCATGAACGTGTCTCATTTTCAAACTCATCTTTTGATCTCCATCAAGCAACCCAATAGCTGGCCCAGAAAAGAAAGAAAAGGAGACATAGATGATTTGGGAGACCATCAAAACCATTTTTAAAATTTTTTTTCTTTAGTCAAAACCAGTTTAAACAAAACAAAGTTTTTTTCAATGTGTTTAATAATCAAGAAAACTTACAGAATCACTTTTATTTCTATTGTTATAGAAAAGGGTCCAAGTAAAGTGTTCATCTTAATCCCGTGAAAAATTTAGTTTTACAGATTTTAATTCATTGCAGTCTTAAGAAAAGATTAGGCCAGGCGCCGTGGCTCACGTCTGTAATCCCAGCACTTTGGGAGGCCGAGGCGGGTGGATCATGAGGTCAGGAGATGGAGACCATCCTGGCTAACACGGTGAAACCCCATCTCTACTAAAAATACAAAAAATGAGCCAGGTGTGGTGGCGGGCGCCTGTAGTCCCAGCTACTCAGGAGACTGAGGCAGGAGAATGGCGTGGACCCGGGAGGCAGAGCTTGCAGTGAGCCGAGATCGCACCACTGCACTCCAGCCTGGGCAACAGAGCGAGACTCCGTCTCAAAAAAAAGAGAAAAGAAAACATTAGTAAATTTACTGTTTAACATTTACATAAACTAACACAGTTTGAATTCATCATCAGTTCTCCTACGAGACACCAGTTTATGATACATAATATAAACAATGCATTTATTTTATTTTAGAGACAGGGTCTCACTCTGTCACCCAGGTTGAAGTGCAGTGGTGTGATCATAACTCACTGCAGCCTCAAACTCCTGGGCTCAAAACATCTTCCCAGAACAACCTCCCAGGTAGCTGGGGGTGGCCTGTGCCACTGTGTTTAGCAAATAATATGAACAATGTAACAGAAACATTTTTTGAAAAAGATATTTGGCATATGAAAAGATAAGCTATTGTTATGGTCTGAATGTATCCCCCCAAATTCATGTGTTGGAAACTCAATCCCCAATGCAACAGTGTGGGGAGGCAGGGTCTTTTGGAAGGTATTTAAGTCATGAGGGCTCTTCCCTAACGAATTAATGAATGACATTATTAAGAAAAGCTTGTTGGAGCAGGTTTGCTCTCTTCTGCTCTTCTGCCATGTGAGGGCACCGCGTTCCTCCCGTCTGAAGGATGCAGCATGCAAAGCACCATCTTGCAGGAAGAAACCAGTCCCTCACCAAATGCAGGCACCGTGATCTTGGACTATTCTTTATAAATTACTCAGTCTCAGGTATTATACTTAGTAGCACAAAATGGACTAAGACAGCTATCAAAGTTATGATCACTAGAAGAAAACTCTTCCCCTGATAAAACTGTCAGTGGCTTAAGAAAAAAAATTACCAGTCATATAAAGGAGGTAGTAGAAATGTATTCACTTTGAAGCATTTTTATCCTGCAACCTTGGATATAAGCACTATACTAATTAGAAGCCATCTGACACTCTTAAATGAGAAATGTTTATTTCTAATCTTAGTTAACTTTCATGGAGATCTTTTTGCCTATCAATGTCTCCTATCATGACACACAGCCCTGTGCAGAGGGACGGCATGGCAGGCTGTGTGTCCTGGATATGGCACCCCCTTCTAATTCTTGAACTTTCCATACCCCAGACAAATTGTAGGACTTCACATTCTTTCTCCATGGCTGGCCTTACTAATTTCTCCTGCTTGATTTCATGTTTGATTTATGGAAGATTTTGCTCAGAAACAGGAAATCATTAGGAAAGTGCTGATTTTGGGGAAAAACAGGGGTAAGAAAAGGATGTTTACCTAATCAAGGAGGAAGCCAGACTCAGTGATAAGCTGACAAAGGGAAGTGGTACGTCTAGATAATCTGGCCAACTGACTGCTGTGTGCACTTCCTGCCCCTTTCTGAGAGACCATAATTGACCTGAACATTTGCTTGGATAGGCTGAAAAGTAAATCAGAAATATCATCATAATTGGAGAACCAGGCTCTTACCGGTTGTGATCAACTCCTGAAAGGTCTTCATCAAAAGGCTTCCACCAGCCTCGGAAGACACTTTCATAAGGCTTGTAGTTATATAAATTCTAAGTACCTCACCCCAACTATTCATAACATCATCCCTCAACCTACAGAGAGCCTTTGCTAAGATAACTCGCAGAACAGCATGAAAATCTAAGATGACAAAATAAATGCACTAAAAAGCACTAATTCTCAATACAAAGGTAGCATCCAGAGGGCACATTTAATAAAGTGGACTTCCTAAGAGAAAGCACTCTTCCCGTAATTTTAATTGTTCAAATGTGAGGGAGGTCACAGAGGACTTTCCTGAATGGACTGGCGTATCCACCACTTTCTCAAGAGCACAGCCCGCATCTGATAGGCTAGAGATATGTGGCAAACTCTGTGTCTGTTTATTCTCTAAGAGTAGCGGCCAAGTCTCCCACCTCCACCTGACGCGCACTCATACGTTCACGTGGCTCATACCCACATTCCAATGGAATTAAACAGCAGTGGCCTATTATTTTATATCCTAACTGTATAATTCTAATACAGAAATTTCTCCAGGATTGAGTCTTCAATTCAATTACCACTGCTTTTGTCTTCATTTACTGGGACCAATAACAAATATCTTCCAATTATCAGTAACTCCAGCAGGTGACCTTGACATAAGGTCAATCTGATCATATTTTGCTCCTGCTTAAAAGTTCTTTGTTGGCCTCCGTCATGGAAAGATGAAGTCCAGATACTTTCTACTCTATCTGCTTTGCTTGGCCACATTCAACTTTATTTCTGACCTTCTGTCTTACATATTTTTTCTCAGCCACACTGAACTTCTCACCTTGCCTTATCAATTTATTTATGTTTTGTTTGTTTTTTGACTTTGCATCTGCTCTTCACCATAAATGGAATATCTTCCTTTACTCCTCAGTTTAGCAAGACCTAGTTCAAACATCATCCCCAACACAAAGACCTCCTGACATTTCCATCACCCTAAACCATCCCTCCTCTTAACTCCTGCATCGTATTTTATAAATTTTTATTAAGTTAAAAGGAAATTATGAGTTTATATGTCTAGGTTCTCTAGACAAGATGGAGGAAAAGGCAGGGTATAACGGTAGCTTCTTTTGCTGTGTCTGGGAAATCGTGCCATACCACTTAGAGAGATCTTTTTTGCTTTTATTTTTTTCTTTTTAATTTTATTTAACAGAGTGTCAGGCAAACATCACTTGGAAATACCTCAAATCTCTATCACACCTGAGTTCCGCTCAGTATCCTTTCTTTTTATTACTGAAGAAAACGGGCACGCTAATGCCTCGACTGTGTCATACTTTCCAGTTTCCAGAGAAAACACTCATTGAAAGCAGTTTGGCATGCAGACATTACAGCATTTATAGCAATGATAAATTGTTTCAGCATTGTTTCATTCCTCACAGAATCATCCATCATGAAATTACTCTGAGAGAAAGTTTTCCAGGGTGGGAAAGCAACTCAGTCAAACTTTTTCTTCAGCTGAATACCAGAATTTATTCTTTCTGCTTTATGGCTGTGATTTTTCTCATGAATAAGGAAGACAGTAAGGTCTTTGTCTTTAAGGCTGAGATTTAATGTATTCATACTTACTGAAAGGTGTCTGCCAAGTAAGCAAGACTAGGAGTCAGACAATATCTTGTTTCCAGTAAGTGAAAAGGAATGTGTGAATCTGAGAAAGAGCTGATACTTCAACTCTTAACACTGATTTGCCTTTGCCAAACCTCAGCCAGTTAACAGATGTGTGTGTGCAGCAGTGGAATATTAAGGAAGTTTTCTACAAGCTCAAATTATACAAAATAGTTGAGCTTTTATAGGTCTGGATTTTATAATTTACTCTGTTAATAACATCATACAAACACATTCATGAGTCTGTGAGGCATTCTCCCCATCTCCCTTTTCCAGTTGTGACTAACACTGAGCCAGTTGGCTCAGAGTGGAGATGTGCAAGTCATTTGGGCTCTGACACCATTTTTCAAAGTACTCAGACATTTTGCTCCAACTATATACACATTGCAAACAAGTCTCATTTCTAGGCATAAACATTGCTCAAATAAATGACAGTGACATCCATATAATGAAACATTATGCATCTACATACAAATCATATTTGAAAGACATCACATTTGAAAATTATATTTTGTGGTGTAGAAAAACATTCAAGTCATTTGAAAAGGCAGGGCAAACAATAGATGTTCAGGATGATTCCAATTTTTAAAAAAAATTTTTGTAGAGACGAGGTCTCCCTGTTTCTCCCAGGCTGGTGTCAAACTCCTGAACTCAAGAGATCCTCCCACCTCCCAAAGCGCTGGGATTACAGGCATGAGATTCCAATTTTTTAACAAATATATTGTGTAACCCAAGTTTACCATTCCTTTGAAAGGATCTGTTTTGTCTAAGAAGAATAATGGGACCAGGCGTGGTGGCTCATGCCTGTAATCCCAACACTTTGGGAGGTCAAAGTAGGGGGATCAACTGAGGTCAGGAGTTTAAGACCAGGCTGGCCAGCATGGTGAAATCCTGTCTTTACAAAAAATACAAAAATTAGCCGAGCGTGGTGGCACATGCCTGTAATCCCAGCTACTTGGGAGGCTGAGGCAGGAATATCGCTTGAACCCAGGAGGTGGATGTTGCAGTGAGCCGAGATCATGTCACTGCACTCCAGCCTGGGCAACAGAGCGAGACTGCATCTCAAAAAAAAAAAAAAAAAAAAAGGACAGGCGTGGTGGCTCACGCCTGGAATCCCAGCATTTTGGTAGGCCAAGGTGGGTGGATCACCTGAGGTCAGGAGTTCAAGACCATCCTGGCTAACCTGGAGAAACCCTGTCTCTACTAAAAATATAAAATTGGCCAGGTGTGGTGGTGGGCACCTGTAATCCCAGCTCCTCAGGAGGCTGAGGCAGGAGAATCACTTGATCCTGGGAGGCAGAGGTTGCAGTGAAGCGAGATCGTGCCATTGCACTCCAGCCTGGGCGACAGGAGCGAAACTCCATCTCAAAAAAAAAAAGACTAATGGAAAAGCAAAAGTTCTGTCTTAGGCCAGTCGTGGTGGCTCACGCCTGTAATCACAGCACTCTGGGAGGCTGAGGCGGGTGGATCACAAGGTCAGGTGATCGAGACCATCCTGGCTAACATGGTGAAACCCCGTCTCTACTAAAAACACAAAAAGTTAGCCAGGCGTGGTGGTGGGCGCCTGTAGTCCTAGTTACTCAGGAGGCTGAGGCAGGAGAATGGCGTGAACCCAGGAGGCTGAAATCGTGCCACTGCACTCGAGCCTGGGCAACAGACCAAGACTCGCCTCCAAAAAAAAAAAAAATGTTCTGTCTTAGGTCACTCCAAGTGACTTGCACTTACCTCTTGTAAGGGCAGTGGTTCTGCTGCAACTTTTCCCAGCTCAGCCACAGGCTACCTCTTCCCTACCACTCCTGAACCTAGTCCTCACAATTTACAGCTTCCTCTCCATGAACACTAGAGGTTGACCTAGGGCAAGCCTCACCTTGCTTGCTTGTCTTGTTCCTTTCTTATCCTTAACACCGCCACAAAAACAAACAAACAAACAAACAAAACCCTGTGTCAAAGGACTCCCCTGGTCAACGAATTTTTAGTACCTCCCGCATTCAGGTTTGCTGATTGCCTTGTAATTTTGGCCATTTTTTATAAAGCCTTGAAATTTAAAGTTTTATGTAGTCACATCTATTTATCTTTTCTTCTTTTGCTTCTTCTCTTATTTTAAACTTAGAAGGTCTCCCCTCTGATCTAGAGACTTAGTAGCCATTTTTATATACTTTTAGAGTGGTTTTTTATGGGTTCATTTTTCACCGTTAATTTAACTACTTGATCTATTTGCAATATTTTTCAAGTATATATGAGGAAGAGGCCAAGAGTGTTCCTTTTTTTCTAAATAACTAAAGTGCATAAATCTTTTTATCACATATTAAAGTTCCACATATCTTAGGGTCTAATTCTGGTCACTCTTATCTTTCATTAACCTATCTGTCTATTCTTATGCTAGGGATACTCTGTTTTGGTGGGGGGGCGGTGGGGGTTTGAAATAGTGTCTCACTCTGTTGCTCAGGCTGGAGTGCGGCAGCACATTCTCAGCTCACTGCAGCCTCCACTTCCCAGGTTCAAGCAATTGTCCTGCCTCGGCCTTCCGAGTAGCTGGGACTACAGGCATGTAGTCCCAAGCCCGGCTAATTTTTGTGTTTTTAGTAGAGACAGGGTTTCACCATGTTGGCCAGGCTGGTCTCGAACTCCTGACTTCAAGTGATCCACCCACCTCGGCCTCCCAAAGTGCTGAAATTACAGGCTTGAGCCACCGCGCCTCACCCAGGATACTCTGTTTTAACCGCTATGATTTTGTAATATGTTTTCAGTACCTAGCAAGGCTAGCTGCCTATCCCACCTAAATTACTATTTTTAAAAATTCTTACACAGTCTCACCTGTGTGCTCTTTCAAATGACCATCACAAAAGAAAAACATTAACACCCCTGAAAATTCACCAGAAGCAAAATAGAAGAAAAGGGTGTAATGACAAGTCACTGACTTCAAAACATGGCTATTGAGGAAGGAAACAAAAGATTCTGCCAGAGCATGGCAAGGCTTCTAATATCACTGTAGCCTCCCACCCACCAAGACTATACTAAAAAGAAGAGGATTGGACAAATTCCTGTGAGTTCTCCTCAACCTGAGGCAAAGAAGACTCAACAGGTAAGTATCCCAAGGGAAAGTCAAGAAAAAACCTGTCAGAGTACAGACTCCTGTCAGAGTACAAACTAGCATATATCAGGATCTCTCTGGAAGAGCTGATGGTTCCTAGGGGTTACTAGGAACCTGTGGACCTAGAGGTATTTCACCATGGGAATAGGATGCATGGCCAACGAGATGGGTTAATTTGTGGTACCAAACATTTAACAGCATTTCAGAAGAGAGAGTAAAAGCCAGGTTACCCAATAAAGGCTGCACAAGCCCCAGAGTCTGCTTCTATGCTCTCTTCCCTCCGTCTCAGAAAAGTGGAAAGAGAATGAGATTTCAGCTCTTGCTCTGTAGCTGGGAGGTGAGACAGGCAAGTATCAGAGATGACAGTCATGCTCACTGTATCAGAGCAAACAAAGTCTAGAAAGACCCATGTTCAACACAAGCAAGCTGGATCAGCCAGGTATACTACAGAAAAGCAACAGCAACAAAAAGAAACAAACAGCATGCCAAGAACCCAGTCTGGGAAATATATATATATTATATGTTATATATATATATATATATATATAAATAAAATAAGTTATATATAATATGTTTTATATATATGCACACTTGCTATACATAGGTTATCTATATTTGCTATATATATGTATCTATATACCAAAATTTAGAAAAACCCACAAAACTCACCATGAACTCCTGTTTTTTGAAGACTGTGATAAAAACATGAATAAAATAAAACAAGAGGAAGTTCAAAGATAAGAGGACAAAGCAACGGAATTTCCCAGAACACTGTTAAAGTAAGAATGGTGAAAGCAAGCATCCTTGTTTTGTACCAATTTTAATGGGGATTTATTTAGTGTTTTGCTATTAATTATAATGTTGGATATTATTTACAATTTGTTATTCTTTATCATACTAGGGAAATAGCATTCTATTTTTAAGTTACAGGTATTTTTGTTTGTTTTGTTTTGTTTTCAGATGGAGTTTCACTCTGTCGCCCAGGCTGGAGTAGTGATTCTCCTGCTTCAGTCTCCTGAGTAGCTGGGATTACAGGCGCCAGCCACCATGCCCGGCCAGTTTTTGTGTTTTTAGTAGAGACGGGGTTTCACCATGTTGCCGAGGCTGGTCTCGAACTCCTGACCTCAAGTAATCTATCAGCCTTGGCTGCCCAAAGTGCTGGGATTACAGGCATGAGCCACCGTGCCTGGCCTTAAGTTACAGAATTTTTTAAATAAAGAAAGATTGAGCGTTGACTTAACCTATTTCAGCTGGCATGAACAAACTATTCTGGAAGACCCTTATTTTCTTGCACCACACTACAAAGTACCTCAGTGCAGTCCTCAGAACTTGCCCACATGAAAGATGAGTGAGACATTTCATCATATTTTCTTTAAACAACCGGACTTTCTGCCACATAACAAATTGAATGACTCATTTTACAAAGGCAAGTTCTTCCATTACCGGTATTTACAGGATTGCTAACATTAAGGCTACAGGTTGTATAACTCTATCCCCCAATGTCTTGAAACTATAAAGAAAAAAAAGTCCAATGAAATTGGGGTTTATTTTTCATAACAGCATGGCTTTTGGTATCAGGCAGCTCTGGCTATGAATCTTTGCTCTACAATTTACTAGCTGCAGCTTTGAGCCAGTTAATTATCTTCTCTAAGCTTCGGTTTTCTTATCTAACAATGGGGTCAATGATATTTAATGTACAGGATGTTGTAAGGAGTAAATAAAATAATGTATTTCAAGCAGCTACTTCAAAATGATAATTATATTATTATTTCTATTTTTAAGATTATGATGTACCCAGTACAAAATAGAGAATAAATATTTACTGAATAAATCAATGATCTTTGTAAAGAATTCAAAGATGAAATACACAGTCTCTGTCCACAAGGGATTTCTAAGCTAGGAAGTTAATTGCTAATAAAAAATTGTAAGTGAAGCTAGGCTTTTAGGTTTGATCTTCTGGGGGCCTAATGACTTGACTCTATTATCCTGTTGCCAAGTCTTCTCCCTAACTAAGCCTGAGCTTGGTGCCTGGGCACAGTCACAGTATAATTTCCAACCCTGTGTACTTTTTATTTTTATTTATTTATTTATTTATTTATTTTGAGGCAGAGTCTTGCTCTGTCACCCAGGCCAGAGTGCAGTGGCACTATCTTGGCTCACTGCAACGTCTGTCTCCCAGGTTCAAGTGATTCTCCTGCCTCAGCCTCTCAAGTAGCTGGGATTACAGGTGCATGCCACCACAACCAGCTGATTTTTGTATTTTTAATTTCACCATGTTGGTCAGGCAGGTCTCGAACTCCTGACCTCAAGTGATCTGCCCACCTTGGTCTCCCAAAGTGCTGGGATTACAGGCATGAGCCACTGCACTCGGCCCCCTGTGTACTTTTTAGATGTACATAAAAGAAATAAATTCAAGCTAACTTACATTAAAAGGAGAGATGGCATAAGAATACAGGAACTGGTGTCTTATGGCACCCGTGGGTTGGGATACGGTTAAATCTCAGGAAGGACAGAACCAAAAAGTAGAAAGCATCCAAGATCTCTCTCTCTCTCTCTTTGACTTTCAATTCTGTTTCTCTCAAATCCTCTACCTTTCTCACAGCTGGGCCTCTTCTTCTTCTACACCGCAAGGCAGAAGGACCCATGAATCCTGAATCTGCATGTTTTACATCCATCCTAATTCATATTCCTGGAGGAATCTGGTCAGCCCAGTATCTTAGCCCATTTTGTGCTGCTATAGCAGAATACCACTGACTGGGTAATTTATAAAGAACAGAAATTTGTTGGCTCACAGTTCTGAGGGCCAGAAAATCCAGTGGCTCAGACTTATAATCTCAGCACTTTGGGAAGCCAAGGAAGGAGGACTACTTGAGCCCAGAAGTTTGAGACCAGCCTGGGCAACATAGCAACACCCTAATCTCAAAAATAAAAATAAAAAAATGTCTGCAGAAAATGTCCTAAATTTGCTGGAAGACCTATATTTATAGATTCAAGAAGCTTAATGAACCCTAAAATAGGTGAAAGTTGAAAACACCCAGACACATCATAATCAAACTATTGAAAATCAGAGGTAAAGAAAGCATCTTGAAAGCAGCTGGAAGAAAAAATGATAAATTACACATAAGGGAAAACTATGACTGCAGGTTTCTCATCTGAAACCACAGAGCCTTTGAGATAAACGGGGGAAAAAAAAAAATATATATATATATATACACACACACACCATGGGTCCCAGAAGACAGAGACATCTTTAATGCGCTGAAAAAACTGAACTAAATAAAATAAACTGCTAAAGAAAGCATTATCAACTCAGAATTCTATATCCAGCAAAAATATATTCCAGGAAAGCAGAAAAGATGAAGGCATTCTCGGATGAAGAAAAACTAAGAAAATTCATCGTCAACAGACTTGCTTTAAAATAAATGCTAAATAAAGTTTTTCAGGTTGAGGAGAAATCACACCAGAGAGAAACATAGAACATTAGAAATTAATAAAGAACAAAACAAACGATGAATATCTGAATAAGTATTTTTCTACTCTTAAATTCTTTAAAATATATATATGACTGTTGAATGCAAAAATCATAACATTGTCTATAATGTTTCAATGTGTATAGATGTAATACATATGACAACTATAACATAAAAGAAAATGGATAGAGGAACTACTACGATTATAAGCCTTCTACGGTTTACTGGAAGTGGCAAAATATTAACTCTATGTATACTGTGAAAAGTTAAGTACAATGTAATCCCTCAAGCAACCACTAAAAAATACCACAAAGAGATATAGGCAAAACCCCAATAAATAAATTAAGATAAAATATTATGAAATATTTAAATAATCCAAAAGAATTCCGGAAAGAGAATAAAACAGAAGTGGTGAATAGCAAACAAATAAAATGGTCATCCATCTTAAATTCAACAATTTTATTAAATATAAATTGTCTAAACACCAATTAAAAGACAGATATTTTTAGACTGGATAAAAATGATACCCAACTACATGCAGTCTATAATAAACACATTTTAAATACAATAATATAGATATATTTAAAGTAACATGATGGAAAAAAATATACCATGAAAACACTAATCAAAAGAAAGTTGACCGAGCATGATGGCTCATGCCTGTAATCCCAGCACTTTGGGAGCCCGAGGCAGGTGGATCACAAAGTCAGGAGTCTGAAACCAGCCTGACCAATATGGTGAAACCCCGTCTCTATGAAAAATACAAAAATTAGCCGGGTGCAGTGGCATGCGCCTGTAGTTCCAGCTACTTGGGAGGCTGAGGCAGGAGAATTGCTCACGGCAGAGGTAGCAGTGAGCCAAGATCATGCCACTGAACTCCAGCCTGGGCCACAGAACGAGACTCTGTCAAAAAAAAGAAAGAAAGAGAGAGAGAGAGAAAGAAAGAAAGAGAGAGAGAGAGAAAAAGAAAGAAAGAAGGAAGAGAAAGAAAGAAAGAAGGAAGGAAGGAAGGAAGGAATGAAGGAAGGAGGGAAGGAAGGAAGGAAGGAAAGAGAGAAAGAAAGAAAGAGAAAGAAAGAAAGAAGGAAGGAAGGAAGGAGGGAAGGAAGGAAGGAAGGAAAGAGAGAGAGAAAGAAAGAAAGAGAAAGAAAGAAAGAAGGAAGGAAGGAAAGAGAGAGGGAGAGAGGGAAAGAGAGAGGGAGAGAGAGAAAGAAAGGAAGGAAGAAAGAAAAGGAAGTTGAGTGCCTGTGGTATTTTTAGACAAAGTAGACTTCAGAGCACAGAAAATTATCACAGATAAAGAAGGACATTACATAATGATAAGAGAGTAAATGCACCAAGAAGACATAATACTAAATGTGTATGTATCTAATAATAGAGCGCTAAAATATATGAAGCAAAAGCTGACAGAACTAAAGAGAATTGGACAAATCCACAATTATACTTCAAAGCATCACAGGACCATTAATCCTGAAATCTTGACCTCAGTTTCTCTCAGGCCTCTTTTGGCCTCAGTTGACTCTTTCCGTGCCTCTGGTTCCACAAAGGAATAACCCTGCCCCAGAGAATTTAGGGTAACTGTGAAAGCGTGTTCTGTGAGGAGCCCACCCCAACCAGATGTGAGACTGTGAGCATGGCCAGACTTTAGCTACTTGCTGAAATTTTAGAAAAAATCAATAAGAATTTTCCAGCTATGTCTCTCTGGGAAACTCAAGAAAGCTCAAACACAGCATTAAGAGTTTGTTGTGGACAGGTATTATTTTGCATCTATCATCCATTCTCCTACTTCTGATAACAGTGTCCCAATTTCGCCTTAGGGAAAATACCTCTACATACCCCTAGCTTAAGCTGCAATTAAGTCAATATGAATATTTCATCTTCCTGACTCAGTGATTGGTCAGAAACAGGCACACAACTCAGCTAGAGCAATGAGATGCAAGGTTATACTTGCTGGGGCATCTGGGAAACAGAGCTTCCTCTCTCCTCTTTGGGCATCACCAGAAAACATGATGTCCATTTAGCCAGATGGTGTGGTGTGGGGATACGAGAGCTGGGCAGGCCACAGTCTTTTTGATATCAGGAGGGAAACCCTAGAACTATACTGTGTAGCGCCTGAGGGTAAAGCCTTCGCTGCGGAAGGCAGAACAGAAGGACATACAGAAAAGGGTCTTGATTGTTTTGAGCTTTGGTTCAAACCTTATCTAAAGACAGAACAACTCTGGTAATTTCTATTATGCAAAGGAATAAATGTTTCCATTTTTCCTTTATTTTTCTTGCTTACAGTAGTTTGCATAATATTTTGGGTTTTCTGTTGTGAATGACATTCACAACATAGAGTTCTGACTAACACAAGGCTTACTCTCCCCTCTTCATCCCTCTCTAAACCTCATATCTATCTTTCTCAAAAAATAACAACAAAAGTGGAGGTGGGCAGATCACAAGGTCAGGAGTTCGAGACCAGCCTGGCCAATATGGTGAAACCTCGTCTCTACTAAAAATACAAAAATTAGCCTGGCATGGTGGCAGGCACCTGTGGCCCCAGCTACTCAGGAGGCTGAGGCAGGAGAATCGCTTGAACCTGGGAGGCAAAGTTTGCAGTAAGCTGAGATTGTGCCACTGCACTCTAGCCTGGCAACAGAGCAAAACTCCATATTAAAAAAAAAAAAGACAAAGTTTTATATGTGAAAAAAATAATACTTAATGATTAGCAATACACATATAAGAGAGAATTATTCAGAATTTAAAACTGTAAGCAAAAAATGGGTTTTTTAATTTATATATTGATAGAGAATGCTATTTACTCTGTTTTTGCTAAAATCTTTGAAGAACATCACTGGAGTTATTGTCTCCTGAGAGAATGTTTACCACCATCAATTACCTCAACCTGTAATTCTTAAAGAACAAGAATAAATTCAGGAGGCCCAGTCTTCCCTGACCCTGTTGGTACTCAAGGAAACAATGGCTTCAGAATTTCTCCATGGGTTTTGCATTTCAGGCTCAAGCTACCTTCTTGATGGAAAATTCTTTAAGTGTTCTGAAAAATCACAGTCATCCCTAACTTCAGTGGAAAAGATTCATATTGTCCAGCTGAACAAGGATTGATACTTAAAACCAAGGATTTCCTAAAATGAAAATGTTTCTGTGGATAAAGCTGGTTACATGCAGAGATTGGAATGGAGTTAATTCTGGGTGGATATGGGATTCAAGAGATTGGTCTTCATGAGGCATTTATCAAGGATCTGCAAGGGATTCAGAGGTGAAGGAAGCACAGTCCTTCCTGGGCAGTTGCCTCTAGCCTGGTGAGAGGTGTTCCTCACACCCAGGACTCTCATCCATGGCAAGAAAAATTGAGATATCGACTGGGCATGGTGGCTCACGCCTGTAATCCCAGCACTTTGGGAGGTCGAGGCGGGTGGATCACCTAGACCAGGAATTCGAGACCAGCCTGGCCAACATGACAAAACCCCATTTCTACTAAAAATACAAAAATTAGCCATGTGTGGTGGAATGCGCCTGAAGTCTCAGCTACTCGGGAGGCTGAGGCACAATAATTGCTTGGACCCAGGAGAAGGAGGCTGCAGTGAGCCAAGATCGTGTCACTGTACTCCAGCCTGGGTGACAGAGTAAGACTCCATCTCAAAAAATAAAAATAAATTTAAAAAAAGGTGGATATTACATCAGAGAAGCTCCTGGCCAGCTGGCCTTGAGGAACAGGGATGCGTTCAGCACTTAGAGACGGAGTTGGCTTTCCCAGCTGGAGGGAAGCATGAGAAGGGACATAGGTAAGAGGAAGTAGAGTAGTGCAGGGGCCATTGAGTAGTAGTCCTTCCAAGACAGGACTTCATTATAGAGCCACTTTCTCTGAGGGAGCTCTGCTTAGGAGGAGGTTTTAATTCATAAGGAAGGCAAATTCAATGGCTCTCAGGTGAGGCGGGCAACAGACACCTACCAACACTCCAAAGAGAACATGTACTTCTATAAAAGGGCACAGTCTAGCGAACAAAGTCCACAGCTCTGGGTTTGATTTCTAGCACTGTCACTTAATACTTGTGTGACCTTAGACATTCACTTAACTCTCTCAGCCTCAGGATACAATATGTAAAAACAGGAGAAAGCTTGTTCCCTGTGCCTTATAGGATTGATATGAGCTTCAGGAGAGACAGTGGGCACAAAATAGCATTGTCAACTACTTCTTTCTAGTCAGTTATCTGGTCATGTTTGTGAAGCTCCCCAGGACTGGGAACATAGCATACGATTTTTGTAAAGTTACTTGATGAATGAATGAATAAATGAATGAGTAAGTGAGTGAATAATATCTAAAAGCCTCCAACTAAATAATAATCAACTTCCTAACTGTACTGAAAGCCTTTAATTGACTTTGGGGCTGTTTGGCCTGGAAGAGGCTCTGAGTTAGTGGTGATCAGTTGGTGTCATGGTAGAGAAGAAAGCCTGTGAAGGTGGAGTCATTGTCATTATCAGCATAGAGTCCATTACGCTCTCCTTCCCCATACACCTGGAGCCAGACTTGGTCGCCCACCTCCAGATGCAGGAGCACAGAGCCGGAGGCCTGGTCCACATTATTTTCCTGGTACTGATCATAGGTGAAGAGCATAGCCTTGTCCTTCTTGAAGAGGCTGACCTTCACATCTTTCATATAGACTGTGATGTGGTAGGCAAAGTAGTACAGCCCAGGAATGTTGCAGTGGAATTTACCAGTGGAGCCATCATAGTGGTTTTGCTGATTGTAGAAGATCTTGGTAAAGCGAATGGGCATGTTGGGGACAGTAACGTAAGTCTCCAATCCCACACTGAATGCTGAGCGGTATACATAGGCACCTTCTCCAGGTTCTCCTTTCCTGCCTTGGATTCCCGGAAAGCCTCGGGGACCTTCAGCCCCGGGTACTCCAGTTTCACCGATGTCTCCCTTAGGACCAATAAGACCTAAGGAATGAGAAGACCTCAGTGACTACAAAGAACAGAACTCCTGCCTAGGTTGGTTACAACCTAAATTACCATCCTGTGGCTCCCACTCACAACCCTCTTGACTTATAGAGCAAGAAACCAATAAGAGCTCCCAAAAGGAGAGAGGTGTTACCTCCTCCTTCTATGTCTCCCACAGACAGGGAGCCTCCCATAAATTCAACTCCATCTTTATCTCCTATAGGTCTCTATCATAGACCCTCCACCCTGCCAGCCCTTTATGTGCTGGCACCATCAACCCTGGTTTTGCAATTCTACCGCCTCCATCTAGGATGTCTCTCCTCCTCTATTCTGCCTACCCATCATTCAAGGCCTAGCTGAAGCTCTGCCTCCTCCTTGAAGCTTTCATTCTTCATCAGATCCACGGTGAGTACATTTTCTCTATGCTCCATACTTTGAATACTTGTTCACATTCAGTTTGACATTTTTAGAGTAGACTTTCTTGTAGTAACCACCAACAGAGCCTTGCACATTAGACATCTTACCTAGATCAAGAGTTCCCCAAAGGCAGGACTGTGCCCTTCGGGGGGTGTGCAGTAAATGTGGTTGAATGCCACTGGATGAAATGGAAGTTAAGCAGACAGAAAGAGGAATCAGAATATGAATGTATTGGGAATAGGGATGAGGGTGAAGATGGGAAAGGGGATGGAAAAGGAGATGCAGATGCAGCAAAGCCAAAGTCCTGGTTATAGAGGCACCACCTATTCTCATCCTTGGAAAACCAACCCCAAATCACTTCAGGTTGCTTATGGTTAACATAAAAAAGCCTTGCTTTCTCCCTGTGTCTAGGCCTTAGTTATTAATGAATGCCTTCATATAGTTTATATCAGTCTAGGAGGTCTGTGATGAAAGAGGGCAGAAACATTCTTACCTGGATCTCCTTTCTCACCCTTCTCGCCAGGGATGCCATCTCTGCCATCACGGCCTGGGGCCCCATTATGGCCTGGATGCCCTGGGATGCCCGCCATCCAACCTGTGCAGGCCCCCTTGGGCAGAGGAAGCAGGACTCTGGGCCCTTGAGTCGTGGTTTCCTGGCCATGACTGGGCAGAGCTAATAGCAGTAGAATAGCTCCCAGCAACAGCATCCTGAGCCCTGGAATCCATATGTGCACGGTCAGCCATGGAGAGACAGACCCCACACAGCACACCCAGTTGGGACCTACAAACGGCTCTGTCCATCTCAGCAGAGCCCACTTCTAGGAGCTGCTTTCTCAGTATTCAACTCTTCCAGGAAGACTTTTCTGAATATTGCAACCCACCTTGATCTCCTTCTGCCCTGAAATTTGTAATACTTAGCATTACTCCCTGTGTGTAGTCTCCTTTCCTCACCAAGATTATGAATTCAGTGATTGCACAGATGACACTCCTCTAATTTTCCCATATCTGAGCACAGGACCAAGCACAGGGAAAGCTCCAAGAGTCGACTTGCCAAGAATCCATCCTTGGGTTTCCCAAGTACGATGACACAGATTGCTCCATTCAATGCTAACCAGCTTCTCTCCTCTGGCTCCTTTCTTCCTTTTCTTTCCCCCCTTTTCTCTCATTTTCTGTGTCTATTCCTCCTTCTTACTCTCTCATTCTCTTTCTTCCTCTACCCCTCTCCTGGGGCACATGTTTGATTATTTGTTATATTACATTTGCACACATGCACACACACACACACACACACACACACATAGAGAGAGAGAGAGAGAGAGAAAGAGAGAGAGAGAGGGAGGGAGAGACTCACCTTGAATTAAGCAGACAACAAGAGACACATCATCCCATGAACATATCCACTGGCCCTTTGTTTGCCTGGGCCATCTTTAGCTGCCCCTCCTCCCTTGTCTAATCTCTATTCAGCTTTCAGGACCCAGTTTGGACGTCATCTCTTTCAAGAAGTCCTCCTTGTTCTCCATCTCACTCCTTGGCTGGTTCTTTCCCCTCTGTGTTTCTCTAGTGCCCTGGTAATATGGTTTGGGTCTGTGTCCCCACCCAAATATCACGTCGACACGTGTTGGAGAAGGGGCCTGGTAGGAGTTGACTGAATCATGGAGGCAGACTTCCCCCTTGCTGTTCTCATGATAGTAGGTGAATTCTCACAATATCTGGTTGAAAGTGTGTAGCACTTCCTGTATATTCTCTCTCTCTCTCTTTCTCTCTCTCTCCTGCCGCTGTGTGATGTGCTTGCTTCCCCTTCGCTCTTTCTTCCACCATGATTGTAAGTTTTCTGAGGCCTCCCCAGCCATGCCTCCTGTACAGCCTGTGGAACTGTGAGTCAATTAAACCTCTTTTCTTTATAAATTACCCAGTCTCAAGTAGTTTTTTACAGCAGTGTGAGAATGGATTATACACCTGGCTTAGCTCTATTATTGCACTCTGCTGTAATTTCTGTTTTGCTCACCCACTTCTCCATTAAACAGCAAGTACCAGGGGACAAAGACTAACACACTAATAGCAGAATAGGGACTAAATAAGTACTTTTATAATGAGGAAAAGAAATCATGAGAGAGCCAGATAAAGGAAGGGAAGGAGGAAGGAAAAGAAGAAAGGAAGATAAAAAGGAAGAGTGGAAGAGGGAAGGAAGGAGGGAGGGGGGAACATATTTGAAATACGTATTCTGGAGCCCTAGCAAAGAGCTCAAGTGGCACAGGTAGTCAAAAGCCTCCCTGTCTCAAAATCATTCTTTGATATCCCCCTCCCAGAAAAGGGCCCAATACAGGTATAGGGACTTTTATCCCCTCTCAGATTCTGCCTCTGATCTTAGGGGGATCTTAGGCCCCCACCTCTGATTGCTGAGGTCTTAGTCTTCCCACACTCACCAAGGAGTTGTGAGAAAGCATCTCACAGAGAGAAATAGGTCCTAGGATCCTGGATTAGAGGCATCACTAAGACCCTCTGTGGGTTAATGTGGTTAATCCCAAGAATCTGATTCTAAACAAAGCGTAGTCCATGTACTTTATTTTACCTTAAAGATTCACTATTTTTCATCAGTCTGCTTGTTTCGTCTAGATTATATGAAGTCTCCAGAATTAGGTTTGTCTTCAGGACAACTGAAGTTTTGTTGAAGATAAACCTACTCCTCTGTGAGGGATGGAAGAAAGACCGTGATTGGCAATCTCACCCCAAAAACATGGGCCTGGTATCTGGAATCCCACTCCTATGCCCCATCACCTGGGGCTCTATACTGCCCTCTTCACGTGGCACAACCCACTCATCTTTCATCTTTATCATGTATATGAAATAAACTTTGTATATACATATAAACTATATGTATATATTACATATACAGTTCATTAAAAATAATAGTTATATAGTTCTTTGGACATGACAGAAAAGAAAACAATCCTCAACTCCAAGAATGTCTCTGTTTATTTTTAAACATAGTGGAAATCATACTTTATGTAAAACTTTATTCCTCTATTTTGTCTTTGGCATTTTCTAGTTTTTATAATCACTATTTTTAATGTCTCAGAGTGAGTGCTAGTCTAGTAAGTGGATATAATCAATATGTATTTGACCATTTATATTTCATCAAACTTTTAGCATATTTTCATTTTAAAATATTATTTTATATTCTGTAAGAAATTATACTTTGATTTTTAAATAATATTTTAAATATCCTTAGGTATGTAGCTTTCCCCAGGATTATTATTCTGTTATGGCAGATTCCCAGAAGTAAATTACTGGACCAAAAGGTATGTACATTTTTAAGTCTCCTGATACGTATCCTCACATGGCAGCATATATTATACTGCCAACCAGTAGTACATTAGTGTGTGTATAAAAGGGTATCCCTTAACTACCCTCATCAGCTTTGGGTATTATAAAAAACATTTGTGTGTTGTCAGTTTAGTGAGCAAAAGAAATAATGGTACCCCACTGTTCTAGTTTGCTTCTTTTTTTTTTTTTTTTTTTTTTTGAGAGAGGATTTCACTCTGTCACTCAGGCTGGAGTGCAGTGGCACAATCTCAGCTCACTACAGCCTCCATCTCCCAGGTTCAAGCGATTCTCATGCCTTAGCCTCCCAAGTAGCTGAGATTACAGGCATGCACCACCACACGTGGCTAATTTTTGCATTTTTTAGTAGAGACGGGGTTTCACCATGTTGGCCAGGCTAGTCTCAAACTCCTGACCTCAGGTGATCCGCCTGCCTTGGGCTCCCAAAGTCCTGGGATGAAAAGCATGATCCACCACGCCCAGTCCTTGCCTCTAAGTGTTAAATAGTTCTTATTCATGCTAAGATTTAGTAAGTATTCAATTTTCTTCTGTTTTTTTTTCTATTGTTTGGTATAGTTAAAATTTCACTTTTTAATGTAGCTCTGATTTTTTGTTTTGATGTAAGCTATGACCTAAGGTACTCAAATGATTTCTCCCCACTTGAAGACTAGCTGTTACAACACCTTTAATTGCATTAATTTTTTCTCTCACTATAGATCTGATGCATCATTTATCAAATATCAAGTTCTAATATGATCTTATATGTAAAGTAACCATTGAGAATGAAATGGCAGACAGAGAGAAGAGAGACAGAAACAGCAACAGAAACAGGTGCAATCAGACTCAGGTGCTGCCCCTTTAGGTGTCATGAATCTTTATTTAAGACCCATTACCATCATTTATATGTACATTTGTCGCCCTCTACTGAATTTGAAGAATTCAGGAGATTGTTCTCAATAGCTGCTGGAAATAAAATGAGAAACAGCTTAGGTTTGACTAGTCTCAAGATAAGAAAAAAGAGGTGAGCTACATGAGAAGCCAAGGGGAGACCAGCAAAGCCCCTTTTGCATTTTAGGAGAATTCTTGTTCTGAGACTTTACAGATTTTATGCATCTTTAAATTTCCTCACTGCTTGTCACCTCCGCCCTTTCGTATTATGGCTTTGGCAATAAAACTCCTGAGAAGAACTTTGAGCTCCATGCATGTTTTTCTCCAGAAATGGGAAGAATCTGTGAGGCGCCATCATTTTCTGCTGGGAAACAGGAGGAGAGAATCCAGAATATGTGAAGGCCCCAGAGATAAAGGGTGACAGGGGGCTTACCCCAAACCTTGGACAGAGGGCAAACTCAGGGGTCTCTGGAGTTTTCTGGCTCCTCCCTCTTTGTTAAAAATAAAGATCCCTTTCTCCTACCCTAAGGGAACACTGTTTGTCCCCACACTTCAGTATTATGGACAGATTTCTCCACTAATAGGTGCAATCAGCCTGGGTTTCATGACAGTGGCATGGGGTAGAGGTGCTGAAAATACAAGAGTGGGATGAGCACAGGAGCCTTGGAAGTTTCCAAGACCAAGAATGGACTCTGATTGAGAAAGAAAGTTGCATTCCAACTTAATTCTGGGTGGGAAACCAGCAATTAATAACAATTGAAGATCAGTGCAAACGTGCCTAATTTTCAAAAAAAAATTTCAAAATTATTTGTGTTCTTTTTTATTTTACTTATTTATTTATCTGGAGATGGAGTCTTGCTCTGTCGCTAGCATCTTGCGCTCTCCAAGTCTCAGGTTCTCCTACACATTAGAGGCAAAATCAGGGCTTTGGGAAGATTAAGTAAAATAAGTTTTGAAAATGCCACATGAAAATGATACTCCAAGGAACCCTCACCCATGTCAGCATTCTCATGTTCCTCATCTCACATAATCCCGTTTAGCGGATTAGGAAGCTGAGTCTAAAAAGCTCTGTGTAATGCTTTCAGAGGCACCGTGATGTGATGGAAAGCTCACTGATCTGGAAGTCAGAACAGAGTCTCTCAGGGATCGTTTCCTTAATCTCTCAGTTTCCTCATCTCTAAAGTGGGGGTCATATATATAAAATGACAAACATATAAAAACATCTATTTTTTTAGATATTGCCATTGTTACACTTTGCTTGTTACCCTTCCTTCCTTCTTTCCTTTCTTCCTTCCTTCTTTTCTCTCTCTCTCTTTTTTTTTTTTTTTTGTTTTTGAAGTGGAGTCTCACTTTGTGGCCCAGGCTGGAGTGCAGTGGGACCATCTTGGCTAACTGCAACCTTCGCCTCCTGGGTTCAAGCAATGCTCCTGCCTCAGCCTCCCAAGTAGCTGGGATCACAGGCGTCCACAACCACACTTGGCTAATTTTTTGTGTTTTTAGTAGAGATGGGATTTCACCATGTTGGCCAGGCTGGTCTCAAACTCCTGACCTCAAGTGATCTGCCCGCCTTGGCCTCCCAAAGTGCTGGGATTACAGGCATGAGCCACTGCGCCCGGCCTGTTACACTCTATTTCTATCAGAAAAAAATTATTACTAAGTAATAGTGAGTACTATGATCTAAAACTCAATTATGCCTATAAAGAAAACTTTTACATGGATCAACAAGCTAAATCTCAAGTGTCACAATTCTTTGCCTTTGTAAAATGCTATTTATTGTGTCCCTGTGGGCTTAGCATGGCACTGAAAGTTCCTAAGTCTCAAGTCTGGTTATGTGTCATTTAGTGACTCAGGAATCTGCTTAATTGTTTTTGGTCACAAAGCTTTTGGCAACGAAGGAGTGATGCAGCTAAGCGCACCCTTGAAGTGTCATAAAAAAATTGAGATTGTATGATTAGCTGTACAGTTAGAGCAATAAAAAATCCAGGCAAACCTTCTGATTCGCCATAATCAATTTAAGATTTCTTAATATTTCTTTCCTGGCAGCATACAAAAAGGCAAAATTAATAAATAGCCTAGTTGTTGTATAACAAATTTTGTTACTTTTTATAAAACAAAGAGATCTATTTTATCTGTATTAAAATTAAAAATTTTGTGGACTTTTAAAAATTTTAAAAATGCTATTTATAAAATCCTTTCCTCACCTAGTGTCTCATTCAATTCTCACAATCATTTTGAGAGACAGGATAGGGTAGAATAGGGAGCACGGGCTCTATGGTCTTGGTGCTTAGACACAAATCATTTGTTCTGACCTGTAATGCGTTTCAGTGTTCTGTTTGTTGGAAGATCAAATGGTGTAGTCCATGTAAAATGCTTAGAATGGTGTCTGGCACATGTCAGTGCTCAGTAAATGTTAGTGATGAGTGTACCCATTCTACAGATGAGGAAAGGGGACTTCAGAAAGGTCAAGTGGCTTGTCCAAGATCCCAGAGCTACACACAGAGGAGCTGGAAATTAAACTCTGGTCTTCAGAACCCAATAACAGACTCCTAGACACAGTCCAGGAGGACAAAAGTATCGTAGTCACACATCCCGCCTTTCAATATGCCACCCCATGGGGTGAGGGATACAAGAAAAAAGTAGCATAAAAAGACTTCCACTGTAATCCCAGCACTTTGGGAGGCCAAGGTGGAGGATCTCCTTAGGTCAGGAGTTCGAGACCAGCCTGAACATGGTGAAACCCTGTCTCTACTAAAAATACAAAATTAGCCAGGCGGGTGTTGCATGCCTATAATCCCAGCTACTCAGGAGGCTGAGGCAGGAGAATTGCTTGAACCTGAGAGGAGGCAGTTGCAGTGATCCGACATTGCGCCATTGCGCTCCAGCCTGTGCAACAAGAGCAAAACTCCGTCTCAATTTAAAAAAAAAAAAAGAAAGAAAAAAGACTTCCAGATTATGAAGCAAGTGACCTGGCTTCTAGTCTAGGCTTCACCTAACTCTCTGGGTGAATTTCCAGCCTCCATCCAACCTCCCCAACTTCATGCTCTTTGCCTATAAATGTGAGATAGAAATCCTCATTTAACCTATTTCACAATAGCATTGTGAGAACCAATTGATAGAAAGTATGAAGAAGTATTTTATAAACCTATAAAGTGCTCCACACATAAGTGAAGAGAAAGGAAGCAAACAAATATGCATGGACCACTGCTATATAGCCTTCACCCCTTTAACCTCAATTTGACCACACAACTCCCGGAGGTAGGATGCAATTCCCACAGAAGAAATCCAAGGACCAAACAGGTTCAGTAATTTCTGCCCAAAGATAACAAGTAAAAGAGGGCAGAGGTGCGATCTGAAGTCCAAATCACTGTACTGGCTTTCTCCTGCACTGGCTTTCCTGGCAAACCTCGCACAGGCATGGATTCATTTGCTTTTAAAATTATACCAGCGGATGACCATGATGTTCTCGGGATCCTAAAGGGCCATACTGTGATCGTTTATCTTCATGTTAAAGTGTATGAGAAGTTTCACTTTGACCTACTGGAATTTCAGTTGCAACAGCAGAATCCTGTGAAATGCAAGGACAGGGTCCCCTCTGGGACTGGCAGGAGCCAGAGCTGTATGGGGAAAAGAGGTCACCAAACCTGGTGCCAACTCTTCCAGCAGAAAAGGGCATTAAAGCACACAGAATTGGCCAGGCACGGTAGCTCACACCTGTCATCTCAGCACTTTGGGAGGCTGAGATGGGTGGGTCACATGAAGTCAGGAGTTCAAGACCAGCCTGGCCAATATGGCAAAACCCTCTCTCTACTGAAAATACAAAAAAATTAGCTGGGGGTGGTGGCGCCTGCCTGTAATCCCAGGTACTCAGGAGGCTGAGACATAAGAATTGCTTGAGTCTAGGAGGCAGAATTTGCATTGAACTGCACTCCAACCTGGGCGACAGAGCAAGACTCTGTCTCAAAAAAAAAAAAAGTATACAAAATCCTCAAATGTCAGAGCCAAAAGGAGCCCCAGAAATCACCTCACCCCTGCCTTGCTTTTACAAATGGGAAGGCTGAGGGGAAGGGGTAGGAATGCACTTATTAGAACCTTATAGAAGCCAGTTCCCATGCTAGATTTTACACGTTATTTATTTTCATCTTTACAATAACTCCATGAAGGAAGGAAATGACCCCAACTTCAGAGATGAGGAAACTGACAGATCAAGGAAATGATCCCTCAGAGACTCTGTTCTGACTTCCTAACCAGTGAGCTTTCCATCACATCACGGTGCCTCCGAAAAAGCACTACACGGAGCTTCTCAGACTCAGCTTCCTAATCCACTAAATGTGATCGTGTGAGATGAGGAACATGAGAACACTGACACTGGCGCGAGTTCTTTGGAGTGTAATTTTCATAAGATATTTTCAAAATTTATTTTACTTAATCTTCCCATAACCCTGCTTTTGACTCTAACGTGTAGGAGAACCTGAGACTTGGAGAGGGAAAGATGCTAGCTAATTCAACCACTGGATTGAATTATATCAAACTCCCATTTTTAAAAGTCAAAATGGGCCAGGCGCAGTGGCTCATGCCTGTAATCCCAGCACTTTGGGAGGCCGAGGTGGGTGGATTACCTGAGGTCAGGAGTTTCAGACCAGCCTGGACAACATGGTGAAATCCCGTCTCTACCAAAAATACAAAAATTAGTCACGCGTGGTAGCAGGCACCTGTAATTCCAGCTACTTGGGAGGCTGAGGCAGGAGAATCACTTGAATCTGTGAGGCAGAGGTTGCAGTGAGCTGAGATCGCGCCACTGCACTCCAGCCTAGGCGACAAGTGTGAAACTCTGTCTCAAAAAAAATAAAAATAAAAATAAATAAAAGTCAAAATGTAGAATATTGGCAGTTTCACACGGTGCAACCCAATAATAAATGGCGTAACCAGGAATCAACTCAGCTTTGCCTAGCTCCCAGGAGCTTTGCCCAAAAGCCTTCACTCAGCCCTGGGAGAGCTGTCAATATCTCCATGCCCAACACACACACATACCCGCACTCATACCCACACCTCCACCTATGCACGCGCACACCTACACACCACATCCACACATCCACACACATATGCACCACTCCCACACACATACACACCCATCCAAATGAGCGCGTGCACACACACACACACACACACATATACATACTCTCAAGGAACTAATAAAACAGAGCATCCCCCCCACCACCACATTTTTAGGATAAGTCTCTCTCCACATGATTGAGTTTCTGATTGAAATTCCTGATTGAAAGTATCTCTCCAAAAGACATCACCTCTTGACTTTAGCCGTATGTCTGGCACCACCGGTCCACTGGCTTGACAAGGAGTAGGTGGAAAGTTTGTCCCTACAGCCACCTTAAAAAGAGCAAGGATATAATCCCAGCCCTTTGGGAGGCTGAGGTGGGAGGACTGCTGAGCCCAAGAGTTTGAGGCCCCCCAGCCAACATAGTGAGACCTCATCTCTACAAAAAAATTTTTAAAAATTAGCCAGGCATGGTTGCACACACCTGTAGTCCCAGCTACTCAGGAGGCTAAGATGAGAGGGTCACTTAAGCCCGAGAAATCGAGGCTGCAGTGAGCTGTGATTGCACCACTGCACTCCAGCCTGGGTGACAGAGTGAGACCCTGTCCCAAAAAAAGACAAGGAGCCAGTCTTGCGTCTATTTTTTTTTTTTTTTTTTTTTTTTTTTGAGACGGAGTTTTGCTCTTTTTGCCCAGGCTGGAGTTCAATGCTGTGATCTCGGCTTAAGACTCCTCGGCCGGGCGCAGTGGCTCACACCTGTAATCCCAGCACTTTGGGAGGCCGAGGCAGGTGGAACATGAGGTCAAGAGATCGAGACCATGCTGGCCAACATGGTGAACCCCATCTCTACTAAAAATACAAAAATTAGCTGGGCATGGTGGCGCATGCCTGTAGTCTCAGCTACTTGGGAGACTGAGGCAGGAGAATCACTTGAACCTGGGAGGTGGAGGTTGCAGTGAGCTGAGATGGTGCCAAAAAAAGACTCCTCAAGACTTAAGGAAGAGCGGCAGCAGGGACTGCTGAGGAAGCTGCCGGACTCCCTGTGTACCACTGGCCTTCCTGAACAAAGCTGACACCATCATGCTCCTTCGGACATATTCTGCTAGCATAAAGGGACTCCCTTCTCCCCAACCGAATTAGGCAGAGCTGGCCTTCCTTCTAGCGGAGTCCCTAGGAGTGAGTTGGTGCCACCCCTTGTGAGGCTTGATCCAAAAACCAGAACCTCTCCAGACCAGGGATCCATGTCCTCTAACACAAGAGGGACTGACCTAACCTCTAAAATCCCTCCCACTCTGACCTTCAGCATCTACAGCTCAAAACCACCAGGATGCCTCAGAAACAGCACTTACTGGGGCGAGCGGAATTCGGCTTCACAAAAACCAGGTAGATCCAGTTTCTTCTGTCAGAAAATGTTTTTATTTAATTACAATTTTTCATAAGTTCCCACTATATGCCAGGCTCTTCTCATTTTATCTCATTAGAACCTCTTTCTTTCTTTCTTTTTTTTTTTTTTGACAGAAAGTCTCGCTCTGTCACCCAGGTTGGAATGCAGTGGCACGATCTCAGCTCACTGCAACCTCCGCCTCCCAGGTTCAGGCAATTCTCTTGCCCCAGCCTCCCAAGAATCTGGGATTACAGGCACCTGCCATCATGCCTGACTAATTTTTGTATTTTTGGTAGAGGCGGGGTTTCACCATGTTGGTCAGGCTAGTCTGAAACTCCTGACCTCAGATGATCCACCTGCCTCGGTCTCCCAAAGTGCTGGGATTACAGGTGTGAGCCTCCATGCCTGGCCTCATTAGAACCTCTTGATTACGTTGTAAGATATCCCCATACCTGCATATATCCCCAAATCCATAGACAACAACCATGTCACATTCATCATTGTATCTTGTGAACCCAACCCACTGTCTAGCCCATAGAATTTGCTCAGTAAATATTTGCTGAATAGAATAAAGTGGTAGAGCTGGATTCCAAATCCCAGTCTGAAGTCAGCGCTCAGCTTGACTTTTCTCAAGCTACCTTCATATATGCTTCTTCCTCCACCCTGCCTGGTCAAGCTAAGAGGCAATGTATTCCCTTATCCCCCTGAATCGAATTGGACTTCATCTGTGGACAACCCTCCCACCTTACTGACCCTAACTTTTTCTCAATAGGTATCCTGCTACAGAGCGAACTGGGCAAAATTCAGAATGGTTCCAGGCATCTTAGAAGGAATGTCTGAAATAACCCTTTCTCTCTTGGGGCTGTGGGAGAATTGAGGAAGAAGCCCAGTGCGTATCTGCCTCCACCAGTGCTGCTCTGACCAGAGTATCCACCTGTATCCACTCCTACACTGCTATGGACAGGAGAACCTGGGTGATCCCAGCCAGAGGCTATGCATGCACCCCCCACCCAGCATGGAACTTGATAGAATTGCTCTTACCCTCTGGTATGGAATCGGAACCACAGACTGCAGTCAGAGTGGAAGTGAGGAGGAGATGGCCCAGCCTCAACAGCCTGGTACTCATGGGGGCAGGCAGTCCCCACCTCACAATTGTCCTTTCCCATTGGCCAACTCAGTGAGGGCCAGAGGCCAGTGGGCAGGCACATGTCCCTGGCAGCTGCCCACAGCCTCCACCCTAGGGAACCTGGTGCAGCCCAGCTTGGGCTTGGGAGGCCAAGTGGAGCTTCAGTCAAAGCACTTGTGTTTCCAGGCCTTGACCCTTGTTTTGCCTCCTACAACAGCAACAGAAGATGGGGCAAAAGTCAAAACCACAGCAGGAAAACAAGATTTTTTTCTGCATCTGACAGAGAAACTTCCTAATGTAAATGAATTGCTCAGTGGTCCAGGAGGTCTCCCCCTACCACAGATTTGCCCTAATAAGTCAGGGACGCCAATTATCACATCACAGTCTTGCTCACTGTGCATGATTAAGTGTGAGACTGTGTAAGTTCAGATAGTGAGTGCTTCAGAAAGGAGCACTGTCAGAGGGGTCTGCAATCAGGTAAGAAATAGAGCACATCCTCCACTCTCTGACATTGACTCTGGATTTAGGAAAGACCTTGCACATGAATTCTGAGAACTGGGGTGTGGGGAAGTTCCTGGAGTGGTGTGGGGCTTGGCAAGTTAAAAAGGCCCTGAATTCTTAAAGCTTGTGGCCTCGAATCGTAATTTGAATCTAATATAATAGAAAACTTACATAAAATGTGATATTGGAATACCATCTTTCAAGATTTTTTGGTTCCAAAATTTCAGAGAAGATTTTGGCAGCTACCTTGGGGTGTGTGTGTGTGTGTATGTGTGTGTGTGTGTGACAGAGAGAGAGAGAGAGAGAGAGAGAGAGCGAGCCTGTTTTTCCAGTTCCTTAAGCATATATATGCCTATTCTGCCTCTTGTGGAACCCAGCTGTGGCCTAGAAGCAGCCTGGAGAACTGGAAGCTGCCACCCACTTAGGTGTTCCTAGAAAGTTTAGGCTTGAAGTGGCAACATTCAACACCATGGACTTTCTCGGCACACCCATGTTTTGTTTTTGAAGGGCAGGATCTGAGCCGGTTCTTGCAAGCCACACATTCTGATGAATTAAATTACGACCCCAACAAGGGCTTAGGATGCCAGCAGGAACTTCAACAAGACATCAAAAACAGAATTTTCTCAGACAGAGGCAGGGCAAGTGTCTGCCTGCCCCCCAGATGTCATCTCCACAGTCCACACAGAGCCTAAAAATCTACCAGTAAAGTCAAGTCCACCATTAAAGTAAAGTAAAGATCTGGTTTAAAGCCTCGGCTTCCTGCTAATGTCCAAATATTTCAAGAGAAGTCACATTAGGCCATTGAGATTAGAGACATGAGAGACTTTCCAAGGTTCCCCGGCTTAGATAAGTGGCCCATGAAAATGAGGTTCCATATAGTTTAGCAGGCTGATTGAACCAAAAAGACAACAAAAAGAAATAGAAGCAACTCTCAATTATATCACTGCTTTATTTTTGTTATGGTGTTTTCCTATTTATTTTTGGTTTATGTTACTGTCTGTTGCTATTTATTAGAACATAAACTTCAGGTCAGGTGCAGTGGCTCACGCCTGTAATCCCAGCATTTTGGAAGGCCAAGACAGGCATATCACCTGAGGTCAGGAGTTTGAGACCAGCCTGGCCAACATGGTCTCTACTAAAAACGCAACCCCCCATCTCTACCAAAGTGAAACCCCGTCTCTACTAAAAATGCAAAAATAGCCGGGCGTGGTGGCACATGCCTGTAGTCCCAGCTACTTGGGAGGCTGAGACAGGAGAATCACTTGAACTCAGGAGGTGGAGGTTGCAGTGAGCCGAGAGCACAATTGCGCTCCAGCCTGGGTGACAAGAGTGAAACTCTGTCTCCAAAAAAAAAAAAAGGTAACTTCAGGAGAGCAGAGATTTTGCCTATTCAAAGTTGTATCCCTTAGTTCCTAGAATAGAACCTGGCACAAAGTATGCAATAATCAATGTTGAATTAATGAATAAATGGATGATCATATTCATCTTTCCTTTGGAGATAACTATTATTGTCTTTCATTTTACAAATAATGAATCTAGAGTTCAATGAGGGTAAATAATTTGTTCAAGGCACAAGTCTAGGGTTTGAACCAGATCTGTCTAACTACAAAATCCCTATGCTTTCTAATTCCTCTTGTCCTTTACCCCGCTTGATGGACTGTGAGGCCTCAAGGTTGATGTATGTGCTTCAGGGTAGTTTCAGGGCTGGCATAAAAAGTATTTTCTTTGGCCGGGCACAGTAGCTCATGCCTGTAATCCCAGCATTTTGGGAGGCTGAAGCGGGTGGATCACTTGAGGTCAGGAGTTTGAGACCAACCCGACGAAGATGGTGAAACCCCATCTCCACTAAAAATACAAAAAAGTTAGCCGGGCGTGGTGGCAGGCACCTGTAATCCTAGCTACTCAGGGGGCTGAGCCAGGAGAATCGTTTGAACCCAGGAGGCGGGGGTTGCAGTGAGCTGAGATCGCACCATTGCACTCCAGCCTGGGGGACAGAGCGAGAATCCATCTCAAAAAAAAAAAAAGTATTTTCTTCTAACTTTATAGGAATGCAGCTGGTTAGAGAAGGCTTTAGCTATTGCACAAGGTGGAATAACTTTAGCCTCACAATCACACCAAGACTGTGCTGGGCCTGGCTGTCAGTCAGTGACGTTGTGAAAGCCTAGCATTTTGCGAGGCCTCAGGGAAATCTGCCACCCACCACAAAGGCCATCACGTGGAAAGAGGCAGTTCTGTGGCATACTGGTTTAAAGACTGTAATTGAAAAACATTCAATCAGAAATGCCTTGAGGCTAGTCTTTTTCCCAGGGCAGAACTATTACTACTTAGACAGAAATAACCAAATAAATGCAATCATTTCCTCCAGGGTACCGTAGCTACAGGTCAAGCCCCTGTTAGCATGTGAGTTGGGATACTGAAACAGGCCAAATCACTTAATTTATCTTAAGTATGGTTAAGCATTGCCATATATTTTTGCTTAATTACGATTTTTAAAAATAATCTTAACTGAAGTAACCAAGCATAAGCACTGTATTTTGAAAAATAAAGATAGGAGCAAGATGGTAGAGTGAGCACGCCCTGCAGCAATGTACGCCATCCCCAAACCCCTAGAAATGGCAAGAAAGGAGAACATTTCTTTTTCTTTTTTTTTTTTTTGAGATGGAGTTTCACTCTTGTTGCCCAGGCTGGAGTACTATGGCATGATCTTGGCTCACCGCAACCTCTGCCTCTCAGGTTCAAGCGATTCTCCTGCGTCAGCCTCCCGAGTAGCTGGGATTATGGGCATGCGCCACCACACCCAGCTAATTTTGTATTTTTGGTAGAGACGGGGTTTCTCCATGTTGGTCAGGCTGGTCTCGAACTCCCAACCTCAGGTGATCCACCCCCTCGGCCTCCCAAAGTGCTGGAATTACAGGCGTGAGCCACCGCGCCTGGCCAGGAGAACATTTATCTCTTCTGAAGATATGGCTACAGCTGTACTTCTTCCGAAGTATCTCAGATGATAATTTAAGTATCTGGTTTGCTACTGCATGATTTGGACTGTCACCTCCTGCCACCGACCAGAAGGCCATCATGATTCAAGCACAGTCAATGCAGGTAGGCAACCCTTCATTCATACTTTTTAAAGTCTGTGTCCTTGGACCACCTCCGATACTAAAAAATTGTACTAGTCAAGGTACAATAATTTTAGAAAGGCTGGAGGAGCAAAGGGAGATGATATTGCCTAAAGACCAGGAATCGGTGACTGCTCCTGGACCGTAGCCTATGAGCCTGCGCTTACTGCATGTCTTGCTAGCTGCTCCACCATTGCCATTGAACAGGAGCCACCGTCACCGCCACTGCCAAAGGCACTCACTGAAACACAACAGCTCCTCCCTTCTTCCCCACTTCAGTCTTTTCACAGTTGTCTCCCATGTGCACGAGCTAACTGGTACTCATCTGGCAAAGGAATGTAGGATGTGTCATTTCAGGCATCAAGCTCCAGGAATACAAAAGGGATTATGGAGAGGTGAATGGAGGGCTAAGTACTAACAGACATGATCTGGCATTGGTCACGACGTCAAAAAAGAAAAAGTGACACCCAAGGTAACAAAGCTGATAGAAAAAAGGGTGAAGCTTAAGAATAACTATAATGATTATATCAGAAAGATGTGACAGGAATGAGCATACATGAAAATAATTAACGTCTAGTCTGCCCACAGCAGGAGGTGAAAATAAATTTCTGTCTTTTTGTCACTAAGTTCGTGGTGATTTGCTATGGCAATCTTAGGAAACCAATACAAGGATCTAGGGCCAGTGAAGAGTTCTCACATATGACAACAAAAGCACGATCCACTAAAGAAAAAAATGAAAAGTGAGATTTCAACAAAACTAAAACTTTTGCTCTGTGAAACATCCTGTGAAGAGGAGGAAAAAGCAATATATGAATTAGAGGAAAGTATTTGCAAACCATATTTGAGACAAGAGATTTGGATCTAGACTGTATAAAGAAATCTCAAAACTAAATGGTAAAAAAATTCAATTAGAAAATGGACAAAGGACAAGAACAATTATTTCACCAAGTAGGAAACACAAATGACAAACAAGCACATGCAAAGATGTTCAGCATTACTAACCATTACAGAAACGCAAATTAAAATCACCATGAGATATCACTGCATGCCTACTAGAATGGCTAAAGTTAAAAATAGGAATACTATAATGGTAGATACATGTAGATGCATACAATTGTCAAAACCCACAGAATGTACAGCACTAGGCCAGGCACAGTGGCTTACGCCTATAATCACAGCACTTTGGGAGGCTGAGGCAGGCAGATCACCTGAGGTCAGGAGTTGGAGACCAGCCTGGCCAACATGGTGAAACCCCATCTCTACTAAAAATACAAAATTGGCCAGATGTGGTGGTGCGCACTTGTAATCCCAGCTACTTGGGAGGCTGAGGCAGGAGAATCACTTGAACCCAGAAGGCAAAGGTTGTAGTGAGCCGAGATTGTGCCATTGCGCTTGGCCTGGGCAAAAAAGAGAGAAACTCCACCTCATTAAAAAAAAGAGAGAGAGAGAGAATGTACAACACTAAGTTAATCCTAATACAAACTATGGACTTTAGATGATTAAAAAGAACAAAAAGATGTGGAGAATAGAGAACACAAACTTTTTTTAATTAAAAATAGTGAGAATGGCCGGGCACAGTGGTGCACACCTGTAACCCCAGCACTTTGGGAGGCAGAGGCAGGTGGATCACTTGAGGCCAGGAGTTCGAGACCAGCCTGGGCAACATGGCAGAACTCCACCTCTACTAAGAATATAAAAAAAATTACCCATGGTTGGTAGCACTCACCTGTAGCTCCAGCTACTCAGGATGCTGAGATTTGAGGATCGCTTGGGCCTGGGAGGCAGGGGTTGCAGTGAGCCGAGATAGTGCCACTATAGTCCAGCCTGGGCAACTGAGCAAGACCCTGCCTCCAAAAAAAAAAAGTGAAAATACCAAATTTGGGAAAGAATGCATAAAAATAGATTACTCATACTTTGCTGGTGGGAATGGAAAATAATGCAGCCGCTCTGAAAAATAGTTTGGCAGTTTCTTTAAAGATTAAATAGCAGTAACACTTCTGGGGCATTAATCCCAAAGAACTAAAAACCATGTCCATATAGCCGGGCTTGGTGGCAGACACATGCCTGTAATCCCAGCACTTTGGGAGGCTGCGACGGGCAAATCACCTGAGGCCAGGAGTTCGAGACCAGCCTGGCCAACATGGTGAAACTCTGTCTCTACTAAAAATATAAAAACTACCCGGGTGTGGTGGTGCATGCCTGTAATCCCAGCTACTTGGGAGGCTGAGGCAGGAGAATTGCTTGAACCTGGGAGGCGGAGGTTGCAGTGAGCCGAGATCACACCACTGAACTCCAGCCTGGGTGACAGAGTGAAACTCCATCTCAAAAAAAAAAAAAAAAAAACTGTGTCCATACAAAAACCCATACGTAAAAATCTGAACATCCGTGTACATATATGTCTTTGCTCATTTGTAAGTAAATATTTAGGATAAATTTCTAGAAGTGGAATTGCAGGGTAAAGAGATATGCACATCTTAAACTGATACTTATTGTAAACTGAATCTCAAGAATCCAGTATTGATTTATATTTCTCCCAATGTAGGATGAGAGTGCCCATTTCTCTATATCCTCACCAATACTCAATTCTGTCAAGTTTAGATATCTGGTATTCTAATAGATTGTGTTAAAAGTGCCTTATTTTTATTTGTATTTCTTCTATTATATGTGATTAAATGCATCATATATTTATTGATTATTTGTATTTTTTCCTGGAATTGTGAGTTTCTTCCCTTGTCCATTTTCCTTATTGAATTATTCTTATTAACTTTGAAAATCTTTTTGTTAACACATAATGTACATTTTTTGGGATACATGTAATAATTTGACACATTCATATAATGTGTAAAGATCTAAGGAGGTCGGGTACAGTGACTAACGCTTGTCATCCCAGCACTTTGGGAGGCCGAGGTGGGTGTATCATCTGAGATCAGGAGTTCAAGACCAGTCTGACCAATATGGTGAAACCCCATCTCTGCTAAAAATACAAAAATTAGCCAGGCATGGCTGTGGGTACCTGTAATCCCAGCTACTTGGGAGGCTGAGACAGGAGAATCACTGGAACCCGGAAGGCGGAGGTTGCACCATTGCACTTCAGCCTGGGTGACAGAACGAGACTCTGTCTGGAAAAAAAAAAAGTAATTAGGGTATTCATCACCTGCAATATTTATCTTTTTTAATGCTAGGAACATTTGAATTGTTCTCTTCTAGCTATTTTGACAGGTACAATAGATTATCTTGAACTATAGTCACCCTACTCATCTATCAAACACTAGGTCTTATGCTTCTACCTAACTCTATATTTGTACCCATTTCAACCTCTCATCGAATTATTCTTAGTAATTTTTAAAAGCTCATTGTATACCGAAGAAATTAATTCTTTGTTATATGTTTTGAAAATTTATCTATCTTTTCACTTTAAAAAATGTTTCATATAAAATTTTTGGCTTGCTATGCAGCCTAACTTATTAACATTTTACTTTTTGTCTTCTGGATCGCATGTTTGGTCTGAAAAGACTCCTCTCATTCCAAGGGTTTTTTTTCAGCTTTTTTTTAGATTCGGCGGGGGGTATATGTGCAGGTTTGTTACAAGGGTATATTGCATGATGCTGAAATTTGGATACGATTGAACCCATCACTCAAGTACTGAGCATAGTACCCAATAGGTAGTTTTTCAATCCCTGTTCCCCTCCCTTCTCTTGTAGTCTCCAGTGTCTATTGTTCCCACTTCGTGTCCATGTGTACTCACTTGGCTCCCACTTCTAAGTGAGAACATGTGGCATTTGCTTTTCTGTTTCTGCGTTAGTTTACTTAGGATAATGGTCCCTAGCTGCATCCATGTTGCTGCAAAGGCCATGATTTCATTCTTTCTTCTGACTGTATAGTATTCCATGGTGTATATGTACCACATTTTCTTTATCCACTCCTCTGTTGATTAACACCTTGGTTGATTCCATGTATTTGCTATTGCGAATAGTACTGCAATGAACATACAGGTGCATGTGTCTTTTTGGTAGAACAATTTATTTTCCTTTGGATATATATCTAGTAAAGGAATTGTTGGTTTGAATGATATTTTTAGTTCTTTGAGAAATCTCCTGCTTTCCACAGTAGCTAAATGAATTTACATTCCCACCAACAGTGCATAAGCAATCCCTTTTCTCTGCAGCACTGCCAACATCTGTTATTTTTAATAATAGCCATTTTGACTGGTGCGTGATGATACTTCATTGTGGTTTTGACTTGCTTTTCTCTGATGATTAGTGATGATAAGCGTTTTTTCATATGATTGTTTGCCACTTGGATGTCTTCTTTTGAGGACTGCCCAAAAAGTAAGCAAAGGACATAAATGGGGTTATTTGTTTTTTGCTTGTTGATTTAAGTTCCTTATAGATTCTGAATATTAGACCTTTGTCAGATACATAGTTTGTGCATATTTTCTTCCATTCTGTAGGTTGTCTGCTTACTTTGTTGATATTTTCTTTTGCTGTTCAGTCAAGGTTACTTTTTAAAATATGTTTTCTTTTTCAGCAGTAAAGATCAAATAAATGTTTTCTTCTAGAGTGTCCATGATTTCTTTTTCTTTTAATTATTTTATTTGACCAAACTTTAATTATTTTCTTTGGCAAACAAAACAGAATTAATCAAAGGCTGTTCATTCAAAACTTACTGTTATAAGGGAGTCAGCTACCATCATTTTCATTATAGTAGAGATTCGAAGGGGTTTGAAAGAAGAGTAAGTTTTTTTGTCTTATTGTTTGTTTGTTTGTTTTGAGATGGAGTCTCACTCTTGCCCAGGCTGGAGTGCAGTGGCACGATCTCAGCTCACTACAAGCTCCACCTCCCAGGTTGAAGCGATTCTCCTGCCTCAGCCTCCCGAGCAGCTGGGACTACAGGCGCCCACCACCACTCCCAGCTAGTTTTTGTATTTTTAGTAAAGATGGGGTTTTACCATGTTTGCCATGCTGGTCTCGAACTCCTGACCTCAGGTGATCCACCCGCCTTGGCCTCCCAAAGTGCTGGGATTATAGGCGTGAGCCACTGCACCAGCCTAGAAGAGCAAGTTTTACAGACTAAAAGGAGGAAGACTTAAGCCAATCTTTGGTGAGTGCTCTTTCAGGGTGAGATATTCTAGTTCCAATAGGGTAAAAGATACTTGGAAGTGAGTGAGTCTTTCTGGTTGGCTTTAAAGTGTATGTAGTAGTCTTTGATTGCTTCACAATCTATTCGTACTTAAGGTGGGGGCTTTCCAGGCTGCATGACAACTGAAAGACAATCTGGTTCTCAGCTTTGGAGTCTTGCATAAGCAATTCCTCCTTCAAGAGGAAATTAAAGGGAAATCTAGCTACATATATATATATATGTATATATTCTTAGTTAGTGGACCCAACACCCTCCTTTTTAATGCATATTTATCTTTTTGGTTCTATTTTTTAAATGACTTTTTCACATACCTATTTTTCAAATGCATTGGGATCTCTTTCAGGATTCTCTACTCTGTTCATTATATGTGTTAATCCCTCACCAAGAATATGTATGTTCTTGGCAAATGAAAGGAACATCATGCAAAGCTATCAGATAATTTGGGATAGCTTTACAAAGCTATCTGAACGTTTATCCATTAATAAAGCTTGATACTAGAGTAAATATATAATTAGGGGATTCTGTTTTGTAGGACTTTCCACTCTCATATTGACATAGAGCCTGGCACACAGGAGGACTCCATATATGTTGGCTGAACACAGTCAGTCAGTCCTCACTTAATGTCATCAATAGGTTCTTGGAAACTTGGACTTCAAGCAAAATTATGTAAGCACGTCCTCAAATAACGTTACTTAGTTACAACATTGATGAGAAATTTCAAAATTGATTTCATTATACATGATTTCACTTAAAATTGCAGTTTCCAAGAACTTGCTGATAACATTAAGTGAGGACTTACTGTACAGAAATACTAGTGTGGTAATGGGAACTCTGGACTAGGAGTTGGAAGACCTGGCTTCTAGCCCCTGCTCTGTTGCAGGCTGGTGGGACAACCATGATACACATTAACAGACTTGTAGCTGTGAGAAATAATGTAGAAATGGCCTCCCCATTAGGGACCATAATTCCTACCCCTCCTTGAAGGGAGGAGTGACCACATGACTAAGTTTTCACTAATGGAATGTGAGAGAAGGTGATGTGTGCCACTTCCATGTTGAGTCTTAAATATTGCACATGTAATCCTCAGTCTCTTTCCCCTATCTGTGAACACAGATATGACTGTAACTCAGTTTTGACCATGCAGATGAAGACATTGTTCTAGGGCATGATGGAAAACCCAGATAGAAGAATCTTGGGAATCTTGAATAACTGTGTGGAGCAAGCGGTCTTCCTATCTGCCCTGGACTATGACATGAGATAGAAGTAAACTTATTATTTAAGTCATTATACAGCTGAGTCTCTGGTGTAGCACCTTACTAACATACATGCCATATGGCATTCCACCATGATTTCTGAATTCAAAGAGTTTGGGAAATGACGGGGTTAGCAAAAGTATGCAGATTTCCTTCCTATAGAATTTCTTTGAGCCTGGATAATTTTTTTTTTCCTATAGAACAACTTGAGGGAGAGAACTGCTGATCTCTTGTATTCCTTTGCTTGTTCTGAAAAACACTCTGGAAATGCTGATTTGGATGATTTCTACTTCCTTTAAATATTGCATAATGCACAGCTAGTGTTTAGTTTGTATTCACAACACCACCAAATGTACAGAATCAAAGCTGCCTTTAATCCCACCGTTCCATCCAAAGCATGTTACCTGAGTCCCTTTGGGGGACAATAGCAAAATTATAACACTATAGAGGACATGAACAATTTTTCCAAAAGTTTTAGGAGACTATAATCTCATTGTTCTGTATTCTTTCTCATGTAAACAAGTGAAAAGATGACCAAAGTTTTACCCACAGAAGAGTCATTCATTTATTTTCTTACTTTCAAGGGACTTTAAGAATGTACCACAACAACAATCCATTTCACAACTATTTCCTGAGCAGCTACAGCGAACAAGGACCTGAAGAAGAAGACACGATATCCTACTGGACTGGAATGGAAAGACAGAGTAGACAGAGTAGATATGCTCCATAGCACCTGGGACAGCACCCCAGAAACATCCAGCAATGACTGGTATTGGAATGGCTCCTCTGGTCACCCACCTGCCGTGTAAGATTTGCAGAGGGTTCCTCCTATGAAGCGTGGGAGGTTTGGGCACTTTGCACTCTGCCATAGTGAGTGGCTGGCTATTCAGTGGTCAAATGCGTTTGAGAGGATCCAAGTGATGTGCTTCCCAAGGCAAGTGGCCAGAACCCAGGAGACTTCTCTGTTCAGCAATGGTATGAAACGTCTGAGGTTCTTACATATTCTCACACAGAAATGGATTCTTATAGAGAAATGGATATATTGTTATAGGATAATCAGAGATGCTGTTGTAGCCCATTTGAGCTGCTATAAGAAAATACCATGAACTGGGTAGCTTATAAACAACAGAAACTGGCCGGACGCATTGGCTCATGAATGTAATCCCAGCACTTTGGGAGGCCGAGACGGGTGGACTACTTGAGGTCAGGAGTTCAAGACCAGCCTGGCCAACATGGTGAAACCCCCTCTGTACTAAAAATACAAAAATTAGCCTGGCGTGGTGGCGTGCACCTGTAATCCCAGCTAATTGGGAAACTGAGGCATGAGACTCACTTGAACCCAGGAGGCAGAGGTTGTAGTGAGCTGAGATCACACCACTGCACTCCAGCCTGGGCGATAGAGTGAGACTCAGTCTCAGAAAAACAACAACAACAACAGAAACTTATTGCTTACAGTTCTGGAGGCTGGGAAGTCCAAGATCAAGACACCAGTAGCGAAGGCCTTCTTTCCGGTCCATAGGTGGTGCTTCCTCACTGTGTCCTTACATAGTGGAAGGGGCAAGGGAGTCTCTCCTCCTTTATAAGGATAATAATCCCATTCATGAAGGCTCTGCCCTCATGACCCGATTGCCTCCCTATGTCCCCACCTTCTAACACCATCATCACCCTGGGGGTTAGGATTTCAACAAGTGAATTTGGTGGGGACATAAACATTTAGACCATAGCAGAGGCTAAAGCAGAGAAGTCTGCTGAAGAACTTTTTAATGCATTGTAATGCGTTCAGTGTGTTAAGTTAGTCACATACACACACACACACACACATCAAGACTGAATGCATAGGTGTGTATTATTAAAAGTGTGAAAATACACCACCGCAGATTGTGTAGGACATATTTTTTTTTTTTTGACTTGGTAGACATGTCCATTGCTGTTAGTGCAGCAAAGGGCTCTGTATGCTTTTAAAAATTCCAGTCTGTTACATTCACAAGCCTGGGTTGGATCTAAAGCAGGTTCCCCCTTTGGGAAAGCCATCCCCATGACCTTACAATGGTTGCTGAATACAGTTGGAGGCAGTCACAGTTTGTGATGCCCGGAGCCCACTCCTCACCGTGCTGGTCTGCAGAACTTATGCACGCCATTCCCACAAGCTGGTCTCCTCTGCTCTGCTCTTCTCCACCTCCTTTTTCAGCTGAAGTCTCCTGTGCTTCACAGCTTGCTGGTCTCAGCCCTCCTCCATCTCCACATATGTTTAAGAAGCAGGAGTCAAAAGGTGAAGGAAGGAGGGACTCATCTTCAATAGACAAATGAAAATAAGGGTGTGAGAAGGAGAAAGTTGGGAAGGCGCTTAAGATATCCAGAAATGTCAACTGTGTTAGGAGAAGCATGGGACTCCTGAGGTTGCTCCCTACTATCTTGCAGACTTGCTGTAGGAACAAATGAGGCAGGATGCGTCAAGCACCAGGGTCAGCCCTTAAGCTTAGTGCCTTTCCGAACCCTGCAACCCTGCAGCCCCCATCAACTCGTCCTACCTGCCATGCACAGCTCCTCCGTGCCCCTGTACCTGAGCTCATGCTATTCCCTCCGCCAGGGTGCCCTTCTCCTTCTCCACCAGGAGAAGACACTTGCCTGTAAGACCTAGTTCCAGTGTCACCCCTTCCTGACTGTATGAGGAAGAGTCAGTGATGGTGTTCTGTGCTCCCAGAGAATTTGCCACATCGTGTTGTGATTCTGTTTCCACATCTGTCTCCCCCACTGGACTGAATGCTTCACTCATCTTCATACCTCCCTGGTCTTACCTGGTGCCAGACCCGTCCTCAGGGCAGGGGAGTGCTCGGGAAATAGGTATTGAATAAAGGGAGTGTATACATACATACATACGTACATACATATGTACATACATATGTAAATGTTCTGATGGTCAAATGGAAAAATGTGGGCTGAAGGATAATACAGGTAGAAGAACCTAAGATTACAGATTATTGATTTGGGAGGAACTTTATTTTATTATGCAAACAGTCTACAACTTCAAAACAAGAAAGGCACTGTGTTGTTAGGAAGGGCAGTGGGAGAGGGTGACCCCACAAAACAGCGTAAAGTTCTAAAGAATTTGAAAGAGGAACGCTCTGCAGGACACTGTTCCAAGGACCCCTCCCTAAGAGTCTGTCCCTTATTGGGAGGAACTTTATTTTATTGTGCAAACAATTAAAAAAAACAGTTTAAAACTTCAAAGCAAGAAAGGCATTGTGTTGTTAGGAAGGGCAGTGGGAGAGGGTGGCCCCACAAAACAGCATAAAGTTCTAAAGAATTTGAAAGAGGAACACTCTGCAGGACACTGTTCCAAGGGCCCCTCCCTAAGAGTCTGTTCCTTAGGCTCTGCCCCTTTTTGGCCACTTTGTCAAAGGGCTTCTTTGTGAACAAAGTGAGACATGTTATTTTTGTTTTCTTAAATTCTAAAGTGATCGTCTCAAGTCTCCTGGGAGAGACTCCTGTGAGGTGTTCGTGACCCACCCCATTCCAGAAATAAGACCAGGAGACTGAAGATTCTGCCAGATCCCGCATGTAGTGAAAAAGTGAAGTCACCCCTAACCATTCCAAAACTAACTGAATCCTAACGGAGCTCTAAGTAACTCCAAAGCTAAGTGTGCTGGGTAGTTAAGCCATGGTCCTCGGCTTTTACATCCCCCCCTACCCCCCACCCCCGCCCCCGCCCCTGCTCTGTGATGCAGGATCATGATGGGCTCCTTCCTTTGCTCCCGGGTTCCTGTCAGTGCTCTTTTAGCAACAGGTCTCCACTCTGAGAATGACAGGTGGTGTCAGTAGCAACAGTTGGTTCCAGCTTGCCATGTTCCCAGCACTCCCATAACCAGCCTGATGATGCCCATTCAGAGACACCAGCACTGGCTGGCCATGTCCCCTCCCGAGTTCTGCATGAAGCTCCCAGACCCCAGGCTCTGAGCAGTGTCTCCTCCTCAGAGAACAACCCCCAGCCCTGGGGCCATCTTCAGACTTCTGAGTTTTGATCATTCCAACTTCTTTTTGTTCCCTTAGCTCTTGAGGTAGTAGCTGCTTCTTGCAGTTGAAATCTCCATGATATCTCAATATTATCCTTTTTTTTTTTTTTTTTGCCTTTTTAGTTCTCCAATAGTTGTGTGACAATTCTTTATATTAAATTTTCTGTTAAAATAATTGGCGTGAGGTCTATTTCAGTGATTGGACCCTGACATTGGACCCTGGACCCTGACTGACAGCAATGTTAAACCTAAGAAATTCTGAAAGTAAACACACCTTAAAACTAAATAAGTAAAAATTAAAAACAGAAAAGTTAACTTGCAACTTAAAAAAAGAAAACATGACAAGTCTGAAGATAACTAAAAAACTAAATAGGTGCAAACCTCTGACGAAAATTTTTGAAAATCGGCAGGCCGCGGTGGCTCACACCTGTAATCCCAGCACTTTGGGAGGCCGAGGCGGGCGGATTACCTGAGGTCAGGAGTTCGATACCAGCCTGACCAAGATGGTGAAACCCCCGTCTATAATAAAAATACAAAAATCAGCCGGGCGTGGTGGCACATGCCTGTGATCCCAGCTTCTCGGGAGGCTGAGGCAGGAGAATTGCATGAACCTGTGAGGGGGAGGTTGCAGTGAGCCGAGATCGCACCATTGCACTCCAGCCCGGGCGACGGAGCGAGACTCCGTCTCAAAAAAAATAAAGAACTGGAAAACTAATTTTTAAACTAACAAATCCAAACGTAAATCTCTCAGCAGTTACCTTGGAACCACCCCCTCTGAATTAACCTGTCGGGTGCTAAGTGGCTTGCGCACCCAGTCCACTGCCAGGCTGGGCCGCCGGCGCTGGCGGGTGGGAGCAGCCCCGAGCCAGCTCCGGCTCCTCCTAGGCTCGGCCGAGCCTTAGGAGGCGTGGCCTCCGCGAGCGTCTGTCTCCGCCCGCCGCGCTGGCGCAGGCGCACTAGGGGTCCCGGTCGCGCAAGGTCCTTCGCGGACTGGCGAGGGAAGAGTGGGCTCTGCAGGTGGGAGCTAGACGAGCACCCAGGGGACCCCTCGGGCGCCCGGGAGGCGGCCCTGGGCGTCCCCTTTCTGCCGCCGCGGCGGCCCCGGCTGCTTTCTGCGTAGCTGAGCAGGGTCCGGGCCCCCACACCGCCTTTCCCGGGAATGCGGGCGCTCTGGAGCCGAGGAGCGGGGGTGTCCGCAGGGAGGGCAGCTCTCCGGGGCGGAGGTCCTCGGGCGCCGCGCCCTCGCCTGGAAACCAGCCGTCGCCCCCGCAGGAGCCAGCCGGCAGTGGACGCCCCAGCACGCTCCTTCTCGGTGCTGCCCGTCGCCCTGTAATTCCAAGAAAGTCAGAGACGCCGTGGCCCACAGAGGCGCTTAGTTTTCCTCGCTCACACTCACGTTTCCTCCTCATCGCGTTCTTCTTTTTCTCCCTGGGTGCTTTCTCCCCTCTGCAGGAAAGCGGATTTGGGGGAACAGGTTTCGTGACTGTCATCCGACTGGAAAAGGCCCCGCGAGCTGGAAGGGGGGCGGGGGGGGGACAGGTGCACCCTCAGAGTTATTGCTGGAGGCTGTGGCCAGGCCGGGCAAGGTGGTGACTCCCGCTGGCAGGCTGAGGCCCACCCCAGCCCTCTCACCTCGGCCACGGGGCTCCCACCAGGAGCCCCAGTTATGACCGGACACCAGCGCACCGCCAAGGAGACAGCCACGTGGGGACATGCCGGGCTAGCGGGGTCAGAGCCACTTTGGAGACTAGTGACCTCGGTTCCCTGGCTTAGCCAGGTCCTTATGGGTGAGAATCCTGAGGAGAGGGAGAGGGATGGAGGCGAGGGAGAGGAGGCAGGAGGAGCTGATGAATAGGAAGGAGGAAGAAGATGAAATAAACAAGAAAGAAAGAAATTAAATTCAGAGCGCTGCTCACCTTTTCCATGTCTTCTGCACCTTCATAGCCTTCAAAGGTGTCCATGGAGCTAAACTCCCTGCTGGAGCAGCCTTGGGGAAAGAAAGGAAAGGATGGGGCTTCTCTGGGGTGGGAGGACAGCCCCTCTGCCCATGGCAGGGTGTAGCAGGCAGTGCCTGTTGCAGGCAGGGTCCTCCCCATCTCTAACTCCTGCTCTCCCAGGGCCCGCACTCCGCTGGGCTGTGAAGGGGGTCTGTGATTTTTCAGGCTCTTTCCAGCGCTGAAATGCCTTAATTCACTGAGAAGAAGCGTCCACATGCTGTTCATGGCCCTACCTCTCTGTTCCTCCAAGAAAACAGTCGTCTTTTTTGCTTGCCTGTCTTCTAACCGTGCCTCCTTCCCTTCTGCCTCCCCTGTCTCTTTCCCACCCTCCTCCCCTTCTTGCCTCCTTTTCTTTCCCGTAATTAATGTCCATTTCCCATCTCCCTGGCAGCCTCTGCCAAGTGTCACTGCTCCCCATAAGGGAAAATCAGAGGAACAAGCAAGTGCATCCATCCTGCCTCTCTCCGCAGTGAACTGATAAACCCATCAGTCTTGTCCGTTGTGCACCTGTTACATCGCCGGGAGGTGTTGGACACTGTGGGGAACAGCAGCCACCGCCAAATACTCAGCAACTGCCCTGTGCCTGGTGGGATGGTAGGCGTTTGTCAAAGTTTAAGCCTCACAACCTTGTAAGGGTCTCAGCCCCCTTAACAGTTGGGGAAACAGACAGCAATGGTCACTTGGCCAAGTCCTCTTGGCCTGTGGCAGGGCAGCTGGCTTCTCCAGCATCTCCAGTGAGATGCAGTTTCTGCGCCACACGGCTCACAAGCCAGGGTAGGGAGCCGAGCACCTGCAGAAAGCTCCCAGCACAGGGCAGCCCCAGACTGAGGCTCAGCTGAGTAATCCACGCGGCGGGAATCGTGCAGGAGACTGTCTGCTCAGGCAAGAATTCAGGGAGGTTTGGGCAGGCCTTGAGGGGCGGACAGGACTGGAGAGGGAGGGCGTTCTGGGCAGAGGCATGGCCGGAGGGCGGTAGGTGGCAGTGGAGGGAGCTGCAGTTATCTGGGTGAGCAGGCAGCGAACAAGTGACGTCTCCCGGCCTGCTGCCCCAGGCCCCCCACAAGCCGCGTTCTGGGGCCGGGGCCTCCCCAGAGCAGATCAGTGGGGGCTGTGTGACCAACACGGGGGGCAGCTGGGCAGCGCCTCCCTGGAGGCCCCTCTGAAATCCCGCCGGATGCTGGCAGGCTCCGAGGGGGCTGGACACCATCTTCTCAGGTTGAAGCAAGTCCTGGTTGAGTTCCTAGTGGAGGTGGGAGGGGTGAGGGGGTGAAGGGCAGAGGAGAAACTGCGTCAGGGATGTGTCCCCCACCTTCATCCTCCAGACGGGACTTGGGAGCGTCTGCAGGAAACCCCGAGAGATTCCTCTTTAGGGAAGTCATCCAGACCTGGGGTCCCCTTATGCCAGGAGCAGTGAGGACAGAAGAATGACCGTCTATCTTGCTGAAAGCTCTGTGAGGGAGGAACGGAAGAACGGAGGGAGCTACGACCTTGACCATCCCCTGAGTGTCCATGGCCTCTGTGCTCCGGATGATGACGGGCTGCCAGGGACCACAGAGCCACCCACTGGGAGGCTGGGGGTTGGCTTGGTTCAGGGGCGTTCGTCAGCCATAGCCACCCACAGCATGTGGTGGGCAGGGCTGGGAGGTGACACAGGAACTGAAAAACCTGAGAAGCTCCAGCCACTCCGCAGGGTAAGTGGCACCTGGGATAAAATGATTAGCTGGTTCCAGCCCCTCCGCAGGGTAAGTGGCACCTGGGGTAAAATGACTGCCTGGAGCTGGCAGCTGCTTTCTCTGCTCTCCGCAGGGCCCTGCAGGGAAGCGCGGGAAGGCGGCACAGGGCTGGACCCAGAGGAGCTCTCAGATGCTGGACTGGACTGTTTCAGGAGTCATCTAGCCCATTCCCCGCCTCCAGGCGAGGATTTGCCTGAGCCTGGAAAGACGAAGGATCCTCCCAGTGCCGTCAAGCCCCGGATTCCACCTCCCTGTGGGTGGACTGTCAGCACAGGCCCTGACAACGCAGAGAAAGACACAGGACCCAGCAGGGCCAGTGACAGCAGGAGCTCCTGGTGCCACAGGTGAGGGTGCGGACGCCTGGAGCACCATGGGGGTCCTGGTTTAGTCTACAGCAGGGTCTTAAAATAGGATGTAAGTGTTACACCTTGACACAGTGTACACGTGCTGACACATATTAAAACAAATTTTACACAACAGTATTATCCTGATTATGAGTGATGCCTTTTAATGAGTTCGTATTCTATTAATTCACTTTTTAAAATGCTGGTCCACATCCACTGAATTGATTTTATGACCTACTAATAATGTGTTATAACCCACAATTAGAAAGGCACCGTTCTAGGGCAGGGCAGAGGGAGACAGAAAAGAAAGAGAAGCAGAAAGGAAATAATAAAGGCAAAGGGAAGGAAGAACAGACAAAGTGAGGTCAGAGTAGAGGAGGGTGTTTTGTGGGAGGTCACACAAATGCCTGCCATGATGTCTCTTCAGGCCTCTCCTAACAAAAGCCACATCCCACTCTGTGTCTGCCCTTAAGTCTTTTCCACTGGACCCTGGGTTTATATTCTATTAATATAATAGAATATATTTTTGGTGGAAGGGATATATAATAGAATATATATAATATATAGAGATAATATAATAGAATATATAATATATAGAGATAAGATATATATAATAGAATATATAATATATAGATAAGATATATATAATAGAATATATAATATATGGAGATAAGATATATATATAATAGAATATATAATATATATAGATAAGATATATGTAATAGATATATAATATATAGAGATAAGATATATAATAGAATATATAATATATAGAGATAAGATATATATAATAGAATATATAATATATATAGATAAGATATATATAATAGAATATATATAATATATATAGATAAGATATATATAATAGAATATATGTTTGGTGGAAGGGCTATCTTTTTCACCTCTGTAAACCCACAGCTTCTAGTAGAAGAATTAGAATCAGGCAAAAAGCTTAGAGAACACCCCACCCCTAAGTCAAAAAAATTTTCATTTTGCAGGAATGGAAACTGTGACTCATAATGGTCAGCCAGCCAGTCAATGATGATCCCCACCAGGCCCTGGCGCATCAAGAATTGCTGGTAGGTGGTCATAAGTGTCATTTTTTTATTTCTAAAGTGAAGACAATGATATCTACTTTGGAGATTTAGTGGAAGGATTAGCAAAATGTACATCAAGAACAGTGTCTGGCCCGGGCAGGGTGGCTCACTCTTGTAATCCCAGCACTTTGGGGGGCCGAGGTGGGTGGATCCCCTGAGATTAAGAGTTCGAGACCAGCCTGACCAACATGGTGAAACCCTGTCTGTACTAAAAAAATACAAAAATTAGCTGGGCATGGTGGCGGGCACCTATAAACCTAGCTACTTGGGAGGCTGAGACAGGAGAATCGCTTGGACCTGGGAAGTGGAGGTTGCAGTGAGTCAAGATTGCGCCATTGCACTCCAGCCTGGGGGATAGAGCGAGACTCCATCTCAAAAAAAAAAAAAAGAACAGTGTCTAGTACACCATAGAAGCTCAATAAATAACATTTGCTAGTAATACGAGTAATAACCAGCCAGATGTGTTGGCTCACACCTGTAATCCCAACACTTTGGGAGGTCAAGGCAAGAGGATCTCTTGAGCCCAGGAGTTTGAGACCAGCCTGGGCAACATAGGGAGACCCCGTCTCTAAAAAAAACTTTAAAAATTAGCTGGGTCTGGTGGCCCGTGCTGTAATCCCAGCACATTGAGAGGCCGAGGCAGGAGGATTGCTTGAGTCTGGGAGGTCAAGGCTGCAGTGAGCCGAAATCATGTCATTGCACTCAGCCTGGGCGACATAGCAAGACCCTGTTTCAAAAAAAGAGTAATAGCCTCAGAATAGCACCAGTCACTTCAAGTATGCTACTGTTACTAACTTTTCACGGAGTTTTGGCTGCAGATGTCTTCATCCTAGGCAATGGAAATCATCATAAATACCTAGATAATGTCCATAGAAATCAAAACAAAGCAAACATGCATACATACACCAGCAAAAAACAAATTCAAGCACACAGGCCTTAACAAATACTCACCTTGGTTACATCAACTTTTTTTTTATTTTTTTTTGAGACAAAGTCTCACTGTGTCGACAGGCTGGAGTGCAGTGGCACGATCTCAGCTCACAGCAACCTCTGCCTCCCAGGTTCAAGCGATTCTATTGCCTCAGCCTCCCGAGTAGCTGGGACTACAGGCGCGCACCACCATGCCCAGCTAATTTTTGTATTTTTAGTAGAGACGGAGTTTCACCATGTTGACCAGGATAGTCTCAATCTCTTGACCTTGTGATCCGCCTGCCTCAGCCTCTGAAAGTGCTGGGATTACAGGCTTAAGCCACCACGCCTGGATACATCAACGTTTTAAGTGAGTGTACATTTTTGAAAAATGAATGGAATGATCTTATTCCCCCACTGATTTTGCTCAGTATTTTGGGAAAGACATAATCCTCAGAGACTCTGGGCTACTCCCAGTCTATGTGCCAAAATAAACATAAAGAGTATGTGTAGAAATGGATAATATAAACGGGAAAGGGAGAGGCAGCAAAATTTATGATAATAAGAGCTCAAGAACGTTCTCCCTTTCCTCTGCAGATCTTTGAAATTCATAGTTTATAAATATAAATGTTTTGGGAAATTTAGTTTTACTGCTTAGTGTTTAGAATACTGTGTGGTTTTTCTTTACAAAGTGAATCTATTAACGAGCAAATTTAGTAGATAATTTAAATTATGCTAATCAGAAAACACAGCCTGGTGCTGCGGCTCATGCCTGTAATCCCAGTGACCGAGAAGGTTGCAGTGGGAGGGTGGCTTCAGCCCAGGAGCTCCAGGCTGTTGAGCTATGATCACACTGCTTGCACTCCAGCCTAGGTAACAGAGCAAGACCCCAACTTTAAAAAACAAAAAACAGAAGAACACACTTTTTTGTAAATTAAAGATGTAAGTATTTTGGTCTGAATTTGTCTTTTCCCTTCCACTAGATGGCAGAATGGAGCCACTCTAGATAGTGCTAGCAAGGCGGCAGCTCTTCTCCCAACATTTTAAATGGTCAAACTGTATTTTTGTTTTGGTTCCCTCTCTCGTTTAATGAGAAAGAAAGGTAAACATTGCATGTGCAAATTTCAGGACCATTTCATTTTGACTGAAAGAGCTGGAGCTGCCTTAAAGAAACTTCCTGGGCCGGGCGCGGTGGCTCATACCTGTAACTCCAGCACTTTGGGAGGCCTAGGCGGGAGGATCACGAGGTCAGGAGATCGAGACCATCCTGGCTAACACGGTGAAACCCCATCTCTACTAAAAATACAAAAAATTAGCCAGGCGTGATGGTGGGCACCTGTATTCCCAGCTACTCAGGAGGCTGAGGCAGGAGAATGGCGTGAACCCGTGAGGCAGAGGTTGCAGTTAGCCGAGATTGGGCCACTGCACTCTAGCCTGGGTGACAGAGCAAGACTCCATCTCAAAAAATAAAAAATAAATAAAAATACAGAAAAGAACCTTCTTGGCCGGGCGTGGTGGCTCACGCCTGTAATCCCAGCACTTTGGGAAGCCAAGGCGGGCAGATCAGGGGGTCAGGAGATGGAGACAATCCTGGCTAACACCGGGAAACCCTGTCTCTACTAAAAAAAATACAAAAAATTAGCCGGGCGTGGTGGTGGGCACCTGTAGTCCCAGCTACTTGGGAGGCTGAGGCAGGAGAATGGTGTGAACCCAGGAAGCGGAGCTTGCAGTAAGCCAAGATCGCACCACTGCACTCCAGCCTGGGCGACAGAGCGAGACTCCGTCTCGAGGAAAAAAAAAAAAAAATTTCTTATTCATTGTCTGAGGGGCTGAGTTCGGGCTTTATCCTTTAGAGAAAACTTGGCCAGTACCATTGTCCTAACATTAGTGAAACTTTACTCTGAGCCAGGTGCTGTGCTTCTCCCATCTCATTTACTCTTCATATGGAGACTAGAAGGTGTCACCTCCATTTTCTAAAACAAAAGATTAAATATTTGGCCAGGCGTGGTGGTTCACGCCTGTAATCCCAACCCTTTGGGAGGCCAAGGCAGGCAGATAGCTTGAGGCCAGGAGTTCGAGACCAGCCTAGGCAACATGGCAAAACCCCATCTCTACAAAAAATTAGCCAGGCATAGTGGCACACACCCGTGGCCCCAGCCACTCAGGAGGTTGAGGTGAGAGGACCACCTGAGCCTGGGAGGCAGACGTTGCAGTGAGCGGAAATCATGCCACTGCACTCCAGCTTGGGTGACAGAGAAAGACCCTGTCTCTAAATAAATAAATAAATAGTATTTAAGGCACTGAAATAAGGTAACTTATCTAAAGGGACAAAGCTGGTCTTGAGCCTGATCTGCAGGGTGTCAAGCACTTCACCACCATGCTACTGCTTCTGCTTCATGGGTGGTGAACTGCATGGCTAATTTCTGCCTAATCTGCCCCACTAGCAAACCAGGTCTCATGAAAGGAGGAGTCTCAAGATGAATCTAGGTTACTGGGCTACATCAGGACCTTTTGCAAAGTTTTGCTCTGTGAACCAGAGTTTAAACTTGTACATTTAGACTGGTGTATCTCTGGTGTATTTCTTTTCCAAACCAGTGTAGGGCCAAAAGGAATCAGAGTTGCTAGTAATCACTGAGAGAGAATTAGTATCTTTCTTTTTTTGTTTTGTCTTGTTTTTTTTGTTTGTTTTTGAGATGGAGTCTTACTCTGTCACCAGGCTGGAGTGCACTGTTGCTATCTCGGCTCACTGACACCTCCGCTTCCCGGGTTCAAGCAATTCCCCTGCCTCGGCCTCCCGAGTAGCTGGGACTACAGGTGTGCACCACCATGCCTGGCTAAGTTCTTGTATCTTAGTAGAGACAGGGTTTCACCGTGTTGGCCAGGATGGTCTCGATCTCCTGACCTTGTGATCTGCCTGCCTCGGCCTCCCAAAGTGCTGGGATTACAGGTACGAGCTACTGTGCCTGGCCAAGTATCTTTCTTATAAAAATAAAAAATACCAGCTGGGCGTGGTGGCTTGCACCTGTAATCCCAGCACTTTGGGAGGCTGAGGCAGGCAGATCACTTGAGCTCAGGAGTTTTAGACCAGCCTAGGCAACATGGAAAAACCCTGTCTTTACTAAAAATACAAAATTTAGCTGGGCATGGTGTAATCCCAGCTGCTTGGGTGGCTGAGGCAGGAGAGTCACTTGAACCTGAGAGGCAGAGGCTGCAGTGAGCCAAGATCGTGCCACTGCACTCCAGCCTGGGTGACAGAGTGAGACCCTTTCTCAAAAAGAAAAAAACTTAAATTAAGAAAAAATTAAAAATACCTTGTAGTAAGCGTAGAAAATCAGTAATCTGCATGAACTCGCAAAACATTTTGCTGAGGCAGGAGGATTGCTTGAGCTCAGGAGTTCAAGGCTGCAAGGCGCTATGATTGTATCACTGCACTCCAGCCTGGGCAACAGAGTAAGACCCTGTCTCTAAAATGTGTGTGTGTGTGTGTGCGTGTGTGTGTGTGTAGTGTCTACCCAAGCCAGCAATTTTTGCATGTTTCACACAGAGACTTATTTCAGGCTGAAAGGAAAAAAAAATCAGCACTCAAATGGAAAACAATTTTAACTTATTTTATATATACACCTATTTGAGTAAGCAAGTATTAAAGGGACTAGGCCACCACACACATAAAATACTGTTACCACGTATTTACATGTATATATTTGATCTTCTTTTCTCTTTCATAACATTCAGAAAAAGTTGCTTCAGTCCCTGGCTCACTTGGTCCTGGCATCCTCTCCCACTTCTCCAGCCCATCCTGCTGAGTTCCCTTCATGCCTTGATTAGAGTCCAACCAAGTTTTAACAGCCAGCTCTGTTCATATGGAGTTAAGCAGTATCAGTATGCCCACCAAATTCTCCAATCTTCTATGTGTTGCAAAGAGAACAGAAATGAGCCCAAACTGTGTAAGTTTGTGGAGGAAAACTCACACATCCCCAGGACAGTGATCATATTCTTTGTTCACGTGTTGTCTCAGGTCTGCAAAGAAAGCCATCTGTGAGCTCAGCCTCCAGGGACTCCGCATTGCCTACAACAGCACAAAAGCCAAACCCTTCAGCCCAATATTTGAGGCCTACCTACCTGCCCTCAGTCTTATTTCCTGCCACCCTATCCCTGACTCTCCCAGGCTAGGCTCAGATCATCACTGAATGTGCTCACTTCGAGGCAGCTCTGTGATTTTCAAGGTTCCTGGGCCCACCTTTTACTCCCGATGTGACTGCCACGTGTTGCCCCGTTGCTAGGATGGGACCGTGGCCTTGATTTCTGCCAGGACTGGGGCTTTGCCTTGTTCCCCACCCACCCTGCTGTCTGCCCCTGCACTCTTCTGGGTGGGGCCTTATCTTTCCCCGAAGTCTCCTTACACCTCCCGATCACAGGTAGTCATGCCACAGCCAAGGAGCTTGTCCCAAACCTCAGTGCCTGCCTCTCTCCTCGGCTTCTTGTGCTGCTGTGTCTCACCCATCAGTGACGCTCTTCTCTTCCCTGCCCAAGCCCTAGCTGACTCCATACATCTGGTACAATGTCCTCTTCTGCCTGGTTATCTCTGAAAGGGCCTCTCTCTACATCCCTCATTGGCTCCCAGTGTCCTTCCTCTCACCCATAGCCCTGAGGTCCCTGTATGCTTTGCCCAGTGTATAGGGTTATTATGCTTAAAAATTCCCAAAGGTTGATTGGTATTGTAGGGTGGTGTAAGAATGAACTGAGGTGATAATATTTATATGTTAGAGCTTTGTAAAGTGCTAGACAGATGTGAGGTACTGATATTTCCCAGTATTCCTGATCTTGGAATCTTGGACACCACTCTCCCACCATTGCCTGGACACCCCTGAGACTGCATTCTGCTCCTAGAGTCTCATCCCCTTTTAGACACTGGCTCCTGCTCCCTCACCATCCACTGTGGATCCCTGCTGAATTCTTAGAGCCCTCGCTGTTTGCATCACTCACCATGACATATCATCAGACCCTGCTAGTGCACCAGGCACAGGAGACTCCGCTCTGCTGTCAACAAGTTGTATGAAATTGACCCCCCGCCTGCACTTCTGTAAAAGGAAGGGACTGGGACAATACCTCTGGGCCTTTTAGTTACAATGATTTACATACAGTAGCCCCCTCTTATCCGCAGTTCACTTTCTGCAGTTTTAATTACCCTCAGTGAACCACAGTTCAAAAATGTTAAATGCGGCTGGGCGCGTTGGCTCATGCCTGTAATTCCAGCACTTTGGAAGGCCGAAGCGGGTGGATCACCTGAGGTCAGGAGTTCAAGACCAGCCTGGCGAACATGGTGAAACCCCGTCTCTACTAAAAATACAAAAATTAGCCTGGCATGGTAGTGTGCGCCTGTAATTCCAGCTTCTAGGGAGGCTGAGGCAGGAGAATTGCATGAACCTGTGAGGAGGACGTTGCAGTGAACCAAGATCACGCCATTGCACTCCAGCCTGGGCAACAGAGTGAAACTCTATCTCAAAACAAGCAAACAAACAAACAAAAAATATTAACTGGACAGTACAGGACAGTAAGATATTTTGAGAGAGAGGCCACATTCACTGAACTTTTATTACAGGATGTTGTTATGATTGTTCTGTTTTATTATTATTGTTGTTAATCTGTTACTGTGCCTAATTTCTAAATTAAACCTTATCAGAGGTATGTACGTACAGGAAACAACATAGTATATGCAGTGTTCAGTGCTAGCCGTGGTTTCGGCATCCACTGTGGGTCTTGGAACACATCCACCACAGACAAGGGGGGACTACCATATATCGATTTTTTTTTCCTCTTCATCTAAACTTCATGCTTTTGATTTCTACCCACAACCTAGAACACAATGCCAGGCTCACATGGGACCCTGTAAATGAGGTTCTCTATTGGTAAGTGAATAGTGGATTTGTCCAACTGATATAGTTTGGACATTTGTCCCTGCCCAAATCTTATGTTGAAATGTAATCGCCAGTGTCGGAGGTTGGGAAGTGTCTGGATCGTGGGGGCGGATTCCTCATGGCTTCGTGCTGTCCTCACAATAGTGAGTGAGTTCTCACAAAATCTAATTGTGTGGCACCTCCCCCACAACCCAACCCCCTTGCTGCTGCTTTCGCCACGTGAGATGCCAGCTCTCCCTTTGCCTTCTGCCACGAGTAAAATCTCCCTGAGGCTTCCCCAGAAGTGAAACGAATCCTGTTGCCATGCTTCCTGTATAGCCTGCAGAACCGTGAGCCAATTCACCTCTTTTCTTTATGAATTACTCCATCTCAGCTATTTCTTTATAGCAATGCAAGCATGTCACCTACTGATATGGTAAGGTGATTTTTTTTTTTTTTTTTTTTTTTTTTTTTTTTTTTTGAGACAGAGTCTCCCTCTGTCGCCCAGGCTGGAGTGCAGTGGCGCGATCTCAGCTCACTGCAAGCTCCGCCTCCCAGGTTCACGCCATTCTCCTGCCTCAGCCTCCTGAGTAGCTGGGACTACAGGCGCCCACCACCATGCCCGGCTAGTTTTTTGTATTTTTAGTAGAGATGGGGTTTCACCGTGTTAGCCAGGATGGTCTCAATCTCCTGGCAAGGTGATTTTTCAACACACCTACTGATATGGTAAGGTGATTTTTCCATTTGCATGTACCTAATTTATATGTTCATTTTCCATCTCATAACAACCGAATTGTTTTCTGGGAGAAATTTAGTTGGAATATTGAATCGTGTTGTGAAAGGCCACTCTCTTAGTCCATTTTGTGCTGCTATAAGAGAATACTTGAGACTGGGTAATTTATAGTGAACATAAATGTATTGGTTCACAGTTCTGGAGGCTGGAAAGTTGAGGATCAAGGAACCAGCATCTTTCAAGGGCCTTCTTGCTTAGTCATCACAGGATGGACGGGGGAAGGGCAAGTGTGCAAGAGCAAAACCACTCCCCAAAGCCCATTTTATTACAGCATTATCCATTCAGGAGGGCACAGCCCTCATGATGTAAACACCTCCCACTAAGCCCTACCTCCCAACACTGTTGCATTGGGAATTAAGTTCCAACATGAGTTTTGGAGGGGACAAAAACATTTAAACCATAGTAACCACTAACTCAAAACCTCCACGTTGCATAAATACAGATTCCCAGACACCAAACCTACAGATTCTGATTCATTATGCCTAGGTGGGGACTGGAAATCTGCACTTGTGACAAGCCCCATAAGTGATTCTGTTGCGGTGGCCCTAAACCATTCTTTGAGAAACACTAGGAAGTAAGGATTTTTTAAAACAATCCGGACAGCAGAATTTTGTTTTTGGAGGAAACAACTAAAATTTTCTTTCTCTCTGTGGAAAAGGTTGGTTGATCTCATTGAGGGGTGATGCCACAGGGGAGAGGGGTGGTCATCCCTGGCTTCTGTATATGTTAGGAATTGCAGCAGTGAAAGTTCTTTTGTTTTTTGAGATGCTCTGTTGCCCAGGCTAGAGTTCAGCGGCGCGATCTCGGCTCACTGTGACGTCTATCTCCCGGGTTCACGTAATTCTCTTGCCTCAGCTTCCCCAGTGGCTGGGATTACAGGCGTGTGCTACCATGCCCAGCTAATTTTTTTTTTTTTGAGATGGAGTTTCACTCTTGTTGCCCAGGCTGGAGGGTAATGACACGATCTCAGCTCACCGCAACCTTTGCCTCCCAGGTTCAAGCGATTCTCCTGCCTCAGCCTCCCAAGTAGCTGAGGGATTACAGGGGTATGCCACCATGCCCGGCTAATTTTGTATTTTTAGTAGGGACAGGGTTTCTCCATGTTGGTCAGGCTGGTCTCGAACACCCAACCTCAGGTGTTCCACCCGCCTCGGACTTCCAAAGTGCTGGGATTATAGGCATGAGTCACTGCGCCTGACCATATTTTTGTATTTTTAGTAGAGACAGAGTTTCACCATGTTGGCCAGGCTGGTCTCAAACTCCTGACCTCAAGTGATCCACCCACCTCAGCCTCTCAAAGTTCTGGGATTACAGGTGTGAGCCACCATGCCCGGCTAGCAGTGAAAGTTCTAACATATACAGTCTAACCTTCTGTCAGGTTAGACTATCAGTAGTGCAGTAGCTATAACAATTCATGCTGTTGGATTCATGTATAGTGTCCATCTTTGCCACCATGACTACCGTGTTCATGAAATTATTATGCCAACACTAGGGCAGCTGAGGGAAGAAGGTGGCTGAGAATAACTGGAAAAGCCATTCTGTTTCATTGCTTGATGAGTGCCTCCCCCATAGGAAATGCTGTCTGCTGGGTGTTAACATATGTTACAAAGATGTTCACATTCCATTCCCGCTGCCTTAGTGCACTTGCCACACATCTCTTCCCCAGACACCTTCATCCCTGATCTTCCAATCTTCCTCCTTTCAAGTCCCTGACCAACTGGCCAAGTTACTCACCCTGCCCATGAGTCTTCGGTATGACCTTGCCTCAGGCCCCTTCTCTGCCTTCACAAAGTGAATGAACAGATGCACTGTGTGCTGCTCTGTCATTAGGAGGACACTCCTTCACTGCTGCCCCTGAGGTCTACCCTTAAGTGAAGCTGTAGCACAGCAGCTGCCCATTTTTTTCTGATACCTACATACCAACAGACCCATCCATGAACCAGGCTTAGCCTTTTTCTCCTCTGTCAGCTGGTCGTAGGAATCCTCCAGGAGCCAGGCAGACTGTAGAGGAGCTCTCATGGTCCCTACCTCCAGGTGTTCACACTTGTGGGTAATCACCTCCCCTTCAGTGCTGGTGGAGTGGAGAAGAGGTTGAAATGATGGGGGATGAGGGGAGATATGTGTTGTCTTACAAGGCAGAAGCTTGTACGTATATCCTTAAGAGAGGAGCATCAGCACTTAACAGACAGGAGTGGGCTACTTCTGTAGATCAATAGCATTCAGAGGAATCTGGAAATTTATGATTTTCAAATGCATTGACCCAGATGGCCCCATTGCAAGTCTCAGCGTCTCAGTTTTTTTTGTTTCCCACCAGGGTCCTGAACTTGGTATGGCAGATTTACTGGAGTTGAGAATTTAACTTTCTCTCAAACCCTGCCACTAATATAATTGATTTTTGGGGTCTGGCTCACAGATTGTTTTCCCCTCTGGTTGCAGGATATGTGAATAATTTTATATGCTGCCAAATAGACCTTCTGGCTTTTTTTTTTTTTTTTTTTTTTTTGAGATGGAGTTTTTCTCTTGTCGCCCAGGCTGGAGTGCAATGGCATGATCTCGGCTCACTACATCCTCCGCCTCCCAGGTTCTAGTGATCCTCATGCCTCAGCCTCCTGAGTAGCTGGAATTATAGGCACACACCACCACGCCCGGCTAATTTTTTTTTTTTTTTTTTGAGGTGGAGTCTCGTTCTGTCGCCCAGGCTGGAGTGCAGTGGCGCGATCTCGGCTCACTGCAAGTTCCGCTTCTCGGGTTCTGGACATTCTCCTGCCTCAGCCTCCCGAGTAGCTGGGACTACAGTTGCCTGCAACCACGCCCGGATAATTTTTTGTATTTTTAGTAGAGACGGGGTTTCACCTGTTAGCCAGGACCGTCTCGATCTCCTGACCTTGTGATCCGCCCGCCTCGGCCTCCCAAAGTGCTGGGATTACAGGCGTGAGCCACCGCACCCGGCAATTTTTGTATTTTTAGTAGAGACAGGGTTTCACCATGTTGGCCAGGGTGGTCTCAAACTCCTGACCTCAGGTGATCTGCCCACCTCAGCCTCCCAAAGTGCTGGAATTACAAGCATAAGCCACTGCTCCCGGCCAGACCCTCTGGTTTTCATCCTTGGTCTCATTGGCAATTGGTGACACTCGACCCTTCATTATCTTTAAGGAATTAATAACATCCCCCCAGCCATGTCCACCCAATTCTAAAGTTCTTATAATTACTCTTTCTTACAACCCCTGAGATATTACGTCTGCTATGCATTTCCTTCCACTGGCACTGATGAACGTTTTAACAATTGCCATAGGATGCCAGGGGCCATGGGAGCTCCACCACCACCAGTGATGGGGTTTCCATTACCAACAGGTTGGGAGGGGATACGGCTTCAAAATCCCATCTTAGAGCCTTTTTCAAGGACCACTTCTGGGTTGGATTCCTCGGGAAACAGATTTTGCGATTTGCCTGCAGGCTTTTAATGGTGTGGTACTCTAAGAAACAACACATGAGAGGGATGAGGGAGGCAGGACTGGGCAGAAGAAGTTGTATTGTGATGCAGGTGCAACGAAGATCTGGAGCTTGAATAACGCATAAGAACTGTGCCACCTTAAGACAAAGGGCTAAACCTTTATAGCCCTCTGTCTTTGTCCATTTTGTCACTATAACAGACTGTCAGGCCGGGTAATTTATTAAGAAAAGAGATTTCTTTAGCTCACAATTCTGGTAGCTGCAAAGTCCAAGAGCATGGCGCCAGGCTGTTCAGCTTCTGGTGAGGGCCTCATGCTGTCTTATAACATGGAGGAGAAACAGAAAGGTGAGCAGACATGTGCTGAGTAAGGGGACCAAGGAGGCTGACCCACTTCATAACAACTTGCTCTCTCAGGAGCTAATCCATTTCCATAAGAATGAATCCAATCTCCCAGGAACAAGAACTCACTATCTCGAGAATGACACCAGTCTATTCATGAGGGATCCACCCCAGTGGGCCAAACACCTCACACTAGGCCCCACCTCCACACTGGCAATTAAACTTCAACATGAGTTTGGGCGGGAACAAACCACATCCAAACTATAGCATCCTCCTAGACTAGCCCTTGGAGGTGGGCTGCCTCCACAAAAGGAATGCAATTTTTGATAAAGTGGTTTTGTTGGCTGAAGACAGTTGCTGGACAGGTACTTGTTCAAGAGTTGGCCGGCAACCCTCCCAGCAGGTGGGGGAGTGAGTATCTCAGTCCTGAAAGGTAGCATACCAGAGCATCCACTACACCTGCATTTTCTGATTTTTTTTCTATTTTATTTATTTGTTATTTTTCTAAAGATGGGGGTCTCACCTGTGCTGCCCAGACTGGTCTCGAACTCCTGGGCTCAAGTGACCCTCCCACCTGGGCCTATCGAAGTGCTCGGGTTATAGGCATGAACTACTGCACTCAGCCTGCATTTTCTGATTTCAAAATGACACTATCATCCACTCTCTGATCTTTTCCACTCCTGACAGCTCTCTTTTTTCATTTGCTACCCAAGTCTTTTCCTTTCCTAGTGACCTTATAAAATATCATCCAGGCCAGGCACAGTGGCTCACGCCTGTAATCCCAGCACTTTAGGAGGCTGAGGTGGGAGAATCGCTTGAGGTCAGGAGTTTGAGACCAGCCTGAACAACGTGGTAAAACCCTGTCTCCACTAAAAATACAAAAGTTAGCCAAGTTTGGCAGAATGTGTCTGTAATCGAGTGGCTGAGGCACAGGAATCACTTGAATCCAAAAAGTGGAGGTTGCAGTGACCTGAGTTAGTGCCACCGCACTCCAGCCTAAGCAACAGGGTGAGAATCTGTCTCAAAAAATTAAAAAAAAAAAACATAATCCAGGGCCAGAGGCAGTGGCTAACACCTGTATTCCCAGCACTTTGGGAGGCTGAGGTGGGAGGATCCCTTGAGCCAAGTTCAAGAGTAAACATAGGAAGATCTCGCACTCTCTCTCTCTCTCTCTCTCTCTATATATATATACACACACACATACACACACACACACACACACACACACACCATGCAGGTACAGTTTTGTATCATCTGTTTCAAAGGGCAACGCACTAAATAAAGCTGTACTCAACTTTTGAAAGCCCTCTTTTAAGATTAAAAAACTTCACAGGGTCCAGGCACGGTGGCTCACACCTGTAATCCCAGCACTTTGGGAGGCCAAGATGGGCGGATGCCGAGGTGGGCGATCACGAGGTCAGGAGTTCGAGACCAGCCTGGCCAACATGGTGAAACCCCATCTCTAAAAAAAAAAATACAAAAATTAGCTGGGTGCAGTGGTGCACACCTGTAGTCCCAGCTACTTGGGAGGCTGAGGCAGGAGAATCACTTGAACCTGGGAAGTGGAGGTTGCAGTGAGCCAAGATCAAGCCACTGCACTCCAGCCTGGGTGACAGAGACTCTGTCTCAAAAAAAAAAAAAAACTTGCTGGGTGCAGTGGCTCATGCCTGTAATCCCAGCACTTTGGGAGGCTGAGGTGGGCGGATCACATGGACAGGAGTTCGAGACCATCCTGGCTAACACGGTGAAACCCCATCTCTACTAAAAATACAAAAAAAATTAGCCGGGCATAGGTGATGCATGCCTATAGTCCCAGCTACTCGGGAGGCTGAGGCAGGAGAATGGCATAAAACCCGGGAGGCAGAGGCTGCAGTAAGCCGAGATCGTGCCACTGCACTCCAGCCTGGGAGACAGAGCGAGACTCATCTCAAAAAAAAAAACAAAAAAAAAAACTTTACAAATCTCCACGTAATAGTATCACAGTAGTAACTGAATGAATGCCCATTACAATAAATAATAAAAGCCATTATAAACTTGTTAAACTGGTTTAATCATGTGAACACCCATGTATGTATGACACAAAAAATGATACGTATTTATATAAGGACATTTCTTGTTCTGGTGAGAGAGACAATGCTTGGTGTGCACACAAATTCTTCAACTACCTGGATTAGGATGCTGCCTATAGTTGTGTACAATAACGGAGTAGTCAGCTGAGGGGGCAAGTGGAGATAGAAATCCAGCCCAATCTCTTATCACCAAGTCTTTCATCCCACCAAGGGCTGAATGTACCTGCAGAAAGGTGGCACTTTTTTTAAACCAATTGCCAAAACAAGATACCACTCAGGTCTCTCTTTTCTATTTAACATTAAGGCACCTCTATGCCAGCCCTGAACCTGCCCAGTGACTGATCACAAGCTTTGAGTCTGGAGTCAGACAGTCCAAGATGTGGATTATGGCTTTGCCACTTACTTGCTATCAACCTTTGTTGTAGTCTGAATGTTTGTCCCCACACCCCCAAATTATAGTTATTGAAATTATGACTCCCAAGGTGATGGTATCAGGAGGTGGGGCCTTTGGGACGTGACTGGGTCAATAGAGTGGAACCCTCATGAATGGGAGAAATGCCTTTATAAAGGAGATGGCTGGAGAAAACTAGTTAGCCCTTTCCACCAAGTGACGTTACAGCAGTACGACAGCTGTCAATGAGGAAGTGTACCCTCACCAGTCACTGAATCTTACGGTGCCTTGATCTTAGACTTCTCAGCCACTAAAACTGTGAGAAATAAATTTATGATGTTTATCAGCCACCCAATCTATGGTATTTTGCTATAGCAGCCAAAATGGACAAAGACCACTTATCCATCACCTTGTCTGTTTTTTTGTTTGTTTGTTTTTGAGACGGAGTCTGGCTCTGTCACCCAGGCTGGAATGCAATGATGCGATCTCGGCTCACTGCAACCTCCACCTACTGTGTTCAAGCGATTCTCCTGCCTCAGCCTCCCAAGTAGCTGGGATTACAGGCACCCGCCATCATACCTGGCTAATTTTTGTATTTTTGTAGAGATGGAGTTTAACCATGTTGGCCAGGCTGGTCTTGAACTCCTGACCTCAGGTGATCCGCCCGCCTCGGCCTCCCAAAGTGCTGTAATTACAGGTGTGAGCCACCACACCCAGCCCAGCTTGTCTGTTAAATGAGATCATAACATCCCCCTCTCTGTGGCTGTGCTGTTCCTTCAGGTAGCAAATGGATACCATCTATTTTCATAGATCTTTGTTTTATCAACTGTATTGTGGTATAATTTACATACAATAAAATGTACAAGCATTAAATATACAGTTTGATGAGTTATGGTAATGTAAACCAGTGACCAGATAAGTAACCTGTGTGTTTTTTATACTGTCCAGAGATTGTATCAGACCCTTTGGAAATTACAAAGTAGCATAAAGCATCCTTACTCTGGTTAAACCCTTGATTGGGTTAGGCCTGGGATGTAAGTTCTCACAGCCCCCTACTTCCTCTGCATAACCACACATCACATTGTCTGTCACTCTCCTAGTCTGTAAAGCTACTTGAGGGCATCTTCTAGCGTTTTCCCTGCTGTATCTGCAGGTATCTAGCACAGTGCGTGGACATTCCGTAAGCATTTGTTGCAAGATAAATGAAAAAAACGTACAAAGTTAACAATGGATATCATGCTGAGTTTGTGCCAAACAAAACAGTCATTTGAAGAAAACCCGGAACAACCTTATGGGTTAGTAATTAGTAAAGGCCTGTAGAGAAGGTGGCCCGTGGCCTTTGAGAAGGGTCAGGTTTCAATAGGATTAAGGAGCATTTCAGAGCTAAACCAAGTACTTGGAAGAGATAAAAGCAGTGGGCTCAGACACCAGCCTAGAACCCACAGTGCATGAACCTTGGTGGGGCTAAACATGATTATCAGTCCTTTAACTTTTATTGAACGCCTGCACGTCCAGATTTCTAAGTGGGGCTCAGAGATTATAACCGATGTCCACAGCTGCATGGTCTTCCCTCTCCACAACAGGCAGACACTATTAGAAGTAAAAGCCACGTGCCCTCAAGAGGGCAAGGCAAGGCATCTTCAGATGTCTCTTTCCTTAAAGCACACGCGTTCTGTTCTGCGACCAAGCAGGACAAGGAGGACATGGACCTGCACCTCCGGAGGCCCGCACCTACGAAGATAGCAGGCTCGGGACCTTCGGTGGACCAGCAGGGCTCCAGAGGCCCGCGCGCCGCCGCCCCGCACTCATTGCTGAGCCTGCCAAGTAAGCGGCCCCAGCGCCGTGCCCGCGCGACCTCTACTCCTTCGGGGAGGGTCGCGCTCACGTCTCAAGTGGGAGCAATGCACCGGGACAAGGACACCTCCCAGGCCATGCCTGTTCCAGTCCAGTTCTCCCTGAGAGTCTGGCTGGCTCATCACCTGCTTAAATAAAACCATACACATGTAAAGTTCCTCCGCCGGCAGCGCGCCCCAGGATCGGAAGTGACGCGTTACGTGCCCGCGTATTCCTACCGGCGTATTCCCGCCCTGCTTTTCGCCCGCCGTTCCGTGGCGGGAACTGAGGCGACTGTGGGGACATCAGTGACCGTAAGTCTCCTGGGCCTGTTATTCTCAGATTAGTAGACGGAGCTAAGACTTCGAGACCATCTCGTCCTTTTTGTGTCGCGGAAACCTGAGGAACGAGCCGGCGGCGGTGACCTGCACGAGAAGCCGGGCTAACTGGTAACCTGCTGGAGGAATTGCAAGCCCGCTTCGCCTTCCCTACTCCTGCCCTTGATGCCCTTGTGAGGTCTTCCACCTCCTTCGGGGCCCCAGCCTAGTCACCCTTTCATGCCCTGGCCGCGCCCTTTGGTGAAATGGTGGTTCCGGACAGCATCTTGCAGACCCCGGCTTTGGGCTGTATTAATGTTTAACAGCCCGAGGCAGGGATGGACTAATCCAATAACGTTATAAAAACCTTGGCTGCTAACAGATATTAAAAATTTATTTTATTTTATTGAGCGTATCCCCATGTGCCAAGCAAGGAACTATGTATTTGCATACATTCTTTTATTTAACTCAGTTGTCCTGTGGAATAGGCCTTAGCTCCTTTAACAGAAATGGAAACCGGGTATCATAGATGGTAATTCGTTCACCAAATATTATGGAGCATCTACCATGTACCAGGCACTGTTCTAGGCACCAGGGCATGTAGCAGTGAAAAAAATAGAATTAACTGGGGATTTTTCAGGCAAGCTAATGATGCTTTTTATCCCAGAAAACAGCCTAGAAGAATGTTCACGTGCATGTTAGAAATAGTTACTTTTTGGGTGGGATTTTGTATTTTTTAAATCTCTCATGCTTTTCTGCATTGTTTTGATTTCTTCAAGTGAGTGTGTTATGAGAAAAACAGCTGTTTCTGTTTTAACAACAGAGTCCCCCACCTTCCCTTCCCCACAGAAAGTCTCTGAAGGTAGGTAGACATTGACTCTGCCATTAAAATAGGTCCCTGGCTAGGCGCGATGGCTCACACCTGTAATCCCAGCACTTTGGGAGGCCGGGGCAGGAGGATTACTTGAGCCCAGGAGTTCCAGACCAGCCTGGGCAACATGGTGAAACCCTGTCTCTACCAAAAATTTAAAAAATTAGCCAGGGGTGGTGGCATGCACCTGTCGTGCTAGCTACTGGGAAGGCTGAAGTGGGAAGATTACAGGAGCCTGGGACGTCAAGGCTGCAGTGAACAATGATTGTGCCACTGCACTCCATCCTAGGCAAAAGAGTGAGACCCCATCTCAAAAAAAAAAAAAACCCAACAAAAAAAGGTCTTTGAGTTCTGACCCAAGGAAAGGAGTGAAGGTTCTCATTTGTGGTGCAAGCACAGCACTTTTAATTGCTGAAGAGTCCATTTCAGGGTCTGAGCTAAAGCTAGGCCCACGACTGTGAAAGAAACCATGGAGACCCGTGTGGTTTGGTCATTAGCAACATCATATTTATCAATGCATTTGGAACTCATTAAACATTTTTGTGACATATGATCTTTGTTCTATAACTCCTGCACTATAAATAGATTCTAAGTTCGTTAAGGACTTTGACCACTTTTCTGTCCTCGTGGCCCTCAGTACAGTGTATTCAGAGTGTCCTAGGTCATGGGGTGATGTCCTTTATTACGTAACATCTTTGCACAAGACTAAGTGTGTTTTCAGGCTGTACTTTCTCATAATGGTTCCCCCCCACCACCCCTGCTTTCCTATGGTGCTGATTCACAATAAAAGTTTCAGTAAAAGCTTTTTTTTTTTTTCTGTCTTGCACCTTACCAGGGTGAAGTAACCATGCAGGCATTTCTTAAAGGCACATCCATCAGTACTAAACCCCCGCTGACCAAGGATCGAGGAGTAGCTGCCACTGCGGGAAGTAGCGGAGAGAACAAGAAAGCCAAACCCGTTCCCTGGGTGGAAAAATAGTAAGAACACTTGTGTCTTTGTTAAAATAATTCATAAATTATCTCTCTAACCAGTTCTGATCACTTTTTGTTTTTTTAACTTATGGAGGAATGCTTTGTTCTGTTTAGAAGTTGTCTTTGAAAAAATCACCCAGTTATATAAGTCATAGAACCCTGGAACTAAAGTTGCCTGAGAATAATCTAGTTTAATTCCCTTATTTTGTAGATAAACTGAGATCTCTACAAGCAGAGGCTTCCATTTTAGGGGCTGGAATACAGAAGTGAAGAAAACAAAAGTTCTGTAAACTGGCTATAAATACTAGGTCAGGAGTTCTACTTAAATCCAAATATGTAACCTGTTCCCCCTTCTTCTCATTACAATAGGTGGAAATTATTATTATTATTATTATTATTATTATTATTACTATTTTTGAGACAGAGTCTCACTCTGTTGCCCGGGCTGGCGTGCAGTGGCACGGTCTCGACTCACTGCAACCCCCGCCTCCTGGGTTCAGGTGATTATCCTGCTTCAGCCTCCCGATTAGCTGGGATTACAGGTGCCCACCACCACACTTGGCTAATTTTTTGTATTTTTAGTAGAGACGGGGTTTCACCATATTGGTCAGGTTGATCTCAAACTCCTGACCTCAAGTGACCCACCTGCCTTGGCCTCCCAAAGTGCTGGGATTACATGCATGAGCCACCGCGCCCAGTCCTGGAAATTCAGTTTTTTGGTTAGCTCATACATTTTTGTCCGAACAACACTTGAATTAGCATTTAAATTGTCAGTCACCACCTGGCATGGTGGATCATGCCTGTAATCCTGTAATCCCAGCAATTTGGCAGGCCAAGGTGGGAGGATCACTTGAGGCCAGGAGTTCCAGACCAGCCTGGCCAACATGTCGAAACCCCCTCTCTACTGAAAAAAAAAAACACAAAAATTAGCCAGGCGTGTTGGCGGGCACCTGTAATCCCAGCTACTTGGGAGGCTGAGGCACGAGAATCACTTGAACCTGGGAGGCAGAAATTGCAGTAAGCCGAGATCGCACCACTGCATTCCAGCCTGGGTGACAGAGCGAGACTCTGTCTCAAATAAATAAATAAATAAAATTGTCAGTCACCTAAGTGATATTACCACAAGTAATTGTAACTATTGGTTGAATGTAGCCTCAGTAATTACCAATGTTTACAGATTACTTATAGGCCGAGTAAGGCCCTCATATGTTTTTTGTGATTTTGGTTTTTGCTTGCTTTTTTGTTTGTTTGTTTTTTTGGGACAGATTCTCACTTTGTCACCCAGGCTGGAGTGCAGTGGCGCAATATCAGCTCACTGCAACCTCTGCCTCCCGGGTACAAGTGATTCTCCTGTCTCAGCCTCCCGAGTAGCTGGGTTACAGACATGCACCACCACACTCAGCTAATTTTTGTATTTTTAATAGAGACAAGGTTTCATCGTGTTGGCCAGGCTGGTCTTCAACTCCTGATCTCAAGTGATCTGCCTGCCTTGGCCTCCCAAAGTGCTGGGATTACAGGCGTGAGTCACTGCGCCCAGCCCCCTTATATGTTTTGTTTGGCACCAGTAAACCTCATGAAAATCTAGATTTTTTTAATTATGTGGAGGAGGGTCTGGATTTTCAGCTTCTCAGGAGATCAGGCAACACTGGGGGCAGGTTCTCACATGACAAGAGTTATATGGACTTGTGTACTGCTTCTCCTTTTGGAAAGGTCGTGTGTTCCTCAATTTGCCATGGTCCCTATTATATCTTGCATCACACTCTGCCTTCCTCACTCTTGTTATCTGCGTAATCTCTGCAGGTATTTGAATATGAGTCCCTGCTTATAACATATACTGGATTCCCAAGAGAAGACATTTAAAAAAATTCATAATTCCTACCTAGTGTTAACCTGATTTATCAAAAAGTGTGGATCAAAGAACTTTTGATTAGTTAACCAAACACAAAGCCTAAGCTTAGAGTTGGGAGTGTAACTTTGTTCTAGCTTCTCTTAAAAATCACTGGTGTAAGATGAAAATTATATATTATACTTAGTATTGGTTAAGCTTGTTGTTTTTGTTAGCCCTCAATGAAGTGAATAGGTCTTCATTTTTTTATGCAGTTAGATGATGGAAAAAATTGGCATTAACCAGTTAGCACATACTAAGTATATATGTAACTACATTAACCAAAGTAGTTACCTATACTAAGATTACTAAATGGTTTTCCCTTTTCACCTTAGGTTCATGATCTTATTTTGTCAAAGTGTAACACTGCTTTCTTTTTTCTTTTGAGACAGAGTCTTGCTCTGTCGCCCAGACTGAAGTGCAGTGGTGCGATCTCGGTTCACTGCAACTTCTGCCTCCTGGGTTCAAATGAGACTACAGGCATGTGCCGCCACACCCACCTAATTTTTTTTGTATTTTTAGTACAGACGGGGTTTCACCATGTTGACCAGGCTGGTTTCGAACTCCTGACCTCAGGTGATCCGCCTCCCAAAGTGCTGGGATTATAGGCGTGAGCCACTGCATCCGGCCAATAATAATGCTTTCTAAGCAGGTGTTCACTTTAATTTTCTTTTTTTTTGAGATGAAGTTTTGCTCCTGTTGCCCAGGTTGGAGTGCAATGATATGATCTCGGCTCACCACAACTTCTGCCTCCAGGGTTCAAGTGATTCTCCTTCCTCAGCCTCCCGAGTAGCTGGCATTATAGGCATGCGCCACCATGCCTGGCTAATTTTGTATTTTTAGTAGAGACAGGGTTTCTCCATATTGGTCAGGCTGGTCTTGAACTCCTGACCTCAGGTGATCCACCTGCTTCAGCCTCCCTAAGTGCTGGGATTAGTGCAAGCCATCACACCCAGCCCCACTTTAATTTCTTTTCTTTTCTTTTTTCCTTTTTTTTTTTTTTGAGACAGAGTCTCCCTCTGTCTCCCAGACTGGAGTGCAGTGGTGCGATCTCAGCTCACTGCAAACTTCGCCTCTCAGGTTCACGCCATTCTCCTGCCTCAGCCTCCCGAGTAGCTGGGACTACAGGCACCCGCCACCACGCCCGGCTAATATTTTGTATTTTTGGTAAAGACGGGGTTTCACCGTGTTAGCCAGGATGTTCTTGATCCCCCACTTCAATTTCTAATTAGTGTTTGTAGCATATAAAATAAAATCGTTTTGCTTAATTTTTGTGGGTATAACAGATTCAAGCAATGCAGATAGGAAGTAAAACATTATTTCACTCTTTCAGAATGTGTTTGGTTACGGTAAAAACAAGTGGGATTTCCACCTATTTACAATTATGAAAAAGTTTCTCATTTCATTGCTGATGTTTAAGAATGGTCATTGGTATTTTAGTAGAAGATACACTTGAGAGTTTTCTTGTGGCTGCTATAATATACTAAATAATCTCTTTCCTCCTCCCCACCCCACAAGTCGCCCAAAATGTGTGGATGAAGTTGCTTTCCAGGAAGAAGTGGTTGCAGTGCTGAAAAAATCTTTAGAAGGAGCAGATGTGAGTTGCAAATGGTGTTTAATATCATTGGGATATTTAAGACTTAATTTATTCACCCTCTTTCTTCCTTTATAACTTCTAGCCCTCATTAAATATCATGCTCTGTGTACAGTAAGTCCTTGATAACTATGTACAGTGATAATTAGTTCAAATATTTATTGAGCATCTCCTATTTAATCTTACATAGCAGTGTTACCTAGTATTCAAGTAAAAGTCATAGTAATTAAGACAAACTGTGAAACATAGACATAGAACAAAACATAAAACATATAACAAGACAAACTATGCCCCTTTTCTCGTGGGTTTGTATTGGTAAGGAAAGATAGAATAAACAAGTAAACCAATAAATAATTACATGTAGTAATATGTGCTATAAAGAAGAGCCAGAGATTCCTCTAAAGTATAATTGCATACTAACTTTAGGATTTGGATTGACCTATAATACAAAAAAAAAAATCGAGCTTTGAATTCTGCTTATAGCACTCTCTTCTGCTGTGATATGGGGGATAAAATATCCATGAATAACTTGCATTGTAAATTATTCTGAGATAAGATAAACCCATGTGAAGAATTAGCAACTTAAAGTTGTGTTATGATGAATGCCCAAAGTACTTTAACAGCTCAGTAAAGTGGTGAAGTGGAATGTGGTTTTTGCTTTAGTTTCAAGATTTGCTTCCTTCCTCTCAATCTGGCTGCTTTTAATTAGAGGTTCTTTTGGGTTTTGCTGCTATCATTCTATTGCTGAAATTATATTACTACAGTACACATTTTGAAAGAAGTTAAATTTATAAAACTATTTAGAATCTTTTTCTTTACCAGTATGTGTTTTGATTTGACTCGTGTACTCTTATACCTTTTTGGCTGGGCACAGTGGCTCAAGCTTGTAATCCTAGCGTTTCGGAAGGCTGAGATGGGAAGATCACTTGAGGTCAGGAGTTCGAGACCAGCCTGCCAACATGGTGAAACCCCATCTCTACCAAAAATTAGAAAAAGTAGCCAGGCGTGGTGGCACACACCTGTAGTCCCAGCTACTCAGGAGGCTAAAGCGAGAGAATCATTTGAACCTGGGAAGCAGAGGTTGCAGTGAGCCAAGATAGTGCCACTGTACTCCAGCCTGGGTGACAGAGTGAGAATCTGGTCTCAAAAATAAATAAATAAGTAATAAAAAATAAATAACACAAATACTCTTACACCTTTTTATTTTATAATAGTATACCATTTTATTTTTTGATATATTCTGCTTGCATATCTTGGTAACAGTATATACCATTTTAATTGCAGTTGCATAGTAATTACACAGATTGCAGGACAATATCTAATTTAATTACTAGTATCTTCAGCAAATGTAGTGAGATTAAGATCCAGTTCTTTTTTTTTTTTTTTTTAATTGAGACAGAGTCTTGCTCTGTCACCCAGGCTGGAGTGCAGTGGCGTGATATCAGCTCACTGCAACCTCCGCCTCCCAGGCTCAAGTGATCCTCCCACCTCAGCCTTCCAAGTAGCTGGGACTACAGGCATGCACCACCACACACAGCTCATTTGTGTATTTTTTGTAGAGATGGTGTTTAGCCATGTCAAGTTACCTGCCCGCTTTGTCCACCTAAAATGCTGGGATTACAGGCGTGAGCCATCATGCCCAGCCTAAGATCTAGTTCTTGACTTTATGCCACGTAATTTATGAGGCTGAAGTAAGAACTTCAGTTTAATATTTTGTGCATCTTTTCAGACTGAGTTTTGCAAAGAGGTGAAATAGTATTTTTAATTCAAAAGAATAAGGAAAATTCATTTAATTTACTTTGAAAGGTTTTAAAGAATTATAAGAAGATAATTTTTTCAGAAATTGATTTTAAGAACTGGTATTCCACATACAGTTCTTGAATGTACTCCATATATTAGACTAGTATATAATTAAGATTTAATAATTTTACCCTGTTTCAAAGAATTTAAATTATTGTATCTGATAGTTAACCTGGATGGATCATTACATTATTAAGGGATGCACAAATCAAAATAATAGTTGTAGACCTTAATTACTAAGAAGCCTAGGAGGTTTTTAAGTTTTGAATCTCATAGTTTGTACTGTAAGCTATGTGTTATGAATGTAACAGTAATAGTCTTCTAATTAACATATTTGTCTATGTATTGGTTTATTCATTCATTTGGCCAACATTGACTGCTGTAGTAGATGCTAGAATACAGATGTGAATAGAACAAATAAGGTTCTTGGTCTTTTAATGAAGTAGACAGGCATTTTACAATTAAGCCCCACAGTTAAATAACAATAAACCAATACAAAATGCAACAAAGACTAATGAGAGAATAGGAGAGGAGACCTACTTTAGACTGAATGGTTTCTGATTTGTAATGCATTAGGAGTTGGCCAGGCATAAAGAAGAGGATCAGACTCCAGGTCATGGGAACAACGTATGTTCGGGCCAGAAAGTGCCAAGCTGTTAGAGGCCGTTGTAAGCTGGAGCCTGGAAGGTGAAGGAGGTGGTAGGCAGATCATGGAAGTCTTTTAGGCCATGGTAAAAAGCTGAGGGTTTTTTTGTTTGTTTGTTTTTGTTTTTCTAAGTGGAATAGTTTTAAGTAGCAAGCAGAGTGGTATCTGATTTAGGTGAAGAATGAATGGACAGGAAGAGGGAGGGTTAGGCAAGAGTGGAAACAAACTCTAATGCCTAGTTTCCTGTGTACACTGATTTCCTTATGTGAAAGGACATACTGAAGATTGCACAGTATCATAACAGAGCTCATTAGAATTTAGTTGACTTACTAATTTTCACCACAGATCAGTCGACTGCTTGATAGGAGCCAAACTAGCTAGATACAAGGTATAAAAGAAGGTAGCTAGTGATTTAATCTTATCCTTTCCTCTTCTAATGAATTCTTCCTGATACATGCAAGCATCCTTACAGAGTACATAATCATGATGTGGAACAGTGCCTAGCACTTAATATTAAATGTCTAGTTTTGGATTTTTTGTTAATATTTCTGTTCTTGGTACTTTTGCTCATCCAAAGCCCTAATTATGTCTTTTTTAGTCCTTTTTCCTCAGTTTTGGCCAAATCCCATTACTCTTTTGGTCTGCTTCCCCTTTGAAGCAGCTGACATTTTGTGTAATATAAAATCTTACCTAATCTTGAGCATAGAGGTGGGATAGGAAACTGAGATTCCCTTTAGAAATAAAAGGTTTCTCATTCCAGCTTTGAAAATTTCACCTAAATAGATTAGCTATAGAGCAAGCATAAATATTGGTTCAGCTTAAGAGATTAAAAAGACACTTGGGGAAAAAAGTGGTAGTATATGAAAAAGCAGGATTTAAATCTGTCAGTACTGTGATATCAGTTATATTAAGAAAACTTTATATTTAGAAATTACGTGCCCTATTAGAGAAGTCATTGCACTATTCCACAGACATTTTTTCGATCTTCCTTTTCATCCATTTGTGCCAGAATACCATTTATTAAAAACTAAAATTTAATTTCTACAGCTTCCTAATCTCTTGTTTTACGGACCACCTGGAACTGGAAAAACATCCACTATTTTGGCAGCAGCTAGAGAACTCTTTGGGTACGTTGAAATCAGTCTATTTTTCTTTTTTTAAAGATTTGACACCAAAATTCTCTGATACTACTTTTTTTCCTTTAAAAATTTGCATTTCATTTTCTGTAGGATAGTTTTCTATTTCTGATTTTTAAAAATCCCATGAGCCATTTTGTTCCTCCCTCACTCCCCTGAAGAAATCAGCTTGCCTGCAGTCTTTTGTGACCTTCATTCTGAATCTTGTTCAAGTGTTTGAATGTACTACAACACTGGGAGCCTATGATTTTTTCCATCACTTTCTTTAAATTTTCCGTTATAACTTTGGAGTCCAGAGGGCCCAACTTAATGTCCAATTGTGCTGATAGTTTTATCACCCTCTTAATGATTGTGTTCACATCTGTGTGGCTGCATGACAGGATCTGCTGTTTCTGCTGGTACTATTTGCACCATCCATTCTTGAGTCCTGCTCTGGACTTCCTAGGCTCTGACTCTGGAGTGGCCAGGCCAGCTCCTTGCCTCAGGTCTCCTGAGCATAAGTGGTGGTTGATGTAGTATGATTCCAGGTACACCAGAAAATCTTCCTGTGAGTCACCTTCTTATGTTCCTCTTCCTAGATTGACCATCTTGGCTTAACCAGCCATTCTAGAGGAGCCCTTTACCTAGAGTTAAAAGATGTGTAGTGGGCTGGGTCTGATATACATGAAACATGCACCAACATAACAAAGGCTGTTTTGAGTTTATCCATTATTAATATCAGACATACAACTGATAGAAGTATCTGAAATCCTACATATGAAAATAGGCCGGGCGTGGTGGCTCACATCTGTAATCCCAGCACTTTGGGAGGCCAAGGCGGGTGGATCACCTGGGGTGAGGAGTTCGAAACCAGCCTGGCCAACTTGGTGAAACCCCATCTCTACTAAAAATACAAAAATTTGCCAGGCATAGTGGCATGCACCTGTAGTCCCAGCTGCTCAGCAGGCTGAGGCAGGAGAATCACTTGAATCCGGGAGGCAGAGGTTGCAGTGAGCCGAGATCACGCCACTGCACTCCAGCCTGGGTGACAGAGCGAGACTCCATCTCAAAAAAAAAAAAAAAAAAAAAAGGTGCCACTGAAATCACCAAATGTGTAAGGATTATTAGTTATGTCAAAATGTAAAAGACAAAGGGAGAAGCTGCTATGTGCCTAATATTTTATTTGACAGCAACTTCTCATTCTCAGTAAAATTATAAAAGAACTTTTTTGATTATTCCACAACTCAATCAGATAGAACGAATCTGAATCAGCCTTAACAGTTGTTTATTATTACTTAGAGTAGGTCAGTCCAGATTATACAACTTTTTCTACATCCTTTATAAAATAATGTTTGTCTTTAAAGAACTTACTTAAACAGTGAATTTCATATTTAATATTGTGACTTTAAAATAGAAAATAGATGCATGTAAATGTTTATGTCCATAAATATGCTTAGGATACCATGCTGATCAGGAAAAATAGAGATGAAACTAAATCACAACTCTTGTTTTTTATTTAAGTGTGTGTGTGTGTGTGTGTGTGTGTAAAAGACTAGAGGGAAGTTTCAAAACAGTGCTTTGACAGTGTGCCCATTTTTTTCTGATTTCTCAAATTTCTCTACAGTAAACATATACTACTTTTAGTAATTTTTATTAAAACTCACTTTAAAACCTGCTCATGTTTTAATCCATTAATTTTCCTTAATCCAGTAGGTTTCCTTATAGCAAACTACCCTATGGAATTTATTTATTTATTTGTTTATTTATTTATTTTTGAGACAGTGTCTTGCTTTGTCACCTAGGCTGGAGAGTGCAGTGGTGCGATCTCGGCTCACTGCAAACTCCACATCCCGGGTTCAAGTGATTCTCCTGCCTCAGCCTCCTGAGTAGCTGGCACTACAGGCGCCTGTCACCACGCCCAGCTAATTTTTGTATTTTTAGTAGAGACAGGGTTTCAACACATTGATCAGGCTGGTCTCGAACTCCTGACCTCATGATCCACCTGCCTTGGCCTCCCAAAGTGCTGGGATTACAGGCATGAGCCACCACATCCGGCCAGAAATAATTTAAAATGTGCTGTATTGTAACATTATTTAAAATTACAATATTTAAAACTATCTAGATGTCTAACAATAGAAGAATGTGAAGTAAATGATGGTACAGTCATAGGATGGAATATCATATGACTATTAAAATGTTATTTACAGTGGTTTTGATAATATGCCAAGATACTTATTATAAATGCAAAGTGGAAAATCGATTTAAAATTTTATATGTGGGGCCAGGTGTGGTGCCTCACACTTGTAATCCCAACATTTTGGGAGGCCAAGGTGGAAGGATCACTTGAGACCAGCCTGGCAACATAATGAGTCCCTGCCTCTACAAAAAGTAAACAAAATTAGCCAGGTGTGATGGCATGTGCCCTATAGTCCCAGCTAGTTGGGAAGCTAAGGTGGGAGGATCATTTAAGCCCAGGAGTTCAAGGCTGCAGTGAGCCATCATCATGCCACTGTTCTCCAGCCTGGGTGACAGAGCAAGACCTTGTCTCCAAAAAAATAAAAAGAAAAGAAATTGTAGATGTTATGTAATGTCTACACTTTTTTTAATGCATGGGAAAAAGCCAAAATGTTAACTGCAGCACTCTGCCGAAGAGAGAATACAAAAGTGATTGTGTGCCTTCTATCCATATTGTTTACTAGGTGGATTTTAAACGTCTGCAAAGTGTGCAAATGTTAAAATGTGATTTAAGCCTACTTGTGCTCTGTGTTTCATATTTGTTTCATTTTGAGATAGGCCTGAACTTTTCCGATTAAGAGTTCTTGAGTTAAATGCATCTGATGAACGTGGAATACAAGTAGTTCGAGAGAAAGTGAAAAATTTTGCTCAATTAACTGTGTCAGGAAGTCGTTCAGAGTAAGTAAATTTGCCCTCCTTCCTCCTTGGCATGTATTATTTTAAATATGTATTTCTGCCATCACTTCTCAGCCTTTTGGCTAAGATCAAGTGTATTTCTACCAAATTGTCAATTATCCTGCCTGAGGTAAACAGGGATTTAATCAACTACTTATGCTCCTTAGGTGGCAAAGGTCCAGGATTACATTGGTGGTACCTAGACGTATGTAAATTTTACATGAGCACATTTCAAAATTTGTGAAAGTGAATGACTAATTTTTGATATCCACCTTGAATTGATGGTGCAGTCAGTCACAACCGCTATAGCACCTAATTTATTTTTATGTGAAATGAAGACTGGGAGGTAGACTAAAAGACTCTGAGATCCCTTCTACCATTAATACTTGAAATCTGTTTTCTTGATATAATTTTCATACAATTACGTTAATGCCACTTTTGGTGGGAGAGAAACTTTAATGGCAGATTACCAAAAATCAATGTACAGAAGGTAATAACCCACAACATGGGAGAAAATATTTACAAATCATATATCTAAAAACGTACTTATATCTAGAACATATGAAGAACTTTAAACACTCAGTAATAAAAACAAATAACCCAATTAAAAAATGGGCAAAGGCTGGGCGCAGTGGTTCATGCTGTAATCCCAGCACTTTGGGAGGCCGAGGCGGGTGGATCACGAGGTCAGGAGATCGAGACCATCCTGGCTAACGTGGTGAAACCCCATCTCTACTAAAAATACAAAAAATTAGCTGGGCGTGGTGGCGGGCGCCTGTAGTCCCAGCTACTCGGGAGGCTGAGGCAGGAGAATGGCGTGAACCCAGGAGGCGGAGCTTGCAGTGAGCCGAGATTGCGCCACTGCACTGCAGCCTGGGCGACAGAGCAAGACTCCGCCTCAAAAAAAAAAAAAGGGCAAAGGATCTGCATAGACATTTCATGCATGTGTAATAAGCACATTAAAAGATGCTCATCAACATCATTATCCATTTGGGAAATGAAAATCAAAGCCACATTGAAATACCACGTAACTCCCACTAGGATGGCTATGATAAAAAATACAGAAAATAACTAGCGTTGACAAGAATGTGGAGAAATGATAAACCTCATACATTGCTGGTTGGAATGTAAAATGGTGCAGCCTCTTGGAAGACATATCTGCTCAAAAACATTTACACAAATGTTCATAGCAGCATTATTCTTAATAGCCAAAACATGGAAACAGCCCAAATGTCCAACTGATTAATGGATGAATAAATGTGGTATATCTAGTTGCCATAGTATTTGACAATACAAAGGAATGAAGCAAACGCATGCCACAACATGGATGAACCTTTAAAATATGTTAAGTGGAAGAAGTCAGCCATAAAAGACTGCATATTATATGGTTCCATTCGTATCATATCCAGAATAGGCAAATCTATAGAGATGAAAGTAGACTAATGATTGCCTAGAGCTGGGAATGATTGGGGGAAGAAGAGTGACTCATAATAGGTACAAAGTTTCTTTTAGGAGTGATAAAAATGTTCTAAAATTAGATTGTGGTAATGGTTGCACAACTTTGTGAACATACAGAAAAACACTGAATTGTACATTTTAAATGGGTGAATTGTATGGTATGTGTATATTTCAACAAAGCTGTTAAAACCAATATACATATTAATGTTCAACTCTTACGTGTTTCTCTGAATCAGTGGGAAGCCGTGTCCGCCTTTTAAGATTGTGATTCTGGATGAAGCAGATTCTATGACCTCAGCTGCTCAGGCAGCTTTAAGACGTACCATGGAGAAGGAGTCTAAAACCACCCGATTCTGTCTTATCTGTAACTATGTCAGTCGGTATGTATATTGCCCTGAAGACAGATGCTAGGCAGCCTTATTTTCATAACCCAATTAGGGAAAGGAAATTTAGAATTTTCAAGGCTACATTAATTTTTCCTCCAACAAATCTTGATTTGTTCTTGATAAAAATGAGTTCTTTGGGGGAAATTCTTTCTTTAGACACCAACTTGGTTTTTCTCATCTTCCACAGAATAATTGAACCCCTGACCTCTAGATGTTCAAAATTCCGCTTCAAGCCTCTGTCAGATAAAATTCAACAGCAGCGATTACTAGACATTGCCAAGAAGGAAAATGTCAAAATTAGTGATGAGGTAATTACTAATTATTACAATTATTAGAGTTACTAATTCCTTTGATGAATCCATATAAAGAGGCCCTGAAAGATTTAAATGTGTGTTGCCTCAATCCTGATGCCAGTTCTTCAGACAAACTTAAGCTAAAGGGACAATTGAAATGTGTAGGAATTACAAGGTTTAGCTTTTCTATTACTTTTTGAGTTAATTATCTTTTAATATATCAGAGACCCGAAACTGAGGTGGATTTCATACATATAATGCAAATTCTGCAACATAAATCTCTGCATGACAAGATTTTAGTCTTGTAGCTAATACTTCAGTACTTCCCTAAAATTGATAGAAACATAAGGCCCTTATTCATTATAACAATTTAACCATAATTTGAATTTGCTTTATGTGAGCAAGAAAATGGGATAAATATGGAACATTTTTTCATCTCTGCAAATTTATTTCAGAAGCAAGAGATCTTTATCCTTCCATTGTACCTGGCCCCTAGACTGATCATATTTTCTCCCAAAACAGAAATGTTTTTTCTCATTAACTCCAGACTAACACATAGGGTTTTTCACTTTTATTAAACATTTTAAAATTAAAGTTATAAATCCTTAATTGGCCATCATAGGTTAAAAACAACTCTTTTCTCTTCAGGGAATAGCTTATCTTGTTAAAGTGTCAGAAGGAGACTTAAGAAAAGCCATTACATTTCTTCAAAGTGCTACTCGATTAACAGGTGGAAAGGAGATCACAGAGAAAGTGATTACAGACATTGCTGGGGTAAGAGTACTGGATATTCTGAATTTCTTTTTAGTTGGCTTTTTTGTGGCTTTTAGGAAATTTTCATCCAACAAATACTGAATGTTTAGCAAATGCCAAGTACTGCACTAGGAAGTATAAGGGAATAACCTGGGAGTATCAGAGTGTTTCAGGTGAGGAGATAACACTGACTTTTCCGTTTGTCAGGCATGTAATAGACATTTCAGGAAAGGAAAGGACACTTTCAGTTCTTAGTTTTTTTTTGAGACAGAGTCTTTCTGTGTCGCCCAGGCTGGAGTGCAGTGACGCAATACCGACTCACTGCAACCTCCGCCTCCCGCCTCACCCTCCCAATTAGCTGGGATTACAGGCACCTGCCACCATGCCCAGCTAATTTTTGTATTTTTAGTACAGATGGGGTTTCACGATGTTGGTTGGCCAGGCTGGTCTGGAACGCCTAACCTCAGGTGATCTGCCCCCCGCTTAGCCTTCCAAAGTGCTGGGATTGTAGGTGGGAGCCACTACACCCAGCCTTCAGTTTTTAGATTTTATAAGAGATGCCTTTGGCAGTTAAATCAATTTTAGCAGATGTTCTTATACATGAAAACTATTTTGCTAGTTGTATATAAACAAAAGGCATATCCAACTTACAGTAATCATTTATTAAAGAGAGTGGAGTACCCCACTAGTTTTTGGATACTCCCATGTCAAAACTCACTTCAGAATCACGTAAACTTTTGTTTCTATGACATTTTTCATCTGCGCAGTAGGCCTTCCATATGACAAGACTGATATCACTAATCCTCTTTAATTTTCTGGATATTGTGGACTTTTTAAACCAATCTCATTAGTGGCATCTTTACATGGAGAGATTTTTAGAGAAAGGGCACTTCCCCTTTAAGGAAATCAGTCTTTTTGGTTGATCTTGGCCACTGTTCTGAGGAATCGTTATAGCCGCTAGGGGAAAACTTAATCTTCATCCACTGACCAGAACAAGCTATAATCCATGTGTGCCCAAACGGCTTCAAAGAAGCCATTAAAGGGCTTTAAAAGCACAGCTGTTAGCACCTTGGTTGCTTAGTGGTGACTGGAGTTACTCTGGCTTTCTCCCAAAGTCTTCCCAGAAAAGTATGGAACTTATGTGTGCAACAGAAAGGACTGGGGGCAGGGGAGTCAGCTGGCAGAGTGCACGTCTAGTCTCACCTAGAAACATCTTTAATACTGAACATCCAATTACCTAGGTAATACCAGCTGAGAAAATTGATGGAGTATTTGCTGCCTGTCAGAGTGGCTCTTTTGACAAACTAGAAGCTGTGGTCAAGGTAAAGTCAGCTTACTAACTTTGGGGAAAGGAATATAAAGTCATCATACCAAAAGTTTTTTTATTATAGGATTTAATTGATGAGGGTCATGCAGCAACTCAGCTCGTCAATCAACTCCATGATGTGGTTGTAGAAAATAACTTATCTGATAAACAGAAGTCCATTATTACAGAAAAACTTGCCGTAAGTAGGTACTTTGCACATGTCAGTGGAACATTTAACTACCTGAAGGATGCTAATTTCTTAAATTTTTCTTACAGGAGGTTGACAAATGCCTAGCAGATGGTGCTGATGAACATTTGCAACTCATCAGCCTTTGTGCAACTGTGATGCAGCAATTATCTCAAAATTGTTAAAGTGAATATATTTGGATGGGGGGTTTTGTAAATGATGGGGTTGTAATAAAAATAAAATGACCAAAAGCACCTTTAAAGTGAATATACAATTTATTTAACATTCAAACTTCATTAAGACATGTGCAATATGGCAATTTTACTGGGGATTAAACCCTACCTAGGATGATTGCTTGCTGGGGCTTAGCAACAGGGTCCAGTTCACACTTAGCACTAATTAAATACTTTATTGAATAAATACAATACCAAACAAAATGCATTCAAATGCTTTCTAAAAAAATTTTAAAGGCCTTTCTACTCAGGCTAATGACAACACAATAAAGGCAGATATGCTAGTTTAACATAATTGGCTGATTTTATACAGCACTTATATCTTTTAGTCCACAAGTATATTATTAAATGATAGAGAACATCTAATACAACCATTTCTACAGAACTAGGAAATAAATTTCTAAGAAAGAAAGATTTTACAGACCCCATCTTTTATACCCACCCCAACAGTCTAACTCTAAAGAGGATAAAGCCAATGACTTTCCTCACAAGAGCTCACGACTAATGTCGCTTTGCTATCAAAATCTGTATTTCTGATCCGTTATGAGCATTGAGACAAGATTCAAATTCCCAAAGAAGCACAATGCACGTTGTGATCGCCTATTCAGCAACAGCGAGCACTGCATCCAAAACTCTCATCCCAGGAATTAAATAAGGTCAGCCACATTCATGGGCATCTCCTCCACTGTAGTATTGTAGAAAGTCTCAATGTCACGAAGAATCCTCTTGTCTTCTTCAGTAACAAAGTTTATAGCCACACCTTTCCTCCCAAATCGACCCCCTCTGCCAATTCTGTGTAAGAAAAAGAAACAATCAGAATGTTACTTCTCACATAATGTATAAACTACTGAACATGACGATCCACTTGTTAACCATCAGCTGCTGTTTACTTATCAAGGTTATAGTTCGTGCTTCTAAACTGGAGCACTAGCTGCTAATGCATATCTAGAGAAAAAAATCTTCCTTTGCAGTTAGTGCCAAAAGGATTCAAGGCTTGTCTGGCTGCAAAATGAGATTTTTATCAGGCATCTTGAGCATTATTATAAAGCAGATGACAGTATCATGTTTGGGGTAGTGAAATTAAAGCCCATACCAAAGTGGGCCAGCCAAGAGCAGGTGTCAGCCTGGGACAGATGTGAACACCAGGAATAAAACAAAGAGCAGTTATGTAATCCATTTCGACGCACTTCTGGAACTGTAAACTGTAAACAAATGCTGCAAAGGTTAACTATTTTCTAAAACTTACTTTTTTCCAGTGGGAAAACAAATATTTGGTATGGTAACCCAAACTTATCACTGCTTTTTTGCTCAGTTTCACACGTTGTAACTCAAATTACTCAAAACGTGTTTAACTGCCAAACAGCTACCTTCATGTTAGAAACCAGACAATACAAACCACCTAATAAGAAAGGTTCCCTAGTAGAAATACTAATACAAAAAAAAAGCCTTAGCTGGAGCAACTTAAAAATAATCAAATAATCATGACAAAAGAAAAACAAATATAAATACCGACTCGCTCTTTATTCAAACAGTGTGCTGTTTCGCTTATGATTCCACGTCCTAAATTACGTCAACGCCGTTTCTGAGTGCCATCTCGTCATCAACTGCTGCTATCGACTCCTGTATTTTTTAAAAAGTCTTTTTTTACATCATATAACAAAGTACAATTCAATTTATTTAGGGATAAAGCCACTATAACTAAACCAGGGTTCACTCAAATTGCTACCAGCGACACCAAGAAAATCCCAACTATAGAAAAAATCACCAAGAAAAACACATGGACACAACATCACTAAAAGCTCAAGCATAAGCTAAGACCAACAATTGTGGAAAAAAAAACCTATGGCCACAATCTGGGCAATGTTTACAAGTTTTCCCACTTTGTTCTCATCAACCTTCCCTAGTACAAATTTAATTACATCATCTTACCGAACACTACTGACTTTACTGAATCTATTCCTTGATTTGATGTTACCTTTCATACAAATCACAGTAGAAAAACGTATGAATTTTTTCCATACAGCCAAGATGCTGGCTTCTCACCTGTGAATATAGTTTTCACGATTGGTAGGTAGATCATAATTTATAACCAAAGACACTTGTTGCACATCAATCCCGCGAGCCTGAAACACAATGGCATGTTTTAAAAATTCTGATTCAAAAAAACTTGACACCTGTCATGTAGGCCACAAAAGAGTAGCGAACTATACTAAGTGGTATAGCCCACTGTGGAGTGTGGTCTTCTTTTACTCTTCCAAATAGCCCAAGCTGGCAAAGGTTACTTAAAAACCTTCCCCCCAAAAAGCTAACTTTTGGTAGATTTTAAAAAAGCATTAAGAGACTTACCAACAAGTCAGTAGTGATCAGAACACGACTTGACCCTGACCGGAATTCCCTCATGATAACATCTCTCTCCTTCTGGTCCATGTCACCATGCTGCAAATTAATAAACCTTAATTCAAGAATCACCAGTCAGGTCAGTATTTAATTTTAATCAACATGTATGAGACCAAGCGTCCCTGGCTGCTACAGGAGACTAGCAGACAGGTATAGTTAAGAAACAACTTTATTTTGAGCAGGGGGAACGACAACACAGCACTTAGCAGCTATATTGTAGTCTGAATCCTGCTTTAGTGGAAATTCAGACATTTTAGAACACCTCTTACCAGAGCAGAAACTGTGAAGTCTCTGGCATGCATTTTCTCAGTCAGCCAGTCTACCTTGCGCCTCGTATTGAGAAAAATAACAGCCTGCGTGATGGTCAGTGTCTCGTACAAGTCACAAAGTGTATCCAACTTCCACTCCTGTAATGTTTAGAAGAGAAAGTTAACAGTCATTTAGTTTTTCCAACTTTCTTCAGTTAAAAATTCATTCTGGGCCAGCCACAATGCTAATAATGCCTGTAATCCCAGCACTTTGGGATCCCAGCACTTGAGCCCAGAGTTCCAACCAGACCAGGGTTTCAAGATAGTGAAACCATCTCTACCCAAAATACCAAAATTGGCCAGTCTTAGCCAGTCTTATAACCCAGTCTCAAAATGTAGAAATTATAAAAATTAATTTCATTCTGTTAGGTCTAATGAGATATTGCACCAAATCTTAAGACAAAGGACATTGGACATTAAGAAAGAGGTCCACCCCAGTCTTTACAATCTAGTGCTGTTACTTTTCTTCTTGTGTGTACTCTGCTAGCATTATTGCAAAAACCAAGACATGGTCCTAGTGTCTGCAATTTTAGCACAGTGCTTATACAAGAAGGTAAAATAATGTCTAACAATTAGACAGTTACCTCTCTCTCAACATTAATATAAAACTGTTTGATTCCTTCAAGGGTCAATTCTTCCTTTTTCACCAGAATTCGAATTGGATCTCTCATGAATTTTTTGGTCACTTCCAACACATCAGTTGGCATTGTGGCAGAAAGCAACACAACCTTAAAAAGAGAAAATTATGTTGTAGCACAACTTACACAGTAATACCCAAGGGAAAATGTTTGAAGCCAAGCGTCTCTGTCTTACTACGGAATGGAGTTAGGCAGAGATAGTTATGCATCAAGTGCTTTAAGCAGGGGGAACAATAAAACACGTCAGTTGTATTGTAACAGTACCTGCATTAAACCATCTCTACCTTTAAGGGGGGTGAAGTAATGCTTACCTGGATACTTGTGTTTAGTTTTTGGAAAATCTCATAGATTTGATCCTTAAAACCACGGCTCAACATTTCATCTGCTTCATCCAAAACAAACATTTTGATCCATTTTGGAGCTGTTAGAAACAAAGTCATACTGTCATTTCTAGATCTACTCAGTGATACGATTTGACTTTTCAACTATGTTAACAGTAAAAAAGAAAAAAAAATAATCATCATCATACTCTCTTAAAGACAATACTTACAAAGGTATCTTCTGTTTAACATATCAAACACTCTCCCGGGTGTACCAACAACAATATGTGGTGCTTCAGCCTGCAATTTTTGCATTTCATTTCGAACATTTGTTCCACCAATGCAGGCATGACAAGTGGCTCCCATATAGTCTCCAAGTGCCAGAATTACCTTTTGGATCTAAAAACCAAGCCTTAATTATTATCCTGCAGAACTCCAAGATTAATGACTAATTTTTAAAGCGTAATGGCAAATATAATCTGGTCTGCCAACAGCTTTTATGCATGCACAGCACAAAACTACTTCCAAACTTAAAATGCAGACGACCTAACTGCTGCAAGGTAAAATTCCCTTAATGCCTTTCTTATGCCTTGTCAAACTTGGGATGCTGCTGCTCCACGCATCAGCTGGACAATTCAAGAATAACGTTTCCTACATTATTCTTCACTGTAGGTAGGGAGTACGTAGTGAAATTTATGTTCTGTAATTACAGCTAAGGCAAATGATTTTTTCCCCCAGAAGGTATTGTGCCTTATATAATCCTAACCTCAATAAAGCCTACAGCTTTATTAGGAAAGTTTACTTCAAAGCCAATATAGCAGTGAGCTTTGAAAACATAGCATGCAACAGATGCATCACAAACTACGGAGACAGTCAAATGGTAACATGTCACTGCAGTTTTCATGTTGCACAACTGCATTCAAACTTAAAAAATGGGGACAGATCTAGTACATCCAAGAGAGCGCTTCGGATTCTCAATCTATTAGTATACAACCCTACAAACCATACCTGCATACCCAGTTCTTTCAAAACTTTCAACAAAAACTCCCTGCATGCATGGACAATTAAAAGGAGGGATCTGGTAGGACCAATTTATACTAAGTTTTAAATTCTTCACAGTTGTGAAACCTGAAACCTATGCAACACGCAAGCAGTTTTTTTGAACTACACTATCAATACCTGTTGAGCCAGTTCTCTGGTGGGGGCCAATACTAGTGCTTGGGTCTCCTTGAACTCAATCTCCAACTGTTGCAGGATGGAAATAGCAAATGTGGCTGTCTTGCCAGTACCTGACTGAGCTTGAGCAATCACATCATACCCTAAAAAAAGTAGGATACATATTTACCGATCCCACATCAAATTGTCACTTCTACTTCACACCATGTATTCCATTTGGAACATGAATTATGCCCAAATAATCAAGTGATCAGCAATGAGTATTCTCTTCATTTCAGGTCAGTCCCGAAAGATGATTGCCATCATTTCACTTTAAGGAATACAAACAGGTGCTAGTCCCCCAGAGGTTACTTTCCCTTTTATGGTTCATGTCTATGTACAACAATTTCCTAAAAATGCCAGTTTCTTTTACCTTTAATACAGGGAATAATAGCTCTCTGCTGAATAGCGGAAGGCTTCTCAAAACCGTAAGCATAGATGCCACGAAGAAGAGACTCCTTTAAATTCATATCATCAAAGTTATCAACAATCTCATTCCAGTTGCTCTGTAAGTTAGAAAAAATAATGCACGCATAAATGAGATGAACACACTCACCTTTCCAAAGCTTCAAGATCCACAACCGTTTCTTACCTCGATGACACCATCGGGGTCCATTCCCTCTGGGCCGCCATGTTCTCTGCTGACAAGAATAGTGCAGTCAGACACCCCTTCCAAGCCACCTCAACTGCACCTTAAACGGATAGCCCTTTGCAACCCGTCTCAGCACGTTAGCCTCCTCTGCACAAGCTAAAAGCAGCAGCTGCAAGGCGAGTATCACACTGTGCGCCTTCCGTAAAGATTGGGGGCTGCGGATGCCCGGAAAAGCAGCCCTCCGGGGCAGAGCGCATGGCTATCCCGTTTCAGCTGCGGCCCGTCTCGCGAGAACTAGGAGCGCCGAACTCCGCCCCCAACAATGCGCAAGCCGGGTGATTGACGCGGGCGGAGCGGCCTGGCGAGGGCGATGCCAACGGTTCACCGGCACCGGCGCCGGTCCTGTCCCGTCGCCTCCGCGCCGTGGCCAAGTGGAGACCGCCGCCTCCAACCCTTCCCCAAGTAAAGCCTAGGACCACCCCCCAACTCGTGTGGTAGACCGAAAATAAAGCTTCGGGTCCTGCTTAACACCGTACCGAACGCGGACTGCGCCACGGCTTTTTACTGCATGTTTCCCGTGCTCCACACTGGGAAGGGAAGCAGCCGAAGTTTCGTAATGTCTTAGGGAGGAAAAAACGCCCTTTAGCTACTGCTTTCGCACCATCGTCCTGTCTCCCCACAATCCGGGCCCTACCCATCATGGAAGCTTCTGGAAGGGCACAGAGATGCTATACCCTAAGAAAACGTCCATTAATTTAGAGTTTTTGCTTCCGTGCCATCCACTATCATCTCCCCTGGCGCCCTATGACCTTCACTACAGACCGCGACCGCCGACAGAGCGCCATACCTGTTATAATCCGCGGAGCCACCAGACATGATCCGAAAAACCACTCAGCGCCCGACTGAAAAGACAGCAGCGCCCCGCCACCCGTTTTTTATAGGCTCGTGGCCGGAACCCGTTTCTTGCGGAGGAATTTTCTCGCCGTGCTTCGGTCAGCCACAAAATTGTGATCCTGGGGTCGTTACCTTGGATAAAATCCTAAGCAAGTCGGTAAGAAAATCCAAATGTGGTAATTTCTCGATATTACAGGGTCGCTGGAAATCCTAGGGCCCGGGGTTAGGTTGGGACTCTTTACCTCGCGGCGGAAGAATATCGCTGCGGCGTTAGTCAAACCTCGCTTTCCCCGCCCGCCCTGCTCCTACGGGGTTTCCGCGGCCCTGACGCAGAGGCGGGCCGGGGGAGCCGAGCCGGAGCCGGAGGCGGAAACCGGAGGCGGAAAGCGGAGGTGCTGCTCGTCCGGCGGCCGGGGCTTCCCGCGGGCGAGAGGTCCCGGCTCGGTTCGCTGCCGGCACTCAAGTGCGGGAGGGGAACTCGGTTATTCCGCTTGCTCCCACAGCTGTTTAATTTGACAATGAAGACCTGCCTGGCATTTAGCCCGACCGTTAACATCCATTCAGATCTTGGAAACGTAAAATTCCTGCTAGGGAAAATGTCGGCCACCCAGCGAGTCCCAGAAAGTCCGGTTTACCGGTACATTTTGCAGCGCGAGAAAAAAAAATGGATTTGCAGATGTCATTTGCAGATGTCTCTGGAGTGGCCAATTCTATTCTCATATCATTTCCGGTCTCTCGCTGTCTTTTTAAGAGTGTTACTGATTTTAACCTAACAGGTGTGAGGAATGCCTGAAAAAATCATAAACTTTTGCAAATGGGTAGAAGCTAAGGAGCAGTAATTTTCCTTGGAACGCACGAATTTAAATGGACACTTTGGCAGATACAGCTCTGTGCCGCTTTGGGACTACATCGGTTTTGATTCCGTCTATATTGGTCATTTTTTAAAGGCTGTAAACTTTGCCGATATATAGTGGAATGTTGATTTATTGAAATTCAGAGCAATGATATCCTTGCTGCGTAAACTGCACGGGTCTTTAGCTCCAGACCTTTTCAATTAGCATCCCATCTCAGGTCCCTCGACAAAAACAAAAAACAATATATGTAGTCATTTAACTTTAAAATACAACTCTACCCATGGTGCAAAATATCATCGAGACTCTCAGGGAAACATTTTCTCATATTCAGAAGGCCAACTTAAAGAATCATTACTGGGAAAGCTGACTCAATTTTCTACATTATAGAAGATATTTGGTTCTAAATACTACTTTTTGTAATACAAAAATTATTTATTTATTTGAAAATTCTTACCGTGCCAGGAACTAGGACAAAGATTAAGAATACCAAGATGGCAAAGTGGGCCTGGCCCTCAGTCTAGTGGTACTGCTCCTCATTCATCCCTCTGTAATGTTCGAAATCCAGATTTGAGGTGATGCCAGACAATTTCTGAGAATGATGGTTGTCACAGATCCTTGTTGTCTCATCCAAAATCTACTAAAAATATCCTGAGATCTAAGAAATTGAAAAAATACTAAATCGAAAAAGTGACCAACCGTTTGGTTTCACTTGAGCCTTAGGGTGAAAACAATTGATCATAGGGTGATACCAGTCAACAATTAACACTTAATCGTTGGTTGTTTTCTTTAGGATTAGCACTACACTAGATGGTGTAGGATTTTCAAGTCTCTTAAGAGGAAATAAGGGCTAAACTCTATGGTATAGGTTTACAAGTGCTAAGTAAGTTTCAAGGTAAGAAAACTTCAAATACAGTCAAAATCCACACCCACACTGCCTATAACCTTACAGTGTATTCCTAATAAATGCAGTGCTTACCACATTTGCGTGTGCTTACTAAATAGTAAATAACATTAGTAACTAATAAATGAATTAAAGATCAAAACGTATACTTTAACAAAGTTTTGCACATCAACACAGAGCATGCTCTTTTAAATTTAAGTGATTCTGCTTACCTGGAATCTGAAATTAGATAGCCTTCTCAGTGGACTATAAATGCTTCTTTGTCAACCTTCAGTGTTTGAACCATTTATACTGCAAATAATCCTAAAAGTCAGATTATTTCCCTATCTAAGCCAACTAAGGTAGTTTAGTTTTGCTCTTCAAGAGCCTCAGCTGACAATTCTAAAGCTATCTAGCAACCAGAGAAGCAAAGAATTAGTACAAATCTGTCAGTGCTATATGGAAAAACAATAACAAAACCTTGAAAGAATATGCTTTCAGCCGGGCGCGGTGGCTCATGCCTGTAATCGCAGCGCTTTGGGATGCCAAGATGGGCAGATCATGAGGTCAGGAGATCTAGACCATCCTGGCCAACATGGTGAAACCCTGTCTCTACCAAAAGTACAAAAATTAGCTGGGTGTGGTGGTGTGCGCCTGTAGTCGCAGCTACTCTGGAGGCTGAGGCAGGAAAATCGCTTGAATACGGGAGGCGGAGATTGCACTCCAGCCTGGGTGACAGAGCGAGACTCTGTCTAAAAATAAATAAATAAATAAATAAATAATATGCTTTGTGTTGATAGTGACATCTTCCTATAAAAAGTACCATGTACCCTCATCATTCAGGGAGCATTTGTATGCCATCTTGAGATTCTTACATTATTTTGAACCCATCAGTTGATTTTAAGTAATAGCTGCACATTTAAAGCGGTGTCTGGATAATCTATTGATATATAGACATTTGTTAAGGTATCTGTTTTTGATCTAATTATTACTTATTAATGTTGTTATTTAGTAATAATAAAGTATAAAGCACAAAGTATAGTACATGCTGTCCTTACATCTGTAATTTCAGTGTTTAAAAATAACTGGGCTGGGCATGGCGGCTCACGCCTCTAATCCCAGCACTTTGGGAAGCTAAGCCAGGTGGATCACGAGGTCAGCAGATTGAGACCATCCTCACTAACATGGTGAAAGCCCATCTCTACTAAAAATATAAAAAATTAGCCGGGCATGGTGGCACGCGCCTGTAGTCCCAGCTACTCAGGAGGCTGAGGCATGAGAATCACTTGAACCCGGGAGATGGAGGTTGCAGTAAACAGAGATCGCGCCGCTGCACTCCAGCCTGGGTGACAGAGTAAGACTCCACCTTAAAAAAACAAAAAAACAAAAAAACAAACAAAAAAACTGCCTGGAGCTGGATAGAGATGGTGGTGCTACTCACCTCCTTTTTTTTCTTTTTCTTTTTCTTTTTTTCTTTTTTGGCAAACCCAGGATAATCTCTGTAACCTCTTTTTATTACACAGTTTCTGAGGAAATTAGAGGCTAGGTTCTGCTTGCCTGTGACCCCTGACACAATTTGGAGGGTTGCACTTACTGCCATGTTCTTACGCTGTAACTTAAAAAACATTTGTGGTTGGGCGTGATGGCTCACATCTGTGATCCCAGCACTTTGGGAGGCTGAGGGGAGCCGAACAACTGACATTAGGAGTTCGAGACCAGCCTGGCAAACATGGAGAAATCCAGTCTCTACAAAAAATATAAAAATTAGGCTAGGCATGGTGGCACATGCCTAATCCCAACACTTTGGGAGGTCGAGGCGGGCGGGTCACTTGAGGTCAGGAGTTCGTGACCAGCCTGGCCAACCTGGTGAAACTCCCTTTCTACTAAAAATACAAAAATCAGTCTGATGTGGTGGTGTGCGCCTGTAATCCCAGCTACTCGGGAGGCTGAGGCAGGAGAATTGCTTGAACCCGGGAGGCAGAGGTTGCAGTGAGCCGAGATCATGCCACTGCACTCTAGCCTGGGTGACAGAGCAAGACTCTGTCTCGGGGCGGGGTGGGGGAATACAAAAATTAGCCGGTTGTGGTGGTGCACACCTGTGATCCCAGCTACTCAGGCAGGAGAATCACTTGAATTTGGGAGGCGGAGGTTGCAGTGAGCTGAGATCCAGCTACTGCACTCCAACCTAGGCGATGGAGAAAGATTATGTCTCAAAATAATAATAATAATAATTTGCATCAAGATAGATAAAGATATTAACAGAGTTGAAGAAAATGGGGAAAACTGAGGAGGACCACGGAAGGACTTTTAAACTAGCTAAGAACTAGTTTTGACTCTGCCAATCCAAGGTTATTAAACTTTTGTGTAGCCAAGATGCAGAAGTTTTTCTATGTTTATAGAGGAAGACTTTAAAATACAAGTACTTTGCTGTACTTCAAATCAGGTGATCAGAAACTGTGGTATGCATAAAAGTCAATGGGAACATCTATTTGAAATGCAGATACTTGTGGACTCTGCCCTCTCACCCAGATTCACTGGATCTCAGCTGAGGTGGGGCCAGCTTTTGATTTTGAAAAATAAGGCTGGGAGCAGTGGCTCATGCCTGTAATCCCAGCACTCTGGGAGGCCGAGGTGGGCGGATCACTTGAGATCAGTAGTTCGAGACCAGCCAGGCCAACATGGTGAAACCCCATCTCTACCAAAAATACAAAAATTAGCTGGGCATGGTGACGCACACCTGTGGTCCCAGCTACTCGGGAGGCTGAGGCAGGAAAGCAGGAGAATCGCTTGAATCTGGGAGGCAGAGGGTGCAGTGGCATGGTCGTGGCACTCCAGCCTGGACAACATCTTTATTTTACCTCAAAGATTCACTATTTTGGCCTGGCATGGTGACCCACATCTGTAATTCCAGCACTTTGGGAGGCCAAGGCCAGTGGATCACCTGAGGTCCGGAGTTTGAGACCAGCCTGGCCAACGTGGTGAAACCCTGTCTCTACTAAAAATACAAAAAATTAGCCAGGCGTGGTGGCGGGCGCCTGTAATCCCAGGTACTTGGAAGGCTGAGGCAGGAGAATTGCTTGAACTCAGGAGGTGGAGGTTGCAGTGAGCCAAGATCGCGCCACTGCACTCCAGCCTGGGTGACAGAGCAAGACTCTGTCTCAAAAAAAAAAAAAAAAAAAAAATCACTATTTTGCATCAATTTGCACGTCTCTTCTAGATTACATGAAGTCTCCAGAATTAGGATTGTCTTCAGGACAAACCTACATCTCTGTGAGGGATGGAAGAAAGACCGTGATTGGCAATCTCACCCCAAAAATGTGGGCCTGGTATCTGGAACCCTACTCCTATGCCCCATTACCTGGGGCTCTATACTGCCTTTTTTATGTGACACAACCAGCTCATCTTTCATGTTTGTTTGTTTGTTTGTTTTCTTTTTGAGACAGAGTTTCGCTCTTGTTGCCCAAGCTGGAGTGCAGTGATGCAATCTCGGCTCACCGCAGCCTCTGTCTCCCGGGTTCAAGCGATTCTCCTGCCTCAGCCTCCCGAGTAGCTGGGATTACAGGCATCCACCACCACGCCCGGCTAATTTTGTATTTTTAGTAGAGACGGGGTTTCTCTATGTTGGTCAGACTGGTCTCGAACTCCGAACCTCTCGAACTCCGAACCTCAGGTGATCCGCCCGCCTCCGCCTCCGCCTCCCAAAGTGCTGGGATTACAGGCGTGAGCCACCATGCCTGGCCAAGAATTTATCTCTTTTAATTCTCATAACACTCCCGGCCTCATCTTTCATCTTTATCATATATATGAGATAAAGTTCATATACATGTACATATAAACTATATATATATATACATATATTCCTATATAGTTCATTAAAAATAGTAGTTATATCATTTTTTGGAAATGACAGAAAAGAAAATAATCACCAACCCCAAGAATGTCTGTTTGTTGTTAAACATAATGGAAATCATAGTTTAGGTAAAAATTTTTTCCTCTATTTTTTCTTATTTATTTATTTATTTATTCATTTATTTATTTTGGAGACAGAGTCTCACTCTGTCACCCAGGCTGGAGTACCTGTAGTGGCATGATCTTGGCTCACTGCAGCCTCCACCTCCCGGGTTCAAGCAATTCTCCTGCCTCAGCCTCCCCAGTAGCTGGGACTACAGGTACACGCCACCACAATTGGCTAAGTTTTTGTATTTTTAGTAGAGACAGGGTTTCATCTTGTTGGCCAGGCTGGTTTCGAACTCCTGACCTCAAGTGATCCGCCTGCCTCGGCATCCCAAAGTGCTGGGATTACAGGCGTGAGCCACCGTGCCCAGCTCTTTTTTCTTTCTTTTCTGTTTGTTTGTTTGTTTTTGTTTTTTGAGACAGAGTCTCTCTCTGTTGCCCATGCTGGAGTGCAAACGGTGCAGTCTGGCTCACTGCAACCTCTACCTCCCAGATCCAAGTAGTTCTCCTGTTTCAGCCTCCCAAGTAGCTGGGATTACAGGTGCATGCCACTACACCCAGCTAATTTTTGTATTTGAGTAGAGATGGGGTTTCGCCATGTTGGCCAGGCTGGTCTCGAACTCCTGACTTCAGGTGATCCATCCGTCCCGGCCCCGCAATGTGCCGGGATTACAGGCATGAGCCACCGCACCCGGCCCTTCATTATTTTAATAGGAAAAAAATACTATTAAAATAATAAAACTATAAACAACCTAAATGGCTGTCAAAAGGGGATTGGTTAGTAAATTGTATGCTGTGTGTATTAGTCATTACAAACAATGAGGTCTACTTCTACTTCTAGAAAGGTGGAGTAGACAAAATTTTTCCTGTTCCTCCTACTAAGTGCAACTAAAAACCCTGGACGTTATATATAAAGCAAACACGAGAAGACTCTGGGAGGTGGGGAAAAGAAGGCAGACAGGTAGGAACCTCAAGATACACATGATAGTGAATTCCCTGGGTTTTCTTCTTCCTTCACACATCCTGAATTGAAACTGAAGAAGCTAGCAACCCAGAAAAGCCAACAGGCATAGACTAGAAAAGCTCCAGCAAAAGGCTGCTTTCTCTACCCAGGACAGAGGCATTCTAGGAAGATAGAAAAGTTTTAGACAGTAATTCCATTATTTCAGCCAAATACCACAGAAGCAGCTGTGGTCCTACCCAAACCCATGCCAGCAAAAGGCAACTGGGGAGCCCATGCTTCTACCCTTGGGAGGCTGGAATGAGGTTCTCTGACAACCTCCACCCCTAGACCCCCGCCACTACCACCACCACATTGCCAGAGGAGACCACGGAGCAGCTTCAACTTCCAGGCCCACCCACCAGGCAGGAACAAAGGTGATCCTTCAGATCCCACTAAGGTGGTGTCATAGGCCTGCTGGGAAATCAGGACTTGATGGCACAGTCGTCATGAGGCCACCTCATTGTAGTGTCGGTGGAGACCACATGAGGAACTCCAGCCCCCACCCAGCAGTAACAAGGATCATCCCCTCTGGTGTGTGTGAGAAATCCGGACTTCTACCTCCTGCTGGCAGTAGGAAGGCTGTGCTGTCCTTCCCTGGCCAGAGCGGCATCAGAGAAAGCCAGCCAGAGCCAGAGGTTGAAGTAAGATCTAATGAGCATGTGAAAAATGCTCAGCACCACTAATCACTAGAGGAATGCAAATCAAAACCTCAATGAGATACCACTTCACACCCATTAAGATGACTATTATTATTTTAAATAGAGAAGGGGGTGGGAAGGGTTGGGAGGCGAGTCTCAATTGTTGCTTAGGCTGGTCGAGAACTCCTAGGCTTAAGCGATCCTCCTGCCTCGGCCTCCCAAAGTGCTGGGATTACAGGTGTGAGCCAGCACGGCTGACCAAAATGACTATTAATTTTTTTAAAAAATAGAAAATAACAATTGTTGGTGTGGATGTGGAAAACCAAAATCCTTGTACATTGCTAGTAGAAATGTAAAATGGTGTAGCCACTGTGAACAGTATGGCAGTTACTCCAAAAATTAAAGAATTATCATATGATCCACCAATTCCACTTCTGAGTATATACCTAAAATAATTGATAGCAGGGATGCAAACAGATTATTTGTACACCAGTGTTCATAGCAGCATTATTCACAATAGCCAAAAGGTGACAGCAACCCAAGCAGCCATTGATGGATCAGTAGATAAAACAAGTGGTTCACGCCTGTAATTCCAGCACTCTGGGAGGCTCAGACATGAAGATCAGTTGAGTCCAGAAGTTTGAGACCAGCCTGGGCAATATAGGGAGACTCCATCTCTACAAAAAAATCAAATAATTAGCCAGGTGTGGTGGCACGTGCTTGTGGTCCCAGCTACTCAGGGAAGGCTGAGGCAGGAGGCTTGCTTGAGCCTGGGAGATGAAGGCAGCAGTGAGTCATGATCACGCCACTGCACTCCAGCCCGGGGGCAAAAGAACAAGACCCTGTCTCCAAAAAACAAACAACACAAAAAATCAAATTGTGCTTTATACATCAATGGAATATTATTCAGCCTTAAAAAGGAATGAAATTCCGATCCATGCTACAGTACGAATGCACCTTTGAAGACATTATGCTAAGTGAAATAAACCAGACACAGAAGGACAAGTAGTATATGATTGCACTTATAGGAGCATAGAAACAGAAAGTAGGAGGGTTATCAGGGACTAGGGGAGGGGAGAATGAGGAGTTACTGTTTGATGTGTACAGAGTTCCAATTTGGGGAGAAAGGTTTGCAGATGAATAGCCGTCATGGTTGTATCATATCATGAATATGCACAATGCTACTGAAGTATACACTTAAAAATGGTTAAAATGGTACTTTTTATTTTATGCCTATTTTACCAAAATAAAAATATATTCCTAGCCAGATAATCTAGTTAGAATGAAGTTAATCCATTAGAATGTTTTCCCACCTAATTGTAGTTGTTAGTCTACTGATTTAAAGAATAGGCCAGGCACGGTGGCTCATGCCTGTAATCCCAACACTTTGGGAGGCCAAGGCAGGTAGATCACTTGAGGTCAGGAGTTCGAGACCAGCCTGGCCAACATAGTGAAACCCCATCTCCACTAAAAATACAAAAATTATCCGGGTGTGGTGTCACGCACCTATAATCCCAGCTACTCGGGAGGCTGAGGCAGGAGAATCACTTGAACCCGGGAGGCGGAAGTTGCAGTGAGGTGAGGTCATGCCATTGCACTCCAGACTGGGCAACAGAGCGACACTCCGTCTCAAAGAAAAAGAAAGAAAGAAAGAAAAACACAGAGAGAGAGAAAAAAAAGATCTTGAGTCACATAACAATACAAAAGTCTCCAGATTTCAACAGAAAATCACTTAAGCCGGCTGGGCGCGGTGGCTCACACCTGTAATCCCAGCACTTTGGGAGGCCGAGGCGGGTGGATCACAAGGTCAGGAGATCAAGACCATCCTGGCTAACACGGTGAAACCCCGTCTCTACTAAAAATACAAAAAATTAGCCAGTGCATGGTGGCGGGCACCTGTAGTCCCAGCTGCTGGGGAGGCTGAGGCAGGAGAATGGTGTGAGCCCGGGAGGCGGAGCTTGTAGTGAGCCCGGATTGCGCCACTGCACTCCAGCCTGAGGGACAGGGCGAGACTCCGTCTCAAAATAAAATAAAATAAAATAAAATCACTTAAGCCAAAAATCGTGGCCGGGCACGGTGGCTCACACCTGTAATCCCAGCCCTTTGGGAAACCAAAGTGGGAGGATCACCTGAGGTCAGGAGTTCAAGACCAGCCTAGCCAACATGGTGAAACCCCATCTCCACAAAAATAGCAAAAAAATTAGCCAGGCATGATGGCAGGTGCCTGTAATCCCAGCTACTCGGGAGGCTGAGGTGGGAGAATCGCTTGAACCCGGAAGGTGGAGGTTCCAGTGAGCAGAGATTGTGCCATTGCACTCCAGCCTCGGTGACAAAGGGAGACTCCGTCTCAAAAAAAAAAAAAAAAAAAAATCATGAAGATCTCAAACTGAAAGAAAAAGACAATGGATGCTGACTCTGAGATGACAGAAATGTTGGAATTATTATACTGGTCAATGTTGTAAAGCAGCCATGACGAAAATGCTTTGGTGACCAATTATGAACATGCTTGAGACAAATGAAAAAATAAAAAGGAAACATTGATAAATTGGACTTATCCTTAAAACCCTTTGCTCTCTTCTTCCCTCCTCCTCCTTCTCCATCTCCTCCTTTTCCTTCTTCTCCCAATGGCAAGTAGATTATATTGGCCTTGGGCTGGGACACTCGGGGGGAACCCACACCCATGCTGTGTGTGTGTGGGCAGGACAAGATTGAAGCTGTCTGATGGTCACTTGCAGCATGACAGGTTCTGGCTGTGTTGGATGACGAGTTGCTGAGGGCCTGGTTGGCTGGTAGCTGCAAAACCCAGACATTCCTGCCGGCTGCATCTTCGCGGAGAGCTGGGATTAGGCGAGGAGTCCAGGGCCTGGATGCAGAGCCTGGGGATGCGTGGGGGTCAGGGAGGGTGGACCAGGGAAACCTGTGTGCTGGTTAGCATGGTCTATCTGCGGTTTCAAAGACAGAGCACCACCAGAGGAGGAACCCTGTCTGGGTGTGCTGAAAGTGGCCCAGCAGAACATAAGGTTGTGGCTGGGACATGAATGCACCTCAGGGAGCACTAAACTGCTCTGAGCTGCTGATTAGGGCCATAGGCTAGCTATGTGGGCCCATATTGAGGTAGGGGCTGAGCAGTCCCAGCGGCACCGCCCAGGCTGCCTGCTCTGGGGTCCCTGCAAAAGCCGCCGCTGAGCCCACGGACTTCCGGGTCGCAAGCACGTGGGGTCTGAACATCTGCTTGGCTGGGTCAGCTGCTGTGACAATGCCTGGGGCGATCGTGCCCTCCAGCGCTGCCTGCATGCCGAGGAGGAGGCGAGTCCCCGCGTGAATAATCGGGCTCCGCCGTCTCACAGCGGATGTCAGAAGGTCAGGTCGCTCTGCTCCTTTCGCCTCCGTTTTTCTTCCTCATGGAAACTTTCTTGAGCTGCAGAAAAAGCTGGTCCTTCTCTTTCTGCCGGGCCCACAGCTTCTCCTACAGCGTCAAAATTTGTTCCTTCGGTCTCCTCTGGTGACATTCTCTCTTCCATCTCCTTTCTCTTCCTTCGTCTGCTCTTCCTCCATCTTCTCGCCATCACCTTATCCGCCGCCTCCTCTCCCCTCTCGCCCCGCAGCCTGCGATCCCGCCGGGGGCGCTCCGGGCACACTGTCTGCGCGACCCCCCACGGGACCCAGCCCCCAGGCCAGCTCGCCCCGCCGGCCACAGGGGCTGGGGGCACCCGCCGCCAGCCCAGCTGGCAGCTATGGCTCCTCCGAGCGCACAGGAAAACCTTGGCTTTTGAAAGACCCTGTTAAAATAAGGATGAAAAGATAAGCTGTAGAGGAGAAAATATGTGCAGACCACATATCTGGCAAAGTACTGGTATGATAAAAACTCGCAAAAAACTCAACAGTAAAAAAACAACAGTTTTGGCTGGGTGCGGTGGCTCACGCCTGTAATCCCCGCACTTGGGGAGGCCGGGGCGGGCAGATCGTCTGAGGCTGGGAGTTCGAGACCAGCCTGGCCAGCATGGTGACATCCCGTCTCTAATGAAAATATAAAAATTAGCCGAGCGTCGTGGCAGACACCTGTAATCCCAGCTACTCGGGAAGCCGAGGCAGGAGAATCTCTTGAACCCGGGAGACGGAGGTTGCAATGAGCCCAGATCGAGCTACTGCACTCCTGCCTGGGCAACAGAGCGAGACTCCGTCTCAAAAACAAAAGCAAAAACAAAAGCAAAACAGTCCTAATACGGCAAGAACAAAAGATTTGAAAAACATTCCGTGCTCACTTCTGTAGCACATATACTAAAAAATCGGAACGATACAGATTAGCATGGGCCCTGCGTAAAGATGACATGCAAATTCATGGAGTGTTGCATATTTTAAAAAAATTAAACAAAACTTAAAGAAGAAAACAAACATTTCACTGAGGAGGATATACAGATGGCAAACAAGCATACGAAAAGAGTTTAACACTATTAGCCATTTGAGAAATGCAAATAAAAACCACAATGAAATATCGCTATACATCTATTAGAATGGCTAAAATTACAAATTCTGACAAGGATGCATAGAAACTGGATCTCTCATCCTCTGCTAGTGGAAATGTAAAGTGAGTTGTAGCCACCTGGAAAGCAGTAATAGTTTCTTTTCTTTTTTTTTTCTTTTCTTTTTTTTTTTTGATAAGGAGTCTCACTCTTTTGCCCAGGCTGGAGTGCAGTTTCATGGTCTCGGCTCACTGCAACCTCTGCCTCCCAGGCTCAAGCGATTCTCCTGCCTCAGCCTCCCGAGTAGCTGGGATTACAGGAACCCACCACCATGCCTGACTAATTTTTGTATTTTTATTAGAGACAGAGTTTCACCATGTTGGCCAGGCTGGTCTCGAACTCCTGACCTCAGGTGATCTGTCCGCCTTGGCCTCCCAGAGTGCTGGGATTACAGGGGTGAGCCGCTATGCCTGGTTGCAGTAATAGTTTCTTAAAAAGCTAAACAGGTAACCACCACCATACCATGTGATCCAGCAATTTCACTCTTGGGCTTTTAGCTGAGAGAAATGAAGAGTTACGTTCACACAAAGACTCTGATATGAATGTTCATAGCAGCTTTATTTATAACAGGCAGAAACTGAAAACAATCCAGATGTCTTTCAATGGATGAATGGTTAAACTGATATATTCATACTGTGGAATACTACTTGGTAATAAAAAGAAAGGGTCTATTTATTATTACATATCTGCATGAATCTCCAGATTATTATGCTGAATTTTAAGTCAATGCTAAAAAGTTACCCCCTGGCCGGGCGTGGTGGCTCACGCCTGTAATCCCAGCACTTTGGAGGCCTAGGCAGGTGGATCACTTGAGGTCAAGAGTTCGAGACCAGCCTGGCCAACATGGGGAAACCCCATTTCTACTAAAAATACAAAAATTAGCTGGGCATGGTGGCACATGACTGTAATCTCAGCTACTCGGGAGGCTGAGGCAGGAGAATTGCTTGAACCCAGGAGGCGGAGGTTGCAGTGAGCTGAAATCATACCACTGCACTCCAGCCGGGTGATAGAGTGAGACTCCGTCTCAAATAAATAAATAAATAAATAAATAAATAAATAGTTACCTCCTGCATGATATAACATTTTTGAAAAGACAAAATTATAGAAATAGAAAATAGTAGTGGTTGTCGGGTGTTAAGGAGAGAATGGGGGAAGGAGACAGATGAACTGCGGCTATTAAAGGGCAACATGGGCCAGGCCTGGTGGCTCACGCCTGTAATCCCAATGCTTTGAGAGGCTGAGGCAGGTGGATCACCTGAGGTCAGGAGTTTGAGACCAGCCTGGCCAACATGGTGAAACCTGGTCTCTTGGAAAATACAATGATCTTTGAGCATTTACAATATATAAACATCTGTCTCAAATAAATAAATAAATAGTTACCTCCTGCAAGATATAACATTTTTGAAAACACAAAATTATAGAAATAGAAAACAATAGTGATTGTCAGGGGTTAAAAAATATAAAAATTAGCTGGGCATGGTGATGTGCACCTGTAATTCCAGCTACTCGGGAGGCTGAGGCAGGAGAGTCACTTGAACCCAGGAGGGGGAGTTTGCAGGGAGCCGAGATCACACCACTGTACTCCAGCCTGGGCGACAGAGCAAGACTCCATCTCAAAAATAAATAAATAAAAAATAATAAATAAAAGTTAATAAATAAAAATTTAAAAATAAATTATCTGGATATAGTAGTGCACGCCTGTAGTTCCAGCTTCTCAGGAAGCCAAAGTGGGAGGATTGATTGAACCCAGGAGTCCGAGGCTGCAGTGAGCTGTGATCGTGCCACTGCACTCCAGCCTGGGTGACAAAGTGAGACTCTGTCTCCAAAAAAATAAAATAAAGAGAGAGAATGATTGTTAAATGCAATATGACCTCCTAGAGTGAATACTGGTACAATAGAATTGCCAGAGGCGTTCTAACCTGACAGACTCCATCTTGAGTGAGGGCTAGGAAAATGAGGCTGGAACTTGCTGGGATGCTGTACCAGAAAGGTATTCGTAGCCTCTAGATGTTTAGTAAGGGAACAAATTGATAATGTTTTCTAAACAGACCCAGACTGGGGAGTGTCCTGATATCCCGATATCTTGAGAACGAAGGCATTCCTAATTTTGCTTTAAAGATAATAATATTGATTCTTGCAAAATATAGTAATTAAGAAAATTAATCCTTTATCACAAACCCTTGAGTACAGCACATCTTCCCATGATCTTTTTTTATTCTATATATACAAGTATTGTACCTACGGTGGACGCATTCTTCCTCTTACTTTCGGGAACGTTCTACTCTGTCTATGGAATAGCTGTACTTTCACTGCTTTACTTTCTTAATGAACTTGCTTCTACTTTGCACTGTGAACTCACCCTGAATTCTTTCTTGTGCAAGATCCAAGAACCCTCTCTTGGGGTCTGGATTGGGACCCCCTTCCTGTAACAAAATGACGTTAGTGAAAAACAACAACAACAATGAAGTCTCTAGATCTCTGTGTACCAATATGCAAAGATGTTTATATATTGTAAATTCTCAAAGATCATTATGTTTTGCAAGGTCCTGTTTGTGTGAAAAAATGGAGGGGTAAGCCGGGTGCAGTGGCTCACGCCTGTAATCCCAGCACTTTGGGAGGCTGAGGCAGGTGGATCATCTGAGCTCAGGAATTCGAGACCAGCCTGGCTAACATGGCAAAACCCCGTCTCTACTAAAAATACAAAAATGAGCAAAATTACAAAAATACAAAAATGAGCCAGACATGGTGGCACACACCTGTCATCCCAGCTACTCAGGAGGCTGAGGTAGGAGAATCTCTTGAACCCGGGAGGCGGAGGATGCAGTGAGCCGAGATTGTGCCACTACAGTCTAGCCTGGGTGACAGAGCTAGACTCTGTCTCAAAAATAGTAATAATTTAAAAAATGGATGGATAAGCAGGGCCTGGTGGCTCACATCTGTAATCCCAGCACTTTGAGAGGCTGAGGTGGGAGGATTGCTTCAGCTCAGGAGTTTGAGACCAGCCTGGGCAACATAGTAAGATCCCATCTCTATATTTAAAAAAAAATGGATGGGTACATGCGTAGGTTTATGCAGAGAAACATGTATTATACATAATTATTTCAATCAAATTTTCTAGAAGGAAACAGTGATTTCCTCTAATAGGGAGTGCAAATGGGAAACAGACAGGAAAACCTTACTTTTTTTTGAGACAGACTTGCTCTGTCACTCAGGTTGGAGTGCACTGGCACGCTCTCGGCTCACTGCAATCTCTGCCTCCCAGGTTCCAGCTATTCTCCTGCCTCAGCCTCCCAAGTAGCTGGAATTACAAGCGTGTGCCACCATGCCTGGCTGATTTTTGTATTTTTAATAGAGACAGGGTTTCGTCATGTTGGCCAGGCTGGTGTTGAACTCCTGACCTCAGGTGATCCGCCCCTGATTGGCCTCCCAAAGTGCTGGGATTACAGACGTGAGCCACCGCACCTGGCCAGAAAACTTACTTTTTGCTTGACACACTACTGTTCAGTTTATATTTTTTTAGTATCATGAGCATATATTACAACTATAATTTTTTTTTTTTTTTTTTTTTTAGACAGGGTCGCCCTCTGTTGCCAGGCTGAAGTACAGTGGCTCAAACATAGCTCACTGCAACCTCAAATTCCTGGGCTCAAACCATCCTTCCACCATAGCTTCCCAAGTAGCTGGGACTACAGGCAGGTGCCACCATGCCCAGTGATTTTTTAATTTTTATTTTTGTAGAGATAGGGCCTTGCTCTGTCGCCCAGGTTGGTCTTGAACTCTTGGCCTCAAGTAATCCTCTCACCTCAGCCTCCCAAAGTGCTGGGATTACAGGCATGAGCCACCAGACCCAGTGACATTTATAATTTTTAAAACTATAATTACAATGCTGTCATTATTTAGGTTCGAGCAAATCTAATTGTGTCTTCCTTAAATAGGGCATGATTGTTTTTTATTATAGGAGTATTTCCTTTATCAAATGACTAATAATAGGTTTATTTAAAAATGCCTTATATTGTGATTTAATTTGTAAAAGTGTGCCACTTTCTCCACCTTTTTTTATTCATCTCTTAAAATTTACTTATCCTGTCAGGGTGCGGTGGCTCATGCCTGTAATCCCAGCACTTTGGGAGGCTGAGGCAGGATCACTAGGTCACGAGATCGAGACCATCCTGGCCAACATGGTGAAACCCTGTCTCTACTAAAAATACAAAAATTAGCTGGGCATGGTGGCGCACGCCTGTAGTCCCAGCTACTCAGGAGGCTGAAGCAGAAGAATCGCTTGAACCCAGGAGGCGGAGGTTGCAGTGAGCCGAGATGGCGCCACTTTGCTCCAGCCTGGGCGACAGAGACTCCATCTAAAAAAAAAAAAAAAAAAATTTACTTATCTCACCTGGGTGCGGTGTGCAGTGGCTCACACTTGTAGTCCAAACTTCTCAGGAGGCTGAGGTGGGTGTATAACTTGAGCCCAGGAGGCAGAGGCTGCAGTGAGCTGAGATCTGGGTGGATAACTTGAGTCCAGGAGATGGAGGCTGGAGTGAGCTGAGATCGCGCCACTGCACTTCAGCTTGGGTGACAGAGCAAGACCATGTCTCCAAAAAGAAAAAGAAAATCTACATTATCCTTTTAAGATCAGCTCAAAAACCTCCTCCTCCAGTATGAATAACCCTAGAAACAGAGTGGTTTCTTTCCTTTGGACTCCCATAGCCATTCTTTCTGCTGCTTTTATGATATGTTCTAGCATATTTAGTAATGTGTTTCATCTCTTCTACTAAATTGTATCCACCTTGAGGGGGTAGATTATGTTTTATTAATCTTTGTATCTCCCATAATATAAAGCCCAGTGCCTTGGTGCTTGTATTAGTTTTCTGCTGCTGCTGTAACTAAAACTGCTAAGTTAGTGACTTAAAAACAACACAAATTTAGTATTTTCTTTTTGAGATGGAGTTTCACTCTGTTGCCCAGGCTGGAGTGCAGTGGCGTGATCTCAGCTCACTGCAACCTCTGCCTCCCCGGTTCAAGTGATTCTTCTGCCTCAGCCTCCCAAGTAGCTGGGATTACAGGTGCCCGCCACCACAGCCGACTAATTTTTGTATTTTTAGTAGAGACGGGGTTTCACCATGTTGGTCAGGCTGGTCTCAAACTCCTGACCTCAGGTGATCCACCCGCCTCAGCCTCCCAAAGTGCTGGGATTATAGGCATGAGTCAATGCGCCCAGGCGCAAATTTAGTATCTTACAGCTTTGGAGGTTAAAAATCTGAAATGGTCTCCTTGAAGTCTGGATATTTAGTTAAAGAAACAAAAAACAAAAAGCAAAAAACACAAAAATCTGAAATGGGTCTCACAGGGTTAAAATCAAGCAGTAGGCAGAGATGTGTTCCTTCTGGAGGCTCCAGGGCAGGCCTTTTTCATTATCTAGAGACTGCCTACATTCCTTGGCTCATAGCCACATCACTCTGACCTCTGCTTTCATCATTGTCACACCTTCTTTGACTCTGACCCTCCTGCCTCCCTCTTTTTTTTTTTTTTTTTTTTTTTTGAGACAGAATCTTGCTCTGTTGCCCAGGCTGGAGTGCAGTGGTGCGATCTCAGCTCACTGCAAGCTCTGCCTCCCGGGTTCACGCCATTCTCCTGCCTCAGCCTCACAAGTAGCCAGGACTACAGGCACCCGCCACAACTCCTGGCTAATTTTTTGTATTTTTAGTAGAGACAGGGTTTCTCCGTGTTAGCCAGACTGCTCTCAATCTCCTGACCTCATCATCCTCTTGCCTCGGCCTCCCAATGTCCTGCCTCCCCCTCTTATAAGGACTTTGTGATTCCACTGGACCCACCTGAATAATCCAAGATAATCTCTCCATCTCAAGATTTTTTTTTTTTTGAGACAGGGTCTCACTCTCTACCCAGGCTGGAGTGCACTGGCACCGTCTTGGCTCACTGCAACCTCTGCATTCTGGGCTCAAGTGATCCTCCTGCCTCAGCCCCACAAGTAGCTGGGAGTACAGGCACAAGCCACCATGCCTGGCTAATTTTTGTACTTTTAGTAGAGATGGGGTTTCACCATGTTGGCCAGGCTGGTCTCAAACTCCTGACCTCAAGCAATCCACCTACCTCAGACTCCCAAAGTGCTGGGATTACAGGTGTGAGCCACCATGCCCAGTCTTTTTTTTTTTTTTTTTTTTTTTGAGACAGGGTCTTGCTCTGTCGCCCAGGCTGGAGTGCAGTGGCATTATCTCCACTCACTGCAACCTCTGCCTCCTACTACATTAAGGAACCAAGCTCAGAGTGACAGAATAGTTCCTCCTATTTACTCCCACATTCGTTGTTTTGTGTTGTTACTTCTGCTGATATTATTTGTAGACTTTGTATGGTGTTTGCCCAAATTCAAAGCTGAGCCTACATCATGGGTTGGTAAGGGTGCCCTTTAAATGTAGTCCCTGCATCTAAGGCTGAGGCGCAGTCAACTCAGAAGCAAAGCAGCAGTTTACAGACCTTATTTTTTTGGTATAAATCCAGTCATTCTTCAGTTATTCAGGCTTCATAATTTTTGCTATACCTGAGTACTCTTTGACATATTTACCTAATTTTTCTTTTTCTTTCTTTTTTTTTTTTTTTAAGAGATGAGGTCTTGCTCTGTTACCCAGGCTGGTCTCAAACTCCTGGCCTCAAGCAATCCTCCCAGTTCAGCCTCCCAAAGTGCTGGGATGCCTAGTTTTTCTTAACAAATTTTTGTAACTATAGGTTACAATTTGCATTTACTTAGCTTCAGTGAAATCACAGGTTAAATTTGTTATATTTTTTCCAATGCTGATTAAAATAATCACATAACTACCAAAATAAATACTCCATCTGAAATCTTCTGACTGTTTGGGATATGCTGGTACTGACAGATTGTAGCCTACTGGAATCTGTAGCCATTAGCCGAATCATGGCAGAGGCAAATGTAGTTTTTTTTTTTTTTTTTTTGAGACAGAGCCTAGCTCTGTCTCCTAGGCTGGAGTGCAATGGCACGATCTCGGCTCACTGCAGCCTCCACCTCCTGGGTTCAAGCAATTCTTCTGTCTCAGCCTCCCAAGTAGCTGAGATTACAGGCACCCACCACCATGCCCGGCTAATTTTTTGTATTTTTAATAGAGACAGAGTTTCGCCATGTTAGCCAGGCTGATCTCAAATTCCCGACCTCAGGTGATCTGCCTGCCTCGGCCTCCCAAAGTGTTGGGATTACAGGCGTGAGCCACCTCACCCAGCTAGATCTTGTTTTCGGTGTAAAATTCTAAATAGTGGGACTGCTGAAGTCTATGACTAGCCACATAAGTATTTTCAGTTGTTGCTGGTGAAGATTTTTTTTGATTAACCACTAGGATTTGGGGGAAAAAATGTCTCCTAGAACCACCACTATGCCACTTTCCTGTCTGTCCCCACTGAAACATTTGAAGTGATGCATAAGTCGCTGGTACTTTCTGATACTATCTCCTAGAAGGTCTTTGAGTCTTCCCTTAAGAGAGAAAAGAGTCAAGGGGTAGTGCCCTTTCATTTTTATTTTCCTTTAAAATTTTGGGCTTAGCCTTGATCTAAATGAAAGAAACTATAAATTACAATATCATTTAATATGCTTTGTAAGAAAGCTATTATATCAAGTACTTCAAATTTTCAAAGTATTCACCATTACTTTGTTATCCTCCACTGCACTCCAGCCTGGGTGACAGAGTGAGACCCTGTCTCAAAAAATAAAATACAATAAAACAGAATAAAATAAATAAAAGGAAGGGGTGAGGAATATGTACAGTCTGGTGACATCAGGATTAAAGGAAATGGATTGGTGAAGAAAAACTTCATTATAACTTATCAGGCTTGTGATTTTTTTTCTTTCAACATCTTATTTTTTAGTTTCCGAAATACAAATCAAAATACATTTTTGTTACATATCATTTTAACAAGCTTAACATTCTTTTCAACACAAGATGACTCAATATAGGTATTTTAAAACTTCTTTTTAAAAAAGCCATATATTTTATTTTAGAGTAAACAGCTCATCAAAAAAAATACATGGGTACATGGGCTATTGTTGTTTATTATTTTAGAGCACACCCTCCAACTTAAAATTTGGTCCACTAAAATATGTAAATGTCCATCTGGGCACGGTGGCTCACGCCTGTAATCCCAGCACTTTGGGAGACCAAGGCAGGTGGATCACCTGAAGTCAGGAGTTCAAGACCAGCATGGCCAACATGGTGAAACCCCGTCTTTACTAAAAATACAAAAAAAAATTAGCCAGGTGTGGTGGCACACGCCTGTAGTCCCAGCTGCCCAGGAGGCTGAGGCAGGAGAATCACTTGAACCCGGGAGGCAGAGGTTGCAGTGAGCTGAGATCATGCCATTGCATTCCAGCCTGGGTGACAACAGTGAAACACCATCTCAAAAAAAAAAAAAAAAAAAAATGTTCCTCCTATCACAAAAATAAATTAAATCTCATGGCTGAACAAAACAGAAATGTGGCTGGGCATGGTGGCTCACATCTGTAATTCCAGCACTTTGGGAGGCTGAGGCTGGCAGATCACCAGGTCAGGAGTTCAAGACCAGCCTGACCAACGTGGTGAAAAATCGTCTCTACTAAAAATACAAAAATTAGCCAGACGTGGTGGCATGCGCCTATAATTCCAGCTACTCAGGAAGCTGAGCAAGATAATTGCTTGAACCCGGGAGGCAGAGGTTGCAGTGAGCTGAGATTGCGTCACTGCACTCCTGCCTGGGTGACAGAGCGAGACTCCGTCTCAAAAAAAAAAAAAAACAACCAAACAACAACAACAACAACAATTTTTAGGCCGGGCACAGTGGCTCACGCCTGTAATCCCAGCACTTTGGGAGGCCAAGGGGGGGCGGATCACCTGAGGTCAGGAGTTTGAGACCAGCCTGACCAATGTGATGAAACCCCGTCTCTACTAAAAATACAAAAATTAGCCAGGCGTGGTGGCATGCATCTGTAATCCCAGCTACTCAGGAGGCTGAGACAGGAGAATTGCTTGAACCCGGGAGGCAGAGGTTGCAGTGGGCTGAGATTGTGCCATCGCACTCTAGCCTGGGCAACAAAAGTGAAAATCCATCTCAAAAACAAAACAAAACAAAAGAAAACAAAACCAAACCAAAACAACCAACCAACAACAACAAAAAAAACCCAGAAATGTTGGCATAGGCCTGAGGAAGCTTGAAAAACAAGTTAGGATGTTTTAACTATATGAAAGCACATTACAGAATCCACATAGAAACATCTGGCAGAACAACTGGCTTATTTCTATTGGAGCGGTTCTGTTTCAGAAAGGGATATAAGGTACATGGGAGGGTGCTGAAAACTCACAACAGCTACAGAATTAGTTATTCAAAATTAACCAGAATTCAATATACAAGAATATATGACAGCAGTAGAACAATCTCAACAGTTATTTGATGCCTGGAAAGCAAAGCTGTAAGCTTAGAACAAGTAACTCAGCAGGAACAATGGTCAACATGTTTATACGACTTTGAAGGTGAGAAAAATTTATCATTCATAGATGATGTCTTGTGCACAAATACATTAGTTTCCAGGACACTGGGAACAACAACACAACATACAAAGTAAGAATAGGGCCGGGCATGGTGGCTCATGCCTGTAATCCCAGCACTTTCGGAGGCCGAGGTGGCCGGATCACTTGAGGTCAGGAGTTCGAGACCAGCCTGGCCAAGATGGTGAAAGCCCGCCTCTACTGAAAATACAAAAAGTAGCCGGGCATGGTGGCACATGCCTGTAATCCCAGCTACTCGGAGGGCTGAGGCAGGAGAATTGCTTGAACCCAGGAGGCAGAGGTTGCAGTGAGCCAAGATTGCGCCATTGTACTCCAGCCTGGGTGACAGAGCGAGACTCAGTCTCAAAAAAAAAAAAAAAAAAAAAAGGTAAGAGTAAATCCAAGCTGTTTAACCTTTCACCATTCTCTTCAGTATTAAACCCAGGCCACCTCTGGCCATTTGCAGGTGTGTCTTTTCTTCTTTATTCTCAATGTAAATCCTTGCTCCTTGGGACACTTGCTCCTTCTTCCACTCTCTCCTCATCACAGGCTAAGTGTAGAGGAGTGTTACCCTCAGTGTCTTGGATGTTCGTGGATGTTCTGTAGTACAGAAGTATAGGAATCATCTTCAAGTGACCTTTGGCTGCTGCCCGGTGCATTGCCATAGCCTCACAATGGTCCTCAGCATGTGGATCAGCCCTGCCTTCTAGTAACATGACAGCAATCTCATGTCTGTTTTTGGAAACTGTATAATGTAGGGGAGTACAGCCATTTTGACTGACAGCATTTATTTGAGCACATTTTACCAGAAGGGCTTTTACAATCTCATCCCGCCCAGCGGAAGCTGCAGTAGGAAGAGGAGACCAACCTGCATTGCCTTTATCACTCACTGGCACTCCAAGTTGCAGCAAAAATTCAACAATTTCTGCATGTCTGGCTGAGCATGCCCAGTGCAATGCAGTTCTGCTGTTCTAGTCAGTTCTACTAGACAGGAATTTATCGGCCAGAATACTCTCCTTCAACTCTTCCAGCTTCCTCTGTAGGCCAGGTTGCAGACCATTAGGTTAGACACACACCCCTCCATTTTGCTTTCCCAGGAACTTGTGATATTATTTTATATGTGTGTGTGTGTGTGTGTGTTTTATTTATTTATTTATTTATTTATTTATTTATTTATTTATTTATTTTTTAGAGATGAGGGCTCACTATGTTACCCAGGCTGGTCTAGAACTCCTGAGCTCAAGTGATCCTCCCACTTCAGCCTCCCAAAGTGCTATAGGATTATAGTCGTGAGCCACAGCACCTGGCCAATATATGTGTTTTCATCCGTGGTTCGTGACTCATAACTCCCATAGCCCATGTCACAGTAAACAGAATCTCTCTCTTTGACCTTCTCTTGCCCTTCTTTCACCTGCCTGACGCAGGATTCTAATCTAATTGTGACTCATAAAACTCTCCACTCCAGAGGAAGTTCTGCCTCATTACCTGGAGGTAAGAATGCTGCACTGAAGAGCCAAGAAGAATCTGAACAGACAGGACTAGCTGGGTTTAGATCATTCCCTTTTTGTCCAGTCACATTTCAACATGGTTGTCCATGCTTCAGTCATGCCTATCCAAGAAGTCTTCATAAAAGGCCCAAGAGGACAGGGTTCAGGAAGTTTTGGAGACCTGAACACATGGAGGCCGACAGGAAGGTGAATAAGAACTCATTCAACAGCCAGGCGCGGTGGCTCATGCCTGTAATCCCAGCACTTTCGGAGGCCCAGGCGGGTGGATCCCCTGAGGTGGGGGTTCGAGACCAGCCTGACCAACATGGAGAAACCCCCTCTCTGCTAAAAATACAAAATTAGCTGGGCATGGTGGCAGGCGCCTGTAATCCCAGCTACTCAGGAGACTGAGGCAGGAGAATCGCTTGAACCTGGGAGGCGGAGGTTGCAGTGAGCCGAGATTGTGCCATTGCACTCCATCCTGGACAACAAGAGCAAAACTCCATCTCAAAAAAAAAAAAAAAAAGAACTCATTCAACCAACTCCTCGGGCACAGAAGTTCCTGGGCTCGGGACCCTTCCAGACCTCTCACTATGTATCTATGTACCTCTCTCTCTCTCTCTTCATCTGTTTATTCATACTTTTAAAAATATCCTTTATAATAAGCCAGTAAACGTAAATGTTTCCTTGAGTTGTGTGAGCCACTTTAGCAAATTAATCAGACCCAAAGAGGAGTTTGTGGGAACCCCAACCTGAAGCCTGTTGGTCAGAAGTTCCCAAGGCATAGACTTGTGAATGGTGAGAAGGGGCGGGGCAGACTTGCAGGACTGAGCCCTCGAGCTGTGGTTTCTGAGGCTATCCAGGAAGATAACGTCAGAATTGAATTAAACTGGAAGACACTCAGCTGGTGTCCTCTGCTTGGTGTGTGGGGGGACATCTCCACATGTCTGGTGACAGAAGTCTTTTGTGTTGATTGTTGTAGTGAGACATTAGAGAAAAAAAAGTTTTTTTTTTTTTTTTTTTTTTTTGCTTGTTTGTTTTCTAACACAAGGCTCTGTCTCTCATTATATATAATAAGAAATACCGAAACTTTTACTGAGACGTTCCCTCTGCCCTCCGGACTTAAGTGATCCTCCCACATCAGCCTCCCAAGTAGTTGGGATTACAGGCACACGCCACCATGCCCGGTCTTTTTTTTTTTTTTTTTTTTTTTGAAGACAGGGTCTCACTCTGTGGCCGAGGCTGGAGTGCAGTGGCATGATCGTGGCTCACTGTAGCCTCAACCTCCTGGGCTCAAGCCATCCTCCTGCCTCAGCACCCCTGCCCTCAACCCCAAGTAGCTGGGACTACAGGTGCGCACTTCCACACCCAGCTAATTTTGGTATTTTGTCTAGAGACAGGGTTTTGCCACGTTGTCCAGGCTGGTCTCAAACTCCTGGTCTCAAGCTGCCTGGCCCAGAGTGCTTCTAATATGAACACAGCTCAAAACTTGGTTTTGGGACAAGGTGGTGCTGTGATAAACTCAGTTGGCAAACTCCCTGCAGAAAGCAAAGGAGATGCTCCCTGGCTGAACTCCCTCATTCCAGAATGAGTAAAAGGCAAAAGATCCTTTGGAGTTCTTCAACAGGAACTTCATCATTTTCCTGCCTTCTCGAATTTTGAATTAACTGTTGAATCTGTTAGACTCACTGAAGTAGATATGGAAAGGAAAATCTATTGAAAGTGAACTAAGTATGGCCGGGCACGGTGGCTCACACCTGTAATCCCAGCACTTTGGGAGGCCGAGGTGGGCGGATCACCTGAGGTAAGGAGTTCAAGACCAGCCTGACCAACATGGAGAAACACTGTCTCTACCAAAAATACAAAAAATTAGCCGGGCATGGTGGTGCATGCCTGTAATCCCAGCTACTCAGGAGGCTGAGGCAGAAGAATCGCTTAAACCCAGGAGGCGGAGGTTGTGGTGAGCCAAGATCGCTCCATTGCACTCCAGCCTGGGCAACAAGAGTGGAACCCCGTCTCAAAAAAATAAAAAAAAATAAAGTGAACTAAGTAGGCCAGGAGTGGTGGCTCACGCCTATAATCCCAGCACTTTGGGAGTCTGAGGCTGGTGGATCACTGGAGGCCAGGAGTTCAAGACCAGCCTGGCCAACATAGCGAAACCCTGGCTCTACTAAAAATACAAAAAAGTTAGCCAGGTGTGGTGGCAAGCGCTTGTAATCCTAGCTACTCTGGAGGCTGAGGTACAAGAATTGCTTGAATCCGGGAGCTGGAGGTTGCAGTGAACTGAGATCACAGCATTGCACTCCAGCTTGGGCAACAGAGTGAAACCCTGTTTCAAAAAAAAAGAAAGTGAACCTAGTGATGTTCCAAGTTTCAAAGGCAGAGTCAGGGCATGCATTTCTATAAGTATATGGGAATTTAGATTAATCAGATCTAAGTCAGTCTGATAAAATAGAGGTATGCAATCTCTATCTGATCTCTCAGTTGTGTTTGTAGACAGTGAGGAATCATTAGGAATGGATGTTCAACAGGGTACACGCTGAGGCATAATTACTAAATATGCCTGCAGGGCACCTATTTTCCAACTTTGGCTGTTTTCCTTGCAGTGCCCTTGGTTCTTATAGGGCCTGGAAGGGGTTGGATTGTATGAAGATTAAAGGATTTATTCAAGATAGTTGCTTAAGTGCTCTGCTGGAGCGAACTGAGATGTGAGTTCCCCAGGGCAATCCTGTCGGCTAATTAGTGTGAATTGAGGTTTCAGGGCTTCCCAGGGAACTCTGAATAGTGTGTGGATCTAGGTGGATTTTGAGGCTCTCAGGGGCTCCCATGGCCCTACCTGGGCTTCTCCTTGCCCTCCTCTTCAAACGGGATTTCGTCTCTATGGATTACAGTCTTGATTTTTGGTTAAAATCGGAAGATTGCTCTTTAGCTTCTACTCTCTCCTGAAAGCTCACTAAAGTACAGTAAAAAGTGTTATTAAAAAAGACTTAAAGGCTGGGCGCGGTGGCTTACATCTGTAATCCTGGCACTTTGGGAGGCTGAGGCAGGCGGATGCCTTGAGCCCAGGAGTTTGGAACTAGCCTAGGCAACATGACGAAACCCTGCCTTTACAAAAAAATACAAAAAATGAGTTGGGTGTGGTATTGCAAGTGGGAAGATCACCTGAGCTGGGAGAGGTGGAGGCTGCTGTCAGTCAAGATCATGCCACTGCTCTCCAGCCTGGATGACAGAGAAAAACCCTGTCTCAAAAAAAAAAAAAAAAAAAAGTACTTAAACACTAAAGAAAATTGGAAAAGAGACAACAGCCCACAAAGCTGCTTAAATTGGAAAGCAAATGGGAAAACGATGACGAAATTAGCAGATGGGAGAAAGCTTAGTCCTAAAAGGGAAGTGAGGTAAGCTGATAAGCAAACTCATCTAAGCTGCGGAAAGACCCAAAGACAAGGAACTGGCGGCACCATGTGCCTTTGGACACGGGGACGTGAGAGTAAAACATGGACGCTGGTTGAAAATCTGTTGAAAACGCAGTGGAACTTCAGGAATTTCTTCCCCTGCCACAGGTAATTAGGCAGCTTTCCCTCCTCCACTCTGGCTAGAGGTTTATCCTCCGGGAATAGTGAATAAAAAGACCTCTGGATCGAGGGCCCTCGTGAAGGTACACCTGACATTTGGTGATCATGTAGAGAAATGTTTTCTTCCGTGTCATACTGTTAGACTTGGGAAGGGCCATGTGTGCACTCGAAATCCTACCTAGTATCCCATAAAGAGGTTTTTGCTATGCCATAGTGATTTACTTTTCTGTTCTGTTTGCTACTATTGTTGACACCAAACTGAGAATTTTGTTTGGGTCATATTAAGCCTGACATTCAAACGGGGATGTTGAGTGGGAGTTATATAAAGTTGTATATATAAGCCTGCAACAGGGGTCGGGCATTAGAAATCAGGTTGGAAGATCTCAATATGGGAGTCATTGACATATATATGGCACTGAAAATCACTTGACTGGATGGCATCACCTAGAGAATGAGCATAGAGTTATGAGACTAGATAGAGGACTAAGTTCAGAAATATTCAACATTTATTTTTATTTAATTTTTTTGAGATGGAGTTTCACTCTTGTTGCCCAGGCTGGAGTGCAATGGCAAGGTCTTGGCTCACTGCAACCTCCACCTCCCGAGTTCAAGCAATTCTCTTGCTTCAGCCTCCCGAGTAGCTGAGATTACAGGTGCCCATGACCAGGCCCGGCTAATTTTTGTGTTTTTAGTAGAGATGGGGTTTCACCATGTTGGCCAGGCTGGTCTCAAACTCCTGACCTCAGGTGATCCACCCATCTCGGCCTCCCAAAGTGCAGGGATTACAGGCATGAGCCACCGTGCCCAGCCATATTCAACATTTAAAGGTCAGCAAAGGAGTAGGAGAAGACTGAGGAGAGGTAGGAAAAAGAAGAGAGTGCGACAAACCAAGAGAATATGGAGTTTCAAGGGGGATTTCTTGAAGGTTTAAATGCTGATGAAAGCTTAATATGACTACTAAGAAATGACCACTGGATTTGCAAAATGGAGGCTATTGGTAATGTTGACTAGAACAAATTCAGTGGGGATGAAAGCTTGATTAGTGCGGGTTAAAGAGAAAATGTGGAATTAAGGCTATGTGTAGTGAATTCATATGACCTGATAACGTTCACAAATACTAGATAAATTATGACACAATTTTTCTTTTTCAGAGACAGGGTCTCGGCCTGTTGCCCAGGTTGGAGTGCAGTGGTGCAATCGTAGCTCACCACAGCCTCAAACTCTTGGGCTCAAGCTATAGTTTCACCTTAGTCTCCTGAGTAGCTGGGAACACAGGCGTGTGCCATCACGACTGGCTAATTTTTTAAGAAATGGGGATCTTGCTATATTGCCTAGGCTGGTCTTGAATTCCTCCTCTCAAGCAATCCTCCTGTCTCAGCCTCCTGAGTCGCTGGGATTACAGATGTGAGCCACTGAACATGGTGAACACAAATTATTCTAAATTCATAGCTGAGCTTGCAAGCGAAAAGGACTATCTGCAGATATATCAAATGAGGAGGAAAGTGAAGACCAGTAAGGATATAAGCTGACTCTGACTACTATAAGCCAAAAGGTATCTGAGACAGGTCTCAATCAATTTAGAAAGTTTATTTTGCCAAGGTTAAGGATGTACCCGTGACACAGCCTCAGGACGTCCTGATAACAGGTGCCCCAAGGTGGCTGGGGCACAGTTTGGCTTTATACATTTTAGGGAGGCATGAGACATGTCAGATGTACATTGTAAGATGTACATTGGTTCAGTCCGGAAAGGTGGGACAACTCGAAGCAGGGAGGAGGTTTTCAGGTCATAGGTAGATAAGAGACAAATGGTTTCTTTTGAGTTTCTGAGTAGCCTTTCACTGAATGCACAATTTACAGGAATCGTCACTTATGTCTTAGTCTGGCTTAGTGATACAGCAGGGCATAGGAAGCAATCCGATATGCATTTGTCTCATGTGAGCAGAGCGATGACTTTGAGTTCAGCCTGTACTTTGTCCACAGAGAATTTCCTGGTGGGCAGATTGTGAGGGAGGTATGTAGCTTTTTAAACTCTTTGTAGCTATCTTATTTAGGAATAGAATGGGAGGCAGGTTTGCCCTACGCAGTTCCCAGCTTGACTTTGATTTTGGGGAGATTTATTTTCCTTCCAGACTACCTAAGGGTTGAATTGGCTTTAGTAATCTAGGGGCTTCATTAAAAAAAAAAAAAAAATATATATATATATATATATATATGAGACAGAGTTTCGCTTTGTTGCCCAAGCTGAAGTGCAGTGGCACAATCTCGGCTCACTGCAACCTTTGCCTCCCAGGTTCAAGCAATTGTCCTGCCTCAGCCTCCCGAGTAGCTGGGATTACAGGTATGTGCCATCACACCCGGCTAATTTTTGTATTTTTAGTAGAGACGGGGTTTCACCATGGTGGCCAGGCTGGTCTCAAACTCCTGATCTCAAGTGATTCACCCTCCTTGGCCTCCCAAAGTGCTGGGATTACAGGCATGAGTCACTGTGCCTGGCCTAAAAAATACTTTTTATTTTGGAATAACTGTAAGTTTGCAGAAAAATTGCCAGGTAGTACACAGAGTTTCTCCATATTCCTTTCACCCATGTTCCCTCACTGTTAACATCTCAGAGTTTAGTTTCTCCTAGGGGTTTAGAGTTTGAATTTTTTTACCTCTGTGTTACCCCAAACTCTAATATGAGAACTTATCGAAACGTGTACAAGCCCAGTGATGTTCCAAGACTCTCGGCAGAAGTCAACAGAGAACAGACGTGCCAAGACTCTTTCTCACAATGAATTCTCTCAGGAAAAAGCAAGCCCTGCTACTGATGAACTTATACTGCAGACATACATGGAAACGACTTACCATGCCTGCGAGTCACCAACAACAAACAGCCGTGTTCATGGTCGTGAATTTCGGATTATGGAAAGACTATCTAAAAGAGAACACGAAATGAGCACATTTAAAATGACTAAAATACGCCGGGCACAGTGGCTCATGCCTGTAATCCCAGCACTTTGGGAGGCTGAGGCAGGAGGATTTCTTGAGCTCAGGAGTTCGAGACCAGCCTGAGCAATACAGCAAAAACCCCATCTCGATTAAAAAAAAAAAAAAAGACGAAGACAGACGAATTGAATCCCTAAAATAATAATAGCATACTACACAAAAAAGAAAAATTGGGCCAGGCGCAGTGGCTCATGCCTATAATCCCAACATCTTGGGAGGCCAAGGCGGGCAGATCACCTGAGGTTGGGCGTTCAAGACCAGCCTGACCAACATGGAGAAACCCCATCTCTACTAAAAATACAAAATTAGCCAGGTGTGGTGGCACATGCCGGTAATTGCAGCTACTCAGGAGGCTGAGGCAGGAGAATCGCTTGAACCCGGGAGGCAGAGCTTGCAGTGAGCCAAGATAGCGCCACTGCACTCCAGCCTGGGGGACAGAGGGAGACTCCGTCTAAAAAAAAAAGAAAACTCTTAGATAAACTGAAATTACACAGAAACCCTGTAAGAACAAGAAAAAGAAAGGAGGGAAATGCATTCATCAAGAAGAGAAACACATTCTCCCAGTGGTCACGGGCTTCCCATTAAGACCTTCACCTGCGCGTTTATCCTCTGGGAGGCAGCAGTTCCCTGCAAAGGACGAAAGCTAAACTTGGGAAGGGGGTTCTGCGTGGAGTCCCTCCATTTCCTATTTTACTAGCAACGAGGAAAATCACTCTACCAGCGCTCCAAGTTCACAAAGAATCCTTACTCACTCGAACAAGATTAAAAATGTAAGTTGAATCACCTCTCAAATGTAGAAACACCTTTTCAGAGAGTAAACACTGTTGGTTCCTCTTGAGTCAGCTACTAATGACTCACAGGTGAGTCTCCACCTATTTTATGGATACACACTTCATGACGGCAGCCACAGGACAGCACAATAATAGCAATGACAAATACCATACTGACTGACTTTTCTTACCCACTGCAGTTTTCCGGCAGTGCGTCATTATTAAAAGGTATTCACATATTTATAATTATAAAATAATTTATAGGAGTCAAATCTAAAGACTTAAAAAAGATTGCAATATATATCAAGTGAAAAATAGAGATTACATATTGTATTTACAGCCTGATTCTGTTTTTGGAATACATGCATACACTTGGAGAAAACATTTCTGGAAAGTCATAACCAAAATTTCTTTTTAATTTAGTTTTTAAATTTAAAAATTTTTTTCTTTTTTTTTGAGATGGAGTTTCACTCTTGGTGCCCAGGCTGGAGTGCAATGGCATGATCTCCGCTCACTGCAACCTCTGCCTTCCGGGTTCAAACGATTCTCATGCCTCTGCCTCCTGAGTAGCTGGGATTATAGGCGCTCACCCACCACACCCAGCTAATTTTTGTATTTTTAGTAGAAACGGGGTTTCACCATGTCGGCCAGGCTGGTCTTGAACTCCTGACCTCAGTTGATCCACATGCCTCAGCCTCCCAAAGTGCTGGGATTACAGGCGTGAGCCACCACGCCTGGCCTTATTTATTTATTTATTTATTTAAATTAGTGGTGAGGTCTCACTGTGTTGCCCAGGCTGGTGTTGAACTCTTGAGCTCAAGCGATCCTCTCACCTCAGCCTCCCAAAGTGCTAGGATTATAGCCATGAGCCACCACACCCAGCCCAAAATTTCAACAGTAGTTTCCTTTGGCCAGTGAGATTACAATAGTTTTTATTTCCTTCTTTGCGTTATTCTGTATTTTCTAAATTTTTCACATTAAACACTAAAGTATATAATATAAACTAGCATATGAAAAGAAAGAATACACATATCAGGAAACTTGGAGAAAAATTAATCATGGATTTTAACACTTAAATGAATAAATATGGATAGCCTCCGCCCTACATTTTCCTGGCGCTTATCTGTGCATATTTATAGAGCATGATAACTAGCATAAAGTTGTTTTCGGACGGATAAGATTTCAGGACCAAGCAGTAGATGTTCGAAAAAGAACTAAATGCTGTAAATGAGCATACGCTCATTATTCTTTCAGGGCAACTCTGAGCAAATGTCAGTGCTCCTATTTTTCTCCTTTTCCTCTTGGTCCCGTGTTAGGTTTCTACAAATAAAGCAGCCGTCAGGTTCTAGATTGCCTCATTCTACAATTCTAGGCTCTTGGAGGAAGGCGGGCCACAGTGATTATCTCCTCCTAACCTCCTACCTAGCTCAGAAATCCTTCCTAGTATACCTCTAACTTCCTGCTGCCTCTCCTTCAGCATCTCCAGAAGTGTGGAGCTCAGTATTTAAATGCTTTTCCTCCTTTGCCTGCCTGGAGAACTTCTACTCAACATTCAATATTCAAATCAGGGGCAGTTCAGGGGCAGTGTTTCTGTGAGGCCCATGTGGTGCTGACATCCGATGGTTATAAGCGTGGACTCTGTTGTCAGAGATACCTCGGTTCAATCCCATCTCCCCTACTAACACGTGCTTATATGAATTTTTGTTGTTGTTGTTGTTTTTGTTGTTGTTTTTGAGATGGAGTCTCGCTCTGTCGCCCAGGAGGGAGTGCAGTGGCACGATCTCGGCTCACTGCAACCTCTGCCTCCCAGGTTCAAGCAATTCTCACCCTTTTGAGTAGCTGGGACTACAAGGCACCCGCCATCAGGCCCGGCTAATTTTTTGTATTTTTAGTAGAGACGGGGTTTCACCGTGTTAGCCAGGATGGTCTCGATCTCCTGACCTCGTGATCCGCCCGCCTCGGCCTCCCAAAGTGCTGGGATTACAGGCGTGAGCCACTGCGCCCGGCCTATGATTTTTTTTTTTTTTTTTTTTTTTTTTGAGACGGAGTCTTGCTCTGTCGCCCAGGCTGGAGTGCAGTGGCGTGATCTTGGCTCACTGCAAGCTCCGCCTCCCGGGCTCAAGCGATTCTCCTGCCTCAGCCGCCCAGCTGATTTTTTATATTTTAGTAGAGACGGGGATTTACCGTGTTAGCCAGGATGGTCTCGATCTCCTGACCTCATGATCTGCCCGCCTCGGCCTCCCAAAGTGCTGGGATTACAAGCATGAGCCACTGCGCCTGTGCCTGGGCGTTTTTTTTTTTTTTGAAATAGGGTCTTGCTCTGTCACTCAGGCTAGAGCGCAGTAGTGCAATCAAGGCTCACTATTGCCTCAACCTCCTGGGCTCAAGCAATCTTCTCACTTCAGCCTCCCGAGTAGCTGGGACTACAGGCACACACCTGTACTATATTGTACATCATGCCTGGCTAATTTTTTTTTTTTTTTTTTTTTTTTTATTGAGACAGGGTCTCACTCTGTTGCCCACATCTTAGTGCAGTGACACGCTCTTGGCTCACTGCAACCTCTGCCTCCCAGGCTCAACTGATCCTCCCACCTCAGCCTCCCAAGTAGCTGGGACCACAGGCACGCACCACCATGCCTGGCTAATTTTTTGTGTTTTTTAGTAGAAATAGGTTTAAAAAAAAAAAAAAACTCGACATTTTTTAGTAGAGATGTTGCCCAGGCTTGTCTCGAACTCCTGAGTTCAGACGATCTACCTGCCTTGGCCTCCCAAAGTACTGGGATTACAGGCGTGAGCCACTGCACCCAACCAGCACCTGGCTAGTTGATTTTTTTTTTTTTTTTTTGTAGAGACAGGGTCTCCCTATATTGCCCAGGCTGGTCTTGAACTCCTGAGCTCAAGTGATCCTTCCACCTTGTCCTCCCAAAATACTGGGATTACAGGTGTGACCCACTGTGCTGGCCTTATATGATCTTAGCCAGTTTATCTCACTTCTCTGAGCCTCAGTTTTCTCACCTGTAAAATGGGGTTCATAAATGTCATAATATGTATTAGATCTTCAAGTGGTGTCTGTTACATAGCAAGCAAGCAAATAATATTAACTACTCCTATTTGTCATATCAGTGGTTTCAATGCTGACCTGCACATTAAAATTACCTTTAATAGGTCTGGGCTGATGCTCCTAGCAAGGTATTTTTTAAGGTTAGGCAAGTGATTCCAATGTGTAGCCAGGGTTGAGAACTATTGCACTTGACCAGTAGCCTGAAAGTATGCAACCCAGACCAATAGCAGCAACATCTCCTGGGAAGCTGTCAGAAATACCAATTCTAGGGCCCCACCACAGACCTGCTGAATGAGAAACTCTGAAAATGGGCTCCAGCAATTGGGGTTTTAATAAGTTTTCTTTTTTGAGACAGAGTTTTGCTCTTGTTGCCCAGGCTGGAGTGCAATTCGCAATCTTGGCTTACGGCAACCTCCGGCTCCCAGGTTCAAGCAATTCTCCTACCTCAGCCTATCTAGTAGTTGGAATTATAGGCATGCACCACCACGCCCAGCTAATTTTTGTATTTTTAGTAGAGATGGGATTTCGCCATGTTGGTCAGGCTGGTCTTGAACTCCTGACCTCAGGTAATCCACCTGCCTCAGCCTCCCAAAGTACTGGGATTACAGGCGTGAGCCACCGCACCCAGCTGGTTTTCATAAGTTTTCTAGAAGATTCTGATGGGTGCTAAAATTTGTGAAGAGCTACACTAGGTTGTAAGCTGAGCAAAGGCGTGAACTGTCTGTTTTTTCGTTTTCATTTTTGTTTCTTTTCAGAGACAGGGTCTTGCTCTGTCACCCAGGCTGGAGTGCAGTGGCATAATCATGGCTCATTGCAGCCTTGTACTCCGGAGCTCAAGCAGTCTTCTCTTCTCAGCCTGCTGAGTAGCTAGGAGTATAGGCACATGCCACCACATCTGGGTTTTTTGTTGTTGTTGTTATTTTTTGTAGAGATGGGATCTTGCTATGTTGCCCAGGCTGGTCTTGAACTCCTGCCCTCAAGTGATCCTCCTGCCTTGGCGTCCCAAAGTGCTGGGATTACAGGTGTGAGTCACTGCACCCGGCTTGTGTTGTTAATGCTGCATTCCTAGGGCTAAACGCTGTGTTGTGAACAAATTCAGTTTAACTCAATTCAACTCAAGAAATATTTATTGAGCACTAATTTTTTGTTAGGCATTGTGCCTGGGCCCTGGGAATATGATGCTGTGTGAGATAGGTCTTTGCCCTCTTAGCTTCTTCAAGCTTTTCAGACTTGATTCTTCCTTCTCTATGCTTTCACTGCAGCTTAAACACACCTCTACTATTGGAATTTTTATGCTGATTTATATATTTTTTAATGTGTCTGTGCTTCTCTATAAAGTGTGACATTGAGGGCAGGAACAGCCTTTAATCATTTTCTTTCTTTTTTTTTGAGATAGAGTTTTGCTCAGTTGCCCAGGCCGGAGTACAATGGCGCAATCTCAGCTCACTGCAACCTCTGCCTCCTGGGCCTCCCGGGTTCAAGCGATTCTCCCGCCTCAGCCTCCTGAGTAGCTAGGATTACAGGCACCCGCCATCATGCCCAGCTAATTTTTGTATTTTTAGTAGAGACGGGGTTTCACCATGTTGGCCAGGCTGGTCTTGAACTCCTGACCTCAGGTGATGCACCCACCTTGGCCTCCTAAAGTGCTGGGATTACAGGCATGAGCCACCGCACCTGGTCAGCCTTTAATCATTTTCTTAGAAGATGCTCAGATGCAGTCGCATTCTGGGCCTGGCGGTGCATTTGAAAGCAATAGAATGTGTTCTCCTAATATACCTCTGAAACTGGTCCAATTGTCCCATAGAACTGATATTTATGGCTTCTTTTGAATAAACATAGAAATTGACCCTCCCAGTCTTGAAACTTGAGGAAGTTACATTTGTCTTTTCAGTTTCTTTCTCAGGCATCCAACCATCAGGCCTCCTAGATAGTGTCAATAAACTGAAACTTACCAGATCACTGCATCTAGACAACAAGACATCAGACTCCTCACCTACCATGGTTGCCTAAGTGGCTACCTGCTTCCTGTTGAACAGCTCCTCTTCCTTAACCCCTCCCTAATTCCTGTTTTCCTGTATGTAGTTACATTTCTTCCCTGCTATATAATCCCCTAATTTTAGCCAGTCAGAGAGATGGATTTGAGACTGATCTCCCATCTCTTTGGCTGCAGCACCCAATTAAAGCCTTCTTAACTGGCAACACTCGTGTCAGTGATTGGCTTTCTGTGTGGCAAGCAGCAGAACCTAGACCTAACCCTTGGTGTTTTGGTAACAAATTGATAGGGTGAAAAAAAGGCTGGTGCATCAGTCAAGGTTTCATCAAGAAAGCAGAACCACTGTGAATCCTATGGCATAGGGGACTTATCTAAATCTAATGCCATTGTGGGAGGAGCTAGGAAAATAATGTCCAGGGAAAGGGAGTTGGAGGATCTGAAGAAGGTTACCCATTAGCCTTCCAAAAGCATTGGTGCTCCTGGACAAGTCAGAGCTTTTAGGGAAAACTGGACAGGCACATTTAGCTGCCAAGGGACTGCACAGGGGAGATAGTGGAGAAATCTTTGGAAGGCTCTTGCACTGTTAGGTGTACTATGGCTATAGGTTAGCATGGCCAGCAGTGGAAGAAATGTTGAGTGCCTAGCAGGGGCAAGGGAGAACAGGCTGGAACCCTTCGGCATCCCTGCATCCATCTCTCACTGCAGCTTTTCTTTTTCTTTTTTGTTTTTTTTTTTTTTTTTGAGGTGGAGTCTTGCTCTGTCATCCAGGCTGGAGTGCAGTGGCGCAATCTTGGCTCACTGCAACCTCCGCCTCCTGGGTTCAAGCGATTCTCCTGCCTCAGCCTCCCGAGTAGCTGGGATTACAGGCGCCTGTCACCACGCCTGGCTAATTTTTGTGCTTTTTAGCAGAGACAGGGTTTCGCCATGTTGGCTAGGCTAGTCTCGAACTCCTGACCTCAGGTGATCCATCCATCTCAGCCTCCCAAAGTGCTGGGATTACAGGCATGAGCCACCACGTCGAGCCCTCTCACTGCATGTTACCCCTACGACTTTCAGAGAATAGTGGCTGCTGCTTCGTTTCATCTTCCAAATCTCATACAAATTTCTCCTTTGGTTAACTCTAACCCAGAACTGTGTGGGAAAGGGGCTCCTTAAAAGCATAATTCCTGCTTAGTTGAGTTGGCACAGAGCAAAATGACCCAGCTGGTAAATATCGCTTACCTAAAAAGCTGCTACCTATGTATTTTTTTCTAAGACCTACTATTTTATCCATTTTTTAATGGATGCATTGAATCGTGTTATTTCTACACACTCAGTGTGGTACTGTCTCTAATTGCCATAAAGAGAAAGGCAATTAGAGACCAAAGACTTTTGCTAGAATCGTATTTCTAATTCAGTAGTAGAGACAGAAGTTAAGATTATTTTCAGAGACTAATTTCTTTACTTTCTGTTCTTTTTGATATGATGAGGAGTCTTGTAATTGCAATTTCCCACATGTTTTCCACCAGCTTAGTTCATGAATATCTAAGGATACTACCTTGTTTGTATGGCAAGTGCCACGGATATCAGAGTTAATGAAATGGCTCTAATCATTAGACTTCGATCATTTGAGCCAGGATGTAGTAGTGTTTTACACTTCATTTGTATATTGATTTTGTATGTTTATGTAGCTATTGAAATGTTTTAAATTATGTGCATTTTAAGTCAGTCTGTTACTTTATGAGCTACTAGAAAGTACAGTTTCCTTGTTTGTGTCAATGTCATCATTCCTGTAGGCAACTGGACTGAAAAACGTATTGTCCTCTTTGATTTATTCCTGTCTTTCATTCTTCATACTCAGTAAGTTATTTATGACTTTTTTCTTTTTCTTTTTCTTTCTTTGAGACAGAGTCTCGCTCTGTCGCCCAGGCTGGAGTGCAGTGGTGTGATCTCAGCTCACTGCAACCTCCACCTCCCAGGTTCAAGCAATTCTCCTGCCTCAGCCTCCCAAGTAGCTGGGACTACAGGCGCGTGCCACCACGCCCAGCTAATTTTTGTAATTTTAGTAGAGATGGAGTTTCACTATATTGGTCAGGCTGGTCTCGAACTCCTGACCTCAGGTCAGAAGTGACAGGTGTGAGCCACCGCACCCAGCTGTGATTTATGTCTTTGAAATACTATTCACACCCATCCTGTACTCTCTGTTTACTGGGACAACCCTAGTACGTGTAATACTTACCATCATCCATTCTTCCATCCATCTCTCACAAGTTTCATAACCCTCCTATTTTCAAAAAGATTTGAAAGTGTTAATCAAGTGGAACAATGTAAAACTGGATAACTACGATTAAAAAGAAGGCCGGGTGCGGTGGCTCACTCCTGTATTCCCAGCACTTTAGGAGGCTGAGAAAAAGGGATCACCTGTGCTCAGGAGTTCGAGACTAGCCTGGGCAACACGGTGAAACCCCGTCTCTACTAAAAATACAAAATTTAGCCAGGCATGGTGGCGTGTGCCTGTAGTCCCAGCTACTCGGGAGGCTGAGGCAGGAGAATTACTTGAACCTGGGAGGCAGAGGTTGCAGTGAGCCGAGATTGCACCACTACACTCCAGCATGGGCAACAGAACAAGACTCCATCTCCAAAAAAAAAAAAAAAAAAAAAAAAAAATTAGCCGGGCATGGTGATGCACACTTGTAGTCCCAGCTACTCAGGAGGAAGCTGAAGTGGGAGGACCCCTTGAACCTGGGAGGGAGAAGTTGCAGTGAGCCGAGATCACACCACTGCCCTCCAGCCTGGGTGACAGAGTGAGACCCTGTCTAAAAAAAAAAAAAAAAGATTAAAAAGAGAACAAAGAGGGCCTAAATCAACTGCTGTCACCCTTGGATGCATTAGAATCAATAGAGAATGTTTGAAAAAAAACTGACACCCAGTCTTACTCCTAGAGATTTGGATTCAAATGATTTGGAGCCTCCTTATTCTAATGAGCTGTCAAGATTGAGAACCTGAGGAGGTGGAAATGAGGCAGTAAATATTACCAGCCGCTTGGTCAGAACTGATTACAACATTTGAATCCTGAATGTGGGTGCAAAGCCATAAAGGGCAGTATGCTGTGTTAAACACATCTCATTGTCTGACAAATCATTTTATTTCCCAGAGCTAAACTATAAAAGTAATGTATTATGCATCTCCTAGTAACGTAATCATAGCTACCCTTTATTGTGTGCTCACTATGTGCTAAGCATTCTGCTAGTTACAGGAATTTATCTTATTTATTTATTTGAGATGGAGTCCTGCTCTGTCACCCAGGCTGGAGTGCAGTGGCACGATCTCGGCTCACTGCAGCCTCCGCCTCCCAGCTTGAAGCAATTCTCCTGACTCAGCCTCCCGCGTAGCTGGGATTACAGGCGTCCACCACCACACACCCAGCTAATTTTTGTATTTTTTGGTAAAGACGGGATTTTGCCATGTTGGCCAGGCTGGTTTCGAACTCCTGACCTCAGATGATCCGCCTGCCTCAGCCTCCCAAAATGCTGGGATTACAGGTGTGAGCCACCGTGCCTGGCCAAGAATTTATCTGTTTTAATTCTCATAACACCCCATGAGGTAAGTATATTGTTAAAGTAATATTTTGCATGGGGAAACTGGGACTTTGAGAATTTAAACTGGGAAGTTAAGCAAATTGGCAGTTTTTAGACTCAGGCTGTAACTACAGAACTCTGGTTTTTAACCACCTCACTATACTGCCTCAAATGTGATACACTGGGCAATACCTCAAAGTTTTGCAAGAGACAGAATAGTGTTCAAATGGAGATTCTTATGAAATAAAAGATGAAAGTATTACTTAAATAACTTTTTGTTGTTTTTTTTTGAGATGGAGTATCGCTGTTGTTGCCCAGGCTGGAGTGCAATGGCGCGATCTTGGCTCACCGCAACCTCTGCCTCCCGGGTTCAAGCAATTCTCCTGCCTCAGCCTCCGAGTAGCTGGGATTACAGGCATGTGCCACCACACCTGGATAATTTTATATTTTTAGCAGAGACGAGGTTTCTCCATGTTAGTCAGGCTGGTCTCAAACTCCCAAGCTCAGGTGATCCACCCGCCTCAGCCTCCCAAAGTGCTGAGATTACAGGCGTGAGCCACTATACCCGGCCAACCTTAAATAATTTAACACAGCATTTTTGCAAGATGTTGAAGTGGCATTTTGCCTTTTGATCATCTAACTTAATATAGAGAGAGAGACACTGGGCTTCTGGAAGAGTGAGTTTTTAATATAGCTACTGGATCCTCTCAAATCTTCTCAGAGGAGCCTTGGGAGGTCTGGGCTTTCCCGCAAGGTGAAGGTACAGAGCATGAGCAGAAGGGGAGCATGGGCGTGGGACAGACTGGGGTGAGGCCGAAAAGCATGTGTCTTCCTGTGAGTTAAGTCCTTTGGAACCAGGCTTAGAAGCAGGAAGTGGAGAGTGGAGTAAAAGCCAACAGGGGTCTCCTGTTTGAGGAACTAGGCCTAGACAATGTGAGGAATGTGGGTTGGACTCGACGAGAGGAAATGCCTGCCCTGAAGAGAAGCACAGAGCGATGTAGCTGTGTGGCCCCAGAGCCAGGGCCAGACACCTGGGGTATGACTTTGGCTTGGTAGTTGGGGTTTGTTTATTTATTTATTTATTTGAGGTGGAGTCTTACTGTGTTGCCCAGGCTGGAGTGCAGCAGCATGATCTCGGCTCACTGCAACCTCCACTTCCCGGGTTCAAGCGATTCTTCTGTCTCAGCCTCCCCAGTAGCTGGGATTACAGGCTCCCGCCACCACACCCAGCTAATTTTTTTTTTTTTAATTATTTTTTAGTAGAGACAGGGTTTCGCCATGTTGGCCAGGCTGGTCTCGAACTCCTGACCTCAAGTGATCCGCCTGCCTTGGCCTCCCAAAGTGCTAGGATTACAGACGTGAGCCACCACGCCCGGCTGGTATAGATATTTAAAAAATAAGAAAGTTAGTTTCTGGGTCACAGGAAACTCATGTTTATGTTACCTAACAAAGGCCTGAAGTGGAAATACTTCATGTTGTTGAGCAAACTGAGAGGTATAGGCTTTATATATCAGCCCTGAGTCGTTATTTTTCTGCTAAAACATGATTGTCAGGAAATACCCGGAACAGAACCCTGACTCCATTCTCTTCCCATTCTGATCCACCCTACCCAGAACCTTCAGAATCATCTATCTCAAACTCTCTCTGAGTATGGCAAAGACTGTAGAAGGAACTCTACTGCATATTTCAGCCTAGACTCCCAACTGGGCTACACGCTACCTTTCACAGCTGATCCCTCTACCTTGTCAACTTCTTCCAATCACATTGGTTCACTCACTGTTCCACAAAAGACTGCAGCCTGGATCAAATCTTTGTTCCATATGCTTTCATCTTGACTTACCAATGGGATTGCAAGATCTTTGAGGGAAAGGATTTATGTCTTTTAAAATTTCTTTCTTTTCCTCTCAGGACCTCATGCGAAGCATATGGTAAATAGTTAGTGACTGCTGCTTAACTCAGTTATCCTGACCAATACTCAGAACAGCACCAGCCACAATTAGGTATTTAATAAGGATATTTTGGATTGAGACAAGGATCCTCTCAGAGTCAGACATTATCTTGGCGTGTCTTTTTTTTTTTATTTTAATTTTTTATTTATTGAGTCTCTGTGACTGTAGTTAGTGACTTGGTGTGTCTTTTGTAATGACAACATTAATAATAAAGGCTTCAGATGACATGGTGTAATGGAGTTCAAAAGGTCTAAGTCTGAATGCCAGCCCTGTCACTTATTAACTATATGACCCTGGGCAGGGCGCTGTGAACTACAGTTTCCTTGTAAAAGAATGATGTTCATGGGGGCCTTAGAGTGGTTGTGAGAATGAAGTTATATGCCAAAAGTAAATTATCTAGCAGAGCAAATGGCTGTAATAGGTATTCAATAAATGTTTTTTTTTTTTTTTTGAGACGGAGTTTCATTTTGTCACCCAGGCTGGATTGCAGTGGTGCAATCTCAGCTCACTGCAACCTCCACCTCTCAGGCTCAAGTGATTCTCCTGCCTCAGCCTCTGGAGTAGCTGGGATTACAGGTGTGTGCCACCACGCCCGGCTAATTTTGTATTTTTATTAGACATGGAGTTTCGCCATGTGGCCAGGCTGGTCTTGAACTCCTGACCCCAGGTAATCCACCTACCTCGGCCTCCCAAAGTGCTGGGATTACAGGCGTGAGCCACCATGCCCAGCCCAATAAATGTTTTTATTACAGAAAATTTAAAATCTCCATCACTTTTTATTTTATTGGTTTTCAATTTGCTTCTTTACTGGGATCAGAAAGATAATTTCAAATTGTTTTGGAGGTTGAGTATTTTCTGATAGTGAGAAGTTGGTAGACATTGTATTAACAGAGATGATTTTTAAAATATTTTTGGTAATTAACTGGACCATAAGAAAACAATACTAAACAAGCCAAATTACTCTTAGCTAAGGCTTGGAAATCTGGAGAAAGAGGAAGAAGAGAAGGAGAGAGTCCTTAGATTACTGGTAGAAGCATGACCTTCTAACTCTTCTTTTAGCACCCGTGGTGGTAAGGAAGTCCCGCCTAAGGACTTCTGCCTTGGTTAGAGAATGTTCCAGTGTTGGGTTATGAGCCTCCATGGCAAAGCCACAGCACTGACTCTCTGACCAGCTGGAATTTGCTGCAGGATGGGTAGGGCTGAAAGGAGACCACTGTGAATTAGAGTAAGAACATCAAGGCTGATCTTTATTTCACCCAGAGGCAGAGTGATAAAATGGCATTCTTCTCTATTTAAATTCTATCCCATCTTTCTTCTTGTCCTTCCTCTCAAGGTTGCTGGCAGAGGTGGTTGGGGCTATGTGCCTGGACTGAAGATTCTGCCCATTGGTCAAGAGACCTCCCTCTCAGATGCTGGCTCTGCCCCTGCCTTTGGGGGTCGACCCTTGTACTCGCAGGACCTTAGGTGACTCTGTAAGTATAGTAAAACGCAGTTAATCTGATGTTATCATTCAATCTTTTTTAAAAAGTGGAGCAACCAGTTGACAGGTAAGACTTTTTCCTGACATCTGTGGTTGTTTATTTAAAAGAACAGACAATATTTAAAATGAAAGACAAACTCAGAGGTTCAAATGCATCCAATAAGTTGAAGCAGCAGTGACATACACATCCAAAGATGATTGTAGCTATTTAAAGCCATATCTTGTTTTTCTAGGCAAAAGTACAACATTGGTTATAAAGCATATACCTTCTTTGCACTATAGGGCAATGAAAGACAATCCTATTATTCTGCTTCTCAAAAATCAATGGTCTTCAAAGTCATAGCAAAAAGACTATAAAGTGAGACTAGAGAATAATTTCCTCGTAAAATTTCCGAACAAACTTTGCATCACATTCCATAATATTCCCTTGTCAATTATTTAAGAAGTTTTATTAGCAAGCCTGCTTCTATATTGCTCCCTCTGCTTTTCATCGTTATCATTAAGCTCGGAGCTTCTGTAAACTAAGAATTACTCAATCTAGGCTCAGCAAAAATAAACAGAATACTCCTATATGAAAGCCTGTTGCAAAGAGTAGTTAATGAGTAAGCAGAAATTGTTGACTTATGAGAGACACTCTCACTCAGAAAGGGCAGTGGGAGTACTTATTTGATATAACTAGCCCATTTTGGGAATAGAAAGTCAATTAATTTATGTCCCCCCTTTCCTCCCTTTGGCCAACCTTTCTTTCTTGTTACTTCTCTTTGAAATCTGGAAGTTTTTCTTATTATTTCTTTTTTTTTTTTTTTTTTTTTTGAGACAGAGTCTTGCCCTGTTGCCCAGGCTGGAGCACAGTGGCATGATCTCGGCTCACTGCAACCTCCACCTCCCGGGTTCAAGCAATTCTCCAGCCTCAGCCTTCTTATTATTTCTATTCCATTAATAAGTTCAGCATTTAATCTCTTGACTTCCCTTATTTTCACAAACACTCAAATACCAGGTGTCACAGTTTATTAAGAATGTCAAGAATCTTTGTGTGCAAATTCATGCCATACGTTGTAAGGTACATATTTGTTATCAAAGAAGCCAATTGTGGCGGGCCATAAGGCACATTAGTTTGTCCGTTTACTGTGCTAGTTTAGAAAACTTGGGAAGAAGATTCAGAAAAGATTTAGAATTGTGGCACACAATTTTATGCAGTCCCTGGAGACTGATGCTGTCCCCATTGGGAGTCTCACCACTTCTCTTTAGACTGTTCCAAAGCTGCACGGTTTTTGGTGCATTATATCAGGATATTTTCATCTGGACAATGGAGAGAGGGATATTGATACTTTAATAAAGTATGAAAGAAATACCCATAGCCGCATAAATTAAGAAAGGGCATCAGCAAGATTGAAATAGGATTCTTTCATTTGTGTGGTTGGATTAATTTCACTAACTGACTTCCAGGGGCGTCCAGGACATTTTGGGGAGGTTGTGTCTGGAAAATCTGATATCGGGTTAAATGAAAGGCCATTTGGGTCTATCTGGATATCAGGGATCCAATCATCATCACTCTCTGTGGGAGGCGGTGGTATAGGAGGCATCATAGTTGCAATGAGATCAGAGTCCTGAAAGTCAGAAAAGGTAACTGTTACACCTGGCTGGGCTAGGGAAGGGATGGGGGTTGGCCCTTCTGTCTTCTCTTGTGTCTGTGCAGAAGGTGTAGTGCTATCTTCAGAAGAGCTTGCCAAATGCTCTGTTTTCCAACCATTGTGCTTTCCATTCTTTTTGCCTTTATTTTTATGTTTTCCATGGCCATGACCATGCTTATGCTTATGTCCATGGTCAAGAACATGGCCCCCTTGGTGTTCAAGATCATCATCAAGTTTGAACTTACGTCCATGACCAAGACCATGCTGTTGTTGGTGTCCACGGCCAAGGCCATGTCCTCTTTGGTGCCCATGCCCTTGGTCACCTTCATGTTTATGGCCGAGGCCAAGATTATGTTTTCTTTGTTTTTCATGGCCCCAGTCATGTCTATGAGTATGCCCTTGTTCTTTTCCTGAATCCCGCTCTTCATCTTGTGCAGGTGCCATGGAAGTGTGGGGTGGACTTACAGTTGTTCCTTCTTTTATTTCCCCTATTTGTGATGATCGGAAAGGTGAAAAACCTGGAGGCCTTTTCATCAGTGAGATCTAAACAGAAAATATTAAGATGAATGTATTACTGCAAAAATCATGCTATCGATGAGGGAAAAAAACAGAGATCCGGCAATGCTATCTTAGTTTACAATGGGGGAGGTGTTTGCCAGATTTTAAATACTATATTAACATTCCAGAAAGGATGAATAATTTTTTTTGTCTTTTGATTGATCTTAAAATTTGTGGACATTGATTATTGTTCTTAATAATGCTACAAAATGGCCAGGCATGGTGGCTCATGCCTGTAATCTCAGCACTTTGGAAGACCAAGGCGAGCAGATCACTTGAGGTCAGGAGTTTGAGACCAGCCTGGCCAACATGGTGAAACCCTGTCTCTACTAAAAATACAAAAATTAGCTGGGCGTGGTGGCACATGCCTGTAATCCCAGCTACTCAGGAGGCTGAGGCAGGAGAATCGCTTGAACCCAGGACGTGGAGGTTGCGGTGAGCTGAGATGGCGCCACTGCACTCCAGCCTAGGCGACAGTGACTCTGTCAAAAAAACGAAAACAAAAACAAAACAAAACAAAAAAACAGCCAAACAACAACAAAAAAAACTGTAAAATAAGCTGGAGTGTTTTTGCTTCATCTGGGTGGTTGAACTAGCTAATCTCTAGGGTAGCTTCTAAGCCTATGTTTATGTAAGCACAGTATTTAATTATTGATACTACTGTTATTACCACCATCACTGCTTCTATCCTAAAAGGCCCTAAGTGGCTTTATGAACTGAATATATAGGGAGCATGTATCCATGATCACTTTGTTGTGCTGAAGCACATTAGGACATATTCGCAAGCTTGAAATGCAACCTGAGGACAATGTTTGTGTTACACCATCTACATACCTACACACGACAAAAGACCAAATCAGAAAAGAGGGAGATGAGGCAACTTGCTTCGAATATGTCAATTTGTGGATTAATTCTACCTACACTTTTGCTACCTGTGAGAATGTGTTAATTGGAAGCAATGTTTGGTGATGCAAAGAACATGGTCATTGGAGTCAGGCCAGACCATACTGGTAATCAGCATCGTGATGAAAAGGGTAGACTCTGAATTGACCAAGATTTGAATTCAAGTGCCATCAGCTTCACTTTTCCCTTCTGTAAAATAGAAATAATAACAGCACCTGCCTCACAGAGTTATAAGGAGGACTCGAAAATGTGGGTGAAGCCTTCAGTATAGTGCCCGGGACAGAGGAAGCATTTGATAATGTCATTATTCACTCAGGACCTCAGAGTCTTTCTAATTTTTACTGTCGCATCCTCGACAATAGGGAAAGTGTTACTATCTCCCCGAGTTCTTTTAAGACTTAAAAACGAAAGATGACATCAACGAATGCTTTTCAAACTTGATTCATGCATATGAATCCCCTGGGGATCCTGTTAAAATTCGGTAGCTGTGAAGTAGGGTTTGCGAGTCTGAATTTTTCTTTTCTTTTCTTTTCTTGTTTTTTGAGACAAAGTTTCGCTCTTTGTTGCCCAGGGTGGAGTGCAGTGGTAGGATCTCGGCTCATTGCAACCTCCACCTCCTGGGTTCAAGGGATTCTCCTGCCTGAGCCCCCTGAGGAGCTGGGATTACAGGCGCCACCACACCCGGCTAATGGTTGTATTTTTAGTAGAGATAGGGTTTCACCATGTTGGCCAGGCTAGTCTCAAACTCCTGACCTCAGGTGATCTGCCTGCCTCGGCCTCCCAAAGTGCTGGGATAACAGGCATGAGCCACTGCGCCCAGCCGTGCATTTTTCACATGGTCCTTGCGTGTCAGCAGAATGCAGTGGAGTGCTGTATCTGGCCTCAGGTACGCCTGGCATAGCCAATGTTGCTCCCCCACAGCAGGACTGCAGTGCACTAGGAGAGAGTCTATAGAAGCTTCACTGAGACACTGACAATGTGTGAGAAGTGATCAGGAGGATTGTTACTCTCCTTTCTAGCCATTAAACAGAGATCAGCACAGAAGTGTGAGAGTTACTCCCCATTTAAAAAAGATAGCTCCCCAATTCATTTCAGTAATGGTTCATTTTCAGCCCCCAAATATGGATTTTCAGAATGAGCAGAACTGACCCCACGCTGACTGTAATTAGAATCATACCATTCCCAGTGGTTGACAGTTGACAGTAGGGTAAATTTTTTTCTCCCAGGGTACCACATAAACTTCAGCATTGCAATCTAGGCTTTGCTATCCATGAAAACAAGTCAAAAGAGAGACAGTGTTATTCACGAGATATTTAAACAAATGATTCTAAAAACATCAAATAGGCTTCCAGTGAAAAAGTAGACAGGTGCATGACTACTCACGCCAAGTTTTTTGGTCTCACAGCTTTCGGTCAACTCTTCATTACTTTCCTTGGAACACGTGGTTTCCCTGGCCACGAAGTCAATAAAATATTTCTTGCCAGCCACCACCTGAAAAATTAATTAGTACAAAGTAAACGCTTAAAAATATTTGCATAATAAATCATTTATCTTTAAGAAATGTTAAAGGAGAATCTTGAAATTTTAATTGACCAACTTAGAGAGTTACATACAAAAAAGTACACGTTTGGCATTAAAGCTTGGCATGCATATTTAAAATATTTGGCTATCGGTTGGTCCCATTTCCTTTTCTAAGTGGGGGAAGAAATAAGCAAGCTATAATTTTTTTTTTTTTTTTTGAGACGGAGTTTCGCTCTTGTTGCCCATGCTGGAGTGCAGTGGCACGATCTCGGCTCACTGCAACCTCCGCCTCCTGGATTCAAGCAATTCTCCTGCCTCAGCCTCCTGAGTAGCTGGGATTATAGTTGCCCACCACCACACCTGGCTAATTTTATATTTTTAGTAGAGATGGGGTTTCTCCACGTTGGTCAGCCTGGTCTCGAACTCCCGACCTCAGGTGATCCACCTGCCTCGGCCTCCCAAAGTGCTGGGATTACAGGCATGAGCCACCATGCCTGGCCTATAATTTTTGTTTATTTATGTATTTATTTGAGTTTTATTGTCCAACAGCTGTTAAATTCACTAGTAATTCAAGGGCTCAAGTTGTAATATCTAAGAATCTAACAGGAATAGGAAGAAAAACTTAAAATGTTTTTAAATATGCCTTATTGTCCTGCCAAATCTTGAATTGGTGAAATACTGAGTTAGTACTACTATAGAAATTATGTGGATTAAATTTTGTAATTAGAAAAATTATTTGGGGTTTTTATTGTTCTCTTACTATTTTTAATATTAAGAAATTATTTTAGGCTGGGCGTGGTGGTTCATGCCTGTAATTCCAGCACTTTGGGAGGCTGAGGCAGGTGGATCACTTAAGGCCAGCTGTTCAAGACCAGTCTGACCAATGTGGTGAAACCCCACCTCTACTAAAAATACAAAAATTAGATGGGCTTTGTGATGCACACCTGTAATCCCAGCTATTTGACAGGCTGAGGCAGGGGAGTTACTTGAACCCAGGAGGCGGAGGTTGCAGTGAGCTGAGATCATGCCACTGCACTCCAGCCTGGGTGACAGAGTGAGACTCCGTCTCAAAAAGAAAAAAAAAATTATTTTAATCTCTAGCAATAGTTTTAATCACTACTCAACACTATCTTCCATTAAATATTTTGTGGCCCAATTTCTCAACCAAATTATTTAGTATTAAATCGTAGTATTTAAATGTGTTGGCCGGGAATAGTGGCTCCTGCCTGTAATTCCAGCACCCTGGGGGCCTGAGGCGGGCAGATCACCTGAGGTCAGGGGTTCGAGACCATCCTGGCTAACATATAATGAATCCCTGTCTCTACTAAAAATACTAAAAATTAGCCGGGCATGGTTGCAAGCATCTCTAATCCCGGCTACTTGGGAGGCTGAGGCAGGAGAATCGTTTGAACCTGGGTGGCAGAGGTTAGAGTGAGCCAACATCGTGCCACTACACTCCAGCCTGGGTGACAGAGTGAGACTCTGTTTCGGGAAACAAAACAAAACAAAAACAAACAAACAAAAAAAAAACAACGAAACTAAAACAAATAAATAAATATTCACCAAAACCCAGGATGAGGAAGGCCTTTCTTAGGTGAAAAGCAGAGGAAAGAAATCTAAAGGAAGGGGAAAATATTAAAACTTGGCTAGAGAAAAATGAAAACTGCTTCTGAAAAATCACAATAAGCAAAGTAGAAAGGCAAGCTGGGAAAACTATGATATAGAATCAATATCTGTATGAATATAAAGCCCAACACTAAAAAATGGACAAAAGCCATGAGCAGGTATTTCAGAGAAGAAGTTAAAATGGTCATTAAGCCTAAAAAAAAGTTTAACTTCATTAATAAACAAAAACATGCACATTAAAAAAGCAATGAGACATCATCGTTAGCCTTCCCTGCAGGCAAAGATGAAAACAAAAATTGATGATACGTAGCATTGGCCAGACATAGGAATCAAGCAGCCTCAGTCACTGCTGGTAGGAAGAGAATTCAAATTAAGATCCTCAACTGGTGTCTTTTTTCTTTTATTTTTTGAGACGGAGTCTCACTCTGTCGCCCAGGCTGGAGTTCAGTGACACACACTGCAACCTCCACCTCCTGAGTTCAAGTGATTCTCCTGCCTTAGCGCCCCCAAGTAGCTGAGATTACAAGCAAGTGCTACCACGCCCAGCTAATTTTTGTGTTTTTTTGTAGAGATGAGGTTTCACCATGTTGGCCAGGCTGGTCCCAAACTCCTGACCTCAGGTGATCCGCCCACCTCGGCCCCTACAAACTGCTGGGATTACAGGCATGAGCTACCACGCCTGGCCTCAACTGGTGTCTTACATGCAGGTGATGTGAATGTAAATTGGCATCATTGCAAATATTTGGTGATTCTGGCAATTTGCATCAAGTCTTAGATATATACATATTCTTTGACATTTCTAGGACTTTGTCAAAGGAAAAATTTCTGCATGTGCACACACAGATCTTGGAAGTTTATTCATCTCAGCAGAGGCAGACAGGAGCATCAACAGCCTTGGGGACAGCAGCAGTGGTGGCAGGGCAAAATAAAACTTATATGAAACTGCAATCACTAACGTGTGAAAATGGAAGATTCAGGAAGTGTTTCGTATCTGAAATATGAACCAAGGTGGAATCAACATGCATCCAAACAGGACTAAATGTGCAAACCCAAGGCAAGCTTAAAACTATAAAGTAAATATTTAGCAATTTTGCAAATTGGTCATTTGGAGACTAGCTTTTAGCAAATTCATCATATGTTTAATTGTTTTCCACCAAGGCTGCCTTGGGTGACTATGTTCAAGCAACCAAATTGCTCTCTTTAATGCAAAAATCAGTAAAGATTCATCTCTCTAAAGTAAGTTTGAAATTCTTGCAATATTCAGACTGACTTGGCAACTAACTGATGGGTTACCTCTTTGTGTCCCCCTGGCATCCTATCCTTAATGTAGACATATATGCATAGTAGAATGTTGATTCGTTAATCCACAGAGGAAACTGTAACTACTAAGAAGACTAGATATTCATGCTTGAGAATGAGTGGTTCTGTTTTTGATGGCAAACCTCTGACATACAATACAAGGTGGCCTATTCCTACAACATTCAGGATAAAGAATAAGGGAGCTGGGTGCATTGGTGTGTGCCTATAATCCCAGCTACTTGGGAGGTTGAGATGGGCACATTGCTTGCTCCCAGGAGTTCGAGTCCAGCCTGGGCATCACAGTGAGACCCCCATCTCTCTCTCTCTCTTGCTCTCTCTCTTTTTTTGTTTGCTCTGTTGCCCAAAGGGTCTTGTTCTATCACCTAGGCTGGAGTGCAGTGGCACAATCACAGCTCACTGCAGTCTCGACCTCCCAATCTCAAGCAATCCTCCCACTTCAGCTTCCCAAAGTAGTTGGGACTACAAGCACATACTACCATACCCAGCTAATTTTTTAATTCTTTTTTTTTTTAATTATTTTTTGAGATGGAGTTTCACTCTTGTCACCCAGGCTGGAGTGCAATGGCATGATCTTGGCTCACTGCAACCTCCGCCTCCCAAGTTTAAGTGATTCTCCTGCCTCAGCCTCCCGAGTAGCTGGGATTATAGGCACCCACCACCACTCCCAGCTGATTTTTGTATTTTTAGTAGAGATGGTTTTTCACCATGTTGGTCATGGCTGGTCTCGAACTCCTGACCTCAGGTGATCTACCTGCCTCGGCCTCCCAAAGTGCTGGGATTACAGGCATGAGCCACCATGCCTGGCCTTTAATTCTTTTTTTGTAGAGACAGGGTCTTGCTATGTTGCTCAGGCTGGTCTCGCTCCTGGGCTCAAGTGATCCTCCTGTCTCAGCCTCCCAAAGTACTGGGATCACAGGCATGAGCTACCATGTCTGGCCCCTGTCTCTCTTAAAAAACAACAACGAAAAAAGAATAAAAGAATTTCACAAGAAAGAAAAAATATAAAGTGAGAAGTTAAAGCTGACAAAAGCATGAATAGTATAGATTGGCGTCCCTTTCAAGTAAACCTAACGTGGTCATATGGCAATGAAATCAGAGAGAGAGGGTGGTCGTGTCTGGGATAGAAACAAGTGCTCAAGTAGCAGAGAGATCAAAGTGTCAGTTTTGATTTACTTTAATCTAGTTTGTTTACTTTTTTTCAGTTACAAAAGTAACACAGAAAATTAGAAAGATTAAAGTAGTGTTATTCCATCACCTAAAAATCACCACTATGACTATGAGGCATTCATTTTTTTGTTTGTTTCCAGGTGGAGTCTGACTCTGTCACCCAGGCTGAAGTGCAGTGGCACAATCTTGGCTCACTGCAACCTCCGCCTCCCAGGTCCAAGCCATTCTTGTGCCTTAGCCTCCTGAGTAGCTGGGATTGCAGGTGCGCACCACCACACCCTGCTAATTTTGGAATTTTTGTTAGGTTGGTGCAAAAGTAGTTGTGATTTTGCCATTACTTTGGCAAAAACCACAACTACTTTTGCACCAACCTAATAGTATAGAGGGGGTTTCACCATGTTGCCGAGGCTGGTCTCAAACTCCTGACCTCAAGCAATCCACCCACTTCAGCCTCCTAAAGTGCTGGGATTACAGGCGTGAGCCACGTTTTTTTTTTTTTCACATTATTTTCTGTACTTTAAAATAACACAACTGATAACATCATGTATATTCAATTTTATGCCTCCTTTTTTTCACTGAATATTATAACACAAGATATTCCCCATATCAAGAGCTCCTCACAAAGATACTTTTAAATTGCTGCTTAACACTCTATTCTGAGGATATGCCAGACATGATCTAATCATTCTCATATTAATCATTTTGACAGTTTACTATTTTTGCTGTTATACTTAAAACTACAGTGAATATCGTTGTATATAAAGACTCCTACTTTGGATTCCTAGAAATTCAGTTCTGAGCCAAAAGTATGAACTGTTTAGTGAGAATTTTTTCACCAGATTATGAGGATTATGTTGGCTTGCTAACAATATGGCTCTATTTTGATTATTTATCTTTAGCTTGTATTTAGGGAAGCCAATTTTTAGTCTCTAAAATAGGGGTCTGTCCATAATCACATCAGTCAGAGACTATTGGAGTTGCTAGAAATGTAGGCTCTTCTCTTTTTTTGAGACGGAGTTTTGCTCTTGTTGCCCAGGCTGGAGTGCAATGACACGATCTCGGCTCATTGCAACCTCCGCCTCCCGGGTTCAAGTGATTCTCCTGCCTCAGCCTCCCGAGTAGCTGGGATTACAGGCATGTACCACCACGCCCGGCTAGTTTTGTATTTTTAGTAGAGACGAGGTTTCTCCATGTTGGTCAGGCTGGTCTCGAACTCCCAACCTCAGGTGATCTGCCTGCCTCGGCCTCCCAAAGTGCTGGGATTACAGGCATGAGGCACTCTGCCCGGCAAAATGTAGGCTCTTCTAATACAGTCACTCATTTTACAGATGGGGCCACAAAGGCTTAGAACGTTTGAATGACCACCCAGAGTGATCTGGGATGTGAGCGGCAGATGCTATGGTGGAACTGAGTCTCCTGACTCCCAGAAGACACTCCTGTCAATCTTCTATTGACAGGGCATGAAAGGAGAGATGAATCCCCAGAGGGTACATTTGCAGGAGAGCGGGATCCCAGGCAGAGAGAACAGTGGGTGAAAGACATGGAGGCAAGAAAGTGTGGAGCCTGGGCAATGATGGATTGACTGATATGGCTGAGCCCAAGACATTATGTGATATTATAATGAGAGATGAGTCCAGAAAGACATAGAGTAAGTCTTGCTGGCCCTAGCCCTGAATTTTATTAATTATATCATGGTTGCTATTGTATTTATTTATTTATTTTTTTAGACAGAGTCTCGCTCTGTTGACAGGCTGGAGTGCAGTGGCGTGAAATCGGCTCACTGCAACCTCTGCCTCCCAGGTTCAAGCAATTCTCCTGCCTCAGCCTCTGGAGTTGCTGGGACTACAGGTGTGCACCACCACGCCCGGCTAATTTTTGTATTTTTAGTAGAGACAGGGTTTCACTATGTTGGCCAGGATGGTCTTGATCTCTTGACCTTGTGATCCACCCGCCTTGGCTTCCCAAAGTGCTGGTATTGCAGGTGTGAGCCACCGCGCCCAGCCGCTATTGTATTTATATAGCATTTTAGAGTTTGAAAAAGTGATTTGACATATATTAACTTATTTGATCCTCACCTCAGTCCTTTACATATAGAAAACAGAGAATGTTGTAAAAGACTTGTCCAGGATGAAGCATACAGGGAGATTGGCACTTAATTTACCAAATCTAATGCACCAAATCACATTATCAAATGTATGGTTTCCCAATCCAGAGCCAAGATCAGTGGCAAAATTAGTCAGCAATTTGCACATAGACTATAGTGTTACTGCTTTTGTAGTATAGTTTACACACCTGTACTCTCGCTTTTTTCACATTGTCAATCTTGAAATAGAAAGTTGCGTTATTCTCTGCATTAAGCTTTGTGATGGTGTGAGTCAGTGTCTCCTCCAGCTCTGGGCTGTTGGTGGGTATATCTCTGGGGCAGCCCACGCAAATCTTGGTAGGTGGTTGTACAAAATCCTCCCCTGAAAGGATCAGGTTTTAAGTCAGCATGTACACTGAAGTAGCAGCCTGGCCTAGCATCCCTCCTGCACAAGAACCAGCATCCACATGTATAAGGGGCCACATGGGAGCCCAGGCCCAGTAGTGAGTGGGTGAAGGTTGTCTGTCTGACTTTCACTTCCTGCCTCTCTTCTTTTCCCCTCCTCAGAGCACAGTGTACTTAGGGAAACATTTTCAATAGGAAGGTGAGAGTAACTCAATCAAAACGCTACACTTTTCCTGAATTTTTGCATTTTTGATGGAAACTGTAAAAAGCAATGCTTAATTTAAAGGAGTGACTCTCATGAGAAAAGTTTAAGTGCTGTGGTTCTGATGAATAGGCAGCTTCAGACTACTCATGGAACGCATACAAATGTTTTCCAAGTATGAGAAAAGCACACCCTTGTTATAAGAAACACTGACCTGACCACAAACTCACACTATCTCCATTTCTTCCCATTATAACATGCAGGAAAAAACCACCTTAATTGAAAGGGTTTTGTTCTGAGTGCTTAGAAATAAAATACAGGTCTCTTCAACTTACAACATCTGACTTAAGGACAACTTACAGAGAAGAGAGACCAGATGGCATTGTACCCAAAGGCCAACTTTGCCCAGGGGTCATAAATTTCTCTTCTGTCTTCATAAACCATTCTGACCAGAACAGTCTGAGCTGCAGCACAACTGGGCAGGGAAGGGGTACAGTGTTCTCATCAAGGGGTGCATCTGTGTCTGCAGGTTACACAGACTTTGGAGTACATCACGGGAACCAAAACCCAACTTATAGGAAAAGACCCAGCCAGTTGTCTGGGACCACTATTCCTCTATTGCGGTGCCAACATGTGTTATTCCTTACCTGGATAAATGTCACATTTCTGTGAGAAGGAAGCAATTCGTAGCTGAATATCGATGTATGCATTATCTGTACATTCACCGGTATCCTGGTTTTTCAAAAGCATATAAGTGCTCAGTTAAAAACATTTTTTAGAGTCTTAAAAGTAAACAACTAGTAAAATTGAAAAATAGGACGTGTACTTTCCAAATTATTGCACAGAAAAAAAAGAAAGAAGCAAAACATAGTCTTACTGCAAAAGAGATACTAAGGTAATAGTATCAATAGCATCAACAAATACATGCATATACATAAGCACATGGAAAGCAGGAAGATCTAGTACAGAAATAACAGCCATGTAAGTAAAAAGGTAAATTTCTAAAAAAATAAGGTAAGACTTTCAGACTGTTAAAACACCAAATCAATGTATTACAGTTTCAAGAATCATCTTATAATAAAAACAATGTATAAAGCTTAAAAATAAAAGATGAACAAAGCTACATGAGACAAATATAAACATAGCAGGAACTAGAATATTAGTAATATTGGACAAAGTAAAATTCACGATAACAAAACACTCATTCATAAAGGTAGTAAAAATGATAATTTTATTTTTCAAAAGCATAGACTGGAAGGCATGGAATCAAAATACATAAAGTAGAAAAAAATTACACATGTGAATAGAAATGGATAGAAATAATCATGGTGGGAAAATTTAGTATGCAATTACAAATCTAAGACAGGGCAAGTGAATAAAAAATAAATAAGACCATAGAAGATTTGAATAACATAATAAAGATTTATTTAAATGGTATTTTCATATGTAGCGTATGAAATATGCTTATTTCATAAGTATCATACAAATTTGTATGATATGTAGCATATGAAATATCATAAGTAGCATATGAAATATACTTATTTCATAAGTATCATACAAATTTGTATGTATTTGTGTGTGTATGTATATATATGTGTATATATGTATATATGTATATATGTATATATGTATATATATGTATATATATATGTGTGTATATATATATATTTTTTTGTGATGGAGTCTCTCTTTGTCGCCAAGGCTGGAGTGCAGTGGCGCAATCTCAGCTCACTGCAACCTCTGCCTCCTGGATTCAAGTGATTCTCCTGCCTCAGCCTCCCAAGTATCTGGGATTACAGGCGTGTACCACCACACCCAGCTAATTTTTTTGTATTTTTAGTAGAGATGAGGTTTTGCCATGTTGGCCAGGCTGGTCTCAAACTCCTGATCTCAAGTGATCCACCCACCAAAATGCTGGGATTACAGGCATGAGCTACCGTGCCCGGCCAGTATCATACAAATATTTTTAATTGTTTTTACACCAGGTCACAAAAAGATCCAATAAATTTTACAAAGCAGAAACAAAACAGGGTATATTCTTTCACCTCAGCACCAAAAAGAAAAAATAATCTCTAAAAATTCATAACATGTTTAAACAAACAAAAACAATATACTTGGAAATATAAACATGCTTGCCAATAAAGTTAGGGTCTTTCTTGGATAAGGAAAAAAAACCCAACAAAATAACAGAAATGAGAATTCCATATAATGTTATTAGAACAGCATTCTAAGTTAATTTTTGACTTGACATGATTTCGTAATTTAAAAACAGAGGGAGAAAAATAAATAGAACAAACAAATAGAAAAAACAAATAGAAAGACCTATGCCTAGGTCTCCAGAAGTGAGGGGAAAAAAGAATAATAAACAAACATAGCCAGGTGCTGTGTGATAAGTCACTTTGGAAGGCTGAGGCAGGCGGATCACCTGAGGTTGGGAGTTCGAGACCAGCCTGACCAACATGGAGAAACCTCGTCTCTACTAAAAATACAAAACTAGCCAGGCGTGGTGGCACATGCCTGTAATCCCAGCTACTCGGGAAGCTGAGGCAGGAGAATCACTTGAACCCGGGAGGCGGAGGTTGCAGTGAGCCAAGATCGCGCCATTTTACTCCAGCCTGGGCAACAAGAGCAAAACTCCGTCTCAAAAAAAAAAAAAAAAAAAAAAAAAAAGAAAAGCCTACATTTCTAGCAACTCCAATAATCTCTGACTGAATTTGCCTATTCTAGATGTTTCATATAAGTGGAATCATACAATATTTTGTGTGTGTGTCTGGCTTATTTCACTTAACATAATATTTTCAAGCTTCATCCACATTGTAGCATGTATCAGAATTTCATTCTTTTTAAAGGTTGAACAGTATTTCATTGTATATATATAATAGCACATTTTGTTTATCCATTCACCTGTTGATAGACACTTGGGTTGTTTCGACTTTCTGGCTATTATGAATTTTGCTGCTATAGAAATTCACATATAAGCATGTGTTTGAATATGCGTTTCCAGTTCTTTTGGGAATATACCTAAGAGTGCAACTTCTGGGTCATATAGTAATTCTATAGTTAAGATTTTCAGAAATTGCCAAATTATTTTCTATAATGGCTGCAGCATTTTACAGTCCTACCAGCAATGTACAAAAGTTCTACTTTCTCCATGCCCTTTCTAATACTTGTTATTTTATGAACAAAAAGAGGTTCTTTATATATTCTGCATGTTAAACTCTTATCAGATACATGATTTGCAAATATTTTCTCTCATTCTGCAGGTTGTATTTTTACTCTCTTGATAGTGTCCTTTTTACTTTTTTCTCCAATTATGAAATAAATGCATGCTCAATTAGAAAACTTGGGAAGTATCAAAAACTTCCAAAAAATATAAAGAATCAGAAAAAGCGGCCGGATGCAGTGGCTCACACCTGTAATACCAGTACTCTGGAAGGCCAAGATGGGTGGATCACCTGAGGTCAAGAATTCGAAAACAGCCTGGCCAACATGGCAAAACCCCCATCTATACCAAAAATACAAAAATTAGCCTGGTGTTGCAGTGGGCACCTGTAATCCCAGCTACTCAGGGAAGCTGAGGCATGAGAATTACTTGAACCCGGGAGGCGGAGGTTGCAGTGAGCCGAGATCACACCACTGCACTCCAGCCAAGGTGACAGAGCAAGACCTCTTCTCAAAAGAGAAAAAGCACCCACAATTCCAACTGAAAGTTAACTACATTCTATATTTTGTCATAATTTGTTTTCCATCGCTTTTTGTATTTACATTTATTTTACATATTTAAATAAATCTGTATGTATAATTTTGTATCCTACTTTTTTTGTTTTTTACTTAACATTGTAACCATTTTCCTATGTCACTAAAAACTAAAAATTTTTGACAGCTGTATCATATTCTACTGTATGGATATACTGTAATTTACTTAACCATTCTCTAATGTTGCATAAACTATTTGTTTACAATATTTTTCTATTAAAAAACAACTGACATTAACATCTTATGGTCTGGATTTCCCATATAAACGAATTAGAAGCAGAATTACTAGATCAAAGGACTTGCAGCATTTCCTTGGCTAAAGCACAGTCTTCTGCTCAAATGCAAACATCCCTGGGCACATATCATGTCTTAGCCATCTTAACATTCGCTAGCTACTACTACCTTGAGATACACCATTTTAATATAATTATGGTTCAGATAACAAGATACGATGCTAGAAAGGACCACTAAGGGCTAGAGACTCAGGGTCTGTTTATTAAAGATAAAGGTAGGGAAGGGAAGATGAGAAAACAGAGAAAAGTTTGACATGAAGAATAACCCTGGGTAGAGCAAGGGAACACCATATGGGCATTGAGCACCTGGGGAAGAAAAGGAAATAGGAAAGTGTGGAGACGTAACAAAGATACACTTGGCAGTTCAAGCATTTTGTCTATTCGTAGTCCCTGGTTATACTCTGTAAATACTTATTGCTGGCCAGGCGCGGTGGCTCACCTGAGATCAGGAGTTCTGTAATTCCAGCACTTTAGGAGGCCAAGGCGGGCGGATCACCTGAGGTCAGGAGTTTGAGACCACCCTGGCCAACAAGGTAAAACCCTGTCTCTACTATAAATACAAAAATTAGCTGTGGGTGGTGGTTGGCACCTGTAGTCCTAGCTACTTGGGAGGCTGAGGCAGGAGAATAGCTTGAACCTGGGAGGCGGAGGCTGCAGTGAGATGAGATCGCACCACTGCCTGGGGAACAGATTGAGATCCTGTCTCAAAAAATAAATAAAGTAAAATAAAGTTACAAAAAAATACTTATTGCTAGCTGTGCAGATTCTTTGGCCAGTTAGGTAAGGCAGCTTGACCAGTAATATGAGCTTGAGGCTTCCCACCTGAGTGTGAATGTGAATTGTTGAATGTCATCTAAACTTTTTGTGACGGTCTTCCCACCCAGCTTGATAGTTACCATCAAAATGTAAACAAAATGCTAAGAACTTTATCATTAAATTTTTGCCTACTTACACCATTCCAAAGGGACTTGCAGTCTGGAGTTAAGAACAGAAAATTCTCTTTGGAACAATTCGTTTGCACAATTGAGTAGGTAATTTGAAAGTTCAATCCAGCCACCACCTGAAACAATTTCAGATTGAATATTTAAAGGGCAGTTTAAACATTATTCGCTGTGGGATATGAATGTTATGAGGAGTTTAGAAAACAGTGTGGCAATATAATAAGTGCCCAAGAAATATAAATTATTATTATTACTAGGCAAAAAATGCTGAATAAACATTGAGCACCTTAAGAGTCTCACATCTCTCACACAAACACACACACACACACACACCGCTAGCCATCTGAAAATGACAAGCAATATATATATTTTTCTATTTTTCAGCCAGTTTTGGAACATGGATTTCCTTAAGTAAATCCTAACAATATTTCCTCTGCCAGGCTGCAGAGAGAAATGTTTACTGAATTTCATAAAATAATAATGCCCTTCTAGACGGATAAAGAAAACTTTGGAGGGGCGTGGTCTTTACTGTTGGGTCCTCGGGCTCCCAGGTTACCAAGTAGTAAGATTTCTCCTACTTTATTCTGGGCCTCTCCCACCCTGATAGCTCTATACGGACATAATTGATAATTGAGTAAAGCATGCTCGCATGAAAGCAAGTTGTAAGATTTATTAAATGCAGAGAATGTTACTGACCAAAGGGAATCACTCATAATAAGAGGCTGAAATACGAGAGACCCAGTCAACTATCAGAAAAGTCTGGGAGGGCTGGGCGCGGTGGCTCATGCCTGTAATCCCAGCACTTTGGGAGACCCAGATGGGAGGACCACCTGAGGTCAGGAATTCAAGACCAGCCTGGCCAACATAGGGAAACCTTGTCTCTACCAAAAATACAAAAATTAGCCAGGCGTGGTGGTGGGTGCCTGTAATCCCAGCTACTCGGGATGCTGAGGCAGGAGATCTCTTAAACTTGGGAGGTGGAAGTTGCAGTGAACCAAGATGGCACCACTGCACTCCAGCCTGGGCAACAGAACAAGACTCTATCTCAAAAAAAAAAAAAAAAAAAGAAGAAGAAAAGTCTGGGTGTACTGAATCATTAAGAAGATTTGTAGCTGAGTGCAGTGGTTCAGGCCTGTAATCTCAGCACTTTGGGAGGCCGAGGTGGGAGGATCACTTGAGGTTGGGAGTTTGAGACCAGCCTGGCCAACATGGTGAAACCTCGTCTCTACTAAAAGTACAAAAATTAGCAAGACGTGGTGATGAGCCCTGGTAATCCCAGTTCCTTGGGAGGCTGAGGCAGGAGAATTGCTTGAACCTGGGAGGCAAAGGTTGCAGTGAGCCAAGATTGTGCCACTGCTCCAGTCTAGGGAACAGAGTGAGACTGTCAAAAAAAAAAAAAAAAAATTTACGGATATGTACTTTTTTTTTTTTCTGATGATATGGGAACTCTAACTTAGCGGGTACCCAGAAAGCCATGCCGACCATTTTAGACACAATTTAATATTTTGGAGCTGTGTTTAACTCATGATGGCTAGGTGATAATATAGTTTTCTTAAAATCCTAAGGCCAGGAGATTGAGACCATTCTGGCTAACATGGTGAAACCCCGCCTCTACTAAAAATAATAATAATAAAAAAAATTAGCCAGCATGGTGGTGGGCGCCTGTAGTCCCAGCTACGCAGGAGGCTGAGGCAGGAGAATGGCGTGAACCCAGGAGGCGGAGCTTGCAGTGAGCTGAGATCGCGCCACTGCACTCCAGCCTGGGCAACAGAGCGAGACTCCGTCTCAAAAAAAAAAAAAAAAAAAAAAAAAACACCCTAAGGCCGGTATGACTTTTCCTTTTCACCGTCTCTAGGAAGAGCCTGTAATGACGATTACCCATCTGTTAAAATCAAACATCAAAGGAAGGGGGTCTGATTCGACATCTTTTCTCACTTTACATATTGCACTATCCGACTCACTTCGACTAAGGAGAAAGCTTTTCGCTTCCTGTGCTAGTCACATGAAAACACCACCAGCCATGCAATCATACATTTTAAATGTAAAGATCTAACAAATTTTAGTAATACTGTGCTCCTTAGAGAATTAAAGAACAAACCTGTCTTTGGGCCCGTTTTACTTCATTAAGCGTGAAGAGGGAGGAATGTTGAGTGTTGTTGTTAAAGTACTGAATGCCATGTCTCAGAATGGGCTCCAGGTCTGGGCTCTGCGTTGATACAGGATGCACACAGCCGAGGCAGTCGTACTGGGCTGTCACCACAGGGCCCTCGGCTTAACAAAGAGCAGACAAAAACACAGCATTAATGATCGCAATCAGCATTCGCATACATTGCCCTAAATAAAGAAGAGGCTGGGCATGGTGGCTCATGCCTGTAAACCCAGCACTTTGGGAGGCCAAGGCGGGCAGATTGTCTGAGGTCAGGAGTTCGAGACCAGCCTGGCCAACATGGTGAAACCCCATCTCTCCTAAAAATACAAAATTACAAAATTTAAAATACAAAAATTAGCTGGGTGTGGTAGTCCCAGCTACTCGGGAGGCTGAGGCAGGAGAATCACTCGAACTCAGGAGACAGAGGTTGCAGTGAGCCGAGATCATGCCACTGCACTCCAGCCTGGGCGACAGAGCAAGACTCTGTCTCAAAAGGAAAAAAAAGAAAGAAAGAAAATATTTGCAAACCATGCATCCCACAAGGGACTAACATTCAGCATATACAAGGAATTCAATCAACTCACCAATAAAAAAAACAAGTAATCCCTTTAAAAAGTGGGCAAAGGATCTCAGTAGGCGTTTCTCAAAAGAAGACATACAAATGGCCAACAGGTATGTGAAAAAATGCCCAATATCACTAAGCATTAGGGAAATGCAAATCAAAACCATTATGAGATGAGATATCATCTTACCCCAGTTAGAATGGCTATTATTAAAAAGAGTTTGTATTAAATTACCAAGTAATGTTCATAACAGATAGCCCTAACCTACTGGTCAATAGAGGCAAAGTCCATAAAAAGGGAACGTAGCTGCAGAGTGAGTGGCACATCTGGAAGGACACCCTGGGAGCCTGGACTTCTTCACCCACCGAGCTCTCGCTGCCTGCCATGTAAGCGGCAAACACAGCCAGGAGGATGTGGAGAAAAGGGAACTCTTATGCACTGTTGGTAAGAATGTAAATTAGTACAACCACTATGGAAAATAGTATGGAGATTTCTCAAAAAACAAAAACACCAAATACCATATATCCAGTAGTCCAGCTACTGGGCATCTACCCAGAGGAAAATAAATCAGTCTATCAAAGGGGTACTTCCACTCCCAGGTTTTTCACAGCAGTATTCACAATAGCAAAGATATGAAATCAACTTAAATGTCCATCAAAGGGTGAATGAATAAAGAAAATGTGGGGGACCAGGCGCAGTGGCTCACACCTGTAATCCCAGCACATTGGGAGGCCGAGGAGGGCGAATCACCCGAGGCAAGGAGTTCGAGACCAGCCTGGCCAACATGGTGAAACCCTGTCTCTACTAAAAATACAAAAATTATCTGGGCGTGGTGGTGATGCCCATAATCCCAGCTATTCAGGAGGCTGAGGCTGGAGAATTGCTTGAACCCAGGAGGTTGCAGTGAGCCAAGATCGTGCCACTGCACCCCAGCCTGGGCGACAGTGCGAGACTCTGTCTCAAAATGAAAAAAAAAGAAATTGTGGTATATATTCACAATGAAATAGTATTTGACCGTAAACAAAGAATGAAATCATATCATTTAAAGCCACACGGACAGAACTAGAGGTCGTTAAGTGAAACAACTCAAGCACAGAAAGACAAACTTCACATTGTTCTCACTCATATGTGGAAGCTAAAACAATCACATGGAGATAGAGAAGAGAAGAGAACGACAGATACCAGAGGCTGAGCGGGGTAGGGGGTAGAAGGGGGAAATGGAGAGGTTGGTGAATAGGTACTGAATTATAGTTAGATAGAAGAAATACATTCTAACGTTATATAGCAGACTAGGGTGTCTGTAGTTAGCAACAATATAGTGTATATTTTAAAGTAGCCAGAAGAGAGGACTTGAAATATTACCAATTCGTAGAAATGATAACTATTCCAGGTGATGGATACCCCAAATACCCTGACTTAATCATTACATGTTCAATGCATGTAAAAAACACTCACATGTACCTCATAAATATGTAAAATATTATGTATCAGTAAAAGAAAAAAAAAGAAAAATAAGTTAATACATGCAAGGTGCTTTGAGTCATGGCTGGGACATAAGGACTCAATACATCTTAGCTATTACTTTTATCCTGATTGTTGCTAATATGTTATTATGATTAATATGTTAGTATGTTATTATGATTGTACCTCCAGGCATATCATCTCATTTCAGCCTCACAACAGTCCTGTGAAGTGGGAAGTACTCTTACCTCCCTTTTCTAGACAAGGAAAAGGAGAGCCAAGAAGGCAAGGAACTCTGAAAGATTCCAGGCCAGATCTGCCCTCAAAGCCTATGCGCTCCTCACTCTGGGATGCTGCTTGCAATGGAGGGCAGGTCTTATGTCTTCTGGTCCTTCTACTGAGCTCTTGCACACACCGGGTACAATGCAGCACATGGGAAGAGTTGGGATAGTCCTAAGGGGATGATGGTCACGAGCCTGGCTCAACCTCCAGGCTCTGCCGCTCCACCCAATGCTCCCTAACTCTTTTTTTTTTTACTTTATTTTTAATTTTTTATTATTATACTTTAAGTTTTAGGGTACATGTGCACACAATGTGCAGGTTAGTTACATATGTATACATGTGCCATGCTGGTGTGCTGCACCCATTAACTCGTCATTTAGCATTAGGTATATCTCCTAATGTTATCCCTCCCCTCTCCCCCCACCCCACAACAGTCCCCAGAGCGTGATGTTCCCCTTCCTGTGTCCATGTGTTCTCATTGTTCAATTCCCATCTATGAGTGAGAACATGCGGTGTTTGGTTTTTTGTCCTTGCGACAGTTTACTGAGAATGATGATTAACTCTGCAAATGGCTTTACTACTGCCACCCTCTGGGAGCAAGCAGAGCCTGGTCAAGATCGTGTTCCTGGCTCACAGAAATGGTTAATTTCCCACCAGGGCAGTGCCAGAGGATAAACCAGCCACCTGGAGTCATCCGGCAGGTCTGGGTAGCCACGGAGAATTTCTTGCTGCCCCTCTTCGCCACAGTTGCGGTGCACTCTGCAGTGGCCTACACGGAAAAGAAAGAGACCACTGATCCTGATCTTTCAGATGGGAAACGCTACCTAGTACTGTTGCTAAATATGGCTTTCCTTAACAAGCAAAACAAAACAGCACTTGTGAAGATTTTACCAAAAGAGTTTTGAGACATGAGAATACATTTTTTTAATAGCCTAATGATTACTTTATATAAGCCACTGATATTCATGAGATGCTGGAGGAAAGACAGTGTAAATGGTGAGGTTTTAAAGCTTGAGTCTTTGTTTTGAGCCCTGGAGGTATTTCTTTTTTCTTTTGTTTTCTGTTTTTTTTTTTTTTTTTTTTGAGACAGAGTGTCGCTTTTGTTACCCAGGCTGGAGTGCAACAGTGCAATCTCTCGGTTCACTGCAACCTCTGCCTCCCAGATTCAAGTGATTCTGCTGCCTCAGCCTCCCAAGTAGCTGGGATTACATACACGTGCCACCACACCCAGCTAATTTTGTATTTTTGGTAGAGATGGGGTTTCACTGTGTTGGTCAGGCTGGTCTCGAACTCCTGACCTCAAACGATCCAATCACCTCGGCCTCCCAAAGTGTTACGATTACAGGCATGAGCCACTGCACCTGGCTGAGCCCTGGAGCTATTTCTTTCTAACCAAGATGGACGCAGAGGTCTAGAACCAGCCTGCTAAACACTCCTCTTATCTACCTCTCAACTTCAGTGAGTTAATACTGTTCACATAAACTTCAGTTTAACTTAATAGAAAGAGCAGGGACCTTGGCATCAAAATGTTATTCAGTTCCAGCCTTGTCACTTGCTAGCTGTTACCTCTGTCATGTCCCCTTGACTCTCGGAGTCTCAGTTTACCCATCTTGTAGGAGATGGGACACATCTATCTCTTAGAGTTGTTGTGAACAGTATGTGTGCAAACACACACAAAATGCCTACTAGAGGCCCGCCACACAGCAGGCACTTAAAAATAGGCAGCTGTTTAATTGTTACTGTTGAACAATGTTTTTGTTTTGTTTTGTCTTTTCATTCTTCAGTCATATCCATTGGATTCTAAGTGACAGATACTATTCCATCAGGATAAAGCACACCTCCCTTTGTCCACACAGCCCCTAGAAGCAGGCAGTACAGGGCACAGCAGCTACTTATCCCCACCTTACAGATGAGATGATTGAGAAGGGAGAACTAGCACTGCAAAATCCCAGACTCCTGACTTGGAGTTCAGTACTATTTGGTAACGGCAGATGACTGGCAGTCATCTTTTACGTTCTGACGTAAAAGAAGGGAATCAATCCATGAAAAGAGAGGCTTGCTTCCGAGGCAGATACTGTCTGAAATCTTTCTTAATTAAAGCAAAACAACCATGGCTGGGCGCGGTGGCTCATGCCTGTAATCCCAGCACTTTGGGAGGCCGAGGAGAGTGGTTCACCAGGTCAGGAGATTGAAACCATCCTCGCTAACATGGTGAAACCCCGTCTCTACTAAAAATACAAAAAATTAGCCAGGCGTGGTGGCGGGCGCCTGTAGTCCCAGCTACTCAGGAGGCTGAGGCAGGACGATGGTGTGAACCGGGAAGGCGGAGCTTGCAGTGAGCCGAGATCGCGCCACTGCATTCCAGCCTGGGCAACAGAGCGAGACTCTGGCTCAAAAAAAAAAAAAAAAAAGCAAAACAACCAGCTATGGTGTGCCAGGCCTATATGTTAGGCATTTGGTTAAGATAGCCATTGTTATCAAAGTTATTTGCATAATTCATCTAATTTCATCCTTCAACAACCTGATGAGGTCAATATTATCTCCCATATACAGCAGAGAGTACCAGTTCTGAGAGGTCACAGCTCACCTGCTATTACACAGCTAATGGAAGGCAGAGTCAAGATTTGCACTCAACGTTGTGTAATGGAAGCACCCAAGCCCTCCCCTCGCCAGCTCTTTGGCTTGGCCCAAATGTCGATCTGTTGTCTCTCTGGAGTCTGAGCCACATGTTCTGGCTGGACACTAGAGCCCCCTTCTCATGGAAAGGCTTTCTCCATGTTTAACTGCTGGCTTCTCCATGATTTTTCTATCTATACAAGAACACAGATATAAAGCATCTGACTTTTCTACACATTGGAATGTTTATTTGCATTTCTCATAAGCAGGCTCACCAGTAGTCATCATTTCTGCATCAGTAAAAAAATCTGGTAGGGTCAACAGAGAAAACAGAAGGCCCAAGAATGGCCAATACACTTACTGCTTCTGCAGCATCCTTGTAGTCACAGTCCTGCCAGGTTTTGCCACTTTGAACAGGACAATCCCCCTCCTTGATTTCGTACTTGAAGGAATAAAACGTGTCAGAGCCAACCTGAAAAGCAGCCAAAGATACTTAGGGTTCATCCAACTGACCCAATAGCAAATAATTCTAGTGGGTTCCAGTAAAGTTAGGAATATTGATCTTTGACTTGAGAGGAAAGCATTCACTTAAAATATATTTATATTTCTATCATAAACAGTTATGTGAAAGAATGTTTATAATATACTCACAATGTACTTTTAAAGGTTACAAAGCAGTATGCATAGTATTAGCCCATTTTTGTCAAAACTGGTTTATATATAAATCTATGTCTTTTAAAAGTCTGGAAAGATACACAGCAAGCTGTTAAAATGTTTAAAATGTTTGTCTGTCAGTGGTGAGATTATAATTATCTTTCACATTCTTCTTCAAGCAAACATTTCTTTTTTTTTTTGAGACGGAGTCTCGCTCTGTCGCCGAGGCTGGAGTGCAGTGGCGTGATCTCGGCTCACTGCAAGCTCCGCCTCCCGGGTTCACGCCATTCTCCTGCCTCAGCCTCCTGAGTAGCTGGGACTACAGGCACCCTCCAGCGCACCCGGCTACTTTTTTGTATTTTTTAGTAGAGATTGGGTTTCACCATGGTCTTGATCTCCTGACCTCGTGATCCACCCGCCTCGGCCTTTCAAAATGCTGGGATTACAGGCGTGAGCCACCGCGCCCGGCCCAAGCAAACATTTCTAAGTGGTCTTTTTCCCCTAATGAACATATATGACTTTTACAAATTAGAAAAAGCAAACAAGAAAACCTTAAACAAATGTTAACAGTTATCTCTGTATGGTGGAATTAGTTATGGGCGATTTTAGTACTTTTATTTGGTTTATTTTGTTTCCTACTTTTTCTTTTTTAAACAGCTTTATTGAGATATAATTTATATGCCATAACATTTACCCACTAAAGGCATACAATTTAATGTTTTTTAGTGTATTTACAACCATACCCACAATCTACTGGGTACCACACCACCAATAAACTGTTGCTTGAGATCACCATGAAGCAGAATTTCTCACATGACTGTACTAGATTATGAAAGAAAATGGCTCGATTTTACTTTCAGAAAAAATAACATGTCCACTGTGTTTATTTTCCTTTATCCCCATGTTGTCACATGGCTAGTTTTTTTTTTTTTTCCTGCTAAAGTAACCAATTGCTTGACATTCCCAGAGATATAGTCTTTTATAGTGAAATTTGTTTAAACATACTCTTGAAAGATTGGTATTTCTTTGAACCATGCATCCTGCTAGGATTTGTCTCCTGCTGGAGTGCCTCATTGCAATAATATCAAAAGCTAACTAAAACGTTGCTGTTAAACCCGGTACATTCAGCCATACAGGCTTCTGTCTAATTCCGTAGAATCACATTAACCTCTTTCCTCACTCCTCTTAGATATGCCCCATGAAGTACCCCCTCCCATTTAAGGTTTGGAGTTCTATATTTTTCAGCCTAGGGCCAGAGACCCAGTGAATTCTTTTGCTGCTGTCTAACTAAATTCCTAACTTCTCCCACTCTACTTGGTCCTGTTCAGATTTCTCCATCTACTTTTGTTTCATTTCACCCTAGATTCTACTTCTCTGATCATCCAGGAAACCAATCTGCCTGAGGACGAGTCATACTCTGTCCTCCCACCCCAGGCTAGAGAGTGGTATCTGTCTTTCCACAAGTTGTAAGCTTCTACCTTTGATGATCACATATTTGGTGGTGGTGGTGGTGGTGGTGGGTGGTGGGTGGCGGTGGTGGTGGGTGGTGAGGGGTGGTAGTGGTGGTGGGTGGTGGGTGGTGGTGGGTGGTGGGTGGTGGTAGGTGGTGGTGGGTGGTGGTGGTGGGTGGTGAGGGGTGGTGGTGGGTGGTGGGTGGTGGGTGGTGGTAGGTGGTGGTGGGTGGTGGTGGTGGGTGGTGGGTGATGGTGGTGGGTGGTGGTAGGTGGTGGTGGGTGGTGGGTGGTGGGTGATGGTGGTGGGTGGTGGGTGATGATGGTGGGTGGTGGGTGATGGTGGTAGGTGGTGGTAGTGGGTGGTGGGTGATGGTGGTGGGTGGTGGTGGTGGGTGGTGGGTGGTGGGTGGTGGGTGATGATGGTGGGTGATGATGGTGGGTGGTGGGTGGTGATGGTGGGTGGTGGTGGTGGTGATGATGATGGGTGGTGGTGGGTGGTGGTGGGTGGTGGGTGGTGGGTGATGGTGGTGGGTGGTGGGTGATGGTGGTGGGTGGTGGGTGATGGTGGTGGGTGGTGGTGGGTGGTAGTGGGTGGTGGTGGTGGGTGGTGGTGGGTGGTGGGTGGCGGTTGTGGTTGTGGGTGGTGGTGGTGGTATGTGTGTATGTGTGTGTGAGGCCTGGGCTCCTAGTGATAGTACAAATCCCAAGTGACTTCAAGGTTAAACACAATTCACTCACCGTCTTAGTGACTTCAGTTATGCGGTACAATACAAACTGGTTGTTACTTTGGTTTTGACTGTTATATTTCTTCAGAGCAGCATCCACAGCTTTAAATAAATCCTTATCATTGCAGTCAATTTCCTCGGACTGTGATTCCTGGGTTAAACTTAGTAGCAGCCTGGAGCAGAGGAAAAGGATGGTAATTAGTTTCATGATCTAACAATCTCCCTCTAGGAGCTGTGGGATGGTTTCACCAAGAATCAAGAGCCAACTGGAATACTGAATTTGACAATCTCCAGCCTCTTGTTTCTTCTGTCCTCCTCTCTGCCTCAGCACTCAGGGCACCGGTTGGATTCCTGCTGCCATACGCTAGTTGCCTTGTTCCCAATGGTTAAATGGCTCTGCTGGGTTATCCAAACATATTTACAGCTAGAACATTGCAACACTGGGGTTGTTAACCTGCTTATTTGCATTTGAAAATCACGTGGGAGCACAGTGCATATTTCCAGGTGATTATACAACTTTATGTAGCAAATCAGAGCAGAATCTGATGAAGGAGGGGGAAAAAGTGCCTACTAACTTGGTTATTCCCCTGTGACTTTCGCAAAGCCATTTCTGAAGGTCATTACATGGGTAAACAATGCAAGAATGAGTACAATGTGCAGACATATTTCATACAAAATTTCTTTGCAGGATACCTACCTGCGTAGAAGCAGACTGCTATTAATTCTATTACATGCCTAAGAAGCTCATGCACAGGGGCATCCAGTGAGTTCCAGGAGTCCCATGCAGGACATTCGCACAACTGAAAATAAAATATGGGCGTCCTATCTGCTCTCTGGACAGGCCAGCCTTTCTCTGCTCAACTGCATTAGTTCTGTAAAAGAAAATTGCTCCCAGGGTGGAGATAGAGAAGAAGCATAGGAAGGGACGGGTTGAGCGAAGCCTTGGATTGCCTATGCTTGCTTCTTTCTGGTTTGGTGTTGTTGGTTTGGCACAGAAAAAGATAGCCCCAAATATGGCTCTTTGGCATGCCGAGTACTTTGAACTGAAGGACATTAAAAAGGCTGCAAAAGCAAAGTCTCTTTCTTGCTTTCTCCTGCCTGTCTTTCTCCTGCTCCACTTCTTCTCTCAAGGCAGGTCACAGAAGCTAGAATTTCTCTTCCCCAAGGCAGGTCATAGACCCCTTCTCCCTCAAAACCAGCAATAAAACGTTATTATTCTTATTTTCCTCACATCAACACAGAGTGGGGAAACTATATTACAGAATGGTCCCCACCTGTAGGCCAACATTGGAAAACTACAGTTGATAATCTCAACAGAAGTGTGAGGCTTGATGGTATCAACATCTTTACTCCAGTAAAAACTGGCCGGGCACGGTGGCTCACGCCTATAATCCCAGCATTTTGGGAAGCCGAGGCGAGTGGATCACCTGAGGTCGGGAGTTCGAGACCAGCCTGACCAACATGGAGAAACCCCATCTCCACTAAAAATACAAAATTAGCCGGGCATAGTGGCACATGCCTGTAATCCTAGTTGCTCAGGAAGCTGAGGCAGGAGAATTGCTGGAACCTGGCAGGTGGAGATTGCAGTGAGCTGAGATTGCGCCATTGCACTCCAGCCTGGGCAACAAGAGCAAAACTCTGTCTCAAAAAAAAAAAAAAAAAAAAAAAAAAAAATCGGCCTATTCACTCTGCTCCTTGTTCAGACTTTATTTTTTAAAAAAGTCTATAGAGCCATGTTCATGAGGACAAACCTAATTTTTCTTTTTCTTTCTTTTTTCCTTTTTTGGACACAGGACATAGATGTTTGGACTATTTTCAAGCTTTTTTTTCTGATAAAAAATTATGTAAAGAAAATCTCTGTGCTCACCTATAAAACAGAACAAGGATTTCTTGGAGAGATGTAAAACATGATTTTGCATCTTATTTTATATACACTTATAAATTTCAGGTTAAATTTATTCTTAGATTCTATGCCTAATTTTTTTTTTTTTTTTTTTGAGACAGAGTCTTGCCCTGTGGCCTAGGCTGGGGTGCAGTGGTGCGATCTCAGCTCATTGCACCTCCCGGGTTAAAGCAATTCTTCTGCCTCAGCCTCCCAAGTAGCTGGGATTACAGGGACCTGCCACCACGCCCAGCTAATTTTTGTATTTTTAGTAGAGACGAGGTTTCACCATGTTGCCCAGGCTGGTCTCGAACTCCTGACTTCCAGTGATCTGCCTGCCTTGGCCTCCCAAAGTGCTATAATTACAGATGTGAGCCACCGCACCCAGATGCTATGTCTAATATTAAAAGCTAGCAATGACTAAACCTCAGCACTGGAGTCCTAACTACAAGGAGCATCTTTAAATTCATTCAAGGTTGATTGAACTGGATATGACTTACTTTTCTGCCAAATTGTATTCCTCCCTAATTCTTGGAAAAGTTTTCATACTTTTTGTGTGATACTAGCAATTGCACTCCTTTCCCCAGGAGTGTTGTATCTCTTCCCCTGCTCCTCCCTCACACACACAGACACACACACACCCAGAGCCATAAGAACCAAATAGATTATGTGTGTGCAAATACCACTTAGTCTGGTACTGCTCATAACAAAACCTACTTAGAAAACCAACCTGAGGGTTGAAGACTTCACAGTTTATGACATCATAGGACAAATCTGCTCTGCAGAATCCAAAGACATTCAAAGAAGAGAGAAGCCTGTGTATGTGTGTGTGTGTGTGTGTGTGCGTGCACACACATGGGGAACTGAAGATGCCCAGCCAGAGTTGTGAGCTTCCAGTCATTCAGCAAAGGAAGAAGAGCTTTAGAAAAATCAGAGTAATATGATCAGATCGCCCCACCAGTGGCTCAACACTCTCTCCTCATGTACACTTTGAAGAAAGCACAGGTGGTGAAGGGTCTCATTTCAAGTTGTGGTTTTCTGCCATGGAGGAAAGTGTTGAAAAAAAGGGAACCTGTACAGCATAAAGAATGGGGTTTCACAGATCCTGTCAAGGTAAGTGTCTTCTGGCTCTACCCTAAGTACAAGGGCTACAACTGGCTGGCATTCCTGTGCTCTAGAGGCCCCTAAACCCAGCTGTGAAAGGTGACCTAAGACAGGAGGATGGCTGTCTGCTAGACATGAGCAGGCACCAGCACTGGGCTTCCCCATGAGTGGTGGTGAGGAAAACCACATCATTGCTGCCTTGCCCTTAGGCCACCCCTTCTGCCCTGGGAACCTGAGTTGCCTGTGCTTCAACACTATTCTTCATTCTGCCTTTCACAAAATGTACCACCTAAGTGATAATGTGAATACCATTTCACTGAAAAGATTCAAATGATAGGAATATAAGAAGAATGTGAAAAATCACCCATCCTGCACCCCAGCTTCTTCTCAGAGGTATCACTATCATTCATTTTATATGCTTCTCCTTCTAGCCTTCTATTCACTTCATGGCCTGTATACATTGCAATCTCTTTAACTTTGCATTTTCTTTCTTTCTTTCTTTCTTTCTTTCTTTCTTTCTTTCTTTCTTTCTTTCTTTCTTTCTTTTCTTTCTTTCTTTCTTTCTCTTTCCTTCCTTCCTTCCTTCCCTCCTTTCTTTTTTCTTTCTTTTTCCTTCCTTCCTTCCTTCCCTCCCTCCCTCCCTCCCTCCCTCCCTCCCTCCTTTCTTTCTTTCTTTCTTTCTTTCTTTCTTTCTTTCTTTCTTTTCTTCTTTCTTTCTTTTTCCTGATGGAGTCTCACTCTGTGGCCCAAGCTGGAGTGCAGTCGCATGATCTCGGCTCATTGCAACCTTCACCTCTGGGGCTCAAGCGATTCTTCTGCCTCAGCCTCCCAAGTAGCTGGGATTACAGGTGCGTGCCACCACACCTGGTTAATTGTTTGTATTTTTAGTAGAGACAGGGTTTCACCATGTTGCCCTGGGTGGTCTCAAACTCCTGACCTCAGGCGATCCACCCACCTCGGCCTCCCAAAGTGCTGGGATTACAGGCGTGAGCCATCATGACTGGCCTAACTTTGCATTTTCTAAATGCATGACAAACATCAACCAACTGGCAGTATCTCTCATGTCTATTCCTCATTCTCATTGCCCTAATTTCCACTGCCTGGGTCTGGCCCTCATTCCTGCATACATAAAGTAACTTCCAAGTTCATGTCCCTGTCGCCTGCCTCAGTTTCCCCAGGCACACTGGAGCCTCTCCCACTCACCCACTCTGTATGCTAGCTCTCAGAGGCACCTCTGTGCTGATGCATGCTGTGCTATAACCTGGAGCAGAGTCTGGAATGGGAGTAAGGGTCACTGAATGGAATTCCAAGTTCCAGCACTCCTGTTCTCTGCAACTTGCAGTGCTCCCTCTCTGATACATCAAGAAGGGTACATTGCTTTGTAGTACTCCTGTGGTACTCTGTAGTACTCCTGGTCTGTCCTCCTGATTTCAGTTGTTTCACCAAAGAGGGAGTAGTTTATTTTGGGAGAGAGGAGGGAGGCTTCATGTCTTTCCATAATGTCTATCAGCCACTCAAATCCACTCCAGGTAAGCAAAGAATCGAAGTGAGAACAGTAGCCTTGCTTTGCCTTAAGATGAGCCTACAGGCTCATCTCCCAAATAATGACAGCTCCAGAGCCCACATAGAACTTCTGGAACCCCCCTGCTTATAGTCAATTGTTCCCCAACACCCTTCTTTCTGATTCCCTACCCACCTGGAAGTAGTGGTGCCAGGAATTCACCAGGAATGCCTTTACCCAGACCCTCTTCCTATGCAAATCCTACCCATGCATCACTACAGAGCTGAAGCCTCTTCCCATGCAATCCTAATAGATCCGCCTTCATTACATAGCCCCAGTACGTTTACCACTCCTGTGTTCACCTGAATATTGTTGGGACCCAGAACACAATGTTCCAAACTGTGGTGCCTTGATATGCTGAGTCTTTTGAACTGAAGGAAACCAAAAGGGCCTCAGAAGCAAGATCTGTTTGACTTTCTCCCACTCTACTTTCTCCCTTAAGGTGCTCTCCTTTCTCCCTTAAGGTGCCATAGAAACTAGAATTCTTCTTCCCCTAGGCAGGTCCCAGAAAGTGAAATACCTCTGCCCCCAAACAGCCATAAAACCTAAAATATAGCTCTACCTTCCCCCCGGGTCTTTATATATAATAAAGAAATTCTTATTTTATATATATATATATAAAATAAAGAATATATATTTTATATATATATAAAATAAAGAATATATATTTTATATATATATATATATATAAAAGAAATTCTAGGATATACCCAATCTGATAATAGGTCCTCAGATCCACGTTCCAGAGGGATTGGGCCCTATACCCAGAAGCAAGAATTGCCACACAGAGGGGCCATGGAGAACTCAAACTGAAGGCCTTGCTAGGTTTCCCCTGACCGTCTATTATTATGGGATCTTTCCCTATTAATCCGATCACATTTTATACTGTTGTACAGTCTTCATCGACTTAAGCCTAATAATGAACAGTGTCACTTGTGTGTTTGGGTCTTCATTCTGAAGATTTCCATGCTATAAAAACTTGGATTAAATGAATATGCTATGCTTTCCCTTGTTAACCCTTTTTGTTGTTGTAAGAGTCCCAGCTGTGACCCTTATAAGGGTCACATCTGTAAGGAAAGGCATCACACCTTTTTGCCCCTACGGTGGATATCGTGTTTTGCATTCACAAAGCCTAAGCAAACTTTTAAATAAATTTAGACTATTCAGAGAGAGGAGTTTTAAAGGTAGGTTATAGACATGGGTTTGTCCTTAGCAAATGTATTATCTTCAAGTCTTGCAAACATAAAGTTTGAAGTTTTGTTGTGTTAGGATGTCTAACTTGCCAGTTGATTCTCCCTGGAGTCCCTGGAGAAGGGTCAGTGGGAGCAAATGGGGCCTTTGTAGGGGTGGAGCAGGAACCTGAGCTCGGCAGTAAGTCCAACCTGGATTCCAATCTAGCTCTGCTACTTACCTATGTGATCCCAAGCAAGACAGGGTCGCATAACCTTTCTGAGCCTTAGGTTTCTCACCTGTAAATGGTAGAAAATCATAATATTTTAACAGTGTTTTTGAGAAGTGAATGAGGTAATATTAATATATGTGCAGGGCATGGTGATTAGTTCTTATAAGCTATCTCTAATGCTAGGGAAAGGTGTCTAAGAATCCCTGCCTGACTCAAATAGCTTCGGGTTCATAGTCATGGGACAAGGCAGATTGTAATGGGGAGTTGTGTGGAAAACATGAAGAGTGGAAGAGATTTTGTGAAGTTCTGAGGCAGAGAGGAAGGAAAAGAAGTAGAGATGCGGTAGCTGAACGCTGGGAAGTTGGGGAAATGCATGAGGAAGCACTGTCCAGGGGGAAGTGGACAGGAGTGGTCGAGGCTGACCAGAATGTGTGTTTCCAGTGAAGGCTCACAAACAGGCCAGGCACGGTGGCTCACACCTGTAATCCCAGCACTTTGGGAGGCAGAGGCAGGCGGATCACTTGGGGTCAGGAGTGTGAGACTAGCCTGGCCAACATGGCGAAACCTCACGTCTACTAAAAATACAAAAATTAGCTGGGCATGGTGGCGGGTGCCTGTAATCACAGCTACTTGGGAAGCTGAGGCAGGAGAATCTCTTGAACCCAGGAATGGGGAGGTTGCAGTGAGCCGAGATCACACCACTGCACTCCAGCCTGGGCGACGAGCTGGAAACTCCATCTCAAAACAACAACAACAAAAGAAACAGGCCTGGGCAGTGTCTGCCGGCAATGTCATCAAGAAGACGGCATGTGGCTGTGGCGGAGGCCTCTCGAAGTTCTAATCCCAGTCCCACATTTTCTGACTGTAAGATCCTAAGTAAGTAATTCGACCTCTTTGGTTCTCCTCTTTCTTCCCTAAGAAATAGTGATTGTACAGCCCATTTTCCCTGCCTATGTCCCTTTCCTCCTTGGAGTACAGGCAGACTTCATTTCCCCATCTCCCTTGCATTAGGAGAGGCCATATGACTGAGTTCTAGGCAGTGAAACGTCAGCATGAATCATGCATGCGCCTTCCAGGCCTGGCCCACAGAAACCCCCTTCATGATCCTCCACTCTCTCCCCATGTGGGCTGGATGCAGAGGATCCGAGAGACAATTCTGAGGCCTAGGGGAAGGCAGAGCCACAGACAAAAGGAGCCTGGCACCCCGAATCACCATGTAGATGGCCGCCTGCTGATAACTCGTATTGACCTGTAACATGAGAGAGAAATCACATTCTCCATCATTAGGCCACTGAGTTTGTTTGTTCCAGCAACTGACCTATTTTGATACAATGATATTTTCTGTATAAGGGACTTGTTGGTAAAGATGAAATTACAAAATAGAAAAATCTTCAGAGTCATAATAAATGTTTACTATACCAGGTCATTAAATAAACATTTCTTGAAGCCCTAGTGTTTGGGAGGCGCTTTAGTGAACAAACCAGACAACGTCTGTGCTGTTATACGGATGAAGAAAAAGAGAGAATCGATAAGCATTTCTCTCCTGTAGGACGTAAAGAATGGTTGTGCCACTGACAGCAAGGGTGATGGTAGGAAGTGGGAGAAATTTTCCAGAGAAGAGTGAGGCGATTGGGCTTTAGATATTTGAGGAGACAGTCATATTCCCTCTGTGAACATCACCTGTGAAAGTTTACAGAATATTTGCAAAGATTCATAGGCTTTTTGGCCATGATGACATAAAAAGTCTAGAAAGGCAAGGACACATGGTGTATCGTCTAAAGCCAAGGACACATGGTGTATCGTCTAAAGCCTCTAGTAGAATGTATGCTCTCAGGGTGGGAATGGTTTCTTTCTTTTCTTTTTTTTTTCTTTTTGAGCCGGAGTCTTGCTCTGTCTCCCAGGCTGGAGTGCAGTGGTGCGATCTTGGCTCACTGAAGCTCTGCCTCCCGGGCTCACGTCATTCTGCTGCCTCAGCCTCCCGAGTAGCTGGGACTACAGACGCCTGCCACCACACCTGGCTAATTTTTTATGTTTTTAGTAGAGATGGGGTTTCACTGTGTTAGCCAGGATGGTCTCAATCTCCTGACCTCGTGATCTGCCCACCTCGGCCTCCCAATGTGCTGGGATTACAAGCGTGAGCCACCGCGCCCGGCCCAGGAATGGTTTCTTATCCCATTATTCCCCTGCAGTATCAGGTGTGCATGTGAAGAATGCATTTAATTGAAATGAATTGAGAGCTTCAACTCCTGTGTATTCAAGGTAATATTGTCATTAATTCAAGCAATGTTTATGAAAGTACTTCGTAAATTATTGAACCCTATTCCAGTGCTTCTGCAGGAGGATACATTCTGAGTTATTAACCTCTGTATCTTTTGTCCTCCCTGGTTCTCATCTTTCTCTTCTCCCCATTCAAGCAGCTGACCTGGTGTCCATGCCTCCAGGAGGAATGTTATTCTGCAGGGCCACATTCAGCTGCATCTGCCAGTGTGGCCACACTGGTTGTTTATGGATGGCGGCTGTTCTGATTCGTTGTTTTATCTGGTCTGATTGGTCAGTGCTTGTTTCATATTGGTTATGCAATACTTTGAGTATCACCATTGTAGTTGGAAGGTGTAGAGAATCTGAATTCTTTTTGCTTGTTTCAAATGATTGAGCCCTGATTTGAGAAGGAAAAAGAAAGAAGATTTCAGCATGGAAAAAGAGTCTTCTGGCCCTAAAAATATATAAAGCGAACTTGCCTGAGACTAGAAAGAGAGCCTTTAGCTGAGGAAGAAGATATAAGAAGAGCAGCGGGGCCTGGGGTCTTTGAAGCAGAGGACACCTCTGTCCTGCTTTCTGGGCCTGTAGCCAGGAAAGCAGCAAGAAGCCAGGGAGAGAATTGTCACATGCCTTACCTCAGCAGTCCTGTCCATTGCTAGTTACAGACACTCCTGCATCCACACTTTGCTACAGAAGTAGCAGGTAAACCAGACTCAGAGTGATGTGAACAGAGTAGTGACTATCCCTTAGCAGGGGTGACTGTTGGGCTAATGATCAAGGATCGGACCTCCTTCTGGTGGTCACTACCCAGACAGCTTGGCACTGTGTGAGATTGTAGAACTGTGGCCCAACCTTGTGTGGAAAATAGCAGGGCCGGGCAAGGGTACTCCAAGAAGGACTGGGGCTAAATTTCCCACTAGGCCAGTAGGATGGCAACATGAAATTGAAATAAATTTGTTCAGAACATAAAGTGATATTTCTTTTGAACATGAATTTATGATCATGATTTATGCCAGCAAACTTCTTTGCAATTTATAGCCAGAGGTTTGTTTGCTTCATGATTGAATTTAGAACTTATTTTTCCAAGAGGAAATTTATGTAACTAGAAATAATCACTAGGAGAGAATTTGCATCATTTTTATAATAATAATAATAGTCATCATCATCATCACTATCATCGTCCATCCTTTAAGTACCATACCTTCTTGGTATGCCCAGATATAGCCCAAGCAGTAATAGAAACTGTAGAATTAGAGTCATGAGGGTGATTTGGGGTCCTGTTTGTGCCAGAAGGGGTGTGATGACCTGTTGACCAAGAAGGGGGCAATTGTGAAGGAGCCCTTTTGTTGAAGTGGAGGTCTGTCCGAGTGATCTTTTTCATCTGCGGGAGGTGGGAATCCAAGTTCTTGTGGCTTGTGGGGATGATGATGATCTCTGGACCCATGGGGTTTAAATGGAAGCTTAGCAGTAGGAGAATGCTCATGACCACCAGAGTGAAAAGGATAGCCCAAATGGGAAAAAAGGATAGCCCAAATGGGAAAAAAGGATAGCCCAAATGGGAAAAAAGGATAGCCCAAATGGGAAAAAAGGATAGCCCAAATGGGAAAAAAGAATAGCCCAAATGGGATTTACACCATTGGTGATTCTATATTCCTGGTACAGAACACAGAAAAGTGAATATCATCATGTAACATGCAATGAGAAGTTAGACATTTAACTGGATTTAGATCAATGGCGCCCAGATCTTGGGTTCCACAAATGAATTTGAAAAGTAGAATTTAAAAAAGGGGTCTGAAATTGTCATCTAACCCAGTTGATATTTAAAATATAAACAACTCTCATCTTTCATCATCATTTTACAAAAGGGTCAGAAATACAACTTCAGAGTAAAAGATAGTCCTATAGAAGGATAAATGTTAGATATAAAAAACATTGTTATCAGCCGGATATGGTGGCTCATGCCTGTAATCCCAGCACTTTGGGAAGTCTAGGTGGGCACATCACTTGAGCTCGGGAGTTCGAGACCAGCCTGGGCAACATGGCGAGACCCCATCTCTGTGGAAAAAAAAAAAGAAACATTATTATCCTTATTTTTCTCATTTTAACAGACAGTGGTGAAACTATATTATGGCCTGGAACCCATGTGTGGACCAACGTTGGGGAACTAGTGCCTTATAACTGATTATTATTATTTTTTTTGAGACGGAGTCTCGCTCTGTCGCCCAGGCTGGAGTGCAGTGGCGTGATCTCGGCTTACTGCAAGCTCCGCCTCCTGGATTCACACCATTCTCCTTCCTCAGCCTCCTGAGTAGCTGGGACTACAGGCGTCCACCACCTCACCTGGCTAATTTTTTGTATTTTTAGTAGAGATGGAGTTTCACCCTGTTAGCCAGGATGGTCTGGATCTCCTGACCTCGTGATCTTCCCGCCACGGCCTCCCAAAGTGCTGGGATTACAGGCGTGAGCCACGGCACCTGGCCTTATAATTGATATTCTTGATAGAGGTCTGAGGCTTGATGGTATCGACATCCCTTACTCCCCAAGGCTGAACACTTAACCTCTTCCCCCTCTTCCTTGTTTAGAGTTTAATTTTTAAAAATATCTATAGAGTCATGTTCATGGTGACAACCCTGCTCTTTGTTTCTCTTTCTTTCTTTTTTTAATTTGGGATGTGGATGTTTGGAGTATTTTCAGTTTTGTTTCTGATATAAAAAATTCCATGAAGCAAATCTTTGTACTCATGTAAAAAATAGAACTAAGATTTCTGGGACAGATGTAAAATATAGTTTTGCATCTTATTTATATACATTTATATAATAAATTTGAGGCTAATTTATTCTCCTTAGATTCTGTGCCTAATAATAAAAGCTAGGAATGACTAAGTCTCAGCACTGGAGTCCTGACTGCAAGGAGCATTTTCAAATTCATTCAAGGTTGATTGAATTGGACATGATTTTACTTTTCTTCCAAATCTTGTTTCTCCCCAATTCTTGGAAAAGTATTGTACTTTTTGTGTGATAATAGCAATTGCACTCCTTTCCCCAGTATGGGGCATGCTATCTCTTGTCTTTCTCTTTCTCTCTCTTTCACACACAATCTCTCTTACAGAGCCATAAGAACCAATTACACTATGTGTGTGCAAATGTCACTTAGTCTGGCACTGCTCATGACAAAGTTTGCTTAGACAACCCACCTGAGGGTTGAAGACTTTGCAGATTACGACAAGATCTTTTGGGCTTTTCAAGTCCAAGGCTCCTGCATCATAGGACAAATATACTCTGCAGACTCCATAGACTTTCAAAGGAGAGATAAACCTGTTAGTGTGTGTGTGTGTATGTGTGGTGTATATGTGCACACATGGGGAAGTGAAGATGCCCAACCAGAGGTGTGAACTTCCAGACATTCAGGAAAGGAAGAAGAGCTTTAGAAAAAATAAGAGTAATATGATTAGATATCCCCACCAGTTGTTCAGCAATCTTTCCTTGTCAACACTTTGGGGAAAGTGCAGGTGGTGAAGGGTATCACTCAAGTTGCTGTGGTTTTCTTCATGAGCAGGCACCAGCACTGGGCTTCCCCATGGGTGGTGGTGAGGAAAACCACATCATTGCTGCCTTGCCTTTAGGCCAACCCTTCTGCCCTGGAGACCTGAGTTGCCTGTGCCTAGAAACAATGAAGAATGGTATTGAAGAGGGATTTTTGCAACTTCGGCTAGTCCCTTGGAGGAAAGTGTTGGACAGGAGGGAACCCATATAGCATAAAGATGGGTTTTCATGGACACTGTCAAGGCAAGTGTCTGCTGGCTCTACCGTAAACACAAGGGCTTCAACTGGCTGGCACTCCTGTGCTCCAGAGGCCCCTAACCCCAGCTGTGAAAGATCGACTAGGACAAGAGAACGGCTGTCTGCTAGAAGAAACTGCTAAGCATTGAGGTTCTGAGTACCGTTTGGGAATTGGAGAGACCTGTGTTAATCCTGGCTTCTCCATTTCCTAGTTGTGAGTTTGGGAAAGTTACACAAAATTTCTGAAAGCCAGCCGTTGTAAAATGGGTATAATAATATGTACTCACAGGTGTAGGAAGGCTCTATTATTATTATTATCATTATTATTATTATTACTGAGACAGAATCTCACTCTGTCATCGAGGCTGGAGTGCAGTGGTGAGATCTCAGTTCACTGCAACCTCCGCCTCCTGGGTTCAAGCGATTATCCCACCTCAGCCTCCCAAGTTCCTGGGACTACAGGAGCCTGCCACCACGCCCTGCTGATTTTTGTATTTTTTGGTAGAGGCAGGGTTTCACCATGTTGGCCAGGCTGGTCTTGAACTCCTGCCTCAAGTAATCCGCCTGCCTCTGCCTCCCAAAGTGCCAGGATTACAGACATCACGCCTGGCATTGGAGGGCTCAGTTAAATGAGAGTATGCTGTAAAATGCTTAGCCCCGAGCCTCTTCTCCAGCTTCCATGGTTCACCACGGGGCTTACATTACCCACACCAAACTCATGAAGAGTTAGTTGGGGATGGGGATAGGGGAAGGAGGTGTCTTTTCTGGTGGCCACTAAGCAGAATTCTACAACTGGTTCAGGCTGAAAATTTCCACAACCTGAAAAGGAACTAATATATGATTCCTTCCTTCCAGCAACGAATGATATGTTGTCAAACCTCAGAAAAATCCTCAATGTGAAATCAGAATTAAAATTGTGTGTCCTAAAACTTTCTAGATAATTGCCCTTTGGTAAGTGTTTAAAACTCTAGGCCACCTTTTCCCAAGGAAATGGAGGCAGACACTTGCTTTTCCTTGTCAGTGGCATTATCTTGAGGTTCTGAAATGGCAGTAGTATATGTGACAGTGTTTTGTAAACTGTAGGTCACCATGCAAATACCAGTTATTATTAGCAATAATTTCCTGCAGGTACATGGGTATCAGTTTGTAAATAATCAGGTGAAAAATCTCACAGGACTATACATGAAAAGAAATGGATTTTAATCTCAGCTTGGTTGTGAATGTCGGCAAGACCCTTCATTAGTTGAGCATCAGTTACCTCCTCATTTATCAAATGGGATTTTTGTGGGTGTCAATCAGTTGGAATGAATAAAAATACTTGCTGTGTAGGGTCTTAATAAAAGCTGGTTATAAACATAGGAAAAAAGCTCAATATCACTAATCATTAGAGAAATGCAAATCAAAACCACAATGAGATACCATCTCATGCCAGTCAGAATGGCAATTATTAAAAAGTCAAGAAATAACAGATGCTGGCAAGGTTGTGGAGAAATAGGAACACTTTTACACTGTTGGTGGGCATGTAAATTAGTTCCACCATTGTGGAAGACAGTGTGGTGATTCCTCAAAGACCTAGAACCAGAAATACCATTTGACCCAGCAATCCCATTATTGGGTATATATTCAAAGGAATATAAATCCTTCTATTATAAAGATACATACACATATGTTCACTGGAGCACTATTCACAATAGCAAAGACATGGAATCAACCCAAATGCCCATCAGTGATAGACTGGATAAAGAAAATATGGTACATATACACCATGGAATACTATGCAGCCATAGAAAGGAACAAGATTATGTCCTTTGCAGGGACATGGATGGAGCTGGAAGCCATTATCCTCAGCAAACTAACACAGGAACAGAAAACCAAATACCACATGCTCTCACTTATAAGTGGGAGCTGAACAATGAGAACACATGGACAAAGGGTGGGGAACATCACACACTGGGGCCTCTAGGGGGGTGCGGGGGAAGGGAGAGCATCAGGAAAAATAGCTAATGCATGCTGGACTTAATACTTAGGTGATGGGTTGATGGGTAAAGCAGATCACCATGGCACACATTTACCTGTGTAACCTGCATATCCTGCACATGTAGCCAGAACTTAAAATTAAAAAAATAAAAAATAAATAAAAGCTGGTTATTATTTTTAGTGGTCTTTAATCTGATTCATATGATATATGAAATTATATGAAAATTATATGATTTTATAATATATATGATATATACCTAAACTTAAAACTGAGTTTTTTTTTTTTTTAATTCTTTCCTTAGAAGGGAGGAAGCATGATTCACATAACTTCTCTTGCCTCAGGTTTCCCATCTGCAAATGTGATAAAAATAGTATCTATCTCAGTATCTCGGCTGATCACGGTGGCTCACGCCTGTAATCCCAGCACTTTGGGAGGCCGAGGCGGGTGGATCAAAAGGTCAGGAGTTCAAGACCATCCTGGCCAACACGGTGAAACTTCGTCTCTACTAAAAAAAAAAAAAATTAGCTGGGCATGGTGGTGGTGGCACACGCCTATAATCCCAGCTACTCAGGAGGCTGAGGCAGGAGAATTGCTTGAATCCGAGTGGCGGAGGTTGCAGTGAATTGAGATCGGGCCATTGCATCCAGCCTGGGTGACAGAGCAAGACTCCATCTTGGAAAAAAAAAGTATCTATCTTATAGGGTGGTGGGAGGGCTAATAATTTACCATATATGTAAAGCACTTATAAGAATGCCTGGCAGATAATAAGTGCTCTCAAGATAATTTTTTGGCTGAGACATATTTTACACTCACATTGGGATGTCTGGGAAAATGGTGCCTGGAGCAGTTCCTCACAGAGAAGTCCACATAGTAATTGGCTCGTTTCTCTCCTCTCTAGAACAGGTGGGAACAAAACAGTTTCAGGAACAAAACAGTTTTCAGTTTTCAGTGAAAAGGAAAAAATAAAGCAGCAGATACCTACCATCCAACATATTGTAAAGCACTAGGAGGATTCAAAACCACCAATATGTGCATTTTTCTTATGGATTCTGCCCTCTAAAAATATATAGCACCTAAGTGATAAGGTGAATACCATTTCATTGAAAAGGCTCAAATAATACGAACACAATGAAGCAGGGTGTGAAAAAAAAACACACTTCCTGCACCCCAACTTCTACTTTTCAGAGATTTCACTCATTCAGTTCATGTGTTTTTCCTTCTAGACTTTTCCTAGATATGTACCACATATACAAGTAGACCTAAGTAATTAATATAAATGGGTTAATTTTCTGAATATTGTTCTGTAACCTTTTCCCATAACAATATGTCTTGAAACTCTTTCAAATGCACATGAGTTCAAACATTCTTTGAGCAACTTCACTGTCTTCATTTCTTTACTTGTATGCAGCACAATTGATTTAGTGTTGCATTTTCTGAATGCATGACAAACATCAACCAGCTGCTCTGAAAACAGTTCTGGGTGGGAGCAATTGAGTCCCTGTAGAGTGAGCAGGGAACTGTCTAATTCCAGCCACACCACTGGGTGCGGTGAAGTAGTTTCTCTGAGCCTCAGTTTTCTATCATAGTGCAAGGAGGTTAATATTGGATGATTTGTAATGACACAACCCTCATACGCTCTTGTCTTTCTCTATTTCCTCTTTGGATTGTCCTTCCTTTCTAACAGATATTCACTGCCCCCACACCCTCCAAAAAATTAAAAGACTTGCAGGAGAGCAGTTCTTCCAGGAGAGCAGTATCTGCTGCCTGACTCTTATTCCTCCAAATGCTACAATGGAGGCCTCAGATGAAAAGGCAGCTGGTCCAGTGAGGCAGGTGGAGAGGGGGTGTCGTTCAGTTCCTGCTGCCGGGTTGGAGCCTGGGCCCTCAGACTCCAGCTGGATATTAGTGGAGACTCAACACTCTTGCAGTTCTCTGGACTTGGTCCACTCTGAAAGAGAGAAAGTCATCATTCTCTCCTTTGTACTTCGCAAGGGCTTTGTTGGCTTGTTTTCTGTAGAGCTCGGTATCCTTGAGGGAATCTAAGAGGATGGGACTATCCTTGGTATTGGCCAATGCTGAAGAGACTAGAGAAAGAAGATGGCAGTGTCTCAGTTAAGATTTGAAAATGGCAATGGGGGCTCAGTGGAAGGAAGGACAATAACTTTCATTTTACAGATGGACAGATGGAAGTTTGGGGAATGTAAGTGACTTCTTCACGATGTATCAGTCAACCAGCAACAGAGCTGAACTGCTGATCCTTCCTTCCTTTCCTGTGATGCCCGAGTCTCAGTTGTTACCCCTACTCATGATGCCTCCACCACTGCCACTCATCAAGTGCTAATATTTTTAAAAAGTCCTCCTGTGTTTGCCAAGGAGGAAGAGATATTATCAACATAAAGGTTTGCGCAGAGAGCAGAGAAGATACAGTTCGACCTTTCTTTAAGGCAACCTCCTTCAGCAGTAGCTTGCCTACTGAATTTTTATATATAGAATCATGGTGAAATTTGCCATTAAACAAATTCTGTGATAATTCTTTTTGAATAAGTAAAGAAAAAGAGCATGGAAATTAGTGTCAACACTGTTAGTATAGAGTCCTATCTTCATTGCGCCTTGGCTGTGTTCCCAAGGGCAAGTCATTAAACCTCTTCCAGTCACAATTATTTTATCTCTTAAGTTGACAGTATCATAATCTATATTTTATTGCCTTGTTGAGACATTAAACGAGATAACAGGTATCATTGCTTTGTAAACTGTAGAGTAATTAATGGCATTTAAATGTTGACATCAATACTTACTGAGTGCTAAGAATAATCTGCAAAGTGTGCTACATAGAGCATGTTATTTAATTCTAACAAGAATTCAAAAAGCTAATGATGTTGCTATCTTATTTTACAAGTGATAAAAGTTTAAAAAGTTTGAGTTAACTTCTGCCTTGTGTAATTTTACATAACTCCTAAGTAATGAGGTTCAGATTCAAAATAAAGCAAGTCTGGCTCCAGAGCCTATTTCTCTGTGATGCTACCCTACCTGTCATAAGTCTCTATTTTTATGTCTTGAATTCCTTTAGAGGAAGGTGTACCAGTACCAGTGGAACCTGTCTCCCTTCTGTTCTCTGGAGGGTGAGTAATGAAGTCCATGAGGGCAGGGATCCTTTCTTTCATGTACATCATGGCATTATGAGATGAATACCACTGTATGATTGAATTTATATTAATCAAGAATTAATTGGCAATTTAACAGATTACCACACCACAACTTGTGGTGCAGTCAAAGTTACTCTGAGATCCTGAGATTCATGGGAATGTCTTGTAGCCATTACCTTACATTGTCTGATCACCGGTAAGAAAGAGGCTCTTGAGGCCGGGCGTAGTGGCTCACACCTGTAATTCCAGCACTTTGGGAGGCCAAGGTGGGCAGATCAGTGGAGGTCAGGAGTTTGAGACCAGCCTGGCCAACATGGTGAAACCCCGTCTCTACTAAAAATACAAAAATTAGCAAGGTATGGTGGCATGGCCTGTAATCCCAGTTACTCTGGGGGCTGAGGCAGGAGAATTGATTGAGCCCAGGAGGTAGAGGTTGCAGTGAGCTGACATTGGACCACTGCACTCCAGCTGGGGCGACATAGCAAAACTCCATCTCCAAAAAATCTAAAATTAAAAAAAAAACAAAAGAGGCTCTTGAGGCCTTGCTGAGTCATTGTGTCCTGCCTTCCTCAGGTCAGATGTGAGAGAGCAAAAAGAAGCAACAACCTCCTACTGTCCATTTAAAATGCATTTGGGGTTTCCTTCATCAAAGCTTGTCTCAAAACCTGCATTTTTCTTAGTCAGTCTGTGTGCTGCATCCTGTTGGCACCAAAAATTCTCAGGAGAACCAACGAGAAACTATTTAAAGCATCATGGCCATACCCCGAACATTTTCAAGGGAAAAAGTGGTGAAACTCCTAGGAGTGTGAACCTCTCATTTTCTGGAAATGAAATCTTGAATCTTTGCTTATTCATCTTCATGTTCTCCAGCTGTGTCAGAGAGCCTGGCATTTGAGTACCCACTTCCCACATGCACAATGAAACCCTCTTCCTCAGTGTATGTGCAAGGCACAGAAGCAGACCCGAGCCCTCACACATCCCCTCATAATTCGCAACATATCCCTTGGGCCATTCCTGAAAATAGGACCAGTGTTCATAGGACACAATTACAAGTTCATAGATTCTTTTTTTTTTTTTTGGCTGAAAAGATATCATCAATCTTTTATTTAACGAAGCACTCCCCTTCATTTTGAAGGAAATGATAAATTCAAATTGGAACTTCCTTCTCAAGAAGTGATAAAATAATGTAATATTGATTTAACATACAACCTTCAATAAAAATAAAGTTTATACAATTCACTGGGAAATAAAATGCATGTGGAATTTTATCCTGCTTGTTAACATAATTCTTCATGAATCACAAGTATTATAGCCAAGAACAAAACAACCTAATGAAAAGCTGAATGAATCAGTTTATGGTTACTCTGATTTAAAAAACATTTCACAAGTAAGAGGTAGCTTTCCAAACAAATCCATTTGATGACCATGATCACAACTAGATTTTATTTTAATTTATAAAACAAAAAATGGCTAGACAAGCACATGCTATCAAGAGTCTTCAACCTAGTGGATTCCATTTCATTAAGAAAAAAAAAGAAAACAAGTAGTCCTTAAATTTTCTTAGCTCTGTATAGCATACGTTATATAAAATTAAAGTTTTGCTTCCAAAAATATGTTTCCATGTGGTTGTGGTGTTGTCCAGCACTATTAGGGCCAAAGCACCAAAGACATGAGAAGTTTAACCACTGACTTGTCATTTTTCATAAAAACTAAACGTTTCCTTATAGGTCTGGAGCAAAATCTTCTAGGCATTTTAGTGCTAAAAGTCATTTTAAATTAAGTGTGAAATAAAAGCTACAAAAAGTATGAGTTCTTTCAATACAAAAAGCTGTGTAACTGAAGTTGTGGGCTCCTTTGATATATATAAGCAGTTTCAGTAAAATATTTGCTCAGGTAAGGAAATAGAATTTGTCTGCTGTCATTTAGCATATGTTCCAGTCCATGTCCTGCTTATACCTGCCAGAGCTTCTAAAGAACATTAGAACATTAGAATCTAAAGAACATTAGAATTGATATTTCTAAAGTCTTATTCCTGCTCCCTCTGTCAGATTCTTATACTCATAGACAGTCAGGAGCAGAAGGCCTTAGAGTCCGTGAACTCCAAACCCCTCTTCCTATTTTACAATAAAAAACACTGACGTGAAGGGGTGTTATTAGGTGATTTGCCCAAGGACTCACAGCTGGTCATACTGTTTCATGGGCTCACAGCCCTCCTGAGGTATCTCAAACTGGGTTCCCAGGAATGACTCTCAATAGTATTATTCAAGGTCAGTATCATCTTCATGAATCTCAACGCAAAAGCTGCCCTTTCTCTTCTGCTGTGTTAGCTCAGTCATTGGCTGCCCTGAGTGAGCAGAGTAGATGGAAAGTAAAAACGATAAGAGCATGGCAAAGGTGCCCTGTCACTTAGCATATCAGATGGATGTCTGAAAACAGCTGGCTCACAGTCATTCCAGTGTTTCCTGGATAGGACCGAATAGTCAGATTCTTGCACATCTAAGACTAATACACTGTGATGGTTAGTACTGAGTGTGAACTTGAATGGATTGAAGGATGTAAAGTATTGATCCTGGGTGTGTCTGTGAGGCTGTTGCCAAAGGAGATTAACATTTGAGTTAGTGGGCTGGGGAAGGCAGACCCACCCTTAGTCTGGTGGGCACAATCTAATCAGCTGCCAGCGAATATAAAGCAGGCAGAAAAACGTGAAAAGGCAAGACTGGCCTAGCCTCCCAGCCTATGTCTTCCTCCCTTGCTGGATGCTTCTGCCCTGGAACATTGGACTCCAAATTCTTCCATTTTGAAACCTGGACTGGCTCTCCTTGCTCCTCAGGCTTGCAGACAGCCTATTGTGGGATCTTGTGATTGTGTAAGTTAATATTTAATAAACTCCTATATATATATATCCTATTAGTTCTTTCCCTCTAGAGAACACTGACTAATAAAACACAGCTGTAGTTTCCTGAAAAATGCCAAAAGCAATACGTGAATAGCATGCAGCAGTCCAGAGGTTTTTTTCTTTTTTTTAAATAGAAGTAATATCTACCTTTATATCTTACACGGAATTCTCACTGCTCTCCACATCTTTACAGATGTCCTACCTTTATGTCATTTGATGCGTTAATTTGAATAAATAGCTTCAATGAGTTATTTCCAAATCTTCTTTTTATGTGGTCATGATGTTTCTTCTGCCCCTGAGCTTTAAGAAGCTATCACTAAATGGCAGTGGTGGTTTGGTGGAGGTGTTGAAGTGTTGAAGGGACACGCTGAGAAGTATAAGTGATGACAGCCACATCAAGGCCTCCAGTCTGTACTTGTAGTTGTGTCCTGTTGCCCAGGTCTATTCCTGAACACGAATTTCCTGCTTTGATGTCACTTTGTCCAAAGCTAAATCCCCTCTCTTCTCTTACAAACCAGCTGCCTCTCAATATGTAATTAGTGGTGCCACTGACAAAGACTTCCCTTGTCTTTGTCAGTGGCACCACCAATTACATATTGCCTTAGACTCAGGGGTAAAACATGTAGACCTACCAGATGTCTTACTTGACCTTGCTTTTGTTATCCAGTACCAGGCCCTGAATGGTCTTTCTTGACAATGTCTCTCTTGTCTATTCCTCATTCTCATTGCTCTAATACCCACTGCCCAGGTCTGGCCTTCATTCTCTCACAGCTGCATACATAAAATAGCTTCCTAGTTCATGTCCCTGTCTTTTGCCTCAGTTTCCCCAGGCACACTGAGTCCTCTCCACACCCACCCACTCTCTACGCTAGCTCTTAGAGATAGCTCTGTGCTGATGTATCCTGTGCCTTAACATGTGACAATGAGCCTGGAATGGGACTAATGGTCACTGACTTACTGGTTGAATCCTAAATTCCTGCACATGTGTTTTCTACAATCTACAGTGCCCCCGTCTCTGATACTTTAAGAAGGGTAGAAGGGTGAATTGCTCTGCTTGTCCTCTAGTACTCCTGGTCCGTCCTCCCGATTTCAATTGTCCCACCAAAAGGGAGGGTAGCTTATTTTGGGATAGAAGAGGGAGGCTTCAGTTCTCTCCATAATGTCCATCAACCCCTCAAATCCACTTCAGGTAGGCAAGTAATCTAAAAGTGAAGACAGTAAGCTTGCTTTCCCTGAAGATAAGCCCAGTCTCTCCTCCCATCTGGTGGCATCTCCAGAGCCGACATAGATGCAGCCCCTCTGTGTATATTCAATGGCTCCCTAGCACCCTTCTTCCTGATTCTCTACCCATCTAGAAGTGGTGTGCCATGAATTCACCAGGAATGCCTTTATGCAGACTCTCTTCCTATGCAAATCCTTCCCATGCATCACTACCCAGCTGAAGCCTCCTCCCACACAATCCTAATAGATCCTCCTTCATTAAATTGCCCCAGTACATTTACCATTCCTGTGTTCACTTGAATATTTTAGGGCTCAGAACAGGATACCCCACAGTATGGTGCCTTGGGTGCTGAGCCCATTGAACTGAAAGAAACCAAAAGGAAGCCAAATCTGGCCTCAGAGGCAAGATCTGTCTGACCTGCTCCCACTCTTTGTTCTCCTACTCTCCTGCCTCCCCCAAGGCAAGCCATAGAAATGAGAATTCCTCTTCCCACAGGCGGGTCACAGAAAAGGGAATCCCTCTACCCCAAAGCAGTCATAAAACCTAAAATATGACTCTCACCTTTCATCCAGGCCTTTCTGTGTAGGAGCTGGCCATAAAATAAATTCTCTAACCTACTCTGTCTGATAGCAGGTCCTAAGATCTGCATGACAGATGGGTCCGGCTCCACACCTGGGCGCAGGAAATGCCACACAGAGGGGCCATGGAGAACTGCAACGGAAGGCCTACGGAGTTTCCCTGATAGTCTATTACTATTGGATCTTTTCTTTTTCGTTGGATCACGCTGCTGTCTAGTCTTCATGGAATCTAAGCTTAGCAATGGACAGTTGTCCCTTGGGTCTTTGAGCCTTCATTCTGAAGGCTCTCATGTTATGGAAACTTGGATTAAATAAATATGCTCTGCTTTCTCTTGCTCACTTGTCGTTTGTTGTAGGTAAGTCAGCTGTGACCCTGAGGATGGGTGAGGAAAGGCATTGCACCTTTTGCCCCTACAGTGGATATAGTGTTCTGCATTCACCAAGCCTAAGCAAACTTTTTCATAAAGTTAGACTATATGGAGAGAGGAGTTTTAAAGGTAGGTTAGAGACGTGTGTTTTCCTGTAGTAAATGTGTGTCTTCAAGTTTTACAAACATAGAGGTTGACTTTTTGTTGTTGTTAGGATCTCCAACTTGCTAATTGATTCTCCCTAGAGTCCCTGGAGAAGGGTCAGTGAGAGTCAATGGGGCCCTTGTAGGGGTGGGGTAGGAACATAAGCTTGGCAGTAAGTCCAACCTGGATTCCAATCTAGCTCTGCTACTTACCTATGTGATCCCAAGCAAGACAGGGTCACATAACCTTTCTGAGTCTTAGGTTTGTCACCTGTAAGTGGTGGAAAATCATGATATCATAACAGGGTAATTTTTAGAAGTGAATGAGGTAATATATGTGCAGGACCTGGTGATTAGTTTTTATAAACTACCTCTAATGCTAGGGAAAGGTGTCTAAGAATCCCTGCCTGACTCAAATAGCTTTGGGTTCATAGTCATGGGAGAAAGTAGATTGTAATGGTGAAATGTGTGGAAAACATGTAGAGTGGAAGAGATTTTATGAAGTTCTGAGCAGAGAGGAAGGAAGAGAAGTAGAGATGCAGAAGCTGAACCCTGGGAGGATGGGGAAATGCATGAGGGAGCACTGTCCAGGGGGAAGTAGACAGGAGTGGTCAAGGCTGACCAGAATGTTTGTTTCCAGAGAAGGCTCACAAACAGGCTGGGCGTGGTGGCTCACACCTGTAATCCCAGCACTTTGGGAGGCAGAGGCAGGAGGATCACTTGGGGTCAGGAGTGTGAGACTACCCTGGCCAACATGGTGAAACCCCATGTCTACTAAAAATACAAAAATTAGCTGGGCATGGTGGTGGGTGCCTGTAATCGCAGCTACTCAGGAAGCTGAGGCAGAAGAATCTCTTGAACCCAGGAGAGGGAGGTTGCAGTGAGCCGAGATTGCACCACTGCACTCCAGCCTGGGCGACAAGGGCGAAACTCCATCTCTTCAACAACAACAAAAGCAACAGGCCTGGGCAGCGTCTACCAGCAGTGTCATCAAGAAGACAGCATGTGGCTGTGGCAGAGGCTAATCAAGGTTCTAATCCCAGTCCCACATTTTCTGACTGTAAGATCCTAAGCAAGTAATTTAACCTCTTTGGTTCTCCTCTTTCTTCCCTAAGACATGGTGATTGTACAGCTCATTTTCCCTTCCTATGTCCCTTTCCTCCTTGGAGTACAGGCAGACTTCATTTCCCCATCTCCCTTGCATTAGGTGTGGCCATATGACTGAGTTCTAGGCAGTGAAACGTCAGCATGAATCATGCATGCGCCTTCCAGGCCTGGCCCACAGAAACCCCCTTCATGATCCTCCACTCTCTCCCCATGTGGGCTGGATGCAGAGGATCTGAGAGACAATTCTGAGGCCTAGGGGAAGGCAGAGCTACAGACAAAAGGAGCCTGGCACCCCGAATCACTATGTAGATGGCCGCCTGCTGGTAACCCATATTGACCTGTAACATGACAGAGAAATCACATTCTCCATCATTAGGCCCCTGAGTCTGTTTGTTCCAGCAACTGACCTATTTTGATACAATGATGTTTTCTGTATAAGAGACTTTTTAGTAAACATGAAATTACAAAACAGAAAAATCTTCAGAGTCACAATAAATGTTTACTGTACCAGCTCATTAAACAAACATTTTTTGTATCCCTAGTATGTGGGAGTCACCTTAATGAACAAAGCAAAGTCTGTGCTGTCATAGAATTTATTGGGGATAAAGAAAAAGAGAGAATCAATAAATATTTCTAGCCTGTAGGATTTAAAGAATAGTTGTGCCACTGACAGCAAAGGTGATGGTAAGAAGTGGGACAAATTTTCTAGGGAAGAGCGAGGAGTTTGGGCTTTAGACATTTGAAGAGACACTCCTATTATATTCTGTCTGTGAACATCACCTGTGAAAGTTTATGGAATAATTGCAAACAAGATACATAGACTTTTTAGCCATGATGACATAAAATGTATAGAAAAACAATGATCCATAGTGTTTTGTGCAAAACCTCTAGTATAGAACATATGCTCCTAGCGCAGGAATGGTTTCTTATCCATGGATAAGTTTGGGTGTGCATGGGAAGAATGCACTTAATTGAAATGAATTGAGAACTTCAACTCCTCTGCATTCCAGGTAATATTGTCATTAACTCAAGCAATGTTTATGAAAGTACTTTGTAAATTTTTAAACTCTACTCCATTGCTTGCGTGGGAGGATATATTCTGAGTTATTCACCTCTGTATCTTTTGTCCTCCCTGGGTCTCACCTTTTTCTCCTCCCCAGGACTCACCTTTCTCTCTTCCTCATTCAAGCAGCTGACCTGGTGTCCATGCCTCCAGGGGGAATGTGATTCTGCAGGGCCACATTCAGCTGCATCTGCCGGTGTGGCGACACTGGTTGTTTATGGATGGCGGCTGTTCTGATCGATTGTTGTTTCTGGTCTGATTGGTCAGTGCTTGTTTCATATTGGTTATGCAATACTTTGAATATCACCATTGCAGTTGGAAGGTACAGAGAATCTGAATTCTTTTAGCTTGTTTCAAATGATCGAGCCCTGAGTTGAGACAGAAAAAGAAAGAAGATTATGCAGTGAAAAAAAGAGTCTTCTGGCCCTATAAATAAATAAAGTGAACTTACCTGAGACTAGAAAGAGAGTCCTTAGCTGAGGGAGAAGATATAAGAAGAACAGTGGGGTGAGGGGTCTCTGAGGCAGAGGACACCTCTGCCCTGCTTTCTGGGCATGCAGCCAGGAAGGCTGCAAGATCCCAGGGAGAGAGTAGCCATGTGCCACACCTTGGCAGTCATGTCCATTGCTAGGGTACAGACACTCCTGCATTTACAGTTTGCTACAGAAGTAGCAGATAAACTGGATTCAAAGAGTGATGTGAACAGGGTCCTGACTATCCCTCAGCAGGGACGACTGTTGGACCAATGATCAAGGATCTGACCTCCTGATTCCACTACCTGAACAGCTTGGCAACTGTGTGAGATCCTAGAACTGTGGCCCAACTGTGGAAAGTAGCAGGGCAGAGCAAGGGAACTCCAAGGACTGGGGTTAAATTTCCTGTTAGCCCAATAGGATGGCAACCTGAGATAGAAATTAATTTGTTCTGAACATAAAGTGACATTTCTTGTGCACCTGAATTTATGGTCATGATTCATGCTAGCAAGCTTCTTTGCAATTTATAGCCAGAGGTTTGTTTGCTTCATGATTGAATTTAACTTACTTTTCCTAAAGGAAATTTAGATGACTAGAAACAATCACTAGGAGAGAATTTAGGTCACTTTAATAATAATAATAGTTTAAGCACCATATTTTCTTGCTATGCCCAGGTATAGCCCAAGCGGTAACAGAGACTCTAGAATTAGCATTAAGTCCAGGAAAGAAGGAAATTCTGAGGGGTATAGATTTCCTAAAGTGATATAGTGGTGAGTGACAGAATTGACTACTAATTGGCAGCACTGAGCTCTTTCCTCTCCTTTCCATTTGTTCTATTATCTCAGGTCATGACCTCCCCCATCCATATTTTGCTTCATCCTGAGTATGCAAGTAAGGTGAAAGGAACAGTGATTTTCATGAGTGTTGGTAATTTAATTTATGATTCTAATTCAAACTATTATACATTTTTCCCCATCAAAAGAATTGCATTTTGTTTGGGAAATGTATGTCCAAAAGCCTTGAATGCTTCTGGAAACTCACTCTTGAACTTCCCTGGACATGATTCAGAGACAGATTGAGGGAGGTCAGAATGTCTGGCTTTAGAGGGTTGTTATCATGCAGCAATGGGAAGCTGGGAAAATTGGCTCCAGGAAGTGGTAGCACCTCACCTTTCCTTATGGGAGGGAGTCCGTACACAGATCCAGTTTGCAATGGAAGGCACAGTGTCCTTTACCTTGACTTCGTCCTTCTGAGTGCCCAGGTGGTGGGCCATGGCAATGGCAATGGTGACCTTGGGGACCTTGGCTATAGGGTGGTGGGTTACAGGGTCCATCATCAAAGAAATCACGGCCATGGTGGTGTTGTGCATAGGAACAGTGTCCTTGGAGATGGTGTCCATGGGGATGATGGTCATGAGCATGAAGCTCACTGGAGTTATGATTATGGGAGTAACTTTGGGTTCCAATCGTGCTAGAAGAAACATGGTTGTATCTGGACCCTGAGGGGCAATAGTGGAGGGGCCCCGCCCTTGAAGTGGTTAATGTCCGAGTCAACTTTTTCATCTGCTGGAACTGGGCATCATGTTCATGTGGCTTCTCAGGATGACGATGATCTCTGGATCCTTGGGGCTTATATGGAGGCTTGCCATCAGAGAATGTTCACACCCACCAGGACGGAGGGGATAGGCCAAACGGGGTTGCATGCAATTGATGATCGTACATGTCTGATGAAGGACACAGAAAAATAAATATTATCATGTAACACACAAAGAGAAGCTAGACTTTCAACTTCTAAGAGAAGTTAGACGTTGGATTTAGACCAATGGCACTCAGATTTTGGATTCCACAAATGAATTTGAAAAGTAGGATAAAAAAAGGGTTCTAAGTTGTTATCTAGCCCAATTGATATTTAAAATATAAACAACAACTATCACCTGCCACCATCACTGTTTGACAAAATGAGTGATAAAAGATAACAAAGGTGAGGAAAACCATAGAAACCTCAGAAGCACCATGTGACAGTAAAGAATAGTCCTTAGATGGAATAAATGCTAGATACAAAAATATTACAGGAGGGAGTCAGTACACAGATCCAGTTTGTCTGCAATGTCTGAAAATCCTTGTTTTTCCATTTCAATACAGAGTGGCAAAAGTATATTATGTAATGTCAACCATCTGTAGCCCAACACTGGAAAACTGGAAAACTGGTGATTTATAGCTAATATTTTCGACAGAGGTCTGAGGATGTTGATGGTATCAACATTTCTTACTCCTCAAGGCTGAACACTTAACCTCTTCCATCTCCTCCTTGTTCAGAGTTTAATGTTTAAAAATCTGTGGAGCCATGTTCATAGTGACTTTCCTGCCCTTTCTTTCTTTTCTTTTCTTTTCTTTTTTTTTTTTTAAACTTGGGACATAAATATTTGAATTATTTTCAGTTTTGTTTCTGATATAAAAAATTCCATGAAGCAAATCTTTGTACTCACGTAAAAAATAGAACTAAGGTTTCTGGGACAGATGTAAAATATAGTTTTGCATCTTATTTTATATACATTTATATAATAAATTTGAGCCTAATTTATTCCCCTTACATTCTGTGCCTAATAATAAAAGCTAGGAATGACTAAGTCTCAGTGCTGGAGTCCTGACTACAAGGAGCATTTTCAAATTCATTCAGGTTGATTGAATTGAACATGATTTTACTTTTGTGCCAAATCTTATTTCTCCCTAATTCTTGGAAAAGTTTTTATACTATTGGTGTGATATTAGCATTTGCACTCCTTTCTAAATATTGTTCTGTAACCTTTCCCATAACAGTATGTCTTGAAACTCTTTCAAATGCACATGAGTTCAAACATTCTTTGAGCAACTTCACTGTCCTCCTTTCTTATATGCCTCACGATCGATTTAGTGTTGCATTTTCTGAATGCATGGCAAACATCAACAAGCTGCTCTGAAAACAGCTCTGGGTGGGAGCACTCGAGTCCTTGTAGAGTGAGCGAGGAACTGTCTAATTCCAGCCACACCACTGGGTGTGGTGAGGTAGTTTCTCTGAGCCTCAGTTTTCTATCATAGTGCAAGGAGGTTAATATCGGATGATTTGTAATGACACAACCCTCATATGCTCTTGTCTTTCTCTATTTCCTCTTTGGATTGTCCTTCCTCTCTAACAGATATACACTGCCCCCACACCCTCCAAAAAATGTAAAAAAATTGCAGGAGAGCAGTTCTTCCAAGAGAGCAGTACCTGCTGCCTGACTTTTATTCCTCCGAATGCTACAATGGGGGCCTCAGATGAAAAGGCAGCTGGTCCAGTGAGGCAGGTGGAGAGGGGGTGCCATTCAGTTCCTGCTGCCAGGTTGGAGCCTGGGCCCTCAGACTCCAGCTGGATATTAGTGCAGACTCAACACTTTTGCAGTTCTCTGGACTTGGTCCACTCTGAAAGAGGGAAAGTCATCATTCTCTCCTTTGTACTTCGCAAGGGCTTTGTTGGCTTGTTTTCTGTAGAGCTCGGTATCCTTGAGGGAATCTAAGAGGACGGGACTATCCTTGGTATTGGCCAATGCTGAAGAGACTAGAGAAAGAAGATGGCAGTGTCGCAGTTAAGGTTTGAAAATGGCAGTGGGGGCTCAGTGGAAGGAAGGACAATAACTTTCATTTTACAGATGGACAAATGGAAGGTTGGGGGATGTAAGTGACTTCTTCAAGATGAATCAGCCAACCAGCAACAGAGCTGAACTGCTGATCCTTCCTTCCTTTCCTGTGATGTCCGAGTCTCAGTTGTTACCCCTACTCATGATGCCTCCACCACTGCCACTCATCAAGTGCTAATATTTTAAAGAAGTCCTCCTGTGTTTTTAAAAAGGGAGGAGGCATCGTTAACATAAAATTTTGCCCAGAGAGAGGAGAAGATACAGAATCTTTCTTTAAAACAACCTCCTATAGCAGTAGCTTGCCTATTGAATTTTTGGGTATAGAATCATAGTGAAATTTGTCATTAAAAATTCTGTGATAATTATTTTTTTAAAAAGTTAAAAAAAAAAAGGAGTATGGAAATTAGTGTCAACACTGTTAGTATAGAGTCTTATCTTCATTGCACCTTGGCTGTGTTCCTGAGGGCAAGTCATTAAACCTCTTCCAATCACAATTACTTATTTCGTAAGTTGACGGTATCATAATCTATATTTTATTACCTTGTTGGGAGATTAAATGAGATAACAGGTATCATTGCTTTGTAAACTGTAGAGTAATTCATGGCATTTAAACATTGATGTCAGTATTTATTGAGTGCTAAGAATAATCTGCAAAGTGTGCTACATGGAGCATCTTATTCAATTCTAACAAGAATCCTGAAAGCTAATGCTGTTACTATCCTCATTTTACAAGTGATAAAAGGTTAAAAAGTTTAAGTAACTGCCCTCTTGTGTAATCTTACACAGCTACTAAGTGATGAGATTCATATTCAAACTAAAGCAAGTCTGACCAAGCCTATGTCTCTGTAATGATGTCTGTAATGATGTTCTCCTACCTCTCATAAATCTCTCTTTTTTTTTTTTTTTTTTTTTGAGATGGAGTTTCGCTCTTATTGCCCAAGTTGGAGTGCAATGGTGCGATCTTGGCTCACCATAACCTCTGCCTCCCGGGTTCAAGCAATTCTCCTGCCTCAGCCTCCCGAGTAGCTGGCATTACAGACATGCACCACCACGCCTGGCTAATTTTGTATTTTTAGTAGAGACGGGATTTCTCCATGTTGGTCAGGCTGGTCTCGAACTCCCGACCTCAGGTGATCTGCCAGCCTTGGCCTCCCAAAGTGTTGGGAGTACAGGCATGAGCCAGCGCGTCCGGCCGAATCTCTAATTTTATGTACTGAATTTTCTTAAAGGAAGGTGTACCAGTACCAGGGAAACCTGTCTCCCTTCTACCATCTGAAGAGTGAGTAATGGAGTCCAGGAGGGCAGGGACCCTTTCTTTTGTGTACATTATGGCATTATGTGATGAATACCACAGTATGATTGAATTTGTATTAATCAAGAATTAATTAGCAATTTGACAAATTACCATACCAGAACTTGTGGTGCAGTTAAAGTCAATCACTCTGAGATCCTGAGATTCATGGGAATGTTTTGTAGCTATTACCTTACATTGTCCAATCACCTGTAAGAAAGAGGCTCTTGAGGCTTTGCTGAGTCATTGCATCCTGCCTTCCTCGGGTCAGATATGAGAGAGCAAAAAGAAGCAACATCCTCCTACTGTCCATTTAAAATGCATTTGGGGTTTCCTTCGTCAAAGCTTGTCTCAAAACCTGCGTTTTCTTAGTCAGTTTCTGTGTGCTACTTCCTGTTGGCACCAAAAATCCTCAGGAGAACCAGAGAGAAACTATTTAAAGCATCATGGCCATACCCCAAACATTTTCAAGGGAAAAAGTGGTGAAATTCCTAGGATTGTGAACCTCTCATTTTCTGGAAATGAAGTCTTGAATATTTGCTTGTTCATCTTCATGTTCTCCACTTGTGTCAGAGAGCCTGGCATTTGAGTACCCACCTCCCACACACACAGTGAAACCCTCTTCCTCAGTGTATGAGGAAAGCACAGAAGCAGACCCGAGTCCTCACATGTCCCCTCAGAATTCGCAACATGTCGCTTTGACCATTCCTGAAAATAGAACCAGTGTTCCTAGGACACAATTATAAGTTCATAGATTCTTATACTCATAGATGATCAGGAGCGGAAGGCCTTAGAGTCCATGAACTCCAAACCCCTCTTCTTATTTTACAATAAAAAACCCTGACGAGGAGGGATGTTATTAGGTGATTTGCCCGAGGACTCACAGCTGGTCATGCTTTTTGATGGGACCACAGCCCTGCTGAGGTATCTTGAACTGGGTTCCCAAGAACAACTCTCAAGGGTATCACTCAAAGTCAACATCATCTTCATGAATCTCAAGGGAAAAGTTGCCCTTTCTCTTCCGCTATGTTCACCCAGGCATTGGCTGCCCCAAGTGAATGGAGTAGACGGAAAGTAAGAATGAATAGAACAGTGCGATGGTGCCCTATTTACTTAGCATATCAGATGAACTCCTGGAAACAGCAGGCTCACAGTCATTCCAGTGTTTCCTGGATAGGACCTGGCAGTCAGATTCTTGAACATCTAAGGCTAAATAATACACAGTTGCATTTTCCTGAGGAATGCAAAAAGCAACACATGAGTAGCATGTGGCAGTCCAGTTTTCTTCTTTTCTTTTTTTTTTCCTTTATCTTTTTCTTTTTCTTTCTTTTTTTCTTTTTTTTTTTTTTTTTTGAGACAGAGTCTCACTTTGTCGCCAGACTGGAGTGCAATGGCGCAATCTCAGCTCATTGCAACCTCCACCTCCTGGGTTCAAGCGATTCTTGTGCCTCAATCTCCCAAGTAGCTGGGATTACAAGCACGTGCCAACACTCCTAGCTAATTTTTGTATTTTTTAGTAGAGATAGGTTTTCACCATGTTGGCCAGGATGGTCTCGATCTCCTGACCTCATGATCTGCCCGCCTTGGCCTCCCAATTCTTTTTTTTTTTTTTTAATAAAGGTAATGTCTATGTTTATATCTTACACAGAATTCTCACTGCTGTCCACATCTTTCAGATGTCCTACCTTTGTGTCATTTGATGTGTTAATTTGAATAAATAGCTTCCATGAGTTATTTCCAAATCTTCTTTTTATGTGGTCATGATGTTTCTTCTGCCCTTGAGCTTTAAGAAGTTATCACTAAATGGCAGTGGTGGTTTGGTGGAAGTGTTGAAGGGACACATTGAGAAGTATAAGTGATGACGGCCTCATCAGGGCCTCCAGTTTGTTCTTGCAGTTGTGTCCTCTCACCCTGGTCTATCACTGATCACAGATTTCCTGCTTTGATGTCACCTTGCCCAAAGCTAAATCCTCTCTCTTCTCTTACAAACCAGCTGCCTCTCCACTTCCCTTGTCTTTGTCAGTGGCACCACTAACAACATATTTCCTTAGACTCTGGGTTAAAAAGTGTAAACCTATAAGATGTCTTCCTTGTCCTTGCTTTTGCTATCCAGTACCAGGCCCTTTATAGACTTCTTGGCAATGTCTCTCTTGTCTATTCTTCATGTTCATTGCCCTGAATCCCACTGCCTGTGTCTGGCCCTCATTCTCTCACACCTGCATACATAAAATAGCTTCCTAGTTCATTTCCCTGTCTCTTGACTCAGTTTCCCCAGGCACATTGGGTCCCCTACCCACCTACCCACTCTCTATGCTAGCTCTCAGAAGCAGCTCTGTGTTGATGCATCCCGTGCCCTAATATGTGTCCACGAGCCTGGAATGGGACTAATGGTCACTGACTTACTGGTTGAATCCTAAACTCCTGCACTCTTGTTTTCTACAACCTTCAATACCCCCCTCTCTGATACTTTAAGGAGGGTAGAAGGGTGAATTGCTCTGCTTGTCCTCTGTAGTACTCCTGGTCTATCCTCCTGATTTCAATTGTTCTACCAAAGGGAGGGTAGCTTATTTTGGGATGGAGGAGGGAGGCTTCAGTTCTCTCCATAATGTCCATCAGCCCCTCAAATCCACTTCAGGTAGGCAAATAATCTAAGTGAAGACAGTAAGCTTGCTTTGCCTGAAGATAAGTCCACAGTCTCTCCTCCCATGTGATGGCAGCTCCAGAGCCCACATAGACCTTCTGTAATCCCTCTGTGTATATTCAATGGCTTGTAACAACCCTCTTCCTGATTCCTTGCCCTCCTAGAAGTGGTGTGCCATGAATTCACCAGAAATGCCTTTACCCAGATCCTCTTCCTATTGCATTTCCCACCATGCATCACTGCCTGGCTGATATGGTTTGATTCTGTCCCCACTCAAATCTCATCTTGAATTCTTATGTGTTATGGGAGGAACCAGGTGGGAGGTGATTGAATCATGGGGGCTCTCTTTCCCATGCTGTTCTTATGATAGTGAATAAGTCTCATGAGATCTGATGGTTTTCAAAAGGGAAGTTTCCCTGCACAAGCTCTCTTCTTTTGTCTGCCACCATGTGAGACGTGCCCTTCACCTTCCACTATCACTGTGAGTTCTCCCCAGCCACGTGTAACTGTAAGTTCAATAAGCCTCTTTAATTTTGTAAATTGCCCAGTCTCAGGTATGTCTTTATCAGCAGCATGAAAACAGATCAATACAGTAAATTGGTACTAGTAGAGTGGGGCACTGCTGAAAAGATACCCAAAAATGTGGAAGTTACCTTAGTACTGGGTAACAGGCAGAGGTTGGAACAGTTTGGAGGGCTCAGAAGAAAACAGAAAAATGTGGGAAAGTTTGAACCTTCCTAGAGACTTGTTGAATGGCTTTGCCCAAAATGCTGATAGCGATATGGACAGTAAAGTCCAGGCTGAGGTGGTCTCAGATGGAAATGAGGAACTTGTTGGTAACTGGAGCAAAGGTGACTGTTGTTAGGTTTTAGCAAAGAGACTGGTGGCATTTTTCCCCTGCCCTAGAGATTTGTGGAACTTTGAACTTGAGAGAGACGATCTAGGGCATCGGATAGAAGAAATTTCTTTTTTTAAAATTTTTATTTTACTTTAAGTTCTGGGATTCATGGGCAGAATGTGCAGGTTTGTTACATAGGTATACATGTGCCATGGTGGTTTGCTGTACCGATCAACCTGTCACCTAGGTTTTAAGCCCCACATGCATTAGTTATTTGTCCTAATGCTCTCCCTCCCCGTGCCTCCCACCTCCCAGTAGGCCCCACGGTGTGATGTTCCCCACCCTGTGTCCATGTGTTCTCATTGTTCAACTTACATTCATGAGTGAGAACATGCGGTGTTTGGTTTTCTGTTCTTGTGTTAGTTTGCTGAGAATGATGGGTTCTGGTGAAAGAAATTTCTAAGCAGCAAAGCATTCAAGAGGTGACTTGAGTGCTGTCAAAGGCATTTGGTTTTTTTTTTTTTTCACATGGAGTTTTGCTCTTGTCACCCAGGCTGGAGTGCAATGGCATGATCTCTGCTCACTGCAACCTCTGCCTCCTGGGTTCAGGTAATTTTCCAGCCTCAGCCTCTGGTGTAGCTGGGATTGCAGGCACCTGCCACTGCTCCCAGATCATTTTTGTATTTTTAGTAGAGACGGGGTTTCACCATGTTGGCCAGGCTACTCTCAAACTCCTGACCTCTGGTGATCCACCCGCCTCAGCCTCTCAAAGTGCTGGGATTACAGGCATGAGCCACTGTGCCTGGCCAGCATTTAGTTCTATAAGGGAAGCAGAGCATGAAAGTTTGGAAAATTTGCAGCTTGACAATGCAATAGAGAAGAAAATTCCATTTTCTGAGGAGAAATCCAAGCCGGCTGCAGAGCCGAATGTTAATCCCCAAGAAAATGCGGAAAATGTCTCCAGGGCATTTCAAAGGGCTTCACAGCAGCCCCTCCCATCACAGATCTGGAGGCCTAGCAGGATAAAGTGTTTTCCTGGGTCAGGCCCAGGGTCCCCGTGCTGTGTGCAGCCTAGGGACTTGATACCATGCATCCAAGCCACTCTGGCTATTGCTGAAAGGGGGCCAATGTAGAGCTTGGGCTGTGGTGTCAGACGGTGGAAGCCTCAAACCTTGGAAGCTTCCATGTGATGTTGAGCCTGCAAGTGCACAGAAGTCAAGAATTGGGGTTTGGGAACTGCAATCTAGATTTCAGACGATGTAAGGAAATGCCTGGATGTCCAGGCAGAAGTTTGCTGCAGGGGTGGGGCTCTCATGGAGAACCTCTTCTAGGGCAATGCAGAAGGGAAATATGGGGTCAGAGCCCCCACACAGAGTCCCTACTGGGACACCACTTAGTGGAGCTGCGAGAAGAGAGCCACCATCCTAAAGACCCCAGAATGGTAGATCCACTGACAGCTTGCACCGTGTGGCTGGAAAAACCACAGACACTCAATGCCAGCCCATGAAAGCAGCTGGGAGGGATGTTGTACCCTGCAAAGCCACAGGGGCAGAGCTGCCCAAGACCATGGGAACCTACCTCTTGCATCAGCGTGACCTGGATGTGAGATATGGAGTCAAAGATCATGGAGCTTTAAGATCTGACTGCCCTGTTGGATTTTGGACTCGCATGGTGCCTGTAGCCCCTTTGTTTTGGCCAATCTCTCCCATTTGGAATGAGTGTATTTACCCAATGCCTGTAACCCCATTGTATCTAGGAAGTAACTAACTTACTTTTGATTTTACAGGCTCATAGGCAGAAGGGACTTGCCGTGTCTCAGATGAGACTTTGGACCTTGAACTTTTGAGTTGATGCTGAAGTAAGTTAAGACTTTGGGGGACTGTTGGGAAGGCATGATTTGTTTTGAAATGTGATCACATGAGATTTGAGGAAAGCCAGGCGCAGAATGATATGGTTTGGTTCTGTTTCAACCCACATCTCATCTTGAATTCCCATGTGTTGTGGAAGGGACCCAGTGGGAGGTGATTGAATCATGGAGGCAGGCCTTTCCTGTGCTATCCTCATGATAGTGAATAAGTCTCATGAGATATGACGGTTTTAAAAAGGGGAGTTTCCCTGCACAAACTCTCTTCTCTTGTCTGCTGTCATGTGAGGCATGCCTTTCACCTTCCGCCATGATTGTGAGGTCTCTCTAGCCATGTGGAACTGTAAGTCAATAAACCTCTTCCTTCTGTAAATTGCCCAGTCACAGATATGTCTTTATCAGCAGCGTGAAAACAGACTAATACATTGGCTGAAGGCTTCTCCCATGCAATCCTACTAGATCTCCCTTCATTAGATGGTTCCAGTACATTTACCACTCCTGTGTTCACTTGAATATTTTAGGGCTCAAAAAAGGATACCCCACAGTATGGTGCCTTGGCATGCTGAGCCCATTGAACTGAAGGAAACCAAAAGGACCTCAGAGGCAAGATCTGTCTGACCTGCTCCCACTCTTTGTTCTCCTACTCTCCTTTCTCTCCCAAGGCAAGCCATAGAAACTAGAATTCCTCTTCCCACAGGCAGGTCAGAGAAAAAGGAATCCCTCTGCCCCAAAGCAGCCATAAAACCTAAAATATGACTCTCACCTATCATCCGGGACTTTCTGTGTAGGAGCTGGCCATAAAATAAATTCTCTAATCTACTCTGTCTGCTAGTAGGTCCTAAGATCTGCATGACAATTGGGTCCTGCACCGTAAGTGGGAGCAAGAAATGCCACAGAGGGGCCGTGGAGAACTCCAACTGAAGGCCTTGTGGGGTTTCCTTGATAGTCTATTACTATCAGATCTTTTCTTTTTTGTTGGATCACGCTGCTGTCCAGTCTTCATGGAATCTAAGCTTAGCAATGGACAGTTGTCCCTTGGGTCTTTGGGCCTTCATTCTGAAGGCTCTCATGTTATGGAAACTTGGATTGAATAAATAAATATGCTCTGCTTTCTCTTGCCTACCTGTCGTTTGTTGTAGGTAAGTCAGCTGTGGCCCTGAGGATGGGTGAGGAAGGGCGTTGCACCTTTTGCCCCTACAGTGGATATGGTGTTTTGCATTCACCAAGCCTAAGCAAACTTTTTCATAGTGTTAGACTATTTGGAGAGAGGAATTTTAAAGGTAGGTTAGAGACATGTGTTTTCCTGTAGTAAACGTGTGTCTTCAAGTCTTACAAACATAAAAGATTGAAGTTTTGTTGCTGTTAGGATCGCTTGCCAATCTAATTTGCCAACTGATTCTCCCTGGAGAAGAAGGGGCAGTGGGAGCCAATGGGGCTATTGTAGGGGTGGGGCAGGAACATGAACTTGGCAGTAAGTCCAACCTGGATTCTAACAGAACTCTGCTACTTACCTATGTGATCCCAAGGAAGACAGGGTCACATAAAGTTTCTGAGGCTTAGGTTTCTCACCTGCAATAGGTGGAAAATCATGATATCTTAACAGGGTGTTTTTGAGGAGTGAATGAGGTAATTATTCACTCCTGTGCAGGACCTGGTGATTAGTTCTTATAAACTATCTCTAATACTAGGGAAAGGTGTCTAAGAATCCCTGCCTGACTCAAATAGGTTCAAGTGCATAGTCACAGAAGAAGGCAGATTTTAATGGGGAGTTGTGTGGAAAATATGAAAAATGGAAGAGATTTTGTGAAGTTCTTAGGTTGAGAGAAAGGAGGAGAAACAGAAATGTGGAAGCTGAACACTGGGAGGATGAAGAAATGCATAAGGGAGCACTGTCCAGGGGGAAGTAGACCAGAATGGTAGTGGCTGACCAGCAAGTGTTTCCAGTGAAGACTCAGAAACAGGCCTGGGCACCATCACCGGCAGTGTCATCAAGAAGACGGCATGTGGCTGTGGCAGAGGCCAATCAAGGTTCTAATTCCAGTCCCACATTTACTGACTGCAAGATCCTAAGCAAGTAATTCAACCTCTTTGGTTCTCTTCTTTCCCTAAGAAATGGTTGATTGCACAGCCTATTTTCCCTACCTATGTCCGTTTCCTCCTTGGAGTACAGGCAGACTTCATTTCCCCATCTCCCTTGCATTAGGTGTGGCCATATGACTGAGTTCTAGCCAGTGAAATGTGAACATAAATCATACATGCGCCTTCCAGGCCTGGCCCACAGAAACCACCTTCATGATCCTCCACTCTCTCCCCATGTGGGCTGGATGCAGAGGATCCAAGGGACAATTCTGAGGTCAAGGGGAGAGCAGAGCCCCCAGACAAAAGGAGCCTGGAACCCTGAATCACCATTTGGATGGCCATCTGCTGAGAACCCATGTTGACCTGTAACATGAGAGAGAAATCAAATTCTCCATCATTAGGCCACTGAGTTTGTTCCAGCAACTGGCCTATTCTGATACAGTGATATTTTCTGCATGAGAGAGCTGTTGGTAAAGATTAAATTACAAAATATATTAAACAACTTAATTTTAATTTTTATTATTTATTTATTTATTTGGAGACAGAGTCTTTCTCTGTTGCCCAAGTTGAAGTGCGGTCATGGGATCTTGGCTCACTGCAACCTCTGCCTCCCGGGTTCAAGTATTTCTCCCACCTCAGCCTCCTGAGTAGCTGAGACTACAGGCGTGAGCCACCATGCCCAGGTAATTTTTGTATTTTTTGGTAGAGATGGGGTTTCACCATGTTGGCCAGTTATCCACCTGTTTCAGCCTCCCAAAGTGCTGGGATTATAGGCGTGAGCCACTGTGATCGGCCGTATCTTCAGACTCATAGTAAATGTTTAATGTACCTGCTTATTATACAAACATCTCTTAAACCCTTATTGTGTGGCAAGTGCTTTAATGAACAAAGCAAACAAAGTGTTTTCTGTTATAGCATAAATTGGGGATGAAGAAAAAGGGAAAATCAATAAATATTTCTAGCCTGAAGGATTTTAAGAATGGTATTGCCACTGACAGATGTTAGGAAGTGGGAGAGCTTTTCTGGAGAAGAATGAGGAGTTTGGGCTTTAGACATTTGAAGAGGCATTAATTATGTTGCTTCTGTGAACATCACCTTTGAAAGTTTATGAAATATTTGTAAACAAATATTGACACACTTTTTAGCTGGGATGACATAAGAAGCCTAGAAAAGCAGCCGGGCGCGGTGGCTCACGCCTGTAATCCCAGCACTTTGGCAGGCTGAGGCAGGTGGATCATGAAGTCAGGAGTTCGAGACCAGCCTGGCCAATATGGTGAAACCCTGTCTCTACTAAAAATACAAAAATTAGCCAGGTGTGGTGGCACAAGCCTGTAGTCCCAGCTGCTCGAGAGGCTGAGGCGGGGGAATCACTTGAACCCAGGAGGTGGAGGTTGCAGTGAGCTGAGATCGCGCCACTGTACCCCAGCCTGGGCGACAGAGCAAGACTCTGTGAAAACAAACAAACAAAAAGAAGTCTAGAAAAGCATGATGTATTGTCTAAAACCTCTAGTAGAACGTACCGTCCCAGGGTGGGAATGGTTTCTTATCCCATTATTCCCTTGCAGTGTCGGGTGTGCATAGGAAGAATGCACTTAACTGAAGTAAACTGAGAGCTTCAACTCCTCTGTATTCCAAGGAATATTTTCATTAACTCAAGCAAAGTTTATGAAAGTACTTTGTAAATTATTGGACCCTACTCCAGTGCTTCTGTGGGAGGATACATTCTGAGTTATTAACCTCTGTATCTTTTGCCCTCCATGGGTCTCACCTTTCTCCTCTCCCTGTTCAAGCAGCTGACCTGGTGTCCATGCCTCCAGGAGGAATGTCATTCTGCAGGGCCACATTCAGCTGCACCTGCCAGTGTGGTCACGCTGGTTGTTTATGGATGGCAACTGTTCTGATAGGTTGTTGTTTCTGGTCTGATTGGTCAGTGCTTGGGTCATGTTGATTATGAAATACTTTGAGTATCACTATTGTAGTTGGAAGAGAGACAGAATCTGAATTCTTTTAGTTTGTTTCAAATGATTGAGTCCTGATTTGAGGAGGAAAAAGAAAGAGGAGTACAGTGTGGAAAAAGTCTTCTGGCCCTAAAAATAAATAAAGTGAAGTTACCTGAGACTAGCAAGAGAGTCCTTAGCTGAGGGAGAAGGTATAAGGAGAAGAGTGAGGTAAGGGGTCTCTGAGGCAGAGGAGACCTCTGCCCTGCTTTCTGGGCATGCAGCTGGGAAGACAGCAAGATCCCAGGGAGAGAGTAGCCGTATGCCATACCTTGGCAGTCATGTCCATTGCTAGTGTACAGACATTCCTACACCCCCAGTTTTCTACAGAAGTAGCAGATAAATCAGACTGAAAGAGTGATGTGAACAGGGTTGTGACTATCCCTGAGCATGACAGCTATCACTCATGATGATGATCATTGGACCAACAGTCACCCTGGCTGAGGGATAGTCACTATCCTGCTTCCTACCACCTGGACAGCTTGGCACTGTGTGAGATTCTAGAACTGTGGCCCAACTTTGTGTGGAAAGTAGCAGGGCAGGAAAAGGGGACTCCAAGAAGGACTGGGGTTAAATTTCCCACTAGGCCAGTAGGATGGCATCCTCAAATAGAAATTAATTTGTTCTGAGCATAAAGTGACATTTCTTGTGCACATTTCATGATTCATGCTAGCAAGCTTCTTTGCAATTTATAGCCAGAGGTTTGTTTGCTTCATGACTGAATGTAGAACTTATTTTTCCAAAAGAAAATTTAGATGCCTAGTAATAATCATTAGGAGAGAATTTAGGTCACTTTAATAATAATAAATAGGGGGAGGGTGGGAAGCAGGAGAGCATTTGGAAAAAGAACTAGAGCATGCTGGGCTTAATACCTAGGTGATGGGTTGATAGGTGCAGCAAAGCACCATGGCATGCTTTTACCTATATAACTAACCTGCACACCCTGCACATGTGCCCTGGAACTTAGAAAATAAAATGAAATAAATGATAACAATAGTTTCAATACCATACTTTATTGGTATGCCCAGGTATAGCTCAAGCAGTAACAGAGACTCTAGAATTAGAGTTAAGTCCAGGAAAGAAGGAGATTCTGAGTGGCATAGATTTGCCTCAAGTGATGTAGTGGTGAGTGACAGAATTAACTACTAATTGGCAGCACTGAGTTCTTTCCTCTCCTTTCCATTTGATCTCTCTTCTCAGGCCATCTCTTTTCCCATTCACATTTTGCTGCATCTTCAGTATGAAAGTAAGTCAAAAAGAACTGTAATTTTCACAATTACTGGTCATTTTATGTATGATTCTAATTCAATGTATTCATTTTCCTCTTCAAAGGAATCACGTTTTATTTCGGAAATGTATGTGTAAAAAACGTGGAAACTTGTGGAAACTCACTCTTGAACTTCCCTGGACATGATTCAGAGACTGATTGAGGAAAGGGCTGAATGTCTGGTTTTCGAGGGTGTTTGTGGTGCGGCAATGGGAAGCTGGGAAAATTGGCTTCAGGAAGTGGCAGCACCTCACCTTTCCTTAGAGGAGGGAGTCGGTACACAGATCCAATTTGTCTGCAATGGAAGGGACGGGGTCCTTTACCTGGGCCTCGCCTTCTTAAGTGCCCAGGTGGTGGGCCGTGGCCATGGCAACAGTGACTTTGGTTATGGGGTGGTGGGTCACAAGGTCCATAGTCTTGGAAATCATGGCAGTGGGGATGGTGTCCATGGGGATGGTGTCCATGGGGGTGGTGTCCATGAGGGTGGTGTCCATGGGGGTGGTGTCCATGGGGATGCTGTCTATGGGTATCATGTTCATGAGGATGGTGTACATGGGGCCGGTGTCCATGGGGATGTTGTTCATGGGAATGATGCTTATGGGGATGAAGGTCACTGGAATTATTATTATGAGAATGTCTTTGGGCCCCATTTGTGCCAAAAGTGGCATGTTGACAACTTGAGCAGGACATGGGCAATAGTGGAGGAGGGCCGTGTGAGTGATCTCTTTCATCTGGAGGAGGTGGGGGTCCACGTTCATGTGGCTTGTGGGGATGATGATGATCTCTGAATCCATGGGGCTTGAATGGAGGCTTGGTGGTAGAAGAATGCTCATGCCCACCCCCGTGGAAGGGATGTCCCAAATGAGGCGGTACACCATAGATGTTCTCATGTTCCTGGAAAAGGTCACAGAAAAGTGCCTATCATCATGTAACATAAAAGAAGATGTTAGATACTTGACTTGATTTACACCAGTGGCTCCCAGATCATAGATTCCACAAATCAATTTAAAAAGTATTATGAAAAAAGATTCTCAAATCGTTATCTAGCCCAGTTGATATTTAAAATATAAACAACTATCATTTACCACCATCATTGTTTCACAAAAGAAACGATTTTTTTTCTGAGACTGAGTCTCGCTCTGTCACCCAGTCTGGAGTGCAGTGGTACAATCTCTGCTCATTGCAACGTCCACCTCTCAGGTTCAAGCAATTCTCCTGCCTCAGCCTCCCAAGTAGCTGGGACTACATGCCCAAGCCACCATGCCCACCTAATTTTTTTTTTCTTTTTTTGAGACAGAGTCTCACTCTTTTGCCCAGGCTCCTAATTTTTGTATTTTTAGTGAGACAGTTTTCACCATGTTGAACTGCTTGTTTCAAGTAATCCACCCATCTCAGCCTCCCAAAGTGCTGGGATTACAGGCATAAGCCACCACGCCCAGCCTGGCATGAAATTTTGATTAAAAAAAAAAAAAAGAGCCAGAAACACAATATCAGAGTAAAGGATTGTCCTTTAGATGGATAAATGTTAGATATAAAAAACTTCATTATCCTCATTTTTTTTTTCATTTTCACTACACAGAGTGGTGAAACAATATTATGACCTGGTACCCATCTGTAGACCAACACTGGAAAACTAGTGCCTTATAACTGATATTCTTAACTGAGGCTTGATGGTATCAACATCCCTTACTCCTAAAGGCTGAACACTTGACCTCTTCTCTCTCTTCCTTGTTCAGAGTTTAATTTTTAAAAAATAGCTACAGAGGCCGGGCGTGGTGGCTCACGTCTGTAATCCCAGAACTTTGGGAGGCTGAGGCAGGCGGATCACCTGAGGTCGGGAGTTCGAGACCAACCTGACCAACATGGAGAAACCCCTTCTCTACTAAAAATGCAAAATTAGCCAGGCATGGTGGCACATGCCTGTAATCCCAACTACTCAGGAGGCTGAGGCAGGAGAATCACTTGAACCCAGGAGACAGAGGTTGCGGTGAGCCGAGATGGCACCATTGTACTCCAGCTTGGGCAATAAGAGCAAAACTCCTTCTCAAAAAAAAAAAAAAAAAAAGACAGAGCCACGTTCATGGTGACAATCCTGCCCTTTGTTCCTTTTTCTTTTTTTTAAACTTGGGATTGGATGTTTGGATTATTTTAAGTTTTGTTTCCAATATGAAAAATTTCATAAAGAAAATCTTCATACTTATGTAAAAAATAGACCAAAGATTTCCGAGACAGTTGCACAATATGGTTTTGCATCTTATTTTATATACATTTACATAATAAATTTGAGGCTGATTTATTCCCCTTAGATTCTGTGCCCAATAATATAAGCTTAGGAATGACTAAGTCTCAGCACTAGAGTCCCGACTACAAGGAGCATTTTCAAATTCCTTCAAGTTTGGTTGAATTGGACATGATTTTAATTTTCTGCCAATTGTTACCCCTCTCCAATTCTTGGAAAAGTTTTCATACTTTTTGTGTAATCTGGCAATCGCACTCCTTTCCCCAGTTGTGGGATACTCTCTGTATCTTTTTTCTTGCATGTTTGTCTGTCTCTCTCTTTCTGTCTCTCTCTGTCTCTGTCTCTCTCTCTCTCTCTCTCTCACACACACACACACACACATAGAGCTTTAGGAACCAACAACACTATTTGTGTACATATGTCACTTAATCTGGCACTGCCATGACAAAGTCTGCTTAGATAACCCACCTGAGGGTCGAAGATTTTGCAGTTTATGACAAGGTTTTTCGGGCTTTCCAAGTCCAAGGCTTCTACATCATAAAACAAATCTGCTCTGCAGAATCCAAAGACCTGCAAAGGAATGAGGAGCTGTCCAGGTGTTGTGAAGATGACCAGCCAGAGTTAGCTTCCAGACATTCAGAAAAGGAAGAAGTGCTTTAGAAAAATCAGGGTAATATGATCAGATATTCCCACCAGTCGTTCAGCAATCTTTCCTTGTTAACACTTTGGGGAAAGTGCAGGTGGTGAAGGGTATCACTCAAGTTGCTGTGGTTTTTTTCATGAGCAGGCACCAGCACTGGGCTTCCCCATGGGTGGTGGTGAGGAAAAACCACATCATTGCTGCCTTGCCTTTAGGCCAACCCTTCTGCCCTGGAGATCTGAGTTGCCTGTGCCTAGGACAATGAGGAATGGTGTCAAAGAGGGATTTTTGCAACTTCAGCTGGTCCCTTGGAGGAAAATGTTGGACAGGAGGGCATCTGTATAGCATGAAGATGGGTTTTCATGGACATTGTCAAGGCAAGTGTCTGCTGACTCCACCCAGGTACAAGGGCTACAGTTGGCTGGCACTCCTGTGCTCCAGATGCTCCTAAACCCACCTGTGAAAGATCGACTAGGACAAGAGGATGGCTGTCTGCTAGAAGAAATTGCTAAGCATTGAGGTTCTGAGTACAGTTTGGGAATCAGAGAGACCTATGTTAATCCTGGCTTCTCCATTTCCTAGTTGTCTGAGTTTGGGAAAGTTACAAAAGATTTCTGAAAGTCAGCCATTGTAAAATGGGGATAATACTATGTACTCACAGGCTGTGGGAGGGATTAATTAAATGAGAGGATGCTGTAAAACACTTACCCCTGAGCCTCCTCTTCAGCTCTGGGTTTACATTATCCACACCAAGATCATGAAGGGTTTGCTAGCCATAGGAGTAGGGGAGGGAGGTGTCTTTTCTGGCGGCCACTAAGAAGGATTCTAGACCTGGCTCAGTGTGGATATTAGAACAGCTAACAAAGGTACTAATGGATGGTTTCTCCCTTTTGACCAGGGAGAATGTGTTGTTAAACCTCAGAAAAATCCTGGATTTGGCATCATAATTAAAATTCCATTTCCTAACACTCTCTAGCTAAGTGCCCTTAGGTAAGTGGTTTTAATTTTAGGTCCCCTTGTCACAGGGAAATGTAGGCAGATACTTGCTTTTCCTTGTCAGCAGGATTTTCATGAGGCTCTGACCTGGCAATAACAGATGTGGAGGTGTTTCTTTAACTGTAGGTCACCATGCAAATGCCAGGTGGTATTAATAATGACTTCCGGCAGGTACATGGGAATCTATTTGTAAATGATTCGAGGAAAAATCCCACTGGACTTTCTATGAGAATAACTAAGTTTTAATCTCAGCTTGGTTGTGAACATCGGCAAGACCTTTCCTTTGCTGAGCTTCAGTTACCTCCTCATTTGTCAAGTGGGATACCTGTGAGTGTGATGATGTGGAATTAATAATACCACTTGGTGTAGGGTCTTAGTACGAGTTGCTATAGTTCTAACTAAGCCTTTAATCCTAATGAGTTAGAAACTTAGTTTTAAGTTTAGGTATATATCATGTATATTATAAAATCATGTACTTATGGTTTGCTTATGTGCTCTGTGCCTCAGTTTCCCTATCTGTTAATTTGGGATAAAAATAGTATCTATCTCATATGGTAGTGTGAGGGTTAATAAGTTATCATAGGCCGGGCATGGTGGCTCACGCCTGTAATCCCAGCACTTTGAGAGGCCGAAGTGGGTGGATTACCTGAGGTCAGGAGTTTGAGAGCAACCTGACCAACATGGTGAAACCCCATCTCTACTAAGAATGCAAAAATTAGCCGGGCGTGGTGGTGCATGCCTGTAATCCCAGTTACTCAGGAGGCTGAGGCAGGAGAATCACCTGAACCCGGGAGGCGGAGGTTGCAGTGAGCCGACACCGTGCCATTGCACCCCAACCTGGGCAACAAGAGCGAAACTCCATCTCAAAAACAAAACAAAACAATAAGTTATCCGATGTGTAAATCATGTAGAAGAGTGCCTGGCAGGTGCTAAGTGCTTCCCAGATGATACTTTGTATTTCACAGACATTTCTTCCTCCTTCTCCTCCTCCCCATTTTCTCCTTCTCCTTCCTCTTCTCCTTCTTCTCCTTCTCCTTCTCCTTCTTCTTCTCTTTCTTTTTTCTCTGTGACTCTAGTCAACGATCACAGACATTTCTTATACTCACATTGGGGTGTCTGGGGAAATGGTGTCTGGAGCAGTTCCGCACAGAGAAGTCCACGAAGTAACCGGTTCCTTCCCCTCCTCTCTAGAACAGATGGGATCAAAATGGTTTCAAGAACAGAGAAAGAAAAAGGAAAAGAAAAGCAGTAGATAACTACCATTCAATATTTTTTAAGGCAGTATGAGAATTCAAAATCACCAGTATGTGTCATTTTTTAAAACGGTTTCTGCCTTTTAAAAATGTGTCACCTAAGTGATAAGGTGAATACCATTGCACTGAAAATGTTCAAATAATAAATTCATGATGAAGTAGAGTGTGAAAAATCACCCCTCCTGCACTCCAGCTTCTTCCCAGAGTTTTCATTCTCATTTATTTGATGTGTTTCCTCTTCGAGTGTTTTCCTAGATGTGTTACACATACACAGGTAGATCTAAGTGTTTCTTATAAAAGGGTCCGTAGTCTAAGTCCTGTTCTATAACCTGCATTTTCCTGTACCAATATGTTTTCAAACTCCAGTGTGCATGAGTCCAAACATTCTTTGAGCAACTGCATGGTACTCATTTCCTCACTTGTATGCAACACAATCTATTTAACGCTGCATTTTCTGAATGCATAGCAAATGTCAACCAGTTGCTCTACAAGACAGCTCTGGGTGAAAGCACTTGGGTCCTTGCAGAGAGAGCAGGGAACCGTCTAACTATAGGCACATTACTGGGTGTGGTGAGGTAGTTTCTCTGAACTTCAGTTTTCCATCATAGTACAAGAAGGTTAGTATTGGATGATTTTGTAATGACACAACCCTCATATGTTCTTTCTTTCCCTGTTTCCTCTTTAGATTTTCTCCCTCTCTGTCAGACATCCAGTCCCCTACCCACCCTTTAAAAATAAAAGTGTTTGAGGAAGTCAATTTTTTGGTATTTTTTTAATACCTGCTGCCTGTCTTTTATGGCCCCAAAAGTGACAAATTAAAAGGCAGCTGATCAACTGAGGCAGGTGGAGAGGGTGTGCCGTTCAGTTCCTGCTGCCAGGTTGGAGTCTGGGCCTTCAGACTCCAGCTGAACCTTAGTGGAGACTCACCACTCTTGCAACTCTCTCGATTCGGTCCACTCTGAAAGAGGCAAAGTCATCATTCTCCTCTTTGTACTTCCCAAGGGCTTTGTCGGCTTGTTTTCTGTAGCGCTCAGTATCCTCAAAGAAATCTATGAGGACCGGACTATCTTTGGTATTGGCCAGTGCTGAAGAGACTGGAGAAAGAAGATAGCAGTGTCACAGTAAAGGGCTGGAAATGTTAATGGTGGCTTTGTGGCAAGAATGACAATAACTTTCATTTTAAGGATGGGCAAATTGAGGGTTGGAAGAGCTAAGTAACTGCTTCAAGATCAATCAGCCATTTGGCAACTGAACTAAACTGCTGATTCTTCCTTCGAGTCTTTCTGATCCCCATGTCTATGTTGTGACCCCTACTCATGATGCTTTCACCAGTACCACTGATAAAGTGCTAACATATATATATATAAATATGACAACTACGACATTTGTTAATATATAAATATATGTTACCTATTATATAATATCTATTATATATTTATATATTATATAATATATTGTATGTTTTTATATTATATAATATATCATATATTTATGTATTAATATGATATATATATATATTAACATATATATTAAATAATAGAGATGGGGTTGAGTCACATTGCCCAGGCTAGTCTCAAACTCCTGGGCTCAAGCAACCCTCTGGCCTCAACCTCCCAAAGTGCTGGGATTATAGATGTGAGCCACTGCCCTAGGCCACTAATATTTTAATAAGTTCTTCCTGTTGTTGCCAAGGAGGAAGACAGAGCATTAACATAGAATTTTGCCCAGAGAGAGGAAAAGATACAGATCATCCTTTATTCAATGCAAACTCCTGTAGCAGTAGCTTGCATTTTTGTATATAATATCATATTTGGACTTGCTATTTTAAAAAGGAAACCTGTGATAATTCTTTTTGAAAATGTAAATTAAAAGGGTATGGAGGCCGGGCATGGTGGTTCACACCTGTAATCCCAGCACTTTGGGAGGTCAAGGTGGGCAGATCACCTGAGGTCAAGAATTTGAGGCCAGCCTGACCAACATGGAGAAACTCCATCTCTACTAAAAATACAAAATTAGTTGGATGTGGTGGCATATGCCTGTAATCCTAGCTACTTGGGAGGCTGAGACAGGAGAATTGCTTGAACCCGGGAGGCAGAGGTTGCAGTGAGCCAAGATCACACTATTGCACTCCAGCCTGGGTAACAAGAGCGACACTCTGTCTCAAAAATAAAAATAAGTAAATAAATAAGCTATGGAATTTAGAGTTAATACTTCTGGGATAGTGTCACATCTTCACAATATCTTGGCTTTGTTCTCAAGGCCAAGTCATTTAACCTCTTTGAGAGTCAATGAGTCAATTATTTTGTCTTAAATAGAAAGTGTCATAATCTTTACTTCATAGTCCCAAGACTTTACTTCCTCCCAAGACTATACATACAACTGGCAGATGATGACTCAAGCTAAAGCAAGTCTGACTCCAAAGCCTATATCTATAATGATGCTAACCTACCTCTCCTAAATCTCTATTTTTATGTGTTGAATTTCTTTAAAAGAAGGTGTACCAGTACCAGGGAAACTTGTCTCCCTTCTATTCTCTGGAGAATGAATAATAATGGAGTCTATGAAGGCTTTTCTTTCATGTACATCATAGATGTACATGAATACATCTGAATATATATGAATACATATGTACATAGATGAGACAAATACCACTGTATGATTGAATTTGTATTAATCAAGAATTAATTAGCAATTTAACAGATTACCATACCAGAACTTGTAGTGCAGTTAAAGTCAATCACTCTGAGGTACTGAGATTCATGGGAATGTCTTGTAGCTATTACCTTACATTGTCCGATCACCTGTAAGAAAGAGGCTCTTGAGGACTTGCTGAGTCATTGCATCCTGCCTTCCTCAGGTCGGATATGAAAGAGCAAAAAGGTGATGCAACACCCTCCTACTGGTCATTTAAAACACATTTCTTTCATCAAAGCTTGTCTCAAACCCTGCATTTTCTTAGTCAGTTTCTGTGTGCTGCATCCTGTTGGCACTCAAAATCCTCAGGAGAACCAGTGAGAAACTATTTAAAGCATCATGGCCATGCCCCAAACATTTTCAAGGGAAAAAGTGGTGAAAGTCCCAGGAGTGTGAACCTCTCATTTTCTAGAAATGAAATCTTGAATCTCTGCTTATTCATCTTCATGTTCTCCACCTGCGTCAGAGAGCCTGGCATTTGAGTACCCACCTCCCACATGCAAAGCCAGATCTTATTCCTCAGCATATATCCTAGGTGCTGAACAAGACCCAATTCCTCACTGCAAGTAATTCCTTCAGCTGTTCCTGAAAATAGGACCATTGTTCATAGGACACAATTACAAGTTCATAGATTCTCATACCTGTAAACTGTCAAGAGTGGAAGGCCCTTAGAGTCCATGAATTCCTAAACCCACTTCTTATTTCACAGTCAAAAAACACCAAAGTGGAGGGATGTTATTAGATGATTTGCCCAAGGACTCACAGCTGGTTATGCTCTTTGATGGGACCACATGCCCTGCTGAGTTGTCTTGAACTGGGTTCCCAGGAAAGACTCGCAAGAGTATTGCTCAAGGTTAACATCATCTTTATGAATCTCAAGGCAAAAGCTGCCCTTTCTCTTCTACTGTGTTAGCCCAGGCATTGTCTGAGTGAACAGAGTAGATGGAAAATAAGAATGATAAGAGCAGAGGGAAGGTGCCCTCTTTACTTACTATTTCAGATGGACGTCTGGAATCAGGTGGCTCACAGTCATTCCAGTATTTCCTGGATAGGACCGAACAGTCAGATTCTCGCACATCTAAGGCTAAGTAATACACAGTTGTATTTTCCTGAGGAATGCCAAAAGCAACATGTGAGTAGCACATGGAAACCTAGCGGGTTTATTTATTTATTTATTTATTAAAGCTATATATTTATTACTTAAACAGAATTCCTGTTCCTCTCACTGTCTTTGCAGATGCCCTACCTTTGTGTCATTTGATCTATTGATTCCAATACATAGCTTCAATGAGTTATTTCCAAATCTTTTTAAGTGGTCCTGATTTGTCTTCTGACCATAAACTTTAAGAAGCTATCACTAAATGGCAGTGGTGGTTTAGTGGAGGCGTCATCACCTATACACGCCTAGAAGTATAAGTCATGACGACCTCATCAGGGCCTCCAATCTGTCCTTGTAGTTGTGTCCTCTTGCTCCCCTCTATTACTAATCATGGGATTTTCTGCTTTGATGTCGCTTTGCCCAAAGCTAAATCCTTTCTCTTGTCTTACAAACCAGCTGCCCTCTCCAATTCCCTTGTCTTTGTCAGTGGCACCACTAACAACATATTGCCTTAGAATCTGGGGTAAAACATGTAAACCTACGAGATGTCTTACTTGTCCTTGCTTTTGCTATCCATTACCAGGCCCTGAACGGTTTTTCTTGGCAACGTCTCTCATGTCTATTCCTCAGTCTCATTGCCCTGTCTCCCACTACCCAGGTCTGACCCTTGTTCTTTCATTCCTGAACACATAAATAGCTTTCTACTTCATGTCCCTGTCTCTTGCCTCAGGTTCCCCAGGCACATCAGGACCCCTCCCCATCCACCCGCTTTCTACGCTAGCTCTCAGAGGTAGCTCTGTGCTGATGCATCCTACACCCTAACGTGTCAACGAGCCTGGCATGGGACTAATGGTCACTGAGTTACTGGTTGAATCCTAAACTTCTGCACACCTGTTCTCTGCAACCCACAGTGTGTCCCTCTGTGATACTTTCAGAAGGGTAAATTGTCCTCTGTAGTACTCCTTGTCTGGCCTCCCTAATTTCAGTTTTTCCATCAGAGGGAGAGTAGGTTATTTGGGGAGCTTAGAGGCAGGCTTCATGTCTCTCTATAATGTCTATCAGCTCCTCTAGTCCAGTTTAGGTAGGCGTGTAATCTAAGTGAAGACAATAAGCTTGTTTCACCTCAAGACAAGGCCACAGGCTTGGCTCCCACCTGATGCCTGCTCCAGAGCCCACATGGAACTTCTGGAACCCACCTGTTTATATTCAATGGCTCCCTAACACCCTTCTTCCTGATTCCATACCCACCTAGAAGTGGTGGTGCCAGGAATTCACCAGGAACACATTTACCCAGACCTGTTCAAATCCTACCCATGCGTCATTACACAGCAGAAGCCTCTTCCCATCCAGTCTTACTAGATCTCCCCTCATTAAACTGCTCCAGTACATTTACCACTCCTTTGGTCACTTGGCTGTTGTTGGGGCTCAGAACATGGTACCTCAAAGTATGGTACTTTGGCATGCTGAGTCCTTTGAACTGAAGGAAATGGGAAGGGCCTCAGAAGCCAGATCTGTCTGACCTTCTGCCCTTTGTTCTCCTACTCTGCTTTCGCCCCCAACGCAAGCCATAGAAACTAAAATTTATCTTCTCCAGGGCAGGTCACAGACGGTAGAATCCCTCTCCCTGAAAGCATCCATAAATCCTAAAATATGAATCTAACCTTCCCCCTGCATCTTTCTTTGTAGGAGCTGGCCATGAAGAAATTCTCTGACCTACTCTGTTTGGTAGTAGGTCCTCAGATCCGCATTCCAAAGGGATCCTGTCCCATACTTGGGAGCAAGAAATGTCACACAGAGAGGCCATGAAGAACTCAAACAGAGAGGCCTGGCTGGGTCCTTCTTTCAGTCTATGATTCTTAGATTACAGCCTTTTGTCCCATCACACTTCTGTATTCTGCACAGCCTTAGTGGATTCTAAGTATGCAAGTGGCCAGTTTCTTTGGATATCTGAGTCTTCATTTATGAAGACTCCAGTGTCAGGTAAACCTTGGATTAAGTAAATTTGTATGTTTTCTTCTATTTTTTTTTTTTTTTTTTTTTTGAGATGGAGTCTAGCTCTGTTACCCGGGCTGGAGTGCAGTGGCGCGATCTCAACTCACTGCAACCTCTGCCTCCCGAGTTCAAGTGATTCTTCTGCCTCAGCCTCCTAAGTAGCTGGGATTACAGGCGCATGCCACCATGACCAGCTAGTTTTTGTATTTTTAGTAGAGACGGGGTTTCACCATGTTGGCCAGGCTGGTCTTGAACTCCTGACCTCATGATCCGCCCGCCTTGGCCTCCCAAAGTGCTGGGATTACAGGCGTGAGCCACCGTGCCTGGCCTTGTCTACCAGTTTTATTTCAGGCTCAGTTAGGAGCCTTAGGAAGGTTGAGAAAACTTTTCCTTCTCTCTAGTTTATCCTAGTAACTTACACTGTTTGCCTGTATGTGCCAGCATATTATTATTTCCTGGAGGCCAAGACCCATAGTTTGTTCTAATGTTTCTCTGGCAGTAACTGGGCTCAGCAGCATTAATGTTTCTCTGGCATGTAACTGGGCTCAGCATAAATGCTTATACGTACCCACAAATCGAATCATAGTTGAGGGCACACTAATAACAAATGTTAGTTTGAAGGAAAAAAGAACAATTTAGAGCAGCCACAGAAGCCAAACAAAAAACTCTGACCAAAGCCATTCATTGTGCAAAGCAGTAAGCCTAGGGGGTAGAGTCACATTTGCCCCCGTGCATAATCTCCCAACTCAGCTCTGCCATTGGCAATTCCTCACCACTCTGTCCAAGTGGGCATCAGCAATCCGCAGCAATTGGAAAAGGTAGCCATCCCGTCGCCTTTTATTGATCAGGTCTAGAGCTTTCTCAGCCTCCGGCTCAACAGCACTGCAGTCAGTGGGACTCACGGCACACGAATACTGCAGTGTGATCAAAAGCAGTGCTGCAATGAGCGCCTTCATTTTGTTAAACCATCCCTTGCTATGATCTGCCACTGCAGAGAATTTTATACAGACTTTCTGAAACACATGCAATTGATTAAACAAAACCTTGATACATTTTTGTTGTGTAACTGGGGGTGTTCACCTTGACCCTGGGTTCAAATAACCATCAACAAGCTGTAAATGATTAGTGGGTCCTGGGGACAGAAAGTTGAGAAATGCTGCTGATGAGTGGGTGGAACTGTGATCTGCACAAATCTGGATTTTTCTAGTAGATAGCAGATCTAAAGTACGTCTTTGAACATAAGCAGTGCCTATGTTGGTGTAGGGGGTGGGGCTAGGGATAATTTTCCTCCGTCTGCCTGTCTGTCTCAGCTGGAAATCTCCATCATCAGTCAGTGGACTGATGGATCATGGCACTAAAACTCCTCAGTAGAAGGCAGCTGCATTATCTAAGGGAGGGAACATGTTAAACAAGTACCATTATAAAAGGAAGTGACTTCAGGTAAAATAGAATAATGAAGAGGCTATCGTTTTGAAGTCAGATCTGAATTTCTAACCTGGCTCTATTACTTTCTTACTGTGTAATGCTGGGTAAGCAACAAAACTTCTCTGATAATTAGTTTCTTCATTTATGAAATATGGATTGATACTTCTTGCCAGGCTTGTGTGATAATTAAATAAGAAAACAGGCTGGGCACGGTGGCTCATGCCTGTAATCCCAGCACTTTGGGAGGCCGAGGCGGGCTGATCATAAGATCAGGAGATTGAGACCAGCCTGGCCAACATGGTGAAACCCTGTCTCTACTAAAAATACAAAAAATTAGCTGGGCATGGTGGCGGGTGCCTGTAATGCCAGCTACTTGGGAGGCTGAGGCAGGAGAATCACTTGAACCCGGGAGGCGGAGATTGCAGTGAGCTGAGATCGCACCACTGCACTCCAGCTCGGGTGACAGTGTGAGATTCCATCTAAAAAAAAAGAAAGAAAAAAAGAAAGCAACCAATATAATTCTTGGCATAGAGTAGATGCTGAATAAGTGATGCTATTTATTATTATTAGTGTGCCTGTGAAGAAGTTGGGGATACCTCATGCCATCCCAATTCCCTGCAAAAAGAATTGGTTCACGTGGAAGAGGATGGTGGTGAGAGTAAGAGTCAAATAGTTGGATGCCTGTCCCACTGTGAGAAGGGATGAGCATTGGGGGACTGGGCTATGATACAGCTGATCCCCTACCTTCACCCTTCAGAAGAAACCCATATACCTATATGCAACCCTCAGATCAGCAGAGCCAGCAGCATCAGAAGGGACCAGAGGGAATCAGCCTAGGTTCCGTCCTCACTGCCAACAAAGAGCCAGTTAGGCAGCATCTCCATTCCTCCCTGTTCTGTCTACAGTGAGTGTCTGTGAGAGTCTGCAGTAATGTCTCTCAGACTTGGCTTCATGTTAGAAACACCCCAGGAGCTTTAAAAAGTCCTGATGTCAAGGACTCCCTGCAGGACAATTTAGTCAGAATCTCTGGGAGTGGACTTTGGTATTGGTAGTTTTAAAACTCCTAGGTAATCCAGTGTGTGCAGTCAAGGTTGAGAATCACTGGAATTCTAGAGTGAACTGAAGAGAGGGAAAGGATTTGAAGACAGAAAGAAAAGGGAGGTATATGAAAAGTAGATCTCATTTCCACAAGTCACAGGGTTAATGAGTGCAACATGTTTTGAATAATGTTTGCAACTGAACTTTTAATGTCAGTAACCCTGATTTTTAAATACCTAATGGGACCAGTCCAGTGTAACGGAGAATGACAGGAATGTATGAAATCTGGTCAAGGTGTTAAGAGGCTCCAACCCAGTGGGGAAGGGGAAAGCTATTGGTTAAAACAAAAACTGTTTTGGGTTTTTGTTATTATGAGTTGAGCTCCTTAATGAAGTTTTTCTATTATGGCTGTATTGGCTGCACCCTAAATGGGGTGTCCTGGGTGAACCAAATATTGGTGTAGGGAAAGGAATGGGAATGTTGAGGGAATGGGAAGAGGCATCAAGAGCAGGAATATAATTTTCCTACAGTACTGTTCTGCTGACACTAAGGAGTACCTCAGGGAGTCATGCATCCTCTTCCTCTTGCTTTATTGAATCTTAAAGAGCAATACAGTATTAATGATGCCATTCTAGCAACTGGAGCAGCTTCACGGGAGAGAGCACATTAAGGGTGCTGGGATGGTAATGGTGGGGAGGAAGCTGGATGGTAGTAAGAGAGACATTCTGTCCTGAGAACTGTGATCCAGGAAGTGATATTTGGCTTTGGGGATGGTTCCTATTAGCATGATGGGAACTAGAGAGTAGCCTCAGATGGAAGTGCTGACTTTACACAGATGGTATCTTTCATGCGCGTCCGTGTGAAGAGACCACCAAACAGGCTTTGTGTGAGCAATAAAGCTTTTAATCACCTGGGTGCAGGCGGGCTGAGTCCGAAAAGAGAGTCAGTGAAGGTAGATAGGGGTGGGGCCGTTTTACAGGATTTGGGTAGGTAAAAGAAAAAGGGGGGTTGTTCTCTGGCAGGCAGGAGTAGGGGGTCACAAGGTGCTCAGTGGGGGAGCTTTTGAGACAGGATGAGCCAGAAGAAGGAATTTCACAAGATAATGCCATCAGTTAAGGCAGGAACAGACCATTTTCATTTCTTTTGTGGTGGAATGTCATCAGTTAAGGTAGGAACCGGCCATCTGAATGTGTACGTTCAGGTCACAGGGGATATGATGGCTTAGCTTGGGCTCAGAGGCCTGACATTCCTGTCTTCTTGTATTAATAAGAAAAATAAAACGAAATAGTGGTAAAGTGTTGCAACAGCGAAAATTTTGGGGGATGGTATAGAGAGATAATGGGCGATGTTTCTCAGGGCTGCTTCGAGCAGGATTAGGGGTGGCGTGGGAATTTAGAGTGGGAGAGATTAAGCTGAAGGAAGATTTTGCGGTAAGCGGTGATATTGTGGGACTGTTAGAAGAAACATTTGTCATTTAGAATTATTGGTGATGGCCTGGATACGGTTTTGTATGAATTGAGAAACTAAACAGAATAAGAGAAGGAGAAAAACAGGTATTAAAGGTCTAAGAATTGGGAGGACTTAGGACATCTAATTAGAGAGTGCCTAAGGAGATTCAGCATAGTCCTGCCAGCAAAGATTATTTATTTACTTCAAGAGTTAAGAGTGGCAGTTTGGGGATAGCAGCAGGAGATATCAGCTATGATGGCTTGGAGAAACAGTGTAAACTGGCAGTGTAAACAAGAGCAGGGCATGTATGAGTAGTTGAGAACAGTGAATAGGAGTATGACTAGACAGAAGATAGTAGGGATGACAAGTTTTTTGGGGCAGAGTCTAAGTTGGTCTGGTGTCTGGAATGAGACTGGGGCTTAATAAAAAGGAGCATCTATACAGGAGCTTAAATGGGCTGTACCTTGTAGCATTCTGAGGACAGGCCTGAATTCTGAGAAAAGAAAGAGGTAAAAGTATTTCTAGCCCCTTTTAAGTTGGTGGCTGAGCTTGGTGAGGTGTGTTTTTAAAAGACTATTAGTCCGTTCTACTTTTCCTGAAGACTGAAGACTGTAAGGGATATAAAGGTTTCACTGAATACTAAGAGCCTGAAAAACTACTTGGCCGATTTGACTAATAAAGGCCGGTCTGCTATCAGACTGTATAGAGGTGGGAAGGCCAAACCGAGTAATTGTGTCTGACAGAAGGGAAGAAATGACTGTGGTGGCCTACTCAGACCCTGTGGGAAAGGCCTCTACCTATCCAGTGTGGGAAAGTCCTCTGTCTATCCAGTGAAAGTGTCTACCTAGACCAAGAGGTATTTTAGTCTCCTGACTTGGGGCATGTTGAGTAAAGCTAATTTGCCAGTCCTGGGCGGGGGCAAATCTCTGAGCTTGATGTGTAGGGAAGGGAAGGGGCCTGAATAATCCCTGAGGAGTAGTAGAATAGCAGATGGAACACTGAGAAGTTATTTCCTTGAGGACAGATTTCCACGATGGAAAGGAAATTAGAGGTTCTAAGAGGCGGGATAGTGGCTTGTACTATAGCATAGCTTGCCTTTGCTGGTGTGTGGTGATTAGGCCTGGTGGAACTACCATCAATAAATCAAGTGTGATCAGGGTGAGGAACAGGAAAGAAGGAAATATGGGGAAATGGGGTGAATGTCAGGTGGATCACAGAGATACAGTCATGGGGGTCAGGTGTGGTATCAGGAATAACGTGGGAGCCTGGATTGAAGTTCGGGTCAGGAACAATGGTAATTGTGGGACTTAACAAAGAGTGAGTACGGCTGAAGAAGCCAGGGAGCAGAAAGTATATGCGTCAGGTATGAGGAAGAAAATAGATTTTGGAAGTTATGAGAAATGTAGAGAGTGAGTTGAGCATAGTTTGTGATTTTTAGGGCCTCTAAAAGTATTAAAGCAGCAGCAGCCACTGCACGCAGACATGAGGGCTAGGCTAAAACAGTAAGATCAAGTTGTTTGGACAGAAAGCTGTAGGGTGCGGTCCTGGCTCTTGTGTAAGAATTCTGACCGCACTAACCATGCCTAGGAGGAAAGGAGTTGTTGTTTTGTAAGGGATTGAGGTTTGGGAGATTAATCGGACACAATCAGCAGGGAGAGCACGTGTGTTTTTATGAGAATTATGCCGAGATAGGTAACAGATGAGGATGAAATTTGGGCTTGACTGAAGTAATGGGAGCTCTCTGTGAAGCCTTGCGGCAGTACAGCCCAGGCAATTGGCTGAGCCTAATGGGTGTCAGGGTCAGTCTAAGTGAAAGCGAAGAGAGGCTGGGATGAAGGGTGCAAAGGAATAGTAAAGAAAGCATGTTTGGGATCTTGAACAGAATAATGGGTTGTAGTGGGAGGTATTGAGGATAGGAGAGTATATGGGTTTGGCACCATGGGGTGGATAGGCAAAACAATTTAGTTGATAAGGTGCAGATTCTAAACTAACCTGTAAACCTTGTCTGGTTTTAGGACAGGTAAAATGGGGGAATGGTAAGAAGAGTTTATAGGCTTTAAAAGGCCATGCTGTAACAGGCGAGTGATGGCTTTAATCTTTTCAAAGCATGCTGTGGGATGGGATATTGGCATTGAGCGGGGTAAGAGTGATTAGGTTTTAATGGGATGGTAAGGGGTGCATGATCAGTCGCTAAGGAGGGAGTAGAGGTGTCTTATATTTGTGGGTTAAGGTGGGGAGATACAAGGGGAGGATGTGAAGGAGGCTTTGAACTGGGGGAAAAGGCGGCAATGAGGTGTGGCTGTAGCCTAGGAATAGTCAGGGAAGCAGATAATTTAGTTAAAGTGTCTCGGCCTAATAAGGGAACTGGGCAGGTGGGGATAACTAAAAAGGAGTGCTTAAAAGAGTATTGTCTAAGTTGGCACCAGAGTTGGGGAGTTTTAAGAGGTTTAGAAGCCTGGCTGTCAATACCTACAACAGTTATGGAGGCAAGGGAAATAGGCCTTTGAAAAGAAGGTAATGTGGAGTGGGTAGCCTCCGTATTGATTAAGAAGGGGACGGACTTACTTTCTACTGTGAGAGTTAATTCAAGCTTGGCATCCATGATGGTCTATGGGGCTTCCGAGGCGATCAGGCAGCATCAGTCTTCAGCCGCTAAGCCGAAAAAATGTGAGAAGGAGTCAGTCAGACAGCCTTGGGCCAGAGTTCCAGGGGCTCTGGGAGTAGCTGACAGGTGAGTTGAACAGTCTGATTTTCAGTGGGGTCCTACACAGATGGGATACAGCTTAGGAGGAATCCTGGGCTGTAGGCATTCCTTGGCCTGGTGGCTAGATTTCTGGCACTTAAAGCAAGATCCTGATGGAGGAAGTCTTGTAGGAATGCTTGACTGCTGCAGCTGAGGCATGTGCGGCTGAGGCATTTTGAAGTTCTTGTATGCTGGAGGTGTGGCTGGGTTTTGTCTCATAGCAGAGGCAGGTAATTGTAACTCAGAAACGCATTGCTGTCTGGATGCTTCTTCTCTATTATTGTACACCTTGAAGGCAAGGTTGATTAATTCTTGTTGTGGGGTTTGAGGGCTAGATTTTTGAAGTTTTTTCTTAATGTCAGGAGTGGATTGGGTGATAAAATGCATATTAAGAATAAGGCGGCCTTCTGGCCTTTCTAGGTCTAGGGCGGTATAGCATCTAAGGGTTGCTGCTAAGTGGGCCATGAACTGGGCTGGGTTTTCGTCTTTACCTTGGGTAGTCTCTTTAAGCTTGTCATAATTAACAGCTTTGTAAGCTGCCTTTTTAAGCCTTTCAACTAGGCAGGAAATCATGTAATCTTGCCTAGCTATACCTGGGGAATTTGCCTGATAGTTCCATTGGGGATCTTCTCGGGGAACTGCTCTAATGCCTTCCTGGAGGTCTGGCTTGTGAAGCTGATGGTTATCAGCGTGAGATTGGGCTAGAGAAAAAACTCTTTCCTGTTCATCTGGGAAGAAGGTAGAAGTCAGGATGACATTTAAGTCACTCCAGGTTAAATTGTAGGACAGAGTTAGATATTGGAATTCCTGTATATATTTAGTGGGGTCTGATGAGAAAGAACCTAAACACTGACTGATCTGAGAGAGGTCTGATAGAGAAAAAAGTACACGTACCTTGACTATGTCTTCAGGTCCAGCCACTTCTCTAAGAGGAAATTGTTGGGCAGGTGGTCGCGGAACTAAACTGTAAGCTGGACCCGGTGTGAGGAGAGGAGGTGGTAGAAGGATTATAGGGTGGAGGAGTGGAGGCTGAGGAGGAATTGGGACTTAGCTCGGCCTGGTGACGAGCAGCCTGGGGAGGAGGAGAAAGGTCAGATGGGTCTGTAGAAAAGGAAGACTGGAAAGACTCAGCGACGCTTGGGGTTGGGACTGAGGGGACAGGTGGGAGGGAAAGAAGGAAGATTTGGGATGAGTTGCATTGGGAACAGAGACTAGGGAAGGACCGACGTGCAAAAGAATGCCTGGACATCAGGCACCTCAGACTATTTGCCTGTTTTATGACAAGAATTATTTAGATCTTATAGGATGGAAAAATTGAAAGTGTCGTTTTCCGGCTATTTGCAACTACTGTCAAGTTTGTATTGGGGTCAAGCGGCATTGCAGAAGAAAATAAGATGCTTAGATTTTAGGTCAGGTGAGAGTTGAAGAGGTTTTAAGTTCTTAAGAACACAGGCTAAGGGAGAAGAAGGAGGAATGGAAGGTGGAAGCTTGCCCATAGTGAAGGAGGCAAGCCCAGAGAAAAGAGAGTAGAGACATGGAGAAGGGGTGGGGGATTCTTGCCCTCCAGAAAAGCAGAGAAGGGGTCAGGGCACGGAAATAGGGAGTGGGGCGCAGAGATAAGAGGTCAGGGCACGGAAATAAGGGATGGGGTGCAGAGATAAGAGGTCGGGGTTCCTGCCCCTCCCCTAGAAAAGCGGGACTTGCCGCTAAGGGTGAAGGACGAAGGCAGGTGTCCTTGCATGGTCTGACACCTCTGAAACCTGAGTGAATAATCAGAGAGGCATCCCCGCAATGATTAAACACCAAGGGAAGGCTGCCTTCCTTAGTCCATGACTGGCGCCAGAGTTTTGGGTCTATGGATAAAACGTGTCTCCTTTGTCTCTACCAGAAAATGAAAGGAACTGAAATTAAGAGAAGGGAGAGATTGAAGTGTGGCGCCAAGATTAAATGGAGAAAGAGGTCGAGGGATAGTGAGGGAGGTTGGAGAAGAGAGTAAAAAGAGGCCGCTCACAGCATTTGAAATTGGTGAGATGTTTCTTGGGCTGGTCGGTCTGAGGACCTGAGGTCGTAGGTGGATCTTTCTCATGGAGCAAAGAGCAGGAGGACAGGGGATTGATCTCCCAAGGGAGGTCCCCCGATCTGAGTCACGGCACCAAATTTCATGCGTGTCCGTGTGAAGAGACCACCAAACAGGCTTTGTGTGAGCAATAAAGCTTTTAATCACTTGGGTGCAGGCTGGCTGAGTCTGAAAAGAGAGTCAGCGAAGGGAGATGGGGTGGGGCCTTTTTATAGGATTTGGGTAGGTAAAGGAAAAAGGGGGGTTGTTCTCTGGCAGGCAGGAGTAGGGGTCACAAGGTGCTCAGTGGGGGAGTTTTTGAGCCAGGATGAGCCAGGAGAAGGAATTTCACAAGATAATGCTATCAGTTAAGGCAGGAACAGGCCATTTTCATTTCTTTTGTGGTGGAATGTCATCAGTTAAGGCAGGAACCAGCCATCTGGATGTGTACGTGCAGGTCACAGGGGATATGATGGCTTAGCTTAGGCTCAGAGGCCTGACAGTATCTGGGCAGACTGGGCAGGTAGAATCTTCATCTTCACCTTTTCTTTTTTTTCTTTCTTTCTTTTTTTTTTGAGACAAAGCCTTGCCAGCTTTGTTGCCTAGGTTGGTGTATAGTGATGCCATCTCAGCTCACTGCTGCAACCTCCACCTCCCAGGTTCAAGCAATTCTTCTGTCTCAGCCTCCTGAGTACTGGGACTACAGGTGCCCACCACCACGCCTGGCTAAAATTTGTATTTTTAGTAGAGACAAGGTTTCACCATATTGGTCAGGCTGATCTCGAACTCCTGACCGCAGGTGATCCACCCGCCTCGGCCTCCCATAGTGGTGTGATTATAGGAATGAGCCACTGCGCCCTGCCGTCTTCACATTTTCATTCCGCATTTATGTTATTTCTGTGTGTCCTGGCCATTTTATCAGAAAAAAGAGTTAGCTAACAGAATTTTTATTCTTTAAACCTTTTTGACTTATAATAGAACACATGCTCTTTGCAAAAAATGTGGAAAATACAAAAAGCATAAAGAAAATTCACCTCTAATTCTACAACCATAAGGAAAACCAACTATTTATAATGCATAATTGCTTCATACACTTTTTGCTATTTGAATATATGTAATATATATGTTTTGCATCATTAGAATTATTCTGTACATACAGGTGTTTCTTTCCCTCCACTGTAGTTGAGTATGTATTTACTTATAACCTCTATTTTTTTCAGGTACTAATAGAAACCATATAAGCTTTATAAATGTTTTTGTGCTTTTATATGATTTTAAAATTTTGAGTTATTTTAAGTATACAATTTTTAGATATAAACACAATCCCTGCACAAAGTAAAAAAGCAAACAATATTTTAGAATATTGTAAAATAAAAATTAAGTCTCTTTCCTCCATTCTTCACCTCCCAAACTCTTTCCCAAGAGGACTTTTAACAATCCCTTGTTATATATGGCTTAAATATTGTATTTTCCCTTAAGGTTGTACCATTAGGACTTTCTCAGATCATTAAATATTCTTCAGAAAGATTATTTTTGAGATTACATAATATTGGATGTTATATATGTGTTAATGTATTCAACATTCCCCAATTTTTGGCCATGTATATTGTTTCCAATTATTTGTTCTTATAAGTAATGCTACAGTGGACCTCTTCGTAAATCTCTGACTATGTCCTTGAGAATCACTAGAATTGTTTTGCCTAAGTTTGTTGCTTCCCAATTTTAGCAATTATGAGCAGATCTGCTGTGAATATCCATGTGTGGGTTTTTGTATGGACATAAGTTTTCAGATCATTTGGGTAAATACCAAGGAGTGTGACTACTGGATCATATGATAAGAGTATGTTAAGTTTTGAAAGTAACTGCCAAACTGTCTTCCAAAGTGGCAGTACCATTTGCATTCCCAGCAGCAATGAATGAGAAGTTCCTTTTGCTCCATATCCTTGCTACCATTTAGTATTGTCAGTGTTCTGGATTTTGGCCATTCTGACAGATATATAGTGATATCTCATTGTTATAATTTGCATTTCTTTGGTGACATATGAAGTTCACTGAAGTTCAGCATTTCAGATGTTCACTTACCATTTTTTTGTTTTGGTAAGGTTTAAATCTTTTGCCCATTTTTATTTTTATTTTTTTAACTTCTATTTTAAGTTAATGGGTACATGTGCACATTTGTTATATAGGTAAACTCATGTCACAGGGGTTTGTAGTACAGATTATTTGTCAGGCAAGTACTAAGCCTACTACCAAACAGTCATTTTCTTCTGATCCTCTCCCTCTTCCCACCCTCCACCCTCGAGTAGGCGCCAGTGTGTGTTGTTTCCCTCTATGTGTCCATGTGTTCTCATTATTTAGCTCCCACTTATAAGTGAGAGCATGCGGTATTTGGTTTTCTGTTCCTGCATGAGTTTGCTAAGGATAATAACCTTCAGCTCCATCCATGTTCCTGCGAAAGACACGATCTCATTTTTTTTTTAAATGTTTTGCCCATTTTTAAATTGGGTTGTTCATTTTCCTATTGTTGAATATGTTCATTTTAAACATTCAGCTGAGGTAACTCTTAATATTATATAACTAGAAATACTCAGCTCCTGAAATTTTGTTGTAGAAGATTAGTGTTAGCAATTTGCAAACTACTGATGACTTGAACACAAGAGCCTCAGATCAGTAATAAATGCAGCATTTTGCAGCTATTGACAAGGATGCAGATTAGCTTGTCTGCATGGAGTCTGCAGAGTAAGAAAAAAAGATCAAGGACTGAAAGCCAGAGAAACAGCATCTAAGAGATGAGCGAGAGAAGAGGAGCCCAAGGTAGGATATGAGGGGGAGTGGTCAAAAAGGTAGAAGAAAAACCTGGAGGCTGTGGGACAAAATCGCCTTGAAAAAGTCTGAAGAGCAAGCAAAGTCAGCATTGCCAGATGCTTGAAAGTGTAAGTAAAAGTGAACATAATTTTTTTTTTATTTAAAATAAAAGATTGTTAGGGAACACCAAGTCAGTGGGTTATGTGAAAAGATATGGATTCACATTACGGTGACCTAAGGAATGAAGAGGTGGTGGGGAAGTGGCAAGCATGGGAACAATCTAGTTTTTCACGAATTAAGCCATGGAAAGAGAAAGGAGGTGGTAGATAGAAGGAGAAACAAAGTCTGAGGCCATTCCCCATCCTTTAACAGTAGAGAAGGGCCTTATAGAACACCCCTTGGGAAACCCCAGTTGAGGCTCCTAATGGTTTCTCTCTGTTTGCCTCAGGGCCATCATTTGACTTTCTCTGCCTGGCCTTGTCTCCCAGGCTGACTCCACGAAATTGAATGACCCAGGCTCTGCCTGCTGGCTAGTTTACCATCGAGTTCAAACAGCCATTGGGAGGAGATTGGAAGGAAGCAGGAAGGGAGGGAGAGGGGAGGGTGCTTATTCCCTGCTCCTTCTCGCTCCAGCACCGGGTTCTGCAGGGGCTGCATCCCTCCACCAGGGTGGCTCCTGCAGGGTGGCTTCCCCACAGGATAGTTCCAACAGAGCGGGGAAGCCAGCCTCTCCTGCTCCTGCTCAGCCTCGGTGGCAAAGGCTCCCTGCTGATGCTGCTGTCCAGGTGCCTCAGCATCCCTTGGCCTTCCCTTCGCCTGAGCCACAAGCCTTCACTAAAGGTCCCTTCACTGAAGTCCTTTTCTTTTTTTGAGACGAAGTCTAGCTCTGTTACCCATGCTGGTGGCATACAGTGGCATTATCTCAGCTCACTGCAGCCTCCACCTCCCAGGTTCAAGCGATTCTCCTGCCTCAGCCTCCCGAGTAGCTGGGATTATAAATATGTACCACCATGCCCGGCTAATTTTTGTATTTTTGGTAGAGACAGGGTTTCACTATGTTGGCCAGGCTGGTCTCGAACTCCTGACCTCCAGTGATCTGCCCGCCTCAGCCTCCCAAAGTGCTGGAATTACAGGCGTGAGCCAGTGCGCTGAGCCAACTGAAGTCTTTTTAGTTGAGCCACCTGAGTACAATTCTGCTTCTTTCAGACCCTGCCCAACAGGGTGTAAGACCCCACATGACACCCCCACATAATCACTTCCTTCTTATGAGAAGCAGATAAGAGGAACAGAGTGTGAATATTGTCTACTTCTCTTATGCAAATTATGCCGAGGCCTGTGTGCCTCTTCTAACAGCCACCAGGGTAGAGGACAATAGCTGCATCTGTAAATTATCTGTCAAAATGTCCAAAGTCTTATCTGCCGTGCATGTGTGCATGTGCACATATGTATTACTGAATGAGGGGAAATTGGTCCTGCAGTGTTTGAAAGAAGGAAAACGTAGACTGCAATTGAATGCTGTGATGGGCCCTCCTCTAACTGTCATAAAGAAATTATAACAGTGATGAGAACTGTCACGGTCTGCTGCTCCCACCGTGTCTAGCACAGGCCACATGTGCACTTCTCTTCTATGTGCCCCCAGCTCTACGTGAATTACCCCACTGTTGAGACCTGGAGACTTCCAGACAGATGAAAAGAGGTAGGGGGTTGGAAATGGTATGGGCCCTATGCAGCTAATACCTGTCCTGGAATTAAAGGGAATTTAGGGACTGAAACTGTGCTGGGCATTAGTTGCTCATGCCTCCTGGTGTTAGGGAAAGTATCTTTACTCGTGCAATGCTTTCATGCTGAGATTTCAGCACATATATACTGCTGAAAAGATAAGTATCTTTATAAGTGAGTGGCTGAAGACATAAGAGGGGCATCTCTCCATGGTATGAGACTGCTCAATTTAGGAGGGGATGCAGCCCAGGGTACAAGGCAGTGTACAGGGTAGAGTGCAGCCCAAGCCGAGGGCTCAGTCTCGTTATTTCCCATCCCAGTCAACATGCTGAGACCAAGAAGAGTCAAAAAGGCGTCCTTCATTAGCCACGCTACGTGTGCACGCTCTGTCTCTGTCCATCGTCCCCCTCACCTCCCATCTCATTCGGCGCACCATACCCCTACAGAAGACTCTGTGTGATTCTCACGGCGGAAGGACAAGAGGGCTGGCATTCTGGACTGGCCCTGGGCACTCAGCAGTGCGTGCTTTTTCTTTGGGGAAAGGCAGGACAACCAGCTTCTCCTCCATAGGCTCCAGGAAGAGGAAGGAAAGATCCAGGGTTTCTCCCTGGGGATTCGTGGTTAGGTCCAGATGCACAGGAAAGGCCTCCTGAGGGCCCTTTTCCTGGGAATTTTTATCATCCAAGTCAGGAAGATATTGGACAGATCCTCTTGGCCCAGCTTTGGAGCGGGAGTCTGTAGGGGGTGTGTTTTTCTGCTGGGATTCTTCCACCTTGGGAAGGTTTGTAGGTTTCTGGTTAACAGCAGAGTTTTCACTTCCAGTGGCTGGAGCCTGGAATGAGAACATTTTTGAATGCAGAGTTCCACAGGGAAGGTCCGCCCATGCCTAGTACCAGCCTAAGCTGATTTGTGCCTTTCTGTTGGAACATTTCAAAGGGAGACTAGGTAGAGGGATGGGCCTCCTGGTGAAAGGGTTAAAAAACAAAACAGATAAGGGCCAGGGGGAACCAGGACCTGTAGAAGCTTGACTGTGAGACTGTGAGTCTCACAATTTCAGAGCTGAATAATGGCCCAGAGAGGTTCAATGACTCACTCGAAGTCTCCAGCAAGCTATCTTTCTGTTCCCAGTAGTGGAAGCAGCAGGTGCCTTTCCTTGCTTGTTTATTCTGCACCAGGCCTTGTACCGCACCCTTCATTCAGGTCCTTTCATTTGCTTCTCACAGGGATCTGAATGATGCAGTGTTGCAATCCCATTTTATAAATGAGGCAACCAAAACTCAAACAGGTAAGTATGTGCCTGTTACACAGCTCACAGGTACCAGAGCAAAACTGGATCCCAAGTGTCCTGTTTCAACTGCCTCAAATATACCAGGCACAAATATACCTCAAATATAAACTGCCTCTCAAATATACCCGGCTACCTTATAATAAGTGCACAATAAACACTTCTGGAAAGGGATTGAATATTTTCATGGAAATAACTTCTCCCTGTGGCTTGAGGTAAGGTTTCTTTGGGACACTGAATTTAATGTCTCAGAGGCTTGAATCACATCCAAGCCAGCAGTTCCCTGTTTCTGAATTTGTCTTGCTTATTCTGCAGGACCATATTGTGACTGAAACAAGGCATAACAGGTCTTTGACTAGCTATCCTGTGGGTGTGGCCTCAGGGTAGCCTGCAGAAAGTGGTGAGCAAGGTGGTTGGGAAAATCAAAGGAGGGGGTAAGGTAGTGGCAGGTAACTATCGATAATCTGCTCTTCTTCACAGAAAGACAGGCAATTAGATTGAAAAATACCTGTGATTCAAAGAAGTCACAAGTCACAGAGACGAACTTTTCCCAGTGTGTTCGAGTCAGAGAACCTTTGCAAAGACCAACAGGCTAAAAGAGAAAATACAGTGTCATATGAGTACTACCAGTGATCACAGATGGAAATCAACTAGCTTTCTACTTGTGTAGATACACAGCCAATCAACATTTTTATGCTTCTACTATGTAACAGGTAGACTCTGAGTCAATTCTTTCTAGATCACCCCTACTAAGAAATCATCCAAATTAGGCTAAATTGCCTCCAATAATAAGAAACTCAGTATTTCTTGAGGAATGAAACTCTGTTTATTAAAAAAAATTCTTTGTGTTGAGTGGAAAGTTATGTCTATACAACTTCTACCTCTTGGCCTTAGTTCTACCCTTGGGTCAATTAGAAAACGTGTTTTCATCTTTTATGTAGCAGCCCTTTAAGTGTGTTCCACCTGAGATTTCTCTTCTCAGACAAAACCACTCTCAGCTCCTTAAATTTCTCTTTACTTAAAAGTAAAGTAGCTTTATTTCCTTATTACAAATGTAATAGTTAGAATATAGATAAACAAAAGAAAATAAAGACCTGTAAATTGCATGAAATATATTTGTTACCTGTAGTGATTTGATTTCTTTTCTTCCTATGCATATACATTTTTCTTCTACAAAATAGAGTCATATTATATATATATATTACTTTATTTTGTCACTTAACAATATATTATAAAAACCCTCTTATGGCATTGAATGATCTTCTAGGGTTTTTAAAATAATGGCTACCTAGTATTCCTCTGTGATGTTTAACAAGCTCTCTTTTGTTGGACGGCTAGATTGAATCTAATTTTTCTATTGTTTAAACATCGAAGTTATATCTTTTCATGTATTCCTAGTTACTTCCTTAGGATAAATTCCTAGAAGAGGAATTTTAGAGTCATACCGTATGTACATTTTCAAGCATAAATAGAATGTTATAATAAAATGTTGCCTCAATTTCTAAAGAAGAGCTCTTAAGTATATCCACATAAAATTTACTAAATTTGTCTAAAAATAAACTAAAAATGGAACTACCATTTGATCCAGCAATCCCACAACTGGTTATCTACCCCCCCACCCCTGCCAAAAAAGCAACTACTATAAGAAAAAGACAACTGCGCTTGTATATTTATCACAGCACTATTCATAATAGCAAATATGTGAAGCCGATGTTGTGTCCATCAATGGATGGTTAGATTAAAAGGTGATGTGCATGTGTGTGTGTGTGCGCACACACACACACCCATGGAATACCACTCAGCTATAAAAAAGAATAATATCATGTCTGTTGCATCAACATGGATGGAACTGGAGGCCGTTATTCTAAGTGAAATGACTCAGAAACAGAAAGCCAAAAACCACATGTTCTCACTTAAAAGTGGAAGCTAAAGAAAGGGTATACATGGACAAAAAGTGGAGTAACAGACACTGAAGACTCCAAAAGGTGGGAGGGTGGTGAGGGATGAAATACCATCCTGAGCTGGGTGCGGTGGCTCACGCCTGTAATCCCACCACTTTTGGAGGCTGAGGCAGGAGGATCACTTGAGGTCAGGAGTTCGAGACCAGCCTGGTCAACAGGGTGAAACTCTGTCTCTACCAAAAATACAAAAATTAGCCAGGTGAGGTGGCAGGTGCCTGTAGTCCCAGCTACTTGGGAGGTTGAGGCAGGAGAATCGCTTGAACCCAGGAGATGGAGGTTTGCAGTAAGCTGAGATTGCGCCACTGCACTCCAGCCTGGGCGACAGAGCAAAATTCTGTCTCAAAAAAGAAAACAAAAACAAAAACAAAACACCCTGAATACAACGTACACTATTTGGGTGATGGATACACTAAAAGCCCAGACTTCACCGCTATGCAATATATTAATGTAAGAAAACTGCACTTGTATCCCTAAATCTACAAAAAGAAAAAAAGTGTCTAAACAGATTGCCTAAATATCACTCTGTCACTCAGCTCCAGAGCATATTAAAAAAAGACTAGAAATTCCTTAAAGTGGGAAAAGCTATTAAAGTATGAACTGTCTGGGGAATGGTGCTTCAGCCTTTTCCTTCTTTTCATCACCAAGTCACAAAGAGGAGGGGCTCTCAGAGAACCTTCTGGAGAAACTGCAGTTACTTGCATCAAGGAGATCTGGCCACTCCCACCCTAGCTAGGATTTGCTGAGCTACCAAAGTTCATAGGCCTACCTGGCGCTGACACCAGAGTGGATCACAAAGGGACTTTATGAGTGTGCTGAACATGTGAGCCCTAGAGGCTGGGAACACATGTGGCATCCAGATTTAAAAGGGAGAAGTAAAAAGCTATCTATTTTCAGGTGACATGATCATATAGAAAATCCTAAGAAATCCACTAGCAAACTATTAGAACTAATAAATGAGTTCATCAAGGTTATAGGATATAAGATCAATATAAAAAATCAATTGTCTTTCTACACACTTTCAATGAACAATCCAAAAATGAAATTAAGAAGACAGTTTCATTACATTAGCATCAAAGAGAACAAAATATTCGAAGAGTAAATTGACCAAAATAAATGAAAGTTTTGTACACTGAAAACTACAAAACTTTGTTGAAAGAAATTAAATGAGTTCTAAACAAATGGAAAGATACCACATATTCATGGAACTGAAAACTTAATATTGTTAAGATGACAGTAATTTCGACGTTGATGTACAGATTCAATGCAATCAAATGTATCAAATTTCCAACTGCCTTTTTAAAAATAGAAATTGACAAACTGGTCCTAAAATCAGCATGAGAATTCAAGGCATCCAGGATACCCAAAGCAATCTTGAACAAGAAGGACAAAATAAGAGGACTTAAATGTTCCAATCTCAAAACTTACTACAAAGCTATGTAGTATTCAAGACAGTGTTATACCGGTATAAGCTTAGAAGTGTAGATCAATGGAATAAAATTGAGATTAAAGAAATAAACTCTTACATTTATGGTCAATTGATCTTCAAGAAGCATGCCAAGACAACTACATGGGGGAAAGAATAGTCTTTTTAACAAATAGTGCTGGAAACATTGGATGTTCACATGCAAAAGAATGAAGTCGAACTCCCTGCCTCACACCGTGTACAAAAACTCAAAATGTGTCATAGGCCTACATATAGGGGCTTATTTCTTTACTTTCAATTTTATTCCATTGATCTACATATCATTCTTATACCACCAAGACACTGTCTTAAACACTGTAGCTTTGTAGTAAGTTTTGAGTTTGGGAAGTATGTCTTCTTATTTTGTTGTTGTTGTTGTTGAAGATTATTTTGGCATTCTGGATCCCGTGCATTTTTACACATGTAAATTTTGGTGATTATGGATTAGGCAATGGTTTCTTAGACATGACATTAAAAGCACATTCAAAATAAGAAAAAATATATATAAATAGAACTTCATCAAAATTTAAAACTTCTGTATTTCAAAGAACGTTGTCAAGAAAGTGAATAGACAACCCAGAGAATGAGAGAAAAATACTTAAAAATATATATCTGATAAGGACATTGTATCTAGAATATGTAAAGACTCTTATTATTCAACAATGAAAAGATAAGCAATTGGATTTTAGGTGGGCAAATGATTTGTGTAGACATTTTTCCAAAGAAAACGTACTAATGGATAATAAACACATTAAAAGATGCTCAGCATCATTAGTTATTAGGAAAATGCAAATAAAAATCATGATGAGGTATCAATTCATGCCCAGTAGGATGGCTATAACCAAAAGAAAGATCATAATAGGTGTTGGCAAAGATGTGGAGAAATTGAAACCCTCATACATTGCTGATGGGATTGCAAAACTGATGCATTCACAGTGGAAAACAGTATAGCAGTGAAAGGGTTAAACACGGAGCGTTTTTTGTTGTTGTTGTTTTTCATATGACAAAAACTCCACTCTGAGGTATATACTCAAGAGAAATGGAAACATATGTGTACATAAAAACTTGCACACTTGCTCATAGCAGGAAACAACTCAAATGTTTATCAACTGATAGATGGATAAACAATAAACAATATCTATGCAATAAAATATTATTTGCTAAGGAAGAGGTAAAACTACGTCTATTTATAGATGGAGAAGCTTTGAGAACACAATGCTAAGTGAAAGAAGCCAGACACAAAAGACCATATGCTGTATGATTCTATTTATATGAAATGTCCAGAATAGGCAAAGCCATAGAAACAGAAAGTAGGTAAGTGGTTTCCAGGGGCTTGGTAAGGTGGCAATGGGGAATGACTGTTAGTGGGCATGAGGTTTCTTCTGAGGCTGATGAAAATATCCTAAAATAAGAAAGTGGTGATGGTGGCACAACTCTGTGAACATACTAAAAACTACTGAACTGTACACCTTAAATGGATGAATTTTACAACATATGAATTATTTCTTAATAAAGCTGTTACTGTAAGTAAATGAGAGGAAAAGTATTTTGGTGCATTTTGCCCAGTTGCACTCCAACACATCGTGCCAAGTTAAATTCCCACCAGGTGTGTTCCAGATGGCTTCAAGGCACACTTTCCTTGGATGCCTCTTTGAATGAAGGCCTATTTGACTTTGTCCTTCTTAAAGAGTGGTCCAAGGAATGGAACACCATGCTGTATTACAAACGTAACTGGATTGTGTTAGACTGAAGCAGGGCCATTACCCATCACTGAAATGTCTATATTTTACAGCTCTATATAATCACTTTTGCAACTACTGATGAAAATTGCACTTACAATTGAATGCAGTCTGGATCTGTCTAATCTCTAACTAGTCAGATGCTCCTTGAGGGGAAGAAAAGCATCTCATGCCTTATGACACCTCATATGTAATTTATGCTCCACAAACACTTAGAGATGATCTGTGAACACTCAAATTATGAAGACATTCAGAAAAACTCACCACAGAGTCGGAGGACTGAAGTGAACAGCTGCTGGCCTGGGATTTGGTACATGGTGATTCTTTAATTAAGTATTCCACAAAGTAAGAAGGGCCAACCACCCACTGTTATGAGACAAGAGTTGAGACATAAAAATCAAACATTTCTGCCTGGGGAAAAGACTCAGGTTTGGCACCATTATATCTACAGAAACAATATGTCACCAGAGGCATTGTCAAGGCACATATCTGTTGTTCCACAAATCCCCACACTGATCAAACCATGTACCATGATTTAATTATTAAGAAAACATAATCTCACACCTTTCTTCTCTTCTTTAAGATTTGAGGCCTGGCATGGTGGCTTACACCTGTAATCCCAGCACTTTGGGAGGCCAAGGCGGGCAGATCATGAGGTCAGGAGATCAAGACCATCCTGGCCAACATAGTGAAACCCCATCTCTACTAAAAATACAAAAATTAGCCGGGCATGGTGGCGCATGCCTGTAATCCCAGCTACTCGAGAGGCGGAGGCAGGAGAATCCCTTGAACCAGGGAGTTGGAGGTTGCAGTGAGCCGAGATCGCGCCACAGCACTCTAGCTTAGCGACAGAGTGAGACTCTGTCTCAAAAAAAAAAAAAAAAAAAAAAAAAAAAAAGATTTGAATGGGCCCTAAACACGTTCTTTTGATTTGTTTATTTTTCCTTATGTAGAATTGTCTTTTAGATTTTTCTGCTTATGAAAGAAATATCAGGCCAGGTATAGTGGTTCATGCCTGTAATCCCGGCACTTTGGGAGGCCAAGGCGGGTGGATTGTTTTGAGTCCAGGAGTTCGAGACCAGCCTTTGCAACATAGTGAGACCCAATCTCTACAAAAAATACAAAATTAGCCAGGTGTGGTGGTATGCACCTGGAGTCTCAGCTACTTGAGAGGCTGAGGTAGGAGGACTGCTTGAGTCCACCCTGGGTGACAGAGTGTCTCTGTCTCAAAAAATAAAAAGAAAGAAAGAAATAGAGAGAGAGAGAGAAAAAAAGGAGTGTCTCTGTCTCAAAAAATAAAAAGAAAGAATGAAATAGAGAAAGAAGGAAAGAAATCAACATAATCTAAATACAAATGAGCCTTCATTTTCCCTAATCCATAAAATTCAACACCCACTCTGGTCTTAGAGTAAAAGTTATGTTGTAAAATGGTCCATGATCAGTCACATTTGAGAATACAGCAGTAAGTGGTGAACGTATGGATAATCCCCCAAGGAGACTAGGAGTTCATTTCTCTTCTTGCCTTAAGGTTAGGGAAGCAAAATCAAGCCGCCTGACTCTTGTAGAAATGCCATGGAATCACTTAGAAAGTGAAACATGATACAATGGGCATCAGATCTATCAAAGTGGGGAAAGTAGAGAAAGGTATTTTGGTTCTAATCAAAATGAGTGCCTTAACATTCTCCTCCTAGCTTAGGAACCTACAGCAACAGTTATGAGACACACTGTGTAACTGGCTTGAGCAGTTTAGCCTTACCTGGCTAGAAGCCCTGGTGACTTTGAAGAGAGAATACTGCTTGAACGTGTTCTCATTGTTGTATTTCGCAAGAGAGTCGGTGGCAGCCTCCAGCACTTGGCGATTGGAAGAGTCAGTGGGTATGGAGCTTGGGCAGTCAGGGCACGTCATGTAAATCTTTTTTTTTGAAACTGTTGATGCCAATAACAAAAGTTTTTAAATATTATTAATTTTCAATAAATCATATGACTGCAAAGAGGCAAGAATGGAGCGAGGAAGACATTTTCTGGAATAGAAGTTAGCTGTCAGCAGTGTTTTCTGTAATGACCATGTATTACTTTCACAATTAAAAAAGAGACCAAAGCAAAGCAAAGTTTTCACCTCACACACATTTACTCTGAGAATTTTGTTCAAAGACATGTAATATAGCATATTAAAATAGGACCTTTTCCTCCAACTAGTTCACTATCTTTCCTCATTATTGACCCTGTAAAGTAGACTGAGTGTCTTCAGAGGTTGGGATTTCATTACCGCAATATCTTATTTACCTTTCAGTTCCTAACACCGAACATCATATCTGATACATAGGAAGTGCTTAGTAAATGCTTGTAGAATGAATGGATAAGTGAATGGCATAGTAGAAGGCGGAACCGCACCCTGTTTTTGTTAGAAATGCAAGTGAGATCTGTCAAAGGATACAAAATTACAGCTAGATAAGGGGATAAATTCTAGTGTTCTAGACCAATGTAGGATGACTACAGTTAACAATAAGATAAAATTTCAAATAGCTAGAAGAAGGATATTGAATGTTCTCAACACGAGGAAGTGATAAAGGTTTGAGATGATGGATATACTAATAACCTAATCCGATCACAATACAGTATATATACGGAAATATCACTATATATGCCATAAATAGGTACAACTATTATTTATCAATAAAAAATAAGACTAAATATTTTTTTAAGAAGAAAAATGCAAGTGAGTCAGAAAACAAAATGGGTAAAGTCACTGTGTGACTGGGTAGAATGATCACATTAAGTACAGTCAGATTTCTGTTTGGGAGGAGCTGAGGGCAGTAAGCCTAGTGTGAAAGTCAAGGTACAGAATTTATCTTGAAGCTGCTTTTGCAGAGCAAACACATTGTTTTTAGAAATTTTGTGTTTATCTGCTTGCACTTGGGGACTGGTGGAGATAATGGGGGATTTCCAGCCACAGCTTGTCACTCCTGAATAATCACCACCTGTCACTTCCTGACCTCCCGTAGCTCTGATACCTATGACTTCCATTTAAGTCCTGAGACTGTTTACTACTTGCTGTTCGGTGAATCTTGCCTTCACAACCAGGAACCTTAAAGTGTGCCTAACAAAATGCTTGCTCGCTTGCCTTGTTATTCAAAGCAACCAGCAGCATTCTTATCTCCTGGAGCTTGTTAGAGATGCAGGATCTCAGGTCCTGACCAAGACCTATGGAATCAGAATCTACACTTGCACAGGATCCACCAGGGGAGCGACATGCACATAGTTGTTCGACAGGGGACCAAATTCTGTTTTCCCGCACTGTGGATGCTCTCTTTCCAAAGACCTTCCCTTGAGAAAAGGAAGGTCCCAAATGAATGCATGTGCATATTTCAAGTGTCATTAAGTTTCAGCCTCATTTCTAGTCCAATTATTTACTTAACAACATTACTGACACCTTCTACTTGATGGGAACTGAGGAAGGGTGCAGCAGGAGGAAGAAAGGAGAAACTATTCTACATGATATAAGATATGCGACCCTCAAATCAAGGCAGTGCATTTTGTGTTCCCTGAGTAGTTTAGACAAAGTTTTATAGGAATGCAGATTACAAAAGCACCATTCCTTTCTAGAATAGAGAACACTGTGGAAGAAGTGGTGGTGATCCTTAAAGAATAGGTGTGTTCCAAGGTCAGAGGTCATCACGGGAGGGCATGCTCAGCAGAGGGAGAGGCACAAGCAAGACACAGAGACTGGAAAGTGCAGTGCATGTTCAGAAAACAGTGTGGCATCCAGTAGAATGGAGTGAAGAGTTGGTGTAGTCTGGGAAATAATGGCAGAGATAGCAAGAAAGGAAGCCTGAGGGAACAGTCATAGAAATTATACCATTTATGTCAGACTGAAAATGTAAGATCTGATGCAGCATATAAATGTAGAGGTAGTTTAGTAAGATTAATCATGGGAAGAGGAGCAGTATAGGATGAATTTCAGTAAGGAGGTAAGTACTGGAAATATTAAGAAACTGGCATTAAGAATAAACAGAAAATAAGAATGAGAGACACCCTATACATTCTTGGCAAAGCCCTGGTTAAGTATTCTTTTCCATCCTTTATTGAAACTAACAAAATCGTAGTGATTTCTTACCTGGGCGAAGAGTACAGTTATAAGCAGCTAAATAGAGAACTCTACTTGGGTTGTTCATATAAAATATTGCTTTGCATTGACCATAAACCTGAAACCAACAAATACATTTTATGACATAGCGAATGCAACTATGAGCTTTTAAAATACCTCCAAAATTAAAGTCAGACATTTTCTTTTAAAGTAGTTAGAAACTTAAGATCAAATTCTGTGGTTTTGGCTGGGAGGAACTGCAGTTGATGATCAAACTGTTTAACCTTTCCCTAGGACACAGCTAGAATATGTTTCCCAGCCTCCCCAACAGGTGTGACTGTGTATAATTGAGTTCTAACCACAGGAAGGTGAGCAGAAGTGAGGGGTAACCATTTCCAGATCTGGCTCATAAGGGTCTCCCACGTTCTCACTGTCCTCTATGCTCTTTCTCTGTGCACAGCTTGATGCAGATGAGCAGGTAGCCATGGAAGTCATGAGCTGAGGCTGCAGAGTCTAGAGCCAGAGCGTGGAATAAACTTGGGTCTCAAATCACCCCTGGAGCAAAGCCCCCATCTAATCAGGAACTTCTACTTTCAACTTTACATGCATGAGAAATGAACTTCTATCATGTTAGAGTGAGTATACAGTTTTTGTGTCTGTGTTTTAGTAGCTAGTGTCACCATAAGAAATATAATTCACAACAGGATACTCACTTTTCAAAATCAAGTTGGGTACAGTTTGACCAATTGGCTACATGATTAGGAAAAATATCTTGATCAAATCGTTGTCTTCTAAACACTTATATCACTATTCTGCACTCACATTGTAAAGTTTTATATCAATTAATGAAAATTATCCCAGGATAATTAAGAATGAAATGAAATGGATTATCTATTTTCAAGTCTCTTCTATGATCATCTTTAGAAGATTAATTCTGAGGCCCTTTATTATGCTGTGTGGTTTCAGGAAATCCTTACACGGCGCCCTTGAGAGCTTTCATACCGCAAGTTATCCATTTTCCTCCCCTCAAACCTGGCATCGGTGTTTATTAAAACAAAGCAAAATAAAACAAATAGACAAAGCTCTACCTCCATCACTTCTGCAGTCTACATTAACCCCACATCCAGAATATTCATACCTCAGGTCTTCTTCTCACAATTTAAACACTGGTTCAGAGCCTAATAGAAGGTCTTGGAGGTAAAAACACAACTTGGGGCAACTTTTCCATTCTGTTCTGCATGACTGCAATGGGACTTCTCAGAAACCCCTCTCATGAGTTAAACTTTGTTCTGTCTAGAGCATTAGAATAAGCTCATGGGCACCTGCCAGGAGATTATAAAGTGGGCCATTTAAAAGATGGCAGATATTGAGCACCCTTGACCCTGTAGAAAGAGTGTACCTACTTGCTTTCCCTAGGGCCCTTAATGGTTTATAAAAACAAGCACTCACCGATTCAAAAAATATCCTCATTCCACAGTCTTGCCATGCCTTCTTACTGAGCACATGGCAGTCAGTCTCTAGCACATCCAGTGTGAGATAGAACAGAGATCCCAGGCCATCCTGTGGGAAGGGGTAGAGAAATGCAACACATTTCACAGGAAGCAGAAACCCAGAAAGACCACCACACACAAAAAAAACCCTGCTTTATGGGAAAGCCAAAGAATGTTTGTGAAGATGCCCCGTAAACCATTAAATCTGACACAAGTGTCAGAGTAGGATCACTGTTAACACTTGTTTTTACTAACAATGAGTGCGTTGTCGCTGACCCTGGCAGAGGAGAACACAGAGTTCTCGGCAGGGCTTCCAATACGGAAAACATCTGCCAGGGTGTCTCTGAGTTCCCTCACCCTGGCCAGTCTCTCCAGCTTGCCCACATCCCTGCCCCAGAGTGGGGACCGTCACTACTTGCCTGTCTGTATTCCTGGGCATCGTTCACTCGGTTGAGTCTCAGCACATAGCCGTCCTTTCTGTCTTTGTTAATGTCCCGCAGGGCAAAGCCTGCAACTGCCAGCACATCTGAGTCATCGCAGCCCCGGGAGAGCAGAGCCGAGGGGTTGAGGGCCAGCTGGGGCAGAGACATTGCTCCGCAGCACAGGACTAGGGTGCAGAGTGCCAGGGGAAGGAGCAGACCCATTTTGTGGAGAACATGGGTCAGTTTGTGGAGCTGCAGGGACTGGCTGGCTTGTGAGGCTCTTTAAGGCAGACTTGAGCAGTTTTGTTACAATTGGAAGGGCTAACCAAGTTCACCTTGAATTCCGAACTTGGATTTTCCTAAGTCAGTACTTTGGATAGCATTTGCCAATGATTCTAACCTTAGACCCTTGAGCAACCTCATATCCACCTGTACATACAAACGAATTCAAGTTTCCCAACTGTTTCCCGAGAAATCATAACATTTGTTCAAGGCTCTTATGATTAGATTCTGAATTGCAGGTCCCCTCTTGAATAGGAATATGGAGGACTGTCCCATTCTCCCTGTCTCCCCTAGCACCTTTGCTGTGGAGGTCTCCTTGGCCACTCTAATATTTATCTCACTTCCCAGTGGTGCTTGGTGAATTCAGACTTCCTGGCTGACACTCTGTGTGCAAAGCCCTTGTTAGATCAGGGAGGTGGTTGAACCCCACAGTCATCTGCCAGAAGCACAGTTGAGATTCCTTAAGCACTTTGGCCATCTGGGTGGAAAATGTTCTACTTATCATCATTTAAGTTATTTTTAAACAATGACTTTTAAGGGGAAAAAGTCAAAGAGATATAAAAAGTTTTCACATCATATTTCAAGCCTATTCTTCCTTTTATGCATATGTATGGAAGCAAACTCATTAAGAGACTGAAACCCCATACTCTTGCTAAAAGAAAGATACTGAAGGGCAGGTGGGTGGCAACACATTGGTTGGGACTCTTGCCTTCTTTTTTTTTTTTTTTTTTTTTTAGCTTCTATTTGTGGTTCAGAAAGGTTCTACTTATTGGGACCATACAAAAGACAATTATCTTTTAAAAACTTTGTATTTCAACAAAAAACACATATCAGCAGTAGTTTGTCATGAGAGAAAAGAGACAAAATGGGAAAGAAGCCTCTAGAAGACGTTATCATGAAGGGCATTCTATAAAGCCCTAGTCCATGAGGTGAGTAACCACCCCCTAACTCTCCCTACTCCTAGCCCTTTCTTCCTTCCTATCCCTGTCCAAGGATTCTGCATTCAAATAAGTTTAGGAACTGCTGAATCCTTCTGTGTGCTTGCTGGTGCACAGTGGTGGCTATTGTGTAATCCTGATAGTTACTTGTAACTCAACAAGCACTTATTGAGCAACTCCACAAATGCCAGGAACTGAGATAAGATTCTGGGGGAATCAAGGGTTAATAAAACTTTTAAGATTAATAAGATACAGTCTGTTATAGTTTGAATATGTCCCCAAAGTTCACATGTTGGAAACTTAACCCCAATGTAACACTGTTGAGAGTTGGGGCCCTTAAGAGGTGATTAGTTCATGAGGGCTCCACCCTCGTGAATGGAATATGCCATTATCTCGAAAGTGAGTTCCTGATGAAAGGATGTGTTTGGTCCCCTTCTCTCTTCCTTTCACCTATGTGATGCCTTCCACCATGTTATGATGTAGCATGAAGGCTCTCACCAGGTATAGCCCCTCGGTCTTAGACTTCCCAGCCCCCAAAACCATGAGCCAAAGTAAGTTCTGTTCATTATAAATTCCCTGGTCTCTGATATTCTGTTATAACTACACAAAACTAACCGAGGCACAGCCCTAATTAATCTCTGGAGAGAAATAGTTTTTGAGGATTGATTGAAAAACCCAAATCTAAAGATCCCAGCTCCCTGGATGTGGGCTGTAGGCATTGTTTTCAAATAGGAACGATACTAAGAAAATGTGTACGGAAACCAGACATTCACATTCTGGGGCACAACAAAGGTTTAGCTTCAGCTAGTGAGGAGACAAACATTCATTGAGCTTGAGCTATGTACAGAAAGAGGTTGAGAAGGATGTAGGGCCTGAGGACACAGAACAAAGAGGAGGAGAATGGTCTGGGACCTGAGGAATATATTAGACTTATATAGGTGAAGGCCATGAGTGCAACTAAAATAAAAGGCAGGACTCAAACAGATAAAAAGATCCAATAACATGGAACTTGTGCACCACCACTTATGCACCTGGGTTTCAACCCAGTCTCAAACAACCTGAGCTGGCCTTCTCCCAGGCTGTGGAGTATGGGAGCCCTGCGAGAGGAAGCAGGGGAAGAGTCCAGCCTTTGGCGTCAGGCAGTCTTGGGTTTAAATTCCACCTCTTCCACTGCACGGTAAGAGGGCCTGTGACACTGGGTGTGCCACACAGCATTTTGTTTCCTTATTCATAAAACAATGGCACTCCCAGCATATGTATACATGCACAGTTGCACCTGCCTGTAGAAAGAGAATACAGTTCCTCTCTCCCTAGAAGCCCAACCCAGGTACACTTGTGTTTGGTTCCCATCACATATGGGAACAACTTTAGTATCAGCATGGAAGTTAAATTTCAGCACAGGAGTGAAGAACAAGGCTGTGGAAATAGATCAATCTAGGCTTTGTCGAATCCAGTGCTGTCTAATAGAAATACAATGCAAGTTACATATTTAATTTTAAAATTTCTGGTATCTGCATTCAAAAAGTAAAAAGAAACAGATGATATTAATTTTAACAATATTTTGCTTAACCTATTAATCCAAAATATTATAATTTCAATATGTGATTAACATAAAAATTATGAAAGGCACAGTTTACATTCTTTGTTTCACACTATGGCATGCCCCAATCTGGAGTAGCCACATTTAAGATGCTCAAGAGTTGCATGTGGGTACCTTATCAGACAGCCCAGGTCTAGCTCTTGGGAGCCTCAGGCTCCTCCCATGTAAAAAGGAAGGTAGCAGGATTCTCCATCTCCTGAGGTTGCAATACGGACTTATCACAGGGGAAGTATGCAAAGGTGCTTAGCACAGCCCTGGTGCACAGGACGTCCAGAGACAACGTCCAAGGACAGCTGTCAGTGCTGTGACTGTACCCTGCGGTCCTCACTTTGTCTCCCACAGTGCAGATTCTTATGTGACTCTGCCAGTGGCCTTTTTCTGGTTACACTTGAATGGATGCATCGCCAGGTGAACCAGGTTGGGAGAAACAAGGCTGATTTTCCTTGAGTGAGGAGGGAGGCTCAGGGCTTCCTGGCCTGCCCACCTCCTGACACAGGTGTGATCGAGGGCAGTGACTTAGGATTATGGATTTGAGAACAGGGAGAGATCAGACAGGTGAGACATTGTTGGCTGCAGAGCTGAGAGAGACACAGCACACATGATTAGGCGTCTGGGGAATTAGAAATCTAGGTACCAAGTCTTGGCCTAAGGGGATGGGGTGTGTACTTAGCAAAACTGGATGGCAGCCATGGCTCCAAAATACCAGGCGGGTGCTGCCTGGTTCATGATGGTCTCTGCAGCTAGTTGCTGTGTTTCTCTCTCTCTTCCCTTTCCTCCTTTTATTTTTCCTTCCTTCCACAAACACTGAATGAACATCTACTCCATTCACTGCCAAGGCCCAGCACTATATATGAAACTGATATGTCTCAGTGTGTGCCCAGCCCTGTGCTAAACACTCTGTGTTCCTTCTCTCATGTAAGCCCATGACCAACCGAGGCCTGTAGGTACCACTATTATTCCCATTGTACAGATAAGGAGGCTGAGGAACAGAAAGGTTACATTGCCTGACTGAGGTCTTATAGCCAGGGTTTGCATCCAATCTATATGGCTTCAGAGAAGAAGGCATGGTTCTTGCCCTCAAGGAGTGGATGCTAGGAACGCACCAAGGGGAGAAACTAGTTCTACTGGGGAAGTCAAGACAGGCTTCCTAGAGGGGGTAACATTCACTCTGGAGCTTGAAGGAAGAACAGAGTATGCCTGAGGCACAAGGCAGGGAGTGTATTTAACAGAGCGTTCACTTTTCCTGCAGGAGCTGTAAAGGCGAAAATTGTAAATCACATCATTTACTTTCTATGTCCTTGCAACTTTCGCAGCTGTCTCCTCTGTCATTGGGATAGTATTTGCTGCTCCCAAACCACCTGCTAGCCTCAGGGCTACCTTGTGGCAGTTTGTCCTTGACTCCTTCCTGAAGTATCCTATGTTTGGAATCTCCCTCTTCCTCTTATCAGCCATATTTAGACAATGTGTGGAAAAAAATCAAAATGTTTAGAGAACACTTTTCAGAATCAAAAATATTCTTAGGGCAAATCTGCCTTATAGCATCAAAAGTGGGATTTCCTCCACAAATCCCTATGGCGGTATGGCTAAGAGCACAGGGGTTCAAATCCCAGCTCCACCATTCATTAGGTCTGTGCAAGGATGGGTTTCTCACATTCTCTGAGGCTACGGCTAATCCACAGGATGGACATGAAGACCAAGGGAGATTTTATACACTAAGTGCCTGGCATGCAGTTTGCCCTTAGTACCTCACCAAAGAAATTCTAAAAGATAAGAAGGGGGCAGGTAGGATCTTCAAGCCGTATCTCATACTCACAGTTGTGCTGGTTTATGAAAAGATGTCAAGGATGCTGTAGGCGCAGTCCTCTCAGGGAAGCAGCTCCCGAGCCAGGGCCTCAGCTTTGCCAGTCACGCTTTCAGGGTTCCTGAGGACCCAGAGTTGTTCAGGCCTGGGGGTGAGTACACTGACCCTATGCACAAGCAACTGATATATAAGCCAGAAGTCGGTTTGTTAATTTGTACTGGAGACAGATGCCTCTCCTAGTGGCTCTCCAGCAGGGCTGGACAAATGCTGACAAGTTCTTCCTCTCTGATTGTCCTTCTATATCTTGCAAACAGATTGCATCGTCACTTCAGAACACCTGGTAACAATACAGGTGGTTAGCTGGATTCCAGTGCCAGGCATACACCCTGAATCCTGAATTGAAGGCAGGGTGATAGGCAGAAGGCTAAGCTTTAATTAGGTAGAGTCTTTTTTCTCAGGAGCTGCCCTACACTTTGCACAGACCTGGGCTCTTCCCAGATTACCTCATCAACATCTTTACAAGCCAACACAGAGAGTGCAGCCACTCTGTAGATGGACTGCTTCACTCAGTGCTGCTGGTTGTTAGGGCTGTCACTCCCAATGGGTAGTTTTATTGCCAAATTCCATCATAAGCAGTACTACCCATACCCTGACCAAAGAAGGAAAGGGGAATTAACACGACCACCTGCCTACTGTATGCCAGGTACTGTGCTAAATGTGAGGTACGTACATTTCATCCTATGAGGCTTTGTTGGGAGGTATCTTCATCCCATTTGACCATCGTGTCACCTCAAAGCATGTATCCTTTCAAATACCCCACAGTGATAACATCTGCCAGATTAACAGAGCCAGGATCTGATGGCAAACCATATCCTCATGGAGAGGTCACGGCTCTGGCACTCTTTCTCTCAGTGGAAACTCAGCTATGATTCAGTTGCTTCTTTCCTAGATTTGTCCTGAATATTGGAGATTTTTAAAGTTCTGATGAAGAAATAAAAGTATATGGGTACAAAAATTAACTCAGATGGATGAAAGATTTAAATGTAAGACCTCAAACTATAAAAATCTTAAAAGAAAACCTAGGAAATACCCTTTTAAATGTCAGCCTTGGCAAAGGATTTTTGGCTGTCCCCAAAAGCAATTACAACAAAAACAAAAATTGATAAGTGGAACCTAATTAAACTAAAGAGATTCTGCACAGCAAAAGAAACTACCAACAGAGTAAACAGACAACCTAAAGATAGTGAGAAAATATTCACAAGCTATGCATATGACAATATGCAAAATATGCATATTCTAATACCCAGAATCTGCAGGGAATGTAAATCAACCAACAAAAGTGAGCAACCCCATTAAAAAGTGGGCAAAGTATATGAGCAGACTCTTCTCAAAAGAGGACATACAAGCAGCCAAGAAAACGTGAAAAAGTACTCATCACTACTAATCATCAGAGAAATGCAAATCAAAACCACATTGAGATACCATCTCCCACCAGTCACAACGACTATTATTAAAAAGTCAAGTCCAGGAGCAGTGGCTCATACCTGTAATCCCAGCACTTTGGGAGGCCGAGGTGGGCAGATCACGAGGTCAGGAGTTTGAGACCAGCCTGACCAACATGGTGAAACCTCATGTCTACTAAAAATACAAAAATTAGCTGGTCGGGTGCAGGCCTGTAATCCCAGCTACTCAGGAGGCTGAGGCAGAAGAATTGCTTGAACCCAGGAGGCGGAGGTTGCAGTGAGCCAAGATTGCTCCATTGCACTCCAGCCTGGGCCACAGAGCGAGACTCTGTCTCAAAAAAAAAAAAAAAAAAAAAAAAGTCAAAAAACAACAGATGCCAGTGAGGCTGCGGAGAAAAGGGAATGCTTATACACTATTGGTGGGAATGTAAATTAGTTCAGCCACTGTGGAAAGCAGCTTGGAGATTTGGAAAAGAACTTAAAACAGAACTGTCATTTGACCCAGCAATCCCCTTACTGGGTATGTACCTAAACAAAAATAAATCATTCTACCAAAAAGTCATATGCATTTGTATGTTCATTGCCACACTATTCACAGTAGCAAAGACATGGAAACAACCCCGGTGCCCATCAATGGTGGATTGTGTAAAGAAAATGTGGTACATATACACCATGGAATACTACACAGCCATAAAAAAGAATGAAATCTTGTCCTTTGCAGCAACATGGATGCAGCTGAGGGCCATAATTCTAAGTGAATTAACACAGGAACAGAAGACCAAATGCCACATGTTCTCACTTACAAGTGGGAACTAAACATTGAGTACACGTGGACATAAACTTGGGAAGAGTAGACACTGTGAACTACTAGAGTGGGGAGGATGGGAGAGGGTATGGGTTGAAAAACTACCTATTAGGTACTACACTCATTACCTAGGTAGAGTATACCCATGTGCCAAACTGCACAGGTACCTCCTGTATCTAAAATAAATAAATGTTTTAAAAATAAAACTCAATAAAAACATCAACAACTTTTTTTTTAAAGTATATGGGGGCTGGGCACAGTGGTTCACACCTGTAATCCCAGCACTTTGGGAGGCCGAGGTGAGAGGATTGCTTGAGCCCAGGAGTTTGAGACTAGCCGGAGAAATATAGGGAGAACCCATCTCTACAACAATTTTAAGATTACCAGATGTGGTGGCCTGTGCCTGTGGTCCCAACTACTCAGGAGGCTGAGGTGGGAGGATTGCTTAAGTCCAGGAGGCAGAGGTTACAGTGAGCCAAGATCATACCACTGCTCTCCAGGCTGGGTGATAGGGCGAGACTCTGTCTCAACAACAAAAGAAGTATATGGGGACAGCCAAAATTGAATGGAGCAAGGAGGAGGTATGTTCAATGGCGATCTCGTCAAATCCTATTGAAGGAAGGTATATCCAGTAATAATTAAAAGAGAATTCTAAATATGAGTAAAAGAAAAAATTACTCAAAATTTCCAATACTATGCTCAGAGTATTTCTTTAATTTTGACTTTTGGAATCATGTTAGCGTTTTATATATTTAAAACAAAATCAATTGAGCAAAGATAGGGGAATGGAAACTAAAAGACAAACAGAAACAAATGAGCCTAACTGTGTTTCAAATGAATACTAGACACAATGAAAGGGGAAAAAGAAAACTAATCCAAGTAACTTTTGGACACAATTCTTTGATTACAGTCGCCCTCCATATTTGTAAGTTCCATATCCTTGGATTCTACCAATGAAAATACTTGAAAAAAACAAAAAATATATATAACAATACAAATCATTAAAAAGCAGTATAGTGTAACAACTACTTATATAGCATTCACATTGTATTTGACATTATAAGTAATCTAGAGATGATTTAAAGTATATGGAAGGATGTCATAAGTTATATGCAAATACTATGCCATTTTATATAAGGGACTTGAGCATTCCTGGATTTTGGTATCCTTTGGGGTCCTGGAACCAATCCCCCACAGATACCATGGGACAATTGTATATATCATCAGTCTAAAAAACAACAACAACAAAAAGAAATGGAACCAAATCTTGGAATCTACTTAGTAGGTTTGTTTTTCCATAGTGGAATGGGTGTAGCAATTCCTAAAACTGTTTATGTGTATTGTAATCTTGAGCAAATTAATACTGTTGTTTGAAAACCAGGATTCTCACTGTGAGAGAGAGTGAGAATGAGAGAAGACAAGAAACTCTGGGATCTTGGATTGGTACTAGAGGTAGCAGAATGAAGTCATAATTTTACATGAACCCATATGAAATTACTGTCCTTTCTAACTTTGTTCACTGAGAAGCCCTAGAAGCAAGAATATTTCAGTACCAATAAGCCCACCTAGTATCAGAACTTGGTTTCTAAATCTGATTCCCCATTAAAAGCAACCAAAACTCCTTGAAGAAATGGCTGATTCCAGGAAAAGGGAGAGTATAAGTTGATCCTGTGCAGAAAGTGAGGAAGGACTCAAAGAATGATAAGTCCATGTAAAAAGAAACCACTTGAAGAGAATCCATTGTGAAATCTAGGACAAGCTGAGCATCAAAACAAATAATGATAGTAGTGAATTACAATCCACTGAACAAAATAGCAAACCATGAGTCCATGCTGATACCAAGTGAATAAGAAAGAAGGAAAACTGTTTGCTTACGATAAAATGCCAATTGCTAAACATAGAAGAGATGATAGTTAGAAAAATCACCATTTTGCAATCATCATTGTAATAACAAATCCAGGCAAGAATCATCAATATATGTTAAAACTAGGGAGTAAATATTTGAAATGGGAGAGGTTATCTACATAGTCTCTGAGTATCTCCCCAGAGATTACTTAATAACTGTAAAGGGAGAAATTATAATTATATACCAAAGGAACCTGGAAGACATCACCTTAACCAAATAATCAAAATCAACATCACCAATAACAAGCCAGACATATACCATGTGTTTCCTGATGCGATGCACTGAGAAGGACACAACATCACTTTTATGGTATTCCAAAGGGGACAGGTAACCTACACTAATCACGAGGAAAGACGAGACAAACCCAAATGAAGGGCATTCTGCAAGACAACTAGCTTGTACTCTTCCAAAATGTCAATTCATGAGAGATAAAGGCTGGAGAAATGTTCTAGATTAAAGGAGACTAAAGAGACTACGTAACTAAATGAATAGGTGATCAGTTTGATTCTGGATTGGCTCTTGAGATAAGAAGTAAAAATTCCTCTAAAGAACATCATGGGACAGTTGGCAGATTTTGTATATGGAATGCAAATTATGTAATAATGTACACATGTTAAATTCTGTGAATTTGATAACTATATGGTGATTATGTAAGAGAAAGTTAGACCCTGAGATACTTAGGGATAAAGAGAAAAGTGCATGATATCTGCAACTCATCAAAGAATCATAAAGTGTTAAGAGATTGAAGGGTCCCTAGAGAGTCAGTAGGCCAAACCCTACTTTCTTGAAATGATGTAACCAAAATCCTGAGAAATTGAATTTTGCCTAAGACCACACATCCAGCCAGGAGTTAAGCCCAAGACTCTCTGGCCAGGTGTTTACAGTGAGTGCATGATATTGGTTGTTGTTGTTCATCATGGGTCAATACTCGGACAAATACATTGTTATCCATTAACCACAAGCCAATATACACCCCCGCAGCTTCGACCCAGCTTCCACTAATGCAAAGGTCCCTGACCTCTGGTGGGCTTACATCAGAGGACAATGACCCTGGGAACTGATTTATTTTCACCCTTCTCAGTGCTGACCATGGCCTCAGAGGTGGGTGCTCTCAGGAGAGCCCTCTGCTGTGTGCTGTAGTGGAAAGGGCTGGAGCTTATAGTTGGGTAGACCCGCTAGATGAGATCTGTTACTAGCCGTGTGACTTCAGGCACAACTACCATTTATTTTCTCTGGCACTCAGTTTCCTCATCAGTAAAAATGGAGACAACATGCATATTTATGGGACTAAATGAGATCATGTATGTGATATATGCCCACCCAACAGTAAGTCTTGGTAATTGGTCATTGTTTTCTTCTTTCTTTTGGTCCAAAAGTATTTATGACTATGAATGGAGCTGGGTGGAGGGCTTGGAGAACTCAATACAAGTTATTTAAACTTTTTTTCTCATTAGAAGAATATTACCAAAGTGATATGCACCTTATAGAAAATTAAAAAGCAAATAAAAAGACAAAAATATTTGACCATACTGTTAATAGTTGATGGATGTCCTTCCAGACTTTCCTGTATGCATATATCACAAGCATTTTTATACAAAAATACTGTAGTAGTATACTTACTATATAGTAACTTGCCTTTAAAATCCAACAATAGATCCTGAGCATCGTGACATATAAAATAACCCATTTCTGCAATTTAATTTTTAATTATTGCACAATAGTCTGTTGACAGGTGAGTCAGTTCTTCAAGCCAACTGTCTTTGATAGACAGGTAGATTGTTTCCAATTCTCTGCTATTATAAACAATGTTGCAATTAACATTGTTGTGAGTAGATCTTTGTTCATATCCTTAATAATTTGCTTAGTACAAATGCCTCAAATGGAATCACTGGGTCAAGGGCAATTCTTAATGTTAAAGCTTCTGATGTAATTTGCCATATTAGGCCTGGTACAATGGTTCATGCCAGTGCTTTGGGAGCCCAAGGTGGGTGGATCACTTGAGGCCAGGAGTTTAAGACCAGCCTGGGCACCACAGCAATACCTCATTTCCATAAAAAATGTTTTAAAAATTAGCTGAGCTTGACGGCATGTATCTATGGTTCCAGCTACTCAGAGGCTGAGGTGGTAGGATCACTTGAGCCCAGGAGTTTGAGCACTTAGTGAGCTATCATTGTGCCACTGCACTCCAGCCTGGGTGACAGAGCAAGACAGTGTCTCAAAAAAAAATTAATAATTATAATAATTTGCCATGTTGCTCTCCAGAAATATTATAACAATAGCCTTCACACCAGCAGTGGATAAAGCATTAGGAAATGATCTTCATTTGAATGTTCCAAGCACAGTAAACAAAAACTTATCTTGAAAGAGTAGAGAGGCCAGGAGAGGTGGCTCACGCCTGTAATCCCAGCACTTCGGGAGGCCGAGGTGGGCATGTCATGAGGTCAGGAGTTTGAGACCAGTCTGGTCAATATGGTGAAACCATGTCCTTACTAAAAATACAAAAATTAGCTGTGTGTGGTGGCGCGTGCCTGTAGTCACAGCTACTCGGTAGGCTGAGGCAGGAGAATCGCTTGAACCTGCGAGGTGGAGATTGCAGTGAACCGAGATCATGCCACTGCCCTCCAGCCTGGGCAACAGAGTGAGAGTCCATCTCAAAAAAAAAATTATAAAATAAAATAAATTTTAAAAAAGCAGAGAGAGGCTGTGAGGCTTGACTTTCTGGGCTCCTCCATGGACTGGTGGATCAGGAGTTTAGGGGGTAAGAAGAAAGTTCCTTCATTCAAGTAATGTCGTAAGTTCTTCTCCAGTGAGTGAAGTAACTGCTCTGTGATAGGCACTATGCCAGATGTTGGGGATAAAAAAATTAAAAAGCTAACTGGGCACAGTGGCTCATGCTTGTAATCCCAGCACTTTGTGGGGCTGAGTTGGGAGGACTGTTTTAACCCAGGAGTTCTAGGTCAGCCTGGGCAAAATAGCAAGATCCCATCTCTTAAAAAAAATTTAAAAATTGGCCAGGCATGATGGCATGCACCTGTAGACCCAGCTACTCGGGAGGCTGAGGCAGGAGTATCACTTGAGCACAGGATGTCAAAGCTGCAGTGGGCCGTGATTGTGCCACTGCACTCCAGCCTGGTGACAGAGCGAGACCTTGTCTCAAAAAGATAATAAATAAATATAAATAAATAAGTGCCTAGTTTTCAATCCTCTGCATTGTAACAATTGAAGAATCCTTTGCTCAAGTGTAAGATAACAGACACCACAGGGCTGCCAAGGACCGGTCAGTGACAACAGGGAGGACAGCCTACCTGATGAGAACAGGGCAACACTCTTTGAAATGAAATCTCGCACGATATTTGAGATATCTGGCTTGTAATGTAAAATTTGTGACAATTCTTGCCTTCTATATGTTTTAGCAGGTAACAACATAATTGTTCAAGTGTTCTTTTCTGGAGTTAAGATAGTTAATTTTGAGTAAACCAGGCTCCAAATATTATGGGTAAATTTTTTCTACTGTAATTCTTTATAGCTTGAGATTATGTGTGCGCACGTGTGTGTGTGCGTGCGTGTGTGTGTTGTGAGAGAGAGAGAGAACTAGAAAGTGGGAGGGAAGAGGTGAGAAGAGGCATGGCGAGGGAATGACAAGATTAAGGGCAGAATAGTAGTCAGGCAAAAGCCTGAGAGTCTTCTGCGCTGTAATGATTTGCATAGCATACTAAAAGTACTGGGGAATCACTGAAGGTTTTAAGAACTAGATTCTCAGAAAGATCATTCCAGGTAGCAGCGATGAAAGGCCCCAGCTTCTGCAGGATACCCTTATCACCAAGGCCATAGGCAACAAAAACAGATGTGGGTGACGGTCCATCCTCGTAGGGTCTCAGCTCATGCTTGTGGGTTCCAATCTGCTGTCAATTCCCCCTACTTCATATCCATCTTCTCTTTCTGAACACCTGTCCTGTGGACTTCAGGCTCCAGCATCAGATACAGAGACAGGCTTACAGGGACTGTTTATCCAGCCCCCACAATTGCATAAGCCAGTTCCCTATAATACCTCCCCGGTTATGCTAAACCTGGCTGAACCCTGAGTGGTACAGTTATGAGTGAGAAAAGCCTGTCAGAGGAGACACTGCTGAAAAGATGGAAGTGACAGTGGGAACAGAGAGAAAGGACTGGATCCGAGATATAATGAGGATGTAGGAAATCAAATAAAATATGGCAGCAAGAAAGGGTGAGGGATCAAGAATGACTCCAGAGTTTTTAGGTTATTTGACCGAGTCAAAGAGTTGAGCTACCATTACAGGAATAGAGCAGATTTGGAAGGGGGAGGGGATGGGGACCTGAGTTTGAGGCTGTTAAATTTGAAGAATCTGAGCAATCTCTAAGTGGAGACTCATAATATGTGTTGGATGTATGGACTCAAGGTTTAAAGGGGATGAGCAAGATCATCATTAGCCAGAGGTGGAGGCTAAAATCTTGGGAGAGGGTGAGATCATTCTGGGAGGGCAGGTAAGGCAATGAGATTAGAATGAGGTGGAGCTCTGAGAAAACTAATATTTAAGGAGGAAGCAGAGGAAGATGAGCTAAAAGAAAAAGAGTCTGAGATTGAAAGGCTGCAGAGAAGAAAGACAGCTCCATAGACCAGGAAGAATTGCATTCAAAAAGGAAAGGCGTGGTCAGAGGGTCAGATGCCATGGAGAGCTTGAATAAAAAAGGGCTAAACATGTATCCATTTGATCCAGAAGTTCCCCCGTGATCTTTGTTGGTAGCAGTTTCAGAGGAGTGGTGGAGATAGAAGCCAGATTACTGTGAAAAAAAAAAATGAATAGGAGTTCAGGAAGTGGAGACAAGCAAGTATAGACCATTGTTTATAAAAGCTTGTTGAAGGAAAACAAACATTAAAGAGAAGAATACAAGGTTGAGGAAAGACCTTTAAAAAAATAAATAGAAGGCCAGGAGCAGTGGCTCATGCCTGTAATCCCAGCAGTTTGGGAGGCCAAGGCAGGCAGATCATTTGAGGTCAGGAGTTGAAGACCAGCCTGGCCAACATGGCTAAAACCCATCTCTACTAAAAATACAAAAAAACCCCACAAAAATTAGCTGGGTGTGGTGGTGTACACCTGTAATCCAAGCTACTTGGGAGGCTGAGACAGGAGAATCGCTTGAACCCAGGAGACAGAGGTTGCAGTGAGCTGAGATGGCACCACTGCACTCCAGACTGGGCAACAGAGTGAGACTCTGTCTCAAAATAAAAAATAAGCTGGGTGTGGTGGCTCACACCTGTAATCATAGCACTTTGGGAGGCTGAGGTGGGTGGATTCGCTGAGCTCAGGAGTTCGAGACCAGCCTGGGCACACGGTGAAACCCCATTTCTACTAAAATACAAAAAACTAGCTGGGCATGGTGGTGCGTGCCTATAATTCCAGCTACTAGGGAGGCTGAGGCAGGAGAATTGCTTGAACCAGGGAGGTAGAGGCTGCAATGAGCCGAGATCACACCATTGCACTCCAGCCTGGGCAACAGAGCGAGACTCTCAAAAAATAAAATAAAATAAAATATATTTTTTGAGATGGAGTCTAGACAGAATAAACTGAAGTTACAAGGGTGGATAAGATTACCAATGGGAACATATAAAGTGAGAAAAATAAAGGTGAAAATCTCAGGAACCCTAACATTTTAGAGGCAACTGGAGGAGATGGAGGCAGAAAGAGTTCCAAGTAGGAGGTAGGCAATAACATCAAACATTGGAGAGAGACCAAATAGCATAAGAAGGAAAAACAAATTACTGGGTCAATGGTTTTGACAATAAGAAGATCAACAATGACCTTTGCCAGAATAACCTTACTACACTGGTGTGAATATGAACCAAAGTATAATGGATTGAGATGTGATGAAGAGATAATAAGTTATCTCTTAATAACTAAGACAGTTATACATTGGTATTTTGGGGGGAGAGAAATGATAAGGCCAAGTGATAGCAAAGGTTCAGTGAGATGGGCACACTCAGGTTTTGGAAGTGCAGATCGGCAAAATCTGTCTGTAAAGCACTTCGACAATACATGTCAAGAGTTGTAAGATATTCATATTATTTTGGAATATTAGTAATATTTCTGAGACTCTACCTTTGAAAGTATTCACACATATAGGAAAGATTTTATGCATAATAATATTTATTGATATGCCATTTACAAGCATGAAAAAGTGTCCATCTAAATGTCCAACAACAGGAGAATGGTTAAGTAAACTTCCATTTAGGTAACAGTGAAAAGGAGGCTTAACATGACTAACTCCATTTTTCTCCCAATCTCCCTGCAACTCCATCCAAAATGTTATCTTTTAGGTTAACTGCTTTTGCTTATCTCTGTACACAGGCCAACCTAACTATGGGAGGCATTTAGTTTGCAGTTTAACTTTTTTTTTTTTTTTTGAGGCTGAATTTCGCTCTTGTTGCCCTGGCTGCAGTGCAATGGCATGATCTCGGTTCACTGCAACCTCCGCCTCCTGGGTTCAAGCGATTCTCCTGCTTCAGCCTCCTTAAGTAGCTGGGATTACAGGCACTTGCCACCACCCCCAGCTAATTTTTGTGTTTTCAGTAGAGACGGGGTTTCACCATGTTGGCCAGGCTGGTCTCGAACTCCTGGCCTCCGGTGACCCACCTGCCTCAACTTCCCAAAGTGCTGGGATGACAGGTGTGAACCATCACGCCCAGCCTACAGTTTAACTTTAAAGCAAGGATGATAATAGTCTCTTCCCAAAACTAACTCCCAAGGAGAAAAGAAGGGTGTACACACAAGTAACAATGTTATGTTAAAGATTTATAAGAGCATTGTGACCTGGCCAAGGACAAAGAAGTTTCACCTCCTCAGACCCTTGCTGCCACCCAGGTGCCTGTCATTGGTTATTTCTTTACCTCAACCACCTCCCTATTCTCCCTTACCCTAACATAAAAGGAGCCTGAAATGCATATTAACTTAAGGTGGCTTTTTAGGACATGAGTCTGCCCATCTTCTCAGTTTGCTGAGAAGAATAAATAAAGAATAAGTATTGCTGTAAGAATAAAGTTGCTTTCCTTGCCCCAGTGCCTTGTCTCTTGACTTACTGGCTGTTGTGCAGCAAGTGGTACCAGCTTGAATTTGGCTACATTTGATGAATACCAATTAGCCATCACAAATGATGTTTAGTGATATAGAAAATGTTTATGTTATAATGTTAACTTGCAAAGCAGGACAGACAATTGAAACTACACTGCCGTGACACAGCACTGTGTTTTTAAAGCACCCCTGCACAGCGGTGCAGGTGGGAGGCAGAAGCAAGGTAACACAATACAGGAAAATGTTAATGGTGTTTGTATTTGAGATATGGGATTGTGGGAGGCATTTATTTTCATTCCTTCAACTTCTCAGTGTTTTCCATAATTTTTTCAGTAAACGTGTCGCATTTAGAAATTTGTAGAAATAAATTTTTTTTGGCTTTTTTATTTTATTTTATTTTATTTTTTTAGAAACACAGATTTATTTATTTTTTTATTTTTTATTTTTTATCCCTCCCCCCTCCCCGCACCCCACAACAGTCCCCGGTGTGTGATGTTCCCCTTCCTGTGTCCATGTGTTCTCATTGTTCAATTCCCACCTATGAGTGAGAACATGCGGTGTTTGGTTTTTTGTCCTTGCGATAGTTTGCTGAGAATGATGGTTTCCAGCTTCATCCATGTCCCTACAAAGGACATGAACTCATCATTCCTTATGGCTGCATAGTATTCCATGGTGTATATGTTGGGTATATACCCAAAGGATTATAAATCATGCTGCTATAAAGACACATGAACATGTATGTTTATTGAGGCACTATTCACAATAGCAAAGACTTGGAACCAACCCAAATGTCCAACAATGATAGACTGGATTAAGAAAATGTGGCACATATACAACATGGAATAAATGTTTTTTAAAAGGAGGCTTGGTAGTAAAACAAATGGGGAAATAGGGAAATGGCTTGAGAGTGATCATTTAGCATGGGTGTCATCTGAGAGTGTGGTCAGTGGACAAGGTGATGCTGGTGTAGGTGGAGGGGATGCTGGGAAGGGCGAAGTGGTCGGGGAAGGTGAGGGTGGGAGGAGCAGCCAACCTAACAGAGGAGAAAGATACTTCCTCTGAGCCAGAGAGAAGGAGGTGAGAGTGGGTGACTTCAGAGATGTATTGGAGGGAATTTTTACCTAATAGCTTTTATTTTCTTTGGAAGCTGGGAGATTCAACTGTTGAGGGTTGAGATATGGGGGTGTGATTAGGATTTGAGAGGGGGAAATATGTAGCTGAGTCATTGTGGGGAGTGGGAAATGAAGTCATGAGGAGACAAGAATAATGGTGGGGCTCTGAGGGGATCCCGCCTGAGGCTGGAGCACAACCTTTGTCAGGGCATCAAGAGCCACGCTCTGGAGAGCCCTTCAGTGAGAACCGCAGGGTGGCAACAGGAGCAGAGAGAAAGTCCAGCTGGAGTTGGGCCCTGATAGGGCAAGTTGTCTGGAGGACAGAAGGTTAAGATCCACAGAGGGTGCTTACATGAATATCTTTGAAATGACCAATGTGGGGTTGGGGCCAGAAGACAAGGAAATGAAGCCAGGAAGTGTCTGACACCTTGAGCAATACACAGGACAGAGGGATTGATGCTCTCAGTGAAGCTGATCAAGAGTGAATCAAAGGTGGACAAAAGGTGGCTGAGGACAGAGTGAGGGGGACGTGAGGTCTGCCATCCAGGAAGAGGATCACTAATCCATGAGGGTGTGACTGAGGGAACCAGGGGGTGGCAGAAATGCTGTGGAGTTCGAGAAGGCAAGATGGAAAGAGATGCAGATGTTGGATGAGTGGGCCATCAGCAGGGTCATTAATGTGGCTGGGGCAGGGGAGGAGAGAATTGAAATGGATCAGACAAGCTGCCACATGTATATCAAAAAACGCAAAACAGATCAGAAAGACCTCTGTACCATAAAATAGGTCCAGAAAAAGCTGAGGTTTTCCTAGTTGGGGCTCAGGGGAAGGCTTCTGAAAAAAATGATATTTGAGGTGGGTGCGGAAGTAGCATTTAGACTTATGGTGTTGGGAAATGGGGCAAGAGGCAATACACACGGAGTAATATGCGGTCACCGAGGGACAAGAAATCCCAGGTTTGTTCGAGTAAGATCTAGTAGCTGATCTTACCTGGTTAGAGTATAGTATTTAAAGGAAATAGGATGGAGAAGGGGAAGGAACAGATTTGTAAAGCCTTGTTGAGTCCTTCCTCTAGGCAGTGTACCAAGAAGTAGTGAAGTGAAAAAGAAAGTCAGGACTGGGTGCTATGGAGAGTGCAATGGAGGATGAGATGGAGATGATAAAAACATTATTGCCCAATCCAGTTATAGCCATGGCTTGTCTCAGTGGAGACCTAAGGAAACACAGCAATGTATGGGCTATGGATGAGATGGGATTCCAGAAAGGGGCTGGCAGCTATCCAGTTTGGAAAAGTCCTCCCATCCTCCAGAGATTGCCATCGCTTCCTGTATTGAGGGCCTGAGAGTTCATTCATCCCATGGCCTGGTCTTGACCTGAATCATCAAACTACGATCAAGGCAGGCTGCTGCCTACTCATTCTGGACCCTAGCTCCTGAAAGCTTGATATGCCTCAAACAGAACCCTTTTTGTTGTCTGTCCTTTCTCAGAAGTATCATCTCTTTTCGATTTCTGCTTCTTCTTCCTCGACTTGCTTTACCATCAGGTATGCCTCCTTTGCCCAAATCCTTCCACCAGGCCTTCTGAAATTTCCATTCTATAGTGGATAAAAGACTACCTGCCCTACTAACTGAGTCATTTTCTGTGCTCAACTTGAGTCTCACTTTTGCTCAAGCACAACTTCTCCATAACAACTCTGGAATGGATGCTTATTTTTAGTAACATTGGTATCCTCCCCATTTTCCAATGTTACTTCCAGGATATTAGTCCTCTGTGCTCACATAAAACCCTTTTTCTCAGCCAGGTGTGGTGGCTCACACCAGTAATCCTAGCACTTTGGGAGGCCGAGGTGGGCAGATCACCTGAGGTCGGGAGTTCAGGACCAGCCTGACCAACATGGAGAAACCCCGTCTCTACTAAAAATACAACATTAGCTGGGCATGATGGCGCATGCCTGTAATCCCAGCTACTTGGGAGGCTGAGGCAGGAGAATCGCTTGAACCCGGGAGGCAGAGGTTGTGGTGAGCCGAGATTGCACCATTGCACTCCAGCTTGGGCAGCAAGAGCAAAAAAAACAAAAACAAAAACAAAACAAAACAAAAGAACGCTTTTTCTTTGAGGACCATGCCACCTAGCTTGCAGACACTTTCCTCTTCCTGTTCCTGCCATCTTCTGACCTACTGGCCTCTCTATGTTGCTAACATCTTTGTCTCCTGGCTTATACTCCTGCCCTCCACCTTCACACTTGTCATTATTCACATGGATTCATCTTCTGTACAGACAACACCCTTACTTCTTTCTCACCTGACCAGCTTGACACCAGAGACCAGCATCTAACTCCACGTGAAACTGATCTACTCTTTGACTGTCATTTTTTCCCCCAACTCGATTTCTCCTTATTTCCACTGTTCTAGGCCACCCTGGCAAACTATAGCCAAAGGCCAAATTCAGCTCCCTGCTAACTTTGTAATAAAAGTTTTATTGGAACACAGCCATGCCTATTCATTTATATATTGGCATATTGGCTATGGTTGCTTTCTTCCTAAAATAGCAGAGTTGCATTGAAATAGAGACCACATGGTCCATAACACCAAAGATATTTACTATCTGGTCCTTCACTAAAACGTTTTCTAACCCCTATTCTAGACAAAATAAAAATATCTTTCTACGAAAGTAAAACTTGAGCATTATAGAAAGTTTAGGAAATAAGACAAAGCATTAATACAAAAAGAAAAGCAGCTCCCCATTATTCCATAATTCAGACATAATCACTGTTAGTATTTTAGTTTTTCTTCCTGTAACTTGGTAATTTTTTATGTCTGTATGTATATATTAATATGTCTACATATATAAATTAGTTTTAGAAATTCAGGATTATGCCACTTTATAACCCACTTTTTTCATTTCAAAATATATTATCAATGTTTTTCTATATGAATTGTTACTTTTTTTATAACATTTAATTGTTACTTTTTTATAAACACGATTTTAAATTTCTGCAAAGTAGTCCATGGAGTGAAGATAACATCATTTCACTAGCCAGCCTACTAGTACAGAAATTTTTTTTTTTTTTGAGATGGAGTTTCGCTCTTGTTGCCCAGGTTGGAGTGCAATGGCACGATCTCAGCTCACTGCAACCACCACGCCCGGCTAATTTTGTATTTTTAGTAGAGACGATGTTTCACCATGTTGATCAAGCTGGTCTCCAACTCCTAACGTCAGGTGATCCACCTGCCTTGGCCTCCCAAAGTGCTGGGATTACAGGCATGAGCCACCACGCCTGGACAATTTTTGTATTATCTTAACATCCACCAAATATTCTTAATTGGTAGTAGTGACACAAGTATGGAAAAATGCACCTGAAATCCAATAACTTTGAAACATGTGTTAGACATGATTAAAATCCACTAAGAAGGCAAATAAATGAGACATATGTAATGCTATTAATTTAGGAGAGAACACGCTGTAAAATAATAATGTTAAGAAAGTACAGAGCAGCATTAATACAAAAAATGTGCTATAAGGGTAGTAGATTTAACAGCTCTATAACTCATTCTCTCTATTATTATTGGGAATAAGTAATTCTAAAATAATGCACATTTTGAATAATGCTGTCTCCAGGTATGCATCATTTAGAGGAAACAAGTCACATAGGAAACTGTTTTAGGTAATTCTAGTGAGGAAATCCTGAAGACATTTGGAAATGCAATGTTAGAATTCAAGAAAGAGGTCCAATCTGGAGCTATTAAGTTGCAGTTATCTGGGTAACAATGATAGTTTAAATCATGAGAGAGGATAAACTTGCCAAGCAGAGTACATATTTAAGAGAAGGTCAACAACATAATCTTCTGAGGCCACCAAATTCAGAGGATGAGGAGCAGCAGCAGAAAGGGAGGGCACTTACTGAGAACCTAGAATGTGTCAAGAAGGTGTCCTACATAAATTTGTAGCATCTCATTTAATCCTCCCAACACCAGTACATCAGCTGTTATCTATGTCTGGTTGTATAATGTGGGCAGCAGGAAGTGAAAGGTGAAGCAGTTTGGCTCAGGTTTTGCAGGTCTATATGACTTCACTGCTTCCTTGAGAGACATGAGATCAAGGCATGCATTAGCCAGACATAGAAAAATAGACATAGAAAAATCATCTGCACAAATTTTAAGTTGGAGAGGAGGGAAACTGAGGTAATGCAAATGAAACAAACTAGAATTCACTGCCTCAGTAAATGCGCCCCCCAACCCCGGCCCACTCATCTATCCAGTTCACAAAGCCACAAATCCAGGAATTATCATCCTTCATGTCTTTCTCACTCCCACATCAAATTCATCAGCAGGTCTTGGGAGTTCTACCTCCAAATTATATCCTCTTTTTATCATGTCCGCTGCCCACCACCTTAGACCAACTCATGTTCATCTTTTCTCTAGAAAGCTCTAGTGACTTTCTATCCTGTGGCTACTGTTGCCCAGCTACAGCCCACTCTCCACTCTCCCTACAGCAACAACACCAGTAAACTCTTGATAACCAGGATGCCCCAAGAGCAACTGCATCTGCCAGTGGTCACCATGACCTCAGAGTCAGTCATCCTTACTGCTCTTTCTACAGCATTTAGCACAGCTGCCCACACCTTCTTCTCTGGCTTCCGTGACACCTAGTGGTTTTTTTTACCTTTCTGGCCTTTCCTTTTGGTTACTGGAATATTGGCAAAACCTCTAGGCACAAGTGATAAGGTGAGTGTCAACACTTGATTCATTCTCCTTGGTTTAAAGTGAAGTCACTCAACTGGGTGTCAGTCCTACCCTCTAAAATTCCATCTGAAAGGGCCCATCACTGAGGCAGATCAGAAAAACTTAATGCTGATGGACAAAAATTGAAATTGCCCAGGGACCATGCTAAAATGGGGAGCGTTTATTCACATATGCTATCTGAGCACTTGGATGGTGTCTACAAATGTCCACGGGATTCACCTGTCCAGGTATCCTTTATCTAATGATACTACAAGTCACAGCTTTAACTTGGGTCCTTAAAATAGATTGGCTAGGAAGACCAATCTTGTATTATAAAATGAAGTGTATACAGTACACTCAACATACATCTTAAACATAATTAACAACAGATATAAAGTGAGGATCTTGTATTAATTACTAATCCCTCCTTACCTCGGTACTGGAGAAAATCAATGGATAGTTTATTCTGTACAAAGTTCAGGAGCTTGGCCCACCTTTAGCAATATTTTCTCTCTCTTATAAAATGAGAATTATTTTCTCATAAAGAAATGGTCATATCTTGGCCGGGAGTGGTGGCTCACACCTGTAATCCCAGCACTTTGGGAGGCCGAGGTGGGTGGATCATGAGGTCAGGAGATCAAGACCATCCTGGCCAACATGGTGAAACCCTGTCTCTACTAAAATACAAAAAAATTAGCTGGGTGTGGTGGCACGCACCTGTAGTCCCAGCTACTCGGGAGGCTGAGGCAGGGGAATCATTTGAACTTGGGAGGCGGAGCTTGTAGTGAGCCAAGATCATGCCACTGCACTCCAGCTTGGGTGACAGAGTGAGACTCCGTCTCAGAAAAAAAAAAAAGAAAGAAATGGTCATATCTTATGGGTTGTGGAAAGATCCTAGTCTCACTTTTTCCTGTATCTGGCAATACAGCAGGTTTTTTTCTCTTTTGGTTCTATTTTCACTTTGATTTTGATTAGGGACACTATGTGGTTGTTGGGATAAGAGGCTATGCATGTGAGGGGAACTGGGATGAAGTTGCAATAAGCATGACCACATTCAGCTTAGAACCTTCTTTATTAAGGAAGGTCTTTCAGGCACTTTTATTAACAGGCACATATAAGCTTAGCAAGAGCACCTTTCAAAGTCACAGTTCCAATGGTTTTTGTAAGGTCAACCAGAGGCAGAGAACACAATCATGGTGGCTTACCATCAAAATCATGACAAGTTGTCAACCTAATGCCTTCTGTCAAACATAACCACCACCCACTCTGCTTCTGTCCCGTGAGGAGTGACGGGAAGTAGGGATTCAAGACTTGATATTAATGTAGATCACATGTGACACTTGCGTGGCCAGCAGACAAGGCCTCCCACCCATGCCCGGGCTTGGACAAAATGGTGGCTATGTTTTCTGTGCCAAACCTCCTCATCTCTGCCATGTCTAGCCTAGACCTTGAAGTGTCTGATCCTCCCTGGACATGGAGGAACCACTGGCCCAGCAGCAGCACCAACACTAGGCTGCACCACTGTGCGTGTTTTCCGGGGGTGCGACACTTCTCCTGAGAGTGACCTCCATGAGACCACACCCATGAAGGTGTGGCGCAGGTCGTAGTGCGCCCGGTGCAACTGGTGTGCTGGGGAAGCTGCCGCTAACACATGGGAGTATGGGGGTGAGCCAGCTGGAGGGGGTCCAGGTGCGCCAAGTGGAGGGGATGGAGGTGCATCTGGGTCCACCACGGGCGTGGGGACTGCTTCATTGGCACCTTCTGGTTGGGGCTGTGAGGTCACGGGCTGGAAAAAGGACCATTTCCTTCAGTTAGTTTGCTTCCTCCTCCCAGGCAAGACCACCCACAGGCCCAGGTGGCACTGGCACCCAATTTCCTCACATTATACATTTTTATTTGCAAAGAGTCTAGCAAGAAAGGACCTACCTAAGTACGAGGGATTGTCATCAAGGTTACAAGGAGGGGTGACTGGCCTATGGTGGCCCTGGCCTCACCAGGATTGTCTTGGTGATGGTGGACTCACACACACATGTCCAATGAGTAAAAGCACTCCACCTATGGCTCACCCTTGCCCAGCAGTGCAACCCTCTTTGGCATCTGAAGCTGCAGCCACTGGGAGCTAACAGGTAGATCTGGCCACCTGGTCTCTGTAACTCAGAAAACCACTCCCACCTCCCACAAATAAAAAGGTGGCTTTGTCAACTACACAGTAAGATTGTTCTTCCCTGTAGTCACTAGTTCATGGGAGAGAAAGGCATAGCTGAAATATCCTTCCGTTTGATGATGATTCCACATACCCGAGTGTTATTTCATACTGTGAGGTTCAGAAGCACAGGAGAGCAAATGTCCTGTCATCACTACTGTACTGCATAAATGTGAAGGGGTCGTTGTATTCTGAAGGTGTAGGCAAGAATATTCACGGAGCTATTACCTGTGTTTGGAACACCGTGCAGGTCACTGCAACTTCTTCCCCACCAAGCTTCTCACTGAGTGTTGCCTTACAAAAGCCATATTGCTGCCCACAGAGAAAGAGGAGTTATTTTAACTAATTTAAAAAATGGATCCCCCCCAATTTCATTGACACTCCAACCTTAAATTAGTTTGAAAAACCATTTTTCTTAAAGTTATAGTTTCTGCTTGTGGGAGGTATATGATTCTATATATAACATGGAAATACAGAAATACTTTGAGAGTGAGAGAGATTACCCATAATCCCTTTCTGGTGATGGCCTAGAAAGAAGGACTGTTGACATTGATGCATTTCTTTCTTATTTTAAAATACTATTAAATATGATTTAAAAATTGAGATCATTGTGACTATACGATGTTGTACCCTGTGTGTTTTCACTTGCCATAATAGCATTTTCTCATATCATTCATTATTCCTTGAAAACACAATTTTTACTGTCTGCACAATTTTCTATTTACTGATGTGCATGCATTATTCAATGACACCTTCCTGTTGGACATACAGATCTCTCTTTTTTGGTCTCTTTATATCTATAATAAATCATTTTTATAGATACATTCTGTCAAATGTCACTGATGAATTCTTTTTTTTTTTTGAGACAGAGTCTCGCTCTGTTGCCCAGACTGGAGTGCAGTGGCACAATCTTAGTTTACTGCAACATCTGCCTCCTGGGTTCACACCATTCTCCTGCCTCAGCCTCCCGAGCAGCTGGGACTACAGGCGCTCACCACCATGCCCGGCTAATTTTTTTGTATTTTTAGTAGAGACGGGGTTTCACCATGTTAGCCAGGATGGTCTCGATCTCCTGACCTCGCGATCCGCCCGTCTTGGCCTCCCAAAGTGCTGGAATTACAGGCATAAGCCATCATGCCCGGCCACTGATGACTTCTTTAGACTAAAATCCTAGAAGTGTACATTATCGGCTCAAGGACTTGAAAGCTTTTGTATCAGGGTTATATGTATAGAAAATGTGCACTTCACATTCCCAGTGGGTGGGCGTGACTTGGCTTCATTAGCAAATAGCCTCTGTCTTTCCCCTAACTCCATGTGCTTCCAGTGGGTGAGATGATTTGATGACAGCTCTTAAAGGGATGAGGCGACACCCTAAAGGAAGGCTTGCCGTGATCCACAGGGAGTGGGCATTTGCACTGTTATTCTCTGTCTGCAGCCCCGAGATACAAACTAACCAAGGAGGTTCTGTTCCACAAACAGCTCTGTCCGAGTGGTAATACCCCAAGGTCCCGGCCCACTCACCTTTTCTGCCAGCAGGTTGCACTTAGCTGCCTCTGTGTCCTCTTTAGCAACACAGTCAGTGCCAGACATTGTAAACTCCACGTAGGTAGAAGGTGGGAGGGGCTGAGAAGAGTACATGAAAATGCTCTTGAGGAAAGATGACTTACAATGAAAAGGGCAGAGAAGGAGAGCAGGAAGCAGCCTCCTTCGGGGAGCACCATTCATGCAGACCATGGGTCGGCCCAGAAGACATGTCCCTCAATGGCTTACATAGGGCAGTTGCTATGGGGTTGTGTTCTCAAGTGCTTGTAATTTAGAGGTAGGGGTTGTGTCTTCCTTGTAGGAGGGGCAAGTATCCATCACCGGTCCTTCAGGGTGGAGGTGAGTTTGCAGATAGGAAACAGGAATCAGAAGGCCAGCCTTAGACTGATAGGAGTGGAAACCCTGCCTCCCCGCAGCCCTCACTCTTGGGCTGCACTTGAGACCCAAGGTTCAGGTTACTCCAAGATAGGGTGGGAAAGTGAAGAGATTAATACCTCTTCCACCTGTTTCATAGAGCAGGATCAAATGAAAAGATTTAGATGAAAGTATGGAAGATATCACTTGAGCTTTTCTTTCTTATAGTAGTTGGAGCATATGGACACAATAAAATATCTGTTATTTGGTGTAGTCTGGGGTGGGGATGTTCTGAGAATCACATATTCTGATTAATAGAATTGCCGTCTATACTAGCGTATTTCCAAGTATGGCCATGGCTGATATCCAGAATACATTTTCTTAAACATTTCAATTCTGTTGCATTCCAATGTGCTAAACCACCCACAGTACAATGAGATGTTTTCTCCAGTGACTCCAAAGGCATTTTAGGATCTTGCCATTATAAGCTTATCAGCACAAGTGAGTATTAATTACGAGTCTGTGGCAGACGTTCAGCGGAGATGGGTGATAATGGAGCCCAGCAAATTTACAGTGAGTGCTTCTGGCCGACGTGGGAACCTCTACTGGCTGACACTGAGCTTTAGTTTTAGCTGGAACGGAGGGAGTGGGGATGTACCTGCCGGCAGCTGTGGCTGCTGGACGTTACAGTGGCTCAGCATGGGGGAGGCGCTGAGGGTGTTGGGGTCCTCATGACACTCAGGAACCTCATACCCCCTTAGGATGCTTTCTTCCCTTTCCAAACAACCCTCTCCTTGCTTTCTCATCGCTGCCCCTGCGCCTGTTCTTCCCTCCCTCCCGCTCCACCACGTACAGTACATTCCTGAAGTGCCACCGAACCGCCCAACCTGTCAAAAGAATCTCAGTCTTTACCACAAGCTGAGCCCGGGAAATTTCCTCCAGCTGAAAACGGGAGCCGTTGTTTTGAGCGTTGAAGGCGGCCAGGGCAGCTTCCGCGGCGTGCACCACCCTGGTGTCGTTCAGCGGGGCCAGCAGGGGGCAGTCTTGGCACACCTTGCGCACGTCCTCGGCCGAGTCTGCTCGGAGAGAGGAAACCAGGATGTGGGCAGCCATTCTCCCTGGCATGGCCCCAGCTCTGCTGCGTTAGCAAGGGCTAAGGCATGCCCCAAATAGCTTCAGGCACTTTCTCTGCTTCTTACTAAACCTTCAAAAGGCTCGTGCTATGCTGACATTTCCGCAGGAGCTCTTATCATCACGAGGCAATTTTCACCTCCAGTAAGAATAACTTCTTATTTTTTTGAGACAGGGTCTGACTCTGTGTCACCCAGGCCGGAGTGCAGTGGCGCGATCTCGGCCCACTGCCACCTCTGCCTCCCGGGTTCAAGGGATTCTCCTGCCTCAGCCTCCCTAGTAACTGGGATTACAGGCGAGCACCACCATATTTTTTATTTTTAGTAGAGATGGGGGTTTCACTATGTTGGCCAGACTGGTCTCGAACTCCTGACCTCAGGTGATCCACCTGCCTCGGGGGGGTGGATTACAGGCGTGAGCCACCGCACCAGGCCAAGAGTAGCTTCTTAAAACACAATTTTAAAAATCCCAGAACCCAGGAAATTTGGCTTCTCCTTTTCCTCACCGACAAAGCAGCTAGAACTACTTAAGTTGAAAATTATTCAGATCCCTTCCCCACTTTCTCTACAAGGAAAAAATAAGAATAAGAATAGTCATCTGTACCTGGACTGGAATCGCATTTTGCGTATACCACGGAAAACTTGCCATCTAGTTTCAACAACTTGAAGTCACAGTCTCCTTCGACAGCCTGGAGAAAGAAATCCACGTGAGGATGGCTGCCCTTCCCCTTCTCACCCCGGGAAGGCTCCCTCCAGGCATGGCTGTCAAAGGTGCCCCTTGCAAAATCGCCTTCACTGGGTAATACTGAAACATGGCACTCTCTGCTTTCAGGGATACAACGATATAGTTAATCACTTGCAAAAATCAGCCCCAGGGCAAAGTGGCATCAAATGGCAATTTTATTTATGATGATGATGATGATGATTATTTCGAGATAGAGATTCACTGTTGTTGCCCAGGCTGGAGTGCAATGGCAGGATCTTGGCTCACTGCAACCTCTGCCTCCCGGGTTCAAGAGATTCTCCTGCCTCAGCCTCCCGAGGCGCTGGGATTTACAGGTGCCCGTCACCACGCCCAGCTAATTTTTGTATTTTTAGTAGAGATGGGGTTTCACCATGCTGGCCAGGCTGGTCTGGAACTCCTGACCTCAGGTGATCCACCTGCCTCAGCCTCCCAAAGTGCTGAGGTTATAGGCATGAGCCACTGCGCTCGGCCACAAATGGCAATTTTAGAAACTGCACCCTGGCTAGCCAAGAAGGCAGGCTGAGAAGCTGGGTGAATCGGTGGAGCTGGCCGAAGGGCCACCCACAGTCATCCTAAGAAGGGTACTCACATGCTCCTTCAGCTGCCTCACGCTGCATCTTGCCACAGGGGTGGGGTCCAGCACATGGCAGGTGGTTTCCAGGGTGTCTATTTCAATCTCAAACAGCTCTCCGGAGGGCTGCTGTGGAGACAAAGAGTGAAGCCGTGAGCAGCCTATTCCCCTGATCCTGTGGTGCGGGCCACGGTGTGCGCCCTCATTGGGCTTGAGCGCACCCCCCTTTTGGAGGTGAGGGAAATGTCATTCTTACTGTCAGTCTGCAACTCTGTCTAGCTCTGAACTGGCCTGTGGGCAGGACAATGACCAGGGCTTGTCTGGTCTTCGTCTGTAGATTAAGAAAGCACCAGATGATGCTCGCAAAGCAGACGGGGTCCTGGGCTTGAACAAGTCGATGGAGCCACAGCCCTCACTCTGAGCTCTATTTGAAAACTACAAATGAGTATTAACACTTATTTGTATTTATTATTTATTTATTATTTTTAAGATTTCACTCTTCAAGCAGTGCTTTGGAAAATGCAGGTTTGGATTTTTCTCAGACAAGCTGCAAAATAAGGTGGTGTAGGGTAATATCTTAGTGTCTTTTTTTTAATCTCCTCTATCCCTCCCTCTCCTTCTTTCTTTCTTCCTTTTCATTATTTACTTTCCTTCCTTCCTCCATTTTCTTTTCCCTCCTAGAGGTTTTTGCTGCTGTTGTCCTTGGCTTTTCCTCTGTCTTGGCTTGTGCAGCAAGTGCCGGCATGCAACGATGCTGCTCTCTACTTCCCCCTGCTGGCAATAATGGGGAAGGGCATGTCTCCCTCTGACAGGAAACTGGATGTCACTAGTGCAGACATGAGGGAGCTTGCAACAATCCTTGGAGATATTCTCGTCAGTTCACCTGTTTCTGTATCTTGTCTTCGAAGCCTGAAAAATCCAGAAGGTACAAGTATGCCTTTTCTTCTCTCAGCCCAGCTCTGCTTGCCTCTCATTGGTTCTGCCTGACTCACTAGTACCTGAAGCCTCAGCATCCCCTCCCCTGGGAGAAGCTCTGCATTTTATAATGTCCAGGTGTGCCCAGAGTGACTGCCTGAAAGCGTTCACAGCTCTGGCCAACAGGAACCGGGTGCACCTGGGTTTCTCAAGGAAACCAACTCTGAAGCTCTGCCTTTAGTGAAAGTCACAATGCCCATTCATGATTACCTTTTCCCTCAGATGTGCGTGTTGCGTGTTCATTTCTCCTGAATTGATCAGTGTTTCCTCCTAACCACCATTGTGCTTTAATATGGCTGCAGCACTCTTAAAATCCATCCGGAGCAATCCTGATTTGAAATATTTTGTCTCTTTGTGAGACGGATGGCAGTCGTCAGTCGGTCCAGGCTTCCTGTTGTTGACCTTATTTTCCAACCTAGATTGTAAGCTCTTATGGGCACATATTATGCCTTTTTCACCACTGTATTAGGTTGAACCATTAAAACGGCCAATATTTGGTTGCTTTTGATATAGAAAAATGGCAGTTTTATATGGTTCAACCTAATATCTCTGGTTCTTGTCCAAGGAAGGCTTGTAATACATATTTGCTGAAAGAATTGTCCTTAATCAGAAATAAATCTAATTTCAAAACAGGCAGTAGACAGACAGCTGCTTCCCACCTCTCCAAATCTCTTGACTGATCCCCGAGGCATATTTCCAGCTTGATTTTTCTTGTCACTGGCTTCAAGCTGTGTTGGTTTCTTGTCTAGTGTGTGAGGAGGTGAATTGTGTTTATGCCAAGACTTCTCTCTGGGATGTGGGTAACTCTCTTTGGGAGGCAGTTTGTGTAGAAGAAGGAACACAGATCTGGAATCAGATCCCAGCCTGAAGACTTAGTAATTATATGATTTTGGACCCCCCCCCCAAAAAAAAACCACACACACACACACAACAGGGCCTTGGTCTCCTCTTGGGTAAGACAAGAACAATATATGTATATATGTACCACACGGCACTAGGATGCAGGACCAGGAAAGAGTAAATGAGATAATCTGTGTGAATGGGGCTGGCATATAGTAGGCATCTGCCAGATGCTAGTTTTATTCATTCTCAGTCTTTGTTAGAGAGAAACCAACCAAAGACAGATACGTGATTTTCAGCCAGTGGTAACTTGGCAACTAGGAGCTGGTCTCTTGGGTCTTAGTTTTTCCAGCAAGTTACACTTTCCATCTGTGATCTGCAAACTACCATTTGAAGCACTTTTTCTTCTGCACACCACCCCACACCCCACCCAGCTCCCTCCTGACACCCATGACTGCCGTACAGAATGTCTCCTCTCTTGCGCTCTGCCTGCCCCTTCCCTCACTCCTGGGAAGAAATCAGAGAACTTACTCCTCTGTGGTTTCATTTGTACTGGGTGATGGTGATCTTTTGAGGCACCTGACTGAGCTCCACGTACACATTATTTCAGCTCATACACAGCAGGTCCACTTACCCGAGGCCACACCTTTACTTCATCAATCTGGTTCAAGGTGTGTTTGTATCCCCAAGGATGGTTTTGATTGATGTAGTCTATAGCCACCAGAGCTGCTTCCTCAGTTTCTGGATCATCGCAGTTCGGTTGTCTATAAATCAGCCCTGGGCCATGTGGGGCTGAGTGGCAGCCCCAGAGCTGAGCAAGACAAAGGAGCAGGACGAGGGACTTCATGGCTGCCCCAGAGAGGCCCTGGCAGGCGTGCAGGTGGTTGGAGGCTTCGGGACAAACCCAGGTGCTCTGCTAGGAAAGGTAGACCCATGGAGAGTGGTGGGCTTTATTTATCTGTTGGAGCCTGCCGGAAGAATTGCATAAGGATATAGGATGATTTCTGCTTTGGTTCAAAAAAAAAAAAAAAAAAAAAAAACACCCTGCAAACATCAGCCCTGGAAAAGCAAACAGGTTAGGACATCGCTGGTCCCCAAGAAATCTGCCAAAGTCCATGCTACTGTGGGGGAGATGCTCCAAAGTCTGCTTGGAACATGGTAATAGCAGCAAAGAGAAGACAGCTGAGGGAATGAGGTGGACATGGTCAGCCTCAGAGTGCCATGGGTTTGGCAGCAGAGGAAATGTCTTCTACTGTGATCTGAGCATGCCATGGGGTCTGTGAGAGGGAAGGGAGGATACTCAGCAATTTGATAAAATTCTCTAATGTCAGGAGGAATTAGCTTTCCAAGAGGAGTCCTACAGGGAGAACAAGGCCCACAGATATAGCAAAGGTACAGATGTGTATAGGAGATGCCAAGATTTTGGGGGAAGATTCTTGGAGAAAAGAAGAAAGGGTGAGAGATGTTTCTGCCTAAAGTGGAGAATGGAGGTGGAAGGAGGGGGTTCCTGTGGCAGGACCAGGGTGGGAAATGACCAGCAAAACATGTGGGGTTCCCTGCCCCTTCTCTTCCTTCTCCAGACGTCACTGCCAGGGCCCTGCATGTGACAGCACAGATGGGCACTGACCAGAGTCTCCTAGCACTAGTAACCTAGTGCCCCTGCCAGTGCACAAGGGCAGCAGAGGGGAGTCCTGATCTAATAGCTGCTCATTTGACACAGCTCTGGGTTTGAGTCCTACACTGCAGGCTGAGATGCTGCACGAGCAGCTAAAGACACAAATGCCCCTCAAACATTCTTTGCAGACTCAGCAGAATTACAGTGTGTCTTTCTGGCCAGAACAGAGGGCCAGTGTTGACTCCAGGCACTGCCTATTAAGTGACCCTTGACAATTCCAAGTGTGACATCCAAGGAGGTTTGGCAGGATAAAGAGAGGCTTGGGAAATATCACACAAGGACCTGGTTTGGTTTAATCTGAAGCAAAGAAGCCCTCTCATGGAGACCAACATGGGCTTCAAATATTTAGAGGCCATCATTGTGTGCGGGTGAATTTGTTCTAATGTTTGATATTGCTTCAGAGAAAAAAAAAACTGGTTAAAAAAAAGGAAGAAGAGGGGCCCCTCCAAAGGGAAGCTTAATATTGATTTTCTGGGGTGAGGATTGGGGTGAGGGAGGTGAAGTGAGTGGTGATGGGGCAGAGAAGGTAGTTGGCAGGACTGTTTTCACATTTACTCCCAGCTGTTCACACACCGCACAGAATCTTAATGACAGAAGCTCAGAAGGTGTGGCCAGGACTCCAGGTTTTCTCCAAGAGGGGGAACATGACTCTTCCAGATGCAAAACACACTCTGGTCATCTAGCAAGATGATCCTCAAAGCCAGGGGCAACCTTCCATCACCTTATACTCCATTTCACTCAGGGCCCTGACTCCTGAACTGTGTGTGGAAGTTATGCTTTTCTTTATATAATCTTAAAAAATATTGAAGGGCTGGGCACGGTAGCTTACACCTGTAATCCCAGCACTTTGGGAGGCTGAGGTGGGCAGATCACGAGGCCAAGAGATTGAGCCCATCCTGGCCAACACAGTGAAACCCCGTCTCTTCTAAAAATACAAAAATTAGCTGGGCATGGTGGTGCATGCCTGTAGTCCCACCTACTCGGGAGGCTGAGACAGGAGAATCACTTGAACCCAGGAGGTGGAGGTTGCAGTGAGCCGAGATTGCGCCACTGCACTCCAGCCTGGCAACGGAGTGGGACTCTGACTCAAAAAAAAAAAAAAATTGAATAAAGTGTGGTGTGGTGGCACACACCTGTAATCCCAACTATGAAGGCAGGATGATAGCATAAGCCCTGGAGTGGGCTATGGCTGCAGTGAGCTATGATCGTGCCACTGCACTCCAGCCCAGCCAACAGAATGAGACTGTCTGAAAAAAGAAATCATTCACGATCTCATCATGCAGAGATAAACAGTGTTAATGTTTTGGTGCATTTATATCTTTTCTTTTTTTCTATGTAAAATAATATTTTAATATAATTTTGATTATACTGCATATACAGCTTGTAAAATTTTTTCACCTATCATTTTAACTTGAATATTTTCCTATGTCATTAAGTAGACTTAAAACTATGTTTACAGGCCAGGCGCGGTGGCTTACACCTGTAATCCCAGCACTTTGGGAGGCCAAGGCAGGTGGATCATGAGGTCAAGAGATAGAGAGCATCCTGGCCAACATGGTGAAACCCCATCTCTACTAAAAATACAAAAAATTAGCCGGGCGTGGTGCTGGATGCCTGTAATCTCAGCTACTTGGGAGGCTGAGGCAGGAGAATCGCTTGAACCCAGAAGGCAGAGGTTGCAGTGAAGGGAGATTGTGCCACTGCACTCCAGCTTGGGCAACAGAGTGAGACTGTCTCAAAAAAAACAAAAAACAAAAAACAAAAAACCACAAAAAAAACCCACTTTTTTATTTAGGAATCTTTGGCTTTTGATTCTTTTTTTCAGGATAGATTTTTAGAAGTAAAATTATTGATTCTAATGATTTGCACATTTTTAAAGTTCTTAATTTCTATAGTCAAATCGTCTATTTGACTATGCCAATTTATCCCCCTTCCATTTAGCTGTTGTGTGATGTCAGCTCAGCTGTTTTCTCTTTTCCTCTGCTACTGCTTTCATGCTGACTTTTGTGGGAACGTAGATATGTGAACACTATCAGAACTCTTTTTTTAAAATGTAATTTATGAATACCTTTGCTTTTATCTCAACTACTCCGTATGTCTAATACTTATAAACTAAAATAACTTTGGTATCAAGCTGAATAGAATGATCCCTTAGATTTCTTCAGTTTCCTTAGAAAGAAATGTTGCCATTTACTTACTGGAAATGAGGAAGAAAATAGATGATATTTTGGTGTGTTTTCCAAGATGGCTGTAGCATTAGTGCCAATGGGTAGTTCCCTGTGCCTGATGACACCAGTTTTAAACTTTAAAAGATTCTCACTTGCCAAATGCATGTGGGACTCATAAGTGATCTTCACATGCTGAATACATATACTCATGAGTAATCTTGGGTCAGTTTGATCTAACTGGCTCCAGCTTCTTTGCATATCAGTAGGAGATAGGCATTTCCTCCGTTTTCTGGTCCTTTGCTGCATTATTTTAGTTACTTTTCTGTGCATTTTTCTATGAGGCTCACATCACAGCAATAAAATAATCTTCATTCCATTCACACTATGATGGCTGATAGTATATTGAGGATATCAAGGGCTTGTTAGAACTGGTCAAGGAGAGCAGGCCCAACAGTTTAAGGAGCAGGAGAGGATCAATAATCTCCAGGAGATGGCAGCAGGGCGCCGGGCAGTGCCTGCTGGGTGCAACCCTTGTGTGGCTGACGGCAGAAGTCTCAAGATGGCAGCTGTCTTAGTTCATCTGTGTTTCTATAAAGGAAAACCTGAGGCTGGGTAATTTATAAAGAAAAGAGGTTTATTTGGCTCATGGTTCTGCAGGCTGAACAAGAAGCATGACACCAGCATCTGCTTTTGGTGAGGGCTATAGGCTGCTTCCATTCATGGCGGAAAACAAAGAAGAGCTGGTGTGTGCAAGCACATGGTGAGAGAGAGAAGAGATGCCCGGCTCTTTTTTTTTTTTTTTTTTAAACAACCAGCTCTCATGGAAAATAATATAGCGGGAATTCACTCATTACCACCAGGATGGCACCAAGCCCTTCATGAGGGATCTGTCTCCATGATCCAAACACCTCCCATTAGGCCCCACCTCAAACATTGGGGATTAAATTTCAACATGAAACGTGGGGGGATAAACATCCAAACTAGAGCAAAAGCTAAGGATGGCACCAGGGTTCCTGAATTTGTCGAAAGGACTCTTTGCCAGGGAGCCACTAGAGCAGGTGTTGTATTTAAACTATTCCAAGGCAGAATTCAGTGTTTATAGTTGCAGGCCAGGAACCGCAACAAGAAAGATCACCATAAGCTCAGGGTCGGAGTTTCTCAGAGGTTGATTCCATTAGTGGATATGGGTATAGGAGGAAGAGGATAGATATAGAAAGATGTGAAATATCCAGTCAGGCAGCAAGAGCTAAGGTGATAGCTAGAAACCAGCCTCTCACAAAACAGAAGATGAAAAAGTGCCTGTCAGCAAAAGCCAGAAGGACAACTGGTTTCTGTAGGGAGGAAATAGCAGTGGTTGTTTTTTAAATCATTAGGTCAGGTTGATGACTCTGCCCTTTCTGGTACTTAAAGGGCCTAGGCCCTGATAGACTGGGTATTAATTTCACTCAAAGACTGGGTGTTTCTTCACTCATATGTTCAATGAACAAACATTCATTGAGCACCTACTATCTGTGTTATCAGATGCCTGGACACAGAGTAATGAGAACCACATGCTCTGGAGGAGCTCATCTTGACTCATTTAGTCCGGCAATGCCTGATCAGCAAAGAACTTTATGTTAATATATGAAATTATCATAATATTGTTATACAAATTATCATAATTTCCTGTGGAGACAGATTGGGATTTACTTCGCCAATGTAAAGCACCAGTGAATGAAAGCAAATTACCCTTGTCCAAGGACCCATCTGGTTTCTTGTGGAAGTAACTGAGCACCAAGTGCCCTGGAAGTCATCAACCCATAATTAGGAAGAGCCCCTTGTACTCAGCGCCAAAGTTGGGAGATGTGGGCCCAACCACAGCATGGCAAAAATGACCATAAGTAATGGCTCCATCTTTTGGGGTGGAAAAAGGGCTCTGTAAGCCTTCCTCCAACCCTGCCCTGATAAGCAGGACCTAGCTCTGCAAATCCAAACCCCAGAAAGGAAATTGCATTTGAGAACATATAAAGGGAAGAGTAAGGCCTGGATTAGAGTAGGGCAAGGGAGTGGGTAAAAGTGCAAATTTCAAGGAGGCCTCTCCCTTGGAGTTGCTGCTTCTTAAATGTTGTGCTCTAGACCTCTCTTGCTGCACCTTTGTCCTGCCCTGTGGAAAAGGCATAATCGAAACCCAGGATAGAATACATGTTTCTGGCTGGACGCGGTGACTCACACCTGTAATCCCTGCACTTCGGGAGGCCGCGGCGCGTGGATCACCTGAGGTCAGAAGTTTGAGACCAGCCTGGCCAACATGAAGAAACCCCATCTCTACTAAAAATACAAAAATTAGCCAGGCATAGTGGTGCGCACCTGTAATCCCAGCTACTCGGGAGGCTGAGGTAGGAGAATCGCTTGAATCCAGGAGGTGGAGGTTGCAGTGAGCCGAGATTGCGCCATTGCACTCCAGCCTGGGTGACAGAGTAAGACCCCGTCTCCAAAAAAGAAAAAATGTTTCTACTTCATCAAATATTTTTTCTCTTTCAAGGGAAGTTCTTTTAACATTTGGGCTGGTGATCCTATGTGTGCAATGGGCCCCAAAACACAGCAATCCTTGCAGTAAACTTTTCATCATCACATAAGAAACAATGGGAAACCTTCCATTCTCTTTTGTACAATAGGAAGGAGACTTACTACTACATACTGTTTAGTGTGGCCTTGACACTCACTTAAACATTCTGTCTTATAAGAGAATCACTTCACGGTTAAAGAAATCGGGAGAGTTGAGCTTTCCAGGCCTGGAACAGCACCTGCTCAGGAAAACAGCGTCATCATAGCTCCTGTTACTGACTTATTCATAAAAGGCATGAGAGCTGAACTATTCTTATCCTTCCTCCTTTACAGAGGGAAAAAAGGCTGAGAGGTTCTGGAACTTGACCACATCACACGCCAAGAAAATGGAAGGGCCTGGATTTAACCCAATCACTTTATTTCTGTATTAACCCCAAACCAAAAGTATAAGGGGCCCAAGAAAAGCTGGGGAGGTTGGCTGCTAGACACCAGTCTCCTGCTAGACACTAAATTGAGCAAATCATTATTCTTGACAATAGAAAACATGGCTGCATTAAAAAAGGATGAGTTCATGTCCTTTGTAGGGACATGGATGAAGCTGGAAACCATCATTCTGAGCAAACTATTGTAAGGACAGAAAACCAAACACCGCATGTTCTCACTCATAGGTGGGAATTGAACAATTGAACAATGAGGACACTTGGACACAGGGTGGGGAACATCACGCACCGGGGCCTGTCGTGGGGTGGGGGGAGGGGGGAGGGATAGAATTAGGAGAAATACATAATGTAGATGATGAGTTAATGGGTGCAGCACACCAACATGGCACATATATACATATGTTACTAACCTGCACATTGTGCACATGTACCCTAGAGCTTAAAGTATAATAATGATAAAAAAGAAAACATGGCTGCGTGTTGCTATATTAGAAAAGAAAACTGATTCAAACTCAATCTTGTTGATATGAAAATAAAAATGTAAAATATAAAAAAAGAAAGGAACAGAAAAATGTATTGAGTTTGGTCAACAGTTAAATAATTTAAAAGTTAGTTTGCGCCCATAATTTCAGTCAGTAGAAAATATCTGGATCTTAGTTTTTCCAAAAAACACTTTGACTTGTTGACTTTAGCAATGACTCAGCCGGTATTAAAGTTATCTCTATTTCAGGTTTAGAAGGTAAATAAAGGGTAAATGATTACACTGTTTCTAGTCAGATATTTTTCAGGGAAAATGCTAGTCAATGCAGATAGTCACATCCATCTTTCCTGCTGGTTTCTGTCACCAGACTTTGATGTCTTCAAAGCAAGGCGAGTGAGTGGCACTCTTCAGACAAGAAGGAAGATGGCAGGTAAAATCAGACAAGAAGGAAGATGGCAGGTGAAATGATCTTCTTCTAATGAGCCCCGTGCTGTGCTTGCCGATGTCCTTGGTCACGGAGATTTTCAGAAGAGCCATGGCCTTACCAGTGAAGGTTACACAGAGGCCACTGGAGTCAAGTAACTCATTGCACCTTATTACATTTAGGCACTTCTTTATCCATCATGCAGATTACTGGGATTGGAAAGGGTCCTTTCAACAATGAGTCAATATTGAAGATTCTGTGGAACCATTTATTGACACATATTGGGTATTCTCTGGACACATTCATTAACTTCAAAACTGTTTCTTGGACATTGTGCTAGGTGCTAAGGAAACACAAATGGAAGGTATAATTCTTGTCTTCTGGGTGTTCACTGTTGGGTCTGATGCCATACAACTATTGTGAACACACGAGGGAAGTGTAAGCTGTGGTTCTTGCCCTCAGCCTGAGGAGAACAGTCCCTGAGGTGGAAGGGTCTCCAGACGACAGCAGTGTCCATGCCTTATTAACTCTTGATTTCCAGCATCTGCCTCCTGCCCAGCGCAGTTGGGCCCCAAACCTGATCACTGACGGGGTTGCTCTGGACCAGCCCATCACTCAATGCAGAGCTTCCCTCCAGTGTTTGGTGTCTGCTTGAGGATGTGGAGATATGAGGGCCTCTCTCCCACTCCTGCGGCCCATTCCATTGTTGCTTCACACTGATTACTAAGAGATTTCCCTGCCTGCCTTGTAACCTCACCAACAAACCCAGATTTTGCCCTCAGGAGCTACACGAACTAAAACACTATACAGACTAAATCCCTGGTCTCTATATTATGCTTCAGGTATTTAGAGACATCTGTGCTGTATTTTGTTTTCCTTCTCTGGCCTCCAATATCCCTATTCCTTTAGATACTTCTCAGGTGAATTAGTTTTGAGACTACATCATCATCCTATTGACCAGGCAAGACTAGCACCAATGATTAAATAATAGGATGAATCATCCTGTGATTAGGAGTGAAATTAATTCTTAGCTCTCTGAGTGGGTGTGATCTGGTGCATGCACATGTGTGTACATGTGGACAATTCAGCAATTACAGGATGAAGATTAGCCAGCTGCTACTGGCAGGACAGGAGGGGTTCTCTTGGTTTTCAGAGGCATATCTGGACCCTCAGAAACATTAACAATGAAACCAACAAACAAGTCCTTCTTCTCCATAGACTACCTTGATGAGACTTCTTGAATGTTGAGAGGGAAAATATATGAGGCTAATGGAAGACCCATAAGAGGGGACTAAGCTTCCCACTCTGCTTGGATCTGGCATGGCTCTTGGCTGTAGCATTTCTTTACTCTTTGTTGTCTGATCTCTTGAATGCACTTGAGGATATGGGCAGTCTTTGCCTCTCATGTTCTTGTTAGAATAGTAGAAGGAGATGAATTGAAATTAAAAGGGTGCAGATCACAGGGCCAGGGCAGCTAATGTGGGCAGTTTTCTGTCTGTGCTGGGATTATGCAACAGGCAGTGAGATCATTTGGTGGGTTAAGCAACAGATTGAGCCTCCAGAATTTAGATTCTTTTTTTTTTTTTTTTTTTTGAGACGGAGTTTTGTTCTTGTCACCCAGGCTGGAGTACAGTGGCACAATCTCGCCACCTCGTGGGTTCAAGCGATTCTCCTGTCTCAGCCTCCAGAATAGCTGGGATTACAGTACAGGCGCCCGCCACTACGCTCGGCTGATTTTTGGTATTTTTAGTAGAGATGGGGTTTCACCATGTTGGCCAGGCTGGTCTCGAACTCCTAACGTCAGGTGATCTGCCTGCCTTGACCTCCCGAAGTGCTGGGATTATAGGCGTGAGCCACCGCGCCCGGCCAGAATTCAGATTCTAATGGAGACTGAAGTGTGGGAGGATGGATACTTGCAGGAAGGTAAGGGTAAGATGGAGAGAGGCTGGATGGGTGGGAGGCAGGAATGTGGGAGCAACCTGATGAGGGAGCTTACATGGAGAATCAGGATAGACCCAAGTCCAAACCCTGGTGCCACTATTTACTGGCTGTGTGACCTAACTAGAGATTAAATCTGGCTATGCCTTTGTTTCTTCATCTGTTAAACATGGGCAGTAAAACCTGGCTAGTAGAGATGAGCTGAAAATTTAGTGAGATAACATTTGCAAAATGCTCAGCGTAGGGCCTGGCACATGGTAAGCTATCAATAAATGGGGGTCCTTTTTTTTAGGAGGGGTGATGGAGTTTCACTCTGTCGCCCAGGCTGGAGTGCAGGGGCGCGATCTCGGCTTGCTATAACCGCCACCTTCTGGGTTCAAGCGATTCTCCTGCCTCAGGCTCCCGAGAACCTGGGATTACAGATGCCCACCACACCCAGCTAATTTTTGTATTTTTAGTAGAGATGGGGTTTCACCATGTTGGCCAGGCTGCTCTCGAACTCCTGACCTCAGGTGATCCACCCGCTTTGGCCTCCCAAAGTGCTGGGATTACGGGCATGAGCCACCGCGCCTGGCCGATAAATGAGAGTTCTCAATAGCTCTAATAATACACTAGGACTGAGAGCACAAAGAGGCAATATAGGGAACACTAAAGACCAAGATACGGTCTTTGCCTTCAAGTGGCCTATCTTTAGAAGCGATACATCCTGGTGGCTAAGAGTAAGGACTCCTTAGCTTTATCACCTCGGGCAAATTACTTAACTCACTGCATCTCATTTTATCCTTCTGTAAAAGGAATAGCAGCAATGCATACTTCAAAGGACTAATGAGAGCATTAAATAATACGGTATGCTTAGCATTCCTGGCATCAGGTAAGCGGCTGTATTACCACTTACTCAGACGGTAGAAATATAACAGGTAAACAGTGCTAGAGGCCACATCTTTTTGCATCAACATGCTGGCAAAGAGAGGGTTGTGTGTCGGCAACTTCCTGTAGCAAGAGGAACCAGAAAAAAAAGGGGATAGTGGTATTGTAGGAAAACAACCGATCAATCTTTCCCCATTCTTTGTGCTACAAAGACCATTGTTCCTGTGCTACAAGGAACAGTGGCCAACTCAGGGAAGCCAGTGAGACAGGACTCAAAGAGAAGAAGGCAGCAGGCATAGTCAGAGTGGCTGGTGGGGGCTCGGGATGCAGAGTACACAGCTAAGTTTCCAGCAAGGTGGAGAAGCAGGCACAGAGGTGCTGGGACACTGAAACAGGGCTGAGGAAGGAGAGGCGAGCAGCTCAGAAGCTTCCCTGGGAGGGGATTCCATAGGCATTTAAAAGATTGTGTTTGCCCGGTGGACTTTCAGCTTCCCATTGGAGTCTGCAAGTATAATCACCAGGGCCGGCTTCCCAGGTGTGTGTCATGTGCAGGGCCCTGCACTTAAAAGGACCCTGTGCTTGTGGAATGCTCTGCTGTGGCTGTCTTGAAATTCTTTTTTTATTCGAGACAGAGTCTCGGTTTTTTACCCAGGCTACCGTGCAATGGCGCTATCTGGGCTCACTGCAAACTGCGCCTCCCAGGTTCAAACGATTCTCCCACCTCAGCCTCCTGAGCAGCTGGGACTAAAGGCACGTGCCACCCCGCCCGGCTAATTTTTGTATTTTTAGTAGAGACGGGGGTTCACCATGTTGACCAGCCTGAATTTTTAACAAGGGCCCTGGGTTTTCATCTTGCATTGGGCCATGTAACTCATATAGCCGGTCATTAATCATAACTAGTACATTAGAGGAACAAAATGCTGTAGGCATTTGCAGGAGAGAGTGGGGGTGGTGCGGGGGGAGTGGATCATTTCCAGCTGAGGGTGGACAGGGGGAGAGGAAAGAAGGTGCTGTGGACAGGGGACACTTTGAATTTGACCCTGAAGGATGGGCAGGATTTGGATAGATAGAAATGGGAGTACAGCTATTGGTTGGAAGGAATATGTTGGCAAAGTTGAGGTGTAGGAGTATGGACCTTGCTTAGGGAATGGTAGAAATCCTTGTGAACCTGGAGTCTGCTCTTGAGCTGCTCACATCTGGGCCCTTCCACAGGAATGCCATGCTCAGCAGGCCTTTCTACAGGGAGCCTTTTTCAAGGCCTTTTAAATCCTTTCTTCCAAGTACCACTCTGCTAGGTGCCTGCCCAACTAATAAATCAAATCCAGCCATGTTATTCATCGAAACCTGAAAGCACAGGTGGAGAAAAGCAGATTTTTTAAAGAATCAGAAATTTTTAATTGAAAATATGGTCACTGCCGGGCGTGGTGGCTCATGCCTGTAATCCCAGCACTTTGGGAAGCCGAGGCAGGTGGATCACCTGAGGTCAGGAGTTTGAGACCAGCCTGGCCAATCTGGTGAAACTCAGACTCTACTAAAAATAAAAATTAGCTGGGAGTGGTGGTGGGCCCCTGTAATCCCAGCTACTCGGGAGGCTGAGGCAGGAGAATCACTTGAACCTGGTAGGCGGAGACTGTGGTGAGCTGAGATTGTGCCACTGCACTCCAGCCTGGGTGACAGAGTGAGACCCCGACTTGAAAAAAGGGGAAAAATTGTTATTTAAATAAAAGAAAAATACTAAAAACAGGTCAAATAATAGATCAAATACAGACCAAGGGAAAAATCAATTAAGGATCCCTATCAAGCTGGGTGTCATGGCATGTGCCTATAGTATCACCAGCTTCTAGGAGTATCTGGTAGCTGATGAGACTACTAGGAGCCCAGGAGTTTGAGTCCAGCCTGCGCAATGTAGCAAAACATCATGGAAAGAAAAGAAAAGAAAAGGGAAGGAAGGGAAGGGAGAGAGAGAGAGAAAAGAAAGAAAAAGGAAGGAAGGAAGGAAGGAGAAAGGAGGAAGGGAAGGAGAGAAGGAAGGAAGGAAAGAGAAAGAAAGGAAGGAAGGAAGAGAAAAAAATATATACAATTCTCATCATCTAACTTGCTCTCTTGGTCTTTTATATCACAACTTCTGTGTAGGGATTTGCACAGCTGGCAAGAGGTAGAGGCAGAATTCTCACCAGGATCCAAATCCTGCCCTGTGTCCTGTGCCCCACAGTGCGACAACTCCTGCTTCACTCCCTCAGGGTGGGTTTCCCCAAACAGAAGCCTGGAGTGGTTCAGAAAACAGTGCAAGTGTTGGCACTTATAAAATCACCTAGAGTCATACCATAGTGACACAGATGAGAAACAACATAAAAAGAAAAAGGCATTTTTCTTTTAAAAATCTCACAATTTCTACCCTCAACTGACTATCCTAAAATTTGCATTTGAAATTGTATGTCTATGAACATATGACTGTCATTACTTATATTAACTCAGCATATCGTGAATGACATGCCAATGTACATGTTGTTGTATTCCTTAGATTTGCATAAATATTGAGCTTTGCCACATGCTCAACAAGCTTTGATTTTTCTTTTTTCTTTCTTTTTTGAGATGGAGTTTCACTCTTGTTGGAGTGGAAGGCTGGAATGCTGTGGCACAAGCTCGTCTCACTGCAACCTCCACCTCCCGGGTTCAAGCGATTCTCCTGCCTCAGCCTCCCAAGTAGCTGGGATTACAGGTGCCCGCCAGCATGCCCGGCTAATTTTTTGTATTTTTAGTAGCGATGGCGTTTCACCGTGTTGGCCAGGCTTGTCTCGATCTCCTGACCTCAAGTGATCCACCCACCTCCGCCTCCCAAAATGGTGGGATTACAGGCGTGAGCCACCACACCCTGCCAAGCTTTGATTTTTCTTTTCCAATATGTGTCCCATAGCTTCTAAAATTTGAGCTCCTGCTCCTGAATTAAACAGGAAAGAGTTGCATAGATAGCTAGTATGTTTTGTGCAGCCCCAGAGCCTCAGCCTCCTCCAAGCTGTGCTGCTGCTCTCTGGGAACTAGTGGGACAGACCACCTGCAGTAGGGCTGGCGAGTCGGGACCTACAGGCCTGGCCTGGTAACAGAGCCTCCGTGATCAATGGGAACAACAAGAGTGTTGCTTAGATTTGGCTTCTGGCTCAGCCCTACTTTGAACTCATATCCAAGTTCTGTTACAAATAAGAACTGAAGAGACTGTCCCTAGAGGACCCCAGGAAGTTCAGGTATCTCTGTTTTGATGCCTGTTGACAGCTTGTAACACAGCAGAGAAAAGAGGCCTTCTTCTACAGTCTGCACGGAGCTCTGGATGGCCCTGGGTGCTCCGTGGCCTCAGCTGGGCAGGAGAGGGCAGGGTCCAGTAGCTGGGCAGTGCCCAGGTCGAGGAAGCGGTACCCAGCAACAGGCCGCAGTGTCTAGGAGAAGGCAGCAGTGCCCAGGGCAGGCAGTCACGCCCTGAAGAAGGGAGTGGTCCTCTCATAGTTCCTATGTCATTTGATCACTGCTAAAAAACAATGTCCACTCACTGTATACTAAAACACAGCATATTCTGAGAAGTGAACAGAGAATACAACACTTAACCAAAAGAAATTTGGGAACATCACGTTTAAGAAGGGATAGGAAATGGTTACCAAGGATGGACATGTAAAGAGGAGATTGTAAAGAGGGGCAGCAGCATTATCTCTCTGTAGAAAATCCAAAACTAACAGGTCAAAGTTCAGTGACTTTCTGATGTAATGAAGTGTAAGTTCAAAGTCCTTTTGTTATTCAGTGTCCAGGGAAAAATTATTGACCAGAGAACCCGAGCGGGAATTGGGGCATACAGGGTGACCTGGAGTGGGATGGGGATGGGGCCTGGGGCACCCTAATTTCCATCAGCACTTCCCTTCCTTTGCTATGAATGATTGGTGTTTTCTCAGTTGAACATAAAACGCTATGTGAGTGCCACTTTGTGACATGTCAGCTGCCTCCCCACTTCCACCTCACCACCGGCCAGGTTACCTGAGCTCCACCCCGAGTAGAAATTCTAACCCACCAGCAGCTACGAGCCTAAGTTCTGTCTCTGCCCTGCCACTCTCTGATGGTGTCTCTAACACACACACACACACACACTCATGCCACATGTACTTTTCCACTTACAGACCAGGCTGTTTTGGGGTGCACAAGGGCAGAGCCAGGGAGCCTACTACTCTGGAAACAGGGCTATAACCATGAGGTTGTCAGGCTTTGATTTTTTGCAATTGCCCCAATTGCTTAGTTTTTTCCTTAGCCAAGGCATTTTGTTAAATATTAAAATAAGTGTGATTTACAGTTCCTATCATATCATTCTAACACTTTCCATTCAGATGCATTCATCAACAAGGAAAGAAGTCACCTTTCAGAGCACACGTGTCAGGTCTGGAGCAGCCACATCTTACCGCTGTCCTCACAGTACAGGGCCTGCTTGGCACAGCTCCTCTACTATGGCCCGCTTCTCTTGCTGTAAACAGTGGTGGCCAGGGTCTGGTTCCGTGCCATACATAAAGGAGGTGGTGATGACATTTTCAAAGAAGAATGTGTGTGAAGGAGGAGGAAGGGGAGGTGGGAGGTGATGAAAACCATGCTGCAGGAGTGGAGAAAACCAGAACCAGGGCAGGCGCTGTGGCTTATGCCTGTAATCCCAGCACTTTGGGAGGCCAAGGCGGGCAGATGACGAGGTCAGGAGTTCGAGACCAGTCTGGCCAACATGATGAAACTTCCATTTCTATTAAAAATACAAAAATTAGCCGGGCGTGGAGACGTGTGCCTGGAATCCCAGCAATTGAGCAATTCTCATGCCTCAGCCTCCTAAGTAGCGGGATTACAGGAGGATTACAGTGAGCCGAGATCATGCCATTGCACTCCAGCTTGGGTGACAGAGGGGAAACTCTTTCTCAAAAGAAAAAGAAAACCAGGTTGGGGCACAGTGGCTCACACCTGTAATCTCAGAGTGATCTGAGGTGGGCAGATCACTCAAGGTCAGGAGTTTGAGACCAGCCTGGCCAACATGGTGAAACCCTGTCTCTACTAAAAATACAAAAAATTAGTCAGGCATGGTGGTGCACGCCTGTAATCCCAGCTACTTCAGAGGCTGAGGCAAGAGAATCAACTGAACCTGGGAGGCGGAGGTTGCAGTGAGCTGAGATCGCGCCACTGCACTTTAGCCTGGAGAACAAGAGTGAAACCCTGTTTCGAAAAAGAAAGAAGAAAGAAAGAGAGAGGGAAAGAAAGAGAAAGAAAGAAGGAAGGAAGGAAGGAAAGGAGGGAGGGAGGGAGGGAAGGAAGGAAGGAAGGAAAGAAGAAAGGAAGGAAAGGAAAGGAGGGAAGGAGAGAAGGAAGGAAGGAAGGAAAGAAGAAAGGAAGGAAAGGAAAGGAGGGAAAGAGAGAAGGAAGGAAGGAAAGAAGAAAGGAAGGAAAGGAAAGGAGGGAAGGAGAGAAGGAAGGAAGGAAAAAAGAAAGAAGAAAGAAAGAAAGGAAGGAAGGAAGAAAGGAAGGAAGAAAAAGAAAGAAGAAAGAAAGAAAGAAAGAAAAAAGAAAGAAAGAAAGAAAGAGAAAAAGAAAGCAAGCCAGACTCATCTTCAGCAAACCCCAGATGAGGATGCCTAATAGATTGGAAGGCACCTTCTTAAGCTGTGTGTTGGGAGGAGTCTGAGCTCAGGGATCTGCTGTGGAGGACAGGCTGGAGCACGGCCTGCACCCCACCCTGCACTGGCTGGACTCCTCTGTGTAGGAGCTGGGATCTGGGCATCCCTGGTTTCCCAGTGCCTCCTAAAGTTCATGCACATAGAGGCTGTTTAATAAATGTTTAAGCAACGAAGTATATTGTTTTAATCTTATTTTTCCCATTGAAGAAACCTACAATTGCTCCTGTTTCTTTATATCAAATGAAAGCTTTCACGAGTGAGCTCTCCCTCTCTCCTTTTAATGTAATTGTGCCCACTTCATCTCTACACCAGAGACCATGGGCTTTTCTCTGGCTGCCAAGAGTACAGAGAGCCCCTCCTTGAGTCATATGGGGAGGGGTGGGTATGAACAGGCCCGGGCAGCACTCAAAAGGGGAGTTAATATGACACTAGAATAACCTGGAAGCTGGACAGCAACCAATCGGTTTCCCTGCATGACTCTCCATAGTTGATAGAATGTGCACCGGCTCCATCCTTCCCACAGCAGGCAGTGCCCTTTCATGGAAATAGAGGAACGTTTTAAAAAATGTTCTTTGTGGCAGGGCGCGGTGGCTCATGCCTGTAATCCCAGCACTTTGGGAGGCCGAGGCGGGCGGATCAGGAGATCAGGAGATCGAGACCATCCTGGCTAACACAGTGAAACCCCGTCTCTACTAAAAAATACAAAAAAAAAAAATTAGCCAGGCGTGGTGGCGGGCACCTGTAGTCCCAGCTACACGGGAGGCTGAGGCAGGAGAATGGCATGAACCCGGGAGGCAGAGCTTGCAGTGAGACAAGATCACACCACTGCACTCCAGCCTGGGCCACAGAGCGAGACTCCGTCTCAAAAAAAAAAAAAAAAATGTTTTTTGCTTGTTCTGGGCTTTCCTTCTTGAGGGTTTTTGCAAACTGTGCCTTCAAGCTCAGACTATGACAGGGACTCTCAGACCAGCCAGTGGGCTGCTGCCAGCTGTCAGGAATCCAAGTCAGCCAAAAATCTGAAATATCACTGTTTATAGCAAACAACTAATATATTTTATTATCTAAATTGTAAAAATCCCTTAATATTTACCTTAAGGAGATTCATGAAATTAATATCTATACAACACACAAAAAGAGACAAACAAAAATTTTTAAAATAATAGAGCAAACAGGCTGAGCATGGTGGCTCCTGCCTGTAATCCCAGCCCTTTGGGAGGCCGAGGCGGGAGGATCACCTCAGCCCAGGAGTTCAATAGCAGCCTGGGCAATGTAGTGAGATCCACATCTCTATATAAAAAAATTAACAGCATTTTTAAAATAACAAATTTTTAAAGGAATACAGCAAACAAAAAAAAGTGGGAGAATTTTGCCAACATACAATTAGAAAAAAAAAATTTAAAGATATTTTCAACCTCATCTCTACAAAAAATATGAAAATTAGTCAGGCATGGTGGCATGCACCTGTGGTCCCAGCTACTTGGGAGGCTGAGATGCGTGGATGGCTTGAGCTCGGGAGCTCAAGGCTGCAGTGAGCCATGACTGTGCCACTGCAGTCCAGCCTGGGTGACAGAGTGAGACTCTGTCAAAATATATATATAATATATATATTTATATATAATATAAAATGTTTATATTATATATATTTTATATATAATATAAAGTGTTTATATTATATAAATGTTTATATTATATAATATAAACAGTTTATATTATATAATATAAAATGTTTATATTATATATTTATATACTATATATTTTATATATAATATATATTTTATATATAATATATAATATATATTTTATATATAATATATATTATATATTTTATATATAATATATATTATATATTATATAATATATTATTATATATTATATATTATATATTATATAATATATTATTATATATTATATATTATATATTATTATATATTATATATAATATATATTTTATATAATATATATATTTTATATATATTATATATAATATATATTTTATATATATTATATATAATATATATTTTATATAATATATATTTTATATAATATATATATTATATATAATATATATTATATATAATATATATTTTATATGTATTATATATAATATATATTTTATATTATATATAATATATATTTTATATATAATATATAATATATATTTTATATATAATATATAATATATATTTTATATTATATATAATATATATTTTATATAATATATAATATATATTTTATATAATATATAATATATATTTTATATATTTTATATATTATATATTTTATATATTATATATTTTATATATATTATATATTATATATAATATATATTATATATAAAATATGTTATATATTTATATATAATATAAACATTTATATTATATATTTATATATATTTATATATTATATTTTATATATAATATATATTTATTTATAAATATATTATATATATTTTTCCCTAGAGGCCTTTAAGCCCATAACCATGTAAATAGCCTATCTTCTTAGTATGTATAAATGTTTAACATTATTTATTAAAATAAATGGAAAACTGAAATGAAAACCAATTATAATTATGCTTATATTTTTATCATATAGTCAGTACATGCAATAATTTATTTATCTTTAATATAAAGGAAGAGGGTGTATATACAACTTGTACCAAAGAAAATTATTTTCTCCCTGTCCCCTGCATAAATGTGCAATGTAGAATGTTGTTTTCAGTGTGTGCCAATCTGTGAACCAGCTTGGGAAGGCTCTGCCTTAGCCTGGCCCTCCCCTTGCACGTGTTCACCTGGTGACAGTTGTGCTATGGTGCAGCCGGAGCTGGTCTCCATGCACAGCTCTCATGAGTTCCTCCTTCATGAGATAGTCTCAGAACTTAGCCTGGCTCTAGCCCCTCCTGTGCCTTCAGCCATCACTCTGCACTTGCTCATAACAGTTCTGAATGACGTGAGCTGCCGGGGCTTCCATGCAAGCAGCAGCTTTCATGCTGGGGCTTAGAAGGATCAACTGTCCAGGTTTGCCTGGGACTGAGAAGTTTCTGGGACATGGGACTTTCAGTGATAAAACAAAAAAAGTCCCAGGCAAACAGAGATGATCTGGTTACCCTAGTGCTGGTGGGGAAAGGCAATGGGTCACACCAAGCGCTGTAACTAATGGACTGCCAGATCTCTAGCAGTGAAGGTCAGAGGTCTGAGGCTTCCTGCTATACAAACACTCTGCCAGGTGGTGTGTCTCAGGCCAGCTCCTGAGACATCTGTTCTCATTTCTCCTGAGGCTCTGTGGCTGTTTTATCTTTCCCTCTTTTCATGTTTAGTAATAGCCCTCATAGCAGTTTCTGTTTTTCTGGGCCTAGAGCAGGCTGAGAATGTAGGATTGGTTTCCATGTATTCTCTGCAGATATTCTTCAGCAGAGACATTCTTGGTTTTCTCCCAAGGAAAGGGTGTCATGGGGTCAGAAATCCACACCTGTGCAGGTCAATGAATGTTTTGCGCTGTTTGACATTGGAGAAATGTGTTAGTGTTTCAAAAATATGTCTTAACAGAGATGCAAATTGGTTCAAAAAGTTTAGTCACATTTATTATATAACAGTAATAATACCTAATATTTAATGAGTGCTTGTTACATACCAGGTACTTTAAATATGTCATATTGTTTAATCTTCACAGTATGAGTTGGGTGAGGAGACTGAGGCTCAGAGAGGTTGTCATACTTGTTCAAGGTCACGGAGCTAATAATTGGAAGAGAAGGGATTTAAATCCAGTCTCACTGCAGAGCCAGAACTTGGACTTAGAACTGTAGACTTGGTGCTAAGCACAATCATGTTTGAGCAAACCAATGAGAAGACTGCAGTTTCACATACTGCTTTCTGGACAACTGTGGGGTGTATCAGTTAGGTGTGTCTCCTTCCTGAACCTGGGTCTATTAGGTGTGTCTCCTTCCTGAACCTGGGTCTATGTAAGTGAGGGGGCTCTCAGTTTCTACAGCAAGAGTTAAATAAAAGACAACATGATATCTGTGCGCTAAGTGGATCCAGGAATTATCCACGGTTTGGCCACAATGTCTAAAATTTTAGTATCATTCTGGGATTCATATTCATGTGGGATTCATATCACAAGAATTCCAGAGGCACCACACTCAGGGCTGGTAGTCTATGGCTACTTCTCAGCTCAGCCAGTTCCTCTCAGAAATGAGCCATGCTGATAAAAGTCTGGGCTTGAAAATTCCTCAGGTTTGTGCTTCAAAGGCCACCATAGAAATAAATTTTAGAAACTGCATACTGTGATAGTTTGTGACAGCTCAGTTTTGCATTCCCTCCCTTGATCAAATTCTCTGTATGCACATACATGCTCAGATGAGCTGGTTTGAGTTCTTCCCTAGAGTTTCAAGTTCAGTGCATTCAAATATCACATCAATAGTGTCTTAGGGCTGGGCAAGGTGGCTCACACCTGTAATCCCAGCACTTTGGGAGGCCGAGGCAGGTGGATCACCTGAGGTCAGGAGTTCAAGACCAGCCTGGCCAACATAGCAAAACCCTGTCCCTAGTAAAAATACAAAAATTAGGCGAGTGTGGTGGCAGGTGCCTGTAATCCCAGCTACTCAGGAGCCTGAGGCAGGAGAATCCCTTGAACTTAGGAGGCAGAGGTTGCAATGAGCTGAGAAAAAAAAAATTGTCTTGGTCTGTTTTCTGTTGCTTGTAACAGAATATCTGGAACTGAGTAATTTATAAATAAAAAAACGTATTTCTTACAGTTACGGAGGCTGAGAAGTGCAAGTTCAAGATGCCAAATCTGGCGAGGGCCTTCCTGTTGGTGAGGACATTGCAGACTCCCCAGATGGTGCAGGGCATCACATGGCGAGGGGGCTGAGCATGCTAGTTCAGGCCTCTCTCTTTCTTCATAAAAGCCAACAACCCTATTGATTCACTGATCCATGAGTAGATTAATCCATTCACAAAGGCAATCACCTCATGATCCAATCGCCTCTTAAAAGCTCCCCCTCTCAATACTGCCACATCGGGGATTTTCAATATGAGTTTTGGAGGGGGCTAAAATTCAAACCATAGCAAGTAGAAATGCCTATTTTTAGGTTGTTCTTAGGGGCTTCACAGAGAATTTCTCAAAGGTCTTGTTCTGAGTTCCAAAATCTCTTTCATTATCTACAGTTTTACCATCTAAGTGGATCAAAAATCGAGGAATCCTTTACATTCTTCTTCAATGTCTTCAAAATGCCCCCTACAAAGGCAATGGCCACACATGAAGGGGACATAGCTTTAACCACTTGCTCATCAACAGACTGGGTTTGCGAGGCCCAGGGCAAAAATCCTGTGATGGATAATGCAGGCAATGCAGAGTGTGGCCGCCTTCTCTGTTTATTGGATAGACTGTTGAAACATGTTTTACTGTCATCTTTTTTTTTTTTTTTTTTTTTTTTTTTTTGAGACAGAGTCCCGCTCTCTCACCCAGGCTGGAGTGCAGTGGCGTGATCTCATGATCTCGGTTCACTGCAACCTCCGCCTCCTGGGTTCAAGTGATTCCCCTGCCTCAGCCTCCTGAGTAGCTGGGATTACAGGCGTGCACCACCATGCCCACCTAATTTTTGTATTTTTAGTAGAGACGGGGTTTCACCATGTTGGTCAGGCTGGTCTCAAACTCCTGACCTCATGATCCGCCCGCCTCGGCCTCCCAAAGTGCTAAGATTACAGGCATGAGCCACCACACCCGGCCACTGTCATAATTTAATTGTAAGTGCTCTTTCTGTGGTAAATGAACTCAACTTTCCATATTTAAGATTTCTTACTGGCCAGTGATTCAGCCTTTGTTAGTTTTGCTTGCTGGCTAATTAGGTGTGTGTGTTTTATGTTAAAAAGCTCTCTTATATATCCCAGCACGTAGCACAGTGCCTGGCAATCAGAAGAAATAAATTCAGTGATGATTATGTTGAGTCCTATAGAGTAGTAGAAGATACAATTTACTTGAAGAGACTTTTCTCATACTATTAGGTTTAAAAAAACAGATAGTTGTCCTCTTTTTATGGAACTGGGATCTGAAAGGTGTTGGCAGCTATAGTGAGAAACCAGATCTGTCATTTGACATTCCTTTCAGTTTTGAGTGTCCATAGCTTTGATCAGCATCTCTCATGTTCTCATTAATATCACTGATGTGTAATCCACATTTCCCAGGCCCCCCAGCAGAGAAAGGGATAATCCTAGGGGCCAGAATGGTGTGACATTTGCTCAGATCTCATCCCTGAAACTCCAGCTGCGAGAATGCTTTCCATCCTTGATGGCAGGGATAGGGGTTGGTACTCATGGACTTGCAAATGGTCACCTCATTCTTTCTGAATTCACTTGCCTTTTGTGAGCACCATGTGGCCCCTCCATGGCTGTTCTGATGTTCCACAGTCTCAGCTGCTAATTGTATTGTAGCAGGATGAGTCGCAGACAAAACTCTTCAGACACCAGATTAAAGAAGGAAGAGGTTTTTTATTCGGCCGGGAGCGTCGGCAGACTCGTGTCTTAAGAGACAAGCTCCCCGAAAAAGAAACAGCCCTTTTAAGGGCTTACAACTCTAAGGGGTCTACGTGAAAAAGTCATGATAGATCAATTAAGTGTGAGGAACGTGACTGGGGGCCACATACATCAGCTAACAGAACAAAAAGTTTTGCAGTGCTTTCTTATACAATGTCTGGAATTTACAGATAACACCAGTAGTTTTGGTCAGGGGTTAATATTATTATTATTTTAGCCACCAGGGCCAGGTGGTGGTGCCAAGGTCGTCTAGCTATTTATCTTACTTCTGTTTCTTTCCAACTTTTTGCTTTCTCCCTTTTCTCCTGTCTTATAAACTAGGGAAAAGGGGAGGTTGGGGAGAAACTGAGAAGGACAACAGGAGAAGTGGTAGCCTCATACCATAGTATGGCTGTCTCATTTGATCACCTGGGGAAAACTGTATTTTCCAAAAATGGCCACAACAATATTTGCAGGTCTACATACCCTTCAGAACCTTAAAGATTCTTTTATTGAAAGGTTGAGTCTAATTCTCCTCCCCAGGAAGAGGGATGAGCCTTTGTGGCTGCCTCCATGAATGAAAATGCGATGGAAAGGATGCTGCACGACTTATGAGGCTAAGTCGTAGGAAGAACTAAAGCTTCTACCCGTTTCCACTTCCTTTTGGGAAACGTGTCTTGGGAGCCTTGAGCCAATATGTAAGAAGTCCAGCTATGTATAGCCACCATGCTGCAGAAACCACACAGAGATAAAGATTCGTGAGGAGTCTCCCCATTTCCAGTTCCCAGCTGCTTGAGTCCTCCCACCTCCCAGAATGAACTGTCAGACATGTGAGTAGAAATGACTCCAGACCCAGCCTTCAAGCTGTTGTCCCAGCTGACACCAAGTAGAGCAAAGGAGTTGTCTCCATCAGTCTAGCTCATATTGCAGATTTGTGAGAAAAAAACAAATGTTGCTGCGTTAAGCCGGTAAATGCTAGGATAATTTGTTATATGACAAGAGTAACCAGGACATCACCCTTATGTTATCATTACGTTCTCACCTTGCTTCTTGTGAGACCCTTGCTTTTCTTCTATACCAGTTGCTGAGAATTAGAGGAAGACCCTTGCTCCCACCAATGTCAACATTTCTTTACCAGAAAACACAGAGGCATTTAACTCATATTTCGAAGACTTACAGCTTCTTATAATGGCCCTGGTGGTTATACTTTTTGTTCAACTGACTCTATTTTGTTACAGTTACTCTGCCCACAAAGTGCAAGACCCCTTGTGATTATGTTGGGGGACATCAATTCAAATGACACCGTGATAGCATTACTGTCAAGTCATGCTTCCCTCTCAATGCTGTTGATGAAGCTGGTGCACCCCAACCCTGTTCTTACAGGTTAAGTTGCTTTTTCCCACTTGAAACATTGTACAACAGCCAAAACTCATCTGGTCAGTTTTAATGTGTCCTGCCCCTTCCTAGGACTTATTGCAATGACAAACATATAAGAGCTGTGAAAACTCTGTGACTTACACACAGTAGGCACCTGGTGTTTTAAGCTCTCTTCCTGAAATGCTCACTGACAATAAAAGTATTGAACAGATCAGGACTGAAAACATAGCTTTGTTTTGTGCCAGCAAAGACTCTCTTCTCTCCTTTCCAGGTTGACATTGAGCCATTAATCAACAGTATGTTCAACAGTAATTAGTGAGTTATGAATCCAACTATGTGCCTCTATTTTATCTCCAGGGGATATCACAAGATGAATCATAAAACACCTTGCTGAAAACATTATCGCATTTCCCGTTCTGGTTTAATGTTACCTAACTGGTAGAAAACACAGAAGACTTAATTACATGATTGCTTTTTTTTTTTTGAGACAGAGTCTCGGTCTGTTACCCAGGCTGGAATGCAGTGGTGGCGCAATCTTGGCCCACTGCAACCTCTGCCTCCCGGGTTCAAGTGATTCTCCTGCCTCAGCCTCTCGAGTATCTGAGATTACAGGCACGTGCCACCACACCTGGCTAATTTTTGTATTTTTAGTAGAGATGGGGTTTCATCATGTTGGCCAGGCTGGTCTCGAACTCCTGACCTCAGGGGATCCGCCTGCCTCGGCCTTCCAAAGTGTTGGGATTACAGGCATGAGCCGCCGTGCTCAGCCTTGTTCTTAATCACCTAGTTTGGCCCCTTGCAGTGGCTTCCATAACTAATTCTCAGAAACCATCCTTTAATTTATTATTATTATTCTTTGGCAGAATCAGGCTCCCAATCAAAATCCAGCCTGTATGGAATCTGCCTTGTCTACATTAAGATTAAGGGAGGCTAAAAGAGGAGGGTAGTTAAATGCATTATTATTTGAGTTTGCATTGAAAGTTATAATTATTATTATTTTACTCAATATCCTGATTTTTAGTGGCAATAGCTAGAAAATGGCTTAAAAAAAAAAAAAAAGGGTCTGGGGCTCCAGAGCTGATAGCTCTCACGGCATTATTTTAGCGCCACCTTCACACAAACATCATGCATTGCAGAGGGAAGGAAAATTTTAACAAATCATAAGCCTCCCAAACCTCAGTTGTGCAACATATATTATTAACTTGTTCTTTTTTGCCTGCCTGTCCCAAGAGAGGCATCCCAGTTGTAAATGTCAAATCAACCAACAACTCTATGAAACATGTACTGTTATTATCACCATTTTACAGAGGGAGAAATTAAGGCACAACTAGTAAATAGTAGAACTGGAACTTGAATCTGATCAGTGTGATTCTAGACCATGCACATGGTAACCACTATGGTATATAAAACCTCCCGTTTTGTTTCTATATTCTGCCAAAAAATGATGTTTTCAATATAAAACGGTAAAGTGAACATCAGTAAGAGGAAACGGAAGCCCAAGAGGGAAGAGGTGATTGATTGTAAGAAACATTTTCTTTGAAAGAAATCCTGTCTTCTGGACTGGAGACAATTCCAGAATACTGAGAAAATCACCTAAGTGTGAAAGTGAAGATCCCTAGGGCCCAGTATGGGTTCACAAAGAGAGTCATATCAGACACACCTAATTTCCTAACAGGCTGTTGTCTAACTGGATTTCAACAAGATCTCTCAGCATACCCATGTGGACAAGATAAAGAAATATGGCTAGATGCAAAATCAATTATTTTTATGGAGGTTGATATAACTTTACCCTGATGTTCAGATGATTGTCAACCTGGAAAAAGCTTTCAGGGGCAAAATCTAAGAGCTGACTTCAATTCTTTGGCTAGGGCTTTTATTCACTGTTTAGATGAAAATCTTATGTCTCAGTCAATACAGTGCACAGATAACATCAGGTGGAGAGGTTCATACTGAATGACTGAATTGGAGGATCCCAAAACATGGTAACAGACTGGACCACTGGGCCGATTGAGTGAGGGGGAGGTAACTGAATAGGCGTGAATATGAGGCCCTTTATCCCAAAGTACTAGTCAACTTCTGTTGAGTGACCTGGGACAGCCTGGGCGAGACTCTTAGAGCAGTGCAATCCACCGAAATATAATGTGAACTACATACGTAATTAAAATTTCCTATTAGCCAAATTCTAAAAAGTGAAAAAAAAAAAAACTCAGGTGAATTTTAGTAATATATTTTGTTTTTAATAATCTATTTTATTTCACCAGTTATATTCAAAATACTATCATTTAAACATGTAATCAATATAAAATTGAGACATTTTACTTTTTTTATACTAAGTCTTCAAAATCCAGTGTGTATTTTATGCTTCATAGCACCTCTGTTTGGATAAGCCACATTTCAAGTGCTCAGTTGCCACATGTGGCTACCAGATTGGACTATGCAGCTCTAGAGGGTTTTCACTGACACTCAGTGTGATGAGACTGCCCCCAAATTATGTCATTCTCAGGCTGGCCGCATTATTAGAGGAACTGTGCTTAAAGTTATACCACTCAGAAATATTTCATTTCTCTTAATGGAATAAGAAAGGGTCGGGGCTCTTTGACATCTAAACTCATGATGGAAGCTGTACTGGTGCCCACTGCCTGTGACCTGTGTCCAACCCTTCACTGTGAGTCCTGGAGCAATTTCAGTGACTAAAATACTAGAATTTAAAAAAGTGAACACTTACCAAGTGGTGTCTTCTCTCGCTTATCTTTCAGAGCCCTTGGATATCTTTTGTTCATGGTAAAGGTTGCTACCGGAGCCAATAGCAGCTTTTTTTCAAGGAACAGAATAAAATTATCTTTCCATTCCCATTTCTAGTAACACCCATTGGACCTTTTCAAACAGGTTTTAAGTTTCCAAATCCTGTTCCCTTTTCAGTGATTTCTGACCACTAACATCCATCTAGGATTTGGCAATCCAGCACCTAACCAATAGTGAATGCAGCTAAGGGGCAGAAGCATATGTAAGTGAATAAATCTCTGAATAGCCCAAAAAGATGTTTAAGATGCATAAAAGACCAAGCACAAAAATATCCCCCTTCATTATCTCCATTTTGCAGATGAGAAAACTGAGGTTAACAGGCTTCCTCAGTGTCATAGCGATTAAGTCTGATTCCAGGCCAAGCATCCTTTCAGCCTCATTGCATAGCTCCCTGGAATGGCTTTTTTCCTTGCAGAACTGAAGACACTATTTATTATCTGTTCTTCCACATTAATTACCCAGCATCCTTCCTCTACAGTGTTTATTTTCCCTTCTTAAGAAAATCTATGGAACTTTAATATAAATCTTTCCAAATTACAATGTGCCTCAGATAAAGCACTTAAAGCTACCTGAAGCTCAGAGTCCAATAATGAAAGAATATTCTTTAACTTATTAAATCACGACAATCTAGACAATGGATAAGAAGGAGTGACAAAGCCCAGGAGTGACAAAGCCCCATTAACATTCTTCTTTGTAGGAAACACATTATCCCTATGGTGTCTTTCTCACCAAGACTAGCAGCTCTAGCTTAGTATCATGACTGACCCTTGCATACATCTTGGAAAAATGGGGATTAGTAAGTGCAAATAATGATCAAGACTTCTTCAGGGCTAAGATGTATAAAGGAAATGACGATCACTCCTGAGAAATGCTCAACTAGAGGCAATTCAGTACATAATGAATCTTACAGGTACAAAAAGTCCACTAAACTTACATACGTTATTTGTGTGGTTTCACTTGATTTTTTGTTTTTTTAGAGATGGAGTCTTGCTCTGTCACCCAAGCTGGAGTGCAGTGGCACGATCTCCCCTCACTGCAACCTCCACCTCCCAGGTTCAAGCAATTCTCCTGCCTCAGCCTCCTGAGTAGCTGGAATTGCAGGCACCCACCACCGTGGCCGGCTAATTTTTGTATTTTTAGTAAAGACGGGGTTTCACCATGTTGGCCAGGCTGATCTCGAACTCCTGACCTCGTGATCTACCCGCCTCGGCCTTCCAAAGTGCTGGGATTATAGGTGTGAGCCACCACACCTGGTGATTTCTAAGATATGTATAGCCCAAAAGCAGGGATGCTGCTAGAACTATGCTGATGGCTAGAAGGCAGCTCCACACACAATACCCAACAGCAGTTGTTAAACAGAATTGAAATACTCACTAGCAGAGAGAAAAAGTCCAAAGTACATGAAAAGTAGAGTGTGATGTGACTATATATATGAAAATGAGGGAGATTCAAAAGTCAAATGTACTCGTCACATAGCATCTGAATTGGGTGCCATGAGATGAGCAAACATAATTTGCAACTCTAAATTCCTTTTCTAGAACCAGTGGTAGTCCTTGTTCCTAAACAAACCAAAGGCTTTCTAACCATGAGGTCAACTGAAATTATATACATGAAAGGTGCTTTCTAAACAGTAAAGTGTCCATATCAGATTATTATTCCCAAATTAAATGAGAGAAAATATACTTCCTCAAGGACAATTAGATCTTTGTGTAACCTTCATTCACGGACCCCAATCAACCATTCAGTTTCTTCCAAGCTCCTTTCTAGCAGATGCCGTATGTGTAATTGGGCATGGGGACTGGATCTATATCACTCTTTTGCATGCGTGTGCATCCATCTTGCTTGATGGGAGGACAACCCAAATAGCTCACAGAAGAAACAGGAGTCATGAAAAAAATAACAACAAAATGTATTTAAAAACAGACTTCTCCAGTTGGCATTTTGAATGAAATTGCTAACAACTCCAACCCTCTATGTTGTGTTTCTTTTGCTCCTGGAGTCCTCTTGCAGCTTTAATTCTTGAAACTCAGGCGGCAGCACCAGACATTAAATCCCCAAAGGGAGAGGTATTAGTAAACCTTTTGCTGGTCATTCTTTTCTGAATGCAAATGGACAAATTCTTAAGCCCTCTTATTCATTTCATGATGATCATTAGACAAAAAAATTAAGCCAAACTTGCATATTGAAAATAAAAACAAAAACACACACAAAAAAACCCTGCAGATAATAAATATCGCTTATTCACTTATTTTAAACAAAGTCCAATTTTATTCACTCTTAATATCCTTGCAGTCCATTGTATACCTTCTGCACTGACCCTTGTTTCAGTAGCTGTTTGATACCTGAAGAAAGAATGAACAAATGACTCCATTAACAAAAAAATGTTACTTTCCTAATGTTTAAAGAGCATATTTCAAGAAAAGGCTCATAAAAGGCCTTATGACAAACATGGATGTGAATTAAATAACTACCAGTCTCCAATGTAATCGCATGTAGGTAACCCCACACATGCACATGTGTGTCCAGGATGATCCCTTGTCTCTTTCTTTTAGGCTCACATACCACATACATGTCCCACAAAGCTCTATGAAATGAGGAATGAGAAGAGGCAATCAAAAGGGAAAGAAAACTCTTCAGCTCAGTCTTCCATTCCTTCTTCTGTATCCTCTTTTCAGTTTTTACCTCCTTCATTGCTCTCCTTTCTCTTACTATTTAGGATCCCCAGTGGGGCCCTCTTCTCAACCAGTCATCCTAGACATGCACCCATAAGCTTCTAATCTTTCTCCTGTCTACCTCATCTTCCCTTTTACAGTGTGGTCCAGTTCATTTGTTTTAAGTGATTCTGTTTCACTCCCATATACTCTATCACTCCCTAGGTTTCAAAGCACAGCTTACACAGACTTTTGCAACACAAAGATGCAGGATTTTTAATATATTGCCATTACAGAGAAAGATTAGTTCATTCCTATCTTAGTGTTCCACTAGCATTAACGATTGATGTCTCATGTCACTGGAGAGTTCTTCTATTGCCATCCTTTTCTCATCACACACACACACACACACACACACACACACACACACACACACACAAATATGCCATACCTTCTCTTGCTTCCTCTGTTAACTGTTCTTTTGGAAAATCCACATCAAAAGTGATTATCAAAGAGCCCTTGATATTGTTGTTGTCAAAGTTGGGGAGCCCTTCCCCTTTCTTCCATAGCTTCGCTCCTGGCCTGGTGATCTTATCCCGGGAAATATGTACCTAGAAAACCAAAGGGAATGTACTGCAGCAGGAGCGGTACATCTGAAGTACATCACACAGCTTCTAGTGAGCACTGGTACACAAAGCTAATGTCACAGCTCAGCAAAAAGAAAGAATGAGGGAGTAAAGGAAATACCATTAGGACAATGTGAGTCAACAACAAAGGATTTTAAAGAAGAAAAATCAAACACAAAAACAAGTAAACAAAGAAAGGTTTTCGTCAATAGAAACTATAAGGACAAGATTGTCAAAGGCTGTGCAATCCATTCTGAGTAGCTGAAAGGTCTGGCACTGTTATTGCAGTATGCCCAGCAGCAGAGTAAGTACAGACGGCAGAATACGACCAAGAAAGGAGTCCATCTGGTTCTCAATGACTGAAACAGCTGATACATCTCAAAACTACCCACACGAAGGCTTCAAAAGGATGGAGAACAAGTAAATTGGTTTGTTTACCTTGTGACCATCCAAGTGAGTAATATCCATCTCAAAGCCAACCAGTGACTCAACTAATGAGATTGTCACATTTGTGTACAAATCATCTCCTCTCCTTTCAAATATTGGGTGCCTAAAAACAGAATAAGGTAAAAATTATTAATTTCCAACTTTAAGTTCAAACAGTTGTTAGAAAAATCTTGGAAAAAGGTGAACACCACTCTTTCAAACAATAAACATTTCTTAGACATACCTTTGTGTGTAGTATTAATCGAGAATATAAAGTTGTTTAAGTCTTATTAAATGCTACTGTTAAGGAACACACAATCAGCAAAAGCCAGAGTATAGGTAAAACTATAATCATTAGATTATGGAAAAGAGAGAAAGACAGCTTCTGGGGAGATCATCTTCAGAAATAGGTCTATAGAAGTTTTCCTGAGCTGGGCTCACAAGACTAAGTTGGCTGTAGAAATGCAGATAAAATGGGTGGAGGGAAGGGGAAATAGAGGGAGAAGGAATTCTGGCAAAGACAAGGAAGGTGTCAGGTTTATTCAGGAAACAACACATGTTCCAGTTTCTCTAAGAAGTGATGATAAAGACAAGGTAGGTAAAGAAGCTGGGGAAAACAACACTGAGATTAAAGAGTGCAGGAAGGCAAAGTCCCAGACAGTGGGGGGCCATTTCTCCATATTCTGGTGGGAACCCTGTTTTGATGACTCCTTACAGAGACAGAGATATTACTAGTTTCCAAAGCGGTAACAAGAGAGAAACAGTAATCAAGAAAGCCGGAGACCCAGGCAAAACTGTCTAAGCAGCACTTCATGCTGAAGAGAAGCTCACAAAAGAAAAGCTCTCTCTTTATAGAAACTGCATATTATGTAGAAGGTTCTGTCTATGGAAAAGTCTCCTATTGTTGTATGGTGCCATACTTCTTCAGCTAAAATCTCAGCTTTGACTCCCTATCTTGTTTGTTTCTCTTTTATAACTCCTTACTTATCAATTCTTTCCTTTCAACATCTCTTGCATTTTTAAGTCCTAAGTAAATAAATAACTGGGGCTCAATCCTAGGGCCCAACCCCAAGTTTTCAGCCTTGTAGAGGAGTTACAAATCATCGTTTAGGGTAATAAGGGTAAGAAACAGAGAAAAAAGTCTCTAACTGCTTTGGTGGCCACCTACGTCTCCATAATCTGACTCATCTGAGAAGACCTCTAAAATTAGATTACTTACTTGACAACTTTGATTCGGAACCGTAAATCTCCAGGCTCCCCATCCACATGAGGCTCACCTAGTCAGAGCAGATTACAGCATATTGTAAATCATACAAGTTGAATACCACAGATCTATTTGGCAACTGATACATTTTTTTAATCCACTACTTTGGGCATTGACCTGTCAAATCTGTGACGGCTGTGTCTCTGCCTGGTTATATCAAGTTTCAGATTATTAGAAATCATCACCTTTGCCTCAGATACAGCAGTACATAACTTGACCCATTTCCTAAACAAAGAATGATACCCTGGTCTCCTGAACCTAAGTCTTAAAGCTTTTTTTATTGTTAGAGTTTTAAACTTAAGTCTAAAGGTGAGGTCCTGAGAGCATCTTATTAACGCCAACTAGAGTTACATATCTTCTTTCATTGCTGAATTAAAATTCATTAAGGTCTGAACACCCTAAATTTTGATGAAACTTAGGCTACCTCATAATAACTTTTGGCCATGACATTCAAAGGATAAACGGTAATGCTACTGCTTCAGGTAAACAAAAGGTTTTGTATATCCTAAAATTGGCCGAAGAGTGTTGGAAATTATATACGCATTTACTATGTGAACATTAAGATGGAGTAAGGCAGGGGTGAGAGGTATTCACAAACAAGCAGAGAGCAGAAAGTTATCACAATAAAAAAATCAAATATCAATATTTCACCTTCTCCAATAAAGGGGTACTCCATGCCGTCTCTCACCCCAGGCTCTATTTCTACTTCCAGCGTTCTTTCTTCATTCACTAGTCTGAGGTAAAGAGAATTAAAAGAGGAGAAAAATAATGAAAATATAAACAAAACATCAGATATAGATAAAGTTTTATCTATTTTATCAGAGCTTTTTCTTGGAAGACTGTAGTGTGCCTCTACTTGACAAAACTATCAGATAATCATTTACATCTTCTATATGCTAAAATCCAGGGTGAAGCTACTATACATTATATAAACATATAAGGCTTCTCTAATAGTACAAGAAGGAAGAAAATGAAGCATTAATACTTGTTGAAAATGTACCAGAAATAAAGGGCACTGCTTGTTAGTTCAGAAACATAAAAGGAGATATTTAGAAATACTTCAGAAAAAAATGTACATTGTTTTGCTCTATCCTTTTGCAGAACATGGCAGTGGGGAGGGGACAGAGAAAGATCTAGTATGGACCATTAGCATTTGACTAGATGAATGAAATTAACAAGTGTTTCTTGGTAGAACAAAGAAGGTGCTTTCACTTACTTGACATTAGGGCATTCGTCGCAGACCACCTCTTGGGTCATTTGGAAGCGCCCAGGGCCCAGCTGGGTGGTCCGCATCTCTTGCCGACAATTGCACTTCCGTTTGCCAGGAGCCTGCCTTGCCACAGGTTTGTTTCTAACTACCTAGGAAGTGCATAAACAACATCAGCTTCTCTCTTGTGTAAAATAGCCTTTCCTTTCCTCAGTTGATCAAGGCTCTGCACATATGCCTGGACTGAAACTTCCCCTTCTCTGGCAATCTATCCCTCAGAGATCTAAAGCTGACAAAACTCTTTGAAGAGTACAAATCAGCCCCCAAGCAGGAATGAAGCAAACACATACTTAAATGCCTCAAATTCTAAAGCTGGAGAAGTAGAGACGGGAGTAAGAAACAAGAGAACCGAAAAATAAAGTGGATGATATCAGCATTTCTAAGCCACAACTAAATGCTACTGAGTTAAAGTAGTTCATGTAATGATTATCTTTTAGGAAATCCGAGCTGTGTAAAGCATAACCCCTGAGGAACAATCACTGCCTTCAAAACCTGGTATGTGGCTACTATCCAGTCCTCTGACTAACCTAATGAAAATGTCTCCTTGTTTCAGGAAACGCAATCCAGGACTATTTTCTGGAGCTATCTCCATTCAGATACTTTAACACGTAGGAAGAGAAACAATGACCATCTCTTTGTAGTTGACTGCAATCAAACATTCTGATCCCTCTAAGAATGTAAAATTGATATATATGCAGAAATGTATTCCTAGTTTTGCCTGTTTAAATAGTCAAACATCTAATCACAAGGTATGTGCTCATGCAGCAGAATGACGAATGCTTGGAGAAAAATCCCTTAAAGCCTACCAACATATGAAAGGCCCAGGTCAACAGAGTAAATTATAGCAACAATAATAGTAATCAGAGCAAACACTTTATAGCACTTACTACATGCCAAGCAATGTGCCAAACACTTTTACATATTCAATTAACCCTCACAACTGTATGAGATAGGTACTGTTATTATCCCCATTTTACAGATGAGGTAACAGAAGTATAGAAAGGTTAAGTAACATGACCAAGGCCACATGACTAATACATGGCAGAGCCAGGATTCTAAATTAGGCAGTCTAGCTGCAAAGTCCATGCTTCTTAACCATTGTGCTATCCTATTTCTCAAGGTATTTTTTTTTCTTTAAAAAAGAATTTACATACAGAAGGAGCAGGATTGAAAACAAGGAAAAAAAGAATTCAGCATGGGGTTACTGAACCAGCAAAGCCATTTACAGCCTTTACAATAGCTGGATTAAAAAAGAGTTTGTTCGGGAACACATTAACAGCAAGAAGTGATGTCTACTGTGTATTACTGACAACTGCAGAACAGGCTTGGAAGGGAACATGGGCGCTAATTAGGCTCACCTCTTTCCTCCCATATAAACAACCTCACTGGTTTATGAATATTTTTAATGCCCCTTTCTCCTGCAGCCTGAACAGTATTACAAGTCAGTTGCATCTTCTGTGATTGTCTATATCTCTTCTTTCAATTATTCAGAGAAGCAGCTACAACTAAGCAGAATACGCTTCTTGTCAAGATGGCACATATGCACAGGCTACCGGCTGTCTCCTCCAGTATCCTGGAAAAACTACAAGAAAACATGGATTCCAGGAAACAGTAACTACAATACAGAATATATGAGAAAATCCTACAGATAGAGGGCTGTTTTGAACTGTTTCCGATGACTGCAGAAAACAAAAGACTCCAGACAGCAAACAAAACAAAAAACACCCCAAGACACCAAACAAAACACAGTTAAAACCAGCAGGCCAGGGCTCAGCCCAGGATGCTCTGCAGGGAAAGGTAGTTGCTGGTACCTGTAAGGGAATATCAGCTCAAAGGCCAAGACAGCTAGATACCTGAGAAGGTCTATCATATGCCCCGCAAAAGACAACAAACTGAATAACACATATATTTTAAGCAATTGTACTTTGCTTAAAAAAAGATTAGACAGACCAGGAACTTAAAACAAGCATGATAATACTTAAGGAGGGAAGGCATTAGTAAAATGATATAGAGTAAGAAATAATGCAAGAATCAAGTAGAAATATTATGCATAAAAATATGAGTTGAAATTAAAACACAGCAGATGGGTTATTATTAGAATGGATATAGCTGAAGACTGAAGTAGTAAGCTGGGAGATCAAAATGAGGTACCTCCCAGAAGAAGCAGTGAAGGATAAAGAAACAAAATTTGTTTTTCATATTTAAAAGAAAGTTAAGAGCAGACAGAAGTAGGAGTGATAAAATAATTATAAAAAATAATGAGACATATTTTCCAGAATTTAAAAAAGATGAATAACCTCATATTAAAAGATCCCAGAGTTTTAGCAGAAAATATAGACAGACAGCTTTCTTATTTTATTTTAAAATTTTTTTCCAGAGATGAGTTTCAGTTATGTTGTCGAGGCTAGAGTGCAGTGGCTATTCACAGATGCAATCACAGGACACGACAGCCTCAAACTCCTGGCCTCAAGCAATCCTCCTACCTCAGCCTCCTGAGTAGCTGAGATTACAAGTGTGCTCCACTGCACATGGCTGCTTTCTTATTTTAGAACAAAAAGGAATTTCTTTAAAAAGACACAAAAACTAACCACTAAAGACTGATAGATTTAATTACATTAAAATTAATTAGTTCTGTTTGCTGAAAATTGAAATAAATCTTAAACATAATGAAAAGACAAGTTACAAACAGATAGGCTATATCTGCATTACATACAGCCAACAAAGAATTAGCAGCAAGAGTGAAGTACTCTTAGAAATCAATAAGAAAGAGGCAAAAGAAAGAACAGGCATTTCACAAGAGAGGAAACAAATATGGCCAATAAACACAGGAAGAGATGCTGATCCTAATTGGTAATTTAAAAAAATGTAAAACAAGACCATAATGAGACAATATTTTATACCCATTTGATGAGCAAAAATTAAGAAGTCTAATAATTCCAAGTATTAGTGAGGCAGTGAATCTATAGGATCTCATAAATTGCATGTAGAAGCATCAGTACAATCAATTTCAAAAACAATACAGTATTAACTTGTAAAAATGAACATTGGTTCATATTACCCAGCAATTCTACTCTCAAGCATATCCACCCAAGAGATATTCTTGTTCATCTGAACCTGGATATATGGATTAAAATGTTCATAAAAGCGCTGTTTGGAATTGAATAAAACTGGAAGAAACAAAAATGCCTATTAATAAATTATGGTCACAATATAGCAATAAGCAACAAGGGTGAATCCTAGTAACATAATAGTGAGTGAAAATAACCAGTCCCAGAAAATAATGAATAAAATACCATTTCTAAAAAATCAAAAACAATACAATAAACAATACATTATTCAGGTATTCATATATACATGATAAAATAAGAATGGCAAAAGAACAATAAAGACATAATTCAATACACTAGTTACCGCTGAAGGGAGGCAGGGTAATGGAACAGGGAAGTGGCATGTAGGTGGATTAAGTCATGGTAATGTTTTACTTAGTTCTTAAGCTCGGTGATAAAACAATGACATCAGTGTATCATGAACCAAGCATTATAATTAATTCAATTTTGTGCATTTGATCACTCCCTCTTACCCTCAAAAAGACAGAGAAGGTACATATAAACCTCTTATTTTTAGTCAAAAGTACAAGTTCTGGGAGTCAATATGAACAGCTATATTGTTTGAACTTACTTCCACAAAATTTCCTGCATATACTTCTTCCAAAGTGACTTCTAGATCTACAATAATATCACTTCCTCTTGGAATATTTCTGTCTTGCTGACGAGGGGTTCCTCCAAACATGAAACCAAAATCCCCGAAGAAGCTAAAGATAAGTGCAAAATCATCAGGAAAAAAAAATTAAGATTCCATGTTTCACAATTAACTCATTTTCTTTACATTGATAAACTATTGTTTCTACCAATGCATTGTGCAAAACTACAAGGTATTTTTTAATACAATGGAGTCATCTATCATACATAATTTTAAATTTATATACTATCAACCATATTGTAACTATATGGTCCCTTACTACAAAAAAATTCACTTTTTAACAAAATATAGCCCATACATATAGTACAGTACATACACAGACAGTATGCCAATGAATTCAATGTTGGACCCAACCAATGAAATAATAATCTTTCAATATTGGGAAAAATATTGGGAAAAGTCTGAATTTCAATATTGGGAAAAATCTGAATATGAAGACTTATTGAGAAAGAGTACAGTATACATAAACTTGTGTAATGCTAAATGTAATGGTTAATTTAAGAAATTTTTATCGGTAATTTTAACATATGTAGTGTTCTCTTTACATGCTTTTTAGAAGCTAACTTGTTGAAAGAAGCTACTGCTCTACACAAAAATCTTGAGTATGTAATTAAATAAGCTAAAAAAGCATCAGCCTTATTAAAATCCTAGTGCTTAAGGAGAAGGAAGTTCTAGCCTCTATAAGACCCAAACTAATTTTTGTAAGTAACAAGAGTAACTTGAGATTAACAAAAAAGGTGACCTTCAATCCTACAGGTGGTTTAATCTAATGTTAATTTTTGGTGTTATTAAGAAGCCTCACATATTAGCACAGTGATGATGATAACTCTATAACTCCCCCTCCACCAACCAACTCAGGTGAATGAATTCCCTGAATCTTAAATAAAGGCAAGGGGAGAGAACAGGGTGGGGGCTGGGGAAGCTGTTTCTCTTTCTGATATCCCCTAGGGATCACTTCAGCCAGCCAAATTGATCCTGGCGGGGGTGGGGGGGAAGATGTCCTAATCATGTTACTCACACATCTTTACAGGCCCTAAAATCTACTACCCCACCCCAGGCCCTCCAACCAAGCACTAAATGGTGGTAACTACTATATGCAACAGTGATTCTTACTTCTTTTGGGGAAGGGTTCATAGAACCCTTTGAGAATCTGAAGAAAACAATGAACTCTCCCCACAAAAAGGCAGATTCGAACATCTTTTTGTTTATAATTTCAGACCTGAAACCCCAGATTAAGGTCTCTTAGTATATGTAATCATCAGGGAATGTGGAAATTCAAATGCTCAATAAAGAGTGGTTCAAAGAGTGAGGAGGAAAGTGTTTATTATTCCAACCACCCAGCACTCCCAGAAAGCAAGAGATAAAGGTCCTCTACCCTAATTCCTTCCCCTAATGCTGGTTATTATAATCACCCTCACTTGCTGATAGCATGAGGCAGAGGCAGCTCTGGGTATGGGAGCAGGAATTTTTCTATCTCTGCTAACAATAATTTTGCTCATTAAGTGGTTTGCAGATTCCAAGGTAGCAAGTAGGCAAGGATGAACTGATTTCCAACACATGTCCCCACCACAAATTGTCCACACTGATTTAACTGATACGGTTGGCTAGATGGAATGTCCTTTCAGTGCCATCCATCTTTCCTGAAGCTTTGTGAAAATAGAAGACTATCTTCCCACAGGGAGGACAATAATTGATCTTTGGATCAGCTAAATTGTACTGTTCATCAAAAGCTTCTGAACTAGGGAATGAGAATAATTCTTTAATCGCTAAGTGACCCTCTCTCAGACACTAACATTTTGCAGATGGGTAAATTACTCACTGTGAAAAAATGTCTCCATGGGAGCTCTGATGACCATCTTTTAATCCCTCTTCACCATAAGTATCGTACTGTTTCCGTTTCTCACTATCTGACAGAACCTGGGGATAAAAGCCAGTGGAGGAAAAGATCATGAGTTGGTAATATCCAGTTAAGGCACAGTCATATTTATGTTTGTTTTTACTTTGACAATGGGTCTAAAATTTTAATAGAATGTAGTTTCCATTATGTACTGTATTAAGGCATATTTACAAAGTTATTTTCTCTAAGGCTAAATTCTTTGATGCATTGTTCATTCCACATTACTCCATTCATGTTTTTAATTTAAAGTTGTCGAAACTCACGTAGTCACTAAAAAATAATACCTGAGATTAGCAATGCAGCTGTGAAGGCCAGGGTGGTTACAGTAAAGAGGTAAGACGGATTCCTCAGGTTTACTTCCCATGCAGTTTCACTCTGGTGCTTATGCTGTTAACCACTATACTGCCTTCAAAACAACTTGGCCCCACAGGTCTATAACACCCCCTACCCAACACACACACACACACACGCATGTATTAGGAGATTGTCAAGTCAAGGAAATCAAATGACAGGCCCTCCAGAGAGGCCTACACTGATCTTTTCATCCTCCTTTTTCCATTTTTTGGTATATGTAGAAATCCATTTGTGGAAGAATGCTGCCTGCCATATATATATATATATATATGTTTAAGTTTGTAGTGTCCTGAGTTTGAAATGCAGAAAGAGTAATAAGTCAAAATACTCTATGAAGGTTATTCAAGGTCAATTTCATTGCTTGAAATAATTCTTGAAGTTTTAAGTTTCAGAGAACTACATACACAATCATGACTATGCTTTCTCTCTGTATATTAAAGAATGTAACAACAAAATAAGCTTCCATCCTTTTCAAAATTTGCCTTCAACATGCAAAAATAACTTTCTCTTTTATTTAGAGCAATCTGATATATATGCACATATATACTTGTGAAAATTAAATGGCTTTAAAATCTTCGTTTGATATTTATAAACTCCTACTTAGAGGCTGAAGGAGAGAGTTATTTCAAAACCATACTCATGGTGGCCCAGAAAAAGAGAGGTTCAAAGTAGATGGGGCTTGTTGACTTAAAAGAAAGGCATATTCACACAGGACACACTTTTGGCTTAGGGCCCAAATGAGGTGTAAGGAGTCATGGCAAAAATGTATTAACATTTAAGATATCCTTGAAAGGATAAATAGAAATTGAGTATACAAGAGAGTGAACATTCTTAAAAGCAAAGGCAAATGGGTTATTCTAGAAGTGACCACAGTACTTGATTAAAGCCACTATGATAGAAAAAGGGAGAGGAAAGAATGTTTTCACAAGTATCTTTAGAAAATAGGTACTTTGGGGAAGCGGAAATGGGCACAGTTAACTTAAAAAAAAAAAAAAACCCTTATTATTATCTGGATCTCCAATATTTTCACTTTTAGTCTACTTCTCTGATCTGATCTTGGCAAATAAATGAACCCTGCATTTGAGACTATAAAAAACACCATTTCGAAACCCCCAAAGACTAGTTTTAAGTCAGTTTCTTTTTAGACATCAGAGGCTTCTGTAATAACCCCCTAAAAACTACTCTTGAAGTCATTATCATTTACTTCCTCCTCACTTTTCTTCCATCAAGGAATGCAATTTTATTCCATGGTCTTGGAAACTATTTTAAAAGAAAAAAGGTTTTTAGTTGATTGGCCAACCAATACACAGATTCTCAAGTAATTAAAATGCCAGCAGTGATCCTAGCTCTGTAGAGAAAACAAATTTGTATTCACAAAAGATTCTTCATAACTGTACTCGGATTCTAATTTGTGAACACTAATTTACCTAAGACTAAAGGCAATCAAGCTTGAATGATAAAAAGAAAAAAGAAATTTGAACTAGTGGCTAAAAGGATTGTTATAGTTAAATAAACCACGATTTCATGACTGACCTTTGTATAGCCTGCCTAGGTCATGGATAAAGAACGTGAAGATTCTTTAGAGAGCATGGTAAATTCAGCTTCCCTAGAAAACGTTTTTGAGTATTAGGTTCCTAGCAAACAAGGGGACTATTCATGGAAAATACAGTGCAAAATATAGAATGCATATTATCAACAAGAAACAAAATATTACATATAATTTAGGATGGGCCATCAACCTTCTCAAGTTTATTGATGTGCCTCAGGTTAAGAATTTCTGTCCCTTGGCCAGGCACGGTGGCTCACGCCTGTAATCCCAGCACTTTGGGAAGCCAAGGCAGGTGGATCATGAGGTCAGGAGTTCGAGACCATCCTGGCTAACACGGTGAAACCCCGTCTCTACCAAAAATACAAAAAATTAGCCGGGCATGGTGGTGCACGCCTATAGTCCCAGGAGGGGACTTTTCTTGAAAATTTTCAACTTTTCTTGAAAAATTAAATCATCCAGGAACATACTGTTTGCATTTGTATGACAAAAACTGGCTGGGGTTGAGTAACAGCTGCTCCCTTGAAATGGGGCCAGAAGACTTCAGTTTGTCAAAGTCCTCAACAATCCTTATTGCTTCCCAATATGGAGGCAGAATATCTGCTGCCATGTTTTAACTTATACCTGCCCTGCATGTTATTTGTCTAGTTCATATGAACACACAGGTTTGCAACTCTCATGAAGGCTTTCTTTTTATTTTTGGTTCTAGCTCCTAAACTGATTGAATGACAGACCAATCAGTTGATCTACTTATTAATCTATCTTTTATTTATTCTTTTTCAGCATTATTCTCCTTATTAAAATAAATATTAATATCAAAAGGCAGAAAATGGCATCTACTAACATGAATGTAATATCTAGTACAATACAGCATCAAGTACTACTTCTACTTTTATCTACTGTCTATTTTTAAATAAAAGTGACTTGGGCTGGGTGCGGTGGCTCACACCTGTAATCCCAACACTTTGGGAGGCCGAGGTGGGTGGATCACTTGAGGTCAGGAGTTCGAGACGAGCCTGGCCAACATGGTGAAACCCTGTCTCTACTAAAAATACAAAAATTAGCCAGGTGTGATGGCATGCGCCTGTAATCCCAGCTACTTGGGAGGCTGAGGCGGGAGAACTGTTTGAACCCAGGAGGTGGAGGTTGCAGTGAGCGAAGATTGCACCGCTGCACTCCAGCCTAGGCAATAGAGTGAGGCTCAGTCTCAAAATAAATAAATAAAATAAATAAATAAATAAATGTGAGCTGAAAGGGGTGTTTCTCTGTATTGTATGTTTTTTCTAGAGCTACAGATTTTATTCGTACTTTATCACTTTTCCCGACTCACCTCATAAGCAGCACCCAGATCCTGGAATTTCTCCTGGGCTTGTGGATCATCAGGGTTCCGGTCAGGATGAAGCTGCAAGGCTAGTTTCCTATAGGCCTTTTTAATATCCTTTATAGAGGCACTTCGAGGCACCCCCAAGATCTTATAGAAATCTCGTCTGGGAAGTAGAGGGAGAGAATACTTCATTAAAGAGTTACATGTTACATTTTTCAAAATAAAAGATTTATTTGTCCTCTACATTTAGGTTTGTATCTGAGCAAAGAGGTACAAAAATGAAGGTTTATGTGACACACACACATACACAAAGAATGACTAAAAAGAGAACACCAGAATTTGTAATGAATCTTATATATTGAAGTAATCACAGTAAGAGGCTATATACTTCTTTTCGGATTATTCAAAACATCTGTGGCACTTTTCTTTCAGAACCACCTTCAGTCAACAAAACCACTTCCTTATTTTATGGTCTCATGTTATCTTTAGGCAATAACCATATAATCAAATTAACTCTTTCCCCTTTCCCTATACTGGCTTCAAATGATTTTGACTTTTCTAAAAGTCAAATAACACTCTCAAAGGATGATTTTCCTTATTTAAAAAGATTATGCCACATAAATGTCCTAACAGTAGCACTGCCAGAATGTTAAAGATGAAGCAACTTAAGATAATAAATAGCTCAAGAAGCTGGGAAGTACAAGGGCTGTCTAAAGAGTCTTTTTGCTCCCCTCCCGCACCCAATTTCGTTCAGTCCCAACTCGGCCTGGCATCATCCACTCACTTTAATGTCAGCCCCCCAATGGCTCTTCGAAGGCTTGGCATAGAGCATCGTCCGCTTCTCCACCTCAGCGAGGCACAGCAACTCACCTCTTTGATCAAACAAACGTCCATCCCCTCAACCTCAACCTGGCACTGTCACTACCTTTCCTTACAGTCAGGCATCCCTCTTTCTTCCCCAGCTCTACGTGACACTGCTTCAGCTCACAACCACCTTCTTTACCTCATCCCCCAAATGCCGTTTGGCAATGCATCCAACTCCCACTCCTCTGGGCAAATCTAGCTCTACCTAAGACCCTCTCTGGACCTAAGGCCCTCTCACTGGTGTCACCCACGGTTCTCCTTTCACCCCACTAGCCTGGCCCATACTACCCCTTCCTCCGCCACCCCGCCAACCCACAGCGATGCCCCTCTCCACTCCGTCAGTCTGGCAATGCCACTTCCCTCACCCCCTCCCACCCCCCAGCAAAGGCTGACCCAGGGGCCCCGTTGTCTGCGAGTGTCTGTTACTTACCCGGCAATCACGGCCCCGATGAGGTACAGCAGCAACAGGCAAAAGGTGCTCAGGTTCTGCGGAGCCATGGTTCCTCTGTCCCGGGTCCTGTTCCACACACTTCTCCCAGCCTCCTCCGCTGCCGAGTCGGCTCGCCAGCCCACCCGGCCCTGTGAGGCCGCCTCACACCGGGGGGTGCGGAGGTCTCCTCCTTGGTCCGCAGAGACAGCTAGCTAACCCCCTCCTCTGCCAGTCCACTTCACGGGAGTCCCGAGTCCCGGTGAGAGAAGCCCCCGGTAGGCGAGAGCCAATCGTTGCCCGGGACATCACACGCGGCCGGCGCCTGGAAGCCAATCAGCGCAGTACACTTCACCTCCGAGGCGGCACGGGCAACCAGTTAGGCTTCAGAACTGCAGTCGCAGCTCTTGACCAATTAGAAGAGGAGACGTCAGAGGGTCGCGCCGCTGCAGGAACCCGCTCTGCCTGAGCTACCGCGAGTCGTAGAAAATTACGTAATGATAGGGGGCCGGTCCGAGTGAGGGCACCTGAGGTACACGAAATCTCTCCGGCTTGCCCACTTCCTCGGACTTTCCACCAATCAGGAGGCTCCTCCCCAGCACCAACCAATTGTGGGAGAGAAGTTTTCTCTGTGCTACAAGCCTGGAATTTCATTCATACCCAGCTACGCGCCGAATGAAGGAGCAGAGGTACAGCGGCCGAATGAGCGGGGACAGTTATTCCACGACAACTGTACATCGGACGCATTGCTTAGGCCTCTTATTTTACGTTCTCCGAGCAACTCCGTAAGACAACTGTCTCGGAAAGGCTACAGTGATGACAGACCGACTTAAATTCGGATTCGGCTTCCACCGCTTCTTAGTGGTGATACCCCCTACCCCTCCCCTCCTCCCAAGTCTAAGCCTAAGTTTCTTTATCAACAAAACTAAGGCAAAGCACTTATTGTCAGTTCTGTGAATTTTAACAGGGAAAAAAAATCTGTAAATCGTCGGGCATGTATAGTAAGCAGGCAACGAGTAAAAACCATTATTACAGTTCGAGCAGAACTCTGATTCCCCGTCTTCCCCCCGATTTTGCTCATCACAGTTACACAACACCTAGTTGATCAGGACAAAACTCTAGGTGTTTTTATTCCTTTCATGCATAAGCTATCCAAATCTTTACCTCTGAACTGTACTTGAATCTGTTCACTACATCTCCATTACTAGGATTCTGGGTCACAGTGTATCTCTCACCTGGCCAGGGCCTCCTAACTGGCCTCCTTGCCCCCATTCTTAATATCTTCCTTAGTACCTTAATATATGTTGCTCATCCCTGTCCCTCACTCCACGATTAAAAAAAAAAAAAAAAAAAAAAAGTCCGGGCGCGGTGGCTCACGCCTGTAATCCCAGCACTTTGGGAGGCCGAGACGGGCAGATCACCTGAGGTCAGGAGCTTGAGACCAGCCTGGCCAACATGATGAAACCCTGTCTCTACTAAAACTACAAAAATTAGCCGGGTGTGGTGGCGAGCGCCTGTAATCCCAGCTACTCGGGAGCCTGAGGCAGGAGAATCGCTTGAACCTGGGAGGTGGAGGTTGCAGTGAGCCGAGTTCCTGCCACTGCACTCCAGCCTGGGCGACAGAGTGATACACCGTTTCAAAATAAAAAAAAAAATAAATAAATAAATAAAAAAAGTCAAATCATGTCACTCCCCTGCTTAAAAGCCTGGAATGGCTTTTCATTTGCACTTAGAATAAAATCCCAATTCCATGCTAGTTTACAAAGCCGTTTATGCTTTGTACTCTCACCTATTATACTCCTAACCATGCTCCAGCAAAACTTGCTTCCTTTCTTTTTTTGTATACACCAAGCTCATTCCTGCCGAGGGCCTTTGTGCTAGCTATTCCCTTTGCCTGAAACACTATACTCTCCCTCATGTGCTAACATGGGTGATTCCTTCTTTAACTCATATATCAGCTTAAAGGTCGCCACCTCAGGGAAGACTTCCCTGACCAATTAATCAAAATTAGCCCCTACTGAGTTCCTTACTCTTACACCACCCTGTTTTCTTTTTTTTTTTTTCCTGAGATGGGAGTCTCGCTCTGTCGCCCAGGCTGGAGTGCAGTAGCGTAATCTTGGCTCACTGCAACCTCCGCCTCCCGGGTTCAAGTGATTCTCCTACCTTAGCCTCCCGAGTAGCTGGGACTACAGGCACACACCACCATGTCCGTCTAATTTTTTTGTATTTTTAGTAGAGACTGGGTTTAACCATGTTGGCCAGGCTGGTCTCGAACTCCTGACCTCAAGTGATCCACCCGCCTCAGCCTCCCAAATTGCTGGGATTATAGGCATGAGCTACCACGCCCGGCCTCCTATTTTATTTTTTTCATCCCTGGTCCCTAGACTTACACACTGAAATGCCAGTTTCATAAGAGCATGACTCTATATTGTTCTGTTCACAGCTGTATAAAAGAGCACCTTAGAACAGTGCCTGGCATGGAGTAGGTGCTGAAGTACTTTTGAGTCAAAGTTACTTGGATGGTGATCATTGTATGGCTGGCTTCTTACTCTTCAGGCCTCAGCTCAAATTTGGCACCACAAAGTGGCCTTCCCTGACCCCCCACCCCAATTTTCATAGCATTTATCACTATTTGAAATTATCTTATTTTATTCCTTAATATGTATCGTCTATTCTCCCTGTTATACACTCCAAGAAAGCAAGGACTTTGTCTGTTTTGTTCACTCCTGTCATTCTAGTGCGTACCACTGTGCCAGACACACAGTGGTACTCAACAAATAACAGCAGGGTCACTGAGCTAGTAAGTGGTGCAGCCTGGATCCTAACCCAGGTATGTGTAAATTTGAAGCCCTGCTTTCAGGAAGATACCCAGTAGGGACAATGGCCACACAAAAGAGGAACTAAATTGCATTTTATGGTCTAATTTACCTTTGTTATCTTCCACACCTAGAGAGGCCATAAACGAACTAAAAAAAGGAGGAAATGTCCAGAAATCCTGAAATGGAAGTTTAAAGGAAGGACTGATGGCTTCTGCCCGGTAATCTGAAAAAGCTTCATGAAGGGGGAAACACGGCAGGAAAGCTAACAGAGTTAAGGAGCTGACACTGAGGGGCTGCAGGGAGTGCCAGTCTTGCTTCAGACGCCCTGGGTTTCAATCTTGGCTCCATCTCTTGTGTGACCTTAGGGTTGTGTTACTTTCACCTTTCTACGCCCTAGTTTCTTCATCAGTAAAACGAATATACTTAAAGGGCTCTTGAGAAGACTGAGGAAATATACATAAAGTTGCTTTACACAGTGCTGAGACCATAGTAAGTGCTCTATAAAGGCAAACTGCCATTAGTATTAGTAGCATTTCTGATGAAAGCGTGCTGATCTTACCAGCAGCTATTAGCTGACCACAGTTATGCGGAGCAACAGAAAGCTTCCTACCCTCCCTGGGTTGAAAGGCGCGACACCAGAAAGCGGTGGCTCTGGCTCCAGGTTCCACTGTTGCCGACTCTCAACCCCAGCCTAGATTTTCTCAGACGCTTAAGCCGCAATCTGCCGCTCTAGCAACGGGGTCCGCCAGTTCTCGGTGGTGCTGGGCCTCGCGCTTGCGCAATGGGCACGGCGGCGGCGCGCGGAGGAGGGTGAGGGGCGGGCCCAGCGAACGGACGCGGGGCGCGGCGGCGCGCGGAGAAGTGCGGCGGAGCGGCCCCTGCATTAGCAGGTAACCGCGCACTGGGTGCGCCAGGGAGGGTGGTGTGGATTAGTCAGGCTTCAGGCTTGGGCCGGGGAGGCTGCCTTCGCGCTTACCGCGTCTCGGGTCAGCTACCGACCCTGTCAGCGTGAGCGTCTGTGTTCCTGAAGTCCGGTCGCGACGCTGGGGCGGCCCACGCAGAGTCCCACCCCGGATCGCGTCCAAGGTGGCGGCGAAGCCCCAGGACAGCCGCCTTGGACCCACGCCGATCTCCCGATCTGAAAAACCTTAACCTCAGGGCACCGCCAGGGTCAGAGCCCCAGTTTCTGTTTGTTTACGGATTGAGCCCTCTCGATTCTCGGAGTTAGAATGGAGGGCGCATCCCTGGGATCTGGCTGTTGACAGCGGCTCAGTACCTCACAGAGCAGCCTCTTTACATTTTGGAGAGAACCGAGGTCTTCCTTGCCTAACTTTTATCGTCTGGTTTTACTCAAAACGACTCCAGTCTCTCCACATTGGAAGACAGCTGCCTTTTGCCCTTCCACGCCCTTCTTTTGAGTTTACTCTCCCTGGTTCTTTCACCTGGCTTCCTGTCTAAGCCTCTTTATTCTGGAAATTGTCTTCTGGATCCACTCCCGTTTTTAAGAGATTCTCCCAAAACTGGATTCCTAGAGTACATTTATAGTAATGCAGTTCTCAAGTCAGACCTGAATCCTAATCTAGGGCTGTGCCAGCTAAGTAGGTGTCCTTAGGGAAATCTCTTAACTTCGCTAAGCCTCATTTTTTTTTCATCGAAAATGTGTACAGTCTTAAGTACTGTATCTCCAGGTGGTTGTGAGGATGAAAGGAGGTGAAGTGTGCAAAATCATTAGCATGCTACCTGCTACATAGTAAGCACTCGACTGATGTCAGTTATTTTTCCGAACAGTGATTCTCGAGAGAAGCACAGTTGGCAGGCCGGGTGCGGTGGCTCACGCCTGTAATCCCAGCACTTTGGGAGGCCAAGGCAGGCGGATCACCTGAGGTCAGGGAGTTCAAGACCAGCCTGGCCAACATGGTGAAACCCTGTCTGTACTAAAAAAATACAAAAATTAGCCTGGCGTGGTGGCGGGAGCCTGTAATCCCAGCTACTCGGGAGGCTGAGGCAGGAGAATCGTTTGAACCTGGGAGGTGGAGGTTGCAATGAGCCGAGATCGAGCTATTGCACTCCAGCCTGGGCAACAGAGCGAGACTCCGTATCAAAAAAAAAGAGAGAAGCACAGTTTTCTTAGAATCAAATGCAAAATATAATAATAGCAATAAAAAAATTTTCATCAGTCATATAATTGATTTTTTAAATTAGTTTTTAGATTTTTTTAAAAATGATGTTGCTAATGTTGAGGAGTGCATAGTGAAGTGGGTACCAGAGTCAAAGGATGGTACAATTTGATAAAATCATTTGGAAACAACAAAGATATATTTCACAAGCTTTAGAAATGTCAATTACTTCATTTCACAAAAGTACATCTGAAAATTTTCACACAGAAATAATTCGTAATGCAGAAAATATGAAGAAAGATGGTAGTGATAGCATTATTTACACTGGTGACAACATTTGAACTTTGTAATGAAATTTTTTAACATACACAAAAATAGAATCAATGAGTCCCCCATGTGCCCATCATCCCACTTCAATAATGATCAGTATTTTGCCTATGTTGTTTTTGTGAAAAATCTGAAACCTAGTAAGGTGTTTAAAAATGGGAGAAGAGTTGAATAAAATGGGATACATTTATTTAGAACACTATAAAGCTTTTGAAACAGTACAGAATTGTGTATGTAACATCACAACTGTGAAAATTCAAAAACTAACATCTAATTTATATGTAGAAAAAGACAAAGAGGCCAGGCATGGTGGCTCAAGCCTGTAATCCTAGCACTTTGGGAAACTGAGGCGAGGGATCACTTGAGGTCAGGAATTTGAGATCAGCCTGGCCAACATAGTTAAACCCCATCTCTACTAAAAATACAAAAATTAGCCAGATGTGGTGGTGGGCGCCTGTAGTCCCAGCTACTGGGGAGGGTGAGGCATGAGAATCACTTGAACCTGGGAGGTGGAGGTTGCGGTGAGCTGAGATCATGCCACTGCACTCCGGCCTGGGCAACAGAGGGAAACTCCATCTCAAAAAAAAAAGAAGAAGAAGGAGAAGGAAATACAATAAAATATTAATTTTTTGCCCTTTACTTGTGGGGATTGTGGATGATTCCCTGTTTTTGTATTTTATAAACATTCCATAAAAATCATGTATCATTGTTACAACAAAAAAAAAAATCTAAAAAATCACACCTGAACTGAGCAGGATCAAATATGCCAGAGTGGGTTCACTGTATAGAGAATAAAGACACTGTAACTTCTCCTGATCTATTCTTGCAGTCTACGTTTACATTAGCATTCTTGCCTGCTGCCTCACATTAGCACTTCATATTGAGTTTATATGCTCAGCTGACATGTCCAGATCTTTAACCAACTGTCTTCTGTGTAAGTGATTTAACTCTGTGAAATGTATTTCCCGTATTTTGAACAGTGTTCCCCCTCAGAGTAGAAAAAGGTTTCCTGTGATAGGATGACTTTTTTCCCCTCATTCCTTTTCTTCCTGGGATCTCACTCAGACTTCATGCATCTACACACACTTCCTAAAACAAGGATTTCTAACAATTCAAGTAAGATCATTTTGTTTTATCACAATTTTTTTCTCAGATTATAATGAGATCTGATTAAAAAAACTGTTCTGCTCTTGGTTGGTGAACTAGAGCTGCCTTTTAAGCTGATGATGTAGTACATGTGACACAGTTGAGAGAGAGGAGTCACCTTCCAAGAAAAAATGCATAAATGAGACTTGTTTCAAATCAGTTTATGAAGAAACTTTGTTTCCTAGGTATGCAAAGAAGCCTTTTCACCCAGATGTCCTTAGAGATAATATGGATCAGTCCAGAGTTCTCCTCTGGGTGAAAGCAGAACCCTTTATAGTGGGTGCCTTGCAGGTCCCCCCTCCATCCAAGTTTAGTCTTCACTATCTCAGGAAGATATCCACCTATGTGAAAATCCGGGCCACAGAAGGAGCTTACCCGCGCCTCTACTGGTCTACATGGAGGCACATCGCTTGTGGGAAGCTGCAGTTGGCCAAGGACCTGGCATGGCTTTACTTCGAAATATTTGATAGTCTTTCAGTGAAGACACCTGAGGAGCGCCTGGAATGGTCTGAGGTTCTGTCCAACTGCATGTCTGAGGAGGAAGTTGAAAAGCAGAGAAATCAGGTATGGATTGATATGTGTGTATGCTTAATTACTTTTGGAAAGAAACCATTCTTTTTTAAATTAAAAAGTGTTTTTGCTTATTACAATTTTTAGATAGAGACAGTCTCACTTTGTTGCCCAGGCTGGTCTTGAACTCCCAGCTTCAAGCAGTCTTCCCGCCTCGACCTCCCAAAATGTTAGGATTACAGGCATGAGCCACCATGTCTCGCCCAATAAACCATTCTTAATTTTTGTATTAGCTGTAAAATTTTAGGTTTTAGGCTAATGGCCATTGTAATCTCAAGTTATCATTTGAGTTTTAGTAGTTCCAGTTTGGCAGTATTTCATGTATTCAATGAATTAGTCCTTACTTACCAGACCTTACTCACCTACTCCCAAAGCAGTAATGTTACAGGGACCCTGTTATTGAAAAAGGGAAATGTTTTACTGACTTTAAAAAGATTTTGGGGTGAATGAGTGTTATGAACAACTGATATGTTACAGTCAGAGCACCTGACTATTTTAAAATGAACATCTGCTACATGATGGGATTCAAAGATGATTAGGATAGTATCTCAGCCCTCATGGAGCTTATGGACTAGTAGAGGAAGCTGGTATTTAAAAAAAGATGCTATTTAATAGTGTGATATGTATAATAAAAGAATACACAAAGTACAGAAATTGAATAAAGAGTGATTTATTTCAGTGATCAGGAAAGACTTCACAGAGAAAGTATATTAATCAAGTAGACTGATTATAGTAATAGACAACCAGTATTTCAGTGGCTTAGAACAGTAACAGTTTATTTCTCATTCAGGCAGCAGTCTAACACAGATGCTCCTGGTTGGACAAATCTCTGGGCTGCTGTCATCCAAGCAATGACCAGGGATCCATGCTTCTATCACTTGGAGTCACTATTAATCAGCTTTGTTAAAAGCTGATTTCATTCATTAAAAACAAACAAATGAAATTCCAGTGGCTTACAGGGGAAAAGGTTTATTTCTTGCCCATTTTACATGTGGGCTTCATTTTTGCTATGGCATTTGTCCAGGCTCTGTGTTTCCCCATTTAGGGACACAGGCTAAAGAAATAGCTTCTGTGTAGATCATTCCCATTCTTATAACAGAAGGGAAGAACAACAGAATGGAGGAAACTCATGATGTCTCTTTTTAAATTCTTATTTTATGTATACAGCTCAATCAGTTTGGGGATAAGTATATGCTGTGAAACCATCATGACCGTCAAGGACATAGACATACCCATCACCCCCCATAGTTTCCCCCTCCTCTTTTATTCTTGTTATTTTGTGTGTGTATGTGTTAAGAACACTTAACATAAGAACTACTGTCTTAGAGAATTTTAAGTATACAACATATAATTGTTATCTCTAGGCAGTATGCTGTAGAGTAGATCTTCAGAACTTAATTTTCTTGCATAACGGAAACTTTGTAGCCTTTGACCATCACCTCCCCATTTTCCCCTCCTCCTAGCCCTTGTCAGTCACCCTTCTGTCTGTTTTTATGAGTTTGACTATTTTAGATTCCACATATAAGTGAGATTATATAGCTTTTTCTTCCTGTGTCTGGCTTATTTTACTTAGCATAATGTCCTCCAGGTCCATCCATTTTGTTGAAAATGGCAGGATTTCTCTCTCTTTCTTTTTTTAAGAGACAGGGTCTCACTCTGTTGCCCAAGCTGGAGTACAGGGATGTAATCATAGCTCACTACAGCCTGGAATTTCTGGGCACAAGCAATCCTTCCACCTCAGCCTCCTGAGTAGTTAGGACTACAGGTGTGTGCTATCACGCCTGGCAAATTTTTGTATTTTTTTCATAGAGGTCAGGATCTCACTGTGTTGCCCAGGCTGGTCTTGAACTCTTGGCCTCAAGTGATCCTCCCACCTCAGCCTCCCAAAATGTTGGGATTACAGGCATAAGCCACTGTACCCAGCATGATTTCTTTCTTTTTTAAGGCCAAATGATGCTCCATTATATATGCATGCCAAGTTTTCTTTATCTAGTCATCCATCTGTGGACATTTAGGCTGCTTCCATATCTTGGCCATTATCAATAATGCTGCAGTGAACATGGGAGTGCAGGTATTTCCAGGATCCTGATTTCAGTTCCTTTAGATAAATACCCAGAAGTGGTATTGCTAGATCATATGGTGGTTCTATTTTTTATTTTTTGAGAAACCTCCATACTGTTTTTTTTTTTTTTTTTTTTTTTGAGACGGAGTCTCGCTCTGTCGCCCAGGCTGGAGCGCAGTGGCGCAATCTCAGCTCATTGCAAGCTCCACCTCCCAGGTTCACACCAGCCTCCTGAGTAGCTGGGACTACAGTAGTTCATACTCAGCCTCCTGAGTAGCTGGGACTACAGGCACCCGCCACCACGCCTGGCTAATTTTTTGTATTTTTTAGTACAGATGGGGTTCACCGTGTTAGCCAGGATGGTCTCAATCTCCTGACCTCGTGATCAGCCTGCCTCGGCCTCCCAAAGTGCTGGGATTACAAGCGTGAGCCACTGCGCCCGGCCCTATTTTTTATAATGGCTGTACCAGTTTACATTCTCACCGACAGTGTACCAGGGTTCCCTTCTCTTCACATCCTTACTAATACTTGTTAATCTTTTGTTAACAAGTGTGAGGTGATATCTCGTTGTGGTTTTGCTTTATATTTCTCTAATGAGTAGTGATGTTGAGCACCTTTTCATATACCTGTTGGCCATTTGTATGTCTTCATTGGAGAAATGTCTATTCAGGTCCATAGTCCATTTTTTAATTAGGTTATTTGGTTTTTCTTGCTATTGAGCTGTAGGAGTTGATTATATATTTTAGATATTAACCTCTTACCAGATACATGGTTTACCTTTTCTTCTGTTGATTGTTTCCTTAGTTGTGCAGAAGCTTTTTAGTTTGATATAATTCAACTTATTTTTGCATTGGTTGCCTGTGCTTTTGGTGTCATATCCAAACAATCATTACCAAGACCAATGTCAAGGAGCTTTTTCCTTATTTTTCTCTAGGAGTTTTACCATTTCACCTCTTACATTTAAGTCTTTCATCCATTTTGAGTTGATTGTGTATGGTATAAGCTATGGTCCCAATTTCATTCTTTTGCATGTGTAGATCCAGTTTTCTCAGCATCATTTATTGAAGAGACTATTCTCCGTTTTGTATTCTTGACACCCTTGTGGAAAATTAGTTGACCATATATGTGTGAGTTTGTTTCTGGACTCATGATGCCTCTTAAAACCTTGCTCAGATTTGACATAAACTAAGACTGCTTTCATTCCATTGGCTAAGGCATTATTCCCATGAAGATAGGAAGGTAAACCACCTTTCAGGAGATAAGGAAAATCCCATGGCCATGGGTAGGGCTGTATAAGCCTCTTAGAGAATTTGAAAGTGAACAATAGCAAATAATAATACAATTTGCCACAGCCATGCCCACTGGGGCCTCAGAGTCCTTTTGCTTCCATTTCTTTTGAGAGTTTTATGATTAAGCTTGAAAGTGATAAAGATAATTCATTCACATTCAGTTGCTGTAATTCATTTATGCCATGTCTAACTCCAAGGGAAGATGGGAAATGCCATCTAATTACATACCCAGGAAGAAGAAAAAAAGTATTTAGTAAGCATCTAGCAGTCTCTGCCGTATAGGGTCATATCTAAACAATGTTTTGGAAATTGAAAAGAAGTTTGTCAAGCAATGAAGAGGTAAAGGGCAGTACATTTATTCATTAATCAAATATTTATTATCTACTATGTACTCGGTATAGTAGTGGATGCTGGGCATGTAGAGATGAATAAAACCTTCAGGAAGTTCCAGATTTTTTGAGTGCTTTTTATGTACCAGATGCTTTGCTAGTTACTAGGGGTATAAAAATGGAAAAGGCAAGGATCTTGTAGTCTCCATGAAGAAATAATGATAATGTAACAAATAATTGTTTAAAATGGAAGTATATATAAAATCAGGGAATTATACTTAGTGAAAAAAGCCAATCCCAAGAGGTTACGTACTATATGATTCTATTTACCTAATGTTCTTGAAATAATAAAATTATAGAGATGGAGAACAAGTAAGTGGTTGCTAAGGGCCTAAGAAGGGGTGAGTGGGACAGAGAAGTGGGTATGGCTGTAGAAGGGCAACATGAGAGATTCTTCTGTTGATGGAAATGTTCTCGTATCTTGACTGTATCGGTGTCAATATCCTGATTGTGATATTGTCCTATAGTTTGGCAAGATGGGTAAAGGGTACATGGGATCTTTCTGTGTGAATTCTCACAACTGTATCTCAATCTACAATTATCTCAGGAGTTCAATTAAGAAAGTAAAAATTTATAAAATATACAAATTCATGGGGCTTCACATTGATAGTTGATTAAATAGGTCTGGGTGATCCTGAGAATCTGTACTTTTAAGTTTCTCAGATGATAGTGTTTTTAGCCAGGTTGGGAATCAGGGTGAATATAGCTGTAGACCCAGATGTATTACTTTACTTTTTTGCCTCTCCTGTATGGGGGTGGATAGAAGAGGGTAATCAGGAGCTTCAAGTCATGAGCTTCAACCACACCCTTCCTTGAATAAGAAATGACTATACGTCTATCAGACCAACAGTGTTTTTGTCTTAAAGTGAAACACCCCTTTAAGAATTTGCTGAAAACCTGAGACCTACTCCCTTGAAAAATGCACATATACTAAAAAATTACATACAATTTCAGGTATTGCACTGGTATCCTAAACTTTCTTGATAGGTTTGTGAGTCTTAAGTTAGACCTCTATGTCTTAACTGAATTTTCTTCTTTCTTACTTCCGTCTACTTATTTATTCAAATTACTAAGGTTGGTTTTTTTTAAATTGTAAGTTTAAACTTCTGAAATAATGTACTTAAAGTATGTACTACATCCTTTCATCAGTTTTGAGAGATAATTTCTATAGCCATAGACGTTATACAGCTTTCTGTGAAGGTAAGTTATTCCACTTTAATTCATTTTAGGAACTCTTGGCCAGGCACAGGGATTCACACCTGTAATCCCAGCACTTTGGGAAGCCAAGGCGGGCAGATCACCTGAGGTCAGGAGTTCAAGGCCAGCCTGGCCAACATGGTGAAACCCTATCTCTACTAAAAATACAAAAAAATTAGTTGGGCGTGGTGGCACATGCTTGTAATCCCAGCTACTCAGGAGGCAGAGGCAGGAGAATCTCGCTTGAACCAGGAAGGCGGAGGTTGCAGTGAGCCGAGATCGCATCATTGCACTCCAGCCTGGGTGACAAGAGTGAAACTCTGTCTCAAAAAAAAAAAAAAAAAAAGAAACTCTTACATCTGGGTATCAGAGACATACATATCAAAACTAGTAATGTTTCTAAGTTGGTTTTTTTAGGATCAGCCAACTTGTGATTTTACTTCTACTTAGTTGTTAGACTAGTGGTTGATGTTTTAAAACATCTGTTCATCTTTTATTTTCTTCTTGGACAGCTTTCAGTGGACACGCTACAGTTTCTGCTCTTCTTATACATTCAACAGTTGAACAAGGTCTCCCTAAGGACATCTTTGATTGGCGAAGAGTGGCCCAGTCCCAGAAACAGATCTCAGTCTCCTGACCTGACTGAAAAATCTAATTGTCATAATAAGGTACTCCTTATATCTTGATCTCATTCTCTAAAAGGGACAATTTGTGAGGGAGATGGTTCACTTGCATTAAAAATTATGATGGGATTTCTTACATAAGCCAGTGATTTGATGGCTTGTTTTGTTTTTCACTTTTTTTAAAAATTATAAAACAAAATCAGTGTGTACAGTCTTAATCAAAATAGAGAAATGGTTTCAGTTCCTTCACTGATAGAAAAATCACTTGCTTGATTTTTGGGCAGATCATTCACTATATTCAATTAGCATTGCCATTTTCAAAATGTTAATGAATGTGAATCAACTTATTTGATTAAGGATCATCAAGAAGATGTAGTGCTTGCAAAATCTTTTGAAATCTACTGAAAAAAATTATAAAAATATCTTCTCATGTTGTTTAAGTAATTACATACGTGACAACCCAGAAGCTAAATTTAACTGCCTCACATTGTGAATTTTAGAGGATGTCTTATTGCTTTTTTTCTTTCTGTTTTTGTAAAGAGAACCAAAATATTTTTACTTGTTCTTGTGTAAGTATTTTGAAAAACTTTAAGTAAAATGTAGACCTCAGTATTAATGCCACGTACAAGCTCTTTAAAAATGTTCTAAAGCTAAGAAAAAAATATCTCTTTGCTATTTGGAACTCTTATAATCTCCTTTTTAATAAGTCACTCCTCCTTTATATTCCATGATGCTGTTACTCTTGGTTTTGCTTCTAACTCTCCCTTCTCACTTTCTTTCATAAATTTTTCTCCCCTGGCCCTTACAAGCAGCTATTCTGTCTGGGGCAATTTTCTCTTCTCTCCTAACTTACTCATTCAATATAATTCTTTATATTCCTATGACTTCATATATCTCAGTGACTCCCAACTTTGTCTCCTTCCCAGAGCTCTTCCTTTATACTTACCACTTTATATAGATGCCCTAGCTATAGCTTAAACTCAGAATGTTCAAGCCCAGATGTATTAGAGATACCAGTCACTACCTCTCTCTCCACATGTAGTTCCTGCAGAATGGGCACTGTTAGGAGACGGTGTTTTGAGCCAAGGTAGCCTCCATTCATTTCTACCTCTATCATTTAATATCATTTAGTCATACGATTTTAGGCAAGTCAGTTAACTTCTCTATGCCTTGGCTTCCCTTCTCTAAGTGAGGATAATAATGCATATTTCTGAATGGCTGTGAGACTTCAGTAATATATTAGCATGGGACTTGTTGCATAGTAAGCACCAGTAAATGGTGACTTTGGTTTATACTACAGCATGACCTCTCCGAGTAACTGATTGGACTGGGGTGGACACTTGGGTAGCCCATTTATTGCTATACGTTTGAAATTGGCCAGATTTAAAGTGACGATCTGGGCCAGTCAGTTCCCCCAGGAAGAAATTATGCATTGGTGATAGGTGTTTGAACTGAAAACCCGTTTGACATTGGGACTGGAATAGCCATCATGCTTGTTAATGAACTGGAGTTATAAGGGATTAGAAATTCTGAGGCCAAGCCGGGCGGATCACCTTTATAAGGTTTATATAACTACCTAATTCCTTTTGGGGGATGAGGCAGAGTATAAATACAAAATAATTAAATTATAAAAATTTTAGATCTTGTAGAATCTCTTTATTAAGAGTGCTTTCTTTTAACTTTTTTTTTAGAACTGGAATGATTACAGTCACCAAGCTTTTGTCTGTGATCATCTGTCTGATCTCCTTGAGCTGCTTTTAGATCCAGAACAACTCACTGCGTCATTTCATTCAACCCATAGTAGTCTAGTGTCTCGAGAAGCTGTTGTGGCGCTCAGCTTCCTTATTGAAGGTACAATAAGTAGAGCCAGGAAGATCTATCCACTTCATGAACTTGCACTGTGGCAGCCACTGCATGCAGATAGTGGCTTCTCAAAGATCTCTAAGACTTTCTCTTTCTACAAACTGGAAACCTGGTTGAGGTCCTGTTTGACTGGGAATCCATTTGGTACATCAGCTTGCCTCAAGTCTGGAAAGAAATTGGCTTGGGCTCATCAAGGTATTTTTTAATATTTTAATCTACATTAAATTGAATGACAAGTTAAGGAACCTAGTGTTTTCTAATATATTAGTGATCTTGTGTCTTCTCTAGAAGACCTAAAAAATACTGCTCCTATAAAAGAGAAAAAATATTTTTATTTTATTTGTAATAAAAATAAACAAGAAATGTTTTAAAAGAAGAATAATAGCATACTCATGTGACCTCCCAACATTTCACTAGTATTGTTTACAAGGGTGTCCCAGTGGCTTGCAGGGAAGTACAGTCTGAGAAGGCAGTCACGTAATGGTGTGACTGTTAGGAGGGGAACCTACACATATTTTTTGAGTGTCAGGTTGTGCAACACACTGTGTGTGATAGGAAGATGTGCTCTCAGATAGTAATGATCTTAGGAGTAAAGACATAAACTCAGGCTGGGTGCGGTGGCTCACGCCTATAATCCCAGCACTTTGGGAGGCTGAGGTGGGTGGAAGGTCAGGAGTTCGAGACCAGCCTGGCCAACATGGAGAAACCTTAGCTCTACTAAAAATACAAAAATTAGCCAGGCATGGTGGCATGCACTGGTAATCTCAGCTCCTCAGGATGCTGAGGCAGGAGACTCTCTTGAACCTGGGAGGTGGAGGTTACAGTGAGCTGAGATTGCACCACTGTACTCCAGCCTGAGGGACGGAGTGAGATTCCGTCTCACAAAAAAGAAGAAAAAAAGGCATGAACTCAAATAGGATTAATGGGATAATGTGGTAAGTTAGGAAGGATACAGAATTAATATTATGGTAATTTAGAGAGGTGAATTATGTTTGGGATGATAAAGTAAAGCATCTTGGAGGAGAAGATATTTGAGTTAGGACAGCTTTGCCACTTACTAGCCATATGACCTTAGGCATAGACCTTAACTTGAAGCGTAGACACGAAAAAGTATCTTAGACCTATAGGCAATCTTGAATGCATTATAGGTTTTAAAATTTTTTTTATAACAAAAATGAAAATTCCAAACATACAGAAAGGAATAGAGAATAGTATAGCAAATACCTCTATCCAAAGCCCAGATCTAACATTTTTGTCCCTACATGTGGTATCTAATTTGAGACATATATACATGTAGACATGTGTAACCTCATACGTTTGTTTGTTTTTCTTTGATTTGATACTGTCTCATCTATTTATATGTTTTCTTAAATAGTTGAAGGGACCACCAAAAGAGCTAAGATTGCTTGTAATACTCATGTGGCCCCTAGGATGCACCGACTGGTAGTGATGAGCCAGGTTTACAAGCAGACACTGGCTAAGAGCTCAGATACTCTGGTGGGGGCACATGTAAAGATTCATCGTTGCAACGAATCTTTTATATATCTGCTCTCTCCCTTACGGTAAGCACAGTTTTCATGGTGTTCTGATGTTCTGACATTTTCTTTGGACTGTGACTGATTCTTTTTTTGCCATCAGATAATAATATTTTAGTCAAATTTTTAAAATCTTATTCAGAGGACTTCACCTCATTTTTCCTTTTTTTCAGATCTGTGACAATTGAGAAGTGCAGGAATAGCATCTTTGTCTTGGGCCCTGTAGGGACTACACTTCACCTCCACAGTTGTGACAATGTTAAAGTCATTGCTGTTTGTCATCGTTTGTCCATCTCTTCTACAACAGCTTGCATCTTTCACATTCTGACGCCTACACGCCCACTTATTCTCTCTGGGAACCAGACAGTAACTTTTGCCCCTTTTCATACCCATTACCCAATGCTAGAGGACCATATGGCCAGGACTGGCCTTGCTACAGTGCCTAACTATTGGGATAATCCAATGGTTGTGTGCAGAGAGAACAGCGACACAAGTGTCTTCCGGCTTTTACCACCTTGTGAATTCTATGTATTTATTATTCCCTTTGAAATGGAAGGGGACACGACAGAGATACCCGGGGGTCTTCCATCTGTATATCAGAAAGCACTGGGTCAAAGAGAACAGAAGATACAGATCTGGCAGAAAACTGTGAAGGAGGCTCATTTGACAAAGTGAGTATTTTTTACAAGTAACAGTTTGTGTTTTTTGTGAAACTCCATGGAGAAACAAATTAGTCTGCACATTTTTACAGCTGTGCTAAAGTAATAAAATATGTAAGTCTGGGCGCAGTGGCTCACGCCTATAATCCCAGCACTTTGGGAGGCCAAGGCGGGTGGATCACCTGAGGTCAGGAGTTTGAGACCAGCCTAGCCAGCATGGTGAAACCCCGTCTCTACTAAAAATACAAAAATTAGGTGGGTGTGGTGGCGTGTGCCTGTAATTCCATCTACGTGGGAGGCTGAGGCAGGAGAATTGCTTGAACCCAGGAGGCGGAGGTTGCAGTGAGCCAAGATCGCACCGTTGCACTCCAGCCTGGGCAACAAGAGTGAAACTCTGTCTCAAAAAAAAAAAAAAAAGTGTTTTTAAATTAAGGTTTGGATTTCAAATTAGTATTTCAAACACTGTTAGGTTGGGGATGGGGGTGGGTGAATATCCAGTATTAGACTCCCTTTTCTTAAGAAGCTAAAGTTTAGTTGGCAAATATAAGACTTATATGAATTTAAAAAATCATACATAGAGTATGCCACATAATCCAATACCATTCTAGGGACCTTCTATGTACTAACTAACTCATTTATTCTTTGTAATAACACCTTATTACAGGTGAGGAAACCGAAGAACTGAGGAATTAAGTACTTTACCCAAAGTCACACAGGAGCCAGGATTCACACCTAGTCAATCTGGTTCCAGAGGTTCTTTTTTTCTCTGTTCTGGCTTCTTAAGAACCAGAGGTTCTTAAATGCCTCTAGTGTCTTCACTGTTTTCTTTCAAATATTGTCATACCATATCATACTGTACAATAATAACATTATAATAATTTGTTGTAAAAATGGATGATCATGAAAAAACATTCTTATAAAGCAATTCTGTTGTTTGAATGGTTGTAGTATTTAAATGGTTAGATTCTCTACACTTGATCTCAGCCGAAAGGCCAAGAAACGATTAAGTGCTTAGATTCTCTTACATGTGAAAAGCTTATACATATGCATGTGCAGACTGTAGGATGTAAGCACTTAATAAATGCTGACTCTGAGTCAGTGTTTTCAAGTGGTGAGATCCACAGTGATCCCAGAAACAATGAAAGTAGTCAGTTTAACTTTGGGAATATAGGAAGACAGAAATCAGTTTGAAACAAATTGCCAGTGTGATCCTTTTAACAGTGATTAGATCATGTCATTTCCCTGCTCTGACCCCTCTAATGGCCTCCCATTATACTTAGAATAAAATCCAAAGCCTTTACCATACTTACCAGGCTCTCTCTTCCTCAATTTCTGCCATTCTTTTCCTCATTTCCTCCTTCCCGGCATACAGCAGTCATCTTTCTGTTACTTACTCACTGCCCTCTGACCAAAGACCACCAGGAACACATCTATAGAACAAAGGTGTATTGTGTTGACTCATGGAAAGGAGGGAGAGAAGTGTGTTTCATCTCAGTAAAAGGTTGGGGAACATGGAAAACTGTATTTCAACTCAGTAAATGGTGTTAAAAGGAACTTATTGTTGGATTTTGGCTTGTGTTAATGATTTGGGGGAGAGTTCTAGGAAGCAGGACTATCTGGAACTGAGAGTAATCTGTGATTTGGCAGTTTAATAATTTTTATATCTAAGGCAGGAGGAAGGAAGGAAGAGCTAAAACTGTAATTGTAAAGAAGTAGCCACTCCTCCAGGAAAGGAATGTTTGGTGATTTTATGGTTTGGGTGACAACATTTTTTTGGAGGTTGGTATGGGGGTTTCTGAACTGAGATACGATTACGGAGTGATCTTGTTCTTTCTTTGGTCTATCATCATTCCAGAGTGGCTTTGTCTAATGATGGTGGTTTAAGGTATTGTTTATGTTCAACAAAAGAATACAATAGCAAGTCCAGATCCTACACCAAGGCCTAGCTGACAGTGCTAGGCTAGCTCCTGGCTGTCAGGAGCTACTCTTCTCTTTCTTACCATGAACATGTGAAATATGCTCTCGCTTTAGAACCTTTGTACTTTTTTTGGTCTCTTCTGCCTGGTATATTCCTCTCCAAATACTCATTCTGCTTATTCCATCATTTCATTTAGACCTAAGCTCACATGTTATCTTAGGGAGGCCATCTCTGTCCATTCTTTCTCTGAAATAACATTTCCAGAATTGCTATTCCTTCACCCTGCTCTATTTTTCTCCATGGCACCTAGAACTACTTAACTTTATATTTTTATTGTAGTGTATTATATTTATTTATTTTGAGACAGCATCTCGCTCTGTTGCCCAGGCTGGAGTGCAGTGGTGTGATCTTAGCTTACTGCAGCCTCCACCTCCTGGGTTCAAGCGATTTTCCTGCCTCAGCCTCCCAAGTAGCTGGGACTTACAAACATGTGCTACCATGCCTGGCTAATTTTTATATTTTTTGTAGAGACAGGGTTTCACCATGTTAGCCAGGCTGGTCTCGAACTCCTGGCCTCAAGCGATCCACCCGCGTTGGCCTCCCAAAGTGCTGGGATTACAGGTGTTAGTCACCACGCCCAGCCTATTTATTTTATTTTTACCTATCTTTCCTACTAGAATATATAGTCTTTAGGAGCATGGATTACACAGATCACAATGTGAATGGTGCCCTCTGGAGTCGTGAAGTGTCATCCTGCTTCAACAGAGGCCTTGTCTCTTTATACATTTATCCCCATCAGTCAGAACAGTACCCAGTGTTCATTTGGTCCTTGGTAAATATCTGACAATGAAAAAGTAGAAAGAGGACATTGTATCTGATCAATCCTTTGTGGGGTGGGGGTGTCCAGTGTACTCTCAACAGTGAGAACAAAAGGATAACAAGAAATAGTTAATCATTTAACATTATCCTGTTAAAATATTGTATAATTGCTTAGAGTACAGTTTATATGAATTCATGTTCTTACATTCTTTTTACTCTCAATTGCAATTTTAGGGATCAAAGGAAGCAGTTCCAGGTACTGGTAGAGAACAAGTTTTATGAATGGTTGATTAATACAGGACATCGCCAACAGCTGGACAGCCTTGTACCCCCTGCAGCAGGCTCCAAACAAGCAGCTGGATAAGGATCTTACATGTAAACACTGGTAGGCATTTATACCACTTAAAACAGATTCTTCTGGGGAAATCTTTCAAGCATTAAAAAAAGGCACAGAATATTACATACTGAACATGTCCAAATTTTTTCTACCACTCCTACCAGCATACACAGACCTTTATGTACCCATATTTACCATATTTAATAGTGAGAAAAACAACCAAAATATTCAGATGGAGCCTATAGAATTTGGGGCCAATATAATGGCCAAATTTTGTCTTATTTTGCTTTTTGCCTGGCACAAGTTGTACTGTCCAAAGATACCACATTCCCCCATACATAGTTTTAAGTTTTATTCTCCCTTTCTAACACCTTTCCTCTTTTCCATTCCCCTCACAAAAACCAATTTACAAATTAGCTGATCTTTGCTAATTACACATATGAGCAGTAAGAAATTACCAGAATTAATCCAAATGAAGATTTGATTACTGAACACTAGAAGATCATGGATTAAATAGAAGAGAATATGCATACAAACAAATTTACTGGAAGTAAATTTAATCCAGACATATGGTATTCTTTTTTTTTTTTTTGAGACTGAGTCTCTGCCACCCAGGCTGGAGTGCAGTGGCGCCATCTCAGCTCACTGCAGCCTCTGCCTCCTGGGTTCAAGTGATTCTCGCACCTCAGTCTCCGGAGTAGCTGGGAAAACAGGCATGCACCACCACAGCTGGCTAATTTTTGTATTTTTAGTAGAGGCTGGGTTTCACCATGTTGGCCAGGCTGGTCTCAAACTCCTGACCTCAGGTGATCTACTCACCTTGGCTTCCCAAAGTGATGGGATTACAGGCATAAACCACTGCGCCCAGCCCCGAACATATGGTATTCTTTTTTAATAGAGATTAGTATACTGTGTTAGTTTAAATTTTTTTTTTTTTTTGAGGCAGAGTCTCACTCTGTCACCTAGGCTGGAGTTGCAGTGGCACAATCTCAGTTCACTGCAAGCTCTGCCCCCCGCCCCCCCGGTTCAAACAATTCTCCTGCCTCAGCCTCCCAAGTAGCTGAGATTACAGGCATGCAGCACTGTGCCCAGCTAATTTTTGTATGTTTAGTAGAGACGTAGTTTCGCCATGTTGGCTGGGCTGGTCTTGAACTCCTGAACTCCTGAACATCCGCCCACCTCGGCTTCCCAAAGTGTTGGGATTACAGATGTGAGCCACCGGAACTGGCCTAAAGTATTTTTAAACACTAGCAATAGAAAACAGACAAAGGACAATAATAGATAGTTCACAGAAAAATACTTAGAGACACAAAAATGCTTACTTAAAATTAAAGAAATGTGAAATACTTTTTTTTATTAGACTGGCAAAGAGCAAAAGCTGGTAGTACACAATACTGGCAAAACATTTCATTTACCACAGAGGAAAGTGTATATGTAACCTCTGTGGGGGGCAGTTTGACAAAATCAAAATTAAAAATACAAATTTTCTCTGACCCAGCGATTTCTTTTTTCTTTTTCTAGAGATCAGGCCTAATTCTCTTACAGCCTAAAGTGCAGTGGCACAATCATAGCTCACTGCAGCCTCAAACTCCTGCACTCAAGCAGTCCTGTCTCAGCTGGGACTACAGGTGCATGCCATCACACCCAATTGATCTTTTTATTTTTCTGTAGAGATAGGGTCTCCCTTTGTTGTCCAGGCTGGTCTTAAACTCCTGGCTTAAAGCGGTCCTCCTGCCTCAGCCTCCCAAAGTGCTGGGAGTACAGGCATGAGCTACTGCACCTGCCCTGATTTAGCAGTTTCACTTATTATTAGTAGAATTTATCTTACAGATAAACTCATGTATGTAGGGATCTATTAATTAATTAATTTTTGAGATGGAGTCTCACTCTGTCCCCCAAGCTGGAGTGCAGTGGCATGGTCTCGGCTCACTGCAACCGTCACTTCCTAGGTTCAAGTGATTCTCCTGTCTTAGCCTCCTGAGTAGCTGGGATTACAGGAACCTGCCACCGCACCTGGCTAATTTTTGTATTTTTAGTAGAGACGAGGTTTCACCATGATGGCCAGGCTGGTCTTGAACTCCTGACCTCAGGTGATCTGCCCACCTTGGCCTCCCAAAGTGCTGGGATTACAGGCATGAGCGACTGCTTGTGGCCTATTTATTTTTTAAATTGACAGCTGAATTGTGTATATTTATCATTTCCAGCATGATGTTTTGAAATATATAGGCATGTGGAATGGCCGAATCAAGCCAGTTAACATTAGAACCTCACATAGTTGTCATTTTTGCAGTGAGAATACTTAAAATCTACTCTCTTAGTTTTTTTCAAGATCACACAGTATTGTTATTAACAACAGTCACCATGTTGTACATTAGATCTCTTCAATGTATTCCTCCTAACTGAAATTTTGTAACCGAAGAAGATGTTTGATGTGGCATTGTTTAAAAAAACTGTAGACTAGAAACACCCCAAATGCAATGCATTTATATGCTAATTATAAGCCTAACAATCTTTGAAAGAATATAAAGAAATTATAAACAGTGTTTGTCTTTGAGGAATGAGATTGGGTGTCTAGGGTGGGAGAAAACTTCTTAAAAATTTTATTGAGATAAAATATTACCACATAACATTATGGGAAGTAAAATTCACCTTTTTAAAGTAAAGAATTCAGTAGCTTTTAAGTATATTCCGAAGTTTGTAAAACTATCACCACTAAAAAATCTAGAACATTTTCATCACCTTCAAAATAAAGCTCGTACACATTGTAGGCCACTCCTTATTCCTCCAACCCCTACATTTCCTCTTCCCCTTAGTCCTTGGCACCACTAATCTACTTTGTCCATTTTGGACATTTTATGTAAATGGAATCATACAACATGTGGCTTCTTGTGTCTGGGTTCTTTCAGTTAGTAGTGTTTTCAAGATTCATCCATGTAGCTGTGTATCAGTACTGCATTCTTTTTCATGGCCAGATAATATTCCATTGTGTGGATCTACCATTTTGTTTATCTGTTCATCAGTTGATGGACATTTGGCTTGTGTCTACTTTTCAGCTGTTGTGAGTAATGCTGCTGTGTACATTTGTGTACAAGTTTTTGTGTAGACATTTGTTTTTATTTCTCATGGATATATACCTAGAAGTGGAATTGTGAGGAATATATTTAACTTTTAAAGGAATTGCAGTTTTCCAAAGCTGTAAAAGTGTATTCTTTACTTTATATATTTACATTTCTTAAGGGTGTATTTTTTTTTTTAAAAGAATTTAGCACGCCTATAATCCCAGCACTTTGGGAGGCTGAGGTGGGTGGATCATGAGGTCAGGAGATCAAGACTATCCTGGCTAACACCGTGAAACCCCATCTCTACTAAAAAATACAAAAAATTACCCGGGTGTGGTGGCAGGTGCCTGTAGTCCCAGCTACTCAGGAGGCTGAGGCAGGAGAATGGCATGAACCTGGGAGGCGAAGCTTGCAGTGAGCCGAGAGCGCCCCACTGCACTCCAGCCTGGGCGACAGAGCAAGACTCCGTCTCAAAAAAAAAAAAAAAAAAATTTAGCGATATTTATTAATAAATGCTGAGAATTAAGAATTAGCAATTTGGCTGAGCGCAGTGGCCTATGCCTCTAATCCCAGCACTTTGGGAGGCTGAGGTGAGAGGATCACTTGAGGCCAGGAGTTTGAGACCAGCCTGGGCAATATAATGAGACCCTGTCTCTACAAAAAAATTAAAAATTAGCTGAGCATGGTGGCACATGCCTGTAATCCCAGCTACTCTGGACACAGACTGGAGGATACCTTGAGCCCAGAAGTTCAAGGCTGCAGTGAGCTATGATTGCACTGCTGTATTCCAGCCTGGGCAACAGAACAAGACCCTATCTCTTAAAAAAAAAAAAAAAAAATTAGAAATCTGATGGAGATTATGCAAAGGAAATGTGAACTATAAGCGGGTAAAAATTTTTGTTTAATCTTCACTGCTTAACAACTTTTTACATTCATCTATGAATTTCTCTTTTATTATGATCTAACATTACACCTAGCAAAAAGGAATATTATTAACTTTAAACTTTGTGTATTTTATCACTCTAATCTATCATTTGACCTTGATAATTTATGTGATTTTTTCAACGTAGAGTTTTAAAATTATTTACATGAAGCAATAGAAAATTAAGTGATTAATATTATTTTTTCTTTGATCTTCAGGGCCCTAGAAATACAAGGATAAATGGAGGATGGTGCTCATCTTGAAACTAAATTGGGAAGGTGCTGTTGCTGCTTAAGAGACATTGGGACTTTTCTGTCCTTTTTTTTTTTTTGAGGCAGAGTCTTGTTCTGTCACCCAGGCTGGAGTGCCGTGGTGCGATCTCGGCTCACTGCAAACTCTGCCTCCTGGGTTCACGCCATTCTCCTGCCTCAGCCTCCTGAGTAGCTGGGACTACAGGCGCCTGCCACCACGCCCGGCCAATTTTTTTTGTATTTTTAGTAGAGACGGGGTTTCACGGTGTTAGTCAGGATGGTCTCGATTTCCTGACCTCGTAATCCGCCCGTCTCGGCCTCCCAAAGTGCTGGGATTACAGGCGTGAGCCACCACGCCCAGACTTCTGTTCTATTTAAGAACTTTGATTTCCATTCCATTTTCATTTATTACTGTTTAGGCCGAATTTTCGCTGAACTTCTGACTTTCGTATAAACATATTGCTTATAGAACATCAGAAGACTCATTTTTGTGATGCCCAAATGAAAAAGTTGGTGAAGGTAGTACCATTGTATGTATGTTAATATTAAAGCAACTGAGTGTAGATTTGCAACTATAGTATCTATCGTCATTTGTGTGATGAAAGAGTTTTATTCTTTCTAGAGTTAAATAAGAGTTTTGTAGTTCTTTGTAACTAAAAGGAAATTGCTACTCCTTTTAAAAAATAATTGGAAAGAAAGTATGATTTGTTGGTATAGAGACATAGAAATAGTTTTATACTATATTTTAGTCCTTAAAGTATGGAACTTAATGAAATTGTGTAAAAAAATCTTTATTTTTCACTTCCTGCTTCAAATTTTCAATAAACAAACTCTAAAGAATAATTTCCTTTTTTTGTAAAAAGACAAAGCTTTAGTTTTAATTTTAGAAAAGGTTTCCAGTGTCATTTCTCAAAATATCTAGTAAAGTTTACATTTACTTGGGAAAACCTTCCTTCAGATAAATGAGTGAAATTACCAAATTACCAAATGAGTGAAATGAATCAGATTGCTGATAAACATTGGTTCATATGCTCTCTGACCATTTAATTAGTAATTCTATCAAAAAAGTCTTTTGTATTTCTAAAGTAAAAATTAACCCTCAGAATGTTTAATTCTAATTGAAGTTTACATGGTTTTTATTTTAAGATGAAATTCAAGAAGCAGACCATTACCAAATAAACACTGGAGTAATAGAAATATATTTTAGATATTGCTATTTGTTAATGAAATAAATGGCACTCAGATACTTTTTTTAAAGTTTTGAAGTTTTATAAAATTTTATAAAATTCAGAAAACTAAGCATATAGCTTAATATTTTCTCAGTAATCTTTATATTAAGGCACATTTGCCATTATCTGAATTGACCATAATGCATCCCATTTATTAAAATATTTGTTAGTTTTGTTAATAGAAAGATGAGGGAGTTGGACTTTTGAGAATATACTTGATCAGTTAAAGTTAAAAATGGAGAAAAGTTAATTCGTTGGTGTTTTTTGTATTTACGTAAGATGCAATCTCATTCCTAAAGTCAGAGGTGTATTAGGGCCAAAAAATGTTCTCTGAACATGTTCCAATGTTGTATTGTGGGCAAAGAAGATGACCTAGCCAGTAGCTTGTTGTGTTTAGTTAGCTAACCCTTGGCAAATTCAGGAGTCCCACAGTCACTTTTCTACATACGGTGGCACCCTTCTTATGCATTAGAGCTCTTTTTTTAAAAAAATTGTTTTGAAAAAAATTAAATAATAGTTGCAAGAATAAGTCAGTGAACTTTAACATACCCTTTATCTAGATTCCATTCACCAGTTGTTAACATTTTGCTACATTCTCTTTACCACTCTCGACATGATAGTATTGTTTTATTTTTGCTCAACAATTTGAGAATAGGTTGCAGACATCTTGAACCTTTCTTCTAAATGGTAGCATACATGTCCTGGAAGCAGACATTCTCTTACCTAGTCATGGTACAATGATCAAATTCAAGAAGTTAAACTTTGGTACAATAGTATTATCTAATTTACAGTCCATATTAAAATGTTTTCTGGTTGTCCCAGCAGTGTCTTTATAGTGACTTTTTTCCCCAAACACAAGATCATGCATTGCATTTAGTTGTCATGTAAGTTTTGTTGCCTTTAGAACATGTCACTTCTGTCCAGAAATAGAGGTAGTCTTCTGACTCTTACCTGTCACAAGCTTTGTGGAAGAAAAAGGACATTAGGAATTTCAAAGAGGCTGCTTGCTATTAAAAAGAAAAAAAAAAGAGACTCTTTTGTTCTTAATTTTTACAACTTTGTCTGGGTTTTGGTTTCTTGACTCAGCAAAGTCTATAATGCAGCACTGCTTGGTAAGCATTAAAGGCGGTACTGAAGCTTTCCTTTATTTTATAATCCCAATTGTTTTTTCTAGAAACCATCAATAGCGTCTAAATGACTGACTCAATTTTTGGATCGTATTCTCATGACTAAGCAAATGTTTGACTGAAACCAGACCATATAAATGTCACTGTGCCTCTAACTCTCTGTAGCCATTCCTGAATTTCTTTCAGCACTGGGAAAACCAGTCTATGCACCAAAAATGTCTAAAACTGGAACCAAGGTAAGTAGTCATACTGATTTTTAGCCTACCCGCTTTTCACCTAAAGATGCATTAAACACACAGAAAAGCTTTTGCTTCTTTGCCTAGAGGTGAGTATGATAGCGGTTAGACAACTGGGATTGAGAGAGAAGATTAAGAAATGCTTATTATATTTTCCACCCTTAACAGAATTACCGAACACTTTATTAAGGGTTTATCTTTATGTATGGTGCTATGTTGAATACTATACAGGTAAATAATTTATAAATATCATTATTATTTCTGCCTTCTAGCAGCTAATATTCTATGCAACTGATATTCTCCATAGGAATAAGGCATGCTAATGGGGATTATATTGAGCAGAAAACTTTTAATAATCAATTAAAATTTTGTTTTCTGAAATTTAGCTTCAACCATTTGTGTTCTAAAAGGCCAAAGTGGATGGGCCAATCAGGTGAATAAAGTCCTACATCTCTCCTCCATTCAAGCAATTATTTTTACTCGTTCCCCAAATAAAAGTGCTCCCTTACAGTCAGAAAATTGCCTCTAAAATATTTAACTCATAATTACTGGATTGGAAATTATTCTCTCAGGTAGGGCTTTGGGAATGAGGGACTATGCCTTCATTTTCTTTTTTGCGCTTCCACTGATGAGACAAAACTGCTGCCTGATTTTTACCCCCAGCTATTCGAAAATTTTCAAACCCATTGAATCCTCAAAGAATGGCAAAGAAATGTTGAATGAATATTTGTATATCTTTCACTTATATTCTCCAGTTGTTGACATTTTGCCATATTTGGTCTCTCCTATCTCCATCTCTCTTTACTAAACCATTTGAAAATTAGTAGCAGACTTTATTATACTTTTGCCTTAAATGTATTTAGGCATGTATCTCCTAAAAACAAGGGCATTTCCCTGTAAAAACACTGTATCATTAGCATGTCCCCAAGATTTATCATAAATATAATAGCTAATATTGAGACCATATTCAAATCTCCCCTGATTGTCCCCAGAAAAGTGCTTCGTGGTGGACTTTTCCCCTAATATAGGATCCAGTGAAAAACATGTATTGTACTTGGTTGTCATATCTCTCTATTCTCTTTAATTTTTTTTAGCCTCTCTAAAAAAGTCCCCCTACCCTTTTTGTTGTTGTTCTTGAGACATCGACATTTTTCAAAGCCTAGGTTAGATGTCTTTTAGAAAGTCTTGCAATGTAGATTTGTCTAATTGTTTCCTCATGTTTAGATTCAGAATAAATATGTTTGGCAAGAAAGCTACATAGGCAATGTTGTGTACTTCCTGTTGCATCATATCAGAAGGTACCTGTTAACTTGTTCTGTAATTTATTAGTGCTTGATTTTTTTTTTCATTGGAAAATAGAACTAATAATCATGCTTGTCATTCAGCAGGTTTGGGGAGAAAAATTAGTGTCTTCAGTGCTCTGAGGTTCTTGAAAATATACCGTGCAAATCCCACTAAAAAAGAATTTTTGGTCCTTAGAGGAGGGATATCCATGTATCCTTGAGGTAAAGCTGTTATACAACCATCTTAGATGAAAACATCTGCTTTTAAAGATTTGTAGAGTAGTAATAGTGTACTCTTTTTTATTTATAGCTGAGTCCTTCATTTAGTTAAGTAACTTTTGCTTGCTAGGGTAAAGGAGATGGTAAATTATTTCTTACTCTTTCTCATTGCTTCTTCCTTTCCCACTATCTTGCTAGCAGTTTAATCAGAGGAGTTATGGGCTTGGCAAAATGAACAGATTTTACTAAGTATGTTTTCATTACTTCTGGGATACTCAAGACATTTTTCTCTCTGCTGCATTGGATTAGTAGGCCATTTTTCCAAAAATAAACCTGATAATGATAGGAATTTTGTAATAATTTCTAGGAAAACTTTCTGCACATTTCTTAGCCTTCTCTACAAAATGTTTTGCCCAAGGGTCAAAACCTCTAGGCTGACAATAGCATGGATTTCATGGTTATTCTACAAAAAGAAATTGAGCACAGCTAGGTGCAACATTCTCTGGCTCTGAGATATAGAAGGTCTCCCACTGAAAGGAGAGCTTAGTCTTGGAGCTCAGTAATGATTCCATAGCAACAGGATGAGGGCTTTGTTTCAACTTTTGGATGGTTGGCTGGTCTCCTGGGAGGGTGGACATCAGGTGACCTTATCAGGCATCGTGCATATTTTTACTTAGCAGATACTGATAATTAGTCACGCAAATGTGTAGAAGGCAGTAAATGTGAGAAACTATGAAGTGAAATAGATGGTATTATTAACTTCATTTCCCATAGGATATCTTTTGCAAAGGCTCTTTTTGGTGACTGTTTGGTCAAAAACCAAAGGCAAATAGAACATACGAATTAAGGAGTTTAGAATCTATCCATTCTGAGAGAACATATTTGACTTTCCTAAAGATCTCTCCACAGGTCATGAGGAAGAGCCCCTCAGGCTTAGGCCCAGCCTTGTTCATTGTCCAAGAGAGTAAGTGCTGCCATGTTAAACGAAGCTAACTGGGTAGGCAGAAAGACAGCAAAGGAAAATAAAGTGAACAATAGTTTACTCACCAGGAGTTTTGCCTGCAGCCCACCAGCTTGTCTGCAACTAACTTGTAACTAGGTAGTGACATTAGGCCAATCACTTAACTTCTTCATCTGTAAAAACTGTAGCAAAAGCTTATTGCCAATTGTGAGTCAGCTATTAAACTAAATACTTTATCAACATCCCCTTGGACCCTCAGAGCATACCGTCTGCAAGAGACACTGTCATCCTGTTTTGCCAATGAAGAGCTGTAGAGAAAGGTTCATTGCCCTGTCCAAGGTCACGTAGCAAGAAAGCAGTAGTATTGGGACTTTTTTTTTTTCTTCATCCGTAAACTGAGGTACCATATATCTAAATCTGTACTGTGCTAAGATGGGAAGGGAACTGAAACACATAAAGAAATTTGGGCAGGGGATGGAGATGAGGTAGATGATTTAGGGGTGGGAAGGAAAAAGGACCCTTTTAGGGAACAGGAAAGAGAATAATTAAGATAAATGGGAAGGGAAGGGAAAGATTAAGGTGGAGGGAAACAGTTATTAGTATATTAGTATCTAGATAGAAAGAACTACCCAGGATAGAGGAGAATGAGATTTTATAGCTTTTTATGAGTCATTCTTGGTTTCTTCCTCTCATTCCTTCCATCTAATTAGTCACCAAATCCTGAAGTTCTTTACTGTTTTCTCATCATCATTCACATTGGAGTTGCCTTTTGGTTGGCCCTCATCATCTCTCACCTGGCCCACAGCAGCCATCCGTTTCTAGGCACACACTAGTAAGTCCAGCTCACTCATAATCACCAAAGGGATTCCAGCATGATTCTGGTGTCATTTTTCTGGCTTTATTTTCTAGTACTTCACCACATATTCAACATGTACTGGGCTGAATGAACTACTTATTGTCCCTATAATGAGCCATGTTCTTTCACTTTATTCTTTTGAACATGTTTGTTCCTTTTCATTTGCCTCTGGAAAACACCTACTTATCCTTCAATGCTCAGCTCAAAGATCCTCTCAAGACAGTACCTGGCTCTGCTCCTTTCATCTGAAATGACTCACATAGTTTTCTCCCGTGAAATCCGTAAAGTAAATCAGCCACAAGGTGGCAGCATAATGCCAGGTAATTAACTGTTTGAAGCATGACACCTGTGGTTTCAGTTTATAACCTAGCATTGATCTGAAATTCCATCTTAAAAAAAAAAAGATGAAAAGATTGTGGAATTATTGAATAACAAGGGACAAGCTCTGTAGCTCGTTTGTAATTTTCATCGTGGTTTTCAGGAACTGCTTGGTGAATCCTTGGGAGTTCCTAGGAACTCTGTCTCCTGTTTCAGCCCGAAAAGCTCTGAGAGTTGTTTTAAAGCCAGAACTTCCAGTCTGCTGTAGTCTTCAAATAGGAAGCTGAAGTTCAGAGAGGTGGCTGGATGAAGATAGTAAGGCTAATTGTGGAGAGAGAGCTCTGTAGTCCAGACTTACTGTTTCTGCTTTCACAGGGCTGCATATTTTTCAGTGCCCTCAGAGACTTACCCCAGGCATTGTGGTAGAAACTTGTTAAGAGTTGGAGGCAAAGAGGATTCTTATCATTTTGTTACTTTGCAACTACTCTGTTGGCAATAAACTAATAATAAAGAACATAATATGATACATTTTCATATATGAAAGCTCTACATCCATCTAAAATAAGCTCTGTAAAGCTAAGGTTCGTGCTTTATTTTTCTCTGTGTATCCTCCATATCACCTAGGAGTCGTCTTCATGAAACAATTATTGAAGTCAAGTGATGGGCACAGAGGACTGACAGCTCAAATAAGGCTTGGTACTTGCCCTTGGAAAAAGTGTACTAGGATTCTGGTGGGAGGGGTAGACATATAAATGGATAATTTATAATATAATGTGGTAAGTACAGAGAGCTGTGGGAACATAAAGGAAGGAAAATGAACTTGAGTCTGAGACTGCTCGCTTCTATTAGAGCCCTCTTCTGTTTTGCTTCATGTTCAGCCTTCAGGAAGTACTCATTTCTGTTGACAACTGAAGTTGTCTGTCAGAAAGCAATGTTGTAAGGTGACTTATGGCTACATATTTTTCCTCAAAATTGAGGAGAGAGGAATTTCTAAAGTAGGCATTATATTCTTAATTTTTATCTGTGAATTAAGCCACCCAACTCCTCAGCCCTTTCTCTGTTGACCCTCTACTTCAGATTACTTTCTATGAAGACAAAAATTTTCAAGGCCGTCGCTATGAGTGTGATTGCGACTGTGCAGATTTCCACACATACCTAAGTCGCTGCAACTCCATTAAAGTGGAAGGAGGCACCTGGGTTGTTTATGAAAGGCCCAACTTTGCTGGGTACATGTACATCTTACCCCAGGGAGAGTACCCTGAATACCAGCGTTGGATGGGCCTCAACGACCGCCTCAGCTCCTGCAGAGCTGTTCATCTGGTGAGTTTGGGGACTGTGTACTCCCTCTGTTTCCCACGCCCTCTGTCCGCTTTCTCTTGCTTTTAGGTGAACATTTTCTTGAGTTTTCTCTACCTCTTAATGAGTAGCTGCTTGTTGGCTGCTGAGGCTTGAGTAACATCTTAGAGCAGCTCATCACAAGAATGACTACACTAATTTCCAGGGTGCTGTCTCTGCCTCTTGAGTGTTTTGAAGAATTAATTTTTTCTTATTGAAAGTTAGCTGTTTTAGTCAGTACACGGTGAGATGGGAGTTCAGATCATCTAGCTTTCAAGGTGATAAGTTCTGAGCAATACTGTTCTCTAAGTTCTTGACCTGCTAGTGATTTCCATAATGGTTTCTGTTCATTTTCTCCTGTGTCTTTTCAGCCCAGTGGAGGCCAGTATAAGATTCAGATCTTTGACAAAGGGGATTTTAGTGGTCAGATGTACGAAACCACCGAAGATTGCCCTTCCATCATGGAGCAGTTTCACATGCGAGAGATCCACTCCTGTAAGGTGCTGGAGGGTGTCTGGATTTTCTATGAGCTACCCAACTACCGTGGCAGGCAGTACCTCCTGGACAAGAAGGAGTACCGGAAGCCCATCGATTGGGGTGCAGCCTCCCCAGCTGTCCAGTCTTTCCGCCGCATTGTGGAGTAATGACATGAATGGGGCCGTATTCTTCCTGGGGCCCAAATGCTGGCTGGCCTTGTGGTCCAAATAGGCATCATCAATAAAACAGTTGGCATGCATCCCACTGCTGATTATAACGCCTCTCCTTAAATGCTTCTAGGGACCAGCAATATAGTGCTCGCCACAGTGGGCAGTCACACAAAGCAACACATCTGCCAGATCATCAATCTAGATCTTTGTGCCAAACAAAATGAGATCTCATTAAAAGGTTAGAAAGTCATACTGCCATGTGGTGGTTCCTTTTGCTTATGTTTTGCATTAATTCAACAGGCACAGTAATAATTGCTACCATTTATTGAGTGCCTACATTATTTCATTTTCTCTTTACAACCCTGTGAGAGGTAGTTTGTCGGTATTTTATAAATAAGGAAACAGAGAAATTTAAAATTTGCCCAAATTCACCAGTTGGTGGATGGAGGAGCCAGGATTCAGTCCAGGCTACTTCTGCTCCCAAAGTCATTGTTCTTCTTTCTAACACATGCATTCAACACATTGGCTGGAGATCTGTGCATATAGTGTCTGTAGGAGCCCCTGGAAATTTTTAAAGGTAGAAAAGACAGGGTCCTCTGATGTTCCAATTGAGGGGACAGAGTATCTATCAAGAACAACCAGTGAAAATAGGGTTATTATTTGAAAATGGTGGAGCCATAAGCCATCTGAGCTCCTTGTTTAAGATCCAAAGACTGCTGTGTTAGTTACTTCTCAACTCTAAGTTTAGATTTTTTGTGTAAAGAAAGGACATATTAAAAATGTCCCTAAATTATAATAGTTGAAATGGAGTTTTATCAAGTTTTACTTGCTTTGAGTAACCCCTGAGATTTTATTTAATCTTGAAGGGGAGAATAATGAAGGAAACAGTATGGCCAGGAGTATTTAGTGAGCATTCACGTGAACCTGGGGATATGCAGAATGCACCCATCTGTAAATGAGATAGCAAAGCCCCTGTCGTCTAGGAGCCTTCCCCAGAAGGACAAATTAGAATTGCTAAATTCCCCTTGTGTATACTCTATAGTGCACAGTGCATACTCACCCCAAAATATGTTTATTCATGTTGTTATCTTCCCCTCCCGTTTGTCATTTTGTCTGTTTCAAGTGAGAGACTGAAAAAAGTGGGTGTAAGTAAGGGAGGGAAACATGACAAATGGAGAAGTAATGGGAAGCCATTTGCTGAGCTGCAAAGAGCTCTGGCCTGTGAGCTGACTGCAGCCATCAGCTCTGGATCTTGCCACCATACCATAAAGCTACCTTTCCTTATCTCCAAAACAAGGGAGTTGAGCCAAATGCTCTCTGGAGTCTCATCCAACACAAACATTCTAATTCCCCAGAGACCAGCAGGAGGACACTAAAAAACTAGCTGATGACCAAGGACCACTGACACTTAGTTTTAGAGGCACAATTTCCGGAAGTGACCTCAGAGATGCACTGATTTTTTTGCCAAAGACATAGGCTGTGATAAGTAAGTTAGTATCAGTCTCTTTTCTCATATCAACTGCTTGCCATGTTCTTTGGTGAGTTGGTCACAGTCTGTTCAACTAGAAAAGCAGTTCTGGCAGCAGGATAGGAAAACGAGAAGTGTCAGGATGACTAACCACAGTTTCAGAGAAGTAGAAGATGGCTTTTGACAGATAAAAGCAGGATTATTATTTTGGAGTGTTGCATGCCTCCTGGTTCATGCCTTGGTCCAGAAAGAGATTGCTGTCATTTTCTCCAGCTGCAGACACACCAATCAACTTTCTGCTTAAAAGGAATTTGACTAACAATTGATATTAGAGGTCAAAAACACTTTATATCCTTATCTATCAGTCAGTCCCAGCTCTTTTGGTAGAACATTCAGCCGTTAGGACAAGAAGCTGGTGTCTTACCTGTCACCCACACCCAGAACAGCACTTGATAATTCAGTTATCTCTCCCTACCTTTTATTGTTTTATCGCTCTGAAATGGGGGATCTCAATAAAATAAAGCAAGGACACCCTTAAACCATTTTAGCCCTATTTCCATCACAAGAATTTCTCTAAGACAAGTGTGAATATTCCCATATATGGAGCTCACTGTCTTTTGGGATAGAAAAATAAATATAAGTATGTCCCAAATGTTACATGGGACATACTTACTTATACTAAGAAATTGTCATTTGTCTGAAATTCAAATTTAACTGTATTCTATATTTTTATTTGCTAAATTTGAAAACCCTACTTCAAGGACAAGGCAAGTTACACAAGAGTGACATGGGGCTAAGAGCAGAGAGTGGTGCAAGCTGTGAAAACGAGCACATTCCCCAATAGAAGGGCATTTAAATACATTTTTACTGCACACCAACAAAATACATCTGCATCTGAATGTGGCTTGTGGACCACCAGTTTCCAATCTTGGCTTGTAGGACAGCTCTGAATATCAGAAATTGTTTTTTAGTTTGAGCCAAAATCTGATCCCTGAAGCTTTCAAACTGCAATCCTAGTTTTCATCCATAGGATAGCTCTTCAGGTATTTAAAGATGCCTCCAGTTTGCTTCCATGCTGGCATTTCTACGCTGAGCAATGCCTGTTTCTTTCATCCTTTCTCTCTTGATGTGTGGGCTCCCAGACTCCTCCCTGGTGCCTCTCTTCGAGCTAATGGTCATGTCTCTCTCCCCACTGTCATAGCTGTATGTAGTCTGACCAGTGCAGACTACAGCTGGAGGATTCTATTCAGTTCTTTCATCTTTTTTCTCTGATTTATGCTGTTCTTAACTAAGCTCAGCTCTCCCTGTGGCCCAGCCCTGATATGGATGACTGGCTACCTTTCCCTAAGAGCCAACTCTCCAGTCAAAGGGCTAAAGAGTTCTCTTCCTCTTTGGATAGTTAGACAGAAATGGATTGAAATTCTGCCACTTCCATATGTTAGCTCTAAGTCACATAATCTAACATGTATATCCTCAATTTTCTGTGAAACTAACATAACACCTAATTTGTGGGCATTAAAATGAGATAATATGTGAAAAATACGTAGCATATATGGTTAATTCTCATTATTTTCTGTAATTATACTCCATAAAAATACCTCAAACACTGAATTGCAAATATTGAATTATTGCTCTTAGATAAAATACTAGGTTAAGTTCCTGTAAGCCTCTGGTCACATTTTTGTCAACTGATCAATACATAAACTTTTTTCATATGTGTTTCTCTTTAAAGACTCTTGAATATATGTTGTGGATTCATTAACATGGAGCTCAGGACCAGCAGCACTATAACTGCTGCCTGAAGAAATATGATCTAACAGGTATCTCAGTAAGGCACGTCGCAGCCTTCTCATGCTTAGGAACACTAGACAGCCCTTCAGCACTACATTTGCGGATGTTTTCAACAGTGAAATTACCAACCAAGAACAGTGCAATGTGGAAAGCATGGCACTAAATAGGCTGAAAGAAGACTTGTTTACAGTATGGGAGCTGAAACAAGAAGGGGGAGCATTTGTTTGGCCTTAGCTGGGAATATGCTCATTGAATGACTCAAATTTTTCACTGCTCTGCTCATACCCATAAATGATCACAAGAACACCACAATTAGTGATTTTGTGATTACAATGAAATTGGAGGGAGTGGGTGAATTTGCAAGTATGAAATCTATGTTATAATGAGGGTCACCAGTTCTTTACCACCATGGTTGCCATATTAGTGTTGTTTCTGAGTACTAAAGTACTTCTATTATCAGTTTTGTGTGTGTGTGTGTGTGTGTGTGTGTGTGTGTGTGTTTTAACTTGTCTAGCTTTTTAAATCCCTGTTTCTACTTCCTAGTTGTTTTCAGAAAAGCATTTCTGCATTTTTGGCAGATGCCTCATAATTGGGAAGAAATATAGCAGAATGGTCCAACCCATCCTACTACCTTGAAAAAGAGCCGTATTTTTGTTATCATAGGAGTTCAGCCTTTTGTTAGCTCTCCCATAAGCTTCTCCCTTGGTTCTAGCTCCCAGCAATTTCCATGGCCAGCAGAATTGTCCCTAGAGTTCACACAAGTCCCCCTTATTTTTGTCTCTCTTGTCTGAGGTTCCTCAGGAGACAGAGGGCAGCTAATCACTGAGCTTTGGGTGACCAGCTTCTGGCACACACAGGAGAGGAGAATCCCTCATGGGCGTGACTTCAGAGCAAGGGAAACCTTTCTGTCCACAGACACCTCACACCTTTACCTCTTCCTTCAAGCCTCAAACTTCAAAGTCAGGCAATTTTAGAACAGGAGAGGCTGGGGCTTCCCCATATTCTGTAAAAACAGTGAGATGGGGCTTACTAACCCCAGTTTACAGATGAGGAACTGGGGCTCAAAGAGGCTAAACAACTTGTCTGAGGTCATTGGTTCCAAAGCTCTCATTCTTTCCACTGTACCGTGCAACTTCTGCTTCTCAACTTTCAAGACAGAGCCATGGTAACTTGTCTATCGTAGAATGAGCTATTTCTTTTTAAATAACTTTATTGAGATATAATTCACATGTCATAAATCCACCTGTTTAAAGCATACATACAATACAGTGGGTTTTAGTATCCTTACCGTTGTGTGTGTGCAATCATGACCACAGGCAATTTTAAAACATGTTCCGCACCTCAAAAAGAAACCCAGTACCCTTTAGGGATCACTGCCTTATCTATCTCCCCAGCCCCTCAGTCCTGAAGAACTACTTTCTGTAGATATCTGAATCTATTTTCTGTATGTATGTATTTGCCTATTCTGGACCTTTTATGTAAATGAAATGATAAAACACATGGTCTTTTGTGACTGGCTGCTTTCACTTAGCAAAATGTTTTCAAGGTTCACAGATATTGTGGCTTATGTTGTTGCTTCATTTCTTTTTGTGACCAAATAATATTCCACTGTATGGAAATTCCACATTTTGTTTATCCATTTATCAGTAGATAGACATTTGTGCTGTTTTCACCTTTTGGCTACTTTGATTTTTTTTTTTTTAAACAGAGACAGGGTCCCACTCTTTTGCCCAGGCTGGAGTGCAGTGGCATGATCATGGCACCCTGCAGCCTTGAAATCCTGGCCTCAAGCAATCCTCCTGCCTTGGCCTCCCAAAGTGCTGGGATTACAGGTATGAGCCACTGTGCCCAGACTGTGTGTAAGTTTTTATGTGGAGATGTATTTTCATTTCTCTTGGGTATATACCTAGAAGTATAATTGCTGGGCATCTGGGCTATTTATTAAATGCTGGAAGCATGCAGGGCCTTAAAGCCAATACGGACCTAGGTCGAATTCTACCTCTCCCACTTTCTAGTTGCAGGATTTGGGCAAACACACTTCTCTTAGTCTTAGATTTCTCATATGTAAAATAGAGGTAGTTATAACTACTTCACAGCGTTAGATGAGATAATAAGAGAAAAATTCTTAGCCCAGTGAATGACCCAAAGGAGCAGATCCTGAATAAAGGCAGCTGTTTTAAAATATGGAATCTCTGGAAGGAGGAGACCTAAGAGGAGTCCCTTGTGGTAAACAGATTGGGAACTAGAGGGCTGTTTGTTTCTCCAACCCCTCTCTGCGTTAATAATCAATGATTTTATGAGATCATTTCTGGGAGTAAGTGGAGGGGAGGAGGTTGGGGAGGGGAGGGGAGGTAGTGGTAGGGAGTACAGGAGAACCAGAGAGCTCCGTGCAGCTGATGGGGGTAGCTGATTGCACAGAAAGGGGAAGTTAATCTCCTCACTGTATTTCTGCCAGGCCTGTGCTGCCCACTTGGTCTTCTCTTATCTCAGCTAAATGATCTCATTTCCTTTCACTTTGGTCCTGTTTCCCCAGCACCAGTGTGCCCCTTTGTGAGTCTCAGCACCCTGGTTGAGTGGTTCTGGAATTGATTAGCTTTCAGGGGAAATACTGCCAGCACTTTGCCTTCTGGGACACAGCAGGCAGAGATTTATTCCTATTGTTCATGCCCCCACCCTGCTGAACAGGCCACATTAGCCTGTCCATTGAACCGTGGGGCCAGAACAATGGTGGGGCCTGGCTGTAGTGCTGACCTCCACAATTTCTGGGTACACACTTGATGGTTTGCTTGAGCTCACAGTGAACCTGGTGACCCTGGCTAGGCTAGTACTCCAGGATCCAGCACTCAAGACAGAAAGATGAATCTTTAGACTGTTTCTGTGAGCAGGGGGAGAGGAAAGGATGAAAGAAGCAGGAAGAGGGTTACCTGCAAGTTAGTTATAAATTAGAACCACTCACAAGCTTTTGGGGCCTCCCTAAGGGCCAGAGGTCCTAGCGGTTGTGAGGGAGTCACATTTACCTGCCACACTCACTGTGTCTTGCAACCACTTAGCAGCAGCTCATATTTGCACATACTATTTCAGAGTTTGTAAGGCTCTTTGACATGTGATGCCTCATTTGACCCTCACCATGATAACGTGAGAAACAGGAGATAGTTATCATTATTCCTATCTTACTCATGAATAAATTGAATCACAGAAAAGGCTCTGTGACTTTCAGGTGGATTACAGACTTTCTAGGCCCCCATATTTAAGACCTGCCTGTTGGTGTGATGGGGATTCATGCCAAAAGTCTTCTCTGTGATGTGACAATTTCAAGAAAGCCATTTTCCTCACACAAGTGTAAGGCATGCTTTCAGTGGACCCTATGGTTTCAAGTAATGTTAGTGAAATACAAGTGGGAAGTGGAGTGCTAGAGTTGGGGGAAGGTGTGAATGTCTGTGAGTATAGCTGGAAGACAAATAGAAATGTATTTATCCAGAAAATGCAGCACATATACACCATGGAATACTATGCAGCCATAAAAAAGAATGAGTTCATGTCCTTTGCAGGGACACGGATGCAGCTGGAAGCCATCATTCTCAGCAAACTAACACAGGAACAGAAAACCAAACACCACCTGTTCTCACTCATAAGTGGGAGTTGAACAATGAGAACACATGGACACAGGGAGGGGAACAACATACACCGGGGCCTGTTGTGGGGTGGGAGGCAAGTGGAGGGGGAGCATTAGGATAAATACCTAATGCATATGAGGCTTAAAACCTAGATGACAGGTTGATGGGTGCAGCAAACCACCATGGCACATGTATATCTATGTAACAAATCTGCACGTTCTGCATATGTATCCCAGAACTTAAAGTTAGATGAAAAAATAATTAATGTATTTATCCATGGTTTTGCTGATCTTTTGCCCTCCTGCCCTCCATTTCTCTGGTTTCTGTCTGGGTTCTGCCATAGTGGAAGGATGAATTTGGCCGATCTGCAGAGCACAATGGAGGTTCGGGGCATACTCTTCAGGTACCCTTCCTTTTAAGCAAATCTAATCAGGAAAAATTTCAAATTTTCACAACCAGTAGATTAGGGGAAAATATTCACTTTTAAATGACCATGAGACTGTTTTAAAAATGTACACTCAAAATTTCAACAAAAATTCAGTGTTCATAGAATGTCTGTTATCAAATAGTTGTGTGTTAAATGAGAGAAAAATCCATAGGATGTTGAAAGTTGACCTATGCCCAGACTTATCAAAGCAGATTCTCTCAGTCAGTGACATTCTCACACTGTCCTTAGGCCCTGGGAAGAGGAGCCCTTCCCTGCCTTGGGGAGGTTCCTACATATCTCAAACTCTACAATAAAAAACACTTTCTGTCTTTCCTGTCTAAATCTTTCTGTCTCTCTCTGTCTGGTTTGGTAACCAGTTGGGCGAAGGGAAATTATGGGAGAGGGCAATGGGCTGGAATAGACCCTGTAGACTAGGGGATACGGATCTGAATGCTCAAGTAGGGAGGTGGGTGAAAGGAGAAAATCACAGCCTCTTCTCTGGGAAACCAGAGAAAGAGGGTCTGATTGATTGATCAATTGCTTACTAATTACTTATTTGAGGGGTTTGCTTTATTAAGGTATCATTTGCAAACTATAAAATTCACCCTTTTAAGTGTTTGGTTTGCTGACTTTTGACAAATGCATACAATTGGCTAACTACCAACACAATCAAAACATAGGACATTTTCATCACCCAGTTAAACTCCTATGTCCCTTTGCAGTTAATCTCTGTCCCTGCCCCCTCACTTCCTGCTGTGGAATCACTGATCTGTTTCCTCTCCCCATAGCTTGCCTTTAGTGTCATCTAAATGGAATCATGCAGTATGTAGACTTCTGTGACTAACTTCTTTGATTTAGAATAATGCTCTTTAGATACATCTATGTTGTTGCATGCATAGTGGTTTGTTCTTTTTTATTAGAGTATTATTCTACTGTATGTAGACATTCTACTGTATGTATGGATGTATCCCATTGTTTTTTCTTTTCTTTTCTTTCTTTTTTCTTTTTTTTTTTTTTTTTTGAGATGGAGTTTCGCCCTTGTTGCCCAGGCTGGAGTGCGATGGCGCGATCTTGGCTCACCGCAACCTCCACCTCCTGGGTTCAAGTAATTCTTCTGCCTCAGCCTCCCGAGTAGCTGAGACTACAGGCATGCGTCACCATGCCCGGCTAATTTTGTATGTTTAGTAGAGACGGGGTTTCTCCATGTTGGTCAGGCTGGTCCCACTATGTTTTACCATTCACTAGTTAAAGGACATTGAGTTGTTTCCAGAAAGGCTACTATTATTTATAGTTGCTTCAAACCACCCAAAGTGGGTGTATAGCCAGGCTAGTTTCCCCAGGATAACTGTGCTCTTTCCCCTCTCTCTACTCCAGTGATGGAGTTTTGGCAGGTCCTTAGAAATACCTGGAAATCCTGAGTTGAGAAAATGACAAGTGAAGCCTATCTGCCTTGGCTTCCTGGGGATCTTGATTGTGTTAGTTTCTATCCTGGGTTCAGAAGGTCATCAGCTGGGAGTCCTGGAATTCATGTCCGGCTTTAGCCCCATCTTGTCCCAGCAGATCTGAGCTACTCCCAGGTTCACAGGAAGCAGCGGTGGCCTAGGGGAGGGCATGGCTCCTTTAGCCTCTGTGTTGCAAGCTAGGAATGCAGGCTGGCACTGGAAATAGCTTAATTTACAGATTCTAAATGTTTAGACATGGCGTATGTGGGCCGCCATTTGTATTCTTGCTCCAGGTCTGCAAATGTTAGGGAGGACCTGTTCCTGGTCGTAACTGGGGAGGACATCTTGCAGTTTCTTCCTACACTCCTGTAACCAAATTACTCCATCAGGCACCAGTGGCCCTCTGGTGGTTCAGAGGAATAAATTATTTACTAGAAGTACCTGCTTTGCTCCCAGGGTGTAGCTTCTGTGCTGGGAGAATCTTACCTCATTATTCCATCTGGTCCCCTGACTGACAGCAGCTGTCAGGGCAGGAGAAAACAACCCGTGCTTGGCAGTCCTCCCCTATGTCCCCAGTCAGCTTCCTCACCCACTCTCAACAGCAGCTGCTTCCTCCTCACTCTCCCCAAGTCCCCCCCATCACACGGCCTGGCCTCCACAGATACCTCCACCTTCTACTTAGTAGAGAAAAGAAAGACGTTTGTTCAGCTTCCTCCCCACTCCAGCACATTTCTTCCTGTCTTGAATATATCAGGGTTCCCTGACATTTTGTTCTTGGTCCTCTTGACGCTTGACTCTCTCATGGATTTAGCTTTCCTCTCTTCCTACTTATGACTTCCAAATCTACCTCTCCTGACTCATTCTCTCTTAGCTTCAAGATCCAGCCATCATCCTGTCCTTATCCTCTCTTCTCTCATATCCAGCTGGTTAGAAAATCCTGTCCAATCCACCATCTGCAGATTTCTCAAAGCCATCCTCCATCCTCTGCCTCTCTGCCTTGTGCCTCTGCACACGTCCTTGGCGTGTCCTCCCACAGGTCTCACAGCCTTCTCTGTCACTCCTCAAAAATCAAGAACCTCACTGCCTTCAGAGCATTCTTTCTACAACACAGTCATGAGTGTGTCAAATCCTTAATTTAAACCCTTCTAATCCTCTGGGTTCTAAGTGTTTGCCAAACAAAATCCCAACTTCCTGGACCATGACATATGTACTTCATGTCACAGTACACAGAGGCATCCAGCAGGCATGAGGGGTGATATGGTTTGGCTGTGTCCCCACCCAAATCTCATCTTGAATTCCCATGTATTGTGGGAGGGACCCGGTGGGAGGTAATTGAATCATGGGGGTGGGTCTTTCCCAGGCTGTTCTCTTGATAGTAAGTCTCATGAGATCTGATGGTTATTATAAGAGAGAGTTTTCCTGCACAAGCTCTCTTTCTTTGCTTGATGCCATCCATGTAAGACATGGCTTGCTCCTCCTTGCCTTCTGCCATGATTGTGAGGCTTCCCCAGCCACATGGAACTGTAAGTGCAATTAAACCTCTTTCTTTTGTAAATTGCCCAGTCTTGGGTATGTCATTATCAGCAGCATGAAAACAGACTAATGCAAGGGGCTGCAGCGTCGCTGGAGGAAGGGGCTTGGGAAAGCCTAAGGTCTGCAGAGGGGCCCCTTAATTCCACCTGGCACAAAGGTTCATAGCTCTCCACTCCCCCAGTACCCTAACTCCCACCTCCAATCTAATATACTTGCAGTGAATCACTGGTAATTTTCCAAATGTGTCATGCTGTTTTCCACTGGGAATAACCCTCGCTACATTTTTTTTTTTCTGTGAGTCTTCTTATCATTTTTAACAGCTTAGGTGTCCCCTCAGGGGCTTCTCTGACAACATACCTCTCTTCAGTGCTCCTGTGACACTCCAGCTTCACTGCTTCTCAGTCCATAGTATCCAGAGTAGTTGTTTCTCATCTCCTTTAGATTGTGAGCTCCTTGAGGTCAAGGACTGTGTCTTTTGCCCACGTATCACCAGGGTAAATGTTTGTTGTTAAATGGCCATTTATCACGCACTTACTATGTGTCAGATTATTTGTGTACTGTTGCCAGTACTGATACATTAGGAATTTAAAGAAAGAATAGTCCTCGTGAAGACCTAAATTTATCAAGTATCCTTATCAAGGATATAGCAGAGATCCTCAAAGTCATCTTAATAAGACAGATAGGTTCCCCATCCTTCCAGTTTTACTCTATCCTGATTGGAAGCAAAAAATGTCTTATATGCATAAACAAGTCTGCAAAAACAAGTCCTGTAAAAAAACAGGAGGGGCATGGCCAGCCACAGAACATAAGAAAAGTTGAGTCCTGGGGACCAAGGTTGGATGAGTAGGTGAGTATGTCCAGGTGTTGTTCCCAAAAGAGGAAGCCTTGGCTAGTGCCTTTACATGTTGCTGTCCCTTGGGCAGGAGCAAGCAGGACACTCACCTACTGCTGGTGGACTCAAGCTTCTAGCTGTCAGACACTTGAGTCCTCATCCCTTATCCTGCTCCATGTTTCTCAGGCAAACCTCTGATTCTGACTTGGCTTTCGAGTAATGTGACTGCTATTAGTCATAAGGGCTCATTTCCTATGATAGTTATTACTCTTTGTAAGTTACGAACTTGGATGCACCCACCCAACTTCACTGTGCTAACAGAAGCTGGTTTCTGGACTCAAGGCTAGGTGAGCCTTTTGAAATGTGAACTCAGATCATTTGCCCACTTTAAATTCAGATTATTAGATATTTTTTTCCTATTGAGTTGAGTTCCTTATATATTCTGGTTATTCATCCCTTGTCAGATGGGTAGTTTGCAAATATATTCTCCCATTCTGTGGGTTGTCTCTTTACTTTCTTGTTTCCTTTTGTCAAGACTCATAAGCCCATTCAATTTTTGCAGCAATTCTCAGCCAATGCATGGGGATGGCCAGAAATGCTGGGAAGTTAATGCTCCTGGGATCATTCCTGACCAATGGTGGGTGGAAGTTGAAAGATAATATGCCCATTTCTTCACCCCTCAGGTGGGGCAACCCTGAGGCATGTTCCACTCTGTCTCCCAGAGATCCACAGTGGAGCTGAGCTCCACAGACTGGTCACCTGCTCCATGACAAACTTTCATTGGTTTTCTTCTCATTCCTGTCTCACTTTCCCGCTCTCTGACCAGGGCTTCCTGGGGTCACCTCCCAAATACCTTACCTCTACTCAAATCCTTGTTTTTGGTTTTAGTGGAACACAGCCTAACACATCCTGTAAGCTCAGAGAGTTGAAGTAATGGCCCAGGATCACAAGTCACAAGTGACAGAGCCCAGATTCAAACAAGATCTGCCCATTTTGCCCCCACTGCCTTACCATGTGTGACTCTTTTGCTTTTCTCTCCAGTTTTGTGCCACAGATGGGGGTCATGCGCTTCCACCTACATCTGGTTCCAGCTACTGCTTTAATTCAACGCTTGCCTGCCAATGCTGCTGGCAACTCCCACTAGCAAAGGGAACCCCCCCACTGCCGCGGGCAGCCAGGCAGAGCTGGGTTCTTCAGATGTTTCCATCAGCTCGGTAGAGTTGGTACCCATGTGGCTGGCTTATTTCTGGTGGACAGACTTTCATTCTCTGCATTTGTACAGATACTGGCATCGAGCTCCCTCTTTTTAAATAAAAAGCTGATATTTTAATACACTTAAATGTGATTTTTAAAAATTCACCAAAGGCGGATGATAGCAAGAATTGCAAAATCCCCAGGGTGCTATTAGCAATTTGGCTCCGACAGAAATCTTACTAGCACTCTAGAAGCAGTGTCATTATGATTAAGACATTGTAACTGTAGAAACTTAGAAATATGAACTTCAGCATAGGAACAGATGCAAATATCCCACCGGAGCCGGTTATATACATAAGTTTCCATGGGCTCCTCCTTGTAACTAAAGTTCTAATCTGGTTACAAGGAACACCAAGAGGTTTGCTAGGATCATTGACTATTTGAGCTGCTGGGCGCATGAGACCATTTCATCCATCGACCTGCCTTGGAGATAGGAAACAGCTAGAGAGAATGCGTGACTGACCACAAAGTTCAAAGTGCAAAGCCAGGAGTAGGACACAGGTCTACCCCCCTCCACCCTTACCCCCCAAAGACCGCGCAGACCAGTTCTCTCTCTCTCTTATGTCATGCTGACTCTGTGCTCCTATCTTGGAGCCTCAATTTTCCCCTTCTGTAAAATGATAATTAAAATAATTCCTAGATTTTAGAGTTGTGAGGATTAAATTAGATAGTTTAGATGAGTTGCCTTGTAAACTGCAAGTGCCATGCAAATGGAGAGAGGTGGTGGGGCAGAGCGGAAGGAGTGTGCTTTTTAGAGACAGATCTGGTGGGAATCCCTGCTGTCCGCCTGCTTCTCTGAGCCCCCGTTTCTACAAAATGGGGTGGTCCCATCTCCTGCCTGAAGTTATTATGGGATATAAATGAGATATTTTATGTAAAATTCCTGGCAAAAAGTACAAAATCTCTCTTTTTCATATGCTACCCATTATTTTGAAGGCGGCACTGAAATTGGACATTTGGTAGTACTTCTGGAGATAGAAGAATGTTTATTGTAAAAGAATTGGCCCAAATGAAATGCATAGGGTCTTTTCTTTTCTAAGCCTGCCTATCTTTTTCAAAAGGTGTCAGTGAAATCAGCAAACATAAAATGCAGAAACGACATCCCATGAGGTTGACAGGGTATCAAGAGGCTGTCAGAAGGAAAACCTGTTGCTCCAGTGTTTAAAGCAAATGAGCTGTGCTGTTTGTGGGAGCCTTATTTATTTATGTAAAGAAAATACTCCAGGTTTGCCATATTTACAACCAGAAGCAGATTAGCTTGGCAGGGATGCTGTGTAAAGGGAAGGCTTCACTTCACTCCTTCGAAGGTGAGGGAGCAGGTACTACTAGTCCTGTGTCCAGCCCTTCCCCTTCTGTTGTAAGAGTGCGGTACCAGGAAGATACCCTTGACCAGATTTCAGATTCTTTCCAACCCATTTTTAGACTCAAGGGGTCCTGCTTTTCCTTTCTTTCTCTTTTCTTTTTTCTTTCTTTTTTTTTTTTTTTTTTGCTTTTCTTTTCTCTTCACTTCTCTTCTCTCTCTCTCTCTCTTTCTTTTTTTCTTCTTTCTTTTTCTTTTGACAGAGTCTCACTCTGTCACCCAAGGTGGAGTGCAGTGGCATGACCTTGGCTCACTGCAACCTCCACCTCCTGGGTTCAAGTGATTCTCCTGCCTCAGCCTCCCGAGTTGCTGGGATTACAGGCGTGCTCCTCCACGCCTGGCTAATTTTTGTATTTTTAGTAGAGACGGGGTTTCACCATGTTGGTCAGGCTGGTCTCGAACTCCTGGCCTCGTGATCCACCTGCCTCAGCCTCCCAAGGTGCTGGGATTACAGTCATGAGCCACCATGCCTGGCTTTATTTTCCTTTTTTTAAGGTAGGATACCTGTATAGAAAATGCACACAAGGCCAGGCACGGTGGCTCATGCCTGTAATCCCAGCACTTTAGAAGGCCGAGGCGGGTGGATCACCTGGGATCAGGAGTTCAAGACCAGCCTGGGCAACATAGTGAAACCCCCGTCTCTACTAAAGTTACAAAAATTAGCTGAGTGTGGTGGCGTGCACCTATAAACCCAGCTACTTGGGAGGCTGAGGCACAAAAACCACTGGAACCTGGGAGGCGGAGGTTGCAGTGAGCAGAAATCATGCCACTGCATGCCAGGTGACAGAGCGAGACTCCATCTCAAAAGAAAAAAATTTTAAAAAGTGCACACAATATGGAATGGTACTCAGTCTCCTTCTCATCCCTCTTCTACCCTTCATCCTGCCTGCCCCCTAACAGGTGCCCAGGAATGCCATTTTCTCATGTGTTTCTTCAAGGATATTCCTTTCATTAGGTTCCATGGACTCATTCAATAAATACTTATTGAGTGCCTGTTCGAGGCACTGGAGATAGAGCAGTAAGTGGAAAAGTTGAGAATGTCTGCCCTCCGGGAGTTACATTCAAGCACTCAAGCGGTGCTGCCATTCTTACATGCTTGTATATGCATTTTATGGCCATGTCTACCCTATTTCAGCACATCAGTCATTACTGATTATACACTGTACCTTGCTTTTTTCATTTTCTCACACATCTAGGAGATTAATAAAGGCCATGTTTAAACCTAGCCCGGAGGTTTTTTTTTGGGTCACTGGGCTCACAGACATCAGCGGCAGCCAGAAGAAAGGCAAAGTCCACAAATAACTCTTGATCAGACAGAGGTGGGAACAAAGGGCTGGCATTACAAAGCCATCTCTTTTTGGGACAGCTTTGGTAATCAGGTCCAGATTCCAGCAGGAGATTTAATGCTGAATTAGTTAGGATTCTTTATGAAACCCAGCTTAAACTGGCTTAAGCAAGAAAGAGAATACATGGGCTCTCCAAGCCAATGCGGACACAAGGGCAGCCCTAGGGTAGACAGAGGAGCCAAAGGAACCGGCTTGAGGACGCAAGGTTCCCCCCAACTCTCCATCTGTCTCGCGTCTCTGCTTGTCTCTGCTTCAGTGGGCAGGGTGCTGCTCTGTCCCCCAGCAAGCTGATCTTTTCATTTTGTGGGGAATTGGCCCTTCACATCAGGCAACCACTGCTATTGGCCAGGACAGGGTCACATGCTCACCTTTTTGTCCAATGGGATGGAGTCTGTTACTAGGAGAAAGAAGATGGGAAAGTCCTCTCAATAGACAGCAACAATGATTAAAGCCCTGTTTAATGTGTTTCTGGGCTGTATTCCTATTAGTCTAATGTATCTTGCACAAAATAGCATGCTTAAAACTTAAATTACAATTAAAATATCCAAAAGCACTTTTGACAGCTTTATACAACTTGTTTGCATTTTGCTGCACTAACATATTATTCTTTTGTTGGTTCATTGGCTCATGGATTCATCCAACACTAATAAAGCACCTATGATATGCCAAGCACTGTGCTAGGCTGCTAAAGATACCTGGCTCCTAGTCAGGAAAGAAACTCAGTCCTTGCCACAAAGTCATGGGGAAAATCAATGGGCAAATGGCTCCTTAGATCATAGCCACACATGGGATAATGTACAGCAGAACTGTGCACAAAACATAGTGGGAAGAGAGGCAGCAGCAGCTCACTCTGCCTGGAGAGGACTTCATTCAGAATGGGGAGATGCACACAACAGAATCTTAGCAAGGTGGGCCAAGGGGCCTGAGATATTTATTAGGACCTTTGGAGGATGACAAATAGAAAGCAAATTTAATTAGTTAACTCGCTGGTCGTGGTGGCTCATGCCTGTAATCCCAACACTTTGGGAGGCTGAGGACGGCAGATCACGAGGTCAAGAGATTGAGACCATCCTGGCCAACATGGTGAAACCCCGTCTCTACTAAAAATACAAAAAATTAGCTGTGCATGGTGGTGCACGCCTGTAGTCCCAGCTACTCGGGAGGCTGAGGCAGGAGAATCGCTTGAACCCAGGAGGTGGAGGTTGCAGTGAGCCAAGATCGCGCCACTGCACTCCAGCCTGGAGACAGAGCGAGGCTCAGTCAAAAAAAAAAAAAAAAAAAAGTTAGTTAACTTTAACTAATGGGATTACAGCTGGATTTGGGAAATTCCAGAATCAGGCCCTTGAGGAGCAAAAGTACCCAGGCAGCAGCCTTCTCTTCATCTTTTGTCTCTACTTCTCTCTGCCTCTGTTTCTCTCTTTCCCTAATTGCCTCCCCAGATGGGCTTTCTTTCCTCTTCAGTCCTCAAGCAGGAGCATGATGTGCTGGAAAGGGGCTAAGGGGCTGGAGGGGACACCGAATGGGAGAACAGAATGGACAGCTGGACAAAGGCTGGATGGAAAAGGGCAGAATTGCAGGTCGAGGACTCCTGCACTGGCCCTGGGCCCTCATGGAGGCCGGGCCACGTGAGCCTCCCCAGGAGGCAGAATGGAGTTGACTGGCCACACAGTGCAATTTGTCACAGCAAAGGGAGGACCACAGATTTCCAAAGGAAAAGGAAAGGAAAAGATGCCTGACCTCAAAGAGTGAGGAACATTCCAGCTGCTGAGGCCTCCTGACAGAAGAAATGTCCCAGAGAGCCAAGTGAGGGGACGTGGCCTTTCACCAGAAGAAGGAATAGTAGCTGGAGGTATGCCTCCCTTTGCACAGCACCTGCCTGTCACAAGCCAGTGAGTTTTGTTCAGAGTGCAATGCAACCAAAAAAGAAGAAAGTCCTTTCAGTTTGAGTTTCACACTCACACAGCCTTGTTTTCCCAGAAGCCCAGGCCCCGGGGACTCTGGAGTCAAAGTTACTGGTAAGAGTTACCTCAGCGGTCCCCCAGGGCTGCCCACACAGACAAGGACCACACAGACAAAGACAATCTCCAAGAAGCCACAGACTGTGGGCACAGCAGTGCTGAGTGACAAAGACATGAACTCAGCAAGCAGTGCCCTGGAGAAGGATGTGATGGGCATTACATCTCTGGGGCCCTTCTGCATGTCACCCACACCTCAGTTGGTTTATCAGTGGCCTGGATTCTGAAATCATTAACATCACTAACATCACACACACAAACACACACTCTCTCTCTCACACACACACAGACACACACACACACACAACTTCAGCCCTTACCCCTCCATAATCTACTGAGCAGTCTCCATATTTTTCACAGAGTTCAGAACACTCCCAGCAGCCATTGCTGCAATCTATTGCTCCCTTATTTCTCCCTGAGTGCTGGAGCAGGGAAAGCACTTATCCACCCTCCAGATGATTCCAGTCTCAAAGGCAGAGGGATTAACTGGGTGTTCAGACTATTTTATTTACATCCTGAGTGGCTTTGTTTTGGCTGTGCAAAAAATGTTTCCCGTCTCTGTCTGACTGGAGCAAGGAACTGGGTAGCATGGGGAGAAGGAAGTGTCAGAAGGGATTAAAGAGTGCCTGTTTGATCCACAAAGCTCTAGAACTATCCTACTGTCCTCTGGGATGTGTCTCTAGGTAGGTGATCTCATTTCATCTCTTACAAATATTCTATCTGCTCCCCACATTCCACCTCAGCCCGCTGGTGTGGGGCAACCAAGTTTCTAATAATACAAAAGGAGGTAATATATCTGGAAGTCGAAGTCCACGGGGCTGGTGGGCTTTAAAATGAGATGCATTTGGGGCATGCGTTTGGTCATTCCCTTTCTTCAAGCCTGGACTTTTGAAGACAAATGGTGACATCTGGAGCCCAGCACGCCAGAAGCCCATGTGAAGGGGCACATCCAGATGAAGTCAACACTTACAGAAAGTCATTTTTGAGTGCCTGGAAGAGGGATATGCAGCTGGCTAAAACCATAGTTTGCATTTATTGAACTCACATTCTGTGCAAACATTGTAGCAAGCATTTCACATGGATTATGTCATTTAATCCTTACACTTCCATCCTGATAAGTAGAAATAAATACCTTCATTTAATAGAAGAGCAAGCTAATGTTCAGAGAGATTAATAATTCACTCAAAATCACACACTTTGTAAGTGACAGAGCCAGACTTCAAATCCAAGAAGGTTGAATTCAGAACCAATACTTCACATTGTCCTATCACTTAGCTGTGTGTTTGGGGGAAATTATTTAACTTGTCTAAGCTTCAATTTCCTTATCTGAAAACATGGTTATAAATAATAGTACCTGCCATTTCGGTTGTTGAAAACATTCAATGGGATAGTAAATCTGAAGCAGCTCCCAGCACACAAGGAGCAATGGGTGGTAGCATTTAGTATGCGGTACTTTGAAAGAGACAAGCAACCAGGACACACATGGGAATGACATTTTTCCTATTTTTTTGAGACAGAATCTCGCTCGGTCGCCCAGGCTGGAGTGCAGAGGTGCGATCTTGGCTCACTGCAACCTCCAGCTCCCAGGTTCAAACAATTCCCCTGCCTCAGCCTCCTGAGTAGCTGGGATTATAGGTGCCCAATGCCATGCCCGGCTAATTTTTGTACTTTTAGTAGAGATGGGGTTTTACCATGCTGGCAAAACTGTCTCGAACTCCTGACCTTGTGATCCACCCACCTCACCCTCCCAAAGTGCTGGGATTACAGGCATGAGCCACTGTAGCTGACTGGGAGTGGAGTTTTTCAAACCCTGTGCTGGTGTCCCAGGCTGTGTGGTTCTCAGTGCTCAGATCTCTCCAGGGGAGGGTGGCTCAGGACAGACCCTGATTCACAAAGGTGCCACCTGTGAGAAGGAGGTTCCTATTAGGCACAGTGTGGAGCCCTTAGTCCAACTGGGTGAACAGTGCTCCTGTCCTTTGCTCCCCCAAGCTAAGCTACTTGGGGCCCAGAGTTAGGAGCCCCACTGCCTGGCACTCAGGGGAGGACCTTCTTCAGTGGCCATGGGTGGTGGATGGTCTTTCTAGCTGGAATGCTACTGAGAACAGATGGGGCTTTCCGAGCTGTTCGATGGTGGCAGCTTGATGTATATTAACTGGCAGACTGTTCATCGTGTAGGGGAGGTCCGGAAGGAGGCTGTGGTTATAAGTGGGCGAAGAGAACCTCAGAGGGAAGTTGGCATGCAGGAAGGCATGATGTAGGTGGAGGCGAGGGCAGAGCTGTGGGTGAGTTGTGCTCAGGAGGTGAGGAGGTGAGACAGCTTGTCTCAGAGCTTGCTTGGCCCTGACTCCTCACCAAGAGAAACATATTGGATAACATTTGCATAACTTGTCTCATAAAAGCAATGTCATGTGAGCCAGGAATCAGAGTGTGGGGCTGCAAGAGGCCTTGCAGCTCTTCTGGTGCAACCTGCAGGCCAGGAAACTGAGGCCCAGAGAGGGGAAAGGGTTTGTACAGGTTGCACAGTAAACTGTTTTCCTCTTGGTCTGTGTGAAAGTCATTCTCTGTATAAATTCAAGTATTCAGACATTATTTTGCTTTTTTTGTTTTTTTGTTTGTTTGTTTTAAAAGTATAACGATCAACACAAAAGACGTTTTGAAAGAAGAAAAAAAATCATCCGATACCGAAATTAGGATCATTTTGTGCTTTCATTTTCAGGCTTTTTAAATGTATATTTTTATGTAGCTGCAATCACAGAGGAGAGGAAATTCTGCTATTTCATTTAATAGTTTGATATTTTTTCATGCTATGGTTTTCAGAGTTGTCACAAAACACTATATCCCATTGTTGCAATGTTTAAAGAAACAGAAATTGAACCCGTGTAATATGACTGAACCTGAATTTAGTTAAGACTTGGCTGGCAACAGCTTCATGTCTGTCTCGTGTCCCTCCTGTCCTAGAAGGCCAGGCATGTTTTACAAAAAGCTAATTTGTAGCCCAGATAAGAAACAGGACAGGGCAGGAAACTGTTTGGGTTTGCCTGGAATCACAGACATCACTAGCGTTCATGTTCTGCAGAACAATGGTTCTCATCTCTGGTGCACATGGGAATCACCTGGGGAGCTTTTGAAAACATATTGATGTCTAGACCCTGTGCCCAGGGATTCTGATTTAATTACGTGGGCTAAGAACAGACATAGGTTTTATTTTCAAAGCTTTGCAGGATCCTATTATGCATCCAGGATGGAGAACGACTTGTCTCACAGGCCAACTCCTTAGAAAGAGCCTCACCACAGTCACATTTAGGATAAAGGCACATTAATTAGACTCTTCTCCTATAACAAAGTAGAGACTTTTGTCATCTGTATAGTGTGACAGCTGCAGTTGCATAAAACACACTTAAAATTATGTGGCAGAATATGACTGAGAATGATGGGAGGGTTGTTTAGTGAGAAGGGAATGGAGGTGGTTAGAGCGAGACCTGGAGAGTGCTTTAAAAGAGGGGATAATGACATGGAAGATTCATTTCTGGTCCACAAGAGGCACTTGTGGTGGCTTTCTGATGCTGAGACTCAACAATAATTAAAAGACTTGGGCTGGCACTATCTGGTAAACTAAGTGTTTGTAGCATCCATCTAAGCCAGCCTGTGGCGGATGTCTCTGGGCCACCCTGATGGACTAGAATCCTCCAGCCCAGAACCTGTGGGAGCGGTCCAGGGAGTTGGGAAGTATGCTCCTGGCCAGGAGGCACCAGGTCCACAAACACTGAACTGCTATTGATGAGCAAAGAGTGATGGTCACTTCCAACCTCCTCCATCCCTCTTTGGTTCAGCTTTTCCAACATTGGCTCAGAGGTTTTTCTTTCCTTTCTTATGGAAAGCTTTGCCAGCACTGATTTGGCACATTCAGCCTCACTAGTCAATTCTAGGCACTCTGAGGTTTCCTTGATTATTTCTGTTGGGTCTTGTGGCTGCCTATCTGCCTTGAGAGAATAGAGAAAGGAAAGAAAATCAATTAAATTTAGTACACATTGTCTGAGCATCTACTCCGTGCCACGAACCGTGATTGGCACCAGAGCTACATAGATGAACAAGACAAAAATCCTCGCCCTTCCCAACTGTTGTGAGTCAGCCCAGTGAGTCTCTGCCACACATCAAGAGCTGTGAAGGCTACAGGGAAGACAGCAATTCATTACACCCAAGGGCTCGGGGATCCCTTCACTGTGGAGGGAGTATTTGACCTGTACTTAGAAAGAAGCTGTTCCAGAAATCTATTCTCGTGTCACAAACCACTCCCAAACATGGTGGCTTAAAACAGTGATTTATTATACCCTCTCATAGTTCTGTGGGATAACTGGTGATTCTCATTTGAGGTCTCCCACGGAGTTGCAGTCAGGTTACAGCTGGGGCTGGAGTCATCCAAACGCTCAGCTGGGCTGGGCATCCAAAATGGCTTTGCCACTGCCATGTCTGGCACTTCCTCTAGGATGGCTGGAGCAGTGTTGGCTGGCAGAGTATCTCTCTCTACATAGCCCCCTCCACTTGGCTAACTGGGCTTCCTCACAGCATGACAAATTCAGGGTAGTCAAGCTTCTTGCATAGTAGTTAACTTCCCTCAGAACATGCACTCTGAGAGGCCAAGGGAGAAGCTGTGAGTCTTTTTATGATCCACCCTGGGCAGTTACGCAATATCACTTCCACTGCATGCTATTGGTGGAGCCAGATCCAAATGGGAGGGGATTCCATGATGGCATCATGACCAGGAAACAGGGTTCTCTGGGGAGGCTCGTTGGAGCCTAGCTGCCACCGATGGAAAATATTTTCACATCCAAGATAGGAGGAGAAAAACATACTTAGCAGAAGAGACCTCGGCTGGACACAGTGGTTCACGCCTGTAATTCCAGCACTTTGGGAGGCCAAGGAGGGTGGACATTTGAGGTCAGGAGTTTGATACCAGCCTGGCCAAAATCACGAAACCCTGTCTCTACTAAAAATAAAAAAGAATTAGCCAGGCATGGTGGCAGGTGCCTGTAATCCCAGCTACTCAGGAGGCTGAGGCAGGAGAATCGCTTGAACCCGGGAGGCGGAGATTGCAGTGAGCTGAGATCATGCCACTGCACTCCAGCTTGAGCAACAGAGCAAGACTCTACCTCAAAAAAAAAAAAAAAAAAAAGACCTCATGAACAAAGCGCTGATGTGTGTGGAGAATAAAAAGCAGTATTAGTCTTGATCATTTTAAATCTAAAGGGAAGATAAGATTGTGCAGGTAGGTGGGGGCGGGGCCATGGAGGAATGTGGATTTTCCTCAACAGGCCGTAGGGGACCACTGCATGTTGCAGGGTTGGGAAATCCATATAATTAGACAAGTGCTGTAGGGCATGCTTGCAGGGACATGGAGGACAGTTTGTAGATGGGGGAGTCTGGGGACAAAGGGACCTCTCAGAAAACTAAGACAACAGTCCAGGTGAGGGAGAATGAGAATTTCACCAAGGGCAGGGCAGCAGGGCCCAATGGGACAATGAGAGATGGTGGATGCAAGAAATGGCTCAGAAACAAAGTTAACAGGGTGGAGCAATGGATCATGTGTGGGGAATGAGGAGGATGGAGTAGAACAGGAGACTGGGTTTCAAGAGAGACGCCTGAAGGCTGTAATGAATCTGCAGCATTCAGAGTCATCAGCCTGCCAGTGGCAGATGGAGGCCTTGGAAAGGCTGGGCTACCGGGAAAGTACTGTTACTCTAGGGACAGAAGAATCTCCTGGAAAATTTATTAAAAATGCATACCTAACTTTGAGAGTCTGATTCAAAAGGTTAGGAGTGGGTCCAGGAGCTGCATTTTTCACATATACCCCAGGTGATGCTGATGCTGATCGCAGGGCCCTGGTTTGAGAAATACTTATGTAGATAGAGGGTCAACACACCTGACAGCAATAATTGAAGAGTACCCTCAGAATGGCAGATACACTTGAATGTGCGTTCCAAGCTAGGGAATCCAGGGGTGGCCAACCTGGAGATTCATTCCTTATCTATGATAAACTTCTGAGCCCCTGGCCTGTCCCATGAAACATGGTCCATACAGGGGATTGAGGCCCTGAGTTTGGGGTTAAATGAAGATTGCCAGGTGGAGGTCGTTAGGGGAGGCTGCTAAGTGACAATGTTATGTAAACTGCGTGATGTTTGCAGGCAGTTGTGGTTTTCCTGCCCAGCCCGCCACCACTGAACTGTAGGCAAGACAGATCTCTTGTCCAGCCTCCTACCACTGGACCATGTGTAAGGTGGTTCTTCTGCCCAGCCCACTGCCACTGGACTCTCTCCCCTCTATGTGAGCCCCTCATAAAACCCCATGTCTCATTTGCTGGCTCTGGGTCTCTTCTTTGGCCTCTTGAACCTGGTGCCTTCCCTATTGAGGTTAGTAGTAGTTCGATGCAAGAGTAGACAGTGATGATCATACTAGTTAGTACGTTTGGAAAGTCAGTGCATTATCTTTGCGGAAGGAGACAAAGGAGTCAGGGTCGTTAACAGGAGAATCCCATCTTTGACAGGTCAACCAGAGAGACGACTCTAAGAAGGAAGGAGCGGGCAAGGGAGCCATGTGCTGCGGGGAGGTGAGATAAGGCGGATGGCGTTCTCCAGGTTGTGTTCATGAGGTCTTTATGATCTTGGGCTAGTAGAAGTCAGAGTATGAGAGACTAAGAAATGAATGGGTGTGAGGATGAGAAGGCAGGTAAGTGTAGATGACTGTTCCCATCAGTGTGGGGGAGGGAGGAGAAGAAAGAAATGACTGTGCCACAGAACGGGTGGGTGGAAGGGAGTGTTCTTGCAGGAGGAAGGAGCCTGGAGGAAGGAGATGGTGGAGAGGGAGAGACAGGAGATGAGCGAGGGAGAAAGAGGGAAGACAATAGCAGAGCATAGTGATGAAGATCAGAGGCTCTTACATCTGCCTTCTAATCCTGATTGCCCCTGACTAGCCAGGCAATGTTGAACAAGTGACCTAATCCCTCTGAACTTCAGTTTTCTCATCTGTACAGCAAGGATGACAACATCCACCCTGCTGGACTGCAGGGGAATTACAGCACCAGCACAATTCCAATCTCACCTGACTGGTGCTATTGCTGCTGCTGATTACGGCGGCAATCATGAAGCGAGGGAACAGATGTAATAATACTAGTACTAATGATATCTCATACTAGAAACGCAGAGGGGTTCACTTGTTTTATTTTACTATAAAAATGAAAAACTCAAATAATGAACACGCATATGCTCATCATTCAGATTTAGTAATTCCTAAAATTTTGTCACACTTGCTTCATTTTGTTGTTGTTGAAATGTTTTAAAGCAAATCCTAGCCCTCCTATTATTTTGCCCCTTTACACCTAAAAAACCATGGATTTAAAAAACACTTCTTACATAACCACGATGTCATTACATACCTAATAAATTAGCATTAACTCGTTGGTAGCATCTAATATCCAGTTCATAATCAAGGTTCCCCAGTTGTATAAAATGATTGGTTCCATTCGAGATCCAAAATCCTGCATTTGGTTCTTATATCTTTGAATCTCTTAATTTGTAACAGCCCGTCCTCCCCTTTTTAAAGGTATTGGATTATTGAAAAAATACAGTGAGTCCATTGCTAGACAGAACGAGCTACACTCTGGATTTGTCTTCCTCACATTGTCCCTTAACTTGTTTCCCTATGCCCCAAAATATTTTCAGCTACAGATGAACTTGAAAGTCTTGATGAGAATCAACTCTTGCGGGAGCTAGCACAGTTCACACTGAAGCCTTGTGCTTCATTTGGCAGTGGTCTCAACCTTGGCCTCTCATTGGAATCAGCTGGAGGCAGTTTTTAACCATCTCTATGCCCAGGCTACATCCCAGGCATTTAAAGTCATAATCAGTGGAAATGGATCCCAGACATCAGTAGTTAAAGCTCCCCAGGCAATTCCAAAGTGTAGGCAAAGTGCCACCCATTGTATATTTCATCTCATCGGCAAACCTATAGCATTGTTTATGCCATTGTTAGCGATCGTGATAAAACTGAGCAGCAGGATCAGCTTGTGGCAGCTTTATCCCTCCATGGAAAGTCCCCCATTAATAAACCGTCTGATTGTTTCATCTGCTTATGATTTTTGCCTAAACCAAATGGGATTGAAAAAAGATGACTTTCTACTTCTGCACTCTATTCAAATTTTTAAGCTTTTATGAAAAAGAACTTTCCTTTATCAACCTGGGCTATTTGCTTACCCTACAATACAATCCAGGCAAGGCAAAATAAATGCTTAATTTTTTTTCCAAGGGGTTAATCTCAAAAAGAATAATCATTATTTCTTTCTGAGATCGTTTGAAGGAGACGGGGTTGAAGACAAACATTCTTTGAGGTGGAGATCAGAGTGGGAAGCACATCATAATAGGAGGTCAGGTCACCCTCAGTGAGTGGGGTAGGCAGGAAGAAAATAGAAGCCTGGAATATGTGCTGCTGGGAATGTGGCAGGCGGTTAACTATTAAGGAAAGAAGGAGTACCGAATGGCCAAAGATCCAGCTGGGATTAGAGTGTGAGTTTGTGTTGGAACCAGGGGTGGCAAATTTCTATAGGAATGTTCAGCAGCGGAAGAGGATTTACCGAGCCTGGCTAGCACTGGAGTTGCCTAGGTGGGGACTGAAGGACATGGGGGTGAGGGAACTAAGGACCCAGGCAAGGCCACCATTACAGCAGCATCATGGTTTCTCAGTTCACGTGTGTGGTTTCCCCTGCCTAGAACATTCTCATCTGGCTGACCTCACCCTTCAGGTCTCATGTCAGATGTCCTGGCCTCCAGAAGCCATCTCTGGCTTTCTGTGTCTGAGCAGCTCCTTTTCTGTGCTTCCACAGTCCCCAAAGCCGCCCCTATCACAGTTCATATCACCAGCACTCCAATGTTTACTTGGTTGTGTCTCTTATTAAACTGTAAGTTCTAGTTGAAGCCAGTTGAGTCCATGAGAGAAACAATGTGGGCTTTGGAGAGAGGGGGCTGTTGAGAAATAGCAGTGGCAACAGAAAGAACTCCTAAGAAAACATTACTAAAAATGCCACTATTGATCTCGTAACTGAGGGGGACAGCACATACATAAACTCATACTTTCAAGTTTTTAAAACATGGCGCAGATTGTGCCGGCCCCTTGTACAAGCCCCTCTGAGATGTTTCTAACACATTGGGAATAAAATTGCAAAGGCTCTCCATGCCCCCTGAGGACTTCCAGGCTCTGCTACCGTATTGTCCTGTCTCACTCTGCGCCTGCATTAGTGGGCTTCACTCTTTCTCAATCTCTCCACATATGAGCCACTGCAGAGCCTTGGCTCTTGCTGTTCCCTCTGCCAGGGAACACTCTTCCCCCAGATATCAGCCTCCCTCTCTCCCCCTCTTCATCAGGTCTCTGCTGAAATATCACATCCTCAGAGAAAACCCTCCCTGACCACCCCCTTACTCTCTGCCATTACCTGGCTTTCTTCTTCGCGGTGCTGACCACCACGTGGCACTTATTACTACTCAGCTGCTGATAGTTTACTGTCTGTCTCCCCAAGCAGAATGTGACACCATGATGGTGGGACCTTGTTCTTGTCCCCGCACTGTATTTTCAGCACCTAGAACAGTGCCTGATGTGTGGTGGATGTCCAAACATTATTAGTTGAATGTATGAACACACACCCAGTGCCTTTGAAAGGCAAAGAAAAATTTGAACTAGGAATGGGGTACAAGTTTGTCGGTACCCACAGCACCCCCTGAGCTCCACGGGATGAAGCACTGAGCCCCAAACAGGGGCAGGCCCAGGGCTGGAAGCTGCAGCAATGGGGTTCCATCCTCAGCACTGAGAACAGGGCCAGGGACATGGGTTGGGTGAATGGAAGAAACAAGAGCTGTGAAGATGCGTGTGAGCCATAGGAAGTGGCCACTAAGCACAGGGACATTGGGCACGGACACATGTGTTCAGCAAGTGTGGATTAACCCCACCCACATACCTATGGTCTCGATACTGAGTCAAGCACAGAGATACCTAGAGGAATAAGACAGAAGTCTTCTCCTCAAGTAGCCCACAGAATAGAGGGGAAAGCTGAGACATCAACAAGTAAAATGAGATGTGACTGGAGCTGAAGTGGCCATATGATGTGGTAGTTACAATAAGCAATTTGGGCCAGAGAGAAGCTCAGATTCTGGCTCGACCACACACTAGCTGAGTGAGCTTAAGCAAATTATTTAACTTATTTTACAGAAGGGGAAACCAGTGACGGATTGGTTTCCTATAACCAAGGTCAAATAGCTGTAGACATGCTCAGTAAATCTCACTAAACCAATTACAGATTGGTTTCCCTATCTGTAAAATGGACAGTAATAATACCTATTTCATAGCATTGTGAAGATAAAATGAGTGTGCCTGTACATAGATAGATAGATAGATAGATAGATAGATAGATAGATAGATAGATAGACAACAGTACTTGGTACATAAGAAGTACTATATAAATGTTGGCTGGTATTTAATATTATTGTAAGAGATGTGTATATATGTGGAGACAGTGAGGGCACAAAGCAAGCAGGGGCAATGCTACCTGGGGTGTGGGAGCGGGCAGAGAAGACTTATACAGGGGAACCCCTGGAGCTGAAGCATGAGAATGAGTAAGTCTGCCACCTGCAGGGGAGAGGGGCCGTGTGAGGGGAGTGGTACAGGGGCTTGGAGAGCAGTTGATCATATGTGGAACATCGGTTCAGGGGAGACAAGGGTGTAACAACATGTCACCGGCAGGAGCAGAGGGGTCTGGCCAGAGCAGAGCACAAGGCTTAGACCGCCTCAGGGAGGGGCCCTTCCGAGGGGCCTGATTGCTGTTTCCAGCCTGTCCAGTGGAAGCAGCCACAGGATGGCTCCATGTCCCCAGAATAAACCAGGGCCCTTTGCAGCCTGACTGATTTTTCAAAGAAAGAAATGCAATTTGCTGGTGCTGGACAAGACATTAATTTTGTTCTGTGGGCTGCATGAGTCATCTAGGAACAAAGCAAGAAATGTAGGTACACTTTCCACAGCCTCTGCATGTCACTTCATGCTTGCCAAGGGCTGGGCATTATTTCACGCAGCTCAGAAGACACACCATGGGAAAGTCCAGGGCTGGGCCCCTCTGAGCTGGAGAAACTGTGTCATAGACCCCCTGGGTCCAAATCCAACCCAACCCCATTTTGCAAGCTCAAAAAGAGAGGGGAACAACTGCCTCCTTTCATTCCATGGTGCGATTTTGGAGCCAGCAGGTGTGTGCTCCCACCTTGTCTGTGCTTCTTCTCATGTGACCTGGGACACCTCCCAGGACCCCTCAGCTTATCAGGCTTCTCATCTGGAAAGGGGGTGCAGGGACCTCGAATCAGAGCTATGATGAGGATGAATGAGATAGCACAACACTAAGGACTAATACCTGCAGACTCAGAAATAGTGCTCAGTGAATCTTCATCCTGCTCCTCCCAACAGGTGTGGAGCACGGAGAAGATGGTGTCCTTTCTCGTGTCTCTCCTTGAAGCCCTCAGGCCAGCCCCTTCCCTTCTCTGAACCTCAGTGTGGATCTGTGAGAAGAGGTACTTGAACCTGGTTGTCTCTAAGCACTCCACTGCCTTCCAGCACTGTAGTCTAAACTGCCATGACTGCAAACAAACTGCCTTGGGTGATGTAAAGAATGTGTTTGTACCAGTAATGGCTCCCAGCAGGTGTGAAATGAATCCAGGTTGTTGGTTCCAGTGGGCAGGTACTATTTGAATTGACAGTTACGTATTTAGGTTATGTATTTAGGGCTGAATCACAGACGGAGGCTGGAGAGAGGATCTAGCCCTTCCTGGGAGGAATGTGGCCCCTCCCAAGCCTAGTATCAGGCTTTATTGGTCCCCTGTGGGAAGAAGATGAAAGGACATTAGCTGTGTCTCAGAACAGGCGGTTTGTACCAGCCTAGAAGCAGAAGCAGAAGCAGCAGGAAGGCCTTCCCCACCCACAGCTGTATGACAAAATATCAGCCTTATTTCAGGCCCAGGACGAATTCAGCCTCCTCTAAGAAGTAGGTAGCCTGGCCTTCTTGAAAAAGCACATGTTTCAGACTCAGAATCTTGTCTCGGTTGTACCTCTTACTGGCTATGTGACTTCTGAGCAAGTTATTTAAACTTTCAGAACCTCAGTTTCTTCATTTGCAACATAGGGGTGACAATAATCCCATTCCTCACAGAGTTGTATAGATTAAACAAGGGGAGTATCCTGCACATAGTAGGTACTCAACAAATGACAGCTGTATGAAGCCTTTCTAGGGCCCCCTCTGGTTGCAAAGTCTCATCCTTCTCTATAGTTCTATGATAATTTCTCAGTGCCATACTAGAGGCTCAGGACTGGTCATAGATTTGCCTTCATCTCTGTTAAATTCTAAGTTTCTAGGGAGTGAGGATTGCTTTAATTCACATCGGATCCCCCAGTGCACCTGGCACAGAGTAGGTGTTCAATTAAAGCTTCCTGAATTAAATGGGATTCAAACTCCCAGAGAAGAAACTGTATTTCTCTCCTTGCCAACCTCCTCGAACCAGCCTCGCTTCCTGGCTCCTGCTGTCTAGCCAGGTGCCACCGAGCCTGTGTGAGTGTGCAGGCCTGGCCCTCAGGACTGAATATGCCATGGGGACCCAGATCACAGGACAAAATTGTGCAGAGGGAAGGACTCAGGCCAGCCATGACCTGCCTGGGGGCCCATCTTCTGTCTCTTTAGCAATAAATCGTGAGGTGAAACAATCAAGCCCACCACACTCTGTTTAGGCCAAAGTAGCTGTTCTCGTCATTTCTGATGGAAGCCTCCAGTAGAACATCACAGTTCATTGCAAAGAACGGTGAGTCACACAAAGCGGCCTGGAAGGAGAGGGCAGCCACTGTGAAAGGACAAAAAGACCCGCCAGAAGGCAGCCCAGGACCAGCTCCGGTGTCCGGGGACCTGCAGGGCATTCAGGGCGAAGAGCAGAGAATGATCATCATACACATGCTACCTCTTTAGGTGCCAGGGACCAAACATAGGTGATCATTCTATAAGTGCCTTTTATTATTGTATTTTCAGGTTTTAAAAACACAAAACAAGTGCAAATAATATAACACATCTGCATACATAATTATTTCATCCTTGTGGCTGTGCTGTGGAGTGAGACATATCAGCCTCATTTATGGATATGAAAACTGAGACCTAGAGATCTTGTGGTTTGCCCAGTGTGCCAGTGGTAGCTGCATGATGTGACCAGAGCTGTCTACCACCAAAGCTCATGCTTTGTTCTCTGAGCCATGGTATGGTCCCATCTCCCACTCAGTGTGGGAATGGCCTCTAACATCTGTGACATTTGTCTTGCAGCCATGGTTTAACCTTTTCCAGCAATGAGGTGCTGATCACGTCACAAGCATAATCCTCCTTAATATCTAGCACTTTGATAATCAGTATATGTATATATCAGGCACTATTCAATGAAGCTATATTGAGCCTTTCTAGGACCCCTTCCAGTTGGAAAATGTTTTTTCTCCACACTTCTATGGCAATTGGTCAGTGCCATAGTACAGCAATATTAACCCTCACAAATACCCTCTGAGGTGGGTACTATTATTTCCTTCCCTTTACAAATGAGAACAGAAAGACTCAGTAACTTTCAAAGGTCATGTGACTGTTAAACAATAGGGCTGGGACTTGACCATGGTTGCTGCCTCCTAACGCCAGACTCTTGTCCACTATTCTGTCAGCCCCCGAGAAGTATCCCACGTTGCTGCTATGCTGCTTGGTTGAAAAGATTTTCCTGGCCGGGCGTGGTGGTTCATGACTGTAATCCCAGCACTTTGGGAGGCCGAGGTGGGCAGATCACGAGGTCAGGAAATCGAGACCATCCTGGTTAACACGGTGAAACCCTGTCTCTACTAAAAATACAAAAAAAATTAGCCAGGCATGGTGGTGGGCGCCTGTAGTCCCAGTTACTTGGGAGGCTGAGGCAGGAGAATGGCATGAACCCGGGAGGCGGAGCTTGCAGTGAGCCGAAATAGCGCCACTGCAGTCTGGCCTGGGCAAAAGAGCGGGACTCCATCTCAAAAAAAAAAAAAAAAAAAAAAAAGATTTTCCTTACTCTGATCCAAATCTGCTGCCCTAGAACTTCTACCCATCGGTTTCAGTTTTGCCCTATGATTCAGAAACATTCTAGTCCTTCTTAGATGTGTTAGCACTTCAGCTATCTGCCCACTTCACTCTTCCTCTCCATCTGAATCTTCTCTTTCTTTGTTTCTGATTTCCCTCTATCTCCTGGTGTTGAAGTGCCTTGGTGGGGGTACAGAGCTGGCCCCAGTATTCCAAACATCATCAAAATGACTCTCCAGATTGACTGAGCTTATTGGGAGTCATATCACCCCATGGGTCTTGAGTTGTCTAAAACCTCATTTTCTGTTGAACATGGTGAGTCATGTGACCCTCAACCTGTGCTTATGCACTTAGCTATGAGTCAGGGGGCTCCACAGTCCCACTGGCTCAGCTCTTGCCTCTCCAGAGGGTTCAGTTCAGCAACTGAGCCTCAGCACAAGAGCTTCGATACCACCCCTTGGGGTACGTGCCCTTTCTGGTCTTCCTGTTGTTCTGAGAGCCCTATAAGGGTATCCTCATAGATGAGGCCGAGTGAGAGCAGAGCAGAGCACTGATTCACAGCATGACCCAGGGTTGTGGATCATGGGCACGTGGAGTGAAACTCTGTCTCACCTCAAGGCTGCATAGGAAACATACTTAGGGCTATTGCAAGCAATATGAAGGTACCACTCATGGGAATAATGAGGATGGGTTGCAAGCTGTCTGATCTGATTCCTCAGCACTTACTTGAATACATAGAGGAAGTTCTTCTCTTAGCCCATCATTAAGCAGCAATGTCTCGAGGGAGAATAAAGGAGATAGCAGGAAAGTCCTTTGACTTTTTGATCTCTTGGTGACTTGACTCATCTATCTTGTTGCTTATTTCTAAATAATTCAAAGAATGCCAGGGAAGGAAGTCATCCTTGGTTTTGGCCAAGTCCTAAAACATGATCTATGCAGAAAAGGAAATTTATTAGAAAGTTATCAGAGAGTTCATGGAAGTGCTGGGAAGTCTGGAAGACAGCTTGGAAACAGGAAGAAATCAGGACAGGATGTACTTGACAGGGTGTTGCTTCTCCCCTCTTGGCATCTTTGTGTTACTCTGCTCAACATTCAAAGTCCCAGGGGAGAATATTATTAGTTGGGCTTAGGTCACATGCCCACATGGCTGTACTGGGATGAGAGAGAAAGAATCTGGTGAAAGGAGCCCACAGTAACCCTTCTGCTTCTGTTATTTGGGGGCAAGACACACCAATCTGTCATACACCAGTCTGCAAACAATGGGGGAGAGGATTTCCTAAAAGGAAACTAGGATGTTATTTACTTATTTTTATTTTTATTTTTTTGAGATGGAGTCTTGCTCTGTCGCTCAGGCTGGAGTGCAGTGGTGCAATTTCAGCTCACTGCAACCTCTGCCTCCCAGGTTCAAGTGATTCTCCTGCCTCAGCCTCCTCCCGTAGCTGGAATTACAGGCATGTGCCACCATGCCCAGCTAATTTTTTTTTGTATTTTTAGTAGAGACAGGGTTTCACCATGTTGGCCAGGCTGGTCTCGAACTCCTGACCTCAGGTGATCCACCCACCTCGGCCTGCCAGAGTGCTGGGATTACAGGTGTGAGCCACCACATCCAGCCCTAGGATATTTTCAATTAAGAAAAGAATGCTGGATAGCCAAAGTGAAAATACACACACACCAAAAAAAACCCCATCCATAAAAACTGGAGCTCAAATAATTTGTAATTATTTAATAAAAGAAAAACATCAGAATCTTTCATCTTTGATGGCATAAAGAGTTAGTATTCACAGAGGATAGCTATCTTAACTCTCCTCTCTGGAGGGGTCAGAAAATGTTTGATCTCATCCCGGGAGAAGCCAGATGATAACGTTCAATGGAGCAAAGAAAAGGTGCAAACAAATTGAGGTGTCTTACAAAACAAATGGAAGTTTCATATCCTGCTACGAAGGGCCAGAGGAATGTTTCCCATAAAAGCATTGTTGTGAGGGATGAATGAGATGAGGATGTAGACCTCTGAGTATGATAAGTGGTTAGTTCCTCCTATTAGTTGTTGTTTCTGATGTAGAAACAGCGTCTTTCTCCCTATATCTGGTCTAAAATCTAACCTGATAGGAGACGTTTTCGTTTGGGATTATGGAAAGGTACAACAGTTCTGGGGGTTGAGTTCAGGGCTAATTTTCTGAAGGATAAGAGAGCAAGCCCCAGCCAAGAGCCAAGAGAAAGCAATGATGAGGAAGCGGGCAGTAGCAGCCATTTAGACTGGTTGCTTTGTGGGACTCCCTTCTATTTGTAGATTATTAGGTTTTCCAACAGGGGACAATAAACAGTATGAATCCAGACAGGATGAGGGTGGGTTGGACAAGCAGCTGGGCCCACTGAACTAGGGCCTGACTCAAAAAAGGAAGGTGGCTGGGAGCGGTGGCTCACGCCTGTAATCCCAGCACTTTGGGAGGCCGAGGCGGGTGGATCACGAGGTCAGGAGTTCGAGACCAGCCTGGCCAATATGGTGAAACCCCGTCTCTACTAAAAATACAAAAATTAGCCAGGTGTGGTGGCGGGCACCTGTAGTCCCAGCTACTCGGGAGGCTGAGGCAGAAGAATCGCTTGAACCTGGGAGGTGGAGGTTGCAGTGAGCCGAGATTGCGCCACTGCACTCCAGCCTGGTGACAGAGCGAGGCTCCGTCTCAAAAAAAAAAAAAAAAAAAAAGAAGATCTGCCATGGTGTTAGGACCCACCATCCCTTCCTTCTGATCGAGTCAGCCTGTGTCCCCATTGACTGGGGCATGATTGCACTTCTTGTGATCCAGTAGCAGGTTCCCAGGCCCAGGGAGGGTCCAGGCAGTGCATCAGATTATCAGGCATTGACCAGAGATACCTATAAGCTGAGAGCTACAGCCATTTCAGCAAGCTCTGAAAACCCAGAGTTGGCGCTGTTCATGGGGGAGGGATCTGCATGGTGACTCGCTGAGCTGGTGGTTTTTGTGTTCTGTTTGGAAAGCCCACACATATGTGTTTAAACCATGCCTATGCATCATTAGCCTGCTCAAAATATTGAAGAGGGCTCACTGGGTCCCTTGTTGGCTCCATAACTGGTATAACATCCACCAACATATCTCACCTGGGGCATTGTTGTTTCAAATCCAAACAGGCCATCCTTCTAAAGACCTCAATGCCGTGCTTGCTCCATTGCTAGCCACTCCAAGTGATGGAAATTCTTCCTGTGACTCCTGCCCTCTGATTCTGGTTCTGCCTAAACGCATCCCCTAATTATGGCAAATTCCTTTTCCACAGATGAACCCTCACATATATAAACCCAGGTGTCCTTAAAGCTTTTCTTTCCCTACTAAGCACCCTCAGCTTCTTAAATAATTAACTGGCAATTTTTCCAGATCCTTGAGCAGATCCTGGCCACCCTCCTCAGGCCTCAGCCCAGGAGGGTTTATTAACCTTTACTATGTCAGTAAAGGCAGCCTGCACTGTGGTGTTACTCCTGCTTGTCTGGTCTGGAAATTTTTAGATATTGAGGGTCTCACTCTTCCTCCAGTCCTAGGGAGCTATGGGTCAGGGCTCAGTTTGGTTGTCCCAAGCTCAGGCAATGGCTATTGTTTGATTTGGCCCTCCCTTGACATAGCAGCTGTTCAGGGCTTTCCTTCCAAGCCCCTACTTCTCCCAGAGCTGAGTATGGGTGGCAGGATGTGAGCTGTGAGCTGTGAAATTCCAGGATTGGGCCCCACTAATCTTATTCTCCGTCCCTTTGTCAAAGGCATTCGAACCAGAGCAACTCATCTTGAATAAGGGCTGGGTAAAATAAGGCTGGGACCTGCTGGGCTGCAGCCCCAGGAGGGTAAGCATCCTTAGTCACAGATGAGACAAGAGGTTGGCACAAGCTACAGGTCACAAAACCCTGCTGATAAAGCAGGATACAGTAAAGAAGCCAGCCAAAAGCTACCAAAACCAAGATAGCGACAAAAGTGACCTCTGACCATCCTCACTGTTCATTATACACTAATTATAATGCATCAGTATACTAAGATTGACTCCCACCAGTGCCATGACCATTTATAAATGCCATGGCAATGTCCAGCAGTTACTTTATATGATCTAAAAGGAAGAGGAACCCTCAGTTCTGGGAACTCCTTTCCCCTTTCCCCGGGAAACTCATGAATGATCCACCCCTTACTTAACATACGATCAAGAAATAACCATAGAAAGAGCCACTCAGCAGTCCTCAGGGCTGCTCTGACTATCGAGTAGCCATTCTTTTGTTTCTTTACTTGTCTAATAACCTTGCTTTCACTTTACTCTGTAGACTTCCCCCGAATTCTTTCTTGTACAAGAAAGATGCAAGAACTATTTCTTGGGGTCTGGATCAGGACCCCTTTCCCATAACACTTTGACATCCCCAGAAGCCCATGCTGTAGGACCTGGCTCAGATGCAGAAAAGACAGCAGTGGTAGCCTCTTAACTCCTGCTATTTGTCCAACACCCACCCAAGTAGGAGCAAGTCTCCTCTGAGCCCAGAGTGGTGACAGGCTCTGTGCAGCCTCGTGCAGCTCTGCAAAGGCAGGGCTGTGGTTTTATTCTTTGTAGAGGATCTCAGTGGGGTAGAGATATCTGAAGGGGGGAGTGTGCATTGGGCAGGAGCCACAGAGGAGCTGCAAAGCTGACGGACAAGTTGGAGTGCTCTCTGTGCCTCCAAGTCTCGGCACCTCCCACCTTCCTTAGGCTGAGAAAACAGTCCAGAGGCAGAGGAGGCTGCACTGGAGAGACAGGGCTTCAATTTTCAGCTGTGAACAGGCTCCCAGCTCCAGTTGGCCCCATTGTTTCTGGGCACTGTGGAGAGTTTATCAGAGGCTCTTGTGGAAGCTGTAATCTGCATTTCATTTTACGGATTTATATTTGCTTTGTTCATTTCCCTTTGTTTCCTCAGAGTCACTTTTGGTGTAAATGTTTCTTTTGAATATCCTTCAATAATACTAAAGAAGGAAGGAGTCCTCCCCCAACCCCCGTTCTATCTTGATGACTCCTAAGGCTGCAGGGACTAGGTACAGACACCCTCCCCCAGGCAAAGGATGGCAGCAAGAAAGAGCTCGAGGCAGTGAAGTGAGGGGTGAGGATTACTGAGCCCCTTCTAAGTGCCAGGCACTTTTATGTATGTAATCAGATTTAATTCTCACTGCAACCCTGCAGATAAACTTGATTATTGCACTTCATTTTTTTCAGAGGTGAAAACACAGAGACTCAGAGTAGTTAAGTTACTTGGATTACCCGCAGTAGTAAGTGACAGAGTAAGGATTGGAATTCAATCTGACCCCAAAGCCTTTCTCCTCTCCATGGTGCCTTGAGGCTCAGAAGGGAAAGAGAGGAATGCTCCACCTCTCCAGCCCAGAGCTGATTTCCTCGGGACCCTGTCTTTTCTCATCCCTTGAAAAATCCTGCATTTTATATCTATGGGCTGATCCTCTCCCAGGTGTATAAATGAGCATCCTCAGAAATAAGGCATGCCAATGGGAGAAAGAAGAAATACGGCACTTCAGTCTGAAGAGCCCAACCCATTTAGACAGGCCCCTAGACTGCACTCTGTTCTCAGAGCCTCTGGGAAGGGCATACATGTTGGAAAGGCACCAGCTGGCATGAGGTGTTCTGACTGGGCCAAGGACTCATCTCCATGCTCTTCTGCAGGAGAGAATATAGTCTAGTGAACCCTGTGCTGGGGGGTGTAAATGTGGCCAGTGCCCTCAGACACTTTGCCTCTGTATTCTCAGCCAAACCAAGAGTTCTGAGTATATGGAACTTGTCAAATGGCACAACCCTGGGATGTCAGAACTGGAGGGTTCACTGGGGTTATCCCATCCAGCTTCCTTATATAACAAGAGGGAAGTGAAGGAATTTGTCCAAGTCACACAATTTGTTCACCCAGCAAGCTCCAGATTCCAAGTTTTTCAGGGACTCTCCCAGTACTCTGTCCTCTTCCTAGTGCTTTTCACTGGCCTAGGGGTCATGTCAGTTTCAGCTTAGAATCTCCAGAGGAGTGTTGAGGAATCCACATTTTAAAATGGCCCCAAGGTAATCCCTATGCCCATTAAAAGTTGCCCACATCAAAAAGTTAGAAAGATCTCAAATTAGCAACCTAACTTCACAACTGAAAGAATTAGAGAAGCAAGAACAAATCAAGCCCAAAGCTAGCAAGATGAGAAATAACAAAAATCAGAGCTGGATTGAAGGAAATTGAGATACAAAAAACCATTCAAAAGATCAACGAACCCAGGAGTTGTTTTTTTGAAAAAAATTAATAAAATAAATAGGCCACTAGCTAGGCTAATTAAGAAGAGAAAAGATCGAAATAAACACTATTAGAAATGACAAAGGGAACATTACTACTGACCCCACAGAAATACACACAACCATCAGAAACTACTATGCACACAAACTAGAAAACCTAGAAGAGATGGATAAATTCCTGGACACGTACACCCTCCCAAGACTAAGCCAGGAGGAAACTGTTTCCCTAAACAGATCAATGATGAGCTCTAAAATTGAATCAGTAATAAATAGGCTACCAACCCAAGAAAGCCAGGGACTTGATAGATTCACAAGAAAATTCTACCAGATGTACAAAGAAGAGCTAGTACCATTCCTACAGAAACTATTCCAAAAAACAGATGAGGAGGGACTCCTCAATTCATTCTATGAGGTCAGCATCATCTTGATAGCAAAACCTGGCAGAGACACAACAAAAAAGAAATCTTCAGGCCAATATCCTTGATGAACATAGATGCAAAAATCCTCAACAAAATACTTGCAAACTGAATTCAGCAGCGCATCAAAAAGCAAATCCACCATGATCAAGTAGGCTTCATCCCCAGGATGCAAGGTTGGTTCAACATAAATGTGATTCATCATATAAACAGAACTAAAGACAAAAACCACATGGTTATTTCAGTGACACAGAAAAGTCTTTTGATAAAATTCAACACTGCTTCATGTTAAAAAAAACTCTCAATAAACTAGGTATTAAAGGAACATACCTCAAAATAATAAGAGCCATCTATGACAAACCCACAGCCAACATTATACTTAATGGGCAAAACGTGGAAGCATTCCCCTTGAAAACCAGCACAAGACAAGGATGCCCTCTCTCACCACTTCTATTCAACATAGTATTGGAAGTCCTAGCCAGAGCAATTAGGCAAGAGAAAGAAATAAATCAAATCCAAATAGAAAAGAGGAAGCCAAATTATCTTTGTTTGCAGACAACGTGATTCTGTATCTAAAAAATCCCATAGTCTCAGCCCAGAAGCTCCTTCAGCTGATAAACAACTTCAGCAAAGTTGTAGGATACAAAATAAATGTACAAAAATCACTAGCATTCCCATACATCAACAACAGCCAAACTGAGAGCCAAATCAGAAAGGCAATCCCATTCACAATTGCCACAAAAAGAATAAAATATCTGGGAATACAGATAACCAGGGAGGTGAAAGATCTTTACAATAAGAATTATAGGCCAGGTGTGGTGGCTTATGCCTGTAATCCCAGCACTTTGGGAGGCCGAGGTGGGAGGTTGCCTGAGGTCAGGAGTTCAACACCAGCCTGGCTAACATGGTGAAATCTCATCTCTACTAAAAATACAAAAGTTAGCCGGGCATGGTGCCACACTCTTGTAGTCCCAGCTACTCAGGAGGCTGAGGCAGAACTGCTTGAACCCAGGAAGCAGAGGTTGCAGTGAGCCGAGATCATGCCACTGTACTCCAACCTGGGCGACAGAGCAAGATTCTGTCTCAAAAAAAAAAAAAAAAGAGAATTACAAAACACTGCTCAAAGAAATCAGAAAAGACACAAACAAATGAAAAAATACCCCCTGCTCATGGATAGGAAGAATCAATATCATTAAAATGGTTATACTGCCCAAAGCAATTTACAGATTCCATATTATTCCTGTCAGACTACCAATGACATTATTCACATAACTAGAAAAATCTACTTTAAAATTCATATGGAACCAAAAAAGAGCCCAAATAGCCAAGGCAATCCTAAGCAAAAAGAATAAAGCTAGAGGCATCATGTTACCCAACTTCAAACTATACTACAAGCCTACAGTAACCAAAACAGCATGGTACTGGCACAAAAACAGGCACACAGACCCATGGAACAGAATAGAAAGCCCAGAAATAAGGCCCCACATCTATGACTATCTGATCTTTGACAAAGCTGACAAAAACAAACAATGGGGAGAAGACTCTCTATTCAATAAGTGGTGCTGAGATAACTGGCTAGCTATATGCAGAAGATTGAACCTGGACTCCTTCCTTATACCATACAGAAAAATCAACTCAAGATGGATTAAAGACTTAAGTGTAAAACCCAAAACTATAAAAACCCTGGAAGACAACCTAGGCAATACCATCCTAAACATAGGAATAGGCAAAGATTTCATAACACAGACACCAAAAGCAATCACAATGAAAGCAAAAATTGACAAGTGGGATCTAATTAAACTTAAAAGCTTCTGCACAGCAAATGAAAGTAACAACAGAGTAAACAGACAACCTACAGAATGGGAGAAAATATTTGCAAACTATGCATCTGACAAAGGTCTAATATCTAGCATCTATAAGGAACTTAAACAAATTTACCAGAGGAAAACAACCAACCCCACTAAAAAGTGGGCAAAGGACATAAACAGACACTTCTCAAAAGAATACATACATGTAGCCAAAAATCATACGAAAAAAGCTCAATATAACTAATCACTAGAGCAACACAAGTCAAGCCCACAATGAGATACCATCTTATACCAGTCAGAATGGGTATCATTAAAAAGTCAAAAAATAACAGGTGCTGGTGAGGTTGTGGAGAAAAGGGAACATTTATATATTATTGGTGACAGTGTAATTTAGTTCAACTATTGTGGAAAGCAGTATGGTGATTCCTCAAAGAGCTAAAAGTAGAACTACCATTCCTCCCAGCAATCCCATTACTGGGTATATACCCAGAGGAATATGTATCATTCGACCATAAAGACACATGCATGCAAATGTTCACTGCAGCACTATTCACAATGGCAAAGACATGGAATCAATCTAAATGCCCATCAACATCAGATTGGATAAAGAAAATGTGGTATACATACACCATGGAATACTATGCAGCCATAAAAAAGAATGAGATCCTATCTTTTGCAGGGACATGGATGGAGCTGGAGGCTATTATCCTTAGCAAAGTAACACAGGAACAGAAAACTAAATACTAAATTTTCTCACTTGTGAGAGCTAAATGATAAGAACTTATGAACACAAAGGCCAGCCTCGAGACTGGGTCTATAGGTGATGACCTGATGACTAGGGCTCTGGGGTCAACCTGGTTCTGGGGTAGGCCTGAAGCCTGGGGCTGTGGGAGGCAGCCTAGTGCTGAGGGTGGTCCAGAGTCCAGGGCCACTGCGTCTGGATATTGAGTCTGTGGTGGTTGGCCTGGTGCTAGGTAGTCCCAAAGTCTGGGGCCACTGGGGTCAGCCTGGCAGTGGGACGGGCCTAGAAAACATTCCACCATGCAGGCCTGGAGCCTGGGGCTTCAGGATCCCTCCTGGCACCAGGGCTGGTTTGGAGGCTTAGTCCATGGGTATCAGCCTGGAGGCTGGGCTGTGGAGTCCTGCCTGGTACTGAGTTTTACTGAGAGGGCCCAGTGTTAGGCCCCAAGGCAAAGTCAGGTGTTCACTTCCCTCTCCCTCCCCGACATAAAGGGTATCTCTCTACCCTCTGCTGCCTGGATTGGGGGGAGGGGCGATTTGGGTGATGTAAAACTCTCCTTCCTACCCTCTTAAACACCTCTTACTTCTGTGCTACAACCCACTTGCTATAATCTCTCGCTTGGTTTCCTCAGCTCTTTGAGGGCATTTTCATGCATGGAGAGTTGTTCAAATTGATGTTTCTGTGGGTAGATGGGCACTGGAAAACCCTAATCCTCCATCTTGCTTATGTGTTGATCCACACAATACCCCCAGTCTGAAGCTAGTAGACAAGATAAAGACCTCACTGTCTACTGAGATGTGTGGCTCATGTCCAGAGAGTCATGTACCTGAAAGTCAGTGATAACAAACTGCAATATCCTGGAGCTCACACACATCTCTGAACCCAAATCCTTGCCAAAGCCAGGCTTCTAGAGATCCCTGTACACACAACAAAGGAAGATTCCCAGGGCTGTGCCAGCATTAACCCATTAAGGTACCAGTGCTGCACTCACAGCAACCTGGTGACCACGAGGCCCAGTATCCATCATGACTACTTAAAGAGTGATTATTCTTTGAGTTAAAGCCCTGCAGTCACAGGTGGGACCATACCAGTGGCTCACATATTATATACTTTCATACTTGTTGATGAATAACCTCTGTCCAGAGCCCCTCAAGTCCTTTGGAGAACTCCAGCTGCCTTGGGCTCCTCCTAGAGTCCAGCTGGAGGCCTCCAAAGGCTAGGGCTGAGGTTGGTTCTGATTGTTCATGTGGGTAAACTTTCCCAAAGTTCTACCGGATACCACCCTTGGCTTCCTATGTCCAGAGGACCAATCTATGCCTTGCCTACACCTGGCTCCAAAGAATCCCAAGTAGGTACCTATGGAGTTACTTTGGTATTTTTCACAAGCTGTTGGCCTGTGAGTCAGCTCTCATTCCTGTATCTCCCCTGGCAAAGTGAGCCTGACCTTGGTTCCTGGTGCCCAGCTAATCCTTAGGAATGCATCTCCCAATCATCAGCGAGTCTCCCCTAGACTTCTTCTCAGACAGCAGCCCATTGTACAAACTGCAGCCTCTGAGAAAGCTGGGAAAAGAAGGGGAGGTAATTTAATAATTACTTCTGTATACATGGGGCTTGTTCTATTGCAAGGGATAAAGACCCATTCAAGCTAGCTTGGTAGAGAGGATTTATTTTAAGGCTCCACATATAAGATTAAGGGGAGCCTCTGGGAAATCTAGGACCAGAAACTATATTAAAGTTTGCCTCGGTAATTCCAGCTGTGTATTCAAGGCAATTTTAGTTTCCAGGAAGCAGTTGCTAGGGGCCTTCCCTCTAATTTAGGGGTTGCACACACCAATACCTACACAGGCATGCACCAGTGCCTACATGGGGCAGGCAGGTAAGCTGAGTGTGAGCGTAACAAGGCAAGGTGGAGGCTGGTGGATGGAAGAACATATGGCCCAGGAAAAGTGGGCAGCTGCAGGCCCTAGCTCTAGCTGATTGCAGCCAGGGCATGCTGATTGTGTGTTACAGAGCTTCTGGCTTTTTAAGAGAAGCCAAAGAGCTGGGTTTTTATGCAAAATATCCCAAAGTTTAAAGATTGGTGACAGATTCACAAAAATGCAGAACACGATATGGTCTGGATGAGATGAATCTTATTCCGTGACTACCAGTGTTGTGCCTTTTCAGTTCTTTCACTATTGACCTGACCTGTCCTCCAATGACTGGGGAATTCCCTTGTCTTATTTTTGTTTTGTTTTGTTTAGACAGGGTCTCACATTGTCACCCAGGCTGGAGTGCAGTGGCATGATCTTGGCTCACTGCAGCTTCGACCTCATGGGCTCAAGGAATACTCCCACCTCAGCCTCCCAAGTAGCTGGGACTACAGGCGCACACCACCATGCTCACCTAATTTTTTGTATTTTTTGTAGAGACAGGGTTTCACCATGTTGCCCAGGCTGTTCTTGAACCTCTGAGCTCAAGTGATCCACCCACCTCAGCCTCCCAAAGTGCTGGAATTACAGGCGTGAGCCACTGCGCCAGGCTGAATTCTTTCTTTACTTCCTATTCAGGCTCCTAAGGAAAGAAAACTAGCTGACCCAGCCAATCCTTTTGAGTCAGATCAGGTCAGGCCGTGATTAGTTTGTCTTAAGGTCAGGGATCTACTCCTGCCTACTCTAATCAGCTGAGGCCAGCAGGCAAGACGGGATGTGGGAGTAAAATGCCTTCCCACTTTCGTATGACTCCAAAGCCCACTCTTAACTCTTGCACTCCATCCTGCTTCTCAGTTAGGTCAGAAGTCTGAAAAGGTCTGAAGTGACTTTTGCAGATATTACACTTTCCAAGAAGGGCTTTGGTGAAGAGGTATTTCAGCTTCCTCCTAAAGTGGCATCAGCTTCTTCTTTTTCTTTTCTCCCCGCCCCTCCACCCATGTTTTGTTCCATTTCTCCTAGTCTCCATACAAAACCAGTAAAGTGATTTTCTTGCCAGCTAGTAAAATTATAAAAATGATTTAAACTGCTCTTTTTCTCTCTTAAAACAGCTTTCTCCCTGTCAGTAAGAAGCAGGAAGATGAATGAAAGAAAACAGGTCAGCATTTCTAGCTTTTCAAGCTGTTTTTCAACAAGGAAAGAGGCAAAGCAAACTCCAGAGATGGATATGAATTACATTGAAAACATTTCCTCCAGGAGAAAAGTCGCTGCTTCCCTGAGAGGGCTCATTTATTGATTTAATCAGCCTGCAGGAGCACCTTCTCCTGTAAAAGATGTTGAGTTGGAGTGGCCTGGTCTGCAGTGTGTGCTTATGGTGCTGATAGCACTGCTGCCGCTGATGCTGATGGTGCTTTTCACCCGTGCCCACGTGTGTGATGGGGGAAGACGCACCTCCCCGTGAATACTGGCGTGCTCCCTGTCACTCCAGGACCACTTGTCCTGATGTCCTATCTGAGTTCTCTGTAGGCATGCTACAAGAAATCTGATGACTTTGGGAGAAAGAAGATGATACATTCTTTTTTTTTTTTTTTTTTTGAGACAGAATCGTGCTCTGTCGCCTAGGCTGGAGTGAGGTGGCTCAATCTCAGCTCACTGCAACCTCCCAACCTCTGCCTCCTGGGTTCAAGTGATCTTCCTGCCTCAGCCGCCCACATAGCTGGGATTACAGGCACCCACCACCATGCCTTGCTAATTTTTGTATTTTTAGTAGAGACGAGGTTTCACCATGTTGGCCAGGCTAGTCTGGAATTCCTGACCTCAAGTGATCCACCCGTCTCGGCCTCCCAAAGTGCTGGAATTACAGGCGTGAGCCACCGCGCCCGGCCAGATGATACATTCTTGATTCCCCCAAATTCCTAGAGTGTAAGAGCCAGAAGGACCCTCCACTCAACCCCTTTGTCGTACAGATGAGGAAACTGAGGCCAGAGAGGCAACCTGCCCACTTGTTGTGACTGAGAGCTGCACCTCAAGGAGGACTGGTCTTTCCTCTAAAACTCTCCCCTCAGAGTTGCTCCGGACTGACAGAGAAAAACGTGCACCCAGTCTCCAGGGGCAAGAGCAAGGCCCTATAAAAAGGATGATCTGTGTGTTTATTCTGTCTCCTGTTGTCTTTGGCACAGCTCTGCCCGCCAGTCCTTAACCCTTTGCAGAGCTCTGGGCAGCGTCTCCATGGTGGATTAGGGTCTAATCACTAGGGTCTAATCACTAGGCCGAGGGCAAGCTCTTAAAAGAGTGGCAAATATGAAAAGTTCCCAAGTGAGTGTTAGGGGAGATGTACTGGGGGACTGGGGGGACGGACCTGGAGGGAGAACGAGGGCGCGAGAAAACCGTCTTCCAGGACTTCCCACCAGCGGAATGGCACTTTTGACAGATTTTCCTTATTTGTCTGTGAAGGGGATTCAGATCATTCAAGATGGACTCAAGTGGTTGCTAAGGCAACAGTGTTACAGTCATCACTGCCATGGAAACCCTTTCTGTGGCATAATATAAATATTTTCCTTTAAGAATGAGAAAGAGAGTTGAGTGGGCGACAAGTTGTTTTCTAATGCTCACGCGCTATGGCCGAAGTCTGCAATGGATGGGAGAAAGGGGAGGACCAAATTAGCTCAGATTCTTTACAGTTCACAGCATCAGCTGTTTTTATTTATTCGTTTTAGATAGCAAAGCCAAAAAAAGTTGGATGGGGGCAAAAATGCCAACTAAAATAGTCCATAGTTCTGAAGTAGAGAGAAGTCAGAATTTCCCATTTTCTCTTGTTTCTCTCAGGGATGGTCTATATGACTGGCGCTCCTTGGAAGCAGTGCTGAGGGCATTATCAAGAGTTTCCAGGGCCTCCTCTTTCTCCTGAAACCTTCTTCAAGGAGGGTAAAGTTTTAAGAGAGTTGAAGAGTACCACAGACTTCCAGGGAGTGGGAGTTTTTGTCGTGACAAGCATGGACATTTTCTTGCATCATGTACTGTTTCAGAAGGTAGAGACCACAAAAAGGCTTCTTACGGTGGCCACCGTGGACATCTTCCCACATCTACAAGGCGTTGTGGCCACATCATTGCTGCACCCAGTTTCCTCAGAAGAAGTACCTGTTGCTTAGGTGGGGAGACAGGACCCATTGACCTGGGAGGTAACTTCCAACGCCAAGATTCTAGAATTTCATGGTTCTTCTCTCAATAACTTATGATTCTAACAGTCAATGGTTCTGTATTCAAAGATTCTCTGGTTTTATTATTCTAAGAGCCTGCTTTTAAAAATGGGGTGTTAGAGCAAGCCCCGAGGGCAGCAGCTGTGGGCAGGCTGGAGGAAATGGTCCCTGTTTTGGTGCTGCACTGGTCTCTGCATGATCAATCCCAGCGCCCAGAACACTGATATCAAGGCCTTTGCCTGGCTCTTCTCCAGATGGTTTTCTATTGCAGTAGTTTTGCTGGCAGAGAGCTTATGATGAAACAGGCTTACAGAAGGCATGGCCAGGCTGCAGGGATGACTGGGACCTGAAAACAGCCGACATCATCATTCTTCAAAGTTTGCTGACTTTCCTGTATTTATTTTCCATGGGCTACGAGGAGGAGAATAATAGTGGTTCTCTAATCAAGGGGCATTCACAGAGGGGCCTAGCCAGGCAGCCTGACCCTGTAGACCTGCTCTGCTCCAGAGAACAGTGGAGGGGAGGGTGGCTTTGCATGGAACCTTATGCTATAGTAGGATGAAAAGATTGGCTTGGGAGACTGTGAAGGCTCAGAATTTTTATTCCAGTCTATCTACTAGCTCCCAGGGGATGTGTTTGGGAGACCTCTCAGTTGTGTGTTGCTGGGAGGAGCTTTAGATCCCCTCAGCCCTGGCTTACTGGTCTGCAATGGGAGAATAGCACAATTAATGGAGCAGACAATAACCAAATCTGTTAAATGATTTCAGGTTTAGAAATGAGGCATGTATACGTATTTAACACTTCTCAGAATGTCAAGGAACCCTCCTCAGAGCAAGAGCTCGAATTTACAAAAGAAGCACTACCTCCTTTATCACATAGTAAAATAAAGGACCGTGTCTGCTCCAGGACATGGCTGGTTACAATTTTGTTTTAAAGAAATCACCAGGTGGGTGCATGGATAAGGGATCCTTGATAAGTTGTTTTTTTTTTTTCCTCCTCACTGTGTAAACAGCTTTATTGCTGTTTCAGTTTATATAATTAACACTTGCCCTTTGGAATAATTTGAACAGTGTATAAAAGTGTAGGAAATAACTTAAAAGTTCACCTTCCTACAGGAGCTGGATTTTATGAAATAATTAATTAAAATAAAAAACCATTTAAAATCCCACCACCCTGAGATGATCCCATCAGCCACTTGTTGACAGTATTTTGCGTATACCTAGGTTTTTTACGTACACATATTTAACATAAATGAGATTGTTTTTATTTTGGGAGATATTTTTAAACACGCAGTCTTTTGCTATCTTACCTTCCTGCTTCTCTTCTGCGTGCCTCTTTATCTGCACCAACTCTCTTTCCCATTCCAGGTAACCCCTGAAAACCACCTGGTGTAGAGCCACCTTGTCTAGAAACCAGGGAGGCAGGGAAGAAATAAGAAATATATTCTAGAAATCTCTTCAAGTCTTCTGAAACAGATCTAACCCTTTTATTAGCTTAGTCCCCCCCAGTCGTTTTCTGGTTTTTGTTTGTTTATTTGTTTTCCTTTTGTTTGGATTTTAATTGGGGGTTTGGGTGGCTACTTGGAACAAGGGTGCCATGAGTAATATTGAATCTATGGTCATTAAATGCCCATGGACTCTTGCTCCTATCAGATAGATTCCAAGGAGAAGGACTCATGAAGGGAAGAGTATGTAGATTGTTTCATTTTTAAAGGTAGAGCAAAGTTGACCTCCAAAAGGGGAACTATCCCATTTCTACTTATGAAGAAAGGCAGTATTTGGGGGGAAACTTCACCCCAATATTCCCATAACTAGTAGCTGTTTTCATTCTCTTCAACTTTTTGCCATTCAGGTGGGGCTAAAGTGATACCTCATAAGTTTTTTCTTTTTCTTTTTTTTTTTTTAAGATGGAGTTTCACTCTTGTTGCCCAGGCTTGAGTGCAATGGCATGATCTCAGCTCACTGCAACCTCCACCTCCCAGGTTCAAGCAATTCTCCTGCCTCAGCCTCCCGTTAGCTGGGATTACAGGCAGGTGCCACCATGCCCGGCTAATTTTTGTATTTTTAGTAGAGACAGGGCTTCCCTATGTTGGTCAGGCTGGTCTCGAACTCCTGACCTCAGGTGATCCTCCTGCCTTGGCCTCCCAAAGTGCTGGAATTATAGGCGTGAGCCACCGCACCTGGCCAATACCTCATAATTTTTAAGGGCTGCATTCCTCTAATTACTGGGGGTGCTGGGCATATTTTTATATATTTATTGGCCACTTGGTATTTCTGTAAATTGTCTGTTCAAAGCTTTTGCCTTTTTTTCTCTATCACTTTTTTTACTTTTTAATTTAGAATAATTTTAAACTTTCAGAAGATAGCCACATGATGTCACGAGGGTCACTAACCTTGATCACTTGGCTAATGTTCTTCACCACAAAGTTATTTTCCCCAAGTTCAGGGTTTCTCTTGACTTCAGCTGAGCCACACTGCCCAGCTCTCCAACCAAATCTAAATACTGCAGCAGACACATGAGAAATCCCTGCCAGTTATAGACAAAGGCCAGTCATGGACAGGCAATGATCTTGCAAAGTCTGCTGGCTTCTCCACTGATTGTTATATGACAATAATAGTTGTTGACACTTTTTGAGTTCTTACTGTGTGCCATAGGAAGCCTATGTAATCTTTTATTGCTACTCATTGATTTCAAGCAACCTGTCTTAATCCTTAACCATGTTCTTTTTGTCAATAATTAATTTTTCATCCAAGTAGCAGATGTTCATAACTTGAAAGTCAAATGGTGCTACAGGGCCCATATTGAAAACCCCAAAGCCTTTACCCACGCCTTCCACCATCCCATTCTCCAGTTCTGTTGCCTAGGGCAACTATCCACAAAACTTTTAGCTAGCTCTTCTAGTATTTGCTTCTATTTTTTTTTCTAATATTTAACCTATCATTTTTAGCCATTTTCTACTAACCTCCCACCATGGTAGATAAGGACTTAGTTTTCATATACTAATGCTCCTTCTCATTTTGTCTCTTGCAACTTCCGAACATAGTTATTTCACAATGTTTGGTTAAATTGACAGTCCATATTTAATTCTGGCTATACAAATATTTTTCATGGTTGAATCAAGAAGTGGGCTATATTATGCTTTAATTCTTATATGGCCCTTAGTTTTTCCAGGGCTTTTAATTTATGTTTCACATTTGCATGCTTTTCTGCAGTGTTATTTTCCCCCCAAATGCTCCATCATCCCTAACTTATTCCAATCTACTGAATTTTCTATAAGCTTAATCACATCACTTTCATGTATTTTTTCCCCAGAGACTCTTTCTGGTTTAAAGTTCTTTCTCATAGTATCATGTTCTTGTTTTATGATGCAATATCATTTCTTTTTTCCTTTTTATTTTTATTTTTTTTCTTGAGACAGAGTCTTGTTCTGTTGTCCAGGCTAGAGTGCAGTGGCATGATCTCGACTCACTGCAACCTCTGCCTTCTGGGTTCAAGCGATTCTCCTGCCTCAGCCTCCCTAGTAGCTGGGACTACAGGCGCATGCCACCACACCCGGCTAATTTTTTTGTATTTTTAGTAGAGACAGGGTTTCACCATATTGGCCAGGCTGGTCTTGAACTCCTGACCTTTTGATCCGCCCACCTTGGCCTCCCAAAGTGCTGGGATTACAGGCATAAGCCACCGTGCCCGGCCACAATATCATTTCTAATGTTCCCTATATTGTCTGTTTCCCCCGCATTCCTTTTTCTTTTCTGGATATTTTGTCTGTCCTATGTTGGAAGCTTTCCTCATATGTCATATCTTTGGCTATCTATTCATGTTAAGAGTGAGGCACTAAAAGTCTTGTAGGAAGCTCTGCAGTGTGTGCATAGAGCTGTTAGCTGATTGGCTTTTCTTTAGGGTTTTCAAACCCTGAACCATCGTTTTCACAGGGACAAACTCAAATATCAGCTTCCTGGCTATGTGGGATGAGGAGGGGACCTGGGATCCCAACACACTCTATGCAGACTTTCAACCAATGACTCTTGTTTTCAGACCAATGCCTCATCCCTTTTCTCAGCAGAGCCTCCAAATCCTAAACCTCTCAGGATTTCTCTGGGTTCCTCTTCATGCCAATTTTTTTATGACAGACCCTTAAGTTATACTTTGCTCCTGTCCGCTGAGTCAGCAACCACTTCTTCGTTTGCTATTTGTCCTCCAAAAACTCATCTAAATGTCTTGTCTGCTGTTGCTCTCCTGTTCTCCTTGTCCTTGTGCCCATTTTTATTCTTTACTATCATTTTGGCAAGGTTTTGGTAGGGCAGAGAAATGAACAACTGCAGTCAATCAGCTTTTTAAAACTGGAACCTATTATATGAGTTCTAAAACTTTGAGCCTCCCAAAAGAAAGGAAGTAGAGTCTCGATTCCTTTCTTCTAGAAATCTCCTTGCCACCTACAGAAACTTGCAGACTTATTTCTTTTTTCTTTTTTTTTTTTTTTTAGACAGAGTCTCACTCTGTCGCCCAGGCTGGAGTGCAGTGGCGCGATCTCAGCTCACTGCAAGCTCCACCTCCCAGGTTCATGCCATTCTCCTGCCTCAGCCTCCCGAGTAGTTGGGACTACAGGCACCTGCCACCACTCCCAGCTAATTTTTTTGTATTTTTAGAAGAGACAGGGTTTCACCGTGTTAGCCAGGATGGTCTCGATCTCCTGACCTCGTGATCCGCCCGTCTCGGCCTCCCAAAGTGCTGGAATTACAGGCATGAGCCACCGCGCCCAGCCTATTTCTAAGGTAAATCTTCAGTTTCTCTGAACCAAAAGCTATGCATGGATGGACTTTAACAACCTTACCCTCAAAGGCTTTAAAATGGTAGATGCAAGATGCAGACGTGGGGACAATTAGGAATCAGTTCAGCACGGTGGGTAATAAAGTGCTGTCTTATGTGGCATGGGAAAATCTTTGAATAAAAACCACCCTTTGGTCTTCTCTAAACAGAAGGGCAATGCCTCATTGTAATTCCTGGTGTTATTTGTCTTCTGACATCAAGGTCAGACTATTTCCCTGGCATGTTCTCAGACAAACTTCTACAATATCTGGCCACCTCACAAAACCTCAAGGCAAGCTCTGGACATTTTTAGGGCATATACAGTATCTAGAACACAGCAAGTTCTTAATCAGTTGCTTCATAGCTTGGGATTGAATGACTTTAATGCCTTTTAGAATTTGCCTTCTTCACTAGTAACCAAGGCTATGAATCCAGTTCCTACGTATTTCCTAGTTAAAAGTATGCTACAGCCTAGGAAGTTTCCAATTTGCCTTCTTCACTAGTAATCAAGGCTGTAATCCAGTTCCTGCATATTTCCAAGTTAAAATTATGCTATGGCTTAGAAACTTCCAATTCAAAATCTCTTCTGTGGATGACAGGGGTGAAGGATAGGAGGAAAGGGGAGGACGGTTCCTCCCATCACAGGCCCAGAGACTTAGGAAGAAAAAATGGTTTAGGGGACCAGGCCCAGGGCCCCGCTGCCAGGCAGCCTCAGGACACTCTTGGGAGAGAGCTGCTTAAGGCTGTAGGTAAGAGGGAAAGGAACGGGGGAGAGGAGGGTCCTGGGTGGGTGGTAACAGTTTGTCTCATTGGTTCATGCCTATGGTTGAAAAATGCTGCTCTGGGGTGTGCATTGGAATCACCTGGGAAACTTAAAAAAACGATTGATTCCTGTGTCTCAACCCAGATCAATTAAATCAGAATCTCCAGGCATAAGGACTAGGCATTCACATTTTTTTCAGATCTCCCCAACTAATTCTAATGTACATCCTGGACTGAGAACCACTGGCCTTCACCTTCGCTTGTCACTCATTCATTCAGCAAATATTTACTGAGTGTTTACCACATGCCAGACCTCTCCCTAGGTGCTGGGGACTGGGCACTGAATTAAGCAGACAAAGATCCCAGCCTTCAGGGAACTGGCCTTCTAGTGCTTCCTCCATAGGGGGTGCCTCAAGGCTTCAGGGCACAGGCTTTAGAAACAGACCCCAGTATAAGCCACATCCCACCACAGGCAACAGAACACTGGGCATGTGCCAGCCACTCTGAGTCTCCTTCAGTGTGTCCATAGCTGAAATATGGCTCTTCATACCTGCTTCACAAGGTAGCCACAGAGGGAAGGGAGGTTATGAATGTGAGTGGAGCCCGGCAGGGAGGAAGGAGTGGCGAGAGGGAGGGGAAGGAGCCAGGCACCTTGGAGATGCTGAGGAAGTGGTGCCGCCTCACACACCAAAGAGGGAAATAATCAGAGCCATTCCAGGGAAAAGCGATACAACAATTTTTTTTTCTTTTCTTTTTCTTTTTTTTTTTTTTTTTTGAGACGGTGTCTCACTCTGTCACCCAGGCTGGAATGCAGTGACACAATCTTGGCTCACTGCAACCTCCACCTCTCAGGTTCAAGCGATTCTCCTGCCTCAGCCTCCCAAGTAGTGGAGATTACAGGTATCTGCCACCATGCCCCAACTAATTTTTGTATTTTTAGTAGAGACGGGGTTTCACCATGTTGGCCAGGCTAGTCTCAGTTTCCTGACCTCAAGTGATCCACCAAATTTGGCCTCCCAAAGTGCTGGGATTACAGGCGTGAGCCACTGTGCCTAGCCACAATCAAACAAATTTTAAGTAAAATCTGAAAAACTGGGAAGAAAAAAAAATTAAAAGAGGCTTTTTGAGCAAAGTGCAGGAGAAGGAGGAAACAAATGTAATAACTGCCTCCCTCCTACCAACTGGTTGACTATAGAAACTTTGCACCTTATAAAAGGTGGTTTCACACCATGCAAGGGCCCAGCTGGAGCACTAGGTGAGAAAGCCACAGGGAATGAGTCTGAGGAACAACAAATGGTACAAACCTTTGATGAGGCTGGTGAGGAGGGCAGGAGGGGGGCGACAAAGCCCCAGGGAGAATGATTTGGAGGAATCTAAGAGATCATATGTCCCAACCCTCTGTGCCTAAAGGGCCTGCCTGTAGGTCGTACAACCAGTTAGTACAAAGTCTGGGAAAAGAGGAGTCCCAGGGCTTCCCACGGCTCTTCCTCTTCACCCCGCAAATGGGACCGACAGATCTGGAGAAAGTGTTTAATTCCACAAAGCAGGCGCAGCCTTATGATCTGTGTGAATCTGATTTTATCCACCCTATTCTGGCTCCTCCTGCAGGGGATGGAATCTCAAGGGAAACTCAGGCTTCAATGAGCTGGGTTACCTCTCATTCCAATGACCTGCTGCCCTGACATCTCCAGAGGCCAGTGGCAGAGTGCCCCTCCAGCCTGACTTGTGAGTGGGGGATTATTGCTAAACCACTTGACCAGGATTTTTGCAGAAACTGAGGCCCAAGGTTGAGGCCTAGTTGAGAAGCAAGCTCAGAGGCACTTCACTGAGGTCTGAATAAGGAAAGAGTTTTGAGAGTTTTTGTCCATCCTTCCTCTTGTGCAAGGAAAGGACATCTTTCTTTCCTCTGAACAATATAAGTCTGTTCCTTGTTCAGTTGCCTTTATTCATTAAGGACTATCTGAAGCACGTGGAGAGATTAGATAGGAGAGGATATTTAATGAGGGAAATTTCTATGAAAATAAAAAGCAGTACAAAGATGAATGGTTGGAGCAGACAATAAACCCAGTTTCTGAGTCCAGAGGGCAGCCAAGATTGCTACACGTTGGACTCGAGACATCTTTAGATGGTGGAGTGAGGACGGCAGTGGCAAGCTGATGGGTTTCCTGGTTTGCAGTGTGAATGTCTTTGGTGATGGCAGAGACGTGAGGATCACAGTCATGGTTATTTCTCAGTGTAGATGGTGGAAGATGTGGATGAAGGAATGTCAAATATGCATGACAGCAGAATCCAGTTACAGGTGGATAACAAAACCTCCAAGGCAATAAACAGGACCAGAATCTGATAACCCACAAGGGTGTGCTATAGTTTTTCACCGCAACACAAAACGTTCTCTATGATCAGCCCCGTTTCTGATTAAAGATAACCAAACTAAGATTACTCTTGCTTGTGAAATAAGTCAAATCTTATTAGATTTGGCCAGATTATTTAGATAAGTGCAATGAGAATGGTAACTGATCACACAGACCTTTTGAAGTTTTCTTTGCTGGACATCTCCATGACGAATCTCAGATAAGTCTTTCAAAATGCTTCTCAAGACCAGACAGCCAAGCCAGGAACTCACCACCAGATTTTACTGGCAATACCAATAGATTTGGGTTAATTCCTCTTCTTGAGGTCCCCAAAATTTCCTGGGTCTGCTGGGAAGTGGCCTTCCTTGCTCACTTGTATGGCTGGAAACACTGTAAGCCAGGTACCGAGACAAGTAGTCTTGCCTTCCCTCCCCTCCCCTCCCCTTCCTTTCTCTTCCCTTCCCTTCTTCTTTTTTTGAGATAGAGTTTCACTTTTGTTACCCAGGCTGGAGTGCAATGGCGCGACCTCGGCTCACTGCAACCTCCACGTCCCGGGTTCAAGCGATTCTCCTGCCTCAGCCTCCCGAGTAGCTGGGAATTACAGGCATGCACCACCACGCGCAGCTAATTTTGTATTTTTAGTAGAGACAGGGTTTCGCCATGTTGGTCAGGGTGGTCTCAAACTCCTGATCTCAGGTTATCTGCCTGCTTTGGTCTCCCAAAGTGCTGGGATTACAGGTATGAGCCACTGCATCCGGCCCAAGCCAGGTTTTCCTAAGAGAGTTTTTGTAGACTCCATATAGTCATCCTTGATTTCTTAAAACTATCTAGTCATATCTGAATCTATGTATCATTTTCCAATATAACATTATAGTCAAAGCCTTGGTTATATAACCAATGTTTCCAATTACATCTTTAATAAAAAGAACATATTCTTTTTATTTTTATTTCATGGGTCCATAGTGTGCGTGTGTGTGTGTATATATAGATAGATAGATAGATAGATATAGGGGTACATATATATATGGGGGTACATGAGATGTTTTGATACAGGCATGAAATACATAATAATCACATCATATAAAATAGAGTATCCATCCCCTCAAGCACTTATCCTTTGTGTTACAGACAATCCAATTATACTTTTAGTTATTTTTAAATGTACAATCAAATTATTATTGCCAATAGTCACCCTGTTGTGCTCTTAAATGCTAGGTCTTACTCATTCATTCATTCTTTTTTTTTTTGTACCCATTAACCATCCCCACCTCATCCCATCATTCTCCTGCTACCCTTCCCAGCCTCTGATAACCATCCTTCTTCTATCTCCATGTGTTCAATTGTTTTTATTTTTATGTATGTATTTATTTATTTTTTGAAAGGGAGTCTTCCTCTGTTGCCCAGGCTGGAATGCAGTGGCATGATCTTGGCTAACGGCAACCTCTGCCTCCTGGGTTCAAGTGATTCTCCTGCCTCAGACTCCTAAGTAGCTGAGATTACAGGTGCCTGCCACCACGCCTGGCTAATTTTTGTATTTTAGTAGAGATGGGGTTTCACTATGTTGGTCAGGCTGGTCTTGAACTCCTGACCTCAACTAATCTGCCCACATCAGCCTCCCAAAGTGCTGGCGTGAGCCACTGTGCCCAGCCTGTTTTGATTTTTAGATCCCACAAATAAGTAAGAACATGTGATATTTGTCTTTCTGTGCCTGGCATATTTCACTTGTAATAATGATCTCTAGTTCCATCCATGTTGTTGCAAATGACAGGGTCTCATTCTTTTTAATGGATAAATAATACTCCATTGTGTATATGTACCACAGTTTCTTTATCCATTCATCTGTTGATGGATACTTAGGTTACTTCTAAATTTTGGCTATTGTGAATAGTGCTGCAACAAACAAGGGGGTGCAGATATCTCTTTGATAGACCGATTTCCTTTCTTTTGGGCATATACCCAGCAGTAGGATTGCTGGATCATATGGTAGCTCTATTTTGAGTTTTCTGAGGAACCTCTGAACTGTTCAAGGAGAACAGACTCTGACTGCATCTCTGCAAATAATTATATTACCATGAAAATAAGAATACTCAATATGACTTTCCAAATTCTGGAAAGTCTAGGCAGGGATAAAGGGTAAATGTTTCATTCTGTTTACAAAAGCATACTCTATTAATGAGTTACAGATAGCTTCAGAGGAAAGAGAAAGGAGTGCCTTAAATCCAGCAACAATATTTCAAAGAAAAGCCATAACTATTCTTCATCAGTCCATTCCGTTTTATCTATTTAATTCTTGTTCTGCTTGTTCTTAGTTGTATTAGTCTGCTCGGGCTGCCATAACAAAATGCCATAGACTGGGCAGTATAAGCAACAAAACTTCTCACAGTTTGGAGACTGGAAATCCAAGATCAAGGTGCCAACATGATTGGTGTCTGGTGAGGGCTCTCCCCTTGGGTTGCAGATGGCCACTTTCTCACTGTGTGCTCACATGACCTCTTCTTTGTGTAAATGTGGAGAGAGAGAGAGAGAGCATGAATTATCTAGTGTTTCTTTTTATAAGAACACTAACCTATTAGATCAGGGCCCCATCCTATGACCCATTTAATTTGAATTACTTTCTTAGAGGCCCCATCTCCAAATACAGCCACCTTGGGGATTAGGACTTCAACATACGAACTTTGGATGTGATACAAACATCAGTCCATAGCACTTAGATTAGCAGTTTTATGAACCCGTAAGCTTCTCTACTAGAGTTCTGGAAATTCTTACTTAGTCCAGTGCTATGGTCTCAAAGTTATGTGAGCAATGCTATCAGAATCCTGTAGCCCAGAGTATTTGACAGTCCTTTCCATGGGTCTCTGAGACAATTCCTTTCTGCTGAAAATGAGGCATGCTGGGCTGTAGCTGGTTGCAAATGCTTTTAGAGAAGAATCAGAGTAAAACAAAAATTATCAGTGAATGACAAAAGGCTTAAAATGACCATAGCTAAAGATCTGATGAGAGTTCATAATAAAAAATACGCAAATGACAAGGAAATTCGGTTGTCTCTGTGGCATGCAACATTTTAAATATTAAAATGATGGAATTATGATTGATAACACTTTACCAGTACATGTTATGAACAGCAAGGACAATGACAGATTTCTACGAACTTCATACAATTTCTGAAATATTTATATTAATAACATTGACCCATACAAATATAACACAGGGAAGGTTAAGCATCTCTTTATGTAACAATGTTTTTCATGCAATTCAATATACCAAATAAACCTAATAATTTTTTTACATTTTCTGTTTTTAGAAAGTGAAAGAACAAATATTTTGAGATTTTGCAGGGGCTGCCTGAGAAATCTCAAGGTCAGTTCAAGATCAAGATTTCATTTAGGATTTTATTTTGGAAAGGCCAAATTGTCAAAAATATCAAGAGGTTTGAACAGTTAACTAAATAGAACTCTAGGCCACTGTGAAACAATACTTAGTTACCAACTTAACCAAAGTGAGAGTAAAATAATTCAAAAGTAAATATATGTAGAAACACAATTGCTAAAAAAAAAAAAAAAGGCTTAGCGCTTTTACTGAAGCCCATTTTTTAAACACTTTATAAATCTGTTTACTCTTACCCAGCTTTGATTGCACAAGATAAGATTTCTTTTCCAATATCCCTTTCTAAAATTTACTTTTATTGAGGAAAAATATACATATATTCCTTACTATATTTACCATCTTAAATGTACAGTTCAGTGGTAATAAGTACATTTATATATTTTTTTAATATATATATAATTTTTTGGCCTTTCACCTCCTCCTCCCCCCTCTCCTTCCCAGCCTTTGATAACCACCAGTCTACTTTCTATCTTCATGAAATACATGTTTTCAGCTCCTACATATGAATGAGAACATGAAATATTTATCTTTCTGTGCTTAGCTTATTTCACCTAACATAATGGTTTATAGTTCCATCTGTGTTGCTGCAAATGACAGGGTCTTATTCTTTTTTATGGCTGAATAATATTCCACTGTGTATATATACCACATTTTCTTTGTTCATTCATCCACTGATGGGCACTTTGACTTATTATATATTCTGGCTATTGTGAATAGTGCTGCTATAAACATGAGAGTACACATACATCTCTTGGACCTTTTCCCTTGCTTTTGGTTATATACCCGATAGTGGGATGGCTGGATCATACAGTAATTCTATTTTCAGTTTTTTTAGGAGCCTTTATACTGTTCTGCATTGTGGTTGTACTAGGAATTTGTATTCCTACTAACAATGTATGAGGGTTTCCCTTTTCCATGGAATTATGAGCGTCTCCTCATAGTATTCTCACTGGCATCTGTTAATTGCCTTTTTGATACAAGCCATTTCGAGTGGAGTGAGAGATATCTCATTGTAATTTTTATTTGCATTTCTCTGATGGTTAGTGATGTTGAATTGAGCATTTCTTTTCATATAGCTGTTGGCTACTTGTATGTCTTCTTTTGAAAAATGTCTGTTCACTGCGAAGCAAAGGTTGCATGAGCTGAGATCACACCACTACACTCCATCTTGGGCAACAGAACACAACTCTGTCTCACCACCCCCTCACCACGCCCCCCCAAAAAAAGTTTGTTCAGATCTTTTGCTCATTCTTTAATCAGATACTTTGTTTTTTGCTGTTGAGTTGTTTGGGCTCCTTATGTGTTCTGGTTACTAATCCCTTGCAGATGGATAGTTTGCAAATATTTTCTCCCATTTTGTGTGCTCCTTTTGCTTTGTTGATTGTTTCCTTTGTTGTGCAGAAGCTTATTAGCTTGATATAATCGCAGTTGTCTATTTTTGTTTTAGTTCCCTTTGCTTTTGAGGTCTTACACAGGAAATCTTTGCCCAGACCAATGTCCTGGAACATTTCCCCTACGTTTTCTTCTAGTAGTTTCATAATTTCAGGTCTTAGATTTAAGTCTTTAATTCATTTTGAGTTGCTCATGTGAGAGACAGGAGTTTATAGTCATGTTTCTGCATATAATTATCCAATTTTCCCAGTACCATTTATTGAAAAGACTGTCCTTTCCCTATTGTATGTTCTTGGTGACTTTGTCAAAGATGACTTGGTTTTAAATGTGTGGATTTATATCAGGGTTCTCTATTCTGTTCCGTTGGTCTGTGTGTCTGTTTTTATGCCAGTACCATGCTGTTTTGGTTACTATGGCTTTGTAGTAAAATTTGAAGTCAGATAGTGTGACACCTCCAGCTTTGTTCTTTTTGCTCAGAATTGCTTTGGCTATTTGAGGTCTTTTGTAGTTTCATATAAATTATAGGATTGTTTTTTCTATTTCTTTGAAGCATGTCATTGTTTTATTTTATTTTATTTTATTTTTTATTTTTTATTTTTTTTGAGACGGAGTCTCGCTCTGTCTCCCAGGCTGGAGTGCAGCGGCGCGATCCCGGCTCACTGCAAGCTCCGCCTCCCAGGTTCATGCCGTTCTCCTGCCTCAGCCTCCCAAGTAGCTGAGACTACAGGCGCCCGCCAACGATCCCGGCTAATTTTTTTTTGTATTTTTAGTAGTGACGGGGTTTCACCATGTTAGCCAGGATGGTCTGGATTTCCTGACCTCGTGATCCGCCCGCCTCGGCCTCCCAAAGTGCTGGGATTACAGGCGTGAGCCACTGCGCCCGGTCTGTTTTATTTTATTAAAAAAAAAATTTGAAAACATTTTTATGGGTACACAGTAGGTATATAACATTGGTATTTTGATAGGGATTGCATTGAATCTGTAAATGGCTTTGAGTATTGTCATTCTAACATTATTAATTTCTCTGATCCATGAGTATAAAATATCTTTCATTTTTTGGTGTCTTCTTCCATTTCTTTCATCAGAGTTTTATAGTTTTCCTTATATAGATCTTTCACTTCTTTGGTTAAATGGATTCCTAGATATTTTGTATTTTTTGTAGCTATCGTAAATGGGATGGCTTTCTTGAGTTCTTTTTCAAATTGTTCTCTATTGGGTATATAAATGCTACTGATTTTTGTATTTGTATTTTTTTGTTTGGTCTTTTTTTTTTTAGACACGGTCTCGTTCTGTCACCCACGCTAGAGTGTAGTGGCACAGTCATGGCTCACTGCAGTCTCGAGCTCCTGGGCTCAAGCAACCCTCCCAACCTCAGCCTCACAAGTAGGTGGGACTATAGGTGCACGCCACCACACATGGTTAATTTTAATTTTTTGATTGAGACTTGGTTTTGCCATATTGCCCAGGCTGGTATCAAACTCCTGGGCTCAAGCAATTCATTCACCTTGGACTCTCAAAGTGCTGTAATTACAGACGTGAGCCGCTATGCTCAGTTTTTATGTTGACTGTATCCTGAAACTTTACTGAATTTGTTTATTAGTTTTATCAGTGTTTTAGTGGAGTCTTTCAATTTTTCTAGGTCCAAAGTTATGTCATCTGCGAGCAAGGCTAATTTGACTTCTTTCTTTCCGATTTGGATGCCCTTTGTTTGTTTGTCTTGCCTAATTGCTCTGACCCAGTATTCCTTTTACAATTTTTTATATCTATTTCATTTTGTTCTATGTTTTCCTCTTTCTTATTCTGGAACAGCCAGTCATTTCACTTTAAGACAGTTATTTTTATTTTTCCCATAACAAAAACACATTCTTCCTATTTTGCAAATTGTGCTTGCAAGTCATTTCCCTTTATTAGTTCTAGTAGTTTTATTTACATATGTTGATTAAAATTTTTAACCATAAGTAATCTCTTTTTTTGGTAACAGAAAGAACTAGGTTATAGACAATTGTGAGTTGTCTGTCAAGTACCAACATTCTGTAGCAGATCAGCAAATTTTATGAATATACCATCTCACAATTTTTATAGGTATGTGCTTCCTCATAATACAATTGTTTTAATGTGGCAAAAAGAATGTTTAGTAACAGACCTAAATATATTTAGCCTCTCTATGTGATATAAAAATAAGAAGCCAAAAGTATATAAAATTAATCTTATTTAACAATAAATTTTCAGTGGTTTATCTGACTTAGAAATAATTTAGATATTTAATGAATATCTATTACTTAGCATAATTTTAAGGTTGCAAGTTACTAAAAAGATTTTGGAAACCATTTTTAGGCAGATATTATAAAACGTAATTATTGTCAAAAAGTTCACTTACAAAATTTTTATTCCACTCACATGAATTTAATACATGTGATAACTCAGAAGACAGCTGTTTTATTCAATCAACAATTTTAAACTAGTTTTATCTAACAAATACTTCCCAAAGTCACATGAATTTAAAAAAAATTGGGGTTAATTCCTATATTTCTGAGAGCTTTATAAATATTTAATTGATACAAGCAATTTGTCCCTAAGCCTATCAAAATAGAGCTTCTTTATAGGGTTTTATAAATTAATTGGGTAATACCATCAGGAGGTAGGAAAATATCACATATACATAACATACATATGTACATATATAAACATACAGTTAGATGCAAATGGAGACCTTATAGCTTCCATTTTAAAACTGTAGCCATGAGTCAGGTAAACACAGTAATAGAGAACTCACTGGTTTATATGAAATGGTTGGCTCTCGTCTTTACTGCACTTTAATTTTTTTTATCCAAATTGTGTTTTTGGTGAATGGAACAAGTTGCTACCTGACCAATGTGAGAATAAAAATATTTTTTACCAATATTATGGAGGACATTTTAAAGATAATGTAGTTACTTTTGGAGGCCCTTGAGTCCCATGGAGTCTCTAACAGGGTTCCAGTGAGTGTAGGTAGTTGAGAGCCTGGAGTGGGAAGGGAAAAGTCTGGCAGGGCTGAACAAAAATGTGGAGGAGGTGGGGGTTTAAAGGAGGACATATCAAAAATGGAAAGAGGAATGGAAGCAAAAGGAAGAGAGAGATCTTAGAGATGCCACTTTAGGGAAGTCCCAAACTATCCTTAGTAAAATCATATCAACAAGAAGGGAAGCAGACAGAGTTAGTGCCTAGGTGGTGGAGCACATAGTCAGCAGGGGTTTCAGACGGAGGTTGGGGTGAGGTTCAGTCAACTGAGAAGCTACCATGTTCATATCTCATGATACCTCACAAACAATGGAGCCTGGCACTCTAATCCCAACTCTATGTCTTAAAACAGAAAAGCCTGGGAATCTAACTCAGCCCCTTTCTTACAGAGAAACCTGAGATTCTAACCCAGCCTTTTGTTTGCCTGGGATTATAGCCCAGTTCTTACAAGCAGAGAAGCCTAGGACACTAACCCAGCTTCGAGAGTATACTCAGAATTTCAAGAAGCACAATCTGTGCTGCCCATGCTTCAACAGACTGTCATCTGGAGCCCTGGATTGGATCAGGAGTCGGGCTCACCAGTGGAGCCCCAATCAGTCAGTCAGGAGTGAAGATGAAAGCTTCACAGGTGGGCACCGGGGGTCCTGGGTGAGAGGCCCAGGGATCCAATGATGACTCTGATCCTGTCTGAGTCATGACACCATACCTGTTAAAGAAAAAAAATTATTCTGATGCTTGTTCAGACTTGAATACAGTCCTGCAAAGAAGACTGTATTCAAGACTATTCCAATAGGTGTATCAGCGGTAGGAGGGACTCAGGAAAGAAGCACACAGAAGGTTGAGCCCAGTTGAGAAGAAGGCTCAGAGGAACCCAACTAAACCTTTGACAAGGAGATAGTTTTTGTCGGTGCCTGTGCCTTTTAATGCTTGGGTGGTTTGGATTGCAAAGCCAGATTCTGAAAAACTGCTGAAGTGTTTTTGTGAAAAGAAAGTTTAATTTATGCCAAAAAAAAAATTAGTAGAAGACTCACTCTGTCTCCTGCTCATTTTTGTAGTATCTCATGTGTAGGCATGGGGGCCTGAGTGGGTTATAGACTCGGGAATTCTCTCTGCCATTGTTATTGCAAGGGCAGGGAGAACAGTGCTGAGATGTAGAGCATCAAGTCTTATAGCTGCAAAGATCTTAGTATAGTGGTTCTCAAACTTTAATGTACGTAGAAATGCTAGGGGCATGTGTCAAAGAAAAGTGCTGAGATATAGAGGCATCAAGTCTTACAGCTGCAAAGACCTTAGTACAGTGGTTCTCAAACTTTAGTGCACATTAGAAATGTCAGGGGTGTGTGCCAAAGATGCAAATTCCCAGGCCACATTCAGACCCACCAAATTAGAATTTCTGTGGAGACCAGGAGTCTGCGTTTCAACACCCTCCCGTCAAAATGTTGCCAATGCAAGTAGTCCCTCCAGCAGCACTTTGAAAAACACTCCCTCTCCTTACTCCCACCCTCTTCCTACATCTTCTCTCCACGATTCATAACCCAGAGTCCCACAATCTGTGATGGAACTGGTTCAAGGCAGCCCATGCCTTCCTTGGGCAGCTTTTATGGTTAGAGTGTCTCTTCTCCTCTTCCCACGAGGTTAAAAGGTATCTCCCCACTGCTTAATCACACTGCCGACCTTCGTAGAACCGGTCCATCTTGGGCCTTTAAGTGCTCAACACCAAGATCACATCTGTAACCAGTCTTCCCTAGAACCCTTGGTTACAAACAGAGTCCCAGGAATGATTCTAACCCCATTTTACTGCTTCTTCCCCCTTTGCTGAGCGTGACTCACACCAGCTCACAAGTAGTCTTCTATCACCCGGGCTTCTACAGGTCTTGCTCCTCTCCTGCCTGGCTCCTCCATGCAAGGCAGGAAGGCCTGTGAGGTCAGGATGCTGCCATACCTGCTGCTGCTGATCTCCACAGTGAAAAGCTGTGGCCATGCCCCCCAGAGCTGCTGCCCTGAGGGACCAGACCAACTGGGTCTTTCTGGAGTGCTTAGTGGTCCAGTATGTGGCTTACTGCTCTTCAGAGCTGTGGGAGGCTCTGTGCCATGCAGTCACCTGAACCCCCAAGCATCCCTGCAGGCTTCTCCACATCCACAGGGCCCTTGAGAAAAACGGCTCCTTCAGCTTCTGCTTGCAACCTCACTCTGCAAAGGGCTCAGTCAGATGCCCATCCTCAGGGCTGGGCCAGGATCCGGGAATTGGCACTTCTTATTCTCCCAACCCAGTCCCTTGTGAAGCACATACTTCTTTGTGCTTTTTTGTATAGGAAAACCAGAGAATTGATGTAGAGGATTTACTCTACTACTCAGTTATGCATACCCAGATGGGTTAAGTCCAGCATGGGGCCCCATCACATGCCTGACCTAGTCCCACAAGCAGGGGTGGCTTCATGGGAATGTAGCCTGTGCCATCACTCAGGCCCACCCTCACAAGAGGCCCTGTGCTTGTTTTAACACTCTGCTGTCACTGCTGTGAATTTGCTTATCTTATCATTTTTATCTGACTCTTGTGTTTTGTAAATGAAGTCGGATAGGACGCTGTGTGGGGGCAGAGGAGATGCCCGATGGCAGTGAGATAGGCTGAGTCCACTGCCACAGTGGACAGGGGCACACGCATGCCAAGTGGTTGGCCTGGCAGCCTGCAGCAGGACCCAGGCCAAGATCGAAAACGATGACAGTCCAGTAGCAGCAGAGCAACAGTGGTGGCCCACACGGCCACTGAGAGAGAGGGGGGACTCTGCGTGAGAGTGGTGGCAGGACCACTGGTGGCAGCCAGATTGCCCACCTGTCCCCGGAACCCTTCTATCTTAGTTCATTAGTGCTGTTCCAGCAAAATAGGTGAGACTGGGTAAATTAGGAAAAACAGAAATTTATTTCTTACAGTTCCAGAGGCTGGGATGTTCAAGATCAAGACGCTAGCATTTGGTGTCTAGTGAGGACCTTCTTGCTTTGTTCTCACACATGGCAGAGGGGTTAAAAGGGCAAAATGGAGGAACACTGTGTCCTCATGGGGAGAAAGAGAGGAAGAGCAAAAGGGCCGAACAACTCCCTGGAACCTCTTTTATAATGTTGGTAATTCCATTCACAAGAGATCTGCCCTCATGCCTTAATCACCTCCTAAAGGCCCCACATCTAAATACTATTGCATTGGCGGTTAAGTTTTAACATAGATTTTGAAGGGGACACAAATATTCAAACCCTAGCACCATCCCTGCTCCATCAGCACAAATATTAATGTGGCCTGAATGCCAAGCCAGTTGATGCCAGAGCTCAGACAGTAAACTTTGTCTGTAAATTATTACAAAATAAAAGCATATATATTGCAATAAAGCATCCCAAGGAGTTATTCTTTTCTTTTTTTTTTTTTCCTTGAGATGGAGTCTCACTCTGTCGCCAGGCGAGATTGCGGTGGCGCAATCTCGGCTCACTGCAACCTCCGCCTCCTGGGTTCAAGCAATTGTTCTGCCTCAGCCTCCTGAGTAGCTGGGACTACAGGCACGTGCCACCACACCCAGATAATTTTTGTACTTTTAGTAGAGATGGAGTTTCACCATGTTGGCCAGGCTAGTCTCAATCTCTTGACCTCGTCCTCCCAAAGTGTTGGGATTACAGGCGTGAGCCACTACGCCCAGCCAGGAGTTATTCTTTAATGAGATTAGAGTCTGGTTTTGAAAACTGCTTCAACGGTGCAAAGAAAATATCCACAGCCTTGGAATAGAAATTAAATTTAAATATTATTGCATTCAATGGAAAAGAACACGATTTTCATACAAAGTGTTAGATGAACCAATTTTTAATATAACGAGGACAATTTTATAACTCATTTCCTTTGTAATTGAAGTTGTGGTGATAGAATGCATAAGCAGGTGTTCTGTATTATATAAAACCATGAAGCCACTTTTGGTTTCTTATATGACTTTCACAAGTTACAGAAAATATTAGATGAAAATTGTAAATGCCATTGTATAAAATTACTTTAAAATTAAATTCAGACTATATGAAACTGATTTATATGAAGAGTGAAATCTTTTTAGAAAAATTGTTTCATGAGAATCACCAGCTCTAGATATGCTGAAATTTATATATTTCAAAATAATTTACCAGAAATTTATCTGATAAATGTATCTGTTGCCTTAGTCTGTAGAAACTCTTAATAGCTCAGTAACAGTTGCATCATCAGACTCTTCTCAAAATTAAAAAGAATCAATTATCAACTTCCAGTCTTGCATTTGCCAATAGCAACTCACATTGCCTTCAATGATATTAATGGAAAATAAATTGCTAAAAGTATAAATGAGTTTGCAGAAAAACAAGCCAGAAAATCTTACAATCATCAGTCATATATTAATAAAATATTATTATTTATTGTTTTATATAAAATTATGATACTAGGCCAGGTGCGGTGGTGCACGCCTGTAATCCCAGCACTTTGGGAGGCTGAGGTGAGTGGATCACCAGAGGTTAGGAGTTCAAGACCAGCCTGGGCAACATGGTGAAACCCGGCCTCTACTAAAAATACAGAAGTTAGCTGGGCGTGGTGGTGCACGTCTGTAATCCCAGCTACTCTGGAGGCTGAAGCAGGAGAATCACTTGAACCCAGGAGGCGGAGGTTGCCGTGAGCCAAGATCAGGCCACTGCACTCCAGCCTGGGAGACAGAGCCAGACTCTGTCTCAAAAAATACAAATATAAATAAATAAATAAATAATATAATACAATTATGACACTAAAAGTTATTTTGTAATCTGTACATTTATGTTGCTATTCATATATTGCTATTTATTACTCCTACTATGTTTTATAAGTAAAAAAACATAATATCAGTGCTACCTGATGCAGAAGAACAAAATATCTGCAATAGTTTGCCACGGCTGGGGCCTTTTGCTTCTTCTCCTTTCTCTCCCTCTTTCCCACTTGCATTAACCCAGATATGCACAATTCCTCTTAGAAGCTTGATCTTCAATCATCTTCTCTCTATTAGGCATTCTGCTCAGGATACCTGTATTCAGGAATAACTCTGGGTAAAATGCTTAATGCAGGCAGACAGCGCTTTGGGCCACTCTGTCTCTTCCTGCTTCCTTACTTGTTTTCAACATCTCAAGGTCATAGGGCAGGCAGAAGAGACTATTGACATCTCCTGTGCCTCCTTGGTGGAGACCACCTGGGTCTTTTCCAAGCTAGGGTACCAGTTAACCACATCGGCAGCTTTGCAGCAGCAGGAAGGAAAAAGGCAAGTCAAATGCTGAGGCCCTCGAGATTTAATTTCCTTCCTGGGGGAACTCCCTTCAGTCCAATAATATGCAGTAGACGTGGCTTTGGAAAGAGCATCTTATCTCTCTTATTGGATACCTGGCATGTTGGCTATGTACCTTACTCAGGTAACAAGAGTTACAGAAAGATTAGATCTTGGGAGTATAAATAGACTGGGAGGCAGCAGAGAATAAAATGTAATTTCCTGTTCTTTGGACATTATGGCATCACTGCTTCCAAAGATAAACCATTACACGTGAGTGCTTGTTTCCAGCCCAGCCTCTGGCTCTCCCTTCCAGGCAAGTGATCCTGTACCTCTAAAATGTGGTTCATCTGTTCCATGCCTACAGGGCCTGAGGTTCCTTGGCTGGAGCTGAAGAACCCTCCAGCCTTCATATTACCTATAGCTCTGCTTTCTGCCTGCATGAAGTCTCAGGACATTTGAGCCCCTGGTTCTTTACTGAATTCAGAACCACAACTTTGCCTTATCCTTTGGCTTGCGTGAATCCCTTGGTTCTTAACTGCCTGTTTCCTGGCCCGTGACCCCTCTCCAGGCCGAAGCCCCGTCTCATTCTAGCACAAGCTTGCTTCACTAGTCCTGGTCCATCTCTAACATCCTCCATCATCTTTGATGCTGGTGGGACAAAATATCCCCTGTTCCTTCCTCATCACTTTACTCACAAACTGACAATTGTCTCGGTTGTACTAGTCATAGTAATGATTCACTGGGACAATCCCTTAGAAAATAGACTCTTTTGAGAATTCCAGGAAAAGAGCTTCTGCAAGTCATCTGGACGTTGCCTTTGCCATTTTCACATAAACAGTAGATCCTCCTTTCTTGTAGCCAAACCAACCACTGTGCTTTTGCAAACATTGCACGTTGCCAACAGATGGGCTTTTTGTAAATCACACTATATTGTAAGTGATCCGGAACAACCCTTTATCAAAGGGAATCCTGAGAAAAATCTTACAAAATAAAAAATCTTACTTTTACTAATTTAATTGCTCCCCAAAGCTGAATTTCCATGTTTGGGGTGTTCTTTAAGGGGCACGTGGCTTCTCTGCCATCTCACTGCTCCCACCACTGCTCTGTGTGTTCATAATAAATGGATCTCATCCCAGCTGCGTGCCTTATCTATCTCACATGTTTACATCTCTCACAAGAGAACCAGTGTTTTGGATGTTATGTTGGAGGACTGGAGACCCTTTCTGAAATATGGTTTTTAAAAACATGCAGATTAACTGTGATTGCAGATGTAAGTTTTTACTGGTGAAAATGGTTTGTTATGATTGTCGCCTGGCATCAGAAAAATAGAAGTTGTGAGAGTTACAGGTGACATCTTCACGGAGAAAACGCAGCAGCTGTTCTGCTTTCAAGAACGGTCCTCTTGGAGTTAGTATATGTACTTTTTGAAAAAAAAAAATCTAGGTCTTAAGCATGCACGGAGGCCGCCTATTTGACAAGTCACCTTTCTGCCAAGCTCCAGCCTTTGCTGTCTCTATCAGCAGCAGGTGGCACATGGGGAGGAGGCAGCTTGGCTGTCATCAAGCTGTCTCCATCTGCGCAGCCACAGAGGGCTCTGTCTGCTCTCAGCCCTGCCCTCTTTGGGGGCTTTGGATTTAGAAGACCCCTGGAGGAGTTACAGACTGTGCCTCTAGCCAAAAAGGCTGATTTCCCCAGCGTCTTTCCACTCAACTCAAATAACACCACTTCTCAAAGATGGCCCTTTCTCTTTCTTCTCCCTCAGCTCAGGGGCTTGGAGGGGAGAATTAATTTGCCCAAGGGACATAGCTAGTGCCCGACAGAGCCAGATTCCAGTTATGATCTGCTTCCTTTTGAACTATATTTGACATTCGGGGCAAACAGTGATCTTTGGAGTGAGTACAGGGGTGGTGGGAGCAAGGGATGCCCTCCATTTGCAGAGAATAACTGCAGGTCTGTTTATTTGAAGAATTCCAGGAAAGGAGCTGAGGGAGGATAAAATGCCCCCCTTCTTCTGTACCCACCTGGTTCTGCATTTCTTTCCTGTCTGAAGGACCATCAGAGCCACAGGGCTTGGACTCCTAAAACGAACAGCGAGAGCTTCCATTCCTATAAGATTTTTTGAGAAACCACAGTGAAATTCTCCCATATGTTATAATTTTCAAAACCAAAGAGCCGACCTCTTCTATAACCCTAACCCCAGCATATACACAGCTCTATTTTCCTCCCAGCTCAGACAGTGTGACCACTTGAGGTCATACTGAGGGAGGGAAGGGCTGGTCTACACTGGTGCTGGGAAGCCTCAGTGGTGCTGTTCTCCCTCTAAAAGGGAAGAGTGAGGGTCTGAAGAAATTCAAACCAGCAGCTGCTTTCTAGTGGGGCAGGACTAATCCAGGTTCTACCAACTTACTAGCATCAAATGGGGAGGATAATGACAATAGCTGCCATATATTGATCCCTTACTGTAAATTAATACTGAAGCTAAACAGCTTTTCCCAGATTATCTCATTTAATTCTCACGGCAATCCTGTGAAGAAGATACTATTATTATCTCTTACTTTTTAACGGTGGAAAGGCCAAAAAATAAGAACATATCATCAGGGACAAAAAGTATATCAATTGGTGTTTCAAAATATTATCTCTGGCTATGTATAAGAGGGAGGAACAAATTCTATTCATGGTCAGCATAGTAAGCCCGCATCCATCCATCCATCTATCTATCCATCTTCCAGGACTCCACAGGCCTCATGTTACTGTTCTGCAATGCTCACCCCATCCATTGCTGCTGCTAAGTTCTAGCATTTCAAGTCAATGGACAGGATTGAGTGATCCAGAGACAAACCTCACATTTGTCCAATGGCCAGGCCAATTTATGGTACAATAGTTCTAGGAGAGGGCCAAGGACAGAGCCACAGTGGCCAGCTGCTCCAGAAATTGCACCTTGTGGCCTGGAGCAGTGGGAATTCACCACAGCTGAGAAAGTCATCCCTCCTGCCCTCCCTGACACAAAGGAGGCTCCTAAGTCCTGGCCTTTGTGTGTGTGATGAACTGATTTAGAAATAATTCTTCTCTTTATCTTCATCTTCCCCTAAATCTCTGTTGGGAATAGAATTGTGGTAGGTTTTAGATAACAGCCTTACAGCCTTAATTTTATTTATCTGACAAGTTTGACTCTGGGGACACCAGCTGTAAGCTTTTGCAAAATAGCATGGAAATTATTAACTTTTCAGCCAAGAGCTCTTATACCCTCATAGCAGAACCGCCAGGGCTGATGATAGCAATACTCAGGACTTTTGGAAAAAAATGTGTGTGACTCCTGTGCAAGAGGCTGTGAGGGAAAACTATGAGCTTGAAATCAAATTTCCTGGAGGGATTTTCTCAGCTGGCTTTGTAGCCCTATTCACATCCCTGAAGCAGCCACAGGCAGTGAGTTAGCTCAGAGACAAACACCTCTTGTGATTGGTGTGGGAAACGTGTTTGCTCCACTATTTATTAGACTTTCTATTCCCTCCTCTGGGGGTGGCAGACCCAGAGCAGAAGAAGCAACTGGAGAGGAGACTAAAAAAAGAAAGTAAAATAAAAAATAAAGTAAAAGAGAGAGGGATGAAAATAGAAATAAGCAAAGCTGCCTGCTTCCTGGGCAGGTTGAAGTGCCTAGATACAGATTAATGAGCCATTTTGACAGGTTGCTAAAGGGGCCTGGGCTGAAGATGCTATGATGTGGACTGGACAGGGCAGGGTTATTGAGTGATGGAGGGAAGCTGGAGCAGGTGCTCGGAGAAGGCAGGAGGGGATGAAGAGAACAGTCAGGCTGGTGGGACCTGGTATCCAGAGAAATGGGTCCTGGCAAGACGGGGAAAGGAGGAGCAGTGATTGTGCTGCATCAGAAGGACCTGGTAAGCGGTGATAAGTGTCCCAATAGGTGACAGAAAGGGTAGAGTCCCACAGTAGGTCTTAGAGAAGGCAAATGGATAGGACAGCAGAGGACCAGAGAGAGAACTGACAAGGCTAGCGACACTGAGCAGTTTCCCAGAAGGCAGGCAAGAGAGACTTAGACACAGGGCACAATCCAACAACGAAGGCAGAATCATTCAAGCTCATTCTTGTTGATAAAATTTTTTAAAATAATGGTAGAATAGAAGATTTGTCAGAGCCAGAGCAAAAAGGTCAGAGTGAGACCGGCAGCCAAAGTGTGGAAGATGGGGCAACGTGGCTGCCCTGGAGCTCCTCAACCCAGCTTCCCAGACTGAGGTCATTGGCCTGGAGTCCGGGACCAGAGCTGAGCTTGCAGCAGGGAGGGAAGATTGTGGGCAGATTATCAACCTGGGTTAAAGGGGCTTCAGGCTTGTTACCTTGCATAATTTGAAGACTTTGGGTACAAAACTGCTACTGCTTAGAGCAGTGGTTCTCAGCCCTCATTATACATTAGAATCACCTGGGAAGACATAAAATATACTGATACCTAGGAAATCCACTTCTTCTACCCCCACATCAATTAGATGAAAATCTACGATACTGGCGTTGAGATAATTCCATGCCAGCAAAGGTTGCAAACCACTGACTTACAGGCAAAAGCTGCACTATCTGTATCCGTAAAAGGTGTGCTATGCAATACAGCAACCACTGTCGATATGTGGCTACTGAGCATTTCAGATGAGGCTAGTTGGAATTGAAATGTGCTGTAAGCCTAAAACACACACTGAATTTTGAAGACCTAGTCTGAATAAATAACCCAAAATACCTCATTAATAATGAGATACTTGTTAAAATGATATTTTGATACACTGGGTTAAGTAAGTTATATTATTAATTTCACCTCCTTGTTTTCACTGGCTCTAATGTGGCTTCTAGAAAATTTACCCTGATATATGTCGTTTGCATTATATTTATTTTGAATAGTGCTGCAGCAGAGCTTCTTTCAGTTCTGATTCACGAACTACACAACTGAAATTGCTTTTCCAACATTGCTGCTGCAGATGGTAAAGCACTGGGAAGAAAATTTTCTTTACCCAAATTTATCACAGTTTGTAATTATGTATTTATTTGTGTGTTTGTTTTTTGAGTGTCTCATTTCCTCAGTGTTTACCTCTCTACCTCAGCACCTAGCTCAGTGTCGGACATAGTAACAATTCAACAAATATTTGTTAAGTGAATGGATTGGGGAATGAATAAACAATTAGATGAATTAAAATATTTCTTTTTCTGCTGCTGTAATCCCTAGACACACAGGTTGTGTGTCTCCTGCTCATACTAGTGCTGCAAAAAGGGGGCCATTGTGCATAGAAAGGAAGGGCTGTAGCAGAGAGGTGAGGTGCAAAGGCTTTGGAGGCAGATGGACCGGGGCCTAAATCCAGGCTCAGCCAATGCAACTCACTTAGCCTCTTGGCCTCTGTGATTTCTCTTATCTGTACCACGGAGATAATACTACCTTCAGGGTTGTGGTGAAACACTTAGCACAGTGCCTAACACTCTGTGGGAAGTGTTGGTGTAAGAGAGAAAGAACGGGACTGATCTCTGGGATGCAATCTGTTTTGCACAGGAGGTTGCACCAGTGCTTGGCCTCCTGGGGGAGCAAGTTTGCTGCCCTTACCTGAGCTGGGTATACTTGGTTCTTCAGAGTCTGACCCATATTGTGTCCATGAGCAGTTTATCACAATGGAGGAACTTCTGGAGGAATTAAGATTTCTGGGGACGTGTTACCTAAAAAGATGTTTGCTTTGGATAATAGCACAGCTAAGGTCTTTGGTTATTCTCAGACTGCATTTGTCTTCTTCCTACATCAGCTGAGAAGATTTTGGATAAGGTCTCAGACTCAGAGCAGAACCTTTGGAGATGGCAGTGTCTTTTACATCCATTTCTTGATTGGCTGAAAGGAATTAATTGCCTCCTCCACCTTGCTTATGTAGCCCATGACATAATCCACATGAAAAGAGAGGGGATGCTAGGAAACACGAGACTTGACTGGTATGTTCCAAAATGTTCTAGTCTGGACAAACAGTATAATAAAAGCAGACCTACTTATCAGGCTCACAACCAAGAAGGGAGCAAGGAGAGAACTTTCAAGAAAAAGAAAGCAGTTTATTCTGTTCCTTAGGGGCTACTTATAATTAATATTCAAGCTAAATTTATCCAGATAAAGAAAATGCTATTGGTGTGGACATGTTTTAGTAATTTATATGTCTCTTCAAAATGGGTAGAAACATATCTATGTTCCAAGGCTGACACAATGGTGACCAGAAAAAGACCTCCAGAAAATCTCATCACTAGGTTTAAAATACTCTACAATCATAGGGACACGTATTTGATAGATTGGTTCGTAAAGTTGTAAAGCCTACAGAATCTTTAGTGTTGTCAATGCCCACATTGTCTGCAGTCAGCAGAGGTAATAAAATATCAAAATGGGATTAAAAATAATAAACTGGCCAAGACTTGTGCAGAAATGGATTGAAGAGGACAGATGTACTGCTCATGGCTCTGATTAGACAAAAAACAAATTCCCAAAACTTAACTCTCATGAAATATTAGCAGATGACACTCTGGTTTCTTCCTCAGCAGCTAAGGCCAGTAGCACATTCCTAAGCCAGATAACATTGTGTTATATTGCAGGACACTAACAAGGGTGTCAGAAATCATTCACAGGCTCAAGACATTTCATCCACCCACCTACACAGATACGACCATAATGTAAGGCTCCCTGCCTGGTCAACTTTCATCAGCAACAATCACTGCTTAAAACTCCTTGGAAAGGTCCTTAACAAGAGCTGTTGTCAAAGAATGCACTGTGTAGTGCCAAGGCCTTTGTCTTGGATTCATGCCTCCCACTAAAAAAACACATGGAACCCAACGCTGAATTACTAATCCTTATTTTTCTCATTGATACAGGCATTGATGACTCACTCCTCACTCGAGTCCAGACCCATCTGGATTTCCTGCAAAAAGGGCTTGGCAGTGACCTGAAAACATATGTAAATTACCCAACCGATTCTAACCAGGGCCTGCTGTCTGGTAATTCATCCCCATGTTCCAGACTTGTCCAACAAGTACCCAAGCAACTTTGAGTTCCATCCTGCAACTCTCAGTCAAGCTCAAGAAAAGCCCCAATTTTATCTGGGCATGGTGACACATGACTGTAATCCCAGCTACTCGGGAGGCTGAGGCGGTTGAATCGCTTGAACCCAGGAGGCAAAGGCTGCAGTGAGCTGAGATCATGCCACTGCACTCTAGCCTGGGCAACAGAGCGAGACTGTCTCAAAAAAAAATTAAAATTAAATTTTTTAAAAAAGGCCCCAATGATGACACTTAGCCTCTTTGACTCTATTTGACTCTTTCTAGCTTGACTCTAGTTTGTCAGCCATAAGCGCAGACCTACATTTGCTTTATGCATTAAGATTGGCCACTTCTGAATGGAGACCAGAATCTATAAATTTTTGAAGGCAGAATCATTGTGTTGATTCTGTATCAGTCAGGAGAGTTAGACTGTACTGTGGTAACAAACAACCATCAGATCTCAGGTGACTTAAACCCCTAAGGTTGATGTCTTGCTCACCCTATATGCTCATGCAGGGTTAGTAGGAGCTCTGCTTTACATCATCCTCCCTCGTCTACAGTAGTTGAACCATTGCATGTAGGGGCAAACACCCCTAACTCATGTCAAGAGCATGGAGAAAATTCTGGATTCCTGGGGTCAGGCTCCCCAGGAAACAGATTCTGTGACAGGTGTTTGTGTGTGGGAAGTTCGTTTGCCTGCTCTTGGGAACAACTGTAAGGGAGTGAGGGAGCCGGAATGAGCAGAGAGAAGAGCTGAGCTGCAATGCAGAAGCAACAAAGGCCTCAGTCATTTCTACCAGGGTGCTCTGGAGCTGAGATGGGCCTTCTGAATTGTCCCAAATTGAGGCAAGGGTCCTCAGCCTTTTGGGCCAGTAGCTCCCTTCAGTGAAGGGCAATTCCTAGAAGGCTCAGATGTGAGCAGTCAGCAGCCAACATTCACGGCAGCCAAGGAAATGGGGGCCTTGGCCCTAAAAGGAGAGATCTGGGTGATGCACCAGTGCATCCTCTACAGTCCGTATCTTGCACTGATCAAATCTACTGGCTTTGTATAAGTCCAATCCACCTGGGAACAGCTCTTCTGGATTTCTGGTTGGTTTCTTCACCACTTACAAGATAAAGACTAGAGGGATGGTGTTTTCCCTGAGTGGCTGAAGTTGGCCTCAAGGTCACTCATTTTATACTCTTCTTACTGTTGCCTTTTCTATTCAAGGTGCCTAACCTGGTAGGATGACCCAAACCGTCATCCCCAAGTTTCTGATCATTTTGCTGTTCTCAAGCCATGGCTGCTACACTCACCAATTTACCATCAAAAGTAGGCAGGAGAGCACAAAGAAAAGCCCCCAACAGATCACCAGAGTGTCAGCCTTATTCCACCCTGCCTTCACTGTGGAACAGCAGCCCTACTTCCCTGACAATCAGGGTCAATCACCCCAGCTAGCATGGGGGCCTTGCCTTCTCGTCTTTTGGCACGAGGAGCCCAAGGTGACTAAGCAGCAGCCAAGGCTTAAATTCTAATGGGACACTTACCATGTCCCCCGGTGCAAGTGTTTCCCTCTGGGAACCAGGACTTCTGGACCCACAGAGCCTAATGTTGCAGCAATGACAAGCATTAATTGTCAAGTGTGACACTGGGAATGCTGGTCTTACTCCTTGGTTCCTGGGCCCATGTATTCTACCTATTGGGGACACCAACTCATATAAAAGTCTTTGATTTAGGGTGTTAACCACATCGTAAAGGAAGGAACCCTATCTTCACAGAGTGAAGTGCCTCTTCCATGGTAGGTGCTCCCTAGTGCATTGCAAAGGTCTTGACTCCATATGCCCACTCCCGTAGGTCCATCTACATGCTCTGTCCCCAGTCCCCAGTCTTACATTCTTTCCCTTTTCAGGCCCCTGGCCAACCAGCCTAGTCATTTTTCATAGCCCTGAGTTACATATTCCTACTTCAGGACACTTCTCTTCCCACACAAAGTGAATGACCATGTGCTCAGTCTAATGAGAGGATTCCTCTTTACCATTGTTTTTTGGGACCACCCTGAATGGGACTACAGTACCACAGCAGTCCATTTTTGGCTAGCACCCCCAAACCAAGCTTACATTTCCTTGAACCAATCTCAGTCCTTTTTTTCCCCCTACATCAGCTTGGCTGTAAGGCATACTCCATGTGGCCACAAGTTTTGTCTAAGGGAGAGACATTGGTACAACAGTGATGGATGCCCTGGGGTCTGGGCCATCTATTAGTACAGCTTACATTCACCCTCTGGCCCTGCTCACATCTAATCCCAGATGTACTGTTTCCAGCTTGCCAACTTTATGGCTTGGTAGGTTAGATACTTCTTAGCTCGTGCTGGGTAGCTTTGGCCACATGGTCACTTGTCAGATGCTCTGTGTCTATTAGGGAAGTGGCATGCCAGGAGCTCTTTTCAAATAATGTTAAGGTCTCCTCTGCAGATGGCATGGCCTTGATCCAGGACTCTGGGGTCTACGTTATGATTCTCTTATTGGAGCTTGCCATAAGCTCCACATAGTGAATTCTTCCACCACAGATAACTAATATCAATAGGGTCTGCTCAATCATTTGGCCCAAGCAGTACGGCATTTCATCTTATACCTGCTGTGACTCAGAGCTGACAGCCTTCCATGTTACCTGGTAAATTGGTCAGAGCAATATCACTAACTACTGCCTCTAGAACCTGAAGAGGCCTCCCAGGCATGGGGCTTCTTTCTTAATGGTAAGAGGTGAGATGCAGTAACCTGTCGTTTATTTCTGGGGGATGCTGGGGGATGTTGCTGCATGTCTGAAACCTCTGGATCCCTAAATATTTTACTTATATGACTGTGATACATCTTTTTCAGGCATTATATCAGGTGGCACATGATGTTGATATGTGTCATTACCAGGGATGTTAACTTAGACCACTTGATAGAGACAGTATCTTCAGGTTTCTCTTCTGTGAAGTTTGAGGTTTCCCTCCAGTAATTAATAAGTATCAGATGAAGAGGTGCATTGATACTGGTACAAATATGCTCTTTATCATTATACTTTACCCACTGATTTTCGTATTCATTGGTGACTGTTGCCAATAAAAATTACTACCGTGGTATTTGCCAGATGATGATTTTTCCATTTCCACCTTTCCATGTGTATTAATTGAAATCTTCTATAAGGAAGAACTGTTCCTTCTCCCCCATTTCTTTATTTAATCAATTATTTTATTTATATCACTAAATAGAAGAAGTGAATGAATACAAGTCATTACCGTCATTGCTCAAACGATTCCAGATTTGGCCATTGGGAGCTTTTTCATGGTGCTCCCATCATTTTTTGAGCACTTCTTTAAAAGTAAACACTACTTACTGCAGTTGGTTAAGACCACTGTTTCTTTCCATTGCAACTTCTCCATAATATTCTCACTGATGCCAGACAGTGTTGTAGTGTCCATGGGCATTTTGGGTATATTGGTTAAGGGGAGGTTGAATTGGCACATATTAATTTACATCTATTGGGATGTAATTATGCGTTTGGAAATCACTGTCACTTTCATGTATAGATGAGTTGTTATTGGCTGTGTGGTATAGGTTTTGGTTTGTTGTTGTTGTTGTTGTTGTTGTTATTGTTATTTTGAGATGGAGTCTCTCTCTCTTGCCCAGGCTGGAGTGCCGTGGCACAATCTTGGCTCACTGCAACCTCTGACTCCTGGGTTGAAGTGATTCTCCTGTCTCAGCCTCCCTACTAGCTGGGATTACAGGCGTGAGCCACTGCGCCCAGCTAAGTTTTGTACTTTTAGTAGAGATGGGGTTTTACTACATTGGCCAGGCTGATCTCGAACTCCTGAACTCAGGTGATCTGCCCACCTTGGCCTCCTAAAGTACTGGGATTATAGGTGTGAGCCAACGTGCTCCGCTGGCTGTCTGGTATAGGAATGGCTTCCAGGAATACTTCTGTTCAAAATGTGTAGGACCCAAATTTCATTTTAACATGAATGTGTCTTATGGCACTCAGGTAATATTTACAGGTAACCTTTGGTCTACCATTATAAATCTGTTCAAGCCTTGACACATAGATACAACAATCTTCGAGAAAATGTAGGCCGGGCGCGGTGGCTCACGCCTGTAATCCCAGCACTTTGGGAGGCCAAGGTAGGTCGATCATGAGGTCAGGAGTTCAAGACCAGCCTGGCCAACATAGTGAAACCCCGTCTGTACTAAAAATACAAAAATTAGCTGGGTGTGATTAGCCAGGTGTGGTAGCAAGCACCTGTAGTCCCAGCTACTCGAAAGGCTGAGGCAGGAGAATCACTTGAACCCAGGAGGCAGAGGTTGCAGTGAGCTGAGGCCACACCATTGCACTCCAGCCTGGGTGACAGAGAGAGACTCCATCTCAAAAAATAAAAAATAAAATAAAATAAAAATAAATTTTAAAAATGTATTTTTGAAGATTCGGAAGAGAAATTCAAAGACAAATAAGAAGCAAGGTGTTTACTTACAAGTTTATAAAACTCAACAAGCCATTTTAATTCAATTTGGAATGACATTTTTGGAACATTTCAAGAAAAGAAATAAGAGTACAGACTCCCAATTTTGGCATTTATGATGGGTATAATCTTTTGTCATCTTTAAGTGTATTTATTCAGAAACTGAGAGAAATTTCAGAGAAAAAGTTAATGGAGCAAAAGAGAAAAGAAATGAGATACATAGAAATTATTCAGACATCAAGGATAGAATTACAATAAAATATTGTTTAGTTGCATCAAAAGCAGTAATTCAGTAAAAGGAAGAGATAACTTTCCAATAGAATAATAGTGAATAGACTCCCAGATCATTTAATAGTCCAGTTAATGAAGAGAAGTGAATCATATGAACACATTGGAGAAAGATTTACATTTCCTACTGTCTCAGTATGAAACTGGCACTTCTGAGGATAACATACAACTCCTCATGTGTCTCCACAATGCGAACGGGGATGACTAACTGGTCAATGAATCAATGAGTAATTCTTTTTTTTTTTTTTTTGTTCTTAAACTTTTTATTTTTTTTTCATATTACAAAAGTTATTTATTAACCTAGAATGTCTTCTTTGTATCCATCGAAATGCATCTGTTAAATTCTTTTTTTTTTTAGTATTATTATTATACTTTAAGTTTTAGGGTACATGTGCACAATGTGCAGGTTAGTTACATATGTATACATGTGCCATGCTGGTGTGCTGCACCCATTAACTCGCCATTTAGCATTAGGTATATCTCCTAATGCTATCCCTCCCCCATCCCCCCACCCTGCAACAGTCCCCAGAGTGTGATGTTCCCCTTCCTGTGTCCATGTGTTCTCATTGTTCAATTCCCATCTATGAGTGAGAACATGTGGTGTTTGGTTTTTTGTCCTTGCGATAGTTTACTGAGAATGATGATTTCCAATTTCATCCATGTCCCTACAAAGGACATGAACTCATCATTTTTTATGGCTACATAGTATTCCATGGTATATATGTGCCACATTTTCTTAATCCAGTCTATCATTGTTGGACATTTGGGTTGGTTCCAAGTCTTTGCTATTGTGAATAGTGACGCAATAAACATACATGTGCATGTGTCTTTATAGCAGCATGATTTATAGTCCTTTGGGTATATACCCAGTAATGGGATGGCTGGGTCAAATGGTATTTCTAGTTCTAGATCCCTGAGGAATCGCCACACTGACTTCCACAATGGTTGAACTAGTTTACAGTCCCACCAACAGTGTAAAAGTGTTCCTATTTCTCCACATCCTCTCCAGCACCTGTTGTTTCCTGACTTTTTAATGATTGCCATTCTAACTGGTGTGAGATGGTATCTCATTGTGGTTTTGATTTGCATTTCTCTGATGGCCAGTGATGATGAGCATTTTTTCATGTGTCTTTTGGCTGCATAAATGTCTTCTTTTGAGAAGTGTCTGTTCATATCCTTCACCCACTTTTTGATGGGGTTGTTTGTTTTTCTCTTGTAAATTTGTTGGAGTTCATTGTAGATTCTGGATATTAGCCCTTTGTCAGACGAGTAGGTTGTGAAAATTTTCTCCCATTTTGTAGGTAGCCTGTTCACTCTGATGGTAGTTTCTTTTGCTGTGCAGAAGCTCTTTAGTTTAATTAGATCCCATTTGTCAATTTTGGCTTTTGTTGCCATTGCTTTTGGTGTTTTAGACATGAAGTCCTTGCCCATGCCTATGTCCTGAATGGTAATGCCTAGGTTTTCTTCTAGGGTTTTTATGGTTTTAGGTCTAACATTTAAGTCTTTAATCCATCTTGAATTAATTTTTGTATAAGGTGTAAAGAAGGGATCCAGTTTCGGTTTTCTACATATGGCTAGCCAGTTTTCCCAGCACCATTTATTAAATAGGGAATCCTTTCCCCATTGCTTGTTTTTCTCAGGTTTGTCAAAGATCAGATAGTTGTAGATATGCGGCGTTATTTCTGAGGGCTCTGTTCTGTTCCATTGATCTATATCTCAATGAGTAATTCTTAATTCAAAGAGTGTTTAAGGAGATAGCTGCAGAAGTCTTGCAATCATATGGGAAAGATATTTTGTTAAAGGTTTTCCCCAAATTTACAACAATCCTGAACATTTAAATGGCATGTTTAACAATGAGTTGTGAAGCTAAAAGAAACTTTTGAAAAAAATCAATGAGAAAATATTAATAATTTGAACCAAACATGCTAGACATCAGACTGAATTGTCTTCTCTCTCCAGAACTATTACAAAATTGTTGCCATTTGAAGAAGTGATCTAGAGAGTGTGTGACCCAGAAAAGTAGAAAAATATATTTTAGTCATATGTCAGGCAGTTAATAAAACATTTTTCTGAATTTTGTGATATTCATGGTATTTATAAGCATTTTTAAGATTTAAAATTGGTTGTGATTTCTTTAATCATTCTAAATAAATAGTGACTTTCAAATCTCGCTTTGAGCTGGGTATGGTGACACACACTTGCTAGTCCCAGCTACTTGGGAGGCTGAGGTGGGAGGATTGCTTGGGTCCAGGAACTCAAGGTTGCAGTAAGGCATGATCATACCATTGCAGCCCACTCTGGGTGACAGAGCGAGACCTCCACTCTAAAAAAATTTTGTAAGCCTCACTTTGTATTCATAATTTGATATTCTTTTTCTTTAAAAAGGTCCCCAAATTGTACAACTTTCAGCCCTCATGAAATCAGAATTTGCCTCTTCTTTGAGATCTCAGAAAGCACAAGTTCCCAAAAGCATGTCCCACCCTTTGGAAAGGGCTTCCCCCGACCTGGGGATCAGAGTCATGACTTTGCCCCCAGTGCATGCAGGCACATCACATGCAGGAAGCTGGTAGGGTCATGTCTTTCCCTCTTTCCCATAGGCGAGAGGAAATCCCAGCAAAACAGCTTGCAAATCTCCCACTGTGCAGTCAGGACCTCTACCCCTCACTTCCCATTCATTAGACATAAAATGATTGCCGTGAGTATTTATGTGTGTGTGTCCAACAGATCTGCAAGAAGTGTGACTCTCTGCTGCCAGTTTGATTCTCCAAATGGAAACTGGTGGTGGTGGCAGCCAGGGGTGAGAGAAGAGGGTGATGACAAGAAATTGTACCAAGCAGAAGGGCTTATTAATATTAATATTTCTTACCATGATAAATGAGTGTCCTGGGGGCTCTGAGGGTCTGACGGTTTTCATTTGCTCCAGATGAAGGCCTCACAGGGCCTCTGCTTTTCCAGCCTGGGATAGATTTGCTGAAATCACAAACCCACAGCAGTCTCAAGACCATGGGCTCCTATAAAATCACATGTTAGGCATAGGATTAGACAAAAACCACCCCAGTATGGCGCTTCCATCATTCTATCTCATCATTCTGTCTTTGGTTAGAGTGAAGCCTCATTCTTCTCATCTTAACTCCTGTCCTGTTTCCTTTCCTAGAGTGCCCTTCTCCCACCTCTACCTTCCCCAACCATATCCTCCTTCAAGAACCAGTTCAGATAAAGCCTACTCAGGTAACACCCCTATAGCCCCAGCTCTCTTCGTGGGTCATGCTTGTCTTAGTCCTTTTAGGCTGCTGTCACGAAATACCATAGACTGAGTGGCTTACAAATAGCAGATATTTATTTTTCACAGTTCTGGAGGCTGGAGCATCAAAGATCAAGGCACCAGCAAATTTAGAGTCTGGTGAGACCCACTTTCTCGTTCATAGATGGCACCATTTTTTAGCTGCATCCTCACATGGTGAACTGGACAAATGGGCTCCCTTGGGCCTCTTTATAAGGGCACTAATCCCATTCAGGAGCGCTCCAGTCTCATGACCTAATTACCTCCCCGAAAGCTCTAACCTCCTAATCCCGTCACCTTGGAAGCTACGATTTTAACATGAATTTTGGGAGAACATGATCATTTAGACCATAACATTGCTCTATCTATTCCTCTCCAAAAGGGCAACTCTTGCTCTATGCCTCAAACTTAGCTATTTTTGTACATAATTTATTGCTTCGGGACTGAAAAATTTTTAAGGGCAGGACCCAAGTCTGAGTCACCACTGTGTCCCCACTGGGATCAGCAAAGTGTCTGTGCTTGATAAATAAATGTTAAATGATTGGTTCCATTGACCATGAGCCTTAGTTTTTCTAGTGTGTGCAAAGCACTCAGCCCAGGGACCGAGACATAGCAGATGCTCAATAAATGGCAGCAGTTTTTGTTTCTATAACAGCTTTCAATGCAGCTCTAGGATGAGCTAGATCCAGAAGGGAAGGCACTACTGAGTTGCATGGAGGAGTATTCTGAAGCTGGGCTGCCTCGCTTTAAATCCTGCTCTGCTGCTTACTGGCTATGTGGCCTTGGGCAAGTTGTAACCTATTTGCATTATAGTTTCCTCCTCTGTGAAAAGGGGCAATAATTCTGAGCTTTTGTGGGGATTAAATGACTTTGCACATACAAAACACATGGAAGAGGATCTGGCAGCCTGTTTAAGTGCTATGTCAGCACTAATTATTACTGTTACTGCTATGATTGCTATCTAGTGGCTCAGGACGGGTGCCATCCATTTCTCAAAACCTCCCAGAATCCAGGCCCTCTTGGATTGGTGCACGAAGGACTGTGGCCTAATTCCAGGCTATGACATTGGGCTATAATACAAAATATATATTTGTCCTCTTCCCACCCCTCCCCATTTTCTGGCACACAGCTCATAAACCCCTTGTGATAAGTGAAAAGTGTCATTCTGCATGTGAGTGAGATGACCAAGGGCTGGAGGCCCCTGGACAACCTTGGGGTGAGGACTGGTTGCCAGGGGAACTCACCATATGGTTAGAGAGTTGGAACTTTCAGTCCCACTACACCCTCCCCCCGCCCACCGCCTCCGCAACCAACCTCCAGAGAGGGGAAAGGGGGCAGAAGTTTGAGTTAATAACTAATAGCTAATGAAGTAAACAATAAGCCTCCATAAAACCCAAAAGAACTGGACTGGGTTCCGAGAGCTTCCAGGTTGTTGAGCACGTGGAGGTTCTGGGAGGGTCCACACCCAGAGAAGGCAGGAAGCTGACCCCTTCCCCATACCTTGCTCTTTGCATCTCTTCCGTTTGGCTGTTCCCAAGTTGTATACTTTGTAATAAGTGGGATTTCCACCCAACAACAATTCAGCCACACTGCTTTACACATCTAGAATCCAACCAAAATTGTAAAGGCTTTGTGGCACTACAGTGAAGGAGGGGAGAACATCTTCCAAACATGTAAGTAGAGTGTTTCCCTGAGTTCTGTGAGCCATTCTAGCAAACGATTAAACCCAATGAGGCGGCTGTGAGAACCCTCCGTGTAGCCAGGTCAGAGAGAAGTTGCGGGTAACCTGGGGACCTACTATTCGCAATTGGTGTCTGAAGTGAGAAGTGGTCTTGTGGGACTGGGTCCTTAACCTGTGGGGTCTGAACTAACTCTAGTTACTGTCAGAATTGAATTAAATTGTAATTCAATTACAATTAAGTCTACAGAGAATTAGAGAATTGCTTGATGTGGGGGAAAACCCCACACATTTTGGTGACCAAAAATGTTGTGAGAGTACAAAACAGAGCATAAAGCAGTTTTGTTTGTTTTGTTTTGTTTTGCTTTTTTCCTATACACAGACTATGTCCCTTTTCCCGGGCCCCTGAAAAGGTGCTGCCTCCCCTTCTTCTCTCTTTAGCCAGCACAAGAGCACACAGGAGGCCGGCATAATCACAAATTGCAGCTGTCTGAAGGGCAGTCACATAAAAGAGGAGAAACTTCACCTTTGCTTCACAAGGCACATCTTGAACCAGGGATGGAAATTACAGAGAGGCCAAAACCAGCTCAGTATGAGCAGCACTGATAACAGACTGGCCAAGCAACAGAAGGGGCTGTCCTGTGAAGAAGCAAGCTCTCTGTCAATGGGAGGTGCAAGCTGAGCCTTCACTACCTTTTGTCATGGTTGCTATGGAAAAGATTAAGAGCCCTGTATTAATTATCTATTGCTACATAACAGAATACCACACAACTTAGTAGCTTAAACAACACATTTTTATCATGTCACAATGTTTGGGGTCAGGGATTCTGGAGTGGCTTAGCTGGGTGGGCTCTCTGGGTTGGTCTCTCATGGGGCTCCAGTCTAGATGTTGGCTGGGGATGCAGTCATCTGTCAGCTTGGCTAGGGCTGGATGATCTGCTTCCGGAATGGCCCAGTCACATGGCTGTGGGAAACAGGCCTCAGCCCCTCACCATGTGGCTTCTCCATAGGGCTGCTTGAGTGTCTGCATGACATGGCAGCTGGCTCCCTGAAGAGCACATGATCCAAAAGAGAGAGCAAGACAGAAGCGTAGTGTCTTTAACAACATATCTTTGCAAGTCATATTCCACCGTTTTCACTACATTCTATTGGTAAGTGAGTCACTCAGAATAGCCCACATTCAAGAGGAGAGGAATGAGGCTGCATTGAAGGGAGCACACTGCAAAGAATGTGTGGATTTATTTTAAAACCACTATATAAGCCCCTTCAGTGCTGAGTTATTGTGATGCCTTATGCATTCCGAAGCCAGACGTGGATGTGATTTTAATTAGCAGTGATGCTAAGCTCTTTTGCTAATGTTACTAAAAAACACAGGCGTCTCTGCATTGTTCCATCCCCAGTAGGTAGCTTAAGATGCTCTATTTAATTCAGTACAATACAGATTTATTAACCACTCTCTCTGTCTGTAGGGCCTGGCTGTTCCCACCTCAAACCACTTCTTAGCTTTATTTGTTCTCATAACAACAGGATAGCTCTTCCTCCTCTGGAGGCCTGGGCATCAGCAAGTTGGATGGCAGTGGAAGGTGGAGAAATGGAATCCTGCTGGGGGCTCAGGAGGCCTGCCCCATGATGCTGCCGTGCACTGCAGATGTCCTTGATAAAGAGAATGAATGGAAGGTATTGGAAGGGAGCTGAAGCTCAACAAATGACCACCTAATGAAAAAGTCAGCAGTGGATCACTTGAGATCTTGAGCACCCTGTACTGTTATTCGTATTTATAAACATGTTTGAAAGATGTTCCCTTCCTTCACTGTAGTGCCAGAAAGCCTTTAACATATTGGGTCGGGTCTAGATTTGTAAGGAAGTATGGCTGAATTGTTATCAGGTGGATACAGTTTACATGTTTAAAGGTTAGTTTTGTTTAACAGTCAGATTCCTATAGCCCAGGGGATGAGGTAGTGGCTACAGTGCAGAATGGTCTCAGGGGGACATGTATGTATAATGCAGTGGCATCTGTTTATCTTGCAGCTGTCTCTCAATGGCAAAAGGGCATACTGCTGTTATTGTCAGTGAGGGGTCAGTAGGTAACAGAGAGAGAGAAATGGTAACAGAAAGTGCTTCCTTAAGTGAAATTAGGGAAGAGAGAGAGAGTGCGCGTGTGTGTGTGTGTGTGTGTGTGTGTGTGTGTGTCTTTGGGGTAGGGGGAGTGGTAAATGCATATTTAGTTAGCAAAAGTGCCAGGCTTACAGTATCTCTAAAATTAATGCTTATAGTGGCCATATAAATAAGTATTATTGTTCTTTTCAGTTTAAATGATGAAACGCTGGGGATCAGCATAAAATAAACCAACTGCATTGCATGTAAGTATCAAGTACATGAGCAGAGACAGCCCCTGGTTTACAAACACCTGACTTAAACATTGTCTGTCCTACAAGTAAATTCCTCATTCTTACTGCTGTGAGAACAATTGTTAGGAGCCAAAAACTTCAGAGCTTTCAAAGAACTGTAATGAGATAGCACAATGCAGGCAAAAAGCCAGTGTTAACGGAGCAAGAAACTTCCCAGTTCTGACATTCACAGCATGACCTAGAGCACGCAGATTCGCCTCTCTGAGTCACTGATTTCTCACCTGCAAAAGAAAGCGGGGTGTGTGTGTTTATGGGAGTAGAGTGGGTGTTGGCTAAGCACAGGAGTCATCTGGGGGGCTTCATACACACATAAAGGGCTCATCCCACCAAGTCTGGCTTTTGAATCCGAATCCTTTGGCGTGAGGGTGGGGGCACCTATTCTGAGAAACTACCTCTCCAGGGGTTGCAGTCACACCGCCCTTGGCAATCAGTGTCTGGGAACCAGGGACCTAATCATCTCTAAGGTGCCTCCAAGATCCAGCATTTAATTCCATTTTAGGACAGGGAAGGAGGAAGACGCTTCAAAAGGTTGGAACAGTTGAAGGAGCGCTGACACGGTAAAGGCCACTTTGCTCACCAGCACCAGGCGCGCTGCCGAAAATTTCCATGCCGTTTTCTCCCAAGACCTTACTCCTACTACGTGGAGACATATTTGAATTAAAAAAAGCCCTCTTTTAAAAGTCAAAATTCTGAGCCAGCTTGAAGGGATTGTCTTTGGCCAAACCTGCATCAATTTGGGCATCAAAATAAATAATGCTACTGATTTATTACAACCTATTGAACAGAATAGCAATTCATGAGTCTATGTTTATATAAATAAGTAAATAAACTGAGGAGAAGGAAAAGCTCTCTTTTATAGTAGAAATCCATCTAATAGGTGTAGAAAAAAATGATAAAGTTAGAAAATCACCATTTGGCCATCATCGTAGTAATCATGGATTCAGCTAAAAATCATCAATGGATGCTGGAACAAATGAGTGAAAGTTTAATGAGGGTCAGAATATTTATATGGCCTCACAGTGTATCCCTATACAATTCTTACTAATTACTGACAAAATACTTACTAACTTTATGAGAAACCTGGCAGAAACCCTCTTCACCTGGTGACAGAAGCTAACAGCACCGCTTGGGTCAAGTGGGCACTGTGTGCCACCTGATAGGATGCACCGAGGACACGGCACTGCTTCCGTGGCGTTCCTGCCAAACACATGTGAAGTGCCCAGTCTCAGGACCAAGAGAGGAGACATAACAAATGAATGCCGTGTGTGGTTGTGTATTGCCTCCCAAACCAGAAAGGAAAGGGAGTAAAGGAAAGATGGCATTGTTGTTGCTATTTCTTTCTTTATTTATTTATTTTCTTTTGAGAGAGATGGAGTCTTGCTCTGTCACCCAGGCTAGAGTGCAGTGGTGCGAACTTGGCTCACTGCCACCTCCACCTCCACCTCCCGGGTTCAAGTGATTCTCCTGCCTCAGCTTCCCAAGTAGCTGGGACTACAGGCATGCACCACCACGCCCGGCTAATTTTTGTATTTCTAGTAGAGACGGGGGTTTCACCATGTTGGCTAGGCTGGTCTCAAACTCCTCACCTCAGGTGATCCACCCACCTCAGCCTCCCAAAGTGCTGGGATTACAGGTGTGAACCACTGAGCCCAGCCTTCTTGTTGTTGTATTTCTATAAAAGATATTATTGGGATAATTAGCAAAAGTTGAGTGGAGGCTGTAGATTAGAGAAGTGTGTTGTGTAAACATTAAGGTACTGATTTTGGCCAAGCATATTGAGGCTATGCAGGAGAGTGCTCTTGTTCTTAGGAGCTTGTCTCAGTCCATTTTCAGTTGCTATCACTGGATGCCAGAGACTAGGTAATTCATAAAGAAAAGAAATGTATTTCTCATAGTCCTGGAGGTTGGGAATTCCAAGGTGTAGGGGCCACATGTGGTGAGGGCCTTCTTGCTGGTGGGGACTCTCTGCAGAGTCTGGAACTGGTGCGGGGCATCACATGGCATGGAGGCAAGTGCATGCAAGTGTCAGCCCAAGTCTGTCTTCCTCTCTTTATAAAGCTACCAGTCCCATCATGGGGGCCCTGCCCTGATGACTTTATCTGATCCTAATTACCTAGACTCCACCTCCAATCAACATATGAATTTTAATTGGATTTCTTACCCTCTTAATACCATCACAATGGCAACTAAATTTCAACATATAAATTGGGGGACGGGAGGCACATTCAAACCATAGCAGAGATGCACACTGAAGTATTTGGGGATATACTTGCAACTTAGTTCTGAATGGTTCCGAAAAATAAATATGCATGTGTACGTATGAGTGTGTATGCGTGAAAAGAGAGAATAACACTGATATATTTTAAAAGATAGTATCTAGAAAATCTCTTTTGTAACTTTTCCATAAGTGTGAAATTATTCTTTTTTTAAGGTTAGAAAAAAACTTTAAAATCAAATACCCTTAGGTTGGGTTTTGGGTCATCAATCATTTATATCTTACTGCGAATTAGTCTGATCAGATTCCTTCCATTTTAATGAGATCTTGAAACAATTTTGGGGTTAGAATAGTCAGGCAAAATAGCGGTGCTACCATGGAAAACCTAAAAATCATAAAAATACACAGAAGTGAAGGACAAGGACCCAAGGAAGAAGGTAGAAGAGAAATTCAGAAAATGAGGCAAGAGTGAGTAGTAGTCCTCAAATTTGCCTGGAGCTGAGAAGACATCAGCCTGACTTCCCTTTCTCAGTCATGCTCTTCTCAAACTGGGCTACAAATAAAAATCAGCCGGGGTGCCTAAACCCACCTCTGCACAGTTAAATCAGAACGCTGGTGGGGAGACTGAGCGTCGGTGAGTTTTGGAAGCACCCAGGTGACTCCAATGTGCAGCCACAATGGAGCGCCTCTGAGCTGCCCCATGGAGTCAAAGGGCACTTGCTCAACCAACTAGGACGGCTTCCCATTGGGCCTTCCTACTGCTAAATGCCTGTGGTTAGTTTATTAAGATAATGTAATACATTAAATGCCTGTCCCCCTCTGACTCAATCTTCACAGGATCACCAGGCTGTTCTTTCTAACGCATAGGTCTAATCATGCCAGTCTCCTATTCAGAAACCTTTCCTGGATTTCTGATGTCCTGGTCCTGTCATATGAGGCTTCCCACACTATTCTTCTCTTTAAACTTCCACAGTTTTATTTTCACTGTTTTCGGTGACACTATATTGTCCTCAGCTCCCCAGCCCCGACATACGCCTTCTCCTGCCTCTGTACCAACATCCACCTTGCCCCATCACCTGGCAAGTCTCTCCTTCCTGCTTCTAATCTTAGACCCTCGAAATCTTCTCATCTTTTCATATCAAATGCCACTTCCTCCATGAAGTTCCCCTGGATTATTCCAGTTGGATTGAACGTCCTTTCCAGCACTTTTTGTACCTCTACAATAGTAAACCATTATAATCTGCTTTGTTTTATTGCTATTTGTTTATAAGGCTGCTTCATCCAGTAAATCATAAAATTACCCAAAGGTGAGGATGGAGCCTAGAATGATGCAAAGGGCTAGAGCTTTGGAAGGTGGTTGTGGTGGGTTTAAAAATGTCTTCACAAATTCTTTGACACGCCTTCCTTCAACACGTAGAGCTTAATTCTCTCCTATGCCCATTTGAGTGTGCACTGGACTTAGTGACTCACATTTGTTTGTTTGTTTGTTTGTTTTTGAGACAGAATCTTTCTCTTTCGCCCAGACTGGAGTGCAGTAGTGTGATCTCGGCTCACTGCAACCTCCGCCTCCTGGGTTCAAGCGATTCTCCTGCCTCAGCCTCCCGAGTAGCTGGGATTACAGGTGCCCACCACCACACCCGGCTAATCTTTGCACTTTTAGTAGAGACGGGGTTTCCCCATGTTGGCCAGGCTGGTCTCAAACTCCTGACCTCAGGTGATCCACCCTCCTCAGCCTCCCAAGGTGCTAGGATTATAGGCGTGAGCTACCAAGTGCCCGGCCTTGGTGATTCATTTCTAACAAATAGAATAAGGCAGAAGTGACGGTGTGACTTTTAGACTAGCTCATAAAAAGGATGGCAACTTCCTCCTTGCCTTCTCTCCCTTGATGAGTGGATGTAGGCGATTCCAGCTGCCATGTCATGAGGACACCCAGGCTGCCCATGAAGAGGCCCTGTGGTCTCTGGCCAACAGGCAGAAGTGAGCCGTCCTGCCGTGAAGCTTTCAGCCTCAGTCAAGCCTTTACTCCTGTAAGGCTGGGACTCTGTGAATGAGGCACCAGGCCATTTTCTGGGGGAAGACCTTATAAGTATTGGCCCCATTAAGTTCCATTAAATGAGATTATTCACAAATGTGACATTTCAGGAAAGGCCTTGCTTGTATATTTGATTTTCCTAATTATATTCTGATTTTTTTAAAAGACAGATTTTTACTGAACATATACAAACAAGCATATTGATGTGAAAAGTGAGGACACTTAAGAATTTCTGATTTCAGAGGAATCGGTGAGAATCAAATAATATTTTACAATGTTACATTTCAGTATAAAAGAGCAGAGTCAGGTCAGGCGCTGTGGCTCATGCTTGTAATCCCAGCACTTTGGGAGGCTGAGGCGGGTGGATTGCTTGAGGTCAGGAGTTCGAGACCAGCCTGACCAACAGAGTGAAACCCCGTCTCTACTAAAAATACAAAAATTAGCCAAGCTTGGTGGCAGGCGCCTGTAGTCCCAGCTACTCGGGAGGCTGAGGCAGGAGAATTGCTTGAACCGGAAGGCAGAGGTTGCAGTGAGCCAAGAGCCCACCACTGCACTCTAGCCGGGCAACAAAGCGAGACTCCATCTCAAAAAACAAAACAAAACAAAAATGAAAAGAAAGAGCAGAGTCTACTAAATCATTACGGATTACAGAGAGTTTAAGAAGAAAAAGAAAGTGCTTGTTTGCTTTTAAATATGGAAAAGAGAACATTTAAACATCAACAGTATTCTCTACCAATAAATGCAATAAGATTTTCCTCATCAGTTTATTCAGTCCAATATAAGTATTTCTGTTCCACCGGATCTTGAGTTAGCAATCTCATGAGCCCGTATGCTCTTGAAATGAAAATAGTTCTGTAAATCCTGACCCAGCCCACTGGTATGGTCTGAGAGTGTCTCAGAATGCATCAGAAGCCTGAACCCAAGCTCTATTCTTTGAGGTGTCAATAGTTTGAAGTTTATGGTACAGTCCTTTTCTGTGGGGCTTTGAGGTGGTTCTTTGTTGGAGACACAAACTCCGACCTGTAGCTGATAGCAGAATCTTCAGGCAAGCATCAGAGTAAATAGTAAAAACAACAAACAGAAACAAAAACAACAACAACAACAAAAAAACAAACGTATCTTAAATGATAGAGAAAATGGAAAATGTCTGTGGTTCATTTATTAAAATAATTTTCTAACGTAAAGGTCTAATGAGAGTTAATAATAAGAATAATGTAACCGACAGAGACATTTGAGTGCTTCTGTGGCACACATAACAAGATGATAAAGCCATTCTGAGATAAACTTTCAGACAATATATCTCTAAGAATAATGATTAGGCCTATTTTCAGAGAAGTCAGTGAATGTTACATCTGATTTGTAAAATAGGAGAACATAATTTTAGAGAGGAAAAACCTTGAGATATAATAACCGAGACATAATATAATAATATACTAAGATTACAGCAAGCATATACTAAGAAAATATCAAGAATAAAAAGAGATTCAGTAAATCTGGCATCGGTCCTAGACATCTGTATTTTTATATAACTCCATAAGTAAGTCTGAGGTGCATCCCCAATTGAAAATCAGGCCAGGCGCAGTGGCTCACGCTTGTAATCCCAGCACTTTGGGAGGCTGAGATGGGCGGATCACTTGAGGTCAGGAGTTTGAGACCAGCCTGGCTAACATGGTGAAACCCCGTCTCTATTAAAAATACAAAAATTAGCCGGGCATGGTGGCACCAGGCTGTAATCCCAGCTGCTAGGGAGGCTGAGTTAGGAGAATCGCTTGAACCTGGGAGGCGGAGCTTGCAGTGAGCCAAGATCACCCCACTGCACTCCAGCCTGGGCGACAGAGCGAGACTCTGTCTCAAAAAAAAAAAAAAAAAAAGAAAGAAAGAAAAAAAGAAAATCAGTGGCATAAAATATATTAAAGTCAAATTAAAGAATTAAGTGTGTGATGAAGTTCATATTTTAAATAATCATGGAAATTATGACAAATAGCATACAGTTGTTGTCTAGTATCATCAGGCAAAGCAACACAAAGATTCTGGTGAATATGGAAAAAATCCACAGAGTTTAGGTCAAAGTTTCCTCTGACGTTAAAACATAGAATGCGAGGTCACTGACAAATCTCCAGGGACTTTCCAAAATCATATAATTTCTGAAATCATTATATTAATAAAATATTTTAACTACCCAAATTTAACTGAACGTCTCTTCTGATTTGACAACTTTTCCCATGAAACTTTATAATAGTAACATATCAAAAACACTAATTATCTCTAGTACCTCTCTTCTTATAAAGTGAAAAAACAAATATTTGCAATTTTCCAGGGACCCTCTGGGAATCTCAAAATGGATTTTGATGTAAAAGATATCCTGAAATATTCTTTTTTCACCTATGTGTTTCTATGTTTGGATTTGATTCTGAGATGGCAAAAATCAAAAAGTTGTCAGAGGAGATTTGGACATTTGATTAACATATGATTGTGGGTGCCTGAAAATGATATTTAGTTATCTATTTAATCAAAATCGCATTTTTTTAAATGTAGAAAGTAACATGATTGTAAAGAATATGTAAGTTCTTTTATAACTTGATACTTTTTTCTTGAATAATCAAGGATGTAACAAAGCTAACATAAAGAAGCTTTGCTATTAGGCAGATTACACAGAAAGTGAGGAATAACATTTCATTTTGTTGCCAAAGGAATTAATGAGTAAATCAAGAAAGCACTTCCACTAAAGTAGACCAGACTTCACTAAAATGTTTACACATTTCATAGCTTCTTTTAAGAATCAGGTATTGCAAACCAAGGCAAGTAAAATTCACCTGCCAAGTGTCCTTCACTATGCTCCTTCATATTCTGGGACCATCTGACACTTTAGGAGAGATTCCAGGGTTCCACGAGGTCAAAACTAACTTCATAATAACTATATGAAGATGTTATGTCTGTTAACATGCAGTGTGTTCCACCCTATCTTCAAATGAATTGAAGTATTTTAAAGTTTCCTCAGTTTTAATTTCTAACTCAGTAAGTATTGGTAGTTATCATCCACAATGAGCTTTGGGCTTCTGCTTAAAATAATTTTAACAGTGTAAAGGGGTCCTGAGACCAAAAGTTTGAAAGCTACTGCTCTAAATCAACTGCCTTTACATGGTTCTGTGTTCTCAATAGGTAAATCCAGAAACCAAGGGGGACAATTAGGAGTTGCCCCACTTCCCATCAGTACTACTGACCCACTTGTGAAATTAGTGTTTCCCATTTCTATAACTCTCAACTTTATGGGTTTAGAGGTTCTGGTTTTCAGACCAAAAAAAATGCTTCCACCAGGAGACCCAGGAGGGCTCCCATTAAATGTTAGCTATGGCTGTCAGTGGTCACGTTTGACTCCTTGTGCCAACAGTAAGCAAGGAGAGGAGCCAGTATCCCGGCTCTATTATAAGGAGGAGATAGAGCTGCCATTACCCAATGGGAGCAATTTTGGTAATGAATGGAAGTGCAGCAGTCATGGCTATGAAGCTCAGGCCCCTCCGAGATCAAAGTCTGGTCACCACATCAGGCCAGCCACATGGACCAACAAAGTTACCACCTGTGGACAAGGGGATCTGGAATGGTACTTGAGGAGCAGCTGATGAATGTCAGTTGCAACCTCTATATGAGCTGCAGTGGTGAGGCTGTAGTTCCTCCATTTCCTTTTTCTTGTAAGTTTCTCCAAGAGAAATGACCAACCGAGATCCTGGAGGAAATGTTCTCAGAACTTAATCTACAAAGCAAATGGATCCAAGTGGCACAAAGTAGAGGCTGCCATGGTGCCCCTCCGGTGCCCTCTTTAGGGATGAGGCACTAAATCTCCGAATTGTTGATGGCCTCCCTACGAAATGGGGACTCTGGCTGAATCCTTCTTCAAGAATTACCCTCAACCCAAGATAGCAGTTCTTGATCCAGCCCAGGATCATGACCTCTTCCTGGAAGCAACCTGGTAAGGAGGGTTATGAATGCCCAGTCCCGTTGCCTCAAGCCAGGGCAACTCTAAAAGCCCATTCTGGCTTCGGTGATCCCCTATGACAGAATGAGAACTTTGTTGTGGCTAGAACACAGTTCAAATTCTCCCTCAGCCCAGTGCTATGTCTTTACTTCCTTGCAGGAATTGAACCTGAGAACACCACCCAGTAAACTTCCCCACACAAATTTTTTATCTCGAATTGTTTTTCCTGAGGACTTGATTTAAAGTAACTCTTATTCCCTATCCTGTTCCATTTAAATTCTACACATGTTTCAAAATTATACATTTGACTTAAAATTTACATAGATCAATATGTCCTAAAATTAGGATCTGGGGAAGCATAAGGAAAAATTAAAAAATTGTCTGTGTTAAGGTAAATTTGGGAAATGCTTGGTTAATTAAAAGCAAATTTCTTTACAATGGAACTTCTCAGGTCTTTAAATATACTGATTGGAGAGTAAATCTCCAAGAAGAGTCCCCTATAGTAAACAAATTCTTTCCAAAGTTTTCTGGACAATCGATTGAAAATTTTTCTTTCATTGACTTATTTTTGTTGTGTACCTATTAACATCTCCTAGAAGCATTTCCTAGAGGGCACGGTTTGGGAAATACTAGTCCACATTTGTAGAACTTAATTATCAAATTGTTTGGCATCTTTAAAAATTAAAATGGTTTTGGAGGATGCCCTTTATACGTGTAAGTCACTTATAAAAGCTGTTCAAGGAAATTAGAGCTGATGCCTACATTCGCTCTCAACAAATTAATCAGTAACAGATAGAGATATTGAAAAATCAATCCACTAAATTCTCTGAACTGCCTCAAAATTGGAGTCATTATTTTGAAAAGCTAGCCCCACCAGGACTTTAACTGTAAGAGCATAGAAAGACGTCCCCTGAGAATAATTGTACTGAGCCAGTTGAGGGGGTTCATTCATTAATTCATGAAGGCCCCACGCATCCTTGGCCCCCAGGTGCCCTTTAGTAAAAGAAACTCCAACAGGCTTCTTCCTACATCAGTTGCTGTGGCTCTTGCCAAGTGAATTGAGTGGCACCATCCTGATGACTTCATCCCAAATGATGAGCCCATGAATTGACTAAATATAAGAAAGGCTAAACACCATGCCCTAGCAGGTTGGCATGAATCTCTTCCCAGTTGAGGCACTTCATTTGGATGGTGGCCACCTCACTCACTCAAATTCTCTATTTTAGGAAGTATAAATGCCAGGGCAGATCTCTCAAGCTGAGGTTGTAACCCAAACAACGCTGAGCATTCGTTCTTAGGGTTTTGTTCTGGTTTCCTACTAAATTTGTTGTATTTCTTTGTCTTAGCAGCACTTGGATCCAGATTAAGCAGGCAGTTAGGGAGATGGCTTTTCTTGTTACCCCACCAATCCTGTGCATCTTTGTATAAATTCCTTATACCAAAGGATAAGGATGTGCTTTGCAAGCATAAAAGAGTGATTTCTATTAACAGTGAAGTTGCAAGAGGCTCTCAGGGGAAGTAAGAACTAGATTAACATGTCACCCAGTGCAGCAAGGTGGGAATATCTACATCTTAGTGTGAAAAGATAGTAGGTTTACAGCAGAGGAGCAGGTCATTAAGCTCTATATTTTGGTCTCAGGATCCAGGTGAGTTGCCCATCAAGGATGAGGCTTTGAGGCAGTGACAGAGGCCATTTCACAGGTTTTGGAGAAGTGTCCAGGTAAGGGTAAGTAGGCTGCTTCTCACGGCTCAAAGTGAAGTCTGTTGGGCAAGGAATTGACTCTGGTCCGAGATCACACTGCTCCAGCTGGATAAGGAAACTTTGACTCCTTTCAGGATGTACTATTTCCTGGTGATTTTTCTTCTTGTAGAGAGTTGCAGAACAAGATCAGAAACTGATTAACTCCAGAACTTAAGTGGAAGCTGAGTTCCTAGACACAACAAATGTCTACAGCCAATGTTATAGCCCTGATTGTCATAAACAAAGATTGTAAAAACTAGAGTGATATCTAGGAAGGCTTACATGAGCTCGTGATTAGAAGATCCACAACATAGCTGGAGTCACTTCAGATAACTCCGCACCATCCCTCTCATTTCCATTGGATGCAAGTATAGATTCATCCAAGGTACTACTTACTATGGAGTAAGTATAGATTCATCCAGGGTACTACGTAAACTCCAGACCAGGGAAGAGAAAAACTATATTCAGAATTCATTGCAGGACTGTTGACAGAGATAGATTACCAGATTTGTTGGTGGAGGATGGTGGTGGGAGCATGGAGGGAGGATATGTAGATCTGGTCGTTAAGATCACGTGATTGAGTAGAGTGACAGCATGGTAGGATGGAGCTGCTTTTAAAGATCTAATGTCAACTGCTAAGGTGGGCTTTAATGTGTGCTTATCTGGCTGATGACAACAAGGACCCAGCTCTGTCCCATACTGCACAGCATGAAGGAGCCAGGCTGCTGTTGGCTTAACGTAGGGTAACACTTCTCAAATTGGAGTTCCTGGTCATTAAAGGCAATAGTTTAGATAACTCTTAAAAATTCTGGAGGACTCCCAAAAAGTTTTTGTTTATGTGGGTGATATCTAGAAAAAATTAAAATATTTATTAATTCATTTAGTAAATGATAATAGTCCTTGGGGAAAGGGCCCTCAGCAGATATCAAATAATAATATTATGTATTTAATAAATTAATTTGATATCTTCTGCAGCTATCAAATAATAATAATATTATGGCGAAGAGTTATCTGAAGTAACTCCAGCTATGTTGGGGATCTTCTAATCATGGGCTCATCCAGGCCTTCCCAGATATCACTCTAGTTTGCACAATCTTTGTTTATGCCAATTAGGGCCATGACATTGACTGTAGACTCTTGGTGTGTCTAGGAATTCAGCTTCCACTTAAGTTGTATCTATTGATATTCCCACATTAGCAATTAAAACTAAGGGAAATTAAAATATTTATTAATTACATTAATTAACATGTAGTAATTTATTTAATTTATTAATTGATTTATTAAATATGTAATATTATTTGATATCTGCTGAGGTTATCAAATAATGGATGAATAATTTAATAATAATAAAAGTCCATTATATGTTATAATAAATAACATATTTTACCAAAAAACCCCTGAATTTTTACTAAATCAAAAACTTGGTAAGAATGACAGTGTTCTATATTTTTACAAATCTCTTTAATGTGTGGCTTGAATCAAAGACACCTGGATTCTCATATTTGCTTCTGCATTCAATTTGTGAAATATGTTGGTTAGTTGAAGTATACGAGGAAAATCTGGCCTCACGTAGATATGTAGTAGGGTAGAAATAAGAGTATTTTAAAAGCCTTTTCAGATAATTGTGGATATTTCTTAACACTTCTTCAAAATTTGACAAATGATAGTTTCTTAAAAGTTAATTACAACACAGAGTCTGAAACCATGCCAATAAACTTCTCATACTCTGTTACATTAAAATCCGTTTGTCTATCCTGCACTTTGAATAGATCTTTTACTATGCATGGTTTTGTAAAAATATGCATTGGTCAACAGGAAAATATTGGTTTACTGAGTTACATAAATCTTCCAAATAGTGACACATTTCCTTATAGTATATAAAAAAGATAAATTCATTAATATCCCTATCATCTTATCAGAAAAATTTTTAAATATTTAGAAACTATTAAACTTATGGATATAAGTTTTCTAATTTTTACTTGAAAGCTTGCATTTTATCATTTGCTAAAAATATTGCGAGTTATTTTCCCTAAACTATTGGGTTCACTTAACGCATCTCTGGGAAAGCTGTGTGCCAAACACCTAAGTCTGAGCAACCATCATGTGTGTTAGTCGTTCTTAAGAGTAAATATGGTATTCAATGAAAAATAGCAGCTGGTTTAGCTCTGTAACTCAATCTCATAAGTTATTGTCCTCAAGACAATATCTTACTTTAGTATGCAGCAGAAGTGCTTTGCATGTAATTCCCATTTTGTCGCTTAGAATATTATAAAGTTGTATATTTTTTTTTGCTTCATCATGGACATTAAATGAAATTGGCTTTTTTTTTTTTTTTTTTAAGATGGAGTCTTGACCTGTCGCCCAGGCTGGAGTGCAGTGGGGCTATCACGGCTCACTGCAACCTCCGCCTCCCAGGTTCAAGAGATTCTCTTGCCTCAGCCTCCCTAGTAGCTGGGATTACAGGCGGGTGCCACTAAGCCCGGCTAATTTTTGTATTTTTAATAGAGGCGGGGTTTCACCATGTTGGTCAGGCTGCTCTCGAACACCTGACCTCGTGATCCTTCAGCCTCAGCCTCCCAAAGTGCTGAGATGGCTTTTTTTTTTTCTTTGCAGAAAATGCATGATGATGAAGAACATAATGCCTTCTGCAACAGTTTGGTGCTGTGTTCAGATGCCAGCAGTTTCACCCATTGCTATGGTCTGAATGTTGGTGTCCCCCCAAAATTCATATGTTGAAACCTAATACTCCATGTGATAGTATTAAAGAGTTGGGGACTTCAGAAAATCAGTAAGCCATAAGAACTGCCCACTTTATGAATAGAATTCATATTCACCACCCTTATAAAAGAGGTTGAAGAGAGCTGCTTTGCCCCTTCTGCCATGGGAGGGCACAGCTCAAAGTTTCCGTCCTTGGGGAATGGGCCCTCAGCAGACGTGGACTCTGCCAAACCATTCATCTTGTCCTTCAGATTAACTGCAAGCAATTGTGAGCCATACATTTCTGTTGTTTATAAATTACTTGATCTAAGGTATTTTGTTATAGCAACCTGAACAAACTAAAACACCCACTATTGCTTTTGCACCCTCAGTGCAAATGTCAACAGAATGAAAAAGGCAAATAACATCTTGGTTTTATTGCAAACCACGTAGACCCCAGTAACAGGACTCTGGAACCCCAAGGGATCCACAGACCACACTTTGAGAACCACTTATCTAAGGATACTTTGAGGTTTCCTGAGAATTTATAAATTTTGTGTAATCATCTTTATGATAAACTAGAATACGTGTGTACAAACACACTGTAGGCCACCTCCCAGTTTGAACAGTGCCACATGCCTAAAGGCCCACATGACACAGTGTCTGGCTCTGTGGGCATCACATTTGGAGGCAGTGCAGATAGGAGAGTGCACGGGAGTACAAGGAGACTGAACTGACAAGAAACTGGGCTGTGGCCATCCAGACCACATTCATGGACGAGGAGGAGCTTATTTCACGGCTCCCAACTTATTAGCAGTAGGGAAATTTGAAAATATTCGATTAAAATTTTTTCCATTTCTAAGTCCAGATATCTAATGGAATTAGATGCCCATTTTATGTGCCCATTTTAGCTATTTTAGATAATTTAGATAAATTAGATAATTGGATGCCCAATTTAAATAATGTTGTAACATAGTCCTTACCTGCAGATGGCCAGACAGCTGATGGAATTAGAAAGAAGCACCTCATTAAAATTGGTAGTTGAGATCAGAACTATGAGTTCTGATTATCCCAAACTGAGAAACAAAGTCTTTTAACAATATAATTTTAGGTTAGATGTGGTGGTTCACGCCTGTAATCCCAGCATTTTGGGGAGGCCAAAGTGGGAGGATAGCTTGAGCCCAGGACTTCCAGAACAGGGCTGTAGTGAGAGCCCATCTCTACAAAAAAATTTTAAAAATTAGCTGAGTGTGGTGGCATGTGCCTGTAGTCCTAGCTACTCCAGAGGCTGAGGCAGGAGGATCACTTGAGCTCAGGAGTTCAAGGCTGCAGTGGACTATGATTATATATATATATATATATATACACACACACACATATAAATATGATTTTATATACAGCATTCTCTGTATAAGTGTTACTAAATTTAAAATGTGGAAATACAATCAGTAAAAAACTAACATTAAGAACTTTCTACTGTTTCAACACTGGCAATTTGCTTTCCACAAGACATTGCCACATTAAATTAATGTTGCTGCTTTTATTTTGATCAGTGTTGTAGTTTGTTTGTATTTAATCTAGAAAGTTTATTTGAACTTTACAACTGAACAAAAACCATAGCATATACTTTTTTACTTGTACTGTGAGATTATAATAAAAATAATTTAAGTCCACACTGGTAATCCGTGAGAATTATTGGCCCTCTAGAATGAGTGCACCTAGGACTCTGACGATATAGAGAATGAGAAGGTTGCTAATGGCAAGAATGAGAACAGCATGGTGGCTGGTAGGCATTTTGTGGGCCAGAATGCTCCCTGACAGTGCCCCAAGGGTTTTTCTGTTTCACTGATAACAAATATTAGACAGATGGGAAGGGCCCCTGCAGATTCAAAGGCACAGCTCACAGTCAGCAATGCTCTTGGGAGGAGTTGGAGACAGGCAAGCAAAGGCAGCCACTGTTACCAGGAGAAGCCAAGTGGGGTGGTGTTCCAGGGGCTTGAGAGCAGTGACCAATGTGTGGTGGTGTCCCTCTTATAGGTGGATGACTCAGATCCAGCAGGCCGACCCTTCACCAAGAGCCAGGGCAAGAATTCAAGCAGAACCTGCATATCATATGCCTATATTTAACAGTTCTAAATCACAAAGAGTTGAACAACATGCTTTCTATCCTCCTTCCTTGACAAACGTGTCTTCATAATGATTAGATAGAAAAATACGAGTAAAATTCAAAGTTTCTAATTGACTGAAAGCTGACAAAATGTCAACGATGACTGAACATAATTATTATCGCATATACTGGGAGTTCTGTTGATGGGCCTGTGGTGTTTGAATGAATAATCAATGAAGATATTAATAATTCATAAATTATATGCTTTTTAAATAACATTTATTTTTTCCTTTATTCTGGCAAAATCAGTAACTATGTCATTATACTCAAGATTTTCATGTAATTTGTGTTCTAGGGAAAGTAATGATCTAAAGCTTCATTTATAATATGATATACTATATAGCATATGATATGATATATAAATATGATATGATATAGGATACGATGTAATAGCCAACTAATAAATGTGGCTGCTTTAATTTAAATTATAGAAAATTTAAAATTCAGTTCCCCAGTTGTACCAGTCACCTTTCAGATACTCAGTAGTCACAAGTGGCTAGTGGTTACCATAATGGACAGTGTAGATATAGAGCATTTTCATCATTGCTTAAAGTTCTACAGTCATGCACCAAATAATGATGCTTCAGTCAATGACAGACCACATATACAATGGTGGTCCCATCGGATTCTAATAGAGCTGAAAAATTCCTATTACCTGGTGATAGTGTAGCCATGGTAACATCATAGTGCAATGCATTACTTACATGTATGTGGTTATGCTGCGGTAAACAAATTGACTGCTCTGCCAGTTGTATAATAAAAGTATAGCACATCCAGTTATGTATAGCACATAATACTTGACAATAAATGGCAATGGTACTGATTTATGTATCTAATATACTTTTTGCTGTTATTTTAGTGTACTCTTTCTACTTATGAAAAAAAGTTAGCTGGAAAACATCCTCAGGCAGGTCCTCCAGGAAGGATTCGAGAAGAGGGCATTGTTATCAGAGGAGATGAGAGCTCCATGCTTGTTATTGCCCCTGAAGACCTTCCAGTGGGACAGGAGGGGAGGCAGAAGACAGTGATACTGATGATTCTGACCCGTGTAGGCCTAGGCTAATGTGTGTATTTGTGTCTTCATTTTTAACAAAAAAGTTTAAGAAGTAAAAATTAAAAATTTCAAAAATAGAGAAAAGCTTATAAAGTAAGGATATAAAGAAATAAAATATTTTTGTTCCGCTATACAATGTTTGTGTTTTAAGCCAAGTGTCATTACTAAATAGTCAAAAAGTTTTTAAAAAATTTAAAAGTTTATAAAGTAAAAGAGAGTAAGTGACATGGATGAAATTGGAAATCATCATTCTCAGTAAACTATCTCAAGAACAAAAAACCAAACACCACATATTCTCACTCATAGGTGGGAATTGAACAATGAGAACACATGGACACAGGAAGGGGAACATCACAATTCGGGGACTGTTGTGGGGTGGGGGGAGGGGGGAGGGATAGCATTAGGAGATATACCTAATGCTAGATGACGAGTTAGTGGGTGCAGTGCACCAGCATGGCACATGTATACATATGTAACTTACCTGCACATTGTGCACATGTACCATAAAACCTAAAGTATAATAATAATAATAATAATAATAATAATAATAAAACTTAAAAAAAAAGAAAATATCAAAATATTAAAAAAAAAGAGAGTAAGTTAAGGTTAATTTGTTACTGAAGAAATAAAACTATTTTAAAATAAATTTAGTGTCTTCTAATGGATAGTATTTATACAGCGTACAGTAGAATACAGTAATGCCCTAGGTCTTCACACTCACTCACCACTCACTCACTGACTCACCCAGAGATATTTCCAAGCCTGCAAGCTCAATTCATGGTAAGTGCCTTATACAGGTGGACTTTAAAAAAATCTTTTATATTGTATACCTACTGTAGCATTTCTGCATTTAGGTATGTTTAGATACATAAATATCATTGTGTTACATTGCCTACATTGTTCAGTATAGTAACATGCTGTGCAGGTTGGCAGCCTAGGAGCAATATGCTATACCATATTGTCCAGGTGTGCAGTAGACTACACTCAAGGTTTATGTAAGTACACTCCATGATGTTTGTGCAATGATGAAATTGCCTCACAATGCATTTCTTAGGACATATCTGTCACAAAGCAACATATAACTGTATTAAATTGCACTGATCTAAAGGACTAAAAATTAAAATATAATTGCATTGAAATTATACCAAATTGCATATATTTAATAAAAATATAATTGCGGTAAATATAAAAGATAAAAAACTAAAATTATTTATATATATATTTTCCACAAGTTTTTCTAAAATTTTCAAAATGATTGTTTAGTGACACAATCTAAATGATAGTGAATGAATACCAGTGTTTTAATAAAATATTTAAATAAAGCTGAAAAACCTTTTATTTAATTTGTAAGTTTTAATTAAATATTATTAAATTTTTATACAATTAAAACTATTTGCAGTTTTCATGTTCAATGTCCATCTAGTTGCCAATGTAAAGAACCATTATCAAACTTCCATATATACACACACACATTTAACAGTGATGTGAAATGTTTAATATTGCAAAATGTTCCCCATGCATCTTGTGCAATTGTTTTGAATAGTGCACTAATTTGTGAGAATCTTTGAAACTATGAATTGGCACACAAAAAGAAGAAAGAAAATGTATATTTAGCACTACTGGAAATTGATACTTCATTATACAAAATGCTCAAATGGAGGGATTTCACAAGTTAATCAATGTGTCTTTTCTCTTATATGGGCACTTCTGCCATTAAAAATGTTCCCCACATATCAAAGCAGTGAGTCTTATGACTTATCTATCTTATCTTATGATAAGACTCAATGGTAGCAGTAGCACAGCCCACACACCTTCCCATCATCTGAACACGGTGTCCTTTTGTACCATCATCTGAACACGGTGTCCTTTTGTTTCAAGAACTTAGGGCAAGGGTTGTAAAGACACACTTCCCTGCGTGAGCTGTTGGGTGGATGTTAGGGTTGTGGGTTACACTACACCAATAACAGGCAGCCATGTGTTTCTTTATAAATATGTTTTGCTGTGTGTTTGTGTTTACTTGGAGCCCACTAAAGCACAGGCCTAGGGTGGAAACCCTTCTTGCGAGGACCAATGTCATCTCTGTGTCAGGTAATTGGGATAGAAGTCTAGGTTTTTCAGGCTGGGCGCAGTGGCTCACGCCTGTAATCCCAGCACTTTGGGAGGCTGAGGCGGGTGGATCACGAAGGCAGGAGATCGAGACTATCCTGGCTAACACAGTGAAACCCCATCTCTACTAAAAATACAAAAAAAAAATTAGCCAAGTGTGGTGGTGCGTGCCTGTAATCCCAGCTACTCGGGAGGTTGAGGCAGGAGAATGGCGTGAACCCCAGAGGCGGAGCTTGCAGTGAGCCGAGACTGTGCCACTGCACTCCAGCCTGGGTGACAAAGCGAGACTCTGTCTCAAAAAAAAAAAGAAGACTGGGTTTTTCATCTCACAGTATGCTACTGACAATTTTCAGTCTTTTTTCTTCTGGTTCCTTACACTCAGGCCCTGCTTCTCCAGAAAAGTTGGTGCCTAAGCAATGGACACAATGGTTGGAGTATCTGAAGTTTCAAAATTTATTTATTCAATTATTTAAAAAATATTTGTATAGGGCTTACTAACAACTATATACTTTAAATGTGTTAATTCACTTAATTCCCATAATAACTTTGTGAAGTATGCACTATTGTTATTTAATTTCATATGTCAGTAAACTGAGGCACAAAAAGATTAAATAACACACCCAAGATCAATCAGCTTGTATGTGGAGAAGCCAAGCTTCCAATCCAGGCAGTCCTGCTCTACAGTTCATCATCTTAGCCACACTGTCAATTTGTTCCTCTTTTTACAAAGATTATTTCTTTCCCATTCAAAAATATATTTTTAAATTTTGATAGTTAATATATTCCTATAGTTTAAACAAGAAGCAAAATGATATAAAAATATGCACCAAGTGCTGAGACAACTTGGTATCCACATGCAAAGGAATAAAATTGGACACCCCTACCTCATACCATATACAAAACTTAACTCCAAACGGATTAACAAGCTAAATGTAAGAGCTCAAACTGTAAAGTTCTTAGAAGAAAACATGGGCAAATCTTCATCACCTCGGATTTGGCAATGGATTCTTAGATATGCCATCCAAAGTATGAGCAACAACAATAAAATCATAGATAAATTGAACTTTGGGAGGCCAAGGTGGGAGGATCACTTGAAGCCAGGAGTTCAAGACCAGCCTGGCCAACGTGATGAAACCCCATCTCTACTAAAAATACAAAAACTAGCCAGGTGTGGTGGCACCCACCTGTAATCCCAGCTATTCAGGAGGCTGAAGTGAGAGAATTGTTTGAACCCAGGAGGCGGAGGTTTCAGTGAGCCAAGATGGAACCACTGCACTCCAGCTTGGGCTACAGAGTGAGACTCCATCTCAAAAAAAAAAAAAAAAAAAAATTAAACTTTTATGTATCACAAAACATTATGGAGAAAGTGAAAAGATATTGATGAAAGAAGAAAATTTCAGTTAAACAGGAGGAATAAATTCAAGAGATTTATTCCACATCCTGGTGACTACAGTTAATAACAATATATTATATATCTGAAAATTGCTAAGAGAGTACATTTTAAGTGTTTTCACCACAAAAATGATAAGTATGGAAGGTAATGCATATGTTAAGCAGCTGGATTTAGCCATTTCACAATGTATACATATGTTAAAAGCATGTTGTACGCCATAAATATATACGATTTTTAAAATTTGTCAATGAAAAAAAAAAGGCATGCTGAAAGTTAAAAATGAAAGTGAAAAGTCAACCTATAGAATGGGAGAAAATACTTGCAAATTATATATCTGATAAGGGCCTAATATCTAGAATATACAAAGAATGCATAAAACTCAACAACAAAAAGATTTTTAAAAATCCAGTTTTGAAAATGGGAAAATGACTTAAATTGACATTTCTTCCAAGAAGATATACCAATGGCCAACATGCACATGAAAAGATGCTCAACATCATTAATCCATAGGGAAGTGCAAATCAAAACCACAATGAGAGACCACTTAACACCCACTAGGATAGTCACAATAAAAAAATTTCTAATTTAAAAAATGTGTTGGCAAGAATATGGAGAAATTGGAACCCTCACACATTACTGATAGGAATATCAAATGGTGCATCCACTGTGGAAGACGATTTGGTTATTCCTCAAAAAGCTAAACAGAATGGCCATGCAATCCAGCAATTCCACTCCTCGATTTGTACCCCAAAGAGCTGCAAGCAAGTGCTGAAACACATACTTACACATGAGTGTTCATAGCAGCACCCTTCTTGATAGCCAAAAGGTGGGCACAATGCAAATGTTCATCAAGTGATGAATGAACAAGCAAAACGTGGTATCTAAGTACCATGGATTATTACTCAGCCATAGAAAGGAATGAAGTACTGACACATGCTACATTGTATGTGAAATTTTAAAATATTATGCGAAGTGAAAAAAGCCAGACACAAAAGGTCACATAGTGTGTGATTCCAGTGATAGGAAATATCCAGAATGGGTAAAGCCACAGAGACAGAAAGCAGGTTAGGAGTTGCCAGGAGCTAGGGGGAAGAGAGAATACGGAGTGACTGTGTAGTGAGTATGAGATTTTCTTCTGGGGTAATGAAAATGTTTACAACTAGATAGTGGTAGTGGTTGTATAACATTGTGAATGTAATAAATGTCACTGAATTAAACACTTTAAAATGGTTAATTGTATGTTACATGAATTTCACCTTTTGTTTTTAAATTATGCATTGAGATATCATGCGCCCACTCCTGTCCCTCATCTTTCACCCTCTCCACATTTCCTTTATCCTTCCAAGGCTGAAGGATGGAAACAGCATTCTGCCTTCAAGGAGAAAGACAGGCAAAACCCCAGCAGACGTGTGTTGCCCCAAGTTTCAGAGCCCACAGAATATATAGAAGAGCACTCAAGATAGGACTCTACTAAACATTTAATATAGAAATAATGCCAATTCTACATTAATTCTTCTACAAAATTGTGGAGAGGAAAATAGTCCCCCACTCATTCTCATTAAGGTCAGCATCACCCTAAAACCAAAACTAAACAAAGACACTGTAAGAAAACTATAGACCAATATCCTTCATGAAAATTGATGCAAAAATTTGAAACAAAATTTTACCAAATAACCAACAATATATACAAAGGACAATACATTATGACCAAGTGAGATTTACACAAGTTGAATAGTACTGGGTTGGTTGAACACTCAAAAATCAACAATGTAATTTGCCATATTAACAAATTAACAACAACAGCAACATATGATCATCTCAATGGATGCAGAAAAGCCATCTGACAAAATCTAAACACATTCCTGATTTTTTTTAAAAAAAAAGCTCTTAGAAAACTAGGAATAGAAAGGAACTTCCTCCACCTGATAGAGGCTGTGTACAAAATACCTAAAGCTAACATCGTATTAAATGCTTTTCCCCTAGTACCAGGGACAAAACAAGGATGTTGGCTCTCCCCATCCCTATTCAACAACATATGGGAGGTTTTATCTGGGGCAATCAGGCAAGACAGAGAGATAAGTTTACCCATATTGGAAAAGGAGAAATAAAACTGTTCTTATTTGCAGGTGACATGATCATTCATGTAGAAAGAATGGAATCTACAAAAAGCTGCTATAACTAATGCATGAGTTTAACAGTGTTGCACAATACAAAATTAATATATGCAAATCTACTTTATTTCTATATTATAGAAATTAAAATTTAAAAATACTGTTTACAATGTCTCAAAATATTTGAAGCACTTAGGAATAGATTTGACAAAAGATGTGCAGGATCCATACCCAGAAAGCCACAAAACACTATTGGGAGACATTAAAGAAAACCTGCATAAATGAGAGAACCTCCACAGGAGGAGGGGAGTCTGGTTCTTTGGTAGAGTGTCTCAGCCTCAATGGGGCTTGCTCAAATGGCCAAATCTGAACTACAGTCGGTCATTTATAAATCAGAAGAAGTATGCAGACAAAGGCTTGGGCAGTGAGCTTAGGCTGACATGTTCTTCCCTTCTGTGTGGCTCATGGGGGATGCCTATAAGCTGATTGCAGAGGTAGATGTATAATGGAAAGAACATGGGCTTTAGGGCCGAGCACACCTAAGTTGAGTCCCATTGCTGCCACTTCAGCTGCTTGACCCTTGGGTAAGTTGCTATCTTCTGAGACTCCATTTCTTTATCACTAAAGGAGTGACTACAGCAATACTGGCAGATTCTGGCCAGAGGCTCACTGATCTCTTCCTGGCATCAAGGAAAGCCACATTTCCCAGTCTCCCTTACAGTTAGTTTGGGACCATATGATTAATTCCAGCTAATATAATCAACTGATGTGACAAATACCAATTTCAGACTTGGTCATAAAACCCCAGTTTGACCAATCATGTTCTTTCTCTCCCTGAGGCCATGGCTGGAAGTGAAAGCTTCTGAGATGGCAGAGCCACGTGATAGAAGGAGCCTGGATCCCTGGGTTACTGCCTGTAAGACAGCTGCTCAGGAGAGCTGCTTGACTCAGTGGACTGTGACATGAACAAGAATTAAATTTTGTGAAGTCACTGAGACTTTGGATTTGTTACAGCAGTTAGCGTAACTATTAACTTACCTTGCAGGGCTGGTCTTGGAATTCTTTACGGCATATCCATCCCGTGGGTCAGTCTCCTCTGCCTTTGAATACGGTCTAGCACATAATAGGTGTTCACATAATTGTGATTACAGTTTTCAGGAGAGCTCCTCCTTCTCTCCAACCTGCTGCTGCCTTCCGTTTAAGATACTGCCAAGTACCAGCATCTCAGATACTTTGACTGCTTAAACCTGTTTGATATCACTTAGGGACAGAGAGTTCAAAATGAGGGCACAAAAAGTGTGAGAGCTAAGATAGAGACAATTTTTACAAAGCTTCAAATGAACAGATAAATGTACAACAATAAAATTTAGGGACTTCCTGTAGTCAGTTGGAAATTTCTGCTCACAGCCTACCACCTTTCTCCCCACTACAACAGCTTTTGCTGCTGGGTGTGGTGGCTCATGCCTACAACCGCAGCTATTCAGGAGACTATGGTGGGAGGACCATTTGAGGCCAGGAGTTTGAGACAAGCCTGGGCAACATAGTGAGCTCCTGCCTCAAAAAAAAAATAAATTAATAAGTATATGGCTACTTTATTTTAAAATAAAATATGTATATTATCTTCCTCAAGTTGTTTAAGCTAATTGACTGCTCTTCACTTACCATTTGAACCATCTATTTTACTCTACAGCATGTTTTCACTTTGACCAAAAATAAAATCATCAGGGGAATAGAAATAATATTAAGGTCATAGAAGTCTCAACAATAAACTAGGTACAGCTGAGAGCAGAGATAAGGAGAGAAGTAGAAACCAGCTTCTTATTCCTCAGCGTATCTCTAGAAACTGCCATCTCTGTATTACTAGCAGCTTATCCAAACCCACAGTGTCAATAAACAGGACGAGGATTCCATCTTTGGATGGCTGGCAAATGGATGAAAAATATGCTCTTGTGTTTTAAAGCGAGTGTCAAAAGTGATATACGAGGGGAGCCCAGAATCCCTTTTCTGTCTCCATGGAGGTATGTGTCAAGTCCTCTCCTAAGTGAGAAGCCAAACTTAAGCCAAACCTCCCTAGGCACACTCCAAGGAAATACCAGGGCCAGAATTAAGGCTGCCCGAGAGGAGGACCTGTAGTAGCCAGGGGCTTACTCAGGAGCAAATCCTTTGCCTTCGTGGGGAAGGAAAGCGATTCACCTAAAAACACTGTAAAACTCTGAACACAAGGATTGATTCACTTTGTCTACCAAACCCTTCATTTTGGGTAGCTTGAAACAGTATAAATTGAGTACCTTTATGCATTCTTACCGAGCTAAGCTTTGTGAAGGATACAAAGGTGACCTCTGTTCCCAAGAAATCAGACATCGCAAACTCAGATGCTTGCAAGAGTAGAGAGGTAACATGACTGAGTGAAGAGACCAGATCCGTCATAAGAAACCTGAGAATGGCCCCTGCCATTCAGCCTCAGAGTCCAGGAGACAGCAGCGACTGAAGCAGCTGGGCACCTGGAGACCCCACGTCTCTTTCAAAAGGTGCAGCCACCACTCAGATCCAGAAGGCTATTTCCATGAAGGCCCAGTATTGCCAGATGTTACGATTTGTGAAGAAAATCCAGAAATAGAGGTTTTTATTCAAAATGGCCCCCTTTTTTTTTTTGAGACAGAGTCTTTCTCTGTCACCCAGGCTGGAGTGCAATGGTGCCATCTCGGCTCACTGCAACCTCCGCCTCCCAGGTTCAAGCAATTCTCCTGCCTCAGCCTCCTGAGTAGCTGGGACTACAGGTGCGTGCCACCACGCCTGGCTAATTTTTTGTATTTTTAGTAAAGACGGGGTTTCACGGTGTTAGCCGGGCTCGTCTCAAACTACTGGCTTCAAATGATCCTCCTGCCGTGGCCTCCCAAAGTGCTGGGATTACAGGTGTGAACCACTGCACCTGGCCAAAATGGCCCTGTTTTTAAAGATTGGTAAGTGACTATTTTTGCCAAATTTTTTGCCCTTCTAACTCTGTCAGCCAAACAAGACATCTCTGTGGGTTGGACTCAGTCCTTAGGCTTCCGGCTTCTGCCATGCACCTGGATCCTAGATTTGTAGTTCACACTACTCCAAAGATTTCAGGGGGCAAATTGGGTTTTGGAACATCCATAAAATTGAAGAGCAATTGTTTACCTCCAAACAACTCCCAGAGCCAGGAGGAAACTTAGAGTTCAAGTTCAACTTTTAAGTTTAAGTTTCTCATTTTACAAAAGTGGAAACTGAAGTCCAGAGGCAGTAAAAAAGGTAACTAAGGCCCTGCTCAAGGCGAGGTTTTTGTCAGCCTGCTGAGAGCCACCATATATATTTGGAAAACAAGTAAGGCAGTAAAGGCGTTTAACTGGCCACCCTCTTTCTTGCCACACGCTAGTGAGGCCACGCCTCAGGCTCCTGGAATGCAGCTTTTGTGCCTGGGCTGTTTCTAGGTGGGTGCCCTGGCCCGGAGAAACTTGTTTGCCCCCGAGCCCACTAGAAATGTTTTACAGCCCTGTCAGGACGGTGGGGTGGGGGGGTTGGTGGGGTGGGGGGGTTGGTGGGGTGGGGGGGTTGGTGGGGTGGGGGGACAGGGTTGGGTTAAATGTGAGGATAACATTTTGATTCATGACAAAATGAGACCAGTCCAGAGAGAGGGTTATAAAGGGTCTGAATAGCTCTCTCCAGGTTTTTGAGCAAATTAGCATTCAACAGTGATTTAAGAGCTAGGGAGGTCATCTTATCCATCCCTGCACCTCCAAGGAGACTTCTCTTTACTTTCCATCCCCTGGGAGTTTCTGAAGGCAAGAAAAGGCCACTTCTGCCACCAGACCACTAGTCTGCCTTTGTTTGGCCATGCCTAAGAGAAGAACAACTTTCAACTCCGTAATGTGGATATATTTTTAAAATTGCATTAGGAAGTTGTAAAGTAATGAAATACTCCATGTAGAAAAATCTGAAATATAAATAAAAGCATATAGAAGGAAAAATAACTATAATTGAACAACGCAGAAACAATCTGGTATCATATTTATGTATTTATTTATTTATTTTTATTTTTTGAAATGGAGTCTCACTCTTGTTGTCCAGGCTGGAGTGCAATGGCACAATCTCGGCTCACTGCAATCTCTGCCTCCTGGTTCAAGCAATTCTCCTGCCTCAGCCTCCTGAGTAGCTGGGGATTACAGGCACCCACCACCATGCCTGGCTAATTTTTATATTTTTAGTAGAGACGAGGTTTCACCACGTTGGCCAGGCTGGTCTCAAACTCCTGACCTCAGGTGATCCTCTTGCCTCGACCTCCCAAAGTGCTGAGATTACAGGCATGAGCCAGCACACTTGGTCCAATTTATATTGGATGTACATATACAATTATATTCATGTAATATGTGGCAAGATGTAATATTTATATACATATACTTTATAATTTTAAAAATTAAGATTTTATTTATATTCTTTGGTAACCTGTTTTCCGGTATTTTTATACATTTTAATTCTTCTTCTTTTTTTATAGCTTTACAATATCCCACAACATTGAATATCAGATGTTATTTTGGTGGTTCCTTTGAGGGGATCAAAAACTGCTTAACTAGGAAGTTTCTCATAAAATTTAATGACAGAGTCTTGAATCTTTTCCTGAAAAAAAATAAATAAATAACAGCTTTTGATATCTCCCAAAGCCTGGTAATAGTGAGACAGAGTCTCTTAAGTGGAGAGAGGAGAGATGGACAGAGATTTAAGCCACAACAGCTTCCTGGGACACTCACTAAGTAATTTTCAAAAATCAGTTGGTCCCCTCACTGGGATACTTGGCCTGAAACACTGACACTGAACAGAGAAAATAGCCTAAAGTTAGGGTGACGTGGCTGGGACTCTGGCTGCCATTACCCGACACAGCACACCAGCCCATTGACACTGACACTAAAAAATGGGAATTCCTAATGCAAAAAGTTGAAGAGGATGTTGCTGGCCCTGTGCCACTCTTCCCTTGCACACGGCCCCTCCCAGTAGAACTCCTGTTGACAGGCCTGCTTTGCAAAGCCTCATCTTGATATTGGCAGAACAATCATTCTGAACCTGAACCTGAACACCGATTGTTTGTTTCTGTGTAGAGACTGCCGGTGTCCTCCTGGCTGCTGGTCCACAGAGTGAGCAGGGCCTTCTCCAGAGGCAGCCGGGTCCTTACCAGAAAGAGCCCACAGCAGACCCAGGACAAAAAGATTGTCTTTCGGGTAAGAAGCACAGTAAACATAGGACACCTTCCTGCAAGGGAGGGTCATTGCCTTTGAGGATTCACTGACTTTGGTTTTCCTGCAAAAGGCCACTTATCTTCATTCTTTCCCTGCCCCCTTCCCCAGCTGCAGAAGCTATTTTTAAATCACCCTAGCAACTGGAGGACACAGGCGAGGCCTCCTGTGATGCCGCAGTCACCAGAGACTGAGCAGGAGGGTGCTGGGAGAATGTGGCCGCCCTGCCAGGAACCACAGTCTGCTTCTCTTTCACCTGGCAGAAAGGTGTCCTTATAGTACGTACAGACCCAAGTTCCTCACCTCACCTCTGCCTTTGTTCCTAACTTTGCCATTATCAGTTTGTACTGAGATGACCTCTCAGACTTTAGCTCCCAGGGAAAACTGTGTGGGCTGAGAAACCTCTGAGGTACCTCTGTGCTGGGCAGGCTGCAGGCAGGGCTGGTGGTAGAAGTGGCCCACCCCCAGTGCAGTAAATAAAAGCAAACATAGTCTCTAGAGAATTTTTTGTTTTGTTTTGTTTTAGATGGAGTCTCACCCTAATGCCCAGGCTGGAGGGCAGTGGTGCCATCTCGGCTCACTGCAACCTCTGCCTCCCCGGTTCAAGCGATTCTCCTGCCTCAGCCTCCAGAGTAGCTGGGACTATAGGCGCCCACCACCATGCCAGATTAATTGTTGTATTTTTAGTAGAGATGGGGTTTCATCATGTTGGCCAGGCTGGTCTCGAACTCCTGACCTCAAGGATCTGTCCACTTCGGCCTCCCAAAGTGCTGGGATTACAGGCGTGAGCCACCACGCCTGGCCTGGAGAATTTAAAATCAATAATGAAACTGACTTAAAGCTGACTTACTCTTTCCTACTATCATGGGGCAGCAGTTCCTTTGTCAGTGATCAATACTTGTCTATGGTCCCCTCCCTGTGTGCCTGCTGCTTCAGTGGCTATCCTGCTGGGAAGCTAAGACATTCCTCAGCTCCATCACTTCTATCCAGTCCTTTGTGCTGGAGCTTAACTATAAGAAACAGAGACCTCCCCGGCTGCATGAACAATTGCAACCATGCACCTGAAATGCAAAGTGTCTACTGTTTGAGGAACTCTTCCTTCCAAGCCCAGAAAAAAAGTGAATTACTGTGAACTGGCCCCCAAAAAGCCTTCTCCCACCCCTCATGATAAGCCTACTCATAGAGATTCACTCCTCCAGGTCCTGAATGGAATGTGTCCTTCATAATTCCTCTCCGAAAGGAATTACCACTTGAGCAGAAAGCACTCATCCCTCACAGGGGGTTCGATTGACCACCGGAGAGCAAAGGGAGGTGAAAGGAAGATGGAAGAAGTAGTCACAAAAAATTTTCATTTGCTTAAAATTTGGCCTGGGGCCTATCTGTGCATATTTTTGGCTTTGAGACCAAATATGTAAACACAATAAACGTATGCTAAATGAAGGAAATCTTATTGCATAGTCAAATTTCATGCCATGTCCCGAAGGGATATTTTGTAAGTGCAGTGAGTTCCGAGGATACACAGGCATGTGCTAAATTGGGGCCTTTGGTGGCATTTACTCTTTAAAGGAATTATTTGCTCTTTCTGCGTTTTTATACTACCCCATCTGGAACTTTTCCCTTAACCTCCCTTATAAGTCCCTCAGTTGAGCTAAATTCTCTCTTACTTTGGTAAAAGCACCATTCACACTGAGGTGCGTAAGACGCAGAAGTTCAGGACCTTGGCAGTCTGAAAATACACTTGCGGTTTGGATTAATATTCTCTTTTTCTGTTTTTAATCCTCTTGCATATTTACATAAGACTTTTCCCCTCTGGGGTTCCTGTTGCTTCTTAGCTGTGATCTGTTCCTCCCAGCTTCTCCTAGAGGCAGTAAATGGGTATTGCTATGCCATTCAGGACCAAGGAGGATCCTTCTTCATATAGTGAGTCCAGGAGGCTTCAGCACTAACTGCCCCTCACTCCCCATCCCCAGGCAACCTTGGGCTAGTCTCTTCTTCCATCTCTACCCAACTTCCTTGCCATCCTGCACTAGGTTACTTTAATAACTCTCTGGCTTAGTCAGCAGTGTCGCTTATGATCATTGCCTGAGAACAGATAGGATACTTTCACAATCAGTGTAGTCCAGGCACCAATCAGTCAGAATGAACATTCTAGAGCTGCAGCAGTGACCTTCGGGGCCAGGCATTCACCCTGGCTGGAGTGGGCAGAGGTCTGGGGAGTTCCAGTTGAGGAGCTGGGGCAAATGGGATAGCTGGTAGCATTCCGGTGGTTCAGATAGCAGTTCTTTTCCAAGGAATACAGAAATACTTCATCATTTTTAACAACTGGGGCAGTTTTGCCTGTGTGTGTTGTCTGTGTGTATTGCCCTACCAAAGAATAAAGCTTGGGATTATTATTAGATACCCCTTGAGTGAGGACAAAGGTAATTTACTGAATTCGTTTGCTGCGTTTATGCAGAGTGTGAGCAAGTTGGGAGTCTCGCATAAATTTTCCTTCAAAGAGGTTGAGAGCAGCCATTCTCTTCTCTCTGAAGTTAGCCCTAAAACTCATGCCTACTCTCCTTTAGTTGAACCCAGGTTGTACCTGATTGTATCATGCCCCCCTCCCCCAACCCCCTGTGTCTTCCTTCTCTTTTCTAGGAGTTCAAGCAGCCTACCTAGGCTTAAAATAGACAGTAATAGCAGCTCTCAGTTTGTTATTTCGTATGTACTCCATATCCTTAACACTTGTCAAGAATAAAAACACACTCAAGAAACACACTTTGCTTTCAGTAACTTCATTTTTCAGAGAAAAAAAATTAGACGGAGTCAGCTCTCAAGACAGCTGTAGTTGTATATGCAGGTATAGCACTACAGAAAACCAGCCAAGCTGAACCACAGAGGCGTGACCCACCAAAGACTGAGCTCTGCCTCCTCCTGTGCAACCATGGCCACCACTGACGGAGCACTGCCCAACCACCTGATCTTTGTTTGTTTTGAGATGGAGTTTCGCTCTTGTTGCCCAGGCTGGAGTGCAGTGACGCAATCTCAGCTCACCGCATCCTGGGTTCAAGTGATTCTCCTGCCTCAGCCTCCCGAGTAGCTGGGACTACAGGCTCGTGCCACCACACCCAGCTAATTTTTTTTTTTTTTTTTTGTAGTTTTAGTAGAGGTGAGGTTTCACCATGTTGGCCAGGCTTGTCTTGAACTCCTGACCTCAGGTGATCCACCCACCTCGGCCTCCCAGAGTGCTGGGATTACAGGCGTGAGCCACAATGCCCGGCCCAACCACCTGATATTTATGCCTGTCTGGGACCCTCAGAGCTTTCTTAAAGGGATTCCCAAAATAACTCATTTTAACACTTGGTTTTTGGCCACTCATTCTGTAAACCTAATTACGCTAAATACAGTTACCTCACAAGAGCCTAAATATGCACTGGGTTACCTCTGTTGTACGTTTCAAGTGATCATGCCACCAAACTTTGCATCCAGTGTCTTCTGTTGTTTGTGTGGTCACATCAGTCTAATTTTACTTTTATTGTTAGTTGCCTGACATAGGACGTTATTTTAGATTCTGAATGAGATTGTAACGTTCACTTATATGCTTGTTGTAACTATCTAAATATTTCAGTGGGGTAAAAAGGCTGATTGGCACAGGAATGTCCAGCTGATGAACAGGTCATTTAGGATTTCCTTTCTCTGGACAGACAGTCAGGACCACTGCTGGAATGGGAGGCACCACCTTGGGAGCCGATTGTTCTTTTTGTCAGATGGTTGGCCTGGGAAAAGTAAATCTGCAGAAAGCTGTTTCCTCCTAATGTAAATTCTAAACTTGACATTAGATAGCTGCTCCAACAGTATGAGATTCCTCAGAACTCAACATAAAACTTACTACCTTTTATGATCTGTTGAATGTGAAAGAAAATTTGTTTGGCTATTGGTTTCGAGACCAAGATGACAAACAGCCCTCCCATGATATTACCCTGAAAACATTTGATTCCTTTCAGTCAGTGGATAATCGAACCCAAAAGGTTATTAGCTAATTCTTATAGAAAATTTTTCAAATTATCATTCTTCGTCTCTTCTTGAGGTAATGAAATTCATAGCTGTGGAAAGTATTGTGTTTTTAAGCTTCACTGGGTCTTCCTTTATTTTCTGGCATTTTGCAAACATCAGTTTGTTCTCTTCTGAAGGTTAACACTTTTATAGCTGATCATATTCCATGTCAAGCCTTTTAATTTCCAGACTGGGCCCATTTTTTTAAACCCTGGCATCATGTGGCAGAATTTCTACCCTCTGACATAAATCCTTTAACTCAATTGTGTCTTCCTTAACATTCAGCAGCCAGGATCTGGCTCACAGCTTCCTAGTCTGGAGGCCCCCGTGGTTTTTATAATGAGAGGATAGTGTTTCTGATTCATATTTCATTCAAAGTAACCCACATCCCATGAGGGGTAATTGATGTTGCCCAGCCTGTTTTACTCTTTTTGGCTACCACACTCTCTAGAGTCTAGAGGCAACATCTTTTGTGAATATGGTGACTCTCAAGTCACTGCCCTTTGTCTTAACTGGTCCTTTAGTTGCCTATCACCCTATAAATATAATTTGGTTTACCTAAAACACTCAGCTTTATAAGATTATACAAAAGCTTGTTCGCATTGAATTGACGTTCACAAACTAGAGATATTTAATATCAGTTTTATTTGTTTCTGCATGACAAAATATTCTGAGGTCAACCTCTGTTCTTTTTACCTCCTCATTCAGAAAAATTACCCTTTTATTTTCATGCCTTTTATTTCCTGTCTCTTAGGCACGTCCCTGGCCATAATGGAGGAAAACTGAGTTATCATTAATATAAGGGAAATACTGTGATAGACTTTTCACAGATTTTGTTATAGGGTTTTGAAAATATCAATAATGTCTAATAATTCATTTTCTCATGAGTGCTCCTTACCCCTCAAAAAAATATGGTGTGTGGCCAGGAATGGTGGCTCACGCCTGTAATCCCAGTACTTTGGGAAGCCAAGGCAGGTGGATCACTTGAGCTCAGGAGTTCGTGACCAGCCTGGACAACATAGTGAAACCTTTTCTCTACAAAAAAAATACAAAAAGTTTGCCAGGTGTGGTGGTGCACCTGTGGTCCTAGCTACCCGGGAGGCTAAGGTGGGAGGATTACTTGAGCCCAGGAGGTCAAGGCTGCAGTGAGCTGTGAACACACCATTGCACTCCAGCCTGCGTGACAGAGCAAGACCCTGTCTCAAGTATATGTATGTATGCATGTATGTGTGTGTGTATATATATATATATATATATATACACGTATATATATATGTACATAGTGTGTAAGTCTGGCTTTAATTTTAACTTATGAGCAATATCCTTTCATTCCTTTAGCACCCATAGATTTGTCTAAGCACTCAATAATTATATCTTTCTGTCTAGCATCCATCAACTCACCTAACATGACTGTAGCCTTCTATGTTTCAGTAGCATAGCACCAAACTTCCACATTTTTGCATTTTTTTTTCCTGAAAGAAACACATAGATTACCTGGTCCAAGTTTTTCACTGTATAGATGTGATAACTGAGGCCCAGAATGCTGAAGTGACTTGATTGAAGCTGCAGATGAGTTGTCTCCAAGACCAAGTTTCTCACCAGCTCTCCAGCATTTCAATATGACCATTTAGATTTTCAGGTGCCTGTCATTTATAAGTAAGCATTCAAACATTCTGACTTGGCATTTCTGCCAAATCCGTCAGAGGCCAGTTGTCCAAAGGGTTGGGCTAATTACTCAGTTACCTCCATTTTTAGCCTACCATATAGCTTCTCCCTAAATAGTCTAGTAGGTTCTTGACATGAATCATGAAATGATTCAGATTCTATTCTTGGGCAGAACATATGCAGCTTGTTACTCTCTGCATCATAGTATAGTTATATACTATTGACATATATTTCTCCTACACTAGACAGTAAACACCTTAAGGCAGTGATTCTTCATGATTAGTATCTTAGATTGTAGCAGGTACTTGAGAAATCTTTGAATAACTGAATGAATGAAAGACCCACCAGGGACACATTGGTAACCACATTGTAATGAACTATATGTACATTTAACTGTCAAGTAAACCTAAGTACAGGCCATTCAAATGGTTTTGGCAACTCACATCCAAATGTAAAAAAGAGAAATGTGATCCATGCCTCGTATTATATACAAAACTCAACTCAAAATGAATCAGATCTAAGTGTAAAACTTAAAACAACAAAATTTTTAAAAGAAAACATAGGAGAAAATCTTTATGGCTGTAGGTGAGATGAAGATTTCTTAGCTATAACACCAAAAGTATAGAAAAAATAATAAATTAAACCTTTTCAAAATTAAAACATCTGCTCTTCAAAAGATACTGTCAAGAGAATGAAGAAACAAGGTTGGGCATGGTGGCTCATATCTGTAATCCCAGCACTTTGGGAGGCTGAGACAGGCAGATCATCTGAGGTCAGGAGTTTGAGACAAGCCTGGCCAATGTGGTGAAACCCCATCTCTACTAAAAATACAAAAATTAGCCAGGCATGGTGGTGGGCACCTGTAGTCCCAGCTACTCAGGAGACTAAGGCAGGAGAATTGCTTGAACCTGGGAAGCAGTGGTGTTGCAGTGAGCCAAGATGGGGCCACTGCACTCCAGACTGGGTAACAGAGTGAGACTTCATCTCAAAAACACACACACACACACCCACACACACACACACACAAATGACAACAACAACAACAAAAGACAAGTGCACAATAGAGGAAAATATTTATAAAACACGTATCTGATAAGTCCTTAGTACAAATAACTCTCCAAACAATAATAATAAAGCAAACAATCCAATTTTTCAAATTGGCCAATTTCAGGAGACTCTTCAGAAAAGAAAATATGTTAGTGGGAAGTAAGTACATGAAAATATGTCAACATCATTAGTTATGAGGGAAATGCAAGAGAAATGCATTTGAAAAACCATGAGCCTAGTGTGTAGGTCTATTAGAATGACTAAAAACAACAATAAATTCTGGCAAAGATGTTGAGCAATTGTGACTCTCATCCATTCCTGGTGGGAATGCAAAGTGGTATAGCCACTTTTGAAAACCATTTGACAGTTTTACAAAGTTCAACATACACTTATCACACGATGCAGCAATCCTACTCATAAGCATCAAGAAAGAGAAAGGAAATTTATGTTTATACAGTAACCTGGAATAGGATGTTTATAGTAGCTTTATTCACAGTCGTCAAAAACTGGAAACAATGTTCTTCAACCAGTGAATGGAAAAACAAACTCTAGTTCATCCACACAATACAATACTAATCAGAAACTTTTAAAAAAGTATTGACACACACAACAAAGTAGATGAATCTCGAGTTGAATTATGGTAAGCGAAAGCACGCAGATCCAAAAGGCTACACAGTGGATAATATATGGCATTAAGGAGAAGGCAAAACATAACAAGAGAAAACTGATCCAGAGTTGACAAGGACTGGGAATTGGGTAGGGGCTTACCACAAAGAGACACAAAGGTATTTTCGGCGGTGATAGAAGTATTATGTGTCTCGGCTGTTGTAGCAGTTATATAACTGTATGCATTTGTCAAAATCTATAGTACTGTGCACTAGAAAGGTAAATTTTACTCCATATAATTACATTCAATAAACCTGACTTTTTTAAAAAGTGTTTTTTCTCCTTTGATTGATTAAAAAAATTTGAATACCAATCTTTCTAAAATAAAGTGTCCTGGATCGTTTTTTAAAGTGTTTTTGGTGTTTCTAGGTTCCTAAATTTTGAGAAATTCATTTAGGTGTTATTAAAGTTGGAACACCAGAACTGAGTGGATGCCCCTCCACACCCCACCTCACCACCTATCCTCAGACCTTGGCAAGAACCTTCATTGCGTTCCACATTTATGATTACTCAAATGGCTGTTAAATAATTAACACCTGGAGCATGTCTATGGTTTGGATAAGGCCGGGTAATATAATCTTTACCAAGAATATACAATTTTAAAAAACGTGTATACTTTGAGTGTACAAGACCCTAAAACAATTTCATGCCAAACATCATACTTGGCTTACAAAGACAAACCTGTTAAAGCTGCTGCTACTGGTTGTAAACAAAAAGTGTAGCAAAGATACAGATATACCATATTTGTCTAGGAAACTTTTTGAATATAGTATGAATTGATGTTAATAAAGGGGTAGGAAAATAAGCAATATTAAAATGTTAATAATGTTTACATGAAAAGAAAATTATACAATGAATTCACTAACACTGCAAGATCACAGGTTTTGTGATCCCCCACCCCTTTTTTTTTAAGAGTTGGAGTCTTGCTATATTGCCCAGGCTGGCCTCAAACTCCTGGGCTTAAGCGATCCTCCCACCTTAGCCTCCCAAGTAGCTGAGACTACAGCCACATGCCACCACCATGGCGCCTGGCTGTTTTGGTGCCTTGTATTACTCTTAATTTCTAAAAGCATAAATATTCTCATATATTTTCAAAAATAATATACCCTGGTCATAAAAAAAATGTGAAAACACTGAAAAGTTCATGTAAACATACACAAATAAATATATATTTATTTGCTGCATGAGTCCCACTCTTTTTTTAAATGAATGTATATCCATATTTTTCACATTCTTTTACAAACCTGGACTCATCCTACTTCATAACAAGTTGTTTCCATTTAATGATATTTCATTATCCCAGATTCCTCTCAGTCTGCACCCCCTGAAATGAACCCGGCTGCGAGAGACTAATGTTTACTGCTGCAGCCTGATTTGATAAGTAGCCTGCAAGTTAAGCAGACTGTCTTTTTCCAGTGAAAGTTTTCTAGGCTAATGCAGGAAAAATGTGTAATTGAGATAAATGCCCCTGGTGTTTTCCCGGAGTGCCATCCAAATTCCCAGAGGCTTGTTTACAGGCATGTGGTCATGGGGGTGGGGGGTGGTCTTTCCTCTCTGCGGCCTCTGCCTTACCTCTGCTGTTGCTGTTTTGCTTCTGTGGAAACCGAGGTGCTGAAAGGGTTCAAGGCATTTGGGAACCACCTGGGGAAGCTCACTGTCATTACTTGCTCAGAGGGCTGCTCTCACCTAGACCCATAACTCACTTCTGGGGCCTTGAGATGATCTGCTTGGCTCAGTTGAATACAGGCCAAAAGGAGCAATTCATAAAGCTGCCACCTGGGAAAGATAACCCAGGCTACAAATTCCCTGAGTCCTAAGAGCCAGCTCGCTCTGTTCCAGCTACAACTCAGTGACCATGGAAACCAGCCGGCACTCACACACCTGCTCATTGCAATTCCTGACCTCTCCCACCTGAGAAGTGTGCCTAGACTTGTGACCCTTGAGAGTGACTGCTTGGGAAGGGGCTGTCTTGAGCAGTTCCATAGTCCGAGCTATGTTTTAACCTGGCAGCTGTGTGCAGGACATCTTGGAGCCAAGAGGGCTTTGAGGGAGGAGACCCTTTGGCAGCCACCAGAACAGTCTGTTTCTAGAATGACCACAGTGGTGGCCTGCGGAGGAAAAGAGAGCACTACTGAGAAAGATGTCTTTTCCAGTGGAAAAAAAAGAACAAAAGCAAAAATGGAAGAAAAAAAATCACTCATAACTCTACCACTCAGACTTAACATTGTTAATAGGTATGGAATCTTCTGGTCTTCTTCCTATGTATATGGAAAATGGATCATACTGTACACACCATGCTATAATATCCACTGTTATTAGCCTAATTATGGAGAGAACATCTTTCTCTGTCATTAAATGGACAAAATGAATGAATGTTGCCTTCAGCTCTTCCTCTCTTCTCTGTCTGTCTGGGTCCTCCTCCCCAGGACTCCAGGCTCAGACAGCTGCCAACTCATCTCTGATAAAGTGCTACCCTTCCCAAGGCTGTTTGCCTTTTGCAAGAAACTCTTAAGAGCAGATCATCTTCACACTCCCCAAATTAGTCATTGGTGACTAATGGCAGAATATGAGAGTGGAGAGACGTTTCTACTCTGTCAACTCTCTGGTGAAGTAGGAATCTGAAGAAAACGGGAACACCCTGGGCCTTTGGTGTGTGATGCAGAGATGTCTGAATGTTCCCTAGAGCCTGACAGGATGGTATAAGTGAATTCACCAATGCATGAAAGATTTGTTGATTATGGGGGGAAACATTGAGGAAGGACTCACCCACAGCCTGGAGTAACAGTAACAACATGGGATTTGGAGTCACACAGCCATGGGTTAAAATTCTGGCTCTGTCAATTTCCAGCTGTGAGACCCAGGGCAAGTTACTTAGCAACTTCATGCCCTAGTTTCCTCACCTATAAATGGAGATAGTAACACCTCCCTCACAGGGTTGTCATAAGAACTAAAACAGGATTATATAAGTAAAGCATCCAGTCAGTGTTGAGCACTCAATGAATGGTAGATATTAAGTCTAAAACAATAAAAATAACAACACGTACCTTTTGAAATTAATATTTGGCCAGCAGCGAAATACATAGGTACAAACCACATCAAGAAAATTTGATATATGAATATCTGAATTTGCATAACAAAGTAAGGTCTGATTGGTCATGCCATCTAGAATAATTTGCTTTACAAAGATGCAATCAGTTAGTCAACAAATATACACTGAGTTTCTACTATGTACCACGCACAGTAGAAGATCTTGGGTACTTAGAGGTGCGTAAAGCAGTCTCTGTTCTCAAGCACCTCATCTTTTAGTGGAGAAGACAGATAATTAACTCATACTTTCATACTTGCAGTTACACATATTGAGACATGAAGACACAGGCGTAGTTGCAGACATAGACATGGACATTTTTTTCCTTGGTGATAGGCACTGTGAAGAAGATGAAGTAGGATACTCTGATAGAGAATAACTGGCGTGGGATGCTTTAGCCAGAACAGTAATTGTGGAGGTAACGTCTGAGCTCAGACCTAAGTGGTGAGAAAGCAGCTGTGTGGAGATCCGTGGGGAGGACAAAGCGAGCAAGAACTCCAAGTGCAAAGATGCTCCAGCTAGAACAAGCTTAGCACAGGTGAGGAGGAGAAAGCTGTGGTGTGTCATGGAATACTATGCAGCCACAAAAAAGGATGGGTTCATGTCCTTTGTAGGGACATGGATGAAGCTGGAAACCATCATTCTCAGCAAACTATCGCAAGGACAAAAAAACAAACACCGCATGTTCTCACTCATAGGTGGGAACTGAACAATGAGAACACTTGGACACAGGAAGGGGAACATCACACACCAGGGCCTGTTGTGGAGTCGGGGGAGCGGGGAGGGACTGTATTAGGTGATAGACCTAATGTAAATGACGAGTTAATGGGTGCAGCACACCAACATGGCACATGTATACATATGTAACAAACCTGCACGTTGTGCACATGTACCCTAGAACTTAAAGTATAATAAATATATATACATGAAAGAAAGCAGTGGTGTGATTAGAACCCTATGAACCAGGATGGGAATAGAGAGCCATGACTGAAGAGGCGGGAGCCAGACCGTGTAGGACAGAGGATGGCAAACACTCTCTGTAAAGGGGCAGATAGTGCGTATTTTAGGCTTTGTCACACCGACTCTGTCACAGCTACTCAACTCTGCCCTTGTGGTACCAAAGCAGCCATAGATAATTCATCTTTAGATGTAGCCATAGATAATTCATCTATAGATGGGGGTGATGGGTGTGTGGATGCTCCGATAAAATTTATTTACAAAAAGCAGTGGGAGAGAGAAACAAAGGGCCATAATTTTTTAACCCTTGATTTAGACTGGTGAAGGCCTCGATGAGGAATCTGGATGTTATTGTCAGTGTGGGTTTTAAGCAGAGGAGTGATAGATTCTGATTTATATTTTTAAAAGGATTGCTCTGTTCTATGGAGGATGGACTGGAAGGCAAGGGAGGAAGCAGGGACCTGGGAAGGAGGCTGGTGAAATAGTCCAGTGAGCGATGGCAGTAGTGCAAAATCAGAACAGCAGAGGTGCTGAGAAGTGACCAGATCCTGATTATACACTGCATTAGAACCAGCAGGATTACAAATAAATTGAGCGTAGGGGATGAACGAAAGAGAGGAATCAAGAATGATTGCTGGTTTTTTGGCTCTAGCAGCTGGGTTGATGATGCTACATATACTGAAATGGGGAACACTAGGGAAGAGGTATATTTTGAGGGATAAAAAGCAATCTATCAATTTTGTCCTTGCTAAGTTTGAGCTGCCTAACAGAGAGGCAGGTGATGATGTCCAGCAGGCAGTGGTGTTTGCGCATCTAGAACTCAGTGAGAGATCCAGCTAGAGATAGAAATTTGGCAGTCGACCAGGTGCGGTGGCTCAAGCCTGTAATCCCAGCACTTTGGGAGGCCGAGGTGGGCAGATCACCTGAGGTCAGAGGTTTAAGACGAGCCTGGCCAACATAGTGAAACCCCATCTCTACTAAAAATACAAAACAATTATCCAGGAGTGGTGGCTGGCGCCTGTAATCCCAGCTACTCAGGAGGCTGAGGCACTAGAATTGCTTGAACCCGGGAGGCGGAGGCTGCAGTGAGCTGAGATGATGACACTGCACTCCAGCCTGAGTGACAGAGCAAGACAAAAAAAAAAGGAGAGAAAGAAAGACAGACAGACAGACAGACAGAAAGAAAGAAAAGGAAAGGAAGAAAGAAAGAAAAAAGAAAAGAAAAGAAAAGAAAAAAGAAACGAAAAGAAAAGAAAAGAACGGCAGGCAGAAACTTGAGAGTCATCAGAGTGCCAGGATGGGCATCCTCCAGATTTCTCTAGGAAGGAGGAAACGAAGCCAGGAGGAACAAAGGTAGAACGCAGGTCCTTCCAGTACACTGAGGTCTGGTAGAGGCAGGGAGGACAGCAGAGGAGCCTGAGAAGGAACAGTCAGCAACCTGGGAGGCAAGCTAGGTGAGTGTGAGGGTCAAGGAACCACACCTGTTTCAAGAAGGAAGCCATGGGTGACTGCATCGAATGCTGCTGAGTGACTCAAGTAAGAGGAGGTTTCTGCATATGACTCGCCAGAGGAGTCCGGTAACTGTTGAATTGTCCAGGACATTTACAATATGATTCCGTTTCCAAAAATTCAAAACTGCAATTTACCCACAACTTCTTAGTAACACGAATCAGCTCAACATCTATTGAGTTACTACTATGACTCACCTTTTTTGCTTAAAAGTCCTTGGAACAAAGACAATTTTGCAAAATGTCTTAAATCAAGCAGCCTACACTTAGAAGGCTAATGGTTTTTTTTTTACTTGCAGGGGCTGTAGAGGTAATATGAAAAAAGAGCCGGTTTTTTATTTATATATAGCCAATCAGAATCAGACACGGCAGGGATCATACAATTAATAATTCACAAAATCCACAGGTGATCCCTTTTAAGGCAATGATTTTCACCTCTTTCACCATTTAGATCCATCTTTAAATTTGAACTTCTCCTTCCTTTTCCCTGACAGCTTTAAGGAGGGGTTGATAATAGGAAATGAACAGGGCACAGGGCAAAGAAGAAAGTTCAGTGCACTTCTAGATGGTCATCAGTCTGGTTCTCTAGAGCGGCAGGAGGCACAGTCACTTACAGTTCCCCGGCCAGGCTGGGCCGGCACCCACTAGGCATGCACCTGGCCCTGCTGAGGCAGCGATTCACATTTTCTGACTCGCATTCAAAAGGTTGTTCTTTCTGACCCAATTTGGTCATTGGCACAAGGGCATCACTGCCTCTTGCCTCGTTCCCTTTCTCATTTCAGTCTCCTCCCTCCCCTGACACTGCTCCTTCCTCCTGCCCCAAGAAAAGCGGTTAGGTCTCCAGAGGCTGGATGGTGCGGAGTGAACAGGGTACCTGTTCTATGAAAAGAATTCTAAAGCTTTCCCCAGCTTTCACCTCAAACCGTGAGCTCTGCAAGCCCCGCCCCCTGGCCCCCCTCAACACACACACACACACACACACACACACACACACACCGCCCCCAGGGATCGATGAACTAAAAATAGCCGAGGCTTGTAAATGAACTGGAACCTTTTCTGCTGTGTTCTTAGCCCTTCACAGTCGTGGCAGGGACACAGGAAGGAGCACAACCCAGAGCTGTTTATTTTTCCAGCCATGCTTGCTGGAGGCAAGCGCCCCCATCCCCTGCTGCTTGGTGGATTAATGATGGCATTTCCACCCTCTAGCTTCCCATCTCCTGCGAAGTACAACTTGTCCTGTTCCGGGACGCCACTTGGCATTCCTCCTGGAGGAAGCGGATTTTGAGTTGCATTTCAAAAGAAATGTACTGTCACACTGATGTGCTCTAAATTAGCGATCTCACAAGGCAGTCAGGATAAGTCCCATTCCCTGCAGCTACAGTTCTTCTCCCTGGAAACATTCCCTGCCTGGCATGGTGACCGTATCCTCCTGTCTATCCTCTGATATTTTTTGAATATAGCCCGTTAGGTGCTATATACCATGCAAAATATTGCCGGGTACTGTGCCAGAGGCTTGGAGCTCACAGATGAATTAATACGGTTTATTTGTAATTCCTCATTTGTCCTGAGAGACATGGAATAGGGGAAGTGTGTTCCCTGGGTCTTTTGGGTACTGCCCAAGAGTAGCCAAGGTCAAGAGCACAGTGAGAAGGAGGCAGCCAAGGACATCTCCAGGGGCCGGGGGGAAGGAAGGCATTTCCCTTGGGGTCTGGAGTCCCTGGGAATGGCCTTGGCTGCTTCTGTCTTATGCTATATTTTGGCACCCAGTAGGCACTCCACACATGGTAATGGAGTACAGTGGTTAAGAGCACCTGGTTTTTGGAATCAGGCAGACCTGGGTTCACAGCCTGCCTTATGCCGCTTGCAGGTGACCTAACTTCTCTAGGAGTACGTTTCTTCATCTTTAAAACAGGGTTAATGATAGAACCTTCCTGATAGGGTGATTGTGAGGATGCAATGAGACTATGTGTCTAAATCAGTTGTTCTCTTGCCTGGCACAGGGTAAACAATAAATGGCATTATTTTAAAATATAGTGTATTGGCTGGGCACGGTGGCTTATGCCTGTAATCCCAGCACTTTGGGAGGCCAAGGCGGGGGGATCACCAGAGGTCAGGAGTTCGAGACCAGCCTGGCCAATGTGGTGAAACCCTGTCTCTACTAAAAATACAAAAAATTAGCCAGGTGTGGTGGTGCATGTCTGTAATCCCAGCTGTTTGGGAGGCTGAGGCAGGAGAATCACTGGAACCCGGGAGGCGGAGGTTGCAGTGAACCGAGATTGCTCCACTGCACTCTAGCCTGGGCGACAGAGAAAGACTGCGTCTCAAAAATATAATAAATAAATAAATATATATATATATGTATAAAGTATTAATAGAACACTTGAGGTAGAGTAAGGGAAACAGACCAGTTGACAATTGGCATTAAGAGATAGTTTATTACAGTTCCCAAAAGGAGGGGGCATGCCATGCCATGGGGAGAGGGGGCCATGGGGAAACATCAGGAGGCAGAAGGAGGGGTAAACTGTGGGCAAGAGCTCTTCTTGTGGTTTCATGGGAAGAAACAGGTCAGGCAGGGTAAGCGGGCTTAGATTGACTGATTTAAATAATTCCAGTGGCTCTGGTGCATAGGGGCTGTCTCTGTCATCTGGTCCTGGCCCTGGGGTGATTAGGGCAGGTGAATAGTGACCCAGAGCCTTATCATGGAGGTGGCTGGAGCTTGGGCTCTGGATTGATTGGTTTGCATTTCCAAGACATATTCATGGACAAGTTGTTCGCTGTCTCTAGGAATTGACTCATCCAGGGAGGGGCAGTCCCTCCAGAGTCAGCAAGGCCCCAGAATACAGAAAGCATCAGAATACAGAAAGTAAAAGGCATGATTAATACAAGTACCTACTATTTTTCTGTACATATGTATACAGTACAAAGCTTAGTCCATAAGATTGGGGAAGTAAGGTTACCTTTCTTCTAAATTAAGTTAAATTTTACTTGGAGACTTGATTCTGATGGGTACAGTAATTCACTCTCAGTTTCTTTTGGAGCTTCTCCTCACTGTCCAAACCTCAGCTCCAGGAAAGAGAGCAAAGGCCTCTCTGTCTTCTCCACCAGAGAAAAAGATGCAGGGAGGCCTCTCCACCCTTCAAGCCACAGTACGTCTCAGTTCCTGCTGAGATGCTCGCTGTCCAGGCCCTCTTTTTTCCTCAGGCCTGGGAAGTCTGGTGGGGTTGCTGTTTCTCTGCCTCCTGTGCTACATGAGGGTTATTACAGAGGCCAGGAGTCTCCCAGGTGCATATCCCATCCTTCCTCCGAGTCTGGGGAAATGTGGTCACGGGTCTGATAGAAGTTCTGCAGAGGGAGGACACAGATGTGGTCGTCAGCTCAACCCCAGAGCCCTTCCCCTAGCCCACCCTCATGGTCTGGCCCTTTGGCTTCCTCGTCCTCAACATCTCAGAGCCACTCCTCCCCTCCTTGCTATTCTCTTGGCCTAGAACTCACTTTTCCCTCTTCTTTGTCCAACTTGAGTTCACATTTATCTAACATTTATAGAGAACCTACTATGAGCCAGATTATCTACGTAACTCCATTTTACCTCATTACATCTATTAATTCTCACAACAGCCCATAATATCCTATTGATACCCATTTTACAGATGAGAAAAACAAGGTTCCAAGAGGTTAAGTAATTTATTCACAGTCACACAGCTAGCAAAACCCAGCTCTATTTAACTGGAGAGCTGCTCTTCTGAACCAGTATGCCAGACTGTCTCATGCCAGGGTCACCTCCTCCAAGAAGCCTCCTCAGATTTCTCCCCCAACTTTGAACTAAGAATCTATGGGAAAACTCCAAGTTGCTACTAACCAGACTGTTATGACTTATACTTGTGCATACTGCTAAAGAACATTTCCCAACATCCCTCGCAGTTAGGTGTGATCATATGACTGAGTTCTCGCTAATGGAAAATTAGAATGAGTGAAGTGGTAAGGATCACCCCCAGGCCTGCTCATAAAAACCTCCTGTGTGCACTCTCTGCACATCAGCTTGCCCAAAGCAACCTTGGGGCCACATGTCGAAGATGGCAGAGCCCCTGGCAGCCTGGGCCACAGATGATTGTGTGGAACAGACCCCTCCCACCCCACCCAATATTGAATTGTTATGTGAGAGAGAAGTAAAATTTTATTGTGTTAAACCTCTGAATTTATCTGTTTGTTTGTTTATATTATTTATTTATTTATTTATTTATTTATTTATTTATTTTTGATGGAGTCTTGCTCTGTCACCAGGCTGGAGTGCAGTTGCGAGATCTCGGCTCACTGCAACATCCACCTCCCGGGTTCAAGCGGTTCCCCTGCCTCAGCCTCCCAAGTAGCTGGGACCACAGGCACACGCCACCACGCCTGGCTAATTTTTTGTATTTTTGTAGACACAGGGTTTCACCATGTTGGCCAGGATTGTCTCAATCTCCTGACCTCGTGATCTGCCTGCCTCGGCCTCCCAAAGTGCTGGGATTACAGGCTTGAGCCACCGCGCCCAGCCTATCTGTTTACTTCTTACTGGAGCTGGTGTCACCTTAACTAACCTTTTGTTCAAATGCTGCATAATGGTTGATTTACATATTCATCAATTTTGAAAGACATTCTCCCATCCTCAAGATACATAAAAATTACCTGAGGACCCTGTTATACAACAGATTTCCAGGGCTCCCCTTTCCCCAGGTTCTAACTGATCAAGTTGTGTGTGAGGTCCAGATACCTATGTTTTAAATAAGCCTTTTCCGTGATCTTGAGGAACACGGCTCACACGCAGATCAGACACTTGGACAAACTCCTCTCTAATGCCACCTCTGAGCCTAAGTTCTCTGTGTCTTGCCAGCAAGCCTGGGGTGGCGGTCAGAACCCACAGGCAGAGCTCATGGGGCCCAGGGGCCTTTAGACAACCATTCGGATTCTCGGCAACTACTTTATGAGTGATATGGTATCCAGTGTATGTACTGGTCTGGAATTTAATTACCATGTATTTACATGTTTCTATAGGAAAATGAGCTCCAGTTTAATTACAAGCTCACTTGGAGATTAAAGTCAGTCTTAAGGAAAAACTACCCACACAGGCAGAGAAGGTACATATGTTGGTACCTGGGTACAATGTGAGGTGTGTCTCAAGAACCTGAAATAAGGCAAATAAGAGGGTCCTCTGAGTGGTTACCCTAAAACCAGCTCATGATAGATGATCTCAGGAGTGGCAGGAAAATCCACCTCAAAGAGGCAGCCCAGGGCTTGGATCTGGCAGACTTGACCAGAACCCAATTGGGTGTATGAGTTCTCTGCTCCCCAAGCTTCTGTCCTTGTCCCATCTTCTCAAATCTTGAAATATCTGCCTTCCCCCATACCATTATTGGCTTCACATTTCCCATTAAATGGATACCTCCCTACACATGTACTTTTTAATTTTTTTTAATATTGAAAAGGAAGCTCTTGTACAAGAGGGAAAATATGTGTATGAAAATTAGGAAAGATTCTGGACCCAGAAAGAAAGTGATTCCCCCAAGAGTGAGAGGGCAGGGGTCAAAAAGACCAGAAGTTTGGAGGGCCTGCAGCAGGTGGAGGAGAGAGAACAGGTAAGGGGCAGGGGGCAGCCTGGAGAGAAAGGAAGAACTCTCACCGGGAGGGAAAGCCAGCTGGGAGGGCATAGAGGAAGACAAGGAAGGGTCCTAAAGGCCTGTCTGGGGAGAGAGCCCTGGGCACTGACAGAGTGTGGGCTGCAAGTACGGGGAGCCAGGAGAGAGCTGCGGGACAGCCAAGGCCAGAAAAAGCACAGACTGGGCGCTGAGGAGGGGCCACAGCAGGGCAGTGTGGGCAGGTGAAGAGAGTTGGGGAGCAGGTGCAGGACATGTGCTCCCACAACACTGGGCTGTGGGGGTTGTCTTCCTGGGTCTGGCCCGGAGCGAGGCGGTACTGCCAGCAGTCAGGGAGCGAGATGATATGTTGGGAGCTGCATTTCATCCTCAGGGACATATGACATTAACATATCCCAAGAAACATCTGTGTCTTCAGAAGGAGGGCTGCTGAGTGTAGACAAAAGAGAGTACGAGGAGCAGAGGAAGCAAATGTCAGCCCTGCCCACTCCCAGCACCGACGATGGGGGACAGGTAGAAGGACCTGCTCTGTTTGGTCCTAGAATGTCCATGAGGACAGGAGCTGTTCTATTTCCCACCATCTCTCCTGCGCCAGCACAGTGCTTAGCACACAGCAGGAGCTCAAAAGACACTTGTTGAATGAATGAGTGCCTCAGTGGGTGGGCAAAAGGGGGCCGTGACCCATATGGTAAAGATGGCAGAGTCAGACTTAGCCCAGTGTCATTGACCTTTGGATTCTCACAAGCACCTGCTCAGCTGCCAAGCTCACAAGACCCTTTCGATCCACCTGTCTAAGGGAGAGAAGCCTGCATTGGGCAGAACACAGATTTCACTCTGCAGGGAGCACAGCACCTTGGAAAGTGCACATCTGTTTTCCAGCTTGAAATATCAGTCTTGGAGACTAATTCATTCTCAGTACTTTGGCAAAACTGGGCTTCTGAGTCTGCCAAATTGATACTAGCCTCTGTACCATGAACATTATGAAAATAATGGTAATAAAACTGCTAAAATTATTGAGTGTTTATTCTATGCCAGTCATTGTATTACAGACTTCTAACATATACTCTCTGACTTAATCCTGACCATCGTGTGCAGTGACCCCATCAGAAGGGTGAAGTTCTTGCCTGAGTTCACATGCTGTTAAGTGGCAGCATTTGAACACTGGCAGTGGGACACACCTGGACCTTCAAACATCAGTCATGTTTCTCCTCACTGTCTGTAGTGAATTTCACCTGGGGACACCCCCTCTGGAGTATGTGCCTCCCCCACTAAAATCTTTTGCAAGGTAGTGAAGAGGCCCCGGACTGGGAGGTAGGAACCCGGATTTGACTTTTCTATCTAAAATTTGTTGACTGTGTAGCTTTACTAGTTGTATAGCTTTGAGCAACAAGTCAGTCAGCTTCTTGAGCCTCAGTTTATTTAGTTGTAAAATAGAGGTGGCAATATTTGCTCAATGAATGAATGAATCCTCTACCTTATCCCTTTTGCAGTTGTTAAAGAAATCAGATAGTGTAGATGGCAACACTTTGCATAATACAAAACATTGCTTGTATTTGAGGGATTATAATTATACGGCCTCAAGTTGCTGTTGTGATTGCTTTGGTTTTAAGAGAACAGCACTGCCTCTTTTTCCTTCTGCTTTGAGCCCTGACTTGGGATTTGTCTTTCAAAGGAGTCCCTAAGGTGGTGGCTCTGTCAGTCAGGCTACCCCAAGGAGGTGAGGACCACAGGCCGGAGACAGGGAGGCAAAGAGGAAGGAGACATTTATTATCCTTCTGAGGCAAGGGTGGAAAAATGGAAAACCCTCCCAGAGAAGGGAATTCCCTAGGTATCTCTAAGTAGTTGACTTCGCCTGGAGTGGCTAGCATCTCCCTCATCTGGCCCTATCTCTAGGTAAACCCTACTTCCTCATGTTGGAGCTCTTTCTGCGGGTGATAATGAAACATCTTGACTCCGACCCACCCACTGGGGTTCCCAGCTGAGTAAGACGGCCTGGGATGCTGCCTCCCAAACACAGATTATCCTTAGGTTTCCTGAAATGCCAGCCTTGGGGCTGGACCTCAGAGCCTGGCATCCTCCCTCAAGCTGAAGGCCAATTTGCCCTTCAGTGACCTGGATGCCTGTCCAGGCTCTGGTCACACCCTGTATGTGTCCACTGGGCCATAGGAGCTCATGTCATTCCCTGAAAAGCCCCAGGCTTTGGCCCTTCTCTTCAGGGAGGCAACCTTCACCCGGGACAGGGCCATCACCCCCTTGTCTTTTGGGTGGAAACTTCAGGCTTCTTAGAAGCTTAACTTCAGCTCTTGACCCCTCTAGCTGTTTTCTTTTTCCACTTAAAGGGCAAAAAATCTTTTGCCAGGCTATTTTAGGTGAACTCACTGAAAAAATGAAAAGGCGAGGGGGAGAAGAAAATCAACTTTGGGACGTCATAGCTATTTTTAGCTAGATCTCCTCTCCCTCCAGGACTCGGGCTCTATTTGGGAACCTTGTGTCTTGGTGGGCAGCCAACCTTATGTTTTTTCCAGAGAGTAATCCCCTGGCATATGGCAAAGGCTCCTGGTCCTCCTCACTGTTTTTTTGGAGAGCAGTTAGTGACAGCCTGCCGTCAGTTCTGGCTTTCTGCTCGCAGGCCTCCGGCAACTCAGTATCTTTCATACTTTGCAAAGCACTTTGCAGTTGGAATGACTGTCCTGCCTCTACAGGCTTCAGACACGTCAGAAAGAGCAACTTTTAGTAAATTAACGAGTTTGTACCTAGGTCACATGTTGTTAGAAAGCATCATTCATTGTTCGCTATCCTAAGAATCCTGGTTAACCTCAGAACTAAAATCATGTGAAATGTTGCCTGATCCGGGATCCTTGGTCCTACATACGATCCCAGAAAGTCATGTACATTTTTTCATTCAACCAGAAGAGGCAACTTTGGCTTTGAGATGTGTCACCATGAAAACTGGGGGCAAAAACAAACGTAAATCAATGGAATTGAAATCCAGGCCAAGAACCGGACGGAGGAGAGCTGAGTTCAGGTCAGGGAGGCCCAGCACTGGCAGGGGTGAGATTTGGTGTTGGGGGGCAGTCAGGGATGACACAGGGTCCTGACAAAATGGACCATGGACAGACCCGATGTCTGTTGGTCCCACTTACTCCCAGAAAGAGCCATCGAGAATGATGAAGTGCTGCTTCCCAATATTTAGTTTAGAAGCCAACAGAGTTAGATGATATGTCTGAGAATCAGATCTTGCTCATCAATTTGAGAGGTAACAGATAGAGTACTCAGAAATGCTGAATATTTGGCTAAAGAGGGCAATATTTCTTAGGATACATGGGCAGTTTTTCTTTTCTAAAATGGAAGTAGGCTGGGCCTGGTGGCTTATGCCTGTAATCCCAGCACTTTGGGAGGCTGAGGCAGGATGATCAGTTGAGGCCAGGAGCTCAAGAGCAGCCTAGGCATCATAGCAAGACTCACCCCGTATCTAAACAAGACAAAATAAATAAAACAAAAAAGCCAGATATGGTGGCATGCGCCTGTAGTCCCAGCTACTCAGGAGGCTGAGGCAGGAGCATTGCTTGAGCCCAGGAGTTTGAGGCTGCAGTGAGCTATAATTACACCACTGCACCAGCCTGGGTGACAGAGCAAGACCCTGTTTCAAAAACTAAATAAATAAAATGGAAATGGCTTTTTGCTCTGAGTATAAAAATAATTTACGTGCATTGTGAAGAGAGTGCAAATCATCCCAAACCTCACCACCCAAAAATAATCACAGTTACTGTTGTGGGGAGTAACATCGAGACATGCGCTTAGATACACACGTCTACAACTGTCCCTAAACGGGTTCACAGAATTCTTCGGGGACAGCTGTGCTTTTATTGTGGGAAAACTATTATCTGCTTCAACTAAATAAGATAGGTAGAGGGGCCTAGATTGCCAGTGAGGTACAGGGGGACAAATTTGTTTTCCTTGACACCATCTACCACGGCGCAATCGTGGGGAAAGTGGCCTGTTTATCTAGAGGGAGCTGCTTTCTTTTGGAAACACACTGATCCCAATTTAGGCCTCCCTTAGTTCTGCATCAGATGAGACCCTGCTCTTGAACTGGGTGGCAGGGGGTACTTGTATTTAACCTTTTCCAGTGGTGGCTAGGACCCTCTCCCTTACTCAGATGCTGCAAGACGGATGCCACTCTGGAATTGGCCGGGAGGGGACCAGCGGCTTCAAAGCTAATGCACCCGGGGACCACAGTGGCCATGATTTAAAGGCCCTGCTTTACCACTTACTCTAGTGCCCCTAGCAATGGAGTGGGAAAGGGCTGCGGGCAGAACTGTGCTCTCTCAAGGGCCTGGTGTTTATTTCTCTGAGCCAACCTCTGACCTTGGGTTATCCAATAATGATAAAGTTAACATTTGTTAACTACTTACTTTACTTTTACAGTATCTCATTTAGTACTCATAACAATCCTATGAGGTTGTATTATCCTCATTTTACAGCTAAGAAACTAAGGCCCAGAAAGGTTAAATGCCTTACCCAAAGTCACACAGCTGGGGGAGATGTAACCCCAAGTCCACATCCACAAGACTCCAGAGTCCAAGCCCCTAATCACTGTGTTATTCTAACTGCCTCAGCAGTAACAGACAGTATGGTTTGTGATGGTTAATTTTCTGTGTCAATTTAAGGAGGGCATGGGATGCCCAGATTAAACATTGTTTCTGGTGTGTCTGTGAGGGTGTTTCTGGATGAGATTATCAATTGGATCAGAAGTCCAAGACGAAGACACCAGCAGATTTGGTGTCTGGTAAGGACCACTTCTTGGTTCAAAGATGGAGCCTTCTCCCTATGTCCTCACGTGGTGAAAGGGCAAGGGATGTTTCTGGGGTCCCCTTTATAAAGGCACGATCCCATTCAACCCTAAGGACTTCTTCACTTCCCAAAGGCCCCACCACCTAATACCATCACATGGATGACTAAGTTCAAATATACGCAATGTGGAGGGATGCAAGCATTCAGACTATAAAAAATTATTGACAAATCGTTACATAAAATGAGCAAATAAAAACATGCTCAAATTTACTCAAGCTAAGTGAAATGCAAACAAAAACTACTGTGAGATACCATTTTTCACATAATCTGTTTGGTACTACTGTAGGTAAGGCTGCAGAGAAAGAGTAACTGTCACGCATTGATGATAGAAACGGAAGTTGGTAGGACCACTATGAAGGGCAATTTGGCACTATCTACCAAGATAAAATGTTGAACCCAGCAATTCCACATCTAGGAATATACCTTATGGACATATTTACACAAATGTAAAAGAACACATTTGCACAAATGTAAAATAACACAGGCACAAGATTCATGGCACTGGTGTTTATAATTGTTAAGTATATGGAAATAACCCAAATGTCCATCAATAGAGGACTAGCTAAATAAATTGTGTTTTACAGAGAATGGTGAGTCTCTATGTTTTAACCTGGAAAAGTACTCAAGATATGTTTAGGTGAAAACAACAAGGTCAGAACTGTAAGTATACTCTAAAACCTTTTGTGTAAAAATGGGGCAGGAGAAATAGAATATATGTTTATGTGTTCTCATATATGCTAAGGAAATTCTGGAAGACTATACAAGAAATTGATAACAATGGTTACCTGAGGCAGGGATGAGATTGTGTGAATGAGGACTAGGGGTGGGAGGGAGACTTTTTGCTACATATATGTAAATACATTAAATTTATAAACCATGTGCCTACGTTACATACTTATAAATAAAATGAAAAAGAAAAGAAGTAAATAAAGAAGTCAGGCCGGGCGCGGTGGCTCACACCTGTAATCCCAGCATTTTGGGAGGCCAAGGCAGGTGGATCACCTAAGGTCAGGAGTTGGAGACCAGCCTGGCCAACATGGCAAATCTCTGTCTCTACTAAAAATACAAAAATTAGCTGGGTGTGGCGGAGCATGCCTGTAATCCCAGCTACTTGGGAGGCTGAGGCAGGAGACGGGAGAACCACTTGAATCAAGGAGCAGAGATTGCAGTGAGCCGAGATCGCACCATTGCACTCCAGCCTGGGAGACGAGAGTGAAACTCCATCTCAAAAAAAAAAAAGTCAAAAAGAACAGAAGGCCCAGCCCAGCTTTATTCTCGCAACCCAGTCATCACTGCCAAGCTCCAGTGGCAACCTAGTGAACACAATGCTGACCTTTACCAACAATAGATGCTGAACCATGCCATACGTAACTAACAGAGATAGGTTAAGTTTGTGGAAAATAATAACATAATTAAAAATTTGGAGAACCTGAGGCAAGTTTTTGCAAGGGAAAATCATAAGCTCATTAATTTTCACAAGTGATTAGAATGTTAATTAAATATCCTGTTAATGAAATAAAGTTTATTTTTTGAAAGAAAATTGCCAAGAGAGAATAAGAAATAGTGTTAGCCCACCATTCTTCTCAGTGAACATACTCTCTATGAGAATTTTTTTTTAACCTTCTTGGAATTCTTCTACATTCTGATGAGTTCCAGGTAAGTCTCCAGCCCTTTCTCCATATTTCAGATTCATAACAGTCTACTGGACATCTCTCCCCAGATATCTCTCAGGCCCCTCAAACTCAACCTGTCTAAAACTAAATTTAGCACACATCTCCAAAGCCTGCTCTCCATTACTTTAGGTGACACTGCCATCTACCCAGTTCCCTACTTAGGAACCTGGAGGGCATGCCAATTATTCTTCTTTCTTCCTTCTCCCCATCAATCACAATATCCCCAAAATCTTACCTCCTTAGTATTCCTTTACATATTGATAAATTCCCTTCTTCTTTTTTTTATCCTATTATGACCACCGTCACCTCCATCTCTTTCCACCTCTCTCGTGCTATTATAAGGGCCTCCTAAGTGGTCTTCCTGTCCCCAGCCTGTCAAACCCATCCCTCCAGTTCATCCCAAATGACCCTTAAAAAATAAGTCTAATTTTGCCACCTCTCAGTTGCCACCTTATAATATCTCCTCGTTGTGCATAGGCGAGGTCCAAGTTCCTTAGCGTGGACTCTGGGTGAGAGTGACTGTGCATCCCAGCGACCCCAGGACAGTTCCAGTTTATCCCTGTTGTCTTGAGGTCCCACTAACTAGCATCCTCTCTCACGTCAAAGTATCCTGATTTGGAGAGCAAATTATTTGGTCTCCCTAGCCCTAGGGTCTTCCACAATTTGACCCTTGCCTGCTTCTCCAGCTTCATCTCCTAACACTTGGTGTTCCAGAATGCCAGATTGCGGATCACCCACTTCCATATATGCCATGGTTTCTAATCGTTGCACTTTTCCTCTGATTGTCTCCTCTGTCTGGATGTGAAAGGACCTTCCCCCTCCTTCACACTCTGCCTTGTTCACTTACACTCCATCTTGCCCTTTAAGATTCAGCTCAGCATCACTCTTCCAGAGAGTCTTCCAGACTGTTCTTTAGGTAGTTTCCCATCTCTATATTTCTGTTATGTATTTAGCAAACTCAATATGTTTGGCTGTGTCAGCACCCAAATCTCATCTTGAATCTATAGCTCCTGTAATTCCCACATGTCATGGGAGAGACTGGGTGGGAGATAATTGAATCATGGGTGCGGGCCTTTCCTGTGCTGTCCTCTTGATAGTGAATAAGTCCCATGAGGTCTGATGGTTTTATAAATGGGAGTTCCCCTGCACACACACTCTTGCCTGCTGCCATGTGAGATGTGCCTTTGCTTTCCACCATGATAATGAGGTCTCCTGAGCCATGTGGAACTGTGAGTCCATTAAACCTCTTTCCTTTATAAATTATCTAGTCTCAGGTGTGTCTTTATTAGCCGTGTGAGAACAGACTAATACAAAACTCTACTCTCAAATTTAGTAAATTGCATTGTAATTATTGATCTGTGGCTCTGCCTTCCCTCACTGGATTATACATTTCTTGAAGGCAAGAACTTTGTCTCATATGTCTTTACACCCTCAGAACTTGAAAAGTTTCTAGACTGCTGGCATTGCAGGTCACAAGAGTGAAAGCACAGTGACAGAAACAAACTGAGTGCATTTGAGAAGCAGAAAGGTCTGTGTGGCTGCAGCACAGTGAAGGGGAAGGTAGAGTCCAGGACAAGGTCACAGTGGGAGGCAGCAGCCAGACCATGTCAGGGCCTTAGAGCTCGGCGAGGTGCCCTGACTACCCAGACCACCAAGTGGTGTACTAGAGAGAGGGGAACGTGGGATTTGAAGTCTGCTGTACTTGAATTAGACAATTTGCTTTTTTACCAGCTGAGTTACCATAGATAACTTTTAAAAATGTCTCCAAGCCTCAGTTTCCTTGTTTATAAAGTGAACATAATAAAATTATAAATTTTATATAATATAATAAAATTTATATGAATAAATTGCAATGAGTAGTAAATGAGATAAAATATGTTAACCATCTAGCATAATGCCTGGCAGATCCGAGCTGTTCATTAAATAAGAGTTATTACGACCATTTCTCAGCAGAAATGGACAGAAGGGAGCCCGATTTCAGAAGCTCTGAGTCATACCCTCAGAAATTAGTGAGCTTCCTATGTCCTGAAAAGGGCTGAGAGGTTGCAGCAGACAGGAGACTCTAAGGTTAATAAAGTGTTTCAAGTCTGCAAAGTTCTGCAAAAGCAATTCTATATTGCAAAAGCCAGCATGCTTCAGGCACAGGCCACCTCATTCCCTGCCTGATCAGAAATGTGTCCCTCTATTCTTCAATAATAAACTGACCATTCTAGTGTAATTCTGATTTTTATCATAAGAATCAATAAGACAACAGGGTTTATTTGAAGAATTTCACCCTATGGCCACTTTTGCAGGCACACATCCTTTCTCTCCCATGAGATCCTCTTGAGCAAATCTTCACTGGTGCTCACTCTCCCTCCCTCTGGGGACGCACCTCGTCACCCACAAGTTACCTCTGAAAGCAGGATTTTTTTAAGCCAGATATTACTTAACTTCCAACAGTCCCCATTACACAGCTTTCATTCAGTCAGGTAGGAATGATGCCAACACATATAATACTGGTACAGCAAGGAACCAGTCAGAGGAAACAATGACCATAGCACTGGGCAGGACCCTAAAACCTCAATGCCCAAGTGATAGCCCTTTAGTTGCTGGATAGTGAGGAGGTCCTGGGGGACTGGCCAGGAAGGCTGGGGTGCTGAGGAAGCACTTGGGTGGCAATTTACCAACCAGACAACATTTTAGCAGTCAGTTCAGCCTCAGTGTGTATCTGCTGCACACCAGGTGGGAACAGGTGAGTTTGTTCATCTGCAGGAATTCTATTGAGCAGTTATCATTGCTTCATTTCCCACATGCCCATGCGCTTTTCATCCAGAGTAAGCAAAATGAGCCTGTAAAGCAATATGGTGTGGTTGAAAGGTGTCCAGATGGAGAGACAAGACCTCTGGTCCTGGTCTGGGCTTTGCTTCTTACCATCTGTGCAGCAGGGGCAAGTTAACTTCCTCATTTGTAAAATAAGATAATCATGCTCATTTAGTAGAAATGGCATGAAAATGCATCAAATATGAGAATGCATATAAAGTGCCAACACGAGGCCTAGCACTTAAGTGGTGAAGACATTGCAGGTTTTATCCCTATTCTCTCTAGCAGCCTGAGAGCAGTTTTTCTTGGGTGCCATCAGCCTTTCAAAGGGAAGTGGAGTCATGGAAGCTGCCCTCTGAGTTGTGTTTTGGAGGATCTAGTGCCTAAAGTCAACTGCTGGGTGGATGATCTCAGGGAGGGGCGATGAGGGAGGACAGCTACCAGCAACCTTCTTCATCCTACTCTCCCAGCCCCCAGGGGAGGCATCCACAAACTCCAGTTTCTGCAATCCATTTTGAAAAGGGATTGTAGGGCACCAAGCAGGGGTTTAAGAAGTGGGAGAGCAATGCTTGATGACTCACTGCCCAAAGACCATGAGGCATCTGGGGGACAGCAGAGGGTTGGAGAGATTGATGCTCACCTTGCTCCATCTTGGTTTTCCTTGCCTCCTGCTCACCACTGCCTTTGGGCAATTTAATGGGGTTGCCATGGGAACCTGCATGGTAGAAAGAACAGAATAAAGCAGTCTGAAGAGTTGGGTTTGCGAATAGTCAAGACAATCTTAAGCAAAAGAACAAAACTGGAGGTGTCATGCTACCTGACTTCAAGCTATACTACAGGGCTACAGTAAGCAAAACAGCATGGTACTGGTATAAAAACAGACACATAGAGCAATGGAACAGAATAGAGAACACAGAAATAAGGTCACATACCTACAACTATCTGATCTTCAACAGACCTAACAAAAACAAGCAGTGAGGAAAGGATGTTCTTTTTTGTTTGTTTGTTTGTTTTTGTTTTGTAACATCTCTTAGATTATTTTATTTTATTTTATTATTATTATACTTTAAGTTTTAGGGTACATGTGCACAATGTGCAGGTTAGTTACATATGTATACGTGTGCCATGCTGGTGTGCTGCACCCATTAACTCGTCATTTAGCATTAGGTATATCTCCTAATGCTGTCCCTCCCCACTCCGTCCACCCCACAACAGTCCCCAGAGTGTGATGCTCCCCTTCCTGTGTCCATGTGTTCTCATTGTTCAATTTCCAATGATGAGTTCATGTCCTTTGTAGGGACATGGATGAAATTGGAAATCATCATTCTCAGTAAACTATCGCAAGAACAGGAAAGGATTTTCTATTCAAGAAATGGTGCTGGGATAACTGGCTAGCCATATGCAGAAGATTGAAAAAGGACCCCTTCCTCACACCATATACAAAAATTAACTCAGGATAGATTAAAGACTTAAATGTAAAAACAAAAACTATAAAAACTCTGGAAGACAACCTAGGCAACACCATTCTGGACATGGGAACTGGCAAAGATTTCATGACAAAGACACCAAAAGCAATCGCAACAAAAGCAAAAATTGACAAATGGGATCTAATTAAACTGAAGAGCTTTTGCACAGCAAAGGAAATTATCAATAGAGTGAACAGAATGGAAGAAAACTTTTGCAAACTATGCATCTGACAAAGGTCTAATATCCAGCATCTATAAGGAACTGGAACAAATTTACAAGAGAAAAACCAAACAACCCCATTAAAAAGTGGGCAAAGAACATGAACAGACACTTCGCAAAAGAAGACATACATGTGGCCAAAAATCACATGAAAAAAGTTCAACATCACTGATCATTAGAGAAATGCAAATCAAAACCATAATAAGATACCAACTCACAACAGTCATTATGGCTGTGATTAAAAAGTCAAATAATAACAGATGCTGGCAAGGTTGCAAAGAAAAAAGAATGCTTATACACTATTGGTGGGGATGTAAATTATTTCAACCATTGAGGAAGACAATGTGATGACTCCTCAAAGACCTAAAAATAGAAACACCATTCAACACAGCAATCCCATTACTGGGTATATAACCAAAGGAATAGAAATCATTCTATTATAAAGGCACATGCATTTATTGCAGCACTACTGACAATAGCAAAGACATGGAATCAACATAAATGCCCAGTAATTGCAGACTGGATAAAGAAAATGTGATACATATACACCATGGAATACTATGGAGCCATAAAAAAGAACAAGATCATGTCATTTGCAAGAACATGGATGGAGCTGGAAGCCATTATCCTTCGCAAACAAACTCAGGAACAGAAAAACAAATATTGTATGTTCTCACTTATAAGTGGGAGATAAATGATGAGAACACATGGGGAATGACATACACTGGGGCCTATTGGAGGGTGAAGGATAGGAGGAGGGAAAGGATCAGAAAAAATAACTAATGGGTACTAGGCTTAATGCCTGGGTGATAAAATATTCTCTACCACAAACCACCATGACATGAGTTTACCTATATAACAAACCTGCACATGTACCACTAAACTTAAAAAGTTAAATTTTTTTTGTAAAGACTTGGGTTTGAATACTGGCTCTGCTGTTTTCTGGTCATATGGCCTTAGTCATGCTATTTGATGCCTATTTTCTTCCCTTCACAACCTTCACTTCCTGAAAAATAGAGATCCTGCCTACCTTGTAGAGTTGTGAGCTTTGCAAAATATGTACATGAACGCAATTTGTATAATGCACTCTCAAAATATCACATTAGGATATTTTGAAACGTGATTGTATTTGCTTAATGTAACCTGAATTTCTCTAGACTACCAGCCAGTGAGGTACAACTCCTTGTTTCACCAAGTGTCTATGGACTGGAGTTGTTTTATGTAAGTAATCTCTGTTCCCCCACTTCCAATCAAATTCCTTGGGTTAGAGTCGATGGGTACAACTGTCATTGGAGTATCCATGGAATTCATATACACAGGTTCCAAATTTCACAAACAGTTTTCTATTTCCTTCTTAAAACAAAAATTTTCTATTCAGACCTAAATTAAAAAGAATTGATTCCATGAAAAACAAGTCAAGGAGATTTTATTACACAACAATTTAATAAAATTGAGAAAGCCATTTACTCTTAGGAAAGCATTTTATGTGTCTTGGAATAAATATTTTGATGATGATAAGTGAGGTCAGTTGGAATTGGTGGGGGGTTTCGAAGGCCTATTCAAATATCAGATGACTGTCACTCTATTGCCTTTTTTTTTTTTTTTTTTTTTTTTTGAGACAGAGTCTCACGCTGTTGCCCAGGTTGGAGTGCAGTGGTGCGATCTCGGCTCACTGCAAGCTCCGCTCCCAGGTTCACACCATTCTCCTGCCTCAGCCTCCCAAGTAGCTGGGATTACAGGCACCCACCACCATGCCTGGATAATTTTTTTGTATTTGTAGTAGAGACAGGGTTTCACCGTGTTAGCCAGAATGGTCTCGATGTCCTGACCTCATGATCCGCCCGCCTTGGCCTCCCAAAGTGCTGGGATTACAGGAGTGAGTCACCGCACCCGGCCTCTGTTGCCTTTTTAGAAAGGCAGGTGGTTCTAGGTGGTCAGACTTTAACTGTTTTCCTTAGTCTCAAGATGAAGGTAAGTGTGTGAAACTAGGAGCTCTTCTTTATAAGAGTAGTTAAAAAATATGATGGGGTGCAGGTGGTATCCAGGAAGAAGGAAAGAAGAACCCGGGGGAAAAACTCCTCCAGCCACATAGAGGCTTCCGATTTAATATAAATCAGAAGTGGTTAAGAGATGTATTTACTAAAGTTGTTTGCATAGGATATACTATGTAAAACCTTTCTTACATCTTCCCCGTGGGATCTTCAGTACAAGTCTGTATTACTCTCAGTACTTTGGAATGAACTAATTCTTCTTACGGGACACAAAGAAATGCTGAATTCTGCAAATGGATTCTACGGGGAACAAAGAAAATAGGACAGAGCCAGAGGAATAAGGGAAAGTCAGCATGTGGATTATACCTATAAATTGCAATCAATATGAGGTTGAGGAATTGTACACAGCTGTTAAAAACTACATTTTTGGAGAATTTTTAACAATATGAGAAATGATTTGTACGAAATAAATTTAAAGAACAAGGTTTAAATTGTATATATTCTGTGATTTTAATTATGTAAAAATTAGAGAAACGACTAGAAAGAAATGTACAAGAATGTTCACAGTGATTGACTCAAGATGGTGGAATGACGATTACCTTTTTCTAATGCTTTATGCTTTTATGTACTTTCCAAGCTCTATACAATGAACATATCTTACTTGAAAATCAGGTTTCTCAAAAATCCCGTTTGATCTATAGAAATGTTTGGTCCTATTTTCACTCTCAATCGTGTCTCTAATGAAATCTGAGGGAACCACAGTGGCCCGGGAGAAAGAAAGGGTGAGATAGAAGCTGAGAAACCCTAATTCTGCTGGAGCTGATGGTTCTAAGGTGCAAATGGACTGTTCAAGAATATAAGACATAGAGGGTACTGCCCTCAGATAACTAGGGCTGGCTGTGCATCTGAGGGGCCCAGTACAGTGACTGGTTGGAAACTCACATGGATGGTGATTACAGGTAACCAGTAGATGCAGGTTAAGACCATGGACAGTGCTTATGGGTCTTAGCAGTGACCCTTTTCTTCCCCATTTGACGAAGTAGTTTTATTTTGTATAATTTCAACTTTTATTTTAGATTCAGCTGGCACATCTGCAGGTTTGTTACATAGTTATATTGTGTGATGCTCAGGTTTGAGGTATAATTGATTCCAGCTAATGAGTATAGTACCCAAGAGTTAGTTTTTTCGGGTTTTTGTTTTTTGTTTTTTTGGGGTTTTTTTGAGACAGAGTCTTGCTCTGTCACCCAAGTTGGAGTACAGTGGCGCAATCTCAGCTCACTGCAACCTCCGCCTCCGGAGTTCAAGCTGATTTTCTTGCCTCAGCCTCCTGAGTAGCTGGGATTACAGGCACATGACACCATTCCCAGCTGATTTTTGTATTTTTGTTAGAGACGGGGTTTCACCATGTTGGCCAGGCTGGTCTCAAACTCCTGAACTCAAGTGATCTGCCCATCTCAGCCTCCCAAAGTGCTGGGATTACAGACATGAGCTGCCATGCCTGGCCAAGAGTTAGTTTTTTAGCCCTTATCCCCTCCCTCTCATCCCCTCTAGTAGTCCCTAGAGTCTATTTTTCCCATCTTTATGTCCATATGTACTCAATGTTTAGCTCCCGCTTACAAGTGATAATATGCAATATTTGGCTTTTTGTTCCTGGGTTAATTTACATATGATAATGGCCTCCAGCTGCATCCATGTTGCTTCAAAGGACATGATTTGGTTCTTTTTCATGGCTGCATAATATTCCATGGTGTATATGTACCACATTTTCTTTGTTCAGTCCACCATTCACAGGCATGTAGGTGGATTCCATATCTTTGCAATTGTGAATAGTGCTGTGATGAATATATGAGTGTATGTGTCATTTTGGTAGAATGATTTATGTTCTTCTGGATATACACCCAGTAATGAGATTCCTGTGTTGAATGGTAGTTCTGCTTCAGTTCTTTGAGAAATCTTCAAACTGTTTTCCACAGTGGCTGAACTAATTTACATTTCCATCAATAGTGTATAACCATTCTCTTTTCTCAGAAGCTTTGCCAGCATCTTTTATTTTTTGACTTTTGAATAATAGACATCCTGACTGTTGTGGAATGGTATCTCACTGTGGTTTTGATTTGCATTTCTCCGATGATTAATAATGTGGAACATTTTTTCATGTTTGTTGGCCGCCTATATGTCTTCTTTTGAGAAGTGTCTGTTCATGTCTTTTGCCCACTTTTTAATAGGGTTGTCTTTTCTTGTTCAATTGTTTAAGTTCCTTATAGATTCTGGATATCAGATCTTTATTGGATGCATGTTTGCAAATATTTTCTCCCATTCTGTAGGTTGTCTGTTAACTCTGTTGAGAGGTTATTTTGCCGTGTAGAAGCTCTTTATTTTAACTAGGTCACACTTGTCAATTTTTGTTTTTATTATAATAGCTCCTGAGAACTTAGTCATAAATTCTTTCCCAAGGCCTATGTCCAAAATGCTATTTCCTAGGTTTTCTTCTAAGATTCTTACAGTTCGAAGTCTTACATTTAAATCTTTAATCCATCTTGAGTTAATTTTTGTATAACATGTAAGGAAGGGGTTCAGTTTTAATCTTCTGCATATGCCTAGCTAGTTACCCCAGCATTATTTATTGAATAGGGATACCTTTCAGCATTGCTTATTTTTGTTGACTCTGTCAAAGATCAGATGGCTGTAGGTGTGTGGCTTTATTTCTGGGTTCTCTATTCTGTTCCATTGGTCTATGGGTCTGTTTTTGTACCAGTAACATGCTATTTTGGTTACTGTGGTCTTATACTATAGTCTGAAGTTGGGTAATGTGATACTTCCCGCTTTGTTCTTTTTGCTTAGGATTGCTTTGGGTATTCAGGCCCTTTTTTTGTTCCACATGAATTTTAGAATAGTATTTTCTTGTTCTGTAAAAAATGACATTGGTAGTTTGATAGGAATAGTATTGAATCTGTAGATTGCTTTGGGCAGTATGGCCATTTTAACAATATTGATCCTTCCAGCTTATGAGCATGGAATGTTTTTCCATTTGTTCGTATAGTGTATTATTTCTTTCAGCTTTGTAGTTCTGCTTATCGAAATTGTTCACCTCCTTGGTTAGACGTATTCCTAGGTCTTTTTCTCTTTTTATAGTTTTTGAAAATGAAAATGTGTTCTTGATTTGGCTCTCAGCTTGAACGTTATTTGTGTATAGAAATGCTACTGATTTGGGTTTTTTTAAAATCCCCCAGAGCATTCCTGAAAAATGCTACTAATTTTCTGTACATTGTTGTATCCTGAAACTTTACTGAAGTCATTTATTAGTTTTACAAGCCTATAGATGGAGTCTTTAGGGTTTTCTAGGTATAGAATTATATCGTCAGTGAAAAGAGATAATTCAACTTCTTCTTTTCCTATTTGGATGCTTTTATTTCTTTCTCTTGCTGGATTGCTCTGGCTAGGAATTCCAGTACTATGTTGAATAGGAGGGGTGAGAGTGGGCATCCTTGTCTTGTTCCTGTTCTTAAGAGAAATGCTTTAACCTTTTGCCTGTTCAGTATGGCGTTGGCTGTGGGTTTGTCATAGATGGCTCTTATTATTTTGAGGTATGTTCCTTCGATGCCTAGTTTGTTGAGGGTTTTTATCATGAAGAAATTTTGGATTTTATACAAAACTTCTTCCACAGCTACTGAGATGATCATATGGTTTTTGTTTTTAATTCTGTTTATGTGGTGAATTGCACTTATTGATTTGCATATGTTGAACCAACCTTGCATCCCACAAATAAAACCTACTTAACCATGGTGAATTAACTTTTTGATGTGTTGCTGGATTTGATCTGCTAGTATTTTGTTGAGGAGTTTGCATCTATATTCATCAGGACTATTGGCCTGTAGTTTTCTTTTCTCATTGTGTCTTTGATCTGGCAGTGACTCTTGATGGAGACTTGTGAAAGTTTGTCTCAGCCAAGCTCAGAACAGAGATCCAGGGAGACAGTGCAAGACAGGGGAACAGAGGCTAAAACCTAAACATATAGTCAAAGGAAACACTGGAGGATATGAGAAGGTTGTGGTTTGGAGGTTATGTGGATGTTCAGGACTCATTCCCTTTCTTTAATAATTTATTCAGGTATCTACCTATTCCTTCATTCATCCAACAAACATTTATTGGGCCCTCCAACCTAGATACTAGAGATACAAAGCAAATAAGAGATTGTCCACAAGTTATTGGATTTATGCCACATCCTTTCACCTTGGTGGTGCTAAGGTCATGAGTAGAGTACACTGAGGATTTTTATGGTCTTGACCAAGTTTGTGGATAAAGCTTGTCAGTTACTCCAGTGTAGTGTCAGTTACTTGTCATTTTTGTCAAGTTCAATGCCTCCAGTGTAGGGGGCCTGGGAAAGGGTTTACATCCATCAACCCTCCTTTAGATCATTCACACCTTGTCCCACGGCTTCCTGTCACACAGAATTAGAGAAAACAAGCATTGGGGAATGTCAAGCCTAGCAAGGGCCACAAAAGTTTTTCCCAACCTTACCCTGAATTGCATTTCCTCAGGATTGTGTGCTGATATCAGTAGGAATCTGCCCAGGATTATGTCTAGGAAACACAATTTAATGAAATCAGTAAATGATTCCTGGCATGAATATGTCATGCTTTAAAGGTCACAAACAGTCTTTAAGTCCATTATATCATATAGTCCTAACATGACAACAATGAGCTTGTCAGGAATTGTCATTCCTGTTTTACAGATGAGAAAACAGGCTTGGAGAGGTTAAGTCCTCTGCCCTTCACCAATAAGTGACAAACTGGATTTCCAATTCAGGTCTTCATCCTACCTCCAGGTCTGTGGCTTTTTTTTTTTTAATTATGGCTCATCCAGAGAGTCAAGATGATACCCCACCCCTCCAAGGGAAATGGCAAACCCATGGCATGTTCAGAATGCAGGGTATGGATGCAGAAGAATACATAGGTGTTGGGGGTGGGATGAGGCTGAGTGTATTAGTTTCCTATGGCTGCTGTAACAAATTATAACAAACTTAGTGTCCTAAAAACAAGTTTATTGTCTCATAGTTGTGGAGACCAGAAGTCCAAAATCAGTATTACTTTGTGGAAATCAAAGTATCCACAGGGCCACAATCCCACTGAAGACTCTAGAAGAGCATTTTTTCTTTGCCCCTTCCAGCTTCTGGTGGCTGCTGGAATTCCTTGGCTTGTGCCTGCATCACTCATTCCAGCCTTCAAGGCCAGCATCCACAAATGGCCTTCTCCTCCGTGTGTGTCAAATCTCCATCTGTCTCCCACTTATAAAGACAGATGTGATTGCATTTAGGGCCCACCTGGACAATCCAGAATAATCTCCTCATCTCAGAATGTTTAACTCCATCACCAGGCACAGTGGTTCATGTCTGTAATCCCAGCACTTTGAGAGGCTGAGGTAGGTGGATCACTTGAGGCCAGAAGTTCAAGATCAGCCTGGGCAATAGCAAGACTCCATCTCTACTGAAAAATAAAATAATACAAGAAAATTAAATTTAAAAATTTCACTTAATCACATCTGCAAAAACTCTTTTTCCAAGTAAGGTGGTCTTTACGGGTACCACGATTTGGATCTGATCACTTTGAGGGACACTACTCAGCCTATACTGCTGGGCTAGGGGCTTGCACACTACAGCAGCTTCTTCTGCCTCTGGGTAAATGTTCAGTTACAGATTACTATATTTGAGGAAAAGGAAATATAGTGACAAAAGAATTTTGGGAAAGCCACGTAAATGAGAGTAAGACTAAGACAGCCTTCCTTAAATAACATGTTTGGTAATTGTAGCCCCAAGCCAATGTATTGATTCTGTCTTAAATCTGATGCTTCTTCCTATGCACCTGCAGAGTTGGCTCAAGTTCCCAGGCTCTTAGTCTCCTTTCTCTCCAGCCAAATCCAGGGAAAATGTGCAGGCTCAACAGTCCTGGAAAACCAAAGTTGAAAAGGTCCTAGAGATAAACTTGGTCTATCCCCTCCTTCACTGATGGAGAGACTGGGGCTTAGTGAAATTGGGTTTACTGAGTCCCCTTCCCCCAGAAACTAGTACTTCCATTACTTGAGTCTGTATTTTTAAAGAACCAGCACAGCATCCCCTAATGAGGCCTTCAGGTCTGGGACACAAAGATCAAGGCAGGAGTAACCAGGATTGACTGAATCTATGGAAATTATCTCAGGAGAGAGAACCCAGCTGTGTGGTCCCTCCTTGCGTATCCTTTTTGAGCCTGGCTATGGCTCTTTCTGCTCATTCTCCCTGATTCTCTGGTCTATCTTCTCTTCACTCTCCCCATTTGATTGTGCCACTGCCTCCACTCTCACTCTCCTTACTTCCCCCAGCCCTCAGTCCTCACAGCCCAAGTAGGACTCTCTCCTCTGCCCACTCTCCCTTCCTCTCCCACTCCCTCCCCAGCATTCTATTCTGACTTCCTTTGCAATAGGCCTTCCTTTGTCAATTTCAAGGCCAATGTAATGGAACAGAGAAGAATAGTGGCTTTGGAGGGCAAAGAGTTTGTTTGTTTGTTTGTTTGTTTGTTTTGTCAAGTTCAATGCCTCCAAAACTGAGAGAGTATAGGGATATGAGGGAGGGAGGCTTACCTTAGCTACTCTGTCTGTGAGTTTCATTTGCATGTATTTTACTGTCACCAGAATGAAGAGTAGACATCTAGGCATCCCCTTATATAACTAAGGCTTGTGTGCCTGGGCAAAACAAGGCCCCAAAGTTAGGGCACTTGAGTGGTCAGACTGAGAGTTAAAATCCTGTCAAAGCTCCAACGTCATGATTAGCCATGCAAGTTTTGGACTTACCTTTTCACATCTTTGAAAATCAGGAATAAAAAAATAAATAAATAAAATAAATAAATTCTTAAGGCTACTACAAAAATCACATGAAAATTTGAAAATTTAACCATAGAATAAACACAATAGTACTAGAATGTTATTTTTGTCAAATTAATAATTAAATTCTAAAAGCCTCACAAAACAAATAGTTTTAATCATGTATGATATTTTGAATATCTATAATTGGAAGATGTAAAGGTTTATAGTTCACTTTAACGAATTGTTTCATTTAAACTGTATACATTTATTATATATTTTTAGAAACATTTATTTTGGCATTATAAAAAAAGAAAATCAGGAATAATATCTACTTCATATGATTTTTATGAACTATAAACAGGATAATGCCTGTGAAAGCCCTTAGCACAGAAATTAGTGCTGTTTTGTCAGTCAATAAATATCATGGAACTGATGATACATAAGTCACTTCCTCTGTGAAGTCGTTTCTGACCTCCTACTCCCAGGCAAACTGACCTCTGTTTCCTTAGTGCACCCTTTGCACCTCATTTATGCCCCTGTCTTGGAATCTATAATCATTATTACCCTGCTCTACCCCCACCTGCGCACACCCCTGCCTCTCTCTAGAGGCTCTGAGCCTCTCCAGAAGAGAAGTGCCTTTTACTCATCTTTGTAATCACATGGCCAAGTATAGTTAGTGACTGGTTCATGGAAGATGCCCTGCAAATACTGGGTAAATTTATTTGAAATGGTGAGAATTTCTGAACATAAGCCTTTCAGGCCAGGATTGCTTTTTATTTATCAGTCCAGTTTCTGCCTCATTATATTCATTAAGATCAATGGCAAAACCCATTGAAAGGCATCTGGCTGTAGTAGTCCCAGAAGATACTGTTGGCTCTGGTCCGCCCCAGGCAGACAGGCCTTATTGAGAGAGGTCAAACTCTTTAGCATGCTGGCCGTGCCCAGATTGCTTCCTCTCCAAGCTGGCATCGGGGTGAGCCATTCGATGCAGTCATATCGTTGAGATGACAAAAGCTCAAGTGAGATCCATGCGCCTCTCCAACATTTCCATGGGGGCTGCCTTCTGGGCTCTTTCTTGACCTGGGGACAGTCTTTTCTGGCTGCCACCAGAGTCCTGTCTAGATGTGATGGGTAGAAGTGCACCCGGGGTCACATCTAAACAAGAAGAGTTCTAGGGTCTGGAAGTGCCAGAGGTCATTCTCCAAGAATGTCTGTGGGACATTGTCAACACTAATATTGGAACTTGGGAAGGAATAATTTGTATGCCAAATCTGAAGATAACATTGAGGATCAACAGAAGAATGAGCTACAAAGAGATAGCTGGGAGTGTCTGAAATAAATCAAGGGAAGAAGTGGGAAACTGGCTAAGTGGTTACTAATAACTAAAACTACCACATATTAGGAAACTGCTAGTGTGCCAGGCACAGGTATATATTTTATCATTTTAATCATCACGGCAACATATATAGTAGGCTTGCACAAGAAGAAACTGAGGCCCACAGAAGTAAATAACTTGCTTAAGTTCACACAACAAGCAGATGGTAGAAAAGGGATCAAGGCCAGGCAGTGGGCCCATATTCCACTCCTCCCACACTCCACTGCCAATATGGTTGGAGGAGATGTGCTGTAATGCCTCTTCATGTTGTGCTCAACAGGGGCTGTAGAGGCATGGGCCCAGCTGATCTGGGGATCCACAGTAGGTGGAAAGGTATGGCTCACTAGATGTCTTATAATAATCCTCTTATCCCCCTTATAGCCTATTTCTGGCTCTTGTATCAGTGCTGGAGTCATCGTCTTGAACTGGGATGGAGTTTTCTTCTCATTCATTATTCAATAAATATTCATTGCAGGTAGGCAACTATTGTGGCCTTAAGTAGGACTTCTTCCTATAACTGGGAAATGTGGCCTTTCCTGAGTCAATCATTGTGTAGGAAGAGGCAGGACCTGAGACAGGAAACGGAGAAGTGGGAGAGAGAATTCCCTGTATCTCTCTTTCTCACACACACTCTCCCAGACTAGATGTCAAAAAGCATAGATCTCTAAGGCATGACTCTATGATGCTAGGTGGAGCCCATCATATAAAGACTCAATGAAAACCAATGCCACAATCTGAAGAAAACCAAGTCATATGTTGAAAACCAGATTATCTAGTTACAAATTATTCTCCATGCTTATTTTCCTATTGATATCCCAGAGCATTGGGATAGGGTTGTTTAAATACTCCAGCCTGCCCTCTGCTCTATGGATGGAGGAGCTTATAAAAGGATTGTGGTTGGGGCATTAAAGAGGAGCAGCGCCCTCCGAGGTAACCATGGGAGGTGACCTTCTGGAAAGAAGAGCAGGGCTGTGTTGTTCTCTGCCTCTCTTCACATGGAGAATCTTCCTCTCCAGCTAGTGTTGCAAAGCATCTCATTTAGTATCTTTGTGGCTGTAAGGAACAGAACATATGGAACCGAACTGACGGAAACAATAAGGAAATGTATTATCTGACATAACTGGAGGCCCAGGCGTGATGCAATCTGGGTATCAATGAAGGCATCAAATACACATTCCCACACCTGGATCAGAAACAGATGCCAGTGCAATGCCCAAAGTTGGTAACGGATGGATCCTTGAATAAAATCAGGATTCAGTTGGTAAGTTCACTTGGCAACCAGCAGAATTTGCTACAGAGAGTCTGGGTATTATTTTTTCAAGTAAATGGCAATGTCCTTAAAACTGGCCTTTTCTTCTTTGGTTCACTGGAATTTGAGGGCCTCTCCTTGTATCTAGGGTGGAATTTAGGCAGGATGGCAGAGACATTCTTGCCAGGTACATACAGTGCCTAAGCCTTGGGCCTGCAGATGACATGGTGTGGTTTCTGGCTAATCTCTGAGTCACTGTCCAGAATTTCAAAAGGCTATAGTTGTCATGGACTGACTTGTCTTCATGGAGGCAATTAAGATATAAAAGAAACCATTAAAATTGGGTCTCTGGAGAACTGCTAGGTACCAACATGTGCCATTGTCTTGTGCAAAGCCATCCAGGCAGGGACTGCCTGGTGGCTGTCTTTGCAGCCTGTAGACCTAGGAAACCATATGTATGGTGTGGTTGTGTTGAGTTGGAGCATCTGTTCCTGGAGACCGTCCAAGTTTTGGGTTGACTCTTTCCCTGAACCATGGTTAATGTGGCTGTGAAAACACGGCAGAGCTTCCACACCTGTATCCCCCAGCCCTCATGCCTTTCATTGAACACACATGTTCTAAATGCCGCCTAAGCACCAGGCACCAAAGAAGGAATGACGTTCACATGCTCTTCTGCCTTCTTGCTCTAGAGATTATTACTTACTCCACGTAAGGAAGTAAGAAATTGTATTAAAGAAAGGTACTTCAGTGAATCTATGATTTGGGTGGTACCGCTAGCAGTGTTTGAAGTGGTTGGATAGAGGGGTGCATGGAGTACGAACCACACGTTTTTGTGGGGAAGGAGTACCGTGGAGCATAACAAACAGCAGGAGTCTTATGGGTCAAGGCTATACTAAGCCAGCCTTGCAACTAGCCACTTCTGAAGGGAAGACAATGAGCCATACAAGTCAATACAGATAACACAGAATGGAGGATGCTGTCATCAAATATCCCGTATATTACTCCTGACAGATGAAAGGATCGCTAAAACGAAACAGAAGACAAACCTGGAGGCAAGTGGGAGGCCATCAATAGCTGCTGTCAAGGCCACCCTTTGTGAGTCTTCATCTGGTGTGCTCTCACTTCAGAGAGGCAAACAACCTCATTTTTCTTCACTGGTGGTGTCTCAGTTGCTGAGTCAGTGGCAAAGCTGCCAGCACTACGTAACCACTCCAGATCAGGATGGTGGAGGTGGACATGTTGCACATTGAGCACACACTCCATCCTCTGTCTACTGGCTCTAAAGACAAACAGCATGAGCTTCTGCAGAAACTCTCTGTGTGTGCAGATATGTGTGTGTAGATATGTCAGAGTGTGTGAGTATATATGTGCCTATCAGAGGAAATGTATTAGAGTGTGTGGACCTGAATGTTTCCATCATAAGCATTCCCACGCAGCTTAGATAACTCTACCAGGCCTGAGGCCTCTATCGCCTGGCCACGTGGGAATGAAGGCCAATGGCTTTGGCATGCAGGATTCCAGCCTAGGCAGACACCAGAACCAAGCAGCACCCTTAGCGATACAGGCCAGGAGACAGCTATGGATTTATTCATTCTCCTTACAGGGATGAGTTACCCTGGGGCAATCTGGACAATTGTTTAGTGTCCTGGTGTCTTAGTCCATTTGTGTTGCTATTGATATAAAGGAAAACCTAAGGCCGTGTAATTTATAAAGAAAAGAGATTTATTTGGCTCATGGTTCTACAGGTCATACAACAAGGAGCATGGCACCAGCATCTGCTTCTGGTGAGAGCCTCAGGCTGCTTTCATTCATGGCAGAAGATGAAGTAGAGCTGGCATATGCAGAGATAGAGTGGCAAGACAGGAAGCAAGAGAGGGATGTGGTGCCAGGCTCTTTTTAACAACCAGCTCTCATGGGAGCTAATACAGTGAGAACTCAGCCAACACCCTCCCGACCCTCTGACTCAGGGAGGGCATTAGCTATTCATGGGGGGTCCATCCATGACCCAACCACCTCATGACCCAAACGCCTCCCATGAAGTCCACCTCAACACTAGGAATCAGATTTCAACCTGAGATTTGCAGGGACAAACAAACCCAACTGTAGCACCTGGGAAGGAAATCACGCTATGCCAATACTGCGCCTGGGGCTTTCCCCATGTGCACTGGTGCCCCAGGCTTTGGGGACTCCAACTTGCACTAAATCTTAGTAAGACACGCTTTCTCCCCCAAGATCACCCCTACCCCCATTTCCACCTTTATCCTTTCCTCCTCCTCTAGTATGTCCTCCCTCTCCATCTCTAACCACCATTACCATGCTTGTACCTCCTCCTTCATCTCTACCTTCTTCTCCTACCACCATTATCACCACTACCCTCATCACTGGCCACCATCACCTCCTCTGCCAACATTGCTTCCACCACTGGCCTTACTACTTCCACTGCCACCATCACTGCCACCTCTACCTCCACTACCACCCCCCATTGTCCTCCCTTACCACGATCACTGCCAGTTCTACCACTACAACCACCAACACCATCATGGCCACTCCCCCCTCATTATTGTAATTATTGTCATTCTCATCTCCATCATCACCTCCACCTCCATCATGACCATCATCACTGCCACCATCACTACTGTTACCAATCCCACACCGCCTTCATCTTCACCACTGCCACCACATAATTCTAGGTGTTTGCTGTGTAAGCCTGTGCTTTGTGGGGGTCAAATCTTGCTTGTTACTATTTTTTTTTTTTTTTTCTGAGACAGAGTTTCTCTCTTGTTGCCCAGGCTGGAGTGCAATGGCGCGATCTCAGCTCACTGCAACCTCTGTCTCCTGGGTTCAAGCAACCTCAGCCTACCCAGTAGCTGAGATTACAGGTACCCACCACCATGCCCAGCTAATTTTTTGTATTTTTAGTAGAGACGGGGTTTCACCATGTTGGCCAGGCTGGTCTCGAACTCCTGACCTCAGGTGATCCACCCGCCTCAGCCTCCCAAAGTGCTGGGATTACAGGCATGACGCACTGCACCTGGCCACTTGTTACTATTTCGTATAACAATTCCTCCCTTTATAAAAGTCCTTTACCATCTATAAATCTCCCAGCACAAACTAGCAAACTGTTTACTTTAGGTACTGTAACTTTAATCCATGAATTGGGAATTAGAATTAAATAACCCACACATTTTCCTCCTGCTCCAAGAATTTTTGGCCTTTCCATGAGAATTTCTGACAGACTTAGATTAAGAGACTGTAGAAGGGGATAAGGCACAATGACCCCCTGTGCACCAGCAAGTGCTTCCAACTCACAACATTCAGCATTGCCTTATAACCCAGCGATATGTCCCTGGCTTGTGGCAAAGCTTGGGGGATGCATGACATGCAGGAGGAGTTGTCATGGAGAATTAGAGAAAACTGGTGTTAAAGCCTTTTAGACCACTTACTTTGCTGAATTATCTTAGGCAAGTCACTTTTATCCCTCTCAGCCTCAGTTCTCTCTACCTGTAAATGGGGACAGTCTTGCCCACTTTCTAGTATTTCTGAGAAGATTAAAAGAAAAGACAATATGTGAAAATATGTGATGCAAGTCCTGGAACACAAGGGGTGTTGGTTCCTTCCCTCTTCTCTCCCACTGCTCTGAGACCCTGCAGCCTTCAGCTGCTGGGGGAACACCATTCTCGATCTAATCCTCTGAGACAGTGGGCTTCCTGTTCTCAGTTCTATCTGAAATGGCTCTAAAGAAAGAACACAGTGATCCTGTAAAATGTCACTGAATCAGAAGCTCCACAGCTTTGCCAACAATCTGGGGGAGAGGACTCCAGAGCGGCTTCAGGGAGAGTGAGAGGACACAGTCCTGGGACTGGATTCTGGGATGGGGATGGATCCCAGGACTTTCATTTTTTTCTGTTTCTGTGGTATGAGAATGTACACACTACACCCACAGGCCGATCTCATTGTTGGACAGAGGACAGGGGCAAGCAGGGAATGGGATCAGAACCCCCAGAAGCTCAGAACGGTGCCTCTGAGCCTTGATTGGCCCACATTCGAATGACGCTGCCTGGGCAGTGGCTTCCACGCAGCTCTCAGCCTCAGAGCATACAGATGAGCGGACTGGCAGACTCCCTGCTGCCCATCCACTCGGTCCACTCAGCGGGTTTCCTCGCTCTGCTTCTCTCCCTGTCTCTGTGTGAGGGTCTCTCTAGCCTTTAGCCCATGCCTCTGTCCCTCTCAGTGGCCTCAGCAAGGCTGGCAGGGTCTCTCAGTGGGAACTGGCAGGCCACAGGGCCACAGAAGTACAGGCTGGGGCTAAGGAGCCATTTAGAGACAATGACTTCATGACAATGGCCTCCCCTCTAGCCTAGCTGTTAGCACTGTCCTCGAAAGCCCAGAATCAGCTCCCAGAATTACAGTCAGGGAGCCAGCCAGGTCTGCTTGTGAGAAGCCTTCCTATTTCCTTTTTAGCACAAAAGACCCCACAAAGGGAATAAATTATGACCAAACCCTGGGGGTCATGTGTTGGAATCCACTAGAGGTGGAAACATCACTGATACCCTGAGCCCTGGATTTGATCCCTGTTCTACTACTGACTAACTAGATGACTTTGGGCATGTTACTTATCCTCTTTCTTCATGCCTTGCTATCTTAATCTGTAAGATAGGAATAAATAATGACACCTGTTTAAGAGGGTTGTTGTGAATTTAAATGAGACTTACTTCCTGGCACGTGAAGATTTTCCAGTGTTCTACAAATGTTAGCTAATGCTTTTCTTACTACAACTACCTCCACCACAGCAACAATCACTGTCATTATCAGCAAAGCTTGTTAGAAGCTCTAACCCCACACCCCAAAGTTAGAATCACCCTTAGCTACCGTTTCATTAGCACCTACTGTATAAACACTGCTGGGTGCCTTTGTTGACATTAACTCTTCTAAGCCTCAAAATTAGCCTGTTTAGTGGGCCCTATAATTTCCCAAACTTTTGTAGATGAGAAACCTCAGTGATAACAGAGGTTTTCCTAAGGTCCCAAGGAAAATGAGGGTAAGGAAGAGGATTTTATATACTCTTGATCTGAGCATTTCTCTAGTTATTTATGCCTTGCTTCATTCCAAAGAGGAGTTGAGGGCATATACAAGTCATCCGTGTGCCAAGCAGTGGTGTGCCCTAGAAAGTACAAAAGCAGCAAAACTGAGGATAGCTGGGTTGAAATCCCAGCTCTATCACTTACTAGTCAAGTGCCTTGAGTATGTAAATAAAACCTCTGTAAGTTTCAGTTTCTGTTACCCATGGATTAGCTATGCAAACTGAAAGGTACTCATTATTATGCCCATTTTTCTGATAAGTGACTTAATATTCAGAGATGTTGAAACTTTACAAAGTTTACAAAGCTATTAGGTAAGTAAAGAATAGACCTGGATACTGGCCCCAGGTTGATCTGATTTCAAATTCCAAAGCTCTTCCTATGATTCTGGGCTATCTGAATGGTGCCTTTCCCAAGTACAGAGCTGGAGTTTCACATAGTATAATACTTCCTATTACGTTGTGGTACTGTTGTTTTTCTAGAGGCATTACCCTTAAAGGGAAAAACAAAACAGGTCAGTAGACATTCTGACTCCTCCATTTGCTCTTGTCCCTCCCAAATGACTCAATTCCTTTTTTTCAAGAATAATTAAAAATACCTCCTTCAAAATGTGAGGTGTGAGAGTGTTACCACTAGGGAACGTACCTGAGTCATGAGGTACCAAATTATGTTAGCAGCGGCGAATCCATACGGGTCTGCAGCAACCTCAATTCTTGCTTCCTCACAAGAAAGAATTCAACCGAGGGGCAATAGGGCAGAGTGAGAGACCAAGGCAAGTTTTAGAGCAGGAGTGAAAGTTTATTAAAAAGCTTTAGAGCAGGAACAAAAGGGAGTAAAGCACACTTGGAAGAGGGCCAAGCAGGCGACTTGAGAGATCAAGTGCACAGTTTGACCTTTGACTTGGGGCTTTAAATGTTGGCATGCTTCCAGAGTTTGCATCTCTCATCCCCTGATTCTTCCCTTAGGGTGGGCTCTCTGCATGCACAGTGGCCTGCCAGCCCTTGGAAGGAGCTTCATGTGCAGTGTGTTTACTGGAGTTGCACGCATGCTCACTTGAGGCGTTCTTCCCTTACCAGTTCAATGTTCCTAGAAGGTCGCACACCAGTCAAACCCCGCCATTTTGCCTGTTAGTGTACATGCTTGAGCCCACTCAACCAAATCTTGAAATCTTATTGGGAAGATGCTGATCACCAGTTTCAGGTTTTTTCCATCTATCGGGAGACTGCCTTTCTCTGGCACTGGCTGTGATGAATTATTATTTTAGAGAGACAGCTTAACACCACCTGACCATCACCTGATGGTTGCCTGACATTCCTGGTGGGGTTTGGCACTCTCCTGCCCTGCTCATGTCTGACTAGCTACCTACTGTAACAAGAGAATGGGCTAGAGGAAAGAGAGGCAGCCCAGATTATAGCTTGAGTTACTGGTTTGTGTTCCCATCACCCTCTGTTCCTTTTAACATTGCACCCTGGCATCTGCCCCAGCACATCATGAAAAAATACCCACCCAAGGTTATCAGTGACCTCTTGGTGGTCAATCTCATGGGCCTTTAAAACACTTCCATCATTCAGCCAGATACATACTAACAATGTGCTATGCAAATGCACTGTGCTGAGTGACTCAAGGATTACAAGGGTGCCAGACCTCAAAACGATTGCAGTCTACAGGGGAGAATGGCAAGAAAAAATATAACTAGAATACAAAGGAAAGTAAGAAACACAGAAGTACAGACAGCTGTGAGGGTTGTCCTCAGCACTCATCTCTCTCACCCTCCTTCTCCTCACCCTACTCATCTTTTCTGGGTGCTCTTTCCATTCCCATGAATTAAACTACCTCCCTGACAGCCACACACATTCAGCATCTTCAGCCCAGACCGCTCTTCCTTAATTGAGTTCTAATCATTTAGTTGCCACTTTGATAGCTGCAGAGGGTAATTGTACATGTCAGCTTGACAGGGCTGAGGGATGCCCAGATAGCAGGGAAAACATTACTTCTGGGTGTGTCTGAGAGGGTGTTTCTCAAAGAGATTAGCACTGGAATCAGTAGACTGAGTACAGAAGATCACCCTCACCAATGTGGGTGGGTGCCATCTAATTTGTTGACAGCCTGTATAGAACAAACAGGAGGAGGAAAAGAAAATTCTCTCTCTCTTTTCCTGAGCTAGGATATCCATTTTCTCCTGCCCCTGACATCGAATCTCCTAGCTCTCGAGCCTTTAGACTCCAACTGCAGGTATCAATGGATTTCCTGGTATGCCAGCTTGTGGATGGCAGATTGTGGGACTTCTCAACCTCCACAATGGTGTGAGCCAATTCCTTTAATATATCAATCAATCTATCTATCCATCCATCCTTCTGTCGGCTCTGTTTCTCTGGAGAACTCTGACTAATGCAACAGCCTTCAAAACCAACATGTTCAAAGCTATACTCTCCATCTTCCGGCCACCAGCAACACCTTCTAGGTGAAAGGTGGCATTGTTCGCCAGTTGCCCAAACAAGAAGTTTGTTCTCCCTCCTAACATCTTTCTCTCCCTCATCCCCCAAAAATTTAATCAGTCTCCAAAATTCTTTCAACTCTTTCTCCTGGATATTCCTTGAGCACATCTGCCTTCTCATCTCTGCAGTCACTTAGTCTAGTTCCAGCCAGCCTTTCTCTGGATTGTTCAATGAGCCTCCCAGATGATCTCCTTGCCTCCATTTCCACCTATCTCTGATCTGCTGTTCACGCTTTATCAGAGTACTCTTTCTAAAAGCAAAAAAATCTGAACTCATACTTTTCATGCTTAAAATCCCCATTGTCTTCAGTACAAAAATCAAGACTCCTTAGCCTAACCCACAGGGCTTTTCAAGGCCTGACCCCAGTCTCGTCTCTCCTCCCTCTCCTTTCCCACTCCGCATCCCATCATGGTCCATAATTCGGGTGATTGAATAGTTTTTTCATCCAAATTAGGATACTTATGAGAGAGAAAGGGATCCTAGTCATAATTATGCTGGGATAAACTGGGATTCTCCATGGCAAACTGGAATGTATGGTCATCCAATCCATATGGCCATACCAGCACCCAAACCCATAAGTTTGTCCCTCTCTTCCCATAAGTTTGTCTAACTGGCAATTTCTCTCTGTGTCTCTTGGCTTAGGTTTTCAGAGCAGGAGGATCCTTTTGTCCCAGCTCATCTTTTCAAGGCAAGCCCAAGTTATAGCCACTGGCCAACCTCTAGGTTAGTTGGCCATCCTTATTTCAGGTGATCAAATGGGCCAGTCAGGGTGTCAGTGTGTGGGCTACCACATGGCATAGGACATGGGTACTCAAATGTTCATGGCCACTCACTGAGGCAAGGCCTCTGGGTGGGGACTCCCTTAGAATGCAGAGTATGGAGTAGACTAGAAGGTACTTTGAGTTATCTCTAGAGTATTAGGAATTCAGCAAATGTTTGTGGAATGAGTGGATGAATGAATTTTAATCTTCTGCTTTTTTTTTTTTTTTAAAGGAGTCTCACTCTGTCACCCAGGCTGGAGTGCAGTGGTGTGATTTTGGTTTACTGTGCCCTCCGCCTCCTGGGTTCAAGTAATTCTCCTGCCTCAGCCTTCCAAGTAGCTGGGATTACAGGCATCCACCACCATAGCTGGCTAATTTTTATATTTTTGGTAGAGACAGAGTTTCTCCATGTTGGTCACGCTGGTCTCGAACTCCTGACCTCAGGTGATCGGCCCACGTTGGCCTCTCAAAGTGTTGGGACTACAAGCATGAGCCACCGCACCCAGCCAATCTTCTGCTTTTAAATCATTCCCATCCCTACCTCAATATCTCTCCTGGTCACTCATTCTCTCTCTAGCACTGACATTCTTCATGCTAAAACCATAATTTCAAAAGCCCCAGAGCCAATTGAATGTCAAGCAGGCACTTATCCTGGCCAAAAAAGACACAGACAGGGTTAGCATTGGAAGATGGGTCTTGAAGGCAACATAGGGCAGCGATTAATAGCAAGGCTTTGCAGTTCAAATCCCAGCTCCACCACTTAGTAACTGAGTAACTTTGAGCAAGTTGCCTAACTTTTCTCACTCTTGGTTTCCTCATATGAAAAATGAGATAAGACTCATCCTAAGGGACTTATTCAAAGATTAAGTAAGATAAAGTGTGAAATTAATGCCATGACATTCAGTAGCCATCATTACTATTATTACTACTGAACAAGGAGAGGTTCAGCCCAACATGACATACTTAGGCATTCTGTAAGAGCCTATCAATCACATCCTGTGCACTCTCAAACAAAACCTACAAAAAACTTTTCCCAAATAAATAGGCAGCCTGGCTGACTCTGAGTAAAGCACATGAGGGAATCACATAAAAAATGTATTCTATTCTGCTAGAAGCAGCAGGAGAAACTCTTTATCATCTCTGACCATTAGAACTTTTTTCTTTTCTTGAGCCAAGATGTATTTCCCTCTAACTTTTGGCTTGTTGTCTCTGATTCTATCCCTTGGGTCCTTTAAGGGAGTTCCATGGAACTTCCTTCCAGCCCCATGGAATCAGCTGGAGCTTCTATGATCTTCCCCTCCACATAGGCCACAGATGGCTGGTCCAAGAGTGAGCACTTCACTCATGTCAATCAAATTCCTTCCCTGGGATTTTAAAAGTTAGAACCAAGACAAGATATCATTGTTTTCTGCCATCTAGAGAAAGTTGGTCTGGAGTGTGAGAGGATGAGGCTGAAGTTCAGAAAGAAGCAGAGATAAGATTGGGCTTAGGAGGAAAGGGGAGGGGAAGATACAGAACTGATGACATTTGATCCTTGATTCCAGTTGTTCATGAGATCCATTCATTTCTCTATTCTTTCTGCAGCTTGATAATTCAGAGGTTTGGGTTCACTTTCTGTTGTTTCTTCTTAATAGAGTTTTGACTAACATGGAACCACAATGGATACGTCAGACCCTTCTTCCCCAGGATCCCCATCAAATGTTAGAAGAGAGTTCTGTGTCCTCTGCCCATGAGTCCTGCTCCTCAGCATGGTCCACTTAACTCTGTGTAGTGTTCAGAAGGGGCTCATTGGGGCCACATAGAGCTTTGCCTTTGTTTCACTGTTGGGTTTATCTTAAAGGCTTTGTTTGAACAAATGATTTTGTGGTTTAAAGATATTTGAAAATAATTGCCTTGATTTTAAACTATTTGAGGCAGAGCCCATCATTGTATTTTCAGTGTTTAAAATATTGCAGCACACGGCAGAATCAGTAAATGTTAGATAAATGAATGTATTCATTGGATTCAGCTTCCTTCAATACTCTGGCTGTTCTTTGAACACACTGGCCTGTAAGTCCCCTGGAGCCGTCCTTATCCACCCTTTAAAAAATCTCCTCTCTTCCTTGAGAACATTTGCTCAGAGGAAATAGGCCTGGACTGGACATCAGCAAGGTCCCACACAGTTCCTCCTCATACCCCAGCCACTCTGCCCGGTATTTACCAGCACAGCCAACTTGTCAGCTGGCTAACTTGGAGGATGTCTTTTCTCCCCAGTCGAATTTTCTTCTCTCTTCCTTTCAAATCCTGCTGTGCTGTTATTCAGTTATGGAAACAGCAGAAATCATTTTAGAAAGGAAGCCAGCTGGTTCATTAGTCTGATTAAACTCAAGCAATGGAATCTGAGCACAGTTCACATGATGAATGGTTTGCTTTCTCCTTGGCCCCAGTGAGTTTTGCAATGATTATTAATCTTGGGGCTCAGTCACCCCTCACATCTGCAACATCATGTGGGTCAGAGAAAAAGGACAGGGCTACAGTGAGATGATGTCAGGGCTTTCTGAGTCACAATGTTTCCATCTCCCCCTCTTCCTCATTGCAGACCTGGTGGACTCCACAAAGTACACCAGGCTCCCCTATTCTGTCTTAAAGACCCTGATCTTCAGAGTCAGCGAGGCTTGTCTTTAAAATCAGATTTTGCCACTTAGCAGCTTTGTGATTTGAGGCTCAGATTCTTCACTTAAAAGTGGGGATAAAAACACACATTTTGGCCAGACACAGTGGCTCACGCTTGTAATCCCAGCACTTTGGGAGGCCAAGGCAGGTGGATCGCTTGAGCCCAGGAGTTCGAGACCAGCCTGGGCAATGTGGTGAAACCCCGTCTCTACAAAAAAATGCAAAAATTAGCAGGGCATGGTGGTGCATGCCTGTAGTCTCAGCTACTTGGGAGGCTGAGGCAGGAGGATCACTTGAGCCCACGAGGTTGAGGCTGCAGTGAGCCATGATCATACCACTGCACTTCAGCCTGGGTGACACAGCAAGACCCTGTCTAAAAAACAAAACAAAACAAAAACATATTTTTCAGGGAGCCACAAGGAGTGATAACTACTTAAACTTCCAAACGAAGTGGTTCAAAATGTGTGGAGCACAGGAAGGAGTGGGAAGAGGTGAAAAATGACTCAGAACAAGGTAAGCAGGGGCCAAATCACAAAGGGTCTTACAGGCTGGCCAAAGTAGTTTAAGATTTTATATTGAAAGTATCGGGGAGACTGTAACAAGATAAAATCACAGGAGAGTGATATGATTAGATCTGTACTTTGGGAAGCTCATTCTGGCTGCGGGACAGAAGGTATAGATTAGGAGATTGGACTGGCACAACAATACTTGTGGCAGGGAAAATGACCAGGAGGCCAGCACAGCTGTCCAGGGAGAGAGGATGCAAGCCTAAACGCAGGCAGGAAGTGCAGCAATGAAGAATCTTCCTCTTTCACAGCAGATTTGGAAATCAACAAGAAAGCAAAATGAATTGTCATCGCTGAGGGACTGAAGGTGGAAGGGGGTCCAGGAGAGGAAGAAGGGGACCCAGGAGAGGGGAAGTCTCAGCTAACCCTGAGGTTCCTAGCTTGACTGAATTTGCAGAGAGTGGGAGCCATTCTCTAAGGAAAGAAACACAGGGGAGATGCAAATGTGTGGGGTACTAGCATACAAGTTGAATGTGGGACATGTTGAGTTTGAGGTGCTATTTTCAATTTTTCCATTTAATAAAGTGGAACCCAGTATGATGGGAACAACTGGACAGACCCTGTCTGAGAAGGCCACCTCCCCAGGTCCTATTTCTGGAAAGATGAACAGCCAAAGTAGCCAAGACCAATATTTGTTCATCCCTCCAGTTTGACATTTTTTTCCTGGGAAGTCCTTTTGGAGGCTATAGCAGCGATGGCTGAGTTTAGAAATGCTTCTAAGTTTCCTACCAAGAAATCTCACTCACTGTACAGAACACCAAAACCTACCATTTCTTTTATTTGGCCCTCACCCTCCGGGTATGTCTGTTGCAGATATGCTTTTTCTATACTGGTATGGAAGGGGGAGTGCAGCAGCTCCAGCTGAAGGGAACAGCTGCAGGTTTGTGCACCTGCAGAAAGAGGCCAAAGATGACCCCAGATGACTGTTGCTACCTAGGGAGGAAAAACCACAATGATGAGGAGAATGTCAGGGAAAAGCAAAGAGGTAAATAATACACAGGGACAATGAAATAGAAAAAGAAAACATGACAAGCAACCTACATACAAAGCAATCCCCAAAGTGGTCTGCAATGGGAGAGAAAAAGAAAATGGACCTCAAAGTTACCTCCAGAGGATGGCTTGGTACAACAGACACAGCACAAACTGGCCGGGTGTTGTAGCTCACGCCTGTAATGCCAGTACTTTGGGAGGCTGAGGCAGGCAGATCACCAGGTCAAGAGATCAAGACCTTCCTGGCCAACGTGGTCAAACCCTATCTCTGCTAAAAATACAAAAAAAATAGCTGGGCATGGTGGCATGCACCTATAGTCCCAGCTACTCCACAGGCTGAGGCAGGAGAATCACTTGAACCCAGGAGGCAGAGGCTACAGTGAGCCAAGATCGCGCCACTACACTCCTGCCTGGTGACAGAGCGAGACTCAGTCTCCCAAAAAAAAGCACAAAGTTTAGAGCCCTATAGTCTTTGGTTCAAATTCCAGGAGAAAAGTTTGTTGTGTGACTTTGGCTAAGTTGTGTCAACTCTCTGAGGCTCAGTTTCTTCTTCATCTGTAAAATGCTTATACTAATACCTTCCTTGTAGGGTCAGGATGAGAACTGGCCCAGCAAGGTGACCAGTGCAGAGGAGGGGATGGGTTAATTTCAGTAGTTGTTACTGCTCTTTTTGCCTCCATTTCTCCTCTTCCAGCTGCTTATGGGTTGGTTCCCCCTGCTTCACCACCACAGGAATGATCCTGCACCCCTTTGGGGCACTCTGGCCAAATGCCCCCAGCTCTAGGAGGACACTCATGGCAGGACATCCCCTGGACATATCTCCCTGCACAGGGAGCTCTAGGTCTCCGCTTGGTTTGTGAAAAATTGAGTTTGGCATCAGCTTCTCTGGATTTTGAAAACATCTGGTGATTATGATGAGAAGCAGCAAGGTGGAAGGAGCCTGGGTCCTGACGCCCAACAGGACTGAGTCCGCTTCCTGCTACCCCAGGTGTGTGACCTTAGGCAGCCAATTTCACTTCCCAGACTTCAGGGTCTTCTCTCCCTTACAGGGCGATTGTGAGACTGAAATGGCGTAAGAGAGAGTGTCTGGCACACAGTAGGCACATGATGAGTGTCTTCATTCTTTCCTTTCTTTTCTTCTCTGTATCTTCAAGTTTCCAGAGAAGATTAGAAATCAATTATAAAACTGCATAGGACTCAATGGCATCAATCAATTTCTTAAATTACCATTAAATATAATTGTCAGCAGAAGAGAGCCGAAAAACATGCATCCAGAATCCAACACAATGAGCTGAATCTCACTCTGTGGACTGATGGCAAATTGGCTGAGTTCCTATTCCTCCCTTTTTTTTAATGCTGCAGAGATGAGGTAACACCAACACCCAGGCCGCAAAAGCAAATGTCTCAATGTATTCGTTTTTCTAGTTTAATCCGTTTCAACTATGAAAGGCAGACTGTCATCTATAACAAAGTAGCCCAACGATAATTTGTGCTCATCCACAACTCAGCTTTGGGAGTTCAACTTGGGACTCTTCTCCGTCTCCCTTCACCACCCAAACACAAAAGGATAAATAGCATATTTCTACTGTTTATTCCTTTTTTATTTTTTATTTTTCCTTTTTTGTCTACTGTTTATTTCTATATTAAGCAATCATGAAAAGATCATGGAGTTGCAGCCTACATTTCTATAAATTGTAATGAACAAACATGATGCCAGTAAAAAACAACAACAACAACAACAAAACTAAACTAAAGCATGCAGTGATGTGCTTCAAGTTTTGCCTCAAGACCTGAGGAGGAAGACACAAGTTTATTCTCCACTGACAGTGATATTTCTGCAGGAAACATTTGAAAAGAGCCATGTGGGCAGTAGTCTCTAGTTTCTGTACCTGCATCAGCCTTAGGAGAACCCACCATCTGAAACAAGCTTACTGTGATTCTCAACATGGTGCCACAAACCATCACTCCCAGAAACTCATTAGGGCTTCTATTGAGGTATGCAGTGAAGGAAAGGAGTCACTCTGAGAGTCCCCAGGGAATGTTCAACCGTAACGTTGATGGAGGTAGAGGTAGGAAAAGCAGCCAGACCATTCACATTAGAACCAGAAGCTAGGTTGCATCTCTTTCTTGTCCCTATGTTAGTTTCTACAGGGCATTGGGAGTAGAATGGTATGGTAGGACCAATGTTGTACTAGGAAATATTTGACAGTCAGCTCTGATGGGGGTGGGAGAAAGAGAGTCCTGATTTCTAGCATTTGCAGATTGCTATGGCTTAAATATTCCCATCATGACTGGCCTGAAACTAGCACCACATGTCACTGGATGCAGAATCGGGGAGAGATGAGCACCCCTGCCTCCAGTCCTCTACTTGGTAGGCCCCTGGGACCACCATTGCCTACAGTTGTGAGTGGGTGCCACCATGTCACGCAAGGGCAGATGGAAGGCCTTGACTAGACTTCAGGACACAGATGGGGCACCATCATCTGTCCCTGAGAAGTCCCACCACCCACCTTTTTGGACCCCCTGTGTTCCTCTCTTGTAGATCACGTGTGAGGCCATGGTGTCACCATGTGTCCACATGCCAGTCTTCCCATGTAAACACAGGGCCCCGTTTTCATTTCCATTCTCCCACACCTGATGCAGTTCCTGGAAATGTAGGCATGTAAATAAATAAATGTTTATTGACTGGATGTTGGAATGAATGAGTGAATGCTCCGTGGGAGGGGAGAGGGGGGAAATACGGAAGCTGCCATCACACATCTGCAAAGACCCCTTGCAAAAAAAAGAGTTGACTTGAGGCCAGGAGTTTGGGACCAGCCTTGGCATCATAATGAGACTCCATCTCTACAAAAAGAAAAATTGTTTGTTTGTTTTTCTAATTCGCCAAGCATGGTGTCACACGTCTCTAGTCTCAGCTGCTCAGGAGGCTGAGGGGGGAGGATTGCTAGAGTCCAGGAGTTGAGGCTCCAGTGAACTGTGATCATACCATTGCACTCCAGCCTGGGTGACAGAATGAGACCCTGTCTCTAAAAAATTTTTTTAAGAATAGGAATTATTCTTCCGGATATCAGTGGACAAAACCAGGACCAAAAGGAGGAAGTGGAGGGAAGTAGGTTTAGAGTCTTCTGAAGAAATAGAGTTCCTAGCTCCTACGAATCTATAGAACGCAGGGTCCTCTCTGTCTGCTACTTTTCAGTTAGTATCCTCTGCCCGCCACCCACTTGAAAAATCGCCCTAGTCTAGTTCCCCTGCCTCTACACCCTAACACAGGGAAAGGAATTTTTGCTATTGCCACAAATATTGAGGGAACTCCACTTGTGCAATCCCTAGCCCAGCAGAGGTTGGGAACATTCAAAGTAGTAGAGGTTCCAGTCCACATTGTTGTCTCTCATACAAAGCACAGCCAGGTGCAATAGTTCATGCATGTAATCTCAGCACTTTGAAAGGCCAAGGTGGGAGGATCACTGGAGCCCGAGAGTTCAAGACTAGCCTGGGCAATAGAGCGAGACCTCATCTCTACAAAAATAAAAACAAACAAACAAAAATAATAGCCAGGCATGGTGGTGCACACCTGTGGTCCCAGCTACTCAGAAAGCTGATGCTGGAGGCTTGCTTGATCCCAGGCAGTCAAGGCTGCAGTGAACTATGATCACACCACTGCAATCCAGCCTGGCAGACAGAGCAAAACCCCCATCTCAAACAATTAATCAACAGAATTCCTGGTAGGTGTTTGAGACTTCTCTTTTATTCTCCCTGCACAGACTATTCAACTCTCTCTTCTTTAGACCTTTAATCCCACTGCATCTTCTTACCACCAACTTCTCCCCTGTGTGTTCTATAATTTTTGCTCTACCGTGAACCCCTCAGAGACAGAAAGCAACACCCCTGTCTGAATCTTGTGGCTAGCACAGCATCTACTCACTGGAAGTGCCCAAGAAGCATTTGTTAATGAACAAATTCACAAATGAAAGGGGAAAAAAAGTGCTTTCTATACCTCTAATTTATATATCCCCAATTGGCCAACCTCCCAGAAACACCTAGAAATTATTTACAGAATAAAGTAAGCTATGACGCTAGCTAGAGATCTGTGAGACGGTGATTTGGAAAAATTCAGAACCCCCCAGTCTGCATCTTTCTAGGGCCAATTGTAAAAATCTTTTTCTCTGGAACAAATAACTACAAAAACTTTAAAATACAGGCAGTTCCCTACGTAGGAACATGTTGTATTCTGAAAATCTATTTATGAAATTGTTGTTTGAAATTCAGAATACACTTTCTCATAGAACTGTGTTCAGAAGAGTAACTGACAACACAGCTCCAACTCTAGAGATTTGCAAAGGAAAATAATAGGAAGCACTAAAGCTATACTATGGAACCACTCTTTTCTTTTACACATCGTAAAATAGACATATGGAATGTGTCAAACCACACTGTAACCTTTGGACAACGGGCAATACTTGGAAGCAATAAAATGAAATTTTAAATGGTTTCTTTTTTATTTATTATGAATGCTGATACCTGAGAAAAAAAGCACGTTGTATTTGCAGCAGCTGCTGAGGTTGAAAGGGATACCTGAGGAGATGCTTAGACCAGGCTGTCCTGCTCAGACTTCAGGGCCTGGATGAATCACCTGCAGGGCTTGTTCAAAATGTAGATTTCTAGTCTCTCCCTCTAAGGAGGCACATTCGGTGGGTCAGGGTAGAGCCCAGGAATATGCATGTTAACAAGCACTTGGGAAAGTCTGACCCAACAGATGTGAGGACAACATCTAGAGAACTGCTAGCCCAGAAGAGATGCCATATCACTTCTACCTGGGCCGAAGGCTCATCTCCTGAAACTGCCTCTGTCTGTTTGGTACAGAACCACGCCTCCTCTCTCATTCTCCCGATTCCTTCTCCAGTGGGAGAAGAGAGCAAGTAATGACCTGTCACTCCACAGGCTATGTATAGAGTCAGGGATTCAGGGTAAACAGCACAGGTGAGAGATAAAAGATATCCCATCATTCATTCAACAAACATTGAGGGCTGAGATGCAGCTGGCATGCTGGTGGTTGAAATAACCAAAAATTTTTGTAGGCTGGAAAAATAGTCTCTGCCCTGAGTACTGCTCTCCCAGGTAGTAAACTCCTGCTAGTAGCAGCTACCCCAGTGAAACTCCCCATGGGATGGGATTAATAACATCTTCATAAGATGTGTGTGTATAAAGTGCTAAAAACATTATAAATGCTTAATAAGTGTTTATTTATTTCTATTATCGTGTTGCCCTACAAGTATATTAAAATATACTTGGAGAATCAAGACAAAGACATAAAAAAATATAGCCAAGCAACAATAAGCCAGTTTTATAGAATACAGTTCAGTTAGTTGACAAGTGCTGTAGAATGAAAATTAAGGCAAGTTCAGCGTGAGAGAAACTCTTTTAGAGGAAGCGCACAGCACACTGTGGCTTCTGGTTTCTAATACTGCCTCCACCACATACAGGCTGGGAGATCCCAGCCATCCACCTCTGTGTAAAGTGAGGATGATGATTCTCTCCTCACAGGGCTCTTGGGAGGGTTAACGTCCAAGTCTGCATGGTGCCTGGCTCATGATAGGTGCTCAGTGAGAGGAAGCTCTTTAGCAAGATTTGAAAATGGGAATAAGCCTTCCTGTAATTGTAGAATCTCAGAGCCAACAGGGATATGTCGTTGTCTTCTTTATATTCAGTTTCATATGATTGATCGCCTACTATGTGCAATACTCTGTGGGTGATAGAAAAACAATTAAGATGTAGTCTAAGGAGAATAAATTGCTGTTCCATGGATGGGGGGTGGACAACGGGTATGAAGCATATACAAGTAATCATAATACAAGGCAGTCTGTTGTAAGTACTGGAATAAATTATAAACAAGTTTCAATGGAAGTACAGGAGAGAGAATAATTAACTTCAACTGAGTGGATTTAAAAGGCACTATAGAAGGAGCAAGAGAGAGAAAAAAGGCAGTTCTCCCAGCCGTGGGAGTAGCCTGACCAGGACAGGGAGGGGCAGGTGCAAGGTGTGTTCGGAAGACAAAGCCGGCAGCTTGCACACCATGTCCTCGAAAAGCTTGCCGGGTGTGCAAGTGGATGAGTGAGCTGGGACCACTTCATGGAGGGCCCTGAATGCCATTTTAGGGACTCTCTATTTCTCTCTATTTAAGGCAGTAATAACAATAATTCCATTCATCCAGAACCTACTATGTGACCAATCCTATTGTAGATTGTTTATAAATATTTCTTCTATCTTCCATAAAAGCCTATGCCTAAGTATTATTATGTCCCTTTTAAGGATGAGGGATCTGAGGCTTTGAAGGCTTTTGAACAAAGAGAGGGCTTTGGGGTCTAAACTCTCAGAAGTTACTCCGGCAGCAGCAAATGAGAAGAACAGATGAGAGAAGTGCTGGCACTTGGGGCTCCATCAATTGCTAACATGTTGTGACGTTTTGTCCCCCCAAATTGGTTAACAGGAGATAAAGAAGTGACCAGGATTTCTAAAAATAGACTGATATTTTCAAAAGTTTTGTGGGCTGGGCAGGCTTTGAAGCAAATGGTCATTTAGGGAGTTAGAACCTTTTCCCCTCTGTGGCTCTTCCCAGCGTTTCCTGTGAAAAGCTTCCCCTCCAGGGACAACGGTGAAGAATTCCACGGCGGTGTCTCTTGACCAGACATAGCAGAAAACAGACCTGGAGTAATGTAGTGAACCCAAATTAGCCTTTTTACAAGCTCATTAAAGCATAAAGTTTAACATCCTTTGCCCAAAATATAACAGAAAGAAGAAAGCCTCCTTCTTTTTCCTCCCTACTCACTCACACCTCCTTCCCCTCTTTCCACCATCTGTCTCCGGATAGGCAATCATCAAAGCAGGATCTTGGATGGGTAGGTGTCTCCTTCATTGTCAAGTAAACACAATCAAAGTTCCTGGGAAATCCACTGTGGGCAACTCCACTGTAGAATTCCAGGCAGGGGGCAGATGTGCACTCTGGTAGTCCTGAAGTCCGCCAGCTCCTTTCATGTTAAAATATTACTATATTTTAATGTAGTGTGGAAAGAGTTGCTGACCTGAATTGCTGTTTCTTAGGAAGCAGACACATTAGCAAGTAGTATAATAATTAGGCTTTAAAAAATAGACTACCTTAAGGGAACAGACTATCTGCAATAACTGTATTTTACATTTTTGCATAGCACTTCTAAAACACTTTCAAATAAACTTCTTCATTTAATCATTATCCTGAGATGCATGTATTACTATCCCCACTTTGCAGAAGAGGAAATTGGAGCTTAGAGACTCAGATCTAGCTCTTTCGACTCCATCTAATTCTAAATTATCTATTTATTATTCTGAACCCCATGACTTCTCCTTTGTGCTTTTCTTCAAGCTTATCAGTTGATATTGTGAGAATTTTCCCAGCTTGCCTTGTGGAGGGGTCCCACCCAGGCAAGGGGGCGGTACTTAAAAGTTGTTCAGTTGCTAGTACTTAACAGAGTATCAGTGCCAGAAAGGGTTTTAGGGACCATTTCCAGCCTCCTTATTTTACTAAGAAAACTAAAATGAGGGACTCTTCTGCCTACATTCCCAGGGCTGGATCCCAAATCCCATTCATGGCAAAACTGTGACCAGGAGCTCCTGCTTCTCCTGTTTCCAACCCACAGTCTCACTCCACCACAGCCTTCACAGTCAAAACCAAGAGGAAAGTTAAGGTCAGGACTTGGCTAATATCTGTTCCCATCCTGTCATTGCTTGATAACATGGAAAGATCCTATTAATTATGAGATCATAAAATATTAGGTGGAAGACAGCTTGGAGATAATCTGGTATAATCCTTTGTGTTCTGTACATGAGAAAAGTGAGGCCTAAGAAGGCGAGCAGAACCCCCCCCAGCCCACCTTGCGGTTGGTGACCCTGAACTCAGCTGTGCTCCAACTGTCAAGTGCTGTTCACTCAGCTTGTCAGAGACAGTGGGACTAAAAATTTCCAGACACAGGTACCTGACTCAGCCCTCGCTTTGCCTTGGCAATGGAGATCAGGCATCAGCTGCTGGCTTGGATGATGTGTTCCCAGAGCAACATGGTGAGTGTGAGCTGCCAACATTGAAGTCTCAGGGAATGTAAAGTGTTGAACCAGTTAAACATCCAAAAATGCCCCGTCTCTCAGAAACAAGGGTGACTCATCACAGCGCTTGGGCTACAATTGGGAATGGCATTAGGGTGGCTGTGGGGGCTAAAAATCCACGCTCAGAAGCCCCCAGCTTTGTTTCCTCTGGCTCTTTGTTCACAGGTCTTTTCTCTGGCTGAGAACCAACATATACATGCTCCACTGCCGAACCCAGCCCTCCTCCTCCATGAAGCCTTCCTTGACTCTTTCAGCCCAGAGGAGGTCTCCTTCTCAAGCCCTGAGAATCTGACCTGTACAATTTGGCACTTGATTCCATACTGTCATTCATTGTTTCTTAACCAGTGGAGCGTTTGTTTTATAACTGACATGGATTGCAAAATCTTTGAGGGGAGGCACTAAGCTTCCCCCTCTGTACCCTACAGTATGTCTCAGGGTGTCACCACAGAGCAGAGACATGCTCAGACTCACAGATAGTCCTGACCTCAAGACTCTTTCTGCTTTACCTTATGTTTGCACATACAGCAAATGCCCAATAAATCCTCACTTGTTTCACTGTAGCTTCAGCCTTTTCAAATAAGGAGCTCAGTTGCAGGGCCTCTGTCAGCCCATGCAAATTAGAGAAAAGGCATCCCTCCCTCCAGGCAGACATGACCCTGCCAGGTTGTGTGGCTGGGCAAGTGGGGCATGAGTTGGCTTTCAGCCCCTTAGCTGAGTGTCCTGTGCAGTGAGCCACATAAGCCACCTGGGCTCTGGCTCCTCATGAGAGCAGCAACAAGGACTTCCCCCCCACAGTGCTCCATTCTGACGGGGAAGGCCTACCTTGGGAAAGCTGGCATCAGATACTTCCAAGCTTGCTTCCCAGCTCATTTCCCATCAAAAACAAACAACAAAAAAATCCACACCTGCCATAGCTCCTCACTGTGGAACCCAAGTCTATGCTCCCGGAAGAGCATTTGGAGACTCCCACAATACTGTCCCAGCCTTCTTTTCTTGTGCTGGGAAGACCCAGAACTCACCATGAATTGTCCTACTTCTCTGCTTTTCCTTTCTTCCAGCCTAGATTGCCCTTGTCCTGTTGATCTTTAAGTGAGATCTCTATTCCCCTTTAAAATCCCATTGCAAACCCTACCTCCTCCATGATGCGTCCATTAGCGCTAATTGTTCTTGGTGCTTCTTCCCGCCCCATCCCTCTTTGCCTTCCACATTGCTTCAGCCTCTATTACCACCCTTTTCCTCCATGTTATTAGCATGTAACTCAGTCCACACAGCCTTCTCTGAACTCATCCTGCAGCAACTCAGATGCATCATTTGGCTCCATCCTGATCCCAAAGGAATCCACTTGCAAACAAACTGATGAATAATGTTGACTTTACAAATGATTTATTTCATAGGACCAGCGGCTTTCATAGCCCACCCCACAGCAAACTACTTACCAATCCTTGCAAGCATCTCCCCTGTCCAAATCCCTGGACAACTTGGCAACCCTGTTGCCTGTTCTCAGGCAAGTTGCTTGGCGACCCTGTCCTCAGAGCTCCTCCCCTCTCATTACCCTTCCCCAATATGCTCTCAACCAAGCTGAGGTTCCACACTCAGTCTCTGCATGTCTTCCTCATTGGTTCCATTCAATTTATTTCCTTCCTGTCCTAATAGGCAGAGCAACTCAATGTTGTCCTAACACCTACTTGCAAACATGTACCCCAAGTCCATTATGATGCTCAGCCAAACACAGGGTCTCCTTCAGTTTAGCCTTCTTTAGAAGGAGTCAAGAATAGACAGCCAGAATGTTTTTCTTGTGACATGTATGTGCATTTTCCTCCATTGAGCATGCAGTCAAAAAAAGCAAGGATTGTGTCTTCCACATCCACGCAACCTAGCAGGGTGAAAGTATATACCAGAAACCTGTGCTCAGGGCTTCCCTCTTCCAGGGACAAGGACAGTTCTAAACCGTTTCTGTCTCTCAGTTCTTTCTTCCCAAGTAAGGCCCAGGACTGGAGTTACGGGGAAGCACCTGAAGACAGAGTAGGAGTTTAATAAATAGCTGTAAAATGAATGAGTCAGTGACTGAAGAGGAAACAAAAAAGGACAAGGAAGAACTTTGAAGGCACCCTCACCAAGATTATTTCAGCCTAGTGGAAGGGAACTTTGAGAAGCGACCCAGGGTGATAGAATGGATAAGACCCAGAGGATAAGAGGAGTCGCAAACACGGAGTTTTGGTATCAGCTCTGTCTTCATCACTGTGTGGAACCTTAAGGGGATCTCTCAGCTCTGTTTCTCATCTGCCTCACCAGCCTGCCTGCAGATAGCCTAGTATGGACACCACCCAACAGGGTCCTCAGGGCTGCTTGACATTCGTGTTTGAGGCTTCTTCCCCAAATGCACAGACACCCAGAGCCCCTCGGCGCCTCCACACTCTGCAGAAAGCTTTTCTTGGCTACAGTGCTGGCCCAGGGACCTTCACTGCCCACTGGCAGAAAAGAATTCTCGGCTGTGGAAACGAGTAAACTCCACATATTTTAAGGATGACAGTCTAAACTCCTAATGACTCTAAATGTGGTGTGAAATGGACAGAAGTCATCCTGCTGTGTGACATGCCTGAAATAGTGTCACCACCACCATCACCCCCTCACGTGGACATGCACGTCATGGAAAGAGTAGCAACAAGTCACAGTGCCTTGACTAATGTAGCTCCCCTATTCCCCCTGACCCCTCACCCCAGCGTCTTTTCTGTGCTTTTCTACATTTTTAAAAAAGAAGGGATCTATTTGTTCGGCAGGAATACAGTCCAAGGTCACCTAAAAGCAAAGGAGAATGGGAATTAAACACACCCAGAGACCCGACCCATCCAACAGAGTCCAGCTCAGGCAGGCTGTGCCAGTCTCCACCAGGCTACGAGGGGAAAACCTTTTCAAGTTGAACGGCCACCAATCCACTGCCACCGAAGTCAAGGTTGTCAGAAATGAGCCTCTGGACAGGGCCAGTGATTTGGAGCCTAGAGATACTGAGTTCCTGGGAAACAAAGAGAACTTGTTGATTTTATATTTTTATTTTTTCTTCGATTTGGTCGGGATATTACGGTAGCCTTGACCTGAGTTGAGAAAAGGAAATGCCCAGTCGGTATTTATTTGTCAAACAGTTGTCCTTTGCCTCCGGGGTCAGGGGCCCTCTGGTACCCACCACTGTTGCATCCTCTCCGCACTCCTAAGCCTGTAACTCCTCCTCCCAAACCGAGCTCTGTCAGTAAAAAGCGTCCTAATGATGTCCGCGCCCTAGTTGCACCAAAGGGGGTCAGGTTCCCATCGAGCGGATCCACATTCGTGTGTGCGCACGCGTGTGCATGTGTGGGAGCGCGTGTCTGTGTGTGCCGTGTGTGTACGCGCGCGCGCCGGTGTGTGTGGCGGGGGCGGGCTCTGCGCCCGGGGGCAGGGCTCCGCAGTGAGAGTGGCAGCTGGACTTGCCAGGCTGCGAGGGGCAGGGCACAGAGCCGCAGTGCCGTAGTAGCGGGCCACGGAGATAGACGGCTTTGGAGCTGCTGAACCCCGAGCACAGGGTGAAGACCCCGGCGCTGCCAGCCACAGCCTGGCCGCCTGGTCTCCGCGGCACCCACTCGGGCTGCATCCCCCTCCCCCGAGAGGGCTGCGCGGGCGGGAAGACGCCCAGAGGCCAGCTTCGGTCCCCGTTCTGTCTCTCGGTTCCTCTTTCCTCCCAAGTAAGGGAATACACCGCGAGGAAGGAGCGCCCCGGGCCACCGCGCAACCAAGTGTTGCCTGGTGAGGTAAGACGGCGGCCGGCGCGGCGGAGGGGGTCCCCGGCTTAGGGAGCGCCCGGTGCAGCAACTTGGAAAAGGAGGGCAAAGAGGGAGCCGGTCCCGCGGCCAGGGAAGGGGCTGCAGCCAAAGCCACGGCGCCCACCCGGACAGTTCCACCTGCCACAAAGCCCTGCAGGAAGGGATGCCCCGCTCGAGGGGTGCAGGCTTGGGAAAGGCACAGGGTGGGGCTCGGCTCTCTCTGCGACTGAGAGGCCCCCTCAAGCCTCAAAGCTGTGCGGGTGGGAGGCGGCCTTGCTCCAGGCAGTTTGCTAAAGCAACTGGTCGGATTTCCTTCTTCTTCTGGACTTACCTTGGCTCCTTGATATCCAGTTCGCGCTCCAGGCAGTCTGAGAAGCAGGGGATGCTTTTCCTAATGTCTGGCCGCCAAAGCCTCCGACCGTCCCGCGGGGTTCTAGGACTTTGGGGGCACTCCACAAAGCCCCTGGGCAGGGCGACTTAAAGGGAAGCTGAAGAGAACACGGATACCTCAGAGAATAAAGGAGGAAAGGGTCGAATCTAAGGCTGATCTGTGTAGTCTCAGAGTCACAAGATGTGTCCGTGTGTGTGTTTGTGTCCTGAGGAGTGCGTACCCGGAGTCACCTGTGGTGCTTTCGCAGACTCCGCCGGTCCACCTCTCCTTGCCTAGTCTGAGATTTTCTTCGTTTGAACTAGTGGAATAGAATTAGGGGAGGGGGCTGTGGAGTTCTAAAAAGCCCTACAGGTGATTTGACGTGCTACCCCCATCCCCACCATCACTGCAGTGTAAAGCGTGGGACCAGAGCTAGAACCACCTCCCAGATGGGAGGGATCCAGCTGCGGAACTCAGGGTGGCGGTCGAGACCCCTCCCCCAGTCGCCCCCCGCGGCGGGAGGGTCTGCTGCAGCGCGAGGCGATTTGTGGCTGCGCCGCAGTGGTGCCCTGGAGCGCTGTGAACCCGTGGGCGCGCTCTCCCGCGCTGCGCCGCTGCCTCCTCGGACTTCATTAGCATACGATGACCTCTCTGTGGGGAGGAGGGCCTGGGAGGGCTGTTTGTCATTCCTTTATTTTGGGGGCTTGGCGACGACACTTTGGATCTGGAGGTGAACACCAGGGGTCATGATGAGAGACAGCGGTCGGGACACAGGACTGGAAACGGCCCCTCTGGTCTGGATGGGGGAATCAACTTTGTTATTTTGGTGCTTGGGATTCTCGGTCTGTAAAATACAGCTGGCAGAGCCACTTGCTGGCACACAGGGCACCCTGGTTGTCAATGAAGGAAATTAGATCATAGAGGGCAAATGTCAAGGTTTGGTCATGAACCCAGGCACAGACACACACCCCTTTATATTTTATGCCCCTCTCATTCCAGGCATGTGTCTAACTTAGGAAGGTACTTCACTGTTTGTTATATTAAAAGACTCCATTTGCTGGAGATTCCAGTCCAAATATAAATTATACTCCTTAAATAAAGCGGCTGCAACCAAGCTAACTTCCCAGTCATACTCCTGATCTATGTCTTTTTTGCCAATCACCCTTAACGTTTACGCCCAGCACTACAGGCATTACTACAGGTATTTTTCTGGGAGGGGCTTTAGGGTGGGAAGCTAGTAGATGAGTCTTTCCTACCTTAGAATTTTATGGAGCGGTTGGTTCAGATCAACCAAGACATGAGGAGAAAACGATAAACATGAGTGTGTCTTGAAATCTAGACTCCCAGAAATGTGAGTAACTATTAAGATCATCTGTTCTAGCTTCCCCAACTGCTCCAACTCCCTACGCGACACCATCAACAGATGGCAAGGATCCCTCCAACCCGGACACTCCCAGAGGCCCAGGCTGTGCATGCGTGAGCCTCTGTGAGGAAAGAACCCAGAAGCCAGCAACTCTCCCCTCTCCTACTGATGGGAGTTGGTGGATGCTGGCCCCATCTCCTCCCCTGGAAGAGAAGGGGGAAAAGGGTGGGGAAGTACCCTTTCTTTGTGGTAAAACTTTAAAACTTTTAAAATGTATATCTTATTGTATTACATCATTATAATGTACTCTTTTAGTATAAAAGTAATTCATGCTCATTGCCAAAAAATTGGGAAGTTGAAAAGTATGCGAAGAACAAATCAATCACCCGTGATCCTACCACTCCCATCCCACACCATTAATATACTGGCATATTTCCTTTCCATCTATTTTTATGCCTTGAAATCACACAATCCATAGAGAGCCAGCATTTATTGGGTGCCTAATAAGTATACTTTGCATGGTGTTAAATTTTATATTCATTATGTCCTTTAATCCTCAGGAGTCCCTCTGAGGTGAGTATTATTACTATCAATCCCATTTTTCTAGGGTTGCTTTTTTCTAGGGTTCTAAGGCTTCAGGTGACTTGCCCAAGTTACATGGCTAGTACGTGGCAGAATAAAGATTCAAACCTAGGCTGTCTGACTCAAAAGTATGGTTGCTGAGCCCCTGTAGCTATTGCTTCTCTGCTTTTTTCTGAATTAGTGTTGTAGCAAAAGACCTTCATGAACATTGTTTTCCTGGCTGCATATTATTACACTGTTAGTTATTTAAGTTGCTTCCTGTCTTTAGCAACTACAAATAACTCTGGGCAAAGTCTTTACCGCACACACTTCCCATTACTTCCTTTGGATAGATGCCTAGAAATAGATCACCAGGCCAAAGGGCATGAATATTTTAAGGCTCACAGTATATATGAGAAGCCACTTTTCAAAAAGGGTATACTAATTTACGATTCCATTCACCAGAAGCAACTCGGCCATAGTTCAAGCAGATGACCTTTAGGAATTCAAATAGGCCAGGGCCCCACAAGACCAAGCCACATCACGTGAGCATTCTTCAGTCTCACGGAAGAAGGAATCACACATATCACCTTGCTTTATACACTCAGGAGTGATTATGGAAACCATACAACATAAAGCTGTACCTATTTTTATGTGAGCAAGTATCAGCTGCAGAATTCTCTAGCTAAATGTCACATACTAACTTTGAACAAATCAAACCATCATGTAAAATATACAAATGTGTATAATGTCCCACTTCTCCATACAAGTCATTATAACAACACTCACTCCTGTGAACGTACATCATGATCACAGCCAGGTTCAGCAAGCTTAACCCATCAGCAACAGCTTCTTCACATACTAGCCATATTCAAAGAGTTGTTTATTTGTACCAAGTATCAGAATTCCACACCCAACCACAGTGAGAGCTGATGTCACTTTATAAGTAACAGAGTTTGTCTGACTAAAAAAAAAAAAAAAAAAAAAAAATCAAGGCTAGTAACTATTAATAGTAATAAAACAATTTAAAAATAAGGTTATACCCATCATTTTAAAAAAATGTCCTCAGGTGGAAACAAAATGTGGCTGGCAGAAGAGAGATTGAATTAGGCAATAACACACACACACACACACACACACACACAAAAGGGTTAGAAGAAAACAAACTGGCCCTAGCTACGAGTTGTTCCTAGAGCCTGGTTGATCTCCAAGCCACCTCTGCCACCAGCAGTGGGTTTAGTAGCCCTGGAATATAATCTGTTGTTGCTCCCACTCTGAGATCAATTTATGCAAGATTCAGCTCAGGTCCTGAAACATCCTTCAGGGAAGCCCACCCTAGGGCTGAATCCATAGCACCTGTGCGTAAGCTTACCTCGCTGTGGTGAAGTCACTAGTTGCATATCTCCCACTGAACTATGAGCCCCCTGAAGGCAGAGACCATGTCTAATTCTTTTCTGTATCCCCAGCACCTAAGATAGTGCCAATCCATAGTCAACAATTAAATGTGATGAATGAACAAATAAGAGAATTTTCCAGGTCCTGTACTGGATGCTTTATGTGCATTTCTCTTTCAGTGTACCTTTATTCTGCTCAGGCTAGTCAGTCCCAGAAATGTATCTGAAAGGTGTCTAGAGCTGTGCTGTCTGTTTTCACATGTGACTATTTCCGTGTTTAACTTAAGTTCATTAAAATTAAATGAAATTTAAAATTCAGTTCCTCAGTCACACCAGTCACATTGCTAGTGCTTACATGCAGCATGTGATTTCTGGCTATCATATTGGAGAATGCACATTTAAAAGATTTCCATCATTGCAAAAAGTTTAACTGGACTGTGCTAGAGTGTAAGCTTGGTTCAAGCAAAGTGTGTGTCTATGTCTGTCTTGTTTTCCACTGTGTCCTCTGCACTAGCACAGTGCCTAGCCCAGAAGAGATAAGGGAGAGAAAGATAAAGGAGGGATGGTGGTAGTAAATGTTGTAGTAATATCAGCAATAGCACTTATTGGGCACTGACTCTGAGTCCCACATTGTGCTATGTTCTGTACACGCATAGCTTCACCTGATATTCACATCACTACACTCCTGGTATTAACCCCATCTCACAGATAAGGAAACTGAGTCTCAGAAAGTTTCAGTAATTTGCCTATGGTCACAAAGCTGATAGGAGAGACTGAGATTGAAACTCAGATCTATATGATTTCAAAGCCTTTTCTCTTTATTTATCTTTTCTTTTTTTCTTGGACCTTTCGCTTTACTGCCTCAATAACTGCCGTGTGTGGTGATGTGGATTAGGATTGCCACCATCTTGGCTTCCTGGGAAATCACAGAAAGGGGACTTTTGAAAGCTTTCCAAGAGAAACAATGGGTATAATTTATGACTCTGAATCACATATCAAGAGTGCAAAATTTTGCTCAGGGGTCTTAAGAGAACCTGTCCCTGGATGGGTGAGGGAGGGAGAAAGGAACCCACCCATAGTGTGGCCTGACCGGGGGAACAAAACCTACAAGAGCAGACCAGTCCACCACCATAGTCTGTGCTTCTCCTCAGGGAGTCCTGAACCAGCTCTTAAGATCTCGCAGCCTATTAATGGGGTAACTTGGCTCTCAACTCTCTGGCCAATACCCTTTTCACTGCTCCACCCTACCTCATGGGCCATTTGCTCCAGTGCCCTCACTATTATTATCATCACTCTTGTCCTAGTTTTCTCTAATTTCTTTATTCTTAAAGAATAAAGTGCAAAATTTCAAGGGAGTCCTAATCAGCATGGAGAAGACTGAAATTACCACCTCCTCATTCTATTTCCTATTTCTATTAAAACTCTTTAAGGTCTAATTAAGAATCTACACCATTGACACCTGTTGAGCTTAATATCAACTGAAGTAACCCAATTCTCTTTTAAACTTGCTCTTGAACTGCGTTGCCCACCTGCTCGCCTTCACCCCATACTTGCCCACACCCCCTCACAGCCACTCTAGAGACTGTGCATTGTTTCTCATTTTATCTTGTTCAGTTCGGTCTGCCTTGCCAACTTGTCCAGATATTTCTGGCTGTGATTCTATCATCCAGTGTATTTACTGGCCCTCTTAGCCAGCTTTCTGCCATCTCTGAATCTGAAGAGCACGACCTCTTTATCTAAGTCATCAATAAAAATAATGAACACTATAGGATTCTGAGGCATTCCACTGTATGTTCCCTAAACATAGATATTAATTCAATAATTAAACAGCACTTACTTAGAAAATTTATTCAGCTTTCTGTACTATAAATGAGCACATATTTCTTCATCTTTTTCAACATTATTAGAGGAATCTTATCAAAGGTCTTGATAAAGTCCAAATATTCTTCATCACTGGTATTTCCTTGATCTTCCGTCCAATAATCTTGTCAAAGAAGCAATTTTGTTGGTCTGACATAAACTAATTTCAGTGATTCCATGTTGGTTCCTTGAAATCACAGCTTCAATCCTAAAAGCTCATTCCACATCCCATTCCAGAATGTTTCCTGGAATTAACATCAGTCCCTCAAATTAAGACATTTTTATAAATTTTCCCATTTTAAAAAGTAGAACTTTATTTCTCATGAAGGTGATGGTAGTGGTGGTGATGATGGTGGTAATGGTGGTGATGGTGGTGGTAGGACAGTGATGCTGGTGCTGGTGCTGGTGCTGGTGATGGTGGTAATGGGGTAATGATGGTGGCAGTAGGATGGTGAGGCTGGTGGTGGTGGTAATAGTGGTGGCAGTAGTAGGGGTGATTATTGTGGTGGTGGTGGTGGTAGTGATGGTGGAGGCGATGACGTTGGAATGTGATGGTGGGGGTGATGATGGGGGGTGTGATGGTGGTGGTGGTGGTAGTGGTGGGGTGATGGTAGTGGGGGTAATGGTGGTAGGTGGTGGTGGTGGTGATAGTGGTGATGATGGTAGTGGCAGTGGAGGTGATGGTGGTGGTGGTGATAGTGGTGATGGTAGTGGTGGTGGGGGGTGACAATGGTGGTGATGATGATCATGGTGTTGATGGTGGTGGTGGTAGCAATAGTCGTGATGGTGGTGGTGGTGGTGGTGGTGGTGATAGGAGTAGTGGTGGTGGTGGTGGTGATAGTGGTGATGGTAGTGGTGTGGGGAGGTGACAATAATGGTGGTGATGATCGTGGTAGTGGTGTTGGTGGTGGTGGTAGCGGTGATGGTAGTTGTGTGGGGAGTTGACGATAGTGGTGTTGGTAGTGGTATTGATGGTGGTGGTGATAGTTGTGGGGGTGATGGTGGTGATAATGATAATGGTGGTTGGGGGCAGGGTGATGATGGCGATAGTAGTGGCTTGCTTAGCTCTATGATTCTGAACAAATTAAGGAGCATGGTCTAATTACCTCAATTGCACACTGTCTCAGCACCCTGGGATGTTATTCAATTAGAATAAGAGATATACATTAATTTGGGGCAGATCTAAGAATTTCTGGCATCATAGAAAATGAGATCAGAGAAGGAGCCAAGAGAACATCTGGTTCTAGCCTTCATCCTGAGAAATAAGGAAACCCCCAACAAAATAAGTGCCCTGCCTGGGGTTACCCAGCCAGAACAGGAGCCAGGGTCTCACCACTCTGACCAGTGCCTTCTCCAGGGCATAACTCCTCTTTTCACTTTCTTTTCTGAAGAAGCTTAAGGCTTTATTTCCTGCAAAAATATCCATTTCTCCTCTTGGAATTCACTTCTTAAGTCATTGATGCTTCAGTGAAAGTTAGATTCTTTCCTGGAGTCATGATGTGTAAGAGAAAAGAAGGAAAGAGCTTAAGAGCTCTCATTTTCCAAGTGAAAAATGGAGGCATCTAGAAAAGTCTGCTGTGGCAAGAAAAGGGATGGAAGAGAAAAACTCAATGGCCAGACAGCAGCTGACAAAATCCAGCTTGCCTGCCCAGTTAGTCATTTGGGTCCATCACTCCTTTCTGTGTGTTTTGCATTGGAAGTTTTCTTCTCACCTGGGGAATAAACAGTGTCATCTACACAGAAACCAAGTTTTCACTTTGCTGATGGCTGATCTGGTGTGAAAGTTCCAAGTAGCCAAAGGTCAGTGAGGCCACTTTGATCCTTAGATGCTGAAATACTTGAAATGTTTTTGGCCTAAATGTTTCCGTTTCCTGCTGCATTTCTCCACCCCTCTGCTCTGGGAACAGTGGCTCATAGTACTTCACCAGCTCCCTCGTGCCCCTGCCTTGCAGTTAAAGTAAATAAGCTAGAGAAAGCTCTTTCCAGCTCCCACAAGGCCAGGGTGTCCCTTCCTTGGAAGCCACACAAAATGGTTACTCTCATCGAGCCCCCCAAACTCCCCATCCTAAAGTCTCATCAACAAGGATGTTCCTGATCCCCAGAACCTGACATAAAGATATTCACTGGTGGAAGTCAGTCTCTTCCCTTTTCTCATGCCAGCATGTCCAGCAGGCCTAGATGATCACAAAGTGATCTTTCTCAACTATTAGGAAGCTAGTAGCCATAGGTTCCTATAGAGGGAAAAGTCCCATGGTGCCCCAAAGACCACACTGTTCTTTAATCCCTAAATGATGCAAACCATAGCAATGCTCTCCTGAGGATGCTCCGTCATTTAACCAATATTCAATCAGTAAATATGTGCTGAGCACCCAATTCATGCTAGTCATAGGACTCATTTCTGGGGATAGGATCAACTGGGTTTCCAGGAGCTGGAGTGGAACAGAGTCCACTGTTTTATAGATGTAGATATAGATATAGATATAGATATAGATATAGGTATAGATACAGATACAGATATAGATATAGATATAGATATATACAGAGAGTCTATATATATATATATTTTTTTTTTTTTTGAGACAGAGTCTCACTCTGTCACCCAGGCTGAAGTGCAGTGGTGCGATCTTGGCTCACTGCAACCTCTGCCTCCCAGGTTCAAGGAATTCTCCTGCCTCAACCTCTCGAGTAGCTGGGATTACAGGTGCATGCCACCACATCTGGCTAATTTTTGTATTTTTAATAGAGATGGGGTTTCACCATGTTCAGGATGGTCTCGAACTCCTGACCTCAGGTGATCCACCCTCCTAACCTTCCAAAGGGCTGGGATTACTGGAATGAGCCACCATGCCCAGCCAGAGTCAATCTTTAGATGAGAGTCAGGAGAGGGTCACGTCCTCAGCCTGGGAAGATATTGGACCTAGGAAATCAAGTAATACTCTCTGGAGTAGATGAGCTTGAACTGAAATTTAAAGGATGCGTGAAGTTAAGTGAAGGAATGAGGGTAATAAATTCTAGGTAAAGGGAACCATGTATGTAAAGCCAGTTCTTGTTGTCTATACTTCAGTGTTGCTGGAGCAAAAACTGTGAGTCAGGAAGTTATGGGAGATGAGTCTGGAAATGTGGACAGGAGCTGGGCCATGAAGGGTCTCGTTTGTCACATTAAAGTGTGCATTTTTTTTCTTGTAGCTAGTGATGAGGGGAGGGGCACTGAGAACTCATAAGTGGGGACTGACGTGGCCACGTTTTAACATTAGAGCAACCCCTCAGGCTGCTGTCTTGGAAGCAGAGAAGATGGAAAGTGAGGCTGCCCCTGAGAGGTTTTTGAGGGAGTTCCACGGAGATGAGGGCTAAACCAATGGCAGTACAGGTGGAATGGGGGACAGAACCAGGAAAGAACTTGTAACTGAGTGTATGTGAGGGGGCTGAGGGAGGCAGAGAAGCCAAAGGTGGCCACCAGGCTCCTACACCTGGGAGGATAGTGGTTTCATTGACCAAGAGAATCGAGGAACAGGAGCAGGTGTGGGGTTAGGTAACAAGTTCAGTTCAGGGCATGTTAACTTTGAGGTTTCAGGTTTCAGTGAGAGATCCAGATGGAGATGTAATTGGATAGATGAGCTCCGTGGCTGGAGGCCCAGATAAGGAAGTCCTCAGTGCAAATGGTGGGTGAAACTGTGGAAACTCATGAGATCAGGGAAGAGTCGATTTCCATGTATCTTGATCAATGTATTTCCAGTACCTGAAAGATCCATGTCAAGGAGGTCCATGCCTGTCTAACAAGGGAAAGAAACGTCTCACAGCATTGAGAGTCTGGGCTTGGCAACTGAGCTGTCCCAGTAGCCATTTATTGACTCAGACCAATGTCCACTTCTGCCAGGTGAATTGTCAAGCAGGGGGGTGGCTTACAGAAACACTTATGCCCATCTTCCATATTAGAACTCACAAATTTGTAAGCATGGTCTTTCTCTCTAAGCCAGTGGTTCTCAACTGTGTTTAACATTAACATTGCCTGGGGGGGTGGGGAGGGGCCTGGAAAAAGCACCAGGTGTGGGTCCCACTCCCAGAGATGCTAACTTAATTGGTCTGGGGTCAAAGCTTGGGCATCAGTACTTTTTCACATCTCCCAGTGCCACCAACTATGCCAATGTTCAGAAGAGTTAAGAACCATTGCTAAACAAAAAATTCAGTGATTTCTCAAATTACAGAGCTTTAATTCCTTAGCTCCTTTGGTAAATCTCCTACGTGTGCATTACAGTTTCTCTAAAAACTGCTTTAAGGTGTCAGAACCGAAACTGGATCTGCACCAGCCATGGTCTTGCTTGCTATCCCTGTTTTTGTATTCAATGGATATTTCTCCATCATACCTGCAAGGCTCATGAAAACTTTGTCAAGTCTCCTGCACTTACATCCACTGTCTACCACATTTCCCTGAGTTATATAACTAATGTATCTGTCAAGAAGATATAAGAATCACCCGCCATGACTTCTTCGTGAAACTTGGTTAGTTCCAAGGAATCATTCCCTTCCCTTTTAACTGCTCACAAGTCACCACTGAACCCAGTAGTTCTCTAATTTTCATTTGCATTAGAACTTCCTAGAGATTTCTTTTGTAATGAAACGTGGATCCTAAGGCTCTCTCCTCAGAGACTCTGAGCCAGAGGTGTGGGAAGGGGGCCTCGAACCAGCATTTTTAACCAGTGTAGGGTAATTATGGTGCAGGGGTACCACCTTCAAAAAATAAGGCCTTAAAAATGGAAAATGAAGCCTACACATTTAACTCTTACCTTCCATGATTTTTATTGAAATAACCAAATTAATATATAAATATTTGGGAATATTTGTTATAGTACTGACAACTAGCAAAGGACACCAATACAATACACATGGCAGACGTTTTGAAAACATTCCATAATAAAGAGTGTTCACAACAGTGATTGAGGGAAAGACCAATCAACTGTAAGTCATCAGAATGGAAGGAAAAGTTGGCCTGGAGATTAAATGAAAAGGACTCCTGGAAGAATTCCACTAACATCTCCAAAGGTGAAGCATCAGAGGCTGCACAGAATGGAATAAATGTTTGAAAACCGCATATCTGAAAAAGAATTAAAGTCCAGAATATATAGAGAACTCCCAAAACTAAACAATAGCAACCAAAAAACCCAATTCAAAAATTGATAAAGAACTTGAAAGACATTTCTCCAAAAAAGATATATGAATAGCAAATAAGCACATGAAAAGAAGCTCAGCATCATGAATCATCAGGGAACTGTAAGTCAAAAACACAATGAGATGCCACTTCATACCAATTAGGATAGCTATTATGTATATTTTTTAAAAAAACTGAAAATAACAAGTGTTGGCAAGGATGTAGAGCAATTGGAACTCTTGTACACTGCTGATGGGAATGTGAAGTAGTACAGCCACTATGAAAAACAGCACAGTGGGTCCTCAAAAACTTGAAAATAGAATCACTGTATGATCCAGTAATCACATCTCTGGGTATATACTCCCCAAAATTAAAAGCAGGAACATGAAGAGGTACTTGTACATCCATGTTTATAACAGCATTCTTCACAATAGCTAAGAGGTAAAAGCAACCCAAATGTTCCGTTATGGATGACTGGATAAACAAAATGTGGTAAATGCATACAATGAAATATTACTCGGCCTTAAATGTGAATGAAATTCTGACAAATACTGCAACATGCAACCTTGAAAACATTACACTAAATGAAATAATCCAGTCACAAAAAAAAAAATACTGCACATTCCACTCATATGAGGTACTTACAGTAGTTAAATTCATAGAGATAGAAAGTAAAATGATAGCTGCCAGGGTGTGGTGGTGGGAAAGATGGGTAGTTATCATTTAATGCCACAGTTTGTTTTGCAAGATGAAAAAGTTCTGTGGAAGGTTGAGCGTGGTGGCTCATGCCTATAATCCCAGCACTTTTGCAGGCCGACGCAGGTGGATCACCTGAGGTCAGTAGTTCGAGACCAGCCTGGCCAACGTGATGAAATCCCATCTCTACTTAAAAAAAATACACAAATATTAGCCAGGCATGGTGGCACACACCTGTATCCCAGCTACTCGGGAGGCTGAGGCATGAGAATCGCTTGAACCTGGAAGACAGAGGTTGCAGTGAGCCATGATTACGCCACTGCACTCTAGCCTGGGCAACAGAGTGAAACCATGTCTCAAAAAAAAAAAAAGGTTCTGTGGATGGATGGTGGCAATGGTTGCACAACAATGTAACTGTACTTAATGACACTGAACTGTACACTTAAAAGTGGTTAAATGGTGACTTTTATGTTATGCATATTTTACCATGTAAAAAAACTTTAAAAAGTGGCAAGAGCTACAGGAATGCTAGGTAGGCAGGCAATGGGAAACACATCTCAATCAAACACATCCAGTGGCCCCTCAGATGTGCCTTGTGCTGGGGCCATGGGACTCACACTTTGTGAAGCTCATGTAAACAATATCTAGCAGTTCCAAAGAAGGGAGACATCTAAGAATGCAAAGCTAATGTCACTCTTTAAAATAGATGCTAAAAAAAGAAAAGAGAGAACATAAACTTAAAAATCTCCAAGTTATATTTATAGAGATTTAAGAGGATATAGCAGGAACTATCAACATGGAGCAATCCGAAAGAGAGCAATCTGAGATTGTGAAACTTTTCCTGCTTTGAAATGAAAAATATTTTGCAGAATTAAAATCATGCAGTGGAAGCACAAACATTGGACCAATGCAGAAAGCTAAAGACGAGCATGAATTCTCACAATTCTGACAAAAAACATGAAAGTGAAATAATGAGGGGAAAATGGAGGCTATTATTCAATACATTAAACATATAAATACAGAATTTTTCAGGAAAAGAAAAAATAGAAGATGTTATAATAAAAATATAGGTAGCTGAGGCAAGAGGATTGCTTAAGCCCAGAAGGTCAAGGCTGTAGTGAGCCAAGATCGTGACGTGGCACTCCAGCCTGAGTGACAGAGCGAGACCTGTCTTTAATTTTTTTTTTTAATTTAATTTACCGTGACACATGTGTACCTACGTAACAAACCTGCATATTCTCCACATGTTTCCTGGAACTTAAATTTAAATAATTTTTTAAATTAAAAAAAATTTCCTGACATTAGTTCAAAATAGTTAACGTGTACCAAGAAAAATTAAAAGTATATTCTGGTGAAAATTATTAATTATAAGAAAAAATCTGTTGGTATGAAAACATAAAAACAATGTTTTACTTTCAGAGAAAAAATAAGCAAGTGTCAGACATTCTGCAACACTAAATATCAGAAATAAGTTGAGGTATGACTATGGAATTTTGGGGTAGTAAGATAATGAACCAACCAGTGCCATGGCTCATGCCTATAAATCAAGCACTTTGGGAGGCCAAGGCAGGCAGTCACTTGAGCCCAGGAGTTTGAGACCAGCCTGGCCAACATGGCAAAACCCCATCTCTACTAAAAATACAAAAATTAGCCAGGAATGGTGATGCTCACCTGTAGTCCTAGCTACTTGGGAGGCTGAGGTGAAAGGATCACCTGAGCCCAAGAGGTGCAGACTGCAGTAAGCCGTGATCACAGCACTGCACTCCAGCCTGAACAACAGTGAGACCCTATCTCAAAAAAAAAAGATTATGAGCCAGAATTCTGTATTCAGTAATTTGTACAGAGGAAAAAAAAAAGCTATTCTCAGACAAAAAAAAAAAAAGCACCCAGCAAGTAGGCCACTAAAATCCTTTACTAAAAAATGTATTTACTCAAACTATTCTGGTCAACAGAGAAATTAACATTAAAGCTTGGGAATGGAAAAGATGTGATATCAAAGCTGTGGGGTGAATAATAAAACCACACAAACACAGACTTAGTATTTACATGTTATTAATATAGTCAGGAAACAATGCAACTGTCAAAAATTACTCTCAACAAAGAAGATACATAAGAAACTTAATGATAATAATCTGGGGCTAAAAACTCAGATTACTCAAGGCAAAAAACCTTGATGTGCTGAATGTCTCATTTTGTGCTGTGGGAAACATTGAATATTGTTTCATTGCTGACACAGAAAAATACAGGTTTAAATACATTTTTAAATAAGAAGACAGTAGATGAATATAAAACTAGAAATACCATGCTTAACTTCAAAATTAGGAGGAAGATTTGGAACATTATAGCCAAGAATGAAAACTAAAAAAGGGCTGGGTGCAGTGGCTCATGCCTGTAATCCCAGCGCTTCAGGAGCCCAAGGTGGATGGATCACTTGAGGTCAGGAGTTTGAGACCAGCCTGGCTGACATGATGAAACCCGGTCTCTACTAAAAATACAAAAATTAGCCTAGCGTGGTGGTGGGCACCTATAATCCCAGCTACTCAGGAGGCTGAGGCAGGAGAACTGTTGAACCCAGGAGGCGGATGTTGCAGTGAGCCAAGATTGTGCCACTGCACTTCCAGCTTGAGCAACACAGTGAGACTCTGCCTCAAAAAAAGAAAAGAAAAAAATACATAAAAAAGGAAATAGCAAGGAAACATTAATATAAAAAGTATAAAATAAGATGATAGAAGCCAGGTCAAACATACCACATTAAGTGTGAATGGTTTAATCATTTCCTTTTTTTTTGAAACTGAGTCTCACTCTGTCGCCCAGGCTGGAGTGCAGTGGCTGTGATCTCGGCTCACTGCAACCTCCGCCTCCCGGGTTCAAGCAATTCTCCTGCCTCAGCCTCCCAAGGTAGCTGGGACTACAGGTGCGTGCCACCATGCCCGGCTAATTTTTTGTATTTTTAGTAGAGACAGGGTTTCACCCTGTTAGCCAGAGTGGTCTCGATCTCCTGACCTCGTGATCCGCCCGCCTCGGCCTCCCAAAGTGCTAGGACTACAGGGGTGAGCCACCCCGCCTGGCCAATCATTTCTATTAAAAGACAAAGAACCACGCATTGGTCCAAACCCAATTCTAAATATATGCTGTTTTAAACAAAATGGGAGAGAAAGGGGATAAAAAATGAAAGGGCATAGATATATCAGGAAAATGCAAACAAAAAGAAAGGAGGGTGATATTAGTATCAAACTGTAGCTAAAAGTAAAATTTAATACAAAAATCATTAAATGATATAATAAAATTGTCAAAACAAAATTGCAGAGGGAAAATCTAACATACATCTATCAATCTGCAACAAATTGAGTGCCAATAACAAATTAGTGTATAAAAGTTTTAAGGCTATAAGAAGCTTGATGGAATGGACATATATGGGACTTTACATTTAAGAAATGAAAAAATCTATTAAAATATTTATGAAATATTGAGATATTTTGATCCCATCATTAAAAAATTATGATACATTTCAAAAAATGTAGAACTTGTTCTGGCAGTAAGAGGCAAATAAAACTGAATATAGTATAGTATAGTATAGTATAGTATAGTATAGTATAGTATAGTATAGTTACTCTAGGATAATCTATTCTTGAAATTTGTTGTAGGTCTAGGACCTGTGTACATCCACTCACCATTACTGATTTCAGCATTCAGTGAGCACAAGACCAAAAAGACCTATTATTTGACAAGCACCAAGTTTATAGAATGCTTCCTTCTTTAAGAATGAATAAAGAGTAAAACATATAGGAATTAAAGGAAATGTAAAATAAGGGAGTAAATAATAGCATATGAAATGAAAATGAGTTACTCCAGCTGGGCCTAAAAGAATATTTTAGTAGACTAGAATCCTCATAAGAGGGCACTAGAGGGCATGGTCTTTACAAATCAAAAGAGAATAAGAATAAAGCTGAGATGAAAATGAAAAATGGTATTCAAAGATGTGAATGAAATATGGACGGACTGCAAGGAAATTGAAGCACAACAGCAGAATTAAAATTCACTAGCTGGAATTAATGAGCAGAGTATTCTATCAAAAGTCAAACCAAGCATGTGAAGAAAGTGATAGTGTAAAAGGTAGGCAACTAGTACTGAAGCCAATTAAAAAAGACATCTAACTAATAATTTGTACATCAAGTTTTAAAACTGTATACAAGGTGAGGGGCGGTGGCTCAGCCTGTAATCCCAGCACTTTGGGAGGCCGAGGCAAGTGTATCATGAGGTCAGGAGTTCAAGACTAGCCTGGCCAAGATGGTGAAACCCCATCTCTATTAAAAATACAAAAATTAGCCAGGCGTGGTGGCGGGCGCCTGTAATCCCAGCTACTCAGGAGGCTGAAGCAGAGAATTGCTTGAACCTGTGAGGCGGAGGTTGCAGTGAGCTGAGATCGCACCACTGCACTCCAGCCTGGGCAACAGAGCGAGACTCGGTCTCAAAAACAAAACAAAATTGTATGCAAAAGTAAAATATATTCAAACAGCAGATATGCATTGATACAAAAAATCTTGAGAAAAATTTGAGCCTAAAACCCCAGATAATCATTTTTTAAAGCCTGAAAAGACTGGTGATTGTCTGAAAGGATAAGACAGTGAAAATAAAATATTCTGAATTCCTTGGTTCAATTATGAGACAGTCATTTCATTCCTGACACTTAAATTTAGAAGACAATAGTTACAGAGTTTTCAATAATCCACCTTCTGAATCAAGGGGGTCTAAGAAAACAAATTCTATGCAGCAAACTAAAAATTAAACAAAGGAGACAGCAAGGAAGCATTAAAATGATAATAAAATAGAGCATGAAAATGAAGACACCAAACACCTCAGTTATAACAATTAACATAAGTAAACTAAATCACTCATTTTTAATAAAAGTCTTCATATTGGATCAAAAATGAAAATTCAGCTTTATGTTGTTTACCATAGGAACCCTTAAAACAAAGTGACGTGCAAAAATTAAAACACTGAGAAAAGGTATAGCAGGGAGATGCCACAAAAACTAAAGCAGAAGTCATTTTATTGATATAAGACAATGCAATTCATGACAAATATCATTAAATAATACAATGAGGGTTGTTTTCTATAAGTGAAGAATCAAATTCACAGTGAAGATATAAGGGCCATGGAAATACGCACATCAATTAATATTGCACCCCAAACTGATGGAAACACGATAGAGGTGGAAAATTTCAAAACACCACTCTCAGGCTTTCACATAACCAAGTAAACAAACAAAACATAATATAAATACAGGAATTGTGTAATATAATGAATACTACTGAAAAAATTATATGCTGCATAATACCCAAAACACATAATAAAATTTCTTTTCTAGGGCTCGTGGAACATTTATAAAAATTAATTATGCATCAGGTTATAGATAAAACCTCAGCAGGTTCCTCAAAGCAAAAATAGTAAAAGTCATAGTTTCTAATTGTTAGCAATGAATTTTATTGACTTATTTATTTTTTAACTTTTATTTTAGGTTCAGGGATATAGGTGCAGGTTTGTTAGGTAGGTAAACTTGTGTCATGGGGGTTTGTTGTACAGATTATTTCATCACCCAGGTATTAAGCCCAGTACCCAATAGTTATCTTTTCTGCTCCTCTCCTTCCTCCCACTCCCCCCTACTCAAGTAGACCCCAGTGTCTGTTGTTTCCTTCTTTGTGTTCATAAGTTAAGTTCTTATCATTTAGCTCCCACTTGTAAGTGAGAACATGCGGCATTTGGTTTTCTGTTTCTGCATTACTTTGTTAAGGATCATAGCTCCATCCATGTTCCTGCAGAAGACGTACCTCGTTCTTTTTATCACTGCATAGTATTCCATGGTGTATATGTACCACATTTTCTTTATCCGATCTGTCACTGATGAGCATTTATGCTCGTTCCATGTCTTTGCTATTGTGAATAGAGCTGCAATGAACATTTGCACACATGTGTCTTTATGGTCAAATGAATTATATTCCTCTGGGTACATACCCAGTAATGGGATTGCTGGGTCGAATGGTAGTTCTGCTTTTAGCTCTTTGAAGAATCTGCATACTGCTTTCCACAATGGTTGAACACTCCCAACAACAGTGTATAAGTATTCCCTTTTCTCCACAACCTTACTAGCATCTGTTTTGGTTTTTTTGAACTTTTTAATAATAACCATTCTGACTGGTGTGAGATGGCATCTCATTGTGGTTTTGAGTTGCAAGAAATGGATTTCAAAGATAAACAACAGCAGAGGGAACAGTCAATAAATTATGTCTATTTACACAATAAAATACTAGGTAACCAGGGAAAACAGTATTGTTTTCCTGGTATTGAGGAATGTTTAGTAACACCAAATAATGCTCACCATATACTGCTAAGTGAAAAAAAGACAAAAAGAGCTAAAACAAATTTGAAATTTTTTAAAGAAATGCCTACATATATATGGATAAATTCTAGAAAGAATTTACAGCAAAATGTTAATTGTCATTATAGTTGGATAATGAGATGATACATGATTTTTATTTTAAAATCATTTAAAAATATGATTTGGATTCTTAGCTAAGACTAGTATCATGCTCACACTGTTGATAGTTTCTGGAATATATTTTCTTCCACTTTTCTGATAATAAAAATAAGATAGACCAGGTGCAGTGGCTCACACCTAATCCCAGCACTTTGGGAGGTGGGCGGATTGCTTGAGCTCAGGAGATTGAGACCAGCCTGGGCAACATGGTGAAACCCCGTCTCTACCAAAAATACAAAAAATTAGCAAGGCATGGTGGTGCGCATCTGTGGTCCTAGCTACTCAGGAGGCTGAGGTGGGAGGATCGCTTCACCCTGGGAGGCAGAAGTTGCAGTGAGCCAAGATTGCGCCATTGCACTCCAGCCTGGGTGACAGAGTGAGACTTTGTCTCCAAAAAAAAAAAAAAAAAAGAAAGAAAGAAGATTAGATTTGCTTGTTTCTGGTCCTCTGGCTTCTTGTTGTTGTTTTTCTCCAAAATTCTTCAAAGATCAACGAAAGTGGTTCAGTAGCCTCCATGGAGGTTCTGGTAATCCTCGTTCCCAAGCGATAGACTAAGCTGCTCTTTGCTCTTACGGGTCTAAAATGAACTGGCCCGGTTCCCAGAATTCCTCCAACTTTTTTTGGCCCATAGTAGGGGTTTTTTTTGTTATCGTCATTCAGTATTTCAGATCACTTTCAGCTATTTTTTTCACATTATAATTTTTCAGTTTAAGTTTGTGCCATCTTCCTATATGTTCCTTGGTTGTGTGCCTTTCTTTTCCTTTTTTTCTAAGTGTCTTTTTCAGATGGGAATCCATGGGTGAGCCTGCAGGCACATTTTTTTAAAGGACCATTTCTTTTCCCTTTTTATTGGAATGATTTTTGAATGCTTCCCCATTTTGGAAAACTTCAGGCTGCCTCTATTCCAGAATCTCATCTAATCATAACTATCTTCTTTTTAACTTTTTAGACTGCCTAAATCTAGACTTCTTGGCTACTTATTACAGCCAGCCTTCTCCTCATTGACAATCATGACCTCTGAGCCGGAGTGGCTTGTTTCTCCTACTATGCCTCTTCTGCTTGCTTCACCAAGCAGGTCTTTCTGTTGGTCAGAATGAGGGACCGAGAGAAAAAAACAAAAACAAAACAAAAAATTAAATAAAAAAATAAAGAATGAGAGACAGAGGAGTGTATCTAGTTAAGCTTCTTTATTCCATGTCAACAAGGGAAATGAAGAGACTTGTCTGATGCACTATTTTTAGCTGAAAAGGGCTTTTTGCAAGTGTTCAGCCAGCACAAGACCACTTTCACTGCTGTAACTTCCCTTATGACAGAATAACAGTGGCTAAGAATCCACCCTCCATTTCTTCCTGTGGCCAAGCGGCCTTTAGAAAACGCTTATAATGAGCTCACATGTGTTCTTTACCATATTCTGCTCACTCATGATATCTCTAGGTGCTCTATCCTTAGGGTCGTGAATTCCTGTAACAAATCAATCTCTTGCTCCCATCAATGTAGTTTCTAGTGTTCTTTATAATTATGTATACATATGTGTACGTGTCACCAGGTATCTTCCCTCTCTTGTCTTTGTTTTACCAGCAGTTCCTGGATACATTCATGGTATCATCCCAACTCTTTTATATTTTATTTTATTTCTGAGTTGGGGGGTTTCACTATATTGCCCAGGCTGGTCTTGAACTTCTTGGCTCAAGCCATCCTCCTTCCTTAGCCTCCCAAGTAGCTAGGACTACAGGCGTGTACCACTGCATCTGGCTCTATCCCAGCTCTTTGATCCTCTTACTCATCACCCTGTACTAAATACATGTCCCCCATGCTTAGTAGATACAAGTCCTTTATGACTAGACATGAACTTACCCTTCCAGCATATGATAAATCATGGTCCAGAAATCTACAGCCAGTTAGTGATATCTGCTTCTTTGTTATCTCAGAATCCCAACAGTCAGCAGAATGACAACATTATCCCTATTCCCAAGTCCTTCACAGTCTCGCCCCTCAAACTAGTGGGAGATCCAGTTAGCCTAGGAGATAAAGTACCTTGAATACTTGGAAAAGGCACTGAACACAAACTGATAGTTTAGTCCTTGACCTGGAAAATAATTGAAGCTTGTGGTTTTCGGTAAAGTCTCATGTGCAGAACAGACTGAAATGAGTGAGAAGATAGTTATGAGACCAGAGACCCGCTAGGGCCATTAAGAAGCCCCTACCCAGAAACCGGAGGTGCCGTTACAAGGAATTTAATGGAGAGAAAGGGGCAGAGCTGAAAGATAAAAGACAAAACTTGGTGAATTGATGTCTGATTTGGTATTGAGATTTCAGAGCGGGGAAGGAGACTAAAGGTAAATAAAGCCAATGTGTCAAGCCCAGGAAATGTGGAGAATGACTTCTTCATTGAAAAAGTTAGTTGTTTAGTTTTGGAGATAGACGTGGGAGGAAGGTAAGTTTGAGAGTAGAGTATTTATATATTTAAAAGTTACATCTAGCAAGTGGTTAGAGGAATGAATACGTGCATGTGATTCCATCCGCAACAGGGTGCCTTTCTGACCAAACTAAACTCAGCATGTGACTTCACACTCTGATCAAAACAATGTCAGTCAATCAAATAAAATGATTTATTTTTCTTTAGTTGGGGCTGGTTTCTGTTGGCTATTTTTGCCTAGTTCAAAGTGACTCACCCAGGGAGCCAGTCCCTCCAATTGGGTTGTAATTTATTAAACACATTCAGCCAAATGACTAACTCTGTGCTCTTCTCCCAACCCCTCCAGTGTTATTAGTCTGGCCCACACATCCAGCCGCTCCTAACCCCTGCAAGAAGATGTTTCCATAAAGTTTATAGTTTTTTAAATTTACGTATTCATTAACAGCTTCTAGAGGTGAAGGTGAAAATTTACAATGTTTTGTCTTCTACAGCTGGTACTGAAAAGCATCTTCTTTCCCTCCCATCCTCTTCCTCGAAGATTTTTCATCTCTAAATTCATACTTTCTCTCATTTTAAACCACTTCTCCATTTTATGAGGACACTCAAGGGGTCAGGGAATCTTGGCACATTTACCTGTGTCTGATAAAGAAGAAGGGAAGGGAATTAACATCTGTGGAGACCTGTGCCAGGCACGGCCCTGGGAAACCTATATTCATTATCTTTAATCCTACTGTGTGGGGTGATACCACTATTCCCATTTTCCAGATGAGGAAACTTGGGCTCAAGAGATTAAGTAGAATAAATAGTATGCTCAAGACCACAAATATGGGAAATGTCATGGAGGACATGCTGACTCAGGTTTGTTGGAGCTTGGGGTGATACTCTTTTCTGTTTCCTGGCAGATATAGATTTCCGGGTACTGCTGACACTTTGTGCTCCACATCAGAAGCCAGTGGTACAAAGGAGCAGCAGAGAAACCTTCAATATCTCACAGCCCCCAGTGTACAGGCCTCTTGGCATACCACCCACCCCCACAACCCACACACATGCTTCAGTAAGCTGGGCTCATTATTTTGGAAGATTTGGGGGAAATGAAATAGCACATTCCTAATTAGTTTGAACTGAGGAACCCATTAGCTGTATTTTTTATTGAAATTGAAAATACAAAAACATAATCTCATAGCATGAAAAAACCTCTTTTAAAGTTACATCCAATTTAGGAGTCTTGAGGTTTTGATTTTAGTAGTTCCTCTCTCCGGTGGAGGCATGTAAGACACAGTTAGTAAACAGGAGTCTTTTCTGCTCTTTCTTCTCAGTCAACCATGTCAACATCATTGCTGGCTGAGCTCTTCTTTCTCTGAGCTCCACAGCCCTTAGCACACACAGCTCAGTACTATAGCTTTTATGGAAGCTCTGTGATATCCCCAATGGGCTTTAAGTTCACTGATGGCTAAGGTAATCCTAATTCATCTTTGCATCCCCCATAGCTCCTGGCAGAGTATTTTAAACATACTAAAAGCTTGATAAATGCACAAGTATAATTGCCTATTGAACATCATTATTTTAACCAACTTTATAGGAAAGGATAAGCTAAATAGAAGATAGAATAGGATTTCAAGGTAGAAAAAGTCCTCTCTAATTTCTGGTGTAGGGGAACTTTAGGTGAAGGTAATTCATTTATTTAACAATGGTATACATTCATGCATCGTTCACAGATACTAAAATTCTCATACATATAAATAATACTCATAAAGAATGAAAAAACATAATACATATTGTTCATCCTATAAGCCCACATACATTACACGTGTTCATACATAGTACACATAGATATGTTCCATGCAGTAACTGCTTGGATATCTGCCTTCAAGTCAATGTTCCATAAGGCTCCATCTCTAACCAATGTAGGTAAACTTTGAAAAGATTGAGTTGTGCCAGAAAAAAATAGAAAGAAGCAGACCAAGATAGTAGAAATAAGGACTTTCCTTCAAATTTTTAAAAAGTATAAATAATACATTAATACATTCCCTTTTTAAAAAAGAATTAAAACTTTACAGATAACAAAACCTCAACTTCTAAACTTTATGTATTTCTTGGAAGTAACCATGATTACATTTCGTGTGTATCCTTTCACATCTCTCTTTTTTACAGTTACATAAGAATATTTGTACCACTATAAATATTGCATGTAATATTTGAGAGGTTTTTAAAATGACTTTTACTAGTTCTAATAGTCACAAAAAACTCCACAAGGGAGATTCCATTATCACTCACATGAAGAAACTAGGGCTGAGATAGACAAAGATTTCAAAAATTTTACCAGTCACATAGCTAGTAAGTACCAGAACTAAAGTGAGCCTTCCTATCCATGAGTAAAATATGTATCCATTTATTCAGATTTCCCTATTGTCCTACTATAAATGTCTATAGGTTTCTCCATTTTTCTCCATGAAGGTCTTGCACATTAATTGTTAGATTCACTCCAATGTACATTCTACTTTTCTTTTTTTTTTTTTTTTTTTGAGACAGAGTCTCACTCTGTTACCCGGGCTAGAGTACAGTGGCTCATTCTTGGCTCACTGCAACCTCTGTCTCCTGGGCTCAAGGGATCCTCCCACCTCAGTCTCCTGAGTAGCTGGGACTACAGGTACACACCATCACACCCAGCTCATTTTTAAAATTTTTTGTAGAGACAGGGTTTTGCTCTGTTTCCCAGGCTGGTCTTGAACTCCTGGGCTCAGGCAATCTGCTCACCTCGGCCTCCCTAAGTGCTGAGATTACAGGCATGAGCCACTGGGCCCAGCCCATTCTACTTTTTATTAAAATTTTGAAAAAGATCTTTTTCTATTATGCTATATTTCCTAATTGGCTGTTGCTAGTGTAAAGGAAAGCAGCGATTTTTTAATATTGATTTTGTATCAGTCACTTTGCTGAGATCCCTTAATAATTTATATTTACGTGATCTCTTGGTTTTTCTAGGTTTGCTGTCATATCATTTAAAAATCATGACAGATTTGCCTTTTCTATTCCAATTTATATACCTCTAATTTTGTCTTATTTAATTGCATTGACTGGGATCTCTCATAGACTGAGATTGCTGAATAGTAGAGTTTCTAACATGCATCCTTATCATGTCCTTGATTTTAATGGTAATGCTTCTAGTATTTCGCCATTTAAATATGAAGTTTGCTGTGGGATTTTGGAGGATAGCCATCATGAAGTTAAAGGATGTTTCATTTACCTTCTGATGTGCTTAGAGGTTTTGTTTGTTTTTTTGTTTGTTTTTTTATTATATTTGAGTGTTGAATTTTGTTATTTTTTTCTACATATATTGAGATGGTCATATGAATTTCTCTTATATTCTATTAATATAGTATATTGATAGGTTTTATAACATAGACCCAGTCTTGCCTTACTGAAATAAACTCTGTTTATTGTTCTTTTAATACTATACTGAATTTTACTATTTTATGTGGGGTTTTACTCTATTTAAATGAGGTTGATCTATAATTTGTTTTTGTATTTTCCTTCTTCAGTTTTTGTTACCGGGTTATGCTAGCATCATAGAATAAATTGTAACTTAACATATTTTTCTATGCTCTGGAATGGTTTATGTAAGAGAAGAATTATCTGTTTTTTGATGACTCTTAGAACTGCCTGTAATATTGTCTGGGCCAGGAGGGTGGGGCAAGTAGACCTTTTAATATTGGTTCAGTTTTATCTATTATTGAACAAGTCAGGCTTTTCTAATTCTTGAGTCACTTTTGATCACTTATACTTTTGCAGAATTTTCCCATTTCATCTAGGTTCTTGAAAGTGGTGCTATAAAGTTGAATATAGTAGTGTCTCATAATTTAATAAAATCTCTTACATTTATAGTTATGTCTTCTTTTTCACTCCAAATATTGCTACTAGTTCTTCTTCCTCTCCCTCCTCCTCCTATCCCTTCTCTCTCTCTCTCTGTCTCATACTCTGCCAAAGGATTGCCTATTTTATTAGATTTTTCAACAATGTTAACAACCAAAAGGACTTTTGCTTTTAACCAAAACTGTCCAGTTTTTTGTCTTGTTTTGGGTGCTAGTTCATAATTTCTGCCCTTATCTTTATTACTGCCCTCTTTGGCTTCACTTAGATTTCTTTTTGCCCCTTTTTTAGCTTCTTGAGTTGGAGGCTTCATTCATTTTTGTTTTCATCTACCTTGTTTTCTAAGAAATTTATTTAAGGCTACAAAGTGTCCCTTAAGCATTGCTCTAACCAAATTGTAATCTACTACATTGATATTTCAAATCTTCATATTTTCATTTTTTTAAACATGGAGTTACTTAAGAATGCATGGATCTTTTTCTAATTTTCATATTGCTGCAGATGAAATTTCCTGGGATGCAGATTCTGAGATGGAGATTGTCACGCAGAAGTGTTAATGAGTTTTATTAGGGAGTACGCTTGGGATCACCATTCGTGGAAGGGAAGGGGCAGAAATGGAACTTGGTGAAGGGAGAAGTTGGACTGGGATGGTCCTGCAGAGTTGCTCCCAGTTGGGGTGAGATGACCAGGCTTTTATACCGTACCACTTTGTATCATCCAGTCACTGGGTGTGGGCTGCTCAAGAAGGGGGCATGACCTTGGACAAGGCAGCTTTTTAGAGTTAAGGCAATTCCTGAAAATAACCGACAGGTGAGAGTTGTCTGCCAGCACCACTCCCATGTATCTGGGAGATCTGATTGGCACAGTTCAGCACCTACTACAAATATGTATAGTTTAATACTTTAGATGTACATACTAAAAGCTATTTAATCCTATATTGTGTGGCATTTAAATCATTTCGATTTTTTGCTATTATAAACAGTGCTGCCACAAATGTCCTGGGAGTTGAAATCTTGTGGAAATAATAGTAGTAGTTGCAAAAGTAATACTGTTATTACTGTCCATAGTTGCTTTCTTAAGATAAACTTACAGAAGTAAAATTTCATGGAAATGTACATTTTAAGGCTATTGGCATATAGCGTTACCTTGGCTAATTTATTTCCACACCAGCAGCATTGGAGAGTTTCTGTTTACTTCCTTTCCTACCAACAAGGATATTAACTATTTTTAAATTGTTAACAATTTGGTAGGTGGCAAAAGTATCTTACTGTTGTTTCTATCCAATGGAGTATAGTTTAAATGAACATGAAAACAAAAGGCATTCCCCAGCCCAAAATGATGGCACAGATACCATGTGGCAAGAGTAAAGGGTTTATGTCTAAAATTTCTGGAAGGAAAATAAAATTACTGTTTAAAAAGAGTTTAAATATTACTTATTTCACTCACCACAATTATCAAATGAGAAACTTGAAGCATAGAGAGTAGAACTGACTGCTTAGGTGAAGGCAGGCAGATCACAAGATCAGTAGTTCGAGACCAGTCTAACCAATATGGTGAAACCCCATCTCTACTAAAAACATAAAAAAATTAGCCAGCTGCAGTGGCAGGCGCCTGTTGTCCCAGGTACTTGGGAGGCTGAGGCAGGAGAATCGCTTGAACCCAGGAGGCGAAGGTTGCAGTGAGCCGAGATTGTGCCACTGCACTCCAGCCTGGGCAAGCTACTAAATACCAGGACTTGGGTTAGACCCAAGGGCTCCAGGTCTTACAACACCTTTTATTTGCTTTAGAAAATTAATTTGTTCTTCCTTTTTGGTTTCCAAACCCCATCAAGCTGTGGTGTTTCTGTAACTGGGGTTTATGAGCGCCCTGTGAAATGATTTCAATGTTGCACTTTATTCAAATGACAATGTTTAAAATTATTACAGGTATATTTGCATTTTCTTGATGACTTTCTTATGCCAAGTACTGCCACAAGCCAATGCCCATTAACTTTGTGTCATATGACATAATGGTGGAGAACAGCCTCCAGAGTCAGAGCGCCTGAATTGGAATCCTGGATTCGTTAATTAATAGCTCTATGACCTAGGACAAGTTACTTAACCTCCGTGTTTCAGTTTCCTCAGCTTTAAAATGAGCATAATATTTGTATCCACCTAATAGAGTTGTTATGAAGAGTCAACCAGCTAATTCATGCAAGTCATTTAGAACCATCTGTCACATTGTAAAGGTTACCGAATATTAATGAAGTATTTATTTCAAACTGGGTTCTAGACAGCTCTGGGGTAAAGGAGGCCATCCAGGGACATATTTTCTGGGCCAGGCATGAGGTGTATGCACCTCTAGATGCTGTTGTCCACAGTGCCGAATCATTACTGCATAATTGCCCATTAGGACACTGCTGGTTGGTGAAGGAAGAGGCATCTTGCTACCCAGAGCCTTCCATAAACTCAACCCTAGGTTTCTGGAATGAACCGGTAAATCCACCCTCCATCAGTTTACAATCTAGAGATGGTACTAATAATCTCCGTAGGTATGAAGCAGTACAATGCAGGGTGGGGTGGGGGAATATGGGCTTTGCATTCAGACAGACATGGGTTTGAATGATTGCTCAGTTTCCTGCAAGGAACCTGGTCCCAGGTGTAATATTACTTACCTTGAGAGATTATTTTAAGGATTGCATTAATATAGAACAGATAGTAGACTCTCAGTAAACGGCTGCTGCTGTTTATGTTGTTATGGGAAACAAAAAGGGGAAAAGGAGAGGAGAATTAGAGAATGGGAGATCAGGCGTTGGCAGAAGAGAGAGGGGAGGGAGAACACAAGCGCTTCATGAAGTGGAGAATGATGACTGGATGGCTGACCTCAAGTTCCTCCTAGTCCGCAGGAACTTACTAAGCTGAGCGTGGTTTTACACACCGTTCCAAACTTGAATGTTTTCTCTTTAGTGGGGTTTTGTTGTGGTTACTGTTAAAACACACACACACGTACACACCACGCCGCTATCACCACAATACCTAGGCATTTTTACAGAGCTGTCTTTCTAGAACTGCCCAAGCCCCATACTCATGCCCAGGGCTCTGCAATGTCTCTTCGCTGACAGGTCCATTTCTGGTGTGGGAATGAGCCGCTGGCCTTAATGGAGCTGTCATTTTCTTACCTTCTTGGATTTTTAGTTTGTTTCTTGTCCATTTGCTTCATGATGGAAAATCTTACCTGTTCTATGCCTTCTCTAGATGAATATTTTGCACAAAATGTTATAGAAGGAGTATGAAAAACAGATCCAGATTGGAAAGAAAGGAAAATTCTGCAGGGAATATAAGTCATAACATGACAATTTTAGGATTGTGGCATGATGACAGTTTTCTGGCAGTCATGGGCCTCCAGCTTCCCTATAATGTTTTACTGCCTCAGGAAAGTGGAAGTGATTTGACAGACCCAAAATCTGTCTGCTTAAGGTCCCCATTAAGAAAAAGAAATTGCTCCAGATACTCCAAGTTTCTCTTCTTAGTCCTGTTCCTCACATTAATATAAAGCAGTGGTAACAAAACACAGGCAGGTTGCTGGGCCTCCCTGAATTTCTCTAGCTCTGGCGCGGGTTCCAAGAATTTGCCTTCCTAACAATTTCCCCCAGTGGTGCTGATGCTGCTGGGATGAGGACCATGCTTTCAAAGCCACTGACAGAAAGTTTTACTAGTGATGCTCTCATAAACACTTAGTCTATTTTCTGCTGCTTATAACAGGGTAACTTACAGAGAAAAGGAACTTAGTTCTTACGATTATGGAGGGTGAGAAGTCCAAGGTTGAGGGACTGCATCTGGTGAGGCCCTTCTTACTGGTGGTGATTCTCCATAGAGTCCCAAGGTGGTGCAGGGCGTCATATGGTGAGGGGGCTGAACGTGTTAGTTCAGATCTCGCTTCCTTTTCTTATAAAACCACCAGTTCCCCTCCCATGATAACCCATTAATCCACGAATGGATTAATACATTCACAAGGGCAGCGTCCTCAGGACCCAATTACCTCTTAAAGGCCCCACCTCTCAGTACTGCCACTTTGGAGATTAAATTTCAACATGAATTTTGGAGAGGACAAACATTCAAACCATAACAAACATTATACAAATAATCCTCATAATAACCTTGGGAAGCATGTGTTAATATTTTAATCATTCTTATTTAGAGATGAAGAAGAACTTGCTAATGTCACACAGTAGTATGGGATAGAGCAAGATCTGAATTCTGGTCTCTAATTCCAAAGCCAGACTTGTGCTTGGTGCTCTGGGCAGAAGTCTCCCTGACACAAGGCATGAGTCTAGGGCAGACGCTTCCCCAGGTAGTAATTTCATAAAGGAAACCTCCACTCACAATCCCTTCCCTACATCAGCCCCTCAGCACTGGAGTTCAGAATCAGACTTTCCCACTGCTATTCACAACCCTGCTTCCTTAACATTTCCACTGTTAAGGGCCCCAAGTGGCGAAGCTGAGTGAACTCTCCCAGGTTTCACAGAGGTGGCCCCAGGGCAAGAGCAAGGTTTTCTTTCGAAGTCCCATGTTTTGCCTACAAATTTCCTGCATACTTTGCATTCTATTCCATTCTGTGCTCATGTTTAATATAATATAGCTTTTCCCCCCTCAAATAATATTGGCTTTTCAGGAGCAGGCTACGGTTTTTCTTCTGGCTTCCACTCCCCTTCCATGTTGAGGACCAGGGCGTGGCATCTCCACAGGTGGCTTATTAATGGCATCTGTACCTGCACAGGCTCAACACTTAGGTACTCAGTACTCATTCATCCAAAGATGTTACCATGAGCTTTGGAACAACACAGACTTAGATTCCTATACAGTCTCATCATTTACTAGTAGGACAACTTGGGAGAATTACTCTGGGCCTGTTTCTACAGATGTTAAATGGGCATAAAACATACCTTCCTCACAGGGTTTGGTGACTATTACAGATGAAGTTTGCAAAGCACAAGATGTGTTGCAATCTATAAATGGAGGTTGCTGCTATTGCTTGTTATTACAGTGATTTGTTGAGCAAGTGAACAAATGAATGAAGGACCAATCGTCAGACTGTGATGCCCCTGAGCTACAAACACTCTTCTTAGACCAACACTGTCTGCCTGTGCCAAAGACAGACCCCCAGAGTAGCAGTCCTCAACTTCTCCTCAGAGCCCAAAGGCTTTCTCTGGGCACCAGCCACTCCCAGCTCCCCTACCTGGGCGCTTGGTTCACCCTGACATTTTCATGACCATCCTGCAGCAGAGATTCTCACATTCACTCTGAGGCCACTAATGGTGTACAAAGTACCTCTCAAATGAAAATCCTCTCTGAATTCTTACGGATAGAATGCAATCCCAAGACTTTTACGTTCATGTTTGCTTAAGGTCTATATGCCGGTAATCTGCTAAATGAGTTATTAGGTATTACTCATATTTGCCACTCATAAACTTAAATTAGATCATTGCGAAGTTCCCCAAGGGCTTTAATTCAGTTATCTGTGAAATCAGGCTGCTTCTAAATGCTCAGCAGCTACAGCCCCCACACTCAAGCAGATGGTTAGAATCCTGTCACCTGGGGAAGGCCCCGTTGTTGTCATTGCAGGTCAGTCTTGCTTTGAGTTGGTTGTGGTTTTCAGCTACTGCTATTCTTGCTTGTTAATTAGAAATTATAGTTCACTTGACTTCATCATTATCATATTAGTTTGTGAAGGATATTTGGCTAACCCTACAGCAGGCAGTGATACATATTTGCATCGAAGGTATTTTTAGCCTATAATTTTCCAATTACTAGATTTTAAGACATGAATAAGTTGCAGTTCAAGCATGAATCATGCAGATTCTGTTGCCAAATAGACACATGCATAACCTGCTCCTAAAAGTGCTTGTGTAGTTGTCTTGGTTATCTATGATTACGTAACTAACTGCCCCAAAATGTTGTTGCTCCACAATTATGTTATTCGTCTGTGTGTTTCTGTGCATTGGGAATCCAGACCAGGCTGAGCGGGGACGGGTTATCTCTGCTCCACGTGTGATGTCTGCTAAGGCTGTGAAATCTCAAATGGCTTCTTGTCTCACAACACAGCTAGGATGACTTAGATGACTGGGTGCTGGCTGGAATGGCTTGACTGGGGTCTTACATCTTGGGCTTCAGTTGTTCTCATCAGCTGGGTTGCTCAGTTCTCCTCTCTGTAATGTTAGATCTCCCTTCATCCCTGTGGCCTCTCCATGTGGCCTCTAGGTGATCTCGGCAGCAAAATGGCTGAACTTCTTACATGGCAGTTCAGTGCTCTTAGGAACTCAGAAGTGGGAGCTGCCAGGCCTGTTCAAGGCTTATGCTTGACACTAGCACAGCACCCTTCTAATGCACTCTCTTGGTCAGGGCAAGTTACAGGTGCAGCCCAGACTCAAGGGAAGAAACTAGAAAGGGCATAAATATCAGGAAGCATGGTTTAGGGGACCACCAATGTAACTGATGACCACAATAGTGACAGTTCATTGATAAATTCAAGCAACTTATGTAACTTACAAAATACTATCAGATTAAGCATAATAAAGTAACTTGATTATGTCTATATCTGTTACAACTTTATAACCCCGATAACCTATACTTGTGTAGGTCATGATTTTAACATTAAAATGTGAGTATTGATGTATATTTTATGGTAAATTAAGTAACTTATAAGTGATATTATCAACAATTGTACTGCAACTTGTGTCTTTTGTTCTTCTTGAATTCTTTTTATCACCCAGTTCTTCCTCTATAGGGACATGTAAATAGATGTGGTAGGAACTTTGACTCCATGAAAATGATCTTGGTCAATAAAAGGTTGAGAATCATTTTTCTAGTGTCAAAAAATGAACTCTTAGAAATCTTGTAGTAGCTAGAGCTGCAAAGCAGACAGGACACTCTTTCTGCCCTGAAGGAGTTCAAAGTCCTGTAGGGAAGAGAGTTGGTAAGTACATGCACTGCAGTAAATGTCATAATGGAGAAAAACCCAAGGTACTATTGGAGAGCAGAGAAGATATGCCCAGCCAGGTCTGGGCAATTAAAGAGGGCATCTTTAGGTGCAACTTGAACTAAACTCCAAAGGCTGCATAAGAGTTATAGAGTTGAAGAAGGAACAGTAGGAGTAAAAGCCAGAGATGGGGCACTTGTCAAGCTGTGACTTTCCACAAGCCTGAAAAGAGAGAGGGGTTTTTATCTTTGTAGCTTTTAGTCTTTCTTCCCTTATGAACATGTACTCATTATGGCTTTGTAATAAACCTTCAAATGCACATAAATAGGCTTCTCCAATCTGATGTCATATTCGTGAATTAATGTTTTTAGGAGAGCAAAGAGGAGATGAGGAGGTGTTTGTTCCTGGATAATTGGGTATGGCTGAATCATTCAAATGAATAGAGAGACCCAGGGTGCAATTCAGTACTCATTGAATTTGCCTTCTTCCTCCTGACTTGTGATTTCCATGCTGACATCTGTACAGAACAAATAGAATTTGATCCAGTATATAAAATTGCAGAGCTAGAAAATGCATTAGAAACCATTATTCCCACCCCCTCATTTTATAGACAAGGAAACTGAGGCCAAAGGAGCTGAAGCAATTGCTCAGAGTGACATAGCTGTAGAGACATAAAATACTCTTCCCCTACCCAAGTCAGACAATATCCAATCTGAGTTTTATTTAGAAAATCCTATTCAATTTTTTCTGTCAGAAAAGATGCTTGGGGTGGTAATAAGAAGATTGTTCATACTACAAAAAGCCTCTGAGAGGGAGTGACGGAGCAGGCTGCTGAGGGAAGTGCCGAGCTTCGTGAGCTAGAGAAAGCCCTCCTGGCTGTCAGCTGTCACCTTCATCAAAGCGCAGAAGCCAGAGGCGGGCTGTCACGTGGGATACCATCTGGAGAGTCAGGCAATGTTTTAGGCCCCTAACTTTTCTTGAAGGAAATACAGAATGGTGTAAGGCTGGGCGCAGTGGCTCACACCTGTAATCCCAGCACTGTGGGAGGCCGAGGTGGGCAGATCACCTGAGGTCAGGAGTTCGAGACCAGCCTGGCCAACATGGTGAAACCTCGTCTCTACAAAAAATACAAAAATTAGCCGGGCATGGTGGCAGGTGCCTGTAATCCCAGCTACTTGGGAGGCTGAGGCAGGAGAATCACTTGAACCCAGGAGGTGGAGGTTGCAGTGAGCTGAGATCATGCCACAACACTCTAGCCTGGGTGGCAGAGCAAGACTCCATCTCAAGAAAAAAAAAAAGAATTGTGTAGCTCTTTCCACTGTGAAGTCAAGCACTGAGCTACAATGGAACAACCATGATAATGACAATATGAATATTTGCTGGGTTATAGCAATGTATACCACGTCACCTCATCACCCCTCCTCAGCAGGAGCATCAGCTCCTTCAGGAAGATTTTCCTGATTCCTTGTGCCTGCTTCAGACACATTAGATGACCCCATAAATCTCTGGGCATATCTGCACCACTTCTCTTGCCAGCTTGTGTGTTAATTATTAATAGCTGTTTGGGTGTCTGTCTCCCACAGGGAATCATCAACTACCGCAATAGAGAAATACATAGGATTCTGCATAACACAGCTGGGAGAACAGGCAAATTTGCTCAAAGATTTCCAAAAAGCTATAGAAAATAAGTGACCTTTTAATCTGGATCCAAAGAGATGAGTAGAGATTTGTTATAGGAAGGAAGGAAGGAGTAAAGGGCATTTCAAGTAGATCAAAGGCATGGTGTATTTGTCAGTCCATAATGCTTATGGGGTCCTCCCACATCCAGGAACTTTGCTAGTGCTAAGAGTAGACAGAAGGTAGATTTGGCTGGAAGGTGGAGTGTGTGGGGCAGGAGGTAATGGGGGTGAGAATGGGGAGGTGAGTTATTACCACAGGTAAAGAACCTTGTGGAACTAGCTAAGGAGACAGCTCTTTTTTTCCTGGAGGCCAAGGGAGGCCTCTGAAGGATTTCAAGGAGGTAAGTGTCAGAGTCCAATTTAATTCTAAATGAGAAAGATCTCTATGAACAGGTATGGTGTGATTCATAGGGTGTATTGATTAGTGAAAAAACAATGTGCAGATGACAATCTATAATGTGCTACCTTTTGTATTAGGAAGAAAGGGAAGCCAGGCACAGAGGCTCACATATAATCTCAGCACTTTGGGAGACCGAGGCAGGTGGATCACTTGAGCCCAGGAGTTCGAGACCAGCCTGGACAACATAGTGAGACACTGTCTCTACAAAAAGTAAAAAAAAAAAAAAAAAAATTAGCAGGTCATAGTGGCATACACCTGTAGTCCCAGCTACTCTACTGGGAGGGCCGGGAGGGAGCTGCTGAAGTGGGAGGATTGCTTAACCCGGGAGTTCAAGGCTGCTGTGAGCTGTGATTCCACTACTGCTCTCCAGCATGGGTGACAGAGAGAAACCATGTCTCAAAAAAAAAAAAAAAAAAAAAAAAAAGAAGAACGAGGAGGAGGAGGAGGAGGAGGAGGAAAGGGGGAAATAAGATATTCACATATCTTCTCACATGTGCAAAACTAAACACAGGAAGTATAAACTAGATACGTAAGGGTGAGTGGGAATAAGATAGAAAAGAGGAGCTGGGAACAGAGTAAGAGGAATGAGGGATACTTCTTTGAGTATATCTTTTTCTTTTTGTTTTTGTTTTCAGACAGGATCCTTCTCTGCTGCTCAGGCTGGAGTGCAGTGGTGCAATTATAGTTCAGTGTAGCTTTGATCCCTCAGGCTCAGGTGATCTTCCCACCTCAGCCTCCTGGGTATCTGGGACCAGAGATGCACACCACCATGCCTGGTGAATTTTTTTGTTTGTATTTTTTGTAAAGATGGGGTTTTGCCATATTGCTCAGGCTGGTCTAGAACTCCTGGGCTCAAGCATCTGTCTGGCTCAGACTCCCAAAGTGCTGGAATTACAGGTGTGAGCCACCAACGCCTGGCTGAATATATCTTTCTATATAGTTTTGACTTTGGAACCTTACTGAAAAAGAATGAGTGGATATGAAGAAAACATCCTAAAATGAAATACAAACAGAAACTGATGGGAGTGAGAAAGAACTAACCTATGTAACTTTTGAGAGTAGTATTTTGAGGATTTGCTGTTGCCTGAAAACAATAGAACTGTAAACAAATCTTGAAGTCTATTTTGTTTTTCACAGAGGTGTGGACTAGCAATTCTGAAACTACTTTCTGTGTATTAAGCAAATAAGTATGTTGTAGATGATGGAAACAAAGCTTGTTAGAGAAGAAAGTTAAAAAATATGGAAGGAAGGGAAGGCTACAATTGACTTTGTAATGTTGGACTGGAGTTGGAGGTGTAAGTATGAACTCAAGGTATTTAACATAGAGAGAGAGAGAGAGAGAGAGATGAGGGGGGTGTGTGTGTGTATCTGTATACATACATCTTTTTTTTTTTTTAAGACAGTGTCTCACTCTGTCACCCAGGCTGGAGTGCAGTGGCAGGATCTCGGCTCGCTGCAACATCCAACCCCCACCTCCCAGGTTCGAGCAATTCTCCTGCCTCAGCCTCCTGAGTAGCTGGGACTACAGGCATGCATGCACCACCACGCCCAGCTAATTTTTGTATTTTTAATAGAGACGGAGCTTCGTCATGTTGGCCAGTCTGGTCTCAAACTCCTGGGCTCAAGTGATCCTTCCGCCTCGGCCTCCAAAAGTGCTGGGATCACAGGCGTGAGCCACCATGCCCAGCACACGCATATATTTTCTAGCTCTGTCCTTGATAGGGCCTAGAAGCAATGACACCCCAGCAGCAATGAGCACACGTGGTACCCAAGCCTTGGCTTCAAATGCCATTCTTCACCAAAGGAACTCCTTAGAGAAATGACTGATTTTAGCACTTGAGCTGAGGAAGTACTAGATGAGCCTGAAACATTTTGTAGTGCTAGAAAATAAGGATGTGCTCAAAAAATGATTGAGATATATCTAAAGAACAAATTGCCACCTTGACTGAGCTTCCACTGATCAAATCTGGAGCAATTTGAGAATCAAAGATAGCAACAGATTTGTAACCCACAGAATAAAATAAAAATCCGTGAAAATAAATATATGTTATATATAAATGCAGTTTTTATACACACATATATATTCTTTATATATTTATAATTTATCTTTATTTATAGTATACATATAAATTAATATAAATAACAAGAAGGAAAAGCTCTTACTTACAATAGACTCCTAACTAACAAATATAGAGGGAATGATGGAATTAGAAAATCAGTATCATTGTAATAATTAATCCAGGCAGTAATCATTAGTGGACGCTAAAACTAGTGGATAAGGGTTGGATGAGTAATTACAAAATTACAACAACCTGGACCAGTATCAGATCAAATTCAGAAACCTGTGGCACAATACTAGAAACTTTCTACTCGACTACTGCCGGCTGATTTTTTAAAATTTCAACTATTATTCAGGGGGTACAGAGGCAATATACCTGAGTGTATTGCATGATGATGACTTTGGGGTATGAATGATCCCATCACCCAGGTGGTGAGCATAGTACCCAATTTTTCAGTTTTTCAGTTTTTCAGCCTTTGCCCCTTCCCCCTGCCCCCTCTAGTATTCCCGTGTCTTTTATTTCCATATTTATGTCCATATGTTCCCAATGTTTAGCTGCCACTTATAAGTAAGAACATGTAGTATTTGGTTTTCACATATTTTCTATTTGGTATTTGGTGTTTTTATTTGGTATTTTCTATTCCTGTGTTAATTCATTTTGGATAACGGCCTCAAGCCGCATCCATGTTGCTGCAGAGGACATGATTTCATTCTTTTTTATGGCTGTGTAGTATTGTATGGTATATGTGCATTACATTTTCTTTATCCAATCCATCATTGGATAAATGGATAAATTGGATAAATCCAGGTTGATTCCATGTCTTTGATACTGTGAATAGTGCTGTGATGAACATATGAGTGCATGTGTCTTTTTTGTGGAACTACTTATTTTCCTTTGGATGTATACCCAGTAATGGGATTGCTGCATTGCACGGGAGGTCTGTTTTAAGTTCTTCAAGAAATCTCCAACCTGCTTTCCACAGTGACTGAACTAATTTACATTCCTACCAGCAATGTATAGGCATTCCCTTTTCTCCAAAGCCTCACCAGCATCTGTTATTTTTTGTCTTTTTAATAATAGTCGTGGTTTTGATTTGCATTTATCTGATGATTAGCAATGTTGAGCATTTTTTCATGTTTTTTGGCCACTTGTATTCTTTTGAGAAGAGTGTGTTTTGCCCTTTGCCCACTTTTTAATGGGGTTATTTTGGGTTTTTTTTTCAGCTGATGGTTTAAGCCATATTGCTACATGTTGTATTTGCAACTGGATGATAATAACAATCATTTATTGAGTGTTTGCTATGTGCAGGCATTGCACCAGGTGGGGATTTTGCTTTTATGTTTGTTGCATATATTAACTCACTTAATCCTAACACCAACCCAGTAAGCTTTTTCATTAATATCTTCATGTTTTAGAAGAAGAAACCAAAGTTCAAGAGATGAAAAATATGTCTAGGGTGAAATAGCTCAGAAGAGGGCAGAGCCCAGATTCAAATTCTCTGCCTTCTGGTTTTAGTTCAGTGTTGTTCTGTCATGCAGTGTGCCTCTGCGTCCTCTTAGATCTCCCTCTGTGCTTCTGAAGGTGTGCAGAATGCCCAGGCCATGGAGGCATTCTTTTTTTGACAGACCGTCACTCTGTTGCCAGGCTGGAGCGCAGTGGTGCGATCTTGGGTCACTGCAACCTCTGACTCCCTGGTTCAGATTCTCCTGCCTCAGCCTCCCGAGTAGCTGGGATTGTAAGCATGTGCCACCATACCCAGCGAATTTTTTTGTTTTGTTTTGTTTTGTTTTGTTTTTTGAGACGGAGTCTCACCTGTCGCCCCGGCTGGAGTGCAGTGGCGCGATCTTGGATCACTGCAAGGTCCGCCTCCTGGGTTCACACCATTCTTCTGCCTCGGCCTCCTGAGTAGCTGGAACTACAGGCACCCACCAGCACTTCCGGCTATTTTTTTTGTATTCTCAGTAGAGACAGGGTTTCATCGTGTTAGCCAGGATAGTCCCGATCTCCTGACCTTGTGATCTGCCCATCTCAACCTCCCAAAGTGCTGGGATTACAGGCTTGAGCCACTGCACCCGGCCACACCCAGCTAATTTTTGTATTTTTAGTAGAGACAGGGTTTCACTATGTTAGCCAGGATGGTCTTGATCTCCTGACCTCCTAATCCGCCCATCTCAGCCTCCCAAAGTGCTGGGATTACAGGCATGAGCCACCGCACCCAGCAGGAGGCATTCTTAAACAGAAGCACTAGTGGCTCCTTCTTTCTCCTCACCATGTTTACTAAACACCTAGCCTCATTTTTTTCTCATCTGCAAAACAGGGACAGCAATATTCAATTGACATGTTATTAAGAGGACTAAATTAGATAATGTATATAAAGCATATAGCACAGTGTAAAGTACATGTCCATTCATTGATAGCAGCAGCAGTGGTGACAGTGGTTGCAATGCTAGATTCCCTGGCATGATGGCAAACGTTTCTAAAGGATACTCCTCACTTTCGTACTAAATTGATCATCAGGAGCCAGATCATAAAGAGCTTTGTGTATCATGAAAAGAAGATTACATCTTATTCTACAGGCAGTAGAAACTACTGAAGAATTTTATTACCGAGAGAGATGTGATCTCGTTGGCAATTTAAAGAGCAGACCAAGGGAAGGAGAACAAAGCGCAAGCAGGAGGCTGCTGTTAAAGGCCAGGCAAGAGATAAGGAAGGTCTGAGTTAATGCCAGGGCTGGTGTGATGGACAAGAGGGAGCACACAGTGGACAGTCAAACTCCGGGGCTAGTGCCTGGGTTTTGCAGGAGAGAAAAGGGGAGGAGCTTAGCGGAGCCTCCTGCCTCTGACCTGGGCACTGGCTTCTCTTGGGCATAACCCAAGTGACTGGGGACACTGGAAGGTGCAGATCAGGGGTGGTTTGGGACACACAAGGGAGTCACAGTAGATGGTTGGATATTCAGATCTGGATTAAGGCATCTGAATATCTGAATATTCAGATTCAGACCAAGGAGAAAGCTCAGGGCTGCCGCAGCATGCCGGAGGTCATTAAAGCTTGGAGGTGGGTGAGGTCCATCAGGGAAGGGATGTAGAGTGAGAAGAGGGTTGAGGACAGAATTTTGGAAGCGCCAATTTTTTCTTTAACTTTTATTTTAGGTTCAAGGTTACGTATGCAGGTTTGTTATATGGGTAAATCGCATGTCACAGGGGTTTGGTGTACGGATTATTTTGTCACTCAGGTAATAAGCATAGTACCCCCTAGGTAGTTTTTCAGTTCTCTCCCTCCTCCCATCCTCCACCTTCAAGTAGGCCCCAGTACCTATTGTTCCTTTCTTTGTGTCCCTGTGTTCTCAATGTTCAGCTCCCACTTATAAGTGAGGATGTGCTATATCTGGACTTCTGTTCCTGCATTAGTTCACTTAGGATAATGTCCTCCAGTTCCGTCCCTGTTGCTGCAAGGAACAAGATCTCATTCTTTTTTATAGCTGTGTAGTATTCTGTAGTATATATGTACCACATTTCCTTTATCCAGTCTTCCATTGATAGGCATTTAGGCTGATTCTATGTCTTTGCTGTGGAAACATTTCAGTATTTAAAGATGGCAAAAGAAGAGGCTGAAGGAGACTGAGAAGAAATACCCAGAAAGATAAGAGAGTTTCAAGGTGGAAGCTTTCTGCCATGGCAGATTGCAGAGAGAAATGAGCCAAGGAAGGACTGAAAGGTGCCTGCTGGATTTGACAACTAGGTCACTGAAGAGCTTGACAGCAGCAGGTGCCAAGAGGCAGAGTCGAGCTGGCTGGATTAAGGAGAGAGTTGGACTTCTCAAGGCAAGAGACTAGAACTTAATGTTCCCAGGAATGTGGGTATCTCATTTCCTTGCCATGCATTCTGGTAAATGGAAGGTCTTCTTTATAAAACTAGAATCTCTCTCTCTCCAGCATCTTCCCTCAGCTCTAGTTCACTCTCCAAGTCCAAAACAACCAGTCTACACACTTCCCCAGAGAATGGTCCATATATGCCTCCCAACTTGGTCATCTCATCCAGCACTGCTCATATGCTCCAGGAACCCCAGACTTGCCTTGTAGTTGGCCCTCAGGATGCATCCTGTTTTGTTAAAACTGGGCTTGTTCTTTGGCAACATTAGAGCCTGTGTTTCAATTGGTCTTTATTTCTCACCTTTTTAGGTTGCTGGCTTCCCAACCATGTTTGTAACCTCAGCTGAGAATAAGAAAGACACTTCACAATATGATCAGTATAACCATGGGTGTATAATTGAAGGAAAAGTCTTATGACATAATACAGCCCCTTACTGTGGTAGATGCACTCTAGTATTTTCAACTCCATCTCATTCTATCCTATTCCATTTCGTGTGTTTACATGCTTGTTGCGACTCATGACATCAATTTCACAACCACAAAACTGATTTAATGACCCACAGTATGAGAGGCTCAAAGGAAAAGATGCTCAGGGTTTGTTTGAATCCATCCCCATTTCCCTGCCTCATTGAGGCCAGCAGCCCATTCCTCTAACTCCCTTTTTATGGCTCTAAGAGGACAGAGAACTGCTTCAGTCACTAGATGTTAGCCAGCCTTGGGGGTATTCCAAAATGGCTCACCAGAGCTATCACGGTGGAATTTAGAAATAAGTGGAGGAGAGAATGGCTGCATAGGCTCCTGTTCCTGTAATTACTCATGAGGCATCCAATAACCTAAGGCATTTTTATGCCCTGAGGATGCTCTTAGGCAGCCCTAATACCACCTCTCAAGTGACACATGGAACATTTCCCAGAGCTGAGTAGTATGGCCCACCTATTCATACAGGCCACTGCTTGCCCCTCAACTCTCACCCCCAGCCAGACAACTGTCATTGTGCCCTCTTCAGACCTCTCTAAGGGGAGAACCACCATCCTTGAGAACCATTGAACAATTGTCGCCTGTAGATCTTTCAGCAAAGAATATTTGGGGCCTTTTTTTTTTTAATATTCTCATTTACAGTGTCTTTTCTGCTTCTACCTAGGAAGAGCCAGGATTTCTGAATTTACCTTGAATGCGGACAGGAGGATGTTGCCTAAGGAATAGCAGAGATCTTGTCTCATCTTCTGAGAGGTGCCTGCTGCTGCTGTATACACTTGAGTCCTCCCAGAAGTCTCCTGAAAGGCTTACATCGCAAACCTGCAATGAGCCAGGCCCTAGGCTGGGCCTCCACTTCAGCCTAGTGAACAAAACTCCATCACTGCCCTTTAGCCACTCACACAAAGCTTAAAAATGGGTGAAGAACGGTGGGTCTCCCTCACTCCAGAAGAATTTGACCAACTCCAGAAATATTCAGAATGTGAGTAAATGCATTGACAGCCCTGGGACGGGATTTCTTCTTGGCTGGAGACATCATTTCTGGAAAGCATAGCACTATGATCATTGCAAAGCCACAAAGAATGATGTCAGGCCTGACGGCTTATATTTCCTTATAAACACAGAATTAGTGTATTTAACATAAAAACACAATTATCTTTAGGCTCAGTAAATACTACGTGCTCACCATAGAAATTTGCAATAACATAGAAAAAAAGAGTAGGTTAAAAATCACTGACAACACTACAAACATCTCAGAGTACTTCCCTGCTCTGCATGTTGCTTTACACTGTTGAGCTCACACTGTATACACCCTTCATTAAGCCTGCATTTTCCACCTAATATATTGTATGTATTTTCTCAGGTCATTAAAGCTCTTTAGAGCATAATTTTGAAGGGCTGCATGCTGCATGGCTACAATGTTACTCAATCGTTTACTGTAATATATTCCTGCATTTGGACCCAAAGCCTTCTTGCAGTAAGATGCTGAATGCTGATATGTGTTTCTTTCTTGACTGTTTTGGGAAGGCTTGGGCTTTTACTTGGGGCTCTTGGTTTCCCATTAGTTGTGCCCCAGAACCAATTCAGTGCGAGACACAGTGGTGGCAAGGTGCACAGCCACACATGGGCCCATGGCTGTGTCCCCTCAGGCGACTCCTAATCCTGACTGGTGAGAGGAACCTGCTGGGCTGTGGCAGGACACCACCTGACCACTGCACACTGCCCACACAGAGTGACCATCACTTACCCTGCGTGGCACTGACTTTCCAGAAGGCCCTTCATCTTGCAGACCTCTCAGCTGCACTGCCTGCTCCATGCCCTTGCCCCACGGCCTCTCCCTTCACATTAACTGTGTTGGCGCTTCTGTAAATCATGAGGCCTGCAGCTGTTGACCTGCCCTATTGCTCTTGCACAGGTCCCCCTTCTCACACAGTAGGCAGTCCTTGTCCCCAGCGCTGGTCTAGGAGTCGGGGGATCCAGTTCAGGTACCAGCTCTGCCTCTTGCTGTCTATGCTGTGACATCCCTGAACACCCCTTGGTCTCAGCAACCTCTTCTATACAATGGGAGGGTTGGACTAGGTGTTCTCTCCCTGGGGCCCCTTCCAGCCCAGCATCCTGTGACTCTGAATGCTCTCCGAGGTCAACAAGGGACCATAGGGCTAATAGTTTGTCACCCTCCTGGTACTCTAGAGCCTGTGGTCTCTCATCTGACCTCCATGGGTTTAGAAAAACTCTAATATATTGACAAGAAGCAAAAAATCATCCTCCAGGGTAAATTCAATTTAATTCAGCTAGCTCTGTAGGTCAGCAAAGTACCAAGCCCTGTCAGGGATGAAGAAGAAGCACAAAGGAGAGGCCTACCTTTGAGGAATCAGAATCTTGTTAGGGCATCAGAAATGTGCTCGTGACACAGAGAACAGCTTTAAGGCAGCAAACAGCTCTGGTAGAGCTGGCTAAACTAAGCGTGGAAACGAGAAGGGGATCAAAAACCAAGGGAAACTGGTATGGGGGTTGTATTATAATACTTTGCTATTTGGTTCAATCCAGCATGGGTTTGTTGTCTCAAAGCCTTATAGTCTCAAAGTTCTGGGAGCTAGAAGTCCACAATCAAGGAATCAGCAGTACTGGCTCCTTCTGAGAGCTGTGGAGAAGGGATCCATCCCAGGGCTGTGTTTTTGGCTTGTGGATGGCCGTATTCTCCCTGCATGCCCTCACATGACATTCTCCCTGTGTGCATATCTCTGTGTCCAAAGTTTCCCCTTTCCTAGGCACACAACCTTATTGGCCTGGACCCCCCAATTCAGTCATGACTTCATCTTAACTAATTACATCTGCAACAACCCAAATAAGGTTACATCCTGAGTTATTGAGGGATAAAACTTTAACACATAAATTTGAGGTTTAGGGCATGGTTGAACTGATAACAGAGGATTTAGCTGGATAAACTTCATGGAGGAAAGAGGTTTAAAATGTGAGCAGTAGATGGAAGGGGAATGATGGAAGCAAAAGGAATGTTTGGGAATGTTGATTTTGAGATGGTGATAACACACCCACTATGCATTCCTGTGGTGTGCAGGGGTGGGTAAGGAGAGCTTCTGGGCTGGATGGTGAGAAGGCACAGAGAATGAGGAGGACATAGGAGGCATGGGGATAGCAGGAGGTCTTCAGCCTTGTGTGTCAAAGTGTGGGCAAAATTTAGAGCCAGGAATCTGGAGACTGTGTGCAGGGTGGCTTGGATCAGGTAGTTTCCAGGCCAGGGAACTGGGCAGGATCCTTTGGAGGAAACCTAGTCTGAGCCAAAGAGCTAGGCTAAGATGGTGTGTGTGGCCATGTACAAATGCTAATTCATGGGAAACTGTGATGGAAATATCATCAATGCATGTAGAACAAAAGGAAGCCATCAAAGATATCTTGCAGACTGAATCTGTAGAAAATGACATCAGGATGCAGGGCTGATGGAGAATGTTTGGGAATGTTGATTTCGAGATGGTGATAACACATCCACTATGCCTTCCTATGTGCCAGGCTCCAGGGATCCAGCAATAAATGAGACACGGTTCCTGCCCTCAGAGAGATCACTGCCTCACAGGGGAAGACAAACAGGACTCAAGCAAGGGTGTTGCAGTATAGCCAGTGCTCAGAAGTGGGCAGCATGGGAGGAGAAGGCCCAGCTCAGCCTAGTGGGAGGCTTCCTGATGCACGCATTGTTTCCAGACTCCAGGAACTGTAGGGGAGGGAGGGAGAAGGGCGTTCTGGGTAGAGGACGTGGCTTGGGCAAGGGCAGGGCAGGGAGGAGGACATCATGGGAGCTTCCAAGAACTGCAAGCAGCTCCCAAGCTGGGAACCCAGAGCATGTGCTGGTGGTGGCATCAGGAGTGTTTGGGGAAGAACTAGAAACGAAAGTAGGACCCCATCCTGGGGAATCCTGTTTTCTAAGCAACACGTCCTGCAGGCCCCAGGAGGGTGTGTGATGGGATTTGAGTGGAAATGAGGGGTCAGTCCATAGCTCTGGTTTGGGAATCATGTGTGGAGATAGCAAGGAGAGAAAGAAAATGAATGAAGGCACTCAGACAGCAGGAATGTTAGGAAAGAAAAGAAGCGGCTAGAGAATGAGGCTTAAGGTATGTCTCTATCAGGAGTCAGCAGAAGACACAGAGAGAAGAACCAGAAAGGCAAGTAGGTGGAAAAGAGTGCAGCATGGAGGGCGCGAAGGCAAAAAGGGGCTCCAAATGCAGCAAAGCCGCTGAGCAGGCGGAGGGATGAAAAGGAACCGGAGTATTCAGTAGGAGAGGGTTGTGTTGGGGTTGGGCCTTTTCTTCAAACATTTACCTTTGTCCTTCTCTGACCCTTGCTCATGTTGTCCATGTCGAGGGACTGGATGAGGCACTCTGCTACTGTTGTTCGAACAGGAGAGGAAAAAAAGATACAATACTTACAAAATGATTAATCCTCAGAGGAAACCCTGAAAAAGTCATTCCCACCAATTTTAGACACATTCTGGTGTTCAGTCGGATTGCATTGCCATAGCAACCACTCTTCCGTAACCACATAAACAGGAGCTTTACAATAACAAAATAATGAAGTGTACAGCCTGAGAATTGAGAACTTTCTCCAGTGGGGTTACCAGGTAGAGAGGCTCTTGGTGTTTTCCATTTATATAGTGTAAAGTTGGCACCTTCTCTGGTGACCTTCTATAGGGTGGGGGTGGGGCATCTTAAAACTGCTCTTGGAGACATGTATACTAACTTTATATGTATACGTACATACATATACACACAGACACACAGACACACACACATATAGCTGACAGTAAGTTTGTTATCAATCTACAATGTAAAGTAATTATCAAAAGAGCTAATGTGATATTAAGAAATTTGTATTATAAAATGATGAAATTTAAAGCTACTCATGATTCTATTTTCCAGTGATAACCAGCACTAGCATGTTTATGTATAAATATAAGTATAAATATAGATATCACAATATACAAGCACATATACATATATACACATATACAACATACATATGTAAAACAAACTTGAGAATATGCATGCTGTGCTATTTTGTAGGCTGTTTTCTTCCCCTTAACAATATGTTTCAGTTACCTATTGCAGCATCAAAACAACTTCAAAACTTGTGTGCTGAAACAACCACCATTTTGGTTTCCCGTGATTCTGTGGGTCAGGAACCTGGGCAGACACAGTGGGCATGACTCATCTCTGCTCCACTGTTTGGACCTTCAAGGGAGAGTCCTCAAACAAGTGAGGACTTAGACCATCCGGCATGGTTCACTCACTCACATGGTGGGACCTCAGTGTTCCTTTATGGAACCTCTTTCTCCAGCACTTTCTTGTCTTCCAGGGCCTCTCCGTATGTCCTTTCTTTTCAGCAGGGTAACCTGGAAATCTAACATGGCAGCTCAGGGCTCCAAGAGCACAAAAGAAGCTGCTGTCAGATCTTTTTAGCACCTGGGATCAGAGATCCTAGAACGGAACTCCCTCCACATTCCATTGGTCAGTGCAGTCACAGGCCTGGCTCACATTCAGTGAAGTAGAGGAATGGACTCCACATCTCAGGGAGGAGGGACTCACATAGGGAGGGAAAGAATTTATGGCAGCCATCTTTGGAAACTGGCTAGCACACAATATCGATCATGAGTCATTCCCACATCATTCTGTACTCTTCAGAAGCATAGCTTTTAGCGGTTGCAGAGATTTTTTTTTTTTTACTATGTTTGTACTATTTCATCTAACCAAATCAGTCATTGCAATCTTAGGCTGTATTCATAGACTCATAGTGCCTAGTAAGGCAAACTGATATCCACATTCTAGCCTACCCTGATAGACCGTCAGACCTCTCTAGAGAACTGAATTTATTTATGGTCACTGTGGTTTACGATGGACATGGACAACCTGGAACTTGTTTGAGAGTTGGTGAGGGGTCTCACAGCCACATTATGGAGAAATGAAGACACTGTGCATATTTGTTGGAGAAGGGAAGGGAAAGGTGAAGAAGAGCTTGTTGTATTAAAATAGCTCAGTACTGTTGTGGGAAGAGGTGTGAAGTTAATTTTGAATGGCTTCAAGAGGTAGCCCTAGGACTAATGGGAGGAAGTTATAGGAAGTCTTTAAAGTGTGGAATACATTAATTACTAGTGGTCAAATCTGTCCAAGATGGAATCGAATTGACTTAAAAGTGACTGGGTTTCCTTTCCCTGGAACTGTCTGGGCAGAGAGTTAGTTGAGACACTATAGGGGAGATAACAGCTTTAGTCATCTGGTTGATTAAATGACCTTCATTAGCTCTTCCAATACTTGGTTTCTATATTTAAATAGATTTCTACTGCAGAGGGTGTGTGCATGTGGGGATGCCTCCTACTGACCCTCTTCCTAACAAGAATTGCTGGTGGCCATTGGGGGATGGTCATTTTTTCTTCAATTTTTTGTTAATTCCTTAAAAGTTCCATGATGCATCAAGGACAGAAACTATTCATTTATTCAGAAAGAGAAAAAAGGAAAAACAACTGATGAAGCATCCATTAAACTTTTAATTCTCTAAGAAATTAAACCAAACATTTCCTACATCAGCCAGCAGTTGCTTGGACTGTGTAGAACTTTTTTTTTTTTTTTTTTTTTTTTTTGAGACGGAGTCTCACTCTGTCACCTAGCCTGGAGTGCAGTGGTGTGATCTCAGCTCACTGCAACCCCCGCCTCCCAGGTTCAAGCATTTCTCCTGCCTCAGCCTCCCAAGTAGCTGGGATTATAGGCTCCCGCCACCACGCCCAGCTAATTTTTGTATTTTTAGTAGAGACAAGATTTCACCATGTTGGCCAGGCTGGTCTCGAACTCCTGACCTCAGGTGATCCACCCACCTCGACCTCCCAGAGTGCTGGGACAACAGGCGTGAGCCACTGCACTCAGCCAGAATTTTTAAAGTTGGGAAAAATCTTAACCATATCAATGCCAAGCTTTACACATTTTAAAACTGAGACTACTACGTCCAGAAGAGCTCAGTGACTTTCCCAAGGTCATACAGAAAGAAGGTCGATGGTAAAATAGAAATTAGAACCAAAAGTCCCTCAATTCTAATACAAACTCATTTGCTTCAATTCAGCAACAACAAATTAAACAAAAAGTACCCACTGGAGCTCAACCTTCAAACATACATTAATGTGTGTGTGTGTGTGTGTGTGTGTGCAGATATGTATATGTCAATTAAATTACATTACAGCAAAATTTTAAGATGTAATTAAAGAGAATCAATCAGTAAATTGTGCTATTAGGAAATATATTTCATTCGAATCAGATTATGACAAAGTTTCTGACTTTAAGATGTAGGTACAGTTCAAAATACAAAACTGTCAGAGTCAGAGAACATATTTAGGGCTGATATGTAGAACCATAGAAGGCTCTAAGTAAATGTCACTAAAACCTTGCTATTTATGCTGGCCAGTAGAGTGAGACTTGATCAAATGCTCATGAAGTCCTGGGCCCATGAAGGGTCATATCTAGTTGCTTCTATCTTGGAAGGATAGCCATAACTATTTCTCACCTACATGTGTTTCAGCACCACAGACCTTTTTTTCTTTTAACGGTGAGTAGGACTCTGCCCACCAGGAGTCACAGAATCTATGGACAGGGAGGAATTTCTATGGAACAATAGCTCTCAATATTTAATGTACACATGAATCTCCTGGAGAGCTGTTGAAATGCAGACTGTGAATCAGTAGGTCTGGGGTACTGCTGAGAATCTGCTTTTCTAACAAGCTCCCAGGTGATGCTGATGCTGCTGGTCCAGGGACCACAATTTTAACTGCAAGATGGTCCAAGCTGTCTGATCCATTCCTCCACCTTCACTTGAAATATGACTGATGAAGCCAAATTATTTGGAGAAAAGGTGAGAAAATGTTCTAGCAATACAAATTTTACTTACACAAATAAGTCATACCAGTCATTCAGATCATTTATGAAAAAAAAATTGTGTCTTAAAAAATGTTTTATTGCTATTGACCCCAATTCCCTCTGCTTCTATATAAAGTCTTTTCTTATTATTTCATATGTAACATCTGTGTCAGAGCCATCACCTCCACAGGTCGGTGGTCCTCAGCCTCGGCTCATGTTCAAATCACATGGAAGGCTTGGAATACTTCCAATGTTCTGCCCACACCTCCCAGATCATTTAACCACAGTTTGTAGGCATGGGGCCTGGGCATCAGTATTTTTTAAAGCCCCGCAAGTGATTTCAATAAGCAGCCAAGGTTGATAACCACTAGTCTACCTTTTCTTTCCATACCCCTGAGAACATAGGACATGTGGGACAAGTGTGACCACCTCAATCCCTTTGCTAGCCTTCATTTATTCAATAGATCTTTCTTGAATATCTATTTTTTTGCCAGGCAATGGGCTGCATGCTGGGGATGAACAGTGAACAGAAACAAAGTTTAGATGGGAGAATATGTGTGTAGCAAGTACATCCGTGCTTATGAAGCTGGGCTTCTCCCCTGTGCTTCCCACGTGCTGCTCTGAGGCCTGACTCCAGCTGGCTGAAGAGGTGGGCCTTTTGATGCAGTGCTCCTGGCCCTGGCCCTTCTGTTTTGACATTTTTCAGGACCCTCACAAAACTCTGCTCTTGTTTTTGTGCATCTCACTGTATAACTTCCTAGAGTAATTAGAAAATGTATTCTTACATCCCAGCCTTCATTGGAAGAAGGAAAATCTAGATTTTATTTTTTTGCTCATGAGCCAACTTTCCCTTTCCCTCGTCTCAGTGACTCCCCCTGCCCAGCACTTACGGTCTTTCTACTCCATGGAATATGTTCCTTTGTCCTCGGCATCATGGTCTTTTCCGGGTTGTGACAGGCAAGCCTCAGCAGTCAGCCCCAGATCCACAGGGACATTGCTTAGAGCCTGCGTATCAAGTGAGGTCCATGAACCTGCAAAATTGGTGTCACTTAGGATCTTATTCAGAATGTAGAATCTCAGGCTGTGGCCCAGTCCTACAGAATCTGCATTTTTACCAGGTCCCAATGTGACTCATACGCACATTACAGTTTGAGAAGCTCATAGAGAACTTTGAGGAATGAAGAGTTATCATGTACCTTAGAATTCCACTCTCATATATGGATTTTCAGATTCACTTTTGAAAATGTTGATTTATAGTTTTTTCAGAGTTTAACAGTTTAATGGTCTAATGCTCAAATACTCTGTGTTCTTAACTAGACAACAGACTATAAACTTTGGGGTCTAGTCCTGGCAGCACAACTAATATTCTGCTGTAAACACTGAAGTCTCTGATTTGTCTGATTGTTCAAATGGAACGCACCCCTGTCCCACACCAACAAGGCAACAAAGGTGTCTGTGTGTAGGGCCAAATTTCTCCCTTTAAAAGGCTTTGAATTTGCTCAAACACTAGGAACAGTGCTTGGTTTAGGTCCCAGAGTTCTTGGCACATAAAGTATAGCAGACAATTTTGGACTGAAAACTTCTTAGGGCACTGGTAACCTTGATCAAAGAGAAAAACTTTCTGAACACCCGATTTAGGGTAGAACTGCATGTGGATAGTCCTGACAGTCTGGGTTAATGCAAAACATACTCCTACCTTGCCAAGCAGCTGAACAAGTTGACCTGTTGGGTAGAGCTCTTTGTTGTTGTCCACTTAAACAATGGATAATGTCTGCCAAGCACAGCAATTTTAAATTTAGCAGTTATAAGCTTTTTTTCCCTTGGCAATAAGTATTCAAGTTCAGGGGCTTTTTAAGACAGTGTTCATTTACAACAATAAAATCATGTCCTAGAATGGCAGTCCTCAACCTTGACTGTACATCTGAATTCCAGGAAGCTTTTAAATTATATTGTGACCTGGGTTCCTCAAGAGATGCTGACTTAATTCATCTGGGGTAAGACCTGGGTTACAGTGTGTATAGAGTTCCCCAGGTGATTTCAACATGCAGGCGGGTTTGAGAGCCACTTTCATAGAGGAAGAGTCCTGGCTTCTAACTTGCCAGTGTTCAAGGATCCAGTGAATCTAATAAACGTGGCCCATGATTTAGAAATGTTTAAAAAGTGTGACTTACGAGCTGAGTCTCCTTGAAAGAATCACCTAAATTCCATAAGCCTCGGTTTCTTCTCTAAAATAAGGATAATTATTACATTAGAGGGTAGTTGTGGGGATTTAAATAAAATATATAAGGTGACTAGGACAGCATCTAGCATATAATAAGCACTCCATAAAATGGGAATTGTTACAAAGAGCTGTGGAAATGGCCCTATTCTGTACAGTCAGAAATGGAACAAGGTGTCCTCTGAATCTAGTGCTGGTATTACGGTAAAGGCTTTGACAAAGGAATTTTCTGTGAGGTTATACTATTGGACCCACAGATGACACCTAAAATAAGACCAAGGGATGCTATTCCCTCAGTGTTCTTTTCTGTCTTAAGGTGAAACAGAATAAAGCAGCTGTCACTGAAGCAGATTAGTCATGCATAATACCTACTTACTCCTCATGGAAAAAGAAACCCAACCCAGAAATCTATTAAGAAGAAAACTGTTATAAAGTATATAAGGACATCCAAGGAGAAAGTAATGTGTCCCATATTTGAGAATTAGGTTGATTCCCTTTTTTAAAGGGTATTGATGCTATAATCCTATGAAAGCCCATAAAGCAAATTGAAGTAAATGTGTGATGAGTAATCCACCTCACGGAAAGCTAGTTAGAAACCTCCTGGATTCTTGTTGTGGTTTTTTTTTTGTTTTTTGTTTTTTGTTTTTTGTTTTTTTTTTTTTTTTTTTGAGACGGAGTCTCGTTCTGTTGCCAGGCTGGAGTGCAGTGGCGCGGTCTCGGCTCACTGCAACCTCCGCCTCCTGGGTTCAAGCGATTCCCCTGCCTCAGTACCCCCAAGTAGCTGGGATTACAAGCACGTGCCACCACGCCCGGCTAATTTTTGTATTTTTAGTAGAGATGGGGTGTCACCATGTTAGCCAGGCTGGTCTTGAACTCCTGACCTCATGATCCGCCCGCCTTGGCCTCCCAAAGTGCTGGGATTGCAGGCGTGAGCCACCGCGCCCGGCCGTGTTTTTTTTTTCCATTTAATTTCAGGCTATTAATCAGATATCTTAAAATAAATGTCTTTTCTATTTTTTCTTTTTAAAACCTCTGTTTATTTTATGCGAACATATGATGAATTTATGTGTGTATATATATCACACATTTAAATATAAAGCAGGATTTTTAAAATAGAGCAGCAGCCCTTTAGAATCAAAGGAATTCTGCTAGAGTGAATGGTGGAATATCCAAAATGAGATGAGAACATCAAAATATCATATATTCAATTGAAATTACTCCATTGGTTCTCAATCAAAATGCTAACTGTACACTCTTCTTGCAGAAGTCACACCAGGGGTATTCATGTTCTCAAATTTTTATTTTTTTTTATTTAGCCATTTTTGCTGAGCTAACAACCTCCCATTAAAATAGATTCTAAAATGTAGGATTTGTTTTCCTAAATAATTAAGCTGCTTGTGGAATAACATACATGTGTGATGTTAACTGAGCTCTGGTCTTATTCTAACTTCTCTTTCATCCTGTTTCCAGAGTGGTCTTTAGAAAACAGAGAGCTGGTTCTATTATTTCACCACTCAGAAAAATCTTTAACCATTTCAAATCAATGTTCTTAACTCTACATTCAAGACCCCCCACAAATCCAGCCACAAATGACTCTCTGGTTCTAACTTATCCTAAACGTTTTATGGTGCCCATCTCTGCACCATTGCTCCCTTGGTCTCTTCCGAGAATACCCTTTCCACTTCATATCTGCCTTTATAAACCTTACCCAATTATTTATGCCTCAGCTCAAATGCTACCTCCTTTATAGGGCAGCCTCAGTTCCCACCCCTACCCTACTTTCATCTTAATTTTCCTTCTTCCCCACTTGGTGTTTTCATAGAACTTCATATCATTGTGTCACCCTTAATTACGCCTTTCTTTATGTTAACAAATGTTTCGGAAGCTATAGTGAATAATGCTCAAGGGAAAAGACCATATACTTTTGAGCCAGACTAGACCTGAATTACAACCCTGGCTCTTGAGCAAGTCGAATTAATTTTTCTGAATTTCAGCTTCTTCATCTGTAAACTGAAGAAAATACTTGCATGGATTAGTAGAGGAGAGTTTATGAGACTATGCAGATGAAGGTCTCCAGTAAGGGACAGCTATTAGTATCACAGTTATTTAGATCATCTTTCCCACTAGTCCATTAACAGTATCTTGCCGCATCTTACCCTCCATAGTGTTTTCTGAATTGAATGGAAGCAGCCCAAATTGACAGCATCTGCTGCCTGGCTCTTACTGAGCTATTAGTTTTTCAACATCTGTTTTGAATTTCAGAAAGAAATTTCCATTTTTAGGCAACAGAAGCATCTTCCTGTTGTATTTCAATATGTCTCAATCCTGAAATGATTAGAACTTCTGCTTGATTGAATCCAAGTCAGCAAAGCCATGGAGAACAGCCCAGCCCACGAAATGTCTACTTTACCTAGGCTTAAGAGACATTAACCCTCTGTACAAAGAGCCTGGGCAACAAAAATCGCTGTGTGAGCTTTTAATAACATCGTTCTTTGGCTCAGATGTTTAAATAGCAACAATAATGGAGCTTGGAAAGCTCTTAATTACCCACAATATTGGAAGAGAGGGAGAGCCAAGGTCAGAGAAACCCTGGTTTGCTTTGATGTCTAGAGTGCTGATAGCTACACAAGATGCACTCATAATGTGTTTTTAATAACAATTATTGAGTCTCTTTTCTGGATTTCCAATTCCTTTATAAAATTCCAAAAAGAAGCAGCCAGTCTTGCCTCCAGTTGCTTCTGAATGATTTCCTATGGAAAGCAGCATTTTTGAAAACACCATGTTTCATGAATTATCTGAGTCTTTCTTTATCCCCTTCCAATGTAAATGCGACATAGAGGGAACATTAAGGGGAAATCATGGCGGGGGGTGGAGGCCTCAACTTTCAGAGGAAAATCTTCTGGTTGTCAGAAATATGTGAGAAATACCATGGGAACATAAAATCAACCACGCTAATTATGAGACATAATTGAGGTTATGTTTTATGTGTCAGAATGAGTAGCTCAATTTTATCCATCAAGATAAAAAATAAAAATCAGGTAAAAAAAAAAAGGGGGGGGGGGGACAGAGTTGTCAAGATTCCAGAAGTAGAAGAAACTATCTTGCCGTAGTGTACAACAGTGTTTCAGCACCAAGGACAGAGCCTTATGGGGTTTAATGCCCACCCATCCTACATACTTAATGAATTTTTAATGTTTTGAAATTTTCACTCAGATGTTTATATACTCATCTACATATTGCTTTTCTGAGCTCTAGTTACACGTCAGACCTTAGTATGATAGACAAAGACTCACCAGCCAGTTAACAGCTCTCAAGGTAAAGCTGAAGCAGGAGATGAGCAAGATAGGCAAGTTAATAAATAATTATAACACTATATGACAAGCACTATTACATAGTTGTGTACAAGTCACGTGGGAGCCAATGAAGGGAATGCTTAACTCTGACTGGTGCAAAGGAAGACTTTACAAAGGAGTTGACATTTGAGCTGGATATTGAAGAATAAGTGAAATTTGCAAGACAGAGAAGAAACACCATGAGAGAGTGCACAATATGTTCAGGGATGTCTGGAAATGTAACTTGATATGGCTGAAACGTAGAGTAAATAGGGAAATGAGGAATAGGGTAGATAAAATCACCAAGGGCTGGTATTCCAAGTTAAGGGGTTATCTTCTGAGCTAAGAATGGTAAGCTTTATCCTGAGGGAACAGAAAGCCCTTGAATGGTTTTGAGTAGGGATGTGATCTGATCAGATTTGTGTTTCAGAAAGATAATTTAGATGCAAAGGGGAAATCAGATGGAAAAGAAGTGAGAGGACAAAGGGTAGAAGAGGGTAACATTTCTCCAGATTTTCTGGGACTGAGGGGCAGCTCCAACATAAACATGGTTACACAGGGAGAATTTACTTGGCCCAGTTTCCATTAGCTATTTGCCAGTGTTTCACATGTGAATTGTGTCTCTTCAGATTCCTCCAAGAAGATAAAAGATGTCTTGACTGAATTTAATAAGGGTGGGAGCCTCAAACAATATGACCCACAGGAGGTAAGAACATTTCCATTTTAAGCCTTTAAAAACCCCTGTGTTTTAGCTTTTCCATAATTTGTTTCCCTCTTGGAGACTCTGCTTGCCTTGAAGAACTTGCTCCTCAGCATGTTTCCTCCTAAGTCTCAAGTGAGCCATTTGTGCTACCTGGCATTATATGTTTCCCAAGCCCATACACTCGTTCCACTGTCCTAGAAGACTACCACTACTACTCCTCTGCTCATCTCTCACCCCTCCTCTCCTCATCTTCAGTTAACAACTGAGTTTTCTGCTTCACTGAGGAAATAGAACAAACAGAACAGATCTTTCACAAGCTCCCTCACCCCATAGGCCCACCTATCTGTACCTTTTCTTCTATAACCAGAGATGACCTCTCCATGCTCCTATCTACGTCCAACTCCCCTACGTGTGTACTCAACCCCATCCTCTTTTGGCCTACTGGCAGGCATTGCTTCCGCAACACATCTTCCCCAGACTCCCTCTTTCCCTCCCTCCTCCTCCCTCCTTTTCTCTCTATATCTCTACCTCTGTCTCCTTCATATCAACTTTCTTCTGTATATTTTATTTTTCCATCAACATGTAAACATCCTGTTATTTCTTCTATATTAAAAAACATTTTCCTGACTCCACTTCCTCCTCTAGGTACCACCTCATTTCCCTCTTGTGTTTTACAGCAAAACTGTACAAAATACTTGTCTATACTCATTGCCTCCAAATTCTCTTTTTCCTACTTTCTTGAAATGCCTTGCATCAGTCTGTAACCTTCACTCCTCCACTCAAACCACTAGTCAAGATAGCCAAGGGCCTCCCTATGGCTAAATCCAATAGCAATTTTGCTCAACAACACTGGACATGGTTGGTCAAGTCATCCTCCATTTTCTTCACTTGGTTTTAAGATGCTACAATCTCCTGATTTCTTCTTATCCCTCTACTTGATATTTACACTTAAAAATCAAATGAGCATCTCAAACTTAACATGAACTAAACTGATGTGTCCTTAATCTTCCCCTATAAAGCCTGTTTTTCCAGCAATCTTCCCCATTTCAGTAAATGACAACTCTACCCTTCAAGTTATTCAACCTGAAACTATGCAGTCATCATCAACTTTTGTCCTCTCACATCCCACATCCAATTCATTGGCAAATTCTGTTAGATCTACCTTCAAAATATATCCAAAATATAGACACATCTCGCCTCTTGCACTGCCAGCATCCCGACCTGAGTCATCACCATATTTTGCCCAGATTATTGCAAGAGTCTCCTAACTCATCTCCCTGCTTCTGCCCTTGCTGCTTCAGTCTATTCTTCACAAACATCCTGAGCAATCTGTTAAAACTTATGTGAGAGCTTGTCACTGCTCTACTCCACAATCTCCCATGGTTCCCCCAATCCCTACTCAGAGTAAACATGAAGGTCATTACAATCTGCAGCTCCCCCAGCTCTCTGACCTCATCTCTTGCTACTCTCCCCATCTTCATTCCTTTTCAGCATATTAGCCTTCTTGATGCTATCAAACAAGCCAGTGTCACCGTAACCTCAGCACCGTTGTGCTTGCTATTAGTTTCTTATAATGTTCCTCCTCAGCACATCACATTGTCCATTATCTTACCACCTTCCAGTCTATACTCAAGTCACCTTCTCAGTGATCATCACCTTCTTCATCTAAAACTTGAAGCCCTTTTTCTGACATTTCCTATCCCCCTGCTCTGCATTATTTTCCTCCTAAGTACTTCTCACCACCTGTCACACTATATAATTTACTTAATTAATTGTCTATCTCTCCCACTAGCATATTTTTGTTCACTGCTGTGTCTTCAGTGCCTGGAAAAGTATCTGGCTTATAGCAGGCATTCAATAAATATTTGTGGACTGAAAAAATGAATGCAAGAACTTCCCCTACTTTCAATTTCAATGAATCTAACATTTCTTGGGCTTCTATGCACTGTACTGGGCACTGTAGAAGGCATAAAAATATAGAAGCACAGTTCCTGCCCTCCAGGACTTACTTCCTACTGGCAGAGTCAGGTTTGAAAGCCATGACACTGGAATTACATGGTCTTAAGTTAGACTTCTACCTCTGCCATCAACAAGTGGTCTTGAATAATATTTCATAGCTTTGAGCCTCACTTTCCTCATCTATAAACTGTACATAACAAAAAAAGCCTCGAAGTTTGTGGATGAGTGAATTAAATGAGAGAATCTTTGCAAAGTGGCTAACACTCTACAAGCACTTAAAAATTTGTACCTATTATTAACCCTCTTCCATCCCCTTTCCCCAGAATGTTTTTAACTCAATTCCCTTTTCCCTGCTCCTGAGTCCTTTTATGAAGACTAACCACAGAAAAGTGACTGATCTGCAGGATTCACTTAGGGAGAGACTGGCCACTTTCTTATTCACGTTGTCATCCATTGAACAAAACTGAGTCAACACCTTCTCTGTTGGACACTGAAAATGAATCAACAGAGCCTGTGCCCTCAAGGTTCACCTAAAAGGGGCTTTGGATAAAATGCACCAGTTGCAGAGAGAATGAAGCAGGAAAAAGGTTGCCAGAACAGGGGCGAGATTGAGAATGCACCATTTCAAAGAACATTCCTGAGGAGAAACCATGCAGAGAAGATAGCAGAGCCAGCAAAGAACTCACTGCCCCACACCCCCCACCCCCAGCTCCAAAAACACGGGAACAAAGCCTGGCGGGGGCTGCTAATCAGCTTGTCTGCCCTGGGGCTGACGAGTGGGAGAGGAACAGTTTGGTCAGGGCCACCGCGACTGCAGAGGCCACAGGAGCTTTCAGAAGCAGAGAGTCCCTTGGCTGCTATGAGCACGCAGCCGCCCTCGCCTCTGTCAGGGCTGGCCCCCACTTTTTGTAATGCCAGGCACTGATGGGTCCCGGGGAGCTCTGTCACTCTGATTTCATTCTCTCACACAGTGCAGCTGACTTCTAGTAGGTGTAATGTCATGGCACGGGGTTAGGGAAACAAGAAGGGTTTAATTTCTCTTGAGTTTGATGGCTTACTGCTGCTAAAATGTCTCAATGAGAAATGAGTTAGGTGTGGGAAGGGGAAGATTGTTAGCAAAGGTAGGATGGGAATAAAACTTTGCAAAGTGGCAGAGCTACATCTGGCCGTGATGAACATGGGCTTGCCCATCAGTACCAACTGATTCTGTGGAGAATAGAGTGGTGGCAGACAGCTAGAGAGTGTATAAAACCCAGAAGAGCAAAAGAGGCAGGTGGCTTGGTGGCACTGTGAGCCTGGACCCAGACACCTGAGCACAAAGCCCAGCTCTGCCACATGCTTTATGATCTTCAGCAAGTTATTTATGTTGTCAAAATTTGTTTTATCCCCAGAATGACAGTAACAGTTCTTCCCCACACTGCTGTCTTGAGAATGAAAGTGCCGGATGCCTGCTAAGCTCTCCATCTAGTTCTCCTCTCTTCTTGGTCTGTGTAAGGACTAACACACTCTCTTTAATCGTGTTGCAGCAGGAGCAAATTGCCCAGCTAATTCCTGCATAAAAGCTGCTGGGGGAAAACAGAGTTCCTTTGGCCTGAACCATGAGTGTGCCTGGGATGTTAGTCCAGGTCTCAGAGAATTGCCAGCATGCCTCATAGTGGTTTGTCATCTGGTTTGGGCATGACCCCTAGCCACTCCCTAGTTAGTCTCTCATCATGCATTTACTAAGCAGCTACTCTCTTCCTGGGCTGTGCTTTTAAAGAACTTTTGTATAACCTGGATATCACCTTGAGAGTGTGGCACATCGTTGTATGTCTTTGCCGGCTGAACGTGGGATACTGGGAGGGAGTGTCAGGGAGCACTATGCCAGCTCTGGACCCTGTGACAGATATAGTAGCAGGAGCACTGGACTAGGAGTCAGGAGGTCTGGCTTCTGGTTTCACTCTGCTGCTAGCTCGCTGGGGCTCATCACTGAATTTCCTCAGCCTCGGGGGCATCAGAAGACTGAGTCCCCTCTGAGACTCTTCTGGTTTGCATGTTCTGTGCTTCTGGGTTTATTCTGTGCATCCTGTTCTCTAGGATAGGGACATGCATGGTTGGATGAGTTCCATCAGTATTATTTTCTAAGTTCTCATAACAGTTTGTCAGCTCTTTTCCTATGGCACTCGCCACTGATGACCACGCATTGCAATTATTTCAATATCTTTACCTTTTATATAACACTGACTCTTTGAAGATATGGACTCATGCCTCATTCATTGGTTCCCAGCACTGTACTGTGCCTTGCACTTAAGAGGCTCAAGATATATAGATATATAGATATAGATATAGATATATACACACACATATATACACATAAATATATGTGTGTGTATATATATATATATACATATAAAGCACATTTCCCCCCTTTTTCCAATGTGTTTCTTCTTCTGCAAATTGTGAGTGGAGATATACATATCCATTCAGTCTATACATAGACTGAATGGATCCCATAGTAGTTGATGACATCCAGGGACCAGGCACCAGGCTATTCCTCAGGTGCACTGATTAGGACACATCATCCATTCAAATACCTATGAAGAACCCTGTGGTAGGTGGTGTGGGGGATTCAAAGATGAAAGGAGACATTCTCACTACTTCCAGGAGCTCTGGATTGAGTAGAGGCATCAAGGTCTGTCACAAACAACTATATATCAATGCAGAGCAGCACATATGAGTGTCGCAATGCAGGAACCAAGGTGCCAAGTAGGAAAATTCAGGGACAGACGATCATAAGGCTTTCTGGAAAAGGTGGAATCTGGGTTGGGCCTTAAAGCATGACTGGAACTTGAACATGTAGAGATGGAAGCAGTTAATGCAGGGTAGAGTGCATGGAGGTTGCTCAGGAAAGAACACAGAGTCAGCATGGACAGAGTGCATATACACACATGGGGAATAATAGGAGAGAATACCAGAATCGTCTCAGAGCTTGAAGTAACTACAAATCTAGGTTGGAGGGGATTATTGGAGGCTATGAATCCCAAAGGTCTAGGAGAGTACACAGGATGGCCCACTGGACTGTAGAACACTGCATATTAGACCTTCTATTTACATTCATCTAATTTCCACTTGCCAATTTAGTTTTGCAAATATTTTATAATGTATAGTGTAAGAACACAGTAGTACATCAGTTGATCTCAATTCAGTTCCATGGGCAATTAGAAACCATAGAAAGTTTTTTTTTTGAGACGGAGTCTCACTCTGTCACCCAGGATGGAGTGCAGTGGTGCCATCTCGGCTCACTGCAAGCTCCGCCTCCCGGGTTCATGCCATTCTCCTGCCTCAGCCTCCCGAGTAGCTGGGAATACAGGCGCCTGCCACCAAGCCCAGCTAATTGTTTGTATTTTTAGTAGAGACGGGGTTTCACCATGTTAGCCAGGATGGTCTCGATCTCCTGACCTCATGATCTGCCCGCCTCGGCCTCCCAAAGTGCTGGGATTACAGGCATAAGCCACTGCGCCCGTCACATGGAAAGTTTTTGAGTAGAGAAGCAATCTTATCAGAGTTGTGCTTTAGGAAGATCAATAGGGCAAGGATAGGCAAGACAGGTGGGAGGACCAACAGATAGACATGGGGTTAAGGAAGTCTTGGACAGGTATTTCAATGGCCCAGGTGAGATGTATGGAACAGAAGTCAGAATCCAGGAATTTTGGTGATGGCAGCAGGGACAATGGACATAGAAAAGGTCTGGGTGTGACAGATGTTGCAGAAGAACAGTGGACAGAAGGAAGGGACAAGAACTAGTCTCAGCCAACTGACAGTTCAAAGCTCAGCCTGTAATGTTGGGAGCATAATGGTGTCATTGGCATTAACAGAAATTGTGGAGTCAGGAAGAGGAGCTGGTTTTCAGGGAGCAAGCTAATTGAAGTTTAGAACTTGAAATCTTCTAGTTCAGCACTCACAATTTGCTGAAGAAGAAACAGATTAGAAAGAGGGGAGAAATGTGCTTGGTCTGAGACCAGTCACGAGGTTTCCTGAATCTCATGCTGATCTTGTTTCATGATTTTTTGGCTTTGGTTTTTTACAGCATTATGTTAGACTGTTTAACTAAACTTTCTTTTTATTAGATCATTTAGTACAGTCTGCTTTCCAGAAATATTTTATTCTGATAGTTTTCATTTGATGCTAGCTGAAAGAGATTAATAGTACACTTTGGAACTGAAAACTACCTTTTAAAATAGTACTTGTCAATTAAAGTGGTGCAAAAAGACAATGCAAAAAGAGCTTTAGAAACAAATTAATGAAGAACAGTGCCATATTATTCAGTCAAATCAAAGTAGAGAATGAAGAGAACCAAAACAGAACAACTCCATGGAAAGTAGAGAGTTTCAAAAAGAAGAGAGGATGAAATGCTGCAGAGAGGCCAAAGATGAGACAGTCTAAAAAGAAATGATTATATCTGTGACCTTCAACAAAGCAGTTTCAGAGGTAATGGGCTAGGACCCAGTCCGAATGGGATTAAGGAGGTGAGGAGGCTAATCTAGTCTGTTTGGAGAAATTTGAAAGGAAAGGGGAGAAGGATGGGCCAGCAGCTCTGGTAGACAGCAATTTCTTTGAAATAGTGGACATTTAACATACTTGCAGGTAGATGAAAAACAAAATGCTGGAGGTGCAATCAGAGCCAGCAAGGATGGAATCAAGGATCAAGGTGGGTGGGTTACAATTGGAGAAGAGGAGCTGGGCATGGTGGCTCACACCAGTAATCCCAGCACTTTGGGAAGCCAAGGCAGGCAGATCACTTGAGGTCAGTAGTTCAAGACCAGCCTGGCCAACATGGTGAAACCCCATCTCTACTAAAAATACAAAAATAGCCGGGCATGGTGGCACGTGCCTGTAATCCCAGCTACTTGGGAGGCTGAGGCATGAGAATCGCTTGAACTAAGGAGGTAGATGTTGCAGTGAGCTGAGATCGTGCCACCACACTCCAGCCTGGGTGACAGAGCAAGGCTCTGTCTCAAAAAAAAAAGAAAAGAAAAGAAAAGAGAGGAGGAAGAAAAGATTTTGTTATTGTATATTAGGAAAAAGGAGGAGGATGTGGGAGGAAAGGACATTCTGAGGCAATGAAGCTATAGAAGCAGAGAGAGACAGAAAGAGTGTGAAATAAAGAGACACAGAGACTCGGCGACAGAAAAGGAACAGAGAGATAGGTAGCTGTCACAAGAAATGTGAGTCCACCATTTGCTTGGAGTTCCCCTAATCTGGTAAGAGCCTCTGTCCAGCTGAATCAGACTTCCTTCACTCTGCAAAGGAGACGGATAGAACAGCCAAGCCTGGTGCTAAACAGAAATTTATTTGTGAGCCCCCCGGTGGGGTGGGGAGGCCATTACTTGCTTTTAAGGCCAAGACTTTGAACTCAAACTTGTTTATACACATGTAAGCCAGTCTCTGGTTCTGGGACGTCTCCCAGATCTCCCAGAACAGACAAGGGCTTAAATGCTACCAACATTTTGATGGGCACATCAAGTAGGCTCCTGCAAAGGGATTTTATTCTCATGGCTGCTATTATTCACAAAAGCCTGCAAAGCAGATCTCAGAGTAGTGCTTCCTCAAATGATTTCCAGGAGCATCTGCCGATTTGATGAAGAATCTGATGCCATCAAAGCACAAGCCAGTGATGACTCACTGCAAACTGTTGTTGTTGAGTGTTTGCTGAGTGCAGCAGCCCTTTCTGGCATAGCTGCTCCCAGCCTGGGACCAGAAGCCAGGCAGTACTGGGAGAGACACAGCAGGAAGAGGGTCTAGTTTTTGGCATATCTCTTGGTTCTACCTTCTGTCCTTGGCTTCCTGCTCTTCTCCTGGTGCCTAAAACCTTCACAAGGACGTTTTGAGAAGCAGCTGAGCCAGAAACACACACCCCCTTGTTATTTGAGGGTTTTTCCAGGGAAGATCAGGACTATGAAAGTCATGAAGGATGGAGCCTGTTCTTTTCTCTTCCAGGTCTTTCCTACTTTCTGAGACCTGAATACTCAGGCATCACATCCGTCATGGTACAAGAGGAAAACCAAGATACCACAGAAGAACTATTTCTTTCCATCATATTTTCAACTGCATCCTTCTTCATCTTAACTAGGATTCTATGGCACAGATCTTGCCCCTGCTCATTAGAGCCACATCCCTCACACGGGCCTGGACTAAGGCAGAGCCCTGCACTTTGGCCTCCACTCCCAAGGCTCACTCTCCAACATCTCCCTTTTTATCTAAATTTACATAATATCATTTCTTATTACAGGAGCCTGCCCTGGTTCTGTGCCCCACCAAGCCCCAATATGCAACCACAGCATTTTCTCTCTCTTACACCCATCCCCTGCACCCTGTGCCTCTCATTCTCTATCACTTCCCTGGCCTTTTCATTCCTGTCCCCATCAGCTCCTCCATGTCCTGCTGCCTCCCTTTCCATTTCTTTCACCTGCCAGCTTTTCTATTCCTTTCCCTTCTCTCTTCCTCTCTGTCCCTTTGCTTCTCTCCACTGACTTTGCCCTTTTGCCCCTTCTCAGCCGATTAGCTATGATGTCTTCAAGCTGTTCATGAGGGCATACCTGGAGGTGGACCTTCCCCAGCCACTGAGCACTCACCTCTTCCTGGCCTTCAGCCAGAAGCCCAGACAGGAGACCTCTGACCACCCGACGGAGGGAGCCAGCAACAGCGAGGCCAACAGCCCAGGTACACAGAGCTTTCCCCAAGATGGGAAGACCTTGTGCAGCTCTCACCCCCTGCCACAGCCACAGTCACAGACTGCATTCCTAGAGGGTCCCCTGAACATAGTAACTGCCCCATGGGTGCGAATATGAACCAAGGGACAGGGACGCCTTTCCTCATAGTGCCTTACAGGAAGCCCTGATGAACCTCTCAGCATGAGGAATAAAGAGGAGGCATAATTCCTGTCACTATGGATCAAAGAGCAGGATGGGGAAAAAGGAGACACAAAATAAGTATGGCGGGGGAAGAGAGCCTTCAGCAAAGGCTGACGGTCCATGGATGCAGCACATTCAGCTTCTATGTCCAGGCTGGGACTAGCCTGGAAGTGTTAGAGGAGAGGGAAGCCATGATCCCTGTCTTCCTGGAGCTTGGGCTATAATGGGGGAGACACAGCCAATCCCAATAAGCAAGCATGAACCCAGCTGACACATAAACCCGAGACACAGACACAATCCAGGTGAACCAGGTCCCATGGGGAGGTCCCGTACCTGCCCTTCCAAGAAGCTGGAGGGCCTGGGCTGGTCTTTAAATCTTCTTTTTGTTCCTCAGATACTAATATACAGAATGCAGATAATGCCACCAAAGCAGACGAGGCCTGTGCCCCTGATACTGGTAAGTCTTTTGAATATAAGATTTGTGGGAAAAGTAGGGAATAACTCATCCTTGGGGAGAAGTGGGGAAACCTAACCAACAGTGCCGTCCTCATATAATTGTGCAATCTTATGCAGATCTGGTCCTCCTGCGGCCTTCAGAACCTCCATCTCTGGGGCTCCTGTCGTTTGAATGTTCTGGGATTCTGAGGCTGGGTAAAGGTTTTTGCTTCACTTGCCCTAGAACAGAGCAGGTCAGGACTTGGGACAGCTTGCTAGATGTTTATCTCTGATATGTCTGCCTGCCCAGAAAGTGGAAATCCTTCTCAGGGGAAAGTGTGTGTGTGTGTGTGTGTGTGAGAGAGAGAGAGAGAGAGAAAGAGAGAGACAGAGAGAGGTGGCTGTGGCTGTTAAGGCTGAGGTACAGATGACTCTACCAGTGGGTGGCTGGAGAGGAACAGAGCAAGAGGGTAAAAATGTGCCCTTGCTGACTTCCAACAACATATACACACTATTTTGAATAAGTTGAGGAGTTGCTAATAAGTTAGCAAAGGAAGCCAGCTCAAATGGTCTTGAAGATATATTTGCCAGGCATCTGCTCATTACACATTTCATTTAAGCTTCACAATCACACCACTTTACACATGAGGAACTGAGGCCTTAAGAGATTATATACCACTGGTGTGACTTGTGGAGCCAGGGATTCAATCCAGAATCATCCAACCTCAAAACTCCTGCAGTCTTTCCTATACAGAGAGAGGACACAGTGGTCCTGGTGGTGTGGTTGGTTCCTGTGGAATGAGCAAGGCTGCACTCTCAGCGGAGCTGCTGTAGCGGTGCCTGCTGCCCACCGGCCCACTGTTGGGCTGTGAGAGATGTGGAATCTTCCCTGACACATTTATCAATGGGAAGCCATTCCTCTCTGCTGTTGGCTGGCCAGGCCCAAGGCCAGAAGCTCCTACAAAAATGAGAAGTAAAGCTTACCATACTTAGTTTCTGTTCTCATATTCAATACAAATGTCCTGAGTACTATCAACTCAAGTTGGATCAGGCAACAGAGCATGTTGCTTAAGGAGCTAGGCTGCCTGGGTTTGATTCCCAGAGCCAACACTACCTAGCTCTGTAACCATGGGCATGTTTGAACAATGTCTCTGTGCCTCAGTGTCCCTAAGTGAGATAACAAATGTTGTTATGACGGTTAAGTGAGTTAGATATGTTAATGCTTAGAACAGTGCCTGGCACACAGTAAATGTCTGATAAATATTAGCTTTTATTATTCAGGCCACCTTCCAGAAGTATACTTGATTCTTTTTTTTTTTTTTTTTTTTTTTTTGTCTGAGATAAGGTCTTGCTCTGTCCCCCAGGCTGGGGAGTGCAGTGATACAATCTCAGCTTACTGCAGCCTCGAGCTCCCAGGTTCAAGCTATTCTTGTGCATCAGCCTCCTGAGTAGCTGGGATTACAAAAGTGTGCCGCCACGCCTGGCTAATTTTTGTACTTTTTTAGTAGAGACAGGGTTTCGCCATCTTGGCCAGGCTGGTCTCGAACTCCTGACCTCAAGTGATCCACCCAAAAGTGCTGGGATTACAAGCATGAGCCACTGCACCCAGCACAGAAGTATACTCTATTCTTAACTCAGTATGGTCTGCCATTATCTCCTTCAGCCTGCAACCTCAGTCTCCAAGCGTGTCACCTGGGCATCCTCTTCTCATGAAAGGTCTCTCATGGGCTCTCTTTCTCCCAGGTTGCTCCTGAAGTTTTCAATACAAAGACTCAGAGAGTCAGACCTTTTTTTTTTTTTTTTTTTACTGTGCATTATCATTTTATTGAAAAGCTTTATAGATATCCAAAGGTGAATTCCAGCTCTTAGGATATGCCCAGGGGAAAAAGAATGCATTATTATTATTATTATTATTATCATTATTATCATTACTATTATTATTATTTTGAGACAGAGTCTCGCTCTGTCACCAGGCTGGAGTGCAGTGGCACGATCTTGGCTCACTGCGACCTCCGCCTCCCAGGTTCAAGTGATTCTCGAGCCTCAGCCTCTCGAGTATCTGGGACTACAGGCGCGTGCCACCACTCCTGGCTAATTTTTGGTATTTTTAGTAGAAACAGGGTTTCACCATGTTGGCCAGGATGGTCTTGATCTCCTGACCTCGTGATCTGCCCACCTCGGCCTCCCAAAGTGCTGGGATTACAGGCGTGAGCCACCCCGCCCAGCCTATATTTTAAATACATATAAAACAAGACAGATTAGAGATACTATAGCTGAAGGAGAATGGGAACTAATTGCAACAGAGACCTGGAAGAGAGAGTTTCTTCAGTGTAGTTCTAATCTTTTTTCCTGTCACAGCAAAAAGAGAAACTGGAAGGATTATCGAGTTTTCAGTGTTTAACTGAAGGACTGGTGAGAAAAAAATTCATGATAGATGGAAAGCAGAGCATGGTTGGTGAAAAACAGTTACCCCTGGATCATAAGCTCAGCAAACTCCAGGCTTTGCACGGAGCACCAGAAAGCAAAGACTAGGAGCAGCTGTGCCTTCCCGAAGGGTTCAGGGACAGCAGCAGGCCAAGACTCCAGAAAAGTGCTGGCTCGTCCACGCCCTGCCCAGCACGCCACTCAGCCATGCTAGTCCATAGCCCCTTGGTGAAATGGACGTAGGCACAGATAACTCATATCTTCTGTGGACTAGAGGAGGCATATTCTGGCATAAATCATTCTCATACTAGGGAGGAAAGGGTGAAACTAGGAGCTCTGAGATTTTAAACTCCCAGCAAGAAACTCAGTGGTGAAAAGCATCCTGCCCCAAATTCTTTACCTAGAGACTTTTTTTTTTGAGACGGAGTTTCACTCTTGTTGCCCCACTCTTGTTGCCCAGGCTGGAGTGCAATGGCGCAATCTCAGCTCACCACAACCTCTGCCTCCCGACAACAAGCAATTCTCCTGTCTCAGCCTCCTGAGTAGCTGGGATTACAGGTGCATGCCACCATGCCAGGCTAATTTTTCTGTTTTTTATAGAGACAGGGTTTATTTTATCTGGAACTTCAAGAGGAACCTAGAAGAAGATACAATTCATTCATTGAGGTTCCAAATTGTCTGGGCAGGTTGTGTTTTAGTGGCTAATGTTTCTGGGGTACCAAGGAAGAACTTATTGGGGATATGTCATTATGTGATATTTGAGAAAAGATGATTGATGATGATAACAGAAATTAGCTGACTTATTTGACCTCCATGCGTATTTGCAATAGTTGTATCATTCTGGGTCTAAAAGAAACTTCCAGAGATTTCCTCCTGGAGAAGTGATTTTGTGATGTACCATTTTCCTTGTGTATGGGAAAAATCAGCCCCCCATAGTAAAATCATGAAAGGGCAATTATCTGACTCTTGGCCCAAGGAGGTATACAGCATTTTTTTCATCTTCTTTTGACACTTGAGATTTAAGGGAAAAAAGCTTTTCCTGCTAGGCCCTCTTCCACAGATGTCTTAATTAGATGTCCCTGTTCACCGGAAACAAGAATTATAGGACCAGGCGGTCACCACAGAGAGGGGCCTCTGCCCGCAAGGAAGAGCCAAGTCCTGGACTCACCTTCAATCAGGCCATCTGCTGAAAAGACCAACCTTTTCCTGTTGCCCAGGTGGAAGCCAGGGAAAGAGCTTAGATTCTTATTTCATGTGGCCTGTCTAGGCCTATCAGATCAGTCTCCAAGCTCAGATCTAGCAAAGCCCACTTCATTCCCACAGCCATAAAGACAGAAGAGTGGGGCTTTCAGGGTCCATACTTTGGCTTGGAGGCCTGAGCAATCTATCACTGTCAGAATGTCAGCTCAGGAAAGGCTGAGCCCACCTTTCCCTTCATGAAGGCCCAGGACTAACTGGGATGAACAAGGAGAACTTCAGTGTCCTGGTGTTTCATTAGTTTCTCAGGCTGTCGAGATGTTTCAGCAACTTGGAATATTGAAATCTCAAGGAAAGTCCCCCAGTATTTTGTGTTAGTTTTTCCAAATTATAAAAGTAATATACTCACATTGTAAGAAATTTGAAGGACACAAAAAAATAAAGAAACAACAAAGATCAGTGGTGTCAAGGGTCAGGGGAAAGGAAGGATGAATAGGCAAAGCACCGAGGATTTTTAGGGCAGCGAAACTACTCTGTATACTATAATGGCGAATGCCTGTCATTGTACATTTGCCCAAACCCACAGAATGTAGAATACCAAGAGTGGGTATTCTATAGACTTCAGGTGATAATGAGGTGTTAATGTATTCATCAGCTGTAACAAATGTACCACTCTGGTCGGGGAGTGAGGCATGGTAAGCTATGCATGTGTAGGGAAGCAGGGTGTGTGAAAAATCTCTGGACCCTCTTCTAGTTTTACTCTGAATTTTACAGTGCTGTAAAAAATGTGTTTTTAAAAAAGCACAATAAAATCACCCATAATTTCACCAATGCAATTTCATGTGTGTGTGTGTAATCTCCTTGTAGATATTTCTATAAATTTTTTACAGAATTGGGATTGAACTGTATTGTACAGACAATCTGGGACCCAGTTTCTTCTTTTTTTTGAGATGGAGTCTCACTCTGTTGCCCAGGCTGGAGTGCAGTGGCACGATCTCAGTTCGCTGCAACCTCTGCCTCCCGACCTCCGCCTCCCAGGTTCAAGCAATTCTCCTGCCTCAGCCTCCTGAGTAGCTGGGATTACAGGCACCTGCCACCACGCCCAGCTAATTTTTGTATTTTTAGTAGAGACAGGGTTTCACCATGTTGGCCAGGCTGGTCTCCAACTCCTGACCTCAGGTGATCCACCCAGCTCGGCCTCCCAAAGTGCTGGGATTACAGGCATGAGCCACCGCGCCCGGCCTTGGGACCCAGTTTTGTTCTTCACTTAGTTAAGTCATTTAGTTAAGTCATTTACTTGAATGATTTCTGTAATTCAAGACTTTGGGTAAACATCAGTTTTAATGCAATCCCCTCTTTAAACAGATGAGAAAACTGAGGTTGAGCGTGGTGGAGTAAGCCTGCTTGTGTTAAATCACACACACATAATTTGTGTGTTAAATCACACACACATAATTTGTGTGTTAAATCACACACACATACTTTGTGTGTTAAATCACACACAATTGAACACAAACTCAGTGGTGGAATCACAGTCTTCTGCTGCCTGGCCTGGTGCTCTTCCCACTATGCCACACTGCCCCACTGGAAGGGAACAAGTAACACAGATACCAAGAGAGAAAGTGGAACAAGTCCGGTCTGCCCAAGAGCCGTCACATGAAAGGGTTTAGGACATGGCACCAGGACAGAACCTCTGTGATCCGGAAGAGGGTGTTGGCATTTTTTACTGGTGGTACCTGAGGGATGTACTCAGATGGCCATAGGTTAGGGCTATTTCATATAAAGCAGAATGAAGAGGAAGGACACTAATCAGACAGTGTCAGTGCCTCTCAGCCTTCCTGGACCCCTGCAGCTCTATGAGAGGGCTGAGCAGTAGATTTCAGTGAAAACTAGAGAAATGGTTCAAGATCGAAGGATTGAGGTATAAATTGGCAAAAATTGCATGTTTTAAGTGTATAATTAATTAATAAGTTTTGACATATGTATATACCTGTAAAACTAGTACCACAATTAATATAATGAACATACCCATCATCTCTAAAAGTTTTCTTTGTAATCCCTTTTTTCCACCTCCCTTACCCACCCACCCTTCATCCCCATACAACTACTGATCTCCTTTCTGCCATATATATTAGATTACATTGTCTAGATTTTATATAAATGATATCATACACTATCTATTCTTTTGGGTCTGCCTTTTTTCACTCCACGTAATAATTTTGAGATGTATCCATTTTGTATGTATCAACAGTTCACATATTTTAGTTGCTGATTAGTGTCTTAATATATAGATATTCCACAGTTTGTTCATCTGTTAACCTACTGATGGACATTTAGATCGCTTCCAGTTTATAATTATCATAAATAAAAGTGTTATAAATATTCTTGTGCTTTAATGATGTTGAGTATCTTTTCATGTACTTAATTGTTTATTTGGTCTTATCTAATTTCTTTTTACATATTATGAGCCTCAATTTGCTAAAATATTAAGAACGTTTGCCTCTGTGTTCATAAGGGATATTGATTTGCATGTTCATGTCTTGTCATGTCATTGTCTGTTTTTGGCTTTAGAGTAATGCTGGCCTCACCAAAAGGGTTGCGTAGGATTCCCTCCTCTTAAATTTTCTGGAAGAATTTGTATAGAATTTACGATGCCTCTTCACTAAATGTTGAGTACTGGATTTTCACATTCCTACAAAGTCCTGAGCTTTGTTTTTAGGTACAATTAGGTTACTTGGAAACAGTCTGATCTTTTTGGATCTATCTTTTAAGCTTCACTGGACAGGACCAAAAAGGCATTTACTCACTACTGAGAAACAATGTTTCTGAATACTCTATCGATGATTCACGAATTATGGGGGTTTTCTACCCTGGTTGGTGGGAATAGGCATTACTCCTGGTTCTCTTTGCATTCCAGGGATTATTCCCTCTAATCCTAGTTCTTTCCCCAGCCTTAGCCTTAGGTGTTTTCCTTCCACGAGTGTGCTAATTACTACTCAGCTGAATAATTGAAGGGAACTCTCTGCTGTTACTCAAAGGGGACCTTCTACACATATTCAGAGCTAGCTCTCTGTGCATGCCTCCTCTCCAGTGCCTGCTCTGTGAACCCTAGCCACTGTGGGTTCCAGATTCCAGCTTCACCTCCACTCAGAGAGACTTCCGGGGTTGGCCTGGCTTGCCCCTCTCTGTGCTGTGGCCTAGAAGCTCCTTCCAAACAGTCTGATGTGGCAGTTGTAGGAGTCATCTCATCTCTCAGAGATCAGTGTTTGGTCCTCCCTGGTAATGTAATGTCCTATGAACCATTGTTTCATACATTTTGTCCAGTTTTGTCACTGTTTTAGGTGAGAGGGTAAATCTGGTCTCTGTTAGTCCATTTTAGTCAAGGTAGAAGTCACTGATAGTCAAACCCTGAGGCTTTCTGCTTTTGTATAATAGAGGTGATATCTTCTTGCGTCCTGCTAAGGGTCTTGTCCAGTAGAAAATTACTTTTGAAAATCTGGTCTTCTGAGACCTCAGGATGAAGTTTCTTTCCTTACTTTGCAGCTGCGTTTCATAGGCTCCATCTTGGTTTCTTCATGAGGCCTTTTGTAATATACGAAGTCTGTCAGTGACCTTTGGTCTCTCCTATTGTCCTTCTGGATGATGGTTAACTCCCTTCTCAGACCCACAGCCAAATCCCTGGAACCTGGAAGGTTTTCATCTAGCATAGCCCTGCTTGCCTAAAATGGAATATTTACTCCCATTGCTTGGTTATTTGTTTCTCTGAATGAAGAGTGAAGAGTGTACAGGTAACATTGCCTTCCTCAACAGACATTACGATCAAGGCTGTCTCTCCCACTGCCTCTACCTTCAGTACTTTGTTACTTGGTGGTATAATATAACAGCACCTAAAACATTGGATTTTCCACTGCCCATCTTCCCTTTGTTCCCTGGCTAGTTGTTTTCCGTGAGTTGTGCACTCCTAGTAGATATTAAGAGATCATTTCTGATGAGCATGGAGGTAGAGAGGGAAGACAGCACTCAAAGTGTCTCAAAAAATAGAATTCACACAGGAAAATAGGGGTGCCCAGTTTTCTTGTTAGTAATAGATCTTATATTTCCGAACCAGAGGACAGAGTGTGGAAGAGACAAAGAAAGTGTTTTCCTACCTTAGAAAGGAGAAATTTTAAAGGGAAAACTTACCCCATTCTTGTGGTACAATAATCCACTTTCTGCATTTTCTTCATCCAAATGATTAGACTTGAAGTTAGTTTGAGTTCTTCCTAGTTTCTGGAGATTCGTTGATTATCAATCCCAGTTTTCTCTTTTGAATATTCATCCTTTATGTGTCTCTAAATGGGTTTGAAAAGAAAATTGCAAGGTCTATTGAGAAATGACTGTTGGCCATTTACCATTTTGAAATCCCAGCCAAAATTACTTCTACAAGTTGGGTATGTTCCCAAAAAAGTAGGCCAAATGACATTTACTTGTTGGTTATTGATATTACCAATAATCACCATCATCTTTTCTGAATATTCAGAGTATAGATGAATTTCCTGCAAGGAAACAGACTCTTAAAGGGGTCAGCATGGGATCCCTTCAGAGAATATGAACTCCACAAGTTGGATTTCTAGGGCCACTAATTTGGTCACATCTATGTAACCAAAGCTTTTGAAGACACTTCTACAAAATTCTTGCCTCTACCATGAAAAGGATGGGGTAACAAAGAGGGGTTAATATTTACTAAACAGAAAATGTCCTTGGATGTTTTCCTTTTGTTCATCGCAGAATCAAATATGGCTAAGAAGCAAGCACCAACTGAAGACCAAGTGGCTGCAACCCCCCTGGAACCCCCCGTCCCTCGGTCTTCAAGCTCGGAATCCCCCATGGTGTACCTGAAGGATGTTGTGTGCTACCTGTCCCTGCTGGAGACGGGGAGGCCTCAGGATAAGCTGGAGTGTAAGTGCTCACCCTGTCAAGGGGCTTCAGCTTTTCCCTAGAAAAAGATCTGGGGTTCTGTCCATTATTCCTAAACACACTGGAGATTGAGCTGGTATCACGGATATAGGTCCTGCCTCTTTGGGGAGGTTTCTTTGTCCTGTTACCAGCAGTGATATGAACAACTCCTAGAATCCACCCTGGGACATAGTACCAGTTGTGTATCACGTGGGAAGGGCATCTGAAACCCAGGTATTGAGAACCAGAATCTGGAAAGGGGAAGGGGTCCCATCAAGTGATCAAGACTTTCTTGCTTTGCTGGCAGGACTTCCTGAAAGCCTGTACTCAGAAAACTGCTACCTCCTCTTAATAGATTTTTTAAAGAAAGATATTCAACACCTGTCCTCCTTCCCCTGTTCCGTGCCCAGGCAACTCTTTAACTATGAGGAAATATTCTTTTCTTGAGATCTCTTCAACCTCTGTCTTGATAAGGCTTTGTCCATTTCTCTACCTATGCACCCCCCACCCCAAGATTCTTGGCCTCTAGAGAACGAGGGGGCCAGTTAATTAAAGGAGTTGAGCTCGGTTTCGTGGTGCTACTAAAGTAGGTTTTAAAAACATGTCTGCAGGAGGAGAGTAAGAGCTGGGGGCAGAAAGTTCACAGTGGCTGAAACAGCCTGCAGTCTCGTAGATGATTCAGTCCAGTGAAGGTTTCTCTGGCTTCTGTGAGCCTACAGACATACTTCTAAAAAAAATAGGAGATGATAGGACCTTGTTAAAAAATCTTTGCTTCTCTTGGGAACTTAAGTAGACAGCAAGGGAAAAAAATGTACATGTTATAGCCAAAGTCAAAATTCCAGTTAATAATAAGACTAGTCAACAGAATTTAAACATAAGCAAGGGAAGTCTGCCAAAGGTTAACTCTCGACAAAAACAAAATGAAACAGTTTGCTCATTAGCTGAGCTTAAAATCTCTCCCATAGGTTTGAATTGTTAACAATTGCAAGTCTTAAGTGCTAATTTGGTGGCAAATGTAGCAGATTTCTGTTTTCTTCTAGCTAATGTTAAAAGTGAAACATCAAATTATTTCCAGCATTTAGCTGGATTTTGAGTTTCAGGCATTGTATTTGTTAGTGACTACCAAAGAGAAGGTGACAGATTTTTTATATTAATGACTCTCCAACTGAGTCTTATAATAGCCATGCAAAGAAACGTTAGAACTTTTTATTCAGAAAATTTCAAGGATAAAAGTAGAGAGTGCAGTGAACGTCCATGGCCCCATCACCCAGTTTCAACAATTATCAACTCATGGTCAATCTTGTTGTGTTTATACCTCTCACCATTCCCTCTGCCTCAGAGTATCTTGAAGCAAATTCCAGGCATCATATAATTTTATCTGTAAATATTTCAGTATGTACCTCTAAAATCACAGACTCTTCTTCTTAAATATAACCTCAATACCATCATTACAGCTAAAGAAAATGATTCCTTTTACTATTATCAAATAGTCAGTATTCACATTTTTCCAATTATCTTAGATATTTTTAATTGTTTGAATCAGGATCCGAGTAAAATTCATACATCACTACTGGTTATTATGTCTCTTTCCTCTCTTTTAATCTTTTGGATCCCTCTCCATCTTTTGCTAATTTTTTCCTTGCAATTAATTAATTTATTTATTTATTTATTTATTTATTTTTATTTATTTTGAGATGGAGTTTTGCTCTTGTTGCCCAGGCTGGAGTGCAGTGGCGTGACCTCTGCTCACTGCAACCTCCACCTCTCAGGTTCAAGTGATTCTCCTGCCTCAGCCTCCCAAGTAGATGGGATTACAGGTGGCCGCCACTACGCCCAGCTAATTTTTGTATTTTTGGTAGATACAGGGTCTCATCATGTTGGCCAGGCTGGTCTCGAACTCCTGACCTCAGGTGATCCGCCCGCCTTGGCCTCCCAAATTGCTGGGATTATAGGCGTGAGCCATGGCGCCCGGCCTGCAATTTTTTGTTGCAGAAACTTGGTCATATAGAGTTTTCATTTTGGTTTGCTTTTTACTAAACCATATCAATTTACATCCTTCCTTAACTTTAAGGATTGAAAACAATTTAAACTTTTCTTTTTAAAAACCAAACGTATTTTTTTGGAAATAATAGCCTGAAATCCCACACCTATTGCCAATGCAATAATAACAACTCTCATCAATAAACACCTTATATTTGCTAAGTACTTTGAATGCATTCTCATTTTAACCTCACCGTAACCTAGAAGGAAGGCACAAGAAGGTTAAAAGACTTGCCCAAGGTTACACTGCTAAAATAAGGATGCTTACTCAGGAGCTTCTAGTTCTATTGTTCATGCACAATAGGACCAGAGAGAGGTCAGCGTTGGAGAGTCGCCTAGGCCCAGAGTCCTGGAATAATGCTAGCAGAAAAGGTCTGTCCTTTATGTCATTCAACCATCTGCTGGGTGAGTCGGCAGCATATGATGCATGCCTCTGATTGGGACCTTCTGAGGAATCACAAAGAATTGAAAGCCCATGACCCTACCTTTAAAGGACTTTGACTTCGACCAGCGATGCACCCCTGAAAAAAACACAAGGTGCAGAGACTTTAAAACATCTAGGAAGAAATGATGACACAAGGACAACTTAGCAGAAATAAGGGGACCGGGCTGCTACATGCCCCGAGGGGTTGTACCGCATCAGACAATGGGTGCTCCGCAGAGAAAGCAGGCATGATGAAGGGTTTTAAAGAATAGCAGGAAAGGCCGGGGAGCGCGGAGGTTCACGCCTGTAATCGCAGCGCTTTGGCAGGCCGAGGCGGGCGGATCACCTGAGGTCAGGAGTTTGAGACCAGCCTGACCAAGATGGAGAAACCCCGTCTCTACTAAAAATACAAAAATTAGCCGGGCATGGTGGCGGGCGCCTGTAACCCCAGCGACTTGGGAGGGTGAGGCAGGAGAATCGCTTGAACCCGGGAGGCGGAGGTTGCGTCGAGCCAAGATGGCGCCATTGCACTCCAGCCCGGGCGACAAAAGCGAAACTCTGTCTCAAAAAAAAAAAAAAAAAAAGAATAGCAGGAAAATGAAGAAATGCTTATCTCTGCTTCCTGCCATGCTGACTTATGAGACCACAGACAGGATCTTTGCCTTTTGGTTGAGTAAAATATAGGTTTCCAGGTCCCATAAGTAAACATGTAGTCCCTTGTCCAAATTTTTCTCCCAGATCTTCCTTATCCTGCATCACCTCCCTGCAGTTAGAACGTGACTGGAGATGTTTCTGAATAGCATATTTCCGAATGCCTTTAGAAAAAGGAAAAGATGGCTTCCGTAATAACTAGCCCATAGCATTATTGAGGATTAAGCAATGATGAGAAAGTCTATAGGACAGTACCTTGTATATGTTAAATGCCATATATAAATGTTCGTTGTAAAAGTAAAATAAAAATTAGTAACATCTGTTGAGTGCTTTCTATGTTCTAAGCCCAGTTGATTTGGCCTATCAGTTATACATTAATCTTCATAATAATCCTAGGAGAAACCAACTATTATTCTCTCCACTTTATAGATAAGGAAGCTGAGCTTAAAGAAGTTAAGTAACTTGTTGGGCACCCCCTAGAAGTGGCAGGGCAGTCCTAGGATTTAAATCTGCCTAACAACACTTTCCGTGCTCAATAGAAGAAAAATTCTGGTGCCTCTGCCCCACCCCCAGCTGGGCATTTGCTTTAGGTTGTGTTCTAGTGATGCTGAAAGGTGTTCATGCTCCCCAGGGAATCACACTCATGACCTGGACTTCATCAGCCACATAGATATTGCTTAGACAGGTCCAGAAGCCAGATGGTTCTCCTCCCTTGGCCCAGCCTCTCCGTAAGGAAGTCAGACTCTGCGCTCAGAGGGAGGGAGAGCTGGCTGCCATAACCTTCGTCACAGTGGTGACAGAACTAATCTAAACACTTGGCAGCATCAAAACTTCAGCCATCCGCGCTTCTTAGAGGACACCTCAAGGCTTACCTCTGTGTTTCTTACAGTCATGTTTCGCCTCTATGATTCAGATGAGAACGGTCTCCTGGACCAAGCGGTAAGTTCTCACTCTAAATATGGGGGAGCAGGGAGCGAGCAGAGGAAGAATCTGAAAATGTTCAGTTCTGTCTTTGTAGTAATAGCAATGTCTCGATGCAGGCTGAGGAAGTCCGACTAGGACCTCTCCACCTGCTATTTCCAAAGGGCCAGCCTTGCAGAGCGTGAATGCCAACTTACCTTTTCACTCTAGAAGCCTGGGATCATCAAATCTCAGGATGGAGGGATGCTTTAGCATGTCACCTAGTTTAACTTCCCATTCAGTTCACAAGCGCCTCCTGCAATTTCCTGCAGGAGTCATGAGGCCAAGAAGAGAGGGCGGGGGAGGCAACAAGACCAGGGGAAAAGGGCAAGAGGAAGGAGGCTGCTGGTTACTGTTGATGTGCAAGGAAGGAGGCTGCTGGTTACTGCTGATTTGAGAGGAAGGAGGCTGCTGGTCACTGCTGATGTGTGAGGAAGGAGGCTGCTGGTCACTGCTGATCTGCAAGGAAGGAGGCTGCTGGTCACTGCTGATGTGCTTTGGTGTCACCCTTGGCTGCTTCTCCTACTCCAGGGCACTAGCCTAGGAGTCTGGTTCTGTCTGCTCTAAGTACATGTTCCCATCCCGTTGCACCTGAGAAAGCTGAGACTCACCCTCACCCCTTCAGGAATAGGCAAGGATCGATCAAGGCTCATGGAGTAAAAGGAAGAATGGAAAGAGAAGAAGGCAAACAGAGTCAGACAGGCCCTGTGGTCCTGACTGTCAATGTCAGAGATAGGGCTCATTAACAGGAAGGCCCTGAGGTTGAGATGCATGGGGCTGAGTCAGACCAGAGGAAGGAAGGAAGGGAAGAAGTCCAATAGACAAACTGAATCATCCCAATTCCCTCTAAACCCCAGGATGCCTCTCTGGGATCCCTCCAGTCACATTGCAATGCTGTGGGTTGGGTCATTTGAGGAAACCTCCAGAGAATCACAGATTCTCAAGCATTTGGTCAACACATATTTACTGAGTGTCTGCTTTATGTCAGGCACTCTTCTAAGCACTGAGGGTATGGCAGTGTAGCCAACTGACAAAGTTCCATGCCCTCATGAAGCTTTCATTCTAGTCCAAGCACAGACACTAAGCAGCATAGTAAAAACATGTGTCAGGTAGGGATGGGTGCTAAGAAGAAAAATAAAGGAGAGGAAGTGTTGGAAGAAGTTGAAGCTTTAGTGAGGGTCGCCAAGGAAGGCCTCTCTAGGAGGCGGCATCTGAACAGAGGCATAAAGAAGGTGAGGGAGTAATTCTAGGGGAAGAGACTTCCAGGAGAAAGAACAGTGAGTGTGAGGGTCCTGAGGGTCCCTAGGATGTCAGAAGATTCACTCCGGGCCAGTGTGAATGGAGCAGAATGAATGAACAGATGAGATCACAGTGAGGAAGTAATAGGGGATGAGATCAGAGAAGTCATGGGATGGGGATAGGGGAGTGGGGAGTTTGCGAAGCTTATTAAACTTTACAGGTGATTAAAAGTGTTTATCTTTGGCCGGGCGAGTGACTCTTGCCTGTAATCCCAGCACTTTGGGAGGCGGGCAGATCACGAGGTCAGGAGTTCGAGCCCAGCCTGGCCAATATGGTGAAACCCCGTTTCTACTAAAAATACAAAAATTAGCCGGGCATGGTGGTGCACACCTGTAGTCCCAGCTACTCAGGAGGCTGAGGCAGGAGAATTGCTTGAACCCTGGAGGTGGAGGTTGCAGTAAGCCAAGATTGTGCCACTTACTCCAGCCTGGGCAACAGAGGGAGACTCCGTCTCAAAAAAAAAAAAAAAAAAAAAAAAAGTGTATCTTTTACTCCAGAGAAATGGAGAACCATTGACGATTTTGAGCAGAGGAGTGATGTGACTGACTTATGTTTTAACAGTATCACTGTACTCTGGGTGCAGTAGTTCAAGCCTATAATCCCAGCACTTTGGGAAACTGAGGTGGGCGGATCACCAGAGGTCAGGAGTTTGAGACCAGCTTAGCCAACATGGCAAAACCCCGTCTCTACTAAAAACACAAAAGAAATTATCTGGGTGTGGTGGCCGGTGCCTGTAGTCCCAGCTACTCAGGAGGCTGAGATGGGAGAATCACTTGAACCCAGGAGGCGGAGGTTGCCATGAGCCGAGATCACGCCACTGCACTCTAGCCTGGGTGACAGAGGGAATGCAAGCAGGGATACTGGTTAGGAGGCCATTGAAATAATCAAGGCATGAAATGGTGTAGACTTATACAGGGTAGAATCATTGCAGGTGGTAAGAAGTTGTTAAATTCCAGATACGTTTTAAAGGTAATATTGGAACACTGAAGCAAATCTCAAAAGAGTTATCTGATTCAACCTTTCACCTGGAATCCCTGGCATATGGACTCCTACCTTAAGACAGCCATTCCACTGCTGGGGGTGACTGCTGGAGAGGGCTTCCTTCTCGAACACAGGCACTCCTCTGTGTGGTGGGGAATCGTTTTCAACTCAAAACCGGCTTCCGCTCACTTTCTCCCCCAACCCAGCAGGGAGGCCAAAATAAGCCAATCCTCAACTCCTCCCTTCCCTGCATCCCTCTTCTTCCTTCTGTCCCCCGTACCTGGCCAGGACAAGTGGAGTACCTATCCCATCCAATAGGCATTCGAGTATTTGAAGGTGCTATCACATCTCCCCTAAAATCTTCTCCAGGCTAAAATTTCTCTATTCCTACACCTGTTCTCATAAGGCAGGCTTAAATATCTTTGGACAAGCTCTGGTTTGTAAATGCCATTCCTGAAATGTGGCACAGAACAGAATCCATCCCCTATGACTCTTTAAGTATCCAAATGTGGCCTGACCAGGAAGACCTCAGGGGAACTTTTTCTTTTTGAAATCTGCCAACTCTGCTTCTATTTACATAGCCCAAGACTGAGTCCAATTCTTGGTTCCTGAATTACGTTTTCTGTTTAAATCTTGGACCCAACCAGATTCACAAGCTCTTTTCTTTTGGAACTTCTGCCAAAACCTGTCCCCACCTTTGTGCCCACTTTCTTACCCTCATCTACTGGCCTATCCTGTAGTTTTGCAATGGATTGTTTTTTAATGTAAATAAAATACAATTTTTAAAAATCCCTGCTGGGTTTTAGCTTGCTATTTTGACCCAGCATTCTATCTGGCAGAGGTAACACTTTTGAACCTTGCTTCAGTCTACCAACATGTCCTCCCAAGGCAATCTTACTGTGAACATCTTAGCTGGTGCCTAAATGGTGCTAACTTTGACACCAAATGCCTCTTAAGTCTGGTATGTTTCAGTGGGGCTCTCAGAACACTGACTCATTGGCAACAAACAATTCTGTGAGGTTTTAGATGGAGCCTGGCCTCAGTACCAAAAGGCTCAGTCATCAAGTAAACATATTCCTCATGAGTTTCCTGTTCACGGACTCCTGGGGGCTGGGCTAAGGGCTGGACCATGGTAAAAACGAAACAGAGAAGATAACAAAAGGAATCAAAATAATGGTACCTGAGCTAAGACACACACAGTAACCCTCCATGCAAGAGAAACTGGCCTTGAGTTGAGAGATGGATCCCAAGTTGCTAAAGCTGGGGGATGAGTGATAAGAAGTGACAGGAGAAACCTGCCTTGGTTTGTAAGTATTCGTGGAAGCTATAATCACAAAGACGGATAAAAATAGGAGTGCTTTCTATACTTTCCAAGTTAAAGCACAGAATAAGGGAAGGAAGGTGGGTCCAGGAGGAAGTCAGTGTTTATGACCTTTTTGCATACCTCCAGCTTATGCATGCTCTGTGCTTCTCGTGAGCTTTGTTGTCGAGACAGAAATAAACTGAGCTCCTCACAAAATGCCACTTACTGCACCAGCTTCTTCTCTTGCCCTGTCCTGTCCCTCTTCCCACTGGGCTTAATTTTGACTTCAGCTCTTAATGACACATCTATGGTTGTCTCCTTTTGATATTTTCTCCCTTTGCTATTTTCTAGGAGATGGATTGCATTGTCAACCAAATGCTGCATATTGCCCAGTACCTGGAGTGGGATCCCACAGAGCTGAGGCCTGTGAGTTTCTATAAGGATGGGGTGGCTTTGGAGTGAGCTTCTAAGATGGGAGGGGGACACACTCAAGACATGAATGAGTGTTTACTCTGCAGGTGCTCCCAGACTCATCTTCTTATAGGCAGCTTCTTTGGAGTCCTGCACTTCACCTCCTACCTCTCTGATAGGAAAAATGTAGGCAGGAGGAAAACGTGTAGACATAACTGAAATAACCATGCTAATCTTTTCATCAGAACTAAAATGTTATAGCAGAAATCCATCAACCAAAGAATTTAGAGAGAACTGTAGAGATTTCTATTAGAAAGAATTGCAGAGATTTTCCTCAATCACCAGATAATATGAATTATAAGAATAATTACATTTGGGGGCTCCTATGTGTCAGGTATTTTGTTATTCACTTTACATTCATTTTCTCTAATCCCTGCTACAGTGCCACAAACACAACCATATTATTTCCATTTTTATAGATAAGCAAACCAGAGCCCACAGAGTCAGGGTGACTGGCCCAAGGCCCAAGGGCAGAGCCAGACCTGGAAGCCTGGCCTCCTCACTCCCAGTCTGCTCTATTCACACTTAACAGGAGGGGAAAGGGGTAAGACACAAACCAGATAATGCAAGACAAACAAGACAGCAGAGGCAGAAGGCAGGTAGACATGTCAATGATGAAAATGGACAATGATTGCTCTTTGGATTCCACAGATATTGAAGGAGATGCTGCAAGGGATGGACTACGACCGGGATGGCTTTGTGTCTCTACAGGAATGGGTCCACGGAGGGATGACCACCATCCCATTGCTGGTCCTCCTGGGGATGGATGACTCTGTAAGTCAACAAGCTGGAGTTCAGAGATCTCTTGCCATTCAGGAACATTGGGCTCCATGTTAATATCAACATATCACTTTGGCTTCTGCTCCAGACTGCCCAACAGAGGTGCCATGACCAGCCTCAAAGTCCTCTCTATTCACATTATTTTGTATCCATTAGTGCCTGAAGTATATTCATTTGACAGACATTTACTACATTATTACTCCTTTAAAAAATACTGTTCTGCATGCTGTGAGGGAATACAGACACATTATCTGCCTGCAAGAACCTTATACTCAACCAGGCAAAGGGCCACAAACTTCAAAGAAGAATTCTGTCTTTTCAACAAATTAGGTTTAAAAATGCTAAGAGAATTGGGGAAGGAAGGGTGAGAGGAAAGAATGAAGGGAGAGAGGAAAAAATACTGATCTGTTGTGGGGGTGGCTTCAATTAGTGGTATCTTATTTAACAATCAAAACAACCAGATAAGGTAACTATTTTTATCCCAATTTATACAGATGGAAAACTGAGGTTCTGACCCTAAGGAACAAAAGGAGGAGTGACGATTTGTCTCTGATACCAAAGATATTGCACTTTGTAATATCCCACACATGAGAGTTAGGCCAGTGGAAAGAAACCTAGGAAGGTGTTGACTTGTCCCTGAAGAATGCATGAGATTTTGATGTCCCATTCTTGAGAATAAAGAACAGGTGGCTTTAAAGACCTAGAGAGAGTTTATGGCTTGGAGAACAGCTTGATTAAAAACACAACTGAAAGAAAGTTCTGGATGTGTTAGGCAAATCTCCCATTTTATCAGAGTAGGGCATATGTGTAAAGGCTTAATGTGAAACTGATGGTAATATATACCTTCATCTGACCCAGTTACTGTATTCTCTACCTATTTACCAAGTGAACTCACTTCCATACATGAGGTAGAGAAGACTGAAACTAGTAGAAGCACAAACGGTGACATTAAGCGTTTACTAGTCACACCGGTTGTGTGACAACACTACTTGGAGATTACAGATCTCAAAGATTACACTTTTTTGAGACTGTTCCATCAGAGAGGAACACAGCAGCAAGTGCAGCTGGGTGAGCCTCTAGCTGACCAAGTTGCCTATAATATCTTCGTTTCATAGCTCTGCAATTCAGGACTAAAGCTGAGCCCCCATTTCTGAAACTCAAGAACTAAGAATCTTGCAGTCATTTCATAGCATGTCCAGTGCTTTCCAAGCGCTAAGGAGAAATCAAGGAACCAGGATCTACGTGACCCCCTTCTTATTCCTTACAATCCTAGAAAGTCAAGCTGGAAAAGATCTTTGTGGTCCCTGGTTGATCCTCTTTGTTTTACACACTGAGACCCAGAGAGGTGAAGGAACTTGCCCAAGGACATCCACCAAACTAGCACCAGAGATCATCCCCCTTACTCAGTCACATCACGCCTCTCACCCAATGATCCCTTGCCAAGAACCTTTATGTACAAGAACCCATGTGACCCAGGAACTGGAAGGGCTCAGATAAGTTAGATATGCTTTCTGCTGACTTTACTCACTTAAGATTATACTGAAATCAAAATGGAAGTTCTGCTCGGGTGCTGTTCCAAAACACCATTTTTTTTCTCATTTAGAGAATAAAGATGGGACATTTTAGTTACAGGGAACCAATTTCCATTTTCTATCCTGCTTTGGGCTTGCTGAGGTTCAAAATACCACCAACTCTTTGCATGGAAAAGACCCTCTGTTTTGTGGCAGGAGGAAGGAGAGCCCATCTACTTCCTCAGCATTCTCCCCAGTGTCTCCCATAAATGCCAGATCAGCCTTGTAGAAAACTCTCATTTATATCAGGAAAGTGGCCAGTGCACGTTTAGTTTTATTAATCAAGAGTTTTATGCACTTATTTTTAAACATGTACTTTAAAAGTTTTTAACACTTACTATTTGGGGTTTTGGAGAAAGCCCCCATCAATGTCTTAAAAGTCCATTGCTTCTTGGGCTTTTTCAAAACCCACATACAACCACTGAAAAGTCTGGGGAATCACTGAATGGGATATTTGCAAAACAGACTCTCTCCCAGGAAAATCGTAGCAGCAGCATCAAACCTGGTGAGCACAAGGAAGGCTACGCCCACGTTCTGCAGCCACCATCATATGGAAAGGAAAGAGCCACATGATGGTGCTATAACCCAAGCAGAAACATTACTTTATCCCAAGTCACCGTCCATGCACTTCTTATATCCATAAAAATTGTAGCTGAGAAAGGGAGATGAGCTAACTGACTTAGCTACTAGAGGTGTTTTCAGATATATTGACAGTCCTTTGGGCTACGTGAAGAAGTCTGCTGAAGAGTGCTATCATTTTCCTTCTACCTATACAGGAAAACCCTGGCTTGTGAGGTAGAGGAGAGGGATGGAAAGAGCATGGGCTCTGGCCAGCAAAAGACCCAAGTTTGACTACTCATTCAGTCCCTCATTATCTGTGTGGGCTTGGGCTAGTTACAGAACATCTCCAAATCTCTGTTTCTCACTTCTAGAATGGGAACAAATCTACCTCCTTCCACATTAACAAACACTTTTTAGGTTATTTTATGTCTCCCAGCATCTGGAATGGAATAAGAACTTAATGAAAGTTTGAATTTACAATGTGTCAGGCATTGAACTAGAAGCTTTACTTACATGATGTCATTTAATTCTTACAAAAATCCCTTGAGGTAGATGTTGGTCAAACAAATAAATGAATGAATCAGTCTTTTGATGAATCATTATCAGTTTGTGAATGCGTTTACTAAAGTGGAGACCATTAGATAAGAGGGTTTTAATTCTATAAAACTCATGTCCTGGAAGAAGCAGGGTTTGAGGTAATGAGAAGAAAATAGCTTCTCTGGCCCAGAGGAGGAAGCCAGCAGTTGGTAAAGAATGTGAGCTCCTCTGGAGATCATAACAGAAGCCTGGGCACAGGCCGAGGTCTGGTTGCAGTGACCAGCCCAAATGCATACACACCCCCAGAAGTAAGAATTACATTTGAGTCCCGCACATTGGACACTACGTCCATGACCATCGATCCTCATCACCTTACTGTAGCTTTTACTGATCATAAAAGCAGCCCAGGAGTGTTACTCTTGTAATGGAGCCTATGAGAAAGGTTCAGGGATAGCACATGCAGGAGGGACATTCCTCAAGCTGTGCTGTGTTCCCCTGGGATGGGATGTGGGAGATGTGGGTGTGACTGCGTGAGGCTTGGTGTACCTAGTAGATGCAGATGATTTCACTTCTGAACAAAGTCAGGAGGAGATGGTCTAACCCTTTCTCTGTCTGTCTTTTTACTATTTTTTCTGTGTACCGAAAGTTGATAGGAGAAATACATTGTTTTTACTAAACTCTTTCATCTTGATTATCACACTAGTACATGCACACCGTAAAAAATTTGGAACACACAGCAGAAAGTAGAAATCAGAGAATACAATAAATCCATATTGCTACCAGCTATAGCCAACCTGTTAACAGGTTAGTGAAATTACTTCCCATCAAAGATCTATCATATAAAACTGAAATCATAACATATCATCGAAATGGCATTCTGTGTTTTCACTTAGCATTGTATCATGAGCACATTCCCATGCCATTAGATAGTCTTATAAATATCTTTTTGATTGCCACCTAACATTACATCAGATGGATGTACTACAATTAGCCTTTTGGTAATTTTGAGACCTTTAGGATATTTCCAGCTTTTCATTATTTTAAATAATGCTGGGTTAAGCATCTGGCAGGGCACGAAAAGGCTCATCTGCCTTTTAAAAATTATTTCTTTAGGATAAAGTCGAAGAGGAGAGATTGGTAAGTCAAAGGTTGTAAACATTTAAAGGAGATAGATGATAGATAGATAGATAAATAGATAGATAGATAATAGATAGGTAGATAGATAGATAGATAGATAGATAGATAGATAGATGATAGATAGATAGATCAGATTGTTGTTCAGTTTATGCTTCTGCCAGCCATGCGAGAGAGGGTTTATTTTATCCCACATACACGTACTTCCATTCAGATGTTTCTTGCTTTTAATATTTGCTAATTTTTAAAACACACACAAAAAAATTTTGTTTTTATTTGTATTTAAAACAGTAAAAAATATCAATAACTCATCTTCTAAATATTAAAAAAGAGTCTTATTTAGGAAAAGGAAGAACATGCAAGAGGCACCCCCTGGCTTCCTCCATCTCAGGGCGGCCAGCTCGGGGTCTCACCTCCTATTACCCCTGCAGGGCTCCAAGGGGGATGGGCGGCACGCCTGGACCATGAAGCACTTCAAGAAACCAACCTACTGCAACTTCTGCCATATCATGCTCATGGGCGTCCGCAAGCAAGGCCTGTGCTGCACTTGTGAGTAAATTTCCTTCAAACCTCTTTCCCCCAGGCACTATCTTGCTCTGCGCATGGTTGGCTGATCCATTGCAGAGAAAATGTTGGTATTTCTGCTTCCCAGCTTGAGGGACCACCCATATTGTTCCAACAGAAGGAATAAAGCGAGGCTTTCATGTCCTGTTTTTACTCTACCCAAGTCCAACGGACAGGTCTTGGACTATTTATTATTGGAGGCTTTTTATGAGCCACTGAACCCCTAGAAGAAATTATTAAAGTCCACAAATAATTTAAAATTTCTCATACTACTTTTAGTTGGGTTTTCTAGTCAATATTTATTCTGGGTATGTTCAGAGGAAACTTATTTTTAAAAAATTAATAAGCATTTGGGGCCAAATACGGTGGCTCACACCTGAAATCCCAGCACTTTGGGAGGCAGAAGCAGGCGGATTGCTTGAGGCCAGTAGTTTGAGACCGGCCCTGCCAACATGGAGAAACCTGTCCCTACTAAAAATACTAAGGTGCTGGAAAGGATGTGGAGAAATAGGAACACTTTTACACTGTTGGTGGGACTGTAAACTAGTTCAACCATTGTGGAAGACAGTGTGGCGATTCGTCAGGGATCTAGAACTAGAAATACCATTTGACTCAGCCATCCCATTACTGGGTATATACCCAAAGGATTATAAATCATGCTGCTATAAAGACACATGCACACATATGTTTATTGTGGCACTATTCACAATACCAAAGACTTGGAACCAACCCAAATGTCCATCAATGATAGACTGGATTAAGAAAATGTGGCACATATACACCATGGAATACTATGCAGCCATAAAAAAGGATGAGTTCACGTCCTTTGTAGGGACATGGATGAAGCTGGAAACCATCATTCTGAGCAAACTATTGCAAGATCATAAAACCAAACACTGCATGTTCTCACTCACAGGTGGAAATTTAACAAAGAGAACACTTGGACACAGAGTGGGGAACATCACACAGTGGGGCCTGTCGTGGGGTGGGGAGAGGGGGGAGGGGTAGCATTAGGAGATATACCTAATGTAAATGACGAGTTAATGGGTGTAGCACACCAACGTGGCACACGTATACATATGTAACAAACCTGCACGTTGTGCACATGTACCCTAAAACTTAATGTATAATAAAAAATAAAAATACTAAAAAAAAATTAGCTGGGCATGGTGGCGTGCATCTGTAATCCCAACTACTCAGGAGGCTGAGGTGGGAGGATCACTCAAGCCCAGGAGGCAGAGGTTGCGGTGAGCTGAGATCGCACCACCACACTCCAGCTTGGATGACAGAGTGAAACCCTGTCTCAAAAACAAAAAACAAACAAACAAAAAAGCATTTTACATTCTGCAAATGCAATGGGAATTAAAACTCTACAGTTGTTTCACTTTTTAATTCCTTTAGTAAAGTCAGAGTGGAAAGGTGGAAAAAACTACAAGTGGTAGAGGAAAAAGCAGAGAGGAAGGCTGGAAAGGTAGACAGGAAAAAGAAATGGGGGAAAAGAGTGATAAGGAGTAGGAAAGAAGGGGACACAGGGAGCAGGAGGAGAAGGCAGAGGGGCTGCAGCAAGAAGGCATGGCAGGCACCAGAGTATGTGGGTGCACAGAGCCCTGCCGCCTGCCCCATGATGTGGACAGCAACACTCATCCTGAACCCACCAGACACTGGGGAGCTGCTGCTGCAGGGAGGCCCCTTGGCTGTACTCCAGGCTGAAGTGCTTTATCCAACACGCACCTGTGAATTAGGCAGCAAGTGACCTCAGCCATAAAAGTCGCCTTCGCAGAGCTGGGCCCACTGTCCACAAAGACCAAGCATCAACGGGCTAAAGAAGGGGTCCACCAGGCCTGGCGCGGTGATTCACACCTGTAATCCCAGCACTTTGGGAGGCCAAGATGGGCAGATCACAATGTCCGGAGCTCAAGATCATCCTGGCCAACATGGTGAAACCCCATCCCTACTAAAAATACAAAAATTAGCTGGGCATGGTGGCACGTGCCTGTAATCCCAGCTACTCGGGAGGCTGAGGCAGGAAAATCACTTGAACCCGGGAGTCGGACGTTGCAGTGAGCCGAGATCTCATCACTGCACTCCAGCCTGGTGAGAGGGTGAGATTCTATCTCAAAAAAAAAAAAAAAAGAAAAAAGAAGGGGTGCAACAGTCTCCCCAGTGCCAGTTCAAACCTAGCTCTTACCCACATTTTATAGATCAATCTCATTCCCATTATGTTCTAGGCCTGTGGGCCTCTGCTGTATACATAATGGTAGTAAAAACAACAGCAATAATGTGTGGAATAGCTACTCTGACCCAGACACATGATGCTTTACACAAACTATCTCATGTACTGCTGCAACATCCCTGCAAAGAGAAAGAGAGGCTGTTTTCTTCCCTTTTTACAGGAAACCCTGAATTTCAGAGAGGTAAAACAATTTACCCAAGGTCATGTGGATTGTCACGGGGGCCTGCCTAGCCTTCAAAAGCCCTGGCCTTGGCCAGGTGCGGTGGCTTACGCCAGCACTTAGGGAGGCTGAGGCGGGCGGATCACCTGAGGTCAGGAGTTCGAGACCAGCCTGGCTAACATGGTGAAACCCCCATTTCTACTAAAAATACAAAAAATTAGCCGGGCGTGGTGGTGTGCGCCTGTAACACCTGTAATCCCAGCTACTTGGGAAGCTGAGGCAGGAGAATCACTTGAACCCGAGAGGCAGAGGTTGCAGTGAGCCGAGATCATGCCATTGCACTCCAGCTTGGGTAACAAGAGCGAAACACCATCTCAAAAAAAAAAAAAAAAAAAAAAAAGCCCTGGCCTTTCTATCCATTTTCCAATGTCCCGGGCATGCAATACAGTGGCACTGGCATAGCCAGAAGGATGATGTCACACACTCCCCTTCAGCAAAAGGCGCCTTTCTGGGGATGTGTTCCTGCTGCGTTCACTGCCTGCAGAAGAAGGCAGTGAGGCAGGTGGAGGTGCAGCCGCAGCAGATAAGCAGGGACTCTGTCCTCCAAGAACAATTAGAGACTGTTTTGAATTTCCATTAGGCAAGACCAGCCCCACGTGTCCCCTGCCCCTCATCAGCCACCCAAAGGGAGGTACAGGCCTTGGCTAGGGTGGGAGGGTGGCTAGGCCTCTCCTACGTGGCCATTCACAAGCACCTGCCTTGATTTTTTTTCTTTTCAGACTGTAAATACACTGTCCACGAACGCTGTGTGTCCAAAAACATTCCTGGTTGTGTCAAAACGTACTCAAAAGCCAAAAGGAGCGGTGAGGTTGGTGACATCTACTGCCTTGTTCTACTGCATGCCTCATCCAGGAAACATGTCCATCAACATGGATTCCTGGGCAGGAAGGGGAACTGGGAGCTTCATCCAGTCCCTTCTCTGCCTTGAGGACCACCTGTAAACCATCCCGTTCATCCATCCATCCATTCAGCACCTTCCTGGTGCCCACTATGTGCCAGGCTCCATGCTAGGGGTACAAAGGTTGTAAGAGATGCTCCTCAGCCTGCTCAAGAACTATGCTGTCTAGAGGGAGAGACGGGCATGTAAGCAAAGAACAGAATAGTGAGATGTGTGCTACAATAACACAGCTGTGTAGAAGGTACAGTGGAAGCACAGGGCAAGTTGCACAAAGGAGCTGGCATTGCAGTTGTGTCTTGAACACAAATTGGGAGGACTTCATGAGGCATCGAGGAGGACCAGACTCTCTAGGCAGAGGAAGCCTCATGTGTAAAGGCATGAGACGTGGCTTATTCCGGGATCCATACTTAGTTTGGCGTAGCTGGGGCAGAGGATGCTTCAAGGGAAGTGGCAGGAGATGCACTCAGAAAGTGGTGAGATCTGGCCTGAAGCAGGTCTTGTGAGGCCAGCTGAGTGAGAAAGGTGTTTTCTGTGCAGCTGGGGGCCACTGAAGAGCTTCAAGCACATAAAGATGTGATTAAGTTTGTGAATTAGGTTAATAGCTCTGAGTGTGATGTGGGAGAGAAATCGGGGGAGGAAAACTCTTCCAATACTTGAGGCAAAAGGCAGTACTGCGCTGAGGGCCCGACTGGGGTGGGATCCACACTCACTGCTCTAGGATGGTCCTGTGCTGAGGGTCTCCCAGGCCATGCCGGTTATTGGGTATTTAGACTGTCGCACTGGCTAAAGGAGAGAAAATGAAGGGAGAGCTTGAGAGGTAATTTGGAAGTACTAGGACCAGGACGTGGTGATGGGGATGCGGAGGATGAGAGAAGGGAAAAGGTAGGGAATGGCTCCCAGGTTTCTAACTCGGCCATTGGGTGATGCCATTCTCCAAGTCTGGAAATAGACTTACCTTAAAATTAGCAGGGGAAGGGCACTTTGCCTTCCTGAAAAGGGAAGATTACACGGAGGAGTGTGAGTCAGGAGACAGCCGTGAGAGTGGTACCCAGCCCTCCTGCAGAAGGACTCCTGGGATAGAAAGGCACCTCCTAGGATTTGTGTGCATGCCCCGTGGACACTGCATGGTCTCTCATCCACGCCTTCTGCACCACCCCATGCACACCCTGCTCCATGTTCATGCCTTTCACCGGGACACACGGTGTACCTGCTGGACGCAGGCCCTAAGCCTGCACTCTGGCCACCTGTCACACAGAGAACAGAGTGAGGCCAATGAGGGGCCGGCAGGGCACACTCACAAACTTCTCAGCCTGCAGGAGCAACCCGGTCTTTCATCATCTCCTCAGATCCCAAAGAGAATGGGTAAGGCAATGTGGTGTTGGGGAAGCAGCCTTGGACTTGGGGTCAAAAGACCTGGCTAGGAAACCCTACTTGGCCGCTTACCAGCCTTGGAACCTAGGGCCAGTCACTTAACCTCTCTGAAACTTTCATTTTTTCCTCTGCAGAATGGAAATAATAATCTCAGAGCAAATTCAATTGTGGCCATGTAGATGACAGATTAATTAGCAAACCGAGTTCTTTACACCCTCAGAAGTGCAAGGCACAAGGTGATAAGCTACCAACCAAATGTGACACATCTTCTGGAGAAATAATTTTGCCAAAAACATTCTTAGGGGAGGCCTTAAGCAACTTAATTGCTAAGAAATTTAAAACATTTATTTTTAGACCAAGTGCAGTCACTCACGCCTGTAATCCCAGAACTTTAGGAGGCTGAGGAGGGCCAATAGCTTGAGTTCAGGAGTTTGAGACCAGCTGGCGCAACATGGTGAGATCCTGTCTTTACAAAAAGAAAATACAAAAATTAGCCTGGTGTGGTGGCATGTGCCTGTAGTCCCAGCTACTCGGGCGGCTGGGCTGGGAGGATCACTTGAACCTGGAGGATCGAGGCTGCAGTGAGTTGTGATCATGCCACTGCACTCCGGCCTGGGCAACAGAGTGAGACTGTCTCAAAAAAACACATTTATTCTTATTTAATAGAAACCTGGACAGAATCATGCAAATATTTCATGGATTTTTAATACTGCGCTTGTGGTTAGGCACTCCAGGGTATGTCCCCCGCCTTCTTCCAGAGTCCATATCCACTTCCTTCTGTTATTTGGGGTACCATGGTGAAAATTTTTGAGTGAGAATTTTGGTGAGAATTCCAGAGGGAGAGAACTGAGGGCTCAGCCTCCCGGACAGTGGGGCTACTAGCCAGCTGCTATTGCTTTAGCCACACTGACACACACACACAAAGACGTTCCTACTTTTCTCACCTGTTTCCAAGTGCCTAGCCTGCCCTGGTGGTATTTCCTGGTCATGGAGCAGATACAACCAGCTCCCCAGGAAACAGGTGTGAAAAGCACCAATGGACCCTCACTAATTTCTTTGGACTTTTCTCTAACTTCCTTCTAGAGTGCTTTTTAGTCTCGGCTTCACGTTATAATCACCCAGAGTGCTTTAAAACATATTAATCATGTGCCCCACCCTCAAAGACTCTAATTTATTTGGGCTGGAGTGTCGGCTGGGCATTAGGACTTCTAAAAGCTCCCCCAGGTGCTTCTAATGGGCAGCTAAAACTGAGGAAGGAGAAGGGCGTTACCCAATTGTGGGTACCCCCAAAGGGCCAGGACTGTACCAGGGAGGCCCTTCCAAACATGCTATCTCATTGCATTGCCCCAGTAACCCCAGAGGTGGGACTTCTTATACCAATTCCCACAGGTCAGGGACCTGAGACTCAGAGAGGTCTAAGAACTGGCCAAAGGCCACCACTTCAAAGGGACTCCAGCCAGTTTTGTCTGTGGCCCACCCAAGCCCTCCAGAGTTCCTCTGCACCACGCTGCCTTCCAGAAGAGGGCACATACAAACACATCACTCTGCAAGGAGTTCTGCAAGACAAACAGATGGACTGCCAGACAAGATGCTGCTTAGAGGCCTGCCTGCCAGGGCGATTGAGCTGTTCAAAATGTGGCAAAGCGAGCTTTTAATCTACTTTGATTCGCATAATGGCGGTTAGGCAGGGAGGAACCACATCGTGCCATTAGGCAAGCTACCCAACATCCAATAAGCATCTTCTAAATAGGAATCAGTCCCTCTGGCTCCCCCGCATCCCCTCCCAGATCCTTCTCCTCCAGCCCAGGGCCCTGGGGACATGGTTCTGCCGTTTTCCCTGGCATCGTTCGCTTCCCTCCCGCAGGTGATGCAGCACGCATGGGTGGAAGGGAACTCCTCCGTCAAGTGTGACCGGTGCCACAAAAGTATCAAGTGCTACCAGAGTGTCACCGCGCGGCACTGCGTGTGGTGCCGGATGACGGTGGGTTGGCGCCCAGGGCGGCCCTGCTTCTTTTCAATGTTTTTTTGCCTAAGCTGCAGCCCAGGAGCAGTGAACATCCGGCCAGAGGGCACGAGCAAAGCCAGGGGAGCGAGGCTAAGAGGACCCCACAGCGCCTATTCAATGCCCTCAGCCTAACGATGCTCCAGTGAATTACCAAGCTGCCCAGAGAGAGGGCACCCCCAAACCAGGGGAGTGAGGACTGCTGAAGAAGAAGCTGGCCAGTCCACTGTCTGTGTGGCCTGGCAGCTGGGATCAGCAGGCCCAACTATGAACTTCTTTTACCTGGGTGTCACCTAGGTCCGGGGACACTGACAGAGTGGGAGAAAAATTGGACAACAGGAGCATCATAGGAGGGGGTGCCTGCCCTGAAGGCACATTCCTCAGAGCAGCCCCACTGCCTGGGCCAAAGGTTTGGACTTGCTGCCACCAGCCACAGCACATGCTAGAGTCCACAGCCCCACTAGACACCCAGAGTGCCACTGGCTGCCACTGAGCTGGCCAACCTGCCTGTCAAAACTCACTGCCAGCTCTTGTCCTTCTCCCCAGGTATCAGCCTCAAAATGTAGGTTTCTCCAAACCAGACTGCAGAACTCTCAAAATACAAAGGTTGAACCACAAGGTTTACTCTCAGCCATCCATGAGTTTGTTCGTCAAGATCTCCCTCCTCCCAGAGTCTCAGGGCCTGGAGAGCACATATCTAAGGGGGCTCTGGAATCAACACGGGGTGCCACACTGAAGGGTCACAGGCCGGCTCATGACTGTGTCACTTCAGTAGCCATGAGCGGCTCTTGGCCTCTTTGCTCGGCCCACGGCAGACTTTGCACCCTTAACCACACACACACACGCGCGTATGCACACACACACACACACGGCAGTACTGTCAAAGCCAGCAGTGCATCAGGATTTGGGGGAGCACTAGACAGCTCACCTCTCCCCCAAACCTCTCCACCTTCATGTTTGATGTTTCTTTGCTCACTTTCACTCACTCTCTTTTTCATTTCTCCCCCTAGTTTCACCGCAAATGTGAATTATCAACGTTGTGTGACGGTGGGGAACTCAGAGACCACATCTTGCTGCCCACCTCCATATGCCCCATCACCCGGGTAAGTGCTCCTGCCCCGGGGAGGGCTGTAGCTTCTCCGGGTTCTGGTTTCAGATGTAGGCAGCTTTCAGACATTCACATCCCTCCCAGGGCTTCCCTGACAACTCTTTGGGTTTGTGTTTTCTTTTCTTTCTTTTTTTGCTGTTATTTTAGGTTAGAGAGTAGACGGGAGGATTTGTTACACAGGCAGACACGTCTCGCGGGAGTTTGTTGTGCAGATTATTTTATCACCTGGGTTTTTAGCCCAGTGCCCAGTCGTTAATCTTTTCTGCTCCTCTCTGTCGGGTTTGTGCTTTCAGTATGTGCTTGAGAGAGGTCAGCGCTGCACAGATCAGATTTTGAGAGAAAACTTCTCTGACTAAACTGTTTCCAATTGCTGGCCACCCCGAATGCCCTGAAATGACCCATCAAGGAAAGCACATTTGTTCTAAGCTTTTTGCAGGCAAAGCACAGCACAAGGAACCTCAGTCACCACCTATGCATGGCCAGGCTCCCAACCTCCCTCATCTCTGTCAATCTCCCTGCCACCTCCAAACCCTATCTCCCTCTACCTCCTGAGTTTCCACTTGGGTGTCTCAGCCTGATTTGGAAATGAAAGCGCAAAATTAAGCTCCTTTACCCCCACCTGACACGTTGTCGCCTGTGTTGAAGACCCCTCTTTCAAACAAGCATCAAACACTTAACTTTGCCATCTTCCCATCTGAAAAATGTTGCAAGTCCCACCCATTCCTCACATCTCACTCTGGACTTGACCGGTTACTTCTTTCTCATTAAAAATCTGAGAAAAAGGCCGGCCACAGTGGCTCATGCCTGTAATCCCAGAACTTTGGGAGGCTGAGGCAGGCAGATCACCTGCGGTCAGGAGTTTTAGATCAGCCTGGCCACATGGTGAAACCCCATCTCTACTAAAAATACAAAAATTAGCCAGGCGTGGTAGTGGGCACCTGTAATCCCAGCTACTGGGGAGGCTGAGGCAGGATAATTGCTTGAACCTGGGAGGTGGAGGTTGCAGTGAGCCAAGATCACACCACTGCACTCCAGCCTGGGTGACAGAGTGAGACTCTGTCTCAAAAATAAAAATAAAAAACCCTGAAAAATACCAACACATTGGAAAATCATTTAGCAATATGTACTGTATTGGAAATATACAAACTCCATAACCCAACAATTCTCCTCCAGTGCATCTACCTGGAAAAGACAAGCGTTTATTCCACCAAAAGACATGCACAAGAAGGCTCATAGCAGCTTTATTCATAACAGTTAAAAACTGGAAACAAGCTAAATGACCATTAACAGGAGAATAGATGAATAAATTGAGGCATATTGGCGTCTGGCATTCATAGCATGGGAAACTACATTGCAATGGAAAAGAACAAACTATGCATAGGGTAAAAACATGGAGAATCTCAAAAACATAATGCTGAACCAAAGAAGCTAGACTCAGAAAAAGATATGCTCTATGAATCCATTATATGAAATTCAAAAGCCAGGCAAAACCCATGTGGTATCAGGAGTCACAACAGGGTTATGCTTGAAGAGGTAGTAGTTACGAGGCCATCCCCATATACAAAATTCATCAAGCTGTACAATTTAGATTTGAGCATTTTACTATATGTGAGAAAACCTTAATAAAATAAACATTAGAAAAACAAACAAAACCAAGAAAAATGACAATATCATATCATTAGATAGTGCTCAGCAGAAAAGCCAAGTCTACGGCCAGGCGCAGTGGCTTACACCTGTAATCCCAGCACTTTGGGAGGCTAAGGCTGGCGGATCACGAGGTCAAGGGATCGAGACCATCCTGGCCAACATGGTGAAACCCCATCTCTACTAAAAATACAAGAAAATTAGCTGGGCGTGGTGGCACGCACCTGTAGTCCCAGCTACTAAGGAGGCTGAGGCAGGAGAATCACTTGAACCCACGAGGCGGAGCTTGCAGTGAGCCGAGATCACACCAGTGCACTCCAGCCTGGCGATAGAGCAAGACTCCGTCTCAAAAAAAAAAAAAAAAAAAAAAAAAGAAAGGAAGAAAAGCCAAGTTGCCAAGTCTAAGAATTTTCTTCTCAGAGCTCAAGCTTCTAAATCAACCAAGTGGAATTCTGCCACTTTCAGTGCTCCCCACTATGTCCCTTGCCTCAAAGGTAAAGTCAGCCCGTGATGTCATCACTGGAGGCCTGAAGAATCCTAGAAAAAGTCATAGGGGTACATTTCTTTATTTAGGTCAGAAGCCCCATGTTGAAAACCTTGTCTCCATACTACACTAGCTTTCTAATCTCTTTCTTTATATCAGCCATTTGTTTTTCATCTGATCTCTTTCTTTGTATTAGGCTTCTTTTTCCAAAAGATGCTTGTCTTTCCTTTCTTGTCACAGGACAGGCCAGGTGAGAAGTCTGATGGCTGCGTGTCTGCCAAGGGCGAACTTGTCATGCAGGTACCTCATGAGCTCTAAATCCGATTGCACCTTCTAAGTTGTTCCAGGGCTGTGGCGGGCAGGACGGGGTTTGGGTTCTATAGAAAAGCATCTCAGCATTTGCCTTCTCATGTGACTAATTATACCACCCAGGAGGGCATTTATTTGTGGCCTCTGGTGTTACCTTTGACAGCCACACTGTCAGCAAGTGGTGAGAGGAAAGGTTGGCTGATCCCATTGCTGGTCTTACTGGGCTTTATTACTATTTTAGGAACAAGTTACATAAAACTTTAATATGCAGATGTCCTAAATAATAACAAAGATGTGGCCTAAAAATAGACAATGGGTTTTTCAAGATTGCCAAGCTGTCTCCAGAACATGATCTGCCAAAATGAAGCTAACCAGATATAAAAGTTCTTCTTAATCCTTAAATGTATACTTAAGAACTCATTTTTTTACTTGGGTTCAGCAATGAACATTTTTTGTGTCTTCCACAGAGTTCCGAGGAAGGCAGCCTGGTGAGGAACAAAGAGTACTAGAAAAGGAAATAGAAAACCGGGGCCTCCTCCTCTGCCTCTGAGCCTTAAGTTTCCTCCGCTCAAAGGAGATACAGTAATCCCTGCCCTGCCCACCTCCCAGAGGTGCTATAAGATTAAATGAGAACATGCAGATTCATGTGTTGTGAAAAGTAAAAGGCTGGGCACAGTGGCTCACGCCTGTCATCGCAGCACTTTGGGATGCTGAGGCGGGCAAATCGCCTGAGGTCAGAAGTTCGAGACCAGCCTGGCCAACATGGTGAAACCCCATCTCTACTAAAAATACAAAAATTAGCCGGGTGTGGTGGGAGGTGCCTGTAATCCCAGCTACTCGGGAGGCTGAGGCAGGAGAATCACTTGAACCTGGGAGGTGGAGGTTGCAGTGAGCCGAGATTCTGTCACTTCACTCCAGCCTGGGCAACAGAGGGATATTATGCCTCAAAAGAAAAAAAAGAAAAAGAAAAAGAAAAGTGAAACATAAGGCCGAATGAGGGGAGAATCTTAATATGTGAGAAAGCTGTAGACACCTAGAAGGGCAGAAAGGTGGGAAACACACAGAGGCGCACGCACATCCACACCTGATACATGTATGCCAGTTGTTTAGGGCAGGCAGCCATCGGGTTGTCCTGCATCTGTTCTGATGGGGCAGAGCCCACACTGTAGGGCTGGCTGTTAAATACGTTGAGTATCATCTCCAGAGGTGAGGAATTATTCCTCAGCCTCCAAGATGCTTCTGGGCATCACATAGTCACCCTGGGCAAGTGAGACACATTTTTTAGATCATCGGAAATGCTACTATCCTTTTCAAACAACACGGCACTGTGTTTGCTGGACTTTTAGCTTGAGATCTGGAAAAGCAGGCATTAGATATTGAATATGCAGCAGAGCTGCGCGTCCACATTGGTGTATCCTTCCACTGAACCCACAAGTATTTGCTGAGCACCCACTCTTGTGTCTGGTGCTATAGGGTCCTTGGTAGTAGGGTTACACACACCCCACTCTGCTCCCAATGCATTTTAAATCCAGTTGATGTTTTGAGTCATTTATCTAAGAAAGTAAAAAAAAAAAAAATACAAATGAACAACAAAAGAAACTCCAGAAGATAGGACATGGTGCGTTTGTTTGCTTGCTTGCTTGCTTGCTTGCTTGTTTTTTGAGATGGGGTTTCACTCTTGTCTCCCAGGCTGGAGTGCAATGGTGCGATCTCAGCTCACTGCAACCTTTGCCTCCCAGGTTCAAGCAATTCTCCTGCCTCAGCCTCCCAAGTAGCTGGGATTACAGACATGTGCCACTACACCTGGCTAATTTTTGTATTTTTAGTAGAGATAGGGTTTCACCATATTGGCCAGGCTGGTCTCGAACTCCTAACCTCAGGTGATCCACCTGCCTCAGTCTCCCAAAGTGCTAGGATTACAGGCATGAGCCACCGTGCCCGGCCAATAGTCCATGTTTTAAGTGCAATCATTTTAGTTGCAACGATCAAGGGAAACTGTATAGAGATGTCTCTTGAATTGAGCCCTGGGGATAAGAAGGTTTTTGTTGGTGGTGGTGGTGGTGTTTTTTGTTCGTTTGTTTGTTTGTTTTTCTTTTCCAAGACGGAGTCTTGCTCTGTCGCCCAGGCTGGAGTGCGGTGGTGAGATCTCGGCTCACTGCAACCTCCACCTCCCAGGTTCAAGCGATTATCCTGCCTCAGCCTCCCGAGTAGCTGGGATTACAGGCACACACCACCATGCCTGGCTAATTTTTGTATTTTTAGTAGAGATGGGGTTTCATCATGTTGGCCAGGCTGGTCTCGAACTTCTGACCTTGTGATGCTCCTGCCTCGGCCTCCCAAAGTGCTGGGATTATAGGCGTGAGTGATCATGTCCAACCAAAAATTTTTTTTAGGAGTTTGCAAAGAAGGAAGTGGGCATTTCAGGGCATAGAACGAGAAAAGAAACAAGCATGAGCAGACCCATGGGTGGGAATGCAAGAGACACACTCCAGACTTACTAGAGGAGCAAGAGCAAGACTTGGCTGCACCTGCAGCTGAGGGTTAGCAGGAATTAGGAGACAGCAGTAGAATAGGGCTAGACTGAAAAGGCCTTTGATGCCAGGTTAGGAGATTTACATTTTATCCACAAAATCCAAATCCTCCTTTAATAATGAGATGTCATTACAAGTTTTTGGGCAAGAGTGGTATGGCTGACCTGGTGTTTTGGGAAGGAACTGTGTGGGGATGGCGTGCAGGACTTACCTAGGGTGGGATAGGCGCAAGCAGCATGAGGCTGTGGCAGCTACCAGAGGTAAAGGGACATTTCAGGGAAAGACTTGGCAGGACAAGACCTTCCTTGGATGGATGGATGAATAACAGAAGCAGGGAACCAGGAGAAAGGCCGAGTTTCATAGGGAGAGAAGATGGGTCATGTATGAGGCATGTTGAGCTTATACTGATGGTGAGACAGCCAGTCGACAGTACTACCCACTGGCCAGTGAGAAATGTGGGACCAGGGTTCAGGAGGAAACTGGGGCCAGAAATGAGCATTTGGAAGGCGCCAGGGTGGAAGCGGGTGGTTCACTCCCTGAGTGCTATTTCACTTACGCGTATGATCAGACGGCCGTGCTTTCTAAGATCATATTCAGCTGTGTCTCCCACAAAATTTAATCTTGTGCTGTAGGTACAAGACCACATCATCGTTGAATGATTTGAAGCTACAGCACCATTGTCCCATCGCTGATCCCAACCTCAAACCCTCATTTCCATTAACACTACTTAAAGGCCATTCAAACTGGAGACACTTAGCTACTTAGCCCCTCCAAAAATTCAGCCAGTGGAAAAACACCTGACCGCCTGCCCTCCTGCTTCTCATCTGCCTCTCCAAAGCTGTCTTGGCTTCAACCCTCATCTCACCCCCCTATTGGATAAAGCAGAGCTAATTTCTTTTTCTTTTACCTTTCAAGTATAAGATCATCCCCACCCCGGGTACCCACCCCCTGCTGGTCTTGGTGAACCCCAAGAGTGGAGGGAGACAAGGAGAAAGGTACGTTCTCTTCTGTTTCAAAGTGGAGCAACTAGGGCAACATGACTCAGGCCCTTCCTCCCCTTGGCAGGAACACAGCAGGCTGTGGAGACAGGCAGACTCAAATCCCAGCACTGCCACCTGCCACTTTATGACCTGGCCCAAGTGACTTAATGTCCCCGGGCCTTGGTTTCTCCCTCTGTAAAATGGAGATAATTATCATTCCTCCTCTCACAGGTGAGAATAGACACGGTGCTTAGCCCACAGCCTGCCACGTGAGCCATTATTAAGACCACTAGAGTTAGACCACGCTCTGAGATGCCTGTGCCTTTCTAGCCTCTCAGATCTCTTGATTTAAGAGATGATGGGGGGCCCATTGATTTGGACCTCCTGGGCTACCGTCACCCATGAGAAGCCAGTGCATCCACCTCATCAGTTTACTGAAATGCCCAGTTCAGTGGAGGCTAGAAATTGCTAACCAGCACGGGAGGACAGAGAGAATGGTTAAAGCAGCTCTGCCTCCCAATTCCGGGATCATTAACAGATGGCACCGTGATCTGGAATCCAGGTTAAAAAATAATAATTAGTAGAGTTAAAGCAAGAACTATGAGGACCCCCACCCCCGTCCAAGGGGCAGGACACCCCTCCTGAGCTGACCTGACAATTCCAAGCTGGAGCCAGGAAAGCAGTCCTGGGTGCAGTCACGGCCTCTCAGCGCCCTCCCTCCCCAACAGCCCAACTGCCACCTCCTGCATTTCCTCCTGATCCCAGGACTGCAGGGGGCCTCTCCCTGGGGAGGCGGGGGCGGGGGGGGGGGGGGTCCTGTGATGTTTTTGTACAGTCTGCAGAGGGCAGAATCACACTGCCTAGACCATACAGAACATTTGGGAGAAGGTCTCTGTGGAGGATAAAGCTTTAGAATAAAAGTTCTGTTCTCTGGGTTTCTCTGCCCTGTCCTCTTTGTAGCGGGTGATGCTTCTGGGCTTAGGAGCTGGAGTCTAGGTTGGTAGTTCAGCCTTGAACCGAGAGTGATAACACGGGTGATGCCAGGTGGAACCTGGACGCCAGGGTCAGCAGGCAGTGCCCTCCCCTCCGGGGTTTAAATGAACCCTCATCCCTGCCACCAGTGGGCTCCAGAGGTGTTTGCCCTAATGTGACTTCTCACGATGACATATTCCTTCTCTGTCTCTCTCTCTCTCCCTCCTTTTCTTTTTTTTTCCATAGAATTCTTCGGAAATTCCACTATCTGCTCAACCCCAAACAAGTTTTCAACCTGGACAATGGGGGGCCTACTCCAGGGTATGGAGATCACAATCTTTACCTCTTATTTCTCCCCCTCCCTTTTAAACTCCAATGAAGATGCCTCTTTTGTCACCTTTTTTTTCTTTCGTCTCTCAACTTGTTCCTTCCTGCCGTTTTTCTCCCTTTCTCTGCTTTTTCTCACGTCTTACTCTGACTCCTGGAGATACTCAGGATGCCCAGGAAGGCTAACTCTGTTTGAGAAGTGGCCTCCTGTAGCTTGTCCTAGAAAAAGTTGTTGATTTTATAAGAGGGGAAAACTGCACACACTTTTCATTTGATTGACTGGAGGAACAGGCTGGTAAATTATTTTAACTTATTTGCAAGGCTCTGTTAGCTGGTGTCTTCATACTGAATCATCAGAGAAGAGAAAGTTTTCTTATCATTGTCAGTCAGCAGTTTGGAAATCTAGACAGTGACTCAGAGTTCTGCCTTGGTGTTCCGCTGTGGGGTCATTTTAGGATCAAGACAATTACTTGTTCAATGGAATCACTTTTGTCTTCTAAATCATTCGATTTTGAGGTTGTTTTACTCCTCCTGCCACTTACTCATTGGCTATTCTCTGCTCGTTAGCATGGGATTGTAAAGAGGCCTGATGGGAGGCGTGGTCCCTGTGTCTGCGGCTAATGGTGAGCTGCAGGTCTCTGTGATGCGGCCCCTCCAGCACCTGGGCTAGAAGGCGGGGAAAGCCTGGGCTTCCTCCCAGTCTGGGCCGGTGCTCGAGAGCCCTCTACTGGCCGACCCCGGCCCTGGGGCTGTCTGCATACTCTGGGCTGGGCTTGCCCAGCATGCAGCCACTTTGCCCAACCTCCAAACCGGGATTTCTACTCCGGGTTCAGCAAGACCCCTCAGAGAGGTTGGAGTAAGGACTCTGAAAAGAGAATTTGACCCCGTCTTTGGTTGGCTGACACCAAAGATATTATTTATGGCAGCGGTAGTACAAGGCCCAGTTAAAAAGAGAAAGAAACATAAGTGCAGATTCAGTACACCTGCCATGATTTACCTGTAAAACTAATTTCAGAACAGAGCCCACCTCTGTATACCACTGCAGTTGCTATCACAGTCACCATGATCGCCATCACTGCTGAACAGCACAGCCTTGTGACGGAGCAGCCCCCCACAGACACCTTTACCAGCCCACTGTCAAAACTTGCAGACCTCCAGCTTAACCTCATGTATTCTAAACCGTTTTCATCTGAGATGACGAGCCAGGTGGCTACTTCCCAGGCTGATGCGCCCTGAGGATCTCTCATGCGCATGTCACTCTGTAATCAGACAAGCTGCCTAGCTGGAGGGAGCCTCTGTTCAGAATTCACTTCCCATCAGAGAGCAGAGTTCTGCAAGAGAAGTGGAAGAGAAGGAATGTTAATTTGCCTACACAAGCATCAGTGATTCTGAAAGCTCCAGGGCTCTTCTCAGACCACCAGGCTGGGCAGATTGGAAATACTGACCTTAGGCTTCCCAAGTTCCACCCCAAGGTGTCCGCAGGGCACATTCATTCTAAAGCAGAGGTTCTTAACTTTTTTGTGCCAGGAACCCCCTTGGCAGTCTGGTGAAGCATATAAACCCCCTCTTGGAATATTTCTTAATGCATAAATTTAATAATAAAAGGTGACCAGGGAAACCATATCAAAAAATAGTTATTAAAACAGTAAAACAAATTAGTGCTATGAGAAAATATGAGCTTCACCAACGCATCAAATAGGAAGACCCAGAAGTGGGTCTAATAACTACTGTAAATTCCAAGCAGTGATGAGCATGGCGGTGGTATGAGACATCTGCCACAACCGTAATGAAACACTAACATGCCTGTGATTTTGACCGCTGACAAAGTCATGGGTATCGTTCAGACCTCTGTGGTCTGTTGCCTACATGCTGAATTGAAAGAAATACTACTAATTTCAGTTTGAGCTTAGGGAAAACAAGAATGTAATATTTTCTCCTCCAAGTTCATGGCCCTCTGAATCCGATCCACAGAACCCTTCGAGGTTGATGGACCGCAGGTTAAGCACCCTGCTCTCCAGGGTTAAGTCTCCTGAGAAGAAAAGGGCGTCACTCCACTCACTGTGGCCCACAGGAGAGTGAAGTGAAGATCCAGCAAATTCGGTGCATCTTGCTTACCAGGGCGGGTGTCAGGACAGAGCAGGCAGGAGAGCCCGAGAGGAGTGAAAACACTGGGGGCTATTTGTATTGACGCCAAAACTCTGGACTCCTCTGCGTAACTAGTACAGAATTTCTAAAAAACCATTTTCCATTTGTGTCAAATGTTGAGTCAGATTCTCCTTGCACAAGGATGGCCCCCTTGGCCTTAGCTCCATATTCAAGGCACTGCATAGTAACTTCTGGTTTCAGAATACTGAGTGACCCTTTCAACCGCAAAAGGAATCGAGGTCTTAACATACTCCTGGGGAACAGGGCAGACTCTGACTCAACATGTATCAATGTCAGCTGCAACCTAGTAACAAGCCTATTTTGGCCTTTCTTCTTCTTCCTAGGTTGAACTTTTTCCATGATACTCCAGACTTCCGTGTTTTGGCCTGTGGTGGAGATGGGACAGTTGGCTGGATTTTGGATTGCATTGGTAAGCATGGGCTGAGAGGGCCTTTGCTGCTTATTTATAGTAAGAGTATTTACAATCAGCAGAAGGCAATAAAAAAGAAAGAGACATGGAGCCATGTCTGTTCATCCTTGTATCTTCCCCTGGACCAACACTTGACTAAATATTTGCTTTGGGTGGAAAAAAAAATAAAGAAATAAGACAATAGAATGATTCCCTCCGATACAGAGGTAACAGTTTAGTTTCAGGCCTTCCCTGTAAAGCAGATCTGTCATGGCTGGGGTTCGGGCAGTGGCAGGACAGGCCAGATTTGGGGGGTGGGAGGACAGGAGTGGAATTCTGGGCAGATCCTTTGGGGTTGGTAAAGGCCAGAGAACTAAGCATAAATCATAGCCTGGGACAAATCAGCTTGAGATGAACACCCGGAGCCTGAGTCCAGAAAGTGCATCTACAAAGTACAGATCAGTGCAAGCAAAGAAGGACCACACTGAGCTATGTCCAGTACAGTACACCTACATAAAAAGGCCCAGGCTGGAAGGCTGGTAGCCTGAGTTCTACCCAGCTCTGCCTGGATCTGTGGGTCCTCGGACACATCAGCCCCAGTAAGTGATGGAAACTGACTGAAATTCTGGGATGGAGGCAGAGTCAAGATCTAACCCTACAGAACCCAGACAAACACTGCAAAGTGTAATATAAGGACAAGAAAGCGGCCAGGGGGAGCACTGGGGAGGACAGTCATCAAAGTCAGAGACTGGGCCCTGAGCGATGAGCCCTGGGCTTTCCATTCTTCATCCCACAAATGCTGTCCGTGCTCCATGATGTGTCAAGCTCTCCCCAAGGCACTGGAGATACAGCAGGGAATGAACGGACAAAAATTCCACTTTCATGGAGTGCACCGTGTAGAGGAAAGAGACAGGCAATGAACAATTAAATAAGTGAGACATAGTATGTCAGGAGGTGTTTAAAATACAGCAGGGAAGGGGCACAGGGAGCTCAAGGCTGCAATCTAACACCTCACAGAGAAGACAACATTGGCATGGAGATCTGGAGGAGAGGTGAGCCAAGTGGATACCTGAGGAAGGGCAGTCCAGGCAGAAGGAACAGCAAAGACGAAGGCCCTGCAGTGGGAGCAGGCCAGGCTGCTGGAGGCAGGCCAGCATGGCTAAAGCAGAGTGGATTCGAGAAAAGCTACAGAGGATGAAGCAGAGGTGATGAGGGGCCAGGTGACTAGGAAATATAGGGCATTCTATGGACTATGGCTTTTATACTGGGAGGGTCCCATGACACTGGCTGGTTTTGAGCAAAGGAGGAACATGACAGATTAAGAGAAGAGGGCAGAAGCAGGGAGATCAGTTCGGAGGCCACTGCAGCAATCCAAGTGAGAGATGTCCGGGGCTTGGACAACAGTAGAAACAGAGGGGTGGTGAGAAGTGGCCAGCTTCTGGATATCTTTAGAAGGTGAAGGCAATACGATTTGCTGACAGACTGGATGTGGGAGATCAGAGGAAGAGGGAAGTCAAGGATAAGCCAGGACTAGACCGTGACCAGGGCAGAGAAAGCTGTGCCTCCGGGGGCTGTAAGTAGACCACCTAGCTGGGTGAGAAGGCTGCAGGACCTTACACCTGCCCCCCCGCCACGCCCCCCCGCCACTCCCCCCCGGTGCTTTGGTTGCCATGGACACAGCCCTGCCAAGCAGCCACCCACGCTCTCCTGTCACCTTGGGCTCTGGAGTTGTTTGTGGGAGGAGGGAGGAGTCCTCTGGGAGCCAAGGAAGGAAAAGCTGATCCGCAGAGGGTGGATGGCTGCAGTACCTGACTACTCACACGGCTCCCTCTCCACCATGAGGGAGAAAGTAGGCTTTGGCGGAGAGATTTATGCAGTTCATCCGCAGAGGACACAGGTGATAGAAGCTGCTCGAAACAGAAAGAAGGAAGATCACAGAAGGAGGAAGAAACATTAGTTTTTTTCACAGGTTAGTGACCCAAAGAGGAAAAAGCAGAAGCAAAAGGAATAACTGAGTAAGATATTCATCCGTTCACTCTCATTTCAGCACTTGTTCAGTGCTCTCCAGCGACCCCACATGGTCCCCTCTCTGATCTGTTCTCTCCCTTCACCCATAGCGATCTTTCCTGCATAACACCGGGTGCATGGTGTGCATAAAGCACACCAGTGGCTTCCATTATTCTTAGGATAAAAACAAAACCCTTGAAGTAATCTACAGGGCCCTGGGTGGTCCAGCTGCTGCACACCCTTCCAGCCTTATTTCTACCTCCATCCCTCTCCATCTGGACTCAGGTCCCGGCCCATCTCTCAGACCCCTGGGCGTTCCAGTCTCTCTTGCACCTCAGGGCCTTCATACAAGTTGGCCACCCTGTCTGCAGTGCTGCCCCAGCCTTCGCTCAGTCAGCTTCCACTCCAGATCTCAGCTGACATGTGGCTTCCTCAGGGGCGCCTCCCCTGACACACCCACCAGCCTCAGCCACCTTCTCATAGGACAGTACTCCTCTGTTTTCCAACGTGAATGTGAAATGATGCATTGTCTCCATGGATTCCTCATTATTATCTGTCTGTCCCACTGGATAGTAAGTAAGCCCCATGAGAACCCGAGCCACGGTTTTTTTGCCCACTCTCAGAGCTGGAGCACCTAACACTGCATCTGCTTATAGCAGGCTTCAGTCAATATGTGTGAAGATGCTGTGAGAATGAGACCTAGTCCCCCTCGGGGAGGTTACAATACATTCAGGGAACAAACAAGGAGATAATTACAAGAGAGTACAATGAGATCATTTCTGGTGCTAAGGAAATATTCTGACGAGGCACCAGGTCCAGGCTGGGGCAACTAGGGAGGGCCTCCCAAAGGCAGCTTCTGAGCTGAGCCACAGAGAGCTTTGTGCTTTACGGAAGTGAAAACACTTGGAATGGTTGACATGTTGCGTGGGAGGCAGGATGTGCAGAAGGATGAGGCTAGGGAGAAAGTCAGAGCCTGGTTCCTGGGCCTACTGTGGCAGGCTATGGGGCCATGGGGAGCCACACAGCCCCATCCCAGAAGTGAAAGCAGTGAGCCAGTGCGAGGGGCTGTGGTTCATGGACTGCCCTTCTTGGTGAAAGCGTGAGTGACACACTAGGAGGGTGGAACTGGAGGCGGAGAGAGCCGAGAGGAGGCTGTTGCAGCGATACCAGTGGGAAGGAATCATACCTGCACTCAGGCATCACCATGGGGATAGAGAGAAGAGATTGCTTGGAGATCTAGTAAGGAGACAAAACATAGAATGTGATATGTGAATGGATGTGTGAGGGAAAAGGAAAACCTAGGGTGGCATATAGGTTTCTAGCCTCAACAGTATAAGGACAGTTGACCTGCCAAGGTGGGGGCACAGAAGAAGGGGCAGACACAGGAAAAAGAGCCTTCTAGGCAAAGGGAGCCGACTGTGCAAAGGCAGGGAGGCAGTGCTCTGATCACATGTTCTGAGGACAATGAGAGGGGCCATTGCATTGCTTTGCTCTCTATCTCAAGCCTTCCAGTGGCCATCTCAGTCCTGGGTCTTGCCTGCACTCAGCCATTTCTGATATAGGTCAGACAACCTGGAGGACCTATGAGCTCCTGGCTTGAGCCTTCCCTGCTGATTCCTCCATCTCTCCCCACGCCACAATCACATTGCTCACATCCAGGGGCACCATGCGTGCTGAGGTCTCATGGAAATACCCACCCACCCCCAAGACTGATGGATTCCTGTGCCCTCTTCAGCTCTCCCAGCCTAGACAATATGCCACAGTAGATCTGAGGCCAGATGAAAACATGTTCTGTTGTGCTTTCTCTGATGGTGCTGTCTGATGTCCTTCACAACTATCAGAAGAGGAATGATTAGGAATCTGTATCATTGCTATTTTGAGAGGTGGTGAAGTGACAAGCTGGTTGTGGGGGCCAAATAACACCTGGAAGTTTTGTTCATTTAGCTAATGTTAGTTTTTAAACGTTTAAACCGAGTGGTGAAAAGTTGAAGGTGAGCATCTTCAGCTTGTCCAATGTCCCACTATTCCCTAGTGTCCTAGCCCCACCTGTTTTACTAACCTGTACACCTGCCTAGCCCCTGAAGAGAGCAGGGGAGTGGACCTGGAGCCATAGAGATCTGGGTTTGGATCGTGGCTCGGGAATTACTTTCCCTCTCTCCCATTCAAGTATTGACCAGGGCTACCTCCTGCAATCAGATGAGATTGAGCGTGTTCAGAGTTGAATGGTTGTAGACTACTTTCCCGCTGTCAATCTCAGTTTCTTCAGCTACTTGAAGGAGGATAATACCTTGCAAGGTTAGGCTGAGGAATAAATGGAGTAAGTGCTGGTTATCATTAAGGATTAAAAACATGCAACTTAATGTTTTGGGGTGTATGCTGCCACCCCAAAGGACAGATTTAGGATGAAATTTGAATAAACATGTGCAAGTTGCAGGGATACAGATTTAGCTCAATGTAAAATACAAATGGACAGATTTAACTCAATCAGTGGTGGTTAACACGCTGCAGATGGGATAGATGGCTTTAGGAAGTAGTGTGTTTCCCATCAGGGTGGTATTCAAACAAAGAATGCTATGGAGGGGTTCAAGCATCAGATCAGGGATAAAAAGACAACTCAAACATTCTACAGTCCTATGGCATATGGTTCTCTGTTCCTCTGTGTGTCTTGCAGATAAGGCCAACTTTGCAAAGCATCCACCAGTGGCTGTCCTGCCTCTTGGAACAGGAAATGACCTTGCCCGTTGTCTCCGCTGGGGAGGAGGTGAGTTTGCTGATGGTGCTACCCTGGGAACAGGTGTTCCTTTCTACAGAGATGCTCTACAGAGCTAGGCTGAACTTACCCTTTGATGGATCACATTCCGCAGCATAATACTCAACTCTGCAGTCATGTCAAGTCCATGACCCTTTCTCTGCCCTCCATCCCATGCTGAATCTAGAATAGAAGGCCCTCTTCTGGGCTCTGGGAGCTTTTTGCTCCCTCCCCCGTGTTTACTATCATCCTGAAACCATCAACTTACAGCCTGCTTTCCCCAGTAGAAAGCAATCAACTGTAGGGTAAAGACAAAGTCTCATGTGTCCCATCCCCAGAGTCCCATCCAAGAAGGTGCTCGCTTAGATGTTTTCTGTGTGAAATTCACTCTCCCACAAACGGCTGATCTTCTGAATTAGGACTAAAACTGAGGACCAAAATGCTACATCTCCAGTTACTTACAGTCACTAGAAGCATTCAGATCATCCTAAGCCCCATGGCCATAGGCCCTCATTTTGAAATTTCCCTAAGAGGAAACACAGAGTGGTGACTAGTTTATAAGGTAAGGGGCAGAGAACTTTGCAAACTGCAGTAGCCCCCATGGAGTTGGGCATGCGCCAGAAAGTGGAGAAGTTCAGCTCAACACATGGAGCAGACAGATCAGGCTGCCGGCCAGAAAGGGGGTGGGGACTCCAGATGGCTGATAATTCAGAGAATGAGTCAAGACCAGGCAGTGCAACGGTCAGTGTTCAATGATCAGCCATGCTTAGTGGGCAGTGTCAGAGCAAGCAGGACCTAGGCCTAGCGGCCATCTTAAAATTCTGCCTGCCACACTGTCCATCTCCCACATGACACAGCCCAGAAGGATCTGCCGTTCTCCCATGCAGACACTCCCAGCCATCCAGCCCACCGCTTCTCCAGGGTTTGCTTGGCTTCAGCTACACAGGCCTGCAACCTTTAGCCAGCACCCACTCCCTCCCCTGCCCCCAGCCTCTGATTACTTTCAGTTATCCTCCCCTCCTCTCTGGCTCAGGGAACATAAGTGTCTCCAGCCCACAGACACAGTGGGGAGTCCTGTAGTCACAGATGCCCTGGGCTTACCTGCCCTGGCAACTACCTGTGCATTAGCAAGAACACTGCCTTTCTGCTGTGCTGGCAAATGCAGTGCTGTCCTCCACAGGTTATGAAGGGGGCAGCTTGACGAAAATCCTGAAGGACATTGAGCAGAGCCCCTTGGTGATGCTGGACCGCTGGCATCTGGAAGTCATCCCCAGAGAGGAAGTGGAAAACGGGGACCAGGTCCCATACAGCATCATGAACAACTATTTCTCCATTGGTGTGGTGAGTTGGTCAAAGATCACCTTTCTGCATGGAAGAGAAACGCCCAGGAAGGGTTCCAGCCTTCTGTTGTCCCCTCTGGGTCCCTAGTGTCTACCTGTCTTACCTGCCCCCCAGCCCTGACTTGGGTCCAAGCATTCTGAAACTTGGCCTGAGTGTGGACACCCTGATTGCACCCCCACTTTATTCCCCATCTCTTGTTTAGGGAGTAAATTCTTTCCTCTGTCATTTTAACTAACACAGGAAAAGACTGAAAATTTTTCTAAAGACATATTTACTCCTTCTGCAATTTGTAGCAGTCATAGAAAAGCAACACCAAGAAATAACCAGGGGACAAGGTTGGTAGGAAACTCTCACATGAGCTTCAGGAACTGGGAATTCTGATCCTCAAAGGAGGACCAAGTGGTCCCAAGCTGCCTTGGCTGGCTTAGCACCCAGATTTCCTTCTCTCCTATTCTCTCTTCTCTCAATCCCATTCCACTCACTCCATGTGCTTCATAAACCTCTAGTGGCGTCTCCTCCCAGCTGACCCCTTAGGCTGAATGCTGTGAGCCTCCTTGATGCTCCCACAGCCCTTATGCTCACCCCATTCATGCACACTCTGCATTATATTGAAGGAATTGGTTTAATGTACTTATCTGGTGCCCCCCACCGCCATGCACACACATACACTCCCGCAGTGCAAGGACAGCACTCTGTTCCTTTTTCATCCACTAGCCCCAGCACATCTAGTATAGCTCAGCTTCTGGTCCAGAGAGGATTGGGGTGGGCACTGCTTCCCAGGCTGCTGTGAACAGGATTGGAACAGGAGGGGACAGATCAATCATTTCTATAAATCAAGCTGGGGGTTGGGAGGGGGTGGGGGTACAACAAAGACACTAGTATTTACTTTTTTTAAGAATGACAGAATTGGTCAGGCGCGGTAGCTCACGCCTGTAATCCCAGCACTTTGGGAGGCTGAGGCGGGCAGATTGCCTGAGGCCAGGAGTTCGAGACGAGCCTGGCCAACATGGTGAAACCCCATCTCTACTAAAAATGCAAAAATTAGCCAGGCATGGTGGTGGGCACCTGTAATCCCAGCTGCTCAGGAGGCTGAGGTAGGATAATTGCTTGAACCTGGGAGGCAGAGGTTGCAGTGAGCCGAGTTCACACCATTGCACTCCAACCTGGACAACAGAGCGAGACTCTGTCTAAAAAAAAAAAAAAAAAAAAAAGAATGACAGTATTATTGAACTATTTGTTCTTTTTTTCAACAAATATTTATCAAATTTTTTCCCTAAACTTTTATTTTAAGTTCAGGGGTACATGTGCAGGATGTGCAGGTCTGTTATGTGGGTAAGCGTGTGCCATGGTGGTTTGCTGCACACATCATCCCATCACCTAGGTACTAAGCCCAGCATCCATTAGCTGTTTCTTCCTGATGCTCTCCCTCCCCCCACATCCCCACAGGCACCAGTGTGTGTTGGTTTCCCCCTTGTGTCCATGTGTTCTCATTGTTCAGCTCCCACTTACAAGTGAGAACAGACACTAGTGTTTATTGAGTACCTGTGTGCTCTCCACAGTGCTAGGCTGTACATATTCCAGTCCTCACAGTAGTCCTGCAGGTATCATTATCCCGCTTATCTCACTCTACAGATGAGGCTTCGAGACCCTTGACTCGCATGGTGGTGCCTTGCTCTGGAGCCTGATTCTCTCCCCTCTGTTCCCCTGTCCTTGGAGTTGTGCTGCCCAGTTTCACATGCGTATGAAATCCCCCAGACCAATCCTCTGCCCCAGACTCTGTGATACCTGCGTTCCTCAACCATCCTCAGCTGTGTTTCTTTTGAAATTTTGGTATCTTAATTTTTTTTAAAGGAAAGAGAAGGAGAAATGATAGGTGGCTTGAGGGGATAGCAAGTTTAAGTAAAGGGTGTTGTTTTGTTTTGTTTTGTTTTGTTTTGTTTCATTTTGTTTTGTTTTTGAGACGAGTCTCACTCTGTCACCCAGGCTGGAGTGCAATGGCACCATCTCGGCTCACTGCAACCTCTGCCTCCCGGGTTCAAGCAATTCTCCCGCCTCAGGAGTTGGGGTTACAAGCGTGCATCACCACATCCAGCTAATTTTTGTATTTTTAGTAGAGACGGGGTTTCACCGCGTTGGCCAGGCTGGTCTGAAACTCCTGACCTCAAACGATCCACCTGCCTCAGCCTCCCAAAGTGCTGGGATTACCGGCGTGAGCTACCGCGCCCAGCCTAGGTTTTATTTTTTTAATAAGAAGACTAAATAGAGAACCATGAGAGAAGAAAGGATTACAAATAATAACACCTTATATTTACAGAAGGATTTAAAATTTACCATATTCACAGATATATTCTGAAGGGCATTATTATCTCTATTTTATGAGTAAGAAAACAGAGACTCAGATTAAGGGATTTGTCTTCATTTTCTGACTCCTAATCGAGTGCTCTTTTTCTATTACTAAAGCAGAAGAGGGAAGCATTGCTGGGCCCATGATCAGGTTCTGAGAGGGTGGAGGTGGTGGACTGGGAGCAAGTTTAGGTGTTCGTATGCCCCAATGTGATTCATCCCACTGGATCCCCGGCCTCAGCTGAGGGGAATCTTTCCCTAGACCTCTTCCAGGTGCCCCCTCCAGTGACCCATGCAGATGCCCTCCCTCCTCTTAGTGCTCAAAAGGCCCCTCTCCTTTTTGGACCGGCTGCTCAGGCTCCATTTCCCCCAGCAGGAACATGTGCAGCCTTCAGCTCCTGCAAATTAGACATGACTGACAGGTCCGGGGTTCTGGAGCGTGGGCTTCCCATCATTACAGTTAAAAAAAACTCATATGTCTTTTTCCTGTAGTAACCAGAACATAACTTGCTAACATTTATTGAGTACCTACTGCACACCAGACATAGTTTCCCTGCCAGTGGATGCAGGCATTATCCATTTGTATTTTGTAAGAAGGAACCATAGCTTAGAGAGGTACAGAAACAAGTTCAGGCTGGTGAGTGGCAGAGCTTGGAATCATAATAGTTGAACTCTAGAGCCAACTAAGCTGTGGACCGCTGAGCTTTGTGCCTCCTTGAAGCCCCCTCCGTCTTCATGTTGCCAAATGTAACACGGTTTGAGAGAGGGGAATCTCAAAATTTAGTTGTGGTGGCTCACCACCACCTCTTATCAGAAATGTAAATTCCACCCCCACAACAGATGCTGATTCATATTCCAACCCAGTAGGTCTGGGCGAGGTCCGGGAACTGGCATTTTTAACAAGCCCCTGAGATCATTCTGATGCAAATGGTCCTGACCAAGTTCTCAGGGAGTGAAGACAACCTACTAGAGCAGGGAAGAATGGTCAAAGGAAGTGGTTCTTCACTGGCATGGAAGCCAGAACTGAAATAAATGGAGAGGGAAGCAAGGAAGGAGGGGAAAACTAGCCCCTCTAAGCAACGGGCTGGAAGCCAGAGCTGAGGAGCAAGACTGGCAGAGCTGCCTGGGAACTTCTAGACAGCAGGTTACAGCACAGCTGCCTGCAGAAGCTTCAGCCCCACCACTTCCCTTTCTAACACACCCGGCTCTGGCTGACAAAAGCATGGTTCCCCACACCTCCCTGTCTCAACACAGTGCCCTGTATAAGATGGTCCTCCTTAGTATCTGCTGACCAAATGGATGAACACGAAGAGGAATGGACAGCCTTCCCTCAACTAAATAGCCAGGCCCTAAACCCAAGAGCCAAGACTATTCAGTAATCATGGTTTTAATTTATTCTAGCAAAAAAGCAGGAAAAGAGGAAGGGAGGGAGGGAGGGAGGGAGGAAGGAAGGAAGGAAGGAATGAAGGAAGGAAGGAAGGAATGAAGGAAGGAAAGAAGGAAGGCCTGCTGGCTGGCTAATTAATTGTCCCTGAGGAAACACATATAAACAGATTCTCCATCACTCTCAGTGGTCAAGATAAGTTACCTACCTTGGGCTGACTTATAATAATCCAATCTATTCATCTTTCCAATTATGAACAACTTCACAATATCTTTCTCATAATTTTTTTCATACACCTTTAGCTTATCCATGTTTAATATTATATTGCAGAAGAATGAGAAACCAGGGCTGTTCTCATCTCATTGGTGTGCCCTTGGCTTTCTCGCAATAAAATGTTTGCAGGGTTTGTATGCTCGCTCTTTAAAAGTTGAAAAGAGAAATTCTTGAGAAAACAAGTAACCAACACGCAACCCTAACAGAGTCTGGGGCTGACATTTGCAGAAGGTCTTGCTCCCTATTTGACTTCCCAAACTTTGTAAGAGAAGCAGGTATGTAAACCAAGGAAGTTTTACTTCCTTATGATGATCAAATAGAGGCAGACTCCATTGGCAAAGAGAGCCCTGCCAAGGTCTTTGCCTCTTTTGAAGGACCTAGAATATCTTATGATATCAAACATCTGTTGCTTTGTATTTATAAAGATGATGACAATGACCTCTGAGACAGTGCCCTTGGGTGCTGTGGGTAGAATTTTCTCTGATGAGTTTACTGAGACCCGTTGATGCCAACAGAACCCATTTAATAGCTGAGGGAATAAATAAGGCAGGGTCTCCTGGCCTCTCCAGGGAGTGACTGTGCCCTCATGCTACGACAGCCCCATCCACACATCAGTTTCTCACCAGTGAGAAGCTAAGATCGTTGGCCTTATCAGTCCTTCTAACTGATAATATCTACTGGCAGGAGATTTTAAACACAGTCATTCAGGATGCCACTTCCTCTGACTTCTCTGGCCTGCTCCTCCCTGTTCTTTATTTTTAGATTAGCAGAAAATGTCAGGATGGCCAGGTATCAGTGACAGGAAGTTTGGGACTACAAAATAATTCCCAAGGTATGTGTAACTCTGAACTCCTCACAAGCTCTGCTTTCATGAGCCTTAACAGGACGGGTGAACAGCTAATCCCTTGATACGGTGAAATCTATTTCTGATGCTAGGGGAGCCCAGGGGCCAAGGAGAGGTCACAGTGCTCACCCTGACCCACGCACCGTTTTCCACCTTGCAGATCGTTCCTAGCTATCACCAGACAAGCTTCCCACCATGATAAGCGTCCTACACATAGGGAATTTCTCAACAAGACATAATTTTTCCCGCAGATTCTTGGATTCTGCTGGCCCCAGGTTCTTGTTTGTCACCTGTGAGATCCATGAAGATACTAATACAGTGGGACTCCCCAGAGGGACATGGACAAGGCTCTATACCCTTTTCCATTCCCCAATCTCCCATAATTTTCAGAACAACCCAAATTGCAAATAATCTGTCTTATGGTCTCCTTTCCATCTTTTTATCTCCATAAATTGCCAAAGTGACTTAGACCTGTGTTATCCAATGTAATAGCCATCAGCCACATGTGGTATGACATGCTTGAAATGGGGCTTGTCTTAATTAAGATGTCAAGTGAGCTGTAAGTATAAAATATACAATACATTTCAAAAATGTGATAGAAAAAAATTTAATGTCTCAATAATTGTTCTATTAATTCCATGTGATGATAATATTCAAGGCTTATTGGGTTAATGAAAATATATTATTAAAATTAATTTCAGGCCGGGTGTGGTGGCTCACACCTGTAATCCCAGCACTTTAGGAGGCTGAGGCGGGTGGATCACCTGAGGTCAGGAGTTTGAGACCAGCCTGGCCAATGTGGTGAAACCCCGTCTCTACTAAAAGTATGAAAATTAGCTGGGCATGGTGGCAGGCACCAGTAGTCCCAGCTACTCGGGAGGCTGAGGCAGGAGAACCACTTGAACCCAGGAGTCAGAGCTTGCAGTGAGCTGAGATCATGCCACGGCACTCCAACCTGGGCAACGGAGTGAGACTCCATCTCAAAAAAATAAAAAATTTAAAAATTTTAACTTCATCTGTTTTGTTTTTGTTTTGTTTTGTTTTGTTTTTTACTTTTTTACGTGGCTATTAGAAAATGTTAAGTTACATTTACTGGTGTAGCTTACTCTGTATTTCTGTTGGATAGCACTGGCCTAGACAATCCAATATCTCAGAGTCCAAATGACTGATGCATGTACTTGGAAGGGGCCCAAATTTCTTTGTCCACCCATGTGCTTGGAGTTGTAGTTCAGGAAAGAGGCCCTATGTCCATACCTTCCACCACCTCCTCTTCACCCCACACCTGAAACAAAAGACCTCAGAGAGTAAGGCTGTGAGAAATGCTATCATCACTTCCATGGATTTGTAATTCCTGTCTCCTGCCTTCAGAACAGAAGTCTCGCTTTGCCTTAATTACCATCAAGAAAGGGTTTATGCCTCAATAACCAAGAAAGGGTTTGAACAATGGTAGCCCTGGTTTCCCAAATTTAAATGAAGTCACTACCGATTGTAAATATGCTCAGGTCGTTGCCTGACATAGAAGCTCCAGAGAGTGAAAGTGAATCTCGACTCTCTTTTGAATCCCCAGGTAGAGAAACGTGGTCAAAGTCTTTACCCTCATTGCCTTTTTAAGACTTAGAAAAGGAGCTGCTCTACTCTCCCTTGCTACTTTGTGTATTTGCCAAGGGATTACATTGTCAAATTAGGGACCACGTGCTTCACTAATAATGTTTTAAAGGCTGGTCTTTGTAAAAAGCATCTTTGCAAAACCTAGTTATGGAAAAACCAAGGACAACCAGAACTGCATGGAAGGAGGGGGCCTGTACACGTATCCCGGAGAATAAAAAAGCTAGGAGTCAGTCAGCAGTATTGGGGGTAGGGGATAGTGAAGTACAAATTGTGCCAGCCAACATGTGATTGCTTTTTTCTTCCCCCCCCCTTTTTTTTTCCTGACAGAAGAAAATTAGTGCTTCAAAGGAATAGAAGTAGATGGAATATTTTCTTGAATTTTAGAGAAGCATTTGACAAATGTCATATGAATCTTATTGAGGGTGTTCACTGAAATTTGCTCAGAGAGTGGGAGGTCGGCACAGTCTGGGAGCATGAAGTGCTGCTGCCCAGGGAAGCAGTGCAGGCTGGACAGGCCTCGGGGACAGAGGCCTCCCTGGGGTCCGCACATCTCACCCGTGCACCCATGGGGGTGCCTCTCCAAGACCTTAAACTCTTAATCTATCTTAAACTAAAAAATAAATTGGCCAGGCATGGTGGCTCACGCCTGTAATCTCAGCACTTTGGGAGGCCAAGTTGGGCAGATCATCTGAGGCCAGGAGTTTGAGACCAGCCTGGCCAACATGGTGAAACACTGTCTCTACTAAAAATACAAAAAATAAGCCAGACGTGGTGGCGGGCGCCTGTAATCCCAGCTACTCATGAGGCTGAAGTGGAAGAATCTCTGGAACCCGGGAGGTGAAGGTTGCAGTGAGCCAAGATTGTGCCACTGCACTCCAGCTTGAGTGACAGAGTGAGACTCTATCTCAAAAAAAAAAAAAGCTAAAGTTTAAATTTTAAACTCTCAAAACATCATTTTAGCAAAGAATGTTTGCCAATCACAAAACCCATCTTCTCCTCTTGCCCTGCCATCTTGCAGATGTGGACTGCTGGACTCCTGTGCCAGGTGCACCTCACCACACAGAGTTCATGCTCAAAAAGCTTCTTCATAGAACTATACCTCTTGATGCTTAAAAACACACACAGAGGCCAGGCTCAGTGGCTCACATTTATAGTCCCCGTACTTTGGGAGACCGAGGCGGGCAGATCACCTGAGGTTCGAGACCAGCCTGGCCAACGTGGTAAAGCCCCTTCTCTACTAAAAACACAAAAATTAGCCGGGTGTGGTGGTGGGCACCTGCAATCCCAGCTACTCAGGAGGCTGAGCCAGAAGAATTGCCTGAACCTGGGAGGCAGAGGTTGCAGTGAGACGAGATCATGCCATTGCACTCCAGCCTGGGCGACAAGAGCAAAACTCCATCTCAAAAAAAAAAAAAAAAATTAAAAAAAAACACACACAGAAATTTTCATATAAGAAATAGAACTAATATGCATTTGATGAAAATTCACTGCAAGGAATTTCAGGTGTCTTGTAGCCATGTATTCCAGTAAATGGATTTCTATATTTTTCGTTGCAAAACAAATCTAGTCAGCTCCCTGGTTTCTGTGTCACCCCCCATCTCCTGCTCAATTAGCCTGTTTATTTCTGAAGCCCAGCACCTGCACCCAAAGTACCAGTATGGGGCCTGAGCGGTGAAGGGGCATTACACATTCTTCTGCTGGAAAATGAGACCATTGTCGAGGGTGGAACACCGAGTTTGAGGAGGAAAGACGCGTTCCGTTTCAGGTTTGAGGCTTAGGGTTGGCTCTAGAGATTGACACTTTGGAGCTATCATCATTCAGATGCTGGTAACAGCCACGAGAACTCACGAGATGGCCACGGTGTGGAGTGGGGGCTCCACACCCAGGGTTAGGGAGTCGTGGTCAGAGGATGGAGAGCCCAGGAGCACAGTGCATGACAGCCATCCTAACCGTGAGTGCTGGAGTGCAGGGGGCCGCTAGTGTGGCAAAGGATGTGCTAATAGGAAGGCAGTGTCCACATGTTGTAGTCATGACTCTTATTGACCTTGGAGGGAGTCCTTCGAGTGAAGTGATCAAGAAGCAGAAGCCAGAGTTTAATTTTCTTTTATTATCTACTAAGCATGTTATCCAATGCCACTAATTATTTCTATTGGTGTGGATGGTTAAGACTTAATATCTAATAGCATCTACCAATATCAGGTTTCTGGTTTTGACAATATCCTATAGTTATATAAAATGTTATCATTGGGGGAAGCTGAGTGAAAGGGACCTAGGAACTCTATGCTATTTTTGCGACTGAATTGTGAGTCAAAATATTCCACAATAAAAACTATTTTAAAAAGAACTAATATGGAAAGTCATTTCCAGAGATTCATGCTCAGCCCCAGACACAGGCTCCTGATCTCTAACTGCTCACAGACTCTCAGTATCCCCAAAGGGCAAAGGCTTTCCCCTTCACTCACCCCTGAACTATCTGTTCTCGGCAGGCCCGGGCTAGAGTGAAACAGCAAGGACTCCAGAGTCAACTGGCATAGGGTGTAAGAGTATTGGTGGTGCTAGCTCATCCCCTTGGAGGCGGTGTTGAGCCTCTGTTGGCTCCGCGGATGTGACCTGGAGCCCCACCATGCGATAGATAGAGTCCCAGGGTTGGCATGACTCAGCGAGGGCATGCATGCGTCCCTTCCCTCCACACTGCACTGTCATGACCACTCACCAAGGATCCGCTTTGTCTCTTTCACTTTCAGGACGCTTCCATTGCACACAGATTCCATGTGATGAGAGAGAAACATCCTGAAAAATTCAACAGCAGGTAAGCTGCAGGCCTGGCTGCACTGCCACCCACCCAGTGTGGCCCTGGCGGAACAGAGGCCTTTCACCTGCTCTCTGGAAATGTTCCCAGCCAGGGCCGCCAGGGACTTGGCCTTCCTGCCACTTGCCGGAAGGAGGGTTTCCATTTCCAAGAAAAAAAAATGTCAGAAACTTGGCGCAGGCTAACTGCCTGTCCTCTCCCAAAGGATCTGTGCAGAGGGAAGGGCTGGGGGGCAGGAGGTGGGTATGAAGGGCCTGCTTTTGCAGGGGAGGAGGTGGGAGGGCGTCTGCCCTTGTCTAACTGGAACTCCCATCCTGAGTCTTTGCTGCTTCGTAGTACAGCGCCTCCAACCCCAGCCCCTCATGATTCTTTTGGGGAAGAGCAGGGAGGCTGGAAGAGACCCTAGCTTCTGTCAGTCTCAAATGGGAGGAGGTGGCAGCTCCGGGGCTTGGACCAGGAGGACCAGAAGGGCGTCTCATTTGCCTCCCCCGACAGCAGAGGGCAGCAGCAGAGAGGTACCTGCAAAGGCTGGCGACCCGGAACCCACTAAGTTCCAGCCTCAGCCTGGGCACTCTGTGAAGTCACCAAGTTAGGTTCAAAAATGAAAGGAAAGAGGAAACCAGATCATTTGCAAGCGAAAACAAACCCTTCTTCCTTGTAGGAGGAAATTTGTCAGAACTCAGTTGTGACTGACATATAGCTACCCCTTTCTCCCTCCTTTCTTCTTTGTCTGTTTCTTCTCATTAGTTAATTTTCATTCTTTCTTTCTTTTTCTTTGTTGTACCATTTCAAGATGACCACTATTTCAGACACTGTTCCCACCCCAACCCTAGGTAGGTTGGGAGGAGGATGGATAATGATTTGGACTTTGTCTTTGAACCTGAAGGTGTTGACTTTTATTTAGCCCACAGAATTGTCTTTTTATTTATTTATTTATTTATTTATTTATTTATTTTTGAGATGGAATCTCACTCTGTCACCCAGGCCAGAGTGCAGTGGCGTGATCTTGTCTCACTGCAACCTCCTCCCAGGTTCAAGCGATCCTCCTGCCTCAGCCTCCTGAGTAGCTTGGACTACAGGCGTGCACCATCATGCCTGGCTAACTTTTGTATTTTTAGTAGAGATGGGGTTTCACTATGTTGGCCAGGCTGGTCTCGAACTCCTGACGTCAAGTGACCCGTCCTCCTCGGCCTCCCAGAGTGCTGGGATTGCAAGCAAGAATTGTCTTTAAAAGAGAGGTTAGAGTGTTCACTGAAGACATTCATTTAAAGCCCAGTACCCATCATTTTCGGCACTTGCCATTTTCATTCCTACTCTTTGTCCTAACCCCACAGCCTGAGAGGTCAACCAAAAAGAAGGAGGTCTTTATAGAGGTCAGAAACTGAACACTATAGCTTCAGGAAGAGCGATCTGTGGGATCTGATGGCAGCTGAACGAACCTTTTAGGAAGTGCATCCTGCCACAGCATCTTCTTGCTCTCACACACACAGACTATACACACTCACTGCACACTAGGAACACGTGTACTTCCAGCCCCTGATACTGTAGTCACTAACTTACAGTTCAGGTGATCTCCTCTAACAGTCTTTTGCACTCCCAGATACACACAAACCACTTTTTTAAAAAGTACTCCACTTCAACCTATTCCTCAGACTTTTAAGGTCCTCTTTTCACACAAGTATCTTTTTTTATTTTTTTTCATGGAGTCTCGCTCTGTTGCTCAGCCTGGAGTGCAGTGGCGCAATCTCAGCTCACTGCGACCTCCACCTCCTGGGTTCAAGCGATTCTTCCATCTCAGCCTCCCAAGTAGCTGGGATTACAGGCACCCACTACCACACCCGGCTGATTTTTGTATTTTTAGTAGACACAGTGTTTCACCATGTTGGCCAGGCTGGTCTCGAACTCCTGACCTCAAGTGATCCGCCCACCTCAGGCTCCCAAAGTGCTGGGATTACAGACTTGAGGCACTGCACCTGGCCTCACACAAGTATCCTCATACGTACTCATGCACATGTGCCATATGCTTGTGAAAGCCACGGGCTCTGTTCATTCATTCATCCATTCATTCAACAGATCTTTTGAAAACATAATTCACACCAGACACTGTTCTACAGGCATTTTGGACAGACCCATTTAGGGGACTCACAGCCTGGTGCTGGAAACAGGCTGGAAAGCAGATGTGCAGAGTTGTTTGTGTTAAGTGATGTGACTGGAGGTGACGTATGGAAGCAAAAACCAAGGACATGAAATGTGGCATGGAGGGTTTTCCAATGACAGAGATGCCTGAACAAAGACACAGAAAAAGAGGAGGGCAACACAGGGGGAAGGAAGCAAATGTACGAAAAGATATGAAGGAGTGAGAGGGTACAGTATACTTCTGGAAGAGCAAGATGTTCAGTGTGATCAGTTGTATGGTCTCGGCAGAGGAAAGAAACCAAACCTCTGTAATTCCCAGAAAGCAAGGAAGCAGAGGGAGGGAGAAATTTCTCCATATGCCAAAAATCAATAGGCAGGCCAACATATGACATAAATAGAGCAATCATCCATCACCCACATGATTAAGTACAATTAGAAAGACACATCCGTCAGGAAAAAAAAAAAAAAAAAAAAAGATTGTAGTGTGCATTTTAATGCAAAGTATGAACACATTCACTGTGATCTGTAGAACTGTTTTTCCTTCTCCCTTCCGAGATCCCATAAACAATACTACTCTTTGAGGGTAGGTTCTCACCTCACTCTTCACCTTACTGACATCAAGGTAGCATGGATGACATGGTGACAGGCACACGGATTTGCACGTAAACCTGAGTGCTCGCCTAACAAACAAAGACAGAAGGGCTGAGGTAGCACCTATTTCACAAGGTCACCGAACGCTTCCTATGAAGAACTTTGCATACATACTGCTTCTACCCTGCCTATTCGCCCATATCTAAAATACCCAGGAGTGCCCAATTTGTCCACTGAGAGGCAGGCAAGCAGCCATTTTCTTCAGGCTTCCTTATTTAGCATTGGAGATGGTTTTAAATAGGCAGGTGGTTGTTGCCATGGTTACCCCATTACACCAGCGGCTAAACTTAGGAAGGGCCGCAAGGGATAGGAAGAAAGCTTGATACCCAGGATTTGGAAATGTAAACGGTATTATCAAACAAGGCTTATTTTACTCAGCTGAACTTAGGTTCTCCAAAGAGTAGTTACTGCTTGGCTGGAAGCCTTTACCATTACTGCCCAGGCTTGGACTCTCAGGGATAATCTTGAGGTTAAATCTTGGGAGTTGTCATTGCTGTGTTTTGTTCTGTTTTGTTTTGTTTTCAGCAAGGGAGAGTGACTAGTCAGGGCTAGAACACTTACCAGGAAACCGGAATCATTCACATTGCTGATTCCCTTTTCTTGGCTATTCTAACAAGAATTCTTAACCTGGGAACCAAGGGCTTCAGGGGTTTTGAGAACACCTTGAAATTGTTCTAAGGTATTGAATGTATTTTTCTGCAGAGAATGTCCATAACTATCAGAAGATTCTTAAAGGAACCTATACTCCCAAAATGTTTAAAAGTCACAGGTCTGAGGCCTCTTTGAATCCTAAGAGGCATCAAATTATGACTCAAATGTTGGGGTTTCAGGGAATTCTTCCTCCATGGCCTCTCTAGATGGGTTGTTGCCAGGGAAGATAGTTGGTTCCAGAAAACCAAGTTATGTTCCCTGATGGAATAGTTTCGTTAATGGAGCAAGAACCAGAACCGAGGAGGCAGGAATATGAGCCATGTGTGATGGGCAAAAAAGAAAAGGCCTTTAAGGGCAGAGATGGGGTTATTTTTGGCCCTGTCTACCTCCTAGTTATTGATAGGCTGATTATTAATTGCTAATTGAGGAATGTTAGGGAGATTATTGTCTCACTGTTGGCATAAAGAACAAAAGAGAAATTTGATTCAACTGAGATTCTAAAGTGTTTGAAAGTGATCTGGAATAAAGGGCACATAAGACGCGGCCCCTGCCTTCAAGGAAATCATCGTCTAGCAAAAGAAAAGGAAAAATAATGCTCAAGTATTTTTTACAAAATTATTTTAACATACAAGGTGGTTACATTTCATAGGTGATATAGTATACAGGAAGTTGTATAATATATAAGAACTTATTAATGGTCATCTCCCAAACATCATTTGCAAATGGATTGTTTTCTTTTTGGGGGTGTTTTTTTGGTCATGGTTTTTTTTTTTTTTTTAGAAAGAGTCATTCTGTTGCCCGGGCTGGAGTGCAGTGGTGTGATCTCGGCTCACTGCAACCTTTGCCTCTCAGGTTCAGGTGATTTTCCTACCACAGCCTCCTGAGTAGGTGAGATTAAAGGCACGCACCACCAAGCCTGGCTTTTATTCGTATTTTTAGTAGAGATGGTGTTTCACCATGTTAGCAAGCCTGGTCTTGAACTCCTGACCTCAAGTGATTTGCCTGCCTTGGCCTCCCAAAGTGCTGGGATTACAGGCATGAGCCACCACTCCTGGCCAAATTGGTTGTTTTAGGTGTAGCAATAGTGTTAAAGGGGAACCTAACTAAGAACTGTTATCATTTTTTTAGCTCCTCCTAGCAATATTGTTAAAGGGAAAGCTAAGAACTGTTAACATTTTTTTAGCTCCTCCTAGATGCCAAGTGGTGAACTAAGGTCTTTAAATACATTAAATTATTTAAATCACAAAACAACCTTATAAGATAAATATTAGCATTCCCATTTACAGATAAAGGAACTGACGCTGGAAGAAACCAAGTCAACTAACAAAAGTCATGTATTTTTTAGGTAGTGGGGCTAATTTAATTTCTGACCTAGCTCTTCACTCCAGAGTTCAAACTCTGTTTGCTGCAACTGCTGTCTCCCATGGATTTCATTGAGCAAGCACTGATGTATACCAGACACTCTGATAAGTACTTTATACATCATCCCACTCATTGCTCACAATAACATGCAAGGGTAAGTGCTACTGTCCCCATTTTAGAAATGAAGGAACTGAGGCTAAGGAGGATGGAGCTATCATTGGCATCATCTGCCTTTATGGATTGTCTCTGTGGGAAAATGCCTGCTGAGTTCCAAAGGGGAGGAGAACAGGTACACCATCCAGTCACACCTTGTATGGTGTGAGTATTCTCCCTGTTTCCATGTCCACAGCAAGGAGCAGGACTGGCTGGATGATCTGTGTGGCCCAGTGCAAAATTAAAAATGTGAGGCCCCTTCCTCAAAAATGGGACAGCAAAACATTAAACTAAGCACTGAGCCCTCTTAAGTGTGGGGCCCTGGGGTCCACATCTCACACCTATGAGGTGGCCCTGGCAAGGAGAGAGGAATTAATAAAAAGAAGACACATTTGCCAGTAGTCACAGAGTAGGGTGTTTGCAATAAAGTAAAAAGAGTGGAGGAAAGAGGGTTTCAACTTAGGGAGAAGGAGAGGGACTCTCAGTCCCACAAACAGGCAGCAATCAGTACTAGCAGAGGAGCCAAGAATCCTGTCAAAGTCTTCCAGATAGCCAAAAACCAGCCCACCATGAAGTTTCCAGATTAAGTCTCCATGAAGGGTTTTGCATATGAAATCTATACATAAAAGCCACCTAATTCTAATGTCACTGTCAGTGAGTGTCTAGAAAGAGAAGTCTAACTGTGGAATGTTTTCATTGTTGGTTAGAAACTCAGAGTACTTGAGGAATGTGTTATTCTAAACCTGTTGAGTGTATCCACTTGACTATGTATCTCAGCAGTTGAGGCTGAAGCAAGTTATTTCCTGTTAGGCCCTTCAAAGGGACCGAAGCAGTGCTTCATTCCTACTAGAAGCTGACCACCTTTCTCAAAAGCCCTTGACTAATTAACAGGTTCTGAAATATTAGCTTTCTTGGAGCAGGTCCCATGGAGTCACTGATGAGGGGCTCCCCAGAAGCCCTAATGTAGCTTGAGTTTTTAAGAGGTTGGAAATATACCTTGTAGATAACTAAGCACTTAGTAACTATTTATAGAAGAAGGCAGCAGGGTATAGAGTAAGTTGGCATCAAAACTTGGCTTTGCCACTTATTAGCTATGTGACCTTGGGCAAGTTAATTTTCTTAATCCTTTGCTGCCTCTTTTGAAAATCTTGCAATGTTGCTATAAGTATTTAGTGACATAATACCTAAGTTCATAGTACACAGTAGGTTCGCAATAAACATTTGTTGTTGAATATCATTGAATAACAAGCATTGCCTTACATTGACGATAAAGTATTGACAATAAAAGGGTTGTTTTTAATGGAGTGACAAATGGGATTCAGTTGTCATAGAATCAATGCTCCATTGACATGGCCTTTAACCTGAAAAGTTGGAGGACAACTAAAAGTTGGAGGAGACCCCAGCAGTGATGCACTGAATCTGCCCAAATCCTTCTCCTGGGGTGGGAATATGGCACCACTTTGGTTGGTTTGGATTCTACAGGACAGAAGCTCTAGAGGAAATCCCCTTCACTGGCTCCATGGAAGTCCGAGAGGCAGAGGTTGGGGATCTGGACACTAGAGATTCGAAGTCCAGTGCCAAGTCCAGGCTAGCAGGATCAAGGGAGGGGGGTCACAGACCCCAGGTGAAATGGTCTCAGGAGGAACAGGACAGGAGCGAGTAAAGGAGGGTGGCGGGACAGATTCCATGTGCTCCCTGGGTGCTTCTGGCTTTACTAGCAGGGGTCATGGACTGCATGGCAGGTAGGCAAGTGGCCCTGTGGTCAGATGCTGGGGATGTGACTAACCCTCCCTCACGGATACTGCTTTCCCCTCACCCACCAAGTACCTCTCCCCAACCCTGACCTCAGATAAAGACAGAGATGTTCTGTGGGGAACAAAATAGAAACTGACAAAGCTCAAGTCACACAGTTCTGAAAATGAAAGGAAGGGCTTCCTCTCTTGAATACCTGCGGTATGCTCTGCCGTCACAAGCATAAAATATATCATGATTTACATAAGATTTTCTTCTTATATCTAAAAATGAAACCCTTCTAAGTTATTCTTTCCTGGCGCCCTGTGAGGTAGCCCACTATTACAACCCAGATGTGTGACTTTCTCAAGGCATAAAGGTTCAACAGCAGCAAATATAGCAAAGTTAAAAATCCTTGCCATCAAAGTCTTCATTCTGTGCCCTGAATTGGGCTTTGCCTCTCTTCATCTAATATTTGGCACCTCAAAAGAGACCTGCTGTAGGTAGCCAGAGGTCCAGACTGTCTGCACCTGCTTCCCGCAATATAGCAAACTATTTTTCTTAAATATCTGGGATTCAGAAAAGCCCCAAATGAAATTAATTGTGGCATTTTCTATGTTTTTTCTTATTCCTGTAGGTATTTATAAAGAAATGCAAACCTTATGTTTTGTGCTCAAGAACCTTTGATTTTCAAGTCAATTCTGACTTGAGCAACTGACTCAATTACTTGAATGTTTATATACTAAGCCACAAAAATGTTTTGTCTCCCACCCTCCCCACCTCTCTTTGGGAGAGATGCAGAGAGTAAAATGAATGAAATATGGGTTCATGTTTTTTTCATCAGGTGCTCATCATTACACAACTGCAGAAGTCCAGGGTCTTTTGTTGTTGTTGTTGTTGGATTGTTTATAGTTAACTCTTTGATTATTCGCAGAAACAAGGGAGCAACCACGTGGATCATCTAAAGTGGTGGATGATCAAAGATTTTGGGAGTCTGTTATTAATATTTGTATGCAGTTCTCTCTGCCCTAACATTCACAGTATTTTAAATAATATGATGAAATCACATTGACTCTTAACAATCCTTTCATTTTCCTCCTGGGTCCCTAGTCTGCGTGGGAACAGACAGCACAACCTCTCAGACTGTTACACAGCAGCAGCCTGTGGCGTCTCAAGCCTCCCTACAAGGTTACCCACTGGCCAGAACCGTTTCTTTCTGTAGCTTAATGGGCTTTTTCTTCTAGCCCCTGCCAGGCTAGAACAGGAAAGGTCTTATTCATGTCAACAAAGAGTAGAATCAGTTTGTGATCATATCAGAAGGAACTTGAAAGCACGCTATGTTTTCAAGACTATAGGCCAGATAATCCCAAAGTTATCAGTATTTACTGACTGATTGATTTCTAGAAATATTTCCATCAAAGAGCTCAAGATGTAATATGTAATCGGTTCACAAGAGTTGAGGTTAGCACGATAACCTTATGGAAGAAAATCAAAGCACACAAATTCAAAGTAAGGTAGGAACTGGCTGGATCCTAACGTGAGTGTTGACAGTCTGGATGCTTTCCAGAAGGGAGAGGTTGAGAAGGTGCTGGAACTTTAGATGTCTTCGAACAAAAGGCTGAATCTGGAATTGTTTCACCCAAAGAAGAGAAGCCTTAGACAGAAGTGATTATTGGCCTCAAATATTTAAAAGGCTTTTCGTATAAAGCAGGAATGTGTTATTTTGCACAATAAATCAATGAAAAGGTGACTGGAATGCAAGACTGGGTTAAGCCCCAAATAGGACATCAATTCTACCAGTCAGAGCCATCCTCAAGTGCAGTGAGCTATTGGAGAAGGTGATGAGTTTTCATATTTTATGTTCAAGCCCATGCTGGCAATGATTTTGGAAGCAAGTGCCCAGTAGGAAAGGTCCATTGTCAGACAACCTGAATTCAAATCCTGGAGTTCTCATTAACCACTATGTGCGACCTTGACCAAGTTACTCTCCCTAAACCTCAGTCTGCTCACCTGTAAAACTGGGGTATAATATTATGTGAGTTTCCTGTTGTTGCTGTCATGAACTGCCACAAACTTAGTGGCTTAAAACAACACTACTGGCTGCACGTGGTGGCTCACGCCTGTAATCCCAGCACTTTGGGAGGCCGAGGCAGGCGGATCACAAGGTCAGGAGATCGAGACCATCCTGGCTAACACGGTGAAACCCCGTCTCTACTAAAAATACAAAAACAAAATTAGCTGGGCATGGTGGCGGGGGCCTGTAGTCCCAGCTACTCGGGAGGCTGAGGCAGGAGAATGGCATGAACCCAGGAGGCAGAGCTTGCAGTGAGCCAAGATTGCACCACTGTACTCCAGCCTGGGTGACAAAAACAACAACAACAACAACAAAAACAGCACTACTGTATTACAGTTCTGGAGGTTGGAAGTCTGAAATAGGTGTCACCAGGCTAAAATCAAGGTGCCATCAGGGCAACATTCCTTTCTGGAGGGTCTGGGGGAAAAGCTGTTTCCTTGCCTTTTCCAGGCATCACCACTCTTTGGCTCCTGGCCCCCTTGCACTGTTGAAGCCAGCAGTGGCCAGTCGAGTCCTTCTCATACGGCATCCCTCTGACATTCTTTCTCCTGCCTCCCTCTTCCACTTATGAGAACCCTGATTGCACTGAACCCACCCAGATAATTCAGGATCCTCTCCCCATCTCAAGGTCAGTTGACTGGCAACTTAAACTCTATCTGCAACCTTAATTCCCCCTTTGCCCCTTTGCCATGTAACCTAACATACTCACAGGCTCTGGGGATCAGAACGTGGACATCTTCAGGGCATTGTTCCGCCTACTAACCTCATAGGCTTATTTCGAGGATCTAGTGGAACAATGCATTTAAAGTGTTTATTACAGAGTCGGGCACATCAGTGGTAGCTATTATGATTGTTATTAATATTACAAAGACAGATCCTACATCAGATAATAATCATGTTAGATGATTCAGAATCCCTTAAAACTCTGAATTTTGGTGATTCTCTAATATAGGCAGATAAATATCCATTTAATATTAAATAGGGTGTGAGTCATCAATGTAGAAACATGGAATTATTTTTCTCATCATTTATCTTGATTAAAAGTTTTTCTATAAAATATCAATACATTTATTTTTATGTAATTTAATAATACATCATACAGTGTTATTATATAGCACATTGCAATATCATTATAAATAATTTGGAAAGTTCAGAAAAGTTAAAGTAAGAAAAAAAACCAATCACTCATAGTCCCATCGTGGAGAAACACAATATTGCCATTTTGGTGCATTACAGCAGTTAACTTGATAGATATACCTTAAAATATTTGTGATAATGTGTTTTTATAAAGCTATACATACCATTTTTAAAATAATTTTTCTTTATATAAGTCATTCAGGCTCATTGTAAAAGAAATCATATTTTGCATCCCCTCCTCCAAGAAATAAACACTCAGCACTATAACATATTTTCTTTCAGCATTTTAATTGCACAATTTTATTGACTTGAGATCATGCTGTAGACACTAGTTTAAAACATTATTAACATAGTAGCATTTATAGGTTATGAAGGGAAGATGATAGAAAGGAGCTGAATGGAGTGAGTTCATCTGCTGTAGGAGTTTTATTGCCTTTTCCAATTAAAAAGTCCCAATGCTTTTGTTCAGTCATTGAGTGTTTTAAAGATACCATTACCCAAGTCCCTTCACAATTGAAATAACTATTTCATATGTTATGCAGCTCTACTATTGGCAGGGTAAATGAAAACTATTTTATCCTTTCAACATGATTCTGGGTCCTGTCCATAGTTTTGCTGTATCTCAATAGAACCAGTTTGTGTTTTATTTGACCACCAGAGATAGCAAGAGTTGCCGTCTGAACTATGCAGTAGTATCATTTTTGTTTTTATTTTTGTTTTTTTGAAACGGAGTCTCTCTCTGTCACCCAGGCTGGAGTCAGTGGCACAATCTCGGCTCACTGACATGGCCACCTTCAGGGTTCAAGCAATTCTCCTTCCTCAGCCTCCTGAGTAGCTGGGATTACAGGTGCGCACCACCATGCCCAGCTAATTTTTTTGTATTTTTAGTAGAGAGCAGGTTTCACCATGTTGGCCAGGCTGGTCTGAAACTCCTGACCTCAGTTGATCCAACCACCTAGGCTTCCCAAAGTGCTGGGATTACAGGCATGAGCCACCACACCTGGCCTAGTATAGTTTTTAAAGCATGAATAACCATGAGTTCATTTATTAAAGTGTTTAGAAAGGTGGTTTTCCCAATGTAATCAGTCCTGCTCCAACCCATACCAACAATAGTAGCCATCATTTATTGAGAGCTTTCAAGAATCTCATGTACATTATTTTTAACTGGCACAACTCACCAAGTGTATTATTGATCCATCTTACAGATGAGAAAAGTGAGGCTCATAGAGATGATGCAACTTGCTCAAGACCATACTAGTTACTAGGGAAGCTACGATTCACACCTAGGCCTGTCCACTCCACATCTCCTCTTAGCCTGCTGCAATTCCCTGCCTCTCCATGTGCCCAGTTTTGTGCCCCATAACCAAAGATGCACCCAGAAAAAAACTAGAAAAGAGCCATAGATATGATTAAAGGGCCCATGAGAAAACCACAAGTTACCCAAAATCACTTTTCCTGGAGAGAAACAGAGAATGTACTGGGAATGGGCCTCAAGTGTGTGAAGGATTCACAACAGGAAATAGTGACTGCACCTCCTTACTCTTCATCTCAGTTCAGGAAAGAATGAGAGAGGGAAAAAAATGTGCTCTAAAAGTAAAGAATTCTCTTTTGGATGGGATCAGGAATCTTCTGGCCTGGAGACATATTAAAGACTGAAATGAGTTAGTGAGAGTAGTTTTGGAATCTCTTGCAAAGGCTTCCAAAAACAGAGTTGCATTCATCCGGGATGATAAACACACCACCTTCTCTGAGCCCAGCGGTGTACTCATTGCACCCACCAGGTCCCCACCCAGATGGGAGCTTTCTGTCTCCCACTCCACAACTGACCAAGCTGCACAGTTTAATTGCACAATTTTATTTACTTGTGAGACCGCTTGCCTCCTGTGCTCCTCGCTTCCCAATTGGTCCCCAAGATGTTCCATCCTCGGGATTTCCTCAGCCACCCTCTGGCCCATCTCGATGCCCTTCCCACTCAGGCCCACCCTGCCTGCAGCTGCCCATTTGTCTCCCTGGGACACGTTTGTGGTCCTGTTGCTGCCGCACAAGCACCTACTTCCACCACCCCCATACCACGTTACATCCCATGCTTGCATTTAGCGCCCTTTATAACATTCTCCTCTTCAAACTCCAGCCTCACCTTCTTGCTTGCTTGCTCTGTTACTCTCACCTTCCCCACACGGCTGCTCTCATGCCCTCAATCCCTCAACCTAGAAGACATCTCCTCTTGTGACCTAGTCATCACTTGTTTCAAAATGCAGCACAGAATATTCTGAACGAACCTACTTGACCAACCCATTTGGTACTGCACTTTCTCTTAGACTCCATCTCCAATGTTTTGTTGTTGTTGCTTTATTGTTTGTTTGTTTTTGAGACGGAGTCTCGCTCTGTTGCCCAGGCTGGAGTGCAGTGGCGTGATCTCGGCTCACTGCAGCCTCCACCTCCTGGGTTCAAGCAATGCTCCTGCCTCAGCCTCTCAAGTAGCTGGGACAACAGGCGCCCACCACCACACCCGGTTAATTTTTTTATTTTTAGTAGAGACGGGATTTCACCATGTTGGCCAGAATGGTCTTGATCTCCTGACCTCGTGATCCGCCTGCCTCGGCCTCCCAAAGTGCTGGGATTACAGGCGTGAGCCACTGTGCCCAGCCCATATCCAATGTTTTTGACACATTCTGTCCCACTTTGCTGCACCCTCTTTGTCTTCTATAATTCATTGTTTGGGATGCTAAACTACTGTTATGTCTCCAGCTTGTTCATAAGCTTTCTCACTCGGAGAGGAGTCTGACTCTCTTCAGGATCCACTGAACTAAATCCCAAAGGGTGATGCTAAGCATGTTTCTTCATTCAGCCAAAATGAGTTGAGCATCTATTTGTGTTAGCATCATGCTAGATCTGAGAGGAACGATGGAGCACCACAGCCCCTGCTTTTCAGGAGTTCGTGAGTATAGCTAGGAAGGTGAGCACATGCAGAAGTTAATACCAACAATATCAGTGTCCTGGGCTGCCATAACAAAGCACCACAACTGAGTGGTTTAGAACAGCAGGAATGTATTCACTCATAGCTCTAAAAGCTGCATGTCTGGCCTGGTGCAGTGGCTCATGCCTGTAATCCCAGCACTTTGGGAGGCAGAGGCGGGCGGATCACTTGAGGTCAGGTGTTCAAGACCAGCCTGGCCAACATGGTGAAACCCCGTCTCTACTAAAAATACAAAAATTAGCCGGGCATGGTGGCAGGTGGGCACCTGTAATCCCAGCTACTTGGGAGGCTGAGGCATGAGAATCACTTGAACCCGGGAGGCGGAGATTGCAGTGAGCTGAGATTGTGCCACTGCACTCCAGCCTGGGTGACAGAATGAGACTCCGTCTAAAAAAAAAAATGCTACAAGTCTGAAAGATGTCAGCAGGGTTGATTCCTTCCCCAGGCTCTGAGAGAGAATGATTTTCTGTGCCTCTCTCCTTGCTTCCAGAGGTTGCCGCCAGTCTGACATCCTTAGCTTGTAGATGTATCAATCATGCAAATCTTTGCCTCCATCATCACACAGCCTTCTCCCTCTGTCTCTGTGTCTCTGTTCAAATTTTCTTCTTCTTATAAGGACATCAGTCACTGGATTGGACCACCCTAATCCGGTATAATCTCGTTTTAACTTGATTACATCTGCAAAGACCCTGTTTCCAAATAAGGTCACATTCACAGGTACAGAGAGTGAGGACTTCAGCATATCATTTTTGAGGGGGGGACACAATTCAGCCCACAGCATCAGTCTTCCCCCAAACCTTCACACAAGAAGGAAATACAATGTAATATGGTAGCTTTGTTTTCACGAAGGGACGTGAACAATGAGGGTGTTGTGAGAGACTAGGATTAAACTTCAGGAGGAAGGTAATATTTGCGTGAGAGCTGGAGACAGAAATGGAAATTCGCCAAGGAGAGAAGCAACCAGGGACATGCTAGGAGGAGGGAAGCAGTGTGGGAGAAGGGCTGAAGTGTGAGAGGACACTGGACATGAGCGGAGAGGCCGGAGGTTCCCGGGTGGAGTGAAAAGGCGGGGAGAGCAGTTGCAGCAGATCTCGCTGGTCTGCACCAGAGTTTGCATCTTATCCTAGGAGTGGGTGAGTGGATAGTGAGGGTATCCATCAGTAAGTGCTTTTTGAACAGATTAATGAAGGAATGGCTTACCTTTCAAAGTATTTCTGGAGCAAAAATTTCAGGGCTCCTAGAAACACTGGGACTTTAAAATACTGAACCTTGCTGAAGTGTTAGAATAGTACAGACAGAGTGTTAGTCAGAAAGACCCAGAAAAGAGGCAATCCCTGGTGGGAGATGGAAGGAACAGGGGCATCAGGACAGAGAAGGAGCCAGCTCTGCTGCCCTGGAGGAGTCAGTACACATCAGGGCTGGAAAAACTGTGGAAACCAATAACAGAGCTTTCTTACAAACCCTGAGCTTTAAAGCATGCTATTTGGTTGTGAAGTAGAAATCCATATTGAAAAAAAGAATCCACACGTCATTCTCTCTTCCTCACCACCACAATTTCAGATGCCTTCAGGGAGAGGGCAACTTAGGTGGCTTTTAAACTTAGTTTAACATGTCTCTTTGTTTGTTTTTAGCTCCAGAAAACATAATGTCAGAGTTTATTGGCCTTCTATTGTACTTTACTAATTAAAACTTCAGAAAATTGTTGCCCTTTTGCATAAGGCTGTTTTTGGAAAATTATTGCCCTTTTGCATAAGGGTAATTTTGGTGATACAACAGAGTCCATATCTGTATTCAGGGCTGATGTGATTAGCATATTCAGTCATGCATATTTTCTTTAAACTTTTCATAATTGCATGCGTTTTGTTATGAAGAAATTGAAAAACAAGGCGAAACGGTAATAGGTGTTCTCAAAAAAGATTCAAGTGATTAATTTTAACTCCCCATTTAAATCAACATTTACTAAAAAAAAAAGTTGTAATGCACTTATTATTGGGCCAAAGGAAATTTCGAAAGCAAGCTTTCACTGTGTTTATCAGGAAATGCAGTAACTCTCTTCTGTGAAATAAATAAATTATTTCACAGAAACCCTGAACAAATGGCTTTATAACTCTGTTATGCCAGGTCATGTCACCCTCATGTGAAATACAGACACAAATTCCTGAGTTTCATTGCATTCAGCATCAAAAGAACTGAGTTTCAGCCCTTACTCTGCCTCTTACTTACTGTGTGCCATTGGGAAAGTTACTCACTTCTCTGATTCCTAATGTTCTGATGTGTAAAATGGAAATTACAACTGCCTGACAAGGTGCCTGTGAGAATTAGAGTAGATAAACCAATGGATTTGAAGTTTATCAGGTATTGGTATGATGCTATATTGATTACTACAGGGATTTGTAAGGAGAACATGCAGCAGTATATGAGAATCCATTGTAGAATCTCTAATTTAAATGCATGCTGTCATGATTCCTGTCTGTAATAGTAACTTATAGACTCCTAGCTTTGGATGGGACTTTAGATTTCAACCCCCTTCTCAGTGTAAGCATCCCCTCTATAAACGCTCCTCCGAAGGGGGTCATCAAATCTCTACTTTGAAGACTGTAGATCTCTATTATGAAGATTGTAGGAGTGTTTAAATTTGAAGGGGTTAGGAGGTGCTTACCACTTCACATTTTACTAAGAAGGCATTTTCCCAATCTTCTAATGCTCTTCAATGAAAGAGGGGCTCTTCTCACTTCAAGAATGTACTTATACCCTCAAATTACTAACACAGCAGGGACTTACGTAATTGCTGAATATTCATGTTTATTGAACCTACACTTAGATTGAAATTCTTCACTGTCTAGTAACAAGATGTTTTCTATTCTGTTAAATGGAGTGTCCCTTTAATCCTGAAAGTGGGCCGTTTTGGAGAGCATTCCAAACTGCCAATCAAGCCAAGTACCCTACCTTGCCTTTGAACTCAATAAGCTGAAAGTGGGTCTGTAATCTCCAGTTTTGGGTTACCATAGAGTAAGAGGGAGTGAGAAAGTCCTGGGTAAATGAAAACCGCAAACTGTTGATCTCAGTGAAACTTTTATTGGAGCTCTCAAGACAGAGTGTTGTAATCAGTCAGGTTCCCCCTTTCCTCTACTGTACCACCTTGCCCCTGAACTTGGGTGGGGAGAGGGGAAGTGGCTGCTCATAATCACAGTTTCTATGGGTATATGCAGGGTTGGGGTGGAGATAGCACCACAGGATGCCCTCTGATTTGAGCTGACTTTCTGATTCATGGTTTGTACTCATTTCCCCCTCTGGCCCCATCTCCACAACTGGTAAAAATTGCACTAAAGAAAAATGAAATGGTTAACAGCCTATGGGTTAGAAAAGAAGAAATTTGAAGGATTGGATAATCTATTTACTAAAGAATTTGTCCCTTAATACTCAAGACTTGGTGGTATAATCTTAAAATTCACAATAATCATGGTTTGTACAAAGTGGTGAGTTCAGGGAAAAGGTAAATGTGAGCTTAGGCTACTTTTCTAGTAGTTAGAGTCAAGTTCATTTCTCAGTGTTCCATGATTGTGGAATAGTTGGTCTATCTACCAGGTTGTGCCCTAACTTCCAAACACAGAACAACTGCAATATTATTTCCCAGAAGAGGTAGATTTGGATGATATTTTATTTCTGTGCATGTGATCTTTGCAAATGCCAATATGATTCATCTCTCACTCTGCTGTAGCTGGTCAGCCCTTGAAATCAGACATGTATTAGGACTCATGACCAAAGACACCAGCAGCTCAGACAGGAAGGAAGGATCTGAGGAAGAAAGTAGCGGAGACACTTTTGAAGCATCTTCCAGGGAAATTCCCAGGGGAAAACTACAGAGGTCTATATGAGGGGTCACAAATCCAAACACATGCAGAGGCAGGCAGTTCATGTAAATGAGAGAAGTGGGTAGATGTGAGGCTCTAGGGAGTGGTGAGAACTCTAGCCTGAGTGCTGTGTAACGGGAGCAGCCAGTTCTCAGTCGCCGTCGATCGTTGCCAGGTTGGAAAGCAATCCAGTATTAACAGATCTGATTTCTCAAGAGAAGCTGGGCTTCAGGTGTGTATGTAAAATTTTCCAATTTTAAACACCACTGTGCAAGCCAAATAAACACATTGCCAGGCCCCATAAGAGCCTTGGCCCTCCAACTTGTCACGCTGATGCCCAGGAAATATAACCTTAGGGTTGTGATGGGGGCCAATTATTTATTTTTCTTGCTTGACCTTGGTCACAAATTATTGGTGCTATAAATGTGAACTGATCTCCTGCCAAAGGAGAGAATGAATGGGCTTGAGGAGAATTTTAAAGCATTGACAAAGGGTTCCTAGATGTCATTAAAAAAAATGATTCAGGGCCAGGCGCAATGGCTCATGCGTGTAATCCCTGCACTTTGGGAAGCTGAGAGGAGAGAATTTCAGCCCAGGATTTTGGAGCTACAGGGAACTATTAATATAATCGTACCACTTGCACTCCGGCCTGGGCAATGGAGTGAGACCCTGTCTCAAAAAAAATAAGTAAATAAAATACATTAAAAAAAAGAAAGAAAGAAATGATTCAGAAAGAAAAGGGACTCAGGGGGACAAAGAGAACATAAAGAAAAGTCACTCTGATTAATAAATAGATATGGAAATAAAGAGGAAATGCCCAGTTCCTGTTTGGAGAAAAAATTAAAAGTATAGTCTCTGCACAAGGAGAATAAATTTGGACCTTCTGGAGAAGGGAGACAGAGCAGCTAACAGACTTATCATGAGGTTCAACTCCTCATGAGCCTGCAGAGGTAGCTACCCAGATTGTCTTCTTCCAGCATGTATTAAAGTATGTAGCATTGGTTAAAATGCCTTCCACAGGATGTTAAAAGGAAATTCACAAGAAGATGGGGGGGGGTGTCAATCATTGAATACACTTGGAAAATTGAGTTAAACATAATTCTTTTCTGTTTGATATTGTAGAGATTTTAATGTAGATTCTAACCTGCTGAGATCATGCAAAAGCAAGAGAAAGTATTTCATTTACCAAATTTACCTGACCACAGAATCCCCTTACCCCAGAGCCTCTTGAGACCAATATTTTACTGAATTCATTGGTGAAAGCCCCTGCATTCGAGTGCACATATTCATATAACTTACAGACTCTTTCTCCTGTCTGCCTGCGGGCATGGTGGCAAATGACATATTTGGAAGAATCCTGGTTAGTATCTCCAGTGACCTTTGATGTCTTGGGTAGGAAGCTAAGGGACATGGGCAAAGGCAATGCTTTAGTCTCTTCCTCAGCCATGAGTCATAATTTTAGAAGAAACAGGCACATATGGGGAACACAGAGCTGCTCTGCAGCTGATCTGAGAACGACTGTTCTTCTGGACCATGGATTTTGATGCTGGAATGAGAGGACCCTGGCAAGGAATTGGGAGCTTATCACATAAACCAAGCAGAATATTTTTGGCCAGATACTTGAAGACCAAACAGAAGAGCTTTAAAATGAGATTTAAGTAGGATAAAGTAGAGTGTTCAAATTAAGCTCTAAAATCACAGCCCACAGAAGGGCAGCAGGTGCAAGCTACAAATAAGAGGCGTGGCTAAGGTGGTGCCAAGCAGCTCTCCCAAGGAACTGGCAGGGAGGACCACTGGGGCCACACCTACAGCTGGGACAAGTTTGCCAACCGCACAGTGAGAGGGGCAAACTGAATGATTCATGTTCCTTAGGGGAGAGGAGCACGACCTTAGAGATTGCAGTCAGAGACATGGTGGGGCAGGACACATAGCCGCACCAGCAGGCCAGGTGAGGATGACAAGTTCGCATAAATTGCAGTCTCCGAAATGGGCGGCAGGGATGTATACACAAGAATAAGAAGTCACAAACGTCAGAGTGGAAGCAAAGTAGAGAGCATATGGATGAGATTTTCAAAAGGATGAAATAGAAAGGATTTTGCTGGCAGGGTCTACCACAGTCTTCTCAGGCAGAGCGAGGCTCTGGCTCATGCTTTCCTATTTAAGATTTTTTAAACTGGCACAGGAAGAAGATGGAATAGGGAAGAGAAGGGGGGTATTTATCCAGGCATCTGCCCTATCGAGTGCATTTTTGACTTGCCTTGCTAACAATTTCATGATGGGAAAGGTAAGGGAAACAAGGAGGGAGCGACTTACCGTGGACTTAATTCTAGACAAGATGCCTCTAACCAGCCGATGGTGGGGAAGGTACAGGAAACGTAGGCAGAAATAACCAGACCATCCTGGAGTTTTATGATTGCAAAAGGAAAACACAGGACGCATACTTCAGTGTGTGCTCTCTGCTACCCTTTCCACTTCTGCTGCTTCTCACTCTCCCTCTGGCGTCTCCATTCCCCTCCTAAGAAGAACTCTAGCCCAGACTTCAGGGTCACCGCGAGGGATGTAGCGTAGAGGAGTCTCCAGGTTTCTTTCCCAGGAAGTTGAGGAAAGCAAAGATCCCCAATCCCAATTCAGTGGAAAAGATGTGCTCCCTGTACTTTAAGTTGGAACTCAGAATCGTGAGTCCACAAAGCCAGTTTTATATACAACAATGGAGTTCTACTGTGCCTTTATTGGAGTGTATATCATGAGACATATATAGATAGATAGATAGTATACATACACATGTGTGTGTATTCTTTTGTTTGTTTGTTTGTTTTCCTGAGACAGAGTCTCACTGTGTCACCCAGGCTGGAGTGCAGTGGCAACCTCCACCTCCCAGGTTCAAGCAATTCTCCTGCCTCAGCCTCCCAAGCAGCTCAGATTACGTGCGCCCACCACCACGCCTGGCTAATTTTTGTATTTTTAGTAGAGATGGGGTGTCACCGTATTGGCCAGGCTGGTCTTGAACTCCCAGACCTCATGATCCGCCCGCCTCAGCCTCCCAAAGTGCTGGGTTTACAGGCGTGAGCCACTGCACCCGGCCTAATTTTTGTATTTTTAGTAGAGACAGGGTGTCACCATGTTGGCCAGGCTGGTCTCAAACTCCTGACCTCGAGTGATCCGCCCGCCTCGGTCTCCCAAAGTGCTGGGATTACAGGCATGAGCCACCACGCCTGACCATGTGTGTGTATTCTTAATTAATATTCCCAGCAACCCCTGCAAGGTAGGTCATATTGTGTCAATTCAAAAATAGAGAACCTAAGAGACAGACCAAATAATTTGCCCAAGGCCACATGGCAAGTAAATGACTGAACTGTGGCTTGAACCCAGGCCTTTCTGCCTTCCCACCAGAACTCCTTCAGCTCCAGTAAGCTCTCTCTAAAACGAGACATTGTAGTTTGGGTACCTAATGGGTTAATTGGCTCTTGTGGGTTAGCCTGGGAACCCAACCTCAACATAACATTGTTTCTATGGGGAAATGTGCTCAGAGTGACAAACAACTGGCTTAACCAAGGAACTTTTGTAACCCGACCTATCCTAAAGCAGGCTCTGCCTCGTGTTCAGAAAGACTGGCTGGGGAGCGAGAGGGGAGAACAGGATCAGCCAGCCTGCATCCCCTCAGACTCTGCGATCCCGTTCCAGTCTAGCTGTAGGTTTGCCAAGGAACAACCATCTCACACATCTACAAATAGCCACCATAGTACCTACTGCAGGGGGTAGACGTGAGGATCAAAAGAGCGGGACCCTTGGGTGCATAAAGCAGCCAGTGCAGTCAGACCCACGGTCAACATTTGTGAAGTGGGAAGTGAGATTCCTCTCAACAGCTGTGGGCCAGCAGAGCTCAGCTGGCTCCCTCAGGACCCACCTGGCGTTCACAGTAGTGTGAGGGTATGGACCTGCTTCCAGGGTTTGCCTCTGCTCCTCCAGACAGTTCCACATTTTAGTCTTGGTTGATCAGGACCCAGGAAGTCACCTTCCACAGCGAGAGGCTCAGCTCCAGCAGGGCAGCCACCTTCTCTAAGCCTTCAAGGCTCAGGTTCTAACATGAGGCCTCGCTCACCTGTGTCTTCACTGTCCCCACCGCCTTCAGATACTAGTTCCTAGGGCTGATGGATGTGTAAATGCTGGAAAGCACAGCTAAGGAATCACTGCAGAACCTCAGGAGTGAGCATTCCTGTCCGCCTTTTCCCCGTCCCTTCCAGGCAGAGATTTCTTTTTGTCCCAGTATTTGACTTTGCTTTCCGATAACTGCCAAGAGCAAGCTTATTCCATGCTCTCCACCCTCCGCCAAATCAGCCTGAAGGGGATTTTCTTTCCACGAATAACTAACTCTTCAAAGGGAGAAAGTATTGCTAAGAAGCAGCCAAACTGTGAGGGTTTTTTCTTTCTTTCTTTTTTCTTTTTGGATGAGGGAAAGGAGCTATTTTCTGTTGGCAAGGACAGATACTAACCGGAAAAACACTCTGGAGACCCAGGCCATCAGGAAAGGAAAACCCTGACAACATGGTCCTGGCCTTGCCTGCCCCTCAGCATTGTCCCCTGAGGGCCACCCCTAAAGTGGTGCCTTTCACAGCACAGTGGCCATTCTCCAGTCAGGCTGCTGGGCCTTTGGAGAGACTCTCTGGCCTCAGAGGGGCAGTGTCTGCGAGCACATTTGGTAACAGTGGATCATGAGTCTCAGAGAAGCCTTCTTCTTGCAGCCTGTGTGTGTGCCCGCACGTGCACACGTGTGTCCTTGTGTGCTGCACTGGGAAAGGATCCGATTTCAGACTTTGGCAATCTTCGTGCTTGGAGTCCTGCCCTTAGGAGGAGATACTGTCAGGTGCCAGACAGAATTCGGAGATCCTATCAATGGAGAATGTGTCCTTGGTCCACAGAAACACACTGTCTTATGTGGAAGAGAAGGGTCACTGTTCAGAGGCAGTAGATTCTTAGGGGCCCAGAATTATCCTTGAAGGGGTACAGAGGCTGCTCTAAACACGAGGCTCATGGGTTTGGCCCTTTGTTCCTCTGGGACAAGAGTGGAGACTGGAGACCAATGGGGAGGCCCAGATCATGGACTCTGCTAAAGAGTCTCAGGGTCCCAGCCAACCTCGAGCTGGGATCCTACAGCCATACAAGTGGCCTATGTGGTAGATGTGAGTAAACCCAGCCCACAGGCATGAATGAGAATGACTCACAGCTTTGCAGTCACTAGCTCTGGTGACTTCGGTTGACTTTTCCATTTCTCTCAGGTGCCTCTGGGGCATAGCAACAGGAGCCCGGGAGAGTAAACCAGTAAGGAGTATGGGCTGGAAGACGGGGTTTATATTCCAGCTCCATACCTCCCAGCTGCATCATCAAGAACTGATCTCGGTTTCCTAAGCTGTACCGTGAGAAGGCTGCCATGGCTTAGAAGAGAACTACCATCCAGCCCTGGTATAGAGTAGTAATTTTACATGTACCCTTTTACTATGGAATAGTGCACTATTTTTTTTCATTCTTCCACTGCCTCCCACCATGGGTGCCATATTGAATAAGACTTTTTTCAGCCATAAAGCTGTTCTAAGTAATCATTTGTTTCCCCATTTTGATTATTGAGGATTCAATTGCCATTCAATCCTTGTCTCTGGTTACCAAGCAGTAACTGATATAACTGATTTAATTCCATTGCACATCAAAAAATATATAATTTAACCCACTAGTTAGCCTATGCTGTCTTTATTATGATTAAATGCATAGATACTATTTTACATTAAGAAATATTGACAGCAGCTCCTGGACTCCGTTTATACTTTGGAAGACTCTTTGGAATCTGTGATCCCGTGGCTATAAGTCCCAGAACCCTGAAGACCTCTTAAGTGCAAACAGGATGTCATCTGTGACTTTACAGTTAATTTCTCACCCATGAAAATGACTCAAGAAATGTCTTCAGAGGTTATTAAGAGGATTCCATAGTTATACAATAAAATACATCCTACTCAAGTTTCTCCCTCCTTCCTCAGCCTTTTTTTTTTTTTCTGAACCCCTTCTTGAGATCGCCCCTTTCCTGTTCTCCATCTTTCTGCCCACTCTTCCTGGTCTCTGGCCTCCAGTCTTCCCATCATTCACCACCCTAGATTTTTCTGAGTGCCATGAACACCAGTCTTGTCCCAAGTATGGAAACAAGCCAGGGAATACCTCGCCCCTTGAAGCTGAAACACATCGAGCCAACACAAATCTGTTGGCAGGAACAGCAGGCACAAGAGTCACATTCAGAGTACAAAAACAGCTATTTATAAAGCCTCCTTCCTGATTGCTGGGTGTTCACTTTCCCTTGAACCAAAGGGGCCACTGCCCCCTCTTGGAAAAGATTATTCCATCCACAGCTCCGTGCCTGAGGATCACTGAGTGCCTGTTCTGATGAGCAGTGAGAGCTGGGGACAGCATGCAGCGTGGATTAGATGTGGTGACACACTCTCTGATGGGCCGAGGCAGCTGGGTGTGCGGGTGACACAGATGGCCTCCGCAGCACCTGTGAGGTGACAGTCATGGGCCCCTTATAGGACTTGACATCCTGGCCTTAGAGCAGACCCCACCTGCCTTTGCTTTTTTTTTTTTTTTTTTTTTTTTTTTTTTTTTAACTCTTGATGTAAACTTTGGTTAACATAATTACTAAGCTTCCAAAGGTATTCGAGATTCAAGTAATGTAAAATGTTAACAGGTAAAGTACTGTCAATATTATTACTAATATTTATCAATTATAATTCAACTCTTGTTGCATTTGGCCGTTCCGCATTTCTCTTATACCTGATTTGCTAAATTATTATTTACCTTAGTAATCCAATGCTAGTCTATTATCTTCAGTAGTGGTAGCAATAACACCACTAATAACCCAGCAAATCCCAAATGGGATTGAGATCATTTGTTTTATTTTTTAATTGAGATGAACCTGATGAAAATTTATAATTCATATACAGAAATGTCCTGTTGGCTAGCTACAGTTTTCCCAAATGTGTAGTTTTTGGCTTAGGTTCTTAAAAACTTGAATTAGTTGCCAATTCCAATAATCAGAAGATTTTACATGAAAATATATTTCTGGATTCTCTTTCAAAAATGTCAGTTCTGACAATACTTGGGCCCACACTCCTACACGGCAGCAGTTGTAGAACACGTGAGTCCTCCCATCCTGTTCTGAATTGTGTCATCTCAAGTTGTCTGGGGAGCTTGGAGAAACCTTGGAAAGCAGTTGGTCTGGGTCCTTCTTTTTTTTTTTTTTTTTTTTTTTCCAGACAGGTAGTCTCACTCTGTCGCCAGGCTGGAGTGCAGTGGCGCGATCTCAGCTCATTGCAACCTCCAACTCCCTGGTTCAAGCGATTCTCCTGCCTCAGCTTCCGGAGTAGCTGGGATTACAGGCATGCACCACCACGCCCAGCTAATTTTTTGTATTTTTAGTAGAGACAGGGTTTCACCATGTTGGCCAGGATGGTCTCGATCTGCTGACCTCATGATCCACCCGCCTCGGCCTCCCAAAGTGCTGAGATTACAGGTGTGAGCCACTGTGCCCAGCCCCAAGCCCTTCATTTTTAAGATGAGGAATCTGAGGCCTGGGGATGCTGAGTGACTCTCGTGAAGTCACGTGCTGGTGTGTTTGATAATGGGTCCTGGGAGGCAGCTCTGCCCGCTGGTGCAGCACAGTCTCCACTAAATCATTCTGCCCTCCCCCCATGCAATACAGAACGCCATCTTGTGGGTGGCATCTGTTCCACCAGGCCTCCCAACCTAATGCTAACTGACACCCAAGGCCTAACTAACTATGTGAGTTATGAGTCACTCAGAGAACCTGATTATCAAAGTCCAGACCACAAAGAGGAATACCTTCACTTCAAGGGCTTCTATTTCTAGAAATAACTGTAGTGTTCTCTGTGTAGACTTCTAAGCCCAAATAAATGTTTTCATGTTTTGACAACTTCAAAAGCCCAATGCCCTTAAAACTTCCTTGATTCTCAGGAAAGGGTCCCCAGAAGCTCGGGGTGGTGTAGGAAGCTGAGTACGTAGCCTCTGCTGGTAAAGTGAACGGCCAGCAGCTAGCTGGGTTTCACTGTGGACATCCTTGAAAACAGGCTATTCATAGCTGTCAGGATGATGGATTTCAGCCCTAAATTGCTGACAAACATAAAAGAACATTTTTAGTTAGTCTCATTTTTTCTCTCATCTGTCTAATGAAAAGATTCAAGTAGCTAGTGTGCAATTGATGTTATTTTCTTATAAGCCAGGGGGCAATTAAGAAAACCCAGAAATAGAGTTGAGCCATGGTGTCACTATTTGTATTTGCCATTTCTCCATGTGGCTGAGAGTCACTTGGAGCACACAGGAGGATCTTCTGCCTCAAGAATGGGTTCATCTGGATAGTTCAGAGCCTGACAATGAACCTAGGAGTTTCATGGAACTGGAAATCAGCCTCAGAACAGCTGGTTAAGGATTAGTCATCTCCAGCTGAAAGGTGATTATAAGAGGGGAAAAAAAATGGTGGGCCAAAGACAACTCAGGAAGACAGATGCAGAAAAAGCATTCCAGCAGCCATGAAAACATCGTTAGTTTTATTTTCTTCAAGAAATATGGGCCACCTACGATAGACTCCCCACAGTAGACCCGCCCTTACCCCTGCAGCCTGTGGGGAATGCGTCTTCTTCCAGTGATTGTGTCTCCTAGCAACAAGGAAGAAGAGCTACTGAGCATTTACTATGCATTAAACACCTGCTTGGTACTTTGCATTTGCCACATAAGCCTCACAACTTTGTGAGTAGAAAATAATGTTCCCATTTTGTAGAAGAAGCGAAGGTTCAAATAATTTAAATAACTTGCCCAGCCAGTGAGTGGCAAAGCCAGTCATGAACCCTAGCCTCTCAGCTCTCAGAGGCCATATTCTTGTACAATAGAAGATGAAACAGACAAAAGCTCAGTGCCACATTCTGCAGCAACGGTCCTCCAACAAGGGCTAAGAGTAAAGTAGCAGGGAAGACACCTTCAAAAGAGAAGAAGGAACATTGCACTCAGGCTCTCTGGTAGTCAGGGAGAGTGGGGGCTGCATCTCCCAGCCCAAATTGTAGGGTACCACATGCCTATAGGCTTTTCCTAAAGGCTTTGGAAATGGGTGGTGGTGGTGGTGTGCTGGTGATGATAAAGGAAAAGGAAGACGAGGCAGAGGAGAATTCACTTCCATCTGTGAATGTCCTTATTTGTAGCAATAAGGAAATCTTAGAGTAACCTACCTGTAAGCTCCTTCTGAGAACTGAAGGAGACGGTGTGTATAAAATGTTTAGCAGAGTGCAAAACCAAAGGGCTACGGGAATAGAATGCATTCACTTCTAGCCAAAAAGTGCCTGCGTTAAAAGAGGAGAAATAGAAGCATTTCCATTTTGAACATATCTAAAAGCCAGGTCCCTTGTGGGTCAGAGGTTCAATATTAGGTCTTGGTGACGCTATTAAAAGTGTATAAGCTTGGCCGGGTGCGGTGGCCTGCAATCCCAATACTTTGGGAGGCCAAGGTGGGTGGATTGCATAAGGCCAGGAGTTCAAGACCAGCCTAGCCAACATGGTGAAACCCCGTCTCTACTAAAAATACAAAAACTAGCCGGGAGTGGTAGCACGTGCCTGTAATCCCAGCTACTCAGGAGACTGAGGCATGAGAATCGCTTGAACCAGGGAGGCGGAGGTTGCAGTGAGCCAAGATTGTACCACTGTACTCCAGCCTGGGAGGCAGAATGAGACTCTGCCCCACCCCCCCAAAAAAGGGGGGATTGGGGGGTGGTGCGGGGGTCTTGCTTGTCTTATTCATCACTTATCTCCAAGCCCTACACAGCACCTGGCCCATAGTAGGGGTCCATAAATGTTCAATGGATGGATGGATGAATGAAAAGATTAACCAAAAACGAAAGTGCTGTCTTTCAGTTACAAAGACGACTGCCACTGGAGAATCAATATCCCGTGTCCCTCTCTCAGGAAATGGCACCTGCCGTGTATCATGCTGTCTAAGACAAAAACTTGGCTATCACTGTGGCCCCTCTTTTTTGTTCCGTAAGCTAAAATAACTCCTAAATTTTAGCTTCTGACTCTCCCCCACTCTTCTCTTCTAATGCTATTGTCATGACCCTTGTCCAGGCCCTTCCCAGTTATCTCCTGGATTTCTACACCACCTCCAAACTATTTTCCAAACTTCCAGTCTGTACCTCTCTTTCCAGTCCCTTCTCCACACCTGGAACAGAATGATCTTTAAAAAACCTAAATCTGATCAGGTCACCACTGTCACCAACATCCCCCTCCCCAACCACTTGAGGATGGTCGGTGACTCCCTATGGAATTTTTTTTTTTTTTGAGATGGGAGTCTCACTCTATCACCCAGGCTGGAGTGCAGTGGTGCATTCTCAGCTAACTGCATCCTCCGCCTCCCGGGTTCAAGCAATTCTCCCACCTCAGCTTCCCAAGCCGCTGGGATTACCAGTGCCCGCCACCATGCCTGGCTCATTTTTGCATTTTTAGTAGAGGCGGGGTTTCACCATGTTGGCCAGGCTGGTCTCGAACTCCTGACCTCAGGTGATCCACCTGCTTCTGCCTCCCAAAGCGCTGGGATTACAGGCGTGAGCCGTCGCGCCCCACCAGATTTTAAGATAAAGCACAAACCCCTGAGTGTGGCATGCCCACCCTTCACAGTCTTGCTCCTGTCTGCCTCCAGCCTTACCTGGCCAAGCCCTACCTTGAGTTCTGTGTCCCCTCCAGCAAGACTATTCTCTCTCTTGCCTGTCCCATGGCCTAGCTTCTTTCTTTGCCTGAAATGCTCTTTCTCCACCTTCCCTGTTTGCCTTCTACATCCTTCTAAGAATTGGGTGTCCCTCCCGCTACGAACCCTGGTGCCTGGTTCTTGGCTGACCACACTGTGGTCTGCTTCCTGTCTGTCTTTTCCAGATGTCCAGGAATGCTATTTTGTTCTTTGTTGTACCAGGCACACCTTCTCTAGTCCCTGGCACAAAGAATGTCTGTAGAATTGATGAATACTTTTGTCTCACACCAAACGTGCACTTTCTCCGAAGTATATTAGCAATTAACATCGATTTGGCCAATTGTGTGACCAGTCAAGATAATTAATCAAGGATTAGGGCGTGGTATGACTCTGGAAAAATCTATTAAGGACATATGGGGAACATATTTTTTTCACCAAAAGTCAAGACACAATTTAATAAATATGATCACATTTTTTCTTGCCCAGAAAAATATTGATATATAATATCTATAGCTACACATCCTTATCTGTCATTTTTGCCTCACTATATTATCCAAATATGCCAGCCCAAGACACTGAAATAATAATAGCTAATAAGTAAGTAGCTGGCATTCTTGATGAGCCTGCTATACAGCAAGCCTATGTGAAGTGCTTTGCTGCCATCTCATTTAACTTTTCAACTACCTCTTGAAGCAGATATTTTTCTTATCTCCATTTTAGAGATGAGGAAACTGAGGCTTAAAAACATTAAATCACTTGTCAAAGGTTACACAGCCAGCAATGAATGAGTAGTCCGTTTGATCTTCTCAGTTATTCTGCGATGCTGACCTAACCATGACCTCTTAACCTTTATTAGCTCATCAGAAGAGCTACTACTGGGCAAAAATAGCTGTGGCTTCCGGAAACTTTTATTGAAACTCTAAATCTCCTGGCAATAACTTTCAAAAGTCATGATTCAGGCCAGCAGTGATATTTGAAAATGGAATCACAAGCAGGTCTCCTGGCTACAGAGATGCTCTTGCTGCCAAAAAGGAATGCTCAGCTTTGACATTTATGACAATCTGTGTTTTTCCTGTTACTTAGTCTTTTGCCATCATTGACTGTGGAAAGGTACTGACCCTCGTTCTGTCCTCCTTGGAGAATCCTCTCCTTCAGGTTTAACTGGTTCTGTCCTTTTCCATGTTTTCATTTCCCTGGGATCTACAGCAATGTCCTGTCCACTGACCATCTGCATAATGATCACTTGGACATACAAAAAAATGCACAATCCTGGGCCCCGTTCCACAACTATCTCATAGAATCTCTGTAGATTGGAGCCCTGGAAGCAGCATTTTAATCACATTCCCCAGGTAATTCTTATAAATACCAATGTTTGAGAACCACAGGCATAGTCTCCAGATCCACATGACTCACAGTATCCCCTGGACCAGCAGCACTGAAAATGAGGAATCTTGGGCCCTAACCCTAAACCACTGAATCAGAATGTGCATCTTCATAAAATCCCCAAGTGATTAGATATGCACATTACTGTGCATACAGAGAACCAGTGATCTAGAACAATGTTTCCCCCAATTATTTTACATTATCATGGAATGCATAGAAAATGAATATGTGTGGCACACTGGGAATACAAATGAGAATGTTTGCCATGACATTGGGGCTCAGCCTGTCTCAGATCCCACCTGGCTGCTCTGTAGGCTGAGGAGACTGACATCCCAGGTATGCCTGTGCCACAGCACATGGGTTGAGAAGCACCGGTCTGCTTACAGTACACCCAGCTTTTCTAACTTTGTTCATGAGGCATAATTCCCAGAGCTTGCTTACTCTTACTTTCTTCATCATTTATTAGTTCTTTTCATGCATTCTAAGAGTCAGAGAAGCTATTTCCCAACTAACTAGATCTCAGAAGTCTTCATACAATGGAAGAACACAGTTTCATCTTCAAGTTCTAAGGTAGACTCTTGGGGAAATCTGCAGAAAGGAGTTGTGTCTATTATTCTGGAGAGTCATCTGCTACAACCTAAGGAACATGAGGAAAAAATAAGAGCCCTCTTCCCTCTGAAGACTGCTCCTTTCCCCTTCATCTGCAAACCTGAGGAGAGAGGATTAGCACCATGCAAGGTGGCATCCTCTCTTCTGAGTGCCAAGAAGAATGTGATTTTGTTTAATCCTTCCTTAGCAAAATCTGTCAGTTCGTAAACTGGACAGGTGTCCCTTCTCTTAGCCAACCCCTGATAATGGGGTGACAGTTGGGGTGGAAGGAATGGAATACCTTCAGAGACACTTCCTAGTGAGACCATCTGATCAAAAGCACCAAGTGTCAGGACACACCATCTGACTTTGCAAAGCCCCCAGCTACATGGGAACCCCATTGATTGATTTTTTTTTCTCTTAAGGAAAATGCTGAAAATTTTTAAAGCTCAAAGTAGTGAACTCTTACTTTAAAGCAAATATGACAAGGCTTGCCCTTAACTGAAGGATTGCCATGGCCTAAGCAAATACATTTGAGGAAGAGGGGAGGTGATTATTGCTACCAATCAACTCTTCTTTTTTTCCAACTTGCCTGCAAATCTGTATCTAATTCTTGCCATTCTGCTTCCCCCAGTCAGAGCCTGGGCAATGCAGCATGCATTTTAGCTGGGTTAGTGTGGGGCTATCCCTCCTCTGTCCTAAGACTGCACATCCCTCAAGTCTTAGAAGGATCTTCCCTTTACACCCCAAACATACCCAAAAGAGAGTTCTGCCTGAGTAATGGAAAGGACAGTGACCAGAGCACTGTATTGATATTTGCCACCTCTGGCTTGACTTCTTATAGAGCTCTTTCCTTAATGCAGCTACAGAGACCTTCTTCCTGTTCTCACCAGGAAGCTCGGGGAGCAGTTGGTAGTTCACCCAGCGTTGCCATGATGTCTAAGAAATAAGTGGATTTTCTCTAAGTTCCGAGCAAGAACAGTTGGTAAAAATTTCTATTCCTTGACCATCTGATTAACAAGTGCTGACAATGTAAGACTGGGGAAATTGCTGAAGGCTTGGGCCTCCCAATCCAAAGAACATAGCTATTTTACATGAGCATTTCAAGTATGGAATATTGAGGCATGTCTCTGCTTTGTGGTCCAGGATGAAGAACAAGCTGTGGTACTTTGAATTTGGCACCTCGGAGACTTTTGCAGCGACCTGCAAGAAACTCCATGACCACATTGAGTTGGAGGTAAGTTCCCAAGTCGGGAGAAGGCTTCCTGGATCTTGGTTCTGCTCTTGGACTGTCACACATGCACAGGATATATCCTCTTGGGACCTTAAGAGGTGACCCAGGGCGTAGTCTGTGTTGTTTCTCCATCCTGTTCCAAAACACCTCCATACCCTCACTCAGAAGGCTCCAATGGCCTGTCTAGAGAATCCCTGGGGGCTTTGGGACTCAGAGGCCCCGAGACCCCAGAGCCACACTTCATTCCAGCCCTCAGCCCTCCTTCCACTGTGGCCTTGCGATTTCCTCTTTTCTGAGAGATAAAGTCTCCATTGCCGTCAGCACAGGGAGAGGGGCTGCTGTTGGAGAAACAATGTCCCAAGCCTGGTAAACATCTGGGAACTGGTGTTACAGGGCAGCAGGGGTGGGGAGTATAGGGGCTGCAGCCAGTCATCCCCCAGCTGACCTGCCTTGATTTTCACATCTGCTTCAAGGAACTGACTCACAGGTACCCAGGGTCAGTTTTGTTGGTGTGCAACCTGTGTCGTCACAAAATGTCCCTGTGCTTAGAAGGGCCCTTGATTTCGTGCTATTCTGTCACTGTCTTGAAATCCTTGATAATTTTCTAACAAAGAACCTGGCATTTTCATCTTGAACTAGGCCCCACAAATTATGTAGCCAATCCTGTTGGTGCACTTGTGTTTCACTAACTCTTCCGGCACTTGTAGGGGCCTGCCTCAGACAGTCTGCCTGCTGGCTCCCCTCCCCTGGTTGATAAGCTGCCCACTTCCCACCCTCTCACCCCACGTTGGCTGAGCTTCGCTCCAGAAGCCCTCTCATTGATTGCCATGAGGACAGCTCCTTGGTCTCTGGCCACCTGAAAGCCCAAACTTCTATGCACATCTGCTCCGTGGGACTTTACGCCCATTGGTTCTCTTGCCCAGAGGTCTTGCTACCAGGCCTACCTTCCCGTGGGATTTAGGCCTGTAGTCTTGTTTTCACTTGAGAAAAACAAGTGGAAGAGGCAGCCAGAGAGTTCAGCCAGGGTGGGCTCCTCTTGGCCCACCAGCTTGGCCTCTAAGCCCGTACTGCAGTCCAGTGGGGCCTGGGCCTCCCTGGAGGAGGCACCTGTGGCCTGGAGTGGTGTAGGAAAGCCCTGCCCCTCCCTGCCAGAAGGGCCCCTGTGCTCCTCACTCACAGGGAGTTTTGACAAACAAAACACGAAGCCAGAGGTTCTGTGCGGCTGCATTTGACTCATCTGCCTGCCTCTCCTCTTCGGTTGCTGGGTTACCAACGCCAGGGTGGGAGGCGCCGATCTGGCTAATCCGCTGAACTTTTGGCCAGCTTGGTAAGAGGGCAGAGAGGCCAGGCACCAGGTTGTGTGTCCCCAGGTGGCACAGAGGGAGTCTGAGAAGCCGGTCCTCCTCTCTTGACGTGTGAACGCAGTGCTGGGAGCTGAGGAAGGAGGAGAGGCCTTGGCAGGGGAACCGAGTGTGGCCAACAGGGATATGTGTGCATTTTTTCCCCTTGGCACAGCCGTCTGGTGGGGTCTCTTTAAATATACCACAAGTGAGGGACAGCCCTGGCCTAACCACAGCCAGCTGCAGGCGCACAGCGACTGCTTGTTCTCCCTGCAGCTGGCCTTGAAATTGTGCCCAGAATACAGCAACTCAGCTCCCCTGCCTCTGGCCTGCCCTCCCGGCTCCAGGCTCCACAGTCTCCTCTGGGTTTGAGAGACAGAGGCTCTTCCTCAGCCGCAGAGGGGGCCTCATTGCTAAAGACACTGGTGGCCTCTGGAGGCGGGGGGGTTGTTCACTGGTCTGGAGGGAGGGTGTTGTTGGGAGCTTTCAGAAGCACTTCCTGTTTTCCTTATCTCTTCATAATGAATCTTTTTAGTATTTATTCATGAGGGTTAGCTGGGGGAGTGGGGCTGAGCGTGTCATGTGATGGGCAGCTTCTGACAGCCCTCAAGATTGGGGCAGTCACCATTTCTGTATCCAGAGAATAGCGGTGAACGGTCCTGTGCCTTGTGATCCAGAGGGGGACTAAGAGAGACAGACAGGGCGAGGCATGGGGGTAACAGGTGTAAGGAGACCGCAGAGCCTTGCAGGGAGATGGGACAGTATTAGGGGCCTCAGGAAGAGCTGGTAAGAGCAGCTATGCTAAGGGACCTTCTAAACGTGGTTGCCGCAGACAGCAGGCCAGGCCTTTGAGAACCGGCACATGACCCACCAGCTCCAGGCCAGCAATAACCCCACTGAGGCATTGCTACTACCTTCCGCCGTCTTCAGTTCCCCACCATAGCCTTTATTTCAAAGTCACACAACCAACCCTGTGAGCTAAGTAGTCCAGAGATTATTATCCCCATTTTATAGAGAAGCAAGCTGAGGCACAGACATTTTAGAAGGGTAAACTGGGCCAGGTGCAGTGGCTCACACTTGTAATCCCAGCACTTTGGGAAGCCGAGGTGGGTGGATCACCAGCGGTCAGGAGTTCGAGACCAGCTTGGCCAACATGGTAAACACTGTTTCTACTAAAAGTACAAAAATTAGCCAGGTATGGGTGGTGGGCGCCTGTAGTCCCAGCTACTCCGGAGGCTGAGACAGGAGAATCGCTTGAACCCAGGAGGCAGAGGCTGCAGTGAGCCGAGGTCGTGCCACTGCACTCCAGCCTGCGCAAGACAGAGCAAGACACCATCTTAAAAAAAAAAAAAAAAGAAGGGTAAACTGAAGGGAGAGAATAGTCCAGTGGGACAGGAAAAAGTCACGTGCTTTGACTGCCGACCATAACATGTCCTAATATGCTATGACAACGCAGCAAGGCAACTATTATCACATTTTAAAAATGAGGCTTTAGGTACATTCAGTCTCTCAACCAAAACTTCATTGCTGAAAACTGATAAGAGAGAAGATTCCAGGTCTTTTAGAGTGAATTTAGCTTGGAACCCAATAAATAGAGATTTACCTAACAGGTGCTAGAAGCAGTAAAGTCTTCAGCAGGAGGCACTGTTTCTTCTTCCTTAATATGCTGATTTCCTCTCAGCTCATGCAGCTGGGCAGGTGTGCTGAGAAATGCTTTGCAAAGAACAGAAAACTCAGTCCTCCTTCTCATTTGAGGAAGGAATAGATTCAGGCTAGATCATAGGAGAGAGAGTCAGAGAAGAGGAAAACTGCCTTAAAGTTTGCAAAAGGTCTTCCCACACAGCATCTCATTTATTTTGATGCACAGAACAGGCAGGGCCAATATTAATGTCCTCACTTTACGGTTGAGGGAACTGAGGTTGACAGGTTCAGTGACCAGACGAAGGGCACAGCTGTAAGGAACTTAGGGGAACAGTGAAGTCTATTTAGGTTCTTCCTTTTTTTTTTCTTCTTTTTTTTTGCCAATCTTGTAAAAAGTTGGATGGTGAAACTTAAAGCTCAAATGAGAGACTGCAGGGAAGGTCTTCATTAAAAGCCATTCGCGTGGCAAGGCGCGGTGGCTCACGCCTGTAATCCCAACACATTGAGAAGCCAAGGCGGGTGGATCACCTGAGGTCAGGAGTTCGAGACCAGGCTGGCCAATATGGTGAAACCCCGTCTCTACTAAAAATACAAAAATTAGCCGGGTGTGGTGGTGCAGGCCTGTAATAGCAGCTACTTGGGAGGCTGAGGCAGGAGGATGGCTTGAGCCTGGGAGGCAGAGGTTGCAGTGAGCCAAGATCGCGCCACTGCACTCCAGCCTGGGGAACAGAGCGAGACTCCGTCTCCAAAAAAAAAAAAAGAAAAAAGAAAAGAAAGCCATTCTTGTGATATACAGGTGATTTCTCTGAGGCTAGTGGCTGTTTGAGAAGGAATAGGAGACTTGGTCTCATCTCTGAAACGAAGCCTGTGGCCAACTGGGCCAACTGGACAAAAGAGAAACTGAAGGGAGTCCACAGAACACACAAAAGCTGTTCAATATGGCACTTGCTTACCTAGTGCTAAGGAAACTAGATGCAAAGAGTCCTGCAGAGCCACGTGAGTCAGATCACTCCTGGCCCTGCCTGTGACTCAGGCTGGGGAGAAGGTGACTCTAAATCTCCTGCTCACCTGTAGCCACATGGCCAGGGCCCTGACTTGGAGTCAAAAGGCCTGGCAGTGAGCCCTGGTCTGTGCTTAGGTTAAGCAACTTATTGAACTGTATATCTGAGCCTCAGTATTCTCATCTATAAAATGGGAGGCATAGGGGTTAGTCTACCTCCCAGGGCCATTATTAGGATTAAAGTTTTCAGGGCTTTTTGTTTTTGTTTTTTTATGTAACTGGCAGTGGTGCTAAGTGCCTCACGGAATCTGCAAAGCAGCCCTAAGTGGCAGGTGTCATAATCACCTTTCCAGAGAAGGGGGACACAGGCTGAGAGAAGGTGAGAAGCTCACCTGAGGTCCATAATCTACAAGCGATCATGTCAGGCTTCAAATCCAGATTTTCCAGACACCCGAGAGTTTCGGGGCAGTACTGGCACTTGAGAAACTCAGTCTAGAGCAGGCTCTCAACCAGGTTTGGGCATATCCAATGTCCTTTTTCCCAGTCTTTATTTTGACATTTCAGATAACGTTAAAAGCAGGAAATGATTTTTTCCATTTGTCAAAACGGGAGCATAAAAAAATATTGCAAACATTCACCCTAGATGCTTCTTCTATGAGACCACAAAGGAAGGCCTGTGAACGTGAGTGCTGTACCTGGAAACCAGGTGCTCCATAAATCGTTGTGGGCCCTAATTAAGAAGCCAGCATGTCAGCTGGGTGTGGTGGCTCATGCCTACAATCCCAGCACTCTGGGAGGCTGAGGTGAGCAGATCACCTGAGGTCAGGAGTTCGAGACCAGCCTGGCCAACATGGTGAAACCTCATCTCTCCTAAAAACACAAAATTAGCTGGGTGTGGTGGCACATGCCTATAATCCCAGCTACTCGGGGGGCTGAGGCAGGAGAATCTCTTGAACCCAGGAGGCAGAGGTTGCAGTGAGTGGAGACCAGGCCGTTGCATTCCAGCCTGGGTGACAGAAGCAAAACTCCGTCTCAAAAAAAAAAAAGCCAGCATGTCACCCACACCCCCACCCTCACCATCCCTGGTCTAAGGCGGTCTCTCAGGGTACTCCTCTCTGACATCTCTTCCCTTCCAGAGGCTCTTAATATTCATTCTAACCTGATTTCACCTGATTAAGCAGGTGGGGGGTGGGGCGAGGGAGGCACACAGTGAGTCACCTCCCCCACCCCAGGCCCAGAATAACCTTGCAGAGGTTTCTGGATGGGATCATAGGTAGAGCAAACCAGACAGGCTTCAACTCAAGCACTTACTTTACATTTTGTAGAGATGTTTCATTTCACTGGCTAAAAATAAGAACTTCCAAAATTCCTGGGTTTTTTGTTTTGTTTTGTTTTGTTTTTGACAGAGTCTTTCTCTGTCGCCAGGCTGGAGTGCAGTAGTGTGATCTTGGCTTACTGCAACCTCCGCCTCCCAGGTTCAAGTGATTCTCCTCCCTCAGCCTCCCAAGTAGCTGGGTCTACAGGCATGCACCACCATGCCCAGCTAATTTTTGCATTTTTAGTAGAGAAAGGATTTCACCACGTAGGCCGGAATGGTCTCGAACTCCTGACCTCGTGATCCACCTGCCTCGGCGTCCCAAAGTGCTGGGATTACAGGCATGAGCCACTGTGCCCGGCCCAATTCCTTGATATTTAATCCAGTCTTTAAAACATATTCACAAGGGAAGGCCAGCCAGCTCCACTAATATGAACTAATACAAACTTTGATGGAGGGGAAGTAAGTCCAAATCTGGAAGCTGCTCAAAAAAAAAATCTGGTTATCCAGTATATTTTGGGAATCTCTGCACATCAATTACTCCTTTTAATTGAGGATTTTTTTAAATACAGAAAAGTCTTGAGAATAGTTTATCAAATACTCCCAACTCCTCCTCACTCAGAATTGATATTGTCATTATTTTGTCTTATTTCCTTCAACTATTTTTCCGTTTTTTGTTGTCGTGGTTGTTGTTTTGTTTTTTTTGAGATGGAGCTCTTGCTGTCACCCAGGCTGGAGTGCAGTGGCGCGATCTCAGCTCACTGAAACCCCTTCCTCCTGGGTTCAAGTGATCCTCCTGCCTCAGACTCCTGAGTAGCTGGGATTATAGGTGCCCGCCACCACACCTAGTTAATTTTTGTATTTTTAGTAGACACAGGGCTTTGCCATGTTTGCCAGGCTGGTATTGAACTCCTAACCTCAGGTGACCCACCCACCTCGGCCTCCCAAAGTGCTGGGATTACAGGCGCGAGCCACCGCGCCTGGCCCCTTCAACTATTTTTCAACAGAAGAAATAAAATATTACAGATAAAGCTGAAGCCCCCAGCCTCTTTATGATCCAAACTTACCTTTTCACTCAACTTTATGTTCCGTGTTAGTGCTGATAGAGCAGGTTGGTCACTTTTTTTTTTTTTTTTTTTTTTTGAGAAGGAGTTTTGCTCTTGTCGCCCAGGCTGGAGTGCAATGGCACATTCTCGGCTCACTGCAACCTCTGCCTTCCAGGTTCAAGTGATTCTCCTGCCTCAGTCTCCCAAGTAGCTGCAATTACAGGCACCCACCGCCATGTCCAGTTGATTTTTGTATTTTTAGTAGACACGGGGTTTCGCCATGTTGGCCAGGCTGGTCTTGAACTCCTGACCTCAAGTGATCAGCCCACTTTGGCCTCCCAAAGTGCTGGGATTACATGCATGAGCCACTGCACCCGGCCTGGTTGATCACTTTTAACTGCTCTATGGAGTTCCATGAAAACCCAGCCACTATCTGTGAGGAGGAGCAGAAATGGGAACTCTCAGACACTGCTGGTGGGAACATCAGTGGTAAGCCACTTTGGAGAGCGGTTCAGCAATACACGCCAAGCCGAAAATGCATTTATAGCCTATATGACCTAGCAAGTTCTTCTCAACATTGATCTAGAGAGTTTCTCGCACATGAGCATGGAGGTGCAATGCAACATTTTTTTATTGCAACAAAATGGAACCAACCCAAATGACTATGTTATTCTAACACTTTAAAAAGACAGTGTGACTAAATGCCACTGACACTTTAAAATGGTTAAATTTTAAAATTTTTAATTTAAAAAAAAAGGATGTGCTGGGTACTATGCTAGCAATATTTAATCCGTATCAGCATATCAGGATATGGGTCTCACCTATGAGAATCCATATTCTAAAACTAATATTTAGCACAAATAATGAGTCAGATTACTGTCCTTTAAGATTGGGCAGATACCTTTAGCTATTGCAATCTAAGCCAGCACCATTATTATTATTATTATTTTGAAGCAGGGCCTCGCTCTGTCACCCAGGATGGAGTGCAATGGCGCGATCTCAGCTTACTGCAACCTCTGCCTCCCAGGTTCAAGTGACTCTCTTACTTCAGCCTCCCAAGTAGCTGGGATTACAGGCACACACCACAATGCCTGGCTAATGTTTGTATTTGTAGAGATGGGGTTTCACCATGTTGGCCAGGCTGATCTCAAACTCCTGACCTCAAGTGATCCACCTGCCTCTGCCTCCCAAAGTGTTGGGATTACAGGCATCAGCCACCGCACCTGGCCAGTGCTATTATTTTTAAAAAAGAGACATCAAGGACTGCACAGGTTAAGTACCTTGACTAAGTTCACCCAAACCAGTATGTGCAGAAGAGAACTCACGGCTCTTAAGCTCCAGCTGTGGGCATTCTCCACTCTGTCTTAGCATCCACCTGCAGTGCTGCACACTCTTAAACTAGAGGGAAAGAGGTCTTCAAGTCTTGGTCTCTCCTGACATGATCTGAACCTTCTTCTCAGCTACCACAGGTAGAGCCTCTCCCTGGAGTAAGGAGAGTGGGAACTGGCTGACGTACAGCCTGTCCATGCAGCCACAGCGGAAGAAGTGGAAACACGCATGGGGAAGGGAAAGTTGAGAAGAGCATTAGAAGGGATTTTGAGTTCGTGGAAAATAAGAGGGCCTACCTGATTACATATCAAACCATGGAGTCAAAAGTAAGGCTTGAATGGTCCTGAGAGAGCTCCTCTTTCTAGTTTATTCCCTTCCTCAATCTGGTCCAGCAGCTCCCTCATTCCAGCATCACCTTCACTGTGAGACCATCCAAGGCAGCTCCTGCCACTTCTGGTTGCTTCTTCTTGCCCATTCACCAGTTCTCACCACTTGGTTTCTTTCTGCTTCCTCCTAATCGGTTTCTTTCTGCTACTCCTGGTATGTGGGCTAACCTCTTTTCCTGATTACAAAGGTAATCCAAATTCATGGCAGAACATTTTAAAATACAGAGGAGCAAAAAAGAAAATAACCCCCAATCCCACCAACCAGGAATCAGCACTGTTACAACATTGGCCTCGTTTCAATCTTAGAGTAATGTTAGCACTTGTTTCTTTAACATCAGGCCTCTTGAAGACCTCTATGATTCTTTGGCTTATTAAATCTTTATTCATTTTTAAATGCAGCTCCATCATCCCCATCTCTGTCTCTTTCAATCATGCGCTGACTACAAGTTTCCTTCACTGATGCTTAGAATTGTTCAGCTTACTAAAGAAAAACTGTTTCTGTCAACTTTCCCTTACAAAATTCCATTGTTTGCTTGCAGTTTCTGGCACATAAAACTTTTTCTCTTTCTCAAATGACCCTCTTTTTTATTTCTTACTAATGTGCACCCTGTAGTTCACTTCAAGCCTCTATTCATTCATATGCTTTTATTTTCCTGTTCTTTTCCATTTCTTTTGTTCTTTGTGAATTGCTTTGATTTTCTTTTGTCTTCAGACTCCTGGCTCTATCTACTTTGTGTCTTCCATGGACTTAGAAGTAACTTTTAAAGATTACGTTTTATGCCTACATTTTCACAAAGTAGTTGTTGAGGGATATGCAGCATGTTTAATAGATGGGGCCCAAGAAAGTCTCAGAAGACCAAAGTTGGGGGTCACGTGATTCAGCATGTTGGGTTAGAATGCACTCCCACAATACATTTCTTTCTGGAAGATTCTCTCAGCCAACCTCTGTCCCAGCCCCAGCAAGCATAAGTCTTCCAGCACCAAGGTCCCTTACTAAAAGAATAACTTTTCCCAAGCAATGTCTACCAAACAAATGCATCTTTTAAGTAACAGTAAACTGTGAGGCCCCATCAGTGGGAAATGACCTAGACTTTTTAGAATATTCAGAGGAATTCATGATCTTCATCGCCACACTCAGGAGATTTGGGAACCTCAGGGAAGAGAAACATTACAATCCTTTTCTTCCTCTACAATCACAGGTTATTAAACAGAGAATATTATATACAAATATGTCTTGTTGGCTATAGTGGATATGTCTTTGTTTTTCTAACTCATCCTGCGAGGCCATAGACTTACTAATCTTAGTCTTCACTAGAAGAGGAATTAAGAAGGTAGAAGAACTGAATCTTTAAAGAAGGTCATAGAATCTACAAGGGGTTGGATAAATACCACTGTGCACACACACGTGTTATATCTCAAGCCCATTAGGATCAACAAATGAATAACAATAGCAGCAACTGAGTACTTACCACATGGCAAGCTCTGTCTTATTTCATCTTTATAACAGCTCTGCATGGTTGTGTATTATTCCCATTATTTACCCAAGGAAACTGCATCTCATAAAACAAGTAAGTACTCCCAAGATCAGATGAGTTTCAAGCCTCAGTCTGTGATTCCCGGCCCATATGCCCTTCGCAATGCCACGGGACCTGCAGTAGGAGATGATCTCTGCATTATCCTCCTGCTTTTAGAAAAGTCATGTGTCCATTTAGTTGATAAAAGGGCTCCCATTCAGGACTTGGCATATCTATCAGGCAGTCAGCTTTCTGAAGCAAGGACTTTATCTTATTCATTCTATACCCCTGGACTTAGCACAATGCCTAAAATGAACTAATTCCTCAACAGTTATTTGTTGATTATAAAATTGAACCAAGTATAGGAAATTCCACAATTGGTGTGAACATTAGAAATGATCACTTGACCAGCCTCGAGTCACGCCTTTTTCTTGGAAGCTACCAGAAAAAGGGGCCCACCTTGCTGCATTTGTAACACAAAGGGGAAGATGGCTGGCACTCAGGCCTTCTCCTAACTGCGCAGTGAGTGAGAAGGCCTCCCATGCCCATCTCTAGGAAGCTATTGGTGGTATCTTTGATAGTAGCAAAGGGTCTGGGACAACTGTGAACCAGGACAGGAAATGCCAACATTCTCCCACCTCTTTCCCACCCGACAGAATTAAGACAGTGAGTGGGCAGAGCTCATGTGGCAGTGAGGGTGCCAGGTGGCTGTAGGGTGGAAGTCACCCTGCAGGGCAGAAAGGGTCTCCATTCTGAGCCCTCTCTCGTGGCTCAGAAGCCTACCTGCCCATGATCCCTGCTGGCCCCCAGGCCATCAAGCCCTGCTTTGTCTGCAGGAAAGTGTGATCCCTCAAAAAGCCCCATCCACTCCAGGTTGGCCTCAGCTTCCCAGACAGACAGCAAAGCCTATTAATCTGCATCCAGAGCAAGAATCCCTTAACACACCAGTTTAAAAAAAAAAAAGAAAGAAAGAAAGAAAGAAAAACACTTGGGGAGGGTGGAGCGGCGGATAGGAAACAGCTTTGCCTTCTGTCCAACTCTGAAGCAACCCATCACTGCGAACTCTGAGAAACAGCAGTTTTGTTTTGGAAACTGGCACCCAGTGCCGGCTCACTCCTGGAAATGAATTTGGGCACCCCCACCCCCAGCTGCAATATTCTACTTCCAGCCTCCCTGCCAACACCCCCTTCCAGCTGCCCCTCTCAAAGGCACCATTGTGCCCGCCTGGCACAGCAACAGAGGAGGGCTAAAGAGGAAGAAAACATTCTCTGCCCATGGGATGTTCTTAAGCAGGTTGTGTGTACATGGCTTCAATGCCGCATTCCTTGAGCCCACACAAACCCGCCAGAACGCCATCATCCCTGTCACAGATGCAGCCACTTTCCAGTCTAACTGGCCCACCTCGGCTCACTGTCACAGAACTCAAAGCACACAGCAGGGCAGACAAGGCTGGGTGGAAGTGGGGGATTAGGATGGCACTCTTTCAGCACAGTGCACACTAGCCTGCCAAAACAAAGCTGAACGTAGATGTGGAATTTTGGAACTGGAAGGGGATTTAGTTCCACTTACCACTCCACAAAAGACTCATCCTAGCACATTCTGATAACTGGGCACCCAGCGTCCTCCTGAATACTCCAAAGATAGGAAGCTCACTACTTTTCAAGAAGCCTGCTGCATTACTGGACAGCTCTGATTTTCGGAAAGTTCTTCCTGATGTTGAACAAGGATTGTGTGTCCTATTCCGTGTCATCTTCTTCCCCAGACAGCACTTAGCACAATACTTGGAAGAAAATAGGTGCACAATAAGTGTTTACGAGGTGCATGACTGAATTCTCCATCCACTGGGCCCATTTTCACCCTCTAGGGGCACACAGAGCATCCTCCACACTCCTCCACATGACTGCCTTTCATAGGGCTGGAGATGTGTCTTCATGGTGTCTCCTCTTCATCTTCACTGAGCTAAACAGCCTCAGTTCCTTAGATGACTTGATTTATAGATCCACAGATATCCTGGACAACTCTCCTCTTGATACACTCTGTTTCTTTCAGGGTCCGCCTTAAAATGAAAAATCAAATTCCTGTTCTATAATACTCTAAATGTGATCTTGTAGGTAACAAAGCACAAGAGTAAGAGGCATCGGGTGCGTGCACTCTGTAAGTTGGGCTGACTTCTTGATCTCGTCACTTGCATCTCATGCATGAAACCTGCAGGTTCATGAGGACTATCGTGAACCTTGACAAATTTGGAAAGACATTCCTTCCTTAGTGTCACTGAGTCAATGTTTCCTCATCTGTAAAAATGGGAATACAAGGCCGGGCGCAGTGGCTCACACCTGTAATTCCAGCACTGTGGGAGGCTGACGCAGGCCGATTATCTGAGGTCAGGTGTTCAAGACCAGCCTGGCCAAAATGGTGAAACCCCATCCCTTCTAAGAATACAAAAATTAGCCAGATGTGGTGGTGTGCACCTGTAATCACAGCTACTCAGGAGGCTGAGGCAGGAGAATCGCTTGAACCCAGGAGGCGGAGGTTGCAGTGAGGCGAGATCATGCCACTGCACTCTAGCCTGGGCTACAGAGCAAGACTGTGTTTCAAAAAAAAAAAAATGGGAATACAAATACTGACATTGTAGGGTTGTGAAGATTAGACATAAAATATATAAAGTGCTGATTCATAATAGTTACTCAATAAATGATATATATTAATAACATATAACATATGTGTGGATTAATATCATTATCTAACTGCCCACAATAGACATCAGCTCCTAAAATGATATAAACCAGCACCTCTGAATGCAGAAGAAACTACTGTTCTGGAAGGTTGCTACAGGCCAGGCCAGTTTGTGTATGTGGATAATACTGGACTGTCCTGAAAGCCAGGCACAGTGGCTCATGCCTGTAATCCCAGCACTTTGGGAGGCTGAGGTGGGCGGATCACGAGGTCAAGAGATCGAGATAATCCTGGCCAACATGGTGAAACCCTGTCTCTACTAAAAAAAAAAATACAAAAAGTAGCTGGGCATGGTAGCGTGCACCTGTAGTCCCAGCTACTTGGGAGGCTGAGGCAGGAGAATCCCTGGAACCCAGGAGGCAGAGGTTGTAGTGAGCCAAGATCGCACCATTGCACTCCAGCCTGGGTGACAAGAGGAAAACTCCGTCTTAAAAAAAAAAAAAAAAAAAATACTGGACTGTCTTTCCAATAATGTTGTCGCCACTCAATACATCACCTTTTCTTCCTTTCTGAGCCACATCAGGTTATTGACACTAAAAACATTCTCTCTAGTTTTTCTCTGGGGAAAACAGATATTGTTGTTTGCCCTGTTTTTCTTTCACTCCCAGTACATTTCTCTATTATGGCCATAGGCCCTGCAGACACGCAGGTAACTACTTCCTTTTCTTCCCCGTTGCCTCCAGCCAGCGGTGGAGGCAAGCTTGCTTGCTGGTGTATCTCTTCCCAACTTGCCTTTTGGTGATGTCATCATGCTCACTTGAAATTGGCCATAGTAGGAATATTTACACCACCATGGAACACAATAACAAAGGCTTTTTTTTTTTCTCCAGGGGAGTCTGCTGTTAAGCATTTAGCAGCACACCACTGCCTCTAGTATTGACCCACTGGAAGTACCTTGAGGACAGGGACTGTGTCCCATTTCTGCTCCATCCCTAGAGTCTAGCACAGAATAAGTAGGTTCTCATCATTCTTGATGGATCAGTGAGTACTCCTGTCTTCTGCCTCTTAATGTCTCTCTCATATAAAACATGCCTCATGTGCCCTACTCTTGTTACCTATTCAGGTGTTCAGGTATGGATTTCTTTCAGCTGTGATCAGAGGACCACTTGATGGAGACTTGGATTAACCTTCCATGTCTCTCCCTATCCTGGAAGTTTGGTCCACTTTATTTGTTCACTATATTCATCCAGAGAGGTTGGGGGAACTCATCTGGAAGCAAAGAAACCTTATCACATTTCTTCAAAGAACACCTGGGTTTCCATTTTAGGATTTTTGCACACATTATTTCTTCAACTCACAAATAGTTACATTGGACACCTGATATGGGTAAGACATGCCAGGAACTATGAAGAACACAGAGCTGTCAGATATGGTCCCCGCCTTCTATGAGTTTAAAGTCTCCTAGGGGACAGACAAATATGCAAAATGCATGGCAGAATATCCATTCCCTTTAAGAGGAGAAAACAAGGCAGTGAAAATTCAGAGAAGGGGAAGATTCATTTCTAGCAAGAGCATTGAGGAAAGCCTCATAGAGGAGAAAGCTTTTGAGCTGGAAGGGTATTTTAACAGGCATAAAAGAGCTGATGGGCAGTTTAGGCAGTCTGTACAGCAGAAAACAATGTAAGTAGTCCCCAACTCTGTGGCCTCTATGCAGAATTCAGGCTGCTATAACTGACATTTACTAAGGCTCAGCTAACCCTCTCCCTCAGCTACTCTCCTATGTCCAAAGCAAATGAGACTCTACAGCATCCAGCCTTCACCATAGTCTGACTTACATTCCAACCTGCCAAGCTAATTCATAGAGAGAGGCTGCTCCCCACCTACGGTATCAGAAATGCTCTCGCTGTAAATGAGCACCACTGCCTTGTTCTTACCTAAGTCCCACAGGCCCCGGGGGCTGTACAGGGTGGCTTATTGGTGCTTTCTCTTTCCCTATTGCCTGCCAGTGTCCTGTTCCCTCAAAAAAGAGGCAGTGTACGGGGTGGTGGGGGATTTCACTCAGGTCTAGGTCAGCCACCCCTCTGCCTTTTAGGGTCTATCGGGGGCTCTGATCTGGAGCCCAGGCATCAAGGGAGGCCACTGTCACCTTCTGCCCATGCCCCTCTCAGCCCATCAGAACCCCTATTCAAGTGTGTCAGGATATTGTCCACCTCTTCCTCAGCCCTCTCTCTTCCTTCTCACTGTAACTGAAGTGCTATTTTCCCTGGACATGGCCCAGCATTTACTACTTCCATCTTCAAAAGAGCTACCCCCTGGTCAACTCTCTCACTCACTGAGAAAGGAAGGACCCTGGTATCATCCCCAGAGCAATGTCCCAGCACTCTGTTCAGCATCTTCTCTTCCCCTCCATCTACTTCCCATCCTAGGCATCCCAACTTCCTCTTCTCATTCATTCATCCAAAAAGATGTACTGAGTATCTTCTCTGCCTCAAACATCCACAAAAAAACCTTTTCCTCAATCACATTATCCTTTTAGATCCCATCTTCCCTCTCAAGCCCGTGTACCACCAAACCACACAGTAACTCTGACTCTGTTCCCTCACTACCACCACCCGACTCACCCCAGAGTCCCTGGTTAAGCCCTATCTCTCCCAGGAGAGAGCTGTGTCATCTGGGAAGGTCAACTTACCAACTTTAGACCTCACTGTTCTCATTTTGGTAATTAGGAATTATCTCTAATGTCCCATGTTGCTTTCCCATTCTAAGATTCTGTGCTTCAGCCCTCATCCAGTAGCCAAAATTCCTCTTTATAAAGTCACTCATGGCTTCTTGGTTGTCAGTCCAAACAATCACAGGTCTAATTCTGGATCAGCTCACTCTAATTAGCTAAGTAACACTGGGCCATTCCCTCAACATCTTTAGCCTCAGTTTTCTCATCTATAAAATGAGGTATTTGGACTGGGTCACCTTTCAAGCCCTTCAGGTCTTTGATTCCATGAGAGTACAGATGCAGAGAAGAGAAAAAGGCTGGGCGCAGTGGCTCACACCTGTAATCCCAGAACTTTGGGAGGCCAAGGCAGGTGGATCACCTGCGGTCAGGAGTTCGAGACCAGCCTGACCAACATGGTGAAACCCTGTCTCTACTAAAAATACAAAAAATTAGCTGGGCGTGGTGGTGGGCACCTGTAGTCCCAGCTACTTGGGAGGCTGAGGCAGGAGAATCACTTGAACCTGGGAGGCGGAGGTTGCAGTGAGCCGAGATCGTGCCACTGCACTCTAGCCTGGGCAACAGAGTGAGACTCAGTCTTAAAAAAGAAAAAAAAAAAAAAGAGAAAGAGAGATCCTTTTAAGAGCTGTATGGGAAATAATTTATGGAGAAAATAGCATCTGTAGAGATTTAGAAGAAAGGTACAGGGAAGGTGCTAGGGTATCCTACCATTAGGGGACTATATTAATGGGTCTAGACAAGAACTGTATAATAGAAGGTGTAGGCTGACTACACCTGAATCCACTGATCAGTCTAAAAATCACAAAAAAAGAGACAACCAAATTATGTGCTTCCTAATGAGATGCAATAGGAAATATACAGCCCCACTAATGAAGTAATCTTGCCAAAAAGCCAACCCTAAATCTAGTCAAGCCTGTAGATCTAAAAATACCAATTTAGTGAAAATACAAGGGATAGACTATGTTTAAAAGACACCCCAGAGATGCAGTTGGCAAAATCCAGAATCTGCGCAACACTACAGCCTTACTACTCAAAGTGTGGTCCACGGACCTGCAGCATCAGCGTCACCAAGGAGGGGGTCAGAAATGCAGTCTCGGGCTGCACCCAGACCTCCTGAATCAGAATCTGCATTTTAATAAGACCCTGGAGTGATCTGCATGCACATTCAAGTTTGAGAAGCACTGCTGTAAGGACAAATGACCCATTTCATCAATAAATAAAAGACAAGGATAAAAAAGAACAGGAATCTGTAGATCAAAAGAGACCTAACAGATATATATCAACAAATGCAATGTAAAGACTTTTCAGGCAAGCTAACAATTAAAAAAAATGATACTATCAAGGAAATTTGAACAACTACTGGATACTTATTAAAGAATTTTTTTAAGAGTAACAATAGTATTAAGGTAACTCTTTTTTCTTTTTTTTTGCTAAAAACTAGTTCAGTCTGGTGGTGATAAAGTGAACTGGGGTAGAGTTAAAACAAGATTAGCTGCCTGTTGCTAGAGGTGCTAATTACCCAGACTGGGTTTTGGGGTACACGGGGGTTTATTATTCTCTCTGCTTTCCCTATATGTTTGAAAATACCCATAACTTTTTTTTTTTATATACAGAGTCTCGCTCTATCGCCCAGGCTGGAGTGCAGTGGCACAATCTCAGCTCACTGCAACCTCCGCCTTCCGGGTTGAAGCGATTCTCCTGCCTCAGCCTCCAGAGTAGCTGAGATTACAGGCGTCCCCCACCACGCCCGGCTAATTTTTTGGATTTTTAGTAGAGATGGGGTTTCGCCATGTTGGCCAGGCTGGTCTCGAACTCCTGACCTCAGGTAATCCAACTGCCTCGGCCTCCCAAAGTGCTGCGATTACAGGCGTGAGCCACATTGCCTGGCTTTTTTTTTTTTTTTTTTTAAAGAAAGACCAAGAAAGAGTCGTGGAAGATGGGAGGGACAATAACTCAGTGGCAGGGTACCCAAGAAAGAGAAAATTTCCAGCAGAAAGGGGACACATGCCTCCCGGAGCTACGGCGTCCTGGCTTCCACCTCCGATCTGGCCTGGCGGAGGTCATTCCTGAGAGCAGACAAAGCCGAGTGGCAGGCCTATAAACAGAACCGTCTGCGTCCAAACCAAATCTGTGGCACTGTGAATCGAGGTTAGAAGAAGGGGGAATTTCCTAGTTGCTAAAAACTGAAACAGGTCATCAAATAAATTGTGGAATCTCCTTCCCTAAGGCCCTTCAGAAATAGGATCGACAGGGCTGGAGTGGAGGGGCCCCCGCCTGCCGCCCTTTTGAGGTCGCGGCGCAGGAGAGCAGGAGGGCACGGAAACGCCGGCACCGGCTGGGAAGCTTCGGTGCTCCGGATCCCTCTCGGCGAGGGCGGAGAAGTCGGCGGCCTCTGCCTAGAATTCTGTGATTGTAGGGATCGAGACATCAAGGGCGGGGGTGGAGAGGATGACGAGTTCCCTAGTGCGTTTCATTTGCACATAAATGCGCTTTGCCTCCTAACCTTGTCTCTGTTACCTGTGCACCGGCCTTCCACCAAACCAACCAACCACCCTTAGCTCAGGAAGTAACCAGAACTGGGGGGACTGTCTTCACAAAGGGGACACAGTTGAACGTGGCCGGCAGCCGCTGGCCTCCCGGGCCTGGGTTCAGACGGACTCCGGCGCTGCTTCCAAGCCCGACATCCGGCACCTGGCCGCCGGCGCACCCAGGAGCACGATTTCAAGCGTGTGCACGCTCTCTGCTCGGGCCAGGAGCTCTGTTTCAGCCCCACTCCGGGCTGTAAATCCCTGGTTCCGCCCAGCGCAGCCTCGGCTCGGAGGGCAGCCTGCTAGCCATGTCCTGGGTTAGGGATGGCCCACGGTGCGCGCGGGGACCGCCACCCTCCTTCGCGCCACGCCGGGGCCGCGCGGGCCGGAGCAGGGGGAGGGGGCCCGATGACGTCATGGAACAGTTAGAGGATTTAGCTCGGGAACCCGCCGGGGAGCGGGCCCCGGGGCCGGCGTTCCATTTAGGCCGACAGTGTCCGGGGCTCGGCTCCACTTTCCCAGACGGCGCGGCTGCCTTCCACGTCCAGAGCGGGCCTGGGGTTCTGAAGGAAATCAGTGCATGATCGCGAGGCCAGGAACTCTGGAGAATGGGCACGCAGGCCTGCGCTTGCCAAGGCTCTTACCAGCCTGGGTCGGGCCAAGAGGCCATTAAGATGCTTCCAGCAAAGCCTCAGATAGGGGGATTGAATTCAGGAAGATAAATGCCTCATGGCACAGAGGTTGGGGAACCTGTGATGATAATGCAGACAGTTACAGAGTGCTACTGCCTTCCCGACACCAATCAACCCACCCCTTAAGGCAGATGTTATTCTCCTATCCTCCATTTTACAGATGACAAATTAAACCTCAGAGGGGTAAGGAAACAACCTGGAATCACACCGCTGGCAAGTGACAGAGCCAAGATTTAAACCCATGTCTCTCTGCCTCCAAGCCCAGGCAGGCACGTTCTTTCCAAGACACTACATTGGCTCTCACTTTCCAAGTAGGTGCATTCCAAGAGGAGAGGACATCAGCGTCCAGCAGACCCCAGGCTTCTCCCACCTCCTCTACTTGCCCTATCTACATGGGACCCACTGCGGTAATAGGGGAAGGGGACAACCTAGAAAGCAGAGTGAGGATTGTCTGCTCTTCCAGGAGGAGGTAAACGTTTACCAAGGTAATAGCAAACACACTTAGCTGGCTATGGATAGAGATGGAGGGGACAGGGTACATTTAAAACTGTAGTACGGAAGAAAGGTGACTTTGTGGAATACTATTTGTCAAGGACTGTGCTGGTGATGTACTTTTTTAAAAAACAAACCTGGTGCGGAGGCAAGATATAATAATATTAATATCCAACATTGATGTGCCAGGCATTGCTCTAAGCACTCTATAAGATAGAGCAGTAGTGGGAGATCTCAATTATTCAAACAGCTGGAAGTTTAATTTTGCTATAAGCCTAGCATCAGCAAAAATCCCGATTTGCCTCACTGACTCATCTCCAGCGTAGGATCTGGCATCTGCCTTCCTGGGTTTGCATCCTGGCTCTGCCATCTTGTAGAGTGGGAAGCTATGGAGCCTTGAGCAAGCATCTTAACCCCTAAGAGGCCCTGTCAGTTGGGGGTAGCAATGCTGCCTCCCTCATCATGTTCATGTCAAGATCGCAAGAGATACTGTGGGTGAATCCCAGCACAGTGCCCTAGGAAGCTCTCACCAAGCATGAGTTGCTAATATTATTCTTATTACTGCTCAGAAGGGAAAGGGATGTTTTGACCAACAGTGAATAAATTGAGATGATGTAGAAGCAGCTACAACCAAGATGGGGAAGTGGCTGCTTCATCTAGAGGGTGATAAGGATAAAAGAAAGTGTGGGCTGGGCGCGGTGGCTCACCCCTGTAATCCCAGCACTTCTGGAGGTCAAGGCAGGTGGATCACCTGAGGTCAGTTCAAGACCAGGCTGGCCAATATGGTGAAACCCCATCTCAACTAAAAATACAAAAAAAATTAGCTGGGCATGGTGGCAGGCGCTTGTAATCCCAGCTACTTTAGGAGTCCAAGGTAGGAGAATGGCTTGAACCCGGGAGGCAGAGGTTGCGGTGAGCCAAGATCACACTACCGCACACCAGCCTGGGTGACAAGAGCAAAACTCTGTCTCAAAATAAAAAATAAAGAAAGAAAAAAGAAAGTGTGATCCAATGGGACTCTAGCCTAAATCTGTAATTAGGAATATGTGTATGAAGGATAGGAGGGTAGAAGACATTCCAAAATAAGTTTCTAAGAAGTCATGAATCACATTGAAAAGAAAAGAAAAAGGAGTTGGTTTTTGTTTTTCAATCAATGTGACCAATAGAGAGTGCTGGTTGAGCCCATGCTTTCAGGAAACTGTACACATACACGCAAAGGCAGAGCTTGGGCCTACTACCAGGTGGGAATATACAAAAGCAACTCAGACCTGTGAGCCTGGCTTCAGGCTAACTGAAGGCCAAGCTAATTGCTAGACAACGTTTGAAGCGAAAAAGAACATAGAAAGCATAGCTCAACAGGACTGTGCCATTCTGGAAGAGTTTTCATCTTTTCCAAAGAGAGTGGCCTTAAACTAAAAATGGAAGAAAAGATGCCAAAGGTGGATACTAGAACCCAAGGTAAATCAATGGAGAACTAACTGGCTTTGAAAAACACATACACATTTGAATCCAAGTTGCCAGACAAGCCTGTAGATGTCATTCAGGGGCCACTTTGACAAATCCAGAAAACAGAGTAGGTTCTGGCCAATAAGAGGCAGACAAATATGGCTCCAGTATTCAAAAAATAAGAATAGGGTACATTTTGGAAACCACAGACTGATACACTTTATTCTGATCCCTGGCAAGATTCTAGAATTGATTATTAACCAAGTATTTAGGTTTTGCACACAGATATTGGTGACTTAATTGAGTTATCTTATTCCTTTCCTAATAGAGGTTGTAGGGTGGTCACTTAGGAAATGCTGTTTGATCTCTGCACAGTGTTTTATGTTTTCATGGAAAGAACACAGGATTGAGGTCTGGAGACCTAGATACATATCTAGCTCCACCACTAATAAGTTAGATGACCACAGAGAAGTTTCTTAACCTCACTGGGGCTCATTTATGAAAGATGAGGCATGAAAGATGAGCGGCATCTTCCCTTATGTGCCTCTCATCTCTAAATTCCATCAGTCTGTCTTATAATAAAAAGTAGGCTGGGTGACAGTCCAGTCCAGAAGATGCAGCTCCGATAGAGCAGCCATACCCCAGAGGATGTTAACACATAATGCTTGGTGTTAAACTGACCAACGAGAGGGCTCGGTCACTGTTTTTTCCTTTTATACACACATATTAATGACTTAATCCCCAAATGATGGGAACGCTATGACAAAAGGTCACAGGATGAAGATTGGAAGTAAGCTGGGTAGACTAGAGGAAACATGGGCTGAAAGCCAGATGAAATTAATTAACATAATTGTAAAGTTTTATGTCTATGTTATTTTTTAAAATCTACACAGGTTCCGAATGGCGAAGAACTGGATGAAAAATAGATCATGAGATGATCTGGGCAATGAAGATGACCACCCATTTAAGTTGAAGTGATGTTGTCCTCTAGCCACTAACAAAATGGCCAGTGCAATCTTTATCATATTGGATAATAAGGATAAGGATAATGATAATGGATGACGTGCTGAACCCTTACATGAGCTTTGCACGTCATCTCATTTCTGGGGCATGATAATATCATAAAATTTCAGCCACAAGAAGTACTGGTGTGGTAGCCACCTGCCTCCATCAGATCCCATCGTTGGTGTTGTTTTCAATGTTGGGGGCCTTGCCCAATAGCAGGGTAACAAACTAGAGTGTGTGCAAAACAGGGCAGCTGAGATGGGAAAAGATCTGAAAACCAAGTCTCATGGGAGAAGATGAAGAGAGTTGACAGTCCAGAGGTGGCACAACCTGGTAGTGTGAGAGGGAGGAGAAATAAAAAACTTGGGCTCTGACTACCTGCCCTTAAATCTGTGTACTTCCGCTTGTAAGTTGTGAACTTTGGGCAAGTTACTTAACCTCCTCTGTGCCTCAGTTTCCCCAGTGTAAAAAGAGGATAGTCATAGTAACTAACTTACAGGATTATTATGAAGATAATAAATGAGATGTGTATAAAATTGTGTGTGGTAGATGGCAGTGCTGAATACATGTGCACAATGGTGATCTTCATCATCATCATCATCTATCTGGAGGGTGGCCTATGGAGGAGGAAGGAGGGTCATTCTGTATGGGTTCAGAAGGGAGAGCAGGACCAACCAGTGGAAACAAGAGTGAGAGAGAATCCAGATCAACATAAAGAGACCTCTCAAATTATCAGAACTTTCCAGTGAAAAAATGAGTTCGCAGTTACCAGAGTTGCTCACTGTATGCCATCTCGTAGTTGGGGAAACAAGATAACATAATGTAAGAACTGCAAAGAAATCAGGAGGTGAGTCACTATGAATGGCAACAAGTCTTCTAGTCCTCCTCTGTTGATAAGTCTCTGGAAGTTTGGGTTTGTATGTAACCTCAGAGATAGTGGGTTTTTATTGTATGCGTTTGATTTTTCTTTCTCACAATAAACAACATAAAGACCATGTACTTTGTAGTCAAATCCCCCAACTTTGAATCCCTGCTCTGTTATTTATTAGCTGTGCAAGCTTGGATAACTTAGCTCAACTCTCTGGGTCCAGTGTTTGCTTCTGTAAGTGAAATAAACTACCTACTATCTGAGGAACAAGGATCAGAGCTGATATTTCTTGCTGTGTTGGTAAGCACGGTGCCAAAGTGGGCTGACTTTATAGACATGTGAGGTGAAAATTCAAGCCTTCTGGCTTTTCGTACCTGGTGGGGACTGCAAGTTGTGGAGATTGGATAAAGAAACTCTGCTCCTTCAGCAAACACATATGCCAAAATTGCATTTATGATACAGATACAGGAGACAGGCAGATTCTGAAAGCCTTCCAAAGGTTAAAGTCTTGTGCTTCTCACAGAGAGATAAAATAGGAGGGGGTAAAATGAAAATTTTCTGGCCAGGCGTGGTGGCTCACTCCTGTAATCCCAGCACTTTAGGAGGCTGAGGTGGGCAGATCAACAGGTCAGGAGATCGAGACCATCCTGGCCAATGCAGTGAAACCCCGTCTCTACTAAAAATACAAAAACTAGCCGGACGTGGTGGTGGGTGCCTGCAATCCCAGCTACTCGGGAGGCTGAGGCAGGAGAATCGCTTGAAACCGGAAAGTGGAGGTTGCAGTGAGCCGAGATTGTACCACTGCACTCCAGCCTGGGTGACAGAGCGAGACTCCATCTCAAAAAAAAAAAGAAAGAAAATTTTCTGTCATTTGTTATGTTCTGAATTTTCTGTCATTTGTGAGGTTCTGAATTCGGTTCCACTAAATCTTCTAATGGTTAGGAAAGGGCAAGATTGATGATAATGAGATTAGACTGGAGAACAGTTTGACAATTGACTTGAGAACCAGCCCTAAAGCACTTCTAGACCTAAAGATGACCCTGGAGTCTTGTGCTGTCTTCCCCGGAGCTGACCAGGACTGGATCTCTCATCTCACCGCAGTGGTCAAAGCATTAAGTCTGAGCGACTTTGCCCATGATTTCTCTTCTGACAGTGGCAGGGTGGTGGCTGAGGACCTGTCACATCCTTTAAGAGAGTACCCACCCCACACACACACATGCACGCACACACACACAGAGCACCTTGGGTTGTGACACACGGAGGACACTAACAGATGGCCTTTTCTCTCTGTCCTCCAGTGTGATGGGGTTGGGGTGGACCTGAGCAACATCTTCCTGGAAGGCATTGCCATTCTCAACATTCCCAGCATGTACGGAGGCACCAATCTCTGGGGAGAAAACAAGAAGAACCGGGCTGTGATCCGGGAAAGCAGGAAGGGTGTCACTGACCCCAAAGAACTGAAATTCTGCGTTCAAGGTAAGCCAGGAATGAGGATAATTGTTTTAGGTCAATGCCCAGTGGTAGCAGCCCTCAGGTGGGTGTCAGCGGGCTTCATAAGGCCCCACAGCCGAGCAAGGACTCCGTGCTCTGCGGATACGCTGACTCGTCATCCGATGTTGCAAAATTTACAACTTAATCCAGAAGACAAAAATTCACAATAAGGGTGACAGTCAGTTGTCAAGCTGTGGGGCTCCATGAGGTTCAGAGTCAAATGCTGCCAATGTCAAGGTTACCAGGGTTCTTCAATAGCTAAATCCAATAGTCAGTTCCTAACCCTCATCTTGCCACAGCTGTCAGTGGCATGTGACCCAGCTGATCACTCCCTCTTCCTGGAAACGCTTGGTCCACTTGGCTTCTAGGACTTGACTTGCTCATGGTTTTCCTCCCCCCTCACTGGTCACTCCTTCTCGGTCTCATTTCTCTCTGACCTCTTGATGCTGGAGGATCCCCAGGCAGGGTCCTTGACCCTCTTCTCTTCACTGTCTGTGCTTAATCCCTTGATCACCTCATCCAGTCATGACACTTTATTTAAATACCATGTGCTTACTCATGATGCCTCCAGCCTGTCTCCAGCTTTCCCTGAGCTCCAGGCTCCTATGTCCAGCAGCCTGTGTCGTACTTCCCTTGTGTGTTTAGCAGACACCTCAAACTTGGTATGTCCAATGCAGAGCTCTGCCGTCCCTCCCCCAAACCTTCTCCACACCCCACAGCCTTCTTTCTCTCCACTGGTAACTCCAGCCTTCCCATCACTAGAGCCAAAATGCTTGGCATCATCCTTGACTCCCCTTTTTATCTCACATCTCACAGCCAGTCCATCAGAAAATCTGTTAGCTCTACTTTTTAAAAACATCCAGGATTCAACCACCTCTCACCACCTGCATTCCTGCCATCTTGATCTGAGCCACCATCCTCTGTCCCCTGGATTACTGCAAAGCTTCCTCACTGGGTTCCTTGCTTCTATCTCACTGCCCTAGGTAGCCTATTCTCACCACCACATCAGAGCAGTCAGGTTATGACACTCCTCTTCTCAAAATCCTGCAGTGGCTTGGAGAAAAAGCCAAAGATCACGTGTCCTGGAGGGCCCCGTATGTTTTGGCCTCCCATTACCTACCAGACCTCCTCTTCTGCCACTCTCTCCATTGCTCAATCTGCCTCCGCCACTCTGGTTCCTCCAACACAGCAGGCTGCTCCCATGAACCAACTATTCTTTCTGTCTGGAACAACTGGGTAGTATGCTTTAGAGGCCACCAGCTGGGCCTTCCACTTTTAACTCACCAGAATACAAACACAGCTTTCTGAGAATGTCCTTAAAACCACCTCTACCCCAGCCCCAAAAGTAGCCATTTTCCACCAGTGATCCAAATGGAGAGATTCAATCAAAGCTCCTGGCAGCTGATTCCCCCTGTGGGCTCACGGGTCCTCACAGGTCCTCAATGAACAGGTGAGCTGGAGGAGAAAGCCAGGTGTAAGAGCACTGGCAGAAACACCATATCAGCAGGCAGGGGACCAAATTCTAGTCCAAGTCCTGCTACTAACCTATTTTTGGCACCCCAGTTTTCTTTACTGTAAAAGCAGTATCTTGTATCAAAGTTTTGATAGGTGGATGGATGGGGTTGAACCAGAACCTTGGTTCTTAAACCAGCTGCTTGTTGAAAATGAAGATTTGTGGACCTCAGCCTAGATCTACCTAATCAATCTCTGTGCTGGTTCCTGGGAATCTCAATTTTAATGAGCTCCCCAGATGACTCTGATGGGCTGCCAGGTTTGAGCAGCATTGCTACAGGCAAATGCCCGCAGTCTCTCCCATGCCTGGCATTCCATGGCTGTGCGTCTGTGTGCTTTGATGTCCCGGGCTGTTAGTGCTAAGGTGGGCTGTGATCCCACCACTAGAAGGAAACAAAACTCCACTGACATGGAGGCGGGGGTTGGGGAAGTTATTCTCTTGTTTCACACCCATCTATTTGACAATCAGATTGTTATATTCCAGGCCAGGTCATCAGGAGACATCATCTCCACACCTCTGTCCTTTAAGAGAGGATTCAGGAATTGTTGACCTCTTTTTCTTTTTTTTTTTTTTTTTGAGACAGAGTCTCACTCTGTCACCCAGGCTAGAGTGCAGTGGCGCATGTTGGCTCACTGCAACCTCCTCCTCCCAAGTTCAAGTGATTCTCATGCCTCAGCCTCCCATGTAGCTGGGATTACAGGCGTGCTCCATCACGTCCGGCTACTTTTTTCTATTTTTAATAGAGATGGGGTTTCTTCATGTTGACCAGGCTGGTCTCAAACTCCTGCCCTCAGGTGATCCACCCGCCTCGGCCTCCCAAAGTGCTGGAATTACAGGTGTGAACCACCATGCCCGGCCTCTGTTGACCTCTTAAGTCCCCTTTATTTCACACAGTAAACTTTTCAGTGTATAAAGCTGAATAATGTGTTCCTCCTTCCTCCCTTGGCAGGGGAAGTTGTGGGTGCTAACGGAGGGTAGGGGAAGCATTGAAGGTTGTATCAAGTTCCTGAAAATTTTCCTACCCTGGTGCTCCTATCTCAACCCCCACTGTGGTATCTAGCTCCCTCAGAGCAGAGAAGGGAATGAGCAGAGCCGAATCCCCACCACCACCCTCCCCCCTGCCCACTCCCCACTTCGACTCTCCACCACCCTAGGACTGGGGGAAGCTCTTGATGAGATCATGTGCTGATCAAGGATAACCTTCATCTTCCCCTTACATGTCTGACCTTACATCTTCCCCTTCTTCAAGCAAGACCAAAGTGTCTGCTGATTGCTTTTGACTATCATGTACAGGAACTCTCTTCCCCAAATCCCCCTTTCTCACCCCTGCAATGTGCTTTCAGAGCTAGAAGTGAAACCACTTCCTGTTCTTTAGATGAGAACGTCAGCTGATCAGAGTGGGGCACTGACTTCTGGGCTTTGCAGAGATGCCAGCACTGAGCTTTCTTCTTGAAAGGGCTATGATCTCATGTAAGTTGAGTTGTTAATGGGAAAAGCTAAAGAGGTAACGTATTTTAGTGAAAAAGCATTAGCCTGGGAGTCAGAAGACTGGAGTTCCAGTCCAGACTCTGCCTATCGCTAGTGTGTGACTTGAGGCAAGTCCTTTCCCCGTCTTGGGTCTCAGTTTTCTGTATCTGTAAAATAAGCAAGTCTGACAATTATATTTTAAGATTCCTTACAGTTCCGCAAAATTAAGGCATAGTCAGATTTTGGTCTATGTGGACTCTTTCCTGGACGGAATGGTATTCAAATTTCTCCCTTCTCTCAGTGTACTTTGTCCCGGGATTTATAGGCTAGTGGCTGAGGAGGCAGAGAGCTCTGTCTGCAGCCTCTTCATGTGTTGCGATTCTTACCTCTTTGGCAGTTTCGTTGGAGTTGGAGGAGAGAGAGAAATCAGAACACAGTAGGAGGGAATGAGTTTATCATAGGAAATGGAAGAGGAAATGATGATGGGAGGGGTTGCTGTCAAATCTCTCTCATCAGGCCAGGCGCAGTGGCTCACACCTGTAATCCCAGCACTTTGGGAGGCCGAGGCAGGCGAATCACTTGAGGTCAGGAGTTTGAGACCAGCCTGACCAAAATGGTGAAACCCCATCTCTACTAAAAATACAAAAATTAGCCAAGCGTGGTAGCACATGCCTGTAATCCCAGCTACAAGGGAGGCTGAGGCAGGAGAATTGCTTGAACCCAAGGGGCGGAGGTTGCAGTGAGCTGAGATCACACCACTGCACTCCATCAAAGATTAGTCTTTCTCCTGGAAAAACAATCCGAGTAAGAAGGTCATTCAAGATTAGCATGGACTGGGTTCTATAGAAACATTGTCTGATAAGAAAGCAATAAGGGGTATTGGGAAAAGCCCCATGCTTACAGTTAGATAATCTGGGTTTAAATTTTGCCTTTATGCTTCTAGTTTTATAGATCTTGGGAAATTACCCAACCACCCTGAGTCTCAGCTTCCTCATCTGTAAAACTGGCATAATAATGCATGGCTTATTAGGAAGATGATGGATGTGAAAGTGCCTGGAACATAGTATAATAAGCTCAAACCTAAAAAAAAAAAATGTCCCTAAGCCTATAATTCTATTTTGTGTTGGAGAACGCCAGTTGATTCACATTTGAAGTTCTTGTCCTAAGCATTACTATCCGCCTGCACTACCACTAAGAAAGAGCAGAGCTCAGCTGGGCATGGTGGCTCACGCCTGTAATCCCAGCACTTTGGGAGGCTGAGGCAGGTGGATCACCAGAGGTTGGGAGTTCGAGACCAGCCTGACCAACGTGGAGAAACCCCATCTCTACTAAAAATACAAAATTAGCCGGGTGTGGTGGCGCATGCCTGTAATCCCAGCTACTCGGGAGGCTGAGGCAGGACAATCACTTGAACCTGGAAGGCAGAGGTTGCAGTGAGCTGAGATTGTACCATTGCACTCCAGCCTGGGCAACAAGAGCGAAACTTCATCTCAAAAAAAAAAAAAAAAGAAAAAAAAGAAAGAGTAGAGCTCCTGCCAAACTCCAGCCCAGCCTTTGTCGTAGCACATTAAATTTATATTACCAATTGTACCTACTATCTCCTTTCCTAGACCTTCCAGATTCCAAGGATGGAGGCTGGGTGTTATTAATCTTTGTATCCCCAGTGCCTGGCCTCAAGTAGTTACCCCGCCCCCCAAAAAAAGGTTATTAGCTACATGAGAATCATATGGAATTTGCTATTTTTTAGTTTTTGTAACAACAATAAGAATACTGAGAAACAGTCTCTTGTATTTCTATTTCATTTTGGCTTGCAAATAATTTCGCATGTATTAACTTAGTGTAATCCTAACCAGAAACCCATGAACAAGGTTATACCCAGCCTCCTCCATATCCCTATTTCATAGTTGGGGAAAATCAAAGGCCCAGAGAAAGGGTAAGTGGTGGCATCAGAACCAAGATTCAAGCCCATGACTCTTAGCCTAGCCCAAGTGGCTAGTGTTTGGAAAATGTGTTAGGGAGCCTACTGTGTGTCTTGCATCAGCCACACACTCAGGAAATAGGAAGTATTTAGACCCAGTCTGAGGAAAGGCTCCACAACTACTTGTTGAAATTCTGCTCCCTCTGCAAGGCCTACCTAATGGCCATTTCCCTGCTGGAAGCGAGCCCAGCCTGTGAATTCCCTGAGCACTTAATTTTGCCTTCTATCTCATCAGTACGCTGATCAGAAGTCGGCCTGTGTCACGGGCATGTGTGTTCTCATCATATGTTTTCCCTGCCATTACCTGGAAAATGAGGATCAAGTGTTCTTTATCTTTGTGTCCCCTTCAAAGCCTCCCACCCTGCCTGGCTCACATGTGTTCTACAGAAACGTTTGTTGGAAGAGGGGAGAGAGGGGAAGGGATCTTGCCTCCAGTTTGCCAGTGGGCAGTAGATTCTGGTGCAGGACAGGAACAGGTACTTAGTGAAAAATCTTCAGAAAAAAAAAAAATCTTAGAGTTACATGTGAGTATTTGTGAGGCTGAGAATTTAATTTCATGGAGCTATTATAAACTCATTTGATAAGTAAGACATGCTGGCCATTTTCAAATAGGTAATTCAAATATAGCTTAGAGGACTTGCAATTGAGAGAGGGTAGAGTAGGGACTCACCATTGAACTAGAATTCAGAAGACCCAGAGCTTCTCACCACCAGCCATGGATTAGATGAGTCACTGGACATCTCCAGCCTCCATTTCAACGCTTACAAGATGGAAAACAAGTATGGTCTCCCTCCCTCAGCCTTGTTTTGAGGTTTAAATGAGATCATCCATGTAGGGACTGAGCAGAGTGCCTGGAACTTGGTGAGCCCTTGGTCAGCAGTAATCAGAATTATTGTTAGGTGTGGGGGAAGGTATTTAGACTATTATAAGAAAAGGGCCAAATTCAGAATTTCACTCTTTTGACTACGGCTCCAGGATTTGATCTATTATCTTTAAATTGCCTGTGGCTGTAGCAACCTGTAATTCTAGGGTTATATATTGGCTCTGTGCCTACACATGTTTGGCTGTTGCTGCACATGTGGAGTTCCACCTGAGCTGGCTGTCCAGTGAAGCAAGGGGAAGGGGACGGTGCCCAGTCTTGGATCCTGGGGAAGCACCAAGGGCATGGCACAAGGCTGGGTCGGTCCCCCTGGGGTTGAGGAGCAAAGTCCTGGGGAGCTATGCCATTGTTTCTCTGTGGTCCCAGCCTAAAATATAAATGCAGAGGCTTCCTGCATATTTCCTCAGACTCTTCACTAATCCTCATGCCTGCTCCTATCCAGCCTTCAGTCTCAAGCCAGAAGTGGTCTTGAGCCTGTGTTATCCACACCTGGCCCCTCTGGCTGTCTGATATTAAAGCAACTTTCCTCTCAGTGATTTCTTGGACAATCCTATTTGAACTGCAAATGGTGTGTCCTAGAAAATGTTTTATTTTATTTTACTTTTTTGAGAGGTAGTTTCTCTCTTTTTGCCCAGACTGGAGTGCAATGGTGCAGTCTCGGCTCACTGCAACCTCTGCCTCCAAGGTTCAAGTGATTCTCCTGCCTCAGCCTCCCAAGTAGCTGGGATTACAGGTGCCCGCCACCATGCCTGGCTAATTTTTGTATTTTTAGTAAAGACTAGGTTTCGCCATGTTGGCCAGACTGGCTTCGAACTCCTGACCTCAGGTGATCCGCCCGCCTCGGCCTCCAAAAGTGCTGGGATTACAGCTGTGAGCCACCGCACCCAGCTACTAGAGAAGGTTATAAATGGGTAGCACAAAATCTCCCCAGGATCTCACTAGATAATACTTTTTGCAATTCTTGGTAAACAAAGACAGGGAGACAGATACCCTCGGTAGTGTTCACTTTGAGTCATTTTCCCAGCAGTGGGGACAGGCTTCCTGTCAGTTTATTCAACACATACTTACAAAGCCCCCAACAAGTGCCAGGCACCATGGTACAATGGTGAACAAAACCAAAAACAAACATAGTCTTTATAGCCATTGGGAGTGGGGGAGCCAGCCAGGCCTCAATAAAATAATCCCATAAACAGGCATATAATTAGGAACTATGCTAAGTGCTAAGAATTGCTTAGCTACCCAGAGCCCAGGCAAGGCCAGCAAGCCAGTGTGTAGCTCATAGGCATGCCTGTGGCCTCACTAGCCTAGCACTCAAACCAACTGAGCAGAGCAGGCACAAGCACTCTTCAGGCAAATACGTGCAGTCATCAGATCTGCCCTCCTAGATGTGGACACTTTACCTGGGAAGCGCAATACCTTGGCTCTGCTACTTTGCAAGCACATATGGTTCAATCTGTCTGTGCACTGTGCCCGTGTGGATTCTCACTAATTGTATGGACTATGCCCTGAATCCCAAAGCAAGGGAATGGGATGCCATTCCGCCATCTCAGATTCATACTCCCAGGTGAGGAACTAGAGATCAGCTGAGACACCAAAATAATTGTGAGCATGAGTTCACTGTTTCTCATGGCTTTCTTTTCACCTTTATGAAGCCATACCAGAATGTGGCCTCAGGGGTTCAGGAGCTGTCCAGGTCTGTAGATTCCCAATTTTCCTGTTCAGTGGAGATTTGACAGTCATAGTGAGAAATGATCAGCCACCACTCTTCCGAGTTTAGAGAAAATAAAAATGTTCCTTAAAAGTTTGCATTTAACAGAGATCCTCTCTGGCCCAGGTCTCTCCTGTGGGCTGAGACAGAGCAAGGCAGGTGACCCCTAGGGAGCCCCAGAAGTACTATGGGTGTGTGCATTGGGACTCTTCTCAGCTCTGGGGAGTAACCATGGCAACATACGTGTCATTCCTATTCAACATTTGCAGGCCTACAGAGACGCTGTTTTGCTTTTCGTAGGAAATCACAGCTTTGTCATTTAGTCCTTCAAGCAGCCCACATTGAAATCAACATGCCCCAAACTAGTCATTATCTTCCCCATCTTTACACATCCTTCCCCCTCCTAAAAACACTGCCTCCTCCTCCCCGTACCCATGTTCCCTGCCTTGTTGATGTCTCACCTGTTGCCCAAGCTGGAGACCCAGAGTCATGTGTTTCCCTTCACGGCTGGCTTGAGGAACTCTCATATAATTATTTATTTACATGGTGTTTCTCCCATCAGACTGTGAGGCCCTCAGAGGCCCCAGATGTCATAATCCTTTCTATATCCCTGTGCCTGGCAGAGTCTCGGAGGCCTCAAAAGGGCATGTTAATATTGGTTGACCAAATGCACCCAGTCAGGGGCACATGGAGCAGTGAGTTAGGGAATTGTTTTTGAATTGGTCTCTCAGCAAGAGTGAATTTGTGTGAGTGATGCTGGCACGTGCTGTGCCAGGGCCCCTCTGCCAGCATCCGCCTGTACTAGAGCTCAGGAGGTCAGCCTCCAATTCTCACTCTTCTCTCCTCTCAGGCCCTTTTCTATTCCCAACTGACTCTACATCAGAAAGTAGCTGTGGTCTGTTTCCACAGACCTCTCATGGCATCTGGCAGGATCTGACTTGCTAGACTCTGCCGGGTTAAGCCAGGTATGTTTTTGCAGCTTCCAAATGCAGGCCATTCAACGTGGTTCTCAGATGCCTATTTCTATAGAAACTATGATGTTGTCTACATAATACTGAAATCCCAGAATCACAGGCTGCCTAGGAATGTAGATATTATTTTGTTCCCTGGATAAGGAAATGTAGATATTATTTTGTTCCCTGGATAAGGAAAGTGAGTACCAGCAAGGTGAAGTGGCTTGCCCTTAGCCAAACTCAGATAGAAATGCAGATCTTTTGGCTCACACAGACCAATCCTCAGTCCTCTACAGTAGGGGTTGGCAAACCTTCTCTGTAAAGGGCCATGTAGTAACTATTAAAATAATTAGGCTAGGTGCATTATACAGTCTCCGATGCAACTACTCAGCTCTGTCCACTTAGCATGAAAACCACCATAGGCAATATTTAAATGAACGGGCATGGCTGTGTTCTGATAAAACTTTATTTACAAAAGCAAACAGCAGGCTGGATTTGATCCTCAAACCATGGTTAGTCAATCCCTGCACTAGAACGCCATGTGGTCCATGAACCAGGAGCCTTGGCCTTGAAGCATGGGTGTGTGTCAGAAGTGCAGACTCTCAAGTCCCACTGCAGGCCTGCTGAAGCAGAATCTGCATTTCAACAAGATCTGCTGGCGATCGCACGTACACTGAAGTTTTTGAGAAGCACTGCACTGGTAGGTCTGGTTTCTCCTCCAAAGAATATCAAGAATAAATTTTATAAATTAGAAAAAGGAAGCCCAGGGAGGTTAACTGACCTATCAAAGGTCACACTAATTGGTGCATCTGGTACTGGACCCAAGTCTTAGTATTCCAAACGTACAATTCTTTCTACAAACCCCAGAGTAACCGCCCCAACCCGACCCCAGCCTCCCAGTTTCTGGCTGGTCATGACCCAACTCAAATTCACTGGAAATTCAAGTGAAGCAATCATTCACTCTTTCTCAGCTGACGTCTGAATGAAGAAGACTCTGACTCCAGCTGTGTCTCCTCCCCTCTCCCACTCCCTTCTCCAAGACCTGGGAGGGCCTGGCGAGGTGGAAATGTGCCTCAGGAGGCTGCTCAGCATCTGCAGAGGAAAAACTTGCTCACACAGGTTCGAGCTGGAGTTGAACTCCAACTTAATTCCTGCCTCAGGAGGTTTGCTGCTCAAAATAGAACCACAGAGCCAAGGAACATTTCACTTTTCACATACAGAAGAAAATTCTAGGCTAGGCTCTTTGGCAAGACTAGACACCTTAGTTTTTCCTTCTTGCACTTGCCCATCTTGACCCCCAGATTGGTCTCTGTTCCCCTGCAGAATTCATAGACCATTTCATACTGAGCACCACCTAAGATCCATCCCACAGCAAAACTCCAACCTGGCCACATGCTGTGCACAGCCTGAATGTTGGTATTCTCTGTGGTCTGTTTCTGTTTGGTGCAAGAAGTGTTTTTCTTAGTGAGTTGGGCTTCCGTAACAGAATACCATGGACTGTGTGGCTTAAACAACAGAAATTGATCTCTCACAGTTCTGGAGGCTGGGAAGTCCAAGATCAAGCCACAAGCACTCTTGGTTCCTGGTGAGAGTCGTCTTCCTGGTTTGCGGATGGATGCTTCTTGCTGTATCCTCATGTGGAGAGATCATCTCTCTCAGTCTCTTCTTATAAAGGAACTAATCACATTCACAAGGACTCCACCCTCATAATATGATTATGTTCCTAAGGGCCTACCTCCAAATACCATCATATTGGAAATTAGGGCTTCAACATGTGAATATGGGGCGAGGGGAACACAAACATTCAGTCCATAGCAGTGTTTAGTCTTCTTAATCAGCAAATATGTGTTGGGCTATTATTTATTGAATACGTACTTATGGGACAAAGCCATTGCATAATTATTTAATCCACTTTATGTCTCAGGACACTGAAGCTCAGTGGGATTAAGTGACTGGGTCAAAATCACACAGATAACACACGATAGAGCCTGGACTCAAACCTGTCTTCAAGTATCTAAGGTGCTCCAAGTCTGCAGAGGAGGGGACAAGAGTACAATATGGTCCACGCCTGAAGTAGTTGACAATCTACTATCTACATGTAAGAAATATCTGTAGAACAATCGTGTTAATATTGGCATAATAAGCAAGCACCATGGAGTGGAAGAGATGAGTTTGTAAGAGTGTGGGAGGCAAGGAGGTCTCCCCTTCAGAATATGTGCCCCAGCTGCCCAGCACCATGCAATGCACCTAGTAGGTGATCAACAAATGTTTGATGAACAAATGAATGAACAAGATGAAATGCATGTGTGTTAGTCCTGGGAGCTCGAAAAGATTTGAAAAGACAGTGAGTAAAAGAAAGGCAACATGGACTGGGCACTGAAACCCAGAAGTAGCAAAGACCGGGAGATGGAGACCGTTCATGGAGTTTGAACATGATCCTTTGAATAATAAGAAGAGATGAAGGTTTTTCAGCCAGGAGCAATAGGATCTGAGAGTCATGTGCAGTTTGGATGAGAAGGAAGGGAAAGAACCTGGCGGTAACAAGGCCAGTGAGGAGACTAATGCAGAATATGGGCTTATGGCTCCAAGGCCTCAAATTGAGAGTCAGCAACCCAAAGGGGAAGAATGGACAAAGCCAACAGTAAGTAAGGGGTGGACAGAGGACACTGTCACACAGGTGATTCGTCCCTCCCCACAAACCACCCAGCAGGACCCCTGCTCCTTCTCCCAACAAGCTCAGCCTCTTCCTGCTGCCTCCACACCCAAACCTCTCTCCATCACCAGGGGCTTCTGTTAGCAGAGCAGAGGCATCAGCAGGGACCTTTGCCCCTTTGCACCTCCAGCGTGAGGCCAGCGCCCATCTCTTTTCATCTTCAGGTCTATTCATCCAGCATGTGTTAAGCACTTACTTGGATCTAGCACTAGATGCCAGAAATATTTCACATTCATCGTCTCATTTTAATCCCCTACAACACCCCTGAGGAATACTTTATAGATTAGAAAAACAAGGCCCAGGGAGGGTTAATTGACCTATCCAAGACTGTGTTAGCTGGTGGATCTGGGACTAGAGCCCAAATCCTAGTATTCCAAACATAGGATTCTTTCCACACACACCCAACACCCTCCCACACCTCCCCCATTCTGGCCAACACTGACCCAACCACCAGAAAAAGCCCTCCCTGTCATGACTCTCCTCCAACTTTGCCTTTCTGGAGAATCTGAGATGATCTTAGTGAATGTGATTAGTTCCCTTATAAGATCTTTCTAAGATGATCTCTCAATAGTAGGTGCTGTAGGCAGCCTGTTGAGCTGTGATTAGTTTGGCCAGTGCAGATCTCTGGAATGTACCTTATATATGCCATGCCTGAGAATCAGGATTGAGTTAAGCTGGAAAATCTTACCAGTAATTGATTTATTTTATTACATACAGTGTACCCGGAATAAGATTCCTGAGCTCAGTAGGTAAAGTAATGCCAGATAATATACCAACTAGCATTTTACCTTCAAGCCAAAGAATTCAGCATTCCATTTAATAAGATCATGTAGCCAAGGCTTCCCTGAGAGGAGATGAGAAGAGGCTCACCCCCACCCAAGCTCACCTCCCTGCCTTCGGATACCCTGTCACTGCAAGGTACTTTGTCTTTGCCTTGCGTCCTTTCAAATGAGCTTATTTTTTGAATCGGGCCTTGGTTTGAATTCCAGCTTTACGGTATGCCAGCTATCTGATATTAGGCAAGTTCCTTAGCCTCTGAGCCTGAAGGGTTTGTTGTTGTTGTTTTTATGTTGGGATAGTAGTTTTTAATGGAGTTGCCACAAAGATTGAAAGAAAAACCTTTGTTGGATGCATAGTTTCCAACATTTTTCTCCAATTCTGTAAGCTATCGGTTAACTCTGTTGGTCATTTCTTTTGCTGTGCAGAAGCTCTTCAGTTTAATTAGATCCCATGTGTCGATTCTTGCTTCTGTCCTTTGTAAAGCTCTAGGCTGCGGAGTCTGTGCCCAGCACTGGACCTCACTGGGACCACCAGATCAAGAATTCCATAGCTCTGCTGAACTGTTCCCAGGCCTTAAAGGACATCCCCACCCTTGGCTTCTCTTAGAGGCAGGCTCATGTCAGACCCTTGCTTCAGAGCCATTGGGACATCCCCCACCACACAGCTCTGCCGGCGCACTGCCTCCGCCTCTGAAGCACCTGACCCTCATGCACAGAGCTTTCAAAGTCCACCTCCCGCAACATACAGCGCCTTCATCGGAGCCCTGGAGAATCCCAGAAGATAAAGCCACACAGAATGGAGCACACATTTTTCCCACCCCACCCACCACACAAGCAGGTTTTCAGGAACCGACAACAATGGCCATTGTGTGCAGGCGCTCACACTTTCTCTTGCCTCAGTGTAGGGCTGTACTGAATGCTCTGTCTTCTGCACAGTGTGAGGACAGGTGAGGTCTCCTACCCGTCTGCCCTTGACTCAGCCCATTAGGAAATCCAACCTCCATCTTGGCTGGAAAAGCACAAATAGACCTCAGGGATAGAATGCCTCCACCCTCAACTGGGGGAAACTGAGGCCCTGAGGAGGGAAATGATTTTCCCAGGTCACACAAGTAGACAGAGCCGGAACAGACACCACAATTCCAGTCCTGCCTGCTGGGCCCACACGTTGCTTCTCCCTCAGGCTCTGCAGGCCCTCTCCTCCTCAGAAAGCAGTGGTTCTCCCTGCTTCTCCTTCCTAACCCTTCCCAATGAGATTATCCAGACTCAAAGGCCACTCGATGCCCTCTGGCCACTTGAATGCTTTGATGGGGCTTTACAGAGCCCTGACAGTAGCAGAAACCCACAAGCTAGTGTGACAAGGGCATGGCACAAAGGAGCGGGGTACCCAACTGGCCTAAGAGTATCCAACCCATGCCTTAAAGGTGTCTAGAACCTGCTCTGCTCCCACCTTGCTCAGCCCAGGAACAAGAGAAGGCAACCTGGATGGTTGTGGGATTGCATCACACACACACACACACACACACACACACACACACACACACACACACAGCCGCAGGGAAAGGAGGGGAGTTCATTTTCAAATAAAAGGGTGAGCTTCCTCCCTGTTTTGCAGTAAAAAGAAAAAAAAGGAATAAAGATGCTTCACTTGCCAGAGGGGCAAGTCACCCTAAATTCTCAAGGTCATAATATCTCTGCTCTTTACCATCTCTCTGCCTTTCTCTTTCTCAGAATCCTCCCCCCACCTTCTCCTTTTTTTCACTTATCCTTCCCCTCCCTCCCTCTCATCGCCTTCCTCTTCCTCCATAACCTTCTCTAAGTTACATTAATTACCGTCTACAGAAGGCCATGCACTTACTGTGTAGCAAAGATGGAACTTCTTGAGTACATCCCTTTTTAAAGAAACATAAAATCGCAGTAAGAGCAAGTGTTTCTTGAGGGCCTTCTGTGTGCTGCTCTGATCCCATCCTATTCATACAAGCTACTTGAGAGCATCCCTTCTAAACTTCGAGACAACCCTGCCAGTGACTTATTGTATCTATTAATACATTTTCCAGATAAAAGGCAGACTCGGAAAAGTTAAGAGTCTTCTCCCAAGTGACAGGATCAGACCCAACTCTGTCCGAAGCTCGTGCTGTTTCACAACCTGTCACGGGGGTACATTCTCTGTGCTGGTTCATGGAAGACCGAGGAATAAGCCCTCTGCCTTTCTCCTCATGACAGGGTCAGTTTCTCTGGGGAAATCATTAATCACAGAGTATTCTTCAGCTTAGTTATGGTTGGGATGCCTGAAGGCCTGGTGCTTTGAGAGGCCAGGCGGGAACATGGGGGATGAAGATGGACCAGTTAGAGCTTTCCTTCCTTACTCACTCGTTTGTTCCTGGGAAACCCCAGTCCCCTTCCCCTGCAGAAGATCAGGAAACAGTCTTTAGGGATTCTTTCCATTTCTCCACCCCTAGGCTTTTTTCAGGCTACATTGCCTTTGAACTGCACTTTGAAGCTCTTTCGCCAGGAGCAGTGTTTCATCTGTGCAGACCAGTCCAACTGGGAGGCTCAGAGGAGCTGAGCAGTGCCCAGCTTTGTTGGGCTTTGAGTGCCCGACCCACCAAGGACACATGCCCATCTCCATGGAAATTTGGAGGCAGGAGAGGAGCCCGAGGACATGCCTGCCACCGCCTTAGTGGGCTAAGTCTGCAAAGAGGCCTGCCAGCTCCCACTCACCTGTCTAGACTGTGGGGACTGAATCTGGCCCCACTGTAAGCAGAGCTGGGCTTGTGTCTTTTCTTTCTGAGGAGGTTAAGAGGATCCCACACACACCCAGCGCTTGTCAGCTTCTCAGTAGCACAATGATAAGGGACATGGCTTTTTACAGAACACCTTCATATTCTTTATCTCTTTTGTTCTCAAAATAACACAGTGAAGTAGGGTTTATGATTATCCCTGTATGGGCCGAATTGTGTCCCCCAAAAATTTGTGCATCAAAGAAGCCCTAACCCCCAGCACCTCAGACTGTGACTGTGTTTGGAGACAGAGCCTTAATGAGGTGATCAAGTTAAAATGAGGTTATTTGGGTAGGCCCTAATCCAGTCCAACTGGTGTCCTTATAAGAAGAGATTTGGACACACAGAGAAACACCAAGGTCCATATGCATGGAGGAACAGCCATGTGAAGAGGCAGCCAGAGGGCAGCCAGCTGCCAGCCAAACGGAGGGGTCTCAGAGGAAACCCACCCTGCTGGCACTTTGAGCTTGGACTTCCAGCCTCCAGAACCGTGAGAAAATACATTTCTGTTGTTTAAGCCCCCCAACCTGTGGCTGCTTGTTTGTGGAAGCCTGGTCTGACTAATATAGCCCCTATTTTCGAGATGTGAAAACAGGCTCAGAGAGAACAAATGACCTACCCTAAATGACACAGCAATTAAGATATTAGTCCCATCCTCAAGAACTTAGTGTAGAGTTTCCTGGCTTTTTTCTTTACCTCTGTGACTCCAGTTTTTCTATCAGCGGCTATTTATTAAGTAGTGACAAATTCCTGTTTGCATTTCAAATGAATCAGATGCATACCCCTGCCGGTAAGAGCTCAACATTAGCATTGGCTAATTAGTGTTACACACTGAACTGACAGGATTCCAGCCCGAACAATAGCACCTAACATCTTAGCACGCCAGTGCTGCTATAACCCAGGTAAACAGACAGGGCCCACAGGTTTATCACATGACACAGATGCTCTAAGCTATGGGGCAGGCTTCCTGGCCACTATGGTGGTATGGTTTAGAAACTCTGTTGGCTCCATACACAGTCAGGGGCCCTGCTCCTCCATTCAGGGTTGTTTGATTCCCTGGGCTGCTCCATGGCAGCCCCGAGACCTGAACCCGGGTGTGCTGATGGAAGGGGAAGTGGAGTGGGGGTGGGATTGAGGGTAGCAAAGCATTCTCTTAAGCTAAGGATATCCCACACTTCCCAAAGGCACTGCAAAAAAACAGCCCAAATCAGGACACCCAGAGATTCTCCTGCCTCTTAAATGATTGAATTTTCACTAATGCAAAAAAGCAACCAGGGGCTGGGCCCAGTGGCTCACACCTGTAATCCCAGCACTTTGGGAAGCCAAGGCGGGCAGATCACCTGAGATCAGGAGTTCAAGACCAGCCTGGCCAACATGGTGAAACCCCATCTCTACAAAAATTAGCTGGGCATGATGGTGGGTGCCTGTAATCCCAGATACTTGGGAGGCTGAGGTGGGAGAATCTCTTGAACCCAGGAGGCAGAAGTTGCAATGAGCCAAGATCGTGCGATTGCACTCCAGCCTGGGAGACAGAGCAAGACTCCAAATATCGGGAAAAAAAAAGCAACTGGGATGAGAATGGACAGAAAAATTATGCAATAAAGGAGAGAGGCAAAAACCAGGCTGGGTAGAAATTGACTGTTATATGCAGATTACATGAGTGAATTCATGGAAAGCCTGTTACCCAGTACAATCTGGGCAAGTACAGTCAGGTTTCTATATTCATGGGTTCTGTATTTGTAGCTTCAACCAACAGCAGATCAAAGATTTTTTTCTAAATGGATGGTTATGCCTGTACTGAACACATGTAGACATTTTTTCTTGTCTCTATTCTTTAAACAATACAGCACAACAGCTGTTTACAGAGCATTTGCATTGTATTAGGTATTATAAGTAAGCTAGAGATGATTTAAAGTAACAGGATCATGTGCACTGGTTATATGCAAATACTGCACTATTTTATATTAGGGACTTGAGCATCTGTTTTGGTATTTGCAGGGGTCCTAAAACCAATCCCCCATTGATAACTGCAGACAACTATAGTTATTATTATTATTATTGATTATAATCTCTTTCCTTCTTCTGGCCAAACCTGTCAAAGTCTTTGGCTCTAAAGCATCTATATTATTCAGTTTATTCAACAAACACATATCAAGAACCTTTTATATGCCAAAGGCTGGTCTAGTTGCTAGAGATACAAAGATAAACAAAACAAGAACACAGTCCTACCTTCAACTCACAATGGAGTTAAGAGAGTGATATGTACAGAGACAGTTGTTGGGTGAGATCCACTATCTAAGCACAGAAGAAGGAACTAGCATGGTGCCTGGGGCATCCCAGGAGGCTAAACAGGAGTTGTCCAAGCAGAGGGATATTTGCACACCTAGCTAAGGAACATTGTTTTTGTTTTTTGTTTTTATTGTTTGTTTTGGCTTCCAGATGTTCCCAAAGAAAGACTGGACATGTCAGATGTGCCCCAGAGTGTTCTGCTAGCCTTTACCCATCAGTATTAAGCTCATCTGGAGTTCTGACCTTTACAGGAAGTGTAAAACTATGAGGAACATTGAAGATTTAAGAAAATGTTTTTAGCCTTAATATTATGGCCTAGGGACTCTTGTACACAGCTCTAAGAAGGTAGATAGACTGACCATTGGGAGTTGTCAGGGTGAATGTGGAGAAAAAGGAAAGTGAAACTAATGTATTTTGGGTTCCCACTGTGTGCCAGCCACTTTCACATACATGTCTGCCATTTAAATCTCATAACCCCACTTTGAGGTCAATATTATTATTTCAAATTTTCCATTGAAATAGCAATAGATCAAAGCAGTCATGAAATAACTTGTTGACATTCTTCTTCACTCCAACTTCTGTATATATTTTGGGCAGTTTTATTGCCTAAGGCCCAAGTTCTCAAACTTAAGTACGCCTCAGAATCTTCCAGAGGGCTTGTCAGAACACAGACTGCTGGGTCCAAACTCCAGACTGTCTGATTGGGTAGGTCTGGGGTGTGGCCTAAGAATTTGCATTTCTAACAAGTTCCCAGGTGATGCTGAGGCTGCCGGTCCAGGACCAGACTTTGAGAACCACTGACCAATGGGAATGATCCACCCAATAACTTAGCCCAGTGGTTCCCAAACTGTGCTCATTTTTTAATCATCTGGAAATCTTTAAAAACAAAGACTGATGCCTAGCTTCTATGCTCACACATTCTGATTTAATTGGTATAGGGTGCAACCTGGCATTATTGTTTTTAAAAGCTCCCCAGGTCATTCTAACGCTCAGCAAAGTTTAGGAACCACTGGCCTAGCCTCATTTCTCCTAGACTCTAATCCCACCCTCCACCATCCACTTCAGCTGCCCACCACTGGGGCTACAGGTGAAATTTGTCATCAGCTAGTGCTGTTCACAGCACCTCTCCCCAACCCTCTCTTTCACTGTCTCAGAACAGCTTTTTCTAGAACTCCTTAAGTCTCTTACTCACCTTCTCCCTTTTCATTCAGTCCATCTCCTTTCCTATTCAACCCAAACCCTGTGGCACAGTAATTACTGCAGCCATCTCCTGCCCACAGCCAATATCATCAATGCCCTTATCTTCCTTGTTGTTTCTTTGACTATATCTACCTGGGAGAGTTTGAAGAGGAGCATCTAAGTCAAACTGCAGGCACAGAAGTTTGAAGTTCATTTTGAACTTCTGGAAGGTGATGACACTTGACCTGAGTTTTGATAGACAAGTGAAAGTGGGAGAAAGCATATGTAAAGTATATGTAAAAGCACAGAGGAGGAAACAGTAGGGTTTGCCTGGGGAATGACATGTTGTGTATGTCTACAGCAGGCATCTAGCCCCACAAAGACAGGAAGTAAAACTGCAGAGGCAGCACCTTTCCAGATGGGAATTGGACCTTGGGCATCAAACCAGGGAATGTGAGCATTATTTTTATAACTGTGAAGAGCAGTTGATATGTTTTTGTACATGACTTTTGTTATAACATTAATGCACACTTATAGAAAATAAGAAATACCAAAAAGCATAAAGAAAATAACAATTACCTTTAATTGAATTACCCAGAAATCACCACTGTTAAGATTTTGTTGGGATTTGTCCTTTTCTTTTATGCATATTCTTACCTAGTTGAGAGAATGCTATACAAGTAAGTTTATGTCCTGTCTTCACACTTAACATTTTAACATAAACAATATTTAATGTTATTGAAACTGTAAATATTTTAATGTCAGCAAAAAAATTTCATCATATAGATACCATATCACTTATTTCACTGATTTAACTATTCCCATACAGGAAGAAATGGGGGTAGAGAGATTTCCTATTGCAAATGATGTCACAATGTACATATTTGTATGAACTTAGTTTCTATCAGTGATTCTCATGATCAATACCAAGAAAGAAATTAATGGATCAAGCAGCAAGGAAGTTTTATACTTAGTAAAATTGGCCAAATTGTTTCCTTCCTACCAGTTTATGTTTTCAGTGTGAAAGTATGCACACTGCATATTCCCTTCCCCAGCATTTGGTGTTTTGTTTGTTTGCTTGCCTTTTTGAGACAGAGTCTCGCTCTGTCACCCAGGCTGGAGTGCAGTGGCGCAATCTTGGCTCACTGCAATTTCTGCCTCCCGGGTTCAAGCGATTGTCCTGTCTCAGCCTCCCAAATAGCTGGGATTACAGGCACCCACCACCACACCTGGCTAATGTTTTTTGTATTTTTGGTAGAGAGGGGGTTTCACCATGTTGGCCAGGCTGGTCTTGAACTCCTGATCTCAGATGATCCACCTGCCTCAGCCTCCCAAAGTGCTGGGATTACAGGCGTGAGCCACCGCGCCTGGCCAGCACTTGGTATTATGATGGGTGCCACTGAGGATTTTTCATATGGGGATGACATAATCAGATTTGCATTTCCTGGAGGCTGAACTGAATGGGCCAGATTGGAACCCCCACTGTTGTCCTTGCTTTTCCTCCCTTGCCTCCACATTCTCCTTTTTCCATTTTCCCATTTGTTATCATCCTCTTTTCTTGGAGCGCTTATATTATGTGTTCACTACACACAAAACACTGCACAAGGCTTTGCTACCAAGGAATAAATAAGGGCAGTATTGAAAGTCCTAGCTCTATGGATGTGACAAGTTCATGCTGGCCCAGAGACCCTCTTCCTCTAGCTCTGGCCAAAAAGAGTCTCTGGACAGTAATTCTCCTTAGGAAAAAATACTTTTTATATTTTCCAATGAAATTGCCAAGTGGGTTTATTGCTTAATTATTTTTTTCTTCATCCTGTGACTTTCCAGCCCCACACATGATCATCCCTGTGCCTGGAATGTCCTTCTTCCTTCCTCTTTTCAACCCAAATATTACCTTGGCGCTCATTCATCCTTGAAGACCTCTTTTAGAGGTCTGGGACACCTGCCTTCTGTACTTTGCCCCAGCAGAATCAGTCCCTCAGGCTTCCTTGATCCTGCAATCCAATTACAGCATTTTCTACACCTAACTTGGTTTCTCCCTCTTGGCTAAGAGCCCTTCAAGAATAGAACATTTTGCATCCCAACTCTTACAAGACAGTGTCTGGCACTGAGTTGTTACTCAGTAACTGTTGAATGAGTGAGTGAGTGAGTGAGCGAATGAATTCCTGTTTTACTAAGGTGCATACACATTCCATCTTAAATACTAGTCAGTTGAAGAGCGTAAAGACAATATGGAGATGACGTGAATTGCCAAAATCACACCCTGAATCATTGATGCTTAAGGTAAAACAGACACCTGGTATACCAGATGTCTCGATCTAAACATTAATTGTTCTGTGTGCCTAGACACTGATTTGCATTCTGTTCTCTTTCATTTTAACTCCAAATTTAAGTTGTACCTGAGTATCTCTGTGATAGAGGAAGAAAAGGGGATTAAGTGATGCCAGAATTTCCCAAAATGCATTCCTAAAAAATGGAAGCTGTGGGTTGTTTATAGGCATCACACATAAGAAAAGGGTCTTGTGGTCTTATAACTTTGGGAAACAATGTTACATAGATTTCTTTACCTCAAGACTTCTCTGTAGGCATTCTAGGAAGTAGAAGGAAAGATGAGTTCGGCAATGGTAGAGAAGTAAAAGAGCAACCAGGTCCTGTCTCAGTGGTAGTCATCCCAGCCTCTCTATGCCAGGGAAAACTCAAAGGCAGGATGGCAAACAGTATGCCAAGATCCTAGCCCCTTTGCCTACAAATCTCCTCAGTCCCACATCTGTGTAAGCCCCTGCCCCCACCCACCCACCCACCATGCTGATGAGATCAGCCTTCATTACTTCTCTTCTAGAGCCAGGAAGCAAGGTAATGTGTGGGAAGTGATAGCTGCAAGGTAATGTGTGGGAAGTGATAATAACTTTGGAGTTAAAGCCATTCAACGGGAAAATTTGTTAAAAGACCAAGACATTGTAAAGCTGAAACACTTGAGTCTATTAAGTCCCCTGCTTCTTAGAACATTTTGTTACCAGGGAATATTTTAAGGAGGGAAAACATTGAACTATCACAGCACCATCAGATACCAAAGCCTGATACAAGGAACAACAGTTCACAAGACTTCTGTCTCTGCCACTCGAGAGACTTCTGAAAAGTTCTGCTTCTCTTTTCTCCCCCTCTCTCCTACCCCAACATCAACCCTCAAACCCCCTCACCCCTAGACATACTCTATACCTTCCTCTCTTCCTCCTCCCCCTTTTCCTCTCCCTCCTCCTCCTCTCTGTCTTTATCTTACACACACACACACACACACACACACACACACATTCATAGCCCATGTTGTTTTCACAGACACTATTGGAATGGCACAGTGAGCTAGACCATCCAACGTTATTCAACCCTCTTTGGTAAGAAGGAGGCTAATTAAGTGACTAGAGGTTTACACATTCATTGTTTATTAGGTCCAAACTCCTTCAGAGAGCCTGGAGCATTCTCCTAAACAAACATCACCCTTTCCTGGCTTCTTATTCCAAGTCCAAATGAGATGGAGCGTTTAAGGAGACAGTATCTTTTCACAAACATGAAGAAAGGAGTACTAGGGCGGAATGTGACTGTCAATAGAGGTAGAGGGGAAAAGCTATGTGCCTGTCACAGAAAGACTGATGCAAGCCGTGTATCTGTTGGCAGCTGATGTCCATTAGTGATCGTCAGTAATTTAGACTAGCAATGTTGACACATTTGTGGTCAGCCCAATGGTTTGTTTAACCGTCTTCACTAGGAATACATCCGTCAAGAGATTGTTTTTTAAACAATAGTTAGCCTTCTAAACAAGAGTAAAGACAAACTTAAATATCTCCTTGCCAATCTTAACACTGTTATACTATACCAGGAGGCACTTTAGAAGACAGAAGCCACCTGTTATATAAGCAATAGCATTAACATAGACACAGTTTTCTAGTTTGTGGATATTAAGAGGATGTTAGTGATTAGCCACAACTTCTGAGAAAGCTACTCTTGCCTTGGTAGGCAAAGGAATGGAAAGCTTTTTTAAAATCTGCCTTTTTATTTTGCTTCTGTTTTAAATAAATGAAAGTTGTGCTGGAAAAGTGAGTTTTGAGCCCAGCATCAAACATTAATCCTGCTATTGCTTTCACAAGAAACTGGGGAGGCACCATCCAAGCCTCAGCAATGCTGAAGAAAAGGACCTCGTCTAGGTTGTGAATGAGAAGCAAATCCCACTGTGGGAGACCACTGGTCCTGAGTGACTCTGAGCCTGAGCCTCCTACTTCCTGCCCCTCCTTTTCTACTGTGGGCTCACAGACTCTGATGTTGGTGAAATGTTCTTTTCCTTGGCTTAGATTAGGCACCTGGTGTCCTGAAAGAGGTCACTGGTTTTCCTGAGGATGTCCAAGGAGGTTGGCTCACCAGTGGCTTACCACAGGCCAAATTTGAGGTTAATTAACCATCAGTCATTGTCAGTGAGGCCAAATGTTATTCAGACATTCAGAGAAGAGAGACTTGGTCCAGCTTTGGGTAATGGCCCTCATCAACATTCCTTCCTATCCTAGTTCCAAACCAATATGTCTTTAGCTGCACTAGGGGGTTGAAAATAATCAGAAATAGCTGGTTCATCATTTATGTCACTCTACATTTGAAGAGGCTTCTTGATATGGTAACCTATTTATTGGATATATATGATGTCTGAATCAAAATCTTTTTTCACTAAAACTGACCATCTCCTCATGAAAAGGTACATTTATTGATCTTTGGGGAAACACCCTATTCAGAGTGAATATGAAAAAGGTGTTTGGTGGGAGATGAAGGGATACAGACATTGGCCATCTGGGGACCAGACTTTCTGGCCAGAACTTGTCTGAGGAACAGAGAGATGTATATGCACTACTTTTGCTGTCTCGCTCTGCAGACCTCAGTGACCAACTCCTTGAAGTGGTGGGGCTAGAAGGAGCCATGGAGATGGGGCAGATCTACACCGGCCTGAAGAGTGCAGGCAAGAGGCTGGCCCAGTGCTCCTCTGTCACCATCAGGTATGCCTCTTTGTCACCCAACAGCCTCTGCATCTCCCCACCTCCCTACACATTCGTGCAGACAACTAAGAAGCCATCTTTGGATTTTGGGGCAGGGAGAGTGCAGCACAAAAGCTTGATAATGTTTGTAAAGAACGTCTTTATAGACCATTTCCCAAACAGGATATAATGCGCCCATCTAAAACATCAACTGGAGGACACACCACAACCAGTTTGCTGTTCTGTTAAACTGACCTGGTGAAGTTCTCTAAACAGGAGTATAAGATTAAATGGTCCAGAGAACCAAAGGTCCAACTCCTTGGTGTTTTTATATTTGCAAATTAAAATGTTAGATAGATGGCAGAGGGATGCCAGAGGGCACACTCTGATAAAAAAAAAAGATGTCTCTTCTCTGCTCTGCTCTTTCTCAAACAGTGACCTGAGAAACACCATTTCCTATATGCCTTTGTACACTAAGCCATCAACATCAGCAAAACTGGCATAATTGACAGAGAGGATGACAACTCTAGGGGATGGACCACACAGGTTAGCCACTGCAGGCGCCTGGAAGAGATGAGGTCTAATCGAGAGGATCCTCTGATTTCAGTTGCCTCTGATTACTCAATGCAACTCATCACATTTTGTCTGAGATTCTTCTCCCACCTGATTATTTCAGGAGTCTTTATTCCTTTCCTTTTTCACTGAATTACTATGGACCAAATCTACTAATATGCCCTGGGGATCTCCGAGAGGAGTCCACAGGATGCTGGGTTTCCCAAAGGTATTTGACCACAGAACTCTTTTCTCCCAGAACCTCCTGGGCAAGTGTCATCAGAGCACATTGGAAGAAACTCTGCCCTTGGCACTACACTGCATTCCTCAGAAAGGTCCCCAGAGCGGATTCCCTGAGGTCTCTTAGCTGAAGGTCTGCTCCACTGACCCCTTTTCTTCATTTCCCCTCTCTGTTTTCTGTCTTTTCTATTCCCCAAAGCTTTGCTCTCCTTTCTTTCTGAGCTGTTGTCATGATGGGGTCCCTGTTTTCCAGATTAATTCTTGAGGCCTATCCATTCTCCAGGACTCTAATACTGAGTAGGTCCAGTCTGTTAACACATCTAAGCCATAACTTATGAAGACCACAGAGAACAGAACATCCTGATCCTTGAGGAATCCAAAGGAGGACTTTTTCTTCATATTCAGTAGCTTTATTTCCAGATAGAAACAGACGGGGTGAGCCAGGAGCCCCATCCTCCTGGCCGTTTCCTGAATACTATCCCCAGCCTCAAGACCCAAAATGCCACTCTTTACTCTTGTTTTTGTTAGTAGAGTTATTGTTTTTAATTATTAAATACCCTCAGGGTCAATTAGAGATCATCACATCAGAAGATAGCTTTTCCCTCCCATTTTATAATTTCAGGAACAGAACAGTTGCCAAACCCAGGTGAGGGCTTCTATGTCAATGGGTGATAACTGTTCCCTGCTCACCCAGACCAGAAGCCTCCAAAAGAGCCTGCCTTTTCTTCCAAAGGCAATGTAGTATGAATTCATAAATCTTCTGCAGTGGGAAGTCAGAAGACTTCATCTCTCTCCTTTTAAAACCTGTGGCGGAATGTGGTGGCTCACGTCTTTAATCCCAACACTTTGGGAAGCTGAGGAGGGAAGATTGCTTGAGGCCAGGAGTTCAAGACCAGTGGGGGCAACATAGCAAGACCCCCTTCTACAAAAGATTTTAAAATTAGCCAGGTGTGGTGATGTGCACCTGTAGTCCTAGCTATTCAGGAGGTTGAAGTAGGAGGATTGCTTGAGCCCAGGAGGTTGAGGCTGCAGTGAGCTATGATCATGTGACTGTACTCCAGCCTGGGAAACAGAGTGAGACCCTGTCTCTTTTTAAAAAATTCATATGCCAAGGTCAGAAAAGCCTCGTCTCAAGCAAGAAGGCAACACTTTCACCTCTCCTCTGGGGGATAGTATTCCTGGATGACCCCCTTTCCCCGGTAAGCCAGGCCCACAATCCACGCAACCCCAAAGTGTACTTGTTCAGGAGATTTTAAAAAAGGATTGAGGTTGGGCTGGGCACGGTGGCTCATGCCTGTAATTCCAGCACTTTGGGAGGCCAAGGCAGGCGGATCACAAGATCAGGAGATCAAGACCATCCTGGCCAACATGGTGAAACCATGTGTCTATTAAAAATACAAAAAAAGTAGCTGGGCGTGGTGGTGGGCACCTGTAGTCCCAGCTACTCAGGAGGCTGAGGCAGGAGAATGGTGTGAACCAGGAGGCAGAGCTTGCAGTGAGCCGAGATGGCGCCACTGCACTCCAGCCTGGGTGCAGAGCAAGACTCTGTCTCAAAAACAAAACAAAACAAAACAGAAAACAGGATTAAGGTTAGAATAGATTGCAAAGCAAGACATACTCAGACCTGAGCTGTATGTTGTATAAATTGGAGACATTACCTCATTGACATGATGCAACCTCTCACTCAACATAGAGACCAGGCCAGTTCCCCTTTCAGAGTGGAGTTTTTGGCATGTACTCCAGGCCTTCTAGCTGATTGTTTGAGGAGCATCTGCTGAGTGGTGGCACTGCCACGCTCACTGGCCATTGTATCCCAGACTTCTGTGGATTTCACTGCTCATCCACAGCAGTATTTCTCAAAGTGGGGTCTGAGGACCGAGGCAGTAGAATCCCCTGTAGTGCTTATTAAAACACAGACCCAGCCGAGCGCAGTGGCTCACGCCTGTAATCCCAGCACTTTGGGAGGCCAAGGCAGGTAGATCACCTGAGGTCGGGAGTTTGAGACCAGCTTGACCAACATGGAGAAACCCCGTCTCTACTAAAAATACAAAAAATTCGCCGGGTGTGGTGGCGCATGCCTGTAATCCCAGCTACTCGGAAAGCTGAGGCAGGAGAATTGCTTGAACCCAGGAGGAGAGGTTGCAGTGAGCCAAGATCATGCCATTGCACTCCAGCCTGGGCAACAAGAGCAGAACTCCATCTCAAACACACACACACACACACACAGAAACACAGACCACTGGGCCTGGCCCCCAGATCTGCCAAGTTAGACTCCCTGAGGTGGTCTCAGAAATCTATTTTTAACAAGTTCTCCAAAAGAGTCTTAGAGAACCACTCTTATGTAGGCAGATAAGGTTTTCCTACTTCTGTTTTCCTGGTGGGAACAACCTTGAGTCTCCCACTTGAAAAAGCTCACTGTTTTCTCTTGGTGTTCTGGGTTCCAGGACAAACAAGCTGCTGCCAATGCAAGTGGATGGAGAACCCTGGATGCAGCCATGTTGCACGGTGAGTCTTGCCAATCTTTGAGATGGGGATGAAAAGCCTTATTTTTGAACCCTTTTGGGCACTGACTTAATATGAAATCACTGAATCTCGGAGTTGCAGGGACCATGGAAGATTATCTAGTGCAACCCCTCTTCCACTTTATTTATCCATCCACTCATTTACCTGCCAACTCTTAATGAACACCTGCTGTATGCCAGACACTGTGAGGCACCGGTCACAAAATTGAAAGAGACATAGAACCAACTTCGAGGAGTTCACAGTTCTAGTCAGTGAATTCTGAGACTTCATCTACTGTATCCTGGACAGCCTCAGCTTGAATCATGTCAATGGCAAGGAATTTACTACCTCAAAAGGAAGACTGTTCTGCTGATGAACAAGTCAAATTGCTTTCTTATGTGGAAGCCAAATCTACACACTTACCTTACCTAGAATTTGGTAGGGTAGCTCCTTTGACTGCTGGAGCTCCTGGGAGAAAATTCCTTGCAGAGCACAGACATGCCTCCCAATCGGTGCACCCAAAGCTCTGATAACCTACTTGAAAATTCCACTGAATGAGTCACCACGCAGGTTATCTATTTTGTTTATGGCACTGTCACCCAGAACGTAGAACAGTGCCTGGTTTGTAATAGCTGCACAATAATATATGTCAAATGATGAATAAAAGACTGAACAAATGAACTAACAAAAATAGAGTATCTCCATTCCCAGACTTACCGTATCCGTTAGCTCTCCCTTTAGCACTAGTACAGGAGCCATGCCTCCTTCCTTCTTAGTTTGTCCTCAGTTAGAAATGCAGCTAGAATCTCTGTGGTGAAGAGCAATCGTTGTCCTGGTTTTCAGGGCCTCTGCTGGGATACTACATGCGTAATACCCTCAATAAGATTGCAGCTATGCAAATTTCAAAAGACAAAAGTGGAGTTTCTAAGCTTCCTCACTCTAGTGGAGTATTCACATACTTTGATCACCTGCTATCTCGAGCCCTTCAGAACATCAAGTTGTCTTCTACTAAAGGAGGGTTTCCATGAACCTGCTAAGAAAAGGTAGCATCTTCTATAAAGGTTATCAAAAACAGAAATTTCTCTGCAAAAATCTTACCTCAATCTTATGAAGACTAAGAAAAAAATGAAAACACACTATATCAAATAATAGCTTTCCACCTTGCTGGAGTTAGGATGGATAGAGGGAATTTCTACTGTTTATCATTTGATGGAACTGAGTTGAGAAGAATCTGTCCAAGTTCCTCCTATCTCCAACCCCCCTACAAAAAAAAAGGTGGAAGAAATCAAACCCTCTCCTACCTGGTTCAGTCCTAGCTGAAAACTGGATTGCTATTCCTATAAATTCAAGCACTGGATTTTGAAATAGCCAAATACTTCTCCCTATGCCCACACCCACCTTTCTTCTATACCACCCTTTAGAGATTACAACTCACTATGAAAAAATTTGTGAACCAATGATTTCATAGTGTGAGGTCCAGAAATCCATATGTAAAGGTATATTCGTCTGCTTTGACTGCCATAATAGAATGCCACAGACTGACAGCTTAAACAACAGAAATTTATTTTCTCACAGTTCTGGAGGCTGACAACACAAGACCAAGGTGCTGGAAGGGCTGGTTTCTGGGGAGGCCTCTCTTCCTGACTTCCAACGGCTGCCTTCTTTTTGTATCCTCACATGGCTTTTCCTCTGTGTTTGCACAATCCTTTCTCTTCTTATAAGGACACCAGTTCTAAGGGATTAGGTCCCCACGCTTGTGACCTCATTTAACCTTAATTACCTCCTTAAAGGCCCTATATACAAGTATAGTCACATTGGGGGTTAGGGAGTCAACATATGAATTTGGGGGGGACGCAATTTATTCCATAACAGAAGGTAACAGAAAATCATTCTTAAACTTGCAAGGGTTAAAACCCATGTACCTCTTGTTGAAACATCTTCTTGAAGGTATACACCAACTAAGAAGTGATTCAAAATTAAAGCCTTAAGAATGGACTATCACTGCCCAAAAGAACTTTTGGTAAAAATGGAAACCAGTAAAATTAGAATGAAGTTTCCAAAAACCTGCTAAATATGGTTATGCAACTAAATGCAAATGGCAAAAATCATTCTTTGAAAGAGAAGACATATCATGTAAATATTAATAACCTGTATCCCAAACCTAAGATTATATTAACAAAGGCCAAAAACATGCAGGAGACACTGCTGAAGGAATAGTAAAGATACGTGAAGTTTCTCATTGTCTCTCTTCACTGATGATAAAACATATAAATCAGAAGATAATTTTAATAGACAATCACTAGTGAAACTAAAAATAGGGCGCACACCTTTCAAATCTGGAAGAATTTAAAATATATAAACCCTATTAATGTAGCACAGGATAGAAAGCAAAAAATAAGCCAACATTTAAAAATTTTTTGAAGCAAGTTGAATGATGTTAAGACTGTATATATATAATATATATATAAAAGAAAAATAGATGAGTTAAAATTCCCTATTAAAAGATCAATACTCTCATATTGAGTTAAAAATGAAAATCCAAATATATGCTTCTTACAAAAGATACATCTAAAATGAAAGGTTATACATATGTATATATAATATATATCTTCTTATTTTATCCTTTATCAGGTACAAAGAAATTAAAAGGAAAAAATAGTAATGTTAATTATGCTAATTTTAGGCAAACTAACCTTCCCATGTGCCTAAAGCATAAAGCAGAATAAGTAAACACATTTTTTATTTGATAAAAAGTACATTCAATTACGAGATATAGTGGTCATAAAATGTTAGATATTTAATACCAGAATCAAAATATATTAAAAAACTATCAATACATATTCTGAGAAAACATTGATATAGAAGTTGACAGACAGATATTGAGAAGCTTTAAAATATTTGTTTCCATCTTTGAGGTTAAGTAGCAAAAAAATAAATGCTTGGATGAAATAACTCTATAACCCATAAAGAAATTAAATATCATATTTGTTCAAGCATTCATATTTACTAAAATAGATCACAAACTAGTTTACAAGGCAAAAAGCTCCATAAAATCCAGTTGCAGAAATTATAAAGGTCATTTTCTTTGACCACAAAGTAATAAAACTAGAAATTACTAATAGAAGATTAAGTGAATAAACAAAATTTAGTCACTTGGAGACTTAAAAATTCTCCTAAACAACAAGAGATTTATGAGGAGATCAAAGCCACCATGGTAGATTACTCAAAAAATTACAAAAATAAGAAGACTCCAGTTTAAAAATTATAGAATATAGCCTAAATTATATTTGGAAGTAAATTAAAAGCCTCATAATCTTCCATCATATAAAAAAGAAGTAAAATGTAATGAATAATACTAAAATTAGAAGAGCAATAATAAAACAATCTTAGGAGAAGCAGAAAGAAAAAAATAATAAAGAGAAAAGTAGAAATTAAATAATTAAAAACAGGAAACTTTAGAACTAGTTCTTAAAATATGTCAAATGTTTGAAAACCTAATTTTTAAAAGAGAAAGGAATCAAAGATATTAAAAGGTAAAAATTATAAATGTAATATAAAAATATAAATATAACGGTGTCCGTGCCTTTATTTAAATATAAAACAACGCCAGGCATGGTGGCTCACGCCTATAATCCCAGCACTTTGAGAGGCTGAGGCACGAGGATTACTTGAGGTCAGGAGTTTGAGACCAGCCTGACCAACATGGCTAAACCCCATCTGTACCAAAAATACAAAAATTAGCCAGGCATGGTGGCCCATGCCTGTAATTCCAGCTACTCGGGAGGCTGAGGCATGAGAATCGCTTGAACCCAGAGACAGAGGTTGCAGTGAGCCAAGATCACACTACTGCACTCCAGCCTGGGCGATGGAGTGAGACTCTGTCTCAAAAAAAAAAGAAAAAATATAAAACAAAATATATAATCATCTTGATTCTAATGAACTTGAATATCTTAAGAAGATGAATGAAAATCCTGGTAACCATTAATGAAACTAAATTATTTCAAAGAATTACATACTAAATGATCTTAAAACAGATGGCCTTATTGGTGAGATCTTCCATACTACTAGGAAATACATATTTAGGTAAACTGTTTCATAGTACAGACAAAGATGGAAGGCTACTCAATCCGTTTTATGAAATGAAGACATGCAATAACCTAACAAAAATTACATTTAAAAATAGAAAACTATAGACTATAGACTATATATAAATATGACATAAGAATTCTAGTTAAAAGTATTGGTAGGTAGAATTGAACAATGTATTAAAAGAATCATTCACCCCTCTGAGCATATTAAAGGAACAAAAGAAAGTCTTCTAATATTAGTTTAAATAGAAGAATTACATGATAAAATAGATGACCCAAAAGTATTCAATTACATTCAACATTTCTGATTTTTAAAGATAAAAACTCCTGAAAACTAAGATCAGAAAGCTTCTCCCCTACTAATGAATACCTTTGTTAAATATATGTTAAACCATAACCAATATTGTACTTAATAGTAAAACACTAGAGGAATTCTCACTAAAATCATGAACAAGACATGTATTTTTAACATTGGAAATTTTAGCCAATGCAATATATACTTAAAGCAGAAAAGAAATATAATTAGAAAACATAATTAGAAAAAGAAATATAATTATTTGGAAAAGAGTCAAAACTGTCATTATTTGTAGGTGGTATGATTATGAACATAAAAAGCTAATAGAATAAACTGAAAACCTCAAAGGATAAATTACTTCAATAAAACCCTATAGAAAAAATGGACAAATATTAACAGTTTTCCAGCATTAATATTAATAGTATACCAGCAATAATCAATTCAAAGGATATAATTAAAAGCTTAAAATATCATTATATAAGCAATAAAAGACATAAAATACTAAACTGAACTGTGTAAAATGCATGAAGATGACTATAAGATTTAACCAATAAAGAAAAAAAAAGGATTTGAACACAGAACACCCCATGTTCCTGAACAGGGATCCCAAAATCCCAATGCAATTTTTTTTTAACTCTACAAACAATGCAATTTCTAGGATGTTTTATAAAAGAACGCTGAGAAATAACTTCTCACAAGATATTAAAATAATTATAAAGCCACAATAATTTGAATAACATGCTATTGGCATGATAATGGATAGATAAATCAATAGTACAGAAGCAAGCCTTGAGAAACCCTAGTACATATAAAAACTAATGAAGGAAAGAGAAAGATTATAAACTAATTAGGTAGGCATGAACTGTTTAGCACATGATATCCAAGAAATTGCATTTCAGAAAATGTCATTATATAGAACCTCTCACCTCAAACTATATTCCCAAAAACAAAACCAAAACAAAAAAAGTCCTCCAATTCAATTACAGTATTAAATGTTCCTAGCTACCAGCAAAGAAATAGATGATCATAATTACACTGGGGGCAGGGATTTTCTAAGGAAAAAGTGGCATATTTGACTATTAACCAATTTTAATTTCTACAAGTCAAAAATCAATATACAATCTTTAAAAGACTAAGGACAAGATGTTTGCAATCGCTATCCCAAAGATCAGGTAAATTCTCACAAGGTATAAAGAAACCAGCTATTAGAATCCAGCGGAAAAAACAAATACTAACAATGCAACAGCGAACAGAGAATTTATAGAAGAAGTGCCATGGGCTAATACATCTATGAAATAATATTTAATATCACAAGTTTTTAAAAAAGGAAGAAAAGATTTTCGAATTAAAACAGTGAGAATGTCATGCCATGTTTCACTTACCAATTAGCACAGCTGTTTTGTTTGTCTTAATATTCATTGCCGTGAGACCAGGACACTCATACAGTGAGGCAAGAGTATCAACAGTTACAGCCATTCTGAAAAGCATGTAGACCCATGTATCAAGAACTGTTATAAATATTAATATACATTGATCTAGTTCATTTACTTTCACTTTTAAAAATTATTCATATACTTCTAGGAATTTATTCTAAGTAAAATACAGATTACCAGAAATACAGAGAGATTGATATATGTCACGTCTACATTACTTACCATTGCAAAAAGTTGGAAATTTCCTAAAAATTTCCTTAAAAAGCCCAACATTTAGGGAAAGGTTTCAGCTGGGCACAGTGGCTCACACATGTAATCCCAGCACTTTGGGAGGCCGAGGCGGGCGGATCAAGAGGTCAGGAGTTCAAGATCAGCCTGCCCAACATAGTGAAACCCCATATCTACTGAAAATACAAAAAATTAGCCAAGCATGGTGGTGGGCGCCTGTAATCCCAGCTATTCAGGAGACTGAGGCAGGAGAATTACTTGAACCCGGGAGGTGGAGGTTGCAGTGAGCCAAGATCACGCCATTGCAATCCAGCCCAGGCGACAGTGCAAGACTCCATCTCAAAACAAAACAAAAACAAAAAACAAAACAAAACCAAAATAAAACAAAAACAGAAGCCCATATTTGTTTATATATGTATATACAAATGTATATATATAATATATTTATTCAGAAAACTTGTCTCATTATTATTACATAAGATGATGTCTCATGCTTTACCATCACAGTTAGGTGGCATAATCTGAGCCTCAAAATTCAGAATCTTCTCCCAGAGTTAGACAATAGCAGAATCTCAAAGTCAAAGATGATCCTAGTTATCTAGTCTGGTGATTCTCAGACTTGAGTATGCATCTAAATAACCTACAGGGGTTCTGAAACACAGATTGCTGGGCCACATCCCAGATTTTCTGGTTCAGTAAGTCTGGATGCCAGAGAGTTTCCATTTCTAACAAGTTTTCCAAGGTGATGCTGATGCTGCTGGTCTATGCGCCACACTTTGAGAACCAACGATGTAGTTGAACTTCCGAACTCATCAATAAATCCCACACCTCTTCCCCACCCTCTGCAAAACCTGATTGTCCAATTACATTCTTTTTTTTTCTTTTTCTTTTTCTTTTTTTTTCTGAGACAGAGTCTCGCTCTGTTGTCCAGGCTGGAGTGCAATGGCACGATCTCGGCTCAACTGCAACCTGTGCCTCCCAGGTTCAAGTGATTCTCCTGCCTTGGCCTCCCAAGTAGCTAGAATTCCAGGTGCCCACTACCACACCTGGCTAATTTTTGCATTTTTTTAGTAGAGACAGGGTTTCACCACGTTGGCGAGGCTGGTCTCGAACTCCTGACCTCAGGTGATCTGCCCCACCTCAGCCTCCCAAAGTGCCAGGATTACAGGTGTGAGCCACCGCGCCTGGCCTTGTCCATTTACATTCGAAGGCCTCTGATGGCAGGAAATGCTGTCAGGAAGCAGCACATTCTAGGATCTTGGAGAGCCCAGAAACAGCTAAGACCGGAAAGCCATGCAAACCTTCCTCCTCCCTTAGGCTCGCCGTACTTCTTTAACTTTTAAAATATCACAGAGACTATTTGAGACCTTCCAGATTTGTGCCTTTCTATGCATCTCCCGTTCAAATTACAACAGACCTCAGACACTTTTCTTTTTTGTTGTTTTGTTGTTGTTGAGACAAGGTCTCACTTTGTCACCCAGGCTGGAGTGCAGTGGCGAGAACACGGCTCACTGCCGCCTCGACCTCCCAGGCGCAAGCAATCCTCTCACCTCAGCCTTCCAAGTAGCTAAGGGCGCGCCTCCACGTCTAGCTAATTTTTGTATTTTTTGTAGAGACGAAGTTTCACCATGTTCCCCAGGCTGGTCTTGAACTCTTGAGCTCAAGCTATCTGCCCCCCCGGGTTTCTCAAAGTACTGGGATTACAGACGTGAGCCACCGCGCCTGGCCCCTCAGACACCTTTCAAATGGTTTGGGAAGGGTTCACACTTCAGGTTATTGGCCATTTTACTAGGCATTATCTGAATTACACACCCTGAGAAGGCAACATTCAGGAAGAAGTCCGTCAATCTCTTGCTTCTCTTGAAGTAATAAAAATGTGTTGGTTTGCAGAAAACAGCCCCCAACAAAGTCAATCCCCAGCACTAGTGAAGTTCACATTTTTATTCTATTTTAAAGGGGAAATTACATGCTGTAATAGTTTTGTGAACTTCGAACTATCATGCAAGAATCTAGTATATCAATTCTGTGTGATCAAGCAGAAAACTATGCACTAAGCTGCTGATCTTAGCACTTGGCCAGGTGCTGTCAGTGATGTGAATAGTTTTTAAGAAAATCATAGAGACTTTAGTTAATGGCCTGACTTGGCCAATTACCAAAGAAGCTTGGGTGCTAATTACAGAAACGTGGGATGACCTCTTTCTATCAGGGTTTGAAAAGGCAGGCTTAGCCACATCCAACTACCTCCTAAAATAGGATCATAACTATTTTACCTGCTAGCCCCTAATTTGAGGGTAAGGGACTGATATCTCTTTGACTGGAAATGAGGATATGATTTCATACTTCTTTCGGTTCTATAGTAATAGAATCCACAAAGCTGACCAAAATATTATGTTACCCAGGAGCCCCAGACTCCTACCTTGTCAAGACCTTTGTCAGAACTGCTGAAAAACAGGCAGGAGAGATTTGAGTTTTACTTCCTCTTCTGTGCCCTGGAGGTACTAACTAGCAAATAAATAGCTCAGCTAAAGGGAGAAAAAAGAGAAGCGAGTGTCTTGTATCATCTAAAAAAAAAAAAAAAAAAAAAAAAAAAAAAAAAGGCCAGGCGCGGTGGCTCATGCCTGTAATCCCAGCACTTTGGGAGGCCAACACGGGCGGATCACGAGGTCAGGAGGAGATCGAGACCATCCTGGCCAACATGGTGAAACCCCGTCTATACTAAAAATAAAAAAATTAGCCAGGCATGGTGGTAAGCACCTGTAGTCCCAGCTACTCAGGAGGCTGAGGCAGGAGAATCGTTTGAACCTGGGAGGTGGAGGTTGCAGTGAGCCGAGATTGCATCACTGCACTCCAGCGTGGGTGATAGAGCAAGACTCTGTCTCAAAAAAAAAAAAAGGGGGGGGGCTCTACCAGCGGGAAATGTAGGCACCAGCTACCATCCTCTGCCTCAAACATAGCCATCTCCACTGCCAGCACGTAGGGCTTATCAGTCACACAGTGTGTTGTACCCTGAACAGGCACTGCACTGGCTCAGAGAGTACCGTGGTGAATAAGCTGAAGTCCTTCCCCTCATGGGCATGGGAGATCAGGAGTGAGAGAAGGCTGACCACAGGGGAACATGCCACAGAGAATGCTACATTGCATGCCACAGATAAGTGCTGTCCGAGTCTCCAGTCTCCAGCCTATGCCTCGCTTCCGTGCATCCTGGGATAAACATAATGCCCACAATAAGACACACAGCACAAAATGATGTTGATGCATTCTCGGTTTTCTCCTCTGGTGACTGTCACAAAACAGAGACTCTCTCCCCTTTTAGGTCTCCAGGCTGGTGGAAGCCAACATAAGGATCATTTTCAGCTTTTAGCACCAGGTTATGCTAATTGTCCACAGTGTCTTTTGGTTCCATCCTTCCCTTCCATTTCCTGGAGCCCTTTATTTTTATTTTATTTTTTTGAAATGGAGTCTCTCTCTGTTGCACAGGCTGGAGTGTAGTGGTGCAATCTTGGCTCACTGCATCCTCCACCTCCCGGGTTCAAGTGATTCTCCTACCTCAGCTTCCCACGTAGCTGAGATTACAGGTGCCTGCCACCACCTCCAACTAATTTCTGTATTTTCAGTACAGATGGGGTTTCACCATGTTGGCCAGGCTGGTCTCAAACTCCTGGCCTCAAGTGATCCACCCATCTCAGCCTCCCAAAGTGCCGGGATTACAGTTCCTGGAGCCCTTTCAATGTAAACCTGGCTTACAGTAGTGCCCTCTTAGCCAGACACTCACTACCTCAGCTCACCTTGACAACAGCTGTTAAATAATTTCCCTCAAACTCTTTTTTTTTTGGTCATGTTATTCTCCAGCACAGAATGCCATCTCTCACGCTTCCTCGTTTCTTCATGTGAACCCAGTCTTTCTGCCTCCCTTTAAAACCCCACACCAGCTGCCCCACCTGTGTCCATGACCACATTTCTCATAGTCTGCCCTGAACTCAACCTGCTCATCTGTGACTTCTCTACCCACTCCCTTTTCACCAACACATTTCCTTTCCTTCCTTCAGATTTTAAAATTCTTTCCTCCTTGTTCCCATCAGACTTTTCTCATTCCATGCCCACCTTGTTTTGGACACCACTTGGTTTAGCCGACATTAATTTAAACTCATTGATGGTTCTGTGTTCAAGAGTTCTTTTGTTCCCTGCGGTCACACTGTCATTTCCTATAATGTGGTAAAAACCACAAGAATGAGTTCATAGGTTCTGTTTCTTTTGACATCCATCTTTCTCTTTCTCCTTCTCTTTCTCCATAAGACAAGGATTTCACTAACTGTTACTTTCCATTTTACAGTTTACAGTGGGCTTTCATTGACAATCTATTCTTTGATCTTTGTGAGGAAAATAAGACAAATGTTATCCTCCTCATTTACAGTTCAGTAAGCACTGGCTCTGAAGATTCAATGATTCGTCTAAATTTTCACAGCAAAGAAGTGGAAGTGTCTGGACTCAAACCTAGGTCTTTGAATTCTAAGTGCTTCCTGTTCCCACTTCATCGTCCCACTCTGAGCATTATCATACTTAATAAATATTGTGGATGGACTGATAATGCAGATTATTAAGGTTGCAAGGCCACACTCAAGTAGGAATTAACTATTTCAAAGCCATGACCTGAGGATAAGGTTGGGAATAAAGGCAAAAATGAGAATATATCAGTGTCTTTCACTTCCGATTGACTTAAAGTTTACAGGAGAAAACACTTATAAACCCTAAAATTTAAAGGAAAAAAAAGATTTAAAAAGAATATAGGGTCTTCCCTCGAAGGCCAAGAAAAGAGGAAATACATAAGGCACTCACTTGGGAACTCTCCACATAATGTTGCTTGGTCAGAGGTTAGACCAAAGCCTCGGTCACTTGATTGACATCTCAGCACTGCCTTGGCAGGAATGACCAGGAGCAATGGAAGCTGGGAATCTGAAGAACTGGGCTCTAATTGTGCTGCTGCTCTGTTTGCGAACTTAGGCTAGTCTAATGGGTTCCTGCAGAGGGGTCGATTGAGTCCCCGAGGTCTCCTCTGGCTGTGACATTCTGAGAGTCTGTGAATACCAAGAACACAAGACAGGTGTGAGCTGATCACCACGTGGGAAGCTCACACCTGTCTCTCCCCAGTGCTTCCGCCCCTCACTTCCAGCCGTGCCAAACTCCAGGCCCAGTCAGGGTCAAGTTGCCAATTTTGAAGCCGTTCAAGGACAGTTGTCCTTCTGCATGGGGCTCCTTCCAGCCTAAAGCTGGCCTTTCCTTTCTCTGCGACTCACTCTCCCTTAGGCTACTGAGATTTGCATGCCACTAATTCATTTCTGCCTCTTTGCTTTTAGATTAAAATTACTCACAAGAACCAAGCGCCCATGATGATGGGGCCTCCCCAGAAGAGCAGCTTCTTCTCGTTGAGAAGGAAGAGCCGTTCAAAAGACTAAACAGTGTGCCAAACACCAGCTAAACCAAGAGAGAAACCAAGAAACTATAATGCACACTCACACACACACATTTATGTGCACACTCACACATGCACACACACACACACATACACACTCTTCTCTAACCAGTGGAAGCAAAGCCACCCTTCGGGAAGAAAACGTCACCTTGCCACACATTCTGTTTCAACAGTGGGTACACCCCTAACAGAGCCAGTGCCGACAAAACATTTCGAATGGACTTAGGGCCCATGAAGGTGTGGCTGGCTTATGCAGCAACCTCCACATTCCCACAGGCCTTGAGTAGAATTTTCTGAGACTGAAGGGAAATCCCCCTTTCTTTCTACCAGCCCTGCAAGTTTCCTCACGGACGCTCGCGAGGAGCAGGCTGCAGGTTTCCTGCCTATGGTGAGATCGGATGTGGCCAAGGGAAAGAGCTTTGGTTCCAGAGAATTTGCACAAAGGTCCCTCTGTACAGAGACAAAACGGCCTCCAGCTCTCAGAGCATAATACTTGGCAGGGCTCAGCAGGCGCACGTTGGTTTCTTGGTCGTCCTTTGAGGGACAACTTCTCTCTGAACCTGCTGAGGAGGCAGAAAGGCCATGGAAAGCTGTATTTCCATTCTTGGGTTTCTGTGCCGTCAGTGGGCACTTGTTATTTTCCCAGAACCTTCTCCTGGTGTCTATGTGTTTGTTTAGAGGCGGCTCCAAGAGCCCCCAGAGCTGCCTGCATAGCACACCTTAGATGTGGTATTTATTTTCTTCGTTCTGTGAACACCTGGGAGGGAAAGCGGAGAAACTGGGATTTATTTTTCAAATTGGTGTCATAATATTGTGTAAAAAGGGAAGAAAAAAAAAAACCACCCCCAGCTTCTTTCTTTTTCAAGCCAAAGCGTGTTTCCTGTTTGAGTTCCAAGCCCTGGTGGCAGACTATTCCTGAAGGCAGAAAAGATGGGAAGGAAGGAACTTTGCTGGGGAAACCAGGAGACGGTTCCCTCCTGCTTCTTTGCACTCACCACTCCCAAAGTATGACCTGAAGGACCTTCTGATGGTCTTACGTGTGTGTGTGTGTGTGTGTGTGTGTGTGCGTGTGTATATATATATATATATATATATATATATATATATATACTTAGCCTATATATTTATATATATATATAAAAATATTTATTTACTGATGGACTTTTCCTGATTGGAAAAAAAAAAAAACATAGGTAGTATGAGACAGAAAGTGGTAAGGAAAAAGAAGGTTCTTACTCCCCCACTCCACTGTTTCATTGTCAGGATGCATCTCCCTGCAGTGATCACAAGGGTTAAGGGGAATGAAAGTAGCTCCCTATTATGAATGAAGAGACTGAGAACTCCTATTCTGGATCCTCAAAACAAGCATGAAAGACCTGCTGGGCTGGATTTACTCTCCCATTTGTCAGATAAGAAAATTGAGTCTCAGAAAAGTTCAGAGACTTTTCCATGGTGTCTTGGCTAATGCAGCTTGAGAGTAGGTGCCGTTACAAAGATATTTAATGGAGAAAAGAACCCACACATCTCAGAGTAGGGTCATTTCTGGTCACTGAAAAGTGAGTCCACTTGGATCCAGATTGCCAGGGAGGAACAAACCTACAGCATACGCGTGGATGGGATATGCCCACACAAGAAAACGAGCGCCTCATGCTGCTTCCCAGAGGTTCTCTCTGGCCTGAATGGAAAAGAAGTTGGTCTGAGGTCGAAGGTACTAAACAGATCATCAGACTGAACTCTCCACATGTCACCTCATCATGGTCATCATAGTCTCTTAGTTTGGAAACAACCTTGGCTGCAGGAATGACCTCAGTGGAGAGTCACAAGGAGGATTGAGGCATCTTCTGCAAGACACTGCCAGCCAGGACAGAGGGGTCTCAGCAGAGCTCAGTGGGCTTCATTCAGCAAGTGCCAGCATTACCATCCTTTCCTAAGGGCAAGGCCATGCAGAGCTTCATTGGGCCTCCATCCCTCTCTGAGATTTATCAGTGGAAACTTGGACCCACTTGATATCGCTCCACTGAGCTACCTCTAATCTCCTTGCATTGGACAGGAGCTTTGGACAAAGAAGGGATTATTAAGATTGTGTGTACGAATGGCACTTAACTGTGAAGGACCATCTAGGAGCAAGATCTAGGACCATTGTGCTCAACCTAACAGTTGAGAATGCTGAGTAAGGGGAAAACCAGGCCACCTGAAGAATATCTTTAATGATGGTATTCTTGGTGATGGGACCAACAAGCTCCAGAATTACTACAGGTACTATCTTGGAAGCCACTTGATTCTGAAACTGAGGCAGGTTCAGGTTTGGGGTCACTGATTCTAAGATATTTACAGAAGTTCGTGCATGTGTTTCGCCATGATCCCCAAGATTGAGGCTATTGAGACATGGCACTATCAACAGGTGAAATTGATTCTCAGAGACTCACAAGTCTCATGAAGGGGCTGTGCAGAAAATGGCCCTTACCTGCCGTACCCTAGTGCCCAGGACTTGCAATGTTGCTTGAGAGACATATCCCAAGTCCTTCTTAGAGGCATGGAGTATAACAACTTCAGTGGAATTGCACTTCCAGTTTGGTAACCTTAGTAAATCTTGTGTTGTTGTTTAATCGTGCCTTGCAAATCATCCTTTAAACACTATGACTGTGATTTCTTGTTGTGGAGTCCCTCATCATAGTGAACCTCATGGGAACCTCTGAGGTTAGCAGAGAAGGTATTATTATCTCAATCTCAATGAGGAGAACAAGGCTTAATGAGGTTTAGTGACTTCTCAAAGCCACATGGTTAGTCAGGGGAGAACCTAGTTCCTTATTTCTTATCTTATTCTGATTCTGGCCATGCTACAAACATGTTCTCACCTGCCCCCATGCTTCTACCCCAACAGCAATAAAAACTGTAAAGCAGGAACTCTCTAGTACATTGTGTTGTCCCTAAATGGATGGGCTAGGAATTGTGTCTCATTATGGCTTAGTCTTTGTGGGGCTTCCCCAGTGAGTTGAGAGTGGAGATAGACCTAGTAGGATGATTATATTCAGGTCAGAGACCAGCTCCTTTCAAGAGAGTTCTTTCCACAGATGGAAAAGATACGTTAAAATTGCCAAATAAATTAGGAAATACTTGGCAGAACCTGGAAGAGCCTCCAGACTGGCGTTACATAACATGCATATACATTATACATATGCACATTATATAAGGTGACATAGTACTTAATGTGCTGTATATATTATGTAAATTACATATTTGTGAGTAATCATGATAAATATAGAGACCCACTAATCACTTTTTTACACATACTCAGTGACAGATTAGGAAGTTACTTTGCCAGAGAGTCTTAAAACTTACTCTCTTCTGCTGCTTTGGTTCCAACTCCTGCCAAAAATAATTGCATCAACTTTTCCCATCTCTGGCCCCCTCTTCTCTTGGCCAAAACTCTCAGTTACCTCCTGTCCCAGCTAGTCTGTGCCTTCCGTGCAACACTACCACAATTGGGATCCATAAAAATAGAATCATGGGGATGGGAAGGATCTAGACGCTCAGATCCCCTATATGTCAGGCCTGCACCTCAACACTCCCAGGCAGGTACATGTCTAATGCTAATATTAAAAGAGCAGGAGTTGGGGGAAGGAGGAAGAGTCTACCAACCTTCCAAGGAAGGAAACTTCACAGTCTTCCTTGGCCGCCAGCTCCGGGCTCTAACAGTAATCAATCAGGAAATTATTTCAAATGTCCAGTCTGAGTCCCCACAGCATATCTGAAACCATAATTTCCTAAAATGTGTCCCCCAAAACACTAGTATCCATCAAATGTTCCGTGAAAAAAGAGTTCTGTGGTCAAGTGCTAAATCTCTTCTGGGAAGTACATAGAGAGTCTCTGAGAACTCCTAGTAAAGAACCATAGAGTCCTTTATTTGTCAACATCTATAGATTAGAAAACACTGCCTTAAAACCACCATTTATTTTGTTGTTCTCAGTGGAGGTGGAAACACACAAGTGACCATCCTCTACAATAATATCTCAAAAAGTGCTTTTTCTAGGACAAGAAGTCTCCATTCTTTTTTTTTTTTTTGGCCAGGGGTTGGGGATGGAGTTTTGCTGTTGTTGTCCAGGCTGGAGTGCAATGGCGCAGTCTTGGCTAACTGCAAGCTCTGCCTCCTAGGTTCAAGCGATTCTTCTGCCTCTCCTGAGTAGCTTGGATTACAGGCATGCGCCACCATGCCCAGCTAATTTTTGTATTTTTAGTAGAGACGGGGTTTCACCATGTTGGCCAGGCTGGTCTCAAATTCCTGACCTCAGGTGACCCACCTGCCTCAGCTTCCCAAAGTGCTGGGATTACAGGCATGAGCCACCGCACCCGGCCAAGTCTCCATTCTTAAGACATTTTTTTTTGTTTCTTTATGAGATTGTTTGTCTATTTTTATTGTTCCCCTCTACACATCTTCAAGCAAGAATCAATGATCTAGGCCCTTTGTTTCCTGAGTTGGGAAGGGACTGGAAAGGGGATTAAAGAGAAGAAAAAATGAAAGGGTAGGCATGATAGCGGGTAGAGATCAGACTTCATCTGTGTAACTCCAGAGACCAGAATCAGGTCTGAAAAACACAGTTGTAGACAGGTTAACTTCTATTCAATTTAATAACTGCTCCTGGAGCTGCTCTAATATGGAAAGGGCTGCCATGTGCGGGAATGAACATGCACCTGCTCTTATAGGAAAAAGCTTTGACCTGGTTGGATGGGAAACAAACAGTAACTAATCTACCTTGCCCCAAAAGCTATTTAAACTGTTTTCGTAGGCATTAATGTTAAATCAGTAAATCTATTAATTCCCCTTGAACAGCATTTCTTGGTGTCCCTTATTTTCTGAAAGAATGAAAAATGACTCCAAGAGCAATTTCTGGATCGGGAGTACTGACCATTTAGACCAGTCTTGGACATGGCAGGATTGACCTGACTCACTGGCACCATCAAGGGTTGCTGGTGGAGGTTGTGATTGCTCCTTGGTAGCTCTGAGAACTTAAAAAATGGATTGTAGTATTAAAGTCAAACAGATTTTGCCTTTCTACCGAGATCCATATTAACAGTTTGGAACTTCTAATCATAAACATCAGACCTGTAACAGACTTGCAATAGCAAGGAAAAAGAAACTATCCTACATCTCAAATTCCAACAAGTTTTAAATAAAACAGGAGAGCAGAATTGTACAAACTTTCATATGGAGCCATTGATTTTAGCTCAACTTGATGTTCTACCATATTAGAGTGCATCTTTCAACTTTCTGCTATAAAGAGAAAACAGGAAAGGGAGATAAGAAAGGAAATTCCAGGCCGGGCACGGTGGCTCATGCCTGTAATCCCAGCACTTTGGGAGGCCGAGGCGGGCAGGTCACGAGGTCAGGAGTTTGAGACCAGCCTGACCAACATGGTGAAACCCCATCTCTACTAAAAATACAAAAATTAGCTGGGCTTGGTGGTGCATGCCTGTAATCTCAGCTACTCAGGAGGCTGAGGCAGGAGAATTGCTTGGACTCGGGAGTGGGAGATTGCAGGGAGCCGAGATCATGCCACTGCACTCCAACCTGGGTGTCAGAGTGAGACTCTGTCTCAAAAAAAAAGAAAGGAAATTCCCATTCATTGCTTACTAGTGCCAGGTACACGGTCAAGTTCTTTTCATGTGCTTTCCCTTTTGATCTTCAGAACAGCCTAAGATATTGGCATTGTACTTTTTTACAGATATAGAAATTCATACATAGAAAGGTGAAGTACTTTGTCCAACAGACAGCAAGTGATAGAACTAGGACTTGACACAGGTCTGTCTCATATGAAAATCTATGCTCAGCCAGGCGCGGTGGTTCACGCCTTCAATCCCAGCACTTTGGGAGGCCGAGGTGGGTGGATCACCTAGTTCAGGAGTTCAAGACCAGCCTGGCCAACATGGTGAAACCCCGTCTCTACCAAAAATACAAAATTTGCCGGGTGTGGTGGCGCATGCCTGTAATCCCAGCTACTTGGGAGGCTGAGGCAGGAAAATCGCTTGAACCTGGGAGGCAGAGGTTGCAGTGAACCAAGATCAGGCCACTGCACTCCAGCCTGGGTGACAGAATGAAACTCCCATCTCAAAAAAAAAAAAAAAAAGAAAGAAAGAAAGAAAAAGAAAAGAGAAAGAAAATCTATGCTTTTTCCACTATATTTTAGTGCCTTTAACATTCTATTCTAATTGTTTCCAACTATACTAGTATTCTACTTGAAATAATATGGCATTGACAAATTGATATCCCATCTGTTCAACCTCTGTATAGCCATCTAATCATGTTCCTACTGAAGAACTTCCAGTGCTTGTTCATATTTAAACTTAACAGCCTCCATGGACAGCTGGATCCCAAAACCCTGGCAATCGAATCAGTAGCCATCCCTTCCTTAATCCTCAATGTCTTCATGTTCTAGCTGAATGCAACTCATTTCCCAGGACCTACACCTAATAGGTTTTTTTGTTCAGCTCTGTGAGTGGGAGAGCAGCAAACAACCTTCTCAGATTTAAATGCCATGGTCAACAGTGACTGGCCAGCAAAGGGAAGGAGCACTGGGGTTGCTGAAGGGAGCCTCCAGCAAGGAGGCTCTGTATGCAATCCTCATTAGTGATAGGCGTGGGCTGGGCCATCTGTGTTCCGCAGGAGAACAGAATGGCAAGCTGCCTTTCAGATGCCAAGAGATGCTATCTAATGGGAAGATCCAGAGAGCTCAAAAAGCAGAGAAGCATCTTTCCTCATGGGCTTCTCTGTGGGAAGCCAGGGACACAGAAAACCAAGGGGTTTTGGAAATTAGCTACTTAACTTGCTAGGCGTTCTACCCTTGCTGCCACTTCATTCTTCACGTCCGAGGTGCAGGACGACAAGCAGAGCCTTGCAACTTCATCTGCAAACTAAACTCCCCTAGATAGAGCTGTGGTGAACCTTTGTAAGTGTGAAATCTGTGCATGGAATAGCAGGTACATTATAGCAAGACATCAGAGTTTACGATTAAGCCTCCAAGTCTCCCAGGGGTCAGGAAACCGTGCAGGTAGAAGAGACGGTTTAATTGGATGCTCAATGCTGATTCCAGAGAAATCATCGGAAAACCTGGAGGACTACTCTAAATGGGTCAGATTAAGAAAATGCAATTTGGAACAAAGAGGGTAACATCTAACCCAGTATCAAGCATGCAGTAGGTAATGAGTAAATATTTGTCAAATGAATAAATGAATGAATAGCTAAAGTGGGTATCTGTACTTCTACTCTGGAATGGGTGGGGGGCAGGGGGATGAAAGCTTTTTAACTAACAACTCAGGAACTTGAAACCACAGGATGTAGAGGGAGCTCATGGGGGCCTTTAACTACCCAGACATCTGCTGAGTGATGGATACAGCTAAATATGGATCATCAAAGGGCTTTCTAGGTCACATGGAGGGCAGCTACATGATTCAGAAAATATGAAATTCATCTTGGACAGAAAGACAGAAATATTTGCAATTCACTTCTTAGAGATAAGGTCAGAATTGACAAAGAATAAAAGGGCAGCGCAGAAGTAGAGTTACAACACAGTAAGAGATCAGCATAATAAGATACAGATTCATAAGATGAAAAGAGATAGAGAACTGGATTTTTTGGCAGATTGATTTGGGCAAGGGAGGTGGGCATGAACACTACAGTCCAAAAATAGAAGGAAGAACTGAGAAATCCTCAAAAGATATTTTTTAAGCCTAAAGTTGAGTAAATGATAAAATAGAAATCCCCAGGTATTAATGACATTGTTATTAAATAACAACTATCATTTATTATCTAGTCCAAAGCTTACTATTTTTATGACCACTTTTGAACTTCACAAAAACCTATATGGTTCTCTATTTGACAAGTGAGGAAAACTGAGAAACAGAGCAAATCTCACAGTGACAGATCCAGGATTCAGATCTGTCAGTATCTGCCTTCAAAGTCCAAGTTTGTGCCTGCAGTGCCATTACCAATTCCTCTGAGCCTCAGGAATGGACAGGGATTTACTACCCCGAAACTAATCCCCTATGTAGGATTTATTCCCTTCTCAAACTGGAAACCCAAGTCCCTCTCCTCCCTCTTCAACAGAGCTGGAGTGGGAATAGCATTCACGTGTCTGGATGCAGGGGCACACTGAGGTGGGGCAGCAGCCCTGAGCAGCAGGAGGTCCATGTCAACCTCCTCCTACCTTCCCAGGTCCTTGTTCCCAGGCACCAGCTGGGATATATCCTAAGGCACTACTTGAGCAGGATGGACAATGGTGGATACCTAGTGAAGAACTCAGCCAGATCACAGCATTCACATAGTATTAAAGATCATACTAAAAGATATGCAGAGTAAAGATATGATCATAGTAAAGTAAAAGATATGATCATAGTAAAGATCGGGGCTAAAGAAATAAGGTCAGACAGTCAAATATCAGAATTTAGTAACATCTCTAAAGGTGGAGTGGAGATTTGAAGTGGCCTTTTAAAAACCTTTCGGGTGAATCATAATTTGGGATAAAAAATACTGCCTAGAGTAATGCAAAAAAAATTGAGCATTTTTAAGTCTCAAAAAGCAAAAATCTTTTAAAAATGAAATCTTAAGAGGAATTACAAGGTGAGGAATAATAAAAATAATAATGTATTTGTACCTTAGGTAATAGAAAATGAAATGAATTTTAAAACCCTGCAATATACCTGGCAATCCAGAAGAAGATTCCAGAAAGTTTGCATTTTCTGTTGAGGGATTAAACAACAGTACTTTCAAAGTAATTAATGAATGTTTTGTTTTTTTTATTTTTTTAAGAAAACTGGTACCAATTGGTTACCAGAAAATGGCATGATCTTCAAGAAAAAAAAAGTTTTCCTGGTGAACATTTCCTCTCTCCCCAACATCCTTGAGGTAAAGGGATTGAGAACTAGATCTTTTAACTCAGAGAACCATACTTGCATGGAAGGTGTTAATAACACAGGGTGTCACAGAATCGCTGTTTGGGGTTTGCTATTGTCATACTCTGCTACTACCAGAAATTAAGGTAATGATAATAGACCTAGGAGAACTAAGCAATTCCTGCCTCCTGTCTGCTCCGTCAGCCTCCCGAAGCCCCCACAGGTTAAATATGCGTCCTGAAATTAGAACATCTGGGAATAAAATCTTTTCATGATGAAAATGCTCAAACATACAAAAAAGTGCAGCCATGAGTATAATGAGCAGCCATGTACCCATCACTTAGATTTAACAGTTGTTAACATTTTGCCCTGTTTCATCTTTTTCTGGCTGAATTGTTTTTTTTTTTTTTTTTTTTTTTTTTGAGACGGAGGTTCCCTCTGTCGCCCAGGTGGAGTGCAGTGGCGCAATCTCGGCTCACTGCAAGCTCCACCTCCCAGGTTTACGCCATTCTCCTGCCTTAGCCTCCTGAGTAGCTGGGACTACAGGAGCCCGCCACCACGCCCGGCTAATTTTTTGTATTTTTAGTAGAGACGCGGTTTCACCGTGTTAGCCAGGATGATCTGGATCTCCTGACCTCGTGATCTGCCCGCCTCGGCCTCCCAAAGTGCTGGGATTACAGGCGTGAGCCACCGCGCCTGGCCTGAATTTTTAATAAGTAAGTTATAGGTATTATGACATCTCACACCAAAATACTTGAGCATACATCATCACAGAGGATTCTCTCTGAAGTGTTGAAGGTTGTGTGTATTGTCCGCATTGCTGAAGGAAGGCTTCAAGGTGTTGTGCATATGAGCTCTGTCATTTCTCAACTGACTGAGTCCAGTTGTTTCCAAGCAGAAATTCATCAGGACATTACCATCACTCATGAGGAGAAAGTGTTGGGTGGAACCAAAGACGGACTTAGCTGTATTTGAAACATTTCTGATTCTTCTGGAAACAGGAAAGCAAACAGCCCATGAACTAAATTCTCAAAAGACACTAAATTGGAAAGTGTTATAAGCACTAATGATGCCAGAGAGAAAATGCAAAACACTTGGAGGAGTTAGAAATTCACCTGAAAGCCCGGGTGTGGTGGCTCACGCCTGTAATCCCAGCACTTTGGGAGGCCAAGGCAGGCAGATCACTTGAGGTCAGGAGTTCGAGACCAACCTGGCCCAATATGGTGAAACCCCGTCTCTACTGAAAAAACACAAAAAAATTAGCCAGGCTTGGTGGCGTGCGCCTGTAATCCCAGCTACTCAGGAGGCTGAGGCCGGAGAATCCCTCGAACCCAGGAGGCGGAGGTTGCAGTGAGCTGAGATCATGCCACTGCACTCCAGCCTGAAAGCAAAACTCCGTCTCAAAAAAAAAGAAAGAAAGAAAAAGAAATTCACCTGAAAAATGCAAGTTCTTAATACTGAAATAACTGTTTAAAGCATTAGTAGTTACAGAGTGGTTGGGCGCAATATTATTTTGAACAGGTAAAACAATAGAACATCATGTCTGCAGATTTATTTATTCCGCTAAGAAACAGTTATAGTTATTGCGTCATCATATGAAGAATAGGAAGCTAGACTCAGGGAGTGGGTAGGCTGCTGTGATGTACAGATATTCCCCTCCACTAGGGCAGGACTGATCTGGAAGTGTGTCAACCCCTGAGAGAACATCTGGGAAGCCTGGTTGAAAAGCTTTGGCTCATTTATGCAGGGTAAGAGAGAATTTTTCAATAGGCAAAATGTATGGAAAGCAGGTATCATTCCACTTGCTCTGTGCTTAGCTGCTGGGATCAGGATGGGCTGACTGCACATGTTCCAGACAAGATAGTAGGCAAGGTGGGTGGTGCAAAGGTCTACCAGCTCAGTGATTCCACCAAACAAAAGAAAAGCAGGCAAAAATGAGTGATAGCAGGTGCCAGAATATTCAGCCTGTCTCAGTCAATGAACGAAATGAGTTTCCCATTTTAAGCACAGCCTAAGGGAGAAGTAACAACTGGAAACCAAGGCCTGATAGATTCCCAGCCTGTGCACGGTGGAGATACACGGGCACCTACCTGACTTCCTACACATCGAAAGGAAAGCTTTCTTATCCATACCCCAAGTGCGCATCTGCCCGCCTTTGAATCATTAAACATCACCCCTCCCTTCGCCACCCCTTTCCTCACACCATGGAGTTGATAACACCAAGCATCACCCTCTCTTCTCCTGACAGTGACACCACGAGAAAAGGAAGTCTATGTTGATGGCACAGAGATGAAAATTGCCTCCATCATTCTGAGTGTAGGAACATGTTTTCTTCCCAGATCGCCCCCTCTTTGGAAGAACACAATCTCTTCTAAGCTCCCTCCTCCAGCCTAACCCCTGGCCCTGAAGCCCAGGATCTGCTGATCAAACACATGAGCTCACTGCAGCTTATATAAGAGCTCTTGGCAGGCCTTCCCAGAGATGGATGCTGGGCTAGGTCTCTGCACACTTGTGCTTGCCTCGCCTAGGCAACATGATTTTTTCTTTATCTCCTCAGAACAGAGAGGCCTATTTGTACTACTGTTCATCAGTCGTTTTGTAGTAGGGAGGAGGAAGCACAAAGTTTCTTCCTATTTCCCAGTGATTAAAAGTGGCCCAACTTCCTGAGGGGGAAAATAAGAATTCAGAAGACAAAGCTCACTTGAATGTGCTGAGCCCCCTTCACTTGGCTGTTTTCTGTGACGGGGCCACACCGCTATGGGTCACCACAGGGGAGCAAGGATAGAAACAGAGTGGGAGCTGGGGCCACGCCTGTGTGACATTTCGGAGGACTCCGGCTCAAAGGTCCCTTCTGAGATGTTTGTGAGCAGGGACTAGGGCAGAGGGAAAGACAAAATATTAGGTTGGAGCAAAAGTAATTGCTGTTTTGCTTATACTGTTAATGGCAAAAACTGTAATTACCTTTGCACCAACCTAATCGATGAGAATTCCCATCTTCCCCCAAAGGGGAAATAAAAGGACATTTAGGGAAATCTGTCAGATAGTCTCAAAGGTAGGTCAGCTGCAAGAAATCCATCCTGCCTCCGACTGACTTGGTGAGAAGTCCCATCCATTCCCAGACTCCATTTTCTTAAAGGAGAGGAGAAACTTCTGGAAACCGCACTCAGGAACTCAGAGAAACAAGGAAAGAGAAAAAGCAAGGAAAAGCCATTCATGAGCCCAACTTCCAAATTCAGTGGATATTTTGCATAGCTCCCAAGAGGAGAAGGGACGGTTGTATGACAGGGTTTGGCTCTCCTACTGCCACTGACGAAAGGAAAGGAAACGCGTGAGGCCCTTTGCAGTGCCCGGCTCCCTTCTGCCACCTCAGTCACTCCAGGCCTGGGGCTCTGAGGCAGGGTTAGGGAAGGAAGACGCAGGCCTTAGCCGTGCCCATTCTCATTCTCTTTCCTGAGCTCCGAAGCCACATCCTGAGGGCACTTCCTACCCACACATCCTCGGCCGGGGAAACGTGCCCTTCTCCCTCCGCTCAGCACTGGACTTCTCTTGCAAGGCCAACTCTGGTGCCTCCCTTGATACCAACTGGCAATAGGGACGTGGGCAAGTCATATTACAGCTCACTTTCCCCACATGTAAAATGGGGCTGGATAGGGTGATTCACACACTTACTAATGGATTCATCAGTAAATATTTTGTTTTTAAAGAATGTCTATCTGGGCTGGGCGTGGTGGCTCATGCCTGTAATCTTAGTACTTTGGGAGGCCGAGGCGAGAGGATCACCTGAGGTCAGGTGTTCCAGACCAGCCTGGCCAATGTGGTGAAACCCTATCGCCACTAAAAATGCAAAAATTAGGTAGGTGTGGTGACACGCGCCTGTAGCCTGTAATCTCAGCTACTGAGGAGGCTGAGGCAAGGAGAATGGCGTGAACCCGGGAGGTAGACCTTGCAGTGAGCCAAGACTGTGCCACTGCACTCCAGCCTGAGCAACAGAGCAAGACTCTGTCTCAAGAGAAAAAAAAAAAAAGAATGTCTATCTGGGCTGGGCACAGTGGCTCACGCCTGTAATCCTAGCACTTTGGGATGCCGAGGCGGGAGGATTACCTGAGGTCGGGAGTTCAAGACCAGCCTAGCCAACATAGTGAAACACCATCTCTACTAAAAATACAAAAATGAGCTGGGCGTGGTGACGCACGCCTGTAATCTCAGCTACTCAGGAGGCTGAGGCAGGAGAATCGTCTGAGCCCAAGAGGCAGAGGTTGCTGTGAGCTGAGATCTCGCCACTACACTCAAGCCTGGGCGACAGAAAGAGACTCCATCTCAAAAAAAAAAAAAAAAAAAGAACGTCAATCTGTCAGGCACTGCACCCTAATCTCTTAATATGTCGCAATGCAGTTCTATTACTTTTTCTCCATCTTTTCCCATCACATTCTGCTTTTCTGAACCTCTACCCACACCCAGAGCCTGCTTCTTCTGCTTTTTTCTTTTATTCTCATTATATTTTTCTTCACTCTCTGCGCCCTCCCCCACCCCAGCATGGTTCTATTTTTAGAATGTTCGTACATAAAATCAGAGGATTAGAAAACGGTTTTAAGGGGCCATCTGCTCACTTTGTTACCTCCAGGCAAACCTGTGCTTAAAAGGCCCAGGAAAGATCAGAGGGCATACTCCAAGCCCAATTTCAGGAGGTACTGCAGCATCTCACAACTTCTTCCATTAAAAAATGGCCTCAGTGTCTAACTTAAACCCCTCTGTTCAATACTACTCTCCTTTTTCTCTTTACCTCTTGAGTCATATCACAGACATAAAGCACCTTTGTGAGACAGAACTGTTGGGAAGTTTAACCCACAATGACATAGTGGAACATCCCAGGCCATAACGACCATAGTTTCAATGTTAAACCAGATCCAGGAACACAGAATGGACTAGAGGCTTTGGCAGTTAGGTGAATTGGGTTTCTGTAAAATCAACAAAGACAGAACAAATAAGCAAAAACCAACAAGCACAACCCTACCAGACTCATGATTTCTAACAAACTATCTCAATTAACATGAGAAGTCCACAGAGCAAAGAGTTCTAAAATCATAGCCCCCTTAGCTTGGAAAGGCCCTTCCTTAGATGTTATCAAATCCAACCTTTCATGCAGAGTTGGCAGCCAGCATAGCATATAGCATATATATTCAGTTATATTTTGGTTTGCTTTTATATTTTGCTTTTATATTTATTTTGCTTTTTATATTTATTTTATATATACTTATATTTTGCTTTTATATTTATTTTATTTATATTTTATATTTTACAGTTATATTTTGGCTTGCTATATATATATAGATAGCATATATATTCAGTTATAGCTCATAGCATATATATTCAGTCATAGCTGAATAACAAATGGCGGTCATTCATTACTGGTTCTTCCATCAGCATATAAAAAATTCCTTCAAAGCAACTCTCCCAGGACCCTGGATAGGAGGCAAGGCAGGTGTTCACCTGGACAGGGCCTGATGCTCCAGATGTTGCCCTTTTTGGTCTGTGCTAACCTGCTGAGGTAGTCTACAGTCTGAATAGAGACAGTGTGGTCTAGTGTGTAGGTCACTCGACAAGGAGGCAGATTTCAAAACCTGCCGCATTTTCCTTCTTCCTTCTTCAGATGGCAAGAGGCAGACAACTCAACTAAAGAGAAGAGGATTTACAGCAAGTTGCTGACCCAGCTTACAGCACAGCTGTCCTCTTCCATAGAATGGGAAGAAGTTTTATGCTTTTATGCTTCCCTGTACCATCAACCTCAAAGTTCGGTGGGTATCTCAGAGAAAGTGTTATTATTAGCAAGTAGTCATAATTCCAAGAAGCCACTTGCTAAGGGGTTCCTGATGGATGATTTTCTCTCTCTGTAGAAAACAAGTAAGAACCTTCTATCTTGGGGAAGTCTGGCAAATGCTCCATAGAGGCTGCTGTGGAAGGGAATCATTCCACATCCCATGATAGGATAAGGCATGAAATCCTGCCTGGGAAAACAAGAGCGGCACAGGGAGTGGGCTTCAGTCCTGTCTCATTTACATGGTCTTGGACACATCCTATAGGCTTCTGGGACCTGTTTTTCTCTATCTGTCAAACAACAGGGTGCCCTAAAGACCTTGCTGTTGTAGCGATCTTGCTTCACCTTGGGTAAATGCTGCAGCCATAGGAGAGGAAGTAGGGTCTTTGTCCTCATGGGTCTCCCACCGGGCCCAAGGTTTCTCCAAGCCCTGCTGACCCAGGAAGGCCACTCCTAGCCCCTCTGCCAAGAATCTACTTTCCTTCTCTCATTGATTGATCATGCTCAGAAATCAGCCAATTTGGGGATGGGGGGAGTCCAACATGAAAGAAACACTACAAGAAACTCTTAGGTAAGCTCTCCACCTTTACACATACCCATACACATACATTGACATAGACACATACAGGAACCCTGAAATATAAGTATTTTCCGTTCCATGTATCAAACCTCTTTTGCGCTCTTGAATTGCCAGTGTGCTGGGAGAGAATTCAGTCCCACAGCAGAAAAGCACTGCTTCCGCTTACGGAACTCAGCTAAACCTCAGTGTTTGGGGATGACCCTGGGCACAGGTTGAAGCTAAAGGTCCTAACACACCTCCACTGCAGTGCAGAAATGCAGACTTTACCAGCCAGGATTGGGGCAGAAGCTAACTAAAAGCACAGGACCAGGATCCAGATCCTTCCTTCCTTGCTCTTCCACTTCCACCGCCTCCCCCACCCTGGATGTGTTATTCTGGATGTGTTACGCCTGCTCAAGCCTGCTCATCTGCCTGCATAGAGTGCCGTGGACTTGCTCTGTAATGCACTGTATCTGTGTAGGTCCTGACTCTGTGGTTTACTGCAAATAAAAATGACAGCAGGTGGCTGACCTCTGACCTCCTGGTCATTTCTTTTCATGCCATTGCTTGTGAAATCAGGATTGGCTGTCCAGGCACGGAGCACTGGGGATGTACGTGCTCCTCCAGACACTTATGTGACCATTCCACAGGTGCATGCCGCTAGAGAGGCACCACTGATGTGTCAGGTTTAGGAGGGGTTGAAATTCTCTGTTGCCAATTTCCTGGTGTTGAAGGAGGGGGAGAGAGAGCCAAAAGCCCTATTTAATAAGCCCCAGCGAGTTGAACAATGAGAACACGTGGACACAGAGAGGGGAATATCACACATCGGGGCCTGTTGAGTGGTGGGGGGCAAGGAGAGGGAGAGCATTAGGAAAAATACCCCTGCCTGTGGGGCTTAAAACCTAGATGACAGATTGATAGGTGCAGCTAACCATCACGGCACATGTATACCTATGTAACAAACCCGCACATTCTGCACATGTATACCAGAACTTAAAGTAAAATAAAATTTTTTAAAAGCCCCAGCTAAACATTTTATATACATCTTCACACCAACATCTCCCCTGAGACGTGGTCAGCATTTTACAGACGATGAAACAGGAGGCTCACAAATGATGATTAACTTGCTCAACATGTAACATAATAAGTAACCCAGTTCTGTCTCTCTCAGACCCCAAAATTCATGTTCTTTCCTCTAAGTTTCTCTAAGTGTGGCACAGGGACTGCTTGCATCAGAAACACCTGGGATCCAGATTTCTGGGGCCCACCCAGATCTCCCTCATCATGATCTCTGAGAATGGGCCTCTGACATCTGACATTTTAAAAGCTGGGGCTGTCTCATGCCCACAGAAGTTTGAGAACCATTGCATCATTCCATGCAGGGACAGCAGGACTACTTTGGAAGAACAGAGACAAGTCAGGGTTTTAAAATGACTTGGTAAGAAGTCCCTTCCATTCCCAGACTCCATTTTCCCAGACTTCTATAAGCTCAGAAACCAGAGCTTATAGAAGAGAAACCCTAGACATAAGAGACTGGTGAGGAAGCAGGTCTGGAATAAAAGAATGAGTGGGAGCTGGGCGTGGTGGCTCGCGCCTATAATCCCAGCATTTTGAGAGGCCGAGGCGGGTGGATCGCCTGAGGTCAGGAGTTTGACACCAGCCTGGCAAAAGTGATGAAACTCCATCTCTACTAAAAATACAAAAAATAGCCAGGCATGATGGTGGGCACCTGTAATCCCAGCTACTCAGGAGGCTGAGGCAAGAGAATCGCTTGAACCCTGGAGGCGGAGGTTGCAGTGAGCCGAGATCGTGCCACTGCACTCCAGCCTGGGCGACAGAGCAAGACTCTGTCTCAAAAAAAAAAAAAAAAGAATGAATGGGGAGTAAGTCTGTGGGCTGGGCTTCAATCAGGGTTGGCTGGTCCCTCTCTCCAGAATGTAGATCCAAGAGCAAATCCACCTGCTGGTCTCCAGGCTGAGGCTGTCCTGAGCCCAGGGTTCAAGGGCACACCGAGGTGGAGCTAAGGCAACAGGATGTGGGTTCAACACAGCAGCCTCAGAGACTGGGTCTGCAATAGGGCAGCAGTCTCAGAGGATGACCATGGATGCTGCAGCTCCTACAGATTGCTGCTGCCTCTTCAGCACCCCACCACCCTGCCCAGCCTGGCCCAACTGGCCAGTCCCCCGGATCTGAAGAACCATTACTGTTGTCTCTCCAGGCTCTTCCTGCCACAGTGGACCAACAAGGCTCCCAAAGCATTGGAACTCACGCCCTGATCCACAGTTTTCTCCATGTCTCTGCTGTCATTCTCGGGACTGGGCGAGGACTCTGACCTCAGGGAACCTAACCAAAATGTTACTCATTCCTACCCATTCCCTCCTCCTTCCACCTGGATCTGCTGAGTTCTATTTTGTGCCTTCGAGTCTAGGTGGAGGTTTCTGAAATAATGGTTGGGATGCCTGAGGTGGAGCACTGTGAGACAGATGCATAATTGCTACTTGGGGGCAGAACAAAATCCTGCAAATAGCTCAGCTGCCCACTCAACTGCAGAGATTCAGCTAGCCTCTTACTCTCCCAGCTGCAACACTAACTATGCGTGAAAAATATTTTCCTCAAGAAAATGGCTTTTCTGAAGTCGAGAAATCATGAAAACACCTCCTGTACAGAATTTGATATAACCAAATCAGCAAAGCACTTAAATTATGAGTCTGGAAAGCAGTTTATGATCTAGAATTCTTATAGTGAGAATTTTCTTGAATCTCTGTAGCTAACAAAAGAATTGTATAAACAAGGAAAATGCTGGTCCATTCAAGAACAAAGGCCTTTAGCTGTTGTGTTTGCATTTTAAACAATAGCTAAGAATAAGAGATGCCTATTCGATTGCTGCAGTATTTACAAGACTCCCTAACACACACCACCACGTTTCTGCTTCTACCCCCACTTAACAGGTTACTGTGTGTCCATCAAAGTAACAACACTGCCTTTGTTCTTAAATGTTCCTCCTTCCTACTTTCCGTTACACTGGACTATCAATGATTACAGAAATATTTCTGAATCTAAAACCTTAAAGCATTCTCAGAAGGAGCAGACAGTCAACAAAGGCATCAAAAACGGTGAAGGAAGCAGATCAGCAAGAAAGATCAGAGAGAGCAGAAGCAGATAATCGTGGTCTCAGAATTGGAGGGATCACAGAGAACACTTGGTTCAACCTCTCAGCCAGAGCAGGACTTCTCTTCACAGCACCCTGTCCGCATAAACAGCCCCCTTTGCTTGAAGACTTCCACTTATGGACAGCTCACTACTTTCCCAGGAAGTCCATCTGGGAAGAACTTTCTGAGTTTTAGATAGGCTCCGATGGCACCCAAATCTGCCTCCTATTAACCCCATCATTGGGCCCTGGAAAGAATGAATCTTTCCTCTCTTCCACAGGACAACTTGCAGATATTTGGAAAGAGCTACCTCATCCTAGCTAAGTCTTTATTTTTTTTTCCTCCAGACTAAACATCCTCCAAATCCTTAAATCATCCCTTATATGTCATAACTCTCAAACCCTAAGATATTCTTGAGATTTTCTCTGGAACAACAACAGTTTGCCAAAGTTCCTTTTAAAAGGCAATTCCCGGAACTGAACACAGTATAGTGCCCCAGAAACGGATGGTCAAGTGGAGAGTCGCATCCCTTGCTGTCGATAACACATTAGCTTTCTCTGGCAACCATATCACTCTGCTATTTCATCCTGCTCTCATAGCCAACAAAATCTCCTAGCCTCATATAAATGATAATAACCACCACTGGTATGACGTCTCAGAGATGACAAAACCGTTTCAGAAACATGCTCCTATTTGCCCCTCACAACAACCCAGTGAAGTTGACTAAAGAGGAGGAAACTATGGTTTTCCAAGGCCTCATGACCAGCCCTCAAGCCCTGAGCCTGTGATTCCAAATCCATGCTCCTCCAAACACACCCAGGCTGCCTTTTCACCTGAACCATGGTCATTTATTTATTTATTGAGACTTTTGCTCTTGTTGCCCAGGCTGGAGTGCAATGACATGCTCTCAGCTCACTGAAACATCTACCTCGCGGGTTCAAGTGATTCTCCTGCTTCAGCCTCCCTAGTAGCTTGTATTACAGGCACAGGCCTCCACGCCCGGCTAATTTTTTGTATTTTTAGTAGAGACGGGGTTTCTCCGTGTTAGCCAGGCTAGTCTCGAACTCCTGACTCCAGGTTATCCACCCACCTCAGCCTCCCAAAGTGCTGGGATTACAGGCGTGAGCCACCGCGCCCAGCCCTGAACCATTATTAAGGCCCACGAAAATCTCCCTGGCTTCATTTGTTCGTGTCTATTCAAAATCAGAGTTTTTTTTCTGTTCCATTTTGTCTTGTTAACTTCTGCCTATCCTTTAACTTGCCTATGTCTTTTTTTTTTTTTTTTTTTTTTTTTTTGAGATGGAGTCTTGCTCTGTCGCCAGGCTGGAGTGCAGTGGTGTGATTTTGGCTCACTGCAACCTCCAACTCCCTAGTTCAAGCTATTCTCTTGCCTTAGCCTCCCAAGTAGCTGGGACTACAGGCATGTGCCACCATGCCCAGCTAATTTTTGTATTTTTAGTAGAGACAGGTTTCACCATGGCCAGGATGGTCTTGATCTCCTGACCTCATGATTTGCCTGCCTCGGCCTCCCAAAGTGCTGGGATTACAGGTGTGAGCCACCGTGCCCAGCGCCTATCTCTTTTTGACACCTGTTTCTGTTGTCTTTTGTATTAAAGAAAAGACACTGGGTCAGAGAGAGAGAAGGCAGCAGAAGAGGATGGGGCACAAAACAGGAGGAGACTTTGGGAGGGAGGAGCAGAAAAAGGAGCATCTCAGAAAAGAACGGGTAGTGAGGGCTGATGGCTGCATGTGGAAGAGGGGGATGGAAAGACTGGGTTCCAGTCGCTGAGCACCTTGGTTGGCTCTGTTACCCTAGGCAAGCCCCTTAGCCTCTCTGAGCTTCACTTTCTGAGGAGGAGGGTCAGAAGTGGGACTAGTCAATTCCCAAGACCCTTTCCAGTTCTATGAATCTAATGGGCAGATAAGGCCTTATCATTAACCCAATGTGCCTTGTCTTTTTCAATCCAATGAAGATACCGAAAATCAGACTCTCCTGAAATATTTAACATGACTTCCTTTTGCTAAAATAAAGAAAAGCAAAGATACCTAGGGGCCATGGCAACAAGCAACATTTATTTCATCTGACTGTCAGCCATGGGTTTTTCGGGGGGCATGGGGAGACGGGTTATGATAGCTACTTCTCAAGATATAGGACCCAAAGGAATCCTCGAGGGGGCTGAACAAACTCTGCAGTCATGTCACCTGATACCTTCTCCACAGTACCAGAGGACTGAGGGTTCCACAATAAACAACAGCCTCTTAAACCATGTGTGGAGGGACAGAAGCTCCTACTTGTTAAGCATCTCTTGTGTGCCTTCCTGGGGAGGTCACAGGGTAAATGTTCTTTGATTGTTGCATTAAGATAGGAAATATCTGCATGCTTTTATTCTTCCACAGCAGCGCTGTCCCTTAGCAATACAATGTGAGCCAAATATGTAAGTTTAAATTTTGTTTTTTCTTTTTTTCTTTTTTTTTTTTTTGAGATGGTGTCTCGCTCTGTCGCTCAGGCTGTAGGGCAGTGGTGTGATCTCGGCTCATTGCAACCTCCACCTCCCGTGTTCAAGCGATTCTCCTGCCTCAGCCTCCTCAGTATCTGGGACTACAGGCATGTGCTACCACGCCTGGCTAATTTGTTTGTATTCTTAGTAGAGACAGGGTTTTTCCATGTTGGTCAGGCTGGTCTCAAACTCCAGACCTCAAATGATCCACCCACCTCAGCCTCCCAAAGTGCTGAGATTATAGGCATGAGCCACCGTGCCTGGCCTAAGTTTAAATTTTCTAATAACCACATACAAGGAATAAAAAGGAACAGGTGAAATTAATTTGAATGAAGTAGTTTTAAACTCAACATATCCCATAAATAATCATTTCAACATGTAATCAATATAAGATACTATTAATGAAGAGCTCCACATTTTTTTTTTTTTTTGCACTAGGTCTTCAAAATCCTATAGGCATTTTACACTGATAGCACTGGGCTGTGGTTAGTAGCTATTTTATTGGACAGAGAGCACCTGAGGCTTCCCATCATAGCACTTCTCAAACTACATTGTACTTGCCTATTTCATTGTCTGAATTATTCATCTGGCTGGAAGCCCTGGAGGGGCAAGGACTTGTGAAGTTAGCTGGTATGTTCCCAGACCCCAGCAGAGTGCTTGACACGGATATAATAGGCCTCAATTAACACTTCACAAGGGAGCAAGGAAGGAAAGAACGCAAGGTCACGTACCTAACCAGCACGGAGGAGAACTTGGGTTTAAACCCATTCCTATGTAATGATAAAACCCACCATCGGCCGGGCACGGTGGCTCACACCTGTAATCCCAGCACTTTGGGAGGCCAAGGCGGGTGGACTGCTTGAGGGCGAGAGTTTGAGACCAGCCTGACCAACAGGGAGAAACCCTGTGTCTACTAAAAATACGAAATTAGCTGGGGGTGGTGGCCCATGCCTGTAATTATAGCTATTCGGGAGGCTGAGGCACGAGAATCGCTTGAACCTGGGAGGCGGAGACTGCAGTGAGCTGAGATGGTGCCATTGCACTCCAGCCTGGGCAACAAGAGCAAAACTCCATCTCAAAAAAAAAAAAAAAAGAAAGAAGAAAAAAAAAGCCACTATCATTTAGCCAAACCATGCTGCCTCATAAACTTCAGGAAGCATTATGAAAAAAACATGGTCTTTGGTGCCAAAAAGACTTGGGTTCAAATTTCAGTTAGACAATCAGTGATGAGGAACTCACGGAAGAGCTTGAGTGGTTTTGTGCTAGTGACTTTACCTCTCTTAGCCCTAATTTCCCCATTTGTAAAATGGGGATGATACCAGAAAACCTTTACCTCACAGGTAACCACGAAAATTACCTGAGACAATATGACCAGTATCTTGCAATCTTTAGACTTTCTGTGTTTCCAGTCCCTGTCTAGTAAAATGGAAATAAATTATTCTTATCTGGCCAACACTTAATCATGAGGCAGCTTTGACCCTATCCAGTAAGGGGAAAGTAACAAAAAGCAAACCAAAATTTGAGGAAGAAAGCCAACTCCTGCCATCTGCCTCCTTATTCGTTTGTTGTTGTTGTTTTCTTTGTGGTGGAGTGCAGTGTCATGATCTTGGCTCACTGTAACCTCCGCCTCCCGGGTTCAAGCAATTCCTCTGCCTCAGCCTCCCGAGTAGCTGGGATTACAGGCATGCGCCACCACGCCCAGCTAATTTTTGTATTTTTAGTAGAGACGGGGTTTCACCACATAGGCCAGACTGGTCTCAAACTCCTGACCTCGGGTGATCCTTCCTGCCTTGGCCTCCCAAAGTGCTGGGATTACAGGCATGAGCCACCGTGCCTGGCCTCTTGTTCATTCTTTAAACAGCTCCACAAAGCGCAGATCTAGCCAGGGCAGCCATGCATTGTGAGAGAGCTGGAGATCCCCTGCCCGGCCACACTGCCCTTTCTTCTAACATTTGCCTCAGGGATTCTCACATTTAAACCTCCTCTGCCCCAAGTCCAGTAGAACCCACCTTTGCTATTCCGCGAGCTCAGGAGGCTGGAAACTCTAAGAACTGTTCTGGGTGCAGCAGCCCAGGTAGAGAAGGAGCCCAGTAAACGCTCAGAGATTCACCCACAGCACCCTTCCCAGAGTGGAGGCCCCAGCGCTAGTGAGCTTCGGCCCGCGGAGAAGAACACAGCGATTCTAACCCAAAATCCTCACATGAGCTTAGGAAGAGGAACAGCTGCAAAACTGTCATTGTCTTGATTAGAGAGTATGGGTCAACATTAAAAATGCCTTCCTAGCTCGCCTCCCACCACTCACCTCCCCTTACATACCCTCTGGAGTTGTCTCATCTCCATGCCTTCTCTGGCTCAGCCCTCAGCCTACCCCATCACTACCACACACACATTCACCACCACCACTCACCACACACACACACCCCACACCACACACACACACATTCACCACCACCACTACACACACACATTCACCACCACCACTACACACACACATTCACCACCACCACTCACCACGCACACACACCCCACACCACACAAACACCACCATCACCACTACACACACACATTCACCACCACCACTCACCACGCACACACACCCCACACCACACAAACACCACCATCACCACTACACACACACATTCACCACCACCACTCACCACGCACACACACCCCACACCACACAAACACCACCATCACCACTACACACACACATTCACCACCACCCCACCACTCACCACGCACACACACCCCACACCACACAAACACCACCATCACCACTACACACACACATTCACCACCACCCCACCACTCACCACGCACACACACCCCACACCACACAAACACCACCATCACCACTACACACACACATTCACCACCACCACTCACCACGCACACACACCCCACACCACACAAACACCACCATCACCACTACACACACACATTCACCACCACCACTCACCACGCACACACACCCCACACCACACAAACACCACCATCACCACTACACACACACATTCACCACCACCACTCACCACGCACACACACCCCACAACACACACACACACATTCACCACCACCACTCACTATGCACACACACCCCACACCACACACACACACCCCACACCACACACACACACCCCACACCACACACACACACACACACATCCCCCACACCACACAAACACCACCATCACTACTACACACACACATTCACCACCACCCCACCACTCACCACACCCACACACTCCACACCACACACACACACAGTCACCACCACCACTCACTATGCACACACACCCCACACCACACACACACACCCCACACCACACACACACACACACATCCCCCACACCACACAAACACCACCATCACTACTACACACACACATTCACCACCACCCCACCACTCACCACACACACACACCCCACACCACACACACACACCACACAAACATACCATCACCACTACACACACATATTCACCACCACTCACCACACACACACACCCCACACCACACAAACACACCACACAAACATACCATCACCACTACACACACATATTCACCACCACCACTCACCACACACACACACCCCACACCACACAAACACCACCATCACCACTACACACACACATTCACCACCACCCCACCACTCACCACACACACACCCCCCCCACACCACACACACATACCACACAAACATACCACCATCGCCACTACACACACACATTCACCACCACCACTCACCACACACACACAGCCCCCACACCACACATACATCACTACACACACACATTCACCATCACTCAACACACACACACACCACACCACACAAACATACCATCACCACTACACATTTACCACCACCTCACCACACACCACACAAACATACACCACCACCACTCACCCCACACACACACACCCCACACCACACATACCATCACCACTACACACACACATTCACCACCACTCACCACACACACACACACACACAGTCCACACCACACAAACATACCATCACCACTACACACACACATTCACCACCACCCCTGACTACATACACATTCTCATACACACACTCTGTCCACCATACACATCCCCCCACACCACACAAACACCATCACCACTATACACACACACATCCCTATACCTACACACACTTCTCACACGACACCCACCAAACACCACCTACCACCATCACTACCATACCCACACACATATTCACCACTGTCACCAGAGACACATACACAGTCCCATACACAAACACACTCCCCACACCACACACACACCACATACACATAACCTACACACACAGAGGCCCATGCACACCATATCCACACCACCCCACACGCCTCACCCTTGCCCACACACCCCGCAACACACAGACAGAATAATGACCTACCTCAAACACTTTGTCTCCTGGGTTCTGAAGCCTTATCTTTGTCACCTTGATTTGATTCATTAATATATAGATATTGCTTCTCTCCCCTACTTGATTAGGAGCCCCTTAAGGACAGAATGTGTTTCTCTCTTTATTTCTGTAACCAGCATAGTGTTTGGTACATTGTTGAGGCTTGACAAATATTCCTGAATCAATAAATGACTCAACTAATCAGCCCATATGTGTCTATAGGGCCTAAATGAGGTGAGTGCAGAGAAGCAATTATATGGAACCAATTGTGCAGGGGCTGAGCAGGCCCAGCATGGGGCCTGGGGGCCGTCTTTGGTGGCTGGTCCTGCCTGGTCCTGCTCCACTGCCTCGGTCTCATTCCAAGGGAAATATTTGTTCTGTGAGCAAATAAAATGTGAATATGTTCTAATCTGTTGCAAAGATACACAGAGCTGCCTTCAGCCCGGTGCTTAGATTTCTGAGGGCACTTCAAAGAACTGCAAAAATAAAATGTCCTCTGTGGAGCGAGAAAAATGGAGCTCTTTCCTGCCTAGAGAGAAGGGCAAATGAAGACTGGATGACGAGTTTCCCGCTTGAAGATATGTAAATCAAACCTGCTCTGGGCCCGTCAGGACCCCAGACATGAGAGGTGATTACAGACTTCTCTTCCTATCATGCTATGTACTTAGAAGTGCTGAACCTGCCGTTTGAAAACACACAGACACACACACCAGAAATCTTTACTTCATGCCCATGTTTAACTAATGAGGGAGAAGTCCCAGCTCCCAGCAATGCGTGTGTTAAACCACATCTTGTCTGCCTCGCTGGCCAGCTGAACTAGCCTTTTGCCCACCCAAGTATCACACACTGTGGACCCTGTGTGCCTACATTTTAACAAACATGCAGAATGGATGGGAGAAGTGAGGAAGAGAAAGACAAAAATTCCCAGTCACAGCAAATTAGGAGGATATCTTTGTATTTTGTTTGTTTCCTACTAAGGAATTCTTAGAAGTTCAGAACCTTCCATAATAAGCTGTCATCAGATACACTGGTTTCCGAATAGGGCCTCGGGTTTGGTTGCAGGGTTTTTAAGCTTCTGGCAGAGGAATGCAATGTTTCAACGTTGCCTTAGCCCAACCCCATCCCTTTCCACAGGCTGGGGCAAAAAAAAAAAAAAAAAAATAGTGTTGAACTGTCCAGTGTGCAAATTAAATCATTTATTAAAGGCTGAAGAGAGAAGGTTTAAGATCTCCACAGTGGATTCTGAAACTATAACCCAGGACTCCTTTTTTTTTTTTTTTTTTTTTATGATCTCATGTTCTCATCCTTTATTTTAATTCCTTTTCTTTCATTTGAAACGATGTCCTAATTTACTGCAGTGTTTTTTTCAGGACTCCCTCTTTACATCCATGTTCTGTACGTGCGAGTCTCCTGTGTTGTGCTGTCCTGAGGTCAGGCAGGCCGATTTTGAATTCTGGGTTAAGAACAAGCCTCAGCCATCCCTTAGGGCACAGCCTTAGCTGCCATTTACTGATCCTTCCTTGGTGTTTAAATCTGCTCAACAACAAACTGCCGGTGAGAAATATTGGTGTCATTATCCACCTCATTTTGTTAGTGGGGAATCTGAGGCTCAGAGACATCAAGCAACTTGCCCAATATGGCCCAGCTGGTATCAGAATTCTGCTTTGCCAACTCCAACACTCGTCCTGTTACCCCAGTGAACTCACCAAGGAAGTCAGCCTGCCTGGAACTTCACGAATACTATTCCTACTAGTTTATCATTCAAGTAACTTCTATTCTCTATTTCATTAGGTCGCCCATTTTTAACATGTGTAATTTAATTTAAAAATCACACAATACTAGCCCAGTCCATTCAAAAGGCTTTTTGAAAACCTCTGTTTCCTTTGAAAAGGGATTGTTATCTATGGCCATGCCACCCTGAACAAACCTGACCTCATCTGAAAATGGATTGTAGTTTAGGTTCCTCCATTTCACAGTGGAATTGCAAGACCTCCCTCATGTGTTTACAACATTCCTGTGCTGAGTGTTATCCCTTCTCCCAGGAGCCAGATTGACAGTCTCTAGCGCAGCCCTCTCTTTGGCTGACAGCTGTCATTCATAATGGCAAGGGGGCAGTCCTAGCCCCATCTAAAATAGGCAACAGAATGTAGCCAGATCGCCTACTGTCACACCTATACTAAAACACACACACACACACACACACACACACAAAGATATTCACGGTAGTGTTGTTTTTTAACCTCAAAAAATTGGAAACAGCCTAATACTCAACATTAGGGAAACAAGCAAATCATATTATAGCTATAAGAAGACATATTAGGCAAACTTTAAAAATTGAGTTTTTGAAGAATGTTTAATAACCTAGAGCCACTCCTATGACATAATACTAGGAAAAAATACAAAGCTTTGTATCTTTTAAAATCTCCATTATGTAAAACAGCAAGGAAAAAAGACAGGGAGGAAATATGCTTAAATGTTAACAGTATTCATTTCTAGAATGATGGATGTTTAGTTTATTTTTAATTATTTTTTATATTTCCCTAATTGTATACAATGGATATAGAATGATTTTACAATTTAAAGTGTCTTTATAACTCCCAATTTGGGTGAATTGAGAAGATTGATTTTAAAACTTAACAAAAACAAATGCTTTTGGAGAAACTGTAACAAATGAGATTATTAAATATCTGAAACCTCTCTGATTGGAATTAGGCCATAAGTTTAATTTTTTTTAAGTATCATGACAGATAGGCATGCCTGCCAGCTGAAAGAACTATTTAACTTCCCATCGCACTCCCTTACAAATAATGTACTAAGTCTTTTTAAAACAACAAATGTAACAGCCTACAGGATTCTGTTACTTGTTTACCCTGGACCTGGGCTCAAAATGGCTTGCATCTATCTTCACCATTCAAGATGAGCCCTGATGAACAAATCCCTGGTGTGCCTAGAGGGAGGGAGGCTGGGGAAGAAGTCAGGGGAGGAGCAAATATGAGCCTCCCCACCCCCCAACTCACACCTGGCGTGGAGCTTTGTCAATTACTCACTGAAGGAATGTAAAACTCTTTTCTTCCTACCGGATCCAAGCTAGCAGAGGCAGAAAGCAGCAGCAGCAGGACTTGCTGGGTTGATTCCAAGACACTGAAGAGTGTTGATAGCCCAGATAGCCTTCCCTGTTCTTCCTTGTGAACCCAGTCCTGTTCCTCTGAGCTTTGGGGTGTTCTGAGCCGGGACAAGAAGGCATCTGAAGAATGCTTTTTCTGATCCCCCATCTCTTCAGCCAGGTCTGTGCTCTCTTTCTCTCACCTCTCTGCTATGATGCACTTCAACCTACCCTTCACCCTCATCAGGTTCGTCGTTCCCAAATTTCCCCCTTCCATTTGTCACTCCTTTACTCTACAACTTACCATGGCTTGAAGAATCAGACCCAAATTCCTCAGATCCCCAATACACAGCCCCTACCCAACTTCCTCCAAACTCACCTCCCTTACCCCCATCCCATCCCACCTACTCCCACCCCAACCCCAGCACCCAACCCAGCTCTCCCTGCAGACTGAACTTCAGTGGCACTCCGAAGTTGGAAAGAAATGTTCCTTCACTAAAATAGAATAGTGGAAGCTTGTCCAAATTATGCTCAAAGATACAATTTTTCTCAATGTTAAGTTTTTCCCATCAATTTTTGTTAAACCTTTGGCACTCACAGCTCTGCCTATCTCTAGTGAGAGCCCACAGATGGCAAGGCGAAGGAACAAGTCCCGTGTGAATAATCATGGAAAAGCCTCAGGAGCAGCCCATCACGTGTCCTTCAACAGCTTGTTTATTTCACAGACACGTGCTCATGGTTGTGATTTTATATGTACACATAAAATAAATTCCCATTTTCTACTAATAAAATTGTTTTGGTTCATACGATAGAATTATATACCACATGCTTTTCTGATAGTCTTTTTTTTGTTATTTTTAGAAAAAAAAAGTCAGGCTGGGCGCGGTGGCTCACACATGTAATCCCAGCACTTTGAGAGGCCGAGGCGGGTGGATCACAAGGTCAGGAGATCGAGACCATCCTGGCTAACATGGTGAAACCCCGTCTCTACTAAAAAAAAAAAAAAAAAATACAAAAAATACAAAAAAAATTAGCGGGGCGTGGTGGCGGGCGCCTGTAGTCCCAGCTACTCAGGAGGCTGAGGCAGGAGAATGGCGTGAACCTGGGAGGCGGAGCTTGCAGTGAGCCAAGATTGTGCCACGGTACTCCAGCCTGGGCAACAGTGCTAGACTCCATCTCAAAAAAAAGGCATAATATTCTACTAAGAAAATTGTGGTTGCTAAGAGCCAGGACATCTCAGTGACTTTACAAAGTATTGCCTCAGACACACTCTTCTTCTTCCAACATACCAGACTCGTACACACTTAAGCCTTCATCATACCATTCTTCTTATGATCTCCATAACCCCTTTTCTGCCAAAGAACTTCTGCAAGGTCCCATCCTCCATGAAGGCTTTCTGAACCCTGTCCTGAGATCCAACAGAATCCCTTTCATTTCTTCGGAAATCAGTGAGGAACAGAGAAACACTAGACATCAGAGAAAAGTAGTAAAGAAGAAAACACTAACTGAAATCTACAAAGGAGGAAATATCACATTGAGAAGGAAGATGTGGGAACTATTTCATTTACCCCAGAGAATAGCGTTGTGGATCTTACTGAAAAGGTCACTGGTGGTCATGAAAGGCGAGCTCCTAGCGACAAGATTCATACAGAAAAGTTGGGAGAGAGCACAATGTATTACATTTCTACGCTATTCCAGATATTCTGCTAGATGCTTTTCAAATATTCTATTTATTCCTTTTGGAAACTTTAAGGTTTGCATTATTATCCTTGTTTTACAAATGATAAAACTGAGGCTCAGATTAAATTATTCGCTCAAATTCATCCACTTCGCGATGGAAACCCATTTCCACTGCCCACATCTACCTGGCACTGGACATCCTCACATACTTTATCTCATTGAACAGTCAAACAGCCCTATAAGACAGGAGTTATTATTCCCATTTTTCAGATAGGAGACTGATATGCAGAGAAATAAAACAGCCTGAACTAACAGTCCCCTAATCAGTGATGACAGAGTTGAGATAGGATATGGGGGTTTGGCTCCAAGTTCATGCTCTTTTCACCATACCCCAGCTGCCACAAGGAAGCACAGGTATAATTAAGTAGCTTTGAGAGAAAATATTACATCTGGGAAGCAGGGGGAGGTGGTTTAAGCCACCAAAGATCTTTGGATAAATAAAGAGCTTCTTTCAGACAAGAGTCTATAGAGCTATTACCATATTACCATATGGATTACCTAGTTACCATTTACATTTACAAGGTGTACACATAGTTGTAAATGAATGCTACTCGCATTCCAGTCAGGAATGTGTGGGTTGGAATGGGTAAAACATGGATCCTGTAATGAAAAACTGCATCTTGTCATCGAAAGCAGTTTAACTAAAAGGGAGGAAGGGGAAGTCCATATTTAGCTGGTATATTCCCCTGTGATGGAGACAGACCCTGTCGGAGCAGGCCCTAAGGTCAGCTCACAGGTTCAAGACGAACATTCCTAGGTGGGAAGATCTAGATGAAACTCAGATAAATATACAAAGCAATTAGGTTATGGAGCAAGGGGCAAGAAGAGTGAGGAAAGATTTCAAAGGTAGTTCAAGTCAAAGGTATACAAAATTCTCCCAACCAGGATGCTACTTGATGAAGAAAATTCCTTGATGCTCAGGCAGAAAGGAAAGCCTTGGAATGTTGATTTTTCTTGGCTGCCTAAAGACCCTCCAGATGCATGGGATGGATTGTATCCCAGGGAAACTGGCAACAATGGTGAGGACCAGCAACACCAGGGGTAAGTAAGACACTCTCTTTCGGGGGGACACTGAAGCCTCCCAATCTTCCCAGACCAGAGGAGAAGTGGAAAGTGGTTCTTCCAACCTGATCACTATTGCCCAGCCCCAGGGACACCTGTCGGGGAGGGAAAGGGACCTAGGTGGAATGAGTCAATGAGGAGGTAGAAGTCCTCATTCTGAACAAGACTTAAATAAGGACATGCAAATGGGAGACTTGGGAATTTGGATGCAATATGAACTCCTTCTGGGTTGCTAAATGCTAAGATGAGGCCCTAGGGCCCCATTGAGCTTCATGCCATTCCTAATCTGACCAAAATGAAATTCGGTGTCCCAGGGTCCAGGTACTGCTGCTAAGGAAATGCGGTGCTTCCCCCAGCACACACTCTGAGCTATTGCAGAGGCCAGATTACCAGTTCCTCGTTCTTCTCCCACCATGTGAGCAAGGCAGAAGCTGCGCACCTGTAAAACTTAAGTCCACAAAGAGAAGGTAACCCAGCCGCCCCCTTTCTCAGGCACAGTGTTTTGCTGTGCGGTAGAAATCACGTGTTCATTCACATTTTCATTCATCTTTTGGTGACCACCTCCTAAGTGCCAGGTGCTGTGTTTGAGGCTGAAGGATTCAGACAAGAGTCTGAGAGGTTCCCTGTAAGAGGAATTTGTGTCACAGGAAATACAGATGCACAAATAATGTGCTCTGTGCTTTAATTGAAGACATCACAAACGCTGTGATGTTTGAAGAGGTTTTTATCTTTTGGTTGATTGAGTTTTTGCTTTGTTTTGTTTTTTGTTTGGTTGGTTGGTTGGGTATTTGTTTGTTTGTTTTTTGAGTCAGGGTCTTGCTCTGTCGTCCAGGGTGGAGTGCAGTGGTGCACAATCTCAGCTCACTGAGCCACCACTTCCTTAGAAGTGCTGCAGCCACCACTTCCTTAGATCAAGTGATCCTCCCACCTCAGCCCCCCTAAGTAGCTGGGACTACAGGCGTGCACCACCATACCTGGCTAATTTTTGCATTTTTTTGTAGAGATGAGGTGTCGCCATGTTGCTCAGGCTGGTCTTGAACTCCTGGGCTCAAGGTCTTCCAGAATGCTGGGATTACAGGTGTGAGCCACCACGCTCAGCCTGGTTGATTGTTTTTAAGTACCTAAGAGATGTATTCAATGATTCCAAAATGTGAACTGTCACCCCTCTAATGATTATCTAAGACCCTTGATGTCCTGTCCCTAAAATATCCATTCTAGCCCTTTCTCAGTCATATCTCCGCCCTGACCTAACATTCTACAGTTTAGACACACATGAGGAACCGACAGTCCCTAGATGTGCCAGCTATTGCCAACCCCCCATGTTTGTGTGTGCTGTTCCCTCTGCCTGGAAAGCTACTTGCTCTGCAAAGCAAAGTTGAGTAATTAATCATTCAAGGGCTGTCCCAAATGTCAACCCTCTCCAAAGCCTTCTTTGACCCTCACAGGAAGTACTCACTGCTCCTTCATTTGTACTCCCAGAACCCATTTACAGGGCTCTATTACGACACCTGTAAACATTGTACAATAGCTATTTGTTCCTGTACCCTTATTCCACCTCCCACTAGACTGTGACCTTTTCTCAGACAAGTCCTAAGCTGAGGACACCAGCAACTCAACAAATGCTTCTAGAAGTGAAAATGAAATTTACTGCTGTGCAAACTCCTATGTGTCTTACCTTAATAAGAACCCATTAGAGGTGATTGCCCAGGCCAGGCGCGGTGGCTCATGCCTGTAATCCTAGCACTTTGGGAGGCCAAGGCAGGCAGATCACCTGAGGTCAGGAGTTCAAGACCAGCCTGGCCAACATGGTGAAACCCTGTCTCCACTAAAGATACAAAAATGAGCACGGTGTGGTGGCGGGGACCTGTAATCCCAGCTACTCGGAAGGCTGAGGCAGGAGAATTGCTTGCATCGGGGAGACAGAAGTTGCAGTAAGCCATGATCACGCCATTGCACCCCAGCCTGGATGACAATGTGAGACTCCATCTCAAAAAAAAAAGTGATTGCCCAGCCTTATCTGACAGAAGGACCAGTCACTTTCCATGGTCAGATACGCTCACCCACTTATTGCTGGGACTCTATAGTGTTATGGGGTGGGGTGGAGGGGACCTAAGAGCAGAAATACAGTATAATAAAATTTAATTTATATTTTTAAAAGGCTGTAACACATAGATATAGTTGTTTAGGCAATAGAAAACAGAATGATACACAAGAAACTGTTAATCATGCATGAAAATGGATACAGGCTAGGAGGTTATATACAGGCTTTGATTTTTCATTCTACACCTTTCTGTGATGTTGAAATTTTTGTCATAGATCTCTGTCACTTTTTGAAGAAATAAGAGATTAAAACAATTCCTGTGACTGCATCCTAAGTGAACCAACTAAAATTAGGTTGATGTTTACCAAAAGATGTGCTAGAGTCTCACTACAATGTTCATAGCAGCATCATTAAAAATAGCTAAAACTGGAAACTGCCCAAATGTTCACTAACAGTAAAATGGGTAAATGAGTTGTAATATACTCATACAATGGAATACTATACAGCAATGAGAACAAGTGAAATGAAACTACATACTACAAAATGAATGAATATCCCAAACATAATGTTGAAGAAAAGAAGCCAGATACCACATTATACACGGTACGATTCCATGTATATAAACTACAAAATCAGGCAAAACTGAGTGGTGATGTCAGAAGCCAAGATGGTGGCTACCCTGGTGGGGAAGGGGATTTAACAATTGGTAAGGGCTATGAAGGCGGTTTTTGGTGGGATGAGGAGGGGAGCCGGGAGTGTTCTGTTTCTTAATATTGGTATTGAATGCACAGAGGTGCTTACTTTGTGAAAACTCATAGAGTTATATAATTATGATTTGCGTATTTTCTTGTATGTGTGTTATACTTCAATTAAAAAGTAAACAAACAAGCAAAACAGGCCCAAATTGAGACACCTGAACATTCCCTTACATCAAGCTGATAATCCCTCTTGAGAGTTGGATCACGATCTTCCAGCCTCCTAGAAATAAATACAGGTCAGCGTGGAGATGGGAGTGAAACTGTGCCCCCTGATCATTTCATGAGCACTAGTGTCTTGTACCCAAGTAGAGCCTTAGGGCAGGAAGGAACAGACAGAGAACCTGTCTGAGGGTGCCTTCAGGGCTCTCCTGGGATGGGATGCTTTTCTCATATTTTACATCTTTAGGCATATAGCTTGGCCTCTTGATAAGAGAGAAGGCAGAGGAGGGAGAGGAGCGGGGATGAGAAGAGGTTTTCAGATGGGTCTGGTTTAAATTGAGACTGCCTCCTGCCCCAGAGCCAAGAGGCAGGCAAGACAGACTATTAGCAAGAAACATGATGGGGAGAGGAGGGAAGAGGATGTGTACTTCTTTTTAAACACTCACTGTGGTTATTTGGTTTGACATGGCCATGAGTGGGAAGATGCCTCAGGCTAAAAGGGCAGACTGGACCCCGCATTTGAAGCCAAGCGATCAAATCCACTGACAAGACATTTGTTCTGGGGGCTCAATTGTCAGTTGGCCATGGTTGATCTTCCCTTTGTCCAACTCAAAATAAATACAGCCCACTCCACAGGCCCAGCAGAGCCTCAGCGGAGGTGGGCGTCTACAGACCGAGCCAAGAGCTGAAAGAACCGCCCGCCTTACCACCCGCTCTCCAGCTGCCACGTTGAAGCAGGCCTATGAAGAAGCCCCACTCCAGCCCTGCCAGCCCCTTAGTCTCTTCCAGTGGAGCTGCGGGAGAGGCTGAAGCAAGGCCTTTTGTAGCTTGAGAAGGGCAAGTTCTGAGTCAGCCTGCTCCTGCTGTAGGAGCTGAAGTCCAAGGAGGGCACAGAAGGGGTTAACCCCTGGTCACATAAAACTCACCACCACGGGCATAAAAGGAAGCAAAAAGAGGACTCTGAGCGGTCAAAATAGATTTTGCCAAGTCTACACATCCAAGTTTGTCCACTTCCTCATTGGAGGGGATGCTTTTGCTGCTACTCAGAACCTCTGGGCTCTTTCTCTATGCCCATTGTAAACACACTTGGTTTGCTGGTTTCCACGCCTATGGCAGATCAGAGGCAGAAAATTACAACAGATGTGAGGGGCTAGAGAAGCATGTGCTGAATGCCTCGTGATGTTCTGATTAACAACCTGACATTGAAAAGGGGGCAGGAAAACTCGGAAGATCCAACACAGGATCCACCAAAAGTCCAGTAGCCCGAGGCTCTTTCACGGGGAACAGGCAGTGCCCCAGATTTCTCAGGGGTAGGGAAGGATGCAGGCGTGTGTCTGGCTCTAGGAGCTCTTCCCTGCATGGCGAGACCAAAGGACTCAGGAGGCTTGGGAGAGATTGCAGGGTCTCATGGCTGCTGCGCAGATTCTGCTGCAGAGCTGGACTCAGTTTTGAAGTCAAGGAGAAGCCATGGGAAGTTTCCTAAGATTTCCACCTTCTTTTCTTTTCTTTTTTTTTTTTTTTTTTTGAGATGGAGTCTCGCTCTGTATCCCAGGCTGGAGTGCAGTGGCGTGATCTCGGCCCACTGCAACCTCCGCCTCCCAGGTTCAAGTGATTCTCCTGCCTCAGCCTCCTGAGTAGCTGGGATTACAGGCACACGCCATCATGCCTGGCCAATTTTTGTATTTTTAGTAGAGATGGGGTTTCACCATGTTGGCCAGGCTGGTCTCAAACTCCTGACCTCAAGTGATCGGCCTGCCTCAGCCTTCCAAAGTGCTGGGATTACAGGCGTGAGCCAACGCACCAGGCTAGTTGTTTCTTTTTAAAGTTGTGGGCTGAAGAAATAAACCTGTCAGCCATCAGAAATCTAAATAGGACATGCTCTTCCAGGTTTTCTTGATAGTGGCTGTTTCATAAGAATTGAAAGTCAGAAGGAGACAGGAGAAAGGGTGTCTTCAAGCTCAGTCAAGAACCAGGAGAGGAATAACGTCCCCCAGACTGGCTGGATCAGAGGATCAAGAACATGCATTCTGTGTTCTGTCAGAGACCTGACTTGCTCCTTCCTAACTGAGAAAACTCAGACATGGTTTTAAACCTTTCACTTTGAAACTCAGTTTTCATATCAGCAAATTGGGTATTATTACCACCTCTAAGAGAGATTGGGCGTATTAAATGAAACACTGTAGTATGTAAAGTGTCTAGCACAGAGCATGGCATGTTGGAGATGCTCAGTAAACATCATTTCCATTCTCCTCCTAAAGTGGCTTTCATGAAGACAAATCCTTGCCAGCCCAGGACAATAATTCAGAAGTCTGGTTGGAGTTGCTGAAGCAGGTTCCTAAGGAAGGACAGCAGCTCTCATTGGCGTGGCAAGCAAGCAGCCAAAGCCCTGAGGACAAGGTGAGAGGCAAGACGACAAAGTGAGAGATTGCAGGAACTAAGGCAGCAGAGCAGAGTGAATAAGAGCAAGGACTCTATTCAAGATCTACATTCGGTGCCTGACTCCAGCTCTTACTAGCTGTGTGACCTTGGGCAAGTTACCTAACCTCTCTGTGCCTCACTTTCCTCAACTACAAAATGGGGAGAATAATGATATCTGTATCACAGGGTTATTAAGATGATCAAGTGGTTAATATAAGCAAAGCCCCTAAACAGAGTCTGGCACAGGAAAGTGTTCTTGCAGTGCTGGCTGCCGTCATTAAGCACACACAGCTTCCACAAGGCAGCAGAGTGGCTCCTGGGCAGGCACTAGGGGAGCAGGCTCTGTTGCTTGGGCACACTCCCTTTTTTACTATGTGCTAGCTATGTGGCCTGGAGCAATTGATTGAACCTTTCCGTACCTAAGCTTTCTTATCTATGAAAAGTGGAGATAATGATAATAGTACCTCCCTCAGAGGGCTGTTGTTGGGACTAACTGTGCCAAGTCATGTGGAGTGTTTAGCAAAGTGTCTGGCTCATATTAAGTACTCAGTAAATGTCAGCTATTACTATTCCCTGGCTAGAAGGAACCCTAAAGACAATATGCCCCCTATTCTTTAAGGAGACACTGAAGCTAACAGATGTTCTTTTCTCCCTTAAGTTTTTAGGGCCTTTATTTCTGAATTTTAGAAAGGAAGATAGGATTCTTTATCTCTCCCTTAAATAAAAACACATTTCAGTACCTTTTTTTTTTTTTTGAAACGAAATCTCACTGTGTCTCCCAGGCTGGAATGCAGTGGCACGATCTCAGTTCACTGCGACCTCCATCTCCCAAGTTCAAGCGATTCTTCTGCCTCAGTCTTCCAAGTAGCTGGGATTACAGACATGCACCACCATGCCCGGCCAATTTTTGTATTTTTAGTAGAGACAGTGTTTCACCATGTTGGCCAGGCTGGTCTCGAAATCCTGACCTCAGGTGATCCACCTACCTGGGCCTCCCAAAGTGCTGGGATTACAGGTGTGAACCACCACGCATGGCCAACATTTCAGTACCTTTTTGACACTTCCCTCAAATCCCTTCCTTCCCCCCATACAAGAATAGGAAAGGACTCCAGGAGCATTGTAGCCCACACCCCAAACTCTAGGCAGGCCTACACTTACCCCGGCATTTCTAACAGAGAAAGAGGAGGCATTTTCCCAGTATGAGAGACCAGGATCATGATGCTTCCATATCTCCCACCATCATTTTGGTGATCAGCTCAAGACAGGGTTGCCCAGAATTTTAGGGGAAAATTCTAAAAGCAGTTCTCTAAAGGGTAACAGTTCTCAGGCTTGGGGCAAGGTACTTTCTTTTCTATTCTTCTACACTGTCTCCCTCTAGACACACTGCAAATTGAGTTTAAACAACAAGGGTCTAGTTATCCATGCTGTGATTGAGTTTTGCTACTGCCAGAGGACAAAGGCTAGATTGACATTAGATGAATGTGCCAGAGGATTGGTCTCTCTTTTTGTTTTCTTTTCCAAGCCTGTTTCTCTCCTGGAGGAGAGGGAATGATAATTAGAACACATGCTTGTTTGACAAAACTTCCCATGTAAGTAATGTTCCTAAGAGGGAAGACTCAATGTAATAGACAAAGAGCTTTTAAATACTACCTTTAACTCTTATAAAGGCAAAGATAACAAAAGAAGAGGAGCCAGGGAGGTAAATCATAAAGAGAAGAAGGAAGAAGAGTGGAGAGAAGATATCAGTAAATATTTAACAACAAGGAGCCCACCCTGGGCCCAGGAGCTGGCTCAGGTCATCGCAGGCTGTACTCTGACTTTTAATGCTGCAGCCAAGATGGCTGTGCCAAGAGCTGTACGCCTTGTCCAGCACAAACCTCCAAATTCCCAGAATCAGAGACTCTGAGAGATGGGACAATCCTCAGAGTTCTTCTATCCTGGAAAATGCATTAGTCCCTCTACCCTATCCCTAAATCTTTCTGCATAAATGCCTCCTGTGATGGGAGACTCATGGCCAGATACAATGTTCCTTTGTTGGACCACTCCAAACATCCCAGACTCCTTCCTAACCCCATTCAGAGCCAAAATTTGCCTCTTTTGACTTTGGCCAGCTCTGTCCTTTACCACTCTGGGTTGAAATGATGTTTCCCGGTAGTCGCTGAACAAGAGAGGCACATGCTAGGTCTCCCACATATGGGCTCTGGGATGTGACCACCTTGGTTCCTATCCAAGTTCAGCAACTGACTTTCAAGCTCTGTGACCACTGGCAAACTACTTAATCTCTGTGCCTCAGTTTCTCAACTATATATTATAGAATGGAGATATTAATAGTCTGACCACTTTGGTACTATTATTATGAGGATTAAATGAGATAATCTGTGAAGAATTATATATGGCATGAACAAGTCATATATAAAGTGCTGAGTAAACTTCAGATACTGAAGTTACACAGCAGACTGTGGGCTCCTCCAACGCAAAGACTGGGTCTTATTCATCTCTGCAACTTTTTTGCCTAGCACGAAGTCTGGCTGAATATTTGGTACAAAATACATGTTTACTGGATAACTAAATAATCACAATAATTAATTGGCAATTATTCTGGTGTAAATCCCTGCACATGATCACGTGTTCAAGACAAGCATTTTTGAAAAAAATCTATCACCCAATCCTCCCCTGCCCCCAGCTGAGCCGCTATTTGTTACTACTCAACCCAGAACTATCCCACTTCTTTTTCCAAAGTGGAATGGAGAGACTTGGCTTGAGGCAAAGGTCACAAGAGCCAAACTCCAGGCATCAGGTCCAACCCTGTGAGGAAGTTGCTGTGAAGCGTGCTGCACTGTTTTCCTGTAGCCAAAGTTATAAAGTGTGATTGATGTGCTACGGTTTAGATGGTGAGGATAGGTGGCTCTGTGGGCTGTAAGCCTTCCGGAGGGCTGGGGCCTGAGAGACTTAAGGGAAGAGGAGTGAGAAAGCTCCTTTGGAAAAAGAGTTTAGAGAGCAGGATGTCATGGGATGGGATAGGGGAGGAGCGGGAGTGGGGGTAGACAAAATTGGGGAGGAGGAGGATCTGGGAGCTTACGTGGGCCCTTCATCTAGCTAGGGAGATAGAGCTCTCAGGAATGTCAGCAATAAGCTCGGAGCACAACGGTACTAGTGTAAGATCTCCAGCCACCAAACAGAAATGGTACCACCTGGAGAAAGAAAAAGGGCACTAAGGGAAAACTGGAGTCGGAAGCAAAATGTTCTACCAGGAAACTAGATCTCAAGGAACTGCTTGTTACATGTTCAGAGCACTTTCCATTCATCAACTCATGCCCATTTCAGTCTTTCAAAGTCAACAGCTCCAGCGTGCCTGGTCAGTGCTGAGCCCAGGACTCAACACGGGTGCTGCAGGTTGCTTAGGTGCACGCCAACATTTCAAGGGCTATAAACGACAGACCAAGTGTCTGCTCTGTTTAAGAGACATAAGTGGAGATAGGAAAGAAGGTAGGCAACCTTTGACTTAAGTGTAGGGGTGGCAGGGGCAGGAACTGCCCCAGAGTTGGCCACCCTGGGACCCCCATTGATAGGGGCTCTCTCCTGTCACTTAGCATCTTTCCTCCCCACCGCTGGCACGCGGCGTGAATGGCAGGGCACTCCAGCAGGACGAGAACAGAGCTCCGTCACAGGCCCCCAGCATCCCCGGGGAGAAGATAGAGCCGCCCCACGGCCTTCACAGGAGGGGGTAAGGGGGCGGAGAGGGGAGAGGATTGTTTGTTTATTTGTTTCCTGGAACACCCTGTTAAGAATCTCAGCAATTGCAGTTAGTGCCCTATCGTTTGGCAAGCAGAGCCGCTTCTCGTCGTTCCCAGCTGCACGGGATCTAATTCGCAAATACACCATCTTGCATTCAATACTTAAATGGAAAACAAGCAGCCCGGGGAGGGAGGCAAAAAGTCTGAGTCTGCATGCCCGTTTCGGAGGGATTTAGGTTTCCGGGTCGGTGGACTTGCTGCTGCTGTCCCCGGAGAGGATTTCTTTGAGCCCGAACCCGGTCTCACTTCGACTACAGAACCCACTCTGGCGGAGGTTACGAGCCGCAGTTAAAGAGAAAACGGGATTTGGTTGGGCGTTAGGCCTTGCCAGTACAAAATAGTAACTAAAATCTGTTTGAGAGCTGAGATTTTAAAAGGAGATGCTGCCTATTCTTCCTACTGGAAACCTGGTTAAAAGAAATTAAGGCCTCTCTTAAAGGTAACTAAGATTAGAGGGCTTGGTTTCCGTTTTCTGTGTTTCTGTGGGCTAAACGCCCAGGTCGGTCAGCGAGTTTGTGTGGAATGACGAATTCCTCTCCCCTGAATTCTAAAATGATAACTTTGCTTGGTGCTGCAGCTGCGAACGTCTGGCGCCAAGCGACCCAATTCTGGTCGGGGCTTTGCTGGATGAAGACGTGGGGGTGAGTGGGTAAGGGGGAAGAGTCGTGCCTCGGTGAAAAGTCGGGAGAGCGGCGAGAAGGGAAGTAACGGCGGCTCCTCCTGGTCTCGGCCCCTTTAAGTGCTTCACTGACTCAGCTAAGCTTCCCCCTCAGGTCGCGTTTTTTATGAATGAAAAACGTCCTTACATTCATTACATAAACAAGCCTGTGCTGATTGGCCAATGGCCCCCGGTGCATAAATTATGTAAAACAGACCCCTGAAGGGGTGGAGAGAGATGCACCGCTGGCCAATGGGGGCCGGAGTTGATGGGGCGGCTTGGTTGGATTTGCCCGCAGACAGGGTAAACAAGAGGTGATGGACAGCCGCGGGAACGGCCTGTGGCCAATGGGAACAAGGCTGGCCTAGGGCCGCGGGCCAATGGCGGCGGGCGGAGCAGAAGCTGCGGGGGGCCGGGCCAGCGCTCCAGCCTGGTTGGCAGCTGCGGCGCAGAGTCCAGCCGCTGGTGCGCGGAGCGGTTCACCGTCTTCGGAGCGGTTCGGCCCAGCCTTCTGCCCAGGCGCCCAGGCCCGGTGCGCGCGTGCGTGAGCGCGCCTGCGCCGCCGGGGCCGCTGCAAGGGGAGGAGAGCGGCAGCCTCAGGTGAGGGGGTTTTGCGGGGGCAGGGGGGACATCGGAAGGGGCGTCCGGCCACTGGTCCGACAGGCCCAGCCGGCCAGAGTTCACGGGCTGATTCAGAATCTTCAAAGTCGGGGTGCAGTACCTGGGGTGACCCCCCCCGAGTTGACCGCCCCCTCCCCCCGCGGCCCGGTCCGGTTTGGTTCCTGGGAGGCGTCGGGCGGGTGCGGCTAACGGTTCCGGAGCGCGGGGAGAGCGGCTTTCCACCCGTCGTGGGGGAGGCGCGCCGGAGCGTGACTGCGGGGGCTCCCGAGTGGATGGGGGATCGCGGAGTTGCGAGGCTTTCACGGTCTCTGGAGATTCGAGAGCCCCGAGGGGACTTGGAGGCTCGCGAGAAGAGACGCTTGGCGGAGCTCCGCAGTTGGGAGGAGGGGGCGGGAAGCAGTTCGAGGGGAATGTCTGAGAGGCGCTGCCCCCCAGAGCACCGGGAGGGGGTAAATGACACAGGCAAGTGCAGCCTGCGGGGGCGGGGGTCGACCAGGAACTTACTCAGGCCTTGCAAGTTTCAGGTGGTGGAAAGGGGACATCCAGTCGCTCTGCTCCCACCCAGCAGGATGAGGGCGTCGGGCTGTGCGGCGACTCGAGAAAAATCGGGGCGCACCGGAACAGCGGCCTGGGGATGGTGGGGGTAACACGGGTGTGGAGGGGACAGCACCGAAAGATGCTGGAGCCTCGCAGCGGATTAGGGTTCCGGCCGCATTTTCAGAGGGTGGAGAAAACTCGGGGGGGAACCGAACTCCTGGTCGAGGAGGGGGTGCCAGGGAGAGATGCTGGGGGTGGGGGGATTGGAAGCGGTTGGTAGCGCCGGGCGCCGCACCTCGTTTTTATGAATGTGGGTGACTTTATGAATGAAGCGGGTTTCTTTCGTTGGCTCGCTGCTCCCTGCGGCTTTTTTTTTCTTCCCTTTTTGTGAATGAAGCATTGAGCTTTCTTCCTAAAACGCTGGGGTGAGGGGCCTGCGTCGGAGGCTGGGCGTGCGTTGGAAATGGGGGCGGGGGCGCAGCTGAAGGAGTTTTCATGAATGGGGAAGGCTGGGAATTGGGTGGAAGTGTGTCTTGTTTTGTGAATGGGGCCCAGCGCTAGAGATCCAGTTACAGCCTCTACCTGATGTGGCGGCCGCGGCTCGCTCTCCCATTCATAAAACCGGGCCCGCTGCGCGCCACAGGGGAGGGGCCTGGATCGCGCTGCTGCGCTGTGCTAAAGTTTTCCTGGGGGCGCCCGGGGCGCGGGTGGGGGGGGCGCAAAGGAAGTGGTTTAAACTCCTGGATGAACTCGAGCTTTTCATTCAAGCTTTTAAAAAAATTATACTTGGAATACAATTTTTCTAATCCTGGAATGCCTCTTTTCGGTTCGTTTATGGCAGTTTATTTCTTTAATTTTTTAGAATTTTTTTTGCTCTTCCGGGTGAAGTATTTCATCAGGAGACTGAAAAATATCTCCCCCTCCCGTCTCCTACTGGTTGTCCCCTTCCTCCTAACACGTTCACAAAATGTCTAAGGCCACGATTTAATCTGACAGATTTTCCTAAGCGACAGAGCACTCTCTTTCATGCCCCTCAACTCGCTGCTGAGGTTTCTCAGATTTTGTATACGGTTTGGTGGCATTTGAGAGAGGCATTATTCTGAACGTTTCTTGTGGTGTTTGGACGGGGCACGCAGGCAGGCTGGCGCGAGTGTTTTTCTAGGAAGTTATGAACTGTGTGCTATTTTGCTCCTCTTTTTCCTTTGACTTTGAAAATATCTGATTCCTTGGGCCAAAGTGCTGAGGAGGATCCTGGCTGTGAAGGGTTTCCTTGTATCCTGCTCACTTATGAAAAATTTGATATGCTACACACAGTGTGAAAAATTGGATGGAATTGCTCACGGGGGAAAAGTTTCCTGTTTAAAATTGTGTATATGTTAAACAAAAGAAGTTGACCTTTAAGCATTTTGAATTGCTTAGAGCTGGAGTGAGTGAAATTAATGTTTTTCCACCTTTTGTTGACTTAACGGTGTTTTTATTTGGAGAATAAAAGTGTTTAGGAAGATGCTACCTCCCTAAAATTGTTACTTTATTCCACTCACGTTAGGAGAAGTTTTCTCCCTTCTAACCCCACCCTTTTTCCCCAGACTCAACACTTACCAGTCCTGAAATGAGTTTCATTTGGGGGTGGGGGTTATGTCTAGAAAAAAATGACTCCGCTATAAGAAACAGCCTAAGTTTTAAAAGACCTTTGGTAGAGATGCATTGTACCACATGCAATGGAATTAGTTTTTTTAATCCATTACTTTTCATAGACATTTTATTCTTTTAGAAGTTGGAGATGTCACAAATATCTCTGTAAGTAACCAGGGAGATATTTGTGACATTACAGATGCTACATCTGTTTAGACCTCTTTTAAATAAAGAGTTGTGTGTGAAGATAAGTATACCTCTGATCGATTTATTCCAGGAACTATATATAGTGTTTTAACAGTGACCTACAAAATGCTTTTAGAAACACCATGTATGTCAGATCTTTAATTGCCAATAATTTGGAATACTTAAACCCAGTTTCTCTGCTTCCTGACACTGTACTGTCAAAAATTAAATTATATCTTTTTAAAAAACCCTACTACAAATGCCCTGGAGTATATGAGAGAATCTTGAAATCACCCTTTTATTTTATTTTATTTATTTATTTATTTTGGTAGAGGACAGACAGTAGCAAATCTGTAATTTTAATGATTTACCAAAGAAAGAAAAAATGATGACTGGGTAAATGGATTTGGCACGGAGTACATCGTGTACCTCTGATACCATTAATCAAGCCCGGCGTTGGTCTGTAAAGCTTGCACCTTGAGTAGGTTTTAAGTACTTTACAAAAGGGTAATAATTTTGTACAGGCCCTAAAAAAAAAAAGGCAGTCTAAAAATTGTTTCATTTCTTTTTTTCCCCCCTCTTAGTTAAAATCTCCCAAATTCATATTACAGGAGGATCCCTTTTCCCCCAGAAATTACTCAATGCTGAAACCTCTCAAAGTGGTATTAAAGACGCTGAAAGCACCATGGATGGGTTTTATGATCAGCAAGTCCCTTTTATGGTCCCAGGGGTAAGTTTATGTGGCTTTTGGTTTGTTTTGTCCTCCCTCTCCAATATGAGTCTTCCCCCTGTTGGTTTAGTGAGTCGACCCCCTTTGGACCTCTTTACTACACTTGAGCCTTCACTTTCTGTTGGCCTCTTTCAGAAATCTCGATCTGAGGAATGTAGAGGGCGGCCTGTGATTGACAGAAAGAGGAAGTTTTTGGACACAGATCTGGCTCACGATTCTGAAGGTAGTAAAGCTTTCCCTGCCTATGTTGTGGCTTCCCTGCTCCCAGTGACAGTAGCGTGTATGTTCTTCCCTGTCTTCTCCCTAGCAAAAGAAATATCCTCATTCTGGGGTCTTCTGTTTTCAATTTCAGAGCTGTTTCAGGATCTCAGTCAACTTCAAGAGGCTTGGTTAGCTGAAGGCAAGTTTCATGGATGTCCTATTTTCCATATAAAACATTTTACTGTGCTTTTTAATAAAACTTAAAGGTCTAAAATAAAAATCTATTTTCCAGCACAAGTTCCTGATGATGAACAGTTTGTCCCAGATTTTCAGTCTGATAACTGTAAGTACCTTTCTGGTGATGGCACATTTGTTCTGAAATTGTTTGGTCTTGGATCATCCATGTCTAGAATATGCTTTTTTTCAGCTACGACCAGATTTAGACAGTAGTATGCATTTAGTTTCTTCTAATAATTCAGAATTAATCCTGAAAACTTTTATTTCTTAATAAAATTATTTCTAAAGTATTTCTACTGTATTGCAGGTAAGACTTACTGAACATAATTTTATCCTAAATTGCTTTTTACCTTAAAAATATTGTAAAGCTGACTGGGCGCAGTGGCTCACGCCTATAATCCCAGGACTTTGGGAGGCTGAGGCGGGCAGATCACTTGAGGTCAGGCATTCAAGACCAGCCTGGCCAACATGGTGAAACCACATCTCTACTAAAAATACAAAAATTAGCCAGGCGTGGTGGTGGGTGCCTGTAATCCAAGCTACTCAGGAGGCTGAGGCAGGAGAATCACTTAAATCCAGAAGGCAGAGGTTGCAGTGAGCTGAGATTGCGTTACTGCACTCCAGCCTGGACAACAGAGCAAGGCTCCCTCAAAAAAAAAAAAAAAAAAATTGCAAAGCTTTAAGCTCAAAATTATAAATTAACTGACATAATATATTTGGTGTTCGGCCAAGCATCTATTAATCACACATTGTTTTATGGCTTTTTTGGGGTTTGTTTTATAAATTAAGTCCTTGATGTGAATCATGAACCTGATATTTCTCTTTTTCTTAAAGGTGCAGAAAATAGTTAATGGAAAACTCCAGTTAACTTTGGCTTCATCCAACATGTTGTCAATTTTGTCTCTACTCCTAAGCTGACAAGGAGTGGTCACAGAGTGGCCTGATTTACTCTTACTTTTCATGTAGTTGCTGTGGATTTTCAGAGAAGAGAAACTTTTTCTTAAAATGGCCACTAAGTGCTCATTACTACAGAGAAAATGCAGTGGGAAGCTCAAAAGATGGCTTTCAACACTGGCAGGGGCATGGTTACTTTGCACTGATCTTTTGGGGCTGTCCTCAACAGGTTTGGGAGCTTTTATGGTCTAGGCGGAGTTATCAAGGACAAAGCTGGCTGATGAAATTTGAGCAGCACAGGGCTGCTCTAGAGAGCATTAGTCACTGGCGAATGAGCAGGTTTAAGAGAGGCCTGGAGAAAATGCTGCCTCTCTTGAGAGTTGCATCATAGAGAAATTCATGTCTCTTAGTCATAGTTTATAATAGCAAGCACCTGAGCCATGCAAGGACTCAATTTCTCATTTTGGACCAACAGATTCTTCCCAGCTTTGTTTTATCTCTGGGTAGGTGGGTGTATGTGTGTAAAAATGCCACTGGAGAGAGAGTATCTTAGGTCTCTCTCTAAGTAAAAAGTTGGGTATTCCAAATCTTTTAAATGTAAGAGCAGAGGTAGCAGCTAAACATTCCTTAATGATAGGCCTCATGTCCAAGGCACAATGCCATGAAACTGTAAAAGGGAATAAACTGTAACACACACATGCATGGTTACCTTAGCTTTGTCACAGCTTGCTGTGGATGTGTTCTATGGGAGAGTAAATGCGTGTTAATTATTGCCCTTTGATTGCTTTCAAGTGATTGGGAAGCTTGCCATTGAAAGACTAAATAAAGATAACCCAAATTTGTGTGTGTGTGTGTGTGTGTGTATGTGTGTGTGTGTTTGCAAGATGAAAGACAGGGTTTGTAATCCAACTTTGTTCTGTGTTGACAGTTTGGCCCAGCCTTTCCAGTTCTTGCTCAGAGCAGCATAAACTGCAGTCTGTTTGGGAGGTGGCTTTCTTGGCAGAGGTTCTTTGAAATGCTTTTATGACACTTTTGTTTGTTTCTCTGTAACCCAAAAGAGTTAAAAGGGAGATGAGATGGCTGCATTCAAATTGATTGCATGTGCTGAAGCAAGGGTATGTTCTTTGTCAGCAAGCAGGATTTATATTTGGAGAGATATTTATCTGTGGGAATAGGCTAAAGTGAAGAAATCAATAAATGTGTTTTGGCTCTTTAGAAATAATTTCTGCTCAGCAAATACAATGTGCTAAGTTCTTTAATTAAAATTCCATACCTCAAGTGGAGGTAATTTGTGAGATGTTTCTGCTTAGCAAGTATGATTTTTTTTTACTTTGCTTACTTTTTGTTTTAACTGCCTAAGGTTGAGCCTTTCTGTCTTTTAAGGATAAAAGAGATGGTTGACTAGCCTAGAAAAGGTCTTCTAATGATTCTTTCCCTCTGACTTTATTTCTTGAGGTAGAGCTTCAAGAAGGGATAGATTCAAATAGAATAACTTGCCTAAGAAGCAAGGCAAGAACACAAATGTGGGTGGTGCATCTTTGAGCCATTCATTCTTGCTTTTATGTTTGCCTGCAGTTCAGACTGACAGCCAGAAGCATGAGGAGGAGCTGGCAGAGCCCACAGCCGGCTGCATGCACTTACTTTTCCATGAGCACTTTCCACAGCCTCGAGTTCAGGACCAGCTTCACTCCAGTCATTTTCTGGAAGAGCCCGTGATGTTTTTCAGGGAAGGGAAAAAAACTTACGAGTTGGTTTGACTCACTTAACCAATGAATATAAGCCAAACTTAGATTTGCCAGGGGAAAGCAAACCTTTTTTTTTTTTTTTTTTTTTTCCTCGAGACAGTTTTGCTCTTGTCGCCCAGGCCAGAGTGCAGTGGCGCCATCTCGGCTCACTCACTGGGATGTCCGCCTCCCGGGTTAGAGCAATTCTCCTGCCTCAGCCTCCCAAGTAGCTGGGATTACAGGCACCTGCCACCACACCTGGCTAATTTTTATATTTTTAGTAGAGACGGGGCTTCACCATGTTTGCCAGGCTGGTCTTGAACTCCTGACCTCAGGTGATCCGCCCACCTTAGCCTCCCAGAGTGGTGGAATTACAGGCGTGAGCCACTGTGCCCGGCCTGTAACAAATATTCTTGCCAGTGGCCACTGGTAATACACTTTCGTATTAATAATGATTTGATAATTTTCCATTGTATATGTGTAAATTTATTGTATACATGAAAGAAAGAGAAATACTAAGAAATGTAGGTAATATTTTTATTTTGGAATGTCAGTTTTAAAGATTATGGCTTTTTTTTTCCTCTAAACACTAAAAGTTCAACTTCTAAAGAGATTATATTTTGTAAGTTTCTTAGAATTGGGTTTCCTGCCCATAGGGATGCATCCTTAAGTCTGATTTGAGTGAATGAAACCATTGCTTTTATATCTAACAGAAATGCCCAGCTTACTTCTAGCTGTACAGATTTCACCTCTACCTCACACATATAGATATCAGTAAAGCATGGAGACTCTGAAAGGTCAAATTCAAGGGAATAGAAATCTATAGGTCACAGAGATTCTACCAGTGGGCCTCATTGTCCCTTGGTCCTAAGAAGTAACCCTGAAGATCTCAGATTGCTTGAGTTGGATGTCCCTTGTAGAGACAGGCTTGCCCAGCCCCCTCCTTTCACAGCTATTCCCAAATAGCTGGAGAGACTGACCAGTAGTGGGGGCAAATGGGAAGGTTTAGGTGAAGTAAGAGAAAGATTTATCAAATAATATTCTTAAAGAAGCTCTCACAAAGCTGCAGAGTCAGGGAGTAGTGGCATATTCAAGTGTATTCAGGGCTCTCCATTATTTCAGATACCTGGAGATGGCGTTCAGGAAAGCATCTGGGAGACCTCTGGCTGTCCAATTCAGCACTCACTTCTCTTCCTTCTATGATCCTGAGAAAGTTAATACCTTGATGCTTTGAGTTTTTCCATCTAGGATTTGGAAGAGACAGAGTAATTATAAAAGAAAAAAAATTATAAAAAACTGACATATTTAGGCTCACACCTGTAACCTCAGTGCTTTAGGAGGCCAAGTCGGGAGGATCACTTGAGCCTAGGAGTTCGAGGTTACAGTTGCAGCGAGTAGTGATCACACTACTGTACCCCAGCCTAGGTACCAGAGCAAGACCCTATCTCTAAAAAACAAAAAGAAAAAAAAATGCCATGTTTCCTAGAAGACACCTTTCGTGTGTATACAGATAAAACTGTGTTCATATTTCCTATATATGAAGAAGTGTTTGTGCATGTGTATATATCTATGTAAGTGTGTATGTAGCTAAATGTGTACCTTAACACATAGAGCTACTAAACCAGGGAATCTGGGTCAGTGCATAGATGTATGTACATCTTTACTACACATTTTCATAGAACTAACTATGCCATGGATAAGATTGGAACTCAAGAGTGTTTCAAAGTTGGGGTAAGGTGATGTGTTCCATTCATTTTTCTGAACTGACCGTTTGGGTACTTAAAGAGTGTGTTACTAGATTTTAGCGTATATAAATGGCAGTTTTTTAAATATACCTTTTGGGTCTGATTTTTAATCTCACTCATTAATTTCAGTTATGCTGTTATAAATATATACCTGTTAGCATCTTGAATAACTAAGATATTTTATGCTGAGTAGACAGCATGATAAAAATCTTATTTCAAAATCATGGCCTCCATACCAAATACAGCCTAGACAATTGTTTTCAGATCCAAATGACCCCATTTTCCCCTTGAAGTGTTCTTTTTAGATCTGTGTTTCAAAAAGAATGGAACAACTGGAGGAAGTACAAGTAATTTCCTAAGGACCAGCTAATTAACTGATAAAATCGACTTTTCATAAATACATTGCAATAGACGGCTGGGGAAATAGGATTAACTGTTATGACAGCCTTTGAGCCTAAAACACATTGATCTCAATCCTGTTTCACGATGAGATTATTCAGCTGGATTTCTTTATTAATGTGTGAGGTTAGTACAGTAAAGGCAGTGCCTTTCGTTTGGAGAGGGTACATCATTTTGGTCTTTGGTCCTAGGTGTGGTGTAGCAAAACCACGTTTTCTTGGTTGGGCCACCTCTATTCGAAAGGATCACCCTAAGGTCTTTTTGTTTGGCAAGGTAAGAAAGAAAACAGTGGGCACTTTAAAAATAAGAGGTTTGAGGGAAAACAAGGCCATTGGTTTATACTTTTCAGGAGTCAGTAGTTCTGAAGGTAGAAAAGAATGCTGACGAAAGCGTGAGGAAAACATGGAGGAGAGATTCTTTGACTCCAGGTTTTACAGTGTTACTTTCAAAGTGTTTGTTAGTTAGCCCAGTACCTTACTGCTGGGAGGGTGCTAAATGATTTGAAATCCTTCCTGTTTTGATAGCCTCAAAGATTCTTAGACTCAGTATTCTCAAGGACCCAAGACCTACAGTACGCATTTACTTAAAGGAGCCATCTGTTTTACAAAATCTGCTTTCGTGTACCTTTAATTCAGTTAGGCTTATTTAAAACTGAATTTTTCTCTTACCCTTCTGTGTCTCTGTGCTGTTAGTCGTCTAACAAAACCCAGTAGGCTTACCGGTCCTTTGTATTTGGTGAGAAAGATTTGGGACGGGGAGTTACATCTGTGTCAAGATCACTTGTGTAGGTGCCAGAAGTAACAAAATCCTGGCATCCATGAAGAAATTACCATTTATCCCCTCCTCTTTCAGCATTCTTCAGTTTTACAAGAGTAAGGCATGGGTAGCATAATGAAGCCAAAAATTTGTACTGTCTCCCATTTCTACCATCTAGTAGTATCATTGTTTTAATTTCAGCCCTAGAAAAAAATGTTTCTTGGTGGTGGGGTGGGGTGTGTGATTCTCTGCCGAGAAACTGTTCCCTCCACACATTTCTTGGGTTTTAGTGGTGGTAAAGTACATCCAGCCTCAGAGGCTGACAGCCCCCTCTCGGGCATACGGCTGCCCTTGAGGCAGCTTGGGCCCCATCTGTGCCCTGGCACACAGTGCTTCTCCACTTGGAATCCAAGGAGCTCAGAGGCTTGTCATGTTGCAGCTCCCAGCTCTTGGACAAGTGCCAGGCATGCTGATGCCATTACCGGATTAGGTTGCTTTTTTAAAAATTCATTTTGTGAACTCATCAAACTCATTTAACAGAGGCTTTGGTCGTCAGTTTCTATCATTGTCCTATTCCTCTAGGCTTGGCTTAAAGGAGTGGCAAGATACCAGGCCCCTAGTATGTGCCCGCACTAGTTAGAGTGTGTATGTATAAATTATAACCATAATGTAAGTACACCTTTGGGCCTGGCAGGCAAAAGACAGTGGGTTGGCAACTCAGATGTTAAAGGGAAAAGAATTCCCCGTAAGAGGACTCTGCATAGAAAATAAAGGGGGCTCCCTTGTTTAAAAAGAAAGAAGCATGTAGGGGAAAATTGAAGCAGAGAGTGCAAGACTCCAGGGAGCAGGATAAGATCTAGTTATTAAAAGGCCGGGAGTTTGAGGCTGATCTGAACAGCCGAGGCATGGAATGGGGATTCTGTGGTCAGGACTTCAGAGAAATGCTTCCAGTGGCACTGAGTTCGCTGGAGGGGACATGAGGGCAGGCAGTGAGAAGAAGTATACATAAGACATTTGAAAATAGCCAAATATGTGATGAAAAAAAGGAAACAACCATGAGCTAAAATCTATCTCCTGGATTTGCTTTCCATAAAGAAGTATGCTTTTCCTTGAAATAAAGTCTGGTTGTCAGACCGGCTCCATCCGCTTTCCCTCAGGGTGATTATTGAAGGTTTGGAAAAAATATCTAAGAAGCGAAACCAGTTTTTTTGCCTTGTACTTTGCAAAGTCTCAGCATAGATTTCACCCTCCAACCTTAGATCTCCACATTCTTCCTTTTTGATGTCTCATGAGCATTCAGGAGGGTATTCCGAACTCTTCAGGCTGGATCCAAAGCCAAAAAAGGAACTGTGAAATTGTCTTAATAGGTAGCTTGGCCCCTCCTCTGCAGCCAGAAAATCTGGTAGTGTCTCCAGAGCCCTCCTCCCCTAGGGAGGAAGCCAGGTGGCTCCCGATGTAGCTACCAGCAGTGAATAGGAAGGAAAGTCTGGAGAGGCGGCCTTCCAGAGAGAGCTGTGCCCTAATGCGAACCAGCTCACCCTGGGGCAGGAGAAATACCACTGAAGTCTGTTTCTCTCAGCTGCTAGCTACAGCCAGATTCTGAACCGAGGGGCACATGATAGTTTTTCTTTTGCCTTTCCCCTTTTGCCAGAAGGCACTTTCTGACCTTACTTCTAGCGGACTTTTGCACACTCTTGCAGATTTCCACGAGGGTCTTGGCCATTTGAATCCTAGGAAGGGTGCACAGCAGGCAAGATCCCCTGCCGTGTCTGAATTTCTTACATAAACACAGCGTACAGAGCGAGCAAGCGTCCCTGCGGCGACAGCTGGGCGCTGAGCACTATTAGGTCTGCCCCAGCTAGCAGAGCTACAGATTCCCCCTCTTGCCTGAATGGAGCATTCCAAATTGGTTGTGAATGGAGGGCGGGGCTCACTTGCAGACTTTTTCAATGAATAACCAGACCCCATTGTGCAGCCCGTGGAAAAACAACCAACTCAAACAACACTGGGACTGTTAGAAATATGCTTGTGATTGGCAGCTTGGAGAGCCTCCAAAATTAGTTTCCTTTGGCTTCCCTGCTGCTCCCTGTTCTCCAAGCCTGGGCTTAATGGGGTTTGAGTTTTCTTTTAAGTGCTCACTTTAACCCTTAAACTGCCGGGCTGATGGCCTGGGATTCTGGGGAAGAGCTGCTGCTGACCCACAAAGCCAGTGAAGCCCACTCCCCTTTCTTTGTCTCTCATTTTAGACTGTAGCTGTCTAAAGGGAGTGATAATAGAGGAGAGGGTGGTTTAGCTTCCCCTGGAGAGGGAGGTGTTGAGACTTGATCTGAGGCTGTTACCCTTTTATCTCCTTCTCGTGAGGTTGTGGCTTTAGCTCCCCATTGAGGATTCCTGCCTGCTCTTCTCTGACCTCCCCTCTACTCCAGGCCTGAATAGCCCAGGTGTTTGCCTGCCACGATACAGACACTCCTTGCTTAGGCTTACAATTTTAACACGGGGGGAGACAAAGTTGTAGTTTCTCTACTCCTTTGCCTTCACTCCTATTTAATTTTCCACTGTGGTCAGGTAAGTATTTTTTAAACGACCGTACTCAAACTCTGGTACTGAGCAATGGGGGAACCTCACTATGGCTGTAAACCCTTCCACTGGACACTAATCAAATGCATTGCCTCCCAAAATGAACATCCTTGGAAGTACCAGAAAAACCTAGCCTCTGAGCAACCCCCAAACCAAAGTAGCCTCATCATGCCAAAACTAGGCCAGGTTTTAAGGGTGCATGTGCCTCAAAATAGCATCCACCCTTGATTGATTGATTGATTGATTGGCCAAGGGGGTGTGGTGGGGGTGGTCTTGCTGTGTTGCCCAGGCTGGTCTGGAACTCCTGTGGTCTGGAACTCTTGGCCTCAAGCAGTCCTCCCACATAGCTGGCATTACAGGTTCGAGCCACCACACCTAGCTGCTTCCACACTTAAACATCCTCCAACATCTTACCCGGTAGCTCACCGGCAGCTCACAGACACACGTCCGGTGTCCGGTGTGCTCTGTGGCATAGCCCAGGGATGTATGATGAGCATAAAAAGGACAATCAGTTAAAAGGCAAAACAAAACTTAATAGTAGTGATCCAGAGCAACTTCCTCAGGATTTTAAAGAGCTCTTCTTAGTTCCTACTCTTCATCCTCACAACCTTAATAAGGCAGTTTGCACTTGTGTTTTGCCTCAAGGATTTTTTTTCCCTTGCTGTAAATTGGCCTTGCAAGCATGCCTTCCCTTCCCTATTATAAAAAGAACAGGCCTGGGCAGATTGTCCTTTTGTGAGAGAGTTTGAAACCTCTCAGGAGGTAACCCTAGATATCAGCTGTGTAGGAGGTTGCTGATATCTGTGTTTCTGCAGAGGGGCTGAGAAGGACTTCGCTTACATAAACACTTTCAGCTGAGTGCCTGGAAATGCTTTGTAATGGCCTGCAAGAGCACTTAATGAGGGTCTTTTATACTTTTCCCATACAAAAGGTAGAATAGAAGAGGGGGGATGTCTCTTTCACATGGTCACCCACAGTAAAGGTCGGATCCTGGAGCCTACCCCTAGTTTCCTCATCTGAATTTTAATAGAGAATAATTGAGGGGGGATAACTTTGCTGTGCTGAGGGATATCTTGACTCAGAAAATTTCTGCTTCTCCTCAACTCCCTCTTCATTTTTTTCTTCCCCAGCAGCCATGAAATTTTGTTTCTTGCGGAAGAAGGTGGAAACAGCATAGGGTTTTGGGAGGTATTTAGTATTTTGACAACTAATAATCATAGTCCCTGCTTCCTCATTTTTATTCCTATTGAAACAGGAAACAAATCACGTTTCTTAGGCTCCAAGTGTCTGCAGAAGCAGAGGAGCCCTGTCACGTGTTTATGTCCCGCCTTGGCCACAGCGCCTGCTCTGCACACTGTGGACACCTGGCGCATACAGCCCGCACACCACCGCATTCCCTACCACATGCCCTTCCCATCCCAGCTGCCCCAGCCTCCAGCTGGTGGGGAAGTAACACTGTAAAGGGTCTCAAACCCAGAGTTCTGAGTCCTTGGGATGACCTTCTAGATAAATAGAACAAAAGCTAGTTAGGGCTATTTCTCATTTTCTGTTTCCTCTTTTAAACACATACACTAGCCAAGTGTTGCTAGGCTGCATTTAGACTTTGAGCAGCTAATGCTATGTTTCCCAGTAAGACTGCATGTGCTAGAGAGCAAGTCACAGTTTAGGCACCCTTGACGTACTTGCTGAGTTTCTGCTTTTAGGAGAAGTGGGGCTATAGATAGAAGGGAATGGTTCTGGGGGAAGAAACTCATTTCCCTAGGGTTTGGATTTTCTCCTGTCAGATTTTAAGGATGAATTTTCCATTTGAAATTAAAGATAAGATTTTCCACAGTGCTTAAATCCTATTTCAAGTACTGTTAACATTTCACTTTAGTGCCAGTGTAGATGAGAATTATGTAAGTTGGGAGTAAATTATAGAAGGGATGTTAAAGCTTAAGGTTTAGTTTTGTAATTTTTTTTCCTTTGAGGAAAAACGTCCTGTTTCCCCTTATCCTGATTGCGTGATCCACTGTGCGCAGCCCTTCATGATAAAATCCACTGTGGTTGATGTAAGGTCACAGTAGAGGAAGCCGCCCTGTCATCTCCAATGAGTTGGGAGAACAAGGGTTTCCTTAGACCTCTTTCTCAATCTTGAAAATAAAACCAATAGTTGTCTATCATATTTCTACAGGTTGAGTATTAAAATTCTTTGAACAGCTAAGCTGCCCAAGAAAGTAGTAAAACACTGGTTCAAATAATGCTCAGATCCTCCTTTGGTGTAATCCGGCCAGTCCCTCACGTTTGTATGCTGCTGGTCTCTTAAGCATGAAAGTAACCAACATGCCAGCTCTGTGGCTGTAGGTCTAAAAGAACCCAGCCTATGGTAGTCGAAAGGGGGCGGTGCATTAGAAGTCAGAAGAACCTCTTGTTTTTATCTTGAATCTCCCGGAGTCAGTTCTGTACTCACAAGCATGTTACTTGACTGTTAAATGCTTTGGTTTCTCCACATCCCACAAGTTCTGAGATGCGACACTCTTATGCAATTAGAAATATTCATCCTGTACAAAATATTTGTAATGGAAGAGCCCCCTATCTGCTAATACTTGAGCCCTACCTCAATCGAAGTTGGTCTAATTTCTTTTCTCGTCTCCTGACCTTTAATTTCTAACGCTGAAATTCAAGGCATCTAGGTTTCCATTTTTGGAGTTCTAAAGTAACAATCCTAAATTGTTAGGCTAAATGAGTCCTTCGAAGAAAGGGAACTGTACAAATCCAAGCTGTTTCAAGAAAAATGCTGAAGTGTAGAAAGAATATGAACTTAAAGGAAGTAAATCTGAAACTAGTTCATTTGGGTCAAAAAAAATCACTCTACTACCATTGGCATTCAGTTTTCTTCCTTATTTGATAACAGAGGTTTTCTGTTTGGAAATGACTGTCTGAAAGAGGCAATTTTGTCCCGAGAATAAGATGCAGTTATTCAGTGATAGATAATCGTTTTTACCCACAGGTCACCATCTATGAATCAGGACGTTGCTGATTTAGTACTTTACACCCAAGGATGGAAGGCTCTCCTCCCATCCATTACCACTTCTTTTGGGAGGAGGAGCAGTGACAAAGCATTAATACAAAGAGTTTCTTTCCTTGTATTTTAGCCAGAGTTAGAATAGAAATTTTTACAAATCACCCATGTCATTCACTGGTAGAAGTGAAGAAAGGACAAGACCAGTATCCCAAAAGCCAGCCCTCCTAGTTGATGACCAAAGGCATGCCTTGCCAACTTCTCTACCCTTGCAAACTTGCTAGTGCCCCATAGGTCACCTTTGATGACTCTTTTACTCCAAAGGCCTGCAACAGGTCCATTGGCTTGAGCTCTTCCCTGGGCCTTCTCAGCCTTTGGAGAGTGGGAGCAGCTTTCAGCCTTATGCAGCAGAAAAGGTAGACAGTGTTCAGGACCACATTTGCTCTTCCTAGCCAAAGCTATTGCCCCACCCCATCTTTCCCCCTGTCTGTCCTTGAGGACCTGGGTGTCATCTTAGACTTGATCACATTTCTTCTCTCTGGAAGGAGTAAAGAGGTAGGGCAAGTCTTGAGCTCCCCCTGGAGTTTGGAGTGCCCCCCACACTTGGGCCGGTCAGCCTGAGTTGTACTGTCCAACCTGTGGGTTACAATTGTATTTAGACAGTAACCTCCCAAGCTGACTTCCATGGGCAGAATTTAGTTTTTGTCTTCTAACCAATTGTATTTCAGTTGGGGATTTGATTGCCAGATACCCTGTGCTGGTTCTGCTCTCTAGCTGCTACCATTGCTGTAAGCGGCCCTGGGAAACGGGGGATGGGAGGGAGGCAATTGTTTGCTGAATGTTGCAATCATTGAGCCAGGCTTAGCAGAAGCAAACCTTTAAACCACCTCCCCTTCCCCAGGTTATATGAAGCCACTAGGTAATATAAACCTTATAGTTCAAATAATGAGATTTTTAACAGTGTGAGAATGCTCCCAACTAAAGCCCTTTTCTGTAAAGTGTAACCTCCTTGTCAAGTCATTCCCCCTTCCCACAAAGAAATTAAAATTCCTTTGTAAGTATAAAATCACCGTTCTCATCTTTCCCTGCTTTTACCCCTAGTCAGATGGGCTTTGTTCTGGGGTCTACTGCTACAACCTGGGGCTCCCCTAAGCTGGAATTGCTGATATGCTGGATTTCTCCATTGTTGAATCTATCCTGTATCTCATATAGCCCACATTCCAGGGAGCAGTAAGGGCATAAAATATCATAACACTGGTCTTATACAAACACTTGACTCTCCAAGAACTCTGCAAGATCTTGTCTTCAAAGCACCAATTCTATATACAGCCAGCATTTCCCCCAGAGAAAGCAATGCTCTACAAGCCCAGTACATGATATGTGTCACAACCTAGACCCATGTTGCTGTCGTCAGCTCGAGTGCATAGCAGAGACTTAGGGTTATCTGAGGTAAACAAGCAATGGAGGAGAGACTTGCAGAGAATGGCCTCATGGTCTTAACTGCTTCTCGGTACCAGTTCTGTCACCTATTTTAAAACCCAGGTTTGAGGCTGGGTGCAGCGGCTCAAGCCTGTAATCCCAACACTTTGCGGGGCTGAGACTAGAGGATCACATGAGGCCAGGAGATTGAGACCAGCCTGGGCAACATAGTGATACCCTGTCTCTTAAAAAAAAAAAAAAAAAAAATTGAGCTGGATGTGGTGGCAGGCGCCTGTGGTCCCACCTACTCAGGAGGCTGAGGCAAGAAGCTCGCTTGAGCCCAGTAGTTGAGACTACAGTGAGCTATGATTGCGCCATTGCTCTCTAGCCTGGGTCACAGAGCAAGACCCTATCTCTAAAAAAACAAACAAACAAAAAGAGGTAAAATGAAACCCAGGTGGGGAAAATTTTATCAATAACTCTTAATTCCTGTATTCTGGGAGAAATTCCACTGTCTTTGCAGGCAACCTCTTAGAGATGTTTCAGATACCATTGTCTGCTAATGCTATTTATACATTTTCAAAGTTGGTTCAGTTCTTTTCTGAGCTCCTTTTCTTCCCTTTAGTTTCTAACTGTTATATTCAAGGCCTTTGGATTTCCATTTTCAGAATTCTAGAGTAATTTTCCAGTGTCCTTAATAATTGTGTGTCTGCCACCACACTTAGGAACTGAGAGTGGGCTTTCTGGAGATAGTCTCTACGCTGTCTTTCAAGCAAGGTGCCTAGCATTTTTTAACATGGCACTCACCAACAAAATTCCTCAGCTTGCATTTCAAAAATCTTCTCCAAAAGGTCTTGGCTCTTGAATTTCCGGACACTGGATACAACCTCATCTACTCTCATGAGCAAGAAAGGTGTCTCCTTCCCTCACTTCCTTTCCCACTGTGGCAAGACTTGGCTCTAATTTCATTGGCTACTATTACATCCTGCTATTTCTAGCCATTTTCATGCAAGGCCATCAAAACTTCAAAAACTTGAATCTGGATCTTAGGTTGGTCTTATTTCTATACCAATGTAACCCTAACCCTGTTTTTTGGATATGTCTTTCCCATAGTCCATGTCATGATAATACATTCAAAGCCTTTTATCTTGAGCTGATTGTATTACCCCAAGTTTCTAGGTCTAAATCAGGAAGAATTGAGTGTTTTTTGTTTTTGTTTTTGTTTTTTGTCCACACACCAGTTCCTGAAGCCTCTCTTCTGCTGACTGTAGTTTTTTTCCCCACTGCATGGGAGAAATCTGATTCCTGAAGCCAAGTGTTCCAGGAACTAGCTTTACCACTCCCTAATTTGGCTCTTGTGTTATTTATTGTACAGAAGATGATAATTGGCCTTATAGGAAAGGATTCTATTCTGTAACTGTTCATTGATGAATTCTGCTATCTCATGGTTGATCTGAGACCCTGGAGCCCTGAAATATACCACCAGGGTGACAGTCAGTTCTTTGGTTCTTGCTGAGAAATAGGACAAATAGCAAAAATACCCCAGAGTCATCAACATCATAACTCCCTTCCACCACCATGATTAATTGCTCATCTAAAGTCCTGAATACTATACAGCTGTGCCAGTTCTGAAGCTTCTTTCCCTGTACCTGCTAATAGCAAACCCTATCCCAAAGCACAGGCACAAAGCACAAGCCTTACTTTCTTCATGTGGGACTTTGCCCAGGACAAATGCAGCTGTTCTTGCAGAATGAGCCTGCTCTGAAATCTCAGCCCCGGCATGTGGTATGGCCAGCCAGTTGTTGGCTTACCAGGTGTTTGTCATGTCCCCCATGAGTCGTATGGAGGGCCTTGAGTCCACACTAAGGTCCAGCTGCCATTCTTGGTTCCTAAGACATAAATGCACAGGGGATTTTCCAAGCCAGTGTACTTACTTTAACACAGTTTAGGTCTTCAGCCCCATGTTCCTTTTTATTAGCCTGGTAAACTAGGCTGAACAGTTGGAGCCCCCAGGCTCAGAGCAGCAAAAGCATAGGCCACCTATTTCCAGCTTCCTCTCATCCTGATCCCAGCCCTGCTCAGCGTTTAGGGGTAAAAAGGGCTAACCCAAGCTGCTTATGAGGGAAGAAAATGAAGGAGAACCATAAGAAAGAGAACTTTAATTCTGCCAACCTTCCCAGGTTGGTGATAGCTGCCTTGCGCTCTCTGGAGGACCCTGGGGATGAAATCGAATGAGTTGTCCAGCTGTTCTGGACAACCTATTGTCCTAAACCTGTTTTACATATAAATTCACAAGGAATGGAAATTCTCCATTTTTTCTCAAGAATCGTTTGTGGTTGACTTGGGCATATATTTTAGTTCCTGTTATATATGCATTAATATGAATATAGAGTTACTGATAGGTGTTATTTTTGTTGATCATTTTGCATTTGTGTAACTGCTGTCTTTTTACCCAGACAGTTTGATGGAAGTATTAGCAACAGGCAGTAGTCACAGTGACAGCAGTGGCTGTTTTTATTTTGCCATCTCTGGAGTGTTCCCTTGTCCTTTCTAAGTGGGCCAAAGCCAATAAAATGTGTTTGAGAACCACTGGCGTAGACATTAGGTGTGACCAGCATTTATCCTTGTGTAAGGCTAGATTCCCAGGGCTGTCTTATCCTTCTAATTCAGTAACAGGCCAAGGGTGGCTTTCTTCATTTGTCGATGTGTGGTTTTGAAGTTCTTAGCATTTCTACTTTTGACCTGTTAGTCAACTATAAGATAAAGGATTTTTTTTCCTCCAAATATCTCAGAGGAAATGGGACATAATAGCTGTTTTATTGATATATTTTTAAAACATATTGCTACATTTGCTTCATCTCTGTGTATATATAGTTTTTTCTTAACCATTTGAAAGCAAGTTTCAGGCATTAGAACATTTCACCCCAAATACTCTGGTGTGCTTCTCCACAGATTGACATTCTCCTACATAGCCTAAGAAAATTAACTTTTATTTGGTAATATTTAGAATTCCCCAGTTGTCTCCAGATATCTTTCTAGCAATGTTGATAATGGTTTTGATCTAGGATTCAATTTAAAATCACACATTGCATTTATGTTTATGCTTCATTTATCTTCTTTAATATGCAACAGTCTCCCTAGCTTTTTTATTTTCCCTGTAACAGTGACTTTTTTGAAGTCTTGGCCAGTCGTCGACTTTTTTAGGGTCCATTTTTAAAGAATATATAGAAATGCAAACAGCATCCAGAAATGCTGCCCTCAGACTTAGAAATCTCTAATATTGTTGATTCTCTCACTTCTCACATTCATGTATTTGTGTTGACCTTAAAACAGTGGTGAAAGAACAGAGTGACACAGATGGAGATAATTGGGTCAGAGATGGTTTGTGCATGTTTAAGGAGAGGGCTTTTGGGGGCTCATTAAACAGTTTTTAGCACAGCTTGCTCGATAGTTGATTTTACTATTTGTGGCTGATTTTTCACCTATTAAATTCGAGAATTTATCCTTACACAGCAGGTGAGCTGTGTGAGATATTAAAGAAAAATGGCACATTCTTCCATACCTACACCAATTCCGCTTTTAGAACTTGTATCCCCTAACTAAATTTGATAACATTGTCGATTTTTATTTTTGGAAACTGTTGCCAGGCAGGATCAATGTTAAACAAGTTTGAGCATGCCTCTTATTTGGTTTGGAAATCCAGACATCTCCTTTTCCAGATATTCTTTTTTAAGTGCCAGAACCTGTCCACTTAACCTTATCTCCTTGTGAACCTTCTTGTTTCCCAGAACAGAGTATTATCTACTATTAGAGTCATTCACTAGTGCTGTTAGAGCAATTACAAAGAATATTGAGGTATAATAGATTTTATGTGTGAAATGAGTTTTTAATCTGCTCAGTCCTAAAATAAATATTTCTGACCCTCTCTGGTAATATTGTAGAACTTAAAAAATAAGTCTTACCCTAACTACATCTTTTTTCCTGCTAACTAGGTATTTGAGCTTTGTCTCAAAATTCATCAAAAAAGGCAAGAGCTAAGAGTAGGCAGCGCTATGTTGGAAGCACAAGGTACACTCCCTCCTGTGACTTAAAGCCCTCTGGTCTTTGCCAGTGGAGTACTCAGACAAGTTAAGGGTAAATCAGGGAAAAAGAGGTCATACCTGCTCTTCCCTGGTGGGTTTTTCGGTTCTGCTTTACCAGTGTCCTTGTTATATTTCCAGGTCCCTCTTCTTGATCATCTTTTCCTCTGCCTTCTTTCCCTGTGTTCTATTCACTCCCACAACCATAGAATATTAATAGTATGGGCAGGTGTCTCGGACATCTCTCCCCTCCCACCCCCATTCTTGGACTATGCAGTATGTAATTGTTCCTCTAGAGGGAAAGGAAGTGAGATGGCAGTGGTCACAGAGAGGAGCAGTGACCCAAAGCTGGTGGCCAGGAGACTTAGGAGAAGGCCTTCATTTCAGGATGATGAACCCTGAGCAGTATATGGCCATTACTATTTGTGTACATTCCACTTCACATTTGTTCAAGTGTAATGGGAGCCTCTGGAGACCTAGGCCAGCCCTCTGAGCTGCAGCCTCATGGACACGCCATTCAGAAGCACGTGTCAGTGCTCTGATCAGCTTCTGTCGTGAGACACAACTTTCCATGTGAAGTAAGAGGATAATGACTATTGAGTGTGACCAAATAAGGTCTTCCCTGGAGGTCAGGCCTGCACAGCTGATTTGGGAAAGATGAGTCTGGCCCAGATGAAGGTAAATGAAACTGAAGAAGAGAGAAGGAAAACCCCAAAACAGAACCTGAAGGATGGCAACTGGTGGAAGGCGGTCAAAGCCTGTGTGTGAAGTAGGAGATATCCGGATGGGCTTAGTCCTTCTCCCCTTCAGACCGCAGGGTAACTAATTGGCAATTTCTTTAACACTCAGCAGCTACATAAATGTTTTATGTATTCACAACAAAGTCTGTGGCAAATTGAAACTTTGATGATTATGAAACACCAAAGAAAGCCTTATTAGACAAGATGGGTTTCATCTTTCTAAAAAAAAAAAAAAAAAAATCCTTTTGAATGGAACTGTCGATCGTCATAACATTCAACAGAAGTGTTTTCCTACGTCTTGATCCTTGGGGCTGTAATAGTGAAGTTTACCGTTAGCATGGGCATGGGGTGGCCGCCTTGAACAGTTCACAGACCTGTACTTATGGGCAGTAAACAGATTTTGTCAGCAGAGGGAATTATTATTTCTCTTGAATGGACCAGTTTATTTTTTCTATTTTAAAACAACTGAGTTGTTTCTTTGGAAGACTGTTTCTAGACCATCACAGAAGAAAGATTTTCTAAAGTGTGATATATCTTAGTATTAACTCTGTGCTGCTATTTGATGACGACCAGGCTGCTTTTTTAAAAAGTAGAAATTTAATTGAAGTAACATACAGAAATCACAGGAGTACAGCTGCATGATGAATTCTCACAAACGGTATAAGCATTTAGATCAGAAAACGGAACTTATCAGGCTATAAGAAGGCTCCTGTGCCCCCTTAACAGGCACCACCCCCTCGAGAGTAACCTCCCTCCTGACTTTCAAACACCATAGATTAGTTTTGTCTTTTTTTTGAACTTCATATAAATGGACTTACATGGCATGTACCCTTTTGTGTCTGGCTTCTTTTAGCTCAGCATATTTGTGAGATTCATCCATGTTGTTAAGCATAATTGCAATTTCTTCGTTCTCCCTTCTGTGTAACGCTAAGATTTTGTTGGGGGTTACATTGAACCTATAGATAAATTTGAGAAGAATTGATATCTTTATAATGTTAAGCTTTCCAAGCCACGAGCATGATCTGTCTTTCCATTTATTGAGAGTTCTTTAATTTTTCTTAGTGTTTTGTGGTTTTCAGTGTAGGCATCTTTTTTCTTTGTTTTTTCTTGAGACAGGGTCCCACTCTGTTGCCCAGTCTGGAGTGCAGTAGCATGATCACGGCTCACAGTAGCCTCAGCCCCCCAGGCTCAGGTGACCCTCCCACCTCACCCTACCTCATAGCTGGGACCCCAGGTGCACACCACAGTGCTGGCTGATTTTTGTTGTTGTTCTTGTATCTTTTTGTAGCGATGGGATTTTGTTATGTTGCCCAGGCTGGGCTCAAACTCCTGGGCTCAAGCGATCTTCCCTGCCTTAGCCTCCCAAAGTGCTGGGATTACAGGCATGAGCCACCATGCCTGGCCCAGTGTAGACATCTTATATGTCTTTTATTAGATGTTTTCCTAGGTATTTGATGATTTTGTTGATATTGTGTATGCTTTTAATTTCACATTGTTTTAGTTACTGTATATTGAAAGTTTTTTTACATGTTGACCTCATAGCCAATGACCTTGCTTACTGATTCTTATACTTTGTGGATATTTTTATATTTTCTGTGTACCGAACCAGGCCATCTGTTAATAATGGCAGCTTTCTTTCCTTCTTTCTAATTTGCCTTGTGTTTATTCTTCTTGCCTTATTGCATTGACTAGGACCAGGCTTGGATTTTGATCCCTGTGTCAGATAGAAAAATCTAAGGAATTCGGTAGTCTAATAAGAAAAGCAACTATGAAATTGGTTGACTTGTGAGCATCACATCTAAATTTAAAATGGTGTTATGGTTGTCTGCAAGGCAATACATGTACTTGATTGTGCATACCCACAGATATGGACTTAATTACATCTTATCAGCTAGCTGTCCTTCTTTTTTCTACCCCTGACGAGCTAAGACTGTCATATATATTTGTGCATAGATCCTTAGCAGAGTTCTTATAGTCAAATAGGGGTCCAGACAGCTCACTCAAGATCTTCCTGCCTCAGTGGTGGTAGTAAGACAATTGTCTAGAAGCAATTGCAGGGCGGGGCAGGGCTTCTGGGGAGAGAGATGGCATCCATGGCTGCAGTGCGGAGTCTGGGTAGTAGTGACTGGCTGTAGAAGATACCAGGTCTTCTGAAGTGCTGGCAGCTGTCTGAATGAGCAGAACGTTTTGATCAGCTTGACTATAGAAGGGAGAGTGAGATCTTTTAGTTGGAATGCTAGAATGGGAGGCAAGGATTACAAAAAGTGAAGGCTGCCAGGTACGGTGGCTCACGCCTGTAATCCCAGCACTTTGGGAGGCCGAGGCAGGCGGATCACCTGAGGTCAGGAGTTCGAGACCAGCCTGACCAACATGGTGAAACCCCGTCTCTACTAAAAATACAAAAAATTAGCCGGGTGTGGTGGTGCATGCCTGTAATCCCAGCTACTTGGGAGGCTGAGACAGTAGAATCGCTTGAACCCAAGAGGCGGAGGTTGCAGTGAGCCGAGATTGCGCCATTGCACTCCAGCCTGGGCAACAAGGGCAAAACTCTGTCTCAAAAAAAAAAAAAAAAAAAAAAAAATGAAGGCTACTGGAGTCAGAGTTGGCATTGCTTGTGACAATGGAGGTGAAATAGAGATCCTGGTTAATTTTGGTATCCTAGAGCCAGACAAAGGCGTAAATCCTTGAGTGGATTTAGGGGTATGAGGTGTGGCTCGCACTGGGGAGTGTAGGGTAAACATGAGGATACAGCCCTGAGAGCTGGAAAAAAGTATCCTTCTGTTGTCTTCTCCCATATTGTCTTCCTTCTGTCTTTCCCTTTCTCTTTTATTCCCTCTTTGATTGGTCTTTTTTCTCTCAGATTCCTTCTGGGAGCCAATACAATGAAAAGACTAAGAACTGCATAGGTAGGAATCCTGGCCACTGACCAGCTGTGAGACTGTGGCAGGTGACTTTGAGCCTTGTTTTCATGTTCGTAAAATGAAGACAATGGAAGCATTAATAGCTTTCTCACTGAATTGGGAAGATTGAATGAAATGAGGTATGTAAGAGCAACTAGGCATAAAGGAAATGGTAAGGGGTCTGGCTGGCTGCCTCTTTCTTGGTCGGCCTTCTTTGTTCTTTTCCAGAGGTATTAGTTCTTCTCATCCATTTTTCCTTTGTTCTAGAGCATTTTCGCTTAAACAGGTGTAAGTGGTATTTTTGTTTAGTTGAAAAAAAGGTTTATGCCTTCTATTTTTAATGTACAAAGTGAGCGAGTGGAGTATCTCCTATTTCTGTCAGTGTGGTAGAAGATGACTAAAATGACAGTGCGGAGGCTCTTGCCTCTTCTCCCTTCGAATAGCAGCACCCCTAAGACCTTTAGTTCCATTGGGCCTCAGGATCCTTATCTATAAATGTAAAGGCTTGAATTCAGCATACTGAGGCCCTAATCTATCTCTAATTGCATCGTTGAGAAGATGCTAAAAGTCAGATGCCTCACTAAATTATGCAGGCCAACCATGTCTGTTTTGCTTAGCATCATACACCCCCGACATCCAGAATACCTGGCCCATCGAAGATACACTGTGAATGAATGAAGGAAGGAAGGAAGGAAGGAAGGAAAGAAAGATCTTCATGACAAAGAAGGTAGTCCACATTCAGCAGGAATTATTGTCAGGGCACCATTGACTTTGTGGGCCCCTCTTCTACAATTCTGAGTTTAAACTCAAAGTTTCTAATTGCAGAAGATGTTTATTAGCTCAAATGTCAACTTTTTTTTTTTTTTTTTTTTTAGCATTTCTTTTCAAACTTCCTCAAGAGTTCATGATCCCTTTTCAATTCCAATTTGTTGCCATCCTTTATAGTCCTGGCTCTCTGTCATCATTTAGCAAGTCAGCTGTGCAAAGGTAAATACTATTTTTGAAAGCACAGGGTATAATTACACAACATCATAGCACCATCTGCAAGGTGCTGTGCCCTTTTCTTTATTTCTCAAGGCTGCATCGCATACCTCATTTTACAAATGAAGCAACCGACTGAAAGCAAGGAGCATTCCTTGGGCTTCTGAGTTCCTGCTTTAAATACACCACTATCTCTGACTAACACATGCCAGAATTAGGCTCCTTCACACATCCTCTAGTCCCACAGACCTTTGAGGAGCTGAGCCTTGTTCCTCACCACTCACAGGGCCCCTCGTGGCTTTCCTGTCAGTGTAGATCTGTGAAACTTTCCATTCTCGTTCCTGCCATGTTTTATCCTGCGGGGACAGTATATGTAACTAACATTGTACCCTGCCTTGTAGGGTAGATGTGGTCCCTGCCTTCACGGTTAAGAACAAATTGGAAATATAATCCATTTGTTCACGCAAATACTTTTTGAACTCCCCCTTTGTATAAAGAATATACTATTCCACATATAAGACGTTTTGGGGTAGAAGGTACTATATAATTTAGAGCCAAAATGATGTGGTACACACTAAGTACTGTCTGGATTTGAAGAAATCAAGACATCAGAATTCGCTGGCAGCTTAGATCCTTTTAGATACGTGCAGTTCCTGAAACAAACACAAAATGTTTCTTTCTGGGCAACTTTGGCCTACCCTCTGGTGTTAGACTTGTCAGCAAAATTGGTAACTGTTATAATAATAATGTGACAATGTCAAGACACTTCTAAAACCTGAAATCAGACCATTGAATAATACCCTAATTGTTTTCTTTCCAAACTTAGGTAAAGTGGTGATTGCAAATGATTATCTTTAGATAAAGCAAGAAAAGTAGACGTTTCAAGGACACGTAGCTTTTGTTTAAATTGGGTCATCATTACCTTTCCTCACTGTTTTGCCAAAACTTTTATAGCAGAAGACTGGTGAGAGGAAGGGCAGTGACCACAGGGCAGTGCTGAGAACTGCCAGACTATCTACTGTGTTGGAGGAAGGGATTTCTGTGTCAAATTCTCGTTTACTAGCAACATTCAAACAAGCTTCGCTATTTTCTGTGTCTGAATATCTGAAACAGTTGATAACAATTGAGTGTTGGCTGCCATGATGTCACCATCAAAAAATCACGAGAGAAACTCTAATGACTTCTAAATATAATCTGCTAGTTCTCAACTTATTTTATGTATTCAGGAAAAGCAGTTGGCATTATATAAGAAAAGAATTATGAAAACCTGTCCTTTCCAGTCAGTCACTGGCAAGACTTTGCAGCAACATTGCTTTATAACCTTGTCATCTGTGATAGAGTTATCTGTTTCGTATTCACTCCCGAGTTCAGAATTTGGGATTATAGAGGCACCTGAGAGGCCAGTTGGCTGGAAGATAGTTCGGTCTTATCAGATATTAATAGAAAAGAGATGATTGTTTAGGCCAGGCGCGGTGACTCACGCCTGTAATCCCAGCACTTCGGGAGGCCGAGGTGGGCGGATCACGAGGTCAGTAGTTTGAGACCAGCCTGGCCAACATGGTGAAACCCTGTCTTTACTAAAAATACAAAAATTAGCTGGGCGTGGTGGCGGGCACCTGTAATCCCAGCTACTCAGCAGGCTGCGGCAGGAGAATCGTTTGAACCCAGGAGGCGGAGGTTGCAGTGATCGCGCCATTGCACGCCAGCCTAGGTGACAGAGTAAGACTCCGTCTCAAAAAAAAAAAGAGACAGAGAGAGAAAGGTGATGATTTGTTTAGCTAGTTCTACCTAGTATAATTACTAAGAATTAACTCCTAAAGATGTTTTAGGAGTAAACATTGAGTCAAACTGAAGATGTTACTGGGTCACCAGAGCACTGACTGTAGTTAGCTATTTAATGAAACCTTTGATACAGTGGCCAATGGCCAGCACAGAAGCTTAACTTGCTCTCCTTCCCCACCTTCCAAGGTAGCTAGACAAGGAGTAACCATTCTAACTGAACTAGAAGGCAGCCCTTATAGCGCAAAATGCATCTTTCCACTTTGGATAAAATGCTGTTTCTGCAACAATTTAGCTCCTAGAGAAGACAGAAAAGGCAAACTCGGTTTTTTGTTCTTTGGGTTTATTTTGGCCACTACATGTAAATCACCTTGATTTGAAAAATTCTTGTTACTCTGCCCTCTCAGAATCCTATGTGGTATATGTAGTTGGCTTCCAAGCCAAAAGCAGTAGCTCCATGTATTTATTCCATGAATTCAGCAAAATTCACTGCACCATCTATGAAAGGACTGGTTACGCAAACCCACTCTTGCTGGTCAGTCACTGAGACAGGCCTGGAGCAGATGTTGTAAGCACAAAGGTAGCCAGGCTTTCTGCTTTCTGTATTCATTAGCCTTTCGTAGGTGGTGGATTGGTCTGTTGTTTTATTCCTTTGCTTTTAAAATTTTTGGAATGCCTCTAAAGTTGAGTATTTCTTGCTGAGAGCTGATATTTAAAGTTCCTTGAGAAAGGACTTTTTAAAAATTCTATATTTAATTTGTAAATATGCATCTGAATAAGAAATATATTTGCCACAGCAATTTTAAGCCTTTGATAAGCTTAAATGTGTTGGTAATGTCTACCAACACATTTTTGGTCGTTTTGTCCTTTTCGGAAACAAAATTCTTCATGTCTGCAGCCACTTACATTTTTGGTGGAGACCCGTTACCTGCAAGGTTTTTAAGGATTTTGCAGCTTCTGGAAAGCAAGACCCATGACCAAAGAAATTTGGGAAAAAAGACTTGGCTAATTAAAAGTATCAGATGATGATACTTTTTCTGACTTTGAAGAATTTAATTGGCTTTAGATGGGAGGTTGTGTGTTTAAGCGTTTTGCTTTTTCTGACATGTGACTTGACATGAGTTCCAAGAACAATCAGCTAGTTAAAAGGTTTGCAGAAGGAAGCATTGTGCTCCCTGTTAATCAGCTGTTCTCTCTCTATTCCCCCCTCATCCCTCTTCTGATTTCAGTGGTGCTTCATGCCTCACCTCCAACCAAGATCAAACGGGAGCTGCACAGCCCCTCCTCTGAGCTGTCGTCTTGTAGCCATGAGCAGGCTCTCGGTGCTAACTATGGAGAAAAGTGCCTCTACAACTATTGGTAAGTGGGCAAGAGGAGTCGAAGAAAGGCTGCCCAGAAAGGCTCTGGAAGTAGCCATCAAGCTAAATGTTCCTTCCCAATGTTACTTACCCAGCAGACCCTGGGGTAGAACACATCCTTCTTTCATGGCAGTGTCATCCTCCGGGTGTAGTCTAGTCCCCTTGGGATCATTGTACTGCACACGAAAGAAAACCGTTAAAAGCCTTGTGGCTCCGCAGAGCACTAAGTTCATAGGGTACCCAGTCCTTCTAGGGAAAGAGTCTCAATCCTGGGATATTTGATCTGTGGCTCTGAGGCAGGTAATATATAATTCTTCATGTCTATCATATGTTAATGTGAACTTTAAGCACCAGAGAAGTAATCTCCAAATCAGAATATATGAAACAGTCTTGAAGCTTGTGCCCTTTACTTAAGAATATCCAGGCCCCAGGAATGAAGCTTTAATTTTAAATCATTCTTTGCTCTAGAAGATAAACATAGATTTGCCTGAAAGGGGGAGGAGAAGAGTTGTTAATTCAAATGATGTCACAGCACAAACGGACCTTCAACACGTATTCTGACTAATTCCTGGGAACCCTGGAAATAGTTGGGAGAGGGGACCAGAGAACACCTGGCAAAGCGTAAATTCTCCCCTCACCCACCCACCCTACACGGGCATACACAGAGAATTCTTTTAGAAGGAGGGAAAAAGGAAACCGGAAGCAGAGGCTAAAATTATCCTTGAGAAAAATCGCTAGAAGTGTTAAACAAGTCCCTGTGACGCAGTGTGTTTGTCACTTTTCAGAGGTACAAATATCCCCTCGGGGTTACGAGCGATTTAACTATGTTAATGCTGTTATTTCCTGGCAACAATGGGCTGCAAACTAGCTTTCTGCTGGACCTGGTAACCATGCTAATGGCTTCATTTCAGCTTAATGGTTCCTTCTCTTTTTCTGTTTACAGTGCCTATGATAGGAAGCCTCCCTCTGGGTTCAAGCCATTAACCCCTCCTACAACCCCCCTCTCACCCACCCATCAGAATCCCCTATTTCCCCCACCTCAGGCAACTCTGCCCACCTCAGCGCACGCCCCTGCAGCTGGCCCAGTTCAAGGTGTGGGCCCCGCCCCCGCCCCCCATTCGCTTCCAGAGCCTGGACCACAGCAGCAAACATTTGCGGTCCCCCGACCACCACATCAGCCCCTGCAGATGCCAAAGATGATGCCTGAAAACCAGTATCCATCAGAACAGAGGTGGGTGTTGATCTGGGCTTCTTCATTAATTGCCTGTCTTACCCCTATCCTTTCTCACTGGGAGAGGGGAAGCAGTTTGTCCTATTTACCAGGTTCCTAAAAAGTTATCATTACACTGAGGCAGCTTGTGAGGCAAGACTAATAATAATACGAATGTGACTGTTCATATTCCACCCTGTTCCCAAGGTACTCCAGACGGTTGATGGACTACGACATCCTTATAAAGTAGGTGGGAGAGGTAACTGGTATTCGCCCCTCTCACAGAACTTGCCAGGATAGTCTTGTCCCTCACTGAGGGCAGGTTCCTGACTCCTCATTGGATGCTGCCTACTATTAATAGAATTGAACTTTGGTTATTACCATTTCACTTACATATAAGGGACAATTGCTGATTTATACAAGGTAATATTACTTATCCAATTTTAACATGTTTTAACAGTAGGAGATTAGCTAAGGACCTTATTTGTACATCTGCTTTTGAGATAGAAATCTCCTGGTTATACTGCAGGCGGTTTTTACATTTCTACAGACATTGAGGCATCAGGAGTAACTTGTCCAGAGTCATTCATTTATCAAAAAAGTGTGTGAAGGGAACCTTCTCTGCACACTCCAAACCTGACCTCTTTATCTGTGGTATTCTAGAATCTCAGATGCTTGTGGCCTTCTTTTACAGAAGATGTGCTGGGGGCCTGCCTTTTTTATTTCAAGTTTCTCTGGGATAAGGAGATGACCACAGGGGGTAGTTGTCAACAGTATTACCAAAGGATGCAAGATGGTGGCCATGGTGTTTCATATCTATCTATCTTGCGTTAGGTGGATCGGTGTGGGGGCCGCAATGGGGCAGGAGTAGGAAGAATATATGAGTATACCTTTCCCAGGCCTGGTCCATTCCAGATGCCTACCAGTATTTACTTGGAGGTCATTTTATTTCTAGATGAAATGCAGGGGAAAAAATAAGGTCCCTTTTTCTGGTTCTGATCCCCTTCCCGTTTTGCTCTGAAAGTCACCATTAAGAACGGCAAAATATGGCTGGTTGCGGTTTATTCCTTGGTTAGGCCAAGGAACACAAACACCTGTGTTACACAGGGCTCAAGGGGTGAGCACTGACGGGGTTGGCAGGGGCTGGCTCGGGAGTGGGCCTCTATTGCCACCGGGGGCTCATCTGGAGGACACAGCTGCCACTGAGCTTTTGGCAATTGTTACCTTGTACTAACAACCTGTACTTGTGCAGAAGAATTTGGTTACTTGGTTTTTTATGTAAAAATTGTAGATTTTTTTTTAAGTTGGCAACTAATTCAAATTAAAAACAACACCACTCTGCAGACTAAACAAAACTTCTCTGGGCAAAATCACCCTGCAGGCCTGCCAATTTGTGAACTCTGGCCTAGATATCATTTTTATTTCAATGGTTTTTTGGTGTTTTTAAACAGCATCTTGCTGATTTTCTGCAAGGGTTATGGGGAAACTGGGGAGGAAGGGTGGGGTCGAGTATATATTCAGTATTTGAAATTCTTAGCAAACTTCTATTTGTTATACCATGAAGTGTAAAAGAAAATTCCTTTATCTAATACTTCCCCCTCAATCCTTGTTTTTTATCCAAGGGGCTTATGTAATATACTGTATTAACAGTTAACTGAGTTGGGAGACAAATATCCTAGTTCTCCTGGAGAATTGGGAGATGGGTAGCCCCAGTCTCAGCTGTAAAATAAGCCTGTCTCCAGTCCACCCAGCCCCCTGAGAAGGAAGGAGGTTTGGATTCCTGGGATTGATGAGTTACTTGCCCGTGGGTGTTGAAAGGAAGAGGGGAGGGAACCAGAATGCAGGTATTTCTTTTCTTGGGTGATTCCTCCTTGAAGTCTGCCTGTGCATTTTGGACTTACTTCTTGTTATACTCTGCCTTTAGGACTGATGGGTCTAAAATTCAAAGCTCTCACACACACACTGGGGTGATAAAGACATCCTTGAGGTAATTGAGGTGAAGGGGGAAGTATTCTGTAGGTGACCAAATCGATTACAAACAACACTGGGCACTTGGGTTTCCACTCAAGAGTGCTGTCCTCTCAAAGTTGAAAGTGCACAGGAGTCCCCACAGGAGTGTGGAGCGGGGATTTTCAATGCAGAGTCCTTGTTAACATTCAGAGATAGAGTGTGTGGGCCTGGGGTGGGGCCTGGATATAGTCTTGTCACACTTTGAGAAATTGTGATCCAGCTCTCTCTACCCTCATCCTTATTCCACCCCACCTTTATTTAAAGCACATATTACCAAATTCTGTTCCTACTGTCTTTGTCTATTAATATGGTCATCCACGTGATATCAGTGTGACATAAAACGCATCAAAAACATGACAGTGATTTTTCTTCTAGATACTGGATAGTACACAGAAAATGAGACAGACCAAAATCCCTGGTTTGATTTTTGTAAAAGTAATAGAAATTACAGTCGTGGATAATATCAAGCTTCATAATCATATATTTAATAACTTTTATGCCTGCCCAAAAGTGGGGCAGATTACTTTTATTGGTGACTATAGGTTGTCTCTCGGCTTAGAACTTTTTATTAAAATTAGAGGGACTATTACTTCAAAACAAATCCCTAATACAAATATATGGTATTTTGCATGATAGAAGTAAAGAGAGTCTCATTTGAAACTTTTAACAGCCCTGTGACATAGGCAGAGTGAAAAAAACCCATTTTACAGGTTAGAAATCAAGCCTCAGCACAGTTAAAGGACTTTCTAAAACTCACATAGCCAAATACAGGGTCCTACATTCAGCAATCAAAAACTTTCATGACGTGTAATTACGCCATTTGTTTCAGTTATGATTTTATTTGGGCTGCTAACATCCACTAATGTCTACTATAAAAACTGCGTAATTGACCTTGATAAATTTGTTTTGACCTTGAACATTATCTGTTTTTTTATTATACTTTTAAGTTCTATCTATCTCTTCAACTACAAAATCTTAATAAATTCCTACATCATTTAATCCAAACCCATGTGCTTAACGTGTGTCTTTTTTGTTTTGCTGGGTATGCCGTATCTGTTCAGTTGAATAGAGTAAGCTCTTTGAGGATAAAAACCTGTGATTTAGGCTCCTTTCTTTAGACCACGTTTAGCCCTGTATCTTACTAGTCCTCGGCATATGTTTATTGATAGTGATAAAAGTTTGCTAAAATTATACCGTAAATAACTAAAATGTAATCTAGTCAAAAGTACACCCTTGCCAGACATGGCGGTACACACCTGTAGTCCCAGTTACTTGAGAGGCTGAGGCGGGAAGATCACTTGACCTCAGGAGTCCTAGGCTCTGTAGTACACTATGCCGATCTATCAGGTGTCCACACTAAGTTTAGCATCAATACGGTGACCTCCTGGGAGTGGGGACCACCAAATTGTCTAAGCAGAGGTGAGCTGGCCCAGGGGTCAGAAACAGAGCAGGTCAAAACTCTCATGATCTCATTGTGCCACTGCTCTCCAGCCTGGACAATATAGTGAGACCCCCCATCTCTAAGAAAATAATGAAGAAAGAAAAAAGTACATTCTTAATGTTTTATATAGTCTTAGCATGTAATTCTTCACAACTCAGTTTATTTTTAGAAGATAAATACTGTGTTTGAAAGCCATGATTTATACCGGTGATTTCCTCCCCGCAAGGAGAGGGGAAAAGACATGTAATTTGACATGTTCAGACATGTGCCACTTATCCTGAAAGACCAGCTGCTTCTGGAAGAGGAGAAATGTTTTTTCCTTCAGCCTTCCCAATCTTGTGAGTTTTTTCATTGTGTTATTTATGATGTTTACATGTGCTGGGTGGAGGAACTTAGAAAAATATTCCTATAGTACTGGCCATATATGTTTTTGGCTTTTATTAAACCATATTTCATTATATCTTGAGTTGAGGAAAGCCCTACAATTCAACTGAAGAAGCTCCACTAAGAAAAAATGTATCTCTAAGAATTTTGGAATACACTGCTTTCTCACTTACTTGACATCAACCAAAGAGGTTAAAACCCAAGAAGCAGCAACATTTAAGAAAATGCTTCTGTACTAGAAGAATCCTCTGCTTCTGGATAGCCCCTAAGGGCATCAGTATTGTGGTAGGCTAGCATGCTGTAATTGGCAGAACATAATGTGTCGTGCTGGAGTCATCAGGAAAAGGTCAACTGCGTAGTGTCTTCTGAAGGAGGAAACAGCCTAAGCTGTTTGAGAATGTCAAGAACGTCTCCTTCAGTGCTTATTATTGAGGATTCAAAGCTTAAAGGGATGGGCTAAGTTTTCTGGAATTTTGATTTAACAAAAACTACCAATTCCTTAAGGATGCTAGATAAATTAAGAGATTTTATATACTCGTTTTTCCTCTTGTTTTTTCTTCCTCTCTTAAAGTTCATTACCCTTAAAGTAAATTGCTATTCATTTTTTGTCCTTCAGATTTTGTAGTACAATAATTTTTAGAGAGGAATGAACTTGACTGTAAGTCACATTTGTAGCCTGGCCTGGAATAAAGTGAATGTGCCTGATGCATCTCTTCTCCAAGTGCCTGTTAATAACATGTTGTGTATGGCAGCACAGATTCACTTTGGGATCTGAAACTGAGTTTCATGGATGCTTAATGGAACCTTCTTTGACAGACTGAATGATGTTCTTGTAATGGTTAGAGTGCAGAGGTTTTTTTTAGTTCTGAGTCTTAAGAGGGTTTGTTTTTAGCATTTCATCATGTTTACTGTAGGCTTCTTGTTACCTTTTAACAAGCTAAAGGACATTTCCTTTTATCCCCAGTTTACTGAAAGTTTTTTAACATGAATAGAGGTTGAAATTCATTAAACATTTATACTGCCTCTTTTGGGATGATCAAATAATTTTCTCCTTTAATTTCTTAATATGGTGAGTTACACTGATTTATATGAAACCAACCTTGCATTCTTGTGAGAAACCTAACTTGTTTATTCTTTTTTTTTTTTTTTTTGGAGACAGAGTCTAACTGTCAGCCAGGCTGGAGTGCAGTGGCGCCATCTGGGCGCATAGCTGGGATTATAGGCAGGCGCCACCACGCCCAGCTAATTTTTATATTTTTAGTAGAGACAAGGTTTCGCCATGTTGGCCAGGCTGCTGTCAAACTCCTGACCTCAGGTGATCCACCCATCTTGTCCTCCCAAAGTGCTGGGATTACAGGCATGAGCCACCACACCCGGCCCTAACTTGTTTATTCTGTATTATATTTTGTACATTGCTGAGTTTGGGTTTTCTAATATAAATATGTAAGACTTCCACACCTGTCTTCATGATTGAGAAAGTACATAATTTTTCTTTCTTATATTGTCCTTGCTAGGTTTTAGCATTAAGGTTATACTCATCAAATGAGTAGAGGGTGTTTTCCCTTTTCTGTATTTTAGAATATCTCATGTGAAATTGGAAGTCTTTATTCCTTGAACTTTTTGAAGAATTTACTGGTAACATTATTTGGGCCTGGCATTTTCTTTGTAGGAAGATTTTTAATTACTGGCTCAGTGTCTTCACATTTTACAGTTTTGCCCTGGATTTCTATTTAGTTGAATAAATTTAGTAAATAAATTTTTCTAAGAAGTTGTCCATTTTGTGTGAGTTTTCAAATTAATTGACATAAAGTTATTCATGGTGCCCTTTCTAAAATCTCTGTAGCATCTGTAATTGTCTTTTTCATTTTTGATATTATTTATATAGACCTTTTTTTTTCCTTAGTCTTGGCAAACGATATTGTCTTCAACAAATCTACTTTTGGCCTTACTTATTCTCTCTCGGGTGTTTTCTGTTTCATTGATTTCTGCTCTCACTAAAATACTTTATTCTTTGTTTTCTTTGGGTTTATTCTGTTTATCCAACTTCTTTGGTTGTATGATTAGCTCACTAATTTTTAGCCCTTTTTCTTTATAATACGTAAGCACAAAACCATATAAAATTTCTCTTAAGGCTGGGGTGACTGTACATGGAAGTTTGCCAGGTCACTTATGGTCTGTCTATGCCTTGTTTAGAAGTGATTGCTAATAGCTTCTTGCACTCTCCAAAGGATCCTGGTTTGGACAATCAGTTATTTGATCTCCCTACCCAAGTTCTGCTTTAGATACATCGCATAGGTTCTGATTTGCAGTATTTTAAAAATTCAGCTCCAAGTATTTTCTATTATTTCTTTCAACCTTGGAGTTCTTTATAGATATGTTTCTTAATTTCTAAACATATGGGATTTTTCTGGTTGCCTGGACTATATGATTTTTATTTAACTCTCATCCAGAGAGTATTTTAAAATGATTGTAGAAACAGCATAGGCCAGTGGCTCTGGAGTTGGACAGACTGACAGATCTGGGGTTGAATCACTGCTCTGCTGCTGTGTGACCTCAGGCAGGCACTCAACTTCTCCAAACTTTGGTTTCTTCGTCTGAAAATAGGATAATAGATACCACATAGAAGCATTGGGTAGATTAAATAAAATCACGCTTGGACAGAGAAGGTGTTCAGTAAATGTTAGCTTCTATGACAATTTTACTTTTTGAAAATCACTTTTATTTTACACAAACTATACTAAAGGACACTTCCTTAAATAATGTAGGTATCACAAACTGAGAAACTTCATTGTTTAATGTTAAGTTTTTAAAATGTAATGCTGCCTTTATCCCTAATCTTTTCATCATTACACTAATATTTTTTGTTTTGTTTTGTTTTGAGACGGAGTCTCACTCCATCGCACAGGCTGGAGTGCAGTGGTGCAGTCTCGGCTTACTAAAACCTCCCCCTCCCAGGTTCAAACGATTCTCCTGCCTTAGCCTCCCTAGTAGCTGAGATTACAGGGGCACACCACCACGCCCAGCTAATTTTTGTATTTTCAGTAGAGGTGGGGTATCACCATGTTGACCAGGTTGGTCTTGAACTCCTGACAGGTGATCTGCCTGCCTTGGCCTCCCAAAGTGCTGGGATTACAGGTGTGTGCCACCACACCCAGCCAAAGTTATTAATGTTATATCTACAACTAATACTTTCACCATCTGATATCCTGGGGACATGTCTTAGTTTCATCACCATCCCTCTCCCATATTTGATCTTGAGAAGTCAGACAAACAGGTAGGCCTAGAAAGGACATGCCTTTTTGTTCCTTATCTTTCAATGTCTTCTTACAGTTTAAATGGGCCCATTTGAGTCTCAGCAATGTTGGCAGGCCTTATGGAGTTGTTTCAGAGTTCTTTGGTGTACGTTTAGGGACAGTGTCTGGCCCTTCGTTATATTGCAGGAAAATAAACATCATTGTGAAGTTGGCACATTGCCACCTCCAATAAAAATCAGCATTCTCTTTCTGAAAAAGGAGAATGGATATTGAAAAGGCAACCAGTGGGCTCCTTTGATTTGTGCGTGGCTTGTGTGTGTCATAGTCTCCCAGTTCCTTAAGATCTTCTCTTTTATTTGCCTATGTTGTTTTTTTTTTTTTTTTTTTTTAGATGGAGTCTCGTTCTGTCACCCAGGCTGGAGTGCAGTGGCGTGATCTTGGCCTCCGCCTCTTGGGTTCAAGCAGTTCTCCTGCCTCAGCCTCCCGAGTACCTGGGTTTACAGGCATTCGACACTGAACCTGGCTAATTTTTTTGTGTTTTTAGTAGAGACAGGGTTTCACCGTGTTGGCCAGGCTGGTCTCAAACTCCTGACCTCATATAGGGAACTCACATGGTGATCTGCCCACCTCAGCCTCCCAAAGTGCTGGGATTACAGGCCTGAGCCACTGCTACAGGCTGACGCCTGTAATCCTAGCACTTTGGGAGGCCGAGGTGTGTGGATCACTTGAGGTCAGGAGTTCGAAACCAGCCTGGCCAACGTGGTGAAACCCTGTCTCTACTAACAATACAAAAAAATTAGCCATGTGTGATGGCAGGCACCTGTAATCCCAGCTACTTGGGAGGCTGAGTCAGTAGAATTGCTTGAACCTGAGAGGCGGAGGTTGCAGTGAGCCGAGATCACGCCACTGAACTCCAGCCTGGACGACAGAGCGAGACTCCATGTCAACAGTGAAACGGTTACAGGTTTCACCGTGTTGGTCAGGCTGCTCTCAAACTCCCGACCTCATGTAAGGAACTGACAAGGTTTGCCCGCCTCGACCTCCCAAAGTGCTAGGATTACAGGCCTGAGCCACTGTGCCCAGCCATATTTGCATATCTTCTGATTTTAGCTTGGGAGTTGTGGGGAGAAGGTGAGGCAGTTGAAGATAATGTTTATTGAGAACTTACCAGTGTTATAACAGGGCTGGGCCTTATAACATACATTATCTTACATCATCTTTACAAGGTATCCTGGCTGTACTTATTTTTTTGGAGAGGAAACTGAGGCTTCAGAGCAGTTAGATAACTCATCCAAGGTCACACAGCTACTAAGTGGTAAAGGTTGGATTTCAGCCCAGGATGTTCTGACTTGACAGCCACAGCCTCTTACCCAGCTATGCTGCTTCTCGATTTTCCATCTTCTTCCCTGAGCCTTAATGGAAGTACTAAGTGCATGACGTTGATTTCTTGGTAGATTTTATGTATCATCTCTCAGCTGGCCTTTAAACGGTCACTGCTTCACCTGGCACCCATAATCACCATATAGGCTCTGTCAGATCCTTTTCTCCTTTTTTTTTTCCTGTAAGCATTGTGTTTACTCTGCGTGCTGGCAGCAGAAACCAGAAAGGAAATGCAGAAAAAGCATCTAACGGTTTTCATAACGTAAACCAAATGTTGGGAGTGTGGGTGAGCTCGTGGGAGGGAAGGCGCTATATAAATCTGACAAATAAATAAATAACTAGTTCTTTAAATAAACTGGCACCGAAAAAGCCTTAAACTGTGACCTATTGAATTTAGGCTTACTCGGTGTCAGAAGTCTCCCTTTGCTCGCCAAATGTGAGTTCCTTACACGTGCACTCTGTTGGGCTAATGGTGGGAGTGGAGGGAAGGGAGGAGGTGAAGGGGAGGAAGAAGAGGTTTGGTAGGAACCAGGCTGTGCCTTCACTGAAAGTGATTGCCTGCCTTGGTAAATTAGAGGCATCTTTGTTGTAGCTGTATTATGTATACAACACATTCTTAGATACTTCAAAAGGACTGGAGAAGGGAGGGTGGTACAAGTGAAGGTCAGTGAGTAAAGTTCACAGGATGTATTTTGAGGACAAGGACTGAATGACTTTACTAATCTCTGCACATAAAAGACATTATCAGCAGCAAGCTCTGAGAATCTTTCTTCCAAATATGTTGGCTTTGTGACCTATCCCTGAGATCCCCCTTGGCCACTCCTGCTCTCTCAAAACAAACCAGTACGGAACAATCCCAATTATAGAATCCGTTCTGCAGATCACAGGCCTCTAAGCTTTGCGCATCCTTAAAGTTATGCCGCGGGGAGCGAATGAGGTTGCTGGCTAGTGCCCATGTGGAAGTACCTTTTCCTGAGGAGGCCATACCAGGCCAACTCTAGAGTTTCATTCTGGAAGGGGAGAAGATGAGCGCTAAGCGGAAGTGAGGCCACCGGCCTGCCAGCTGCAGAGGCTCTGGTTACAGAACTGAGCGGCACATGCCATCTCGGAGCTATCAAAGGAACTGATTTCTGGAGGTCACCTTCGAAGGTGCTGGGATGGTGGCAGAGGGGAAAGGGAGAGAAAATGGAAGGCGTTACTACCATTCCTTTCAAGTAGCACAAGATGTGGGCACTTTACAAAAATAAGGCCTTAAGAATATCTTCGGCCGGGCGCGGTGGCTCACACCTGTAATCCTAGCACTTTGGGAGGCCGAGGCAAGCAGAGCACTTGAGGTCAGGAGTTCGAAACCAGCCTGGCCAATGTGGTGAAACCCCGTCTCTACTAAAAATACAAAAAAAATTAGCCAGGCATGATGGCAGGCACCTGTAATCCTAGCTACCTGAGAGGCTGAGACAGGAGAATTGCTTGAACCCGAGAGATGGAGGTTGCAGTGAGCTGAGATTGTGCCACTGCACTCCAACCTGGACAAGAGTGAGACTCCATCTCAACAAAAAATTAAAAGAATATCTTCATCAGCCGGGTACCGTGGCTTTCGCCTGTAATCCCAGCAAACTTTTGAGAGGCTGAAACAGGCAGATCACTGAGTCCTGGAGTTCAAGACCAGCCTGGCCAACATGGTGAAACCCCGTTTCTACTAAAATTCCCAGCTACTTGGGAGGCTGCGGCAGGAGAACCACTTGATCCCGGGAGGCGGAGGTTGCAGTGAGCTGAGATCGAGTCACTCGAGTCACTGCACTCCAGCCTGGGTGACAGAGCAAGACTGTTTTGTTTTTTGTTTTTGTTTTTTTTTTTAAAAACAACTTTGTCTCTCTTTTCTGAAAGAATTCCCTTTAGGTTTGCGGCATGCTGCCTGTGCCTGTGTTCTAAATGTCAAGTGTAAACCTGAGATGGGAATTTACACTTCTTCAAAGACCATTGAAAGGTTTCTTGAAGAAGTTCTGCCGTAAGGCATTCAGTGCCCCATGAAAGGCTATCAGCCCGCTGAACCTTCAATAGTTGGTAAAACTTGTTTAACACATTGGCTAGGTGGATTCTGAGGCTTTTGATGTCTGGGATAAAAGGATAAGTACATGTAAATTGCCCAGTAGTTTTCATATTATAAAATGATCTTACCGTGCTGCTTTAGGTAGAGTAGTAAAGACAGTATGTTGTGCTGTGCTATACCCTGATGTAAACAGTGTTCTATCTGCACACAGATCTCTTCAGTTTAAGATTGTAAATCTTGATGTTCTAGAAATCTGCTGGCCACCTGTTCCCACAGATTGATTCAAATCAAATTCAAACTATTTTATTAAAGCTATTCAAGAATTCTTTGAATTAATAGAATTCAAGCTAAAAGTAGAGAATAAGACCTTAATATTACAGGATTGTATTATTTTTCCTTGAACCTTGGCTCCTACTTTCTACCTGAGGGTATATATTCACAAATGCTTTTCTTTATATACATAGATTAGTGCTTCCTGTCTGTTTCATGGACTGAGGGTCACACATCTCCAACCTTCCACAACCACCTTCCTAAACTCTATAGTCTGTCAATTATGGCTGTGGCAGAAACCATACTTTACAGACATGATTGTATTTCACCATTTCAGAAGCATTTGGAGGATAATACATCCCCATGTCACAGATAAGCAAACAAAGCCAAGAAACTTTGCCTTTGGTCACTACTAAGGGATGGCAGGCTTTCCCTTCTACACTGCACACCCAACAGGGAAAGGGCAGCTGGCACACATCTGGATTTATCTGACAGCTGAAGAGTGTTAAGGAAACTCGACTAATAGCAACAGGTTTTTATTCTATCTTGTTATAAAAACAGTGCATATTTATTATCAAACTATAGATGCGCAAAAAAAGAAAATCACCTAAAATTATAACCACCCCACAGATACGCAGTGTTAATATCTAAATGTCAATCTTTCTGTGGTTTTATATGACACCATACTACTACTTTTATTTTTGCTAAGCTTTGATACTGTACGTTCTGTTTAGCAACCTTCCTTAATATGTCAAAAATACCTTTCCAAGACCTTATATATTTACATATTATGTAATTTCTAATGGTTGCTTTCAACCAAATGACTGTATCACAATATGTATAGCCAGTTTCCTTGTTAGACAGCTGCATTCGTGACCATCTTTGTAGTTATACCTGATCATCTGTGACTGAAGTGCTGTTCAGGTACCTGGCACAGAATTATTAACTGCTTGCTCATCTTCCAAGCTAAAAGGAAAAATACTTCTCTTTTGACTTTGTTACTTTTTTAATTACTAATGAGTTAAACTTTTTGTTTATGACCATTCCTATTCTGTAAGGATATTCCTGTTTTTGTCCTTTGCCCATTTTTTTCCTCTTGAGATATTCATCTTTTGTTAATTTCTAAAAGCTCTTTATGCCAACAATGAGATTCCTGTATCTGTGGAGATTTTTCCTCAGTTTTACTTTTGGTTTTGTTTCTGGTGTTTTCTGACTACTACAGATTCTTTCCCCCTGGTTTGATGTGTTGCTTTTGGTTTTGTTTCTGATGTCTTTAAGTTATAGAAATCTATACAGTGAGGTATATCCAGGTTTATCTTGATGATTTCAGCTGTTGGTATGATACTTAGGTTTTCCCTCACTCCTAAGTTTTGTAAGTTTTCATGTATATTTACTTTCATATTATGGTTTCACCTTTTTTTTTTTTTTGAGACAGTCTTGCTCTGTCGCCCAGGCTACATAGAGTACAGTGGCGCAATCTCGGCTCACTGCAACCTTCACCTCCCGGGTTCAAGTGATTCTGATGCCGCAGTCTCCTGAATAGCACACAACCACGCCTGGCTAATTTTTTTAGGTTTTTTGTTGTTGTTGTTGTTTATTTTGAGACGGAGTCTCGGTCTGTCACAAGGCTGGTGTGCAGTGGCGTTATATCAGCTCACAGCAAACTCCGCCTCCCGGGTTCAAGCGATTCTCCTGCCTCAGCCTCCAGAGTAGTTGGGACTACAGGCGTGCACAACCACACCCAGCTAATTTTTGTATTTTTAGTAGAGACGGGTTTCACCATGTTGGCCAGGATGGTCTCAATCTCTTGACTTCGTGATCCCCCGGCCTTAGCCTCCCAAAGTGCTGGGATTACAGGCATGAGCCACCACCGTGCCGGGCCAATTTTTTTGTATTTTTAGTAGAGTTGGGGTTTTGGCATGTTGGCCAGGTTGGTCTTGAACTCCTGACCTCAAGCGATCTGCCTGCCTCAGCCTCCAAAAGTGCTGGGATTACTGGCATGAGCCACAATGCCTGGCCTGGTTTCACTTTTTATATTGGAACCTTTAATCCATATGAAATTTATTTTGGTGTCTGTATAAAATGGGGTCTAACTTTTTTCCCCAACTAATTTGAAATGCTAACCTTAACAAGTAGTAAATTTTGGAATATACTTGACAGTTTTTGGCTTGCCATTAAATTCCTTTGATCTGCCAGTCTCTCAATTTGTTGTATTACTTTTTTAATTATTGTAGTTTTATGACATACGTCAATAGCTAGTGGTTCCTTATGTCTTTTCAAAATAAAGTTTAGAATCATTTTGTCAAGTTAGTTGGGAAGGCATTTGCTTTTATAGATTAATTTTCAGTGAATCAATAGCTTCAAAGTCCTAAATATATTCTCTTAAATCTTTTTTCTTTCTTTTCCTCAGAAAACAATTTTAAGATTTTATTCTTATATGGCCTATAGGTTTTCTGATTATTCCTGGAATGTTATGTTTTTTATTGCTACTATGAATGAGATTCTCTCTCTTTTTTCTTTTTAACTACATTTTCTAACTGGTTAGTTTGTATTCAGTCTTTAAAAATTCCTTCTATCTATAGGTGAGAGAACGGATGAACTAGTGAACAAACACTTATGTATATGTTAGTGCTATTTGCAAATAATTGGTCTCATATATTCAGATACATAATCGGGCCCATCTATACAGATAGACTGCATAAAATATACATACATGGAAGATAAGAGGCTACCACATCATTGCTTTGTTTGTTTGTTTGTTTGTTTGTTTGTTTGTTTGTTTGTTTGTTTTTGCCACTTCCTGACTCAAGAGCTTCAAAATACACAATGTAATTTTGGGAAGAGGGTAAAATGTCCAGAAATAAGCATTATTAAGTACTTTGCAAATAATTTCATTAATTGGAACTTCTAGTCCCCAGTGCTCGATCATAGTAGGTATTCATCAAGTCTTTGTTCAACATGAAAACCTCTTTCTTCTTACAGATTTCAGAGACAACTGTCTGAACCCTGCCACCCCTTCCCTCCTCAGCCAGGAGTTCCTGGAGATAATCGCCCCAGTTACCATCGGCAAATGTCAGAACCTATTGTCCCTGCAGCTCCCCCGCCCCCTCAGGGATTCAAGCAAGAATACCATGACCCGCTCTATGAACACGGGGTCCCGGGCATGCCAGCGCCCCCAGCACACAGGTTCCAGTCACCAATGGGAATCAAGCAGGAGCCTCGGGATTACTGCGTCGATTCAGGTCAGCATCAAATTGGGCTATTCGTTGCTTCATTCTTGCATTCTTCTGTCTCGTTATTCAGTGTTTTATGCATGCAGGGCCTTGGGGACAGGAGTTTTTATAAGAATTTTTTTATAATTTTTATAAGAATTGCCCTCAAATAACTTAGGAGCTGGTGGAGCTGACATGTTTATGCACAATGGAATACAAAACAAAACAGAAAAGCTATGTCAGTGGTAGGAGGTGCAGTAGGCATTCAGAAGTGGTGTGAAGTACATCTCTGAGTCCAAGTCTGGAGAGTGTTGGGGTTCAGTTTTGGATAGAATTTGCTCTTGACTTTCTCTGAGATAATACATAGATTGATCTATTCAGCCACCAGTTGGTTATGGGAAATGCTGAGGAAATAGTCAGAAGGGAGAGACCTGTTGTTTTATGACAGAAAAGTTACCAAGTGTGAGGTAATGATCGTGTGTAAACATTTCCATCAGCATTCCCCTGGAAAGCTTTGATGTATTTTTCTCAGGAGTAGCATGAACAGCAACATTTTTTTCCTTTAAGACTGACATTTTGATCTGTCCTGATGGGTTTTGCACCCCACTCCACTCCCTTAAAGCAAGACACTCAACAGATGTTACCATATCTGTAATTCTTTGATCTGAGTTGTATTGCAAGAGTGATGGCTCATCCCACATGGACACAACTCAAATTACTGTCTTTCCTCTCGATGGACACTGATAACATGATGGCTGAAGAAGAGATCACTTGAGTGTGATTTGGTTTCAGTGTGACAGCCCCAGCATGGCAAAAATGGACCAAACTGCAATCCTCTACCCCTTCCAATGCTGGTCCTGGCTTCCCAACTTCAGGTCCCCTAATCCCTTTGGCCTAAAAATACTCGCACCTCTTGGAGCAGAATTGGATGTGACCACCAGCAGTAAAGGGAGCAAATTAGAAAAGATCTAAAGCAGTCCTCTTCCCCTTCCCACCCAACACCCAGGAGTCGGCGTGGGCAAGAGGCCAGGCTTGGCCTTTTGAAAGCCAGTATTTTTTCCCCTGCCATTGGCTCTTCCACCAGAGTTAGTGTCAACTCATTTCTAAAATGAGTGAACAATGAGAGTCAAACATCTTTTTTTTTCCTCCCGTGACTCTTGATTAGGAGAGCCTGCCTTTCAGATGGTGGGTTGTGGTGTTTGCCATCTTGCTTATTGGTGTGGCACCTCTTTCCCAGGACAAAGCCAAAAAGACATGACCCCAGAGCAGGAGGTTTAGGGGCTTTACCACAGAGCTGCAGTTGACCGATGTGCTGCTTCTGCTGCAGAAACTATTGACAGGATTGTGTCCACCTTTGTTTTCCTTTCAGAAGTGCCTAACTGCCAGTCATCCTACATGAGAGGGGGTTATTTCTCCAGCAGCCATGAAGGTAAGGAGCCTGCTTTTCTTTCCTCTCCTCTACTCTCTCCTCTCCTTTCTTCCTTCCTTTCTCTCTGTCTTTCTTTCTCCTACCTTCCTTCCTTCCTCTTTCTTTTCTTGACTAATACCCAAGCTAAAAATTGCTCAGTTTCCAGACTAAGATTTGAGATCATAGTTTAAACCTGGCTTAGCTCATGAATATGAGAGCTAATTGATTGTAATCTTCAATTATTTTGTACACAGGGTTTAAGGCATGCCCCTAAGCCCTGTGAGGGCTGCCATTTTCATTAGCAATGACCCCAACTTTTTAAGAGTATAGGACAATTTGGAGGAAAAACAAACACACCTTATTTCCACATTTCCAGAAATGGAGGTTATGTTTATATAACACTATCAGCTGAAACTGGAATTTAGGAGTTATGTCAGTGAGGGTGGTTTTTATATGTTTTATAGTTATGTCAGTGAGGGTCCAAGGATGTTTTAGAGTTTTAAAAATGTGTCTCTAGGTTTTTTACTTAGTTCGAGTGCTTGGGTGGGTAACTCTTCATTGTAATTATTATTATATGATAAATGGTTGCCATTTTTAACATGGGAGGGAAATTGAAGGTATTCTTCACCAACCTTGAGGGGGCTGGTGGGGAAGTGAGCTAGCAGCGGGTAGGGAGTATTGGGGATGGGAGTGGAGAGGTATGTTATGTACAAAATGCATTATTGAAGGACACAAATGTTTACTCATTGGATTTTTAAAAAATACCTCAAAGGAGAAACATGAGAACAGATATAAAGCAGTTTACCCACAAGCCTGCATTATCACATATCCTAACATTTATTTTTATGTGAAGATGATCGTTTTATATCAAGGGTGTATGCTGTCTGCTCAAGTTCTTGTGCCCTATCCCTTTGGGACCAACTTAATTCAGTAAGTCTCTGAGATCATCTCACTCTAATTAGGAGCAGGAGCAGTAGGCAAGGTTGAGCCTGTGACTTTGCCTTCATTAGTGCTGACCTACTAATTAGGGTGAAAGTAATTGGGAACAAATAAGATGCATAAGTGTTCCATAGCATATGGCTTCAAGGAAGTGGTCAGAATGGAGCTAGAATGTCAGTTTCTTGGAGGAGCTTGCTTTTTTCTTTTTTTTTTTTGAGACGGAGTCTCGCTCTGTTGCCCAGGCTGGAGTGCAGTGGCGTGATCTCCGCCCACTGCAAGCTCTGCCTCCCGGGTTCATGCCATTCTCCTGCCTCAGCCTCCCAAGTAGCTGGGACTACAGGCGCCCGCCTAAGTTTTTGTATTTTTAGTAGAGACGGGGTTTCACTGTGTTAGCCAGGATGGTCTCGATCTCCTGACCTCGTGTTCCACCCACCTCGGCCTCCCAAAGTGCTGGGATTACAGGCGTGAACTACCGCGCCCAGCCTAGTTTTCTTTAAAATATAAACTTTTGTAGCTTATTCTTAGCACAAGCAATAAATACTGATTACACAAAATTCAGAAAATACCAACAGGCAAAAAGATGAAAATTAAATCTCACTGCCCAGAGATAACCATTAACTTGCTACATAGTCTTTCAATCTTTGCTATGCATATGTAAATATAGGATTATATAGATCATATAGGACTCATTGTTTTATAGTCTTTTTAAACAATAGTCATTAACTCAAATTGAACACTTACTATGTTTCAGACACTGTTATGTGTTCTTTAGATGCATAAATTCAGTTGTTTAATTCTCATAGCAGCCCTATAGGATAGATATTTCTGGGTTTGGTTTTGTTTTGTTTTGTTTTGTCTTTTTGAGACGGAGTCTTGCTCTGTCGCCAGGCTGGAGTGCAGTGGTGCGATCTCAGCTCATTGTAACCTCTGCCTCCTGGGTTCAAGCAATTCTCCTGCCTCAGTCTCCCGAGTAGCTGGAATTACAGGCGCGTGCCACCACGCCCAGCTAATTTTTTGTATTTTTAGTAGAGACGGGGTTTCACCATGTTGGCCAGGTTGGTCTCAGTCTCTTGACCTCGTGATCCGCCCGCCTCGGCCTCCCAAGGGATAGATATTTCTATTTGCCCCATAGGGTAATGAAACCGAGACTCAGAGAGGAGAAAAGATGTGCCCAAGGGCACGTGGCTGTAAGAGTAGAGCCAGAACTCTAAGCCAAGCCCTGTGGCTCCAGAGCCCATACGCTTCATCTCCTTCCATACTCCACAGCCAATGTCATCTCTATAGCACCCAACATTACACTATGATTTCCTCATTAATGGCTGCACAGTACTACTCATTGCATGGGTATGCTTTTAGCTAATCACCTGTTGCTGAAAAGTGGGTACTTCCAGATTATTCTCAAATTCCGTGAACATTCATCTAGCTAAATGTTTTCTTGTTCTCTTGATTCTTGAAGCTAAGTAATTAGATGTGAATCAAAAGGAAGAAGGGATCCTTTTGTTGGGGGAGGATAATTGGTCTTTTAAGCTCCTGCATAAATGAATGACAGTAGCAAATCAATGGGCTCATTTGATGGAAAGGAGCCCTGGTAGGGACTGAGATCATGCTTGGGGGGCATGAAAGGCCTGGAGAGGTGGGCTCAGAGCTTAAAGTTACCCTTCTGAGCAGAGGCTAACTTGGGATGGTGGATTGAGGAGTTCCCTTCTAAACATTGAAATAGGCAAGTTTTTTTAGAACACCTTCCCCAGATGTATGTCTTCTTTTTCTCAAATGTATTTCTCCCTAAAGATTTAAAGCAGTGTGATTCCCAAAATCTGTGGCAACAGCTTCACCTGGGACTTTTTAGAAATGTACATTCTCAGGACCCATCCCAGGCCTACTGAATCAGAACCCCAGAGGTGGGGCCCAGCAGTCTGTGTTTTAACAAGTCTTGCAGGAGATTCTGATGCACCTTCAAGTTTGAAAACTACTGAGTAGTAACGGTTCTCAAGTTTGGTCAAACATTGGAATTACCTGAGGAGCTTCTAAAAATGTTGATTTCCAGGTTTCCTCCAGAGCAATTAAATCAGAAATTCTGCGATGGGACCCAGGCTTTAGTAGTTTCTAAAGCTCCCCAGGTGATTCCAGTGTGCATCCGAGGTTGAGAACCACTGGTCTCTGTCATTTTAAATGAAAGTCAAAAGAGCTGATACTCATGAAGCATTGGGTGGCTTTTATAAGTGATTAGTTCATAAGAGCGGTTTTTATGGGTAGCTGCTTCGCACTCACTTGGTTAGATGGGCGACCCAGTGTTGTTTCACTGGGTACCCTGTGATGTTCTGAGTGAGTGTCCAGCCCTGGAAAGGAAGGGCTGTCTCCCGGACACTGGCTGTGATGGGCACAGCTGCATGGGGCTCTTTGAGGTTCCTGAATGTTTCTACAGAAGCAGTTGATGTCTGCAGCAGGCAAACTAGGAGGGAGTGGGGGAAGAGAGGGAGGAAAACATTTTGCATAATTACAACACTTAGGAAAGAGCATGCTCTTAAGGGAAATATTTTTAGCAAGGCATTGGGTTGCTTACTACACACAGACTATCTGGTGCATTTGTGTGTGTTTTCCCTCCACCCTTTCCCATTCCTTTCCCTGACTTCACACACATCAAAGAAGTTAGTTTCAAAGAATCCAGCTTTTTTAATTGTTCTAAATTACCCTGACATGCTTTTCCTATCCTTATACAGGCTTGACCACAGGTGCCTGTGAAACAGTTAAGGAAAAAAGTGTTTCTGATTGGCATCTGTGATTGCTAAGATAGCCATCCTGCCTTAAGTGTTCACCTGGAGTCCTTGTATAATGCTTTGAGTCTTTTGTTTCTAGTTTGCCCCTCAAACAGGTCTTCCTTCCTGCCACCTTTATTTGAGTGATTAGATGATTGTGGCCACAACTGATATAACTGCTGGCTCAAATTCAACTGACTTAAATTTCACTTAAACCAATAGTATCTTCCAGATGGTGTAGAGGACCACATGTGGCGATGACTAGAAACCACAAGATACACCACAGTGATACTTCTTATAGGCAGACCTTCATCTGATTAGTTTTGAAAACCAAACTGAGAATTTCATCTAGATGTAGGTGGTTGTGTTTTTTTCTGCGTACTGTGAATGTATTTTTCTTACCTTAGAGGAGAAGAACTCTGAAAATAACATGGCAAGTTTGACAGTTATGTAAACTTTGAAGTAGTTCACTTGTAATGACTTTATAATAAGACCATCAAAACATCACCGGAATATCAAAACACATATAGAAGGTCGGGAAATATGTAGCTTCCTGGCAGGCAAGGCAAAATGTTTGAAGCACAGTGGATTATGAAAGTCTTGTTGGTAATACAGAGTATACCAGTTTGTCATAAAAGTCAGTTTAGTGCCAAATTGGAAAATAAATTTCTCAGGAGTCATTGAATCCCTGACTTAAAAGTTAACATTATATTCTTAAATATTTTTTAATGAAGACTATAAAACCTCTCATTTATTCAAATATGTATTTAGTACTTATGTGTAAGGTGCCATGAGGACACTAAGATACCAAGTTATGATCCTTATCCTCGAGTAATTTAGAATCTTTGGTGGAGGATATAAGATCAAGCTCTGACATTATTCAGTTAATTTCTTAATAGGACTTACCACAGTGTACAACGACTATGTTTATTTTTTTAACTACCATTTATTACACACTTATGTACCAGGAGCTCCTCTTGGCACTCTGGTATAAAGATAGAGAAATAGATCAGTTGAATGATACTAACTCAATTAAACTCTCATAACAACACCATAAGGTAGGAATTATTATCTGCTGCAATGAGGACACTGGAGCACAGAGATTAATTTATTCAAGATCGCACAGCTGACTGGAGTCCATTAGTACTATGCCACCTCTCGTTTCTTTTTCTCCTCTATTGTCTGTCTCCCCCAGTTGAGATGCAGGCTCCATGAGAACAAGGACCAAGTCTATATTCGCCTGGCTACCTACTCCCTTCTAGCACAATGCCTGGCATAAATACTTAGTGGATTAAATAATATATAAATGTCAATAAAATAGACTTCCTTTGATGTCGTTAAGCAACAGAGAACGAATGCTTAGGGCTGAGAAAACAAAAATGAATAATACAAACCTCAAAGCAGTCTCAGTTGTGCAGAGTTTCCTCAGTCCCAGGCCTCTTAAAAATGGTGCTGGTCCTGCCAAGAAGCTACTTGATCTGGGTTGACTGAAGAAACAAAGAATGGCAAAATTATATCTTGGCACCTTTACCTTTACTCATGGATTTTTCCTTCTTTTTCTTTTTCTTTTTTTTTTTTTTTGAGCCAGAGCCTCTCTCTGTTGCCCAGGCTGGAGTACAATAGCGTGATCTCCACCTACTGCAACCCCGCCTCCTGGATTCAAGCAGTTCTCCTGCCTCAGCTTCCCAGGTAGCTGGGATTACAGGCGCCCACCACTATGCCCAGCTAATTTTTTTGTATTTTTAGTAGAGACGGGGTTTCACCATGTTGGCCAGGCTGGTCTCGAACTCCTGACCTCAGATGATCCACCCACCTCGGCCTCCCAAAGTGCTGGGATTACAGGCTATTTGTCTTCAACAAATCGATCTAAAATCACTTATTGCCTTCTCCTTCATAAGCCACATAGCACTTGTTATTATGGTTATCCTCATTCAGAACCTTGAAGCTTTACAGGTGCAGTCACCTTTACAATTGCTCATGGAATTATAAATTGCTCACCACTGTGCCTGGCCTCGTGGATTTTTCAAGTCACAGTGAATCCTCCTCAGACTCTAATGGAAATCCTTCATTGCAGAGCCTTTTCACCTGCCTGCCCCCACTGCCTATCCAACACACACAGACCTGTAGTATGAGCCAGGTGAACTAACAGGAAAACGGAGCACAGGGAAGCACCGCTTATCAGACAGGAGCCCTGGTAAAGGAATATGCACGGAGACCTTACACCTTGAGACAGGCTGAACTACAAGGAGGGATGTGACCCCCATCAAAGTTATCTGTTCCCTGGCTTTGATTTGAACCACCAATCTTGACAAGGTGCCTAGCGACATGGTGGTTAGCACTGAACGTATATTAGGGGTTTGTGGATGAAGACTGTCAGGCCATCCTTCCTTCTTGAGCCCTTTAACTTTGTGCCTTCCCTTCTTTTATTTCCTCGCATGTGGTGTTGGGCCAGTTCCTCCTTGACCTCTGTTTTGTCATCTATACAATGAATTTGTTTCATTGCTAGAAAGTCTTTTCAGATCCTTTCCACTGTTTGGTAATAATACCTCCAATACTGCTTTCGAAATCCTCTACAGGCCCAAGTCTTTATTCATTTTGGCAACATTCTTTACCCTTCAAGCTCCTTTGTAATTGAATGAGGTATGTGAGTAGCTTGGATGAGTTTATAGAAAAGGTTGAAATTAATTTTAGCTAAAAGGAAAACGGCAGGTCTATGTACAGATCAACCAAATCCATCCAGCTAGGCCAACTGAAATAGAGATGTGTTTTCAGATGTAAAGGCTTAGTCAGAGCAACATTGATCCATGCAGACCTCAGAAGCACAATGTGAAGGAACGTACTGGTGACTCAGCACTTCCTGCAGTCTTAGCTGTAAAAGCAGGAATTGATGCTGCTCTGACTGAGGCGCAGGTGATTACATCAGAATTGGAATGCCTAAGCCCTCTTGAAGTCCCTGAAAATTCAGTCTGTCATAGATACAGCAGTAGGACTTAGGATCTGAAATGATAGGATCGCACTCTAGTCCTTAAATCCATAGTTTTAGTACAACACAGAATTTGTTAAGCAATGTAGTCTTTCTTTTTAAATTCTCTTTCAGGATTTTCATATGAAAAAGATCCCCGATTATACTTTGACGACACTTGTGTTGTGCCTGAGAGACTGGAAGGTAAGTAGCCCCATCCGAGGTTTGTTGCCAGGTAGAGGTTTGGAGGTGTCAGAACACCTCAGCCATGACTCTCTTCCCAAGTCCAGTGATTAAATCAGCATGAACAACTACTTTTTGTCCCAACCACTTGAGAAACTTAGGACTAAGCTATTGTGTGATGTGTCCTTGTCCCAAACAGGCAAAGTCAAACAGGAGCCTACCATGTATCGAGAGGGGCCCCCTTACCAGAGACGAGGTTCCCTTCAGCTATGGCAGTTCCTGGTCACCCTTCTTGATGACCCAGCCAATGCTCACTTCATTGCCTGGACAGGCCGAGGCATGGAGTTCAAGCTGATAGAACCGGAAGAGGTATGCACTGGATGCTGGACTCAGATGGGTTTTGATTTGTTGTTGTTGATGATGATGTTTTTTGTTTAGATTTCCATTGAGGCTTTTTGTGTCAAGTCTGCTCTTCCTTCTCATTCATATTCTGGCCTGGCCAGTGGGCTTGGCTGTATCCCTCCTATTAATGGGACAGTTTCTAATACATGGACAGGCAGAGTTCTCCACTGTAGAATACATTAAAAGTATTTGTAACACTTCTGCAAAATCTAGGGAGCAGGATCATGAAGACTTACATTCAAATAGGATATGCTCTCCCTCTTGGAAAGTCTTTTTCAGGTGTTGTTTCAATGATACAGACTTGTTTTGGTCTTAGCCTGTGTAGGCCATAGTCTATCTCTGAGGCTACATGAACATACTGTATGACATTTTGACAATATATTACAGGATACAACTACCCACTGTGTATTTCAAATGGCTATAGCCTGGAGAAATAAAATTATCAGAGGTGGCTCAATCTTAATGAGCTTAGATTTTTTTTTTTTAAAGGTGTGTTATGGCCGGGTGCAGTGCCTCACACCTGTAATCCCAACATTTTGGGAGGCTGAAGCAGGTGTATTGCTTGAGCCCAGGATTTTGAGACCAGCGTGGGTGATATGGCAAAACCTTATCTCTACAAAAAATAATAAAAAATTAGCTAGGCATGGTGGTGTGTGCCTATATAGTCCCAACTACTTGGGAGACTGAGGCAGGGAGGATCGATTGAGCCTGGGTGATGGAGCAAGACCCTGTGTCCAAAAAAATAAAATAAAAGTGTGTTATGTAACATCACAATAGAGTAGTTGAGAGATGATACAAACCTCAGTTATTTTAATAGGAAAAAAACATTGTTACTGTTTTTGTCCCCAGAACAGAAATACACTGTTGACAGAACCAGTACCATTCCTTCAGTGGAGAAGACACACCCTAGAATCCCTTTCCTGAATATCACATAACAAAGTAAATTAAATCAGGCTCTCAGTATAGCATATTCTAAAGGGGTTGATTTTTAATTTCTGTTTGATTTAGAATCTAGAGAGATTATAAATGGAACAGAAATAACTGCCCAAAAAAACTGACATATGCTTCTTTTAGTAGCATGTTCTTAGGCATATAAATTAAACCAGCAGATCAAAAGGCATCTTTGGGTTGGGTATAATTAAATTGGGAACAACACTCTTAGACACTCTTAGAAAGCATTTGAACGAGAATTGCTGTTTTCAGTGTTCAGTTAACTCTAGGGCTCGCTTTAGCACACCAAAGAAATACGCTGGCATGGGGTTAACAGGAGGAGGTAGCAACCGGGGACTTGGTTTGGAAGAAGAAAGTGGTCTAAAGATTCAAATGGGAAAAGGAGGAGAATGTATGGATTGGAAATTTACGAAGAATCCTGATTGATAGGAGAAGAAGGCAGACTTCATTCAAGGCAATTAGAAAACAAGATATGCATATGTGTTCCCTGTTTTATATTCACTCACGAGAATAGAAATGTGTCAGCATCTCTAGATGGACTAATTAAACAGCTTCTATTCGGTTCAGTCTACCTTCAGAGCTGGAGTTGAGTGCCACTGTGTTAGTTTAGTGCCTACGTGTTTTTTTCTGGCTATGTAGAAATAGAGCCATGGTTTAGGCTGCTAGCATCCCTACAGAGCCATCCACCCCACGCGGACCCATGCCTGTCCTCACTGCTTTCTGAATAACGTGGCCTGGTTTATGTGAAGTTTGAGAAAAGCATGTCACCTAGGTTCACTGAGGCTTTCTGAAAGTAGTTCTGTCATGCGGGCAGCCCTTATTGATTTATCTTGTTTCACAAACAGGAGCTTTTATTATTTTATTGCCACTGCCTCGGGCCTAAGCACAGGCCGTCCAGCTGCAGGTAAACCTGGTTATGATCCTTCGTAAAGCTGTTATTGAATCTTCTGCACTCCTACCAGTGGCATAGAGAATGATGAACAGATGGCAAAGGGCCCCTGCTTTCTTACTTAATAAAGAAACTAATATTAATACAGAATGCTCATAAATGCCAGGCAGCCAAGTCATGTGAGAAGCCTGTGGTGTCCTTGAGCCTCCCTCGGTTGACCGGGCAGCTTTGTTTCTTCAGGAAATGGTGCTTTCCACCCCACCTTGAAGTCCCCAAGCTTTCCCTAAGCTCCAAAAATGTTCCATTCTCTTCACCCAGGATCAGTTGGGTGCCACATGTGCACGTTAGCCTCAGGACAGGTGACATTTGCTGAGCTCCCCCCGCCCCTCCTTGTATACCTGTAAGGGCCCTGTTCTTGTTAATGTCAGGAAGATACCAGCTTCTGGAAAAAGCTGTAAGAAGTCGTCATGGGGGAGCTTGAAGGGTGAAGCGGAGGAGGAAGCTGTTGGGGACGTAATTGTAGGCAGCTGTGTGGCTGAGTAGTGCACTCTGGGTAATTATCCATAATATCCATTACACTGTGCATGGAAATTGTGGTTTTAGAACTGCGTTTTGGCAGGCCCCCTAATCAAATGTCTTTTGATAGTCATCCAGCTTAGCACCCTCTCAATTATGACTGACTCGGCTTTAATCTGGAGCCATTTTAACTGTGAATCTGCATTAATGAATATTTTGGGGGGTAGGGTTGTTTGTTGAACATGTGGCAGATAACTGCTGCTGGGAGGTTTGAAGGGATGGGCTGCTAGAAAGAGCCACTCCCTGGGCTGTGGCTGCTCTCTCTTTAAAGGGGAGGAGGAATAGGTAGATCCGTTAACTCCTTCAGCCTCAGTCCTCAAGATACGTGCTACCAAAGTAACTAATGAGAGAGAAGAAAGATCTGATGACAAGCTATTGCCTGCCTCCCCAGTCCCAGAAGAGGGGCAGCCCTAATTCCCAGCTGCTCTGGAGCTGAGCCGCCTCATGCATTACTGTAGAAGGAACAGCCGTGGTGAGGGCTACAGAATCACAGGGCTCTGGCCCGAGAGGATGAGTCAGTAACTATGGCTACCAGAGCTGCTTTGAAATCTGTGCATATACCAAACCTTTCTCCAGTAAGCAATTGCATATGCAAGTGACAGCTGAGAGGTGGCCGCTGAAGTTGAAGAATATTCAAGGATTGTTTTCCACCCCTTAACATAGTAAAATGATGAGGCTGGGCTTCTTTGAAATTTCCCTATGTCACTTGTGGCAGACAGCAGTTAAAGATTAGTTTTATAAAGCATCATTTCTTTGAACAGGGTACAATGATGTATATTATTAGGTTAGCAGATTTCTCTTCTTACCATTATTTCTATTGGTTTTAAATGTTTATCTTCTCCAACCAGGATGTAATTTTTGGTTAATTTTGCCTTTTGAGCTGTTTCAAAGGTAGAGTTGAGTGAGTACCATATGGAGAAAAGAGGAGACCCAGGACATCGTGTCTGCTGTGGGAACATGAAGCAGTTGAACGGAAATTGGACTTTCACAGGGTTTCTTGCAAGGCAGAGTAGAATCATTGCTATTACTGTAATTAAGAGAGATGCATTCTTATCAGATCATTTTTGGTTTTTATTAAAGATCATTTTAGAATCCTGAATTTAGAAGATGTTGCTTTCATTCTGCCTAGATATTTTAAGGAAAAGGTTTATGTGAAATGTTGTTTTCTCTCTGCTTCCTACTCCGTGTTTAACATTTGACTTTTAAAATATCGAAGGGGCCGGGTGCAGTGGCTCATGCCTATAATCCCAGGACTTTGGGAGGCCAAGGCAGGTGGGTCACTTGAGGTCAGGAGTTTGTGACCAGCCTGGCCAACGTGGTGAAACCCCGTCTCCATTAAAAATATAAAAATTAGCTGGGCATGATGATGGACACCTGTAATCCCAGCTGCTCGGGAGGCTGAGGCAAGAGAATCGCTTGAGCCTGGGAGGCAGAGGTTGCAGTGAGCCATGATCGTGCCACTGCACTCCAGCCTGGGTGATAGAGTGAGACTCCATCTCAGAAAATAAAAATAAAATAATCAAAGGAATATAGTGTTTTTTTTTTTTTTTAAGTTTCCAAAACCGACCTAAATGCTCAAAATATGACCCCTGACCCCTGGTTTGCATACATTTGAAAACCTCTGAGTAAAACTCACATTTCCGGGGTTATTCTACTACGTTGACAGTCATTCTCATAAGTGGGGTTTTGGAAGCTGATATACTTGAGAACAGAAATTGCTTGGCTGCCGTGATAATTGGGTAAACTCTACTAGGAAGTTTTCCTGCTATAAGGCTTCTTTGCCCAGAGCTCCAATTATATTGCCCTATCAGTGCACCTCAGGTGGACTGGGTTGGATATAATGCATTTCAGAACTGTTCGGAAAGCCCTGTTAATTTTTCATTAAGTGGATAATGGTGCTACATGCTTTCATGTCCATTCTGCAAGTCTGCTGGGAGCGTGGGATTGGATGGCAGCAGGCTGAAATGATCTGATTCCCCCTTAGTCCATGAGCTGCAATAAGTAAACATCTCCCAGCCCCCCTCCAATCTTATTAGAATTGAACTTTTGCTCTGCTGGCCCATTAGCAACTCACTAGTGTGTTTCTAATGTTTCAGGAATGACCATTCTAATTATTCCTTATTGACTGCTACAGAAACCATAGCACTTAATGGCAACATGTTAATGGTTTATGGGTATTGGTCAATAATTCATACGTGGAGAAACAGTAGAGGGCCTGCATCCTCTGGGATGTTAGCCAAGCCCTCTGCAATCTTAAAGTGCTAGGATTCTTCCATCTCTAGGTCTCACCTCCTAGTAGTTGTCACTGAATCATCGCCTTTGTTGAATGTTTGGTCTTAAGGGAGTTAAATGCCTTCCCTTCCAGGTCAGAGTAGCAGATCATTGACCAAAGCAGTCAGGTTACAGAACTGGCTCTGCTGGGATTGGGAGAGAACATGGGGCCCAGGGAATGCGTTTCCATTGCTCTTCACTTTCCTGTCTCTTCAGGTTGCTCGGCGCTGGGGCATCCAGAAGAACCGGCCAGCCATGAACTATGACAAGCTGAGCCGCTCTCTCCGCTATTACTATGAAAAGGGCATCATGCAGAAGGTGAGCCATTATACGAGACCCTTTGCCCACTCTGGTCTCTTTTAAGGAAAAAGTTCTGGGCTTCTGTAGTGAGACTGGTGATCGTCACTACGAGAAAATGTTAGCCCCCTAAGTGATTCCGTGGTAGGAAACAATCTTGAGAAGACAAACTTGAGACAAGAATCAAGTGAGATATAGAGTACATTTGATGCTGTTGGTTATGTGGGAACTAGAAGTTGCATGTAGAACACAAAATAGAAAAATAGGCTTCTGTGCTTTCCCAAAACTGCCTCTATATATAGAAATTTCCAGAAACTTAGGCCAACTGTTGTATCCAAAAAGGACTACAGGGAATCAGCTTGAAGGTCTCTACTTCAACAGCTTGATTGAAGTCTTTAGTTGTTAAAACACCTAGACCTCCAAATCTGTTAGTTTGATATGCTCAGAAGTGTTAGAGGAATAAGAACATCAGATTTTTCTTTCAGACTTACAGAAACTGGAACTCAAGTTAAAAACCCAACGTTTGTAGAATGGCAGCAGAGTCACCTGGTAGCAGGTTGCTCTTTGTGGAATAGAGGATGAAGCATATTTTGAGGAAATTAGTACAAAATTCTTAGTGGGATAGGTAGCGAGGGGCCACAGTCTTAACATCCCATGGATAAGTAGAAGATGGGAATGGTAAGTCTTTCTTAGCTACCAAATTTGTAATGTACTGTTGCCCAGATACTAGCATTTACACATTGAGCCAGTCTACCTGGCAGTAGCCAATAAGATGAACGTGGCAGAAGCATATGGGCAAAACTGCTGAGAACTTGTCTACAAGAAGCCAGATTCATCTTCTCATAGGCAGGTGGTAATGTGACCCCATATTCTCCTCGCCACCTTAAAAAATACTCAACAGCTCGTTGTGATTTCCTGAATAAACTCTAGACTTGTCAGTGCTTCATACAGGCTCTGAGGCTATTCCCAGTCTGGTCACCACCTAACTCTCGTTCCTTCACTCAAACTTGGCGGTTTTCACTAGCATAGCCACCTTTTAATTTGATGTAGTATTTGTTTGCCAAAGAATACATGTTACATGCATGTACATTATCAAGCATACCATAAAATGGAAAACACCTATTAAACTGCCATCCTACTTAAGACCTAGAACATTCCTAATGCTCTCAGTACTTGGCCAGCCCTCCTTGTTTTCTGTCACCTTTCCATTTCAGATTGGGTTAGGTGGTCCCCTTTGCTGCTTTTGATGGCACCAGTACTTGTTCCTACCACTGCTCTTCTCACGGTGTCTTAACTCCTTTCTTATTGCTACCCCCCACTAGAGTATATAAGCTCCTTTGGGTTAGGAATTGAGGTTTAACTTCAGTGCTTGATACAGAGTTAAATGCTGTAGGATAGGTGGTCCCCTACCCTACCTCTCCTTTTTTTAAAGTATACGGTCCAGTGGTTTCACAGAGCTGTACAACCATTACCACAATCAATTTTAGAACATTTTATCACCCCAAAAAGAAACACCATACCCATCAGCAGCCACTTCCCATTGTCCCCTATCCTCCTTAGAGTTGATATCATCAGGCCAAATCCTAAGTTCAGGTGGGAGAGCCATTATTCCTTTGCTGTTCCCAACTCCACATCCAACATGGGGAGATGCAACCCAGGACACAGTAACTTGAACCAATGGAAATGAGCTGTCCTTATGACTAGCTTCTGTGTTTTCTAAGGGAGTAGAAGAGAACTTTATTTCTGAGAATAAGTAGGCAAAGAGTACAGGAAAGCCCAAGAATGAGGCTTCATGGGCTCAGATCCTAACACTTCAATTTGTTAGCCGTATGATTTGAGGAAAGTCACCTAATCTCCCAAAGCCTCTATTTCTAATAAAAATGTAGATAATAATTCTTGCTTTAATCCCACAGGGTAATATATTTGAAAATATTTCGGAAATAATAATGTACCATCCAATGTAAGGAAGGGGTTATTATTTTATTTGTTACATGACTCACGAGTAAATGAGAGCTCATTAAAAGGTGAATGATAGCCCGTCAGTGTGTAGAGAGACTTAGAAAAGCTGTAGTCCCATACCTTCCATTTTTGAAGGGAAAATTGAGGTTCACAGAGGTTGACTCATTAGTGACTAAACCAGGACTGGAAGCCGTGCAGCTCCCAGCTTGTGATCTAGGATATTTCCACTGTGCTCTCTTGCCTCCCTCTTCCACACAAATGAATTTTTGGGGTTGGGCTTTAAGGTAAAACCAGCATACAACACTAACTAGAGATGGTTGATTGATAGAGATTTGGAAACACAGCCATACTTGTTCAATTAAAAAAAGATTTTAGAATCGCAGCAGAATGACTGAAGGGCAGGATTAAACTCAACAGTTTGCATTTTTAAATCTAAAATGTTTATCTTATCAGTAATGTTGGCTGCCTTCCCTTGCCCCTCTGTGTCTCCAGACAGAAGCCGATTATTGGGTTTGATTTTTGGTATTAGGTGCCTCTTGTACTGTTGCTAAACAACCAGCAGAGAGAAGGTGATCCCATTGACGCAGATGGCTCATCAGCCACATACCATGAGGTCCTTGAATAACCAAGACCTTCTGGTTCTAATATTATAATGCAGAAAACCCATAGAAAGGTGGTTAGCAGTTCCCTCAGTGTAGCAGAGCCATGCGGTGACTCATTTAAAGCTGCAGGTAAGCCAAAAGCAATCCTTTCCGGCTTTGGAACATACTTAAGGCTTCTGTGCAGGCTCGCTCTCATCAGATTTCTAACCTTTCTAAATAACAAGGCCATATTCTGAAGACTGTAAACTCTGGAGGTAACCAAAAATGTGGTCAGGCTTCTGCCTTGCACCTGTCAGTCCTTAAACCTTTTTGGAACACCAAACTCCAGGCTCAGCATAACCATGCTTTCAAAGCTGTCACTGGAAGACAGAAAATGAAGATTTTCTTTTAGGAGGCCATCTAGTGTGAATTCGAAATTCAGATATCTTCTTTTTTAACTGCTGTAGTGTCAGTAAAACACTTGGCAGATAATAGGTTCCCAGGATTTCTCAAAATAAGTCTGAGTGATTGGGGTAATCGGCTGCTCCTTTGGTCCCTGGCTTTGTGACTTAGGAATACCTCGTTCTTGTCCCCTGATCCCATGCCCTGTTCCAACTGGGCCCTGTAAGGTGTGTGTTCTCCCGCAGGTGGCTGGAGAGCGATACGTCTACAAATTTGTCTGTGACCCAGATGCCCTCTTCTCCATGGCTTTCCCGGATAACCAGCGTCCGTTCCTGAAGGCAGAGTCCGAGTGTCACCTCAGCGAGGAGGACACCCTGCCACTGACCCACTTTGAAGACAGCCCCGCTTACCTCCTGGACATGGACCGCTGCAGCAGCCTCCCCTATGCCGAAGGCTTTGCTTACTAAGTTTCTGAGTGGCGGAGTGGCCAAACCTTAGAGCTAGCAGTTCCCATTCAGGCAAACAAGGGCAGTGGTTTTGTTTGTGTTTCTGGCTGTTCCTAAAGCTTGCCCTTTGAGTATTATCTGGAGAACCCAAGCCGTCTCTGGACTGGCACCCTTAAAGACAGATACATTGGCTGGGGAGTGGGAACAGGGAGGGGCAGAAAACCACCAAAAGGCCGGTGCCTCAACTCTTGATTCTGATGAGGTTTCTGGGAAGAGATCAAAATGGAGTCTCCTTACCATGGACAATATATGCAAAGCAATATCTTGTTCAGGTTAGTACCCGCAAAACGGGACATAGTATGTGACAATCCGCATCGATCATGGACTACTAAATGCCTTTACATAGAAGGGCTCTGATTTGCACAATTTGTTGAAAAATCACAAACCCATAGAAAAGTAAGTAGGCTAAGTTGGGGAGGCTCAAACCATTAAGGGTTAAAAATATATATTAAACATTGGAAAGCTCTTCTAGCTGAATCTGAAATATTACCCCTTGTCTAGAAAAAGGGGGGCAGTCAGAACAGCTGTTCCCCACTCCGTGGTTCTCAAAATCATAAACCATGGCTACTCTTGGGAACCACCCGGCCATGTGGTCGCCAAATAGAGCAAGCACCCTTTCTCTTCCCAATCACATGCCTGAGTGTGGATGACTTTTATTTTAGGAGAAGGGCGATTAACACTTTTGACAGTATTTTGTTTTGCCCTGATTTGGGGGATTGTTTTGTTTTGGTGGTTGTTTTGGAAAAACAGTTTATAAACTGATTTTTGTAGTTTTGGTATTTAAAGCAAAAAAACGAAAAACAAAAAACAAAAACAAACCTTTTGGTAACTGTGCACTGTGTCCTTTAGCCAGGGCCGTGCCAACTTATGAAGACACTGCAGCTTGAGAGGGGCTTTGCTGAGGCTTCCCCTTGGCCATGTGAAAGCCCACCTTGTTGCCTGCTTTGTGCTTTCTGCACCAGACAACCTGATGGAACATTTGCACCTGAGTTGTACATTTTTGAAGTGTACAGGGCAGCCTGGACACAAGCTTAGATTCTCTGTGTATAGTTCCCCGTGTTCGCTAACATGCCCTCTCTGGAAAGCATATGTATATAACATGTGTCATGTCCTTTGGAAACCTGGTCACCTGGTGAGAACCCTTGGGATTCTTCCCTGGGCATGACTGATGACAATTTCCATTTCATCAGTTTGTTTTGTTTTCCTTTTTCTTTAAATCTTGGACTTTAAACCCTACCTGTATGATTCAGTAGGGTTTGAGACTTAACGTGTGATACTGACAGGTAAGCAACAGTGCTAGCATTCTAGATTCCTGCCTTTTTTAAAAAAGAAATTATTCTCATTGCTGTATTATATTGGAAAAGTTTTAAACAACCAAGCTAAAGCTATGTGAAAGTTGAGCTCAAAGTAGAGGAAAAGTTACTGGTGGTACCTTGCTGCCTGCTCTGCTGGTAGAATTACACTTAGCACATTAAGAATGACTACACTGTTCCTCGTATGTGAAGGAGGCAGCGCTGACTCCGTGAGTGTGAGACACATGCTTTGAACTACTTTTCTATTCATGGAGCACTCCATAGTCTCAAACTGTCCCCCTTATGACCGACAGCACATTTGTGAAGAGGTTCACAGGGATAAGGGGTGCACTTTATAGCTATGGAAACATGAGATTATCCTCTGTTGGAAGCTAATTAGCCCACAAAGGTGGTAAACCTGTAGATTGGGCCTTAATTAGCATTGTACTCTAATCAAAGGACTCTTTCTAAACCATATTTATAGCTTTCTTAACCTACACATAGTCTATACATAGATGCATATTTTACCCCCAGCTGGCTAGAGATTTATTTGTTGTAAATGCTGTATAGATTTGGTTTTCCTTTCTTTACTTACCCTGGTTTGGATTTTTTTTTGAATGGATTTATGCTGTCTTAGGAATATGATGATAATCCTCTGTAGCTTGAGCTACCCCTCCTCTGCTGTAACTTACGTGGCCTGTGCTGTCACCAGGCATAGGACAGCGGCATCACCGTTGCATTCCCATTGGACTCATGCACCTCCCGGATGGTTTTTGTTTTCTTCGGGGGTTCTTTGGGGTTTGTTTGTTTGCTTCTTTTCCAGAGTGTGGAAAGTCTACAGTGCAGAAAGGCTTTAACCTGCCAGTTGATTTGAAATACTTTCCCCTGCGCAGGGCTGTATGCATCCTGCCAAGCTGCGTTATATTCTGTACTGTGTACAATAAAGAAGTTTGCTTTTCGTTTACCAAGCACCCGAACCTGCCTCTTTCTTGCCCTCATTGGTCTAATTTTAAAGCAGGCAAAAGCCCCCTGGCTTTCTCTCTGCCCCCACCCTAGCCCTCTCAACAATTTAGCCTTACCAATGGACAGTGGCATTGAAGGTAGTTTGGGGAACTCTGTTACCTGGAAATAGACGTGCACAGCTCCTCTTAAACTCCAGCTAAAAATTTAATCCAAAAAGGTAGAAAGTCGAGAGATCCTCTTCCCAGCCAATGGTGAGCTGAGATCACCTCATCCCCTTGAGCCCACCAAGCCACCAGTTCTTAGTAACTCTTTTTTTATTTCAAAGTGTAGCCCATGTTTGGCTTTGGGTTGTGTGAAAAGATTACAAAGCAGTCTAGGACTTTCGAGTCCCAGAATATTCTCAGCCCCTTATGTGGATACTTTGAAAACCAATAAGAATGTAAGACCATTCATTTTCTAATTTTTCCCCAATAAGTTTTGCTCTTGACAAGTGAAAAATCAATTAATGGTTGATTGATAAATAATGAAAAAAGCTCAGGAAGGTTTTGTCCACTATGTTTTTTTCTGGCCGTGCAGCAGTAAAAACCTTTCCTCCAAGTTTGTCTCTTTCTCGTGAATATATATCACTCGGGAAATATGTGGAAGGAAATAAAGTTCGCTGGGTTGTATTGCAGTATTATTATCGCTTTTAGTGTTCTTATTTCACCCTTTTTCTGCACCCCTAATTTGGCCTTTTCAAGACTCCTATTACAGTGGAGAAATAAAGTAGAGCCTTTTTTCAAGCCTAGAACAGAAGGCTTTCTGTCGGTTTATCTGCTATCTTTCTTTACTGTTTTACAAGCCTCTAAGCGTAGAAACATCGAGACCGAATCGGTGCACCGCCGCTTGAATTGGAGCTTGTGAGGAATGAATGTCTGCCACATAAACCCCATTAGTTTCGACAGATTAAGAAAAGATGCTTGGGGAGAAGGGGCGGGGTGCGCAGGAAAAAGCCGTCTCTGCCTCTCAGCTTCACCATGATAAGGCTTTAACAATCCGCTCCCCATTATTCACGGGCTCGTTATCCAGCCTGGGCCCAGACCCAGATCGTTAACCTAACACAGGAGGTCACCAAACACTGCCGCCCTTCTAGTATTGGGCGCTAGGATAAGGAAGCCCAGAAAATGGGAAGTTTACTCTTCATCAGGGTCCCTTTCATGAGCCAAGCCAGGGGAACAATGCGTATTCAGTTGTTAGATGACAAAGAGGTAGTGTGAGCGCAGAAGAATGTGGTTTTGAGAGCCAGAGTATGTGCAGAATCTAAATTCTAATGCAGCTGGGACAAATGTAAACTAATGTGGAAGAAAAACACTAATGTACCCAGACGGTTGGAAACTTGGAGAGACAGTTCATTGCCCAGCGGTGCAGGTGGCTGCTGCTCAATGTGTGGCCTCTGAAACACAAGCGAAAGGAAAAAAGTCCAGAAGACCATCAGTTTAATACAAATGCATAGTGTAAGTATTGTTTAGTACAAATACATAGTGTAAGTATTCTATTCAACATAAGTGTATTGTACTTAAAATAGGGGGAGGGTGTGAGGGTGGTACCAGGCGAGCGGCTATGTCCTTTTGATCCCAGCAAGTACACTGGTGTCCCATTCAGAAGGGGCCCTTTGAATGACCAGCCTTAGCTCCTCCAACTTTAAGAGCTGGCTGTACACCCAAGCCTGGGTTTGTTGACCTTGGCAGTGAACCTCAGATAACCTTTGGGTAGCGCTTTACAGAGCACTTTTTCATCTCCATTATCTTTTTGGCAGGCTTTCTTAAACAGTAATACTGTTGAAATTGAGTCTGAAAATACCATGGCTGTTAGCCTCCAAAATTAATTTCTTTTTTGGAATTTTCACAGTGGCTACTGTGGAAAGAGGACTACTCCCTTGGAGGCTAGACATTTGGGTTCTGGCCCCAGGTCAGTGGTTGACTGGGTTTAACTAGATGGTCTCAGGGGGCCATCTGGCCTAACCTCCTAGGTTCATTGAGGGCACTGATGAAGTACTACTCCCCGATCTCATAGGCAGTAAGGGAGAAAGAAAGGAGTTTCCTAGGGAAGTCAAGGGGTGTGTGTGCGTGTGTAGGAGAGTTAACAGTTAAAAACATCATTCTCAAGTCACCATTTTTAAGCAAGCTCTGAAGACGGCTCAGTTCCACCATTAAGGGCACGTTTCTTCTTTTTCAATCATCCACTGAGCACCTGCTAGGTGCCAGGCACTGCTAGATGCTAAAAATAAATGATTTAGATGGCATTTTCAAGCTAAAGCCCTGTTCGTGGTATAGTAATTGTGTGACAACCTCTTACATGTTTAAATGCTACACTTTCCAGGTCATGCTTAAACACTACCGACACCATCTTATCCAGACTATGTTGACCAGAAGCTGGGGAGGCTGAGGCATTTATCCTCCAACTCCTGCCCCTATTGGTTGAAGGTTATCCCCAGAGATGTTAACTCTTCAATATATATCCTATCAGGAAGAGAAGAGAGTAGACGCAGATAATCAGTGTGCTAGGAACTGTTTTCAGATGCAGTTAGCTCAGGGGGTTGAGGGCACATGGAGCTGGCATCAGTGATGTCTGTAACACCTACCTTTAACAATTAGCCAGACTCTCCTGGATGACCTGTTTCCTGGAGTGAAACAAGGGTGAGTCTGTGCTTTCATCATTGAGTTATCATGTACCAATCATCGATGATGTGTAAGACACTGTAATAGACGCTTTGCAGGTGGAGATAAGGTAGTCACAATGAAGCCCACCCTCTCCTTCAGCACCCAACAATCCAGTGGGGGAAACATTTCTCCAGGTGAAACTAGAATGCAAGGTGTAACATACTGAGTATTACTCATCCGATAAATAGTGCATAGTCTATGCCAGGTACAGCTCTAGGATTAGTGGAGGGAAATAAATCTCTGCTCTCAAGGATCTTACATCTGGGCAAGGGAGGAAAAAAAAAAACAAATGATAGAATTTGTTGGGTATTAAGTACTATGGGTCAGGGAAGGGAAATGGTGAGTAGTGGGAGTGGAGGGTTGCAATTTTAAGTAGGGAGGTCAGGGAAGGTCTCAGTTGAGCCAAGACCCAAAAAAGTAGCTGCCAGATGGATATCGGAAGGAAAAGCCTTCCCTGCAGGGGGAAGAGCAAGTGCAAGACCCTGAAGCTTTGAACATGCTTGGAATATTTATGGAATAACAAGGACTGTGAAACTGGATCCAGGAGTCAGACGGAACATGGTTAAAAGAAAAGTAACAGGTTGTATCATCTGGGGCCGTGTAGGCTTTTTAAGGACTCTGGCGTTTACTCTGTTTATGTTTAGCTGTTAGAGTTTTTTGAGCTAAGAAGTGACATCATCTGATGTGTATTTTGAAAGATCACTCTGACTGCTAAGTTGAATATAGACTGTGGGGAACAAGGAAGGAAGGAAGAAGACCAAGTTGTAGGAGGCTGCAGTAATCCAGGTGGGGTGAGATGGTGGCATGGGCCAGGGCATAAGGAAAGCATATATGAATATATTTGTAAGATAGAGCCAATAGGCTTTGGACTTGTAAGATGAGAAACGAAAGAGAAGTCAATTATGGCTCCAAGGTGTGTGGCCTGAGCCCAAGGAAGGTTGATGTTGCCATTTACCAAGAGGGAGAAGACTGAGAAGGAACAATTTGGGGACAGGTGGGAGAAGAACAGGCATTCTTTAGGGGGCATATTAACTTTCAGATGCCTTTGAGAAATCCAGATGGGAACACATTGGGTTATACGAGTCCGGAGTTCAGGGGAGAGATCCAGGCTGGAGATAGCAATTAGGAGTTGTCAGTGTGCAAGAGAGTATCTAAAGCTAAAACTGGATGAAATCACTAAGGGAGTAAGTATAAATAGAAGAAAAGTTCCAAGGACTGAGCCCTTGGACACTCCAAGATTAAGAGGCTGGAGAGACAAAGAAGAACCTGCAAAGGAGGCTGAAAAAGAGTGGCCAGTGAAATAGGGGAAAACCGGGAGGGTGTCTCCAGGAGGAAGGAGAGAGCGACAATGGCCAGCGCTTCTGATGTGACCAGTACGGTGAGGACTGTGGCTGGATTAGCAATGTGGAAGCCATGTATGACTTGTGATGCCATTTCCAGAGTGGCAGAAGCAATGGAACTGATTAGTACTACTAGAATCCAAAGGAGGTTTGAATGTACCCTCAGTTGGGGACAGGGATCAGAGAAGTTTCCATGGATTTCAAAATCCTGGATTTGAGTTCAGCTCAGCCTCTCTCACTAGCCCTTCTACTCTCAGACCTTCAAAGGCTGAAAAAGGCCTAGGAACCCTGCCAGGTAGCCAGACTGGAAGATACACGGTGGGAAAGAGTATCTGAGGATAAACGAAGAAGGATCAAGATCCTGTTATCACTACCTTTCCCATCCCCTTGGGGCTCTATTTATTCTCATTTTGTGCTCTTAAAATAAATTTCTATTTTTGAAATGTTAAGTGTTTTTAAATAACTTTTTTTCATATTACACAATTAGCATATGTTCTTTGTAGAAAACCAGAAAAAAATCATAGCCCAAATTAAAAACTATTCTGAAAACTCAACCTAGAGATCACAGTTAACACTTTACATCTTCCCAGATGGCTTTTCTCTATACTGTATTTTAAATATTAAAAATGGTCATGCTATACACTTTACAAAGTCTTTAAACTTGTTTTAAGCATTGTATTTTGAACATCTTTCCATTTCAAGAAAAATTCTTTTACACCATTTTTAATGACAGCATGCCATTCCATAGTACATATGTAACATCATATATTTAAGCAGTCCCCTTTGCTGGAGATAAAGGGACCACAAATATGATATGTCCATGCCTACCAAACCAAGTAGTCTACACTCCCTGCAGCCCAAAATCAAACAAATGACAAATAATAATTTGGGTCTTTTCTATTGTTTTAATTAGTAACCAACTCCTATTAATTTTACCTTCTAAATATCTCTAAAATCCATCTCCATCATCAGTACCATAAATCTCCCAATATCTCTCACCTGGACTGTTGCAGTCACCACCTAACAGGTCTCACCACACCTACTCTTGCCCCATCCCCGCCCTTTCTGCATGATGTAGTCAGAGTGATTTGTTTTTAAGCACAAGTTATTCCCCTACTTGAGACTTTCCAGTGATACCCACTGGAGTGGCTAAAATAAAAAAGACCAGCAACACCAAATGTTCGCAAGTATACAATGCAGGCAGGAGTGTTAAATGGTACAACCAACTCTGGAAAACTATTTGGCAGTTTATTACAAAGGTAAACATACATCTACTCTATGATCCAGCAATTCCAATTCTAAGTATTTGCCAAAAAGAGATATAAGCATGTATTACAAAAAGACGTATGCAAGAACATTTATAGAAGCTTTATTTACAACAGCCACTCAAAACAACCCAAATGCCCATCAACCGGAAAACAAATAAACAAGTCATGGTATCCATACAACAGAATACTACTCAGCAATAAAAGAAAATGAACTACAGATACACACAGCAGTATGGATGAATCTCAAAAACATTATGTTAAACTAAATAATAACACAAAAGAATACATACTGTGTGATTCTATAATGTATGAAATTCTAGAATAGCCAAAACTAACCTATGGTGATAGAAAGCGGTAGCAAGGGATGGGTGGACAGGTATTGGCGAGAAAGGGGTAGAGGGAACATGCTGGGGTGATTGATAGAAATTGTCTATATCTTGGTTTGGGTGGTTGTTATATGTATGTTTGTTAACATTCATTGAACTGAACACCTGAAGCCTGTGCTTTTTTTTTTTTTTTTGAGATGGAGTCTCGCTCTTTCGCCCAGGCTGAAGTGCAGTGGCGCTATCTCGGCTCACTGCAAGCTCCACCTCCTGGGTTCACGCCATTCTCCTGCCTCAGCCTCCTGAGTAGCTGGGACTAAGGCGCCCGCCACCACGGCCGGCTAATTTTTTGTATTTTTAGTAGAGACGGGGTTTCACCGTGTTAGCCAGGATGGTCTCGATCTCTTGACCTCGTGATCTGCTCACCTCAGCCTCCCAAAGTGCTGGGATTACAGGCGTGAGCCACCAAGCCCGGCCTGTGCATTTTATTTTATGTTAATTATTCCTCTGAAAATATTTATAGTCATTTGTTTGAGATAAAACCAAACTCCTGAACTTGGCCTTACCAAGCCAATACCTCTTCAGCCTCACCATGCACCATCCTCTCCCCTATATGTTCCACGGCCCCTCGCCTTCTTCCAGTGTCTCAACCATATCTTGATCCCTCCTGTTCCAGCCTTGACATGAGCTATTCCCTGGAGGTGAAATGTTATACCGCCCCTGAATCCATCCCTGGCCTCCAAGCAGCTTACCCTCCACCCATTCTTTACTCTCATTTCTAAGAGCACCCCAGGGAAAACAATCAGTTTATCTTTCAAATAAATGAATAATTTCATTTTCCAAGCCTTCCTAGATTTGCTGTCATTTCCCTCCAACACCATTTTAATACTCTTTCAGTGCTTGCTGCCTATTTTTTATAGAACTTCTCACAATTTTTAATCTTTCATTTGCAAGATTAGTTACTTGGCCTCCCCCAATAGACGGTACATTTTATGAAGGCAGGACCATACCTAACTGCTTTATCTACGATAAAGAGTAGGTGATTAAGAAATATGTATTGACTGACTGAATGCAGTTATGAGCATCTCTGTTCACTTATGACTTCCAGGATAAATTCCTAGAAGATATATGATTTGGTCAAAAGGGAGGCAAATTTTAAAGCTATTTATATAGACTGCAAAAAGAAAGATTGTGAGGATTTGTACCTTTACTAGTATCCTGCAACTTCTTTTGCCTAGGATCGTACAACCTTTGTCTACACTGGGCATTATTTGTATGTACCCCTCTGTTTACCATTCATTCTTTCTTATCTTTATTCAAATAATATTTATTGAGCACTTATTATGTACTGCGTTCTGAGCCAGATGTTGAGGATGAAATGATGAATTAGATCAGTAGTTTTCGCATTTTTTCCTTCCATTCTCTCTAAAAGAATTTTGAAAATCTAGGTATCCTTTAGCACTATTTTAAATTGACCCTTAATAATTTCCACCATATTGTAAAAATAATTTCCCATTTATTATAAATTCTGACATTTAAAAATATTATCACAATTTAGTTATTAAAAATGCAAAATTAGCTGGGCGTGGTGGCAGGCGCCTGTAATCCCAGCTACTCAGGAGGCAAGGCTGGAGAACTGCTTGAACCCGGAATGTGGAGGTTGCAGTGAGCTGAGATTGTGCCATTGCATTCCAGCCTGGGCGACGACAGAGAAACTCCATCCCAAAAAAAAAAATTTTTTTTTACTGTATCATACTTGTATACAACAAATTATTTTAGATAATTTCCTTTGACAATAAAGCTATATATGTTAAAAATTATTCTGTATTTAGTGATTACACGTATTAGTTCACAATTGATCAAAAAACATAAATATATCACCAAATCTGATATATACTTATTAAACATAAAAAGTAAAAATCTGTCTGAATTGAATCTCTGAATGAGCTAGACGGGAGTGTTATTGTTTTTTTCCACTAGTTCACTGCAAGAATGAGATGGGTTGAGCATCAATTCTATTCGTATTTTTCCATTTTAAATTAAGTCTAAGAAATATCATGTGGCAGAGAGTGGTACCTGTCCACCAAAATCATTTTTCTTCTCTTTCAGTAATAAGATTGTTAGGTAAATATGTGGGTGGGCTATATTTCCCAGCGTTCCTTGCAGTGTGGCTGTGCCCATTATCTATACATTGCCTCTCAGCTCAAATTCACCCTTGTCTGTTTCCTCTGTAAACTTGATCTGGGCCCTTTAAACATTTTTCCTTTGGTGGCTGGCACTGAAGCTTTGGGGTGCTAGAGTGATACTGAAAGAGAAAAGCATTTTACTTCCTAGTTCCCGTGTGCAGCCTCCTCCAAGGATCACAGCTTCTCCAGTACCCAGCTACTGCAGTGCACAGTAGTCAGCAGCGCCTAGCAGCCGGCAGCTTCCGTTGGCCCCCACCCTTCCAGTCAGTTTTGTAGCAGAGTGGGTTGAGCAACTTTCCCTGGCACCCAATAGGGTAGATTTCCAGCAAGTGCAACCAGCAAGGCACTTCTCTACCCTTCAGTGAACAACAGCATGCCCTGCTGTGCAGTTAAGGATTAACTCAGTTCACATTGTCCAAGCCCCATACCTTCAAAAAAAAGGAAAAAAGAAAAGTATTGGAATATCCTGCCTGATAAGAGTGTCTTTGTTTATCTAGGACCTTAGGCCACGCCAGGTAGTCTATGCTAATGGTGTGATTTATGGTGGGGGTCTTGGTATCAACTGGCCTCTGGAGGAGCTGAAGACTTGAATAACTAAGGTCAGCTGTGAGCACAATCAGCCATGCCTATGCGATCAACCCCCAGTACAAACCCTGGACGCCAAGGCTTGGGTGAGCTTCCCTAGCTGGCAATACTTTATGAGTGTTTTCACACATCATTGCTGAAAGAATTAAGTACTGTCCATATGACTCCACTGAGAAAAGACAACTGGAAGCTTGCACCTGGTCTGTCCCAGCCTCTGCCCTATGTGCCTTTTCTTTTTGCTGATTTTAACTCTCTTTTCATTATGACAAACCATAACCCTGAGTATAAAAGCTTTTTTTGAATTCTGAGTCCTCACATATCACTGAACCTAAGGATAATATTGAGGCCCTCAAATACACCTCTTCAATGAAATATGAATCTCAGCCCTGATGAAAGAGAAGGAGGTGGGAGTGCTCTTTCTCAGCTTTAGGGATAGTATCTGCTTTTTATAAATGTTATCCCTTTACTTCTGAACTGCCAATCCCTTGTGACTCCAATCCCCTCTTACAGTTAATAATTCTCCCTATTAAACTTCCCCTATTCAAATTACTCTATGGTTTCTCTCTGCTGATTGGACCCAGATAGATACAATCTAATTAAAGGTAAGCAGAAATAAAACATGCTCTTTCTGGGCTAGGACTATTAAGAGAGCAGGTGCTCTTCTGTGCATTCTTCTAGTTGGATGTAGATGATGGCAAGACCCTTGGCGGATGGTGGAGCCACAGATGGAAGAAACCTGGGTGTCTGATTCACCACATGCAGGAGAACACTTGCCATTAGGAAATAAACTTTATGTTTGAACCATGTTTGGGTCTATTTGTAACAGCAGTTTAACCTACTCTAATATATCTTGTTCACTTAAATAAGCACTTAGGAATAGAAGGAGTTGCGTGTGAGAGTTTTGAATGGAAATGCCACTCCATTCTTGAAAGTCTTTCCAACTTTCAACAAGTTTACTTGTTAAAATTCACATATTCTTTCATCAAAAATTATTTGTAATGATTTATCAATTGACAACTCTATTAGGTCCCCCTTTAATTTTATTGAAAATAAAAGATTGAAAACAATTTAACTTGTAAAAGGATTTGTTACCAGTTATTACAATCTAATCATTTTCTCAATGACTTAGTACACCAGAAAGCCTTTACTAAAACTTAGCTACCAGATGACTCCACACAGTGGCTCTCAAAGTGTGAATTCCAGACAAGCAGCATCGGCATCCCCTGTCAGATTGTTAGAAATGCAAATTCTTGGCTTGGCGTGGTGGCTCATGCATGTAATCCCAGCACTTTGGGAGGCCAAGGCAGGTGGATCACGAGGTCAGGAGATCGAGACCCTGTGATCTCTTTTAGTGGAGACGGGGTTTCACCTGTCTCTACTAAAAATACAAAAATTAGCTGGGCGTGGTGGCGTGTGCCTATAATCCCAGCTACTCAGAAGGCTGACGCAGGAAAATCTCTTGAGCCCGGAAAGAGGAGGTTGTAGTAAGCCAAGATTGCGCCATTGCACTCCAGCCTGGGCAACAGAGCGAGACTCCGTCTCAAAAAACAAGAAAAGAAAAAATAATGCAGATTCTCAGAACCCACCCCAGACCTACTGAATGAGAAACTCTGGGGGTGGGACCCAGCAATCGGTGTTTTGCCAACATGCCTTGTATGTGATTCTGGTGCCTGCTCGTCTGTGAACCACTGCTGTATGTTACACCTGCAAATCTTTCACCTGGACTCCTGTTTAACAGGGCTAGGTTCCAAAGAGGTTCAAATATTGAAATATTAATTTCAGCCTACTTTACCATTTTGTATTAGTCATCCATTAGTTCACAATATTACTAATTAGTATCCATTAGTGCTAATATTACTAGTGGCTTAAAACAACATACATTTCTGTAGGTCAGGAGTCCAGGCATGACTTGGCTGAGTCCTCTCCTTCAGGGTCTCACGAGGCTGCAGTCAAGGTGTTGGCTGGGACGGCAGTCTCCTCTGAGGCATGGCTGGGAGTGGATTCATCTAAGTTCACATGGCTGTTGGCAGTATTCAGTTCTCTGCTGGCTGTCAGCTGAAGGGCATCCTCAGCTCCTTGCCACATGGGTCTTCATAGCATGGCCATGCTTTTTCGAAGACAGCAAGGGAGTCTCTCCTAACAAAACTGGCATTACAATCTCATATCACATTATCACATTCATTCCATCATTCTTGCTGTGTTCCCTTGGTTAGAAGCAAGTCCAAGGTCCCATCCACACTCAAAGGGAGGGGATTACACAAAGGCAAGAATACCAGGAAGCAAGGATTATGGGAGCCAGTTTAGAATCCTTTTGCCATATCACCCAATATTTTTTATTTAAACGCTTTTGTTTTATTGCATCCTTTATTTTATCAAAACTTCAGAGATTCCATTTAGATCGTTCAGTAATAAGCATTCTGAAAAATGTTTACTAGAACATTTTTGGCAAAGCTGGGCCTCATTATCAAACCAATCAGCCAAATCGGACTCTGACTTAATTTCTGTCAGAAAGAGTCTGATGTCATTTTTCAATTCAAATAAATGTGTTGGCTGGGTGCGGGGGCTCATGCCTGTAATTCTAACACTTTGGGAGGCCAAGGCAGAGGGATTGCTTGAGCCCAGGAGTTCAAGACCAGCCTGGGCAACATGGCAAAACCCTCTCCCACAAAAAATACAAATTATCTGGGTGTGGTGGCATGCGCCCATAGTCCCAGCTACTTTGAAGGCTGAGGTGGGAGGATCGCTTAAGCCTAGGAGGTGTAGGCTGCTAGTGAGTCATGATTGCGCCACTGCACTCCAGCCTGGGTGACAGAGTAAGATGTGTCTCAAAAAAAAAAAATGTGTTAAACACAAATTTTAAGGAATAATGTTTTTAAAACTTGAAAAGATGCATTTTGGAGCATATATTGTAAGAAATATTACTAAAGCAGCCAGGTCAAGATTAAATTAATGCAGATCTCATGTAAGTAGTCATATCCAAGTTACCTAAACAAGAAGACAACGTAAGTTCTGATTATTTTATAATTATCTAGTGTGATGTGTGGCTAAAATTATTAATTATTATTAATGTGATGAGTATTACAGAAGACAAGGTACTCCTTTAGTAAATGTGTATTCATGTAGGTATTGAATTCTGGTAGACAGCTTTTGGGGATAATGTAATTAAGTAATGCATTAAAAAAGCCAAAACAGCTCCATTAATTTCATTAGACCTTAAAATTAAATTTTCCATGTATTTAATGAAAAAGAAATCAATTGGTCCGGCAGCTAGCATATAATTTTATTTTTTGTTAATAGGAGGTATGAAACCTTATTATAAGCTGAAATAAGAGGAGTATTGACTGTAATTGTAATGCACATTTCATAATATGGTTTGATAAAATAGGTTTTAACTGAATGACACACACCAAATCTGAAAGCACATGAGAGTTTTATATAGCATATATTTTGTGTACCTTTATAAAGAATATTTTGTTTGCAAATTTGTTTTTGAAAAATTTCAAAATTATGAAAAGTAGAAAGAATAGTATGATGAACACATGTAAATACTTAAACTCATCTATCCTGTCTATTTATGCACTTTTTTTTTTTTCTTTTGAGACAGTCTCGCTCTGTCACCCGGGTTGGAGTGCAGTGGCGCCATCTTGGCTCACTGCAACCTCCACCTCCCAGGTTCAAGCAATTCTCTGCCTCAGCCTCTTGAGTAGCTGGGATTATAGGCAACCGCCACCATGCCCGGCTAATTTTTTGTTGTTGTTGTATTTTTAGTAGAGACAGTGTTTCACCATCTTGGCTAGACTGGTCTTGAGCCCCTGACCTTGTGATCCACCCGCCTTGGCCTCCCAAAGTGCTGGGATTACAGGCGTGAGCCGCCGCACCCGGCCCTATTTATATACTTTTTAATGAACTTCAGCTCCCAAACACAAGGACATTCTCTAGGCCCGTTGCCTAGTAGAATGTCTCACAAGCTGAATTTGTTTGATATTTTCTAATGATTGGATTCAGGTTAAATATTTCTGGCAGGAATGCTACTTAAGTGTTATTGTGTATTTCCTATCATCCCTCTGAGAGGCACGTAATGTTGGCTTGCTCCAATATCACTGATGCTGAGTTTGATCACTTTATTAAGGTGGTAATGCCAATTCTTTTAATTATAAAAGCATATTTTTCCCTATGTGATTAATAATAACCAATTTCCCAACTAAATTTCACCCAATGGTCTTAGCACCCACTGATGATCTTCTTACCCAAAGAAAGCTACACATTGATGGTTGCCCAGTGTTGATTATCTGATATATCTTGGATCCAGGAAACTAAGTGGATACATTTAAAAGAATCAACATCCTTAATCTACATTGCTTCTGTTGTTAGGGGGGCTACGTCTTCCAGTTAGTGACAGTTCTTAGGCATGAGTTTTATGACAACCTGAAAAGAATTCCTTTCTTTAGATTCCTTTAGATTCCTTAGAAGAAGAACCTGAGGCTGGGATTCTTCCTCAAATGGCTTATTGGGAAGTGCTCTTAGGAGACAGGGAGTAAAAGCGGTACTCCAGCAAGGGGGAAAAGCAAAGCGAGAATGCTCTGGAACACAGTTAGTCTCCCTTGAAGACAAGAGGATTGGCCTTTTTGGACCCCATGGAATTCAGTTGCTAGCAGAGTTTGGGGGTGGCTGGAGGGCACAGCCTCCCCAGTGGGAGGGCTCCTGTTTCACCAAGAGCAATTCCCTGAAGAAGGGGGATAACTGGGAACCGTTACCCACCATTACTCACAGCAACATTCAAATTCAGAATGTTTTTAAGTGAGCTAACCAAACAAAAGACATCTGAAAAACAAATTCCTCTAGTTTATGACCCTTGTAATAGATAAATGGATCAATGGAACAGATTAGAGGGACAAATTCATATCAGAATTTTATATATGATAAAAGCATTATTTCAAATCAATGGATTATTTTAAGTCAAGGGTGTTTTGCTTGCAAGTAAAAAACTCTATCAACAGTTCCCAACCTTTTTGGCATCAGGGGCTGGTATTGTGGAAGACAATCTTTCCACAGACATGTGAAATTGTGGCGGCACAGATGGTTTCAGGATGAAACTGTTCCACCTCAGATCATCAGGCATTAGATTCTCATAAGGAGTGTGCAACCTAGATCCCTCACATGCACTGTTCACATTAGGGTTAGAGCTTCTGTGAGAATCGAATGCCACCGCTGATCTGACAGGAGGCGGAGCTCAGGCAGGAATTAGCTCGCTTGCCTGAAGCTCACCTCCTGCTGTGCGGCCCAGTTCCTAACAGGCCAGTGAACCAGTACCAGTCTGCAGCCCGAGGGTTGGGGACCCCTGACATTATGTAGATAGATGATTGATAGATAAATTGGCACACATTACCAATATATCCAGGGGCAGGACATAGTTGGATCCAGGGGCTCAAGTAATCTTTTACCGGCACCTAGTCTCGTTTTATCATACAAGGCTCTGCTTTTCGCTGTGTTGGCTTTATTCTTGGGAACACATGGTAGTGGCCTCTGGAAGCCCACACTTATACTTTTACAGCTTCAAGTCCAACAGGAAAAGACTATCTCTTCTGAAATAATCCCAATAAAGGTCTTAGAACTTAGTCTCCTTGACTCTGATTGGTTTAGCTTGGGTCATGCCCTATCCCTGTGGCCAGGGAGATAATACCAAGGTTGATTTACATACCCAAGCCTGGAGCAGGAACTATTGTTAGTTCCAAACAAACCACATATAATGAGAGGTGGTTCCCCAAGGGAAATAGAGGACCTACTATTAAAAGAAGAGACAAGGGATGCTGGGCAGGAGGCAAAAACAACAGATGTCTCCTGTGACTAATTACTCGGTAAAGATGTTTAGACACCTGATAAGCTATTTGAAACTACTGAGGTTGGGGAATGGGTAATGAAGGTGAGCACCTACTCATTCTTTACATCAAAATTAATTCCAGATGATTTAAAAGTTTTTAATGTAAAAAACAAAACCACGAAAGTACTGGAAGGAAGCATGACTGAATAATTTTAAAAAGCTGAGAGTAGAGAAAGCCTCTTTAAACAAAACGCAGAAACCGTAAAGGATAATATTGATAAAATTTGGCCACATAAAACTTTAAAAGTTTTTTTTTTTTTTGATACAGAGTCTAGCACTGTCGCCCAGGCTGGAGTGCAATGGCGCATCTTGGCTCACTGCAACCTCTGCCACCCAGGTTCAAACGATTCTCCTGCCTCAGCCTCCTGAGTAGCTAGGATTACAGGTGCCTGCCACCACGCTCAGCTAGTTTTTGTAGCCTTAGTAGAGATGGGGTTTTGCCATGTTGGTCAGTCTGGTCTTGAACTCCTGACCTCAGGTGACCTGCCCACCTCAGAGTGCTAGGATTACAGGCATGAGCCACCACTCCTGGCCTAAAAGCTTTTGTACATTAGAAAATACCATACCAACTTTGGGAGGCCGAGGTGGGTGGATCACAAGGTCAGGAGATTGAGACCAAGGTGAAACCCCATCTCTACTAAAAAAAAAAATACAAAAAATTAGCCGGGCGTGGTGGCGGGTGCCTGTCATCCAGGCTACTCCGGAGGCTGAGGCAGGAGAATGGCATGAACCCGGGAGGCAGAGCTTGCAGTGAGCCGAGATCATGCCACTGCACTCCAGCCTGGGCGACAGAGCAAGACTCCATTCTAAAAAAAAAAAAAACCACACCAAATGAGATAAGAAAGATCTACAATAAACATATAATAATTATGGAAATCTATACACCAAGTAATATAACAATAACCATTATATACTATAAGTTATACAAAATACAACAAGAAATAGAAACACGTTAGTAAGAGATTAATTCACCTCCTTCAGTCCATGACAGGTGAAGTGGACAAACAAATAAGCAAGGCTAGGTAAATTATTAGCAAGGAAGTTCTGATAGATGAAATTTCAATCCTGTACTGTGAAAATATAGACTACATTCCCCACACCCCAAGGGCTCATAAAACATTCATGAAACTTAACCAAATATTAGGTCACAGAAAAGCATTCTCAGACCAACATACAATTAAACCAGTAATAATAAGAAAATTAGAAAATAAAGAGACGCTTCTACCTTCAGAAAATAAAAAGAATATTAAAATTCTGTCTTAAACTCTTCTTGGGTTTAGAAAATAAAACAAATTGTAGTCTATCTCAAAACAATCATAATAAAGACAACAACAACAAGGAACTAAAGCAGTGTACAGAGAAAATTTTATCTTTATACTAATACAGAAGAAGGAAGAAAAACAAATTGTCTAACTCCAAACTCAGAAAAAGAACAACAAAATTAACTGAAGTAGAAAGAAAAGCATAAATTAATGCATTAGAAAGCAGAAAAATAGTAGAAATACGATTTTAGCTAACCTTAAGGCTGGGCACAGTGGTTCATGCCTGTAATCCCAGCACTTTGGGAGGCTGAGGCAGGTGGATCACTTGAGGTCAGGAGTTCGAGACCAGCCTGGCCAACGTGGTGAAACCCCGTCTCTACCAAAAATACAAAAATTAGCCAGGCATGGTGGCGCGCGCCTGTAATCTAAGCTACTTAGGAGGCTGAGACAGGAGAATTGCTTGAACCCGGGAGGCAGAGACTGCAGTGAGCTGAGACTGAACCATTGCACTCCAGCCTGGGAAGGAAGAGTGAAATTCCATCTCAAAAAAAAAAAAATTAGCTAACTGCTAACTTTATCAAGAAAAAAAGGGCAGAATAGTGGCACCTGCAAAGATGTCCACACTCTCATCCCTGGAATCTGTGAGTACACTACCTTATGTGGCCAAAGGACTCTGCAGATGTGATTAAGATGCAAGATCTTGAGATGGGGAGAGTATCCTGGATTATCCATGTGGGCTCAATCTAATCACGTGAGCCCTTAAAATTAGGGGATCTTTCCTGGCTGAGGTTAGAGAGATGTGATGTGAGAATCTGACTTGCCATGGCTGGCTTGAAGATGAAAAACAGAAGGCCATAAGCCAGGGAACACAGACGGCCTTCAGAAACTAGAAAAGGCAAGGAAAGATACTGTCCTAGAGCCTCCAGAAAGGAACACAGCACCGCCAACGCTTTGACTTTACCCTGGGGACACCTGGTTAGACTTCTGACCTAAGGAAATGTGAGATAATAAATGCGTATTGTTTAAGCTACTAAGAATAAGCCACGGCAATAGAAAATTAATACAAGGATTAACCTTACAGAATAAGAAATGACAAGGAAGAAGCAAACCTAGAATTAGAGAAAATAAAAAATCATTATGTTACTTTACTAATTATATGCAAGCAACTTTGAAAACCTGAATGCTAGCTGCATACCAGTTACCAGAATACAAACAAACAAAAAAGAAAACCTGAATGAAATGGGTGAGTTTCTAGGAAAATATAATTCCCCCAAACCAATCCCAAAATAGGTAGAAAATAAAAACAGACCAGTTTCTATTTAAAAAAGAAAGTTAAAAAATTTATCAGAGGCACCCCAAAAGCAGCAGGCTCAGACAATGTCACAGGGATTTTTTTTAATCATAATTTCGAGATGTGATAATGCCAATGCCATTTAAATTGTTCCACAGCTTAGAAAAAAAGGTAACCCCGGCCGGACGCGGTGGCTCATGCCTGTAATCCCAGCACTTTGGGTGGCCAAGGCGGGCGGATCACCTGAGGTCAGGAGATTGAGACCATCCTGGCTAACACAGTGAAACCCCGTCTCTACTAAAAATACAAAAAATTAGCCAGGCGTGGTGGCAGGCGCCTGTAGTCCCAGCTATTCGGGAGGCTGAGGCAGGAGGATGATGTGAACCCGGGTTGTGGAACTTGTAGTGAGCCAAGACCGCGCCACTGCACTCCAGCCTGGGCGACAGAGTGAGCCTCCTTCTCAATAAAAAAAAAAAAAAGAAAAAGAAAAAAGGTAACCCCGCAAATATCTTTTTATAAAGAGAATATAGCATTGATACTGATAAATAACAAAGATTTCACATACAAAAACTATAAATCAATCTAATTTATAAACATGGATGCAAAAAATTCTAATAAATCCTATTTTTTAATCCTAACAAAAATAGACCTCAGCTGCATTAAAAGATGTTAATAATAATAATAAACCAGGCATGGCAGCACATGACTGTAGTCTCAGCTACTCAGGAGACTAAGGCTGAAATATTGCTTGAGACCAGGAGTTCAAGGCTGCAGCGCACTATAATTCTGCCTGTGAATAGCCACTGTACTCCAACATAGAGAGACTTCAACTTAAAAAAAAAAAGAGGCCAGGCATGGTGGTTCACACCTGTAATCCTAGCACTTTGGGAGGCTGAGGCAGGAGGATTGCTTGAGCCCAGGAGTTCAAGACCAACCTGGACAACATAGCCAGACCCCATCCCTACAAAAAGTAAAAATTTCAAAAAAAGAAACAAGAAAAAAAAAGTAATGACTTTGAAGTTTAAGAATGCAGGGATGGTCCAATATTAGCAATTCTATCAGTAGAATCCATATTAATAGATCTAAAAGAAAAAATGACCATTTTTATGATACTGAAAAGGCAGTTGACAAAATAAAAAGGACATGTATGTAAGTCATCAATAAATGTAGAAGGAATTAGTAAGTCATAATAAAATAATAATATAATTCATTTATAATATAATAGAATTCATTTATAATTCAACCATCACAATAATATAATTCATTCAAGCTAAGCATTATTAATGGAAATTAGTAGGTGAAAAATTTGAGGACTAACAGGATATTTGCATAATCTCAGAGTACCTCCTTACAGATACTTATTAATTGCAATGGAAGCAATAGTAACTTCACAGTGGAAGAACCTGGCTAACACCACAGAGTGATCACAATTAACATGACTGGTTGTCTTAGTTCAGGCTGCTACAAAAAAAATGCCATTGACTGGGTAGCTTACAAACAACAGAAATTGATGTCTTACAGTTCTGGAGGCAGGAAGTCTGAGATCAGAATGCCAGCATGATCAGGTTCTGGCCAGGACTATCTGCTGGGTTGAGATTGCCATCTTCTCCTTGTATTCTCATGTGATGGAAAGAAGATGAGAGAGCTCCCTGGGGTCTCTTTAATAAGGGCATTAATCCCATGCATGAGGGCTCTGCTCTCATGACCTAATCACCTCCTGAAGGCCCCACGCACTGGGGGTTAGGGTTTCAACATATGAACTGTGGGGGGGACAAAAACATTCAGTCTATAACACTAGTGGCAGGACAGATCAACATTACGTGCTGCTGATGTGACATTGACAGAAACAGCATCGCTTCTGTGGTGTTCCTGCCGAAGAAGCATAACTTTATTCTAATCATGAAGAAACATAAGACAAATTAAAATTGAGGAATTTTCTACAAAAAAAGAAAAAAGAAAAAACAGCCTCTACTCTTTTTTTTTTTTTTTTTCTTTTTTTTTCTTTTATTGTAATTATTATTATTATTATTATTATTATACTTTAGGTTTTATGGTACATGTGCCCAATGTGCAGGTAAGTTACATATGTATACATGTGCCATGCTGGTGCACTGCACCCACCAACTCGTCATCTAGCATTAGGTATATCTCCCAATGTTATCCCTCCCCCCTCCCCCCAACCCACAACAGTCCCTGAAGTGTGATGTTCCCCTTCCTGTGTCCATGTGTTCTCATTGTTCAATTCCCACCTATGAGTGAGAATATGCGGTGTTTGGTTTTTTGTTCTTGCGATAGTTTACTGAGAATGATGATTTCCAATTTCATCCATGTCCCTACAAAGGACATGAACTCATCATTTCTTATGGCTGCATAGTATTCCATGGTGTAGATGTGCCACATTTTCTTAATCCAGTCTATCATTGTTGGACATTTGGGTTGGTTCCAAGTCTTTGCTATTGTGAATAATGCGGCAATAAACATACGCGTGCATGTGTCTTTATAGCAGCATGATTTATAGTCCTTTGGGTATATACCCAGTAATGGGATGGCTGGGTCGAATGGAATTTCTACTTCTAGATCCCTGAGGAATCGCCACACTGACTTCCACAAGGGTTGAACTAGTTTACAGTCCCACCAACAGTGTAAAAGTGTTCCTATTTCTCCACATCCTCTCCAGCACCTGTTGTTTCCTGACTTTTTAATGATCGCCATTCTAACTGGTGTGAGATGGTATCTCATTGTGGTTTTGATTTGCATTTCTCTGATGGCCAGTGATGGTGAGCATTTTTTCATGTGTCTTTTGGCTGCATAAATGTCTTCTTTTGAGAAGTGTCTGTTCATGTCCTTCGCCCACTTTTTGATGGGGTTGTTTGTTTTTTTCTTGTAAATTTGTTGGAGTTCATTGTAGATTCTGGATATTAGCCCTTTGTCAGATGAGTAGGTTGCAAAAATTTTCTCCCATTTTGTAGGTTGCCTGTTCACTCTGATGGTAGTTTCCTTTGCTGTGCAGAAGCTCTTTAGTTTAATTAGATCCCATTTGTCAATTTTGGCTTTTGTTGCCATTGCTTTTGGTGTTTTAGACATGAAGTCCTTGCCCATGCCTATGTCCTGAATGGTATTGCCTAGGTTTTCTTCTAGGGTTTTTATGGTTTTAGGTCTAACATTTAAGTCTTTAATCCATCTTGAATTGATTTTTGTATAAGGTGTAAGGAAGGGATCCAGTTTCAGCTTTCTACATATGGCTAGCCAGTTTTCCCAGCACCATTTATTAAATAGGGAATCCTTTCCCCATTTCTTGTTTTTCTCAGGTTTGTCAAAGATCAGATGGTTGTAGATATGTGGCATTATTTCTGACGGCTCTGTTCTGTTCCATTGATCTATATCTCTGTTTTGGTACCAGTACCATGCTGTTTTGGTTACTGTAGCCTTGTAGTATAGTTTGAAGTCAGGTAGCGTGATGCCTCCAGCTTTGTTCTTTTGGCTTAGGATTGACTTGGCGATGCGGGCTCTTTTTTGGTTCCATATGAACTTTAAAGTAGTTTTTTCCAATTCTGTGAAGAAAGTCATTGGTAGCTTGATGGGGATGGCATTGAATCTGTAAATTACCTTGGGAAGGATGGCCATTTTCATGATATTGATTCTTCCTACCCATGAGCATGGAATGTTCTTCCATTTGTTTGTATCCTCTTTTATTTCCTTGAGCAGTGGTTTGTAGTTCTCCTTGAAGAGGTCTTTCACATCCCTTGTAAGTTGGATTCCTAGGTATTTTATTCTCTTTGAAGCAATTGTGAATGGGAGTTCACTCATGATTTGGCTCTCTGTTTGTCTGTTATTGATGTATAAGAATGCTTGTGATTTTTGCACATTGATTTTGTATCCTGAGACTTTGCTGAAGTTGCTTATCAGCTTAAGGAGATTTTGGGCTGAGACAATGGGGTTTTCTAGATATACTATCATGTCATCTGCAAACAGGGACAATTTGACTTCCTCTTTTCCTAATTGAATACCCTTGATTTCCTTCTCCTGCCTAATTGCCCTGGCCAGAACTTCCAACACTATGTTGAATAGAAGTGGCGAGAGAGGGCATCCCTGTCTTGTGCCAGTTTTCAAAGGGAATGCTTTCAGTTTTTGCCCATTCAGTATGATATTGGCTGTGGGTTTGTCATAAATAGCTCTTATTATTTTGAGATACGTCCCATCAATTCCTAATTTATTGAGAGTTTTTAGCATGAAGGATTGTTGAATTTTGTCAAAGGCCTTTTCTGCATCTATTGAGATAATCATGTGGTTTTTGTCTTTGGTTCTGTTTATATGCTGGATTACATTTATTGATTTGCGTATATTGAACCAGCCTTGCATCCCAGGGATGAAGCCCACTTGATCATGGTGGATAAGCTTTTTGATGTGCTGCTGGATTCTGTTTGCCAGTATTTTATTGAGGATTTTTGCATCAATGTTCATCAAGGATATTGGTCTAAAATTCTCTTTTTTTGTTGTGTCTCTGCCAGGCTTTGGTATCAGGATGATGCTGGCCTCATAAAATGAGTTCGGGAGGATTCCCTCTTTTTCTATTGATTGGAATAGTTTCAGAAGGAATGGTACCAGCTCCTCCTTGTACCTCTGGTAGAATTCGGCTGTGAACCCATCTGGTCCTGGACTTTTTTTGGTTGGTAAGCTATTGATTATTGCCATAATTTCAGCTCCTGTTATTGGTCTATTCAGAGATTGAACTTCTTCTTGGTTTAGTCTTGGGAGGGTGTATGTGTTGAGGAATTTATCCATTTCTTCTAGATTTTCTAGTTTATTTGCATAGAGGTGTTTGTAATATTCTCTGATGGTAGTTTGTATTTCTGTGGGATCGGTGGTGATATCCCCTTTATCATTTTTTATTGCATCTATTTGATTCTTCTCTCTTTTTTTCTTTATTAATCTTGCTAGCGGTCTATCAATTTTGTTGATCCTTTCAAAAAACCAGCTCCTGGATTCATTTATTTTTTGAAGGGTTTTTTGTGTCTCTATTTCCTTCAGTTCTGCTCTGATTTTAGTTATTTCTTGCCTTCTGCTAGCTTTTGAATGTGTTTGCTCTTGCTTTTCTAGTTCTTTTAATTGTGATGTTAGGGTGTCAATTTTGGATCTTTCCTGCTTTCTCTTGTGGGCATTTAGTGCTATAAATTTCCCTCTACACACTGCTTTGAATGCATCCCAGAGATTCTGGTATGTTGTGTCTTGGTTCTCATTGGTTTCAAAGAACATCTTTATTTCTGCCTTCATTTCGTTATGTACCCAGTAGTCATTCAGGAGCAGGTTGTTCAGTTTCCACGTAGTTGAGCGGTTTTGAGTGAGATTCTTAATCCTGAGTTCTAGCTTGATTGCACTGTGATCTGAGAGACAGTTTGTTACAATTTCTGTTCTTTTACATTTATTGAGGAGAGCTTTACTTCCAAGGATATGGTCAATTTTGGAATAGGTGTGGTGTGGTGCTGAAAAAAATGTATATTCTGTTGATTTGGGGTGGAGAGTTCTGTAGATGTCTATTAGGTCTGCTTGGTGCAGAGCTGAGTTCAATTCCTGGGTATCCTTGTTGACTTTCTGTCTCGTTGATCTGTCTAATGTTGACAGTGGGGTGTTAAAGTCTCCCATTATTAATGTGTGGGAGTCTAAGTCTCTTTGTAGGTCACTCAGGACTTGCTTTATGAATCTGGGTGCTCCTGTATTGGGTGCATATATATTTAGGATAGTTAGCTCTTCTTGTTGAATTAATCCCTTTACCATTATGTAATGGCCTTCTTTGTCTCTTTTGATCTTTGTTGGTTTAAAGTCTGTTTTATCAGAGACTAGGATTGCAACCCCTGCCTTTTTTTGTTTTCCATTTGCTTGGTAGATCTTCCTCCATCCTTTTATTTTGAACCTATGTGTGTCTCTGCACGTGAGATGGGTTTCCTGAATACAGCACACTGATGGGTCTTGAGTCTTTATCCAGTTTGCCAGTCTGTGTCTTTTAATTGGACCATTTAGTCCATTTACATTTAAAGTTAATATTGTTATGTGTGAATTTGATCCTGTCATTATGATGTTAGCTCGATGTTTTGCTCATTAGTTGATGCAGTCTCTTCCTAGTCTCAATGGTCTTTACATTTCGGTATGATTTTGCAGTGGCTGGTACCGGTTGTGCCTTTCCATGTTTAGCGCTTCCTTCAAGAGCTCTTTTAGGGCAGGCCTGGTGGTGACAAAATCTCTCAGCATTTGCTTGTCTGTAAAGTATTTTATTTCTCCTTCACTTATGAAGCTTAGTTTAGCAGGATATGAAATTCTGGGTTGAAAATTCTTTTCTTTAAGAATGTTGAATATTGGCCCCCACTCTCTTCTGGCTTGTAGGGTTTCTGCCGAGAGATCTGCTGTTAGTCTGATGGGCTTCCCTTTGATGGTAACCCGTCCTTTCTCTCTGGCTGCCCTTAACATTTTTTCCTTCATTTCAACTTTGGTGAATCTGACAATTATGTGTCTTGGAGTTGCTCTTCTCGAAGAGTATCTTTGTGGCGTTCTCTGTATTTCCTGAATCTGAATGTTGGCCTGCCTTGCTAGATTGGGGAAGTTCTCCTGGATAATATCCTGCAGAGTGTTTTCCAACTTGTTTCCATTCTCCCCATCACTTTCAGGTACACCAATCAGACGTAGATTTGGTCTTTTCACATAGTCCCACATTTCTTGGAGGCTTTGCTCGTTTCTTTTTATTCTTTTTTCTCTAAACTTCCCTTCTCGCTTCATTTCATTCATTTCATCTTCCAGGGCTGATACCCTTTCTTCCATTTGATCGCATCGGCTCCTGAGGCTTCTGCATTCTTCACGTAGTTCTCGAGCCTTGGTTTTCAGCTCCATCAGCTCCTTTAAGCACTTCTCTGTATTGGTTATTCTAGTTATACATTCTTCTAAATTTTTTTCAAAGTTTTCAACTTCTTTGCCTTTGGATTGAATATCCTCCCGTAGCTCGGAGTAATTTGATCGTCTGAAGCCTTCTTCTCTCAGCTCGTCAAAGTCATTCTCCGTCCAGCTTTGTTCCGTTGCTGGTGAGGAACTGCGTTCCTTTGGAGGAGGAGAGGTACTCTGGTTTTTAGAGTTTCCAGTTTTTCTGCTCTGTTTTTTCCCCATCTTTGTGGTTTTATCTACTTTTGGTCTTTGAGGATGGTGATGTACAGATGGGTTTTTAGTGTGGATGTCCTTTCTGTTAGTTTTCCTTCTAACAGACAGAACCCTCAGCTGCAGGTCTGTTGGAGTACCTGGCCGGCCCTGTGAGGTGTCAGTCTGCCCCTGCTGGGGGGTGCCTCCCAGTTAGGCTGCTCGGGGGTCAGGGGTCAGGGACCCACTTGAGGAGGCAGTCAGCCCGTTCTCAGATCTCCAGCTGCGTGCTGGGAGAACCACTGCTCTCCTCACAGCTGTCAGACAGGGACATTTAAGTCTGCAGAGGTTACTGCTGTCTTTTTGTTTGTCTGTGCCCTGCCCCCAGAGGTGGAGCCTACAGAGGCAGGCAGGCCTCCTTGAGCTGTGGTGGGCTCCACCCAGTTCAAGCTTCCAGGCTGCTTTGTTTACCTAAGCGAGCCTGGGCAATGGCGGGCGCCCCTCCCCCAGCCTCGCTGCCGACTTGCTGCTTGATCTCAGACTGCTGTGCTAGCAATCAGCGAGACTCCGTGGGCGTAGGACCCTCTGAGCCAGGTGCAGGCTATAGTCTCCTGGGGCACCGTTTCCTAAGCCCGTCGGAAAAGCACAGTATTCGGGTGGGAGTGGCCCGATTTTCCAGGTGCCGTCTGTCACCTCTGGAAGGGGAACTCCCTGACCCCTTGCGCTTCCCGAGTGAGGCAATGCCTCGCCCCTGCTTCGGCTGGCGCACGGTGCGCTCACCCACTGACCTGCGCCCACTGTCTGGCACTCCCTAGTGAGATGAACACGGTACCTCAGATGGAAATGCAGAAATCACCCGTCTTCTGCGTCGCTCGCGCTGGGAGCTGTAGACCGGAGCTGTTCCTATTCGGCCATCTAGCCTCTACTCTTTAAAAAGTGTCAATGTCGGCCGGGCGCAGTGGCTCACGCCTGTAATCCCAGCACTTTGGGAGGCCGAGGCAGGTGGATCACAAGGTCAGGAGATTGAGACCATCCTGGTTAACACGGTGAAACCCATCTCTATTAAAAGTACAAAAAATTAGCCGGGCGCGGTGGCGGGCGCCTGTAGTCTCAGCTACTCGGGAGGCTGAGGCAGGAGAATGGTGTGAACCCGGGAGGCGGAGCTTGCAGTGAGCCGAGATTGCGCCACTGCACTCCAGCCTGGGTGACAGAGCGAGACTCTGTCTCAAAAAAAAAAAAAAAAAAAAAGTCAATGTCATGAAACACAAAGAAAAAAACTGAGGAACGGTTCCAGATCAAAAACAGCTAAGGAAATGTGACAACTGAAAGTAAAGCATGATCCCGAATGCTTCTTTGCTATAAAGAACATTATTGGAACAAATGACAAGTCAGAAAGGTCTGTAGACCGGATAATATTATATTAATGTTAGCTTCCTGATTTTAATCATTGTACTTATGTTTATAGGAAACACATACTGAAGTACTTAGGGATAAAGGTGAAACCTTTTTGCAACAGTCCAGGAAAATATATATTTTTTATATATTTATATTAAATATAATTTAATTATATTTATATTATATAATTTATATTATAATTTATATTATAATTAATTAATTATATTTAATATATTTAATATATTTATATTAAACTATATAGATATAGATAGATAGGGGCCAGGCACAGTGGCTCACGCCTGTAATCCCAGCACTTTGGGAGGCCAAGGTGGGCAGATCACCTGAGGTCAGGAGTTCAAGACCAGCCTGGCCAACATGGTGAAACCCCGTCTCTACTAAAAATATAAAAATTAGGTGGGCAATGGTGGCAGGTGCCTGTAATCCCAGCTACTCAGGAGGCTGAGGCAGGAGAATTGCTTGAATCCAGGAGGTGGAGGTTGCAGTGAGCCAACATTGTGCCACTGCACTCCAGCCTGGGTGACAGAGCAAGACTCTGTCTCCAAAAAAAAAAAAAAAATGGGGAGAGAGATAGGGAGATAGTTAAAGCAAATATGGTAGAATGTAAATGTTGGGGAAATCTGGGTGAAAGTTATGTGGGAATTCTTTGTACTAGTCTTTCAAATTTCTGTAAGTATGAAATTATGGAAAAATTAAAATTAAAAAGAAAAAATAGCACATAATTTTTAAAACAGCTGCAATTGTAATGAGGAAAAGAGAGATATATTGGTCAAAGGTTTTTGGTTTTGTTTCTTTAGCGAAAGAAGCTTGAATACCAATGGAACAATCCCCACTGGTAGAAGGGAGAGGGTGAGGAATGACAGGGGCTGGGGAGAGGCTAGTCCACAAGAGAATGAGAACTAGAGTGAGAGAATATACAGATGAGGAAGTATTTGTGTATCAGTCAGTTTTCACACTGCTAATAAGACGTACCAGAGACTGGGTAATTCATAAAGGAAAGAGGTTTAATGGACTCACAGTTCCACATGGCTGGAGAGGCCTCATAATCATGGCAAGAGGCAAAGGAGGAGCAAAGGCATGTCTTACATGGCAGCGGGCAAAGAGAGCATGTGCAGGGGAACTGCCCTTTATAAAACCATCAGATCTCGTGAGACTGATTCACCATCATGAGAACAGCACAATAAAAACCTGCCCCCATGATTCAATTACCTCCCACCAGGTCCCTCCTACAACACATGGGAATTATGGGAACTACAGTTCAAGATTAAATTTGGGTGGGGACACGGTCAAACCATATCAATTTGTGACTATGAAAAACAACATATGTTCAATGTATAACATTTAGATAATATAGAAAGGTGTATATAAAAGAACCCAAATCACCTATCATATCAAGACCTAACATGAAAGCTCACTGATAGAGGCATTTTGGGTGCAGGCAGGCCAGAGAGGGAGGCCTGGGGCATACAGGTGTGGAGGAGACCTCAGAGAGCCTCTGGATGTGCTCCCTCCTTCCATAGATGGGGAAGCTAATGCTTAGAGACATGAAATCATTTTCTTTAGATCACATAGCTGGCTAAGGACAGACATTATTTTCTAACTCCTGATCCAATATTCTTTCCACTTTACAGGATGTATCACTGAAGTTCCCAGTGGTTGTCAACCAGGGGAAGTACTGCCCCCAAAAGAAATGGCAGATGTGTGGGGGCCTTTTTAATAGCCTTAAGACAAGGGGCAGGAACTGCCATTTAGTGGATGAGGACCAGAGATGTTAAACTTGCAACAGTGATCCAGGAAGTCCTGCACAATGAAGATTATACTATCCGACATAACAACTGCGCCTGTGTCAGAAACCTCACAGCAGCTGTGCCTAGAAATCAGGCTTCTAGGGTCACAGTCCAGCCCACCGTAGTGAGCCACGGGACTGGGCAAGTCGCCAACCCATCTTATTCATCTTGAAAATGAGCATTTTATTCCAGATGAGAACTCACATCCTCAGCCTCCGACTTGCCCAGATTCTGTCATCACATTGCAGTTTTCCCCTCAGAGGAGGCCACGGTGGCCAGAAGCTGACTCTGCCAATGACACATAGGTACAGGCAGAGTAAATCCACAAACTCTCCACTTTGTAACCTCCTTGGGCTAAGCTAGTTCACAGATTTACCAAGCTAAGCATCTAGCATCTTAGATAACTATGCTCTTGTTTGTAAGACTCTTTCTAGTTACAAAGCATTTCCACCTGCATTATTTCATTCAACACTCCCATTAGTCCTAAGAAGTAATTACACCTCCAATTTTATAAATAAGAGAAGCTAGACTCAGTACAAATGACCCAGATTACTGGGTCAGTAAGTGAAAGACGGAGCCGGGATGAGGTCCTGTCTTCTGAGGCCAAATGCAGAGCTCTTTCTAGGCTACCTCATTGCCTTTGGGGGAAATGCCAGTCTCAGACCTGCCCCCTTTAGTCCAGACTGGGCAATGATCTCTTCTCTTTTCCATCCTCCTTCCCTCGGGCCATTCTTTTCACTCGGATGAAAACTAACTAAAGAGCAAGCAAGGGGACCTCCAGCTTTCTCTCGGCTTCCTTAGGAAACACCAACAACGGTTTGAAAGAGAGTGAGCTCTCTGTTATCAGGGGCGTTCAAGAAGACATTGGATGACCATCTGGCCAAGATGTGGTAGAGGAGATTCCTGATTATTTTGCAAAAGTAAAAAGGTTTCCGAGGACCTTTCCAAATTTGAGAGCAGAGGACTGTGTGCTTAGGGAGACAGCATGTTTCGGAAGCTGACTGGGCAGAGGCCCAAGCTGAGGGAATAGAGACAAGTCTGGAGAAGGAAATAAAGAAAGAGAGAAGAAAAAATCTGAAAGTGATTGTGAAGACGAAAGCAGATTCTTTGCTTCCAAGAAAGAGACTTGGAGCACCAACAGGGATGAGGAGACAAACTGGGTTGATGCCTGGAGAGGAAGTTAGGGGAAATGTCAATGTTTCTCAAATAGCCTTGCCCAGAAAACGTGTCAACAAACACCCAGCCAAACTTCACCGAATACAACTCCGGCAACACAGCCGAGGAGCAGAGGAGGAGCAGTCTCTGGAGAGAGAAGCACTTGAATTGAGTTAAAAATACTTTAAATTCACAATCAATCAAAAATGCTAAAGGCCCGGAGAATATATTTGGACTGGATGTCTTCCATTTCCCTGAAAGTAGGTGGTGTGGGATTCTTTTTTGAGCATTATCTGAATCAACATTGGGGTTGGGGAGGACTAGCCTTGTAGTGAGAAATCACCTTTTAGCCAAGCAGTATCCTGAATGCAATTCCAGAGGGAACTCTAGGGACTATTCCTAAAATGGAAACCAGGTCTAGAATGCATCTTTGCAGCCTGGCAGGCTGAAGGGATAAACAGATTCAGGTGAAAAAAAAAAGGATTCCTTTTTACAGTATCCTACGGGATGCCTTTTTTTTCCTGAAATCGTTTTGAAATCTCCTTTAACTCTTCTTTTCAACCATGGGTACAAAGACTTTAATAAGTTTCGAAAAAAAGGTTTCAAAATAACTCCTTTCTTACACATGTAAAACATTGAGAAAATATAGATGCACCAAGAGAAGGGAATACATATTCTCTGTTTCTCTACTAGCCAAAAATAAGCATTTTGCTATGTCTACCACGTTTAAAATTGTTTTAATTTTTGGTTTTGGCATGGTTCAAAATCAAAGTGGCATTAAAGAGATATTCCTTGGGAAGTATTGCCCCTCCCCTTCCCCCTCCATCATGTTTCCCACCCACTCCCACCTTCTCAGGTAAACTCTGATTGTTTTTACATCCTTCTAATGTTGTCTAATGTAAATACAAGAACAAACATAAATTCTTATTTTACCCCTGTCTTACTACAAAAGGTAGCATATCGCATACATTGCATTCAGCTTTTTGACTTGACAATATATTCTATCGCTTTTTATTTTCCATGTTTATGCAAACATTAGTTTTTACTGAAATGGGATCATACTTCTGTAACTTGCTTTTTTTTTTTACTTAAAAATTGTTTGTGGACCTCTTTGCGTATTTTCAAATATTCTTCCACAGTATCATCTTCAAAAGCTGCAATGTCTGGAAAAAGCCCTGGAATATCGCTGTGGCTGTTTTCTGCCTCCCCCAGGATAATCTCCGAAATAGAAAAGAAGAATGTGCTGGCCCTTGGAGTTGAGAGGTCTGTGGATGACTTCCAGCTCAGCCAGTTACCAGATGTGAGAATTTAGGCAAGGCCGAATTTAGGCTCTGAGCCTCAGTTCCCAATACTAACACTTCTCACTCATAGTAAAGCCAGCTTCACCTCTAACCCAGGGCTGTAGTGAGAATTAAATGAGACAATGGTTAGGAAACCATCATTTAGGAACCAAACACTTTCAGTAAACACTTTTTCTCAAAATTTTTAGTTTTCTAAAAGCATTTTTCTTATTACACATTTAATGTATATGCATTATAGAAAAATTAGGAAAAGTAATAAACCAAAAATAGAAAACCAAAATAATCCATAAATTTGCAAAAAATCCTTTCAGGTAGTTCATATATATACATATACGTGTCTGTGTACATATATATATACTTCTATGTGTGTGTATGTGTCTACATACACAATATATAATTTACAAAACTTGTTCATATTGTACCTTTTGGTTTTGTAACCTTTTACTCCCACTCAACAATATATTTAAATACTCTTCCATATTCATAAATATAATATTTATTGTTATTGGCTACATCAAATTCTGTCGTATTCGTGAACATACCACGCTTTTTCTAACCAACCTGAAAATGTAAGTTCTTTTGAGGTTTTTATTGTTGTATTTAACGTTATGCTGCACGTCTTCATGGTCAAATATTCGCATACATTGAAGAAGTCAATTTAGAATGTGTGTTGCATGTTTTCTTTTATTCACTCGACAAATGCTGTGGAGCACCTGCTATTCTCCATGAGCTGTCTGGGTGCTAGAGTTACGAAGAAGAATCTGGCACAGGAACTGTTAATCTAGGAAAGAATACTAAATCGTTATTACATTTTGGGTTCGCTGACCTCTCTAGGGTTCCTAATGTGCCTGGCGGGACTTTTCACAACCCTAAGCTGTATTCATAGAGCCTGACTTCATTTCCCAACTTGAAGTGACCCTTTCTCTGCCTGGCAAACTTCTACTCATTTGTCAAGACCCAATGCAAATATCTCCTGCTCTATGGCGCTTTCCCTGATACCCCAAAAGAGAATAAGACTCTCCTAGAGAATTATATGGCCCCAGAGTACCTGTTACATTCCATTTGTAATTATCCATACACTTTCCTATCTTATCTCTTCCTCTGCACTTTAAGTTTCTAGGAGTTGGTTCCTAGCTTCCTAGTTTCCTGTCTTGCTTATTATCTCCAGCCGTGCCCAGCGACATGCCTAACACATAGCAGATGTTCTCGCTGAACACTTATTGAGTGAATCACCAGTACCACATGGTTAGTAAAATAATAAATACAACAACTGAAGTTACATTATTGGCAAAGAAGGGCTGTTAACAAAGGCCCGTGGTCAGCAGCCAGCTTAAGGGATGGCTCAGCTGTCCTGGCCTATGGGCTGGATCAGCTTTTTTTCCGTGTCCCAATTTTGTCACTCTGTTTCTTGACCATGATTGTTGAAGGCCTAGACTTCATTCCTTGATGACTTGGCTCACTTTAGGCAGCCAAGGGGCAGCAGAGGCTCAGCAGGGAAATATCTATGGCCTAAAACTTTTATACAGTTATAAGAGTTATACAGTTTATACAGTTATACAGTTATAACTGTATAAAAGTTTTAGGCCTCTTGCAACAAACATCCAAGTCATAAGTACAAAGGAAAGGTCTCTTTTATTTATTTATTTATTTATTTATTTATTTAGTTATTTATTATTTTTGTGTGTGTATGTGACGGAGTCACTCTATTGCCCAGGCTGGAGTGCAGTGGTGTGATCTCAGCTCACCGCAACCTCCACCTCCCGAGTTCAAGCAATTCTCCTGCCTCAGCCTCCCGAGTAGCTGGGATTACAGGTGCTCACCACAATGTCTGACTAATTTTTTATATTTTTAGTAGAGACGGGGTTTCACCATATTGGCCAGGCTGGTCTCGAACTCCTGACCTCAGGTGATCCACCTGCCTTGACCTCCCAAAGTGCTGGGATTACAGGCATGAGCCACCGAGCCTGGCCAGAAAGGTCTCTTTTAAAGGAACATATATATGGCCGGGTGCGGTGTCTCATGCCTGTAATCCCAGCACTTTGAGAGGCCAAGGCAAGCAGATCACCTGAGGTCAGGAGTTTGAGACCAGCCTGGCCAACATGGTGAAACCCCGTCTCTACTAAAAATAAAAAAAATTAGCCAGGCGTGGCGGCGGGCAACTGTAATCCCAGCTACTCGAGAGGCTGAGGCAGGAGAATCACTTGAACCTGGGAGACGGAGGTTGCGGTAAGCAGAGATTACGCCACTGCACTCCAGCCTGGGCAACAAGAGCAAGACTCTGTCTCAAAAATAAACAAATGAAAATATATATAAAATCATAAATACCAAATTTGTGTTAAAATGTTTATTTCGGCTGGGTGCAGTGGCTCACGCCTGTAATCCCAACACTTTGGGAGGCTGAGGCAGGCAGATCACGAGGTTAGGAGTTCGAGACCAGTCTGCCCAGCATGGTGAAATCCAATATCTACTAAAAATACAGAAATTAGCTGGGCATGGTGGCACGTGCCTGTAATCCTAGCTACTCAGGAGGCTGAGGCAGGAGAATCGCTTGAACCAGGAGGTGGAGGTTGCAGTGAGCCGAGATCATGCCACTGCACTCCATCCTGGCAACAGAGAGAGACTCCATCTCAAAAAAAAAAAAGTTTACTTCAACCAAGAAATCAAAACAACTTACAAATCTTTAAAGCTGGCCCATATCACAAGACCCTATCTGACACACCATTCTAATATTTTTTTAATTTTTCAGCTATTCTGAGGGAAAAAATACAACATTAATCTGAAATTAAGGAGTACAAAAGAACAACACAAATAAATGGCTACAATCTGGGGTAGGAAATAAACACGAGACTGTAGCATCTTGTAGTGCCAGAAAGTAAGGAAACGCTAAAAAATAAATAAATTTTTAAAAATTGGTGGTCATATTTCAAAGGAACAAGAACTAGGTGAAAGAACTCCCAATGGCCGAAGCTGGAACAACTTAAGCAACAAAATTAACAAGTACAGGAATATCTCATCGTATTGTGCCTCACTTAATTTTTTTTAACTTTTAAGTTCATGGGTACATGTGCAGGATGTGCAGGTTTGTTACATAGGTAAATGTGTGTCACAGGGGGTTGTAGTACCTATTATTTCATCATCCAGGCAATAAGCCTAGTACCCATTAGTTATTTTTCCTGATCCTTTCCCTCCTCCCACCTTTCGCACTTCAGTGGGCCCAGTCTGTGTTGTTCCCCTCTATGTGTCCATGTGTTTTATCATTTAGCTCCCACCTATAAATGAGAACATGCAGTATTTGCTTTTCTGTGCCACATTAGTTTGCTAAGGATAATGGCCTCCAGCTCCATCCATGTGCCCACAAAGGACATGATCTCATTTTTTTATGGATGCATAGTATTCCATGGTGTATATGTACCACATTTTCTTTATCCAGTCTATCATTGATGGGCATTTTGATTGATTCTGTGTCTTTGCTATTGTGAATAGTGCTGCAATGAAAATATGTGTGCATGTGTCTTTATGGTAGAACAATTTATATTCCTTTGGGTATTTACCCAGTAATGAAATTGCTGGGTGGAAAGTACTTCTGTCTCTAGTCTTTGAGGAACTGCCACACTGTCTTCCACAATGGTTTAATTTACACTCCTACCAACAGTGTAAAAGTGTTTCTTTCTCTCCACAACCTCACCAGAATCTTTTTTTTTTTTAAACTTTTTAATAATAGCCATTCTGGCTGGTGTGAGACAGTATCTCATTGTGGTTTTAATTTGCATTTCTCTAATGATCAGTGATGTTGAGTTTTTTCTCAGATGTTTGTTGGGCACACGTATGTCTTCTTCTGAGAAGCGTCTGTTCTTGTTCTCTGCCCACTTTTTAATGGGGTTGTTTTTTTCTTACAAATTTGTTTAACTTCCTTATAGATGGTGGATTTTAGACCTTTGTCAGATGCATAGCTTGCAAAAATTTTCTTCCATTCTGTAGGTTGTCTGTTTACTCCGTTGCTAGTTTCTTACGCTGTGCAGAAGCTCTTTAGTTTAATTAGATCCCATTTGTCAATTTTTGCTTTTGTTGCAGTTGCTTTTGGCACCTTTCTCATGAAATCTTTGCCCGTGCCTAGCTCCTAAATGGTATGGTGTTGCCTAGGTTTTCTTCTAGGGTTTTATAGTTTTGTGTTTTACATTTAAGTCTTTAAATCATCTTGAATTGATTTTTGTATAAGTTGTGAGGAATGGATCCAGTTTCAATCTTATGCATATGGGTAGCTAGTTATCCCATGCGCTTCACTTTATGGTGCTTCACAGACATTGTGTATGTGTGTGTGTGTTTTGTTTTTTGTTTTGTTTTGTTTTTTACAAATTCAAGAGTTGTGACAAACCTGCATCAAACAAGTCTATTGGTGCCATTTTTCTAATAGCATTTGCTCACTTTGTGTCTCTGTGTTGCATTTTGGTGATTCTCAGAATATTTTAATACTCAATTCTTTTTCATTATTTTTATATCTATTACAGTGTTCTGTGATCAGTGATATTTTTTTAGATGGAGTCTCACTCTGTTGCCCAGGCTGGAGTGCAATGGTGCAATCTCGGCTCACTGCAACATCTGCCTCCTAGGTACAAGCGATTCTCCTGCCTCAGCCTCCCTAATAGCTGAGACTACAGGTGCCCACCACTATGCCTGGCTATTTTTGTATTTTTAGTAGAGACGGGGTTTCACCATGTTGATCAGGCTGGTCTCGAGCTCCTGGCCTCAGATGATCCACCCGCCTCAGCCTCCCAAAGTGCCGGGATTATAGGCGTAAGCCACCATGCCCGGCCATGTGATCAGTGATTTTTGATGCTACTATTGTAATTGTTTTGGGGCATCATAGGGCAAACTTAATCAATAAATGTTGTGTGTGTTCTTACTGCTCCACCAGCTTGTTGTTCCCTGTCTCTCTCTCTCTCCTCCTTATTCCCTAAGACACAACAACATTGAAATTAAGCCGATTAAAAACCCTACGATGGCCTCTGAGTGTTGAAGTGAAAGGAAGAATCGCATATCTCTCACTTTAAATCGAAAGCTAGAAATAAGTAAATTTAGTGAGGAAGGCATATTGAAAGGCAAGATAGGCCAAAAGCTCTTGCACCAAAGAGTTAGCCAAGTCATAAACGCAAAGGAAAAGTTCTTGAAGGAAATTAAAAGTGCTCCTCCAGAGAACACATGAATGGTAAGAAAGCAAAACAGCCTTTTTGCTGATATGGACAAAGTTTGGATGGTCTGGTTAGAAGATCAAAACCAGTCACAACATTTCCTTAAGCCAAAGTCTAATCCAGAGCAACTGGATTAACTCTCTTCAGTTCTATGAAGGCTAGGAGAGGTGAGGAAGCTGCAAAAGAAAATTTGGACGCTGGCAGAGGTTGGTTCATGAGGTTTAAGGAAAGAAGCCATCTCTATAACATACAAGCGCAAGACAAAGAAGTAAGTGCTGATGGAGAAGCTACAGCAAGTTATCCAGAAGATCTAGCTAAGATTGTTGGTGAAGGTGGCTACACTAAACAACAGAATTTCTTTTTTTTTCCGAAATGGAGTCTCACTCTATCGCCCAGGCTGGAGTGCAGTGGCATGATCTCTGCTCACTACAACCTCCCCATCCCGGGCTCAAGAGATTCTCCTGCCTTAGCCTCCCAAGTAGCTGGGACTACAGGCACCTGCCACCATGCTCGGCTAATTTTTGTATTTTTAGTAGAGACAGGGGTTTCACCATGTTGGCTAGACTGGTCTCGAACTCCTGACGTCAGATGATTCACCTGCCTCGGCCTCCCAAGCCTCCTATTGGAAGAAGATGCCATCTCTTCTTTTCTTTTCTTTTCTTTTCTTTTTTTTTTTTAACAGAGTCTTGCTCTGTCACCTAGGCTGTAGTGCAGTGGTGCGATTTTGGCTCTCAGCAACTTCCACCTCCCAGGCTCAAGTCAACCTCTCACCTAGTAGCTCCCTAGTAGCTGGGTCTACTGGCACAAGCGATCCTGTCACCTAGGAGCCTCCCTAGCAGCAGGGACTCCTGGCGCAAGCCACCACCTGGCTAATGTTTTTTTTTAAGAGATGAAGCCTCACTATGTTGCTCAGGCTGGTCTCTGACTTCTGGGCTCAAGCAGTCCTCCTGCCTCAGACACCCCAAGTGCTGGGATTACAGGCATGAGCCGCCAAGCCTGGCCTAGAACTTTAACAACTGAGAGAAGTCAATGCCTGTCTTCAAAGCTTCAAAGGAAAGACAGATTCTCTTGTTAGGGGTTAATGCAGCTGATGACTTTAAATTGAAGCCAACACTCATTTACAATTCCAAAAATCCTAGAGCCCTTTAGAATGATGCTAAATCTACTCTACCTGTGCTCTAGAAATGGAACAACAAAAGCTGGATGACAGCACATCTGTTTACAGCAGGGTTTATGGAATATTTTAAGCCCACTGTTGAGACCTACTGCTCATAAAAAAAGATTTCTTTTCAAAATATTACTGCTCATTGACAATGCACCTGGTAACCCAAGAGCTCTGATGGAGATGTACAAGGAGGTTAATGTTGTATCCATGCCTGCTGACACAATATCCATTCTGCATCCATGGATCAAAGAGAAATTTCAACTTTTAAGTCTTATTATCTAAAAAAATAAATCTTGTGAAGGCTATAGCTGCCATAGATAATGATTCCTCTGATGGATCTGGGCAAAGTCAATTGAAAACCTTCTGGAAAGGATTCACCATTTTAGATGCCATTAATAACATTCATGATTCATGGAAGGATTTCAGAATATCTACATTAACAGGTATTTGGAAGAAGTTGATTCCAACTCTCATGGATGACTTTGAGGAGTTCAAGACTTCAGTGGAGAAAGTAATCTATGGTTACTGGTAGAAATAGCAAGAGAACTAGAATTAGAAGAGGAGCCTGAAGATGTGACTGAGTTGCTGCAATCTCATGATCAAACTTGAACAGATGAGGAGTTGCTTTTTATGGATGAGCAAAGAAAGTGGTTTCTTGAGACGGAAACTACTCCCGATGAAGATGTTATGAACATTGTTGAAATGACAACAAAGGCCTTAGAATATTACATAAACGTAGTTGGTGAAGCAGCAGCAGGGTTTGAGAGGATTTGTCTCCAGTTTTGAAGGCATTTAACATTTTACTCTGGGTAAAATGTTATCAAACAGCATTGGGTGCTGTAGAGAAATCTTCCATGGAAGGAAGAGTCCATCGATGCAGCAAACTTCACTGTTGTTTTATTTTAAGAAATTGTCAGCCGGGAGCAGTGGTTCATGCCTGTAATCCGAGCACTTTGAGAGGCTGAAGTGGGTGGATTGCTTAATTCCCGGAATTCAAGACCAGCCTGGGCAACATGATGAAACCCTATCTCTATTAAAAATACAAAAAATTAACCAGGCATGGTGGTGCATGCCTGTAGTCTCAGCTACTTGGGAGGCTGAGGTGGGAGGATCACCTGAGCCCAGAAGGTTGAAGCTGCAGTGACCCAAGATCGCCACAACTTCCTCAACCTGCAGCAACCACCACCTTGACTAATCACAGCCATCAATATCAAGGTAAGACTCTCACCAGCACAAATATTATGACTTACTGAAGACTTGGGTGATCATTGACATTTTTAGCAACAAAGTCATTTTAATTAAAGTATGTACATTTTTTAGGCCTAATGGTATTGCACACCTAATAGACTATAAACTTGTATAGTGTAAACATAACTTTATACACTCCAGGAAACCAAAAAAAATTATGTGACTTGCTTTATTGTGATATTTATTTTATTGCAGTGGTCTGGAACTGAACTCACAATATCTTTGAGGTATTCCTGTATTGGATTGTAAACCAAAACATAAAATAAATATGCAGAGTTCACATTGACATAAATGATGGAAGGAAGGAAGGAAGGAAGGAAGGAAGGAAGGAAGGAAGGAAGGAAAGAGGGAGAGAGGGAGTAAGGAAGGAAGGAAGAAAGGATCTTCCACGGAGAAGAATTTCAAATAATGTACATAGATGCTGCCCACTCGAGGAGGGTTATGTAACTCCTCACTCCTTAAGTGTGGGCTGTGCACAGTAACTTCATTCCAAAGAGCACAGTTAGGTCAAGGGGAGATGGGAAAAGTAGCTTTACAGTGGAGAAACCTGACAAACGTTACTTCAACCAGCAGATCAAGGTCAACATTAACGGTGACAAACTATATTAATAGACTGACATGATGTTAAGAAAATGGCACTTTACCTCTGCAGACTTCCTCCCAAAAACCCATAACCCCAGTTAAACCATGAGAAAAACAAATTCCAATACAGGGGAATTCTTCAAAACTTGATCAGTACTCCTTAAAACTGGTCATCATAAAAAAAAATGACAGTCTGAGAGATTGCCATAACCAAGCAGAGCTTAAGGATACATGGCAACTACAAATATAATGTGATATTTTGGATGAGAGCCTGAAACAGAAAAAGAACATTAGGCAAAAAGTAAGGAAATCTGAACAGAGTATGAACTTTAGTTAATGATAATGTATCCACCTTGGTTCGTTAACTCTAACAAATGTACCTTACTAAATAAGGTGTTAGTAGTAGGGAAAAACAGGGTGCAGGGTATACGGAAACTCTGTACTGTCATCTCAACTATTCTATAAATCTAAAACCTTTCTAAAAAATAAAGGCTATTATGAAAAATGGCTGTAACATATTGAACTCTATAATTGTATAATGAAATTATTCTTAAACTACATAACTTTACTCACAAATGATCATGTGTTGAAATTTTATCACAGGAATGCTTGTTCTTCAGGCCATTCTGCTCCATCAGGAGACATGGCCCCTGTTCTCCTGTGTAGAACCACCACACTCTATCAGTAGTGAGGAGTTTCTCTATCTTACCTGGAAGCATTCTTGAAAATTAACAGATAAAACCGAGGTGCTCCTGTAAAAGTAGGAATGAGGGCCCAGAGACCAGAAAATTGGCCCTCTTCTCCCCAGCCCTGCACGAGAGGCCCCTGCCTGGGACTCCCCAGGGCTTTGAGGAGTGAGTCTGATCATTCATTCAACAAATATTTGCATTGCTAGGGGAAACAGTGGTGAACAAGAGAGATATCCCTGCTTTCTGTAAGAGGTGGTCTGCAAAATCCTAGACCGAGCCAATGGTTCTCAATCGTGGCGGAACTTTAGGATCTCTTCAGGCGAGCTTTAAAAACATACCAATGCCTGGGCCTCTTCCCAGGCCAATTACGTGAAAATCTCCGAGGGTGGAACCCAGAAATCTGTATGTGTTAAAAGCTCCCCCAAGAGATTCCAGAATGTAGCCAGGACTGAGACACATTAACAAAATGATCTAAGAATAGCTGACTGTAAAACGGGTGTTCTGTGATCTTTGCAACCAGAGGAGAAAAGGGCTGAGGACCAGACCCTGGGGCGTGTCCCCTCCCCCCCAGGGAGTCTGGAGAGAAAGGAGCCGTGGTAGCAGAGGTTCCTGAGCTGAAGGCAAGGCTGGTGCTGGCAGAAGTGGGGGCGAGGGGAGTGTGCTGAGGAGCAGTGCGTAGCAACCCACACACTTGCTCGTTTTAGAACAAATCAGCGCTTCTCAGACATATGTACTGAAGAAGCCTCCTCCTGGAATTTTCCAGAGGACTACGGAGCTGAAGACAACTTCCAGCATAAAAAGCATCCAGCCTAGATTCTGCCTATCTTGATACAAATAATCTCAAGACTGGAAGGTCTGTAAGGGGTCACCAATCTCTCTCTCTCTCTTTCTCTCTCTCTCTCTCTTTCTCTCTCTCTCTCTCTCTCACACACACACACAGAGACAAGGTCACACAAATGCACACGTTGTGAGCTGTGTATTTAGAGCAAGTTTTCATGGTGCATCTGAATATACCATGTGGATATTTGATCTGTCTTTTGGCATTTTTACAGCCACAAACAAGAACAGAGCTAAGGAGAAACCTGGAAAACATGAGTGAAGGATAAAGAAAGGGAAGATTAGATGACCAATGGACTAGAGCTGAACAACTATCCCTCTTCTTACACCCTTGTGAGGAAGGTATGACTTTCTCCACCTTACAGAGGAGGAAACTGCACCTTAAACAGTCAAATGTCTTCTTCAGGGTCATTTACTTAACATAGGACAGAGCAGGATCTACTCATCGTCACAATTTCATCCCTGTTTCCAGATGAGGAAACTGAGGCAGGAAGATGGTGGAAGCAAAGCTAGGCTTTGATGTTGAGAGTAGGTCAATACTTTCTCCTGGGTATCACAGATGCTATCGATCTGGGAAGCACCATCTGCTTCCCGCACCCCCGCCCTGCACACGCTACAAGGAAAGGCTCAGGAGAACTCTCTGCACTATCTTTACAGCTTTTCTAGAAATAGAAAATTATTCCAAAATTAAAAGTTTATTTTAAAATAGCACATATTCAAGATTATTGCACTCAAAACTCTTTCATATACTATGGATAAACAAGATTAAAATTTTTCAAATATTGGTTTATTTATCTTTATGCATTTTTCAATATCAGTTTCGGTGTATGCTTTATAATATACATATCAATATAAAAGCACAAATACAAGTTGTATTCATCTCTTAAGTCTGCAAAACAAAGCCCCACAGACTGCATGGCTTGAAACAACAGAAATTTATTGTCTCACAGTTTGAAATCCGAAGTCAAGGTGTCAGCAGGGCCATGCTCTCTTTGAAGCCTCTAGGAGAGGATCTGTTTCATGCTTTTCTCCTGGCTCCTGGTGTTGCCAGCAATTCTTGGTGTTCCTTGGCTTGTAGACACATCACTCCAGTCTCTGCTTTGTTGTCACATAGCCTTCTCCTGGGTATCCCTCTCTGTTTGCCTTCTCCTCTTCTTTTTTTTTTTTTTTTTTTTTTTTTTTTTTTTTTTTTTTTTTGAGATGGAGTCTCACTCTGTTGCCCAGGCTGGAGTGCGGTGGCTTGATCTCGGCTCGCTGCAACCTCCACCTCCCAGGTTCAAGCAATTCTCCTGCCTCGGCCTCCTGAGTAGCTGGAATTACAGGCATGCATCACCGTGCCTGGCTAATTTTTTTGTATTTTTAGTAGAGATGTGGTTTTGCCATGTTGGCCAGGCTGGTCTCAAACTCCTGACCTCAGATGATCCACCCACCTCAGCCTCCGAAATTGCTGGGATTACAGGGATGAGCCACTGCACCCAGTCATTCTCCTCTTCTTATAAGGACACTGATCATATTGGATTAAGGCTCACACTACTCCAATATGACCTCATCTTAACTTATATCTTAGCTGTATCTACAACTACCCTATTTCCAAGTAAATCACATTCTAAGGTTCCAGAAAGGACACAAATTTGGGGGCGGGAACACTCACTAACCCTGTATAGTTGGCCCCAGGGCACCACAAAATTCATGTTTATCTCATGCAAAAATACATCTGCCTGATCCCAAAATTTTAAGCCATTCCACTGTCAACTCCCAGTTCAAAATCTCATCTAAATATCCACTTTTAGGCCAGGCGAGGTGGCTCACGCCTGTAATCCCAGCACTTTGGGGAAGCCAAGGCAAGAGGATCACTTGAGGTCAGGAGTTCGAGACCAACCTGGCCAACATGGTGAAACCCTGTCTCTACTAAAAAATACAAAAATTATCCGGTCGTGGTGGCAGACGTCTGTAACCCCAGGTACTCAGGAGGCTGAGGCATGAGAATTGCTTGAACTCGGGAGGCGGAGGTTGCAGTGAGCCAAGATCGTGCCACTGCACTCCAGCCTGGGCAATAGAGAGTGAGATTCAGCCTCAAAAAAAAAAAAAAAAAAATCAACTTTAAAAGTCCCAAATTTCATCATCTAAATCAGTTATGAGTGAGAGTTGGGGTATGGTACATCCTGGGAAAAATTCTATCTGTGGACCTGTGAAATCAAAAACAAATTATCTGCTTCCAAAATACAATGATGGACAGGCATATAATAGATACTTCCATTCCAAAAGAAAGAAAGAAGAAGGAAACAAAGTGGTCATGGGTCCCAAGCAAATCTGAAACCCAGTACACAAGTCTGTACTAATGTGTGATAAAAGGGACTACTATTTACATATATATATATTTATTTATTTATATATAAATATATATTAAATATATATACTTTTTTTTTTTTTTTGAGACCAAGTCTGGCTCTGTCACCCAGGCTGGAGTGCAGTGGCATGATCTCAACTCACTGCAACCTCTGCCTCCCAGGTTCAAGCGATTCTCTTGCCTCAGTCTCCCGAGTAGCTGGGATTACAGGCACGCGCCACCATACCCAGCTAATTTTTTGTATTTTTAGTAGAGACGGGGTTTCACTATGTTGGTCAGGCTGGTCTCAAACTCCTGACCTCAAGATCCACCTGCCTTGGCCTCCCAAAGTGCTGGGATTACAGGTGTGAGCCGCTGCGACCGGCCCATATATATTAAATATATGTAGGATGCTACCTACTTTGTTCAAGCAGGTTGTGTCCTGCGCCACATATTTCCTAGCCATTGTTACAAATAGCCCTGTTGGAAGAGGTGGCTGCAATTTCAAGCGATATCCAGCCACCAGCCACTGATCCCCACTAAACAGATCTATTGGGATTGGGAAGATTTCTAAGAATGAAATGAAAAGTTACCTTTTTCGGATGAAAGTCCTGGGTCTGTCAGGCTTTCAAGACAGTGATTTGCATTCTTTCTTTTCTTCTTTGGATGAATATAATGGCAGCCCTAAAGAAGGTAAATTCTGGCCGGGCCTGGTGGCTCATGCTTGTAATCCCAGCACTTTGGGAGGCCAAGGCAGGCGGATCATGAGGTCAAGAGATCAAGACCATTCTGGCCAACATGGTGAAACCCCCATCTCCACTAAAAATACAAAAATTAGCTGGGCTTGGTAGGACGCGCCTGTAATCCCAGCTACTGGGGAGTCCGAAAGGAGAATCGCTGTAGAGGTTGCAGTGAGCCGAGATTGCACCACTGCACTCCGGCCTGGCAACAGAGCAAGACTCCGTTTCAAAAAAAAAAGAAGGCAAACTCTGGAATGTATTATCACAATAGATTGTGATCACAGAATTAATTCTTTTAGCTAAGGTAGTATCCTCAGCTATCAGAATCTGTAGAATTGTTTTGCTTTAAGTATTGATTTAAAATTCTAAAACTGTACATTAATCTGGGAGGGATATTATTCCAACAAATAAATTAAATGTGATTTAAAATGAAACATCCCTATTTATGACTTGGGGCAAGCCAGGATTGGGTTAAACTGGTTGGTAATACAATGTTGAAAATTATCCAAGATAACTCATAAAGTTCCATCTACATGTTTGTATCTCCAAACACTTGCTCAATAAATATACTTTTTAAAGTTAGGATTTGGTAATAATGTTTAAGTTCAACTATTTAATAGAATGTTTACTTTTTAAAAATAAAATTGGCTGGGCATGATGGCTCACGCCTGTAATCCCAGCACTTTGGGAGGCTGAGGCGGGCGGATCATGAGGTCGAGAGATCAAGACCATCCTGGCCAACATGGTGAAACCCTGTCTCTACTAAAAATACAAAAATGAGCTGGGCATTGTGGCTCGCGCCTGTAGTCCCAGCTACTGGGGAGGCTGAGGCAGGAGAATCGCTTGAACCCGGGAGGCAGAGGTTGCAGTGAGCCAAGATTGTGCCATTTGCGTTCCAGTCTGGTGACAGAGTGAGACTCCACCTCAAAAAATAAATAAATAAAATAAAATAAAATAAAATCACAGCTAAATGCAAAAATTCCAGCAACCTAGTATCAATCAGTGCCCCTTCTGTTGGACCATGCATCCTTCACCCACAACTGTTTTTATTAACTGGGATACTATCCATCTCTGTGTAACTTTATGAAATGTGTTTTGGCTTGGAGCACAGAAAATCCATTTAGACATTAATAGTGTAGTTGCCAGTTATGTTATTCATTCACAAGAGTAACAACAGTGTGCTGTGATTTTTTTTCCAGCATTTTCCCCTAATTTTATTGGCTAATAAAATCCAAACACTGGAACCTTTTGCCCAGAAAGTGGCGCCAAAGGAAAGCAGCTACCCACCCAGACCCCCAGGGGCTCTCTAAGTAGGGCCTCGGAGTCCTAGGTGAGGCCCTAGGGGAGAGAGGAAGTCCTGCTCTCCAACTTCCCTACAGGGTCAGCCAGAGGTTTTTCCTATGGCTTCCTGGTTGAAGGAAGAAAATTCAGGTCTCCCTCCAGTTCTTGAAATCGAAAATGGTGGTATCACTGCAGCACACTCCTTCATTTCATTCTTTCGCTCAAATGTGTTTTTCTTTTTTTCTCTAAAACCTCAACAAGCAATTTTGAGCAAATATTATGTAGCAGACCCTATGGAAGATGCTGGGTATGTAGAAAGGAGCTCATAGCTCAATAGGAGAGGACAAGTAAACCAGTAATTACAGCACAAGCTTGTGAGTAGCATAGTGAGATATGAACAAAGTACATGACAGCCCGATTCAGATTAGCACAAACCTAACTAAACCAAGATTTAAAAGGAGAAACACCTGACCAGTAAGACTATTTTTTTCATTGTCAAAAAGTTACTACTCATACCATATAAAAGTAGGTAAATATATATATGAGAGCATTACCTCAGTCCCATGGAACAAAATGGTGAAAGACATAAGTAGGCAATTAACACAAGAAAAAATGAAAATAATAAACTAAGCTGGGTGCGATGGCTCACATCTGTAATCCCAACATTTTGGGAGACCAAGGCAGGAGGACTGCTTGAACCTAGGAGTTTGAGACCAACCAGCCTGGGCAAAATGACAAGATCCTGTCTCTACAAAAATAAAAAATAATAATAAAAAAATTAGTTTGATATATTTCTATACATACATCAAATTTATCTTTTATTTGTGGCGGCATTCGCTTGTGGTCACAGCTACTCGGGAGGCTGAGTCAGGAGGATTGCTTGAGCCTGGGAGGTTGAGACTGCAAGTGAGTCAATGATGGCACAAGTGCACTGCAAGCTGGGCAAGCGAGACTCTGTCGTTACTAAAAAATAATCATAATCAGGCCGGGCACGGTGGCTCATGCCTATAATCCCAGCACTTTGGGAGGCCGAGGCAGGTGGATCACCTGAGGTCAGGAGTTCAAGACCAGCCTGGACAACATGGTGAAACCCTGTCTCTACTAAAAATACAAAAATTAGCCAGGCATGGCGGTGGGCACCTGTAATCCCAGCTACTTGGAGGGCTGAGGCAGGAGAATTACTTGAACCCAGGAGACAGAGGTTGCGGTGGGCCAAGATCACGCCACTGAACTCCAGCCTAGGTGACAGAGCAAGACTCTGTCTCAAAAAAAAAAAAAAAAAAAAAAAAGTAGTAATAATAATAATAATCCACAAGCAGTTTTTAAAGATCTTCTACTCTATTAACCTTCCAACGTTAAAACAAAAATTAAAACAATGAAAACAAAAATCTATAAAATCCAGTTCTCAGAAGTCTGCAGGAAAACTAAAACTCCACTTAATCTGGTAGCAATATAAATTTGTACAACCTGTAGGAAGACAATTGGTCAATATGACAGGAGTCACAATAATAATCTCTTTAAACTCAACATTCCCAAATTCAAAGAATTTATCCTAAAGAAATAATTGTAGTGAAGAAAACAAATTGTATGTATAAAGATATTGGTCACAGTGTTATTTATATTTGTGATAAACTGGATCTAACATACATACCTAATACAAGGAAAACATTTCAGTAGATTACGAAAAATAATTATGAGGGCTCTCTGTAGCAACACAATAAATGGTCTACTTCTTAATATAAAATTTCATCAAAGGAAAACAGAAATGTATATACATATAACTCAAGCCCTCAGATCTAGTAGGGTCTCCAGCATTAGAAGCCCTTAGCAAATTATTTAAAAGTCAGAAAATAACAGATGCTGGCAAGATTGTGAAGAAAAGGGAACACTTATATACTGTTGGTAGGAGTGTAAATTAGTTCAACCATTGTAGAAAGCAGTGTGACAATTCTTCAAAGAGCTAAAAACAGAACTACTATTCCACCCAGCAATCTCATTATTGGGTATATACCCAAAGGAATATAAATCATTCGGCCATAAACACACGCACGTGAATATTCGCAGCACTATTCACAATAGCAAAGACATGGAATCAGCCTAAATGCCCATCAATGACAGATTAGGCAAAGGAAATGTGGTACATATACACCATGGAATACTATGCAGCCATAAAAAGCACGAGATCATGCCCTTTGCAGGAACATGTATGGAGCTGGAGGCCATTATCCTTAGCAAACTAACGCAGGAACAGAAAACCAAATACCACATGTTATCACTTATAAGTGGGAGATAAATATATTATAAATAATGAGAACACATGGACACACAGAGGGGAACAACAGACACTAGGGCATCCTTGAGGGTGAAGGTTGGGAGGAGGGAGAGGAACAGAAAAAAATAACTATTGGGTGCTAAACTTAGTTCCTGGGTGGTGAAATAATCTGTACAACAAACCCCCGTGACATAAATTTACCTACATAACACGCCTGCACATGTACCCCTGAACCTAAAATAAAAGTTAAAAGAAAAGAAGGAAAGAAAATATGCTTTAAAAAAGAAACCCACAGTGAGAACAGGTTTCAAAGGGGTTTTGGAACCTCGAGGCTGGAGAATTCCACAGTCGGTATTAATCAGGCCTTCCCCTTCATGCTTCCTTCTTCCTAGACACCCCCACTTGTCATCCTGTGCTCTCTTTATTCCATTTTAAGATTCTCCTTTACCTCTCAGTGTCTCCCTACCCCCCAGAGAGTAGAAACTATGAGAACTATGAAACTATGAGAAAATAAGAAAACTCATTTTTGTAACCACCCACCCCTTAACCAGCCTCTAACAAGTTCAATAAAGTAAGGATTTATTTAGTTTATTTAATGTAAAAGCATGTATGAGAGAGAATGCAGAGAAATGATCATGCTTTTGTTAGGCTGGTGGAACTGAGAGAGCATTTTTAAAATTTCCTTTTATGTTTTGTTTTACAGGCTTTTTTTAAGGTAGAGTCAATTCTCAGACAGGATTTCACGGTGGTATCTGAAATCAGTCTCTGGGCATTTACATTGCATATAAGTAAGCAAGTTTACCTGGCATTAAGACAAGATAAAACATTTTTAGAAAAAAGTAAGAAAAGAGACCTTATTCTGTAGATATTCTAACTTTTGAAGTTGCAATAATCTTGTGAGTGAGAAAGAAGCCAAACATTCAGACACCTTCACACTCAGTGTGACTGTTGTTTTATTATCACTGGAGTAGGTCTGACTGTCAGACACAGAGCAAGCATGCCGAAGTGTGCGGTAGTGCTGGACACCCACACATTTTTCATTGTGAGCTACAGTGAGTCTGAAGGGTCACACTTGGCAGGGTAGCAGAGGACCTACCTTGGCTAGGACTCAAGTTCACACTGAGGCTTCATTTATTTCTTTTATTCTGTTGTCAGTAATTCTCCAAAATGTTCCAGTTTTATGATATGGCTTTTAAGGGAATTAAATTTGAATAGCACAAAATTGTATAATTATCTTACAATTCCATTGCAATTATTAGCAGATCCAAGTCTGCTACATCATTATTAGGTAATAATGATGATGATGATAATAATGACAGCTAACATCCATAGTCTGTTTACCATGCACCAAATACCATGCTAAGCAGTTGGGAAGAAGATTAGGTCTAGCAGCCTGCTATCATGTGTGTTAGTTACTTAGCATAAAAAAAAAATAGAAAAAAATCTAAGAATTTCAGGTCAACCACAGTTTGGAGGCAGATGAGTCACATTTAGCTCCCAGAATACATATTGGATGCATGGCCCCTAAGGCAGTGCTCATGCCCCCTCATGGCAACAATAGGCAGGAGCTGAATTTTGAGGTTCCCTTTAGACAGGGCATGTGCTTCCTAATTCACCACATCCCCACTGCTCCCTGTCGGGCTTATATCCAGCCCTCTTCACTCACTTACATAGTTTGCCTATCTTCTATATGTTTGAGTTTTCAACCCCCAAACCTAGACAATATACCTGCAATTCAGGCATCTGCCACTAAATGGTACAATGCCAATAGGCAGGCATAAGGCTAGTAGGGACATTGGCAATCATATGGCCTAACAGTTTTCCCAGACTTTTTATGGGAGTCGAGTATTCCTTCTAATAAAATGTTACTCAAAAGTCCATTGTATTAGTCCACTTTCACACTGCTGTAAAGAAATACCTAAGACAGGGTAATTTATAAAGGAAAGAGGTTTAATTGACTCACAGTTCCACATAGCTGGGGAGACCTCAGGAAACTTACAATCATGGCAGAAAGTGAAGGGAAAGCAAAGACCTTTTTCACATGGCAGCAGGAGAGAGAATGAAGGAGGAACTTGCACACTTATTAAACCACCAGATCTCGTGAGAACTCACTCACTATCACGAGAACAGCATGGGGGAAACCACCCCCATGATCCAATTGCCTTCCTCCCTCAACACATGGGGATTACAGGTTCCTCCCTCAACACATGGAGATTACAATTTGAGATGAGATTTGGGTGGGGACACAGAGGCAAACCATATCGCCCATCTCTAAACACAAAAAAGAAGCTCTTTTGGCTGAGGATGGGGTAACTCCCAAGAAGTACCCAACCTGCTTGGCCCTCCATCCTTCTCCCCAGCACTGCTTGACATTTCAGGGATGCTGGCAACGGAATTTAATCCCCTCGTCCAAAGTAGAGGGCACAAACAAGTGAAGCCATCTATCCTCAGTCACACGCTAGTTAACGGTAAAGAAACGTAGTCTCTGATAAATAACAGTATTTGGCAATTCCATCCACTAAAAATTTGTTGCATTTGTAGAAAGTAAAAAATAATAACAATGACTAATAATAATGACTATCCATCTACTTCTCGAAGACCTGTTGTTTTTCCTTGTCATATACCAGTAGATATCTTTATTAGAAAAGTTTAAACTTAATAGTCAATTATAAAATTATAAAAGTACGCAGTTTTATACTGATCTGAAAGGAACATTGAAAGTTTTTTTTTGTCTCACCTCTTCATTTTACAGACCAAGAAAATGAGGAAGTGCTTGAAACCAATTCCCCTTCTTAAATGTTCCAAGTTACCGTCCTGTTCAGTATATCAAGTACATACTGTTACATCTGGACTTGGTGGTCAGAAGCCAGAAATTTCTATTTTAACCAGTTACTCCATGAAAATCATGAACCGTTAAGATATAAATTAAAGTTGTGATTTCTTTTTATGATTCTCTTCCATTTTTGAAGCACACATTCTCAGCTGGGGATTCAAACATCTTTTTACTCCAGAAAGTGCATTTATAAACTTATGGGAAGATATTCCAGACTGAACTTTTAAACATCTTTTTACTCCAGAAAGTGCATTTATAAACTTATGGGAAGATATTCCAGACTGAACTTTTTCAAGAGAACTCAAGTCAAACTTCTGTGGTCAAAGAGCTTTTATGTTAAAATTTCCAATTCATTGCATTGTATACCAATACTTTGATAAAATACAATAGAATCAAATTATTAGACACAGGTACAAAAAGAAAAACATGGCTTGTTCTCACAAATGTGTGGGATCTAAAAATCAAAACAATTGAACTCATGGAGATAGAGAATAGAACAAAGGTTGCCAGAGGCTGGCAATGGTAGTGGGGGTTGGGGTGGATGGTTAATGGGCACCAAATAATAGAAAGAATGAATAAGACCTAGTATTTCATAGCACATCAGGGTGACTATAATCAATACCCATTTAATTATACATTTTTAAATAACTAGAAGAGCATAATTGGATTGTTTGTAATACAAGGATAAATATTTGAGGGGATTAATACCCCATTTTCCATGATGTGATTATGTATTGTACACTTATATCAAAATATCTCATGTACCCCATAAATATATATACCCACAAAATTAAATATTTTATGTACCCACAAAATTAAATATTAGAAAATTTTTTTAATTATTTGACAAATAAAATTTTATTTTTATTTTTATTTTTTAATTAATTAATTTTGTTTTGAGATGGAGTCTCACTCTGTCAGCCAAGCTGGAGTGTAGTGGCACAATCTCAACTCACTGCAACCTCCACCTCCCAGGTTCAAGCTATTCTCCTGCCTCAGTCTCCCGAGTAGCTGGAATTACAGGTGCCCGCCACCACACCTGGCTAATTTTTGTATTTTTAGTAGAGATGAGGTTTCACCACGTTGGCCAGGCTGGTCTCAAACTCCTGACCTCAGGTTATCTGCCTGCCTTGGCCTCCCAAAGTGCTGGGATTACAGGCATGAGCCACCGCACCCAGCCAACAAATGAAATTTTAAAAGATAGAAAATACAAATTCATTTTATTAGATATTAATCACCAAATTACTTTATCAAGTTGCTATAACCATTTCTAAATGCCTGCTTCCTATTCCTGTATTCACCCCATCTTGTACCAGTAACAAGCATTTCACAGACTAACCAGCTACCAAAGCACCACCCAGATGGTTGGTCTGGATACAGGGAAGTTTAGTACCGCCATTCATATAACTGGGTAGTGTTTCCCATCATTTAACCCCAGCCCTAGACGGCCATTTTGAAAAGGCGGTTGTAGTCCCCAAAGGTGTGGGGCACGGTCACCGTATGGTTCATGGGAAAACAGAAATACACAACCTTCCGATTGCACTACTCAGAAAAGAGTAGGGAAGAGTTCAGATCATAGAGGGCTTGCAAAATGGATTAAGGAATTTGGGGACTTCATCTTAAAAGCTGTTGAAAGTTGTTTAAAAAAAAAAAATTGAGTCATATTTGGGTTTTTTAAAGATAGGTCTGCCTGCAATGTGGAGCATGATTTGGAGGAAAACAAGACCCAGCAAGAGGCACGTGCAATTGTTTAGGGAAAAGCTGATACGGCCTGAACTAAGGTAGTAGCAGTAAAGATGGAGATATAGCTTCAAGAGCAGCTTAGGAGGCTTGGTTATGGATTGGCTATAGGTGATGAAGAGCAGGGAGGGGTCCACAGTGACACCCAGGTTTGGGGGTGAACTATTAGATGGCTAGTGGTGCTATTTCCTAGGGTGGGAGGCCCAGGAAGAGGAGGCTGCTGGAAACAATGAGTTCAGCTCCTCACAGGCTGTGTTTGGACTTTCCTGACCGTGTGCTGCTGCTCATGGTGGTCTCTTTTTTTTTTTTTTTTTTTTTTTTTTTGAGACGGAGTCTTGCTCTGTCTCCCAGGCTGGAGTGCAGTGGCGCGATCTCGGCTCACTGCAACCTCCTTCTCCTGGGTTCAAGCGATTCTCCTGCCTCAGCCTCCTGAGTATCTGGGACTACAGGCAGGTGCCACCACCCTCGGCTAATTTTTCTTTTTCTTTTTCTTTTTTTTTTAGGTGGAGGGAGACGGAGATTTACTCTTGTTGCCCAGGCTGGAGTGCAATGGCGCCATCTCGGCTCACCGCATCCTCCGCCTCCCAGGTTCAAGCGATTCTCCCGCCTTAGCCTCCCGAGTAGCTGGGATTACAGGCATGTGTCACCACGCCCGGCTAATTTTGTATTTTTAGTAGAGACGGGGTTTCACCGTGTTGCCTAGGCTGATGTCGAACTCCTGACATCAGGTAATCCTCCCGCCTCGGCCTCCCAAAGTGCTGGGATTACAGGCGTGAACCACTGCCTCCGGCCACGCTCGGCTAATTTTTTATATTTTTAGTAGAGACAGGGTTTCACCATGTTAGCCGGGATGGTCTTGAGCTCCTCCTGACCTCGTGATCCGCCCGCCTCAGCCTCCCAAAGTGCTAGGATTACATGCGTGAGCCACCGTGCCCGGCCTGGTGATCTCTTACTGGACTGCCCTTGCTTTAATGTTCACTCATCAAATCTCAACCATAAAAAGGCTTGGCAATCATAAAAGGGTTTATTAAGAACTTTGAAGAAATGCGGGGAAAAAATTTATTAAGTAATATTAGGTAAAGTAATAAAAATGCAAATTATAAGAAAGTTCTTCTCCTGTTAAATTGGCCAAAAAAAAATTTTTTTTATTAAAAGACCCAAAACTGCCAAGGGTGTGGGAAAGCTGGCACTCTCACACATTGCTGGTGGCGATGTAAATTGGTACAAACCTTTTGGAAGAAATCTGGCAAAATGTATCAAGAATTATAAAAAAGTGTGTATCCTGTGACCCTGTAATTCCTCTTCTGGAAATCTATTCTACAGAAATCACTCAAAATGTGGGAGAAAACACTTCGTACACAAAGATGTTTATCACAGCAGAAACTAGAAACAACCAAAATGATTAATAATAAGAGATTGGTGAAATAAATCATGATGTTTATTTGCTGATTTCTTATACACAATGAAATTTATGGCCATGAAAACTGTTCAGTAATGAAGAGGATTGCTTGTACTATAACGTTAAGTATATATGCATAATACATGTCTGCTATTATCCTAATTATATAAATAATCTCCATAAGAAAAAGACAAGAAGGAAATGATAATAATTATTGGGCTAGGGTGGTGGGTCCACAGATAACTTCTAAAATCTTCATTAATTAGTTTCCTCAAATTTATTATAAATAGTTAAAATGCATATGTAATGGAAACCATGGAGTATTATGCAGAAAAATATTAGGTAAAAAAAGTAAAATAGAAAATGTTATCTGTGTTAGTTACAAATAAATATATATATTTGACCAAGAATGAAAAAGACCTAGGTAAAAGGAAACAGTTGATTTGTCTGTGTGAAGGATTTTTGAAAATTCTTCATTGCAATTACAATATTGTTCGTGAAATAATATTCATTTCAGGTCATCTACCCAATCTTGAAAAGCTGTCTCAAAGAATTCCTCTTTTTTTAAGACTTTCCTCATCTTCTGACCAGACATTATTGCTTCTTTGAACCACCGTGGTATCTGGTTTTAGTTGTCGTATGATGATGATGCAATGGTTCTCAAACTTTAGTGTGCATTGAAACACGTGGAGGTGTTTGCTGGGCCTCACCTCCAGAGTCTGTGATTCAGGAGATCCAGGGTAGGGTCCAATAATTTGCATTTCTAACAATTTCCCTAGTGATGCAGACATTGCTAGTCTGGGGAGCATACTATGCAGTAGGATACTCACCCCAGGACTAATGTCTATTATCTTCCTCCTTTAACCCTTGTCCATGGTCAATTAGTCCAAGAGTAGAGATAATTAACCTAAAATGTACCATTCCAAATGTATCATGCCGCTGGGCACACAGTTGGTCCAAAGGTCCAACGCTCCCAGACCAAACAGAGCCCTTTCCCATGATCTTTCAGAGCCATTAAGATATATGCATGGGGCTGGGCACAGTTACTCACGCCTATAATCCCAGCACTTTGGGAGGCCGAGGTAGGTGGATCACTTGAGGCCAGGAGTTCGAGACCAGCCTGGCCAACGTGGCGAAACCCCATCTCTACTAAAAATACAAAAATTGCCCTGTAATCCCAGCTACCTGGGAGGCTGAGACACAAGAATCACTTGAACCCGGGAAGCAGAGGTTGCAGTGAACCAAGATCGGGCCACTGCCCTCCAGCCTGGGTGACAGTGCAAGACTCTGTCTCAAAAAAAAAAAAGATATATGCATGGAGCTGGCCACTTATGAGCCTTTCTGTAGTGGAATGAAGCCAGCAGGTAGAAAGAAACTCAGATAAAATACAGAGCCCAAAGGTGTTTGTTTGAGCCTGTACCAATTTGGAATCTTTGAGATGAAAGTAGCAGATATTGAACTCAAACCATGAATAAAATGAAAATAAAATTCTAAGAAAATTAAATGCCTCACACAACCTGAGATAAGCTGGGCTCCAGGGCTGTCTAATACAGCCACTGAAGGACGTCACAAAAGACCTGGGATTTTTCCCATCACTCTGCCCTTATATTTGGACATTATGATTGGTTTAGTCTAATCAGTGGGGTAGAACATTAATAGACATGCAAGAGTTAAACAGGTAAAGACAGTGAGTATAACCAACACAGCCCCAAGCTGTGTTACAGAATCATTCACAAAGATCTCCATGGAATCCAGGGACTGTCCTGGAAAATCTGTCGTTCACCTCTTCACTTGATCCTATGACTCCTCTAGTATCTTTCCTTTTATTCTGTCTGTCTCTCTGCTTGCTTTGGGTTGCTGTTCATTGTCATCAGAGTCCCAATATCATAGTATACCTTGGAGTATCTCATTTTTTGCCACCAGTTTCCATTCACCCTTTAGTTAACCACAATCCTATTCTCCTTCCCAATCTTCAGCCCATGGCTTCAGCTGGGATCCTATCCTTGGTTCAAAGATGGAGCATGTAACCTAGACCTAAGCTCATCAGCACATCATCTTCTCTCCCCAACCACTGCAATGTTTGGTTGAGAAATGGGCATATGGCCTGGTTACAGCTAGTGATGCATTATTAAGTTTTTGCCAATAATCCCAGGAAAGAAACTGGGAAAGCTATTCTGCCAGACCAATCAGAGCCAGTCAGAAATTCTCTATTTCCCGTTAGATGTGAGCCAGAGAGGTAGCGCAGTAGCTGCTAGGAATCATCTTGCAACTACAAGGGTAAAGCCTTTCTGAGAACAGCATCAACCTAGAAAGAGAAGACCTCGGTCCTGAGCCCCTAGCCCCTGGCCACTGGCCCCTGTTGTGCCTATTGATGCCTCTTTCTTTGCTTAAGTCATATGAGGCAGAATTTTCAGCATGTACAAAGACAAGAGTTACAACTGAGAAGTCCTTTTCCCCATCTCTCTTGTGGCAATTAGATAGTATGCTTTTTGAAAGCAGAGACTAGATCTTGTCTGCAGTTGCATTTCTCCACAGTCATATTGGTGTTCAGCATACAGTAAGTACTGAAGCAGAATTTCTTGGATGAGCTTGAGGCGGCCTCCAGAAGGCATTTCTAATCAGGCCCCAGAGCTGGGGTAGCTAGGAGAACCTTTGTCCCTTCCCTGGGCAGTTACCGATGCAAGGCCAGGACCCTTGCTCTGGGTCATCATCAGAGATGCTCAGGTTTTGGTAATGAGGGAAGCTCAGTGTGGGTTATCAATGACTGTTACACTTGAAAATTCCAGTTGGACCTATAGAGGCCAGGTTCACCCATCTAAATTCTCACACTCACCGAAAATAGGCCTTGAAATGCAGCAGTTTTCACAAGAGCTATTTATTTTGCAGCTAAGCAGAAGGACTTTCTTGTATGTTTTGCATAGGAGCTCAATATTAAACCCAAAGTCAAGGACCCCACGACTGCCATGCACCTTGTTTGCCAGACTCTGTCAGGATTCCCACATTCCGATAGATCTTCATTTCTGGCAGAGCCTGGGGCTTAGAGCAGAGAGAGAATTCCTGGAACAACTTGAGTTCCCTCCAAAACCAATGGACAATATCATATCCCTCTCCTTTGGGCTCTGGCCTAAGACTCCTGTAGCCCAATTTTAGGAGGCTAGGGGCCCTCTCGATTCCCAACATGTCTCTGACCCATCAGAAATGCTTGACATAGGGAATTTTACTTTCTAAGAACAAACTAGCCTGGAAGGGAATGCTGGGGCTGTTCTTTCAGGGGAGAGATATTTAACTGATTGTTTTTTAGAGAGAGGTTCATGCTTTGTCCTTGAACAGCATTGCAGCATTGCAGAGCCCTGGGTTGCTTTAATTTTGACTCCGCTACAAACAAGTGAGTCAGCTTAATGATATCAATGTAAGAACAGAGATGATGAAAGAAGAAGTGATTTACCTGCAGCAGTCTTGCTGGTTAATATTAGAGCTGACCAATTCCTCAGGCCCTCTGTCTCCCAGTTCTGCAGATGCCACTGTTAATAGGAGATCATCAGAAGCTAGCTAAAAAGTATGCTCATCACATCACCCTAAGTTACTCTGGAGACATTTAGACCCTTCATAACCTAGACCCTTCCTCTCTCCAGCCCCATCTCTCATCATGATTCATCTCTCAAATAATATTCCAGTGATAACCTTCTTGGAGCTGATCATTTAAAGCAAGCTACATCCCTCCTCTATGCCTTTGTTTACACTGTTCCTTTCCCAGATTGTCTTTCAACCTGTATCCTATTCCTATCTCTATGTATCCAAAACCCTGTCATCTTTCAAAGCGCAGCTCATATATCATCTTCTCTATCAATATCTCTCTTTCTTCAACTGATCCCCTTCCCTACACCACCATAATCTGTCAGTTCTGAATGCTAATGGTAGCTTGAGGCTATATTGGTTATACTCACTGCGTTTGTCCATCCTATACAACTTTTAATATTCAGTTCAGTTATCACCTCCTCCAAGAAACTTACCATGTTGCTCCCAGGCTTAGCGGAGAACCCCATCAAGCTTCATGCCGTGTGTGTGTGTGTCTTCCTCACTAAGCTGTGAGGACATCCATGGCAGGGACAGAGTCACAATTATACATATCTCTCCAGAACCTAACATAATGCGGATAACTCTTGGGAGCTTAATTGAGCCAAAAATCCTTGCCAGTTGGGACATCTTCTCAGAGATGACATATTTGCAGGCAGCAGTTACCTGTGGCCAACAAGGAGATGTTTACCCAGTACCCATTACCCAGTGCACTGCATTATTCTGGAGGTTAAAGAAAGCAAGCCTGAGGCCGGACATGGTGGCTCACCCTTGTAATCCCAGCACTTTGGGAGGCCGAGGCAGGTGGATCACCTCAGGTCAGGAGTTCAAGACTAGCCTGACCAATATGGTGAAACCCCATCTCTACTAAAAATACAAAAATTAGCCAGGCATGGTGGTGCCCGTCTGTAATCCCAGCTACTCAGGAGGCTGAGGCAGAAGAATTGCTTGAACCCAGGAGGCGGAGGTTACAGTGAGCCGAGATTGCACCACTGCACTCCAGCCTGGGCTACAGACCCATACTTTGTCTCAAAAAAAAAAAAAAAAGAAAAGAAAAGAAAAGAAAGAAAGCCTGGGCAACATGGTGAAACCCCTTCTTTACTAAAAGTAAATAAAATCAGCCAGCCAAGTGTGGTGGTGCACGCCTGCGGTCCCAGCTACTCCAGAGGCTGAGGTGGGAGGATCACTTGAGCCTGGGATGTGGAGGTTGCAGTAAGCTGAGATTGCACCAGTGTACTCCAGCCTGGGCAACAGAGAGAGACCCTGTCTCAAAAAAATAAAAAATAAAAATAAAGAAAGCAGAACCAGTCAGCCTGACACAGCCAAAAACTGAGTTTACTGCTTTGGTTTCTCCCTGGTATCAAGAGAGATTGTGCCATCTGCTTTCAAAAATTCAAATAAAGTAACAGACACTGAACAAGGCACTCGATGTGGTGTAGAAGACACATAATTATAAATAAGGCATTGTTCTGTCCCCAAGGTCCCCTCGTGGCAGACACAAAAGAGTGCAGTACATGGATGAGCTTGAGGCATCAGCTTTGCTTGGAACAGTTAAGAGAGGCCTCACAGAAGAAGTGAAATTTGACCTGGGTCCTCGAGGATGAGGAGGAATCTACTAGGCAAAGATGGGAACTAGCGGAGGACAATCTAGGCTAAGGGACCAGTCCGTGCAAAAGCTCACAGGCTGGCATGGACATGGCACATCTGGAGGATGGCACATATCTAGCTCGTAGGTGCCAGAGTCTTCGTGGAAGGTGAAGGAAGAAACAAGGGCAGAAGTGGAGCTTGGGACCTGCTTGTGGGGAGCCTTGAGCACTGTGCTAAAAGATGAGGCTCTTATCTGACAAGCACTGGGGAGCCTTGAATGTTTCTAAGCATAAGAATAAAAACTGGCAGCAGTGCTTAGGACAGACAAGAGGGGCAAGGAGGCATATCAGAGAGTATTGCTATAGTTGGTGAGGATGATAAGGATTAGGACAGGGTGCTGTGCTAAAGGACAGGACGGCGCATGGCTTGAGAGATGTTGTGGGGGTGGAACCGCAAGGAGCCAAGCCTGTTCGGCATCCCAAATCCTTCCAGCACTACCCACATGGCCCCTATTCCCCCGCTCCCCAGCACATCCTTCTTCCCTCCTTGGCTGTTAAACCCTAAGGCAAGGAGATTCCAAATGCTGACTACATCTTCCTTGGCCCATCTCAGCTTTTGGCAAATAAATTGGTGCCATTCCCCAGAAAGCTTTTCTTGAACTTCATAAAGTTAGCAAAGAGGAGAAGTGTTAACAGTATGATCTGTTGAGTACCAAATTCTAATCCCAGCCCTAACACTAACCCAGCTTTTTCACTCCCTGAAGTCCTGCCAAAATCAAAAGAGAAGGTCTGTGCCAGACACAAGTAATTTCAGCTGAACAAGCACTCCGAGGGTCACAGAGTGCTGTTATGCTCGAAAAATGTTCTGCTGCTTCAGAACTGGCTTTGGGCTGCTGGTGGTGGCGCGTGTGAATGACACAGTCAGAGGAGCATGGAAAGTATTTTTCTTTGGTAAACAAATATTTCAGTGTTGATGCTGAATTAAATCAGAAGCTCCAAGAATACAGGTGTCATTCATTTATTAAAAGAATGGAAGAAGAGAGAAGGCATAATTCTGGACTGGCCCCTTCTAATGAGAATCAAAACTGATTCATCCCCAGCAGCTAGAGAAAAACCAAGGTTTGGGGGAGACAGGCAACACACATTCTTCAATGTCTGTTATGCATCTAATTCTTTTAAAACACTACTGTTGGCGGGGCGCAGTGGCTTAAGCCTGTAATCCCAGCACTTGGGAGGCTGAGGCAGGCGGATCTCTTGAGGCCAGGAGTTTGAGACCAGCCTGGCCAACATGGTGAAGCCTCATGTCTACTAAAAATACAAAAATTAGTCAGGCATGGTGGCTCCTATCTGTAATCCCAGCTACTCAGGAGGCTGAGGCAAGGGAATCACTTGAACCCAGGAGGCAGAGGCTGCAGTGAGCCAAGATCATACCATTGCACTCCAGTCTGGGCAACAGAGTGAGACTCTGTCTCAAAAAAAAAAAAAAAAAAAAATTCATTGAATTCCCAAAATTTTTCTATAAAGCAGCTGGTATTATGCCCATTTCCCAGATGATGAAGCTGAGGTATAGAAAGATAGTCCTATGCCCAGTGGAATGTGTAAGCAAACTTTGCTGTAGTGAAGTTCAGACTGTATAACAACATTCTTATTTTGAGAAGCCAGAGGAAAAAAATGATGTTGATTCCTGTACATTTGTATGGGACTGCAGTTTTCCAAGCACACTCACATGCATTACTTTCACATCATACTCAGAATGGCTGTGTGAGGAGAATAGCAATATTCCCATTGCAGAGATAGAAGAATTGAGAGTCAGGGAGAAGAAGGGATTTGGCAGCCAGAAACAAAATTTGAACATCGAACTGAGTCCAGACCCAGTTCCTTTTCCATAGAAGAAGGCTCTGTTTTTATATGTAAACAAAGCCTTCTACAGCGTTTGATAAGAAAGAGAAGGGCATTCTCAGGGGAGAGGGGACCAGGAAAAAAAAGGTCTTTGGGGAGAACTTAGGGTGTATGGTAGAGTCTGAGGTCCACACGGCCAGGTTACACTGGCACACAATGGTGTCATTGTCACATGCCAGCCTGGGAGCCATACCACCTGGATTTGAACCCAGATTCTGCCTTTTAGCACTCATGCCTCAGTTTCCCCTTCTGTCAGTAGTGCTAATCATAGCACCTGTACCTCCTTCATAGAGAAAGTTGTAAAGAGTTAACATTAAGAAAAGTACTTAGAAGAGGGCCTGTTATTTAAGATAAATAAGCTTAATGAAGGTGTGCTATTATTACTATCATAGTTACTACTACCTCTTCTGCTAGAGGGTCCTGAGAATGGGGCTGGGTTGACAAGAAAGGCCTTAGAATCTCAGGTTACAAAGTTTGAACCCAAAGGAACAAAAATAAGAGAAGGCCAATTTTAGTTGAAATAGGATAAAAGTGTTTAGGACAATGAAACCAGTAGGAGTGTGTAGGCCACCCCCCAACACGTCTCCTCATCTGGATTACGGTCCCAGCTAAGGGCTTCCTGAATCATCACACTCACCCCAAGACACTGTAGTTGCCTGTCAATTACCTGCCTCCCCAGCTGGACCATGTCTGTGTTACGGGTGCATCTAGTGTCTAGCGCAGTGTCTGGCACTAAGTGCTCCACAGATGCTCTTCTGATGAATGAAGGAATAGATGAATGGAGTAGAATGATAGAGGCAGGAAGAGTCTATAGGGAGCCCAGCCCAGGGGAAGGCTCTGGGCTAGGATGAAGGTAGAGGGAGTGAAAGAAAAGTAAGAAATGCAAGAGGCATTTGGAAAAAAGGACAAATGGGAATTTGTGAGTGACAGACTATGGGAATTAATGGGAAAGGAAGAGTCGTTGACTGCGAGCCTGGGCTCCTGGATGCTGGCAGTGGCCCTGTTAAAGATGAGAAGAAAGAAAGAAGTTGGTTTGAGGGAGATTTGCCCTTGACTTTACCCTTGTTGAGCTTTATAGAAGTTACTGGTGGTAGCTCACGTCTGTAATCCCAGCACTTTGGGAGGCCGAGGTGGGTGGTCACTTGAGGTCAGGAGTTCAAGATCATCCTGACCAACATGGTGAAATCCTGTCTCTACTGAAAATACAAAAATTAGCCAGCTGTGGTGATGGGCGCCTATAATCCCAGCTACTTGGGAGGCTGAGACAGGAGAATCGCTTGAACCCCGGAGGCAGAGGTTGCAGTGAGCTGAGATCACGCCATTGCACTCCAGCCTAGTCAACAGAGTGAGACTCTGTCTCAAAAAAAAAAAAAAAAAAAAGTAGTGGGGGTAAATGGGGTAACACAGGGCAGCGCTGGGTGAGAGGTGTTGGCTAGAGATGGAGAGTTGAGGAGAACCGATTTGGTAACCTCAAGGAATACCTCTTTTTCTGGAAAAAGGATAAGTACCAAGGTAGTGGTGGGGCTGACCAGTCAGAACCATGGAGGAGCCCTAGGGCAGACAGGCTGAAATAAAACACAAGCAAGAGGAGGGAATATTCACCAGGTGTCTTAAAAGAAAAAGGGCAGCTCTTAGCTCTTAGGACCACTTGCTCCCCTTCTCCTTTCTTAGTCAATCTAACCTTTGCCCAAGACTTGCCAATGGAAGAATTGAAACAGAAAGGAAGGCCATTTTATATCAGAAAGCCGATTTAGCTTAAAGTGAAGCATAAGAAGAAGAGTAAGCCATTTCAGTTTTTGTTGCTGTTGTTGTTGTTGTTTAGTTTTCTGGAACCATTTTATTATAATCATGGGTATCATGAACCCATAACTTCTCCTTTCTGAGTTTCTACAGGAAAGCTACCACTGCTGGGTTCTCAGGAGGAAGAAAGCACAGGACCATTTCTGCACTTTTCTGCTTCCTGCTGGTAGGTAGGAAATCAGGGGAAAGAAAACTAATGCTCATTCACACTATGGTACAATGGAAAGAAAATTGGCCTTGGAGTTGAATAATCTTAGGTATGCTCTGCAAGGAATGGGCTGACTCCGCACCTTTCTGGGCTGGTTCCCTCAAACACTGCTGATAATGATTCTGACCTCAGGAGATGGTTATGATGACTGGATAAAGGGGTTATGTACTTTGCACAATGCAGATGCTCCAGGCACACCAGCTCCTGGTAATTCTTGCTGTTTCTCACAGGAACCTCACAGGCCTCTGCTATCTGCAAGCTTCAGAGGAGCCACAGAAGACAGGCAAGCTAGGAGCTCATCCCCAAGGGAGCTTTAGACTCACGGTTTCAAAGAATTTTCACTTTATTACACATTTGTTCAGGCTTCAGTCTGATTTGACTAAAATGTAAAGACAGGGCCGGGCACAGTGGCTCATGCCTGTAATCCCAACACTTTGGGAGGCCAAGGCGGGCAGATCACTTGAGTCCAGGAGTTCGAGACCAGCCTGGCCAACATGGCAAAACCCTGTCTCTACTGAAAGTACAAAAATTAACAGGTGTAGTGGCACATGCCTGTAATCCCAGCTACTCAGGAGGCTGAGGGAAGAGAATTGCTTGAACCTGGGAGGCGAGGTTGCAGTGAGCTCAGATTGTGCCATTGCACTCTGTTGCCTGAGCAACAGAGCGAGACTCTGTCCCAAAAAAATAAAATAAAATAACATGTAAAGACAACCTCACATATTTGGGGTGGCCAGGGTAGCCCGGCTTCCTAAGCTAATCACAATGTACGGGTTCAAGTTTAACCTCATCTCCAAACAAAACGTCTATTTCTTGCCAAAAGAAGGCTCAGAAAGACTAAACTGTCTACCTCATCAGTGGTGTACTCATTTGGAAGGGATCCAAGCGTGTTGGAGTCTGGGCCAGCCAAAAGCACCCCAGCCACTTTTGGAGAGAGCAGGCGGAAGTGAGGGCTCTGATTTTCATGTTAAATCCTCATTTGGCCTCGGAAATGTTAAAAATAAACTTTCACCTGCATCTGATTTTCCTCTTTGTTATTGCAGCCATTGTCTGTTTGAACAAAGAGGTAGCAAGAGCCTCTTTGAGCAGTTCATAGAGTTCAAGCCAGAGCCCAAATTGGAGGGACACAGATGTTAATGAACAAGAGGACCAGCAAGAGTGCCACTGGGAATTAAAATCTCCCCTAGGATTTTCAGGTCCCTGATGGCAGGCAGGGGAACTACAGGCCCCATTTTTCTCTGCCAGCAGCCCCCACCTGGCTTTCAGAAGGACTTGGGAGCTGCATGTGGATTTCCCCCTAAGCAACTTGATATTAAATTGAAATCTTGATGATTCAGCCCCCCATTACCCCAACTCTTCTCTCCTGTCTGCTTGTATTTTGGAGGCTACATCAGATGTGGGTGGGGTGGGGTTTCCAATAGGATAAGAAAGTACAAACTAGGCACTACAGAATGTGTTGTTGAATTTAGAGGCAGTGTGTCATTGTAGAAAGATCCTGGGTTTAACAGCTAGATAAATCTGGGTGCAAATTCATTACTTTTCAGCTGTGTGACCTTGGGCAAGTCACTCGACTCTCTGGGCCTCAGTTTATTTCTCCATAAAATGAGCATAAAAATACTGTACTGATTAAGGTGGTGATAGCTGCTATAATAAACGCACACCCTCAAAAATGTCAATTGCCTCTAATATTATGGAAGTTTATTTTCGTGTTCACACAAAGTTGAAAACGGGTGTTCCTAATCTGTGAGCCGCTCTCCTCTAAGAGGGAATTTAGGTGGCTGGGCTCCACCAAAGTCATCAGCGTGGACATCAGTCCAAAGGTGAGGGGAAGATGATGGAGGACTGTGGCAAGTGGAAGAGATTTATGCCAGGTCTAGAAGTGTCACACACCATTTCACTCACAATGCTGGTGTCCAGAACAGTCCTACAGCTGTAATTAATTGCAAAAAACACTGAGAAATTAGGTCCAGCTGTGTACCAAAGAAGACAAGGAAACAAGATGGGTAAACATCTAGCTAGTCTTTGCCACATACACCAACTTTTCAGGGAGATACTAGGCTTAAATAAAACAGTGACTATGAGGCCAGGCGCCGTGGCTCATGCCTGTAATCCCAGCACTTTGGGAGGCTGACATGAGAGGATCCCTTGAGCCCAGGAGTTCGAGACCAGCCTGGGAAACATGGTAAAACCCTGCCACTGCTAAAAAAATAATTAAAAAAATTAGCCGGGCATGGTGGTACACGCCTATAGTCCCAGCTACTCGGGAGGCTGAGGCAAGAGGATCACTTGAGTCTGGGAGGTCAAGACTGCAGTGAGCTGTGATCATGCCACTGCACTCTAGTGTGGATGACAAAGGAAGACCGTGTCTCCAAAATAAGTAAATAAATAAATAAAAATAAAATGATGACTATGAAACAGTACAGTTTTCAACAAATGTTGGTTACTTGCTTCTTTCTTTTCCCCATGGCCAAACATTTGCCAGAAGCAATGAGGGAATGCTTTATCTGTAATAACACAGATAGGAGTGAGGCCTGCTGACAAGCTCCTCAACCCCTTCACCCCACAGCCATCACCCACTACTTCTCTATAAAATGGGCATAAAAATACTGTACTGATTAAGGTGATGATAGCTGCTATAATAACACCCAATAGTTCCCCACTGCCAAAGAGGGGGACCCTGACATTCTGTGGGTACTCCTTCCCCTCGTGATCAGGCCAGTCACTCACAACACCTACAGCCTCACCGAGTCCCAGCCCTTCCACAAAATCAGAGGGTTCAGGAATTAATCCTAAAGTCAGAAAACCACCATTTAGTAATAATTGACACAAGTTACATCTGGGGTTTTTTTTTTTTTTGGTTTTTTTTGTTTGTATTTTTGTGACACAGTCTCGCTCTGTCGCCCAGGCTGGAGTACAGTAATGCGATCTCTGCTCACTGCAACCTCCGCCTCCCAGGTTCAAGCGATTCTCCTGCCTCAGCCTTCCACGTAGCTGGGATTACAGGCATCCGCCACCACGCCTGGCTAATTTTTGTATTTTTAACAGAGACGGGGTTTCACCATGACGGCCAGGCTGGTTTGGAACTCCTGATCTCAAGTGATCCGCCCGCCTCGGCCTCCCAAAGTGTGGAGATTACAGGCGTAAGCCACTGCGCCCGGCCACAAGTTACATTTGACTGTCAATGTGTTTCTATTTAAATTTATTTGTATTGCCTTTAGGTGGGTCGCACGGTCTCCTGTTTGTACAGTCGCCACCATTCCCTTCTGTGCTACATCTGGCTTGTTTCCTTCATCTACCAGCCCGGCTCTTGGAAACCTTTGGGTTTGATCCCCCAAGACCTCCTGAGGGCTCTCTCGATTTCCACGCAGGGCTTCCACACTCAACCCCGTGACCTCTGTCTTGCCCCCCGTTAGCCACGCAGATCCACGGCTTTGCCGGTAGCCTGAGCACACCGTGGCTCTGCATTCTCTTTCTGCACATGCGCGAATGTTGAGCCCGCCTTCCGCCAAGCACTGCCTTGTCCTCACCCCAGTGTTAGTTTCGTTATTCTCTTGTGTATGCATCTGGGAGACAGGGTTAACAAGCAATATCCTATGGAAAGTTGTGGTTTCACAGCATATGGGTAGATGGGTTTCACCAACTTTTAGAGTTGATCTTTATACAGTGTTGCACATTAGCATTTATACATTGTTTCTAAGGAGAATATGTCCAAATTCCAAACAACTGAATTCTGAATGAATCTGATGACCCAATCCTTTTATAACTTGAGAACTCTGCCCTTTTGTGGTCTTGATGGGACTTCAGAGCTGCAAGCGTCCCTTGGTTGGGAGGGAGGATCGAAGTTCTAGTGTGTGGTGAAAAGCTCATGGACTTTGGAGACATACAGACTGAGATTTAAATCCTGACTCCTAATAACTGTGTGACTTTGAGCAAGTTATCTAAACTCTGTGAAGTATGTTTCTTTATCTGTAAAATGAGAAGATAATCTTTCTTAGCGTGTTGATATAAGATTCAATGAAAGTGTATACCTTCAGCTCTTAGAGTAGCTAGGACATAGTAAACACTCATGAATAATTATTATATTTGGTATAAGGAAGACAGGACAATCGATAAATAATATTTGTTAATTTTTTTTATGAAGTATTTATTGATCATTCTTGGGTGTTTCTCGGAGAGGGGGATGTGGCAGGGTCATAGGATAATAGTGGAGAGAAGGTCAGCAGATAAACACATGAACAAAGGTCTCTGGTTTTCCTAGGCAGAGGTCCCTGCGGCCTTCTGCAGTGTTTGTGTCCCTGGGTACTTGAGATTAGGGAGTGGTGATGACTCTTAAAGAGCATGCTGCCTTCAAGCATCTGTTTAACAAAGCACATCTTGCACCGCCCTTAATCCATTTAACCCTGAGTTGACAGAGCACATGTTTCAGAGAGCGCGGGGCTGGGGGAAAGGCCATAGATCAACAGCATCCCAAGGCAGAAGAATTTCTCCTAGTCAGAACAAAATGGAGTCTCCTATGCCCACCTCTTTCTACACAGACACAGCAACAATCTGATCTCTCCTTCCTTTCCCCACACTTCCCCCCCTCTTCTTTTCAACAAAACCGCCATCGTCCTCATGGCCCGCTCCCGATGGTCGCTGTCTCTTCGGAGCTGTTGGGTACACCTCCCAGACAGGGCGGCCGGGCAGAGGCGCTCCTCATATCCCAGACGAAGGGTGGCCGGGTAGAGCTGCTCCTCACCTCCCAGACGGGGCGGCCAGGTAGAGGCACTCCTCACTTCCCAGACGGGGCGGCCGGGCAGAGGCGCTCCTCACTTCCCAGACGGGGCAGCCGGGCAGAGGCGCTCCGCACTTCCTCCCAGACGGGGTGGCAGCCAGGCAGAGGCGCTCCTCATCTCCCAGACAGGGCGGCCGGGCAGAGGCGCTCCTCACTTCCCAGACGGGGCTGCCGGGCAGAGGCGCTCCTCACCTCCCAGACGGGGCTGCCGGGCAGAGGCGCTCCTCACCTCCCAGACGGGGCTGCCGGGCAGAGGCGCTCCTCACCTCCCAGACGGGGCGGCCGGACAGAGGCGCTCCTCACCTCCCAGACGATGGGCGGCCGGGCAGAGGTGCTCCTCACATCCCAGACGATGGGCGGCCGGGCAGAGGCGCTCCTCACCTCCCAGACAGGGCGGCCGGGCAGAGGCGCTCCTCACCTCCCAGACGGGGCGGCCGGACAGAGGCGCTCCTCACCTCCCAGACGATGGGCGGCCGGGCAGAGGTGCTCCTCACATCCCAGACGATGGGCGGCCGGGCAGAGGTGCTCCTCACATCCCAGACGATGGGCGGCCGGGCAGAGGCGCTCCTCACCTCCCAGACAGGGCGGCCGGGCAGAGGCGCTCCTCACCTCCCAGACGGGGCGGCCGGACAGAGGCGCTCCTCACCTCCCAGACGATGGGCGGCCGGGCAGAGGTGCTCCTCACATCCCAGACGATGGGCGGCCGGGCAGAGGTGCTCCTCACATCCCAGACAGGGCGGCCGGGCAGAGGCGCTCCTCACCTCCCAGACGGGGCGGCCGGACAGAGGCGCTCCTCACCTCCCAGACGATGGGCGGCCGGGCAGAGGCGCTCCTCACTTCCCAGACGATGGGCGGCCGGGCAGAGGTGCTCCTCACCTCCCAGACGGGGTGGCCGGGCAGAGGCGCTCCTCACATCCCAGACGGGGCGGCCGGGCAGAGGCGCTCCTCACATCCCAGACGGGGCGGCCGGGCAGAGGTGCTCCTCACTTCCTCCCAGACGGGGTGGCGGCCGGGCAGAGGTGCTCCTCACTTCTCGGACGGAGCGGCCGGGCAGAGGCGCTCCTCACTTCCTCCCAGACGGGGTGGCAGCCAGGCAGAGGTGCTCCTCACCTCCCAGACGGGGCGGCCGGGCAGAGGTGCTCCTCACTTCCCAGACGGGGCGGCCAGGCAGAGGGGCTCCTCACATCCCAAAGTGCTGTGATTACAGGCATGAGCCACTGCACCTGGCCAAAAGTAACAATTTTTATTATGGAAAAGTAGGGGAAAGAAGAAACTTAAAATAAGGAAAATAGAAATCAACCAAAATTTTACTTCAATGAAAACATTTATTAACATTTTGGCATATTTTTCCTTCCAATATTTTACTATGTATATGTAGTTTACACAATTGGGATTAGGCTAGATATAATGCTAGATATAATCCAATATTTTTCACTTAAAACATAATTTTTCTCAGTAGAAAATTGTTACAAATGCTAGTTCTAAAGAATTTACAGTTTAAAGGAATTTTTGAACTTCAATAATTTAATTATCCATTTCTTAAATGCTGAACATTTTGCTTACTTCTATATTTTTTACTCTCATGAAAAAATAATTTCACATAAAATCCTCAAAATTATATTTTTATCTATATTTGTGTTTATTTACTTAAGATGGTTTCTTAGGAGTTTTGCCAAATAAAGGGTGTGCACATTTTTAATCCTCTTGCAACACTCAGCCGGGCAGCCCATCAGAAATGCTATAGCAGCCAAGGTGCAGTGGCTCACGTCTGTAATCCCAGCACTTTGGGAGGCTGAGGCAGGCGGATCACGAAGTCAGGAGTTCGAGACCAGCCTGGCCACCATGGTGAAACCCCGTCTCTACTAAAAATACAAAAATTAGCCAGGCGTGGTGGTGGGGCACCTGTAATCCCAGCTACTCAGGAAGCTGAGGCAGGAGAATCACTTGAACCGGGAGGCAGAGGTTGCAGTGAGCCGGGATCACACCACTGCACTCCAGCCTGGGTGACAGAGCAAGACACCATCTCAAAAAAAAAAGAAAAAGAAAAAGAAAAGAAAGAGCGAGAGAGAGAAAGAGAAGAAAGAAAGAGAGAGAGAGAGAAAGAGAAGAAACAAAGAAAGAGAGGGAGGGAGGGAGGGAGGAAGGAAGGAAGGAAGGAAGGAAGGAAGGAAGGAAGGAAGGAACAAGGAAGGAAGGAGAAAGAAATGCTATAGCAACTTCTACTCGAAATGGTTTAAAATTCATGTTATTGCCTTCCTGCTCACTCCCATGAGGAGTCCAAGTCAGGACTACGTTGCCAGAGTGTTCTGCTCTGTTACTTGGGAGAATGGACAGTGCTTGAGGGCCGTTCAACACGCACTTCGTAACAGTGCCCCAGTTTCCTTTTAGTGAATTGTCTCTGCCCCTTGTGTAGTCTTGATGGGATTTCAGAGTTGCAAAGGTCCCTTGGGTCGTGGGGAGGATGACAAGCAGTGTGGCCAGCGGAGAAGCCAGCAGCAGGAGCACCAGCATCCAGCAAGGCTCGGCCCTGGCTGCCAGGCGGAGAAAGGGCAGGCCCTGTGCTCTGCACTCCTGGAGCAGGGTCTGAGACCCCTCTATGCAGAAGGCTCACCTTTAGCCTGAGGGCCTTCCTCTGCATGGGGCGAGCCAGTGCGGGATCCTTTGGATAATCCCTTGGTCCTCCCTTTCCTTCCCTTAATCTCAAATCCGGCACGGAGAAGCCACTTCACCTCAGAGAAGGTGACCAGCGCATGTCTGTCGAAATGGCCACGGAGGGTAACCGACAAGGCTTTAAGATGCGCCGTATAACTATCTCCTTTGGCTTTATTCTCCAAAAAAGCCCTGGGAAAAATCACCTGGGATGAGGCTGGAGCGATCCTTTCTTATTCTGGACTCATACTGCCATCTAGTGGTGGGAGAAGGGAGATGGGAAGGGACGGGACACCAGGCAGCGGGCGGTTAGAGCAAGATGATGAACCTGCAGTCCAGGAGGCCAAGGTCAGGCGACACCGGCAACCGCCCAGGGGGCACCTCAGAACTTTGGGAGGCATATGAAGGAGGCAAGGGGCGGAATTATGCTCAAGAATAATTATAGCTGTTTCTTGGCTCATGCCTGTAATCCCAACACTTTGGGAGGCCAAGGTGGGCAGATCACCTAAGGTCGGTAGTTCGAGACCAGTCTGACCAACATGGAGAAACCCCGTCCACTAAAAATACAAAATTAGCTGGGCGTGGCAGCGCGCGCCTGCAATCCCAGCTACTCGGGAGGCTGAGACAAGAGAGAATCGCTTGAACCCGGGAGGCGGAGGTTGCAGTGAGCCGAGATCGCGCCATTGCACTCCAGCCTGGGCAACAAGAGCCTCTGTCTCAAAAAAAAAAAAAAAAAAAAAGAAGAGAGAGAGAGAGAATAATTACAGCTGTTTCTTGAGCACTTACTACCTGGCAAAGACTATACAAAGTGCCTCTCCTGCTTTCAATCTTTCAGTCCTCCCAGCAGTCCCCAGTGAGGATGGGGAGACCAAGCCCAGAAATCAAGCAACTTGACCAAGTTCACACAACTTGTCAGTGGCAGAGGCAATCAAATCCAGGATTATCTGACTTTGTAGCTTGGATTTCTAGGGTCATTTCTGGAATCACGGAGAGAGATCTTCTGCATCCTTTCTATTCCATCGCCCACACCCCCAACCCTAATCTACTCCTGGACAACAGAGGGTGCTCTTGTTCCCTGAGATGCACGGCCCTATTTCCACCTTCTGTGCCTCTCTTGGGTCCCCAACTCTCTACCCTGAACAACTGCAAAGGGAACCCTTTCCCTCCTTTGGCCTGGAGACTGTTGGGCAGGAGTGGGAGAGGATAGTGGTGGAATCTTTTGTCCACTGTCAACAAATATTAAAATGTCTCAGACTAGTTGGAAGTCATTTTCCCTTCTTTGTTATGTGAGATTGAGGTCCCTAAAGTGCACAGTCTCATTTCAGATCAGCCACTGTAAAGTTTGGTTCTAAATCCTGGAAGGACTTCTCATGCTTTCCAGGAACAATTGTTGGAACTGATCCATGGCTATGCAGCCCTGGCCTGTCTCAGTCTTCTTTTTTCTTTTCTTTCTTCCTTTTTTTTTTTTTTTTTTTTTTTTAGAGATGAGGAAGTCCGGGCATCGTGGTTCATGCCTGTAATCCCAACACTTTGGGAGGCTGAGGCAGGCAGATAGCTTGAGGCCAGAAGTTTGAGACCATCACTTGAGGTCAGAAGTTTGAGACCAGACAGCTAGGCCCTGTCTCTACAAAAATACAAAAAGAATTAGCCGGGCATGGTACTATGTGCCTGTAGTCCCAGCTACTCAGGAGGTGGAGGCAGGAGGATCGCTTGAGCTCAGAAGTTTTAGGCTGCAGTGAGCTGTGATTGCACTACTGCACTCCAGCCTGGGTGACAGTGTGAGACCCTGTCTCAAAAAAAAAAGAGAGAGACAAGGAAGGTCTCACTCTGTCTAGAATGCAGTGGCATGATCACAGGTCACTGAAGCCTCAAATTTCTGGGCTCAAGAGATCCTCCTGCCTCAACTTCCCAAGTAGCTGGGACTACAGGCACACACCACTATGCCTGGATAAGTTTTGTTATTTTTTTTAGAAACTGGGTCATGCTATGTTGCCCAGTCTGGTCTCAAATTCCTGGCCTCAAGCAATCCTTCCACCTTGGCCTCCCAAAGCACTGGGATTGCAGGTGTGAGTCACCATGCCCAGCCATCCCAGTCTTAAAGAACCAACCTGCCATCCCAGCAAACACACAAAAAGTCCAGGGGACCCTTGGGCCTATAGTCACTCTCCACATGGGGGACCCTGAGATTATTTAGGAACAGCAGTCATTCTTCCTGTCTGGCCCACCCAGATGAGTAATAAGTCATCTATTTTTAGTTTAGGGTTTTGTTTTCTTTTTCTTTTCCCTTTTTAGAAATTTATCCAGGCCCTTTTCCCAGGGCTGAGCACTTAAGTTGCACTGAATTTATTGCTGGGGACTTGGTACTTTGAAAAGGAGAGTGGTCCTCAAATGCACTTCAATTGTGATTTCCCCCCGAGATAAAAATTTGCTTGCAACAACTTCAGCATCATTTATTCAACACTTATCCCTGGGAGCTCTAAAAGAAAAAAGGCTGGCTTTTGCCACCACCAAGTCTCTCTCTCCTGAGTGAGATTCCAGGCCAAGGGCTCTCACACAGGCACTACCATCTCTGTCCTTGCTCAGGGACTTCTATCATCACACGTTGGATAGTGGGGGATCCTCCCTTCCCGGAAGTGGACAATCGCTCGCCCTTAAAAAGTATCAGTTGCTAGTTCTTTTGGGGGGATAAAAACCACACCCCCCAATACACACAACCAATGCACCTGTTTATTTATTTACTTATTTAGAGACAGGTTCTTAGTCTGTCACCCAGGCTGGAGTGCAGTGGCATGATCACAGCTCACTGCAGCCTCAACCTGCAGGCTCAGGTGATCCTGCAACCTCGGCCTCCAAGTAGCTGGGACCAAAGGAGCACAACACCATGGCCTGGCTAATTTTTTTTTCCAGAGAGAGGGTCTCACCGTGTTGCCTAGGCTAGTCTTAAACTCCTGGGCTCAGGCGATCCACCCACCTCAACCTCCCCCAAAGTCCTGGGATGACAGGTATGAGCCACTGTGCCTGGCCACTCTTTTCTTGTAATGATAGAATTGATAAACTATTTACTCGTTTAGTCAATCAACATTTATTGATCACTTATTATGTACCAGGCATTGGGATAAAGATGAGTGTAAGTCACTCACAGTAAGGAAGAAAACTAGCAAATAAGACGATTACAATATGATGTAGAAAATGCTAAGCCAGATATACAGAAAGGTCCTATGGGGTCCTTCTGTCACCTCATCTTTCCACATCCCTACCCTTCACAGCCTTCCCTCCAGCTTCCTGCCCCCGCTCCCCACTGCAGATCCCCTGGGTTTTGCCTAGAGCTAAATGAGGAGATGGGCCCCCTGGCCCTGGCATGACTTGAACCCAGCCGCAAACTGGAAAGGAGCCTTTCGAGAGTGGATCACTTTGATAAGAAAACACATAGGAATGAAGAGAAGTCCACAAATGGCCACCCGTGCTGGTGCTCAAGAAAAGTTGCAGAATGGATAAATGAAGGATCAAGGAATTAATAGATGAATAATTGAATGGTGGCTCAATAGATGACTTCATGAATGAGTCAGAAAATAAACTTCCAATCTTGAGGCAAAACTGAATTTTAGCATTTCCAATGCTTGTGCTTGTTCATTGAACACCATGTTCCCCAGAAAATTCTCTACAAAGATGTTCATTTTTTTAAGTTAAAATTACTTAAAAGTTCACTGGGAATTTTGCAATGCAGTTGAGAAAACTGGAGCTGCCTAGGGGAATTTCAGCGTTAGGGCTTGAAATTACTCACCCAGGAGAAATCCCAGTATAATCTGCCCCCCCATTAGTGTTAGGAGAGAAGCTCCAAGTTCCGAGGCTTCTCATTTTACCAAACAGGTGTACCACCCTTATCACTAACTAGCAAGTTAAATGTGAATCAAATTACTGTGTCCTATCACCAATGCAGTGCTTCCTACTGAAGAGGCGACTGCAGGAAATCCTTCGGTGTTGCAAACAACTGCATTCCAGCATGTTCTGTCAACATGAATGTTGTGCTGTAAAGAGGAAAAGGATCAGAGAGAAATGAGGCTGTGTGGTTCAGAGGCCTATCTGAACAGCTGATTTTCTACATGCCCTTGAAGGCTCCCTGGTTTTCTGAGATAAACTGGCTGAAGCTTTTGACTTTGGGATTTAGTTGGTGGGTGAGCTTGACATCTCGGTCTGGCTTCATTTCATAGAAACGACACATATTGGCTATTTCCTTCGCTGCAGGGAATCCCAGCTTCTCGAAAGCTTCCGGGGTAATCTTTTAAGAACAAATAAGAAGACAGAAAATGTTATAGCCCATACTTAAAATAGTTTGAAATAACATTGTTCACCTTAATGATGATACAGGTCCATAATTCTTTTTTTTTTTTTTAAGACGGTGTCTCACTCTGTCACTCAGACTGGAGTGCAGTGGCGTGATCTCAGCTCACTGCAACCTCTGCCCTCCGAGTTCAAGTAATTCTCCTTCCTCAGCCTCCTGAGTAGCTGGGATTACAGGCACCCGCCACTGCGCCTGACTAATTTTGTGTATTTTTGGTAGAGATGGGGTTTCGCCATGTTGGCCAGCCTGGTCTCAAACTCCTGACCTCAGGTGATCCGCCCACCTCTGCCTCCCAAAGTGCTGGGGTTACAGGTGTGAGCCACAATTCTTTAGCCTAATTCCAAAATCCAAGAGACTCTAAAGTTTTTTTTCCCCCATAAGCCATTTGGCAGCAAACTGACCTTTTTGAACTAAATTAGTGGCAAACCTGATCTAACTATGTGAAGCTATTTATGGTCTTTAATTATACCATTTAGTGGAAATATTCAAATATTTGCCTGCAGAGATACAGATGTGTTTGATTACAGGTTCCTGCTCCAACCCCTGCTGGTGATGTTATATAATATATGTAGACAATAACCTATCTAAAAGCTGAAAGATTCCTAAAGCTGAATTGTTTCTGGCCCCAAGCCTTTTCGGTAAGGTACTGTAGATCTGTACCAGCCTTCACGTGAATAGCACCTCACGGTGCTTTTGCCTACACTTCCTCTTCGTATTCCCCCACCAGCCCTCTGAAACCGTCCACCCACCTGGGCCTCCATGCGGCATCAAGATCCCCCCTCTCTGGCACCAGGCTCTCCTTCTCACCTGGCTGATGGCCCATCCATCCTCGCTCCCTTTCTTGGTTAGAGGTCTGTATTTTACCTCCAATGGCCCCAGCCTTTGCCAAGGCCAGGCCCAAGCAGAAATGGAGTCCATCCCACACCAACTGAGCTGCCTTCTGTCACCGTCCATAAAATCCACTCCTTGAATCCTTTCTAACACTAACTAGATCCATAATTTCCCCTACTGAATTAGCTAAAATCATTTCTATTGGATCCAGTATAATGTCTTTAGCCCTCAGAGATAAACTCTGACTTTGCAATTTTACTTGGCCTTTAAAAAACGTGGCAGACACAAACAACTTAGGTAAAACGATGATTGTCACATGCATTCATAATAATGAGAAAATTAAGAACAACCTGCATGGCCAACAATAAAGAAATGGTATAATTAATTGTGGTAAATCTACTCTCAGAACATAATGCAGTTTAATGTTTTTGGAGAAGTTTAACAAAATAGAAAAATTCCCATAACATTAACTGAAAAGGCCAGAAACAAAATAGTACATTTAGTGCTATTTTAATTGTGTTAAATATATACATATGTATATATATATGTGTGTGTATATATGTATATATTTAATACAATAATATAATTTAATAATTGTATTAAATATATACATATATACACATACATACATACATATATACATATACATATGTATATATTTAATACAATAAATATATATAAGTATATACAGTATATATAAGTATGTATACATACTTATATATACTGGAAAAAGAAAAGACAATCTGTCAAATCTTAACAGTAGCTATCTCTGAGAGATCGAACTACGTGTGATTTGTATTTTCTTTTTCATAATTTTCTGAGTTTTCTTCAATAAGCAGTTGCTATTTTTGAAATCAGAAAAACACTGAAAATTTGAAGTGAGTTTGGAAATAGAAGTCTATGTGAGAAGCATGGAAGATTCTTCCATGTCTGTCTCCTTGAGTCACTCTTTCATCCATAACTTTGATACCAAATGTACTTCAGTAAAATAAGGGATTCTTTTACTGCAGATTTTCGAAGGAAAGAGGTCTGTTCTGCTGTGTCTCACTTTCTGAGAAAACCATCTTCCTTTGGGGGTTAGACAGTTTCGACCAGACATTTCACACCCCCTTGAGGAGGTAGGAGGAAGTCAGACCATGAGGGCTGGAGCGCCACCTTGTGGCCAGATGCACCCTTCCCCGGAATTGTCAGACCATTCTATAGAAGTTTCAGCCTCTGATGCCCTACAGTCTGTGGTGCCAGAGGAGCTTCAGCTGCATTATAAAACAATTTGTATACCAAGAAGTGTCAGGGACCAAGTATGTGACTAATAGATGCTTGGAAGGTTCTGAGCAATTCAGAACAATGTCTACTGCATCCTCTGAGAAACAATACACACACTCATCCCCTACACTCACGGTCTCTCTTTCTCTCCTTCCTTACAGAGTTCAAACCCACAAGACAAAATGAATATATGACCCAAATGCAAATGGCCTGGGAGAAGGGTCGCTGAGAAGTCAATGTGCACCCAGGTGCAAGGAACCTTGCAGATCCTCTTGTGAGCCCATCTTTGAGTGGGTGGCTGCCTTCTTGGGTTCAGGAGTAACAATCTCTCCGAGAAATGTGTGTGTGGCTTCAAAGAGATAACCAGATGTGGTTTTGTGGCTGGATTGACTCCCACACCGGTTTTCCAGAAAAAAAATATATATCTCTTTGCCTCCTCACAACTTCAGTACCCGAGGCTGAATTGGGAATCTAGATATGCCCTCTAGAATCATTGGACCAAGAGCTGTTGATCCAAACAAGAACCGACCTTCTATCCCTAATTCTAGGATATATTCTAGAACATATGTCAACAAACTATTTTTTTTTTTTGAGACGGAGTCTCGCCGTGTCGCCCAGGCTGGAGTGCAATGGCGTGATCTTAGCTCACTGCAACCTCCACCTCCTGGGTTCAAATGATTTTCCTGCCTCAGCCTCCCCAGTAGCTGGGATTACAGGTGCCCACAACCATGCCCAGCTAATTTTTGTATTTTTAGTAGAGACGGGGTTTCACCATGTTGGCCAGGCTGGTCTCAAACTCCTGACCTCGTGATCCACCCTCCTTGGCCTCCCAAGTGCCGGGAAACAAACTTTTTTTAAAGGCCTAGAGATAAATATTGTAGGCTTTGTGGGCCATAAGGTCTCTGTTGGAACTACTCAACTCTATCATTGTACCCTGAAAACAACCTGTTTTCTTTTCCCTTCCTTTTGTCAATACCTGCTTGGGGAAATGGCTGGTGATGCTCAATATCACCAATTCTCACTCTTCTGTAAAAAGTCTGTCCTGGCCAGGCACAATTCTTTGGAGAAAATAACTTATCCCCAAGCCCAAGAAGGCAGCCACCCACACAAGGAGACCATTCCTGCATGATTTATAGCATGATCAGTTGCTGAGGGCTTACTAAGTGCCAGACCCAGTGCCAAGCACCTGCTGTACAGATCTTATTTCATCCTCACAATGATCCCATGAGGAGGTATAACAACTTTTTTTGGAACATATGAAGACACTGAGATGGAGAGGGGTTAAGTAAATTACCAAGGATAGAGGCACAGCCAGAATTTGCCTCCTTCCCATACTGCCTCTGGTTTGTCACGTTTATTCTAGAATTAGCCAGGCCAGCCTTCTTGGTGTCTCCTCTGTCTATACACAGTCATGTTCCCTCAAGGACCAACTCAAGCCCACGTCTTCCATGAAACCTTCTTCCACTGTTTTCTGGTCACCTATAGCACAGATAGTCTGAACAACACAATTAAGCACCTATAGTGTTATGTCTTATAATGATCATGGCGACTTGATGGGCATCAATATTTTTAGTCCAACCTTGCCGCAAATTCCTTAAAGTAGCACTGGTTTCATAATACAGACTCTATACATCTCTTCCATGTGCCAAACACTATGATATAAGCCCTTTAAATATATTCTCTGTAACTTTCACAAGAACATCCAAAGTAGATACTATCATTCCCCACTTTGCAACTGAGGAAGCTGAGGCTCAATGAAGCTAAGTGCCTTGTTCCACATCAGCTAGCTCTGGCCGACCGAAGTGGTCAGCAGCAAGGGCTTATGAGAGGAGTTGAGATCGTGTGTGTGAAAAGGCTGTATCTCAATCTTCACATTCTAAGTTCTTTCCACTCAAAAGTAATTTTACTTTTACAAGTCAATTAACCCTAAGCCAAAGAAATAAAGCTGTATGGGAGAGATTCCACTGCACCAATTGATGAAGATAGATTTATGGAACCACAGTCCTTCTCAATTTCTTCTGAAAGTTTAAGTTCAATCCTGCCTAAATCCACAGAGAGTCTACCAAAATTTGTAAGTCAGTGGAATGTTAACCAAGGTGGCCTCTTGTGATCACATGGATGTCCCCTAAGAACTCACCTTTGCATCTCGGACTTCTTTCCCCAAAACCTTGGACAAAACATCAGCATATTGCTGTATTGTTAGTGCTTCTGCACTGAGCCCCACGGCCTTGCCTACAAATTCCTCTGGAGAATTAAAAATGCTAGAGACGGCTGCTCCAATATCAGCAACAGAGATACCATCCATTGGTACATCTCCCATCGGTACAGCTAGTTTAAAAAAAAAAATAGAAAAATATAAATAGTTAATTATATCACATCCTTGGTAGGTCCCACCAACCCAAACTAATCAATCATTTAAAGAAAAGGTGTGGGAAGGCAAGGTAAAACCCAGTGACCACAATCTATACACAGTTACAAGGTTTTGTTTGAGAAATTACAGGTCGAGCGCAGTGGCTCACGCCTGTAATCCCAACACTTTGGGAGGCCGAGGCAGGTGGATCACCTGAGGTCAGGAGTTCAAGACCAGCCTGGCCAACATGGCGAAACTCTGTCTCTACTAAAAATACAAAAATTAGCCAGGTGTGATGGTGCGTGCCTGTAATCCCAGCTACTTCGGAGGCTGAGGCAGGAGAATCACTCGAACCCAGAAGGCAGAGGTTGCAGTGATCCGAGATGGTGCCACTGCACTCCAGCCTGGGTAACAGAACAAGACTTCATCTCAAAAAAAAAAAAAAAAAAAGAGAGAGAATACTACAGTGCCTGGATATTGATTTAAAAGAGCAACTATTTACTAAATATCTCCTCTATGTAAAGTATGATTAAATGTATCTCCAGCCAAAACTTCTGCTGAATTCCAGACTCATGTGTCCCACTACGTACTCAAATCCTTACCTGACTGTTCAATAGACATCTTAAACTCAACAGGCCCCAAACTGAACTCCTACACCCCCCAACCTGCTTCCCTACAGCCTCCCACCTCAGCTAATGGCAACCCTGTCATTCTGATTTCTCAGGTCACAAATCTTGCAGTCAGCCTTGACGCTTCTCTCACATCCCACATCCTTTTATTATTTTGGAAATCATATGCACGATATGTACAAAATCTGGCCACTTCTCATCATTTTCAAGGCTACCACCCTGGTCCAAGCCACCATCATCCGTGACTTGAGTTATTGTAAAATTTGTCTCCTTGTTTCCACTCTTGCCCTTCCTTTTTTTTTTTTTTTTTTTTGTTTTGTTTCAGATGGAGTCTTGCACTTTCACCCAGGCTGGAGTGCAGTGGCGCGAACTCTGCTCACTGCAAGCTCCGCCTCCTGGGTTCACGCCATTCTCCTGCCTCAGCCCCCTGAGTAGCTGGGACTACAGGCGCCCGCCACCATGCCCAGCTAATTTTTTGTGTTTTTCGTAGAGACGGGGTTTCACCATGTTAGCCAAGATGGTCTCAATCTCCTGACCTCGTGATCCGCCTGCCTTGGCCTCCCAAAGTGCTGGAATTACAGGCACCCACTACCACACCAGGATGATTTTTGTATTTTTAGTAGAGACAGTGTTTCACCATGTTGGCCAGGCAGCCCATCAGAAATGCTATAGCAGCGGAGGCACGGTGGCTCACGTCTGTAATCCCAGCACTTTGGGAGGCCGAGGCAGGCGAATCATGAGGTCAGGATATCGAGACCATCCTGGCTAACACGGTGAAACCCCGTCTCTACTAAAAATACCAAAAAAAAATTTTTTTGAGACGGAGTCTTGCTTTGTCACCCAGGCTAGAGTGTGCTGTGGCGCGATCTCAGCTCACTGCAACCTCCGCCTCCTGGGTTCAAGCAATTCTCCTGCCTCAGCCTCCCGAGTAGCTGGGATTACAGGCACGCATGCTCAGAGAATTTTTGTATTTTTAGTAGAGATGGGGTTTCACTGTCTTGACCAGGCTGATCTCAAACTCCTGACCTCATGATCCACCGGCCTCAGCCTCCCAAAGTGCTGAGATTACAGGTATGAACCACCACGCCCAGCCAAACTCTTGCCCTTTCATAGTCTCTTTTCAACATAAAAATCAGAGTGACCCTGTAAAAAACTCAGCTCAAGTGAATGTTATGTCTGCTCAGAACCTTCTTTTTTTGGAGATGGAGTCTCGCTGTGTCACCCAGGCTGGAGTGCAGTAGTGCAATCCCAGCTCACTGCAACCTCTGCCTCCCAAGTTCAAGTAATTCTCCCACCTCAGCCTCCCCAGTAGCTGGGATTACAGGCACCCGCCACCACGCCCAGCTAATTTTTGTACTTTTAGTAGAGACGGGGTTTCATCATCTTGGCCAGGCCGGTCTCAAACGATCCGCCTGCCATGGCCTCCCAAAGTGCTGGGATTACAAGCATGAGCTACCGCACCCGGCCCTGTCTGCTCAGAACCTTCTGATAGTTCTCTGTGTCCCTCAGAGGAAAAGCCGGTTGTTTACAAAGCTTACACAACCAGACCCTCTGTTAGTTCTGACCTCACCTCCTGCTACCCTCCCCTCCCTCATTCTATTTCAAACAATTCTGTCACCTAAGCCTCTTGAGTGGCTGGGACCACAGGCCACCCCTCCTGGCTTCTGAGGAGTGTTAATTCTGAATCTAGGAAGAAAGCCTGAATGTAGCTGGGACCACAGGCCACCCCTCCCGGCTTCTGATGAGTGTTAATTCCGAATCTAGGAAGAAAGCCTGAATGTAGCTGGGACCACAGGCCACCCCTCCCGGCTTCTGATGAGTGTTAATTCCGAATCTAGGAAGAAAGCCTGAATGTAGCTGGGACCACAGGCCACCCCTCCCGGCTTCTGAGGAGTGTTAATTCCGAATCTAGGAAGAAAGCCTGAATGTAGCTGGGACCACAGGCCACCCCTCCTGGCTTCTGATGAGTGTTAATTCTGAATCAAGGAAGAAAGCCTGAATTGTCATTGGTATTCCCACATTCCTTCCACCGCACAAAGGCCAACTCTGACCATGGCCACAGGAAGTGTCCCCAAAGGGCAGGGGAATGCCGGCCAGTGGACCAGCAGTGTTGGAATTACCTGGAGTCCTTGTTAAAACTACATTCTCCCAGGCTTCAACCCAGACCTATGGAATTGGACTCTCTGCAGGTAGGGCCTGGGAACCTGTCTCCCAGGCAGGCCACAGTCCCTCTCAGCTCTAATTCTGACCATGGCACCCAGATCAGAAGAACACTTTTCCTCCATTGTTGCCACAGAAGTTCAGATGGATGAGCTAGAAAGGCTCTTAGAAGTCATCCTGAGGCTGGGCATGGTGGCTTACACCTGTAATCACAGCACTTTGGGAAGCAGAGGCAGGAGAATCACTTGAGCCCAGGAGTTCAAGACCAGCCTGGGCAACAAACAGAGACCCCATTTCTTCAAAAATAAAATAAAATAATAATTGGCCAGATGTGATGGTATAGACCTATAGTCCTAGCTACTCAAGAGGCTGAGGTAGGAGGATGCTTGAGCCCAAAAGTTCGAGGCTGCACAGTGAGCAATGAAACCCAGTATGGGCAAAAGACCCACTGCATTCCAGCCTGGGCAACAGAGACTCAGACTCAAAAAAAAAAAGTCATCTTGTCCAATTTTCCCGTTAAACCTTGAGGAATCTGCCAGGCGTGGTGGCTCACACCTGTAATCCCAGCATTTTGGGAGGCTGAGTTGGCTGGATCCCTTGAGTTCAGGAGTTTGAGACTAGCCTGGCCAACATGGTGAAACCCCATATCTATTAAAAAATGCAAAAATTAGCCGGGCGTGGTGGTGGGTGCGTGTAATCCCAGCCACTCGGGAAGCTGAGGCACAAGAATCACTTGAACCCAGGCTGTGGAGGTTGCAGTGGGCCAACATCGCACTGCTGCACTACAGCCTGGGCGACAGAGCAAGCCTCCATCTCAAAAAATAAAATAAAAATAACCTGAGGAAACTGAGGCCGGAGGTCACATAGCTAACTCCAGTACTTACATTAAGGAAGGTCAGTATGTTAAGATTGGAAATGTAACCTTTCGTGCTTCTGATCCCAGATCTAGTTCTCTGCCCTGGAAGAGCAACTTAGTGTAGTGCCCTAGAGGAGCTGAGGACAATTTGGCATCCCTCTCAGCACTTCACACAGGGCTAAACACATAGAAGACACTCAAATGATAGGTGTCCACTGCAGAGGGGCAAGAAGGGCGAGAGGGAGGAAAGTGAGTGGAGAGGAGGGCAACCAGGTGCCTAGTGAGCTTTCACTGCGTTTTACCCAGGGTGTAGTAATCTCCATCAGAGGCTTTCACGGGCTGCCACGCCGCGAGAAAGTTTTCAAAGTAGGCCGCCACGCGGACACTGGTCATGGGGATGCCAATGGACCAGAAGTACTCCTCCACCTCGCCCTTGCTGTCAAAGTGCGGCACCTCCAGCTTGCCATCCGTCAGCCGCTTGACGTTCTCCAGGCCGCTGTACACCACGTGCTTCAGACCTAGGTGCTTGGCGGAGTCTGCCACCAGCTTCCCCTGAGAGTCAAAAGTAAATCCTCATATAGGCCGCTGTATTTGTATTTGCATTTGGACAGATATTAAGAGCAGGATCTCTTCCACCTCCCCACCTCCCCCCTCCCCCCTCTCCCCACCGCTTTTTTTTTTTAGACAGAGTCTGGTGATTTCCGCTCACTGCAACTTCTGCCTCCCGGATTCAAGTGATTCTCCTGGCTCAGCCTCCCGAGTAGCTGGGGTTACAAGTGCGCACCACCACGCCCAGCTAGTTTTTTGTATTTTTTAGTAGAGATGGGGTTTCACCATACGGCCAGCCTCGTCTGAAACTCCTGATCTCAAGTCATCTGCCTACCTCGGACTCCAAAAGTGTTAGGATTACAGGCCTGAGCCACGGCGCCGGGCCCACCCTCTCCTTTTCTTATTACCCTCATCCCTATGGAGAGGAAGCTTTACCAGCCTCAAAATATATTCAATTTACCTTATGAGAAGCCACCACAGCAGCGTTGGTGAGCAGAGGCTCCACTCCAAAACCCCCAACTCCTCAGCCTGCTCCCAAAGGGGCTGTCGGCAGAACACCGGAGGTGGGGGAGTACTAGAATAAGAAATCAGGGAGGGGGCAGAGGAGAAAGGAACCCCAGGTACCTGTTTGAAGCCAAGAAGCAACCTGGTGGGAACTGGCCAGGAAGAGATGGCCTTTTTCTCTGGGCTCTCGGTGTCTTTGTGATCAACTGCAATCGCATTTATTTATTTTCTATAATTGTGTCTAGTAATGGAATATATCTATACACCATTTGGATATTGAGGGCATAATGGAGGCATATATACACACACACAGACACACAAGTATATATATTCTCTTTTTTGTGTGTTTTTAGATCCAAATTTTCCAAACCACTTTCATCTCTCTCTTCTTTTTTCCTTTCTTTTTGCTGTTTCTTACTTTTCCTTTAAAAACCTCATGCAGCAGGCACAGAAGACATAATTAACCTGGGTTAGCAGAGGCAGGAAGTGAAGCAGAGAGGTGACTTGTATCCCTACATTTCCTAGTAAGTAAATATCAGAAGTAGAATTCAAGTCTCCTAAAATAAGCCCTTCCAGAGTTTATCACTAAAACAGAGGCTGTGAACGGTATAATTAATTCAAGAGACATTCCTGGAACAGTTTGATCCTGCTCTCAATTTTTTGAATTGTGCCATTTCTTCAAGTGCCTAATACCATCCATTATATTTTTTGAAATCTAATCTTCATTTTTTCTCAAATGTATACATATACATAGTTTAAATTTTCAAATAGTGCTGTCATGGGTTGGGAGGGAGTGGATCTCATAATGAAAAAGAAATTCCCGGCTGGGCGCGGTGGCTCACGCCTGTAATCCCAGCACTTTGGAAGGCCGAGGCGGGCGGATCACGAGGTCAGGAGATCGAGACCATCCTGGCTAACACGGTGAAACCCCGTCTCCACTAAAAATACAAAAAATTCTCCGAGCATGGTGGAGGGTGCCTGTAGTCCCAGCTACTCCGGAAGCTGAGGCAGGAGAATGGCGTGAGCCGGGGAAGCGGAGCTTGCAGTGAGCCGAGATCGCGCCACTGCACTCCAGCCTAGGCGACAGAGCGAGACTCCGTCTCAAAAAAAAAAAAAAAAAAAAGAAAGAAAGAAAAAAAAGAAAAAGAAATTCCCAAGAGGCTGAGGTGGGAGGATTACTTGAGCCTAGGGGATCAGGACCAGCATGGGCAACATAGTGAGACCCTGTCTCTAAAAAAAAAATAAAACAAATAAAATAAAATAAGTTCCCTGTGCCCCTATGCTGATTACTGTTCTCCAGAAGTAACTTTAATTTCATTTAGCTATTTATTTTTGTAAACGTTTATACCACTAATTCTTAATTTTTTCAATTTGAAATATCATCTACTAAATTCCTACTATGAAAGATGAGGATTTAATGATTGTCTCTCACTCACTCGCTCTCTCTCTCTTACTCACTCACATTGTCTACCACCACCACCACACATATACACAATTCCCTTTTTTCATTCTCCCAATCATTGTTTTTGGCTAGATCAATATTCAGTGCTTACACAGAGCTGAAGCTGAGTCATGTGATATTCAACGGTTACATTTACTTTTTCTTTTTCTTTTTCTTTTTTATTTTATTTTATTTTATTTTATTTTATTTTTTTGAGACGGAGTTTCACTCTTGTTGCCCAGGCTGGAGTGCAATGGTACGATCGTGGCTCACTGCAACCTCCACCTCCCAGGTTCAACCAATTCTCCTGCCTCAGCCTCCCAAGTAGCTGGGATTACAGGCATGCACCACCACGCCCGGCCAATTTTGTATTTTTAGTAGAGACGGGGTTTCACCATATTGTTCAGGCTGGTCTCGAACTCCCGACCTCAGGTGATCCACCTGCCTCGGCCTCCAAAAGTGCTGGGATTACAGGCATGAGCCACTGCACCCAGCCTACATTTACTTTTTCTACAAACTTTCATTTTTCCTGAATTTAATTCATTGTGGGTTTATTTGCTCTTTTATTTCTTTTTCTATGTACCCATCCCCAAATTATCTATCTGAAGTATAAATGAAGTGTAAATTACATCTTTATTCTCTCCATTTCACTCTCAAACTAGCCTCAAATTTGGGGGTACGCTTGCTACCACCCCCCCATGCCATGTACAAACAAAAGGTGAGAAGTGGAGAATCCAATGACTAGCTTCATTAAACACTCACTCTCGAATACTCAAGGTCTTGAGACCTAGACAGATGCTACATAACATTAATTTTACAAAGATACCTTTAATTAGTACTTAAAGTACATATTTTTTATAAGTGCCAAAAGGGATGTAAGACATACATTTGCCCAGATTGAAGGCCTGTCCCCTTCTAGGAAGGAAAGAAGCTGTTAGGGAGGGTAAGAGGAAAGGGCTCAAGAGGAAAAAAGAAACAATTTGGTTTCTACCTGACACACTTCCTTATCTTTGTTGAGAGCATCCCAGAAGTTGGTCACCAAGAAGGCCCCATAGGCACCTTTTAAGGCACTGTCCACTGATACTTTATCATTCAGGTCGCCTTTTACCACCTCAGCTCCAAGGCGCTGGAGCTCCAGGGCATTTGGTCGAGTCACATCCCTGGTCACTGCTCTCACTGCAAATTTTTTGCTCTCCAAAATTGCCCTGGCCACAGAGCCACCTTGAGCTCCTGCAGGGTCAAGAGAAGAAGAAACACAGGAAGCATCAGGAAGAATGTTCACTGAAAGAAGGTCAGAAATCTCATGAGTCAGAGTAGAGCTGCTGCAGTACCTACTGCAGGGGGTGCTACACGGCCCTTCACATATCCCCATGGCTTTCAAACTAAGTTCTTTGTGGCCTCTTCAGAGGCATTTTTGCAGAGGACATGGGGAGAGAGGAGTGGGAGAGGCTTGAGGCAACAAGAAGGGCAAGTGAGCACGGTGTCAAAATGAGGGATGCCCACAGGTTCTCCAGATTCGATAAGGGCGATTATTCTACTTTTACCTGGTTATAGAGCTTATATTGGGGTTATTAAGACAATTCTTCAAAAGAGGTTCCTGCGCTCTCTATGTATATATATACATATATATTTATATTTACTTTTTTATATATTTATCTATATATTATATATATTTATATATAGTGCGTGTGTTTGTGTGTGTGTGTGTGTGTGTGTGTGTGTGCGTGTATGTATTTGAGATGGAGTTTTGCTCTTGTGGCCTAGGCTGGAGTGCAATGGTGCAATCTCAGCTCACTACAACCTCTGCCTCCTGGGTTCAAGCGATTCTCCACCTCAGTCTGCGAGTAGCTGGGATTACAGGCGTGCGCCCAGCTAATTTTGTATTTTTAGTAGATACAGAGTTTCACCATGTTGGTCAGGCTGGTCTCGAACTCCTGACCTCAGGTGATCCACCTGCCTCGGCATCCCAAAGTGCTGGGATTACAGGCATGAGCCACTGCACCTGGCCCTGGTCTATATTTTTTTAGAAATTTAAAAACTTGTAAAAATTTTTTACCACATTCAAGGCCAATTACGATATGATCATTGCTTGCCTAATTTATTCACCCTGCAAATATTTATGGAATATCCTGTGATACAGGCCAGGTGCTATGCTGGGTTACTAACATTTGGGTTGCTCCATCAAATTGGCTAGATACCTGTCCTGGATACTTTTTTGTGCTTCCAGCTCCATATTCACTTTCTCTCTTCTACTTAGTGTACTCAACAGCTGATCCTTATGGATTCCATCAGTGGGCTCTCGTGCCCTCAGGTTGGGTCTGGACAATGAGAGACATCAGCCAGAGACCCAAGGGCAAGAGAGATGACCCCCTTAACATCACTACTGTCCCCAAGCTCTGGTCATCTCTCTTGCCTTTTTCTTCTTCCTCTTGTTGCTTACTTATTCCTTATTGCTCTCTTCCTTGTCCACCATTATTAAATTTTTCTCAGCTTCTCTGAAGGAGTGTGGCACCTGTTTCTTCTGGGACTCCAACTAATACACCATTGATAACCCTATAGGAGGGTCAGGGGTTATTCAGTGAGCTCTGTCTTTGCACACAGAGTTTCATAGTAAATTTCATAGTAAATTGTCTACTAGTAAATATGAACACACAGCCAAAGTTCACCAGATGTTTGAGGTAAGCCTCCGACATGAAAGGCAAAACCAAAATAAACAAACTGATGGAAACAGAAACAGTCCAGAGAACTGAAGAAAAAAATTAAAAAGAATTAATATCCTCTGGGGCCGGGCACGGTGGCTCAATCCTGTAATCCCAGCACTTTGGGAGGTGGAGGCAGGCAGATCACTTGAGGTCAGAGTTCAAGACCAGTCTTGCCAACATGATAAAATCCCTTCTCTACTAAAAATACAAAAATTAGCCAGGTGTGGTGGCAGGTGCCTATAATCCCAGCTACTTGGGAGGCTGAAGCAGGAGAAGCATTTGAACTCAGGAGGCAGAAGTTGCAGTGAGCCAAGATCTCACCACTGCGCTCCAGCTTGGGTGACAGAGCAAGACTCCAAATTAATATCCTCTGAGATTAGAAAAAGGTTTTGCATTCCAAACACTATATCGGCCCAAAAAGAGGAGAAGAGACAGGAGAAAGAGAGCAAGCATTCAAAAGATAAGCAGCTGCTCTCAAAAATTTATTATAGCAGAAATAAAATGTCAGTAGAAAAAGTTGGAGAAATCTCCCAGAATTAGAAGGGGGGAAAAAAAGCAAGTAAAATAAGAGAGAGAAAAATGATTAGAAGATCAAGCCAGGGGAATTACAGAATGAGAAATAGATGGAGGTATTGAAATTATCTAAGAAAATAGTAATTTCTCAGAGTCCAAGGATATTACAACTGAGCTTCCAGATTGAGAGGTCACTGAGTGCCCAATACAATGATAAATGAACTCCCACTTTATGCACATCACTGTGAAATTGCAGAACACTGGGTGGTGGTTTGGATATTTGTCCCCTCCAAACCTCATGTTGAAATGTGATTCCCAATATTGGAGCCTAATTGGAGGTGTTTGGGTCATGGGAGCAGATCCCTCATGAATAGATTAATGCCCTCCTTCAGAGGTGAGTTCTCATCTATTAGTTCCTGTGAGAGCTGGTTGTTAAAATGAGCCTGGCACCTCCACCCTCCCTCTTGCTTCCTCTCTCTCCACGTGATCTCTGCACATGCCAGCTCCTCGTTACCTTCTACCATGAGTGGAAGCAGCTCGAGACCCTCATCAGATGCAGATGCACAATCTTGAACTTCCCAGCCACAAGAATCATTAATCAAATAAATCTTTTTTTCTTTACAAATTAGAGAAAGTAAAACAAAACCCTTTTTCATCCCTCCTAGGATGGCCATTATATGGAACCATTCACAATTAAAAAGGAAGTGGGTTGAATATTTTACTCTGACTTTATAAAATAAAAACCTAAACGAACTGAAGTACCTTCTATTTGAGTATAATTTGTGCTTTTTGCAGGGGATTGGGGGCTGCTGCAGTAGGTAGGGTGGGTCATGGTCCTTAAAAAGGATTTTTATAGGGAAGTTTCTATTATTGTCCTGGGACCATGTTTTTGAATGACTTTTACATGCTGTGCTATGCCCTGGGGATGTAGTGGTAAACAATAGCAGTTTTGAACATGTTGGATATAAGATATAATTTATGAAAGACATTATTAATATATTGGATTATGGCCTAAAGAGTCAAGGATTTACCCCAGATTATACAGCTGCTTAAGTAAGGATTTCAGGATTCAAACCTGAATATGGCACCAGCCTGCACAGAGCTTACAGACTAGCAGAGGAGATCATTAAAGAGCAATTATAAACCATCCTGGCTAACACAGTGAAACCCCATCTCTACTAAAATATACAAAAAATTAGCCGGGCGTGGTGGCAGGCACCTTTAGTCCCAGCTACTCGGGAGGCTGACGCAGGAGAATGGCCTGAACCCAGAAGGCAGACCTTGCAATGAGTGGAGATTGTGCCAGTGCACTCCAGCCTGAGGGACAGAGCAAGAAAGACTCCATCTTAAAAAAAAAAAAAAAAAAAGCAATTATAATACAGCGTGATATGTGCCATTGTGGGGGAGGTAAAGGGCTAAGGGAATACAGGCTCCAGAGGAGGACATAAGCGGAGTATCTAACCCAGACTAGAGGGAGGCTTCCTGTAGGAAGTGGTAACAGAGATGAGCCCTAAAGAACAGGCAAGAATTGGGAGAAGAGAGGCATGTGGAGTGTGTTGCATGCAAAGCAGATTGCAAGTGCTTTATTCCAGAGGTGAGAGAGAAGGCAGTGAATTCAGAGAACTGAAATGAATCTGACTGAGAACGGCAGGTCAATGTCACATATGAGGCTGGAGAAGCAAAATAGGCCTAGAGGGCTGCACTTTGTTCTGGGAGCAGGAGATTTTATGAAATTGAGCAGTATGTTCAGAATTACATGCTGGGAAAGTGCTCTGGTTAATGGAGAGTGTGGAATAGGATAGAGAGACCACAGACAAGGGTACAATTAGTGGGCTTTAAAATAATCTAGGTAAAGGTTGATAATGACCTGTGCTAGAAGGGGTTATTCAGGTGGAGGGAATAATGCAAATTTAAGAGATACTCAGAATATTAAAGGATACATTTTTAAAGAGTAAAATGGTAATTTATACACACATAAAATGAATGTGTCAAAATTTTATTTAACTCATTAATTAATGAGGGAACCAGTATCATGTTATAAGAAAAATTCAAAGAACACACATATATGTAGGCAATCAAGAATGCTAAAATGCTAAAATGAATGTACAATTAGGGACAAAACCAGTCAATATCCACCAGGCGATAATCAATTGTGGTCCACCAGACACAATTCATTTGTATTTCTTTTTTTTTTTTTTTTTTTTTTGAGACAGAGTCTTGCTCTGTTGCCCAGGCTGGAGTGCAGTGGCATGATCTCAGCTCACCGCAACTGCTGCCTCCTGGGTTCAAGTGATTCTCCTGCCTCAGCCTCCCGAGTAGCTGGGACTACAGGTGCCCACCACCACATCTGGTTAATTTTTGTATTTTCAGTAGAGATGGGGTCTTATCATATTGGCCAGGCTGGCCTCAAACTCCTGACCTCGTGATCAGCCCACCTCGGCCTCCCAAAGTGCTGGGATTACAGGCATGAGCCACCACACCTGGCTTTCATTTGCATTTCTATGGATAAGAATCGATTGCGTTATTATCTATTTGCTACAATTTATAGAGTTATAAATATCTTAAAAACAAGGAAAGGCTCACAAAAGTGAGAACGGTGCCCTGGGCAAGGACACCCAGCAACCTTTTTTTCCCATTTCAACGTCTTTCACAGTTTTCCTTGACAAGATGATATCAACAGGATTTTGGTGGTTAACTGGATATAGTGATGATGAACAGGGAGGATTGAGAGGGAAAAGTCAAGTGTGACCATTTATTCAAAGAGGTTGAGGGGGCATTTAGCAAGATGTTGATGCTGGAACAGAAGGGTACCGTGAGAAGGTTTTGGAGGCAAGGGAGTCTGAGATGTGGGGTCAGGTAAAGGATGCGTGGAGAAATAGAGGGTTGAGACTAAAAACCAGAGGGGCTTACATCTTGGGCAGTAATGAAGGAGAACGGGAATGTGATACAAGGTGGTATTAGCTGGCTACAAGGTTTGAAAAATTAATCAGATTCGAAAGATGATTCTGTTTAAAGGTAGAACATGGAGAGAAGGCAAATGAAGTGTGGAAAAAGCTTCTAAGAGGGAGAATGGAAAAAATCTGAGAAAAATTTAGAAGACAGAATTAATAGAGTGACTGGCCATTCCCAAAAATCTTATCCAACTGCTTACCCAGTCTCTGGATGCCTAGTTGGCAATTCAAGTTTAATGAGACCAATTCAAGTTTAAGGAGCTCCTGACCTCCTCCTCCCCATTGTCTCCCATATTTCAGTGAATCTCAACTTTATTCTTCCAGTTACTCAAGCCGTAAAACTTCAGAGTCATTTTCAACTCTTCCCTTCTTACCCCTGATATCTGGTCCACCAACAAATCCTGCCATCTCTATTTTTAAAACCTCCGCAGAATCTGACGACTCTCCACAATCTCATTGCTAGCACCCTGGTCTAAGCTACTATCATCTCACCTATTTTATGACAACCGCCTCCTAACAGGTCTCCCTGCTTCAGCCCTTACCCCCTATAGTCCCTTCACAAAGCATAAGCTAAAATGATCCTTTTAACACCAAAGTCATGTCACTCCTCTTCTCAAAATCCTTCAGTGTCTGGTATGCTGTTGCAATCCTGCAGTCCCAGCTACTTGGGAAGCTGAGGCGGGAAGATCACTTGAGCCCAGGAGTTTGAGGCTGTGTACTATGATGGCTCCTGTGAGAGTCACTACACTCCAGCCCAGGCAATACAGTGAGACTCTGTAGCTAAACACAAACACACTGAAAAAACCAAACCCTTCGATCACTTTTCTCTTTCAGGAAAAGCCAACATCTTTACCATCACCCTAATGCTTAATAGAGTCATCCCCCACTCCATTGCCTCTTCTTCTCCTTTTAATATCATACTTGACTGTTGATTTTTGAGAATTTATTTCACTCTGCTTCCTGCTTTAGCCCTTGACTTCCTCCAGACAAATTCCTGTTCTCATAGAGCTTATATTCTAGTGTGGAAAGACAGGCAAAAACAGAAGAATTCAAGTAAGGAAGGGAGCCAGACATGGGCAGCGTGGGAGCAGAGTTGCAATTTCAAATATAGAGGTCTGGAAAGTCCCAATGGAAAAGGTAACATCTAAGCAGAGACCTGAATGGCATGAGGGAGAAAGCAGTGGGTAACTGTGTTAGTCCTTTCTCACGCTGCTGTGAAGAAATACCCAACACTGGGTAATTTATAAAGAAAAGAGGTTTAACTGACTTCACAGTTTCACATGGCTAGGGAGGTCTCAGAAACTTACAATCATGGCGGGAGACACCACTTCACAGGGTGGCAGCAGAGAGAATGAGTGCCCAGTGAAGGGGGAAGCCGCTTGCAAAACCACCAGATCTCATGAGAACGAACTCACTATTGACACGAACAGGAGACAGGGAAATACTGGGTAGAAGAGGGTGGTTCCCGGCAAACGCCCCACCCTTAAGCCTGGATACCTGCTGCCCTAAGTGAGAAATAGGCATTCCTGTTTTTGCACCCCAAAAGTTGCCTTTTGGCCTGCCACACCCCCTATCCTGTACCCATATAAGCCCCAAACCCCAGGCTCCGGAAGCAGACTAGGAGACAAGGAGACAAACAGACAGCAGAATGGCGTGGCAGAGGAGAGAAAAGAAGGAATGTCACGAGGAGTTTGGCTGGGGATGTTCTTAGAATCAGCCACTGGACAGCCAAACTCTAGGGGAAGATAATATTTCTACTCCATCCCCTGTCTAGCTTCCCATCCATCCCACTGAGAGCCACTTCCATCACCCAATAAAACCCCTGCATTCATCCGTCAAGTCCATGTGTGACCCGATTCTTCTGGGATGCTGGATGAGAGCTGGGGATACAGAAAGCTGTCACACTAGCCCCCTTCTTTTGCAAAAAAGGCAGAGGGTTCACTGAGCTGGTTAACCCTTAAGCCATCTGCGGATGGCAAGGCTAAAAGAGTGCACTGTAACACATGCACACTTGGGCTTTGAAGGTTATAGACACCCACCCCTAGATGCTGCCATAGGGCCGGAGCCCAAAAGCACTTGCCCCAGTTCCTGCACCTACCCGTATGCATGCTCCCCCTCCCTTAAAGGGAGGGGGAGCTGAGTGCGGTGGCTCATTATCTCCACCCGGTCACTCGTATGACATGTGGGGATTATGGGAACTACAATTCAAGATGAGATTTGGATGGGGACACAGCCAAACCATATCAGTAACAGAGGGAGATCATTCTAGGTTGAAGCAGCAGCCAATACAAAGGCAAGAGCCTTTGTATTGTGGGATTGTTTTGGAGGAACAGCAAGAAAGCCAGGGTAATGAAGCGGAGTGAGAGGAGGGTGACAGGAAGAGAGTTCTGACACGCCATTTCCAAGGCCCTGTTGCAGGGCATTAGCAGGACTTCGCACTTTACTGGGAGTACCATGGGGCTGGGATCTTTTACAGGGTTTTGAGCAGAGGCCTGACAAGATCTGACAGTTTCAAATGGATCCTTGGGAGGCTGAAATGAGAATAGATTGAAGGAGAATAACCTGATTTGATTTATATTGTACAAAGATGGCTCTGACTGTTGAAGAACAAACTGTAAGGGAGCCAGGAATGCAAACTCCCCACACACTCCATCCTTGCAGACTCCCTGGAAGATTGGTCAGGCATTGGATATTCACTACAAACCCCCAGGCCTCTCACACTTGTACCTTTTGCTTATTAGGAAGTGAGTGGAGAGAAGACTTCAGAGTATAGCTTATGTTGAAATGAGACTTATACCAACCAGTTAGCCCCATGACTGGGAAAGGGAGATTACGTCAGTGTCCTTGTCCTGCTGAGATCAAGTTACAAATCAAATCATGCCACCCCTTTACCACATCAAGAACTAAAGCAATAGGATACTTTTAAAAATTTCTTCCAAAGAGCTCTTTGTTCAGCCCACACTTGCAGGCTCTAAAGTCAGAAACAGGAAGACAGGAGAGTGAGCAAAGTCAGCATGCCCTAAAAATTAAAGACTTTTTACCTGTTGCTCCAAACACTGTAATTACTTTCTTGCTGGCCATGTTACCAGGAAAAGAGAGAGTCGGTGGAGTAGAACTTTCCCTGGAGCAGCAACACCAGCCGAAATGCTGTGTTTCTTCTCTGGTGAGAATTATAAACCCACTCCAATTACCACGCCTTTTAGTGTGCCCCTCCTTGTTCCTGTTATCGCTAGTCTGCTTACTCACTGTGACACTGCAATTTTCAATTTTCTTTTTTTCTTTTTCTTTCCTTTTCTTTTTTTTTTTTTTTGAGATGGAGTTTTGTTCTTGTTGCCCAGGCTTGAGTGCAATGTCACAGTCGCAGCTTACTGCAATCTCCACCCCCGGGTTCAAAGGATTCTCCTGCCTCAGCCTTCCAAGTGGCTGGGATTACAGGCGTGTGCCACCATGCCTGGCTAATTTTTTATTTTTTATTTTTTTTTTATTTTTAGTAGAGACAGGGGGTTTCACCATGTTGGCCAGGCTGGTCTCGAACTCCTGACCTTAGGTGGTCTGCCCACCTTGGCCTCCCAAAATGCTGGGATTACAGGCATGAACCACCGCACTCAGCCAACACTGCTGTTTTCTTTCTTTCTTTCTTTCTTTTTAACAGAGTTTCACTCTTGTTGCCCAGACTGGAGTGCAATGGCGCAATCTCAGCTCACTGCAACCTCTGCCTCCCAGGTTCAAGCAATTCTCCTGCCTCAGCCTCCCAAGTAGCTGGAATTACAGGCATGCACCATCACACCCAGCTAATTCTGTATTTTTAGTAGAAGTGGGGTTTCACCATATTGTTCAGGCTGGTCTCAAACTCCTGACCTCAGGTGATCCACCTACCTTGGCCTCCCAAAGTGCTGGGATTACAGGCATGAACCACTGCACCCGGCCTGACACTGCAATTTTCTAAATGAAGACCGATTCACTCACGTATTTATTTGTTCAGCAAATGTGTATTGGGTGCCTTTAGTATACAAGGCATTGAACTAGATGTCCTGGGGATGTGGATCTTGTAAGGGGGCTAAGCTCACAAATAAATAAAACTGCAGTACAGGGGAATGGCAAAGGAAACTCAAGGGACCTAAGTCATGGAGGAGAAGCACAAAACCCAGAATTAGGGAAGGTTTTCTCAGAGGAGATAATGCTGCAGTTGGCCTGAAGACCCAACATGAGTCATTTAATCAGGGAGTGTAGGGAGAGAAACCATCTCAGGCAGGAAAAACTTCACACAGCCAAGCCCAAAGGCAGGGCAACGATCCCACAGGGTCATGATGGCTGCAGCAATGCTATGAGAGCAGCAGGAAATAAGACGGAAGGAGAGCAAAGGCCCAGAACATAAAGGGCATGGTGAGGAGCTTGGCTTATCCCAACAGCCACAGCAGTATTATGAGATCTTCTGGCAGCAGAGTAGTGGCTGGGTTGAAATAGGACAATGCTGGAAGCAGGGACAGTCCTAAGCTTATCCTGAAGAAATGACATAGGTGAGAAATACTAAAGGCTTGAACAGAGGCAGTGTCAGTTGTATTGTGTCCTCCCTCCACCAACGAAATCCATGTTGAAGTCCTCATCCCCAGTACCTCAGAATGTGACCTCATTTGGAGATAGGGTTCTTTTTTTTTTTTTTTTTTTGAGACAGAGTCTTGCTCTGTTGCCCAGGCTGGAGTGCAGTGGCGCGATTTTGGCTCACTGCAACCTCTGCCTCCCAGGTTCAAGTGATTCTCCTGCTTCAGCCTCCCAAGCAGCTGGGCATACAGATGCGCGCCACCACACCTGGATAATTTTTGTATTTTTGATAGAGACAGGGTTTCACCATGTTGGCCAGGCTGGTCTTGAACTTATGACCTCAAGTTATCCGCCCGCCTCGGCCTCCCAAAGTGCTGGGATTACAGGCGTGAGCCACCGCGCCCAGCCTGAAGATAGGATCTTTACAAAGCTAATCAAGGTAAAATGAGATAATTAGGGTGGGTCCCAATCCAATATGACTGGTATCCTTGGTAAAAGGGGAAATTGAGACACAGATAGGTACAGGGGAAAGGCAACGTGAAGATACAGGGAGAACACCTATGATCATGAAGCTGGCTGTCTACCAGCCAAGGAGAGAGGGCTGGAGCAGCGCCTTCCTTCATAGCCCCCAGAAGGAACCAACCCCGCCAACACCTTGACTTCCAGCCAAGAAGAGACAATGGGACGTTTCTGTTATTTAGGCCACTCACTTGGCGGTACTTTGTTATGGCAGCCACAGCAAACTATTACAGGTGGTGACAATGGGAGTAAAGTGAAAGAAATTTAAGAGGTAAACTGAGAAGGTCTCCATGATTGATTGGATGTGAAGAAAGGGAAAGTAAGGAAGACGAAGGGCTAAAAAAATGACTCTGCCAACTGGATGGGGAATGGTGAGCAGGAGCAGGGGTCACGGGGAATGACTTCAGAGTTGGACTGGTTGGAATTGAAACTACAGCTTGGGAGGTGAGGAAGTGAAGAATACAAGTGCAGATGCCTCCTTTGAAGAGCCTGCCATGAAGCAAGGACAAGTGAACTGTCGTTACAAGATGAAGTGGAATTTTTTTTTTTTTTTTTGAGACAGAGTCTTGCTCTGTTGCCTGGGCTGGAGTGCAGTGGCGTGATCTCAGCTCACTGCAACCCTGCCCCCTGGGTTCAAGTGATTCTCCCACCTCAACCCCCGAATAGCTAGGACTACAGGCATGCACCACCATGCCCAGCTAATTTTTGTATTTTTTGTAGAGACAGGGTTTTGCCATGTTGCCCAGGCTGGTCTCGAACTTCTGAGCTCAAGTGATCCTCCTGCCTCAGCCTCCTAAAGTGCTGGGATTACAAATGTGAGCCACCAGGCCTGGCCCTGTAATTATTTTAATAGGAAAGATATGAACATGTTTTTGAATTCTGCCTCCATGCCCTTCAGCTTTCTCAGGAACCTAACTCCACCAATGATACATTCATAATAGCATATGAATGGAACTGAAAACAGCAGTTGAGGCTGGGCACGGTGGCTCACGCCTGTAATCCCAGCACTTTGGGAGGCCGAGGCGGGCGCATCACAAGGTCAGGAGATTGAGACCATCCTGGGTAACATGGTGAAACCCTGTCTCTACCAAAAATACAAAAAGAAATTAGCCGGGCGTGGTGGCCGGGCACCTGTAGTCCCAGCTACTCAGGAGGCTGAGGCAGGAGAATGACGTGAACCCGGGAAGTGGAGCTTGCAGTGAGCCCAGATCGCGGCCACTGCACTCCAGCCTGGGTGACAGAGCGAGACTCTGTCTCAAAAAAAAAAAAAAAAAAAAAGAAAATAGCAGTTGAAATAGAATGGCATATGAATGGACTATAGTAGCATATGGATGGAAGCTGAAAATAGCGGTTACCTAAATGATACCTCGGCCTTGTTGCCAAACAGAAATGAATACAGACCCAAAACAGGGGCAAATCATGGATCTGCAGCCCCTCTGCCCTTTACCTGTCCCTCTACTCTTTCATTTCCATCTCCTGCTCCTGCCTGATTATTCTCCCAAGAGGAAGCAATTCTAACTTCCCTCCTCCACAATTGTAAACCACAATGAAACTGAGAGGTAAATTCTGGAGTTGTAAAGATTAAAAGAGTTGGTTGTACGCAAGTGTTCATTTCTTGAGGGCAAAGATGCAGTGGCTGGCCTGGACAAGCTACATCCAGAGGGCCCAGGTAAGTGGGAAACTGTATGCTCTCATTTCCAAGATGAAGATACTAATGGAATAAAGCGAGATATGTCACAAGAAAGATATATAGTGCCTCTGCTACCCTAAACTACACACAGTCCTACACTAACCATACAGGGAATTTTCAGTCCCATTCAAAGCAGAGGCACAAAAGAGACAAAGATTTACATCCAAGGTAGTTTATCCACAGCATTATTTGTATTGACAAGAACTGCAGATAAGCTAAATATCAACCATTAGGGGATTAGTTAAATAAAGTGTGGTAGAGCCATAAGACAGAATGATAGAGATCTCCATTAAAAATTACATTTTGCAGGAATTTTTATAATGTGAGAAATGCTCACAATGCAAAGTCACACAGAATCCATGACATACGAGTTAAAAAGAAATTATTTAGGCAGATAGTGAGGGTAAGGAAGTCCTTAGTAGTGTTTTCCCTTTAATGAAAAGCAACCCCAACATCATTTTCTTCTCTAACAAAGAGCAGTCCGTAAAATCAAGCTGCAGACATAGACAAGCAAGCTGGAAACTTGCAAGGGTGAATGTCGCCAGTCGTGCCAATAGGAAAAGGCTACCTGGGACTAGGCATGATCAAAATGGCGGATCCATCTTCCCTTCTCTTTGCCAGCCATGCATACAGCAAGGAGCAGACAAGATGGCACTGGCCAAGTGGAAAGCTCATTTGCATAATAAGATTAGGGTGGGATGACCACCCTTCCCCACAAGCTATGTAAATGTCACACCTGGTCAAACCAATCCGTGGGCCCTACATAAATCAAACATTGCCTCCTCAAGCCTACCTGTAAAATCTGCTGTGGTCCACCGCAGGCCAGCTTTTCCCTTTCAGACGCCCCTCTGTCTGGTAAGAGAGAGGAAACTGCTCTCCTTTCTCTTTCTTATGCCTATTAAACCTCTGCTCCTAAACTCACTCCTTGCGGTGTCCATGTCTTTAATCTTCTTGGTGCAAGACAACAAACCGCAGGTATTTACCCTGGACAATGAAGCTGCTACATCAGCAGTATAGAGGACTTCATATATAATGTGATTCAAGAATGTAAAGGAAAAAAAATCTGTACATGCACACACACACACACATGCACATGTACACACATACATATTACCTAAGAGTAATCGAATGGTTTTATGCAATACATTGGTGGTAGAGCCAAAGGGTGGCATGACATGACATGACATGATTGTTGTCACACCTTGATTACAGCATGATATGATGAGCTGCACATCTTAAAGGCTGACTGAAAAAAAAAAAATCAAAAGTCTGCGAGGACATAACCACACTACATATGGTAGCCAAAAGTTGGAAGCAACCCAAACGTCCAATTCTAAGGAGTAGAAGGGTAAAGTGTGGCATAGTCAAACAATGACATACCATACAGCAAAAAGAATAAATTAACTTTAGCAACACGCAACAACCTGGAAGAATCTCACAAATATAATGTTGAGCAAAAAAAAGTAAAGGAGTGTCTAGCACATGATTCAATTGCTATAAAACTCAACCACAGGAAAAACTAATCCACAGTGTAGACATCAGAATAATGGATACTTTGATGGAAACTTACTGAAAGACGCTTAATGGGAACTTCAGAAGGACTAGTAATGTTCTATTTCTTAATCTGGGTATTGACTTCATGAGTGCATTCATTTTGTAAAAATTTAACCAGCTTTACAGTTAAGATGTATGTAATTTTCTATATGTATCTTCAACTTCAGTAAAAAGTTCCATATCCCGAGCTCTTGCCCCGTGCTCCAGAAAAATCGAATCACACACAGGCTCCAAGGATGAGTGCAAGGTTTTGTTTGTTTGTGTGTTTAAGGTGGGATCTCACTCTGTCACCCAGGCTGGAGTGCAGTGGCGTGATCTCGGCCCACCGCAACCTCCGCCACCTGGGTTCAAGTGATTCTCCTGCCTCAGCCTCCCAAGTAGCTGAGATTACAGGTGCCTGCCACCAAGCCTGGCTAATTTTTGTATTTTTAGTAGAGACGGGGTTTCACCATATTGGCCAAGCTGGTCTCAAACTCCTGATCTCAGGTGATCTGCCCACCTCGGCCTCCCAAAGTCCTGGGATTACTGGCATGTGTCACTGCGTCCAGCTGAGTGCAAGGTTTAATTGAGTGGTGGAGGTGGCTGTCAGCAAGATGAGTGGGGAGCTGAAAGGGGGGATGGAGTGGGAAAGTGATCCTCCCAGCAGCTGGCCTCTTCCAGCAGCTGGCTTCTTCTCCAATGGCCCCTGGCCAAACTCCCCTGGGCATCCAGATGTCCCTCCTCTTCTCCTTTTCTCTGCCTTGTTGTTCTGCTGTTGCTGGTCTGCTGGTCTGCTGGTCTCCTCTGGAGCCTGAGGTTTGGAGTTTCTATTGGGGCAGGATAGGGGACCTGGCAGGCTAAAAGGCAAATTTTGGGACACAAAAACAGAAATGCCTGTTCTCATTTAGGGCTGCAGGTATCCAGGCTTGAGGTTAGGGCCTTTGCCAGGGAGCCGCCCTTTTCTACCCAGTATTTCCTTGTCTCCTGCCCATATCACCAGCTACTTGGGAGGCTAGGTGGGAGGAATGCTTGTGCCTGGGAGGCTGAGGTTGCAGTGAGCCGTGATCATGCACTGCACTCAGCCTGGGCAACAGTGCAAGACCTTGTCTCAAAAAAAAAAATCACAATTCTAAATAAAGACAATCCAAGAGGGCCACAACCTATGCATCCATCAGTGGATGAATAGATTTTTTTTAATGTAGTGTATATACACAACGGAATACTAGTCAACCATAAAAAATAATAAAATCATGTCATTTGCAGCAACATGAATGGAACTGGAGATCCAGTTCCTTATATTAAGTGAAATAAGCAGGCACAGAAAGACATGCCTGGGAGGCGGAGGTTGGAGTGAGCTGAGATCACGCCACTATACTCCAGTCTAGGTGAAAGAGTGAGACCACGTTTAAAAAAAAAAAGTTATTCTCATTCTCATGAAGGTAGAGAGTAGTGGTTATCAGAGGTGAGGAAGAGATGAGGGGGCTGAAGACAAGTTGGTTAAGGGATAAAAAAAGATAGTTAGATAAAAGGAGTAAGTTCTAGTATTCGATACAGTACAGTAGGAAAATTATAGTTAATAATAATTTATTGTATATTTCAAAACAGCTAGAAGAGATGTGAAATGTTCCCAGCACAAAGGAAAGATAAATGCTTGAGGTGATGGCTATCCCAATTGCCCTAATTTGATCATTACATATTGTATGCAATTATCAAAATATCATATGATCCCAAAAATATGTACAACTATTATATATCAATAAAAAAAGAAAAAGAAAGAAAATCAAAATTTTACGTTTTTTGAGGAACTCAATAAACATCTCTACAATTTATTTAAAAGAATAAAGTTTCATAAATAACTAAGTCAATCTTTAAAAAAATATATTATAAAGAAAGTGTATCGGGGTTAAGACAGAAAAACAGAACCCTCCCTATATTGGAGATATTATTATTAAGAGAATTATTCCAAGAAATTGGCTCACAGAATTTGTGTGGGTTTCCCCCAACAAGTCTGAAATCCACACAGCAGGGTATCAGGACAGGCAGGCTGGGATTCTCAGGGACAGGACTCTGCAGTCCACAGGACTAATTTTTTCTTCCTTAGGGAAGCCCCACCTCTGCTCTTTAGACCTTTAAACTCATTGAATTATGCACACCCAGTTTATCTAGGATAAATTCCCTCACTTAAAGTTAACAGAGTAATGGATTTTAATCACATCTACAAAATACCTTCCTGGCAACACCTAGATTCATTTTCATTGCACAACTAACCAAGCTGACGCATCAAAAAGATAATTGCAAAGGGAGTCTCGTCTTACCAGTTTTAATGACATGCCCATAAAGCCTTAGTAATAAAATGTTTTAAGCAGTATTGTTGCAGGCACAGTCAAGCAGACAAATGGAACAGAGTAGATAGCTTAGAAATAGACATGTGCATATATGGAAATATACAATAAAAGTAGCACCACAGAGGAGTCAAGGACAAGTTATTTCATATCCAATGTTGGGAAAACTGATGATATCTATATGGAGAAAAATAATACGATCTATATCTTATACCAAACAAAATTTCCTAGTACACGGGTAGCCAGTTTAAGACTTAATAGAGAGGTGCTACAACAAAAGTACCTAAAAAAAGAAAGCCTTAATAGAGAGGGTATTTTCATGTGCGTCCATGTGAAGAGACCACCAAACAGGCTTTGTGTGGGCAACATGGCTGTTCATTTCACCTGGGTGCAGGCGGGCTGAGTCCGAAAAGAGAGTCAGCAAAGGGAGATGGGGTGGGGCCGTTTTATAAGATTTGGGCAGGTAAAGGAAAATTACAGTCAAAGGGGGGTTTGTTCTCCGGCGGGCAGGAGTGGGGGTCACAATGTGCTCAGTGGGGGAGCTTTTTGAGCCAGGATGAGCCAGGAAAAGGACTTTCACAAGGTAATGTCATCACTTAAGGCAAGGACCGGCCATTTTCACTTCTTTTGTGGTGGAATGTCATCAGTTAAGGCGGGGCAGGGCACATTCACTTCTTTTGTGATTCTTCAGTTACTTCAGGCCATCTGGGCATATATGTGCAAGTCACAGGGGATGCGATGGCTTGGCTTGGGCTCAGAGGCCTGACAGGTATCAAATAGAAGAACAATATCAGCAGAGTCTCCGTTAAGACACTTAGAAGTAAGCCACGCAGTCTGAATTAGAGCCCCCACTTCCCAGGGTCGTGGCAGGCAGTGGTAGAGAAGTGCCAAAAGGAGAAAGCAAGCATCTGCCTGAGGACTCCGTAGACTAATCAGGAAGGGTTGGGGCTGACTGGGGATGGGAGGCAGGGTTTTAACTAGTTCAGCATTGAAAACTCTTTTATAACTGGTCATGTGGCCTTTCACCTTGTCATACTGCTGTTGTCTGTGAATATTTGTGTCACTTTTTTTTTTTTTTTTTTTGAGACAGAGTCTCGCTGTGTCAGCCAGGCTGGAGTGCAGTGGCACGATCTCAGCTCACTGCAACCTCTGTCTCCTCGGCTCAAGCAATTCTCCTGCCTCAGTCTCCTAAGTAGCTGGGATTACAGGCGTGGGCCACCACACCCGGCTAATTTTTGTATTTTTAGTCGAGATGGGGTTTCACTATGATGTTGGTCAGGCTGGGCTCGAACTCCTGACCTCAGGTAATCCGCCCCCCTTGCCCTCCCAAAGTGCTGGGATTACAAACATGAGCCACTGCACCTGGCCTTTTTTTTTTTTTTGTCATTGCAGAGATGGGGTTTCCCACTGTTGTCCAGGCTGGTCTTGAACTCCTGGGCTCAAGTGATCCTCCATCCCTGATTGCTCAAAGTGCTGGGATTACAGGCATGAACCACTGTGCCCAGCCTGTGTTACATTTTTTTTAAAACTCAGTCCACTCTTTGGGTTTTCTTTTGATGGTGTTGGCCCCATAAATATTCTATCTTAAGCAAAAAAATTGCTTAAGGAATCTATCTTAAGCAAAAAAGTTCTGGCGAGGACAATATTAACATTAAGACATTCCATCTGCCCATAGAAAATCAGTAAAAGACAATCTCTCATATCAAATTTGTCATCCTCTTTCTCTTCTGTTCAGTTCAGAAAATTCGTTCCTGCACTGAACCTTGTTTTCTGTGGTTTCTCCAGTGTTTTCAAGTGAGAACTTCCCAACTGCTGTCAAATGTTTAAAAGAAATCACCTTTTAAAACCTAGAGGAAAATGTAAGGATACATGTCATCTCAGTGAGAAAAGACATTCTAAGCCTAAATGTAAGAACATTTTAACAAAGAATATTTGTAGGTCTGAGTACAGAAAAATTTTAAACTTCTTGTGGCTGACACAAATCGGAATAGCTGCTCAGCTCACAATGATTTCTTACTAACTATATTTGTGTCACTGTTTATTCCAGTAATAGACCTGCCTCCAAGGAAGACGGGTAGACACATGACCCAGGTTAGTCAATCATAGTACCTTTCCCTTCCTACTTCCTATTCATTTTTTTCATGCATTCATTCATTCCACAACCATTTATTGAATGGAAATTCAACGATGAGCAAAAGATTCCTGCCTTCCTGAAGCTTAGAGTTTTGGGGGAATAAGCATTAATTGAACAATTCCATTAGTAAATATATAATTTCAAGTAGAAATAAGTGGCTCAGGAGAAGATCACAAGTCTATGAGAACATCTATCAAAAAAATCAGACATATTATTGGAGGCAAGAGGAGGGCAGTCAATACTGAGGGGTGTCACTGGAGATGAAAGATGAAGAATGGGTAGGAATTAACCAGGTGAAGGAGATAGTGTGGATGGAGAGAGCACAGCAGGCAGGGAGAACCACAGCCATCATTTCATGGTAAAAGCAGTAAGAGATTAGCAGGGATAATCCATGGCACTTGTAAAAGAAATGCAAATTAAAACTACAAAATGCCATTTTTCACCTATTAAAAAACTTTTTAGTTATGATGGCAATGGTGTAGTGAACAGTCATTGCTACCAGGAGTGTAAATTCATGCAACTTTTCTGGAAAGTAAGTTGACAATATGTTTCAAAAGCCCTAAAAAAGATCATACTTGTTGACAAAGTATTTTCTCTAAGTATTCTTCTTTTAGGAATCTATCTTAAGCAAAAAAGTTTAAAACTCGGATATAAATTTATATACAAAAATACTCAATTTTGTTATTTAAAATGTTGAAAAACTAGAAAAAAACAAAGAAAATAATTAAATAAATTATGTACAGCCATATGGTAGAATATTATGCAGCCAGTATTATACATGCAAGATATAACATCACTTTCATAATCAGGACAAAAAAGCCAATTACAACATTCCATTGCCAACAAAAAAATTCAGTGCTCAGTGTATAATTAGTCACTTAATTAGTCCATGTTAAATAAAAATTCATGGATGAAAGCAAATATGATTTATAACTTCCAAATGTATAATAAGGTTTTAAAGAATATCCAGTTTCATATTTGTATATTCAACTGCCTACTTGACAACTTCCACTTTGATGTTTCAAAGCATCTCAAACTTAATTCAAAATCAAACTCTTGTCCCTTTAGCCCTGCCCAAACTCCTTCTTCCTCAAGTTTCCCCATCTCAGTCTGGGGCACCATAGACCCTCTTGAGTTCTTGACATCTCCATCCCCTTACCCTATTACAAGTCCACTCAATTCTGGCCCCAAAATAGATCTACCACTGCCCCTTTTTCTCTATCTCCTGTGCTATTACTGTGTTGCAATGGTCTCTTACCTGGACAAATGCAATAGCTTCCTAACTGGTCTCCTAGCTTTTACCTCCTTCCAACCCATTCTCCATCCAATGGGGAATGTAATCTTATAAAAATAAAAAACTGAGTCAAGACATTCCCCTGATCAAAACATTTCGATAGCTTCCCATTGCATTTATTTAATTATTTAATTATTTATTTATTTTTGAGGCAAAGTCTCACTCTATTGCCCAGGCTGGAGTGCAGTAGCACGATCTTGGCTAACTGCAACCTCTGCCTCCCGGATTCAAGAGATTCTCCTGCCTCAGCTTTCCGAGTAGCTGGGGTTACAGGTGCCTGCCACCACGCCTGGCTAATTTTTGTATTTTTTTAGTAGAGACGGGGTTTCACCATGTTGGCCAGGCTGGTCTCGAACTCCTGACCTCAAGTGATCCATCCACCTGCCTTGGCCTCCCAAAGTGCTGGAATTACAGGCGTGAACCACCATGCCCAGCCCCCACTGCACTTAAATAACATCTGACATCCTTTCCATGACCTGCATAATCACTGCTGACTTATTATGGGTTAGACATTGTTCTAAGGGCTTTATGTGTAGTAATTCTTTGGATCCTGACAACAAGCCTAGGAAGTAGGTATTATTATCATTCCTATTTTACAGATGAAGCCACAGAGGCACAGATGTTACACTTGCCCAGGGTCTCTCAGAGAGCTACTGTGGAGGCAGGAAACAACCCCAGGAAGTCCAAGCCCTGCTCTCTGCACCACAGTCTCTCTCTGGTCCTCAGATGGACCCACTGGGATCCCATGGTTGGGTCTCTCTGTTCCTGGAATCTGACAAACATCCTCACCCCAGTGCCTTTGTGACCTTGCTAATCCCTTCCCAGGAACACAGTTTTCTCTGCTCTTTAAATGGCTGGCTTCTCACCCTCCAGGTCTCCATAAATAGGGAATAGTATAATAGGTTATGGCACATATTTGCAACGGAATACCATACAACTGTTTTAAAATATGAGATAAATCTATGTGTACTGACATGGAACAATATTTAGCATATTTTAGATTGCTAAGTGAAAAAAGCAAGTTACAGAATACCATGTTAAAATTTAAAAATATGAGCGGGGCATGGTGCCTCATGCCTGCAATCCCAGCACTTTGGGCGGCTGAGGCGGGTGGGTCACCTGAAGTCAGGAGTTCGAGACAATAGCCTGAGCAACAGAGTGAGACCCTGTCTCAAAAAAATAATAAATAAAAATAAAAAATATGTATAGCATGATTCCATTTGTTTATGAAAAGAAAATTTTAAGGCCGGGCTCCGTGGCTCATGCCTGTAATCCCAACACTTTGGGAGGCCAGGGCGGGCAGATCACGAGGTCAGGAGGTCGAGACCATCCTGGCTAGCACAGTGAAACCCCATCTCTACTAAAAATACAAAAAATTAGCCGGGTGTGGTGGCAGGCATCTGTAGTCCCAGCTACTTGGGAGGCTGAGGCAGGAGAATGGCGTGAACCTGGGAGGCGGAGCTTGCAGTGAGCTGAGATCTTGCCACTGCACTCCAGCCTGGGAGACAGCGAGACTCCGTCTCAAAATAAATGAACAAATAAATAATAAAAAAAAAGAAAATTTTAAAATTTATCTATCTAAGGTCTAGAAGGTTACGCACTACATTTTTTAACTAGGGTGACCTCTGAGGAGCGAGACTGAGAAAGAGAGGATAGAAAATAGGGTTTGCATTTTTCACTTTGCACATTTCTTATTGTTTGAATTTTTATCCCCACCCTATATTAGTAACATAATAATAATTCTGAGACAAAACAGTTTCTTCATATGTTTAATGTTTGAGCTCTAAATTTTGTTATTTGGGTATTCTAATTTTTATTCTCTTCCTCTCTTTCCCAGATTTCTCTTAAGTATCTAGAGAAAGTCTTTTATTTAATTCTTCTCTCTCTCTCTCTTTTTTTTTTTTTTTTTTTGAGACAGAGTTTCGCTCTTGTCGCCCAGGCTGGAGTGTAATGGTGCAATCTCTGCTCACTGCAACCTCTGCCTCCCAGGTTCAAGCGATTGTCATGCCTCGGCCTCCCGAGTAGCTGGGATTACAGGCATCCACCACCATGTCCAGCTAATTTTTGTATTTTTTAGTAAAGACAGGGTTTCACAATGTTAGCCAGACTGGTCTCGAACTCCTGACCTTAGGTGATCCACCTTTTTTAGGGTTCAGAACATTGAAAGTGATTGGTTGTTTCAACTCAATTATCTACAATATGTAGCCATAGTCAGCATAGTAACTCAATGCTGTTCTTAATTTCCACTCAGTCCTAAGCTGGTTCATGAAGACCTGCCTTAATTAACTCTCAAAGTTTTTGACTTCCACATTCATACTCCAAGTAGTGAGTGGGCGTTCAGCCACTTTTTATACAGAGATGCAGTGCCATTAGTTCTCTGAGAGCACTCCTACACCGCTCCCTTGAAGATCTCACTTACTCAGAGTAAGGTTTCCTTGACTATCTCTATACTAGTAATTTCATTTCTGTATATCCCACCCAGCTATCCCCTAAGCCCCAGACTGCTATAACCAGTACTCACTTGATGTCTCCATTTGGAGATGGTACCACTGATACCATTAGCTAGGAAGAAAAATGAGGTCAAGAGGGATAAAATGATGAGCAGTTACTCTAGCTTCCCTTTCTCCTTCACCTCCACATCTCAGTAGTATTTTGAGAGACCACTCCTGGCAAAAATTATGAATCAGTCTGTCCATTCTGAATTCTGACATCTCCAATCAGGAGAGATCAAATACACAGTAATTTGAATAGGGGAAGTTACATATATGTAATTACTAACTATAAGTTAGTAATAGGGGTACTGAGGTGAGTGAGGATAGGGGTAATGACGGATTAACTAGTAAGAAGTAAAGAGAACTGTTAATAATATGGGAATAGCAGATATAAGGAGGAGCCCTAGCTCTAGGTCTGAGACAGAGTGCCCAGGAAGAACCTCCTTTTCCCTCAAGAGCTCAGATTCAGACTTTGGAGAGGGCACAGCCATGGATCTCTGGAACACAGAAAAGTTGCCGTGATGCCACACTGGCAGAACTTCATGAAAACCTACCCCTGGGATTTTCCAGAAACCTTTAAGGTGCCAGGGACAGTTGTTTATGGAGGGCATCTCACCTACAAAACTACCTGATGTGGCTCCAGGAGAGGCTGCCCTCTGCTGGTTGCTGCTGGGAGCTACACACTGCAGGAGCCAGACACTGAAGAAGCTGCAAATGTTAAGAAACCTGGCCAGGGGTGGGAACGGGTGCTCTAGAGGCAGCTGCTGGCTACTAGGTGCTGCTGGCTGCCAGGCACTGCAGGAGCCAGGAAACTAGAGACACTGTCAGCGTACTACAGAAGCTCAGTGTTGGAGAGAGCTATGCTCTGCAGGAGCTGGTCCCTGGGGAAGCCTCATGTGCTGCAGGAGCCTGTGGCACACACACAGGAATCAGGAAGTAAAACCTTTCCTCCTGTAATGCCTGTCCAATTCTGACAAAGCTTCTGTGCCATCTGGCAAAGAAAAATATTGAAAGGTTCCAGATCTGTTTTCACAGAGCAGGCAAAAAGTATGAATTGGGAGCAACTAGCACAGCAAGTCATCTCCATCCTCTCTAACCTCACTGGCCACTGCCTTAGGTCAGGTTCACTCACTTGCTTGCTCTTTTTATTCCTTGTCTGGACTGTTGAAAGAGTCTAGGAACTGGGCTCCCGGCCTGGCTGCCACTGGCCCAAAGGATGACATGTGAATGTGAAAAAGGAGGCCCTTCCTTCCAGTGTACAAAGCACAATGCCCGGCTCTCAGCTCTTACTGACCCTAGCTAGGTACACCGGGCACAGCTCAGAACAGAAGCCTGGCTCCTCACCTGCTCCCGGTCTCCAGTCTTGCCTGCTCATATCACTCCTCAAACCCATGCACCACACTGCCACTACTTTTCTCAAACTTAAAATTGAAAGTACAATTGACCTTTTCAGCACCCCTCAATACTTCTCTACTGCCCATTAAATAAAATCTGAACTCCTTAGCTAGGCATACATGGCCATCTGTGATCTGCTCCTTGCCTGTTATCCAGTATGTTGAATGACTAAATGAGAGAAGGCAAAACAAAACAACAACAACAACAAAAAACCCACTAAAGACAGAATGCACTAGTGAATCCCAGGGCAGAAGTTGAAAATTAAACAAGAAATGCTGGAGGAGAGAGTCTATGACTCTGGAAGGAGACAACAACAAACAAATTTGAGTGCAGCCTCTGGCTTGGCTCTAAGCTACAGGAGTAAGCCTGTTAGACAGCATTCCCAATTGGGTACATTATTTTCTCTGTATATATCTCCCCTACCAGGACTAGACATTTTTGTCATTGTTGTTTTTGTTTTTTGAGATGGAGTCTCACTCTGTCACCCAGGCTGGAGGGCAGTGGTGCAATCTCGGCTCACTGAAACCTCCACTGCCCAGGTTCAAGCGATTTTCCTGCCTCAGCCTTCTGAGTAGCTGGGATTACAGGTGGCTGCCACCACGCCCGGCTAATTTTTGTATTTTTAGTAGAGACGGGGTTTCACCATGTTGGCCAGGCTGGTCTCGAATTTCTGACCTCAAGTGATCCACCTGCCTCAGCCTCCCAAAGTGCCGGGGTTATAGATGTGAGCCACCTCATTCAGCCTAGGGCTCAAAATTTTTACAATCATTTCTGACTATCCCTTTCCCCATATTCCTATCACATTGGCCAGTCAAGCCCACCCTTTCATAGTCTCCCTACTCCCTGCTTAGTCCTCATTCTTGCTGCCTTGGGAATCTAATCCTCACTGCCTCATATTTACAGTACTGGATCCATATCCCACATGGCCACTCATTCAACAGCATGGCCCTGTGCTAGATGCTGGAGACACAGACATGAATGACACAAGACCTGCAGCCTGACCTCCCTATCTTTGCCAGGACAATCTCGCCTACTTTTAGCAAGTTAGTCTCCTGCTCATGGACCTCTAAAGGCACCCTGATGCCTACCCAATCAATTCTAAATTCATATGTTGCTTTCTTTTAATCACTCAACAAGTACTACTAAAGGCTTACCGTGTGCCAGGCACTACATATAAGGCAGTGGTCAAAACAGGCACTGGCCCTGCCCTTAAGGAACTTACTATCTAGTGTGGAAGACAGACATAAAAGCTATATTCACAGAAATAATAATGCAAATAGGGCTAAGCGCAGTGGCTAACGCCTGTAATCCCAGAACTTTGGGAGGCCAAGGCGGGCGGATCCTGAGGTCAGGAGATCGAGACCATCCTGGCTAACACAGTGAAACCCTGTCTCTACTAAAAATACAAAAATTAGCCGGGTGTGTGGTGGGCACCTGTAGCCCCAGCTACTCCAGAGGCTGAGGCAGGAGAATTGCTTGAACCCAGGAGGCAGAGTTTGCAGTGAGCCAAGATCGCACCACTGCACTCCAGCCTGGGCGCCAGAGTGAGGCTCCGTCTCAAAAAAAAAAAAAAAAAAAAACCCACAAAGAAATAATAATGAAAATAAAATAATTATATTATTATTATTCTTTAATTATAGTTGTGAGTAATGTGAATGTCAAGGGGTGCCATAAGAATGTATAAACAAGAGATCTAATCTAATCTAAGCCAAAAAGTAAGATAAGGCCAGAGATCTGAGTAGGAGTCCAGGTTTAGGTGTGTGTTGGGAGTACAGGTGTTCTCAGGAAAAGGGCACAGCTCATTCAAAAGTTATTTAGTCACTTAACACTTGAGTCATCACCAAATCTTTGGGTCTGAGGTACCTCAAATATTGATTCTGTTCTGGATGACTATTTTACCAACCAAGAGCCAAATGGCAAGCTCTTATAACTCAATAATAAAACGATAAATAACCCAATTAAAAATGGGCAAAGTATCAGAATATTCGTTTCTCCAAAGATCTACAAATCAGCAATAAACACATGAAAGCATTATCATTATCGCTAGGGAAATGCAAACCAAAACCACATCGAGATACCACTTTACACCCACTGGAGTGGTTATAATTTTTTTTTTTTTTTTCTTTTGAGACGGAGTCTCGCTCTGTCGCCCAGGCTGGAGTGCGGTGGGGCCATCTTGGCTCACTGCAAGCTCCGCCTCCCGGGTTCACGCCATTCTCCTGCCTCAGCCTCCTGAGTAGCTGGGACTACAGGCGCCCGCCACCACGCCCGGCTAATTTTGTGTATTTTTAGTAGAGACGGGGTTTCACAGTGTTAGGCAGGATGGTCTCGATCTCCTGACCTCGGGATCCGCCCGCCTTGGCCTCCCAAAGTGCTGGGATTATAGGCGTGAGCCACCGCGCCCGGCCTTTTTTGTTTTTGTTTTTGTTTTTTTTTTTTGAGACAGAGTTTCGCTCTTGTTGCCCAGGCTGGAGTACAATGGCGCGATCTCGGCTCGCCGCAACCTCCGCCTCCCAGGTTCAAGCAATTCTCCTGCTTCAGCCTCCTGAATAGCTGGGATTACAGGCATGCACCACCACGCCCGGCTAACTTTGTATTTTTAGTAGAGACGGGGTTTCGCCATGTTGAGGCTGGTCTCAAACTCCTGACCTCAGGTGATCTGCCCACCTCGGCCTCCCAAAGTGCTGGGATTACAGGCATAAGCCACCGCGCCTGGTCAATTTTTTTTTTAATACAGTATAACAAGTATTGGTGAGGATGTGGAGAAATCGGAAGCCACATACACTGCTGGTGGCAGTGTGAAATGTAAAATGAATGCAGCCACTGTGGAAAACCGTTTGGCAGTTTCCCCCCAAATTAACCGTAGGGTTACTATACAATCCAGCAATTCCATTCCTAGGTGTATACCTAAGAGAAATAAAAACATGTGCTAGTACAAAAATTTGTACATGAATGTTCACAGCAGGATTATTCATAAGTTAAAAAACGGAAACTATCCAAATGTCTATTAAATGATGAATGGATAAATAAAATGTGATATATCCATACAATTGAATGTAACTTGACAATGAAAAAGAATGAAATAGTAGTACATTCTACAACATGGATGAACCGTGAAAACGTACGCTAAGGAAGCCAGTTACAAAAGATACATATTATATGATTCCATTTATATAAAATGTCCTGAATAGGTTAATCTATTGAGAAAGAAAGATTTGTGATTGCCTAGGACTGGGAGGGTTGTGAGGAGTGGAGAGGAGGAGGGATGCAAAAAGACTATTAATGAGTGTTTCTTTTCTTAATGTGATGAGACTGTTCTAAAATTGTGGTGATGGTTGCACAATTCTGTGAATAAAAGCCATTTGAATTGTACACTTTAAATAAGGGAATTGCATAGTAGGTGAGTTGTATCTCAATAAAGCTGTTAAAAAAAAAATCAGGAGTTGGGGATATGGGGCTGAGGCAGGAGGATCACTTGAGACTGGGAGGCGGAGGTTGCAATGAGCCACCACACTCCAGCCTGGGCGATAGAGCCAGAGAGACCCTGTCTCAAAAAAAAAAAAAATCAAATGGCCCTTTACCAGTATCAAAGTGCCTCATCAGCCAGGTACCACCTTGTCAATGGATGGGGAGACTGAAGTGTAGAGGAATTAAGTATCCGACTTGGGGGTTGGGGGCAGTGGCTCACGCCTGTAATCCCAACACTTTGGGAGGCCGAGGTGGGAGGATCGCTTGAGCCCAGGAGACCAGCCTTGCCAATATGGCGAAACTCCGTCTCTATAAAAAACACAAAAAATTAGCCTGGCGTGGTGGCGGGTGCCTGTAATTCCAGCCGCTCCGGAGGCTGAGGCAGGAGAATCACTTGAACCCGGGAGGCAGACGTTGCAGTGAGCCAAGATCGCGCTGTTACACTCCAGTCTGAGCGACAAAGCGAGATTCCGTCTCAAAAAAAAAAAAAAAGAAAGAAAGTATCCGACTTGGGCTTGAGCTCTTCTCACTATAATCCAACTATATTCTCTTACAAATGGCAGAATTAATCTTCCCTCCTTGTGACACCCCTGTAGTTATACATGCCTCTGGCACTTACAATCATTTTTTCTAATTGTGTTTAACGGTTCTAGCACATTATTTTGTAACTTCAGAATAGATTGTGTCTGATTCCTGTGTATGAAGATCCGACCTTTTTTATTTATTTATTTTTAAACAGAGTCTCGCTCTGTCGCCCAGGCTGGAGTGCAGCGGCGCGATCTCGGCTCACTGCAACCTCCGCCTCCCGGGTTCAAAAGATTCTCCTGCCTCAGCCTCCCGAGTGGCTGGGATTACAGGCATGCATCACCACTCCCGGCTACTTTTTTTGTATTTTTAGTAGAGACGGGGTTTCACCATGTTGGCCAGGCTGGTCTCGAACTCCTGACCATGTGATCCGCCCGCCTCGGCCTCTCAAAGTGCTGGGATTACAGGCGTGAGCCACCGCGCCTGGCCGATCTGACCTTTCTTAAATGAAGACGTATTCAGGAAGGAAATATCTACAAGTAAGGCAAAATGAAGTAAGAACCCACTGTGCGAACATTCACTTCTCTAACAAAGGAAAGACACAAAACGAGAAATAAGGCGGAGAAAGGAATTGAGATTGGGGGAAACAGCATCTCCTCCCTCCCCGCACTCTCGGCAGTTTCCCTGGAAAGTTCTAGAAGGGATTCAGAAGTGGCTGGTGACATCACTGTGGCTCCGTGGCGCCCACCACAGCGGCCAAACGACACGCTAGCTTTCCCGCCTCATAGAGGCTCGTGAACGGGGGTGGGGCCCTGCGAGGGGCGGGGTCACGTCACTTCCTGTGCGGGACGCGCTGCGGCTGGAGAGGAAAGGCAGAGTGAGGAGGGGCGAGGCCAAGAAAGCGCGCGTTTCTGGGAGGGGAGGAGCCTGGCTAAGGAGTGCCGCGTCACATCCGGTAGAGTTAGAGCCCGTGCGGAGGCGGTGCGGAGCGGTTCGGCTCTGAGCGGCTGGGCGACCGGCGCGTCGTGCGGCGCTGCGGCGGAGCCTCCTTAAGGAAGGTGCAAGAGGTTGGCAGCTTCGATTGAAGCACATCGACCGGCGACAGCAGCCAGGAGTCATGAGCGACAGCGGCGAGCAGAACTACGGCGAGCGGGTACGTAGAGCTGCTGTAGGGGGCGGCTGTGTGGTCCTAGCTCCTTGCATCTTTTTCTAGGCCCATCGGCCTCGTGCCAGGAGGCAGGGGCGTTTTAGGCTCCGAAGTCTGAAGCCGGGAGGGCAGGCAAGGGAGACAGCATTTAACCAAAAAAAGCCCTTGTGGGTAGTGCCTTAGTGCTTTTGGTCGTGAAGGAGGGAGGCCACCGGCGGGTTTATGTGGCTTCTGCCCGAGACGGCGGTTTTTCCCGTTATAAGCGGGGGAAGATGAAAATGGCCGCTGCGTCCCCGCGGTGTTGGGGGAGGGGAGCGATATCTTATTTCGGCGTTGCTCTCCTGCGAAGGTCCGCAGCAGCCATCTTGGGCTGGCGGGCTGGGCGCGCTGCCAGAGGCACAAAATGGCGGAGAAGCCGCGCGGCAACGCGGGCCCGACCCGCCGCGGGCCGCGCTTCGTAAGGCCGCGTGGTGGGGTGCAAGGGGACAGACGACGTTCTTTTGAGTCTTTGGGCCGGTGTTTAGGTTAACGAAGGACTGTCTTTGCCTCCACGGAAAGGACGGAGTCTGGGATGTCCTTGGGGCCTCTTAAGATGGAAACTAATCCGAGGCCGACTAAGTTCTGGGCCCGTTAGGTGGAGGGGATTGCGTGAGGGCTTTGTGTTTGGCCTAAATGAAGCGCTTTTCTCTGATGCTGAAAGGGCTTCCCAGGCAAAAATCTGTATCAGTATTCTATTAGGACAGACCACAAAGTCGCTAAGATGATTTTGTGGACATCGCATTTCCAAGGGATTGTGAAGGAGAAATTGGCGGGCAACCATTTACGGCGCCGTTATTTCCTTTGTTTTGAGGCGTTCTAATACTTAGAACCACAGCGTGTGTTGGCTACAGTTTTCTTTCCCTTAAGTTTCCACCTCTTAAAGGTGTTCAGTGAGGGTTGATTGAATTGCGGGAACTAGACAGTTCTAGGGTTTAAACAGCATACGTAGCTGGTCTGTGGGGCTCTGGGTATTAGATTCGGAAAGCATTGAACGATGCGAACATACGAGGCTTGCTAGAATTAAGAGGAATCTGTTAGAAGGGTAATAGAAAAGCACCATAGAAATTGATTTTTGAGGCTGTTATGGGAATAATTTGTGTTTTGTTTTTTTTTTTTAAAGAATTTGTTACCTAAGTTTCTCCTTGTTGGTAAAGCTACCTTAAGATCTGAATATGATTTATCAGGTAAATAAGACTATTAAATGTGTTAGCAAACTTTCGATTAAGATTTTAGATGATTCGTTAGAGTATTTTAGGAAGAAACTTTCAGTGATGAAGCGTGAGTTTCCTGCGTAATTTTGGAGCCCAAACTGCTTAATTTGGTTTGAACTAATCAAGCCTTGCGTTTACATATTCTGATGAGCATAGAGTTTTTAGTTTTTGATTTTTCCCGAAGCTGATTGACTCCAATGTCACGAGTGTTTTAGATTTTTTTCTTTTTTTAAGTTCTTGCTTTCTTGGGTAAGAAAGTTGGGATTGAGCTCAAAAGTTGTTAAAAAGTCGTGACTTCTGATCATTGGCAGTTGAATCTGTTAAAACTAGTCATTGGTGTTTGGACTGCAAAGCGATTTTAAAGTCTTTTGTTACTAAACAGAAAAATTCAATTATTGGGTACCTTTGTACTCTTCAAAAATACTAAATGACTGGCTTCTGACTAGAGGAGCTCTCGGTTGAATACACGTGAAGAATGCTTGAGAATGGAAAATTGCCCAAAGAGTTCATTAGTATATTTTACGTGAGAAGGGAAATAATTGAAATTAGGTTCCAGTTTGAGACTCGGCTCAAGAGAAATTTGAAATTTTCTGATTGGTTGTTATCTTTTTACTAGTAAAAGTACACTGTGTTTTTCGCAATCTTTGACTTGTAGAGGGAGGTTAACTTAATATGTTAAAAATTGAGATTTTTTTTTTTCTTACATAAGAGTCTTCGCTTTCTGGCGGAGATCTCTAAACTTTTATGTTGTGAAATACTTCCATATTGTTGTGTTTGGTGTTTGCGTGTTTGTGTTCCAATTGGAACCTTTAAGGGTTGGAATACACCTGAATCAAACACGTGTCTAGGCTTCCAAAGCAAGCTTGGGAAACCATAAAGCTCAATGGAACAGTTTGATCTTAGACATGCCTGTGGTGTAAATGATGCTTCTCTGGAGCCAGAAAAATGAGTGTTACTCGACTCGAGGCTTCTGGACTGGGTCTTAATGTAAATCATTAATCTCTTCAAATCAGTGGAATTCTCCCTTATTTATCTGTCTCTAATCCAGACAAACCCACCCCTCTGTGCCCCACCTTTTCCAGTGACTGTAGGAGTTTGTTGTTGTGTCCCTCCCCTTTAAGGTTGGGTGTAGGGGATAAATTATTCTCACTTTGATCACTCAATAGAATACATTTGGGTGAATATAATGACATTTAAAGAACTGACGTGTCCCTTATCCTTTGTTGTTCTGTGGGATTTATTTTTCCCCCATCTCAAAGGTAATAATAGATTAACACTAAAATCTGTCTATAGGGGTCTGATTAGCAGACTTAACCTGATCTGGCCAAACCACTTTCAAAAGTAAGATCTCATTTTCATCTCCAGATTCAAGCCTCTTCCCCCCAAATTGCTTGCATTTTGTAAAGGGGTTGACTAGCACCATTTCTTTGCAAAAAGAGGCACTCCTGGCCTTTAAGTCACAATTACAAGAACTTGAATAAAAAGCTGATAAGTTTAGAAGTGCAGGGTAATCTTCAGAGCCCAATAATGGTCACAGCGTATAGGGTGTGTGAGATTTGTATGTTGGTCTTGCACGCGGTGTAATGTTCTGACCCTCTCAACATTGTAATGAGTTTCTACAAGTCAGTCTTTACTAAAGGAATCCAGAAACTAAGGAGACACTGATGTATGGACCAGATGTTAAAGAAAATGTTTTGACACAGCAGATACTCTGATAGAATACTGGCTATTATTTTTGTAGAACCGATGTGTTTGCAACATAGGCATGTAATCTTTATCATTAGAGATTTTATCATTAGAGATGAATAGCAGCATCTGGACACCAACCCATCAAACTGCCTTTCAAATTCTGCAGTTTTTCTCATCTTCTGCTTAATCTTGGGATGTCTTTATATTCCTTGGTTTTAGCTCCTAAACTCTAAATTCTGATTTTCAAAACTGAAACATCTCTGAATCTACTTCTTTCTAGTTGTAGCCATCTCACCAAATTCCTTTAAAAAAGGATTGAATTGTCAAATAGGAGGAAATTGTTTTGTATTGTGAGTCTGGTTAGGTTTATCAGTCTCTTGAAACCAGGTTGAAATATTTTTTTTTCTTGGTTTTAAACAAGAATGCTTTAATATTGTGGATATTATCTGGAACGTGACATTTTCAAGCTGACATTACAAGTGATTTTATAAGGTAAGTACTGCTGATTTTGCCAAAAGGTTGAAGAGGAATTCAGGTGGTGGGGAAAGTGTTAATGGGATTTGCCTTACACAGCCTTTTTTCCTTCTTTCTCTACAATAAAACCCGAACGTAGGTGGTAAATATTAATGCTTTCATAGTTATTTTGCCCAGGACAAGGGCAGAGCTACAGCTGTGTATATTTCTTGAGCCTTGGCATTTTATGTTGATCAGTGTTTTTACATATGCGACTGTTTTCTTAACAAGGCATGGTGACTGATGTTTAGGAATTTTAAGTGTTTTGACCCAGGTTAGTATTGGGGGTGTGGGATATGTAGAATTAGATATTGAAATCACTTAGTATTGTTTTTAAACTGCAAACCAAAACAAGTTCTTCACTGTAGCAAATTACAGTCTTGAAATTCCCCCAAAATCTTTGCTTTGAATTGGGTTTTGGAGGTTACATTGAGATTGATGTTATCAACATAGATTGTTACCTGACAGTTTGGATAAGGGGCCCCTTTTTCTCTTTAATTTTTGTGGTTAGAAATTAGGTTAAAAGGTAGTCTTCTGGAAAGTCAAAAGATACTTAACATTTGCTTTTGTTGGGGAGTACTGAATGTTTTATGAATGTAAATTTAACAGTCTGTGCTATATTTGCAAGAGTTTTTATAAGCACGGGCCTACAACTAATTTCAGATGATGATTTTTTCCAGACACTATTCTCCAGTTTTTGAGGATTTATCTATCCATTCACCCTTCTGGTAGACAGTTTGGCTGCCAGAAAAAAATACAGTCCTTATTATATTGATATGAGCATTGACCTTTCCATAACAGGATTAATGAGTTTTTCTTTGCCCGTATCCCTCCCAATTTTTAAAATATTGCCTTGTCAGTCAACTTAATGAGTTTGTGCATGTTTAATGTTAAATGGATTCCAGTTGTATCCCCTAGAAACATTTTAACAAAAATTGTGTTGGTAGGACAAGTTTCTGTTTATTTCTAACTAGGGTCTCTTAACTAAATGTACATAACATTAGCCCAAGAGTTGGTCTTCTGGTTTTATAAAGTAGCAACTTGAACTTAGATGAGTTGAAATAAATCTAATATTTATAATAATTTAGTAATGGTTTTGTTCTTAGGCTATAAGAGAAGGAACCAGGTTAGGAAGGGGTAATGAAATAACAGCAGGAAGGTATCCACATTGGAAACAGTTGTGATAGCTAGAGGTATGGCCTCTATTCTTGTATCTTCTGCATCTAAGTGCCCTGTCTGTATCGAAGTTTTAGGAGGCCCTAAGGAAACCTGCTTGGGCATTCTGATTCCATGATTACATTTGTGCTGCCAGAAAACATTTCCCATTGCATTTTAGTGATGGATATTTAAAGAAAACCAATTACTGTAACTCCCTTAAATAAAAACATATTTAAAAATTTTTGGATTAAATAAACAATAATTGACTTTAAAACTAGACTGGAAATTATCCTTTTGTTAGGAAAGACATCACAGCACTTGCCAGGTTAACGATGGTTGTCTTTATGCCCAGATAGGTATAAAGACTTGGAATTTTTTTTAAACAAAGCCTTAAATTTTTTTCAGGAGGAAAAACCAGGAGAGGAAATAATTGACAATAAAATGAAAGATCATCAAGGTGAAATGTAGGATAACAAGAAAAACTAGCATGTTTTATGGAGGCAGTATTTTGTTTAGTATGTTCAACAGACATTTACAGATCAACTAAATTCAATTTTTTTAATTATTTGAGGAGGTGAGCTATAATTTAAATAGTGCCACCTTTTAAAGTAGTATTTCTCCTTTGGACATCCAGAAGACTTAATATTTTCTTCATTGAGGGGGAAAATGTACAACAAAACTCTTTGAAAATACCAGTGTTGGATTCAAGTTTGTTCTGCTTTCCTTCATAGCTACTGGCATATTGTAGGTGGTTGACTTGATTGTCTTTTTATGATTCATACTATAAAATCTCACTAAAGCAGCTTTTTCAGGGGGTGGGTTACACTTAATTTCCAAATTGTCAGGTTCCCTGACACTGTCTTTCTACAGAGCTCTTTAAATACAGTACAAAAATGTGTGACGTTAAATACGTTTCTTTATCCTATTTAGACAAGTCACAATACTGTAAACCTCTTCAACCCTGAGCGTTTGTCATTGTACAAATGAATTGTCCGTGCTTTCCTTTCATGCACTTATGTATTAATGTGTCACTTTTTGACTAGAGGTGTGCTTTTGACACTTAATCTATTTTCTATTGAATATAATAAGAAGTGTGAAATGTAACTAATAGTTCTTAAAATGTTAAGTGAACAGTAAATGTTCAGTGGCGCACTTCACATTCAACTTAAGCATGATAAATCTATTTGAAGTAGAGAAATGAGATTGATAACCATATATTTTAGAAACAGCAGAAAACTATGTAGTTTTCAGTTTTTTGAGCTGCATATTCTAGTTTCGTTTTTTTTTTTTTAATCCAAATCAACAAAGGGATTTTTTTTTTTCTAGTTTCAGTTTTGGCACTGGATTTTATCCTGGAGTTTTAAAATATTCTTCATCCTGTTCTTTTTCTATTAAGGTTAATGTTGAAGAAGGAAAATGCGGAAGTCGTCATTTGACAAGTTTTATAAATGAGTATTTGAAGCTCAGGAATAAGTGAAGCTGAAATTTGAAAAAATAAAAGAAAGAATGCATGCTAATTATCAGACCAGAAGTCCCACTTGTAGAATATTGAGCAATTTGTGTGAAGTGGGGAAGATGAAAGAAGTCAGAATTTGAAACGGAAGAATGAAGAAAAGAAATAAAAATGAAGTTAAGATAAGAAGTAATCTGGAATCAGAAAGCACTACGCTAAGTAATTACTAGTCTGTTTATGTGTCCCTGTATATTTTGCTAAACATGCATGCATTATTTGTTTAATAGAGGAAAATATATACAGGGTAAAGAAGTGCCTTCCAGGGGAAACGTTTAAATTAGGTAATTCTGATTTAACTGCTTAGTCAAATGATTGAAATGCAATTTTTAAAAAATAATATTTAGTAGTCAAGCACCAGGCAGCAATGAGCTCTCCAGCATGGGTAACAGTGGGCTTCATGTTGTTCTCTCTAGATAAACTTTACCTATCTAATGTTGCTGGTCCTGGGGCATGAGCGAATACCTCCAGGGTTGGAACTGGTGGTCTTTGCCACCTCCCTGGACTCTTAGATTGCACTGACCCCTTTCAGTACTGAGCAATGTATAGTAGAATATTTTCTGTTAAACGATTTTCAAAAGGATGTCACCAGGATGGATATGGAACCAAACCCCCAAAATCCAAACAAAGCATTGAATAAAATAGTTCCCTTTGGCATTTAGTGTGTTAGTTTTTTCCATATGGCACTAGTGGAAATCTGTGAGCATTTGGGCCCTAAATTTAAGATGCATATTTGCTAAATACACAGGGATGGTTTTTCAAATTCTGTTTCTGTTTAATGCCTATTTCAGCTGATTGACTAGGATTACTGATAAAATACTGTAGCTTCCCCTTAGAAGAGGTGGGTCACACAAGTGAACAGGATAGCTAATACAAATTGCAGTAGTGGCAGATGCTTTCATTCCTGTTTCTCCTTTTCTGCTATCATCATTTAGCTATTGTAATGTTAGAGGTACAGGTTACAAATTAGCTTTATTCTGGTTACCCATCCCTACCACTTATTGAGAAATTCAACCCAAAAGCTGTCCCTTCTTTTCTGTGTGTTTTGTTTTAGCTGAGTAGAAGGGCCAAATGATTGGTGTAATGTTACTTTCAGTTGAATGAGACAAGTACACATATCAAAAATAATACCCAGTAGTAGCCAGCCAACAGTTTTCTACCAAATTGAGAATGCCAAGGGTATCATCTCACACATTTCTTCCTGAAATAAACTTTCTCTGAGAGTTGTCAGGTCTTCATGCTCTTGGAGAAAGTGACTTAAATGGCATCCTTGGAGAATCCATTTTCTGATGCTTTCAGGACTGTTTATTTCTATATCTTGCAAGCAGAAGAAAATTTTCTCTTAAGAAGTTTTGCATTCTTTTGTCAAATGTTTTGCCATAGATAAACTAATGATAACAAATGTTATTTTATGTTCCAAATTACTCAAAGAGCAGGCAGGAAACTGAGGTAAATGTGTGAATGAATATTAAGTTTTAATTCCAAGCCCATGGATTCTTTTATCAAGAAACCTGACAGGTCCTTGGGGTGCAAAAGAGGAAAAGACCTCTTAACCCCCAGCCCACTAAAGGAAAGAAAGCAATTTGGAATCTGGTTATGACCCAAGCTGGACAGACTTAAGGTGAGAAAACATTGCTAGTGGACCATTGTGTCCATTTGTTTTTGTTTTCCCCCTTGACCAAAGCATCTGTGGGTCCTAATGTGTGTCTTCCTCGGGCCGTAGGGAAGATGAGGAGGCTGGCTTCTGTTCCTGAGAACAGGCAGTGTGTGAAAGACTGCCTTAATCAGACGTCTGATTAATGCTAGGGGGAGTCAAAACAAGGAAGGGGATGCGAATGTTTCAGGAAGAAGATACCTTTGCCAGGGGAAAAAAATGAGTAGGAAGCATGTAACTTCTGAAGTTGACTAAGTCAAGTAAGTCAGACTTAACTAGTATGATAAACACAGTGTTTTAAGAGATGCAGAGTGTTTATGAGCCACTGTTTTAAATCTAACAAACTACATTCAGTTTTTAAAATAATACAGGGATTGGATGGTTAGTCCTTCTTTCAAATACGTTTTTGTAAGGTGGTTGCTGTTCTCAGAATAGGGAGATGTGGATTATTTTGTTGGAAGGCTAAGTATGTTGTATTTTTACTTGATGTATTCCCTGCAGGTTTTGTATTAGGATGTGGCTGAGATCCAGTCTCTGAGAGCTTGATTGATTCCCTGAGCATTTTTTCAGGGAAATTTTGTCTTTATTCATGCTGATTTTCGTTTCATGGTCCGTTTTTTTGAGGCAGTGGTGTCCAGTTCTCTCTGTTGGTGTGGTTTTAATGTGTTGACCATGTCAGCCCTGAGAGTGGAATTTGAAGAATCCATAGATTTAGGGACTTCCCCAACTGGTTTTATAGCTTTGTCTGTCTGCATTAAGACTTAAAGTTAATTATGCTTTCGATTTGGGTGCTAATTTTAGGTCTTATTTCTTGTAGGCAAGTTTTATTCCCTTTCATATGTATTTCCCAGCCAGTTAAATGGCCAAAATAACTTCAGAAAGCTTTAGCTTTAAGAAAATATTCCTGATAAAGGTGGAGACGTTTAGGTGTTACCCAAACAAGTGTCAGTATAGAAAAGGAAGCCTTTGCATTCTGGTATTTCCCTTATTCCTGGCCCAAGAAATGATTGCTTACAAAATATATCTGCATAGTCCGTTAGTTTTGGAGGCTGAGTGAAAACTCCTGTGATTTCAGAAATATTGTATCTCTGATCCACTAGATTTTAAGGAGAAAACTTCATTAAGTCTTATTTTCTAGGTTAGGGGTACTGTCTCTTCCCTCAGTGGACAGGCTGCCGAAGCATCTTAGCTTAGAATAAAGGGTTTTCTGTTAAAGCCAGGAGCTTAAAGAGGATCTTGACTTGACCCATTCTTCCTTTATACTCAGATTCCTGGGCCAACTGATTTCTGTTAACTACAGTTACTTTATTGGTAGTCTTAACTGTTACTGTGAAACACCCATATTCTGCTTTCACTTCCTAAGAAAATTTTCATTTCCATTGAGGTAATCTTTCTAGTGTTGGAGTAACAGGCTTTTAGCAACTTTTGGATTCCCCATTTCTATATTCTCACCTATATTAATTTTTGCCTGTGGTAAAAATAGCAAAACTACACCCTCATTTTTGAGACTTCCTCCTTTGTCCATGGAGAGAAGGGAGGTGTCCATTCAGAATACTTGATAGGGAATTCCAAGGGATTGTTGTTAATTGGAATCCCCAGAGCATCACTACATCCTTTAACCATTTCTTAATGTTAAAGGCAGCTGTCCTCATTAATAAAGAAGGGTATCATATTTTTTCTTTTAATCTCTTTACAGTCACTCATGGAGGGAGGTAGAGGGGAAAGGCTGTCACATTTCATGTCACCCCACCATGTTTTATAATGGCTTTGAAGTCATTTGAACGTTTCTAGAGTCGTCTGGGGCCTAGAGACCTGAACTCATTTTACTGGATGAGTTAGCCTTTCCTTCTGTGTTAACCCTCAAACCTTAATTTGTCTCTTCTGTGTTACATTATAAATGTTTTCCTTGAGCATCAAAGGATCATCCAAATTTTCTCTACTATGTTGTAAACCACAAAACTATCTTCTAAAGTGTTTTGAGCTGTAATTTAGAATAATCCTCTACTATCTTTTCAAGAATGTCCAGAATACTCTGAAGATGTATCACACAAGGAAATCTCCTGTGATTAAATTTTATCTGAAAGCTTCACCTTTGATTCATGTCATATAGTGACTTACTGTAATACTGCTTCCTTTTGAGTCTTACCATTTCTGCCCTCTGGAGTAGAAAGGCTCACCAGGCTTTACTTTGTCTAAGTTTGATAACCTAAAATAAAGGTTGCCTTGATAATTTTACCTAGCTATCAGACTGACTAGGAGTAGGTTCTGTCCTTCCTCATCTACTGTTTTGGTGCCTTGGCAGAACTTTTCCTTGGTTTCATTACTTAGTATACCCTTTTGTTGATTGACCAGGTGTCTTTAGCTCATTGGTGACCTAGTTATCCTGGTTACCATTCCTTTGCAATTTTTCATTACAAATCCCCCCCCTAACCTGCCAGCCAATCCCAGTTTTGGTTGGAAAAGCTATGAGTACACAATATTTACCTAAACTTTGGCTTTTGTATGTAGTTTCTGTACTCTTCTGCTTCCTGGGCCCTAGGTTAGGAGCTCCTGATTTAGCTACCCTGGTTTTAATGTGTACTTAAGTAACTAGGTAAGTTAGGTTAATTCCTGGTTTCCCATAAGTTTGTCCTGGCTCATCTCCATTTAGCTGGAGAAGCTGTGGAGGATCTCTGACACCCTCTCTACTCTTATTTGTGTGTAGTTCGCTGTTCTGTTGTAGCTCCATCTGGTTGCTTTCAGTTTTTTAGGGGGCCTCCCACCATGGTTAGATGCAATAGGGTTTTACAGGGTTTAGTGTCCTTCAGGCTAGCCTTTGCTTTCCGCTAGGTTTCTGCTTTTCTCTAGGATTTGAAACTGAGATCATCATCTTTATCTCTCTCATCACTGAATTATAGTAATAACTTGAAAGGTCAAGGTCTTTTTAAAAATCAAGCATTTTTTTAAAGTAAATTATATAAATTTTATAGGATTTTGTTTTATTAATTGCAACTTGATTGAAATAGGTATAAAGTATAGGTGTCATAGTTAATAAGGTTCCGTCTCACCCTAGTCTTTATGGAGTAACATTCTGAAACACAGTCCTTGGACAGTTCCCTTAACTGCTTGACTTTGGCACCCCTTTCTGAAGGAAGTGGGGTCAAATAACTCTTATCCCTGCTCCAAAAAGGTGGAAGAAAGGACAAGTTAATTGACTTATGTCATTTGGAGCAATGAAACTATTAACACCAGGTATACTCAGTTCCTGCCCTTACCTATATTTTCTTATCTTGGAAGGGGATTGCTGTCCCTCACCATTTATCTCACAGCAGCTTATTTGTTTTTAAAGTTGCCCAGAAAGTGTGCAAATTAAACTTTTAACATCTACGTGTAGGAATCCCGTTCTGCTTCCAGAAGTGGAAGTGCTCACGGATCGGGGAAATCTGCAAGGCATACCCCTGCAAGGTCTCGCTCCAAGGAAGATTCCAGGCGTTCCAGATCAAAGTCCAGGTCCCGATCTGAATCTAGGTAAGAAAGACTGTCTTGAGATTTCCTCGTTACTCTTAGCTCTGAAATTGGTGCGTGTTTTGTAAACCAGGAAGGTAGAGAGGGTTAGATTATTTGTTGGCCTATTAAATATTGGTACTAGAAGTGAACTTAAGTTCTGGGAGGCAAGACTAAAAGTGGTTAAGAGCCTGGGCTTTTGGAGTCAGGGTTCTCTATTTTTGCTGGTTTGGGCAGATTATATAACCTTTCAGCTTTAGCTTCTTTATAAAAGGCAAATTAGTAATACAGTACCAGTTTTTCAGGGTTGTTGTGAGGATTTACTGAATGTAAGTAAATTGCTTACTAGTATGGCAAATATACTGCAGAACATTGGCTTTCAGTAATTAGAATTCTTGATAAGTATATACATGGTGCGCTTTTTTTTTTTTTTTTTTTTAATGTTGGTCAAGAGTAGGCTATATATACATCCTGGTTTGCCTGGGGCGATACCATTTATGCCTGTGGTCAGGCATAATTAACAGCACCCCTTTTCTTAAATGTGTCCTGGTTTCGATGACAGTTTAGAGTCACTCTAGTTAGTCAAGAGCCACTCAATTTTTTTGTTTTTTTAACTGCTGGGGAATACTCCTTGTGATTTTGTTACTGTATTAAATTAATGGTGGGCATAATGGGAGACAGAAAAGTAGAGAATGGTCTTCTGAGGGGGAAAGATGGGCACTAGCCAAGCTAGTAAAATGCTGCATGCCTTGATTTGTAAAAGATAAGTAATATGTCTTTAATTGGAAGAAATACTGGAGGAGAGCTTGTGGTTTTTAGAACGCTTCCTAGCAAAGTTGAAATGACTAAATAATTAGAGAAGAAAAGTATTGATCCTATTAAATTGGTAACCATGTTAGCATATTCCTGGATTGTTCCCTCTTTTGGAGTTTAACTTTAGAACAGAGTAATAAACTTAAGACAATATTTGTTTTCAGTCGTAACCTTAGGAGGTCTTTGTCTTGCAGGTCTAGATCCAGAAGAAGCTCCCGAAGGCATTATACCCGGTCACGGTCTCGCTCCCGCTCCCATAGACGATCACGTAGCAGGTCTTACAGTCGAGATTATCGTAGACGGCACAGCCACAGCCATTCTCCCATGTCTACTCGCAGGCGTCATGTTGGGAATCGGGTAAGATGAAAAACTGGTTTTGAAGCAGTGAACTGCCTAAATTTACTTAAAGTTAGAGCTGATTTTGACAATAGAGCTTTAGCAGTGGGTGCGTGAGTGAAATCTTCAGAGGCTTTTTTAGTGTTTTGAGAGAGTCTTTTAAGTTAATCTTCCATGACGGGGTCTGCATTTGGGCTACCTGTCATTTAAGCAGAATACTGACACAATGGTGTGACTCCTTAGCCCATCAAAAACTTCCGACTGTGCATTACTATACTGTACTATAGTATTAGTACATTAGTTCAAAATACAGTTCTGTGCTAATGTTAACTCTTTCCAGGCTGCATAAACCTAGTTAGATGCTCTCCTGACTTTCCCATTTAATTTGAAGCTGATTTCTTTTGGGTGTTGTTAAGGCATTTTTTACATTTCATGAAAGGCTTCAAATGAGATGATATTTATTGTGATTTCATTGTATAATCCAAGTGGTTTAGGAGGAGGGTGCGGGGGGGACTTAATGTTGTTAAAGTAGAGTAGAATTTTTCCTTAGTAAATTGTTAGTTTATGAAATAAATGGAATCTTTAGGTAAATTCGTCACAGCATCTGGAATGTTAGCAACATATGGTTCACTCTTTATTCTTTCCTCTTGTCATCTTTTTTTGAGACAGGGCCTCACTCTGTCACCCAGTCTGGAGTGCAGTGGTGCAATCTCAGCTTACTGCACCTTCTACTTTCCAGGCTTAAGTGATCCACCCACCTAAGCCTCCTGATTAACTAGTACTAGAGGCATGCCCCACCACACCCAGTTATTTCTTACATTTTTGTAGAGACATGGGGTCTCACTGTGTTGCCCAGGCTAGTCTCAAAACTCTCCTGAGCTTCAAGCAGTCCACCAGCCTTGGCCTCCCAAAGTGTTTGGATTACAAGCATGAGTCACTGCACATGGCCAACTCTTGTTTCTTATGATTGCAAGCTGTTTATGACCTGTAAAATGGTTTGGTACGCATCCACTCAGGCTTTGTTTATGTACATACACTTGTGTATTGTGTTTCTAAAAAAATCAAACCATACATGTTCATCTTTTTGGCAATTCAGAGCATTCTATTGAATGGAAGGTGTGTCAACATTACAATTTTTTCTAGCTGATAGACACAGTGTGGTTCCAGTTATCCTTGTATGTCATGTTATGAATATGTGAATTTTTCTGAGAATAAATTCATAGAAGGAAAGATGCCAGGTTGCTTTTCGCCAGCATGAGTGCTTGTTTCCCTACTTAATTCTAAGGTTGAAATTTTTTCTTTTGCATTCTTTCCTACGCATTCCCAAAAATATTTGTAGTACTTGCTGTAATTTTGTAATTTCTAAGTGGTGTTTGGTCTAATTATTATGTACTTTTCTTGTTAGTGACATTTTGGCTAGTATACAGCTCCCTTTTTAAACACCTTTGATTTTATGACAACTTTTCCAAAGCTTAAAACTTTTTTTTTTCCCTAGGCAAATCCTGATCCTAACTGTTGTCTTGGAGTATTTGGGCTGAGCTTGTACACCACAGAAAGAGATCTAAGGGAAGTGTTCTCTAAATATGGTCCCATTGCCGATGTGTCTATTGTATATGACCAGCAGTCTAGGCGTTCAAGAGGATTTGCCTTTGTATATTTTGAAAATGTCGATGATGCCAAGGAAGTAAGTAAAAGTCAACCTGTTCCTTTATAAACCATCAGTTCTATTGTTAACGCCAAGTACCAGTGACCAATTGCTAGGATAAGGACAAGGACAATCAGTAATACTTTGAACTTTTTCTCCAACCTCTTGTGGAGACTCAAGATACATGCAGAATAACAGAAAATTTTGTATAACTTGGGGAAGTTGGTCCTACCACCTGCTTTATTAGTTGCCACCTGTTGGGGTCAACTATACCCCAGTTCCGCCAGGATATGTAGTCAGTGTTTACATTGGGTTCACATTCTAGAGTCAAAAATAACCAAAAGCAAAGCTGTGATGCAGAAGGAAAACATTGTTCCTTTTTTGGCTAGTGAATGATGTCATATTTGGATTTTGATTTGTCTTGAGGCAGAATATAGAAAGAGTCAAGATTTGATATGTGGGGCTAGACCCCATTTAAGAAATTCAGATTTTAGGTACATTAAGGATGGTAGCTAAAGTCATCTCCAAGTATAGAGAAGAGGAAGAACTGAGAAACACTTAATGACAGTTGGAGTTTCACTCTTGTTGCCCGGGCTGGAGTGCAATGGCGAGATCTCCGGCTCACCACAACCTCCGCCTCCTGGGTTCAAGCAATTCTCCTGCCTCAGCCTCCTGAGCAGCTGGGATTACATTACAGGCCACCACACTCAGCTAATTTTGTATTTTTAGTAGAGACGGGGTTTCTCCATGTTGAGTCAGGATGGTCTCGAACTCCCAACCTGAGGTGATCCGCCCCCCTCGGCCTCCCAAAGTGCTGGGAGATTACAGGTGTGAGCCACCGTGCGCGGTCGCCCATTTCCCAATTAAATTTTTGCAGTAGGATCATAGCTCTCGGAAAATAGCATAAATTTTATCTTAATCTTTAATGCCAGAAACTGCCTGGGCGTAAACACTAGCTTGAACATCTGAACTAGAAGATAGCATAGTATTGGAATTAGAACCTTAAATTCTATTTAGGTGAAAGGATGTTTCCTCAAATTATGAACTTTAATGTGTTTGAAATGGGGTATTTTTATTTTTTAAATGTATGCTGTTAATATGTACTCTGGGAGAAGGAACAATATGTACTTAAGGCTTTGCTTCAGTCTTAGCTTTTGGCTTCCAGAGAAGGGCTAAGAAAACTTCCAAGGGTTAAATAATATGTTCAGGTTTCAGTCATAGGATCTCAGTCACAACTATTTAACTGTGTTGTTTTAACCCAACAGCAGCCAGATGAATGAGTTGGGGCCCTATTCCAATAAAAGATTATTTTGGGGCATTGGAATTTGGATTTTGTGTGTTTCTTCACTTGTCATGAAATACGATTTTTCCCCCTAGTTATTTAAATTCTTAGCTTATGGGTTATACAGAGACAGCCAGCTGGCCAGATTTGACCTACAGGCTATAGTTTGCAAATTGTGTGCTGCTTTGGAGCTAGAAATACTGTCAGGATTATAGTTAGGTAAAATAATTGTTTCAAGTTTTTATGAGTAGCTTTTACAAATGAACATTTAGTGGATGGAGGGAACAACACATTTCTAAGTTGTAGACCTTATGTTCTGGCTAACATTAAGATAACTTAATGCACCTAACTGAAATGTCCAGTGGGACCTTACTCCTAGCCACAGGATAATTAGTGGCTTTGTTCAGGATGTATATAACAATTTATTTATCTTTTGAAGGCTAAAGAACGTGCCAATGGAATGGAGCTTGATGGGCGTAGGATCAGAGTTGATTTCTCTATAACAAAAAGACCACATACGCCAACACCAGGAATTTACATGGGGAGACCTACTTAGTAAGTTTATTTTCAAAATAAATATAATTGGCGATTGTTCACTTGTCAAAGAAACACTTGTATTTGTGGAAAGTCTTCAGCACTTAGGTTTCTGCCATAAACTTGACTGTTGATTGATTAAATGCTCCTCATTAGGGCATTTTTCTCATTGTAGAAGTTCAACCATTACAGGTAAAACTAAATCTTAGTCACGTGCATTTCTAAATTCTTTTTTGTTTGTTGTTGTTGTTTGGTTTTGTTTTTGTTTCATTTTGAGATGGAGTCTCGCTCTGTCGCCCAGGCTGGAGTGCAGTGGTGCAATCTCAGTTCACTGCAACCTTCGCCTCCCGGGTTCGAGCAGTTCTCCTGCCTCAGCCTCCCGAGTAGCTGGGCCTACAGGTGCGTGTCGCCACGCCCGGCTAATTTTTTGCATTTTTTAGGGTTTTCACCACGTTAGCCAGGATGTTCTCGATCTCCTGACCTCATGATCTGCCTGCCTCGGCCTCCCAAAGTGCTGGGATTACAGGCGTGAGTCACTGCACCTGGCCTAAATTTTCTTAAATAGAGCAAAGTGATACTATTTTTGTTTCCTCTTAGAAATATGTGGGATATGCAAATTGATTGACCTCTGACAGGATCTGTGAGCCTCCTTAACCAAAGATTTTTAAAAATAGGTTTATATATATTGAAACAAGGGAAAGGGCAGTGTTTGCTCTATAGGTGAGAATTTTAACAGGAATAATTTTCATTTTCTAGTTAATGTGTCAGAAAAGACCTACTAGTAGATATAAAAACTCATGTTCAGAAAGATAAGGGAGGTCACCTGATATTTTTTTCTTCATAGTGGCAGTTCTCGCCGTCGGGATTACTATGACAGAGGATATGATCGGGGCTATGATGATCGGGACTACTATAGCAGATCATACAGGTAAGTTATGAGGTAGAAAGGTAAACGTCTGAATCTCAGTACAGTGTACAGAGCAGCACTATGCTTAAGTTTTAGCCTTTGTTAAAAGCTTTGCTTTAGTACTTTTACTTTTGAGAAATGCAGAGTAGAAGCTTAAATCAGATTTTACTGTTGTGTCTTAATCAATTTAATGTGTAATTGGATTTCTGTTAAAATATTCTAGAATATAAATGGGATTTAAATGATAACTTGGAATATTAATAAAATGTGTTTTATTTTTAAACATTGAATGAGGCTGGGCACAGTGGCTCACGCCGGTAATCCCAACACTTTAGGAGGCCAAGGCAGGCAGATCACCTGAGGTCCAGCCTGGCCAACATGGTGAACCCCATCTCTACCAGAAATAAAAATTTAGCCAGGCGTGGTGGTGCATGCCTGTAGTCCCAGCTACTCGGAAGGCTGAGGCAGGTGAATCGCTTGAACCCGGCAGGCAGAGGTTGCAGTGAATTTAGATTGCACCACTGCACTCCACTCTGGGCAACAGAGCGAGACTCTCAAAAAATAAAAAAATGAATAGATAATGAAAGCAAAATTATAGGCTGAGGCCGGGGGATTGCTTCAGCCCAGGAATTTGAGACCAGCCTGAGCAGCATAGGGAGACCTCTACAAAAAATGAGGCAGGAAGCTGGGAGGGTTGAAGCTACAGTGAGCCAAGTATGCTCCCACCTGAGTCTCCTCCCCCCCAGAGCAAGACCCCACCTTAGAAGAAAAAATTACAGCCTCTGTCTTAGCCTTTTAAAAGCAAATTTCATAAACCATTTTGGAAAGCCAACACTTCTCAGGCAGTTTCTTGGAATCTCTTAATGCATGCATCGTACACTAAGGGCAGGTAAAACTGATGCCTTGAAAGAGTCCGGGGAATAATTTTAAAGGCGCTAATTTAGTATAACAAGGGTATGTGGCTTTTTATTATTGCCAAAAATTTGGTATTTCGGGGTTTGGGTAGGGAAATGTCAATCATAGTTTAAAAATAAAGATATCTTTGAGAATACTTCCAAAGAAAAATGAAGTAAAATTGTGACATTTTGGTCCTCCCTTGTCAAAATGTGTAATTTGACAAGTCAAATAATGTAAGTAAGTATTGACCACAGTTGTCATTGATAATGGTATTGAGGTATTTTGATGTCTTTTTTGCACATTATTTATTTGGTAATGTTTAAGAAGTTAACAGTTGTCAGTCATTGTCTGAAAGTGAGTCTGTAAGTGTATTGTTCAGTATTTTATCACCTGTGAAAACCCTTTTTTTATTTAAAGCATCACTGTTGAATGGTACTAAAGGCACAAATTTGTTGGGGCTGAGAAGATTAAGCTGTTAGTTTGATTTTTTTTTTTAAGAGCATTTACTTAGGAATGTTCTGTGTTCTAATACTACTCATTTCAGCCACCAGAGAGAACCCTATGCCAGTTCTGAAAAGGGTGGCAAATCACTTGACCTGCAGGAAACATCTCATTCATGCTCTATGAAAGTTTTTATTTTACTAAATGAATGACATAATTTTTTAAAACTTATAAACTGAATACATGTTGCCTTTCTGTCTTCACAGAGGAGGAGGTGGAGGAGGAGGAGGATGGAGAGCTGCTCAAGACAGGGATCAGATTTATAGGTATGCCAGGAGAGGACTTAGCATCTGTACAACAGTATAAAGCTTCACATAAAGATGTTTGTCTACTAATGTTTTGGTAAATTATAAGTGGAATACCCAAAATCAGACTGTTTGAAGCTCATGAAAATATTCTAACGGAAACTAAATGTGTAAAATCTTTGTATATTTATAAAAATTAATTGGGTTTACAATAGGTTATTTAGTGGTACCATTTTATACCGTGATGAGGTACAGTGATGTTAAAGTTAGTCACTGATAAGAACTCATTTTTTTGTCATTATGTTCTTGTATTACATTTTCCTTGCTTTTTGTAAGCATCTCAAATACCACAAGAACATTTCAAGCCAGCCTTTTTTACACAAAGCTAAATCCTGAAGCACTTGTGAAATTAGTTTTGGGTGTTCAAGAGGGTGCTGTTGGAATTATTTAATGGTATGGGAATTTTCTCATTTTTAATTTTGGAGACAGAGTGTTGCTCTGTTGCCTAGGCTGGAGTACAGTGGAGCAATTTGAGCTCACTGCAGTCTCTGCCTCCCGAGTAGCTGGGATTACAAGCATGCACCACCGCACAGAGCTAATTTTTTTTTTTTAGTAGAGACAGGTTTTCACCATGTTGGTCAGGCTGGTCAAACTCCTGGCCTCAAGTGATCATCCTGCCTTGGCCTCCCAAAGTGCTGGGATTATAGGCATTGAGCCACCGCACCCAGCCAGGAATTTTCTTTTATAAAACTCTCTTAACATACTTCACAAAACTTAAAAGGTAAGCAGATTAAAATATAGCAAGGATTATTTGACCTGAAACTTATTAAGAGTGCTTATTTGACACTTGGGCCTGATAATGTGCTTCATTCTCAAAATTTAAACAGACCTTGGAGGTTCATGCAGCTTTCCTTTTTTTGGGAACTGATGAAAGGGCAGTGTATATAGTCATAAATTTATATGTTTGGTCTAATTGTGATTTATTGAGACTTAGACAATGTTGACATTTGTTTATAGAAGGCGGTCACCTTCTCCTTACTATAGTCGTGGAGGATACAGATCACGTTCCAGATCTCGATCATACTCACCTCGTAAGTTTTTATCTTAATATGATTGTTTATATTGTATGGTTGCTTTGATGACAATGTATTCCCTTTTGCAGATAATGGATTGGTTTCAGGTAGTTTTATCTTATACCTATGATTCCCCACACACCCTGAATGTTTTTTGGTTCAAGAAAGTTTGTGGAAAACAACCCTTAGAATCAATCCTATTATTTTTTAAGAAGGAAAAATTGGACAGCCCCCTGAGCCAGAGTAGGCTCAGAGACTCCTGTTGTTTCTAATTGAAATAGTAAATAATATATTTCCACCATTTAGTAGCTTTTCAAGAGTCCTTAAAAAATCTTGGACAGCGCAGAAACATGGATTACTTAGCCCTTTAGTTCTCAGGTTGAGTTAATATACTTCCCAGCAATTTCTGTTATTTAACATTGCTATCTCATTTCTGGTGTAATACTTACATGGAAGTCTTTCTCTATTTGGGGGTGGTGGGGGTCTGGTACATAGGAATTTCTTAATGGCAGAATATTCTGAAATTCTCAGCATTAAGGTATACTTGATAATTAGTTCACTTAATATTAAAGCATGTTCATTCTTTTCTTCCCAGGTCGCTATTAAAGCATGAAGACTTTCTGAAACCTGCCCTAGAGCTGGGATATTGTTTGTGGACAATATTTTTTATTGTCTCTTGTTTAAAAAGTGAACAGTGCCTAGTGAAGTTAGGTGACTTTTACACCTTTTATGATGACTACTTTTGGTGGAGTTGAAATGCTGTTTTCATTCTGCATTTGTGTAGTTTGGTGCTTTGTTCAAAGTTAAGTGTTTTCAGAAAAGTATGTTTTGCATGTATTTTTTTACAGTCTAAATTTTGACTGCTGAGAAGTTTCTATTCTACAAAACTTCATTTAAAAGGTTTTTCTACTGAATCCAGGGTATTCTGAAGATCGAAGCCTGTGTAAAATGCTACCAAATGGCAAAAAGCAACAATAAACAGTTTGATTTTTACTTTTCTTTCTAACATATCAATGCTTAGCAGAACTATTCAGATTGTCGGTAGTAAATTTAAAGACAAATGCCCGTTTTCCTCCAGTCCATGAAACATACCATACTTATATACCTGCAACTAAGTGTTTAAAATTATGCTCTGTAACTCTGTACTGCTAGTATTAGAACTAAAAATCTTAAAATACAGCCAATGCTTAATGCTTATATCAATGTGGATTTGTCGGCTTTTATGTAATCTGTGATATGTATAGCAGGAAATACGAAGAGTTACACAGTGTATTCCTTAAAAGGCTGTTTCTTAAAGCTGTTACAAGGGGATAATGGTATTTCAACTAGTTATCAGCAAGTGACAATACATTCCACCACAAATATACTCTTGTTCTTCTAGCTTTTAGACTATATGAAAAAACTGGGTGCTTCAAAGTACATGATAAGGGAACACTATACCTGTGTCATGGATGAACTGAAGACTTTGCCTGTTCATTTTTTAAATATTATTTTCAGGTCCTTTGCTTACCAAAGGAGGCCCAATTTCACTCAAATGTTTTGAGAACTGTGTTTAAATAAACGCAAATGAAAAGAAAAATGTTGGTGCAGCTGTTCACAAAGAAGTGTTCTTGTTCTATTATAATTTAAGAGTTCTTCTGTAGTTTAATCGTTAGGGCAGTGTGTTCCTTGGGCTGAGGGGTATCTGCTATTTTGGGGTGGGGTGAGGGGGGGATGAATTTCTGTATTCCTGGAAAATTCAGAGTGCATAACTAGGTATTAGAGTGATCTCCATTTGGAGATGGAGTTACAGTACATAACTAGACTGCAGGTACTTGTAATACATGTTCTTAGTATTATTTTGCATTTAAGTAATTTTCATGACCAATTGTAGGGATGTTGCTACAGGTGGGTTATTTTGTTGCCTTGCTAACCTGTATCACATCTAGGTATTAGTATGTTTCAGGTACCTTGGGAAGCACTTCACATCCAATCTTCAGCAATGAAATGATGTAGAGTAAATTACCTTAGTTCAAATAGCTGTTTAAGTGGCAATGCCACGATCTGAACCTAGGTGATCTTAGTCCACAGTTCTCTTAATCATGATGTCTCAAATCTGGGTAGCTGGGTGATGGAAAATACCAGTAATGGAGCATAGGCAGTGTTGGCAGGTCTTAATTTGTAAAACTTACTGTCCAGGGTGTTTTCAGTGTCTGCCAATTTTTGGTAAATTAATATGCTTAGAGAACTACCCTTAGGTTTGTTTTTGATAAGCATGTGGAAACAACTTAGTATATGCCTGGTGGGTTATGTCAAATTATTCTCAATGGGTTTTGAAACAATAATTTGTAGTATTTATATATAAAGTTGAGTTTTAGGATGTGGTCCCAGAGGGGGTTGTGTTATAGATGGATAAATTAAAGGCTGAGAAACCTGGTTTTATCATGGTAGTATATACTTTTTGAAGGCATCCTTTCCTGAAGTAACTACATTCTCCACCATTTTCTCCCTAACCAAACCTCTCCCCATCAGTTAACTGATGGCCTGTGAGTTCACGCTCCTGATAATCTCGAACATAACCCTCGGTTTCTATCCTAAAGCCTGAGTTTTAGCCCTTTCGTTGTGTAGCCATCCTTTATCCTGCTGATTGAAAGTTTCCTTTTTTAGGCTAGTTTGAGTTATTTTTCTGGCTTTTAGATTTGAAAGAATTTTAGCTATTTGACATGACTACAAAGAGTGTTAACAGGCAAAAGACCTTGAGGAAAATTTGGAATTTTACCAAGTTGTGACAGACTGAGAAGTAGTGAGACAAAGTGGTAATCTTTTGATGTGCTGTAATGCTAGTCACCAGTTTCATGAAAGGGAGGCAGCAGAATCAGACAAAAACCATGGAAGAGGATAAATTTGAGTCTTAAATTTACTGCCTCAAGGCAAAGGGACACTTGGAGGCTTTTATATGCCAGTACAAACAATCCCTTGCTTATAGCCGTAGGGCTGAGACTACTAAAACCAAATGTAAAGTTCATTTGGAAGACTGCTAAATTAAATAGTTTTATACTAGGCTTTTGCGAAACTTCTCGAAATCAACAGGGTCCCAGCAAGTGAAAATAAGGCTGTGTCAAAAGATTTGTAGACCTGGGAGCGGGGGTTTCCGACATCCTGGCCATAGATTGCCTGAGCTCCGCCTCCTGTTAGATCAGCAACAGCAGATTTACATAGCAGGAATCCTATTGTGAAGTGCGCTTGAGAGGGATCTAGGTTGCACATTTCCTTATGGAAATCTACATGTTAAGAGAATGCTCAAGCTCTGCAATGTTTACATTGTTGCCCCTACATAAGGAATATATGCCTTAAGATAAAACTAATAGTTCTTAGCCCTCTTACCCCATTGACTAGGATTCCAATTCTGCAAGGCCCAAGAGGAGAAATTGAGCATTAGAAGTTTCACCCAGAAGAAATAAAAAGATTTGGTTTGCATTATCAAAATTTCTGTAAATTCTATGGAAATTTTGAGGATGGATTAGGCTGGATTTATTAGCAGTGGACACGCCTCCAATGTTCCTTCAGAATGCCATCTCAGTGGATTTTATTTGATTGGCTCTTGTAGGATTGGACTTAATGCTAGCTTATGCCAAATGTCATCAAAAAGCCAGAATGCTACTGCAGTAATGTAAAGGATTATTATATATAGTGTAAAGGATTATTATATGTAATCTTTTATATATAATATATAATGTAAAAACTCAAAAGTGACAAGAATACTGGATTGGTTCTATTCCACTCACTCTGCCCCTTACTAGCAAGACAAGACCCAAAATAATCCCTTCTCCCCATGAGTAATCAGTTGATGAAGTTAAAACTATTTCAGGAGCTTTACTGGCCTGGCAAGAGGAGATGAATTGAAATGGGATCCCACGTTAGTAGAGACCAGTTAATCACTGTTTTTTGGTGTGTGGAGGGTTTCGTTGGTGCGTGCGTGACATAGTTTCACTCTTGTTGCCCTGGTTGGAGTACAATGGTGCGATCTCAGCTCACTGCATCCTCCACTTCCCAGGTTGTGTGTGTGTGTGTGTTTGTGTTTGAGACATAGTTTCACTCTTGTTGCCCAAGTTGGAGTACAGTGGCGCAATCTCAGCTCACTGCATCCTCCACTTCCCAGGTTCAAGCAGTTCTCCTGCCTCAGCCTCCCAAGTAGCTGAGATTACAGACACGCACCACCACACCTGGCTAATTTTTGTACTTTTAGTAGAGATGGGGTTTGACCGTTGGTCAGGCTGGTCTCGCACTCCTGACGTTGGGTGATTCACCCACCTCGGCCACCCAAAGTGCTGAGGCTACAGGCGTGAGTCACCCACGCCCGGCCAGGACCAGGTAATCACTGTCAACCCTTAGAAGGTGAAGTTGGCAGGGTTAACAAAGGAGCAAGATAAAATTTGTGTGTGAAGGGATCTGGCAGGAATTTCAAGCTATAGTTAACTAGATACTAGGTTCACAGAAATAACGCAATAAAGTCTTTTTGCCAAAGACACCTGTAACTATTGAACTATTGCAGGAAGAGAAATACCCAAACTTACCAGAAATACCAGTTGACCAACATCATGGGTTTGAACTGTGTGGGTCTCCTTACAGGAATTTTCTGCCTCTGCCACCCCTGAGGCAGCAAGACAAGCACCCCCACCCCCTCAGCCTACTCAACATGAAGATGATGGAGATGAAGCTTGTGAGCCACTTTGATGTAGTAAATAAGGACAGATACACATAATATATATACAAGTTTTGTGTTACCTATGTTATTGGGAAGGCTTCTGACTCAATGGGCTGTTTAGGCGGCTCCCAGTCAAAAGATGTGCTCAGCTGGGTACAGAGGATTACATGAGAACAAGGACTGTAAGACCTCGAGAAAAAAAAACTTGCTCATTGTCTTCGTCTGGAGAAATAGGCATGAATTTACAGGTATCTTCTGGACAGATCAATATCTAATCATCTTCGTGGTTAAAGGGTTGGAGCAGCAGGATAGTCAGATTGGTAACAAAGCAAAGGCAATGAACATATCCTCAACATGAATACCCACTCAAGTTTAAACATTACCACAACTGAGCTCCAATGTGGAATATACTTTGATGGAAATAACTGCAATGTTAAGTTTCCTTGTGAAGGGGGACACTAATTTGTTCTCACTGAAAATACCGTTCTGTGGATTTGGTTTCTTGTCATTCCTTTATGGGACCTTATATCCATACTTGTATTGTACCATGTGACTTGGCTTCTGTACCAGAGTTCACTGGAGAAAACCATTTCTATATAGTTGATAGCAACTATACATACTGTTTTTATTTTGTTTTGAGACAGGGTCTCACTCTGTCCCCCAGGCTGGAGTACGGTGGTGTGATCACAGCTAAACTGTAGGCTTAAACTTGTGGGCTCAAGTGATCCTCCCATTTCGGTCTCCAAAGTAGGGAACTACAGGTCCAGCTATTTTTTTTTTTTTTTTGGAGACGGAATCTTGCTCTGTTACCCTGGCTGGAGTGCAGTGACATGATCTCAGCTCACTGCGACCTGTCTCCCGGGTTCCAGCGATTATCCTGCCTCAGCCTCCCGAGAAGCTGGGACTACAGGTGCCCACCACCACGCCTGGCTAATTTTTTGTATTTTTAGTAGAGACGGGTTTTCACCGTGTTAGCCAGGATGGTCTTGATCTGACCTCGCGATCCACCTGTCTCGGCCTCCCAAAGTGCTGGGATTACAGGCGTGAGCCACTGTGCCCAGCCACAATCTGTTTCTTAAATATGAACAGATAATCAAGGATCACTAGGTTTTAAAATCTTCAAGAACAAAGATGGGAACTTAAACAATTGGAAAAGGGAATTAGGTTAAATAATAACCAGAAAACACTAATCATAAAAATTATTGCTAAATTATACTTAATTAAGATTTAAAAAGCTTTGTGCTGCAAACGATAACATCAAGAAAGTGAAAATAAAGCCTTCTATAGTGTTTGATAAGAAAGAGAAGGGCATTCTCAGGGGAGAGGGGACCAGGGAAAAAAAGGTCTTTGGGGAGAACTTAGGGTGTATGATTGAGAGTCTGAGGTCCACACGGCCAGGTTACACTGACACGCAATGGTGTCATCGTCACATGCCAGCCTGGGAGCCATACCACCTGGATTTGAACCCAGATTCTGCCTTTTAGCACTCATGCCTCGGTTTCCCCTTCTGTCAGTGGTGCTAATCATAGTACCTGTACCTCCTTCATAGAGAATGTTGTGAAGAGTTAGTTAACATGAAGAAAAGTACTTAGAAGAGGGCCTGTTATTTAAGATAAATAAGCTTAATGAAGATGTGCTATCATTACTATCATTGTTACTACTACCTCTAATGCTAGAGAGTCCTAGGAGTGGGCCTGGGTTGACAAGAAAGGCCTTAGAATCTCAGGTTACAAAGTTTGAACCCAAAGGAACAAAAGTAAGAGAAGGCCAATTTTAGTTGAAACAGGATAAAAGTGTTTAGGACAATGAAACCAGTAGGAGTGTGTAGGCCTCCCCTAACACGTCTCCCCATCTGGATTACGGTCCCAGCTAAGGGTTTCCTCCATTATCACACTCACCCCAAGACTGTAGTTGCCTGTCAATTACCTGCCTCCCCAGCTGGACCATGTCTGTGTTACGGGTGCATCTAGTGTATAGTGCAGTGTCTGGCACCAAGTGCTCCACAGATGCTCTTCTGATGAATGAAGGAATAGATGAATGGAGTAGAATGATAGAGGCAGGAAGAGTCTACAGGGAGCCCAGCCCAGGGGCAGGCTCTGGGCTAGGATGAAGGCAGAGGGAGTGAGAGAAAAGTAAGAAATGCACTGGCCATCAGAGAAATGAAAATCAAAACCACAATGAGATACCATCTCACACCAGTTAGAATGGCGATCTTTAAAAAGTCAGGAAACAAAGGTGCTGGAGAGGATGTGGAGAAATAGAAACACTTTTACACTGTTGGTGGGACTGTAAACTAGTTCAACCATTGTGGAAGAGTGTGGTGATTCCTCAAGGATCTACAACTAGAAATACCATTTGACCCAGCCATCCCATTACTGGGTATATACCCAAAGGATTATAAATCATGCTGCTATAAAGACACATGTACATGTATGTTTATTGCGGCACTATTCACAATAGCAAAGACTTGGAACCAACCCAAATGTCCATCAATGATGATAGACTGGATTAAGAAAATGTGGCACATATACACCATGGAATACTATGCAGCCATAAGAAAGGATGAGTTCATGTTCTCTGTAGGGAGATGCATGAAGCTGGAAACCATCATTCTCAGCAAACTATCGCAAGGACAAAAAACCAAACATCACATGTTCTCACTCATAGGTGGGAATTGAACAATGAGAACACCTGGACACAGGAAGGGGAACATCATACATGGGGGCCTGTCATGGGGTGGGGGGAGGGTGGAGGGGTAGCATTAGGAGATATACCTAATGTAAATGAGTTAATGGGTGTGGTACACCAACATGGCACCTATATACATATGTAACAAACCTGCACGTTGTGCACATGTACCCTAGAACTTAAAAAAAAAAAAAACTTGTCTAGAAGACAGAAGAGATCATTATATTCCTCTCTTTACAATTAATTAATGTAAGACCATTTAAAATATGCCTAATTTTCCAGGCATTGGTTTGCTTTTCTATAAAATGGGAGGATAGAAAATAACTTCCAAATTCTTACAAATCTAAGAATCTTTGGATTTAGATATGGAAATTCATAATTATTGAGATGGAGTCTCGTTACTATGCAATATAGCAAAGTTGGAAATAAATTCTAAATTTTATTTCACTTATATTGATCAATAAATTGTTACATTTCAAAAAAAAATGCAAGAGGCATTTGGGAAAAAGGACAAATAGAAATTTGTGAAAGACTATGAGAGTTAATGAGAAAGGAAGAGTTGTTGACTGCGAGCCTGGGCTCCTGGACGCTGGCAGTGGCCCTGTTAAAAATGAGAAGAAAGAAGTTGGTTTGAGGGAGAAGATTTGCCCTTGACTTTACCTTTGTTGAGCTTTATAGAAGTTACTGGTGACAGCCCAAGCCTCTAATCCCAGTACTTTGGAAGGCAGAGGCAGGCAGATCACTTGAGGCCAGGAGTTCGAGACCAGCCTGGCCAACATGGCGAAACCCCATCTCTACTAAAGTACAAAAAAGAAACCTAGCAGGGCGTGGTGGTGTGTGCCTGTAGTCCCAGCTACTCGGGAAGCTGAGGCAGGAGAATCACTTGAACCCGGGAGGCGGGGTTTGCAGTGAGCTAGATCATGCCACTGCACCCCAGCCTGGGAGACAGAGCAAGAGTCTGTCTCAAAAAAAAAAAAAAAAAAAAAGTTAAACATAGAATTACCATACAACTCAGCAATTCTACTCCTGGGTTTATACCCAAAAAATTGTAAACATAGGTTCACACAAAAAGTTTGTACGTGGATGTTCATAGCAGCATTATTAGTGATAGCCAAAAAACAGAAACACCCCAAATGTTCCTTCAGCTGATGAATTGATTAATAAAATGTGATATATCCGGGCCGGGCGCGGTGGCTCACGCCTGTAATCGTAGCACTTTAGGAGGATGAGACAGGCAGATCACGAGGCCAGGAGATCGAGACTATCTTGGCTAACACCGTCTCTACTAAAAATACAAAAAATTAGCCGGGCGTGGTGGCAGGCTCCTGTAGTCCCAGCTACTTGGGAGGCTGAGGCAGGAGAATGGCGTGAACCCGGGAGGCAGAGCTTGCAGTGAGCTGAGATCTTGCCACTGCACTCCAGCCTGGGCGACAGAGCGAGACTCTGTCTCAAAAAATAAATAAATAAATAAATAAAATGTGATATATCCATACAATGGAATATTATTTGGCAATAAAAAGGAATAAAGTAATGATACATGCTGACATGAATGAACCTTCAAAACATTTTAAGTGAAAGAAACCAGTCACAAAAGACCATATGTTACATGATTTAATATATATGAAATATGCAGAACAGAGAGTTCTATGCAGAGAAAGTAGATTAGTAGTTTCCTAGGGATGGCAGTTTGCAGGAGGAAAGGGAAGTGACTGCTAATAGGTATGGCAGTCACTTTGGGCCTGAGGAAAAATATTCTAAAACTGATTGTAGTGATAGTCACTTAACTTTGTAAATATACTAAAAGCGATGGAATTTTGCACTTTAAGGAGACGGATTTCATCTTAATAAAGCTGTTAAGCACTTCCAGTCACCTAAAAACACTATTAAGAGAGTGGGGCCAGGAGTGGTGGCTGACACCTGTAATCCTAGCACTTTGGAAGGCTGAGGCAGGAGGATCCCTTGAGCCCAGTAGTTCGAGACCAGCCTGGGCAATATAAGGAAACTCTGTCTTTTAAAAGAAAGAAATAGGCTGGGCGTGGTGGCTCATGCCTGTAATCCCAGCACTTTGGGAAGCCGAGGTGGGCGGATCACTTGAGATTAGGAGTTCAAGACCACCCTGGCCAACATGGTGAAACCCCGTCTCTACTAAAAATACAAAAATTAGCCGGGCGTGGTGGTATACACCTGTAGTCCCAGCTACTCAGGAGGCTGAGGCAGGAGAATAACTTGAACCCAGCAAGTGGAGTTTGCAGTGAGCTGAGATCACATCACTGCACTCCATCCTGGCAACAGAGCGAGACTCCGTCTCAAAAAAAAAAAAAGACATTGCAGCTTCTGCCCTCCTCTCTCTTCGGTCACTTGCTTTGGGAAAGGCCAGTCATCCTGTGGAGAATCCATGCGGTAAGGAACTGTGGCATCTTGCCAACACTCAGCCCCATCTTGCAGCCATGTGAGTAAGCCATATATTATCTTGGAAATGGATTGTTCAGCCTGCTAAAGCCTGCAGGTGGCCGCAGCCCCATGTAACCTCTTTACTGCAACTTCATTAAAGACCCCGAGCTAAACCACCCAGCTAAGACACTCCAGAATTCCTAACCCACAGAAACTGAGAATAAATGTTTATTGATGTTTTAAATCAGTATGTCTTAAAGGAATTTGTTACACAGAATAGTTAAATACAGAACCCAATTTTTAAAAGTGCACAACATCTTGAACAGGCATTTCATGTAAATAAAAAGGATATGCAAATAGCTAATAAGCTTAGCAAGGAAATGCAAATGAAAGCTCCAATGAAAAACTGCTGTATACTCACTAGAATGACTCAAAACTTTGAGGTTTTTTTTGAGGCAGGGTATTACTCTGTCGCTTAAGCTGGAGTGCAATTGTGTGATTATGGCTTACTGTATCCTCGACCTCCCAGGCTCAAGCAATCCTCCAACCTCAGTCTTCCGGGTAGCTAGGACCACAGGCACATGCCATCACACCCAGCTAATTTTTAAATATTTTATAGAGATAGGGTGTCCCTATGTTGCTCAGGCTGGTCTTGAACTCCTGGGCTCAAGCGATTTGCACTCCTCAGCCTCCCAAAGTGCTAGGATTACAGGCATGGCCACTGAGCCCAGTCCAGAATGACTAAAATTTAAAAATTTACAATTGCAAGTGTTGACAAGAATGTAGGGCAACTAAAACTTGTATACATTGCTGGCAGACGTATAAATTGGTACAACCACTTTGAAAAGCTATTTGACAATATATATTAAAGCTAAACCTTCATATACCCTATGACCCAGAAATTTCACCCCACAGAAATGACTGCTTACATCTGCAATAAACATGTACAAGCCAGGCATGGTGGCTCACACTTGTAATCCCAGCACTTTGGGAAGCTGAGGCAGGTGGATCACTTGAGGCCAGGAGTTCAAAACCAGCCTGGCCAACATAGTGAAATCCCATCTCTACTACTGCTATTACTACTACTACTACTAATAATAATAATAATAATTAGCCGGGTGTGGTGGCATACACCTGTAGTCCCAGCTATTCGGGAGGCTGAGGCACAAGAAGATCTTGAACCTGGGAGGCAGAGGTTGCAGTGAGCTGAGATCATGCCACTGCATTCCAGCCTGGGTGACAGAATGAGACTCTATCTCAAAAAAAAAAGTATAAGAATGTTCGTAGTAGCTTTATTCACAATACATCCAAACTGAAAACAACTCAAATGTCCTTCAACGGGAAATAAATTGTGGTATATTTATATAATGAAATAGAATACATCAATACAAATAGGGAATACCGGCTACAATTGGTTACAGGGATGGATCTCACAGACATAATGTTGTTGAGTGAAATAAACCGGACACGGAAGAGTATGTAATATATGATTCCATTGATATGAAGTTCAAGAACAAGCAAAACTAACGGTTGTTGAAAGAAATCAGAAGAGTGGTTGCTTCTTGAGGTTGTATCGCCTGGGGAGGCACGTAAGAGAGCCTTTCGTGGTACCAGAAATATTCTATATCTTGATCTATGTGTGGCTATATAGGTGTAATCATATGTAAAATTCATCAAGCACTATAATCAAAATTGTATATACACATTTAAAATTGTATATTTTTCAGTATATAAATTATACCTCAATTAAAACTTTAAACTAGGCCGGGTGCAGTGGCTCATGCCTGTAATCCCAGCACTTTGGGAGGCTGAGGCGGGCGGATCACGAGGTCAAGAATTCGAGACCATCTTGGCCAAAATGGTGAAACCCCATCTCTACTAAAAATATAAAAAACTAGCTGGACATGGTGATGCATGCCTGTAGTCCCAGCTACTTGGGAGGCTGAGGCAGGAGAATCACTTGAACCCAGGAGGCTGAAGTTGCAGCAAGCCGAGATTGCACCACTGCACTCCAGCCTGGGTGACAGAGTGAGAATCCATCTCAAAAACAAAAAATAAAATAAAATAAAATAAAACCAGGAACAATCAGAGAACAAGATAGAGCGCCTAAAAATTAAAAACAGGGCTGGGCACGGTGGCTCAGGTCTGTAAAGCATTTTGGGAGGCCAAGGTGGGCAGATTACTTGAGGTCAAGAGTTCAAGACCAGCCTGGTCAACATGATGAAACCACCGTCTCTACTAAAAATACAAAAATTAGCCAGGTGTTGTGGCACACAGGTAATCCCAGGTGCTTGGGAGGCTAAGGCAAGAGAATTGCTTGAGCCCAGGAGATGGAGATTGCAGTGAGCCGAGATGGCGCCACTGCACTCCAGCCTGGATGACAGAGCAAGACTCTGTCTCAAAAACAAAAAAATAAAACCAGGAACAATAGGAGAACAAGATAGAGCTCTTAAAAATTAAAAACAGGCCGGCTGCATGGCTCGTACCTGTAATCCCAGCACTTTGAGAGGCTGAGGCAGGTGGATCGCTTGAGCTCAGGGGTTTGAGACTACCCTGGGCAGCATGGCGAAACCGTGTCTACACAAAAAAATATGAAAATTAGCGGCAGGTGGTGGTGCTCACCTGTGATGTCAGCCACTCGGGAGGCTGAGGTGAGAGGATCGCTTGAGCCTGGGAGGTCAAGGCTGCAGTGAGCTGTGATTATGCCATGGCACTCCAGCCTGGGTGACACAGTGAGACCTTGTCTCAAAAAAAATAAAATAAAAACACCATAGGCCAGGCACGATGGCTCATGCCTATAATCCCAGCACTTTGGGAGGCCAAGGCAGGTGGATCACTTCAGTCCAGGAGTTTGAGATTTGGGCAACATGGCAAAACCCCAGCTCTACAAAAAACACAAAAATTAGCCAGGTGTGGTGGCACATGCCTGTAGTCCCAGCTACTTTACAGACTGAGGTGGGAGGATCACCTGAGCACAGGAGGTCGAGGCTGTGGCGAGCTGAGATTGTGCCACTGCACTCCAGCCTGGGCAACAGAGCAAGACCCTGTCTCAAAAAAAAAAAAAAAAAAAAAAAGGGAAGAATTAAAAACATTATAGATGGAATTTTAGTTCAATCAAAGGTTGAAAGGTAAAGTTGAGGAAACTCCCAGAAAGTATAATAAAACACAAAAACCAAAGAGATGGAAAATATGGGTAATAAAAAATTAGAAATTTATTCCATGAGATTGGGAATAACAGAAGTTGCAGAAAGAGAGAATGTGGAGGCAAGAAAATTATTTCAGATATAGTACAAGTAGATTTCCCCCAACATCATGAATGTCATCTCATTGGAAGTCACCATATTGAAAAGGCCTGCTATGTACCCAGCACACAAGGCCATGTTGTGAAATTTAAGCATACAGGTAGGGAAGGAAGAGAGGGAAGGAAAGAGAGAGAGAGAGCAAGAACACAGTTCTCATTCAAAGAAATAGAAAACAGAATCAGAGTGGCATTGAAACTTTTCAAAAGCAACACAGGATGCTAAAAAACAGTGGAGAAATGACTACAAAATTCTGAAGAAAAATTATTATTATTTGAAACAGGGTCTTGCTTTGTCACCAAGTTGGAGTGCAGTGTCTCAATCTTGGTTCACTCACTGCAGCCTCAACCTCCTGGGCTCAAGGGATCCTCCCACCTCAGCCTCCCGAGTAGCTGGGACAACAGGGACGTGCCACCACGCCCAGCTAATATTTTTGTATTTTTTGTAGAGACGGGATTTTGCTGTATTAGCCTAGGCTATTTCGAACTCCTGACTCCTGAGTTCAAGGGATCCACCTGCTTTGGTCTCCCAAAGTGCTGGTATTGTTACAGGCATGAGCTACTGTGACAGGCCAAGAAAAATTATTTTCAACCTAAAATTCTAAATTTGAGAGTTGAATAAGGACATCTTAAGGCATACAAAGACTTCCCTTATTTAAAAAAAAAAAAAAAAAAAAAAAAGGCCGGGCGCAGTGGCTCACGCCTGTAAACCCAACACTTTGGGAGGCCAAGGTGGGCGGATCACCTGAGGTCAGGAGTTCGAGACCAGCCTCAACATGGAGAAACCCCGTCTCTACTAAAAATACAAAATTAGCCGGGCGTGGTGGTGCATGCCTCCCAGCTACTTGGGAGGCTGAGGCAGGAGAACTGCGTGAACCTGGGGGGCGGAGGTTGCGGTGAGCCGAGATCACGCCATTGCACTCCAGCCTGGGCAACAAGAGCAAAACCTCCATCTCAAAAAAAAAAAAAAAAAAAAAAAAAGATACCCTGGCCAAGCACAGTGGCTCACACCTACAATCCCAGCACTTTGGGAGGCCCGGGTAGGCCAATCATGAGGTCAAGAGATTGAGACCATCCTGGCCAACATGGTGAAATCTCGTCTTTACTAAAAATATAAAAATTAGCTGGGCATGGTGGCACACACCTGCAGTCCCAGCTACTTGGGAGGCTGAGGCAGGAGAATCACTTGAACCCAGGAGGCAGAGGTTGCAGCGAGCCGAGATTGCACCACTGCACTCCAGCCTGGTGACAAAGCGAGACTCCATCTCAAAAAAAAAAAATACCCTATGCAACCTTTGAGGAATCTCCTAGATGATGTGCTTTGGCAAATAAGGAAAATAGGACTGTTTTTGTATACAGAGACAATACTGAGAGGCTTTCACAGGTTTGAAGTAGTCAAAGAAAATTAGATATATGCACATAAAAAATTTAAAACATGAAAAAAATTTGAATTCTAGGATGTAAAACAATATCTGTAGGGAATAAGAAAGCCATTCATGGCTGGGTGCTGTAGCTCACACCTGTAATCCCAGCACTTTGGGAAGCCAAGGCAGGCAGATCACTTGAAGTCAGGAGATTGAGACCAGCCTGGCCAACATGCTGAAACCCCGTCTCTACTAAAAACACAAAAATTTGCCGGGTGTCGTGGCAGGCGCCTGTAATCCCAGCTACTCGGGAGACTGAGCGGGGAGAATCTCTTAAACCCAGGAGAAGGAGGTTGCAATGAGCCAAGATTGTGCCGTTGCACTCCAGCCTGGGTGATAAAGCGAGACTCATTCTCAAAAAAAAAAAAAAAAAAGAAAGAAAAAAGGAAAGTCATTCATGCTATATTATAGTACGTGTCTCAAAAGTGAACGATATTGAGATGGTCAAAATAAGGTAAACACTTCCTATCAACTCTGAAAAGTATCATATCCCTAAATGGTGAAGCTGGGAGGAGGAAAACTGTGGGTGTATGAGAAAAGCATGTTCAGTCCTCAAGGAATTGATTCCACTGAAAGATATAGAACCTGATTATACTTGACTTGAAGTAGGATAAAAAATAAATGTGCAAAAAAAGTGTGTATGTAGTTGTGTGTGCGTGTGTCCTAAATTGGCATGATTTTTGTACTTTTTCTGCATTAAATTTTTGCTTTCAAAGGGGTTAGTTAATGCTTCTGAATTTCATGTGGTCTGGGAACTCTGAAAACAGGCTCCTCTGTTTGATGTCCCTCTTCTTTCTGTTTTTTTTTTTTTTATTTTTTTATTTTTTTTATTTTTTGAGACGGAATTTTGCTCTTGTCGCCCAGGCTGGAGTACAATGGCGCCATCTTGGCTCACTGCAATCTCCACCTCCTGGGTTCAAGCGATTCTCCTGCTTCAGCCTCCAGAGTAGCTGGGATTACAGGAGCCTGCCACTACGCCCAGCTAATTTTTTGTATTTTTAGCAGAGACAGAGTTTCAATATGTTTGTCAGGCTGGTCTTGAACTCCTGACCTCTGGTGATCCACCCACTTTGGCCTCCCAAAGTGCTGGGATTACAGGCATGAGCCACCGTGCCCGGCCAGTCCCTCTTATTTCTACTGAGAACTTTACATGGCTCAGCTGTGTGGCCTTTCAGGAAATTTAACTACACTACTACTGATCAAAACTGACCTGTCAGGAAATCAAGAAATGGACAGAGGAGGGGTTTGTTATAGCTCAAAATAACATGGAAAAGAAAATGAAACTCTACTTAAAATAAGCAAAGGATATGAGAAAATAAAACTCATTCTGAAGGATCCGGCTGCGTTTATGAGCTGCAGTCTTGCTAGTGATTTAAGAGATAGGCTTGTTCTGGAGGATTTACATTAGCAAAAGTTGCAAACCTAAAGTGTAAGATTGTAGATTTAAAAAGAAAATACAAATTTCATGCTGTATACAGAGCAGTTCTATGAACAAAGTGGGGTTTTGGGTTGTTGTTGTTTTGTTTTTGTTTTTTTCTTTTTGAGATGGAGTCTCGCTCTGTCGCCCAGGCTGGAGTGCAGTGGCACAATCTTGGCTCACTGCAACCTCCGCCTCCCGGGTTCAAGCAATTCTCCTGCCTCAGCCTCCCGAGTAGCTGGGATTACAGGCATTCACCATGTCGCCTGGCTAATTTTTGTACTTTTGGTAGAGTTGGAGTTTTGCCATGTTGGCCAGGCAGGTCCCAAACGCCTGACCTCAAGTGATCGGCCACCTTGGCCTCCCAAAGTGCTGGGATTACAGGTGTGAGCCACCATTCCTGGTCTTAACAGTGTTTCTATCGTTTTAAATTTGGTAAGGCCAGGTGCAGTGGCTCACGCCTGTAATCCCAGCACCCTGGGAGGCCGAGGCGGGCGGATCACCTGAGGTCAGAAGTTGGATACCAGCCTGACCAACATGGAGAAACCCCGTCTACTAAAAATACAAAATTAGCTGAGCTTGGTGGCGGGCACCTGTAATCCCAGCTACTCGGGAGGCTGAGGCAGGAGAATCGCTTGAACCTGGGAGGTGGAGGTTGTGGTGAGCCGAGATCGCGCCATTGCACTCCAGCCTGGGCGACAAGAGCGAAACTCCATCTCAAAATAATAATAATAAAAAAATAAAAAACGAGGCTCGCTGGAAAGGAATTACAGATGTTTCTGACTCTTGTTAAGGGATTAATAAGATTTACAGAGTTAATGGTGCAGTCTGGAGCTGAGGGCTGGAATCAATTTCCCTGAGACACTCACTTCCATCCAGCAGAAAGTAGGAGGGTGTCCAGCGAGTCACTCTCTGACCGGAAACTGCTGACACCAGGCACCAGCAGGTTGCTGACTCAGGCCAAGGGGAGCTCCAAGCCCTCATCACCCTCAGTGCATGAATCTTCACAGCAGCCATTGGAGCAGGGCCAGGCTTACAAATGGCCTTTCATGCCACTTACCAAGAGGGAGTGTTCACTAATTTTTCTGCCCCAGGCAGAGGAATAAATGACAGTGACTTTCTTGGCATTCTCTCCTGAGAGAAGTACAGTGAGTTCAAAATGTAGAGAGTCAGGTAAACTTTGCATTTCTGTACAGGTCCAAGTCTAGAAGTCGTGCAAATATAATCACATGTGTGGGTTTGCCTATTTATTATCACATCATTGAAAAACAGCTAGATGAATGAAACATTTATGTGAAGTTTAAAGACAGGGAAAACAATACCATATTTGTGGAGACACCTACATATGAAGTAAGGTGATAAAAACAAGCATGAGGATGATAAATGCAAAGAGAGGCATATATACGGAGCTTCTGCTTGTATTTGTATTGCTTTATTTTGTAGTCTGACTGATGATGATAAGGGTGTTTCCCATTATTCTGTATACTCTTGTGTGTGCTTATATTTAATATTTAATAATATTTAAACATTTAATACTTTTTTGTCTCAAAAAGTATTTTACCTTTTTCTGAGCTTTATTGGAGTATAATTTACATGCATGGCTGGGCGTGGTGGCTCACACCTGTAATCCCAACACTTTGGGAGGCCGAAGCGGGTGGATCACATGAGGTCAGGAGTTTGAGACCAGCCTGGCCAACATGGTGAAACCCTGTCTCTACTAAAAATATAAAAATTAGCCGGATGTTAAATTAGCCAGATGTGGTGATGCGCACCTGTAATCCCAGCTACTCAAGAGGCTGAGCATGAGAATCACTTGAATCTGGGAGGCAGAGGTTGCAATGAGCCAAGATTGCGCCACCGCACTGTAGCCTGTGTGACAGAGCGAGACTTCATCTCAAAAAATATATAAATAAATAAAAATAAAATAAACATCTACATGCAAAAAAGTACCCTTATTACACAATTCAATGAGTTCTGACAAGTGTATAGTCACATAACTACCTCTGAAACTCATGATTTAGAATATTTTCATCACTCTCCAAAATTAAAAATATGAAAGCTGAAAGGCAAGTATTTACACTTCAAGCCATGACAGAAACTGATACTCAACCAGCTCTCCCTCAGTAAACAGCTATAAAGCTGGACAAAATACCTGAAATAACTGTTGTACCCCAGGCAACACAGCACTGTGATCCTTCAGCAAAGGGAACGAACAAAACGAGCCCACATGCCACGGCTTTCTATCTGGAGCCAATTTCTGGATTGTGGTGCCTGAGGGGTAGCCCAACCAGAGGACAAAAGTCTCCCTGACTTAAGAACACGGAAATCAGAGTTCAGGACTACCTTGTGTCTGGAATGTGTAGGGCAGATTACCAAAGAGAAAGAACCAATACCAAGGAGGACCTCCAAAAATCTGTGTTGGGACCCTGTTGCGTCTTCATCTAAATACTAAACTATGCATGCACAAAACAAGTCTCCAAGAGGCTGGGCAATGAACAATTACCAGAGAAAGAACAACTATCATTTAGCTGAGAGCTAAATAACTACCGAATCTCATACACGTCTGAAAGATGTTCAAGTTTCAACCAGCCAGAGTGGAAATACTTTACAAAAATGAGGCCACAGCAGACATCTCAGAAAGACCCCATCTTAGGAGAAAGACTAATCTAGCCCTAGAGTTAAAGGTTTCTCTAGACCCACCCTAACAAAGCTAAAAAATAAGTTTCAAAAGTATTAAGCTAATTCCCAAGTAAATTAAGTCCCTGACAGAAAAAAATCCAAAAATCTGTCAAGGAAGTTAAAAAAAAATCGGACACTCAACAATTTAGCATCCATAATGTCTAGCATATAATTTAAAAATTACTAGATACAGAAAGAAGCAGGAAAGTATGATCTATAATGAGGAAGAAAATTAGTAAATAGAAATACACCCCAAAATGATGGAAATGATGTTATTAGCAACAAGGACTTTAAACCTGCATTATAAACACATTAAACTATTTTAAGGAAAAGATGAACACAATGAGAGAACAATTGGGAAATGTCAATAGAAAAATGGAAAATGCAAAAAAGAATCAAACAAAAATTTTAGAATCTAAAAATGAAATATATGAATGAAAAATTTAAGTGGATAGGTTTGTTGTTGTTGTTTGTTTGTTTGTTTGAGACAGAGTCTTGCTCTGTCACCCAGGCTGGAGTGTAGTGGCGTGATCTTGGCTCACTGCAACCTCTGCCTCCCGGGTTCAAGCGATTCTTATGCCTCAGCCTCCCAAATAGCTGGGACTACAGGTGTGCATCACCATGCCCAGCTAATTTTTAGTATTTTTAGTAAAGACAGGGTTTCACCATGATGGCCAGGCTGGTCTCAAACTCCTGGCCTCAAGTGATGCACCCACCTTGCCCTTCCAAAGTGCTGGGATTACAGGTGTGAGCCACTATGCCCGACCTGGACAGGTTTTTTTAAATTATTATTATTTAATTAGAGACAAGATCTCACTCTATCACCCAGACTGCAGTGCAGTGGCGTGATCATGACTCACTGTAGGCCTGAACTCCTTGGCTCAAGTGATCCTCCCACCTCAGCCTCCCCAGCAGTTAGGACTACAGGCATGTGCCACCACACCCAGCTAATGGTTTTGTTGTTGTTGTTGTTTCACTTTTTATAGGGATAGGGTCTTGCTGTGTTGTCTAGGCTGGTCTCGAACTTCTGGCCTCAGTGATTCTCATGCCTCAGCATCCCAAAGTTCTGGGATGACAGGTGTGAGCCACTGTGCCTGGCCTTGATAGGCTTAACAGCAGACTAGACACACAGAAGAAAGATCAGTGAATTTGAACACATGACAATAGAAACTATCCCAACTGAAGCACATCAAGAAAAAAAAAAGTCCAGAAAACTGTTGTCAAATTATCAGCAATCTATTGGACAATATCAGGCCATCTACTATGTGTGAAGTTTAAGTACCAGGAAGAGAGGTGAGAGATACTCGAGCAGAAAAAATATCTGAATAATATTTAAAATATAGCATGTGAATAATTGTCAAAATGGTTTCAGAATTTTTAAAATGTAAGCCCACAGATCCAAGAAGCTCCGAGAACCCCAGGAATGATAAAAATCAAAGAAACATGCCAAGGAACATCAGAATTAAATGTCTCAAAACCAAACCAACCAAAAACAAACAAACAAAAAAAACAAAAACAAACTTAAAACCAACCAGAAAAGTCCAGTGGTTGACGTCCGTAATCGCAGCATTCTGGGAGGCCAAGGCAGACAGATCACTTGAGGTCAGGAGTTTGAGACCAGCCTGGGCAACATGGCAAAACTCCATGTCTACTAAAAATACAAAAAGAAAAAAAAAAAAATTAGCTGGGTGCAGTAGCTTGTGCCAAGTAGTCCCAGCTACTTGGGAGGTTGGAGTAGGAGGATTACTTCAGCCCAGGAAGTGGAGGTTGCAGTGAGTGCCACTGCACTCCAGTCTGGGTGACAGAGCAAGACCTTGTCTCAAAAAAAAAAAAAAGAAGAAGACGAAAAAAAAAAAAGCAACCAGAGGAAAAATATGCATTACATAGAGGAACAATGATAAGAATAGCCTCTGACGTCTCATCAGAAATAATGCAGCTCAGAACACAATGTAACAACCATTTAAAGTGATGAAAGAAAAGTAAAACCTGTCAAACTAGAATCTATATCAAGAAAAAATTTCGCCAGGTGTAGTGGCTCATGCCTGTAATCCAAGTGCTTTGGGAGGCCTAGGCGGGTGGATCACTTGAACCCAGGAGTTCCAGGCCAGTCTGGGCAACTTAACAACATCCCATATCTACAAAAAACGTTCAAAAAAACTAGCTGGGCGTGGTGGTGTGTGCCTGTGGTCCCAGCAACCTGGGAGGTTGAGGTGCAATCACTTAAGCCAGGAGGTTGAGGCTGCAGTGAGCCATGATCGTACCACTGCATTCCAGTTTGAGTGGCAATGTGAGACCTTGTCTCAAAGAAAGAAAGAAAGAAAAGAAATGAATGAGAGGAGCTTCCCCTCACGGGTCTTACGGATGCTAATAAAAACATTAGGTTAGTTAACAAGAGAATGAGAAAGGCAAAAGGGAGAATCAAAAGACTCATCCTAAGAAGGTAGAAATTTTTAAACAATTATTAAGTAATCAGATGAATAAAGAAAACATTCGGCCAGGCGTGGTGGCTCATGCCTGTAATCCCAGCAGTTTGGGAGGCCGAGGCAGGAGGGTTGCTTGAGCCCAGGAGTTCGAGACCTGCCTGGGCAACATGGTGAAACCTCTTCTCTATAAAAAATGCAAAATTAGCCAGGAGTGGTGGCATGGGCCTGTAGTCACAGCTATTTGGGAGGCTGAGGTAGGAGGGTTGCTTGAGTCCAGGTGGTCAGGCTGCAGTGAGTTGAGATCATGCCACTGGGCTTCAGCCTGGGCAAGAGAGTAATATCCTGTCTCAAAATAATGAAATGTATGCCAAAAAATTTGAATACCTAGATGAAATAGACCAATTCTTTAAAAGACACTATTTTGAAAATGGAATTTAAAATTTTTCCATTTGGCTGGGTGTGGTGGCTCATGCCTGTAATCCCAGCATTTTGGGAGGCTGGGGCAGGCAGATCACTTGAGGTCAGGAGTTCAAGACCAGCCTGGCCAACATGGTGAAACCCCATCTCTACTAAAAGTACAAAAATTAGCCAGGTATGGTGGCGTGCGCCTGTAGTCCCAGCTACTCAGGAGGCTGAGGCACGAGAATCACTTAAACCCAGGAGGCAGAGGTTACAGTGAGCCAAGATCACATCACTACACTCTAGCCTGGGTGACAGGGAGAGACTGTCGCAAAAAAATAAATAAATAAATAAAATTAAAATTTTCCATTAAAAATAAAGCTCCAAAAACAAAACAAAAGCTGGGCGCGGTGGCTCACGCATGTAATCCCAGCACTTTGGGAGGCCGAGACGGGCGGATCACAAGGTCAGGAGATTGAGACCACCCTGGCTAACACGGTGAAACCCTGTCTCTACTAAAATACAAAAAATTAGCCGGGCGTGGTGCGGGCGCCCGTAGTCCCAGCTTCTCGGGAGGCTGGGGCAGGAGAATGGCGTGAGCCCGGGGGGCGGAGTTTGCAGTGAGCCAAGATCGTGCCACTGCACTCCAGCCTGGGCGACAGAGCGAGACTCCGTCTCAAAAAAACAAAAAAACAAAAACAAAAAAACCCCTCCAGACTAAGATAACTTCACTAGTGAATTCTATCAAATATTTAGGGAAGAAATAATACCAATTTCATATAAATCTTTTTTGTAAAGTAGAGAAAGACACACTTCTCAACTCAGAGCATTACTCTGATATCAAAACTAGATAAAGGTATTATGAGAAAAGAAAATTGCAGGGATATATTCCTGATGAAAATAAGTGCAAAATCTATACCAACATAATAACAAATTGAATTAACCTATATATTAAAAAGATAACACATCACAAATAAATGACCTTTTCTGAGGCACGCAAGTTTGGATTAACACTCCAAAATCAACTGATGCTATTTACCACACTAACAGAAAAAAAAGGAGTAAAGCTAGATGACCATTTCAATAGATGCAGAAAAAGCATTTAACAAAACTCAACACCCATTCATCATAAAAACCCTCAGTAAACTAAGTATAGAGGAAAAAAAATTCAACCCGATAAAGGGCATCTATGAAAAACTTAAAGCTAACACCATACTTATTGATGAAAGACTGAATGCTTTTTTCCATTATATCAAGATGAAGTCAAGGCAGTCCACTCACTATTTCTACTGAACATCATCAATACAATGAGAAAAGAAAAAAAAAAAGAAAAATCACACATATAGGAAAGAAAGAAGTAAATTGATTGATTCATTGATTGATTGATTGCTTGATTTTTTTGAGACGGAGTTTCACTCCTGTTGCCCAGGCTGGAGTGTAATGGCGCGATCTCGGCTCACAGCAACCTCCGCCTCCTGGGATCAAGTGATTCTCCTGCCTCAGCCTCCCAAGTACCTGGGATTACAGACATGCGCCACCACACCCGGCTAATTTTTTGTATTTTTGGTAGAGATGGGGTTTCTCCATGTTGGTCAGGTCGGGAATTTATTTTATTTATTTATTTATTTATTTATTTATTTATTTATTTTTTAGACAGAGTCTCGCTCTGTTGGCCAGGCTGGGGTGCAGTGGCACGATCTCAGCTCACTGCAACCTCTGTCTCCTGGGCTCAAGCAATTCTCCTGCCTCAGCCTCCTGAGTAGCTGATATTACAGGCACGTGCCACCACACCTACCTAATTTTTGTATTTTTAGTAGAGACGGGGTTTCACCATGTTGGCCAGGCTGGTCTCGAACTCCTGACCTCAGGTAATATGCCCGCCTCGGCCTCCCAAAGTGCTGGGATTACAAGCATGAGTCACCAGGCCTGGCCGTAAAACTCTTTTTTAATTTAATTATTTATTTATTTATTTATTTATTTTTGAGATGGAGTCTTGCTCTGTCACCCAGGCTGGGGTGCAGTGGAGTGATCTTGTGTCACTGCAACCTCCCCCTCCTGGATTCAAGCGATTCTCCTGCCTCAGCCTCCTGAGTAGCTGGGATTACAGGCATGCACCACCACAACTGGCTAATTTTTGTATTTTTGGTAGAGACAGGGTTTCACCTTGTTGGCCAGGCTGGTCTCAAACCCCTGACCTCAGGTGATCCGCCCGCCTCGGCCTCCCAAAGTGCTGGGATTACAGGCGTGAGCCACCGTGCCTGGCCGAAATGGACCTACTCTTATGTGATCAATTGGTTTTTTACCAAAGTATTAAAGGAATTTAATAGGGAAATTAAGTCTGTTCAACAAATGGTACTGGCACAGTTGTCTATGTAAACAAGATATATTAAGTAATTTGTTTTCCAGGTTTTTTTTGAGACAGAGTCTTGCTCTGTCGCCCAGGCTGGAGTGCAGTGGCGCGATCTGGGCTCACTGCAACCTCCGCCTCCCAGGTTCAAGTGATTCTCCAGCCTCAGCCTCCGAAGTAGCTGGGATTACAGGTGCCCACCACCATGCCTGGCCAATTTCTGTACTTTTAGTAGAGATGGGATTTTGCCATGTTGACCAGGCTGGTCTCAAGCTCCTGACCTCAGGTGATCTGCCCACCTTGGCTTCCCAAAGTGCTGGGATTCCAGGCGTGAGCCACCGAGCCCGGCCCCAGTTTTTTATTATCAAAGATATTTAAGTGCTAATCAGAGTTTTTAAATTAACAGGATGATTCCACTTAAGTTGATGTTATAGAAAGATGATTTGGCTTTATTATTTGGTCTTTGTGACCTCAATGAAGGGAAAAGTATAAACTTTCTTGTTGTTTTTGAGACAGAGTCTTACTCTTTGTCACCCAGGCTGGAGTGCAGGGGCGTGACCTCAGCTCTCTGCCTCCCAGATTCAAATGATTCTCCTGCCTCAGCCTCCCAAGTAGCTGGGATCAGAGGCACGTGCCACCACGCCTGGCTAATTATTTATTTATTTATTTTTTTTTTAGTAAAGTTGGACTCCTGACCTCAAGTGATCTGCCCACCTCAGCCTCCCAAAGTGCTGGGATTACAGGTGCGAGCCACTGCACCCAGCCTATGTTTTGTTTTTTTTTTTAATACTGAAAACATTTTTTGTTTTCCTGTAGATGTACCTGTACATAACGTGTTATGACAAAAAAAAAAAACTACAAACAAACTAGTAAAAATAACTACATCTTATTATCCCTGTTTAACAGAGAAGAAACTGAGATCCAAGGACACACATCCAGGACTTGGAAGACTAGAAGACTGAACTGGGGTCTACCTGATGCCACCACCTTTGCTCTTACAAAATTAACTGTAAATATGTAAGACTTCAGCAGGGAGGAGGTTATCCGAGCGAAAGCCTGGCGTTAGCATTAGTCATCTGTAGAAATTACTATATCCAGGAGGGTGGGATAACTGGAATTGTTGGTCCATCAAATACAATTTTTGATAAACAATCAGTATCAAAACATTTTAAATGCTCATACTTTTGTTGTGGTCATTTCAGCCTTAGGAATCAATCCCAAAGACAAACAGACTTGTGTTTGCCAAATCAGATTTTCATTACAGCATTATTTATAAGAGCAAAAAGTTGGGAACAGTAGACATATTCAACCATAGAGAAATGTTTAAATAAATCCCAGCATATTCATGATGAATGATTATGCAGCCATTCAAAATAATTTTTGAAGAATGTTTACAATATAATGTTAAGTGAAAAATATATTATATAAATATATAATATATATAATAATATATAAAGCCATAAATAGAGTATACCCAAGTTTCTTTCATCTAAATGGCTTTGCCAACATCTTATTATTTTGACCCTCAAAGACCAACTTTCAGGAGAAGAAAGATATTTATCTTTCTGTTTTATAAACCAAAACAAACACACACACAAAATCAATTTACTTCCACCTGGATCTTTGTCCAACTTGACCCAGGCAAGCTTCCTTTAGGAAAACTGATACTCTCAACACTGAGATTTGTTTTGCATAAAAGGATCCCAGCCTGGGTTCTTCACTTATGTGTTTCTTCTCACTTTTAGCTGAAGTCAATTTGTCCCAAGAAGAAACAGTACTTGCCAATTACTGAGCTGCCTTCCAGGTGTGGAAAGATAGTATCTCGGAACCCAGCACTGTGTTTGGTCTGCAGAATCTGAACGGTTGCCTGGAGCAGTGGGAGTAAACCTGGAGGTTTCAGCTTGGCAGCCTGGGTGGGTCTCTTCTTTGATAGGTTTGCTTCCACATCCTCCATATATCAGGCAGCAAATATCAACAGGGCTGCCATCTTCAGAAAAGGTCTATCTATGTCAGAGTGTTGGGCGGCATAAGCTACCCACTTATGCCTACCTCACTTAACACCTACCTCAAGGATCCTCCTGCCCAGGAATTTTGCAGCCATCATCCTTCAGCTGTAGCCTTTGGAGGCTACTGAGAAAGTTCAACAAGCAGACATCTAGATATAGGTGCACCAGCTAAGGTCTGGGACTACTAGCACCCTGCTCCTAAAGGTGACAAAAATAGGGTGGCCTGTTCCACCAGAACAACTGGCTATGGTCTTAGCAGGATAATTCCACCCTTATGTTGGGTTCTGCAATGGCATGCTCAAGTAGACACTACAGACCATCCAAACCCTGATTGTGGACATAGTGACATCCACTGGACCTACATTTAACACAATTCCCTCTAAACAACAATCATTGCAGCACTTGTCAGCACCTGAAAGTTAACTTACTCTACCTGCTCCAACCCTACATACCTTCCTAATACAAAATCATGATGGACTCCATCATGAGTCCATCTTCCTCTTGTAGCCACAACCTAACTTAGGCCAGAATAGCAGTTCCAACAGTATTTGCTACCTAGAATATTCTACTGAGAAATATACCATTTTAATTTTTATTGGCATATAAATTACATACAGTAGGGTATAGGGTACATAAAGTGCACTTAAGTATGTACAGTTCAATGAATTCATGCATATGTATACACCCATGTGACTATTCTGCAGATCGGTATAAAACATTTCCATACTCCAGAAGGCTCTTCTATTCTCCCTAGTGAATACAGAGGTTACCACTATTCAGACTCTTATTACTAGAGTTTTCTTTGCTTTTCTTTCTTTTTTTTTTTTTTTTGAGATGCAGTTTTGCTGTATTGCCCAGGCTGGAGTGCAGTGGCATGATCTCAGCTCACTACAACCTCCTTCTCCCAGGTTCAAGTGATTCTCCTGCCTCAGCCTCCTTGAATAGCTGGGATTACAGGCACGTGCCACCATGCCCGGCTAGTTTTTGTATTTTTAGTAGAGACGGTGTTTCACTATGCTGGCCAGGCTGGTCTTGAACTCCTGACCTCAGGTGATCTGCCTGCCTTGGCCTCCCAAAGTGCTGGGATTACGGGTGTGAGCCACAGCTTCTTTTCTTTTCTTCTTCTTCTTCTTCTTTTTTTTTTTTTTAGATGGAGTCTTGCTCTGTTGCCCAGGCTGGAGTGCAGTGGTGCAATCTCAGCTCATTGCAACCTCCTCCTCCCAGGTTCAAGTGATTCTGCTGCCTCAGCCTCCCAAGTAGCTGGGATTACAGGTGCCCGCCACCACACCCAGATAATTTTTTGTATTTAGTAGAGAGGGGGTTTCACCATGTTGGTCAGATTGGTCGTCGAACTTCTGACTTGAGGTGATCTGCCCACCTTGGCCTCCAAAAGTGCCGGAATTACAATCACGAGCCACCATGCCTAGCCAGTTTTCTTTTTCTACTCTTGGTCTGGCTCCTTTTGCTCAATTTATCTGTGAGATTCAGCTATGTTGTTGCATGTAGCAGTAGTTCTTTTTCATTACTGTGCAGTGTTCCATTTTCTATGAACATCACAACGTATTTGTCCATTCTCCTTTTTTTTTCTTTGATGGAGTCTCACTCTGTCGCCCAGGCTGGAGTGCAGTGGTATGATCTTGGCTCACTGCAGCCTCCGCCTCCTGGGTTCCAGTGATTCTCCTGCCTCAGCCTCCCAGGTGGCTGCGACTACAGGCATGCGCCACCACGCCCGGCTAATTTTTCTATTTTTAGTGGAGACTGGGTTTCGCCATGTTGGCCAGGCTGGTCTCGAACTCCTGACCTCAGGTGATCCACTCGCCTCGGCCTCCCAAAGTGCTGGGATTACAGGTGTGAGCCACCGTGCTGGGCCTGTCCATTCTCCTTTTGATGGATATTTGGGTTGTCACCCACTTGAAGTTGCCATGAATAAGATTGCTTTGAACACTCCTGAACATATTGTTTGGTGGACATACGCACTTCACTTGGGAGTATAACTAGGAGTGGAATTAGCAGGTTACTACGTACATGTGTTCAGTTTTGGTAAATCTTGTAAGACACTTTTCCAAAGTAGCTGAACCAATGTACGCTCCCACCAGCAATGTACAAGAGTTCTAGTTGCTCCATAATTTCACCAAGAATTGGTATTAGTGTGGGTGTATGGTGGTATACCATTGTGGTTTTAATTGGTATTTCTCCATTGTTTATTGGTCATTGAATTTGAGTTTCTCCAATTCTTTTTTTTTTTTTTTTTTTTTTTTTTTTGAGACAGAGTCTCGTTCTGTTGCCCAGGCTGGAGTGCAGTGGTGTAATCTCTACTCACTGCAACCTGTCTCCTGGATTCAAGTGATTCTCCTGCCTCAGCCTCCCAAGTAGCTGGGATTACAGGTGCTCCCAACCATGCCCAGCTAAGTTTTGTATTTTTAGTAGAGCTGGGGTTTCGCCTTGTTGGCCAGGCTGGTCTTGAACTCTTGACCTCAGGTGATCTACCCAGCTTGGCCTCCCAAAGTGCTGGGATTACAGGCGTGAGCCACCGCGCCCGGCCGAGTTTATACAATATTATTTGCCACTTGGATATATTCTTTTTTTTTTTTTTTAGACAGAGTCTCACTCCGTCTCCCAGGCTGGGGTGCAGTGGCGCAATCTCAGCTCACTGCAACCTCTGCCTCCCGGGTTCAAGCGATTCTCCTGCCTCAGCCTCCCAAGTAGGTGGGATTACAGGCACCCGCCACCACGTCCAGCTAATTTTTTGTATTTTTAGTAGACAGGGAGTATTACCATGTTGGCCAGAACTCCTAACCTTGTGATTCGCCCACCTCGGCCTCCCAAAGTGCTGGGAATACAGGCGTGAGCCACCGTGCCCAGCCCAGACTTAATTTTCCGTTGCCTACTCTACAGCTCTTCCTGAAGGTTTCCATTCTTCTCCTAGTCACTTTCATTGATTCTTTCAGAGATATTTATTCTAAAGGCCCTTCCTAGTCTAGGGACCAGTCTTGTGAGCAAAGATACCTCTTGGCATTCCAGCCTCCAGCCATTTGATTCACTATCATCCATTTGAGTTTTCCAAACGCAGGCCCTAGACATTGTAGAACACAGAAGGGTTATCCCTGTCAAGCCCTCCTCAAGTTGCATATTCTTAAGCAAAATAAATTACTGTTGTTCTACACCACTAGGTTTTGAGAGTGATTTGTTATGCAGTAATACATAAAGAGAACGGAGGGAATAAATGGAAGATTCACCTGGGGCTCATTACATTGTAAGAGATAAGGTAAAAATCCAAGCTAATTCTTTTCCACGTAGTGACTCCAGTGTCTCAGTACCTGTAAATGTCAGAGTGTCTTGTTCGGATATTTTTTTACAGCATTGAATATAATGATTAACATATAATAAGTATTAAAAATGCTTGTTGAGGCTGGGTGCGGTGACTCATGCCTGTAATCCCAACACTTTGGGAGACCAAGGAGGGCAGATCACTTGAGGTCAGGAGTTCAAGACCAGCCTGGCCAGCATGGTGAAACCCTGTCTCTACTAAAAATAGAAAAAATTAGCCAGTCTTGGTTGCAGGCACCTGTAATCCCAGCTACCCAGGAGGCTGAGGCAGGAGAATTGCTTGAGCCCAGGAGGCGGAGGTTGCAGTGAGCCAAGATCACGCCGCTACATTCCCGCCTGGGCGACAAAGCGAGACTCTGTCTCAGAAAAAAAAGTAAAAATTAAAAAAAAATTTTTTAATGCTTGTTGAATGGAACTTTATATATTCACTGTGAAAATGTCATCTTTACTATATTGATCCTTCTCAAGCAAGGATTATCTCTTCTATATTCATATACTCCTTTATCACATTATAGTTTTATTGTTTTCTTTGCTTTTAAATCAATATCGTCGCTTTTAAATCAAGTCAATTAAATTTTTATTACTATTGTGAAAAGCTGTTTATATTGCATTTTGCTGTATGAAAATAGAAGAGAAAAATATAACGAATTTTTATCATATACTGTAAAATCTTGCTTCAATTTAAATTTTAAACACTTCCAGTTTTAGGCTGACATCTGCGACAATGGAATCAAAAGATAACATTAAGAAAATGAAAACACAAGCCATCAATTGAGAGAAGTTATTTGCAAATCACGTATCTGATAAAGAACTTGTATCCAGAATATATAGAGCTCTTACACTTCAATAATAAGACAAACAATGCTCAATTTGAAAAATGGGCAAAAGACTTGAATAAACATTTCACCAAAAAAAGACATGCAAATGGCTAATAAGCACATGAAAATATGTTCAACATCATTAGTCACTAGGGAAATACAACTTTAAACCACAATGAGATATCACTTCACACACACGAAAATGGCTATAATTACAAAGACAGAAAAGAACAAGTGTGGGTGAGGAAGTAGAGAAACTGGAACCCTCACGCACTGGTGGCAGAAATGCAAAAATGGTAGAGGCACTTTGGAAAACAGGTAGGTTTTTTGTTTTGTTTTGTTTTGTTTTCAGATGGAGTCTCGCTGTGTCACCCAGGCTGGAGTGCAGTGGTGTGATCTCGGCTCACTGCAACCTCTGCCTCCCAGGGTCAAGTGACTCTCCTGCCTCAGCCTCCTGAGTAGCTGGGATTACAGGCGCCCGCCACCACACCCGGCTAATTTTTGTATTTTTAGTAGAGACGGGGTTTCCCCATGCTGGCCAGGCTGGTCTTGAACTCCTGACCTTGTAATCTGCCTGCCTTGGCCTCCCAAAGTGTTGGGATTATAGGTGTGAGCCATCGCTCCCGGCTTCTTTTCTTTTCTTTTTTTTTTTTTTTTTTGAGATGGAGTCTTGCTCTGTTGCCCAGGCTGGAGTGCGGTGGTGCAAATCTCAGCTCACCGCAACCTCCACCTCCCAGGTTCAAGTAATTATCCTGCCTCAGCCTCCCAAGTAACTGGGATTACAGGTGCGCACCACCACGCCCAGCTAACTTTTTGTATTTAGTAGAGAGGGGGTTTCACCGTGTTAGCCAGGATGGTCTCGATCTCTTGACCTTGTGATCTGCCCAGCTCAGCCTCCCAAAGTGCTGGGATTACAGGTGTGAGCCACCACGCCCAGCCAGATAGTGTTTTTAAAATATAAATTTGTTCTAAAACCCAGCCATTCCATTTCTAGGAACGTACCCAACAAAAATAAAAACATATATCCACCCACAAAAAAACATGCAATCACATGTTCATAGCAGAATTCTTTATAACAGCTCAAAACTGGAAACAACCTAAATGTCCAGCTCCTGATGAATAGTTAAACAAAATGTGGACCCAGGCGGGTGGATCACCTGAGGTCAAGAGTTCAAGAGCAGCCTGGCCAACATGGCAAAACTCCGTCTATACTAAAAATACAAAAATTAGCTGGGCATGGTGGTGCACGCCTATAATCCCAGCTACTCCAGAGGCTGAGGCAGGAGAATCAGTTGAACCCAGGAGGCAGAGGTTGCAGTGAGCTGAAATTGCACCACTGCACTCCAGCCTGGGTGACAGAGTGAGACTGTCTCAAAACAAAAAACAAAAAACAAAATGTGGTATATCCATATAATGGAAAACGATTTAGCAATAAAAATGAAGATAATTCTAATACACGCTTCAACATGGATGAACTTCAAAAACATTATGTTAAGTAACACATTATGCCAAGTGACAGAAGCCAGACACAACCATTATATTTTATATGATTTCATTTATATAAAATATCCAGGAGAGGAAAATTTATAGAAACCGATGGCAAATCTGTGGTAGGCTGGGGCTGGGGGTGGGAGGAGAGAGTAACTGCATGAGGTGACTTTTTGGAGTAATAATAATGTTCTATAACTGGATTGTGATGGAAATTGTACAACTTTACACATTTCTTTTTCTTTTTTTTTGAGAGGGAGTTTCACTCTTGTTGCCCAGGCTGGAGTGCAGTGGCATAATCTTGGCTCACTGAAACCTCCGCCTCCCTGGTTCAAGCGATTCTCCTGCCTCAGCTTCCCAAGTAGCTGGGATGACAGGTGCCCACCACCACGCCTGGCTAATTTTTTTTTTTTTTTTTTTTTTTTTTTTGAGACGGAGTCTCACTGTGTCGCCCAGGTTGGAGTGCAGTGGTGCCATCTCGGCTCACTGCAACCTCCGCCTCCTGGGTTCAAGCGATTCTCCTGCCTCAGAGTAGCTGGGACTACAGACGCGTGCCACACGCCTGGCTAATTTTTTTAATTTTAGTAGAGACAGGGTTTTACCATATTGGTCAGGCTGCTCTCAAACTCCTGACCTCAGGTGATCCACCCGCCTCGGCCTCCCAAAGTGCTGGGATTACAGGTGTGAGGCACTGCGCCTGGCCTTTTTTTGTATTTTTAGTAGAGACGGGGTTTCGCCATGTCAGCCAGGCTGGTCTCAAACTCCTGACCTCAGTTTATCCGCCTGCCTCAGCCTCCCAAAGTGCTGGGATTCCAGGCGTGAGCCACCGCGCCCAGCCACACATTTCTTATAAGTCATTGAATTATACACTTACAATGGCTGAATGTGTAAATTATACTCAATAAAGCCGTTTTTTTTTTAAATAGATACCTAATTATGTTAGGGTTTTAATCAAGAAAGGATGCTGAATTGTAATCAGTGCTAGGAAGCTGGCAGAAATCTCCATTTAGTCAGAAGAGATGGCTTTTTTTTCAGAGGGAAGCAATTGTTCCCAGAGGAATCTATTCAGTAAAGTCTGAGCGACCTTGTGAAAAAGGAATGTTCAACTATACGTCCTACTGATGCCAACTGTTTCTATTAACTCCATTCATCCATTCAACAAAAGTCATAGAGTGCTTACTTAATTGCCAAGTATTATTTGTCAAACTGGAAGGGGATAATAAAAAATGAAAAGGCAAGGTCTGGCCTCTGACTTGTCAGCATGTCAAAACTTGTGGCTCCATTTAGCAGTCTTGGCCCTTCTTCCTTTTGTAGCTCCTACCCTTTCCCTCAGACTTCAGAGCCAAGATCCTTGCTTTTTCCGCTTCCTCACCTTTGGCTTTTTTTTTCTTTCTGGCCATATTTCAAGCATATAGGAAGATACAGTGAAAAAAATATGAACATCCATGCCCCAGTTAGCTGTTAATCTTTTAGAACTTTTTTAGATCTTAATCTTAGGTCTTTTATTTGTTTATTTATTTATTTATTTGAGATGGAGTCTTGCTCTGTCACCCAGGCTGGAGTCAGTGGTACAATCTCGGCTCACTGCAACCTCTGCCTCCCAGGTTCAAGCAATTCTCCTGCCTCAGCCTCCTGAGTAGCTGGGATTATAGGTGCGCGCCACCACACCTGGCTAATTTTTGTATTTTTAGTAAAGACAGGGTTTCACTATATTGGCCAGGCTGGTTTCAAACTCCTGACCTTGTGATCCACACGCCTCGGCCTCCCAAAGTGCTGGGATTACAGGTGTGAGCCACCACGCCCGGCCTATTTTTATTTAGAGATGGAGTCTTGCTCTGTCACCCAGGCTGGAGTGCAGTGGCACAATCTCAGCTCACTGAAACCTTTGCATCCCAGGTTCAAGCAATTCCCCTGCCTCAGCCTCCAGGTAGCTGGGATTACAGGCACCTGCCACCACTCTCGGGTAATTTTTTTATGTGTGTATTTTTAATAGAGACAGGGTTTCACCATGTTGGCCAGGCTGGTCTCTAACTCCTGACCTCAGATGACCCACCCACCTCAGCTCCGAAAGTGCTGGGATTACAGGCATGAACCACTGCATCCGGCCCTGAACATGTTTTTTGAGGCTGATACATATTTTAACTTCTATTGAGTATTCCATTATATGAATAAAGTATGATTTATTTATCTATTCTATTGCTTGACATTTAGGTTGTTCCATTTTTTTCTATTGTAAACAATGTTACAATGACTTTCTTGTACTTGTTTCCTTATGCATATAAGCAAGGTTTTTTATGGGCTCTACACCTCGGAGGGGAAATGCTGGGTGATATGGTATACAGTTTTTCAAATTTGATAGTTCTAAATTTCTGTTCAGTTGCCCAATTGACATGCATACTAGTAGGACCTGAGAATTCCCATTTGCCCAAATTTGTCAACATATGGTTTTATTACATTTTACCTACATTTAAAGGTGGAGGCCGGGTGTGGTGGCTCACACCTGTAATCCCAGCACTTTGGAAGGCTGAGGTAGGCAGATCACTTGAGTCTGGGAGTTGACCAGCCTGGTCAAAATGGCGAGATCCTGTCTCTACAAAAGTTACAAAAAATGAGCCAGGCATGGTGGCATACACCTGTAGTCCCAGCTACTCGGGAGCCTGGGAGGTTGAGGTTGTAGGGTGCCATGATTGTGCCACTGCATTCCAGCCTGGGTGACAGAGTGAAGGTCTCAAAAAAAAAAAAAAAAGGTATAAAATGGTAACTCACTGTGGTTTTTAATTCGCCTCTTCCTAATTACAAGAAGGTTGAGCATATTTCATGTATTTGTTGCCACTTTAGATTTCCTCCTCTGTAAGTTTTCTGTCATTCCTTGACTATTTTCATATTAGATTATTTGTCTTTTTCTTATTGATTTCTTGTGGCTCTTCAGTCTTTGTTACATGCATTGATATTTTTTCCATCTACTTTTCTTTCTCATGACCTTTGTTAAACAAAATGTAAAAATCTTGAATGTTAACAAATATATAAGCTTTTCTGTGAGATTGTGCTTTTTATATCTTGTTAGGAAATCCAGTTTGGCGTGGTGGATCATCCCCCCATACTTTTTTTTTTTTGAGACAGTCTCGTTCTGTCACCCAGGCTGGAGTGCAATGGCATGATCTCAGCTCACTGCATACTCTACCTCCCAGGTTCAAGCAATTCTCCTGCTTCAGCCTCCTGAGTAAGTGGGATTACAGGCGTGAGCCACCATGCCCGGCTAACTTTGTATTTTTAGTAGAGACGGGGTTTCACCATGTTGGCCAGGCTGGTCTAGAACTCCTGACCTCAGGTGATCCACCCGCCTCAGCCTCCCAAAGTGCTGGGATTACAGGCTTGAGCTCCTGCACCCGGCCCCATACTTTTTAAATTCAAGCAATTATTTTACATAAATAGCTTTCATATGGGCTGCATTTTATGTACTCTCTACCTCTACTTCTCTATCACCAGATTTTCTGGTATTCAGGAATACCATTCCAAAAACCCTCCTTGGATCCCCTCACATGGAAGGAGGGCCTGCCAGGGAGAAGAATCAGTCACAGTTATTGGGACCAGTCAGGACTTCTAGGGCCAAGAAGGCACTGGTTGGGGGTCAGGGTCAGGAGAGAAAGCAGTCCCGCCCCGCTCTGGGCACCCTGAGTGCAGCAGGGAAAGCTAGAAGCGTAGCTAGAGATATTCTTCTCACAGACGTTCATTTTCCCCCGCCAGACAATTAACTGGAGGTTCCTCTAGACAGCCTGGTTTTTGTTCTGTTTTCCTCTGAAGATTTCACCATTTGCAGAAACATAAGATAGGTTTGTAGAGAAATTTGAAAAATCAAATTTTTTGTTTCCTGGCTAGGGGTGGGAGGTGAGGATCATGAGGTTCTTCTCCCAAACCCAGCTCACCACTGCCCAGGAACCACTTCGGTCTCTACCTGTTTAGTGGCCCTATCTGCCAAGTGGCAGCCTCGGGCAGCCTCTGCAGGCTCCGAGTATTGGTGGATAGTCATGACCCCCTATACCACTCAACGTTTCCTTATTTCTGGAAGCTAGAACAGAAAGAACCCTAACCGCGTGTGCTCAGTTCTTGGAGGACCTCAGGGACTACACTACGAATAGGTCAGATAACTAGATTACCCGAGGGGCCATCACCCAGGATACCAGTCCTGGTATCCATGATCCATAATCACATCAGTCCTCGGATTCCTCTGGCCCTCTGTGACCATCTACTCCATCTTCTCCCTCTTCCTGTTCTGCTGAGCCCTTGAGGACACCTCCTGTCTGTACGCAGACACCCATTCCACTGACCCAAAACAGTGATTCTAAGTATTACATGAGTGAGGTACTAGATTCCTGGTGGTACCAACTCGAACACCTGGTCACTTGTGAGGGGCACAGGCTGGAGGACAGACACAGGAACTGGACAACTGCCCCAAGCACCTTTACCATCTCTAGGAATCGCCTCCCCTTGGGAGGGGAAGTCTCTCTAGGGTCAGACCCCAGATGTCAAACCATCAGAAACAAAAAAAGTAAAAAGGCATGACTAATATAGTAGTCCCTCCTCATCCTCAGTTTCACTTTTTACAGTATAAGTCACTGACAGTCAACTGTGGTCTGAAAATAGTAAGTGTATTCAATGGAAAACCCCAGAAATAAACTATTTATAAATGTTATTTTATTTTTATTTATTTTTTGAGATGGAGTCTCGCTTTGTCGCCCAGGCTGGAGTGCAGTGGCGCAATCTTGGCTCACTGCAACTTCCGCCTCCCAGGTTCAAGCGATGCTCCTGCCTCAGCCTCACAATTAGCTGGGATTACAGGGCATGAGGCCACGCCCAGCTAATTTTTTTGTATTTTTGTAGAGACAGGGTTTCACCTTGTTGGCCGGGCTGGTCTCAAACTCCTATCCTCAGGTGATATGTCTGCTTCGGCCTCCCAAAATGCTGGGATTACAGGCGTGAGCCACCACATCTGGCTTATTTATAAATTTTAAGTTGTGCACCATTCTGAATAGCATGATAAAATCTGGCACCCATCTGCTCCATCTCACCCAGGACACAGATCATCCCTTTGTCCAGCATAACCATGCTGTAAACACTATCCACCCATTAGTCACCTAGTAGCTGTCTTGGCTATCAATCAAAAAAACATTACTATCGGGTTCGGTACTATCTGCAGCTTTAGGCATCCACTGAGGATCTTGGAATGTATCCCCTGCAGATAAGGAGGCACTACTGTATATTCCACATGCCAGGGTTCAGAACACTACTCAAATGTGTACTTGTTTATTGATACGTCATCTTCCTCTGCAGGTCTGTAGGACAAAAGATTTAAATACAGTTAATTTGTCTTGATATCTTCAGCACATAAGCGCAGTGCATCCTGGCACACTGTACACAGCTAGAGCTAGAAAAGTGGGCCAGGGAACAGCAAACACTAGCGAGAGAGACCAGGGATGGCTCTAGCTGGATTCTCCTTTTATCCACCTGTAAATATGACGTCCCTCAGGGTTCTGCCTGAGGCCGTTTTCTCTTCTCAGCCTCTCCTGACACACACTAATTTCTGACTGTGGTTTCCACTGTCATAGTAAGCAGTTAGCTCCCTTCTCTGTGTGCCCAGCTCCAGGTCGATGTATGAAGGTGGCCACAGGGCTTCCCTCCACGGATGTCTTCCTGGCATCTAAAACTCACTGTGCTCAAGCTGAATCACCAGCTTCTTCCCCAAACTGGCTCCTCCTCCTCCATCCTCTATTTCTGTGTTTGTCTCCCTCCCTCTCCCACATGTTTTACCTGGAAGCCTAGAAGCATCATTAACTTCTGTTCTCTCCTGGCCTCTCAGCCCCTCAGTCATTCAGTCCTGTTGAGTCCATCTTGTACATACCTCGTGAATGGGTCCATTGCACCCCCTCTCTGCCAATACACTGCGCAAGCCACCACCCCTTCTTATCTGGACACACAGCAACAATCTCCTAAGTGGTCTCTCTGTCTTTGCCTTCTCAGTAAAGTAGATGTACTTTTATTTCTGTCACAGAATCAGGGCTAATTTGAACGCAGGTCAATTTTTTTTTTTTTTTTTTTTTTTCTTTTGAGGTGGAGTCTCGCTCTGTCTCCCAGGCTGGAGTGCAGTGGCGAGATCTCAGCTCACTGCAGTCTCCGCCTCCCGGGTTCAAGCAATTCTCTGCCTCAGCCTCCTGAGTAGCTGGGATACGAGGCATCCACCACCATGCTCGGCTAGTTTTTTTATTTTTAGTAGGGGTGGGGTTTCACCATCTTGGCCAGGCTGGTCTTGAGCTCCTGATCTCGTGATCTTCCTGCCTCAGCCTCCCAAAGTGCTGGGATTACAGGCATGAGCCACCGCGCCTGGCCTGGTTTTTTTGTTTTAATTAATTTTTTTTTTCTGAGACGGAGTTTCACTCTTATCACCCAGGCTGGAGTGCAGTGGCACGATTTCAGCTCACGCCTGAGGTTCCAACCTCTGCCACCAGGGTTCAAGCGATTCTCATGCCTCAGCCTCCTGAGTAGCTGGGATTACAGGTGCGCATTACCACGCCCGGCTAATTTTTGTATCTTTAGTAGAGACAGGGTTTCACCATGTTGTTCAGGCCGGTCTTGATCTCCTGACCTCCAATGATCCTCCCACCTCAGCCTTCCAAAGTGCTGGGATTACAGGCATCAGCCACTGCACCCGGCCTGGGATACGTGAATGTTTTAACAAACAGGGTTGTAATAGTTGACATGCCAAAAGAAATAAGGGGGCGAGACTGTGGTATCTTACTGTCCCTTTAAAAGATTACAGACCTTGTGGGAGAAGTCCTTCCTCCACCTCATCAGCCACAGGAATGACAAGATGACAGACTGCAACAGCCAGTCTGTCCACGCACAGTGTGGGGAGAAGTGCCGAAGACTGTGCAGGCACCACAGGAGACTGGGCAGGCATCAGGACACCAAGCCTGGAGCAGGGCAAAGAACAAGGTTTCTTGGAGTGTGAAGGTCAGTGCCTCCAGCTTCAGAGGGGTTGGGGTTAAGGAATTGAAAACAAAACAAAACAAAAATCCTAAATTATCGACACTTAGGGATATTCCATCCTCTTTAGATTGTATCATTTGACTATGACTCACAAGAAATATATTTTTACATTGTGGTGTAATACAAAAATACATAAGAAACAAATTTTTTAAAAAGAATGTATGTTACTATGTGTGACAAAGTAAAAATATATCAAAATTTGTATTAAAGATTAGTGGAAGCCAGGCGCAGTGGCTCATGCCGGTAATCCCAGCACTTTGGGAGGCCGAGGCAGGCAGATCACCTGAGGTCACGGGCAGATCACCTGAGGTCACGGGCAGATCACCTGAGGTCAGGAGTTCAAGACCAGCCTGACCAACATGGTGAAACCCTGTCTCTACTAAAAATACAAAATTTAGCCGGGCGCAGCGTCGCATGCCTGTAATCCCAGTTACTCGGCAGGCTGAGGCAGGAGAATTGCTTGAACCTGGGAGGTGGAGGATTTGGTGAGCTGAGATCGTGCCACTGAACTCCAGCCTGGGCAACAGAGTAAGACTCCATCTCAAAACAACAACAACAAAAAGATTGGCTGGGCACGGCAGCTCCCCCTGTAATCCCAGCACTTTGGGAGGCTGGGCGGATCACCTGAGGTCAGGAGTTCGAGACTAGCCTGCCCAACATGGTAAAACGCTATCTCTACTAAAAATACAAAAATTAGCTGGGCGTGGTGATGGGCACCTGTAATCTAGCTACTCAGGAGGCTGAGGCAGGAGAATCACTTGAACCTGGGAGGCAGGGGTTGCAGTGAGCTAAGATCATGCCATTGCACTCCAGCTGAGGCAACAAGAGTAAGACTCCATCTCAAAAAAAAAAAAAAAAAAAAAAGATTAATGTGCCGGGTGTGGTAGCTCACACCTGTAATCCCAGCACTTTGGGAGACCAAGGCGGGAGGATCACTTGAGACCAGGAATTCAAGACCAGCCTGGCCAACGTGGCGAAACCCCGTCTCTACTAAAAATACAAAAATTAACCAGGTGTGGTGATGCGTGCCTGTAGTTCTAGCTACTCAGGAGGCTGAGGCAGGAGAATCGCTTGAACCTGGGAGGCAGAGGTTGCAGTGAGCTGAGATGGCACCACTGCACTCCAGCCTGGGAGGCAGAGCAAGACTGTGTCTCAAAAAAAAAAAAAAAATTAAAAAATTTTTTTAAAAATGAAGCTTATTATTATATATTAAATACAATATAGAGAATTTTCAAATAAACAGTACAAAAACAAAATTGGAAAACACTGTGATTATAAAAACATGGGCTGGGCTCCCAGCACTTTGGGAGGCCGAGGTGGGAGGAGCACGTGTGAAACCCTGGATGCCAGGAGTTCAAGACGAGCTTGGGCAACATAGTGAGACTTCGTCTCTACTGAAAAAAAAAAAAAAGGCCGGGCGCGGTGGCTCATGCCTGTAATCCTAGCACTTTGGGAGGCCAAGGCGGGTGGATCACCTGAGGTCAGGGGTTCGAGACCAGCCTGGCCAACATGGAGAAACCCCATCTCTACTAAAAATACAAAAATTAGCCAGGCGTGGTGGCACATGCCTGTAATCCCAGCTACTTGGGAGGCTGAGGCAGGAAAATCGCTTGATCCTGGGAGGCAGAGGTTGCAGTGAGCTGAAACCGTGCCACTGCACTCCAACCTGGGCAACAGAGTGAGATTCTGCCTCAAAAAAAAAAAAAAGTGAGTATCGAGTCTTGTTTCTAAGTTCATACAACTTGCTTAGTACTTTCCCTGAAGACAACCAACAAACTTGGGTATGGGTAGCTCCAATATCTGAACAAAATATCTGAAAAGATCAGTACTTCAGTACTTAATTAAGTATAATAACAAAAGACAAGAAAGAATCCAAGTATCTTTTAGGAGCGAACTGATGGAATTAATTATGGTATATAATGGAATACTGTGCAGATGTAAAAAGCAATGAGGGGCCGGGCACGGTGACGCATGCCTGTAATTCCAGCACTTTGGGAGGCCGAGGCAGGTGGATCGCCTGAGGTCAGGAGTTCAAGACCAGCCTGGCTAACATGGAGAAACCCCATCTCTACTAAAAATACAAAAATTAGCCAGGCATGGTGGCGGCACCTGTAATCCCAGCTACTAGGGAGGCAGGAGAATCACTTGAACCCAGGAGGCAGAAGTTGCAGTGAGCCAAGATTGCCCCACTGCATTCCAGCCTGGGTGACAAGAGCAAGACTCCATCTCAAAAAAAAAAAAAAAAAAAGCAATAAGGAATACCTGTATATACTGCTATAGAGTGGTGCCCTGGACATATTAGCAAATGAAGAAAGAAACCCCCAAAACTGTGTATGGTATGCTAGAGGGAAGGAAAGGATAGAGGAGACAGGGATCAAAAACCCCTTCTGAATACATCTTGTTTTACACATTTGACCATGGAATCATGTAAACATTTTATATAAGCATAAAATATGTATTTTGTTTTTATTTTTCATTTTTTTCAGAGATAGGGTCTCACCTGTTGTCCAGGCTAGAGGGCAGTGGCATGACCATAGCTCACTGCAGCCTCAACCTGCTGAGCTCAAGCAAGCAATCTTCCCTTCTCAGCCTCCTGAGTAGCTAGGACTACAGGTGTGCACCACTACACCTGGCTTATTTTTATTTTTTTAAATAGAGACAGGGTTTCACCATGATGCCCAGGCTGATTTTGAACTCCTGAGCTCAAAGCAATCTGTCTGCCTCAGCCTCCCAAAGTGCTGGGATTACAGGCATGAGTTACCATGCCCGGACAATTTTTAAATTTTTTTGTAGAGACAAGGTCTTGCTATGTTGCCCAGGCTGGCCCTGAACTTGCCTCAAGTGATCCACCTAAAGCACTGAGATTACAGGTGTGAGCCACTATGCCAGCCAAAATATGTATATTAAAAAAAAAAAACTCCAAAATATCAAAAGCAAAATGAGATAAACAACCCTAATTTATCTATGTTGAGTTGATGGTATAACCATACAAATATGAATTATTTCAAATGAGTTTAAAATGCTCTAATTTGAATGTATATTCTTAGTGGGATATACCCTAAGGACAAAAACAATTGGAAAAAAAAATCCAAATTCATTTTTAACAATCATGTTTGTGTTATTGTCAGTACTGTTATTCTAAGATTGTTGTGTGTGCATTTTGAGATAAAGCAACAGCGCGGTTATACTGATTTTTTGGTGGGGGAAGAAAAGAAGTAGATTAAGGTAGATGAGGTTAAGAAGAAATCCTGTATTCCTGAGTTTGAATTGGAAGTATCACTATATGGCTGGGCACAGTGACTCACTCCTGTAATCTCAACACTTTGGAAGGCCGAGGTGGGTGGTCATTTGAGGTCAGGAGTTCAAGACCAGCATGGCCAACATGGTGAAATCCCCATCTCTACTAAAAATACAAAAATTAGCCAGGCATGGTGGTGCGCACCTGTAATCTCAGCTATTCGGGAGGCTAAGGCAGGAAATTGCTTGAGCCTGGGAGGTGGAAGTTGCCGTGAGCCGAGATCGCACCACTGCACTCCAATCTGGGCAACAGAGTGAGACCCTGTCTCAAAAAAAAAAAAGGAAGTATCACCATAAACTCATGATATACTGTATCATTTTTTAAAAAGCTTTTTTTCTAGCTATCTTCATTGAAAAAGCCTAGAAACAAGGCCCAATCAAGCATTAATCAACACTTTATTCAGACTGTGATATCCAAAATCCATTTTGCACTTAAACCAGAGCTCAGAGCTGGGTGCGGTGGCCCACACCTGTAATCCCAGCACTTTGGGAGGCCGAGGCGGGTGGATCACCAGAGGTCAGGAGTTTGAGACCAGACTGGCCAACATGGTGAAACCCCATCTCTACTAAAAATACAAAAATTAGCTGGGTGTGGTGGTGGGCGCCTGTAATCCCAACTACTTGGGAAGCTGAGGCAGGAGAATCGCTTCAACCTAGGAGGCGGAGTTTGCAGTGAGCCGAGATCGTGCCATTGCACTCCAGCCTGGGCGACAAGAGCGAGATTCCGTCTCAAAAAAAAAAGAAAACAAAACAAAAGAAAAGAAAAGAAACCAGAGCTCTAGAGAAATTGTTGATTCCAGGTCTGGGGCAGAAAATACACAAACTGAGCCTGAAACATGTCAGAAAATAAGAAAATAAGAAAAAGCCACTAAAGGCCACTGAGGGTATGTTAAGATGACCCAAGAGCATATTTGAAGTGGTGTCCACTGCCCCAGAATGGGACAATTGCCCAAATGCCCCAAAATGTCCATGAGAATAATAATTGTAATTGTTTGAAATTCCTCAAGTATGTTCATGAGTTCATGATGGTACTCAAAAATATTGGTCAGCTTTGGAAGATACAAGGGAACCAAATCATTAATTTGAAATCTGATAACTTAAGGGGGAAAATGGCAAGCATTTATCCTGCCTTTTCTACATGAATTTCACCTCAGATTAAACAAACAGTGGATAAGTTCTCTTTATACATTTTGGGAGGCCGAGGTGGGAAGATCAGATGAGGTCAGGAGTTCGAGACCAGCCTAGCCAACATGGTGAAACCCCATCTCTACTAAAAATACAAAAAAATTAGCCAGGTTGTGGTGGCGGGTGCCTATAATCCCAGCTACTTGGGTGCTGAGGCAGGAGAATTGCTTGAACCTGGGAAGTGGAGGTTGCAGTGAGCCGAAAAGCGCCATTGCACTCCAGTCTGGGCAACAAGAACAAAACTCTATCTCTAAAAAATAAAAGTTTATCTTTATAGAGATATTTCAGCTAATAAAGAATTATATTGTTATTTTGCAAGCAACAATAAAATAATAGATCTCAGTATCATTTATCAACAACTGCTAACATCACATAAAAAGAGACAAATAGACATCAGGTAGTTTCTGATAGAAATATACAAGTGGGGCAGGCCTGGTGGCCCATGCCTGTAATCCCAGCACTTTGGGAGGCTGAGGTGGGAGGATCACCTGAGGTTGGGAGTTCGAGACCAGCCTGACCAACATGGAGAAACCCTGTCTCTACTAAAAATTCAAAATTAGCTGGCAAGGTGGTGCATGCCTGTAATCTCAGCTACTTGGGAGACTGAGGCAGGAGAATCGCTTGAACCTGGGAGGCAGAGGTTTCGGTGAGCTGAAATCGTGCCATTGCACTCCAGCCTGGGCAGCAAGAGTGAAACTCCAGCTCGAAAAAAAAAAAAGAAATATACAACTGCTATATATGTCTTCCAAAAAGATCAAATCTCCATCTGATCAAGCCTCCAGATTTAACTACTAATTTAGAAGAATAAAGAACAGAGGCCGGGCATGGTGGCTAACACCTGTAATCCCAGCATTTTGGGAGGCTAAGGCAGGTGGATCACTTGAGGTCTGGGGTTTGAGACCAGCCTGGCCAACATGGCGAAATCCCATCCCTACTAAAAATACAAAAATTATCAGGGCCTGTTGGAGCACACCTGTAATCCCAGCTACTCCAGAGGCCGAGGCAGGAGAATCACTTGAACCCGAGACAGAGTGAGACTCCATATCAAAAAAAAAAAAAAAGAAACTTTGGGAGGCCGAGGTGGGCGGATCACGAGGTCAGGGGTTCAAGACCAGCCTGGCCAAAATGGTGAGGCCCCCTCATTACTAAAAATACAAAAATTAGCCGGGCATGGTGATGCATGCCTGTAGTCCCAGCTACTCGGGAGGCTAAGGCAGGAGAATCGCTTGAACCTGGGAGGCAGAGGTTGCAGTGAGCCTAGATTGTGCCACTGCACTCCAGCCTGGGAGACAGAGCGAGACTCCGTCTCAAAACAAAAAAACAAAACAAAACAAAAACAAACAAAAAACACAAAAAAAACCCCAAAAAAACATGTTCAGCAATACCACATGGACACAATCAACAAAATCCAGGATCTAGACTGTGAAAAAACTGCAGGATAAATTAATTGCTGGGGGTAAAAAAAAAAAAGGGAGAGGGGTTATCAGTTAGGGTTCAATCAGGGAAGCAGAACCATTTGGGGCAATATAAGGACTTTATTATGGGGCTCTGACCTGACATAATTCAGGGAGCTGGCTAATCAGTCTATGTAAGTCATCTGCATCTGGTGCTGGGCCTGAAGTCGGGGCAGCTGGCAGTCACAAAGAGATAATGAATGTGAAGCAGGGTAGAACAGGAACAAGCTGGAACACATGTCTGTCTGTCCCTAGAGCCCATGCTGGTCTCTCACCAACTTTAGGCCTCTAGCTTCAATGATGCAGGTGATCTGCAGAAAAGCTCCGGCAATTCTTGACAGATTTTCATATACCTCTGGCCTGGGATTTGGTGAAGCTGGGCATCCAGAGGGAGCTGGAGGCACTTTGGTCTGGCTGCTACCCCACACCAACAAGGCTGCCTGCTGACAACATGCACAAAATGCAACAGTGCCTGACATTATGCCAAACTTCTAGGCATAAAAATGGCTGCTGCTTCACTTCTGCTTCCAAATCCCTTACGGCCAATTCTAATTTACAACTATGCATGGATGAGGTTTCTGGAATATATAGCTAATAAAATATAGTTTAGTGGCCGGGCGCAGTGGCTCACACCTGTAATCCTAGCACTTTGGGAGGCTGATGGATCACTTGAGCCAGGAGTTCAACACCAGCCTGGTCAACATGGCAAACACCCATCTCTACTAAAAATACAAAAATTAGCCGGGCGTGGTGGCAGGCAACTGTAGTCCCAGCTACTCGGGAGGCTGAGGCAGGAGAATCACTTGAACCCAGGAGGTGGAGGTTGTAGTGAGCTGAGATCATGCCATCGCACTCCAGCCTGGGTGCCAGAGCGAGACTCTGCTCAAAAAAAGAAAGAAAAAAAATATATATATATACACATATATATACACACACACATACATATACATATATACATATATACATACATATATACACATATATACATATATGTGTATATATACACACACACACACATATATATATATGCACTCTTACATACCTCTTTTTTTTTTTTGAGATGGAGTTCACTCTTGTTGCCCAGGCTGAAGTGCAATGGCGTGATCTCAGCTCACTGCAACCTCTGCCTCCCAGGTTCAAGCGATTCTCCTGCCTCAGCCTCCCAAGTAGCCGGGATTATAGGCGTGAGCCACTACACCTAGCTAATTTTGTAGTTTTAGTAGAGACAGGGTTTCACCATTGTTGGTCAGGTTGGTCTCAAACTCCTGACCTCAAGTGCTCTACCTGCCTCGGCCCTCCCAAAATGTTGGGATTACAGGTGTGGGCCACCGCACCTGGCCTTACATACCTCTTTTAACCATACTTACCTTCCGAGTGGAGAAAGTAACAAAATCATGCCTCTGCCTAATACAATGCAACTATCCCTCATTCAAACAAAAACATGCTAACATTTTCCCAAAAAAAAGTATACAAATGATACAGGAGTTAGAAAGAAATTTTTTAGGCAGAGAGTGAGGGTAAAACAGTCCTCAGTAAGGTTTCCTTGTAGTAAAAAGCAGCCCCGAAATAATTTCTTTTCTAACAAAAAGCAGCCTGAAAAATCAAGCTGCAAGCATAGACAAGCAAGCTAAAAGCTTGCATAGGTAAATGCGGGCAGCTGTGCTAATAGAAAAGGGATACCTGGAAGCCAGGAATATTCAACATGGAGGTTCCCTCTTCCCTTTTCTTTGTTGCCACACGTGCAGTAAAAAAAGCAGGGAACATGGTTCTGACCAGGTGGAGACCCCATCTGCAAATCCAAAATAATAAAAGCCTAGGGTGGGATGGCCAGGTTCTTCGTGAGCTATGCAAATGGCACACCTGGTCTGAGCAATCTCTCGTGCCTTATGTAAATTTGACGCCATCTCCTCTGAAGGAGAGAAAGCCTCTTTTCTCTCTCTTTCACCCATTAAACCTTTGCTCTCCAACTTACTCCTTGTGTGTGTCCGCGTCCTCGATTTTTCTTGGCATGAGGCAAGGAAACTCAGGTATTACCCCAGACAAATGAGGCCACTTCACAAAGTTCCTTTATTTATCTTCGGGGGAGTTTATTCCTCTCATAGCTATGTTACACTCCCTCTTGATATACTGTCATTAAAATACTGAGATAGGAAGTTAGCTACCTTTAACATTTCTTGGCCAGCCACGGTGGCTCACACCTATAATCCCAGCACTTTGGGAGGCTGAGACAGGCGGATCACCTGAAGTCAGGAGTTCGAGACCAGCCGGGATAACATGGCAAAACCCCATCTCTACTAAAATTACAAAAATTAGCCAGGCATGGTGGCATGTGCCTGTGAGCCCAGCTACTTGGGAGGCTGAGGCGGGAGAATCGCTAGAACCCAGGAGACGGAAGTTGTAGTGAGCCGAGTTTACGCCACTGCACTCCAGCCTGGGTGACAGAGCGAGACTCTGTCTCAAAAACAAAAACCACCACAAAAACAACATTTCTTGTATTATATGGTAGGGGACTGGCTGGGAGAAGGAAAAATTGGTTAATATAAACACAAATAGTTTCATATCAAAATAAGGAAGAAATATTTCTAACTATTACAGTCCTTATTTTCACAACCCATCATAGGGTCATAGCCAGCATTTATAACTACTTTCATCCATTAGCCATTATGTCTCTCATTTGCTCTGAGTACAAAACAGCTGGTTAAGGTTCCTTGACTGGTAAGGTGACTCAACCCTTTGCTTCTGAAGAGTCTGGTCTGTTAGCAGTCCTGTCTGGCTGGGTTGGTTGTAGTTTTCTACTGACTTTAATCACTGAACATGGGAGCACACACAATATGCACCTAAAATAAGCTGACAGTGATGCTTTCTGATTGTCATAGAATGACTAAGAAACTGTGCAAGTAACTTTAGATCTCTTTCTTTTCCTTTTTTTTTTTTTTTTGAGACAGAGTCTCGCTCTATCACCCAGGCTGGAGTGCAGTGGCGCGATCTCGGCTCACTGCAAACTCCACCTCCCGGGTTCAAGCGATTCTCCTGCCTCAGCCTCCCGAGTAGCTGGGACTACAGGCACCCGCCACCACGCCTGGCTAATTTTTTGTATTTTTAGTAGAGACAAGGTTTCACCGTGTCAGCCAGGATGGTCTCCATCTCCTGACCTCCTGATCCACCCGCCTCGGCCTCCCAAAGTGCTGGGATTACAGGCGTGAGCCACCGTGCCCGGCCATTCTTTTCTTCTTAAATATTCAAGGAGATTAGCACCACATTTTGTATGCTGTGTTTCCAAGAATCATTTTTATTTTGAAGGTTTTAAGTTTTCATCTGCGAGAACACCAATACCAAAGAATACATTGTCAGGCTGGGCGCGGTAGCTCATGCCTGTAATCTCAGCACTTTGGGAGACTGAGGTGGGCGTATCACCTGAGGTCAGGAGTTCTAGACCAGCCTGGCCAATATGGCAAAACCCCATCTCTACTAAAAACCCAAAAACTAGCCAGGTGTGGTGGTGAGCACCTGTAATCCCAGCTACTCAGGAGGCTAAGGCAGGAGAATCACTTGAACCCGGGAGGTGGAGGTTGCAGTGAGCCGATATCATGCCACTGCACTCCTGCCTGGGTAACAGGGCGAAACTCCATCTCAAGAAAAAAAAGGCCGGGGGTGGTGGCTCAAACCTGTAATTCCAGCACTTTGGGAGGTCGAGGTGGGCATATTGCCTGAGGTCAGGAGTTCGAGACCAGCCTGACCAACAATGTGAAACCCCATCTCTACTAAAAATACAGAAAAATTAGCTGAGCATAGTGACACGTGCCTGTAATCCCAGCTACTCCTCGGGAGGCTGAGACAGGAGAATTGCATTGCTTGAACCCGGGAGGCGGAGGTTGCAGTGAGCTGAGATCGCGCCACTGCACTCCAGCCTGGGCGACAGAGCGAGACTCCGTCTCAAAAAAAAAAAAAGAATACATTGTCATTTTCATTGGTTTGGCTTTTGAATATTTGATATAACCATATTTTAAATAACTTTTATTACATTGTCTTACATTTACTTTTTTTCTTTAGAATGTAAGATCAAATTCAGCTTATCAGAATAAGTATTTTTCTCAATTTGTCATAATTTATACTTTCAGATCCACCAGTTAAACTTGAACCTGCCTTTGTATTTATTCTATTAAATAATCAATTTAAAAGTATTTTGTAAAATAAATTGTCACAGACTCAAAATGTGTTGCATTGATAATAATGCCTTTTCTGAAAAAGACTGAAAACTCTTTCCTTTTTTTTGGAAACAGGGTTTCTGTCGCCCAGGCTGGAGTGCAGTGGCATGATCACAGTTCACTGCAGCCTTGACCTCCAGGGCCCAGGTGATCTTCCCACCTCAGCCCCCCAAGTAGCTGGAGCCATAAGTACCCACCATCATGCCTTGCTAATTTTTGTATTTTTTGTAGAGACAGGGGTGCTTTTTTGTTTTTTGTTTTTTGTTTTTTGAGATGGAGTCTCACTCTGTTGCCCAGGCTGGAGTGCAGTGGTGCGATCTCAGCTCACTGCAACCTCCACCTCCCAGGTTCAAGCTATTCTCCTGCCTCAGCCTCCCGAGTAGCTAGGATTACATGCATCCACCACCACACCTGGCTAATTTTTTGTATTTTTTAGTAGAGATGAGGCTTCACCATGTTGGCCAGGCTGGTCTCGAACTCCTGACCTCAGGTGATCCACCTGCCTCGGCCTCCCAAAGTGCTGGGATTACAGGTGTGAGCCACCGTGCCCAGCCAAGACAGGGTTTTGCCATGTTGCCCATGGCTGGTCTTGAACTCCTGGGCTCAAGCCATCCACCTGCCTTGGCCTCCCAGAGTGTTGGGATTACAGGCATTAGTGGCTGCAATGCCCCAAAAGCTCTTATCTAAATTCATTAGAAAGTCTCAACAATTTTGCCAACAGCAGATACGATAACACTAAACTTTGCTTCAACTTTAGCTGCAACCCTGTAACATTAACCCTCCCATTACAATGATAATCCAATTGACCAGCATATACCAGGGGAAAAAAGACCAAATCCTAACTAGTTCATGTATTTTCCACGTCTCTATCCCCGCTCATTACAGTTGGGCAGAGGATATGAAGTTTTTGCTAAGCATCCTTATGATGAACTCTGGTGTTTTCTATTCCATTATACTCTAGTATATTATATTTCATTAAAAAAAAAAAAGCGGGTTGAGATCCACTAACTTGATTTCATGACACATTAACGGATTGTGACCTTGCAATTTGAAAACCACTACCCCATAGTGGGTTATATTTACAATATAAAAATTTCCCCCCTCTTTGTTAATGTGTACATTCATTTAACTCTTTTGAGTCTCTGTGTTTTTGTTTTTTTTGTTTTGTTTTTTTGAGACAGAGTCTCGCTGTCACCAGGCTGGAGTGCAGTGGCATGATCTCGGCTCACTGCAACCTCCGCCTCCCAGGTTCAAGCGATTCCCCTGCCTCAGCCTCCTGAATAGCTGGGACTCCAGGCGCACGCCACCACGCCTGGCTAATTTTTTTTTTTTTTTTTTTTTGTATTTTAGTAGAGACAGGGTTTCACCGTGTTGACCAGGATGGTCTTGATCTCCTGACCTCATGATCTGCCCGCCTCGGCCTCCCAAAGTGCTGGGATTACAGGCGTGAGCCACCATGCCCGGCTGTATCTTTATTTTTATTCTCCATGTTTGTGCTCTTTGATTTCCACTGCTCCTCATAGTGATCTGTACAGAGCAGGGACATTATGGCAATTATGAGTGTGTGTGAGCTTGTAGCCCGTGACATGATTTCCTGCTGCCTTCAAAGAGAAAAGTCAACCTGATGAGGCAAGACCTCAGTTCTCGTAGATTTCCTTGTAAGTCTTCCTCTTATACAACATCTCAGGAGCAAGTCTTAAGATCATTCTTATCTTTGGATCTCTAAAAATTATATCTTCTTTTTAGGCCAGGTGCTGTGGTTCACGCCTGTAATCCTAACACTTTGGGAGGCCCAGGCGGGCGGATCACCAGAGGTTGGGAGTTTGAAACCAGCCTGACCAATATGGAGAAACCCTGTCTCTACTAAAAATACAAAAAATTAGCTGGGTGTGGTGGTGCATGCCTGTAATCCCAGCTATTCGGGAGGCTGAGGCAGGCGAATCACTTGAACCTGGGTGGCAGAGGTTGCGGTGAGCCGAGATCACACCACTGTACTCTGGCCTGGGCAACAAGAGCGAAACTCCATCTCAAAAATAATAATACTAATAAAAAAATAAAATAAATAAATAAATAAATAAAAATTTAAACACCCAACAAAGAGATGTCTTTAGAAAGGGTGGATATTGTTCTGATCATTCTATTGCTACATAATAAGCCATCCCAAACTTGATGGCATAACAATAATTTTATTATGTTTATGGATTCTGTGGGTCAGTAATTTTGAGAGGACACAGGGTGGTTGGCTTGCCTCTGCTCCACAACGTCTGGGATCTCAGCAAGAGGAGACCCACATAGCTGGAAGGTGGGTCATCTGGGGGTTTCATCCCCCATATGTCTGGTGTGGGGCTGGGATAACTGAAGCTGCCTGTCAGCTAGTGTGCTTCCGTAGGGCCTCTCCAAACAACGTGTGATGACTGGGCTCCTAGAGGGAGTATCTGGAGAATAAGTAGTCCAAGATAACCAGGTGGAAGCGTCATCAGCTTTTTGACCTAGTCTCAGAGGTTACATCGCAGCACTTCTATCAGATTCTGTGACTAAAGAACTCATAATTCCTCCCCAGATTCAAAAGCATAGACTCTGCCTCTTAAGGCAATGCTTTAAAAACACCACAGGCATCTTTCTTTGATGGGGTTTTACATGTCTTCTCATAATCTGTGCTTGGCTTTCTTTCATTCAACAAAATATTGGCAGAGCTCTTACCTATGTGGCACACTGTGTCAAACACTGAAGATGCAGTGACAAACAAGAGAGAGATGATTCCTACCCTCATGGAACCGACTATCTTTTCTTTTTTTTTTTTTTTTTGAGACGGAGTCCTGCTCTTGTCGCCCAGGCTGGAGTGCAATGGCATGATCTCGGCTCACTGCAACCTCGGCCTCCCGGGTCCAAGCAATTCTCCTGCCTCAGCCTCCCAAGTAGCTGGGATTACAGGCGCATGCCATCATACCCGGCTAATTTTTGTATTTTTAGTAGAGATGGGGTTTCACCATGTTGGCCACGCTGGTCTTAAGCTCCTGACCTTGTGGTCTGCCCGCTTTGGCCTCCCAAAGTGCTGGGATTACAGGTGTGAGCCGCCGCACCCGGCCAAAACTGACTATCTTAAAAGGGAAATACAGTAAACAGATGATCACAAAAAGAATGCTGTTTTTTTCTTTTTTCTATTCAGCTATGTTTTCTTCCCTTATTTCTCTGATGATGGCTTCCTCATTGTCAGCCTTCTCTATTTTCTATAGTTTCCTTATTGTTTTCACTTCAATGTTTCTAATCTATGTTCTAAGTCTTTTAGTTTTTCTTACATTGTTTTGTGCCTTTTTGGTTTTGTTTTGAATCACTCTGTGCAAATGCCCTGTGATTTGTGTTTCTGACTTGATGTTTCTTCTCAATCACTTATTTGCTCAGTGACATCTATTCAAGTTTTTATTGCTTTTCTTGATGTCTTTGGCTCATTTGTTCACCTCCAACATATGATATGCCTACTATGTTTCAGGCACTGTGCTGAGTACATGGATACATAGCTCTGCACAGCCTCTGCCTCAGGCAGGAAACACTCTTTAGCAAAGGAGCACAGACTCTGAGGTCAGGCACATGGAGCCTGGAGTTTAGCTTCATCACTTACTAGTTGGATCCATACTTGATAGATTTCATAGGCCCTGTCCTCTTTTTCCTCCTGAGGATGGTAATACCTCACATAATTAGTACAGTGCCTGGAACTGTACTGATTGTAGAGGCTTAATACACATCTATTCCTTTAATTATGGAATTCAGTGGAAAGTTAATTAAATCAACATATTCAAAACAATGTGAAAGAGTTAATATAAAGTCGTGTGTATAAGATGTTTGGTGAACAGAGAGATGGTACCTACCTTAGCCTGGCATCTTGAAAAATTTCCTATAGAATAGCAATTCTCATCTTGGGATGAGTGGAGGGGGAAGGGATACAGAAGCTGCTGTGGGGAATCTTTAATCTGAAGGGGAGAAGATGAACAAAATTCAATATTATGAGACTTTTATATTTGGAGAAGTAAAAAAACTTTTCATAATCTATAATTAATAATTTATAAAAAGTAAATATAGGCTGGGCATGGTGGCTCACATCTGTAATCCCAGCACTTTGGGAGGCCGAGGCGGGCAGATCATTTGAGGTCAGGAGTTTGAGACCAGGCTGGCCAACATGGTGAAACCCCATCTCTACTAAAAATACAAAAAAAAAAAAACCCCAAAAAAACGGCTGGGCACAGTAGCTCATGCCTGTAATCCCAGCACTTTGGGAGGCTGAGGTCGGTGGATCACCTGAGGTCAGGAATTCAAGACCAGCCTGGCCAATGTGGTAAAACCCTGTCTCTACTAAAATAAAAAAATTAGCTGGGCATGGTGACACGCACCTGTAATCCCAGCTATTTAGGAGGCTGAGGCAGAAGAATTGCTTGCACCTGGAAGACAGAGGTTGGCGTGAGCTGAGATTGCATCACTGCACTCCAACCTGGGTGACAGAGTCCTCTGTCTCAAAAAAAAAAAAAAAAAACAAAAAAAACAAAAAACGTAAATATAAAATCATCTCAGATGGTGGAGATATTCAGAAGGTAAATTTTGTTTATCAGCAATTCTCAAAAGGAAATAGAGTTTCATGGGAAGGCTGGTATGAGATATTTGTATATATTGTTTAGCAGTATGGTTTTTAAAAGATTGAGAAACTTCACTATAATAGGTAATGACCAAGCTAAGCCTTGAATAACAAGTAGGAATTAGCCAGGTGGAAAAGAGAGGAAGATGGAATTCCAGGTAGCAATAACAGCCCTTACAAGGGCTCAGGGCTGTGACAGAGATGGGCTGTTCTGAGGACTTTAAGTAGTTCTATATGGCTGTGAGTGAGTGGTAGAAGATGAGCATGGAGAGGTTAGCAAGGGCCAAATCTCAAAGTATTTACATGCTCTACTAAGGGAATTATACTGAAAGAAATTGGGAACCATTGAAGAATTTTGAGGGAGGGAATGACAAATAGATTTGCTTTTTTCATAGTACCTACAAATTTCCTTTCATGGTCATAATTTCTTCTTTAATCTCTTGGAAAGCAGTAGGTGTGGGTTTATTGACCCTGGTTTGAGTCAGCTGGTATTGGTATTTCTGCCCTGGTAGATGCCCTCCTCCCCATGCTGACTTTCTCTTCCTCTTACAGATTTCAATACTTATTGATTATGTGATTGGACCTAAATAGCTATGCTGTTTTGAAGCTGATCTTACTGAATTGTTGTTACCTCTCAGATGTCATCAGTTTACTTTTTTTGGTGAGTTTATTTAGAAAGCGTTGAGTTTAACTGGGAGGTAGCAAGAGGAAGAGAAAAAAAAATCTTTGCAGTTCAAATAACTTACTTGATTCTGTACCTTGCCCTGCTTGACTCTGAGCAAGTCACAACCTCTCTGAGCTTCAGTTTCTTCACTAATAATATTCACTGCGTAACCCTGTTGTGGGAATTAGAGAAACTATTCTCTAAGTGCCTGAATCATGCAGGTGTTCAATAACGATAAACTCTGCAAGTGTCCTCAGTGCCCCACCCTATCCTTGCAGCACTCATTGTTCCCATACAATCAACAGCTTCTAACTGCAAGCACCTGTGACTCTCTGCCTGAGGGCTTTCATTAGTCACAGAGGTGTGATGGACCCTTGCTTGGGGCAGGCTGAAAATGCCAGGGAGGTAATGCCCCCAGAAGCAGCCCTTTCAACCAAGATGAATGGAGTTGGGAGATTAAAACTCCTTCTTTTTTGTCCTCTGAGAGACAAACCTGAAGCCTATTCCCCACATTCTCCCAGAGGTCCCATAGAGTTACCTTCAATGGTAACCTCATTGAAATACCCTATATTGGCTTCTTTCTCTTCCCAGCCTCACTCCCCGACTCTCCTACCAGTGATTACCTCCCAAATAAACAACTTGCCCTCAAATCCTTGTATCACAGGCCAGGTGCAGTGGCTCACGCCTGTAATCCCAGCACTTTGGGAGGTCGAGGTGAGTAGACCTCCTGAAGTCGGGAGTTCAAGACCAGCCTGGCTGAGATGGTGAAATCCTGTCTCTACTAAAAATATAAAAATTAGCTGGGCATGGTGGTGCATGCCTATAATCCCAGCTACTCGGGAGGCTGAGACAGAGAATTGCTTGAACCTGGGAGGCAGAGGTTGCAGTGAGCCAAGATTGCACCACTGCACTTCGGCCTGGGCAACAGATCAAGACTCTGTCTCAAAAAAAAAAAAAAAAAAAAATCCTTGTGTCACAATGTGCTTCTGGGGGAATGCAGCAGAAAACAGTAGCAATTATTCATTTATTCAACAGCTATTGAGTGTAGATGATGTGTCAGGTACCGCTTGCAACTACTGTTCCCTCCTCCTGGAAACTCCCACACCTACGATTCTCAGTTTCTTGAATTTCAAACAATTATATTATTAAAAATTAGAGGAAAAAGGTAAATTCTTTCCTGTAATCTCAACAGCTTAGCACAAAAGCTATTCTTATTTCTTCCTATTCCTACCTATTCTTCACCCATGTGTGCACACATTTCACTGGTGCAATTATAGGCATAATCTGGTATTCTGTGGTTTATTTTTCTACTCAGCTTCTTACCATGCTTATTTTTCTTAGCCTTCAAAATTAACATTTTAATGGCTGCATTATATCCTGTTGTCCTATTGTAGGACATTGCAATGTTTAATTTTATATGTCAGCTTGAGTAGGCCACAAGATGCCCAGAGATTTGGTCAAACATCATTCTGGGTGCTTCTGGATGCAATTAACATTTAAATCAGTAGACCAAGTAAAGCAGATTGCCCTCCCTAAGAGGGGTGGGCCTCATCCAATCAATTGGAGGCCTGAAGAGAACAAATAGCCTAACCCTCCCCTGAGTAAGACAGAATCTCTCCTGCCTGACTGCCTTCCAAGTGGAACACTGGCATATTCCTGCCTTCTGGCTCAAACCAAAATACTAGATCTTCCTGGGTCTTGAGTCTGCCAGCTTTCAAATTCAAACTACATCATCAGCTCTCCTGGGTCTCCAGCTTGCTAACACACTGCAGGTCTCAGAAATTGTCAGCCTCCATAATCATGTGACCCAATTCCTTTTATTAAATCTCTCTCTCTCTCCCTCTCTCTCTCTGTATATATACATCTATATATGTATATATAGAGAATATATATGTATATATGCATATGTATTCTGATTTCCTGTTTGTTTCTCTTAAGAACCCTATTATAGACAGGTAGGTTGTTTTTTTACAGTTTTTTCCAATTATGGCTAGAACTGCACTTAAAGTTTATTTTTATTTATTTATTTTTTCATGAGACAGGGTCTCCATCTATTGCCCAGGCTGGAATGCAGTGGGGCAGTGGGGCAATCATAGCATCATAGCTCACTACAACCTTGAACTCCTGGCCTCAAGTGATCCTCCCATCTCAGCCTCCTCAGTAGCTGGAACTACAGGTGAGCACCACTGCACCTGGCTAATTTTTTTTTTTTTTTTTTGAGACAGAGTCTTGCTCTGTCCCCCAGGCTGGGGTACAGTGGTGCGATCTCGGCTCACTGCAACCTCAGCCTCCCGGGTTTAAACGATTCTTCTGCCTCAGCTTCCTGAGTAGCTGGAACTACAGGCATGCACCACCATGCCTGGCTAGTTTTTGTATTTTTAGTACAGACAGGGTTTCACCATGTTGGCCAGGCTGGTCTCAAACTCCTGACCTTCTGATCTGCCCGCCTCAGCCTCCCAAAGTGCTGGAATTACAGGTGTGAGCCACTGTGCCCAGCTGCACATGGCTAATTTTTAAATATTTTATACAGATGGGGTCTCACTTTGTTGTCTATGCTGGTGCACATAACGTCTGTATTTATTTATTTATTTATTTATTTTTGAGGCACAGTCTCACTCTCTTGCCCACACTGGAGTGCAGTGGCACAATCTTGGCTCACCACAACCTCCGACTCCCAGGTTCAAGCGATTCTCCTACCTCAGCTTCCCGAGTAGCTGGGATTACAAGCATGCACCACTATGCCCAGCTAATTTTTTGTATTTTTAGTAGAGACAGGATTTCACCGTGTTGACCAGGCTGGTCTTGAACTCCTGACCTCAGGTGATCCACCCGCCTCGGCCTCCCAAAATGCTGAGATTATAGGCATGAGCCACTGCACCTGGCCTATTTATTTATTTTTTGAGATGGAGTCTCTCTCTGTTGCTTAGGCTGGAGTGCAGTGATCTCAGCTCACTGCAACCTCTACTTCCCAGGTTCAAGCGATTCTCTTGCCTCAGCCACCTGAGTAGCTGGGACTATAGGCATGTGCCACCATGTCTTGCTAATTTTTGTATTTTTAGTAGAGATGGTGTTTCACCATGTTGGCCAAGCTGTTCTCGAACCCCTGACCTCCAGTGATCCACCTGCCTCGGCCTCCCAACCTTCTGGGACTACAGGTGTGAACCACCGCACCTGGCCAAGTCTTTATGTCTATAACTTATTCTTTTTGTCTTTAATTTTCTTTATTTTATTTTATTTTATTTTATTGAGACGGAGTCTCACTCTGTCTCCCAGCCTGGAGGGCCATCGTGCAATCTTGGCTCATTGCAACCTCCACTTCCTGGGTTCAAGCAATTCTCCTGCCTCAGCCTCCCAGGTAGCTGGGATTACAGGCACCCATCACCACGCCCAGCTAATTTTTATATTTTTAGTAGAGATGGGGATTTTACCATGTTGGCCAGGCTAGCCTCGAACTCCTGACCTCAAGTGATCTGCCTGCCTTGGCCTCCCAAAGTGCTAGGATTACAGGCGTGAGCCACTGCGCCTGGCCAATTTTCTTTATTTTAAATGAGAAGTACTTGAATATTATATCAATTAAAAAGATGCTCCTGCCACAATGAAACCCACTGTTACACATTTCTTGTATGTCTTTCAAGCAGACTGTGCCCATATATCACACAAATGCCAGCATGGTCTCCACACTGTTCTATGCTTTTCCATTAAATGATACACCTTGGCATTCTTTTCTTTTTTTATTAAGGCTCTTTTCCCCTAGTTTTATTGAAGTATAATTTATAAATAAAAATTGCACATATTTAAGGTATATAATATGTGTTTTTTAAAAATATGAAACAGCATTTTATTTAAAATATTACTAGATTTTTTAAAGATGTAAATAATTGAAGTAAACTTAGTTTATATTACTTGTATAAATTTGTTTACATTTTATCCTCAATCTTGAAAAGATTTTAGCTAGGTAAGCAATTTCAAATTGACAGATACTTTAACTCAGAACTTTGCATTAGATTCTTATTTTTTATTTTAAATTAAGAAGGTACATGTGCTGGTTTGCTACAAGGGTATATTGCATCATGCTAAGGTTTGGGTTTCTATTGCCCCTGTCACCCAGATGGTGAACATAGTACCCAAAAGTACCCAAAAGGAAGTTTTTCAGCCATTATCTCCCTTCTTCCCTCCCTCCTTTTGGAGTCCCCAGTGCCTATTGTTTCCATCTTTATGTCTGTGTGTGCTTAAGGTTTAGCTCCCACTTATAAGCGAGAAAATGTGATATTTGGTTTTCTCTTTGTTAATTTGCTTAGGAAGATGGCCTCCACCTGCGTCCATGTTTTCATCCATTCCATTTTATGGCTGCATAGCATTCCGTGGTGTGTGTGTACCACACTTAAAAAAATCCAATCCACTAGGCCAGGCGCGGTGACTCAAGCCTGTAATCCCAGCACTTTGGGAGGCCGAGGCAGGTGGATCACCTGAGGTTAGGAGTTCGAGACCAGCCTGGCCAACATGGTGAAGCCCCATCCTTACTAAAAATACAAAAATTAGCAGGGCATGGTGGCATGTGTCTGTAATCCCAGCTACTCGGGAGGCTGAGGCAGAAGAATCGCTTGAACCCGGGAGGCAGAGGTTGCAGTGAGCCGGGATTGAGCCATTACATTCCAGACTGGGCAACAAGAGCAAGACTCCATCTCAAAAAATAAAATAAAATAAAAATAAATCCAATCCACTGTTGATGGGCACCTAGGTTGATTCCATGTCTCTGCTATAGTGAACGTGCTGCAATAAACATACAAGTGCATGTGTTTTTTTTCATAGGACGATTTATTTACTTATTTGTTGAGATGGAGTTTCGCTCTTTTTGGCTGGAGTGCAGTGGTGTGATCTCGGCTCACTGCAACCTCTGCCTCCTGGGTTCAAGGGATTCTCCTGCCTCAGCCTCCCGAGTAGCTGGGATTACATGCCACCATGCCCTGCTAATTTTTGTATTTTTAGTAAGGATGGGGCTTCACCATGTTGGCCAGGCTGGTCTCGAACTCCTGACCTCAGGTGATCTGCCCACCTTGGCCTCCCAAAGTGCTGGGATTACAGGCATGAGCCACCATGCCCAGCCTGGACGATTTATTTTCCTTTGTGTATATACCCAGTAATGGAATTGCTGGGTTAAATGGTAGTTCTATTTTAGTTCTTTGAAAATCTCCAAACTGTTTTCCGCAGTGGCTGAATTAATTTACATTCCCAACAACAATGTATAAGCTTTCCCTTTTCTCTGCAGCCTCACCAACATCTGTTGTTTTCTGACTTTTTAATAATAGCCCTTCTGACTGGTGCGAGATGGTATCTTGTTGTGATTTTGATTTGTGTTTCTCTGATTATTAGTGATTTTAAACATTTTTATTTTTTATTTTTATTTTTGAGAGAGAGAGTCTCGCTCTGCTGCCCATGCTGGAGTGCAGTGGCATGATCTTGGCTTGCTGCAACCTCTGCCTCTTGGGTTCAAGTGGTTCCCCTGCCTCAGCCTCCCGAGTAGCTGAGATTATAGGTATCTGCCACCACATCCGGTTAATTTTTGTATTTTAGTAGAGATGGGATTTCACCATATTGGTCAGGCTGGTCTCAAACTCCTAACCTCAAATGATCCTCCAGCCTTGGCCTCCCAAAGTTCTGGGATTACAGGCGTAAGCCACCATGCCCAGCCTGAACATTTTTAAATATGTTTGTTGTCCACTTGTATGTCTTCTTTTTGTTGTAGTTGTTGTTGCTCAGGTGATTCTCTCATCTCAGCCTACCTAGTAGCTGGGATTACAGGGGTGCACCACAACCACCAGCTAATTATTTGTATTTTTACAGGGTTTTGCCATGTTGCCCAGGCTGGTCTCCAACTCCTGAGCTCAAGCAATCCTTCTGCCATGGTCTCTCAGAGTGCCAAAATTACCAGTGTGGGCCACCATGCCCAGGCTGTATGCCTTCTTTTGAGTGTCTGTTCATGTCCTTTGCCCACTTTTTAATTTATTTTTTATTTTTTGAGACAAAGTGTCGATCTGTCACCCAAGCTGGAGGGCAGTGGCATGATCTCGGCTCACTGCAACCTCCACTTCCTGGGTTCAAATGATTCTCCTGTCCCAGCCTCCAAAGTAGCTGGGATTACAGGCGCCCATCATCACACCTGGCTATTTTTTGTATTTTTAGTGGGGATGGGGTTTCACCATGTTGGTCAGGCTGGTCTTGAACTCCTGACCTCAAGTGATCTGCCCACCTCGGCCTCCCAAAGTGCTGGGATTACAGGCATGAGCCACCACACCCGGCCATTTGCCCACTTTTTAATGAGGTTTTTTTTTTTTGCTTGTTAATTTGTTTAAGTTCCTTATAGATTCTGCATATCAGACTTTTGTTGAATGCATAGTTAGCAAATATTTCCTCCCATTTTTTAGGTTGTCTGTTTACTCTGTTGATGGGTTTTTTGCTGTGCAGAATCTCGTTAGTTTAATTAGATCCCACTTGTCAATTTTTATTTTTATTGCAATTGCTTTTGAGGACTTAGCCTTAAATTATTTGCTTAGGCCAATGTCCAAAAGGGTATTTTCTAGGTTTTCTTCTAGGATTTTTATAGTTTGAGGTCTCACCTTTAAATCTTTAACCCATCTTGAATTAATTTTTTTACATGGTGAGAGGAAAAAGTCTAATTTTACTCTTCTGCATATGCTCAGCCAGTTTTCTCAGCACTATTTATTGAATAAGGAGTCCTTTCTCCATTGCTTATTTTTGTTGACTTTGTCCAAGATCAGTTTGTTGTAGGTGTGTATTTTTATTTTTATTTTTTTTGATGGAGTTTTGCTCCATCACTCAGGCTGGAGTACAGCGGCGTGATCTTGGCTCACTGCAACCTCCACCTCTCAGGTTAAAATGATTCTCCTGCCTCAGCCTCTTGAGTAGCTGGGATTACAGGCATCCACCACCACCATGCCTGGCTAATTTTTGAATTTTTAGTAGAGATGGGGTTTTAGCATGTTGGCCAGGCTGGTCTTGAACTCCTGACCTCAGGTGATCCACCCACCTTGGCCTCCCAAAGCGCTGGGATTACAGGCGTGAGCCACCTTGCCCTGCCCCCTTAGCCACTTTTATGACAGGTTTTCCTCACTTCCTTCAGCTTCCCTCACTACTATATTTTGTGGCAACTTTCAACATTCCAGTACAGGTATTCTTCCCGAGGCAGACTAATCAATATCTTCCTTCTCTACTCATTCACTTAGTCACTTTTTAGCCACTTGACAAATGTTTACTGAGTATTTACTATGTGCTGAGCTCTATGCCAAGCCACAGCATAGAATGCTGAGCAAAATAGGCCATATCCGTGCCTTCCTAAAGCTCAGTCTAGGGAAACAGAGGCATTGAACCAGAAATTTCAGAGTGGTCAGATGAGTGAAGTAAAGGAGGATGTTTGGGGTGCAACAGACCACACAGGAGGAAGAAGCTGGCCCACGAAGGCTTCCTGAAGGAAGTGTCACCTAAGCTAAGACCTGGAGAATGAGGAAGGAATTAGACAGGTGAAAGCACTCTGGCATGAGATGACAGGAGATAGTGGAGAGAAGAGGAGAAAGCTTAATATGAAGAAAGCTTAGTGGACTAGAGAGATGAGGCTGACAAAGTTGGCAAAGTCAGGCCACGGAGGCCTCATGGATTTTTGTCCTGGAGCCAAAGGAAAACCACTGCTTTCTGTTAATTACTTCAGTTTGGTGTTTTTTTCCATCCTTTTCTATCTTTTGGATTATCTGAATATTTTATCTATTGACTTTTTCACTATATTCCCTGCATCATTTAGTGCTTGTTCTAGGGATCACAGTATGCGTGTTTAACTTTTCACAGCCTAATTTAGAACTTATATTGTATCATTTTATTTATTATTATTATTTTGAGACAGAGTCTTGCTCTGTTACCCAGGCTGGAGTGCAGTGGCGTGATCTCAGCTCACTGCAATCTCCGCCTCCCAGGTGAAGTGGTTCTCTTGCCTCCACATCCTGAGTAGCTGGGACTACAGGAGCACACCATCACACCCGGCTGATTTTTGTATTTTTAGTAGAGATGGGGTTTCACCATGTTGGCCAGGCTGGTCTCAAATTCCTGACCTCAGGTAATCTGCCCGCCTAGGCCTCCCAAAGTGCCGGGATTACAGTCATGAGCTACCGCACCTGGCCATATATTGTATCATTTTATACAAAAGGTAGAGTTGAGCATGGTGGGACACACCTGTAATCCCAGCTCATCGACAGGCTGAGCAGGAGGATGGCTTGAGGCCAGGAGTTCAAGGCTGAAGTGAGCTATCATCACACTACTGCATTTCAGCTTGGGCAACAGAGCAAGGTGCCAATAAATAAATAAATGGCAGAATCTTGAAACCTCATTAGTCTGCCCATCCCCACCATTCCTTTATGCAACACTTGTCATATATATTACTTCCATATACATTAGAAATCCTACAAGGAACTCTTACAATTTTTGGTTTAAACAGTCCTTTTTAAATAAATTAATAGGAAAAAGTATTTTATATTTACCCACATATTTGCCATTTTTTATGCTCTCCATTTCTTCCTGAAAATTATTTTCATTTTAGTATCAATTGCCTTCAGCCTGCAGAATTCCCTTTAGCATTTTTATTAAGAGAGACTCAGGCTGGGTGTTGTGGCTCATGCCTGTAATCCCAGCACTTTGGGAGGCTAAGGTGGGTGTGTCACTTGAGGCCAGGAGTTCGAGACCAGCCTGGCCAACATGGTGAAACCCTGTCTCTACTAAAAAAATACAAAAAGTTAGCCAGGTGTGGTGGTGGGCGCCATAATTCCAGCTACTCAGGAGGCTGAGCCAGGAGACTCACTTGAACCTGGGAGGTGGAGGTTGCAGTGAGCTGAGATTGCACCACTGAACTCCAGCCTGGACCACAGAATGACACCTGTTTCAAAAAAAAAAAAAAAAAGACAGGTTCTCACTCTGCCACCCAGGCTGGACTGCAGTGGCATGATCATGGCTCACTGCAGCCTCAACTTCCTGGGCTGGAGTGATTCTCCTACCTCAGCTTCCTAAGTAACTGGGACTACAGGAGGAGCATGCCACCACACCTGTCTAATTTTTTGTATTTTTTTGTAGAGATGAGGTTTCACCATGTTGCCCAGGCTGGTCTCGAACTCCTGGGTTCAAGCAATCCACCTGCTTCAGTCTCCCAAAGTGTTGAGATTACAGGGATGAGCCCCTTTAGTGTTTCTTCTTTTTTTTTTTTTTTGAGGCAGAGTCTCGCTGTGTCACCCAGGCTAGAGTGCAGTGGTGCGATCGTGGCTCACTGCAACCTCCACCTCCCGGGTTCAAGTGATTCAGCCTCCTGAAGGTAGGGTTGAGCATGGTGGGACACACCTGTCCCAGGTGCTGAGTAGCTGGGATTACAGGCATGAGCCACCACACCCGGGTAATTTTTGTATTTTGAGTAGCGACAGGGTTTCACCATGTTGGTCAGGCTGGTCTCGAACTTCTGATTTCGTGATCTGCCCGCCTCGGCCTCCCAAAGTGTAGTGTTTCTTATAGTGTAGTCTTGTTAATAAAAAAATTACCTTAGCTTTTTTTTTTAAATCTGAAAAGGTAATTCTTTCACTTTTATTGTTGAAATATATTTTTTGCTGAATATATAATTCTGGGTTGATGATTTATTTTTCAGAATTTAAAACATATTGTTTTACTGTCTCCATAAAATTTCTACTAAAAGTAATTAGTCACTTAAATCATTGCTCCCCTGTATGTAATGTTTTCATGATTTTCCCTTTATCTTTTTTCAGAATTTTGACTATGTTGCTTCTAAGCATAATTTTCTTTAGAGTTTCTGGCTTGGATTTCACTGACTTTAATCTGTAAATTTATAATTTTCACTAAATAAAAAAAAATTTGGCTGTTTTATAAAATTTTCTCTTTGCTTCATTCTGTCTTTCCTTTGATAATAGATATATTGGACATTTTATATTGTCCCACAAGTCTCTGGAGCTCTGTTTATTTTTTCAATATTTTTTCATTTGTTCTTCAGATTGGATTTTTTCAAGCTTCCTGGGTTGTTCCTCTGTCATCTATATTCTCCTGTTAAAATCATCCAGTGAGATTTTAATTTCAGAAATTGTATATTTCAGTTCTAGAATTTCTATTTGGTTCTTTGATATGGTCCCTATTTACCCCCTAAGGTTCCCTATCTTTTCATTTATTGTGAGCGTATTTTCCTTTACTTCTTTGAACATAGTTATAATAACTGTTAAATCCCTATGTACTAATTTTAAGTTTTGAGTGTTCTCACCATTGGTCTCTGTTGATGTCATATTTTCCTGAGTCTTCAGACTGTATCCTAGACCTTGTCAATGCTATCTTGTAGAGATTCTGAATTATTTTATATTCTCTAAAGAACATGGGTAATTTAAAAACACAGAACTAATTTGAGTTGAACTTAAACTGTAAACTCCATATCTTTGATGGCAGCTCAAATTCTTTTGTTCTTAGCTCACATCTATCTCATGCCTATGTGGTTCAGGGGTCGAACAGAAATTTGGACAGACTTTATATACAGAATTTATTACCCTTTTGATATGAGTCTTTTCTTTCTGGGATTCTACCTTCCCCTCACCAGCACCAGAGGATTCCCTGAATTTTGTCTGGTGGTGTTTTAGCAAGTGTTCTGTCTGTTGTAGTCACTACATGCAGTGCTGACTATGGTCTGACTTCAGGAAAAAAGCTCTATAAATGGATAATTTACCCTGTGATGTTCCTTTTTTTCTCCCTGAGTGTTGACTCCTCTCCAGAATCTGCCTGCTTTTGTTTACTCTAAAATGCCTTCAAGTTTTGTGTTGTATTTTGTCTGGAGTTTATAGTAATCTGTGCAAGAACTGTGTCTGCTAGGAGCCACTTAGCCATACATTCTATAGTTTATTCTTGTTTTGAATCATATGCTTGGAATAAATACCCAGGGTTTGGATTTATTTTAAAATGTATAAAATTTTATGTCTCATGGTATGCTTGCTCATAGCTATTTCTTATTAAATATTAATATTTAGAGAATGTCCTTTAAGTCTCTTTCTCTCTCTTTCTTTCCTTTTCTTTTTTTTTTTTTTTAATTTGAGACAGAGTCTCACTCTGTCACCCAGGCTGGAGTGCAGTGGCACAATCTTGGCTCACTGCAACCTCTGCCTCCCAGGTTCAAGTGATTCTTTTACCTCAGCCTCCTGAGTAGCTGGGACTATAGGTGCATGCCACCATGACTGCCTAATTTTTTTTTTTTTTGAGATGGAATCTTGCTCTGTCGCCCAGGCTGGAGTGCAGTGGCACAATCTCGGCTCACTGCAAGCTCCACCTCCCAGGTTCACACCATTCTCCTGCCTCAGCCTCCCAAGTAGCTGGGACTACAGGCGCCTGCCACCACGCCTGGCTAATTTTTTGTATTTTTAGTAGAGATGGGGTTTCACTGTGTTAGCCAGGATGGTCTCTATCTCCTGACCTCGTGATCCACCCGCCTCGGCCTCCCAAAGTGCTGGGATTACAGGTGTGAGCCACTACGCCTGGCCCTTGTATTTTTTGTAGAGATGAGATTTCACCATGTTGGCCAGGCTGGTCTCAAACTCCTGACCTCAAGTGATCTGCCAGGCTTGGCCTCCCAAAGTTCTGGGATTACATGCATGAGCCACCATTCCCAGCCTATTTATTTCTTGTTTCATTGTTTTTTGTTTTGTTTTTTGAGATGGAGTTTCACTCTTGTTGCCCAGGCTGGAGTGCAATGGTGCAATCTTGGCTCATTCCAAAGTCTGCCTCCCGGGTTCAAGCACTTCTCCTACCTCAGCCTTCCAAGTAGCTGGGATTATAGGCATGCGCCATCACGCCCAGCTAATTTTGTATTTTTAGTAGAGATGGGGTTTCTCCATGTTGGTCAGGCTGGTCTCGAACTCCCGACCTCAGGTGATCTGCCCATCTTGGCCTCCCAAAGTGCTGGGATTACAGGTGTGAGCTACCACACCTAGCTTTTTTTTTTTTTTTTTTTTTTTTTTTTGAGACAGAGTCTTACTCTGTTGCCCAGGCTGGAGTGCAGTGGCACAATCTTGGCTCACTGCAAACTCCGCCTCCCAGGTTCAAGTGATTCTCCTGCCTCAGCCTCCCAAGTAACTGAGATTACCGGTGCCCACTACTATGCCCAGCTAATTTTTGTATTTTTAGTAGAGACAGGGTTTCACCATGTTGGCCAGGCTGGTCTCAAACTCCTGACCTCAAGTGAGCCACCTGCCTTGGCCTCCCAAAGTGTTGGGATTACAGGTGTGAGCTTCTGCGCCTGGCCTGTTTCATTGTTTTGATCAAAATGTTTCATGTATTTTATTCTCTTTGATTTTTCTCTCCAATTAACTTATTTTCTGATATTTTTGTTTAGCATGTTTGCTTTGGGTGTAGATTCTTTTTTTTTTTTTTTTTTTTTGAGATGGCGTCTCACTCTGTTGCCCAGGCTGGAGTGCAGTGGCACGATCTCGGCTCATTGCAAGCTGCGCCTCCCAGGTTCACCCCATTCTCCTGCCTCAACCTCCCAAGTAGCTGGGACTGCAGGTGCCCGCCACCATGCCTGGCTAATTTCTTTTTGTATTTTTAGTAGAGACAGGGTTTCTCCATGTTAGCCAGGATGGTCTCAATCTCCTGACCTCGTGATCCGCCCGCCTTGGCCTCCCAAAGTGCTGGGACTACAGGTGTGAGCCACTGCACCTGGCCTAGATTCATATTTTAAAAAAAAAAAAAAACAGAAAAAAAGGTGAAGGGCTGGGTGCAGTGGTAGCTCATGCCTTGTAATCTTACCACTTTGGGAGGCCAAGGTGGGTGGATTGCCTGAGCTCAGGAGTTTGAGACCAGCCTGGGCAACATGGTGAAACCCCATCTTTACTAAAATACAAAAAATTAGCTGGGTGTTGTGGTGCATGCCTGTAGTTCCAGCTACTTGGGAGGCTGAGGCATGAGAATTGCTTAAATCTGGGAGGCGGAGGTTGCAGTGAGCTGAGATCATGCCACTGCATTCCAGCCTGGGCAACACAGTGAGACTCTGTCTCCAATAAAAACAAAAAACAAAACAAAACAAAAATACAGGCTGGGCACTGTGGCTCATGCCTGTAAACCCAGAGCTTTGGAAGGCCGAGGTGGGTGGATCGCTTGAGGCCAGGAGTTCAAGATCAGCCTAGCCAAAATGGTGAAACCCCCTCTCTACTAAAATTACAAAAATTAGCCGGGTGTGGTAGCATGCGCCTGTGGTCCCAGCTACTTGGGAGGCTGAGGCAGGAGAATCGCTTGAATCTGGGAGATGGAGGTTGCAGGGAGCTGAGATTGCGCCACTGCACTGCAGCCTGGGCAGTAGAGTGAGACTCTGTCTCAAAAAAAAAAAAAAAAAGGGAAAAAGAAAAAGAAAAAAAAGGTGGAGGCTAGAACATGGGAGAAAAATGTTTCTATCTGATTTCCCATCCTAAATAAGCAAATGCCCTAGGACAGTGGACCATAGAAGAGAATGCTTTGTAGACATTAAAATGAAACTGTAGGCCGGGCACAGTGGCTCACACCTGTAATCCCAGAACTTTGGGAGCCCGAGGCAGGTGGATCACAAGGTCAGGAGTTCGAGACCAACCTGGCTAACATGGTGAAACCCCATCTCTACTAAAAATACAAAACTTAGCCGGGCATGGTGGCAGGCACCTGTAATCCCAGCTACTCAGGAGGCTGAGGCAGAGAACTGCTTGAATCCAGGAAGTGGAGGTTGCAGTGAGCAGAGATTGCACTACTGCACTCCAGCCTGGGTGATAGAGCAAGACTCTGTCTCAAAAAAAAGAGAAAAGGAATTGTAGAACAATATTTAATAATTTGAAAAATAGTTCAGGTATACTGCAAAATATAGTTGATTAAATGAGACATAATCTCATTTTTGCAAAAAAACAAAAAGGTGGGGAGAGTAAAATGTAGAACCAGTGCTTAGACTCCAGGAGTGCAGTTCACAGACTGAGTCATCACTGTCCAGAGCTCCCACAGGATGCCCACAGTGGGTCTCGCGGCCTTCTAGCTCCAACCTCAAAGCTTGTCGAGTTTAGAATTTTCCACTCTTTACATTCATACCCTTGCTATGGCCTCATGATGGGCAGAATGTATTTCCATGCCCTTAAAAGAAAATGACTCTCTTTTGAGCTCTAGAGGCCAGGCTATTTGTTATTTCCTCATTGTTCATACTCTACCCTAGGCCTGGCTCACATAAACTGTATTTCCCAACCCTAGCCTCTAGAGATTTGGGGTTTGTGTTCCTTTTTCCCCACTGAATATCATGTATTCCTTATGTAAATATTTCCCTCCTCACTGGAGACTCGTATCACTATGCAATGAAGCAATTTGTATTAAATAAAATGTCTTGTTATATCCTTTTCCTAGATGTTGATTACCCATAGACACTAGATCATTTGCATAACCAAATTTGGACCTGTATTGATAGACCAAGAGATTAATTTCTATGACTTAATGCAAACATCTTTATGCTTTATTATGTCAACCATAATAATTCTACATAAAATAAGGTAATCCATAACACAATAACTTAAAACCATAATCACTTATTTTTCATTGTGTGTTTTCAGGTTGGCTGATATTTAAGATTTCAGTTGCAGGTTGGGTCCATGTTTGTCCCCACATATTTCTCATCTCCCTTGTACCACAGATTACCTGAAGCATGTTATTTTCATGGCAAAAGGCAGGAATGCAAAAGAAAAGGCCCAACTGTGCTAGCCCATTTTAAGTCTTCCCTTTCATTATATTCACCCTCAATCTATTGGCCAATGCAAGTCACATGGCCAAGCCCCAAATCAAGGTGCACAGACTATATCCTGTCCATCATGAGGCCATAGCAAGGGCCTGAATATAAAATAATTACACAGGGCATGGAAGAATTGGGATAAATAATTCAATCTACCACATTCAGAATGCCATATTTGTATTTGTATTTTTTTTTTTCCCCACACAGGGTCTCTCTCTGTCGCCCAGATTGAAGTGGAGATCATCACTGCAGCCTCAACCTCCAGGGCTCAAGCGATTCTTCCATCTCAGCGCTCTGGGTAGCTGGGACTACAGGTTCATGCCATCATGCCTAGCTAATTTTTTGTTTTGTTTTGTTTTTGTTTTTGAGATGGAGTCTAGCTCTGTCGCCCAGTGTCTGGAGTGCACTGGTGCAATCTCGGCTCACTGCAACCTCCGCCTCCCAGGTTCAAGCGATTCTCCTACCTCAGCCTCCCAAGTAGCTGGGATTACACGCGCCCGCCACCAAGCCCAGCTAATTTTTGTATTTTTAGTAGAGACGGGGTTGCACTGTGTTGGCCAGGCTGGTCTCGAACTCCTAACCTCGTGATCCGCCCACCTAGGCCTCCCAGAGTGCTGGGATTACAAGTGTGAGCCACTACACCTGGCCATGCCCAACTAATTTTAAATTTTTTTGTAGAGATGGGGTTTCACTATGTTGCCCAGGCTGGTTTTGAATTCCTAGGCTCAAGTGATCATCCTGCCTTGGCCTCCTGAAGTGCTGGGATAATAGGCATAAGCCACCACGCCCAGCCTGTATTTATTTTATGTATATATTTAAAATTTAAGTAACATTTCAGCAGCTGTTAGAGAGCAGACTTAATAGTGAAGCAGACTTGGGTTTGAATCCTCCCTCCAGCACTTTGCAGGCTACGAGAACTTGGGGCAATTACCTCACCTCTCTGAATCAGGGCTTCTCATGGTTCCCCATTAATCATCCACAATTCTATTACTCACATATAAACTCTATAAATATTTTGGCATGTTTATTTTTTCTAAGCATATATTAATTTCCCCCATAAACTTTGAATAATACAATTTATTAAAAATTCTGACATCATGAGCTATGATCGTGCCACTGCACTCCAGCCTGGGCAACAAAGTGAGACCCTGTCTTAAAAAAAAAAAAAATCTTACTTCCACATAGCATTTCCCCAAATAGTAAAAATTTCTTGAAAGAACAGTTCTTTTCTACTCCCCTCCCCAATTCTTATTAGAATCCAGGATCTGGGCCGGGAGCAGGGAGGTCAAGAGATTGAGACCATCCTGGCCAACATGGTGAAACCCCCTCTCTACTAAAAAAAAAAAAATACAAAAATTAGCTGGGTATGGTGGACGCCTGTAGTCCCAGCTACTCAGGCGGCTGAGGCAGAAGCATCGCTTGAACCCGGGAAGTGGAGGTTGCAGTGAGCCGAGATCGCGCCACTGCACTCCAGCCTGGCGACAGAGCAGGACTCTATCTGAAAAAAGAGAATCCAGCACCTGGTGTATGGGTAGGGGGTGAGGTGGTAGTCTCAGGCTGGGTTCATGTCAGAATCATATGGAAACCTTAGTAAAAAATGTAAAATTTGGCCGGGCGCGGTGGCTCACGCACTTCGGAAGGCCGAGGTGGGTGGATCACGAGGTCAGGAGATCGAGACCATCCTGGCTAACACAGTGAAACCCCGTCTCTACTAAAAATACAAAAAAATTAGCCGGCCGTGGTGGCGGGCGCCTGTAGTCCCAGCTACTCCAGAGGCTGAGGCAGGAGAATGGTGTGAACCCGGGAGGCGGAGCTTGCAGTGAGCGGAGATCCCGCCACTGCACTCCAGCCTGAGCGCCAGAGCAAGACTCCGTCTCAAAAAAAAAAAAAAAAAAAAAAAAAAAAAAAAAAAAAGTTAAATTTGAAGGCCCCCAGACTTGCAAAGACAGAACCTCTGGGGCTGGGCCTTTGAAATAAGCCCCTTCACTCTCTGTGCCCACTTCAGGATGGACTGATTTTCACAGTCAGTGGAGAGGGTTAAAGAGACCTAAGCCACTCCTGCTTTCCATCATGGAAGTCACGGACACTCAGAGGGGTTATCCAAACATTTTTAACTGACTACAAGGTTCAAGGAAAAGTGTAGTTTTTAATTGCTGCATAATTTTTATCATGTGGATGTAACCGTTTATTTTCCTTTTGCTGGACACTTAGGCTGTTTCCAATTTGTCACTATCACAAATAAATAATGTTACAATAAACATATTGTAAATAAATCTTGAACCACGTTTTTTATTATTTCCAGTGGAAAAATTCCGAGAACTGTGATCACTGGGCTGAAGGGTATAAACACTTTTACGGCTCCCCACAAAATTGCTTGACAGAAAGGTTATACCAATTATTCTTCCACTGGCATAATCTTCAGGTGTTTTTTTTTTTTTTTTTGAGATGGAGTCTCGCTCTGTCACCCAGGCTGGAGTGCAGTGCTGCAATCTTGGCTCACTGCAAGCTCCACCTCCCAGGTTCAAGTGAGTCTCCTGGCTCAGCCTCCCGAGTAGCTGGAATTATGGCGCCCACCACCACACCTGGCTAATTTTTTGTATTTTTTTGGTAGAGATGGGGTTTCACCATGTTGGCCAGGCTGGCTTCAAACTCCTGACCTCAAGTGATCCTCCTGCCTCGGCCTCCCAAAGTGCTGGGATTATAGGCATGAGCCACCACGTCCAGCCCTAGGTGGTGTTGTTAATGCTTTTATTTGGAACTCCAAAGTGATTATTTTCACTTAGGGTGAGAAAAGTGAAACTCTCATAGAACTGAATGGCGAATATGTAAAGATAAATTTATTTTAAAAATTGAAGTTGAAAGAAGCAATACAACTTTTCAATATGAAAGATGATCTAACTCATTAAATATGCTAAAAATTGATGTCATATTCAATAATGCTTACAGAAAGTAAACTACAAATGGTTCCTAAAGGAGCCCTTCAAGTAACCATGAGAGTTCCAAGTAAAGAAAAATCTGAATGACGAATGAAAAAGAGGAGTAGGAAATAAGCCAGAATCTGTCAATTCACTTCTAACAAGAGGAAAAAACCCAGAATCTCTATTGATTTACTTCTAATAAAAAGAGGAGGCTGGGCACAGTGGCTCACGCCTGTAATCCCAGCACTGTGGGAGGCCGAGGCAGGTGGATGATGAGGTCAGGAGATCAAGGTGGTGAAACCCCATCTCTACTAAAAATTAGCCGGGTATGATGGCGGGCGCCTGTAATCCCAGCTACCCAGGAGGCTGAGGCAGGAGAATGACTGGAACCCAGGAGGCAGAGATTGCCTTGAATCGAGATTGCGCCATTGCACTCCAACCTGGTGACGGAGCGAGACTACCCCGCAAACCCCGCAAAAAAGAGGAAAAATGGCAGACATGGTAGCTCATGCTGTAATCCCAACACTTTGGCCAGGAGTTCGAGACCAGAGTGGCCAACATAGTGAAACCTTGTCTCTACTAAAAATACAAAAATTATCTGGGTGTGGTGGCGGGTGCCTGTATTCCCGGCTACTTGGGAGGCTGAGGCATGAGAATCACTTGAACCTGGGAAGCAGAGGTTGCAGTGAACAGAGATTGCACCACTGCACTCCAGCCAGAGCAACAGAGCGAGACCCTGTCTCAAAAAAGAAAAGAAGAAACAAAAATGACAAAATGTGCTAAAACTAGAAAATGATTTACGAACAATACAAAGGGGTTTCAGAAACCCATTGGGGGCAAAACAATATGAAAGGAAAATGCTTTATGTTTAAACCAAAATAGTGGAGCTAGAGGTGATTCTAGCAGACTCTGAAGTCACCCCTTAAATTGTCACTAATGTGAAAAGGACAAAAACCCGGAAAAGGAAGCTAGCAGAGGGGCTCAGAGAGCAGGCAGCCTGCAGACCCTCCATCATTGGGGCAATCCAAATGGCAGCCGGGCTCCCAGGGACCCTTCATGTCTGATTGGAAATCCTACCAAACCCTCTGCTGATTCAGGAGAGCCTGCATTGCGGAGGGCCTCTCTGAGCCCTGGCTCCAGCTTTTCTGAGGCTGTGTCCGTTTTGCAGTGTGTCCATATGGTTCCTTACTCCTCTTTCAATAGACCCCCATTGAAACAGAACGTTAGTGTATTCAAGTTCACTAAGATGTAGGGGTCACGGGGAAGGGTCACATTGCCCATTACACCACAAACCATGTAAAATTGCATTTTAGGCTTTCTTGTTCTCAAGAGTCCTTTTGATCATTCCGTACTGGAGGTTTCTCACTGATCTTTATTTCATGCGGGGCCCTTAGCCCAACAATTTTCTAGCCCTCCCTTCCCCTCTCCTCACTCCTCCACCCTATAGGGAACACCTTCCCCCACCTCTGACCCTAAGAAAAATTAATTTCCTGCTTCTACAAGTGCAGGCTTTCGGCCTTTTTTTGGTTCCTGAGCCCCAGCCAGTTCTTATGCCCTCGGGGTTTATCATGGTATTTCCTGAAACAAAGACAGCTACTTTCCCAAGAAGAATTCTGATAATAGATCTTACCACTAAAAGACACCCCCAAAAGATGATCAGACCCAGCACTTTGCCTTCAGCAAGTGATTTCGGCACAGAGATTAAACAAGTTACCCCAAGGCCATAGGGTAAAGAAGTGAGTGGCCGGGCTCCGTGTCTCTCGCCTGTAATCCCAACACTTTGGGAGGCTGAGGTGGGTGGATCACAAGGTCAGGAGATCGAGACCATCCTGGCTAACATGGTGAAACCCCATCTCTACTAAAAATACAAAAAATTAGCTCGGCGTGGTGGTGGGCGCCTGTAGTCCCAGCTACTCGTGAGGCTGAGGCAGGAGAATGGCGTGAACCCGGGAGGCGGAGCTTGCAGTGAGCCGAGATCGCGCCACTGCACTCCAGCCTGGGTGACAGAGCAAGACTCCACCTCAAAAAAAAAAAAAAAGAAGCAGTGAGGACCAGAATCCAGGTTTTCTATTTCTAAGGCTGTGCCATTCTTTTGTTTCTGATATGAGTCAATAACTTACCTCAGACAGCCTGCTTTAGTCTGTTATCAAAAGCAGAATCTTTGTCACCATTCTTTGTTCCTTTTGTTTTTGGCAATAGCTTTTAGGAGTAACTGAGTTGGACTATCACAATTCCTTACTGCTGGATTTTTTAAAGATCAGAGAAGTGCTGAATTGAATAGCATCATAGACCTTGTAGATTACCCATCCCTACGTCTCCTCCTTCTCTCAGAAAAGACAGACATAATAAAAAGTCTAAACAGTTGGGAATAATGCTAATTTTAAAATTGAATCATTTCCCACTAACTTCCATTATTAATTTGATGATGCCTTATCACAGAAAAAAGGCTTCACCTATAGGATAAATACTATTTAAGAAATCAACAAGATTTTTTCCCCATTATTTAAATAGGCAATTTTAAATAAACACACATTCAGCTGTTACAAGCAGTGTGCGTGTGTGTGTGTGTGTGTGTGTGTGTGTGTCTGAGACGGAGTTTTGCTCTTGTTGCCCAGGCTGGAGTGCAATGGCACAATTTTGGCTCACTGCAACCTCTGCCTCCTGGGTTCAAGTGATTCTCCTATCTCAGCCTCCCAAGTAGCTGGGACTACAGGCATTCACCACCACACCCGGCTAATTTTTGTTATTTTTAGTAGAGACGGGGTTTCACCATATTGGCCAGGCTGGTCTCGAACTACTGATCTCAGGTGATCTGCCCACCTCAGCCTTAGTGCTAGGATTACAGGCGTGAGCCATCATGCCCAGCCTACATTTAGTCTTTTAGTCTAGCTTGAGCTCAGGACAGTCTCTCTTGGAGTGCGCTACAGGAGTACCAAGTGGTTTCTTTCCTTGACCTCGTGAGGGCTCCTAATAGCTCTTGTTCTTTTTGAAATAGCACCAACACTCCCCTTACCCTCCCCCCCCACACACACTGCTTGTAACAGCTGAATGTGTGTTATTTAAAATTGCCTATTTGAATAATGGAAAACTTCTGACAAAAACAACAATTTTACTTTTGGTGTGGTACTTATTTGGTTGTTCTTTTGGCAAGAATTAGCTAATCAGATCAGCTGCTTCTGAGATCACTTCTGGTGTGAGTGCTAAAGATGTCTTTCATATAAAGGAATGAGATTTTTATAAATTTTTATCTAGGAGAGCATATATTTAATTTGTCTAAAAATGAAACAAATTACAGATAAATTTTAAAAAACCACACCAGATGTACCTGGGATAGATACATGGATAACTCCTATTAAAACTAACATTTAGTCTCTCCATTCTAATAATGCCAACTATTAGAAAGTCTCAAAATCCAATAACTAGATGTAATATTGGTCTTAAAAAATTACTGAGGCAGTGCCATATTGTTAAATATGTCGACAATGATAGCAATTTCATAAAACACATACCTTCCCTGAGGATTGTTCAGTTGAATACGGCAATCTTCTCAGCCATGCCCCCTCCTTCCTCCTTTCAGAAATGTGAGAATCTCCGAGATAATTTCTCTGAATGGCTTTGAACAAAAGGTCTCACAATTTTTATTGTATCTTAGACCAGGCAATTCTTTATTGTGTGATCTCTATTAACATTTCCAGAAAATGCCAATACTAGACTTATGGAAATTTTGCTTGGGTTTATTTTAAAATCATGTGTGAGGTCCCACTCTTCATTTAGGCAAAATTACGAATTTACAAATGGTTTTGAGACAACAGGTCAATTTCTTCTTTGACACTTTCTTCTATCTCCACCCCCTCCTTTTAAATTCGTTAGAAAAAAAAGTTAAAATTAAATTTATGTTAATTTAGCAAATTTCACTGAGTACCTTCCTTGGGCCTGTTAGAGATGTTTCAAAAGTGTCTACAACAAATTCTAAGAGGTCAGTGAAGAGGAGCTGAATACAACTAAACAACCACAACCACCCACATTTCTATAAGGAACCTGCTGCTTTTTGTTGTTGTTGTTGTTGAGACAGAGTCTCACTCTTGTCATCCAGGCTGGAGTGCAATGGTGTGATCTCAGCTCATGGCAACCTCCGTCTCGTGGGTTCAAGAGATTCTCCTGCATCAGCCTCCCGCATAGCTGAGATTACAGGTGGCTGCCACCACACCCCGCTAATTTTTGCATTTTTAGTAGAGTTGGGGTTTCACCATGTTGGCCAGGCTGGTCTCAAATTCTTGCCCCCAGGTGATCTTCCCCCATTGGCCTCTCAAAGTGCTGGGATTACAGGTGTGAGCCACTGAGCCCGACTAACCTGCTGCTTTTGTGTAGTTTAAGTTCTTGACCTTTCCAGGTCTAATTCCTATCTTGCCCCAGCTCTAACTCTCAAATAGTCCCATTTTGCTCTGCTAGGGCCAGATCACGGTAAGAATTATGCTTAGTTCTTGGCATCACAAACTTGCATATGCAAAGGTGGGTAATCAGAGGGGTGAAGAGTGGATCCTGGTTCATGGGAGGAAAGTTGAGGGAATGTGGGTGGGGGAGACACTGTAAGAACTAAAAGGCCATGTGAATCAGTGACATTGAAGGAGACATTGGTCTGCTTAGCTCTGCATGAACAAGCACCTCACCCTACTTCCCTGAGCCTCCGAGTCCTCATTCATAAAATCAGTGGGTGGGTTTGAAGATCTTGAAGATGTCTTTTAGCTCTAACTGGTTTTGAGTCTATAATTAGTGGGGAAATGATTTCAGCTCAATTCAAGGAAAAGCTTTCTTCCAATCAACCAATCTTCCAATGACAGTCAGCTTCAGGAGGGAGCTCTCCATTGGTATGGGCAGAGTTGGGGTGCCCATCTGTCATGAGGCCTGTGCCAGGATCTCCTGCATCCACTGGGCCAGATGGACCAGATGACTGCTAAAGTCCTTTCCAACTTTGTCTAGAAACTTTCAAGTAATTGCCAAGAGAGCAACTCCCACTGTAGCAATGCTGAAGTGTTCTGAGTCAAGAACCTCAGCAGGAGGAGGGAAAGCCCCAGTCTGCAGTAGGGCAGGATCCCCACCTGCCACCTACTGAGTGACAAGTCTTGTGCCAGGTACTTGACATAGAGCATCTCTCTTTTTAGAGACAGCGTCTTGCTCTTTTGCTTAGGCTGGTCTTGAACTCCTGGCTTCAAGCAATCCTCCTGCCTTGGCCTCCCAAAGTGCTAGGATTATAGGCATGAGCCACTGTGCCCTGTCTGGCATTTCTAACTCTTATAGCAATTTTATGAGGTAGGTATTATTCTCCTTTTACAAAAGAGAATCAAGGCTCAGAGAGGCTAAGTAACGTTACTAAAGTCACACAGCTAGTAAGTGAAAGAGAACTTAATGTTAGGACTGCTGGCTTCATTGCAGCACTTTCCACTATGTCTCCCTTTCTCAGAGGAGCAGTGTACAATGGGAGGAGGCAAGAAACATGGGGAAGGGGTAGAACGTCAGGGAAGTCAAGTACAGTATAAATTAGAAGCCACGAACTAAAGATTAATCTCCCATGGTCTGTGGGCAGGGAGGGGGTGTTTACTTACATGCCGAGTTTGACAGTCCACTGTACCAATAATAGACATTTAATTATAAAACAATAGGCTCCTGGTGCTTCTGTCATCAAGACCTTAGAACATGTTGCCTTGATCATTCTCTAAGGCCCACCACAAAGTCGTCTCTGGTCCGAGATGCTATAAAATTCCTCACAGTTTAAGCCCAGAGTACCCATGAGGAAAAGATGGGCTGTATCTTTCATGAGTCAGTTTACAACCCAAACCCAAGTTTCCTTTCTGTCCTCACTCTCCAACGCTCAATGTTTAGCAAGTCTAGGTACACTTGGTTCCATTATAACTTCTCAAATATGGTCTATGAATCACCTGCCAGGATTGTGTGGGGCACTAGTAAAAGCACAGACTTCTGGGTTCCTTAAGTCTAGATGACTCCAGAAGCGGGACCCTGCAATATGAGTTGTTGTTGGTTTTTTGTTTTCTGTTTTTTTTTTGAGACAGAGTTTCGGTGTTGTTGCCCAGGCTGGAGTGCAATGGCGCGACCTTGGCTTACTGCAACCTCCGTCTCCCAGGTTCAAGTGATTCTCCTGCCTCAGCCTCCCAAGTAGCTGGGATTACAGACGTGTGCCACCACGCCCGGCTAATTTTGTATTTTTGGTAGAGACAGGGTTTCTCCATGTTGGTCAGGCTGTTCTAGAACTCTTGATCTCAAGTGATCCACCTGCCTTGGCCTCCTGAAGTGCTGGGATTACAGCGGTGAGCCACCGCGCCCGGCCTGCATACTGAAGTTTCTAAACTACTCTTTCTTGGTAGGGGTTGGTATCTGAAATTCAGGGGCTATAACTAGACAAAGCACAACCAAGGTTTCATTGTGTTAGCTCAACCATTCCCTGAGACAAGAAGAGTTAAAAGCTGAATAGGAAGAAACGGACTTATTTGCACCTTAATAAAGCAACCTGGGAATTGTATCCAATTTTTGTTTTTATTTTTTGAGACTGGTTGGCACCCAGGATGGAGTGCAGTGGCACAATCACTGCTCACTGCAGCCTCAACCTTCCAGGCTCAAGTGATCCTTCCACCTCAGCCTCCTGAGTAGCTGGGGCTACAGGTGCACACCACGGCACCTGGCTGATTTAAAAAATTTTTTTGTAGTGACAAAGTCTCGCTATGTCGCCCAGTCTGGTCTCGAATTCCTAGGGCTGAAACGATCCTCCTGTCTCGGCCTCCCAAAGTGTTGAGATTACAGCCATGAGCCACCACATCTGGCCAGAAATCCCTACATTGAGAAGCAATTTAGAATGCTGGTAAAAGAGCTGTTAAGTCAAACCTATATTCTGATTTCGATCTAGTTATTTGTCCTTCGGTAAGTTACTTATCTCCAAACCACAGTTTTTCTGTAAAATGGGTATAATAAGATCAACCTCATATTTGTTTGGGCTCATGCATCTAAAGTCTTTAACACTATACCAGGGGCATAGTACAAAATCAGTCATTCCGTCTTGGGGACATCAATATAAAATATAGATTGGAAAAATTATAACAATAAAAACCTTAAAAATGTGAAAAGGCAAATATCCACAGGAAGCAGGACAATGGAAACCATGAGGTTTGAGGGATTTCTTCAGTTCTCCTACAGATGTTTTATTGCATAAGAATAGACCAGCATCCATCACCCAGCCGCTATATGATGATATAAGTTAGATCCCTAGCTCAAAGGTCACCATTTCCAGAGAATCTGTTGGTTTTCCTCACTGGGAGTGTCTCCAGTCTCTCCTCAGGCATGTACCACCTTTCCATCTTTGTTATAATTGACTCATGTGCCCTTAGACCATAGATTCATTGAAAAAAGTTGCTTTTTCACTTTTTTTTTTTTGAGACTTAGTCTTGCTGTCATCCAGGCTGGAGTTCAGTGACACGATCTCAGCTCATTGCAACCTCCGCCTCCCAGGTTCAAGTGATTCTTGTGCCTCAGCCTCCCAAGTAGCTGGGAGTGTAGGCATGCACCACCATGCCTGGCTAATTTTTGTATTTTTAGTAGAGACGGAGTTTCACTATGCTGGCCAGGTGAGACCTGAGGTCAGGTGATCTGCCCACCTCGGCCTCCCAAAGTGCTGGAATTAAGGTGTGAGCCACTACACCTGATCTTCTCCACTGTTTTTTGTTTTATTATGCTGTACATTTATATATTTAAATGTATTATAGTACTGCTTGCATTTCTTACATGTGCCCCTGCAAATCCACTCTCTACCCCTCCCTGCCCTACTGTTTCTGGAGGCTGCTCATTATAAATGGCACCAATGGGCTTCCTTGCTCTCCACCTCTGCTTCAGTTTAGCCATTAGAGGCTCCTGGCAGGAATGGGAGGAGAGTAAGATAATGTTTATTCTGCAGTTCCCAACTTGTCATGCTGCACTAAGTAGTGACTTATGTTCTACTCAAGTCCATGATTTCTATTGGGTAGTCCTCTTCCATAGTTTTTTTTGTTCCATTAAGCTGTACTTCTTGTCACCCTTTAGGCCAAGGAGTAGAAACTGCTCCCTGTGGCTCTAGTGGCAGGGTGCTTCACCAACCCATGTTTATGTCCCTTAAGCCCACTCACACTTCTAAACAGTACAGTTGTCCTTCAGTATCCTCTTTGGTATCCCAAGACCCCCATGAAGATACCAAAATCCATGGATGCTCAAGCTCCTTACATAAAACGGTATAGTATTTGCATATAACCTACGCATATCCTCTCACACACTTTTTTTTTTTTTTTTGAGACAGAGTCTCGCTCTGTCGCCCAGGCTGGAGTGCAGTAGCACAATCTTGCTCACTGCAACCTCTGCCTCCTGGGTTTAAGTGATTCTTATGCCTCAGCCTCCTGAGTAGTTGGGATTACAGGGGTGCACCACCATGCCTGGCTAATTTTGTATTTTTTGTATTTTTTTTTTGAGATGGAGTCTTGCTCTGTTGCCAGGCTGGAGTGCAGTGGTGTAATCGCTCACTGCAACCTCCGCCTTCCAGGTTCAAGCGATTCCCCTGCCTCAGCCTCCCGAGTAGCTGGGACTACAGGCACAGGCTACTATGCCTGGCTAATTTTTCGTGTTTTAGTAGAGACGAGGTTTCACCATGTTGGCCAGGATGGTCTCGATCTCCTGACCTCATGATCCACTCGCCTTGGCCTCCCAAAGTGCTGGGATTACAGGCATGAGTCACTGCGCCTGACCATTTTTGTATTTTTAGTAGAGACAGGGTTTCTCCGTGTTGGCCAGGCTGGTCTCAAACTCCTGGCCTCAAGTGAGTCCTCCCAAAGTGATCCCATATACTTTAAATTATCTCTAGATTACTTATAACACCTAATACACTGTAAATACTATGCAAATGTTGTTATACTGTTTTAAAAATTTGCATCTTTTTTTAATTTTTTAAATGGTGTCTTATTCTGTTGCCCAGGCTGGAATGCAGTGGTGTGATCATAGGTCCCTGCAGCCTAGAACTTCTGGGCTCAAGTGATACTCCTGCCTCGGCCTACCAGACAACCGGGACTACTGGTATGCAAAGCCAAGCCCAGCTAACTTTTTTTCTTTTTTTTTTGTAGAGAAAGGGTCTCACTTTGTTGCTGGTCTCAATCTCCTGGTCTCAAGCAATCCTCCTGCCTCAGCTGTCCAAAGTGCTGGGATTACAGATGTGAGGCACCTCACCTGACCTATTTCTATTATTATTTGTTGTTATATTGTTATTTTTATTGTTTTCTGAATATTTTCAATCCACGGCTGGTTAATCCAAGGACACAGAAGACCTACTGTACTTCTATAAGATTTTTAATCACCCTGATTAAGTTAGCCATCTGTTTCCTACCAGGAGCCTGACTAATATATGTACTAAAAGCCTTATTTATTTATTTTTTTTTAAAGAAAAAGTCTCCTCATTTGGCTGGGCACAGTGGCTCACGCCTGTAATACTAGCACTTTGGGAGGCCAAGGTGGGTGGATCATGAGGTCAGGAGTTCAAGACCATCGTGGCCAACTTAGTGAAACCTCGTCTCTACTAAAAATACAAAAAAAAAAAAAGCCGGGTGTGGTGGTGTGTGCCTGTAATCCCAGCTACTCAGGAGGTGAGGCAGGAGAATCACTTGAACCCAGGAGGCAGAGAATTCAGTGAGCCGAGATTGCGCCATTGCACTCCAGCCCAGGTGACAGTGCAAAACTCCATCTCAAAAATAAATAAATAAAATAAAAATAAAAAATAAAGTCTCCTCACTTTTGAAGCTCTTTCTTCTTTAGGTATTTATCTATGTATTTCTAACTAATTTGCTTATGCCATTCTTAGATTTTTCAATTTTAGCCATTATCTGTTAACTTCCCATCAAGTCAATGGCACAAAGGTCGGGGTACAAGTGCAGGTTTGTTATATAGGTAAACTTGTGTCATGGGGTTTGTTTATACAGATTATTTCATGAGGTATTAAGGCTAGTACTCACTAGTTATTTATTTTTCCTGATCCTCTCCTTCCTTCCACCCTCCAAAAGGCCCCAGTGTGTGTTTTTCCCTTCTTCTTTTTTTTGGAAACCAGAGTCTCTCTGTCACCCCGGCTGGAGTGCAGTGGCGCGATCTCAGCTCACTGCAACCTCTGCCTCCTGGGTTCAAGGGATTCTCATGCCTCAGCCTCCTGCGTAGCTGGGATTACAGGTGTGCGCCACCATGCCTGGCTGTTTTTTTGTTATTTTTAGTAGAGACAGGGTTTCGTCATGTTGGCCAGGCTGGTCTCAAACTCCTTGGCTTCAAGTGATTCACCTGCCTCAACCTCCCAAAGTGCTGGGATTACAGGTGTGAGCCACCACGCCTGGCCTGTTGTTCTCATCTTTTGTACAAGTGTTGCCATCATTTCGCTTCCACTTATAAGTGAGAACATATGGTATTTGGTTTTCTGTTCCTGAATTAGTTTGCTAAGGATAATGGCCTCCATCTCCATTCATGTCCCTGCAAAGGACACGATCTCATTCTTTTTTATGGCTGCACCAACAACCTTTTTATGGAGCTTGAGAAACTGACACTAAACTTCATACAGAAAGGCAAACATACAAGAATAGCCAGGAAAATACTAAGAAAAGAAAAAAGTCACAAGGGGGACTTGGCCTACCAGACATGAAAACATACCATAAAGCCTTTATAATTAAACAATAGAGTATGGTAATATGGATAGACCAGTAGAAAAGAAAGTCCAGAAGTAGGACGAAGTACATATGAAACTTTAGTATGTAATAAAGATGGTGTCTCAAAACACCTGGGCCAAAAGGATTTTTAAAATAAATGGTACTGGAACAATTAGGTACTTAGAAGAAAAAGGTAAAAGGAGATCCATACCTCATACCATCGACAAGAACAAATTCCAAATGGATCAAGAATCGATCTATCTACCTACTTACCTACCTACCTATCTATTTATGTATCTATCTATCACCATACACATACTATTTTTAAAATGAGTAAATTTCTCTTTAATCTGGGGTAGGGGAAAGCATTCTAACTATAACTCAAAATTAAATAAAATGAAATAAAAGACTGATAAACTTGACTACATAAAAGTAAAACCTTTTGCATAGGAAGAAACACCATGAACAATGTAAAAAGATAATTAAGACCTGGGAGAAAATATTTGTAACACGTATCACAGACAAAAACCTTACATCCATAATATTTAAATAACTCATAAAAGTTGAGAAGAAAAATAGATCAAAACTCTTCAATAGAAGAATGGGCAAAAGACATGAACAGAGAATGTATCCCCAACAACAACAAAAAAGATGATCTTTAAACACATGAAAAAAATGTTCGTTTTCACTCATAATGAGAGAACTACAAATTAAAACTACACTGAGATACAATTTCTCACTTATCAGATTGGCAAAAAGTAAAAAGCGTAATCACAGAGTTTGTTGGCAGGCTGTTGGGAAACAGGCACTCATACAGTGCTGGTGGAATGCAAGCTGGTATAATCTCTATGGAGAATTTCACAATAAATATTTAACACACATACACACGCACAGTGCACACGTATTATTTTTTGACCTAGCAACCTTACTCCTAGGAATTTACCCTGAAGATAAACCTCCAACTATACATCCATACTAGGTTATTCATAGCATCATTTTTGTAAAATTACAATATATTGGAAGTCACTGACATGCCCATATATATGGCATATGAGTATTATGCAGCTGTTTAAAAAAGGAGAAAGATTTCTATGAACTGATACAAGATATCTTGTTAAAGGAAGAAAGCAAAGTGGAAAAGAGTATTGGCAATATGCTACCATTTTTGTAGGAAAGGAGGAAATATGCATGTATATGTTCATTTGTGTAAAAAGAAACACAGGAAAGGCTGGGTGCGGTGGCTCATGCCTGTAATCCCAGCACTTTGGGAGGCCGAGGCGGGCAGATCACAAGGTCAGGACATCGAGACCATCCTGGCTAACTTGGTGAAACCCCGTCTCTACTAAAAACACACAAAAAATGAACCGGGTGTGGTAGCAGGTGCCTGTAGTCCCAGCTACTCGGGAAGCTGAGGCAGGAGAATGGTGTGAACCCAAGATGCGGAGCTTGCAGTGAGCCGAGATCACGCCACTGCACTCCAGTCTGGCCGACAGACTGAGACTCCGTCTCAAAAAAAAAAAAAAAAAAGAAACACACAGGAAAGAGAAACCAGAAGTTAATACAATTGTTTACCCTCAGGGATTGGGTGGAAATTAACTGGACAGAATAGAAGGAATGGGGAGGGGATGGAACTCCTCTGACTATACATTCTGCGTTTTGCAATCTTGTTAATATTTTACTTAACAACAAAAACAAAAATAAAAACAACTAGGATGGCGGCGGGTGGGGGGGTGGGTGGTGGTGGGAAATAAAGTAGAAGAAACAGAAGCGGCCTGACGTGGTGGCTCACGCCTGTAATTCCAGCACTTTGGGAGGTTGAGGCAGGTGGATCACGAGGTCAGGAGTTCGAGACCAGCCTGGCCAATACGGTGAAATCCCATCTCTACTAAAAATACAAAAATTAGCTGGGCGTGGTGGCGCATGCCTGTAGTCCCAGCTACTTGGGAGGCTGAGACAGAAGAATTGCTTGCACCTGGGAGGCGGAGGTTGCAGTGAGCCAAGATTGTGCCACTGCACTCCAGCCTGGGCAACAGAGTGAGACTCTGCCTCAAAAAAAAAAAAAAAAAAAAAAAGAGAAGAAAAGAAACGAAACAGAAGAAAATGAATCAATCCAATTTTAAGTGTGTAAGATTGAATAAGTAAATATATTGTAGATAATGGGAGCCAGGTTTCTCACTATTTAAGGAAAGAGTTACAAATATGAAAAGTGGGAAGGAGAATCTTACAGTGTTTCACTGGAATCAGAAGTATCAGTGTGGGCTGGGTGTGGTGGCTCACGCCTGTAATCCCAGCACTTTGGGAGGCCGAGGCAGGTGGATCACCCGAGGTCAGGAGTTTGAGACCAGCCTAGCTAACATGGTGAAACCCTGTTTCTACTAAATAAACAAATATACAAAAATTAGCCAGGCGTGGTGGCGGGCACCTGTATCCCCAGCTACTCGGGAGGCTGAGGCAGGAGAATCCCTTGAACCTGGGAGATGGAGGTTGCAGTGAGCTGAGATCGCACCACTGCACTCCAACCTGGATGACAGAGTGAGACTCTGTCTCAAAAAACAAAACAAAACAAAAAACAAAAAAAGTATCAGTGTGAACTTGTGATTTTTTTTTTTTTTTTTTTTTTTTTTTTTGAGACGGAGTCTCACTCTGTCACCCAGGCTGGAGTACAGTGGCATGATCTCAGCTCACTGCAACCTCTGCCTCCCAGGTTCAAGCGATTCTCTGCCTGAGCCTCCCAAGTAGCTGGGATTATAGGTACCTGCCACTATGCCTGGCTAATTTTTTTTTTTTTTTGTATTTTTAGTAAAGACGGGATTTCATTATCTTGGCCAGGCTGGTCTTGAACTCTTGACCTTGTGATCCACCCGCCTTGGCCTCCCAAAGTGCTGGGATTACAGGCGTGAGCTACTGTGCCCAGCCCAAACTTGTGATTTTTAATACAGCACTAGCCAGAATAGACAGGTGTAGGTCTATGTGTGTGTTTATATATATAATCTATTACCTACCTCCTCCAACTAAGAGGGTGTAGAATCAATGATATTCCTGTAGCAGTGAGCATATGTAGCATGCAGATCTTGGTTTATAAACACTAAAAAGTACCTGGACTCCTTGGATAAGTGGTTGATTATAGGCAAGGCAGATAAAGTACAAACCTAAAACAATAACAGAAGTTCACATGTGCCAGCTTGAAGGGGCTCTTGCTGGCCAAATCTGAGACAATTTGAGCATCAAAATACTTACTAATAGTAAACATTTATGGCACTTTAAATACAGTAGGAATCCAGGCCAGGCGTGGTGGCTCACGCAGCACTTTGGGAGGCCAAGGTGGGCGGATCACCTGAGGTCAGGAGTTTGAGACCAGCCTGGCCAACGTGGTTCAGAGCGACAGAGCCAGACTGAGCAAGACTCCATCATAAAACCAAAGGAAAAAAAAAAAGAATCCATTTGTCCACAGTGATACAATACATGGGATGAAGGGAAAGCTCTATGGTAGAAAGTCAACTAATAAATATAAAAGAAATGATGAAATCAGAATCACCGCTTGTCAACCCTAATAATAATTAATCCAAGCAAGACTCAACACTAGATAACTAAAACTCGTGGTTGAAATTTTGATGGGTAACAGAGCATCTACGCAGTTTCAAAATATCTCCCCAAGAGACACTCAGTAATTTTACAATGAAGAAACCTGATACATACTGACACACTGTCTTAACCAAGGGAGCAAAGTTAACATCACCAATAATGGGACCAATCAACAAGTGCTTCCAGAGACAATGCACATTATCTGACCACAATTATAACCTCTGCGGCATTCCTGCAAGACAATACGGCACATAAATCTAATCATAAGAAAACATCAAATTCATATTCAATGGCATTCTACCAAATAAACAGCCCGCAGTAATCAACATCAATGTCATGAAAAACAAAGAATGACTGAAGAACTGTCCAAATTAAAGGAGAGTAAAGAGACAAGGTAACCATACACAACAAATGATTTGGGATTTTCTTTTGCAATAATAATATTGACACAATTCATAAAATTTGAAATGTCTGCAGATTATAGTATCAATGTTTATTTACTGGTTTTTATCATTGTACTGGGAATAGACTTTTTTTTTCTTTTTTGAGACATAGTTTCGCTCTTGTGCCCAGGCAGGAGTGCAATGGCATGATCTTGGCTCACTGCAACCTCTGCTTCCCGGGTTCAAGTGATTCTCCTGCTTCAGCCTCCCGAGTAGCTGGGATTACAGGCACGTGCCACCACGCCCTGCTAATTTTTGTATTATTAGCAGAGACAGGGTTTCACCATGCTGGCCAGGCTGGTCTCGAACTCCTGACCTCAGGTGATCCACCCACCTTGGCCTCCCAAAGTGCTGGGATTACAGGCATGAGCCACCGTACCCGGCCTAATTTTTTTTTTTTTTTAAGCCGATACAAACTGAGGTATTTAGGCATATGATTCAGAGAAACATAAAATAAATGTTAACATTTGGGGAATCTGGGTAAAGAGTATATGGGACTTCTTGTAATATTATTGTGTATATATACACACACATATACATATTCTTTTACTTTTCTTTTAAATGTAGATTCTGGGTAAGCATATTAAGAATGTACTGTAAAACAAAACAAAAGAAAAATAGATTCGTGGGCTTCTACCCTGAAAATTCTGATTCAGGAGTTCTCATGGTAGGTCTTGAGAATCTGTATTTTTGAAGGTTTTCTTGGTGATTATGATGCACATCTGACAAAAATTAACCTCTGTCTCAAAGTAATAAAAATGTAACTAAACATCCATGTACCTGCCACCTACTTTTAAAAAACAAAAATTGGCGGGGCTTGGTGGCTCACGCCTGTAATCCCATCACTTTGGGAGGCCGAGACTGGCAGATCACCTGAGGTTGGGAGTTCGAGACCAGCCTGGCCAACATGAAGAAACTCCCTCTCTACTAAAAATATAAAAATTAGCCGGGCGTGGTAGTGCATGCCTGCAATCCCAGTTACTCGGGAGGCTGAGGCAGGAGAATCGCTTGAATCCGGGAGGCAGAGGTTGTGGTGAGCCAAGATTGCGCCATTGCACTCCAGCCTGGGCAACAAGAGTGAAACTCCGTGTAAAAAAAAAAATAATAAAATTTAAAAAAATAGAAATTCTATGTGTGCCCTTCCATCTCCCCCATTCTCTTTTCTCCCTCTTTAAAGGTAATAATTATCCCCAATTTAGAGTTTGCTGTTCCCATGCATGTTTTTATACAATTATGCCACACAAATGTGTCCATATCAACAACAGAATTGCTTTGCATGTTTTCAAACTTTGTATAGATCAGCTATAGTGGCTCACACCTATAATCCCAGCACTTTGGGAGGCCAACGAGGATGGATAGCTTGGGCTCAGTCATTCGAGACCAATCATAGGGAACATGGCAAAACTCCATCTCTTCCAAAAGTATAAAAAATTAGCCAGTGTGGTGGCGCACACTTGTAGCCCCAGTTACTCAGTAGGCTGAGGTGGGAGGAATGTTTCAGCCTGGAAGGCAGGGGTTGCAGTGAGCCGAGATCATGCCACTGTCCTGCAGCCTGGGTGACAATGCAAGACCCCGTCTCGGGGTCAGCGGGGTGGGGAAGAAAGAAAGCAAACTTCGCATAACCAACATCCTTCTATAACTTTTCACTTAGCATATGTTTGGTTTTTTTTGTTTACGTGGTTAATGTTGACACATTGCCTATTTTATTTCATCCAGAAGTGAGGAGACAGTAATGATTCCAGAGAAAATGAATAAACATATGTCCCCTTTGACTCAATATATAGTAGTCAATTTACAGCTATGCCACAACGTACCAGTGTTATTGTTGATGGACATTTAAGTTTTCCACCATCACGGTGCTACAATGAATGGTCATATGTGTTTCTTCCACAAAGGGTGTGGATGTTTATTTTCTCTGGAGTCATCAGTTTTTACCTCTCCTCTAAATCACGCATGGCCATCATAGTAATTTAAGAAATACAGAGTCCATGGGCACAGGTGCAAGTATGTGGGCAAATATTTGAAGTGCTCTTCTGCTTGCTTCTAGTCTCTCAGTGAAATAGAAAGCAGGGTTATCAGCTGAGATCCTGGGTGGAGATGATCAATTAGAAGCTGAAAGTGAGATAAGAAATAACCATCTTGGAGACAGATTGCCAGGCCGTACTCAGGGCCTGTATCTTCAGCTTTGCTAGATACTGACGAATTACTATTCAGAGTAATTGTACCTGTGTATACTCTTGCAAGCAGTGGATGACTGTTTCTGATGCTCCATACCCTCACTAAGACCCTTGAACCATCAGAATTTTAAGATTTTTGTCAATTTGATTTTATGTACATATGTATGTATAAATGACAGGGTCTCGCTCTTGTCACCTAAACTGGAGTGCAGTGGCATGATCATAGCTCACTGTAGCCTGAACCTTTTGGACTCAAGGAATCCTCTTGCCTCAGCCTCCTGAATGGCTAGGACTACAGGTATGTACTACCACACCCTGCTAATTTTTAATTTTTTTTTTGTAGAGTCTGGGTCTCACTTTATTGACCAGGTTGGTCTTGAACTCCTGGCCTCAGGCAGTCCCTCCTGCTTCAGGCTCCCAAAGTGCTGGAATTACAGGCGTGAGCCACCATGCCCAGCCAGTGAATAGTTTTAATTTCCCCAATTACTCATGAGTTGAGCTTGAGTTTCATCTTCTGTGAATTAGCCCATTCATACTCTTTGCTCGTTTTTCCAATGGTTGTCTTTTTCTAATTGATTTGTAAGATCTCTTTATGCAGTTTGGATAATACATCAGTGTTTACGCTATGACTGTACAAACATTTTCACTGTTGAGCCTATGACCATTGCTCCTTTCTTGTATGACCATGTATTTTTCCTTCCGTTAATGATTTCCTTGTTTTCCCACTTGTCTGGCTTTCCATATACTTGTGATTAATTTTTTCCAAATGCTCCAACATGTCTGCCATCCTATCAGAAATAATCATTATGCACTCATACAAATGAGTTCCATTTTGTTGTTGTTGTTGTTCCTTGAAGACCTCATTCTGAGCCATCTATCCTCTTGTTCCAATCTGTGCTGGTTGCTCGTGGGATGGCTGCATTGCAGGCATTCTGGATTTTTAAATTCAGAGTCTACCATGTTGGATTCCTTATTTCCCAAATCCCATGTAATCTTCTTCTATGGTTTTGCTGACACTTATCTCCCAGTAGCTTCCCCAAAATGGGCATGTCTGAATTCTTGCATATCTTTTTAAACTGATGGTCTCACTAGGTTTAGAATTCTAGATTGAAGATAATTTCCACTTAGTTTTAAAGGCATTGCTCTATTGACTGCCTAGTTTCCTTTGTTTTAGGAAAATACATTCTCATTCCTGTTCCAACTCCTTTGTATGCGACCTGTTTTGTCCAGATGCTTTTATAATTTGAGTTCAGAATTTCATGATGATGTGCTTTTTAGATCGTCTATCATTCATTTTGCTGGGCCTTCTGCAAACTCTTTGATCTGGAGATCCATGTCTTTGATTCTGAGAATCTTGTTTTGCATTATTTCTTCTGTCTTGTTCTCAAACATTTCTGAGTTAACATTTGGATTGGATTTCAGATGTGGAACAGATACTTTGTGTGTCTGTGCCTTTGCAAATGCTATTCTTTCTGCCTAGGATGTATTTCCTCTCTTATGCCTTGTATTCTAGTAAATCCTTAATTATCCTTCAAAACGAAAATCAATTCTTTCCTGATGTTCCCTTCCCCAACACTAGGCTGAATGGGATGCTCTATCTTGTATGCTCACAAAGTCTACTGTGGCACCTCTAATGCCATGCTATGGTCTGTTTATACGTCTGCCTCCTCCACTGACCATAAATTCCTTGAGATCAGGATGATGTTTATTCATTCTGTATCCTCAGTGCTTAGCACATGAATAAATGAATTCAACAAGGGGATTGTGCAAGATAAATACCATCACATACATCTTCATTTAATCCCTTAGAGCAAACCTCAGATGGTCATTGTTTATTCAACAATATTACCCGAGCCTTTATTATGGACCAGGTTTCATACTGGCCAAAGGAAATTCAAACAGGAAAATGAGAAGATCTCATTCCTCCAGAAACCCACCATGTAGTAGGGAAGGCTTCCCTCCATCCTCCATGTTTACGAATTCAGATATAACTCACATATCATAAAATTTACTCACTTAAAATACACTTCGATGGTTTTTAATATATTCACAAAGTTGTACAACTATCACTAGACAAAATACTTTTTATCTGTACGAAGTGCTGCGTGTATCATGGGGCCAAGTCAGGGAAAGACAGGAGTTTACCAGGGGAAGAAATGCATTCCAGGTAAAGAGAACAAATGTGCAAAAAGACGGAATTCTGAAATGTCCTAGCATCTGCATAATATGAAACTGCAGGGGGAGGTGGGCTAGAGTTTATAGTGAGGAAACAATTGGGCTAGTTTACAAATGAGGAATCTGAAGCTCAAACAGGTGAAGTAACTGGCATAAGGCAATTATCTTATGCCAACTCAAGAAAAGGTGTCTAAGGCAGGGGTCCCCAACCCTGGTGCCATGGACTGGTACTGTGGCCGGTTAGGAACCACAGCAGGAGGTGAGGAGCAGGCAAGCATTACTGCCTGAGCTCCACTTCCTGTCAGATCAGCGGTGGCATTAGATTCTCATCAGAGTTTGAACCTTATTTTGAACTGCACATGTGAGGGTAGGTTGCATGCTCCCTGTGAAAATCTAACTAATGCCTGATGATTTGAGGTGAAGCAGTTTCATCCTGAAACCACCCCCCAATCTGTCTGTGGAAAAATAGTCTTCCATGAAACCAGTCCCTGGTGCCAAAATGGTTGGGGACTACTGGTCTAAGGGACATTACCCTACTACCAAATCATTCCTGATGCACAGGCAGGTGCAGGACCTTCTAAGAATTACCTCCAAATGTTGGTTTTGCCCCAGTCTTCCAGCAAATAGGCTTCACTTTTTCTTTCAACTTCTCACATTATCTAGAGACACTGGTTAAACTGACTACATTATCAGTTGAGCAAAAAAACATTCTGCTATGGCTTTGTAGGTTCAAAAGGATCGCTTGAGCTCAAGAGTTTGAGACCAGCCTGGGCAACATAGTGAGACCCCATCTCTTAAAAAAAGTTTTAGCTGGGCATGGTGGCATGCATCTGTAGTCCCAGCTACTTGTGAGACTGAGGTGGGAGGACTGCTTGAGTCTGGAAGTTTGAGATTGCAGTGAGCCATGATCACCCCACTACACTCCAGCCTGGGTGACAGTAAGACTCTGTTTTTTTAAAAAAAAAAAAAAAAAAAAAGAAAAAGAATTAACACTTATGAACTCTTTGTTGTTAGACTAAAATGTTTTTTCCAGGTGTGTTTCAGGCCCTCCATGTGATTAAGAAAAAATTATACTTTCCTGGGCTTCAGTTTTCTTACCTGAAAAGGAGGATTAAGAAAGCTTGTCCCAGCCACCTTATCACTGTCTTGCCCAAAAGAATCGCTGGGAAACAATGAGGATCTGTACTGCCTTCGAAACTCTTGAGGAAAACATTAGTTAATTCATGCTTTAAAAGGTAATATGCCTACTATAAGATTTTCTCCAAATTTCTGACCTCTGTTAAACATTCATAAAATCTTGGCTTATCAGGCGTAAAGCTTATCAGGCACAAACCAAGTCTAGATCAATCAAGATGATCTCTGTTTCAGCTCTCTGGGGGAGGATAAGTAGGGGAACTCGAGAGAAAACAGGTAGAAAATAAGTTTTGCCTGGCAGGAGCGAGGCCTCTGAATTTCTGGCTTTGCACTTGGAGGCTGTCCTCTATTGTCTTCAAATGTCCCCAACCCCTTCTCTATCACGTGAAAAGTAACTCTGCATTCTAAGATAAGGCACTGCAGACGCTGCAAACCAGGGGTGCAGGGGAAGCATGCCCTCCATCACACTTACAGTTCAAGCCCTCCTTCTGCAGCCCTGCTGTTTCCCAAAGTCCAGCAGGACAGTTGACAACTGCAGCAAAGAGCAGTGATTTCTCAGAAAAAAAAAGTTTCAAAGTGACTTGGTGAAGCAGGGTAAGAAGAGTTCACCAGACGCCACCTGATATGGTTCGGCTGTGTCCTCACGCAAATCTCATTTTGAAACGTAGCTCCCATAATCCCCACGTCATGGGCAGGACGCGGTGGGAGGTAACTGAATCATGGGGGTGGGTTTTTCCCATGCTGTTCTTGTGATAGTAAGTATCACGAAATCTGATGGTTGTATAAAGGGCAGTTCCCCTGCACACGTGCTCTTGCCTGCCCCCATGTAAGATGTGCCTTTGCTCCTCCTTCACCTTCCGCTATGAGGAGGCCTCCTGGGCCATGTGGAACTGTGAGTCCATTAAAACTTTTTCTTTATAAATTACCCAGTCTTGGGCATTTCTTCAGAGCAGTATGAAAATGGACTGATACACCACCTCTGCCAAGAATCTGCACATTGTCTACTGCCCATGTGAAGTTGTTTTTCGTCTTACAGTAAGACCAAATAATTGATGTATCTAAAATGCTACAAAACAACAACACAGTTTTTCTAACCTGTTGGAGAGGAATGAAGCCAACTATTCCTACCACTCTCGTTTCTCCTTTACATGTACCTGTGAATAAGTAATAAGCAAACATGCTGTCCTATAATATAAAGGTGACCATATCAATTAGGAGCACATGTGTAAATAATCTAAAGATGGTTAGTTCAGTCTGCTGAGGTTTATGCGTGCACAAGTCATGTTCGTGATTCTCTGATACAATTTAGTAAAGAAGCATCCACACCTAGTTTATCTATTACTTTGGGGATTAGTAACCAAGTTCATTCTCAACTCCTGGAGCAGTAAAATCCGATTCTTTTTCTAGAGAGAGAAAAAAATGTGAATACTTGAGACAAAAGCCAGAATTCAAATAACTGCAAATATCTAGGTGAAAATGGATTCATTACTTTCTCCTCTCGACACCTAAATAATTAAGAAGATCTCCTTCTCTAGAATAAAGTATTCTAAAAGTTCATGAATTCCTGGGGGAAAGAAGAGAAACAGGCATTAAGTGTCTGACCACCCGTGTCTCAACACGCTAGGCAGTTATCCTTCTTGTAGCCCTCACAACAGCCCTGCGAGGACTGGTTATTTTATCTCCTTATAGATGAAGAAACTTAGGCTCGAGAATGCTGGAACATCTCAGGGCACAAAGATGGGGGCAGAGAGAAGGTCTGAGTCCGGGGCAGATAGGCCTTCCACTCCAACAGTGTTTACCAGACCAGAATCACCTGGGAGTACTTGCGGAAAATACAAAATCCAGCAAGCCCCGTTCCCTCCACGCCGCTCATCAACAGGAAAGCTTGGGAAAGACAATACTACTTCACGACCCAGTCAGGAGACCCGAACTTGTTCCATTCCTACATTCGTGACTTCTCCACCCAAGGACACCCCCCGCACCCGCGCCCCAACGCCCTCACAAAACCCAACATATCCGCGATCAAACCTTCAACTCTCCCCAATGGCCCCCAGAGGTCCAGAGCTTGGAATCTTCTTCTGCCTCCTCACCTCTGAATCCTGCCATTCTTCTCCCTCCTGTAGAATTTCATTTCCTGGCTGGGACCAGGCTCTAACCATCAGGCTTCCAGCCGGGCCCCGGAACTTGCAGCCCGCTCCAGCCTGTCTGGCTCCTGCCCGAGCCCCTCGGCTCCAGTCTGCTCTCATCCCAACCCTGCCTCTTCCGTCGGTCACGTTGTTTCCTCCGCTTGGAAGGACCTCTTTCCTCTCCGGGCCCTTCCCAGTGCTCGGGGAACTCCTACACAGCCTGCGCTCCTCCGCTTCCAGCCACCCTCGCCTCCCACCACCCTGGCTTTGGAGCTGAACCGGCCGCGCAGCCGGGCAGCGAGCATCCGTCCCCCGGCCGCTGACCCCAGCGCTCCGGCCTCGCCGCAGCCCCTGGCCCCTCGGCGTTCGTTTCCCCACCCGCCACCTGGCTTTCGCCGCCGCCGCCCGGGAAGCCCTCGGCACTTCCCAGAATAGAGAGCAGCTGCCAACGTCAGGCTGCCGCCTGCCGCGGGGTTCCGGACGCGCGGGGTCTGGGCGGAGAGAACGTGACTCCGCGCTGGCCTTCCGCCTTCCCTCCCCGGTCGGGAAACTGAGGCCCGGGACCGGGAACCACTTCCCCGAGAGCACGGTCCGCGAGGGCCCGGCCAACCCCGGTCCCAGGCGTCCCGACTCCCGCGCGCGATCCTTCGACCACACGCGCCGCTCGGTCACCTCAGAGAGCGTGGCGGGGAGCGGGTCTCAGAGCGAGCGCACGGCCCGGGAACGCGCAGGGCGCCAGCCCCGGCCAAGTCGCTGCGAAAGTTGTTGTCTCCCAGCCTGCCCTCGCCTCTCACCTCCGGGACACACCTTCCCGCTTGCCCTGGCAGCAGCGCACTCACATCCGGTCCACCTTGCGCACACCCCTCTCCGCGCTCACTCGCAGCCCCTCTCCCTCCCACGCCCGCGGCTCCCCGTCGCCCCCTCGCGCGCTCCCACCCGCGCCCGGGGCGCGCCTTCCCCGCCCCGCCGCTCGCCCGGCCTCGGCGCCGCGCCCGCCCGGGGTTCCGGCGCCCGGAGCCCCAGCCCGGGGCCGCGACCCGCTTCCGCCCGCCTGGCGCGGGGCCGGAGCCCGAGCAGCCACTGCCGAGCGCGGTGGGCGCGAGGCGAGGGGCGCAGCGGCGCGGGGCGGGGAGGGGGCGCTCGCTCGCTCCCTCTCGGCTGCGCACACGCCCGTACAAACTCTCACACAGACACACGCGGGGTGCGCTGCCGCCGCCCGCCGCTGCTCCTCCTCCCGCCACCGCCTTGAGAGGGAGAGAGAGGGAGGCAGAGAGAGCGCTTTGTCCGCGCGCCGCCGCCCGGCCCGGGACTCTGCCCCGAGGAGGCAGCCGCGCCGAGTCCCCGCCTCCGCCTCTGCCCCCGGGCGGGCCGGGCCGGCCGCGGTGGGGGGAGCCAGGCTGAGGGTGGGGGTGGGTGGCGGGCGGGCGGAGGGCGGGGAGGGGGGGCGGAGGAGGAGGAGAGACGAGGGCAGCGGAGGAGGCGAGGAGCGCCGGGTACCGGGCCGGGGGAGCCGCGGGCTCTCGGGGAAGAGACGGATGATGAACAAGCTTTACATCGGGAACCTGAGCCCCGCCGTCACCGTTGACGACCTCCGGCAGCTCTTTGGGGACAGGAAGCTGCCCCTGGCGGGACAGGTCCTGCTGAAGTCCGGCTACGCCTTCGTGGACTACCCCGACCAGAACTGGGCCATCCGCGCCATCGAGACCCTCTCGGGTGAGCACTCAGCGCGGCCCCCTCCCCCCGCCTCGCCCCGCTCAGGCCGGGACGGCGCCGGGAGGGAGGCCGAGTCCGGCGGGCGGCGCCCGGCGGCGGCTCCTGCGCCCGCACGCTCACTTCCACGCACCAGACCCTCAACTCTCGCCGCCGGCCCGCTCCTGGGACGGCCCGCTCCCCTCCCCCCACAGCTCTGGACTCTGCCCTCGCCCTCGGGGCCGCAGCCTTGGGGCGCCCCCCGTGCCGCTTCGAGGGCTCCCGAGGCTCGCCGGCTCCTTAGGGGCACCCCTCGTTCCCCTGGCGCCCCGGGCTGCTCTGAGCTTCCCCGCCCCCCACCCTTTGAGCGTCCCCCGTCTCACTTCTCCCCTGACCTTCCTGTCACCCCCTTTGTCAGGGTCCCCCCTTCCCCAAATCCAGCGTCTCTTCCTCCTCCCCTGGCCGGACCTTCTCTCTTCCAGTGCCTCGTGCCCAGAACCTCTCGCCCTCTGGCGTCTCCTGAGCCGCACTCTCCTTTCGAGCCCCCTCCCCACCTCGCCCCACGGCCCCCCACTTTTGGCACCCCCTCGGCGCCACCCTGGTGACCCCCTTCGAGATCTCGGGGCTCCCCCAGCCCCAGCCCTCGCACGACGGCACATCCCCTCGGTCCTTTCCCGAACCTCAGTCCCCTCTCGCTTGCTCTCTCAAGCGCTCCTATTTTTCTCTGAATTTTTTGTCCGATTTTATTGAGAAGAACTCGGGGCTGGGGGCTTTCCGCCGCCCGTCCCCCCGCCTCCCGCTCGGCCAGAAGCACCTTTTTACGAGGTGCCCTGTCTCAACTCGGTGGGGGCCAGGGTTGAGAACCGGGAAAGAGGCGACCGGGGGGCCCGCGAGCGCGCTGGAGCCCAGACAGGAGACGGAGAGCGACACACACACACACACGCGCGCGCGCACTCCCCAACTCTCCCCAGCACACGCTCCGCTCCCAGCCGCGCGGGCCCCCGGGCCCCGGCCGGCGCCCCCCGAACCCCTGCCCGGCAGGAGCCCCTTCCCCACCGGCGTGTGGAGTGGGGGCGGGGCGGCGGCGAGGCCAAGGTGACACCCAGGAGCGGGCAGGGACAGGGCTCTCGCTGCGGCGGACTCCGGGGGGCTTCGGCTCGTTTTCTCGGGGCCACCGGGAGGAGAGGGCAGGGAGGGGAGCCCGGTGGAGCCTTCGGGCCCCGGATTAGCGGAATGGAGAGGTGGGGGCCGGGAGAGCAGCGGGGCCGCGCCAGCCCTGCAGCTTGAGTTTCAAATGAGCTCATCCTTTCAAATTGGCGCCGCTCTTTATTAAATTTGTTTTTCCGGTAATGCCACCCACGGCTATACCTGGGGTCCCACCCGGGCTCGCACCCTTCTCGCCTTGTCCCGAGACACCGGGCGCCCACCTTTCTTTCCACTGGGAACCAAGTTCGCCCAGCTCGATCCGGGTAGGAGACCCCTTGGGGGCGCCCGAAGGCGGAGCCCGAGCGTGGAGTTCCGTGCGTGCCCCTCCTAGACCCCCGCGGGCTTGATCTAAGCAAGGTTCTGAGTGCTTTAATTTCTGTTTTAAAGGTAAAGTGGAATTGCATGGGAAAATCATGGAAGTTGATTACTCAGTCTCTAAAAAGCTAAGGTAAATATACTTTGCTTAGTTTTTTTTTTGCGATTGGCCTTACGTATAAGTAAAAAACGTACACACAGCTTTAAAAAACGTGCTCTTGGTAGTTTTTAAAGGGGCTTTTGTTTGTTTTGTTAGTGGAGATACATAGTTTAGAAAGCTACTTTTTTTTTTTACTTTCATTATATAAGGTGTTTACTGTTCTTGGAAAATATCTGGTGCCTAATTTGGGGTCGGGGTGGCGAACACTAGCTATGTTCAGTTCGCTGGGACCCTGTAACTTGTTTATCAAAAATTACCTCCCACCCCCACCTCCCGCCCCTACCCCCAGCAGAATAGCAGCAAATGCTTGTCAAGACTTCCTGTGAGATGTGAAGAGTAAATATTTACTATGTCAGCTAAATTGCTTAACTAAACTTAGCGATTAATTACTTTTCTCTTTTAGATAGTTTAATGTTGAATAGTAAAATAATTCAGTAAGGGGTCAATATTTTGCATAGCTTTCTAAAGAAGTGGGTTGTTTGGATTGGATGGCAGTTAAAAGCCGGACTTTTTCAGTCACAGACTACTGAGTATAGCTTCTGAGCATTTTGTTGTTGTTGCTTGTAAGAAATGTTTGCGGCTAAAATAAATACCCTTGTGAAATCTATAGTTATATTTAAGTGCACTGTTGTTAATGACGGAGTAACAAGTTTTGTGGAGGTTGGATTTCTCCACAGTGATTTGCTAACATGAGAAGAGAAGAGAAAACATCTTTGTTTAAAGTTTATTGTGGACTTTAAATTTGGGCCCTTTATTACTCATTCTAAATTTTTTTCTTCTGCTGTGTGTCGAAACTTAGTTTATATCCCATTCACATACATTTCTTCACCATTAGTCATTAAGTAGCTGGACTGGAGCTGTTCAGTGAAGTTTTTGATTGCCACCTTTACAGTTTATCAGTCAATAGTTTAACCACCTGATTTTTGCCAGGATTGAGTAGATTTTAAAACAAACTACCCTAATTTTAGAAATACTTAGATATGTTGCTGAAGGGATTTTTAAAAATTGTGTGCCACGTTTCCAGATATGTTTTATTTTAAGTAAGCAACAGAATAACTTTTGTTTGCAAATGACCTCTGTGGCATATGAGAAAATTACTTAAATTCTGTTTTTTTTTAATTTAAAAAAGGTGAGTTATGATTTTCAGTTTCATGTGTAATATTAAGCTAGTTCTTTCCTCTATTGGGAAAGATGTAATGTGTAACCAATTGGTTTTCAATAAGGTATTCTAAATTTGTATACTTTTCTTTAAAATAATATTTTTTGCTTGAGAAGTCCAAGTTGAAGCTTTCTGATATATTAACTATTTACAACAAATATAAATTACTATCTCACAACACTTGAAAATTTGCAGAATGAATATATTGAACAGTGAAATAACTACCCCAAGTATTTGATACAGTATGTTTCTATAAATGTCTAATTCTGCTGGCTGTTTGCGGTTATGAATACTTTCGGGGGTTATAATTAGTAAAAAAAAAATTACTAGAATTTTATCTTTGTTAGTTGGTGTCTCATTTCATGTTGCAGTGTGCATTATTTAATTTTGTAGTATATGTGAAATACTGGTTTATCTAAAGTTATTAACAGCTCCTAAAACTTCTCACAAATGTACTACTTTTTATCTTTTTTCTTTCAAAATGCAGATTATTTGCTGTTAGCCGGAGTGTCATTTAAGTAATTTTGTTCTGTTTAAGAGTTCAGAATTAAAGGCATGTCCCCAGTTTTTAGTATAAATTTAATTAAGAGCAATCTAGGATTTATACAGCCCTAGTAGTTGATGATTTCTTTGAACATGTGGGCGATGTGAAATACCCAGGAGGTAGATTAAAATACGCTGTGTATGATTCACTACACTGAAAATGTTTAACATTCCAAATGTATGCATAAGCTGCTGCACTAGAGGAGTTGCATCATTCCTGATTGGATGGTTTTAATTTTTTTTTCCTTTCCTTTATTAGTTTAAATGCAGAAATTAGCTACTTGTACTGCAGGCTAAGGGAGAGATAGCTAATGACCGGTATTGTGTACTGAGATCAGACTTCAGGGATGAAGCAGCTGTATGTTCTCATGTCCTGGACACTACCACGTTGATGGCTGTCTAAATCCAGGGTACTGTGACATTTGAAACCAAAGCTTTTATGTTATATGGAGACTATTTTGGTGTTCTTGTGTTGCATTTTGATGAATATTAACAAGTTAGAAGTAAATTTGGCAGTGTTAAGTCAATTCTATATGTGGTTTTTGTGTTAGTTGAAATGAAAATGGGAAGAAAATAGTTCATCCTCATTGCTTGCTTACTTAAAAATCATTCAACAATTGAGTGCATTTTCTTTGTATTGTAGTGATTTCTTTGATTTCTCAAGAATTAGTTTTAATATCTATATCTCAAATAGATTTTTTAAGGTTAATGATAGTTTGGGAGGAGATATTTTTATCTTAGGAAATTATTGGCATGCCATTTACTTACCAGTTGTATCTTTTGTTAAATATTCTGGCATCATTTTATAATAGCATAATAGACTAGATGCCATTATTTTCTCAGGGTCACTTAGAAATAGAAAACTCTTTTCTTTTTGCAGCGTATGTTTTATTCTTATTAAATGCAAATTATTCTAATGTCAACCACACATAAAGCATTTATTTCTCTTTGTAAGTTGGTTTCAGGCTCTGTTGAATAAAAGTGTTTGAATCTTTTTTCTCTGTTAATATTTCTTGATAGTACATATGGTCAAATGTTTATTAAAGAGGAAAAAACTGGTAAGCTTTAAAATGCTGTTAAAAGTTTTGGAAACTTCCTTGACAGAAATTTCATTTTTGGTGTTGATGAAGGTTAACTTAAAAATTATGTGTGTGTGTATACACATATATATATATGTATACACACACACACACACACACACACACACTGCATGCCTTGTTTTGAACTAAGACATGTTAACTTGAATGTGCTTTTGTACCTCAAGTTGAATGATTCTGTGAGAAACAAAACTTTGAAAAATGCAATTTCTGCCCACCTCTAGGAAGTAACTAAGTGGTTCTAGACATTCTTTCGCTGAGATGGTGTGAATACTATGAGATAGTGTAGGAAAAAGCTATGAATTTGTCTTTCATGAGTTAAAAATCAGTAATTGTGTTCACTCCAATGCAAATGAATTTGGTCTCCTATAGGAATGTTAAAGAAAACAGTATCTCAATTGTATTTTGCTTGTATGTACTACATTGTGTATAGTTGAATTAAATACCAAAAAGAAGAAAAAAAACATCCAATCTCAGGCCCTCCCTGCTGCAGTCTTTTGCTGCATCAATTTTTAATTTTCTAGAAACAGAAATGACTTTTATTAGGTTAAAATTGTGTGGTACCTTCCTACTTTAAGAATTTGTTGACTTAGAAATTAATACCTGCATTTACTTACATAGATTCCATGTGTAGATATAACATATATTAACACAGAATATATGATATTAAACTGTAAGGTTACTTTTGATTTGGCTTTGGAGTTAAACTTTTAGTTTCCCAGAAAAAAAAAATGTTAGTAATTTTTTCACATAGTGCTAGGTAATACCCTGGAGAGTTGCATATTGTGACCTCGAAGAGATAAGTATTAGAGTTAAAATAGAAGCAATACAGAAAAAGGTGAACTTGGTGATATTGGTTAAAAATTCTAGTTTACATTTTTAAAAGACTGGTTATTTGATGCTTTTACATCATTTAATTAAATATTAGAAACCAATGAGATTTATACATCAAAATAGATTTTATGGTTTGCTTGATTTTTTTCAATTCACCAAATACATAAAAATTTTAAATTGTAATATAACAATTTATAAAACTATTTAATGGCTAAACACCTAAACATTAATTCCAAAAGGTGATTTGTGATATGTAGTGCAGCTGTCAAATGGTGCTTTTCATGTGTTTCCTTATACGTATGGCCAGGTATAAGATGACCAGTAAGAGATGTTCTAAGCATTTTGTTTTTTATTATGTTAACCTGAGATTATCCTTTGGTAGAGAGAAGATGAGAGGATATTAGTAATATTTGTACAAAGCCTTTTATACTTGATGATCTAAAGTGCAATATGTTTTCTTTAAGAGAAAACGCATTTAACTTTTAAAATATTTTTAAAAGATTTAGAACAAATTGCATATCAAAATTATCATTTCACTATTATTTTGAGTAAACACATGGTTTTTGTGTTTTTTTAATGTGTGGAGGTTGCTCCAGATTTTCAAGTACTGTGTTGGGGAAATGTAAATGATTTTGAATTATGCATAAAAGGATAGTGACTTAGGCACATTTATTAAAAGTCAAAAAAGCTATGAAAACCAGATTTCTACAGGAACTGTTTATATATTTGATACTTTCAAGCTTTTCTAAATATTTGCTGTCTGTAGCTGAATCACTCTTCCAAGTCCTCTATGAAACCCTCAAAAGTAGATGAGCAATTGGTCAGAATTGTTAGAGGATATTATTTGAGCTAAATGTTTCCTCTCTCTGTTTCAGTGGTGTACGTCCAAGTGTGTGTATGTTTTTTGTGGGGGACAGTTTCAGGTAGATGGTATCAAAAGGGAGCAGGAGATCTTTAATTGAACAACAGTTGCTCTGGAATTCAGTCTTGGCAAGGCTCAAGAAAGTTACTTGGTGATTGAAACCTGTGGCAAAGGGAATCAAGTGCAGTGATATTTGCCTTGAGTGATGAGTAACTCTTGTAGGTGGTTAACCTTGTTGTGAAAGCCAAGTTACAGGTACCTGGAGTAGGTTTTACAGTGAGCATGCTACTGAAAGGACCATCAGTGCAGCATCTGCCCTCCTTCCTTTTCACTTGGCTATCCCCTGTCACAAAAGATTCTGTGAAGGCTTTGATGATTTTATAAGCCATTTTTTTAAGTGTCAGAAAATTCAAGATTTGAATATGCACTTTCATTTAGAAATTCTATACTTTGAAAAGCAATATGGTATTTTGCATAACACAAGTGCTGTCAGTAAACTTCATTAGAAGAAGCGTTATATTGAAATAGTTTCTTTGGAGACTTAAAAATGTTGAATTATACATTTCAAAATATAATTTTAAAAATTATATTTAAACATCACAAAAGTCTTCAGTGTTCTTTTCAGTGTTAGAAAGTAGTGGGCTTGGCTAAGCTAATTTTTAAAGAGTTCATGCTCTAAAACTTTCTGTCAAAAGCATTATCTCTCAAAAGCTATGATTAACTTCTTAAATTGAGAGATGGGAGTGTTCTGTTTAACAAAACATGCCCCCAGAATTTATTAGTAAAGTTTTATCCTTCTTATATTCAAATTCAAGTTCAAATTATTTTGGGTATTCATTCAAAAGCAGTATCATTGAACAAATAATAGCGAATAAACAGCAAACACCTACCAACGAAGATAAGTCTTTCCTCCCATTTATCATCACCATTAAAACATTTTAAAACTTTTACTTTATAATTTGACTTCATGCTTACAAACTTATAATTTTCATTTGGTGGCATGGACTCTATGGGTTCTATTTTAGGCAGCAAAATTGCAGAGTGCTCAGAGCATTATTTTTAAGGTTTTACTTTTCCTGTTTTGATCATGGACTTCAGTCTGGTCTCTCCATAAAATAGTGAAGAAAAATTATTTTCTTTTGTAGAAAACTTCAGATTCTGTTGCTTGGCTGCCAAAGAGAAGAAGGAATACAATAATTATTTCTTTAATTTGGTTTAGAGTTTGATGGTATATTGAGATAGAATAAGTACAACAGTGAAAATGGATGCTTTTGCATTAATAGGAGGCATTCAAGCCCAAAAGCTAGCCCTGTTCCATCATTTGATAGTTATGTCTCCTCCCCAAGCCTCTGCTTTTCACTAAATAATATCTGTATTTTTGAGATACATTTTGTTTATTCCTCATCATTTATCTGTTCTACACTTTATTTCTGAAAATGTGAACATTCAGTTAGGATTTTCCCATTCTGCTTTGTGTCAAGGACATTTCATAAATAAAGCAGATATTTTAATAAGTCTGATAAATGAAAATTAAGAGTTCTGATGCATGTTTTGAGCTTGCTCTTATTTACCCATATCATCATAAATGTTGCATCTAATGACCAGAAAAATTTCTATGGGAACATTGCAATAAGAATTATATTTTCAGTTTTTCTTATTGTCATATAATTAATGTGTCTCAAAGTAAGGATTTGCTGTAGTGGGAAGCTTGAATTTTTAAATTTTTGTTTTAAATGTGATCAGAAAGGTTGATGATTTCATGTATTGATATTTAAACAATGGTAGTAGTATTATCTCAGGGAGGAGTATTTTTTGTGCCTGCGTCTTAATAGTCATACAGTACTGATGCTGTTCCAGCCTCTTTGACACATTATTTCGTTTATTCCAAATAATAATTTTGTGAAAAATAGGACAATTGATATTATCTCTTTTTTTGGATGAGGAAACCCAGTCCCAGAGAAGCTTAATAATTTGTTTAGGCCACATGACTGTTAATTAAGTGGTAGGGCTAGAACCCAGGTCTTTTGAGGTCCCTGAGTCTCGCTCCACTGTACTTCCTCTCCATTTAACGTTTTACATTAAAGAAGTCAGCTGAATGTGTTACAAAGTTTGAAGAGTGCTATTCGAGGGTGGTAGAAATATATGAAAATACATTTGTGAATTGAACCTTTGCAATGATGCTACATCAGTCTGAGTGATCTGTACTTTGCTATAGTTTTTAGAAAAAAATAATTAGAAATAGAGGTAATTTTAAAAGTAGCATTGCACGTCTTCCCATCTCTGTGCTTGCCCACAGACAGAAGTGGGGAGTATACCTAAGCAGGTTGTGGGGTTGTTGTTGTTGTTGTTATGTTGCTTTTTTCGGCGGTTGTGTTCCTGACATAACAAGACAAACATTTCTTTCAACATCTGAGCCACACAGATTAGACAGCGAACTGTCACCCGGGTCAAGACTATGTGCCATGTGGTAAATGAAAGTCTAGCTCAAGGAATCTCCTGGGTGGGTTCTTCACGGGGTTCAGACAGCCTGTTGCAGAGGTCAGGGCTGTGTTGTGGTTTACGTGTTTCCCTGGTAGGAACTGCCAGGTCTTTCCCAGAGGTGGTATCTTTCTCTACGTCACTTTCTGTACTGAATAAGGCCTTGGGCCTCTCATACTCTCTTGAGTATGGGGTGAGTGTTAAATAGGGATAGTATCCATAAAGTTCTGAGTTCTTTATTAATTTTACAATCGCATAAAAAAATATGCTAAATAATGAAGCATGTGAAGTACAGTTCATTTCCCCTCAACTGTAAACTTTTCCTGCATTTATCTTCGTTTCCTTTAACTCTTATGGACTGTTTATGGTGCTGGTGGGAGGGAGGGAGGAATTATCAAGGAAAAAAATAGGTGAAAGAAGGTTATTTCCAACTCCCCATGCATTTCTTCGAGTTAGTACAGTCCAGAGTGGGATATGGCATTTTCCGTGGAATTCTGACTCAGGAGATGGGGGAGAGGAAGAGAGGTAACTAATACTGGGTGGCTGCTATGTGCTAGGCACTGGACTAGGCTTCCTGTTTTATCCTCCCCACAGCCTGAAGAGACCCATCTTTATCCTTCTTACACAAAGGGTCTAAAGCTTCAGACTCTAAAATAACTCCTTGCTCCTGACCATAACTTCAGAAGGCAGTGGCTTGTTGTCCATCTCATTTGAATACTGCAACAGAACCTTAGCAATGAAGTAGAAGGTTGTGATAATATGTATACAGGCTATAGAGTAACTTTGTATATTATTCCTAACTTGGAATAAGAGAAAATTTCCATATATAAAACCTATGCTGAGAAAGATTAGGAACTGAAGTTCAGTATATTTTTAATTTAATATAATTGAAAAGAATTAAAAGTGTTAGTCATAATTTGAAGGAACTTCCTTGAAGTAGTCCTATAGTAGAAGCATTTATAATTATATAAAGAGAAAGAGGTTTTTTTAAAAAATCATTGTGGTTGACAGTTAAGTGTAAAAACATACATGTATGCAGTGTGGGAGGAGGGCCTGTTCCATGCCTTTGACCCAGATATATATATATTTTCAAATCCTGAAAAAAAAACTTGAGGTTTTTTTGTTTAGGATACAGAATATTGCACAAAGGTTGGCATGCTTTCATTTTTATATGTATTTTTTAAAATATCTATGTCTTAAGGAAAATAATGGAATTTTTGTAAATTACTTTTTAGAAAATGGTTCACCTTATTAACAGAACATTTTAAACCTCTTTGACACGTGAAAAAGTCAGTGAAAGCACTTTTTGATACAATACTTAAGTATCTTATGCATTTGTTACTTTTTTATCTCATGCATTTTGTTACTTTTTTTGTTTAGTAACATAGGACTTAAGATACAGTTAAACCACCAATGAAATGAGATATATAAGAGGTTTTCTTCTAGATAGACGCCATGCTTTTTGACAAGAACATAATTTTATATAATTTATGAGATAAAATAATTACTTTCCTCAGTCGAGAACCTCTAATAGAGCTTTAAAAATTACCAGGAAAGACATTTTTATTACTATATCTTTTCTTTCTCTTTGAAAAATGAAACAAAAAATCGAGTGGTGATTCTTTGGACAGGTTAACCTCATACCAATTCATGAAATAGAGGGTGTTTTTGAAAAAGCTTATGTGAGGATAGGCTATATAGTGTTTTTGGATTACATGGAGACCTTTTACTTTGGTCCCTACTGATCTTTGTGATTTTTAACAGTGCATACTTTGAAATTTCAGTGGATGTTTTTCTTTATCATTGTATGAATAAGGTTTTGAAGTAAAATGTTTTGTGCCTCTTTATTTAAGAGAGTCAGAGGTAGATGATAAAAACAGTTTAACACTGAAAAAGTGCAGTTAAGCCTCTTAAATTATTAAGAAAGAAGGAAGGGAGGAGGGAAAGGGAGGGAGGAGAGGAGAAAGGAGGAGACCATAGAAGTGTAGGTGACTAAACCATGTGTACAGCTTCTGCGTTTTCTTTCTATACTTCTAGAGCACGTGGCAAAGACTGGTCCTCACTGATAGTGTGTGGAAGATAGTAAGTGATTCCAATGGTGACAGCAGGACTGGGAGTCTCACACAACGTATTCTTTTCTTTGACACTTAAAAACTCTGAGTATGTGGTTGCCCTGCCCCAAAAAAGGTTTTGCATTTCTTTCTCTAAGGCCTCACACCGGCCACTTCCTCTCTCATTCTCCTTCTCCTTTGCATTTCCTTGGGGATGGCTGGAAAGGGCTGGCAGTGTGGTGCCTGGTGTGTAGGCCTGCCTGCAGCCCCATTGCCCCCTGGTTGGCCGAGGGTTGGGGAAGCCGGCAAGGCATGTGTGTGCTTGCTCAATGTGTTGGAATGTATGGGTTCTGTGGCATACACTTACTTGGAATGTGCAGCAGACACATGAGCTTCGATGGTCGTAGGGGTCTAACGTTGTAGGCTTTTGTAAGTGGTTGAAAATTGGGTTACTTTTTTCCCCTGAAGTGCAGTTGTATTTATTCTTTGGAAAGGGAAAACATCTTTATTTTTTGTTTTTAAACCATTGACGGATAGAAAATAATGTTGTGGATGCATAAATAATCTGGCCTCTCTCCTGGATCCAGCTGTACTACTGTTTACCCCTTTCTTTTCGAACTGATAGTGATGTCTTCAAGTCATGGACACTGGATTTGTAAACTAAGCCTTGTAAAACTCCCTGAGTTGTGCCACCACTAAAGATGATGAAATCAAGGATTTGAGAAACCAAATTTTAAGCTCAGATATTGAAAAATGTGGAATTGATTCTCCCTTTTAAGGAATAGAGAGCAAAATACTAGTTGCTTAATATTTAAAATTTTTGGCTGTTTATTATTTTTTAAAATGTTTATATATTTTTCTTCTTAAAATATTTGAAATGACAAAGGTACTGGTTACTCAATTATTTGAATTAAAGAAGACAGAGATTTAGATTTGTAAAGTAGGTAAGTCGAAAAGGCATTTTAAGAGTTACAAAGGGCCCAGGAACAGGTGATTGGTTCTAATATAATTATTTCTACATCACGAGAGTGTTGCCAGGGAAGTTAGCTCTTTGTTCACTGATTTGCATATTAATGGTATGTTGTGTCTGTTTCAATAATGGTTTCAAAAAAATGATTTAGATATTGAAATTGATCAGTGGCTTTAGTTCACATGTATCGATTGTGGTCATGGTGTTAGTACCTGCCTTATAAATTTCTAGGCCAACATTGTATCTTTTATTCTCTATGGCAGTTTTTATTAAACACTGTTCCATAGAGCCTTAGGATTCCAAGGAGATGCCAAATTTATGGGAAGGACGAATGGATGTACGTACATGGGAATCCTGGCTTCTTACCCACTGCGCAATACGAAGACAGCTGCATTTGTTGCTGTTTTATATACAGAATTGGAGTTGAGTCTAAAATTTGGTTTAGAAAAGGGGTTTGCTGCTTTAAAACAGTTTGTAAGCACCCACCCTACAGTGTGTAAAGTGTGTAATTCTGAGTCTTCAGTCCATTCCTTGATTTGACCCAAAGCCCTTTCTTGAGGAAAGTTTAGACCCTGCCCTTGTTACTCCTACATCTGCTTTCCATGGAATGGCCGTCTATTTCTTGTCACTTTCATTTTGGTAACAAGTATCTGCTTTGCCAACTGCATGCCAGACTACTAAATCTATGGATTTTTCTATAGTCAACAACATAGAATGCATGCCCTTCAGGAACTTTCCAGGGAGCTCCTTGGCCAGTGATTGCGCTCCGGCTCTTGGCAGAGCCATTAGAGTCAACTGCCTTTGAAGAGTGATGGGCATGGTGACACGGGACCCATTCATTCATCGAAAACAAGTTTTTGCTTCAGGAGGTGGAAGCAGGGTTGGCTTGCTAATCCTTCTTGAGGCAGAGCAGCCTCCTCTTATCTGTTCTGTAAGATGGGACTCCACGAACACAGGAGTGATCTTCAAAACATTTTCAGTCGGTTAGAACGAATGCCCGACAAATGTGCTAGGTCACAAGCCGTGATACTCTAATACACACCCCCTCAGTATCAGTCCTACATACATGATTTTTGTTCAAAAACAGGATATTACTTTAAAACAGTAAAAATACTGTTCTCTCAGTGATTTCTTCCCTTATGGCCAAGGACTCTTGGAAAGTCCTGAAAGTCCTTGGAATTTAGCTACGTGTTGTTAAAGATCCCCTGAGAGGTTCTGATGCCCAGGCAGGGAGGGGGGGAGAGAGAGAGAGAGACACCCTACTCTGAGCACCGTCCCCTGCCATGTGCTCCATCACTGTAGCCTCCCACAGACTGGCCTTCAGAGACCCATGGTTTCGTATTTTGCACACAACTTTTGTAGTAAGATTTTTGTAAGAGATCACCATATGTTTACAGGAGTGGATGACGTAAGTGGTGGCAAGGGTGTTCTGGATAGTGCAGGAGGGACAGCTATTAGTTAGCTCCAGCCAACTGCTGCCATTTGGAAATGTAGGGCCAGTGTTCCCAAATCTGATTTTTCAAGAGAAGGTGGAAGTCAGAGTTCTTATGTTAAATATCTGAAGTTTTAAATATTGGCAACAATTCAAAATTTTTTGTAGACACTGAAGGTCAAAAAAAGACAGCTGTGGGTTGAATCTGGCCCGTGGGTTGCCAGTTTGCAGTCTCTGCCACATGAAAATCTGTATCTTCTACAAAACGTTGTTGAAGACACTGTCCTTTATGTTTAGTATCTCTTACACATAGGCTTGTCTGTGAGTGAGAGGGAAAAGTCCTTTTCTTGAAAGACAGGATGAACTCGTATGGATCTTATCTAATGATGATAGCTGTTTGGAAACTCAAAATCAAATTAGGTCTTAGTTGCAGTAGCCATTTTTCATTAATTATTATTTTACTTATTAATAAAATAATAATTATTTTATTTTCTCCATTATAAAGTACCCTACATTTTTATCTTTATGTGATGATCTTATTGTGTTTCTGTTATATTAAACCATTTGAAATTCTTTTGTAAATGTAGAATATGTATATATATGCTGAATATGTGACTGTCCTGTAAGTTTATATAGTATTTCATAATACATGTTTATGAAAAAAAAATAAGCCTCTATTTTCATGTAATTGGAGGAACAGGTTTCCAAATCAATCTAAATTACACCCTCTCCAATTAAACACTAAGCCAACTATAGATAATGTTTTAAAGCCACTTTCTAAGAAAATTTGATTCTCATGTGTCCAGAAAACACGTTGTAAAGTAAAAACTTGAGTAGTTCTGTTTTTTTTGTTTGTTTTTTAGTTTTTGTTTTTTGTTTTTTTTTTTTGAGACAGAGTCTCGCTGTTGCCCAGGCTGGAGTGCAGTGGCACGATCTTGGCTCACTGCAACCTCCTCCTCCCGGGTTCAAGCAATTCTCCTGCCTCAGCCTCCTGAGTAACTGGGATTACAGGTGTCCACCACCACGCTTGGCTAATTTTTGTATTTTTAGTAGAGATGGGGTTTCGCCATGTTGGCCAGGCTGATCTTGAACTCCTGACCTCAGGTGATCTGCCTGCCTTGGCCCCCTAAAGTGCTGGGATTACAGGCATGAGCCATTGCATGTGGCCATTCTGCCTGTTAAATGTCTGATATAAGGCAAATTGTTTTAAAAGCACACAGTGTGCCATAGAAAAATTCAGTGGTGAAAAGTGGTGCTTTTAAATAGTTTGAAAAGTGTTTTGGTTACTGCTGCACTTTTCTGTATTTAAGTTAAGGAAATTGAAGGCCATATGGACTCTGCTTCTGTTCCCTGGGTGCAGAATATAATCATTAAGGCTAAACGAAAGGAAACTTCGAGTTGCCTAAGGGACCTTTTTATAAAACAACAAAAAAAAAGTCCAAGACTACTCTGATAGTTGGCATTAGCATTTAAAAAAATGTGTAACTTACATGCAGAATGAAATAACTCATTAGTAATCACTTTATAATGGTCAGGTAAAGCGCGTGTCTTAGAAAACGTAGGTTAGCAAATGATAGATGGTAGGGCATAAAAGAGTGGCACACAGGAGCCTGGGAATTCAGGATTTTATTAATATTTGGCTCCCCTAATTTGTGATGGATCTTAATGCTTCTGCAAAAATAGCCAACTCTATTTTCTGGACTGGTCTTTTGAATTTAAAAAATTTGAAGTTCCACGAGAGCTGGGTCTTGTTTTTTATTTGGACAGATGCACCTCGAGTGCCTTGAATAGTGGAAATGGCTGTTCATGAAATATTTTTGAATAAATTAAGATTGAAGCTGTAATATCGATAAAAATTTACTTTTATTTCTTCTTCCCTTTTCCTCTTATTTTTCTTCTGTATTTTCAGAATGGAGGGGGAAAATTGTGGTTGAAAGATTTTGCTTTTTTATGAATGGGTTTTTAAAACTTTTTACTTTATTAAAAAAATTTTTTCCTTTTTTCTTTCTTTCCTTTCTTTCTGACAGGGGGTCTCACTCTGTCACCCAGGCTAGGGTGCAATGGTGCAATCATGGCTCACTGCAGCCTCATCCTCCAGTGCTCAGGTGATCCTCCCACCTCAGGCTCCGGAGTCGCTGGGACTACAGGCATGAGCCACTGTACCCAGCCTTTTAAAACTTGCGAGTGAATCTTTGGCCTTAGTGGAATAACATCTCTTCATGGGTATTTTAGGTATGAAGGTTCTTTAAACCTTCATAAGGCCGGCTGCAAAGAACAATTGCACAGGGCTGCAAAATGAACATTGGAAAGCAAAATTTTAGAGTTGGTGGAACCAGAATAGGTTTCGCAAATCAGTCTTTCTTTTCTTTCTTTTTTTTTTTTATCAAATAAGGTAAGAATAGGTTGGTTTTAGAATAAGATTCAGTGTGATTACATGAAAATATAATTTTCCTCATAGGTATTTCTCCCTGAAAGTCAAATTCCATTAAAAATTTACTGGGAATAACAGAAGAAAAACCTATTTGAAAAAACAAAAAACAAACAAAAAAACACAAAACAAAAAACAAAAAAACCCAACTAGCTATTCGCTTATTGCAATATAATAGGTGGATACAAGAATCAGATTTAAGATATGTTTGTTTATAATAAATTAAGCAGACAGCATCTAAAGTTACTGTGAAAAAACCAGACAAGTCTAACAATACCTACCAATGGACAAAGTAATTCATACATAACCAAGGAAGTGACTGACTAAATTTTAATTGCAAAGCAGAATGCTGTCAAATGCTCTCTATTAGGTTGGGTGCGGTGGCACATGCCTGTAATCCCAGCACTTTGAGAGGCTGAGGCGGGTGGATTGCTTGAGGCCAGGAATTTGAGACCGGCCTGGCCAACATGGCAAAACTCCATCTCTACTAAAATGATAAAAAAAAAAAAAAAAAAAATAGCCAGGTGTGGTGGCATGCACCTGTGGTCCCAGCTACTTAGGAGGCTGAGGCATGAGAATCGCTTGAGCCTGGGAGGCAGAGATTGCAGTGAGCTGAGATTGCGCCACTGCACTCCAGCCTGGGTAATAGAGAGAGAGACCCTGTCTCAGAAGAAAAAAGAAAAAATTTTAAAAAGCTGTGTGTTAGTAATCTATTAGCAATTTAATTTTTAAAATTATTACTATTTAGTATTTTTGAGATGGAGTTTAGCTCTTGTTACCCAGGCTGGAGTGCAATGGTGTGATGTTGGCTCACTGCAGCCTCTGCCTCCCAGGTTCAAGCAGTTCTCCTGCATCAGCCTCCCTGGTAGCTGGGATTACAGGTGCCTGCCGCCACACTCAGCTAATTTTTTTTTGTATTTTTAGTAGAGACAGTGTTTCACCATGTTGGCAGGCTGGTCTCGAACTCCTGACCTCAGGTGATCCGGTGATCCACCTGCCTCGGCCTCCCAAAGTCCTGGGATTACAGGTGTGAAAGAGGCCATGCCCAGCCTCTATTAGCAATTTAAAGCATTTTTCTTTCTTTCTTTCTTTTTTTTTTTTAAGAAATGAGGTCTTGGTATCTTGTCCAGGCTGGACTCGAACTCCCAGGCTCAAGCTATTCTCCTACCTCAGCCTCCTGAATAGCTGGGACTGTAGGTATGCACCACTACACCCAGCTAATTAAAACAACAAACATTTATTATCTCACACGTTTTCTGAGGATCAGGACGATGTCAGCATTTTAGCTGGATTGTTCTGATTCATCATCTTTCAGGAGATGGCAGTCAAGCTGCCATCTGGGTTTACAGTCATCCGATGGCTCAGCTGGGGCTGGAAGGTTGGCTACTAAGCTTACTCATGTGGTTGTTGGCTGGAGGCCTTAGTTCCTCACAGCATGACAACAGTCTTCCCCCAGAGTGAATAAAACAAGAAAGCCAAGGAGAGTGACATCACCTTTTCTTTTATGATACAGTCACTGAGTCTGCCTTATTTTCTTCATTAAACATGAGACATGAAGTCCAACCCATACTCTATGGGAAAGGATTACTCAATAAGTTGAATACCAGGAGATGAAAATCTTTGGGAGCCATCTAGGTTTTTAATAATTAGGAAAAGTCAACAAATTGAAACGATACTTAATTTGGGGCATATACTAAAAAGTAATAATCCCCTTACATTTATAATTAACCTCTTTTGGAGTAAAACTGGAATTTCTTACAACAGTAGTAATAATTACTGATTACTGAGTTCTTTTATGATCCTTACTGAATTTTCACATTTTGTAGAATGAGGAAGGAAGATACTGTTATCCCCATTTCATAAATTAGGGAACTAAGGCCTAAATTGTTCTCAGTGCTTTAGGTGGGGTCACATTTTTAGCATTCAACCTCAGGTTTTTTTTCTTTTTCTTCACCTTTCTTTCCCCTGAAGAATGATTCAATTACTTTACCTTTTGTAAAATACAGTTTAATTGTTCCCTTTCTGTATTATCTCAGAAAGCTGATTTTTTTCAGTGCCTAATTGAAAATTTTAAAACACTGCCCTTCTAGTATCAATAAAGTTGTTTGTTACTTTTCTGCCAGCAGCAGAAGTCCTTTTTGCTATTTTTGTATCTGGGTGAGGTCCGATTGCTCCAGAATTGTGCCATACTGTGGTTAGCCATGGTCTACAAGAGGAAAATAAATTTATCCTTCTTTAAAATCATTGGTTTTCTAAGAAATGCGCCATTTACTATACCAAATATGAGTAAATCTTAGGCAAAATGAGTGTTCATGTTGATATCAAACAAGTCCAGTTCTCTCCCCTGCTAAAACTACAACGCATCAGGCCCTCAGATCTTTTGCATTTACCTTTATTATATATTAGAAAAATATTGCAAATATTTATAATGGTATTTGAAACCCTTTTCTTGAAGAAATTTGATAGTGTTTTGTGTTGTTTTTGATGTCAAGCATATCCATGTTGATGTTAAATGATTCATTCTGTGTGAGCATTTTGCCAAACTTAGGCAAACCTCTGAATTTTGCCTATAGAATGTCCTACATTGTTTTGACTTCAGTCAAGTATAGTGTATTAATAGTCAAGTTTTTAAATTTTTTGAATCTCAATGCTTGCTTTATTTGCATTACATATTCCCATAACCCATGTAACCTTTTCTTTGAAAGGTTCTGATAACATGATAGTTATGTGAAGTGAAAAGTTATTTTGGTTGTTTCCTTTCGAATGTGTATAGACTGAGGCTTAGAAAATATTAGAGTCCCTTAGGAGTGCTTACTCTTTAGGATAGATAGATGCTTTTTTATGATTTAAAAAACACTATGGGTAAATATAATTTTCTATGTAGTCTATATATTTTAGTCAACCAGAATAGATGCTAAGTTATCCTTTTCCCGCCTCTCTTGTGTGTGCTCTTAAGTGACTTCCTGACCTGTCTGTAGTTTAAAATCTTGAAATATTTTTTCACAAAACAGTCAAATGATAATAGTTAAACTTTTTTTTTTCTGCTTTAGGGAGTTTAGAGAGAACTCCCTGACTGTCTTCAGTGGGCAGACTGAGTTTAAGATTTACTTCACATTTGGCCGGGCGCAGTGGCTCATGCTTGTAATCCCAGCACTTTGGGAGGCTGAGGCGGGTGGATCACCTGAGATCAGGTGTTCGAGACCAGTCTGGCCAAGATGGTGAAACCCTGTTTGTACTGAAAATACAAAAATTAGCTGGGGGTGGGGGGTGGTGGGCACCTGTAATCCTAGCTACTTGGGAGGCTGAGGCAAGAGAATCAGTTGAACCGGGAGGCGGACATTGCAGTGAGCTGAGATCACGCCACTGCACTCCAGCCTGGGTGGTAAGAGTGAAGCTCCGTCTCAAAAAAAAAAAAAAAAAAAAAAAAAGGAAAAAAAAAAGATTTACTTCACATTTTTATAATCTTCCTGAGTTAAGAGGTTAAAAGTGAGCATGAACAGGGAATTCCGTGAGCACAGAGGGTCAAATGTGATCTATAACTCTATGTCCTTGTTGGTTTTTAAAGTGGATATGCACCCAAAGAAATGTATTTTTTTCTCATTTTTTCTCAGTGACTTTTTTTCTTTGTATAATCTCAGCCTGGGGGAAAGGGAGCAGGGAAAATCAGAAGCCTTGTGGTGGGCCAAACCACCTCCAGTGACCGGTTCAGGTCTCACACAGTCTTGATTATTCTTCCTTAATTTGCCCTTCATTTGATTTGTTTTTGAAGTCAAGAACAGCACCATTTGAGGTAGAAAGAGAAAATTTCTTACTTGGTAACCAGGCAGTCTTTCCCAGCCCTTCTGAGAAAGCCTCATAGGTCTCTCTACCTACAAAAGCTCATCACAGAGGCTTTCCACAGCTCAAGTTAGCACCACACTCCTCTGAGGGCCCCTGGATATGTGCTAACTCTAGTTGTATGGTTGTCAGCCTTTGGAAACCTGTGTTTACTGGATTTTCAGAAATACTTCTGGGCCAGTACAATTGATACTTGAACCTCAGACATTCACTGTGTGTGCCTAAGAGCCTAGGATCTACGTAAAGTGGAATGAAAATGGTTGAGCATTTTCCATCACATTGGTGGATGTTGTTCAGTTCGTGGCCTGAGGTTATGACTGTAATTTTTTTTTTTTTTTTTTTTGATACGGAGTCTTGCTCTGTCGCCCAGGCTGGAGTGCAGTGGCGCGATCTCGGCTCACTGCAAGCTGCGCCTCCCTGGTTCGCGCCATTCTCCTGCCTCAGCCTCCCGAGTAGCTGGGACTACAGGCACCCGCCACCCACGCCCAGCTAATTTTTTTTTAATATTTTTAGTAGAGGCGGGGTTTCACTGTGTTAGCCAGGATGGTCTCGAACTCCTTACCTCATGATCCGCCTGCCTCTGCCTCCCAAAGTGCTGGGATTACAGACGTGAGCCACGGTGCCTGGCCTATGATTGTAATTAAATACATTGAGGCTTCATTGATTCAAGCTAGTTGCGGTAAAGGGAAGAGCAGTGATAATTAGTAGAATGCCTGAATGGGCAGATTTTAAAAAATTTATATTGTTTTCAATTAAATATTGTAACCTGAGGAAACTAACAAAATGTTGCTAAAAAACAATCCTACTGGACCTTCTCATTGAATAGAAAAAAATGACTTATATTCAGCATATCAGTTATATATCAATACTTGGGAAATGTGGTGTGTTTTGGTTTTTTTTGTTTGTTTGAGACAGAGTCTCGCTCTTGTCGCCTAGGCTGGAGTGCAGTGGCGCGATCTCAGCTCACTGCAACCTCTGCCTCACGGGTTCAAGCAATTCTCCTGCCTCAGCCTCCCGAGTAGCTGGGATTACAGGCGTGCGCCACCATACCTGGCTAATTTTTGTACTTTTTTTTTTTTTTTTTTTGAGACGGAGTCTTGCTCTGTTGCCCAGGCTGGAGTACAATGGCTCCATCTTGGCTCACTGCAGCCTCCACCTCCTGGGTTCAGGTGATTCTCTGCCTCAGTCTCCCGAGTAGCTGGGATTACAGGCACATGCCACCACGCCTGGCTAATTTTTGTATTTTTAGTAGAGATGGGGTTTCACCATCTCAGCCGGGCTGGTCTTGAGCTCCTGACCTTGTGATACACCCACCTCAGCCTCCCAAAGTGCCGGGATTATAGGCGTGAGCCGCTGCACCTGGCCAATTTTTGTACTTTTAGTAGAGATGGGTTTTCACCATGTTGGCCAGGCTGGTCTCGAACTCCTGACCTCAGGTGATCCACCCGCCTCGGCCTCCTAAAGTGCTGGGATTACAGGCATGAGCCACTGCGTCCAGCCTGAAATGTGTTTAAATAGCTTATTTCCCTTTTATGATCTTGTTTATATTGATTCCTTTATTGAATGAGTACCCCTACTCCCCTTTAAAGGAAAGATTAATTTCAGTTCTGTCCTATTACAATTAGAATTAATAATATTTCACTGTTCAGTGAACTACAATCTTGATTCATTTTAGGTTTCTGGTGCTATTGAGACACAAATATCTGGGTGCCATCCTATGCTAGAAGAAGTTAGGATGATGTCTTAATTACTTTCATGTGACAGAAAGTGGTTAAAAAAATCCACCCATTCAAAAGCGTTTAATTTAAATCATGGCAATACAGTATTCTTTAATCAACATAAAATGAAAATAACTTTGATCAGAATACTTACAATTAAAGAAAATGGAAATACTTCTTTTTTCGGTACTTTTATTTGGGAAATATTTACCAAGAAGAAACCAGTAACCAGTAATACTTTAATTTAGGGCTATTTTATTTTGTTTAGTTTTTTGAGATGGAGTCTCGCTCTGTTGTCCAGGCTGGAGTGCAGTGGCGTGATCTCGGCTCGCTGCAACCTCTGCCTCCCAGGTTCAAGTGATTATCCTGCCTCAGCCTCCTAAGTAGTTGGGGTTACAGGCACCTGCCACCACACCCGGCTACTTTTTGTATTTTTATTAGAGACAGGGTTTCACCATGTTAGCCAGGCTGGTCTTGAACTCCTGACCTCAAGTAATCCACCCGCCTAGGCCTCAAAAAGTGCTGGAATTACAGGCGTGAGCCACCACGTCCATCCTGATTTGGGGCTATTTTAATGTTTGATCACTTGACATTTCATTCTGCCCTCTAAAAATAAAATTAAGATACATTTTAGTTTAAAAAGAAGTGCTGTGGGTAACCTCTGAGATTAAGTCTAGCAAACTACATTTGTCAGAAATAGGATAACTGGCCTGGCGGGTGGCTCACCCCTGCTACATTAGCACTCCAAAGGCTACTCTCAGAACTTAACTTCTACATTTATTTAAGTCTTTCTAACAACAGGAAAGTGTTTGTGGGTGTCCTCATCTTGAGAAAAGCTTTTCCTTCTGAATATTTTCTGTCTCAAGGGTCTTTAGAGACCTAAACTTTCTTGATGGTGCTTTGTCTGGCTGGTGGGTGTGTAAGAGATATTTTATACCTAGTTGGTAATGCTGCATTGGGTTTTGAAATTAACTGCCTGCCAGCTCTCAGTTTCCTCAGCTGTATTAATTGCTGAATGCTAAATTGTGTGTGAATAATTTAAAAAATGTTCTCAAGACCCAGTAATGAATTCAACAAGTTATTTCAACTTGGAAGAGCATGACTTGAGCACCCACTACAATGCATTAGCCAGAATGGGGCTCAGACTACAGGTTACAGAAGAGGCCAACCCTCTGTCCCTGCATTCATGAGCTCGGCTCTGAGGAATCTTCTGTTATTTCCAAATTTGCAGAAAGAAACCTTGGGCAAACTGCTTCTTTTCCACCTTACCATTCCAACACCAGCCTTATGTGTTACCGTAATTAGTCAAGAACATGTCTTGGTTAGTCAAGAACACTTCATGTGTTAAGCTGGAATGAGGATGCTACTTAGAGAGCAAAGGACTGGTGATCAGAACCTCTCTACCTGTGTGCTCCCCTGCGATGCATTAGGTTTACCTTCCAGATTTCTTTTTTTTTTTTTTTCTAATTTTAAGTTCTGGGATACATGTGCAGAACATGCAGGTTTGTTACATAGGTATACATGTGCCATGGCGGTTTGCTGCACCTATCAACCCGTCATCTAGGTTTTAAGCCCCACATGCATTAGGTATTTGTCCTAATGCTCTCCCTCCCCTTGCCCCCTACTGCTTGACAGGCCCTGGTGTGTGATGGTCCCCTCCCTGTGTCCACGTGTTCTCATTCAACTCCCACTTATGAGTGAGAACAGGTGGTGGTTGGTTTTCTGTTCCTGTGTTAGTTTGCTGAGAATGATGGCTTCCAGTTTCATCCATGTCCCTGTAAAGGATATGGACTCATTCTTTTTATGGCTACATAGTATTCCATGCTGTATGTGTGCCACATTTTCTTTATCCAGTCTATCATTGATGGGCATTTGGGTTGGTTCCAAGTCTTTGCTGTTGTAAATAGTGCTGCAGTAAACGTAAGTGTGCATGTGTTTATAGTAGCATGATTTATAATCCTTTGGGTATACACCCAGTAATGGGATTGCTGGGTCAAGTCGTATTTCTGGTTCTAGATCCTTGAGGCATTGCCACACTGTCTTCCACAATAGTTGAACTAATTTGCATTCCCAACAGCGTAAAAGTGTTCTTATTTCTCCACAGCCTCGCCAGCGTCTGTTGTTTCCTGACTTTTTTTTTTTTTTTTTTTTTTTTGAGATGGAGTTTTGCTCTTGTTCCCCAGGCTGGGGTGCAATGACAGCATCTCGGCTCACCACAACCTCCGCCTCCTGGGTTCAAGCAATTCTCCTGCCTCAGCCTCCTGAGTAGCTGGGATTACAGGCATGTGCCACCACGCCTGACTAATTTTGTATTTTTAGTAGAGACGGCGTTTCTCCATGTTGGTTAGGCTGGTCTTGAGCCCCTGACCTCAAATGATCGTTGCCTCAGCCTCACAAAGTGCAGGGATTACAGGTGTGAGCAAGCACACCACATCAGCAAGTACTTTCTTTTTTTTATTTTTTATTATTATATTTTATTATTATACCTCTAGGGTACACGTGCACAATGTGCAGGTTTGTTACATAGGTATACATGTGCCATATGTTGGTTTGCTGAACCCATCAACTTGTCATTTACATTAGGTATTTCTCCTAATGCTATACCTCCCCCAGTCCCCACCCTCCGGCAGGCCCCGGTCTGTGACATTCCCCGCCTTGTGTCCAAGTGTTCTCATTGTTCAATTCCCACCTATGAGTGACAACATGCGGTGTTTGGTTTTCTCTCCTTGTGATAGTTTACTGAGAATGATGGTTTCCAGCTTCATCCATGTCCCTGCAAAGGACATGGACTCATCCTTTTTATGGCTGCATAGTATTCCATGGTGTATATGTGCCACATTTTCTTAATCCAGTCTATCATTGATGGACATTTGGGTTGGTTCCAAGTCTTTGCTATTGTGAATAGTGCCGCAGTAAAGATACGTGTGCATGTGCCTTTATAGTAGCATGATTTATAATCCTTTGGGTATATACCCAGTAACGGAATTGCTGGGTCAAATGGTATTTCTAGTTCTAGATCCTTGAGGAATCGCTACACTGTCTTCCACAATGGTTGAACTAATTTACACTCCCACCAACAGTGTAAAAGTGTTCCTATTTCTCCACATCATCTCCAGCATCTGTTGTTTCCTGACTTTTTTTTTTTTTTTTTTTTTTTTTGAGACAGAGTCTTGCTCTGTCTCCCAGGCTGGAGTGCAGTGGTGCAATCTTGGCTCACTGCAAGCTCTGCCTCCTGGGTTCCCGCCATTCTCCTGCCTCAGCCTCCCGAGTAGCTGGGACTACAGGCGCCCGCCACCACGCCTGGCTAATTTTTTTTGTATTTTTTTTAGTAGAGACGGGGTTTCACCGTGTTAGCCAGGATGGTCTCGGTCGCCTGACCTCGTGATCCGCCTGCCTTGGCCTCCCAAAGTGCTGGGATTACAGGCATGAGCCACCGCGCCTGGCATTTCCTGACTTTTTAATGATCACTATTCTAACTGGTGTGAGATGGTATGTCATTGTGGTTTTGTCTCTGTGACAGTCTTGCTCTGTTGCCCAGGGCTGGAAGGCAGTGGTGCATTGGAGCTGCTCACTGCAGCCTCCGCCTTCTGGGCTCAAGCGAATCTCCCACCTTAGCTTCTCAAGTAGCTGCGACTACAGGCACATGACACCACACCTTGGCTTATTTTTGTTTTTGTAGATGTGGGGTTTTGCTATTTTACCTGGGCTGGTCTCATGCTCCTGGGCTCAAGTGATCTGCCTGACTTGACCTCCCAATATGTTCAGATTACAGGCGTGAGCCGCTGTGCCCGGCCTGCAGCTTCTTTCTCCTAAATGTTGAGTAAAGAAAAACTTAGAGCCAGGCACAGTGGCTCATGCCTGTAATCTCAGCACTTTGGGAGGCTGAGGAGGGCAGATCACTTGAGCCCAGGAATTCAAGACCAGCCCGGACAACATGGTGAAACCCGTTTCTACAAAAAATACAAGAATTAGCCAGGTGTGGTGGTGTGTGCCTGTAGTCTCAGCTACTTGTAAGGCTAAGGTGGGAGGGTTGCTTGAGCCTGGGAGCCAAGACCGCACCACTGCATTCCATCCAGCCTGGATGACAGAGTAAGATTCTGTCTCAAAAAAAAAAAAAAAAAGAAAGAAAGAAAAAAGAAAAACTTAGTTATATTTTGCTTACTCAGGGTTTTCTTGAACGGGTACTCTCTGCTTCTTACGGTGTTGCATTAAACTCCCTCGTAAAAGCAGGTGTTTTAAAGCAAATGGTGTTTTCCCACAGGAAAAATGTTATATTTGGGTATTAACGTCCTGATCAAGGCCTTGGCATCAAATAAATCATGAATGGGACCAATAATGTGTCATAAAATCAACAATACAATAATTACAAATCTCCATAGTCATTTAAAATAATATAATTATGCTCCAGGTCCAATAAAATTGGCATGAATGGTGTGTAAGAAAAATTCATGTGGTCATAGGAACACAGTTTCCTGACTCTATTATGTAATAAATATTAACACTATTTGTTTGTATTCTTAGAATTTGGAGAGGAAAGATCTGGATAGCCTAAGTCTCTAAAAATTTTGAAGGAAGTCTTTAGTGGATGCCTTTTCCCACTGTAGATTTCCTGGGAGTAAACCTGGAGGTGAATAAAACACCGGGGCCCAGTCACTGTCTGTCATTATTGGAGGTGGTGAGAATGTGGGCGTGTTTTTCCCTGAAAAGCAATTTTTTTTTTTTTCTCTTGAGGTAGAGTCTTGCTCTTCTGCCCAGGAGTGCAGTGGCGCAATCTCAGCTCACTGCAACATCCACCTCCCGGGTTCAAGCGATTCTCTTGCCTCAGCCTCATGAGTAGCTGGGATTACAGGTGGGCACCACCACCCCCGGCTAATATTATATTCTTAATAGAGACGGGATGTCACCATGTTGGCCAGGCTGGTCTGGAACTCCTGACCTCAGGTGATCCACCCGCCTCGGCCTCCCAAATTGTTGAGATTACAGGCAAGAGCCACTGCGCCCGGCTTTTTTTTTTTTTTTTTTTTTTTTTTAAGAGACAGGGTCTCACTCTGTCACCCAGGCTGGAGTGATTTTGGCTCACTGGAGCCTTGACCTCGCCAGGCTCAAGTGGTTCTCCCACCTCAGCCTCCTCAGTAGCTGGGACTACAGGTGTGCACCTCCACGCCTGGCTAATTTTTTTGTATTTTTTGTAGAGAGAGAGTTTTGCCATGTTGCCAGGCTGGTCTCAAACTCCTGGGCCCAGCTGATCTGCCTGCGTTGGCCTCCCACAGTGCTGGGATTACAGGCATGAGCCACTGCGCCTGGCCTGTGAAAAGCATTTTTAAGTGAAGGGACTGATGCACAATTTCTCCTTGAGTTTCTTCAAAGCTCTGCCTGTCAGCTGAAATAAAGGGAAAGAGTGAAGCCAGCAAACTCCGCTCTTAACTGAAAAGCCAGGCATTAGTTGTTAGATCATTAGTCCTGCTTTCTAGGAGAGGATCTTCAGATGTTCTCTTAGGGGTGTCCAAATTAGCATAGGCTTGTAAGAGTATAAACAAATGGTGTGGCCAAAAGAGTACTGGACATGGGGTCAGAAGACCTGGTCCAGCCTAGCTGTACTCCTTACTGCTTGTGTGGCTCTGGATAGGACACTCCTGAGCTTCCACCTCACTTTCCTACACTGTGAGCACAAACACACCTACCTGGAAGAATTGTAAGGACTGAGTAGGTTCATGTGTATCATTGTACCCAGCATAGGAAGCTTTTTATAAGTAGTTGAAATAATTGATTGGTGAAGTGAACATGGAGATTTCTGTCTCTTATCCTTCTTGTCCCTGGAGTGGAAAGCCTGCTTTTGGTAGATACCTAAGCAGAAATAGTTCTAGGGAAGTAGGGAGAAACAGGGTGGGGCAGTACGTTTCTCACTTTGTAAATCTTCCTGAGAGGCCTGAGAGTGGATGGGGTTTGGAGTGTGTTGTTGATTTCGTACCTGGAATCTAATGTGCATTTTGACTCAGAATGCATTGTCAGGAATCTTGATGACAACAGTATGTTGCTCAGTAACTGAAGTATTGTTTGAACCAAACTATTGTAGCAAAATTTTCTTGGCAGGTATGCCCTGTTGATACTGAGCCCAGTGTGCATTGATAGTTTTATACTGACTACTACAAAGTAAACACAAGTTCACAGTGACTCAGAGTAAACCGTGACTCAGAGTATACAGGTACTACACTCTGGACATCCTAAAGCAATTAACAAATAAATGTACTGGTAGGAAAATTATTGTCTATTGTATTACCTTAGTCTCTCTCTCTCTCTCTTTTTTTTTTTTTTTTTTTCCCTAGCTCAGGAGTTGTTCTTGTTGTCCCTGTATTTTTTTTTGTTTGTTTGTTTTTTGAGACGGAGTGTCACTCTGTCACCCAGGCTGGAGTGCAGTGGTGCGATCTCTGCTCACTACAACCTCTGCCTCTCGGGAGTTCAAGTGATTCTCCTATCTCAGCCTCCTGAGTAGCTGGGATTACAGGCGTATGCCACCATGACCAGCTAATTTTTGTATTTTTAGTGGAGACAGGGTTTCACCATGTTTGCCAGGCTGGTCTCGAACTCCTGACCTCAAGTGATCTGCCCGCCTCGTCCTCCCAAAGTGCTGGGATTACAGGCGTGAGCCACCATGCCCCGCCTATCCCTGGAGCTCTTATTTCAAGAATACACTGGATTCTATAGCCAGAAATGGTTCTTTAAGTTCTAATACGCAAACTGTATCTAAGGAAAAGAAAAAATGATTAAAAGACATAGTAATCCTTTAAATAAGTTTTTTCGTGGAACCCACAGAATCCATAGACCTTAGGGATTATCTAGGCCACTCTGCCCTGCCTGTGGAAATTCATACTCAGACATCAAAAAGTATGTCCTGTGTTAATGTTGGATATTACTAGAAAGTTATCCTCCTCAGTGCTGTGTTTTTTCCTCTACATCATACAGTCTCTAAAAATTTTTTCATATAGTTTGTTGTGTTGAAGTAAAGCTAGATTTAAGAACAAAACAGTATTTTTCATTTTTTTTCTTTTCTTTTTTTTTTTTTTTTGAGACAGAGTCTGGCTCTGTTGCCCAGGCTGGAGTGTAGTGGTGTGGTCTCATCTCACTGCACCCTCCACCTTCTGGGTTCATGCAGTTCTCCTGTCTCAGCCTTCCTAGTAGCTGGGACTATAGGCTGGGACTGCGCCACCACACCCAGCTAATTTTTGTATTTTTAGTAGATACAGGTTTTCACCATATTGGTCCGGCTGGTCTCGAACTCCTGACCTCAGGTGATCCACATGCCTCGGCCTCCCAAATTGCTGGGATTACAGACTGACCCACTGCTTCTGGCTTCATTTTCTTAAAGAATTCACCAGCCCTGATGATTTTGTTTCCTCTTTGTCTCTTTCAAGACACATTTGAAAATAGCACTGATACATTGTGTGATCCAGCAATTTCACTGTCAGGTGTGTGCCCAAAAGAATTGAAAGCAGGGACTAGAACAGATACGTGTACACCCATGTTAAAGCAGTATTGTTTGCAATGGTCAACATATGGAAGTGGCCCAAGTGTCCATTGCCAGGTGCCTGGAGAAACAAATATGGTATGGACATACAGTGGAATGTTTTCAGCCTTAAGGGAGAAGGGAATTTTGACACATGCTGCCACATAGATGAGCCATGAAGACATTTTGCTAATGAAATAAGTCACAAGAGGATAAGCACTATATGATTCCACTTATAGAAGATAACTGGAGGCTGGGCGTGGTGGCTCACGCCTGTAATCCCAGCACTTTGGGAGGCCGAGGCGGGTGGATCACGAGGTCAGGAGATCGAGACCATCCTGGCTAACACGGTGAAACCTCGTCTCTACTAAAAATACAAAAAAGTAGCCGGGCGTGGTGGCGGCGCCTGTAGTTCCAGCTACTCAGGAGGCTGAGGCAGGAGAATGGCGTGAAGCCGGGAGGCGGAGCTTGCAGTGAGCAGAGATTGCGCCACTGCACTCCAGCCTGGGCAACGGAGTGAGACTCCGCCTCAAAAAAAAAAAAGAAAAGATAACTGGAGTAGTCTAATTCATAGAAACAGAAAGTAAAATGGTAGTTGCCAGGGGCTAGAGAAGGAGGAGGATGGGGAGTTACAGTTTTATGGCAACAGAGTTTCAGTTTGGGAAGATGAAAGAAATTCTGGAGATGGATGGTGGTGATGGTTACACAACGGTGTGAATGTACTTAACCACCACTGAGCTGTTTACCTGAAAATTGTTAAAATAGTAAATTTTATGTTTTTTTTTTATCACAATGAAAAAAAAAAAAAAAGATGTGACCTCCAAATAAAGCCAATGTTTTGAAAGGCTTAAAAAGAAGCACTGTTGGGAAGGGAACTCTGGATGTGCATGGATACTTGAATGAGATGGTAAAGTCTAGGGTAAGGAGTACTGGCCTGTGTCCTGTCTAATCTGGTTCTATCATTAACCAGCTCTGTGATCCCCCATCGGGTTGTTAGTTTTCTCATCAGTAATGCGAGGATGTAAGTTAGTTGATACTCAACCTTCCTGTCTGTTCTAGAATTCTGTGAGTCTATGATTAAGTCCTTAGCAAAGAAATACTTATTTAGGAACAACTGCCTGTGTGAGGATAAGGAGCCAGACACACCTGTGATATGAGGGCAGCCTGGGTCTCTAGGATCTGCTCTGGGCCAGGTGTGGTGGCTCACACCTGCAATCCCAGCACTTTGGGAGGCCAAGCTGGGAGGATTGCTTGAGCTCAGGAGTTCGAGATGGCATGCACCTGTGGTCTCAGCTGCTTGAGAGGCTGAGGCAGGAGGATTGCTTGAGCCCAGGAGGTTGAGACTGCAGTGGAGTTTGTTTGTACCACTACACTCTAGCCTGGGCGACAGAGCAAGACTCCGTCTCAAAAAAAAAAAAAAAAAAAAAAAAAGAATCTGCTTTGACCATTCCTTATCTGGGGCATGTTTGCAAACACAATCAGTATCTTTAATCTGCTGTCCGTCCTACCTCACTGCTCCCCAGGCAGGGCCAGAACTCCGTAGAGCTGTTAGATTCCAAGACTGGGAATCTTGGAATTCCAGGGTTCCAAACCTGCTTTGACACCAGGCCCAGAGAGGGGGCTGTTTCTGTCAGTGCTTTAGATTGAGCAGTTGTGTTATCAGAAGAAATCAGTTTCTTACTGCCTCAGGATGGGCCGTAACTGTTCCTCTCAAGTTTTCCTTGTTTTCAGCAACCTGTAGAAAAGAGTCTCTCTTACCTAGGCTGATGTGTCAATTATATCAAAGTTGTTTCTTTTTGGTTTGGAGCGTGTAATTTGGTACCAAGTTAATCTGTCCCCTGAGGTTTCGTGTAGGCTCATGTTAGCAGAGTTTTGCTTTTGTTACACACACACAGATTGATTGTCAGGTTGAAACGCCCAGTGCCATTGTGGTCAGGATGTGGATATGTTGGGTGAGATGAGGTATAGGTAGCTTGGCGTGAAAAGTAGAGACCATTTTACTGGGCTAGGTGCTTTATCTGGGCTATCACTGATCTCCCAACATCCCTGTGTGGCAGCCTTATTCCTCAGAAGAGGAGACTGAGGTTCAGATTGCCACTCTCCCAAGACCACCAGTGAGAAAGGTGACAAACCTTGGATCTGAACTTAACAACTATCTTAACTGCAAAACTTGTTTGTATTCTTTCTGCCACACCACACCTTTTTTCCCCTGCAGAGTGTGCTGGAATACAAGCACTCCTTAATATAGCAAGCCATATATTTGTGCAGTTAGAGAATTCCAGAAGACTATAATAGAATCAGTAGCCGACCACATTTGTAACCACCCCTGTAATGTGCTGAGATCTGAATAGTTTGAAGATGTTGAGCCATGTTTGTGATCACCATGAGCAAAGTGTTGAGTCCTCTTGTGTGCCATTGTGTGCTAAGGCAGTAGAATATTCTGGCTGAGATAGAGGAGGAAGAGCTGTGGGCTGCTCATGAGAGGGTCTTGTGTGGTGTGGGAACTGTCATGGGAGTCCAGTGCTACTAGTTCTTTGCAGGTCTCTCTGTGGTACCTTTGGGGAATGCTGATGATATGACCAAATATTCTTATTTTGATTGCACCTGTGAATTTTTTTTTTTTTTTTTTGAGGTGGAGTCTTGCTCTCTTGTCCAGGCTGGAGTGCAGTGGCGTGATCTCAGCTCACTGTAACCTCCACCTCCCGGGTTCGAACAATTCTCTGCCTCACTCTTCCGAGTAGTTGGGATTACAGGTGCCCGCCACCAGGCCCAGCTAATTTTTGTATATTTTTTAGTAGAGACGGGGTTTCACCATGTTGGCCAGGCTGGTCTTGAACTCCTGACCTCGTGATCCACCCGCCTCGGCTTCCCAAAGTGCTGAGATTACAGGCGTGAGCCACCGCGCCTGGCCTTCACCTGTGTATTTTTAAGTAGTAGTGGTTGTTACTCAATCTTTTTAACTTCTACTCTGATTTTGTGTGGAATAGGTTCTGGGGGTTATTTTACTTTCCTCTTCCACTAGTCATTCAGTTAGACTTTAACAAGACAGGATAGGAAGTATTAATAGAAAGAATACTCCTTGAAATTACTAATTGAGGGTGCATCCCCTTTCTATGCCCCCCTCCCCATCATATTTTTTGCTAAGGCTGATGTAGTTAGTATCTTACACATAATTGGTGCTCCATGGATGAATGCATATAGATGAAAAAGCTTGCAGATTTTAGAGAATCATTGTTTATATCCTTGGTAACCTCTATGCTAAATAAACATGTATGCAATCTGTTTTTTATCTTTTTTTTTTTTTTTTTTTTTTTTCCCTCCCTGAGACAGTCTCACTCTGTCACCCAGGTTGGAGTGCAGTGGCACGATCTTGGCTCACTGCAGCGTCTGCCTCCTGGGTTCAAGAGATTCTGCCTCAGTCTCATGAGTAGCTAGGACTATAGGCGCACACCACCACGCCAGGCTAATTTTTTGTTTTGTTTTGTTTTGTTTTGGAGACAGAGTCTCACTCTAGCCCCCAGGCTGGAGTGCAGTGGCATGATCTTGGCTCATTGGAATCTCCAACTCCCAGGTTCAAGCAATTCTCATGCCTCAGCCTCCTGAGTAGCTGGGGTTACAGGCACCCGCCACCACCCCCGGCTAATTTTTGAATTTTTTGTAGAGACAGAGTTTTGCCGTGTTGGCTAGGATAGTCTCAAACTCTTGACCTCAGGTGATCTACCCGCCTCGGCCTCCCAAAGTGCTGGGATTACAGGCATGAGCCACTGCGCCTGGCCTAATTTTTGTATTCTTAGTAGAGACAGGGTTTCGCCATGTTGGCCAGGCTGGTTTCGAACCCCGGGTCTCAAGTGATCCAACTGCCTCAGCCTCCCAAAGTTCTGGGATTACAGGCGTGAGCCACCCTGCCCAGCCCTGTTTTTAAACTGTTTGTGTTGAGGAGAAAAGCAGATATTCAATTTCAAAACTAGTTGGACTTTTATTCTTTATAGCTGCTTTTTTGGAGGGGCCATAATTTGATGGTACCTGAACCCATTAAGTAATAATCATCTACTTTTTAACAGGATTTGCTGTAACTTGATGATTTGTCTATGATCATGTATTTGAGCCGATGGCAGTAATAGTAATATCTTTAGTAAGATGGATTTCAGTATGAGAAGATGCTTCTGGATTTAGTGAGGTTTGGAAATAAAGGTACAGCCCCTCTTGTCTTCAAATACTTGAATGATCCATGCCAAATATGGGAATATTACACCTCCCATCTTTCCTTCCCATACGTTATCGTCCTAGAAGAGCCCCTGTTGTCACAGTGGCCCTTTATTCCTTCTCCTTCCCTCCAGCTCTGCCTTAGCAGAGGTGTAGTGGAAGAAGTAAAGAATTAGGAATGTGGGGGCTCATCCCTGGAACTGTAGCATTTTTGTTAGAATGTGTTTTTGTGTAGAAACACTGTTATATGAATAATAGGTTACGTGACGCTATAAGCAGTCAATGGCTGGTTAGGATATTTAAGTGTATTTCAAAATCAAAGTATTCCATTGTCTTCTCCTCTCTGTTCTTCCTACTAAAGATGAACCCCCTTGATGTGCAGATAGACCCTGTGAAAGATGGCCTCCAGGTGATGTCAGCTTACTGTGATGCACACCTGGGGGAAGGGGCTCTCTTATCTTTATCTGGGTGTCAGCAAGTATTATTAGCCTAGTGCCTGGCACAGAGGACACGCCCAGAGATCCTTGTTGAATTTGGTTGAGTTGAAGGAAGAAAACCTTTTACTTTCTCCATTTCCATTCTTGACAGTTTCTCAAGAAATATCTTTTTTGAGACAGGCTCTTGTGCTGTATTTTACAGGCTGGGCGCAAGCTCCTGGGCTTAAGCAGTCCTCGTGCCTCAGCCTCCCAAGTAGCTGGGATTACAGCTAGAATTTGTGTCAAACTCGAGAATTTATGTCGAACTCTTCATCAAAGCTGGAAGTAGGACATACAGTTGGATTTATTTATTGATCCTTTTGTGTACTTATTCATCAAAGGTTTGTTAATCACCTATGTGTGATATGCCAGGCACTGTCAGACACTAAAAACACAGCAGTGGACCAATACAGTTCCAGCGCCTACCCTTTAGACAGCCTGGTGGAAGAATATGGACGATCATTAGACTAGCCAGGTCTGGGGTCGATTGTCATCTAGAAACTCCTGCTATTTTAGAAATGCATAAGCTGACCTTGAATAAGCCATTTCTGGGGGCAGAATATCTTTTCTTTCCTTAAATGCTGGTGATGAAAAAGTACTTTAAATATTATTCAGAATTGTCCTTAACAATAAACTAATGAAAAACATGATGTAGGCAGTTTACCATTACGTAGTCTTTGATTAGACAGTAATTCTTACTTCTCTTCCTTTCAAATAAAGTCTTATAGTAACTTGAGATATTTTTGAAAGGTAACGCTCTTTTTTGAATATTCTGTTACTAAATTATTAATTTTCTGAGTTTTCTATTAAGGCAAACATCAAGTTTCCTTGTGGCTGGTGACTAATTCAGATGCATAGTGTTTCTATTCATAGCTCCCCAATCTTAGGTAGAATTGAGCAGATTTAACATGAATAGCTTCCTCTAGTTTCACACGGAAAAAACAATTTTAGGAAGGAAAGGTAAGAACATGATAATACAGAAATCGGCGAAGTAAAGGGTGATTGGCTGGTGGCTGGGGTTGGAAAAAAGTGAAATTTTTCTTGTTATTCTCTTTGTGATGGAAGATTTCTTTCCATAAATAGTATAATTTACGTGGGCTGTTTGAAGAGATTACCTTCTTAGTGGTTCCCTTAAAGCTCTTTGTTATATATATCCTGAAGCTCAGTCACTTCTTCCCACTTGTTTTTGAGTGTTTGATCTAGACAATGTAAAGGCACTTTTAAGATAAAAATTATTGTATTTGGGGGACTTTGGGAGACTCACTTCTGTTTAAAAGCAAAAATGATTAAACAGTACTTTATGTCAAATCTGCCTGTTTAGGGGATTTGAGCACACCTGGTAGCAAAGAGGTTTAACCTAGTTTCTCAGATGAAAACTAGAGGTGGAGGAAGGATGAGGAAGCAGTCCAGTGTGAGCTGAGGAGCTGGTTACCTTTAGCCTACTTCTGGGATGATGCACATGGTCCTCTAGGTCAGTCAGCCTCCTCAGCCCATGCATTAAGATTCCTGGTTGCAGCTGGGCACGGTGGCTCACACCTGTAATCTCAGCACTTTGGGAAGCTGAGGTGGGCAGGTAACCTGAGTTCAGGAGTTCAAGATTGGCCTGGCCAACACGGAGAAACCCCATCTCTACTAGAAATACAAAAATTAGCCAGATGTGGTGGCGGACACCTGTAATCCCAGCTACTTGGGAGGCTGAGGCAGGAGAATCATTTGAACCCGGGTGCTGGAGGTTGCAGTGAGCCGGAATTGTGCCACTGCACTACAGCCTGGGTGACAAAGTGAGATTCTGTCTCAAAAAAAAAAGATTCCTGGTTGTTAGTAACAGAAACTCACATAGTGTAGCTGAAGCAAAAGGGTTTTTTTTGCTTACTTAACTAGATTGCAGGAAGAGCTGGAATGAGGTGGGTTTTAAGGACATTCATAACCAGGGACTTGAAACACAGCTATGTGCCCTGTGTGGCTCCTTGCTCTCTCCCCACCTTTTATCTCTTAGTGTTGGCTTAATTTTTGTCTTACTGCAGGTGGGCTTCCTCTACATGGAAGGGGACGTGACTGTGGTCATTGCCCATCTATAGACATCTTTATCGCTGTGATCTGAGAGAAAACAGGATTCTTTTCCCCTCAGCTTAAGTTTGACAAATCCCAGGGAAGAATGCTCACTGGCCTAGCCTAGGTCATGTGTTTGTGACAGTTCTAAGGGATGCGTGATAGGCTCAGCTTGTGTCACATGCCCAGGGAGGTCACACAGATGATACCCTGAGGGAACTGCTGTAAACAGTTAGATACAGCAGTTTTCACGCATTTTTAGTCCATATGGAACTCAGCTCAAACAACTAGTTAAGATTCTTTCCTTGATTCATTGAAAATCTTTTACAGTCTTTCTTGATGCTGGTGCCTGTAATCCTGGCTACTAAAGAGGCTGAGGCAGGAGGATCGAATATTCACAGTGGCCTGTGAATAGCCACTTCACTCCAGCCTGGGCAATATAGTGAGACCCTGTCTCCAAAGAATAGAATGAGGCTGGGCACAGTGGCTCACACCTGTAATCCCAGCACTCTGGGAAGCAAAGGCAGGCAGATCACCTGAGGTCAGGAGTTTGAGACCAGCCTGGGCAACATTGTGAACACCCTGTCTCTACTAAAAATACAAAAATTAGCTGGGTGTGGTGGCAGTGCCTGTAATCCCAGCTACTTGGGAGGCTGAGGCAGAATTACTTTGAACCCAGGAGGTGGAGGCTGCAGCGAGCTGAGATTCTGCCACTGCACTCCAGCCTGGGCAGAGTGAGACTCGATTAAAAAAAAAAAAAAAAATCGTTTGTCAGTTTTGGACTTTACAACCAGTAGACTTGAGATTACATTTCTATTTTACTCTGTTTTTCCATAGGAACCCAGACCAGCACTTATGCCGTAGTGTGTTCTCAAAAACTATGGTTGACTGACTGAACTAGTGGAATAAACATATCAAGGCATTGAAACATACAACTTTATTATTATTATTACTTTTAGAGATGGGGTCTTGCTCTGTTGCCCAGGCTAAGAGTGCAGTGGTGCAGTCATAGCTCTCTGCAGCCTCTAGCTCCTAGGCTTAAGTGGTCCTTCCACGTCAGCCTCCTGAGTAGCTGGGACAACAGGTGTGTGCCCAGCTAATTTTTTATTATTTGTAGAGACAAGGTCTCCCTATATTGCTCAGGTTGGTCTTGAACTCCTAGGCTCAAGCGATCAGCCCACTTCGGCCTCCCAAAGTGTTGGGATTACAGGTATAAGCCACTCTACCCGGCTGAAACATACAACTTTAGAGATGACAGGGATCCTAGAATCCATCTGCCTTCAGTAGTTTCAGATATAATGTGGGGTCTCCCAAATACTAAGGACCCAGCAGTAAAGGAGGGTAAACACTTTTTTCACATTTCTAAATACAGAGCCCTGTTGTAGGAACAGAGGGTACTTTGATGAAACAGACAGATAAGGAAGGTCCTTGCTTTCATGCAACTTAGATTTACACGAAGAAAATCTTGACATGCTAACTAGAATGCCAAATTTCTTTTTGATTTTTGCCTGAAATTATATCAGTATAGAGCTTATCTTTTAAGAATGGGCTAACCCATGAATGAATCTGAAGCTCTGATCGTCTATATTACCTTTAAGTAATTGTTTAAAAAAACAAAACAAATTATTAACAAGTGATGTTGATCTGTTGGAGAAAATAAGTGAAAGGAGTTCTTGGTGCTGAGAAAACAGCATCCATCCTGGCTAAGAGCTCAGTCTTTACAGCTTCCAATCTCAGCACTCCACTTGCAGCTTTGTAACTTGTGCAAACTGTTTTTTTTTTGAGACAGAGTCTCACTCTGTAGCCCAGGCGGGAGTGCAGTGGTGTGATCTTAGCTCACTGAAGCCTCTGCCTCCTGAGTTCAAGTGATTCTCAGGCCACGGCCTCCTGAGTAGCAGAAATTACAGGCTCCCGCCACCATGCCCAGCTAATTTTTATATCTTTAGTAGAGGTGGGGTTTCACCATGTTGGCCAGGCTGGTCTCGAACTCCTGACCTCAAGTGATCTGCCCGCCTTGGCCTCCCGAAGTCTGGGGATTACAGGCGTGAGCCACCGCAACCGGCCTGTCAGAGCTCTTTTAGCCTTAAATTCTTCAGTTATAAAATGTCTACCCATTTTTTTTTAGTGGGTATTGAACAAACATTAAATATTTTTAAATGACATATTTTTTATTTCTTTAAATGATTTTTTTCATTGTGGTAAAATACATATAACATCACCTTTACCACCCTAACCATTTTTAAGTGTGCAACTCAGGAGCATTAACTACATCACGTTGTTATGCAGCCATTGCCACTATCTATCTCCAGAACTATCTTTGTCTTGTAAAACAGAAACTCTATACCCATTAAACAGTAACTTGCCATTGCCCCCCTCTCAGCCCCCGGCCACCACCATTCTACAAATGGTTACTTTTTTAAATAAATGTTAAGATTTCAAAAAATGTTAGCTATTATTCCTCTAGATCAGGAGTCAGCAGACTCCAGCCCACAGGACAGATTTGGTCAGTAGTTTGTTTTGGTAGGGTCCTTGAACTAAGAAAGACTTTTACATTTTGAAAGGGTTGTAAAAACAAAACAAAAAATAAAGAAGAATATGCCTTAGAGGCAGTATGTGGCCCACAAAACCTAAAACACATTTATTATCCAGTCCTTTACAGAACAGGTTTTCTGACGCCTGCTGTAGATCTAATCTTTTTTGATCAGGGAGTCCTTTAAGATTTTGATGAAAAAAATGTATATGTGGGTTTCCACGTATCTTAAGAGGGTTCTGTCACACGCGTCCGTGTGAAGAGACCACTCAACAGGCTTTGTGTGAGCAACAAGGCTGTTTATTTCACCTGGGTGCAGGTGGGCTGAGTCCGAAAAGAGTCAGCGAAGGGACATAGGGTGGGGCTGTTTTATAGGATTTGGGTGGGTAGTGGAAAATTACAATCAAAGGGAGTTTTTCTCTTATGGGCAGGGGCGGGGGGTCACAAGGTGCTCAGTGGGGGAGCTTCTGAGCCAGGAGAAGGAATTTCACAAGGTTAATTGCTCAGTTAAGGTGGGGCAGGAACAAATCACAGTGGTGGAATGTCATCAGTTAAGGCAGGAACCAGCCATTTTCACTTCTTTTGTGATTCTTCACTTGCTTCAGGCCGTGTGGACATATACGTGCAGGTCACAGGGGATATGATGGCTTAGCTTGGGCTCAGAGGCCTAACAGGTTCTATGAACATTTTCTCTACACCAGGATTTCTCAGTAGGGCCATGTTGCCTCCAAGGGAGTTAACATTGGTTCTTGGGGGGGAGTGAAATCTTAGCTGTTGTAAATGACTTGCAGCCTTTCAAAGGGACACAGTACATCAACAGATACCTAGTTTATCTTTGATATTAAAATTTCTTGGCGGGGGTAGTGGGTGGTAATGGAGCGATTTGAAAAAAAATGTTTAATTAGCTCATTAGGGGAGCGATAATGAAAGATAAGTTTGAAAAACACTGCTTAAAACTGAATTCTGGAAGACAGGACATGTATCTTATCAACCTCTGAGTATACCTGCATTTGGCAGAGAATTGAGAACATTTTCTTCAGTCTATTAAATTTGTTATCTTGTAGTTGAATGAAAGAATCCTTAGATCTACTTTTAATGACCAGTTCAGTCTAGAAGTGGTTTACACAGTGAACTCTATGCCTTGGAATTAATTAATTAATTTATAAAGAGGCAGGGTCTCACTTTGTTACCCAGGCTGGGGTGCAGTGGCCCCATTGTAGCTCACTGTAGTCTCAAACTCCTGGGTTCAAGTGATCCTCCTGAGTAGCTAGGACTACAGGTATATGCCATCAGGCCCAGCTAATTATTTTTTATTTTTTTATTTTTAGAGGCAGAGTCTTGATATGTTGCCCAGGCTGGTCTCAAACTCCAGGCCTCAAGTGATCCTTCTACCTTGGTCTCCCAAGTTGCTGGAATTACAGGCACAAGCCACCGTGCTGTGGACATTTTAATTTCAAAACATCTTTTAAATCCTTTAGAAGTTTGTCAAATGCTTAAGGCTCCCTGATATATCAGACAGATGCTTCTTGCCTATTAGACTAGAATTCCATTTTTTTTTTTTTTAACAGTTGTTATTGACACGGTAAAATGAGTGTCTAAATGCTGGGCATAACGATCTCTACCCCGAAAGCTCCATATAAACTCTTCACAATCATGTCATTTCTTTTTTTTTTTCTTGAGAAGGAGTCTCACTCTTTTGCCCAGGCTGGAGTGGCACAATCTGGGCTCACTACAGTCTCCATCTCCCAGGTTCAAGTGATTCTCCTGCCTCAACCTCCCGAGTAGCTGGGATTACAGGTGTGCGTCACCATGCCCAGCTAATTTTTGTATTTTTAGTAGAGACTGGGTTTCTCCACGTTGGACAGGCTGGTCTGGAACTCCTGACCTCAAGTGATCCGCCTGCCTCAGCCTCCCAAAAAGCTGGGATTACAGGCATGAGCCACCGTGCCTGGCCCACGTCAACTCTTAATTGAAAAGAAAACACAGGCATATCATTATTTTCCCTGAAAAATTAAGTCTGATTTAGAATACATAAATTTTGATAGCAGACCACTGAAATGTCAGGAATTTAGGTCATCCTGACTTGCCTCACAGGCAAAGACTGTCTTAGGCATCTCTGTATCCCCATTGCCTTGCACATAGTAGGTGGTTAGTGAATGCGCTTCTGGGACTGGCTGTACTGGTGATACTTCTGCGAATGCCCATTGTACCCTTGAGTTCTCCTTACAATTTTTCTTTGGCCCAGCTTGCCCTCTCTCACAGGCCCGTTTCTATACATACAGCTTGACTTGGTCTCTACTACCAGTTGGCCTTTTTGCTGCTATTGCAGGGTTTGATGATGATGAATAGCAGGGGATTGCTGCAACAGCATTCATTGCATGGGGAAAGTGTTGATAGCATGAGCAGTGCTGATGCAGTAGTACCCAGCTCTGTAGCTGCTCAGAGGGTAGTGTGTGGAGGGTCCCTAAAGAGCAATGTCAAGGATTGGTGCCTCCTGCCGTGCTGTGCTGGAGGTGGCCTTTGGCGGGTGGGATGAGCCATTCCATTCTGAGTGCTGAGGGAACTTCCTAGGGATCCAGCAGGTCAATGTTCCTCAAATATCTCTACTGAAATTCTCTTCAGAGCAGGATGCCCCAGGGGATGGAGGACGTTTCGATCAAAGTGACCTCTGTAAACACAAAGCTTGTCTGTCTGTCTGTCTGTCTGTCTGTCTATCTATCTACTTATTTATTTATTTAGAGACAAAGTCTCACTCTGTCGCTGAGGCTGGAGTGGAGTGGTGCGATCTCAGCTCACTATAACCTCTGTCTCCCAGGTTCAAGCAGTTCTGCTGCCTCAGCCTCCCAAGTATCTGGGACTACAGGCATGCGCCACCACACTTGGCTAATTTTTTTGTATTTTCAGTAGAGACGAAGTTCACCATGTTGGCCAGACTGGTCTTGAACTCCTGACCTCAGGTGATCCGCCTGCCTCGGCCTCCCAAAGGGCTGGGATTACTGACGTGAGCCACCTCACCCGGCTGTTGTTTATTTAATTCTGTTTTTTATTTTAAAATATTAACAAATAAAGATTGTGTATATTTTTCGTATGGTATGTATAATAACTGTTTCTGTCAAGGTACTGTACTATATGTTTGCTTTAACGTAAAAATATCAAAAAATATTTTAAAACTTCACAAGGGGTTGCTATTCCACAAAAATGTGATATCCTTTATAATAAACTGGGGAAAATATGGGCTACACCCATTCTGTATCCCTACCCCATCACTCTGAATCCCTGGGAAGATTTACACTGTAGATGGAGAAGCATAGCTGAGCTACTGGTTATGCACAAACAGGTGTTAACCACTTCCGCCAGTCAGGTCTCGGAAGTAGAAGTCTGTTTTTACATAAAGTGATAAAGACAATGAGGTATAGAGGCAATGACCTTTGGCTGGTGACCAGGTAACGGCTCTCATAGACTTTCCCGGGTTTATGTCCCTGAGTTTGTAATCACCTGCTGGGTTGGAATTCCTGGGAACCCTTTGTCCTGCCCTCAGGGGTGAGAACTCCACTTTTGCTGACTTGGCAATCACAGTGGCTTTCTACCAGCTTAAATCCTTCTTCACCTCTGCAGAGCTCCCTGTAACCGTGGAGGGCCTAGCCCATTCTCCCTCCTGAGAGCCGTTGTGGAGTTAGGCCTTCTATGACCTTCTCAGAGCAGAGGCTTCAGTCTATTTTCTGTAAGAGTCCAGATGTTTAGGAGTCTGTATAGGTGAGGGGCACATTTACTTTTATTGCTGTTCATAGAACAAGAAGAACCACTCTTGGTTTGCAAGTATCTTGTGTGTCTCAACTCTGAATCATATATATGATAACGTTTAATCTTATCACTGTCCTTTTATCCATAAACCTTCATAAATGGTCTAGTTTCACCATGACATTTTAGTGGAATTAAACTTGAACTAAAAACTATATAATTAATTAGAACTATTAATTGTGTTAGTAACTTGATAACACAAGGCCCACAGCTGACAGGTGGTTAATCCCTAGTACATAACTTCTTCATATGTGCTCTTAAAGATGGAGTTGAAAACAATAACCACCACAAGACTTTGGGAGAACATCTCAGGTGGGTGTTGCTTGGTGACCATGCCGGAAAACCAGTGACTTCCACCTCCCAGTCGCCACCCTGGGATCCTGGTGAACTTCGTGTAGGCTCTTCTCTGTGTAATCCTTGTACCCTGTGAGTTTCATGCTTTGACATATTCTAGTCACTGTGTGGACACAGTCATGCAGCTATTTTCAGGTAAGACCAGTATAGGTATGCCTGTTAATTTACAGTCTGCACTCCCGGTGATGGAATAAAATTACTAGGAATAATTATTTTTTGGTGACCACCTTGTAAGTGCCATGGTGTAGTGGAAAGCCCTTTTCAAAGGGTCTCAAAATTAGTGGGTGGTAATATAACTTTCTATGTAAGTGAATGTGAGTTTCTTGAACATGGTAAATTAGAGAACACCGTGCCCAAAAGGTTAATTCCAAGCAGAGATAGTCACTGAAACGTTTCAAGACTATTTGAAGCAAACATATGATGCTTCTAGTCTAGTTGAATATCAATGTGATAGGAAAAGGGATGGATTTTGGAGTCAAATGGACCAATATTAGAAATTAGCCTTGTGATTTTAAGCAAGTTTTAAATACCTTCACCCTGTTGTTTTCTCATTTAAGAAAAGGGAGTTGGGGGCTAATAATTCTCTACATCATTAAAAATTTCTTGGCACATTAAGTTCCTGGCACAAAGAGGGTGTTTTTTAGCAGTACTCACTACTAGGGCAATCTCTTCACTCTTTTCTTCCTGAACGAAGAAGGAAGGAGTTGTCTTACTGACTCTTACTGAGTCACGGTTTAAATTTAGCAAGATCTCAGAACCAGTACATATGTTTTAAATGGTTATGGGAAATATGCCTTCTATTTGAAGTGAGCTGTGCTTGATTCATATTTTTTAAACAATATATATATTCTGCCCAATTCTAAAAAAAAATATTTCAAGTAGCTAATTCACTTCTTAGTCATACTATGAACTCCCAGGACCTTATCCCACAAATGCAGCCCTGGTTAGAACTATTCAAAGAGCCTTTGATGCTTCAAACCCACTAACCCCATTTTGCACATTTCCCAAAAGCAAATGCACTCATGCATACACACACACACACACACACACACACACACACACACACAACTTATGACCCAACTTTTGGGAACAATGTTAAAGCAAACAAACAAAATTCTTAGAAAGTTGTGAGGTGCTTAAAATAGTTTGATTTTTAAATGATTGAGGAGCTTTTCCCATAAGACTTGGTGCTTGCTGCTATAAATAAAGGCATGCATATATGTCCAGAGTTGCGCCTCTGTAGTCACAATGCTTAAACTGACTTCAAGAAGTCAGTTGTATTATTTTAATATTATTATTTAATATCCAGGACCCACTGTAACCTTTTAACCCTGTTAATGCCAAACCTTTAAAAAGAATTTAACTTCACAAAGCCTATGAGTCAGATTGAGAATATTTCACATGAAAAACTTGCAGGTGTCACTTACCTTTAGAAATGGAATTTTTCAGCCTATTATTCAGGACAGACAACTGGATTCTCCCTTTCCTCCCAGCTCCTCAAACACTGTTTACATTGTCACTAGGACATTTCTAATGGATTATCATTGCTGAAGCTGGGAGATGGATACATAGTATTTGTCTGCTTTTGTATTTGTTGAGTTTTTTCCACAATAAAAACAGACAATTTTTTAAAAACGCAGAATAGCTGGAATTCATCCTTAATCTACTTTATGTTGAGGATAGGGCGGTAGTATTTTTTTTTCAGCCTTATTTCCTTGGGTTGTTCAAGGCAAGGTATTGGAAAAGTTAAAAAACTCAAATAACTAGGTTTGAGAGCCCAAAGTGTACATATTATTTGAATTCTGATGTTTCTCCTGAGAATTTCCAACCTGAAGCTGCCAAAAAACTGCTTTAAAATGTGGATAGGTATTATATTTAAATATGACAGTGTGGCAAATGTGGTGTAATTGAAATAATAGAGGACTTGGAATCACAAGATGTGAGCCAAGGTCTGGCTTTGCCACTTACTGGTTAGATAGTCCTTAGACATATCGTGCAACCTTTCTGAGCTGGTTTCTTCGACTATAAAATGGGAATGATATGTGCTCTGTGCACTTCTTAAGGATCTTAAAAATATATTATTATGATTATACATAGCCTGGTGAGTAATTCATTTAGGTAGAATTCATATCATCCGTGGGAATGTGCAGTAGCAGAAGGAATCACGTATATAACATGTTTTCAGGTAGCTCACAGACAAATGAAAAAAGCTACTTTTCTGTGTATACACAGAAAAACAAACATCATACCACTTTTGAAGACATTTTTAAATAGTGCAGAATATACCCAGTACCAGCTGAACGTGTGTGTGGGAGAAAACGCGAGAAAAAAATGGTCTGTGCCAGTGCACCTAATTTCCAAATACCTGCAGTTTGCTGAAGATCTTTAAATTTTCTGTCCATCTTTCTGCAGCCTTATCCTGAACATATGTTTTCTCCATAAACTCATTTGACCAAGGAACTATATAGCTACTTGAAAAATATTTGTCCCACAGTTGATAAGTGATGTATTCTCCTTTCAATTAATAAGCAAATAGAACATCGTAATCCTCTTTTAACCTCCCACCCCTAATCCTGGTCTCTTTCCTCCTTTCCCAGTTGTAACCACTATTTCCTTTCCTTATCTGTCTTTCCAGACCTTTTCTCTTTACACATGCGTATATGTATCCAGAGAGAATATATAATGAGGCATTTGTGTTTCTTTTCTTTTGCTTTAAACAACTGTCATACTAAGTGGAACATTCCACAACTGGCTTTTTTCACGCAACATGTCTAGAACTTTCCATGATCTGGCTCATTCACTTTAGCCTCCGTTTACTATCTGTACTGGTTTGTTTTGCCATTTGCCTATTGTTAGGCTGTTTCCAATTCCAAACATGCTGCAATAAACATCTTTGTGATATCCTGTTATTTATGCTTATATACAAGTATTTCTCTAGGGTAGGGATTGAGAAGTGGAATTGCTAGGTCTTAAATCATATACCTTTACATTTTATTGGTTAATGGCAAATAACTCTCCCAAGTAAAATGAACACTGTATTTCATACTTTGGTTTCTTGCCCAGCTTTTCAGAACGGCAATTAGGAGAAGCTTTCAGAGGACAGTTTTGGTGGTCTAGAGTAGACCAGTGCTTTTGTAAACCTTAGCTTGCAGACTCATTACCTGGGGATTTTGTTAAAATGTAAATTGTGACTCAGTAAGTTTGGAATGAGGCCTGGGGGTCTGTAGTTCTAACAAGCTCTCAGGTGATGATCAGGGACCACACTTGGAATAGCAAGAATCTTGCTCCAGTTCATTTTTTAGCATTGTCTGGAAGTTATTTTATGGGTGTGTGTGCACATGCATTAATTCATGGACACAAGCATGTTTCCTAGGAAGCTATATTTTGCCAGAATTTGGACCATAGCCCCCAGTCGTCTTGACCTTTAAAGTTAGATACTGTGAACATTTATGGCAAAATGTTGATGGTGATTGAAACTGGGTGATGGGTGCTGTAGATCTGTTGTATGTCTCTACTTTCGTGCAGAGAATTCTGTGGAAATGCTCACAATACACTTTGAAAATAGAAGAAAGATCCCTTTAAAGTTTGAGTTATTCCTAAGGATTTTCAGCTTGGTACATGCTGCCATGCCTTTCCTAGATTTCCTGTGGTAGATGATTTGGAAGTGTTTTATTTTAATCAGTAGTGTATTTTGACTCATGAGTTTTAATTTTAGCATATCAAAGTATTTTTAGAAGTTTAAAAATAACTGCAAAAAAAAAAAAAAAGCTTTGTTCCATATCTGCCTACCTTAGCAGCTCAGTCAAATCACCCTCAGCCTTCCTTATTCAAGAGAGGATGCCATAGAGTGGCATATACCATGATCACTGCATGGTAGTGTGTTAGCCCTGGAGGCACTTTAGAGAAGGAACCTCTAAGGCCAGAGTGCCCACGTTGACTTACTAGTGATTACCTGAACACTGTTATGTAAGGTTTTGAGGTCTCATCTGGGTTCAACAGAAAAGATTTCTGTGATTAACTAGCAATGTTGGTCAGGGTGTGCTGGATTGGAGAATTGTGGCACAAATAGCATGTGTTAGTTGACTCTGGTTCAGTGATAGTAGTTATTTTATAGTTGAGAAAACAAGACACCAAAAATGTAAATTTGGGTTCATGGTTAGCAGAAGAGTTAGTCCTATAGAACCAGGTGTCCAGATTCCTAGTCTAGTTCCCTTCCGGCCGTGCCATCCTGATGATGAGACTGTGACTAGCTGTAGAGTACTTGCATGTTGAAGCAACTTGGTAGAGGGGAAGGCATTATTCGCCTTTTAACTAGGTGATCTTGGGCAAATCAGTTAATCCTGAGAGGGAATATACAGCAGGTCCCGAATAATGTTATTCAGTTTTATGTTGCTTTATTATAATGTTGATGAGAAAAAAGTTGACTCCTGGCTAGGCCACTGTGTAGAATTTGCACATTCTCCCTGTCTGTGTGGCTTTTCTCTGAGTACTCCAGTTTCCTCCCATATTCTAAAGATGCACACATTAGGTTAATTGGCGTGTCTAAGTTGTCCCAGTCTGAGTGAGTGTGGGGGTGTGTGAGTGCTGTGAGATAGAATGGTGTCCTGTCCAGGGTTGCTTCTGGCCTTGTGCCCTGAGCTGCCAAGACATGCTCCAGCCACTCTCAACTTTGTATTGGAATAAGCAGGTTGGAAAATGAATGAATGAATGAATATAAATTATTGTAAAATTAAAGTAGATGGTAGTACAAATGCACGACAGTAAATGATGCAGCACAAAAATGCTCAGCGAGACTCCACATTTGTGATTTTTTTTTTTTTTTTTGACGGAGTCTCACTCTTGCAATCTGGGCTCACTGCAACCTCCGCCTCCCGGGTTCAAGAGATTCCCCTGCCTCAGCCTCCTGAGTAGCTGGGATTACAGATGTGCACCACCGTGCCTGGCTAATTTTTTTGTATATTTAGTAGAAACAGGATTTCACCATGTTGACCGGGTTGGTCTCGACCTCCTGATCTCAGGAGATCTGCCTGCCTTGGCCTCCCAAAGTGCTGGGATTACAGGTGTGAGCCACTGTGCCCAGCCCTTGTGATTGTGTTTGAACCGTGTGGTGATAGGAGATGCTCCTTACAATTTTAGCTTTGCAAACATTTATTCCTTGATTTAACTCACCACCATTATGACTGACATCACTCACTGATTCACTGAAAATTGGGTAAATAATGATCTTGCTTGTTTTTATGAATATTTCTTAGATGTGTGCATAGCTCATTTATTTAAATGTTTAAAATTAAAAGTGTTTTGGGTATTTATTTAGAAGTTTGGTGATTTTGTTGTTGTTGTTGTTGTTTTGAGATGGGGTCTTGCTCTGTCACCCAGGCTAGAGGCTAGTGGTGTGATCTTGGCTCACTGCAGCCTCGACTTCCTGGGCCCAAGCTATCCTCCTGCCTCAGCCTCCTGAATAGCTGGGACTACAGGCATGAGCCACCATGCTTAGCTAATTTTTTTGCTTTGTTTTCGTTTTGGTTTTGGCTAATTTTTTATTTTTTTAGAGACAAGGTTTTGCCATGTTGCCTAGGCTGATGGTTTTGTGACCAGAAATATACCTTAAAAACTTAACTCTTCTTTATATTAACTAGCCTGTGGTAAAATTTGTTTTGTTACACATCATTTTGCTTAAAGTTGCAGTTTCCAAGAAGCTATTGACAACATTAAGTGAGGACTTCCTGTAGTTTCTTCTTTTGGAGGCAACTATCTCTCTTTTCACTTTGGCCACTAGGAAGCTCAGAGCCAAACTCATAGCTCTAATGTAGCAACTCTTTAGTACCCTTTTGACCTGAATAATTGTATTTTAACCCTACTTTCTTTCTGAGTCTGCTTCTGTCTTGACCTCCTAATCTAATTTCCTATTTTCTTACCCTGATGTATTCATTTGATTTATATTGCACTGTTTTATTGTATGTCTTTACCATAAGCTGCCTCAAATATTTGTGAAACAGATGGTATATAAATAAAGAACATTGGAATGTTTGAGAAAGTTGTTGTTGACAAGACCGATGAAGATGAAAATAGTGTAGTTCTGAGAAAATGTTGGTTGCTGTGGCATCTGCTCTTTTTTTCTCCCTTGCACTCTTATCTCCTGGGCTGGTCCATCTTCGTTACCTTCAACTCCCGTGACACCCCTGCTGTGGCTTTGGCTGCGTTCTGGAGTCGTCTCTATCTCCGCCCTCACCCTGGATTCACAAATGCAGATCTGTATTTCTGACTTCCTTCCTATTGGGTAGCTCCATCTGAATGTCCCTAAGTCCCTCAACGCAACACGTTCAAAACTAGGCTCAGCATCCTTTCCCCCAGATCCTCTCTGCCTGGATCTCAGTTGCACCACCATCAACTTCATTTCTCCAGTCAGTAACCCGATCCTCACTTTTTACTTTTTCCATTTTCTGATCCTTCACATCCAATCCACAACTAAGACCTGTCACTTTAAATTGTAAACATGCTGTGGGTCTTTCTGTTCTCTCTACTCCATACTACCTGTAAGGCTCTTTGGAGTTTTTAATCTATCCTTGCCCACCTTGGGGTTTTTATTTTATTTTTATTTATTATTATTTTTAGAGGCAGAGTCTCACTCCTGTCCCACAGGCTGGAGTACAGTGGCATGATCATAGCGCACTACAGCCTTGAATTCCTGGGCTCAAGTGATCTTCCCACCTCAGCTCCCCGGGTAGCTGGGACTACAGGTGTGCACTACCGCACCCAGCTAATTTTTAAAATTTTTTGTAAAGACATGACCTCACTGTGTTGTCCAGGTTCGTCTCAAACTCCTGGGCTCAAGCGATTATCCCGCCTTGGCCACCCAAAGTGCTGGGATTGCGGGCTTGAGTCACCTTGCCATTTGCCTATTGCTAGGCTGTTTCCAATTCCAAACATGCTGCAATAAACATTTTGTAATATCCTATTATTCACGCTTATGTATAAGTATTTCTTTAGGTTAGGGATTGAGAAGTGGAATTGCTAGTTCTTAAATTATACCTTTACATTTTATTAGTGCTTGGACTGGCGTTTTTATTATTGCAGTAATCTTCACTCAGCCATCTCCTCCTTTTATTTCCCTAACCCAGCCCATCCTTTGTCCTACAGTCAGTGATCTCCATTTCTCTTCTAGCTAAAGTTCAAATATCTTAGACCTTTCATACATTTTGCTAAGCTTATTAGTCTTATGTTTTACCATTCCCCAACCTTGCTCAGAATGATGTTCCCTCTCCTATTCTGTTGGTGCACTCCAGTTCACCTTTCTCCTTGCTCTGGATCATTCTCCTTCCTTGGAACTCTCAGGCTGCTTCTTTGGCTTGTCAAGATCCTATGTACATCTCTGTTCTAGCTCTTACCATTCTGTGATATGTTGTTTAAATGATCATCTTCCACTTGATTGGATGCTGTTTGGAGGGTCCAGATTGCGGCTTCTGAGTCTCTGTCTCCAGAGTTTAGCCACATATAAGATATCATAAGTGTTCATTGAAATGTTTGCTGAATGAAGGCACTGCAATTCTTGGGAACAACTCCTTTAGAAAACAACACCAGTAATATGGGTAGTAATCACACATCAACAGCTATTACTGCCATCATTTACTGAGCTCTTACAAGGCAGGTATTGTAAATGCTTTGCATGTTTTTCTCATGTAACTTCTGAACAATCCTATGAGGTCAGTGCTGTTATTATTCTTTTACAAATAAAGAAACTGAGACATAGAGCTTAAGTAACTTGCTAGAGTTCATCCAGACAAGTGTTGGAGCCAAAATCTGGACCCAGCTCCCTCTTTTTTTTTTTTTTTTTTTTCTTTCTTTCTTTTTAGACGGAGTCTGACTCTGTTGCCCAGGCTGGAGTGCAGTGGCACAATCTGGGCTCACTGCACACCCCGCCTCCTGGGTTCAAGAGATTCTCCTGCCTCAGCCTCCCAAGTAGCTGGGACTACAGGAGCCCGCCAGCACCCCCGGCTAATTTTTGTATTTTTAGTAGAGACGGGGTTTCATCATATTGGCCAGGCTGGTCTGATACTCCTGACCTTGTGATCTGCCCACCTTGGTCTCCCAAAGTGCTGAGATTACAGGTGTGAGCCACCACGCCCTCCCCAGCTCTCTCTTAACTGTCACATATACTGTCTGTGAGACTTATTTATCAATGGGAAAGCAGGAGTTGGCCCCATTGGTGTTTCTTGAAGTTGTTTTTACTTTCTTTTTTCTTTTCTTTTCTTTTTCTTTTTTTTTTTTTTTTGAGACAGAGTCTCGCTCTGTTGCCCAGGCTGGAGTGCAGTGGCGTGATCTCAGCTCACTGCAAGCTCCGCCTCCAGGGTTCACGCCGTTCTCCTGCCTCAGCCTCCTGAGTAGCTGGGACTACAGGTGCTCACCACCATGCCTGGCTAATTTTTTGTATTTTTAGTAGAGACAGGGTTTCAGTGTGTCAGCCAGGATGGTCTCGATCTCCTGACCTCATGATCCGCCCACCTCAGCCTCCCAAAGTGCAGGCCTTACAGGCGGGAGCCACCATGCCCGGCCTGTTTTTACTTTCTTAGTCTGTGATTTAGCAGTTAGTAGAGGAAAACAAGCAGACGTCTGAAACCTGGTGAAAGTCGTTGAAACCATGCAAGCCCTGTGTAACCGTCTCCCTCCTGCTTGCTTGTGCTCTGTACTGTCCATACCTGCCTCAATTGTATGAACTGGAGTAAGGATGAGGCCATAATTATTTGCCTTTCCAGAAAGGCACACATTCTGGCACTCCTCTAGAAAATTGTGTTCAGCACTGTGTTAAGGAGAGGTAGAGAACAGCAGGCAGCTCTCACTCCAGCCAGAGATCAAAAGAGATTTGTTTCTCCTCTCAATCAGTGAAGTCAGGACTTCCAGGAAGGGAGGGCCAGAAGTGAGAAGATCTCCGCGAAGGAGCTGAGAAAGTATTTGTCTTTGTTAGATCACTTGCATGAGTGTGCTCAGCACATTAAAAATGTGGCACAAGGGCTTTTAGAGCACTTGTTTTTAAACGAGTATTCAGACTGCAAGTAAAATTGAGCTAATGAAAATTGTGAGAATTTAAGCCTAAGAAGTTACACTAAGAAATTTCAGCAAGAAAAAGAAAGTGGCATGAGAAGATGAGTTGATCAAAGGAATTGTAAAGTACTGTAGGGATAAGGCCAGCTGCTCATTTTTCTGTGAGCAACTGATCATGTTTCTTTTGACCTTATAAATAAACCCCTCCTTGGCCTCCCTAACTTAGTTTTTATGTAGGAAATTTAAACTTACCTAAAGTCTGTTTTGTTCTGTTTTTAACTAAGTAATTTTAAGCATAAACACTGAATTTTAAAACCATGTATTTGGGGAAAATTTTCTACTTCTAAAAATTATCTATTCATGTATATTTCCATTTGAATATGTAATCTGCACTCAAACTTTATATAGGAACAATTTATATTTATTTAGTACTTCTGCCTGTTAAATTATTTGAAGGTCTAATAGATCATTCTATCTTAGCCAGAAGCTCAAGTTCTATAGTCTATAGTGTTATAATAGTGATTATTCTTCCTTAACAATATAGAGAAGTAGGAATTATCTATTTTACTAATCAACACACACAGCAGGTAAATGGCTCAGTAATAGGAGTTAGAATAGCACCTAGGAGGTATAAAAATGTGGCCAGCTATCTTTTTGGTTTGTCTGCTTCCCTGGTCCTTAGTGAAGAGATTTGGAATGGTATTGTGCTATTTAGCCTCCTGGGTAGCAGTCACATGCTTTGCTCCTCTTGGGAACCTGATTGGTACCCTGATGGGGCTAGTTATCAGGCCTCCTGGAGCACCTCTATATTCCCTTGCAGGCACCATTTAAATCCTGGAGCTTGGGAAGCAGGGATGAAGTCTTCTGCCCATTCAATTAATAGATGGCCCAGTCTATGACATTATTGAGAGCAGACATTTAGAAGGGCGAAAGAGAAGGGAAGGGCCAGGCACGGTGGCTCACGCCTGTAATCCCAGCACTTTGGGAGGCTGAGGTGGGTGAATCACCTGAGGTCAGGAGTTTAAGAGTAGCCTGGCTAACATGGTGAAACCCCGTCTGTACTAAAAATACAAAAATTAGCTGGGCATGGTGGGGCATGTCTGTAGTCCCAGCTACTTGGGAGGCTGAGACAGGAGAATCGCTTGAACCTGGGAGGCAGAGCTTGCAGTGAGCCGAGATTGTACCACTGCATTCCAGCCTGGGCGACACAGCGAGACTTTGTCTCAAAAAAAAAAAAAAAGAGAGAAGGGAAGAGAGGGAGACGTATAGGGATTATCCCACTGTAATGATGATGATATAATACACTATGTACAGCCGTTGTAGTACTGAATTGCTAACTTGTGAAGGAGAGATGAGTGTCTTTCAGATACAGAAGCATGAGGAGTAGATATTTGGGAAAAGATAAATTTGAAAATATTTAGATGTTGTGTGGAAGGTTGGTAAAGACCAAGCTCTACAGAGCCAAGCGTTTTCTCTTCAGCAAATAGAACAGCCCACTGAATAAAACTTACAGTAGGGAAAACTCTTTAAGAAAGACTCACAGTATTCGTTATTCAGCAAACATTTTTGAGTATCTAAACATTTTTGTAGTATTGGCCAGGCATTATTCTAGGCACTTGAGCTAGAACAGTGAACAAAACAGACAGAAATCCTTGCCCTTGTAGAGCAAACAATTTAGTGTGGACAAGCAGCAAAGAAACCAAATAAATACATAAAATGTATTATCTAGAGCCTTTTGGTTCTGAGTAATAGAAACAGAATCAAGCTAGTTTAAGCAAAAGGAGTTGCTGTGAAGGAGTTTCTGACTGGCTCTGTTTGGGGCAGAGATGCCTACTTCTGACTCAACCAGATACGGCCACAGTGACAGGGTTCCAGGATATAAACACCGCCTCCAGGAGCCCACCTCTGTGACAAAGAGGCCATGTGAGCTGCATAGCCTCAAAAATGGGTCTGTTATAGACCCCAGACCTTTCCAGTCCCATTGTTTTCTTTCATTACCAAGAATAAGTGTTGCAATGCAAGTAAGCTCATAGTATTTGAAATGTACCATTAAAAAAAACTCAGAGGACAAGACTACTTATTCAAACTGTAAGGAAAAATGAGACCATAGGAAGAAGAGAAAGAGATTCACTAATTTATTGAAATTGTTGAAAAGCGACTGCAGCCAGAACCTTGGTTATCTAGAAAGTTTTTGGAAAGTGGAAAGTGGAAAGTTTACTTCCTTAAGCAAATGTTTTAGGAGTTTTGGATATCAGTCTTTCTAAAATGGATTTCTCATTACCTACATCTTTAACAGAGTCTCATAAACATATTTTAATTGTAAAACAGTTAAAACAGTGATTATATTTAGACTCTTTTTTTTTTTTTTGAGATGAAGTCTTACTCTTTCGCCCAGGCTGGAGTGCAGTGGCTCAATCTCAGCCCACACTGCAACCTCCACCTCCCGGGTTCAAGTGATTCTCCTGCCTCAGCCACCCAAGTAGCTGGGATTATAGGTATGCACCATCACACCTGGCTATTTTTTATATTTTTAGTAGAGACAGGGGTTTCACCATGTTGGCCAGGCTGGTCTCAAACTCCTGGCCTCTAGTGATCGGCCCAACTCACCCTCCCAAAGTGCTGAGATTACAGGCGTGAGCCACCATGCCTGGCCCATTTAGGCTCTTTTCAAGTTTTGTAGGCCTCCTTGTCCCTCTTCTAGTCTTAGGCTTGTTTACTTTTTAAGTTCTGTGACTGTTCTTTGGATTTTTAAAAGCAGTTTGCTGGGTGCCATGGCTCATGCCTATAATTTCAGCATTTTGGGTAGCCAAGGTGGGAAGATTGCTTGAGGCCAAGAGTTCAAGACCAGTCTGGGCAACATAGTGAGACTCCTTCTCTACCAAAAAAGGAAAAATTAGCCAGATGTGGTCATGCACATCTGTAGTCCTAGCTGCTAGAGAGGCTGAGGTGGGAGGATTACTTCAGCCCAGGAGTTTGAGGCTGCAGTGAGCTATAATCACGCCACTGCACTGCAGCCTGGGCAACAGTGAGACCCTGTCTCTAACTAAAAGATAAATAGAACAGAAACCTTTCCACAAGAGCATCTATTACAGTCTCTTTGTGCTGCTCTGTGACTGCTTAGAGGGGCTCCTCCTCTCATAATTTATATGTGCTGGTAATTAAGGCACCTCCACCTTGGGTGTCACAGGTGCTGTGGGAAACATAACAGACCTCTGGGTGAGTCTTGAGTCTGTTACCAATTTGCCAGATTACACAGGCAAGCCATTTAACTTCTCAGTCTTTTTAAAATCTGTTACCTTGGAATAAAGGCCTATGGGGTCATAACCAAAGGAGCAAATAAGATGCTTGTGAAAATACTTTCCAATGTATAAAATCCTTTTTAAATATAAGCCACTACTCTTTCTCACTCCAACATGGTGAATCTCTGTTCATTGTTTTTGCCTTTCCTACCACATCCCATTTTCCCTGAGAGAACTGGAGTTTCCCGTAAATCACCAGATACGCTCCCTCGGGTTGGCTGGTTCTGCTCGACCAATCCTGAGTCCTAACTATGTAGTGTGCTATGGCAGAGCATGGGTAGAGACTTCATTTTTCTGATGTAAATTACACGCCCGCCACCACATCCCTTCTTATGAGACATAGATTCTGTTGACGTAGGAGCCTAAGAGAGAGACCATCCCCCAGTTCTGCTTCCTTGAGGACATAGAGAGAAGGCTCAGGATTCGTTTCCCTTCCAGGGGTTCCCAGATCTTATTGGGTTTGTGTGGGCCTCTGGTCCCCAGGGGCTGAACTTTGGAAAGAGGGATACAATGGCTGCTGCTATAGGCAGTTGGCACTTCTTTAGAGATAAAATGTGAAAAGATGGTTTGTTCATTCTTAATTTGTGGATTTTGCCTAATAGTAAGCATGACAGAAACACAGACCTCTTGGTTCGTGTGGTTTTGTGACTGAGATGAAATTCTTTTCTTTTTTTTTTTTGGAGACAGGGTCTCATTCTATCATCCAGGCAGGAGTGCAGTGGCAGTGACCACAGTTCACTGCAGCATTGACCTCCTGGGCTCAATCGATCCTTCCACCTTAGCCTCCTGAGTAGCTGGGACCACAGGTGTGCATCACCATTAATTAAAAAAAAATTTTTGTAGAAATGGGATCTCGGCATGTTGCCCAGGATGGCCTTGAACTCCTGGGCTCAAGCTATCCTTCTGCCTCAAACCTCCAAAAGTATTGGGATTACAAGCGTGAGCCACCGTGCCAGGCCATTTCTAATCTTTGGAGACCATGTAAAATGCACTTGAGAGCAAATTGAAGAGTGGCCTTTGAACTGAATACCTTTACTTGGTCATGGCATTCACTATTTAAGAGTTACAGTTTCTTCTGAATGTTTGCTGTCTCTTTATAACTTCCATTTCAAACAATAGATTCACTTTTTTTTTTTTTTTAAATTTGGAGACAGGGTGTCATTCTGTCTCTTAGGCTGGAGTGCAGTGGCATGATCATGGATGTCTCATTGCAACCTCAAACTCCAGGGTCCAAGTCCTCCTTCCACCTCAACTCCTGGGCCTAATCTATCCTCCCATCCTCCTCAGCCTCCCCATGCTCAGCTAATTTTTAAAATTTTTTATACAGGTGGGGGTTTTGCTGTGTTGCCCAGGCTGATCTCAAATGCCTGGCCTCAAGTGATTCTCCCACCTCGGCCTCTCAAAGTGTTGGAATTACAGGCGTGGACCACCGTGCCCCGCCCAGATTCAACCTTTTTTTTGTTTGTTTTGAGACGGAGTCTCACTCTGTCACCCAGGCTGGAGTGCAATGGCGTAATCTCAGCTCAGTGCAATCTCCACCTCCTAGTTTCAAGCAATTCTCCTGTCTCAGCCTCCTGAGTAGCTGGGACTACAGGCGCATGCCACCATATCTGGTTAATTTCTGTATTTTTAGAAGAGATGGGGTTTCACCATATTGGTCAGGCTGGTCTCCCTGACCTCAGGTGATCCACCCGCCTCAGCCTCCCAAAGTTACAGGGAGGCTGTAATCCCAGCCTGCCTGGGATTACAGGCATAAAGCCACTGCGCCCGGCTTAGATTCAACCTTTTAAAGGTGCTTATTGATCTATCGGAAGCTTCAAAGCGAAAGCATGATACTCTACCACTAGAGGGCAGTGCTGTTCTAGTCACATGATCTGAATCTACAAGTTGCTGAATTTGAAGCTTCCTTCAGTCCTCCACAGAATTAGACAGAAAATTTATATCATTTTTATATGTATTAAGTATACACATATTCAAAATATAAATATTTAAGTAGTATTAAAGGACCTTTTAAAAATACTTAGATTGACTTAAAAGGGTTAACATGCGGTTCTTTATCATTATCGTGTTCTTTACCAAGTTAACCTGAATCCCGCAGAAAAAAAATCTATCCCGAAGATTTGTAGTTCATCATCAGCCCTCAGGTTAGCTCAGCGTCATAACACCTCTAACTACATACTCATGTCGCCCAGGTTCTTCTCACTGTTTCACTTACGGGGATGCCATGCATCTGGCTGAGGATGTTTTAATTAACAATAGAGATACTCTTGGGAAAGTTCTCAACTTTCCTTTTTCCTTTTTCTGTAGGAGGTAAAGAGCTAAATAAATGTTTATATAGTGTCATGATGCCACTAAGAAAATAACAGCCCCTTTGTCTCTTTTCCCTCAATCATAAGGAAGTTATGACCTGAATAGAAAGACAAAGCAGTACCCTTCTGTGTTTTTCTCAAGTGAGAACATTTTTTTCTTTTGCATAAAGTCACAAAAATGTATATAAGTGCTGAGGATCTGGTAGTTGTCTACATTTCAGATTTTTTTAAGGAAATATTCCTAGAAGTATAATGATTGGATTAAAGGATTAAGACACTTGCTATTTAGGTTGGTGTGAAAGTAATTGCTGTTTCTGCCATTGCTTTCGGTGGCAAAAACTGCAATTACTTTTGCATTAACCTAAAATAATCATTGCCAATGCTTTCCAAAATGCCTGCACTAAAATATATCCCCTGAACAGTACATGAAATCATTTGCAACCCTAATACCTTCCATAATTTCACCCAACATATTCCAGAATTGTATTCCTCATTTCAGCAGCCTTATTTTAAAATATTTTATAATTATAAACATTTTTTTCCAAGTAGAAGGTATGTTGATCAGTATTTCCCCAAATATATTACTGTACTGGTAAGACATATTAAAAAATGGTTCAGTGGTCAAATACGTTTTTCAAATGTTGTATACTTGTCCCTTTCTTGGAGATTTATGAAGCACACATGCATTTTAAGGCTCTGAGAAGTCCTGTAGTAAAGAAATCTGTTTAACTTGATGTTTTATAATTTATTTACTTAACTACAGAATCCTTTAACATCTTATGGAAATGGGATTGGATTTTAGAAGATAGTAATGATGGTGGGAAGTTGTTCTAGAAGGTTTTAGGAAACACTGTAGTATTATAAGGATTTCTTCTGAACTTGTGTTGGTCTCTGGTCATCGCTGTGGAGAACAGAATCCACAGAGTAGCTAGATTAAGCACAAAAGAACGCATTGACGTATATAGATAGTCACAGAATTGTCGGGCAGCCTGAAGAAACAGGCTCCAGGTAGAGCTTCTTGATAGTCTGCAGAACTGGTCTGCCAAGAGTGCTGTTGCCTGTGCCACCATGGAGAAGCTTCTCCCACAACTGCCTCTGCCAGATTGGGAAGCCACTGGGTCCACAGTTGTGTGTCTCTATCCTAGCAGGAAGTGGGGCTGGGAAGTTTGTTTTCAGTCCTATTTTAGGAAGGATGGACTTTACACTATGGTGAACTATCAGATGTGGAGAGAATGTCTAAAAGACAGCAGCTACAGTTAGCAGGCATCCAAGAAGACAGCTGTGTGATGTGAACACCTTGGGATATATAGTCAGAAAACTGGGGTATAGCCCTGGCCTTGCCTCTTAGCTGCTGCATGACCTTGGGCAAGTCCACTTTCAAACTTGCAATCTCATCTCTAAACAGGGTATAACTCACTGACTTGGAGTGAAGATAAAATGAAAGTAATAGGTGTGAATATACCAGGGAAAACTATAAAGTATTAAATAAAATCAGTAAAAAGTATTTTTCACACCCCAGGTTTGTCTCTAGACCAGGGGTTGGCAAACTTTTTCTGTAAAACACCAGATAGTAAATATTTTTGGCTTGTTAGACGATACTATCCCTTTAGTACCTATTCAACTCTGCAAGAGCAGCCATAGACAATATGTAAATAGATGAGCATGGCTGTGTTCCAATAAAACTTTATTTATGGACACTGAGATTTGAATTTTGTATAATTTTCACATGTCATGGAATACTCTTTTTGTTTTTTTTCAACCATTTAAAAAAAGGGAAAAACATTCTTAGCTTGTAGACTATACAAAAACAGGTGGCTGGCTGGATTTGACCTATCAACTGTAGTTAGCTGGTCCATGTTCTAGATCATTATACTTAAAATATTTTAAAATGTAGAGTTGTTTTGCCTTAATGTAGTAGCAAATAAATTTGGGGCTTTGATGATACTATCTAAATAGTTTTATTGCCATTCATTGGACCTGGTAGTAGCTTCCTCTTTGATAGTAGAATTAAATATACTTAGTGGCCGTGTATAGCACCTTGGGCTTTATTTAGGTGAAAGCATCCTGAGAAGGATGAGTTTGCTACCCAGCCATTGGGTTCTTAGAACCTCCACATTTTCTCCCATCTTCATGTGTGCCTTTGGTTTTGGAAAAGGGATGGGGCACTCAGGTACTTCTTTTATGGGAAAAGTTGCATTTGGAGACATTCCCATACCCATGCCCACAAACTCTCCTCTGTAAACTTGCCTCATTCCCTTCTTTGGCATGTTCCGTATTTAGCTTTACAGCTTTGCTGCCTTATGGACAAGAATTTTCCCCCAAAAATTTTGTTGCCATTATAATATCTTCATCCCTATTAGAAAACGAGAATCAGAGTGTCTTCCTTGCACTCAAGTCCCATAGAATTTCTTTCAGCCAATGAAAGTCAAAGATAAGTTTGACATCAGTCACTGGAGATGAAGATGTGGTGTGAAGGTGCTGCAGTGGTGTGCTTTGGAGCAGCCTGGTCTACACTCCCTTGGTCCTCGAGCACTTCTGCATGCCTTTCATGTATTAATAGATGGACCTTTCTCAATTCTCCTCTTTTCCTTCTAGGTGCAGGTGGAGTGTAAAATGTGATGTAGGTACACTGGCATCTAGAAATGGAGAGCATAGAGGTGGGGGTGGCACTGAAGGAGGGCAGTGTGGGATCAAGTGGGGGGGAAGGAGTGGTCCGAGATTAAGGAGGGGAGATGGTGTGTTTGCCTTCCTAGGCGCACCTGCTACTTGGTGAGACAGGTGAGGCTGTGAGCTGTCTTTGGAGAAGGAGAGTACTTCTTAGTATATGAATGTTTGTATGAGCTTTAACTCGGGTTTACTGATTGAAAGAAACTATATTTAATTTTGCTTTGCATGTATCCCTTTTATTTGGGCTTTACTAAATATAGCTGGATGGGAGGGACGGAGGGGGAAACAGTGTGTAGAGCAGAAGTTAAAACACGCCAGAGCTTTGGCAGCTTTGGGACAGAAAAATAAAACTTTAAACTTGCTTTCTATTTTGAGGCCATCACAAGATGTTTTGTGCTTACGTTCATTCCTAAGTCATAAACGGGTAGGAGGGGCTGGGAATTAAGTAAATTATCTCTTGAAAAATACTAATTTGAAATCGAGATAAAATTAGCAAAGGGAAGAAGGGGGAAGAAAATAAAACACTGGACCCAGCCTGTTTGCAAGCAAAATAATAAACACCTCGTGGGGTAGAAGAGGCGTGCCAGTGTCCTTCCAGATTTTGGCCTCTGCTCCTACACAGAGCCCCATTGTCTCAGAGCCGGGGGCAAAGCTGAGTGCTGTGAGAACTGACTTGACGAATAAAGCCTGTCAGGGGATTTTGACACAGGTCAACCCCTTCTTGAAACTGTGATCTCAGAGGCAACACGATTTCTTACTCACAGGCAGTAGCTGTCATACTATGAGCTGTTTTATCGTAATATAATTATCACATACAAGATGTGGTAATTGCCTATTTTTAGGAATCTCCCCGCTGGGAATTATGGTGAAGATGATCTCTAGAAAAACTCTCTGCGGTCCTGTGAAACACCCTCCCTTATCAAGACAAGACTCCCCTTCCTGATAACCTGTTGCTGCTCTGCAGATCGGTCTCTTCACCTCCATCCAGGGCTTCTTGTTTGTTTCACTGAATATTAGGAATGCTTCTCCCTAGGCTTCAGCCTTGGGCTTTCCTCTCAGGTTCTGCTTGCCTCTTGGGACTTATGTGTGGATCTGCAGCAAAAACATAAGCAGGAGAAGTGGAGAATGTGTGTGAGGAAGCCACTTTGTGCTTCAGACATCTCATAACCCAGCCTCCCAAAGCATGGCCCTGATGAGGTCACATTCCTGCTTAAAAAATCTTTCATGACTGCAGACAGAAAAGACTGAAAGGAAATGTGCCAAAATATTAGCAATTTTTTTTTTTTCTGAGTGATGAGCTTTCTGGTGATAATTTTTATTTACTTTATGGATTTTACTCCTTTCCAGTTACTTATATAATAGACATATAATACCTTTTTTAAGAAAAGTGTTATTTTTATAATAAGGAAAAGTACCATTTAAAAACCTTTAGTGGCTCCCATTTGCCAATTAAAAATCCTCTCTATGACAGTCAAGGTTTTGGCAATACTGCTACAATCCTTCTGACCTCACCCTCTTCTCTCTCTGCCCTCACTCCAAGAAACAGCAGCAGAACGGAGTTACCCACCATCACCAAATACATTTGGTGCTTTGCCTTTGCTCATGCCCCTTCTCCACCTGTCAACTTTCCATCCTTCAAACAGATTTCTCCTTCTTTAGAGACTGTTTCCCATAACATACATCCTGTAAAAGACTTAAAAAAAAACACGCAAAAACAAAGAACATTCTTAATCCCACTTCCTGGAGATAACCACTGTTAGCATTTTGATATATGTCTTTGTTCTGCAGCTGAGAGTGGTCTAGTATACCTTGGCTGTCTGTTACAGATTTTATATTCTATATGGTGGTGTTATTTATTTCTGTCTTATCTCCATTCTGGATTTTAAGTTCCTTGACAGCTACAAGAATGGCTTTACATTTTTGCAGCCTCCACAGGCCTTGAGCACAGTGACATTCACATAATATGCATTCCAAAATCATCTGCTGAATCAAACAAGGGAGATAAGACAAGCTTGTAACTTAAGCACAAACCATAGTAACAAACATAAACATACTGGTTACATTATGAATATAATGCTGAGTATATCCATAAATGCTTAAGTCACAGGAGAAATACAAATGCTTTAACCTTGGAGTGTCAGGAACAATTACATGACCAGGGACCTACTAAGGTAGGTAATTTTGGTACATTACATGGAGGAGATTCAGCCTTGAAGAGAGAAAAAGCTTATTTTAAAATGGAAAAAACAAAAACAGAAACCCCACAGATACGACTTGGTGTAGAAAGAGGAGGTGTTTGTATAGACCATTGATTCTCAACCCAGGTTTATGTTTGAATCACTGGGAAGTGTTTTTAAAAAATACCAGTGCCTGGATCCAATCCCAGACCAGTTAAATTAGAATCTCTGGGTGGGCTTAGCTGCTTTATTTTTTGTTGTTAAAAAAACAAAACAAAACAAAAAAACATCTATACAGGTGATTCTAATGAATCCGTTTTGGGATCCCCTGTATCCAGGCTTGAGAATCACATTCTAGGCAGATAAACCTTCTTAACAAATAAAAAGTAAGCATTTTGCTTTTCTCATATTGTTGAAAAAACCAGGAGATTGGTTCATCTTGAGGAAGGGAGGTTTTGGTGGGGGTGAGAATAGCTGCTGCAGATTGTTCTGTGTTAAATGTACTTTAAAGCACTTGGATAAAATTCATTCATTTGCTATTATTAAGAAACTCATCTGTGCATCTTAAATTGCCCAGACTTTTCTCCCCTCTTGAAGGCTGCTTCTTCCTAGAGCAGTAACTGAAGTAGACTGCAGCCAGTATAAGCTCTATTATTGCATTCACCTCTATTATTATATCTAAGCTGCTTCAAGGGATTTGACCCATATTCAAATACTATCAAAACACACTTTCTCTCAAACATGGTATTTCCCAAATTTGTGTCTCTTTTTTTTTTTTCTTTTCTTTTTTTTTTTGAGACTGAACTTCCCTCTGTCACCCAGGCTGGAGTGCAGTGGCATGATCTTGTCTCACTGCAACCTCCACCTCCTAGGTTCAAGCGATTCTCCTGCCTCAGCCTCCCGAGTAGTTGGGACTACAGGTGCCTGCCACCACGCCCGGCTTTTTTTTTTTTTTTTTTTTTTTAGTGAAGCCTTGGTTTCACCATGTTGGCCAGGCTGGTCTTGAACTCCTGACCTCAGGTGATCCACTTGTCTTGGCCTCCCAAAGTGCTAGGATTACAGGTGTGAGCCACCACGCCTGGCTAATTTTTGTATTTTTCTTTTAGTAGAGACAGGGTTTCACCATGGTGGCCAGGCTGCTCTCGAACTCTTGACCTCAAATAATCTGCCCATATCGGCCTCCCAAAGTGCTGGGATTACAGGCATGAGCCACCGCATCTGGCCTTGTGTCTCTTTTTCACATGCTAAAACCTAACACCCACACCACCCAACCCTAACAAAACAAACACTAACAAGCAAAAAAAATTTTATGCAAGCTTTTCTAATAGTACAAAGCATGGTAGAATATCTACAGCAGTTTATCACATGGGAAAGGAAATTCGTGTCTCAAGTAACCATGTACCCTAGAATAACACATTTTTCACTCCGTGCCCCCTTGGATCGAATGCAGGGACTGTTATTTTGCTAAATTGTGCTTTCACGTTCTGAAGCACACTTGCATGTTGTTATGCAGTGGTGTTTAAATCCTAACCAAAGTGTTTTTGTTGCAATGGAAATATTTCAATTAATGTTTAGGGTTGGAACATATAAACAAAGCTTGGGTCCAGATTAGTTGATTAATCATTGCATTCCGGGGTGCAGGAAGAGTTTTGTTGAACTCTATCAGGGGAGGAATTAATATCCTCTGCTTGTGAGGTCTTTCCTGGGGAAATTTTGCTTGGGTTTTAATGTTACTCCTTACAGGATATTTTTCTTTTGGCAAGAGTAGAGCAACCAGTACCCCCAGTAAAATGTCTTAAATAGCACTTGGGATGGGGGTGGTTCTTCACACTCCTGGCAGTGAAGCCATAGTTCTTGTTCTCTGATGCTGACACGTACACTTCACAGTGAATGCAGTAATATTAATGGAGGCATCAGCCCAGGGCCCCGGAGTGATACCTTCCATGTCTGTTTTCTTCCTTTTATTTCCCCTGGCCATCAAGTCTGTTACGTTTAGTTCTCTTAACTAAAGCTGAATCACCAACATTTTCTTCCAATCCTGCCCTACACATACACCTCTTTTTTTTGTGTGTACAGGAGTAAATTTCACACATCCTCACCCAAGTCGTCTTTGAGGCATTTCTTTTTCTTCTGTGTCCTTTCGTTGGAGCCTAACACCATGTTTTTGGGAATATCAGCCTAGGTGTCCATCATCAGAAATAATCATAATCAAATGAGACTTTCCTGGGCTTTAAGACATGATAAGATAGTACCAGAATGTCTGAAGATAAATGTTATGCATTCATTCTTTACTGGTTCCCCCCCTCAAAAAAAAGTATTTGAGTACAAAATACTTCAAGTATAAGAAAATATAAGAAAAATGCAAATGAACAAAACAAAAGGAAAATTAAGGTTGAATACTAAAGTGAGGACAAAGGGAAATTTGGTGAGAGAAGTGTATGTGATAATATGATACACAGTTATTAAAGTTGGGCAGCAAATTTAAGCCTGAACTCTCTAACAGCCATAGCAAAAAGAAACAGCTGATCTTCTGCTCCCAGATTAGGGAGGAGCCAGGAGAGCCTGCTAGGGAATCTTACTCCATGAGTGCTGGTCAGATATTCCAGATATTCCTCGTATCCCCCAGGAAAGTTACTGCCTTACCTGGGGGTTGGAGGACAGACCCCCAAACAACTTTAAACAGTGTGAGAGTGGAGTAAGAATGTCCGGGAAGGCAAAATCCACAGAGGCAAAAAGCCAACTGGTGGTTGCCAGGGGCCGGGAAGGGGCGAGGCGGGTGAGGGAGAAACTGCTCATGAGTACAGAGTTTCTTTTTGGGTTAATAGAAATGTTCAGAAGTTAAATAGTGGGGATCACTGCACAACTTTGTGAATATGCTAAAAATCATTGAATTGTACACTTTAAATTGGTGAGTTTTGTGATGTGAATTATATCTCAATAAAGCTGTTAAATCTTAAGTATGCAATTACAGAAGAGAGTAAAATAACATACTGAAGGGAAAAAAAAACTGATGAGTCTAATATTCTTGTCTTCCACAAAATGCACACTTCTCAGGGGACATGTCATAACCGAGGCACTGCTGTGAGGGAGTTTGGGTCATAGTGGGTAGAAACTGAACTGTGCAGTCCCTAAGTTTCTTTCCATTATGAGCATTCAGTTATTGGCTAACTGTAAAAAGAGGATGGGATTATAAGGCAATTGGGGACATTTGAACATTGTAAGGGTGTATTTGCTAGTACAAGGAAATGGCTTTTCATTGTTGATGTTTGGTAATGGTATTGTGATTTTTTAAAAAACCTTATCTTTTATATACTGAAGTATTTATAAATAAAATACTATGATACCTGGGTTTCAGTTTAAAATAATCCAGTGGGTATGGTATAGATGAAACAAAGTTTGTTATGTGTTGTAACTGTTAAAGCCGGGTTCATCACATCTGTCTACTTTTGTGTAAATTCAAAATCTTCATAATAAAATGTTAAAATGGATATTATCTTTTGCTGTTAACTACAGAAGGATCTAGCAACATAGCCAGGGTCCTTACTCATGAGAAATTATGCTATTTGCAGCACTTGTCTCATTGGCTGATTTATGGGCGACTTCTGAGAGATTGGAAGCCTGGGTGCTGGCTCTAAGTCACATGTATAAGTAAGCGTGAAATTCTAGTAAGGTCATCCACAGCTTTTTCAGCCTTCCGTGTGCTTCTCAGATACTGCTGCATGGGGCTGTGGAAGGAATGGTTGCCACTCTTCAGAAAGGCAGAGAATGCTGGACTTTTACCTCGTAAGCGTAGTTTCGCCCTTTACAGTTCATTTTCTCCTGATTCTCCCTTCTCTTCAGTGAGGTGTGAGTGCTGAATACTTACATTTAGTGTCATCTTACGGAAGCTATGTATTTTGGCAAGGTGCTAAAGAATGGCATTTTTCCTTGACTTCCTTTATGAACTTGAAACACATTCCACTAATCTATGCACACACACCTTTAAGACTGGACAGAAGTGGGTAGAGGAGACAGTAGTACATGTTTGAGAGTGAATGCCGGCTTCTGGTTCAGTACTTTTTTCCGTTTCTGTTTGTTCTCAGGAGAGATGGAAACTGGGCATTTATATTTGCTCCATTTCCTTCTCTGATTCTGAAGACTGGCACTCTTATTCATAGTAACATGTATTGCATTGGTATCCCAGGTGTTATATTACATTGGATATAGAGGTCCATTGTAACTGAAACTCATTCTTATGTTCAGCAAACATTTGTGTGTCTACTAGGTGTGTCTTCCTCACAGTGGCCTGCATGGGAGCTGAATTCTTACACCGGTTTTGGATTCTCAGCCTTACCTTCCCCAAAGAACAAACATTGGTTTTAAAAGCAGTAGTGGCCTTCTAGGAGTTTACAAGCTGTTTATCTCAAGGTAAAGGACTGCAGTTAAATCTCCTACCATGGAGCTCTATCACCCCAAGCAGTTTGAATTGCTGAAAGCAACAAGTGACCGTGACAGAGGGTGGTTGGAGATGAGTATTGCATTTAAATGCTTTGGGATAATGTTGCTTATGATATCAGTGAAACATCTGAGTTTCCACATTACCTAGCCTTTAGTGATAGATATGTGTTCTAAGGCATAAGATAGTTTTATGTCTCCCTCTCTTATTTTTCTCTCTACCTAAAGGTCTGCCTTGAGATTGTCTTGCTGGATATGCAGCAGTGCTAACACAGTGCCCAACACTACAGATATCACTACTGCCTGTTTATCTTCTCCTTCAGCAATAGCAGCGGCTTACCACTTGCTGAACATCTACTCCGTGCCATGTACTTTACATGCATTATCTCATTTAATCCTCAAAGCAAACCCTGTGAGGTAGGTGGTCCTGTCCTTGTTTTACAGAGAAGGAAACCAAAGCTGAGCAAGATCAGACGTCTTTCCACATAACTAGTGCTAAATCCAGCAGTCAGACCCAGGTTTTCTTAGTTCCAAAGCCTGTGCTTTCTCTTGTGTGTTGTCTCTTCTTGGTGTTTGGTAAATATTTGCTTAATTGATACACACTTTGGATGCTTGACAGGCATTCTGCATACCTCCTAAGGCTATATGAGATGAGATGGTTATAAGTCTCTAAGGCATTAATTGAGTGGGACTCTTTGACAGTACCCATGTTTTGTTGCATGAACGTATGAAGGCAGAGACTCCCTATATCATCTCCTGTTGCCATTCAGAAGTACGCCTTGTCCTGTTGTGATCAGAGTTTCACAAAGTGCTCTCAGTGCCTAAGGCAAACTGGCACATTCTCTATGAAAAAGATAATTATTGTTCTTGGTCAGGTGGCCAGTTGGCCCAGTTGATTTTGGGGTATAGTGTTAATAAAGGTTAGTCTCTTCAGATATGAGCCAGTTGACTTGGCTATATAAATAGCTGCTGTCACGGGCAGGTCAGAGGTATGTGTGTGGGTAGACTGGATCTGTAACCACCAATCAGAAATCAATCAGCAGTCATTTACTGAGCATTTGCTATGCGCCTGGCACTATACTAGGAGTGGAGCTTTGAAAGATTTTTAAAAAATAGATGAGATACGGGCTAGGTACAGTGGCTTATATCTGTAATCTCGGCACTTCGAGAGACCATGGGTGGATCATTTAAGGCTAGGAGTTTGAGACCAGCCTGGGCAGCATGGTGAAACCCCATCTCTACAAAAAATACAAAAATTAGCCAGATGTGGTGACACACACCTGTAGTCCAGCTGCTTGGGAGGATAAAATGGGAAAAATCACCTGAGCCTGGGAAGTCAGGGCTGCAGTGAGCCATGATCGTGCCACTGCACTCCAGTCTGGGTGACAGAGTAAAACTCTGTCTCAAAAAAAAAAAAAAAAAAGTATGAGATATAGTCTCTCCAAGGGCTATACTTAATTGATGCAGATATGACTCATGGAGAAAGGAAAATATAAAAACAACAACCCTGTTTGTGTGGGTTTTTTTCACCATTTTCTACTCAGCAACTAACTTGGTGCCTTGCACATCATAGGAAGTTAGTAGGTAAATACTTTTTGAATGAATGAGAATGCAGAGGCAAGTGCTTAGTAGCTTTTCTGATGGCTTTGTAGAAGAGGTTGGATTTGAGCTGAGCACTCAGGTATAAATAGAATTTAAGGAACAGGAGAAGAGTGGGAAGGTGTTTCAAAGTGCAGGAAAAGGTTTCAAGGGTAATTTGGAAACGCAAGTGTGCATAATGTGTCCCAGGAGTAGAAAAGACCACTTTTGCTAGGACAGAGATATGGCTAGACCCATGGAGTATCGTGAGTGTTGGAAGAAGACATTAAGATTTTATTCTGTAGTCTCCTGAGTTTCTTTTATTTATTTATTTAGAGACAGGATCTCACTCTGTTGCCTAGACTGGAGTTCAGTGGTGTGATCATAGCTTACCAAACGTCAAACTTCTGGGCTCAAGCAATCTTCCCAACTTAGTCTCTAGACTAGCTAAGACTACAGAAGCTCACCACCATGCCTGGCTAATTTTTGTTTTATTTTTGTAGAGATGGAGTTTTGCTATGTTTCCCAAGCTGGTCTCAAACTCCTGGACTCAAGCAATCTTCCCACCTCAGCCTTCTAAAGTGTTGGATTACAGGCATGAGCCACCACGCCCGGCCACCTCCTGAGTTTCTGATCAGCAGAGAAAGATTATCAAAACACGTGGCCATAGATGGAATGGATTGATGTGTATGGGAGGCCGGTTAAGAGCTTAAAGATATGTTTAGGTGTTGGGTAATAAGAGCCTGAACTAGGATATTGGTTGAGGAAGCCGAAAAAAAGAGGCAGATGGGAGAAATATTGTGCAGAGAGAAGAAACATGATTTGTTGAGTTAGTGACTGGATATTGAAGCCTGGCAAAGGTAAGAGGAATAATCAAAGATCATTCAGTGATCCTGTGTTAGTCTGTTTTTGTATTTCTATAAAAGAACACCTGAGACTGGGTAATTTATAAGGAAATGAGGTTTAATTGGCTCACGGTTCTGCAGGCCATACAGGAAGTGTGGTGCTAGCATCTGCTTGGCTTCTGGTGAGGGAGGCTTCAGGAAGCTTCCAATGATGGCAGAAGGTGAAGGGAGAGCAGGCGTGTCATATGGCAAGAGCATGAGCAAGAGTGAGAAGGGGGAGGTCCCAGACTCCCTTAAACAACCAGATCTTGCATAAACCATATGAGAACTCACTCTTCACTAAGGGGATGGCACTAAGCCATTCATGAGGGATCCACCTCCATGATCTAGTACCTCCTACCAGGTTCCACCTCCAGCAATGGGGATCACATTTCAACATGAGATTTGGAGGGGCCATCATCCAAACCATGTCATTCTGTCTCTGGCCCCCTCAATCTCATGTCCTTCTCACATTGCAAAATACAATCATCCCTTCCCAGTAGTCTCCCAAAAGCTTGTTCCAGCATCAACTCAAAGTCCAAAATCTCATCTGAGACTCACAGCCAATTTCCTTCTGCCTATGAACCTGTAAAATAAAAAAAAAAGTTATTTACTTCCAAGGTACAGTGGTGGTACAGACATTGGGTAAACATTCCCATTCCAAAAGGGAGAAATTGGCCTAAAGGAAAGAGTAATAGGCCCCATGCAAGTCTGAAACCCAGTAGAGCAGGCATTAAATCTTAAAGCTCCAACATAATCCTTGACTCCATGTCCCACATCTTGATTTGAAAGGTGGGCTCCCAAGGCCTTGGGCAACCCTGTCCCCGTGGCTTCCCTGAGCACAGCCCACATGGCTGCTCTCTTAGGTTGGAGCTGAGTACCTGTAGCTTTTCCTTGCTGAGGGTGTAAGCTGCCAGTGGCTCTACCATTTTTAGGTCTGGAGGGCGTGGCCCCCTTCCCATAGCTCCACTAGGCAGTACCCTGGTGGGGACTCTATGTGGGGGCTCTAATCCCCACAGTTCCCGTAGACACTGCCCCAGTAGGGTTTCTCTGTAGGGGCTCTGCCCCTGTAGCAGGCTTTCCTATACGTCCTCTGAAATCTACGCAGGGGGTGCCACGCCTCATTCCTTCTTGCACTCTCTGTGCCTGTAACCTTAACACCATGTGGAAGCTACCAAGGTTTGTGGTATCTTGCACTCTCCAAAGCAGTCCGAGCTCTATCTGGGGCCCTGTGAACCGTGGCTGGAGCTGGAGCAGCGTGGCCAGAGCTGGAGCGTGGCTGGAGCTGGAGCAGCGTGGCTGGAGCTGGAGCAGTGGAGATGGGGGTTGCAGCCTCCTGAGGTGGTGCAGGGCATTGGTGCCCCAGGCCTGGCCCACTAAACCATTCTTTCCTCCTTAGGCCTCTGGGCCTGTGATGGGAGGGGTAACCTGGAAGATTTCTGAAATGGCTTTGAGGCTTTTTTCCCCCATTGTCTTGGATGTTAGCACTTGACTGCCTTTTAGTCATGCTAATCTCTGTAGCAAATGGTTGCTCCACAGCCTACTTGGATTCTTTCTCTGCCATAGGGCCAGGCTGCGAATTTTCCGAAGTTTTACACTGTGCTTCCCTTTTAAATATAAGTTCCACTTTAAGTCATTCTTTTGTTCCCAATTCTGATTGTAGTTTGTTAGAAGCAGCCAGGCCACATCTTGAATGCTTTGCTGCTTAGAAATTTCTTCCACCAGATACCCTAAGTGTCATCACTCTTAAGTTCAAGCTTCCACATATCCCTAGGACATGAACACAGTGCAGCTCAGTTCTTCGCTAACATGTAATGCAGGTGACTTTTACTCCAGTTCCCATTAACTTCCTCATTTCCATCTGAGACCTCATCATCCTGGACTTCGCTGTCCATATCTCTGTTGGCATTTTAGTCACAACCATTTAACCAGTCTTTAAAAAGTTCCAAACTCTCCCTCATCTTCCTGTCTCCAAACTCTTCCCATTCTCTGCCCATTGCCCAGATCCACAGCCGCTTCCACGTCTTTCTTTATCTTTATAGCAGTGCCCCACTCTTCAGTACTGATTTTCTGTGTTACTCTGTTTTTGCATTGCTGTAAAGGCATACCGGAGACTGGGTAATTTATAAAGAAACGAGGTTTAATTGGCTGACAGTTCTGCAGTCTGTACAGAAATCGTGGTGCACGCTTCTGCTTGGCTTCTGTTGAGGCCTGTGGAAGCTTCTAGTCATGGCAGAAGGTGAGGGGAAGCAGGCATGTCACATGGCAAGAATGGGATCAAGAGAGAGAAGGGGGAGGTCCCGTATTCTTACTTTATTTATTTTTTGAGACAGGGTCTTGCTCTGTCACCCAGGCTAGAGTGCGATGGCACGATCTCAGCTCACTGCAACCTTTGCCTCCTGGGCTCAAGCAATTCTCCCTCCTCAGCCTCTGAAGTAGCTGGGACTACTGTCACGCACCACAACACCCAGCTAATTTTTATATATTTTTTTTTGTAGAGATGGGGTTTCAACATGTTGCCCAGGGTGGTCTCGAACTCCTGAGCTCGAGTGATCCATCCATCTCAGCCTCCCAAAGCGCTGGGATTACAGGTGTGAGCCACGGCGCCTGGCATCAGACTCTTAAACAACCAGATCTTGTGTGCACTAACTGAGTGAGAACTCACTTATCACCAAGGGGATGGTGCCAAGCAATTTGTGAGGGATCCACCCCCATGATCCAATACCTCCCACCAGGCCCCGCCTCTAACATTGGGAATCATATTTCAACATGAGCTTTGGAGGGGACACACATCCAAGCCATATCAGATCCTGAAATGGGGATCTTGGGAGAAGGATCCTGCTATTGTTTTATTAAGTGTAAATGGAAATCAGAAGGGGGAGGTGGGTTTGAGGAGATTTTAAATTTGAGATACTGGGACATCAAGAGGAAATGTCTACTTAGCCGCAGGAAGTGATGGCTGTGGCCTGCTGGTCTCTTTGGATTGCGCAGTTGCCTTATCTTCATGTGACACAGAGGCAGACTCGGCCACCCCAGGTATGACTTGTTTTGAGAGGTGATAAATAATATTTCACAAGGGATATATGGGTTGATTTTTTTCCCTAGATATTGTATATCATCTTTTCTGCATCTTTCCCCGTAATGTTGATTCTCCCAAGATGAAAGACCACATGCTTTGAGGTAATTGGTGAGAAATGAGAAGCAGAAGACACAGATTTGGAGGGGCCGAGTAGAGGGGGCAGAAGGTTTCCTTACAGGCAGAGAGCACCTCACTCTGCAAGTACAGTTCCCAGGAGTTATATCACCTCCAACACCAGAGAAAGCAGTGGAGGCCACAACTGTACGTGTTTCTAGACGTGAATGCTTTGTATTGGAAAGGTAATTCCGACACTCACAGTGGTTGGTTTTATGAGAATCCTTTGAGAAGCACAGTGTAAATGGAAAGATTTGAACTTAATCTCACACAAGGTCTTTGATTCTTTAACAATATTAACTAATTAAAATGTATCTTGTAAGGCTTAGATTTGTCTCCCCTACCACCACGCTCAGCCCCCTGCATTCTCCCTGTTGTGAATGAAAACGTAGTAAACAATTTATATGTCTTACTTCTCCCTCTTACTTATTTTTTAAAAAGTTTAAAATTGGACTGGGCATGGTGGCTCACGCCTGTAATCCCAGAACTTTGGGAGGCCAAGGTGGGAGGATCACTTGAGGTCAGGAGTTTGAGACCAGCTTGGCCAACATGGTGAAACCCCATCTCTACCCAAAATACAAAAATTAGCTGGGTGTGGTGGCACACACGTGTAATACTAGCTACTTGGGAGGCTGAGACAGGAGAATCGCTTGAACCTGGGAGGTGGAGGTTGCAGTAAGCCAAGATCATGCCACTGCACTCCAGCCTGGGTGACAGAGGGAGACACTGTCTCCAAAAAAAAAAAAAGTTTAAAATTACACACTTACTACCTTTAGGCCCTGGGGAATGTGTGTAAAGTATACTCAGATTGTATTTAATTTCATTGACAATTAAATTTTCCATTAAAACAAAAGTGGGGGGAAATGTTTCAGCTGCATTGGAGTACAAAAGGGAATGGCTTTATGGACCACCTGCTACCTAATATTACAGTGTGAAGAAATGAAGAGAAATGCTTTTTAATTAATTTAAATGTTTTTTTCTCAGATTAAGAAAGTCTGTCCACAAGTTTATTTAGGTAATAATTCCTCTAGCTTTATCATCCAGTGATTCTATCCCTGCAGTGGCCTAGTGATGGAGTGTAGGGGTTGTAAATGCAAGTGTCATTCTGCTGGACCCTAAGTAGACATAACGTGTGAGAGAGGAAAGACTCCAAGGAGTTAAAGAAATTATTGTCCACCTATGCCATGAAACCCTTTGTAGCCACTAAACGTTGTAGAAGGGTATGTAAAGACTTGTACAATATACTAAGTGAAGAAGATTGCAGAAAGTAATAAACAGTATGGTCCCATTTTCATAAATACCTACACAACTAATAGCGTTCATCAGATTATTATTATTTTTTGAGACAGAGTCTCCCTCGTCGCCCAGGCTGGAGCGCAGTGGCACGATCTCGGCTCACTACAAGCTCCACCTCCCGGGTTCCCGCCATTCTCCTGCCTCAGCCTCTCGAGTAGCTGGGACTACAGGCACCCGCCACCACGCCCAGCTAATTTTTGTATTTTTAGTAGAGACGAGATTTTACCATGTTGGCCAGGATGGTCTCAATCCCTTGACCTCATGATCCGCCCGTCTCGGCCTCCCAAAGTGCTGGGATTACAAGCGTGAACCACCTTGCCTGGCCTCTTCATCAGATTATGTTTCTTTCTTTTCTTTTCTTTTTTTTGAGATGGAGTTTCCCTCTTGTTGCCCAGGCTGCAGTGCGATGGCGTGATCTCGGCTTACCACAACCTCCGTCTCCCGGGTTCAAGCACTTCTCCTGCCTCAGCCTCCTGAGTACCTGGGATTACAGGCATGTGCCACCATGCCTGGCTAATTTTTGTATTTTTAGTGGAGATGAGGTTTTACCATGTTGGTCAGGCTGGTCTCGAACTCTCGACCTCAGGTGATCTACCTGCCTCAGCCTCCCAAAGCGCTGGGATTACAGGCATGAGCCACCACACCCAGCCCCTTCATTAGATTATTAACAGTGGTTATCACTGGGTGATAGAATCACTAATATCTTAATTTTCTAATTTCTATATGTACGATTTTATAATGTTACTTAAAGGAAGCAATTTTTTGGCCGGAGGCAGTGGCACAATCTCCACTCACTGCAGCCTCTGCCTCCTGGGTTCAAGCGGTTCTCGTGCCTTGGCCTCCCTAGTAGCTGGGACTACAGGCACACCCCATCACGCCCGGCTAATATATTTTTAATAGAGACAAGGTTTCACTATGTTGGCCAGGCTGTTCTCAAACTCCTGACCTCAAGTGATCTGCCCGCATCGGCCTCCCAGAGTCCTGGGATTACAGGCGTGAGCCGCCACGCCCGGCCAGGAAGCAATTGTTTTAAAAGAAGAGAATGTGCGTGGACATAAATTTCAGAGGAAACACGTGTTCAAGTGGTGTGACAGTTTGCTTATCTTTGGCTGATTTATGGTGGCTGGCACCTATCCTGGTACTGAAAGACTTTTTTGAACTTGAGTAAAAGTACACAGGTGAAGGGGCTATGACAGTATATGAGGGGGGTCTGGATTGGAGCAGAGACAGGGGTACAGGAAGACAAAGAAATCCCAGAGGATTGCACGTAATCTTTTCCCAAGAGAAGCCTTTCTCTCTTGTCTTGACATCTGGTTGAGAAATCTTGGATAGGTAGGAGTTTGTGGAGGAAGGGTTCCTGGATTACAAGTGATCTACGTAGAGAACTGTAGAAGTCCTTAGCAAGGACCAGGCATGTTAGCCTTGATGTTTACTGAGTTTTCTATGAATTCTGGCTAAGAGCTTTAGATACTCAGGTGTGTCTTACTCTAGAATTTGTACCTCTGGGGGATGGGACAAGTGTTATTCCAGGCGAGATGGTTCCTAGGCTAGGGGAGTTTCTCTCCTTTCTTTGGAAGGTGTCAATGTCTAGAGAAGTTTATAATTTATACATTAAAGATCAACAGATAATAAATTCCCAGTGTCAAGGCAAAATGGGGCATTTCCTGAAGGATCCTTTCACAGTGCGGCTTTCCAGTGCCGTGAAGGGGATGTTCCCCACAGAAAGGTAAGCATTCTCTGACCTTTGTTCACACTACATAATAGATAAGCCAGGACAGTGATTCTCCGTGTGGTCCTCTCACTGTCAATGGGGACCTTGTTAGAAATGCAAATTCTAAGGCCCCACCGCAGATTCACCCAGAAATTCTGGAAGTGGTTCCTGCAACTTGCTTGTTAAGTCTTCCAGGGACTTCTGACGTGTGCTAAAGTTCAAAACAACTGAGCTAGGAGATAGTCCTTACCTACGAAGAACTTCTATTCTTGCAGTAAGTCCGCGTGGGTGATAAATGCCCAGATATCATTGTATTTTTGGTGTACTTTTAATTTTTGTTAAAGATGTATGTTTGCCGGATTTTTCTCAGGCACAGGCTCATTTCTTTCTGGGCCAACCTAATTCATGCTCTTGGCTTGATGTCAAGGACGTTTTTTAACACACTGCAACTTTGTTAATTGAAATAGTGCCTTTCAATGAGAGATCATATCCTGGCTAATTCCAAGTCTGATTGCAGGTCCTATTTAACTTTTTACACTGGGTAGTAAAACAAGTTTTTTCTCAGAATTACCCAGCGGAAGAAGTTGTGTCCAGAAAAGAGAAGCTTATATTAGTGCTGCTGCACCTGGGAGGAAATGTCCTGGGAGTTACCAGAGAGATTCAGGGATAGATTTGGGGATAGACCGACACAGTGTGAGGACTAGAGGCCAGTTCCTATTCAGAAGAGCAATTAGCCCATTCATGAATTGTTTACACTTCTTGTATCAACCTTAATTGCTTGTTTGAACTTGGACTTTAGCATTCATTATAATCGTTACTGCCTAATCAACAATTGATTGTGTATTTTAATTCCTCTAAGTGAGTTGAATCTTCAAGTGATGACTCCAACTTCTCAGTTTTTTTCTGCCCCCAGACATTTATCTTTAAGGCCAGGAGTCTGATAAATAAACTAGTAGACAATTATCCTTTACAACAGAGCCTTGACATGTATATGTGTAGGTTAAATTACTGTTCTCAGTAAAATCAAGCCAGAAAAGAGAGAATTTTTTTTCTTTTTTTTCTTTTTTTTATTTAGACGGAGTCTCGCTTTTTCACCTAGGCTAGAATGCAATGGCGTGATCTCGGTTCACTGCAACCTCTGCCTCCCAGGTTCAAGCAATTCTCCTGCCTCAGCCTCCCAAGTAGCTGGGATTACAGGCATGTGCCAGCACGCCCAGCTAATTTTTGTATTTTTAGTAGAGATGGGGTTTCACCATGTTGGCCAGGCTGGTCTTGAACTCCTGACCTCAAGTGATCAGCCTGCCTCGGCCTCCCAAAGTGCTGGGATTACAGGCGTGAGCCACTGCGCCCGGCCAAGAAGTTCTTAGATTACGAAATTTAAGTAAAATGATTTTTACTTTAAAATGATTTTAATGGCTGATAAGGGGACCTTGTAGAATTTCTGAGGTTATCAATGGCATTGGAGTTCTTTGTGTCAGGAACTTGGGGAACAGGTTTTGCAAAATGAGACTTACCAGTCTGACTTTTGAATGCTGTGGGGACAGCCAGATTTTCTGGGACAGGGTTGCCACCGTGCAGGCTGTTTGGGTAGGGTGAGATGGCAGTTGGTATATTCTAAATCAAGAGTCGAAGAATTCAGTCTATAATGATTGTTATATATTATGCCTTAGCAGTTCCTACTGCTGGTCTGGAATTTGCTGGTTGGGAATTTTTAGAAGTACATTCTAAAACTTGGAGGAGAATTTCTATGTAACCTATTACTGGAGGGAAAGAAAATTGAAGTTTGAAAAGGTTGCTGTTTGACTTCCCACAATAGGAATAGCAGCAGGCTTTGTGGCATATTTTTCTATTTTCCAGTTGCTACTTCTGATATTAAGACACAGTAGTACTTGTTCACTGACACAGTGAGTACAGGCTGGCAGTATATCACATACCTAGTAGTGTATCCATTATGTAACCCCCCAGTTTCTTCCTCTACCTCTTTGCTCCTGTGAGGATAGTCTAAATGGGAGCCCTTTAAAAAGTGATAGGTGGCCGGGCGTGGTGGCTCACGCCTGTAATCCCAGCACTTTGGGAGGCTGAGGCGGGCGGATCACGAGGTCAGGAGATCGAGACCATCCTGGCTAACACGGTGAAACCCTGTCTCTACTAAAAATACAAAAAAGTAGCTGGGCATGGTGGCAGGCGCCTGTAGTCCCAGCTACTCGGGAGGCTGAGGCAGGAGAATCGCTTGAACCTGGGAGGTGGAGGTTGCAGTGAGCCGAGATTGCGCCACTACACTCCAGCCAGGGCAACAGAGCAAGACTCCGTCTCAAAATAAAATAAAATAAAATAAAAATAAAACGTGATGGGAAGGCACCTTTGATCACCATGTTTGGGACATTCTCAGTCTACTAAAGAAACCAAATAGTCATTGTTCATATATATATATGAACAATATATATGGACTATTTTATTCATTTATTTATTTTTGAGATAGACTCTCGCTCTGTCGCCCAGGCTGGAGTGCAATGGTGTGACCTTAGCTCACTGCAACCTCCACCTCCCAGGTTCAAGTGATTCTTGTCCCTCAGCCTCTCAAGTAGCTGGGATTTACAGGCAGGTGCCACCATGCCTGGCTAACTTTTATATTTTTAGTAGAGATGGGGTTTCACCATGTTGGTCAGGCTTGTCTCGAAGTTCTGACCTCAGGTGATCCACCCGTCTTGGCCTCCCAAAGTGTTGGGATTACAGGCGTGAGCCACTGCACCCAGTCTATATTTTTTAAAACCCGTAATAACAGACCTAAATACCAAAGACTTCCAAGTCCAGGGTTGGTGACAATACCATAACATAAGGATAGTGAGAAAAAGTGATAAATCGTAGCGTTACCAGTTTTCAGAGCTTTAAAATATGTTAACATCTTAAAAATCTAAATTTCTTCATAGCAGTAAAAGGGTAGCTATTTATAAATTGTTAAGTTAGAAGCTGTAAGTGGATAATTAATTTAGGAAGAACAAAGATCCTAGAAAGTTAAAACATAGTAATTCCATTGATATGTAGATGGATAATTATCCTCAGCTCCTAGTGACTTGGAAATTGTTCATTGTGGAGTTTTCTAGGTCTCTGGCTTATTTTTCTGTTTTGCCTGGTTTTTGCCTTTGTTTGTTTTTGATTTTGCCTCTTGTCCAATCACACTTCCAGAGGAAGGCAGGCCAGGAATGAAAAAGAGCCCACACTCAAAATTTAGCATGGTCACATTTGCATACCTAGATCTTTACAGACCTACTTTTACAACTTTACTTAAAGCAGCAAAGAGATCTTTTTCTGGTCCTGCTTCCAAACATAAGAGCATTTTCTCTTCTGCTATATAATAGTTCAGATAACTTCTACAGGAATCCCTAGCTCAAGAATCTACCATTTAAATGGAAGTTTAATAAAAGTTATAAATAGGTATCTTGGTTGCATAATATGATATATGTTTCCTGTTGGCTTTATCCCCACTTTTGTTCCACCCTCATATATAATCTTCCTCATAAAGGTACACAAAGCTTATAAGTTAAATGGTGTTTCCTACCTGTTATTGAGAGCTGGCTTTTTTGATCCAGAAGTGAGAGACATTCAGTTTGGACCCATGTTCCAGTGATAGAAAAGCCAATCCTTCTGAATTAGGATGGTGGCCTCCACGGTTTTGCTCACAGGAAAATAATCATTAAGTAGATCTGTCCCTGCTTTTACAGGGAGAAAATGGAGTTGCTCACGTGAATTGCCCTGCCACTGGGAGCCCCTGCCCTTGAGAACGCTGCTGTTTGGAACCAGCTGCTTTTATGTCCATAGTTGCTGTGAGCAGTCAGGTGGTGTCTTGGCTTTAGTGGCGCTGGTACATCACTTCCTATCACTTTGATTGCCCTCCGCCTACTCAAGGTGCCCCCAAGTCAAATTTGTCAAGCCAGGTAGACTGTAACAGGTTTATTTTTAAAATCAGGGATTAGAATTGAATTTGTATATATGTGTTGGGGAGATTTCCAGTAAACAGTAACTAAACATTTTTGTTTCTTTTCAGTAGCTTTTGGAATTACTATCTCTGGGGTCCTTATAATAGGGTAGATTCTCTTAAGTCTGGGCTGGTTTACTTGTGGTTTTATCTGAAGAAAGGTTGTCTTCCCAAACCTAGGTTCTTGGCTACTTCAGTTAGCAAGGAGTGTGAAAAAGTGGGCATGACCTTGCCAAGAAGAAAACTTTCAGACCACCCACCAAACCAGAGGAAGGTTAGGACTTTTTTTTTTTTTTTTTCTTATGTACAACTTTCCCACAGCTCATGATTTTTATTGCCACCCAGTGGCATTCACAATACGAAATGGTGCGAGTGATATTTCAACCTGTTGGGCAGCAGCTACACTGTGCACTGTGACCAGAGCTGTTTGTTTGGCCAGCTACTGCAGGCGCTCATTGCAGCAGCCAGTGTTTTGTTTGTGAGTGTCTTCTCTATGGTTTCCTGCTTCAGTGAATAGAAGTGGGAGTTGTGGGGGCTGAGGGAAGAGGACAGACAGAAGACGGTTGGACTCATTTCCTGAATCATCTTAGGCATTCTTGCCGTCTTTTGGTTCCATCTTAGCTGGGCAGCATTTCCCACTGGTTTGTCAGACCAACTTTCCCGGCCGCCTCTGGGGGTGGGAAGGAAAACCACACCTTGCTCTGTGTCAGCCAGTTAACAGGCAGAGTTTTGTTCAGTAAATATTTATAAAACCTCTCTACTAACCTCGAACCCTGCAACTCTGTACTTTTGAAAAGTTTATTCTCTTTCCCTGGCCTCCCAAGTAACTATTTGGGCCCAGCAGTACACCTCACATGGACAGCACTGGTGCCCCTTCATCTGCAGGCCAGGTACCAGAGAAGCGCGTGCTTCCTGATCTTAACCTTGAACTTGGTCGACCATTCCTCTATTTAGGATGGCAGAGAGTTCATGGGAAAGGGTCAGGGGTAGATTGTCTTTCACAGTTTTTCCCTTTAATCTGTCAAGTTAAACCCTTGTGATCAGAGGAAGTGCAAAGCAGCATGTGGAGGGGAATGAGGCCTCCAAGTGCAGGGAGGCATGTCTCCTCCTGGCTCTGCCGTACACCAGCAACAAGGGCATGCCTCCACATGATGTTACTTTCCGTGAAATAGAAATAAAGTCCCTCTGGTCATTTTGGAAATAAATTTAGAAACAAGCTAAACATCGAACAGTTGGGAATTGGTTAAATAAACTAGGTTTATCTTTATTAAGCAGTGTTGAATTTTTAATGCTGTATGAAAACATGATATGCTGAGTTTAAGAAAAACATACAAAATGTGGAAAATGTGTTTCCAATTTTTTCTTTTTTTTTGAAACAGAGTCGCACTCTGTCTCCCCGGCTGGAGTGCAGTGGCGCAGTCTCAGCTCACTGCAACCTCCACTTCCAGGGTTCAAGCTATTCTTGTGCCTCAGCCTCCCAAGTAGCTGAAGATTACAGGCACCAGCCACCACGCCCAGCTAATTTTTGTATTTTTTAGTAGAGATGGGGTTTCACCATGTTGGCCAGGCTAGTCTCAAACTCCTGGCCTCAAGTGATCCACCCGCCTTGGCCTCCTAGAGTACTGGGATTACAGGTGTGAGCTATGGCGCCCAGCCAATAATTCCAATTTTGTAAAAACTGAGAAAGGAAGGTGTCAAATTAATAGTAGTTTCCTCTGGTGGGATTATCGGAGATTTTAAACCTCCTTTTCTGATTTCCTACAATGAACATTTATACCTTTTGTTCTTTTTTTTTTTTTTTTTTTGCAGACTACATCATACACAAAAGTACACAAAACACATATATACAGTTTAATGAATAAGTATAAAGTGAATACCCATGTAGCTACTACCCAGATCAATCACATAAAAGCAGCATTACTTTTTATCATTGGAATACTAACAATACAAATTTTATTGAAAAATACTTTTCCTGAGTTCCTCACTTGGCTATGGTAGGAATAAAATAAGACTGTATAGCAAAGTGCTTTATTTTTCAAACCTTAAAATGTCCATCAAACATTAGAAGTTATCTCTCACCTCTCAGGCGCCAAAGATGACAGGTGCACATAAGCAGTAAGTCATTGCCAGAGTCTGGGGCTGCTTGTGTCATACAGAGATTTGCACTAAAAAATGTATCAATTATGCCACTTGCACTATCTGCAGTTTTTCCCTCCCGGGAAACCCTTTAGGCGTAGATTTAGACACTGGGAGAACTGCTAGGACTGACTGGGTGTTAAATACCTCTTTCCTACATTTTGTGCTGTTTACCTTTGGTTTTCTATGATCCCTGGATTGTTGCGTGTGGTGGAAGGTGGTTGTGTTGATTTGTTGATTTCACCAAAGCCAGAATTCCAAGCAGGAGTTTTTGTTTGCTTTTTTATTGAATTATCTAGTCTTTTACATCGTGATTTGAGGTTTGGTTCGAAAGAGGCAATGGATTGATCATAATTTAATAATTTTATCTGATACTATAACTAAAGTCAGCTATTTAATTTGTTGGACCCAGTGCAGAATGAAAATGTGGAGTCTCTTGTTCAAAAAACAGAAAAAGTATCATTAAATAATTAAAATATAGGCCAGGCGTGGTGGCTCACGCCTGTAATCCCAACACTTTGGAAGGCCAAGGCGGGAGCATCACCTGAAGTCAGGAGTTTGAGACCAGCCTGGCCAATATGATGAAACCCCATTTCTACTAAAAATACAAAAATTAGCCAGGCGTGGTGGCATGCACCTGTAATCACAGCTGGTCTGGAGGCTGAAACAGGAGAACCACTTGAACCTGGGAGATGGAGGTTGCAGTGAGCCGAAATCATGTTACTGCACTCCAGCCTGGGCAACAGAGCAGGACTCTTGTCTCAAAAAATAAACAAAAATAAAAAAATTAAAATATAAAGTTTTCCTTTCTTCCGTCGTCTCTCTCCTGACTTGTCATGGTGTGTTTTATTTGTTACTTAAAGTCACTCTAAGTAAAAAAAAATGTAATTATTACTATGAATTTTATTGTTTGCCTTTATATTGTGCAATGCAGTTTGTTTGTTTGTTTATTAAGACGGAGTCTCACTCTGTCGCCCAGGCTGGAGTGCAGTGGCACGATCTTGGCTCACTGCAACCTCCGCCTCCCAGATTCAAGCAATTCTTTTGTCTCAGCCTCCCTAGTAGCTGGGACTACAGGTGCACACCACCATGCTTGGCTAATTTTTGCATTTTTAGTAGAGACGGGGTTTCACCATATTGGCCATGCTGGTCTCGAACTCGTAACCTCGTGATCTGTCCGCCTCAGCCTCCCAAAGTGCTGGGATTACAGGCATGAGCCGCTGCGCCTGGCCGCAATGCAGTTTAAAATGCACATATGAGAGCATTTAGCTTGTTATCACTGAAATCATGCAGTTCATATTTTGTACTTCATACATTGTTCTAACCAAAATTGTAGAAATTCTGCATTAAAGTAACAGCTGTTTTTGTTTCACTTTTATTTTTATTTTTTTGAGATGAGATCTCACTCTGTCATCCAGGCTGGAGTGCAGTGGGGTGATCATAGCTCAGTGTAACCTCAAACTCCTGGGCTTGAGTGATCCTCCCACCTCAGCCTCCCAAATAGCCGGGATCACAGGTGTGCACCACTACGCTCGGCTAATATTTTTTTTTTTTCGAAATGGAGTCTCACTCTGTTGCCCAGGCTGGAGTGCAGTGGCTCAATCTCGGCTCACTGCAACCTCCACCTCCTGGATTCAAGCAATTCTCCTGCCTCAGCCTCCCAAGTAGCTGGGATTACGGGCACCCGCCACCATGCCTGGCTAATTTTTTTGTATTTTTAGTAGAGATGGGGTTTCACCATGTTGGCCTGGCTGGTATCGAACCCCTGACCTCAAGTAATCCACTTGCCTTGGTCTCCGAAAGTGCTAGGGTTACAGGCGTGAGCCACTGTGCCTGGCCGGCTAATTTTTTTTTTTTTTAAGAGATGGGATCTCACTGTGTTGCCCAGACTGGTCTCAAACTTATTTCACTTTTTAAAAAAATGTATCATTTATTATTTCACTTCTTAATATATGCACATTTTACCAACATTCTCCACCTTCAGCTTACTAATGAATAATGGAACTATGGAAAACTAATGGAAAAGAAACTATGGATTATTTCTTCTTTTCCTTCTATGACATACATCACCACTTTTAATGTAAGTGGTTGGCTAACATGAAGAAGTAACATGAGTAAGAGGGGTTGTTCATGTTTCTCAGAGTGCCATTGCCTTCTTTCTACATTCAAGGCAAATTCTAGTTCCAGTAGAAAGTGTGGTCTCTTGGGCTGCACCCACACATACTCAGTCATAGATATAACATGCTTACCTCGTGCTTGCTCTGCGTCTTGCCGAACTGCCACTCATGGTGGGTCTACCGAAATCCCATACTCATTGGGCATCAAATGAGCTCACCCATGAAGCCAGCCCTGACTGTTGTAATTTTTGTAATGACAGTGGCCAGTTACTGTTGTCACCTTTTCCATGGCTTTTTGTTCTGGGTTGAGTTCTCCTTATCTGTAATCCCATGGGACCTGGAATTTTTCTCTGTTCAGAGTGAATTCCAGGTTTTTGACAGTGACAAAAAGCAGTTATTCATGGGCCAGGGTGCCACTCACCATTGATACCCATTCGTTCTTTTATTTTGTGTGTATTGGTCAAATTAGCCCATGGATCCTGAATAGGAAAGAAATGAATCTGAAAGGTCAGCTTTGAGATTTAGAAAGTTCAATAAAAATCAAAATTGACAACCAGTAGCTTCAAAATTGTACCTCTGCTTGCAGCAAGGTATTCTGCATATGGTTCTGTTGGATTTATAAAATTATCGGTAGGCTGGTAAGAGGTTTGAAAATCAATAACTCGCTGAACTTATCTCTGAGAGGATTTTTATATGCTATTGGAGTATTTTACCCTTGTGCCTTTGATAGAACAATTTCTCAAGAAGGAAATATGCGGCCGGGCACAGTGGCTCATGCCTGTAATTCCAGCACTTTGGGAGGCTGAGGCGGGTGGATCATGAGGTCAGGAGATCGAGACCATCCTGGCTAACACAGTGAAACCCCGTCTCTACTAAAAATACAAAATTAGCCGGGCGTGGTGGCATGTGCTTGTAATCCCAGCTACTTGGGAGGCTGAGCAGGAGAATTGCTTGAACCCAGGCGGCAGAGGTTGCAGTGAGCCGAGATTACGCCACTGCACTCCAGCCTGGGCGACAGAGTGAGACGCCGCCTCAAATAAATAAATAAAATAAAATAAAAAAAGAAAATATGCAAACATTTCCTCAACTTGCAGCTACTCTTGACAGTCCCTTGAGTGAGTATAGACCACAAAGCTTGGTAATTAAGAGCATAAGTCCAGTTTGGGCAGACTCAAGCTTATATCCTGGCTCTAACCTTTACTAGGTGTATGGCTATGAGTAAGACACCTATGGTTTCTGAGCTTGGTTTCCTCACCTGTGAAGAAGCAATGATAAGAGTAACTAGCTCAAAGGGTTACTCTTGATAACATTAAGAAAATAGGTTAGTTTGACCTTTGACATAGAGTAGGTATTCAATCAGTTTTAACTATTATTATTAGCATAACAGAAAAAAAAAGACTTCAAATGACTACACTTCTAAGGTTGGGAGGTGAGTAAATCTGATACTCTTGGCTAGTTCTGTTGGAAACTCAGCAGGTAGACATTTAATATGAAGGAGAAAATAGTACTGGTCTGTATTAGACTGTGAATGTTTTGAGAATGGGAAACTGTGTGTTATTGATTTCAGTGTCCTCAGCCCAGCATAGTGCTTGGCACATAGTAGGTGCTGTTGATTAAATGGTAAATGAATGGTTTAGTATTTTATTCTTCACCTTGTGTGATATGTATCTTTCTAAATATTCAAACAAACATTTATTTTTCATGCCAGTCCAATTGTGTGGACATATATGGTTTTGTGTAAAGATCCCCTTTGCTTTTCAACAATTGAGAAGGAAATAAAAAGGCCGGGTATGGTGGCTCACACCTTTAATCCCAGCAGTTTGGGAGGCCAAGGCGGGTAGATTGCTTGAGCCCAGGAGTTAGAGACTAGCCTGGCCAACATGGCACAACCCCATCTGTACTAAAAATTAGACAGGTACGGTGGTGTACGCCTGTAGTACCAGCTACTCAGGAGGGTGAGGTGGGAGAATCACCTGAACCTGGGAAGTTGGGGCTGCATTGAGCTGCGTTTGTGCCACTGCACTGCAGCCTGAGCAATGGGAGTGAGACCTTGTCTCGGGGTGGGGGGGAAAGGAAAAAAAAAGACATAATTTGATGGTATATTTATTTTTAATAAAGATGGAGATAAATGGTAATTTTCAATATCTGAACGTAGGCTGACCTGAGTCCTAAGCACAGTGGCAGATGGTCTGGAACCTCTGCTGGGATCTGGGTTGCATTGTGGGGCTAGACAGAAAGCCAAGCTTAGTGTGGCTGGGTACCTGGACTCCCGGTCATAGCCTTCCCTTAGAGCTCCCTGACTAGAGAATCTGTCCTCGTCACGGGACAGCATCAGTGTGTCTGCTCCTGGCCAAATTCAGCTGCATTCCGGCAGGTGGTAGTGACTCCTAAGGAGCCAAGAGAAAGCCAGGCTGTCATTTAGATTCAAGGGAAGATCTATTTGCCTTTTGATAACAAAAGGGTTTAGGAAGACATTTGAGCCATACGGCACAATTTGAAGGACTTAGTTTAAAAGAAAATAATTGACAAAGTAATTGGAAAGCTATCTTTTTACAGTTTATAAAGAGGCCCCTTTGTATGTGTTTTTCTGCCAATTCTGTTTAAATGCCCTGCAATTTAAACACACTGAGGATTAGAGACCAGGAGTGATGTTTGGGCTTTGAAAATTCCAGGACAGGTTAGAGGCTTGTAACCTAGTACAGTTGCAATGGCTGTTTTGTTTTAAGTCCACTGTTGTAATCCCTATTCCACAAGAGTATATTTTTCAGAACGCTGCTAAATCCCAGACATGGATATTTATATATGCCACCAAAGATATGTGAAAACACATAAAAGGGCAGCTTTTAGGAATATTTTTATTATTTGAAAATTGATCTGATGCCATTAATCATTTCTTATGCTATTTTTTTAAACTGGGTTTTGTGACTTTTTTTGTAGCTCCAATTGATTTAATTTTGTAGGAGTGGAAAGGAAAGTTATTCATCTTAATTTATAGATATTCCCACTTTACCTGAGAAAGTATTTAAGGATCTTTAAGGATTAAAGGTTCTCTTCAAGCTTGACAATCTAAGTTTTAAAGTTTGTATTTAGCAAAATTATTGTTTAATACTTGTTTTTATAAAACAGCATTCTCTGTGAAGGAAGCAGCAGTGATCTTGTGCCCTTTGTTGGATGAAGTACCAGGAATATTTTCTGATTGCTTTCTCCAGGGACAGAAATGCAACTGTAAATGATAGAGATTAAAACAATAAAACTGCCCAGTGAGGCTTAGCCCTGAATTGCTAAACCTTTATATAATAAAACATTTTCTGAGAGAGGATGGTAGTGGCTGCAAAGACCAACAACTGGTTCCTCTGCCTGGATTCATCTCTTTCGTTCTCCCTTCTCTGGTTAAGACTTGCTCATCCTTCAAAACCCAGCACGGATATCGCCACCTCCCTGAAGCCCTTCCTGACTCCCCTAGGCTGTTCCTGCCTCCCTCTTCTGTGTTGCTTTTATACTTTTCATGTTCTCAAGGAAGGAGCTCTGCCCACAGTGTTCTATAATTAGTTCTGTAATTATTAGTGTTTATCTTTGACACTAGATTATGAGCCCTTTAAAGGCAGGATCTGGGACTATTTCATCTTTGTGGTTTAACCCCCAGTTTTATTGCCTGGAAAATAATAGGCACTCAGTTAATGTCTTTTGAAGTACTAAAGATTCTGTTGAATACTTACCACAAGGCGACATCAAAATAGATACCAAGTGAGGATACTTAATTTTGGTAGAAATGAATTTATTTTAGATTTTTTCATGCCTTTATTTATGAATTCTAAAAGCAATTCATTAGGATTTGGAATAAAGATAATATCCAGTGTTGGCAATGGCCTGGTAAGAGACACTGTTAAACATTGGCAGTGAGGGTAGAAATTGGCACACTCTTTCTGGGAAACTATTTGGAAATTTGAGGCCTAAATATGGTCACACCCTTTGACCTAGTAATTCTATTTCTCAGAATCTACTCTAAAGAAATAATAAGAAATCACCACAATGTTATAAAGCATAATCCAAGAGACAGCAGGAACAGCTTCCTGATATTATATGATCCAAACCAAGTACTGAATGTCTAAGAACGGGAGATGACCATCATAACTTTTCATGGTGTCCCACATTGTCTAGCCTGTCTTCTTGTGTAGAGTAGAAGTTAAGTAAATACTTGTAGTAAATGGATAAATAATTCTTTGAAGTTGAAACATGAATCACTCGATGCATAGAATAATGTAACTTACTCCGAATGCCACTATCAGATTTAACAACAGTTATTTGACATACTTGTTTCCAATTTTATTTTTTGTTTATATTTTTAGTATTATGCAAATACTATATGCACACATTCTTTGTGCACATTTACTTTATAATCTGCAAAGTGATTTTATATTTTATACTCTCTTTTGATCAAGCCAAAAAAGGTGTTACTCCCATGTTATAAAAGGGAAAACTGAGGCTTGGAGCAGATCCAGACTAGAACTACCACTTTTGACTCCCAGTCCAATATTTTTTCACAGTAGGAGTCTTTGGAGAACTCTTAGGAAACAAGAAGCACCTAGAATGTTTATTAAGGGTGGGCGTACATCAGCTCCAGAAAGATGTTGACAGATTGGAAGGAATTTAAAGAGGAGCCAACACTGCTGGAAGGAAGGACATAGGAGAGATGAAAGGAATTTAATATGTATAGCTTGGCCAACAGATGATTAAAGGGGATATGATAACAGTCCCTAGGAATGTGAAGGATGTAAACATCATGGAAAGAGAAAATGTATTTAGAATCAATCAAAGCAGTATATAAAAAGAAATACAAATTAATGCTAAACATCACAAAAAGCCATTTTCATGGTGGCACTTGTTAGCTTGTAAATTAGAGTCCCAAGACAAGTATCAAAAGCCCTTCTAAGACATTTAGGACTAAGTTATTCTGCCTAGATTTGGGGAGGGCTGTTCCATTTCTAATTTGGATGGCTGAGATCATGTCCCTTCCTAGCATAGATTTGCCACCCAGTACTGATGGCACAGTTTTGCGTATCAGGGTCAAAAGGAAAACTCTTGTTACAATCTGTGGAAGCCAAATTCAGGCATGTCCCCAACATCATGCAGTCCAACATCGCAGAGACTGCCCGTGAAGCCTAACTTGCAACCCTAAGTGTTGAGCTCATTAACTCTGCCATCAGATGACTGATTCCCCACCTGCACGGTGTCCCCTGCTGGGAATTTCAGGTTGTGAGCAAGATGCAGAGATGTTCTCTTATTGTTTAATTCACGGCCACATTGGGTAAGCAAGCGGGCCTATTCCAGTGGAGGAAATGTCATCCCCAAGATGTTGCCATTGCGTGGGTAGGGAATGATGGTGCACATATTGTGTGTGTGAAGCCATGTCCCCAAGAAGGGGAGCTGGACCCATGGCAGTGTCAAAATCTGAGGTCAAAGCTGTAAAAAGTATTCACCTTGGATTGAGATGTGGCCATGGAATTATCTCTACCCCATAGGAGTTAGGCAACAGAGATGTCCTTCAAACTAAATCAGAATTTAGAGGGCAGTCTTTTTTAAAAGGAGGAGTGTGGTGTTTGGAATGGAAGGGCTTGTTGGGGCCCTTGGAAGGAGCTGGAAGGCACTCAGACCCTGTGAAAGAGTGCCCCCCCCCCACCTCCGAGTCCCCATGACCTCAGCCCAGTACCCTCTTAGACCTAGAGGTGCCAAGGCAGCTTCAACCAGGTGCAGGAGCTGCTAGCCTTAAGGATCTGATGGATTTGATCCAACAAACTGGACTGAAACGGTGATCTGGGGGACCCCTCGAGGCCTGTAACACTACCACTAAGAAAAAATTCTGAGAGGGAGGGTGGATTCCTTCAGGTTAGCCCCTCTGGAGTGGTGCAGCATTCCGTGAAATCAGAGCTGAGCTAGGACTTGAGATAACAAAGTGTATGCTTATAGTTTATAAACTAATATTTTCCCCCTGTTTTCTGTGGTCTTCTTTGGTGTCACTATCCCACCCCCCATTCATTCACTCATTCAGCAAACTTAATGAGCTGCACTTCTGTGGCTAGTTAGGAGTCCATGCGTTAAGGATATGAATTAAGATCATGGTGATGGAAATGAAAATGTATATTTTTAGAAATACTTAAGAGTTATGGATGTGGGATTAGGAGATGCTGTTTAGTGGCAGAGCTGTAACTACAGCCTGGGTCTTCAGGTTCCTGGGGTAAGGAGCCTTCCCCTCTCCTCTGTAAAGCTCATTATCTCCTCCCGGAGGAACTCTGTAATTTAGCTCTTCTTTCTTGACCAAGGACTTGGCATGAGACTGACCATCGATAATGCCAAACGGTGTCATAAAAGCAAAGATATGAGAGCTTTGTTCTTAGCTATTTATATTTATGCTGTAAATCCTTTAAGATAGACATAATTGCTATGCACATAGATTAAGGGATATAAGGCCAGGCACAGTGGCTCATGCCTGTAATCCCAGCACTTTGGGAGGCTGAGGCAGGTGGATCACCTGAAGTCAGGAGTTCAAGACCAGCCTGGCCAACACAGCGAAACCCCATCTCTACTAAAAATATAAAAATTAGCCGGGCGTGGTGGCTAACACCTGTAGTCCCAGCTACTCGGGAGGCAGAGGGACGAGAATCGCTTGAACCCGGAAGACGGAGGTTGCAGGGAGCTGAGTTCATGCCACTGCACTCCAGCCTGGGCGACAGAGCGAGACTTGGTCTCAAAACAAAAGGATTTAAATGTATTTTCAAGCATTGATATTGTCATAAAATGTAATTCACTGATAAAATGCACATAAAATTAATATGTTTTCTTTAGTCTCTAACAATAATCTCATCTGCCTTTTAGAGTAAGGGCTGCCTTTTGTAGCTTGAGCGCTTATGTGTGCTTTCATGTTACAATGCTGTCTTTGCTATTACAGTGTGAGGGAGCTGCTGCTCTTATCTCCACTCTGCAGAGGGGAGATTGAGGTACATCGGAGTTGAGTAATTGGCCAAGGTCACATGGTAAGTGGCAAAACCTGGATTTGAACCCAGGCAGTCTGGCATCCAACTCCAAAATCCTTGACCTCTATACTCTAGTGTTTGTGACAGGAGGAGGGTTTTGGAGTTAGGTTTTAGCCTGAGTCTCATAAGATCTGTCCAAAGAAAGTTGAGCTTACAATTAATTTCCCTGTTGTAATCAGGGAAATTAAAATTATTCTTTTCCATGTTACTGCTGCCTTAAATACTGTGGACAAGTGTCAACGTACTTCTCACTTCACTGGAAGCCTATAAAGATAATTGCCAGGTGCTAACACACACTTGTTAAAAACCAGCTTTCACTGGTTTTTAACAATGCAAAAGTGAGCAGTTTCTCTTCTGCCCAGTGTATGATTCTTTGCTCAGAAGAAGTAGAATGAATGAACACAGACGCTGAACGATTGTGGAATTTTTGATTATGCTCTAATAGGGAGGTAAGGAAAATGTATATAGGATTTGGGAACTAGACAACATGAGTTTGCATTTGGGCTCTAACATTATGCTCTCTCTGGCCTTGGACAAGTCACTTCACCTCTGAGTGTGTTTCCTCGTCTTTAAAATGGGGTTGATAAGTTGCCCTACCCACCCTCACAGAGCTATTGTTGGAATTGAATGAGATAAAGTGTGTGAACAGATTTCACCTATGTAACTATGTGCAGATGCTCATTACTGCCATGAGACTCAAGACTCAGGCTAGGGAGAGAGGTGCCCGAGCAGAGGTGAGCAGCTGCCTAGAGGAACTTGAGCAGGTTTCCCTGGGTTACTGTATTCCTAAGGAAATGTGCACCCTCTTGTGGCGAAGTAAGGGGGTTAAGGGTTCTTGTGAAAAATACTTCAATGTTGTTACTGTGGGATTTTTTTGGTCACCAGAAATACTTTCCCAGTAATGAATGTACACACTCTTTCTAAACAAATCCTTAAATTGCAAGGTGAGTGAATTATTTAGTCCTTACCCAGTTTTTAATTTTTCTTCATGTCTTTCCTGTTCCATTCATAGAGAGTTGCTAAACTTTTCATTTTCCTAAACTACTGTTTGTTTGTTTTTAATGTGCTTGTTGCATTTACTTTATTTTTGGCTCTAATTTATTTATTTATTTATTTATGATTATTATCATTATTATTGAGATGGAGTTTCGCTGTTGTTGCCCAGGCTGGAGTGCAGCGGTGCAGTCTTGGCTCACCGCAACCTCCGCCTCCCGGGTTCAAGCGACTCTCCTGCCTCACCCTCCTGAGTAGCTGGGATTACAGGCCTGCGCCACCACACCCAGCTAGTTTTGTATTTTTAGTAGAGATGGGGTTTCTCCATGTTGGTCAGTCTGGTCTCGAACTCGTGACCTCAGGTGATCCGCCTGCCTCGGCCTCCCAAAGTGTTGGGATTACAGGCGCGAGCCACCGCGCCGAGTCTGGCTCTGATTTATTATCTGTTAAATTTTAAACACATAGGGCTTTCTTTGTCTGCCTTTGCTAACATAGGACTTCTGGTGCTTAGCATCTAGTAAATGCCCAGTAAATGATGATAAGTGGGTACTGACAGTCTTAACTATTCCTCAGTTTCCTTCTCCCTTTGACTGTGGAGCACCCACTTTTCCTTGGGATCAAGCTTCCTGAAATATACAGAAATGGATTGAGAAAATATGGCTTATCAATCACTTTACATTTTCTCAGGTTCCTCTTTAGTAAAATAAGAATGAGAATAGATGATTTCCAAGATTCTTACTTTGTAGGGACAAGGGAATCAGATTGTGTTCTTTGGCAGAGCCTAGTGTGTGAAATGTCTTATGGCTATCAGCTTTATTGTATCCTCCCCTAGTTCCTAGATGAACAGGGTAGGGAAGCAGGAGAACACGGTATAGTGGAAGGAGGGGAAGTGGGGTGATGAACAACAGGATAAGAGAACATTGTGGTGGGCAGGTTGGGGGAGGGATTAACAGGACAGTAGCAACATTCCAGAAAGACGCTGTAACATCCTGAGGTATGTGAACGTTTTTCAAAACGTATACACATGGTATTATCTGTGAGGCCTACAGGGGATTATCTGACTCAACATCCTTTATTCCCACACATTGCTTACATTAAATTTGGGAAAAAATATTTTCTCTAATTGAGTTATGAAGTCCTTGGTCATGTAGCAGTTCAAGCTACAGCAGTGACTTTATAATTGTCTTCATATACTCTTCATTTTATTAAAGATTTCTCTTTCCAACCTGGCTGCTTAAAAGCATTGTTTTGATTTTAGAGAGCTTGAGACATGGGTCTTGCAGAAGGAGGCCAGCCGTCTCCCTAGGGAGGGTCCTTGTAGTATGTTGGCGGCTGGGCAAGGGGTGCTTGCCTTAGAGGGTTTTGAAGTCCCAGATTTGGATCTCAGTTTTACAGTTTCAGGTTTCACACCAGTCTTAACTATATCAAGACTTGCTAGTGAGTCAAAATGTCAGTTGTTTATCATACTGAGAAATACTAAAAATCCTGTACTGTTCCTCCCAGCTGGTCAACATAGTCTTCCCTGGAGAAGCCACATTGCTGCTGAAAGATTGGTTGGTGCATGTTAGGGAGTTGCTTGGTTTTATTAATTCAACAGGTCTTTTCTGAGTTTCACTCTGCATGCCAAGTACTGAGGAAGGTACCAGGATTAAGAAAAAATTCTAGCTTTCAAGGCCTCACACTCCCAATAGAGAAAAAGCCACGTAAACAAACATCAGAGCCATGTGCTTAGTGCTATAGAAAAGGGATATACAGGGTTCCTGGGGGCAGAGAGGAGAGGCTGGCAATATATGTTTTGAAGGAGGGTTGGAGTTTCCCAGATGGACCAGAGAGAACAACGAGTGCACAAGACTAGAGGCAGGAGCTGAACGTACTCCGGAAACCACAAGAAGTCCAGAATGATCTTTCTTTTTTTTTTTTTTTGAGATGGAGTCTCGCTCTGTCGCCCAGGCTAGAGTGCAGTGGCGTGATCTCGGCTCACTGCAAACTCTGCCTCCTGGATTCACGCCATTCTCCTGCGTCAGCCTCCTGAGTAGCTGGGACTACAGGCACCCACCCCCACTCCCGGCTAATTTTTTTTGTGTGTGTATTTTAGTAGAGACCACCGTGTTAGACAGGATGGTCTCAATCTCCTGACCTTGTGATCCGCCCGCCTCGGCCTCCCAAAGTGCTCGATTACAGGCATGAGCCACTGCGCCCGGCCAAGAATGATCTTTAAAATTTATTGTCATTAAGCCTTAAAGACTGATGAGAAATTGGGTCCTTGAAACTTACTTGCTGAGAAGTCTGTAAAATTTATAGTGACTAGTCATGGTTCCCCCCTTACCTAGAAAGTGATGCAGGCCTGGTGCAGCGGCTCACGCCTGTTATCCTAGCACTTTGGGAGGCTGAGGTGAGCAGATCACCTGAGGTCAGGAGTTCAAGACCAGCCTGGCCAACATGGTGAAACCTCATCTCTAGTCTCTACTAAAAATACAAAAATGAGCTGGCATGGTGGCACACGCCTGTAATCCCAGCTACTGCGGAGGCTGAGGCAGGAGAATCACTGGAACCCAGGAGGCAGAGGCTGCAGTGAACCAAGATCGCACCATTGCACTCCAGCCTGGGCGATACAGCAAGACTCCATCTTAAAAAAAAAAAAAGAAAGGAAAATGATGTAGCTACACAGCCTGCTCTTTGTCTTCTCTCCTAGGTTCCATTCTGTACAGCAGTGATTTTCAAATTTTGGTCTCTGTATCCCTTTATACTCTTAAAAATTACTGAGGAATCCAAAGAGCTTTTGATATTTACCACATCTGGAGTTAAAACCAAGGAAGTTTTAAAGTATTTATTCATTCATTTTTTTAAAAATTACATTTTAATGTAAATATCAGTTTATTTAAAATAACTATATTTTCTAAATACTAAACATTACTAACCATCAGAGAAATGTGAATTAAAACCACATTGAGGTATCATCTTATACCAGTCAGAATGGCTATTATTAAAAACTCAAAAAAACAACAGATGTTGGGGTGGATGCAGAGAAAAAGGAATCCTTATACCCTGTTAGTGTGAATGTAAATTAGTACAACCTCTGTGGAAAACAGTACGGAGATTTCTTGAAGAACTAAAAATAGAACCACCATCATCTCACTCCTGTGCATCTACCCAAAGGGAACCATTGTATAAAAAAGACACCTGGGCTGGTGTCTTGGGAGGCCGAGGTGGGCAGATCACCTGAGGTCGGGAGCTTGAGATGAGCCTGACCAACATGGAGAAACCCCGTCTCTACCAAAAATACAAAATTAGCCGGGCATGGTGGCGCATGCTTGTAATCCCAGCTACTCAGGTGGCTGAGGTATGAGAATTGTTTGAACCCTGGAGGTGGAGGTTGTGGTCAGCTGAGACTGTGCCATTGCACTCCAGCCTGGGACACAAGAGTGAAACTCCATTTCAAAAAAAAAAAAAAAAAAAGACACCTGCACTTGTATGTTTATCATCACACGGTTCACAATAGCGAAGTCGTGGAATCAACCTGGGAGCCCATCAACAGATGATTGGATAAAGAAAAGATGGTATAAATATACCATGGAATACTATGCAGCCAGAAAAAGGAATGAAATTATTTCTCTTGCAGCACTATTTATATTTCACATTATCTTATGTGAAATTACTCAAAAACAAGGTTAAATACTGCATGTTCTCACTCATAGTGGGAGCTAAGCAGTGGCTACACATAGACATAAAGATGAAAATAACACACTGGGGACACAAAGGGGAAAGGGTGGGAGTGGGGTGAGGGCTAAAAATTAACTATTGTGTGCAGTGTTCACTATTTGAGTGATGGGTTCAATAGAAACCCAAACTTCATTATGCAATATATCCATGTAACAAAGTGTTAGTTGTTACAGGTTAGTTGCCATGTAGTATCTGAAACCATATGAACGTTAATATTCTGTTACATTAACATTTTTTACTAATGCAGGGTTTTGTAGCATTATACATTAGTCATTTGGAAAATATTGGGTCACTTGGGTTATTCAGATCTTCCGGATGTTGATGTTGCACCATACAATATCAAAAAATTACATTCATCACTATCATGACGAGTATTGGGAAGCTGCAAGCTCATAATAGTAAATACAAGTATTCTAAAATTCTAGTTCTTAAGAGGTCAAATTTTATCATTGGCAACAAATACTGTGAGTTGTTTTATTTGAAGTGACAGGCTGACTTTATTCATTTCAAGAAAAATGTGTGAGAGCTACCCAGATCTGAATGGTCATCACTGTCTGTCCGTTCTGTCAAGTACAAATGACATACCCAGGAAGAAAGTGGCCATTTCAGCTCCCAACTCAAATGATCACACAGTTGCCTTTCCTGAGACATCTTACTTCAGGATGCAGCAACGGTGTTTTCTGCATACTTTCCATTTTGTCACACCAAATATTTTAAAAGATCTGCATTCCAGGGTCAAAATTTTTGGAAAAAAAAAAAAAAAAAGCAGTAATCTTTACTGCTTTGTCAAGGACAGTTTTAAGTGAAGCTGGCCTTCCCCCCCTCCACTAAGAGTACACAACAGTGAGCGTACGACTTGGTGCAGTGTGGAGCCACTGCCTTAATGCAGCCTCAGGCACTGGCAGTTTTACCCACCATTGCTTTTGCACCATGAGTGAAAATACTAACATGATAAACAAGGCAAATAACATCTTGGTATGATTAGGAAAATGGGTTTTACCTAATAACCCCTGAAAGGGTCTTGAGGATCCCAAGGGTGTGCAGATCACGCTTTGAGAACTCGTGGCTTAGTGGTTAAGAGCATGACTCGGGGTCTTGATTGCCTGCGTTTGAATCCTGCTCCTGCTGCTTATGAGCTGTGAGCCTTTGGGAGGTTGTTGGACCTTTTCCTGACTGTATACTCTCTGTAAAATGGGTGTCATAATAGTACCTACCTCACTAAGCAAATCTGTTCAATAGTTAAACCATAAATATTAATTAGTATTTTAAAAACTGTAAGACTCACTTAGTTTTTTGATTTTGTGATTGGCTGGTTGATGAGCTAGGGAAATGCCCAAAGACCTGCTTGCCTTGAAGCTGTCTCCTCTGTCAGTCTTCCAGGATGAATGAGACGTCCACCATTGTCATTTTACCTTTATGGTGGCAAAGTACATGTTAACTGAGTTAAAAAACAAAAGCACAAAAAGCCCATATCCTAGAACGGGTAACATGTTAGTGAACGACTTAACGGGTTGGTGAGTCTGGTTAACCTACCAACTCTTGCCACCCGAGTCAAGGTGTTGATGGGCTGGAGGAGAGGAGAGCGCCTAATGAAGGGAGCAAGGGGAAGGGGCTCAGGAGCAGCAAGGGTCTGGCGCCGCTGGAAAGCTGGAAGGCAGCGTGAGCGTGCGGAGCAGAGGGCGCTCTAGGGTGGAGTGGAGCGGGCAGCAGTAACTTTGCCTCTCATAGGCTGGGGTTGGTCCTGGTCACTTCTTTGTTTTGTGTGAATCGCATAGTTCAGGTATACATAACGGAAGTGCCCCTCCCTATGCATTCTCCAGCTGTAGGGTACAGTCATCTCTGGGGCATTATAGTAAATCTCATTAGTTCAGACCTGACTAATGTTGAACTCACGACTGTTGAGATGTAGGTAGTGCAGTATACAGAAAAGATCAAGAGCTCTGGAATCAGGCATGTCAGGGCTGGAATCCTGGCTCCATCATAGACTAGCTGCATGGCCTTGGGTAAAAGATTTATCCTTTCTAAATCTCTGTTTAGTCTCTGTAAAATGGGCTGCCAGTATCTCGTGAGGGGATTCTAAATATTGAGAGGGCATATGATAGACAGTCAGTAAATGCCTCTTGCCTTCCCTGTGCCAACTTTGTTTATCTTCCATTCCATCTAATTTATAATATTCAGACAGTGTCATCATTGCATTTATACTTTTATTAAGAAATTGAATTTTTAAGAAAAAAGTAAATATAGGAAGAGGAAGGATTGTGATGCTACTGCTTCTCCAGGGATTTCAAGTAAAGTCTTTTTCACAAAACCATTAGTCTTCCTCTTCACTGTTTGTGGGCCCCCTGAGGTGTTCTCATCCACAGCACTACCTTTTTGTTCACCTGTTCAACCTGTGAGTAATCCAATTACTGCTCTGTCTTTGAGGCCAAGAGCCTCAGTCCAAGCCAGCCATGTTCATGCTGTGTCTGCCCCAAGTGAGGAGGCTAAGGCTGGTGCATAGCCTGCTCTGTGAGGCCCCTCCCCGCAGCCTCTGGGTCTGCCCAGACCAACCTTCCAGAGGGCTCTGCATCTCCCTTGCTGTTCTTACAATCTCCATTGCTCCTGTGATTTCTTTTTTCTTTTTCTTTTACTTTTTCTTTTTTTGAGACGGAGTCTCGCTCTGTCGCCCAGGCTGGAGTTCAGTGGCATGATGTCGGCTCACTGCAACTTCTGCCTCCCAGGTTCAAGCGATTCTCCTGCCTCAAGTGATTCTCCTGCCTCAGCCTCCTGAGTAGCTGGGATTTCAGGTGCTTGCCACCACACCCAGCTAGTTTTGTATTTTTAGTAGAGATGGGGTTTCACCATGCTGGCCAGGCTGGTTTCAAACTCCTGACCTCAGGTGATCCACCCGCCTTGGCCTCCCAAAGTGCTGGGATGACAGGCGTGAGCCACCGTGCTCAGCCGCCTGTAATTTCTTCTGTTGTTTCCAGAATCTGACTGGCTGCACCTTTTTTTCCCACAACCCCCTTGGTGAGTTTCAGAGAACCTCGTGGTCATTAATGTATCTATTTTCACAGCCTCCCCAGAAACAAGCCTCTTCTGTATTACAGATCAAAGAACCTGTTACTGACACAAAAGGAATCTAGCCAACTGGACTTCCCCACACAGAAGGCAGGCCCTGTTCTAATCTTGCCTTGGCTTTTGACTTGCTGTGTGGCCTTTGTTTCCTCATCCAATGATAATATCTACCTCCCAGGAATGCTGGAGAGTTCAGCAAATGTTAAGAACTGTTCTCTGAAGGCTGAAAGATAGGTATTGGGTCTATTACAATGGCAGAGAACTCAAAGCACTTTATAGGAATCTAATTTGTGCTTTATCTTTGTGAGGTAGATAAGTGGCAGGTGTTCCTGTGCCCACTTTATACCTTTAGGAATGTGCATTTCACCATCTCATTTTAGCAGTTCCTACCATTTCCCCCTTCCAGACCTACAGGAAATTTCCAACTGAATGGAGACTGAAGACATTCTGATGTGTACCCAGCAGGGTTTGTAATTTCATTCATCCCCCAGTTTGTGTGTCTTGTTTCATTTTTGGTCAGGGATGGAGAGGCCCTCCTCTGACCCTGGGTCCATTCCTTATTACCTTTTGGGTTCCAGTCCCTTTTCTCAATCTTTCATCTCTTTCACCTCTCTGTAGCATTTGGCACTAATGATGATCGTACCTTTCCAAAACTTGTTCGTGAAATTATACTCTCAGAATTTTGCCTCTGTGACTGGCTAACCCTGGTCCCGCTCACCTGTTCTCCTAAATATAGGCGTGATCTGAGAGGTGATCTCATCCATTTTCAAGGTTTTAACCAACACCAGTGTTCAGCTTCTAGTCCTGGATTAAGTAATTAATTTATTAATTTATTTTTTGACAGTTTCACCCTGATGTGCAGGCTGTAGTGCAGTGGCATGTTCATGGCTTACTGTAGCTTCAACCTCCTGGGCTCAGGTAATCCTCAGCCTCCCAAGTAACTGGGACTACAGGCACACATGCCCAACTAATTTTTTTAAAAAAATTTTTGTAGAGATTGGGGTCTCAATATGTTGCCGAGGCTGGTCTAGAACTCCTGGCCTCAAGCAATCCTCCTGCTTTGGCCTCCCAAAGTGCTGGGATTACAGAGTGAGTCACCACAGCCAGCCTAGTCCTGAATTTGTAACTTCTCACTTGGTACTTCTTAGATTATACTGACATCATGCAAATTCCATGTTTTTAGAATGGAATTTACCTCCTCTCCTCTACCCCGACTGTCCACCAGAAAAAAACAGTATTAGTCCCTTCTGGATGAACCTAATTATGTCAAGTTCCGCTAGTAGTTCAAACCTTGGTGTCATTTGAAGTTCTTTCTTTTTGTCAACCCCCAACATCTAATTTGTGACTTTTAACACCCTCCCCCTGCCCTAATATTCAGGTTTGCATCACGTAGTATCAGTGCTCTCCTACTGAGTCCCCTGCCAACAACCTCAGCCCACTGCAGTCAGGTTAGCCTTCTGGAAACGTACATCTTGCTTTTTCACCACTTTCAAACCTTTCCATGGCCATCTGTTGCCTTAAAACAATTATATTGATTATCTGTTGCTATGTAACAAACCCAAACAAAGTGGCATAAAATAACCACCATATTATCAGACTCACAGATTCTGTGGGTCAGGAATTTGGAAAGGGTACAGTAGGATGGTTTGTCTTGGCACTGTTATGTCTAAGGCCTCTGCTGGGAATATACAAAAGCTGGGGTGAATTGACATCTAAAGGCTTACTTGTTCACATCCTTGGCGATTTGATGCGGCCTGTCAGCTGGGACCTCAGCTGGGGCTGTTGGCTGGAACAGTGGCCTCTCCATGTGTTGCTTGCTCTTCCTCACAGCATGGTGGCTGGCTTCCAAGAGCAAGCATTCCTAAGAAAGGCATGCTATGATCTGGTTTCAGCAGTCACAAACTATCACTGTCACCGTGTTCAGAAGCATGACTATCAAGGGGGAGGAAATAAAGAATTTCATCTCTCAATGGGAGGAGTGTCAAAGTCACACCATAAGGAACGCATATAGGCAAGATTCTGATGCATTCCTTTTTGGGAAATAAAATGCACCAAGCAAAGTCCAGACTGTGATATGGGGATTCCTTTAAAATCTGGCCTACCTTGCCTTTTACATAGAACACTAGAACACTATCACTCACAGAACCCTTCCTAGGGCCAGGCGCCATGTTGAAAGCAACTTCTGCATTCTTATCTGATCTAACAATTCTGAGAGTTTAGATGAAGGAGCTGAATCGGGAAAGTTAAAGCAACTTTGCTAGGGTCATTCAGTTAATAAGTAGCTGGGTGGGCTTTGAACTCGGAACCTTTGACTCCAGTCTGAACTTCTGGGCTATATCGTCTCCACGTCTACCAGGGCAAAAACCTAGGTGCAGGGAGGGAGGGAAAAAAGGGATAGCAGTTATAAAACCTATTAAGAATTAGTTTTAATTTAGAATCTGACCTCCCCACTTGTCTAGTTGCAGTCCTGGAAAGCTTACAACTCAACAGAAACAAGACTGTTGTTGGCTGATTGATAGGTCAAGCTACCTTAGTCTTCAGACCACATGTCGCCCCAGTGGACAAGAAGAGCCCAGGGAATGATCTCAGTGACTGTGTCTGCCTCTTCAGACCTTAGCAGGGCGATTTTGCTCACGTGCTGTCTGGAAGGCTCTCTTCTTCTGGTTCTCTCCTTATCTGTTCATTCCTGCCTGGGTCCTGGTGCCACTTAGGACTTTTTGGCCCAAGCATGTGTTTGCTGTGACCGCATGCTCATTGCAGCCCCATGTGGAGTTACAGAAATTTGTCTCTGCATAGTCTGGCACTGGATTTGTCTCCTTCGGCTTCCCTGGGATTGCCCAGACTGAACCTGCTTACCCCCTTCGGTTGCCTCCCAACTTTGCTCGATGCTGTTTTCTCTGCAGGATCACTGTCTTTTGTCCTCTTCTTTACTTGGATGATGCCTGCTTTTCCTTCTGGTTCCTGCACCCTCCCTCAAGGCTAGGTATAGCCTTTCCTCTGAGCTCCCATCATATGCTGTCTGTTCTTCTGGAATGATTTCACCCCATTCCATACTCATCTGTTGTTTAGTTCCATGGGACCCTCCTAGCCTGGGAGCTCCAGTAAGGAAGAAACTGTGTGTCATACACAAGTTTGGAGCCCTCAGCGCCTGTTCAGAGCTAGGCATCAAAAACACTTGGTCTTCCTGAGGGGCTTGGCCCAGTGCTGGAACACCTGTGCTAGTTCCTGTCTGTTAATGGATTGACTGGGGTGGATGCCACCAACAGAGACACTGGGGTGGGAAGAAGGTTCAGGGATCTGGAGACTCACAAGATGTGGCTTCTCATCCTAAATACTTTTGTTTGCCTTTGAACAAGTCACTTCTCTGGGGTGCAGCATCCTTGTTTATGAAGTGAAGGGATTGGCCTAACCAGCTTCCCAGCCCTAATACCCTGTGAAAATGACTTTATCTGATAAGCTTTTGACTGTAGGCTGCTGTGGACCCAAGCAGTGAGTTCTAAGTATTGGAAATATGACCCAATATCATCATTTCCAAGGGATAGAAACTTAGCTGTTTGCGTAATTTTGATTGTGCCCCTAATGTGGAGCTGTGGCCGACTGGATTTGATGGAATCATAAACATGTTCACAAACCTTTCCCACTTCCCACATAAACCTCAACAGATCTCAGTTCTGAAGACGTAAAAGTCTCTGTTGATTTGTATTGGTTCTCTCCAGCTTAGCCAACGGGAAACGTTTCAACAGTTTTCAACTCTTATTTAGCAAAGGCAGAACAAAATGACATACCCCTTTGGGAACAAAACACAGCATGTTTTTATGGCCAAGAGTTTAAAATGAAGGCTGATTTTGAAAACACTCTATCATAGTGGGTTCTTGTAACTCAATTATAATTACATAATTATGTATCATTTGTACATATATATGTTTATAGCACGTATATATGTGTACTGTGTATATGTATATGTGTTTATATATTTGTTTATATAATTATAAAATTATATAAATTATATAAAAACACAGCATCAGGCCAGAGTTCTCTGCCCACCAGCCCTGATGTAAAAAGGGCTGTTCCTACAGTTTTCCAGTGAGCTGAGAGCAGCTGAGGTATCATTTCCCAGAGTCTCTGTGTAACCTCCACCAGATTGATTTTTCTTAGTTTGATTATCCCAGGTCTGGATCCTACAAGCCTCTCACTTTACCTTCCCTCTTTCCACCTTCCCACCATATCACTTACTTCCAAGCTCACTGTACCGCCTCCAGAAAGCACAAAATGACATAAAATTGAAAACTTAAATCCGTCAATACTGCTCCTCATAAAAGTTCATCTCTCAATTGGCTGGTGGAGGAAGTAGAAGGCAATGCTGTAGTAAAGCGTGATTCAGTTCTTGTTGCAGTTTCTTCCTTACTTTTTGAAAATAACCCATGAAGCTGAATTACTCTCATCTTGTATCTCTCTGCAGTGGCATATCCTGATGGTGATTTCCTCTTTTTGTACCTCAGTTTCACCCCCTATGAAATGGGGATAAACACTTGTAGCTGGGCATGGTGGCTTGTGCCTGTAGTCCCAGCACTTTGGGAGGCTGAAGTGGGGAGGCTTGAGGCCAGGAATTTGAGACCAGCCTGGGCAACATAGTGAGATACTCTCTCTACAAAAAAAAAAAAAAAAAAATTAAATTAACCAGATGTGGTGGTGCATGCTACTTAGACGACTAAGGCAGGAAGATCCCTTGATCTTATATTAATAAAATTAAAAAAACAAAAACAAAAAAAACAAGTACTTGCCACCTGAAAGTTTCTAAGAACTGCCAAGGATGCTGGTTAGTGGTAAGTGCATGGTTGGTAAATAGAAGACATATCTGCCACCCAGAAGAAAAGCACCTCACAAACAGAAAACACTGCCCTGACTTGCTAAAAGAGCCTTCTTTTCAAGCAGAAAAAGCCAGGAACAAAGCCAACATTGCTGAAGTTTACCCAGGCCCTGTTAGCCCTGATGTCAAAGGAACTCACTAGGTGGGCTGGTTCATGACTTTTCAGATGAGAATGAGGGAGGTGGTAGACAGAGAAGAGGAAGACAGGTACATGAGAGACCTACTTGAGGCTTAGACTGATAAACAGTGTTTTATTAGTCTGGAGGAAACCAGCATGAAAGTACAGTTTTTAGACAAAGACTTGATTTCCAATTAAATACATAATTCACTTGCTGAGATGAGGAGGTAGCAAAATTAAAAGTTTTAACCACTAAAAAGAGAAAAGAAAAAAAACTACTTGAAAGAAGAGTGGGCCTGGTGCAGTGGCTCATGCCTGTAATCCCAGCACTTTGGGAGGCCGAGGCGGGCGGATCACTTGAGGTCAGGAGTTCGAGACCAGCCTGGCCAACATGGTAAAACCCTGTCTCTACTAGAAATACAAAAATTAGCCGGGCATTGTGGTGGGTGCCTGTAATCTCAGCTACTCGGGAGGCTGAGGCACGAGAATTGTTTGAGGCAGAGGTTGCAGTGAGCTGAGATTGCACCACTGCACTCCAGCCTGGGTGACAGAGCAAGACACCATCTCACAAAAAACAAATAATAATAATAAAAAATAAATAAATAAAGAAGAAGGGTATGAGCCTCTCCTTCATGTGTGTCATTCATTAATTGGTTAAAATCCACACACTAATTTTTTGTTACTTTAATTAAGATGCCTGGGGCTTCTTACTCTATTGACAGTACACAGGAGGTGGCATTTATGAGTGCTTCCTGACATCTTCCCACTCACACGTGTGCAAGTGTGTGCACACACAACTTGTAGGCATCCAGATGTCTTTTCTGTCTTTCCTTTGACCACATTACCCTTGAAGGACGTTTCCCTGTGTCTGCTGCACTGTAATGGAGTTTGACTGTTTTCGACTACCTTCTCACACAGCAGTTACTGTCTGGTTTCAGAATTTCTTACTGATTATGTAAAGCATAATGACACCAGCCCTCACATGCAGCTCAAGGAGAACAGCTCTGGACCTCATTTTCCTAATCCGCAAAATGAGTTTCTTCCAAAGCCTGAAGCTGAGGTTCTTCTTTGAAGAATGTCAGCTGTAAGATCTGCCTCTGAATAACTGGGTGGGTAGAGTGGGTTCAGCAGCATGCCTTCCTAGTGGCCTATCAGTGTCCTTAAATATCACAGCAGACCAACATCCAGTTAAGAGCTGCTATGAGCAACAAGCTTCATTTCCAGTGCTGTGCTAGAGGGCTCCCCTGGCTCACTAGAGCCAATTGTGTGCGTCCTTTCCAATTTCCGTTTTGGTGATATCATGTTAGTAGCTTTAAATAGGCTTTCGGGGCCGGGCGCGGTGGCTCACGCCTGTAATCCCAGCACTTTGGGAGGCCGAGGAGGGCGAATCACCTGAGGTTGGGAGTTCAAGACCAGCCTGACCAACATGGAGAAACCCCATCTCTACTAAAAATACAAAATTAGCCAGTGGTGGTGGTGCATGCCTGTAATCCCAGCTACTCGGGAGGCTGTGGCAGAAGAATTGCTTGAACCCAGGAGGCAGAGGTTGTGGTGAGCCGAGATCGCACCATTACACTCCAGCCTGGGCAGCAAGAGCAACACTCCATCTAAAAAATAAATAATTAATTAAATAAAATAGGCTTTGGTGAGAGTATTCACACCACAGAAATTGGCAAAAACTACAGATTGCTTTACCTCCCCCTGCAAGAGCCATTTTTTAAATATTTACCAGCATAGCACTAGATATATCTGTTATTCTAGTGCTCTCACTTAGCTGGTAGCCCTTTCTTATAGACCGTGGCCAGAGACTGAAGACTCCTTGAAGGTAGGACACAGGTTCAATGCCCTGCTTTACGCTCAGTGCCCACAAGCTCCTTGTTGATGGAAGATTGCCTGGGGGAGAATATTTTCCCACTTCCCATGGGATTTCACTTTAGAAGGGACAGTCACAATTGTACATCTGCAGCTGTTTCCACACCAAAGTTTGAGTTCGTATTTATTCATGGCCCTTGGATTCAGTGTGGCTTGCTTTTCTCATTTGAGTTTGTTTCTATCAAGGCTCACTTCTTTGTACTCCAACTTTTCTTCCTTCCTTCCTTCCTTTCCTTCCTTTCTTTCTTTCTTTTTTGAGACAGAGTCTTGCTCTGTCACCCAGGCTGGAGTGCAGTGGCATGATCTCGGCTCACTGCAACCTCCACCTCCCAGGTTCAAGTGATTCTCTTGCCTCAGCCTTCCAAGAAGCTGAGATTACAGGTGCGCACCACCACTTCCGGCTAATTTTTGTACTTTTAGTAGAGACAGGTTTCGCCACATTGGCCAGGCTGGTCTGGAACTCCTGACCTCAGGTGATCTGCCTGCCTCGGCCTCCCAAAGTGCTGGGATTATGGGTGTGAGCCACCACACCCAGCCTGTACTCCAATATTCGCTCCCCAATCAACACTCCTGGTCATTTTCCAAGCTCATCCCTGCCTTTTTTCTGCTTAACTCCTAGGAATGTTCATGCAAATAAGATGAAGCACATGAAGGAAGAGCTCTGCGTAGGGGTGTTTGAGCCTGTTGCTGCAGCAGATTGCTAGTGACAGCCATCTTGTTAGCACCTTTATTCTAGCAAACCCAATCTGTTTTGTCTTTCATACTACTGTTCATCAAAGATACACAGTATCTTACAGTTTTGTAGAGCTTTGTCATGCCCCACTATCCTTATCTCACAAGTAACTGGAATCACAAATGACTGCCCTATGCAAATCCCTTCAGTGATCTCCCATAGCCTACTGTATCAGTGCAAACTCTTCATCTTATTTAATAAGGCCTCTGCAGTTGTCCCCACTTAGTATTCATCTGTCTCCCCATTAGATGTACCCTATTTTCTCTTGTCCAAACACAGTCTGTTTCTTCCTGTGTCTGCTTCCTCTCCCCACCCAAGGTCATCTCTGACCATCATAGTCCTACTGCGGTCCACACTGAATACCACCTAGCAAGGCATGATTTGGGTCTGTGGCTTTCCAAGAATGTGGTCCTGTAAGCTGTAAGGAGCAGCTTCTTGGGAAGGTCTGGGAAGCCCAGAATAGCCCATCAAAATGGTGGTTCTTGACTCCAAAAGATACAGGATCTTACCTTGGTGTCACTTCTGCGCCGTGTTCATCCTCTCAGTTTCTCAGGTTTTGATCATGGCTTTGCTCTTCCCTGCTTCCTGCTTCCATTTTCCACTCAGATTTAACCCTACCCATCTGCCAGTTCCAGGAGGGAGTTTCTGACTTTCTTTTTTTTTTTTTTGAGACAGAGTCTCGCTCTGTTGTCCAGGCTGGAGTGCGGTGGAATGATCTCAGCTCACCACAACCTCCACCTCCTGGGTTCAAGCGATTCTCCTGCCTCAGCCTCCCGAGTAGCTGAGTAGCTGAGACTACAGGCACCTGCCACCACGCCCGGCTAATTTTTTGTATTTTTAGTAGAGAGGATTTCACCGTGTTAGCCAGGATGGTCTCAATCTCCTGACCTCGTGATCTGCCCACCTCAGCCTCCCAAAGTGCTGGAATTACAGGCGTGAGCCACCGCGCCCGGCCCTGACTTGCTTTCTGATAGAGTTACCGCTTTAGCCCTGGAACCACATCCCACTACTCCGTTGGTCTTAATCTTCTCAGCTTCACTATCTGCCCCACTAGTCCAAGGTTCAGCATATTTTTTTCTGTACAGGGCCAGATTGCAGATATATTAGGCCCTGTGGCCCATATGGTTTGTGTCACAACTACCCAGCGCTGCCAATGCAGCATGAAAAAAGCTGCGTACAATAGGGAAACAAATTGGGTGTTTTGATAAAACTTTATTTACAGAAACAGGCTTTAGGCTGGATGTAGCGCAGGGGCCATAGTTTGCCCAGCCCTGCCCTAGTCAGATGCCTGTTAATGTGCACGCCTGACACTGGTTCATGTAACTGGTTGCCAGCCTGAACATTTGATGTTCGTTAGTACAGCCCATGCAAGAGATCATGTCTGGGACGTGCCCAGCTGGAAATGCACAGTGCAAAGCTGTCAGTGAAGTGAACAGAAAATGCCATTCCTGTTCATTCTCACTTCCTTCCCTCCTTCTCCGCATCCCAAGACTGGGGTTTTTAGCCTTATAAACTCTCAGTGGTCTCTACTTCCCACCTGGTGGGCTTTCCTCATTAGTGCAGCCTGGGACATAGATGTGTCTACTTGTCCTCTGTTGAATCCAGGTGCGTTTGTGTCACCTCCTGCATTTGTGTTCTGCACCATTTATTTGCCCCTTAGACAGTTAATTCTGTATCGTTTCAAAGCTCGCTCTCCAGCTCCTGTGGGCCTGCTGATTCACAGTCTTTCTCTTGGAACTCTTGTTTGCTGTAGATGTTTTTGCAAGTTCTTAGCCATGGGCTTCTTTTCTTCTAGCCTTTACAAACCTTTTTTCTTGGCTCACAGATTACAGTCGCTCTATCTCTGACACTGAACAAAGATTTCTAAAACTTGAGTCCTATTCTCAGAGTAAACCACTCACAGCACAGAAATTCTTCCTTCAAAGGTTTTTTTTTTGCTTGGACAGCTCAGTTCTTGCATCATATCTATGGGAGGAAGAGGCATCTGTTCTGTCCTGGAGGGAAGTCAGCAGGCAGGACTGAAGAACTCTCAGCACTGAGGAGAATCTTAGGAAGAGGCCATCTGGCCCCAGAGAAGTGAAATACATGCCAGAGTCACGTATCTGGGTGGTGGCCATGTGCCCGTTGGTCCTGATGCCCACTCTCTCTGTTTGTGGCCTCCCAATAAATAGACTGGGGTGCCCAGCTCTCAGGAAACCAGTCCCTCTCGGAGCTCCACGGCTGCCAAAGGCCTGCAGGAAGCCTGGTCAGAGACAGAGAGGACCCTTTACATTCAGATGATATGAAATGACCAACATGGGCTGAATTGAGAGGCCCAGTTCCATGGGCGTAAGGGCAGCCACTCCTGCTATCTGTTCACTTGTTTATAGTCATCCGTTGAGCATGTACAGTACTGGGTGGTGGGATGAGAAAATCACAGGAGGCGGAGTCTGGCTGGGCAGCAGAGATGTAAACAGTGTTACAACAGGATGTGATAAATTCCACGAACAAGCCACCGGGTGAGGGCTGTCGGAGCTCTGATCCAGGCTGCATAGCCTCTCTTCGGCCCCTCAGTTAAGGTGAAATGTTAACCAGGCATGACCTGGAAATGAAGGATGTCATCCCACTTCCATTCTGATGACCAGCCAGCGCTGACAGGGTTGGCTTCCTCCATGCACCACCATGGCCCTGAGTAAATACACTCTCCTTAACCAGATCAGGGAGCCCAAGACAGCTGAGGGCTGGTGCTATGCTTCCCTACCTGCCCCCGAAGAAAAGTAGGAGGTAAATTCCTTACTGAGGACATGAGTATGGTGACCAGCCCAGCAGTCTTGGTATCTGAGGAGGGCTACAGAATAAAGCAGCCCACTTCCCAGAAAGCTGTTCTTTTTATTGTTAGCAGAGGCATAAGAAGAGACCTCTGAGATTTTCTTTGTTTGTGTTGAATATGGAAAGAGGGAGGGGAAAGAAAAGAGGGATGTTCTGTTTTAACACAGAGCATATTTGTAAGATTGTATTGTAGACCAAAAGGCAAATCAGTTACATCAGTGTTTATTGGATAAATGCTGCAGAAAATATCATTAAAAGAATTCCAAAAATATGCTGGGCAGAGGAATCATTGTCGGAATAAGTAGTTTTCTAAGAGCATTACTTTGATGGAGGCCTTATTCGTGTGTACTAAAAAAATAAAAGTTCTGGTGGTTTTTTTTTTAATCATATTATTCAATCATACCCTCTACTAACCTAAAACACTCCTAATATATTTAATGGATCTATTTGTTATGCTTTCAAGAAGTGTGGTAAATACCTGTTAAAAACAGAAGCGTATTAGAATAGTAGTTGGGGAGATGCTTTTTATTTTAAGATAAAGAAGCATTTAATTTGTTGGTTAAGTGGACCTGGCAGCCACATGTCAAAAAGAAATGAGGAATCAGGCTGGGCATGGTGGCTCACAGCTACAATCCCAGCACTTTGGGAGGCTAAGGCAGGTGGATCACCTGAGGTCAGGAATTCAGGACTAGCCTGGCCAACATGGCAAAACTCCCGTCTCTACTAAAAATACAAAAAAATTAGCTGGGCGTGGTGACGGGTGCCGGTAATCCCAGCTACTTGGGAGGCTGAGGCAGGGGAATCTCTTGAACCTGGAAGGTGGAGGTTGCAGTGAGCCGAGACCATGCCATTGCACTCCAGCCTGGGCAACAAGAATGAAACTCCATCTCAAAAAAAAGAAAGGAAGAAAAAAAAAAAAAAAACGACGAATCATCAGAAGACTGCGGTGATGATGGTGGGATATACACCGCCACAGAACAGAGTAGAATTACACTTGCACCGCACATTTCAGCGCTGTAGAGTTCTCTTTTCTGAGGATGAAAAGCCAAGAAGAAGAAAATATCTTCTGAGAAGGAAGTTAGTGCTGCTGGCTGTGCTTACCTGTCTCCCAGTGACTACCTGGCGTGTACTGACTCTGTGTGGGGCGTGATGATTCGTGTGTGAGTCTTGGTGAAAGGTTTCTCATCCTCGTGGTTTAACTCAGGAAATAGGAACTCTTTGCCATGGGTTCTTGCCAGCCTGTCCAGCCTGCTCTCTTGCCTTTCCTTGGAAGCATTCTCTGCTCCTCTCAAATCAGAGGACTTGAGATTCCTCCAACTCCTGTTCCTGGCTGCCATGCCTTTGTGCGCCTCATTCCCTTAGAATATGTTTCCTGACCCCTCTATGCTCTCGCTTTTCCCTTTGGCGTATTCTGCCTGCCATTCCTCAGAGCGTTGCTAAGGCGTTGCCTCCCCCTGGTTCCTTGCCAGGTTTCCCCTCCTGTCTGTCTTGCCCCTCAGGCACCCTCCAGCATGGTGCAGGCTTGTCCCTTGGCAGCGCGGCATGTGAGGTGCACTCCCTGCCCACTTGCCTCCTGGTTGGGAGCAGGTGGTTCATGCTGTCTTTCTGGTATCTAACATAGTAAATGCTTGGTAAGGGTCTGTGGAATAAGTGAAATGAAATTAAGAAAGCCAATAGTCACCTGCCTGAATACTGAGAAAAAGCAAGGAAGAATTCTGGGAAGTTTCCCAGAGTGAATGGGATGGGATAGGTTGGTTGCTTTGTTTTTGGTAGGGATGGAGTCTTGCTACGTTGCCTAGGCTGGGCTCAAACTTCTGGGCTCAAGCAATCCTCTCGACTTGGCCTCCCAAAGTGCTGGGATTAGAGGTGTGAGCCACCGCACCTAATCATAGGTTCTTTAATATATGAAAAATGATCACCCTCATTTGTAATTAAAATGCAAACAAGATAGTATTTTTCACCTATGGATGGGCAGAAATCAAAAAGTTTGATAGCTCCATGTTTTCAGCTCCCATGTTTCAGATACATGGGGAAACCAGCATTGCACTGTGTGTTGACATTACAAATGCACAGCCCAATAACTATTCCACTTTTAGGATTTCACTTCTAGGAGTTTATCTTCCAAGATATGCTCACATGTGCAAAGTGAGATGGATGGATGGATGGATGGATGGATGGATGGATGGATAGCTAGATGATAGATGGATATTCATTGCAGCACTCACTTACTTTTTGGAAACAGCAAAAGATTAGAAACATCTTGTGTCCATCACTAGAAGACCAGTTTAATTATGGTATATTCATAAAACTGAATATTATACAGCTGTCAAAAAGAATAATACTACCCTATACTAAGTGAAAAAATGCATATACAGAGCATTAATGTTTGTGTTTGGGTAAAAAAAGAAAGGAATGTATGCATATATGCTTATGTGTAGACTACTCGGGAAGGATTTTTAAAAAACGGGTAATGGGACCCGGAGGACTGAAGGATAGATGTAGAAGAATTTTTCTACTCTATTCTTTGGTACGTTTTGATTTTTGTGCAAAGAATATATAGTACTTGGGCTGGGCGTGGTGGCTCATGCCTGTAATCCCAGCACTTTGGGAGGCCAAGATGGGTGGATCGCCTGAGGTCAAGAGTTCAAGACCAGCCTGGCCAACATGGTGAAACCCTATCTCTACTACAAACACAAAAATTAGCCAGATGTGGTGGTGGGTGTCTGTAATCTCAGCTACTCAGGAGGCTGAGGCAGGAGAATCACTTGAACCCAGAAGGTGGAGGTTTCAGTGAGCTGAGATTGCGCCACTGCACGCCAGCCTGGGCAACAGAGCAAGACTCCGTCTCAAAAGAAAATGAAAAAGAATATGTAGTACTTACTTCTAAAATATAAATTTATTTCAAATATACCAGTTGAGTGGTAGACATAGCTGTTCAGATTTGCTGAGATCCACAGAATCGCAGTGTTAAAAATAACGAGAAAGAGCTCCATGTGAAATAAACACTTTTCATTCTGATGTCTCACCAGCACTCCCTACTCCCCTCAAACCCCTGCCTTTGGAGTCTGTCTTACTTACCTGTTACCTTGACCATTGGATCTGGAAAGGGCCTTAGACAGTTATCTAGTGGTGTTGCCATTAAACCAAGCCGCCCACTGCCACTTTTCCAATAAATGTGCCATGCCTTAAGTTTTCCTCACCTGCTGCTAAAGCATATTATTTTAAAAATGTGATAATGGGCTTTACAGAGCTATTTAGATCAAAGTCGCAGTAACAAGTGGAGTATCACTATATTACTAATTAACCAACATCTGAATTATGGGCCAGAGTTCTGTTTCTATGCAGTGGAAATGTGAACTTTGACCTGGTGGTTTATGACAGTGGTACAGTTCCTTGGGTGCAGTTCTGGTCTTCTCATTCACAGTATTACACCAAGACACACACACACACACACACACACACGTATATGTCTCTTACACACACACACACACACACACACATATATAGATATATATATCTATATATCTATATATATATCTGTAGGGCAGGCTATGCAACACCCTCTATTCTGTTCACAGTAAATTTCATGAAATAACCCTATACTTTCAAAATCTGGACACCAGATGTTGTACAGGAGTATCCTGGCAGTAATGAAAGTGTAGGCGTAAAGCTTCCTGTTTTAGGAGAGGGAAGAAATGGGTAAATGGAGGCTGTAGGGTCATGACACAAGTAGAGTCACAAACCCATTGTTTTTTATTTGTAAGCCATCCAATTATAAAATACAGTGGAGTTTGTCACCTAACTTATTTATTGGGATGTTAAAAATTGTGACCCAAACAAAATTCAAGATTTGTTGAGATTATTTTTTTTTTTTCCAAAATTCAGCATCTATTTGTAGCCTAAGGTCCATGTGGGATACCTCTTCTTTCTGCTCCTTACCTTCTCCTTGCAACAGTTCTGTTTTGCTGTCAAAATGAGGTAAATCATAGATTTAGAAAGAATCTTCTCTGTCTCATGGCTGAGGCATTAGAGAGGTTGAATGACTAACTCAGCATCTGTCTGACAACTTGTCTGTGGTAGAGCTGGGATTCAAATTCTTATCTCCAGTTTCCACTTGGCATATCTCTCACTCTGCTTCTCTGTTGTGTTGGAATAATGGCAGCCTTTGGTAACAATAAAATGTTTTGTTAGGAGTAGGGAGAATTATGGAGTTAGAAAATCTAGGGAATATATTTAAAATTTGTATTTTTTCTTACGTCATTGTTCCCTAGGAAATCAAGGCTTTTTCTTTGCTTATAGATACTAGTAAATAAAAATGTTTGTATTTTCATAAGTATTTATGATTGATTATTGCAAATTTTACATTTCACACCAAGGAAAAAAGGTATTCTTAGTAAATATGGTAATCAGGGTGCTATTAAATAAAAAAGAAGCATAATCTGTTGGTTTGACAGTTGCACTTCTCAGCTTCTGAAACCACCCTGGACTAGGTCTTTAGCTGAATCTACAGGTGACTCTGTATAACTTTAGTAGTTTCTCTCCTGATTCAATGCTGGCTCCAGGTCATGCCTTCTAATTAGTTGCCAGATTCATTCACATTTCATAGGAAACCCAGGCACCAACTCTCCTGAGCACATCAGGACCAAAGCTGGGAAAGGGGAGTTTGGTGTTTGTAGAGTTTGCAGTTTGTGGAGTCCTTTCTCATAATCCTGGGGCTTGATGAAAGGCAAGTGAGAAGAGAGGGTAGGAGCTTATCTACCATGGTGACTGGGACCCTGTGAACACCAAAGGAGAGAGCACCTACTCAACCCTCTTCTTTCTCTCCATCATGCTGCTAAGGACAAGGCTCTAAGCAAGGAAAGGTCCTGAAAGTAGGAGGCACTCCTGGGCTGCGTCCAGGGAAGGAAAAAGAGGTAGGAAAAGGAATTTGAAGCTGTGGTAGCGGAACTGCCTGTGGCCACCTGCTGAGCCAGGTAGGTCATTCACCGTTATTCACGTCAGGTATTGACTCCCATGTGCACCTCTCTGCTGGCGGGTCCTGCTGGAGCCTGCTCAGCTAATGGTGCTGTCTTGAGAGGAAGCGATGAAAACTCAAGAACCAACTGAGACAGATGCTGTTCATTGTCTTTGTAGGACAGAGAACTCGGAAGATAGTGTAAATCAGCCACTGGAAGGAATTCTGTGTTTAAGCACCAGAGATGTTAACCCTGTCATGTTCATTCATTCATCAGGTTTACTGAGAGACTGCTGTGCCCATGTCATTAGCCTAGAAGCTGTGGATGTGCAGGGATAGGAATAGGATTTGCATAGTTCAGGAAAGATACAGGTCAGAAATCTTGGATTTCTATCAGCACCACTGGAAAAATTATTTGTGCAAAAGTCTAGTCTCCCAAAATTGGTTATAAATCAAATTTGCATATTTAAAGTTATCTCTGCCCTAATTTTCCCCCTTTACGGAACTGATTTAAAGGGATCTTCAGATGAATCCTTGATAAGATGTTAAGTTCTTTTAATAATAAGAACAGTTTATATGCTCTCTTTCCCTAGTTTGTTCGTCTGTTTTTAAAGTTGGCTATTCAAGGTTTTAAAAAGTAGTTTTTATTGTATTCAAATCATGTGACATTAGGTTTGAGAGCTAATGATATTCTTCAGCATTTTATGATGATGTTCACTGATTTGTTTTTCATTGTATCCTATGAAGTGGTTTTATTTTTTTTCTTGGTATTATGTAAGAAGCTATTTTTCTGGCTACCCTCACCTTGTTGATAAAAAATTTCCTTTTCCTCCTCCCCTCTGGAGGAAGTACCCAGAATCACTCGAAGTTTTTTGTTTTGTTTTGTTCTTTTTTTTTTTTTTTTTTTTTTGAGACTGAGTCTCGCTCTATTGCCCAGGCTAGAGTAGAGTGGCGCGATCTTGGCTCACTGCAACCTCCGCCTCCTGGGTTCAAAGGATTCTTGTGCCTCAGCCTCCCAAGTAGCTGGGACTGCAGGCGCCCCCCACCATGCCCAGCTAATTTTTGTATTTTTAGTAGAGACGGGGTTTCACCATATTGGTCAGGCTGGTCTCGAACTCCTGATCTCAAGTGATCCGCCCACCTTGGCCTCCCGAAGTGCTGGGAATACAGGCGTGAGCCGTTGCTCCCAGCCGGTCTTTTTTTTACTTTCTCCAGCGTATCCCTTCCTGTAACAGAGGAAACTTCAGGGGCCAAGGGGCAGACTCTGGGTGTTGGGAAAAACTGTTCTGACACCCTTCTGGGGCAATGGAGGTGTCCCATGCTGTTATGCACACAATACCTACCCCATCTTTAACTTTCCCACAGTCTGTGGAAACAGTGACTCTATGATACCATTTCCTAGCTGCTATTACATTATAAAGGTACTGTGCAGAAATAGGCATTTAGAGATATTAGGTTCACTTTCAGCAAAAAAAAAAAAAAAAAAAATCTAAAAATATGAGCTTAGGAAAAGGCAAGGAGTTGGATTGAGTAACCAACTCTAATTTTATTGCTTTATTGAAATTAGGTTCTCAGAATTGCTGAGATCGATATTGTCCTATTTTTGTTCTGTTCACTACTGTACCCCAACACGTAACATAAGTGCTCAGCCTATAATGGGTCCTCAGTAAACATTTATTGAATGAATTTGGAAAAGCTTTTAGTTTAATCTTAGAGATCATCCCATTCTCCAGAATCTAGGTGAAATATCTATTAACCTCCAGTCGAAACATTTGGGTAGAGGGGGTTTGGATTGTTCATTCCACCTGACCCTCAGCTAGGTGAGATGGTGCTCTCTTGTGTGAAATGGGAGATACGTTTGATTTACATGGCAAGAGGAAGGAGTTCCTCTTTGAGGGAGGAGCACGTGATTTGGCCAGCCCTCTCCTGTCTTTCCTGCTCTGTTGGTAGATTTAGGGCTATATTACAGATGAATTTAATTTTCCTTCATCACCATAACGATAATGAATAAGATCAACATCTATTATAACTGGTGGGAATAGTTTCTTCTTTTCAGAAGTCAACTGCTGTCACTTTAACACTCATAAACTGGAAATGAAAGAATTTGGCTTGTTTGAAGACCAGTGTCTTTAGTAAGCATGTGTTCCTCTTACAGTCGAAAGACAGAATGTGGGATGGAGTGGGCCAGGAAAAAGAAGCCAGCGCCCAGCAGCAAATGCCCCTGGGGAGCTTGCTGATTGCTGCGCGCATGCTGTGCTCCAGACACTGCTTGGGCTGAAGAGGAAGGAAAAAAAAGACACAGGTAGTAGGGGAGGAAGGAAAGGGACAGATTCAAGTGCTGTTTGGAGAACTAAAGACAACAATTTTTTGGAAACTAATTGACAAGATGCTGAAAGGATGGCACAGTTGGTGATTGGGCATGTGACCCTCTTGGCCTTTACAAAGATGGTTTTGTATTTACCATGTGCCACACAGAGCAAACATTTATATACTTAGATTATAACTTGTGTTGTATCATGTTTGTACATGTTATTTATCTGAGCTCAAATGATTGTGTAAATATTTGTTTTTACCCTAGTTAGTCTTAATTACAGATAATGAGTTGAGGACCATGTAAGGGTGACTAATCACTTCTCTAGAAACACAATTTGGTTTCGTTAACTGGAATCTTCATCACAGCAGAATTAAAACATTAAAGAAAATGCTTTTGGTTTTTACTCTGTTTAGACCTTGAAAAACTGAAAGCAGGCATGCAGATGTTTGGCTCATAAAAACTCAGCCTTACGTCTCAAAGTCTCACCTTCCTGAATCCAAATGCATGTTTGTGCTCAAGCACACATGAATGTTATTGCTCTTCTGAGGACTTTGTCTAGCCATCTGGGATTTATTCCGCCCTTCCCTGTAGAGCAATCCATGCTTTGAGGAAGGTTCTCAAACTTGATCTGGCCCCATGAGGCTGGGCACCGCCCTGGTTGGGGCCAGGGATAAGCAGGTATTTCTTGCGTCACCATTCCACCCTCAGGCCTTTCCATGTATGTGCTGCACCCCGCCGTGTGCCAGGGGAGCCTGACCATCAACCAGAAGTCGGCTAATCCGTGAAGGAGTTTACAGTTAATACCTTTATCACCCTCTCTAAAGGGCATTTATATTTAAGTAAATCCTTTTGAGGAGCAAAGAGTGAGCTACCACAGTGAAGTTTCCAAAATAACCCTTCCTGGAGATGTTTTTGGTCAGCGACTCTACGGTGCGGTTGATGCTGAGAAGGAAAAGCTGGACATCCTTCCGAAGGCACGTTTTCTTAACATTTGCTGGTGGAGGGGGACATCTTGACCAAAATTCATTGAACTAAAATACATGCCTGAAATGTAAATTTTATTTTTGGTGAATTAATAATCCAGTGACATTTGAAGAGCAAAACTTCAAATGTATAGAGACCAGAAGTCAAAAATATCACTCCCTAACCGTGATCCCTAACTGTGAGACTCAGACAAGGAACTCATCAGCTCCTCAGTGTATTTCTCTGAAAAATGGGAATAACAACACCTAGTTCAAAAGGGTAAGGCTTAAATGAGATACTTAGCATCCATGAATGTCAGTAGTAATGGTGATTTGGGAAAACCTTCATGCTAAACATGCTGTGAAGAATGTTTTGGGTTTACCTCAGAAACATTAGACTTCATCAAATAAAATAAATTCAGAAACAGGGAAAAGATAGTGTTCAGCGAAGCCCATGGAGAAGTTGTAGTAAAACTTGAGCTAAAACTATGTTTCTTTCTCTACATTGCACAGAATGAGTTGAGGAGAGGGATGGTGGGAGGGAGAGATGGTATTATCGTAGGGAATTGTACACAAACCTCAATAAGGATAATCACAATTTTTTTGTGTTAGGGTTTTTGTTTTTGTTTGATATCCGAATAAGGTCCTTGACCCCCTCCTCCCAAAAACTATCATGTTTCTTGGAATAATTATATAGATTTTTAGTCTTCCTTCAGTTCACATAGTTGAGCTATTCACCACTGTTCCAGTAAAAGTAGGCTCTTTGGTGGCTCATGCCTGTAATCCCAGCACTTTGGGAGGCCAAGGAGGGTGGATCACAAAGTCAGGAGTTCGAGAACATCCTGGCCAACATGGTGAAACCCCGTCTCTACTAAATACACAAAAATTAGCCGGGCATGGTAGTGGGTGCCCTGTAGTCCCAGCTACTCAGGAGGCTGAGGCAGGAAAATAGCTTGAACCTGGGAGGCAGGAAGTTGTGATTAGCCAAGATCGTGCCACTGCACTCTAGCCTAGGTGACAGTGAGACTCCGTCTCAAAAAAAAAAAAAAAAAAAAGCCGCTTCGTTAAACACTGAATATAAATTTAAAAAAGCAGAATTTTAGATAGTGATGTCTTTTTTTTTTTTTTTTTTTGAGACGGAGTTTCGCTCTCGTTGCCCAGGCTGGAGTGCAGTGACGCGATCTTGGCTCACTGCAGCCTCCACCTCCTGGGTTCAAGCAATTCTTCTGCCTCAGCCTCTCGAGTAACTGGGATTACAGGCGCGTGCCACCACATCTGACTAAGTGATGTCCTTTTTAAAGAACTAAAATATTGAATCTCTGGGCACAGTGGCTTATGCCTGTAATCTCAGCATTTTGGGAGACTGAGGCAGGTGGATCTCATGAGCCCAAGAGTTTGAGACCAGCCTAGGCAACATGGAGAAACCCTGTCTCTAATAAAAATATAAAAATTTAGCCAGGCGTGGTGGTGCGCTCCTGTCATCCCAGCTACTCGGGAGGCTGAGGTGGAAGAATCACCAGAGCCCAGGACACTGAGGCTGCAGTAAGCCAAGATCATGCCATTGCGCTCCAGCCTGGGTGACTGGAGTGAGACCTTGTCTCAAAAAAAAAAAAAGAAATCTCTGAGAAATCTGATAATCTATTTCACTAGAACAGTGGGTGATGGTTTCAATTTATAAACAAGCATGCTAATTTCTTTTTAATGGGAAATGGTTTTAACCTTCCTGTTACAATTCTGTTCAAAAGATTTATAGAATCCTGAAGGTGGAATGAAACATAATGGTCATTTCAAGCAAGTTCTACTCTAACCCAATAGAGGAATTCCTTCACCATCTTGTCCAAGAGTAACCATCCAACCAGTCTTCTCACAGACATCTAAACATCATCTAATGATCCATTGACTCACTGACTTTTCTCCTTCCACTTCTTTATTTTTGCTAGAGAGAGAGGGTCTCACTCGGTACTCGGTTGCCCAGGCTTGAGTGCAGTGGCACAGTCACAGCTTTCAGCAGCCTTGACCTCCCAGGCTCAAGTAGCTAGGACTACAGGCATGTGCCACCACGCCTGGCGAATAATTAAAAAATGAATAGTATTATGGAATTATCCACCATCTCTTTTTGTAGAGATGAGGTCTTGCCATGTTGCCCAGGATGGTGCCAAACTCCTGGACTCAAGCCATCCACCCACCTTGGCCTCCCAAAATGCTGGGATTACAAGTGTGAGCCACGACGTCCGGCTCCACTCCTTTCAACAGGAAACAACTAAGAATCTTTGATGGCTTCCTCAAAAGAGAAATCTAGAATTGTGTTAGTCATGTCTTTTTGTGAGCTAGTAGGCTCTGAGAGGGCTGTGGGGAGATAAATGAATTAGTCTCAGACTGTTGCTTCTTGCTGTGGTCTAAAAGTTTGTGTCTCCCCCAAATTCTTACGTTGAAATCCTTACCCCCAAGGTGGTGGTATTTAAGGGCCTTGGAGAGTTGATTAGATCATAAGGTGGAACCCTCATGAAGGGGATTAGTACCTCTATAAAATAGACCCCAGAGAGATATCCAGTCCTTCCTCCATCCAGAGACACAGCTAGACAGTGCCTTCTATGAGGAACAGACCCTCAGCAGACAGCAAATCTGCTGGTGCCTTGATCTTGGACTTCCCAGCTTCCAGAACTGTGAGAAATAAATTTCTGTTTATAACCTCAGTCTATGGAGTTTTGTTATAGTAGTCCAAATGGACCAAGACACATCATATTAAGTGATTTTTTTTTTTTTTTCCTGTTTCATTCAAGCAGTGAACTTCCATGAGTTTCTGTCTCTGAATTGCCCAGGAAGCATGAGTTATGAGGGCTGTTCTGGGGCTTATGGTTTTGTGAACATGAGTTTATAGAGCCAGGAAGTTACTGGGTTCATAACTGCAGTTCTCCTGGTTCAAAACCCTTTGCAGGGCTGGGCACAGTGGCTCATGCCTGTAATCCCAGCACTTTGGGAGGCTGAGGCAGGCAGATCATGAGGTCAGGAGATCGAGACCATTCTGGTCAACATGGTGAAACCCCGTCTCTACTAAAAATACAAAAATTAGCCAGGTGTGGTGGTGTGCACCTGTAGTCCCAGCTACTCAGGAGGCTGAGGCAGGAAAATCGCTTGAACCTGGGAAGCGGAGGTTGAAGTGAGCCAAGATCGCACCACTGCACTCTAGCCTGGGCAACAGAGCAAGACTGCGTCTTGCGGGGGAGCCCTTTGCAGCAGGTCACCACAGTGTTTAATTTAATCCTCTTATGATTTGGCTCATAACACTACTAATATTCATAGGGATTTGTGCTTATCATTTGTTTTTTCTCTTAAAAAATACCCCAAACTGCTTTTTGTTCATTTTGTTCATTTTCAACAGTTTATTTATGTTGAACACATTTCGTTTCCTAATGCATTTATTTTATTTTGGATTCCAAAGAGGCAGAGGCAATTGTTCTTAGTCATTTTGCAACAAAGAAAGTGACTAAACAATTTTTTTCATTGACTCTTGATCAGTCTCTGTGATCCTCCCGTGTGGTGTCTGGGTTTGAGAGAAAGAGAGAACTTTAAGAGACAGTTGGGCTGGGCGTGGTGGCTCATGCCTATAATCCCAGCACTTTGGGAGGACAGGGTGGGCTGATTGCTTGAGCCCAGGAATTCAAAACCAGCCTGGGCAATATGGCGAAACCCCATCTATACAAAAACTACAAAAAACAGCTGGGCATGGTGGCTTGGGCCTGTAGCCCCAGCTGCTCAGGAAGCTGAGGTGGGAGGGTCACTTGGGCCGGGGAGGTCAAGGCTGCAGTGAGCTGAGATCATGCCACTGCACTGCAGCATGGGTGACAGAGCAAGACTGTGTCTCAAAAAAAAGAAAGACAGTTGGGTAGAGGATTGGACTTGGCTATCACTGGTGATTTATTTGCTTCCTTGAGCAGCCCTAGGTCCTAGTTCAGTTTAGCACAGGATGTCCCTTGCACAGAATGACCAGAAGTGTTTAGGGGAACTTTCAAACTAATGAGGAATAGGAAACACACACTAATGAGCGCGTGCAATAGACTGGAATCTGACTGCAGCGCTAAAGGGGAGGAGGGCTGGGAGCGCTGGTGGTTTCTGTCCCGGCTCGGGTTTGGTTAGCATACCTGCCTCTCTTTACAGCTAATGCACATAAGGAAATCCCTTTTATCATCTGATGGAGCTCAGAAATGCTGTGGAAACAGATGGGACCTATTTGGGTAGAATCCTGCATGGAGCCCCAAAGGACACTCTCACCAGGCCATCTATGTTGCCTCTCTTGCCCAAAAGTTACCTGGGAATCCTCCAGTTCCTAGTTGGCCTAATTCTCCAATGGAAGCTGGAATCCTGCAAGCTGGGTTCTCACAATTCATGTTAATTTGTTCTCTAGTCAGACCCACAGCATAGCCAAGGCTTGGGTTAGAGTTCTCAAGGTAGCTGATAGACTTGTGGCTAATTGACCATATGCCTGAAAACTGTGGCATTATCCTCCTCACACCAAAGCAGGTGTTTTACTTTTTTTCTTTCTTTCTTTTTTTTTTTTTTTTTTTTGAGACAGTTTCTCTCTTGTCCCCCAGGCTGGAGTGCAGTGGCTCAGTCTCGGCTCACTGCAGCTTCTGCCTCCCAGGTTCAAGTGATTCTCCTGCTTCAGCCTCCTGAGTAACTGGGATAATAGGTGCACACCATCCACCATGCCCGGCTAATTTTTATGTTTTTGATAGAGATAGGGTTTCACCATGTTGGCCAGGCTGGTCTCGAACTCCTGACCTCAAGTGATCCATCTGCCTCAGCCTCCCAACTTTTTTTTTTAATAATACAGATGAAATGGTTCTTCAGTTTCACGAGGTTCCTCAACAGTTAAATATGATTTTATTTCCCCAGCTGATTGCCTGCTTACTTTAAGCAACAAATTCTACCGTAACTAAATAATTTCTGCCAGGCCCTTGAAATTCATAACAATGGACATCTAGCTTATCTGAAATTCACTCAGTTGGAACCTTCTGTTACCTCTGGGTATCTACAGCCAAAGATAATGTATTATAAATATATTATAACATGTATGCTGAGGCATTTATATGTTGAAAGTCCTTGGAACCCGTCAACTATAAATTAGTTAGATGAGCTGGGATTACATATATTTTATTCTGTAGTTCTTTACAGTTTGATAGTCCACACATGTGTGCTATAATCAATTGACCAGAGTCCAGAATCGGTGAAGGTAGCCAGTTCCCCAGCAAAGCAGGATGGCTCCAGGGCTGCATTACTCGTTTCCTGGTAGGTGGCCCTTTCCCACACACTTAGTTTACTTGAATTTCAGAGTGGGAAGTTCTAAGTTCCTGAATCTGAAAGCCACAAGGAAAGAGCCTATATATTTGTATTAAAGAGCACCCTTTGCTTGACTTCGGGTCTTATTCTGCTTCCAGTTAAAATGAAGGTGAAATAAAGACATGTTCCTGCTGCTCTTTTTACTTCTGTTTGAAGGTGAGCTGAGGGAGTTGAAGGCTCATTCTGGCACACCTGTGAACTGCAGGTGGAAGGGCTTGGTGTGGCAGGAGTGTTTAAAGATAGAGATGGGGAGGAGGCAGCAGCAGGGAGTCAAGGAAGGCAGGAGTAGCCCTCTCCGTGTGTGGAAAAAGTGACTGGCAGCCAGGTGAGGAGTGGATGGGAGAGGGGGAGGTGCAGGCCAAAGATGGAGGGACCAGCTGGGAGACGGCTGTAATAGTTCTGTGGCTCTGTGAGTGAGGATGAAAAATGCCTTTTACCTGTAATTAGAGAAGCTTGGTTTCATATTTAACATATTGGAACTGTGAAATTATTATTTTAAGGGACAAAGAATTATTTTCCTATTACCAATCCCTTTACTAAGTTACTGTGTGTTTGGTTTTTTTAAAGCAGGGCACAGTTTCAGGGAGAAAGATCCATATTCTAATTTGAGACTGAGCCAAATACTTTCCTTTCTTGTCTAAAGGAAGGAGAGAAACGAACACCTCCTTCCCTCTCCTGTTGACTACGTGGCAAAGAAAAAATAGACAATTTGTTTTCCTGGGTGGGGTCAGGAGGGTCTTCATCATGAACAGACTGCAGCCAGCAGCAGAAGTGCCCTTCTCAGCCCCTGTGTATGAGACCCCGTGCTAGACAGTGGAATAGTAAACAAGGAACCTGTCCTTGACGAAATCACCGCGGGGGTTGAGGGGACACAGCACTAGCAGATAAGTAATTATGGCAAAGAGTGAGCTACCAGAAAAGCTGACAAGTGCAGAGGAAACGGTTCTTTCTGGAGACATTCTGGAAAGCTCAGCAGGGATTATGTATGAGCTGCGTTTTGAAGGACATGCCAAAGTCCCTCCCGGGGAAGGAGGGGACAGGCCTCCTGGGTACCCTGATGAGAAGGCATGCCATCCAGATGATGCCACGGGAGTCAGCAGATCTCAGAGATCCTAATTGCTCATGAGCCCAAAAGATAATCCCTCAGGATAGTCTCCCAAATGACAGGCTGAACTCCAGGTTAGTTGGTTCTACCGTAGTGATCTCCATTTCTCTTTGTAGCTCTCAGTTCCTTTTCTTCCTTTCCATCCTGATCTGAGATCAGAGGTGCGACAGTCTAGCTTTTAAGAGATTATTCCTCCAAGTGTCTGGCTTAACAAAGCAGGACATTCCCAGTTACTGAACTTACGTGTAGTCTTGACTTGAACTATTACAGGGAAATGCCATTGTTTTAGATGCATTCGGTTAGCATTGGGCAGAGTTTTCCTACTTTTGCACTATGAAGTGTTTGCCACATACATTAATAGTTCTATGGCAGTGAGGATGAGAAACAACTTTTACTTGTATTAGATTTCAAGAATAAGAAAGAAGATTTCAAGAATACCTAGTGTAATTATGGAGAAAATGAGGCTTGGTTTTTTCTTCTTTCTTTTTTTTTTTATTTAGCAGGTTCCAGTATACTTTAAAAAAAATAAGTCTTGTATATTAAGGCAACCCTAATAGAAGTTTTCATTGTTCGTTTTTTAAAGCTTGTAGGATAAGATGTGAATATATTCTCAATTAAAAAAAATAAACAAGGAGTAGGCATGGTGGCTCATGCCTTTAATCTTAGCACTTTGGGAGGCCAAAGTGGGAGGATCACCAGAGCCCAGGAGTTCAAGACCAGCAGACAACATATCAAGACCCCATCTCTATTACAAATTTAATAATTAAAAATAAATAAATAAATAAATTAGTAGCTAAAATAAAAGTATCCTTTTACTAACTAAATCTGCTTGGTGCAACCTTTTTCTGTGCATTTACACACATACACCTTGAATAACAGGTAGTTTGGTTTTGTGCTTTTTAAAAGCAGGATCAACTTAATCTGTAATTACCTCCTTTCTTGTAACAGCATACCTTGGAGAGTTTTCTATGACAGTGCATGCTTGTCAACTTCATTTTTTAGAGCTGTATAATATTCTATATTCGGCTGTATTATTATATATGTATTCATCTCTTGTTGGTAAATATTTAGATTGTATGTAATCTTTGTTACAAATAATGTTACAGTAGCTGTCTTTGTTCACATCTCTTTGTGCTCATTCGTGAGTTTCTTCCAATAGAATATCTACCAGTAAATTGATGGTTAGCGGTTGAAGTCAATGTTTATATTTGGAAATAACAAAAATATTTTTCTTTAGAAATATTTTATTTTCTTGAAAATTCTGATGCCTTTTCTACAAACTGTTAGGCTTGGTGACATCTTCCAGAGAGAATTTCCATGTAGCCACTGTATGGGATGGTGCTGGCAGTTTTATTCTGAGCTATTGCCAAAGGCCATGTCGGGAATTAGTCTTCACAGCATAGAGGTAGAAATTAGTTCTTGATGCTTTTTCCATCCTGATAGACAATTAGTGATTCTGTATAGTCATTAAAGCAGCCCTAGTAAAGCATGAATATATTAATATTTTTTAAAAATAGACAAGACTGAAGGTAGTATATGGGAGCTAGAACAGAGGGGTTGCCTCCATGACATTTCATAAAAAGGAGCTGAGAAAACTAGAGCCCCTCATTTAATTCATTATTTCCCCATTTATTTCTTCCATCTCTGTACCTGTACCTCTGTGTGTGTGTCTCTCCTTTTCTCTTTCTGCTTGAATTGTAACATTTCTCTCTGGGGCTGTTGCCCAGATTAAAGCCCTGGAGAAACGTGTGACTGTGTATAGCCACTGTTCAGTACCTCTGACCCCACAAGGTGGTACACCACATCTCTTTTCTGGCAACCCCCCAAAATGAGTGTTTATAGGATTTCAGTGTCAAGTTCTTCTATTAAAACAACCTCTCTTACATTTAAATGCTTTATTTCGTGGATCCAGCATGTTCTCAAAGATAAAAAAAAAAATTACATAACTTATACTGTTCTTTTTTCTGTCTAATTTTAATGCTTAAGTGAAAACAAGAAACTAAGTCATTCAAAGCTTTCAGAACAGCAGGATGTCTTGGGGAAAGCCTCTGAATGAAAAGGCCCAAATGTTCATTAGTAGGGGATGGATTAAATATACTTCAGGATACCTATGTAGTTATGAAATAGAGTGAGGAAGCTCTCTAACTCTACCTTGAGAAAGATCTCAAGAATAGGACTGTTAGGAGAAAAAAGCAAGATGCAGAGAATGTGTAGAATATGCAGATATTTCTATAAGAAAAGGGTGAAAATTTGAATATATATTCACATTTGCTATTATTTGCATAAAGAATCTGAAGGATACGCAGATAACATGTAGAAAGTATTTCTGGTGAAAGAAGGGGGTGGTGAGACTTTTCACAGTATAACTTTTTATAGTGTTTTAACTTTTGAATTAGGACTGTAGTACCTATTCAGAAATAAAAATATTTTTAAATGGCATTTTGCATTGTTAGGTAAGGGGGCAACTAAATCTGATCTTGTTGAAGCCCCACTATATGACCTCACCTGTGCTGTTTGAGCCTAGGTACACTTTGGGGTCGGGTCAGTTGCAGGCCAATATATTTTGAGGAAGAAGGGGATAATTCTATAAATAGAATCTGTATGATGACTTAAATTCTAACTACTTTGGTAGGAAATTGAAAAGATGAGTCTGTATTTAAATTATTATTATTATTTTTTTTAGCTTGTTGGGATTTCTTGGGTTTTTCATTTGTTTTTTGTTTTTTTTCCAAAGTAATCGAAAACCTTAAAACATGCTCATGAGGCCGGTGTGGTGGCTCACGCCTGTAATCCCAAAACTTTGGGAGGCCGAGGCAGGCGGATCACTTGAGGTCAGCAGTTCGAGACCAGCCTGGCCAACATGTTGAAATCCCATCTCTACTAAAAATGCAAAAATTAGCCAAGTGTGGTGGCACATGCCTGTAATCCCAGCTACTTGGGAGGCTGAGGCAGGAGAATCACTTGAGCCTGGGAGGCAGAGGTTGCAGTGTGCCGAGGTCACACCACTGCACTCCAGCCTGGATGACAGAGTGAGACCCCTTCTTAAAAAACAAACAAACAAACAACAACAAAAAACCCACAAAAATTGGGTGTGGTGGTGGGCACCTGTAATCCCAGCTATTCGGGAGGCTGAAGCAGGAGAATCGCTTGAACCCGGGAGGCAGAGGTTGCCGTGAGCCGAGACCGCACCACCTATACTCCAGCCTTGGCGACAGAGCGAGACTCTGTCTCGAAAAAAAACAACAACAAAAAAACTATGCTCATGATTCACAGTAGGAATTTTTTGTTGATGCCATGGTGAACACAGTGAGAAAACAAATTCAAATGATGGGTTTAAGCCGGCTTTTATTATTTGCTGTAGTTTGTGTCCTGGAGAAAGTGTTATAGTCTGTGGTTTTATCTTTACAGGAGCAGGAAAATCCAGATTCGAAACATCCCTCCTCACCTGCAGTGGGAGGTAAGCCAGTGTCAATTTTTAATGGGTTGATGAGACTTTTCTCCCTTCTTTAGTTCCATTTTACATTTAGGAATTAGAGGGACTCAGTGTTTCCCACAAAGCTTCTGGGTCCTGCCTCTTTCTTTTCAGTACCCTAATGTATGTGATCTGTAATGAGTTTGGGGTCGTATTTGTTTCTTTCATAGAATGTGTACTTTGATCCCTCATGTTCTGTCTTTTCAAGTACCATGCTACGAAGCACCAGCAAATAAGCCGAGAAACAAAATATATACCTGGTTGTGATTTGTATCTCATGGTTTGTTGGTTTGTTTGTTTGAGACAGTGTCTCACTTTGTCACCCAGGCTGGAGTGCAGTGGCCCAATCATGGCTCACTGCAGCCGGGTCCAGGGATCTTCCTACCCCATCTTCCCACCCCAGCCTCCTGAGTAGCTGGGACTCTTGGATGCATGCCGCCACGCCCGGCTAATTTTTGTATTTTTTGTAGAGATGAGGTCTTGCTATGTTGTCCAGGCTGGCCTCGAACTCTTAGGCTCAAGCAGTCCACATGCCTTGTATCTCATGATTTTTAAAAAGATTTTTATCTTTCCAGATTATAATTTGAAAAAAAAAGTGAATGAAAAGGCAACAAAAGTAGAAATGTCTTTGTTGGTTTTAGCAGAATTTTTTGTTTGTTTTGAATTAGTTGCTATAACAGTTAAGGTATGTTTTCAGAGTTGTAAAGCTTATAGGATTTCTACCTTAAAATAAAGTAAGAATGTGAGGAGTGGCCTTACTGTGATTTAAAAACAAACTGCCTCATATTTTATTCCCCACCCAAGGAAAACACAGTGCCTTAAAGGAAACAATGTTTTATCTAATGTTTTTATTACTTTAAAAAAAAGAAACAAAAAACGATTATTGCCTGGGTGTGGTGGCTCACGCCTGTAAATCCCAGCACTTCAGGAGGCCAAGGCAGGAGGATCACTTGGGGTCAGGAGTTTGAGACCAGCATGACCAACATGGTGAAACCACGTCTCTACTGAAAATACAAAAATTAGCCAGGCATGGTGACAGGCACCTGTAGTCCCAGCTACTCGGGAGGCTGAGGCAGGAGAGTGGCTGCACTGGAACCCAGGAGGTGGAGGTTGCTGTGAGCCGAGATGGCGCCACTGCACTCCAGCATGGGTGACAGAGGGAGACTCTATCTCAAAACAAAACAAAAAACCTGATTATTATGGAACATTTCAAACATACACATCCTATTACCTTGTAAAATGAAGAGATCCTAGTAAAAGAATTGTTAAATATTTCAAGAAAGTGGAGTGAGTCTTGTACTTTATCCTGCTTCTCATTGTAAGAGTAGTGTGTTCCAACCATCATGATGAATGTGATTGTTAACAGTTACTAAGACTCTGAAATTCTGCTGTGTAACCTTAGTGAACAGATTATTTGGGAGCCAGTAAGCGAATGTAGGTCCCATATATTTGTTCAGTTCTAACTGTTTTTATGGAAGACCTGAGATATCAATTTAATTAGATTATTCCTATAACCATCTTTTTTTTTTCTTTAATTCATTTGCTGGGGGATATCACTGTAGTATTTTTTGTGTGTATGATCTTGCCTTCCCATTTTGACATGGAAGCTTTCTCTTTTAGGTGTTGGATGGACTTCTGGCTCAGTATGGGACAGTGGAGAATGTGGAACAAGGTAATAAGTGAGGAAGTTAGCCTTTTGGGTTTTGGAGAGAGATATTATCTGTTATTTCTTATAGGTTAGGTCAACTCCAGGGAGAAATAGTAAGTTCATATTTCTTTGAAATAAGCTTCCTAGATTATATGTATTTACATCTATGTAAGATGTATCTTACATAGATGTGAGAGATATCTGTCTCTTTCTGTCTATGTCTATGTAGTTTGCCTTTTCGAGGAATATTATTTACAAGCTGTTTCTCATATACTGTGCAGTGTGCTCAAGCACTGACAAACGCTGTCAGGCTAGGGTAAGCTAAATTCACTTAGGAGTAATTGGATTTACACGGTTGCTACTTTCCTTTTCCTGGACAAGAAAAACAGATCCCTAATGTCTTGGACTGAGTGTTACCCAACGAATAGGACTCCTATACCAATAATCCCTTGAAGTGCTTGTGAATTGCGGACTCCTAGGGCTTACTGTAGACATACTGAGTAAGAGTCTTGCAGGGAAGAGCTCGTGAATCTATATTTAAAAAAGCACCCAAGGCTGGCGTGGTGGCTCATACCTGTAATCCCAGCACTTTGGGACGCCCAGGGGGCAGATCACATGAGGCCAGGAGTTCAAGACCAGCCTGGCCAACATGGCAAAACCCTGTCTCTACTAAAAATACAAAATTAGCCAGGTATGGTGACGCATGCCTGTAATCTCAGTTACTTGGAAGGCTGAGGCATGGGAATCGCTTGAGCCCAGGAGGTGGAGGTTGCAGTGAACCAAGATTACACCACTGCACTCCAGCCTGGGTGACAGAGTAAGACTTCGTCTCAAAACAAACAAACAAACAAACAAAAACCCTGAAGTGATTTTTGTGAACACTCAAGTTTGAGAACACCTGTCTCAGGAGCAGTGCTGCAAATGCCCAGAAGATACTTTTCTTCCTGCCAACCTCTTTTTTATCTTCTAAAAGTATTTCATTTATCATGAAATACTATGATTTTTAAAAGGAAAACAGTGGTACCTAAACCTGGTATCTTATGTAGCTCTCTAAGAGTCCCAGAAAAGTAGATTCCAAACTCCTGATGTGACAGGCAGTAATACGTGATAAAGATTATTTTTGCCTTGACCTAGAAAACAGAATGTAAATTCAGTCATTTACTGACTGTGAACCCTTGAAAAAGTCACATAACCTCACTGACTCAGTATGCACAAGTGTAAAATTGAGAGAGAAATTTCTACCCTTCCTCTATCACTGGATAGTTATGGTACCCAAAGAGAACATGTATAAGGCATTTGTAGACAGCAGAGTCATATGTAAGCTGAAGGGATTGTTCAAGTTCACTTAGGAAAAATTGCAAATAACCCATTTTCTTGTATACGATCTATTCTGCTAGTTTAATTAATAGCTTTAAAGCAGTAATTATTCAGATATTATTCAGTTTATGCTGCTGCCTGCCCATGCCCAACGGTGAAGGGAAAGAGCTCAGAAAGAAGACATGATTTATAAGGATTCTATTTCTTAGTTCTTATTTCCTTCGACATGGAAAGAAGACTCCCCCCCACCTTTTTTTTTTGAGGCGGAGTCTCACTCGGTCGCCCAGGCTGGAGTGCAGGAGCACGATCTCTACTCCCAGCAACTTCCGCCTCCCGGGTTCAAGCAATTCTTGTGCCTCAGCCTCCCTAGTAGCTGGGATTATAGGTGAGCGCCACCATGACTGGCTAATTTTTGTAGTTTTAGTAGAGACGGGGTTTCACCGTGTTGGCCAGGCTGGCATCAAACTCCTGGCCTCAAGTGATCCACCCACATCGGCCTCCCAGAGTGCTGGGATCACAGGCGTGAGCCACCGTGCCTGGCAGAAAAGAAGACATTCTAATGATTGGGTGTTGTAGGCAAGATGGCCTTGCAGACATGAACCTGTGAAAGTTACTAGTTAAGATTGTATTATAAACTGAGGACAGTGCTACGCAAGAAAAATATATTCCAGGTCCCTGGGGCAGTTTACAGGTCCTAGGGCAGCTGTGCCCTGGAGACCCCCCAGTTTCCAGCTGCCTAACAACGACAGGACAGAACTGTTGGGTTATTGTTTTGTCTTGTTACATGAGTGATTCCTGATTCACCGGGAAAATATTTTCAGTAGAGTTTTAGGCAACTTTATAGAACTTTCATGCCCAGTGAAATAAATTATTTGAATGGAGCTTAGCTCGTCACAGAATCAAAGAACTGCCTGATTTCCTGAAGACTAACATCTTTGAAGAACAGAGCATATGACTAAGAAGTGAGCACAGAATCTGAGAATCCTAATGGATAGCTTTATTCAGGAGGTTCAAACCCAGCCCTTTCTGGGAGTCTACAGCCTCATCTGTAGCACTAGAAAGCAGCAAATATGAAACCTTTGTAGCATTCTCTGTGTCAGCACTGAGAGAGGACAGTTATGTGCTACACCTCCCCTGTTTTGCACTGTGAGGACTTCTGTGGGTTAAGTGTGAATTAAAGCATGCTATGAACACTCCAGGCCAAGGCCAGAGCTGGGCTCGGGTTTATTACATGTAGTTCTCAGTGGCAGCTCTTTCTGAGCATTAGATACAACTCCCTGCAACCCATAAAGGCTGCAGCTGCTTTAAAGTTATTTAACAAACAGTATTTTTAACAGTAGTCCTTAAGCTTTTTGGGGTCTCAGGTCCCTTTGCAAATCTTATAAAATAACAAGAAAAATTCACATTTCCACAAGTTTGAATCATTTTGGAGAGGTTTGCAGAGTTCTTGAAGCTCAAGCATGGGTCCAGGGTAAAGAATCGTACATTATAGAGTTTTATTATTACTTTGGACAGCAGCTTTATCATAATTTTCTTGAATTATCTTTAATGTTGTTGTTAACTCCAAACTCCCAACAGCTTAAATGTTTTAAAGGGAAGAATTGATCTAGTCACCTTTGTTTTGGGAAACATGTATTTTTGGTGTTTAAGTTTACTGGCTTGGGTTGAGAAAGTTTTCTCTGGCATTTGAATTTATTTTTAATTTCTAACTATAGAAGAAGAGGCAAGAAATTATGATCTAAGATAAGACAACTCACAACAGTAATCCCTTATTAGCCAATCACAGAGTTTATACTTTCTCTTTTAGCCAAGTAAATTAGAATTGTCAGTTTTATTTATTAGATTTAACTCACACAATCAAAGAGTTCAGTCAAAGGGAAACAAAAATAGTGATGGTTCAACCTTGTCAGTGAATGAATAATTTAAATTGAAAACATTTTCTTAACTGTTTTATATGTATATCCAATTATTTAAGAATTAATGCAAATTATAATTAAAACTCATACCTTGATAGTGATGCAATAAATTGATACAAACTTCTAGGAGACCAGTCTGAAAATATGCATTAAAAAGCATCATGTTCTTTTACTGCATTACTTTTCTTCTGTGATTTTAGCCTAAAGAAGTAATTCAGAAGAACACACAATCCAGTGATGTTTGCAACAAAGGTGATTTTTAGCAACACTATTTAGACTAGCAAATAGTGGGAACAGCCTACTTGCCAACAGTTGGGGAATGGTTAGGCAAGTCATGGTACATTTGACTCACTGCAATTTTATATAGACATTAAAAATGAAAAATACAAAGAAAATGTACTGATACAAAATACTCATATAAAAGTGTTTATAAAATATGTGGAAAATATAGTTCTGAGTTGTTCATACTATTGATTACAAATGTGTTATATACAATTGATTACAAATTACTGTGAACTCAGATGAATAAACGTAGAGATGCAGATAACTGTGGAGCCAGTGTGATGAGGGTTTTATGCATTTTTGTCTAAAGTTTGTCTGCTTACATTAAGCCAGAGGGTGACAGCTCTTTTTCCTATGACAGTGTAGTTTTTGCTTTTTCCCTAGTCAACACGGACACAGAAACCGCCGTTGTCAACGTCACATATGCAACAAGAGAAGAAGCAAAAATGTAAGCAGATTTGGGCTTATTTCTGTTTAAATTTATTTGTTTTTATCTTTGAATTCCATTGAGTTCTGTGTTTTTAAATGTTTTCTAAAAAGATGCAGATCTGTGAGCTGGATATGTGCCACCTTTGACATATCCGTGGAGCTCCAGGGTATTCCTGCCATCTTTGACATGTCATTGGAGCTCCAGGACATTCACACCGGGATATTTGTGGATTGTGTAGAGACTTGAAAAATGTTGAGCCTTGGCATCAAAACCAAGATGGGAGCTGTGTCTTGACATGATCAGGAATAGAGGGCACCGTATCTGTGACACTGTGTCCCCTAGACTCTGCTTTGCCAAACACTTGGGACCACTTTTACCTAGAGCTTCCTCCATGCACTGTGAGGAGGCAGCACAAGCCTATACCAAAACATCAATTTTGTGTGTGTAACATTAAGAGGGAATCCACCTCAGTGACAGCAGCAGCCAAGAGAACTGTCTGAGAGTGGTTAATCAATAGCACCTGGTTTGGGTTCTTTTCTCCAATCCCCATCCTCTTTCCAGTGCCCATTCATTACTTCAGGGATGGTTAATTTTGAGCTTAGCTATTAATGGACATGAGATCAAGTCTCTTAAAAAACAATGAGGCCAGGCATGGTGGCTCATGCCTGTAATCCCAGCATTTTGGGCAAGGCCGGAGGATTGCTTGAGCCCAAGAGTTTGAGACCAACCTGGACAACATATGGAGACCCAGTCTCTACAAAAAACAATTTAAAAATTAGCTGGGAATGGTGGCTTGCACCTATAGTTCTAGCTACTTGGGAGGCTGAGGCAGGAGGATCACTTGAGCCCAGGATGGTAAGGCTGCAGTAAGCTGTGACTGCACCACTACCATCCAGCCTGGGCAACAGAGCAAGACCCTGCCTCTCAAAACAGCAACAACAGCAGCCGGATGTGGTGGCACATGCTTATAATTCCAGCTACTTGGGAGGGTGAGGATTACTTGAAACCAGGAGTTTGAGACCAGCCTGGGCAAAATAATGAGACCCCCATCTCTAAAAGAACAACAAAAACAAGTTCCTTTTTTGTAGGAGGTCCTTAAAGTGCCTGTCAGGTCATTATAACTAGAATTATGGTCACATTTGGTCTTGCTTTATGGATGTGGCATAACCTTGGCTATACATCCCAGGATTATAGTGTTCTTTTTCAACATACAAAGATATTTAACCCATTTTCATACTGCTAGTTTTCAAAATGTTAATTTTGCATTGAAAAAGGTAATAGTTCAGGCCAGGCGTGGTGGCTCATGCCTGTAATCCCAGCCCTTTGGGAGGCCGAGGTGGGCAGATCACCTGAGGCTGGGAGTTCGAGACCAGCCTGACCAACATGGAGAAACACCATCTCTACTAAAAATACAAAATTAGCCGGGCGTGGTGGCACATGCCTGTAATCCCAGCTACTCGGGAGGCTGAGGCAAGAGAATCACTTGAACTTGGGAGACGGAGGTTGCATTGAGCCGAGATCACGCCACTGCACTCCAGCCTGGTCAATAAGGGCGAAACTCTGTCTCAAAAAAAAAAAAAAAAAAGAAAAAGGTAATAGTTCATTTAGTGTTAACTTTACCTTGTACACATTTGTAAGTGGAGATACACCAACAACTCAATTCCACAGCCCTTATCTAGTTGCTGCTTGGGTGGACCTCTGTACATGATATTACTCTATTGCTTTTATTAAATTCAAAAGGTGCTGCTTCGTAATAAATTTACAAGTCCTAAACATTAACCTAGTAAAATTGGGTTAATGCTACTAAAAATATATGAAAAGGATATTGTATTTCATGTGTCATTTTAAGAATATAATAGTGGTATATCATTTATCCCCTATCAAATTGATAAATATCTTTAAATAACAGCACTCTGTGCATTTGAAGATTCAAGGACACAAATGCTCTCTCCTAAACTGCTATGGGATCATAAATGTTGAAACCATTCCAGGGGCCCACTGGGCAATAGTTAACAATTCTACTAGGAATTTGTCCTGTGTGCAAAGTTGTAGTTGCAAAGATGCCGATGGTGACACTGTAACTGTAAAAGGTTGGACACAACAGATATCCAACTATAAAGGATCAGTTGCAAAAACTATGGTAAATGAATAGAATGTTAAACAGTCATTAAAAATTATACTGATACTGCAGTTGAGTCGTGTAAATTATACTGAAAGGTACTTAGTGACATTGAAAAATGTTTAGAATATTAACTATTTTTTAAAGGTTAGAAAATAGTATGTACAATATTAACTCATTTTTATAAGCAATAATATGTTTATATTTAAGAAAGTAAAGATAGTGGATTAGGATTTTATTTGCACTTATATATTTCTGAATTTTCAATAATATGTATGATGATTAAAATGAGAAAAAAATGAGTCATAATTTTATACTGATATTTATAAGAGTTTTTGATAAGGGGGAAATGGCCTTGAGTGGTGGAGAAACCAGGCTATAGTGTTGGATATGAAGCCTGACCAGGCTGATCCGTTGTGATTACTTGTTTAACTGTTAACTGCAAGCCCTGAGGGAGCAGAGATGGTGTCTGTCTTGCTCACCAGTGTATGTTCAGTGCCTGGCATGGCACCATCTAGGCACCTATTAAATGGGAATGAATGAACCAGTCTTGCAGGAGGGTCTTTCTTGATGTCGGTTTCTGACGAAGCTCCCCTGTCCTGCTGCATTTCAGAGCCGTGGAGAAGCTGAGCGGGCATCAGTTTGAGAACTACTCCTTCAAGATTTCCTACATCCCGGATGAAGAGGTGAGCTCCCCTTCGCCCCCTCAGCGAGCCCAGCGTGGGGACCACTCTTCCCGGGAGCAAGGCCACGCCCCTGGGGGCACTTCTCAGGCCAGACAGATTGATTTCCCGCTGCGGATCCTGGTCCCCACCCAGTTTGTTGGTGCCATCATCGGAAAGGAGGGCTTGACCATAAAGAACATCACTAAGCAGACCCAGTCCCGGTACGTGCCTCTGGGGCTTCCTTTGCTTCCTTCTGAGGGGTCCCCTGCGTGCTGGTGGGTCTCAGCCACTCTTAGGTCACAATTGCTTACATCAGCAGTGGGGGGCTGTGCTGTAAGAAACAGTGGCTTCTTTCAACAGGACTACTAACAGACTAACATCAAGCTGGGGGCTGTGATAAGCTTTCATGCTGAGAGGCTAAAAGTTCATAAAGAGGGTACTGATAACCTCACAGCCAGGACTGTTCCCGTAAGCGAACTAATGCTTATGGATGCATCAATTTCTACAAAAGCAGAGGTTTGGAGCTCTGCGGGATCCTAGAACCCACTCTTCATAGCTCTTCCTCTTCCCCTGAGTCAGAGCCCTGGGGGTGGCCATTCTTTGTGACCACATAGGTAGTCTCACAAAGAAGTGGGTGAGTCACTTCTTTGTGACTTCTTGCCAAGCAAGAAATAAAGCACACTGGCCTTCTGTTTAGTTTCCTCCCTGTTCAAGGAGACTAAACTGGTTGTAAGAGTTGGAGTGAATAAAATGTCTTATGGAATTGTTGATTTTTATATCTTCCTAAGACTGTAGCATGATGTAATAAAGCAAGCTCGGGACTTGAAAACAAAGACTTATGTTCAAGTTGTAGCACTTTAAATGGTTTTATGATCTTGGAAAAGATGTTAACCTCTCTGAGCATCAATTGCCTCTTCTATAAAAAGAGGGTTCTGGCCGGGCACCCTCTGTATTACAGAGACTCATCCCAGCACTTTGGGAGGCTGAGGCAGGGGGATCATCTGAGGTCAGGGGTTCGAGACCAGCCTGGCTAACATAGTGAAACCCCATCTCTACTAAAAATACAAAAATCAGCCAGGTGTGGTGGTTCACGCCTGTAATCCCAGCTACTCAGGAGGCTGAGGCAGGAGTATCGCTTGAACCCAGGAGGCGGAGGTTGCAGTGAGCCGAGATGGCGCCACTGCTCTCCAGCCTGGGCAACAGAGTGAAACTCCATCTCTAAATAAATAAATAAATAAATAAATAAATAAATAGAGGGTTCCTGTCTGTTTTGCCAGGATTATTACGACAATTAGCACAATCAGGGAGATTGAGTGAAATAATTAATATGAAAGTACTTAAATTGCAAAGCACCCAATTACTGACACATAGTGATTATTTACATGGGCTAGTACATTTTATTCAGGTCATTCAGTGTCTTGTAACCTGAAAGAGAAATGCTATTTTCTTCAAAATGTCTTATTTATCCCCAAATAATAGACACTGATATGGATGAGTCTGGAGTGCCACATCTTAGAAGTGAGGAAATAGAGAGGGAAGTTACCGTTTGGTATTCCTTTTATTTTAAAATCAGCCCTGGCTTTTCCTCCAAGTTCACTGTGAAAGTGACTTTTATTTATGTCTTTTTGTTGCAAAAATTGTGTAAGGTGGCTTGAAAAAAAAAATGTAACAAGTTTAAATAGAAGTGGGGTTAGCTCTCAAAGTGTGTGCGCATTTTTTAGAAGTCAACCAAAGACTTGGCTCTAGACTTTCTAACAGCCAAAGTAAAAAGGATATAATCAGTTATGTAATTTTGAAAGTTAACAAAAACAGGTAGGACCACAACTACCCAAAGAAGTCTGATAAAGTTATCAAGCTTTTGAGCCATTAGTCGTAATGGCAGGCTGCCAATGGAAAGGAAATCAAAAACTTAGGCAGAGAGAGGGCATGCCTCTGTTTTCTATCCACACTCAAATATATAAAGCTTGCTTGAATTTGGTGTTTGGATTTGGATTAACATATGGCTTTTAAAAGCTGCAATCAGTTCAGAGACCGGCACTGTGCCAATGTGCAGTATTATCCTTCTCACTTTACTCTTCACTTCTGCAGTCTTTTGAAAGACTACACAAAATACTTCCATTTACCAAACTGGCTTCATTACCGAGTTGGCTTAGTGCCTTTGTCCTACAGCACTCCTGTAAGAATCGTTCCCTTCTAAATGAAGCTGCAAATAATTAAAATTTGGCATAAGACCCCCTGCACTGCTTGCCTCCTTCTTGGAGAATGGCACTGATTGCAAACGTGCTGATGACACCTCCTTGTCTGTCTGTGTCCTTGCTGTACATTGGTTGGTGTGACGCTTTCTTGGGACTAGGGTCCTATCCAGATGACCTTGTAATCATGGCTCCTGATTCTTTTCCTGCAGGGTAGACATCCATAGAAAAGAGAACTCTGGAGCTGCAGAGAAACCTGTCACCATCCATGCCACCCCAGAGGGGACTTCTGAAGCATGCCGTATGATTCTTGAAATCATGCAGAAAGAGGCAGATGAGACCAAACTGTAAGTTTCCATGCAATGCCCAGATCACTCAATAGAGAAAAAGAGTAGATTCTCCCTCATTTAACCCAAGAAGTTTTTTTTAAAAACTCCAAATCTGTTACTCAGTAACGGAGGCAGGGAGGGATTATGTTTAAGAAACTTGTTCCCAAGTAGAATACAGTGGGAAGTAGATCTTTTGCATTTACATATGGCTGTCTCTCCACTTGCGTGTCTGTCTTGTGAATTTTAATGCTTCTATCACCCATTGATAGTAATTATTGGGAGGAACATATAGACTCGTGCTGTCCAATAGAACTTTCTGCAGTGATAGAAATGTTCTATATCTGCACTGTTCAATAGGTCAGCCACTAGCCACATGTTGCTACTGAGTATTTGAAATGTGACTAGTACAGTGGAAGAACTGAGTGTTTTATTTTTTTACTCAGAGTTCAGTAGCCGTGTGTATAGCTAATGCCCATTGAATTGGACAGTGCAAGTGTAGAATGTATGTTGTCACCAAAGCTATCATTTATTGTCCTGGAAAAGGTTTCTCCCACCATGCTTCTAAACTGTTTATACTCTTAACATTGGATTACATTTCCTTAAGTAGTAGAAACTAGTTTCCACATGGCTGCTTTATTCTTCTTCCACTTTTTTCTTCTATCTGTCCTTCCTCCTCACTACCCCACCCCCCGCTTTTTTTTTTTTTTTTTTTGAGACAGAGTCTCACTCTGTTGCCCTAGGCTGGAGTGCAGTAGCTCAACCTTGTCTCACTGCAACCTCCGCCTCCTGGGTTCAAGTGATTCTCCTGCCTCAGCCTCCCGAGTAGCTGGGACTACAGGCATGTGCCACCATGTCCAGCTAATTTTTGTATTTTTAGAAGAGACAAGGTTTTACCATGTTGGCCAGGCTAGTCTCGAACTCCTGACCTCAAAGGATCTGCCCACCTCGTCCTCCCAAAGTGCTGGGATTACAGGCGTGAGCCACCGTGTCCAGCCCTTTCCCCTTATTTTATGAAGTAATTATAAGATTCCACAGTGTAATGAGGGTTGTCCCAGTTTGAATGGCAAATACAGTTCTTACCAAACAAATTAACTTTGTATTATAAATGAATGAGTGGTGATGGAATAGATAACACAATAAAAATAGACTTTCATGCTGGGTGCAGTGGTTCATACTTATAATCTCAGTGCTTTGGGAGGCCAAGGCAGGAAGATCGCTGGAGGCTAGGAGTTTAAGACCAGGCTGGGCAACATAGTGAGACCTCCATCTCTACAAAAAATTTAAAAAATTAGTTAGACATGGTGGCATATACCTGTAGTCTCAGCTACTCAGGAGGCTGAGGCAGAATTGCTGAGCCTAAGAATTTGAGCAATGAGCTTTGAGTGCATCACCACACTCCAGCTTGGGTGACAGAGCACGACCCTGTCCCTAAAAAAAGAAAAAGTAGATTTTCAGTTTGGCAAAATCTGTTTGTGGGTAACGGTGGCAGTTTTATAGAGAAGTAATGTCAAACATGAGTGTTCCAAAACCAAGAAGATGAAAATGGTCCTTAAAAGAAGAACATTACAAATCTATTCTTAGATTTCATAATAGACTCTATCCTTTCTATTATGAATTATTTATTCTACTTGGGCTTTTGAAATCCCCCAGATGCCACAGTTTAATTTGAAAAAGACATTTCTCATCCAAGTTCCTGGGAACTTAGTAAATAATACTTTTCTGAATTCTACTTTTTTTTTTTTTTTTTTGAGACGGAGTTTCACTCTTGTTGCCCAGGCTGGAGTACAATGGCACGATCTCGGCTCACTGCAACCTCCTGTCTACCAGGTTCAAGCAATTCTCCTGCCTCAGCCTCCCGAGCAGCTGGGATTACAGGCGCCTGCCACCAAACCCGGCTAATTTTTGTAATTTTTTGTAATTTTAGTAGAGACAGTATCACTTTGTGATAACTGCATTAATCCATTCATGAAGGCACTCATGACCTAATCACCTCCTAAAAGTCCTATCTTTCAACACTGTTACAGTGGCAGTTAAATTTCAACATGAGTTTTGAGGGGAATTTGAAACCATAGCAAACCCCTTATCAAATAAATAATTGGTGAATATTTCTCCCATCCCATGGGTTGACCTTTCACTCTGTTGATTATATCCTTTGATGCACAAAAGTTTTTAAGTTTGATGTACTCCCACTGGTCTAATTTTGCTTTTGTTGCCTATGCTTTTGGTGTAATGGTGAAACCAAGAAGTCTTTGCCATGTCCAATATCATAAAGCTTTCCCCCCTGTGTTTTCTCTTAGGAGTTTGATAGTTTTAGGTCTGTTTAGGTCCTTAACCTATTTTGAGTTAATTTTTGTATATGATATAAAATAATGATTCAACTTCATTCTTCGTGTGTGTCCAGTTTCCCCAGCACCATCTGCTGAATAGACTGCTCTTTCCCCATCTAGTAGTCTCAGCACCCTATCAAAAATCACTGGAGACTATACGCAGGATTTATTTCTGGGCTCTCTATTCTATTTCATTGGTCTATTTATTGTTTTTATGCCAGTACTACACTGTTTTGATTATGTAGCTTTGTAATATATTTTGAAAGCAGGAAGTCTGAGCCCTTCAACTTCCTTATTTTTTGAAATTGTTTTGGCTATTCAAGGTCCCTTGAGATTCCATATGAATTTTTCTATTTCTGCAAACAAAGCCCACTGTGATTTTGATAGAGCTCATATTGAATCTGTAGATCGCTTTCGGTAGTATAAACATCTTCACAATATTAAATATTCCAATCCATGAACACAGGATGTCTTTCCATTTATTTGTGCCTTTAAATTTCTTTCAGGAACCTTTTGTGGTTTTCAGTGTACAAGTCTTGTACCTCCTTGGTTAGGTTTATTCTTAAGTATTCTATACTTTTTGATGCTATTGTAAGTGGCAGTGTTTTCTTAACTTCCTTTTCAGATTGTTCATTGTTGTATATAGAAATGTAAATGATTTTTGCACGTTGGTTGATTTTTGTGTCCTGCAATTTTGCTAAATTTATTCTAACCTTTTTTGTAGAATCTTTAAGGCTTTCTACGTATAAAATCATGTCATCTGTGAATAGAGATCATTTTATGTCTTTCTTTCCAATTCGAATGCCTTTTATTTCTTTTTTGTACCTAATTGCTCTGGCTAGGACTTCCAGTACTATGTTGAATAGAAGTGGGCAGGAGTGGGCATACTTGCCTTGTTCCTGGTCTTAGAGGAAAAGCCTTGCTTTCAGTCTTTCATCATTGAGTGTGATGTTAGCTGTGGGCTTTTCATAAATGGTCTTATGTTGAAGTAATTTCCTTTTATTCCTAATTTTGTTGAGTGTTTTTATCGTGAAAGGGTGTTAAGTTTGTCAAATACTTTTTCTAATGACACGATCATGTGGTTCCCCCCCCTTCATTCTGTTAATGTGATTTATTATATTGATTGATTTTTTAAAAAAATGTTTATAGAAATGGGGTCTCAGTACGTTTCCCAGCCTGGTCTTGAACCCCTGGCCTCAAGCAATCCTCTTTCCTCGGCCTCCCAAAGTGATGGGATTACCGGCATAAGCCACCGCGCCCAGCTTCCCATTAATTGTATGCTGAACAAAGCTTCCATTCCAGGGACAAATCCCACTTGGTCGTGGCTTATAATCCTTTTCATATGCTGAATTTGATTTGCTAGTATTTTGTTGAGGATTTTTGCATCAATATTCATCGGAGATAATGGTCTGAAGTTTTCTTTTTTTGTGGTGTCTTTGTCTGGCTTTGGAATCAGGGTAAAGCTGGCCTCATGGAATGAGCTTGGAAATGTTCCCTCCTCTTCATTTTTTTGGAAGAGTTTCAGGAGGATTGGCGATAATTCTTTAAATGTTTGGTAGCATTCTCCGATGAAGCCATCTGGTCCTGGGCTTTTCTGTGTTGGGAGGTTTTTGATTACTGATTCAATCTCTCATTATTGGTCTGATCAGACTTTCCATTTCTTCATGATTCAATCTTGGTAGGTTGTGTGTTTCCTCTAGAAATTGATCCATTTCTTCTAAGTTATTAAATTTGTAGGCATACAATTCTTCATAATATTCTCTTATAATCCTTTTTATCTCTGTCGTATTGGTGGTAATGTTCCCTCTTTCATTTCTGATTGTAGTTATTGAATATTGTCTTTTTTTCTTAATCTAGCTAAGGATTTGTCAGTTTGGTTGATCTTTTCAAAGAACCAACTCTTAGTTTTGTTGATTGTATTTGTTTATCTCTGCTCTGATTTTTATTATTGCCATTTTTATGCTGGTTTTGGGTTTAGTTCTTTTCAAGTTGAAATAAAAGGATGGGGCTGGGTGCGGTGGCTCATGCCTGTAAATCCCAACACTTTGGGAGGCCGAGGTGGGCGGATCACAAGGTCAGGAGTTGAAGACCAGCCTGGCCAACATGGTGAAACCTCGTCTCTACTAAAAATACGAAATTAGCCGGGTGTGGTGGCACACACCTGTAATCCCAGCTACTCAGGAGGCTGAGGCAGGAGAATCACTTTAGTCCGGGAGGTGGAGGTTACAGTGAGCTGAGATCATGCCATTGCACTCCAGCCTCAGCAAAAAGAGTGAAATTCCATCTCAAAAAAAGAAAGAAAAAGAAAAAACGTTAAAATAAAACATAAAATAAAAGAATGATAGACAGCAACACAAAGCCATATGAAAATATATGGTTATCTGGTAAGGGTAAATATTAACAAATATAGTAACCTGTACTGTAGTAATTTTGGTACATAGAATTTAAATGACAAAAAATTTTTTAACTATAAATCTATGTTAATGGGTATAAAAACATAAAGGTGTAATTTGTGATATTTGGGGATGGGGTAAAAAAGTAGAGTTTTTTATGCAATTGAAGTGAAGTTGTTATCAGTTCAAAATAGGATGCTATGACTTTAAGATGTTTTATGTAACTGCAATAGTATCCACCAAGAAAAAATCTATAAGAACACACAAAAGAAAATCAAAGCACATCACTATAATAAAAATCAACAAAACATAAAGGAAGACAGGAAGAAAGGAAAGAAGGGACAAAAAAGCTACAAGACATACAGAAAACAATGAAAATGACAAAAATAAGTCCTTCCTTATCAGTAATTAAGTGCAAATGAATTAAACTCCCCATTCTTGGCTAAATGGATTAAAAACAGGATCTAACTGTATGTGGTCTACAAGAGACTCATTTTAGATATAAGGACACATATAGGCTGAAGGTAAAAAGATGGAAAAAGATACTCCATGCAAATGGTAACCACAAGAGAGGAGGAGGAGCTATACTATTATCAGATGAATAGACTAAAAACAAAACTGTTACAAGAGACAGAGGGACGTTATATAATGTTAAAAGAACAGTTCACCAAGGAGATATAACACTTGTAAATATGTACACACCAAACCTCAGAGTTCTAAATATATGAAGTCAACTTTGAAAGAGCTGAAGGGAGAAATAATTAGCAACATGATAACAGTAGGAAACTTAAGTGCCCCACTTTCAATAATGGATAAAACTACTAGACAGAAGAACAATAAGGAAATAGAATTGGAACACCACTATAGACGAACAGACATACAAGAACATTCCACCCAACAATGGCAGAATATATGTTCTCAAGTGCATGTGGAACTCTCCAGGAGAGAGAACATACAAAACAAATCTTAACAAATTCAAGAAGATTGAAATCATACTACAGAGTATCTTTTCTGATCACAATGGAATGAAACCAGAAATCAACAGCACAACGAAAATCAGAGAATTTAGCATTTTTTGTAGAGCATGTCAAGTGGTAATAAAGTCCCTCAGTTTTTATTTATCTGGGAATCTTAATTTCTCCTTTATTTTTGAAGGACAGTTTTACCACACATGGTGTCCTTGGTTGGCAGTTTCTTTCAGCACTTCAAATATATCATCCCACTCCCTTCTGGCCTGCAAAGTTTCTGCTAAGAAATCTGCAGATAGTGTTACGGAAGCTCCTTTGTGTGTCACAATTGCTTTTCTCTTGCCACTTTGAAGATACTCTATCTTTGACTTTAGACAGTTTGATTATAATGTGTGTCAGTGTGGTTTTCTGTGGATTTGTCCCAGTTGGAGTGCTTTAAATTTTTTGATTTGTATGTACATTTCGTTCCTCACATTTGGGAAGTTTTCAGCCATTACTTCTTCAAATAAAGCCCTATGTGCCTTTGTTCCCTCTTCTCTTTCTGGGATTCCCATTATGCTTATATTGATCTACTTGGCATGTCTCATAGGTCCCTAGGCTCTCTTCACTGTATTTATTTATTTTAATCCTCTAACTTGAAGATTTCAAATGATCTACATTCAAATTTGCTGGTCCTTTCCTCTGTTTGGTCAAATCTGCTGTTGAACTCCTTTAACAAATTTTTCTGTTCAATTGTATTTTTCAGCTCCAGAATTTGTTAGGTTCTTTTTTATAGTTTCTCTCTCTTTGTTGATATTCTCATTTTGTTCATGCATAATTTTTCCGACTTTATTTAGTTGTCTATCTGTGTTCTTGTTTAGCTCATTGAGCATCTTTACAATTATTTTTAATTACTGGTCAGGGAGCATGTAGATCTGTGTTCTTTAGAGTCAGTATTTGGAGTTTTATTTTGGTCCCTTGATTGGGTCATGCTTCTCTGTTTCTTTGTACGCCTAGTAAGTTTTTTTGTTGGGATTTGGGTCTTTGAAAAAACAACCACCTCTCACAGTCTCTGCGTACTGGCTTTAGGCAGTGGAAGACCTGAAATCAGCCTAGCTAGAGATTCTAGGACCTCTCAAACCTTTTCTAATCTCTTGATCCCTCTGGTGTCTGACTGTAGAACTGCAGTTCTTAAATGCTGCTTGCCTCTGTTTTCAGCAGCTTCTGAACTCTGATGCTGATCCTTCAGTGCTCTGAGTCAGTGACACAAAAACCAGTTTTTCTGGCACCTTCCAGACAAGCCAAAATGTTGTATGCGTAATCCAGTCTTTGTTTCTGTCCCAAAGGAGGAGACCAGCCTTTAGGGTTTCCTCCCCTTTGCTCTTCAGTATGCCATGTAGGGGGTGGGGCCTTGAAAACACTGAATGTTCTTAACTTTTTTACTGGATATATATATATATCTCTATATATATATATATCTCCACATATATATATATATCTCCACATATATATATATCTCCACATATATATATATATCTCCACATATATATATATATCTCTTCATATATATATATATCTCTCCATATATATATCTCCATATATATATCTCTCTCCATATATATATCTCCATATATATATAGATATCTCCATATATAGATATCTCCATATATAGATCTCCATATATATATCTCCATATATATATATCTCCATATATATATCTCCACATATATATATCTCTCCGTATATATATATATCTCCATATATATATCCAGTAAATATATATATGTCTCCAGTAAATATATATCTCCATATATATATATCTCCAGTAAATGTATATATACACATCTCCATATATATATATCCAGTAAATATATATATCTCTCCAGTAAGTATATATCTCCATATATATATCTCCAGTAAATATATATCTCCATATATATATCTCTCCAGTAAATGTATATATATACATCTCCATATATATATATCCAGTAAATATATATATCTCTCTCCAGTAAATACGTATATATCTCCAGTAAATATATATCTCCATATATATATCTCCAGTAAATGTATGTATATACATCTCCATATATATATATCCAGTAAATATATATATATCTCCAGTAAATATATATATATCTCCAGTAAGTATATATCTCCATATATATATATCTCCAGTAAATATATATCTCCATATATATATATCTCCAGTAAATATATATATATACATCTCCATATATATATATATTTCCAGTAAATATATATATATATAGTTGTTGTTTTTAGACAGGGTCTTGCTCTGTAGCCCAGGCTGGAGTGCAGAAGTGTGTGATCATGGTTCACTGTAGCTTTGGCCTCCCTGGCTCAAGCAATCCCACGTCAGCCTCCCAAGTAGCTAGGACTGCAGGTATGCACCACTATGCCTGGCTAATTTTGCATTTTTAGTAAGGATGGTGTTTCGCTATGTTGCCGAGGCTGGTCTTGAACTCTCGGGCTTAGGCGATTGTCCACCTTGGCCTCCCAAAGTGCTGGAATTATAGGCATGAACCACGGCGCCCAGCCTGGAATTACCTCCTTAGTTTACAGTGGACTTCATATTATAGCTTCTCAGCTGATCTTTAGAGTTCTCACAGAAGTATTCTGGTCTATCTCTTGTTAATTTGAGGTGTCTGTGAGGGGGAAAGAGACCTGTGACTTCCTAGTCTGCCATCTTGCTAACGTCACTCTCCCTTGTACCTTTTTTTAAGAGCAAGGAGAACATTCTTCACCCAATAGAGTTCTTGTAATACCCTCATTGGCCAGATCAGCCTCATGGATCCACTTCCAGCCAGTTACTACGAGGGCGTAGAATTACCGTGGTTTGACTTACGTTAATCAAAATTCATGAACTGGGGTCAGTGAGGAACCTGACCTCTCCCAAATCCCATCGTCACTTGGTACCTGAACAAAATGACTTCCATTTGTAAGAAAAAGCAAGGTAATGGTTTTTGGGAGACAACCGTCATACGTATCTGAAGTGTTAACTTGTTGCTTGTCTCTTTTAGAGCCGAGGAGATTCCTCTGAAAATCTTGGCCCACAACGGCTTGGTTGGAAGACTGATTGGAAAAGAAGGCAGAAATTTGAAGAAAATTGAACATGAAACAGGGACCAAGATAACAATCTCATCGTAAGCCACTTATTCAGATTACTCATGCCCAATAATGGAACACCTGAGCATTTCAATATGTCCAGTTCATTCATCTACTTTTCCCTAAAATGGGAATATAATCATAAGTGATGCAATTATCTCCATCATCTTTCTAAAAAATATGTAAATACTTACCAGGTAGACATTTTTCACTATGGATATGATCTAAATCACTAGTAAGATTTGAAATAAGATGGCAGGGATTCTCCACCACAGTGTGTTGGGAGGGAATTGAGTCTTCTCCTTCTCCGCCAAAACTTGTTTGTGATTTTTTTTTTTTTTGGGCATTTTATTTTTCCTGTTGAAAACAAAATTTCTCTTTTCTTCTCATGGGTCAGTTTGCAGGATTTGAGCATATACAACCCGGAAAGAACCATCACTGTGAAGGGCACAGTTGAGGCCTGTGCCAGTGCTGAGATAGAGATTATGAAGAAACTGCGTGAGGCCTTTGAAAATGATATGCTGGCTGTTAATGTAAGTCCCTAACGCTTGCTTCTCCGCTGGTTTTCACAAGGCTCTCTAAGAATACTTGTCATTCAGCTAATGAGGAAGTGCCTTAGGATAGGCATGCAGAGTTTTTCCTGACTTCCTAGGATAAAGGCATTAAAATAATCAGGAAACCAACTAGTAAATTATGATAAGTGCACTGGACAACATCACGTGAAGACATTAAAGTTATAACTTTGAAGACTGAAATAAGGAAAAGCTTATGATATAATGTTTATTAAGAAAAGCAAGAATAACTGGGTGTGGTGGCATGCATCTATAGTCCCAGCTACTCAAGAGGCTGAGGCAGGAGGAGCACTTGAGCCCAGGGGGTTGAGACTGCAGTGAGCTGGCATTACACCACTGCACTCTAGCCTGGGCAACAGAGTGAGACCCCATCTCTAAATAAGAAAAGCAAGATATAAAAGTATATAAGTGAATTTACAATTATGTAAAACAACATGGATCAGAATGACTGGAAGGCTACATACAAAAATGAAAATAGCTGGCACATTAGAAAAGTGGGATTTTTTCCATGTATGTAGCCTTCTGAACCTTATGTAATATTGTCCTGTTACTTTTTAAATTTTAAAAATGCATGCTTTAAAGTTAACTTCTGATTTTCCTCCCTTGCTTGCTGATCTGCACTTTTAGATTGCCTGATAAATGTTGTCAACCAGTCGAGCCTTTACTGTATATTTGTAGCAGACTCATTAGGTTTGTCCTTCCTGTGATTGCTACCTAATTTTTACTCTTAATGGGGAGACACTGATCCGGCATTCAAAAAAAAAAAAACCTTTAAAATAATTGGCCGTCAGCAACAGTCCAGCTCAGCTCAGAGGAGTAAATTTTTTCACTTTTTTATTAGATTTTTCGGATCTATGCAAAAGTGAATAGGATGCTCCAATAAGCCGTCATGTACCCATAATCCACCTTTTGCAGTTATCAACTCACCACCTGTTTTGTTTCCTCTAAACCCTCATCCACATCCACTTTCCATACCTGTTGGATGACCTTGAAGCAAATCTCAGACCTGATAATATTTCTTAGAGAAATAAATGTCGACGAAGCACTCTGTAGATTAAACCCAGGTCCCTCACTGCAGCACTTTCCATTGTACCCTCTACTCCAGCCAGTAATCTGTCCCCACCTCACCCCGACCCCCACCTTAGCAGCCCACGTCACATGACAATTATGGGGCGTGATGAGAAGAGCTAGAGCAGGAGACTGCAGTGGGGTCTTTTCCCCATGTTTGGATATATTTGTGGAAGTATCATCTGACAATCTCATTTTCTTCCTGTGGGTTCTTGACATCTTATGGTAAACATCTCTTTCTGTGAACACCTGGAAAAGCTACAGAAGGGCCTGAGTGATTCATACATCTTCACCTGAGCTTACCACTTAGGTCCATTCATGTCTGTGCCAAAGTCACGCACTGGTAGGTGAATAACAAAATTACTACATCTTATAGACAAAATGAGGTAAAGATGAAGGACACGAGCACTGCTATTCCAAACGTTCTAAAACAAAAAAAAAGGCAAGTTACAGTGTGAATGTAGACAAAGATTAGAAAATGTTACGAAATTGCTTCGTGTTCAGGGAGACAAAGTTGGAAGCAGGTTGGACACAGCCTGGAATGGGTGACCACGTTCCTCTGCCTCTGAAGAGCTGTGTGGCTAAACCCACCCCCAGTCTGTGTGACCATCCCCATGTAGAAATGTAAGATAAGCAAGCAAGCAAGACGATCACAAAGCCGACAGCTAAATAGTAAAGAGACAAAGTTGTAAACCATCCCAAACCTGGATAATGGAGTTTACGTATGTGGGAATTTACATCATGTGAAGAATCTGATCTTTCCATGGATGGAGTTGGAAAACACTGTTAATCCAATTTGTTTTAAACAGTCATTCAACAAATATTTATCGAGTACTTACTATATACCAGGCACTGACAACACGACACTAAGACAGTCTGTGTTTGCAAGGAAATTCTGGTCTGAAAGGGGAAGAGGTAACTAAACAGGCTATTCACATACCATGTAATGAGTGCTGTCTTAGGGAAACAGGAATGCTGGAGAGCACAGACAGGGCATTCGAGCTGATCTTTGGGTTGAAAGAAAGCTTCCTGTATGAGGGGTCATCTATGCTCAGGTGAAACCCACAGGTCAGCAGGACTTAGCCAGGTGAGAAGGGAGAAAAGCACTTCCTTGCCTAGGAAATAAATAGCATGTGAAGGGGCTCAGAGGTATTTAGGAAACAGGACTGGCCAGGTTGGAGATGAAGGGTTAGCAGGAGTGAGGCTGGCAAGGTGGCTGCCATCCCCAGGAAGAGCCTCATTTTCCATGATAAGATATGTAGACGTGCCCAAGTGTGGCAGAGAAGGCTTGAAGGAACACCATGGTCAGGTTAAGATGTGGCACCCACCTCTGATACAGGGTAGGAAGAGCCTGGGCAGAGCTGATTAGGAGACGCTGGTGCCATTAAGACAAGAGAGGGAGGTTGACCCAGGCGTGTGGGCCTCTCTGGTCTCCTCCCTTCATCTTTTTTCTCCATTTCTATTCCCAGCAACAAGCCAATCTGATCCCAGGGTTGAACCTCAGCGCACTTGGCATCTTTTCAACAGGACTGTCCGTGCTATCTCCACCAGCAGGGCCCCGCGGAGCTCCCCCCGCTGCCCCCTACCACCCCTTCGCTGTAAGTAGCTCAGCTTGTGGAGGTTTGCTTATGCGCTGGGCACCTCCAGGCAGCAGCATGCCTCTGCTGTGTGGAATCAGGACGGAAGCTTTCATTTAAAGGCCATGCTCAAGTAGAGATTAATCCAATGTAGGTTGAACTCAACATTTCTTAGGACTTCTTCCTAATGGGCAACTTAATATTAAACCAATCCTCTAAACACGTTCTTAAATATAGTATGTCATAACTAGCAAAGAAAGAAACTCACAGCAAATTCATCAACTAGAAGCTAATTTATTATAGAAAAGAACTTGTTAGCTCAAATAAGAACATTTCATGAGTGATGGTAATTTATTAAAATATATAGGATACCTAGATGATTCTTGAAGAGAGATGTATATCTCTCTCACATACATACATGTGCAGTTTCTACCTATGTTTACAAGTCAAATGTATTATGTCTTATTAATAGGCAATTTTTTAAAAGAAAATATTACATACGTTGTTGATATCTAAACACTTAGCACAATGCCTGGTATTTAGTAAGTTCTCAGTAAGTATTTGTTCACAACAGAAGAAGCAATGTGAATTTTGTGAGTGTTTTACTTACTGCTTTCATTCACAAGCATTATTCAAGATTTAATACATTACCAAATTGGGGCTCAGGATACTTGACAGCTTTTTTTCATTCCTAATTTTTCTCTATGCAGACTGCTTATTTTTAAAAGCAAACTTTCTTTCCCCCTATGTTTATGCTGTTTAAATGGGAAGAATTGGGTGGGTGAACATTGCCTCAGCCATTCTGTTCTTTTGAGAAGTGCTTTCTGGGGTAGGCTTCACATTGTGTGAATTCCCAGTAGCTTTTTGTGTTATCTGTAGAGAGACAGGATGAATACCCTGTGCCATCCTGCCAACAAAATGCAGACACAAACTGGCACCCACATGCTGAGTCACATATATGCACACATTCTGCATTCTTGCTTATATATGGCTCTTCTGAGTCTTTTCTTTTCTTTTTTTTTTTTTTTGAGATGGAGTCTTGCTCTGTTGCCAGGCTGGAGTGCAGTGGCACGATCTTGGCTCACTGCATCCTCCACCTGCTGGGTTCGAGCTATTCTCGTGCCTCAGCCTCCCAAGTAGCTGGGATTACAGGCATGCACCGCCACACCCAGCTAATTTTAGTAGAGAAGGGGTTTCACCATGTTGGCCAGGATGGTCTCCGTCTCCTGACCCCGTGATCTGCCTGCCTCAGCCTCCCAAAGTGCTGGGATTACAGGCATGAGCCACCACGCCCGGCCCCCCGAGTCATTTCTGAATCTCTTCATACCACCTCTTTAGTTATATCCATTTCCTCTTAAACTGAAGGAGGGGACTGACACTGAGCCTTGTGTGTTGAGTAGCCTGAAGATGCAGTACAAGGGATTGTGGCAGCTGTCAAGTCACATGGCTGTGCCAAGCAGTAAGAATAGCTTGAGAGTTTCACATCTCCATATTTTTGCTGTCAGATCTGAGAATGGCCCAATGAGGTACAACTAAGTGGCATTGAGGCACATAATCATTTCTTGGGAGAGAGGCTGTACATACAGCCCCACAGAAGATAACCTCAAACGTTAGGCTACCCTCTCAGTATGGGTAATATAAGTGGGGAGAGAAAAAGGGCATAATAAATTAGACCAATTCTAAAATTAGTAATTAGGCCGGGCATGATGGCTCACGCCTGTAATCCCAACACTTTGGGAGGCTGAAGCAGGCGAATCTCCTGAGGTCAGGAGTTCAAGACCGACCTAGCCAGCATGGTGAAACCCCGTCTCTACTAAAACTACAAAAATTAGCCAGGTGTGGTGGTGCATGCCTGTAATCCCAGCTACTTGGGAGGCTGAGGCAAGGAGAATCACTTGAACCCTGGAGGCGGAGGTTACGGTGAGCTGAGATCACGGCATTGCACTCCAGCCTGGGCGACAGAGTGAGACTTCGTCTCAAAATAAATAAATATAAAATTAAATTGGTAATCTCAAATATAGGAGTCAGCATGCTACAATCTGAGGGCCAAATCTAGCTCACCATTTATTTTCATCAGTAAAGTTTTTTAGGGGACACAGCCACGGCTGTTTATATACATATTATCTATTCCTGCTTTCCCCCTGTAGTGGCAGAGCTGAGTAGATACATACAGATCACATGAGCCACAAAGCCTAAAATATTTATGATTTGCTCCTTTGCAGAAAAAGTTTGCTGATCCCTGAACTAAATTTAACAAGGAGAGAATTTTTCTTTTGGTAGCAGAATATTTTCTAAACTTGAAAATAGGTTTTGCTAGTTGGAAAGCTTCCTTTATATCTCAGAGTTTTACTAAAATAGTAGAATAACCATTTTGCTAAAATATGTGGTTCCTGTTATTTGTAAAATAGGTTTTAAATAAAAAATTGTTAAACTAAAAACAAAACAAAAACAACCAGGTAATTCTGATCTTGATTCCATGGGTCAATATTAGAGTAGATTCTAATCCAGTGTCCTGACTGTCTGAGACATGATGGCTTCTGCAGACATCTCCTTCATGCAGCTGCAGAAGTGCAGGTCCAATGGCGTGGAGGCGGCCCTCACTGCCCACCTGTGCAGGGCCTAGGCTGCTCCTGGAATGATACCTGGAGAGTCCACACCGCAGACCTGTGGGCTTCCCTGGTGGGCCCAGGACTCCTGAGAACAGCAGCATAGGGTGGTGGAGACACTTTAAATACTTAAAGTATTGTTTTCCTGTCACATAGGCATTCACATTTCAAGGAACTAAGGTATTTTTTGGTTGCTTTTATATATCACAAAGCTCTGATGCTTTTGCTTTTAGCATCCAAAGGTCAGGGAGTCTGTGTCCCTCCTTGTAACTGGCTCATCCACACCTAGGTTGGTCTCCGAACTCTGGAATTTTTAATGCATATGTGTGTGTAGGAAAACTTTACCACTTTTTTTTTTTTTTTACTGTTTTTCTGGTTATAATAGTAATATGTGCATAGTGTTTAAGAAGCAGGGAGTATGTACTTTTGAATTTCCCAAAAAACACATTTCTCTGATCCTAAAAAAAAAGCAGCAAATAATACAGCAATAATACAGAAATAATACAGCAAATAATACAGAAATGCAGAAAGTGCAAGTTTTTTCTTAACCTAGATATAACCAGTGTTTCTGTGTAGGTATGTGCATGTGTATATTTATATATGATTTATATTTTTCTCCCAAATTTTCACTCTGGAATGGAAATCCTTGTGTGTATACATCTTGATTCATTTATCCAATTATTTCCTCAGAATAATTTCCTGGAAGTAGAATCAAAGAATCTGTACATTTTCTATGCTGATACATAGTATATAATTTTGATACAAAAAAAGGTATATTACTTTTCATTCCCATCAAGTGTGTGTAACAGAACAGGATTTTTTCTTCCATACCACCACTACCAATTATTCTTTGCCATCTGATATTTTAAAATATGCGCTTTTTTAAATTATATGACTAAACAATTTCATATTGGTCATTTTTGTTTTCTCTAATAAGTTGCTTTCTGTATTTTTGGCCCCTCAGTCTATAGCTTAGGTTCTAGAGCAGAATGTGTGCATTTGAATTTCTACACTGTCACTTGCTATTTTTAACTTTGAGCAAGTGACTTAAGCTCTTCAGGTCTGGGAGTAATAATAGTACCTACATTAGGGGATTGTTATGAGGTAATTAAGTTAAAACCTACATACAGTAGCTGCTATGTAAATCATAGCTGCTATTATCATCATCTTTTTATTTCATCTTTTTCTTAATGATTTGTCATAGCTAATTACATATTAAGGCTGCTAACCACTTGTCATATTGTAAATATTTTCAACAAATATTCTCTTTGCTTTATTTGTGGTGTCTTATGTCATAAAGAATTATATGTATTTAATTATATATATGTTCATTTATAGTGAACAGTAGTTCATAGTTCAACTTAAAAATGCCAACTTTGTCATACACGGAATTCCCACTTAACTATGTATGTAGTGAACACTATATATATATATATATTTCTCTCGAACAAATGAACTTTTGTTTGAAGTTAAATGTAAACATTTCCCTTCAGCCTTTCTTCTTTTATCCAAATTTCACCCAGTACCCCCGCCCTAGAAGTGTAGTAGTTATGTTTACACATTAAAAAAAGTTTTCTCGGCATATATACAATCATATTATTCAAAAATACAAATGAAATTATGCTGTACACAGTGAATTACAAATTTTGTTTTTACATATTATGGGCATCTTTCCATAACTAGACCTAGTTTGATTTAATGGCTGCATAATATTCCATTAAATGAGTTTATCATAATTTTTGAACCAGCACACTAGTTTTACGCATTTGGGTTGATTCCAAGTTTTTCGTATTATAGACAGTGTCAAAATGAATATCTTTACAGGCATATCTTGAAGATATTGTGGATTATATTCCAGACCTCCATAGTAAAGTGAATAACATGATAAAACAAGTTACACTTTTTTTCTGTTTCCCAGTGCATATAAAAGCTGTGTTTACACTATACTGTAGTCTAAGTGTGCAATAACATTATGTCTGAGAAAACAATATCCATGCCTTAATTTAAAAATATTGTATTGCTAAAAAATGCAGACACAAACACAAAGTGAGCACGCGCAGTTGGACAAATGATACCCATAGATTTGTGTGACATAGTGTTGCCAGAAGCCTTCCAGTTTGTAAAAAACATGATTATCTGCAAAATGCAATAAAGCTGAACACAATAAAATGAGGTGTGCCTCTACATAAATCTTTGCACAAGTGTGTGAGTATATCTGAAAGTAAATTCTCTAAGACTGGAATTATTATGTCAAAGGGTATATGCATTTTAAATATTCACAGGTTTCTCTCCACCAGAATTCATGCAGAAAACTTAAAAATTAAGGTAGTTAAATAATTGATATTTTCCTTTTGAGTTTCTGACCTTTGACGTCATGCTAAGGAAAAAAGCCTTCTTCCATCCAAGACTGTAAAAATATCCTCCCATATTTTCTTTTTCTTTGTTTAAGAGACCATGCTATGTTGCCTAGGCTGGAGTGCAGTAGCTGTTCACAGGCACAATTATAGCACACTGCAGCCTCGAATTCCTGGGCTCAAGCAATCCTCCCACCTCAGCCTCCTCAATAGCTGGGACTACAAGCATGTGCTACCGCACCTGGCCTGTGTTTTCTTACACTAATTTTTAGTTGTTGGTTTTGGGGGATTGTGTATGTCTGCAATTCATAGAGAATTTATCTTGACTTATACTGAGATACAGATCTAACTTTATTTTTTTTTTTTTTTTGAAATGGATATTCAGTTTTCCCAAAATCATTTATTGAGTAATCCACCATTTTATCATTCAACTTAAAATGCCAACTTTGAATCTCATAGAATGCCCACATAGAATCTCATTCACTTAATCAAATTTCTGGACTCTATTCCATTCCATTTGTCTCTGTCTACACAGCAGATTCTATGTGTTTTATACTATTTGACAATTTTAACAGCAAGGTTATTTTTTTCCTCAAAGAATGAACTGGAAAGGTGGCCAACTTTTACTATGCTTGGGAAAATCAAAGAAAAGATTGGAATTTTCTCTTCCTTGAAGAATTGGTAAAAATTCAATCAAAAAACATGTGGGCCTACCAACTTTTGTTTGGAGAAAGACTGATTATTACCTTTTCAATTTCTTATAAGTTTTTAACTTGATTTTGTTGATTTATATTTTCCTATGAAAATACACATTTTTCCACTTAATTTTTCTTTTTATGTGTATTGATATAAAGTGGTACAAAACAGACTATTGCCTTTTAAATATCCAGACTTGTGGTTATTTCTCTCTCTCAATTTCTTTTTTAAAAAATATTTATTTATTTATTTATCGAGATGGAGTCTTGCTCTGTCGCCCAGGCTGGAGTGCAGTGGCACGATCTCAGCTCACTGTAACCTCCGCCTCTGGGTTCAAGTAATTCTCTTGCCTCAGCCTCCCAGCTGGGATTACAGGTGCCCACCACCACGCTCGGCTAATTTTTGTATTTTTAGTAGAGACGAGGTTTCACCATGTTGCCCAGGCTGGCCTCGAACTCCTGACCTCAGGTGATCCACCTGCCTTGGCCTCCCAAAGTGCTGGGATTACAGGCGTGAGCCACTACGCCCGGCCTAAGCTTGTGTTCTTAATACACAACCGCATAATCCAGTTACTTAGAATTAACTAAACTTTTACTGGTTTCATTGCCCACTACAAACAGCTTCTTGTGTTCCACACCCTATCAATTTTTGAGTTATTTATTTGAATTTTTTGTTATTGTTTGTCTGGAGTGTTTTCTCAAACAAGTTTTAACAAATAGCACGAGTATAATTTCTAAGCCTTTCTGTATCTGAAAGTGCCCTTCTTTTTCCTTCACATGTGAATGAATTCTGGGTGTCTAGAAATTCTAGGGTCGTAGTTCCTCCATCTATCTATCTATCTATCTATCTATCTATCTATCTATCTATCTATCTATCTATTTAGAAACGGCGTCTCGCTCTGTCACCCAGGCTAAAGTGCAGTGGTGCAATTTTGGCTCACTGCAACCTCCACCTCCCAGGTGCAAGCGATTCTCATGCCTCAGCCTCCCAAGTAGCTGGGACTACAGGCATGTGCCACCACACCTGGCTAATTTTTCTATTTTTGGTAGAGACAGGATTTTGCCATGTTGGCCAGGCTGATCTCGAACTCCTGACCTCAAGTAATCCGCCTGCCTTGGCCTCCCAAAGTGCTGGGATTACAGGTGTGACCCACCATGCCCAGCCCATAGCTCCTTTAGAACTCTAAAAATGTTACTTCTAGCATTGTAGGTATCTTTTTTCTTCTTCTTCTTCTTCTCCTTCTCCTCCTCCTCTTTTATTTATTTATTTATTTATTTATGTATTTTTTAGAAACAGGGTCCTGCTCTGTCACCTAGTAGGCTGGAGTGCAGTGGTGTGATTCCAGCTTACTGCAATCTCAAACTCCTGGGCTCAAGTGATGCTCCTGCCTCGGCTTCTTGAGTAGCCAGGACTACAGGTGCACACCACCACGCCTGTCTTTCCGCCCCCCGTCCGGTGTCTATAAGTTTTTTTGCCTTTTATAATAATTTGCCTTTACCCTTGGAATTCAGGAATCTGAATCTGAGTGCTTTGATCTAAAGATCCGTGTTTTTCTTTGGCTCAGGAGAATGTTTTCCTTCCATAATTAATTTTAGTGTTGCTTCTCTCCCATCCACTTTATTTTCTCCTTCTGGAGTTCCCACTCCAGAAGAGGAGAGTTATAGCAAACCTCACTCTATTCTTTGTGTCTGTCCACTTCCCACTCTTTGTCTTGGTTTTGTGTGGTTTAACAGTCTCGTGCATCGATGGGCTTTTCAGCAGTGTCTTCCCTACTGTTTGCACGTCCTCTACTGAGTTTTTACTTAACCATGTTTTTCATATCCAGGGTCACTCTGGTTCTCTGATGGTTCATTTCTCATAGCAGTCTATATACAAATTATTGAAGCACTGTCCTCTTGAATCTCACTAGGAGATCAAATCACAATTTTGTAAAAAGCTCTCCCTTCTCCCTCCATTAACTCACTGGGGTCATTTGCTTGTCTTGTGCAGCTGGGCTCCTCTCCTTTGTGCTGCTGATTCTTTATATATGTCTAATGGATTTTAATTGTCCATTTATGTATTTAAATGCACTCAATAGAGAGCATAATTACAATCCTTAGGGGAGCTTTTTCTTAGCATGCTCCCCAGACCCCACCTGAACCAGTGAGTTCAGAATGTCCCAGGTGAGTGCAGCAGTGAATGCAGTGGTTTAGATCTTGGGCTGCAGAGGCAGACACAGAGATCTGTGTTAGCATCTCAGCTCTACCTCTAGCTGGCTCACCAGTTCCTAGCTCCCTCCAGCTTCTAAGGTTGTCCCATGAGAACACACAGAGCAGGACAGGCAGCTGCATGTAAGGAGACACTTTGACAAGCTGGCATAGAGCAGTGCACCTTCTGCATCTTAGAAAGCTATGTCCACAACACTGAACCCTCTGGCCAAGTCGTCACCCCTTCCCTAAGGCCCATGTCCCTGGTGCCCAGAGGGAGCACCTGCCAGCTTTGCAGTCTGGTATCACTCTATCATCACACTAAAACTATTTAAATATTTGAACGTAATTCATATATATGCCTTAAAATACTAGCAAACCAAATTCAGCAGTACATTAGGAAGACCATTCATCATGACCAAGTGGGATTTATCCCTGGGATGCAAGGGTGGTTCGACATATGCAAATCAATCAATGTAATACATCATATCAACAGCAAAATTAGTAGAAGAAAAGAAGTAATAAAGATCGGGGTGGAAATAAATGAAATTGGAATGAAAAATACAGTACAAAAGATCAATTAAACATAATTCCTATGCCTGGTCTTTGCCCTCTGCACTCCCCTTTCCCACCCTCCACTCTTCCCACCCCCGATTTCTTCATGCTTCAGAATATCACCTAAATTGTGTATCATATGGTCACACATCGCAGCTTGAACCCTACAGTTCTCCCAGGAAAAGGAGGCCTTGCTGTTTATAACTCCATTTTTTAATTTTCACAAGTGTGTTTGATATATACTCCTCTACCTACCACCCAGAAGAGTCAAACTCAGAAAAGGCAGACACCAGTGTTCCTGAAGTTGAGAGTTTGAAACAATCCTGTGGATAACAATTACCCACCTCCCTCTGCCTCTCAGTTAGTGGGTGGGGGGTGAGGGGGTGAGGACACACCTGGCAGGAGTGCCTTCACCACACCTCCTTTCCCCCTTCCCACTGCCAAAATGATTTTGAAACACTCAAAAATAAAGTAGCTTCTCCCTCATAAAATAGGTGGGACTCTCCAACTGGGACAGTGAGTCTAATGGCCACATTGGGGTCAGGGTTCCCTACCAACCTCCCTATCCCTCGGGGCCTTGAACCAGATGTCGGATGACTACAACCTGCTTTCCCATTAAAATAGTTATTTGAGTCATTGCCAAGTTACTTTTTCTGACCATTATAAATAAGCAAGATTTGAAAGCCCCCTTCCATTTGAGGCTGTAGACATCACCTAATAGAAAGTATGGGAATGGGGCCGGATGTGGTGGCTCACTCCTGTAATCCCAGCACTTTGGGAGGCCGAGGCTGATGGATCATTTGAAGTCAGGAGTTCAAGACTAGCCTGACCAACATGGTGAAACCCTGTCTGTACTAAAAATGCAAAAAAATTAGCCTGCTGCAGTGGCTCACGCCTGTAATCCCAGCACTGTGGGAGGATCACCTGAGGTCAGGAGTTTGAGATCAGCCTGACCAACATGGTGAAACCCCGTCTCTACTAAAAATATAAAAATTAGCTAGGCGTGGTGATGGGTACCTGTAATCCCAGCTTCTCAGGAGGCTGAGGCAGGAGAATCGCTTGAACCCGGAGGCAGAGTTTGCAGTGGGCCAAGATCATGCCACTGCACTCCAGCCTGGGCGACAGAGCTAGTCCATCTTAAAAGTATGGGAAGGGGAAATAGAAAGTATGCTCTGATAAGACACTTTTTTTTTTTTTTTTTTTTGAGATGGAGTCTCACTCTGTCACCCAGGCTGGAGTACAGTGGCATGATCTCGGCTCACTGCAACCTCCGCCTCCCGGGTTCAAGCAGTTCCCCTGCCTCAGCCTCCCAAGTAACTGGAACTATAGATGTGCACCACCATGCCTGGCTAATTTTTGTATTTTGGGTAGAAGTGGGGTTTTACCATGTTGGCCAGGCTGGTCTTGAACTCCTGACCTCAAGTGATCTGCCTACCTCGGCCTCCCAAAGTGCTGGGATTACAGGCGTGAGCCACCATGTCTGGCCAGACATTTCATTATACATAAGCACTCATTTATCACTAATTAATTTAGCTCATCCAATGCCCAGTGATAGATCTTTCATTCCTGTGACCTCATTGAATACCACATAGCACCCGTCAAGGGCATCTGTCGTGCTTAGGGTCAAATCTGCAGCCCACTGGTGCTGCCTCCCCCGCCACATCCTGCTAACCCTCATTCGCATTCACTATACTGCGCTCCTTTCTGTTTTCCAAATAGGCCAACCCCTTTTCTAGCTCTGGACCTCCTAGAACCCTGCTTAGAATGCTCCCTCCCAGTGCCTTGTCTGGGGCTCCATCTCCTCCCTGGGTCTTGACTGCAGTAGTCTTTTTCCAGACCACTGGCCTCCACACCTGCTCCTTGCCTGTTCCTGTTCATTTCTTTCACAGTACTTGAAGTTCTCTTTTGTGCCTGCCTCCCCAGTAGAACACAAGCTCCATGCTGACAGTGACCATTACTGTCTTAATAACTGTGTCCCCAGCACCCGGGACCCGGGTCAATGTCTCCCACAGAGTAGGTGCTCACGTGCCTTTTTTTTTTTTTTTTTTTTTTTTTTGAGACAGTCTTGTTCTGTCACCCAGGCTGGAGTGCAGTGGCATGATTTCGGCTCACTGAAACCTCTTGTCTCCCGGGTTCAAGCGATTCTCCCACCTCAGCCTCCTGAATAGCTGGAATTACAGGTGCCCACCACCACGCCCAGCTAATTTTTGTATTTTTGCTAGCGATGGGGTTTCGCCATGTTGGACAGGCTGGTCTTGAACTGCTGACCTCAAATAATCCGCCTGCCTCAGCCTCCCAAAGTGCTAGGATTACAGGCATGAGCCACCGTGCCCAGCCTCAAATGCCTTTTGAATGAATGAATGAACAAACCCTCACAACACTACTATAAGAACTAGATATTATTTGAGTCTGTCTGTGGATAAGGCTCAGAAAGGTTAAATAATTTTTTCCAACTTGTAGTGATTCAGAGACTCAGATCTTCTGACTCCAAAAACTAACTTCTATTCACAGGGGCTAATGGCAGAGCCTCCGCTAGAAACAAGCTCCTGATTACAGAGTTCAAGATTCTTTCTCTGTGACAATTTTCCAGCTGTTACTCATGAATAAAAGAGAATTTGTCCTTTTTATCCTTTGATGGCTAATTTTAAAAATCTCTTTCTTACCCTGAGTTCCTAGGAAGTCTAAATTTGATAGTATTTATGTGAGAAGTATTTGAACCCAGAATAGGAGCCACACTGGCTTTTCTATTTCTGACCTCACATGAGTTTTGTAAGGAAATGGCAAATCATAGTTCAAAGGAATTCTTTCTGCCGTGAGACCTGAAGGAACGATTCTTTAGGCAGGAGGAGGACTGAAGTGCTCTTTTCCCAGACTAGAGTTTTGTGCAGAAGAGTTGCATGAATTCTCCCCCAGCTCTTCATGGCCCAGGACATTGACCTGCAGAGAAAGCTCTGGAGCTGATGTTCTTTCCAGGAGGTCCTTCGAAAGAAGCAGAGCCAAGAGAGAGAAACTGCTTCAGACCCACCTTCCTGCAAAACTTGAGCTTGCCAAGAGACTGCTGATCTCATAGCACCCTCTTGTGGGCATGAGGGGCTGCTGCAGCCCCTTTCCAAGTCAAAGCAAGGCTGGCACCACAGCCGTGTTAAGTGGAGCTCTGTCGCCAACAGGCGTGGCGGGTAACCTACAGCATCCCTGGAGCACCTCCTCAAGTTGTTCACATCTCTGCCTTCTCGCTCCAGGCTCAAAAAGGGCAACGGTTTCATTTTGTCCCTAATGGGTCATAAGGCAAAATCCTAACCTTCAGGAGATTCGGGGGATGGAGGGCATGCCCGTCACTGTGAGATTTGCTCAGGGATCCTCAAATGAAAGCTGGGTCACCAGACTCCAAGCCTCGGCCACGTCTGACCACCGTTGGAATCGTCTTCCTGGAGGACTGTCTTGCAGGGTGGGCCTACGGGAATTGTTCCGTGGTGCCCAGAGCTGTTTACTTCCTCTCCTGGAACAGTGATGTCAGTGTTGACCCAGCCTTGTGTAAAGCACAGCTAACGATTCTGCTGACTCAGGTCAGTGTTCTGCCTCTAAGAATATATCACCGGGCGCAGTGGTTCACACCTGTAACCTCAGCACTTTAAAGGGAGGCCGAGGCGGGTGGATCACTTGAGGTCAGGGGTTCAAGACCAGCCTTACCAACATGGTGAAACCCTGTCTGTACTAACAATACAAAATTAGCTGAGCTTGGTGGCACATGCCTGTAATCCCAGCTATTTGGGAGGCTGAGGCAGGAGAATCGCTTGAACCCGGGAGGTGGAGGATACAGTGAGCCAAGATCGCACCACTGTACTCCAGCCTAGTCAACAAGAGTGAAACACCATCTCAAAAAAAAAAAAAAGTATCAAATCAGACATAGTTCCCTCTCATAGGACTGTTGTGAGGATTAAAAGAGTTTATGAATAGACACAAAATATCTATGTTAATATCTAGTACACAGTACCTATTCAGTAAAAAGCAGCTACTTGGCAGGGTGCAGTGGCTCACCCTTATAATCCTGTCACTTTGGGAGGCTGAGGTGGGTAGATCACCTGAGGTCAGTAGTACGAGACCAGCCTGGCCAACATGGTGAAACCCCATCTCTACTAAAAATACAAAAAATTAACCAGGCGTGGTGGGGGGTGCCTGTAATCCCAGCTACTTGGGAGGCTGAGGCAGGAGACTCGCTTGAACCTGGGGGGGCGGAGGTTGCAGTGAGCCGAGATTGCGCCACTTCTCTCCAGCCTGGGCAAAAGAGTGAAATGCCATCTCAAAAATAAAGAAATAGAATAAAAGCAGCTACTTTCTAAATTTCTATTTTCTTAATAGCTCTACTTTTTTTCTGTCCATATCTGCCCTCCTGTTCCCTGCTCCTCTCTCTCCACATTCATTTTCTTTCTCTCCTCTCTCAGTCTCTCTCCCTCTCTTTTTTTTCCTATGAAGACAGGGCCTTGCTCTGTCACCCAGGCACAGCACCAGTGCAGTGGTGCAGTCATAGCTCACTGCAGCCTCAAATTCCCAGGCTCAAGTGATCCTCCCACCTCAGCCTCCTGAGTAACTGGGACCAGAGTGCACACTACCACACCCAGCTAATTTTTTATTTTTATTTTTTATAGAGATGGGGTCTCTCTATGTTACCCAGGCTAGCCTCAAATTCTTGGACCCAAGTGATCCTCCCATTTCAGATTCCCAAAGCTCAGTCTCCTTTGACATTTCTCCCTTCTCAGGATTCTTTCCATTCCTTCTAGAATTCTCTGATGGAGCTGACTGATCTATCTGCCCAGGAACACATTTGCTTGTTCTGAATAACTCTTGGGTTTTATCCAGCACACTCTGTCCTTTTTCATCTACGACTCATCATTGTCCAGAAAATGAAAGGCACTGGCCCCGCCTCTCCACCCGAGGGCAGGTTAAGAGTGTATGGATGCAAGTGCCAGTGGGTGTATGTGTGTATGTGTGTGTTCACACCCATGGTATGTTCCTAGGACGCCTCAAGCATGACTCAGCTTAGAAATGATGAACATTTAGCCCAGAGAGCTACTGCAACCAGGGGACATCTTGCCAAGCATTCCGTGGTGTGAGTGGGAAAAGTGGAGCAGAGATCTGAGACACAGGGACAGGCGTGTAGACAAGACAGTGGAGCCAGCTGATGCCACAGAGAGCCTGTGTCTCATGTGGGGAATCTTGCCTCCCTGAGGACAGTCACAGTCCCTGAGGGCACCCGCCCACTGACTCTTTCTCTCATGCTGCAGACCCACTCCGGATACTTCTCCAGCCTGTACCCCCATCACCAGTTTGGCCCGTTCCCGCATCATCACTCTGTAAGTGCCCCCTCAGTTCAGCCGCACCTGCCACTTTTCCTTCTCCTGGGGCTGGGCCCACTTGGCCCTTGGTGGCCAGTGAATGTTCACAGTGCAGGTCCTGTCTCCTGTGGCTCTGGGTTGTCCTGGGAGTGACACACCTCAAAGCCTGAGCACGCCCAACTCCCCAGCACCCGAGTGCCCTTGAGGTTCTACAGAGGCCTAGGCCGTTCCTGTTGCACAGTCCTGTGGATGCTCGCACACCTCACAGGCCGCAGGAGCTGCTGCAGATGGGCAAGCAGAAGACCAGATGAGCAGGTGCTGTTGGCACTGAAAAGCAGAGTTTCCAAAGATCTTTGAACAAAGTCTAGCAAATGAGGAGAACGTCATTTGCACAGACCCCACTTGCAAGGACCCCTGGCAGCCTTGCCCAAGAGCTTCTGCCTTTTGTCACAGGGTCCCAGGAGGGATGGTTCACCCCATCTTCCTGGGCAGGTCACCGTGCAGCTGGGTCAGGTCAGGTTTAGTTGTGAAAATGCTTCTCTGGATACCAGATGGGTTGGGCAGCTTTCCATTCCCTCTAACAGAATGCCTTGGGGCCGTCTTCAGGCCAGGTATGTTTAATAGCTGTTTTCATTTCTTGGGTGAAGACACAGGAGAGATACAGATCACATTTGTGTAAGACAGAAAACCTGTGAACAGACAGCTTTTGGAATCCAACAAATTGAGAAGCTCGAGAGGAGTATGCCCTTGATTATCACTAGCACTGCCTGTGCTCAGGTCCTTTCCTCAGGCTTCACACCTGCAGAGCCGCAGGCCGCAGAAGGATCCCGTGCACCATTTTGGCCATTTCCTTGGGTGGCGGGGCCTTCCCACCATGGGGTTCATGATAAGGCGCTTGGTACCTGTTGAGTGCCTGGAGGAGAAAGCCTGGTTGGAATGATGTCTTCTTCCTTGTCTCGCCCTCCCAGTATCCAGAGCAGGAGATTGTGAATCTCTTCATCCCAACCCAGGCTGTGGGCGCCATCATCGGGAAGAAGGGGGCACACATCAAACAGCTGGCGAGATTCGCCGGGGCCTCCATCAAGGTGAGGCTCCTCCCGACGGCCCTTGCGGCCCTTTTGCCACCTCCCCTCACCCCACAGCCCTTGTTCCCTCTCAGTCCCGGGCAGTGCCACACCGTGCAGAGAGAATCCCATAGTGATCTAGAACATTTGCCCCGTGACTGTTCCCATCCACTCTCATCTTTCCTTTTCTTATTCCTTTACTGTTCAGCGAACCACTGAATTAGAAAACAATAGTAGCAAACAACCCAATCCAGTCCTTTTTGTTTTATCATTGTTGTCCTCAAGAAGATAAAGAAAGGTTGAGGATTTTCCCAAGCTAAGGGAAGGGACTGCAGTAAAGTGACAACTTAGCAGGTATCAGTGTACGGTGCTTTAATGAGTCTCCACAGGCCCTGAACTACGAGAAAATAATGTGAATAAAAAACTCTTTGAAAAGCAATGATAAAATCATAAACAAAAGCTGAGGGTCTAACCCAATATGCAGCCCAGCCTGAGCATAGCAGCTCAGGAAGGACGGTCCTTGACTTATGGAAAGGCTGCGAATGCAGACGTGGCTGCAGCTCCAGGCCCACATCCTGCCTCCTTGAGCACAGTGTGGAGAATCATCAGAGAAGCTGAAAGGGGAGGATTATTTGCCCCTGGTCCTGCTCCAAGACCAGCTATCAGCTCTGACTCACGGGCAGAATGCTGAGCACGTCCCAAGCCTCATGAAACATTTTCGGAAACAGAGTTTTTGTTGTTACGCAAAATAATTTGCTACCATGGGACAACCCAGAATTCCAAATGAGAAGTCTCATGACTTGGAGAGAAAGAATGCTTACACTTTCTCCCCAGGAAGAGCTGGAATTTCTCCCACAGCAAGTGTGCTAGAGGAAAAACAAAAACAAAATATTCTGAATAGTACAGAACAAGGGTTGCACTGAGACCATCAGAGAATTTCATTTTGGTGAATTATTTTCCCTCTCAGACTTCATTTATCTCATCTGCAGAGTGGACAGACAGGATGAGAGCCCTGAGGTGTGGGGGCCCTTGTGCCCAGCAGGCCTGCTGCAGGTGAGACCCCGGCCTAGGCACTGATAGGCAGGTTCTGGCCCGACCCCTGAGGGTGGGCTGAGTAAAGTGTGGAAGACCCCCCAGCTGGCTGCAGCCCTTGGGCCTTGCCCAGCTTTCAGTCCTGCAGTCTGAGATGCCGGCAGGAGAAAGGACCATTTCAACTAAAAGGGACTTGAGGGACCATCTCATCAAATCCCTGTCTTGTTCAGCAGAGAAAAGTGAGGCTCAGAGAGTGCCGGGACATGGGCAAGGCACACATGTGGCAGGGCTGGCTCTGAGATGGAAATTCTGCTGACTTCTGGGATATCCAGCACCTCCTGGGGCTCACCACTGCAGCGCCTCTTCGTTTACTATTGCCCGTGAGGAGCTGGCACCTAGGGAGTTTTCATTGGCTTGTCCAAGGCCACAAAGCTGAAGAATGAGAGAGCCAAGATTTGCCCATGTTATCCGGTTTCTGGTCCAGTGTGTTTTTCCACCATAGCAACCTAACTGTGATGCCAGAATCATTCCCAGCAGGCCCTTTAGGAAAATAAGAGATCAGTCACATGGGCTGCATCCCACAGTCCCAGGTCCCAGCAAGGTCGAGTGGTGACGTGTCACTGTGCTCCTGGGCTCCGTGATGGGCAAAGACAGCAGTGCTGCATCCGGAGGACAGAATGGACTCTAGAGCTTAGGAGGGTCCAGACAATGTTTTTTATGTTGGGCCAACAATCTTCTCCAGCAACCTTCTACTTCCCCAGCTCCTGCCTCTCTCCATAGCATAAACCAGGGAGGCCAAATATTTGTGAAGGAAATTTCCAAATTTTTAAAATCAATCGGCCAGGTGTGGTGACTTATACCTGTAATCCCAGCACTTTGGGAGGCTGAGGCAGGTGGATCACCTGAGGTCAGGAGTTGGAGACCAGCCCGGGCAATAGGGTGAAATCCCGTCTCTACAAAAATACAAAAATTAGCCATGCATGATGGCGGGTGCCTGTAATCCCAGCTACTTGAGAGGCTGAGGCAGGAGAATCACTTGATCCTGGGAGGTGGAGGTTGTAGTGAGCTGAGATCACGCCATTGCACTGCAGCCTTGGTGACAGGGTGAGACTCTGTCTCAAAAAAAAAAGTAAAAAAATCAATCTGGGTTTTGCTAGATTCCCTTCGTCTCAACAGGTTCCTGAAAACATCTGTCTCTAAAGCAAGACGGATGATCTCACTAACTCCAGAGATTCTCCCACCCCTAGTTTCTACTTTGCCAGTCTTTGGGGGCCACAATGAGGGGCACATTTGATGCTGCTGGGCAGGGAGAGAGCCTCACACTCATCCATGGGAACAGAGTGCCCAGAGGAGGTGGGCTGAGCTAAGATCTGGGTGATGCACTCCAAGAGATGCTTTGGTTGCAGGTGAGAGCTGAGCTTCCGTCACCTGCTTTTCCTGTAGAACAGGCTTCCAAATGCTGCACAAAATGCATTCAGCCAGTGACACCTAATTCCAGATCCTGACTCCAGCCCTGCTTACCCTGTGATATTGGCAGTTATCTCTGGGTTCCATCTGCTTCAGTCATAAGATGGGGTCCTCATTCCTGCCCCTTTAGAGGGAGTGTGCGCATGGAATGACATTCCAAAACTACACAAGTGCACAAGTAGCCCTCCGGCTTCTGGTCTACGCTGGCGAATGCCAGGCAGTAGAGCCCTCAGAGGTTTCTTTCAGAATCTGAGCAAAGCAGCCACAAGTCACTACGAAGTGGACAGTGATGGCAGAACTGATTTGGTCAGTGTGAATCATGAATCAGCCATTCGCCTTTCTCGGTTTGGGTGGTGGTAGGAGCTGGGAACCACACAGCCATGATCTGCTCTCTCTTACTTACTCAGAGATAAGGACCAGGTTTAATGCCAGTTATGGATCTCAAAGTAGAGTCAAGGGATCCTGCCAGAAGTCTCAATGGCCAGGCTCTGTGTGGTCTGCCAGAGGGTGTCAGACCCCTGGACGCACTCAGATCTGTGTTTTTTGGCCAAGGCCCTGCCAAGAAATGGCTGCCCACAGCAAAGGAAGTCCCCCAGGAAGCTCAGCTGTTGGTCACTTGAGTCTCACATTTATCCTCATCCACCAAGGAGTCACGGCCAGAGAACTCTTTGCAGATGCCATGAAGGGGTCCCTCCTTCCAGAGCGGGACAGGGTCTGCGCATGTGTTGGCTGTGCACTTACAATAAAGCAGGGGCAGCCACCCTGGATCCTGAGGCCCATGGATGGAAGCTGGCTTATAGCACACGCTGAGAGGAAACAAAATTGAACCTTCTGGAGGTGGAGGTCTTCCTGGAGGATCCCGAGTGACACAGTGGTCCAGAGGTGATCCATGCACAAATGCAACACTGAGGGTAAATCCCATTTCACTAAACAGATCTTTCTTGAGACCTAGTCTCAGGAATGGTGCCTCCCTTGAATCCCTACTTCGGTTTTGCCTTAGAACATGATGTCCCTGTCATTGACCACGTTTCTTGTTTCGTATTTGCTCTTAGCTTAGAACTGCACCTGTGGCCAACCTGGGGCAGGTGTGTGGGACCTTATGAGATGTGTGTGTTCTGACCTCAGTCTTGGCTCATCCTTACGATCCTAAATGCCTGATGTGCACTCATTTTACTTTTTTTTTTTTTTTTTTTTTTTTTAAGACGGAGTCTCACTCTGTCGCCCAGGCTGGAGTGCAGTGGTTTGATCTCGGCTCATTGCAGCCTCCACCTCCTGGGTTCAAGTGATTCTCCTGCCTCAGCCTCCCAAGTAGCTGGGACTACAGGCACGCGCCACCACACCTGGCTAATTTTTGTGTTTTTAGTAGAGACGGGGTTTCACCATGTTGGCCAGGCTGGTCTCGAACTCCTGACCCCAGGTGATCTGTCCATCTCGGCCTCCCAAAGTGCTGGGATTACAGGTGTGAGCCACTGCACGCCTGGCCTCATTTTACTTTTAGTGACATTTAATTTTGCTACAGTGTGTTAATAAGTTTTAATTTTGTATTTATTTTTAGCTGAAGTTTTTTTTAATAAAGCAGGGCATGCAGAAACAAATATGTAACAAGGATCTCTCTAACAAAAATGCCTGCTCAGCCCAGGGTTTGAGTCGTGTTACAAGAGAACCTGAACTCACAGAAACTGAGAGAAGGAGGCTGGGCGCAGTGGCTCACACCTGTAATCTCAGCACTTTGGAAGGCCAAGGTGGGCGGATCACTTGAGGTCACTTGAGCTCTTCTTTGGAGGACTTTGAGACCAGCCTGGCCAACAGGGTGAAACCCCATCTCTACTAAAAATGCAAAAATTAGCTAGGTGTGGTGGCAGATACCTGTAGTCCTAGCTACTTGGGAGCTGTGGCAGGAGACTCACTTGAACCCAGGAGGTAGAGGTTGTAGTGAGCTGAGATCGCGCCACTGCCCTCCAGCCTGGGTGAGAAAGTGAGAGGAGATTTGGAGCTTGCTGGGCCCAGCCCCCATGTTTCACAGATGAGGGAATGGAGGCACAGCGAGGGGAGGAATTTGCAGAGCCAGGACTAGAACCGATGTACCTCCATTTCTCCTCTGCTGCTGTTTTACTCATGACCCATTTGCCGTGGAGGAAGCGGTCTTGACCACACATACTCTAACTCAATTGTCACTTGCAGCTGACTACCCCTGTGAGCTGAGAATTAGAACCAGAGATAGCTTTGCTGCAAGCTCAACTCCAATTTAACACCTTGGTGGACCTGCCCTTCCCTCCCTTTGGGCCCTAGGTGGGTTGGCAGAGCCTACACATCCCTCTTCCTAGAGCTTTTGACTCCCTGGTTATTTCCTAAAACCTGGCTCAGTGAGAGGAGGCCCGTCACAGCTGGTGCTCAGGACAGGGACAGGCAGTAACTACTGGCCTGTGTCTGACTGTCCCTGGGTGGCCAAAACCCCAAATTTGATACTGGGCATTACAGTCATGACTTCCTAAGACCAGAGTGGAGGCAGCATGGCATCAGACAGAGCCAGGGGTAACGGCAGAAGCAAGACCCGGAACCTCCTGCTGGTATGCTTGCCGTCCACTTAGACAAGAAAGAGGGGCTGGGGAATGCAGCTGAGCATCAGCGTTTTCCTCTCCTGTGAACCACAGATCGCCCCTGCGGAAGGCCCAGACGTCAGCGAAAGGATGGTCATCATCACCGGGCCACCGGAAGCCCAGTTCAAGGTTAGTGCCAAGGGACACCTCAGCCCTGCAGGCTCTGGGCACAGAGCAGCCACCTCAGAGGCACGTTCAAGGCTCTTCTTTGGAGGCCCAGCCTCCATTTCCCTCCCTGCTGCTGCCCACCGGGCTCAGGCTCACCCTGTCATCCCTGGCTGTTCCTTCTGCACGTTTGCCCTCTGCTGGGAAGCCCTCTTTCCCTTCCCTCCCATGGAAAAGTAGATCATCTGTTGGTGCCCAGTTCGAGTGGCCCCTCCTCTGGCACCTCTGATCCCTTAGTGCTGGTTTTGAGGATGGATGTCTCCGGCTCATTTAGTCATTTCTACCCTTCAAGCTATGGAGGACTAACACAGGTGTAAGGGGAAGTAGCATGGTTTGTTGGAAGGTTCTTTGGTGAGGTGTGTTTTGCTTTGTTTTGTTTTTGCCTTTTTTTCTTCCCTAGGAAAATTATAACTTGAGCTTTCTAAAAGTGAGAAACACATATTTATTTATTTATAAAAGTACAATCCTTATCATTAAAAATATTTGAAATTCAGCTGAGAAGAGGAAAGTCACACATGTGGAACCGCTCAAAAGCAATAGCCTCAGCCAGGGGCAGCAGGTGGTGGCATGCTCCTATAGTTCCACCTACTCGGTAGGCAGAGGCAGGAGGATCCCTTGAGCCCAGGAGTTTGAGAACAGGCTGGGCAATATAGCAAGACCTCATCTCTAACGAAAAGAAAAAGATAACAAAAAACAGTAACCCTTCAACTCAGTATTGGACAACATATGGAATATCCATTTAACGGAATATTATTCAGCCACAGAAAGGAATGAAGTACTGATGCAGGGTGCAACGTGGCTGACCATCACACGTTGGTCACGTTGGTTGACTTCTTTTAAAAGAAGTCAGACACCAAAAGCCCCATATAGGCCAGGTGTGGAGGCTCATTCCTGTAATCCCAACACTTTAGGAGGCCAAGGCAGGAGGGCTGCTTGAGCCCAGGAGTTTGAGACCAGCCTGGGCAACACAGTGAGACCCCCATCTCTACAAAAAACATTTTAAAGTAGCTGGGTGTGGTAGCATGTACCTGTAGTCCCAGCTACTTGGGAGGGAGGCTGAGGCAGGAGGATCACTTGAACCCAGAAGCTCAAGGCTGCAGTGAGCTGTGATCATGCCACTGCACTCTAGCCTGGGTGACAGAGCAAGACTTTCTCAAAATAAATAAAGGCCACGTGTGAAATGATTTCGTTCATATGAAATGTCCAGAAGAGGCCAGTCCATAGAGACAGAACGTAGATTGGCAGTTGCCAGAGAATAGGAGGAGTTGGAACTGACTGCCAATAGGTATGAGGTTTTTATCTGGGGGAATAGTGTGGAAATGTTCTGAATAGATAATGGTGATGATTGCACAACATACCACTGAAATGGATACTTTTTTTTTTTTTTTTTTAGTTTTTATTTTTTTGAGACGGAGTCTCCCTCTGTCACCCAGGCTGGAGTGCAATGGTGCGATCTCGGCTCACTGCAACCTCCATCTCTCGGGATCAAGTGATTGTCGTGCCTCAGCCTCCCGAGTAGCTGGAATTACAGGCGCATGCCCCCACACCTGGCTAATTTTTGTATTTTTAGTAGAGATGGGTTTTCACCATGATGACCAGGCTGGTCTTGAACTCCTGGCCTCAAGCAATCTGTCTACCTCAGCCTCCCAAAGTGCTGGGATTAGAGGTGTGAGCCACCACGCCTGGACTGAAGTGTTTACTTCAAAATTGTGACTTTCAGATTATGTAAGTTATATCTCAATATTTTAAGTAAAGAAAAAAAAAAAACATTATAAGCTGTGGTTCTTTTTCACTAAAAAAAAAAAAAAAAGAAAAATAGGTTCTTGGCTCCTCTGCCTTTGGAGTTAGACATCAAAAAGAAAGACCATGTTGAGTGTAGTGGCTCACACCGGTAATCCCAGCATTCTGGGAGGCCAAGGTGGGAGGATCACTTGAGGCCATGAGTTCAAGACCAACCTGGGCAACATGGTGAGACCCCATCTCTAAAAAAAAAAAAAAAAAACATGAGCTATGATCATGCCACTGCACTCCAACCTGGGCACAGAGCAAGACCCTGTTCTCCATTAAAAATTTTTTTAATTAAAAAAGCAACATCAGGCTCCTCAAATCCCATCACCTCCATCCTTTACTGACCAGGGGTATGACCCTGTGGAGATGGGAGTTAAGAATCCCCTGAACAAATTTAGTCAATCAAGCGAACATTTATAGGTGATAATATGGAAGTAAGACATGGAGTTCCATCCCCTCACCCATCCCCTTAGCCCTGACACACAGAACGCTTCCTAGAGGCGGCAGTCTTGTGCAAACCACCAAAACATGAATGCGTGTGCACATTTTTCAAAGTGCAGCCATCGGACGTGGCGGGAGCAGCGCCCCCCAGGTCTGTGAGAGAGCGGAGGCTGGGGCGCGCAGCTTCCTGTGTGTCCCAGGGAGTGTGGGAATGGGACTGACCCGTTGTCTGGACTCTCCAGTGCCCTTCTCAGCACTGATGAAGTGGCCAGCTGTTGGCTGCCTGAGAGTCATTAGTCATGTCTTGCTCTCTCAGGCCCAGGGACGGATCTTTGGGAAACTGAAAGAGGAAAACTTCTTTAACCCCAAAGAAGAAGTGAAGCTGGAAGCGCATATCAGAGTGCCCTCTTCCACAGCTGGCCGGGTGATTGGCAAAGGTGGCAAGACCGTAAGTGTGCTCTGGGCTCGCTTCATCACCTGGGTCAGATTCCCCGCTCTGGCCTTGCCTGAGTTCCCTCAGTCTCCCCTTGGCGCCTTCTGTCCCAATGTACAGTCAGGGTCTTTGGCAGACAAACTAAGGCTCTCCTGGCATCTGAACCCTTTGAGGCATGAGGATCCCAAGGACAAAAATGTCATCGGTTTCACTCCACAACTTAGGGCCCCCAATCCATGGTGCTATAAGCCCAGCACCAAAAACACCACGTTCCTGTGCCCAGTAATACGCACCTTGGCTCCATGATAAATGAAGGCCTCCACTCCCTGAAAACAGAGAGGCTGTCTTCGGCCTCCTTTATACCCACACGTAGCAGCCATTAAAATCGGAAAGCGGGGAGTCCCACTGAGAGAGATGCTAACCCGCTTGGCAGACCACCAGCTTCCCTGGATTTCACTCAGGCCTGTGCCCTGCACTCTCTTCTGACTCTCAGCCCTCCTGGCAGATGCCTCCAGTCCCTAATTCTCCCTCCGCAGGCTCCATCTTCTGGCTGTCCCCCAAACGTGGCTATAGGGGAGCTAGTTTAGCAGTAGGAGGGTGGGCCAGGAGACTGGTTTTTGAAAGATCGTCTACATTTTCTACCGGAAGGTGGCAGGAACAAATGCAGTGTAGTTTGAAAAGTGCCAGAACGTTAACTCTGAAGCTTGTTGGAATGAGCAGGTGGTCTGTAGACCCAGGTATGTTCTGGAATGTGACTTACTGACCTGGGTGGGGAGATGACCACTGAGAAGTTCCAGTAGAGCCTAGTGCAGGCTGGCTGGCAAAGTAGCAGTGTTGGATGGCAGTAACTTGGTGGGGGGTGGGGGGGCCTCTTGAGTCCTGAGTGTGTATGTGTATATATGTATATGTGTGTTATTTGCTGTTTTTGTAAAGCTTTTTTTTTTTGAGACAGAGTTTCACTCTTGTCACCCAGGCTGGAGTGCAGTGGCGCCATCTCTGCTCACTGCAACCTCCACCTCCCTGGTTCAAGTGATTCTCCTGCCTCGGCCTCTTGAGTAGCTGGGACTGCAGGCACCCGCCACCACGCCCAGCTAATTTTTTAATATTTTTAGTATAGACGGGGTTTCACCATTTTGGTCAGGTCAGGCTGGTCTCGAACTCCCAACCTCAGGTGACCCGCCCGCCTCGGCCTCGGCCTCCCAAAGTGCTGGGATTATAGGCATGAGCCACCACACCCAGCTGTAAAGCTCTTTACATAGAAACTCTTAAACGGAATTCAAAACCAAGTTCTAGATATAATGAGTCAGCTTTATACGAAAGAACGAAGCGGTGTGGAATCAGATGATCCCCTGTCTCCAGAGTGCAGTTGGTGCTCCAGGGCACACACTGCGCTTTAGGCAGAGCTGGAATGTAGGAGGCAAAAGAAAGCAGATGGATCAGCAGGGAGCAGAATCCTGAGCCCCTGGGTGTCCTGTTTGGCTATTTCAGAACTAGTCACTGAATTCTCTGCATCCTCCAGACTTTCAGGTTTCCCCTAAATCACATGCTGAACCCGCCTGTGAGCTCAGCATCAGGCCAGAGGGCCAGAGGATGGGGTCTGAGCCCTCAGGTAGCGTGCAGTCCTGTTGGGAAGCAGGCCCAGCGAGGCAGCGGGGAGGAGAAACAATGCAGGCAGTGGCTGGAGACACGAGGAGCTCAGCATGGGCTGGAGGCTTCTTGGAGGTGGGCCTGGGGCGGGATCCCCTGGCTGGGAGAGAGGACAACAATCCAAGGGTAGGAACAGCATGAGCAAGACTTGGCGGCAGGAGTGAAAACGAGGAGGAGGGAACAGCAGGGCTGATTCTCAGGGAAAGTTAACCAAGAGGAGGTTTGGGCTCGTGGTCAGCACCCAGGAGAGCATGTCCAGGAGGAATGATCTTACAGGGTAGGGGTGGGGAGTGGGGGGGTTATGGGAAAGCCTGGGGTCTCTGTGGGCATGTGCAGGCCTGCATTGATGGGAACTCCAGAATAAGAGAACTTCGCCTCAGAAGCAGCCCCAGGAGTCCGTGGCTGGACTCCCTCTCCCTGTCATTGAGCCTGTCAGGGCCCAACCAACATGGCCCCATGTACCCAGGGGCAGAGGAGCCCCCGGGGTGTCCTCGATAAAAGGAAAGGAGAGCAGAGTCCAGCCCCGCTCCTTCCACTGCTCCACCTCTTGGCCACTCACTCCGTCCTGAGCCCACCACGTTGACAGGGAGGGAACCTATCCAACCCATTGCCGTTTCTCCCTTCACAGGTAAATGAACTGCAGAACTTAACCAGTGCAGAAGTCATCGTGCCTCGTGACCAAACGCCAGATGAAAATGAGGAAGTGATCGTCAGAATTATCGGGCACTTCTTTGCTAGCCAGGTACTATGCTGTGAGGGCCCCGTCTCTCCTGCAAGTCTCTTTTCAATTCTCTGCTAAGCTACTGGTGGCCTGTCAGGTGGCCACAGGCCCTGAGCACCAATCCCCGCCAAGATGGAACCTCTCCCTGGTTCTTCCTGGCTCTTTAGGGATGGCCCCTGGGGCAGGGGACGTTGTTTCACACTTCTCTCCACTGTCATCCCCGAGGTATGTATGCTAGGAGCTTGGGGAAGAGTGGAGAGTTAAGCGCTTAAGCAAAGCCACGCAGGTTCCAAGCCCCCTGCAGTGCTTAAGGGCATGGCCTCAGCTTCCCTCACCCTCTATCCTCAGGCCTCAGTCCCAGCCTCCCCACTGGGAGCCAGGCAAGCCCACCCTCTGGATTCCTCCCTGAAAGCCTGAGCACTCACTCTGAAAGGCTACATGCTCACGGCATTTCTCTCTCCTCCTCCTCTTCCGTCTCACCACAAGCCACCCTATCAAAATACTGCACCTCCACACAGCTGCTTCTCTTTCACTGGGAAAGGCCAGCACCTGGCCTCTTTCTCTTTGATGCTTTTGTAAATTGAGTTTTGGGGAGAGCGTTCCTGGTCTTTGTCCTAAACCAGTGAAGACAAACAGTGTACTTGGTGTAAGCAGACACTGAAGGTTTGTCTAAGCTGTCAGCCTGCTCTCCCAACACCTGTGCCTGTGCCAAGAGACCTGATGGTCCAGGAAAGGGCACTTGCCACACTGGATCCCCCGCCACCCACACACACACCCCCCACCCAGTGCCCTTTGAAATTCTCACTTGGGTCTTCTGCAGTCAGAGTCCCTGGCCACGCCCCTGTCTGCTGTCTCCCAGCTCACCTCCTCAGTGCCCTGGGAATGTGTCTGAACAGCCGGTTCCTACAGGAGTTCAGTCTGCAGGGAGCTGCTTGCAGGGACAATGCTGGGCTGGGTGAGAGGACAGGTGGGGGTTCATGTGTGTGCTCCAGCTATTCAGGGTAGAGCATCTGGGCTCAGTTTCTCCCTCCCTCCCCTGTCCATCACACTCATGCCCTCCTAGCCGCTGTAGAACGGAGGCAGGAGCAGCACGGGAGCCCAAGTGTAGCTTGGGCTATACGGTTGCACGGCCCCCTGTTGCTGGCGCCCTGCTTCTGCTTCCTGGCCTGTCCGTCCAGCAGTGAACTGGAAGCTGCCGGAGTCCCATCCCCTTACCCTGGACCTTGGGGTGGGAGTGGAGGGGGGACCTCTGCCACTTACTTCCAGGCAGAAAAGGGCCCAGAGTAAAGTGCGGGGGTGGGTAGATGATGCTTGTCTGAGCATTCCACCCTTCGTCCCCAAGCCCCAGAGCCTCCCCTGCCGTTTGTCCTCAGAACTGGGTTCCTTTTCTCCCCTGTCCCGTCCTCTCCCTTCTCTCCCTTGCTGCAGACTGCACAGCGCAAGATCAGGGAAATTGTACAACAGGTGAAGCAGCAGGAGCAGAAATACCCTCAGGGAGTCGCCTCACAGCGCAGCAAGTGAGGCTCCCACAGGCACCAGCAAAACAATGGATGAATGTAGCCCTTCCAACACCTGACAGAATGAGACCAAACGCAGCCAGCCAGATCGGGAGCAAACCAAAGACCATCTGAGGAATGAGAAGTCTGCGGAGGCGGCCAGGGACTCTGCGGAGGCCCTGAGAACCCCAGGGGCCGAGGAGGGGTGGGGAAGGTCAGCCAGGTTTGCCAGAACCACCGAGCCCCGCCTCCCCGCCCCCCAGGGCTTCTGCAGGCTTCAGCCATCCACTTCACCATCCACTCGGATCTCTCCTTAACTCCCACGACGCTATCCCTTTTAGTTGAATTAACATAGGTGAACGTGTTCAAAGCCAAGCAAAATGCACACCCTTTTTTTGTGGCAAATCGTCTCTGTACATGTGTGTACATATTAGAAGGGGAAGATGTTAAGATATGTGGCCTGTGGGTTACACAGGGTGCCTGCAGCGGTAATATATTTTAGAAATAATATATCAAATAACTCAACTAACTCCAATTTTTAATCAATTATTAATTTTTTTTTCTTTTTAAAGAGAAAGCAGGCTTTTCTAGACTTTAAAGAATAAAGTCTTTCTTTGGGAGGTCTCACGGTGTAGAGAGGAGCTTTGAGGCCATCCACACAAAATTCACCCAGAGGGAAATCTCGTCGGAAGGACACTCACAGCAGTTCTGGATCACCTGTGTATGTCAACAGAAGGGATACCGTCTCCTTGAAGAGGAAACTCTGTCACTCCTCATGCCTGTCTAGCTCATACACCCATTTCTCTTTGCTTCACAGGTTTTAAACTGGTTTTTTGCATACTGCTATATAATTCTCTGTCTCTCTCTGTTTATCTCTCCCCTCCCTCCCCTCCCCTTCTTCTCCATCTCCATTCCTTTGAATTTCCTCATCCCTCCATCTCAATCCCATATCTACGCACCCCCCCACCCCAGGCAAAGCAGTGCTCTGAGTATCACATCACACAAAAGGAACAAAAGCGAAACACACAAACCAGCCTCAACTTACACTTGGTTACTCAAAAGAACAAGAGTCAATGGTACTTGTCCTAGCGTTTTGGAAGAGGAAAACAGGAACCCATCAAACCAACCAACCAAACAAAGAAAAAATTCCACAATGAAAGAATGTATTTTGTCTTTTTGCATTTTGGTGTATAAGCCATCAATATTCAGCAAAATGATTTCTTTCTTTAAAAAAAAAAATGTGGAGGAAAGTAGAAATTTACCAAGGTTGTTGGCCCAGGGCGTTAAATTTACAGATTTTTTTAACGAGAAAAACACACAGAAAAAGCTACCTCAGGTGTTTTTTACCTCAGCACCTTGCTCTTGTGTTTCCCTTAGAGATTTTGTAAAACTGATAGTTGGAGCATTTTTTTATTTTTTTAATAAAAATGAGTTGGAAAAAAAATAAGATATCAACTGCCAGCCTGGAGAAGGTGACAGTCCAAGTGTGCAACAGCTGTTCTGAATTGTCTTCCGCTAGCCAAGAACCTATATGGCCTTCTTTTGGACAAACCTTGAAAATGTTTATTTAAAACAAAAAAAAAGATGACAAAGAAAAACAGAGAGAGATAATATTGGAGATGTCCTGAATTTTAATAGGGTACGCGCCATTAGGGCTTTTTGCGCTAAAGGATGAACATGTACTGGTTTATGTGGACAAGCCATTATACCACCAGACTGCAATGCCAGTTTCCTCTACTGCAAACAGTGTTCTGTGACAAAAAAAAAAAAAAAAAAAAAAAAGAAAAAACAGAAATATATCCAGCTAACAAGATCCTGGTGTCTTGGTGTTTTATTTTACTAAGCATTGCCTCATCCCAGGTGTCAGCTGAGTCCTAGCTCTGAGGGACCTGGGCAGACAGGCGGTAGATGTGACCAGGATCCACACAGCTACTCTGAGAAAGCCGGTTTTGCCCAGGAAAGTCTTTGGGAGAAGCTAAGCTAGATCGGTGGTCAAAGTGTAGTCCCCAGACCAGCAGCATCAGCTATCACCTGGGAACTTGTTAGAAATGTAGATTCTTGGGGTCCGCCTTGAATCAGAAATCCTGGGGGTGAGGCCCAGCAACCTTTTCAGCAAGGCCTCTGGGTGATTGCTGTGCGCACTGAAGTTTCAGAACCTCGGAGCTAGAGGGATGGATTGACTGCATGTCAAGCTAGAGAAGCCCAGTCTATCCTTAAGGAACTGCAAGCCTGGCCAGGCAAAGCTGCTTTTTAAGTGGAGGAAAGGGGGAGGATAATATGCCCGGCAGTTCCGGGAAGAGGCACTGCACGCCTCCACGGGAAGCTCACTATCAAGTGCAGGCATACCTCAGGGACGTCGCAGGTTCAGTTCCAGACCACCACAGTAAAGCGAACTTCGCAATAAAATGAGTCATACACATGTTTTAGTGTCTCACTGCATATGAGTTATGTTTACACTGTATTAAGTGTGCAATAGCATTATGTCTAAAACTGTACTTTTTTTTCTTTTTTTTTTTTTGGTGACAGAGTCTCGCTCTGTTGCCCAGGCTGGAGTGCAGTGGTGCAATCTTGGCTCACTGCAACCTCTGCCTCCCAGGTTCAAGCAATTCTCCTGCCTCAGCACCCCGAGTAGTTGGGACTACAGGCATGTGCCACCACACCTGGCCAATTTTTTGTGTTTTTACTAGAGATGGGGCTTCACCGTGTTAGCCAGGACGGTCTCAATCTCCTGACCCCGTGATCTGCTCGCCTCGGCCTCCGAAAGTGCTGGGATTACAGGCGTGAGCCACTGTGCCCGGCCCAACAGTGTACATATCTTAATTAAAAATACTTTATTGCTAAAAAATGCTAAGGATCATCTGAGCCTTAGGCAAGTCGTACTTTTGGCTAGTGAAGAGTTTTGCCTCAATGTTGATGGCTGCTGACTGATGAGGGTGGTGGTTGCTGAAGGTATGGGTGGCTGTGACGGTTTTTTCAAATAAGACAATAATGAAGTTTGGGGCATCAATTGACTCTTCCTTTTACAAGATATTTCTCCGTAGCATGCGATGCTGTTTGATGTAGTACTTTATCCACAGAACTTCTCCCAAAATTGGAGTCAGTTCTCTCAAACCCTGCTGCTGCTTCATCAACTAAGTTTATGTAATAATCTAAATCCTTTGTTGTCCTTTCAACAATGTTCACAGCATCTTCACTAGGAGTAGATTCCATCTCAAGAAACCACTTTCTTTGCTCATCCTTAAGAAGCAACTCTGCCCATCTGTTCCAGTTTGATCATGAGATTGTACAATTCGGTCACATCTTCAGCCTCCACTTCTAGTTCTCTTGCTGTTTCCACCACATCTGCAGTTACTTCCTCCACTGAAGTCTTGAAGCCTCAATATCATCCATGAGGGTTGGAATCAACTTCTTCCAAGCTCCTGTTAACGTTGATATTTTTACTTCCTTCCATGAATCACAAATGTTCTTAATGACACCGAGAATGGTGAATCCTTTCCAGCTTTTCAGTTTACTTTGCCCAGATCCATCAGAAGAATCATTATCTATGGCAGCTATAGCCTTATGAAATTTAATTTATTTTTATTTTTATTTTTGAGACGGAGTCTCGTTCTGTCACCCAGGCTGGAGTGTAGTGGCTTGATCTCTACTCACTGCAGCCTCCACTCCTAGGTTCAAGCAATTCTCCTGCCTCAGCCTCCCAAGTAGCTGGGATTACAGGCACCTGCCACCACGCCCAGCTACTTTTTTTGTATTTTTACACCATGTTGGCCAGGCTGGTTTTGAACTCCTGACCTCAAGTGATCCTCCTGCCTTGGCCTCCCAAAGTGCTAGGATTACAGGCATGAGCCACCATGCCTGGCCAGTGTTTTAAAAAATTTATATCTTAAAAAGATTTGAGGCTGGGTGCAGTGGCTCACGCCTGTAATCCCAATACTTTGGGAGGCTGAGGCAGGCAGATCACCTGAGGTCAGGAGTTCGAGACCAGCCTGGGCAACATGGTGAAACCCTGTCTCCACTAAAAATACAAAAATTAGCCAGGCGTGGTGGTGCACGCTTGTAATCCCAGCTGCTTGGGAGGCTGAGGCAGGAGAATTGCTTGGATCTGGGAGGTGGAGGTTGCAGTGAGCCGAAATTGTGCCAGCGCACTCCAGCCTGGGCAACAAAGAGATTCTGTCTCAAAAAAAAAGAAAAGATTTGAAGGTTGAAATTATTCCTTGATACATGGGCTACAGAATGGATGTTGTTAGCAGACATGAAAACATTCATCTCCTTGTACAGCTCTTGGGTGACCAGGTGCGTTGTCAGCAGTAATAATTTGAATCTCAGTAGGGGGCTTAAAATATTCAGTAAACTATGCTGTAAACAGATGTGCTGCCACTCAGGCTTTGTTGTTCTATTTCTAGGACACAAGCAGAGTAGATTTAGCCTCATTCTTAGGGGTCCTAGGATTTTTAGAATGGTAAATGAGCATTGCCTTCAGCAAAGTTACCAGTTGTATTAGCCCCTAAGAGTCAGCCTTCCTTTGAAGCTCTGAAGCCAAACATTGACTTTTCCGCTTTAGCTATAAAAGTCCTAGATGACGTCTTCTTATAGAAGGCTGTTTGGTCAACATTGAACATCTGTTGTTTGGTGTAGCCAACCTTCATCAAGGATCTTAGATCTTTCAGATAACTTGCCGCAGTTTCTCCAACAGCTCCTGCTGCTTCACCTTGCACTTCTGTATTACAGACACAGCTTCTGTCCTTAAACCTCATGAACCAACCATTGCTAGCTTCCAATTTTTCTTCTGCGGCTTCCTCACCTCTCAGCCTTTATAAAGTCGAAGAGAGTTAGGGCCTTGCTCTGGACTAGGCTTTGGCCTAAAGGAATCTTGTAATTGGTTTTATTTTTTATCCAGATCACTCAAATTTTCTCCCTATCAGCAGTAAAGGTGTTTGACTTTCTAACTGTTCCTGTGTTCCCTGGAGTAGCACTTTTAATTTCCATCAAGAACTTTTCCTTTGTGTTCACTTGGCTGTTTGGCACAGAAGGCCCAGCTTTCAGCTTGTAACTATCAACATGCTTTCCTCACTAAGCTTAATCATTTTTCTTGCTTTCGGTTTAAAACAAAAGATGTGTAACCCTTCCTTTCACTTGAACACTTAGAAGCCATTACAAGGTTGTTAAGTGGCCTGTTTCAATATTGTTTCTTAGAGAATAGGAAGGGCAGAGGAAAGGGAAAGAGATGGGGAATGGCAGGTCAATGAAGCAGTCAGAACACACACAACCTTTATAGATTGTTTGCCACGTGGGCATGGTTTGTGGTGCCGAATTACAAAAGTGATATCAGAGATCACTGATCACAGATCACCGTAATAGATAATATCATAACGAAAAAGTTTGAAATAAATATTGCAAGAATTACCAAAATGTGACACAGAGATACAAAGTGAGCACACTGTTGGAAACATACCAATAGACTTGCTTGACCCAAGGTTGTCACAAATGTGCAATTTGTAAAAAACGCAGTATCTTCAAGTGCAATAAAGCCAAGTTCAGTAAACAGGGTATGTCTGTGTTCTGGGAAGTCAGAAGGGCAGGATCAGCCTTGGACTGAGGAGTGGGTGCTGGACCTGGCACTGCCACCAACGTGCTGTGCAAAGGTTGGACAAGAAAAAAGCCGTGCTCCATTTATAAGCTTATGTTCATAGACTTGGGGAGCCTACGAGAGATGGCTGCCAAGCGTCCAAGCGATCTTAGGAATAAAGAGTTAACACTGACTGCCAGAGGTAGCCAGTTAGGCTTTTTGGGATGACAGTTCATAGCACAGCGGGGGCAGTTGATGGTGAACTGATGGGATTCCAGAGCAGCCACATTCCCCCTGTACCATGTAAAATGTGTTCCTCACTGATGTCCTCACTCATTTTCTCATTTCCAATTTCAGTGATGCTGACTTGACTTTTGAAGTTTTACGGCACAGAGCTGTCCAGCTGTCCCCCCTACTGTTACTCTCACTGCTGTGGTTGGCATGAATATGGACAAGGGACAGCCTGGCCCTTCGTGTGGCCAGTAGAAGCCCCTGTACCTGTGGCTCCAGCTTCACCCTCCCTCATTTAGGACTCAAGCCCACTGCCCTCACAAAGGTAGAAACAAGCCATAGGTGCCAGCCAGCCCAAGAGAAGCCGGGGGATTCTTGGCAACCACCGTCATTACTGAAAGCTGATCCCTAATTGAGGTATCCATGGCAAATGAGCAAGAACACATTTTTTGTGAGACAGTGTCTCTCTGTTGCCCAGGCTGGAGTGCAGTGGTGCGATCTTGGCTCACTGCAGCCTCCGTTTCCCCGGTTCAAGTGATTCTCCTGCCTCAGCTTCCCGAGTAGCTGGGATTACAGGCACATGCCACCGTGCCTGGCTAATTTTTTTTTTTTTTTTTTTTTTTTAGACAGAGTCTTGCTCTGTCACCCAGGCTGGAGTGCAGTGGCACAATCTCGGCTCACTGCAACCTCTGCCTCCCAGGTTCAAGCAATTCTCCTGCCTCAGCCTCCTGAGTAGCTGGGATTACAGGCGCCCGCCACCACGCCCAGCTAATTTTTGTATTTTTAGTAGAGACGGGGTTTCACCATGTTGGTCAGGCTGGTCTCGAACCCCTGACCTCGTGATCCACCCGCCTTGGCCTCCCAAAGTGCTGGGATTACAGGCGTGAGCCACCGCGCCCGGCTAATTTTTGTATTTTTAGTAGAAACAGGGTTTCACCATGTTGGCCAGGCTGGTCTCCAACTCCTGATCTCAGGTTATCCACCTGACTCAGTCTCCCAAAGTGCTGGGATTACAGGCGTGAGCTACCGCACCTGGTAGGACAGCACTTTTTTTTTTTTTTTTTTTTGAGTGGAGTTTTGCTCTTTTTGCCCTGGCTGGAGTGCAGTGGTGCGATCTGGGTTCACTGCAACCCCTGCCTCCCGGGTTGAAGTGATTCTCCTGCTTCAGACTCCCGAGTAGCTGGGATTACAGGCATGTGCCACCACACCCAGCTAATTTTGTATTTTTAGTAGAGACGGGGTTCCACCATGTTGGCCAAACTGGTCTCAAACTCCTGACCTCAGGTGATCCACCCGCCTCGACCTCCCAAGGTAGTGGGATTGCAGGCGTGAGCCACTGCGCCCGGCCTAGAACAGCAGATCTTTGAAGGAAGGGCTTTAAGTACAGGCCCAAGAACTTGGTGATGACACTCAGGATGAGACATCTGGGAGGGGGAGAAGTGACACAGGAACCTCCAAAAGTGGACCCCCTCTGACTCCACCTATCAGATTTCATTGCTTGGCCTGTATTACAGGTGGCAGAATTCCAGGTTTAGCTTCTAAAGTGCCCATTTCCAAACTATTTGTCTATGCATATGTGCAAGAAAGAAGAGAAAAGGGTGCTGACATGATGTCTGACTTGCCCTGGTACAAAGCACCCATAAAGTGTCCTAGGGCTGGAAAAATGAAGAGGAGACCACATGAAGAGGGAGAAGACAGGAACAAGACCAGCTAGCTTTGTTCCTAAGCAAGGACTTTTCTCCCAGCAGCCCATTTCCAGGAAACCCAAGTACTGGATTATTTTGCAACTGGGCTCAACTTGAGTTTTCTGAGGGCAGCACCAGCCTGAGACCATCCTTTACAGGATGGCATCCTGTTCCACCTTATAGTGAGGAAGAACAGTTTCATGCGTGTGAACTGGGCTCTGATGAACTGTTCACATGTGGGCTCAGACCACTACAATCTTCATATTAATTTCTTCAGCTATAAATCCCAGTCTTGACAAGACAGTCTGACATCCCAGAAAGTCCTAACTGCACATGATTTTACACTAAAATAGTAGTTGTTAAATGGAGATTTAGCTTAACCACAAAGGTTTTATTCATTAGCCAACATCACTCCAAAAGCCCCTTCCTACCACCTTAGATGGAACCCCTTGCAAATCTATGATGCGCAGTGGTCTGTTAATCTGAGCCTGAACATCCCTTTTGTCCTGTTTGTCCCCCCACCCTGCAGCTCTGCCCCGTGCCATTCTTGCTTCCTCGAACATGGAGCTCTGGAAGGAAGGTCTGATACAGGCCGGCTGCAGATCAGAAGAGGAGTCCAGCATAGGGGGAGAATTTAAAACAGGAGAAAAGGAGAACTGATAGAAGTTTGGAGGAGTTTCAACAAAGAACCAAAGGAAAGGATTAGCTGTAGACAGGAAGACAGCATCTTGACAGTGATGGGAGGCAAGGGTGAGAGAGAACGCTGGGCTGCTAAGGACAGGCAGGGAAGATCAATAACCTTGCACCAATTGGGATCCAAATGGCTGAGTAGACAGAGAAGGGAGAAGGACTTAAAGAGTATGAAAAGCATCTGGCCTAGTCTTATCCCTGCATCCCTGGGGAAGGATGTGGGCCACAGAGGTATCTCCATGTTTTTATTATGAAAGGAGCCCACAACTCCAGATGGCTAGAAACCAGCCTAAATCATATGTGCATCCAAACTTCTGTGTCTTGGGGCCTACTGGAGACTTTCTGACCTGCTACCATGACGACCAACAACACTGCTAGCAAATTCCCCGGATGTTCACTGTCCATTCCTCCTGCTGCCCTTTATTTCCTCCCTTCACTCCCCTTAAGGCACTGAGGAACAGAAATTGAAGATGCATCCCATACAGGTTAATTTTCTGTTTTTTTTCTTGAGACGGAATCTCGCTTTGTCACCGGGGATGGAGTGCAGTGGCGCAATCGCGGCTCACTGCAACATCCGCCTCTCAAGTTCAATGATTCTTCTGCCTCAGCCTCCCGAGTAGCTGGGATTACAGGCGCCCGCCACCACACCCGGCTAATTTTTGTATTATTAGTAGAGACGGGGTTTCACCATGTTGGCCAGGCTGGTCTCGAATTCTTGACCTCAAGTGATCTGCCTGCCTTGACCTCCCAAAGTGCTGGGATTACAGGCGTGAGCCACCCATGCCCGGCCCATTCTTCTAATCTAACTCATATCAGCCACATAAAGTCATTGTCTCTAGAAACCCTAATTGAGTGTTCTTAACAGCTCTTGCTCTCTCAGAAACAGCTGGCACGAGGGGAAAACCTCACAGACAAAATTATATTCTTTTTATTTTCCCTTTGGACAAAGGGTCTTCCTCTGTTGCCCAGGCTGGAGTGCAGTGGCACAGTCATGGCTCCCTGCAGCCTCAAACTCCTGGGCTCAAGCCATCCTCCCACCTCAGCCTCCTGAGTAGCTGGGACTACAGGCATGCGCCACCACACCTGGCTAATTTTTCAAATAATTATTTTTATTTCAATAGTTTTTTGGGGGGCCTGGTGGCTCACATCTGTAATCCCGGCACTTTGGGAGGCCGAGGTGGGTGGATCACTTGAGGTCAGGAGTTTGTGGCCAGCTTGGCCAACATGGTGAAACCCCATCTCTACTAAAAATACAAAAAATAGCCAGATGTGGTGGCAGGTGCCTGTAATCCCAGCTACTTGGGGGGCAGAGGTGGGAGGATTGCCTGAGCCCAGGAAGTCAAGGCTGCAGTGACCTGAAATCATGCCGCCGCACTCCAGCACAGACAAGAGTGAGCCCGTCTCCAAAAAAAAAAAAAAAAAAAAAAAAAATGGGAAAAGGTTGTAGGTGAATAAGACATTACCTACACAGGGTAAGAAACAGGGTGAAGCCAGCAAAACTACTGTGAATGCATTTGTGTAGTTTTTGCTCTTGGACTGGTGTTTATTTTACAGAACTACAAAACAAAAGCAAAAAGCAAGTCCCTAAACACTGAGAAAAAATGAATCCAACTGTGTATCAAGTTGACAGCATAATCACAGAAAAAATTATTTTGATTTTAAAACAGTATTTTCATTGCGAATCTCTAGTGGGATATATTCTAAGAATAAAAATAATTGCAGGCCAGGTGCGGTGGCTCACGCCTGTAATCCCAGCACTTTGGGAGGCCGAGGTGGGCAGATCACGAGGTCAGGAGTTCAAGACCAGCCTGACCAATATGGTGAAACCCCATCTCTACTAACAATACAAAAATTAGCCGGGCGTGGTGGCAGGCACCTGTAGTCCCAGCTACTCGGGAGGCTGAGGCAAGAGACTTGCTTGAATCCCGGAGGCAGAGGCTGCAGTGAGCCGAGATTGTACCACTGCACTCCAGCCTGGGTGAGACACAGCCAGACTGTGTCTCAAAAATAAAATAAAAATAAAGGGATGATTCATGTCCCACCCAGGACAGAGCAGAACAGTGAGAGATTTTATCATGTTACTCAGAATGGTGTACAATTTAAAACTTACAAAGTGTTTATTTCTGTTATTTTCATTTAATGTTTTCAAACCACAGTTGATCAAGAGTAACTGAAACAAGGAAAGCAAAACCACAGGTAGGGGGGGTTTCTGTACTGTTCCATTTTGCCTAAGTCTTGAAATCCCCAGAAGAAAAGTTTTTTTGGTGAAGTAGTTGAAAGAATTGTTGACTAAAATGATATTAAATCCCTTCGAATGAACTGAAGGCCTACACATGAAAAATGTTATAAAACTTAAATCAGTGGAGACGCAATCATCCCATGCTGGAAGAAATGAGTCAAAATACCAATGGGTAATTATCTTTTTCCTGATTTTTAAAAATATACATAATTTTTAACCCATAAATTGTAATGCTAAGAGTTTCTTAGAATAAACCAAACATTGTGCAAGATGTTATATTCAGTAATACTGGATTAAATAAATGTTATAGCCATATAGTGGAATACTGTGCAATTAAAATGATATATTTATTGACGTGAAAATGTTCCAGTGGAAAAGGAGTTATATAATCGTTTATATAGTTCCGTATTTGTTAATAAGTTATATACACACACAAGCCTGTACATGTATTCACACACCCATGAAGGGGGAAGGCCAGGATATATACCCACTTTTTTTTTTTTCTTTGAGACAGAGTCTCAGGCTGGAGTGCAGTGGTGTGCTCTCAGCTCACTGCAACCTCCGCCTCCCAGGCTGAAGCAATTCTTCTGCCTCAACCTCCCCAGTAGCTGGGATTACAGGTGCCCACCACCACACCCAGCTAATTTTTGTATTTCTAGTAGAGATGGGGTGTCATCATGTTGGTCAGGCTGGTCTTGAACTCCTGACCTCGTCACTGGCCCAACTCCGCCTCCCAAAGTGCTGGGATTACATGTGTGAGCCACCGCGCCCACCCCAAATGTTAATGTTAAGAGGTATTAACTCTGGTTGTGAATTTGCAGAATTAACATTTTTTACCTTATCGGTATTTTCTATGAACCCCTATTACTGATGATATAATTAAATAAAAATAAAAGGAGACAGACAGGGTGGTAGTGTGGGATCAGTCTTTATGATCACCATGAGGAAAGGGGTGTTGCTGGGAGGCCGTGGAAGGGAAATGGTAAGGTTGCCCAGTGTGTTCTTAAAGTACATACTGCCAAGAACTCTCTCTGTTGCTTCTCCTGGCACTTTCCTAAGTGTATTCCATAAAATAGTTCCACAGGTGTCTCATAGAAAAGGGTTCAATGTCCAAGTTTTGGGAAATGCTAGGTTAAGACATAACTCGTTCATATCAAACTTCTTATGATGTTTGTTATACATCCCCAGGAGGAAAGGACATGGTACACATATTCATTGGCCCACAGACCCTTTGCTTTATATCCTTTAAAAAAAAAAAAAAAATTGGGGTCTTGCTATCTTGCCCAGGCTAGTCTCAAACTCCTGGGTTCAAGCAATTCTCCTGCCTCAATGGCCCCCAAAGTGCTGGAATTTCATATTTTTTATACAAGTTACAAGACTTCTACTTAACACATTTTAGGAAATGCCCATCTAAGAACCTAAAGATTAAGGATTGTTTCCACCACATATTTCCATCAAAAGTCTCAAAGCTGCTAGCCTGTTTTCCTAGATTTAGATGGAGTCATCTCAAAACACCCTCACATTTATAATATACATGGTTTTTTGGTCTCAAGCTTTATGGTTTTAAACATAATTTGCCTCTTGTGGTCAGGTCACTTAGAGCAGTATTTTCCTTCTCTGCATTATCATCTGTCCATTAGTGGGCAGAGAAATCAACTTGGTGGTTACAACCTAAATTTTTTTAAAAACTGAAATAAAACTATCAGAGTATAGTAAGGATATGTATTACTTCACAAAAGTGTATGTGAAATTTTTGTGTCCATATATAATCACACTGTGTGTGTGTGGTCACAACATAAAATACTTATTCCTATGAGTTGCAATAAAAAACAAGTGAAAGCCACTGAATTAAAGAGATGAATTTATTGGTAAATAGATAAAATTAACACCTATTTTAATATAGCCAAACCCCTTCCTTATATGTATTAGGTAAATTAAAAGAAAAAAAATTATCAAAGCAATACTACAGCCAGCTAGATCACCAATTTACAAATGAGTTAAGTACCATAAGTTTGTTTGAATATCAGGTGCTTCAGAGTTTTTCTCAAAGAAACAGTTATAAAAGAGATTAGGTTCCCAATTAGTTCACAAAAGCTAATTTAAAGAATGTAGCTTAACTATAGTACTGAGGTTGTCACACACTTAACTTTCGGTCTCTTGCTTATTTGTTCATATCTGAGGTTCACTGTTTCTACTAGGATACATTCCGCTCACACCCACACCTTGGTCCCCACATCAAGCAGCTCCTCACAGCAGGCAGACATCCGCTATCAGACATGGTGTTCTGAAGTTGTGCTTAGGATTTCAGAGGAAAAATTCAGAGGTTCTAATAGCCTTGGGTAACTGAGGTAAAATATGGGGCTCCCAAGAATATCTTCCATATGCCCCAAATCTGTTTCCCTCCCGCCCCCATCCAGCTCTGTTCAAGGCCAAGTTTGAGAAAGATACTTGCTCTCAATGGTATATTTTTAAAATCTACATCAATTTTTAAGAGACTACCTGCTAAAAGAGAATAATGGCTCACTGCATCTTTTCTCAACCCCCTAAACTATTTTAAAAACACACTGGCAGGGACAGGTGCAATGGCTCACACCTGTAATCCCAGCACTTTGGGAGGCTGAGGCGGGCAGATCACTTGAGGTTGGGAGTTTAAGACCAGCCTGACCAACATGGAGAAACCCCATCTCTACTAAAAATACAAAATTAGCCGGGGGTGGTGGCACATGCCTGTAATCCCAGCTACTTGGGAGGCTGTGGCAGGAGAATCGCTTGAACCTGGGAGGCGGAGGTTGCAGTGAGCCGAGATAGTGCCATTGCACTCCAGTCTGCCAGCCTGGATGACAAGAGCAAAACTCCATCTCAAAAAAAAAAAAGGCTGGGTGAGGGCTCATGCCTGTAATACCAGCACTTTGGGAGGCTGAGGCGGGTGGATCACCTGAGGTCAGGAGTTCAAGACCAGCCTGGCCAACATGGCGAAACCCTGTCTCTACTAAAAGTACAAAAATTAGCGGGGTGTGGTGGTGGGCACCTGTAATCCCAGCTATGCAGGAGGCTGAGGCAGGAAAATCGCTTGAACCTGGGAGGCGGAGGTTGCAGTGAGCTGAGATCGCACCATTGTACTCCAGCCTGGGCGAGAAGAGTGAGACTCTGTCTCAAAAACAAAACAAAACAAAAACCACTGGCTTTAATGGTGATAATTTGCTACTAATAAAATCAATAGCTGTTTTTTCAACTCAACACTTAAAACTTTTAGATCCAAATAAACTGTTTGGATCTAAAAACCTATACTACTAACATGTTTGTTTATGCCAAGGGAGACATGTGAGTGCCTAGAGAAGTATGGCCTGTGGTCTCTCACATTCAATTCAGGAACTCAGGGTCAAGCAGAAGGCCATGCTATAGACTTCAACACTCTGTGCTTCCCAATTTCATTATGTCCTGGAAGTTTTAAGAGCCGTCCGGAAGAGTGTAGGTTAATGGAAAGCTCAGTGAGAACTGCTCTGAAGAAGCCCCTCAAATAATACATTAAGCCCAGCATCATTCATGTGGGCAGAATACAAACTGCCATTCCTAACAGGACTTACCTAGCATGGAGTTGATCTTAACCATGGTACCAAACTCTCAAGTGAAGCACGCTGATGCCCAGTGAAAGCCAGGCGTTTGGTATGATGCTGACCTAGTGAACCTCTGGCCTTTTTGGCTGTGCTCACTGTCTGGTCCCAATACTCACTGGCATAGTGCCAGGAGCCCAGGGAAAGGAGCAGGGGCTACAGGAGGGAGGGAGGTGTGGCACAACCTGCTCCCGCTTCAGTCATCACCCACCACATGGCCTCTGGCTGACCATCAAGTAGGCCCAGCATTTTCCATCCACACCACAGGCCCCATGTCCTAAACCAGGAGTTTTACAAGTCTCAGGGAACTGGCTGCAATAGCTAAAACCAGTATACCTCTGGGACCAGCAGCTGGAGCCCTCCAAATGGCAGGCACGTAGATTCATAGATAACACGTGCCCAATTTTTCCAGTTTTACCTCTTGCTTTTATGAATCAGAACAAGTCTGGGAGGTTGAAGTAGGGAGAGGGTTAGAAATCATTTCAGCATATACTTTTTTAGGTTCTGCCAGACAACCTTTTATTACATCAGAAAAGCAACACTAGGCACTAGATCTTGCAAAATATGTCCTGACCAACTCTAAACTGTCTGAAATTATAACCACATCAGTAAGGTTTTTAATGAACAAAAAAGTTAAATACAAACTTTCATATGCAAAATAGATTATTGTATAACTGGCAACCTCAGAGCCAAGTACTAAATTTTCTTCCACAAATTTCAGTGGGGATGGAGTGGGGAGATGTTAGTCTTAAATGAGTAGAAAACTTAATTTAGACTTAATTTATAGAAAAGAAAAACTCTGAGGAAAAATAGCTTTAGATTGAATAGTATCTTTTGAAATAAACAGCTCAGGCCAGCCCCTAAAATTCTGAGGTTTATACTCAACCAGATCTGGGATGAAAATGAAGATTTAGGGTTTACAGTTACTTCAAATCCATGAATCCAGTTTGAAGACTAAGCCAAGTCACCACATTTCCAGAAAGGGAAGTCTCTTTAAGGTGACCACGACACTCTTCAGAAGATGCTTGCATAGTCAGAGTCCCTTGGGCACAGTTCCACTGTTCAGGGCACTGTGCTAGCGCTGTAGTGTCAGACTTCCTCTGAAAGGCAACGGGAGCCCTATCCCACAGCATTTGCATTTCTCCCAGCATTTTTTGAGCCTCAAAAAAACAAAAACAAAAACAAAACAAAACAAATCCCAAACCCTCCAGCTTCACGTTGGCAGTTACTGCTCCAGCTCCACTTCCTTCCGCCCCCAGTGAGAGTTCCCTCCTGCTCTTCAGCAGGGAGTGGCAGCTTGAGTAACATTCCTTTCAGAAATAAATAGTTCAAACAAGTAATTTAGAGCTAACTGTAAAAGAGCAGCAGTAAATGACCACTGCCCATTATGTTTGCAAACGAGTGAGTGAATGAATATGCTGAACAAACACACAGAAAACAAACAATTCACAGAATAAATCCTGCATTTCCCACATTCATAGGGAAAAGAATCTCTTAAAAAATATATTAGTTAGCGTTTGTTCTTGTGTGGGTTGAACAGTCCAAAGCTCTGAGCAGGCACAGCCTTACAAACAGGATTGCAAGCAGCCCTCTGCACCCCAAGTCAGGACTAGAGTACAGTGAGAGGCCTTCATGCACTTTTGACAGCTCAGTACCTGTGAGAACAGAAGTGATGCAGGGACTTTTTAACCCACAATGCATGAGGTATATGGAAATGTCTGTGAAAGAACCACCAGCAGCTAGAGGGACCAGGCAAAGTTTTCTCACAGCAACTGCTGATGAAGGATTTCCCACACCATCTTCTTTCGGAAGAGAGGCATCTGGTGCTGCAAAGAACCCCATAAACAATGCACGCATTACATATTAATGTGCACAGCAGCACAACCTTCAGGTGTAATCACGTAATTAAGCAGGATGTCCATGTTCTTTTTCTAAGTGTTGACATTTTTACATCATGGAACATACTTATAAAACCATTTTTAAGTTTATAATTACATGATATGTACCATAAGTTTTTTTTTTTTTTTTTTTTTTGAGATGGAGTCTTGCTCTGTCGCCCAGGCTGGAGCGCAGTGGCGCGATCTGCTCACTGCAACCTCTGCCTCCTGGGTTCGAGCGATTCTTGTCTCTCAGTCTCCAGCGTAGCTGGGACAACGGGCATGCGCCACCACACCCGGCTTATTTTTATATTTTTAGTAGAGACAGGGTTTCACCATGTTGGCCAGGCTGGTCTTGACCTCCTGACTGCAGGTGATCTGCCCGCCTCAGCCTCCCAAAGTGCTGAGATTATTTATAGGCAAAAGCCACCACGCACAGCCTACCATAAGCATTTTTATATGTTAAGGAAAACCAAAGCAGGATGTAGAATTATACAGCATAGTACAACTTGACAGTCCTGCAAATATCCAAGTGGTGGCACAATAGACAACTTTTCTACTTATATGAATTTTCAAAACATTCTAAAATGAACATATTCTGTTTTTTTATGAGAAAAACATATTTATTTAAATAAAGAAAAAACAACGAAATCTACAAGTTTCTTTCTGCTCTACCAGGCGTTGTACATTGCCAATTCTGTTCAAATAGCAACTTCTCCCTTTAAAATCTCATCTTATGAGGTTCAAAGAACAGCCAACTGCTTTGCTATTTGGCAACATTAAACAATGAGATGTTTTACTTAATAAATTATTCTGCTTTAACTGACAATCACTACATGGGCAATTTGCAAAGCAGCAACACAAAAAGCAACTCCAAAATTACCCGTAGTACAACTAGTCCTTCTAGTGAAATCGGAAGTTCACATTCTTGGCCGGGCGCAGTGGCTCACGCCTATAATCCCAGCACTTTGGGAGGCCAAGGTGGGCATATCATCTGAGGCCAGGAGTTCGAAACCAGCCTGACCAACGTGGAGAAACCCCGTCTCTACTAAAAATACAAAATTAGCTGGGGGTGGTGGCGCATGCCTATAATCCCAGCTACTCGGGAGGCTGAGGCGGGAGAATCGCTTGAACCCGGGAGGCGGAGGTTGCAGTGAGCTGAGATCGCGCTACTGCACTCCAGCCTGGGCAACAAGAACGAAACTCCGTCTCAAACAAACAAAAAAAGAATTTCACATTATTGAGGTACTCCTGATGTATCATTATAAATAGTTGGATGTCCCTTACTATAAACTAGTGATGTCACCAGGCGTGGTGGCACATGCCTGTAATCCCAGCACTTTGGAAGGCCAAGGCAGGTGGATCACCTGAGGTCAGGAGTTCAAGACCAGCCTGGCCAATATGGTGAAACCCTGTCTCTACTAAAAATACAAAAATTAGCCGGGCATGGTGGTGCATGCCTGTAGTCCCACCTACTGGGGAGGCTGAGGCAGAAGAATTGCTTGAACCTGAGAGATGGAGGTTGCAGTGAGCCAAGATCACACCACACTGCACTCCAGCCTGGGCAACAGAGCAAGACTCTATCTCAAAATAATAATAATAATAAACTAGTGATGTCCTACCTAGGGGTGGGGGCTAAAAAGTCTTAACACATGATTCTTAAATTATTTTAAATAGTTCAAAACATCTAGTAAAAACTGCACATTTGCGCTTAGTAAAACTGCTGAGACTAAGCAATAAATGCCTTTATTTTTTACTGGAATTATATTAATTCAGCACGGGAGTCCTAGTTACTTCACGTAATGGAGTTTGTATTACAGTTTGTATTCATGGAATACATACAGTTTGCTTGGTAGACAACATCTATCAAAATAAGGTCTGTGGATGAAAAATATTTTTTAATAAGGTTGTCCTCAGTTGTAAAAAGGTTGAGAATCCACTGTTACAAATTCTCAAGAATTCCCAACATACTTGAGTTTCCAATCAAATGCAAAGCCATGGAGAATTAAACAAACAAAAGAGCAGAACAGGCCGGGCACGGTGGCTCACGCCTGTAATCCCAGCACTTTGGGAGGCTGAGGCAGGTGGATCACGAGGTCAGGAGTTCGAGACCAGCCTGGCCAACATGGTGAAACCCCATCTCTGCTAAAAATACAAAAATTAGCTGGGCATGGTGGCACACGCCTGTAGTCCCAGCTACTGGGGAGGCTGAGGCAGGAGAATCACTTGAACCCAGGAGGCAGAGGTTGTGGTGAGCTGAGATCATGCCACTGCACTCCAGCCTGTGCAACAAAGCGAGACTCCATCTCAAACCAAACCAAACCAAACCAAACCAAAACAAAACAAACACAAAAGAGCAGAACAGAAAGGAAAAGCAGTATTCACAAGTTACATCTTAGATCTGTGGCTTCAGTTCTCACAGGCCCATTCTTCCCTTGCTATTAAACACTGACATACCTCTTTCTTTGGCTAGAAATAATAATACACAGGAACCAATGAATGCCAGAGTTCAGAGATTTGCAAATTGTGCTCATTGTGTCACCAAAGACTAGGATAAACCTGAGAGCAATAACCCTGATTCTGGCAGGAGTAGGGCTAAAACCAAGATTTAAAGCAATAAGAATAGCACAGCTACTACTATTTTTTTTTTTTTTTTGAGATGGGGTTTCTCTCTTGTTGCCCCAGGCTGAAGTGCAATGGCACAATCTCGGCTCACCACAACCTCCACCTCCTGGGTTCAAGCAATTCTCCTGCCTCAGCCTTCCCAGTAGCTGGGATTACAGCCACCACGTGGCTAATTTTTTGTATTTTTAGTAGAGACATGGTTTCTTCATGTTGGTCAGGCTGGTCTCGAACTCCTGACCTCAGGTGATCCACCTGCCTCGGCCTCCCAAAGTGCTGGGATTACAGGCCTGAGCCCAGCTACTACTATTTATTTTATTTATTTATTTTTGAGACAGAGTCTCGCTCTGTCGTCCAGGCTGGAGTGCACTGGTGCGACCTCGGCTCACTGCAACCTCCGCCTCCTGGGTTCAAGTGATTCTCCTGCCTCAGTCTCCTGAGTAACTGGGATTATAGGCATGCACCACCATGCCTAGCTAATTTTTGTATTTTTAGTAGAGATGGGGTTTCACCATGTTGGCCAGGCTGGTCTTGAACTCCTGACCTCAGGTGATCCACCCGCTTTGGCCTCCCAAAGTGCTGGGAATACAGGTGTGAGCCACCACGCCTGGCCAGCTACTACTATTGAGAGCTGAATGTGTGCCAGGCGCTAGCCAAGTGCCTTATCTTGCTTAGTAACAAGTAAATGGATGAAGACAGTCTTCACTCACCTGAGTAAATGTGATAGGTTTGTCCCTAGAAATATAATCTGCATATTTACAAGTAAACATTCCACAATCACTCCCATTCAACTGTTGAGGAATCTCCTAAAATTACAAAGAAAAAAGAAGAGAGGAAAGGGTAAAACATCATTAAATACAAATTCCTTGGACTTTTTCTAAATATTGCTGTAAACAATATTATAAACGTAAATATTAAATCAGGTATTACCTAAACACACAGTCATATACAAAAAACACAATTATTCTTACTCTACGTGGTATAAAACAGATCATAGCAAGGGAAAAACAGGCCTTGTGAGAACTGAAGCCACAGGTCTAAGATGTAACTTGTGAACACTGCTTTTCCTTTCTGTTCTGTTCTTGTGTTTGTTTAATTCTCCACGGCTCTGCATTTGATTGGCTAGAGTGCAGTAGCACAATCCTATGGCATAGGCATAATCCATAGCAGGGCACAAACCCTAACTATGAGATGGAGTGCATGACCCCACAGGAAATGCTTTTCAGAAGAGAAAAACACAAAGTGAGAGTTGCATCTCTCAGCTCCCATTCCAAGAAACCAAACTGAAAGGAGGTTTACTACCAGGGATGCTAGTCAGAATTATTTCAGAAGCATTTATCAATTTTAAAAAGGGCCAAGTGTGGTCAATCAGAAATGTAACTTCTCTAGCTAAGAAAATAAGACTACTGCTTTGGACCCTACAGCTTCAAGGTGGACAGAGAGAAGTTCCTGGATAGGCTTTAACCAATTAGGATCTTGCCTTGATGGATCAGTTCTGCCGTAAGGCAAAAACAACACTTGCTACAAGCAGCACTAAGAGCATAATAAGCCAAAGGTGGTGGATTCTAAACCCAATGAGCTCACACCTTCTTCAGGCCTGTGTTGCCCTAATCTTGGCAGTCCCTGACACACTCTGGCTGTCAGTCACAATTAGCTCAAGTTAGTAAGAGTACGGGAGAGGCCACTTCCACTGCTGGAAAACACATTAGATGACAATAGCTCAATTTTTACTCAAAGAAATGAAGTTTATTATGATTTTTAAAGTTTGCTTAAATACATACCACCCATACATACACAGATACCTCACACTTTTCTCTCGAGCCTAGCATCTCTCACAGAATGGACAAAACTAGAGACTACAATATACAAAGAAAGGCAATTTGTTTTCTTTATTCCATTTCCCATACCAGAACACAGTATTCATCCTAACAGACTCTTCCTTATATCTGTGCTCTCCTTAGGAAATTTCAAAGCTTATCCTTCAAATTTTTCTTTTTCTTTTTTTTTTTTTTTTTGAGACAGTCTCGCCTCTGTTGCCCAGGCTGGAGTGCAGTGGCGCTATCTCCGCTCACTGCAACCTCTGCCTACCAGGTTCAAGTGATTCTCTTGCTTCAGCCTCCTGAGTAGCTAGGATTATAAGCACGTGCCACCAGACCCAGTTAATTTTTAGTGGTGACAAGTTTTTGCCATGTTGGCCAGGCTGGTCTCAAATTCCTGACCTCAGGTGATCTGCCCACCTAGGCCTCCCAAAGTGCTGGGATTACAGGTGTGAGCCACCACGCCTGGCCCAAATTTTTCAGTTTAGAAATTAAAATGCTTTTTTTGGCATGGGATCCTAAGACTTAAACAAACTCCCAAATTTTGGAAAAGAAATGTAAACTTTCATTAGCACCAACCGGGAAATTAGCCAACTTGAATGTAGTGGGTTCCTTCCCAATTCTGTGGGAGATATGCAAGCATATGTTAACATTTACATTTAGACAAGAAGATGAAAGCTAAGCAACCATTTTAGTTAAATTAATTGCTAAAGATTTAGAAGCAGATCATTCTTAAGATGTATACTCTGGCCAGGCATGGTGGCTCACACCTGTAATCCCAGCACTTTGTTTTGGGAGGCCCAAGACTAGCCTGGGCAACAAAGCAAGATCCCATCTCTACAAAAAAGAAAGAAAGAAAAAAAATGATGTGTACTTTAAAAGTATGCAGGGAGCCAAATCTGGATAATATACTATTAGTAAATGCAACAAAGTATGTCAAATATAGATGATCGTCACTCACATGTGGTTTCATGCTGTAATGGGTCCACTCTAAAAGATTCAGATCAATATTTCTTTTGGTCTTACTTTCATCCTGTAAATACTGACTAAAAAGCAAAACAAAGAAGAAATACATCAATAAATCCCTACAGAAACTAACCATTATGGTTACAAAGGGCTTTGTGATGTTAAACAGATATGCCATTCTCAAATCCATATTCATTAGCTTTTTAAAAACGTGACTGCTTTCTGGATTTTTTTTTTTTTTTTTTTTTTAAGACAGAGTCTCGCTCTGTCGCCCAGGCTGGAGTGCAGTGGCGTGATCTCGGCTCACTGCAACCTGTGCTTCCCGGGTTCACGCCATTCTCCTGCCTTAGCCTCCCAAGTAGCTGGGACCACAGGAGGACGCCACCATGCCCTGCTAATTTTTTATATTTTTCTTAGTAGAGACGGGGTTTCACCGTGTTAGCCAGGATGGTCTCGACCTCCTGAGCCTGTGATCCTGCCTGCCTCAGCCTCCCAAAGTGGCTTTCTGGATTTTTTATTTAATTTGGGGAGGTCTGCTTACAAAAATTGTACATGCTTGTTTTTAAAAGTTGAAATATATATCAGGTTGATAAGCATTAGATGCCCCCACCAAAATTAAGATATAAAAAATAACATAGGCCGGGTGTGGTGGCTCACGCCTGTAAATCAACATTTTGGGAGGCCAAGGCAGATGGATCACCTGAGGTCGGGAGTTTGAGACCAGCCTGACCAAAATGGCTACTAAATCTCTACTAAATCTCTACTAAAAATACAAAATTAGCTGGGCGTGGTGGCACAAGGCTTTAATCCCAGCTACTTGGGAGCTGAGGCAGGAGAATCTCTTGAACCTGGGAGACAGAGGTTGCGGTGAGCCGAGATCACGCCATTGCACTCCAGCCTGGGCGGCAAGAGTGAAACTCCATCTCAAAAAATAAATAACATAAAAAGCCAAAGATCGCCGGGCACGGTGGCTCACGCCTGTAATCCCAGCACTTTGGGAGGCTGGGGTGGGCGGATCACCTGAGGTTGGGAGTTCAAGACCAGCCTGATCAACATGGAGAAACTCCGTCACTACTAAAAATTCAAAAATTAGCCAGGCGTAGTGACAGAAGCCTGTACTCCCAGCTTCTTGGGAGGCCGAGGCATGAGCATCACTTGAACCCAGGAGGCAGAGGTTGCAGTGAGCTGAGACTGCACCACTGCATGGGGTGACACAATGAGACTCCATCTCAAAAAAAAAAAAAAAGCATGAATGTAATAAAATATGAATTTTCAAATCCTGTTACAAGCAGCACATCAAACTATACTGTATGATCCCAGTAAGAACATTTCTATACATGGGATAATACATGTATACGTATGAACGCAAATGTATGTGTGCACAATCTATACACATCTTCAAAGAAAAGACTAGAAGAGAACCATTTTATAAACAATTGGTGTATCTTACGATTTTTAGAATTTTCTTCTCTATGCTTTTTATTCAAGGTAAACAACCATAAATAAGAATAATATTTTATACTAAAACAATATTGAATTATTGTTAGCAGCAACTTTTCTTCACAAGATTCATTTGTCCTTAGTAAAGTTGAAAGAAGGAACTTCATTGCTTCCAGTGAGCAGAAAAGGAAAAATGGACCCATCTTACTGCTGCATTTTCTCACTGAACTCATGTCACTACTTTACCTAGCTAAGAAGTAGCTATGCTTTAAAGACCGGTTTCTATTATAGCAACTACTATTTGAAACAGTCCCCTCAAACCACACACTTTAAACACTGCGCCTGGGTTCTGAGATAAACTCAACTCTCATGGAAAGCATAAAGATATGAGTGGGCTTAAGAATTTAGAGGACTAACACTCCCCAACTAACAGTTCCTTAGAACATTCAGAATAACGTATCGATCCCAAAGAAATCTAATGCAAATCACAGGATTCTAATAAGATCTATTTTACATCATAATACATGACAAACTTGTTTCCAGTGATGCTACTAAACATGTTTTCTCAGTTGAAATCAGCTATTATTTTAAAAATAAAATGCATGCTAAGTCCTGAAATAGCCTTAACTATACATTAGACTACCATCCACACAGCTTCCTAGGATGAGATAGAAGAGCGATCACCTCAACAGGGGGTAGTGAGGTTTTCAACCTTTACTTACAGGAGAATCTCACAGATCCTGTGGCCCTTTTGTCCCATAGAATCCAGATATTTAAGACACTTTTTTCTTAGGTCAATCACCTATAATGGAAAAAGATAACATCCAGAAATATCTTAAATGTAAGAGGAGTGAGAGTTTTACTTCCAAAAATAAAAGCATCTTTTAAAAAATACATGTACCAATATAAATTGTTCATGTATCTTAGAAATCCATTTATGGACCAGGCATGGTGGCTCACACCTGTAATCCCAGCACTTTGGGAGGCTGAGGCGGGCAGCTCATGAGGTCAGGAGTTCGAGACCAGCCTGACCAACATGGTGAAATCCCATCTCTACTAGAAATACAAAAATTAGTTGGGCGTGATGGCATGTGCCTGTAATCCTAGCTGCTCAGGAGGCTGAGGCAGGAGAATCACTTGAACCCGGGAGGCAGAGGTTGCAGTGAGCCGAGATTGTGCCACTGAACTCTAGCCTGGGTGACAGCGAGACTCTGTCTCAAAAAAAAAAAAAGAAAAACGATATCCACTTATATTGATACATGTATTAATTTTTTTTTAGTTAAAAATGTATCTTACGTATCTTTAGTAAAAAAAAGTGTGTTCCTAAGTTAAAAAATTAGTGGTCCTCTCAGAGTGATGAGACTTTTTTTTTTTGCTTTCTTTATATCTGTATCTTTCTTTCTTTCCTTCTTTTCTTCCTTTCTTTTCTTTCTGTCTTTTTTTTTTTTTTTTTTGAGACAAGATCTCACTCTGTCACCCAGGCTGGAGTGCAGTGGTGTGATCACAGCTCACTGCAGCCTCGACCTCCTGGGCTCAGGGAATCTTCCACCTCAGCCTCCCAAGTAGCTGGGACCACAGGTGTGCACCACTAGGCCCAGCAAATTTTTAAATTTTTGTATAGACAGGGTCTTTGCATGTTGCCCAGGCTGGTCTCAAACTCTTGGGCTCAAGCAACCCCTCCTGCCTCAGCCTCCCAAAGTCTGGGATTATAGGCATGAGCCACCACACCTGGCCTTATAAATGCATGTAAACAAAACTAAATAAATTTAATAACCCTTATGTGTACTAAGACTCTTTCCTGTTAAAAATGAAAGCTCCTCGGCCGGGCGCGGTGGCTCCCACCTATAATCCCAGCACTTTGGGAGGCTGAGGTGGCGGATCACGAGGTCAGGAGTTTGAGACCAGCCTGACCAACATGGTAAAACCCCATCTCTACTGAAAATACAAAAATTAGCCAAGTATGGTGGTGCATGCCTGTAATCCCAGCTACTCAGGAGGCTGACGCAGGAGAATCACTTGAACCCGGGAGGCGAAGGCTGCAGTGAGCTGAGATTGCGCCATTGCACTCCAGCCTGCGAAACAGAGCAAAACTCCATCTCAAAAAAAAAAAAAAAAAAAAGCTCCTCAAGTACAAGGACTTTGTCTTGTAGCCTTCTAAAAGTTGTTCAACTCAAGAACTAAAAAGGAGGCCAGGTGTGGCATCTCACCCATCATTTTGAGAGGCTGAGGTGGGAGGACTGCTTAAAGCCAGGAGCTCAAGACTAGCTTGGGCAAAAAAACAAGACTCTTGTCTCTACAAAAAAATTAAAATAAATTTAAAAAAATTAGCCAGGCATAGTGGTGCATGTCTGTAGTCCCAGCTACCTGGGAGGCTAAAGTGAAAGGATCACTTGTGCACAGGAGGTGGAGGTTACAGTGAGCTATGGTTGTGCCACTGCATGCCAGCTTGGGTGGCAGAATGAGACCCTGTCTCTAAAAATAAAAATTAAAAAAAAAGAAAAGAAAGAAAAAGAAAAAAAGGCCAGGCGTGGTGGCTCACACCTGTAATACCAGCACTTTGAAAAACTGAGGCAGGAGAACCACTTGAGGCCAAGCATTGGATACCAACCAGGGCAACATAGCAAGACTCCATCTTGCCAAATAAATAAATAAAATTAGGCAAGCATGGTGGACCATGCCTGTAGTCCTAGTCACTCAGGAGGCTGAGGCAGGAGGATCACCTGAGTCCAGGACTTCCAGGCTACAATGAGCTATGATCACACCAATTCACTCCAGCCTGGGCAACAGAGCGAGACCTGGTCTCTAATTTTAAAAAATAGTAAAATAAAATAAACATAAAATTGTTTAAAGAATAAATAAATAAAAAGAACTAAAAGGGTTGGGTGAAGGATGGGACATTAAAAAAAAAAAACTAAAAAGAGACTCTGCAGAGTATGCTTATAATATATACTATTGGCCTCTATACACAGGGCAGAAAAGGGCAGCATTATTTTTAAAAAATGGTCTTTATCCAAGTCCAACAATTAACCATTAACCCTCTCTACTCACCACCAGGCTCCAATGTACCTTCCGATGAATAGGCACCAGAATAATTTCTTGTTCAAAGAGATTTACCCCTTTGGTCCATCGTTTCACTGCTTGGTAACCTCCAGACTTTAATTTAGGATAGAAGAAAGTACTGAATACATGAAGTGCTGGATAGCCTTGCTTTTTATTTCTTTCCACCAGAAGATTCATGTAAAAATTAATGACCTACAAAATACCAAGGGAGCAAAAGCTGGAACATGGCAAACATATTATCAAAACTAAATTTCTACCTGAATAAGGATGAATTCGAAGGTAAGGTACTAAAGAAGGGGATAAAAAGACTGTCTATAGTAGAAGACAGGGAAAAAAGTGATCAGTGCAAAATGGGACACATGAAAATGGAATGAAACTGTACTTTTAAGGCATGTGAGTAACACTTAACAGCCAGAAGAAGGAATCCAGGAAGAAAGTCTGTGCAATAATGGAAAGATCTACATAACCGTATCACACCAAAAATATGCAGAAATATTAACAGTAAGTGAATTTTACTACATATAAATTAGACTTCAATTTTAAAATATTAACTGGAAGGACATACACCAAAATAATAACATTTTATTTATCTCTGAGTGGTGATACTTGTTTTTTGAGACGGAGTCTTGCTCTGTCGCCCAGGCTGGAGTCCACTGGCGCCATCTCGACTCACCGCAAGCTCTGCCTCCCGGGTTCACGCCATTCTCCTGCCTCAGCCTCCCAAGTAGCTGGCACTACAGGTACCCGCCACCACGCCTGGCTAATTTTTTTGTATTGTTAGTAGAGACGGGGTTTCACTGTGTTAGCCAGGATGGTCTCAGTCTCCTGACCTTGTGATCCGCCCGCCTCAGCCTTCCAAAGTGCTGGGATTACAGGCGTGAGCCACCACGCCCGGCCGAGTGGTGGTACTTTTGAACCGTAATATTTTTTACTTTTCCTGTTTTTTCCAAATGTTCTACGATAAATAAATTACATTTATAATGTAAAACAAAACATTCCTGTTTTCAAAGAATGTGTTTATAAGTAACTAGTCATAGGGGACTTCCCTCAAAGAGAGAAGATGCAGGGGCTAAGCAGTTCGGGGAAGAACCCACCAGAAAATTGTCAAAGAACTTAAGAGTTAGCTTTTGCTAAATGTATTAAGGTTACAAGATGACAAGTTAGGCAAAATTTTTCAGCTATCACTCAAAGAAAAATACACATAGTATATAGTGATCAATATATCCCTTTATTATTCAAAAAATAAAACAGGCCAGGCACGGTGGCTCACGCCTGTAATCCCAGCACTTTGGGAGGCCAAGGTGGGCGGATCACCTGAGGTCCAGAGTTTGAGACCAACCTGACCAACATGGAGAAACCCTGTCTCTACTAAAAATACAAAATTAGCCGGGCATGGTGGCGCATGCCTGTAGTCCCAGCTACTTGGGAGGCTGAGGTAGAATTGCTTGAACCCAGGAGGCGGAGGTTGCGCTGAGCCAAGATTGTGCCATTGCACTCCAGCCTGGACAACAAGAGCAAAACTCTGTCTCAAAAACAAAACCAAAAAACAAAAACAAAGAAACAGCTACTGTAAGAATTCACCTAAAATACAGTATCACTTGCTGCTTCCTCCCATTTATCAGCTGTACCCAGGGTTTATTGAAGACCAGTAAATGAAGTGGTGGATGCAATAAAATACAGATGCAGAAAAGGGAAACATCGCTAATGAAAGGCAGAAAATCAGAACTAACCATCTTTTTAAGATTTAAGATGTTTTTGTTTTAATTATAACTAAGAGTTGCTTTACCAACCCATTATAACTGAGTAGGAGTCACTTTGATTGTAGATAATAAATAAATAAACTTAATGATAGCCAAAAGGGGGGAGGGAATACAACTTACTTCATCATTGAGCCAGTGATAGTTCTTTAATGTCTGAATATCTCCTCGAGTAATTCGCAATTTGAAAGCACTACTTAGGATTTCATCCTGTGGGCCATGGCCTAGGGCATTACTGATTTCCTTTTCCATGTCCTGAATTAGAAAGTCCAGAAGTTGCTATTTTAATATAGAACCATTCGTTATCAGTTATTGAAAACTCCGAGACTGAAAAAAGTTTTTCATCTCGGCAACAGCTGACTCTTGAGAAAAATATACTATCAAGACCTACTAAACTACAGTATGAAAACATTTTTTTCTTATCTTTAGTAATAGAGATGGGACCTCATTATATTGCCCAAGTTGGTTGCAAACTCCTGGGCTCAAGCAATACCCGCCTTGGCCTCCCAAAGTGCTGAGATTATAGGCATGAGCCACCGCACCAGCCCTGAAAATATTTTAACTTATAACTACAAAGTAGTCTTACTTATTTGTTGTAAGTAATACTTACAACAAATCCTGGTTCACTTATTAACTTGTGGAAACAATAATTTAATAATAATATTTACATCTAAAGTATAGTCTCAATTTTCCTACTACTACGTATTAACCACCATGAGTCAAACATGGTGTTAGATGCTTGAAGCACATCATTGATCCATATTAGTGAGGAAGACATTATTACCATTTTATAGAGAAAATTGAAACCCAGAGAATTTATTTTACATATTCAAAGTCATATAATTATTAAAAGGTAGAACGAAGATTTGAACCCAGGTGCATCTAATTTCCTGGACTTTGCTCCCTTTCCACTTTAAACTTTTTTTCTTTTTTGGAGACGGAGTCTCGCTCAGTCTCCCAGGCCGGAGTGCAGTGGCGCCATCTCGGCTCACTGCAAGCTCCACCTCCTGGGGTCACGCCATTCTCCTGCCTCAGCCTCCCAAGTAGCTGGGACTACAGGCGCCCGCAACCACGCCCAGCTAATTTTTTGTATTTTTAGTAGAGATGGGGTTTCACTGTGTTTGCCAGGATGGTCTCGATCTCCTGACCTTGTGATCCGCCCATCTCGGCCTCCCAAAGTGCTGGGATTACAGGTGTGAGCCACCCGCCTGGCCCTTTTTCCCTATTTTTTTTTTTTTTTTTTTTTGAGACAGCTTCTCACTTTGTTACCCAGGCTGGAGTGCATGCAGCTGCATGATCTCAGTTCACTGCAACCTCTGCCTCCCAGGTTCAAACAATTTTCATGCCTCAGTCTCCTGATTAGCTGGAATTACAGGTGCGTACCACCATGCCAGCTATTTTTTTGTATTTTTAGTAAAGACGGGGTTTCACCATGCTGGCCAGGCTGGTCTCGAACTCCTGACCTCATGATTCGCCCGTCTTGGCTTCCCAAAGTGCTGGGATTACAGGCATGAGCCACCTCCATTCTCTCCTTTAAACTTTTAAAACATCAAAATAGGCTGAGTGCAGTGGCTCACGCCTGTAATCCCAGCACTTTGGGAAGCCAAGACGGGCAGATCATGAGGTCAGGAGTTCGAGACCAGCCCGGCCAGCATGGTGAAACTCCATCTCTACTAAAAATACAAAAATTAGCGGGGCGTGGTGGTACGCGCCTGTAGTCCCAGCTACGCAGGAGGCTAAGGCAGAAGAATCACTTGAACCTGCGAGGCAGAGGCTGCAGTAAGCTGAGATCGTGCCACTGCACTCCAGCCTGGCAACAGAGCGAGACTCCATCTCAAAAATAAATAAATAAATAAAACATCAAAATAAGATTAGGACATCTAAGGGGTCATACCATCCTTTTTGACATGAAGAGAATAAGCAAACAGGCAGAAACTTGGAAATCACCCAGCAGTCTAGCAATTGACTCCTTATGGAATAAATGGCTTCATCATACTAAAGAATTATGCAGATAAATGCATTATTTAAGATACAAAACTAAATCTATAAACCCAATAGAAATTATTTTCCTCTAGGCCGGGGGCAGTGGCTTGCGCCTATAATCCCAGCACTTTGGGAGGCCAAGGTGGGTAGATCATCTAAGGTCAGGAATTCAAGACCAGCCTGGGCAACATGGTGAAACCCGGTCTCTACTAAAAATACAAAAATTAGCTGGGTGTGGTGGCAAGTGCCTGTAATCCCAGCTACTAGGGAGGCTGAGCCAGGAGAATCACTTGAACCCAGGAGGCAGAGGTTGCAGTGAGCCAAGATTGTGCCATTGCACTCCAGCCTGGGCAACAAGAGCGAAACTCTGTCTCAAAAAAAAGAAATTATTTTCTTCTAAATATATGCTTCTTCCCACTGCACATAGCTTCACTATTTTATGGATCTCTGTCCACCTGCATGCTCAATATAACAGTAAGTATTCAAGAGATTTGCCTACTAGGGCAACGTTGTGGAGGAAGCCAAGATGTGGGCACATCTTTAAAATAAGAATTTTAACTACCTTCATTGTTTATGTTCTGTAAGTTTTTACTATTTTCAAATGCAATAATCAACAAAGGGGGCATTTTAGTAAACTATAATAACTTTTTAAAAAAATGCAATGAACTTATTCCTAATGCCAAACCCATACTATATAACTCAACATATTTGAAGGTTAGAATTTACAAAGAATCTGTTGTATTCCAAGATATGAGATGATGGTGTTGACTCCCATTTGCTGAATATCAATCTGATCCCTTAGGCCACTAATGAACATGACTCACTAAAGATTAATGTCATCAAAGTGAATCAACAGACCATGGACCTGGCCTGTCTTCATGTACTCACCCCTAGCCTGGAGAAAGTGCTCAAAACAAAACATTCAAGTTAGAACAACTGAGGTTACTTAAAGACACGCCTCTTTTTAGGATCAATACAAAGAACAATACCTCTGTAAGTTCAAGGAGATCGTCCGTTCTTCTGTCCCTCTCTTTGCCTGAGCAATTCTTTTCCTTTGTCTCAATTATTGACACTTTCCTCCTGAGTAAGCCATTGCTTCCACTGCCCAGGCGGAGTCGGGCCGACACTTCTTCTGATAGGTCAGGCTCCAGTTGGTATCCCCTCCTCTGATCAAAAAATTATCTAAATTCTACTGACATGTTTGATACTTGCAAATATAAACACAGATTACACATGAAATATAAAACTGCCACTAATGTGAAAGAAAAGAGAATTAGCAAATCCCCCAAGTGATTAGATTTACCCTATCTGTCTGTCTCTGCAAGGGGGAACAAAAAAAACTCCAGACCTAGGCCTCACAAGACCCTCAGTTATGAACCATCAAACAGAACACTCACCACCTTCCCCGGAAGTAGCAAGAAAAGTATTTTTAGTTCTCCTATCACAATTAAAATTAGTATGTTTAAAAGATATTATGAAAGTTTTAAACAGCAAACAATATGACCCATAATCCCATCACTCAGAATAAATCCCTACTATCTTTATAGTAACTAAATTTGGTTCTAGTTTAGCCTTGAAAAAAGTCATTTTATATTACAGAAAATGCACAAAACATTAATGTACCACTTAATTTGTTTTTGTAAAATGAACACCTATATACCACAATTGTGGTAAACAAATAGAATTCTGCCAGCAACCCAGAACATGTCATCTCTCTCCAGAGATGTACGATGTTTAAGAAATTCTCCCTGAGAAGCCATAAAATGTAGGTAACATGCTGGTATGGAGGCAGGTTCGTCTCTCATAAACAAAGGTGGCTACTGTACAGAGGCAAAACTCCAACAACTCAGAAGGAAGAAAAAAGTGGTGTATTTTCAATGCTTCCTGCTGCTTTTTTTTTGAGACAGAGTCTCATTCTGTCACCTAGGCTGGAGTGCTATGGTGTGATCACAGCTCACTGCAGCCTTGACCTCCTGGGCTCAAGCGATCCTCCCACCTTAGCTTCCCGAGTAGCTGGGACTACAGACATGCCACCAGGCCTGGCTAACTTTTAAGTTTTTTTGTGGAGACAGTCTCACTATGTTGCCCAGGCTGGTCTCAAACTCCTGGGCTCAAGTGATCCTTCTGCCTTGGCTTCCCAAAGTTCTGGGATTACAGGCATGAGCCACTATGCCTGGCTGGCTTGCTGCTTTTTTAAAGAAAAACAACAGAATTAACAATCAAAGTTTTTTATATATATATATATATATATATATATATATATATATATATATATACACACACTTTTTCTTGCTTTTCATGAGCACCAAAACATGTTATGTAAGTAAACAGATATCAAATGTAACTAGGATTTTTACTTACACTTTCATTTTCAAATCTGATTCCAACCATCTTCTCTGTATCAGTAATTTTCCCCTTTGAACACCTAAGGAAAAAAATTGAGAGATGATAGACTTCTGCTAGATGATTCAAACCTAGTACATCCTAGTTTTAGAAATAAGATTTCGTAATTTGTAAATAAAAATTGCATTGAGTTTATATAATACTCTAAACCAGGAGTCAACGAACTTTTCTGAAAAGGAACAGACAGTATTTTAGGCTTTGCAGGTTTTATGGTCTTGGGCACATCTGGCAACTCTGCCACTGTAATTTAAAAGCAGCCAGACAGTATGTAAATGAATTCGCATGTTCCAATAGAAATTTACTATACAAAAATAGGCAAGTAGACCAGATTTGGCCCATGGGCCATAGTTTACAAACTCTGCTATAAACCATCATCCCAAAATCCTAAAGCATGCAGAGCTGCCTTTACTGTTCCTATCCTAAAGACACTGATCACTAGACATCCCCACTCCAACCAAACTCCCATCTAAGAAGCATGTGCTTCTCCCAACCCCTGATGCCTGGGAGATAAGGGGCACCCCCCAACCCACCAGGCTAGGGTGGGCATCTGACACAACAGCTAGCTACCTATCTACCCTATATGCCGACCAACTACCAGAACTCAAGAGAGTTCACAATTCCTCAGAACTGCTTACTCATAAATACAGCTTATAAAGTAAGAAAATATATATTAAAAGAAAGTGTAGAATGAACTGAATGTACATACCTCTTTTCACTTCTCAATGAACATAGAGGTCCCCTTGTTTCAACAAGTCTATCTGTGAGGATGGTAAAGAAAAGATTAAATGTTTCCTTCATTAATGAATAATATAGTTAGAATTTCAGCTTACAGAGTTTCCACAACATCAAAACATTCCTCTACACTGAAACGCTACAGTGAATTCCAAAGACACTAGCCTCCCTATATACTAAGTTGCCTAAAAAAATGCATACATATCTTCGCTGTTTAAATATAATCTTTACTATAAACTGAGTGATATCTGCTTATCTGGTAAGCTGTCATTTAGTGGACAGTAAGTGGAGAAATATAAGGAAATTGTTATATAAGGAATATAATAAAATTTCAGCTCACAAAATAGTTGCTACTATCTAGCAGCTTAGGAATAATAATCCAGAGCCATGTTATGAATCTATTTCACCCTGAAACAGCTTTTCTACTAAATTCCTAGATAAGCCCCAGTCAATGCTGTGAGTTTTTTTTTTGTTTGTTTTTTTTTTTTTGAGACAGAGTCTCGCTGTCACCCAGGCTGGAGTGCAGTGGCGTGATCTTGGCTCACTGCAATCTCCACCTCCCAGGTTCAGGCAATTCTACTGCCTTAGCCTCCTGAGTAGCTGGGATTACAGGCAAGTGCCACCACGCCTGGCTAATTTTTGTATTTTTAGTAGAGATGGGGTTTTACCATGTTGGCCAGGCTGGTCTTGAACTCCTGACCTCAGATGATCCACCTGCCTTGGCCTCCCAAAGTGCTGGGATTGCAGGCGTAAGCCACCGCGCCCGGCCCAGTGCTGCGAGATTTGACAGTATTTTGGTACACCATCTACACTGGAATGTCAATTTGCTACCTCATATGAACACTGTAACATGAACTAAGGTCAATATATTAAGACAAGGCTAAATCTGGGAACTCACATTGTTTTGGAACAAACTGAGTTGTTTTGACTCCGTGATTTTGCTCTTCCCCCCAGCCTTTGGTCTTTAGTGTGTCCATCTGACTTCTTTGAGAACTTAGAAACACAAAAAGTGAGGGAGATCAGATACAAAAGCAAAGTCTACCATTAATATGCACTATCTCTGTCCAGCAAGCTTCTTCAAATAGGGGTGATTGATTACGCTATTATATCAAATTACAACAGAAAGGAAGCAACTATGTGGGACTAGGATAAAAGGAGTCTAATCCTGATTCTAATAATATTTCAGCCATGTTACCTAACCTCCAGTTTCTCTGTTTGTAAAATCAGAGGTTCTGAATCCCCAGTGATGCATTAACTGAAAAATCTCAGTGTGACAAAACTCAGATTAAAAGATAAAAAACTTTTTAAGCTATATATTTAAGTGGATCCTGAAACAATACATTAAAAGCAAGAATTTTTTGTTTTTTCAGATGGAGTCTCCCACTGTCGCCTAGGCTGCAGTGCAGTGGTGTGATCTCGGCCTCACTGAAATCTCTACCTCTCAGGTTCAAGCGGTTCTCCTGCCTCAGCCTCCCAAGTAGCTGGGATTACTGGTGCACGCCACTACACCTGGTTAATTTTTGTATTTTTAGTAGAGATGGGGTTTCACCATGTTGGTCAGGCTGGTCTCGAAGTCCTGACCTCCGGTGACTCACCTGCCTCGGCCTCCCAAAGCGCTGGGATTACAGGTGTGAGCCACCGCACCCAGCCAAAAGCAGGAACTTTAATCATTTATTTATTTATTTTGAGATGGAGTCTCGATCTGTAGCTCAGGCTGGAGTGCAGTGGCACAATCTCGGCTCACTGCAAGCTCCGCCTCCCGGGTTCACACCATTCTCCTGCCTCAGCCTCCCGAGTAGCTGGGACTACAGGTGCCCGCCACCACGCCCAGCTAATTTTTTGTATTTTTTAGTAGAGACGGGATTTCACCGTGTTAGCCAGGATGGTCTCGATCTCCTGACCTCATGATCCATCTGCCTCAGCCTCCCAAAGTGCTGGGATTACAGGCGTGAGCCACTGTGCCCAGCCAAAGCAGGAACTTTAAAAAGCAAAAATAGTTTGAGGGTTTCGCCAACATGACAAAGCTAAGAGTTCGTTAAACATACTGCTGTTTCCAACATATGGCTGGTCAAAATGGAGAAAATACTGACATTCTGACTAAACCAAAAGAATTTTTTTTAAAAGTTCACAACTGATTATTCTCAAATAATCTGTTATTTCTGCATTCAAAAGCTAGATAGTAGGCTGGGTGCGGTGGCTCACGCCTGTAATCCCAGCACTCTGGGAGGCTGAGGCAGGTGGACTACCTGGGATCAGGTGTTCGAGACTGGCCTGGCCAACATGGTGAAACCCCGTCTCTACCAAAAATACAAAAAATTAGCTGGGCATGGCGGTGGACGCCTGTAATCCCAGCTACTCAGGAGGATGAGGCAGGATAATCGCTTGAACCCAAGAGGCGGAGGTTGCAGTGAGCCGAGATTGCGTCACTACACTCCAGCCTGGGCAACAATAGTGAAACTTCATTTCAAAAAAAAAAAAAAAAAAGTTAGATAGTATTGTGTGACTTTTTAATCTTCGATTTGCTATTATATAATTTCTGGGATCCCTGTGTTTTCTTACACCACTTGTTAGAATTACCTATTGTACCTCAATCCTGAGCTCACACATTTTTTGTCCTCCTTTCACAGGCAAATACAAGGCCAAATATCACTTCCTTCTGCCACTCTCATCTATTAATATTTGCTCAAATCATTATTTAATTAATAAGCTGTCCTATAAGGAAAATTGTTATGACCTGGGAGACTTTAATCTTGTCTCTAGTGGGTTTCCAAATGTGCTAAGATTCAATCTCTATGATGCCGTAGGGACTAGGTGTGTCTCATGGGGTGGGGGTGAGGCAGGGGGAAGGAAAAAAGACAAAAAGAAAGACCGGAAGGAGGTGAAGGAGAAAGGGAGAAAGGAAGGAAGGAAGGGAGATGGGAGAAATGGAGAGATGGGCAGGAGTGGGGTGGGGAAGGGAGGTAGAGAGATTGTGGGAAATGTATGCTGGGGAGGTTGAAGAAACTCTCTGCCTCTTGGGAGCCCTACTTCAACCAGTGATCCACTTTTTTATATAAGAGTTTCAAGTAAAAGTTTACTTGAACAAAAGGTGCTAAAGGTAACATAAAATTTTACTTTGCAAAACCACTGTTACATATTATTACTAGATAAATATCCAGGCAAATGATAGAGCTAGTTCTCTCAGGGTTAACCTCTTCTTTCAATATAGCCCTTCCCACCAATACTTTCTCCAAAACAAACAAAAAAAAGATGCCTAGCAAAGCATTATCTGTTAGCTCATTGTCACCTGTGATAATTTGAAGTTACAGGACAGACAGAGTTTCCATGACCACTTTCTTTAAGTCGTTCCAATAACTTTCGGTACTTCTCTCTTTCCTCTTTTTGAACACCCTAAATAAAAGAAAGCATGTTAGATAAGTACCAGCACATTAAATTTATAATTAAAAGGCCAAATGTAAACCATAGATGGTTTTATTTGCCAGCACTATGTTTTTAATATTTCTTTGAATTAATTACTAACTTTATACATTTTTTAAAAATAAAAAAATCTAGCCTCCTTTGATCAACTGAATCTACAATCTATAGCTATGTAGGGCTATCCCATTTAGATGAGCCACTGCTCTCCAGCCCACTTTATTCGTGTTATCTGCTAAATTCTGATGGCATCTAGGTTTTTGACAGAACTGGGTTGAACAGAATTAGGTTAACTACAAAAAAACTCAGCAGAAATCACCTGCTTGCATAACGAGAATATGCAGCTTCCAAAATGAATTGGCCTCACCAACATCACCAGTAACCTCTATGGCTACATTTAATAGACACTTTTCCAGCGCTTATGTTGCTTGATCTCTCTTCAGCATTCCACCCTGCTGGCCTGCCTTGCTTTCCTACACAACAAGCTCTTCTGACTCTTTTCTCTGTCTCCACTGCAGACTATTCCTTCTGCCTACATCATACTGATGGTTTGCCCATATCTCTTCTTGCACTACATTCCTTCCCTGAATAATCTCATCAGCTCCCTTGATTTAAATAACACCAACAGGTTAAAGATTCAGAAATGTGTCTCCTCCTCAAAATTCCCATCACATATATCCACAAGCTTCCAGGAGAGGGTTTCTTGTGGGTTTCACAGTGAGTTTAAACAATGTCCAAAACTGGAGTCATCATCTTCCCCATAAACATAGGGTTATCTTGGTAAGTGACACGTAGTGATTCCCAAAACTGAAATCTGGGACTCAGACCCTTCTATCTACTTTAGATCACACTTAATCAACAGATACGTCCTTGCTAATACTACCTACCAATATTTCTAGAGTATATCTTCTGCATATTTCCCTGTAGATACTGGCTCAGTCCCATTTCTGATTTCTCATCTAAGAGACTGGAATATTTAACACCTCATCTTAAAACCCCTTTCAGGGATATGATCCATTCCTCTCTCTCTGCCTGCTTATCAAATAGCAACTATTTATGTATAAGCTCTTAGAGAGCAGAAACTGCATTTCATTTAATCTTGAATTGCTAGCACAGTACAACTAGCACAGCACCTGGGACCCAAATAAATATTTCTTTGATGAACTAAATTAAACAAGTGGCTCAGAAAACTAGTTGGCAAGTGAAACAGCAAATGGTCCTCAGGAGTGCCAGATACAGGAATAATTCTAAATTTTCCTGGAATAAAGGAAAACCTCAAAAGGAAAGTAAAAAGATTGACTCTTCATCATGCTGAGTGTTCTGAAAGGTGAAGGAAAAAGCAGAGATGCACACCATTTACTTCCCTTCCTTAGTCACAGTTATTAAAGTTTGTAAAAAGAAACAAGTTATGGCTGGACGCAGTGGCTCACGCCTGTAATCCCAGCACTCTGGGAGGCCGACGCTGGAGGATCGCTTGAGTCCACAAGTTTGAAACTAGCCTGGACAACATAGCGAGATCCCATCTCTCTCTATAAAAAAATAACTTGATAAATTTTTTTTAAAAAAGCAAGTTAGACTAATTCAGTTACCCAAAAAGAATCTAATCTTGGCCAGGCGCAGTGGCTCATGCCTGTAATCCCAGCACTTTGGGAGGCTGAGGTAGGTGTATCACCTGAGGTCGGGAGTTTGAGACCAGCCTGGCCAACGTGGTGAAACCTCATCTCTACTAAAAATACAAAAAATTAGCCAGGCGTGGTGGCACATGCCTGTAATCCCAGCTACTTGGGAGGCTGAGGCAGGAGAATCACTTGAACCTGGCAGGTGGAGGTTGAAGTGAGCCAAGATCACACCATTGCACTCCAGCCTGGGCAACAAGAGCAAAACTCTGTCTCAAAAAAAAAAAAAAAAAGAATTTAATCTTATCTCTTCCTAACATGACTCTTTTTCTTCCTTATGATAAAAATAACCACATCTAAAAATTGACTAAATTATATGTATATAGAATATCTACAAAAGAATACATATAGGTATCAGAGGTTACTTGCTAAGAAGTAAACATGGTGGTGGAAGCCAGGTATGGAAGGGAGTCTGAGAAACTTAGTTACCGTATATACTTTAGTACCTTTTGAAATATATAACATATGCTGGAACATGGGAGACAGAGGTTGCAGTGAGCCAAGACTGCACCACTGCACTCCAGCATGGGTGACAAGATTCTCACTCTGTCTCAAAAAAAAAAAAAAGGAAAAAAGAAATATATAACATAGTAGATATATTATTTGCTCCCAAAAATATTCATTAAAAATTCTTTTTAGTCTTTTAATTTTTATTACTCAAAAAAGTTTCATTTTTAAATTTAGCTGTCTGACTCTGTGTCTGTGCCTTCAATACTTTCACAACAATTTTCTGCTCCTTGACAAGCAACATGCTTGATCCTGTCACGGACTCATTGAGCACACGTGGCCGCTATAGGCCTTGCTAATGTGATCTGGACAATCTCATAAGAACTTTAGGTCTCATAGCATGAACCCCTCAAAGTCTGCCTGGGCACATGCTGCATGCAGATTTTTGGTGCATCTGGGTTTAAGACAGCCTCATTTTGTTAGAGGCTGTATTGTAGGAAAACCTACAATGGTATGTCAAATGTTGAACCATTCTGAGTGTCTCTAGGCAGCATCCTTGGGAAGAGCTGTAAAAATTTTTTTTAAGAAATCAAGCTAAAAAGGCTTACCTCCTCCACAGTACAATGGGGACGCCTCAGACCCTTGCCACTCTCTTCAGAAATCATCTCTGTTACAGCCTGTTCCTGAGGTTTCCACATTAAAGAACTCTCTGGATTACCTTTGCTATGGCGACGGCCACCTGGTCTTCTATTATAGCCTTCTGAGTTCAAAGTAAAACTGAGCAACAGAAAAAAAAAGAACAAAAGTATCACCAAGCTGCTTAAATTGCTGGAATCTAAGCTCCCAGACCATCCTGTGATTAAGCTGCTTTAGGTCAAGCAAGTTGCTTTACTCCTGGCAAGTCAGACCAGTACAATTATGCAAAAGTTAGATCTATCCCTAGAGCACAGGGCACCCCAGCATTCCACTATGGAATGAATGTCTGTTTCTAAACTAGAGCTGCCACACAAAGAAAGTCTCTGCCTTCCTCTTCATGCCCATTTCCAACCCCAAATCTAGATTAAGCTCCCCTATTGCATATACCCCTTCTGATACTGCATTTTTCCTTTAGTCACCTGGAACCACTGAAATTCATTATTGGTGTGATTATTTGTTTAACGTCTATATTCCACACTAAACTTTAAATTCCATGAAAAGAGATTACATCCTTTCACCACTGTTATCTTAGTACAGGGTCTAAGCCACAAGGCCCTCAATAAATATCTGCTGAATGCTAAATTAATAAATGCTAAAGGAACTGAAGCCTGGAATTCCTACCCAGTCACAGTTGCTGGTGACAAATCTGCCTTTCCTGCCATTACCAACAATGCGACAAACTGACATTATGCCCCTCCTTCCTTGGGTGATGCTTTTGAAATGCATACCACTTATGCGGTGTTTCACAAAAAAAAAAAAAAGGCATAATCTGAAGCAAATCATCAGTAAATATCAGACAAAATTAAAATATTAATGCCACTGAACACAAAGAAAGGGCAAGGAGTTGTTGCAGAATAAAGTAGATCAAAGAGACGTGAAAACTATGTGCAATACCCAATCCTGCACTGGATCCTGTATTAGGAAAAAGAAAAAGCTATGAGATAAAAATTTAAATAAGACCTGTAGATTACATAATAGTATTATATCAATGTTAATTTCCTGATGTTGGTAATCCATGATCATGTAAGTGAATGCCCTTATTCTTTTTTTTTTTTTTTTTTTGAGACGAAGTCTTGCTCTTGTCCCCCAGGCAGGAGTGCAATGGCGCGATCTCGGCTCACTGCAACCTCCACCTACCAGGTTCAAGCAATTCTCCTGCCTCAGCCTCCCATGTAGCTGGAGTTACAGGCACCTGCCACCACACCCGGCTAATTTTTTGTATTTTAAGTAGAGATGGGGTTTCACCATGTTGGCCAGGCTGGTCTCAAACTCCTGACCTCAGGTGATTTGCCTGCCTCAGCCTCCCAAAGTGCTGGGATTACAGGTGTGAGCCACTGCACCCGGTCTTGAATGCCCTTATTTTTAAGAAATAAACAGATTCGGCCAGGCGCAGTGGCTCACGCCTGTAATCCCAGCACTTTGGGAGGCTGAGGCGGGTGGATCACGAGGTCAGGAGTTCAAGACTAGCCTGGCCAATATGGTGGAACCCCAACTCTACTAAAAATACAAAAATTAGCTGGGCATGGTGATGCATGCCTGTAGTCCCAGCTACTCGAGAGGCTGAGGCAGGAGAACTGCTTGAACCCAGGAGACGGAGGTTGCAGGGAGCCAAGATCGTGACACTGCACTCCAGCCTGGGAGACAGAGCAAGACTCCATCTCAAAAAAAAAAGAAAAGAAAAAAATAAACAGACTCAACTATTTAGGATTAAAGGGACATGAATCAAAGACTCTCAAATGGTTCAAAACAATATGTATATATGAGAGAATGAGAAAGCAAATGTAACAGAATGACAACTGGTGAATCTAGGTCAGGTTATCCGCCTAATAGAGCTTCAAAATATATGAAGACAAAAAAACATGGAGCAAAAACTAGCAAAGCTGAAGGAGAAATAGAGAAATCCACAATTATGGTAGAAAACTCAATTCCTGACTCATCAATCAATAAAAAAGTTGACAGAAAAATCACTAACACCTGTAAAACATTATCAACCAAGCTGACCTGACATTTAGGTCACTCTACCCAACAACAGCAGAATATGCATTCTTTTCAAGTGTACATGGAACATCATCCAACTGGACCATACTCTAGGCCAGAAAACAAACATTAAAAAACTTAAAAGAAATAAAATCATACAAAGCATATTCTCTAACCATAATAGAATTAAACTAGAAATCAATAACAGATATCTGCAAAGTCCCAAATATTTGGAAATTAAACAACATATTTCTATCCTTCTAAATCACAGGTCAAAGAGGAAGTAAAACAGAAATTAGAAAATATTTATTTACTTTTTTATTTTTTTATTTTTTTGAGACAGTGTCTCACTGTGTCGCCCAGGTTGGAGTGCAGTGGCCCAATCTCAGCTCATTACAACCTCTGCCTCCTGGGTTCAAGTGATTCTCCTGCCTCAGCCTCTCGAGTACCTGGGATTACAGGTGTGTGCCACCATGGCCAGCTAATTTTTGTATTTTAGTAGAGATGGGGTTTCACCATGTTGGCCAGGCTGGTCTCAAACTCCTGACCTCAAGTGATCCACCCGCCTCGGCCTCCCAAAGTGCTGGGATTACAGGTGTGAGCCACCACACCTGGCCTAGAAAATATTTTAAATTGAATGAAAATGAAAACCAACATTTCAAAATGTGGACAATGCACCTAAGCAGTGCTTACAGGGAAACAGCATTAAATGCTTAGAGAATAAGTTCACCCCTAACTAACTCTGTATCTCCTAAGAACAAGGGCATCTCTTATATAACCACAATATAATCACCAAATTCAGGAACTTTTGCAATAGTACAATGTAATATGTAGCCCATATTCAAATATCTCTAAAGCTATTAAAAAATAACCGTCATAGCAATTTTGTCCCATCTAAAATCTAATCCAGGATCTCACATTGCATGCATTTAGTTATCATGTATCTTTCATCTCCTTCAGTCTGAAACAACTTTTCAGCTTTTCTTTATCTTTTTAATGAATACAGGCCTATGGTTTTGTAGAATGGACCTTAATTTCAGTTTAACCAGCTTTCTCATGATTAGAGTCTATCATTTTTGCAGGAATGCTGCATTTAGTTATGATGTCTTTCTCAGTGCAATACATTTGAATGCCATGATGTCAGTTTGTCCAACTGCTGGCAATTTCACTTTGATGTCTTGGTTAAGGTGGTGTCAGTCGTGCTTCTCCACTTTATTTTTCCCTTTGTAAGTAGTAAGTAATGTGGGCTGGGCGTGGTGGCTCACGCCTGTAATTCCAGCACTTTGGGAGGCCGAGGCAGGTGGATCACCTGAGGTCAGGAGTTCGAGACCAGCCTGGCCAACATAGTGAAACCCCATCTCTACCAAAAATACAAAATTAGCTGGGCATGGTGGCACGTCCCTGTAGTCCCTGCTACTCGGGAGGCTAAGGCAGGAGAATCACTTGAACCCAGGAGGCAGAGGTTGCAGTGAGCCGAGATCATGCCACTGAACTCCAGCCTGGGCAACAGAGCAAGACTCCATCTCAAAAAAAAAAAAAAAAAAAAAAAAAAAAAAGTAATGTGTAAGGAGATATTTTGAGTTTATGTAAATACCAGTGCCTCATCAAACTTTCTTTTTTTTTTTTAAGACAGAGTCTCACTCTGTCACCCAGGCTGGAGTGCAGTGGTGTAATCTCAGCTCACCGCACCCTCTGCCTCCGGGTTCAAGCAATTCTACTGCCTCAGCCTCCCGAGTAGCAAGGACTACAGGTGCGTGCCACCACACCTAGCTAATTTTTCTATTTTTAGTAGAGACGGGATTTCTCGCCACGTTGGCCAGGCTGCAAACTTGTATTTACTAGTTTTGGCTCAATTGATGATTCCTGCCCATATCAGTTATTACCAAGACAGTTACAAAATGGTGATTTTCTAATTCTATCATTCCTTCCACACTTATTAGTTGGCATTCTACTATAAAGATCTATCCCTCCTCAACACTATATATTTATTTATTAGCATCTGAGTCCCTGTCTTTATTCATTTTCATGTTTAAATTATCCCATCTGGCCAGTGAAAGCCCCTGTGAAATCTCCTCCTCTGTCAGGGTGGCATGCCCAGTTTTTGAACACTCCTTTACTTTCTGGCACAAGATGTTCAGACTCACTTTATACTTTCTTTCCTAGCCCTACAATCAGCCATTTATTCAATTCCAGAGGGCGCTAGTTTTTAGTTTCTCATTCCTAAATATAAGTGGATAGCCAAGGAGTACCAAGTACTTGAATCAAGACTCTAACTTCAAAGATCAGACCAAAATAAACAAACACAGAGGGAGAGGGCATAAACCAGAAAGGAGCACTCAAAACATATTTTAAAATAATAAACAGCTTTAGAGAGATAAGGAAAGATTTTGCATCCTTATAAGAACAAGATGCTTAGAGAAAGAAAAAAAACATTGGGAATAGGCAGGGGGAGAACTTTTCTAACTTAAAAACTGACAGTCAAGAAAGAATTAGTAAAAAATGGTTTTAAAAAGAGCAAGAAGGCTGCGTGCAGTGGCTCAAACCTGTAATCCCAGAACTTTCAGAGGCTGAGGTGGGTGGATTACCTGAGGTCAGGAGTTCGAGACTGGCCTGGCCAACATGGTGAAACCCTGTCTCTACTAAAAATGCAAAAAATAGCCGGGCATGGTGGCACGCCCCTGTAATCCCAGCTACTCAAGAGGCTGAGGTGGGAGAATTGCTTGAACCCAGGAGGCGGAGGCTGCAGTGAGCCGAGACTGTGCCACCAAACTACCTGGGTGACAGAGCAAGACCCCATCTCAAAAAAAAAAAAAAAGCAAGAACGACAAAAGGAGAGAATATATGGGAAAATTAGATCAATCCAGAAGGTCTAATGTCCAAGCAATAAAAATTCTACAAAGGGAAGGAAGAAAACTATTAATAATAACATTTTAAAGAACTGATGGATATGAACAGTATATGAAAATTAACCAGGCCATGTACACTTATAATTTCAGCACTTTTCTGTATGTATAATTATATTTTTAAGTTGAGAATAAAGTAAGTGGCAATTCTTTCTAAAACAGTTTTCAAAATCAGATGCTATGGGCATATAATACAGTAGAAAATGTAAGGCCAGGTGCGGTGGCTCATGCCTGTAATACCAGCACTTTGGGAGGCCAAGGTGGGCGGATTACCTGAGGTCAGGAGTTCAAGACCAGCCTGGCCAACATAGTGAAACCCCATAACTACTAAAAATACAAAAATTAGCCGGGCATGGTGCAGGGGTGCCTGTAATCCCAGCTACTCAGGAGGCTGAGGCAGGAGAATTGCTTGAACCTGGAAGGCAGAGGTTGCGGTGAGCCAAGATCGCACCAATGCACTCCAGCCTGGGCAACAGAGAAAACTCCATCGCAAAAAAAAAAAAAAAAAAAAAAGAAAAAAGAAAGAAAACATAACACACTCCTACTAAGTTCAAGTCTCTCACTGGCTGCATGACATTCAGCAAGTTACTAACCTCAGAGCGCTTAGCAGGACTACATAATAGAACAAAAGTGAGACTGCCTAGCAAGAATGAGCACCTAATAAATGCTAAGTTTCCATTTACAGAAAGAATTTAACACTTACCCAAAGGAAGGCAGGACTCTGCGTGGCTGATCTCGGGTTACTGTCACTCTGATCTTTGGATAGTCACTTATTCCATTAGGAGATTTATTACCTATTTAAAAAATGCATTTGTAATTGTGAAATGAAAAATCACCTTCAAACAGTCTGCATAAGGAAAGAAAAAAGTCTGTGAGCAACCTACATCATAGAGCTAAATCAACATCTTGTTTTTCAATGTCTATTAATAGCACAGGAGTCTAGCACAAATTTTGTAGAAGTTAAAGGAAAGCAATAGGGCTTAGTTTGTTTTTGATCTCAGATAGGTAATAACAGAATTCACTGGCAGGCTTTGCTTATTTTGCTTGATGGGACTGTTAAGAGGCCACGAAGAACTCAAAGATTATAACTCTCTGTAATCTAATCAATTGGAGTAAATTGTTCAAATTCAAACCAGCCATACGTTTGGCTGGTAACATACCTAAAATATGAAAAATTCTGAATTCCCAAACACATCTGGCTCCCAGGGGTTGCAGATAACAGATTGTGGACCTCTTTACACAAGAAACCTGCCCTAGGAACACCTGGGCTTCTCTGACTAGACTACACAAAACCCACAGAAACACAGTAGTGCCAGCATCTCAGGCACAAATCTACCATCCCTCATATATGTCAATCTTAATGGTAAACAATTCTAAACAAATATTCCAAACAGATGATAAAATTCAATTTATATTAACTTTTTAAATGAAATAAAAGCCTTCAAAGAAATATCATCTTTGGGCCGGGCATGGTGGCTCACGTCTGTAATCCCAGCCCTTTGTGAGGCCGAGGTGGGCAGATCACCTGAGCTCGGGAGTTCAAGACCAGTCTGACCAACATGGAGAAACCCAGTCTCTACTAAAAATACTAAATTAGCCAGGGTGGTGGCGCATGCCTGTAATCCCAGCTCCTCGGGAGGCTGAGGCAGAAGAATCGCTTGAACCCAGGAGGCAGAGGTTGCGGTGAGCCGAGATCACCCCATTGCACTCCAGCCTGGGCAACAAGGGTGAAACTCTGTCTCAAAAAAAAAAAAAGAAAAAAAGAAAAAGAAATATCATCTTTGTTCCAAGTTTTTAGGAACTAGCTTCTCAGACACAGGGGTATGTATTTGTTCTCCTTTGCTTTTCTCTACTCCTAGAGGTACTTTTTTAAAAAGTTTGAAAAGCACAACTCTAAGGCTTTTATCATTTCCTTAACTTCTTCCACTTTTGAATTTTAAACCTACAACTTCTCTAAGCTCATTTTCCCTAATTTCCTTCCCCCGCAACTTTATAAGCCTTCCTGAGTGGCAGACATCACAACTATCTTGCAGGATTCCGGCTTCTTCCTACTTTTCCCCACCATAGCATTTTGTATAGTGCATATATATAATAATGACAATTCCACTTCAGGATCTAAGGATGACATGGAAGTCCCTAGTCCATAAAACTGTGATAACTGGGAACCTAAGGCTGCTCCCCAACTAGATGATGAACTCCTAAAGGACAGGAATAAGGTTTTATTATTTTGTTATTCTTAATAACTTAGCACAGCACCTGGCACAGAGTAAGTTCTCAGGAAATGTTTTGCTTTTTTTTTTTAAATGAATGAACCTTTTTAATATGACCTTCATCTAAGTCACATTGAGGACACCGATAATACAAACAAAAAACAACAGTAAATTCAAAGACAACAATTCTGAAGAAAAGCTATTTGCTTTTTAGAATGGTAGAAAGAATGTCTTTCTCATCCCAATCCAAATCAGTGTTTTCCTTTCATATTTTCAAAATATAGGAAAAAAATGGGCAGAAGGAGGTAGGGGGAAACAGAAATATTTTTGACCACCTCACCCAGTTTCAGCATGTTGTTCCAGGATCCAGAACCTGTCAGTTCACAAGATGAAGAGTTCGAAAATACCTTAAAATCAAACAGAATCACTTCTGTAGCATCTAAATTTTCTCATCTAAGTAAGTTTCTATTATGAAAAGATAACTTTTTCTTAGGTAGCTCACAGAAGAGATACCATCAATAAGACCTAAGGTTTAATTTGTCAAGACTCACAAAATGATGTAGAAATAACAATTCTAGTTTCTTTGTACATACTTAAATAAGAAAGCATATATAATAATATTTAGCTCTTTATAAACGCGTTTTAAATGTTCATTTTATTAACCTTTAATTTCTTGGCCTTTATAGCACAGCTAATAAATATACAAATATTTCTGGAAAAAAGTAATTATACACATTAACTCTCAAAGAGAGAATTTTCTAAAATGTAATGATTAAGTATAAAGATCAGTATTCCTAATGGAGTCTCATCCCCACTGACCTCTCCTGAAGGGGCCACATTCCGTGTTCCATTACAAGCAGAAGTTACCATGGGCTTTGTGGTCAGCTGGAATGGGAATCCAAATAAGCTGGCAGCATTGTAGAGACTGTTTTTCACTTGGTGAATAAAGCAATCTAGAAAGTGTCAACAAACTGTAAATATAAAGTAATAAACTTCCAGCTAAAAAACAAAATGATATCTTGGAAAAAGCCTCTCTCAATTTTTATCAAAAGTTCTATTTGCTGGGTGTGGTGGCTCACACCTGTAATCCCAACACTTTGGGAGGCTGAGGTGGGAGGATTGCTTGAGCCCAGGAGCTCGAGACCAGCTTGGGCCACCATGGAGAAACCCCATCTGTACAAAAAATTAGCTGGGGATGGTATCACACGCCTGTAGTCCCAGCTACCTGGGAGGCTGAGGTGGGAGGATCACCTGAGCCCAGAAGGTTGAGGCTACAGTGAGCTGTGATTGTGCTACTGCACTCCAGCCTGGGCAACAGAGTGAGACTCTGTCTCTGAAAAACAAAAATTAAAAAAAGTCCTATTTTCAACCATTGAAATAAAAAGGTATTTATAAATATAATCCTTTTCTAGGTCGGGTGTGGTGGCTCACACCTGTAATCCCAGCACTTCGGGAGGCCGAGGTGGGCAGATCACCTGAGGTCAGGAGTTCGAGACCAGCCTGACTAACATGGAGAAACCCCATCTCTACTAAAAATACAAAGAATTAGCTGGGCGTGGTGGCGCATCCCTATAATCCCACCTATTCAGGAGGCTGAGGCAGGAGAATCGCTTGAACCTGGGAGGCAGAGGTTGTGGTGAGCCAAGATCGTGCCATTGCACTCCAGCCTGGGCAACAAGGGCGAAACTCCATCTCAAAAAAAAATTGGGCCAGACTTGTGGCTCTCATCTGTAATCCCAGCACTTTGGGAGGCCAAGGTGGGTGGATCACTTGAGGTCAGGAGATTGAGAACATCCTGGCTAACACAGTGAAACCCCGTCCCTACTGAAAATACAAAAAATTAGCTGGGCATGGTGGTGCACGACTATAGTCCCAGCTACTCAGGAGGCTGACGCAGGAGAATCGCTTGAACCCGGGAGGTGGAGGTTGCAGTGAGCCAAGATCGTGCCACTCCACTCCAGCCAGGGCGACAGAGTGAGACTCCATCTCAAAATAAATAAATAAATAAATAAATAAATAAAATTTTTCTAACTGAATAACTGGAATGCCAGTATTGTAATTGTGTTTTTTAAATAAAACATCTGAATATAAAAACATAAAACCATCACTTTAGCAAATCCATACTGATTCACACACACACACACACACACATACACAAAATGTTCTGAAATGACAGCTTTTAAGCAGAGTTCTCCAGGATATATAAAATAAATTTTTGCTGGGCGTGGTTGCTCACGCCTGTAATCCCAACGCTTTGGGAGGCCGAGGTAGGCAGATCACGAGGTCAGGAGTTCAAGACCAGCCTGGCAAACATGGTGAAATACCGTCTCTAAAAAAAATACAAAAATTAGCTGGGCTCAGTGGTGTGCGCCTTTAGTCCCAGCTACTTGGCAGGCTGAGGCAGGAGAATCGCTTGAACCCGGAAAGCAGAGGTTGCAGTGAGCTGAGATCGTGCCATTGCACTCCAGCCTGGAGGACAGAATGAGACTCCATCTCACAAAAAATAAACAAATAAATAAATAAATAAATTTTTACCACAGAGATGAGGGCATGATTAAACAACAAGGAGCATATAGCCACCAAGTACGGCAGAATTCTACAGGAAGCACTGTCATAGTCTCACTAGCTTGTCCTTATTTCCCAAGCAGGTAACAATATACTGTAGTTGCCCTAAACAACTATTTACTAAGCCCCTATTATATGTTGGCTAAGTAAAGTATAAAATATGCAGTTTTTTTTGTTTTTTTTTTTTTGAGGCAGGGTCTTACTCTGTCACCCAGACTGGAATGCAGTGGCATGATCACTACTCACTGCAGCCTCAACCTCCCAGGCTCAAGTGATCCTCCTACCTCAGTCTCCTGAGTAGCTGGGATCACAGGCATGCACCACCATGCCTGGCTAATTTTTTTGATTTTTTGGTAGAGGCAAGGTCTCACTATGTTGCCCAGGCTGGTCTGGAACTCCTGGGCTCAAGTGATCCTTCTGCCTCAGCCTCCCAAAGTGCTGAGATTACAGGTGTATGCCACTGCACCTGGCCTAAAATATGCACCTTTTAAACATCTAAGATAGAACAAGACTATCCCTCTAGTGGAGATGTGTTAGAAGATCTTAGGCAGGGCACGGTGGCTCATGCCTGTAATCCCAGCACTTTGGGAGGCAGAGGCGGGCAGATCACTTGAGGTCAGGAGTTCAAGACCAGCCTGACCATCATGGCGAAACCGTCTCTACTAAAAATACAAAAATTAGCTGGGCGTCATGGCACACACCTATAATCCCACCTACTCTGGAGGTTGAGGCAGGAGAATCGCTTGAACCCAGGAGGCGAAGGTTGCAGTGAGCCAAGAAGGTACCACTGCACTCCAGTCTGGGCAACAGAGTGAGACTCCATCTCAAAATAAATAAATAAATTAGCAGGGCCTGGTGGCACATGCCTGTAATTCCAGCTACTTGGGAAGCTAAAGCAGAAGAATCGTTGGAACCCGGGAGGTGGAGGTTGCAGTGAGATGAGATCATGGCACTGCACTCCAGTCTGGGTGACAGAGGGAGACCCTGTCTCAAAAAAAAAAAACAAACAAACAAAAAAAAAACCTCAGACTCACCCTTCCTTGCCACCAAAAATAAAATGAAAGGGTAGGTTTCAGTGCTTTCCTCACTTCCTCCTTTTATTACACTACCTCTTTCTCACTTTCTATATATCTGATGTAAGCTTTCTATAATTTCCTATGTCCTAATTAAGGGTATTTGAAGATGCTAGTTTGAGAAAAACAGAACATCACGTTAGCCATTCTGCTTTAGAGAAAGACAGACTGCAATGGTAGCTTTTAAGCAGTGCTCCAGAACATGTAAAATACTTTCCAGAAACATAGGGGAATAACAAAAGGGAAAAAGTAATGGCCAGGTAAAGCACAATCCAATTTGAGTAATTTGCTAATAGTTATAAGTACCAAACTATGCAAATGAGTTGTTTTTCATTTTAGGGATCAGAGAATTCCAGGTTATCCCCCTCTAATACTGCTGAGGGATAGTACCCACTCTGCTGCGCTTTCTAAGGAGGAGAAAAAGAGCTTTAGCGATTGATGCTTAATCCACAGTCTGTCATCCAGACTCTAGAGGACAAGAAGCCTCTTGGTAACATAGCAAATTGTGGCTACTAAACAATATCATAATATTTATTTTCCTATGAATGTTATCAAAATCTGGGTATGCCCCTGAGATTATGTCAAAAGATCTCACTGATTTTTTTAAAAAACAGAAGGCCTGCCTCATCTGTAAAATGGGGAAAAGATCACATTACTTTCCTGAAACTAGACTACATAGATCTCTTAAAATCTCTTTCACCTTTAAGGTCATGAGCCTGAGCCAGGTACGGTGGCTCACACCTGTAATCCCAGCACTTTGGGAGGCCAAGGTGGGTGGATCACTTGAGGTCAGGAGTTCGAGACCAGCCTGGCCAATATGGTGAAACCCTGTCTCTACTAAAATATAAATATTAGCTGGGCGTGGTGGTGCACACCTGTAATCCCAGCTACTCAGGAGACTGAGGCAGGAGAATCGCTTGAACCTGGGAGGTGGAGGGTGCAGTGAACCGAGATTGTGCCACTGCACTCCAGCCTGGGTGACACAGCGAGATTCCGTCTCAAAAAAAAAAAAAAAAAAAAAGATCATGAGCCTGAAATTCTGAGGTCTTCTTTCTTTTACCCTTGCTTTGCTTTTTTTTTCTCAAAAGCAACCAATGGAGTTGTACTGTCCAACACAGTAGCTAGTAGCCAGATACGGTTACCTAACTTAAAGTTTTATTAGAATCAAATAAAGTTTAAAATTCAGTTCCTCAGTTGAACTAGCCATATTTCGAGTGCTCAACAGTCATCACTGCAGGAAGTTCTCTTGGACAGCACTTTACAGGCCTTTACAAACTCTGCTACCCACTGCTTACTCTTTGGTTTAGATTCCCTTCTACAATTTGCCATTCAGAAAATCATACTACATATTTAATGGGAATGATGCAATAAGTGATCCTTAACATAGAATCCATAAAACAGATGATTATCCTAAATAATTAAGTCAGAAAACTTCTGTAATACCAAAGTTTGTGTTCTTGTTTTTTTTTTTTTTTTTTAGCCACATCCAAGTACAAGCTATTTCTTTAAAACTGACTTCCTTTTTTGGCTTTAAAAAAAAAAAGATAATTTTAAATTACTACTGTATACGTAAAGCCAACATCACCTGCCTTATAAAGAAATGAAAACACAGCCGGGTGCGGTGGCTCACGCCTGTAATACCAACACTTTGGGAAGCCGAGGCGGGCGATCACTTGAGGTCAGGAGTTCGAGACCAGTCTGGCCAACATGGTGAAACCCTGTCTCTATTAAAAATACAAAAATTAGCCGGGCATAGTGGCGGGCACCTGTAATCCCAGCTACTCAGGAGGCTGAGGCAGGAGAATCACTTGAACCTGGGAGGTGGAGGTTGCAACGAGCCAAGTTCGCACCATTGCACTGCAGCTTGGGCAACGAGAGCAAAACTCTGTCTCCAAAAAAAAAAAAAAAAGAAAACACAATAATACTAAGTTATAGTTGGGCCTGTTAAAAAAATGGGAGATTAGCATATATTAGACAAGTATTGAAGATATACTAGCATTAAATCAAGATTTTTCTGTTTGAAATAAACAGAATGTGAGCACCTCAAATAAATAACTGAAAAGGATACACCTTTCTTAGTACATAATCATCATTCAAATGTTACATAATGCTGTGAATGTTGAATCCCCTAAAATCATTTCCTAAATTGGTATCTATCCTGTGCTTTGGGAAATACTGTTCTAATGAATTTAGTATAAATTCCTGTCATTCGAAAATCCTTGGCCGGGGATGGTGGTTCATGCCTGTAATCCCAGCATTTTGGAAAGCCAAGGTGAGAGGATCACTTAAGCCCAGGAGTTCGAGATCAGCCTGAGCAATATAGCAAGACCCTGTCTCTATTAAAAAACAAAACAAAACAAAACAAAATGATAATTTGATCTACCTGTCTTCAGCCATTTTTTTCCCCTGAGCTCTATTCGTTATTTCTTGAATTTGTACAACTTTCCCATACTATTCCCTCTGCCTAGAATATTTTTCCTTCCTATTGCTCTCCTTTGATATCCTATCCATCCCCTTCAAGACCTGGGCTAACATACTAACTCATACTAACTCCAGCAAACATTTACTGAGACTCGATGAGCTGAAAATTGGATAGGATTTTGCTACTATCTTTGTTTATTTTTTATATTTTCATTGACATTAGCATTATTATGTGATTGTCTTATAACCCCTACCATATAATCATATAAGGTCCTTAAAAATGGAGACCCAGGCCGGGCACAGTGGCTCACGCCTGTAATTCCAGCACTTTGGGAGGCCAAGGCGGGTGGATCCCTTGAGGTCAGGAGCTCGAGACCAGCCTGGCCAACATGGCGAAACCCTGTCTCTACTAAAAATACAAAAATTAGCCAGGCGTGGTGGTGGGCACCTGTAGTCCCAGCTACTTGGGAAGCTGAGGCAGGGGAATCACTTGAACCCGGGAGGCGGAGGTTGCAGTGGGCCGAGATTGTGCCATTGTACTCCAGCCTGAGCAACACAGCAAGACTCCATCTCAAAAAAAAAAAAAAAAAAAAAAAATGGAGACCCTGTCTTACTAATTTTTGTATTTTCTGTAAAACCTAACACATTGGTTAGCACTGAGACATGCTCAATAAGTACTCACTGAATTTAAACAAAATATTAACACAAATATGTCCATACTCAATTACCACATCTGGAGGTAGACCCAAATTTATAATCATTTTTGAGAAAGAGGAATATATTATTATAGTATTTTACTATGCCTTTTTCCTTTAATCTACTTTTATTTTCTTTATCCATTCAGACATACTGAAGTAAAAGACTTGGCTGGGCACAGTGGCTCATATCCATAATCCCGGCACCTTAGAAGGGCAGGAGTTCCAAGATCAGCCTGGGCAACATATGGAGACCCAGTATCTACATATGAAATAATTTGCCAGGTGTGATGGTACGGGCTTATAGTCCCAGCTACTCAGGAGACTGAGGCAGGAGGACTGTGTGAGCCCAGGAGTTTGAGACTGCAGTGAGCTACGATCGTGCCACTGCACTGAAGCCTGGGTAACAGAGTGATACCCTTGCCTCTTACAAAATTTAAAAAAAAAAATTGTTGATGACAAGATCAAGACAGAGCAAGATCCTGTCTCAAAAAAAAAAAAAGAAAAGAAAAGAAATATTACCGGTTCCTAAAGACAGGAGTATTCTTTCAAAATGCCACTGCTGCCTATTTTCAGCCTGTGCAATGTGGCAAGACCCTGTTTCTACAAAAAAAATACAAAAATTAGCTAAGTGTGATAACGTGCCTCTAGGCCCAACCAACTACTTGGGAGGCTGAGATGGAAGGATCACCTGGGCCCAGGGAGGTGGAGGCTGCAGTGAGCCATGATTACGCCACTGCATCCCAGCCTGGGTGACAGAATGAGACCCTGTCTCAAAAAAAAAAATAGAAAAGTAAGATGGGTTCCCTCAGCCATCTGAACAACAGTCACCTCAGTTTGAAACATTTACAACATTTCCTCCTTAAAAATAAGTAGGGCTGGGCGCGGTGGCTCACGCCTGTAATCCCAGCACTTTGGGAGGCCAAGGCAGGTGGATCACGAAGTCAGGAGACAGACCATCCTGGCTAACATGGTGAAACCCTGTCTCTACTAAAAATACAAAAAATTAGCCGGGCGCCTGTAGTCCCAGCTACTCAGGAGGCTGAGGCAGGAGAATGGTGTGAACCCGGGAGGCGGAGGTTGCAGTGAGTCGAGATTGCACCACTGCACTCCAGCCTGGGTGACAGAGCGAGACTCCATCTCAAAAAATAAATAAATAAGAAGTATCTTTTCTTTGTAGAATGATTTAGAATTTTAAAATGCATAGTCTACACCTAGGCTTATTTACCTGCAAGGATTAGACAAGTCCCTGGTAACAGTAGTTACCTCTAGAAAAGGTAAGAAAGGGACAGGAAAGAGACTTTCTTGGGTTGGGTGCGGTGGCTCACGCCTGTAACCCCAGCACTTTGGGAGGCCGAGGCGGGCAGATCACGAGGTCAGGAGATGGAGACCATCCTGGCTAACACGGTGAAACCCCATCTCTACTAAAAATACAAAAAAATTAGCCAGGTGTGGTGGCGGGCGCCTGTAATCCCAGCTGCTCGGGAGGCTGAGGCAGGAGAATGGCGTGAACCTGGGAGGTGGAGGTTGCAGTGAGCAGAGATTGTGCCACTGCACTCCAGCCTGGGTGACAGAGCGAGACTCCCTCTCAAAAAAAAAAAAAAGAGACTTTCTTTTTTTTTTTTGAGATGGAGTGTCGCTCTGTCACCCAGGCTGGAGTGCAGTAGCAGAATCTCGGCTCACTGCAACCTCCACCTCCCAGGTTCACGCCATTCTCATGCCTCAGCCTCCCAAGTAGCTGTGACTATAGGCGTGCACTACTTGGCTAATTTTTTAATTTTTAGTAGAGATAGGGTTTCACCATGTTGGCCAGGCTGGTCTCAAACTCCTGACCTCAAGTGATCCTCCCACCTCAGCCTCCGAAGTGCTGGGATTACAGGTTTGAGCCACCGCGTCTGGCCAGGAAAGAGACTTAAGTTTTTTGTTTTTTTTGCCTGACACAGTCTTGCTCTGTCGCCCCAGGCTGAAGTGCAGCGGCACCATCTCGGCTCACAGCAACCTCTACCTCCCAGGTTCAAGCGATTCTCCTGCCTCAGCCTCCCGAGTAGCTGGGATTACAAGTGCCTGCCACCACACCCAGCTAATTTTTGTATTTTTAGTAGAGACAGGGTTTCGCCACGTTGGCCAGGCTGGTCTCAAACTCCTGACCTCAGGTGATCCACCTGCCTTGGCCTCCCAAAGTGCTAGGATTACAGGTGTGAGCCACTGTGCCCGGCCAAGACTTACTTTTTACCACATACTTTTTACCTTTTGAATGTTGTTCCATGCATATATTTTTCCTATTTAAATACTAAGAATTTTTAAAATTTATATTTAGTACCTAATCTTGGTCTTTTGGCTGGTATTTCATCGGTGTCCACTGTAGAAAACAGAGTGCTGAAAAAGAGAAAGAAAAAAAAATACATATATAGATATTTACACACACATTCATGTCTGTAAGTAAACTTACTATTCATATAACACATCCCCCTTCTATCACTTTGTCATAAAATGAGATCCAACTGATGTTTTGAAAGAGAACGCTGGTGGGACGCAGTGGCTCGCGCCTGTAATCCCAGCACTTCGGGAGGCCGAGGGGGAGACCGCTTGAGCCTTGGAGTTTGATATCAGCCTGGGCAACAAAGTAAGACCTCATCTCTACGAAAAAAATAAATAAAAAATTAGCCAGCCTTGGTGGTAAGTGACTGTGGTCCCAGCTACACTAAGGCAGGAGGATCACTTGAGCCCAGGAAGTCGAGGCTGCAGTGAGCCCAGGTCATGCCACTGCACTCCAGCCTAATCAAAAGAGTGACACCTTGTCTTAAAAAGAAATAAAACTAAAAATAAAAGCAAAACAAAAGAGAGAATGCTATTCTATAGTAGGCTTTTCACATCCGAAGACTCACTGCTACAGTTTCAACTATTTGAGAGAGACCCAAACTTCTTACCAAATAATAATTTGCCATCTGGTTAAAGAACAAACTTAAAACTGGCCAAAGTCACTTAGCTAGTAAATCAACCCAGGTAAGAGTTTAGGACTAGTATTTTCTCTTTCGCTCCAGAAATGATTTAAAAACAACAAACAAGCAATTTCCTTTTGAAAATGATCCCCAAAGGAAGCCATCTTTTACTTTAGGTGACAGTATTAATATGAACAGCCTTAAAAGACAATTCTTTTTTATTGTTTTTTCTTTTGTGTGTGTGTAAGGGAGTTAAAAAAAACTGTTCTACAACTTAAAAAAGACAAATCTTAATCAAGTGTTATATTTAATTTCATTTGTATCACGCAAACTCCATTACGGTGGTAATAAAGAACTTTGGAATTGAGGAAAGTTTCAGGACCCAGATGTCCAGAATGTTAAAGGGTCATAGTATATTACTCATCATCTCTCTGAACCCTTATGATCAATTATATTCACACATGCAAAAAAAAAAAAAAAAAAAAGAATAGAATGAGATCCCAGGATTCCATTCAGCTCATAACTTTATACATTCCAACAAGCCCTGCGGGGCTTCATTTTGACTGAAAATTGGTTTACACTGAGAAGCGTTGTTTTGGATTAAGGATGTGAACCTAAAGTATAGTAAAGATCAAGGTTTTGATCGCCAAACCATGTTCCACTGACTAGCAAGGATTCACATCAAAGAGAGGACAAAGGAGAGGAAATTAGCTTTCCCTTATTCCATAAATAGGGACCAAGTGCTTATCATGCACCAGACTCTGCAAAAGGCCCCAGGGTAGGACAGACAAATACTACCCTTATATACATTAAGCATCAGTTTAGGCACTTTACACCACGTTCTCAAATGATCCTCACATCAACCCGACGGAAAGATAGGAGAGAAAAATAAGGCAAAACCATGCATCTCTGGAACACACGATGCAATTTAGCCAACAACCAATCTCATCAATAACCTGCATTCTCGGACTAATGTATTAGACATCTTGTTCTCTCAAGCTCCCACAAATGAACACTTCTTCCACTTTTCTTGCTATTGAGGCTTAATTAAAAAAATGAAATTAACGGCCGGGCGCGGTGGCTCACGCCTGTAGTCCCAGCATTTTGGGAGGCTGAGGCGGGTGGATCACGAGGTCAGGAGATCCAGACCATCCTGGCTAACATGGTGAGACCCCGTCTCTACTAAAAAATACAAAAAATTAGTCGGGCGAGGGCCGGGCGCTGTGGCTCACGCCTGTAATCCCAGCACTTTGGGAGACCGAGACGGGCGGATCATGAGGTCAGGAGATCGAGACCACGGTGAAACCCCGTCTCTACTAAAAATACAAAAAATTAGCTGGGCGTGGTGGTGGGCGCCTGTAGTCCCAGCTACTCAAGAGGCTGAGGCAGGAGAATGGTGTGAACCCGGAAGGCGGAGGTTGCAGTGAGCCGAGATCGCGCCACTGCACTCCAGCCTGGGCGACAGAGCGAGACTCCGTCTCAAAAAAAAAAAAAAAAAAAAAAAAAAAAAAAAAAAAATTAGCCGGGCGTGGCCGGGCGCTGTGGCTCACGCCTGTAATCTCAGCACTTTGGGAGGCCGAGGCGGGTGGATCACGAGGTCAGGAGTTCAAGACTAGCCTGGCCAAGATGGTGAAACCCCGTCTCTACTAAAAAAAATACAAAAGATATAAGCCGGGTGCAGCGGCAGGCGCCTGTAATCCCAGCTACTCCGGAGGCTGAGGCAAGAGAATCGCCTGAACCCAGTGGACAGAGGTTGCAGTGAGCTGAGATCGCGCCACCGCACATCAGCCTAGGCAACAAAATGAGACTCTGTCTCAAAAAAAAAAAAAAAAAAAAAAAAATTAGCCGGGCGTGGTGGCGGGCGCCTGTAGTCCCAGCTACTCGGGAGGCTGAGGCAGGAGAATGGCGTGACCCCGGGAGGCAGAGCTTGCAGTGAGCCGAGATTGCGCCACTGCACTCCAGCCTGGGGGACAGAGCGAGACTCCGTCTCAAAAAAAAAAAAAAAAAAGAAAAAGAAAAAGAAATTAACACTTGATCACTAAAGTTGGGGAGGGGGCATAGAATTTGTATAGTATTTTATTTTCCAGATTTTTAGGTAAGGAGGTCGATACAATAAAATGGGACACTCCAAAGAGTAGATGCTAAATAAGAATAGCTTTTGGGGCTGGCTGCAGTGGCTCATGCCTGCAGTCCCAGCACTTCCAGAGACTGGGGTGGGCAGATCGCTTGAGGTCAGGATATGTTCAAGGCCAGCCCGGCCAATACAGTGAAACCCCATCTCTACTAAAAACACAAAAATTAGCCAGGCGTGGTGGTGCACACCTGCAATCCCAGCTACTTGGGAGGCTGAGGCAGGGGAATCGCTTGAACCCGGGGGAGCGGAGGCTGCAGTAAGCCGAGATCGCGCCACTGCACTCCAGTCTGGGCGACAGAGCAAGACTCCGTCTCAACCAAAAGAAAAAGAAAAAAATAAAAGAACAGCTTTGAGTTTCCCCCAAATTTTAACCGAATTTAAGAGTACAGACTAGTGATTGTTTTAAAGGAGTGAGGCACCTAAGCCTTTTTACTCATTCACTAATTCTAAAGCACAAAACCCTTCTGGCCCCAAACACACAGACTGTTTGACAGCTGTTTTAGAACAAAACAGGTGCTGTTTCTTGCTGCAAGGACAGTACTCACAGTCAAAACGGCTTTGGGCAAGCTATGAATCTCACTTCCTTTAACTGCACTTAATGTCTGCAGATGACACTTGCGAGGGTGCTTTGTAAACAGTGCGCCACAACAAAGACAGTATTCCTTCAATGTCAGCGTTCAGCCTAAGAGCGGCAAAGCCCCATTTGTTATCAGCAACCAGCTTGGCCTCTGACAAGAATGTCAAAGACCCTGCCATCACCGGCCGCTACGAAGACGACCAGCTCCTCCTTCATCAGGAGCTGCCTCCCCACAGCCTGGCGGGAGCGACTACGTCACTAGGATCCCGGCGACCTGCTTCGGGTGAGCCTGGCTGAATCAAAGCTATCACGGCCGAGGAGCCCGCTGTGGGGGAGGGGGTAAGGCCAGGCTGGCGCTCAGCCCCCTCTGCGTCTCACCTGTCTGAGCGCCGCCTCTTCAGGAGGGCCCGGGCAGGGGGCACCGACCGGTCGCAGAAACGGAAAATGGTGCCGAGAATCCTAACCAGCCATCTGTACATACCAGGCCCGAGCAGCAGCGGCGGCCGACACACCCCGAGACGCAAACCCCAGAGCTGTCGCCGCCGCTGCCGCCTTCGCCGTCTCAGCCACCGCCGCCAGAGTTCGGTCGCTGATTTGTGACGCGATTCAAGAGCCCACAGATACAGCGTCCCCAGGGCTACCAGAGGCCCCCACCCGCCACCGCTCCTGACGTCACCTCCTCCCGCCCGACCGGAAAGCTCCATTCTCAATCTGCGCACGCGCAACCTAGCACCGCTCCCTATTTCCGAGCCCAGCAACGAGAGTAATTGTGGGACGGTCCTGGCCCAATCGCTGACGAGATCGGAAGGGCTGTAGGCAGGGTTTTCTCTTCGGCGGAGCCAATCCCGAGCCGGCCCGTGGGACAAGGCCCACAGGCCACCTGTGAGGCTGCTCCACTCCGGAGGAGGCGTTCCGGGGTCCCAGAGGACTCAGTGTTTGCTGAGTGCACATGTAAAGGTAGATCGGGTTAATTAACACACGTTTACCGTTTTAGGCGCCCTTTATTTTGCACTTACCTTTTGCCTCGTACTTTTCACGCATTGTCACCTTAATATGCCCAGCAATGGCATGTGACAGAGAGTCTTATGCCAATTTCATAAGTCAAGGAAATTGAGGCATAGAGCGATTAAGTTATTTGTCTAAGATCACAAAACTAGCTAGAGACGTGGCTGGAACTTGAACCCGGGGTCTAAGTACCAGCGCCAGTCCCTGGCCCTTGAGGTCAGTCTACTTGGAGACATGTACATAGATAATTACAAATTACAATACACCGTAAGTGGTTACTGTGATAAAGATGTGTGCAGAGTGCAGTGGGAGCCAGAGAAAGGAAAACCACACACTGAGGGAGAGAAGGAAAGGGCAGATGTCCTCAAGAAAGGCTTCACAGAAATTTAAGGATGAAACCTGCGGCCCACTAATGTCTCTACCCTGGGCTAGTAAGTAAAGAGTCTCGTTACTCTCCCTCTATAATTCCAAGGTCACACTTCTAGTTAATTGTCAACTACAGGCCGGGCGCGGTGGCTCCTGCCCTTAATCCCAGCACTTTGGGTGGCCGAGGTGGGCAGATAGCTTGAGCCCAGGAGTTTGAGACCAGTCTGTGCAACATAGTAAAACCCCATCTTTACAAAAAATACAAAAATTAGCCGGGTGTGGTGGCACGCACCTGTAGTCCCAACTACTTGGTAGGCTGTGGTGAGACGATCGCTTGAGCCCAGGAGGTTGAGGCTATAGTGAGTCGTGATCACGCCACTGCACTCCAGCCAGGGTGACAGAGTGGGACCCTGAGGCACCCCATCAAAAAATTATCAACTGTAAAACAAATCCCACCCTATTTAGTGGTAGAAAATCCAGTCCCCTCTTCCAAACAATCCTGAGAATCCTCAAAGGTTTTCATGCCCCACAAATCCATTCCTGATTAACCTGTTTCCTACTTGTGATTCAGTTAAGGCCAGAGTTTTACACTTGGTTGAACTTCAACGCTAGCACTCCCCAGTACAGCCTCTTCCTTTCCTCAATAGACAGCATTCCAGGCCGGGTGTGGTGGCTCACGCCTGTAAACCCAGCATTTTGGGATGCCAAGGCAGGCGGATCACTTGAGGACAAGAGTTCAAGACCAGCCTGGCCAACATGGTGAGACCACCCCCCATCTCTACTAAAAAAAAAATAACAAAAATTAGCCAGGCATGGTGGTACACTCCTGTAATCCCAGCTACTTGGAAGGCTGAGGCAGGAGAGTCGCTTGAACCTGGGAGGTAGAGATTGCAGTAAGCGGAGATTGCACCACTGCACTCCAGCCTAGGCAACAGAGTGAGACTCTGTCTCAAAAAATAAAAAAAAACCAAATTAAATACATATATATATATGTGTAGCATTCCAGAATTCTGCTGCAAGCCACCCCCTAGAGCTTCGGAATCACCAGCCACACACCTGAAGCTACCACCACTCTGGCCTGGGGGGCTGGGGTCATATCCTAGAGGATGGAAGCAAATCCTAAGTGTGGACACACCCGCCTCCCTTATTCCCCTAAGCATAGCAAACACCAACCAGGCTGTTGCTGAAAGTTTGGGGCATTACAAAGCTGAGAAGACTTAGAAGTGGCTGTTAGATTATGCAGCATCTATAGTCCCTGGCCTATTGTCTCGCAAAGGAATTCCCTTCACCTCAAGGCCATCCCTTTACTCTTAACACCTTTGGCAAGCTGCCAACAGAAGGGACTTTTCCCTCTACCTCTACCCCGACTATTTCAGGCTGGACTCCCTATAAATGCAATCAGAGTCAGGACTCCTATTAACAATAGACAGTCATTGGCATTATTGTGCAGAGCAGTTCAGTTACGTCTGTCCCTTCCACTCACTATGAGAGTTGGGCTTTTGCCTTTGCCAAACCAAGAAGCTCACTCAAGTACTGGAAGAGGATTCTCCCAAATAAAAGAGCAGTCTTCATTTAAACACAAATCATACATCCCAAGAAAACAATTTTTTTTTCCAAGTTAAGAAAAAAAAAACAACACATAAATCAGAAAACTACAAGCTCTGCCAGGCACGGTGGCTCATGCCTGTAATCCCAGCACTTTGGGAGGCCGTGGCAGGTGGATCACGAGGTCAAGAGATCGAGACCATCCTGGCCAACATGGTGAAACCCCATCTCTACTAAAAATTAACTGGGCGTGGTGGCACGTGCCTGTAATCTCAGCTACTCGAGAGGCTGAGGCAGGAGAATCGCTTGAACCCGGGAGGCAGAGGTAGCGGTAAGCTGAGATCACGCCACTGCACTCCAGCCTGGTGACAGAGCGAGACTCTGTCTCAAAAAAAAAAAAAAAAAAAAACTACAAGCTGCTTTTGAATAGCAACTTATCCCAGGTCTGGCCACTGAGATTTAAGAAATACTGTGGTAGGCTGGGTGTGGTGACTCACACCTGTAATCCCAGCACTTCGGGAGGTCCAGGCAGAATGATCACTTGAGCCAGGGAGTTTGAGACCAGCCTGGGCAACATAGGGAGACCCTGTCTCTAAAAAAATTTTTTTTTTTTAATTAGCCAAGAGTGGTGGCATGTGCCTGGAGTCCCAGCTACTTGGGAGGCTGAGGTGGGAGGTCAAGGCTGCAGTGAGCTGTGATTTCACCACTGCACTCCAGCCTAAGTGACAGAGTGAGATTTATAGTCTCAAAAAAAAGAAAAAAAAGAAAAAGAAAAAAATATATTGGGGTCACACTTGATAGCCCTGCGGTGCAACACAACAACACATTTTTTTTTCTTTTCCTGCCTCATAAATAGCACCCTTACAAACTCAATACTGAAACACTGGCCATCTGCCAGGAAGAGTGCGAAGGCTTCAGGATTACAGATCTCAGTCAGAATCCCAGGACCCCATCAGCAAACAGTAACTCATGAAACGAATGTGGCAATCCTCAGCCTCCCACCGTGCATGTTCCCTCCATATCCCCCTAGTTACCCTCTAGAAGGAAGAAAAGGAGACGCATCCTTATACTCGCTCCCACCTGGGACTTGTCTGCCGGTTGGTGCCTTCGCTGTCCTGTGGTCCACAGTAGAGACATGGGTGACTGTCCATCCACTGGCCAAGGAGTGGGATTATCCTTAACCCCAACCCCACCACTGCCACAGCCTTTCCGGGACCTAGCAGCTCTTTACTGCAGGGCCATGGGAGAACCCCAAGGCCATATGGAGTAACAAGGACATTGAGATTTCTGCCCTTGGCTTGGATAATTTGCAGCCTTGTACTGCAAGAAGGGCACAACCTCATTGCTTAAGCTTTCGTAGGTGTTCCAGTCAGATGCCCCAGTTCTCCAAGAAGATCCTTAGCCCCTTTCAGCTCAGAGCAGCTCCTTGAAGCCTTTTCAGGGCCCCACCCCCTTCTTCCTCCAAACCTACCTCCCCTCCAATCCGTTCTTTAGTGTTGCAAATTTCCCCTTTTAAAGCATTCAGAGAACGTTAACAAACTTCTTCTCAACTTTGTTTTTCCTGACCCCTGGACAGAAAAGAATTCTAGGCCATTTGTTGGAAGGGGTAAGAGCCCCTAGAGGAGGTTGTGTTGGGTTAGGCCTAATGTGCCTAAAATCCAACATAATTCACCACTCTGTAGATTAATTTCTTTCTAGGTACCAACCCTTCTGGTACTTTTTTTTTTTTTTTTTGAGACAGAGTCTCATTCTGTCACCCATGCTGGAGTGCAGTGGCACGATCTTGGCTCACTGCAACCTCCGCCTCCCAGGTTCACACAATTCTCCTGCCTCAGGTTCCTGAGTAGCTGGGATTACAGGTTTTTCTTAAGTACCAGAAGAGGGCCAGGCGCGGTGGCTCACGCCTGTAATCCCAGCACTGTGGGAGGCCGAGGCGGGTGGATCACGAGGTCAGGCGTTCGAGACCAGTCTGGCCAACATAGTGAAACCCTGTCTCTACTAAAAATACACAAAAATTTAGCCAGGCGTGGTGGTGGGTGCCTGTAATCCCGCCTACTCAGAAGGCTGAGGCATGAGAATCGCTTGTACCCGGGTGGCCGATGTTGTAGTGAGCCGAGTTCGCACCACTACACTCCAGACTGGGCGACAGAGGGAGACTGTCGCAAAAAAAAAAAAAGAAAAGATGATGGGCGCGGTGGCTCACGCCTGTAATCCCAGCACTTTGGGACGCCGAGGCAGGCGGATCACGAGGTCAGGAGTTTGAGACCAGCCTGGCCAATATGGTGAAACCCCGTCTCTACTAAAAAAATACAAAAATTAGCCGGGCGTGATGACACGTGCCTATAGTCCCAGCTACTCTGGAGGCTGAGACAGGAGAATCGCTTGAACCCGGGAGGCAGAAGTTGCAGTGAGCTGAGATCGTGCCACTGCACTCCAGCCTGGGCGTCAGAGCAAGACTCCCTCTCAAAAAAAAAAAAGAAAGAAAAGAAAAAGAAAAATGTTTATGTGGATGAAGGGCCTATTCAGTGCCCAGCACAGCTAGCTGACGCTTAACATTTCTCTTGCCTCTCCTTCCTTCTCATATCTAATAAATCTTAACTTGCCTGGTCTGTATCCTACATTTTTCACAGATCTGTTCATTCCTCTTTCCAAACTTATCAGAACTACAGTCCTTCCTTTTTTTTTTTTTTTTTTTTTGAGACAGAATCTCCCTCTGTCGCCCAGGCTGAAGTGCAGTGGTGCGATCTTGGCCCACTGCAATCTCTGCCTCCTGGGTTCGAGCAATTCTCCTGCCTCAACCTCCCGAGTAGCTGGGATTACAGGTGCCCGCCACCACATCCAGCTAATTTTTGTATTTTTTGTAGAGACGGGTTTTCACCATATTGGACAGGCTGGTCATGAACTCCTGGCCTCAAGTGGTCCACCCGCCTCAGCCTCCCAAAGTGCTGAGATTACAGGTGTGAGCCACCTACCGCACCTGGCCCAGAACTATAGTCTTTTATAGGGGCTGATCATTTCTCACACGGTTGCAATAGACATTTCTGCTTCTACCTTTCATCTTGTTAACTTATGCTGTTTGCAGGATGATCTCTCCTGTTGTCTTTTGTCTTTTGTTCTTCTGTTGTTGTTAAGAAACTAAATTTTATATTCTTATTTATTAAGAAAGGTAAATTTATAAACTAAGTTTCTATCTTTTTCTATTATCGATTGACTAAAAATGGTTGGATTGATTTTCACCAAATTTGGGAGGTTTGTTTGGGGTGGTCTGACTTAAAATATAGAGCATATGGCAACCTTAAAAAATTTTTTTTCTTCTTTTGAGACAGGGTCTTGCTCTGTCACCTAGGTTAGAGTGCAATGGAGTGATCTGGGCTCACTGCATCCTCGATTTCCCCGGGCTCGAGCGCTCCTTCCTCCTCAGCCTCCCAAGTAGCTGAAGTAGCTAGGACTACAGGCACCCTCACCACCATGCCCTGCTAATCTTTGTATATTTAGTAAAGATGGGGTTTTGCCACGTTGCCCAGGCTGGTCTGAAACTTCTGAGCTCAGCCCATCTACCCACCTCAGCCTCCCAAAGTGAGTGAGCACGCCCAGCCAACTCTAAAATTAACTTCGGATGGCCCTGGGGAGAGCCTAGAAAAAAGAGACAGGCATCTCTGGAAGCAGCTGCAATTTAGGAGCAGCCAGAAGACAGGGATTCCTCAAAGTGAGAAATGCCCTGCAGAGTGAAACAGCATGAACCCCTTAAATGGTTCATGAAGGTTCTAAATGATGGCCCAAGAAACGTTACAAGGATCAACCTTCCAAATTACAGAAATTTCCGTAGAGTTGCTTCTCACATGGAGAGACAACTCTCCATGCATGCTACAGGAAACAATTGTCTGATAAAGGCTCCCAGTTTCATGACCAATGCTTGGGAAGCCAGTTAAGTAAAAATAAAAACAGAAATCTGGCCCTAAGAATAATATTTTAAAATAACAGTTTAAGATCCAAGTACATTTAAAAATTATGTGGTACCAATGGAAAGTTATGTAAATATTGCACACTTCCCTCAAATTTTTATTTATTTATTTATTTAAATTTTTTCAGGCTGGGCGTGGTGGCTCACGTCTGTAATCCCAGCGCTTTGAGAGGCCAAGGTGGGTGGATCACTTGAGGTCAGGAGTTCAAGACCTGCCTGGCCAACATGGTGAAACCCCATCTCTACCAAAAATATATAAATTAGCCAGGCATGGTGGTGCGCGCCTGTAATCCCAGCTACTTGGGAGGCCAAGGCAGGAGAATTGCTTGAACCCGGGAGGCAGAGGTTGCGGTGAGCTGAAATCGTATCACTGCACTCCAGCCTGGGTGACAGAGTGAGACTCCACCTCAAAATAAAAATTATCGCTGGCTGGGGTGGCTCACGCCTGTAATCCCAGCACTTTGGGAGGCTGAGGCAGGTGGATCACCTGAGGTTAGAAGCTCGATACCAGCCTGACCAACATGGCAAAACCCAGTCCTACTAAAAATACAAAAATTAGCAGCCAGGCACAGTGGCTCATGCCTATAATCCCAGCACTCTGGGAGGGCGAGGTGGGTGGATCACCTGACCTCAGGAGTTCAAGATCACCCTGGGCAACATGGTGAAACCCATCTCTACTAAAATACAAAAAAGAAAAATTAGCCGGGCATGGTGGTGCACAGCTGTAGTCCCAGCTACTCAGGAGGCTACGGCATGAGAATCGCTTGAGCCACGGGGGTGGAGGTTGCAGTGAGCCGAGATTGCACCACTGCACTCCCACCTGGGCTACAGAGTAAGATGCCGTCTCAAAAAAAAAAAAAAAAAAAAATTAGCTGTGCATGGTGGTTTGGGCCTGTAGTCCCAGCTACTGAGGAGGCTGAGGTGGGAGGATCACTTGAGCCTGGGAGGCGGAGGTTGCAGTGAACCAAGATTGTGCCACTGCACTCCAGCCTGGGTGACAGAGTGAGACCCTGTCTCAAAACAAAAACAAAAACAAACAAATTACAAAACCAAAAAAAAAACTTTTTTCAGTGGGATGCATTAAATTAAAAAAAAAAAAACTTTTAGTAGGCTGGACGTGGTGGCTCACACCTATAATTCCAACATTTTGGGAGGTGAAGGCAGGAGGACTGCTTGAGCCCAGGTGTTTGAGACCATCCTGGACAACATTGTGAGACCCCGTCTCTACTTTAAAATTTTAGGCCAGGCATGGTGGCTCATACTTGTAATTCCAGCACTTTGGGAGGCCGAGGCGGGAGGATCACCTGAGGTCAGGAGTTCAAGAATAGCCTGGCCAACATAGTGAAAACCCGTCTCCATTAAAAATACAAAAAATTAGCTGGGTGTGGTGGCAGGTGCCTGTAATCTCAGCTACTTGGGAGGCTGAGGCAGGAGAATCGCTTGAACCCAGGAGGCAGAGGTTGCGGTGAGCGGAGATTGCGCCATTGCACTCCAGCCTGGGCGACAGAGCAAGACGCCGTCTCAAAAAAAAAAAAAAAAAAAAAGGCCGGGCCTGTGATCCTAGCACTTTGGGAGGCCGAGGCAGGTGGATCACCTGAGGTCCAGAGTTCGAGACCAGCCTGACCAACATGGAGAAACTCCATCTCTACTAAAAATACAAAATTAGCCGGGCGTGGTGGTGCATGCCTGTAATCCCAGCTGCTCCAGAGGCTGAGGCAGGAGAATGGCTTGAGCCCGGAAGTTGGAGGTTGCAGTGAGCCGAGATCGCGCCATTGCACTCCAGCCTGGGCAACAAGAGTAAGACTCCGTCTCAAAAAAAAAAATTAATTAATTAATTAAAAAAATAAATTTTCAATAAGAAAAAGTGTTTTGTCTCTGTCTTACTAGTGTGCATACTGACCTTGTTAGAGCCATCTCTCCTTGAAATGTCCTGTGCAGCACTCTGAATACAAGCAGTAAGTGGCAGGGTGGACTTGCATTGATTGTGTTTGATACATTGTCTGTAAAGAAGTCATGGTAGCTCTATGCCATGAACAATACTTTTTAAGCAGATTTTAATCTTTTATCTTTTTCTTTTTTTTTTTTTTGAGAAGTAGTTTGCTCTTGTTGCCCAGGCTGGAGTGCAATGGCAGGATATCGGCTCACTGCAACCTCCGCCTCCCAGGTTTAAGCGATTCTCCCGCCTCAGCCTCCCGAGTAGCTGAAATTATATGCATGTGCCACCAAGCCTGGCTAATTTTTTTTTTTTTTTTTTTTTGAAATGGAGTTTTGCTCTTGTTGCCCAGGCTGGAGGGCAATGGCGCGATCTCGGCTCACCACAACCTCCGCCTCCCGGGTTCAAGCGATTCTCCTGCCTCAGCCTTCCAAGTAGCTGGGATTACAGGCATGGCCACCAGGCCTGGCTAATTTTGTATTTTTAATAGAGACGGGGTTTCTCTCTGTTGATCAGGCTGGTCTCAAATTCCCAACCTCAGGTGATCCACCCGCCTTGGCCTCCCAAAGTACTGGGATTACAGGCGTGAGCCACCATACCTAGCTGATTTTTTTTTTTTTTTTTTGAGAGGAAGTCTCGTTCTGTCGCCCAGGCTAGAGTGCAATGGCATGATCTCAGCTCACTGCAACCTCTGCCTCCCAGGTTCAAATGATTCTCCTGTCTCAGCCTCCCTAGTAGCTGGGATTACAGGCATACACCACCACAGCCAGCTAATTTTTTGTATTTTTAATAGAGATGGGGTTTCACCATGTTGGCCAGGCTGGTCTTGAACTCCTGACCTCAAGTGATCCATCTGCCTTGGCCTCCCAAAGTGCTGGGATTACAAGCGTGAGCCACCACGTCTGGCCAGATTTTAATTTTAAATAGATTTTTCCTTCGGTTTTTTTTTTTTTTTTTTGAGATGGAGTCTCGCTCTGTCGCCCAGGCTGGAGTGCAGTGGTGCGATCTCGGCTGACTGCAAGCTCCGCCTCCCAGGTTCACGCCATTCTCCTGCCTCAGCCTCTCGAGTAGCTGGGACTACAGGTGCCCGCCACCACTCCTTGCTAATTTTTTGTATTTTTAGTAGAGATGGGGTTTCACCGTGTTAGCCAGGATGGTGTCTCGATCTCCTGACCTCGTGATCCGCCCTCCTTGGCCTCCCAAATTGCTGGGATTACAGGCGTGAGCCACCGCACCCAGCCTGTTTTGTTTTGTTGTGTTTTGTTTTTTTGGGACAGAGTCTCCCTTTGTTGCCCAGGCGGGAGTGCAGTGGTGCCATCTGGGCTCACTGTAACCTCCACCTCCTGGGTTCAAGCAAGTCTCCTGCCTCAGTGCCCCCTAGTAGCTGGGATTACAGGCACACGCCACCACGCTTGGCTAATTTTTGTATTTTTTGAAGAGACGAGGTTTCGCCATGTTGGCCAAGCTGGTCTTGAACTCTTGACCTCAGGTGATCCGCACACCTCGGCCTCCCGAAGTGCTGGGATTACAGGCGTCAGCTACCATGCCCAGCCTTTCCTTCTTGTTTTGTAATAAATGACCAAAAATTTTTTGTGTGTAATAATGTTAATAAGTTAACATATAGATATGTTATATTTATTATGTAGTATAGTATATATTAAGTATTATTATATTATATTCATTTGTATTATTATATAATAAAACATATTAACTTTTAAATGAGTTAACAAGAAGATGGTCAGGTTCCTACCACCTCGAAGGTGAAATCCAATATCTTAAGCATGGCTATGAAGTTCTTCACAGCTTATCTTCAAATTATCATTTCCCTGTTCATACACACCAATCCCTTAAGCTGCGCTTCTGTCATGGCTTCATGACTCCTGGTCTTTTCACTTTGCCTGAAATACCCTTCCCCCACCTTCTGTACCTCATGAACACTTACCTAGTTTTTGGAACCCAGACCAAAGGGCACCTCCTCCGTGAGGCTTTTGCAATGCTTTTGCAATGTCTGAGATTCCCTATATCTCATTGCTTTCCCCTCTGTTCTCCCATAGAATTTGTGTCCATGTCTCTATATTCACTTTTTTTCTTTCTTTCTTTCTTTCTTTTTTTTGAGATGGGGTCTCTCTCAGTTGTCCAGGCTGGAATGCAGTGGCACAATCTCGGCTCACTGCAGCCTCTGCCTCCCAGCTTCAAGCAATTCTCCTGCCTCAGCTTCTCAAGCAGCTGGGATTACAGGCACCTGCCTCCACGCCAAGCTAATTTTTGTATTTTTGGTAGAGATGGGGTTTCATCTTGTTGGCCAGGCTGGTCTCAAACTCCTGACCTCAGGTGACCCACCTGCTTCGGTGTTCCAAAGTATTGGTGCAGAGCTTATAGCTTGCAGTGAACGCCAATAATGAGTTCTCAGACAATTCCAGCTGAGCAGGGCGGGGGGCAGCTCTTCTAAGAGAGTCAACCTTAGCATCCGTCTGTCATTTATTGAAAGGGCTTGTGAAACCACAAACATCCACTAGATGGCTTTTTTGAGGTCGGGTCGTGAGGCACCTGTGGCCTTGTAAAAGCACTCAAACTGCATTCTCAGGAGGCTGTTTTCAGCGTTCCTTATCACAGCACACACTCCACTCCCTGTCCTGTTTTCAGGGTCGAGTTTCATTCTCATGCACACATAACATAGACACAGCGCCTCAGTATTTTTCCATGCCCCGACCTCAAATGCCTTGTACATAAGCTTGAATATGTTGCCATGTGCCTCCCACATCTCCCCCTTCTTTAATTCTTAGAGCTTGCTGGTCATCCCATGCAACGTAATTCTTCCCTGGTATCATTCTTCTCTGGTCATAGATGCATCGGGTGGCAGCACAGAGCCTTCTGCAAATGCCTAGCAAACAGATACAAAAAAGAGTAAGTACAGCGGCCATCATCCAAATGCGTATATTTAACCCAGACAACCAAGTGTTCGGGTTTAACCATTGAAAGCCTTCTTGTAATTGTTGAAGGGTACTTGTTTGTAATTACTGCGACCATTCTTCAAGTCCTTTCTTTAATTCACACTCAAGAGTGGAAATCTGAGAAGACAAATGGTCGTGATAAGCCCCTTGCAGATGTGCTTTCACTCTCTCCCAATTATATTGGGAGCTATTATATGGCAGGGGTGTGATCCAGATAGAATTATATTGCCAATCACAGTGTAAATTTTGATGGGTAATGAATGCCTGCTGCTGATTCCCCAGCTACGTAACAGAAGCTTCAAGAGCCTTCAGATGAGACAGAATAGTTTTATCAATATTTACCTGTTCTTGAAATTCATGGGTTACATTATATACCATGTGGTTTGCCACTGAGGCTGTGTGAATAGATTCCATCAGAGAAACAGCTGCAGTGGCAGCAGTTGCTAATATAATAATAGCTGAGACTAAAAAGGCAATTAAAGTGGCCAGAAATCTCTTTTTTTTTCGAGTATGAGACAGCGCTTTTCTAAATAGCTGCAGGGTGGAATCTACTTCCCAGCTCGGGGTTAAATTTACAGGCAGCCACAATTCCACACACCATTTTAAGATCATGACAGGTTGTATTCAACTGTGTAACGTTTCGGTGAGACAAGCATGTAGCATACCAACTACTGGAAGAGACTTTAATACTATAAAAGGATTGATTCTGCTCTATGTTAGGAACACCTTGCCCAAACAAAAGCATATAAGTGTGCATAGTACAAATCAGGACTGTGTCAGTAACATTATTACGCAAAGAGAGGGTATAGTTGCCACCGCTAGTAATATACTCACCATGTGAAATAACCCGTTCAAAAAGGGAAATCCTAATCTCCAAATTTGGGTATGAGCAGGGCTTAAAGATTGTTTCCCTTTCAGTTGTAATATTGGTCCTGAAAGCCCACATTCTGACTAGGTAATAGAACTATTGGAGGGACTCCTAAGTCCAGTAGTCTGATTTGCAGACATAAGATTTCCATGGGGACCCCAATCAATTAAGGTGCCATTATCAAACAGAGGCCCTTGACATGGTGTAGGCTGTCTGCACGGCAACCACTGGATGGCCTCAAACTTATGTCACCAGTCCCTTCTCGGAAGGCGTATAGGAAGATCAGGCACTTGTGAAGCTTGATTAGAGACCTCGGTAAGATTAGTGGTTATAGTAGAAATAAAGGTCAAGTTTGCAAGCTTAGCATCCCTTTTAGGCTGATAGTGAAGATACTCCTGAGGGATGAGAGTAACACACTTATGTGCTATTGTGGAAAAACTAAGAGGGGGGTTACTAGACAATAAAATCAAGGAGTCATTAAGTTTAATCCATCACAAATTTTCAGTTAAGAGGTAACACAGGGGCATCCATCAGCCTCCTGTCCAAGAAGTATCATTAGATGACAAAGGCAGGTCAGCATCCCACCATGTAATAACATTAAAACAGGGGGATTTAGAACATGACTCAAATAAACATGTTCTTGAGCTGATCCCACTGACAAAGGACAAGAATTACCAGCCACTCCAACATCCATGTCTGTCTTACTTTCTCAGAAGTTTCCCCAATTACTGCCAGATACATAAGAAACTGATTCTCTGCAGTTACAGGGGCTTCCATGGCTGCAAGCGGAACAGATGCCTGTTGATCCAATTTCTTTAGCTGTCCCCAGGTAATGTCAGGTGCCTTCTGAATCATCACCGTCATTGTCAGTTGGTTCTCCAACAACAGGTCTTGTTTTCGAGAAGAGAGTCCCATATTCCCCCTTTTTTGTTTATTAAGATATACTTTAAGAGTTTGATGAGCTCATTGAACAATGGCCTGACTGGTTGAGTTATAAGGAATACCAGTTTTGTGTTGAGTTATAAGGAATACCAGTTTTGTGTTGTATGTGCCAAAGGTGCAATGCATATGCAAATCAAGCACTAAGATAGCAAGGTCCATTATTAATTATAATTTTTTTGTTGTTGTTTTGGTGAGACGGAGATTCACTCTTGTTGCCCAGGCTGGAATTCATGGTGCCATCTCGGCTCACCACATCCTCTCCCTCCCAGGTTCAAGCAATTCTCCTGCCTCAGCCTCCTGAGTAGCTGGGATTACAGGCATGTGCCACCACGCCCGGCTAATTTTGTATTTTTAGTAGAGATGGGGTTTCACCATGTTGCCCAGGCTGATCTCGAACTCCTGACCTCAGGTGATCCGCCCGCCCCGGCCTCCCAAAGTGCTGGGATTACAGGCCACTGCACCCGGCCCATTATTAGTTTTTCTAGTGTCTGGAAGGCTTAGAGTTATAATAGATTTAAACAAATGAGCAACTGCATCTTTAGTTTTTTTCTCTGGTCTGGAGGGTAGCATGTATCAGGCCTGTATACGTGTCCACGGTAACGTGGAGAAATTTGAAACGTCAAAAGGGTGGATACTGACTAGCATCAGTTTGCCAAATAGCATTAGGCAGACCTCGTGGGTTGGCACCAAGGCCTAAGGAAAAAGGGGAAAGAGAATGCAGTTGGCAATCAGCACAAGTTTTAATAATCATGTGCGTTTGAATAAGTGTCAGATGAAACTGTTGTTTAAGACTACGGGCATTCTGATGAAAAAAAGCATGATCAGCCTGAGCTCGCAAAAAGCAGGAGAATTTGCAAACCACATCTGTGGTCATACCAGAGTAGCAGCTCGAGCGTTCCCTTCTGATAGGGGACCAGGTAGCCCAGAATAGAATGAGAGCGGGTATCTGTGATGTAAAGAGGGTGATGACAGGCACAGAGGAGCTCTTGCGCTGCAAGAAACAAAGCTAATAAGGGTTTATTAGTAATGCCCTTCACATGTGCAAGATCTAAATGAATAATACTATACATCACATAAGCGGAATCACTAACTATATGTCTTGGTGAGGAAAAGTTTGTAAGGCCAATATCAGGACACCTAACTCTGCCTGTTGTGTAGTTTTTAAAATGCTCCTGGATTTTGTGCTGCCAGTTCTGCATGGCATCTTGCCACACTATAGCTGCTTTTTCAATTTTTTTTTTTTTTTGAGCCATCTGTAAAGACAGTGGTGGCATGAAGTAAAAGGCTCAGAGACAACAATAGATACAAATTTAACAGGCACAGTTTGTAAAAAGTTCAGGAGCTTAGAGGCTGGTAAATGAAAGCTGATATTACCAATAAAGTCAGTCATTGCTACTTGCCAATCAAGATCACAAGCTAAGAGATACTCTCTTAGTATGAAATTGTTCCTCGCTTAAAGACAGGAAAAGAATAGCAGGGTCATATCCTGACAGCTGGACGCAACGTTGGCATCCCTTTATGAGAAGAGAAGCTATTAAATCTGTAGTCTTTTGCAATGTTTAAAGGAATTATGAGACAGGTACATAACATATAAAATACAGAAATGGCAAAAGATAAAGCCTACCTGTTAAACTAAGGCATGGAAGGGATGGATATTTTAAGTGATTTTTACTATATTTTGGCCCTTGAAAGTCATTAGAATGTGACTGCAAGTCGCCAGGATAATAAACCTGCATTGAGTTAGCTTAAGTGTGTAGAAAACAGAAAAAAAAAAAACTTTAAAAAATGTCCTTTGATGTTGGCCATTTTCCTGCATCAGCCTTTAGCTGGAATGTCTTAGAAGTGAGCTCGAGAAAGTAGGGTTGTGGCTGGTTTCTTTGTATTCATTCTGGGCTCCTTAGGCAGCTTCTCTTTTTAATAGCCTGCCACTTGTTGCTGTCCTTACCCTGAGAGGAAGGAAGGAAGACTACTATTGGCAGTAAGAGGCTAGAGAATGACTGGGTGGTAAAGTGCATGTGTAAGCACAGAGGCTGGAGGCAAGAGAGTAACAGGCTGGGAGAAAACCACTCCCCTTATCTTCTAGGCCCCCTACGCCTGGAGCCAACCCTGTTAGGTAAGGTACTGAAAATGTGCTTTTTATTATTTTTACCACCCCCAAGCAGAGAGGCTTAGGGGAGGAGCACACATGCAGCACAGGGTCTGCTTTGAAGTTTCTTAGCCACAGTGTTTTTAAACATTTTATAAAAAAGCAAAACAAACATTCCTTACTGCTGTGTCTGTCTTCTGAAGATGACAGCAGCTGGCAGAGCTCCTCCACCTTAACCTAGTTAGCATTTAATATATGGCTACAGGAGAGCGCCCCTTATTAGCGGGCTCCTCCCCCCCAGGGCTCTGTACTCTAGGATGCTTCACTCCTTTGCCCACCTTAGGCTAGTGAGATCGGGGTGCACATGGACAGTTTTTTAGCTCTTTCCCTAGGGAGCCAGGGAAGACAAAGGAATTGCTTGTCAACTGAGACATGCGAGGGGTGGCAGGGAAGGGCAGAAAGAGCAGCACACCGAGCAGCAGGCCACTTCCTGGGCACAGTTACTAAGGCACGTGACCGTGGTGAGGCGTATCCTCAGGACCCGGCTGGAGCTGCCTGCTCTTTGCCTTTTGGCTTCCCCTCCGTCACCATAAACCCAGAAAGGGGTAACCTGCCCAGACTGCCAGTGACCAAATGGGCACTCCCTGGCATCTTAGCAACTCTCCTGCCCCAGGCCTCTGTGGGCAGCAAGAAAGCTACAGCTAGCTGGGATAAAACCAAGGAGGCAGCATGCAACTTCCCCTTATACTCCAGAAAAACAGAAAAAAAGACAAGGCCAGAAAGGCTGATGCTGGAAATAGGAAATGGGAACTTGCATATTAGGAAGACAATCATAATTAGCCACTTTCCTTCCCTCCTGGCGGCACCCCTCCAGCAGGGAAGTTGGTTGAGGAGACGCGGTCACCCGATCATACCGATGTTCGCTGACCAGGGGGTCTTATCTAAGAACTGTCCCTCGGGCGGCCTCTAGTCTCCTTAAGGGGGATGGGAGGTGCTGTTGGCCGAACGGGGCCAACAAACGCAGGTCCCTTTAAGGGTGGAGGAAAGGAGGTCAATGGGTTTTCTATACGGGGAGGAAAAGGCTCCGGTCGTCTTTATCTTCACTAGAAAAAAAGTCCTCATTAGGCCCCTCTACAGAAGGGAATGTAGTAGAGAGAGGAGCACTGCCCCGCCCCCGCTGTTCTGGTTCCTGTTTTTCCTCACTGGAAAAAATCTCTTCCTTATTCCCCATAGAAGGGAATGAAGTGGGGAGAGGAATCGCTCCCTTTAAATCTTCTGAATTATTTTCAGGTGGAGATAATGGGCCATCTAACCGCGATCTGGCAGATAAAGAGGATACAACGCAGAGTGTACCAGCGCCCAGGTGGTCAAAATAGTAAAATTAGTAGAATGACCTTGCTCATATCCTCTTTTCAGGCAGCGACCTACCTGCTCCCATAGCTCTAAATCTAAGGTTCCTTGATCAGGAAACCAAGGACATTCCTGCCGAATTAAAAGCATGAGCTTGTGTAGAGCTCCAGGCTCTACAGTGCACTGGATAGCCTTAAGTAGCTGTTGCACTGTTTTAAAAAATACTTTCTGGGCCGGGCGCGGTGGCTCACGCCTGTAATCCCAGCACTTTGGGAGGCCGAGGCGGGCGGATCACGAGGTCAGGAGGTCGAGATCATCCTGGCTAACGCGGTGAAACCCCGTCTCTACTAGGCTGACGGGCGCGTGTAGTCCCAGCTACTCGGGAGGCTGAGGTAGGAGAATGGCGTGAACCCGGGAGGCGGAGCTTGCAGTGAGCGGAGATCGGGCCAGTGCACTCCAGCCTGGGCGACAGAGAGAGACTCCATCTCAAAAAAAAAAAAAAAAAAAAAAAAAAACTTTCTGTTCGTTGGTCATTTCCTGACCCATGATAACCCAACCCCTGATATTTTACGTGTGGGTCGTGTCCTCCTGATGGGAGTCAGGAATCTCTCCCTTTAAATCTTCTGAATTCTTTTCAGGTGGAGATTCCCCGAAAATTGATGAGCTCTCCTCCTTCACACGTAACTTCAAGGCGATCATGTCAGGGACACCACTTGCAGAGCTTATAGCTTGCAATGAATGCCACGAAATGAGTGCCCAGACAATTCCAGCTGAGCGGGGTGGGGGGCAGCTCTTCTTTTTCTTTTTCTTTTTCTTTTTTTTTTAATTATACTTTAAGTTCTGGGTTACATGTGCAGAATGTGCAGTTTTGTTACATAGGTATACACGTGCCCTGGTTGTTTGCTGCACCCATCAACCCGTCACCTACATTAGGTATTTCTCCTAATGTTATCCCTCCCTTAGCTCCCCAGTCCACAACAGGCCCCGATGTGTGAACAGACACTTCTCAAAAGAAGACATTTATGCAGCCAAGAGACACATGAAAAGATGATCATCATCACTGGTCATTAGAGAAATGCAAATCAAAACCGCAATGAGATACCATCTCACGCCAGTTAGAATGGGGGGTGGCTCTTCTTTCTTTCTTTCTTTTCTTTTCTTTTCTTTTCTTTTTTTTTTTTTTTTTGAGACGGAGTCGCTGTGTTGCCCAGGCTGGAGTGCAGTGGCATGATCTCGGCTCACTGCAACCTCTGCCTGCTGGGTTCAAGCAATTCTCTGCCTTAGCCTCCCGAGTAGCTGGGATTACAGGCACCTGCCACCACGCCCGGCTAATTTTTTGTATTTTTAGTAGAGACAGGGTTTCACCATCTTGACCAGGCTGGTCTTGAATCGTAACCCACCCGTCTCCGTCTGCCAAAGTGCTAGGATTACAGGCGTGAGCCACCGCGCCCGACATTGGGGGGTAGCTCTTCTAAGAGAGTCCGCCCCAGCATCCGTCCGCCAAGTATTTATTAAAAGGGCTTGTTAAACCACAAACATCCACTAGATGGCTTTTTTGAGGTCACGTCGTGAGGCACCTGCGGCCTTGTAAAAGCGCTCAAACTGCATTCTCAGGACGCTGTTTTCAGCGTTCCTTATCACAGCACACACTCCACTCCCTGTCCTGTTTTCAGGGCCGAGTTTCATTCTCATGCACAAATAACATACACACAGCGCCTCGGTATTTTTCCATGCCCCGACCTCAGATGCCTTGTACATAAGCTTGACTATGTTGCCTTGCGCCCCCCACAGTTGGCATCACAGGTATGAGCCACCATGCTGGCCTATATTAGCATTATTATTACCATTTTCATTGTTAATGTGTCTGTCTTCTTGAGGGAAGAAGCATGTTCTATTTCTTCCATATTTCTTGTACTGAGAGCTCTAGAAATGTTCGATAAATGAGGGAATGATGAAATGAAACGAATAAACGGAATTGGGGAAAGTTACCCTTATCTCTTTGCAGGATATGAATTGAAAAAACCCACTTATCTTTCCAAACTTGAACTGCAAGTGAGAAATGGCAGGGTCACTGATGTGGAAGGGAAGACCAAAGGGTGTTACAGTGAGTCATATCCCAGCTGGGAGCCCTAGACCTGGGCGGATGGGGACATAGGTCACCTTTCTTGGCTGTTGAAACAAATGAGAGTTATAAAACCTCCACCCCTTAGCTCCATTACACTTCATACCTGTTTTTCCTGTCCATGCGTTTGGAAGCTTGCCTGTACCTTTTAAATATGCTCTCTGTAGCAAGTGACTTTTAGGTTTAATAAAGAAGAAGAAAAACCCACAGGTTTCTAGATTGGAAACTAGGAAAACTGTGGTATTCTTGAGTTGTAATCAGGAGGTCATAGGATTGAGAAAACAGTAGTTAACTGATTGGAAATGAAGAAATGCTTTTTCTTAGAGTACTTTTGAATAAATTATTTCAAATGATTATGAGTTGACTCATCTTTTAAAATTGTGGAAAAGTTCTTTTTTTTTTTTTTTTTTGAGACTGAGTCTTGCTCTGTCGCGCAGACTGGAGTGCAGTGGCGCAATCTTGGCTCACTGCAACCTCCACCTCCTGGGTTCAAGCGATTCTCCTGCCTCAGCCTCCCGAGTAGCTGGGAATACAGTCGCCTGCCACCATGCCCGGCTAATTTGTGTGTGTGTGTGTGTGTGTGTGTGTGTGTGTGTGTATATAGAGAGAGAGAGAGAGAGAGAGAGAGAAAGATGGAGTTTCACTCTTGTTTCCCAGGCTGGAGTGCAATAGCACAATCTCAGCTCACTACAACCTCTGCCTCCCAACCTCTGCCTCCTGGGTTCAAGCGATTCTCCTGTCTCAGCCTCCCAAGTAGCTGGGATTATAGGCGTATGCCACCACGCCTGGTGAATTTTTTTGTATTTTTAGTAGAGACAGGATTTCATCATATTGGTGAGGCTGGTCTCGAACTCCTGACCTCAGGTGATCCACCCGCCTTAGCCTCCCAAAGTGCTGGGATTACAGACATGAGCCACCACGCCCAGCCTGGAAAACTTTATTTTGAAATAATTTTTGGGTCGGGCATGGTGGCATACACCTGTAATCCCAGGACTTTAGGAGGCCGAGGAGGGTGGATCACTTGAGTCCAGGAGTTTGAGACCAGCCTGGCCAACATGGCAAAACGCTGTCTCTACTAAAAAATACAAAAATTAGCTCTGCGTGGTGGCACATGCCTGTTATCCCAGCTACTTAGGAGGCTGAGGGGCAGGAGGATAGCTAGAACCTGGGAGGCAGAGGTTGCGGTGAACCGAGGTTGCACCACTACACTCTAGCCTGGGCTACAGAGCAAGACTGTGTCACAAAAAAAAAAAAAAAGAAAACTAAAAGAAAATAAAAAGAATTATTGGTTCTCAGAAAGTTACAAAAATAGGTGCAGTGGCTTGTGCCTATGGTCCCAGCTACTCAGGAGGCTGAGGTGGAGGATCAGTTGAGCCCAAGAGTTGGAGGTTGTGGTGGGTGACAGGGTGAGACCTTGTCTCCAAAAAATATAAAGTCAGTATAAAAATAAGCAAAACAAAAAAATTGACCCTGGTTGACAACCCACAGACCTCACTTAGAGTTTCACATATAAGTGTGTGTAGTTGTGTGCTATTTTATCACCTGTCCACCACCACATAGCCACTACCACAATTAAGATACACAATTATTTCATCACTAAAAGATGATTTTTTTTTTTTTTAAGACGGAGTCTTGCTCTTGTCACCCAGGCTGGAGTGCAGTGGCACGATATCGGCTCACTGCAACCTCCACCTCCTGGGTTCAAGCAATTCTTCTGCCTCAGCCTTCTGAGTAGCTGGGATTACAGGCACCTGCCACCACACCCAGCTAATTTTTGTATTTTTAGTACAGTCGGGGTTTCACCATGTTGGCCAGGCTCGTCTCGAACTCCTGACATCAGGTGATCCACCTGCCTCGGCCTTCCAAAGTGCTGGGATTACAGGCATGAGCCTGGCCAACTAAAAGATTCTTTTACAGTCACACCCATTCTCCTCTCTTCCCTGCCTCTCCTCTCCCCATTCTCGGCAATGTTTTATGTTTTCTTATATTTGATATTTCTCACTATTGCAAAAAACTAAGGGACAGATTCTCCATCGATTTTTGTGCTGTTCTGAAAGCCTAAAATAGAAAGGAGCACAGTTAAGAAGTTAGAGACCTTCTGTGCCCACCAGCAGGAAAATCATTAATAGTAACACAAAGAGGCCAGGCACGGTGGCTCATGCCTGTAATCCCAGGACTTTGAGAGGCTGAGGCGGGAGGACTGCTTGAGTCCAGGGGTTTGAGACCAGCCTGGGCAACACTGTGAGACCCCATCTCTACAAAAACATTAAAAAATTAGCAGGGCATGCTGACATGTGCCTGTGATCCCAGCTCCTCAGGAGGCTGAGGTGGGAGAATCCCTTAAGCCCAGGAGGTCAAGACCAGTGAGCTGTGATTGAGTCACTGCACTCAAGTCTGGGTGACAGAGTGAGACCTGTTTCAAAAACAACAACAACAACAAAAAGTAACACACAGAGTCCTCCCAACAGAAATGATTCCCATTCCTATAATTGGATAGTTTCCAGGAAAATGTACATTAGCTCTGTGTAGATAAGCACTTGGCATGGTACTTAAAACTCACAGGACCTCAACAAATATTTATCAGGCAAGTATACTGATTAAACAGGGAGCAAGGAATTCCCTAACAGGTTCCTAAAAGATATGTGAAACAAGTCTCCGTTTGTTCCAGAGGGCAGTTGTTTTCAAATTAGTAAAGCTTACAGCAATAAAAGCAAATTTTTCTCTAAACTAAACAAAAGCTGAGCGAGAAATAGACAGGCTAACAGGCCATCTATTTGGTTTTTCTTTTTTTTGTTGTCGAGACAGAGTCTCACTCTGTCGCCCAGGCTGGAGTGCAGTGGCGTGATCTCGGCTCACTGCAACCTCCACCTCCCAGGTTCAAGCGATTCTCCTGCCTCAGCCTCCCAAGTAGCTGGGATTATAGGCGTGTGCCACCATGCCTGGCTCACTTTTGTATTTTTAGTAAAGATGAGGTTTCACCATGTTGGCCAGGCTGGTCTTGAACTCCTGACCTCAGGTGATCCGCCCGCCTTGGCCTCCCAAAGTGTTGGAATTACAGGCGTGGGCCATCACACCCGACCTATTTGGTTTCACTTATTCACAGTTCCTTAATTTATTTCTCCAAGCAGGAGACAAAATCAAAAACAAAAACAGGCTGAAGTGGTGACTGAAGTCTCTCACCTGAAGCCCCAAGACTTAGGGTGCCCCCCAGTCCTAAAAATCCTGTCTAAGTCTCTCTTCTCAACATTGTGCAGCCTGCCTTCTGCTGGAAAGGAAAGGTACAGATGTGTCGCCAGCTAGATAATAACAATAGTTATCAAGTTGCCAGAGTGCTTACCTTAGCACAGTGCTAAGGACTTTAGCTGTAATATCTCATTTAGTCCATATAACAACCCTGTGAAATGTGTGATTTTATTATCTTCGTTTTACAGCTAAGAAAACAGACTTTAAGTACCTAAATGTTGGGTCAGGCACGGTGACTCACGCCTATAATCTCAACACTTTGGGAGGCTGAGGTGGGAATATCACTTGAATCCAGAAGTTCTGAGACCAGCCTGAGCAATGTAGCAAGTATCCCACCTCTACAATCAAAAAATTAGCCGGGCGTGGTGGCATACACCTGTAGTTCTAGGGAAGCTGAGGCAGGGGGATCACTTGAGCCTAGGAGTTTGAGGTTACAGTGAGCTTGCACCACTGCACTCCAGCCTGGGTGGTAGAGTGAGACTTTGTCTGGAAAAAAAAGAAAAGAAAAGAAAAGAAAAAAAAGCGGCGGGCCGGGCGCGGTGGCTCACGCCAGCACTTTGAGAGGCCGAGGCGGGCGGATCACGAGGTCAGGAGATGAGACCATCCTGGCTAACACTGTGAAACCCCGTCTCTACTAAAAATACAAAAAATCAGCCGGGTGTGGTGGCGGGCACCTGTAGTCCCAGCTACTCGGGAGGCTGAGGCAGGAGAATGGCGTGAACCCGGGAGGCGGAACTTGCAGTGAGCCGAGATCGCGCCACTGCATTCCAGCCTGTGCGACAGAGTGAGACTCCGTCTCACCAAAAATAAAAAATAAAAAAAAAAAGAACTTAAATGTTTTGCATAAGTCTACACAACTAAGCTAGTGGAAGACAAGGGATTCGAACTCAGGTTAGTATAATAAGTCAGCCCTAGGCAGTCTTGGTATTCATTAGGTCTGACGTGTGACACAGAAATCTGCCCACAGTACTTTTAAAAGCTCCCAGGTGATTCTGACTTACTGACTTCTTGGGAAGCATTGCTAGAATCTACTTCCTGCAAAGGAATCTCCTGCTATTCAAATGGGGTGGGAACATGAAGAGAACTAATAGATAAACTTATATGAGCAGTACTATTACTTCACAAACCCATACTTCAGGTAGACAATGCTAAATGACTAATTGCTTTTGCCTCATGCTTTGGATGAAATGTTTTCTTAAGTTGTGTCTTTATTATTTATTTATTTAGAGACAGGGTCTCACTCTGTCACCCAGGCTGGAGTGCAATGGTATGATTTTGGCTCATGGCAACTTCCTGCTTCCTGGGCTCAGGTGATCCTCCCACTTCAGCCTCCTGAGTAGCTGGGACCACAGGTGCACTAAACAATGTCTGTATTTTTTTTCAGAGATGGGTTTTTGCCATGTTGACCAGGCTGGACTGGAACTCCTGGGCTCAAACGATCCACCCCCTTCAGCCTCCCAAAGTGCTGGGATTACAGGCATGAGCCACTGTGCCCAGCATATTAATTTATTTTTTTATTATTTTTTATTTATTTATTTTTTTTGAGACGGAGTCTCACTCTGTCGCACAGGCTGGAGTGCAGTGGCACGATCTTGGCTCACTGCAAGCTTCGCCTCCCAGGTTCACACCATTCTCCTGCTTCAGCCTCCCGAGTAGCTGGGACTACAGGCGCCCGCCACCACGCCTGGCTAATGGTATTTTTAGTAGAGATGGGGTTTCGCCATGTTAGCCAGGATGGTCTCGATCTCCTGACCTCGTGATCCGCCCGCCTCGGCCTCCCAAAGTGCTGGTATTACAGGAGTGAGCCACCGCGCCTGGCTTATTAATTTATTTTTAAGCTCATCAGACCACTAGAAGCCTGAGTTAGTGTTGCAAGCATTCTCACCAGAAAGGGAATTAAATTACCTTGGAGCTATGCAGCACAAGTTTAGTTACCTCTATCACTGAGATACATAGATTCTGGCACGGGGTTCTATTTGAAAGTTTTTCATTCATTTTTCCCTTTTATTTATGTATTTATTGTTTGAGACAGTCACTCTGTCGCCCAGGCTGAAATGCAGTGATGTGATCTGGACTCATTGCAACCTCTGCCTCCCGGGTTCAAGCAATTCTTGTGCCTCAGCCTCCTGAGGTAGCTGGGATTACAGGTGCGTGCCACCACACCCGGCTAATTTTTGTAATTTTAGTAGAGACAGGGTTTCGCCATGTTGGCCAGGTTGGTCTCAAACTCCTGACCTCAAGCAGTCCACCCGCCTCAGCCTCCCAAAGTGTTAGGATTACAGACGTGAGCCACCGCGCCGGCCTGTTTTTCTTTTTTAAAAATGACCTATTAGAGATGTAGAAATTCTAGGTAGGAAGAAATACAAATAAAGATATATAATACCAAAAAAAGTTTCTTTTAATCTGAAGCATACATATATTTTGGCAAATGTAGATGTATAATTGGACCTAATGATATGTTCTTAAAATCTAAAGACTGCCCTATGATGAATGAGTGTATGAATTAACAAACATAAAAACTGGTTTTGTATATACAGGCCAACAGATACAAACTGGATTTGTTATTTCATTCACAAGAACCAAGGGGAAAAGATCTCAAGTCATACTTGGTTTCAACACACCAAGCCAAACAACTAATAAACCGCCCACGAAGAATGAAACTATTCTGAACTCGTCATTCTGCAGATGCAGATTATAATATTAAGATATGCACAAAATTGTATAAAGTAGACAATAACTGACCTTTTATTGAAAAGAGGAGGAGTCAAAGATCCTGAAAGGGTTGGGACTGCCTGCAGTCAGTCCCTAGGGAACTTCCTGTTGTCACCACACCTCTGAGTCGTCTGAGCTCACTGTGAGCAAAATCCCACAGTGGAAACTCTTAAGCCTCTGCGAAGTAAATCATTCTTGTGAATGTGACACACGATCTCTCCAGTTTCCATATGTTGAGATTCTACTTATTCGTCAGTTTGATGTGCTTGTCAAGATCAGGTAGGTTATTTACAAACTGGTTTTCTTAACTGCTTAAAAAATAGAATTAGTTGTGTTGTCATTTTGCATGTCATCATTCCACTTCCTTCAGTGAACTTAAGTTCCATAGAGTCGTTTTTAAGGAAAAAGATATAGGAAGCCTGTATCATTTCCCTAATCTTTCCTTAAAAAAAAAAAAAAAAAAAAAAAAGATACAGGTTAGATGAACTTTCTCATCCTGAAAAAAATTTCTCAATAATAAAAGAAGCTATTATGTCTTAGAATTAATTTCTTCTTATTTACAGCAATCAAATATGCTGAAAAATCTAGAAGTCTTATTTTCTTTCTTAGCCTATTTATCTGTGCCTTTCTAGTTCTGTGAAATGAGATGATTTATTTTCTGGAAATATAAAAATCTATCTTATATTTAATATATCGAGGGTTGGTTTATATATTTTCATGCATTGAGAGTTTATTTAAATTATTCTTAGAGAAAACATAATTTTATATAAATAAACTCCTTGGAATGGTTCCTGGCATTCTTATAACTTAAAAATTATTAATCATAATGAAGAAATCAAAATTAAAACCCTAATGTATCAGATAATGTAACAAAAATAAAGTGAAATGCTTAAAAAAAAATTCGACACTTTGCAACCTTTTTAGGTATTCAGTTTTGTTTCAGATAGCTGTGGTAATGAAGGTTGATATAATTTTTTTGAAGGGCAAAGGGTAAATATGTTATATATTAAGACCTGTAAAAATGTTCATATACTTTAAGCTAGTAAAACCATTGCTGGGAATTTATTCTAAATGAATAACTTTTAAAAGAAAAAAGCCTCCTATGCAGAGATAAGTCTAACTATATTACTTGCAATAACTTGAAACTAGATATAACCAAAATGTTTCTACATACAGGAATGGATAAAAGATGGTATATCAACTTAATTTTTTTAAAGTAGCCTTTAAACTAATTCTGATGATATGCAGAAATAAGCAAACATTTTTAAAGTAATGCAAAGTAGAAAAAGCATAACTTAAATTTGTTGGTAAACTATAATTACAACTATGTTAAAATCATGTATGTATGCATGTGAATGAAGTTGAGAAGGGAAATGGAAAAATAGTATTAGGATTTCTGGCCTATAAATTTTTCTTTATATATGGTTTTGAAGTTGATTTTCTAGTAAGTTAAAATCATACCAATGATGATATTTTTAACTGAGAAGTCGATATTTTAAAGTATATGTTTATTATCTTTTTTTTTTTTTTTTTTGAGACGGAGTCTTGCTTTGTCATCCAGGCTGGAGTGCAGTGGCGTGATCTCGGCTCACTACAACCTCCCCCTCCCTGGTTCACGTGATTCTCCTGCCTCAGCCTCCCAAGTAGCTGGGACTACAGGAGTGCGCCACTGCGCCTGGCTAATTTTGTATTTTTAGTAGAGATGAGGTTTCACCATGTTGGCCAGGATGGTCTCAATCCTGTGATCCACCCGCCTTGGCCTCCCAAAGTGCTGGGATTACAGGCGTGAGCCATTGCACCCAGCCTATTATCATTTTTAAATTAAAAAAATTAAGATAAATGGCCAGGAGCAGTGGCTCACGCCTATAATCCCAGCACTTTGGGAGGCCAAGGCACATGGATCACCTGAGGTCAGGAGTTCAAGACCAGCCTGGCCAACATGGTGAACTCCGTCTCTACTGAAAATACAAAATTAGCTGGGCCTGGTGGCATGCACCTATAATCCCAGCTACTCGGGAGGCTGAGACGGGAGAATCTCTTGAACCTGGGAGGCAGAGTTTGCAGTGAGCCAAGATTGTGCCACTGCATTCCAGCCTGGGCAACAAAGTGAGACTCCATCTCAAAAAAAAAAATAATAATAATATAAATGTAGAGGTATCTTAAGTGGGTCAGGGCCAACCCTAACACAAAAACACGAGATGGCTTGTGGGTACCTTCTTCCAGTCTTTCATTATGTATCTCCATTTATAAAGTTGAAAAAATGGCAACTTAATTTTTTTGTGACCTTCCTTTTCCTTAGCATCTTCTCAGAAGTAAAGTCTTGTTTTACATGATTCTAGAAGACTGTCACTGCTGCATGATAGAATCTCAGCAGACAGAGACACACAAGAATAAACTTCTGTAGGTAGAAGGAAAAAAACTAGTATAGCTGTAAGCTAATTCTAGTCTTCTCAGTGTCTAGGAAACCATAAACTTGGAACTTTCATTAGGGAGGGTGTTGAATAGTATTCATCTGGTAGCAGACATTGTCAATCTCAAATACACGGACTTTTTGTTTTTCCCTTCTGCTTGCAGTTCAAAAATTAACAAGCATTAAAATGGGCTTCAGAAATCCCAAGGATACAAGTCATTCAGTTTCAGAAATGTTTGTTTTGTTTTCTAATCTTTGTCAAATCATGTTAGGAATGTTTGCCATAATCTTACCAGTGAACAAAGCAATGGCTAACAAACTAAAGTACACTAGAATCCCCTGAGGGCTTGATTAAAATGCAGACTCCACCTCCAAAAATCCAAACTTAGTAGGTCTGGGAGTGAGATCCTGGAATCTACATCTTAAAAAATTTTTTGGTTGGTCCTAGGGGCTCACACCTGTAGTCCCAGCACTTGGGGAGGCCGAGGGGGGAGGATGGCTTGAGCCCAGGAGTTGGAGGCTGCAGTGAGCTATGACTGTGCCTCTGAGTAGCCATTGCACTTCAGCCTGGCTGAACAAGACCCTGTCTCAAAAATTTTCCTGCTCTATCTGTATCTGGAACTTACAGGCACATACCATTGTGCCTGGCCTGGAATCTGCATTTTTAACAAGCCCTCAGGGTTTTTCAGCTGCAGGTGGTGAAACAAACATAGGCTTTAAAATATTGTTCTAAATTAAGGCTGCTTGACATAAGTATTTTTAAAAGTTACTCTGCTATCAATATTTTGGCCCATAGCAACTGTAAAACTAGATAGATATTTTCCCAGAAAAAATTGTTTAGTGCCAAAACCAGAATTATTTCCTCAGATATTTGCAATCCTCTAGAATGATTTGGAACTGTGCCTGTGTGCTGACTCATCTTTCTCTAACAAGTTGACAAAGGTGAATGAGGGGGTGTGAATGTGCATATTTATGCACACGATTCAGAAATGAGAATGAGAAAATCTGGCATCTCATTTATTTTCTCGGTTGCATCCTAAAGAAATACAGCCAGTGGTTAAAAGCAGGCATGTCCTTCCAATCAAGAGGGTGTCCTGCCCATATGCTTCTTGCCTGTCTCTGCCCAGGGTAAAAAAGAAACAAATATTTTCTTTTTTTTTTTTTTGAGATAGAGTCTCGCTCTGTTGCCAGGCTGGAGTGCAGTGGTGCGATCTCGGCTCACTGCAACCTCTGCCTCCCAGATTCAAGCGATTCTCCTGCCTCAGCCTCCCGAGTAGCTGGGGATTACAGGTGCCTGCCACCACGCCCGGCTAATTTTTTGTATTTTTAGTAGAGATGGGGTTTCACCATGTTGGCCAGGCTGGCCAGGCTGGTCTCTCGAACTCCCGAACTCAGGCAATCCACCCTCCTCAGCCTCCCAAAGTGCCGGGATTACAGGCGTGAGCCACCGTGCCCTGCCTTCAGTAAATACTTTCAGGCAGCATCAAGTCAGTAAACCTGACTGTGAACCTCTGTTCTAAAGAATGTATTGATATACATCTATGTCATGTTTGGGGGCGGGGTGGAGGGGAAGAAAGCTCAAGCACACCTTAGAAACTAAAACTCGAGATAAAAAATCAGTATGAGTCAGGGCTGTTTTACTTACTGACTGGGCACTACATGTCAAGGTTAATTTCATGTAGGACATGTCAGAATTTCACTTCTGTAATGTAGGTTTGGAGGTCAGTGGACCAAAGGGTCCAAGGCACCTTCATCAACCATGGGTCTGAGATATCGTCTTTTTTTTTTTTGAGACGGAGTCTTTCTGTCACCCAGGCTGGAGTGCAGTGGTGTGATCTCGGCTCACTGCAACCTCCGCCTCCCGGGTTCAAGCAATTCCCGCCTTTGTTTACTGACTATCGTAGAATCGCAGAACTTCCTCGCCTCTGTCCATAATTCCGTCTTCTTTTTTCACAGATGCCTCTTTGGATATGAATGAGGAGCCTCCTCTCTTTGAAGAGGGTTTTCTCCAATCAGAAATGTGGGAAATAAAATTAATTCCTCCAAAATGAGGTAGAAGTTAAGAAGCCAGAGCTGAGTGTGTAGCTGAGACAGCACAGGCCGTTTTTTTGGTTTTTGTTTGTTTGTTTTTAGACAAGTTCTTACTCTGTTGCCCAGGCTGGAGTGCAGTAGTGTGATCACAGCTCACAGCTCACTGCAGCCTTGATTTCCTGGGTGCAAGCCAACCTTCTGCCACAGGCTCGGTGTAGCTGGGACCACCAGCATGTGCAACCACGCCCAGCTAACTTTTTGATTTTTTCTAGAGACAGAGTCTCACCTTATTGTTCCAGGCAGGTCTTGAACTCTTGGGCTCAAGTGATCCTCCCACCTTGGCATCCAAAAGTGTTGGGATTACAGGCGTGAGCCACAGCACCCGGCGGGAAAATTTTTTTTTTTTTTTTAAAGAGATGGGTCTTGCCGTATTGCCCAGGCAGGCTTTGAACCCTGGACTCAAGTGGTTTTCCTGCCTCAGCCTCCCAAGTAGCTGGGATTATATAGGCCTGCACCACCATGCCCAGCTTTAGAAATTTTTTTTTTTTGAGACGGAGTCTCACTCTGTCGTCCAGGCTAAGAGTGCAGTGGTGCAATCCTGGCCCACCACAACCGCTGCCTGCTGGGTTCAAGTGATTCTCCTGCCTCAGCCTCCTGAATAGCTGGGATTACAGGTGTGCGCTACCACACCTGGCTAATTTTTGTATTTTTATTTTTATTTATTTATTTATTTTTGAGACAGAGTCTCACTCTGTCACCCAGCGTGGAGTGCAGTGGCTGGGTCTCGACTCACTGCAAGCTCTGCCTCCCGGGTTCAAGCAATCCTCCTGCCTCAGCCTCCCAAGTAGGTGGGATTACAGGCATGTGCCACCACACCCAGCTAATTTCTTTTTTTTTTTTTTGTATTTTTAGTAGAGATGGGGTTTCATCATGTAGGCCAGGCTGGTCTCAAACTCCTGACCTCAAGTGATCCACCCGCCTCAGCCTCCCAAAGTGCTGGGATTACAGGTGTCAGCCGCTGTGCCCGGCCTATTATGATTATTTTACAGATGCAAAGCTGAGGCCCAGAGAGGTTAGGCAATTAATTACCAGGGGTCACATAGCTAATAGGCAGTGGAGTTGGACGTCAAATCTAGGTCTGACTCAAAAACTCATGCTGTTTCCAAAGACGTGTTTTTTTGTTTTTTTTTGTTTTATAGAGATGGGATCTCACTATGTTGCCCAGGCTGGTCTCCCACTCCTCACATCAAGGGACCCTCCCAAAGTGCTGGGATTACAGGTGTGAGCCACCCGCACTTGGCCTGTATTTGTGTTTAGGACATTAGACTAGGGTTGGCAAACATTTTCTGTAAAGAGCCAGATAGTAAATATTTTCAGCTTTATGGGCCATTAGTCATAACCACTCAACTCTGCCTTTAGAGCAGGAAAGTAGCCATGGACAATATATAAATGGGCATGACCAGATTTGACCTGCAGGCGACCATGCGTTAAATTGCAAGAAAACATCTCAGGCACAATTATGCTAAAGAAGTTACAGTCAGATTGCCCTGGTATCCTACTTGGATATGTTTCTTTTCTTTTAAGAGATAGAAGGGAATAAATGATAATCATGCCTGCTCTAAATAGGAGTCCGAATTCCTTATCAAAGGATATTGGAAACGCCACTCATCCAACTGTAATTTTCCAACTGTCAACAGGAAATGGCATTTCAGAGTAACTGAATTTCAAAGTAGTCTGAAGAGGACAGGCAAAATTTCTCCTGTTTCAGATAAACTCAAATAGAAGAAGTTAAGCTTTAAAAACCAGTTTAACATGTTCTGTGGTCACTGGTTATATGTGCTCTGTTGCACTACCTCTGAACAACCTTGACTTTGTACCATAACAATAAAATAACTCAAAAGGATTTTGCTTTCTGAAGGCATACAAGTATCTGATGACTTTAGAAATACCAACAGAAATAAATTTTTAAAGAATGAGGCCGGGTGCGGCGGCTCGCACCTGTAATCCCAACACTTTGGAGGACCTGATGTCTGCAGAACATGCTAGCAGGTTGATATTCATTTGTTCAAGCAACATTTATTGATGCTAACTCTGAACCAGGCCCTGTTCTTGGCACTGACATTACAATGGGTGGAACAGATTAATTATCCTGGAGCTTCTACATCAGTGGGGAGTTTTTCTGGAAAAAGGAAATAATGCTTCAGGTATGTGGTAGAAAAAATGCAAGTGACATAAAAAGGAGAAAATTCTCGCCCAGGCTCAGTAACTCATGCCTGTGATCCCAGCACCTTGGGCAGCTGAGGCAGGAGGATCACCTGAGGTCAGGAGTTCGAGACCAGCCTGGCCAACATGGTGAAATGCCATATCTACTAAAAATACAAAAATTAGCTAGGCGTGGTTGTGGGTGCCTGTAATCCTAACTACTTGGGGAGGCTGAGGGAGGAGAATCGCTTGAACTTGGGAGGCAGAGTTTGCAGTGAGCGGAGATCACGCCATTGCACTTCAGCCTGGGTGACAAGAGCGAAACTCCATCTCAAAAAAAAAACAAAAAAACAAAACAAAAAAAAAACAGAGGAAAATTCTCCAGGGTAGAATTCAGTACAAGAAAATAGTAGAATATTGATTTTTCCTGAAGGAAAGAGTGTGGTTCAAAGCCAGGTCATCATTTAGGCTAAGGAATTTATTCCCAGATACAAATGAATTTAGGCATTATATTAACCATGAGCCCTCCTTGAAAGACAGCAAGAGCACCGGGCATGCTGGCTCAAGCTTGTAATCCTAGCACTTTGGGAGGACGAGGCAGGTGGATCATCTGAGGTCAGGAGTTCGAGACCAGCCTGGCCAAAACAGTGAAACCCTCTGTACTAAAAATATAAAAATTAGCTGGGCGTGGTGGCATGCACCTGTAATCCCAGCTACGGGAGGCTGAGGCAAGAGAATCACTTGAACCCGGGAGGTGGACGTTGCAGTGAGCCGAGACCATGCCATTGCACTCCAGCCTGGAGCACAAGAGTGAGAAACCGTGCATCGAAAAAAAAAAAAAAAAAAAAAGACAGCAAGAGCCAGTCACCTTAGTGGTAAAGGGAGAAGCTTAGGAAAAGGACTCAGTGAGCAATGGACATGTACTTTATAGAACTAAAACTACATAACTGGAGAAGTATGGTTTCAGAAGATAATTACAAAAAAATAGATATGGAGTCTTGCTATGTTGCCCAGGCTGTCTCAAACTCCTGGGCTTAAGCAATCCTCCTGCCTTGACCTCCCAGAACACTGGGATTACAGGCGTGAGTCCAGAAGATAATTTTTATATCCAGCCTGTTCTCATTGTTTGTGTTAGTTATGTCCCATGAAGTGGCCTCAAACACTGAATTAGCAAATGCTGAACCATTGCTCCTAGGGGAAGTCCAAGGTTAGTTTTCTGCAAGCCTCTGGTCACAATATTTTTGTCAGTGGATCAATACATAATTTTCTGTGTGTTTCTGTTTAAAGGCATCTGATTTAATATATACTGTTGATTCATTAACATTGGACTTATGGCCAACGGCACTCTAACTCATGCTTGAATGAAGCTTACCTAACACATGTATTTTCTCTCTAAGGCACATCATAGCCTTCTTCTGCTTAGAAACATTAGACAGCACTTCAGCATTATGCTTGTGCACCATTTTATTTATTTATTTATTTATTTATTTATTTATTTATTTATTTTTGAGATGGAGTCTTGCTCTGTTGCCCAGGCTGGAGTGCAGTGGCATGATCTCAGCTCACTGCGACCTCTGCCTCCTGGGTTCAGCAATTCTCCTGCCTCAGCCTCCCGAGTAGCTCAGATTACAGGTGTGTACCACCATGCCTAGCTAATTTTTGTATTTTTAGTAGAGACGGGGTTTTGCCATGTTGCCCAGGCTGGTCTCGAACTCCTGAGCTCAGAGTGATCTGCCTGCCTTGGCCTCCCAAAGTGCTGGGATTACAGGCGTGAGACACCACGCCCAGCCCTAGATATATTATTTAGCTCTTCTTTATAAGTGAGAACATGCAGTATTTGTGTTTCTGTGTCTGTGTTATTTCACTTAAGATAATGGCCTCAGGTTCTATTCATGTTGCTGCAAAAGACATGATTTCATCCTTTTTTATGAGCACATAGTATTCCATTGTATATATACATCATATTTTCTTTTTCCAATCATCTTTTGAGAGACACTTAGGTTGATTCCATATCTTTGCTATTGTGAATACTGCTGCTATAAACCTATGAGTGGACACCACTTTAAACAGCGAAATAACCAAGAAAAAGCACAGGAAGCGGCTGGGTGTGGTGGCTCAGGCCTGTAATCCCAGCACTTTGGGAGGCTGAGGTGGGTGGACCACCTGAGTTCAGGAGTTCAAGACCAGCCTGGACAACATGGTGAAACCCTGTCTTTACTAAAAATACAAAAATTAGTGGAGCGTGGTGGCAGCCGCCTGTAATCCCAACTACTCGGGAGGCTGAGGCAAGGAGAATCGCTTGAACCTGGGAGGTGGAGGTTGCAGTAAGCCGAGATCTCGCCACTGCACTCCAGCCTGGGCGACAAGAGCAAAACTCCTTCTCAAAAAAAAAAAAGAAAAAGAAAAAAGAAAAAGCACAGGAAGCAAAAAACGTGGCACTAAGTGACTGTCACCTAAGTGTTCATGAAAAGGACACCTGTTTAGAGTATGAGAGCTGAAACAAATAAGAAGGTGGAGTGTTGCTCTCTCTGACCTCAGCTGAGATCATGCATGTCAGGCAACACAAATTTTTCGCCACTCTACGCATGTCCCTGAATGACTGAAAAGGTTCCTCAAGTATTGATTTTGGGGTGATGAATAATTTTGCACATAAGAAATTCACAAATATGGCCAGGCACAGTGGCTCACGCTTGTAATCCCAGCACTTTGGGAGGCTGAGGCGGGCAGATCACCTGAGGTCGGGAGTTCGAGACCAGCCTGGCCAACATGGCGAAAACCTGTCTCTACTAAAAATACAAAAATTAGCCAGGCGTGGTGGTGCACGTCTGTAATCCCAGCTACTCAGGAGACTGAGGTGGGAGAAATGCTTGAACCTGAGAGGCGGAGGTTGCAGTGAGCCAAGATCATGACACTGCACTCCAGCCTGGGTGACAGAGTAAGACTCTGTCTCAAAAAAATAAAATAAATAAATAAATAAAACACAAAAAACCAAAAAGAAATCCACAAATATGGCTGGGTGGGGTGGCTCACGCCTATAATCCCACACTTTGGGAGGGTGAGGCAGGAGGATCATTTGAGCTCAGGGGTTCAAGACCAGTCTGGGCAACATAGCAAGACCTCATCTCTACCAAAATTCAAAAAATTCAAAAAAAAAATAGCCGGGTGTGGTGGCACTCACCTGTAGTCTCACACACTTTCAGGGCTGAGGCAGGAGGATTGCTTGAGCCTAGGAAGTCAAGGCTGCAGTGAGCTGTGATTGTGCCACTGTACTCCAGCCCGGGTGACAGAGTGAGACCCTGTCTCAACAAACAAACAAACAAACAAACAAAGAAAGAAAGAAAGAAAGAAAAATCCAGAAATAATGAGAATCGACTGTATTTGACAATGGGAAGAGACTGCATGCTTCCAGGGGTGTATGTATATATTCTGAAGGAAGGATCAAGGAGGATTTGAGAGGCAATATAGGTGTATTAACTTTCTCATTTTTCTTGGTAGAGAATGAGTTGATAGAACAGATACAGTAAATAGAACAGAAACTCTGTGACTGATACATCAATACACAGAGGCTTAAACATTTATTTTGAAACTATATAAGGAATCACCAGATGAGACAAAAATAATTTTGCAACTAATAAAAATCAGGAGGTAGAAGTCCAGTTAGTGGGGAGAAGTATTAAGTGTGTTAATGTCCTTGTCACATATAACAAAGAAGCATTACATATTGTCTCAAGGCACTAACACCAGGACTACAGCAGAGTCAGGAAAGAGCTGTTCTGACAAAGATCAGCAGCAGAGCACATGGCAGAAGTTGGCGGTGCACTCCGAGTTGGAAATCCAGTTTCCAGATGCCCAGAAACCCTTGCCAGGGGTTGCACATTGGTGAATAAGTGTGGATAGATATATTTCAGTCTGGAACAGTTCTGCAGGTAGTCTGCTTCTGGCATACAGGTCTCACATCTACATTCCATGAAAAAGGATTTTAAATATTTCTTTTTTTTTTCTTCTTTGAGAGGGAGTGTTGCTCTGTCGCCCAGGCTAGAATGCAGTGGTGAGATCTCAGCTCACTGCAACCTCCGCCTCCCGGGTTCAAACAATTATCCTGTCTCAGCCTCCTGAGTAGCTGGGACTACAGGCGCACGCCACCATGCCCGGCTAATTTTTGTATTTTTAGTAGAGATGGGGTTTCACCATGTTGGTCAGGCTTGTCTTGAACTCCTGACCTCAGGTGATCCACCCGCCTTGGCCTCCCAAAGTGCTGGGATTACAGGAGTGAGCCACCGGGCCCAGCCTTAAATATTTCATATAAAGTTATCAAGGTGTTTACCAGAAGAATTAAAGCAAGCTATAAACTTCCCAATATGAGAAAGAACACATACATACAAAAGAATCCCCGATAAAACAACAACAAAAAACATGAGGACAATCCATAAAGCAAAAGATAGTGAACCTAGAAGGCACTAATCCTGGAAAATATAGCATTGTAGAATTCATTTCAGCCGTGTCCATGTGGGACCTCTGAGAAGATGGGGATGGATGTGCAAGAGATCTATTTCAGAAAGTGTGAAGGATAAAGGAGGAGGGAGTGGGAATAGGCAGAGGGAGCCTTCACACCATGATGCAGGCAGTTTGGCACCTGAGAAAGCAGAGGAGAAAGGAAAAGTTGGGTAGGAAGAGCCTCAGATCCCAGCACAGTTCTGAGAATATTTCTGCCAGACTGATGGGGAGTCCTTGAGCCAAAGTTTCCAATTAGAGAGGGCCACATGGGACAGGAATGACCTGCCTGGCCTGGCTCAGTGATTGGTGGGGAGCAGCATGGGGAGCCATGGCTTCATGTAAATGCTGTGGGGCAGCTGGAGGCTATCGGCCAACTCAACTGTGCTTCCTCCAGAAGTTTCTCTGAAAGGCAGGTCTTAGGCATTTCTATGGGCACCACACCAAGTATATGTTATGCCAATAAATGTAAATAGATATACTCATTTATCTTTTTTAAAGGATCTCAGAATGGGTCAATTTGATCCTATATATAAGATCCATAAAATAGGGCCAGGCGTGGTGGCTCATGCCTGTAATCCCAACACTTTGGGAGGCTGAGGCGGGTGGATCACCTGAAGTCAGGAGTTTGAGACCAGCCTGGCCAATCTAGTGAAACTCTATCTCTACTAAAAATACAAAAAGTAGCTGGGCGTGGTGGCGGGCACCTAAAATCCTAGCTACTCCAGAGGCTGAGGCAGAAGAATCACTTGAACCCGGGGGGTGGACGTTGCAGTGATCCAAGATCGTGCCACTGCACTCCAGCCTGGGCAACAGAGTGAAACTATGTCTCAAAAAAAAAAAAGATCTGTAAAATAAAGAAATTCAGAAGGTAAAAAGGATAAAGACATGGTAGGCAAATGCTGACAAAAAAAGAGCCCAGTTATGATTAAAAATATCATTTGAGGCCGGGCGCAGTGGCTCACGCCTGTAATCCCAGCACTTTGGGAGGCTGAGGCGGGAGGATCACAAGGTCAAGAGATTGAGATCATCCTGGCCAACATGGTGAAACCCTGTCTCTACTAAAAATACAAAAATTAGCTGGACATGATGGCACGCACCTGTAGTCCCAGCTACTTGGGAGACAGGCAGGGGAGTCACTTGAATCCGGGAGGTGGAGGTTGCAGTGAGCCAAGATCATACCACTGCACTCTAGCCTGGCAACAGAGCAAGACTCTGTCTCAAAAAAAAAAAAAAAAATATATATATATATGTATATATATATATATATATAAAAAATTTGGTGGAATTAAAGGTAAAAGGGCCATATTAAAATTAAAAAGGACATAACACCTGAAACATTAAGTATAGGTAATAAAAGAAAAATAATCTACAAAAATAAAGCTTAATAGTTTGGGTAACTTGAATTTGCCCAACTGTGATGTTATCGTACTTTGATGTTATGTTTTTATTCTTTAAAAAGAATCCCCCATTGTTGGCATTTAGATACTCATTATTTTCAGAGGATGCAAGAGAAAGAAGATTGCTGATCCCCAGACCAGACCAAGCTCCCTATTTAAGTTCTCATCTTACACTCTATCTCTTTTACATGGCACGTACCACAGGTAGCAGTTTTATACTTATTTGTGTGTATTATTTCATTACTGACTGATTCTTCCTCTAAAATGCCACCTGACATAGAATCTAGGATAGAGTAGATTCTTTTGGAATGAATTGCACATATTCTCTGAGGATGAGAGATAATATATGTAAAGCTCTTATAATATTTAGTATTTAGAGGAACAAGGAAATCTATTTCACTCAATACTTACGATGGACTTCTCCGGGGGACAGTACCATTACAAAAATAACTAAGACTTAAAAGAAATTGGGTAGGGCTGGGTGTGGAGGCTCATGCTGTAATCCCAGCATTCTGGGAGGCCGAGGCAAGTGGATCACTTGAGCCCAGGAGTTCAAGACTAGCCTGGACAACATAGCGAAAGCCTGTCTCTACAAAAAATATAAAAATTAGCCAGGCATGGTGATGTGCGCTTGTAGCCCCAGCTACTTGGGAGGTTGAGGTGGGCAGATTGCTTGAGCCCAGGAGGCAGAGGTTGCATGAGCCGAGATCATGCCACTGCACTCCAGCCTGGGCAACAGAGCAAGACCTTGTCTCAAAACAAAACACAAAACCAGACAATTAAACAATCCTCTTCCTGGGAAAGTAATCTCTGTCTTCTCAAGTATGATCTCATTCGGAATTAGTCTCCCCAGGATTCCTCTCTTGGGCAGATAGGTGGCAAGTGAAAGATGACATAATTTCCCCAGGCCACCTGGTGAGTCAGTTGCACAACTAGGAACAAAACCCAGCCTTACTGATAGCTAAGAAGGAGAGGCTCACCCTACCCCAAGACACCTCCCGTTCAATAAGAAGATGACTAATTACACAGGCAACTCTTTGCTCTGGGTTTTGCTCTACAAACAACTGGGCAAGTCCATGTTCCCAGGAGCATGCGACTTACAGAAAGAGGAAATGAAAGAGGCCAATGGATGGAGAAAATATTTACATCATGAGCATGCCTCACTACACAGGCTACTTGATGCAGTAGAGTAAAAGGAGGAATGCACGCATTTGGGGTTCAACATTAACCACCTGTTTTCTAGGATGAGGGATTTCAAAGCCTCCTTAACTTTTTTTTTTTTAAGAGATAGAGTCTCGCTGATTATTTATCTACCTGATTAACCACAGTTTTGAGCACTACACAGAGGATGCAGATAATTTTCAGATACCAAGAAAAATTATTTAAAATGGCAAGCTTGGCTGGGCACGATGGCTCATGCCTGTAATCCCAACACTTTGGGAGGCCGAGGCGGGCGGATCACCTGAGGTCAGGAGTTCAAGACCACCTTGGCCAACATGATGAAACCCTGTCTCTACTAAAAATACAAAAATTAGCTGGGCATGGTGGCGGGCCCCTGTAATTCCAGCTACTTGGGAGGCTGAGGCAGGAGAATCGCTTGAATCCCGGAGATGAAGGTTGCAGTGAGCCGAGATTGCACCAGTGCACTCCAGCCTGGGCAACAGAGCAAGACTCCATATCAAATAAATAAATGAAATGGCAAGGTTTTAGTCCTAAATAAGTCTCTTTAACTTCATGAAAGCAGAAATCCTACAGACGGTGTTTTCTGGGAACAAATTTCACTAATTGTTAAGTAACGATAAAAGCCATTAATTTAAGTATAACCAACAAGTAACATCTAGCCACATGTAAATTTCCTTTAAGTTCATTTAATTTTTATTTATTTATTTATTTACATATTTATTTATTTGGGGGGTTGGTTTTGTGCCGATTCTATTATGAAACTTCACTCACTCCTGAGTACCAGAGACTTTGCAAAAAGTTTCAATAAATGCATAAATGAACAGACTCAGGTTGTTAAAGATGGGCAGGGACCCCAAGACGAAGGTTACTCTGAGGCTTAGAATGAAGAATAATTCCTGGATGTGCAAACGAAGATTCATTGAGAACAGGAACCCAGAGCAAATGCTTCCTGAATTCCTACTGGAGGAAGTCAGACTGATGTTTCCCAGGGCACTCTTGTCTTCTGTTGACCCACTGCATGTTAACAGCCTTCCCTTTCTGCTCTTGTCCACCAAGAATGGCCATTGGTAGTGCCTTGCCTCTTCTGAGTATCTTACAGAAGATACTCATCATCTCCCACTTGGAACTGGGGATGACTTGCTGTTCCACATGTTATTGAGTCCTCTACCATGTGCTGGGCACTGTGAGGGATATACAAGTAATGAGCTGCCATTTCAAAGAGATTGTGTTCTAGCAGGATAGACACATATGTATGTAGATACCTATAATGCGTGCCTGAAAGTGGGTTTTCATTGTGTCGTCAACAAGGTGCATAAAGGGAGTTTTGGGAGTTCCGGGGTGAAGGATAGTACTTATAGCTGGGAGGGTCAGAGAAGGCTTCATTAAAGTGGCTTTTGGGTTAAATCTTCAAGGAGGATAGGATTTGGAAGAGTGGTTTTCTGGTGAAGCAAGAGGTCACTACTTACAAGCTCTGGATCAAATATGATTTTGTTGGCTGGGCACAGTGGCTCATGCCTGTAATCCCAGCACCTTGGGAGGCTGAGGTGGGCAGATCACCTGAGGTCAGGAGTTCGAGACCAGCCTGGCCAACATGGTGAAACCTCATCTCTTCTAAAAATACAAAAATTAGCCCGGTGTTGTAGTGGGCGACTGTAATCCCAGCTACTTGGGAGGCTGAGGCATGAGAATCACTTGAACCCGGAAGACGGAGGTTGCAGTGAGCTGAGATTGCACCACTGCACTCCAGCCTGGGCGACAGAGTGAGACTCTGTCTCCAAAACAAAAACAAAAACAAAAAAACAAATGTGATTTGGCAGCCAGGTGCGGTGGGCTCAGGCCTGTAATCCTACCACTTTGGGAGGCCGAGGTGAGTGGATCACTTGAGGTCAAAAGAGTTTGAGATCAGCCTGGCCAACATGGTGAAACCCCGTCTCTATGAAAAAATACACAAATTAGCCGGGCATGATGGCATGCGCCTGTAGTCCCAGCTGCTCAGGGAGGCTGAGGTGGGAGAATTGCTTGAGCCTGGGAGGTGGAAGTTATAGTGAGCTGACATTGCGCCACTGCACTCCAGCCTGGGTGAGAGTGAGACCCTGTCTCAAAATATGTATATATGATTTTGCAACTTCATTCAACTGGATCCAGCCCTTAGCCAGGTCCTATCAGGAACATAAGAAGAACTCCTACAAATATAGAACAGCACTCTTGCTTGATGCCCAGCTAAGGAAAGACCTGTCGTGATGCCATCTAATTTTTATTTTCAGACGCAGAAGAAACATGTCCTTCATTCACCAGGCTGAGCTTTCACAGTGCAGTGGTTGGTACGGGACTAAATGTGAGGCTGATGCTCTACACAAGGAGAAACCTGACCTGCGCACAAACCATCAACTCCTCAGCTTTTGGGAACTTGAATGTGACCAAGAAAACCACCTTCATTGTCCATGGATTCAGGCCAACAGGCTCCCCTCCTGTTTGGATGGACGACTTAGTAAAGGGTTTGCTCTCTGTTGAAGACATGAACGTAGTTGTTGTTGATTGGAATCGAGGAGCTACAACTTTAATATACACCCATGCCTCTAGTAAGACCAGAAAAGTAGCCATGGTCTTGAAGGAATTTATTGACCAGATGTTGGTAAGAGAATTCTCTTAGATGATTCAGAGCTAAGCTGAAACTGGCCCATTATCTGAGGGCTTAAAGCCAAGAGATAGCTACAGTGAGCAGGAGGCCTATATTGCAACATTTTGCAAATGTGAATAAGCCCCAGGGAAGGTGGGATGAGGGAGCACCCTTGTCATTGTGACATTATAGATTTATATATTTATTATGATAAATTTCCCAGATGATGACAAAGTGTCTTGAGGAAGGGGCATTTTTTTCTAGCTCACAATAAAGGTGTCTTACAGGTGGGAGAGGTTCTGTCTAGGAGTTCTTGGTTTGAATGCCTAGAGCTTCCTCAACTTCTTTTTTTTTTTTTTTGAGACGGAATCTCGCTCTGTCAACAGGCTGGAGTGCAGTGGTGTGATTTCAGCTCACCACAATCTCTGCCTACCGGGTTCAAGCGATTCTCTTGCCTCAGCCCGCTGAGTAGCTGGGACTACAGGTACACACCACCATGCCCAGCTAATTTTTGTATTTTTAGTAGAGACAGGGTTTCACCATGTTGGCCAGGCTGGTCTTGATCTCCTGACCTTGTGATCCACCTGCCTCGGCCTTCCAAAGTGCTGGGATTACAGGCGTGAGCCACTGCGCCCGGCTAATTTTGTATTTTTAGTAAAGACGGGGGTTTCTCCATGTTGGTCAGGCTGGCCTCGAACCCCCGACCTCAGGCGATCTGCTCACCTCGGCCTCCCACAGGGCTGGGATTACAGGCGTGGGCCACTGTGCCCAGCGGACAGACTATTTTGAATCCTGCTCTGCTCTCTCCCCAGCTGCCTGATCTGGGGCAGATGACTTCAACTTGGGGCCTCAGTTTCCTCATCTGCATAATCAAAAGAATAGTATTTACTTTGCATAGGTGTTGTGACCTTTAAATGAGATAATAGATGTAAGGTGCTTAGAATTACTTCTCCAAAGTCAACAGCCAGGAAATTTCTACAAATGTTAATTCCTTGGCCCCTTACAATTTACAATGATGGACCTCTTGAAATTCCAGGCAGAAGGAGCTTCTCTTGATGACATTTACATGATCGGAGTAAGTCTAGGAGCCCACATATCTGGGTTTGTTGGAGAGATGTACGATGGATGGCTGGGGAGAATTACAGGTAAGTGCCAGTGAATGGGCAAGGGGTGGTGGCCTGGGCAGGGTGCTCACTGGGGGAGCATTATGTAGGCCAATCCAACTCCTTGGGTTCAAAGTCAGCTCCAATTACCTAACCTCTCTGAGCGTGGGTCCTTGCGTGCAAAAGGAAGATCAAAATAATATTGACCTCAGGCTACTGTGTAATAAAACATAAGTAAAGCATTTTGTAAATTGTGTATACTATAGAAAAGATAGGTCGTGACTTTATTTCTATTATGGCTGGAAAAACAGCTATGTCTCATTCAGATCTGTGTGCCCCAAGCAGTTAGTCCTCTTCCTTTTATTTAATCCAGGAGACCATGAACTATAAACCTAATACGCTTCAGTCCCCAGGCACAGCTGGAGTCTCATAAGAAAATGAGATGGGAATTTTGATGGCTGGGGCTTATTCTCTAAATATCAGCTTTCGGGCCAACACTGAATGAAAACCTTCAAAAATGCAGCAGGTCAGATCCCAAACAAAGACTCGCTTGCTGGAATCTCTTGCCTAGGGCTTAGTAGTTTTCCACAGTGGCTCTCTCTTTCAGAGTCTCAACGCCTCTCCCATTTCTCCTTTCCCAGAATCCATCCTCATACCTAGAGGGCTATTTTAAATCTATGGAAACTGAAAAGGCAGAAGTGGATGGAAAAAGGGGAGAGGTAAATGATTACAACTACATTTAGGAGGTAAACTTTTAGGGCCGCAAGTTTTTAATTTTATTTTTAATTTAAATTTTATTTTATTTTATTATTTATTTATTTTTGAGAAAGAGTCTCACTCTGTCACCCAGGCTGGAGTACAGTGGTGCAATCTAGGCTCACTGCAACCTCCACCTCCCGGGTTCAAGTGATTCTCCTGCCTCAGCCTCCTCAGGAGCTGGGATTACAGGCATGCGCCACCACTCTTGGCTAATTTTTGTATTTTTAAAAGAGATGAGGTTTCACCATGTTGGCCAGGCTGGTCTCGAACTCCTGACCTCAGGTGATCCACCCATCTTGGCCTACCAAAGTGCTGGGATTACAGGCATGAGCCACTGCACATAGCCTTTTTTTTTTTTTTTTTTTTTGACAGGGTTTCGCTTTGTTGCCCAGGTTGGCACGCAGGTCACTGCAGCCTCAACCCCATAGGCGCAAGCAATCCTCCACTCAGCCTTTCAAGTAGCTGGGACTACAGGTGTGTGCCACCACACCTGCTTAATTTTTAATTTTTTTGTAGAGATAGAGTCTTACCATGTTGCCCAGGCTGGTCTTGAACTCCTGGGCTCAAGCAATCCTCTCACCTCAGCCTCCCAAAGCGCTGGGATTACAGGTATGAGCTGCTGTGCCCGGCCTATGTTGTATTTCTGTTGGACAGCACTTCCTTCAAGAGTTTACGTTGATCTCGGGTATGGGAGTAAGAGGCCATGAAGTTGCATGCAAAATGTTGGGTGTCTGTCCTGGGGAGGGGTCCAGAATTTTCATCAAATTCTCAAACCAGTTAAGGCTGCAATAAAAGCCAAGGATTCTTATCTGAACATTTTTCTGGTGACTTAGAGCAACAAGAAAAAGCTCTTTGGCTGGGTGCAGTAGTTCATGGCTGTAATCCTAGCACTTTGGGAGGCCAACGCAGAAGAATAGCTTGAGTCTAGGAGCTTGAGGATGCAGTGAGCTATGATCGTGCCACTGAACTCAAGCCTGGGTGACAGAGTGAGATCCTGTCTCAAAAAAACAGTAAACAAAAACCAAAACAAAGCAACCAAAAAGGAAAAGCTCACTTTTTACATTCTGTTTGTATTCCACAATAATCTCAGAATGTTCTGGATTTAGATTCAGGAGCCATTTATTTATTTTAATTTTTTTAATTTAGTGATGGGATCTCATGATGTTGCCCAGGTTGGCCTTGAACTCCTGGGCTCAAGCAATCCTCCTGCATTGGCCTCCCGTAGTGCTGGGATTACAGGTGTGAGCCACCACCTGATCTTAGGAGTCCTTTCATAAGTCTTCTTTTTTTTGAGACAGAGTCTTACTCTGTCGCCCAGGCTGGAGTGTAGTGGCGTGATCATGGCTCACTGCAGCCTGAAGCTCCCCGGGCTCAGGTGATCACCTCTGAGGCTCCCATCTCAGCCTCTCAAACAGCTGGGACTACTGGCATGCACCACCCTGCCTGGCTAATTTTTGTATTTTTTCTAGAGATGGAGTTTCGCCATGTTGCCCAGGCTGGTCTTGAACTCCTGTGTTCAAGCAATCTGCCTGCTTCGGCCTCCCAGATTGCTGGGATTACAGACATGAGCCACCACACCTGACCTTATGAGTCTTCTGAAGTAGCTATTAATTCTACCTCTATTTTATAAGTTAAAGGAACTGAGATTCAAAGAAGTAAAGTAACCTGCCTAAGGGCACACAGCTGGTTAGCGCTAGGTTTGGGGCTCTGTATCTATCTGCTCACACATAGTATGCAGCTTTTACTATAATTTTTTTTCTGACACTGGAAGCTAATCATTTGCTATGGCTTATCACTAAGGAAATCCCAAGTCCAAGCCTGCCTGTGACAGTCTCAGTTTGTACCTTTGTCTTGGTATAATTATTAATAGCACCGTTATCACTCTGAAAACTGTCCTGGTTCAGATGTTTTATTCATCTTGAATCTGGAGGTTGCTATAAACTGAGGCTTTCACCGTTAATTTTATTTATTTATTTATTTATTTTTGAGATAGGGTCTTACTTTGTTACCCAGGCTGGAGTGCAGTGGTGCAATCACAACTCACTGCAGCCTCAAACTCCCAGGCTTATTAATAGCATCCTTATCACTCTGAAAATTGCCTGGTTCAGATGTTTCATTCATCATGAATCTAGAGGTTGCTATAAACTGAGGCTCTGTTAATTTTATTTATTTATTTTTATTTTTTTGAGACACAGTCTCACTCGGTCACCCAGGCTGTATTACAGTATCACGATCTTGGCTCACTGCAAACTCTGCCTCCCGGATTCAAGCAATTATCGTGCCTCAGCCTCCCAAGTAGCTGGGATTATAGGCGCCTGCCACCACACCCAGCTGATTTTTGTATTTTTTAAATTAATTAATTATTATTATTATTATTTGAGACCGAGTCTCACTCTGTCGCCCAGGCTGGAGTACAGTGGCACAATCTCGGCTCACTGCAACCTCCGCCTCCTAGGTTCAAGAGATTCTCATGCCTCAGCCTCCCGAGTAGCTGGGACTACAGGTGCCTGCCACCACGCCTGGCTAATTTTGTATTTTTAGTAGAGATGGGGTTTCATCATGTTGGCTAGGCTGGTCTCAAACTCCTGACCTCAGGTGATCCACCCACCTCAGCCTCCCAAAGTTCTGGGATTACAGGCATGAGCCACTGTCCCCAGCCTATTTATTTATTTATTTATTTATTTATTTATTTATTTATTTATTTTTGAGACAAGGTCTTACTTTGCCACCCAGGCTGGAGTGCAGTGGTGCAATCACAACACACTGCAGCCTCAAACTCCTGGCCTCAAGCCATCCTCACAGCTCAGCTTTCTGTCCATCTCCCCACCACCTCAAGTAGCTAGGACTACAGGGACTACAGGCGCATGCCACTGTGCCAGGCACTGGTTATTTCCTTCCTTCCTTCCTTCCTTCCTTCCTTCCTTTCTTTCTTTCTCTCGCTTGGTCTGTCACCTGGGCTGGAGGGCAATGGCACAATCATGGCTCATTGCAACCTGGAATTTCTGGGCTCAAGTGATCCTTCTGTCTCAGTCTCTGGAGTAGCTAAGATTACAAGCATGAGCCACCACACCCAACAAATTTTTAACTTTTTTGTAGAGACAGGGTCTCCATATGTTGCCCAGGCTGGTCTCGAACTCCTGGTCTCAAGCAATCCTCCTGCCTTGGCCTCCCAAACTCTAGGATTATAGATGTAAGCCACTGCAACCAGCTGAAATGGAGGGATTAAAGCTAGAATCAGGTAGGCTGGGTGTGGTGGCTCACACCTGTAATCCTAGCCTTTTGGGAAGCTGAGGCGGGAGGACTGCTTGGGTCCAGGAGTTTGAGACCAGCCTGGGCAACATAGCAAGTACCCCCACAACCAGCCCTCCCCTAGCCCCACCAAAAAAAAAAAAAAAAAAAAGAAAAGAGAAAGAAAAAGGCTAGAACTTAGGAAATAAAGGCAAAGATACTCTTGCATTTTATATGTAACACCAGGGGATAGGAGTTATAAAATGACATTCATAGACAAAAACTTCAAGGGAGACTTCCCTTGAAACCTTCTTCACTCCAGGTAGGGATCTGGTAAACCAGACCTTTTGGAGCTGCTGAGTTTTTTTTTCCTTTTTTCTTTCTTTTTCTTTTTCTTTTTCTTTTTTTTTTTTTGAGATGGAGTCTTGCTCTGTCACCCAGGCTGGAGTGCAGTGGCACGATCTCGGCTCACTGCAACCTCTGCCTCCCTGGTTCAAATGATTCTCCTGCCTCAGCCTCCCGAGTAGCTGGGACTACAGGCGTGTGCCAACACGCCCAACTAATTTTTTTTTTTTTTTTTTTTTTTTTTAATAGAGACGGGGTTTCACCATGTTAGCCAGGATGGTCTCGATCTCCTGGCCTCGTGATCCGCCCACCTTGGCCTCCCAAAGTGCTAGGATTACAGGCATGAGCCACCACACCCAGCTTTTTCTTGTTGTTGTTTAATCTTTATTTTGTGGTTACAACATCATAGGAGCTTCTCTCCTGTTTTTCCAGCTGCTTCGTAGTGATGGTGAGGAACACCCAAATAACGTTGACCAAGAGTGAGAAACCGGTTTAGGCATTTATAGAGTGGGTTAATTCTGCAGGGACTGACACCCACTTGGTTTCCCTCTTCAATACCTGGCCTGATACTTGGCCTGACCAGTGAGTTTCGCCCTCTCCTGCCGAGCTTGCTAAACTCAGGGCAGTGAAACCAAGAGCTCAACAGATAGACGTGGTTGCACTAAGAGGCTGTGTTCTGATCAAGGTTCTTGATCTTCCCGAATCACAGTTCATTCATCCGGAAAATAATAATAGCTACCCTGCCTCCCTCACAGGTTTGCAATGTGGATCAAATGGGCTAGCATATATGAATAAGAGTGGAAGTTCTTTATTTATTAACAACAAAAAGGAAGGGCTGAGTGAGGTTTCTGGGTCATCTAAAGTGAGATAAAGATGAGTATAGCATCTGCTCCTTCCTTCCTTCCTTCCTTCCTTCCTTCCTTTCTCTTTCTTTGAGACGGATCCTTGCTCTGCCGCCAGGCTGCAGTGATCTTGGCTCACTGTAACCTCTGCCTCCCGGGTTCAAGCGATCCTCCTGCCTCAGCCTCCTGAGTAGCTAGGACTACAGGCACACACCATCACGCCCAGCTAATTTTTTTGTATTTTTAGTAGAGACGGGATTTCACCATGTTGGCCGGGATGGTCTTGATCTCTTGACCTCATGATCTGCCTGCCTCGGCCTCCCAAAGTGCTGGGATTACAGGTGTGAGCCACTGCGCCCGCCTGCTCTTTTCTCTTTAATGCGCCCTTTGATGCTTTTTTCCTGGGGAACACCCGTTTATCCCCACCCCTGAACCTCATGCATGTGTGCGTTCCCTACTGTTGAGCTCTGCATGAGACATGCCCCTGATGGAGTCTGGATGCCATTCCCAGGGGCACAGCCAGGGTAACCGTCTCCACTGTGGGAACAAGCTGCAGAGCCATGGAAAGGAGTCCTGGCCAAGTGGGACGGGAGTGTGAGTGCTCGCCCACCTGAGGGTGCCCTGCAGCCTGGGAGCCACCCTCATCCAGAAGGATCAAAGGCCCGGCTGCAGGTGACTCATGGTGTGGGGCTGCCAAGTGACTCTGTTTTCCTTCCAGGCCTCGACCCTGCGGGCCCTTTATTCAACGGGAAACCTCACCAGGACAGATTAGATCCCAGTGATGCGCAGTTTGTTGATGTCATCCATTCCGACACTGATGGTAACGCTCCTTTCCTCGTGGGCCAGTGACTACCCCAGTCTCCTAAAGAGTCTCCCCTGGGGAGAGACCATCACGTAGGAGCAGATCAGGTTCCTCTAGATTCCTACTTTTTTTCCGGGCAGGGTTCCAAATCCACCGAAATATTGAAGGGAAGCTGGTTTAATGTAGGCACCCACGACCTTGTGCTACAGCATGGATGATTATCCCACGGTCTCTTCATATTTTTATTTTTTTTATTTTTTTTGAGACAGAGTCTCCCTCTGTCGCCCAGGCTGGAGTGCAGTGGCGCAATCTCGACTCACTGCAAGCTCTGCCTCCCAGGTTCTCGCCATCCTCCTGCCTCAGCCTCCCGAGTAGCTGGGACTATAGGCGCACGCCGCCACGCCTGGCTAATTTTTTGTATTTTTAATAGAGACGGGGTTTCACCATGTTAGCCAGGATGGTCTCGATCTCCTGACCTTGTGATCTGCCTGCCTCAGCCTCCCAAAGTGCTGGGATTACAGGCGTGAGCCACCGCGCTTGGCATATTTTTAAAGGAATCATCATGCTCAATGAAGGACAGGCTAATTTTTTCAACATGAAGATAAGTGTTTTCCTATATGCGACTGGGTTTGCATGCATGATTTCTTGGTGTTGTTGGTTCTTTTTATTTTCTTGAGCTGCAGGTGTTAAATCTCTCCACGCAGAGTCACTTTGATGCACCCACAGCTCTCTGGCTCTCTGCAGATCTTCTTGGCCTTTGCTGTCTTTATTTTTATTTTATTTTATTTTATTTTTTTTGAGACGGAGTTTCACTCTTGCCGCCCAGGCTGGAGTGCAGTGGTGTGATCTTGGCTCACTGCAACCTCTGCCTCCTGGGTTCAAGCAATTCTCCTGCCCCAGCCTCCCAAGTAGCTGGGATTACAGGCACTTGCCACCATTCAAGTAGCTGGGATTACAGGCACTTGCCACCATTCCCAGCTAATTTTTGTATTTTTACTAGAGACAGGGTTTCACTATGTTGGCCAGGCTGGTCTCAAACTCCTGAGGTCAGGCGATCCACCTGCCTTGGCCTCCCAAAGTGCTGGGATTACAGGTGTGAGCCACCGTGCCCGGCCATCTTTATTTTTTTAATTTTTAAATTTGTCTTCTTTTTGTAGAGATGGGGGTCTCGCTATGTTGTCCAGGCTGATCAATCGATCCTCCCACTTCAGCCTCCCAAAGTGCTGGGATTACAGGCTTGAGCCACTGCAGCTGGCCCATTTCTGTCTTTCACGGTGCTGTTTTTGTGTCTGGGATTGGACACGTGTCATGTGGGGTTGGGTGATACTCAAGGATGGGTACCTATATCCAGGTGTCTGGGAGAAGAGCTGGAGTAGGAATTTGAGGAAGATTGAGGAAACAGCAGAGTGGTCATTTAGTCGGACATTCTCTTCATGATACAACCACCTAAAAAAACCCTTGCCATCTCTCATCGGCATTCTGGTGTGGTGTTCAACAATTATTTGCCTTGAAAGAAATTGTCTCTTTGTGAAACAGTGGCATTCTTACTATGAAGTTTGCAAAGTACATTTTAATGCTTGGTGGAGTAGGATAGAGCAATTTATTTTTGGGAAGTGAATTTTGAAGGAAAGGGTATAGTTTTGCCATCAGGCAGACGTAGATTCAGATCCCAGGTTTTACCCTTTCTAGTGATGTCATGTTAGTTCCTTAAGTCCTCTGAGCTTCCTGGTTTTTCATTGATAGAGACGAGGTCTCACTATGTTGCCCAGGCTGGTCTCAAACTCCTGAGCTCAAATGATCCTTCTGCCTTGGCCTCCCAAAGTGCTAGGATTACAGGAGTGAGCCACCATGCCTGGTCCCATATCTTCACCTAAGCTGTTTCATCTGAATTTACCAGTGGCCACTTTGCATTGTGAAACACCTAGTACCATGCCCAGAGACACATGTGGGTTCTCAATATATAATAACTATTATTATTATTACTATGATGCATTATGTATATACATGTGCATATATATGTACACCTACATTAAATTAATAAATCAAGCACTTTACTGATTGGGGGTTTAATAAACACAATAAACAGTTATTAAATCTATATATACTTTTTAAAATTTTTATTATTATTATTTTTTAAGACAGGGTCTGTCTCTGTCACCTAGGCTGGAATGCAGTTGCACTTTTGGCTCACGGCACCCTCCTCCTCCTAGCTTGAGTGATCCTCCCACCTCAACCCCTTGAGTAGCTGGAACTACAGGCACACACCACAATGCCTGGCTAAGTTTTGTATATTTTGTAGAGACAGGGTTTCGCCATTTTGCCCAGGCTGGCCTCGATTCTCCCACCTCAGCCTCCCAAAATGCTGGGATTATAGGGGTGAGCCACTGCAACCGACCTATGTATACATTTCTAGGTCCTCATTTTCTAGAAGTAGTTCCAATCTTTTTACCATCCTAGATCTCAAATATTTAAAGATTTTATCTACTAAGTAAAAATTCATTTTTTCCTGTCTCCTATTTATTAGTTATACAAATGCAAATAGAGGCTTGGAAGCACCAGGCAATTAAAGGGTTGCAGCAAAATATAAGGAAGAAATGGGGCCGGGCGCAGTGGCTCATGCCTGTAATACCAATGCTTTGGGAGGCCGAGGTGGGCAGATTGCGAGGTCAGGAGTTCAAGACCAGCCTGGCCAACATGGTGAAACCCCGTCTCTACTAAAAACACAAAAAATTAGCTGGTCATGGTGGCACATGCCTGTAATTCCAGCTACTCGGGAGGCTGAGGCAGGAAAATTGCTTGAACCCAGGAGGTGGAGGTTGCAGTGAGCAGAGATCTCGTCATTGCACTCCAGCCTGGGCGACAGAGCAACACACCATCTCAAAAAAAAAAAAAAAAAAAAAAAAGAGAAGAAATGTATCATTTTATCAGCCTTGCAGTGGATGAGTGACCAAACTCTCTTAGGTCGTTAGAAATACTGGAAGTAAATTCCTCACCATCTTCACAGTTACCTAGTTGGAAATCATTGCCTTCTAACTAACTAGCTGGGTGACTTTGGGCAAAACACTTACATAGGTATAACAACAATGATATAACAACAATAATAATACAATTCCTGCTTATATCCGGCAGGCAAATGAGCTGTGAGATAGGAAAAATTCAAAGCAGTATAAAAGCAGAATGTGTTCTCTTTTAGCACTGGGCTACAAGGAGCCATTAGGAAACATAGACTTCTACCCAAATGGAGGACTGGATCAACCTGGCTGCCCCAAAACAATATTGGGAGGTAAGCACAGATACTTTATATTTTGTAAAATAGTGGTATAAAAAGGCATATTTGGAGGCCGTGCATGGTGGCTCATGCCTGTAATCCCAGCACTTTGGGAGGCCGAGGCGGGTGGATCACCTGAGGTCAGGAGTTTGAGACGAGCCTGGCCAACATAGTGAAACCCCATCTCTACTAAATACAAAAAATTATCCAGGCATGGTGATGCATGCCTGTAGTCCCAGCTACTCAGGCGGCTGAGGCAAGAGAATCTCTTGAACCTGGGAGACGGAGATTGCAGTGAGCCGAGTTTGCGCCACTGCACTCCAGCCTGGGCAACAAGAGTGATACTCCATCTCAAAAAAATAAAAATAAAAAAATAAAAAGGCATATTTTGGCCAGGTGCAGTGGTACATACCTGTAATCCCAGCACTTTGGGAGGCCAAGGTGGGAAGTTTGCTTGAGCCCAGGAGTTCAAGACCAGCCTGGGCAACAGAGGGGATATGCCATCTCTACAAAAAATAAAAACAAAATTAGCTGGGTGTTGTGGCATGCTTGTGGGCTCAGCTACTCAGAAGGCTGAGGTGGGAGGATTGCTTGAGCTTGGGAAGTAGAGGTTGCAGTGAGCCATGATCATGCCACTGCACTCTAGCCTAGGCAACAGAGTGAGACGTGTCTCAAAAAAGAAAAAAAAAGAAAGAAAAGAAAAAGGCATATCTTTAAAATCTGACATTATTCTACATGTAGTAATTTTTAATAGAAAACAAACTTCCTGAGAAGATACAGGTAGTATAAATATAAATTATAAATTATAACTCAAATATACTACTTTTAAAACTATAGCCACATGTTTGAAAGCTATTATGAATTATTTCTCTTTCTTGAAAAGGTATGTCTTTGACCTAGAAATTCCACACCTGGAAATTGCTCCTAGAGAAATAATGGAAAATGTAGACAAGAATTAGAGTGCAAAGATGTTCAACATAACATTATTTATAATAATTAGAGCTTTTGAAATAATTTAAATGGCCAGCTTACAAAAATTATTAAATGAATTATGGTATGCTCACAAAAAATATAATTCTTAAAAGTCACATTTTCAGAGATTAATAAAAATTCTTAGTGTGATAAGTGAAAAAGATAAAACTATATAATATGATGCCAATTTATTTTTTTAATCTGTATTTGTACAGATGTAAATACAGATAAAAAGACTAAAAGTAAATGCTCCAACTAATTATTACTGGCAATCTGTTGATATCAGACTTTTAGGTGTTTTTGCATCACTGTTTCCTATCATTTTGTGTTTTTCAAATAATTATATATTACTTTTACAATGAGAAAAAACTCAAAAACATAAATGGGGAGTTACAGGGCAACATAAAAGTGAGATGACTGACAGAATATGACGGCCACCTTCCTTCCTTCCTTCTTTCTTTCTTTTTTTCTTTTCCTTCTTTCTTTCTCTCCCTCCCTCCCTTCTTTCTTTTTTCTCTCTCTCCTTGCTTCCTTCCTTCCTTCATTCCCTTCCTTCCTTTCTTCCTTTCTCTCTCTTCCTTCCTTTCCCTTCCTTCCTTCCCTCCTTCCTTTTCCTTCCTTCCTTCTTTCCTTTCCCTTCCCCTTCCTTCCTTCCTTCCTTCCTTCCTTCCTTCCTTCCTTCCTTCCTTCCTTCCTTCCCCTCCCTCCCTTCCTTCCTTTCTCTTCCTTCTTTGCAGTCCTCCTGCCTTGGCCTCCCAAAGTGTTAGGATTACAGGTGTGAGCTACACCTGCCAGCAATAATGTCAGCCTACCCTGAGAATGACCCTTACAGCAGACACAGCTGACAGCAACACTTCAGTAATGAGGGTTGCCATGTGGAGGTTGCTGGATGGGGTGAGGGTGCTAAGTGAAGATGCTGTAAAAACTGCATGCTTTGTACAAGTGGTTGCAGTTCTCATGTCCGGCCTGTTGTCACTGGACTGTCCCTGTACGTAAGTTCCTCCAATAAGCTGTAGGTCTTGTTCACTGGCTCTAGGTATCTTCTTTAGCCTTTTGAACCTGGTGTCATCCTTAATGAAGTCAACAGGGGCCCAGCACAAACAACCATTCCTGGCTGTTGATAGTGTTTCTGATTGTTCTATTTCAGCGGTTATAAGTACAATGTATACATTTCCGGTTTTAAAATATTTGAAAACAAATTTGGGATACTTAATTGGCTGAGTTAGGAAAAAAATCCTAAACCACAAAAATACATCTATCATCACCATTATTTCATAACAAAGGGCATTTAACGCATATACCCACAAAAGAAAGGACATAAACCCAGAGCATGCAGAACTTTACATTAATTGCAGTTAGCTTAATGAAATACTCACTGTCTCATCTGTGTGGTTCCCATACTCTACTACAGACTCGTGAACACATTGTCGTAAACCAGCACTAGTCCAGAAATGGCATTTTGGAACTACTGAGCAGTTGTACTTTCCAATGACCCTCAACATCTGGCAGGTGTCCCCCATGTCTCTCTTGATTGTCTGCCTGGTTTCTGTGCAGTGCCAGGCCCCGTTGCCTTTGACATGAATGAAAAATGTGGCAGGAATCTGAATGACTCTTGCTCTTGAGTTTTTGGCAGTTGTTGGGATTATTGGCAACAGTCAATAGTCTGGCAACAGGCAACAGTCTGAACAGTACCAGACCAAGGAAGCTCATAAGAACCAGACTTCCAGTTAAACCCTCGAGCAGAAATAAAGCAGACGGGTTTCAGCAAACAGGGGAACCCGCTAGAGGTTGCATTTATTCATTCATCCAACAAAAACCTATTAATTTGCCATGCGTCTGGCACTGTGTTAGGATCTGGAACTATAGGAGAACAGTTCAGTGTATTATAACAGTTCAGAACAGTATTAATAGTTCAACTATCACGGTGAACTAAATAGACAAAGTCTGTACATTGAGAAAAGCAGAGTCAAGGTTATTCTATTCAAGATAGAAGCTAGTACTCAGCCGAGTACGGTGGCTCATGCCTGAAATCCCAGCACTTTGGGAGGCTGAGGTGGGCAGATCACCTGAGGTCAGGAGTTCAAGACCAGCCTGGGTAACATGGTGAAACCCTGTATCTACTAAAAATACAAAATTAGCCAGAAGTGGTGGTATGAGCCTATAATCTCACCTACTTGGGAGGCTGAGGCAGGAGAATTGCTTGAACCCGGGAGACGGAGGTTGCAGTGAGCCGGGATCTCGCCACTGCACTCCAGCCTTGGCAACAGAGCGAGACTCCATCTCAAAAAAAAAGATAGAAGCTAGGACTTGAATAGATCTAATAGTGGTATTTAACAGTGAAAGATTGGTTTTTAAATGCCACAACGCTGGAGAGTAAGTGAAATAAGAATGGGAGAATTTTGATAATTACTCAATTACTGGAGCGGGGATGATATGGGCCTGAGGGTTCTTTGTATCCTTCTCTCGATTTTTGTGCCTGTTTGAAAATTCCCATAATAAATGTGGCAGGGGAGTGAGAGAGCTCCATGACTGAAGCTAGTTGTTTGCATTTTTCAACCTTTCTCTAAGTAAATGTATCATATGAAAAGGAATTAGTTAATGATTCACAATTTGCTTTTTTTTTTTTTTGAGATGGAGTCTTGCTCTATCGTCCAGGCTGGAGTGCCATAGCTCAATCTCAGCTCACTGCAACCTCCGCCTTCTGGGTTCAAGCGATTCTCCTGCCTCAGCCTCCCAAGTAGCTGGGATTACAGGCATGCGCCACCACGCCCAGCTAATTTTTGTATTTTTAGTAGAGACAGGGTGTCACCATGTTGGTCAGGCTGGTCTTGAACTCCTGACCTCATGATCCACCCATCTCAGCCTCCCGAAGTGCTGGGATTATAGGCGTGAGACTGTGCCCAGCTAGCAATTTACTTTTATGATAACGATTTTGGTAATTCCTTCTGATTCTCCATGACCTAGGGAAGGTTGGCCTGGGACCCAAACACCCTCACCATGTCAGCTTGATGAGCAGACACAGCATCTTTGTAGTCTGAAGTAGCCCTGCAATGTTAGACCACGGGCTTTCAAACTTACATGCTTCAGGACTGCATGGAAGACAGGGGACAGTGTTTGTTAAAATGCTGATGCCTGCACCTCCTCTGAATTAGAAATGTTTGAAGGTGGACCTGAACTCTGTATTTTAACAAGCACGATTTTGATGCAGGCAATCTATGGATCAAGCATTGGATGACAGTGAAAGCTACCTCGATTGCTACATGAGCAATCCAGGTCTTTTTTTTTTTTTTTGAGATGGAGTGTCACTCTGTTGCCCAGGCTGGAGTGCAGTGGCGCGATCTCGGCTCACAGCAACCTCCGCCTCCCAGGTTCAAGCAATTCTCCCTGCCTCAGCCTCCTGAGTAGCTGGGACTACGGGTGTCCACCACCACGCCCAGCGACTTTTTGTATTTTTAGTAGAGATGGGGGTTTCTCCATGTTGGCCAGGCTGGTTTCGAACTCCTGACCTCAGGCGATCCATCCGCTTCGGCCTCCTAAAGTGCTGGGATTACAGGCGTGAGCCACCGCACCTGGCCCTGGGTCTTTCACCAAAGCATATTTGCTCTAATTCTTGCCACAACCTTAATTTGATTTCATCTTTTCTCCTCCCACTTGCCAGCATGAATTCTTATCTATGGGATTTTATAAAGATTAAATGAAATAAAATACACTGAAAGAGCGCAGGGCCAGATGAGAAATTGTGTGTGTATAGAATTTGTGATATAGTATTACTTAAGGCTTCAACTGCTCTACTCTTTCATCACTTCTTTTACAACCAAGGATTTCAGTATTTTAAATGTGACCACCAGAGGTCTGTATACCTGTACCTGTCTTCCCTGAGAGAGAGCTGCACCATCACTGCGTATCCCTGTGACTCCTACCAGGATTATAGGAATGGCAAGTGTGTCAGCTGCGGTGCATCACAAAAAGAGTCCTGTCCCCTTCTGGGTAAGTCCAACCAGCAGTTTCCTCTCTGATTCACAAAGAACTAGTTTTTGGTATGAATCCCAGAACCACTTTATCGTGTAAAAACCGGCCCCATAATTGTATTAAAAACTTGTTTTTCTGCTGGGCACAGTGGCTCATGCCTGTAATCCCAGCACTTTGGGAGGTTGAGGCGGCTGGATCACTTGAGGTCAAGAGTTTGAGACCAGCCTGGGCAAAATGGTGACACCCCGTCTCTACAAAAATACAAAAAGTAGCTGGGTGTGGTGGTGCGTGCCTATAGTCCCAGCTACTCGAGAGGAGGCTTAGGTGGGAGGATCACTTGAGCCCAGGAGGTTGAGGCTGCAGTGAACTGAGATCATGCCACTGCACTCCAGCCTGGGTCACAGAGCAAGACCCTGTCTCCAAAAATAAATAAATAAAAGATTAAAATTAAAAAAAATTTTTCTTAAAAAGAAAAAAATTTAAAAAATAGACTTTTTTTTTCTAGTCAGCTTTTTCTAGCCAATTTGTTCTTTGAACTACTCTAGTCTCCTACTAATAAACAGTGTTAGAAAGCAATGTAGACCAGGCACGGTAGCTCACGCCTGTAATCCCAGCACTTTGGGAGGCTGAGGCGGGCGAATCACAGGTCAGGAGTTCGAGACCAGCCTGGCCAATATGGTGATACCTCATCTCTACTAGAAATACAAAAAAAATTAGCTGGGCATGGTGGCGGGCGCCTGTAATCCCAGCTACTTGGGAGGCTGAGGCAGGAGAATCACTTGAACCTGGGAGGCGAAGGATGCAGTGAGCTGAGACCGCGCCATTGCACTCTAGCCTGGGCAACAAGAGTGAAACTCCGTCTCAAAAAGCAAACAAACAAAATAAAGAAAAAAGAAAAGAAAAGAAAAGTAACTGTAGAGTATTCCATCCAGAAGGCAGTACAGCCTCCCTGGACCCTCTATTCTAGCATGGAATAGAAGGTTCCAGAAGAGTTTCCAAGCTTACCCAGGGTACAGTCACTCTACATAGCCTGCTCCTGTGGGGACAGGAATACCCTTTCTGTGCATACAACCTCTCTGCTGGGAGTGGGTCCACAATGAGCCCAGAGACCCTCCTGACAAGTGAACTTTTTCACAGACTCATGTCTGTGTAAATGCCCTCACTCCACATTCCGGCTCTTGTGTGCACGTACAGCAGGTGGAGTGAGGTAATAGATATTGTGGAGGCTGCTTGGATATTCGCTAGGGATTAGTACAGATATTCTAGGTGGTTAGGACTTTGAAACTGGATGGCCATGAGGATTTTCTATTTTTTTCCAAAAGGAAAAATCCAAGTTAACAACAGGGCATGGTATAGACAAGGGGTTCTCAACCTTGATTGTGCTTTAGAATCCCCTAAAGAGTTTTAACACAATACTGATGCCTGGGTCCCACCCTGGATCAATTAAGGCAGAATGTGAAGGCCATTCTCTAGGGCTAGGGACAGAGGAGAGAAAGAGGGCCCTCTGGACAGCACACAAAGGAGGACACTCACCTGCTTAGTGACACAGTCAGTCATGTGGCAAGCCCAGGTCTATGCAATTTAGGGGTCCCATTGTAGTTCTTCAAGAAAGCATATTGCTTTTCAAGAGTGATGCTATTTTAAGTATGAACTTGAATCTGTTTCAATCTAGAAAATGAATGTATTACTGAAAAATGTCAGTGTTATTTTTAGTCCACACCAGTGTGTGCCACACCCCACACCCCTCCACCCTGCTACTGAGAACCAGTAAAGGAGGAAAACCACTGGAGGGTCCTGTTGCCCTTCAGCTCTTAGGGACAGGGTCGGCCAGCAAGATGGGTCACCCTGAAGGCCCTCACCATGGGGGATGGAGGTGGGAGGGAGTTTCTCTCAGAAGTGGTGGATACAGTCAAACTCAATGTTCTTGCTACCTCAGTTGCTTTTACGTTTATATCATACATGTTAATCTTACAATTTTTTAAACTTGTTTCATAGGCTATTATGCTGATAATTGGAAAGACTATCTAAGGGGGAAAGATCCTCCAATGACGAAGGCATTCTTTGACACAGCTGAGGAGAGCCCATTCTGCAGTGAGTGGTGAATGTGGTTGTTGGCTTTTGCCTAACTCTTATTTTGGGGATGGCTGAGTCTCAGCTTCCTGGCTACTTCTTGGCAAATAAGGGCCAGGATGAAGCATCAACTTTGGAGCTGGAAGGGCCTCGGTTGACTCCTGAGTCTACCACATAATAGCTGTGGGACCTTGGTGAAGTCATTTGACTTCTCTGAGTCTCAGTGTCCTGACTGGTCAAATGGGGGTAATAATGCCTGCCTTCTGGGATATTAGGTTTAATCTGATGCCATTTAAAAATATTAATTTAATAAAATCTCAACAAATCAGAGTTGTTAGTTTCACTGGATGACCATTCTAATCACTAAGATCTTCCAGAAAATTGCTTGATTCCCCAAAAGACATAAAATTGAGACTAGGAAAAATCAGGTGTCACCCATATCTACGGGTCAGTGCCAGCTCTAAAGCAAACATGATGACCTAAAGGCCTAGAGAGGTTAAGTATTCCAGATGGGAATTAAAGGGGGCAGCCGATGATTAGACGCCTTGGGAAACAACTAGAATTTCCTTGGGCAGATGTGTTTTTCCTACAGTCTTGTACCCATTTTCACTTTCCTTGGGAACAACTATTTTATTTCATTTTATTTATTTTTTTTGAGACAGGGTCTCACTCTGTCACCCAAGTTGAAGTTCAGTGGCGCAATCTCAGCTCACTGCAACCTCTGCCTCCTGGGTTCACGTGATCCTCCTGCCTCAGGATGCCGAGTACCTGAGACTACAGGTGTGCATCACCATGCCTGGCTAATTTTTGTATTTTTAGTAGAGACAGGGTTTTGCCATGTTGGCCAGGCTGGTCTCAAACTCCTGACCTCAGGTGATCTGCCTGCCTTGGCCTCTCAAAGTGCTGGGATTACAGGCATCAGCCACCATGCCCAGCCTATGTTATTTTTTTTTTTTTTGAGACAGGGTCTTGTTCTGTCACCCAGGCTGGAGTGCAGTGGCACAATAATGGGGCACCACAGCCTCAACCTCCTGGACTCAAGCAATCCTCCCGCCTCAGCCTCCCAAGTAGCTGGGACTTCAGGCATGCACCACCATGCCCAGCTAACTGGTTTTTTTTGTTTCTTTTAGGGACAGAGTCTCACTATGTTGCATAGGCTGGTCTTGAACTCTTGGGCTCAAGCAATCCTCCTGCCTTAGTGCTGGGATTACAGGTGTGAACCTCCATGCCAGGTGTGAGCAACTCTTTTAAAAGAGCCTGGAGGCTAAGCATGGTGGCTCACGCCTGTATTCCCAGCATTTTGGGAGGCCAAGGCAGGCGGATCACTTGAGGCCAGGAGTTCGAGACCAGCCTGGCCAACATGGTGAAACTCCGTCTCTACTAAAAATACAAAAACGCCAAAAACAAAATACAAAAATTAGCCGGGCGTGGTGGTGCTTGGCTGTAATCCCAGCTACTCAGAAGGCTGAGGCCGGAGAATTGCTTGAACCCAGGAGGCAGAGGTTGCAGTGAACCGAGATTATACCACTGCACTCCAGCCTTGGCAACACAGAGAGACTCTTTAAAAAACAAAAAAAGCCTGCAGATCACTGGGTTTCCCTCTTTCTTTGGAGCCATGTGTGGCAGCCCAGGATTTGGCACCTACCTGGTCTGTATGGGGCAAGCCCCTGAGCAACTTGGGGCCATAAAATGGCAAATCCAGGACTGACCTTATTCCTTCGTGGGACTGTCATCTCCCTGATTAGTTCCTGTTGTAGCATGTTTTAATTTTATCTTTAAAAAAAAAACCCATAAGACATTATTCAGATAACATTTGTATAGATGTACCCACATATTTACCACTTTTTTTTTTCTCTGAGTCTGCTGGTTAGGGAATGCCACTTTATTTTTATTATCATCCTTTCTTGCATTTTGTAAATACAGGAAAGTGTGCTGAGTAATAATGGGGGGAGTCCAGAGTATAGCAGGAACATCAAGAAAGGAGACCTGACTTAGTCTGGGGGTCAGGAAAAGCCTTCTGGAGGAATGACATTAAGCTGAAACCTGAAAGGTGGGTTCACAGAGCTGGCAAAGTAAGAGTGCCCAGGTGGGTGAAGGCCCAGGAGCCTTCACAGTGAAGGGAGTGCAGGTGGTGGGGCATGATTGGGAGAAGGATGAGGAAGGCTGGGTAGGCTGGTGGACATGGCCCAAATTGTGGAAAACCGTCTCAGCCATGGAGGGTCTCCAAATGGCCCCTTTGTTGGTTGAGTCTAAAATGGGCAGGAATTGATGTGAACCACACTCAGCTGTAGGCCCTAAGACTTCACAATACCTGGAAACACTGGTTCAACGATGATGCCTGACCATGGTGACTGGAAGCCAGTGAACTCTGCTATCACTCATGCCATCTTTACCAAAGAGAAGAGAAGGGAATATTAGAAACTTCTGCCCTGGATCTTTGCAGAGAAACTAGAGAGAAAGAGAAGAAGAGACTCAGTGATTAGGGAGGTTCAGTTTTTAGGAACCAACCCTTCAGGGGATCAGTTGGTAGTATCTCTCTCTTACCGTGTTCTCTCTCTGTTTTGCAGTGTATCATTACTTTGTGGATATTATAACATGGAACAAGAATATCAGAAGAGGGGACATTACCATCAAATTGAGAGACAAAGCTGGAAACACCACAGAATCCAAAATCAATCAGTAAGTTGAGTTACAATTGTTTGCAGTGCACTATTTCCCTTTTTGCTCAGAGAAATTAAATCACAAATCTACCTACTTTCTTATTTATAGATCTATGCTTTTCCTTGTTCTATAAAAGATATAAGGGGAACTATTGCTTAGTTGCTTCCCTGGTTCTTGATCTCCCAGGGTCTTTACAAATGGGATTGGTGCAAGGGTTTTCTTTCCTTCCCTCCTTCCCTTCTTCCTTTCTTTACTTCCTCCCTTTTTCTTTCCTTTTCTCTCTCTTTCCCTCCCTTTCTCCCTTCGTTCCTCTCTTCCTTACTTCCTTTGATTAAACATGTAATACAAAAGTTATCCTTGTTTGCTATAAAGGATTTAAACAATAAAGGAATATGCCGATTTAATTATCCCACATTGTATACATATATCAAAACATCACATTGCATCCCCTAAATCTATGTAATTATGATTTCTCATTATCAATCAAAAATAATAGTAATTTAGAAAAAGGAATTTCAAACATAAAAGTACAAGTCCTTGCCGAATCTCACCAACAATCCCAGCCCCAAAGGCAAAAGGCATCTCTACCCGCACACATTTCTATTCTTTCATGAGCTCATAATATATATGTAAACATATATAATACATATATAACATATGTATGTTGTGTTTTTATATATATGTTTCTGAAACTCAGGAAATGTTATTTGCTGCTGGGCATGGTGGCTCACGCCTGTAATCCCAGCACTTTAGGAGGCCGAGGCGGGCAGATTACCTGAGGTCGGGAGTTCAAGACTAGCCTGGCCAACATGGTGCGATTCCATCTCTACTAAAAATAAAACAATTAGCAGGTGTGGTGGCCTCTGCCTGTAGTCCCAACTACTTGGGAGGCTGAGGCACGAGAATGGCTTGAATCCAGGGGGACGGAGTTTGCAGTGAGCCAAGATCACGCCACTGCACTCCAGCCTGGACAACAGAGCAAGGCTCCATCTAAAAAGAAAAAAAATAAAATAAAAAGTAATTTGCAATAAAAATTGGAAACATTCTAAAAATCTAACAATGGGAAAATGGTTAATGTAAATATTCCCACTATACACTGAAGTCATTTATAAAACATAGAAAAGGAAATGCTTATAATGTGCTAAGCGAAAAATGTAGAATATCAAATGATATAAAGCACAAAATTAGCTTAACAATGTAAAAATCAATGAAAAAGAAACATGCCAAAATGTTACATTGCCCTTTGGGTGGTGGGAATTTGAGTACTTTTTTTTCATCTTCTCTTTTCTTTTTAACTTTCTGATGGATATATGTGGTTAAAATTAATTAATACTTTAGAAAATCTTTTATTATCAGGAAAAGCGGTGAGGAGGTTTTAAGCAAAGGAATTTGAAGCTCATTTTATTCAGGAAATGTTTTCTGGGACCTATTGTTTACTAAGCACTTGGGTTGTCTCTTGGCCACATCCACAGAAGACTGCATAGAATGTCATCTGAAAGTGGCAGTCACCCTACGGGTTCACTGTGTAGATAAATAGAGAAAGTGGGTGTGGGGTGGGTGGTTTGTAGGTGGCTTTTTTAAATGCATTTTTGGATCATAATAGTAACCTTTGTTTATTGAACTAAGCGTGTTATATAAATTGGCTAATGCAATTATACCAAAACCCTATGAGGTACTATTACCATTCCCATTTCATCTATGAAGAAACTGAGGCTCAGAGAGACCAGGTAATTTGGCCAGTATCATACAGTTGATCAGTGTGAATCAGGTGAAATCAGAAGCAGGTCTATCCAACCCCAGCACCTATAGTTTTAATCACTACATTAGATTCCTCCCATTAAGCTGTATTGCTCCCCCTAGCCCCACCACAGTTGAAGTTTGGGAGTGCAGTGGGTTTTTTGTTTGTTTGTTTTTGAGACGGAGTCTCGCTCTGTCCCCCAGCTGGAGTGCAGTGGCGCGATCTCGGCTCACTGCAAGCTCCGTCTCACGGGTTCACGCTATTCTCCTGCCTCATCCTCCTGAGTAGCTGGGACTACAGGCACCCGCCACCACGCCCGGCTAATTTTTTGTATTTTTAGTAGAGACGGGATTTCATCGTGTTAGCCAGGATGGTCTCGATCTCCTGACCTCTTGATCCACCCGCCTTGGCCTCCCAAAGTGCTGGGATTACAGGCGTGAGCCACCGCGCCCCGCTGGTTTTTTGTTTTTTGTTTTTTTTTTTTTTTTTAGGGTTCCCTGTTGGTCTGTTTCATTGCTAATGTCCCCACACCCACGGTGGGGCAGTATTTTCAGGGAGAGCACCGCTAGGGGGCGCATCTTGAGGACTCTTCAGTGAGGAAGCTAGAGCAGAGACCTTATCTAGAATCTAGAATTTTCTATTCTGGAGATTCTAAGAGCTAGCAGGGGAGATTGTGCAATTATATAATGAAATTTTCTCACCTAGCAAAGCTTAAGTATTCTGTCAATAATTTGTTACATATTTGCTTTACATATGTCTTAGAATTTTTTTTTTTTTTCTTGAAACTGTTGCACTCTGTCACACAGGCTGGAGTGCAGTGGCAAGATCATGGCTCACTATAGCTCAACTGCCTGGGCACAAGCGATTCTCTCTGCTCAACCTCCTGAGTAGCTGGGACTACAAATGCACCACCATGCCTAGCTACTTTTTAATTTTTTTGTAGAGATGATGTGTCACTATTGCCCAGGCTAGGCTTGAACTCCTGAGCTCAAGCAATCCTCACTCCTTGGCCTCCCAAAGTGCTGGGATTACAGGCATGAGCCACCAAACCCAGCCCAATTTTTAATTTTATATAGTGGATGTCTCCCAAGTAGGAATTCGTAAATTTGGAGTTTTGTATCTTGATTAAATAAATACCTTAACATCTTTAATGCACATTCTTATTTTAGTCATGTTTGTGAAAACGTCACTATCAATCAGAGAATATGTACAAGAAGGAAATAATTGTTCTATTACATGGTGAGATTGTGGGTACTTTTCTCTTTTTTTCAAGATGTACTTTAACTTTTTTTTAAAATTATTTTTACAATTTAAGAAAAAGAAAATGGTATTAGAGCATGTACCCTGAGTTGATCCAGTCTCACCAGACTATGGGAATAGATGAAGTCACAGTCAAGGTTATTATTGGCCTGGTGACTCTCCCTGTATTTATGTATTTGTATTTGCTTTTTTAAAAAATCATTTTAAAAGGCCAGGCCCAGTGGCTTACTCCTGTAATCCCAGCACTTTGGGAGGCTGAGGCAGGGGGATAGCTTGAGCCCAGGAGTTTGAAACCAGCCCAGGCAACGTAGCAAGACTGTCTGTACAGAAAGCAAACAAACAAACAAACAAACAAAAACAAAAAAACAAACAGCTGGGCTTGGTGGTATGTGCCTGTAGTCCCAGCTACTCAAAAGGCTCAGCGAAGGGGATCACACGAATCCAGGAGTTTGAAACTACAGTGAGCTATGATTACAGCACTGCAGTGCAGCTTGAGTGACAAGGTGAGACCTTGTCTCAAAAAATAAAATAAAAAATTGAGATGTAATTCACATAACATTCACTTTTTTTTTTTTTTTTTCAGACAGAGTCTTGATTTGTTGCCCAGGCTGGAGTGCAGTGGCGCAATCTCTGCTCACTGCAACCTCCGCCTCGTGGGTTCAAGTGATTCTCCTGCCTCAGCCTCCCAAGTAGCTGGGATTACAGGCGCCTGCCACCACACCCAGCTAATTTTTATATTTTTAGTAGACATGGGGTTTCACCATGTTGGCCAGGCTGGTCTCTAACTCCTGACCTCAGATGATCCGCCTGCGTCGGCCTCCCAAAGTGTTGGAATTACAGGCGTGAGCCACCGTGCCCGGCCACGTTCACCCTTTAAAGTATACAATTTGGCTGGGTGCAGTGGCTCATGCCTGTAATCCCAGCAGTTTGGGATGCTGAGGCATGGGGAATCACTTGAGCTCAGGAGTTCGAGACCGGCCTGAGCAACATGGCAAAACCCCATCTCTACAAAAAATACAAAAATTAGCTGGGTGTGATGACTTGTGCCTGTAGTCTCAGCTACTTAAAGGCTGGGAGTGGGAGGATGGCTTGAGGAGGCAGAGGTTGCAGTGAGCCAAGATCGTGCCGTTGCACTCCAGCCTGGTCAACAGAACCAGACCCTGTCTCAAAAAAATAAAAATTAAAAATAAAGTGTACAATTTAGTAAATTTTAATATAGTCACAAAATGTACAACAATCACCATCATTTAATTCCAGACCATTTTCATCATCTCAGAAAGAAACCCTATATCCTTTAGTAGTAATTCTACATGTCTACTCGCTACCTGCTGGCAACCACTAAACTTTCTCTGAATTTGCCTATTCTGGACATGTCATATAAACAGAATCATACGATATGTGGCCTTTTGTGCCTGGCTTCGTTTGGTTAGTTTAATGTTTTCTTTTTTTTTCTTTTTTTTTTTGCTACGGAGTTTTGCTCTTATTGCCCAGGCTGGAGTATAATGGCATGATCTCGGCTCACCAAAACCTCCGTTCCCTGGGTTCAAGCGATTCTCTTGCCTCAGCCTCATGAGTAGCTGGGATTACAGGCGTGCGCCACCACGTCCGGCTAATTTTATATATATATATATATATATATATTTTTTTTTTTTTTTTTTTTTTTTTTTTTTTTGAGACGGAGTCTCACTCTTGCCTCCCAGGCTGGAGTGCAGTGGTGTGATCTCGGCTCACCGCAATCTCTGCCTCCTGGGTTCAAGCGATTCTCCTGCCTCAGCCTCCTGAGTAGCTGGGATTACAGGTGCCCACACAATGCCCAGCTAATTCTTGTACTTTTAGTAGAGACGGGGTTTTGCCATGTTGGCCAGGATGGTCTCGAACTCCTGACCTCAGGTGATCTGCCCACCTTGGCCTCCCAACATGCTGGGATTACAGGCGTGAGCCACCGCACCAGGCTTAATTTTATACTTTTAGTAGAGACGGGGTTTCTCCATGTTGGTCAGGCTGGTCTTGAACTCCCGACCTCAGGTGATCCGCCCGCCTCGGCCTCCCAAAGTGCTGGGATTACAGGCGTGAGCCACCGCGCCCAGCCAGTTTACAGTTTTCAAGATTCATCCAAGTTGCAGCATGTAGAAATACTTTGTTCCTTTTTATGGCCAAACAGTTTTCCATTGTATTTATATGCCACATTTAATGCATCAGTTCATGGGCATTTGGGTTATTTCCACTTTTTGGCTATTATGAATAATGCTGCTATGAACATTTGGACAAAAGTTTTTATGTGACCATGTTTTCATTTCTCTTGGGTATATACCAGGAATAGAATTGCTGGGTCACATGGTAATTCTATGTTGAACATTTTGAGGAACTGCCAAACTATTCTGGCAGTTGTACTATTTAACATTCCCACCAGCAAGGTATGAGGGTTCCAATTTCTCCACATCCTCGCCAACACTTGTTATTATTGTCTGTCTTTTAAAGAAAATTCTTTTTTGGCCGGGCACAGTGGCTCACACCTGTAATCCCAGCACTTTGTGAGGCCGAGGTGGGTGGATCACCTGAGGTCAGGAGTTTGAGACCAGCCTGGCCAACATGGCGAAACCCTGTTTCTACTAAAAATACAAAAAATTGGCTGGGCGTGGTGGCTCACGCCTGTAATCCCAGCACTTTGGGAGGCTGAGGTGGGAGGATCATGAGGTCAGGAGATTGAGACCATCCTGACTAACACGGTGAAGCCCCGTCTCTCCTAAAAATACAAAAAATTAGCCAGGCATGGTGGTGGGCGCCTGTAGTCCCAGCTACTCGGGAGGCTGAGGCAGGAGAATCACTTGAACCCAGGAGGCAGAGGTTGCAGTGAGTCAAGATCGTGCCACTGCACTCCAGCCTGGACGACAGAGCCGACACTCTGTCTCCAAAAAAAAAAAAAAAAAAAATTAGCCGGGCATGGTGGCACATGCCTGTAATCCCAGCTACTCAGGAGGCTGAGGCGGGAGAATTGCTTGAACCCAGGAGGCAGAGGTTGCAGTGAGCTGAGATTGCGCCATTGCACTCCAGCCTGGGCAACAAGAGCAAAACTCTGTCTCAAAAAAAAAAATATATTTTTTATTGTGGTAAAAATAAATAACATAAAAATTACCATCTTAATCATTTTTTTGACCTACAGTTTAGTAGTGTTAAGTATATTCACATTGTTGTGAAATAGATTTCCAGAACTTTTTCATCTTGTGAAACCAAAACTCTATACCCATTAAACAACTCCCCTTCCCCCGACCCCAAAGTAAACCCCATTCTACTTCCTCTATGAATTTGACTGTGTTAGATATCTTATATAAGTGGAATCCTACAGTATTTGGATACAGTCACTAAGTGAAATAAGTGACTGGCTTATTTCACTTAGCATAATGTCTTCGATGTTCATCCATGTTGTAGCACGTGACAGGATTTCCTTCATTTTTTTTCTGGGAAACTCACTTATTGATTGATTGACTGATTTGATTTATTTATTTTTTTGAGACAGAGTCTCACTCTGTCACCCAGGCTGGAGTGCAGTGGCGCAATCTTGGCTCACTGCAATCTCCTCCTCCCAGGTTCAAGCGATTCTCCTGCCTCAGCCTCCCGAATAGCTGGGACTACAGGCACATGCCACCATGCTCAGCTAATTTTTTGTATTTTTAGTAGAGACGGGGTTTCACCATGCTGGCCAGGATGGTCTCAAACTCCTAACTTCATGATCTGCCCACCTCGGCTTCCCAAAGTGCTGGGATTACAGGTGTGAGGCACTGCGCCTGGCTCATTTCCTTCATTTTTAAGGCTGAATAATATTTGATTGTATGCATATACCACATTTTGTTTATTCTTCCATCAATGAACACTTGGGTTGCCTCCTCCTCTTGGCTATTGTGAGTAGTGCTGCTATGAACATGGGTGTGCAATTGTCTGAGACTCTGCTTTCAATTTTTTTGGACTTATATCCAGAAGTGGAGTTTCTGGATCATATTGTAGTTCTATTGTTAATTTTTTGAGACACCACTATACTGTTTTCCTTAATGGTTGTGCAATTTTCCAATCCCACTGACAGTGCATACAGGTTCCAGTTTCTCCACATCCTCACCAACATTTGTTATGTTCTATTATTTTGATATTAACCATCTGAAAGGGTGTGAGATGATTCTGTGTCTTTTGAACATTTACATCACTTATTTATTTATTTATTTTTTCAGACAGAGTCGCGCTCTGTCGCCAGGCTGGAGTGTAGTGGCGTGATCTCGGCTCACTGCAAACTCCACCTCCCAGGTTCAAGCGAATCTCCTGCCTCACCCTCCCGAGTAGCTGGGACTACAAGCGCGAGCCACCATGCCCAGCTAATTTTTATATTTTTAGTAGAGACGGGTTTTCACCATGTTGGCCAGGATGATCTCCATCTCTTGACCTTGTGACCTGCCTGCCTCAGCCTCCCAAAGTGCTGGGATTATAGGCATGAGCCACCATGCCTGGCTTCCATCACTGTTTAAAACACTTCCTAACTTTCTGGCACACGGGTTTCCAGGATTACTTTGCACGTTTCCTGCCCCAGCTGTGGAATCAACAATTTTCTCTAGGGAGCCCTGGTTTCTTTCAGTAGAGATGGTATTAAGAAAACAAAATCTGGGCGCCTTTTAGATTAGTTTTATTTGTAGCACTTCTGTACTCCATGCGACTTTGACATGATCCCAGTGGGGTGACAGATACCTTGTCACAATCACCCCATTCCCAAAGTAAGTATTACTGTTGGCTAGGCTTGGTGGCTCATGCCTGTAATTCCAGCACCTTGGGAGGCCGAGGCAGGCGGATCACCTGAGGTCGGGAGTTCAAGACCAGCCTGGCCAATATGGTGAAACCCTGTCTCCATTAAAAAATACAAAAATTATCCAGGAGGAGTGGCAGGTGCCTGTAATCCCAGCTACTCGGGAGGCTGAGGCAGGAAAATCACTTGAACCCGGGAGGCAGAGGTTGCCGTGAACCGAGAGAGATCACACCACTGCACTCCAGCCTGGGCAACAGAGCAAGACTCCATCTCAAAAAAAAAAAAAAAAAAAAAAGGATTAATGTCTAGAGCAAGCCTTCTGTTCCCAAAGCCAGGGGCTCCATGGTTCTTCCACCTCCCCAGAAAGACAGTGACTGAGCTGAACCTCTCCAGTGATATACCTTACCTTCAATTTGGTCTTCCACCTATAGAAAACATCTCTATACACTTGGATAAAAGTATCAGACTCTGGATTTGCCTCTTTTAAGGTTCATCTTGAGAGGGAGAACTAAAAAAAATACATGCTAAAGCACAATTCAATTAGCATCTAGTTTGGCTAAAGATATACCTAGGCATCTAGGGATGCAGTTTAATGGAAAGATCATAACTTTGAACTCAGCCAGAACTGGGCTGGAATCTCTTCACTGCTACATATAAGGCCTGTCACCTGGGGAGCTTGATCTCTGTAAGCATCTATTTCTGTCTATTAAATGAGAAGAATAATGCCCCCCTTGCGGAATGTTTCGGGGGGTTGGAGAGATGAGTCGAGAGACAAGGACATCATCTGGTGTGTACTAGGCAGTCATTAGCATCACACCTCTCTAATGTCATTTTGGGTCACTTACATAGCCCTTTGGAGTCAGCAGACTTTGCCCATCAAAGTTGACTAGTTCTTGGAAGGTTTCTACACTCCAGCCTGGGCAACAGTGTGAACCCTGTCTCAGAAGAAAAAAAAAAAAGTCAGCTGGTGCAGGCTATGAGGTGAAATAGTTACCAGCTTACCAGTGACTTGCAGGCTTCAAAACTGCTTTCTCTCATTAGTAGTCTTTATCCATTTTTCAATATTATTTCTTCCTTCCAGTGAACCCACCACATTTCAGAAATATCACCAAGTGAGTCTACTTGCAAGATTTAATCAAGATCTGGATAGAGTGGCTGCAATTTCTTTGATGTTCTCTACAGGATCTCTAATAGGCCCAAGGTACAAGCTCAGGATTCTCCGAATGAAGTTAAGGTCCCTTGCCCATCCGGAGAGGTGAGCTGAGGGTAGGGTTTGACAAAACGCTGTTTTCCAAAGATATTGCTGGATCCTGTCCAATCTGCTTGGTCTGATGTTTTAATAAGACTCTATTATTCACAATGAGGGACATGATGGGTTTTCCAAAAATAGTTTTTATTACAAACAAGTAGCCCAGGCCAAGTGTACTGGCTCAAGCCTATAATCTCAGCACTTTGGGAGGCCAAGCTGGGAGAACTGCTTCAGCTCAGGAGTTCTAGCCAGCCTGGGCAACATATGGAGACCCTGTCTCTACAAAAAGAGAAAAAAAAAAAACAACCCAAAACAGAAAGCAAGTGGCCCAGCCCACCTGCATTTGATGGTACATGCCTGTAATCCCACTACTCAGGAGGCTGAGACGAGAGGATCACTTGAGCCCAGGAGTTGGAGTCCAGCCTGGGCAACATAACAAGATCCTATCTCAAAATAAAAACAAAAAATTAAATAAAAAATTTTAAAAGTAAAAACAGGTAGCCCAGTAATCCAAGAAAATTATACTGCATGTACTTAAAGGTAGATAAGGTAGATGACCTAGTAATCCAAGGAAATAATGTTGTTATATGCTTAGAATTATACAGTTCTTCTCTAACTACCACACTGCTTGTAAGCTGGTAATTTGTTGTAGAAAAGAAAGCTTTATATAATTTGGCAAGCTGATTAAACAGAGCCTAGTATTAAAAAAAGGTACAGAAAATTGGAACATTTTATTCCCTTGACCACAGGCATGTCCACCACACCCAGCTAATTTTTGTATTTGTGATTTTGTATTTTTAGTAGAAAAAAATATTTTTGCATTTTTAGTTTCGCCATGTTGGCCAGGCTGGTCTTGAACTCCCGGCCTCAAGTATCCGCCCGCCTCGGTCTCCCAAAGTGCTGAGATTACAGGCATGAGCCACTGCACCCTTGACAGTACAAAAGTATTATATTGAATTTCTTAAATTTGATAATGGCACTGAAAATGTCCTTGTTCTTAGGAAATATACAATGAAGTATTAAGGAGTAAACAATCTATTCTCAATTGCTCCAGAAAAAATAAACAATGTATGTTTGGGGAGAGAAAGAGAGAGAAACAGAGAAAGAGGGGGAGAAGGAGAGGAAGAATTATTACTTTTTAAGTACAGAGCTGTGTTGACATGTATGTTTTGTGACAAATGCCACTCTACCATATAGTCCTAGCATCTAACCTGCGGACAGAGAGGGAGACACGAAATGATGTGAGCAGTTAGTACTTTGTGAATTCCTTTTTCTTAAAAGTTTAGGGACTGAGCACAGTGGCTCATGCCTGTAATCCCAGCAGCTTGGGAGGCCAAAGTGGGCAGATCACCTGAGGTCAGGAGTTCTAGACCAGCCTGGCCAACATGGTGAAACCCCGTCTCTACCAAAAATATAAAAAATTAGCTGGGCAGTGTTGGTGTGCACCTGTAATCCCAGCTACTCGGGAGGCTGAGGCAGGAAAATTGCTCGTACCTGGGAGGTGGAGGTTGCGGTGAGCCGAGATCATACCACTGCACTCCAGCCTGGGTGACAGAGTGAGACCCTGTCTCAAAAAAAAAAAAAAAAAAAAAAAGAAAACAAAAAAAGAAAGTTTAGGGTACCCTAAAACATTTAATAATACAAGTTTCTCCTAAGAGGATAGTCATTACATCCTAAAACTTTTTAATACTTTTTTCCCCTGAATATCAGACAATATATGTCTATTTGACAAAATCTAGAAAGTACAGAAATTGTTAGGAAGCAGAAAAATATCACCCATATTGTCATTATTCAGAGGCAACCACTGTTAATATTTATTGTTATTTCTATATAATCTTCCTTTCTTTTATTGTTTTTAAAGCTAAAGTTATGTGGTAAATACAATTTTACATCTTTCTTTTTTGGGACGGAGTCTCGCTCTGTCACCCAGGCTGGAGTACAGTAGTAGCGCGATCTTGGCTCACTGCAACCTCCACCTCCTGGGTTCAAGCAATTCTCTTGCCTCAGCCTCCGAAGTAGCTGGGATTACAGGCACACGCGACCACGCCCAGCTAATTTTTTGTATTTTTAGTAGAGACAGTGTTTCACCATGTTGGTCAGGCTGGTCTCCAATTCCTGGCTTCAGGTGATCCACCCGCCTCGGCCTCCCAAAGTGCTGGGATTATAAGCGTGAACCACCGTGCCTGGCCATGTATCTTGCTTTCTCCTTGGTGTTTTACTTACCATAAGCATTTTCTTTCTTTTTTTTCTGAGACAGAGTCTCGTTCTGTCGCCCAGGCTAGAGTGCAATGGCGTGATCTCAGCTCACTGCAACCTCCACCTCCTGGGCTCTAGTACTGCCTCGGCCTCCTGAGTAGCTGGAACCACAGACACGTGCTACCACGCCCAGCTAATTTTTGTATTTTTAGTAGAGACGGGGTTTAGCCATGTTGGCCAGGCTGATCTTGAACTCCTGGCCTCAAGTATCCGTCTGCCTCGGCCTCTTAAAGTGCTGGGATTACAGGCGTGAGTCACTGCACCTGGCCACTGTAAGTGTTTTCTATATTAAAAACAATTGCTAAATAATTTTGTATCTTAAGGATATAATATTATTTACTAGACCATTGCATTTTTATAAATTCATTGACAAGGATATTTTGTCTTATTCTCCCAGACCCCAGCTGTGTCGGTATGATCTTGTCCTGATGGAAAACGTTGAAACAGTCTTCCAACCTATTCTTTGCCCAGAGTTGCAGTTGTAACTTTTGCCAGGACACATGGGCATCAATAATAGAAAGAAAGCTACAACCACAGGCTGTTTGAAAGCTTCACCTCACCTTTTCTGCAAGGCACAAAAAGTATGAAAAAAACCAAGGCTTTTTTCAGTAGCGTCCTATGGATGTCACATTGTACAACGTCAAACAACCTTGTGATTATAAAACGATCCTGGGAAGGGAGCCCGTAACTAGGGCAAGTCAGAAATAGCCAGGCTTGCGGCAGCCCAGCGCTGTGTCTGCTGCGTCCTGGGGCCTCGTTTGTTCCGACCTGTCAATTCCGCTGCCTGTCACGCGGGTGGTTCTGCCCATCGTGGCTGCGGGTCAAGCATCTTCAAGGGAAGGACGGACTGGAGGCCTCACCGTGGACTCAACTCTGCATTCTCCGTGCCACATTCCTCCAGTTCCCACACGTAGAAGGGAACGAAACTGATGTCTACCTCATGGGACTGCTGTGTGGGTTTGGGAGGCAAATACCTTTGAAGGGTTTTTTGAAATCCCATAGGTGCCACATCTATGAGATGTTTGATAAATGTGAATATGCTTTTATTTATTTTCATAGGGCTTATCTAATTTGCAATAACAGAGCCTCTCTCTATCAACACCAGCTTCTCTCTCGGGCTGTTTGCTCAGGGAAGGCCAGAAAGCCAGGTGCTGGCCCTCTGCCTTCTCTAAAGTGTTGTTGGAGCATGGAGGAGCTGGAGGAGATGGGGATGGAATGACAGCTAAGAGGGCGGCTGCTGGGACTAGATAGTAAGTGGATGAAGAAAGAAGGACGAGGAAGCTGTGGGGCAGCCTCTCCACACGGGGACAGGGGATGGAGCATGAGGCAAGAGAAGGAAAAGCAGAGCTTATTTTTCACCTAAGGTGGAGAAGTATCACTTTACAGGCAACCCTCATTTTAAGCAACCCTTAAGAAATGTTTATGTTTCTTTATTACCAATGTAATCTATGATTATTGAAGGAAATTTAGAAAATGCATAGATACAAAATTAAAAAAAATACTATCCACGATCCCACCTATTAGACGTAATTAATGTTAGCCTTTTGGAACAAGGCTGTCACCTGTTTTGCTAACACGTGAATTCAAAGCATGAACTGGTTTACTTTTGGAAAATCTGAAGCCTCCAGTTTGAGGAATCCTTTGCTTCCCTGGAGGTAGATGCTGTCTGCGAATCTAGAATGACAGCAGGAGTCCAGTCAAGAGGTCCTGTCAGGCCAAGGCCAGAAAAAAGGGAGGACAATCCCTGGGGCCAGATGCCCAGTGGGAGGGGAGGCACGATCTGTCCCAGGGCTGTGGTCACTGCAGGAAGGTCTGTGAAAAGGAGGTGACAGGCCCAGTCACCTGCTCTTCACCCAAGTGATTGCTCCTTCAACTGCTATCTGTGAAAATAGCCCTTGTTATGAAGAAATCGACTCTCTCTCTCTCTTTTTTTTGGAGTTGCCTAGGCTGGAGTGCAATGGTATGATCTCAGCTCACTGCAACCTCCACCTCCCAGGTTCAATTGATTCTCCTGCCTCAGCCTCCTGAGTAGCTGGGATTACAGGCATGTGCCACCACACCCGGCTAGTTTTTGTATTTTTAGTAGAGACAGGGTTTTACCATGTTAGTTAGGCTGGTCTCGAACTCCTGCCCTCAGGTGACTGCCCGTCTCGGCCTCCCAAAGTGCTGGGATTACAGGCATGAGCCACCACACCTGGTGAAGAAATGGATTCTCTATGTCATAAATTAAAGAAATCTATAATTATATTCCTGTGTGGCACATCTGCTTACAGATTTACATTTGCAGCAAATACAGAGTCTGTTTTATTTAAGCGAGGGATGACTGAACTCTGAGTGGAACAAGCTCTTGGACATGTTACCATCCTTCCTCCTCCTTCCCACATTTCCTCAGCAATTGTGGATAGAGATATCAGTGTGCTGTAGGCCCTGTTTTTTTTTTTTTAGATGGAGTCTCGTTGTGTTACCCAGGCTGGAGTGCAGTGGCACGATCTCTGCTCACTGCAACCTCTGCCTCCCGGGTTCAAGCAATTCTCTGCCTCAGCCTCCCAAGTAGCTGGGATTACAGGCCATGCCTGGCTAATTTTTGTATTTTTAGTAGAGACCTGGTTTCACCGTCTTGGCCTTGAACTCCTAACCTTGGGATCCGCCCGCCTTGGCCTCTCAAAGTTCTGGGATTACAGGTGTGAGCCATCGCGCCCGGCAGCCCTGGTTTCTTCTTAGAGTTTTATTGGTCCGTATTTTGATTAGCACAGTCACTTTTTTGTTCTTTTTCCTGGTAAGCAGGGAGTCAAAACAATAGCAAGAAAATGCCAGAAATAGAATTTCTACCAATTTGTAAACTCTAGGCTCATGGGTCTCCTAGACCAGAAGGATGGTCTGGCTCACTGTAGGATGGGTAGATGGGTGAATGAATGGATAAAGAAAGGAAGTTTGTTCACCAGAGGAGATGAATTTCAATAAATTTCATGTAACAGTGATCAGGAGAAATAAAGGCAGTTATAATTGTGGCCACTCTGTTCTCAGAGTCTTTCTTCCAAGGGCCCCTGGAACTTTTGACTGTCTCTTGTTATCCTTGCTTCTCCTCCCCTCTCTTTCTCAGTACCATGTATCTGTCTGAGTGCCAAATTCAAAGCACAATTAAATTACAGTCCACCCTATTCCCTCCCCGCTTCACTGGTGACCTCCTACTCATCATTTGGATCGTGGCTCAATTGCCACCTCCTCAGGGAGTCTTCTTGGACCTTATTTCCATACAGAGAGGTTCCACACTGTACCTCTCCTTCATAGCACTTTTTACTTATATTTTTTAACATTTTTTTTGAGACGGAATCTCACTCTGTCGCCTAGGCTGGAGTGCAGTGGTGCAATCTTGGCTCACTGTAACCTCTGCCTCCCGGGTTCCAATGAGTCTCGTGCCTCAGCCTCCCAAATAGGTGGAACTACAGGCCAGTGCCACCATGCCCAGCTAATTTTTGTAATTTTAGTAGAGACGGGGTTTCACCATATTGGCCAGGTTGATGTCGAATTCCTGACCTCAAGTGATCTGCCTGCTTCGGTCTCCCAAAGTACTGGGATTACAGGCGTGAGCCACCGCACCTGGCCTATTTTATTTTATTTTATTTGTGTGATTATTTGATAAATATCTGTCTTCTCCACTAGACTGCTCTGCAAGGCAGGAGCCATGTGCTTACCATATAGTCTGCATTCAGGAAACATTTATTAAATGAACACTCTTTGTTATTTTCTGAGCCCCATGGAATCATGTTCAGTTGTGAGTAAAGACTTGCCCTCCACCCTAGCCATGATCTGTTTCCATGAGGCTGCCTAACCTTCTCTGCCTTAGACTTTTCATCCAGACACCTTCATTACTATTGTCCCCATTATCTTTGGAGGCCAATAGCCCATTTCCCAGACTTCCTAGAAAAGAGAGAAGTTGGCTCCTTTGTCACTTTTTTTTTTTTTTTGAGATGGAGTCTTGCTCTGTTGCCCAGCTGGAGTGCAGTGACCTGATCTCGGTTCACTGCAACCTCCACCTCATGGGTTCAAGCTATTCTCCTGCCTCAGCCTCCCGAGTAGCTGGGATTACAGGCACATGCCACCACGCCCAGCTAATTTTTGTATTTTTAGTAGAGACAGGGTTTCACCATGTTGGCCAGGCTGGTCTCAAACTCCTGAACTCCGGAGATCTGCCTGCCTTGGCCTCCCAAAGTACTGGGATTATAGGTGTGAGCCACTACACCCTGCCCCCTTTGTCACTTCTTATCACATCTTCCAGGTGGTCTCAACACCTCACAAGCTCACCTGTCGAAAATCTAGGGGATTTTGTCCTTACATCCTCATTTTAGCACAATTTCCAAAACCCTCCAGGACCTTACAACATTAGTGGAGGCTGTCAAGCTGTAGTTAAAACCCTCCCTTGTTTGCTTTTCCATGACTCTCCATTCCACCACTCACTTTGCTGCCAACTTTGTATGTTGTATTACTCCCTTCTCAGGCTGCTATGAAGAAATATCCAAGACTGGGTAATTTATAAAGGAAAGAGATTTAATTGACCCACAGTTCTACATGGCTGAGGAGGCCTCAGGAAACTTACAATCATGATGGAAGGGAAACCAAACACATCCTTCTTTACATGGTGTCAGGAGAGAAAAGAATGAGAGCTGAGTGAAGGGGGAAGCCCCTTATAAAACCATCAGATCTCGTGAGGACTCACTATCACGAGAATAGCATGGGGGAAACTGCCCTTATGATTCAATTACCTCCTACTGGGCCCCTCCCACCACAAGTGGGGATTATGGGAACTACAATTCAGGATGAGATTTGGGTGGGGCCACAGTCAAACCATATCATATGTGCTTCTGTCACTGCTGTTATGCTGTGTTGTAATTTGTTTCCATGTCTTTAACTCCTCCAAGACTGTGAGCTCCACAAGAGCAGCTGCTATTTATTTTTGGCTCTCTAGCACCTAGCACAATGCTAGGCACAGAGTAGGTGCTTGATAAATGTCTGTTGGACAGAATGGAATGGATGATGCTTAGAAACTTGAGGGAATCACCTCCATTCTGACTTAGACATCAACACACTTAACAATGTTATTTCTAAAGTCCTAAACTTAGAACCTCCTACCCTTGGACCCCTGCCCCTTGCTCTCATTCCTATAGAACTCCATCATAGCCAAGGAGACTTTGGATGCAAGGGACAGAAATCCACTCACACCCAAATTTAATAGATTATTGAGAGAGAGAGAGAGACAGGACTTGTGGAAACCCAGGAAGAGGTGATCCACCAAATCTCAGGAAGGGCAGGGATGGGGCAGCCCTAGAGCCTTCAGCAACAAGAGTTTGTGGGCCTTTATTAACCGTAGCGCTCTGCCATGAATCTCTTTGACTGAGCTCAGCTCCCTTCATGGGGCAGCTTCATTGGGTTCTTGGCCACTCACTGACTAGGTGGCCCAATTCCAAAGTCCAGGGACAGGAAACAGCCCTTGGCTCCTCCTCCTGAGGAAGACATCTAACCAGTTCCAATCAGTCATGGTTGGGGTGGGGGTGGGGAAGCAAAATCACATGGACTTCAGAGCTACTCTTTTCAAGTGCTCTAGGCAAGCCTGATGAAGCCAGAAAAGGTTGGCTGCTCTTCCCAAAGAGGCACAGTAAATGCCAGGCTAACTCACTCCCACAGGAACCTCTTACCTGTTCTTTTCTCCCACCTGTTTCCCAATCCAGCATGTGCCTGGGAAAGGACTGCAGTTGATGGAGGATTGCAGCTGTCCTTTGTCAGACTGTGTGGGCCTGTGCTGTAAATGAGTGGCCTCGACGGGGGCTGCTGCAGCCTGCGGGAGGTGCACTGGGTGATTAAAGTTAGCTCTGCAGGTACTGGGTTGGGGGCCAGGAGGGTTGGGGATGCTGAGACTGGGGAAACACAGTCCAGGGCTTCTTCCCTAGGCAGACAGGTTGAGCGAGAGGAATGACAACATGAGTACAGGGGGCAGGTCAGAGGAAGCAAGCAGATGCTCCAGTTGTGAGCCTGTAGCAAAGCAGGTTAGCACCACCCAAAATAGCTCTGTCAAAGGTCCCTTACCGCTTCATGTTGGCCAATTTCCATGACCCTCAGGTTTCCCTGCTGGGTTTCTCCATGGACTCTGACACTGTGCCCCAGTTCCTTTCGTAACAGTCTTTCTTGGGCTCTCAGGACGTTTCTTTTTTTCTGTTTCTCATCTCACAAATGAGTGCATCTTGTTCTCTTTCACTGTTTCCACCATTTCTTTACCAGCCTCCTGATTTCGGTCTTCTTTCTCAAAAGGGTAGTGCATGGTAAGACATTTGGGCTCTGCTGTTTGCGAGGTGTATGACCTCTGTTGCTCTGTTGACTTCATTCTTCCTAAGCTTCATTTTCCCAGGCTATAAATGTGAGACTGTTAAGAGTTCCTACTTTAGACCGGGCATTGTGGCTGAAGGCTGTAATCCCAGCACTTTGTGGGGCCAAGGCAGAAGGAACACCAGAGGCCAGAAGTTCAAGACTAGCCTGGGCAACATAGTAATACCCTGTCCCTCAAAAAAGAGTTCCTACTTCATGAAGGTTGTTATATGGAATAAATAAACTCATGTAAGTAAAAGGCTTAGTATGGGCCAGGCGCGGTGGCTCATGCCTGTAATCCCAGCACTTTGGGAGGCTGAGGCGGGCAGATCTTGAGGTCAGGAGATCAAGACCATCCTGACTAACATGGTGAAACGCTGTCTCTACTAAAAATACAAAAAATTAGCTGGGTGTGGTGGCACGTACCTGTAGTCCCAGCTACTTGGGAGGCTGAGGCAGGAGAATCGCTTGAACCCAAGAGGAGGAGGTTGCAGTGAGCCGAGATCGCACCACTGCACTCCAGCCGGGGCAACAGAGCGAGACTCCATCTCAAAAAAAAAAAAAAATGCTTAGTATGGGGTCTGGAGTGTACTATGTACTCAGTGAAAGTCAGCTGCTGTTACTTTCCCTCTCATGTGGTTTCTAGGAGACCTTCTCCCCTCCCCTAATTTCAACTATCTCCTGTAGAATGACCTCCAAATCTGAATGTTCGGTCTGAGCTCCAGAGTGTCACCTGCATGTCGAATGGCAGTGAAGGGCAGAGGAAAAAGCATGGCCTCACGTGATGGCAGACAAAGGCTTGTTCCTGTTCAGCACTAACAGCTGTAAACTTTGCTCAAGTGATTTCATCTGAACATGTGTTCATCCACTCATCCATGAGTAGAATATTGACACTCGCTTTGCTGAAGTGGAATAAGTTTTGCCTTGTCTATTTCATCCATGGCACTTACCATGCTCTAGAATTACATCTTTCCATGCTCTTCCCCAGCTGAAATGAAAGGGAGGTCCTTGCCAGCAGGAGCCTCGCCTCCTTTCTCCTCACTCTATTCCTTGCCCCAGCAGTCTCCTAGCACAGGCTCAATAACATCAGTTCCTCATTCACTTTCTCTCCTTCTATATCCCTTTGACTTCTCAAGGTCAATATGTACCAAACCAAACAACTAATCATTGTCTTCACTAGACCTGACCCATGAATTTAACAAACAATTATTAAGTGCCAGCGTTAAGGGTTGAGACAGAAAGAGATAGTTGAGACATTGTCTCATTGATGGAAATGTTCACTGTCTACTAGGGAGACGGATAATGACACTGGAATATGTATTTGCGACAGGATTACAGACATTTCTCAGGGGGCCCCAAGCATGGAGAAGGAATGTTTCTGACTATAGGGGTTGGAGAAGGCCTCTCAGAGAACGTGATAATTATCCTGGGTCCTGATGAAAGGGTAGAAATTTGCCAGGCAGAGAAGATTGACAGATGGCTAGAAGAGTGGTGTGATGGGGCATGAACCAACATGGTGTGTTCAGCTGGAATGGAAGGCTGACACCATTTTCCCCCATTTTCTTAAGTGGAAATTTGACACATACACAAGAATAGAAAAAAAAATAGTATAACCCCCAAATAGTATAAAACACCCAGGTGATCACCCAGCTTCAACAACTATCAACTCATGGATAATCTTTTTCTAACTATATCCTTACTCACTAAACCCCCATACCATTATTTTGACACAAATCTCAGACATCGAATAATTTCATTTGTAAATGTTTTTTGATTCTACATGCTATAACAATTCAGTGAAAAAAAACTTTTAAATAAATAAATACTTTGGTATCTTAAAAAGTTAAAGTATATCCTCTTTTTGTCCTTAAAAAGGAGCGATACATAGCATACTCTAACCATGCAACTTGTTTGTTTTATTTGTATCTTAGCCATCTATCTGGTGACCGCACTGTATCAGGATATGTAGAATTGCTTTCCTCTTTTAGGAGGCTACCTAGTATTCCATTTGTGAATATACCATAGTTAACCTAGCCAGTCGCCAGCTGATGGGCATTTAGGTTGTTCCCAATCTCCTAACCTAAAAACAAAGCTGAGAGAATACCCTTAAATATACATCTTTGCTACCTATGGGGATTCTTGGATGTGGAATTAAATTCCATTACATTCTTGGATGTAGGTTAGATTCTTGGATGTAGAATTGCTGAGATCTTGTGCACATGGATTCTGAAAGGTGCTCCCTATTTGGCCCAACAGGTGCTTTAAATAATATGACAAGGATGCTTTCTCTCTGTTGTCCAGGCTTTTGACACTTTGGAGTTCTCTTTCTGTCCCTTCCTTCGTTTACTCAGTGACATATCATACCAAGTCAACTACCCCAGCCTCCTCCCTCCATGTCCGTTGCTGTGGTCCTGGGTCAGGCCTGAATGCTTTCTTTCTTTCTTTTTTGAGACAGTTTCGCTCTTGTTGCCAAGGCTGGAGTGCAGTGGTGCAATGTCGGCTCACTGCAACCTCTGCCTTCCAGGTTCAAGCGATTCTCGTGCCTCAGCCTCCCGAGTAGCTGGGATTACAGGCACGTGCCATCATGCTCGGCTAATTATTGTATTTTTAGTATAGACGGGGTTTCACCATGTTGGACAGGCTGGTCTCGAACTCCTGACATCAAGTGATCCACCCGCCTCTGCCTCCCAAAATCCTGGGATTACAGGCGTGAGCCACCACACCCAGCCAGGCTGGAGTACTTTCTTATCAGGACAGTTGCGGCTATCAAGTCAGCATGTATTCTAATCATCTGCCAAAGCGAACATCCTAAAACAGGAACGAAATCATTCTCTTACTTAAACACCTCTGTTGGTGTCTCATCTACATTATTAAAAGTCTAACTCCTTAGCCTGCCTTCAGTGCACTCTTGTTTGTCCCCAGATTCTCACTTATTTCTCATATACCTTAGGCTTCACTGAAACTGGATTCTGGTGCCTTACCTGGGACCTTGTTCACCCATTCCCTTCTTTTTCTGCTTGAAGAAAAGTGTTGCTCATCCTTGAAGGTAAACTTAAACTCCATCTCCTCCATAAAGCCACACAGTGTAAGGGCCACTGGTTTTGGACTCAGGTTGACTTGGATTCTTATACTGTCTCTCTTTTGGGGGGATGTCATTTAATTCTTCTGAAACTCAAAGTTTTCATCTGTTAGAGAAAGACAAAAATACCTACCTTGGAGGATGATTGTGAGGCTCAGGGATGACGGGAATATAGTAGGAGCTGAATTAAAAGCAATTCTGATTATTTCCGTGGTCACTATTGCCGCCCCACCGCACTCAAGCAGCCCCTGGTGCCACACCAGCTACATTTGCTTTGTGTGACAGCAGGTTGTGGACAAGACTGCCTTGACCTCTAGACTGCAAGCTCGCTGTGGGCCGGGCTCACGATTCACCCCCGGATCTCCCAGCCCTGGCACCAAGCCGGCACTGGGGGCGCTCCATGCCTGCAGAATAAGTGGAGAAAGCGACAGGGATAAACGTAGAAAAACAAGCACAGACAGACGGAGAGAGGGCAGACTGGGAGGCAGGTTTTTCCGGGAGTCTCCACCGAAGGACAGAGAGGGCGGAGTCAGAATCGGGCGCGGGGGCCTGACTCGGGAGGCGGGGCCTGGTTCGGGGGCGGGTCTTGGCGCGGACCCCTCCCCGGTCCGTCCGTGAACGTGCTCCGCGGGCTCAGTCCGCCCGCCGCTGCGTCCCGGGGTGCAAGTGAGCTTCTCGGCTGCCCCGCGGGCCGGGGTGCGGGGCCGACATGCGCCCGCTGCTCGGCCTCCTTCTGGTCTTCGCCGGCTGCACCTTCGCCTTGTACTTGCTGTCGACGCGACTGCCCCGCGGGCGGAGACTGGGCTCCACCGAGGAGGCTGGAGGCAGGTGCGTGGCGGGAATCCGGGTTCGGGTCAGAGGAAGGGAGCCGGGTCCGAGGACCGGGGCTGGGAATCGGAAATTCGGAGATTCGGGTTCCGGTATCGGAGGCGTTGGGAATTGAGGTTCACTTATCGGACTGGAATCCGGGTCTGGTATCCGGGCCCGCGTCCGCACGGTCTCGGACAGGCGGGTGGATGGGAGTCCGGTTCCGGGCCTGACTGGGACCTGTGTGGTGCCGGCTGCGGGGTGTGCAGGGCGTCACGCCGCGGTGCCTTTGGTTGGATGGATTTGCCGGGGGAGACGCGGCGCTGAGCCTGCCCGCGCCGTTTCTTTCCCAGTCCCAGCCCTGGGCCCCATTTCCAGCCCACCTTCGCCCCCGTGCGGGCCCCCAGCCCCTTCAAGTCCACTTTCAACTGCCTCTCTTCCTCCCCACCCCACTTACGTCAGGTCTGCCCTTGAGACTTTAGACGTTAGATCTTCAGGAGAAATGTTGCATAGACAACTTTAAATTATTCACGAATTAATTATAGGCTCTGCCCGTCTTCCTGGTTGTCTCTACTTTTACCTTTTTTTTTTTTTTTTTTTTCCTGAGACGGAGTCTCGCTCTGTCACCCAGGCTGGAGTGCAGTGGCGCGATCTCGGCTTACTTTAACCTCCTCCTCCCGGGTTCGAGCGATTCACCTGCCTCAGCTTCCCAAGTAACTGGGACTACAGGCGCGCGCCACCACCGCCGGCTAATTTTTGTATTTTTAGTAAAGACGGGGGTCTCATCATGTTGGCCAGGCTGGTCTCGGACCCCTGACCTCAGGTAATCCGCCTGCCTCAGCCTCCCAAAGTTTTGGGATTACAGGCGCGAGCCATCGCGCCTGGCCCCCTTTTCCCCTTCTAATGAACGACTGGTCGAGGCAGGAGGCAGAGCAGTATTTACCTGGCCGGTTTTTGTGAGTGCTGCATACTCTTTATAAAGTGCATGGAAGTGTGCCTAGTACAGCATTGCGTGGTTTAGGGAATTACTGATATTTGACTATTAAGGCAGCTGTTTTCAGTTATTGTATTCTTTTGCTATAGCTAAGAAGGCTCTGCTGTGGGTGTCGGACATACCAAGAGAAGCATTCTCATGAGAAGTAGGAGGGTTTGCTCATGATTAATCAGTGATGGATTCAAGGACTGTTCAGATGGCAGAGGCAAGGTAGCCTTTATACTACAACCCTTGGACAGGATTCAAAGTGCATTGAGGACCAGATTAAGAGAGCAGAGTTAAATAGTAGGCTCTTTGAAAGGGTTCGATTCAAGCCTGACATATTATCAAAAAAGTTACGTTTATCCTATGGGATAGATATACTTTCCTGAAGAATCTTTAATTGGCTTTATAGTGAATGCTAAAAAGTCGTTTTACTTGGCACCTCAGGAACAGTTTGAAGTCTGAATTGTTCTTGGTTTGTGGGGGAGGCAGTGTCCTTGAAAGGAAGGCAATTTAGGACATTTAGAACTTGCCTGGAAATGAATCCATTTGCCTCTTAAGAACAGATTCTAAAATCCCAGAGCTAAAGGGGAACTTAATGACTGTTTAGCACCAACCCCTCATTTTTTAGATAAAGAAACAGACTCAGGGATTAGTCCAAGGACATAAAACAGAAAGTAGCAGGGTTGGGATGTTAACCCAGGTCTCTTGCTTCCAAACGAGGGCTCTCCTGTCTGTCTCTGCAACGTTGTATCAGGTCATCTGTCGTTGGGAGTGTATGTGTTCCCAGCAGACCAGATGATGGGCATATTTATAAACCTACTCTGAAAAGAAGACACAGCGAGTGACTTTCATGGGCACTGGACTGATCTGAACTCATGTTTCCATCTGCTTTTCCAAATCCCCAGGTCGCTGTGGTTCCCCTCCGACCTGGCAGAGTTGCGGGAGCTCTCTGAGGTCCTTCGAGAGTACCGGAAGGAGCACCAGGCCTACGTGTTCCTGCTCTTCTGCAGCGCCTACCTCTACAAACAGGGCTTTGCCATCCCCGGCTCCAGCTTCCTGGTCAGTGGCCTGCCCTCCCTCCAACCCTGTTTCCTTATCTGTAAAATTTGGATACTCCCCTGTAACCTCATGGGATAGTTGTGTGGGGATGATTAAATGTGACAGTGGGTGTATCGGGGCTGGCACACATTGGCCCTCAGCGCCTACTGAGGGATTGAGCACCGAAGTGGGAGACGCTGACAGCTTCCTTTTGTACTGCTTCCTTCTCCCACCCCAGCCTGTTTCTCTCCTCTAGGCTGAGGCTGGACCTGCTCAAACAGTTTCCTTGTCGGAAACTAGAAGAAAAGCAAACATGTCTAAGAGAGGCAGGGGAGGTGTGTGGGGCTCGGGGTCAGGGGCTGACTCCTTGAGGCTGCCCTATGTCTGTCTTCTGTCTTGAACTGATCCCTCTTCAGGGCAGAGAGCCAGCTGCTGCTTGGTGGGGGCTCCACATCCAGATCTGAGGGTGAACCCTGACTCTGCCTGCTGTGCTCTTGGGGAGGATACTTAACCTCTCACCTGTAGAATGGGGCAAGGATGGCATGACTCAGGGATGTAGTGAGGATTACACAGGACATGTAGTCAAGCACTTAACACAGTGCTCAGCGGCTCCCCGGCTTCCCACTTCCAAGGCTTCCTTTTACTTTCTCTCTTGGATCCCATGTTTTGTCAGGATGATGTCTACCAACCAAAATGCATTTAGGAAGTATTGGTTCACTTTTCCCTTTTTCTTAAACCGAGACGTCTTCAAGTGTTGGCTAGAGCTCTGGTCAACATGGAACCCCGGTATTAGCATACTACATAGATGTAATTCCAGCAAAAAGCAAAGAAACAAGACACCTTAACATAGCTTGTGTGGTCTTACCAAGGGAAAATTTATGGTTTGTGTTCATCTTTTGAAATGGTAAAAATAACTTGTGAGTTTCATTTCTACTTTCTTGGAGCCCCAGTAATTGTAGAATCTACCATAGCCACAGATCCCATTTAATTCTCTCCTGCCCTCTGAGGCTTTTATCCTTATCCTCATTTTCAAGGTGAAGAGACTGATGCCAGGTGTAGTTCCCAGCCTTTTCATAATTTTTCATTCACCTCTTTAAATGGCAATTGGGACCTGGGGCAGTGGCTCATGCCTGCAATCCTAGCACTTTGGGAGGCTGAGGTGGGAGGATCACTTGAGTCCAGGAGTTTGAAACCAGCCTGGGCAACACAGTGAGACCCCATCTCTACAAAAAATTTTAAAAAGTAGGTGGATATGGTGGTGTGTGCCTACAGTCCTAGCTGCTTGGGAGGCTGAGGCAGGAGGATCGCTTGATCCAGGAGTTCGAGGATGTAGTGAGCTATGATCATGTCACTGTACTCCAGCATGGGTGACAGAGCGAGATCCTATTTCTTAAATAAATAAATAAATAATGCAATTGGGTTTTAGCTGGAAAAAAGCAGTGGAGGAGGAGGGAACCTGTGACTCTCAGGCTCCAAGATGAGGTGCCTGGTAGCTGCCAGATGTTCACATGCCTGAGGGTTTGTTTTCTTTGCAGAATGTTTTAGCTGGTGCCTTGTTTGGGCCATGGCTGGGGCTTCTGCTGTGCTGTGTGTTGACCTCAGTGGGTGCCACATGCTGCTACCTGCTCTCCAGTATTTTTGGCAAACAGTTGGTGGTGTCCTACTTTCCTGATAAAGTGGCCCTGCTGCAGAGAAAGGTAAGGGGAGGGGTCACATCTGAGAGCTGGGACCCCAGAGAGTCACTTCATGCATGGCCTTGAGAGAAGCCAGTGGCAGGGATTTCCCACAGGACTCTTCCACGGTGTCTCGGGAGGTCCTAGGGATTCTTTTGATGTCTTCAGGAGACATAGACCTGGGATCAAATCCCAGCTCCATCATTACCAGCTCTGTGACTTTGGGCAAGTTCTCAACTTCTCTGATCCTCAGCATCTCTATTTTAAAATGAGGAAAACAGTCTTTTCTTGGAGGGTTGTTGGAAGAATTGGGAACAGATTATGTAAAGAGTCTAGAACAGTGCCCGGCACCAGCAGGTTTTCAATACCTGGAGACCCTTTCTGCTTCTTAACAGCTTTCTTCTCTTTGGCTACAGGTGGAGGAGAACAGAAACAGCTTGTTTTTTTTCTTGTTGTTTTTGAGACTTTTCCCCATGACACCAAACTGGTTCTTGAACCTCTCGGCCCCGATTCTGAACATCCCCATCGTGCAGTTCTTCTTCTCAGTTCTTATCGGTAAGATGCTAGTGGAGTAGGTTTGAGTCTTCAGAGCTGTCACGTTGGGGGTCTGCCCTGGGTTATTGGCCATGTGAGCGTGTGCCTGCTTCTGAGAACAGAGGCTCACAAAGTGTGACTTCAAGCCTTATGATCTAAAGAAATGATTCCTGATTTCAGATCTACTCAGGCTTCAACATGAAAACCCATAAAAATACTTTTAAATACTTTTGGACTAAATAAAGATTGTTCATTGCATGGCTGTATGTGCTAGGCACTGGGATTAGAAAAGATAGTCTGTGTAAAGTATACAACTTGGCCCATAGTAAGTACTCAGTAAATGCTAGCAGGAAGAGCAGGGTTGGAATGAGGGTATGTGTGTGTCCATGAGTTTTGAGTGGGGACAGAAGAAAGGAGCAGAGCAAGGGACTTCCTGTCTGGTTTTTGGCCCCTGTTTTGATTAAGTTCTGCCTTAGGAATTGCTGGCATCAATGAGGTTCCTTCCTGCCTTTTGACAATTGCACAACCTGCAGCAAGCTACTTACCCTTAATGGGCCACCTGGCTAGGAATAGAGCAGCGTTTCTCAAAGTGTGGGCCTTGGGCCACCTTTATCAGATTGGCAGGGTCAGGGGGCTTCTTGAGAGTCTAGATTTGGGGCCTACTCCAGACCTACTGAATCAGAATCTTGGGAGTGGGATCTGGGAATATGCATTTTAATCCAGTTCCTAGTCAGTCATTTTCAAACTGCAAACCCAGTCGTTCTCAAACTGCAAACCTATTAAGAATCGCCTGCAAACCTATTAAAAACCACTTGGAAGCCGGGCTCAGCAGCTCACGCCTGTAATCCCAGCACTTTGGGAGGCTGAGGCAGGCGGATCACTTGAGGTTGGGAGTTCAAGACCAGCCTGGCCAACATGGTGAAACCTCATCTCTACTAAAAATACAAAAATTAGCCTGACGTGGTGGTGTGCATCTGTAATTCAACTACTTGGGAGGCTGAGGCAGGAGAATCGCTTGAACCTGGGAGGCGGAGGTTGCAGTAAGCTGAGAGGATGACGCTTCACTCCAGCCTGGGTGACAGAGTGAGGCTCCATCTCAAAAAAAAAAAAAGCAAAAAAAAAACACAACAAAACAACAAAACATCACCTGTGTAGATTTTAATCCCTAAGCTAAGGCTACACCACATATCAACTAAATCATCTCTGGGGTAGGACTCAGGGATCAAGATCTTTTAACGTTTTCCAGGTGATGGAAGTAGTTAGTCCCTAAAAGGGATTCTGCTGGATCCTGAGTTTTGCAGTCTACTGAATTTAGATGATATCTAAAGTTTCTCCTTGCCTTTGACAATTATATGACCTCCAGCGAGCTACTTACTCTGAATGGGCCACTCGTCCAGATAAGGGGCTGGGACTAGAGCAGTGTTTCTCGAAGTATGGGCCTTGGACTACCTTTATCAGAGTGGTAAAGTGCTAACATCCTATAAAATCAGTGTCTGCTACTTTCTCCATACTGGAAGAAAACCACCCTCCTTAAGCCTAAGGCAAGGATCTCTTTCTTTAAACCTTCCTTAGAGCCTAGAGGGAAAGACGATTCAGGGCTTCTAGGTCAAACAGAGCAAATCTGTGGTTGAGCAGCTGCTATTAATAGGGATACCTGAGAGAAATGGAGATCTTAAATAGAAGCAAGATCTACCACAGCCAATTCTGGTCATATTGGCTTTCAGACAAAGTGCCTCAGGCCCTCAGCTAGTGGGGGTTTGCTGCTTCTAATTACCTAGGTGGCATGAGGCTTGGCAAGATTCTGGAGACCGGGCTTCCTGTCCCCTATCTCACAAGCTGTGTGACCCTGAGGGGTCTGGGATCTTCATCTCATGTATACTTCCTCTCTTATAGAAGAGGAATGGACTATCAGAGGGTTCCAAACCAATCGGAATCTCAGGGTGGGAGTGGAGAAGGGGCTTTTAAAATACAGGTTCCTGGGCACTACCCCAGAACCAAGTAACCAGAATTTCTGGGGTGGAGCTGAAGGATGTGGTTTTTAACAATGTCACCAGCTGATCGTTCTGCAGCCAGCCCGTTCAGCCAGCCAGACTTTTGGAATCCAGTGGATTTGATGGCATCTTTGAGACGGTGCAGAATGTGAATAGTACTTCTTTTACAAAACTGTTTTTTTGCTTGTTTGTCAACAGTGGCACTTCTGTCTTTACTTTGGCTGTTGGGTACTCAGAACCAAATTTGGGGCCCACTTTTAGCAAACAGGTGAACCTTATGCGTTTTTCTACTAACTGTGCTCCCTGATGTCTTGTATTCTTCTGCAGGCATTTTACTTTTCGTATTTAAACTTTTATTTATTTATTTACTTTTGAGACAGAGTCTGGCTCTATCGCCTGGGCTGAAGTGCAGTGGTAAGATCTCAGCTTACTGCCACCTCTGCCTCCCAGGTTCCAGTGATTCTCCTACCTCAGCCTCCCGAGTAGCTAGGATTACAGGCGCATGCCACCACGCCCAGCTAATTTTTGTGTTTTTAGTAGAGACGGGGTTTCACCATGTTGGCCAGGCTGATCTCGAACTCCTGACCTCAGGTGATCCACCTCGGCCTCCCAAAGTGCTGGGATTACAGGCATAAGCCACCATTCCTGGCCCTATTTTAAAATTATCTTATAGTAGCGTGTATTATTTGTGTAAATATCTCAAGTTCTTTTGTTGAACAAGACAGGCATATATGGGAAGTGAGGGAAGGAGGGAAAATAATAGAAAAGAAGGAAAGAAGGGAAAGAGTTAATATGTGTAAGGGTCAAGAGTCAAGCAAAAAAAAAACTGTAGTCACTGTTCCTGGTGACATTTCTGAATTATTATTTTCTTAATTTTGCTGCCGCTAGTAACAGGCGCTTTTCCCTTTTCTTCTTCCAGGTTTGATCCCATATAATTTCATCTGTGTGCAGACGGGCTCCATCCTGTCAACCCTAACCTCTCTGGATGCTCTTTTCTCCTGGGACACTGTCTTTAAGCTGTTGGCCATTGCCATGGTGGCATTAATTCCTGGAACCCTCATTAAAAAATTTAGTCAGAAACATCTGCAATTGAATGAAACAAGCACTGCTAATCATATACACAGTAGAAAAGACACGTGATCTGGATTTTCTGTTTGCCACGTTCCTGGACTCAGTTACTTATTTGTGTAATGGATGTGGCCCTCTAAAGCCCCTCATTGTTTTTAATTGCCTTCTATAGGTGATGTGGACACTGTGCATCAATGTGCAGTGTCTTGTCAGAAAGGACACTCTGGTCTTGAAGATGTATTACATCAGGTTTTCAAACCAGCCCTGGTGTAGCAGACACTGCAACGGATGCCTCCTAGAAAATGCTGTTTGTGGCCAGGCACGGTGGCTCACGCCTGTAATCCCAGCACTTGAGGCCGGTGGTTCACGAGGTCAGGAGTTCAAGACCAGCCTGGCCAAGATGGTGAAATCCTGTCTCTAATAAAAATACAAAAATTAGCTGGGCGTGGTGGCAGGCGCCTGTAATCCCAGCTACTGGGGAGGCTGAGGCAGGAGAATTGCTTGAACCGAGGTGGCAGAGGTTGCAGTGAGCCAAGATCACACCACTGCACTCCAGCCTGGGTGATAGAGTGAGACTCTGTCTCAACAAAAAAAAAAAAAAAAAAGAAAAAGAAAATGCTGTTTGTATTTTGTGGTCTAATAAGGAGCTCGGGATAACCTGTTGTATTTGCCTTATGCCAGCCCCTGAGCTGCCTTGGGAGAAGATGCTGATCGTCCTTGTCCAGAGTACTGCTTTTGCAGAGTGACAGGCTGCTGGGACAGATGTCCTCCTGTTGCATCTTTGTGGATGTTTAGTACCGATGATGACATGGGAACCCACATCACTGACACTGCTCTTCTTCTGTTAGTCTCTTGAAGAGCATTTCTTTTGTATTTTTTTGCTGATGACCTACCTCTTCATAAGCCAAGTGAAACAAGTTGATGAACTGCCTAGGACTTCCATGTATTGCTCACATACATGATGACATACATGATTTCTGTCACACTCTTGTGTTCAGACACACGTTACCACGTATGTCAAACCTTCTTATGATTGCATGTCCTGACAGTTAAGCTGATCGCAAACAGACTATTAAATATGAATGGAGCAAACGCTGTATGTCCTGGATATGTTCTGGAGAAATTCTTACCCATCTGGATGGGGTAGGGCCGGCCCTTGACTCACCTGAATCATGACCAGGCAAACATTTTCTCTGTCCCTTCTGCAGGAATCCGTTCTGTGTCATGCTAGGAGAATGGGTTCAGTATATGGGGCCATCAGGCAGTATACGCTCTGAATGTTTTTCATTTTTTTATTTGCTTAGAGTAACTAAAGAACAATTGTATCTTTTAATTCAAAGAGGAAACCTTGGCTTCTGTTAACTTTGTTGTGTTGTATCTTAATGGCCTATAGCTGTCATTACTTCCTGTAGCTGCAGTACAGAATTGTAACAGACCTGGATTAATGCTTCCAAAGACAGAAGGACCTTGGCACCTAAACTGACCAGCCCTGTGATCCTGCACCCCACAGGAGTAACTCATCAGGACTTACCAGACTGCTGCTCTTGGGCATCATCTGCTGGGTTGATGATTTGGTTTGGCTAAGAGTCTTGCCAAGACTGTAATCTAGGCCTCTTGTTCTACATGAATTCTTGGGAGTTACTCATGTTCCATAGGAAGAGTGCATTCCCAGGTGATGGTTTTTGGTTATGGTATGATCCTTTCACACCAAGGATTTCGTTGTTTAAAACGTGTTTCTTTAAAAGAAGACTTGATAACGAGAGTGGGGGAAGGAGGCAGCAGACTTTGAAGACTGTGGCCTTTGGTATTCTGGAGTAGGGGGAGGGAAGGAGAAACATGTTTTCCACATCATCTCAAATGTGTGCCCTTTGCCCTTTTTCAGGATCCTTAGATTTGCCTCCCTCCCTCCACCCCCACCATTTTGCAATAATGTGCCTTATCAGTTGTGAGTTTACAGGCAAAGCAATTTCCCAAATAAATGGATGTAAGTGTTCTATGTGGTGCTTGTTTGAACATGTTGCTAACTTTCAACTACCTTTGCCAGTGGGAATTAGGATTGGCTGAAAATTGGACAGTCCAAAATGGTGTTTTAAGCTTTCCACTCAATGCTTCTTACCAAAATAATTTCTCAGCAGCCAGATTTTCATCTTCATTTTCTCTCTCTGCTCCCTGTATAGTGGGGTCACTAGTAACAGGAGTAGCTACCAGATGGGCAGCAGGAAAGCATAGGGAAGAAGCAGAGTGCCGGTCTAGCTTTCACAGAATACTCAAGAAGAGGCTGTCACCAAATAAAATGATGATTGCCCCTTCCTTTCGTGGCTGTGTCAAATACAAGAATCACGTAAACGAGCTTTCTCCATTACCTGCTTTTTGTGGCTGCAGGAAACCCAGTCATGGAAAGTCTTCCTTTCCCTCAAGTTCTGACAAACGCTGAGATTAGTAAGGCAGCTCTCAGGGCACAAACAGTACATTTAGAAAAAGACAGGACTAGAAAACAGTGAAGTACACTTTTTGTTTAATTCCATGCATTTGTTTGCTTTGATAGTCATTCTTGTTCCCATTGCTGTTCAATACAGAGAGGGAGCCGGCATCAGAAAACAACACTGGGAGCTGGGGACTGACAGTACAGGAGACCACAGGGGAGCCAGGTAAGGGGGTTCATTTGGAGACTTAACCACAAAAGAGAAATTCATTTGCTCCAAGTCGATAGGAGCTCAAATTACTGTAATAAAGCATCAAAGAGGGTCTTCCCACTTCCAGAGTCTGGGAAGTGGTCACTCTGAAGGTGAAGAGCCACTGGGGTGATATGGGCAAGAGGGGACATCTTCCTAATAGCTTACACATGCTGGCTGGGGTTCCCTTGGCCTGCAGTCACTGGAGGACCCTGTCCACCTGGTCACTGGACAGCAGCCTGGGGCCGGGAGCCAGCGATCCCTGAGTGCTGTGAAGTGGCTCTGGAGAGCAGACCTGGGATGCTGCTGGGAGCTTCCTTATGGTGGCCTTGCCATCTGCTTAGGGCTCTGCTCTGTGAAGTCCTGCCATCGTACCCTGGCCACGTGACAGTTAACAAAAGCCTTAACCCACCTCTTGTTTCTCAGAGCAGTGATTTCAGAGCTCCCCTCTTTAGCCACCTGTCCCTGAGAAAGGCTCCAGGTTCCACAAGGGTCCTTTGCTTAGCCTAGTTCAGTCCAACTTGAATAGGCATTTGCAGTGTCAGTTGTAACATGTGAACAAGCAGATTAATATGATTCTAATGTGCCAGTCTGTGAGGTTGGTAACACTGGTGGTGTGAGTATCCTAGGATATTTGTCCTATGAAATCAGCAAAGAAGAAATATTTTGCTGCCTGGAAAGGCACTAAATTCATACTGACAGTACAAGTCAAAGTCTCAAAAAGAATGTCACATTGTTTTGGTACATGAGTCTCACAGAGTCTAAGAAGCAAGTAACTGGGACTTATATTAATTTTCTATTTATAAAAGGTGAGGGAGGAACATATTCATTCAACAGAATTAAATGATGTGAATGAAGAGACATTTTGGAATGGGATCCATCAGTGATTGGTGTTCCTTCAATTGGAATTGTTGTCCAAAAGGGCAGTAGGTAGAGGCAAGTGGCCTTTTCCCTTTCTGTGGTACTGCCCCTGACAGCCACAGGTGGATCCATAAGAGGACACTAGTGCGAGCCTGTCGTTCTGCCACTGGGGCTAACTCAAGCTCAGATGGCAATTCCAATCAAGTGGCAATTGTTGCTCCAAGTGCTATGTTGAGAGGTTCTGAGGCTGTGTCTAGGCTCAGTAGGAAAGATACGATGCTCAATACATAATGTTGGTCTTGGTCTTGGAGGTTGTAGATGGTGGTAAGTGGTAGTATAATATTTTGGCTTCTGGCTCAGTGGAAAAACAAAACATAGCACACTCTACTGCAGAGCAGGGCAGGAACTCTACGGTTTATAAATATTATGTTCTGGAGAATTCAGTTCCAGGAAGTTCAAGTGGGACTGTTTTAAGAAAAGGAAAAAAAAATTGAGACATAAGGACATTGAAGAAAAAAAGAGTAAATCATTTGATCAAAAAGGATGCATTTATTCTTAAGGGATGCCAATGTTCCACAGTGGGAGAGGGCATTTAAAATAGTCTGGAGGCTGGGTGTGGCAGCTCACACTTGTAATCCCAGTACTTTGGGAGGTGAAAGCAAGAGGATCGCTAGAGCCCAGAGTTCGATACCAGCCCGGGGAACACAGGGAGACCCCCCATCTCTACAAAAAAAAAAAAAAATGTTGTGCATGGTGACATACACCTGTGGTCCCAGCTACTCAGGAGGCTGAGGTGGGAGGATCACTTGAGCCCAGGAGTTTGAGGCTGCAGTGAGCCATAATCATGCCACTGTACTCCAACCTGGTGACAGAGTGAGATCCTGCCCCCCTCCCCTCAAAAAAAAAGTCTGGGTTGGTTCCAGGTAAATCCCAAACCCAAGCACATCTATTACTTAGAAAAGGAGAGGGGAATAATTTAGCATGATGAAGCTCTACAGCAGATGTCCAATACTTACTAAATCCTACTCAAAATGTCTTTAATTCTAGAAGGATAGATTTGTTTGATGCCAACATTTTAAAATATAGTATCTCAACTTCAAGTAGCTAGATGAAGATGCTAGTTTACAACAGAGCTAGCATCTTCATCTTTCTCAGTAGGAGCTCCCCACCATCTTGCAAACAGGTCTAAACTTAAGTGGTGGTAAGGTCCATTATAATTTCAAAGTAGATGCAGGCTTCTCAGTCCCTCAGCAAAGCAATTTTAAAAGGAACTTTTATCCAGAGGATATGATCTTGAAATAGATGAAAATCAGAACCAAATGCTCATCTGCAACCCAAATTAAAACTCATCATCTTGCAGTCAGTCAAAAACAGATGCTAACAGAACACAGACATTCATCCCAAGATGGTGAAACTTTCCATCAATGAAGCAGCTTGAAATCACAGTCTTATGAGGTTCCTGGAAGCACTGTTGTAACACACTTGTCAGGACTGAAGAATTAGCTCATAACTTCCCTGAGCTCTTGATTCAACACTCTTCAGATGACTGTGGAGTCGTTCTCAAAGAAACATACATCAATTCAAGATTTTCCTGGTTATCACAAGGCAGGCAGCGAAGGACCAGGCTGGGCTAGAAAAGGTATTTCCCTTTTTAACCTCCACTAAGGACCTTATTCTTCTCTGAAACCGCTAGTCAATTCTACTAAAAAAAAAAATGTGTTCAATATGGACTTTATTTAACTCTCAACTATACAGTGAATGACTGAGATTCAGCCACTACGTACTACCCTAACATACTCATAACAGTTAATCCAGATAAGGTGTATGATGACAGTAGCGTAACAGATAATCAAGATGAGAATTCAAAAACATTGATCAAAATTATGAGGTATCAGGGGTAGGTTTTCTAGGAAGACAATCACTGAAAGATGTAAGATAGAAGCTGACCTTCATGTTTCTCTGTTGCCACTAAAGGTGGGCAAGAATTGGACAAAAGTGCCAGTGTTTTATGTTGGATAGAAAGAAGACATAGAGTTGTAGCATCTCTGTTCCAAAGAATAATGAACCAGAGAGATTTACAGTACAGTGAGATCTGAAGTCAGAGGATGGAAAATATAGCCTTTCAAGATTTTTTTCCAGTCGTTGGTCCTCTAAGTGACCAGGCCTCCTTCTTAAAGTTCTTTAGTCTTGTTCTAGGATGACATCACAGTTAGGGATTTTATGTCATGCCCTACATGTATATACAGTAGTCCTCCCTTATCTTTGGGGGATACATTCCAAGACCCTCAGTGGATGCCTAAAAACTCTGATAGTACCAGACTCTGATAGTACTATGTTTTTTTTTCTATACTTACATATCTATGATAAAATTTAGTTTGTAATTTAGGCACAGCACTCTTGCCCTTTGGGGCTATTATTAATTAAATAAGGGTACTTGAACACAAGCACTGTGATACAGTCATCTGATAACCGAGACAGTTGATCTGATCACCGAGACTGCTACTAAGTGACTAATGGATGAGCAGCATGAATATGCTGGACAGAGGGAGGATCACATCCAGGGCAGCAAGGGGCAAGATCTCATCATGCTCCTCAGAATGCCGTGCAATTAAAACTTATGAATTGTTTGTTTCTGGAATTTTCCATCAAATATTTTTGGACGGTGGTTGAGCATAACTGAAACCATGAAAAGTGAAGCCATGGGTAAGAGGGGACTACTGTATACCATTTCTTTTTTTTAGTCTCCCTACTACTCCCCACTAGGAGAATAAAGGTGGGAGAACAAAGGGGTCTGGCAGGAAGGAGACTGCAAACTATGTTGTCAATTCTTGAAACGAATCCATGAGCCCTGTGCGGAAACCCTCTAGGTCTGTTCCTCTCAGGACATTAAATCATTCTCTTTCTATTTCTAATATAGTCCCATGATTTTATTTCCTAAGAAACTTTAGAAAGTTTACAGCTTTTGAACTATATGTCCATCCACTGTTTGACATCCTGGGGGTCATCGGCCCACCCAGGAGCTTTCATGATCAAGTCAAAATCACAATGTATCCATTGGGCTTCAGGGCAGAACATGCATCCTCAGATGATTGTTATACACAGAAAATTAGGGAACACAGCTAAGATCAATACCAGGGAGCTCCCAAATGGGAGTTCCATTTCCATTCCTTCATTAAAATCATAAAATCCATAATAATTCCTGGTTAGCAATAAACACAACCATTGTGCCACATCATAAATCACACCTTCTGATCGACAGAAAATGAGAATGATAATATTATAAAATAAAATAACAATGATAATAATGCCATAACTTAAGATCTTTCATGTAGTCCAGCTACAGAATTTTTACAAAATGGAATAATTTAATGCAAACAATACTGTTCTTTGTATAAATTAAACATTTTCCTTCATCCTATCTAAGAGCTATAAATCACAGACACTACATTTTAAATCAATGTATCAACATAAAGTGTAAACAAATGGATCAAACAAGCAAAAGGAACTCTAAATTCCCTCCTGCCTTTCCTTTTTGGCTGATGCAATCAGTGAAACCCAGAGGAGTGGCAACATTTTCATGTGCATTGGAAATGGTTTAACAGCTGTCTGTGCAAGTATTTCCTAATGTCCAACGTGATGCAATGTCAGAGTCCAGCGAATCTAGAGAGGTTGTTTGACAGTAATCTATCTTGGAGACAGGGACAGGTACTAGGTCAACACCTATTTGTACATAAAATTCTAAAAAAAATTTTCCTTAAGGCCAAGGCACCATGAAGTACCTTGGAATGCTTTTCAGAGCCCATGACCCTGGAGACAGGCAGGACCTCATGCTTTTGGCAATGTAAAAATCTTTCCTATCCCTGCTCAGCATCCCTTGTTCTTTCCACAAATGTTCAAATCCAGTTATTTAAAACTGCATTGATTTGGAGTGAAGTAAAAGGTATTTTACAAGTAGCATTGAACAAAAATGTTATTGTGCTGGGAGAGGAGTTGCCTTTTGCAAGCTGCTTGTTTTTCCTTTATTCTGACAGTAGTAGCCAGTCATTAAGACTTCTAAGATAGGCTGGGCACAGTGGTTCATCCTGTAATCCCAGCACTTTGGGAGGCCGAGGCAGGCGGATCGCCTGAGGTCAGGAGTTTGAGACAAGCCTGGCCAACATGGTGAAACCCTGTCTCTACTAAAAATACAAAATTAGCCAGGTGTGGTTGCGGGTGCCTGTAATCCCAGCTACTCGGGAGGCTGAGGCAGGAGAATCGCTTGAACCTGGGAGGTGGAGATTGCAGTGAACCGAGATTGTGCCATTGCACTCTAGCCTGGGCAAAAAGAGCAAAACTCTGTCAAAAAAACAAACAAAACAAAACAAACCAACAGACCAAAAAAAAAAAAAAAAAGAACTTCTAAGATAGAATGAGTTAGTGAATAAAAACAAAGGGATGGTTTGGGCTCAGACATTGTATACACACACATACATCCTAGCTGCCTTCAAAGTCTGATTCTCCTGCTTGAATCAATATGACTCAAGTAGACAAGCAACCTGGTTCCAGAGAGGGGTGATTCCATCTTCTCCACGTAGCTGAACTGAGTGATCCTGAGAATGGAGTTTTATAAATTCCACGTTCGTTTTCCCAACACCATTGTAGATGTTCTTCCTCTCTTACCCTTTTCTCCTCCTCGGTACTGCCCCCCAACCTTTGTTCCTACAGGAAGTGGTCAGCAGGCAGAAAGGAAATGAGCTACAAGGAAATGGCACTTGAGTATGAAAGATCAACACATTGGGTCAAGGTAGCACATTTGTCAAGGTAATGACAGTGACAGCACTAAAAAGGGACGTATTTGCCAAAAACAAGATTTGACACTATCTGTAAACCTCACTACCAACTGCTGCTTAAACATTTAAAAATGAAACCAGCTTCCACATACATAGGTTTGTTTGTTTGTCTGTTTTTCCCTCCTAGAGGAAGCACACGCCCTTGAAGACGTTGGGTGCAAGTATCTGGTCACCAGACTTTTCTAGGTCATTTCCGTAAGCCACCTGAACAAGCTGGTTGAAGTGAATATGGTCTGTTCACAAGTTGCCTGGAATTGCTTTTCTTTTGCTGTTCTTTGTGTTCTAAAATGTTCAATGTCTTGCTCTGGCTCTTCTTTAGTCACTTATGGCCAAAAGACCTGGTCCCCTGTTCAAGCAGCAATAATACCTCCCGGCCCCACAAATTCCCAAGGATGTTGCTCCTAAATTCCACTTATTTCTTTTTTTCTGTTCTTTTCTTTTTCTTTCTCTCTTTTTTTTTTTTTTTGCAAGAAATTATTGTCTCTCTCTCTATCTCATATATAGTTCACTCTTTACAGTATAAAGTGTTAAAATGTCAAACAAAAATAAATATCAATGTTACAGTAGCTAGAATATTCAATAAAATAGATCCCTGCCATTCTTGATTGAAATGTTCAGTGAGACTTAATTTCATTTGGATATTATTTTCCAGAGATTTGCGAAGTCTCATGTTCCTGTTATTGCAGCTCATTTCTAGGGGGTGGTAAAGATGGGGTAGTCTCTCTTCCCAGACAAAATGCTGGGAGAGAGTGGGACAAGTCTGGGGGTGGGGTGGATCTGAAATGCCAGTATAGTCACGAGATCTTCAGGATGTGTATTCCTTCATTACCAGGTAGCAGAGCTGTAGTGTTTATTGGTCCTAACTGTGGCATCAGAACACTCCCCATCTGAAGAGTCACAGTCCGATTCTTCAAACTGCATAGGGTTCTGCAAAGGCAGGACAAAATAAAACCTTAATTCATTTCTATAATCACTCAGTAAATATGTCAAACACCTCCCACACAACAGGCACTGTGCTTGGTAAGGGGGCTACAAAGGTAAATGACACCAGGTCCTGTCCTTGTGGGGCTTATGGAGAAAGAAAACACATGATGATGATTGCTATGACAATAACAGTGCCCACCACACAACCACTTATATAGCATTTACTATGCTCCAGGCACTGTTGTAAGTACTTTATTTATTTATTTATTTATTTAGAGATGGAGTCTCACTCTGTCACCCAGGCTGGAGTGCAGTGGCACGATCTTGGCTCGCTGCAACCTCCGCCTCCCGGATTCAAGTGATTCTCCTGCCTCAGCCTCCTGAGCGGCTGGGACTACAGGCGCGTGCCACCATGCCCGGATAATTTTTTTGTATTTTTAGTAGATACGGGGTTTCACTGTGTTAGCCAGGATGGTCTTGATCTCCTGACCTTGTGATCCGTCTGCCTCGGCCTCCCAAAGTGCTGGGATTACAGGCATGAGCCACTGCGCCCGGCGGTAAGTACTTTATTAATACATCTGTTAATCCATTTAGTCCTCATGATAACCCTATGAGACAGATGCTATTATCATCCCCATTTTACAGAGAGGTTAAGTGGCTTGCCAGGGTCCCACAGTAAGTGGAATGCTACGATTTGCATTCAGGCAGTCAGATTCCAGGCTATACACTTACAACCACTATGCTAGCCTGCCTCTCCAAAGGCAGTCCTGAATATGAAATAAAGTGCTATATGTCCTATGATGGCATCATCCAGGGAAGAGTCAGGGTATGGAGGGGGGAAGCTCAGACCTTTAAAATATATATATATTTTTTTTTTCCAGAGACAGGGTCTCACTGTTGCTCAGGCTGGAGTGCAGTGGTGTGATCATAGCTCACTGCAGCCTCAAACTCCTGGGCTCAAGAGAACCTTCCACCTCAAGCCTCCCGAGTAGCTGGGACTGCAGGCATGTACCATCACACTCAGCTAATTAAAAAAAAATTTTTTTTGTAGAGGCAAGGTCTTGCTATGTTGCCCAGACTGATCTTGAACTCCTGACCCTAGAGTGATCCTCCTGCCTCAGCCTCCCAAAGTGCTGGGATTACAGGTATGAGCTACCACACCTGACCTGGGCTCAGACCTTTAACCATATTGGGAGATAGGAGTGGGAGGAGGTGATTTTTGAGTTAAATCTTGACATGATGGGTTCCTGAGCAGTTCAATGTGTGTGTATCATTTGGGAGAAACTGCCCTCATTTCTGGGAGCTCTGCTGATCTCTGTACTTCTACTTGCTTCTTGGAGGCCTGATATGGTTTGGCTCTGTGTCCCCACCTACATCTCTTGTTGAATTGCAATTCCCAATGTTGGGGGAGGCAGCTGGTGGGAGGTGACTAGCTCATGGGAGTGTATTTCCCCCTTGCTATTCTCATGATAGTGAGTGAGTTCTCATGAGATCTGATGGTTTCAAAGTGGGTGGCACTTTCCCCTTTGCTTTCTCTCTGTCCTACCACCATGTGAAGACATACTTGCTTCCTCTTCACCTTCTGCCATGATTGCGTTTCCTGAGGTCTCCCAGCCATGCTTCCTGTACAGCTTGTGGAACTGTGAGTCAATTGAATCTCTTTTCTTCATAAATTACCCAGTCTCAGGTAGTTCTTTATAGCAGTGTGAGAACAGACTAATACAAGGCCACTGTTGTATCTTATTATTAAATGAAAATTGTAAAAGCTCTAGAGACTTGAACCCCAAAGAGCAAAAAAGGGAACAGTGATGGGAGGAGAAGGGAGAAGCCCCCACCTCATAGCCACGTTCCTCCACACACAGCTTGCCCAGAGACATCTGAGTCTTCACACGGCGCACGGCACACTCCTTGTCAGAGAGCCCATCTGAGTGTGAGGATATGTCAATGGGAATCTCTGGCGTCTGGGACAGCAGGTCGTCTAGCTTCTCCGCCAAGCGGTCTTCAAGTTTATCAGCTAACTCATCAGGACTGTTTGAGTGATCACTGGTATTTCCCTCTTCTCCATCAGACACAGAGAAATTCTCAGAGCTAAAGGTTGAATATGACTGGCAGCTGCTGATACAGCGATGGGGCCTAGAACCAAGAAGAACCAGGAGAACTTAGTCGGAGGAACAACTACTTTCCTTTCCTTATCTGTCACTCATAGTAGTGGTAGAGATAATCTAGTTTTTTTCCTGCCATCGAGGAGGCCTAAGAAATCAAGATAGGTAGAAACTATTTAACTTTTAACATTAAGGCAATGGACTGAATTTTATCCCCCATGAAATTCCGTGTTGAGGCCCTAATACCAGTGTGACTGTATTCGGAGATAGGGCTTTTAGGAGGTAAATAAAGTTAAATGGGTCATAAGGGTGGGGTCCTAATCAAATAGGATTGGTGGCCTTATAAAAAGGGGAAGAGATTCTCTCCATTCCTCCTTCCCACCTTTTTTCAACATTCATGTGCCGGGCAAAGACCATGTGAGGAAACAGAGAAGGTGGCTGTCTGCAAGCCAGGAAGAGAGCCCTCATCAGAAACTGAATCTGCTGACACCTCGATCTTGGACTTCCCCAGCTCCAGAACTTGAGAAATAAGTTCCTGTTGTTTAAGCCATCCAATCTGTAGTATTTTGTTATGGCAGCCCAAGGTGACTAACACAAGAAGGAAATTTTAATTTCCCCTTTCATTTGGTTTATATATTTATGTGACTAAACACTACACTCCAAGCTGATGGCTATGACTGGCCTTTGAAAAAAATCAGCTTGTCTAATCACGTTATGTACACGTATGCATAGTATGGAATGTCCAAATTGAAATTATGCCTCTTATTTAGAGAGTTATAGATTCTCTATCTATGTGAAAGTGAAAGAGACTTTGGAGGGTCTCTGGACTAACTCATTTCCCAGATGAGAAAACTGGAGCCAGAGAAGGGAAGTGACTTGTTTAAGGCCACACCATGAGAAAAGGCAGAGCTGAGGCTTGGGCTGGGTCTACACACACACACTTTGATCAGTGTCCTTCTCTAACCTCCATCCCTCACCTCCCTGTCAATCCACCCCAGCTTCATTTCCCAGAGCCCAGTGTCCACTGGGCATGGTGGCCCTGGAGGCCCAAGTGCTTTCACTACCTCTGTTGACTAACCTCCAACAGAAATGAGCTTGGAAGGAACATTCACTCTGCAGCTGTGGGTACTGCCCAGCTAGTTAGTAGCTCATTCCAGTTAACATCTGAATTTGGCTCTGATGAGCCAACGCTTCTGGGGAGATAATTTGCAAAAGTTCCTCAGTTCCTTCCCATTGTTTATAAGCAGCTTAGTAAATAAGGATGATATTAGCTTACACTGGCTTAAAAAAATAAGAAAACAAATAATAAAGACTGCCTTTTTCTTTTGACATTGTCTGGTCTTTCTGTATTTCTTAGTATAGAGTTTTTTTTTCTTTTTTTTTTTTTTGAGACAGAGTTTCACTCTGTCGCCCAGGCTGGAGTGCAGTGGTACCATCTTGGCTCATTGCAACCTCTGCCTCCTGGGTTCAAGCAATTCTCCTGCCTCAGCCTTCTGAGTAGCTGGGACTACGGGCATGCCCCACCATGCCTGGCTAATTTTTGTATTTTTAGTAGAGATGGGGTTTCGCCTTGTTGGCCAGGCTGGTCTTGAACTCCTGATTCAGCCTTCCAAAGTGCTGGGTTTAGAGGTGTGAGCCACAGCACCTGGTCTAGTATAAAGAGATTTTATGCCATATAACCTAGGCTTGGCTGATGCCCAGGACAGGTGAGTTCGTTGGGGGTCGGGGGGGCGGATCATGGATATATAAGAAGAGGTCATAAAGAGTCCAGGAATAGCACGGAATGAGAACAGATTTCAATTTTGTGTATAATGCAGGGATCCAGAATATAACTTATCAAAGGGCCAGGAGTCCTTTGGTTTGCAGGGAATTCCTGTTTTGGGGCAGGTACACAAACCTTCCTGGGGAGACTTCTTAGAGCATTACTCTTCAAGAACAGAATGTCTATTAGCAGAAAAAGACCTCTTGGTAGGAAAACTATCTTCTCCTCTACATTAGGGGCAGCTTTTATTCTAGAAGTAAGGAGAGATGGCCCTTATTGACTCCTAGCAGGAATATTATTATCGCTATCTAAGCAAGAAGCTATTTCTAAGGCTGGGTTGAAGGTGGACTCAACATATCCAATCATATTTAACTTGAGGTATAAAATCTAAGGCATGGGGAATGCTATGGACTGAATTGCCTTCCTCCCAAATCCATTGGTTGAAGTTCTAAACTCCAATATAATTGTATCTAGATAGACCCTCTAGATAGGGTCTTTAGGAGGTAATTAATATTAAATGAGGTCATAAGAGTAGGCCCCTAACCCAATAAGACTGTGACCTTTTAAAAGAAGGAAGATCTCTTTCTGCGATGTGAGGAAACAGCAAGAAGGTGGCTGCCTGCAAGCCAGTAGGAGAGCCCTCATCAGGAACTGAGTCAGCTAGAACCTTGATCTTGAATTTCCCCAGCTCCAGAATTGTGAGAAATCAATTTCTGTTGTTTAAGCATCCAGTTTGTGTTACAGAAGCCTGAGCAGACTAACACAGGGAGGCATACTAGAAACCAACACAATTACCCATAAAACAGCATGGCCATCTGTCACAAACTGCCCACTGTATTCTCATTTGTAACCTTGAATCTGTATTCATGCTCCTCATCATGAAGTTGCTGTAAAATGAATGCTGATAAACTAGGATCTGCTGTGCACGAACAACTGCCAAAATGTGGCAACAGGAAAACATGAACACAGTGAGTTCAAAGTTCCCTATAAGGTGGCTGCCAGGGAATCACCTGTGGTTGAAGAGTAGGTGTGGCAAACTTAGGATTTTTTCCCCAATCCACTAAAAGCAATCATGTGCATTTGTTGGTTTTACCTCTGTCTTCGTGGAAATTCAACTTCACTATCTACTTCCCCTTCTTCCTCTTCTGAGGAGTCATCTCCACTCTGAGGAGAACAAGGAGAAAAGAGTTTTATTTATTTTAGTGTCACTCTGTTTCTGTCACCCCATCCCCACTACCTGTAAAAAATGTAATTATCATCAAAAGGCATTCATTTAGTAGTAGCTTGCTGAATGTCATATTTAAACATACATGTCCTCATTATTCATTTAGCAACTTTTTCAGGGTACCTATGATGGCGGGCCTGCATGAGATGCTGGAAGATGTGTAGAGCTGAGTGAAATTTTCTTTGTCCTCAGAGAGGTGATGGCTCCATTAAAGTGTCCAGAGGTGAGTGATGGAGAGGGAAGTTGGAGAGGAGGTCTAAGATTTGGGGGCAGTCTCTTGTAATCATTGTCACTAGTGGTTCCAGGCTCTGTCATAGAAGTAATCTTTGAAATCCTCAAAGCCGAACAATTACTTTTTCCCTTTTTATATACCAATCCCTTTTTCACTAACATTATGTAGTTAGATAGACATTGTTGAGGGGTCAGACTATATCCTGTTTGTACTGTCTGCCTCACTCCATTAATACAATACTGCATATAAAATTGATGTTATCTCTATAAATAAATGTATAATTATTTTTTGTCAATTAAAAGAAAGTGCTTAATGCATTTTTATTGAGTCAGCACGTTGGCAGCAGTAAGGGAGCTCTGGCTGGGACACCTGAGTCCCCGTGATTGCTGGGGCGCCATGGTTGATCTGGAAGGCGGGGTAAGTGTCCCAACTGAGGTGATCTTCCTTTACAGAGAACTCGTCTCAAACCAAGGGCACAGGAGCAGCCGCACTTAAGATCAATTGTCCTTAACCACAGCATCATGATACGCTGGATTTCCCAGTCGCTTGTAAGGTGGGTAATTGGGTCCAAGGAACTGTACCAAATATTGAGAATAAGTTACCTTTTTAAAAGTCAGTTCTAAAATATCATGACTCTTACTCATTTGTATTCTGATATGCTTTTTTTTTTAAATAGGAAAGACAGAGATGAAGTTATCCTGACTGCTGAGATGAGCAGTTTACCCTAGGAGGACCTGTGGGACTATGTTTTGGTAAAGAAAAGTTGAGCTGCTCTGTGGGAGTGAGGTTCCAATGAGGCCAAATGTACAAGGTGTGTGTTCTATGGCCTAAAGACCCGTAGATGTACAAGGTGTGTGTTCTATGGCCTAAAGACCCGTAAATGTACAAGGTGTGTGTTCTATGGCCTAAAGACCCGTAAATGTACAAGGTGTGTGTTCTATGGCCTAAAGACCCGTAAATGTACAAGGTGTGTGTTCTATGGCCTAAAGACCCGTAAATGTACAAGGTGTGTGTTCTATGGCCTAAAGACCCGTAAATGTACAAGGTGTGTGTTCTATGGCCTAAAGACCCGTAGATGTACAAGGTGTGTGTTCTATGGCCTAAAGACCCGTAGATGTACAAGGTGTGTGTTCTATGGCCTAAAGACCCGTAGATGTACAAGGTGTGTGTTCTATGGCCTAAAGACCCGTAGATGTACAAGGTGTGTGTTCTATGGCCTAAAGACCCGTAGATGTACAAGGTGTGTGTTCTATGGCCTAAAGACCCGTAGATGTACAAGGTGTGTGTTCTATGGCCTAAAGACCCGTAGATGTACAAGGTGTGTGTTCTATGGCCTAAAGACCCGTAGATGTACAAGGTGTGTGTTCTATGGCCTAAAGACCCGTAAATGTACAAGGTGTGTGTTCTATGGCCTAAAGACCCGTAGATGTACAAGGTGTGTGTTCTATGGCCTAAAGACCCGTAGATGTACAAGGTGTGTGTTCTATGGCCTAAAGACCCGTAGATGTACAAGGTGTGTGTTCTATGGCCTAAAGACCCGTAGATGTACAAGGTGTGTGTTCTATGGCCTAAAGACCCGTAGATGTACAAGGTGTGTGTTCTATGGCCTAAAGACCCGTAGATGGTATCACAATGGCATGAGAAAAGTTCAACGATACATGTTATTTGGGGGAGCCTGGGGGATGGGGTGACTGCTAAAGGGTGTGGGGTTTGTTTCTGGGGTGATAAAAGTGTTGTAAAATTGGTCGTGGTGATAGTTACACAGCTCTGTGGATAAAAAGCATTGAACTATACACTTTAAATGGGGGGACTGTATGGTATGCAAATTATATCTTAATAAAGAAATTATCAAAAAATACAAGTTACTGGCCATCGGAGTTGGAGGAGCAGAGAATGGATTGGCCTAAATCAACTGCACCAGCTGAAACACAATTTTATTTATTTATTTATTTATTTATTTATTTATTTATTTATTGAGACAGAGTCTTGCTCTATTGCCCAGGCTGGAGTGCAGTGGCACGATCTTGGCTCACTGCAACCTCTGCCTCCTGGGTTCAAGTGATTCTTCTGCCTCAGCCTCCCGAGTACCTGGGATTACAGGAGTGCGCCACCATGCTTGGCTAATTTTTGTGTTTTTAGTACAGACAGGGTTTCACCATATTGGCCAGGCTGGTCTCGAACTCCCGACCTCAGGTGATCCACCCGCTTTGGCCTCCCAAAGTGCTGGGATTGCAGGTGTGAGCCACCGCGGCCAGCCCCTGAAACACAATTTAATCTCTGGGACTGCTTAGTCAGTACAGGAGCAGCAATGTAGGTGGAGGGGGAAATGCAGTTCCCAGACGACAGCCCTCAGCTTCAGCTTCTTTTCTACTCAATGCCTAGTTGACCAAACATACTCATTACATTTTATACCCTTTCATTCCTTCAGCTAAATTCCTGGTGAACAATGATGATGAGATGAAACCATACTTAGAATTGGGTGGGTGTCTACCATGTTGTAAACATTTTTCATACATAATCTTATTTTTTGACTCACAGCAAGAAGAGCTAATACTTTTGGAAAAGTGGTATGTTCCAGGCCCTGTTCTAAATGCTTTATATGTATTTATGCATGTAGTCTTTATAACAACTGATAAGGCAGAGTCCAATATTAGGCCCATTTTATAGACAAGGAAACTGAGGTCCATAGAGGTACCAAATGGAAGAGCGTGGCTTTTTTTTTTTTTTTTTTTTTTTTGAGATGGGGGGTCTCACACTGTCGCCCAGGCCAGAGTGTAGTGGCGGGATCTCAGCTCACTGCAGCCTCCACCTCCCGGGTTCAAGCAATTCTCTGCCTCAGCATCCTGAGTAGCTGGGATTACAGGTGCCTGCCACCACGCCTGGCTAATTTTTGTATTTTTGGTAGAGATGGGGTTTCACCATGTTGGCCAGGCTGGTCTTGAACTTCTGACCTCATGATCCACCTGTCTCGGCCTTCCAAAGTGCTGGGATTACAAGCATGAGCCACCACGCCTGGCCAAGAGCCTGGCTTTAAAGTAAGGTCTGTCTGACTCCTAGGCTCATGCTCTTAACTGCTATGGTAGTCTGCTTCCCAGCTGACAAATCCCAGGCAGCCAGTGGATAAGGAGGAGAGAAACAGGTTTCAATGACTAAGAACTATCTGGCTCACGATGCCTGTCAGTTAAGGCAATGTTTTCCAAAGTAAATTGTGAAGAAAGCTAGTGCCACGGGGGATTAATAGATGTTAATTTTAAAAGGCTGTATGTTCAAATAGGTGAGGGAAATGCTCGGTTAAACAAGTTTACTGCATGATTTCTCAAAGCAGAGGACTGTTAATGTGCCTTAGGAATCTGTATGAGGGGATGAGAGAATACTGTGCTTCTTAAACTTACTCTATAACAGGCTCCTTACTTCCCATAACATCCCTCAGGACTAGAGCTGTAGCATAGTAGTTTCCAAACTATTTTGATTACATATCCCCATTATATAGTTTTTTTTGTTTTGTTTTGTTTTTTTTGAGACAGAGTCTCACTCTGCCGCCCAGGCTGGAGTGCAGTGGCACAATCTCGGCTCAGTGCAACCTCCGCCTCCCAGGTTCAAGCAATTCTCATGCTTCAGTCTCCCGAGTAGGTTGGATTACAGGTGTGTGCAACCACACCTGGCTAATTTTTGTATTTTTTTAGTAGAGATGGGGTTTCACCATGTTGGCCAGGATGGTCTCAAACTCTTGACCTCAAGTGATCCTCCTGCCTTGGCCTCCCAAAGTGCTAGGATTACAGGCATGAGCCACTGTGTCCAGCCCATAGCCCCACTATATAGTTATCTATAAATAAGTTATTATAAATACACTTGACTCAGTCCTCTGGTTCAGTAGTTCCTAAAGTGTATTCCGTAGTTTATCACTTAAGCAGTGTGGAAAGAAAGAATTTAAAGTCAAGTAAATTTCTATTTATGTTTCTGTTATCTTGTCCTTTTACAAAATGTATACTTTTTACATATGACCTCTAATGTGTATAACATGACAGGCTCTGGCATTCTTTGAAGGCAGTGACGCAGGCCACTCTTGTCATTACACTTTACCTTCTGCAGAGGCCTTGTTTTTCGAGGTAGCGCTGGGGGGGTGACGAGATGAGAGGTGCCGAGGGATGACTCAGACCTACAGCTGCTGAATTCATTTTCTTCCATTTTCTCAGAACTCTGGGCATTTTCCAAGAGAGGATTGTGTGCTGGTGACTTGGAAAGGTCAGGGCTCCTCCCCACTGGCTCAGCAGAGGGTATGTCTAAGGACCCATACTGTTCTGGCCTGCACTGAAGGCAGGGGTCATAAGGGTCAGCCTGGCAACAGCCCCAGGGACCAGCTTGGTCCTTGTCAGGCTCAGAACTTCTCCAGCAGTCTGCAGCCATGGCTGTGGAGATGAGGTCAGGGCTCGAGCCGGGCAGCTGTCTCTGAGCATGGTTGCTGAGTGGGCTCCGCAGGGCTGCTGCTGGGCCAAAATACCTCAGGTTGTTGGCGCAGGTTGCAATGTCCTGTCCGTGCATATTGAGTCTGGGATGGTGACTCTGGGACATGGCAGGAGGGGGTTGCTGGTATTGCTGCTGCAGAGAATTACGGTGATGGAGAGAAGGGTATTGGGATTGAGCTTGGTGTAGGTAAGTGGGATTGGGTGAATTTTCCTGGGCTGGCTGGTTTTTCAAGATTGCGACAAAGTCACTATGGCTGCCTCTGCTATTCCCTCGGCGGTGGCGTGGTTTGCTTCGATATCGGCTCTTGCTGCTAGAGGTGGACATTTTGGGACTTCCGGACAAAGGGGATGCAGTGGGAGCCACTTCTGTGGTGGGGATCCCTTCTGATCTCAACAAGTCTGGCCTGGGAGGAAAGAACAGTTAGTCTGAAACACATGAAAACACATTCAAATTTGAGAAATGTATCCTAAGACTTAAAATACACAGAGCCTTTGAATCAGCAGTCACCAGGATTTATCCAAAAGAGATAACGTATGAGGGGTCTTCAAAATGTTCATGGAAGATGCATATTATGAAAAAACTATGCATGGATCTCAAAATTTTTCGCATCGAAATAAACTTATACCAACTTATTGGTAACATCTCTAAGCACGATCTAGATTGAGGCACTAAGAACAATCGCTTTGAAAAGAGCCCCTATCAGAGCAACATGAATTCTGCTACAATTAAAGAACAAACATCAAATTTGTGGTGAAGCTTAAGTGGAAGAATGGTGAAAACATCGATGCTTTATGAAAAGTTTATGGGGACAATGTCCCAAAGAAATCAGCAGTTTACAAATGGATAACTTCTTTAAGAAGGGATGGGCCAGGTGCGGTGGCTAATGCCTGTAATCCCAGCACTTTGGGAGGCCAAGGAGGGTGGATCACGAGGTCAAGAGATTGAGACCATCCTGGCCAACATGGTGAAACCCCGTCTCTACTAAAAATACAAAAATTAGCCGGGCGTGGTGGTGCATGCCTGTAGTCCCAGCTACTCAGGAGGCCGAGGCAGGAGAATCGCTTGAACCCGGGAGGCAGAGGTTGCAGTGAGCCGAGATGGTGCCACTACACTACTCCAGCCTGGGCAACAGAGTGAGACTCTGTCTCAAAAAAAAAAAAAAAAAAAAAAAAAAAGAAGGGATGAGATGATGTTGAAGACGAAGCCCACAGGAGCAGACCAACCACATCAATTTGTGAGGAAAAAAATTCATCTTACTCATGCCCTAATTGAAGAGAACTGATGATTAACAGCAGAAACAATAGCCAACTCAATAGACATCTCATTTGGCTCAGCTTACACAATTCTAATAGAAAAATTAAAGTTGAACAAACTTTCCACTCAATGGGAACCAAAACTGTTGCAAACAGATCAGCTGCATACAAGAGCAGAACTTTCAATAGAAATTTTAAACACTTGGGATCAAGATCTTCAAACATCTCTTTGAATAAGTGAAATTGTAACAGGAGATGAAACACAGCTCTACCAGTATGATCCTGAAGACAAAGCACAATTAAAACAATGGCTACCAAGAGGTGGAACTGGTCCAGTCAAAACAGACTGGTCAGGAGTAAAGATCGGCCAGGCGTGGTGGCTCACACCTATAATCCCAGCACTTTGGGACACCAAGGCAGGTGGATCACCTGAGGTCAGGAGTTCGAGACTAGCCTGGCCAACATGGTGAAACCCCATTTCTACTAAAAATACAAAAATTAGCCAGGCGTGGTGGTGGGCGCCTGTAATCCCAGCTACTCGGGAGGCTGGGGCAGGAGAATCACTTGAACCCAGGAGGCGGAGGTTGCAGTGAGCTGAGATCGTGCCACTGCACTCCAGCCTGGGTGACAAGAGTGAGACTCCATCTCAAAAAAAAAAGAGTAAAGGTCGTCCAGGTACAGGCTCACACCTGTAATCCCAGCACTTTGGGGGCCAAGATAGGATTGCTTGAGGCCAGGAGTTTGAGACCAGTCTGAGCAACATAGCAAGACCCTATCTCTACAAAAAATATAAATAAATAAATAAATAAATAAAGCAAAGGTCATGGCAACAGTTTTTTTGGGATGCTCAAAGCATTTTGCTTGTTGACTTTCTGGAGGGCCAAAGAATGACAATATCTGCTTATTATAGGAGTGTTTTAGAAAGTTAGCCAAAACATTAGCAGAAAAAAATCCAGGAAACCTTCACCAGAGAGTCCTTCTCCACCATGACAATGCTCCTGCTCATTCATCTCATCAAACAAGGGCAATTTTTCAAGAGTTTCTATGGGAGATCATTAAGCATCCACCTTACAGTCCCGATTTGGCTCCTTCTCATTTCTTTTTGTTTCCTAATCTGAAAATACCTTTAAAGGGCATCCATTTTTTCTTCAGTTAATAATGTAAAAAGACTGTATTGACATGGATACATTCCCAGGACCCTCAGTTCTTTAGGGATGAATTAAATGGCTGATATCATCACTTACAAAACTATCTTAACCTTGATGGAGCTTATGTTGAGAAGTAAAGTTTATATTTTTAATTGTTATCTTTTAAATTACATTTTCCGTGAACTTTTTGAAGTCCCCTCATATGTGCATCAAAATACATGTTTGATGATGTTATGTTACGGTATTTTTTGAAATAGCAAAAAGCTGGAAGCAACCTACATGTCCACTTAAAGAGGATTTCTGTTATTCCTTCTATATTATATCCTACACCTCACCCTAGCAAGCAAGGAGTCTTGTTTATAGCGAGTACTCAGAGAAGCTTGAAGGAAGGAAAAGGAAGGGAGGGGTCAGAGAAGGAGGAAAGACAGAGCTCAGCAGGAGGTTGAGTAGAAGCAGGAAGAGACGGGCTAGTGTGGAGTGACACTGGCATTTCACTTTGATCCTAAAGGGAGGGAGTTCTTTCACAGTCCTGTTTTCAGGTGTCCACTGGGCCAGTCGTGAAGATTATGTGCAAAAGAAAATCAGAGGCCTGAAGGTAAACCTTGCCCACACTGACTCCAAGGCCTGCAGATGAACAATAAATGGTTTCTAAACTGATGAGCTGATTCAGGGCAGAGCCTCTAGGATTACCAGGAAGAACCACTGCTTTCTTCCTACCAGCGAGTAGCCTTACCCTTCTTTGGGCCAGAAAGACACAAGTCAGCATGAAATTTTACAGGTGATGGGCCCAGACTTTTTTGTTTTTAACAACAGAATCCTCTCAAATTATTATAAGAAATGCAATATATAAAAAAGGTATAGTGGAACCGGTTGAAGTGGAGAGCAGCAGCCCTTCTCTGCAGGGCTCCCAGGCTCCCCCTCCTTGTCCTTCCTACCCCTGCAGTAGCCTCTGAGAAACCTCTGTACAAGCCCTTGGGTGTTCCAGGCTTTGCTTGGAAACCACAGGTACAGTCCTGTCTTCACCATATGTGACAAAGAGCTCACAGCCCAGCCAAAATGGCTCATGCTCTCATAGCTCATTAGTGGTAGAATCCAGACAAAAAGTCTCTCCTAATTTTCAATCTGGTTTATTGAAGGTCAGAGTTCAAACTTGAAGGCACATACAAATCACCTGGGGCTCTTGTTAAAAATGAAGACTTTGATTTAGTAGGTCTGGGGTGGGGCCTAAGAGCCTGCAAGTATAACAAGCTCTCAGATGATGCTAAAGTGAGGCCACACATTGAATAGCCACAGCTCATAAGTAGGCAGCAGGCAGCAGGAGATGGGATTTTCTTCTTTTACAGGAAAAGTACAGTTAAGGACTTGTCTTAGCATGGAAGTTCCAGGTATTAAGGGTCTATGATAAGGTCGGTAGGGTATTGTCTGCTATTGGCAGCTTCCTATGGTCAGCTGGCCAACTTGTACTGCAGAAAGCACTTGGTTCCTACTATTACAATACCCATTTTATGGAGAAGTGCACTGAGGATCTGGGGTTATGCTGGCTTGTATCCATCACAAAGCTAGCAAGTGGCAGAACTCATAACTTGAACCCAAGTCTTTTGACCCCAAGGCATAGTTCTTCCCCATTTCAAGCCTTTCATTATTACTGGGTATTTAGACTATCTTTTTGGACTGTACTCACTTATGACAGGCTGGAAATGTCCATGATTGAACTTGACACTCTTCTTTTTAGTCTCTAACTAAACATAAACTGAAACCTGGGCTTAAGGATGGTTGAATGGTTTCTCCTCTCTAATTTCCTTCAAGGTCTCCAGACTTCTCACTAGGTAATCATTGGACTGTCCAAATCATCTGAAACTGAAGTCCTTCAAGGGACAATCAGCTGACAGTACAGCTCTTTGCAGGTTGCCTTCCTCGTGTTCAGCTAGCTCATTGACTAAGCATCTACTTGTGGTGTCAAACTCTTTCAAACATTTCTCATAGCCAAAATAAAAGCAAACATGAGCTCATATTTTAAAAAGCTAAATAGTTCTATTTTCTCCCCCAATGCTCTTAGTTTTAACTGTAGGCAGAAGGCAGGGAGCAGCCATCGGGCAGACTTTGTCCCTAATTAGTACAACAAAAGAAAAGGGGTGTTGGAATTTCCCCCAACCCCAAGTATTGTGTCAGGTGGAATCTGAAAAAAGTTTCTTAGAACTTGACCATTAGATGGTTAGGGCAGTAGGTAAAAGCAAAATTGGAATTAGTCCGTGTAGTTACTCATTAGAAGTCAGGTACCTATTAGTCCAGCTATGATAGAATGACTGCCATTCTGATAGCGTCATAATACATTCTTGGTTTGTGTTCTCTCATTACCTCTATTCTTATTACATTTAGCTCACATCTCACTATTAGGTCTACACCCTAGGTTTAGGGACATTCCTTCCCTTTACATTAACTTAGCTAGGAGAGAGCCAACCCTCTGTTATTTGGGAGGAATGAGTCTCTACAGAGTTTGGTAAGGAAAAATGAGAGGAAGAGAATTCCAAGATTAAACTAATATAAGGCAAATATGTAGTAAAAAGGGGAAAGGGCAATCTTTTTTTAAACTATCCCAAAATACATTTTTTGAGCACCTATGATTTGATAGATGATTTCACATGTTATACATGTTATCTTATTTAAACTTCATAAAACTCCCATGCTAGGGTACAATGAGGGGAACCATATGGTTAGACATAAGTAATTATTAAAGCCCCTGCTTTTGTTTCCATGATGAGTGATATGGTTTGAGTCTATGTCCCCACCCAAATCTCATGTTGGATTATAATCCCTGCTGTTGGAGGTGGGGCCTGGTGGGGGGTGATTGGATCATGGGGACAGTTTCTCATGAATGGTTTAGCATCATCCCCTGGGTGCTGTTCTCGTGATAGTGAGTGAGTGAGTTCTCATGAGATTTGGTTATTTAAAGGAATGTAGCACCTCCTGCTTTGCTCTCTCTTCCTCCTATTCCAGCCATGTGAAGTGCTGGCTACCCCTTCGCCTTTCACCATGATTGTAAGTTTCCTGAGGCCTCCCCAGAAGCTGAGCAGAAGCTGTCATGCTTCCTGTGTAGCCTGCAGAACCGTGAGCCAATTAAACCTTTTATCTTTATAAATTACCCAGTCTCAGGTATTTCTTTTTTTTTTTTTTTCTTTGAGACCGAGTCATGCTCTGTCACCAGACTGGGGTGCAGTGGCGTGATCTCAGCTCACTGCAACCTCCAACTCCCTGGTTCAAGCGATTCTCCTGCCTCAGCCTCCTGAGTAGCTGGGATTACAGGCACACACCACCACGCCCAGCTAATTTTTGTATTTTTAGTAGAGATGGGGTTTCATCATGTTGACCAGGATGGTCTCGATCTTCTGACCTCGTGATCCACCCACCTTGGCCTTCCAAAGTGCTGGGATTTCAGGCGTGAGACACCATAAAGTCAGGTATTTCTTTATGGCAATGCAAGAAAGGACTAATACAGTGAGTTTGCAGGTGCTTTCCACATTATTAAAAAGAACGAACTAAATGTGTGAATAAAAGTAAGCCATGCATGGTCTATTGCGTTGTAAATCAAGAATTATGACTAACCCAATTCTGTGTCCTAGAGGTCAGAAAAATAAAAAGAAATCTCATGTGCTGTAATTATACCATTTTATCCATGAGGACACTGGGGTTGACAGAGGTCAAGTCATATAGCTTATAAGGCCGGTCCAGGATTTGCATCCAGGTCTGTCTGGCCCCCAGTTTATTTCTCTTTCCATGCTAAGACAATAAATATTTATGCCACAGGTGTAAAAGCTAGATTCCTAAAGTCTGTGATACTTCTCACCTTCTTACTCTGTTCTACCCAGAGATGAGTATCTCTACACTCATCTGATGAGCTACAGAAGAGGCCACATCCGCTATCATGTGAGAATGGATTTGTAGGTGGGTCTTTCCCCATTTATCTGAATACTGCGTTTGTACGGGTGTCTCACCGTTTGGTCTGCATCCCAGATTTGTGAGGCACTCCTTTCCTTTTCATGAGTTTCTCCATGGCATTGGGGTGGATGATTGGACGAACAGGGTGTCGTTTGTAGGTCCCAGGATACTTCTGTTCCACTGCTTGCTCACGCCTGCAGAATAAAGGCAAAAGCCACACCTCAGTCATTGCAGACAGAAAGGATAGGCAGAATATTTTCACCAGCGAATTCTACCCACAGATTCTGGCCACATTTAGCTATTTGAATAACAAGGCTGCTATTCAGGTTTAAAAAATAAACAAACAGCTGGACTCGGTGGCTCAGGCATGTAATCCCAACACTTTGGGAGGCCGAGGTGGGTGGATCACCTGAGGTTGGGAGTTCGAGACCAGCCTGGCCAACATAGTGAAACCTCATTTCTACTAAAAATACGAAAATTAGCTGGGCGTGGTGGCATGCACCTGTAGTCCCAGCTACTCAGGAGGCTGAGGCAGGAGAATCATTTGAATCCGGGAGGCAGAGGTTGTAGTGAGCTGAGATCGTGTCACTGCACTCCAGCCTGGGTGACAGAGCAAGACTCCATCTCAAAAACAAAACAAAACAAAACAAAAGCAAATACTAAATTCAAATTAACCTGACTTCGTTCTGTTCTTCAGCCCATGGACTGAGACACTAACACTCACTTTCATTTCCCCAACATTATACAATGGCAGAAGTCCTACTTGTTTTCCGTAGCTGCTTATTTGGTCAGGATTCCCAGGGTGTTCTTGCCACCATCAGGAGTACCTTACACCACTTTCAGCAGCCAACACATTTCCCCAGGGGGCAATCGGCTCCCCGCTCTTCATCCCGTGCTCTTCTTGAAATGCAGACCCCTTCCCTATGCAGCAAATGACTGCCAAGTGCACGTTCCCCTATAACTTGCTCTGTGGCAACTCCACTTATTTGTGTACCTCGCCAGGGGCAGGGACCCGTGCATAGCACACCCTGGAAGGAATGTTGGGTGAATGAATAGAATATCTGCCAGTTCTGAGTAGCAGCGACATGGAAGGGTGGTATGTTTCTGCTGACTGACAGACGCAAATCAGACACTGGTCTGGATACATACTTAATGAGCTCCTTCTCCCGCATTTCTAGCTGCAGCATGATGGCACTCAATTCCATGTATAAATTATTCGCCCGCTCAAGCTTCCGCTCATAGTGTTCACGAATATCCAGCGCATGCCTGTCAAAGAAAACACAGGGTCAGCCAGGCCAACCAAATTTGGGAGAAAAAAGTCCGCTTGATGAAATAAGAAACAGGATGATTGATCACAAAAGCATTTGCGCAAGGGCCCTCTTAGTTTAAGGCTTCCTTGTCCAGTGCAGTAACTCAGACAAAATGGAATGGGAGGTGGGAAGTCTAAGCTCTCCACTTGGTTTATCCTAAAGAGCCCATCAGCCATACAGAATAGCCAAGAGGGCCACAGATAAAAATCTGTCTATAATTTGTCACTATCTTAATAAGAATACGGTAGAATAGACTCATATGTTAATGGAAATATGCAGTTAAAGCCAATTCCATGATCACTCATTTACACTTAGCCACGGCCCAGATCCTGTGTGATACAGTAGTTGGTATGGTCTGAATGTTTGTGTCCCCCCAGATTTATGTGTTGAAACCTAACACCCAAGATGATAATGTTAAGAGGTGGGGTCAGCCAGATGCAGTGGCTCACGCCTGTAATCCCAGCACTTTGGTAGGCTGAGGCAGGTGGACCACGAGGCCAGGAGTTCAAGACCAGCCTGTGCAATATGGTGAAACCCTGTCTCTACTAAAAATACAAAAATTAGCCCAGTGTGGTTAGCACACCTGCAACAGCTACTCAGGAGGCTGAGGCAGAAGAATCGCTTAAACCCGGGAGGTGGAGGTTGCAGTGAGCTGAGATGGTGCCACTGCACTCCAGCCTGAGCGACAGAGAGAGACTCTATCTCAAAATAAATAAATAAATAGGTAGGGTCTTTAGGAGGTGATTAGGTCATGAGAGCTCTGCCCTTGTCAATGAGATGAGTCCCTTTATAAAAAAGACTTGAGGGAGCCCTTTTGCCCTTCTGAGGTGTGAGGACACATAGAAGGTGCCATCTATGAAGAACGGGCCCTCACCAGACACTGAATCTGCTGGCACCTTGATTATGGACTTCTCAGCTCCAGAACTGTGACCAATACATTTCTGTTGTTTATATATTATCCAGTCTAAAATTTGTTATAGCATTCGGAACTGACTCAGATGTGATTGTATTAGTCTGTTCTCACACTGCTATGAAGAAATACCGGAGACTGGGTAATTTATAAAGGAAAGAAGTTTAATTGACTCACAGTTCTGCATGGCTGGGGAGGCCTCAGGAAATTTACAATCATGGCAGAAGGCAAAGGAGAAGCAGGCACCTTCTTCACAGGGCGGCAGGATGGATTGAGTGCAAGCAGGGGAAATGCCGGACATTTGTAAAACCATCAGATCTCCTGAGAACTCACACATTATCACAAAAACAGCATGGGGAAAGCCGCCCCCAAGATCCAGTTTCCTCCACCTGGTTCTGTCCTTGACACATGAGAATTATGGGGGCTACAATATGAGGTGAGATTTGGGTGGAGACACAGAGCCAAACCATATCAGCGATTATTCATGAACATGTCTTATCTCTCTTTTTTTGAGACAGAATCTCACTCTGTCACTCAGGCTGGGGTGCAGTGGCACAATCTGGGCTCACTGTAGCCTCCATCTCCTGGGTTCAAATGATTCTCATGCCTCGGTCTCCTGCATAGTTGGGATCACAGGTGTCGTGCGCCACCACACCCAGCTAATTTTTTGTATTTTTAGTAGAGATGGGGTTTTGCCATGCTGGGCAGGCTGGTCTCAAACTCCTGGGCTCAAGTGACCCGCCTGCCTTGGCCTCCCAAAGTGCTGGGATTACAGGTGTGAGCCACTGCACCTGGCCTTATATCTCTTAATAGATTATAAGCATCTTGAAGCCAGGGACTAAATCTTATAAATTTCTGGAATTGCATGGCACCTAGGACACTGGCTGAATGATTAAATAGCATTGTTTCAAGAATCTTTGTTGCAGAGACATAATAAAAGAGGATAATGGAGTTGGGAAGAAAGGATAGGAAAGAGATACAAAGGAAGGCTAACTTTTGGGGCAACTTTTAAAGAGCATAACAATAAAAAGCAGAGGTGAAAGGTGTGTGGAGAGTGAAATGGTGGTTATGATAAGGGTGCCTGTTAACATCTGAAGACCTAGGGATGAGGGGAGGTGGGAAAGGAGGGATGAGCTGACCTGAGCTCTTCTCTGCGCCTTCGAATCAGTTCTTCATCTAACCGGTGTATACAAGTTCCTTCACTTTTGATCTTCTCAAAATGTTTTTTCACTTCTTCTCTCCATTCAGCCTGGGTAAGGACAAATTAGATTTTGATAAATTCCAGGAGTTTCAATCCCTGATATATCCATAAAGTCACGTACAAGATTTTTTTTCCCTGCATGCTTCTACTGAAGAGCCTTTTTCAGAATAGATGTTCAATAAATATGATTTGATTGATAGCAAAATATCTCCTGCTACTATATCTCCATGCCCCAGCCCATTTCTATATTTCTACTCCAATATATGATGCTGTGTTTTTCCAAGTTTTCCTCCAGCACTGGCTATGAGGAACATCAGAGCCGGCATGCTGGCCATCGCTTTTGGAATAAAAGAGTTCACTTGAAGGCAAGATGGTGGCTGAGATCGCCTGGCCAGAAAAAAACAGCTCTGATAGCCACATGGAAACATGTGTGCGTGTAAGATTATGAACATCTTTTTGGCCCTAGAATTCCTCCTAGGCTTTGTTTGGGAAAGTATCTTGAGAAAATACCTAGAGTAGAAGACCCTACAGGCATGAACAGCAGGAAATTAGAATAGAAATATAAGAAACTACAGGAATTTGGAGTTGAGGGAAATAACAGAAAGGAGAGAAGGAGGAGGAGGAAAGAGAGAGTATGGCCAAGCAATTTAGTAGTTTGACAAAATTTTTAGAACAGGGATGGATGTCTAATACGTGGTTGAAGTTGTTCAAAATGTAAACTTCTTTAAATTTTCTGAACTTTCAGTGAGGTCTCTGACATTCACCTAGGCTTTGGATGACTGCTTTAAAAAAAAAACATTTATTTATTTATTTATTTATTTATTATTATTTTTGAGACGGAGTCTTGCTCTGTCGCCCAGGCTGGAGTGCAGTGGCGTGATCTCGGCTCACTGCAGCCTCCGTCTCCCGGGTTCAAGTGATCCTCCTGCCTTAGCCTCCTGAGTAGCTGGGATTACAGGTGCCTGCCACCACGCCCGGCTAATTTTTGTATTTTTAGTAGAGGCAGGATTTCACCATGTTGGCCAGGCTGGTCTTGAACTCCTGACCTCAAATGATCCACCCAGTTTGGCCTCCCAAAGTGCTGGGATTACAGGCATGAGCCACCGCACCCGGCCCTGTTTTGTTTTTTAAAGAAAGGTGCTGAATTGAATGTTTGGTCAATATGGGACAAAGATAAAGGCACAACCACAAGGCAGCAGGGGTGGGGACCAAGAATTTTAGGAAGGCAGAGGCAGAGATGCCATGAAATTATCACTCTCCCAGAAATGTACAGAAGTATTAGAAAGGACATTGAGCTTTCCACAGGGCATGAAATTTCAAGCTAATTTTACCTAAATTTTGGGGGGTAGAAAAAAACCACTACTGGAATATGGCCTACAGGCAATAGACCACAGAGAGAAACAGCAAAAATAAGTTTCCTCATGTTATGTATAGACTATCTTCCATCTCCAGAAGCCAATGAGATATAATTTCCAGTGAAGGTTAGATTTGTAACTAAATGTATCTAATTGTATAATCTTCTTCTAAAATTATTCTACTACCTTTAGATTCATGTTAAAAAGTATGTCTCCAGATCGTCAAGTAGCTCCATTTTGAATTTGGTGAGGAATCTCCCTATTGTTTTCCATGTTAGCTGCACCATTTTGCATTCTCACCAACTGTGTGCAAGGGTTCCAGTTTCTCTACATCCTTGCCTATATATATTTTAAAAATTAAAAAAAAATAGAAATCCCTAATTGCTATTGTGGGTGCGGTGGCTCATGCCTGGAATTCTAGCACTTTGGGAGGCTGAGGTGAGAGGATTGCTTGAGCCCAGGAGTTCAAGACCAGCCTGGCCAACATGGTGAAACCCTGTCTCTACTAAAAATACAAAAATTAGCTGGGTGTGGTGGCAGGCACCTGTAATCGCAGCTACTCGGGAGGCTGAGGCAGGGGAATCGCTTGAACCTGGGAGGCAGAGGTTGCAGCGAGCCAAGATCATGCCATTGCACTCCAGCCTGGGCAACAAGAGCGAAACTCCATCTCAGAAAAAAAATAAATAAATAAAAATAAAATAAAATAAAATAAAAGACAGTAGCTCTCATTAAGTGTTTTTACCACAATAATAGAAAGAGTATCTTTCTGGATCAAGTAAGAAGTTATTCTTAAGTAATTGTGGATTTATAGAAGGTTTTCCCCAAATTAGCTATTTCTCATCTATTTTTATAGAGGAAATTATATTTTAATCATGCAAAAAATGATCATTCTATAATATGCTAGATTTTCCCACATATATGTTGAACACTGGAGAGAAGTTTCTGTTGGTTGGTTGACTTTCAGGCAGCAAATCTATCCAACAATGTCATTAGAAAGCCAAGATCCAGAATAACTTCTGCAGTCTATGGCCATACCACCCTGAACGTGCCCAGTCTCATCAGAATACACTACTGCATTGTTTGATAGTGGCCTCTGACAGCATCTAAGCTGTAAACGAAAGTTTGGTTGAGCCCCTGGTAATGCTATTCTCTCAATCATCAGATCAAAGTCATGGAGCAGGAGGAGTATTTGAGCTTCAGGAGGGGAAAGAATGACAAGTGAAAGTAGTTAGACCAAAAAAGAATAAGAGGGTCAGATTTGTGTCTTGAAGTATCCTCTTTTGTGCAAAACTGTCACTGTATCCTACTAAAATACTTCAAGAAGGGACAAAAAAAGGAGTACCTCCCTCTGGTGGTGAGGAATTTTATATCACAGATGAGATTTGTTTTAATTCTAGAGGAAATAAATCTCCTGACAGCTAGCTTATAATTAAGTGAAACTCAAGGAGAACTTCCTGAAGACTGAAATCTGTAAGAAAGTAGGTTTCTGGAAAAGAAGTTCCCTCCTGTGAACAGAAAAAAGGACGTATGGGAAAACACCAGGTACTGATGAATAATGTGTTTTCCCCAAAGGTATCCTATTCCTGGCACATGTTGATTTCGAGTTCCATTTTATATACTTAGAATCTCATCGAAAAGGAGTTCCAGTTTGAGCTTAATCTGCAATTCAGGCATGTCTGGGCACATATGAAGAAAGGGAGGATGGGCAAGCCCAAAGCCAATTTGCACAGCTATCAGGAGCCTCTGAGAGAGAAGGCTAAGGGTGGGAGGAGTGCTGCACGAGCTTGACCTGCAACAAAGCCACCTTCCTGGGAGTGGAGGGGCATTTCCCATCGTTTCACTACAAGGCCTGAGAAACCCTGGAACATAACCAGCGTTGCTCTCCTGCTGGCCACAGTATTGATAAGAGCCTAATCAGTTAATAGGGTTGCTCCAAAAAATAAAAATAAATAAATAAAAAGTAAAGACAGAGCTTAGTTAAGATAGAAGAGACATTACGTTTGTGGGTGGAAGATATGAAAAGAAACGTGTTCTGATGGACAGCAGTCCGGCTCCGTACTATTCAAGCTTTTAGGCATCCACTCAGGGTTGTGGAATGTACCACGGATAAGTGGGGAATACTGTATAGGTGTTAAAATGAAGTTGAATTAATAGATAAATGGATAAACAAAATGTGGTATATATACCATGGAATATTATTTAGCCATAAAAAGTAATGAAGTTGTGACACGTGCTACAAAATACGTGAACCTTGAAAACACGCCAAGTGAAACAAGCCAGGCACAAACAAACAAATATTGTATGATTCTACTTAAATGAAATAACCTGGAATAGGCAAATTCATAGAGACAGAAAGTAGATAGAGATTACCGGGGGTGGTGGGGAGGAGGGAATGGGGAATTACTGCTGAATGAGATGATAAAAACTTTTGGAAACAGATAGTGGTGAAAATTTCACAACATTGTGAATGTAATTAATGCCACTGAGTCATGCATTCAAAAATGGTTAAAATCAGCCGGGCGCGGTGGCTCATGTCTATAATCCCAGCACTTTGAGAGGCTGAGGCGGGTGGATCACCTGAAGTCAGGAGTTCGAGACCAGCTTGGTCAACATGGTGAAACCCCATCTTTACTAAAAATACAAAAAATTAGCCGGCATGGTGGCAGGTGCCTGTAGTCCCAGCTACTTGGGAGGCTGAGGCAGGAGAGAATAGCTTGAACCTGGGAGGTGGAGGTTGCAGTGGGGTGAGATCACACCACTGCACTCCAGCCTGGGTGACAAGAGCGAAACTCTGTCTCAAAAAAAAAATTTTTTTTAATGGTTAAAATGGCAAATTTTATACTATCTTTATTTATCACACTTTAAAAAAAGTAAATAACAACAACAAAAAAGAAATTGAGCCAGTTCCAGCCTAGCTTAAGGAGTAGAGAGGCAAGATATGGGGGGCTTAGTAGAGGGAAATCAGATGGGATCAGAAAAGCCATAGTGGGGTCCAGTCCAACCCTTACTGGGCACATGACTCCTCTCCTGATGTGAGTGTCCAGCCTCTGCATATGTATCTGCTCCCTCACAAGAAGATTACTTTTAAGGCAGCAGAGTCTAACCTCAGAGTTGGGGTGTCTCTGCAACTCCCAGTCCCTGCATTTCTGGGTGGTCGCAATGGCACTCAAGAGAACACTAGAATGATGCAAAGGCCGCGGGGTGAGAGAGCTTCAAAGCCAGGCACACGATCCACCTAGCAGCTGGGATCTGGAATTGGGTGAAAATGTTTTCTAAAGACTCATGTCAAATGTAATTGAATACCAGGAACAGTAATTGCCTATTTGGAGAAATGGGTGATTGTCTAGCAACGAAGCAATAGCTTTGGCAGAATCTAATATTGTATTGAAATCAGTTGCTTTGTTCATCTGCTTCATATAGGCTACATCTTTATACATGTGCTGTTGATGAAAAACAAATGATGCATTTTCTCTCAGGAAGGAGTCAGCTGGGCTCTTGGCAGCACCTCTTGACAGACAGTTTTGGTGGAAAGTGGAGACCAGGGCCTAACAAGTATTGATTGATAACTGACGTTGAGAGGATTTAGCAGGCAGGAGGAGGCAAGGCCTCAGGTACAAGAGGACTATGGAAAGAGCATGTGCCTGCCAAAAAGCCAGGTCTTCCCTACTGGGGCAGGATAAAGTCAAACACAATAGGAGTTCCCTGGCCGCCATCTTATTTATCTCAGGAGTTCATCAGAAAAAGAATCCAGAATGTAACAACCCAAAGGAGGCTTAATTTTTGTACTTAGCACAAAGCTACAAAAATTAAGGTAAATAATGACACCTTAGTTTTTGTTTTATACTATCATATGCAACTCAAGAATAATGACATAATGACATCTTTTTTTTTTTTTTTTTTTGAGGTGGAGTCTGGCTCTATTGCCCAGGCTGGAGTGCAGTGGCTCGATCTTGGCTCACTGCAACCTCTGCCTCCTGGGTTCAAGCAATTCTTGTGCCTCAGCCTCCCAAGTAGCTGGGATTACAGGTGATTACACTACACCCAGCTAATTTTTGTATTTTTAGTAGACACGTGGTTTTGCTGTGTTGGCCAGACTGGTCTCGAACTCCTGACCTCAAATGATCCACCCACCTCGGTCTCCCAAAGTGCTGGGATTACAGGCATGAGCCACTGTGGCCAGCCAAGAATAATGACATCTTACAATCAAACTGTTCTTGATGGTCTACAATGCATTTGCAGTTTTATCTTTTCATTTGCTCCTCACAGAAACTCCCTAAGGAAGGGAAGATACGATTATCTTCATTGTTTTGGTGAATAAGCTGAGGTTTAGTGTAATCGAGTGACTTAGCCAAGACCACACAGTATGAAGTGACAGGATGGGGTTTAGACTAAAGGTCTCTTGCTATTTGCAGTACCTCACTAGCCAGTTCATATTAGCTAGAGGTAGTCTCACTTTCAGATCCAGAGACAAATTGACTTATAAATACCAAGGAAATTCTAGGAGGTAGCAAAATAGCAGATTTGGAGCTATTTAAGGAGAAGAGACATTTTACGTTGGGAAAAAATGTGGAAGAAGAATAAGTGAATATGAAAAAATGCTGCTATAGTCTGAATGTTTGTGTTCCCTCCAAACTCATATGCTGAAATCTTAACCCCAAAGGGACGGTGTTAGGAAGTGGGGCTTTGGGGAAGTAATTAGGTCATGAGTGCAGAGCCCTCATGAATAAGAAAAATGCCCTTATCAAATAGGCCCAAGGGAGCTTGTTCACCTTCCTTCCGCCTCGTGAGGACACAGTGAGAAGGCATCACCTATGAACCAGAACTTGGGCCCTCAGCAGACACGAACTCTGCTGGTGCCTCGGACTTCTCAGTCTCCAGAACCATGAGATTAACTTCTGTTGTTTCTAAGCCACCCAGTGTGTGACATTTTGTTGTAGCAGCCTGAGCTAAGATAGATGCTTAATGTACTCAGTTTTCTTCTCCCCTCTTCTCTCCTCTTCTGACCTCCTCTCCTGTTCTCTCCTCTCCTTTTCTTTCCTATTCTTTTCCTAAGACAACCTTTTCTGAGTTCAGTTTTAATGCTCCATGCTATGGGTATCTTGATAATCTGGGAGCGGTTTCAGGTGAGGATACCGACTGTGGCGACTTAGCTGCCCTGCACAGGGCTCTGCAAGTGGTAGGTTCTCAAAATGTGGGACTGGCTTCAGAAGTGACGTTTTAGGAGGACTTAAGTAACATCTGTTCAGAACTGGAAGTTTTTCCAAATTTGTAAACTTATATTGACCGTCTTAATGGCTTGTAAGTTAATACCATCATCAGAAATTGCTTTTCAAAATTATGGTATGTACAGTTTTATTGTAAAGGAAGCAAAGTTGGCTGTGCATGGTGGCTCACACCTGTAACCCCAGCACTTTGGGAGGCCGAGGTGGGTGGATCACCTGAGGTGAAGAGTTCGAGACCAGCCTGGCCAACGTGGTGAAACCCCGTCTCTACTAAAAATACAAAAATTAACCGAGTGTGGTGGTGCACGCCTGTAGTCCCAGCTACTCGGGAAGCTGAGACAGGAGAATTGCTTGAACCTGGGAGGTGGAGGCTGCAGTGCGCAGAGATCGCGACACTGCACTCCAGCCTGGGTAAGACAGAGCGAGACTCCGTCTCACAAAAAAAAAAAAAAAAAAAAAAAGAGAAGCAAAGCTGTGATTGCAACCATACCTTAAAGTTCAAAAGATTTCCTAGCGAGTACTATTGTTCTCTTTCATTTCACAAAAGGGTTAAGTGTTTTTTCTGATTACTAACAGAAGATATTTGAAAGATTTCTCACCCAGTGCCCCCATACCTACATGTATTTGAACAGATGGGTGATAGTGCTAAGGGAATTGATCTGAATGTGTATCAAAGAATGCAGGAAATGTCATGAAGTCAACCTCCTACCTCATCTTATTTCCTCTGAAAGCAAACACTTTACTTACGTAATAATTTCTTAGAAATAGTAACAAACAATAGGGCAAGCCTGACTATTTAAAGACACAGTTGTGGGGAGATCTAAGTTTACGGATCACAGAGAGTGTGTTAGAACTTTGGTAACAGGACAGGAGTCTCTGATTTATCATTTCTTAGGAACTGCAATCAAAACAAAAAACAAAAACCTATGCCTTTACTAAGATATTCCTCAATATCTGTCTGATAGGCAGAGTGTCTCTCTGCCTATCAGATACCACAGAAGTACTCCAAGCCTCTGGTAGGGGCAGATAGAAAAACATATATATATATATATATATATTTTTTTTTTTTTTTTTTAGATGGAGTCTCGCTCTGTCGCCCAGGCTGGAGTGCAGTGGCGCAATCTCAGCTCACTGCATCCTCCGCCTCCCAGGTTCAAGTGATTCTCCTGCCTCAGCCTCCCGAGCAGCTGGGACTACAGGTGTGTGGCACCACGCGCAGCTAATTTTTGTATTTTTAGTAGAGACGGGGTTTCACCATGTTGGCCAGGATGGTCTCAATCTCTTGACCTCGTGATCTGCCCGCCTTGGCCTCCCAAAGTGAAAAGCATATTTAAGGACTTGTTCAGCTCCCAGGGATGATGCCCCTCCCAAAGTCCAGGACTGTTTTCATCAGATACTTTCCTGGTGGGTAAACTCATCGTCCTTCAGGGATGGGGGGCTATGAGAAGGAGGCTGAAATGCCAATTGCTAGTAAAATGTCTTTTCCGAGAATGAATCTTTGAAATGATACTAGAAGTCAGCGGGGAGATGCGATTCACTTTACAAACATTCATTTCCGAAGCACCATAACATTAAGTGAGATAAAGCTATATGAGAAATGAGAAATTAGGTAATAATTTTCTTATGTTCTATAAGCATACAGCTATAGTTTAGGATCATCACATTTATTTCAAAAGTTATAGTTCCATCCCTTTTGATATTGCCTGGGTCTGGGTCTGGAAGGGATAAGGGCCTTTATAAAAAATTCATCTCTTACCAGCCCCTTATCCACATTGATAGTGGTTAGATGACCAATCCTTATGACATTTGCACCCTTTTAATTTAATTGCCACCAATTCTTCCTCTCTCCAGATCCGTGCCCTTACAATGTGCTGTGGCAGATTCTCTTGTGAAGAGGTGAAGCCTATTTCTCAATCCCAAGAATCTGGGTTGGCCTGTGACTTGTTTGGCCAATGGAAATTAGCAGGAATAAGGCAGCACAGGCCTGGAAATCACTTGTGCATTGGGACTTGCTCTCTCACTACATTTGTTACCCTGAGAATACCATGTGAACAAGCCCAAGGTGGCCTGCTGGAGGGATAGAGGCCACGTGGAGGAGAAGCAAGGTGCTCTAGCTAATAGCCAGCCAATCATCAGGCGTGTGAATGAGACCATCCTAGGACCAGCCAGCCTCCCAGCTGACCTGACAATTCACCATAGACACATGAGTGAGCCCAGTCAAAGCCAGTAGAACTGCCTAGCCCAAATTGCCAACCCATAGAATCATGAGCTACATACACATAAATGCTTAGTGTTGTAAGCCATAAGTTTTGGGATGGGGCCAGGCAATGGCTCATGCCTGTAATCCTAGCACTTTGGGAGGCCAAGGCAGGCAGATCGCTTGAGCCCAGGAGTTGCCCAGCCTGGGCAACATGGTGAAACCACGTCTCTACCAAAAAAACAAAAATTAGCCAGGTATGGTGGTGCATGCTTGTAGTCCTAGGTACTTGGGGGGCTGAAGTGGGAGGGTTGCTTGAGCCCGGGAGGTGAAGGCTATAGTGAGCTGAGATCAGACCACTGTACTCCTGCCTGGTTGACAGAGTGAGACCTTGTCTCAAAAAATAAAAGTAAAAGTTTTGAGATGGTTTGTAGTAGAGTAGAGGCTAACAGAATCATTAAATTATACTTATTTGGAGCTACTAGGTGACACACTTAGAGAAAAGGTTCTCTCTAGGCTGCGTTCTATCATAGGCTCATTCTGGTATTTAACCTCCCACCTCTGTACTTCAGCTTTTCTACTTTAAAGAAGGTAATACTTTCTTGAAGGTCAGCAGTAATCCTAATTCAGGTGTATGTACATTACAGCTTTCATATCTTCTTTTTCTCTTTTCTCTTCAGCAGTTTTACCAGGAGCCACTATAAGGATGATATTCTGACATGTTTTTTCTTTTCTTTCTTTCTTTTTTCTTTTTTTTTTTTTTTTGAGGTGGTGTTTTGCTCTTGTTGCCCAGGCTGGAGTACAACGGCATGATCTCGGCTCAACACTACCTCCGCTTCCCGGGTTCAAGTGATTCTCCTGCCTCAGCCTCCTGAGTAGGTGGGATTACAGGCATGCGCCACCATACCTGGCTAATTTTGTATTTTTAGTAGAAGGGGGGGTTTCTCCATGCTGGCCAGGCTGGTCTTGAACTCCCGGCCTCAGGTGATCTGCCTGCCTCGGCCTCCCAAAGTGCACCCGGCCAACACGTGTCTTTTCAAATGAGTTAATAATAATGTTAAGTGCTTTAAAAACTCTTAAGATGTTTTGTGAAGTATCATATTTATTGTTTCACAATGAATAGAGTTATATAACTATTATAATAAACACAATGAGCCCTTCTAAGAGTTACTCTTTTTCATTGAGAGTCCTCTGTTTAGTAGCACCTGGTAGAAAGTTTCCCAACTTACCTGAGACTTGAAGTAAGTTTCTTGTGGGGTGGCAAGTACATCTGCAGAGGCAATGTCTAAATGCATGAGTGTCTGCCGAAAAGAAGGTCGGTTTCGAGGTTTACTCTGCCTAAAAGTGAACAAGACAGTTTGTGCATTTCAGGAGTTGTGTCCAGGAGAAAGAAGATTTTATTTTACTTTATGAAAAAGACTGTTTACTTCAAAATGGCTATATCTGAGTAAAACCAGCTGTACTCCATTATATCAGGATAGCATAACTGAATTGTATCTCCGTACAGTTTTAACATTTCTTTAAATGTATTTTTTTTTTTCAGAGATGGGGTCTCACTATGTTGCCTAGGCTGATCTCAGACTCCTGGGCTCAAGTGATCCTCCTGCCTCGGCCTCCCAAAGTGTTGGGATTACAGGCATGAGTCACCATGCCTGGCCCTGCAGTACAGTTTTTTATTTATATTTTATTTTATTTTATGTTTTTAAAATAGAGATGGGGTCTCACTCTGTTGCCCAAGCTGTTCTTGAACTCCTGGCCTCAAGCAATCAATCCTCCCATCTCTGCTGCCCAAAGTGTTGGAATTACAGGTGTGAGCCACTGTGCCTGGCTGCCCTGCAGTACAGTTTTGATATACTGAAGAGCAAAAGGAAAAAGTAATTATGAGATACCTCTAATGACGAAATGGAAATCTAGGATCAGTGACCTATTTAATAATAGTCCATTAGGACTAGCAAGAAATAATAGCTATCATTGACCAAGGCCTACTATTTCGAGATAATCATACCGAGTTCTTTATTTCTAAATTTTAATTAATTACACACAATAACTCTATAAATCAGTGTTGTCTCTATTTTACAAATGAGAAAACTGATATTGGATAACATGCCCAAAATTGCACAGATAGAAAGGGGCAGAGCTAGTATTTGAACCCAAGATTCTCCCACTCCAAAGCTCCTATTCTTTCCACCACCAGATTTACTCCAAATAAACATTAGACACCTCCCTATTGTTTTAGAGACAATATTCTTACCATGTCTGTTTCATAAGGATTTTGAATCCATCAGGGCAAGTGGAAGGAACTGGAAGGTGGAGGCTGTTGCTTCCAACACCCCAGATAATGGCTGAAGAATCTACATCTTTGTAAGGGATTTCTCCTGTCAGCAGCTCCCAAAGCACCACTCCAAAAGACCTACAGTAGCGCCGGGAACGTGGACAGAAGATGTTTCAGAAAGACTGATTGGTATTTTAGTTCTCTATTAATTTAAATCAAATTAGTACATATACTCAGTTTTAAAATTCTAATACTGCTGTAAGAAAAACAGAAACATCTGGGACAACTCTGAAAAAAAAAAAATCTATGTGGGGTAATCAACACTACCAGAAATTAAAACCTGAATAATTAACTCCCGTGTGTGAACAGACCACCAGAATAATGGACTGGACAAGAAATCCAGAAATAAACCAAATACATTTAGGAATTGAATGTATGATAGAAGTGACATGACAAACCAGCGGGGAAAAATCGATTAGTCAATAAATATTGTTGGAACAGCTGGGAAAAAAATTAAATCTATAACTCACCATAAATCAAGATAAATTTCACATGAATCAAAGATTTAAATAGAAAAATGAAACCATAAAAATCTTCTAAAAAATAAGGAGTTAAAAAATTATCTAGGAGTGTTAAAGACTTTATTTTTTTTTTTTTAAGACAGAATCTTGCTCTGTCACCTAGACTGGAGTGCAGTGGTGCAATCTTGGCTCACTGCAACCTCCACCTCCTGGGTTCAAGCAATTCTGCTGCCTCAGCCTCCCAAGTAGCTGGGAATACAGGCGCGTGCCACCACGCCCAGCTAATTTTTTGTATTTTTAGTAGAGATGGGGTTTCACCATGTTGGCCAGGCTGGTCTCGAACTCCTGACCTCAAGTGATCCACCAGCCTCGGCCTCCCAAAGTGCTGGAATTACAGGTGTGAGCCACTGTGCCTGGCTTTTAGACTTTTTAAACCATGAAATCTAAAAGCCATAAAAGGAGAAATTGAGAAATTAAACTATATTTTCAAAATCTGACACGGAAAAAAATACCATAAGCAAAATAACAAAATGTGAAGTATCTACAATTTACACAAAATGTGAATCTCCTTAATATATAAAATACTCTGATAAATTATGAGTAAAAATCAGAAAGCTGAGCAAAGATTATGAGTCATTCACAAATAAGAAAATACAATGGCTCTAACACATATGAACAAACGTATAGGCTCACTTATCCTAAGAGGAATGCACCCAAGATACCGTTTTTTTACCTCAAGATACCATTTTTTTAAACCTATATGATTGGCAAAAATCCAAGAGTTTAGCACATTTTGTTGGTGAGACTGAGAAAACACTCTTACATATTTCCGGTGGGAACATCAATTAGTAATCCCTAAGGAGGGTACTTTGGTAATGATTATCTAAATTACAAATGACCCCACATTTCTACTTTATCCTGTTTACTCTGGTATTACATGCAATTTTGACATGTGCTATTATTTTGGTTTTAAGCCTAAAAGTTACTAGTTGCCGTTTTAAGGGTAGAAGAAAAGCTATTACAGGGAAAAATACAGTTAATAGAAAAGACTTATAACCTCAGAGGAAATGTTATAGAGATTTTTTTTAAAAGCATAGCCTATAGAGGCTGTTCAATAAAAGGGCAAAATAACCTCCTACATCTCAAACATGTCTAGAGAACATAATTGTATCATAGCAAAGCACATTGTTGATATGTGTAATGATGACCTGAGTCACTGAGAATAGGTAGGCTCTTGTACTTTACTCAAGAAGGTAAGAATTATGTAACACATTTCAGAAAGACTTCCATACTAAATGATCATTTGAAGTAAACTTTCAGTTTTCTAGAAAGTTCAGCATATTCTCTGAGGTCCCCCAAACTGATGACTTACTGAGTGGATAGTCACCCTAATTCCCCCTAATCCTTCTCCCCATATATCACCATACTGGGAAGTACCTCATAATAATATGAGGCTGAAATCAAACAAAAGTGAGCAACACTGAAGAATATTCTGGAAAAGTAAGTGCTGAAGGAAGACAGTGCTAATAGGGCGAAAGTGGGAAAAGGCTTTTTAGTTGGCACAACTGGTGGCGCCACTCACCATATATCAACCTTTTCAGAGACAGGTTCATTCCGTATCACCTCTGGCGCCATCCATGCAACTGTGCCAGCAAATGACATCTTGGTACTTTTGTCACTGAGTTCCTTAGATGTACCAAAATCTGAAATTTTTACTGCATCTGTGTGGGTCACTAAAACACTTTAAAAAGAAATAAAAAGAAAACATCCAAATCATTAGTACTAACGAAAACCATGATTCTAAATGGCTGAAACTGAAGACTTTATCTGCTGCTTCCTATCTTGTAGCATTCAGCTTGCAGTTTCCAATGTCACTGGGGCATTGGCTATACACTAGAAACAGCATCATTCATACTTGTGAGGCAGTTTAGCGTAATGGGCTTTTAACACCTAGTCTTACTCTGCCTCTTCCACTTGCTGTGTGACCTTTGCCAAGTTATTTAACTTCTTTTTTTTTGAGACAGAGTTTCACTCTTGCCTCCCAGGCTGGAGTGCAATGGCATGATCTCAGCTGACTGCAACCTCTGCCTCCTGGGTTCAAGGGATTTTCTCCTTGCCCCAGCCTCCCAAGTAGCTGCGATTACAGGCACCTGCCACCATGCCCAGCTAATTTTTGTATTTTTAGTAGAGATGGGGTTTCTCCATGTAGGCCAGGCTGGTCTCGAACTTCTGACCTCAGGTGATCCACCCATCTCAGCCTCCCAAAATGCTGCGATTACAGGCATGAGCCACTGCACCCGGCCTTACTTAACTCTTCTAAGCCAGTTTTCTCATGTTTAGGATGGAGACTCTTCAGGTCTTATTCACAATTTGAAAATGCAAAAAGTTCTCAACCAGTTTATATTTTTTTCACATGTATAAGGCAAACTCACTTTCTTCATCCCATTTTGTGTGAACAATAAGTTTTGCTGCAGATTTGTTAATGTGGTTGATTTTAGGGTACTGCTCCAGACCTCGCTGGATGTCTAAGGTAGTGCACTACCTTTCTGAAAATATCTTGCTTCAAGAGTTTTGGATAAGGGATGATAGACCTGTAATAATAATCTCAATGAATTTTCATTTGAATTAAATGAGGTAAGATACGTAAGGCACCGTTATCAATAAATATTGGTTTCCATCCTTGCTGGCTTTAGCCAGCCCACTAAAAAGAAGAATACTTCTTTTAAAACACTGTTTAAATTATAGCCAACTAATATCATGAATGCGACCATGATATTTGGGATTAATGACATTAAGAGGCTAATATATATGCTGGGATTTCACTAGTGCTGATAGGGAAAAGCAAAAATAAATCCAAGCTTAAGTAAATTCCACACCAGTCCTGTTTTACTTGTCATAGTAGTTATCTGAAAATGTGACCTGAGGCAAAGTGCTCTGCCAGCCTTGAAGATGAATACAATCTGGTACCAAATTGACAGCTTCACATTAGATCGAATTCACTTGAAATAACCTGTTCAGAACTTTAGAAAGTTAATGACTTAGGGTTTCAGAGGCTTTAATCATCTAGGGACCTATGTTTAATGATGAGAGGCTTACGGGCGTGGTGGTGGGCGCTTGTAGTCACAGCTACTTGGGAGGCTGAGGCAGGAGAATGGCGTGAACCCGGGAGGCGGAGCTTGCAGTGAGCCGAGATCACGCCACTGAACTACAGCCTGGGTGACAGAGCGAGACCCCGTCTCAAAAAAAAAAAAAAAATGATAAGAGGCTTCATCCTCAAATAGTATCAGAATTGAGGAGGCTGTAAGGCAGAAAGCATCCGATTCTATCCCCTTGCTTCTCCATTTGAACCAGGGATTCCTTCACATTTACCATGCTCACAACCGCAACACCAATGGCTATTTACCAAATAGCTCAGAGCTTACAATTGCTTTTGAATACCATCCTCCATGCCCTGGTTTTGCACCTAATATGTAAAATCTATATAACTTAGGAGTTTTGATTTAACAGTGTTAGTCTTAGTGAAAATGCATAAGGATTAAAATATTATGGGATATATGAGAGAATTGGAGAATTGATATCATACACCAGGAAAGTGAGAGTAGGCAGTAAGCCCCTAGAAGAGGGAACTTTTTCTGGGAACTTCCTCTCTGCCTCTGTTGGTGTGACAAGAGAGGATGGACTTGGGAGGAGACTAGAGAAATATAACATTAGAACTTTTCTGAAATCTTCTGTGAGACAAAGTTGGGCTCACAGAGCCTGCAGATTTAATGTAGGCAATGAGATCTCTTGTTACAGCAAGTCAGATTGATCTCTGTCTTCCCAAAGTCAGCTTGAAACCTAAAGAAGCCAACGCTGCTGGGATTATTGCTAATAGAGGGAAAGGCTTACTGGGTAACCCGATTACTACTCTATTCTACGGCTTCCTGACTCCTTCCCTCTAAGATTAATTCACAAGGAGAACAAGTTGGTTAAAAAAGAGACCATTCCAAGAGGACTTCAGGTAGTTCATGTCCTTTACATGTATGCACTGGATGGCAAAAGCAACAGGGTAAGAATGTGAACGGAAGAAATGAACACTACACAATCATGTTTACTTGCAAGTAAAGCAAGGAGGAGGTTGTTCAGTCAACTAAGCACTGTAATAAATATTGCTGAGAATGACGGTGATAAATAAGAGCTGTTTTGAAGTTTATAATGAAGGATTGATTTCTACCATCCATGGAGGAAAGGCAGGATTCATTGTGAATCCCCTACCTTCACATAATGAGGTAGAATGCAGTAGCCTTTGGTTCAGAAATTCTAGGTTCAAGTTCTAGCCCCATGACTTTGGGCTAAGCTCTAGTCTCCCTTACATAAAATAAGAATAACAATACTTGTTACGTATCCCACACAGTTTTTGCCAGGATCAAAGATGTGATAATGGATCCCCCCAAGATATTATAAACCATGAAAGCACTATGCAAATATATATGTGGGTGTGTATATACAATAAATATATATTTTTATTTTTATTTTTATTATTTTTTGAGACAGGGTTGTGCTCTGTTGTCCAGGCTGGAGTGCAGTGGTGTGATCATGGCTTACTGTAGGCTTGACCTTCTGGGCTTAAGTGATCCTCCCAACTCAGCCTCCTGAGTAGCTTGGACTGTAGGCTCATACTACCATGCCTGGCTAATTTTTGAATTTTTTGTAGAGATGGGTTTTCACTATATTGCCCAGGCTACAAATATATTTTGAAAAGAGATTAATCCTCTGCTCATCTAACCCAAAATGTGATGATAAATAATAAGAATAATGTTTAAAAATAGGAGTTATACTGAAATAAATCATTTCATCAATTTCTTTCTTCATGCAATTTGGGGAACTAACTACACACTCCTCTTAAAGTGATTAGTAGCCAAGAAATCATTCTGAAAACAGAGATTACTAGAAACAGCCCTGCTTCTCTTACATAGCCAGTGTTCATTTCACCTATGGCCATTGTGAACCTTATAACTGTTTATTTCCTCCTTTGCTTAGACACTAGAAGCTCAAAGCCAAATCTGTAATCCACGTCTACAGAATCTTACAGCATATAATTTGTGAACAATTTTTGGTTCTAATGTTTTAACTTTTCCTTTGCCTCTGTTTCTTTTTCTTTTTTATTTTATTTTATTTTATTTTATTTTTTTGAGACGGAGTCTTGCTCTGTCACCTAGGCTGGAGTACAGCGGTGCGATTTCAGCTCACTGCAACCTCCTCCTCCTAGGTTCAAGCAATTCTTCTGCCTCAGCCTCCCAAGTAGCTGGGACTACAGGCACCTGCTACCATGCCTGGCTGATTTTTTGTATTTTTAGTAGAGACAGGGTTTCACCACGTTGGTCAGGCTGGTCTCGAACTCCTGACCTCAAGTGATCCACCCGCCTTGGCCTCCCAAAGTGCTAGGATTACAGGTGTGAGCCACTCCACCCAGCTAGCCTGTTTCTTATTTATCCATTTTATCCTGTTGTATACATTTCTGAAACTTAGTTTAAAAAGTTTTTTGAACACATGGAAAACAACAAATCAAGCCTTCCAGCGGGAAGGTCTGGCATTAGCTATCTGAGATGATAGAAGGTGAATACTTCAGATAATAATGAATTTTGTTTCACAGTTGTATGATTTAAAAGCACCAAAAAGGAAAAGTGGTTTCAGGTATCTGGACGTATCTGCCCTACAGGTAAGCAGGTAGGTCAACAATAACCCAAGAGATGCGCAAACAGAATTACCCACCGTGCTGATTGAAACTGAACTAAAGGTATGATGTCTGAAAATGTCAACTGAGGTTGATAAAAATTCTGTATTTCAAAACAACAAAACAAAATAGCTGAAACATTAGCCCCAGAACTCACTTAGGTGATTTGAGATCACGATGAATAATTTTATGGAGGTGCAAATAATTCATTCCACTTGCAATTCCTGTGGACCAGTCTACTAGCAATCGAGGCGTGATCTTCCTGCCAGCTCGCAAGACCTCGTAGAGTTGTCCATGGGCACAGTATTCCATGATAATACAATAACATGGGGCCTGAGTACAAACACCCCTTCCAAGAAAACACAAACATGTACATCAATACACACATACAAGTATACATATGTATATTTAAAGAGTATTTAATAAAAACCAATTCTATACCCGAATTATTTTTAAAATGTGTATAGATAATAGTTCCTGATTCTCAAATTAGCATTGAAACTTCTCTAGTCTACAGGTTTCTCTATGATGCACATAGACAATTTCTGTTTGTTTTGTTCACTCTGGCTATCTATATGCTGTGCTGTGTCTGGTGCCTTTTCTGTGGGACCCTTCCATTCCAGGACAAACAGCACACTTTTCTGAAGTTTGTGCAGGCTGGATACTATGTTGTTTTAGATCATTAAGAAAAATTTGGGAGGTCAAGGCGGGTGGATCACAAGGTCAGGAGTTCAAGACCAACCAGCCTGGCCAAGATAGTGAAACCCCGTCTCTACCAAATATACAAAAAAATTAGCTGGGCATGGTGGCACGTGCCCGTAGTCCCAGCTACTCAGGAGACTGAGGCAGAAAACTGCTTGAACCTGGGAGGTGGAGGTTGCAGTGAGCTGGGATTGCACCACTGCACTCTAGCCTGGGAAACAGAGTTAGACTCCGTCTCAAAAATAAAAAATAATAATAATTTGGCCAGGCCGCGGTGGCTCACACTTGTAATCCCAGCACTTTGGGAGTCCGAGGCAGGTGGATCACCAAGGTCAGGAGTTCGAGACCAGCCTGGCCAACATGGTGAAACCACGTCTCTACTAAAAATACAAAAATTAGCCAGGCATAGTAGTGCACGCCTGTAATGCCAGCTACTCGGGAGGCTGAGGCAGGAGAATTGCTTGAGGCTGGGAGAAGGAGTTTCCAGTGAGCCGAGATCGTGCCACTGCACTCCATCCTGGGTGACAGAGTGAGACTCTGTCTCAGAAAAAAAAAAAAAAAAGAAAAAAAAAGGAATAATTTTAAATTTCTTCCTTTTAAAGTTTTAGAGGGTTTTATGACTGTACAGAAAGATAATTCAGACAAAATACTTCTACTTTTAATATTATTTGCTGAATTTTAACTTACTCAAATTAAAAATAACTAACTAGACTGAGGATCCAAAGACGAGTCAATTTTCCATCTGACATAATCTTTGAAAAACATTTCTTTTTTTTTTCATGTCAGACAGGTAATGTGCTGATGTTGTAACAAGGTTGGAGGGAGGCACATCTCACCCGCGAGTGGGAACACCCAGTCATGCTTATGAATCACAAAAGAATATGAAAAACAATATACAACTTTTTTTTTTTTTTTTAAGACAGAGTCTCGCTCTGTCATCCAGGCTGGAGTGCAGTGGTGCAACCTCCGCCTCCCAGGCTCAAGTGATTCTCCTGCCTCAGCCTCCCAAGTGGCTGGGATTACAGGTGTGCACCACCATGCCAGGCTAATTTTTTTTTTTTTTTTTTTGAGATGGAATCGCTCTGTCACCCAGGCTGGAGTGCAGTGGCATGATCTTGGCTCACCACAACTTCCACCTCCCGGGTTCAAGCAATTCTCCTGTCTCAGCCTCCCGGGTAGCTGGGACTACAGGTGCCCACCACCACGCCCAGCTAATTTTTGTATTTTTAGTAGAAACAGGGTTTCACCATATTGGTCAGGCTGGTCTTGAACTCTTGACCTCAGGTGATCCGCCTGCCTCAGCCTCCCAAAGTGCTGGGATTACAGGCTTGAGCCACTGCTCCCGGCCACTAATTTTTTTTATTTTTAGTAGAGACGGGGTTTCGTCATGTTGCCCAGGCTGCTCTTGAACTCCTGTACTCAAGTGATCCACCCGTCTTGGCCTCCCAAAGTGCTGGGATTACAGGCGTGAGCTACTGCGTCCAGCCTATACGACATATTATATATCTATTAGCCTTTATTTGCATCAATTCCTACATCATCCATGAAAACCTTTTCCAATTATTCCAATCCAAAAAGATCTTTCTCTTCCCTAAATTCCTATGATATACAACAGCCACTAACAACAGCCACTAGTTCTTTATATGCAGTTTTTCTCTCCTCATACAGATTATAAGCTCCTTGAAGGGAAAGGTCTTCAAGTTCTTTTCTGTCTACCTCAAGGCCTAGAGGTTCACAGCAAGTCTCTAACAAATGTTTGTTAACTTCACCTCAACCTTCTTGACTAAAAAAGCCTTCAAATAACATGTGCAGAGGCCTGGAGGAGGAGGAGGAAGGAGACTAACATGAAAGAACCTCTTCTGTTTTTCAAGGATATTTCCATGTTTATTTGTCTTATTTAATCTGCCCCAAATTACTGTAAGATAAGTATTACCTTTTCCATTTTTACAAGTAAGGCTCAGAGTGAGAAAGTGACTTGTCCTAATCACAACTAGATCATACAACTAATAAGTGACAGAGCTGGGATTCAAACTCAGTCTGCCTAATTTGAAAGTCCCTGCCCACTCCACTCTGCACAATACTGCCTCCCTTTTAGCTTTTTAACTTCTGTTTAGACAAGCGCATTGGGAATTCCTGTGTTAACACCATTATCTCATGAAAGAGGGAATGATCATAGTAACTCTACTTCTGTTTTGTTCTCAAGATGAGAAGAAAAATTACGATATGTAATTCTCTATGTCTTATCGCTTATGGGTATACATGCATTCCTTTGAAACTTTCTAGAGAAGTTAGCAGAGTATCTGTAAGACATCCAGTTAAAGTCTTCAGCCAGCTACCAACCCATGCCTATCTCTTTAGCTGCTGTAAGTGATGAAAGAATTTAGAGGTCATGGCTCATGGCACTGATCATATGAAGGTGATGATGATCTTACATCATAGCAGGTTATGAAGAAGTATAATTAGTCTTCATTTTCCCCTGCCCTGATGTGCCTGTCAAATGCCACAAAGCTATTTCTATTACTCTCCTATCATTTTCTAGGCTACAAAGAATTCTTATCTTGATTTTTAATAATTTTTTTTCAAATTCCGGTTATATGTCTCTTAGGAAAGCTTGGTGAACCCAAGTGTCTGGCAGCTACAAACAAATGATTAATTATCATTACAGAGAACTAATAAATACGGCAGGTATAATGTAATATGCTTAAGTATATCAACATAAACATTTTTAAAGGTACTCAGCCTCCTATTCGACTATGTTTTAACTTGTTCCACATAGAAACGGTCTAACAGTGATGTTATGCACCTTTTATTTCCCTTGACTGACGAACAAGGAGCAATCATTCCATCAGCCCTGTACTATGACAAGGTTTCTTAGTAGCTATAAATAACAGCTCTATAATCACTTCTAATTGCTACCTTTTCTTCCCCTTGGCACTGAATTCCATTAGGAACAGTCAGGTTGAGTTTTCTTAAAAGATTAACAAAAAAATTGGATGCAAAAAGAATATAGCATTCTTATCTTGTACTTCCCCTTCTGTATGTGGTTTTTATTAACTTCAAAAGAAGCTGTAAGCACAGAAATCAGTATCCAGAGAGATGTACTAAAATCTAATCATTCGCTCGTGTATCTGCCAGACGGTCCTGAATGGGATTCATTGGCCAAGCAACACATGGCACAGATGGCTGCAAACATAACACTGCACAATGCCCGAGAGCATGGTGTAATGGGCCAGGAGCACAGTCTCACTATTGTTTTCCATGTAGAGGTAAATACTAGTCAAGTATCTTCAGCCTAAAGAGTTGGGCACTAGCAGGGCAATGCCGAAAACTGCATGTGCAGGTAGGAGAGTCAGAAGGGTGAGGTGGGAAAAAGACAGGAAGAAAGAGAAAGAAGCAAAAGAAAGGAAGTAAAAATAAAGCTTCTCACAACACCATCCTATTAGGACACATTTCTACTTTCAGTGACCTAGGGTACCCTGCTGGAAAGCGCTCTTACCTGCAACACACAGCCTAATTCACTTCAAGAGGCCCAAAGGCCATACTCATCTACGGAACATTCTGTGTCTCAAACCCAGCGTCCTAGTGATCTAAGTTTAAAAGCTTTTGACCCTTCCTTCCATTTAGGAGGATGTAGCATACTGGAAGTGATGATGGTCTCAGTGAAGTAAAATGAAGGAAAGAAAGAAGAGGGTCTCTGTTTGTCTGTCTGCTTGAAATAATCTCCCCATTGTCTTTTGAAATTTATCCTCTTTGGAAAGATGATAATTGGTCTCTGCAGCATTTCATTTTAGTCACACATCCTCCTGACCCTACTAGGTCAACCAAGGATAGAATTCACTGCAGCAATTGAGGCTTTCTCCCATGCCCTCTGCATGAATGTCCCTTCCCCAAGGAAATGAATCCAAGTACTTCTTTCTGTCTCTTAGTGTCCTGGTTGAATGCTTCTCTTTTTTTCACACGTCTTTCCCTTTCCATAAGGGGTCTTGTTTGGGAATCAAAACTCAACTTCAGTACTCATTTAAACCCATTCTACAAAACCTGTACCCAAGATTTACCTTCCTTACTTTGTGGATGTGATCCCAATTAAGACTTATCACATGACATTTTTAGCTTTATAATCAGAGTTTTATCAAGGAAGGATCCATTCTGAGGCTGGGAGAAGTTCCTCCTAGTTTAGGAGGGGGATTTGTAAGTTATACCTCTTTTAGCTGTCGCCTCATTGGTCATACTGTTTTCCAGGAATGCAAAATACATATCAAATATATCACGAAGCTCCAGTTTCTAAACTTTCATCCTACCTAAAGATATTTGTCCTGTTCTTCACCTTCTTTCCTCTAAAGCCACTTACCATTTATTTGTTTAAGCCTAGGGCAACATTAAAAGGCTAGCGAGGGAGAGAACTCAAGGGAAAGGTTCAGGCAGAAGAGATCGTATCTGTTTAGAGCTCAGCACTTCCACCCTTTAAACTTTGACTCTTCTCCTTCTGTTAAGGATCCCAGTCAATATTATGAAAAGAATCATCTAGGCTAGAAAGATATGTTCACAGACTCTTGAAAACAATCACTTTGTGAAATGAATATAACATGTGACTTACTATCAATAACTCAACAATCATTAGGTTAAGAAAGCTGAATGTTTGACATTGCTTGGAAGGGGATCTAGGAAAACCAGAGGCTATACTCTAAAGGTACCTGCTATTACAAGTTAATGTTTAAGAAGGGATGCTAACAGAACCTAACACGAAATGTGTATCTACTACACAAGGATTGATTGTTCTTTGATCACTTCAGATGTTACCTTTGTCTCTTTCTTTTTCTTTCTTTCTTTCCTTTTTTTTTTCAGGGTCTTACTCTGTCACCTAGGCTGGAGGAAAGTAGCATGAACATGGCTCAACGCAGCCTCAACCTCCTGGGTTCAAGCAATCCCCCTGCCTCATCCTCTTAAGTAGCTAGGACTACAGGCCTGTGCTACCACATTCAGCTAATTAAAAAAAAAAAAAAATTTTACAGACAGGGTCCCACTATGTTGTCCAGGCTGGTCTCAAACTCCTGGGCTCAAGTGATCTGCCTGCCTTGGCCTCCCAAAGTGCTGAGATTACAGACATGAGCCACCGCGCCCGGCCAACTTTGTTTTGTTTTCTTAAGTGAATCTTAGGCTGTTCAGGTGATACTGAAGTAACCTCTGTCATCCCATTGATAAATGAGGTTGATGCAGCAGATCTGACTGCTTGGCAGGAACCCACATTTTCCCTTCCTGCCCCACGTGCATGCCCTTTCCACGTACTTCCATGTACTTTGCACATACTTCGGCAAAATGAACCACTGGATTATAAGGTGCCTGAGGACACAACTCCAATTTAATAGTTTCTTGATACCCTCCCAAAGCACCTAGCACAGCACTAAATCTAGAGAATGCTTTTGAAATATCTCTCAAGGCAGAAACTTGTGTGTATATATTAGGGGAAAGAAAATAGGTCTACTTCTTAAAAAAAAAAGCCTTGACCTACTTGAATGCGATGATGTTAGGGTGCTTCAATTTCCTCAAATGCTTGATATCCGTCTCATTCTGTTCTCTCACTTTCTTGATGGCCACCTCTTCCGCCCGGAACTTGCCCAAGAAGACCGCTCCTTGGGCTCCACTACCCAGCCACTGCAGCTCTGAGATCTCCTCAAATGGCACTTCCCAAGTATCTAGGCACACAAGCAAGAAATAAGCTTGAAGAGATCTCAGAAGGGACCACTCTACAAGGCCATTCTGAAGGTACCAACTTCATCGTCACCCAGGATGACCCTTACCCTCTGTCTCCCGCCAAAAGATAGAACCTTCCTATGTACCTTGGAACTATAGATCAAATATTCATAAACGTTAGTTTGTATCAATTTTTAACCACTGAAATAAAGCAGAGCAGAAGCCTCCAATATACCTTCCTCCAAATAAAACATATCCTACCACTCCTGCAGTCCTACCTTCTCACCTTAAGCTTGCATGTCAGTCAATTTACCCATCTGTCTCTATGCAACTATCCCTACCCCATCACCCACTATTGGTGTTATTTTATTCCTCTTTTAATTTCTAGTGCAGATGCTCAGTGAATCTTTGCTAATGATTTTTTTTTTTTGAGACAGAATCTTGCTCTGTCACCCAGGCTGGAGTGCAATGGCACGATCTCAGCTCACTGCAACCTTCGCCTCTGGGGTTCAAGAGATTCTCCTGCCTCAGCCACCCAGGTAGCTGGGATTACAGGCACCAGCCACCATGCCTGGCTAATTGTTGTATTTTTCAGTAGAGACAGGGTTTCACCATGTTGGTCAGGCTGGTCTCGAACTCCTGACCTCAGGTGATCCACCAGCCTTGGCCTCCCAAAGTGCTGGGATTACAGGTGTGAGCCACTGTGCCGGGCCGCTAATGAATTTTTAATGATACTCTCCTAAGAACTTCATTATGCATGCTACTTACATTAATATTTACCTTTTATTGAGTGCTTACTATATACCATACACTAGCATAGTACTTTACATATATCATATGTTCAATCCTTACAACAACCCTACAGGTATGGCCTTATTATAGTTACTTAAAGATGAAAAAAACTAAGGCATAGGGTGGTTAAGTAAATTCTCCTAAAATCATATAACTGATAAGTGGTAGAACTGGGCCTAGAATCCCAGGATTGGCCAATTTTAGGAAGAGTGCTTTCTCTCCTATGTGACATTGCCTCTCATAAGTAATTGAGAGGGCCATTAGTCATTAGTCATGATATGCTTACTCATATAGCTGTAGTATTTTCAAGTTTCTTTTTCCTTAGAGTTTGAATATTTTTTTGCACCAGAAATTTAAGAAGGGTCATTTCTAAGTGGTGGCATTATTAGTGCTTCATATTACATTTCTTTATTGTTTTCTGTCTTAAAAATTATTTTTACCATAAGCCTATATCACTTTTATAATGAATAAAATGCTATTTTAAATAAAGCACTTCAAAAATTCGATCAATATGTGCTTTAATCTCATGAAACTTTTTTTAAAAAGAATGTAATCCATTGAGGCTTCTCCTTTCCCCCTTCTTACCAGGGTATTATCACAGGTAAGAAACAAATATCAAAGAGCTAAGAGTCCCTTGGAGTGAGAAAAATGATGACAGTGTGAAAGGTCATGAGAGATTCTCCTCAGATCACTCAAAAGCCAGTGTTTGCAGAACATGGAACAAAGTAGTGTTGAGTTAGCTTCAAAGATACTCTGGTCTTGAAAGCAAATCAACTCACCGTCCACTGCATTGATGAAACAAGAGTGGAAAGAGTTTATCTGCCTCTAGAAATGAGCTACACTTCCCTCTTCTCTAATTTTCTCTACCTTAAGAGAAAAGAAATTCTGTAGATTCTCAATAAAATGTTTTCTCATTACAATTGCTAAAACCTAACCTTCAAAATATAACTACGTAGAGCAAAAAATATATAAAATGAGGGTGGTTTATGCCGTGGGCCTTCATCCCATTCTCCTGATATGAGCAGTATTAAAGGTTTCTGCTCTACTGAAATTGAATAAATGCTAGATAAAAGCAAATCTCTCTCAAATACAAATAGCTGAAAAATTTAAAATCACCCAAGGAACACATGATACCAAGTGAGATTTGGGAGGAAACAGCAAGTGATAGCGTTGGCTATTTTAACTATCTTTAGGGTTTCTATAGAGGACAAGTATTAATAAGTGGCTCATGAAATCTCACTTTCACCTCCATGGGCTCATACATGCAGCACACGTGGTACACAGATATTGATGGCATATTGTAAGATAATTTTCCTCATTAGGGGTCCAGTGACAAATTAAAAACAGTGTCATTGGCCAGGCGTGGTGGCTCACGCCTGTAATCCCAGCACTTTGGGAGGCCGAGGCAGGGTGGATCATGAGGTCAGGAGCTCGAGACCAGCCTGGCCAATATGGTGAAACCCTGTCTCTATTAAAAATACAAAAAAAAAAAAAAAAAATAGCCAGGCATGGTGGTGCAGGCCTGTAATCCCAGCTACTCAGGAGGCTGAGGCAGGAGAATTGCTTGAACCCAGGAGGCAGAGGTTTCAGTGAGCCAAGATTGCGCCACTGCACTCCAGCCTGGGTGACAGAGCGAGACTCTGTCTCAAAACAACAACAACAAACAAACAAACAAAAACAAAAATAAAAAAAAAACCCAGTGTCATTTTGGCCATTCTGGGGGCTGAATAAAGTATTATTACTGGACTCTGGGGCAAGAACATAACTGAGCAGTACGTCTTTGAACAGCTTTACACAAGCCCAAATTACCCTAATTTTTAATAGAATGACTACTAAAATTAGACTGTTTGGGTGTCTCTTTTACCCTATTTACTCAATCTTTAGTTACTGTTAAACATTGGAAACATTAGATAAAGATCAGAAAAGTCAGAAAAACACAGATTTTATGTGAAAGCTCATCCCACACCCACTTGCCACCTTCCCTCCTAGTTTTTGTTCATGTTTACAGCTATGTAAAAATGGCAGGTGATGTCTAATTTTTTCTACCTTTTCACATATCATGTATCCTTCATGTAGTTCCTATTTTTATTATAAGTTCTAATAGTTGTTCTGTACCTTCTTACCTGTTCTGCATAAGTATATCCCCAGATTCAATTCCTTGGTTAAAGAGGACAGTTTCCTGGCTCCAGGAATACATACATTCCAAATTCTATCCAAAAGGATTTTGATAGTTTTTGCTCACAATAGCAATGTATGAACATGTTGGCAGTAAGTGTTATCAATTATTTTTTTGTTCTATTTTAATTTAGTGTTTTATAACTTTGCACTAGTTTAACTGCCGGTGATCACATTTGTTTAATACTCACAATCTGCTTTGTATGAATTGTCAAAACCCCTTTGTTCATTTATCTATTAGCCTTCCATAGTTCACATAAACTTGAAGAAACTCCTTCTATATTTCTTTGATACAAATGAGAATATTTTTTATAAGCCTTTTTCTTTTAATTTTATTATTTTTGAACAAATTATTCTATATCGTTGTCTATTATTTCCTTTGTAATTTCTTCCACTGCCTAGTTTATCTTCTAAAAGTTATCTATAGTTCATTTTAAAAAAATTAATCTTTATATTCATCTGAAACTTATTTTGGTGTATGGTATGAGGACAGATATAAATTATTTTTTTCCACATTGCTATTTAATGATTCCCAAATAATTTGTTAAAAAGTCCTTTCTTTTCATATTGCTTTAGGATCCTTACATTGTAACTCACTATATTTTTTAGAAATAATATCTACTACTATTTTTATAAGATGATAAAAAGATTAATTACTAAAATACAAATACATTTGGCACTCAAATACAAAGTATTCCAGGTATTGCAATAAAAAATAAAATTCTCCTCTACCTCATGCCTGTGCTACTCAACTATGTTCAGACAAGTCTTGATTATCCATAGAAAAATAAAGCGGATAGCACTGGTAATAAAAGAACACAGATTGTAAAACAAAGAAAGTAATGCTTCAACAATGTTTCCATCCATCTTTTTACCGAAACTAATTATCAGAAGTAAAATCGATTGATATGAATTTAGCACTCTTTGACCAGTCTCAAAGTCCCTGTCAATAATGAGCAGAGAGCTCAGAAATGGGAAAATGGCAGAAAAAAGGAAATTGGTGATAAGGATGCACAAAATTAAGGGCCTAGATAATTGATGAGCGAGATAACTAATCTCATAATAATGAAGAACTGACTACACTCTCTCTAGGGTTAGTCCCAAACTTTTCGTTGCTTTTATGTCTGTCCCATTGATACTCTTCCCCAGCGTTTATCTTCTCTTTTATCTTCCCAATGACTACGATCTTAATTCCAATATCCACCAGAATCCTTAGGACTGAGAAAAAGACACATGTCCACCCACTTTAAGGCAACAGTTCTCCTTTGTTTATTCAGACGTGGCCATGACAGTACTTGCTTTGAGACTGGAAACTTTTTGGCAATAAAAGATTTAAATTGCATGCTATCTTACTTGGGGTATCAACATACTCAGAGGGAGATGAGGACATCATTAAAATTTTTTAAAAATCCAGTGACATTTCCTCATATGTACCAAATGTAGGGACACGCCTGAGACATGTGCTATCCTTTGGTTGACTGCAATGCAGGATTGAAGATTAGCTCCCTGATCCCAGACCTGACAAGGAAATTTGCTAGTTTCTGGCTAGCGAAACTCTTTCATGGTGCACAGCAACACCAGCCCTCAGTAGGATATCCTGCAATCTGCTGAAAGGCTAGGCACCTGCTGTGCCTGTGTCAGCATCTTAAGCTGACCAGGCCTGTTTCTTATTTATTTCTGAAATAAACCTTTTTGAAAGTCACATAATCCATTGGAACACAAATTAAATACTAGTTTGCAGAATAATAACAAAAAATTTTAAAACCTCCTTTTGACAAACATATGGGATGGGTGTATCGCCCCTCATTCTGAGTCTGAACCTCAATGATGCACTTGGATCCTGAGATCTTCAAATTATCACCAAAAGTAAGTCTAAGACTGGACAAGCAGAGACCCTAAAAACCAAATGTAGTAGATCACATATGCAGCTATCAGTAAGTTTTGTGTCCAGCCAAAGAATAGGGAACTTTTAAAAAATAACAAATTAGGGCCGGGCACAGTGGCTCACGCCTGTAATCCCAGCACTTTGGGAGGCCAAGGCAGGCGGATCACCTGAGGTCAGGAGTTCAAGACCAGCCTGGCCAACATGGTGAATCCCTGTCTCTACTAAAAATACAAAAATTAGCCAGGCGTGGTGGCACGTGCCTGTAATCCCAGCTACTTGGGAGGCTGAGGCAGGAGAATTGCTTGAACCCAGAAGACAGAGGTCGCAGTGAGCCAAGATCACGCCATTGCACTCCAGCCTGGGCGACAGAGCAAGACTCTATCTCAAAAAAAAAAAAAGAAAAAAAATTAGAAATGGTTATCTCTGGATTGTGGAAAGGCAGGTGATTTTTATTTTCTTCTTTATTTTATTTTCCTGCTTATATTTATTTCCAATGTAAAACATAATAATGCTGTTAGCAAGAAGCAACTAATTTCCTTTAAAACCTTGAAATCACGGGGGCCAGGGGGTGGAGGGAAAATGAAAGCAGAATGTGTAGCATGTCGGAGTATGTATGAAAGAGAGAGAGAGATACACATACATAAAACCAGGGACTGACGAAGAATTTCTGCATGGAGCAAGAATAGATGATATGGTTGACAAATCCTGAAAAGGACCTGGAAGTGATAGATATACCAGTAAATCCTAATATACTTATGGAAAACAGGTATAGAGGGAGGAGTTGGTATTTGGTTTAAGGAATGTATTGCAGAAACAGGGGAAATAAAATGCATGAGAAAAGTAGATAATGGTAACTGAAGTCTGCTGGCTATTGTGGAAAAGCTGTCAACAGTCTTGACTAAAAGAGATGAACAGACTTTCAGGGGAGAGTCCCAGAGTCTAAAATTCAGTTATAAAATAAATAGAATCTCATTTTTGGTCCATATTTTCCCTTTCCAGAATTTCTTCATGAGAGAACTCATAAAAATTTAATCATTTACATAAGGCCACAAAGATACGTATCAAAAGTCTTAAAACAACACATCTTTTGAACTCAACTATTCCTCTCCTAGGAATTTATCCTAAGGACTAATCAAAGATATATGCAAAAGTAAAGGAGTAGACAAATGGTCATTGCAGTATGGCTTATAATAACTAAAAAGGTAAACAAATTAATGTTGAGCAATAGGGGATTGCTTAAAAATATTGGCACATTCACATCATTTAATATTATGTGGCCATTAAAAATGATGCTGAAGAATTATACTTAAGACATGGAAAATGTTCACAATATGAAGTGAAAAAATATTACAAAACAATATGTGATATGGTTTGGCTCTGTGTCCCCACCCAAATCTCATCTCTAATTGTAATTCCCACGAGTCAGGGGAGGGGTCCTGTGGGAGGTGATTGGATCACGGGGCGGATCTCCCCCTTGCTGTTCTTGTGATGGTGAGTGAGTTCTCACGAGATCTGGTTGTCTGAAAATGTGTGGCACTTCCCCCTTCTCTGTCTCCTGCTCTGCCATGGTAAGACCTTCTTGCTTCCCCTTCGCCTTCTGCCATGATCCTAAGTTTCCTGAGGTTTCCTAGCCATGCTTCCTGTTAAGCCTGGCGAACTGTGGGTCCATTAAACCTCTTTTCTTCATAAATTACCCAGTCTCAGGTAGTTCTTTATAGCAGTGTGAACACGGATTAATACAGTATAACTCAATTTTTAAAAGTATACACACACATACACAAATAGACTAACCTAATATATAATGAAAACATTAATGGTTATTCTCAGGAGATGGAGGATCATAGATTATTTTAAAATTATTTTGGAACTTACTTGTATTTTCCAAATTTCATACATATATTACTTTTGTTATCAGAAAAAAAGTTACTTTGAAGAATATTAATGAGGTTATACAAGATCATGTCCTTTGCAAGGACATGGATGGAGCCAGAGGCCATTGCCCTTAGCAAGCTAATGCAAGAACAGAAAACCAAATACCACATGTTCTCACTTACAAGCAGGAGCTAAATGATGAGAAAACATAGACACAAAGAGGGGAATGACAGACGCTGGGGCCTACGTGAGGGTGGAGGGTGGGGAAAGAAAGAGGATCAGATAAAATAACTATTGGATACTGAGTGATGAAATAATCTGTACAGTAAATCCCCATGACACAAGTTTACCTATACAACAAACCTGTGCACATACCCCTGAACCTAAAATAAAAGTTTTAAAAAATGAGGTTATAAAGAACACCAGGGCTTCAAAAGTATAATATTAATATTTGAATTAGAATATGTGAATATATTGTTACACAATGATGGGAGTTAAAAACTTAATTTTTTTTTTTTTTTTTTTTTTGAGGCAGAGTTTCACTCTATCACCCAGGCTGGAATGCAGTGGCACAATCTTGGCTCACTGCAACCTCTGCTGGTTTTAAGCAATTCTTGTGCCTCAGCCTCCCAAGTAGCTGGGACTACAGGTGCACGCCACCATGCCTGGCTAATTTTTGTATTTTTAATAGAGATGGGGTTTCACCATGTTGGCCAGGCTGGTCTTGAACTCTTGACCTCAGGTGATCCGCTCCCCTCAGCCTCCCAAAGTGCTGTGATTACAGGCGTGAGCCACAATGCCCAATAAAACTTCCTTTTTTTAAAAGCTGTGGGATCTAGAAATAATAACACTTCTCAAGACTGGTTAGATATTTTGTCATTTCCTCAGAATGTAAGCTTTCTATGCCTTTATTGTGAGAAAATAACTCCTTTTTACTATAATCTAAGTTTTACTATAATCTAAGTCCTACAATCTTCAGGGGCATTACCATGTGGCTTCTGTCTGGTTTTAAATTGGTCCAGCAGCCATCAGATTTTTTTGATTGTATAAGTTATCAGTAAACTTTTTAAAATTTATTTTTATTTATCCATTAATTAATTATTTCAGAGAAACAGTCTCACTCTGTTACCCAGGCTGAAGTGCAGTGGCACCATCATAGCTCACTGTAGCCTCAAACTCCTGGGCTCAAGCGATCCTCCTGCCTCAGCTTCTCAAAGTGCTGAGATTACAGGTGTGAGCCACTGCACCTGGCAAAAAATTTTAAATATGTAGCCACTGCATGATTTCTTTATGTATTATATATCTGTACAGCTATATTAAAATATGAAATATATCTGAAAATGTATGAAAATAGAAATTTTAAATGATGAGATAAACAGGATCTCTAATATTTTCTTCTTATAATCCCATGGATTGTTTTATATGTACTGTACTTTGGACGCCACTAGACTGGATGACCACAAAAGATGGGCTACGACCAAAAAAGACCCACCAAATGTGAATCTCTTCCCTTCAGCCGGTCTACTGGAAACTGAAATGAGGTATTCATCTGTCACTAGTTCTTTAATTTGCTCAAAGGTCCCAGGTTATCCAGCTAATGGTGGTGATGGTGGTGGTGATGGTGTGTTTACACAAGAAATATCTTCCAAGTCCATACTCTAGCTTACCTTGCTGCTGCAATTTGTAATCAGTGGAATATGCCTTCCCAATGATATTCCATACAGGCCTTAAGCATCCAAATAGTCCTTCAAGAAACCCACCACTGCCACTGCCTGACCTGCTGAACTGAATCTTTATGTCTTCAGTTCCACTCGTGCTCTCTCCGTCCACCGTGTTGCTGTTCCCCTGAGACACCGCCATCTCTGATTCATCGTGTTCCCTTAGCTGAAGAACGCTGTTCTCAAACTGGTCCCTGGAATCCTCACTTACGCTTGTCAACACTGTTGTGGTGACGGGGCTGTGCACACTCTCGATTAGCTCTGTTCGTACCATCCCCTTTTCCTGCTGGTCCTCAAGGAGCTTGGGAGAAGGGTGGTTCCCCATAGCTGTGAGCTCATCTTGTAGTCCATTGAAGGTTTTGCTTTCACTGAAGGGTAAGTGTGGAGAAGAGGAGCAGCTCAGGTGCTCCTGAAAGTTGGCCATCGTGCCATGAGTATAACCAAGGTCCTGAGATGACACTCAGAAGATTTTTGGGACAGAGTTCTGACTTAAGAGAGGGCTCCAAAACCTGAGAAAAACAGGAGGGAGATATGAGATCATCCTTTCTTTAGTATGCACACTACGATACTTCTGTTTGCATTAAAAAAAACTGAAACAATGGGGATTGGTTAACCTGTGGGTTAGTCCATGTGATGGAAATGAGTGCAGCAATGAAAAATTATGCTGTGGAAGAGTATTTATGAACATGACAAAATATCCATTACACATTAATATTAAAAACAGGTTAGAACAATATATACAACATTAACTTAGAAATTTATTTATTTATTTATTTTTTATTTTTTATTATTATTATACTTTAAGTTTTAGGGTACATGTGTAACTTAAAAATTTATTTAAAAGGACATACATACAAGAAAAAAGAAGGAAAAAATCCAAGAAATTAACAATAGTTAATTTTAGGTGGTTAGATTTGGGAGAGGTTTATATTGTTGTGATTTTCAAGGTATTCTAAGCATTCTGTATTAATATCTATTATCTTTTTTTTTTTTTTTGAGATGGAGTTTCACTCTTGTTGCCCAGGCTGGAGTGCAATGGCGCGATCTCGGCTCACTGCAACCTCCGTTTCCCAGGTTGAAGTGATTCTCCTGCCTCAGCCTCCTAAGTAGCTGGATTATAGGCATGCATCATCACACCTGGCTAATTTTTGTATTTTTAGTAGAGACAGGGTTTCTACATGTTGGTCAGGCTGGTCTCCAACTCCTCACCTCAGGTGATCCAACCCCCTCAGCCTCCCAAAGTGTTGGGATTACAGGCGTAAGCCACCGCGCCTGGCCTTTTTAATCAGAAAAAATTGTTTCCTTTTCTACAAGGGAAATTTAGTTGTTCTGATATACACATCTTTATTACAAACTACATCCTGTGTTATAAGTTGCTACTCATCTTTTCTCTTTGCTTTCGTGTCTTATCCACTGGGCACTGTGTCACTTTATAAGGCATTCATTAAGTCACGGAGATAAATGTCATGTGTCTGTGACAAGACAAGTTTCTAAGATATAAAATTTGTTTTTATTGTACTGCACCCAATCTGGGGTAACACAACTAAGCCCTAACTCTTTAAACTTGTTCTTTGCTTCTGATCTGTCCATTAGCACCATTTCTTGCGGCCATCTAACCTTTAAAAGTGAAGATTTGTTCTAGATTGGCCAGATCACGCATAGTCAATCTTAAATTTATTCAAAGTATGTTCTTTTTTTTTTTTCTTTTTTTTGAGACAGAGTCTCGCTCCGTCACCTAGCCTGGAGTACAGTGGTGTGATCTCGGCTTGCTGCAACCTCCGCCTCCCAGGTTCAAGCAATTCTCCTGCCACAGCCTCCTGAGTAGCTGGGATTACAGGCACGCACCACCATGCCCAGCTAATTTTTTTTTTGTATTTTTAGTAGAGACGGGGTTTCACTATGTTGGCCAGGCTGGTCTCGAACTCCTGACCTCAGGTGATCCACCTGCCTTTGCCTTACAAAGTGCTGGGATTACAGGCATGGGCCACTGCACCCAGCCCAAAGTATGTTTTTTATCAGAAATGTACTTTCTTTTTAAATCTGTTTGTAACAGTCATTCCTTCCCTCACTCTGTACTAAGCATCTAGAATATGCTAGAGGTCAGGGTATGAAGATGACCTCATTTTGCAGAGGGGGTAAAGGAAAGACCAACAAAAATTGACGGAACAGTGCTTATAATGAATCAAGTAAGTGCTCTGAGAGCACAGAAGAGAGAGGAATAGTTTCAGGGAAAGGTGCTCAAAGGTGGTAACTTTTGATCCATTTGAAGGAAGTGTAGGCATTCATTAAGCAAGTCAGGAAGGTGTGAGTGAAAGAAGAGGGGGGAGGTATTACAGGTGTGGGGGAAACTGTGAAGGAGTGCATGGAAGCTTGAAAGACTATAGAACAGATGAGAAATCCAAAGTGGCTGGAATGTAGGCTATATATAAGTGCATGCAGAAAGACATGAATGGACAGATAGGTAGGGGCTAGACTATAAGGAGCTTTGCATGCCAGGCTGAGTTTGAGATTTTATACTGAAGGTGATGGGTAGCCATAGTATCTTATATCACGGATTATGGATTAAAATAGACCCTCTCAATTTTATTATTTTCTTATCTTCATAACTGAGACCTAAATTTTAAGCCTTTTATTCATTACCATATCCCATGAATAGCTTGTATTAGTGAACCAATGAAAACATCCTATCCTTGGCTGGCATGGTGGCTCACGCCTGTAATCCCAAAACTTTCGGAGGCCAAGGTGGGCAGATCATGAGGTCAGGAGTTTGAGACCAGTCTGGCCAGCATGGTGAAACCCCATCTCTACTAAAAATACAAAAAATTAGCCAGGCATGGTGGTGCATGCCTGTAGTCCCAGCTACTCAGGAGGCTGAGGCAGGAGAATTGCTCGAACCCAGCAAGCGGAGGTTGCAGTGAGCCAAGATTGCGCTACTACACTCTAGCCCGGGTGACAGAGTGAGACTCCATCAGAAGAAGAAGAACAAGGAGAAGAGGGAGAGGGAGAGGGAGAGGGAGAGGGAGAGGGAGAGGGAGAGGAAAATATCCTATCCTCTGAATTCTTATTCATTCACTGAGCTCCTATTACATGGTATGCAATGTGTTAGGCATTAGTAAATGGTACATAGGTTCCTACCCTTTGGGAACTCACAATCTAGAAGGAAAGACCAATAGATAACAGCCACATGGTTAGCTATGGGACAAAGATATGTATAAGGTGCAATGGGAGCTCAGAAAAATAAATATAAAATGTGTCTATAGATGTTATAAGAAGAAGTTTTGTTTGAATTGAGTCTTGAGGGGTGAATTAATGGTCACTAGGAAAGAAAGACTAGGCATTGCAGGTAGTATGGGGAAACAGCAGGAGATAACTCTCAGAAAAAGTAGGCAAAGGCTAGACTATGGTAGGCCTGTATGACAAGCTAAATCTTTGGGGTTTTATCCTCATGACAACAGAGAACCAGTAAGGAATTTTAAGCAAGGGAGTAATTTGGTCAGATAAATTAAAATCACATCTATAGAAGCAGAGGTTAGATTCAAAGGGAAAGACTAAAGATCCAGTTAGAAGCTATAGTTCAAAAAGAAATGACTTGGACCTGAATAAGTCAGTTAGCAATGGCAGTGAAGAGAACAGGAAAGATTTAAGAGGTAGAATTGGTAAGATCTAGTAATTGATTAGACATGGAGGTGGGTAAAGAAAAGGGGGAGAGGGAAGACTTTTCAAATCACTTATTTGGAATAATGAATAGACAGACAATGTCAATAACTGAGATATGAAATGCCAGAAAGAAAGGTTTGGAAAGAAGACAATTAGCTCAACTATGGACATACAGAATTTAAGGCCTACTATGCATCATGCACCGAGCTAGGGAGCTAGGCTTTTACTGATGCTATCTGATTTTAAAAAGACATTTTGTAGAGAGAGATTGGAAGAAAGATAAAGATGGGGCTCATTTATCACAGGGGCAGAAGTTTCCAAATCATAAAGCTAAATTTAAAATGTGTTTATTGAATATATACTCAGCCTGCACAACATGGCAAAAAACATAAAAAATACAAACATTACAAAAAATACAGAAATTACAAAAAATACAAAAATTAGCTAGGCATGGTGGCGTACACCTGTAGTGTCAGCTACTTGGGTGGAAGGCTGAGGTGAGAGAATCACTTGAGCCCAGGAAATCGAGGCTGCAGTGAGCTGTGTTTGTGCCACTGTACTCCAGGCTGGGCAACAGAGCGAGACCCTGTCTCAAAAAAGAAAAAAGAATATATACTGAGAATTGTGCCATGCACTAGCCTAGATTCTGTGGATATAGAACATTACTGTTACCATTACTATTTTTAATAATAAGTAAGACAAAGTGCTTTATAATTTACAGAAGCCTGTTTACATAATCAGCAATATACTGGTAAATCAGCTCTTTCCAAAACAACAGCAATCTGGTTTGTAGTGTTTGCTCATTTCCCTGGTGTAAATATTCCCACCATAGCAGATTTCAAGCTAATAAAAGTTTAACAACTTGCTTGCAAAGTTTCTAAATATTTGACAATTGGCTCTTACAAGTTGGTGTATAAGCCAGCTCCAGCACCATAATCCTTGTAATAATGTCATTTCTATTTCACAAGAGAAGAAATTTCTCTAAGGTAATATACTCAGTAAGTAATAGAGCAGGAATTAAAATCTAGCTCAAAGTTCAGATTCCCCAAATCCTTTGCCTTTTTTACAACACGATGGAAACTTTTATGACTCCTCACTTTCATAGAGTGCTTTCCAGGTTAAAAAATGCTGTTATCTGTGATCATTTGATCTAAGTTTTTGATCCCTAGGTAAGGAACCCAGAACACAGAATGATTATCCCTATTTTTCACGGAAGGAAATGATGGCCTAGAAAGAGGTGGATGCTAAAGGTCACAGAGCCAGGATGAAATACCGGGTTATTTTCCCTAATCATGACATTCTCTCCTGTACCAGGCAGTCTCTGAAGACATGGTTCCTATCCTGTTGAAGCTCACGGACTACTTATGGAACTAATAATTACACTGAAGGAATAACCTCCTGCCATCATCCCCCATGACAAGTGAGCCATATTCCGTTCTACAGAGCCAAGAGAGATGGGAACAATGGTAAAAGAGGTAGGATTTGAGACGGACCTTTGAAGGTAAGGTGTGTGACAGAGGGAAGGAAATCAGGGGCGAATAAGAGCACTGGCAGAGGCAGGGAAGGAGGAATGACCAGAGCGTGCGTGAGGGGGTTGCTGACCCAGAAACAGCAGTGGCTAATGTGGGGGAGCAGTGTGCAGCAAGGGTAACTCCTGCCTCCACACGTGGGCTCTGAAAGCTTATGATACAGCGCAGGTGATTCTTCCCTCCTAACAAACTAGAGAGATCACTTTAACTGGATGGGGTTAGGTTAAGAGGCACTTAAATTATAGGGTATGGAGAAATCTAGGCCTTGTGAAGCTGCCTGGGAATGTAAGGTTGGGGCAGGGGGAAGAAAGAACAAAAACTGGAGCCCTTTGTTACAGACACCATTCCACCGACTCCAGCCTCCCCTCCCCTGTTCTTTTCGTGCTCATCTCTGAGCTTCGACATTACTGATCTCCTCATTATACTTTCTGGCTGATCACCTGCCACAACCTTGAGCTGTCTCCTGCCTTTGGCCTCTCTAACCTTGCCCTGCCTGATCTCTTTTAAGACTGCTGATTTCATACTATCTGACCCGGCCACTGACTCAGCAGTTACTTCCGGTCTGCCTTGGCTGCCGGGACTCTTTGTTATCCTATACAGCAGCAGTCCCCAACCTCTTTGGCACCAGGGACCAGTTCTGTGGAAGACACTACTTCCATGGACCGGGGAGGGGGATGGTTTCGAGATGGTTCAAGTGCATTACATGTATTGTGCACTTTATTTCTATTATAATTACATTGTAATACATAATGAAATAATTCTACAACTCACCATAATGTAGAATCAGTGGGAGCCCTGAGCTTGTTTTCCTGCAACTAGACAGTCCTATCTGGGGGTGATAGGGGACAGTGACAGATCATTAGTCATTAGATTCTCATAAGGGGCACACAACCTAGATCCCTAGATCCCTCACATGCACAGTTCACAATAGGGTTCGCACTCCTATGAGAATCTAATACCACGGATCTGACAGGAGGTGGAGCTCAGGCGGTAATACAAGTGACGGGGAATGGCTATAAACACAGAGGAAGCCGCTTGCTCACCCACCTGCTGCTCACCTCCCGCTGTTCCACCCAGTTCCTAACAGGCCACAGACTGGTACCAGACCGTGGCCTGGAGGTTGGGAACCCCTGTTATACAGCACAAGTCCTACATGCTATTGGCTCACATGAATTGCACACCCAAATATATATGTGAATTGCAGCCAAACACTTCCTTGTGTGATTTATTTTTTTGAATCAAACTATCAGACTTTATATTAATTCCTCGTAAATTTCTACTTTGTCAATTTTTTTATCCTGAACTTCTGCCTAATGACATAATGTTAGGATGAGCTCATACACAAAAAGTTAGAAAAACACGTTTGTTTTGTAATTTTTTCCCTATCTGTAACAGGTTAAGGATGAATGTAAAGTGGACCTGTTCCCATTGGCATGGGAATGAGTCTAATCACAGTCATCATATGCAGTTTGATATTTAAGAGATCAGGGAAAAACAGGACAATCAAGGAATATGGTTCGACCCACTTATTTCACATATGAGAATCAAACTTCAGAGAGATTGCCGACTTACTTAATATAACATCTGAGCAGTGGCAGAGTTGAGATGAGTCCTCCTTCCTCAGCCCAGCTCTTTCCACTAGCATGGTTGTTTGTTTATTCGAAGAGAAACAAATAGCCATGGTATCATGGCCACTGATGACAAAAACAATAGCAATTCACAGTGCTATTCTAGATGCACCAAGACTATTCCCAAGGAAACACTGGCGCCCACCTAGCGGGGTGACCCTGCGCCTATCCACAGGCCAGCAGGAGGCTACCCACTGACTGCTCTCAGAGTGGGCAGAGGTGAGGTAAACCTCAAGATGTGTATAAAGATGTGTAGTCAAATAGGCTTCCCTCATACTTACCAAGAATATCCAGTCCAACGTGACCCAACAAAGACAGAGAAATAGAGAGGTACAAGAACAAAGGGAAAGAAAAATCATCACCATGGCTATATTCAAATATGATCAGAGCTGACTCTACATTTAAGAAGAGTGTAGGAAGCTAAAAATACCTCAGTTTTACCTGTGTTTGTACGTACACCCACACGCTGCCACTGCACAGTGAAGAGACTCTTATGTGGAAACTGCGGGAACACAGGTGGTTCCCCTGTCTCTGGCTGTCTTCTGCCCTCTTGGTTCCTCTCTCCCTGTGCAAATCTGTCTCAGATACCCTCATGAGAATTGATTGGTCCTTTCAATTCATAAGGAATCAAAACTAGTATAAATTAGAAGGAGACAGAAAGGAAGTGGGTCAAGATTTTTGAATGTTGAGAGTCAAAGGGAAAAAGACAAGGAACGTTGGAGGGGTAAAGGGCAAGTTTGGAGTGGCACCCCTATCAGAAGAAAGTACTAAGGGGGCCAGGTGCGGTGGCTCATGCCTGTAATCCCAGCACTTTGGGAGGCTGAGGCAGGCGGATCACCTGAGGTCAGGAGTTCGAGACCCAACATGGCGAAACCCCATCTCTACTAAACATACAAAAAATTAGCTGGGCATGGTGGCAGGCGCCTGTAATTCCAGCTACCCGGGAGGCTGAGGCAGGAGAATCGCTTGAACCCAGGAGGTGGAGATTGCAGGGAACAGACCAGAGATTGCAGAGATGCTGCCACTGCACTTCAGCCTGGGCAATAGAGGGAGACTCCGTCTCAAAAACAAAACAAAAACAAACAAACAAAACAAAAAAAGAAAAGAAAAGAAAAAAGAAAAAGAAAGTACTCTGGGAAGGTCTGTAGGTGAGGTGATGCTACTGCCGCCCTTACAACAGGTCGCGATCTGCAAAGGGTGCAGGAAGTGCTCCCATATCTGCCCTTGAGGAACACTTTCCGTGCCTTCTGAGTTTCTTGGCCCGAAGAGGAGGAAGTGGTTTGTGCAAAATTAGTAGGCAAGAGTTGGAGACAGCAGCAGCTGTGCATTTGGCAGGGCACTGCCAATTTCTGGAAATTACCTTGGTTTTGTGCCAAGATCCCAGGATGCAATGTAGAGAGAAAGAGGAATGGAGGAGGTAATGTGGCCAAATGGCCCTCAAATTCTTGGATTTCTATCATAGAATACAATTTTTCCCATGTTACTAATGGAGGATTTTTATAATGATCAGATTTTAAATTTTATATCATAAATATGAATAAATCAAAGATTTTGGACAATTTAGCCCCACAAAGTTTTTGATGTGACTAAAATTGAATAAAAAATTAAATTAAGCATTATTGCTACAAGATTTATTGATTGACACTGAGCTCTTTCTAAGCTATCTTCTCTTTACTTGGCGTCTTCTTGCCTATCTTTAAAAATGAATACAACACTGCCATCTTAGCCTTCTGGTCATTTCTCTAAAATTCATATAGCAGTTGAGAACATAAAATAATTTCTGCTGCTAGGAGCATCAATCCCATTTTAAAACTTAGATTACTTTACTTGTGCATAGTAATAACATAAAATGATCTTTCCAGGATAGAGGTCTGTCACCCAGATCTTAATTTGAACTTTGAAAACATTAGCTAGCTTCTTCGAATGGAGTTATATGATTAGAAGTATGTGACTTCAAATCAGATAAAAAGAATGGCCTACAATCGTGCTTTATCCCTACTTACTCTCTTAACTGTGGACCATCTCCTGAAACGCCTATTTGAAGGAACAATAAAAACTCAGTCGACAAAATCCACTGACCTACCTCATTTCATCTTCTTTATAACATTTCATTCAACAATTATGCATTCAAAAATATTGATTCCATGTTTACCATGTACCTCTATTTTCGGTTAAGATTATAAATGTTTAATAATCTTGAAATATGCTGGAGACAGCAAAAAAATAAAAATTACAAAGAAGCAAATTCTCCATGGTGACAAATTACCTTTTGAATACCAGTACCTATAAATGCAACTGTGATTACAGTTAAAATAAGTTTATTGTAGGCTTTAAAATGAATACAGATACTTCATTTTCAGAGTAGTAGTCTGTAAATTTATCAAGAAATAGAAACTTGTGAGGCTTCAAAAATGCCTTAAGTCAAAGGTGAAACATCTTGACCAAAGGAATGATTTATCCATAAATCATATCATCAATGCTTTCTCCATAAATCTTTAATAAATAATATATGGTATTTTAAGTATTAATATTCGACATTTTGTGACCTAAATCCAGCTGCCATATGAATGATAAAATCAATAGCTTTAAATGTTTTAAAAATAAGATACAGACATATATGTACCTTTAAATACATAAATATTAATAGGCATAAAAATTTAAGATGTGTATAATTAAGTAAGCATTTTAAGAAATTAGGTTTAAAAGGTCAACAGTGGTTATTACTGTTGTTCTTTGAAGTTTTCTATATTTTTCCAAATTTCTACCATTAGCATGCATTATTTGTTTAATCAGAGGTTTTCAATACAAACCCTTGTTGCTTTAAATGCACAGATTAATGGGTCCACTTCACTATATTTGCAGATATGAAAAATGATGTGAAATGTTAAGGATACTGTCAGGAAAGCTAATTGTCACTGTGTGCTGAGGCTTGCAAACAGGCTTAAAAACAATTATAGGCCGGATGTGGTGGCTCACGCCTGTAATCCCAACATTTTGGGAGGCCAAGGTGGAAGGATCACCTGAGGTCAGGAGTTGGAGACCAGCCTGGCCAACGTGGTGAAACCCCAGCTCTACTAAAAATACAAAAATTAGCAGGGTGTGGTGGTGCACATCTGTAGTCCCAGATACTCAGGAGGCTGAGGCAGGAGAATTGCTTTAACCTGGGAGGCAGAGGTTGCAGTGAGCCAAGTTCATGCCACTGCACTCCAGCCTGGGCGACAGAGTGAGACTCTGTCTCAAAAAAAAAAAAAGAATTATAAATTCAAAATGAAAAGTGAACTTAAAAAGATGACAATGAGCAAACAAAAGTTAATGACTCCTATTTTGTTTTTACCTTTTCTACTGATGAGATTCACATTTGATTCTAGAAAAGGCAGAATGATCATGATTCAGAGAACTGAAACCCAAAACAGATGAAAAGACAAGAACATATATCAGTGTTTTGATTATTTCCAAGTTCTAAGGTCCAGATGAATTACATGTGAAGGCACCAAAACTCTTGCATTTAGGATTACAAAAACAACCTTTGGTAAATAATTATCTTCAGGAACTATAAGCAAGACAGTTGTTCATGGAAAAGTAGAAGATAAAGAAATACCCTATTTTTTAAAAAGGAAGATTACAGAATATGTGGAACTATGAACTTAAGTTGGTCCCTGACAAGATGCTAAGTATACAGTAAGCATTCATTAAATGCTAGTCCCTTTCCTTCTTTTCTTTTCCTTTTATTTTGTGACTGTTTCCTCTCTGTTTTGGAACTCTAGGACTCTCCTAAGATACATAGTTTAGGAGAACAAGAATTGAAATGGTTTAAAAATTATTATTAAACCTAAAAGTTAAAAGAAAAAATAAAATTAAAATTATTTTTAAAGAATTCGTTTTATAGCTGGGCAAGGTGGCTCATACCTGTAATACCAGCACTTTGGGAGGCTGAGGCGGGAGGATTGCTTGAGCCCAGGAGTTCAAGACCAGCCTGGGCAACACAGTGAGACCCTGTTACTACAAAAAAAAAAAAATAGCTGGGCATGGTGGCATGTGCCTGTAGGCCCAACTACTCACTAGGCTGAGGATCACTTGAGCCCAGAGGGTCTAAGCTGCAGTGAGCCATGATTGCTCCACCGTACTCCAGTCTGAACAACATAGCAAGGCTCTGTCTCAAAAAAACAGTGCTATTATATACACTTTAAAGTTATTTCTTGCCCAATCTATATTCAGATGTACTTCATCATATTGAGAGCAATATTGTAAGAGCTTAAGAGAGAAGGCACTAGAGGAAGATAGACCTGGATTCAAATCGTAATCACTAACCTCACCCTAACTCTCTCTAAGCCTCAATTTTGTCATCTATAATTAGTAGTAACAACAGAATCCACCTCATAGAGTAGATGATTATACGAGATAGCATATATATATATCACATTTACCCTCAATATTTGTTAGCTATGCAAATCTTTAACTAGAAAAATTAGAATAAACAGATATAGGTCAATATACTCAATATATATGTGAAATCAAGGGGAATAAAAAGATAAAAAGAAGGGCAAGGGAAAGACAAGTAAGCTTTTCCTTAGGAAAGTGATAAGATGAGAAAAGAGAGCTAAGAAGAGGGGAATGGGTTGATATATATAGAAACTGAGGCAAGCTGAGCTTGTAACATTCATTTGGTATTATAAATGAAAGCACAAAGAATCAATAAACAGTGAGATACCAGGTCAAAAGGGTAAAAGCAAGATGGAAAATAGGAGACAAAAATCCCAAATGTATGCAACTTCTTTTTCATATTTCATTTCCTTTGTCTTTAATTACAGCAGTTATTTTTACATTCTTGGTTTTAATTAAATTGCACACACAAAAAGGAAGGTTCTACATGGCTATAATATTTGGGAGAATATTAATACTATGTAGTTCTAGTATTTGGGAGAAAAAAATTGGCCGGGCGCAGTGGCTCACACCTGCAATCCCAGCACTTTGGGAGGTCGAGGCAGGCAGGTCACCTGAGGTTGGGAGTTTGAGACCAGCCTGACCAACATGGAGAAACCCCATCTCTACTAAAAACACAAAATCAGCTGGGCATGGTGGTACATGCCTGTAATCCCAGCTACTCAGGAGGCTGAGGCAGGAGAATCTCTTGAGCCTGGGAGGCAAAGGTTGCAGTGAGACAAGATGGCACCATTGTACTCCAGCCTGGGCAACAAGAGTAAAACTCTGTCTCAAAAAAAAAAAAAGAAAAAAAAAATTAACCCCTCTGGTTTTAATACTGTGATGTTAAATTAGGAGATGACTTCATTGATTCAAGAAAATATCTCTAGGAAAACATTGCTTATGCTTTAAACATAAGAATAGTTAGACCAGGGCAGGGCATGGTGGCTCATACCTGTAATCTCAGCACTTTGGGAGGCTGAAGCAGGTAGATCACTTGAGCCCAGGAGTTCAAGACCAGCCTGGGCAACATGAGAAAACCCCGTCTCTATTAAAAATACAAAACAAAAATTAGCTAGGCATGGTGGCACATGCCTGTAGTCCCAGCTACTCAGGAGGCTGAGACATGAGAATCTCTTGAAGCCAGAAGGCAGAGGTTGCAGTGAGCTGTGATCGCGCCACTGCACTCCAGCCTGGAAGACAGAGTGAGGCCCTGTCTCACAAAAAAAGAAATAAAAATAAAAATAAAAAATATATGCCATTTGGGAAGTGATGGATAGTGTGCTGCTTAGTAAGAATAGGCTGGCTCTGCTCTCAGGAGCTTCATGACTCTAAGCAAGTGAGAAAGGAGGAAAAGTCTTAAAAAAATTTGTTTTAAGAGTAGCGACAGGATCTCACTATATTGCCCAGGCTGATCTTGAACTCCTGGCCTCAATCAATACTCCCACCTCATCCTCCCAAAGTGCTAGGATTACAGGCATGAGCCACCATGCCCGGCCAAAAAATCTTTTTGAATGAAATCGTATTATGGAAATTTTCTTTTCTCATTAAATTCATTGTCAGTATTTGGATTGTTTAGTTGGACAGTAAAATATAACTAGAGATATTAATATATAATACATTATATACTTATTTTATACTATACATTAAAATCAAATAATTCATTGCCAGTTTAATATTTAGGGCTGTTGAAGAGCATCAGCAACAGACTTTGACTTCCAATTACATATATGAAAGTTCTCACAAAGCTGCAGATTCTACACACTGTTCCTGGGCAAGTCCTAGATACACTTGGCAGGCAAGATGCCATCAAAAGTCCTTCTGCTATCCTTGCATTGCTTTTTCAGGCCTTTCTTAAGAATGGTAGAATCATAGATGGGTCAAGTTTGGAGGGAGCAGTGATTGCACCATGCCTTCTGTTTTTCAAGATAAACAACTAAGTCTCATAAGTTTGTAAGAGTAGAATCAAACATTGTTTATCTCTGTACCTCGTCCTTTTTCTTTTCCCACCGTCTAGCCTCAGCACCTAGTGCAGAACCTGATATAATATGGTGGAATTCACTTTTTTTGGATGAGAAGACTTTACATGCACACATAGCAACATGATAACGTATTAACAACATTTATTGAGATTATGTGAAACTGCTGTAAACACGTTTCCCATATTAACTTATCTAATCCTCACATCAACCCTTTGGGGAAAGGTATTATTATTACTCCTTGACAATAATTGGTGAAAAATTGGGGCACAGATAGTTTAAATGACTCACAGCTACTAAGTGGCGAAAACAGGAATTGAACCCAGTTCCACCCCAGTTCCACTCCAGTTCCAGAGCCAGAGCCCAAGACCAACCCCTTAACCACAACACTGTATTGTCAATATTATAATGGGCTTCTATTTAACTAAAAAAGGTCTAAGTCAGAAAAATATGGAATATTTTACCTTGAACTTAGGTTCTAAACTTAGGATGAAAAGTACGAATTCTTAGCAATAACTAAAGATAATTGGAGAATTCTAAAATATGCTCACTTTCTGTAGGGTTTACTCCATTCTGGGTTTTGTTTTGTTTCGTTTTTTGTTTTTTGAGATGGAATCTCGCTCTGTCGCCCAGGCTGGATTGCAGTGGCACAATCTCAGCTCACTGCAACATCTGCCTCCCGGGTTCAAACAATTCTCCTGCCTCAGCCTCCCGAGTAGCTGGGACTACAGGCGCGTGCTGCCGCACCCAGCTAATTTTTGCATTTTTAGTAGAGGTAGGGTCTCATCATGTTGGCCAGGCTGGTCTTGAACTCCTGGCCTCAGGTGATCCACCCGCCTCGGCCTCCCAAAGTGCTGGGATTACAGGCGTGAACCACCACTCCCAGCCCCATTCTGTTTTTAACATTAAAACTCTATACTTGCATCATCCAATATTGTAGCTTCTAGTTATATGTAGTTATTTAACTTTAATTAAAATTAAATAAAATAAAGATTTAGTTCCTCAGCTGTACTAGTCCATTTTAGGTATTCAGTAGCCACATGTAGCTAGTGGCAACCATATAGGAGAGTGGGAAAAATAACATTTCCATCATTACAGGAAGTTCCATTGGACAGTGTTGCTCTATGCACTTTATTCATATTAATAGATTAGTCTGTTACAAGGATTAACCAACATTGTGGCTCCCTTCGTACATGGGAATTTGCTAACTGCACAGTACTCCACTACCTTATTTTAATATGACAGGTTTGCAACCATGTTTTAGTAATATTTGTGAATGATTTAAGTATAGCTCATTCTAATGATGGTTCATCAGGATCAAACTGAATTGGGGATTTTATCTTTTAAAAGACTGTCCAAGAAAACATAGCTGGGTGTCTAAAAGGAACGAGAGGAATAATTTTCAATATCTAAGTAGGTTCATTTGTGGAGAATCTAAAAAATGAAATTAGATTACTGCTACCATCATTCCTTGAAGCTCCTAATCATAGGACTAGTGTAGGTGAAAGGCAGAAACCTAGGGGAGGGCTAATGGAGGAAAAGGTGAATAGGAACAGAAGTTTTACCAAATCACCAGAAGTGTGTGTCACTTCTCAGAGGAGACTGTATTACACATGACCAGGACAAAAACTCCAGGATGAACAAAGCACTCCTGACTCTGGATCCAATGTCAAATTTTAATAGAGCAGTAACTAAAGCCAAATTAGTGAGAGATCCTATTGTTTTAGACTTTTACATTTCTTGTGACTTACTGTTGTTTTTGCTCACAGAAGTAGTCCTGAGCTTTAATTTTTTAAAGTAATGATTCAATCAAGATGATACTCTAGAAAATGTGTGATAGAACATTTTGAGCTTTACCAACAATAGAAATTTGAAATTGTCAAAGATTGGCCATTTTTCACTTGTCTTATGTCACTGTTTTGGAATGACTTTGTGCTAGAGTGTAATCCATACCCATTGTTTAATTATTCATTGAGGGTAGTTTCAATTTCTACTCCCAATATATAGCTGAAATATGCAGACTACTAGAGGATCCTAGATAAATCCCATCTGTCCAAAATGAGGATAACAAGGAAGAACATCAATAAATATTAATTATTGATTCTAAGTGCTAAAAAATGATAAATATATAAGACAGTTCTAATGGAAAGAAAAATAAATGTAAAATAATAAACTATTTGTGACAGAAAACAATATGTAGTCCCCTCAATACAAATGATAAGTATATAAGACAGTTTTAATGGAAAGAAAAATAAATGCAAAATAATAAACTATTTGTGACAGAAAACAATATGTAGTCCCTCAATACAAAGATTAATATTACAAAGGATAGAATTTAAAGACATATTTAGGCTGGGCACAGTGGCTCACACCTGTAGTCCCAGCACTTTGGGAGGCCAAGGTGGGAGAATCACCTGAGGTCAGGAGTTCGAGACCAGCCTGGCCAACATGGTGAAACCCCATATCTACTAAAAATACAAAAATTACTTGGGCGTGTTGTACATGCCTGTAGTCCCAGCTACTCGGGAGGCTGAGGCAGGAGAATCACTTGAACCTGGGAGGCGGAGGTTGCAGTGAGCTGAGATCATGCCACCACACTCCAGCCTGGGCAACAGAATGAGATTCTGTCTCAAAAAAAAAAAAAAAAAAAGACATAACTGCCTCCCTTTAGGAATCATAATTTGAATTCATTACAAGTGCACATGGTTTCATTAAGTGCTCCTAAAAAGTTGCATATAAATCACATTTTAAAAATAACATTTAAAAATCACTAATATAAATTACTATTTGAAGTATCACTGATAAATCTACTTGCAAAATGAAGAATCCTTCTGAAATGCTAATGATTGCTTTATTATTGTACTTGTTTGCTTAATTTGAATTTTCTGTTGTTTCAATGTCTGGTATTAGTTGTTTAATTAAATGTCAATTTCATAGCTCTCAATAAATTTGCCTGAGTAGGTAGTATGTCCAGCAAATCTACACGAGAAGTCAATATCTGTCATGGGCTTGGAAATCATGTGCCCAAACATGTTAGAACTGTGTGCAAAATAACAGTAATAAGATTTTGTACAAAAGCTTGATGACTCTTCATATGAGTAAACTGTAAGGTTTTGTACATGGGTTTCGTGACGTACATTCTGGCTATGTGCAAATGTTTTTCCCTTCATTTTCTGATTTTTTTTCTGTGTTCTAAATAACTGATTGCAGATTCATGTGTATGCATGTCTAGCTGTTCTTGAATCATGGTATAATCTACAGTTAGGACATCTCATAAAGCGAGGACAAGAAAAGACAACTCTACTTGAAGGGGCCAGGAAAAACCAAGGGCCCTTTTACCCAATACTTTGCTTCCGATGATAGCTTTGTAGGGGAAGTCATTGTTTTTTGTGACATCTGTTTACAAAAGGAATGGGTATAACATAAACATCACTTACTTCTCTTAATAGTCCACGAAAGATTCTTATTCATATGCTGAACTTTTTTTTTTTTTTTTTAGACAGAGTCTTGCTCTGTCACCCAGGCTGGAGTGCAGCGGTGTGATCTTAGTTCACTGCAACCTCTGCCCCCTGAGTTCAAGCGATTCTCCTGCCTCAGCCTCCTAAGTAGCTGGGATTACAGGCGCCTGCCACAGTGCCTGGCTAATTTTTGTATTTTTAGTAGAGACGGGGTTTCTCCATGTTGGCCAGGCTGGTTTTGAACTGTTGACCTCAGGTGATCCACCCACCTTAGCCTCCCAAAGTGTTGGGATTACAGGCATGACCCACCACACCTGGCCTATTTTTTAATTTTTAAAAATTGACACATAATAATTGTACATTGTTATGGGATACATAGTGATGTTTCAATACATATAATACATAGTGAGCAGATTGGGGTAATTAGCATATACATCATCTTGAATATTTATCTTTTTCGTGTTGGGAACATTAAAATATTCTCTTTTCTAGCTATTTGGGAATATATATTATTGTTAACTATTGTCATCCTACAGTGCTATGGGATGCTATAGCTGTAGAATTTATTCCTCCTATCTAGCTATAATTTTGTATCCTTTAACAAATCCCTCCCTATCTATCCTCCCCAGCCTCTAGAAACCTCTGTTCTGCTCTTTACTCCTATGAGTTTAATTTTCTTAGCTTCTGAGTATGAATGAGAACATGTGGTGTTTAACTTTCTGTTACTGGCTTGTTTCACTTAACATAATGTCCTCTAGGCCAGGGATCCCCAGCTCCCAGGCCGCAGACTGGTACCAGTTTGTGGCTTGTTAGGAACCAGGCTGCACAGCAGGAGGTGAGCAGCAGGCGAGCAAGCATTACCGCCTGAGCTCTGCCGCCTGTCAGATCAGCAGCAGCGTTAGATTCTCACAGGAGTGCAAACCCTGTTGTGAACTGCACATTTGAACTGCACGTTTGAGGGATCTCATAAGGTTGTACGCACCTTATGAGACTCTAACTAATGCCTAATGATCTGAGGTGGGACAGTTTCATCCCCAAACCATTGCTACCCACCACCCACCACATCCCTCGTCTGTGGAAAAATTGTCTACCACGCAACTGGTCCATGGTGCCAAGAAGGCTGGGGACTGCTGCTCTAGGCTCATTCATGTTATTTGCAGCAATTCATTATATTGCTGCAAATAACAGGATTTAATTCTTTTTTTTATGGCTGAATAGTATTCAATTGCATACATATACCACATTTTCTTTATCCATTCTTCTATTGTTGGACATGGGTTGATTCATACCTTGGCTATCGTGAATAGTCCTGCAACAAACATAGGGGTGCAAATATCTCTTCAGTATACTGGTTCCTTTTCCTTTGGGTAAATATTCAGTAGTGGGGTTGCTGGACCATATGGCCGTTCTATTTGTGTTTTTTTGAGGAACCCTTATACTGTTCTCCATAGTGCTGTACTAGTTTACATTCCTACCAACAGTGCATAACAGTTCCATTTTCTATGCATCCTTGCCAGCATTTATGTTTTTATCTTTTCGATAATAGTCATTTTAATGGGTGAGATGATATCTCACTGCGGTTTTGATTTGTACTTCCCTGATAATCAGAGATATTAAGCTTATTTTAAATTAATTAATTAGAGACAGGGTCTCGCTCTGTAGCCCAGGCTGGAGTGCAGTGGTGCGACATCAGCTCACTGTGACCTCCGCCTCCTGGGTTCAAACAATTCTTCTGCCTCAGACTCCCAAGTAGCTGGGACTACAGGCGCACGCCACCACGCCCAGCTAATTTTTGTATTTTTGGTAAAGATGGGGTTTCACCATATTGGCCAGGCTGCTCTTGAACTCCTGACCTCATGATCTGCCCGCTTTGGTCTCCCAAAGTGCTGGGATGACAGGCATGAGCCACCGGGCCCAGCCTCCAGTCTGCAATTCTAAGGCAGGACACACGCTCCTTGAGGACACACGCTCCTTGAATCATCTCAGTTGCCCTTGTCTGATCTATGTCCAACTCTAGTCCACCTTTATATATATATTTCATTTCATTTCACGCCTTCTGATGACGCCCAATGTGGTAGTGGGTTGGGCAAAAACAGCACACAGAGCAAATTTCATGACTAACCTCCCATTAATGCAAGGTTGCCCTAGGACTGTAATAAATCAGATCGTAATGAGGCCTGGTATATTATAAATAGTTGTTGTTCCATGTTTATTACATAATGCTTATGATGTGCTGTAATTGCAAAGAATGCAGGTTTTCAAATCAGAAATACCTTGTCTGATTCCTAGCCACTTATCTGCCGTGAAGTCTTTGACAGTTATGTAAATATTCTGAATTCTAGTTGCCTCACTTGTATACAGGATATACTAAACCTCCCTTTTGGGGTTGTTGTAGATGCAAATCAAACTAATCGGCTTTTTTTTTTTTTTTTTTTTTTTTTAAGATGGAGTCTCACTCTGTTGTCCAGGCTGGAGTGCAGTGGCATGATTTTGGCTGACTGCAACCTATACCACCTGAGTTAAAGCAATTCTCTTGCCTCAGCCTCCTGAGTAGCTGGGATCACAGGCATGTGCCACCATGCCCAGCTAATTTTTGTACTTTTAGTAGAGATGGCATTTCACCATGTTGGCCAGGCTGGTCTCAAACTCCTGACCTCAAGAGATCCACCCGCCTCAGCCTCCCAAGGGGATTACAGGCTGGGATTACAGGTGTAAGCCACCGCACCTGGCCGAATTGGCATTTTATTGAGTGCTTACCATAAATAAGACCCTGAAAGCTTCAAATGGTTTCTCTCATGAAATAAGTTTGATTTCAACTGCAAAATTGGAAGATTTCACTCTATACTCCCACTTTCTGATTTTTTCCCCTAAAACTATTAGACAAGATTTCTAGTTAAATGTGATAGATTGAACATAAACATTTTATCTCTGCTCTGCCCATGCCAGACTCTACCAAGATAAAAGTAAGGCAGAAAAAAAAAAAGTGGCTCACACCTGTAATCCCAGTATTTTGGGAGGTCGAGGTGGGAGGATCACTTGAGCGCAGGAGTTCAAGGCTACAGTGAGCCATGACCATGCCACTTCACTCCAGCCTGGGTGACAAAGCAAGACCCTGACTCAAAAAAAATAAAAATAAAAAAATCTCAAAATTCTACGAGGAAATCTAAAACGAGCAAAGACAAAAGGCTACATATTGTATAATTCCATTTATATGAAATCCATTTATAGAAAAGACAACACTATAAGGACAGAAACCAAATAATAGGGGCCAGGTGTGGGAACTGATTAATAGGGGTGAGGTGTGGGGAAGAGGGAACACACTTGAGCTTTCTTCCCCCTTAATTCCAGAGCTGAAATTGGCAAAACGCACTCTGAAGCTAAAGTCCCCACGCTGTCCTGAGCAATAGTAGAATCACCAGAAGGCATCAACAAGCTGCTGGACACTGATACTTTTCCTGACACTTTGTCAAAGACACTTAAGAAGACTTTGACAAAGTCCATTTAATTGTGCATGGTGTGGCAAACTTTGTTAAAATGCAGTCACTCTGCTTTATAGTTATAATGTTCTATTTTGTGTATATCAGAGTTAATTTTGTATTTAGAATCCTTTAGCACCATTTGAGACAGAGGTACCCCTGAGTGTTTCCAAATGAAAATTAATAATCATAGGTCTAGACAGCAAAATGAGGTAAGAGTTTAGCACAGTCACGGTTACATGTCTTTAGAATCGGAAAGCCATCCTTAGAGATTCCCACTCCAGAAAGTGGAGGTGGGTTAAGGCTCAAGATCTACAGTCTGGTGGTGGCAAAAAATGGTTTAAAAAAGAAACATTATTTATATCCGAGGTTCACAGACAAATAGATAATCAGCTCATGTACAATTTCCATCATTTACTGAGGCAAATCAACTTAGAGTGTCCTTCCCATATAATCTTTAGAGTTTCTACTGTTCTTTTATAATTTTCTTTTCTTTCTAGGCATGCTTTTAATATAAAATTTTAATCTTTATTTTACTGGATAAAAATGTTGTGGGAATATACCCCACATCTCTTCTGGAATGATCCAGCCCCACTCTATAATTTCTGGCTTTCATTTAAAGGCTTTTTTCCACAGATCCCCTTTTTACTTGCCTAGCATGAAAACAAGTCAGTTCATTAGTGAGAATAGTTATTGCAATAGGGCATCCATTCAACCTCAGAAGATGAAAATGAATTGAGCACCAAAATTTAAAATATGAAAATAAGTCATTATTAAATACCTATGGGAAAAATCACAAAATCCTTACATATAGTCTGTTAAATGACTTTCTTCACAGAATAACAGAAATGACAATAGGACTAGAATAGTACCAAAATCTTAGAAATTAACCCATCTACAATACTTTGTACCATCTAGGCTTTGGGATTAGTGGCTTTTTCCCTTAGCCTACATATGTCTAATCCCATTTGACAAAATTAGAAGGCATGCTTGGCTGTGGTTACAGAGAAGCTCAAAGAATAGTCTGATTATTTTTTAATCCCAGTAGATTCAGATTCAGATTCTGATTTATTCCCTCTTTCTTTCTTTCCTTACTACTACAAAAGAATCAAGAGAAAAGACTTAAATTGCACAATAGCTAGAATTTAGTTTGAGAGTTAAAGTGTTAGCATAAAAATGTACTTAGCATACTTCTAAATATGCCTTCCATGTTACTGGCTTCATTTCAAGCCTTTTCTTGACATGGCAGTACAATTTAATTAAGGAAGATGCTACAAAAAGAATAGTTGGGAACTAAATTGCCGGCTAGGAATGGCTAAATTGAGAGTCAAGTGGCACCCTGGGCTTCCTGTTTTTCTGACTTCAAACTGTTTTAGGTAATTTTTCCTGGCTACTCTGGGACCTCCCAATCCTTTTAAACTCTTATGATATTGAACTCTTACTACTCTTTCACCCAGGGTCACAACATTGTATAATTCTAGGGGGCCTCATTCCCACTGACAGCCCTGCTTTTATTATTTGTCTCTTACACAAATGCTTCTAAAAGTCAAAACTATTTCTAACAAGATCAACTGACGTCAACTAGCTGTTTCACTTTAGAGAATTAACACTCAGTGCTCTTCCAGTTCCCTCACTCAGTAAACATGTATTGAGCATGTGCCAGACATCACGTTACGATGCCATGGATGATGGAATAGACCCCGGTCAGATAGTCCTACTCTCAAGGAGCATACAAACTACTGTGTCAGATAGGCAAGTAAGCAAGTACAATGTAAGGCAGACTTTAGCCTTCAAGCACAGTATAAGCACGGCAGGGGAAGCAGCAACTATGATTGAGTTACCAGAGAAGACTTCACAGAAAAAGAGACATTTGAGCAATAAAGTGAGGCCTTGAAGAAAGAATCAGAGTTACACCAGTAAAGAATGAGTGAAGGATGGAGAGAGATGAGGCTGCTGTCTGGAAGAAGACATATATTCTGGCCAAAGGAACTGCGCAAAGAAAAGAATGGAGGGCAAGAAATAAATAGCATTTTCCAAGAATAGCAAACAGTCTGGAAGAGCTGGAACATAAGGTGCATAGAGAGCAGTGATCAACACTGCTGTAACTATAGGGTGGTGCCACATCATAAAAGGTTTTGAATGCTGGGCTAAGGAGTCTCTTTTCTTTGATCAAAAGAATTTGGCCTCATAGAAAACATTACTCATTACTTATGCAATGATCGGAAAGCTTTTTTTCAAGACCACAGTAATTGGAATGTGTAAATGTGTAGTTTCTGAATTTATGCGATTACATTAAATAATGCGTATATACCTTAATAGCAAAATAACATTGTTTGGTGGCATAAAATTGAGGCTGAGTTTCTCTTAAGTCGTTCATTGGCAGGGACACATTCTTCAGAACCACTTCTAGAAATCTAACAGTAGTCAGGTAGAAATAAGCATGCTGGCCTTGCAGCAAAAAAAGGCACGACACAAGAAATATTCAATGTACTGAAATGCATTGCTAGTGAGAACATCAACTAAGAACTTACGATTTTATACATTGCTAGTAGGATGGGCTACAAAATTTGCAGGGCCAGTACAAACTAAAAAATGAAAGACCCCTTGTTTAAGAATTATTAATAATTTCAAGATGGAGATAACAGAGTATTAAACCAAGCATAGGGCTGGGCGCGGTGGCTCACGCCTGTAATCCCAACACTTTGGGAGGCCGAGGAGAGGCGGGCAGATCACCTGAGGTCAGGAGTTTGAGACCAGCCTGGCCAACATGGTGAAACCCCATCTGTACTAAAAATACAAAAATTAGCCGGGCGTGGTGGCAGGCACCTGTAATGCCAGCTATTTGGGAGGTTGAGGCAGGAGAATCGCTTGAACCCAGAAGGCTGAGGTTGCAGAGAGCCAATATTAAGCCACTACACTCCAGCCTAGGTGACAGAGCAAGATTCTATCTTGAAAAAATTTTTTAAAAATTAAACCAAGCATGGGTCCCTGTGCAACTGCATAGGTTACATACCCATGAAGCTGGTCTGATTGCCAACCCCAACTTTTAAGGACAATCCATTCTGTTTCCATAGCCTGACGTATGTAAAACAGATCTCACGTTCAAGTGTAAACTTTGCCATCAATTTGCCCCCAGAATTGATCCCATCTCCACCACTGTGCTTTCCTCCTTGCCTTCACTGGCAGTGGGGACCACAAAAGAGTTCCTCTTAGAGAAATGCTGACACCTTCATCTGTTCTTACAATGCTATTTTCTGCTTACTGAAAACAGGCTTTGTTTCCTTGATCTTTTGTGTTTAAAATTTCCCCTCTTTATAAAATCACAGGTAAGGTAATAAGTTCTCATCTATTTCCAGTATTTAATCTTACACTTACGCACTATCCAGGCTACTGTTTATGCAGAGTGTAAGTATGGCTGCTACTGCTGCAGATAATGTTAATGATGGTGGTAGTGGCAGGTACCACTTGCTGAGTGCCTAGGCACTGTGCTGGGCATTTTACAGTCCTAAAAAATTGATCATTAAGTGATCCCATTGTTATCTGATGTCCTTGTTCTTTATATTTTAGTCCTATTCTTCAGCATCTTCTCCAAAGTAAAAGGAAAGGAAGGAGGGGGAAAAAAAGCAAGTCTTAGGTCAGACAATTTTGCTACTTGTTAATAGAGTTGATAACAAAACTGTGACTTTTTAAAGAAAGATATAAATAATTACCTGATTACAGCTTCTATATTATCTATGCACTTCATTTATTCTCCTGACCTGCGATGGATAAACCAGCCATTAGGTTTATCTGTATATATAAGTTGGCCATTTTAGGTAATAAAACCATAGAGGAAAGATATCATGTCTTCTTGTTTTTGTTTTCCAGCTTTACTGAGGTATAATTGACAAATAAAAATTATATTTACAGTAAAAAATAAATTGACAAAAATTGTACAGTGTGATGTTTTGAGATATATGCACATTGTGATGATTACCACAATCAAGTTAATTAGCATATCCATCACCTCACCATATCTTTTTGAATTACATTAGTACAACATACACATAGTCCTAATTGTGAATGGAAAAAAAACTAAAACAGAGCATTTACTATAGCTATAAATTCTATTCAACCAATTAATAAGTATGTACCTTATGCTGTGCCTTATGCTTCATGCTATATTTAAAAAGTTCAAGTTTTCATAAATGTTAGTGTATTATCACCTCTGAAGAAATTCAGGCAAGACCACTCTGCCGCCCTGAATCAATCAAGGAGATGTATGTTGGTTCAGAGTGGGGTTAATTTGTTTAGACTTCAGCAATTTCAGAACAGCAGCAGATCTAAAGTCAGATACTCTCAACTGATCTGAATTAAACTCTTTTGATTAGATTACGCCTATCTGCTTTAGCTAGATAGAAATTATTTCAGTCTACTAACAATTTCCAAAGTATTCTATGTATAGCTGAGGTTTGGCACGGTTTTTCTTATCTCCATTTTGCCTTTTATTTTTTGATTTGGGAAGACTATATACCAGTATCTTCTAAATATGAGAAAGAGGGAGGTTTTGCCTTTTGCATGCGTCAGATGTATCTAGTACCTCAGGACGTTTTGCCTCCTGGGCCACAGCTTAACAGTATTACCAAAAGCAGTTCAGCCAGGGGGGAATTGAACAGCAGCTGAGTCAGTCTAATAATTTACACTGGGGAAAGCCCTTGGAATTCAGAGGCACATTGCCCAGCTGGAGAGACAAATCTAATCTCTGCTAATGATGTTCCTCCCTCTCTTTCCTATCAGGGCTGCGTTTTTCACACATGCGCACATAATTATATATGCACACTCAGAGTCCAATGAACCCAAACAACACAGCGCCCAGGATTAAATTACACAGTAAGAGTTCCAGGCGTCATCTGGCCTCTACGTCCTAATAAATGCTGTCCATGGTTCACGCTGTGGAGATGTTAGAGATCTTAAGAATTCAACAGCATAGACAATAAATACTAAAATTCAAAGGTCAGAACATTATGATTTTACTATGAGACTGGATATAATAAGCTTGACTTCTTAGACTTAAATTTTAAAAGTACACACTAGAAGAAAGCACACAGACTCCAGACAAAGATGTACACAGTAATAGGTAAAGAGGTGAAGAAACAACACAAATAAAATGTTTAAAAAAACCACCCAAAGCAAAAACCAGTAGATAAAAATAATTTGTAGAAAAAAAACACCCGACAATAAATAAATAAATTGTGATACTACTACACTAATTTGTATGTGCTATGGCCTGAGAGGCTTTTCTTTCATTGATATACCCCAAATGAGGATAAAGTAGCCTCAACAATAGCCTCCCAGCAAACACAGTGGTGCCTTTCCTAGGACCGTTTTTAAGAGCACCTCTCCACGCAAGGTGAGATTCCCCAGATTCCAGAAAAGCAACACTTACAGTAGGGAGAGTCCAAGTAAATAATTCTTCGATAATCTGATTTAATCCAAAAGGGGATGGATTGCATCTCCTTCGGGAACTCTTCCTTGAGCATTATTTATCACACTCAAGCTTTCAAGAATATTGAGTAACTAAAAATTATAGGTTATATTTTCTGGTAGGAACCTGGAATGCAAATAATGCAGGTTCCAGGTAAGAGGTAGCTCCATAAGCTTTAACAATCTACCAAAAAGAAAGAGCTGACACTCTCCGATGAAAATCCAGGAATCTCACCAGAAATTGTGCCTCAAAACCTCATTTCCACATGGAAGTATGCCAAGATAAATAAGCCTGACCATGTGGTTGTTTATATTTTATTACAATGCATAATGTTCTTCATACAGTGATGAAACTTTACTTACTAAAATGTTTTAATAAGTACGCGTATTTTTATATTAAGCCCTTTGCAAATGACATCAATTATTTTAAAAAGAGGGAAGCAATTTAATAGTTAATGCCTCTGCCGCTTTACTGAAGTAAATAGGGAGTGGTGGGGTAGGGAGTCACCATCTGGGGCTATAAATTATAATCCTGCTACATGGTAATGGACAGTGGGCTGATCCATGAAGCTCCCCAAGGAGATTCCATCTATCAGTGCAGCCATCCACAGAAGGGGCTGAAGACAAGGGCAGCCCTGAGCCCAGACAGGGAGGGGATCTGCCCCAGCAGCAGGATAAAGTGCTGTCAGATTTTCAAAAGCAACTCTCACTCACCTGCTCCCACACGAACTCATCAATTCAGGAAATTATAGGGAAAATGCTCCCCCTTTACATATTGGCAATTAGAGGATAATTTAGGATTCAAAGAGCCCTGGGCAAATAAAGTCCTCAAATGAGAGAAAACAAGTAATAGGCTTAGGGCTGCTTCATCCATAGTTAGTTAACTTGCAAATATCAATTGAAAAGAAAATGGTGATATTATTTACCACCAAATGAAAACTACTGATGACATGTTCACCTGGCAAGAGGCAACACTACTTGAACGCATGAGCTTGTATAAACCGGCAGAGCCCCCAAACAAGGTGCCCTAGTGGCCCATGATTCTCTTCTGCCTCTTACAGCAAGCTAAGAGCTTAGCTGCTTTGGATTATTTCCCAAATATAACAATGTTAAAGATAGTATTAGCAGATCAAAAGAAGACCAAAAAAAAAAAACAAACCCAGAATTATCCTAGTAAGAAGAGAAACAGTGCAGAAAATCGTTTATTGAAACAATCAAAAATTACAAGTCAAAAAAAAAAAAAAACACCTAGCAGCCTTATAAGCACTTGAGATCATTCTTAGAAACAGAATATAATTAGAAGTGCTAAAACAACTGTTTTTTTCTTGCATGCTGCTTAAATACTTAAAATTTAGATCTTTCGTGTCTTTGAAAATATTCAAGGACTTTTATAGATGTCCTCACATCAGTTCTCACCACAGCCCTCTGAGAAAAGCACCCATCCGATTTGCTACTGAAATCACAAGGCTAAAATCACACCTAAAAACTCCCATTTCTGTGAGGAAAGTGGTCACTTAGATATTTGCTATTCTGCTCACTGACTCAACAAATGCTATGTTAATCATCTGTGTTAATCATCTGTGTTAAGCAATAACAATGATGCGAAGATGAACAAAACAGTGGACCCCTGCTCTAGAGGAGTCTATTAGAGGAAAAATGGATGAATAAATAGTTACCATGTAATGTGAGAAGCTCTCTAAGGGAGATGGGTACAAATTATTGAAGTACAGAGAAGGGAAAAATCCCCACCCAGGATGACCAGGGAAGGGGTATGGAGAATATCATCCAGAGGGGCAGGGTGCGCAGACGCAGGGAGGCGGGAAGGAAATCACGTGGTTGTTTGGGGAGAGGGACAAACATCAGCAGGGCTGGTGAGAGGTGATGAGAGATGTCGAAAATAGGGCTGGAAAGGTGGATTCGAGGATTTTTTTTTTTTTCTCCTATGGACAGAGAACTATGGAGAGGTGAAGGGAGGTGACATGATTCGATTTGAAAGATGATTCTGTTTCAGGGTAGAAAATGGAGGGAGGACGAATGGGGTGTGGAAAGAGCTCTAGGGAGAATGGAAAGAATCTGAGCAACACTTTGGAGACAAAATTAACAGGATAGAGTGACTGGCTGGATGTGATGGTGACAGAGGGTTTTCTGGTGTGGAGGACTCGATGTTATCACTAATTGAGGCAGGACCTCCAGCAGAGGGGGTGCAGGGCGGGGGAGCTGCAGGGAGGAGGTAACGAGCCAGGGTTTATTCTTTCCTACACACCATCAGGCAGGGAGGGAAATAAGGAAGTAGCTAAACTGTAACTGGGGCAAAGAACTACAAATATTGTTAGATGAATACAAGGAGAAGCTTCCTTCTTTCCCTCCTTCCTTCCTTCCTTCCTTCCTTCCTCCCTCCCTCCCTCTCTCTCTCTTTCTTTCTATCTTTCTGACGGAGTCTCACCCTATGCCCAGGCTGGAGTGCAATGGTGTGATCTCTGCTCACTGCAACCTCTGCCTCCTGGGTTCAAGCAATTCTCCTACCTCAGCCTCCCGAGTAGCTGGGATTACAGGCACGCGCCACCATGCCCAGCTAAAATTTTTTTTGTATCTTTAGTAGAGATGGAGTTTCACCATGTTGGCCAGGCTGGTCTGGAACTCCTGACCTCATGATCCACCGGCCTCGGCCTCCCAAAGTGCTGGGATTACAGGCGTGAGCCACCGCACCTGGCATCATATCATTTTTATACTCAGGTCAGGAGAGTTACAAATTTTATGGACCCATTTTATGCTCAGCTTGGTGATCAGCATTTTTTTCTCAAGGGTAATTTTATCACTTTCCTTTGCTTCTTTTTCCTCCCCTCACTAACACTAATATACACATGAATAATCTCCTCCTATCCTTTCCTCAACCCAACAGTGTTCCTTTCTTCAAAACCCTCTGTCTTCCAAGAGTCACACTTTGGTTTGCTCAATAAATCACTGATGGCTAAAGGATGTGATGGTGAACATAAATAAAAAACTACTAGCATCAAAGCCCAAATCCATATTCCCATTAGCTACATATAGCTTTATTGTTTCACTGCTTTCTTTAACCTTTAAGTCTTCTGAATAGAACACTTGGCTACCTCTTAGCTCTAATGACAATCAACAGGACTGTCTAATGTGGGCACCACTGTTCCAAAGGCACTTCAGACCAGTTATTTTTCCATGAATATCAGAGTATATTTGTATTGACTCTGAGCACTTAGGCATCTAGAGAAAATGATTCTGATTTGACATAATCTGCAAGGAACAGAAGAAATGAGTGCATATGTATAAGAAGGAAGTTGGTACCACAATTCAGCAAATCTTTCCTGTGTGCCTGCTACATGCTAGGCACCATGTTTCTCAGAAGACATATGCGGCTATAACGGTGTAAAGATAACATCTTCTTTATCTTTTGGTATGCCTGATATATTTCATAATTTTTTAAAAAGAAAGAAACAGTCCCTGCTCTTCAGAACTCAAGTCTAACCTAGTAGGGGATATGGTAATATCTTGTAGCAGAGATATCCACGAACGCAATTAGTTCTAATGAAGGGAGACTGTGCTAAGTACTTAGAGGCACTAAGTATAGTGAGATTCAATAGGAATAGAGAGATTACTCTTTCTGCTTTTGGGGAATAAGAGGCTGCTCATCTGTCTTCACGGGATATGAGATCAAAAGTTTGAAATTTTTTTTGTGGGGGAATGTCTTTCTTTCTGGTGCATCTGATAAACCCTAAATTAGTATTTTCACATCTATAACTAAAAAGGCATTAGGGCTACTGGCTCACAGACGCAAAGACAGTATCAGGTTCCCTTTCTTAGGCTCTCGGTTATTTCTCAGAACAGACAGCATTGCTTGTCAGTTCTTTAGGTCACACTCTTTCGAATGTTCCTCTCCTCACCCCCACAAGTCTGTCCAATACCTTAAAACCCTTCCAGAGTCTGTAGGCTTCTCTCATCATAGCCGATCAGTGTTCTGTTCCTTTCTTGCCACCAGCCCTCCCCACCCCACAGGGCCAGAGGTGACCCTAAAGCTTCCAGCAAGTAATTTCACAAGACAGAAAGGTTGCCAGTTCCCTTTATGTGCAGCCCTTCCAGGAGGCAGGGCAGACCAGGCGACCTTTCAAAGTCTCCCTGGCATATGGGCAGGCTCCGCTCCAGTCTCATCCACACGGCCACTGACAGGCCGGGAACCAACGCCTGACAGGAATATAAAAAAGCCCCTGGCTCCAGTCCACCCCACAACCCTCATGGCAGGCAGAGAAGTGTGTTTTTGTGTCTCTTCTAACAATAAGACATCTTAGATATATTATAAGGGTCAGACTGATTACTTCTTTCTGCCCCCTGTAAAAAGGAAAGAAAAAAACAGTCCTATTTAAAGGAGGGAGTTTCTCAGAGAGCTTTAAGGAGATCTTTGTACACAATTAACAAAATAGTCACATTTTCTCCATCAAAATAGAAATGTTTATCTATAGAGCAACATAAGTATTTGCTATGCTAAAATATGCTACATACTAAAGCATTTATATACTGCATAATAGCATTTAATGTTACTCAATATTTATGAATTCAACGATTTTGTAGTTTAATGATTTTGAAAGAAGTTACCATGAACCAGGAGTCCCAGCTGGGCCATAAATTATTTGTTTGGCCTTGGGCAAGTCACTTAACCTCTCCAGGCCTCAATTTCTTCATCTGCAAACTGAAGGAATTGGACTAGAATGATCTCTAAGGTCATATAAGCAATTAGAAAAAACATTCTGTGAATATAAGAAATTAGAACAATCCAATAATGGAATAGGATATCTCACAACCGATTAGCTCTCCATCACTGGAAATGCTCAATGTGGGGCACATCTATCAGATAAATTGTACAAAAGATTTTTGCTTTGGGAAAGAGGATTGAACCGAATGACCTCTCCTATGTCTTTCAATTGTAAGATTCTTTTATCTTATGAATTGGTTCTGGAAACCATGAAAAAAAAAAAAACAAAACAAGAATGAATAGGAAAAGCAGGGGATGAAATGTCATCCTCTAGGTATAGAAAATGTTTGATGTTATGTTAACAGAACAATGACAGGTACAGCAAGTCACTGCTTTGCTAATAGGGACTGTTCACCTTGGGTTAGGTTGCTGGGTGGTGTAAATAACTCTGCAAACACAACACCCAGCAAAGAAAAGGTCTACATGCCTTCAGTCACTCCAAACTGAGCACATAGGGTTTCACCACACCGACCCTACTGACTGTCGGAAAAAATAAGGGAAGGAGGGAAGAGGATCACAGTCAGCTCTCATTTGTTTGGGGACATCTAGATGCTCCCTACAGCAGGTGTGCTCCATCGGCCTATGTCCTTAGGAACAATGTATCAAAACAGCAGCAAATAACAGTAATCACTGTTATCTTACATTTGTATATTGAGTTGCATTTCCAAAGTAATTTCATACATTTTAATTTCATTTGAGCCTCATAATAGCCATGTAGGGTGGACAGAGCAGGTATAATTGATCTTTCTTTGAGGAAAATTGAGGTTTATTACCCTTTCCTTAACAATAGGAAACAGCTCAAATCATTATTCTATCACTTCCAACTCCTTCAAATGCTTTTATCACCAAGAGGTCTGAAAGGATATACCTATTTTTAATTAATTAATTATTTATTTTTGAGACAGAGTCTTCCTCTGTCACCCAGGCCGGAGTGCAGTGGCACGATCTGGGCTCACTGCAACCCCCGCCTCCCGGGTTCATGCAGTTCTCCTGCTTAGCTTCCCGAACAGCTGGGACTACAGATGTGCACCACCACACCCGGCTAATTTTTGTATTTTTAGTAGAGATGGGGTTTCACCATGTTGGCCAAGCTGGTCTTGAACTTCTGACCTCAAGTGATCCACCTGCCTCAGCCTCCCAAAGTGCTGGTATTACAGGCGTGAGCCACTGCACCTGGCCGAATATACCTATTTATGATTTCAGTATATTTGTATACACTCAGAAAATGGCCAAAAAAGGAAATCAGTAATAATCTCGAATTGTAATGGTGTTTTTAAAAGCTAAATTAGGGCCAGACACAGTGGCTCATGCCTGTAATCCCAACACTTTGGGAGGCTGAGATGGGAAGATTGCTTTGAGCTCGGGAGTTCAAGACCAGCCTGGGCAACATGGCGAAACCCTGTCTCTACTAAAAATACAAAAATTCGCCGAGCATGTGTGCCTGTAATCCCAGCTACTTGGGAGGCTGAGGCAGGAGAATCACTTGAACCTGGGAGGCAGAAGTTATAGAAAGCCGAGACTGCACCACTGCACTCCAGCCTGAGTGACACAGCAAGACTCCGTCTCAAAAATAAAAATAAAAATAAAAGCTGAATTAGAAATAATATTGAATTAGAAATGCCTGTTGCATCTGAGAAATAATAAAGGGGACCAAACAAAACAAACCTAATTTAAGTTATAATACAGCGATGTCATTCTGGAAGCATGCAATGGTAAAGTTTGGTATAGTGGAAAGAAAAAAGAAAAGTCAATAGACTGGGAAGAAAGAGAGAAAAGCAAAGTATTTGAAACTCGTGATACCCATATCAAGAAACAAGAATCTTTCTGCAGAAATTATATTGAAAAAGCTACATTTAGATTTATCAAGAATTAAGCAAAGGAGCTCAGTACTAAATATATCCCACGTTCGAAAAAAGGCATATTTTGATATAAAGTTGGCATGCAAAAACTTTATACCTTAGAATTAAAAATATCAACTTCCATGAAGTCATCTATTATGCTTAAATTTTTATATAGTTTATCTCATTTAGTCTTTATATCTTCATGGAGGTCAGTATCATCATCATTTTATAGATAAGATCATGAGGTACAGAGAGGTTAAATAACTTCTCTAATGTTACAGAGTCAGTAGGTTGCTTGTTCAGTCCATCTGATTTCAAATTAGGTCTTTCTAGAAAGTTTCCTCTCCTTAGAGCGGAAATATATCCAAATTTTGCAGTTATATTTAGTTACTGGAAACATGAGAAATTAAGAAATAAAGAAATACTTTAAAAACCTTTCCTAATAAATGGAAGGCCGAAAATTCCATGAGATGTTGGAATTTAACTCCCCCATCCTAGTGATTGAGCATTAGAGTAATAAGAACTGGTATACTTACGTAGTATACCCTGGAATAGTTACGTAGCTATATGATCTGGGGTAAGCCCTTGAACTCTTTAGGCCATAATCCAATATATGCGTCTTTCATTCTATATATGTACTAAATATAATTGCTGGATGTTATGCTAAACATCCCAGGTATAGAAAGATGCTTGAGACATGTTTCTCTATACTTAGAGTTTATTTTCATTAAATTGACTTAGTTAAGTCAAAATTACCTTCTTAATCAACATCATTCTTTTATGTTTCTACTCCAAGCAAGCAGGTATTCAGGGACTCGTACCCAGAGGGACACAGGATAAATGAAAAATTCTAAATGAGAAGCCACTGACATCTATGAATCAGAGGACTACTGGGAATAATTTTTCAAACCTATAGCCAGCTAATCCCACCTTGCATCACATTCCTGTTCTGCTTTGTTACTACCGAAGATGTAAGCCCCTCTGGTTTTTAGTCTCAACCCTATATTTCTTCAGGCATCCTCTTCCCTGACCCCACCTCTCATTCTCCCTTGCCTCCAAAACTTTCCCCTTGTATCCTCCTGTTCCAACCTCCACATCTTGGCTAAATGCCCCCTCAACCTCCTTGAATAAGTGGCCACACTTGACTTTTCTCTTTCATTCCTCCTTGCTAACCATCATCACATCCAATTAATCACCAAAATCTTGCTGATATCTTCTTGTCAGGGAAGACTGAAAGACTTTGAAATGGGCAGAAAAAATGACTGGGTATTCTGCCTAAGGAAATAGGTTAAAAAAAGATGATTGAGTAGTCTTGCCCAGGGCACGACTCCCAGTTTTTTGTGAGCCTTTCCTTGTTTTTAAGATATTTACGGCTGGGCACGGTGGCTCACACCTGTAATCCCAGCACTTTGGGGGGCCGAGGTGGGCGGATCACGAGGTCAAGAGATCAAGACCATCCTGGCTAACACGGTGAAACCCCGTCTCTACTAAAAATACAAAAAATTAGCCGGGCGCAGTGGTGGGCACCTGTAGTCCCAGCTACTCGGGAGGCTGAGGCAGGAGAATGGCGTGAACCCGGGAGGTGGAGCTTGCAGTGAGCCGAGATCGTGCCACTGCACTCCAGCCTGGACAACAGAGCGAAACTCCATCTCAAAAAAAAAAAAAAAAAAAAAAGAGATATTTACAACTCTGCAAATTATAGCAAATAGTAAGGCAGCTGATTCTTATCCATGGAAATGCAACTGAATTGTGCCTTCTGGTGGAATGTAATTGATTATTGCCCTGTGGATATTGACTGGTTTTGCCCCTAATTGTACATTCATTTCAGCATTCCTGATTGCATATATATATATATATACATATGCTTTGAATTTTTCTTATAACATCTTACTAGTTTCCTCATTAATTAATGAGTTAAATAAAATCTTTGACTCATTTTATGTGTGTATGACTTATTATTTTTCTCTTATAAAAAGTATCCTTTAACATTCTGAATATCTTTTAAATTTGCATACTTCTCCCCACCCCAATAACCCCTTCTAGCACAGGTCATTAACATCTTTGCCTAGATTATTTTATTTTACTTATTTATTTTTTTTGAGACGGAGTCTTACTCCGTCACCCAGGCTGGAGTGCAGTGGCGTGATCTCGGCTCACTGCAACCTCCGCCTGATGAGTTCAAGTGATTCTCCTCTCTCAGCCTCCCGAGTAGCTAGGATTACAGGCACCCGCCACCATGCCTAGCTAATTTTTGTATTTTTTTTTTATAGAGACAGGGTTTCATCATGTTGGCCAGGGTGGTCTTGAACTCCTGACCTCAGGTGATCTGTCTGCCTCAGCCTCCCAAAGTGCTGGGATTACAAGCGTGAGCCACCGGTCAGCCTAGATTATTTTAATGCTCACTAATTGTACCCTTGTCTGTAGTCTCTTTATCCTATTCCATGATCTCCATAACCAGAGCGATTTCTTCAGCATGTAATTCTGAACATACCACTCAACTTCATAAAATCTCCTGCTCCCAGAACAAAGTGCAGCCCTCTAGGCCTATTTTGCTTCTCCAGCCTCATGTGTGACATTGACCTGCCATTCTCAGTCAGATTCATTTCAGTTCTCTGAATTCACTGCCTTCTCTGTCACCTCTGGAATAAAGCACTTGCAATCCGCTTTGCATGCAACACACTCCACATGCCTCTCTTCTCCCAATTCTTGCCTGTTCTTTAGGGCTCATCTCTGTTACCACTTCCTTCAGGAAGCCTCTCTCTAGTCTGGGTTAGATGCTCCGCTTATGTCCTCCTGTGGAGCCTGTATTCCCTCAGCCCTTTACCTCCTCCCCTAATAGCACATATCACGCTGTATTATAATTGCTCTTTAATGATCTCCTCTGCTAGTCTTTAAGCTCTGTGCAGGCAGGTGCCATGTTCAGGTTTGAATCCTGAAATCCTTACTTAAGCAGCTGTATAATCTGGGGTAAATCCTTGAACTCATTAGGCCATAATCCAATATATAATGTCTTTCATAAATTTTATCTTATATCCAACATGTTCAAACCTGCTATTGTTTACCACTACATCCCCAGGGCATAGCACAGCATGTAAAAGTCATTCAAGAACATACTCTGAAAGTCGAATTCTCTACATGGTCCCAGGATAATAATAGAAACTTCACTATAAAAATCCTTCTCAAGGACTATGACCCACCCTACCAACCCGCGCTCACCTCCCCCACCCCCACCCCAAAACACAGGTTATACTTAAATAGAATGTACTTCAGTTTATTTAGGTTTTTATTTTACAGATATCTAACCCATCTGCTTTTTAATTGTGAACAGTTCCATAGAATGGCCATCCTAGGAGAGATGAAACAGAGTTTTGTTTTACTTTATGATAGGGAAAAGGGATTGGGAACAGAAAAAAGCAAGAGAAAAGGAAAAGAAGGTCAGAATTACGTGAAATGGCTACGGTAGATATGATGGATTCTAGCTGTTGCTCAACCATTAAAAAAAATCTGTTGATTTTTTATGTTCAACCAAGTAATATCATGAGTTTTAGAATGAATGTAGAAAACAGTAACTTTGTAATAAGGCACAGAAACAGTACATTACAGGTCCTTTCTGTGTTCCTTTCTTTATACCATTTTATATTTGTTTTTGAAATTAACTGATATTTATTTAGGTCCTGTGTTTATGGTTTATTCTTAACAGACAAAATCCTTGAGATGTATTATTCAGCCTTAAAAAGAAAGGAAGTGACAGCACATGCTACAATATGGATAAGTCTTGAAGACATTATGCTAAGTGAAATAAGCCAGTCGCAAAAAGACAAATATTGTATGATTTCATTTATATGTGGTACTTACAGTACTCAAATTCATAGAGACAGAAAATAGGATGGTGGTTGCCAGGGTGTGTGGGGAGGGGGAATGGGGAGTTACTGGTTAATGGGTACAGAGTATCAGTTTTACAAAATGAAAAGAGTTCTGTGGATGGATGGTGGGAGTGATGGTTGCACAACAACATCAATGTACTTAATGCCATTGAACTAAACACTTCAAATGGCTAAAACTGTAAATGTTATGCTATAGGTATTTTATCATAAGAAAAAAAGAACGGGCAAAATCCTGCCTTCAGCATTGAAATTGCAGTAACTGGCAGCTATTGGTACGAACCTTGGACAGACTAGGGTGTGTAGGATGGTGCTGTTGATGCAGGTATAAGAAAGGAAGATATCGGCCCAGCTCAGTGGCTCACGCCTGTAATCCCAGCACTTTGTGAGGCCGAGGCAGGCGGATCATGAGGTCAAGAGATCGAGACCATCCTGGCCAACATGGTGAAACCCCATCTCTACTAAAAATACAAAAATTAGCTGGGTGTGGTGGCAGGCGCCTGTAGTCCCAGCTACTCAGGAGGCTGACTCAGGCAGGAGAATCGCTTGAACCTGGAAGGCAGAAGTTGCAGTGAGCTGAGATTGTGCCACTGCACTCCAGCCTGGTGACAGAGCAAGACTCTGTCTAAAAAAAAAAAAAAAATTCTGACTGTAAAGTGATTTCAAAGAAACTTAGGAGATAGAGCTGAAGGTTGAAAATATTCACAAGAATAAAATCCTGCTTTGTAATGAGTAACAATAAAGTGTTCTCTAAGGGTTGTCTATTAAAACCTCCATCTTTACATAGCCTTTAAGAAAAATGTTATTTTCTCTATGAAACTGTGCTCACTTGCCAAGGAGGGAGGAGTGCAGTGGCACAGAAAAGAGTTTGGACCCTGAAGCCAGACAGTCTGAAACTGAATGCTGACTCCACCTTGATGAATTTACTCTCTTTGTGCTTTGGTTGCATCTGGAAATTAGAGATAATAACAATAGCACCCACCACACAGAGCTTTGTGAGGATTAAATATGTAAAGCACTGTGAACAGTGTCTGGCACACACTAAATCCAATAGAGATATTAGCTATTACTCACACCCTACGCAATGGTGCTTATAGTATGCTCTGGGAACTCCTGGGGATCTCTGAGATCTTTTAGGGGGTCTGTGAATTATTTACATAATAATAACATATTATTTTCCTTTTTATCACATTCTCTCACAAGTAGACAGTGGACATCCCCTGTGGCCACTATATACCATTTGATATCACAACAGATTGAAAGCAGAAGCAGATATGAGAATCCAGCTATCATCTATTAAGTCGGATATTAAAGACATTTGCAAAGACCTCTTTTCACAATACCACTCTCCTCACAAAAAATTATGAAGGTTTGGAAACTGTAGTTCTTTTTCATGAAAGAAAATGTTCTTTCTGTTACTGAATAATAGGTTTATTATTTTTAAAATAAATTAATAAACACTTAAATTTTTTGTTTTAGTTTCTAATATGGTAAATATAGATGATATAACTCACATAAACAAAAGCTCTTTGGTATGGGGTCCTCATTTTTTTTTTTTGGTCCTGAAACCAAAAGTTTGAGAATCGCTGTCCGACTAAAATATAGTATATGTGTCTATCTCTCCAAGTAGACTGTGAATTCTTGTGGACAGGAATACTATTGTATTTTTTTTCTTTTTCTTTTCTATCTTTTTTTAAAAAAATTTCCGCCAGGTATCAACTGGCAGTCTTTTAAAAACATGGTTAGACAATAAATGAAAAGAAAGAAGCTAATATATATTAGCAACTATCATTTATTCAGGGCTTAGTATATGTAATGCATTATCCTCAGACTTTATGTACCTTATCTCATTTAACCCCTGTTAGGTTCTGTAATTATTCCTATTATATACATAGGAGAAACTTAGAGACTTTAAATAACTTACCCAAGGCATACAGGTAATAAATGGAAACACTAAGACTCAACTAGCATCGTCTCACTTTAGAGGCCAAACTTGTAACCCCTTTGAAAGAGTGGGATGGTGTAGAGAAATTTGGAGGGCTATGATTAGGCAAGACAAATCATTTACAAAGCATGGTGCTTGTAGTATCTATTAAGTACCTAGTTTACCTTTACCAGAGGTTTGTAATTCTGAATTACTCTTGACCAGAGGTTGTAATTCTGAATTACTCTTGACCAGAGGTTTGTAATTCTGAATGACTCTTGGATGTTCATATTGTCAATTAGATGTTCATATTGTCAATTAGAGCAACTTTTATTTTGTTTAACGCAGAGAACATACTCTCGTACACTGATGTCCAAAAGGTCTTTCCTTAGAAGGTCAACTCCTCAACCAGAATGTACTGCCTCTGCTGCTCAGGGAAGTAAAAAGGAGGTACCTCTGAAAGAACCAATACGACACAAATTTTAAGGTGTAACATTTAAAAAACAATACAACAATATTATGAAAATTTGAGAAATAGAGGAAAAAAGTAATTTTATTGCCCTAACTCAAAAAGTTTTGGCAAAAATCAGTTGGCTGTCAATACATGAATTTATTTCTGGTTCTATTCTATCCATTGGTCTATGTGTCTGTTTTTATAGCAATACCATGTTGTTTCGGTTACTATGCCTTTGTAGTATATTTTGGAGTCAGGTTTTGTGATGCCTCCAGCTTTGTTCATTTTTGTTCAGTATTGCTTTGGCTATTCAGGGTCTTTTGTGGTTCCGTATGAATTTTAGGATTGTTTCTTCTATTTCTGTGAAGAACATCATTGGTATTTTGATAGGGATTGCATTGAATCTCTAGATTGCTTTGGGTAATATGGCCATTTTTAACAATATTAATTCTTCCGATCCATGAGCATGTGATAGCGGTCCATTTGTTTGTGTTCTCTTCAATTTTCTTCTTTTTTTTTTCTTTTTTTGAGCCAGGGTCTCACTCTGTCACCCAGGCTGGAGTGCAGTGCTGTGATCATGGCTCGCTACAGCCTTGGCCTCCTGGGCTCAAGCAATCCTCCCATCTCATCCTCCCGAGTAGCTGGGACTATAGGTGCATGCCACACCACATCTGGCTACTTTTTGTATTTTTTGTAGAGACAAAATTTTGCCTCATTTCCCAGGGTGGTCTGGAACTCCAGGACTCAAGTGATCCACCTGCCTCAGACTCCCAAAATGCTAGGATTACAGGCATAAATTACGGTGCCTGCCCTCTTCAATTTCTTTTTTTTTTTTTCACCATGAAGCATAATTTTATTCACAAATGTCTGCATTTCAGATTACAGAGAAAAAATTGGAAACCATCCAAAAATTGAAGAGAACTGAATAAATAATGATATAGCCACATGATGGAGTATTTGCAGCCACTAAAAGATGTTTAAAGACAAAAAATGTTTATAAACATGGAAAGATTTTTTTAAAGACATGATACAAAATTATATACATATTATATAAACATTTCACAGAAAAAAAGATGGAGATACAACAAAATGATAAATGTATTACATTTAGTGGCACTTTCCTGTTTGTTTTTCTTTTTTTTTTAAAGAAAAAAGCAATTTAATCAAATGTTAGAACAACATAGCACAAACCTAACAGCAATTTATATTAATATATATTTATCATTTTGTTTGCAGTGTGAATAAGATTGCAAGTATCTTACTTTACACTATAGAATTCAAATCCCAATGTGTCATATCTTCCTTATCTCTTGAATATAACAGGGATACCTATTAAAATCAAGTAAACTGTTTAAAAAGACCTAAATCACATCACTTAAAATTGTAAGGTTAAAGTACAATATTCTTTTTTTTTTTCTTTTATTATTATTATTATTATTATTATTATACTTTTATAAGTGTTTTGTAGCTGCCTTGTATAAGTCTTTTACCTCCTTGGTTACATTTATTCCTAGTTGGGATTTTTTTTTTTTTTGGTAGCAATTGTAAATGAGATTGTTTTCTTGATTATTTTTCAGCTAGTTTGTTATTGGTATATATTTTGTGTAAACTACTGATTTTTGTGCACTGATTTTTAAACTTTTTTTAACCACCTAAGTTCTTGTCTCATGTATGTTGATTTTCATATCCTGCAACTTCCCTGAATTTGTTTATCAGTTCTGTGAGTTTTTTGGTGAAGTCTTTAGGATTTTCTATATATAAGAGCATGTTATCTGCAAAGAGGAAAAATCTGACTTCCTCTTTTCCAATCTGGATGCTGTTTATTTCCTTCTTTTGCTTGATTGCTCCGGCTAGGACTTCCCATACTATGTTGAATAAGACTGGTGAAAGTGACCATATTGTTCTAGTTCTTAGAGGAAAGGCTTTCACCCTTCCCCTTTCAGTGTGATGATAGCTGTGAGTTTCTCTCATGTGGTCTTTATTATGTTGAGGTATGATCCTTCTATGACTAATTTGTTGAAAGTTTTTGATCATGAAGGGATGTTGAATTTTATCAATAATTTTTCTGCATCTATTGAGGTGATCATATGGTGTCTTAGTCCATTTCGTGTTCCTAAAAAGGAATACCCGAGGCTGGGTAATTTATTTTTTAAAAAAAGGTTTCCCTGGCTCCTGATTCTGATGCCTCAAAAAGTTCAAGACTGGGCATCTTCATCTGGTGAGGGCCTTAGCTGCTTCCACTCACGGTGGAAAGCAAAGGGAAGCCAACTTGTGCAGAGATCACATAGAGAGAGAGGAAGCAAGAGAGAGGTGGGAAGGTGCCAGGCTCTTTTTAACAACCAGCTCTCACAGGCACTAATAGAGTGAGAACTCACTGATCCGCAATGAAGGGCCATTAGTATACTCATGAGGGATCTGCCCCATGACCGAAACATCTCCCATTAGGCCCCACCTCCAACACTGAAAATCAAATTTCAAAATGAAATTTGGTGGGAACAAATAAACCCTATCTAAACTATGGCATATGTCCTTTATTCTGCTGATGTTGATGTGATGTATCACATTTATTTCTTTATTTTTCCTTTCTTTTTTCAACTTTTATTTTAAGTTCAGAGATAACATGTGCAGGATGTGCAGGTCTGTTACATAGGTAAATGTGTGCCACGGCGGTTTGCTGCACACATCATCCCATTACCCAGGTATTAAGCCCAGCATCCACTAGCTTATTCTTTCTGATCCTCTTCCCCCTCCCACCCTCTGCCCTCTGACAGGCTTCAGTGTGTGTTGTTCCCCACCATGTGTCCATGTGTTCTCATCATTTAGTTCCCACTTATAAGTGAGCACATGTGGTATTTGGTTTTCTGTTCCTGCATTAGTTTGCTAAAGATAATGGCCTCCAGCTCCATCCATGTCCCTGCAAAGAACATGATCTTATTCCTTCTTATGGCTGCATAGTATTCCATGGTGTATATGTACCACATTTTCTTTATCCAGTCTATCATTGATGGGCATTTAGGTTGACTCCCTGTCTTTGCTATTGTGAATAGTGCTGCAATGAACATATGTGTGCATGTGTTTTTAGAGTAGAATGATTTATATTCCTTTGGGTATATACAGAGTAATAGGATCGCTGGGTCAAATGGTATTTCTGCCTCTAGGTCTTTTAGGAATAGCCACATTATCTTCCACTAGTTTACACTCCCACCAACAGTATAAAAGCATTCCCTTTTCTCCACTACCTTGCAAGCATCAGTTGTTTTTTGACTTTTTAGTAGCCATTCTGATTGGTATGAGGTGGTATTTCATCATGGTTTTGATTTGCATTTCCCTAATGATCAGTGATGTTAAGGTGTTTTTCATATGTTTGTTGGCCACACGTATGTCTTCTTTTGAGAAGTGTCTGTTCATGTCCTTTGCCCACTTTTTAATGGGGATGTTTGGTTTTTTTCTTGTAAATTTGTTTAAGCTCCTTATAGATGCTGAATATTAGACCTTTGTTGGATGCATAGATTGCAAAAATCTTCTCCCATTCTGTAGATTGTCTGTTTATTCTGTTGATAGTTTTTTTTTTATGGTATCACATTTATTGATTTGCATATGCTGATCCATCTTAATAAGTTCCACTTGATCATGTGTAGTAAGTGTATTAACTTTTTTTTTTTTTTTAAGATAGGGTCTGCTTTGTCACCCAGGCTGGAATGCAGTGGTGTGATCTTGGCTTACTACAACCTCTGCCTCCCAGGTTTTAACAATTCTCCTGCCTCAGCCTCCTAAGTATGTTGGACTATAGGCACCCACCACCACACCTGGCTAATTTCTGTATTTCTAGTAGAGACAGAATTTTGCAGTGTATGACAAGCTGGTCTCGAACTCCTGACCTCAGGTGATCAGCCCACCTTGGCCTCCCAAAGTGCTGGGACTACAGGCGTGAGCCACCACACCCAGCCATGTATTAACTTTTTGATGTGTTGTTGGATTTGGTTTCCTAGTGTTATGTTGGGGATTTTTGCATCTATGTTCATCAGAGATACTGGCTTGTAGTTTTCTTTTTTTGTTGTGTTCTTGACTAGTTTTTGATATCAGGGTAATTCTGGCCTCACAGAATGAATTAGGAGAAATTCCCTCCTCTTCATTTTTTTGGAATAGTTTGAGAAGAATTCATGTTAGTTCTTCTTTATAAGATTGGTAGAATTCAGCCAGGCATGGTGGCTCCACCCTGCAATCCCAGCACTTTGCGAAGCTGAGGTGAGTGGATCACTTGAGGCCAGGAGTTCGAGACCAGCCTGGCCAACATGGCAAAACCCCATCTCTACTAAACAACAACAACAACAACAAAAATACAAAAATTAGTTGGACATGGTGGTGCACGTCTGTAATCCCAGCCACTCGGGAGGCTGAGGCAGTAGAATCGCTTGAATCCGGGAGGCAGAGGTTGCAGTGAGCCAAGATTGCACCACTGCACTCCAGCCTGAGAGACAGAGCGAGACTTTGCCTCAAAAACAAAAACAAAAACAAAAAAGATTGGTAGAATTCAACAGTAAAGCCACCAGTCCTGGGCTTTTCTTATTAAAAAATCTAATCAAAATGGATTGACAACTGAAGACCTGAAACTATAAAACTACTAGAAAAAAATATCAAGGAAATGCGTCAGTACATGGGTCTAGGCAAAGATTTTACGGCTAAGACTTCAAAAGCACAGTAAACAAAAAATAGAAAAACGGGACTATACTAAATTTAAAAACTTCTACACAGCAAAGGAAACAATCAGCCAAATGAAGAGATAACATGTAGAGTGAAAGAAAATATGTGCAAACTATTCATCCAACAAGGGACCAATATGCAGAATGTACAAACAACTCAACAACAAAAAGTAATAATAATAATCCCATTACAAAGTGGGCAAGAGATCTGAATAGACATTTCTTAAAAGAAGACATAAATAGCAAATGGGTATACGAAAAGATGCTCAGCATCACTAACTATCAGGGAAATGCAAATCAAACCACAGTGAGATATCATCGCAGTTAGAATGGCTATTATCAAAAAAATAACAAAAGTTGGTGAGGATGTGGTGAAAGGGAAACTCTTATACACTGTTGATAGGAACATCAATAAATACAGCCATTATGGAAAACAATATGGAGGTTTCTCAAAAAACTACAAATAGAACTACCATATGATCCAGCAATCTCACTATGGGGTATTTATCCAAAGGAAAGGAAATCAGTGTATGAAAGGGATACCTGCACCCCCATGTTTACTGCAGCACTGTTTACAATATCAAGATATGGAATGAACTCAAGTATTCATCAATGGATAAATGGATAGAGACAATGTGTCTCTCTCTCTCTCTCTCACACACACACACACACACACACACACACACACACACACACAGAATGGAATACTATTTAGCCATAAAAAAGAATGGAATACAGTCATTTGCAGCAGAGGTAGAGGTGGAGGTCATTATGTTAAGTGAAATAAGCCAGGCACATAAAGACAAATACCACATGTTCTCACTCATATGTGGGAGCTAAAAAAAAGTTGACTTCATGGAGGTAGGTAGTAGAACAATAGTTACCAGAAGCTGGGAAGAGTGGAGAAGAGGGGATGAAGAGAGGTTGGTTAACAGATACAAACATACTGTTACAAAGAAGGAATACGTTTTAGTGTTTGATAGCACAGTAGGGTGACTATAGTTAACAACAATTTATTGTATATTTCAAAGCAGCTAAAAGAAGATTTGAAATGTTCCTAACACAAGAAACTGGTAATTGTTCAAGGTGATGGATATCCTAAATACCCTGATACGATCACACATTATATACATGTATTAAAATATCACATGTATCCCATAAATGTGTAATTATTGTGTATAATTAAAAATTTTAAAAACTATTGGTATATGTCTTAGTCTGTTTGTGTTGCCATAAAAGAATATCTGAGACTGGGTAATTTATAAAGAAAAAAGGTTTATTTGATTCATGATTCTTCTGGCTAGAAGGCTGGGCATCTGGTTGAAAGCCTCAAGTTGCTTCCACTTATGGCGGAAGGTGAAGGGGTACGAGTATGTGCAGAAATTACGTGGCAAGAAAGGAAGCAAGAGTGAGGTGGAAGGTACCAGCCTCTTTTTTTTTTTTTTTTTTTTTTTTTGAGACAGAGTCTCACTCTGTCGCCCAGGCTGGAGTGCAGTGGCGTGATCTTGGCTCACAGCAAGCTCCGCCTTCCGGGTTCACGCCATTCTCCTGCCTCAGCCTCCCGAGTAGCTGGGACTACAGGTGCCTGCCGCCACGCCCGGCTAATTTTTTTAAAAAAATATTTTTAGAAGAGATGGGGTTTCACCGTGTTAGCCAGGATGGTCTTGATCTCCTGACCTCGTGATCCACCCGCCTCGGCCTACCCAAAGTGCTGGCATTACAGGTATGAGCCACCATGCCTGGCCGGTACCAGGCTCTTTTTTAACAACCAGCTCTTGTGGGAACTAATAGAGTGAAAACCCACTCAGTACCATGAGGATGGTGCCAAGCTCATGACCCAAACACCTCCCATTAGGCCTCACCTCCAACACTGGGGATCAAATTTCAACATGAGTTTGGAGGGGCAAACATTCAATCTGTAGTTGTATACTACCTTCAATTTTCTTACCTGAAAAAATTTTAAATGTAACTCTTAATTGTAATATACTTGACAATTTGTCTCCTGTTTCTTGTCTCTTATCACTACATCATATACAGTAGTCTTAACTTATTTGCAGTTTCACTTTCCACAGTTTCAGTTACCTTGGTCAACCATGGTCCGAAAATAGAAGAGTAAGGAATTTTGATGAGTAAGATATTGGATGAGTAAGATATTTTGAGAGAGAGAAAGAGACCACATTCACAAAGATTTATTAGTCTATTGTTATAATTGTTCTATTTTATTATTAGTTATTGTTGCTAATCTCTTACTATTCCTAATTTATAAATTAAACTTTATCATAGTATGTTTAGGAAAAATACCTGGTATGTATAGGGTTTGATACTATCCGCAGTTTCAGGTATCTACCAGGAGGTCTTGAACCATATCCCCCATGGATAAGGGGGGACTAGTGTACATTTTTTATATTATTGCATAGATTTCATCATTATCCTTTTAAAATGGCAGCATATTGATTATTAACTACAGTTATGTCTTGTTATTCACAATAGCTACATTCTATAAAGCCTCAGTGAGCACTGAACTAGTGAATATTGAGCCATTGCTCCTAGAGGAAGTATAGGGTTAGGTTTCTGTAAGCCTCTGGTCACAACATGCTTGTCAACTGATCAATACATAACCTTGCTTTATGTGTGCTTCTGTTTCAGGACACTTTGCATAATCTATATTGTTGATTTATTATTATCAAACTCATGGCCAACTGCACAATAACTCATGCCTAAATGAAATTTCTCTGTAAGGCACATCATAACCTTCTTGGGCTCGGGAACACTAGATAGCATTTCAACACTACGCTTTGGCGCCATTTTAAACAGTGAAATCACCAACAAGAATGCAAAAAACAGGGCACTAAGTAGACCTTAAGAAGGACAGTTGTTTACAACAGGAGAGCTAAAACAAGAAGGCAGAGCCTCATCTTGTTCGACCCCAGCTGGGAGTGTGTTATGTCAGGTGACTCAGTTTTTTTGCTGTTGTGTGCATGTCTGCAAATGACTGTAAAAGCACCAGGAGTATTGATTTGGGGGTTAAAAATGGATTCTAGCTACTAGGTGAATTTGCAAATATATGAGGATTAACTAACTATATTTCCCCATTATTGAACAGTTAAGCTATTTCTTTTTCTATTAAAATAAATGCTATGATCAATACTTTATGCATGAAACTCTTCCTCTTGGCTGGACGCAGTGGCTCACGCCTGTAATCCTAGCACTTTGGGAGGCTGAGGTGTGTGCATCACTTGAGTCAGGAGTTCGAGATCAGCCTGGCCAACATGGTGAAACTCTGTCTCTACTAAAAATATAAAAATTAGCCGGGCGTGGTAGCACACGCCTGTAATCCCACTTACTGGGGAGGCTGAGGCAGGAGAATCAGCTGAATCTGGGAGGTGGAGGTTGCAGTGAGCTGAGATCTTGCCACTGCACTCCAGCCTGGGTAACAGAGCAAGACTTCATCTCAAAAAAAAAAAAAGCCTTCTTCCTCTTTTAGGAGTATTTCCCTAGGAGCTACTGGGAAAGTTAGAATTTTGATACAGCCTGCTTCTAGTAGTAGTTCTTGGAGTGCCTGCCTTACGACAGTTCTTCAGATCCTTGCTACTCACAAAATGTGGTCCTAGGACCAGCAGCGTTAGCATCACTTGGGAGCTAATTAGAAATGTTGACAAAAATCATTCCAGGCCAAGTGATCAGAATTTGTTTTTTTAGCAAAATCTGCAAGTGATTTCTATGCACATTAAAAGTCTGAGAAGCTCTGCTATAAATCAAGGATTCCTGAAATTTAGCACGCATCAGCATTACCTAGCCAGCTTGTTAAACACAGATGGCTGCGCCCCACCCTCAACATTTCTGACTGAGAATGTCTGAGGAGTGGCCTGAGAATGAGCACTTTTTTTTTTTTTTTTTTTGAGATGGAGTCTCGCTCTGTTGCCAGGCTGGAGTGCGTGACGTGATCTCGGCTCACTGCAACCTCCGCCTCCCGGGTTCAAGCGATTCTCCTGCCTCAGCCTCCTGAGTAGCTGGGACTGCAGGCACGCACCACCATGCCCAGCTAATTTTTGTATTTTTAGTAGAGATGGGGTTTCACCATATTGGCCAGGATGGTCTCTATCTCTTAACCTTGTGATCCTCCTGCCTTGGCTTCCCAAAGTGCTGGGATTACAGATGTGAGCAACCATGCCCGGCCTGAGAATGAGCACTTCTTCTGTGTTTTGTTTTGTTTTGTTTTTTGAGATGGAGCCTCACTTTGTCGCCCAGGCTGTAGGGCAATGGCATGACCTCAGCTCACTGCAACCTCTGCCTCTTGAGTTCAAGTGATTCTCCCACCTCAGCCTCCTGAGTAGCTGGGACTAAAGGCACCCGCCATCATGCCCGGCTAATTTTTGTATTTTTAGTTGAGACGGGGTTTCACCATGTTGGCCAGGCTGGTCTCGAACTCCTGACCTCAGGTGATCCACCTGCCTCGGCCTCCCAAAGTGCTTGGATTACAGGCATGAGCCACCATGCCCGGCCAAGAATGAGCACTTCTAACAAGTTCCCAGGTGATGGTGATGGTCCTGGTCCTGGGACCACACTTTGAGAACCACAGCCTTAGCTGGTTCATGGGTAGGTCTCTTGCAGAGTTGATGTTTTTAAATTGCTAATTCATCTTTCTTGGTGAGATGGAGTGAAAAAAATAATGAATGTATAACTCATCAAAAGAAATCTGGCTGACTCCTTTTTCGGACTCAGCCCGCCTGCACCAGGTGAAATAAACAGCCTTGTTGCTCACGCAAAGCCTGTTTGGTGGTCTCTTCACACGGACACGTGAGACATTTGGTGCCAAAGACCCGGGTCAGTGGGACTCCTTCGGGAGACCAGTCCCCTGTCCTCACCCTCACTCTGTGAAGAGATCCACCTACAACCTCGGGTCCTCAGATCAACCAGCCCAAGGAACATCTCACTGATTTTAAATCGGGTAAGCGGCCTCTTTTTACTGTCTTCTCCAACCTCTCTCACTATCCCTCAACCTCTTTCTCCTTTCAATCTTGGAGCCATCCTTCAATCTCTCCCTTCTCTTAATTTCAATTTCTTTCATTTTCTGGTAGAGACAAAGGAGACACATTTTATCCGTGGACCCAAAACTCCAGCGTCGGTCACGGACTCGGGAAGGCAGCCTTCCCTTGGTGTTTAATCACTGCGGGAACGCCTCTCTGATTATTCACCCACGTTCCATTGGTGTCTGATCTCCGCGGGGACGCCTGCCTTGCTCATTCACCACATTCCCTTGGTGGCAAGTCAATTGTGGGGACACCTGCTTTGGCTGTTCACCCACATTGCAGCCCAGGGCTGCTCCCCACCCCCTTTCTCCGTGTCTCTACCCTTCTCTTTAAACTTGCCTCCTTCACTATGGGCAACCTTCCACCCCTCATTCCTCCTTTTCCCTTAGCCTGTGTTCTCAAGAACTTAAAACCTCTTCAACTCTCTCCTGACCTAAAATCTAAGCGTCTTATTTTCTTCTGCAACACTGCTTGGCCCCAATACCAACTCGACAATGGTTCTAAATGGCCAGAAAATGGCACTTTTGATTTCTCCATCCTACGAGACCTAGATAACTTTTGTCGAAAAATGGGCAAATGGTCTGAGGTGCCTGACGTCCAGGCATCCTTCTGTGCATCGGTCCCTCCCTAGTCTCTGCTCCCAATGCGACTCATCTCAAATCTTTCTTCTTTCTCCCCTGTCTGTTCCTTCAGTCTCCACCCCAAGCTCTGAGTCCTTTGAATCCTTCTTTCCTACAGACTCATGTGACCTCTCCCTTCTCCCAGGCTGCTCCTCGCCAGGCCAAGCCAGGTCCCAGCTCTTCCTCAGCCTCTGCTCCCCCACCCTATAATCCGTCTATCACCTCCCCTCCTCATAATGGTCTGGCTTACAGTTTCATTCCGTGACTAGCCCTCCCCCACCTGCCCAGCAATTTCCTCTTTAAAAGGTGGCTGGAGCTAAAGGTATAGTCAAGGTTAATGCTCCTTTTTCTTTATCCCAAATCAGATAGCGTTTAGGCTTTTTTCATCAAATATAAAAACCCAACCCAGTTCATGGCCCGTTTGGCAGCAACCCTGAGATGCTTTATAGCCCTAGACCCTGTAAGGTCAGAAGGCCATCTTAGTCTCAATATGCATTTTATTTTATTACCCAATCTGCTCCCGACATTAAATAAAGCTCCAAAAATTATGAAACCCCACAACAGGACTTAATTAACCTCACCTTCAAGGTGTACAATAATAGAGTAGAGGCAGCCAAGTAGCAATGTATTTCTAAGTTGTAATTCCTTGCCTCCACTGTGAGACAAACCCCAGCCACATCTCCAGCACACAAGAACTCCAAACGCCTGAACCACAGCTGCCAGGGGTTCCTCCAGAACCTCCTCCCCCAGGAGCTTGCTACAAGTGCCGGAAATCTGGCCACTGGGCCAAGGAATGCCCACAGCCCGGGATTCCTCCTAAGCCGTGTCCCATCTGTGCGGGACCCCACTGGAAATAGGACTGTCCAACTCGCCCGACAGCCACTCCCAGAGGCCCTGGAACTCTGGCCCAAGGCTCCTTCCCAGATCTTCTCGGCTTAGCGGCTGACGACTGACGCTGCCCGATCGCCTCGGAAGCCTCCTGGACCATCACAGATGCTCTGGGTAACTCTTACAGTGGAGGGTAAATCCGTCCCCTTCTTAATCAATACGGAGGCTACCTACTCCACATTACCTTCTTTTCAGGGGCCTGTTTCCCTTGCCTCCATAACTGTCGTGGGTATTGATGGCCAGGCTTCTAAATCTCTTAAAACTCCCCAACTCTGGTGCCAACTTGGACAACATTATTTATGCACTCCTTTTTAGTTATCCCCACCTGCCCAGCTCCCTTATTAGGTCGAGGCATTTTAACTAAATGATCTGCTTCCCTGACTATTCTTGGGCTACAGCCACACCTCATTGCCGCCCTTTTCCTCAGTTGAAAGCCTCCTTCGCATCCTCTCCTTGTATCTCCCCACCTTAAACCACAAGTATAGGACACCTCTACTCCCTCCTTGGCGACTGATCATGCACCCCTTACCATCCCATTAAAACCTCATCACCCTTACCCCGATCAATGCCAGTATCCCATCCCACGGCATGCTTTAAAAGGATTAAAGCCTGTTTTCACTCGCCTGTTACAGCATGGCCTTTTAAAGCCTATAAACTCTTCTTACAGTTCCCCCATTTTACCTGTCCAAAAACCAGACATGCCTTGTAGGTTAGTTCAGGATCTGCGCCTTATCAACCAAATTGTCTTGCCTATCCACCCCGTGATGCCAAAGCCATATACTCTCCTATCCTCAATACCTCCCTCCACAACATCTCCACAACCCACTATTCTATTCTGGATCTCAAACATGCCTTCTTTACTATTCCTTGCACCCTTCATCCCAACCTCTCTTTGCTTTCACTTGGACTGACCCTGACACCCATCAGGCTCAGCAAATTACCTGGGTTGTACTGCCGCAAGGCTTCACGGACAGCCCCTATGACTTTAGTCAAGCCCAAATTTCATCCTCATCCATTACCTATCTCGACATAATTCTGCATGAAAACACACGTGCTCTCCCTGCTGATCGTGTCCGGTTAATCTCCCAAATCCCAACCCCTTCTACAAAACAACAACTCCTTTCCTTCCTGGGCATGGTTAGGTACTTCTGCCTTTGGATACCTAGTTTTACCATCCTGACTAAACCATTATATAATTGACCCAACAGATCCTAAATCCTTTCCCTACTCCCCTTTCCATTCCTTAAAAAACAGCCCTAAAAGCTGCTCCCACACTGGCTCTCCCTAACTCATCACTCCCTTTTCATTACATACAGCCGAAGTGCAGGGCTGTGCGGTCTGAGTTCTCACACAAGAGCCGGGACTGCGCCCTGTAGCCTTTCTGTCCAAACAACTTGACCTTACTGTTTTAGCCTAGCCCTCATGTCTGCGTGCAGTGGCTGCCGCTGCCTTAATACTTTTAGAGGCTCTCAAAATCACAAACTATGCTCAACTCACTCTCTACAGTTCTCATAACTTCCAAAATCTATTTTCTTCCTCACACCTGACACATATACTTTCTGTTTCCCGGCTCCTTCAGCTGTACTCACTCCTTGTTGAGTCTCCCACAGTTGCCATTGTTCCTGTCCCGGACTTCAATCTAGCCTCACACATTATTCCTGATACCACACCTGACCCCCATGACTGTATCTCTCTGGTCCACCTGACATTCACTCCGTTTCCCCATGTTTCCTTCTTTCCTGTTCCTCACCCTGATCACACTTGGTTTATTGATGGCAGTTCCACCAGGCCTAATCACCACTCACCAGCAAAGGCAGGTTATGCTATAGTATCTTCCACATCTATCATTCAGGCTACCGCTCTGCCCCCCTCCACTACCTCTCAGCAAGCCGAACTCATTGCCTTAACTTGAGCCCTCACTCTTGCAAACGGACTATGTATCAATATTTATACTGACTCTAAATATGCCTTTCATATCCTGCACCACCATGCTGTTATATAGGCAGAAGAAGTTTCCTCACTAGGCAAGGGTCCTTCATCATTAATGCCTCCTTAATAAAAACTCTTCTCAAGGCGCTTTACTTCCAAAGAAAGCTGGAGTCATTCACTGCAAAGGCCTTCAAAAGGCATCAGATCCCATTGCTTAGGACAATGCTTATGCTGATAAGATAGCTAAAAAAGCAGCTAGCGGTCCAACTTCTATCCCTCACGGCAGTTTTTCTCCTCATCTGGCCGCTCCCACCTACTCCCTCACTGAAACTTCCACCTATCTCTTCCCACACAAGGCAAATGGTTCCTGGACCAAAGAAAATATCTCCTTCCAGCCTCACAGGCCCACTCTATTCTGTCATCATTTCATAACCTCTTCCATGTAGGTGATAAGCCGCTAGCCCGCCTCTTAGAACCTCTCATTTCCTTTCCATCATGGGAATCTATCCTCAAGGAAATCAATTCTCAGTGTTCTATCTGCTATTCTACTACTCCTCAAGAATTTCTCAGGCCCCCTCCCTTCCCTACACATCAAGCTCAGGGATTTGCCCCACCCAGGACTGGCAAATTGACTTTACTCACATGCCTCGTGTCAGGAAACTAAAATACCTCTTGGCCTGTGTAGACACTTTCACTGGATGGGTAGAGGCCTTTCCCACAGGGTCTAAGAAGGCCACCGCAGTCATTTCTTTCCTTCTGTCAGACATAATTCCTCGGTTTGGCCTTCCCACCTCTATACAGTCCGATAATGGACCAGCCTTTACTAGTCAAATCACCCAAGCAGTTTCTCAGGCTCTTGGTATTCAGTGGTGCCTGGTTTTACCTCAAACTGCCACCCTTAAGTCTCTCTTTAAGTGGATAGAAGATCTTCAGTGATAAAGTACCCTCCAATAGTTTCACCCTGATGAAGTCCTATTCTTTACTTTTATGCTTACTCTTATTCTTGTTGCCATTCTTATGCCACCCTCTACCTCTCCCCAGCTATCTCCACCACACTGTCAATCTCAGTCACTCTCTCCTAGCCATTTCTAATCTTTTTTGCTGGCTTTGCATTTCTCTTTCCTCCAAAATCACCGAGGTCTCCACTTACTCACTGCTAAGAAAAAGGGGGACTCTATATTTTTAAATGAAGAGTGCTGTTTTTACCTAAATTAATCTGGCCTGGTATATGACAACATTAAAAAAAAACTCAAAGATAGAGCCTAAAAGCTTGCCAACCAAGCAAGTAATTACGCTAATCCCCCTTGGACTCCCTTGGACACTCTAATTGGATGTCCTGGGTCCTCCCAATTCTTAGTCCTTTAATACCTGTTTTTCTCCTTCTCTTATTCGGACCTTGTATCTTCCGTTTAGTTTCTCAACTCATCCAAAACTGTATCCAGGCCATCACCAATCATTCTATACGACAAACGTTTTTTCTAACAACCCCACAATATCACCCCTTACCACAAAATCTTCCTTCAGCTTAATCTCTCCCACTCTAGGTTCCCACGTTGCCCCTAATCCCACTCGAAGCAGCCCTGAGAAACATCGCCCATTATCTCTCCATACCACCCCCAAAAATTTTCGCCACCCCAACACTTTACCACTATTTTGTTTTATTTTTCTTATTAATATAAGAAGACAAGAATGTCAGGCCTCTGAGCCTAAGCTAAGCCATCATATCCTGTGACCTGCATGTATACATCCAGATGGCCTGAAGTAACTGAAGATCCACAAAAGAAGTGAAAATAGCCTTAACCGATGACATTCCACCATTGTGATTTGTTTCTGCCCCACCCTAACTGATCAATATAGTTTGTAATCTCTCCCACCCTTAAGAAGATTCTTTATAATCTCCCCACTCTTGAGAATGTACTTTGTGAGATCCACCCCCTGCCCCCAAAACATTGTTCTTAACTCTACCACCTATCCCAAAACCTATAAGAACTAATGATAATCCCACCACCCTTTGCTGACTCTTTTTCGGACTCAGCCCACCTGCACCCAGGTGAGATAAACAGCCCTGTTGTTTAAAAAAAAAAAAATCCTTTTCACTGTATAGGACCAGGCTAACCAGGTTGATGAGAACTAGTCATGGTTGGCAGGGGTAGGGCAATATGGATGGGAATTAAGAAACAGAAATAGAAAAAAAAGTTTTGTTCTCTTGTTATTTAGGCACGCTCTATCATTAAAGTATCCGAAAAATATTCTTTTTGTTTGTTTGTTTTCTGAAATGAAGGCTCTCTCTGTCACCCAGGCTGGAATGCAGTGGCGTGATCTCCGCTCACTGCAACCTCCGCCTCCTGGGTTCAAGTGATTCTTGTGCCTCAGCCTCCTGAGTAGCTGGGATTACAGGCGTATGCCACCACACCTGGCTAATTTTTGTATTTTTAGCAGAATTGGGGTTTCATCATGTTGGCCAGGCTGGTCTCGAACTCCTGACTTCAAGTGAACCACCCGCCTCAGCCTCCTGAAGTGCTGGAATTACAAGCATGAGCCAGCTGAAAAACATTGAGTAGTTTTTCATAAACTATATTTTATGAATTACATACAAAAATAGGAGAATCTGAGGAATGTGGAAAAAGTATCAAAGATACATTTTTGTTTGTTTCTACTTTTTCAGTTTCCTGTGATGAAAAATAATATACAGCTATGAAAGCACAGGTCCAAAACAAGGCCCAGAAGCTTAGCTTCCCAGTCTCTGACAAATCCTTGGCTATCACTACCCAAGAATAAACCAGAAGCGATTTCTTAGAACATGGAACTCTCAAGACTATCGTTTCCTTACCCCGAAACTTCAAGTCCAGCACACAGCCAATTCAAGTCCATAACTATTGTCAATGTAAAGAATTTCTGGGTACCAGTTCTATGTATTTCAGGTAGATCAAAATGATCATTTCATATTTCTCATGAGCTTGGTGAAGCTTTAGCAGGACAGTCTCACGTATAGGTACTCCCTTGGAGTGACTTCCTTTTCCTGGTGGGAAAAAGAGGGACCTTATCTTAGGGTCCTCTTTGCTCTGCATTAATAACGAGGTTATCTTATTATCTCTCTTTTCAGATATGGTCAAAGTCTATTAGAACTGATTGGCTATTCTTTGTTTTTAAAGCCATTCCATAGCCTATTAAATAGTTAGCAGAAAAAAGATAAAGGCCATTTATAAGAAAATTTGTGACAAAAGCAGATTGGCTTTAACAAAATCCGGTATCAAAGGTCTAAGATTCAGTTAAAAGAAATCCTTATCATCAATGTAGATAAGCTTTTAATCAAAGGAGAGCAGATGATGAGTGAGTACTTTTCAATGTGTTATGGTGGAAGCCCTGATTGGAGAAAAGAAATTATTACAGAAAATATAAAGGATTATGTGACTGTTTTTCTTTCTCCAAGAAACCTGGTCTAGTCTGCCTCTAGGTCTTTGAGAATACTTAAAAGACTAGATTAGGGCATAGCTTCAATCATTAACACAAGCAAATCATCTATTATTTTCTCTTAGACAAACAGATGGAAGGAATTCTGCTCAAAAATGGCCAGAAAAAGGAGGAGGAAGGTGAAGGGAGAACCTGGCAAAGTCATAAAATGGCTTTGTAAATGGGCTCTTGAGCCCTAATGGCTGTAGTATCAGGTGAGTATTTCCCAGGAGTTTCTATGCTTAGCAAAAATGAAAGTGGGTCTGTAATTTAGGTCTGGAAGCAGTGGCTGGAAATATCCAAAGGTATGTTGCATCTGTTCCTTCTTAGTGTGCATAGTATCTAAATTTGTTATGGGAGAGGAAATAATTGGTGAGTAATTAGTAAAATGCTTAACCTAACTTTAATCAAGAGATTATTTTCCCTGGAAAAAGCAATCATGGCTTTGCATTTTGGTGAGCTTTATCTCACTAGTCTCAATTATCCATGGTTATCCAAGCCTGCAGATAGCCTAATGTGTCCCATTAAAGGCAGGCAGGCCAGCTACTAAAAATGCAGGCACAATGCCTCGGGTAATAAGGAGCCTTAGCGGGCTTATTTTGCAAATTGAGCCCTCTTTAGTAATGGCAACTGTGACAGCCCCCCTTTAGGACTCCAAAGAGTCTTTTTCAGTCTGAGTCCCAGATCCACTCCCTTCTGTTTAAGGTGGAAACTGCTGTCCTGGCTGCCACCTGCCTCATCAGCTGAGCCACCGTCTCCCTGGGCTCTGCTCTCCTTTTTTTCTGTCATCTTTCTCCAGTCCTTCATCTTTGGCTACCTTAACCTTGAATCAATTCATTCTTTCACTTCTCTGGCCTTTTGTGAATCCAGAATTTCACTAAAATGTCCTCAGAATTGCTCAATTCTACTATTACCCCAGCCCAGGAATTCACAATGCAAATTAGCACACTGAAGACAATCACCATCTGTCAGCAAGACGTTCTACATTGTTTTTCCTGAAAATTTTTAAACAATTAAAATTGTATAGTTACTGCACATTCTCTTAGGGTTGCCCTGCAACACATGATTGCTTTTTGTAAGATGTTTTTACCACACTGCTACACAGATATGTATTGTTACTAAATGAAAATGCTATATGAAAATTATTATAGCTGTTAGGACTAGACATCAGCCCTCTTGGCTTGACAATTATATAAATGAAGAAGGGTGTAAGAAAAATTCCAAACTGATGAAATGAACATACAAATGAAAAGGGAGTTTTCTGTTTTGTAATTTTAAAATTTATCTTTTTTTTTTTTGACAAAATCTACAAATTTAAAATACCAATCCATCAACCAACTTGTTATTGGGAAAATTATGAAAAGAACAATTTTCAAAAGCTAGCAATTATCATACAGAATAATATCTTATTTTTACAAAGGCTGGTTATAATATTTATGAATTTAGTGGGTCTTCATTTTTTCAATTTAATATAGTCTTCATCCTTCATCTAGCTTCAGCTCGAGTTAGAAGACAAAAGGAGGTAGTGAGAGATGGGCAGAAAGAGGTAATAGGATGAATTTTGTTAGGAGCACTAACAAAGATCACATCAGGAAAAGGCTACAATGTACAACAAAACTGAAGTTACTGGATTATCTGTAGCCACATCCCCTATTAGCCCAGATCACCAAATCACTAGTCTAATGGAAGGTTTTTTTTTTTTTTTTGATTACAGAGAACAATGGTCCAGACAATTGACATTTATAATGGGCATGCGTAAAGGTAGTGAAGTCATAACTGATCAGGAATCTATTTCCTGCTTATAAGGAAAATCCGTGGGCAAATCTAAAGATGATTTAACCTATAATCTATCACCTAGATGTCTCCATCTGAAACAATTCTAACACTTTCTCCTCCTCCCCAGCTGTCGCAGCATGCCATGGAGGCTAAATTTCTATAAAAATACTGTGAAAGGGCCGGGTGCGGTGGCTCACGCCTGTAATCCCAGCACTTTGGGCGGCCGAGGCAGGCAGATCACTTGAGGCCAGGAGTTCAAGACCAGCCTGGCCAATATGGTGAAACCCTGTCTCTACTAAAAAATACAAAAATTAACTGGGCATGGTGGTGCATGCCTGTAATCCCAGCTACTCAGGAGGCTGTGGTAGGAGAATCACTTGAACCCAGGAGATGGAGGTTGCAGTGAGCTGAGATCACGCCACTGTACTCCAGCCTGGGCAACAAGAGCAAAACTCCATCTCGAGAAAACAAAAAACAAAAAATACTATGAAAGAATTGGAATAAAAGTAGATTTTAACCAGATTGCCTTAGAAATTGTCACTTGCTTATTTAATGTTGTTAATTAACATCCAGGTTCCAAGAATCTTACAATGTTAGCGTTAAAAAGAACATTTAAGATCACTAAGAACAATTTCTTCATCTCTCATGTTAAAACCAAAGCTGAGGAAAATTTTTAAAAAGCTAAGTGGGTAATTGCCTTTCTAAGGATGACCTGGTAAGGATGACCTGATTGCTACATAGACTCCTACAGTCTTAGTCCAATTCTTTTTCCATTGCATCCTCATGCCTTGCAGTAGGTAAAGAGAAAACATGTTGATTTTATCTATTTTAGTATAAGACTCTTCTAGATAAAGAACGCAGGTAAATGGATGAATGATAGAACCTCTTTATTAAAAACTTTACTATACACCAAGGGTTCAATTCAACCTCTGTTCAAGGTGGTGAGTGTGAAACTCCTGCTAAAGTGTTTTTAAAAGCAAAAGAAATTTAAGTGTTTTCAATATTGCCTACATCGGTGGTTCTCTGCCCAATTCATCTGAGAAGCAGAACACATCCCCTCCCCCCCCCACCCATTAACTATGCCTTACTATGCAGTGATTCTCAGTGGTGATATTACGGGAAGGCACACATCTGCATCCACACACTTATGTAGGAGGATCTATTCTAATAGAGAAGCATGCAAGTTTAAAAGAGTTCTCCAAGCACCACCCTTGCCCTGTTCTTCACCCAACAGAAACATCACTAATCTCTACCAAAATGGCACTTATACAATAAAGTTAATACTGAATATTCACTTTGACTTTTAGGACTTAGAAGAAACTCTCTTTACATCTCAGGGTGCCTGACTAGGTCAACCACTGACCCCTTTGTTTGATGGTTCACCATCTCTTTGAGGAATCAATATCCACACATAAACAATACAATGCAAAAGTCCCATTTTAAATTTACCCCACTCCCAGCACGCTCTATTCCCTTCCCATCTTTATTTTTCTCCTTAACATTTATCACTGTCTAAACATAATTTACTTACTTACTGTTCATCTCCTTTCATTAGATTAAACTAAGTTCCAAGAGGGCAACAATTTTTGTCTGTTTTATTCACGGCTGCGTACCTCATACTTAGAACACATAGTAAATGCTCAGTCAATATTGTTGATTAAATGAATAGAAAAATGATGACGCACCTTTACACTTGCTAATTCTACTTTTTTTTTTTTTGAGATGGAGTTTCACTCTTGTTGCCCAGGCTGGAGTGCAGTGGTGCAATCTCAGCTCACCGCAACCTCTGCCTCCCAGGTTCAAGTGATTCTCCTGCCTCAGCCTCCTGAGTAGCTGGGAATACAGGCATGCGCCACCATGCCCGGCTAATTTTTTTGTATTTTTAGTAGAGACGGGGTTTCTCTGTGTTGGTCAGGCTGGTCTTGAACTCCTGACCTCAGGTGATCCGCCTGCCTTGGCCTCTCAAAGTGCTGGGCTTACAGTTGTGAGCCACTGCGCCTGGAAGTTCATCTTTTCTATCATTCCTTTCAATCATTCTTTCATGCCCAGTATATTGGCCCTCCACTCTCTTAGGGCTTTTTCTGCTGGCTACATCTAGGGAGAGTATAGCCTGTATAGGCTCCATGGTTATTATGTGATAATCCTCATTTACCTCCAACTTCTTATCTTCCATTACACCTGCTGTGCCAACACTTAACCCTATATAACCCCCAACATCTAACTTACCTTACTCTTTCTTTGCCTTTTCCAGAGCAGTGCTACAGAAGAGTTTAAATTCATGCTGGACAGGACCAAGAGCAATTCATGGCAATACTTAATGTTCACAATCCATAGTAAACAGAAGAAAGAGAACAGAACTAGGAATTAGAGCTGGGTTTGAAAACTGGATATAACATACACTACCTGGTGTCTTTGGTTGAGTCAATGACCTATCTGAGCCTTTTTCTCCTCATCTGTGCAGTGGGAATACTACTACCTACTTCATATCATGAAGATTACATTTAATTAATTAATTTTTTGAGACAGGGTCTGTTCTGTTACCCAGGCTGGAGTGCAGTGGCACAATCAAGGCCCACTGCAACCTCTGCCTCCTGAGTTCAAGCAATTCTCATGCCTCAGCCTCCCTCCCGAGTAACTGGGACTACAGGCGTGTGCCACCACACCCGGCTAATTTTTGTATTTTTTGTAGACCCAGGGTTTTGCCATGTTGCCCAGGATGGATGAAGATTATATTTTAATAAAATAATGTATATAAAAGCTCCCAACAGGTTTATAGCCATGTAGGCTGGGCACAGTGGCTCACATCTGTAATTACAACATTTTGGAAGGCCAAGGCAGGAGGATCACTTGAGCACAGGAGTTTGAGACCAGCCTGGGCGACATAGGGAGACCTCATCTCTATAAAAAATTTAAAAAAATAGCCAGCCATAGTGGTTATGTGTCTGTAGGCTCAGGTATTTGGAGCCTGAGGTGGGAAGATGGCTTGAGCCCAGGAGGCTGAGGCTGCAGGGAGCGGTGATCAAGCCACTATATTCCAGTCTGGGTAACAGAGGGAGACCTTGTTTAAAAAAAAAAAATTTACAGACATGTAGAAAGTGCTTAATAAATGTTAGCTCCTCCTCTTTAACATATTTCATTAACTTCCAAGGATACCCTCACTCTTTGAGTGAATAACAAGAAAACTCAAGCTTTCTGGTATGAATCTTCTTAATTTTCCTCTCTTCCCTCCTTTTCATATCAGAATGCTATGTTTTCGCTCATTTTCTCTCCTGATTCTGAAAGTCTCTCTCTCTCTTCTGTTCTAAGACCCTGCATGTCAATAGTTTTCAAGCCCAGCTACACATTAGACTCAGCTGGGAAGCTTTTAAAAAATACATCATCAATGGGTCCCACCACAAACCAATTAAATATAAATCTCTGGAGGTGGAAGCATGGCATCAGTATTTTTTTTAAGTTCCCTGGTAGGGTGCCAAGACAATTTAATGGGGGGAAGAATAGTCTTTTAAACAAATATTACTCAAACAACTGGATATCCAGATTCAAAAGAATAAAGTTGAACCCTGTCTTTATAGCATACACAAAAAATAACCCAAAATGAATCATAGATCTAAATGTGGAGCTAAAACTATAAAACTCTTAGAAGAAAACATAGAAGTAAATCTTTATGACCTTGAGTCAGGCAAAGCCAACTTAGATATGACACCAAAAGCATAAGCAACAAAAGAAAATAAAACTGAACTTCATCAAAATTAAAAATTTTTATACCATAAACAATATTATCAAGAAAGTGGAGGCAACCTATGGAATGAGAGAAAATATTTGCAAAGTATACATCTGATAAAGAGCTTGTGTCCAGAATATATAAAGGACACTTGCAAGTCAAGATTAAAAGATAATTTAATTTTTAATGTGGACAATGTGTCTAAATAGATATTTTTCCAAAGAAGATATACAGATGGCCAATGAGCACATGAAAAGATCCTTGACATCATTCACTTTTAGGGAAATATAAACCAAAACCACAATGAGATCCCATTTCAAACTTGTTAAGATGGTTCTAATAAAAAAGATAGATAATAACAAGTGTTGAAGAGGATATGCTGAAACTGGACCCTCATACATTGCTGATGGGAATGTAAAATGGTGCAACCACTTTGGAAAACAATTTGACATCTCCTGAAAATGTTAAACATATAGTAATCATAATGACCCAGCAATTCCAGTCCCAGGTATATACCCAAATTCACACAAAAATGTGTACACAAATGTTTGTAGAAGTATTATTCCTAACAGTCGAAAAGCAGAAACCCAAATGTCTATCAACTGATGAATGGATAAGTAAAATATGGTGCATTGGAATATTTCTTGGCAACAAAAAGATAAGAAGTACTGATATAGGCTACAACATGGACAAACTTTGAAAACATTATGCTAAGTGAAATAAGCTAGTTACAAAAGAGCATGTACTGTATGATTTCATTTACATGAAATATCCAGACTGAGCAAATCTATATATAGAGAAAGCAGATTGGCGGTTGCCTAGGGCTGGGGGGTGAAGAGAAATGAGGAGTGACTGCTAATGGGTATGTGGTTTCTTTTTGTGATGATGAAAATGTTCTAAAATGGATTGTGATGATTGTACAACTCTGTGAACATACTAAAAACCGTTAAATAGGAAAAAAGAAAAGAGGAAAGGAAGGAAGGAAGGAAGGAAGGGAGGGAGGGAGGGAAGGGAAAGGGAAGGGGAGGGGATGGGAGGGGAGGGGAGGGGATGGGGGAAAGAGGTAGGGAGGGTAGGGAAAAAGGTTCCACAGGTAATTCTAATACTGAAGTTTATTTCCGGCATTTTCCTTTCTAGATTCCTTCAGAGTAAAGACTGCATTTTCTAAATTTTTTTCTCCCCCATATTCTTACAGAATAGTAACACAGAGCAAGGGTGTGATTTATTTTTATTTTTTTATTTTTTGCAACAAACTGTTCTTGGGGAATGTTCTTTATTTTAATCAATATTGCAAGATCAGGCTGCCACCTGGCAGAATTGGTCATCTTGGCTATCTTGAATTATTTGAGCTCTCCAAGCAGTTAATTCAGCTGAAGCACACAGAAAGAGGATAGGCACACAATGCAAACCAAACTGACCGGTTTTGCCATCTGAAGTATGGTTGTTCTGTCATTTACCAGTGGATGTGGCCTCTGGCCCTTAGGAACCATTCCTTTGACAGTTCCCCAGGACATGGCTCTGGTTTGACTGACTTTGTTTACTAAATAAATTAATTCCTACTTCTGGAGTAGCTTCAGTTTTTAAACAGAAAGCCATCTATTGACAGTCACTGATACACAGGATTTTATTGTTTGATATTAAACAATTAAGAGTTATTGTTTTTGTCCCTACAAGTACACTATACATGAAGATAAATATAATGTAGAATACAGTCGCTAGGAGTGGGGAGAGAGGGGGATTCTATATCTGCTCTGTGCCTTAAAGGAACAGTTTTACTTTAGTAAATCCAAAGTACATACTGTATTCTTTCACAGAAATAAGGCTATCTTTTGGCAAAATGTGCATCAAAGACAGAGTCTGATGAACATTTTTTAAGATGAGTTTGATTATGTAAACAACATTTTAAAAATATCCTAAGAATTTGATCTTTCGTGCTAGTAGACTTCAATAATTTAAAATTACTTGGAAATTGCTACTTTCAACAAACTCTCTGAAGGTATACAAAAAAGGAAAATGCTGAAATAAGTCAAGATGTTTACAAATATTGTGTCTAAAATGTCATCTCATCTGTTAAACCCAGCAAATAAAAAATAGTAAAATATGAAACCATAATTGTCTGAGTATAGGACAAAGATCTGATTTAGAATCAGGCAGAGGTTTTCCCTCTATTACTCTAGCACGTTCAAATGTACTCAGAAATACAAAATGATTGACGGTAATATCAAGATGAGAAACAAAAGACAATGTTACATCCTCAGGTATGATAAGTTTGAAATTAGACGAGTTTACAGTTGGAAGATTCATTAAGAACAACAATTCAAAAGATATTATAGCCATAATTTAGAAGTCTTGCTTCACGAGAAAAGATAATATAGAAATCTAAAAATTAAGTATTGATTTTACAAGGTAAACATGGCAGCCTGGATTATAAGAAATATCAGGCATTTTGCTTCCTCACGAGAAAGAACAACTGGGTACATGCTGCAGATTGGCATATAAATTGCTCAAAGTGAAGCAGTTGGGAAATGCTGTCAGATTATTCGGGTTGAGGAGCTGCCCCAGGGGCAGAACATGTCACAATGTCACATCCCTCTTCTTTACTCTCACAACTTTCACCAGAATAAACAGACCCTTGGAAAACAAATTCAATCACAAATACTAACTTTTTGTTAAAACTACAGTAGCAAACTACCAAACCAACTTTATACATGGAACATGTCAGAACTTTTCCATGTTTCCCCAACACAGTGGAATAAACTATTTTCAGCTAATAAGTTCATCTTACGAAAACACTCATGTGCATTTCTATGCAATATAATTGTGGAACATTGTAACCACTTCTTAGTTTTCATTAGAGGATATTGAAAAACCCAAGTTTAAGGATAATTCCCCCTTTCCTTCTAATGCAGCTTTTAAGGTTTTTGACACTATAAATAAAGTATAGAGAGTGACATAAAGAAGAGCTATGAATATATATAAATACACCACTATGGCTCCCGTCATAAGAGCTTTTGAAAAATGGTTGAACAAGTATTCATCTTCCCCAAATTGCAATCGCAAGATACTGACTGTTACACAATATGAAACAAAGGCAAGGTGAAGGGTGAGGAACGGCAGAAAGGACGGCCGCAAGGAAGACAAGTGCCCCGCAGGATAGAACCTGCTCTGCCTTGCGGGCCCCGCTTTTCTCAGCACCTTTCTGGTGTTCTGGGCTTTTCTGCTAATACCATCCACATCATCTCTCAGAGAAATGAATCTCGCTTTAAGGAAAGCCAAGCAGGCATCCGAGGTAACGTGCAGAACCGTAAATGAAAAATGTCCACGTCTAGCAGGCAGACAAGCAAAGGAAAACCAGCTGTCAGTTTCAGAGGCTCCTAGCTGTAACGGGGTTTCGGGTTTCTCTCCGCCTCTGTCTCTCTGTCTCTCTCACGGTGTCGCCCTCAATAATATCAGCTTTCTATTCACCTCAAATCACAAATGCATTCTCTGTCTGTCCTTGTGAAATAAATGCTGAAGAAACAGGAAAAACAGAGTGCAATACTCACAACAACGAAGAATTCCTACACATGCTGTTCCATTTTCTTGCTTTGAAAAGATGTAAGGTGAATTTTAAAAGCCTTGCAGAATTGGAAAAATAAAGGGGAGGGGGATTCCACCCACACAATCCTCCAGCCCACCGCAAAGGAGCCCAAAGGCTTGCTGACGTCACAGATTCATGAATGGATGTAAATTGGGCTGGTTTAGGATTCCGCACAGACTTCGCTGTGGTGTGTGCCATGAAAAAAAAAGAGGGGCGGGTCCAGAGTAGGCCCGGCCAATAGGCTTCAGGCAGACATGGCCTTCCTTCTTTTAGAAGGAATCTGGTCACAGAATAAACAGAGCCCGCCAATCAGGCATCTGCCACTGCCTTAAGACAGACTGGCAGCTTGAGTGTGTGTGTGTGTGTGTGTGTGTGTGTTTCAAGCTGTGATAGTCATAAAAACATTATTATTGCTATTGAATGAAGGAATCAAAATAGAAGTTCTGTGGAATCAAGTATAACAAAAATGCATATAGAAGAAATCCCATCTTTTATTAATTAGAACTCTTTTCTTCAACCCTTTTCTTACTGTTCAGCAATATGCCTGATGCGATCAAAACAAATCAAAGTCAGGAAAACCATTTCTAAAACTAGCAGACTAGTGAACATGTATGCCCTGCCCACCACGACTTGTAAAAGCAAAATTGTCGGGAAGAATGCATGGGAACAATAATCTAGTAATTAAGAAAACAGACATATGGAAAATAATATTACACGAATGTAGCCGTTTTGTACAGCAGTAACATCTTGCTGACCTTCATGATGTATCAAAAGTGGATATGGAAGAAAAATTTACTGCTACTTTTAAGTAGGGTACAGTGTTTCCTCATTGGTTTATTCAACTTCTGGCAGTCGATTAAGACACAGCTCCAAAAGGGCGCTTAATGAAACTTTGAACAAATTTTGGTTTCAGTAAGATGTTTTATTATTAACAGCAAAAACAGCTGTATTAAACTCACTCAAAAGGCATCTCTTTCTTCTTTATTTTTACACTTTTCAGTTATACAAAATTGGAGATGAATATATTTATTGTCCCTACTCCCCATCACTACACTTCACAATGACTAATACTTGACAAATACTGATCATGGTTTTTCTGAACTTGGGAAATGGCCTCAAATCCTTGAAACTAGAACGATCGTGGTTAATATAAAGCCTCAGTTATGAGGTGTCCAGTGACCAAGAACATTCTGAACAGAGATCTGCTCTATTTCTCAATCAGATTATTTATACAACTGTGAGAGAAGGAAAATGGTGGCCTGTTTCTAAGTGGTTCTGGAGGGTCTAAACCTGACCACTAGTGAGTATTGCACACTTCTTAGCTCATTTGGAAAAGGAAAACTTTTCAGGATTACTTTACACACAGCAAAGATATTCAGTGTACTGTATATATTGAAGCAATAGAATATCGTTGGCAAACAACATAGTTAACAAACTTCTCTAAAGGAGCTTATTGTGGAATATCACTACAAAAAGATAGACCAAAGAAGTTTACACATGTAACATGGGAGTGCTCAAGGCAAATACAGTATTAGTACACGCCCAGTAGGCCTGAGTGTACCACATTATTTAAGAACAAACAGGCGGGGCACGGTGGTTCATGCCTATAATCCCAGCACTTTGGGAGGCCAAGGTGGGCGGATCACGAGGTCAGGAGATCGAGACCATCCTGGCTAACATGGTGAAACCCCGTCTCTACTAAAAATACAAAAACAAAATTAGCCGGGCGTAGTGGTGAGCGCCTGTAGTCCCAGCTACTCGGGAGGCTGAGGCAGGAGAATGGCGTGAACCCGGGAGGCGGAGCTTGCAGTGAGCCGAGATCCTGCCACTGCACTCCAGCCTGGGCGACAGAGAAAGACTCCGTCTCAAAGAAAAAAAAAAAAAAAAAGAACGAACAAATGGAAAGATGAAGAATATACATCTCTATTTATTTTAACAACAACCAAAGCCAATCAAGATTCATTAAAAGAATCAGATTTATGAAAAACATTTTTTTTCTTCCAAAACAATACAGACTAACTAATGGAAAGAGGCAAACTTTTTGTGGACTATGTCAATAAGATAGCCAAGAAACATCAAGCTGTGTGTGTGTGTATATATATATATATGTGTGTGTATATATATATATATACACACACACACACACACACATAAAAAATCTGTATATATGTGTGTATATATACACACACATAAATATATATATATATACATATACATATAAAATCTGAGGTCAAGAGTTTGAGACGAACCTGGCCAACGTGGTGAAACCCCATCTCTACTAAAAAATACAAAAATTAGCTGGGCATGGTGGCACACATCTGTAATCCCAGCTACTTGGGAAGCTGAGGCATGAGAATCGCTTGAACCCGGGAGGCAGAGGTTGCAGTGAGCCGAGATCACACCACTGCACTCCAGCCTGGTGACAGAGTGAGACTCCCTCTCTCAAAAAAAAAAAAAAAAAAAAAAGCTAAAGCTGTTGTAGAAGTTTTTCTGTAAGGTTTGACAGCAACAAAATTACTAATAAGTCCACTAGGGATGGGAGTAGTCTCTGAAGCAATTCAACAAAACAGGGTCTATAAATGCTTCTAATAACAGTCACCTAAGATTCTTGGCTCAATACATAACCTGGAAAATAAAAACTTGCTGGCTTTATGGACTTGCCACTTTAGTAAGATGATAAACTTGGCCTGGGTTAGCATGCTTCCTGTACCACAGGAACATCAACTCAGCCAACAAAGACTCCTCCATGTCAACTATCATGGGAAATCATTGGAAAGATAAGCTGTCTCACCAAATTACGGAAGACATAGAAGTCAGCCTTGGAGGAAGTCATTATCATTTTAGAAGCAGAAGGTAGGAAGGGAGATAGAGGCATGAAAAATGTACACTCTAGAGAAGTACAGCCCAAGAGAACTTGTTGTGATTATGGAGTGTTCCATAATTTGCACTAACACAGTAGCCACATATGGCTACTGAGCATTTGAAAGATGGCTAGTGTTCTTGAGGAAGTGAATTTTTAACGTAAAGTGATTTAAATTTATTTAACTCCAAAAATAGTCACATGTAGCTGGTGGCTATGGTATGCAACAATGCAACTCTAGAGCTATCAAGCCAAGTCCCATCATTATAAGTAATTTTTAATTTCAGCACATGGGCATACTAAGTGTGGAGGACTGCAAAGCCATTATCAAGGTGAGTAAGCTCTTTTAAGAACCAAATGAATCTCCTCAAACTTCAGTAGTAACTGGAAAATGACTCTAGTCTCATTATGCAAGAAGATATTTAAAACTCATTATTAGATAAAAATCTATACATAGAAATTAAGGTACAATAATTCTGCTATAAAAATATAAGCTATTCTTGTTTTGGAGTTTTTTTTTTTTTTTGAGGAAAAAAAAATGTGTTTTTAAAAAAGGAAAACAATTCATTTAAGCCAGAATCGAAGTCCAAAGTATCATGACCCATGGGCAATTTTTGTCAGAAATACCAGGAAAAAGAAAGAGTTTAGTGATCTCAAATGCTAATACACGGAGACTCAAATTTCCTTCACAGACAACAGTGTGTAGTGGTTAAAAGCTGGTAAAGAGATCTGGGCTCAAATCCTGTTTCTGCCACTTATTAGTTATGAATATTCAGGTAAACCTGAGTTTCAGTTTTCTCATTATTAGAATGGGGATTATAATAGCCTATATTATTGTGTGAAGGTTAAAGTAATATTATAACACATGTAAAGATTTGCACACAGTACCTACATACAGAAGATACTCAGTAAATGATACTGGTAGTTGGTTTTATTTTGTTATTGAGACCCTGCTACTCTCTCAGCAAGGGAAATTTCAACAACTGTGCAGATCCAGGAATCAGAACCACAGGAACTAATACAACATCTTTATTTTGCTTATAATAAATCTTGAACAGAGCTGATATGGTTCGGCTCTGTGTCCCCACCCAAATCTCATCTTGAATTGTAATCCCATAATCCCCACGTGTTGTGGGAGGGACCTGGTGGGAGGTCATTGAATCATGGGGGCGGTTCCTCCATACTGTTCTCATGGTAGTGAATAGGTCTCACAAGATCTGATGGTTTTATCAGGGGTTTCCACTTTTGCATCTTCCTCACTCTCTCTTTGCCTGCTGCCATCCATGTAAGATGTAACTTGCTCTTCCTTGCCTTCCACCATAATTGTGAGGTTTCCCCAGCCATGTGGAACTATAAGTCCAATTAAACCTCTTTCTTTTGAAAATTGCCCAGTCTCAGGTATGTCTTTATCATCAGCATGAAAACAGACTAATACAAAATCTTTTCAGGAAATTCTAAAAATATCTACTAGTGACCCAACTTCCAAAGGGAAGTTCATTCAAGTCATTTTCCTTCAGGTGGTTGGGGAATATCTTTGGGGTTCTGAAACAGATCAGGGGAACCTTCAGGTAGTTATGCTAGCTGATCAAGAGCTCTATTCATTGTTTTTAAAAAGCAGCTACATTTTTCTACATAAAGATGTAGTTTGTATAAAAAGATGTGAATTAATTTGGAAAACAATCTGTCTCCTAGTTGGGAATACTGGTCAGAATTATCCACTTTCATATCAGAATGTTAACCCTATTTCCACTCCAAAGTATATGGAGCCTTGGTCAATAACTGAATTTCAATATTCAAACACCTCAGCAGATTATTATTATACTGCCATTTTTTTCTCTGTCCAGCTCCCATTAAATGCCTATCTGAGAAAGTGATTTTTAAGAAACATCTAAGGAAAAACATAAGTTCACTCACATCTATCCTTGTGTCAAGGGAGATCATCAGAAAGCTACATGCTATCTAAATATCATTAGCCTAATACCCCTTAGCAGAATAACTATCATTGAGTGTTGTGGTCTTGCTTTTATTAAAAATTATTATAAGGAAGATTCATATTGCTTCTGTGTTGTCCGTTATCTTGAATGATATCTCCCATGTAAGGAATTCACATGAGGAATTTGTTTTACAACTTAATATGAAGGAAAAATTTTCTGTTCTTGAAGAATTATTAGGTGTCTGTCTACCTTTTAGATGATAACAATGTAATCCACTGAATTTTCATTTTTTCGCCCCTGCTGCTGGGAAGCTCAGAGCCCACTTTAAAATTCATATGCTTTAAAATAAGCTACGCACAAAAGTATATATTTACATGCATACTTGCTTTCTCTTCCTTGTTTTGGGTTGGATTACTCTATGGTTAACCTTATTATATATATGTTCTTTTTTATGATAAGCACTTCAAACTCTTTTTGAAAAGGTATGCTATAAATAAAAATTTGCACTAAATACATATCTGTAAACTTTTAAGAAGATTAAAGCCTCATGTTAAATTCTACAGTCATCTTTATATTAAAGGTACACATTATGGCAAACTTTAAAGAATATTGCAAGTTAATTAGACTTAACTATTCAATATTTTTAATTAAAGGATAATAAAATATCTAGCCAGCTGGAGAAAAGCAATTGCTTGAGATTTTATGTGCTATTCAGAATAAGTCTTAACAGCTTAATGAAGCTTTAATGTGTTATTCCTGTCAAAAGGATGATTACCAATGAGGGATATAAGATTCTTCTCTGATTGATAATGCAAATGTACTGAAGCAAATCAAAAGCAGATGGATTTCTCAATTAATAAAATATTTACCATCCCCAAAATACACCATTCCATAACATACAAATTCTGGCAAAATACCATAAACCAAACCTTTGTAGGATTAAAAATAATATACTGAGTTTGCAGAGGTACTTTATATATTGAAAGAGCAAAAGAAGACTTTATAGATTACTCATCCACATAGAATTCATACTACTTTCTTTCTTTCTTTTTCTTTTTCTTTTTATTTATTTATTTTTTTTAGATGGAGTTTCACTCTTGTTGCCCAGGCTGGAGTGCAATGGCGCGATCTTGGCTCACCGTAACCTCCGCCTCCCGGGTTCAAGCAATTCTCCTGCCTCAGCCTCCTGAGTAGCTGAGATTACAGGCACCCACCACCACATGCAGCTAATTTTTTTTGTATTTTTAGTAGAGATGGGGTGTCACCATTTTGGCCAGGCTGGTCTTAAACTCCTGACCTCAGGTGATCCTCCCACCTCGGCCTCCCAAAGTGCTGGGATTACAGGCGTGAGCCACTGCACCCGGCCTAGAATTCATAATACTTTCTTACAGCTCATGTAAAAAGAGAGAGAGAGAAAAAAAAAACCTCTTAACTGTCTAACTTCTATTCTTTGATCCTGTTTTAATTTCTCCCCTTCTTTAGCTAGACACAAGTTGGCATTTCCACTTTAGCCACACATTGCAGGCAATATAATTAAAGACCAAAACATCAGAGTAGTGGATATCTGCCTTTTAAGGTCGGGCGACAGAGCGAGACTCCGTCTCGATACATAAATACATAAATACATACATACATGCATAAAGCCTGCCTCTGTATCATCCTCAATTTGAAGGAACTATCTCTCCCCCACTTTTAGTTCATATGGTTCAGATAGGGATGACCCCATATGAAGCGAGTGCTCCAAGAGTGAGCACGTGGCACAAGGCTGGCCGACTCAACTCCCTGGTCGTAATAATTAGTGAAAGGATAAACACATCCTCCAAGCCAGCCAATAAGCATCATTTGAGTCATCCCCAGGATGTTTGACAACTATTGGCTGGGTTGGGGCTGAACATTTGTTTCATCAGGATACTAGCTGTAAGGACAAGTAGGCAGAGGGCTGTCATCTCCATCCATATATCGGGCAGAGGAAAGCAGACCAGAGATAAAGGAAAGAAGACAGATTCCTGAAAAAGGCCACTGGACATCTAACTTCAGTCTTGTCTGAAGCCAGTTACTCTGCTGGACCTCCCAATTACATAAGCCAATCAATCCCTTCCTCCCTACTCCCTTTAAAAAACACACAAACAAACAACAGTTTGATAAAGGTTTCTGTCAATTGCAGGCAAGAGTCTTTATTAACACAACGTCATTAATTGATTTTCTTTCATCCTATTCAAGAAAACCAAATTAAAATCAGATTCCCTGTACTATAGAATTCCTTTTCTGACATTAATAATTTCAATATGTTGGTAGATTAACTTTCAAATTCTGTCTTCTAACTCTTACATGGTGTTTACACTTTATTATTATTATCTTTGTCACCATCAAAAGTTCAACATTTTAAAGACTCAATATTTCCTCTCAACAGCAAGTTGTATCTTTGATATTTTGAAGTCAGTGACATTCACAGAAATCTTTTTACCGTTTATCTCAATTCATCCAGGCTTTAAGATACATTAATTCTGAAGCCCTGGGCAAGGTTACTTAAATGTTCACTTAAATGACTCACTGCAAAATGGAAGTAATTATAGGTATAGCATAGCACCTCAACATGGTAAACAATGTTAGTTATGTTACTCAATAACCTCATAATCAAAACTATAACTAAACATATATGTTATATTTCTGAATTTCATGCATTTTCTCATAGGTTATTCTTATTCTGTGGTTGACAGATTATAACTTTGAATCTCTTAATTTTTTTTCTATTTCTCTATTCAAAGGTTATAAAAGCGTATTTTTCCTGTGACCTATCCTTTTTCTGACCTTCATTTTAAAGTCAATTCTGAGTTCTCTTTGCTTTTTGTTTGTTTGGTTGGTTTTTTTGAGACGGAGTCTCACTCACTCTGTCGCCCAGGCTGGAGTGCAGCAGCGTGATCTCAGCTCACTGAAACCTTTGCCTCCCAGGTTCAAGTGATTCTTCTGCCTCAGCCTTCTGAGTAGCTGGGATTTCAGGTGTATGCCACTATGCCCGGTTAATTTTTTTTTTTTTTTTTTTTGAGATAGAGTTTCGCTCTGACACCCAGGCTGGAGTGCAGTGGCACGATCTTGGCTCACTGCAACCTCCGCCTCTTGGGTTCAAGTGATTCTCCTGCCTCAGCCTCTGGAGTAGCTGGGATTACAGGCACGCACCACCAGGCCAGGCTAATTTTTGTATTTTTAGTAGAGACGGGTTTTCGCCATGTTGGCCAGTCTCGAACTCCTGACCTCAAGTGATCTGCCCACCTTGGCCTCCCAAAGTGCTGGGATTACAGGCATGAACCACCGCGCCCAGCCTTAACGTATCTTCATTATATTGCACTCTTTTGGAGTTTCAGATATCTAAATTCCAGAAATAATAATTGGGAGCAAATCTGGCCCTAGACATTCTTTGTAAACGATCTTGTACTGCACTTTACAGTTTACAAATTTCTTTAAAATAGGGTAGTTGTTGGTTCCACTTTACATGTGAGAAAATTAGGGCCCTGGGGAGATTGGCTCATCTAATATAGCTTTTATCTAAACTGTGTTATCTATTGAAACTGACTATACTTTTAAATTCTATCCATTACCTGTTAACCCTCCCCCTTTAAAGACCTGTTTTTCATCATCCAATGAGTAAAATTAAGGACAAATTTTTAAGAAGTAGCAATGCAAAGATTAAAAAGCCAATTTCTAAGTATCAAGGAGCTTTGGTGAGATGAGTAACAATACAAAATGGTGTAGATGTTAAATTAGTGGGGTAGACAGGAATGTTTTACTTGAATTTGGGATACAATACTAGAAGAAAGGTAACTGAAATTTGGGGGCAAGAATAGTCTTCCTTGCATGGGACCATCCTACATACAGCAACACATTTAGTACCCTGCCCCCCCATGCTTATAACAGTCCCAGTGTTGTTCTTGAGGCTCTTGATGAGCCTCTACTTGAGGCATCTTTATTCTTGTCACATTTGTCTCCAGGGGACTTAGATATTTCCCTAAGGGACAGGACATATCTGCTAAGGGTCTGCTCCTACCTCTCTATGTCAACAGAGGGCAGCGGAGAGCATCACCCGGTAGCCTAACCTATAGGCTTCAAAAGGGGGCAATGGGTACACTCCCCATGCATTTGCTTCCCTAGGCACTTGGATTGCCATTGCCCGGGTTTGAAGCCTACAGGTTAGGCTACCGGGTGATACTCTCTGCTGCCCTCTGTTGACACAGAGAGGTAGGAGCGGACCGTTAGCAGATACGTATGTCCTGTCCCTTAGGGAAACATCTAAGTCTCCTGGAGACAAATATGACAAGAACAAAGATGCCCCAAGTTGAGGCTCATCAAGAGCTCTGGGAATGTGAAGTGAGGCTGAGTCAAGGCCAAGAGTCGCTCTGCCTAGACCAAACGATAGCCGATACTTACGATTTACTTATCTTTGGCAAGTTGGCACGCTTGTGAAGGGAATAAAGGCTTGTCCTTACACAAACACAGCCTGGTCTAATGCTGCAGTTTGCTCTACTAGTCCCAGTCTGCACTGCCACCCTCTTACCCAGAGCTTGAATTAAGTCTTTCTTCTCTTTGATGGAATGACCATTTGGGGTGGGCGGGGGTGGGGTGTGGTTATGGTCAGTTTCAACAAGGAGGTAGACCTTGAAGGGGAAGGATTTGGGGAAACTGGATATGAGAGAGCAGGGACAATTCCCCCAAGGTCCATATCAAATGTAAAACTGGTAAGGCACACATTAGTACTTTTCATTCTAATATAAGATTACAGTGTGTGAGTACAGCAAGTGAAGAACTAGAAGTCAAAAATGATAAGATATTAACACTGAATCAGTAAACTGTGAAGTCAGTTTTAAAATGAGCCTTATATGACCATCCATAAACAGGTCCATACTATGTAGAGTCATACTGTTAAGTCAAGTTTAGCCTAAAGCTGCCTCCTTACGTATTTAAGTTTGGCCTAAAGATTTTTCTGTATATTGTAAACTGTAGCAAGTGGAGGTGTAAACTGACCATAGCCCACACCTATGCCAGTCACTGGGTTTTGGCCAATCAAATGTAGTCAACTGTTTGAACCATGTTCAAATAAGGCAAATGCTGAGCTGGAACCAAGCCAGCTGTTTCTGCCCCTCGCTTCCGTTTTCTGTACTGTCACTTTCCTTTTGCTGTCCATAAATCCTCTTCCATCCCGTGGCTGCGCTGGAATCTCTCTGAATCTGCTGTGATTCTGGGGGCTGCCGAGTTCACGAATTGTTCATTGCTCAATTAAACTCCTTTAAATTTAATTTGGCTGAAGTTTTTCTTTTAACAATGCCCAGCACTATAGTCATCTCTTTACTGTTAACACTGATGAAGGGGACAGAGGGGACAGGACTCAAAAATCTTTCAGGGAAAAACTCTTGTTTTAAAGTGTACTCATGAATGTAATTATACATTATGTCCAAGAAATACACTTACAATTAAATAATGAAGCCGCATTGGAAAGCTCTTGGTTTTCCATTACGTGTAATTGTACTACCCCAAGATAGGATAGTAATATCTTTACCTCAAATAGTAAAAGATAGTAGTTGCTACTAGCAGCAACCTGCCCTGAATCAATCAATTTATATTGTATTTTTAAAATTTTACTTCATAGGTTCCAATTCAGTCTGTTCAACTAGGTTGAGAATTAAAGCAGTACAGGTAGCATTCATTAAACAGGTAATAAGACACAGGAGAATATAGGAATGAGGAAGGGGGCTGGCCATAGTGCTTTTTTAGATATTCTGAACATCAATATATAAATCAAGTATACATTTTTTTAATGCATGCCACCTATGTTCAAGATAACTTAACATATGCTGGTGTATTTACACAGAGGGATAAATCACAGAGCCTGATCTCAGCCTATTTCATTAGATAAGAAACACAATAAATAGGAAAATAAAAATTGTTTTAGTGGCTTAAAATTATAACAGAAGGTATAGTGGTAGAGATTGTCCTCCAATATCTAATCTTTCCTCTTTCCTTTTGGTAAGAGAATCCTTGATCCCCACTCCTACTTTTTCTCTTTTTTTTTTTTTAGACAGAGTTTTGCTCGTTGCCCAGGCTGGAGTGCAATGGCACTCCACAACCTCTGCCTCCTGGGTTCAAGTGATTCTCCTGACTCAGCCTCCTCAGTAGCTGGGATTACAGGCATGCACGACCACACCCAGCTAATTTTGTATTTTTAGTAGAGACGGGGTTTCTCCATGTTGGTCAGGCTGGTCTCAAACTCCCAACCTCAGGTGATCTGCCCACTTTGGCCTCCCAAAGTGCTGGGATTACAGGAGTGGGCCACCGCGCCCGGCCCCCACTCCTACTTTTAAAGTTTTAGGTGGGTACATGGCCACTCTGCTAAATATTTCTGTACTTTCCTGGCTGTACACGTGACCACATGACTAAGTTCTAGTCAATGAGATGTGAGTGAGTGGTGTTTGCAACTTCCGGGTCTTGTTAGAGATGAAGCTTCTGTCCTGGACTCTTTTTCCCCATTGCCACACTGAGTCAACTTGTACCATGCAGATGATGACAACACCCTAGGCAATGGCAGAACAAATAGAAGTAACCCTGGGCTTTGAATATTCTAATGAATCAAAGCTGTCTATCTGTCCTGAATTACCTGCCTGCTTTAGGGTTGCTAATGATGAGTGTTCTTCCTTTTATGAGGCACCAAATTTTTTGAGACTCTGTTACTGCTACTTACTCTACCCCACTAATATATCCTGCTACTTGGTGTTATGTGGCTATTTATTAAATGAGATAAGTAAATGATTGCTCTAGACATTCTGAGAATTAGTTACTCAGAGAACCAAGATACTGGGAGAAATCTTAAAACTCAATCTACTCTGTCTTCCTTTTTTTAACATATGAATAAATGCAAGTTAAGAGATTTGTCCATAGTCTTGGAATTCATGGCAGAGCCAAGAATTGATTACTAGTCTCCTGGGATCTTCTTTGCATGACATCATCCCATCTGTGGATAACAGTGACCACTAACACTGCCTCTTTCTTTGCAGAGTCAGTTAACATTCACTCGGTAATCCTGGGACATAGAAAACTGTCCTCAATTCTAAAGGAAAGCCAACAAGAATTTTTAAAGTCACATTTTAAAAAACTTTTATTCTAGTTTCAGGCATATATGTGCAGGTTTGTTATATAGATAAATTGTGTGTCATGGGGGTTCAGTGTACAGATTATTTCATCACCCAGGTAATAAGCATAGTGCCCAATGGGTAGTTTTTCAGTCTGCATCCTCCTCCCATCCCTCAAATAGGCCCTGGTGTCTATTGTCCATGTATACTCAATGTTTAGCTCCCACTTATAAGTTAGAACACGTGGTGTTTAGTGCTCTGTTCCTGTATTAGTTCACGTAGGATAATGGCCTCCAGCTCCATCCATGTTGCTGCACAGAACATTATCTAATGCTTTTTTATGGCTGTGTAGTATTCCATGGTGTACATGTACCACATTTTCTTTATCCAGTCTACTGTTGATAGGTTGATTCCATGTTTGTGCTATAGTGAAGAGTGCTATGATGATTATACGCATGTATGTGTCTTTAGGAAAGAACGATTTATTTTCCTTTGAGTGTATACCGAATAATGGGACTGCTATGTCGAATGGTAGTTCTGTTTTAAGTTCTTTGAGAAATTGCCAAACTGCTTTCCACAATGGTTGAGCTAATTTACATTCCTGCCAACAGTGTATATGTGTTCCATTTTCTCTGTGACCTTGCCAGCATCTGTCATTTTTTGACTTTTTGTAATAGCCATTCTGATTGGTGTGAGATGGTATCTTACTGAAAAATCACATATTTTGTCTCAAAAGTATCTGAAATGTAACATAAGAGAAAATACTAGCATACCACATAGTATGATTAAAACAAGGATGAACAAACAAGAAACATGGACCCAAGCAATTATAGTCAGAGATCCAACAAGATATAAGTGACAATGGTCATAAAAGTGTCATAGGAAGCCGGGCGCAGTGGCTTACACCTGTAATCCTGGCACTTTGGGATGCCGAGGCAGGTGGATCATCTGAGGTCGCGAGTTTGAGCCCAGCCTGACCAACATGGTGAAACCCAGTCTCTACTAAAAATACGAAAAATTAGCCAGGCGTGGTAATGCATGCCTGTAATCCCAGCTACTCAGGAGGCTGAGGCAGGAGAACTGCTTGAACCCGGGAGGCGGAGGTTGCAGTGAGCCAAGATCACGCCATTGCACTTCAGCCTGGGCAACAAGAGCAAAGCTCCATCTCAAAAAAAAAGAAAGTGTCATAGAAGCAGTTCTGATAACAGAAGTGCTTTGGGAATATAGAAAATATGATTCAAGAATCCTTGGATCAATTTATAAGTGCTCTACTGAACCTAATAAAACATGCTAGGGTCTGGAAATATATTTTAAATTCTTATAAAAATTTCTATTTTTCTGTGGCCTGGAAAATTTTGATGCTTTAATCTTTTAAAAACCACCTCAGAAGGCTTTGGCCCCAGGGTCTCCCTTGTGCTAACCAACAATAGACATTCTTTACCAGAAACCTCTCTTCTAAGCTGCGTCCTTGCTGAGGAGAAAGAGTTCCTGCCTACTGCAGTGTATGCACACAGCATGCTAAGAGCATATGAAAAGAAGGGGAGTCTTAGGGAGACATGAAAGGAAAGAGTCACTATAAAGCAGTTAACTTCATTCATTCATTCAGGAGACACTTCAGAGCACATGGTATGTGCTGGCACTGAGCTGAGATCTGATAATAAATACACAGTCCCCGCCCTGAAGAAGCTTACAGTCTAGAACTGGAAAGTTTCCTTTCTTAATACATCTCACATACAGAATTTGGGCTGGGATGTAATTAAGGGTGAAAAAATTCTTCACTCCAAAATACAGTTTTTGAAAACCACTCCAGACCATCTTCGTTAGCTGAATCCCAATCTGTTCTTTCTTATTTTGAGACAGTCTTAAGACTGGGTAGATCATATACACCATGGAATTCTGCAGAGCCATAAAAATAATGAAGTCATGTCCTTTGCTGCAACATGGATGCAGCTGGAGGCCATTATCCTGAGTGGATGAATGCAGAAACAGAGAACCAAATACTGCATGTTTTCACTTATAAGCGAGAGCTAAACAATGGGGACACAAGGACGTAAAGATGGAAATAAGAGACACTGAGGAAGGGAGGGAGGAGAGCAAGGACTGAAAAACCATCTCCTGGGTATTAAGTTCAATATTAGCGTGATGGGTTCAATAGAAGCCCAAACCCCACCATGACACAATATACCAATGTAACAAACCTGCACATGTGCCCCTTGAATCTAAAATTAAAAAAAAAAAAAAAGAATAGGTAGAAATGGAAGCCTTTGATTACAGTACCATATGCTTACAGCCGCTGCTTGTTCCTAGTTCAGAACAATCTGATTTCTCTGCCTTTGAAATCACCATTAGCTTTCAACCGGCCAGAGTACCAAGTGCTCCTCTTTTCTTTTCAAAACCCATAACCACTAGGCCTATCTTTTATTTATTTGTTTGTTTGTTTGTTTTGAGACAGAATCTTGCTCTGTCGCCAGGCTGGAGTGCAGTGGCATGATCTCGGCTCACTGCAACCTCTGCCTCCTGGGTTCAAGCGATTGTCCTGCCTCAGCCTCCTGAGTAGCTGGGACTACAGGTGCACACCACCACGCCCAGCTAATTTTTGTATTTTTAGTAAAGACAGGTTTTCACCATGTTGGCCAGGATGGTCTCGATTTCTTAATCTTGTGATGTACCCGCCTCGGCCTCCCAAAGTGCTGGGATTACAAGCGTGAGCCACCATGCCTGGCCAGGCCTATCTTATAGCCACCCCTCGTGGTCTGTGGGACAGAATATCCACCTGTCAGTATAGTTTGGAAAGAAAAGCAGCATGTCCATAGGTCACCTATGGTAGTGTTGCTTGCTCCTGTTATGAGTGAATTACAGAAAATGCTTATCTAACTTTAGGGGGAATGTTATGATCTAGAGAAAACTATTATAAATACTCAAGAGATGTATTGGGCCTAAATTTCAAAATGAGCAAAATGAAGCTCCATTGAAGATCATTCAAAATGGAAGCAGTGGCCTAAAAGGCCACATTTTCTTAGCATGTATTTTTAGTTTATTAAATTACTCAAGGATCCATAATAAATGGTCATCTTCAAAAGGCCATTCATCTAGAAAAGAGGCTGGTGTCTTGAAGTGGCTTTCACTATAAGTAAATATAAAGAGAGGTAGGAGGAAAAAGTAGAATTCCAGAAAACCAGTAAAATATACTGGAATTAGTAAACAGTGCAACATTTGAAAAATTAAATGCATTTTCCCCAGGAGATTATTTGTTGGAGCTCACTGCTTAGTTGGAGTATAAAATAGTCACCAATTTCATGCTACATTTATCTTTCTTTTTCTTTTCTTTTATTTATTTATTTATTTATTTATTTTTTGAGACGGAGTTTTGCTTTTGTTGCCCAGGATGGAATGCAATGACACAATCTCGGCTCACTGCAACCTCCGCCTCCCAGGTTCAAGCAATTCTCCTGCCTCAGCCTCCTAAGTAGCTGGGATTACAGGTATGCACCACCGCACACACCCGGCTAATTTTGTATTTTTAGTAGAGACAGGGTTTCACCATGTTGGCCAGGCTGGTCTCGAACTCCTGTCCTCAGGTGATCCACCCGCCTCAACCTCCCAAAGTGCGGGGATTACAGGCACGAGCCACCGCACCCGGCTACATTGATATTTCTGAAATCGCCTCCATCACAAGTTCTTCACATTTAGGGCAAGTTCTTTTGTATTGTTCCCTCAAAATGCCTGGTGACATTTTCAATCGAATGAAAGAATGCTTTCTGCTGTTGCCATCTACTGCAAACTTAAAAAATATGTTTTAAAAATGTGAAAGAGAAAATGGGCTAGTATTAAAGAATAATTTATAAGTCAGACAAGTAGATTGAGATCAATGTCATGCTTTACTTTTAACTAAACTATTAATTATTCCAGGCCTCTGAATGATGATCAATAAGGCAATGTAGAAGAAATAGAGTAAATAGAGATGTATAAAGAAATAGAGTAAGCTACACAGAACAGTATTAAATGGCTTTGTAAAGCCACACCTTGATATATCTGTATCTGTATACATAATCTGTAGTCTGTCCAATAAATAAAAACAAATCTCGGCCAGGCGCAGTGGTTCATGCCTGTAATCCCAGCACTTTGGGAGGCTGAGGCGGGTGGATCATGAAGTCAAGAGATCGAGACCATCCTGGCCAACATGGTGAAACCCCGTCTCTACTAAAAATACAAAAAAATTAGCTGGCTATGGTAGTGCACAGCTGTAATCCCAGCTACTCAGGAGGCTGAGGCAGGAGAATCGCTTGAACCCGGGAGGTGAGGTTGCAGTGAGCCGAGATTGCACCACTGCACTCCAGCCTGGTGACAGAGTGAGACTCTGACTAAAAAAAAAAAAAAAAAAAAAAAAAATCTTCCTTCATATTATGACACCTCAGTTCAAAAGTATTAGAAATTCACTTTTACTAATTTGAACAAATATGAGTTCAAAAATTATCAAGGTAGATAGATAAACATACTAATAAGGCAGAGGGAGGAGGAGGAAAAGGTCATGAACAAGCAATTCACAGACAAAAATGTTGCACCCTTTGGAAAGGGTATAGCAAAATAGATACTCTTATATACTGCTGATGGCTAAATAATTGCTGCATCTTTTTTGAAGTACAATTTGGCAATAGGTATCAGTAGGCTTAAAATGTAAATATCTTTTGACCCAAAATTCAAGTTTGAGAAATTAATTCTAAATAAATAATCAGCACTTTGCAAAACGATCTAGCTACAAGGATTTCATCATGTAATTATTTAAAACAAAAATAACTGGGAATAATATAATACTCCTAACAATGGAAGGTATTAAATAAATTATGATAAAACTATTCAATAGAACACTTAAAACCTTTACAGGTTGTATACTAAAATGTATAGGAACAGGTAAAAATATTCATGACAAAGTGTGAAAAAAGGCAGGCAACATAATAATGGATACCAGGTGATCTAACATTTATAGATGACTAGGAGGTTGAAGGATATAGATCATACATATATCATGCCTATCTCTGGATATAGAGAGACTGGTGATTTTATTTTCTTCTCTTTTAATATAAATTTCTAGATTATCTGTGAAGTGCAAATGTATTGCTTTTGGGGAAAGTTACAAAAATTGATAAGAAATGTTCACTGCTATTTTAACCAAATTATTTTAACTTTAAAAAATGTGTTATTGGGGCTTTGGGGAGATGTTGGTCAAAGGATACAAAATTTCGGTTAGAAGGAATAAGTTCAGGAGATCTCTTGTACAACACAGTGACTATAGTTAATAACAACGTATTCCACACATGAAAATTGCTAGAATAGATTTTAAATGTTTCACCACAAATAAATAATAGGTATGTGAGGTAAAACAAAAACAAAACTTGTTACAATTTTTTCCCTTCTAATTTAAGCAAGATATCCTGAAAATGATTCTGTAATATACTATGCCAGCAGTTCCCAACCATTTTGGCACCAGGGACCAGTTTCATGAAGAGAATTTTTCCATGGATTCAGGGGGCGGGATGGGAGGGGGTGGTTTCGGGATGATTCAAGTGCATTACATTTATTGTGCACTTTATTTCTATTATTACATTGTAATATATAATGAAATAATTACACAATTCACCGTAATGTAGAAGCAGTGGGAGCCCTGAGCTTGTTTTCCTGCAACTAGACGGTGTCATCTGGAGGTGATGGGAGACAATGACAGATCATCAGGTATTAGATTCTCATAAAGGGCACGCAACCAAGATCTCTCACATGTGCACTTCACAATAGGTTTCCTGCTCCTATGAAAATCTAATGCCACCGCTGATCTGACAGGAGGGGGAGCTCAGGCAATAATGCAAGCGATGGGGAGCAGCTGTAAATACCAGATGAAGCTTAGCTCACTGGCCTACTGCTCATCTGCTGTGCGGTCCGGTTGCTAATAGGCCACAGACCAGCATCAGTCAGTGGCCAGGGGTTTGGGGACCCCTGCACTACACTGTAATAGATAGCGTGTCTTTTCACTAAAGTGAGGGATGGTCATGGCTGGGATAAACTTTGAGGAGGTGGGAGGATTTGGAATGAAAAGCCTTAACCAGAAGAAGGCGTATGTGTTTGTGTGTGTGTGTGTGTGTGTGTGTGTGTGTGTGTGTGTGTGTGTATACTTTTTTGAGAGAAAACAGAAAAGTGCAGATGGCAATAAAAGATGATGAGATTAATAGAAACGGGGCCAGGTGCAGTGGCTCACGCCTATAATTCCAGTATTTTGGGAGGCCAAGGCGGGCGATCACCTGAGGTCAGGAGTTCAAGACCAGCCTGGCCAACATAGTGAAATCCTGTCTTTACTAACAATACAAAAATTAGCTGGGCATGGTGGCTCATGCCTGTAATCCCAGCTACTCGGGAGGCTGAGACAGGAGAATCACTTGAACCTGGGAGGTAGAGGTTGCAGTGCACTCCAGCCTGGGTGACAGAGCGAGACTCCATCTCAAAAAAAAAAAAAATTATGAGATTAGTAGAAATGAAGTTGCAAGATCCAATTTCCAACAACATTATAGAAGGCAGATCACCTGGTGAAAGGAAAAGGTGACAGATTTGGGATTCTATGCAGCAAGAGAGGTTTCGACAGCCACTGTGGGAAACAGTAGATAAAAATGAAAGGCCACCAATCAGCCATGAGGGCCTAACTGAGGATGCAAAGCAATCAACATGGTAGCTGAAAACACGATTAAGGAGGTACTCTGTGTTGGGCATAGTCAGAGGAGGAAGGACCAAAGGCTGATAAGGGGGGCGGAAGTGATTATTAAATGGCTAATGATATTTCCAAGTTGGATGGGGCATAAAGGGAAAGGGGTCAAGTGCATACTCAGTTTGATATCTACTGCCATGTATAGCATATAGTAGAGCAGGGTAATATATGTTTAAGAAAAAAGAAGTGAGGAGAAACTGTGTAAGGAGAGGGGTAAGATAATTAACTGAGCACCTATTATGTAACAGATTCTTTTGTCACAGATCATCAAGTCTCTTCTTATTGGCTGGGTTTCTCCTTTTCCTGTAAGCATGTCCATGTCTCTCCTTTTCAGAATTTCCTTCTGACTTATCTATTCACTCCCCTTTTCTTTACTGCCAAACTTCTTGAAAAAACACTATATACCAGGACTAGCAGATACTAGGCACATGTGCCTCTATGCCTCTTCCCAGACCCATAGCAGGTATAGACAGTAGATGGTTGCACTCTTTCCCACAGACATACTCCACAAACATACGCAAAATTGGGTAGCACCTAGCAAACGGCCTTGTGTATGGGAAACATTCAATAGCAATTTTCTAAATGAATGAATGCATGCATATCTTATAGCAAGGTAGATTTGTGATCCATCACATTTACTGGAATAAATAATAAAAGTTTTTCCACTGTATCTTTGATCTCCTGGAAATGGGTTCCCTTTATGCTCCTAAAAATAGCACCTTTGGCTCCTTATAGGCAAGAAGCCTTTGCTTAGGTCAATCTAGTTAGCTGCATGCCAAGCTGTTTCCAGCTACAGTACATTCCAGTTTGAAGGTATGTTTTGAGATCATGTATATCTTTTACCCTCCTGCTTTTTATTATTCCATTTCTAGTCATTAAAAAATATCCAACCAGGCGCGGTGGATCACACCTGTAATCCCAGCACTTTGGGAGGCCAAGGCGGGCAGATCACGAGGTCAAGAGATCGAGACCATCCTGGCCAACATGGTGAAACCCCATCTCTACTAAAAATACCAAAACTAGCTGGGCATGGTGGCACGTGCCTGTAGTCCCAGCTATTCAGGAGGCTGAGGCAGGTGAATCACTTGATCCCGGGAGGCGGAGGTTGCAGTGAGCCAAGATCACACCACTGCACTCCAGCCTGGCGACAGAGCGAGATGCCGTCTCAAATAAATAAATAAATAAAAATACCCTGCTGAGAGTCATCCGTTTGCAGCACAGAGGAGGAAAAAATAAAAACAAGGCACTCTGTTGCCTTTTTAGGTACAGAAACCATCTTTGATAAGGCATTAATTCCACCCTGCAAGTAGGATTTGCGTAATCTCCAGGCCCATTACGGCAAACTCTTAAGGTGCCCCTCATGATCCTTACCTTCTCGTGTTCACACCCTTGTGTGATTCTCCTCTTTGAGTGTAATACTTGCTTCCAATCAATATAATTCAGAAAAGGTGCTGGGATGAACATGATTACATGCACGTAATATGTGAATATGCTATATAAAACTGGAGCACTTGTCTGGAGTCTCTCCCTCCCTTGCTAGCTGTAAGGAGGCTAGTGGCCATGCTGGGGAACCCCGCGTGGCAAGGAAATGTGGGTGGCCTCTGTGACCTAAGGGCAGACTTTAGCCAACAGGGAGAAAAAAACAAAATAAAAAAACTGTAGTTCTCGGTACTACAACCACACCCTAAAACCACAAGGAAGTGAATGGTGTTAATAACTTATGTCTATGAGTTCCCCAGTTGAGCATCCAGAGAACGCAGCCCTGACTGAAGCTATGTGAGACCCTCAGAGAAGGACAAAGCTAGGCCATGCCCAGTAACTGAGGTGACAAATGTGTATTGTTTTGAGCCACTGAGTTTGTGATTATATTGTTACGCAGTAAGAGAAAATTAATACACCTACAGAACTTCACACTATTCCATCTAGAGACAACTTGCTTTACATTTATAGGAAACATTTACAAAAAGCACCTAATAAAGATTATAATGGCATACTCTAATACTCCTTTTTGTATAAATAATAGTAACATAACAAACATCTTGCCTGATGACTCAAGCATGATTTATAGACCTAATATCAGTAGCAATAATCATATCTAGTATTGTATTAGATAGAGAATTATGAAAATATTCTTGCCTTCCAATGTCCTTTGTTTCCTAAAAGTCTTGTCTATGTCATCTTGGAATTTCTTTATATAAAAGTCTCGTTTCCCAGTATGTTTCTAAAATAGCAAAAGCCTGTGGCATAGATAAGACAGACAGAGCAGCTTGCAGGTTGCATTGAAAACTGCAGAAGGGACAGATGAGTATATTACTTGTGCACTGCAGCATGCAGATTGCCCCAAAACTTAACAACTTAAAGCAACTAACATTTATTATCTCATACAGTCTCTGAGGGGCAGGAATCTCGGAGCAGCATGGGTAAGTGGTTCTGGCTCAGGGTCTCTCATTAAGTTGCAGTCAAGCAGTTGACCAGGGATGTAGTCCCCTGAAGCCTGGAGGAACTACTTCCAAAATTGTTCACTCACATGGCTGTTTGCAGGAGGCCTTGGTTACTTGTCACGTGGGCCTTTCTGCAGGGACATCTGAGTCTCCTCATGACAAGGCAGCTGGCTTCCCCTAGAGCAAGTTATTCACAGCAAGCAAAAAGCTGCAGTGCTTCTTATGACCTAGTTCAGGGCTTGGCAAACTTTTTCTTAAAGTGCTAGATAGTAAATATTTTAGACTTGTATGCCTTATAGTCTGTATCACAGCTGCTCATCTCAGTTGTTGTCACGTAAAAACAGCCACATAGAATACACAAATAAATGGGCATGGCATGTTCCAATAAAACTTTATTTATAAAATAGGCAGTCAGCCTGTGGACTATAGTTTGCCAATGTCTGACCTGGTCTCCAAGGCTGGAAACCTGAAGCCTCTTGCTCCTTCTTTATTCTATTCATTAGAAGCTAGTCATTAGGTCCAGCCCATACCCAAGGGGAGAGGAATTAGGCTATACCTCTTAAAGAGAGGAATAAAAAAAAAATTTAGACATGCCTTAAAACCAATACCACAGGCTTAACACAGAAAGCAGAATGTGGGTTAAACGTTGCATTAGTTTCCTGGGCATACTTTAACAAATTATCACAAACTGGTGGCTTAAAACAACAGAAATTTTTTCTTTTACAGTTCTGGAGGCTAGAACTCCAAAATCAAGGTGTTGGCAGGCCCATGCTCCTGCTGAAGGCTTTGGGAAAAAACCGTTCCTTGCCTCTTCATAGCTTCTGATGGCTCCTGGAAATCTTTGATGCTCCTTGGCTTATAGCTTCTTCACTCCACTCTCAACCTCTGTCTTTACACGGTCCTCTTCCCTATATATTTCTCTGTATGTCCTCTTCTTATAAAGATATCAGTTGTTGGATTTAGAGTCCACCCTAACTACTATGACCTCATATGTAACTAATTACATCTATAAAGAGCCTGTTTCCAAATAAGGTCACATTTTGAAGTTCTGGTGGACATGAATTTTGGGGGGACACTATTTGGTGTTGTGGTGTGTTGAATAGTATGCCCCCAAAATTCACATCTACCCAGAATCTCAGAATGTAACTTTATTTGGAAATAAAGTATTACATTAGTTAAGTTAATATGAAGTCAGACTGGATAGGATGGTGTAATAGTCCTTTCTCACACTGCTATGAAGAAATAGCAAAGAATGGATAATTTATAAAGGAAAGATGTTTAACTGACTCACAGTTCTGCATTGCTGGGAAGGCCTTAGGAAACTTACAGTCATGGTGGAAGGCAAAAGAGAAGCAAGCACCTCCTTCACAGCATGGCAGAACAGAGTGAGTGCCAGCAGGGGAAATGCCAGACACTTATAAAACCATCAGATCTCGTGAGACTTACTCACTATCACAAGAACCGCGTAGAGCAAACGGCCCCCGTGATCTAATTACCTCCACCTGGTCCTGCCCTTGACACGTGAGGATTATGGGGATTACAATTCAAGATGAAATTTTGGGTGGGGACACAGCCAACCATATCAGATGGGCTCTAAATCCAATGACTGGTGTCCTTATAAGAAGAAAAGAGACACTTAAGCCCTGAAATATATTAGGGAAGTTTCTCATCATCCTCAGGATAAAGTACACATTCCTTGACTTGGTACATAAACCCACTCCTGATGCGTCTTTAGCAACTTATCTGTCCTCATTTCCTGCCACTTCCTTAATATTCACTCTAGTCAAATGGAACTTCCCCTTCTCCCAACCTATTAGGCTGCATGGCCTCACTGCTTCTTCTCCCTACAGTGCCCTGTCGCCTCTTTTCCTTGGATACAGGGAAGTACCCCATAATTTACATCAGGTTTTATTTGCAATAAGAATGTCACCTAATGTGAACTGCATACTTTATTCCACACCTTTATTTTGTACTATTAAAAAATCTTTGATTATATATTCTTTACATACATGAAACTCATAATCTCATGTGCTCGGTATAATAAATGCTGACAATGCTATACATTCATGTAACCACCACCCAAAACAAGACCTAAAACATTTTTATAACCTCTAGAAAGTTCCCTGGTGCATCTTTCCAGTCAATAAAACACCTCCCCTCCACCCCTTACCAAATATATTTTGACCAAAAAAAAAAAGAAATAATTAAAGGTCACAAAACAATCATAATTTTTCCCGTTGGTTATTAAAACTGCTTTGCATAGTTTTAGCTTGCATGAACATTTTTATAGTCCCATATAACTAAGTGAGGGCTGTCTGTATGTTTTAATGTTTCCTTTTATTTTCTTTTCACCATTTTAGCTGTATCTGTGTGTGAATAGTTGCTCTAAAGCAGAGGTAGGCAAACTATAGCCCATGGGCCAAATCCAGCTGGCTGCTTACTTTTATAAATAACACTTCATTAGAACACAGCCCCTCTCCTTCATTTATTTATTGTCTATAGCTGCATTTGTGCTACAATGGCAGAGTTAAGTAGTTGCTACAGAGACTACATGGCTCACAAAACCTAAAGATATTTATATGTGGCCCTTTATAGAAAAAAATTTCCCAGCCCCTGCTCTAAAGCAATGTTTTGTAAAGTTTAGCATGCATCACAATCACAGAAAAACAAATCATGGTACCATACCCCCAGAGTTTCTGATTCAGTTAGGCCTGGGGTGGAGCCCAAAAATTTCATCTCTAACAAGATCACAGGTAATATTGATGCTGCTGGTCTGCAGAACACACTCCGAGAACACACTGTTCTAGAGACAGCATTTTATTTTATTTTATTTCATTTCATTTCATTATTTTAGTTTAGTTTAATAGTTTTTTGAGACAGAGTCTCACTCTGTCACCCAGGCTGGAGTGCAGTGGCACGATCTTGGCTCACTGCAACCTCCGCCTCCCCGGTTCAAACGATTCTCCTGCCTCAACCTCCTGAGTAGCTGGGATTACAGGCACCCACCATCACACCTGGCTATTTTTGTATTTTTAATAGAGATGGGGTTTCTCCATGTTGGCCAGGCTGGTCTCAAACTCTGGACCTCAGGTGACCCACTCGGCTTCCTAAAGTGCTGGGATTATAGGTGTGAGCCACCACACCCAGCCTAGAGATACCATTTTATAATTTTAACTTATTACACTTATTATACCTCATATACCACACTATTTTGTTTCCACCTTTTGTGCTCTTGTTATTATGTCTTTTATTTCCTTATATGCTCTTAACACTATTATACATTGTTATTATTTTTGCCTTAAACAGGCCAGAATCTCATTCTTTGTAAATTAACACAAGTAAAATTGACTTTTTATGGTGTATAGTTCTAAGAGTTTTAACTTATATGTAGATTCGTGTAACTGCCATCACAATTATTCCCTCTGTTAAAGGATCTACCAGGAAAGGGGAGCATGAACAAATGGGGAAGTTGACCACAGAGATGGAAAGTATAAAAAACAATCAAGAAATGCTAGAAATAAAAAATATCAAAATTGAAGAATTCATTTGATAGGCATGGGGTAATGTTATATAATGAAGGCAACTTCTGTACTAAGTTGTAAAGTTTTCATAATATTTTCCTTATTCAGTGAACCAGCACTATTAACATCCACTTATATGTTAGTAATTTCCAACTTGCTACTTATGGCTTCTAAGTCATTTCTTGTATAATTTCTTAAGTACATTGTTTGAACACTTGATTCTTGGGCCTTTTGACTGGAAAAAGTTCTAGCAAAATTATTTTCTTTTTTACAGTTTCTTAAAACATCCATATGAGCCAGTTGTTTTTCTGTCTTTTTGTTTTGTTTTGTTTTTTTGTTTTTTTTTTTTTGAGACGGAGTCTCACTCTGTCACCCAGGCTGGAGTGCAATGGCATGATCTTGGCTCACTGCAACCTCCGCCTCCTGGGTTCAAGAGATTCTCCTGCCTCAGCCTCCCGTGTAGCTGGGATTACAGGAGCATGCCACCACACCCAGCTAATTTTTTGTATTTTTAGTAGAGACAGGGTTTTACCATGTTGGCCAGGCTGGTCTCGAACTCCTGGGCTCAAGTTTTCTGCCCACCTTGGCATCCCAAAGTGCTGGGATTACAGGTGTGAGCCGCTGCGCCTGGCCATTGCTTTTCATGTTTATTCCTACGGGTCTCATTATCAAATCATTTTTCAGAAAATAGATTATACAGGCAGCCCTTCACAATTTTTCAATTAATGGCTCTCTATGGTCTTTCCTTGATGAGCTTGTTTCCTAGTTTGTGTTAACCTAGTTATTTTAGGGAGTTTTAGTGAGGAAAATTTGTAGTTTCCTAGATACTTGGGAGCTATTGTGTCCCCTCCCCACCCCCACCCCCACCATATTATTAAGTTCTGAAAACTGGATGGACAATGGAAAGACAGCCTAGAGGTGAGGCCCAGTAGTTCTTAAACCTTCTGATTACAAATAATAAAGAATCAGGTTGCTAGAAAAGAGATCAAGTTTCAGTGACTAGGTCCAGGTTAATAAGTATTAGAGTTATATAAGCCTCTTTCCTTTCACCCCCTACAACCCCCTATATGACTTCTGTGGAATTTCTCATCTTCTAAATAGCCATTTTATCTTAACACAGGCCCAAAATCAATTTTCAAGTTCTGATGTGAAATTCTTTTCATTATCATCTGTGTTGGCATTCTGCCTCCACTTATTTGCCTAAGTGTTTCTCTTGCCCATTTTTCTTAGATGAGATGTGTCATAAAATACCGTAAAGCATGTGTTTACTTTGTGTTGCCTTTATTGAAAATTAGAGAAAAGGTTGCTGTGCTTTCCAGGTGTTCCGTGAGTGTCTGTGAAACATCCTGTGTAAATTGCTTCTTCTAAGTTTGTATTGCAAGTGTATTTTGAAATGAATTTTACCAGGATTCATCACATCATTTTGCTATGGAAACCACTGCTACGCATCTCACAACATGGCATTAAAGACTGAGTCATTAGGCTGGCTGCGATGGCTTACACCTATAATCCTAGCACTTTGGGAGGCCGAGGTGGGAGGATCACTTGAGCTCAGGAGTTCGAGACCAGCCTGGGCAACATAGTGAGACCTCATCTCTATTTCTATTTAAAATTTTTTTTAAAAAAAGATTTAGTCTTTAAATTACAAATTAAATTTTGTAATTTAAATTACAGAGTCATGCTCAAAGTAGTATATTTTATTGTTTCATTATAATCACATTTGTTGTTCTGTGAGGAAGGCAGAATGAGATATTATTATCCCATTTTCCAGGTTGAGGAGCTGAGACACAGACAGATGATTAAATAAGATGGCACATGAGGAAGTATCTAGGACAGATCCTGGTGTACATGTACATAGATACAGACATAAACGCACATATATTCATACTTTTTTTGTAATAAGGGGAGGGCAGTAATTTTTTTCTTTAAAAGAGTATATTTTGCTATCAAAAGGCAAATTAGTGGCAGATCTAAAGTTAAAGCCTTTTAACTTCCAGTCATGTATAGTCTATCTAGTAAGCCCCATTCAGATGACATTGATGATATTTCCATATCTCATTATTAGCTTTCCACATTCAGGAGAAACTGATATCTATGACAGTAGTTCGATTTAAAAAATACAACCCAGAAATATTATAGGGATACTTCCTTAAACTTTTTTTTTTTTTTTTTGAGACAGAGTCTCACTCTGTCACCCAGGCTGGAGTGCAATGGCGCCATCTCGGCTCACTGCAGCCTCCGCCTCCTATGTTCAAGTGATTTTCCTGCCTCAGCCTCCTGAGTAGCTGCTACTACAGGCATGCACCACCATGCCCAGCTAATTTTTGTATTTTTAGTAGAGATGGGGTTTCACCATGTTGGCCAGGCTGGTCTCAAACTCCAGACCTCAAGCTATCTGCCCACCTCAGCCTCCCAAAGTGCTGGGATTACAGGTGTGAGCCACCACACCCAGCCAATTTCTTTTCTTTTTATATTTATTCTGGCATTACATTCCATTTTGACTTCTTTTTGAGATTTACTTTTCTGAACAGGATGGGCCTTGGGTCAAATTCTGGTTAAGGTGAAGTTTGGCCTCTACTCTCTCTTCTGGTTCCTCTCCTACTTCTTATGTGACAACTCATATTCCATAAAACTTCAGTTCATGGGCAGCAACAGCAGGTAGGGGAATCTGATTCATCAGTAAACTATGAGTCAGAGACCAGCCATGCTATAGAAATCTAGAATGCATAAAGACTGTCAGTCTACAGCCCTTCAAGCAATTAGGAACTAGGACTATGGGAGCTGAGTACAGAGAAGCAAAGGGTTAACAACCTGGAGTTTGCTAGGCAGTGAGAGAGGAGGGCTGAGCAGGCCAAGCAAGTACAGTTGGCCCTCCTTATCCTCCTCACTATCTGTAAATTGAAAATATTTGGGAAAAAAATTGCATCTGTACTGAACATGTATAGGCTTTCTTATTTCATAAACAATAAAGTATAACAATGATTCACATAGCATTTACATTGCATTAGGTATTATAAATAATTAGAGATGATTTAAAGTATATGAGAGGATGTGCATAGGTTACATAGGTTTTATATAAGGAATTTGAACATCCTTGGATTTTGTTATCCCTAGGAGGTCGTGGAACCAATCCTCCACCGATACTGAGGGACAATATATATGGAACCTGCAGCAAGGAAAATGAAAAATGCTTTGCACCTTCAGTCACTCTTTGCCCCTCTTACTATGGTGAATTCTGCTGTAATGTGACATTAGCCTAGAGTAATTGCAACAGTTGGCTAGCCAACCAGCAAATAGGGGATGGGGTGTAATCACAGCTCTTTGGGCAGAAGGGTTTTCTTTACTCAAGTTGTTGAAGGGAAGGGGATCCAATTACATTACTTTGTATCAAAGAGGGGGCTTATTATAGCTCTCAAAAATACTACATTTTGAGGAGAGAATCAAAGCAACACTTCTCCAAGTATGTTCCATGTTCCAGATGAATAAAGGATTCTGTGATCAAACACTTTAGAAAATGCTGCATGGTCCTCTTACTAGAAACATTAACATATTAAAGGTCCTAAGAAGTTCTTGCAATAAGTTCATTTAATTGTATTTAATGTACTATTATGGTTAGTGCTTTTAGTGTCCTGCTCAAGAAATCTTTGCATAACCCAAGATTGCTGTTTTTTTTTTTTTTTAAGGTTTCTGGTTCTATGTTTAGATCTATGATCAATGTCTATTTATCAATAGATCCATGACTATTTATCAATAGATCCATATCTATTGCAGTTTTGTGTATAGTGAGAGAGACATGAAATTTTTTCCCCCTATAAGAAAATCCATTTGTTGGCTGGGCAAGGTGGCTCATGCCTGTAATCCCAGCACTTTGGGAGGCCGAGGCAGGCAGATCACTTGAGGTTAGGAATTCGAGACCAGCCTGGCCAACATGGTGAAACACCATCTCTACTAAAAATACAAAAATTAGCCACGTGTGGTGGCACTCACCTGTAATCCCAGCTACTCGGGAGGCTGAGGCAGGAGAATTGCTTGAACCCAGGAGGCAGATTGCAGTGAGCCAAGATGGCGCCACTGGACTCCAGCCTGGGTGACAGAGCGAGACTTCATCTCAAAGAAAAAAAAAAAGAAAATCCATTGTTTCAGCAACATGTTAAAGAAAACTACCCTTTTTTCATTGAACTGACTCACCACCTGATCAAAAATCAATTGACCTTATATGCGTGAATCTATTTCTGGTTTCCCTATTCTGTTCCACTGACAAATCTGCCTGCCCTCAAGGCAATATCACACTGTCTTGATTATTGTTTCATAGTTAAGTGTTCAAGTCACGTATTACAAATCATTCACCTTTTTGTTACTTTTCAAGATTGTTTTAGCTATTGTATATCTTTTGTATTTTCACAAAAAATTTAGAAATAGCTTGTCAATTTCGTTAATGTTGCCTGCTGAAATTTTGATTGGGATTGCATTAGATCTACAGACTGATTTAGGGAGAAATGGCACCTTAACAATTTATATCCATGATCATGGTATATATATATTGCACTTTCTATTTCTGAGTTGTTAAGTTTTTCTCAGCAATGTTTTACAGTCTTGAGTATAGAGGTGTTGTGCTCTTTTGAAAGATTTATTCCTGTGTGTTAGGTATTTTTTCTTATTTTCTTTCTTTCTTTTTGAGACAGGGTCTCACTCTGTCACCCAGACTGGAGTGCAGTGGCATGACCATAGCTCACTACAATCTCCACCTCCTGGGCTCAAGCGATCCTCTCACCTCACCCTCCTGAGTAGCTGAGACTACAGGTGTGTGCCTCTATGCCGGGCTAATTTTTGTATCTTTTGTAGACACAGCATTTTGTCATGTTGCTTAGGATGGTCTTGAACTCCTGAGCTCAAGCAATCCATCTGCCTCAGCCTCCCAAAGTGCTAGGTTTATAGGCATGGGCCACCACACCCAGCCTCTTTTTCTTTCTATTTTTTTTTCATATTTTTAATTTTTTTTTAATGGATATGAGGTCTTGCTATGTTGCCTAGGCTGGTCTTTAACTCCTGGCCTCAAGTGATCCTCCGGGCTCAGCCTCTTAAAATGTTGGGATTACAGGTGTGAGCCCACTGTGCCCAGCCAGATAGTTTTAATGGTGATATTTTCACCTATTTTAGCTGTTAATTGTTTCTAGTATGATTTTTATGTTGACTCTAACCTGTGGCCTTACTAAATTCATTAATTATTCAAGTTTTTTTATAGATTGCATAAGGTTTTTTATGCATGCAATCATGTCATCTGTTAATAATGACAGTTTTATTTCTTTTCTGCACTTTAGGTCTTTTAATTTCTTTTTCCTTTTTTGTTTTTGCCTTATCATACTCGCCCTATACTAAGTATCTAATATACATCATCTCATCTTTACAACAATCCAACGTTATTCCAATTTAACAAATAAGAAAATGTGGCTCAGAAAGGTTCAGTAACTTGTCCAATCAAGATTGCACAGCTATTAGTAGATCCAGAATTCAAACCCAGGTAGTCTTATTCCATACCTGTATGTACGACTACTAGACTAGCTTATAAATTTGGAAAACTCAAGGGCATAAGAACAAAAAATGTTATCAAATTAATAATAGGAAAAAAATTCCATTACTGGCAAAGAATATGAAGAGTTCACAGAAGAAAAAGGCATTTCTTTTAAATATGAAAAGATGCTCAACCCCTCTCATAATGAAAGAAATACAAATTAAAACTATGATAAAATGGTATAGCTGCTATGGAAAACGTATGGTGGTTCCTCAAAAAACTAAAAATAGAATTACCATATGATCCAACAATCCCATTGCTGGGTATATAGCCAAAAGAACTGAAAGCAGGATCTCAAAGATATATCTGCACATCCGTGTTCACAGAGGCCTTATTCGCAATAACCAAGAGGTAGAAGCAACCCAAATACCCATTGATGAATGAATGGATAAACAGGATATGGCATATACGTACAATGGGATATTGTTCACCTTACAAATGAAGGAAATCCTGCCATATATTACACCGTGGATAAGCCTTGAGGACATTAGGCTAAGTGAAATAAGCCAGCCACAAAAGGATAATTACTGTGTGATTCCACTTACATGAGATAGCTACTAGTCATTCATTGAAACAGAAAGTAGAATGGTAGTTGCTAGGAGTTAGCAGGAGGAAGTGGAGAGTTGTTATTTAATGAGTATAGAATTTCAGTTTCACAAGACAGAAATGTCCTGGAAATCTGTCGCACAAGAACGTGAATATACTTAACACTACTGAACTGTACACTTAAAAATGGTTACTTATGTTATAGGATTTTTAACCACAATTAAAAATGAAAATTAGTTTTTAAAACTTCAACACAAATTTTATTGTAAATTCTAAAAAGCAAACACTACGCCGAAACCATTATTTAACCTATCAAACTGGCAAAAATCCAAAAGTTTGATGACTCTGTTGGCAAGGATATGAGAAACAGTACTCTTATAATGGGGGGAGTACACATTGGTACTACCCCTAAAGAAGGCAGTTAGGCAATATTTACGATACCTTTTGATCCAGTAATTCTACTTTGGGGAATTTAGTCATATGGATACACTGTATGCATGTATAAAATGATACACATGCAAGGCTATGAACTTCAGCATTGTTTACAATAGGAAGACACTGGAAACAACCAAAATGTCTATCAATAGGTCACTGGTTATATAAATTATAGTACATGTGTACAATGGAATAGTAGGCAGCTATTTAAAAATGAGGATGCTCTCTATGTACTTACATGGAAAGAGATTCAACATATATTACAACTGAAAACATTTAGAACATTATGTATAATGTTATGTGTAAAAAGGAGGGAAATAAGAATCTATTTATACTTTTATATTTCCATCAAGAAACTCTGGAAAGATACATGGAAAAATAATAGCCGTGGTTTGGGGACCCTGAATGGGAGCTGAATGGATGGACGACTGGCTGGAGTGGGAAGACTTTTCGAAGTTGATATGTTTTGATCTTGGAAATGTGAATATATCATCTATTCAAAAAATTCCTATGGTTGGAAATAAATTTTAATGACACCAGTTGTCATACAACAATTTACCAAGTGTCTACTACATGTCAAGCAGGCACTGTCCTAGGCACTGACAATATGGCCCTGAACAAGACAAAGTTCTTACATTCTAGAGGGAAAGACCAAATATATATCCTACATACACAACACACACACACATACACACACAGGCATACATAAATGTACACACATTTTTTAATTTATAAAATAAATACTGTCAGGTGGCTATTTAAAAAAAAAAAAAAAAAAAAAGGCCAGGCACGGTGGTTCACGCCTGTAATCCCAGCACTCTGGGAGGCCGAGGCAGGCAGATCACCTGAGGTCAGGAGTTCGAGACCAGCCTGACCAACATGGAGAAACCCCATCTCTACTAAAAATACAAAATTAGCTGGGCGTGGTGGCGCATGCCTGTAATCCCAGCTACTGGGGAGGCTGAGGCAGGAGAATCGCTTGAACCCGGGAGGCGGAGGTTGCAGTGAGCCAAGATCCCGCCATTGCACTCCAGCCTAGGCAACAAGAGCGAAACTCCGTCAAAAAAAAAAAAAAAAAAAAAAAAGATAAATTAGGTTAAAAGAAAAAGAAGTGTTGTGGTGGAAGTGGAGTAGGGTGCCATTTTAGTTAGGGTAGTCTGGGAAGGCCTCTCTGAGGAGGAGCTATTTGAATAGAGACCCGAATGAAGGGTGGGAAGAAACAATGAGGGGGAAGAGCTTTCTAGGCAGCAGCTGCCCTAAGGCAAGAGCAGGTCTGATGTGTTCAAGAGAAAGCAAAACACTTTTGTAGCTAGAGCAACCTGAGTGAGAACAATGGCAGGCAATGATGTAAAACATATGCTTGAAAGCCAGATCCTGAGGGCTGCTTTGAAGGGCACCAGCAGTGGTCTGGATGGTACGGGCACCTACTGGAGGTTAAAAACATTTTTTTCAAAGGGGCTTGTTACGATTTGGCTAGTACACACTTGTATGGCCTTCCAGGTTGTTAAGAGACTGAAATATTTCAAGTCCCATGAGAAAAATAGCTGCTTCCCTAGTAACAATGTCACCTGCCACACTGGCTTCTTTCCCAGGACACCCCCAGCCCTCCACTCCTTCTCATCAACCAACAAGTAAATGAGGAACTTGACCCAGCAGAAGCTATTGACTTGAAGAAGTTAATCAACTCAAGAGGCTAGCATCACGAGATTCAGAAAGCTAGAGAGTGAGTAAAGGTTTTCAGTTCATCGTAGCCCTAGAGCCTTAGGACAACGCGTCCTGGATTCCATCTCACCAAGATTCAGTTGGGGCCCAGCACCATCATCTAGGCTCCCGCTCAGTACAGCAGAAACAAGAAGCAGGATAGAGAAATAGACTGAGGTCTGAGATGAAGACAGAGGATGGGGAAACCCAGTGAACGTCTATATAATCTCTCTTTTGAGCACTCCTCCAGTGATTTGAAAGGCTACTGGCTAGGCCAGGCGCGGTGGCTCATGCCTGTAATCCCAGCACTTTGGGAGGCCGAGGCGGGTGGATCACGAGGTCAGGAGATCGAGACCATCCTGGCCAACACGGTGAAACCCCATCTCTACTAAAAAAAAAAAAATTAGTCGGGCATGGTGGCGGGCACCTATAATCCCAGCTACTCGGGAGGCTGAGGCAGGAGAATCCCTTGAACCCGGGAGGCGGAGCTTGCAGTCAGCCAAGATGGTGCCACTGCACTCCAGCTTGGGCAACAGAGCGAGACTCTGTCAAAAAAAAAAAAAAAAAAAGAAAGGCTACTGGCTAGTTCCACCTTTTATATAGTTAAAAGTCATATAATTGTCACGTACCAGGTTTTTAAAAAATGCATTGTGGTAAAAGGGAAATAGAAAATACCAACCTTTCCAACACCACATGCGACCTTAACATTCTCATGGCTGCATTCATAAAGTCAATATGTTTGTGTAACAATGTGTAGTTCCTGGATCCTAATCTCAAGACAGAACAGCTGAAACATGGCAACTCTAATTTCATATATGAAACTCATTTTACGCACCATAGACTGGGAATTTAGTCTGAAAAATCCATACAGATGTCAAATCTTAAGAAAACAGATTTCTCCGAAGTTGCGTGAAACCTCAGGCTGCTTGCCACTTCTGTTTTACAAAGTTCTTCCTCTTTGAAAATACATTCTGCTGCTCTTAAATCTAGGAGCCCAACATCTTGTTACAGGATATTAAGTTCTACTTTTATTCTCATTCTTTTAATTTCTTTGAACATCAAAACCTCCAATTTAATTATCTGAGAGACTGCTAAATATTTGCTAACATGAATCTGTAACTATGAACCTAAACCAGAGGAAAAGCAACTGGAAAGAACATGAGGAGAAATCTAAGCACTGCTTAGAAACAATCTCTCGGCACTAGATACATACTCACTTTTATTTTCTAACTGTAAACACTTTCACTCAACATAAGACATTAGAAATCATTTCATGTACACAGGACCTGTTTTAGCAGCACACTTGCTGAAACACCTCACGGCTTTCTTTTCCATTAAAAAAAATAAAACTACTGCTGAGTGCTGAAACTTTCTTTTCAGTAGTTCTAATCCGTAAGATTTAGAGCCAGGTAGAAACTTGATTTAATCTTTGATGGAAATTATTCTTACAATCCTTTTTATATGAAAATGTCATAATAGTTTAAAAAAAAAAAAAAACTACTTACACCAAGCTGAAGTCTGAACAGACAGCATGGAACTACCAGCAGCCGCCAGTTTCCTCACAGACTAAACTAAACTTTGCTCCCTTCCTGGCTGTTTCTGGATCAGGTTCACACTGATACACACTTAGCCTTGGAAGCTACCACCCAACAGAGCGAGGTGGGAGGGTTTGTTACTCTAACTCTTGTTTGATAACTGCTTATCAGCAACTTCTCAAAGGTCGACTTAAATGCGTTTAAAGAGACAAATGTAAGGAAGATTATAAGGAAAGCCTGAAAAATCTTATAATCTCCAATGGCAGCGCTTTGGTTTCCGAGGGGATTTCTTTCCCATATGTTCCTGGAAAAAAGAAAAAAGAAAAGGATAGTCCCCTGAGCTTCAAATATCTTGCTTTCCTCTCATAAAACTTTCCCAGCCACCTGCAGTGGCTCTCACCTGTAATCCCAGCACTTTGAGAGGCCGAGGCGGGCAGATCGCCTGAGGTCAAGAGTTCAAGACCAGCCTGGCCAACATGGTGAAACTCCCTCTCTACTAAAAATACAAAAATTAGCTGGGCGTGGTGGCGGGTGCCTGTAATCCCAGGTACTCGGGAGGCTGAGGCTCCTTTTTGAAACTCCATTTCAAAAAACAAAAAACAAAAAAACAACTTTCTCTTCCTCCTCAAAATCTATACATTGTACAATCATGGCAGAAAAGGGCCAGAAAGTTGTTTCTCCACTATAGTCCTCCCCCATCTCCATTCTCCCTGACTCTTTTACTAGTGAAAGAACAACGCAAAGTTCTTGGTAAACGTAGTACTTTCTGACATTCAAACCACCAGCTGATCTGATGTAAAGTGAGAACATGGATCCCAAATTCTATTCTTTGCAAGATAACATATGATACTGCCTCATCTCTTGCCACATTCCTAAGCTTCTTTCCCTTCTGAGCTACCATATTTCTTTATTTCCTTCCTTCCTTTCCTCCCTCCTTCCCCCTTCCTTCCTTCCTTCCTTTCTCCCTCTCTCCCTCCTTCCCCCTTGCTTCCTTCCTTCCTTCCTTTCTTTTCTTTCTTTTTTCTGACAGAGTCTCACTCTGTTGTCCAGGCTGGAGCGCAGTGGCACGATCTCGGCTCACTGCAACCTCTGCCTCCCAGGTTCAAGCCATTCTCCTGCCTCAGCCTCCTGAATACCTGAGACTACAGATGCCCGCCACTGCATCCGGCTAATTTTTGTACTTTTAGTAAAGACGGGGTTTCACCATGTTGACCAGGCTGGTCTCAAACTCCTGACCTCAGGTGATTCACCTGCCTTGGCCTCCCAAAGTGCTGGGATTACAGGTGTGAGCCACCGCGCCCGGCCTTGTAATTTCTACCATTAGCCCTTGAAGCAGTAACCATTTATTACATACTTACTGCACTAATCACTTTATGAACATTATTTTATTCTCTCCCAGGCAATAAATTTGGGGATCATCTTCAATTCTTTTCAGTCAGACTCTCTGTGTCCAATTTGACCCCTTCACTATCCTGGGGATCTTCTGCAACAAGCACCAAGATAGGCAAAATAATGCACCCCTCAAAGATGTCCATGTCCTAATCTCGAGAACCTGTCAATATGTTACCTTCCGTGGCAAAAGCGACTTTGCAGATGTGATTAACGTTTAAGGACTTTGAAATGGGGAGATTATCCGGAGGAGTCCAACCTAGTCACATGAATCCTTGAAAGGCGGTGAACTTTTCCCTCCCAGCTGTGGTCAGGGAGATGTGATACGAGGACTTGACTAGCTCTTGCTGGCTTCGAAGATGGTGGAAGGGGGACTCAGAGGACTGCAGGTGGCCTCTAGAAGCTGGGAATGGCAAGGAAACTGATTTTTCCCCAGAGCCTCCAGCCCTGATGACACCCTGGTTTAGCCTAGTGAGACCCATGTTGGTCTTTTGACTTACAGAACTGTAAGATAAACTTGTGTTGTTTTTAAACCACAAAGTTTTTGATAATTTGTTATGGGAGCAATAGAAAAATAATACAGGTACTTTAATTTCAAGCTCCCTTTAAAACATAATACTCAAGACTGAATAGAACACTCAAATGAAAACTGATGCAGAAAAAAAATTGTGGAACTATCAAATTCCTTAATCTGGATGCTATACTTTTATAAATGCAAATCAAGATTATTTCAGATTTTTAAAGCATTATACTCTGAACCTAGTAACCTCCTAAGCCTTTGGCCCATGAGCTACATTAAACCAAGTGCCTAGCTCTACCCTCATTTTTTTTTTTCTTTCCTGTGTTGGGATCAAACACACACAAGTTTCCCAAGTGTGAATCCTGGTTCTATCCCTTACTTGCTGAGTGGTTTTAGGTAATTTGCTTAACCTCTCTGGGTCTCAGCTGCCTGATCTGTAAAACGGGCACAATATTTCACCTACTTCTTAGGTAGGATGAAGTGATGTAGCTCATACAAAGTACTTGGACCTGTGCCTGGAACATAGTAACTGCTGGGTAAATGTCAGCTGCTACTATAAAGAGGGGGTTTCTTGTGGGAGCTGAGGAACAGGCTAAGATTCGTGTTTGGATCAATAGATAAGCTGCTCTGGAGCAGGGGTGCCCTGGAGAACAGGAGCCACTCTAGATTCTGCTAAAATCCTGGGGTTGTGGTGGGGTTTGAGGCTTTTAAGTACATGTGGAAAGGGCTTGAGCTGATCCTAGTTGGATTTCACGGGTCTGAGAACCCCACTTTCCCCTGGAGTTGCAAAGTGAACACTTGCTACCTGCCAGGCACTGTGCTAACAATGAATCCATCTGACAGGACTCCTATTCTCCCAGGACTGACATTCCAGCAGGAGGGTGGAGAACAGACAAACCAGGAAATTTCATGGGGTGCTAAGTGCTGTGATGATAAGAGAACAGGGTGACTGGGGAAAACTCAATATTCAGGACTCACCGAGAAGGAGGGATGTTTGAGCTGAGAGGAACATGAACTGAGGAGTGAGGGGAAGAACTAGTGTTTCAAGTGAAGGAACCAAGTGTGAAGCAAGTAGAATGGAACAGTGTTTCAGCCAAAGGAACAGCCAATGTAAAGGTTCAGAGGCAAGAATGACCTTGGCTTGCTCAAGAACCAAGAGGAAGAAGGCCAGTGTGGCCAAAGCAGAGATCAAGGACCAAATGTGAGGCCAAAAAAGTAGTCAGGGACCCTGTAACTGTGGGGAGAGGTTTGGATTTCATACACTGAGATGCCATGGGAGGGTTTTCAGCAGCCAAAGGACAGAATGTGATTGACAAGGGAACACTTGAACTTGACAGGAAGCTGGTCCTGCCCAAAGCCTCTGCTTCAAGTTCCAGAATCCCCTTCACAGCCAGTCTGATCATACCTGGTCCTTCTTACCTTCTCAGCTTTTAACCACCCCTCTATCTCGCAAAACCAAATAGGCAGTTTTGAGGTGACCCTGAGCCAAGGTAGCAGTCTATGAGGAGGAGAGAGCAAGGGATGCAAAGCGACACACGTGACGGCTGCAAGTTCCTCTTTGTAGTAGGCTGAATGGTGGCCCCTCAGAAAGAACCCATGTCAAATCCCCAGAATCTATGAATGTGACTGTATTTGGAAAAGGAGGCTTTGCAGATGTGACTAAGGATCTCAAAATGAGATCATCCTGGATTATCTAAGTGGGCTCTAAATCCAATGACCTGTCCTTGTGAGAGAATCCCTTCATTCTTTTCTCAATTAATTTTAAAGATGAAACACAGGGCCCTATATACAACCTTTTTACATTTCACATTTTGGTTTTAGCCCACTTTTCCAAACTATTAAGATCATTTTGAATCATGCCAGCTGTCCTTTGTCATAGTAAGTAACCTTTTCAGCCTAACTACATCTACTTAATGACCATGATTTCACCCAAATTATTAGTAAATAAACATTGAACAGTCAAGATTGAGAATAGAGTTCTGAAACATGTTATTAGAGACCTTTAGTTTGATATTGATCCATAAATCAATATTCTTTGGGTGCACATGTTTGATCAGCTACAAAACCACCTATTCTCATACAGCTTATATTTTTGTAGTTCCTCAAACATATCAGGAGAACAAAATACCTTATAAGTAAAGACATGTCCATAGCATCCCAATCTTGTCAAACTCTAATGGAAATGAAGATGTAGTTTGAGCAGTTTTTTTTTTAATTGTGCTGGCTCTTAGTGATTATCATTTTTTAAAGAGTTTACAAACTATGAGTTAATTCTTTTTTCTACAAATCTCCTTGAGGTTAAAAGGAAGTTTACACAAATGGAGGAAATGACATGAATCTCTGCCTCAAAATAGGAGATACAAGTGGAGGAGAAAAGTAGAACATTAGAAAAGAAAGCATGGCGGAAGGGGTGAGCACAGTGTGCCCCTGGGAGAGGGAACAAACCAGGCTGGTCATAGCAGGGGCGGTTGTTGAAAAGTACTGGGAAATCGGAATTGAAACATAGAATGTAAAGTCTAGAAAAAGGGACTAGGATTTAAACTTAAAATATCAGAAAATGGGAGGAATCAAAAGATTTTAAAGCAAGAAAATAAAATAATAAAGTGCTTTAATAAACAACCTAATTGAAAAGTGGGCAAAGTACATGAACAGTTCAGAGAAGAAATATAAATGGCTCTTAAATATATAAAAGGACACTCGGCCGGGCACGGTGGCTCACACCTGTAATCCCAGCACTTTGGGAGGCCGAGGCAGGCGGATCACGAGGTCAGGAGATTGAGACCATCCTGGCTAACATGGTAAAACCCCGTCTCTACTAAAAATAGAAAAAAAAAAAAATTAGCCGGGCATGGTGGCGGGTGCCTGTAGTCCCAGCTACTCTGGAAGCCGAGGCAGGAGAATGGCATGAACCCAGGAGGCGGAGCTGGCAGTGAGCCGAGATCGCGCCACTGCACTCTAGCTTGGGTGACAGAGCAAGACTCCGTCTCAAAAAAATAAATAAATGAAAATAAAAATAAAAAGACACTCAACCTCACTCATTATAAGAGAAATCAAAATTAAAAGTACAATGACGTCATCTTAACCTATATTTTCACCTAACAAATTGGCAAAGTTAAAAAAGTTTCATAAGATACAATGTTGGTAAAGTTATGGGAAAATAATGGAGGATAAATTGATAGAATCTCTCTGAAGAGCAAATTGGCAATCAAATTATGAACACATACACTTTCACCCAGCAATAACTAAAAACATACACATGTACATGAATATTAACTGCAGCATTGTTTGCAAAAGAAAAAGATGGAAATCAGGAAGGAACTAGTAAATTAAATTATAGTACAGATATCTAATAGGATACTGGAATTTAAAAATTAGGTGACTTTGGCTGGGCACGGTGGCTCACACCTGGAATCCCAGCACTTTGGGAGGCCGAGGTGGGCGGATCACCTGAGGTCGGGAGTTCAAGATCAGCCTGACCTACATTGAAAAACCCCATCTCTACTAAAAATACAAAATTAGCTGGGCGTGGAGGCACATGCCTGTAATCCCAGCTGCTCGGGAGGCAGAGCCAGAATTGCTCAAACCCGGGAGGCAGAGGTTGCAGTGAGCCAAGACTGTGCCATTGTACTCCGGCCTGGGCAACAAGAGCAAAACTCCGTCTCAAAAAAAAAAAAAAGGTATGCCAAATGTAATGTGGTACACTGGATTAGATCCTGGAATAGAAAAACTACAGTCATGGAAAAACTGGGGAAAACCAAATAAAGTCTGGCTTTTAGTTAATAGTCATGTACCAATGTTAATTTCTTAATTTTGATAAATGAGCCATAGTTATGTAAGATGTTAACATCAGGAGAAGGTGGGTAAAGTTTCTACAGGAACTTTCTGTACTATCTTAGCAGATTTTCTATACATCTCAAATTATTTCAAAAACAAAAAGTTTATTAAAACAATAGACTTTTTTCCCAATAAACAGACATTTAAAAAATTATTAGAGCAGCTATGGTGAAAATGGCTTGGAGAAAGGAGAAGTTAGAACCGAAAAGGTCAGATGGGCAACTGTGGGAGTAATCTTGGCATGAGGTGACAAGGCCTACATTAGGGTAAAGATTATGAAATTACAGTGAAAATAATCAAATATAAAATGTATTTCAAAAGAAAAAATAAAAAATACTTGCAATATCAGAGAGAGATCAGAACAGTGACACCAGTGACAAAAGATGGAAATTAGATGAAGGGAATGAGATTCATTTAACTCATTCATTCAATAAATATTTGTTGGTACCTACTGTGCAAGGCACTGTGCAAGGCACTGGGGATGTGAGAGTGAGTTTATAAAGGCAAAGTGTGAAGTGACTCTAAAATGTCCTAGTTGGATTGTCCAAAAGGCATCTGGATACACGGTATGAGAGAACAGAACTGAGATAACTGAGAAAGATTATACAGAGTGATGAAGGAGCGGCCAAAACTGAGCTGTGAAATATAAACACAGGGTAATACCAGAGAAGCATGGAAAACAGAGTAGGGATGGACAGAGGATTGTGAAAAGGAGCAGGATGGTGTAATTTCCTGGAAACCAAGACAAAAGAAAGATCTAGGAAAAAGGGTTCCATCAAATGCACTGTCTAAAAAACAAAGATATACAAAAGATGACAAGATTATTACAAAAAGAGAGAGAGATCACTGATGGCCAAAGTCACCCAAGAAACTTCTTTCACTTTCAGTAAAGCCTAAATGGAACCCAGATTGCAGAAGTCAACATTTTCCTAGAAGAAAGCCCTTCTGATTTAAAGGGCTTTGGCAAATAGAATTCCACTTAACGTGCTCCTCAAACTGGGGTATATAAAGCCGCAGAACAGATCTTTCTGTAGTGTCAACTTTATATAGGGGAAAATATATTGAAACAGAATGAAAAATGCAAATTTTACATGAGCTTTTAAAGACAAATCCTGACATTTCAAGCATAGAATGTCCTTATAGGAGGTCATCTTACTATTTCTAGGGCTATAAATTGACTTACCATTTCCGTAAGGGGATACTTGTGTAGAAATTAAAGAAGCACTTATATAATAGCCAGCTATAGGGAAATGTGTGCTTGCTATTAAAACTCAGTTGCGGCCAGCGCGGTGGCACACGCCTGTAACCCCAGCACTTCGGGAGGCTGAGGCGGGCAGATCACCTGAGGTCAAGAGTTTGAGACAATCATGGCCAACATGGTGAAACCTTGTCTCTACTGAAAATACAAAAATGAGCCGAGCATGGTGGCTCACGCCTGTAATCCCAGCTACTCGGGAGGCTGAGGCAGGAGAATTGCTTGAACCCAGGAGGCAGAGGTTACAGTGAGCCGAGATTGAGCCACTGCACTCCAGCCTTGGCAACAGAGTGAGACTCCATCTCAAACAAACAAACAAACATCAAAAAACTCGGTTACTTATAATAAAAAAATAAGAATATGGCCACATGTGGCAAATCACAATAAACACTTTGTATTCAAAGGAGAAAAATAATGAAAAAAATCTTGAATGTATCATTCATATTTACCACTATTTTGCTATTGAGTCTCATTTATTATGTATCCTTTATGTCTGTAACTAGAACTTAGCTACATGCTTAGAGTGAAGTTACAGAACTGACTATATCCAGATGCTTAATCAATGCTATTTGATACTGTTAAATATGCATTGAGCCTCAATCAATACTATACACATACATACATATGTATAACATGAGTGCATGGTATGTGCATATCTGTGTGTGCATATATATAATATACACACATGTGTGTATGTGTGTGCATGCATATATATAATATATACACACATAAGTATATATTATATGTATGTATATATAATGTATGTATATATAATGTATGTGTAATATATACACACTTATGTATATATACATGTGTGTATATATGCACGCACACACACACACGCACTACTGTCACATACTACAGGTGTTAATTCAAGAGGTACTATGTTTCCAATCCTAATTTATATAAAAACAACTGAAACCCTGACTTATGTGTAGTGCACAGTATACCAGTAAAATGGAAATACAGTTTTAATCTGTAATTCTCTGCCAAATAAATTAAAATACAAATTTGGCATTAGATTTTCATAAACCAGGGTAAGCATGAGTTTGAAATATTTGCTCTCATATTTTCCATCTAATTTTAAATATCCTCAGCCTGGAAGCCAGAAGGTAATACTCCCACCAAGTAAAAATTTCTTTTAAATTTGTATATGAGCAAGCCATTAGAATGGTAACTGTGGAGGTCATGTCCAGAAGCTTCTTGAAAATGCCATGGGAAACCTATGTCAGGTTGTAATTTTTCTAAAATCAATCCTCTAGTCTGATGTCATTTGAATGGAGAAATTAATATTATCACTTATTAACCTAATGTAATTCTGATTGAGAGCTCTACTGTTTAAAAGAAAACCAATAGTCAAGATAAACTAGCTCTTTTCTTAAGGTTTGTCTTTCTACACTAAAAGTCACTTACTTAGGCCAGGCACGGTGGCTCATGCCTGTAATCCTTACACTTTGGTAGGCCTAGGTGGGCGGATCACCTGAGGTCAGGAGTTTGAGACCAGCCTGGCCAACATGGTGAGACCTTATCTCTACTAAAAATACAAAAATTAGCTGGGCGTGGTGGTGGGCGCCTGTAATCCCAGCTACTCGGGAGGTTGAGGCAGGAGAATTGCTTGAATCCAGGAGGTGGAGGTTGCAGTGAGCTGAGATTGCGCCACTCCACTCCAGCCTGGGCGACAGAGCGAGACTCCTTCTCAAAAAAAAAAAAAAAAAAAAAAAGTTACTTACATAGCAAATAGTTTTCATTACTCTATCTTGTATACATTATCTGAAAACAGTCCCTGAGGCTAAGAAACAAAAAGCCAATGCAATACCCAACTTGGAAGACAGAATTACAGCTCTCATAAGTAATTCATTTCGCTTAAGCTGTGGCTTTCACAATTAATAACAACTACGGGGCATGTTGTCACTTTTTATCATTGCCTGCTACCTACAACTCTCTGCTGTCACATTGTCAGAGAATTTTGACATTATCATGTTTCGAGAAAGCAAATTTGAATTGATATCCTAGGGAATAATTATTTCTTTTCCTACTTAACCTTCATAATTAGGAGGTTGGTAGAATTCTCGAATCTTTTTGATTTAAATATATTTAGAGAACGTGAATTGATACAAACACTTTAGATGTCAGTTAAGTGAAATAACTAATACTACCATGTAATTTGGTATCTAGCCTAGAAGGACTGAAGAAGCATTCACCTATAACCAGCAATTCTACTCCCAGGCACACACACTAGCAGAGCTTCCCAACTGGTGTGCCAAGGTACCCTAGTATGCAATGAATGGGTGACAGGTGTGCCCAGATATGGAACTCAGCTCTCTAGTTAAGCAGAAGCCCCCAGGCCAGGACATAGCTTTACTTCTTTAACCTAGTGTATTGCACACATGTCATCTATCATTTTCTATGTGTGCCGTGACACAAAAAAGGTTAGGAACACTGATGGAGAAATGATTGCATATATGTGGTAGATACAAACACAGGAATATATGTATACTTAGGTGCAATGTTTGTAATAACTAACAACTGAAACATCACAATGTTCATCAATCAATTCATCTGCTAAGAAATTCTGTAATACTCATACAATGCTATATTATACAGCAGTGAAAACTAATGAGGAATGCTATAAGCATTGACATGGATAAATCTAAGGCTATAATGTAGATTTTTTTTTAAAAAAAGGCATGTCCCAGAAAAAGACATACAATAGGATTTCATTTTTATAAAGTTCAAAGACATGAAAAACTAATCAATATACTGTTTAGGGATATATAGAAATGTGATAAAACCATTGAGAACCGCAAGAGAATTATTAACACAAAATTTAAAACTCTGGTTACTTCTGAGGGTACAAGAAAAGTATAGAATCAGGAATGAGCCCACAGGAGACACTAGAAGTAATGGTAATACTGCTTTCTTAAACTGGGCTGTAGGTACACAAATGTTCTCTGTATAGTTATTCCATAAGCCTTACAGATGTTTTATAAATATTTTGTATCTACTCAACATTTAATAAACATTTTTTAAAAGCTCTATTTTGTCCAAAGCAGATAATGAATGTATCTGCCATCTCTGCAGCAGTATGAGTCTGTGGAACAGGAGGGACTGAAAACATAAATTAAATAGAAACTTTCACAGAAGCCCCTACAGACTCATACGCAACTCTAACAAAAAAGATTTGAAAGCTACCAACATAATTAAAATTAAAACTAAATTCAATGTGCTATCATTTTATGAGGGACCATATGTGAGAATTTTAACATTAAATGAAATATGAATTTCAAGATTCAGGACTGAATAAACTGCCAGCCTAGGGATGAATAACTGCTCTTGCTATTTTCTAAACAGTCAACATTTCATTGTGTATCTAGATCTCACAAAAGACATTTACAGAATGACAATACTTTAATTCATCATGTATATCCAGCAATGTTTGCTTAGTCAAATGACTGTCTGTCAGGCAGGTTTATAAAGCTTCAAGAGCAAGAACTTGGTATGTTTCAACTGATATAACTACCAAGCATAACATACCACAGACGTTTTAAGAATTCCTTCCTGCCTGTACTCTGTCTCTTGTATTTTGTGGGCTACATAATGGGAAGCCATTTTTTTTTAAAGCATTGGATATTTTGCCAACCCAGAAGAGATATAGTAAACCACAAAGGTATAAACTTAACTTCTAAATTAATTAAATTTATTATTTGTGACTTGAAATATTTAAAAATCCAGTTTGAACTCTCCCTTTAATATTAAAAAAATTAAACAAAAAGAACCACTTAAAAGCAGATAGGTTAATGTTTACACAAAGGCAATTTTTTTCCTTTGCTTTTTTTTTTTTTTTCTTTAAAGTTTTAATGGGTGAATGACCTTGCTGGAATTCCCCTGTCAGTTCTGGAGTATCTATTTGGAACTTTCAAATAGAAACTACTTTCATAAGTGGCATTAGAATGGTATGCCAAGTAGTATCTGTCTTAATACCTTGAACTTGAATGTTACACCACAGATGAATCAATAAACTTCACACACAATGAAAGCTTTCCCTTCCCCACTTAGGCCATTTAAGAAGAGATCAAGTTTAAATATATTTGACATTGTCAAGATGTAGGGTCAATTATACATAGAAAACTTCACATGTTTACCCACTTCAAGAAATTTACTCTTGATATGGCTTCAAGCTATTCAAAGACAGGTCTATTTTCAAGTCTGTCAGACATTTAATATATCATGCTAAAGTTAGAATCTGAGTCCATATGTAATTCCTGTGACCTTAGTATAACTATCTAAAAGTCTAGATAATATAAAGCATTTATCATTTTTGTTTTACTTTAGAATTTCTAAAATACCTATTTTCACTGACAGAAATTATTTCAGATTAACTATGAAAAGGCTTCAGGAAACCTTTCCTTTCCAGTATGAGCCAAGTATGAAACTAACCCTAAACCACTGAAGATCATTCCAGTCATAGGCAACAGGAAGGACAATTTAGAGCAGAAACAAAATATTTCCCCGATCTGGCCACATCTCTAGTTTCACCCTTGGCACTTCTCGCCCTCATTTTCAGAAGGTGAAAGAACAATAAAGATTGCCCTGGAATTTTAGCCTAGTCATCTATCTTCCTCTCCAAAGCTGTTTTCAGGGCTGAAAAAACGTAACTCAGATTTCATAATCTGAGTTTCTACAGAACATATTGGTGCTTCAGAAGTTGACATGAAGGGCACACAAGAGTGAATGGAGAAAGAGTGGAGTATCGGGGAAATCCAGCAAAGGAAGCACTGCTTTTTAATATTTTTCCTAGAATATTTCAATACACTATTTTATAACAGTGGCTGGAATATTTTCAATATTACAAGTCTTTCAACAAGAATGTTTAAACTATTAACATGACATCATAATAATTATAGGATAAAATTAAAAACCCAGTCATCGTCCTTCCTGCCCAAGCTCACAATGTTTCCTATCCCTACTGTCTCCAATTTAGGATGGGATACTAACACCACATATAACTTCAATCTTGATTTTTAAAATAAAACTGGAATTAAATTGTTGTGGTTGGAGACAGAGGGAGAGAAAAGACTAGATAATCAAATTGCTTTTTCCCAAGGACTTCTCTCTTCCATTTCTACCTCCCTACTCCCATCTAGTCAGCAAAACAAAAAAACTGTTTTTTTCTTTTTTGAGACAGGTCTGTCACCCAGGCTGGAGAGCAATGGTGTGATCTTGGCTCACTGCAACCTCCACCTCCCGGGCTTAAGTGAACCTCCTGCCTCAGCCTCCCAAGTAGCTGGGACTATAGGCATGTGCCACCACACCCAGCTAATTTTTGTATTTTTTGTAGAGATGGGGTTTCGCCATGTTGCCCAGGCTGGTCTTGAACTTCTGGGCTCAAGTGACTCGCACACCTCAGCTTTCCAAAGTGTTGGGATTAATGGTGTGAGCCACCCCACCCAGCCAAAAAAAGAACTTTTGATGATGCTATTTTGGATATTAATAAAATATTTAACATAAAGAATTTGTAACTATTTCCTAACTTTTACTTTCCCAAACACTTTCTTTAAAAGTTATTGCAATATAGAGAGATGTCTGAAAGGATATTAATAAAAATGTTGGCATCCCAGGAGGTGGGGAGTGGAATTTCAAGAACATCTCTTATTTTTTACATATTTTAGCTCAAATATATTTGTAACCATAAAATCCCAATAAAATAATTTTTTTCAATGCAAAGGTTTTTATGTGAAGTTATCTATCAAACAGTAAACTCTCAAATGCAAAATCAAGAAGCACTTTGCCCTCTAAGATACAATTTCATTTTTATAAGTAAGCAAAAATATATTGCCTTTCTGTTCAGGGCTTTCTCTAATTGATCTTCTATATCCTAATGACTCACAAATTAATATCTTCTATTCAGAACTTCTCTCTGTCTCACTTTTCTGTGGTTAGTTTTGATGTATCTTAACCAAAAATATTAATATAATAATAGCAATATATATTAATCCACTGTTCTGAACACTTGATAATTTAATCCTCACAAACCTGTGAGATATTTCTAGTTAAAAGATACACTATTATCCTCATTTTACAGATTAGGTCCCTGGAAGTAAAGGTGGTTAATATCCCATTTGCAATAGGGTACACTAACAAAATTTGTTAAGTGTTATAGTGAAACAATTTGCTTGTTTTGGATTTCTTTGGAAGGCATTCCCAAAGGAATGATACTTGGAGGAAAGGGATATTTGATTTTGTTATTTTCATTATGTATTTCCATATTTTTTCCCATGATTTTTCTAATGCAGTGGTTCTCAATTAATGGTCGCTGGACCAGCAGTATCAGCATCACCTGGAAGCTTCTTAGAAATGCAGATTCTCAGACCCCAACCAGACCTACTGAATCAGAAACTCTAGGGTAGAACCCAGCAATCTGTTTTTGTTAAGACATACACACATACATTCTCTCCCCTTTTTGTTAAGTTACTCCTCTAGGGTGGTTCTGATGCATACTAAAGTTTGAGGACCATTGTTCTATGTGTAATATATTTCTAGTTGTTTTTTTTTTTTCTTTTTTGAGATAGAGTCTTGCTGTGTCACCCAGGCTGGAGTGCAGTGGTGCGATCTCAGCTCACTGCAACCTCCACCTCCCAGGTTCAAGTGATTCTCCTGCCTCAGCCTCACGATTAGCTGGGATTACAAGTGCATGCCACCACACCTGGCTATTTTTTTTTGTATTCTTAGAGACTGGGTTTCACCTTGTTGGTCAGGCTGGTCTCAAACTCCTGACTTCGTGATGCGCCTGCCTCAGCCTCCCAAAGTGCTGGGATTACAGGCATGAGCCACCGCGCCCGGCCAACATGTATCAGTTATTTTTTAAAAATTGTGGCCCGGTGTGGTGGTTCACACTTGTAATCCAAGCGCTATGGGAGGCCGAGGTGGGAGGATCTCTTGAGGCCAGGAGTTTGAGACCAGCCTGGGCAAGAAGATGAAACCCCATCTCTACAAAAAATGTTTAAAAATTAGCTGGATGTGGTGGTGTGTACCTGTAGTCCTAGCTACTTGGGAGGCTGAGGCAGGAGGATCACTTGAGGCAGGAGGGTCACCTGAGCCCTGAAGTTCTAGGTTACAATGAGCTATTAACATGATTGCAGCACTGCACTCCAGCTTGGGTGACAGAGTGGGATTTTGTTTCTTTTTTTTTCTTTTCTTTTTTGAGATGTGGAGTCGCTCTCGCCCAGGCTGGAATGCAGTGGTGTGATCTCGGCTCACTGCAACCTCCGCCTCCTGGGTTCAAGCAATTCTCCCGCCTCAGCCTCCTGAGTAGCTGGGATTACAGGCATGCACCACGATGCCCAGCTAATTTTTGTATTTTTAGTAGAGATGGGGTTTCAACATGTTGGCCAGGCTGGTCTCAAACTTCTGACCTCAAGTGATCCACCCACTTCGGCCTCCCAAAGTGCTAGGATTACAGGCGTGAGCCACTGCCCCCAGTCAGAATGAGAACTTGTTTCTAAATAAAACAAATAAATTCTCATTTAGCCACATATTTCATGTATTGAGGTATAATCAATTTTTTTTACCACCTTTATTCCATGTCTTAAAAGGGAGCACACACTTGCATTTATTCCACATTTATTAAGCACCCTCTATGTGCCAAAGAATGAGTGCTTGAATAACCAATAGCCTAGGAAGACAGGCAGAAATGTAGTATTCACAACATCAGCTGGTAATACAGCAACAGAAGTGCACAGCATGCAGAGGAGGGGCAAACTGTAGTAGATCAAGAACTGAATCTGGATCTCTTAGAAAATCTTGCGCTCCACTTCTGAGAAACATTGTTTCTTGGCAACACATTCTGCTGCCCTAAACCCAGGGATCCATGCCCAAAACAGAGGCATTGCCAGAGCAGCATTCCCCATCAGATAGTGATTAACAAACTCAGGAAGGTCATTCCTCCTTGGTTAGAGCGCAGAGGCCATGAGAGACAAGTAGAGAAGGTAGCCAGCCTCTGGGTTACCAAAGGGTCCAAAGAGCTTCCCAATTCTAATCTATCATTAACTTCACAATAATTCACCCCCCCCTTTTTTTTTTTTTTTTACCACTACTTCATGTTTTTCATGTCTGTATCAGATATTTTCCAAAATTTTTACTTTTCAAACTTGGAAAGGAAACTGTACTTTTCCAAGTTCATATTCTCCTCCCTAATACTTTAATCACTATTCTGAATTTGGTGTTTACCTCTCCAAATAAAAATTGTACTATTGGCAGAGTGCAGTGGCTCATGCCTGTAATCCCAGCACTTTGGGAGGCCGAGGCGGGCGGATCACGAGGTCAAGACATCGAGACCATCCTGGCTAACACAATGAAACTCCGACTCTGCTAAATGCTTCTGAAATTTGTTTTATTCTACATTTTCCTTTTTTTTTTTTTTTTTGAGATGGAGTCTCACTCTGTCTCTCAGGCTGGAGTGCAAAGGTGTGATCTCAGCTCACTGCAACCTCCACCTCCTGGGTTCAAGTGATTCTCCTGCCTCAGCCTCCTGAGAGCAGAAACTACAGGCACACACCACCATGCCTGGCTAATTTTTGTATTTTTAGTAGAGACAGGGTTTTGCCATGTTGACTAGGCTGGTCTTGAACTTCTGGACTCAGATGATCTGCCTGCCTTAGCTATTTTTCTAATTTTCTATTTCTTTATTATTTTTATTATGAAATTCAGAAAGTATGTCCGTATGTACTGTTAGAATTTTATATTCACCTAACATACTTTCAAATGTACTTTTTCTCAGTGGCTATCAACAGGGGATAGGCCTTCTAATAATCATGCTGCTTTATAAACTGTCAGGCATTTTCATTAGAGAACTTTATTATCTATTTCTACTTTATTCAAAATATCATCCCACACTGATAGTTCACATATAATTATGTAATCTATTTGCATCAAGATGCTTTTGATTTCAGCCTACTATATTTCCACAATTGATATCTCATATATAATTACTTGATAAATGTTAATTTGTTTAGAAGTGCCCTGATTGCATTTAATCCCCTTCCTAGGGCAGCACAAAGTGGGAAATTTCTGCATTGTATAATCCCAAATACTTCTTCACTGGATAACTCTCTGCCAAGATAATATGAATCCTTCCTGCCCCTCAAAACATTAAAATCCCCAACAGAATCCTGCGGAGACAGAGCCAGAGGGGTAATCCCCAATTTCTGTCCAAGCATCTCTCTGAGTGACCCTTGAAACACACATGCATGGATAGACTCATAACAGCACAGCCAAAGAAACAAAATTGGAACTGATACCCGAGCTTCTATCTTCTGTCTACATCTTGGAGAGTGAAAAGCAGCAGTAATTCTGGAGGGTCATGTGACCTGACTGGAGGAGGTAGCTATACAAGTAAATACTTCTCCTTGGCTTGCAGCCTGGGGCAAAGGTTAGTCAGTTTTCAGAATACCCAGTAGAAGAAGGAGTTCCTCTTCACGTGGAAAAATGGAATTCAAAAATCCCACTGTTTCCCCAGCTTCCTGAAATCACTCATGATACCAAAGACACAGCGGCTATTTACCCGATGCCTTTCTAAATAACATTTAGGCTCTTACAAGGCCAATAAGTTTCACAACTTATATTCAACATGATTTTTGAGACCGATCTATGTTGATACATGAAGCTCGATAATTCATTGTTAAATTTTATTCCAATGAATGAATAGTCCAGCAAAGCTCATTCATTCACTTTCCTCTTGATGACTGTGTAGGCTGTTTCCTTTTTTTTCTTTTAAAACAGTAATGCAATGAACATTTTTGTAGATTACTTGCATAAGCAAGAAAGACTACCATATTTTCTAAAACATGTGCCTAAGTATCTGCCCACTTCACTTTCAACCAAAAATGTAAAAGTTCTTTCAAAATAGCCAAATGAGAAGGAGAGGGGAGTCTAGACAATAACTAAAGGTCTACATACCAATTTGGGGGACTCTGAGACATCAGGGAACCTTGATGAGCCTAAGGACCTCCCCAGGCTGCCAAGAAAATAAGTAAAGGTGATTCTGGGCTGGGGCTCATGGTAGACACATGAAATTGCAGGATGATATGGTTTGGCTGTGTCTCCATTCAAATCTCAACTTCAATTGTATCTCCCAGAATTCCCACGCATTGTGGGAGGGACCCAGGGGGAGGTAATTGAATCATGGGGGCTGGTCTTTTCCATGCTATTCTCATGATAGTGAATAATCTCTTATGAGATCTGATGGGTTTATCAGGGGTTTTCACTTTTGCTTCTTCCTCATTTTCTCTTGCCGCCACCATGTAAGAAGTGCCTTTTGCCTCCTGCCATGATTCTGAGGTCTCCCCAGCCATGTGGAACTGTAAGTCCAACTAAACCTCTTTTTCTTCCCAGTCTTAGGTATGTCTTTATTAGCAGCATGAAAATGAACTAATACACAGGATTAACAAAGAAAGGAGGAAACAAAGGTTACTATGACTTGGAGTAGGAATATTCCTAGGAAACTCATTCTATAATAAAAGAAAATCAAGGTACCACTTGTTGAGTGCTTTAGAGACATATGATTTAGAGAAACACAAAACAGTTTAATTCAAAGCGACTTCTGACTCAACTCCTACAAAGTTGTCTTAAGTTCCACCATAGAGCCTGGATGTGTTCTGGAATGTGAGTACAACCTTTGCTTATCACTGTGAATATTGAAAGCAGAAAACAGCAAGAACAGAGAAGCACTAAGGAATACAGAAATGAACAAAGAAAAATGGCAATGATAGCATAGCGGCAGGTATTGACTCCTCTGCCTATCACAGGAATAAATGGGTATTTGAAGAGTTATATCATGTTATTTTTATTTCTTTCTCATATCTCTTTTTTTCCCTTTCCATATCATTCTTTTTTTCTCCTTGTGCTTCAGTTTGAATAACTTCTATGGATCTGCCTTCAAATTTATTTATTCATTCCTCACCTCTTTCCAGTCTGTTGAAAAGCCTGTCAAAAGAGTTCTTCATCCCAGATATCATGTTTTTTTATTTTAGTGTGTCCATATGACTCTTTTTAGAGTTTACATTGCTGAAATTTCCCAACTGTTCATGCATGAGGCCTACTTTTTCTACTTGTTCCTGTAATATATCAATCATAATTAAAGTCCTCATCTGGTATTTCCAACATCTGAGTCATCTCTGGGTCTGGGTCTGTTGATTGCTTTATCTCTTGAAAATGGTTGGTTTTTTTTTTCACATATTTCATAATTTTTTATAGAATTCCAAATATTGTCCATAGAATAACAGTATAAAATGAAGGAAAGAATAGTTATTCCTGGAAATGGAGATGGCTATTCTGTCAGGCACCAGGTAAACAAATTCCAAAGAGAGAGAATCTACTCAGTGGTTGAGGTGTTGTTTCCCTGTTGCTGTAGTTACCTTCTGTGCACCCTCCTCTAGCAGCGGGCAGCTACTATCTTGTGCTTCATGTGGAGTCTACAGTGTTCAAGGGATTTTACTCAGCGTCCCTGCTCCAATCTCAGCTTTCAGCAGTCACTGCATATCTGTGCCATAGAGGGGGTTCTCTCTCTGCATCCTTGTCCCTCCCTCAGCAGTAGGCTACAGCTGTTTTTAACTCCACTCTATTAAGAAAACTCATTGTTCTCTTGATATCTCAATGTTAGCTAGGCCCTGTGCACCTAGGCCTTGGGTATGCGGCTTTCTGTGCCCCTACCCCAACCTCTTGGCAATGAAATTTTGCCTTATATCTGTGGAGGAACACTGTAAAAACAAAACAAAACAAAAACCCTCCAGTATCCCACGGATCACACTAAATACAAAATAGCAGCAGCTACTGCTGGAGAATGTTCTGTGCCTTCCCTAAGGGCAGGCAGCTTTTGCTTCTACCCTGCCCCCCTAATCAGTGACTCTTTGCCTGGACTGAGGACAAAAGGGTTTCCTTTCACTTAAAGTTTTTGCTTCACATGAGAGAACGGCTGATAATTTAGGCAGGGTGTGTAATTGTGTATCACTAAAGAGTGGCTCTCTTCAATCTGCTGTCTTGCCCTCAATCTTTTTGTTTCTTTTTTCTTTTTTTTTTTGTGAGACAAGGTCTCGCTTTGTCACCAGGCTGGAGTGCAGTGGTGTGATCTCCACTCACTGCAGCCTTGACCTCTTGGGCTCAAGCGACCCTCGCACCTCCCAGCCTCCAGAGTAGCTGGGACTACAGGCATGTGGCACCACACCCAGCTAATTTTTTTTTCTTTTTGTAGAGGCAGGGTTTCACCATGTTGCCCAGGCTGGTCTTAAACTCCTGGGCTGAAGCAATCCACCCACCTCCTTGTGGCCTCCCAAAGTGGTGGGATTACAGAGTGAGCATCCAGCCTCAATCTTTTTATGAGCAGCGGTGGAAGCTATTGTAGGTTCAGTTATGTACCCCTAAAAGATAAATTAAAGTCCTAACCCCTGGCACCTGTGAATGTGACCTTATTTGGAAATAGGCTCTTTGCAGATATAATCAAGTTAAGATGACGTCACACTGGAATAGTGTGGGCCCTAATCCAACATGACTGGCATCCTTATAAGAAGAGAAAACACGGTGGAATAGGAATCCCCAGACCTCATTTCCCCACAGAGATACTGACTTAACAACAACATATGGTCCAAAAAGACTTTATAAGAACTCCAGAAACCAGTTAAAAAGCCACAGTATCCCAGGCAAGCTCAAAGCCAAGAATAGCCACATTGAAACAGGCAAGAAAAGCTAATGCATTTCACCCATAATAGGCCTTCCCCAAGCCAGTCCAGCCCTACATAATTGCAAGTAAATGCCAAACTTGCATCTTCTCATCAGAAGGGAAAGAAAAGGATAGAATGTGCATCTAAAGCTCTAGCTTTTTAGGGAAGCGCCCAAGGGAATAGTTACTGTCCAGCCTGATGTGGAACACTGACAGAACCAGAATACTTTGGATACTTGGGGGCCACTGAGAACAGCGGAGAGTTCAGCAGCTAGCTGCAGCACCTGAGAACCTGCAGCACAGCAGACAGAAGACAACAGAACTCAGTGTTATTGGGAGACAATACCCAACTCATGGCCTTTCTCTCATGAAGAAAAGAGAAGAGTAGAAAGTATATCCAACCTTTCAGCTTTTCTGGGGACTGCTTAAGAGATGGCTTTCTGTCTTGCCTGACTTGGAATGCCGACAGGACTGACAACTTTTGCATGCCTGTGAACTGCTGAGAACGAAAGAGATCTAGGCTGCTTGTAGGAACACCAGAAAACCAGCAGTACCATGGAAAGACACCAGAGGGAGCAAGTGCCTAAAAAAGAAACCAGCAAACCTCTGTAATTGGGAAATTACAGGCACAGTTCAGAGGAGATATAACCCCATTAAAGGTTTGAGAGGCCCTAAGACTCTATAGCTGGGCTGAAGAGAGTCTTAACATCTCTTCCTCCCTGTATGAAGCCAGTCCAGAAGACTGGGAGAGTGGCTGTTTTTTAAAAATGTGCAAATCCCAGCAAAAAATAATCAAGAATACGAAGAAACAAGGGCCCAACCAAGGGAACAAAATAAGTCTCAAAAAAAAAAAAAAAAAAAAGACCCCAAAGAAATGAAAGTCTATGAATCACCAGACAAAGAACTCAAAATAATTGTCTTAAAGAAACTCAATGCACTACAAGAGGACAGATAGACAAATAAAGGAAGTCAGGAAAATGATACATGAACAAAATGAAAACACCAACAAAGAGATTAAAAACTATTTTAAAGGCTGGGTGTGGTGGCTCATGCCTGTAATCCCAGCATTTTGGGAGGCCAAGGCGGGCAGATCACAAGGTCAGGAGTTCAAGACCAGCCTGGCCAACATGGTGAAACCCCATCTCTACTAAAAATACAAAAATTAGCTGGGCGTGGTGGCACGTGCCTGTAATCCCAGCTACTTGGGTGGCAGAGGCAGGAGAATTGCTTTAATCTGGGAGGCGGAGGTTGCAGGGAATCGAGATCACACCATTGCACTACAGCTCTGGGCGACAGAGCAAGACTGCATCTCGGGGGTGGTGCACCAAATGGAAATTATAGAGCTGAAGAATATAAAACTGAATTAAAAATTACACTAAGCAGATTCAACAGCAAACTTGATCAAACAGAAGACAAAATCAGCAAACCCATTAAGAATTGTCAAGCTCCTGCTTGATAATTGAACAAAAAGTAAAAAGAATGAAGAAAAGTGAAGAATGCCTAAGGGACTTATGGAACACCATCTAGTTGACCAATATATGCATTAACTGGATTATCAAAAGAAGGAGAGAGAGAGAGAAAGGCACAGAGAGGTTATTTGAAAAAATAATGGCTGAAAATGTCCCAAACGTGAAGAAAGAAATGGAAATCTAAATTGAACAAGCCCAAAGGACTCCAACTAGGATGAATCCAAAGAGGCCCACAGAGACACACTGTATCCAAACTATCAAAAGCCAGACACAAAGAATCATGAAAGCAGCAAGAGAAAAGTGACTTGTCACATACAAGAGAACTCGCATGAGATTATTATTGGATTTCTCAGGAGAAACACTGCAGAGGAGAGAGTGGTATGATACATTCAAACTGCTAAAAGAAAAAAACTGCCAATCAGAAATACTATAGCCAGCAAAACTGTCCTTCAAAACTGAAGGAGTTTAAATAAGACCTCAAACTGTAAGAATCCTAGAAGAAAACCTAGGAAACACTATTCTGGACATTAGCCTTGGTAAAGCATGTATTATTAAGTCCTCAAAACCAATTGCAACAAAAACAAAAATTGACAAGTGGAACCTAATTAAACTAAAGAGCTTCTGTACAGCAAAAGAAACTATCAACAGAGTAAAAAGACAACCTACAGAATGGGAGGAAATATTCACAAACTATTCAACCACCAAAAGGTCTAATATCCAGAATCTATAAGGAACTTAAAGAATTCAACAAGCAAAAGTCAAATAACCCCATTAAAAAGTGTGCAAAGGAACTTTGAACAGACACTTCTCTAAACAAGACATACACGCAGCCAACAAACATATGAAAAAAGCTCACCATCACTAATCATCAGAGAAATGCAAATAAAAACCACAATGAGATACCATCTCACACCAGTCAGAATGACTATTACAAAAAAGTCAAAAGACAACAGATGCTAATAAGGCTGTGGAGAAAAGAGAATGCTTATGCACTGTTGGTGGGAATGTTGATTAGTTCAGCCACTGTGGAAAGCAGTTTGGAGATTTCTCAAAGAACTTAAAACAGAACTACCATTCAACCTAGCAATTCCAATTCTGGGTATACATCCAAAAGAAAATAAATTGTTATACCAAAAAGACACATGCACTCATGTACATCACAGCACTATTCACAATATCAAAGACATGAAATCAACCTAGGTGCCCATCAGTGGTGGATTGGATAAAGAAAATTTGATATATGTATACCATGAAATGCTATGCAGTCATAAAAAAGGATGAAATCATGTTCTTTGCAGCAACATGAATGCAGCTTGAGGCCATTATCCTAAGAGAATTAACACAAGGATAGAAAATCAAATACTACATATTCTCACTTATAAGTGGAAGCTAAACATTGGGTACACATAGACATAAAGATGGCAACAGTAGACACTGGGGACTAGTAGACAGGGGAGGAAGGGGAGGAAGGGAGACAAGAGTTGAAAAACTAACTATTGGGTACTATGCTCACTACCTGGGTGACAGGATCAATTGTATCCCAAACCATAGCATCATGCAATATACCCATGTAACAAACCTGCACATATATCCCCTAAATCTAAAATAAAAGTTGAAATTATAAAAATAAATATATACAATTTTAAAAATTGTAATGAAGGAAAAAAATAGAACTTTCCAGAACATCAAAAGCTGAAGGAGTTCAGCACTAGAGCTGCCTTACAAGAAATGCGAAAGGAAGTCCCTCGGGTTGAAATAAAAGGATAGTAGATAACAACTTGAAAGCATATAAACACGTAAAGCTCTCTGTAAAGGTAAATACACAGGTAAATACAGAATCATGTAATACTGTAATGATGGTACATAAATCACTTTTAATTCCCATGTAGAATTTAAAAGATAAAAGCATAAAAAAACTACAACTATAAAATTATGTTACTAGATACAAAGTATAAAAGACATAATTTGTGACACTGATAAAGTAGAGGGTATGTAAAGGAGTAGAGTTTTTGTACATGGTTTAAATTAAGCTGACATCAGTTTAAAATAGACTGTTACAATTATAGGATGTTTTATGTAATCTCCATCGTAAACACCAAGAAAATACCTTTAGAAGATACACAAGAGAAAGTGAGAAAGGTGTCAAAGCATGTCTCTCTCTACAAAAAGTCAACAGAACAAAAAGGCAAGCAGCAAGAGAGGAAAACAGGTACAAAAGAACTACAAGACATACAGAAAACAAATATTAAAATGGCAATAGTAAGTCCTTCCCTATCAATAATTACTTTAAATGTAAACAGAACTCTCAATCAAAAGACATAGAAAATGAATTTTAAAGAAAGACCCAACTATATGCTATGTATAAGAAACTTACTTTAGATATAAGAACATACATAGACTGAAAGTGAAAGGATGGAAAAAGATATTCCATGCAAATGATAACCAAAAGAGAACAGGGGTGGCCGGGCGTGATGGCTCACGCCTGTAATCCCAGCACTTTGGGAGGCCGAAGTGGGCGGATCACAAAGTCAAGAGATTGAGACCATCCTGGCCAACATTGTGAAACTCCATCTCTACTAAAAATACAAAAATTAGCTGGGCATGGTGGCGCATGCCTGTAGTCCCAGCTACTTGGGAGGCTGAGGCAGGAGAATCGCTTGAACCCAGGAGGCAGAGGTTGCAGTGAGCCAAGATCGCGCCACTGCAATCCAGCCTGGATGACAATGCGAGACTCTGTCTCAAAAAAAAGAGAACATGAGTGGCCACACTAATATCAGATAAAAGAGACTTGAAATTAAAAAAAAATTGTCAAAAGACAAAGGACATTATATAATAAAGGGTCAATTCACTAGGAAGAAATAGCAATTATAAATATGTATTTATATTTGTAACAGCAGAACACCCACATATATAAAGGAAACATTGACAGACTGAAAGAAAAACCAGATGGTAACACAATAATAGCAGGAGATTTCAATGCCCCACTTTTAATAATGGATAGAACAACCAGGCAGATAATCAGTAAGAAAACAGATGTATATAACCCTATAGACCAATTGGTATTAACAGACATACAGAATATTCTACTCCACAACAGCAGAACACACATTCTTCTCAAGGGCATATGGAACATCCTCTGAGACAGATAACATGTTAGGCCACATGACAAGTCTTAACAAATTTAAGAAGACTGAAACCATACCAAGCATCTTTTCCAATCACAATGAAACAAAACGAGAAATCAACAGCAAAAAGAAAACTGGAAAACTCACAAGTATGTGTAAAATAAACAATATACTCAATAACTAATTGGTCAAACAAGAAATCACAAAAAATTAGGAAATATCTTGAGGACAAATGAAAACAAAAGTACAACATATCCAAAGGTATGGGATGCAGCAAAAGTAGTACTAAGGGGGAAAGTTATTAGTGGTAAACACACAATAAAAAAGAAGAAAGATCTGAAATCAACAACCTAATTTTACACCTCAAGGAACTAAAAAAAAATTATAAACTAAACTCAATATTAGTATTAGGAAGGAAATAATAAAAAATAGAACAGAAATAAATAAAACAGAGGATAGAAAAATAATAGAAAGAAATCGGCAAAACTAAGAACTTGTCTTTTTAAAAAAGACAACAAATTGACAAATCCTTAGCTAGACTAAGGTAAAAAATAGAGAAGATTCAAATAACAAAAATTAAAAGCAAAAGAGAAGACATTACAACTGATGCCACAGAAATAAAAAGGATCACAAGAGACTACTATGAATAATTATATGTAAACAAATTGGATAACATAGAAAAAATGATAGATTTCTAGAAACATACAACCTACCAAGACTGAATCATAAAAAAAAAATTGGAAAAGACCTGTAACCTGTAAGGAGAGTGAATCAGTAATCAAACACCTCCCAACAACAACAAAAACAGCCAGGACCAGATGCCTTCAATGGACAATTCTACCACACATTTAAAGAAGAATTAACACTGATCCTTCTCAAACTCTTTCAAAAAATTGAAGAGGATAAAAAACTTCCAAACTAACTACCACTACCCTGATACTAAAAGCAGACAATGATACTCTAGGAAAACTACAGACTAATATCCCTGATGAACACAGATGTAAAAATCCTGAACAAAATATTAGCAAACAGAATTCAACAGCATATTAAAGGGATTATACATTATGATCAAGTGGGATTTATTCCTGGAACACAAGGATGGCTTAACATATGAAATCAATCAATGTAATATACCACATTAACACAATGAAGGCCAAATACCACATGACCGTCTCAACTGATTCAGAAAAAGCATGATAAACTTCAATACCCTTTCATGATAAAAACACCCAACAAACTAAAAATAGAAGGATATTATCTTAATACAATAAAGGCCATTTATGAAAAGTCCACAGCTAATATCACACTCCATGGTGAAATACTGAAAACTTTCCCTTTAATATCAGGAAAAAGGGAAGGATGCCCACCTTCACCACTTCTACTCAACATAGTATTGGCAGTACTGGCCAGGGCAATTATACAAGAAAAAGAAATAAAAGGCATGTAAATTGGAAAGAAAGAAGTAAAACTATCTCTGTTCACAGATGGCTTGATTATATATGTAGAAAAACCTAAAGATTCCACAAAAAATTAATAAATTCAGCAAAGTTGCAGAATACAAAATCAATGATTCAGAATACAAAACACAAAAATCAGTGTATTTCTATACACTAACAATGACCAATCTGAAAAACGAAACTAAGAAAACAAACCCATTTATAATAGCATCAAAAATAATAAAATAATTAGGAATAAATGTAAAGAAGGAGGGAAAAGACTTGTACATTGAAAACTATAAAACATTGCTGAAAGAAATTAAAGAAGACACAAATAAATGAAAAGACATATCATACTCATGGAGTGAAGACTTAACATTATTTATTTGTTCATTTATTTATTTACTTTTTCAGACAGAGTCTCGCTCTGTCACCCAGGTTGGAGTGCAGTAGTGGGATCTCGGCTCACTGCAACCTCTGCCCCCAGATTCAAGCAATTCTCCTGCTTCAGCCTCCCAAGTAGCTGGGATTACAGGTGTGCACCACCACGCTCAGCTAATTTTTTTTTTTTTTTTTGTATTTTTAGTAGAGACGGGGTTTCACTATGTTGGCCAGGCTGGTCTCGAACCCCTGACCTCAAGTAATCCACCCGCCTCGGCCTCCCAAAGTGCTGGGATTACAGGCATAAGCCACCGCGCCTGGCAAGACTTATTATTAAAATGTCCATACTACCTAGAGTGACCTACAGATTCATGCAATCCCTATCAAAATCCTAACAACATTTTTGCAGAAATAGAAAACAAAAATTTTTAATTCATATGAAATCTCAAAAGGCTCTGAATAGCCTTAAAAAATATGAGAAAGAAAAAAAAGCTGAAGGCCTCAAACTTCCCGACTTCAACATATATTACAAAACTTTAGTAATCAAAACAGAATAGTACTGGCATAAACAGACTTATTGTCCAATGGAACAGAATAGCCCCAAAATGAACCCTCATGTATATGGTCAAATGATCTTTGACAAGGGTGCTGAGGTCACACAATGGGAAAAGGATGGTCTCTTCAACAAATGGCATTGGGAAAACTGGATATCCACATGCAAAAGAATGAAGTTGGACCCTTGCCATACAAAGGTCCTATAAAATTTGACTACAAAGATGAACTCAGAATGGATCATACGCCTAACTGTAAGACCTGAAACTATAAAATTCCTGGAAGAAAACACAGGGGAAAAGCTTAATGACATTGGGTTTGGCAATTATTATTTGGATATTGACATGAAAAGCACAGGCAACAAGTGCAAAAATTAGACAAATGGGACTACAGCGAACTTACAAACTTACATGCAGCAAACGAAATAATCTAACAGTGAAAAGGCAACCTTAAAAAGTTTCTCAAGAGAACTTGACAAAAATCCAGAATATATTAATATAATGAAGTCTTACAACTCAATAATAAAAAATAAATAACCCAATTTAAAAATGGGCAAAGAACTTGACAGACATTTCTCCAAAGAAGATATACAAATGACCAACAAGCATATGAAAAGATCCTCAACATCAATAATCATCAGGGAAAGGGAAATTAAAACCAGAATAGTATCACCTCATACCTACTAGGATGACCACTATTAAAAAATTAATTAATTAATTAAAAATTAAATAAATAAATAAAAATAACAACAAGTGTTGGTAAGGATGTAGAGTACTTGGAGTCTCTGTACACTGTTGGTGGGAATGTAAAATAGTGCAGCTGCTATGGAAAACAGTATGGAAGTTCCTCAAAAAATTAAAAATAGAATTACCATATGACCTAGCAATCCCACTTCTGGGTATATATCCAAAAGAATTCAAAACAAGATTTCAAAGAGATATTTGCACGCTCATGTTCATTGCAGTATTAGTCACAATAGCCAACAACCTAAATGTCCACCAATAGATGAATAAAGAAAATTTGGTATATTCACACAATGGATAATATTCAGCCTTAAAAAAGAAGGTAGGCCGGGCGTGGTGGCTCATGTCTGTAATCCCAGCACTTTGGAGGCCGAGACAGGTGGATCACTTGAGGTCAGGAGTTTGAGACCAGCCTGACCAACATGGTGAATCCCTGTCTCTACCAAAAATACAAAAATTAGCCAGCGTGGTGACAGGCACCTGTGGTCCCAGCTACTCAGGAGGCTGAGGCGGAAGAATTGCTTGAACCCAGGAGGCTGGAGGTTGCAGTGAGCCGAGATGGCACCATTGCACTCCAGCCTGGGCAACAAAGCCAGACTCCATCTGAAAAAGAAAAAAAAGAAAAAAAAAAAAAAAGAAATAGGGCCGGGCGTGGTGGCTCACGCCTGTAATCCCAGCACTTTGGGAGGCCGAGGCAGGTGGATCACCTGCGATCAGGAGTTTGAGACAAGTGAAACCCCGTCTCTACTAAAAATACAAAAACTTAGCTGGGTGTGGTGGCGGGTGCCTGTCATCCCAGCTACTCGGGAGGCTGAGGCAGGAGAATAGCTTGAACTGGGGAGGCAGAGGTTGCAATGAGCCGAGATCGCGCCACTGCACTCCAGCCTGGGCAACAGAGTGAAACTCCGTCTGAGAAAAAAAAAAAAAAAAGGGAAATCCTATCATATGCTACAACACAGATGAACTCTGAGGACATTGTGTTAAGTGAAACAAACCAGCCACAAAAAGAAAAATGTTGCATGATTCCACTTATATGAAATATCAAAAATAGTCAAACTCTTAGAAATGGGAAGTAGAATGGTGCTACTAGTAGAATGGGGAAGAGAGAAAAGATGAGTTATTCAAGGGGTACAGAGTTTCAGTTTTGCAAGATGAACAAGTTCTAGAGATCTGTTTCACAACAGTTAACACTACTGTACTGTATCTTTAAAAATTGTTTTAAAAAGAGAGAGAAAACAGACAGACATACAGAGAAGATAGCAGTATGAAGATGGAGTCATTGACTGAAATGTCGTTAAGCAGCACATTGCTGTACTTTGCTCTGGCAGCCCTAGGAAACAAACACAAGGGCCCATATAAGAACGCTTGCAAGTGAGTGCAGGCTCTTTTTGTGACTGGGGCTCCCCGTTATTCTGAAATGTTACATTAGCCCACATTCAGCCTTTTAAGAATTCATTACAGTTTTAGCTGCTTTCTTCTTACCTACCTTTACGATGCCTTCTCTTCCTCTTATGCTCTGCCAAAGGTAACACAGTTTCTGTGTCCTATCTCTCTTCAAAAGGGCTTGCCTCTCTTTGGAATTTCAGTTCATCTGATTGCCTTGTGACCTCAACTCTCTGATGAGCTCAAGAAGCATCAAGACTTTGTGGATTATCAAGATTTTTCTCATTGTTAGGATGGGAACAATGTTCTCTTGCAACATTCTGCATCCTAAACAGAAGCAAAATTTTCAGCATTTCCTGAAAGATGATTCCAAGGGTTATTAATAGATTTTATGAGCGAAAAAGAATTGTGATTACACGTTTGGAATGTGTTAAGATACATTATAAACTTTCAAAAAAGACTGCAACATTTTCCAAACATGTCATTACAGAACCCTTTTGGCTTACAAAATCTCTTGTAGTTGTGTCAGACATTCTGTGTACCATAGTTTAGGAGATAATGAGTTAAATGCCTAGACATATTTTTTTTGTCCTCACTATATGGCAAAATTAGTGTCAGCAAATCAGTCGGGGGATATTTTCTTTCTGCCACTTCACCACTTTGACTGAAAATAAGATCTTTCTGTTTCTACATCACTTATGCTGGAAGATACGGTGACCTTTGCATTACTTTTGTCTCTTCTCAGGTTTTCTCCTGTTACTCATCAAATGCCAAAACGAGGAGATACTTGACTTCTTAAAAAATGAACATAAAGTTCCATCAAATAAATAAAATATGTAAAGCAAATTCAATAAACATATTTTAAATTAGTTAGAATAATGTATACTTACACGTTAAATATAACAACACAAATTTAATCAGCAACATGTTATACATAATGCTTTTGGTAAAATACTTTCCCTTTGAGTTGTCCATTTTAATGGTTCTGTGGTGTTCTTAATGTTTCTCCTCATTTCCTTTCCTTGAAATATGTGGAACATAAATTTTTTTTTAAAACATACATATTTCCATTATTTCCCTAAGTCTATGGTTCATTTAGTTTTCGTCTTTCAACCCTGAAAAAAATGGTGTGGGACAGATGTGACTTCAAATGTAATATTTATCTCTAAGTAAAAGATAGAAAAGAGAAAGCTTTCTAAGAAAGAAGAAAAAAATCACACAAGAACTAGCACATTTTGCAAGTGGAATACCATTTAGCTAAATATTCTTATCTTTTGCCTCAAAAATACCAGCTTTGTTTAGTGAGGTACTGCAGAGTCTACTGAAAGGCCTGTAGTCCGTCGCCACGTTCCCTACTTTATCTCTGGCCTGCAGACATGGCAATAATTCTCAGACTCAGTTTTAAATGACAAAAAAAAAAAAAAGACAGAATTAGGAAACTATACATACCATGAACAGAAAGACAAGTACTATATAATATCTATTAACTGTATGCACACACAGAGAGAGAGAATAGCTCTTATTTTGGTTACTGTATTGGTGAAAAATGTCTTGAGGTCTAATTCATCTAACTCCCAATCTTCCTACCCTGTTTAGTTGTGACTACATAAGAACCTATTTCTTTTTCTTTTTTTTTTTTTTTTTTTTTTTTGAGACGGAGTCTCACTGTGTTGCCCAGACTGGAGTGCAGTGGCACGGTCTCAGCTCATTGCAACCTCCGCCTCCTGGGTTCAAGAGATTCTCCCACCTCAGCCTCCCGAGTAGCTGGGATTACAGGCATGTGCCACCACACCTGGCTGATTTTTGTATTATTAGTAGAGACAGGGTTTCACCATGTTGGCCAGGCTGGTCTCGAACTCCTGACCTCAGGTGATCTGCCCGCCTTGTCCTCCCGAAGTGCTGGGATTACAGGTGTGAGTCACTGTGCCCAGCCAAGAACTTATTTCTAAGTTGCCAATTATCTACCTCAAAAGGAAGGAAGCCACAACCACTGGACTCTCATGCTACCTCATGATTAGAGGAGGAGAAACTGGGGTAATTGATGTGCTGGTTGCTATTTTTCACAGTTAACTTTCAAAAATATCCAATTACTAGGTTTAAATCAACCTTGGGAATGTCCTGGACATGATATAAGCTGAGATGGTAGCTGTGACTACCATCTCTCAAATGTAGCAGAGCCTTTGTAATGAACAGACTGTGTACATTTTATGCCAATAGGAAATTTCCTAATACAGAAAGGAAGTTTTTTTTTTTTTAGAAGAGTAACTGCACAATGTCTTATAGTTAAATAGGTTTTCTAGGTTTCTATGTAAGACTCAAATATCTGTGACCTGTGCCAGAGAACAAATTCTTGATTCCAGTTCAATCATTTCTGAGCAAGCTAACTCTCTAATAAGTCAAATTTATAACATGACTTTAGCCACTGTGCAGGACCTTCTGTACATTAACTTTACCTACTTTAATACTATTACATTCGCTTTGTCTTATTCTCTTTATGTCCCCATCCTACATACTATACGCATTTTAAAATATTTTTTAGAACAAGGCAGGATATAAATAAATTTAATTAATTCATCTTTTAAAATCATCTTGAAATATTAAGTCCTCATAATTTGGGCTACAGGTCTCATTGTCCCAAATATGCATCTCTGTGGGTACAGGTTAAATTCACTCCACTAATAAATAAGTTCTAAGGGCCCACCATGTGTCAGTCACTGTTCTCAATACTGGGGAAAATACCTATGAAGAGAATGCCAATCAGAGATAAGTACAATGGAGAACAGTAAAGCAGAGAAGACTAGGGATGCCATGTAGTGAGGTTACAATTTTAAATAAGATGGTCAAAGAGGGCCTCACTGAGGTCACATAACCTGAAGGGCCTAAAGAAGATGAGAGAGTAAACCAGATAGACATCTAAGGCAAGGGTATTCTAGGCACAGGGAATATCAAGTACAAAGGTCCTGAGGCAGAAGAAAGCTTGGCATTTCTAAGGATCAGCTAAGAGATCTGGGCTGGGTAGTCCAATAGATGGTAGAGAGGTAAGGAGAGAGCAGAGGCATATCAGGTAAGGCCCTGGAGACCATTATAAGGACTTAGGCTCATACTTGGAGTGAGATGAGAAGCAACTGAAGGGTTTTGGTTTGTGTGTTTGAGACAGGGTCTCGCTCTGTTACCCAGGCTGGAGTGCAGTGGCACAATCATGGCTCACCGCAGCCTGGACCTCCTGGGCTCCAGCAATCCTTCCACCTCAGCCTCCTAAGTAGCTGGGACTACAGGCATGTGCCACGATGCCCGGCTCATTTTTAAATTAGTTTTATTTTGTAGAGACTGGAGTCTCACTGTGTTGCTGGTCTTGAACTCCTGGCCTCAAGCAATCCTCCTGCCTTGGCCTCCGAAAGTGCTGGAATTGCAGGCGTGAGCACTGCACTCAGTCAAGAGGAGGATTTTGAACAGAGGAAGTTAAACAACCCAGAACTTACAGTACTGAAATATCTAAGTGAAGAGTGTTGGCTGTGGGAAGAATCAGTTGACAAATATTTACTGAATCCCTACTATTTGCTAGGCAATTTCCTAAACACTGGGCATACAGTGTAATAAAACATGCACCAGTCGTTGCCCTCCTGAAGGTTGTCTTGTAAGATTATTAATAAATGATTATATATGAGAAATAATTACAACTATGCTAGGTGTGAGAAAAAAATGGGTGATTTATGAAAGAATGATAGAGAAGGGAGGCCTAATCTAGTCTGAGATATGGAGGAAAGCTTCTTGGAAAAAATAATATTTAAAGTGAGACTGGTAGTACGAGTAGAAGTGGGTTATGCGAAGAGGAACAGGAGAGAGGAGGGCATTCCAAGCAGAAAGTATCTGCAAAAGCCCTAAAGAAAGCTGGGCGCGGTGGCTTACGCCTGTAATCCCAGCACTTTGGGAGGCCGAGGCGGGTGGATCATGAGGTCAGGAGTTCAAGACCAGCCTGGCCAACATGGTGAAACCCCGTCTCTACTAAAAATACAAAAATTAGCTGGGCATGGTGGCGGGCGCCTATAATCCCAGCCACTCGGGAGGCTGAGGCAGAGAAGTGCTTGAACCCGGGAGGCGGAGGTTGCAGTGAGCTGAGATTGCACCACTGCACTCCAGCCTGGGCGACAGAGCAAGACTCTGTCTCAAAAACAACAACAAATACTCTGAAGAAAAAAAAATGGCATTGTCAGAGAATTGGAAGACCATTATGGCTTGAGCTTAGTAGACAAAGAATGATTGAAGATTTGGAGTTGAATTCTAAGGGCAATAAGATATTAAGAGTTTAGATCAGAGGACCAAAAAGATTAGAATTGTATTTTTAAAAATCAGTCTAAAAGCAATGAGATTAGAGAGGGGAGGAGTAAATACAAAAAACCATTCAAGAGTTATTGCCAAAAGTGTAGGCGAAGATGATAAAATAAATAAGGATGGACATGGAAACAAAGGTGAATAATTTGAAAGATATTTAGGAAGTAGAAAAGACTGAATTTTGCAATGGATTAGTTTCATGAGGGTTGTGGAAGAAGGTCAGGGATAGCTGAAGTTGCCTAACTACTCTCTTGAACTTTCTCATAGGTAGATCCTACTTCCTACATGGAGAGGTAGTAATACCAATGCCATTTTTTGGCAGAGGTGTGGAGGAAGAAGGAACAACAAAATGTCAATTACATATAGTAATGAACCTTTTATGCCACAGCTGCCAATTGTCATAAACATAATAGCCTCGACTTATACAACCTTTGCAATTCATTCTGTCTCCATTAATGCAAGAAGTTTGGCCATGGCTGTTCAGGAAGAATGAGGCAGTTGGATTCTACATTATACATCTTCTGATAAATATTCATATTGCTAGGACTATATACATTCATATAATTTATAAGCAGAGAAAATTAATACCTTGTACAACCTTCTATCACAGTTTAAATAAGTAATTCCAGGGCACTAAAGACAGCATTTCAGTACACTAAAGCACTAAAAAATTAGTTCTTCATCAATGAATTGGAAAGCACAACCCTGGGAAGAAGCAGCCATGCCCTATTGTTCACGGACACTATAATAAAGTCACCTATGCTAACTTAACCAATGCTATCACCAAAGAGGGAGATACCTATTTTTAGGAGTAACAGTTGAACAAGTTAATGTCAGTGATTTATTTATCTTAAATCATTAAACTAAAGATAAACCTAGTTACTCAGAGAAAGAAAAGAAATGGCATTTTCTTTTCCAGAGACCATGAAATTCCCAGTCATGCTAACTACATTCTCGATAGCCTCTCTCTACTTAGTCCTCAAGTAATGCTAAAAGGAGGGTTTTGTTTGCCATTAGGCCAGAAAGATACAAGTAAAAAAAAATTAAAAAGCAAAATATTTGATACAATCTTTCTGCTAGTAGAGGTTGAAACAACCTTTTAAATGCTATTATCAGAATAGATATTAAAATATTAAATATCCATAAGGCATATAGGCTTTCTCTGTGCTACAAAATAAAAAATATTTCAATTACACCATAAGTCAAATTGATATTAAATTCTTTGTCACAATTAGTAGTATAAAGTGAAAAAAAATGCTGAGTCTCCTAGGAATCCAAATATGTAGGAAGGCATTAGTGCCAAAACGGTACTCCAAGAACAGCAACTGACGGGCAGGCACAGTGGCTCATGTCTGTAATCCCAGCACTTTGGGAGGCCAAGGCAGGTGGATCGCTTGAGCTCAGGAGTTCAAGACCAGCCTGGGTAACATGATGAAACCCCATCTCTACAAAAAATACAAAAATTAGCCGGGTGTGGTGGCATGTGCCTGTAGTCCCAGCTACCTGGGGAGGCTGAGGTGAGAGGATCACTTGAGCCTGGTGGGTCAAGGCTGAAGTGAGCCATGATCATGGCGCTGCTGCCGCCTGTGCCATTGCACTCCAGTCCGGGTAATAAAGTGAGACCCTGTCTCAAAACAAAAAAGAGGCCGGGCATGGTGGCTCACGCCTGTAATCCCAGGGAGGCTGAGGCAGGTAGATCACCTGAGGTCAGGAATTTGAGACCAGCCTGGCCAACGTGGCAAAACCCCATCTCTACTAAAAATACAAAAATTAGCTGGGCGTGGTGGTGGGCGCCTGTAATCCCAGCTACTTGGGAGGCTGAGGCAGGAGAATCGCTTGAACCCAGGAGGCAGAGGTTGCAGTGAGCCAACATTGTGCCACTACACTCCAGCCTGGGTGACAGAGCCAGACTCTGTCTCAAAAAAAAGAAAAAGAGAAAGGAAAAGGAAAAGAAAGAACAGCAAGTGCAACTCACAGGAAAAAAAAAGTACATTTTATTTAATGACCAAGTACACACACGTTCACACACACATTTGTACATATAACTAAGACAATTTTTTACTCTTACCACGTGGGATGCATTGTGAAATATTCTATGTTCTTTCATTTAAAGAAAAATGAGGGTCACATTTTAGTAAAAAAGTTTCACAAATCACTAATATGTTACAACCTATAACTCCCATAACTGCTCTAAAGCATTAACAATGCTAAGCTATAATTTTAGGGGAATATATATTCATGCTCCTTCTTAGAACTAGCCCATGATAGTATTTTAGGGACTCAACTCAGAGAAAAAAAATTTAACATAGCCTTGTTGCCATGTATCCAACCTGGACATGGTACATGCTTTCAGTGAGTTTAAATCACCTACTTTCCTAGGCCCAAAATCTGAGGGAATGACTTCCAACTATGTAACAGGACCCTTTGTCTGTATTATACATTTTATATATGTCTTTTCATGTACATTATTTCATTTGATCCTCACAACAACCCTGTGAGGTAGGCCGGGGGGAAAATGTTAGATTCACTTTATAGATGACGAAGTTAAGGTTCAGAGAGGTTAAGTGACTTTCACAGTTACCATATACCTAGTACAAGGCAGACAGAATAAGAACCGCTAACTTTTGTGGTTGGGGGCCCTTTTCTCTAAACCACATAGCTTCTGAGAGTATAATGTAACCCAAAATATTTTTACTGCTTCATCCTCATTTCCTTATTGTTAATTCAACTTTTTTTTTTTTTAGACGGAGTCTTGCTCTGTCACCCAGGCCGGAATGCAGTGGCGCGATCTCGGCTCACTGCAGCCCCCGCCTCCCGGGTTCAAGTGATTCTCCTGCCTCAGTCTCCCGAGTAGCTGGGATTACAGGCGCCTGCCACCACGCCTGGCTAATTTTTGTACTTTTAGTAGAGATGGGGTTTTGCCATGTTGCCCAGGCTGGTCTCAAATGCCTGACCTAAGGGCATCCAGCTACCTTGGCCTCCCAAAGTGCTGGGATTACAGGCGTGAGCCACCATGCCCGGCCTGTTAACTCAACTTTTTATAGGATACGATAAAAGACCTAATTCTAAATTCATCATGTTAAATTTATGCTTCTCTATCAATGAAAACTTATGGCCACAGAACACATTTTTTTTTTTTTTTTTGAAAGCACTGTCCCCTTGGCTCTAGTCTAAAGGAACATAAGCAATATGAAGGACCCTAGAGGCCAAGGAAATTGAAGAGAAGTCAGAGGAAGGGATATAAAATGGAATGTATTAATGGATTTTAGTTCCTTTAAGCTTGTACTTTTGTGAGAGGGTTCAATGGAGGGCTTTAATGCAGACGAGACTTGAAGCTTTTGAAGAAGATCTAAGTCTTGATGAGGTTATTCAAACTCAAATCTTGAATGCATAATGATGATAGGCCACGGTCTTCAAAAACGTGGTACTTGATGCTTGAAAACAAAACAAAACACAAAAAAATTCTACTACAAGTCTAATAATTTTTTAAGGGAAATTAAAAACTACTTTTTGGTCAGTAATTAATCAGATTACTAGATACCATGCTAAAAGAACAAAAGGAGAAAATCAAAAACAAAGAAAAGGAAAAAAAAATTTTTGAAAAGGTACAGTAGACAGAATGGCTGAATATGTTCATTGGCTTATCTCTTTGATTAATACCCTTCACTGAAAATTGCAACAGAATTTAAAGTTCTTACAGATTCTCCCTGGGGCTGTAGTCAGATACACTGATTTAATGATAATTTATTGTATGTCTTTGATCTCTATCCATGATATCAAATTGTCTTAAAGAGCTTTTGACCTCTGAAAGCATAGCCAAAATGCTTGTTGGAAGAGATAGCATAAAATGATGTTCACTTTGTGGGGTAGGGAAATAAACTGATGTGGAAGTATTATGGTTCAAAAATATTGTAACATTTAAACAGGGAGAAAAAGAAACAAAGCCTTCAAATAGAAAAATTCAGACCCCTTTGCAAGGTTCAAATGAAAAACATATAGTAAAAATATTGTAAACATGTGCATGATGCAACAAAAGACGGGTTATAGCCCTCTGAAATTTCAGCACAGTAAATAATTACCAGAGGCCTCTGTCCCTCAGGGTATACTAGCCTCTGTTCCATACCTCTCCCTTCTCTTTTTCAGAAGAGGTTTTTAATCTCACTGACTTAATTTTGTGCTCATTCTGTTTATCTTATATGCTTGTATAAACCTGCCTAAAAACTAATAATAATAACAGCTAATATTTACTGAATCTATACTTTGTGCCAGGCACTGCTCTAGACACTTTATGTAGATTAATTCCTTTAATCCTCACAACAGTCCATGAATTAGATACTACTATTGTCCCCTATTTACAGATAAAGAAACTGAAGTACAAAAAAATTAAGAAATTCAGGTAATTACCCAGCTGGTAAATAGTAGAGACGGGATTCAAACTTGGGCTCTCTGGCTCCAGAACAGAAAGCAACACCCACCACTCTACAAAATTGGTTTCAATACAACAGAATTTACCAGGACCAGGGCTTTATCTTAATCAGCATTGTGCCATGTCACAATCTTTCACTTCATGTTATGATTAGAAAGCACAGTGACTAATATAAATTCCCCAACAGTAGTAATATAGAGTCCGTTTCAGCAGTCACTGCTCAGAAGTGACACCCTGTGGGAATGTCAAAGCAGTTTAAAAATGAAGCACGCACTAAAATATTATAGTGATAAAGGATTCTGACAACTTTACTCCTTTTTTTGCTTAGGTATATTTTCTATAACCTAATTTTTGTAAAGTGGATATGAATTACTTGTATGATTTTTTAAAAGTTTTTTCAAGCATGCCATCACCATTATTGGCATTATATATATTGAACTTACGCTAAAACTATTACATAAGTTTGTTCTTGCTCTACTTGAATAGGCAAAAAAAAAAGTTATTCAAGATAAAGTAAGCTTTATGGTAATAATGAAATAATAATAATAGCTACTTTTACTTAGGCAAGACTTTATATACATTAACCTTCAGTAAATTCCTTTTTACAGCTGAGGAAATTGAGGCTTGAAATGAATAATAAAACTTAATTAATAGACTGCAGCCCAGATTCAAATCTGTCTGTATTACTCTAGAGTTTGCGCTCTTTCCACTATACAATGCAGCCTCTCCAAATGCCAAAATATCTGTCCGACTGTCTTTTGTTATTAAACACACTGAAGAGATCTTTCTAAAATTCAGGTATTCTTCCTTTCTTCAATAGAAAATACTAAACATAAATTATTTCTGTTCAGTCAGGGTTATCATTTTGAACATCCATTAATATAGAGCTGTTTTCATCTTATCAAAAGGACTCAGGTTGCTACAATTTTAAATTAGCTGGTCTGCTTTATGAGTTTTTTCTTTTTTTCTTTGCCTCTAATAGAAGCACCTGGACTATTCATGATTTGTTACTTCTAATATCTCATGGAGTTAGATACCAGCTAATTAAGCCTATCAGAATTGTGTCTAAAATAAAAGTAAACTGAGTAAGGACCTGAGAAACGCATGTTAATTTTATGTCTTATAATTTGAAGTTCAAGTAATTTTAAAATTTATGTCCTGGTTATGGGTGAGGTAAGGTTGGTGGATAAGTGACCAGTGGATATGTTAGCTATCAGTATTTAAATATAGGAATAAGAGATTAAACCCATTGACAATAAATCACTTCATTACACTATAAAAAAGTTTTTAGGATTTGAAAGAGGCCTCCGGAATAATCTAGTACACTCTCCCTTACAATGAAAAATCCCCTCTACAGTGTTCCTGATGTTCAAATTCTGCTTAAGCAACCCTAATTACCAGGAGTTCACTGCCTCTCAACACAGTCTGCTTCACTGCAAACTATTAATAGTTCTATACGTTCTCTTATTTTGAATGAAATTTGGCCTCAAATAACAGAGAACAAGCATACTTCCTATGGAGTTTCTCCAACCCTTCCAAAGTCTTCTAAAAAGTCCCAGTCCCCTCAATCTAGATCATCACAATTACCCTTTTATAGGATCAAAACTTCGATTAAAAACAGTTCTCCTGTTCTGCAAGGTAATCAAATCCGTTTTTGTGTATTAATGTTTTATAGGTTAAAGGGATCTGTTTAATCTTGGTTAATCTTGGTCATAAACAATTGGAATGCTAGGAAAGACTTATGTTCTAGTTCAATTCAAATTGAACAGCAATAAATTTTTGAGTTCTCTCTTCTTTCTGCCCTCCCCAAAACAACACACAACAGAATCTCAAAAAAGATGGTTAACATAATAGTTTATGTTGCTACATTTTAATTTTCTCACTTAAGCTTAGGTCTGCCTTCCTGTCATTTCGACTCTGTGAATAATCTTAAAACTTCCAAAATTATTTAAGCTACTCGCAAAATCACCAACTAGCCTATGACAGGCCCAGCTCTAAGGCCTTAATGCACTTATTTATTTATTTATTTATTCTTATTGACTAACTCGATAACTTCCTATCTGGTTTTCTGGAATATATATATATATACACACACACACATACACATACATATTCTCTCTCTCTCTCTCTCTCTCTCTATATATATATATATATACACACACATATATTTCTGGAATATATATATTCTCCCTATATAAAGTATATATATTTTTCTGGAATATATATATTCTCTCTATATAAATATATATATTTCTGGAACATATATGTATGTAATATACATAGATATAGGTATAATATACTATGTATCTATGTACACACATATATACACACACATACAGAAGCAGCTTTCCTCAATTCTGTGTTTTCTACATGTAATTTTTACATTCAGGTTCATCTCCTTTCTTTCCATGTCACCTTTACCATATTCTATCCTCTTGATTTAGGAAAACAATCTGTCCTTGGATTCAATTCATTGCTATCCATTCACTTAGCAAGAATAAGGAGTCTAAATCTAGGCATCCCACTCACTGATTTCCCCTTCATGATGATAGTGATTAATCCCAAGGACATTAGGAAACAAAGCATCATTTAACAGAGATGACCACATGCAAAATACTCTGCCAAGTTTGCCCAGGCTGGAGTGCAATGGCACAATCTTGGCTCACCGCAACCTCTGCCTCCCGAGTTCAAATGATTCTCCTACCTCAGCCTCCCAAGTAGCTGGGATTACAGGCATGTGCCACCATGCCCAGCTAATTTTTTGTATTTTTAGTTGAGATGGGGTTTCTCCATGGTTGTCAGGCTGGTCTCGAACTCCCGACCTCAGGTGATTCGCCCACCTCGGCCTCCCAAAATGCTAGGATTACAGGCATGAGCCTATAACTTCTTTTATTCTACTAATCATGACTCAACCCCTAGTTAGCAGCCTTCATTATGAATTTCAACAGACACACAAAAAGTTGTATCATATAGGTATGTATCTTATAAAGCCTATTCTCAAGCAAGTTTCTAATGAAATCCCTATTAAAAAATAAAGATTATTATTTAAATTTTTCATATAATTCATTTTACTTATCTATTACTACTATTCCAAATGTCCTACAATAAAAATGTGGGAAGACAAAAATGTTTATCAAAGTAAAAGTCACCAGAATTTTCTGCTGCATTCCCAAGGCAGATAATCAGCCAATTCAAAGTAATACAAAATGAGATTACCAATTATATAAATTATTTTTCTGGTTTGCTGATTTTACTAACAGAACAAGCTATTCTTCGAAATGCCTTAAGCCAGTTCTAAACATCAAGAACAAAGTAAAATAATAAGAGTTGTTTAAAAAGTCCCTAAATAGCAATTCAAATAAAACAAAGTTCATCCTATTCAGTAATACTGTGAAGTTCAGAACTATGCCACTGCAATACTAACCTAGCTTGCAAACAAAGGTAACACCCATGGTATCACCTGGTCAGGTCAGCAACATGCAATATACGGTAAATGAATACTGAATTCGGCAAGACTAAGCACTGAGTATTCTTAAGATCTTAATAGTAACAATCTAACGTCAAGGTTTAAAATCTATTACAATGGACTGGAATAGACTGCAGCTCTGAAAAAAACTTAACTCATTTGTGTAACCCTACTTCTTCTAAATAGTCCAAGTATTATAAGAACAGAAAGTCATAAGGGAATAGTAAAAGGCTCTCATAATTGTTAAATTATCCTAAAGCCTTGCTGTTTGTTTCTTAGTATTATGAAAATACAAACATGCTCATAGTAAAAAAAAATCAACCCAGCAGAAATAGTATATGGAAAAAATGTGAGATGTAAGTCTCTTCTTCCTACTCTAGGCCTCTAGTCTCATTCCCCAGGGTAATCTGTCAATAATTCCTTACACTGGTTTGAAGAAGTTTTGTTTGTATGTATATAAATGTATGCTTTATATAAACACAAATGAAAACATACTATATGTAAAGTTCTTTTTATTGTTTTCTCAGTTAACAACGTATATTAGAGATTTTTCCATATCTGCATCTCTGCACCTACTTTGTCCTAAGAGCTGCAAAGTATTACTCTGTATAAAGGCAGTCATTTAACTAGACCTCTGTTGAAGCACAGGCTATTTCTAGCAGGTTGATTTTTTTTTTTAATTTCAAACAATATGGTGACAAAAATCTTTGTATGCAAATTTCTGTGTGTAAGGCCAAATAGATCTGAAAGATGAATTCCTAGAAGTACTGCCTGCTATAGAATTAAACAAATTCTAAACAAGAAGCCAGTGTATCTACAAAGGAGACCAGCAAAAAACTGTAAGTTTAATGCTTAGTGATTAAAAGGTGAAAAATATTATCATAAAGTGAGAAGTTAAGGTTCTGAAAATGAACAAACTGATCAATTAAAAAAGGCAAAATGGGAGAAAAGAAATTTTGCCCCCTTGAGACAGAAAGATAAAAGGCCTGGAGAATCAACCACCAAACAAATTTTTTTTAAAAGAAGAAGAAAGAAAAAATAAAATAGTATAAATAAGGCAGAATAAAGAAACAAAGACATTTTTTGGCCTCTTTTCTTGCTTAAACCTGAGGCACAAGATAAAATTGATCACTAGATTTGATACATATACTATTACATAGCAAAACTTGGACGCAAGATAATTTAAATGACTATTTGAGGCCTCATTTCTACACGGATCCACAGATTAAATTATTTCTACCTGGATGTAAAGTTTTGAAAGGAGGTTCCCCCCTAAAAAAAGAAAGCAGAGCAGTAGCCTTCCAGGAACAATATAAATATAGCTTGCCAATCTTAAATTTCTGATCAACTTTACAGGAAAATAAGAACAATTGCTTCATATATACAAAACAAACCTCTCTTTGGAAGGTCTTGATTAAAACATAGATTAAGAACTGTATTTTTCAATTACAATCCTATAATTTCCTAGGCAAATTTAAGATTGGTCTACCATCTCACCAAACATAAAACACAGTCAACTACTTACCTCTCCCAAAGTGCTAGGATTTGAATGCCATAATACATATTGACTCATGTTTTTGTCCATTAATGGTCCGTGGGTTTCTTCAAATGAAGTCCATTTTAGAGTCCATAGATATCAGTGTTCTGCAAAACTAAAAACCTCAAGAATGTCAATGTACAGACCTAAGGTACCACTGAGATACCAACTCATTATGAATAAAAGTTATACTACACAGACATTTAGATGTCCAGAGTTTAGTGGACATCACATTGAACAGCAGATTGACACTGAACAGGAGACTGAGGTAGCAAAATTAGACTGCATTTTTAAGTAAGACAATAATATTAACATAAATCTACAGGATCTCAAAACATGACTTTGTACCATAATTTTATGTATTCTAAGGGTGGCACCACAGTAACAGTATACACAAATGGGCATGATTCTGGGCACTTTCCAGAAATTGGGAACACAAGGTTTAAGGGTATGTAAACTTAAAATTTAAACAGTGCAATAATATATTTACATGTCAACTTTTTGGAGTTTTCAACCTATTTTAAGAACATATTAGATTTTTACATCTAAAAAATGCTTACGAGTTTCATCTTCATAAAACACACACACACACACACCCGTATGACATAAATTCAGGGTTTCCTACCCCACTATACCCAATCTAACAGTAAGATTCTGAAACCAGAGCTGCTATCTCATTATGTAGCCCATCAACATTCACCTCACTGGACTAGGTAGTAATTCATGCCAAGATTTCATTACACAGCCTGATGACAGTCTCATCTGCACTTTTTTTCCATTTGACAACCAAAACCAGTCTGGTTACAGTAGTTGTTTTTTAGGTCCCTGCCCACTTTTTATCACATTTTTAAAATTAATTTTTATTTTTTAAATTTTATTTATTTATTTATATTTTATATTCATTTATTTATATTTCCTGAGGAGTTAACTCTGTCGCCCAGGCTGGAGTGCAGTGGCACAACCTCTGCTCCTGCAACCTCCCCCTCCTGGCTTCAAGCGATTCTCCTGCCTCAGCCTCCCAAGTAGCTGGGATTACAGGCTCGCGCCCCGCCCGGCTAATTTTTTCCATATTTTTAGTAGAGATGGGGTTTCACCATGTTGGCCAGGCTGGTCTCGAACTCCTGACCTCAAGTGATCCGCCCACCTTGGCTTCGCAAAGTGCTGGGATTACAGGTGTGAGCCACCATGCCCGGCCCCACTCGTTATCACATTTAAGACACCTAAACAAGTACTTCCAACAAAGGAAACAGTTTAATCTTCTTTTGGGGACCCTCTATTAATACAACTGTTTGGAAGGAGTTAACCTTACTTATAAACACCAGCTGTAATCTCTGGATTTTTATAAATTACTATTTTCATTTTTATAATGGAAAATATAAGGTATATTCTCAATTATAACATTTTTAGTGAGTTAAAATTCTCACATCTCAAATGTAAGTAGTACACTTACTTATAAGATAAGGAAGAAAACAAGAAAAAGGAAAGTGGCCGCGCGTAGTGGTTCAGGCCTGTAATCCCAGCACTTTGGGAGGCCGAGGCTCTACTAAAAATACAAAAATTAGCTGGGGGTGGTGGCGCGTGCCTGTAATCCCAGCTACTTGGGAGGCTCTGGGAGGAGAATTACGTGAACCAGGGGGTCGGAGGTTGCAGTGAGCGGAGATCGCCACTGTACTCCAGCCTGGCGACAGAGAGAGACTCCGTCTCAGAAAAAAAAAAAAGAAAGAAAGAAAAAGGAAAGTAAGTTTACTTTGCTTAAAAGAAAGCATTAAGAACAGTCAGCACTACAACAGCAGTTTATTTACAACAGTGCAACTCCTCCCTGGTATCATTTCCCTACAAGTTCTTCCCAGAAAAGTAAAGGAACCTGAAAGAAGCCAAAGTAAATGACTCATCCTCTCCACCCGGATAAGAATACTAAGACACATTTCTAAATTTCAATAACCATAAAAAACAAAACTAACAAAAACCAACAATGTCCTGGGTATCTCCTGCACGAGCATCCTCATAAATCCCTGGTTAGCAAACTAAACTGGAGTCATTTCTACATTCAGAGGTTAGAATACTGAAATTTGGGAGAGGTTCTGCCAGGGAGCCAGAATCATGTTGGTTGGTTCATTCATTCATTCATTCCTTCCTTCCACAACATCTAAAGAATGCCTACTTGCGACAAGGCACTGTGCTACGAGTTAAGAGACAAAAAGTCGAGGTCCCTGTCCCCTATTAGCAGAACAGGTCGGGGTAGGTGAACCCTAGGTCAACTCATCTCAGTGCCCCAGGCTCCGTCTCTCCAACATAAGCGCCAATGATCGGAAACCCATGACCCCCAGCCATGTCTGATTCCTAGAAGACTCAACCTGTCTGTATTTCCTCGACGACTTCGGGCCCTCAAGACCAAGTTCCCAAGAGTTCTCCATATCCTCAACCCCTCAGAGTCTCATGCCAAGGAGCCTTTTCTCCAGCCACCACCTAATGCTGTCCATTACCTAAGCTGTGTCCACCCGCGCTTAGGGCCCCGAGCGACCTAGGCCATCAACTCCAGCTGCCACCCTCGCCCCCGTTCAGATCCGCCCGCAGGTTACCTGTCTGGGATCCGAGGCTCCCAGCGCATCCCAGACGCTCCGCCCCACCCATGGCGTCACCCTCCACAACCAGGTACCGCCTCCCCTGCGTAACTTCCCGTGCGCCACGTCCGGCCGGAATTCCACCGGACCCGCAGTCCCGCTGAGCGCGCGACTCGGCCAGTGACGTCACTTCCGACCTGTTCTTTGCGTTCACCTGGCATCCTGATGCGCTGCAGATCTTCCTTGTCGGATTTTATTTCGCCAGTTTGCTTCTCCGCCTGTGTATCTAGCCTGGAAAAGTGCATGTTATCTTTTTGCAAACTTCTTTAGCCTTCTTTTCGGCAGCCACTGCCCTCTGCTCCTTCTGTAGCTTGGACTCATCACTGGTCAAATTCACCTGGCCTCTTGGAGAAATCATGATTGTTACTGTGATTTTTCTTATTTATCTACCTAGTGGAGTGCTAAGAGTGCAGGCAGTGAGGTTGTGCTATCTGGTTTCAAGTGCTGCTTCTCACTTGTAACAGTGTTACCTGGGCATGTTACTTAACCTCTCTGTGCCCACTTCAAGTGTGAAACATAATACTAGTACCTAGAAAATAGGACGATTGTATTACTTGAGATAATACGTGGAAAGCACTGGCACATTGAAAGCATTCGATGAGTGTTAACCATTACTTTTTGCACTACTATGCACTCTTATTCCCTGTTGGAACATACCTGTGCTTAAGGACAACTGGAACCAGATTTCCTGCTACCCTTTATGTTCCCCCCACTTTTTTTATTTTTACAGATACTCAGCTTTTAATTAATTGATGATGCCTGGCACCCTCTTCGGAACTGTGAGCCCCTCCAGACAAAGTTGGAATCTTATATAGAAAACAACCTTAACCCTGCTGGAAATAACCTGCTTAGTTATTGTGCTAGGTAATGGGGGAAAGTTGAATAAAACCCAGGCCTACCCTCAAGAACGTGGAGATAATAAATGATAGTGGGAGGAAGGAAGTCAACCCAGGAAAAAGCAGAAGGGACCAGCTGAGCTGAAGATTTATCCTTAGCATAAAAATTTCGCAGAATGACAGAACTGAAAGGAACTTTTAGAGGCAATCACTTAGTCAACCTCTTGCTGTTACAGGTAAGGAAAATTGGATCCAAAGAAGCGTCTAAATGTCACACAATGAGTTTCAATGCTATCACCAAAAGTAGAGTCTCGAAATGCCTGCCACCTCTCCCCATTCCCAAAATCTGCCTCAAAATGTTAATAAGGTAAGGGTAGATTCACTTTTAAATCCTTCCCTCTCAAGTGAAAAGGATTAGGAAAATCCCAGTCCTGGAGAGACAAGGGCAATGTAACCTAGATGCCGCCTAATTGTGATGAACATCTGAATGTTTGGTGTGGCCATTGCATTCATTTGAAACACAGTATTTCCGTTCCCCTGGCAAACTTCTTATATTTACCCAGAAGTAGAGAGTAAAGTATCAGCTCCTGTGAGCTCTACCTTCAATTTTAACTGGCTGGACAGGAATGAGTAACAGATCCGACAAACTCCAGAAGGTAATATAGACTCTGAATGCACGGTCAATGATGTGGCATAATTGCATTTAGTTTTCTCTAATTGGAAGCAATTTCTCTTAATAATTATTCAACCTTTGTTTAGGAATATGACAGAGCTAGCATAGGCATTATTATTATTATTATTATTGAAATGTTGGTAATGGGACCATTGAATGAAAAATAATTCAATATTAATGTTATCTCATAGGCCCATCTTGTTCCCTCATTCAACCAATGGCACTTTTTCTCCTTTGATACTAATATACTATAACTTAATACAAATAAATACAAAACAGGATGATACTTTAATCAAATTTAAAATCATTTGAATGACATATTTATGTTTCAAACAATCACAATTTACTTAGGTCTTAAAGTCAACTTGTTTGGGTTCTATGCCAAGCCCTGCTATTAACTAGCCATATGACCTTAAATCACTTTACCCCTCTGGCCTTAATTTCCTGTTTGTTCCATATAACAAACCATGTATTAATCTGTTTAGTAGAAAACCTGCATGTTCCTTATCACTGTGACCACTAGATGGCAGGTGTTAAGGGACTCTTTTCCTTGCTTCCTTTCTGGCTAAACAAAAACGTCATTGTCCAGTACCACCTATCTGAACAACTCCCTATACTAGTGATGATTGAGTATCCCAAGACTTTGAGAGAGGATACGTCTAGAATGTTGAATGAATGAAAGGATTCCAGTATTTGTTCTGGGCCTTCTATCCCTTACTACTGCCACCCCTGCCCCTTCTATTAAAACAGTTCCTCTTTTTAACCTATGGTGGTGGGAAGAGGAAGAAAAGATGAGATAACACAAAGAGGAGTTGGATTAGGAGGAGAACAGAGAAGAAGACATTGTATTGCATCTCAAAGTAAACATTGGTGCACTATGGTATTTTTGGATGGAATAATATGTCTAGGACTTATTTTAAAATAATACAGTATCAGATGATAACTATTTGTCATACATTGATATTGTTGTTACATTATATTCTTCTTTCTCTTTTTGTGCATGCTGGAAATCTTCCTTAATACAAAGTCAAAAATAAGAGATCATGAGTGCATTTCTCTTTCTATAGACAAGATTGAATTCAAACTAGCCCACTGAATCTCAGGATGTTTTTGCCTGATGTTACAGAAAACTTGTTACAGATTGGGTATTCCAGATTGGAGATGAGAAGATTTTTGTTAGGAATGGAGTGGAAGCAGGATTGTTCAGAGGAAGTAGTTGAACTGCTATTCAGGTCCAGCAAATCCTCAGCCATCCTGGGAGGGAGCTTTAGAGTAAGTATTGCCCATCAAGAGTATCATTGTCAGGCTAAAATGGCCAGCCCCTTATACTAGATGCTGTCTGCCCTATAAAGGGTGTAATCTCAAGCAAGGTGGCCTTCTGCAGCTGAAGCAGACCCTGAAGAAAATAGCTGGGGGCTGCCTGCTAACCACATTCCCTACACCTGGGCAGCAAGTGCTTCCTTGAAAGGGAATCTGGGCAGCGTATCTTTGCATCTTCCACAAAATGCAACACAAATTGGCTTAAACAATAAGGGCATATCTTGACTTCTATAACTGGAGTGTTATGACAGGCATCAGGGTTGGTTGCCTCAGCAACTCGACGATATCATCCAGGACCCGTATTTGTTTCTGTCATGCTCTGCCATCAGTAGCATCTTCTTCCACTTATGGCCAGCTTTCCTTGAGATGGCAAAATCGCTCTAGCAGTTTGTGTTCGTATCTACACACTGTACACACCCTGAGGGGATGGACACACGTTCAGTACAGGCATACCTCATTGTATTGTGCACCACTTTCTTGTGCTTCTCAGATACTGCATTTTTAACAAATTGAAGGTTTGTAGCAATTTTGTGTAGAGTAAGTCTGTCAGTGCCATTTTTCTAACAGCATATCTCTGTCACGTTTTGATAATTCTTGCAGTTTTCAAACTTTTCATTATTATTATGTCTGTTACAGTGATCTGTGATCAGTGATCTTTAGTGTTACTATTGTAATTGTTTTGGGGCACCATCAACCATGCCATTAAGACAGCAAATTTAATTGATAAATATTGTGTATGTTTTATTTCATCAATGGGCCTTTCCCCCATCTCTGTCCCTCTCCTAGGGCCTCCCTATTCTGAAACAAAACAATATTGAAATTAGACCAATTAATAATCCTACAATGGCCTCTAAGTGTTGAAGTGAAGAGTCACATGCCTCTCACTTTAAACCAAAAGCTAGAAATGGTAAAGCTTAGTGAGGAAGACATATAGATAGCCAAGATGGGCCAAAAATTAGGCCTCTTGTGCCATATAGTTAGTCAAGTTGTAAATGTGAAGGAAATTAAAAGTGCTACTTAAGTGAACACACGAATGATAAGAAAGCAAAACAGCTTTATTGATGATATAGAGAAAGTTCTATTGATCTGGATAGAAGATCAAACCAGCCACAACATTCCCTTAAGCCAAAGCATAATCCAGAGCAAGGCCCTAACTCTCTTCAATTCTGTGAAGGCTAAGAGAGGTGAAGAAGCTTCAGAAGAAAAGTTGGAAGCCAGCAGAAGTTAATTCATGAGGTTTAAGGAAAGAAGCCTTCTCTATAACATAGAAGTGCAAGGTCAAGCAGCAAGTACTGATGAAGAAGCTGCAGCAAGTTATCCAGAAGATCCAGCTAAGATTATTGATGAAGGTGGCCACATTAAACAACAACAGATTTTCAATGAAACAGCCTTCTATTTTAAGAAGATGCCATTTAGGACTTTCATAGTTAAAAAGGAGAAGTCAGTGTCTGGCTTCAAAGCTCTAGAGGACCTGCTGATTCTCATTAGGGTCTAATGCAACTGGTAACTTTAACTTGAAGCCAGTGCTCATTTGCCATTCTGAAAATCCTAGGGTCCTTAAGAATTACGTTAAATCTACTCTGCCTGTGCTTTATAAATGGAACAAAAAAGCCTGGATGATAGCACATCTGTTTACAGCATGATTTACTGAATATCTTAAGCCCACTGGTGAGATCTGCTGCTTTAAAAAATAAAATTCCAGCTGGGTGTGGTGGCTCACGCCTGTAATCCCAGCACTTTGGGAGGCCAAGGTGGGCGGATCACGAGGTCAGGAGATCGAGACCATCGTTGCTAACATGGTGAAACCCCATCTGTACTAAAAATACAAAAAAATTAGTCAGGTGTGGTAGCGGGCACCTGTGGTCCCAGCTACTCGGGAGGCTGAGTCAGGAGAATGGTGTGAATCCGGGAGGCGGAGCTGGCAGTGAGCCGAGACTGCGCCACTGCACTCCAGCCTGGGTGACAGAGCGAGACTCTGTCTCAAAAAAAAAAAAAAAAAAAAAAAATTCCTTCAAAATATGGCAGCTCATTGACAATGCATCTGTTATCCAAAAGCTCTGATGGAGATATACAAGGAGATGAATGTTATTTTCATGCCTGCTAACACAGCTTCCATTCTGCAGCCCATGGATCAAGGAGCAATTTCAAATCTCAAGTCTCATTATTTAAGAAATACATTTCAGCCAGGTATGGTGGTTCATGCCTGTAATCCCAGCACTTTGGGAGACTGAGGCGGGCAGATCACCTGAGATCAGGAGTTCAAGACCAGCCTGGCCAACATGGTGAAATCCCATCTCTACTAAAAATACAAAAATTAGCCAGGCATGGTGGCGCATGCCTGTAATCCCAGCTACTCGGGAGGCTGAGGCAGAAGAATTGCTTGAACCCGGGAGGTGCAGGTTGCAGTGAGCCGAGATCGTGCCATTGCACTCCAGCCTGGGCAACAGAGCGAGACTCTGTCAAAAAAAAAAAAAAAAAAAGAAGAAGAAGAAATACATGTCATAAGCTATAGCTGTCAATAGATAGTGATTGCTCTGATGGATCTGGGCAAAGTAAATTGAAAACTTTCTGGAAAGGATTTACCATTCTAGATGCCATTAAGAACATTTGTGATTAATGAGAATATTTGACAAATTTGAAGAGTATTCTGAACAACCAACATAGCAACTAGAAATACCTTACCATATGAGAAATGATAGTCCCTGAAAAAGCCCCTAAGAGGAACGGCTTAGGGCAGACTTGTTAGTATCTTTAAATATTTGATGAAAGACCATTCTATTAAAGATAAATTTAATGTATAATGCTTGAGTAGGTAAAAGTATCAACATTAATAAGAGTTTGGAAGTTTGGAAGAAGTTGATTGCAACCCACATGGATAACTTGAGGGGTTCACGACTTCAGTGTAGGAAGAAACTGCAAATGTGGTAGAAATAGGAAGAGAACTAGAATTAAAAGTGGAGCCTTAAGATGGGACTGAATTGTTGCAATCTCATGGTAAAACTTGCAATCTCATGATAAAATGTGAAGGACTGAGGAGTTGCTTCTTATGAATGAGCAAAGAAAGTGGTTTCTTCAGATGAAATCTACTTCTGGTGAAGATGTTGTGAACACTGTTGAAATGACAACAAATGATTTGGAATATTACATAAACTTAGTTGACAAGGCAGCGGCAGGTTTCGGGAGGATTGACTCCAATTTTGAAAGAAATTCTCCTGTGGATAAAATGCTGCCAAACAGCATTGCCTGATACAGAGGAATGTTTCATGAAAGGAAGAATCCATTGATGTGACAAACTTTATTGTTGTCTTGAGAAATTGCTCCCTTTTCTCATCTGTCGCCAAGGTGCTCTGTTGTGAAGAAATTAAAGCTGCATTGGGGTGAGACCCACTTCACTCGGTGACTAACACTACACCTGGCAGAGACAGCCCTGCTTTACCCACACCACGGCCGCTGTCTTCATCTCCAAGTTCCACTGCATCTACTTGACCCTCACCCTGCATGCTGATGAGGTGACCATCACAGAGGAGAAGATCAATGCCCTCATTAAAGCACCTGCTGTAACTGTTGAACCTTTTTGGCCTGGCTTGTTTGCAAAGGCCCTGGCCAGTGTCAACATCAGAAGCCTCATCTGCCATGTAGGGGTGGCATACCTGCTCCACAGTGGCTCAATCCCCAGGCTTAAAATCAAGGCACTTTGTTAGGGAAACCTGGAAAGAAATGACAATTGCTGGAACATTTGAGTTATATCAACCTGTTTTGGCTTGAACTCAACAATGCATCATATATTAGGTGTATTCTATTTGCTACTCAAAGCAGATGGAAACATAATATTAGAGAAAAGGCAACTCAATTTGATTCCTCTTAAAGGTACATAACACTAATAATGGCTAACAATATGAATATTTTTATTGAGTGCTTTCCGTAAGCCAGACAACTTCTAAACATGTATTCACACAAAAGGGAGAAGACTATGCTTGGTGACAAAGAAAGATATAATTTATATCTAAGAACAAATACTTTAGTAATTTTTTAAAAACTGACAAGTGTTGGCAAGGTTATGGAGACATTGGAAACCTCATACATTGCTAGTGTGAATGTCAAATGGCGTAGCCACTTTAGAAAGCAGTTTGGGGCTGGGCATGGTGCCTCATGCCTGTAATCCCAGCACTTTGGGAGGCTGAGGCGGGCGGATTACTTGAGGCCAGGGAGTTCGAGACCAGCCTGGCTAACATGATCAAACCCTGTCTCTACTAAAAATACACACACACACACAAAAATTAGCCAGGCATGGAGGCATGCACCTATAATCCCAGGTACTTGGGAGACTGACGGAGGAAAATCACGTGAACCTGAGAGACAGAGGTTGCAGTGACCCAAGATCGCACCACCGCACTCCAGCCTGGACGACAGAGCGAGACTCCATCTCAAAAAAAAAAAAAAAATGAAGAAAGCGAGAAAGCAGTTTGGTAATTCCTCAGTAAGTTAAGCAGAGTTACCATATGACCTAGCAATTCGACTCCTAGATATATACTCAAGAGAATTTATGCAAAAATTTGTATATGAAATGAATAGTTCATGAAAAATTTCATATACATATTCATATACTAGTAGCCAAAAAGTAGAAATAACCCAGCTATCTATCAACGGGTGAATGAATAAACAAAATACAGTTTATTTTTGCAATGAAATATTCGGCCATAAAAAGAAATGAAGTATTGATACATGCTACAACATGGATGAAACTTGAAAACGTTATTCTAAGTGAAAGAAGCCAGACACCAAAGGCCACATGTCATGTGATTCCCTTTATTTGAAAAATCTAGAAAAGGCAAACCCATAGAAACAGGTTAGTGTGTCTATTAGAGTAGATTGGTGGTTGCAAAGAATAGAGAGAAAGAGGAATGGTAAGGGACTGTTTAATGGATAAAGGATTTATTTTTGAAGTCATTAAAATGTTCTGAAATTAGAGAGTGGTGATGGTCGCACGACCTTGTGAATATACTAAAAACCACTCAGTTTTATACTTTAAAAGGGTGAATTGTTTGCCACCAGCCTGGGCAACATGGCAAAACCCTGTCTCTACAAAAAAAATACACAATTTAGCCAGATGTGGTGGCACACACCTGTGGTCCCAGCTGCTCAGGAGGCTGAGGTGGGAGGATCACTTGAGCCGAGAAGGATGAGGCTGCAGTGAGCCGTGTGCATCACTGCACTCGAGCCTAGAAGACTCTGTCTCAAAAATAAAATAAAAGGGTGAATTGTATGGTATATGAGTTATACCTCAATAAAAAATTAATTATCCCTTTTAAGGAAAAAAAAAAACAGGCCAGGTGCGTTGGTTCACGCCTGTAATCCCAGCACTTTGGGAGGCCAAGGTGGGCAGATCACTTGAGGTCAGGGGTTTGAGACCAGCCTGGCCAACATGGTGAAATCCCGCCTCTACTAAAAATACAAAAACTGGCCAGGCATGGTGATGCGTGCCTGTAATCCCAGCTACTCAGGAGGCTGAGGCATGAGAATTGCTTGAACCTGGGAAGCAGTGGTTGCAGTGAGCCAAGATCATGCCACTGCACTCCAGCCTGGGCAACAGAGCGAGACTCTGTCTCAAAAACAAACAAACAAACAACAACAAAAAAAACACTTTGCTGGAAGTTTAAAAGGGGGGGAAAAGTACCCTGTCTTTATAGTTTTAAAAGAGAGGGCAAACATGAGTTAAGGAAACATGAATATGGCCCAACTGATGAGAGGTACAGAATACAGGGAATGGATGCTCGGTGAAGGATATGAACAGACACTTCTCAAAAGAAGACATTTATGCAGCCAAAAGACACATGAAAAAATGCTCATCGTCACTGGCCATCAGAGAAATGCAAATCAAAACCACAATGAGATACCATCTCACACCAGTTAGAATGGCGATCATTAAAAAGTCAGGAAACAACAGGTGCTGGAGAGGATGTGGAGAAACAGGAACACTTTTACACTGTTGGTGGGACTGTAAACTAGTTCAACCATTGTGGAAGTCAGTGTGGCGATTCGTCAGGGATCTAGATCTAGAAATACCATTTGACCCAGCCATCCCATTACTGGGTATATACCCAAAGGAATATAAAACATGCTGCTATAAGACACATGCACACGTATGTTTATTGAGGCACTAATCACAATAGCAAAGACTTGGAACCAACCCAAATGTCCAAAAATGATAGACTGGATTAAGAAAATGTGGCACATATACATCATGGAATACTATGCAGCCATAAAAAATGATGAGTTCATGTCCTTTGTAGGGACGTGGATGAAGCTGGAAACCATCATTCTCAGCAAACTATCGCAAGGACAAAAAACCAAACACCACATGTTCTCACTCATAGGTGGGAATTGAACAATGAGAACACATGGACACAGGAAGGGGAACATCACACACCAGGGCCTGTTGTGGGGTGGGGAGGGGGGAGGGATAGCATTAGGAGATCTACCTAATGTTAAATGACGAGTTAATGGGTGCAGCACACCAACATGGCACATGTATACATATGTAACAAACCTGCACGTAGTGCACATGTACCCTAAAACTTAAAGTATAATAAAAAAATTTTTTAAAAAAAGAGTCATTGACAAATTCAAAGAGTATTGTGAACAACCACCATAGCAGCTAGAAATACCTTACCATATGAGACATGGTAGTCCCTGAGAAAGCCCCTAAGAGGAACAGCTAAGGGCAGACTTGTTAGTATCTTTAAATATTTGATGAAAGACCATTCTATTAAAGAGAGATTTAATATATAATTCTTGAGAACAAAAGTAGAATCATGTAGGGGAAGGTCACAGGGAATAGAATAGGGACTTTTTTTTTTTTAAGTAAACAGAACTCTCTACCATGAAGAGTACTGTGCTCCCCATCACTGGAAGCATTCAGGGGGATGAGTAATCTTTTATCTTTTGCCAGGAATGGTGGTTAAGCATTCCTGTATTAGAAAGAATACACAACACAAGTTACCTGGGGCATATCTCCAATATATACCTATGTAGCCTTTTTCTTACTAGGGTCAGTTTGTCAGAAAAGCTGAAAGGGATGATCATTGGCAAATGAAATATTCTCTGAAAAGAATGATATACGGTGGGAAATTGGGAGAGAGACCTGCCAACGATAGCCTAATTGCATTTTCAACACGAAATGAAATTGGATGTTGGAGAATGCCAAGATGTCATAAAAGGTGCTTATGGTGTTGAAAAGGGACATTTGTATGATTTTCAGTTCAGAAGCTGACAGAGATGACATATGTAATGAAAAACTACTAGCAAACCTAAAGCGATAAGCCAGGCTCACTGAAAAGCTGAGAAGTTGAAACACGAGAAATAGCAGTGAATGCATTCTCAGATCAATTTTTGGCTGTGTTCAGCTCAGATTTGGTTGCAGTATACGGCTGTGAACTTTAAATATGCTCAATAATACATCATTGATCTCTGACTTATTTCACCTGATGAAGATAACATGCGATTGAGTCATTTTTGCCACAATTGGGTTTTCTTTAGGAATCCCGACGGCTTCTATTAAACATTAATATAATGAATATATTTATATCTCCAAGGCTCAACACTTGACACTTGAACAAGCCACTTGAAATTATATAAATCATCATTACTGATATTCTTTGTGTCAACGTAAGAAACCAGCAGAGAGACTCTCTAAAAATATTGAGTTTAATTGGGAATAAGCAGAAGAATTGCAATCCAGAACACTGGGGCCATAGTAAACTGTGGGCATATTTGAGGAAGTTGAGGTAAGGGAAAACTTTTAAAGGCAAAAGAAGTACACATAATTTGTTTTGAAACAAAGAGAACATTGGTTACAGTGGCTTATCACAGAAGATGATGTCAGTTCATTAGTGGAGACAGTGTGCCAGGCAAGCATTCTTGTGCATTTGGCTAGCTGTCCTGTGATTCATGAAGCAAGATGCAGGTTAGAAAGTCTTTGGCAAAAGTTCTTGTTACAGGCATATGTGCATAAGAGCATAAGAGACTTTCAGAGTCTTTGTTATAGTTCTTATCATAGGCATGTGTGCAGGAGGGCTTTCCCTTTCTAACCTGACTCTTTTTTTCTTTGGGTTTGACATGAGTGACCCCATCTTGAGATTGACACTTTCACATTGGTATTGTGAAGAAGTTATTTTCATCCTATCTCTCTTTTTTTTTTTTTTTTTTGAGATGGAGTCTCACTCTGTTGCCCAGGCTGGAGTGCAGTGGCGCAATCTTGGCTCACTGCAACTACCACCTCCTGGGTCCAAGCAATTCTCCTGCCTCAGCCTCCCGAGTAGCTGGGACTACAGGCGTGTGGTACCACACCCAGCTAATTTTGTATTTTTAGTAGAGACAGGGTTTCACCATGTTGGCCAGGCTGGTCTCAAACTCCTGACCTCAGGTGATCCGCCTGCCTCAGCATCCCAAAGTGCTGGGATTACAGGGGTGAGCCACCACGCCCGGCCATCCTATCTCTCATTTCAAACATTTATGTGAGTAGCTTTTTTCCTTGAATGTCAGCCAACTTCACCCTGGAAGAGTGTACCCAATGCCCATTTAGGGCAGGGTAAAATTTGTTAACAAACAGACTCAAATTTATTTATTGCTTCCTTAACAGTCTTTAATCACCCAGACTGGAAAGCATTATTTTGTTTGTTCCAGAAAAACCTGATTGGTTTACCAGAGAAGTCAGTTTTGATGGCTTCATGTCACTATTGAATGAAATTTCACATGCAGCACCCTGGGTTCCAGGGCTAATAGATCACCATTGCAGGGAAAGCTGGGTTTAGATAGCCATTTCTGTTCTTCCTATAACAATAGATTTGCATGTTCTATCAGGCAAAAGCTTGGTATTTGCATTGAAATCCAGCTCACCGTTTGCCTTCTGGGCATTATGCTAAGTTATAGTGTTTCCATTCTTTTATCTTTGTTTTAAGCTTTAATGAACCACTTCTGATGAACTGATCTGCTTTTGTGAATTAGGGATATAATGCGACATAATGACAACAAGCCCAACCAACGCATTTAACAAGCAAAAGCACTAACTTGAAAATGGTGTGGAAGTGCATTAGCCAAGAGGACCAGCATCCTGTTAAGTAGCAATTACTGAAACAAATTAAATGAGGAGATAATTTAAGAATATATCAGATCATAACAATGATAAGGAGACTGTCAAGTGGTCAGGCAGTCTATAAGCAGTAGCATGGTAGCAGCTGCTACATTGGCTTGTCTTCCACAGACTCAGCAAGTAAGAAGCCCAGATGGATTTAGACAGTTTAGTATTTACAGGAAAAGAAAGTCAGCATGGCGTCAGCTCCCTGTATCCCTAGTCTCACAGCATGACACCAAACAGAGGAACCAGATGACAGATGTCAGGAATGGTGAGTTGCTCTGTTGTTGAGGAACAGGGCAGGATCAGCATTGCACAGCCCTGTTACTGTGCCCCCCAGTTTTGTCCAGTAGGTGTCTTTCTTGCCTCACCCTAGTCCCTGCCCTGTTAAGAGCCAACCCTAAACTACTGCCAAGCATTTTTATAGATCTTCACAGAGGCTTGCAGCCGAACCCTTAGGTGGGGGCACAAGGCAGAAAGTTCTGCATTCATTTGAAACTAGGAGGATAAATGAGAAATGGCCTGTGACAGACCCCTACCAGACAGAGGAGAGCCTGCCTCAAAGTGGCTCCGCACCATGCTCATTATCTCACCTTGCTCCAGGAGGAATTTCAGGCTATTCAGAGCTGTGAAGCCTTGCCTACTTAGCCTTTGTGGAGATGTTCAAAGTTGCTAGAACACCCTGGCAGGGTTGTTCCTCTAAAGACCAATATCTGAAGCAAGATGACTAAATTTATTGCTTGCTATAGTAAGGGAGAACTGTGCTGGCTATGCACAGTCTCTCCAAGCAGAACAAGCTGTTGATCTTACATAGAGTTTTAGAGCACGGTGGAGTTCAGGGATCAGCGAATTTGCAGAGGTGTTAGAGATTGATATCTCACCTGTAAGAAGGTGATTGCTGTGATGAGGCTGTTGTTTATTGTCAACACACGGAAGCATGTGCTTAGGACTGTTTATGATTGGCTGTCATCTAGACGTTGTCTTTGACCATTGAGGCAGTTGTCCTTGCTGAATTGAATGGGGTCTCACTGCTACTGTTACCAGGGCTTCAAGGCAGTCAGTACTTTTCTAGTAGAAGCCCAAATTCAGGCTCTTGTACCCGATGTGCAATTGATGCCAAACACTGACACACAGCAGTTTGGAGATAGAGGAAGGTTTGTTCTATTTGGCCAGAGCAACAAGGTAGGAAAGCAAGATGTCTCAAATCCATGTTAACAAGAAGAAAAAGCAGGGAATTTTTATGTGGCTAGAGAATAAAGGAGGGAGAGTTTTAGGGAATCAAGGTGAAAAGTCTGTGTTTCTTCAGTCCCACATAACACCTTGAACAACCAGAGTTCTGGGCGTCAGCAGCTGGTTGCAATAGCTTTCAATGCATTCATTCCTTCGGCAAACACCTTTTGTGACCCTGAAGTTATCTCCTCCCACTTGACAAAGAAACAGCGCATCAGAAGTTTATAGTTATATTGTGGGAAAAATGGATATTGGGCAAAAAGCGAGTGGTTAACATGAGCAAGCAAGCAAGGTCCTGATCAGAATTATCATTATTTCAGTCACTAAAAAATGCTGGGGTGCTGAAAATCTCAAGTGACCCAGTTACAGTAGTAGTGTTGCAGGCAAACCCCCAAATTTAGGTTCAGCTCACGAGGCCAAGTGCATTCTTGGCTTCACGCAAGAAAGAATTCAAGAGCAAGCCAAAAGGCTGGGAGCAGTGGCTCACGCCTGTAATCCCAACACTTTGGGAGGCTGAGGAGGGTGCATCATCTGAAAGTCAGGAGTTCGAGACCAGCCTGGCCAACATGGTGAAACCCCATCTCTACTAAAAATACAAAAATTAGCCAGGCATGGTGGCGTGTGCCTGTAACCCCAACTACTCGGGAGGCTGAGGCAGAAGAATTGCTTGAACCCAGGAGGCAGAGGTTGCAGTGAGCCAAGAGGGCGCCACTGCACTCCAGCCTAGGCAAAAGAGGGAGATGCCGTCTTAAAAAAATAAATAAATAAAAAAAGAGCAAGCCAACAGAGTAAAGTGAAAACAAGTTTATTAAAAAGTAAAGGAATAAAAGAGTGGCTGCTCCATAAGCAGAGCAGGGCTACCCCATATGCAGAGTAGCATTGAGGGAGCTGCTAGCTGGCTATTTTATAGCTATTTGATTATATGCTATGCAAGGGGTGGATTACTCATGAGTTTTCTGGGAGCTCCTGGAACTGGGGGTTTCTCCCCCATCCAGACCATACAGGGTAAATTCTGGATGTTGCCATGGCATTTGTAAACTATCATGACACTAGTGGGAGGGGTTTTTAGTATGCTAATGCATTATAATTAGCATACAATGAGTACTGAAGGTTGCTTTTTTGCCATCTTGCTTCTAGCTGGTTTAGGCTGGTTTCTTTACTGCCCCGTCTTATCAGTGCGGTCATGTGACCTGTTGTTTACTGTCACCTGTCTTTATCAGTGGGGTCTTGTGACCCACTGTTTTGTGAACTGGTCCTTACAGGCATTATTAAGCTGTTTCCTTAGCCTTAAACATCTTATGACTGCTGGTCATGACTGGCAAGGGATGTGCCTTGCTAGTTTTAAGATGGAGTTGATTTTAAAATGGTGTTACCCTGGGTTTCCCATGCTTCTATTTCCCTAACATAATCCTCCCTTTGCTTCTCAGAGAACCCTTAATCTTAAGGAGAGATGAAGGACAAAAGTCATTCTTCTGTAACTTCTTCCTGCTGATTTTATGAGCATAGCCCTGCCTAGTAAAGGAGGAGTAAAAAATATCTGGATGCCTGATCTAAGGCGCCTAAAGGCAGGATGTCTTTATTTCCCAACTCAGAAGATAGGACAGGTTAGAAGCCTTGTGCCAGCATCATCTTTATATGGGATTATTATAATCTAGATGACACAAATTTCACCAAGATGTTAAACAAGCAAGGGCTAAAGATTAGTAATAACAAGATAGCTATCAAAGGTCCTAGGAAGGGCAAAAACCAAGTGAGACTTGGGAGGGCGCTTTTAATGAGAAGTTGCCCCATGGGGCCAACGAGCCGACGACAGCTCCAACCCTAGCCAATATAAGGCCAATTGCCCGCGTAGCGCTCAGATGAGTGATGTTATATAATTGTATGTTAGGGGGCTCTGCTTGTCCTATTGTACATTGATCCAGGAACCAAACATTATCAATACCCTGGTAACCATGTGTTTTAAGATCCCAAAGGAAATACAACTTATTTATAGGCAGATTGAATGGGTGACCACATAGCCATAGATATCCATTGGGGGTGCAAATCTGTATGGGATGGGAGTTGTTAAGAAGGCTGAGTACCTGTAGGAGGGACTAAGGCTGTTACTTATGTGTTTATTTGCAAAACAACAGCTTTAGGTGTCCTAGGGGTTTACAAGTGTAGGTCATGGTGTCTTTCTCAGGTGCCTGCGGGGCCTTATAAGAAACAGGTTTAATGTTTGACAAGTATACCCAGCTAGTGACTCCCTCAAATTTAACAACAGTTGAAGTGCTTAGCAACACCTGATAGGGGCCCTTCCATTTTGGTTAAAATTGATCTTCAGGGAATCCTTCTCTCCAAGTTTTTAATAAGACTAAGTCTCCTGGTTGAACAGGGAAGCTATGAATATTTATGAAAGTGGTCCTGATGCATGTATATTGAACAAACATGGAAGTAACATATGACTGTTTACCTTGGGGTGGAGAATTAACCCTTCCTTGGCATAGTCTTAGATTCTGTTTATAATTTGATATTTTATCGCCATGAAGAATCTGTCAGTCTTATAAGCTCTATTTTAATATTAAGGCTGGTCAGTTGTGCCTGAATTCCAAGGGGTGGTGGTGGGAGTATAGTGAGGTGTGTCCAACCCCCCACTTCCTTCATGGGCTGAACTATTTTTTCAGGTTTTTTTTTTTATTCTTTTTTGGCCAAGAGGGGTGTTCATTCTGTTGGGGGGCTTAGGATTTTATTTTAGTTCATATATTTCCTTTTTTGTCAAGGTATGAAAGAGGCAGTATCGATAGCCAAGCTTTTATTTTGTCCCATATCGATGCTGGGGTGACTTGCTACCTGCCTCGGGTCCATCATGTCCTTCAGTGGGAACCCTGTGGCAAGGGACTTAGAGTCAAAAGATTTACAGCCAATTAAACATTACAGGCCAGATGGGAATGGAGATGGACAGGCATTCATCAACCTTTAAAACCCCTTTTAAGCAAAACAAAGGTCATAAAATTGACTTTTCTATAAATTCTATGCATTGAGCTATTGTAATCTTGGCTTTAGCAATTAGCAATACAAAACACAAGCATTTTTTTTTCACAAGCATCTGTGTACCTGGCCTCGATTAGGAGGGTCTGAATTAATTTTATCCCTCAGGACCAGCCCTAACAATCTCATGTGATAGTCCCTGGGCCGCCTGGAGGGATTTAATAGTTTTAAATTCTGTAGGTAAAAGAAAATATTTAAAAATTAGCAACGTTTTAAACAAAAGGTCATAGGCCTTGCCTAATTCTAAAGAATGATAGGAAAGGAAGCCCATAGGTAGCCATTTAAATTATTTAGTATCAAGGCATAGAAAAAATTATATAATTTCAGATAAAGGCAAAATTATTAAATGAATTTTAATGTTTTGAATGCAGGTCTGTCCCTATGTCTCACAAAAGCAGTTTATGGCTGGGCAAGGTGGCTCATGCCTATAATCCCAGCACTTTGTGAGGCTGAGGTGGGCGGATCACCTGAGGTCAGGAGTTTGAGACCAGCCTGGCCAACATGGTGAAACCCCATCTGTACTAAAAATACAAAAATTAGCTGGGCGTGCTGGCAAGCACCTGTAATCTCAGCTACTTGGGAGGCTGAGGCAGCAGAATTGCTTGAACCTGGGAGGGGGAGGTTGCAGTGAGCCGAGATTGAGCCGTTGCACTCCAGCCTGGGCAACAGAGCGAGGGAGACTCCGTCTCAAAAAAAAAAAAAAAGGCAGTTTACTTTGCCACTTTTGCCCAGGTCTAAAGACAAGGCTTTGGTTAACTTGGGTTTGATGTGAGATACTGGCAGGACTCAATGTCTTCTTCAGATGAGATATGTGTACCCAGGAGTCAAAACCCTGTAACTTAGCACAAGGATTAGTTAATAACACCTAGTAAGGACCATTTAAGGGGACAAGAAGGAGTCCTTTAACTGGTTTTCTTCAGTATATGTAAGTATCAGGCTTGAGGTGGTGATACTGGAGTTCATGGTCTGACTAGAAGCTGTAGAAAGAGTCTACAGCCTTGCAGTGATTAATTTTTATAGCCTCAATAAGCCCCAGTAATAAGAATGAGAGACTTAATTCAGGATTTTGATTTTGATTTTGAGGACATTTGTTTAAGATGTAAACAGGCTCAAAACATTTGATTAAAACAGAATCACAGGTTATTGTAAAATAAGTCATACATTTAACCAAGAGTGATAAGTGATAATTTAAAAACCTCAAAGGCAATACAGAAAGTTAAATGGATGTAAAAACCTTAACCCTTTTAAATCTCAGATGGTTTTTTGTTTTTTAAGACGGAGTTTTGCTCTTGTTGCCTAGGCCTGAGGGCAATGGCACGATCTTGGCTCACCACAGCCTCTGCCTCCCAGTGTTATAGGGTCGGTCTTTGTTCTTAGAACTCCCAAGATGGTGGCGGCCGCTCCCAAGATGGCAGCAAGCCTTTTGTTCTCTGACCTGGGGTTCTTTTCCTCACGGATTCCAAGGAATAGAACCTTGGGCCATGTGGTGAGTGTTATAGCTCTATTAGAAGCCGTGGGTCATGGAAGAGAACCATGGAACCCAGCAACTAGTGTTCAGCTCAGTTAGGACGAACCTGGGCACTTAGCCATGCAGGAACAATGGCTTTAGCCTGATCGGGAGCAGCAGTGGGCGCCTTGCTGGATCAGGAGCTCAGCGGACACCCTGCTGGATCCGGAGGGGTGGGAGTCAACAGCAGGTCTGCGACAGCGGCATTCAGCAGTGGTGGATGGCGAGCGAAAGCTCAGCTGGAGCCGGAACAAACACGGACCAGAAGAGTGTGCAGTTGCAAGATTTAATAGACTGAAAACAGAGCTCCCATACAATGGGAGGGGACCCAAAGGGGGTTGCCCCTACCGACTCGAATGCTGGGGCTTTATATCCTGATCATTGTCCCTCCTTGTGTGCTCTCAGGCGATATATGATTTGACTATTTCTTTACCTCCTGCTTTTAGCCTAATTTGTATTTTAGTGAGTGCTCTTTACTACCTGATTGGTCGGGTGTGAGCTGAGTTACAAGCCCCGTGTTTAAAGGTGGGTGCGATCACCTTCCCCAGCTAGGCTTAGGAATTCTTAGCCTAGGAAATCCAACTAGTCCTGTCTCTCACCAGGTTCAAGTGATTCTCTTGCCTCAGCCTCCCAAGTAGCTGGGATTACAGGCATGCACCACGATGCCAGGCTACTTTTGTATTTTTAGTAAGAGACAGGGTTTCTCCATGTTTGTCAGGCTGGTTTCGAACTCCCAACCTCAGGTGATCTGCCCGCCTCAGCCTCCCAAAGTGTTGGGATTACAGGCATGAGCCACCGCACTGGGCCTGTGTTTTGTTTTTTGTTTGTTTGTTTTTTTAGCAATGAAAAACCTAATAAAGACAGCATAGGAATGATAAAATCTTATTTCTTAAGCTAGTTACCAAAAATATAAAGAAAAACCTATTGCAGCGTGACTGCTTCTGCTTATGGGAAGCCCATTTAGATAACCTGGAAGTCAAACTTGATGATAAAAGTGCTTGAATTTAATCAGACACAAAAAGAGTGTGTTCAAGGTTATGATGACAGCAGGGAAATACATGGCTCTAAGGAATAGTATGAAAAGTTTTCTGCTGGACGTGGTGGCTCACACCTGTAATTCCAGCACTTTGGGAGGCCGAGGCTGGCAGATCATAAGGTCAGGAGATCGAGACCATCCTGGCTAACACGGTGAAAACCCGTCTCTACTAAAAATACAAAAAATTAGCTGGGAGTGGTGGTGGGCGCCTGTAGTCCCAGCTACTCGAGAGGCTGAGACAGCAGAATGGCGTGGACCCAGGAGGCAGAGCTTGCAGTGAGCTGAGATCGCGCCACTGCACTCCAGCCTGGGTGACAGAGCGAGACTCTGTCTCAAAAAAAAAGAAAAGAAAAGTTTTCTGATTACATTGAAAATTTTGGCATATCAAGAAAAGCTAAAAGTACAGAATCAAGTTATGCTACAGGAAAACATTGCTTCTCTAGACCTTCAAGATAAAGCATTTTAGCATCAGGCCATAATAGTTAGAATTAGAGGAAATAAAAGAAAGTTACAGGAACTGGGAAAGAATCTGAAGGAAAGACCATCTCAGGCCTTCTCAAGCAGAAAAAAAGCTGAGAGCAGCAAGACTTGGCAAAAGTTGAACTTCTGAGATGTGATTCTGAGTTTTTAAAAGAAATAGGCGGGCCGGGCGCAGTGGCTCACACTGTAATCCCTGCACTTTGGGAGGTCGAAGCAGGCAGATCACCTGAGGTCGAGAGTTCAAGATCAGCCTGACCAACATGGAGAAACCTCGTCTTTAATAAAAATATAAAATTAGCCGGGCGTAGTGGCGTATGCCTGTAATCCCAGCTACTCGGGAGGCTGAGGCAGGAGAATTGCTTGAACCTGGGAGGTGGAGGTTGTGGTGAGCCGAGATCGCACCATTGTACTCCAGCCTGGGCAACAAGAGCAAAACTCCATGTCAAAAAAAAAAAAAAAAAAAATAGGTTAGGCCAGGCACAGTGGCTCATGCCTGTAATCCCACTTCAGGAGTCTGAGGTGGGGGGATCACTTGAGGCCAGGAGTTTAAGACCAGCCTGACCAACATGGTAAAACCCCGTCTCTACTAAAAATACAAAATTTAGCCAGGCATGATGGCGTATGCCTGTAATCCCAGTTACTCAGTAGGCTGAGGCAAGAGAATCGCTTGAACCTAGGAGGTGGAGGTTGCAGTGAGCTGAGATCATGCCACTGCACTCCAGCCTGGGCAACAAGAGCGAGACTCCATCTCAAAATAAATAAATAATTTTTTTTATAAATTAAAAATTTTTAATTTTAATTTTAATTACAGGCGTGGTGGCTCACACCTGTAATCCTAGTACTTTGGGAGGCTGAGGCAGGAGACTTGCTTGAACCTGGGAGGTGGAGGCTGCAGTGAGCCGAGACTGTGCCACTGCACTCCAGCCTGGGCAACAAAGCGAGATTCTGTCTCCAAAAAAATAAATAATATAAATAAAGGAAATAGATTATAAAATTGAAAGTAAAATTTTTTCTAATTTCAGTAAGAGCAAATCAATACCTTAGGAAAATCTTGTTTTAATATAGGGGACCAATCTTAAAAGACTACTATAAATAATTCCCTTTAAATTATAGCTAACTATGTGTGGTGCAACTCAGGGTGAACTCGCACGTGTTTCAGGTGACTTAAAGTCTCTCTTTTTGAGACAAATTCTCGTTCCATCACTCAGGCTGGAGTGCAGTGGTGTGATCTTGGCTCACTGCAAACTCCACCTTCCAGGTTAAAGCGATTCTCCTGCCTCAGCCTCCTAAGTAGCTAGGACTACAAGCGCGCTCCACCACGCCTGGCTAATTTTTGTATTTTTAGTAGAGACAGGGTTTCACCATGTTGGCCAGGCTGGTTTCGAACTCCTGACCTCATGATCCACCCGCCTCGGCTTCCCAAAGTGCTGGGATTATAGGTGTGAGCCACCGCACCTGGCCAACACTTCTTTTCTTATGCTAAATTCTTCCCTTACCCTACTCGGCTGAGGACAAGAGAAACTCACCCAGCCTCCAATTCCTATCATTACAGTTCATGGCTATCACTCTAGTGGAATGGGAAGCATGGGAAAGCACAGACTTATCAAATTATAAGGATGCTAAAAGTTGGGGATTATACCCATGAACCAAAGGAAAGCTCAGAGTAGGGCATTGCCTCTGGAAGGAAAACATGCAAAACGGCACCTGTGCCCACATAAGGTCAGAGATGTCTGACACTCAGATTGGACCCCAAAGGGGGTGCCCCGGGGGATCCTCTGGACCTCAACCTCTCCAAAGGAAACACCCTGGGCAGAGGTTCTGAGATCTAGTACTAAGCCCTGCTCAGAATTTTCTCTGGCAGTTGCAATACTGTTTGGCCTCAATATTGTTTGGAATCTGGAGTTTGCTGTTGAATGGAAAAGTGGAATGGAATTGCATATATCCAGGCTTTTGGGCTGCTCTTCTAAGCAGGATCAGGACTGGTTAGTATGTGAGGTTCTCTTTGGTGCTGTTTGGCCCCAGTGTTCTGTGGAACCTGGGGAGGTTTGACCTTTAAATATCAAACTGCTGTGAAAACTGCTTTACCTGAAATTTTGGTTCACAGCATTGTATTACCTATTGGGGCAAACAAAGTAAAACTGGCAAGCTTGTATTGCTATCTCATGGCTAGGGTTCCAAGCTATTGGATCTTTGTGTGTGTGTGTATGTATACATGTCTAGATGTGGTTATTTGTATGTACACTTATTGTTATATGATGTCTACCAAATTGACTTATAAGTAAAAGAGCACTCATATATTAAGTAAATAAATCTAAGCAATTTCAAATTCATGTGACTTAAGTATAATTTACTAAACAAGTTTGTTTTAAAATTATTGATAAAATAAAAATAGGTATGCCTTCAGAATTGTCAGCATACATGTTGGTCTGGATTTTATGTTTGTCTTTGCTAGATACTTTTGAGATGTCAGTGTTTGGCATAGATGGTTATAAAACTATAACCCAGCCAAAACAAAATGATCTTGGTTTGAGTGCCTTTTTTTTTTTTTGACAAATGAGAGTAATTTAATATTATTTGCTAAATCTTCTGAGTTACTGGTAAAAATACCAATGTATTTAACTTTGAGTCTCTTACTTAGGTTTAGGTGAGCACCTGATGTTCACTGGCTATTAAAAACATGGTTAACAAGGAAACAACTAACTTTAAATGATAATGTCTAATACCTCAGTTTACAGAAGTAATCTAGATAAACTGTTTTAAAAAGTAAAAGAATTAGCCAGGCACAGTGGCTCACACCTGTAATCCCAGCAATTTGGGAGGCCTAGGTGGGTGGATCACTTGAGGTCAGGAGTTTGAGACCAGCCATAGTGAAACCTCGTCTCTACTAAAGATACAAAAATTAGCCAGGCACGATGACTGGGCGCCTGTAACCCCAGCTACTCGGGAGGCTGAGGCAGGAGAATTGCTCAAACCTGGGAGGCGGAGATAGCAGTGAGCCAAGGCCATACAACTGCACTCCAGCCTGGGCAACAGAGTGAGACTCCGTCTCAAAAAAAAAAAAAAAAAGGGGGGGGGAATGAATTGAGTACAGTGAATGGAATAAGTGTTTTAGGGAAACTTTTATGTAAATTAAAATCTTAAAATTATTTTGGATGTTCATTGAATATCTGGGTCATTTCCAATTAAGAAAGGTTTGTGATATGGGGAAATATGTATAATTGTGTAATTGTTCTTATCTATAAATGCCCATATCTGGTAGTTCAGGATTTCTTGCTTTTTAGGATTTCATTAAAGTTTTAGGTTACTAAGGATAAGAATTCTAGTTAACACATAATTCTGTATACAAAATGTGCCTGAAAAAGTTGTGTTGTTTATGAGAAAAAGAACAATTTTGTCTAATTCAGAAGTTATCTAAAAGACAATCCTAAGCAAGAAGAACAAAGCTCTGGAGGCATCACGCTACCTGACTTCAAACTATACTACAAGGCTACAGTAACCAAAACAGCACGGTACTAGTACCAAAACAGATATATAGACCAATGGAACAGAACAGAGCCCTCAGAAATAACACCACACATCTACAACCATCTGATCTTTGACAAACCTGACAAAAACAAGCAATGGGGAAAAGATCTCCTAGTAAGTAAATTATGCTGGGAAAACTGGCTAGCCATATGTAGAAAGCTGAAACTGGATCCCTTCCTTACACCGTATACAAAAATTAACTCAAGATGAATTAAAGACTTAAATGTAAGACCTAACACCATAAAAACCCTAGAAGAAAACTGAGGCAATACCATTAAGGACATAGGCATGGGCAAAGACTCCATGACTAAAACACCAAAAGCAATGGCAACAAAAGCCAAAATAGACAAATGGGATCTAATTAAACTAAAGAGCTTCTGCACAGCAAAAGAAACTATCATCAGAGTGAACAGGCAACCTACAGAATAGGAGAAAATCTTTGCAATCTACCCATCTGACAAAGGGCTAATATCCAGAATCTACAAAGAAACAAATTTACAAGAAAAAAACAACCCCATCAAAAAGTGGGCAAAGGATAGGAACAGACACTTCTCAAAAGAAGACATTTATGCAGCCAACAGACATGAAAAAATGCTCATCATCACTGGTCATCAGAGAAATGCAAATCAAAACCATGATGAGATACCATCTCACGTCAGTTAGAATGGTGATCATTAAAAAGTCAGGAAACAACAGATGCTGGAGAGGATATGGAGAAATAGGAATGCTTTTACACTGTTGGTGGGAGTGTAAATTAGTTCAACCATTGTGGAAGACAGTGTGGCAATTCCTCAAGGATCTAGAACTAGAAATAACATTTTACCCAGCAATCACATTACTGTATATACCCAAAGGATTATAAATTATGCTACTATAAAGACACATGCACACGTATGTTTACTGCAGGACTATTCACAATAACAGAGACTTGGAACCAACCCAAATATCCATCAATGATAGACTGGATTAAGAAAATGTGGCACATACACACCATGGCATACTATGCAGCCATAAAAAAGGATGAGTTCATGTCCTTTGCAGGGACATGGATGAAGCTGGAAACCATCATTCTCAGCAAACTATCACAAGGACAGAAAACCAAACACCTCATGTTCGCAGTCATAGGTGGGAATTGAACAATGAGAACACTTGGAAACAGGGTGGGGAACATCACACCCCAGGGCCTGTCAGGTGGTGGGGGGCTGGGGGAGGGATAGCATTAGGAGAACTACCTAATGTAAATGACGAGTTGATGGGTACAGCAAACCAACATGGCACATTATACCTATGTATCAAACCTGCATGTTGTGCACATGTACCCTAGAACTTAAAGTATAATATTAATAAAAAAGACACATGCACACATATGTTTATTGCAGCACTATTCACAATAGCAAAGACTTGGAACCAACCCAAATGTCCATCAATGATAGACTGGATTAAGAAAATGTGGCACATATATACCATGGAATACTATGCAGCCATAAAAAAGGATGAGTTCATGTCCTTTGCAGGGACATGGATGAAGCTGGAAACCATAATTCTGAGCAAACTACCACAAGTTCTCACTCATAGGTGGGAGTTGAACAATGAGAACACATGGGCACAGGGAGGGGAACATCACACAGTGGGGCCTGTCAGTGGATGGTGGCCTGGGGGAGGGATAGCATTAGGAGAAATACCTAATGTGAATGATGAGTTGATGGATGCAGCAAACCAACATGGCACATGTATACCTATGTAACAAACCTGCACGTTGTGCACATGTACCCTAGAATTTAAAGTATAAAAAAAAAAAAAGAAAAGGTTATTTATGAAACAATGTAGTAAGGAACCAGTAAGTAGGGGAGAGAGATGTGAAAAAAAAGTTTAGATAATAAAATATTCCTTAAAACCTGATAGAAAATTGGAGAAATTTGGCTAATTAACATTTCATAGTTAGAGCTCTTAGTCTTTACAAAAGTAAAATAAGAAATATATTTTTTAATATACTTAAGCATGAAGCTGGTTAAGTATGGAACTAAATTTCACATACATGCATGCATTGCTTCACACCGTTTACTGTTTTGCGTGGATAGTGCTGGCACTGGAGTACTGATTGGTCATGTGCCTAGAGTGAATTTCTTGATTGTACAGGATGTATGATGATATTGGTGGACTTAAGGATGTTGAATTGTGTATCAGGAATAAAATATTCATTATGTGGGTGTTTGGGGGCCCTGAGTAACACTGTAGCCTCCAGGGTAGATTGAGTAGGAAAAATTTAGGGTTGGGTTCCTGTTTATTTGTTTTTGCTTCTAATTTTCATTTGTTTGCTGTTTATTCTCCTCTGGGCTTTGCTTGTGGTCGCATATATATATAACCATTTTTTTGGTTGTTTTTTTAGTTTCTAGTGGAAGGCTTTTATTCGGTTCTGTGAATAGTTATTTTATTTTCTATGCATTTCTACCGTCATCATTTGTTCCATTTATCTGGAATTCCTAGGCTACCTTTGTCAAGCCCACAGGAATTGATGGAGCACACTAAGCTTTTTAACCCTAAACTAACTTTTTGGATATTAGGCTTCCTGATACTTTAAGTGTATTGAGTATAATTTTGTAAATAGAACTTGAGTCATATTTCTCTCTGTCTGCCTAATTTCTTCAAAATTTGTAAATTGTTTGTGAATATTCTTAATTCATAGCAATGGGTTTGTTTGCATACAGTTGAGCAGGGTCACTAGGGCTGCTCATGGAGAGAGAACTCAAGAAAGCTGACATGCTGGCAAAAGGGTAAGAATTTCTTACCAGTTGGACTTCTGGCCCCTCTCTGTGCAAACTGGTTGAATGAATGGTAAAATATAATGAGAAAGCATGGGAATGTAAATTTTTATAAACATTTAACAAGCTTCCCAAAATCAAATTGCAGCTTCAAAATTGTCTTTTCTGACCTCAAACTTTGAGATGCTACAGCAGGCCCGTGAACCATCCAAAAGAGAGGTAAACAGGATTATTTGATACGTTTAGTTACATGGGAAGCATTGTGAAAATAAAAAAAATGTTTAATCATCTTCAGGTTATATGTTAGTGAATGATATTAATATATGTTCCAAAATTGTATGGAATTTCTAAAATTCTAATATGAGTATATGCTATCAATCATAATTATTGTGTTATTGTAGACCACAGAAATAACCAAATCTCCTTGTCAATAGTGTTTTTAACTATCACTATTTAAAGTCATTTGAACTCCATGGTCTAAGTCAAATTAGCTATGAAAACCCATTAGTTATCAGTGCTATGCACCTAAATTGGAGAAACAAGTGGTATTCAAGACGACTTAAGTCCAGTGTTAAGCATGGACTCATGGAAAACCAAGATGGCCACCTTGTTCTTCCTGAGTCCTTAAAGCTTTTGTTATTAAAGTTTCTGCATTCCATGATTCATCATGGAAAAGATAAAATGATCCAGATTAAATATATATTGGTTTGCTGACTTATAAGTTGCTAAAATAGTTTATAACCAATGTTTGGTTTACAATCAAAGCTTCAGGTACATTTGGCTACCTGATGGGCCATTTAAACATTTAAATTGTCGTTTTCTTTTTTTTTTTTTTGAGATGGACACTCGCCTGTTGCCAGGCTGGAGTGCAGTGGTGCAAGCTCAGCTCACCACAACCTCCGCCTCCCGGGTTCGAGTGATTCTCCTGCCTCAGCCTCCTGAGTAGCTGGGATTACAGGCATGTGCCACCGCGCCGGGCTAATTTTTGTATTTTTATTAGAGACGGGGTTTCACCATGTTGGTCAGGCTGGTCTCGAACTCCTGACCTTGTGATCTACCCACGTTGGCCTCCCAAAGTGCTGGGATTACAGGTGTGAGCCACTGCACCCAACCATCATCCTTCATTTACATAGGGCATACACCAGGTAACCAATGGAAACCTCTAGAGGGTATTGAAATCCTAGAAAATTCTGTAACTGGTCCGTTGAGCCACTTGCTCAGGCCTGCTCCCACCCTGTGGAGTGTGCTTTCATTTTCAGTAAATCTCTGCTTTTGCTACTTCATTCTTTCCTTGCTTTGTTTTTGCATTTTCAATTCTTTGGTCAAAACGCCAAGAACCTGGATACCGTCCACCCATAACAGTTTCGCTAGTTGCATGTGATTGTAAGACAAATAAAAATGATGTTGCAGGCCGGGTGCGGTGGCTCACACCTGTAATCCCAGCAGTTTGGGAGGCCGAGGCAGGTGGATCACAGGGTCAGGAGATTGAGACCATCCTGGCTAACACGGTGAAACCCCACCTCTACCAAAAATACAAAAAATTAGCCAGGCATGGTGGTGAGCGCCTGTAGTCCCAGCTACTCGGGAGGCTGAGGCAGGAGAATGGCGTGAACCCGGGAGGTGGGCTTGCAGCGAGCTGAGATCGCGCCACTGCACTGCAGCCTGGCCGACAGAGCAAGACTCCGTCTCAAAAAATAAAAAAATAAAATAAAAAGATGTTGAGGCAGGAGTATAGGGCCTGGAGGCAGGGAACCTAAAGACTTCCTAGAACTAAATCAAATGGAAACACTTCAGCTATGACGGGAAATATTCTCTTCATTTACACAGGTGTACACTGAGTAAATGACTTTGTAACTTCACTTCGTCCTCTTCATTTACATAGGGCATACACCCAGTAACCAATGGGAAACCTCTAGAGGGTATTGGAACCCCTGAAAATTCTGTAACAAGGTCCCTTGAGCCCCTTTCTCGGGCCCACTCCCACCCTGTGGAGTATCTTTTCATTTTCAATAAATATTCGCTTCTGTTGCTTTGTTTTTCCCTTGCTTTGTGTGTTTCATCCAATTCTTTGTTCAAAACGCCAAGAACCTGGACAACTTGCAGTCCAGACCCTCCTCTAGTAACAATGTTATATAAGTATTTGGTTGATGTTAGAGTAATCACTGGATGGGTTCTTCCTGCCTGCCGCACAGACAAAATCAATTCAGGAAGACCACAGCATTGCAGTAAGGAAAGAGTTTAATTGATGTAAGGTTGGCCACGCCACATGGGAGATGGAGTTATTACTCAAATCAATCTCATCGAAGGCTAGTAGGCTAGGGGTTTTTCAAAGGTGGTTTGGTGGGCAGGGGCTGGGGTATGGAAAATGCTGACTGGTTGGGTTGGAGATGAAATCATACGGGGTTGAAGCTATCCTCTTGTACTGAGTTGCTTGTGGGTGGGGCCACAGGAGCTGTTGACTGGTCCAGGTGGAGCCATCAGTGTTAGGCATGCATAAAACCTGAAAAAATATCTCAAAAGGCCAAACTTAGGTTCTACAATAGTAATGTTATCTGCAGGAGTAAATGGGGAAGTTGTCTGTCTGGTGGCCTCCAGAATAATGGCTGGCAATGGTCTATGTCTACACCTTAGCAGAGAGAATTCACGCTCCTATCCTCCTAGCCTGGTCGTCTCTCAGTTAGCTTTACAAAGGCAGTTGAGTTTTGGGGAAGGGCTATTATCATTTAAACTGTAAACCAAATGTCTCCCAAAGTTAACCTGGCCTAAGCTCAGGAATAATTAAGGGCAGCTAAAGGCAAGATGGGGTTGGTTAAATCAGATCTCTTTGACTGCCATAATTTTCTCACTGTTAGAATTTTTGCAAAGGCTGTTTCATTAATACCCTACTTATTTAGGTGAAATGAACAATGTGTATTTTATGTGTTCCAGATGTGTATCAATATCACATAACTGTCAGGGCCCCAGGTATCTGTCCCTGTTCAGAAAGATCGTGAAGATGAATACTGCGATGAGGACAGCTTGCCCGTCTCAGCGAACTCAGAACTTGTCCTCAGTAGCCAGCCCCTATGGGCCAAGGGGTTGCAAACTTCGACTTGCTGGCAATTACACCTGTTTTCCATCATTCTCCTTGCTGTACCTTGTGGTGGGAGCAGCATGGGAGTTAATAAAGGGAAAGCGACAAGCGTCTGTAGAGCGCGGGGTGGGGTCTCGGGAGAGGAGGGCTGGGTGGGAAGAGGCGCGGCGGGAGGCGGCTCCCCGGCTCGCATTGGCCCAGCCGGCGTCCCTCCTCTGGAGGAAGCCGGGCGCTCCCGGAAAAGTGGCTTTGCCTGGCGGCGAGAGGCAGACGTACCCTCGGTGATAGAGGAAACATGGCCGAGTATACGCGGCTGCACAACGCCCTGGCGCTGATCCGCCTCCGAAACCCGCCGGTCAACGCGATCAGGTAACGGGCTTGGTCGCCTCCAGCCCGGGGACCGTGCGGGCCTTAGCCGCCCGCTGGCTCCGGAGGCTTTGACTCTCCCCCGCCGGTTTAAAACGAGAAGGACACTCAGAGCTGAGCAGAGTTGAGGAGCCTTTTTTTTTCTTTTCCTTTTTCTTTATCTTTTCTTTCTTTCTTTCTTTTTTTTTTTTAAGCTAGATTAGCTTGGTTAATCTTCGCAGAGAACTCTCGTCCCCGTTTTACTGATAAGGAAACTGAGGCTGAGACAGATCAACACTTAGGGAGCTGGCCTCGACGTGTTCCTTCATGCGGAGCCCTCCTGCTTACTTGCAACTTTGGCTTTGCAGGACGACTTCTTTTTTTTTTTTTTAAATATACTTTAAGTTTTAGGGTACATGTGCACAACGTGCAGGTTAGTTACATATGTATGCATGTGCCATGTTGGTGTGCTGCACCCATTAACTCGTCATTTAACATTAGGTATATTTCCTAATGCTATCCCTCCCCCTCCCCCAACCCCACAACAGGCCCCGGTGTGCAGGCCGACTTTCTAATCCAAAGGTCTTAACTTAGTTCGATGTTGGACTTTGATCCATCCTCACACCCCTTCTTTGAGTCCAGGCTGTCCTTACGATGTTTGGCTAAAGGCTTTAGGAATAGGGCAATAACTGGCATTAGTGGGACTTTTTTTTTTTTTTTTAAATGTTAAAAGTCCCACTAATGCCAGCTCAGTGATTAAAGCAGAATTTTGCCCTGGCCCAGAAACGCAAAATTATTTCTCCTGATTTGTTTAAACCTCAGGACTTTGGTGCTTCCGAGGAAGACTCACATCAGACTAAGCCTATGTAACAGCATTTTCTGAAAAACTGCACCTTATCTTCTTTTTCTCACTGGGGAGTATTTGCCTTGTGTGGTGCACTTAAAACATTAAAAAGTGAGATCAATGTTGCCTTTTTGAAAAGTAATGAAGTTATTTGGTTTGGTCCTTCTGCATCTCTTAAAAAAAGTAGTTATACATCAGCCTTGAAAAAGAATTACCTATCCACAGGGAATAAGATTAGTGGAAATTATAATTTACCAAGAATATATAAAGCATAGAGAGAAAGGTCTTTGGTCAAAATTCTTATCACATGCTGCTGAAGCAAAGAGACTGAAATGAGAAGACCTGCTAATTTTAATAGAATTTAAAAATCCTACTGTCATCAGATTTGATTTGTCATTAGTATTAATATTAATTCAATATGAATTATTGCATTTAATAATGTCAAAAAATGCAGGACTAAAATCACATAAGGATGACATGTCTACTAACTTGCCATTCCCAGAATAAAAAGCAAAATATCTGTTATGTTGGTTTTGACAAAGAAAAATATAAGTAATATGATTACATGTCCATTTTGGACTGGTCTATATACTGATTAGAATTGCTGGATATTAGGACCTTAGGGGGAAAAGTTCCATACTCTAATACCCATGACTAGGAATATTTTCTGACAACTGTTTTTTTTTTTTTTAGCTTGTTTGTTTGTTTTGAGACGGAGTCTTGCACTGTTGCCAGGCTGGAGTGCAGTGGCGTGATCTCGGCTCACTGCAACCTCTGCCTCCCGGGTTCAAGTGATTCCTCTGCCTCAGCCTCCCGAGTAGCTGGGACTACAGGTGCACGCCACCACGCCCAGCTAATTTTTTGTATTTTAGTAGAGACGGGGTTTCACCATGTTGGCCAGGATGGTCTCAATCTCCTGACCTCGTGATCCACCTGCCTTGGCCTCCCAAAGTGCTGGGATTACAGTCATGAGCCACGTGCCCAGCCTCTGACAACTGGAATTTAACCTGCTCTCCTTGTCCACCCATGCAACCGCCTGTGCCACCCCCATCCCCTTTGCAGGAGAAATATTAGGGCCTACCTCATAAAGTTGTGAAGTTTAAATCAGCTGGAAATTATAAAGTGGCATTTAATAGATGTTAGTTATCATTCCTATTAGTCAGAAGACCAGTTCAAGCCCCTAACAACAGGCCCTGCTACTCAGGACCCACTTCAGCTTCATCAAGAAGATATTCTCCACTTGGGAATAAGTACTTCTCTGCTCTTTTTCGTCTGTCTCCTGAACTTTTTTAGGTAGAAATGTACATCCTAGGAGTTCCTCAAGTTTAACAGATTCCTCAATTTTTTTATTACACTTTTTCTTTCCTCCCTTTCTTCCTTTTCCCTTCCTATTTCTAATTTTATATGGGAAGTTATCTCTTCCTAGCTGATTGAGAGATTCTTACTTGAGTGTAACACACACACACACACAAATTTTTTCCCCAAAACAAATATTTTAAATCCTTCATTGCTAGTTTAGCCAGCCATGTTTGCTTCCATTCAGATAAACACCAGCCCTCTTTATAAGTATAGGATATGCCTGATTAATAGGCCTGTCTCCCAGAACAATGGCTTACAGAACTATTGCTTTACTGTAATCCACAGAGTAAGAAAGCTCACGTTTTTACATAGCAATTCAAGACACACTTACATACAAACACGTAACTGAAAGCAAAGTTTCCTAAAACAAAACCTATCCTTACTTGGTGTATTGTTTGATATAGTCTATTTTCTCGTCTCTTCTTTTTCTTTGAAAAAATCCTGGTCACAAGCCACAAACTTGATTTGATGACTTTTGGTTAAAAAAAAAAACTGTCTAAAAAAACAAGGAAAGACCTTCTATAGTCAAAGAAGCTGAAGAGTTTTGGTCAGTAGTAATGAAATGCTGTCTCTACTCCAGACTCTATTTCTTCATGCCTGACAATATTAACAGGAGAAAATAATTTCATAACTTCTGCAGCCTTTACATTACTATGACTGTCTCTGTCAGCTTGAATCTATTAAAGTGTGTATCTGTTATAGCTATTTTCATTTTTTTCCTGTTTTTGATATTTGCAAAATTATGAACATAAATAAAAAAGGAAGATAGGTCGAAATGGGAAAAGCTGGTTTCTTCTCAGTGGCACTGATTGAGCTAATTTTGGCTAGTTTTGTAAGCATTGTTTATTCAGAAGGAAATGTGTGCCTTTGGGACTTTTTGATGTTATATAGTGGTTCTGAATTTGCTTTTCATGATCAGATTTGGCTTCTAATTAACCAGCTGAAGGCAAGAGGTTTTGTCTGATTTCATCTAGGTTAAGAGGTGAAAAGTAATTAGGTGAAAGGGAACCATTATAAACAAGGGCAAGTATCTTTTTATTTCTTGGAGTTTTAACTAATAGTTGTTGGTCTTAACAATATGCCCTTTACAGAAGTTTGTTTTGTTTTAAAATTTATTTTTAACCCTGTATACTAAAGAACAGAGATTTTACCCAGAATACTTGGAATTCCAAGGCAAAACTGATTGGAATCTGGTTCTGTGATTTTTCCTTTAAGCAATTCCTCACCATTTGCCCTAGATTCTCTTCTATTGCTTGGTACTTATTAATCCCCTCCTTCTTCACAAATTTTCTCTCTTGGTCTTTGTGACTTTGAGCTCACTTGCTGAATCACTCTGCTGAGCTTGTCCCACTTCTTAAATGAAGGTATATCCAGAGGATCTGCCCTCAGCTCTCTTTTCCTTTGGTAGACTCATTCAGTCTTGGTTTTAGCTATCTCTTCTGTGGATGACTTCCTCATATACTAAAACTTGGCAAAATCTGCTATATGCCCTATCTTTCCACTATCTTGCCTTTATATCTTATCTTAGTTAAGATTACGCTTGGCTGTCACTGACAGAATAGTCAAGATAATAGTGAATTAGACAATAAAAAGCTAATCTCTCTCACAGCAGTGTCCTGGAATGATACAGCTGCTCCACAATCAACAGGGGCCTCAATTATTTACTCTCTCTATCTCTTGCTCTACCATCCTCAATACATAGCTTCTACCTCCTGATCCAAGGTGGCTGCTCCTGATCTAACCATCACTGGTGCCAGGAGTAGGGAGGAAAGAAAAAGGGAAATGCATACCCAAATCTTTAAGAACTCTTCCCAAAAGTTGCATATACCAAATATGCTTCCATCCCATTGGCTAGAACTTAGTTCCTTGTGCAGACCTTACTGTAAAGCAGGCTGGAAAATATAGTCTTTATTTTGGGCAACCGTATTTTTGTATTAGTCCATTTTCACACTGCTATAAAGACATATCCGAGACTGGGTAATTTATAAAGGAAGGAGGTTTAATTGACTCACAGTTCCACATGGCTGGGGAAGCCTGGGGAAACTTACAATCATGGCAGAAGGCAAAGGAGAAGCAAGTACCTTCTTCACAAGGTGGCAGGAGAAAGGCGTGAGTGCAGGGGGAACTGCCACTTATAAACCTCTAGATCTCCTGAGAATTCCCTCACAGAGCAACAGCATGGGGGAAACCACTGGCATGACCCAATCACCTCCCGCCAGGTCCCTCCCTGACATGTGGGGATCACAGTTTGAAATGAAGTTTTGGTGGGGATAAAGAGCCAAACCAGGCCGGGCGCGGTGGCTCATGCCTGTAATCCCAGCACTTTGGGAGGCCGAGGTGGGTGGATCATGAGGTCAGGAGATCGAGAACATCCTGGCTAACACGGTGAAACCCCATCTCTACTAAAAATACAAAAAATTAGCTGGGCGTGGTGGCGGGCGCCTGTAGTCCCAGCTACTCAGGAGGCTGAGGCAGGAGAATGGCTTGAACCCGGGAGGCGGAGCTTGCAGTGAGCCCAGATCGTGCCACTGCACTCCAGCCTGGGCGACAGAGCAAGACTCCGTCTCAAAAAAAAAAAAAAGAGCCAAACCATATCACATATATTCAAGTAAAAACCAGGTGTTTTTATACTATGAAGAAGATGGAGAGGAATGGATATTTGAGGTAACTCACAGCCCCTGCCACAGCTCCTAGACTGTTTCTCATTTAATTTTCTTATATTTTAACAATATGAAAAACTGAAAGTAATTTCACCCTTCTCTGAACTTCAACAACACTTTTTCTTTGTACCTTTATTACAGCACTCATCTTAGTGCGCCTTACATGATAAATTATGTACAAGTATTGGATAACTCTTTGTACAGAATATAGAAGACCTGTAATAATATTTTTAAATTGGTTGGTGTTAATTTTAAGTGGTCAAAGTGAAAGCACAGTGCAGGAAAATTACATTTTTAAAAAGTGGATTAATCTGTTCAGTGCTTAATTAATCATAGGCACATATATTATTTGTAGAACAAATTTAATAGTCATAGTAGACACATATATTATTTGTTGGAAGCTTTATTGAGAAGTATCTACAGTTTTTATCCATTATGTGTGTGCTTAATTTTTCATTTTTAGGAAAGGAAAACACTCTGAATGGTAGGAATTTAATTCTGACTGAGTTACTTCATGTATTTTGTTTTCTTTTAGTACGGCTTTACTCCGTGACATAAAAGAAGGACTACAGAAAGCTGTAATAGACCATACAATAAAAGCCATTGTGATTTGTGGAGCAGAGGGCAAATTTTCTGCAGGTAACTTAAGTCTAACCCTCTCCCACTATCTCTGGAATCCAGCCACAGACTGAGACCAATACTGCATTAGCTGTGCTTGTGGGTAATAACTTAGTGTAGGTAATGGATATGACAGACTTGACTGAGAATGAGAAACACTGTGGAGAAAGGGACAGGAATTACAAGAGAGACCCAGAGAAGGGCTTAGTCTCTTTTATTGTGGATTGGGCTTTTAGAGTATATTTAGTTCCAGACTTGATGGCTATTATACACCTGCTGATATATACCTGCATTGCATGTATCTCCACCATATATGGGTTTGGACAAATCTCTTTAACTTCCTGAACCTCAATTTCTCTATGTATAAAGTAGGAACAATAATATCTATTTTAAGGGGTTTTTGTGACATGAAGTGAGATAACATATCTGAAAGCCTCTACTACAGTACCCACACATGGAAGATGGTCAGTAAATGTTACTGTTTAATTCACACAGAGTCTCATAATGGAATTCATTTTTCTTCTGATAGTCAGCCATCTCAGTGGCCATGGCACTGCTTTATTGGGTTATTGTGTGAAGATGTAAAATTATTGACAAAATATAGCAAAAGTATTCTGAAATGGTGATGTATTCAATGGCATATATGGCATCTTTTCCTTAATGAATACATTATACACTTTGACAAAAGTCACCTGGATATGGGGGCCTATTCAACCTTACAGTAGCCAGAGAAATTTAATGTGTGTTAATGGTAGCCTGAAAAGACACAGATGTTAGAATCATGGCAATAAATAAATATAAAAATGTGAATCACTATAATATTACCATTTATCTTGCCTGTTATGTGCCAGTACCATGTAGGTTATTTATTAATAATAATAATAAAATAATAGTATTTTTAAACACGTTATATTTTAATTCTCAGTTAGTCCTACAATCCTCATTTACAGGTAAGAGATTTTGAGCCTGGGAGAGATTAATATAATGTCCCAAACCTTAACCAGTTATTAAATGGTTTACTCACTGTTTGGAAATTTAAGGTTTGTCACCCAAGATGATGACGATGACGCATGGAAAGAGTGATCAGAATGATAAAGAACTTGATATTTCTTTGTAAGAAAGAAGGTAGATGAGAGAATGTAATTAGAGTTCAGAGGCAGAAAAAATTATTCTTCTAAAAAAGCATTAGGGATTATGAAACTTGACTTAATACATGTACATAGAACAATGCACCCCAAAATGGGAGAATATACATTCTTCTGAAATACATCTGGAACATTTACAAAAATTGACTAGATACTGAATTATAAAATATTATCTAAATAAATTTCATTAAGAATATATTATCTGACAACAATGCAATTAAGCTAGAAATCAATAACAAAAATATAACTAGTAATTCTTATATGTTTGGAAGTTAATTTCCAATATCCTCTGAGTAAAAACAGAAATCATGGAATTTAGAAAAAATTTGGAACCGAATGGCAATGAAAACATAATATAAAACTTGAGGGATGCAGCTAAAGTAAAACTTATCAGGAAATTTATAGCTTTAAATATATATATTAGAAAAGAAAAATGACTGAAATGTAATGAGTTAAGTATTTATATAAAGGAACTGACAAACTAACAGTAAAATACACCCTAATCAAGTAGAATAAAGGAAATAATAAAGAGGAGAAATTAATGAAATAGAAAACATTTGAATCAAGAGGAACAACAATGTTAGTTTTTTGAGACTAATACAACTGACAAACTCTGGAGAGATTGAAGGAGAAGAAAAGGCACCAAGCAATGCATTATTATAAAGAATGATGAAAAGGATACCATTGCAGATACTGTAGCCTTTAAGAAAGATAATGGCCCTTTGGCTGATGCAAGAGCCTAGTGCGGTGGTGGGAGAGGTATCAGCAGGAGCAGCGCTGCCGCGGGGCCTGGGGGCTGACCTGTGTGACTTCCCGTCCATGCGGAGCCCACTGGAACCGCATCCATATCTGGAGATGAGATGATTTTTGATCCTACTATGAGCAAGAAGAAAAGAAGAAGAAGAAACAGCCTTTTATGTTAGATGAGGAAAGGGATACCCAAACAGGAAACACAGCCTTCAGAAAAAAAAATTTGGAGCCAGGGCCAACTGAGGACAAAGATTTGGAAGCTGACAATGAGGACAGTAGGAAAAACGATGCTTCTGATGATCTAGATCACTTGAACTTCTTTAATCGAAAGAAAAAAAAACCAAAAAAGATATTTGATATTGATGAAGTTGAAGAAGGTGTAAAGGATCTTAAGATTGAAAGTGATGTTCAAGAACCAGCTGAACCAGCGGATGACCTTGACATTATGCTTGGCAATAAAAAGAAGAAAAAGAAGAATGTCAAGTTCCCAGATAAGGATGAAATACTAGAGAAAGATGAAGCTCTAGAAGATGAAGATAGCAAAAAAGATGATGGTATCTCATTCAGTAATTAGGTAGGCCCTGCTTGGGCAGGCTCAGAAGGAGACTACACATAAGATGAGCTGCTGAATTGCGTGTTCAACATCATGAGGGAAAAGAATCCAGATATGGTTGCTGGGGAGAAAAAGAAATTCGTTATGCAACCTCCACAGGTCATCCGAGTAGGAACCAAGAAAACATTTTTTGTCAACTTTACAGATATCTGTAAACTATTACATTGTCAGCACACTTGCATTTTTGTTGGCTGAATTGGGTACAAGTGATTCTATAGATGGTAATAACCAACTTGTAAAGGAAGATTCCAACAGAAACAGATAGAAAATGTCTTAAGATTTTTGACCCAGCCATCCCATTACTGGGTATATACCCAAAGGACTCTAAATCATGCTGCTATAAAGACACATGCACACGTATGTTTATTGCGGCACTATTCACAATAGCAAAGACTTGGAACCAACCCAAATGTCCAACAATGATAGACTGGATTAAGAAAATGTGGCACATATACACCATGGAATACTATGCAGCCATAAAAAATGATGAGTTCATGTCCTTTGTAGGGACATGGATGAAATTGGAAATCATCATTCTCAGTAAACTATCGCAAGAATAAAAAACCAAACACCGCATATTCTCACTCATAGGTGGGAATTGAACAATAAGAACACATGGACACAGGAAGGGGAACATCACACTCTGGGGACTGTTGTGGGGTGGTAGGAGGGGGGAGGGATAGCTTTAGGAGATATACCTAATGCTAAATAATGAGTTAATGGGTGCAGCACACCAGCATGGCACATGTATACATATGTAACTAACCTGCACATTGTGCACATGTACCCTAAAACTTAAAGTATAATAATAATAAAATAATAAAAAAAGAAAAAAAGAAAATGTCTTAAGATTTATCAAGGAATATGTCACTTGTCACACATGCTGATCACTGGACACAATCCTGCAGAAGGACATGCGACTCTTATTTCCTACAGTGCGAAACTTGTCATTCTAGATGTTCTGTTGCCAGTATCAAAACTGGCTTCCAGACTGTCACGGGCGAGCAAGCACAGCTCTGTGCCAAAGCTAACTAATTTGCTAATCACTGATTTTTCAAAGCGTGTTGTGGATATGTGCCTCGACCAGTTTGCCATCAGAGTGGATATACCATTGTATTAAAAGCAAGATAAAAAGCTGCCAAGTTCTTTGGCTAGTGGTTGGTTGGTCTGAAATCCTTGCAAGATGCTGATGCTCAAGCTGTTGACATAGGTATAGCCTACTTTAACAACTGTCAGAGAAACATGACATGGGGTAAAGAGGTGCTTTTTTAAAATCGTTCATAGACTTCTGTAGAATGCAAGATAAATTAAAGTTATCGTAACAGTGAAAAAAGATAATGAAAATATTACGAACATGTAAAAAAAAAGCTTCTCAAAATTAACTCAAGAAGAAATAGAAAACTCAAATAGTTCTGTAATCATTAAAGAAATTCAATCGGTAATCAAAAATCTTACCAAGTAAATACTTGACCCAGAAGACTCCATTGGCAAGGTCTACTGCAAAGTCAAGGAAAATATTCCAATTTTACATAAACATTTTAGAGAATCAAAAAAGTGGGGATACTTTCTCTATTAGTTTCTTAGAGTACCATAACAAATCGCCACAAACTAAGTGGCTTAAAACAACAGAAATCTATTCTCTCATAGCTCTGGAGGATAGAAGTTTGTAATCAAGATATCAGCAGGGTCATTCTTCCTCTGCTTTCTTTAGGGAAGAATCCTTCCTTGCCTCTTCTAGCTTCTTATGGTTTCTAGCAATCCTTGGCCTATGGATGCATCACTCCAGTCTGACTTTAATCACATGGCTTTCTTTCCTCCACGTCTAGATTTTCCTGATTTTCTATAGGCCCACCCTAACTCAGCATGACCTCATCTTAATTTGATAACATCTGCAAAGACCTTATTTCCAAATGTCACACTCACAGCTTCTGGGTAAACACTATTCAACTCAGTACACTTCCCAACGCATTTTTTGAGGCAGCTTACCCTTGATACTAACACCTGACAAGGACAGTATGGAAAAGAAAAATTACAGGCTAATTTCATTTATAAATGTAGATATAAAAATCTTAGTGTAAATTGAGACAACAAAGCAACTAGGTAACAACATTATGACAGAAACAAACCCTCATATATCAATATTAACCTTGAACATAAATGGCCTAAATCCTCCACTTAAAGATATAGACAGGCAAATTGGATAAAAAAACAAACCTAATCGTATTCTGCCCACAAGTGACACCCTTTGGTAAAAACACCCACAAACTCAATGGAGTGGAAAAAGATACATCGTGCAAATAGAAAACAAAAATGAGCAGTAGTAGCTATACTTACATCAGATAAAGCAGATTTTAAATCAACAACAGTAAAAAGACAAAGAATGTATTATATAATGATAAAGGGTTCAATATAAGAAGATATAGCTGTCTTAAATATATATGCATCCCAAAATGGACAACCCAGATTTATAAAACAAATACTACTCAACCTAAGAAAAGAGATAGACAGCAATACAATAACAGGGGAGGACTTCAAAACCCCGCTGACAGCACTAGACAGATGATTAAGGCAGAAAATCAACAAAGAAACTATGGACTTAAACTAGACTTTAGACCAAATGGACCTAATAGACACATTTATAGAACATTCTATGCAGCAACTGCAAAATACACATTTTTCTATTTGTGCATGAGACATTCTGTGCATGGAACATTCTCCAAAATAAATCATATGCTTGGCCATGAATCAAATCTCAACAAATTCAAAAAAATCTAAATCATATCAAGTATCTTTTCATATTATAGTGGAGTAAAAGTAGAAATCAGTAGCAAGAGGAACTCTTAAAACTCTACAAATACATGGGAACTAAACAACTTGCTCCTGAATGTTCATTAGGTAAATGAGGAAATCAAGGTAGAAATTTTTTTAAAATATAGAAAGATCTTAAAGTTACGACCTAATGTTGCACCTCAAGGAACTAGAAAAACAAGAAAAAACTAAACCCAGAGCTAGCAGAAGAAAAGAAATAACAAAGATCTGAGCAGAACTACATGAGATTAAGACAAAAAAATAATAATGAGGATTAAGGATCATCATGGTGGACGGGACGCAGACTACATTGCAGCTCTGACTTGGATGGACAAAGCAGCATGCAGAGGCTCACATCATGAATTTTAGCTCCAGAATGACTACAGGAATAAATCAGGAATCCCAAGAGGACCCACAGACCCTCTGAAGGAAGCAGACTGCTCCTGCAGGACACAGGAGACATCTCAAATACTGTGAGTGCCCAAACTGCGGAAATGGGAAAGGGAGATCCTCCATTCCCGAACACACACCCCCACTGGGGAAACTGAAGGTCTAGTTTGTGGGAGAAGATTCTGACCTTACCTGGAGATGAGTCAATTTAGAGAGCCATGTGAAATACAGGGGTAGAGGAAGCAACGGGAAAGGTCCTGGGAGCTTGCTGGGTCCCCAAGCAGGCCATTCCTGCCTAGCATCACAGAGATCCTTCGAGAGGGTGGCCAGAGGCATGGGGAAAATGCCACAGGGAGATGAAAGTCTGCAGCTGAACTTTGTAACAATTTGAACTAGTCTAGAAGCCTCCTGGCCAGAACTCGGGGGAGGGTGGGAATCTGGAGTGCAGACTCCACAGGCAGGGGAAGAACTAAAGCCCTTATGCAGCTGGGAGGTAGGTAGCCTGGGGCAAGTTCTTAGCCCTGCTTGCCCACTGCCTAGAAACAGACTCGGTGCTGTTAGACGGGGAGTGAGACCGGCCCTTTGGATTGTGTGGGAGCTGGGTGAGGCCTGAGTCTGCCAGCTTTCCCCCACTTCCCTTACAACCTGCATGACTCAGCAGAGGCAGCCATAATCCTTTTAGGTACATGACTCCAGTGAAAGTTGAAAAGGGTGTCCTTTCCCCACTTTGTTTTTGTTTGCTTTGTCAAAGATCAGTTGGCTGTAAGTATCTGGGTTTATTTTTTGGGTTCTCTATTCCGTTCCATTGGTCTATGTGCCTATTTTTATTCCAGTACCATGCTGTTTTGGTGACTATGGCCTTGTAGTATAGTTTGAAATCAGGTAGTGTGATGCCTCCAGATTTGTTCTTTTTGCTTAGTCTTGCTTTGGCTATGCAGGCTCTTTTTTTGGTTCCATATGAATTTTAGAATTCTTTTTCTAATTCTGTGAAGAATGATGTGGTATTTTGATGGAGGTTGCACTGAATTTGTAGATTGCTTTTGGCAGCATGGTCATTTTCACAATATTGATTCTACCCATCCATGAGCATGGGATGTGTTTCCATTTGTTAACGTCATCTAAGATTTCTTTCAGCAGTGTTTTGTAGTTTTCCTTGTAGAGATCTTTTGCTTCCTTGGTTAGGTACATTCCTAAATAGTTTATTTTATTTTTTTACAGCTATTGTAAAAGGGGATGAGTTATTGATTTGATTCTCTGCTTGGTCACAGTTGGGATAATTGGTTAGCCACATGTAGGAGAATGAAACTGGATCCTCATCTCTCACCTTATACAAAAATCAACTCAAGATGGATCAAGGACTTAAATATAAAACCTGAAACTATCAAAATTCTAGAAGATAACATTGGAAAAACCCTTCTAGACATTGGCTTAGGCAAGGATTTCATGACCAAGAACCCAAAAGCAAATGCAATAAAAACAAAGGTAAATAGTTGGGAGTTAATTAAACTAAAGAGCTTTTGCACGGCAAGAGGAACAGTCAAACAGTCAGCAGAGTAAACAGACAACCCACAGAGTGGGGCAAAATCTTCACCATCTATACATCTAACAAAGGACTAATACTCAGACTCTACAACGAACTCAAACATATCAACAAGAAAAAAAAATCCCATTAAAAAGTGGGCTAAGGACATGAATAGACAATTCTCAAAAGAATATATACAATTGGCCAACAAACATATGGAAAAAATGCTCAACATCACTAATGATCAGGGAAATGCAAATCAAAACCACAATGCGATACTACCTTATTCCTGCAAGAATGGTCATAATCAAAAAATCAAAAAACAGTAGATGTTGATGTGGATCCGATGAAAAGGAAACACTTGTACATTGCTGGTGGAAATGTAAACTAGTACAACTACTATGTAAACTAGTACAACTACTATGGAAAACAGTGTGGAGATTCCTTAAAGAGCTAAAAGTAGAACTACCATTTGATCCAGCAATCCTACTACTTGGTATCTATGCAGAGGAAAAAAGTCATATGAAAAAGATACTTGCACACATGTTTATAGCAACACAATTTGCAATTGCAAAATTGTGGAACCAACCCAAATGCCCATCAATCAATGAGTGGATAAACAAACTGTGGTATTTTTATATGATGAAATACTACTCAGCCATAAAAAGGAATGAATTAACAGCATTCGCAGCAACCTGGATGAGATTGGAGACTATTATTCTAAGTAAAGTAACTCAGGAATGGAAAACCAAATATTGTACGTTCTCACTGATATGTGGGAGCTAAGCTATGAGGATGCAAAGGCATAAGAATGATACAATGGACTTTGGGGATTTGGGGGGGAAGGGTGGGAGTGGGGCAAGGGATAAAAGACTACAAATATAGTGCGGTATATATTGCTCGGGTGATGGGTGCACCAAAATCTCACAGATCACAAGTAAAGAAGTTACTTATGTAACCAAACACCACCTGTACCCCGATAACCTATGGAAAAATAAAAATAAAAACAGAAAAAAGAAATATACTTATGAAAATATTACAAATATAAGTTCGTAATATAGTATAAGAAGATACAAAGGATAAATGAGATGAAAAGTTGGTTCTTTGAAAACAGAAAAAAATTTATATACTGCTAGCTAAACTAATCAAAAAAGAGAGAAGATTCAAATAAACACAATTAGAAATTATAAAGGTGACAGTACAGCTGATTCCACAAAAAGACAAAAGATGCTCAGAGACTACTGTGCGCATCTCTACATGCACAAACTAGAATAACTAAAAAAAGATGGATAAATTCCTGTAAACATACAACCTCCCAAGATTGAATCAGGAAGAAATAGAAATCCTGAACAGACCAATACTGAGTTATGAGATTGAATCAGTAATAAAAAATTTTTCGACCAAAAAAAACCCAAGACCAGATAGATTCACAGCCAAATTTTACCAGATGTACAAAGAAGAGCTGGTACCAATCTTCCTGAAACTATTCCAAAAAGTCAAGGAGGAAAGATTCCTCCCTAAATCATTCTATGAAAGCAGTACCACCTTGATACCAAAATCAGGCAAGGACACAAGAAAACAAAAAACTAAAGGCCAATATAACTGATGAACATAAATGCTAAAATCATCAGCAAAATACTATCAAACTAAATCCAATAGCACTTCAAAAAGATATTACATCAATATTAGATGGGCTTTATTGCAGGGTTTCTAGGATGCTTCAGTAACTGTGATTCACCAGATAAAGAGAATTAAAAAACAAAATCCATGATCACCTCAATAGATGCAGAAAAAGCATTTGGTAAAATCCAACATCCCTTCATGATAAAACCCCTCAACAAACTAGACATCAAAAAATACCTCAAAATAATAAAAGCTATATACAACAAAACCACAGCCAACATTATACTGAATGAGGAACAGGTGAAAACATTACTCCTGAAAACTGGAACAAGACAAGGATGCCCACTCTCACCACTGCTAGTCAACATAGTACTGGAAGTCCTAGCCAGAGCAATCAGGCAACAGAAAGAAATAAAAGACATCCAAATTGGAAAAGAGGAAGTCAGATTTCCTCTGTTCATTGATAACGTGGTCTTATACCTAGAAAATCCTAACGACTCTTCCAAAAGACTCTTACACTTGATAAATGACTTCAGTAAGTTTCAGGATACAAAATCAATGTACAAAAATCAGTGGCATTCTATACACCAATAACGTTCAAGCTGAGAACCAAATAAAAAACTCAGTCCCATTTACAATAGCCACAAAAAAATAAAATACCTAGGAATACATTTAGCCAATGAGGTGAAAGATCTCTGCAAGGGGTACTACAAAACACTGATGAAAGAAATGATAGATGACACAGAGAAATGGAAAAACATCCATGCTCATGGATTGAAAGAATCAATATTGTTAAAATGGACATACTGCCCAAAACAATATACAGATTCAGTGCAATTCGTCTCAAATTACCAATGTCATTTTTCATGGAATTAGGAAAAACAATCCTAAAATTAATATGGAAACAAAAAAGAGCTCAAATAGCCAAAGCAATCCTAAGAAAAAGAACAAAACTGGGGGCAACACATTACCTGACTTCATATTATATTATAAGGCTACGGTAACCAAAACAGCATGGTACTGATACAAAAATAGACACATAGACCAGTGGAACAGAATAGAGAACCCAGAAATAAAACCACATACCTACACCAACTGATCTTCAACAAAGTCAACAAAAATATGCAATGGGAAAGGACACACTATTCAATAAATGGTGCTGGGAAAATTGGAGAGACATATGCAGAAGAATGAAGCTGGACCCCTATCTTTCACTGTATTTAAAAATTAATTCAAGATGGATTAAAGACTTAAATGTAAGATCTGAAATCATAAAAATTCCTGGATGAATACTTAGGAAAAACTCTTTTGGACGTTGGCCTAGGCAAATAACTTTTGACTAAGACCTCAAATGCAACAAAAACAAAAATAGACAAATGGGACTTAATTAAACTAAGAGCTTCTGCACAGCAAAAGAAATTATCAGCAGAGTAAACAGACAACCTACAAAATGGGAGAAAATATTTGCAAACTGTACATCTGACAAAGGACTAATATCTGGAATCTATAAGAACTCTAACGACTCAACAAGGAAAAACCAATTAACTCCATTAAAAAGTCGACATTGTCTTTTGGTTATATATACTTAAAAATTTTTTTTGAAGTACACATAGGACATATACATTTGCCAAAAGAAGACATACAAGTGGCCAATAAACATATGAAAAAATTCTCAACATCACTAATCATCAGAGAAATGTAAATCAAAACTGCAATGAGATATCTCACACCACTTAGAGTGGCTATTATTAAAAAATAAAACAACAACATGTTGGCAAGGATGCAGAGAAAAGGATATGCTTATACACTGTTATTTGGAATGGAAATTAGTACAACCTTTATGGAAAAACAGTATGGATATTTCTCAAAGAATTAAAAACAGAACTATCATTTGACCCAGCAATCCAACTACTGGGGATCCATCCAAAGGAAAATATATTATTATATCAAAAGATACCTGTATTCATATGTTTATCACAGCACTGTTAATGATAGCAAAGTCATGGAATCAACCTAAGGGTCTATGAATGGTTGATTAGATAAAGAAAACCATAGTATACTACACAGCCATAAAAAAGAATGAAATTACATCTTTCCTTAGGCCATTATCCTAAGTAAAATAACTCAGAAATAGAAAATCAAATACCGCATATTCTCACTTATAAGTGGGAGCTATTATGAAGGAATAATAGGGACAAAAAGGGGGAGCTAAACAATGGGAACACATGGACATACAGAGGGAAGTAACAGACATAGGGACCTTCAAAAGGGCAAGGAGGTTGGGGTGAGGGTTGAAAAGTTACCAAGTAGTACAGTGTTCACCGTTTGGGTGATAGGCACACCAAAAACCCAGACCTCACCATTATGCAATATATCTGTGTAACAAACCTGTACATGTACCCCCCGAATCTATAAAAATAATTTTAAATAATCTTAGTGTATTGTGAAGCTGAATCTAACAACATATAAAAAGCATAATATATCACTTTTGTCCTAGGAATATCAGATTGGTTGAACACTAGATTAATGAAATTCATCCCATTAAAAGATTAAAAAGAAAAATTATATGATTATGTCGAGATGTAGAAAAAGCATTCTATAACATTTGACGTGCATTAAGAAGAAACATTCTTAGTAAATGAGGTACAGAAAGAAAATGCCTTAATCAGGCAAAAGGTATCCATTTTGAAAAATCTACAGGAAACAAACAAAATGGCGAATTGAAAGCTTTCCTTATGAGAAAGGAACAAAACAAAGCTGACTGCTCTCACCATTTCTTTTGGCATTGTATTCAAGGTTCTTGATAAACCAGTAAAGCTAGTAAAAGAAGCAAAAGATATAAGGAATGAAAAAGAAGAAACAAAACTTCATTATTCAGAAGATACAATAGTGTTTGTAGAAAAATCAAAATAATTTATTGAAAAATTGTTAGAATTAATAAGAAAATTTAGCAGTTTTGCTGAGTATAAAATCAATATCCCAATATTAATTGGATTTTGATGTGCTGGAAATAATTAAAAAGTGAAATGACTACACTGTTTGTGCTTTGGTTTTTCAGAAACTGGGATAATAATGATACTAACCTTATGCTATAAGTAGAAGAATATAGTATAGCTTTTAAGAATGTGGAGTTTGTAGTCAAATTGCCTAAGATTAAATCCCTGTTCTACCAGTTATTAGTCATATGTCTGAAGTAGTCACTTGTCTCAAAGCATTAACTTCCTTACCTGTAAAGTGGGAATTGTTATGCTGCTTAACTTAGGTGTTTTGAAAATTAAATGAGACAGCATATGAAACTGCTTAGCACAGTGCTTGATGCATTTATCCAATAATTGTTTATTTCTGTTATTATCTAAAAAACTATCTCAATCTAAAGCTACAGGAATGATAGGCTTGAGACTCAGATTGAAATTGATCTTGTTTCTCTAGAACCAAAAGGAATTGAAAACACAAAACAAAACACTGGACTAGAGAGTGAAATATAATGAATTGGTGAGAAGAAAGGTTAACTCCTGGATTGATGCTAGATGAGGAACAGGTAGCAAAAAGGGAAAAAAAGATGAATAGGCTAGATATAAAATAATTAATTTTTAAAACTTGTACCAAGCTTAGTGTTTTCAAGGAATAGATAATGCTGTAGGAAAAAGCTTACTATGTATAATGTTATATGAAAACAGGAAAATATAAAAATGATTTTACAGTATGCTCTAAATCAGCTGTCCTCAACCTTTTTGGTACCAGGGACTGGTTTCATGGAAGACAGTTTTTCCATGGACAGGGGTAGGGAGTGGGGGTGCAGGCCTGGGAGGGTGGGGGGGCAGGGATGGTTTTGAGATGAAACTGTTCCACCTCAGATCATCAGGCATTAGATTCTCATAGAGAGAGCATAACCTAGATCCCCCACTTGTGCAGTTCACAATAGGGTTCACGCTCCTGTGAGAATCTAATGCCACTACTGATCTGACAGAAGGCAGAGCTCAGGTTGTAATGCTCGCTCACCCATGTGGAAAAAAACTAAGAACTCCTCAAAATATTAAATTATGGCTGTATAGTGATATTTAGGGTGATCTTCACATTCTTTTTAATTTTGTGTGGTTTTCAAATTTTCCATAATACATGTTATTTTTATAATCAGAAAAAGCAATAAATATTATTTTTATTGAAGATAAAAATCTATTACAAAAACATAATTCTAAGCTGGTTGATTAACATATAACTCATAAATATGTATACATGTTACCCTGTTATTTTATACTGTGATGACTCATGCCCTTAACAAAGATACGGAGCTAAGTTGCTGTGAACGGGCTTGATTAACAGTATCACACATACAAAAATGAGAGAGGCTGACTCAATCTCAGAATAATGATCTTTGGAAGAGAATCCCTATTCCTCTTTTCTGAGATTTTTAATTTTTTTAAAGTTAGAGTTACTACTTATTATATGGAAAGATAGATTTTAGAAAATTACAGAATTCCTGGTAAAGGTTTGAGGATTTTCTCTCATAGCATTCTACATTCTCCAATATACTTGTTTTCAGCCAAGGATGAAGTGTAAGGGCCCAAAGAGGTCTGAGACTTTTTAAGAGTCATCAGGAACTCTAAAAAAAATTAAGAAATAAATAAAACAAATTAAACAATTTTTTAAAGAGTATCGGGTAACTTACTGTTATATAACAATGCCCATGTATTTCTCAACTCTGTTTTCTCCTTGTCTTTGTGCCCTTAGGTGCTGATATTCATGGCTTCAGCGCTCCTAGGACATTTGGCTTTACACTGGGACATGTAGTAGATGAAATACAGAGAAATGAGAAGCCCGTGGTGGCAGCAATCCAAGGCATGGCTTTCGGAGGGGGACTAGAGCTGGCCCTGGGCTGTCACTATAGGATAGCCCACTCAGAGGTAACAACCAAGGTTCTATATAGTGGCTGGTGTGTGGGGCTTTTCTTTAGCGCAAACTCTAAATGTAGTCATAAGTATCAGCGGTGAGTATTTTATTTTATTTATTTGTTTTTTTGAGATGGAGTCTCACTCTGTCTTCCAGGCTGGAGTGCAGTGGTGTGATCTCGGCTCACTGCAACCTCCACCTCCCGAGTTCAAGCAATTCTCCTTCCTCAGCCTCCCGAGAAGCTGGGACTACAGCCACGCTACCATGCCCAGCAAATTTTTGTATTTTTAGTAGAGACGGGGTTTCACCATGTTGGCCAGGCTGGTCTCAAACTCCTGACCTCAGGTGACTGCCCACCTTGGCTTCCCAAAGTGCTGGGATTACAGGCATGAGCCACTGCACCCAGCCCAGAGGTGATAATTTTGAATGGTTAGCTTACTGGTTAACCACTTCAGCTGTTATGTACCAGTACAGTGGTACTAATTGTTAAAATGTTCAAATACTTCACTTCCATTCTGGTAAGTAAACACCTGCTACTCTGAGCCCTCTGTCTCCTTGTTTCCCTTAACCTTAGCCCCAGGGTCTCTCTATGATCCATCAACTACAGGGGAACTCCTGAGTCAACAGAAAGCCCCGAGACTCTACCTCCAGTACTATGACCCATATCAGGTTTCACTGATGCAATGCTCATGCAGTATGAGTATTAAATTATGTTGGCTGTCACTTCTAAGTATACATTTAAATACTTCCTTGATAAGTCAAAGATTTCTGTTTCATGGTCCCTTATAATTATCAGTACCTAATAAGACAAATTTCTATTGGAAAATATCACAAAACTAGTAAATACGGGGACATTTCTAGAAATAGGTTTAATTTAGGCTGTTAGACATGTCAGATGAGGTCTGTGATACCACTGTGTATCACAGTATATATAATGGTAGCATTTTTGTAATTAATATATTTTTCTAATGATGAAAATAATATTCATTATTCTACTAAACTAGAGGACATAAAAAGGTATACAGATGTAAACTAAAATCATCATAAACTCACAGTTCAGAAATAACCACTATTAACATTCTATTTCATTCTAGTCTTTTTTGTATGTAATTTTTTCTTACAGATTCTTTTTCCTTTGAAAAATGTCCTTTAATAAAAAGTACATTGGCTGGGCGCGGTGGCTCATGCCTGTAATCCCAGCACTTTGGGAGGCCAAGGCAGGCAGATCACAAAGTCAGGAGATTGAGACCATCGTGGCCAACATGATGAAACCCCGTCTCTACTAAAAATACAAAAATTAGCTGGGCATGCTGGCAGGCGCCTGTAGTCCCAGCTACTTGGGAGGCTGAGGCAGGAGAATCGCTTGAACCTGGGAGGTGGAGGTTGCAGTAAGCTGAGATCATGCCACTGCACTCTAGCCTGGTGACAGAGCGGGTCTCCATCTCAAAACAAACAACAACAAAAAAGACCACATTTGGGCTTTTTTTGTATTTAGTTTATACTCTATTTTTATACTATAATATTTAACACATAATTAAATATTCTTTATTCTGCCAATCTCTGTCTTTTAATTAGAGAACTTAATACACTTATATTTAATGTAATTACTGATAAGGAAGAACATCTGCCATTTTGCTATTTGTTTTCTATGCTTTTTGGTTTTTATGTTCAGTTCCTCCATTACTACTTTCATTTGTGTTAAATGTAAAAGTGTACCCTTGTAACTTTCTTGTTGTTTCTTTTACTATATATATTTTTAGTTATTTTCTTAATGGTGGTTAACTTGGTGATTACAATTAACATCTTAATTTATGACAATTTAGTTCAGATTAATACTGACTGAATTTTAATAATATACAAAAAATTTGCTCCTCTGTAGCCTCCATTACTTGCCCCTTTATGCTATTATTGTCACAAGTTATATCTTCATACATTATGTACTGCTTAACATAGATTTATCATTGTTGCTTTACATAGTGGTCCTAAATCAGATAAGAAAAAGAGGAATTACAAATGAAAAATACATTATTACTGTCTTTTATATTTACCCATGTAGTTACTCTTTATCAGTGTTCTTTATTTCTTCATGTGAATTCAAGTTACTGTCTAGTGTCTTTTCATTAAAGCCTGAAGTATTTCTTGTAGGGCAAATATACTAACAACAAAATCAGTTTTTCTTTATCTGGAAATGTGTTAATTTTGCCTTCATTTTCAAAAGATAGTTTTGTTGGGTATAGAATTCTTGATTGATAGTTGTTTTCTTTTGGCACTTTGTGCATGTCATTCATGCCTTCTGGCCTCTGTGGCTTCTGAGGAGAAATCATGTTAATCTTCTGGTAAATATTCTTTAAAAATATCATTATAGGCTGAGCACAGTGGCTCACACCTGTAATCCCAGCACTTTGGGAGGCCAAGGCAGGTGGATCACCTGAGGTCAGGAGTTCAAGACCAGCCTGACCAACATGGAGAAACCCTGCCTCTACTAAAAATACAAAATTAGCTGGGCGTGGTAGCACATGCCTGTAATCCCAGCTACTTGGGAGGCTGAGGCAGGAGAATCGCTTGAACCCAGGAGATGGAGGTTGCAGTGAGCCGAGGTCACACCATTGCACTCCAGCCTGGGCAACAAGAGTTAAACTCTGTCTCAAAAAAAAAAAAAAAAAAATCATTATAAGTGGCGGCATAATATTCAATCATATAGCTATACCAGAAGTTATTTAACCATTTCCCAATGGTGTTTTAATTTTTATAAATGCTTATAAATAAATATGCATATATGTCCTAAGTGCTCCTTTTCTGTGTCCCTCTTACCATAACCTGTACCCTGAGTGCAGATCTGAGTTACTAGCAATAAGTAAAGAGGTAGAGATGGGCAGTGTTGGAAAGAATGGTGAATGACTGTTAGGAAAACCTCTTGTAAGACAGGCCTCACATGTGTGAGGTATTTTGGAACTGCTAGAATCACAATCTGGGTAAATGGCAGTCCGCATTTAAGTACCCTCCTCTCACCCTTATACCTGTAAATGGCTAACAGATCCTTAGCCACTTTTAAATGGAATGGGCCAAGAAAGGCAATAAAATAAAGGACTCAAGCTCACCTTCTTGTCTGGACTAAGATTACTGTCTGACTTTAAAAAAAAAAAAAACAGCCTTTTGGAGATGTAATTTGCATGCCATACAATTCATTCATTTAAAGTGTACAATTCAATGGTATATGAGTATATTCTCAGAGTTGTGCAACCATTATCACAGTAAATTTTAGAACATTTTATCACCCCAAAAAGAAACCTTGTGTCCTGTAGCAGTAATCCTCCATCACCTTCTGCTATCCTAAGCACCCACTAATCTACTTTGTCTCTATAGATTTGCCTATTCTGGATATTTCATATAAACAGAATCATACGATATGTGGTCTCCTGTGACTGGCTTTTTTTGTTTAGCATGTTTTGCCTCTTCTGGATATTTCATATAAACAGAATCATATGATATGTGGTCTCCTGTGACTGGCTTTTTTTGTTTAGCATGTTTTCAAGGTTCATCCACGTTGTAGCATGAATCAGTTCTTTATTGATTTTGCTGAATAATATTCCATTGTATGGATGTACCACCTTTCATTTATCCACTAATCATAGATGGACATTTGGGTTGCTTCTACTTTTTTGGCTTTTATGAACCATGATGCCATGAAAATTTGTATACAAGATTTTTGTGTGCATATGTTTTCATTTCTCTTGGGTATATACACAGGAATGGATTTGATGGGTCATATGCTAACTCTATGTTTAACATTTAAGAAACTGCCAGATTGTTTTCCAAAGTGTCTACTCTGTTTTATATTCCCACTAGCAACGTATGAGGATTCTGTATTCTCCATATCCTCTCCAACACCTGTTATTATCTGTCGTTTTTTAAATAGCCATCTTAGTGGGTATAAAGTGTTACCTTGTGGTTTTGATTTGTATTCCTCTGATGGCTAATGATATTGAGCATCTTTTCAAGTGCTTACTGGCCATTTGTATCTCTTCTTTGGAGAAATGTCTATCCAGATCCTTTGCCCATTTTTAACAGGTTGCTTGTCTTTTATTATTGATTTGTAAAGTTCTTTATATATTCTAGATAGAAATCCTATATCAGATATATAATTTGTATGATATATATATTCTCTCCCATTCTGTGGGTTGTCTTTTCACTTTCTTGTTTCCTGATTCTTGCAGGACTCCAGAAAGTTGTTTCCGAAGAATATTATTTTTGTTGGCTGAGACAGGTCATTTTACAGTCAGCGAATAAATGTGTAAGAAGCTAAAAATGTGTTTCAACACGAAGAGTTAGGGACAGCACAGCTCTGTTTATGCTGTTAGTTAAAGAAAAGGATGTGCACTAATTTGCCCTGTAGAAATCTTGCTGAATTCAGTGACACCATGCTTTTGAGAATCCAGGAAATCCAGGGAAATGCTTGCCTTAACTCTGAACGTATCATCTCATGCTAATGGCCTTTATGCCTTCAATATTTGATAGGCTCAAGTTGGCTTACCAGAAGTTACACTGGGACTTCTCCCTGGTGCAAGAGGAACCCAGCTTCTCCCCAGACTCATTGGAGTTCCTGCTGCACTTGACTTAATTACCTCAGGTCAGTATAGACCTTGGCAACAACTGTCTAGATTAGTGTGAAGAATTGGACTAGGATTTAGAAAAATTCTGGCTTGACCACCTACTCCCTATGTAACCATAAAAGGATTCTTGAACTTCTTGGCCTCTCGATTTTCTGATCTGTAATATGGAGAACTACCTTTCTGAGCTTCTCAAACGTTATCATGAAGATCAAACGTGAGAGCCTTTTAAATGAAAGTATGCAAAGAGCGAATCAAATTTAGGATTTTATTTCAGTTCAAGTGACTATTCATAAACACTGGTGTTCACATAGAGTGCATTATATTCAGAACTAATTTAGAAATTGTAATATATGCCGGGCGCAGTGGCTCATGCCTGTTATCCTAGCACTTTGGGAGGCCGAGATGGGCAGATCACTTGAGGTCAGGAGTTGGAAACCAGCATGGTGAAACCCCATTTCTATTAAAATACAAAAAAATTACCCAGGCATGGTGGCAGGCACCTGTAATCCCAGCTACTCGGGAGACTGAGGCAGGAGAATCACTTGAACCCAGGAAGCGGAGGTTGCGGTGAGCTGAGACTACGCCACTGCACTCCAGCCTGGGCAACCGAGCGAGACTCATCTAAAAAAAAGTTGTAATATAAATGAGAAAACCATAATTTTCAAGGTATGTTTTCAAATTTTAATATGAAAATGACTAAATTTTTCATTTGCAAGTATTAAGATATCAGCTAGAAATGCAAGTTGTTCTTTTTATTTTCTTTTTTTTGAGACAGAGTTTCACTCTTGTAGCCCAGGCTGGAGTGCAGTGGCATGATCTCGGCTCATGGCAACCTCCACCTCCCGGTTTCAAGCAATTCTCCTGCCTCAGCCTCCCAAGTAGCTGGGATTACAGGCATGTGCTACCAGGCCCAGCTAATTTTGTACTTTTAGTAGAGATGGGGTTTCTCCATGTTGGTCAGGCTGGTCTCAAACTCCCAACCTCAGGTGATCTGCCTGACTTGGCCTCCCAAAAGTGCTGGGATTACAGGTGTGAGCCACCACATCCGGCCAGCCCAGTGCTTTTTAAGTTGTTCTTTCTCAATAGAGAATGTGAACACTACAACACTAGACCACATTTAGAGACCCTGGATTTGCTCTCTTTCTCTCTCTCTCTCTCTTTATACATATATATATATATATATATATATTTTTTTTTTTTTTTTTTTTTTTTTTTTTTTGAGATGGAGTCTCACTCTGTCGCCAGGCTGGAATGCAGTGGAGTGATCTCTGCTCAGTGCAACCTCCGCCTCCTGGGTTCAAGTGATTCTCCTGCCTCAGATTTACCATATATTTGTTTGTAAGACATTAAAGAGATTTTCAGTTGAGGTAAGGTTAGAAGAAAGAACGTATACAACAATATACTTCAAACAGATATAACTAATAATAAGAATTTAGATCAGTCATTTTACTTTTTTGTGCCTTATTTTCTTTATAAATGTACCTAGGAATAGTACCTACCATATGGTGGTGTGGTGAAAATTGGATAAGTTAATACATACAGTGTCCTTAGGACAGCCCTACACATGGTAATAACTCCATAATTGTTAGATATATATTATTATTATTTATTATTTATTTATAATTTTTTTTTGAGATGGAGTTTTGCTCTAGTTGCCCAGGCTGGAGTGCAATGGTGCAATCTCAACTCACCACAACCTCCGCCTCCCAGGTTCAAGCAATTCTCCTGCCTCAGCCTCCCAAGTAGCTGGGATTACAGGCATGCACCTCCACACCTGGCTAATTTTTGTATTTTTAGTAGAGACAGGGTTTCTCCATGTTGGTCAGGCTTGTCTTGAACTCCTGACCTCAGGTGATCTGCCTGCTTCAGCCTCCCAAAGTGCTGGGATTACAGGTGTGAGCCACTGGGCCCAGCCTTTTTTTTTTTTTTTTTTTTTTTTGAGACGGAGTTTCACTCTTGTTGCCCAGACTGGGATGCAATGGTGCAATCTCAGCTCACCGCAACCTCTGCCTCCTGAGTTCAAGCGATTCTCCTGCCTCAGCCTCCCAAGCAGCTGGGATTACAGGCATGCACCACCACGCCCAGCTAATTTTGTATTTTTAGTAGAGTCGGGGTTTCTCCATGTTGGTCAGGCTGGTCTCGAACTACCAACCTTAGGTGATCCGCCCACCTTGGCCCCACAAAGTGCTGGGATTACAGGCGTGAGCTGCTGCGCCCAGCCAGGTATATATTATTATACCCAAAGATCTGTCTTTTTTAGTAAAAGAGGAAAATTGAAGAAAAATGAGATGAAGATCTTGGTATTGGACTATATCCTGAAGAACAGGCAATAAAAAGAGCACAAGCTTTAGAATCAGAGACCTGGCTTTGAATCCCAGCTCTACCACATATAAATAATATGCCTCGTGCAACTTAATTTTTATTTATTCATCCAGCAATTATTAATTTTCTCTCATATGCTGGGCCCTTTTCTAGGCATTAGGCCTATAACAGTGAACTGAACCAACAAAAATTTCTGCCTTCATGGAGATTATATGAAGAACAGAACAATAATCACCACAATAATCATCATTGTCATATTTCATCAATTCAAAAATGTCCTTTTCCCCACAGCTTTCAAAGTGAGATGACTCTCAGATTCATTGTAAGTCGTGGTTTAATTTACAGGTTTTTTTTTTCCTAGTTTCTGTGTCAAGAATTTGGGAGCAGCTTACTTGGGATATAGCTCAGGGTTTGTCATGCGATTGGAGTCAAGACACTGTGACTAGGGCTGTAGTCATCTGAAGGCTTGACTAGCACTGGAGGATCTACTTTCTTTCTTTCTTTCTTTCTTTTTTTTTTTTTTGGAGATGGAGTTTCACTCTTGTCACCCAGGCTGGAGTGCAGTGGCACAATCTTGGCTCACTGTAACTTCCATCTCCTGGGTTCAAGTGATTCTCCTGCCTCAGCCTCCTGAGTAACTGGGATTATAGGCGTGCGCTACCATGCCTGGCTAATTTTTGTTTTATTAGTAGAGACAGGGTTTCACCATGTTGGCCAGGCTGGTCTTGAGCTCCTGACCTCAGGTGATTCACCTGCCTCAGCCTCCCAAAGTGCTGGGATTACAAGCATAAGCCACTGCACCCGGCCTGGAGGATCTACTTTCAAGATGACCCAGTCACATGGATGACTAGATGGTGCTGACCTTGGCAGGAGGCTTCCTTTCCTATGCACGGGGACCTCTCCATAGAGCTTCCTGAGTATTCGCACAATGTGACAGCTCGCTTCCCCCAGAAAGACACCACAGTGTCTTTTATGACCTACCGTTAGAGTCACATGCCATCTTTTCTAAACTCTCCTATTGGCTATGCAGGTCTTCTCTATTCAATATGGGAGGAAGCTTGAATACCAAGTGGTTAGACTTGCTGGGGGTCACTTTGGAGACTAGCCACCACAACTGTATGCACACACATATCCCTACCTAAGATATAATTTAGATAGATAGATAGATAGATAGATAGATAGATAGATAGATAGATAGTCAGGTGGAGATAAGTGCTAAGAAAACACAAAACAGAAAGGGAGAGATATAAAATGTTAGGAATGGGAGGTGAATTAATATTTCAGGTAGGGTAGCTGGAAAAGGCTTCTCTACAAAATGACATCTGAGTAAAGACCTGAAGAAGATAAGGAAGTTTGTTATGCCAATATCTGGAGGAAGAAATCCCACATAGAGAAAATAGCAAGTACAAAGCCCTGAGGCAGGGACATGCTTAGAATGTTCAAAGAACAGCAAGAAGGTCCATGTAACTGGAATGAAATGAGTAGGGGAAAAGTAGTAGAAGATGAAGCCATACCTTGTTGGGCTTGGAAGGTTATAGAAAGAACTTTGGCTTTTCTTGTGAATGAGGAAGAAAGGCATTGGAGTGTTTCAAGCAGAGGAGTAACATGCTCTCACTTAGGTTTTTCAAAAAATCACTCTGGCTGTTGAAAATATACTAATTGGAGACAAGGACAAAAATAGGAAGACTGAGGGCTGCTATCATAATCCAAGGGAGAGATGATGGGGGCTTGGATCTGAGTGGTGGCAATGTAAATCATAAGATATGGTCAGATTCTGGAGATATTTTGAAAGTAGAGCCAACAGGATTTTGTGACAGAGCAGATACAAGATGTGAGAGAAAGAGGAGAGTCAAGGATGATCTAATGACCGGAGTGGGTAGCTGGAAGGATGGTGCCATCACTAAGACTGGGATTTCTGCTGATAGAGCAGGTTTTAGGAAGTATCACAAGAGCTTCATTTGGGACATGTTAAGTTTGAGAGGCCTGTTACACATCCAAGTGGAGATGTCAAATAGACAATTGGATAGACAGGCCTGGGGTTTAGGAGAGAGAGGTCTTCTGAACGCCTCTAAGCCTCTGTTTTCTCATCAGTAAACAACCACATGGTTGTTTTAAGGAATAATGAAATAACATGACATGCTTCTGATATAGTGCCTGTTAAACAGACCAGACCACATTTCATAAACGGTATCTGGCCCCCAAAGATGTCCACATCCTAATTCCCAGAACCTGTGAATATATTATGTTACATTCAAAAGAACCTTTGTATGTGTGATTACATTAAAGATCTTGAGAGGGAGATTACCCTGGACTATCTAGCTCAGCCCATTTTATCACAAGGGTCCTTATAAGAGGGAAGCAGGAGGTCAGAGAAGAGAGAAGACGCTATGTGCTGGCTTTGAAGATGGCGGGAGACATCACAAGCCAAGTAATGTAGGCAGCTTCTAGAAGCTGGAAAAGACAAGGAAAACATTCTTTCTTACAGCATCCAGAAGGAACACCTTCTGCTGACCTATTTTAGACTTTTGACATCTTAAACTATAAGATAGTAAATGTGTGTTTTAAGCCTCTAAGTTTGTGGTAATTTGTTACAGCAGTAATACGCTACTAATAAGAAAGCTATTAGTAATCACGATATTCAGAATCCTGCTTTGGTTTGGAAAATATTTTTTTCTTTCTTTTTTTTTTTTTGGTGACAGGGTCTCATTCTGTCTCCCAGACTGGAGTACAGTGGCACAATCTCAGCTCACCACAACCTCCACCTCCCGGATTCAAGTGATTCTCCTGCTTCAGCCTCCCCAGTAGCTGGGATTACAGGCGCGTGCGCCACCACACCCGGCTAATTTTTTGTATTTTTAGTAGAGACAAGGTTTCACCATGTTGACCAGGCTGGTCTCAAACTGCTGACCTCAAGTGAGCCACCCGCCTCGGCCTCCCAAAGTGCTGGGATTACAGGTGTGAGCCACTGTGCCCGGCCGAATTTTTTTTTTTCTAAGAAAGAGTGTTAAAGAAAAAGATTAGTTAAATTGTGAAAGTTGAAGATTCCCTACTGATGTGAATGAGGAAAAAAAGTGCCAACTTTGTAGGCACTGTTCCCATAGGAAATTAATAAGTAAATAGATTTAGGTGGCTAACCCTTTCTGATCTTCTGAAATCCATAAGAGAGGTAATTCTGGAAAGTAGAGTGGTTACAACAGCAACCTTCTCCACAATTTCCTTAAAATGCCGTCTGAAAATGAACGAATCTTTAGCAGTAACCACAAAGGATATGCCTGATCATATTGCAGTTCGTTCGCTGATGTTCTCCGTCCAATCAACTGACAGGACTACATGTGTCCTGCTCCTCTTTCTGTTTTATTTTCTAGGCGCTGTCCTCTTTGTTCACAGAAAAGCATAGAAAGCTCTGCTGTATTCTCATAAAGCTTGGCCCCAGCCCTGATAAGTTTCTCTATACTCATTCACAGGACAGGCTTTGAGCTCTAGACTTCGGTGGGATACCTCTTACTACCCAGAATACTGTGGGGGGAAAGAGGAATTGGGAGTAACATCTTTATCCTGCCTGCCTTTTAGCTGTAGGTCCAGGTGGGTTTTCTCTATACATTTTTTAGTACTAGCACCTCAAGGCTCTCAGGCAGAAATAATTAATATCAGCAAATATTGTTCTATGACCAAAAGAAACAGACACACAAAAATTCTTAAAACTAAAACAACTGCAACCCTAAAACCTATGAAAATATTTTATGACTTAAAAAAAAGAAACGTAAACATCAGTCTGCTGAAACACTAAAGAAAACAAAAACTTTTAGAAAACTCACATTATTCTAAATTAGAAAAGAAAATATTTTGTTAAATAAGAACACCGTATTTAAAATCAAAACCTTAGCCAAAATAATTTCTTTTTGAAGCAATAAAAAGATGTGATAGGATAGATTACAGAATCAACAACATGGAGGATAAAAAGAGACACATCTAAAGAATTCAAAAGAATTTAACAAAAAGATAAATAAAATGTAAATGAAGATAGCAGACATGGAAGATACATAACAGAGATCTCTGCTTTGAATAATAAGTGCTCCCAAAGCACAAGGCAAAAAAAATGAAAGCAATAACTAAAAGAAAAAATAGAAGAAATTCTTCAGACATTAAATAGCATCAGAGATTGTACTTTAACAAGCATGCCATTTTCCTGGAAAAACTGATGAGGAGATAATTCTTTGATGTGTCTTGGTAAAGATTTTAAACTTCCAGAAAATAGAATCCTGCAAGCTTCCCAAGGATAAAAACAAATAAAACGAAAGGTTACTTTCAAAGGAACTAAAATTATACCAGCCACAAGTAAATGCTGTGGAACATTCACATACTAGGATGCTATGTAATATTTATGAAGAATGATGATCTAAATCGCAAGGTTCTTAAAGTGTGGTCCAGGGACTCTTGGGTGTGGCCTAAGACCTTTACAGAGTCCTTGAGATCAGATCTATTTTCATAATAATAAGACATTACTTGCCTTTCTCACAAATGTGTAGTGGAATTTTCCAGAGACTGTAATATGCCGTGTCCTATCACAACAGATTGAATGCAGAAGCAATAGGAGAATGAGAATGCAGCTGTCTTCTGTTAAATCAGACAGTAAATAAATTTGCAAAAATATAAAACAATTGCACTCTTCTCACTAATTTTTAAATTTTTTATATAATTATTTTGCATAAAAACATGTATGCTAACATGCAGTGAGTTTATTATTTTAAAATGAGCTAATAAAGAAACATTTTTAAAGCTTGCAGTGATTTTTCTTTTTTTTTTTTTTCTGAGATGGTATCTCCCATTGTCGCCCAGGCTGGAGTGCAGTGGCACGATCTTGGCTCACTGCAGCCTCCACCTCCCGGGTTCAAGCAGTTATCCTGCTTCAGCCTCCAAGTAGCTGGGACCACAGGCTCGTGCCACACCCAGCCAATTTTTGTATTTTTAGTAGAAACAGGGGGCGGGGGGCACCATGTTGGCCAGGCTGGTCTCAAACTCCTGACCTCAGGTGATCCTCCCGCCTTGGCCTCCCAAAGTGCTGGGATTACAGGTGTGAGCCACCACATCTGGACTTGTAATTTCTACACCCAGACAAAAGCTTGCAGTTTTAATTTCTAATACAGTAAATATTGATAGATATAACCTACATAAACGCAAGCTTTTTGGAGTTCTCCATAATTTTTAAGAGTGCAAAGGGGTCCTAAGACCCGTTTGAGAACTGCTAGTAGAAATCCATATCTTTTGACATAGAAACCATGATATAAAATTGTGTATACATTAGCCAAATGAGAAAATAATGTGAGGCAAGCCGGGCACAGTGGCCCATGCCTATAATCCCAGCACTTTCCGAGTCCATGGCAGGTGGATCACCTAAGGTCAGGAGTTTGATACCAGCCTGGTCAACATGGTGAAACCTCGTCTCCACTAAAAATACAAAAAAGTAGCTGGGGGTGGTGGCGTGCGCCTGTAGTACCAACTACTCGAGAGACTGAGGCAGGAGAATCACTTGAATCCGGTAAGCAGAGGTTGCAGTGAGCTGAGATTGCACCACTGCACTCCAGCCTGGGTGACAGTGAGACTCCATCTCAAAAAAAAAAAAAAAAAAAAAGGAAAAAAAAATATCATGAGGCTATATGCATTAAAAATGGATTTTTCCTTTAAATGGGGGGATGATTTTATAAATCTGTAGTGTATAAAAGGATAGTTAGACCAGAAATATGACATTTATTTCCTTCAATAAATCAAGTTAGATATTGTTTTAATTTATAATGGTATAATAAGTACAGTTTAAAGAATGTGAACTGTTTTAAGTATGTAATGTCAAATTCATAAAAGGATGCTTAGGATCCAACCTACTACAGAAATTCAAAGCACATGAGACAATTTATTGTGCAAAAGACAAAATAGGAAGCAAAGAAGCCTAAAATATAGGAGGAAATCATAATAGTGTGAAATGAGTCTGTAAATTTGAGGGTTTACAGAAGCTTAAAGCATATGGGGGAATATTGAATAATTGTGTGGCCTTATTTGCAGTATTGCCTGAAACCAAGATTATTGGAAGAAATCAGGAAAACTGGCTTTGACAAAAAGAAATAAAATGAACTAGGATTGGCCTTTTCCCAAAGCACTGCTTAAAGAAACATCACTATTTTTAACATGCAGAAAAGAGGTAAAAACAGTAAGAATATGATGGGGTTTTGATTTGCATAGAAAAGGTCACAGTGAATTAGACGAAAGCTAACAGTAGAATGATACACCTGTCTTTTTAAGTAGTCTGCACAATTTTAGGAAAACCTGAATATGACATTTGGAAAGAGTTCCGTGTGCAAAAAAATTGTAAAGGTTAGAAAAGAAGCTATCAAGAAAATTGGAAAAAATTGAGATTACTCAGGTTGGAGAAGAGACCTCTCAGCCTCAGTTCCCTTAGGGCACACAGGGTTCTTATTAGAGCCCATTGGACAGTGGTTGTCATCTACACTTAACGATGTCATAAGAAAAAACAATTTTAAATTACAGCCCAAGAATCTGGATTGGATATACAGAGCCATGTCTTTAGATCCTTAGTTCTTTGAAACAGGATAAAAGTCCAGCTATGCATCATTGAACAACGAGACATATTCTGAGAAATCATTAGGCAAGTTTGTTGTTATGTGGCCGTCGTGGTTTACTTACACAAACCTAGATGGTATAGCCTATTACACACCTAGGCTATAAGGTATGGCCTATTGTTCCTAGGCTACAAACCTGTGCAGCATGTTACTGTACTGAATACTGTAGGCAATTGTAACACAATGGAAAGTATTTACGTATCTAAACACATCTAAACATAGAAAAGGTACAGTAAAAATATGATATTGTAATCATATGGGACCACCATCATATATATGTTGTTGACAGAAATGTTATTATATGGTATATGACTGTACTTGGAATCCCATTAACTCTGTTAGAATAGTAGTGGTACTCTCCCAATTTTGTGAAATCCAAGCCAGAAGAAATCATTACAGCTAAAGAAATTTTTAGTCTATCTGGGAGTAGCTCACATTCTCCCTGCTTAGTTGACCTCAAAATCCTTTTCTAATACTATCCAGGTTTCCATATCCCATTTTCTGTTTGCTTGGTTCCCTTAACCTGGGTAGGCTGATTTACTGTCTCCTTACCAAAGTGATTTTATACACAGGATACTTGACCCCGGAAACCACTTATGTACTTCCTACCCTACTCCTTACTCCAGGAGATCTGAAAGCCTGTTTTCAGAGATACTTGCAGAAAACTGCCCAAATACTGCTTTTCAAAGAGACACCTACCAAAAAAAATCACTGAACTTTCTACCCAATCAAGAAAACTCATTTGTAGTTCTCTGAAGCACTAATAAGAACCAGGAATGGAGGGTTTGTCTCCGATGGCATCCACCAACACTGTAAGTGCAGTGAAGACTGTGGGACTGTTGCCACCAAGACAGATTTGATGGTTTCTTTTCAGAAAGCAAGATGGTACTGGCAAGAAAGCAAGCAATGTGTCACTGTCTCCTTCCTTCTGACCCTGGGGTAGGGGATGCTGATATCCCCTACCTCTTACCTCAGAATATGCAGATCAAATTGCATATTTACAACTGGTGAAGAACTGTCAAGGCAAATTTAGGAACGGTGCAAACCCTCATCAAACTTCTATATCCCCTATTGCTGACATTCTGTACTGGAGGATGCCAATGGCATGATTGGACACTAAATGTACCAGCACCACCACTGCCAGACACTAGATATTGGCACCTGTGAAATGAGATTTAACCTGTTGCTGCTGCTTAGTGTCACTAACTCCAAGCTAAAAACCCTCAACAGAGCACTCAGTTCACTAACTGGGGTCATGGGCCACACTCCAGCTGCCACAGTCAAATTGTCAATTGTCTAATCATCTGTGTCCTTTTCAGCTTCTGTAGTAGGAGGCAGGGCTTCAAAGCTCACACAATAGCAATTCCACAAACTAAGGGAGGAGTTGAGATGCTGGGTAGCCAAAAACTGGCAGAAGTCCTTCCCATTTGTCCTGTGTAATTTTAATTATACCTTATAGAATGTCAACTTAATTTTTTTCTCATTGAGCTAACCATATTTTTGTCTGGAGACTATCTTTTTTTAAATTTTTTCTCTCTCTCTTTTTTTAGAGATGGAGTCTAGCTCTGTTGCCCAGGCTGGAGTGCAGTGGTGTGATCTCAGCCCAATGTAATCTCCACCTCCTGGGTTCAAGCGATTCTCCTGCCTCAGCCTCCTGAGTAGCTGGGATTACAGGTGCCCCACCACCATGCCCAGCTAATTTTTGTATTTTTAGTAGAGACAGGGTTTCACCATGTTGGCCAGGCTGGTCTCGAACTCCTGACCTCAGGTGATCTTCCCGCCTCGGCCTCCCAAAGTGCTGGGATTACAGGCGTGAGCCACCGTGCCCGGTCCTTTTTTTTTTTTTTTTTTAACCAACCACAGCCAATGGTGTGTGCTAGGGATAAGGTAGATACTATATATTACTCGGCTGCTACTACTTCTATTATTATTATTAAAAACTAAACATCTCACATTTCTATGGAGATTTGTAGTTCATAAAGTACTTCTATAGAGATTTATAGAACATAAAGAGAATCTATTATTCTTATTTAATAATCAGAATTACTGAGATAAGCCTAATTATTGCCATTTGCCAATGAGGAAATTGTGGTCCTGGTGCAGTTCTTCATGGTCACACAAATAGTGGAAACTAGAGCTGGAGCTTGAATCCAAGTTTCCTGGTTACCTCAGTGGTGATCTTTCTACTCTTTCAGTGAGTGTGGTTCTTACTTATTTCATTCAATAATAGATATTTATATCCAGACAGCCTTTCCTACTAGAGAGAGTAATGCTTTTGCTTTAATCTTACATCGTTCTTTGATTTTTTGTTGTTGTTGTTGTTGTTTATTTCAGGAAGACATATTTTAGCAGATGAAGCACTCAAGCTGGGCATTCTAGATAAAGTTGTGAACTCAGACCCGGTTGAAGAAGCAATCAGATTTGCTCAGAGAGTTTCAGGTAAGAAGATAATAATAAAAATAGCCAAAGACTGTAAACAAGATACATGTTCATTTAAATAAGAAACTCCTGGCCAGGCGCAGTGGCTCACGCCTGTAATCCCAGCACTTTGGGAGGCCGAGGTGGGCAGATCACGAGGTCAAGAGATCGAAACCATCCTGGCTAACATGGTGAAACCCCATCTCTACTAAAAATAGAAAAAATTAGCCAGGCGTGGTGGCAGACACCTGTAGTCCCAGCTACTCAGGAGGCTGAGGCAGGAGAATCGCTTGAACCCAGGAGGTGGAGCTTGCAGTAAGCAGAGATTGTGCCACTGCACTCCAGACTGGGAGACAAAGCAAGACTCTGTCTCAAAAAATAAAAATAAATAAATAAATAAAAATAATAAAAATAAAAATAAATAAATAAGGAACTCTTATGGTACATCCATGTGATAGAATGTGATACTGCTTAAAAATGAATGAGAAACTGTGTGTACTGATATGGTATGAAGCCCATGATACATTATTAAGTGAAAAAAGCATTATTGTATATAGTAGTTTGCCATTGGTATAACAAAAAGGAGGGGTGGGATAGAATATGGGGAAAATGTATATATCTAACTGTTCATGCATAAAATATTTCTGTAGAGATTCACAAATGTTTAATCTCTGGCTGCCTCTGGGAATAGGGCTGGTCAGCCAGCAGAAGCTACTGGAAGGAGACTTTTCACTGTTTACCTGCTGTAGCTTTTTAAATTTTTTATCACATGAATGTTTTTCCTATTAAAAAAGAGGGACTCCTCCCTAACTCATTTTATGAGGTCAGCATCATCCCGATACCAAAACCTGCCGGAGATACAACAAAAAAACAAAACTTCAGGCCAATATCCCTGATGAACATTAATGCAAAAATCCTCAATAAAATACTGGCAAACTAGGCCAGGCACAGTGGCTCATGCCTGTAATACCAGCACTTTTGGGAGGTCGAGGCGGGTGGATCACTTGAGGTCAGGAGTTCGAGACCAGTCTGGCCAACATGGTAAAACCCTGTCTCTACTAAAAATACAAAAATTAGCTGGGCATGGTGGCGCACACCTGTAATCCCAGGTACTTGGGAGGCTGAGGCATGAGAATTGCTTGAACCCAGGAGGCAGAGGTTTCAGTGAGCTGAGATCGTGCCACCACACTCCAGCCTGGGTGACAGAGCGAGACTCCATCTCAATTTAAAATATATACATATACTGGCAAACTGAATCCAGCATCACATCAAACAGCTTATCCACCACGATCAAGTCGGCTTCATCCCCGGGATGCAAGGCTGGTTCAACATACACAAATCAATAAACATAATTTATCACATAAACAGAACTTGACAAAAACCACATGATTATCTCAATAGATGTAGAAAAGGACTTGGATAAAATTCAACATCCCTTCATGTTAAAAACTCTCAATAAACTAAGTATTGATGGAACATACCTCAAAATAATAAGAGCCGTTTATGACAAACCCATAAGCAATATTAGACTGAATGGGCAAAAGCTGGAAGCATTCCCTTTGAAAACTGGCACAAGACAAGGATGCCCTCTCTCACCACTCCTATTCAACATAGTATTGGAAGTTCTGGCCAAGGCAATCAGGCAAAAGAAATAAAAGGTATTCAAGGGCTGGGCGCAGTGGCTCCTGCCTGTAATCCCAGTACTTTGGGAGGCTAAGGTGGGTAGATCATGTGAAGTCAGGAGTTCAAGACCAACCTGGCCAACATGGTGAAAGCCTGTCTCTACCAAAAATACAGAAATTAGCTGGGCGTGGTGGCAGGTTCCTGTAATCCTAGCTACTTGGGAGCCTGAAGCAGGAGAATTGCTTGAACTCGGGAAGCAGAGATTGCAGTCAGCCGAGATCACGCCACTGCACTCCAGCCTAGGTGACAGAGCGAGACTACTTCTCAAAAAAAAAAAAAAGATACTAAAATAGGAAGAGGGGAAGTCAAACTGTCTCTGTTTACAGATGACATGATCCTATACCTAGAAAACCCCATCTTCTCAGCCCAAAAGTTTCTTAAGCTGATAAGTAACTGCAGCAAAGTCTCAGGATACAAAATCAATGTGCAAAAATCACAAGCATTCCTATATACTAATAGTAGACAAGCAGAGAGCCAAATCATGGATGAACTCCCATTCACGATTGCTACAAAGAGAATAAAATACATAGGAATACAGCTAACAAGGGAAGTGAAGATTCAAGGAGAACTACAAACCACTGCTAAAGGAAATCAGTAGAGGACACAAACAAATGGAAAAATATCCCATACTTGTGGATAGGAAGGAAGAATCAATATTGTGAAAATGGCCATACTGCCCAAAGTAATTTATAGATTCAATGCTATTCCCATTAAATTACCATTGACATTTTTCACAGAATTAGAAAAAAAACTACTTTAAAATTCATATGGAACCCAAAAAGAGCCCATATAGCCAAGACAATCCTAAGCAAAAAGAACAAAGCTGGAGGCATCACACTACCAACTTCAAACTATACAACAAGGCTACAGTCACCAAAACAACGTGGTACTGTACTAAAACAGACACGTAGACCAATGGAATAGAATAGAGAACTCAGAAATAAGTCCACACATCTGCAACCATCTGCTCTTTGACAAACCTGACAAAAACAAGTAATGGGGAAAGGATTCCCTATTTAATAAATGGTGCTGGGAGAACTGGCTAGCCATATGCAGAAAATTGAAACAGGACCCTTTCCTTACATCTTATACAAAAATTAACTCAAGATGGATTAAAGACTTAAGTGTAAAACCCAAAACTGTAAAAACCCTAGAAGAAAATCTAGGCAACACCATTTGGGACACAGGCATGGGCAAAGATTTCATGATTAAAACATCAAAAGCAACTGCAACAAAAGCTAAAATTAACAAATGGGATCTAATTAAACTAAAGAGCTTCTGCACAGCAAAAGAAACTATCATCAGAGTGAACAGACAACCTACAGAATGGGAGAAAATGTTTGCAATCTATCCATCTGAAAAAGGTCTAATATCCAGAATCTGCAAGGACCTTAAACAAATTTACAAGAAAAAAACAACCCCATTAAAGAGTGAGCAAAGGACAAGAAAAACAGACACTTCTCAAAAGAAGACGTTTATGCAGCCAACAAACATATGAAAAAAAGCTCAGCATCACTGATCATTAGAGAAATGCAAATTTAAACCACAATGAGATACCATTTCATGCCAGTCAGAATGGCGATTACTAAAGTCGAGAAACAACAGATAGATGCTGGTGAGGCTATGGAGAAATAGGATCGCTTTTACACTGTTGGTGGGAATGTAAATTAGTTCAGCCATTGTGAACGACAGTGTGGCGATTCCCCAAAGACCTAGAACCAGAAATACCATTTGACCCAGCAATCCCATTACTGGATATATACCTAAAGGGATATAAATCATTCTGTATTATAAAGATACATGCATGTGTATGTTCATTGCAGCACTATTCACAATAGCAAAGACATGGAACCAATCCAAATGCCCATCAATGATAGACTGGATAAAGAAAATGTGGTACATATACACCATGGAATACTACGTAGCCATAAAAAGGAATGAGATCATGTCCTTTACGGAACATAGATGGAGCTGGAAGCCATTATCCTTAGCAAACTAATGCAGGAACAGAAAATGAGATACCGCATCCTCTCACTTATAAGTGGGAGCTGAGCAATGAGAACACATGGACCCAGGGAGGGGAACAACACATACTGGGGGTTGTCGGCAGAGGGGAGGGGGAGGGGGAGCATCAGGATAAATAGCTAATGGATGCTGGGCTTAATATCTAGGTGATGGGTTGACAGGTGCAGCAAATCGTCATGGCACACGTTTACCCTATGTAACAAAACTGCACATTCTGCACATGTATCCCAGAACATAAAATTTAAAAAAATATTAAAACAACCAACCAGACAAACACTTCAGTAGATCAAAGACAGGCTGTGCTAGTCTGTTGTGTTGCTATAAAGAAAATCCTGGCCAGGCGCGGTGGCTCACGCCTGTAATCCCAGCACTTTGGGAGGCCGAGGCGGGCAGATCACGAGGTCAGGAGATCGAGACCATCCTGGCTAACACGGTGAAACCCTGTGTCTACTAAAAAATACAAAAAATTAGCCAGGCGTGGTGGCGGGCGCCTGTAGTCCCAGCTACTCGGGAGGCTGAGGTAGGAGAATGGCGTGAACCCGGGAGGCGGAGCTTGCAGTGAGCCGCGATGGCACCACTGCACTCCAGCCTGGGCGACAGAACCAGACTCCATCTCGAGAAAAAAAAAGAAGAAAATCCTGAGGCTGGGTAATTTATAAAGAAAAAAGGTTTAATTGGCCTACAGTTCCACAGGTTGTACAAGCATGGTACCAGCATCTGCTCAGCTTCTGGTGAGGTCTCAGACCTTTTACCCGTGGTTGAAGGTGAAGCAGGAATAGGCACGTCATATGGCAAGAGAGCAGGAGAGAAGTGTGGAGGTCCCAAACTCTTTTTTTTTTTTTCTGAGACGGAGTCCTGCTCTGTTGCCCAGGCTGGAGTACAGTGGTGCAATCTTGGCTCACCACAATCTCTGCCTCCTGGGTTCAAGTGATTCTCTTGCCTCAGCAGCCCGAGTAGCTGGGACTACAGGTGTCCACCACCATGCCTGGCTAATTTTTGTATTTTTAGTAGAGACGGGGTTTCACTATGTTTGCCAGGCTGATCTCGAACTCCTGACCTCGTGATCTGCCTGCCTTGACCTCCCAAAGTGCTGGGATTACAGGCATGAGCCACTGCACCCGGCCCCAAACTCTTTTAAACAAGCAGATCTCTCATCAACTGAGTGAAAACTCTCTTATCACCAAGGGGATGGTACTAAACCGTTCCTGAGGGATCAGCTCCCTTGACCCAGTAACCTCCCACCAGGCTCCCACCTCGAACAATGGGGATCACATTTCGACATGAGATTTGGAGCGGACACACATCTAAACCATATCACAGGCTCTATAATTTACCGCAGTAAAGCTGTGGGCCTTGAGAACTTCTGTCTCCACAAACTGAGTTATGTCTTTCTCTCAGTGGTTTCTTACTTTATGGACTCGGGATGTTCCTTTCAGAGTTCTTTCAGTGGCACTCCTAGAGGTTTTTTTGTTTGTTTCTTTTTAAACAGTTTCTTTTCAGTCTATGGGTGTTGTCAGCTTTAAATCAGCAAGATGGAGAGGGTAAAAATTGCCAGAAAAAAATAATTGGGAAGAGTATTGGGTTACAGGCAGAACAGAGTGCTGGTCTCCCGCTTGGTGGCAGGCAATGGCCCAGTGTTGTTCAAAGGCATTCTTTTGAAGGAGTCATTCTTTTGTTGACCTTGGCAGAGACCAAACACTTTCCTGAAATAATCTTTCTTTTTTGTGGCTCTAGCCAATTACTCTTTCAATGTGAAAGTAAAAGCTTGAACTGGAGAGGTGAGGAACAATGGGGAGAAAATAATGGAGACACCTAAAGAGAATCAGCAAGTCCTTGCCCAAATAGAAATAAATTTCCTACTATTTTTCTCTGCCTTTCAGGCAACCTTCACTGTGTTTTCATCATTGTGCTTCCCGAGGGGGCTTATTGTTTTGTTAGAAGTCACTTGACAGACTACACAGCAAAGGCTATTTGCATTTGGAGGTCCCTAAATGATTCTTTGGTTTGCTAAAGGTAGACCCGTGTCTGTCATTCACATCTGTAGTTTTAGTTTGTAAAGGTCTCAATTTCAACAGGAAGTTCTTTTCCTTAAGTGATTTCCCTAGATTCTGATTTGAGAATTAAGTTACTTCAAGAAATAGATGAGGTTCATGATCTAGGAGACCTGGATTCAGGTCTCAACCTTAGCTACATTTATAAAACGGTCTGGTTATAACTTTAATTTATTCACAGTTTAAAATTAATTGTAAACATTAAATTAAACATTTTTACTTTATAAAACTTACAAAATAGTGTTTAATCTCAATGACATTATACAGTTTGTCCACTTGGTGGCATCCAAATATTGAGGCACCATTTCCTTTAAACCTGTAATTCACCTTTTAACACTTCAGGGCTTTAGACAATTATGTATTACTATTTTAAACTGTAATCATGAAGACTATATAGAAAAATGTAAAATTGTGGTATAAAAATGTGTAGAATATAAATGTACATGTATTTGCAATTATACAGTGTATAATCGTGTATAGAGTAATGATCATTATCTAGAGTATGTATGAATACAAATACAAATGGAAAGGAAATAAGCAAAAATGAAAATGTTAGTTTTTCTCCAAAATTTCTTAAGTGATTTTTGCTTTTGTTTTGTTTTATTCTCCAGCTTAGGATAAGTTAGTTTTCTCAAACATTTCTAAATTATTTTTGGTTTTGTTTTTATTTTTTCCAGCTTTATTGAGGTGTAATTTCTACAAATAAAATTGATGCATTTTAAGGGGAGAGTTTGGTGAATTTTGGTAGTTGTTTACAGTTGTGTAACCATTGGCACAATCAAAATATAGTTCTATCACCCTAAAAAGTATTCTCATACCCATTTCCCATAAATCCTTTTTTCTTCCCCTTGGCCGCAGGCAACCAGTGACCTACTTTCTGTCATAGTTTTATGGTTTTTTTAGAATTTCATATGGATGAAATCATGCAGTAGTATATAGTCTTCTGTGGCTGGCTTTATTTTGTATAATGTTTTTGAGAGCCATTCCTATTGTTGCATGCATTAATATTTTGTTCCTTTTTATTGACTTGTATTCCACATTGTGGGTAAACCACAATTTGTTTATCCATTATCAGTTGATGGACATTTAGTTTGTTTCCACTTTGGGCCTACACAAGTCTTTGTAGACATAGTTTTTCCTTTTTTTTGGGTAAATACCTGAGAATAGTATTGCTGGGTTGTAATAAGTGTATGCTTGACTCTTAAATGCTTTTTAAAATTTATTAATAAAAAAATCAGTGACTTAAAAGACACTAATTTTTGCCAAGCAGATCAGAACAGATGGAAAAAATACGGTGAGATTGAGTTTAAATAAGCTGTCATTAGAATGCTCGTAATACATCCTGTATAGAAGGCAACTGGACACTCACTTACAGAGGCTTAAAATTACTCATACCTTTTGACTTTGCTTTTCTATTCTTAGGAATTTACCATACAGAAATAATCACATAAATACACAAAGATCTGTATACAGTAATGCTCACTAAAGCTTTTAGATTATCATAAAATATTGGAAACAACTCAAATATTTAGTTTTGGGAAATTAATTATGTAAAAACGATAATCTCAATGAACTGACTCCATTCAGCTATTACAACTTCCATTTTTAAAGAAAGTTGAAGAACTTGGAATATTGCTTACATATAGTATTAAGAAGAAAACAGCCAGATAGAAAATTTTACAAGTGTGTGCGTGTGTTCTTATACGTATTTGCATAAGGAAAAAACTATAAGGCGATGTAACAAATTTTCAGTAGTGGTTGTACTTGGGTGGTAGGTAATCTAGACTCTTGATTTGAAAAAAATTTATCTTTTCCTAATATCTGAGTCATTAAATTTACCCCCCCAAAAAAAGGGATGCCTTTGGGAGGCCAGTGTGGAAAGGATGCAGTCTGTTAGAGAAATGGGCTCGGGACTGGAGGTCAGGAGAGACAGAGGTCTCAGCCTTAGCTACAGGGACCTTAACAAATCACCTTTGGGGCTTTATTTTATGTATTGGTAAAAGAAAGGGTTCAACAAAATTAGTTGGTTTCAAATCATGTTCTGAGACCTCACAGGCTACAGTGGTTGGGTGCCTAGTTATTTGTCCTTGCAACAACTCAAGTAAGGTTTTGGGGTGTAATGTCTGTTTTGGGGTTTAATGATTAGATCCCATGGAAACCCTTGGACTTTTACTGTTTTTTCTTTTTTAAATGAGTTCCACTGTTTGAAATCCTATGATTTCTTGGTGCTGCTTTGTAATAGACAAACGCTGGAGATCAAGGTAGAGAAAAGGACAGATCAACCAAGGATTAATTCAGAATCTTATCTAAATTTGCCATTTATTCTCTTACCAAATTTGTAGTTTAAGGAGGCCTATTTATTTTGCCTTTCATTTTCATTTGAGGTCTTGTGCCTATCTTTTCTTTTTGTGCTTCCCCACTTCCCTCTTTTTTCTCTTTTTTTTTGAGACGGAGTTTCGTTCTTGTTGCTTAGGCTGGAGTGCAATGACATGACCTCGGCTCACTGCAATCTCTGCCTCTCGGGTTCAATCAACTCTCCTGCTTCAGCCTCTGGAGTAGCTGGGATTACAGGCATGCGTCACCACACTCAGCTAATTTTTGTAGTTTTAGTAGAGATGGAGTTTCACCATGTTGGCCAGGCTGGTCTTGAACTCCTGACCTCAGGTGATCCACCCGCCTCTACCTCCCAAAGTGCTGGGATTAAAGCCGTGAGCCACCGCACCCAGCCTCTTCGTTTTAAATACAGTTGTTAGTGTGTGGTCATTTAGCAGAAGAAAATTGATGGATTAACTTGAAGGAAAGTTTCCACAAAAATTCAATATGTTAATTACATTAAATATATATGCATTTATTAGAAATCTATAGTTATGGAAAGCTAGAGCAATTGTCTTGATCTAGAGCCATGGTCCTCAGACTTCACTGTGCATCAAAACTGCTTTTTGGTGGGCTTGTTAAAGCATGGTTAGCAGGGCCCCACTCATTACTTTCTGATTCATTAAATCTGGGGTGAGGCCCAAGAATTTGTATCTCTAACAAACATGCTTAGGTGATGTTGATGCTGTGTTCTGGGGATCACACTTTGAGAACCATTGATATATAGAGAACAAGGGTAAGAAAGGAGATAATTTTTGCTAGTTTTGATTTTTTTACACCTGACACGCAAACACTACCTATAGTCTTTTTTTTTTTTTAATGAGACAGAGTCTTGCTTCTTCACCCAGGCTGGAGTAAAATGGTGCAATCTTGGCTCGCTGCAACCTCCGCCTCCTGGGTTCAAGCAATTCTCCTGCCTCAGCCTCCCAGGTAACTGGGATTACAGGCACATGCCAGCACACTCGGCTAATTTTTGTGTTTATAGTAGAGACGGGGTTTCACCATGTTGACCAGTCTGGTCTGGAACTCCTGACCCCAAGTGATCTACCTGCCTCTGCCTCCCAAAGTGCTGGGATTACAGGTGTGAGCTACCGCACCTAGCTGCTATAGTCTTAAAGATATTTTTGTAAATCAGTTATGAAAGGCATGGTTAAAATACATACACATATGGTTGCACAACCTTGTGAATATTCTGAAAAACACTGAACCATACACTTTAAAGTGGTGACTTTTGTGGTATGCAAAGTCTGTCTCTGTCTTTAAAAATACATGTAAAATTTTTGTATTCCCTTTTCCCATTTGTAACCATATTCCAATTATTCAGCCTGTTCTCACTCCCACTGCTCAAATGTTTGCTTTAAAACAACAATAACAACAACAACGAAAGAAGAAGATGAAGAACATTTATTTAGTTTCTACTTCTTATAGGAAAGGAGGGAGAAAAGGGAATTTCCAATGGTCAATGTTCCAATCAGCGCTTTTGGAACCAGTTATGGGTGGGAAGGGAGTGTAGAAGGTTAGCATACCTAAAATGCAATTTGGGACTTAGCTGCACATTTCTCTACAAACTTAACACTATATCCTGGTGAGTTGGCTGTGGAAGTTCATTAGCTTTATGCATTTTAATGTTCGTATTCTATGAAGCTTCCCAGACTACTGCAGTGCAATGGATTTAGCAGTGCAATGCAGAATTACTTGGCCAAACCAAATTGCATTGGCTAAACTAGGGAGGGGAGCATCCTGTAAAATGCTGTATATTTGCACGTGCATGTGGCTAGCAGCCTGCCTGTTTCTGAACTAAGAACTCTTGTTCTCATGTGCACGTTTCTGGCATGACGCTGAATGTGTGTGCTGTTATTCAAAGACCAAGAGACTACAGGCTCTCTCTCTCTCTCCCTTATGCAGCTGGAATGGGCACAGGGAATTATCCAACTGGGAGTCTCAACTCTGGAAACTAATGCTCCGTTTTTGTCTCTGTAATGAACCCTTGTGCTGTTCCTGTGGCTGTGCTGGGCTGTGTTAGCCACTTTTAACAATTCTAATTCTGCCTAAAGCCCTTGGTCTATTTGTTCTTTTGGAGTTGTGGCTTTTAAAAAACCTTAGTGGCTTTATTTATCGTTCTCTTCATTTTATCTTCTTCACTTTGTAATTTATTTTTACCTGCTGTGAACATTTATATGAACATGTTTCAAAAGAGCAGAGTGACCTGCCTTACATAGGAGGCCTACGCACATGTCTAAATTGAGCTTCCTTTTCACTTGCTAGACAAGTTCTGTGGGTCACCTTCTTGAAGCCCGTTAATGTGCAGTTATTCTGTCTGTCCTTTGCAAAGCTTTTATGATGGACACAGCTTTCTGTTTATCAGGGTTAGAGAGAGAGAGAGAGAGACAGATTCCTTGATGTCTGTGTTCACGATTTCCGTGAACCGCATGTTGAGTCTCTCTTTATCCTAGGCAGAGAAAATCTTTTCCTGCCATTACACCAAAAGAAGAAGGGAAAATAATCACCTCCTTTTCTTCCTTCAGAAACGTGACTCACTTATCTTTTTTATCAAAAATGTCATAGAATACCTCATAGAACTAAGAAAAATGTGAATGGATCAAGGAAAGAATTCAATTAATTGTATATTTGAATCACTGATTAGTTCCTTTCCTCCCCATTTCCCTGGGCAGCCAATGCTGATGCTGACATACTGACACTTGCCTCTCTTATTGTATAGGTACTGCTGGGTGACTTGAAAACTACCAAGTATTCAAGAAATACACTTTGAAAACAACTGTACTCATAGACCCAAAGGGGAAATTCTGAATATCTTATAACCGAAGTTGTAAGATAACAGCATCCTTAGTTATAGCTGCAGCGAGAAAGAGATAGGAAATTGAGCAGGGAAAAACTATCTATGATTGTGCCCGGATCCAAAATTTTCCAGTGGATATGCTTAGTTTGGCCCTAGGACTGGTCTAGACAAGTGCCTTGGATAGCTCCCAAAATGCCCATATGCAGTCTGCGAGGTTTTCAGTGTCCCCGGGATAATAGGATTATGCTGATCAGAAATAATTACTGCACACCATTAAGCAGGCTTTCTTTTCATTTCAGTTTTGTTCTCTCCTCTCTTTTTTTCCCCCGTCTTTTCTTTTCAATCTCTGGCCTAAAATGAAATTGCCAGGAACTGCAGCTGTCCTTGATTCAGTGGCGGACAACACTCTCTGCTCTTGGAGCTCCCAGAGGCTATACCTTAAAATCAGCTTCTGAACTTTTCAAGAGTAGTCTTACTAGGCCCCACCTTTATATATTCCTTTTTTTTTTTTTGAGACAGAGTCTCACTCTGTCGCCCAGGCTGGAGTGCAGTGGCACAATCTCGGCTCACTGCAACCTCTGCCACCCAGATTCAAGCGATTCTCCTGCCTCAGCCTCCCGAGTAGCTGAGACTGCAGGCACCCACCGCACCTGGCTAATTTTTGTATTTTTAGTAGAGATGGGGTTTCACTGTCTTGGCTGGGCTGGGCTGGTCCTGACCTCCTGACCTCATGATCCACCTGCCTCGGCCTCCCAAAGTGCTGGGATTACAGGTATGAGCCACTGTGCCCGGCAAAGATTCTTAACTGAATCTATGGTGAGGCCTGGGTATGATTACTCTTAAAAAATTCAACAGTTAATTTTGAGGTATGATGTGGGCATCTGAACTTCTTAAACTCTTCAAATAAATCTGATGTGTGCTATGATGTTGAGAAGCACCCCCAGGAATGCTGGGAACAGAGGTAGTATCACAAGACAGAGATCCAACTCTAAGATATCCCAGCGCTGTCTATGCCCTGTTACATGGCATAGATTGCACCAGAAGACCAGCCTGCCTTCCTCTTCCACTTGTGCCTCCATGCTCTTGTTCTCTCCTTCCTCTCCCCATCGTCCATTCTTGTCTTCCTTTTAGGTCACCGGCACATTAAATCATCTGTAGACCCTGGGAGAGTTCCCATTCTTCTCTGCTGAGTTTGCTTTCCCTTAAATTGAGGATTGGGCTAACTCTTTGGGTAATTGAGCAAGTAATTGGTGGGCCTATTGGATACAGTTCATGTTTTTTCAAAGTAGTAGGGTGAGAGGGACCACATGCCTATAACCACTGTCTTCTCTCCATTCCTGAATCCTATTCTTTAACATCATATGGGAAATCATTAATTTAGAAACTCATTCTTTCCAACACTACTTACTAATCAAGCATTAAGAAAATATTCTTGTCTCTTTGATTTAAAAAGGAGGCTGAGATTATACAATATATCTATACTACCATGTGCACATGATTACATCCAAACCTTACTCACGTTTGTTTGGACACGCCTAACACACCAATGCCAGAGGGGCTCAATGCCAGATGGGCTTATGTTCTATGTCTTTTTATGGTGAAACTGCTCTGGTATAAGCCCTGGTAGGCTTTCTGTCTAAATAACTAAGATGTACATTTTTTATAAAATGGTTTTATTTTTTAAGAGATGCCAGTACATTATAGAAAACAACTTCTGGTATAGCTGAAGTTTTGGTAACTATAAGTTGTTATGAATTTATTATTTTATGAAAACTTTGGAATCATTCTGTAAAGTTATTTTTTAAAATAGTACCATAAGGATTCTTATTAAAATATCATATATAATACATATGGAAAATATTTATATTTTTATGCTATTAAATATTTATATCCAGGAGCATAGGGCTTTTCTGTTTTTATTAAGGTCTTATTTTATGTTCTTCAATAAAATGGTATAGTTATCTTCTGAAAGGTCTTGTACCTTTCTTGATAAATTCATTTCTAGATACACTTTAACAGCTTTAATGAGGCGTGATTTGCCTTATAGATTGTGCAGCCATCCCCATAAATCAATTTTAAGACTTGTCCACTCCCACAAAAAGTTTTTTCATGCGCATTACCACTAACTCCTACTCACATCCCCAGCCCTAGGCAACCACTGATCTTTCTGTCTCTATAGATTTGCATTTTTTGGACATTGGATCTAAATGGCATCATACAGTATGTAATGTTTTGCATCTGGCTTCTTTTAGTTAGCATAATGTTTCTCTGAGGCTCATCTGTATCTGTATTGTAGCATGTATCAACAGTTTGATCCTTTTTATTGCTGAATAATATTCTATTGTATGGCTCTATCAAATTTCTTTATTCATTCAACAGTTGATGGATGTTTGGATTGTTTCCAGATTTTGCTATTATAAATAATGCTGCCATGAATATTTGTAGACAAGTTTTCTTTATGGCATATGCTTTCATTTCTCTTGTGTAGATTCCTGGGAGTGAAATTGCTGGGTTGAACAATCAGTTTATGTTTATCTTTTTAAGAAACAACTAAACTGTTTTCCAAAGCAATGTGCTGTTTTACACTCTCAGAAGCAATGTATGAGGCTTCCAGTTTCTCTACATCATCACCAACATTCAGTAGTGATGTCTTTTTATTATAGTCATTCTAGTAAGTCTAACTGCATAACAAATGACCCCAAAACTTAGTGGCTTAAAATCAAACATTTATTCCACAATTTCTGTGGGTCCAGAATCCAAGTGTCTTACGTCCTCTGGCTTTCAGATTTCAAACAAAGCTACAATCAAGTTGTTGGCTGTGGCTGTAGTCATCTCAGGTTGATTAGGGGTCAGGGGGAGAATCTGCTTTCAAACTCACTCAAGCGGTTGTTGGTAGGATTCAGTTCTGTATGGGCTGTTGTACTGAGGGCCTCAGTTCCTCACTGACTGTGGGCTGAAAGCCTCCCTCAGTTCTTTGCCACATGGGCTTCACCACAGGGTGGCTCACAACAGGGCAGCTGGCTTCCATCAGAATGACCAATTTGACAGGGCAAGAAAGTATGAGCAAGACTGAAGCCAGAGTCTTTTTGTAACCTAACCTAGAAATGACAGCCCACTACTTAGAGGCTGTCTACCACATTTGTTATGGTTTTAATTTGCATTTCCTTAATGACTAATGATGTCGAGCATCTTTTCGTGTGCATATTAGCCATTCACATATGCTCCTTGATAAAATAACTGCTCAAATTTTTGCCCGTTTAAGAAATTACATTGTTTACCTAATTATTGAGTCATAAGAGTTTGTTACATATTCTGGAAACAAGTTATTTATTTGGTATTTGATGTGTCAATTGTATTTTCTATTGCTGTGATAACAAATTACCACAAGCTTAGCAGTTTAAATCATCCGAAATTACTTTCTTACAGTTCTGTAGACTAGAAGTATTGTAGAGGTCTCCCTGGGCTAAAATCCAGGTGTCAGCTGGTGCACTCTTTTTCTGGAGGCTCTAGGGGAGAAACTGTTCCCTGCTTATTTGGGTTGTTGGCAGAACTCAGTACTTTGCATTGTAGGGATCAGCGTCCCCATGTTCTTGCTTGCATACTTGCGACCTTGTAAACTAAAGGTCAATCCCAGCTTCTAGAGAACACTGCATTCTTTAGTTCTTGGTCTCCTTTCCTCATATTCAAAGCTACATCAGTGCCAACAGGTCGAGTTCTTTGCATGCTGCATTTCTCTAACCCTTCTTCCTTGTTGAATCCCCCTCACCACCGTCAGGAAAGATTCTCTGCTTTTAAGGACTCATATGATTAGATTGCGCTCAATCAGATAATACAGGGTAATATCCCCATCTCAAGGTCTAATTTTTTTTTTTTTTTTTTTAATGGGGTTTCACTCTGTCACCCAGGCTGCAGTGCAGTGGCACGACCTTGGCTCACTCACTGCAACCTCTCAGGCTCAAACGATTCTCCCACTTCAGCCTCCAGAGTAGCTGGGACCACAGGGGTGCGCTACCATGCTCGGCTATTTTTCTGTATTTTTGGTAGAGACAGAGTTTCACCACGTTACCCAGGTTGGTCTCAACCTCCTGAGCTCAAGCGATCTGCCCAACTCGGCCTCCCAGAGTACTGCAATTACAGGCGTGGGTTACTGCGCCCAGCCAAGGTCTTTAATCTTAATCTCACCTATACATCTCTTTACCATGTGAGGTAATACATTCACAGATTCTAGGAATTAAGACATGAACATTTGGGGGGTGTTATTCTGACTACCACACAAGTATTTTCTCCTAGTTTATGGCTTGTCATTTCATTTTTTTTTTTTCTGTTTTTTAGAGACAGAGTCTCGCTCTGTCACCCTGGCTGGAGTGCAATGGCGTGATCTCAGCTCACTGCAACCTCCACCTCTCAGGTTCTAGCAATTCTCCTGCCTCAGCCTCCCGAGTAGCTGGGATTACAGGTGCACACCACCATGTCCAGCTAATTTTTTGTATTTTAGTAGAGATGGGGTTTCACCATGTTGCCCAGGCTGGTCTCGAACTCCTGAGCTCAGACAATCCACCCGCCTCGGCCTCCCAAAGTGCTGGGATTACAGGGGTGAGCCACTGCACCCGGCTGTCATTTCATTTTCTTATTGATATCCTTTGAAGAACAAAAGTGTTTACTTTTTACGAAGTCTGATTTCTTGTTTCCTTTGTGTGTCATGCTTTTGGTGTTGTATCTAAGAATACTTTGCCTGACCCCAAGGTCCTGAAAATTTTTGTATATTTTCTTCAAGAATTTTTATAGCATTAGTTCTTCAGTTTAGATTTGTGATCTGTTTTCAGTTGATTTTTATATATGGTGCTAGGTAAGGACCTAAATTTTGTTTTTTTGTTTGTTTTTTTTTGTTTGTTTGATTGTTTTTGGCATGTGGATATCCAATTATCCCACTACGATTTGTTGAAAGACTCTCCTTTCCAGGATTTTTTTTCTGAACGATTATTATCTAAAGTGTGTTGTTGCTTTAGGGTCACGGTATGCTTGTGTATGTCTGTTACCATGTCACTGTGGTCCTACGCTGAGTGCCCTTAGGGGACTGGAATCTTTCCAATAAACCACGTTTGAGATCGTATGAGTCAGTGTGCAGTGTAGCCCACACTTGAGAGTGTGAATTTATGTGCACAGTCACTTTGCTCTGGGTGGAAGTAGGTTATAGTTGACTTACTTTCTCAGTGCTTGTTCCTACAGCCCCTCTTTTCACATGTTGCTCGATCTCCCTATACCTTCTTGGTGCTTACACATCTCAGACCCTTTAGCCAGACCCTTTAGCCAAACCCTTGCCAATAACAGTATTTTGGTTCTCAGTTCTGTTCGCTCTGGTTGTGGAGCCTTTGAATAAAAGTGCACACAGCTATTCAGTGGGATTTAGCTGGAAAAGGTGACCTTCCAACCTCATGTCAACTTCTGGCTCCTCAAACAGTAGATTGGCAGTAAGGCAGGGAAGTTGTTTTCCCATTTCTCACTGAGCAGATTGTGAATATTTCCATATGGATTTTCTATTATTAATGTTGCTCTGATTCTTTGTTTTAAAATAAAAATTCTGAATGAAAAAAAGAGACTCTCCTTTCTTCCATTGAATTGTTTGGACACCTGTGTTGAAAATCATTGGCTATAATTGTAAGAGTTTATTTGTGAATGATCAATTCTCTTCCATTGATATGTATGTCTGTCCTTGCATCAATATCACACTGTCTCCTTTTCTAGGTATTCTAAAGTTTTTGTTACTATTAGGAATGGAGTTAAGGTTATTTTGAATGTAAAATATTCACTCAATAAAAGACACTAGAGTCTCTACTACAGGGGAAGGGAGGGAGGATGGCAAAGGTTGAAAAACCAACTTTTGGGTGCTCATTACCAGGGTGACAGGATTATTCATATCCCGAGCCTCAGCATCATGTGATATACCCATGTAACAAACCTGCACATGTATATCCTCAATCCAAAATAAAAGCTGAAATAATTTTTAAAAATTAATAAAGTATTAACTCAGAACTGTTTTCCTTAGACTCATTAATATGTAATATATTAATATTAATTACAGATTAATATTTCATCTATAATATTTAATCTATTGATTAACTAATTAATCATTAATCTTATAAAATTGTCTTGGTCTTGGATTAAAAAGAAAATACAACTTTTTTGCCTAAACTAGGTAACCTAAAATTGCTTTGAACCTACTAAATTCTATCTTGTAGGATTATGTGGCAAAGATATCAGAGATATTAGTGTACATACGTTTAGTGTACATCAAATGTCTTAATGAATAGCTTTTAGTTTGTGCTTTGAATTTGAACAGGTTACTGTTATTACTATATATTCACATTCCCTTTGTACAAGTAACATTTCCAAAGCTCTGATCATTCTTATTCCTTTCAGATCAACCTCTAGAATCCCGTAGACTCTGCAACAAGCCAATTCAGAGCTTGCCCAACATGGACACCATTTTTAGTGAGGCCCTCTTGAAGATGCGGAGGCAGCACCCTGGATGTCTTGCACAGGAGGCTTGTGTCCGTGCAGTCCAGGCTGCTGTGCAGTATCCCTATGAAGTGGGCGTCAAGAAGGAGGAGGAGCTGTTTCTATATCTTTTTCAATCAGGGCAGGCTAGAGCCCTGCAATATGCTTTCTTAGCTGAAAGGAAAGCAAATAAGTGGTCAACTCCCTCCGGAGCATCGTGGAAAACAGCATCAGCGCGGCCTGTCTCCTCAGTTGGTGTTGTTGGTAAGAGCATGGGGTAATGAATGGAATCCTCCAAATCTGCTCATGTAATGTGCTACCATTTGCTTAGGGCTACCGGATGCTAGGTTTCACGTAAGACACATTACTTGTGTTAGCTAAGCTAATTCTCACACCACCCCATGAGCTCTCTTCTTTAACATGAGAGGCCTAGAGACGCCAGCCTTCTCAACAGTGAGCTAAACACGAGTAGGGTGAAAGTCTGACCCTAGGTCTGACTCCAGACTGGGAATATTTTATTCTTTTTTTTTTTTTTTTTTTGTGAGACAGAGTCTTGCTCTGTCACCCAGGCAGGAGTGGAGTGGCGCAATCTCGGTTCACTGCAACCTCCACCTCCCGGGTTCAAGTGATTCTCTTTCCTCAGCCTCCTGAGTAGCTGTGACTACTGCCACCATGCCCAGATAATTTTTGTATTTTTAGTAGAGACAGGGCTTCGCCATGTTGGTCAGGCTGGTCTCGAACTCCTGGCCTCAAGTGATCTACCTGCCTCAGCATCCCAAATTTCTGAGATTACAGGTGTGAGCCACCATTCCTGGCCTGGCATTTTTTATTCTATGTTACCTCTTCCCTGTATGAATCTCTCATTCCTGGATTTCCTGATGATGATGATTTGTACCACATTTCAAGGTGTGGCCTGTCACTCTCATAGGTATTTGTAATCAAGTCTCTTGTCTTTCCGGCCCCTGATCCATTCACTTCTCCTGTTCAAAACCACTATCCTCAAATCCATCTTAACCCTGAAACCATGGCTTCCCTACTTTTTTTCCTCTGGAATTTTCCCAAACAAAATATCTTCTTTCCTCAGACGCTAGCTCCCTGATTGGCTTCTCTGGGCCACTTTCCTAAGCTTCGCTTGCTCTTAGTCTTGGCTCAAGAATGGTCTTTGGTGGATTTTAAATTCCTCGAGATAGTAAGTGAAACATTCTTTGCACCAGCTTAGGTACAATCTTCTGGGGAGAGGGTCCATAGTTTACTAAAAGCATCAACTTTCTTTCTTTTCTTTTTTTTTATATTTAAGTTTTTAAAATCATAATTAAAGACATGCAGGAAAGTTACAATAGTACAAAAAATTCTCATATACTTTTTATCCAGATCCTCCAAATGTTAACGTTTTACTGTATTTGTTTTATTTCCCTCTCTCTTTTCTGAACTCTAAGAAAAAGTTACAGACTTATGTGTATTTCCTAAAATTAATATTCTCATACATGACCACGGTATAATTTATTTTAAAAAACAGGGCAATTAATATAGATAAAGAACTATTATTTAGTCTGTAGCCCTTATTCTGATTTTTCTTTCTTTTTTCTTTTTTTTAACCATCTTTACGATTTGTAAGTATACAGTTCAGTAGTAATAAATACATTTATATCCTTTTTTTCCCCTTCATCTCCCTTTCCCCCCCTCCCCTTCCTGGCCTTTGGCAACCACCAATCTACTCTGTATCATTATGAGATCTACATTTTAAGCTCCCACATATGAGTGAGAACATATGATATTTGCCTTTTTGTGTAAAAGCATCAACTTTCTTAACCCTTGCCTAGCTGTCCAGCACAGTGGTCTCCAACCTTTTGGCACCAGGGACCAGTTTCATGGAATACAATTTTTTCATGGATTGGGGGATGATGGTTTTGGGATGAAACTGTTCTACCTCAGATCATCAGGCATTAAATTCTCAGAAGGAGCATGCAACCTAGATCCCTCACATGCGCAGTTCACAATAGGGTTCGCGCTCCTATGAGAATCTAATACCACCACTGATCTGACAGGAGGTGGAGGTCAAGGCTGAAATGCTCCCTAGCCTGTTGCTCACCTCCTGCTGTGCTAACAGGTCACGGACTGGTACCGGTCCACAGGCAGAGGTTGGGGACCCCTGCTGTAGCACCAACCCAACTTGGAGGCAAAGATCTCACTCCACATTTTCTCAGTCTGTTTGTTCTCTCAATTCAACTTTGGTATCAAAGAATCTGTCTCTAATGTAAATACATTGTGCTCCTTTCAGCTCTGACTCTGTTGAGGTCTACGTTTGATTCACTTGGGATTTTTTTTTTTTTTTTTTTTTGAGATGGAGTTTCACTCTGTCACCCAGGCTGGAGTGCAGTGGCGCAATCTCAGCTCACCGCAACCTCCGCCTCCCAGGTTCCGGCAATTCTCGTGCTTCAGCCTCCCAAGTAGCTGGGACTACAGGTGCTGCGCCACCAAGCCTGGCTGATTTTTGTATTTTTAATAGAGACGGGGTTTCACTATGTTGTCCAGGCTGGTCTTGAACCTCCGACCTCAGGTGATCCGCCCACCTTGGCCTCTCAGAGTGCTGGAATTACAGGCGTGAGCCTTTGCGCCCGGCCTCACTTGTGATTTTTTAAGAAGATGGATAAGTAGAGTGACAAAGAACTATGATTGTTCCTCTTTTTGTACTATTAAATATTTCAGCAATACCAATATTTATTTCTACTTGTTGTGCACTTACCTCTTTCTCCTTCAATTCCTTCAAGTCAAGAATAATTAATGCAAATAATAGCAAGCTGGTAAGTGTGTCAGTATTGTGTTTGTCAACCATTGTTTGAGAGGATTTCCCGATTTTGTTGTTGTGAACCTTTCTTTAAAAGCCTTCAGGTTTGTTTCTGGCATATAATGTTTAAAAGTTTGAAGTATTTTTTTAAAACGATATCCACATTGTTTTGAAAAATATTGGAAAGGGCGTACTAAATATGTAAAACACACGTAGATAGAAATCAAGTAAGAAGATCTGGATGTTTCTGCCTTCTTCATGTGTATTGCCACACTGCCCTGCATTTCATCTTCGCGATGCAGCCTTCCGCTGCTCCCTCATGTCCTCTGACAGACTCCATGACCCTCCTCTGCCTCCTGACTGAAACCTGGCTTACCCTGAGGACCTGCGTCTGCTGCCCTCTCCAGGGAATGCTGCCGCTTCTCCCACACTCCATGGGCCTCTGGGTCACTTCTCAGACCATTGTGCTTTACGGGACACTGTCTTTTGTGGTCCTGCACTGTGGTCTTGTCGTTCTATCCCTTTTCATTACTGTCATGACTCCCTTCCATTTGCTGAACACTTCAGTACCTGGCTCACAGTTACCCAAATCCCTGCTGCCATCCTGGTTGTCCTCATCGTCTCTATGGACAATCATTCCCTCCTTGCAGCTTCTGGGTTTTTTGCTTCCTCAGACTCAGGGACATTCACCTCACCTCACTTCCACATTCCACACTCGTTGCTTCTCCACAGAAGCTTCTCCACAGTTGTCGTTACCCTGAATATTTCTCCACTTCCAAAATCTGAAACCCCTCTCTTCACCACCACCACCTCATATCTTTCCTTGTATCTTTCTTAATGGGTTATTTCAACTACATCCATTACTTGATCAGCTCCCCTTATGTTTATTTTCTTCTCTATTCAGCTTTAATTTTAAGAGTTATCATTTCAGCCACTCTCGGGCCAAAGTCTCCAAACTCCATGATTCATTGCCCTTCCACTGTGCTCCCCGCAAAATCCTAACCCTGATGATCTCAATTTTTGGCTTGTTTCCATGAGCCCGGGCCCAGGCTTCTCAGCCCCGCAGGAGACGCAGTTCCGATTAGTAACCCTGCAAGTTCACGTTCTCACACCACACCCAGGCTCCCAGGCCTGTCTGGACAGGGGAATGTAGTTGATCAGAAACTGCAAAACTGGTATTTAAAACATCCTTATTTGGTATTTACTTCTCTGAGTAGAAGAGGTTGCTGATCAAATTCTATTCTATGGCAGTCAAAAGCAGTAATTTGACAGGGGAGCAGGACTCCTTGCCCCTGACTATATGCGTCTGTGAGGCAAAATTAGAGAACTATATGAAGCTTGAAACCAATAGCTAGGAGGCCAGAGTTTCAAACCCCACATTCTACCTTTTAATGTAGAAAAGGTTTATCAAAGCTAAAGTTTAGGATACAAGTTGCTATAGAAGTGAGAGCTATTCAGCCTTCTTGTTCTTGGGAGAAGTGCAGGGGGTTAATAAATTTGGAAAACTGTGTTCTTAATAATTTAATATATTTATTATATAGTATTGAGTAATTTAATACACTTGGAAAATTAAATAAATATGTTCTAGAGAGACTAAATCAGTGATTTCTGATGACTGATACATCCTATCTTCAAAACCAATCCTCCATGCTAGTAAATACACCGTATAGAGGAGTAATACATAGGTGGCTTTCACAAAGCTGTTTTTATCCACAGTGGGCTGGTTAGGCAACAGATCATCTGCTGCTGTAACAGGTAACCCAGCAATCTCAGTAGCTTAACATAATAAGTGTTTATTTAATGCTTACTCCATAAGGTCATTCTAGGACCAGGGTTTTTTCCCACTAGTGGCTCTGCCGTTCTCCATGATAAGGGTCAGCAAACTTTTTCTGTAAAGTTCCAGATGGTAAATATATTAAGCTTTGTGGGCCATACAGTCTCTGTTGCAACTACTGAAGTCTACCATTGTGCACAAAAACAGCCATAGAGCCGGGCATGGTGGCACATGCCTCAATTGCAGCCAGTAGGGAGGCCGAGGCGGCAAGATCACTTGAGCCCAGGACATACAGGCTGCAGAAAGCCACGATGCCACCACCGTACTCCATCCTGGGCGACAGAGCAAGACCATATCTCTAAAAACAAACAAAATACTAAACAAAATAAAAACCCAGCCATAGACAATATGGAAACAAATTAGCCTTGTGTTCCAATAAAATTTTATTTATGGACACTGAATTTTGAATATGATATAATTTTTCATGTGCCACAAAATGGTACTTTTTAAATTTTTTATTTAAAAATGTAAAAACATGTTTTTGCCTGCAGGCAGTGCAAAAATCGGCAGTGGGCGGGGTTTGACCTACAGGCCACAGTTTACCCCACCACCTACTTTACGCCTCCTTCAAAGCCTCAGAGTCGTTTTCTGCATTCTCTACATCCGGGTGGCAATGGAGGATCTTGTGGGAGATTTTAGGAGCCAATCCAAGAACCCACATTGCCCCCAATCACCACCATCACATTTCATTGACCACAGTTACTCACAGGCCCTAACAGGATGCAAGGGATCTAGAAAGTACAGTCTTCTGTGTGCGGGGAGGAAAATGAATTGGTGTTGGGAGCAAACAATAACATTTTTCATCAAATAATTTTTCTTCATTTTCCATTTTTTTCTTGCCTTTGCTTAAAATATTTCTTCCTATGTTTTTCCCTTCCTCGACCTGGATGGTTCAACTTCCTCAGTTTTACCTATTACAGTCTAATCTTCCTTTAAGGTCCATTTCAAATGTCTTTGTCTTGAAGCTTTTTTTGATTCATCCAACTGAATGTAATTTTTTCCCTTTGAGTCAAAGAAATTTGAACTTTTCACATCCTTTACTTTACCATATGGAATGGACATTGTGAACTCCTCTTTCCACTGCTAGATCAGAAGCTCCCTGAAGGTTGATGCTCTTCATGTTTTTTTTTAATAACAGTTTAATTGAAATGTAACTCACATATAAAATTCACCCTTTTATTTATGCATGTATCTTTTTTTAATTTTTTTGAAGACAGAGCCTTTCTGTGTTGCCCAGGCTGGAGTGCAGTGGCACAATCTCAGCTCACTGCAACCTCCACCTTCCAGTTTCAAGTGATTCTTTGTGTCTCAGCCTCCTGAGTAGCTGGGACTATAGGCATGTGCCACTATGCCCGGCTAATTTTTGTACTTTTAGTAGAGATGGGGTTTCGCCATGTTGGCCAGGCTGGTCTCAAACTCCTGGCCTCAAGTGATCCACCTGCCTCTGCTTCTCAAAGTGCTGGGATTACAGGCATGAGCCACTGTGCCTGGCCAAAATTCACCCTTTTAAAGCGATTCAATGTAAAATGGTACAGCTGCAGCTGAGCACAGTGGCTCACGCCTGTAATCTCAGCACTTTGTGGGGCCGAGGTGGGTGGATCACCTGAGGTCAGGAGTTCAAGACCAACCTGGCCAACATGATGAAACCCTGTCTCTACTAAAAATACAAAAAAATTAGCCAGGCATGGTGGCAGGTGCCTGTAATCCCAGCTACTCCAGAGGCTGAGGCACGAGAATCACTTGAACTCGGGAGGTGGAAGTTGCAGTGAGCTGAGATCACACCACTGCACTCCAGTCTGGGTGACAGAGCAAGACTCCATCTCAAAAAATAAACAAATAAATAAATAATAAAATGGTACAGCTGCTATGGACAACAGCATGACAGTTCGTCAAACAGGTAAAAATTGCCATATAATCCAGCAATTCCACTTCTGGATATTTACCCCAAAGAATTGAAAGCAGGGGCCAGGCACAGTGGCTCATGCCTGTAATCCCAGCACTTTGAGAGGCCAAGGCAGGTGGATCACTTGAGGTCAGGAATTCGAGACCAGCCTGACCAACATGGTGAAACCCCATCTCTACTAAAAATACAAAAATTAGCTGGACGTGGTGGTGCACACCTGTAATCTCTGCTACTTGGGAGGCTGAGGCAGGAGAATCGCTTGAACCCAGGAGGCGGAGGTTGCAGTAATCCGAGATCATGCCACTGCACTCCAGCCTGGGTGACAGAGAAAGACTCCATCTCAAACAAACAAACAAAAAAAGAATTGGAAGCAGGGACTCAAATAGATATTTATACACTCATGTTCATAACAGCATTATTCACAATAGCCCAACAGTACAAGCAGCCCAAGTATCCATTGAAGGATGAATGGGTAAATAAAATTTGATATATGCATACAATGGAATATTATTCAGCCTTAAACAGGAAGAAAATTCTGACAGATGTTACAACATGGGTGAACCATGAGGACATACTGCTAAGTGAAATAAGCCAATCATAAAACATCAAATACTGCATAATTCCACTTATATGAGGTACCTGGAGTAGTCAAATGCACAGATACAGAAAATAGAATGGTTGGCCAGGGTTGGGGAGAGGGAAAATGGTGAGTTATCATTTAGTAGGTATAGAGTTTCAGCTTTGCAATTTGGAAGAGTTCTGATGATGGTCGCACACATTGTGAATGTATTTAATGCCACTGAACTATGCACTTAAAAATGGTTATGATGGTAAATCATATGTGTATTTTGCCACAATTTTTAAAAATAAGAAAATGCGTAGTAAAAGTATCACCAAAAAAGAATACAATTCAATGGTTGTTAGATACTGACAGAGTTTATGCAACCATTGTCACATCAATTTTAGAACATTCTCATCACTCCCCAAAGAAATCCTCTACCCATCAATAGTCACTCTCCATCACCCTTCCCTCCAGCCCTTGGCAGCCATGAATCTACTTTCTGTCTCTATGGATTTGCCTATTCTGGACATTTCATATAAATGGAACTATACAATATGTAGCCTTTTGTGTCTGGCTTTTTTTTTTTTTTCTTCAAGATGGAGTCTCACTCTGTCACCCAGGCTGGAGTGCAGTGGCACAATCTCGACTCATTGCAACCACTGCCTCCTGAGCCCAAGCAATCCTCCCAGCTCAGCCTCCTGAGGAGCTGGGACCATAGGCACATGCCACCACGCCTGGCTAATTTTTTGCATTTCTGGTAGAAACAGGGTTTTGCCGTGTTGGCCAGGATGGTCTTGAACTCCCAAGCTCAAATGATCCTTGCACCTTGGCCTCCCAAAGTGCTGGGATTACAGGCATGAGCCACCGCGTCCGGCCCTGGCTTCTTTAACTTAGCATAATGCTTTCAAGATTCATTCATGTTATAGTATGTATCATTATTTTATTCTTTTTTTTTCTTTTTTTTTTGAGACAGAATTTTGCTCTTGTTGCCCAGGCTAGAGTGCAATGGCGTGATTTTGGATCACTGCAACCTCCAGCTCTCAGGTTCAAACGATTCTCCTGCCTCAGCCTCCCAAGTAGCTGGGATTACAGGTGTGCACCACCACGTCCAGCTAATTTTTGTATTTTTAGTAGAGATGGGGCTTCATCATGTTGGTCAGGCTGGTCTTGAACTCCTGACCTCAGGTGATCTGCCTGCCTTGTATTTTATTCCTTTTTATGGCTGAATAATATTCTCCATTTTGTGTATCTATTCACCAGCTGATGGATGTTCAAACTGCTTCTATTTTTTGGCTAATTTTTTAATGTGAGAAAATGAAATTTATTTTTATTGTATAAATGCAAAAATTACAGGAAAATATTTTAAAGCTTTAAAAAATGCCAAGTGACATTGATACAGGAAAATCACAAAGCAGGAGAACTACACTAAATTAATAGTTTTCATTTTAAAATGTCTCATTGTATCTCAGATTTTGGAATATTCCATTTCTGTGGAAGACAGTTGATTCTGTTGAAGATATAATGCCCCCTAGTTTAATTAACAAGTACTGATAGCCACTGATCTATTTCTCTTGAGGAGGAGATAAGAAAGTTATGTATACATTCTCTGTACAGGTAATATACACAATTTTCTGGATCCAGCCTTAGCTCAGGGTTTCTGAAATTATTTTTTTTAATTTTATTTTAGATTCGGGGGTACATGTGCAGGTTTGTTACATGGGTGTATATATTGCATGATGCCAAGGTTTGGGCTTCTAATGTTCACTCAAGTAGTGAACATAGTACCCGATAGGTAGGTTTTCAACCCTTCCATCTTCCGTCATTCCGCCTTTTGGAATCCCCAGTGTTTATTGTTCCCATCTTTGGGGCCATGTGTACCCAGTGTTCAGCTCACACTTATAAGTGAGAGCATGCAGTATTTGGTTTTCTGTTTCTGTGTTAATTTGCTTAGGATAATGGCCTCCAGCTGCATCTATGTTGTTGCAAGTGTGTGATTTTATTCTTTTTTATGGCTGCATTTGGCTGTTTTGAATACTGCTGCTAACGAACATTCATGTACAAGCTTTATGTGGACATATATTTTCAGTTCTCTTGGAGATTTAGATATCAGTGGAATTGCTGGATCATAAAATAACTCCATGTTTAACATTTTGAGTAACTGCTAAACTGTTTTTTACAGCAACTGTACCACTTAAAAAATTTGCAGCAATGTATCAGAGTTCTAGTTTCCCCAAATCCTCACCAAAATTTGTTACTGTCTGTCTTTTTCATTATTGCAATCCTAGTGGGTTTGAAGCATTATCTCACTGTGGTTTTTATTTGCATTCTCTTAATGACTATTGATGTTGAACATTTTTTCATGTGATTATTACCCATGTGTTGCTTGTGCTTTGGGTGTCATGTCTTAGAAACCATTGCCTAATTCAAGATCACAAAGATGTATCCATCCATCAGACTTACTCCTAAGATCTGCTTCTAAGAATTTTATAGTTTTAGCTCTTACATTTAGGCCTATGATCCATTTTGAGTTAGTTTTGTATATGGTGTGAGGTAAGGGTCCAACTTCATTCTTTTGCATGTGGATATCCAGTTGTCCCAGCATCATTTGTTGAAAAGACTATACTTTCTCCATTGAATGTTCTTGGCACTCTTGTTAAAAATCAATTGGCCATAATTGTGTGGGTTTACTTTTGGCTATCAGCTCTATTCTGCTAATCTATATGTCTATCCTTTTGCTATGACCACTCTGTCTTACACTGTCTTAAATACTGTAGGCTTTTTTTTTTTTTTTTTTTTTTTTTTTTTTGAGACAGGGTCTCACTCTGTCACATAGACTGGAGTGCAGTAGTGTGATCATAGCTCACTGCAATCCTCAAACTCCTGGACTCAAGATATCCTCCTGCTTCAGCTTCCCAAATAGCTGTGACTATAGGCATGCACCATCATGCCTGGCTAATTTGTTGTTGTTGTTGTTGTTGTTGAGATGGAGTTTCACTCTTGTTGCCCAGGCTGGAGTGCAATGGTGCGATCTTGGCTCACTGCAACCTCTGCCTCCTGGGTTCAAGTGATTCTCCTGCCTCAGCCTCCCAAGTAGTGGGGATTACAGGCATGCACCACCACACCCAGCTGATTTTGCATTTTTAGTAGGGACGGGGTTTCTCCATGTTGGTCTCGAAATCCTGACCTCAGGTGATCCACCCACCTCAGCCTCCCAAAGTGCTGGGATTACAGGTGTGATCCACCACACCTGGCCGACTGGCTAATTTTTAATTTTTTATAGAGTTGGAGTCTCACTATGTTGCCCGGGCTGTTCTCAAACTCCTGGTTGCAAGTGATCCTCTCACCTTGGCCTCCCAAAGTGCTGGGATTACAGGCACGAGCCACCTCACCCAACCTTGAATAGTTTTGTCATACAATTTGAAATTGGGAAGAGTGAATCCTCCAACTTTGTTCTTTTTCAGTATTGTTTTGGCTCTTCTGGGTTTCTTGCATTTCTATGTGAATTTTAGGATCAGCTTATTGATTCTGCAAAAAACCATCTGGGATTTTTATAGAAATTGTGTTGGTTCTTCACATCAATTTGGGTAGTATTGCCACCTTAACAATATTAAGTTGTCTGATACAAAAACATTTAATGTTTTTCCATTTATTTGGTCTTATTTAATTTCTATTAACAATGTTTTGTAGTTTTTCGTGTACAAATCCTCCTATTCTTTGTTAAATTTCTTCCTGTGTATTATTCTTTTTGATGCTATTGTAAGTAGAATTGTTTCTTTTAATTTTATATTCAGATTGTTTATTTCTAATATATAGAAATATGCTTGATTTTTGTATATCAATTGTGTACCTACAATCCTGCTGGACTCATTTATTAGTTTGTGTAGCTTCTATTTGTGTGTGTGAATCCGACTAATTTTTATATCCTCTGAAACACGTAGCAGAGTGCAGAGTCTTAACTAGTACTCAATCCATTTGTGTTTCTTGAATCAATCTCTTTAAATGCCACATTTTCACATAAACCTTCCATCCAGTGAATAATTTATCAGTTCCTAATACCACTGAATCATTCTTTTTCTCCTTTGATTTTTATCTGCAGGCTTAGGAACAATGGGCCGAGGCATTGTCATTTCTTTTGCAAGGGTCAGGATTCCTGTGATTGCTGTAGACTCGGACAAAAACCAGCTAGCAACTGCAAACAAGATGATAACCTCTGTCTTGGAAAAAGAAGCCTCCAAAATGCAACAGAGCGGCCACCCTTGGTCAGGACCAAAACCCAGGTTAACTTCATCTATGAAGGAGCTTGGTGGTGTAGATTTAGTCATTGAAGCAGTATTTGAGGAAATGAGCCTGAAGAAGCAGGTCTTTGCTGAACTCTCAGCTGTCTGCAAACCAGAAGCATTTTTGTGCACTAATACTTCAGCCCTGGATGTTGATGAGATTGCTTCTTCCACTGATCGTCCTCACTTGGTCATTGGCACCCACTTCTTTTCGCCAGCTCATGTCATGAAGTTGTTAGAGGTTATTCCCAGCCAATACTCTTCCCCCACTACCATTGCCACTGTTATGAACTTATCAAAAAAGATTAAAAAGATTGGAGTCGTTGTAGGCAACTGTTTTGGATTTGTGGGGAATCGAATGTTGAATCCTTATTACAATCAGGCATATTTCTTGTTAGAAGAAGGCAGCAAACCAGAGGAGGTAGATCAGGTGCTAGAAGAGTTTGGTTTTAAAATGGGACCTTTTAGAGTTTCTGATCTTGCTGGGTTGGATGTGGGCTGGAAATCTAGAAAGGGGCAAGGTCTTACTGGACCTACATTGCCTCCAGGAACTCCTGCCCGAAAAAGGGGTAATAGGAGATACTGCCCAATTCCTGATGTGCTCTGTGAATTAGGACGATTTGGCCAGAAGACAGGTAAGGGTTGGTATCAATATGACAAGCCATTGGGTAGGATTCACAAACCCGATCCCTGGCTTTCCAAATTCCTATCACAGTATAGAGAAACCCATCACATTGAACCACGTACCATTAGCCAGGATGAGATCCTCGAGCGCTGCTTATATTCACTTATCAATGAAGCATTCCGTATCTTGGGAGAAGGGATAGCTGCTAGCCCAGAGCACATTGATGTTGTCTATTTACATGGATATGGATGGCCAAGGCACAAGGGTGGGCCCATGTTCTATGCTTCCACAGTTGGGTTGCCCACAGTTCTAGAGAAGTTGCAGAAATATTACAGGCAGAACCCTGATATTCCCCAACTGGAGCCCAGTGACTATCTAAAAAAACTGGCTTCTCAGGGAAACCCTCCCCTGAAAGAATGGCAAAGCTTGGCAGGCTCCCCTAGCAGTAAATTGTGATTCAGCCTTCCAGATTATGCCTCACATGCTAGCATCAGGTAATGCTGACTGAATTTCAGTGAAATTAAATCAAAAATCCAAAGTAAGATTGTTCTGAAATACAAAGCAAAAGAAATAATCAGTAGAATCTTCTGTGTGATGACTCTAATGGTCAAATCTTTAGGAATGTGCTTCTGAATCTGTCCTTATCAGATAAATTCAATGCATGAACTTGTGTGAATGTAATACCATAATAGCTGATGAAAGAGGCTCAGGCATAAGTTGAGATTCTCAAATGCTTTGATCATTGGATAAATGTGTCATCAATTAATAAATGATAAATACAGCTAAGTCATACATTCATTTTGACTCCTTTCGATGTCACACACATAGTATTCATCAGAAATCTTATGAATCATACATATACTCAACAAACATTAAAGTTGTAGGAAAAACACAGTTGGAAATTGGTAAGGGAACTGAGTACTTCAAACCAGCACAGGGAACTCAGGTTAGTGTGGCAAGCCTTTCCTCTTCTGTTTATGGAGAAATAATAGAAAGTAGTAAGTCATTAACTTAGTGTAAGAAGGGTCTTAGAGAACATCTAACCTTCCAGGATTTCCCATTTCTGTGATAGAGTAATGACACCAGTTTCCCTGTCATGACAAGCCTCTGTGATGTTACATATGGAAATGGTTGAATCTTGAAAAATCTAAAATTGTTGCAAAACATATTTTGTATGATTTTTTTGTAAGAGTTCTTCTCTTTTTACTTTTTGCCTTGTGTAGTTAAAAATTAAGGGGCTGGTCAATACAAAAACTTGTACACAAATATTTATAGCAGAATTATTCATAATGGCCAAAAGCTGGATACAACGCAAATGTCTATTAACTAATGAATAGATAAACCAAATCTGGTATATCCATACAATGGACTATCATTCAGCCATAGAAAGAAATAAACGGCCAGGCACAGTGGCTCACACCTGTAATCCCAGCACTTTGGGAGGCTGAGGCAGGAGGACTTTGAGGCCAGAAATTTGAGACCAGCCTGGGCAACACAGCAAAACCCTGTCTCTACAAAAAATACTTTCCATACATTAGTGGTTGCCTAAGGCTAGAATTGGGGGTGATGAATGGAGAGTACAGGATTCATCTAATGGGTACAGGATTTCTTTATGGTTCATGAAAATGGTCTAAACTTATTGTGGCAATGGTCACATAACAGTATATTAAAAAGCATTGAATTGTATATTTTAAGTGGGTGAATTATATGGTATGTGGATTATATCTCAATAAAGTTGTTAGTAAATAAATGGGGCTGCCGATGTTATCCTTCATTGTGGTGTAAATGAACTTTCACAGTATTTTCACCTGTGAACCCAAACAAAATGGTGAAAGTTCTGATGGAAAAATCTTGAATGAATAGAGTATAAGTTTTCTGTTGTTAAAAAGCAAACAAAAAACCAACAAAAATCCAAGTGTGCCTTGAATTTTACAGAGTACAGTTATTATGTTTGAAATGTATACTACTTAATTTTATATAATTTGGTTTGTGACATTAAAGACATCAATAAAAATGATTCCTGAAAGTAGTATTTTTGTCTCCAAAGTGACTTGTTTTCAAATTAATGTTAAAAAAAACCCCACTAACTTTTTCTTCAACCCTGGAATTAATTTTGAGTTCTTGCCACTTATTTTCACCCTACAGTAGCCTCTAGATTGAGGGGTTTTTTTTGTTTTTGTTTTTTCTGACTGGAGTCTTGCTCTGTCGCCCAGGCTGGAGTGCAGTGGCGCTATCTCGGCTCACTGCAAGCTCTGCCTCCCGGGTTCACGCCATTCTCCTGCCTCAGCCTCCTGAGTAGCTGGGACTACAGGTGCCCACCACCACGCCCGGCTAATTTTTTGTATTTTTCAGTGGAGACGGGGTTTCACCATGTTAGCCAGGATGATCTCAATCTCCTGACGTGGTGATCCACCCGCCTGGGCCTCCCAAAGTGCTGGGATTACAGGCGTGAGCCACCGCACTGGGCCTAGATTGAGATTTTGAAACTAGAGGGTCTATGAATAGATTTTATGAGTCAATAACCCCTGAAATGTTATGATAAAGTTTGTGTATATGTATCTGAGTGCATTTCTTGGAAAAGATACCATATTTCACATCATATTCTAAAAAGTATCATGACCCGACAGGGCGCAGTGGCTCACGCCTGTAATCCCAGCTCTTTGGGAGGCCAAGGTGGGTGGATCATGAGGTCAGGAGATTGAGACCATTCTGGCTAAAACGGTGAAACCCCATCTCTACTAAAAATACACAAAATTAACCCGGTGTGGTAGCACGTGCCTGTAGTCCCAGCTACTTGGGAGGCTGAGGCAGGAGAATCACTTGAACCTGGGAGGCAGAGGTTGCAGTGAGCCGAGATCATGCCACTGTACTCCAGCCTGGGCAACAGAGTGAGACTCTGTCTCAAAAAAAATAAATAAATAAAATGTATCATGACCCAGTAAAGGTTAAGGACCAATAGAAAATGGGAAGAGCAGCCTGGCACAGTGGCTCATGCCTGTAATCCCAGCACTTTGGGAGGCCAAGGTGGGCAGATCACTTGGGGTCAGGAGTTTGAGACCATCCTGGCCAACATGGTGAAACCCCGTCTCTACTAAAAATACAAAAATTAGCTGGGCGTGGGGCGCATGCCTGTAGTCCCAGCTACTCGGGAGGCTGAGGCAGGAGAATCCCTTAAACCCAGGAGGCGGAGGTTGCAGTGAGCCAAGATCGTGCCACTACATTCCAGCCTGGGTGACAGAGAAAGACTCCATCTCAAGAAAAAAAAAAAAGAAAGAAAACAGGAAGGAGAAAATATGAGTTCATTCCTTCTTATTTTACATCAAATGAAGCCAAACTAATTCGAATTTGCTGGGTCCTACATATAATAGCAGTTAATATGATGAAATTTTCAGGATATCCTCTCCTGTCCTAAAATATACTTGCTTAAAAGGCTGATTTTGTTAATAATTTTAAAAGTTTAAAAAAACTCTGGATTTCGTTTTTAAAAATATGCTCTAATGATAATTGACTCTGATGGGAATTATATATTGGAAACACCCTTGAAGCTGTAAGACTCCCAGCTTGAAAGATGCTCTTAATGATACTACTTAAATCAGTAAAGCCACCATGCAGCTGCAGTTGCTCTCTATTTATTTACTTCCAGCAGGAACAGGTGTGCATGAGAGCGATAAAGTGAGGAATCCTAAATTCCCCTGATTAATGATGTTACAGAATTCTTTATGCAAATCACACTCTACTGCACTGTAGGAACCTAGAATTTCAAGGTCTTAGATTTGTCTTTAAAACAGATACCTAGAAATCAGAAATATTGCAGCCTCACTAGATTATCTGAACCCTTTTGGTAGCCATTGATAAGATTAAATCAAGTTCTCTGGACTATGTTTAAAAGCAGCTTTCTGCAAGAACAGAATAGTTCTTGACTATTCTTGGGACTGTCAGTACCATCTGCTTATCTTACCAGCTTATACGTATTTTGAGATTAACAGACAAGTTACACTGCTTCCAGGCAGGACAGCAGCATTGCACAACTCCAGCGGACACCATTCATTCTGTGTACCAAGGGGTTGTCATCCACATAGAAAAGATATGAATGACATCCCCAGGAATTGTATAATGCCTAGTTTTGTTTCCAGGACACTGTGTGGCAGTTTTAAGCCAAAAACTCTTCTGGTTATTGCTGTTATCTTTCTAAATAATAGTTGACAAAAGTGGCTGAGAAAACCTCTATTTAGACTGGATCATGAATGGGACCAAATCTGGGACAAAATGGGACAAAATGATTGCATTTTGTTTGTTCTTTTTAATATTTTTTTCCTAGCACCCTGAGAAAGAGGAATATGAGAGAGATGAACAGAACTTTAAACTCTTGTCCAAAGAATACCAGGGCATTTAATTTATTTTTTATTTTTTATAGAGACTGTGTTGCCCAGGCTAATCTCAGATTTCTGGGCTCAAGTGATCCTCCTGTCTCAGCCTCCCAAAGTGCTCGGATTACAGGAATGAGGCACTGCACCCGGTCTCCCTGCACGTTTCAATTGAAATATTTATTTGTTCTTTTTCACCCAAACTTAAAGTAGCCTGGCAGAATGAGTGCCTGAAAGCATCTCATAAGATGACATGAGCAGAGCTAATGCAGTCACTCGTGTGCACATTGTCACTGTACTTAGGGCTATTCCACATTCTCTAAGATGACACATAAACAGTTGCTAATTCTAGCCATAGTGTGATATCCCTAGGATGAGCTTAGGGCAAAACCTTCTCCAACCAGATCCTAAATGCACATGGATTTCCAAAGCTGGCCGAGGCCTAGAGTGTTGTTGATTTGTAAATTGACCGTTGGCTGTCCCCTAAAGTTTCTTTTCTTAGGTAGGGATAAACGTCCTAATTGTTAGCTAAGCATATAGTTGCCCAGAATACACAATGTATTTGTCGGCTTCTCTTATATGAAATTGTGGATATGTGACTAAGTTCTAGATGATGAGATGTCAGAGGGAGTGTCACATGGCAGCTTCTGGGAACTGGCCTTCACAGTAAGATGATGTGCACCCTTTGCCCATTTCATTTTTGTCTCTTCCTCCATCTTCCTGCCTGGAACACAGATGTGATGGCTGGAGTTGCAGCCACTAGACTAGACTATGAAGACAGAGGCCAGGCCCTGGAATGAAGAGAAAGAATGCAGAGCAGTAAAGAGCCTGGGTCCATAAGGAGCTCATGGAGCAGCATTGCCACCCTACCTCCGGCAGTCATTTATGTGAGAGAGCAATCAACTCGTATCGTGGAGAATTTCGTGTTATTTTTAAGCCTTTACACATAACTGACCCTAAAATCTGAATGAATGCAAGTGGGATCCAAGAATTAGTACGGTTTGGGGTTCTTTGTTTTTTTGTTTGTTTGTTTGTTTTTTCTCAGTGCTATAGGCAATTCTGATACTCAAGGAGTTTTATTTATTTATTTATTTATTTATTTTGGGACAGAGTTTCACTCTGGTCACCCAGGCTGGAGTATAATGGCGTGATCTCGGTTCACTGCAACCTTTGCCTCCTGGGTTCAAGCAATTCTCCTGCCTCAGCCTCCCAAGCAGCTGGGATTACAGGCATGTGCCACCACACCCAGCTAATTTTTCTGTTTTTAGTAGAGATGGGGTTTCACCATGTTGGCCAGGCTGGTCTCAAACTCCTGACCTCAGGTGATCCACCTGCCTCAGCCTCCCAAAGTGCTGGGATTGCAGGCATGAGCCACCAGGCTCGGCCACGCAGGTACTTTTAAGAATCTAGTCTCATTAGACAAAAATTTTTTTTTAAATGTTTTTTCCAGTCTGATGTGTTTTTCAACTTGATGTTGAATTACTCAGAAATTTTTATATATTTCACATATAATTGTGGGCAGATGGAGATGCCCACTAAGAACCTGAGAATAGGGCTTTAAATAAACATTTAGTAGGAAATAGTCTCACAGGCCTACTTGAACCTCAGCTTGACTATTACTTAATTAGAAATAAAAAACATTCATAAAGAAAATATATTAACAGAAGGAGAAGTGATCAACAATAGCATAAGGGAAAAGAAGAAAAATTGGAAAAGCAGCATCTCTCAGCACTGACTAAAAGTACTAAATCTGCGGTGCATAAACTTTCTGCTCACTAGATCAGAGATCTCCAAAATGGGGTTCCTCTACCCAAAAGAGTATGAAAAATGATCCACAGAGGTGCAGGCAGAAAATACTAGAACTACCATTGCTACTTATTTTTGCCTACAAAATAAGAACTTAATCTTGATTAATATTTTGTGTGCTGATGTACACTGTTGCCCTCAACAAGCTACATCTCAGACAGCTATGAGGTGTCCTGAGCAAAGCAGGCAACATCCAAAATGCAGAGGCTGACAGAGGTATCCTCCCACTTTCATTTGCTTTCAGCGTATTGAGAAATATTGTAGATTCTATGTAATGGGATAAGTGGATAGTCAGACTAAATTATTTAATTTCACTAAACTAACCCTCACAAAAAATTCCTTGAAGGGAAGCCCTCTTTAAAAATTTACTTATGAATGGATAAAGAAAATGGGGTACACGTACACAATGGAGTATTGTTCAGCCGTAAAAAAGAATAAACCCTGTTATTTGTAGCAACATGGATGGCACTGGAAGATGTTATGCTGAGTGAAATAAGCCAGGAACAGAAAGCTAAATACCACATGTTCTCACTCATATGGGGAAGCTAAAAAAAGCAGCAGATCTCATAGAAGTGAGAAAAGTAGAACAGAGGATACTAGAGGCTGGGAAGGGTAAGGGGAAAGGAGGGATAGGGAGAGATCTGTTAAAGGATACAAAATTACACCTAGATTGGAGGAATAAGTTCTAGTGTTCTATACCGCTGTAGGATTATATAGTTCACAATAATACGTTATACAGTTTCCAATAGCTGGAAGGAGAATATTGAATGTTCTAGACTCAGAGAAATGCTAAATGTTTGAACTGATGGATATGCTAATTAGCCTGATCTGAACAGTATACAGTGTATGTATCAAAACATTGCCATAAGCCCCATGAATATGTATAGCTATTATTTGTTAATTAAAAAATAAAATTATATAAAAAAAGGATTCCTTCAAAGAAAGCACAATTGAAGATAAAACAAAGCAAGCAAAGATGAGCAACGAGAAAATGGCAGAGCTGGTAGTTCTGGTGTCAGCTTTTAGTCAGCTGCATTACAGGTAGAATGAGTTAGTCAAACCTCGCAAGAAGTTGGCCAAAAAAAAATGGAAATTATCAAGAAGATTATTAGAAATTTTGATCTATGGCCGGGTGTGGTGGCTCATGCCTGTAATCCCAGCACTTTGGGAGGCTGAAGCAGGTGGATCACCCGAGATCAGGAGTTCAAGACCAGCCTGACCAACATGGTGAAACCCCGTCTCAACTAAAAATACAAAAATTAACTGGCGTGGTGGCACATGCCTGTAATCCCAGCTACTCGGGAGGCTGAGGAAGGAGAATCACTTGAACCCAGGAGGCAGAAGTTACAGTGAGCTGAGATCGTGCCACTGCACTCCAGCCTGGGCAACAAGAGCAAAACTCCGTCTCAAAAATAATAAATAAATTTTTTAAAAAAGAAATGTTTATGTACCTGCCATAAATAGTGAAGTTTGCCCTAAAAGTATACTGTCTGATATTAGCTAATAATAATATGAAACATCACATATTAGTAAGATGTTTTAATATATTATTTAATCAATATCTAATCATTTATAAATTTCTTTTTTGTGTTGTATAATGTACACGTATATCAATATAATAGGAAAAGTATATGATTTGTAGGTCAATAAGCATTCTGCATATTAGATATATATACTAAAATTTTCTGTGATGTGCTACCCAGATCCTCTTTCAGGAATGAAAGATTAATTATCCCAGCTTCCAGAAGTGTTGCCAGAAGATGGCCTTCTTTAGGGACTGCCTTGCTCAAGGTCACACCTTCTTCCAAAGGTAATTTTCTCCGTGTAGGAGTCCCCTTACCCCAGCCCTGCAGGGCTGACATAGTCTAGAGCTCCTGGTGGGTCACGTTGATTGGAATGAGGTCTTCCTTCATCCTGCAATGCTCCTCAACTTCTTCCTCTGCTCATTCCTGCTTCTCTCTCCTCTCTTTCAATGGTGTTAATTCTGAGATCACTCCCTAAACATTTTGGGGTTTTTTGTTTATTTGTTTATTTATTTATAATTTCAACTTTGATTTTAGATCAGGGGTACACATGCAGGTTTGTTACATGGGAATATTGTGTGATGCCAAGGTTTGGGTTATAACTGATAATTTTGCACATGAATCTCAATCTCAGAGTCTGCTTCCCAGGAAACCTAACCTAAAGCAGTGAAGGTGCATGATTAAAAATGCTTGGCAGGCCGGACGCGGTGGCTCATGCCTGTAATCCCAGCACTTTGGGAGGCTGAGGCGGGTGGATCAACCGAGGTCAGGAGTTTGAGACCAGCCTGGCAAACATGGCAAAACCCTGTCTCTACTAAAAATACAAAACATTAGCTAGGCATGGTGGTGTGCACCTGTAATGCCAACTACTCGGGAGGCTGAGGCAGGAGAATTGCTTGAACCAGAGAGGCGGAGGTTGCCGTGAAACAAGACCGAGCTGCTGCCCTCTAGCCTGGGCCGCTGAATGAGACTCCATCTCAAAAAAAAATTTTTTAAAATGCTTAGCAATCGTCACTTACAAGCCATCAACTCTTCAGTATTTGTTTAATAGACTTCTTTTGATCTCACACGCCATCAGTTTTTATAAATATTCTATGTGTGCTAGAATTTTCATTCTCTATCTCATGAATATGGAATTCTACTATTAGATCAAGCTTGTTAATTATGTTACTCTAGTTTTCTATACAGCCTTGCCTATGTTTTATCTGTAATCTTACCTCCTTCTGATGAGCCGTGTCAATTACCCATGCCAGGGTGGTTACAAAGAGCCAGAAGTGACTGGGGGGCAGTCATAGCTTAAGGGATTCTTACTGTATCTCTGGTGGAAGTATTTCCCCTCTAGGAACCAGGACTTCTAGATACACAGTGTTAGTTGCTCATATGGGAAATAAAATTCCCCAAGGGGGCCACTTCTACTTCCACTATTTGGTGTCTATAACCCTGTGTTCTATCTATTGGGAACATAGTACCATATGTGATTATTGATTTAGAGTATGAACTGTATCCTGGAGAATGATACCCCATTTCACAGGGCATCATTTCAAAACTGGCACCTCAACAGTACCTGCAAAGATATATCCCATTGCTCTAATAGGAAGGCTAGCGGCTTCTATGTAGTACAATATGTGATTGGACTAGAGGATCCTATAGTCGTCCATCCACTTCTATACCTCTTCTGTTCTTTTGTTCCAAAGTATGTCCTTTTCCCTGATGCAATATTATGTGAGGTCTCGTACCACTGATTCAGATTCTAAGTCCTTGGAGAATGGTGCTGAAACCCTGTAGTCAGAAAAGAAAAACCCATATCTGGAATATACGTCAATTCCAGTCAAGATGGATCACTGATCCTCCCAGAGTAGAAGAGTTCTGATGTAGTCGACTTACCACCAAGTGGTTGATTGGTATCCTTGAGTACCAGCCCCCGGGGTGCAGCATTTACTAGTCTCTGGCTAGTAAATTGTACATTCAGCAACTAGATCAGCCTTGGTGAGTGGGAGCCCCTTCTGTTGGGTTCATGCATGGCCTCCATCCCTACAACCATGCCTACTCTGTTCATGGGTCAGTCATGCTAGTGCTAAGGTGGGCAGTGATCGTGACTAGCTGATGTCAGCTAGCCTGGCTGCTCTGTCTACTTGGTTGCTTAATTCAGCTTCTGTGGTAGGTGTTCTCTGGAGGTCATTAATGTGTGATACACTGCTTTTCATATTTCACACCCACTCCCACCGGTCATCCATCTCTAAGTTCCCTAGTTCTCACTGTCCCCTGACTTCCAATATTCCTCCTTCTAGGACTTGACCAACCATCCAAGCTGTTTACCATTGCCCACATATCCTCACCTCAAGCTACTTCTCTGAGACTTTGGATCTCTTCCTCAACCACCTGCCATAGCAGTTTCAATGGTTAACCTAGCAGTGTATTAACAACGTCTCCTAGAGTGCCTAGGCGTTGAATCTTGTGTCTTGAAGAGTATTTCCATGTGGATAAACTCTACCTACCAAAGTTTATGTTCTGCCACTCACTTGATCTAGCACCCTCAGGTCTAGTCCCACACATGCTCTCCTGGCTTCTGCTGATAGGTGCTGGCTACGTCCTACAGCACCTTAAGGGTATGATCCCTTTTCTCCCCTAGTGATCTCAACACCTCCCTGGATGGGTTATTTCGTGACTTAACTCTAATTAATTGTTCTAGGGGCATTTTCTGAGCTGGGCATGTGTTGTCTTATAGGACAGAAACTTCTTATCTTCAAGCAAGTGAGGAGCACTAGTGTTTAGCAGGGAAAGGCAGGTCACTTCCGCAGGCCCAGAGCATTTAGGGGAATCTCAGAATTTGAGATTTTCAGATTCATTGACCTGATGTCCCCATCCCAAGTCACAGGGTCCCACTTCTTCCTAATCAAAGCCCTAACCTTATCATAGCGGACTTTCCATGAAAATTCGGCCTTTTGCAGAACTCCACTTTCCTTATAATTAAGTCCCAGGCCTGATAGTCTGCTTTTTCTCCCCTGTGACTACAGGAGATGAGCTTCTTCATATGCTGCCAGGGAAGTCCTGTGATGTTCACAGTTCATCTTACATTGGTAATTAATCACCTTCACATCTTTTATTATATTTCTCCAGTGCAGCAATAGCCTCCAGCAACCACCATCTGACTCCATATAATCACAATTTCCAATAAGCCTCTCAAATGCCTGAGATATTGCTTTCATTACTTCCTACCGATACCCCATCACAACTTCTGCATGGGTAAAAGTTTTAACTTTTGCAGCCACAGCACGCCAGGTGGTATCAGTACTCCACTTACTACGAGGGATGATGTCCTCATTGCCAGGTGGCTCGTTGATGATCCAGTTCCAAAATTCCATTTTAGCGGTTTGCCTCCTAGGACCTCTTCTATTAAAATTGCCATAGAATGGGAAGGAGACCGAAGCAGAGATTTCCATGCAGGTCTACTGGTGGATGCTCTTGGCAACAACAGCTGTAAGGGAGTGAAGGAAACAGGATTGAGCAGAAGGAGGGGTTGATACAGATGTAACAGGGGCTTCAGTGGACCCATGGAGAGGTCAGGGGCTTGGATAATCCTTCAGAGATCCTAAATTAAGGCAAGGGGGATGGACCTTTGTACCCCAACCTTGACTTGCTTTTGGCTGTGGGTTGCCCCTAGGGAGGAAGGCATAGCCTTGGACATACCATCAGCCAAGATCAGTATCCTGGGATCAGTTCAGGTCCTTACGGCCAGTACTTGCAGCAGCTGGGGGAATCTGGTCGGCGCAGCACAGTATCAAACACAGAGCTCTGCCTTGTAGACCTTCATTATTGCTCTAATCACTCTCATTATACTTTTAGCTCCTGTTTTTGTAATTTGCTCAAGAAACTTGCAACTCCCAGCATCCCTCCTCACCTGGACACTCATCCCTGTGTGGCCGTGGACTCTTTTCATCGTATGGCATCTAATCTGATGTCTGATCTTCCTCAACTCTCCAAATCCTTCTCCTGAGTCCTCTCAAACTCAACATTTGCATCAGCATGTCCTCTAGTCTCAAATGTGTATTGAACACTTCTGTATCTCCTTGGGGTCTTCAAGAGGGTCTCTAATAAATGACCGCATCAGCCAGCTTTTGAATACATTGAAAAATAAAACAAAAAGTAACTATGGAGGCCAAAATAGCACCTTTGTTAGAGATAGAGGACAGGCAGGAGGATGTGGTTTGATGTAGATTAACCCCATGGACTTGATAACACTGCCCTGGAGAATTAGACGGCTCGCCCTGCATTGTCACCGCAGCAGGGGGCCACACGTATGTTCTCACATTTTCTGAAACCCTCAGTTATGTGGTTTTAAATGATTCCTTATGGCATGTGAGTTGAGGCCCTAACAAGTGAGGTATAATCAGGAAAAAGAGGGAGATAGAACTCCCAAGAACAGTTAATCGATAATTGAATGTAACGAGTGTCAAGTGCCAAATGAATGATGTAGAATGTTAATACTGGAATTCAGAGAAGAATGTAGTCACTAAAAAATCTATGCTCCTTAACCTTAAGGAGGCCATGCTACCACATTTCTTTAGACCATTCATTCCCCCATTCTTCTAGATGATTCTTTCATACCTCCTATTCTTCCAGATTCTGTCACCTCCTTCTCCATCCTCCTTCTCAGCTGATGTCCTTGCTTCTTTCACTGAGAAAATAGAAGCAATCAGGAGAGTTTCCTCAAGTGCCCACCAACACATCTACCCACCTCCCTGCATCTGTGCTCACATATTCTGCCTTCCCTCTTGTTTCTGTAAATAAACTATCTGCCCATCTATTAAAAATCAGCTCCTCCACTATATTCTAGATACCATCTCCCTTCACCTACTCAAATACCTTGTCCCAGCAATTCTCTCCCCTTTCTTCTGCTTCATCAACTTCCCTCTCTCTACAGCTTCTTTCTAATCAGTACGTAAAGTTGTGCTTTCTTCCATCTTAAATAAAATCTTGTTTAAAAATCCTTTTTCTATTAAAAAAAATTTGATCCCATTTCCCCTTCCAGCTACCAGCTTGCTTCTTCTTCACAGCAAAACTTCTCTACTGATTTTTCTCATTGTTTCCTATCATTTCTTCTCATTCTTCCTTAAACCTACTCCAGTCAGGTTTTGATCCCCACCACTCTACCAATACTGCCTTTGTCAAGTCCACCAGTGACACTTTTTTTTTTTTTTAGACTGAGTCTCGCTCTGTCACCCAGGCTGGAGTGCAGTGGCACAATCTTGGCTCACTGCAACCTCCACCTCCTGGGTTCAAGCAGTTCTCTGCCTCAGCCTCCCAAGTAGCTGGGATTACAGGAACTCACCACCATGCCCAGCTAATTTTTAGTAGAGACAGGGTTTTACCATCTTGGCCAGGCTTATCTTGAGCTCCTAACCTCGTGATCCACCCGCCTCGGCCTCCCAAAGTGCTGGGATTACAGGGGTGAGCCACCACGCCCGGCCAACCAGTGACACTTTTATTGCTGAATCCAGTGATCAATTCCTGGTTTTCATCTCACTTAACTCATCGATCATTCCCTCTTCCTTACAAAGCTTGCTTTTCCTGATTCCAGGACTTCACCAGCCTCTTTATTTCTTCCACCTCATTGGTCTCCTGCTCAGTTTCCATTACTGGTTGTCTATTTCCCCCACCTCTAAATGGTGGAGAGCCCAGGGCCCAGGCCTTGAATCTCTTCTTTTCATGCTCCATACCTGCTGCCTCAGTGATCTCATTTAGTTTTATGGTTTTCAATATCAACCGTACACAGAGAACTCCTGAATTCGTACCTTCAGCCTAGACCTCTCCCTTGTTTGTCTGTCTATTTGACATTCATGTTAGGGTGTCTAGTGGATGTCCAAGACTTAACATGTTCAAATTGAGCTCCTGATATTCTCCATCCCCCTTCCAGTCCTCCCCCAAAACAGACTTCTGTAAATCTGCCCCATTCTCTGTAAATGATAGCTCCATTCTGCCATTTGCTCAGGACATACACCTTAGTGTCATCCTCAGCTCTTCTCTTTATCTCACTCTCCGCATCTAATCCATCAGTAAATCTTGGTGGCTCTACCAGCAAATATATTCAGAATACAACTATTTATCACTGCCTCCTCTGCTATCACTGGGTCCAACCTATTATTGCCTCTCCTCTGAGGCAATGGTGTCTTAACTGGACTCCCTGCTTCAGCCCTTGTTTTACTATGACCATATCAACACAACAGCCAGAATAGCTCTTGTATTCAAAATACTCCGTGGTTTTCTATCTTATTTAGAGTAAAAACCAGCCTTTACAATGCTACAAGACCCTACATGATCTAACCCCATTACTTTCCTGACCTCACCTTCTCAATGTTTGGCTCATTCTCTGTCCCAGCCAACGTGGCTTCCTTGGTATTTTCTGAACATGCCAAGCAAACTCCCACCCCAGGGCCTTTGCACCTCCTATTCTATGTGAAACTCACTTCCCTCAGCTGTTGCACAGATTTCTGCCTCACTTCTTTCCTTCTGCTTTGAAGTCACCTTCTTAGAAGGGCTTTCTCTGATGATTCCATATCAACAGCAACCATTCCCTTCCCCAATATTCCCTGTCTCCTTGATCTTGCATTTTCTTCATAGCACAGTTACTGTCTGACGACAGTTTCTATGCTTCCCCCTCTAAAATATCAACTCCTCACAGGCAGTCATTTTTGGTGTTTTGTTTGTTGTTGTGTCTGGAACCTAGACCGGTGCCTGGACATCGGAGATGCTCAATATATTTGTTGAAGAAATAAAAATCTTAGTTTATATCTTGTCTTAGACTAGCCATTTTAAAAGATCACACCTTGTGTTCTGCGTGCTGGAGATTAGCCCAGGCTATGTTAGAACACTGAAGGAAGACCGTAGAAAAACTGCTCATCCATCATCTGTCTCAAAACTACCTGGCACAGCTTAACATAAGAAAGGTAAAAGCCAAATTTCCATCGGTAACCTTTCGCCTTGTCTATCCACCCCTAATTATAGAACAAATGATCCAAAAAAAGTTTGCTTTTTTGTGACTTACATAAAAAAAAAATCTCATAGTCCCAGCTACTCAGGAGGCTGAGGCAGGAGAATTGCGTGAACCCAGGAGGTGGAGGTTGCCATGAGCCAAGATCATGCCTCTGCACTCCAGCCTGGACTCTGTCTCAAAAAAAAAAAAAAAAATTAAAAGAATTAAAAATCAAATTACATTTCATTGTACAATTTACAAATCCACTTTTTCGAGACAATAACATTACATAACAAAGAATATAAAACTCAAGAATATTTGTTATTAGAATGTATGAGTATTTGAAATATGAACTGTTACAGAAAACGTCTTGGCAATACCACTAAATTGTCAGTTACCCAACTGGTCCTCAGAAATGTCTCATAATGTAGACTCTACGTTGGAAAATAAAACAAACTTAATGAAGCGCAATTGATAATCACTTCCAAGAACTGAAAGTATGGAGTGTGGGTTTTGTCTTGGTGTTTTGTTTTGTGTTTTTGCTGCACTGCCCACCAGATGGTGCTGTTGAGAAGTTTTCTTAAAAATTCTGAGTTCGGGGTCAACTATTAACTAAGTAATAGAATATAATTTCTATGTTCAATAGCGGTTCTCTGATATTGTTTTTATTACCTTAGACAAAATGTTCTGTAGGCTCCTGGAACTTGTGCATGGGTGGGATGTGGGTCAGTTTCATAAATAATAGGCAATGTGAGTAGGTGGAAATTGGAGATAGAATTTCAGCTGTTGCAGGATTTGAAATTAGTAGATTTTCAGTGATCATTATGTACTTGGCTTCCCAAAGTTAAAATATTATGTAAGATGTACATAATTTTTTGTAGCTCTTGTTCAACCTACAAGAGTGAGCATAATAATACCACTTCAATTTTAAAAATCCAATTGCTTATTCTTACACGGTTCCTGAAAAGCTAGCTTTATTAATTCTTTAAAATATGGGCAAGAATTTTAAAAATAATAATTTAACGGTTGGATTTCTGGCTCTTTCTACACAGATATTTTGCCTATTAGTAAATTCAGGGATTTTTTGAGTGTTTGCTATATACCGTATATCACCATAATAATAGTATGAGCCATTCATACAGTATAGCAGTTAGTCTACCTGGCCATTTCCTAAGAGCCACTAACATTAATGAGAAAATCAGTGAATATAGGTAGTCAGATTTTACCTGATTTGCTACTGTTTTGGAGCTTTCATGGAAATTTGAGAGTCAATGACCTCTTTTATCCTCTGTGCAAATGGAACCTTGCCGTGAAATAGCCATTACACCTGCTTTTTCAGATTAAATTCCAGCTTCTTTACCTTTTACATGTTGACTCTATTTTCCATCTTTTAATCATTATTGTTACCAGAATTGGGACGAGAAAAGGAAGGCACCATTTACATCATCATTTGCCTAATCATGTACATTTATTTACATAAGTTATAAATCTATCTGAGAGAATGAGAAGCAGACCCGGGGGAGCGAAGAGCCTGGGTTGGGGGTTGGGACTTCCCAAAGGTCCTTCAGGGAGAGGGAATCTGAGATGTTAGCTTTCAGGGAGTCAGAAGAGCGTGGACAGCAGACATCTGGGCTTGAGGGCGCTGGGGCCCGCCTGTGGGGAAACACAGGCCACGAGATTGTCTCTGGGGAGAGCAAGAGAAGAAAGCGAAGCAGGCGGCCTAAGCAACACTCAATGTACTGCTTTCTCCTTTTCTCTCCAGCTGATGTTCCCACTTCCCAGGGCCTCCGCGGGGACGTGGGGATGCAGGGGATCAGCAGCTGTTCTGCTGGGCTGCTGGCAGGGGAGTGGCTCTAGCACAGACACCCCTTTCTTCTTCCTCGGAGGGAGCAGGAAGTTGCTGAGGGAAGCCTTGTTTCTGAGCCTCTCCATCCCCCAGTTATCAGAGGGAAGGCTCTGTGTAGCAGTCTGTCTCCTGTTCCTGGGCAGGGCTGGGCCAGAGGACAATACCGAGATAAATAACCCCAGCATACTAGGGCCCTCTTTTACCGCTTGTGGAGTTAGGCAACCTGGCAGTGCTAGCCAGATTCCAAGGCTAGAGGCTGGCTTAAGCGGAAGGGGCAATTTGGGGAGTGGTCTCGCTCTGATGCCCCAGAGTCATTTGTTTTTCTCCCTCTAGTTAGTAGAATAGATAGAGCCATAATTACCAAATGTGTAAAACCACACCATTTTTGGGTTAAAGAGAGAGAGACGAGAGAAAGAGGCAGACACAAAATGCATCTTTAATATACCTTAAAATATGTATATATGCATAATAATAATTGTCTTTTTTTCTTTGTTTTTTTTTTTCTAAAATCAGAACATGCAGCACACTGTCTCTGTCCACTCATCAAGTTTGTCATCTGTGGATCACTGTCTTTATCATTAAAAAAATGTATACCACCCCTAATATTGCAGAGCGCCATTCTAAATATTCTGCTTGTATTAACTCATTTAATTCTCACAATACCCCTATGCAGTAGGCATTCCAGTATTATTATCACCATTTTACAGACGAGGAAACTGAAGCACAGAAAGATTACTTTCCCAAGGACACACAGAGATAAACCCAAGTTTTTTGTTTGTTTGTTTTTTGTTTTGTTTTGAGACGGAGTCTTGCTCTGTTACCAGGCTGGAGTGCAGTGGCGCAATCTCGGCTCACTGCAACCTCCGCCTCCTGGGTTAAAGCGATTCTCCTGCCTCAGCCTCCTGAGTAGCTGGGACTATAGGTGTGCGCCACCATGCCCAGCTAATTTTTGTATTTTTAGAGATGGGGGTTTCACCATGTTGGCCAGGGTGGTCTCAATCTCTTGACCTCGTGATCTGCCTGCCTCGGCCTCCCAAAGTGCTGGGATTACAGGCATGCACCACTGTACCCAGTTGTTTATTTGTTTTTTTTTTTTTCTGTAAGTTCTGGGATACATGTACAGAACATGCAGGTTTGTTACATAGGTATACATGGGCCATGGTGGTTTGCTGCACCTATCAACCCATCTCTAGGTGATAAACTCAAGATTTTAACCTGGGCAATCTGGCTCTAGAGTCTATGCTCCTAACTATTATGCTATGCAATTTGTACTTATTTATAAATCACACACATATGCTACTATAATAACATTAATATATACCTCATGAAACACAAACATACACGGACATTTTAAAAGGCAATGTTAAAAATAAATATAAATATAATTAATTTCTGATATTTTATTCCTTGACTCCAATAGATTGTCTTGTAATCCCCCATTTTAGAGACCACTGTTTGAGAGTTTGGAGCCCTGTGGAAAGAGCCTGACAACGGCAGGCTCAGGGAACATGAGCTGAACCACTTCACCATTAATACAGTGAGCTTCTGATACTTTCCAGCACCATGCTTCCTTTTTAACACAAACAAGTTTTGCAGATGCTCGTATAAGAGTTGTACCTTTAGGCCGGGTGCGGTGACTCACGCCTGAAATCCCAGCACTTTGGGAGGCCGAGGCGGGCAGATCACCTGAGGTCAGGAGTTTGTGAGCAGCCTGGCCAACATGGTGAAACCCCGTCTCTACTAAAAATACAAGAATTAGCTCGGGATGGTGGTGTGCACCTGTAATCCCAGCTACTTGGGAGGCTGAGGCAGGAGAATCACTTGAACCCGGGTAGTGGAGGTTACAGTGAGCCAAGATCGTGCCATTGCACTCCACCCTGGGCAGCAAGAGCAAGATTCCGTCTCAAAAAAAAAAAAAAAAAAAAAAAGGGTTGTACCTTTTGTATCTGTTGATTGAGAAAAGACACTATAATTGAAGCTATTGAGTAACACGTGCTTTTAAATGACTTGATTAATTACAGCAGCACTACATAATGTAAAAAGTGGCCCACACATATGCAAGTCACATTAATTTTTCAGTCTACATAGAATACTCAGTATATATATGGATTTGCTTGCTTCTTCTGGGCCCCCAGCATGCATAACCTTTGTAGATGCTGGAATTTGTTAGTGTGGTGGAAAGATTTTGAGTTCACAAGCCAGTCAGAAATGAGTTTGAATTCTAGTCTCACATATGCGACCTGAAATAAACAACGAATTTTTTCCCTACCTGAGTTTCCTTGTTTGTAAAAGGAGGATAATACATCCTTGCTTGTTGTAAGCACAGCTATATATAAAAAGTCTCGGATACATATTGACACAACAAATGGTAGCCATTATTCTCAGAAGCAGATTTACTCTGAAGCTAGCAAAGCTTACAGCACTTGGCAGGTGCTCTTTCCAAGACTTCAGGAAGGCCCTGGCAATTTTGTGATTTGTAATCTCGTACTCTTTTCCTTAAAGAGAGCCCCTAAAATTATATACCTTTCAGGTTCTCATTCGATCTGCCGAATTACTGCTGTGCTATCCTTCCACTTAAAGGGAATATCTGAGAAATGAGGTACTATAATGACAGGTAAAGTGCCCCGCCCTTCTGATTAGAGCCAATGATGGGAGTACATGTGAATTGCTGAGGCAGGTTCAGAGCCAGTTCCCAGAAAAAGGGTTTAAACAGCTACCCTCCAAGGAGAAGTGAAAGTGATCACACTAAGTATTCAGCCTCATGGGGGTGGGGGTGTGGAGAGAGGGGCACTGAGAAGGAGCTGGGATGCTTCCTGACTCCCCTAGGCTCTGCGTAGCAACCACGTCAGTAGGGGTGCGCTTCCCATCCGCCCTAGTCAGCCTCAGAATTAAAATCTCTTAGTTGGGTTCTGAATAATGTCCTAAATTGGTGGTTCTCAACTCTGGCTGCACAGAAGAACAATCTGGAGAGTTCTGAAAAAATACAACCCCGTAGATTCTGACTGACTTGGCCCTGGGAACTGGTATTTTTATGCACTCCCCAGGAAGTGTCAATGTACAGTCAGGTTGGAGAACCACTGCCCAAACTAGTACGTGCAGTTTCAGTAGGACAGACAGTGGAGTCAAAGCTAGCCCCCAGCAGTGGGAGAGACAGCAGCAAATGGCACAAATCTTTCTTAGGACTCCTGTGGGGCAGGCACTGTGCTTGGAACAAAGATGCCTAAGAGCTCTGACTGTCGCTGGCACACAAGGAATTTACAGTCTAATCAAGGTGTACCGGCTGCCATGATTCTTACAAGAGGGACTCTGAGCTCAGCTAGGATGTGTCAAGGAAGGCTTCCTGGAGTGACTTGAGTCATACAGGATAAAGTAATTATCCAGATGAAGAAAGGAAAAGTGGGGTTTACGGATATGAATTATGATGTTGCATTGGGTGTATTGACTGGGCTGGGGCTGTGGGAATGACATGAAATTCCAGAATCGTAGAACGAAAAAACAGTGAGGCAATGGACATTCATCAGCTAAGGTAAAGGAGTAAAGAGACGCTGGACCACTGGGCAAGCTAACGGGGCAGCTGGACTGAATGGAAATGTGCCAGAGGAGCAGCCCTGGGAGCAGAGGGTGATGGCACACTTCTTGGGTGACCAGTGAGAACCACAAGTCCATCCAGCCCACATGAAGCGCCTCTGCATCCCAAGCTGGAGAAGGAGGGGTCGGTCACAGGGCTCTGGACAGACCTAGCCAAAGAGGATGATAGAATGGGAAGGGGGACCACTTTCACTGGCATTGATTGCCTTTGGGGTCACATGAAAGGTCCATGAACTTTCCTTCTCAGGCACAGCTCTGGAAGGGCTGTTTGACAAATAGTGAGATTTCAGGCCATCCTGAAACTTAGCCCATCTCCACTGGCCTGGCACCGCTCTTTCCAAAACTGCTTCATTTAGGAGCTCAACAATTTGTGTTTACTCTCAATCATATGTTTTGTTTATAAGTTTTTTCTTCTTTTTTTTAACGTTTTGAACATCCATCTTGTCTATGATACTGCATGCTTCCATAATCAGAAATTTGTTTCCCTTCTTCCTCTGGGAACATGTTTTCCTGTTTGTGTTTCTAGAGCATTTAACCAGTTGGTTCTAGTTTATATTTAACACTCTGACTCATGATAATAACTGTTTACTGTGTTCCTGGCATTATGCTAAGTGCTTTATATACAATATCTGAGTTATTCTGCAAAATTACCCTCAAGATACGTATTATGGGTCCCATTTTACCACTAAGGAAAGGGAGACAGAAATTTTAAGGAACTTGCCAAAGACTATTTGATTCCAAAATACTGTTCTTAATTGCGCGCTCTCTCTCTCTCTCTCTATCTATATATATACACACATACACATATTTGTATAAATATATATGTAAATGCTTCTTTATACCAATAGCATTTTGTCATGATTCTTTTCCATACTGTACTCCTTCTGTTTTGTCATATATTAAGCTCTTAGCATTTGAATTAATGTGTTAAATCTCTATTTATTTCAGATTCAGTAACTTATTCTATTTTTAATTTAATGCTCCATTGCTTTTATAATGATCACTTTGTAACATATATTAAAATTTAGTACAGCCAAAAATATACAATAGCATGAATCAATAATCATTACATCCTCTAAAATATTCTTTGGCATTCTTCTTGTTATTATCCAGCTGAATTGCCCTCTTATTTTGTTAGATACTTGAAGTTGCCCTGCTGAGGCTTTAATTGGTAAATCTAAATGTTAACCTAGGAAATACTATTTTATTTACTTTGCTAATCAGATATGGAACTTGATTTATTAACAACGTCGTCTGTAATTTCTCTGAAAAAGCCTTACTGTAAGTTAAATCAACCCCATGTGTTTAATCTGTTTTGGTTGTACTAGCAATAATAAAATTTATTTTTTGTATTTCCTTATTAGATATCAGTTTAATATTGGCATATATACATAAAACAGTATACGTACATACAATATATAATAGATACACACACATACACACATGTACGTGCATACAAATGTTTTAGAGGTATTAGGGTTAGTCCTGCAACTGAACTCATTACTTTCAATAATTTTCAGTTGATTTCCTTAGATTTCTAGGTTTGTAGTCATGTCATCTGCAAAACAGATTATTCCTTCTCTGGGAGTAAAGGATATATTGTCATATAACCAAAATGGGCTTAAACAAGGCAGACCAGGCAAGCTGCCTTTTTGGTGCATTACTGAAGTAAATCCCACAGGACAAAAAACAAGCCCGAAATTACTAACACCTGATTTTTTAGAATTTCATCAAGAAGAGACTGAGAATTACAGCAAATACCTTATTAAAATCTCTTTGGATGGTCAGGTGCGGTGGCTCACACCTGTAATCCTAGCACTTTGGGAGGCCGAGGCGGGTGGATCACTTGAGGTCAGGAGTTTGAGACCACCCTGGCCAACATGGCGAAACCCCATCTCTACTAAAAATACGAAATTAGCCAGGCGTAGTGGTGAGTGCCTGTAATCCCAGCTACTCAGAAGCCTGAGGCAGGAGAATCACTTGCACTCCAGAGGCAGAGGTTGCAGTGAGCCAAGATCACGCCACTGTACTCCAGCCTGGGCAACAGAGCAAGACTCCATCTCAAACAAAAAAAATCTCTTTGGATAATTATTACATGTATACATATATTTGTTTTTCCTGTCAATGTGATATGTTATGTTATCCTTTCTTCTGTGTACCAGTTTTGTGTCTTTAGAATAAAGTATAATGTACTCCAAATAAACCTTGCTGTAAGTTAAATCAACTTGTGTTTAATAATTTTTCTCTTTTTCTACCAAGTTGAAATCTTAATATTAATGTTCATAAATAAGATTTGATTTCAGTTTCCTATTCAGATTTTGAAATGAATCATTTTCTCTTCACAAAACGAGCTGGGTAACATACCACACATGAGCACTCACATACATTTAAAGTTTGTGTAACAGGAACTTTTTTTGTTCTTTGAAAGTTTACAAAATTTTTGTAAACCCATAAGGACCAGGCATCTTTTGGGGTGTAATTTCTTGTATTTCTTTTCTGGTTATTTCATCTGTCACAGTGCTTTTTATTTTTATCAGCAAGTACACATTTGGGTATCAAAATTTACTTATATATACATATATAGAAATAATATTCTTTTAAATGCCAAGTCTACTTTGTGTTATTCACATCTTATTAACATGTATTCTTTCTTCTTGTTTTGACGGAGACAATAGTCTTTTGTAGAAAAATTACTTTTTACTGTTTCAATATACTAGTCTGGTCTTGTTCCTCATTTTATTTACGTATAATCTTGTTTTATTTTTCCTACTTTAGACTAACCACTTTTATCCCACTAAATATTTTAAGTGGAATTTTAGTTCATCATGTTTACCATTTTTTAAAATTAATAATAGTATTGGCCAGGCACGGTGGCTCACGCCTGTAATCCCAGCACTTTGGGAGGCCAAGGCAGGCAGATCACGAGGTCAGGAGATCAAGACCATCCTGGCCAACATGGTGAAATCCCGTCTCTACTAAGAATACAAAAATTAGCTGGGTGTGGTGGCAGATGTCTGTAATCCCAGTTACTCGGGGGCGCTGAGGCAGGAGAATCGCTTGAACCAGGGAGCTGGAGGCTGCAGAGAGCTGAGATCTCACCACTGCATTCCAGCCTGGCGACAGAGCAAGACTCCGTCTCAAAAACATAATAATAATAAAATAAATAATTTTTTAAAAAAGTATTTAGGATGATCTTTTAACACAATAAGTATACAATAATGCAATCGTTAAAGGCATGGGTGCCAGGGTCAGGCTGCTTGGGTTCAAATCCCAACTTCAGGCCTTAATAGCCATGCTGCCTTGGACAAGTTCCTTAACCTCTCTGTGCCTCCAGCATCCTCATGTGTGAAGTAGGGGTAGTTACCAGGATCTGCCTCATACATTATTTTTATAAAAATTATGTGAGATAAAGTGAGCTTTTAACATAGTAATTGGCACATAGTAGGCTGTTAACAAATGTTAGTGTATTAGTTGTCATTGGTATTATTATTAATTAGAAAATATGAATTATCTGTAGGAGGACTCAGAAGAAAGGGGCATTTCTAGTGAGCAGCAGGATGAAAGAGAAGGCTTGGCTTTGGTGGTTGGTCTCTGAGTGAGGGGCGCAAAAGGGTCTGTGATCCCCGAGCTGATACTGTGGGTTTACACCTGCAAAAGCATGGAAACTGCTTACAAAGACCAGCTCTTGGTCAACTATATAACAAGCGGTGTTCCAGGTAATTGTAGCTTCTGCTGTTTCTGCTGTTCTCTTCACCTCTACCTTGTCCCTTACTAGCCTCTCAACTCCATCGCCAGTCACCCTTTCCCCCCATTTCAAACCCAAATGAATTTCCACTAAGGTAATACACGATTCATAAGAAAGCACTTCTATTTTATTTGAATTTAGCATTTGATGCAGTTTTAAGACAAATTTAACTTTCATGCAAATTTTTGTGGCATAGTAAAATGAAATGTTAGATTGTAGTTTTGTTTTATTTTGTTTTGGAAGATGGTTGATTGGGTAGGGGTCTTTCTAGAGTATCCACATATGTATCTTCTTACCCATCAACCTAGTCCTATCTCAATATCAAAACCAGAAAGTTTGCAGGCCAGGCATGGTGGCTCATACCTGTAATCCCAGCACTTTGGGAGGCCGAGGCAGGAGGACTGCTTGAGTCTGGGAGTTTGAAACTAGCCTGGGCAACATAGTGAGACCCTGTCTCCACAAAAGAATTAGAAAATTAACTGGGTGTGGTAGCTCTCGCCTGTGGTCCCAGCTGCTCGGGGAGGCTGAGGTGGGAGGATCGCTTGAGTCCAGGAGGTTGAGGCTACAGTGAGCTGTGATCGTGTCACTGCACTCAGCCTCGGCAACAGAGTGAGACCCTGTCTCCCCCAAAAAACAAAACAGAAAAAAACCAGTTCGAATTTTTGCCATGGGTCAAGGAAGGTAAGGAAGTTCAAAAGAGTGGAGTGGAAAGGAGTCTCTAAATGAATAACTGTACAAAAAAGGTAGGAGTGGTATGAGAAAATAAAATTTTAGACACTCTTCCTGGCCATGCGTACCTCAGGTCCCAGTCCTTACTACCTCCTTAGTGAGGAAGAAGTTTCTGGGTCGGGTGCGGTGGCTCACCCCGTAATCCCAGCACTTTGGGAGGCCGAGGAGGGCGGATCATGAGGTCAGGAGTTCAAGACCAGCCTGGCCAACATGGTGAAACCCCATCTCTACTAAAAATACAAAAAATTAGCTGTTCATGGTGACAGCTACCTGTAATGTCAGCTACTCGGGAGGCTGAGGCAGGAGAATTGCTTGAACCTGGGAGGCGAAGGTTGCAGTGAGCTGAGATTGCACCATTTCACTCCAGGGTGGGGACAGCAAGACTCTGTCTTGAGGAAAAATAAATAAATAAATAAATAAATAAGAAGTTTCTAATCCGAATGGTTAGAGCCCAACACATCGACTGGGCTACGTGGCAGATGGTATTTTCCAAAAACATCTCCTCTCTCACGCTGTTCTTATGATGTGATGCTAACACGTCTCTGTTGTGAGGTGGGGTCTCCCTCCAAACCTAGGCTGACTTTAGTAACTGCCTCAACGAATCCAATGTAGTCATGCTGCCTGACTTTTTTTTTTTTCAAGAGGGAGTTTCACTCTTGTTGCCCAGGCTGGAGTGCAATGGCGAGATCTCGGCTCACTGCAACTTCTGCCTCCCGAGTTCAAGCGAGTCTGCCTCCTGAGTAGCTGGGATTACAGGCATGCGCCGCCACATCTGGCTAATTTTTTGTATTTTTAGTAGAGACAGGGTTTCTCCATGTTCATCAGGCTGGTCTCGAGCTCCTGATCTCAGGTGATCCGCCCGCCTCGGCCTCCCAAAGTGCTGGGATTAGAGGCATGAGCAACCGCGCCCAGCCTGTCATGCTGCCTGACTTTTGATGCTCGGTCCTAAAAGTCAATATGACTTCCACTTGGCTGTCTCTCAGGACCCTTTCTGTATTCTGAGGAAGCCACACAGAGGGCCCATGTGTTAGTGTGCTAAGCAACAGTGAAACACCAGACGTGGGAGTGACTGCTTCCTCAGGCAGGTCCAGTTCCCAGCCTCTGAGTCTTCCAGCTGAGACTCCAGACATGGTGGGGCAGAGAAAAGCCATCTTTGCTCTGCCTTATGTGAATTCCTAACCCACAGAAACTGCAAGAGATAATAAATGATTATTGTTGTAAGCCATTGAGTTTTAGAGTGATTTGTTATGCAGTGCTAGGGAAATAACACATTTACCAAAAGATGCATTTACTAAAGGGTGTGAACCTATATGCTTCCCTTTTATGGATTTGGTTTTTGTTTTTGAGACAGGATCTTGCTCTGTCACCCAGGCTGAGTGCAGCAGCGTTTTGCGATCACAGCTCGCTGCAGCCTTGACCTCCTGGGCTGAAGTGATCCTCCCACCTCAGCCTCCTGAGTAGCTGGGGCCACCAGCATGCACCTCCACATCTGGCTGTTTAAAAATTTTTTTTTGTAGAGATGGGGTCTCACTATGTTGCCCAGGCTGGTCTCAAACTCTTGGACTCAAGCAATACTCCAGCCTCAGCCTCCCAAAGTGCTGGGGTTACAGCCATGACCTACTGCGCTTGGCCCTATATGCTTCTTTCTTGTGCTTCCTATATCATTTCTAGGTGGATCAGGCCTAGCTCATTTCTTTTCTCTTCTACTTTCCCCCTAACACGCATTTACGTGAGCAAATAAGCCAAGGCCTGCTATGCAATCCTGGCCACACAGTTCCCCTGTTTCTTAGACCTCCTCCTCTTTGCATATGGTCACAGAGCAGGAAGATCCTGAGAGGTAGGAGGCCCCTACCTCTCTCACCAGCGAGCTCTACATTGGGGTATGGGTGCTCGGACCTTCTTAATAAAGAAGTACCTGTTTCTTCCAGGTGTGGTGGCTCACGCCTGTAATCCCAGCATTTTGGGAGGCCAAGGTGGGCAGATCACCTGAAGTGAGGAGTTCGAGACCAGGCTGGCCAACATGGTGAGACCCCCGTCTCTACTAAAAATACAAAAAAAAAAAAAAAAGTTAGCTGGGCGTGGTGGCGCATGCCTGTAATCCCAGCTACTTGGGAGGTTAAGGCAGGAGAATCACTTGAACCCGGGAGGCAGAGGTTGCATTGAGCCAAGATTGTGCCACTTCACTCCAGCCTGGGTGACAGAGTGAGACTCCGTCCCCACCAAAAAAAAAAAAAAAAAGTACCTGTTTCACAGTCTACGATCATTTATTATGCTTAGCTTCCTGGGAGTCTAATGGGAAGGGGAGAGGGGTGTGGCAAGCAGGGCTAGGGTGTTGCTGGGTCCTTGCCTATAATAGCACAGGCTCAAAATATCACCCTAATGACCAACAATGGGCAGGGAGTGAAAAGGAGTCATCAAGATTTAAAATGTGTAGAAGCATCAGCCAATTTCTCTTCATACCACTAAGGGAGAAAGCAGAGCAGTGTGGCTTTGGAATCACTAAATATGGACTCTTTCATTCTCCACCAGGAATAGATTGTGGGACAAGTGGTTTTATGACCTTGAGCAGGTAAGCTTATCACCTTTCTGTAATTCCACTTTCCTGAATAATAAAAGGGACATTTTACTTAACCAGTCGTGTTACTCTACGAATCCACAAATCTCCCTGTCAGTTTCACAGCTATTTACACCTTGAGCTTCAGGAAGGAACATACGCATTTGGATACCCACGGGAGATGTGAGGAGGGTGGGGAGTCCCCAGCCCTGTGCCTCCTGGAAATCATAACAGCTGTCACTGGGGCTCAGCTCTCTCCCTCCAGGAAGCGGAGATGAAACTCTCCCTGACAGCAGCTCCCTGGGGAAAGCCAGCTGCAAGGGAGGGAGAAGAAGCCTTGGTTCCACCCTCATTTCACCCCAGGTGAACTAGCTTTGTTCTGAACTAGGGTAACAATAGTGCACCCAAATCCTACACAGGTATACACCCAGGCTGAGTAGGTGTGAGTAGCAGAGAAAGAGAGTAAGCCTTATCCTTGTGCTTTGAAGCCAGGGCAGGAAAGGGGTTCATTTTCCAGATAGCTGTGTAAAGAACCTAGTACCACTGACATCATTGACATTATGGTTGAAGCTAATTACTTTGATGGTCCTTTGTACCTGAATATCAGGAAAAGGGAGAGGGACTTTTGGAGGAAGCTTCTGGTTTTGTACTGGTTACATGTCATCTTCCTGCAACAATTTCAAACTGACATTTAAAATAAGGCCGGATGCGGTGGCTCACACCTCTAGTCCCAGCACTTTGGGAGGTCGAGGTGGGCGGATCACCTGAGGTCAGGAGTTCAAGACCAGCCTGGCCAATATGGTGAAACCCCATCTCTACTAAAATTACAAAAAAATTAGCCAGGCATGGTGACTCTTGCCTGTAATCCCAGCTACTCAGGAGGCTGAGGCAGGAGAATCGCTTGAACCTGGGAAGCTGAAGTCAAGATTGTGCCACTGCACTTCAGCCTGGGCAACAGAGCAAGACTCCATCACAATATAAATAATTAAATAAATAAATGTATCATATTTCTTTTCTTTTTTTCTTTTTCTTTTTTTGAGATGGAGTTTCACTCTTGTTGCCTAGGCTGGAGTGCAATGACGCGATCTCAGCTTACTGCAACCTCTGCCTCCCAGGTTCAAACTATTCTCCTGCCTCAGCCTCCTGAGTAGCTGGGATTACAGGTATGTGCCTCAGTTTCCCGAGTAGCTGGGATTACAGGCATGCACTACCACGCCTGGCTAATTTTGTATTTTTAGCAGAGACAGGGTTTCTCCATGTTGGTCAGGCTGGTCTCGAACTCCCGACCTCAGGTGATCTGCCCGCCTTGGCCTCCCAAAGTGCTGGAATTACAGGCGTGAGCCACCGCGCCCAGCCCAAGAGTATCATATTTCTGATATGCCGTACCACTCCCAGCCTCCTAGCCTCCACTGGACACACACATATGCACTATCTGAGGCATGTCAATCATAGGGCCTCCTTGCCCAGTCCCTTCTATTGGAAATTGTCCTCTCATAGCTCGTGCTAAAGGAGCAGTTTAGGTGGCCTTTATTTGCATCACATGATGTGCCTTCTCTTCCTTCGCTGTGGATGACTGCTAAGATCGTGGTTGAAACAAATTCTAACTCTTGGGAATTTAATCTGGGAGGGAAGAGGAAAATGCAAGTCATATCAAGGCTGAATTAGAAAAGATTTATAATGGAAAAGAATAAGATGGATTTGGGATTAGAGGAAGTCAAAGTAGAAGGAAACAGACTGATATTATGTGTAAATAGAAGCTACAAAGTAGACAAAAGACAAAATAGGAAGAATAGAGGTGTTGGTGATATGGGATACCTACACGTGGGTAACAGCAAAATCACATATTCTGGAGCATACCAGTGAAGCCGCATTAACTTCTGCTGCTGCCAGTTCAGGCTGCCTTGGATTCAGCCCCACTTCCTGGAGTCCTGGATGTACTGTGACTTCTGTTCTTGGAGTCTCCTATTGCACCATGTGCCTCCTGACATTAAACTTCTCATCACTTAAAGTACCCACAACCAAAAGACAGATCCACATACCCCTCGTGCACACTGAGTTCTGAGAGTTCCAGCACAGCTGTTCCAGGACGACTCTTCTCTTTGAACAGAACGACGAGGACATTCGCTGTGTGCTGGAGTCTCACCTCCTTCAGTGGAGATGATGGCCATTATGACATCACTATCAGAATGTCAGCTACCACTTCTCAAGCACCTCTTTGGTGCAAGGAACTGTACTTGATATTTAACAAGCAGTATCTCATTTAATCACCACAACCTTCCTAAAACTGGTATTATTAGTCTCTTACACAGCCAAAGAAATGCTGGCTCAGAGAGCATAATTAACTCGTCCAGGGATACCAGTTAGCACATGGCAGAGGCAAGATAAGAACTCAGCACTGTCTGCTTCCAAAGCTCTTGTCCTTTTCATTCTGCTGTGGCACTTCCCTAAGGAGTGCCCCTCAAGCCAGCTTCTCTTGAAACTGAAATGAGCGTCGCAGACAGCAGATTTTCACACATGTGTGGCTTTGGTACCTCTAAGGAAGGCAGGCACTCTGCAATTGAGCAGGGTCCTTGCAGCTCCTGAATACAGGACTCTTCACCCAGGACTCTTCACTCCTTGATGTTATTTTCTTGGCACAGAGGCTTTGGAGTTTGCGGCCTCTGTGAGCGAAGCAACCTGAATGTATAAGGGCAACTTCTTACGCAGTCTCTTCTTTCAGACTGCTTTGAACTGTGTGTTGACTATTTGCATATGCTTCGTATGAGTGACTCGCAGCCACTATGATCTCCACACATCCCAAATTCAACATTTTTTTCTTTCCCTCCAAATATGTTCCTCCGTCCTTGTTCCCTAGCTGATGACTGGCATTGTCCTTGAAACTCCTCCCCTCCCCAGAAACAATCCCAAGCCTTACTGATTTTACCTTCCCAGGATGTCTACCATTCCTCTCCCCTCCTTCCTACCCCCATTATTCAACCCTCTTCGTCTCCCTCTTGGACTAGCAGTTGCCTTATCTCTGGTCTTGTTCCATTCAATGTATCCTCCTGGGTCTTTCCCGAGTCAGCATTCAAAATGCCCATTTGATCCCGTCACTCTGGGCTCAGCATTCCTCAGTGGGTCCTGTATTCGTTATTTATTGTGGCAGAACAAATTGCTCCACAACTTAACAAGTTAAAACAAGAAATATTTATGATCTTACAATTTCTGTGGGTCAGGAATATAGGTGCAGCGGCGCTGGCCAGGTCTCTTACAAGGCTGCAGTCGAGGTGTTGGCCAGGACTGTGGTTTCATCTCAGGCTCTACTGGAAGGATTTGCTTCTAAGCTCACTCACATGGTTGTTGTCAGGGTTTGGCTCCTCACTGGCTGTTGACCAGAGATGTCAGGTCCTTGCCATGTGGGCCTTTCCCTAGGGCCACCCACAACATGGCTCCTGGCTTTCCCTAGAGTGAAGTCCCTGAGAAAGAGGGAGACCAACACAACAGAAGTCACTTTCTCTGTCAACTAATTTTGGAAACAACTCCCATCACTACTTTTAGGATTGTTAAGTCCAGTCCATACTCCAGGGGAGACAATTAACACAAGGAAGTAGCAGGAGCCGTCTTAGAGGTTGCCCATCACAACTTCCCACTTCCTGGAGCAGTGGTTTTGCTCTGGTGTTGTGGGGATTACAAACAAACGGGGTTCCAGCCTTACCCCAGCAACATGCAACAGCCTCAGCTGGAGCAGCTGGACTTTACAGGTGTTTCATTTATGATTTCTGATGAGTTTTTTAATTGAACAAAGTGCGCCCAGCTGAAAGATATACAAAAACTATGGGTTTAGAGGACTCAGTCTAAACTCTACCAGGCTTTGGCTTTTCATGATCTGGCCCCTGCCTACCAGTTCCGCCTCTTGTTTGACTGCTCCCACATGACTTTCAGGCAAGACAGATCCACACAGCAGCCTTTGCCTTTCTTGCCTTTCTTTCATTATACCCCACCCCAGCTTGTCTGCGTCACCAGTGCCGACACATCCTTCCTAGGAAATGTTTTTAAATGGCTCCAGGCAGACACGTTTCTCCCTCATTCTCCTATAGTGCTTTGTTTAAACCCCTTAATCAAAACAGTTACCTTTTATATTCCTATGGTTGGTTTATGTCTTACCTCGAAATTTTCTCTAGCATCCAGCCGAGGGCCTGGCACATAGAAGACACTCACTAGCTATTTGTGGAGTGGATGAATGAGCCCAGCATTGTGAGCAAGATGCTCTCTGAGTGCACGGGGCCCTGGGTGTGCTTGGAGGGCTGACTGCAGCCTCGCATCTTCACAGTTTGCACATGGAACCTCAGCTGCCTCATTTATAATCCATGAGTCAGTCATTGTATTCCAGATTGTTCTCCACTGTCATTTCAGCCTCTAGCTGCTTCCTAAAATGAGATAAAGCTGAACTATTTTAATTGCTAATCATCAAGAGAAAATATTTTTAAAAAAATGAAAACGGTAGAATGTGTATGTTATCCTACCATTAAAAAGAGCAAGAGTGTTCTTGTTTCAAAATGATGAGAGATCCATTGCTTCCCGAAGTAGGTGCGGACTGTCAAAGTGTAAAATATGGGTTGTGTTGTGTGGAGCACAAAATCGACCTGATCCTACACCTACTACTGTCACATCGCATCACTCAAGAGAAGCTCTCTGCTTATTGGTCCCGATGAGCACGAACACTGAGAGCGTTTACCGAAGCCCACCAGCGGCCAGATCGTTGGGAGGTTAAAGACTGGCCTTTTTGCCTTCCCTTTCTATGTTCAAAACCTACTCTGGAGGTTCATTTTTCCACTAAACATTTTCATAGATAAAAATACTTCTCCAGTTGATAAAACAAATTGGTACAAAACTGCTGCGTTCCTTTCAAAGAGCAGCTGAGGGAGACAATGGCAAATTTTAAAAATTCATATTAAGGTGATCCACAATCCATCACTTAAAAAATACAAGAAATGCAATTTTGGACTGGCTTAGCGTTGTGTGGCTTTCTATTTTGCCTTTGATGGTGGCACAATGATATGTTTTGTGAGAAAGCTGGCCTTCGTGACGCAATATCAAAAGGTTAGAGGGGGAACCATGAATATTTCTCCACTATGGGTCTGTCATTCATGCAATGTATAAAATACTGCTTTGGCCAGGTGTGGTGGCTCATGCCTGTAATCCCAGCACTTTGGGAGGCCAAGGTGGTGGAGCACAAGGTCAAGAATTTGAGACCAGCCTGGCCAAAACAGAGAAACCCCGTCTCTACTAAAAATACAAAAATTAGACAGACATGGTGGCGGGCGCCTGTAATCCCAGCTACTCAGGAGGCTGAGGCAGGAGAATCGTTTGAACCCAGGAGGCAGATGTTGCAGTGAGCCAATATCGTGCCACTGCTCTCCAGCCTGGGCAACAGAGCGAGACTCCGTCTCAAAAAATTAAATAAATAAATAAATAAATAAATAAATAAATAAATAAATAAAATACCGCTTTGAATTTGTGGTTATTTCAGCCTGGGTGACCTATAGAAGTAAGATATTCAGTAAGATTACAAGCCAGTTTAAGTTAGGCTTCTTTTTAATTTCAAAGACTTCAAAGGAATCTCCTCATGCTTAGGGTCTAAGGTTTGCAAGACAGGAATTTGAAAAACAAATTCCATCCTATTTGTGAATTTTCAGTCATAAATCTTTCAAGGCGTCCATTCAAAACTATTGAGTATCGTCTGTGCACCCCTGCCTCCCTACTTGAGGCACGAAGTGGTAGGTGCAGAGTCCTGAAGTATGGAGGAGAAAGTGAATTAAGAAAAGGCTTCAAGAAGCATTTGAGCCAGAACTTTCAGGAAAGCCAGGATTCCACATGTAAAAGGGGGTGGCCGGGTAATTCAAGGCAAAAAGAACAGGATGAGAGAAGGCATCGAGGCAGGCAGCAGAGGATATTACATATCCAGAAACAAGACAATAATTCAGGGAGGTTCCAGATACGGAGGCGTAGGGAAGAAGAGATGGGGAAGTTGGGAGTGCTTCGTATATCCTACAAAGGACCTTCATTTTTTCAAGTAGGCAATGAGACGCATCAAAGGATTTTAAGCCCAGGCATAATGTGATCAGATTTATATTTTAGGGAGATCTCTTCTCAGCCTCATGAAGGAAGGATTAGAGCAAGGAGAGTCTGTGGACATGGAGGCATTTGAAGGTGCTGGGAAGAGATGGACTCATATTTATTGAGCATCTGCAATCCGCTAGACAGGGTTTGGCTCTTCAAATATGTTATTGTATTTAATGTTCACAGCAAGTGTATGACGTAGGAATTACAATTCTCATAAGAGATGAGGCTAAATAACTTGCCCCAAATCACCCAACTAGAAGGTGGTCGACCTAAGCTTTGATTCCACTCTGTCTGATTCCAAAGCTGCTGCTCTTTTCTTTTCATTTGAGGGGATGATGAGGGTCTGAATTCTGCCGTCAGCAACACTGAAGAGGCATCCTCCCTCCCAACAGAAGACTCTTAATTTAGTTTCACCTCATTTGGAAGCTTCTCCATCCACTTCATCATTCTAATTGCTTTAATATGACAAATTGACCAATTACTAGCAGGTTATTTATAACCATGGTGGAATTAGTTGCTTAGTTCAATCAAGCAACCAAAAAGTAACTGAATTATAATGACTCGATTTATCAAACTGTTCCAGATGGTTGGTGTGCCCATATATAACTCATATTAGCGTTAGACCAATATATGCAACAGAATAGTAGGGGAATATTTGACTATTCACAAATGACAGCTGAACCAAAATAATTCTAATCCCAGCTCTAGAGCCAAGTGGACAAGTATTAACTTTGAACACTAAAAGATGTTCTAGAGAAAGTGCTGGGCTCTTTTTTGTTGATAGAGAAACTGAAGCCTAGAAAGCATGAGGGATTTGCCAAGGTCTCCAAGCCAGAAAATGACGGAGCTTAGACTTGAACTATTTGTATTGTTCTGATGCCATTTTCCTATCATGCTTGCTGCACCATGACATGGAGTCACTTAGCCTCTTGAATCCTCAATTATTTTGTCTACAAGATGAAAGGATTGGTGGATGTATCAGTTAACTTTTGCTGTGTAAGAAACCACCCAGAACCCAGCAGCCTAAAATAATGGCCATTTTATGGAGCTTATGATTCTGTGGTTGATCATGGTGGTTGTCCTGGTCTGGACTGGCTCAGCAGATCTCTGCTGGACTCTCATGCTTCTGTGACCAGCTGGTGGGTCTACATGATCTGCCATAGCCCCATTCATAGTTCTAGTGGTTGACAGACCATTGGCTGGGGATCAGCTGCTCGCCAACTGGAGCACCTCATTCTCCTTCACAAAGCATTTTATCCTTCAGCAGGCTTGCTCAGACTTGTACACGTGGTGGTCTCACGGTTCCAACACAGAAGGAAAGGGCGAATCCCAATGAGAATGCTCTTTGCAAATCTTTACCATTCTCGCTACTCTTTCATTGGCTAAAGCAAGTCACATGGTGTAGCAGGCAGCTTCTGAAATGGCTCTCAGTGATTCCTGCCTTCTGGCACTCCTGCCCTCATATAATCAATCTTCTCCCCTTGCATGGAGCTGGACCTAGCAACTTGCTTCTAATGAGTAGAATATGACAAACTTGATGGAATATCACTCCTGAGAGTAGGTTATAAAGGATTGTGGTGCTCTCTCTGACTCTTCTTAAAGACATACTTGTTCTGATAAAGCAAGCTGCCACGTGTGAACTCTCCTATGGAGAGGTCCATGGAAATCCAAACAACCGGTGAAAAACAACAGTTCCCTAAGGAACTGAATCTTGCTAACATACAGTGACTCAGTGAGCTTGGAAGCAGACCCTTCCCTGGTTGAACCTTTAGATGGGAAAGCAGCCTTGGCCCATGTTTTCATTGCAGCTTTGTGAGAGACTTAGAAGCCGAGGACCTACTGAAGCTACATCTGGGTTCCTGACTCACAGAAACTGTGTATTCTTTTAATTTGGGAGTGATTTGTTACAGAGCAATAGATAACTAATACATACAGCTAAGCTCAGAGTCAGTGTGGGAGGTGACTATCCAAGGGTACAGTTATAAGAACAGTAATTATATGAATTATTTATACATACTTGCAAACAATTTACCAAAGATGAATCTTTTCCAGCCCTTTAGAACCTGAGATGAAATTATTTTCACTATTTCAACAATTATTTATTCTCTGCGCTAAATATTGAAATCAAGATGGAAATGTTCCTGTCCTCAAAGAGCGTAGTTTGTGTCGGAGAAGGGACATAGGGAAAGACATCAATTGAAGAATTCCTTCTTTAATTTTTGTTTACAATTGGGATAAGTGACCTGAATGGACAGCATGTATAGCTCAGTCTGGACTAGTCAGAGAAAATGGCACTTCAGCTGAAGAGGTAGATGGAGGATGAAGAGCCAGGGACAGGGGAAAATTCCAGGCAGAGGGATTAGTATTCTTTATTTTATTATTATTTTTTTGAGACGGAGCTTTACTCTGTCATCCAGGCAGTGCAGTGGTGCAATCTCAGCTCACTGCAACCTCTGCCTCCCAGGTTCAAGTGGTTCTCCTGCTTCAGCCTCCTGAGTAGCTGGGATTACAGGTGCGCGCTACCACGCCCAGGTAATTTTTGTATTTTTAGTAGAGATGGGTTTTCGCCATATTGGCTGGTCTTGAAATGCTGACCTCAGGTGATCTGCCCGCCTTGGTCTCCCAAAGTGTTGGGATTACAGGCATGAACCACCATGCCCGGCAGGGAGTAGCATTCCTTTTTTTTTTTTTTTTGAGATGGAGTCTCGCTCCGTGGCCCAGGGTGGAGTGCAGCAGTGCGATCTCGACTCACTGCAACCTCCACCTCCCGGGTTTAAGTGATTCTCCTGCCTCAGCCTCCTGAGTAGCTAGGATTACAGGCGTGTGCCACCATGCCCGGCTAATTTTTGTATTTTTAGTAGAGATGGGGTTTCACCATGTTGGCCAGGCTGGTCTCGATCTCCTGACCTCAGGTGATCCATCCACCTTGGCCTTCCAAAGTGTTGGGATTACAGGCATGAGCCACTGCCCCTGGCCAGGAGTAGCATTCTTAAAGGGGAGCTGGAGAGGTGGTCAGCAGCTATGGGACAAGTTCATATTTATGATCAAATTGTATGCTATTATGCAATAATTATGGTTAGAGTTTTTAAAATTTCCTTTAGAGATATACACCAAAACATTTATGGATGAAACAATTTGATGTTTGAGATTTGCTTAAAAATGATCCAGTGGACAGGTTGGGGGCCTGGATTGGGTGGCGCTGTAGATGAAACAAGATTTTCTAAATGAGTTCATAATCGTTGAAACTGGGTGATGGGTACATGGGTACATGGGGGGTTATCTTCATCTCTCTCTGTTTGTATATTTGGGAAAGTTTCATAATAAAAAATTTAAAAATCATATCCCAACAACACATCCTGAAAGCTGTGTGTATACATTTGAGAGGTCACAGCAATTACCTCCTCCTGCTCTACACCAGACAGTAGAAATCAATAACATCTTTAGGGCAAGGGGATGGAATGAGTTTCATGGTACACAAAATGTAAAGGCTTCTCAACTTCAAATCATGTGTCTAACCTAAAATAAGGTGTTTGGATAATTTATCTTGCCTCCTAGCTAAAGTGCTATATTGCATTCTTTCTGATGCTCATTTTTTACTAGCTGAGATGGTATATTTCATATATTTCATATATTGTGGAATCTTACCACGTGGTTCACCCTGGGGTAAAAGTCAGGGGAAGGATCCCATACAAGTATCAGTTACTGAAATACAGAGAGGATGCTGTCATAATGCCTTCTATGATAGGGGCAGTATTAGAGTGAGTTATAGGTTGGAGAAAGAGAAAAATAGGGTAGAACAGACGGAAAGTCCCCTTTGTTTGAAAAATTGTTGGTTGGCTTGCTGCAGTAATAATGGAGTATGGATTTCTTTGATTAAGATTTCTCTGCCTTTTACTTACGTTATTCTGAGGTAGGTCAGACTGTGAAGTTAACAGCAGGGGTGCATAGATTTTATGTCAGAGATGTATTCCTTTAGGATTTTTTGAGGCGGGGAGCAGTTGGGGTGGAAGCTGATGAGATGATTCTTCATGTTTGCAACAGTTTCAATGTTAGGTTAATGGGGGAATTAGAGTTTCTGATTTTGATTCAGACCTTTCTGGAAAATACTTTTGCTGCCAAATTGAGTCTCTCCCCAATCCCTAATAAATGAAGATTTCACCAGAGTCAGATATATGCAAATTACATTTCCCTTCTCAAGCCAAGGTTAAATAAAAGGGAAAATTATGAAAGATTGCTTCTGGCAGCAAGGATTTTCAGCGCTTGAGGATGAATTTGGTTATTTCAAAACCATGACGAGTCTCTTCTCAGTGCAAAGCAGGAAAGGCATAAAGGAGAAAGTGGACCTGGGCATAAACATGTTCCCACACAGTGTTTGTGCTGAAAGCCTTGTTCCTTGAACAAGCATTCTTCTGTGCTGTGAAAAACGTTTGGCAAATAAGGAGGGGGTGTCCCCTCCTTTTCTGTGTTCAAGGCTGGGTTCTGGCCTTGTTGTAGAGAAACACTAATTCCCAGCATTGCACCCTGGGAGCAAATGGTTTGTTTCCTCTTCACTGAATCCAGCCTGGGGTCGGTTCTCAGCAGCAGAGCCTGGCATGGAAAATCTATTTGGAGCAACTTGTCCCCAGGGGGGAGGAGTGCAAGCCGACTGTGTGGGGAAGCCGCAGCCACCACAGGGTCAGTCACACCTGCTGGCCAGAGCAGGCGCTAACACACAAAGGCAGAGTCCTCCGCATACATGAGCCCCGTTTGTGTGCCCACCCACCCCTATGTACCACACACACCCGATTTGATCCATATATACCATGCGCACACTCGACATGCCAGATACACGCACTGCACTGCCACACATATACCATACACACACCAAATACTCTATATTACTAAGCATACCCACCCCCACACCACGTGCACAAGCACATGCACGCCCAACTACACACATATACATATTCTGCACACCACACACACTCAACTACACACACACCACCCACACTCCACCTCAGTTATAACATTCATTTCACATACACACGTATACACACACCTCACCAGTCACTTGCATCACGCATACCACCCACCATGTACCATGAACACAGCTAACCACACACAACCACACACGCATACCCACCACACATACTCCAAATAATCATACACACGCATGCAACACACACATCCCATGCACACCAAACTACACATACGCAGACACACACACACATCAGTGCACCCAGCTTGGTTGCTTTCCCGCTCAACGGAGCCGGGGGTGGGAGGAGAAGGGGGAGGGGCTGCAGGCCTGGGGTTTGGGGCGAGGCGGGCAGGGGTTGGCGGTGCTGGCCCCTGACGCGCCCTGTGGCCGCGCTGTGGCGGGAGGCCGGCCCTGGGTTGGGGGAGTGCGCGCGTGTGCACGAGCGTGTGCGCGCCTCCCAGGGGCTCCATGCCCAGACACGGGGAGGTGTGTACGAGGGAGCTGTGAGACGCCTGTGGGGAGAGGCTGTGTGTGTGAGATTCTCGCTACGCGATGCACCCGGCCCGGGCCACTAGGAGGTTCGGGTGGGCGTGGGCCAGGTGTGCGCAGCCCTCCGTGGAGCGTGTGGACGCGTGTGTTAGTTCTCGGTGGCCAGTGTCACTCGGGGGGAAGTGCATATGTAGGCTGGCGTGCATGTGAGTACAAAGCGGCCGAGGAGTGTGTGTTCACCACGGCCCTCCGTCGGGGTCTTTCTCTGAGGAAGGAGTGAGTTTGTGAAGAGGACCTCGCTGTGACCGGCGGGGACGCCGACGGCCACGCTCCCCGGCGGGGTGTGTGTGAGGAGGCCGGGCTCGCTGAGAAACGTCGCGCGGGGCCGACCGGCGCGCGCCTGTGCGCGTGCGTGTGCGCGTGGGGCGCGGCGCGCGCCGCGGCGGAGGGAGGGAGGCTGCAGGCCCGGCCCCGGTCGCAGCGCCCGGGGCGGCTCCTCCTCGAGCCTGGGACCGTCGCGCTCCCGCCGCCGCCTCGTGCTGGCGTGACTCCCGGCCCGTGCCGCGCCCTCCCGCGTCCGCAGCCGGCTCGGCTTCCTGCCCACCCAGACGTCGCTTCTCCCGGGCTCCCGGTGTCGGCTCCGCGCGGAGGGAGAGGAAATGAGTGCGGCGGCATCGGCGGCGTCGGAGCGGGGTTGGAAGAGCGAGAAACTAGATGAGGCTCAGGCCTTGGCGCGGAGTTGCGCCGCCCGCAGACCCGACTTCCAGCCGTGCGACGGGCTGTCCATCTGTGCCACGCACAGCCATGGCAAGTGCTTCAAGCTGCACTGGTGCTGTCACCTAGGATGGTGTCACTGTAAGTCGAGCCGCGTCTTCCCGCTTTCCGCCGCGGTCCGGGGGACGCCCGCCGGGCCGTCCGGGGTCGCTGCCGGGACTCTGCGGCCGCGGGGCTCCGGCCTCTGCCGGGGCTGCTCTGCCGCAGGCTGGGGCCGCCGTGGGCTCCGGGCCCGCCGGAGCTTTCCTCGCGCCGGACGGCTCGGGTTGGCGCTGCCTTGGCGACGAGATGAAATCCCGTGGGGCGCCTCGCTTTCTTTAGCTACTTCTGCAAAAGGGAGCTCCCTGTCCCGGGGAAGCGGGAATCTGTTTTTTTTTTTGTTTTTTTTTTTTTTTTTTTTTTTTCTTTTTTTGATCAAAGCTTCCAGGCAGTGTTTTGAGAAATGGGAGCGAACCAGCAGAGTTGGTGACAGCCGTTGGGGATGCCTTTTTTCAAGGCTGCTGGTTAAAGATGCTCCTCTTTTTCTTTCTCACTTTTGTCTTCCTGGGCTGCTATTTAAAAGAAGGAGCCCTTGGATATCCAATTGTTACCCCTTGATTGTACACAAATTGAGAAAAAGCGCTAATGTGGGAGGAATTGCTTCCAAGAAGTTAATATTAACAGTTTGGAAGGTCGAGCTCCTTAAATACCCAGATGTAGAATTTAAAGCCAAATAAATGAGACTTATAAAATTACAAAATAAAATGAGTGAAAGTAAGCTTAATAGTCTTAAACCGATTTATAAAAGCTAGAACCAAATGGTCTAAACCCTTTCTCTGTGTTTAGCCTCCTGCCTGTGATTTTTAAATAGAGTAAACTTAAGTAGCCATTTAATTAGAATTTCACAATTTGATTAGCTAACAGTATTTGGACTATATCCGATGAATCATTCCTTTTAAGAAATATATTCTAAAGTTAGTTTCCACATACATTTATAATAAAGGGTTTTGGAGTGCTTATTTAGGACATTTTCCAAGTGATCTTAAGTTAAAATGAATTTTTTCTTTGTTGAGAAAAAATAGCTGACAACCAGGAATGCAGTACATAACAAATCCTTATTTACATTAATCGAACATAAATGAATATTTTAAATCGAATTTATGAATTCAAGGATAGAGGATCATTTTCTTTACAAATTCCAGGCACATAGAACAGTATTGATTTTTGGTGTTCCATTTGCTTATGGGCCAGTTTCTTCCTATTTCTCATTATTCCTATTGTGCTCAGATCTGTTCCCTTTTGTTAATATAAAGCATTGCTTCACGGTGGGACAGAGTGCCGAGTTGGAAGTAGCAACTCTAGGAAGCCTGGGATGCTGAAGTGCACAAGTAGAATCTGGACTTTCATTCATTTCGTGGGAAAGTATAGAATCGTTGTGTAAAATGTGAGGAATATTCAAGATAGTCCAGGTTACTGTCTGTCTTATTTTGATAGTGTCTTCTCTAAGTACACCGTTACTGATGGGAACCTTGCAGTCTTCTCAGACAGCTTCTCCCTTCATTAGCCTTGACTGCTTCCTTATATGGAGCAGAAATCAGTTACTTTCTAACTTCTTTCTTCTGCTCCTATTTCTGCCTTATGAAATCATATAGAACAATCGAATCCTTTTTTAGATCATGGCTGTTTCAACTCTTCATATATACATTGCTGAAGATACATATGAATGTCTTGCACATATGGACTGTCTTCTCTCTGTATCCCTGGCCATTCTCACAATGTCTTTCCTGAAATAGGTTTAACAATAATGTTCATTGAATGACTGAATGAAGCTAGTGATCATCTTTCTCTTAAGACATTGCTTTGTCCTATTTATACATTTCCAGTCCCTTCTGCCTTTCCTTTTATGGAATAGTATTCAGGCTTCTAAGCATCTTGGTGGTTCTCTTCTGAACATGTGCCAAGGTGGTTTTGATCCTTTGAAGACTGTGGCCCCTAGAAAGGTAGACAATATTCCAGTTGTGGTCTGATCAGTCTAGAGTTGAACAAGACCACTACCTCCCATGTTCGAGATACTGCTACTGCTGCAGCTAGCATCACATTAGCTTTTTTGGTATCTTCATCACCTACTGAGCTTGCTGCTGTCAGATTGAACTAAGCTTGCCATCAAAGCCATTGAGCTGTTTTTTTTTTTTTTTAAACATATGTGACAAGCCACTGTTTGCCCATCTCACAGTTATATATATATTTTTGGACACAGGTACTGATCCCTTAGATATCTTTTCGTATTAAATTTCATTTCATTAGAATTAGCCTAATTTTTTTTGTGTGTGTTTTTAGATCCTGGCTCTTTCTTAATATATTTATAAGATGTTTCTCCTAGGTTCATGTCATCCACATACTGGATACCAACAGTAGTACAGTACATCTTCATTAAAGTTCCTGATAAAATTGTTGAACAAGAGAAAGCCACAGATAGAGTCCTGAAGCTTGCCGGTAGAACCGCCCTTCAGGTTGATAGCAATTCATTAATGAGCACTTGTTAGTTATGATTGTTCAAACAATTACCTGGCCACCTAGTTGCACTGTTATCCATCTTATATTTATCTTGTATATGGATGTAATGAAAACCTGGTCAAATACCTTATTGAAATCCTACCAACACACTGTTTTTACTGCCTCTTTTTGATCTGTGACCTATCTGTACATACACTCTTTTTTTTAAAAAAAAAAACCAAGAAATTAGATTAATCTGGTAAAACTCAGGTTGATTCCACAAATGGTTACCATTTTCTTTTCTAAATGGTTAGAAACTGTTTTAAAATAAATAATCTGAATTTAGAAAAGGATTGACGTCAAGTATACTGGACTGTAGTTGGCAGTTGTTTCTGTTTTTTAAAAAATCAGGACTACAGTTATTTGTTCTTTTCCAGTCTTTGGCAGTCCTCCGGTTCTCCACACTTCCTCCACTGGCAGCAGCTCAGTGATCCTGTTCACTAAAAGCTTGACTTCATTTAAAGCAGCTAGGTGCTCTGTTACAATCTCCTCAGTTATCCTGGGAATTAATTCTCTCTACCCTTTTTAGCCCAAAATAAGCAGAGTTAACATGTTTGAGAAGTTCTCCTTTCTTTTTTGGTATTCATGGAGTTTACAGTATCAGTCCTAAGCAGAATTCCTTTAATTCTGTTGAACATATATTGAACACCTTCTCTTTATGAGACATCATTTTGGAAACTCAGAATACAAATATGAATACAGCTGGACCACAATGGACCCCATATGGACCATTATGGACCCTATATGCAGAGTCTAAGGACACAATCATACTGTATTTCCGGTTTTTTTTTTTTTTTGGAGACAGAGTTTTGCTCTTGTTGCCCAGGCTGGAGTGTAGTGACGTGATCTCTGCTCACTGCAACCTCCACCTCCCAGGTTCAAGCGATTCTCCTGCCTCAGCCTCCCAAGTAGCTGGAATTACAGGCATGCACCACCATGCCTGGCTAATTTTGTATTTTTAGTAGAGACGGGGTTTCACCATGTTGACCAGGCTGGTCTCGAACTCCTGACCTCAGGTGATCCGCTTGCCTTGGCTTCCCAAACTGCTGGGGTTACAGGCATGAGCCACCATGCCCAGCCCATACTGTATTTACTTTTGTAATTCTTTTAAAATCACATATGATAGGAATGAGAAAACTATCAGTTTGTTTGCCAAAACTGAGAATACTAAAATGAGAGGATTATCCTGATGCTTGAGAAAGGTAGATTCAAAACAAGGAAGTTCAGTTTTATGTGGTTGATTTTAATCTTGTGAAATATATAGACTTATAAAATAGAAAAAGCTTAAAAATATGTACAGGTCCATAAAAGACATAAAGCACATATACATTCACAGATTCAGTGCTCGATGCATTATTAAAGGAAATGACTAGTATATTTGGGTAATGGCGCATTTTTGAGGATGTTGCCTGGGAGGAAAGCATCATATGTTCTGTTGGTATCACTGTCAAAAATAGATTATTAAGCTGAATAAACCATGAATCTGAATGTGTAACTTAATTTTTCCCAGTAAGGAGTGATATTGGCTTGAATTAACGAGTGAAGGTTTTCAAGAGGCGTTTTGAGAGAGAAAGAAATATGTGGCTTCGCTAGAGAAGAGGGATGGGAAAGAAATCATATGTAGGTATTGTAAAGTAGACTTTTGTGGCTACTTAGAATACTTAGAAAGAAAAAGAAATTAGATTGGTGGAGGTGGAGATAAGAGTGTATTTGAGAGATATTTGAGGTGAAATCTATAGGGTTGATTAAATTTGGTCGGGAAGGGAGGGGAAGATTATTAAGGTTAACTTCTAGAATTCTGCTTTATGCAGCTGTGGATGGTAGTGCCATTCATTAACAACAAAATACTGGGTAACTAGGATTGGGAGGAAGGTCATGAATCTAGTTTTGGATCTGTAGGGTTTAAGCTGCCTTTGTCCTCCCATGGTGATGTCAGTAGGCAATTAGATATAGGGATGTAGAACTCAGAGGAGAGGTCTGGGCTAGAAATAATATGGAAGTAATTTACTTACTTATAGGTTGCAGTTGTAGCTGTGATGAAGCATGAGCACCAAGTGAGAGACTAGCATGAGAAGTAAAGAAAACCATTAAGCTTTCCCTTTACAACACCAGAGTGTTTTCTTTTAGGACATCAGAGTCTGGGTACAAGAGGATAAGCTGGCAGAGGAGTCTAAGAAGAGATGGCTAGAGAAGAAAAATCTGGAAAATATGGTATTGCAGAAGTCAGGGGAAATTAGTGTTTCAAGAAAGAGTATGAAGATGAAACCAGTTTTCAGCAAGCTAATTATTAGATATTGGTAAAATACACAAATAGTGATTTTCATTATTACGGAGAAGAGGGTGAAAGGTTTAGTCTTGCAACAGTGACTTCAGGAATATACTTAATTGAAGCATTAGTCAAAGCTGTTGGAGGCTCTTCAAGGCAAAAAAGAACAGAGCGTTAGGAGCTAAGAATTAGGACACAGATAATTGTTAGTATTTACTGAGTGATTACTTTGTACCAGAATAAGCTTATTATGCTGAGCACTTAATAGCCAATTATGTAATTATGTCCATTTCACAGTTGAGGAAAAAGGCTTAGAGCTTTTCCACGGGCACATAGTAAGGAGTAGAGCCTGGATTCGGATCTAGCTCTGTTCGATTCTACACGCGGACTCAACCATCATTGCACTGTAGAGCAATTTAAAATTAGTGAGCAGAACCAACAGAGGTCAGTTCCATTAAAGCCAATGATGGGGAAAGTTTTTAAGAAATGAGTGGCAAGTTGTATTAATTGCAGTAGTTAAATCCGGAAGAATGAGAACTGTAAACAGGTCACTGTATACGATAGGAAGTGACATTCAAGTTAAGAGTTAAGGAAGAGAAAGTGATTAGAAGGTGACAGGTGGGGCTGAGTGGGTGGATGTGGTATGATGTAGGTGCTACCAGCCAAACTCAGAGTTGGCTTAAGAAAATCACATAAGCTCAATTTTCTGTAGAAGAAATCTTAAAAGATTCTGTTTCAGGTTGAAAGCAGGAAGAGTGGGACTTGATGTAGTCTAATAGGTGGTATTAGCATATCTAAAGAAAGACTGTCACAGCAAAGGTAGATGGGCAGCATAGAAATAGAGACAAATGGGAGTTGGAGAGGGCAGAATTTGGGAGTGCTTTTCAAGACTGTTCAGAGAAGATGTTATGCTGCCTAGAGAGTTTAATATCTCTGGTCCTTATGGCTGCGCTATCCCAGCAAATGTTTGGTTATACATTTGGCTTCCTGTTTATAGATTTTCTGTAGGGAGAGAAGGAGTTGATTAGAGGGTTCAGCTCTCAGGACCTTGGGGCAAATATACTTCTTTTCGTTAGTAAATTAGCATTGTGATTTTGTGTTATTCTATTTGTTCTGTTTTTGTGCTTCTATACAACTCTAGGAAAACTCAAAAAATCAGATTCTGACTTCCACGGGAAAATGCCACCTGGTTTTCCTAAAGGACTTCTGATTCATATCAATAACAATAGCTACAAAAAACGTGTTTAAGAAGTATACATATGTAACTTACCTGCACATTGTGCACATATACCATAAAACCTAAAGTATAATAATAATAATAATAATTTAAAAAAAAGAAGTTTGATAAATGAAAACTAGCAACAACAACAAAAAATAAGGAATGGTAGTTTGGTTGGAAAGGTCAACTAAAGTTTTTTTCTAAGAATGAGGGTTCTGCCGGGCGTGGTGGCTCACGCCTGTAATCCCAGCACTTTGGGAGGCTGAGGTGGGTGGATCACCTGAGGTCAGGAGTTTGAGACCAGCCTGACCAACATGGAGAAACCCCGTCTCTACTAAAAATACAAAAACTAGCTGGGTGTGGTGGCGCATTCCTGTAATCCCAGCTCCTCGGGAGGCTGAGGCAGGAGAATCGCTTGAACTCGGGAGGCGGAGGTTGCAGTGAGCCAAGATCGCGCCATTGCACTCCAGCCTGGGCAACAAGAGCGAAACTCCCTCTCAAAAGAAAAGAATGAGAGTTCTAACTTTGTCTAGTGGTTGAAGGAAGAGGATACAGATTTTAAGAGGAGAGGTGTGAGGTGAAGTTCTGAGTGAGTTTCCTCAAAGCTCTTCCAGAGATAGAGAACACTGATAGGTTCTTCCAGAGACAGAGAAAGCTGATAGGTTCTTCCAGAGATAGAGAAAGCTGATAGGTTCTTCCAGAGATAGAGAAAGCAGATAGGGTCTTCCAGAGATAGAGAATGCTGATAGGTTCTTCCAGAGATAGAGAACGCTGATAGGTGTCTTTCTATGTAGCTGGTGCTTCAATGATGGATGCATGTAAACTTCAGCAATAACAAATAACACACATCATGGCTATGTGCAGGCACATAACTTTTTGTAATCTTTTTGCATGTGTTTGCTCATTTAAACGTCACAACAATCTTGGGAAATAGGTACTGTTACTATCCTCATTTTTAAGATTAGGAAATTTGCCCAAGGTCACGTGTAGTACCCCTAGCTGCCTGTGGCAAATGTATATCAAAATCTTACAAACCAGCTGGCAACCAGGGCTGTCGGTTTCTTGGTTCCACTGAAGGTATAGTGAGGATGATTTCAGCTGTTTTAAATTCCTTTTGGAACTAGCATGTTGAGAATGCTTTCTGAGTTTAAGAGAAGGGCAATTATATGCAGTAGGAATATTTTTGGAATGGTTGTGAACTCTATAAAACCATGCTTTAAAAAACATTTAATAATGTATTTGAAGAAAATAAAATTAAAAAGAGGCAAAAAAGACTAGGCAGTTTTTATTATTTGTATGATACGAAGCTTCAGTCATGTCATATCCTCAACTAATCTCTGACTGGCACAAGCCGTTTTTAGATTTGTATACATACCATTAATTATTACTGGCTTCCAAGCCTGTTGAACTTAGAGATTTAAACCACATGGCTTTTGAGGGCCTTTCTATAATTTCCCACATTACAAAATCCTCACTTCATCCAAATTTGTTCTTTCATGTTATAGATCTCATTAATTACAGGAAAGAATGTTTCTAGGGAAATTGTGTTATTAATTCCAAATCAGTATAGGAACACAGGCCTTCGGCAACCAGAAGTTGTCTAGTAGAAGATTTGTTTTCTTAAAAAATAGGGAATCGTATATACATAGAATGTGGAAGGCAGAGTATAGTCCAGCAAAGAGCCCCTGTATTTGAACTGTGAGTCTTATTGTTTGCAGGGTGACTTTGGGTAGATTACTGAACCTCCTGTTGCTTCACTGTACTCTTCTGAAAAATAGGAATAACAATTCTATTTCATCCAAGCACCATGGTGGGTGCCTATAGTCCCAGTTACTCGGGACCACTTTGGCCCAGGAGCAACATCGCAAGACCCCCATCTCTTAAAGAAATCCTACCTCACAGAATTGTTGTGAAGATTAAATGACATATTGTGGCTGGGCATGGTGGCTCATGCCTGTAATCCCAGCACTTTGGGAGGCCAAGGCAGGCGGATCACCTGAGGTCAGGAGTTCAAGACCAGCCTGGCCAACATGGCAAAACCCAGTCTTTACTGAAAATACAAAAATTAGTCGGGCATGGTGGTACATGCCTGTAATCCCAGCTACTTGGGAGGCTGAGGTACAAGAATTGCTTGAACCTGGGAGGTGGAGGTTGCAGTGAGTCAAGATTGTGCCATTGCACTCCAGCCTGGGTGGCAGATTGAGACTGTGTCTCAAAAATAAATAAATTAAGCAATATATTGCAAGCAAAGTACTTAGTGCAAGTATTCAGTAAAGGGAAGGATCAGCCCCTCCTCCAAAAAAAGCAAAAAGCAGTGGAAATACTAGGTAATGTAGATGTCCTGATGGCAGGCACTGGAGTCAGACTTCGTGTTTGAATGTGCTGTGCCTACTTAATAGTTACATGGTTTGGGGAAGTTACTTAACCTGTCTTTCAGTTTTCATGTTGTTAATATGGGGATAATAGTACCAGCTTCTTGGTGTTGTGATTGTCAAAGTCAGCAATTGTTTTCCCCCTTCCTCAAATGTCCTGGTTAATCTGGAATCTACCCTGTGACTGTACTGATTTGTTCAATTAAACACTGAAAAACAACGAAGAATAAAAATACATGTTTTGAATATTACACTTAGAATTTTTTTTATTCTCATTGTGGAAAGTTCTATTTTGTAATAGTTCCCATGTGATGAGTGTGTGTGTGTGTGTGTGTGTGTTTTACCATTGAATCTTATATTTTACTCTAATTCTCACTCCCCAGCTTCATCCTGTTTTCCTCCATTGTTAAGCAATGGACAGCTCTGGTTAATCAAATATACCAAATAATAGAGAGCTATCATATATATCAAACATGGGTTAACAAGTTTCAAAGGATTCAAATATTATAGAGCTCATCCTATGTTAAAGTGAAACTGAACATATTCAACTTTGGTGCTTTAGAAGTCTCATCACTGTGTACTGAAAAAATGGCAAGAGTGCTAGTTAATAGAGGAGTCCTGGTTGCTAGAATGCTGGGCCAGTAAACTTAATTGCAGTCTTTCCAAGTTATTTTACTCAAATTCACAGGATTTTTCCTTTGCTTTTCTCTTATTCTTCAATTTTCTGATATTTTAAGAGTATTTTGTAAGCATACTGCCAAAAATGTGTAATATCTGGAGTGCCAACAATGTATAATACAAACACCTCCCCAGCTGTATGTACAGTGCCTTCCCAAGTAGGACAAATTCTTTAACCTCTCTAGTGCTTGTTTGTCCATTTAAAACTGGGTGTTTTGGTGTAATACAGATGTACTTCTGTATATCTCTATCTCATTTTAATAGGTGTTTAGTGAAATAAAAGCACAGAATATAACAATTTGGTATTTCATGGAAAATTTTATCTGTTGGACTCATTTGCTTTATCTTTCCCTTTTTCTGACTACACACTCTCTTCCTCTGTCTCACTTTTCCCCCCAATACATTTAGAAGAAAGTTGCAGACATCATGACACTTCCTACCAAAATATATCAGTATGCCAAAAAAAGAGAAATATATCAGTATGCCTGTCTCAAGAATGAGGACATTTTTCTATGTAACCACAGTACTATACTCACACCTAAGATAATTAACAGTAATTCAGTCTACTATAGTTTTCTTAATTGTAAAGAAAATGACTTTATAAAAAATCCAGGGTTCAATCAAGATTCATATATCGCATTTCATTGTTAGGTAACTTTAGCCGCTTTTAATCACTCTAAACCAATCACACTTTTTTTTGATGACTTGAATTTTTTGAAGAGTCCAAGTTAACTGGAGAATGTCCTATATTCTGAATTTGCCTAATTGTTTCATCATGATTAGATTTAGATTAAACATTTTTGTCACGTTATTACATGAGTGATATCGTGCCCTTCTCACAGCATCACATGAGAAAACACATCATGTGTCTTGTTCTGCCAAGGCTAAGGTGGTAACTGCCACATCTTTCCATTATAAAGATGCCTTTTGCTTTTTTTCCCTTTGGTTTTTAATAAGTAATCTGTGGGGTGATACTTCGATGCTGAGTGAATAGTCTGTTCCCTAACAAACTTTAACCCAGTGATTTTAGTATTGGTGAAGATCCTTGCATGCATCACTTACTACGTTGGTGGTTGCAAAACAGTGATGTTCAAATTCTGTCATTCCTTCTACCATTTGATGACATCTTTTATAATGAAGAGGTTCTCTAACTGTACCCCATCTTTCTCATGTTGCTATAGACAAATTGATTCTTTGCTTTTGAGCAGGGGTTCGCTGTGTCACCCAGGCTGGAGTGCAGTGCAACCTTCCCAGGGTCAAGCAGTCCTTCCACCTCAGCCTCCAAGTAGCTGGGGCCACAGAAGCATGCCACCATGCCTGGCTCATTTTTTTATTTTTGTAGAGAGGGGGGTTTCACTGTGTTGTCCAGGCTGATCTCAAACTTGTGAGCTCAAGCGATGCCCACCTTGGCCTTTCCCAAAGTGCTGGGATTACAGGCATGAGCCACTGTGCCCAGCCAAATTGATTCTTTTTTTTTTCAGGGTGTTACAATCAAGTATTATAATTATTTTTGATGTTCAAATTGTCTTTAAATTTGGCCAGTGAGAATGCCTGCAAGCCGGCTTCTATGTCTTTTTAATATATCTCAACATTTATTTGAGCATTTCCCAGTTTTCTGGCACGAGATGTCCCAGGCTTACCTAATAATTTCCCTGCCCCAGATCAGAAATCATTTTTCTAAGGAAACCGAGTTCCTTTTCGTGAGAAATGGTATGGAAACCATTATCTGGGTTTTGAGTCTGCTTATTTTTATTAAGAGATTATTGCATTTAGGACTTTTCAGTGGACAAATTTAGGAAGTCTGTGTGTGTGTGTGTGTGTGTGTGTGTATGTGTTTCCTTTGTATTTCCCCACTGCATACTTGTACCTCCCTTGTCAGCAAAACCCTGGTTTCTAATATATCATAATACTCACTAACCCATTCTTCATTTCTATAATTTTATTCCAAGAATGTTATATAAGTGAAAACATAGAGTACGTAACCTTTTGTGATTGGCTTTTTTCATTCAGCATAACTCTCTGGAGATCCATCCAGTTTGTTGGATATATCAGTAGTTTGTTCCTTTTTATTGCTGAGTAGTATTCCATGGTATACATGTACCACAGTTTAACTTTTCACCTATTGAAGGACATCTATTTTCAGTTTTTAGTTATTATAAATAAATCTACTGTAAACATTTGTGTACAGTTTTCTACTTGAACATAGTCTTCATTTCTCTGGTATAAATGTTTAAGAGTGCAAGTGCTAGGCTGTATGGTAGTTACATGTTTCTTTTTTTTTTTTAAGAAACTGCCAAACTGTTTTCCAGAGGGTCTATTCCATTTTACATTCCCACTAGCAATGTATGACTGGCCTAGCTTCTTCACCACATGCTCACCAGCATTTGGTGGTGTCACTGTCTTTATTTTAGGCATTCTGGTAGCTTTTGTCTTAGTGAATTCAGGCAGCTATAACAAAGTACCAGAGACTGGGCGGCTTATAAACAACAGAAGTTTGTTTCTCGCAGTTCTAGATGCTGGAAGACTGAGATAAGGGTGCCAGCATCATTGGGTTCTGCCAAGGGTTGTCTTCTGGGTTCTAGATTGCTGATTTCTCATCATATCCTCGCTTGGTGGAGAAGGGGATAGAGCACTTTCTGGGGTCTTTTTCTTTTCTTTTTTTTTTTTTTTGGAGACAAGAGTCTTGCTCTGTCGCCCAGGCTGGAGTGCAGTGGCACGATCTCGGGTCACTGCAGCCTCTGCCTCCTGGGTTCAAGCGATTCTCCTGCCTCAGCCTCCCAAGTAGCTGGGATTACAGGTGCGGGTCACCATGCCTGGTTAATTTTTGTATTTTTCTTTTTTTTTTTTTTCGTAGAGACAGGGTTTCACCATGATGGCCAGGCTGGTCTCAAACTCCTGGACTCAAGTGATCCATCCGCCTGGGCTTCCCAAAGTGCTGGGATTCCAGGCGTGAGCCACCGCCCGGCCCTGGCGTCTTTTTTATAAGGGCCTTAATCCCATTCATGAGGGCTCTACCCTCAAGACCTATTATTACTTCCCAAAGGCCCCAGTTCCTAAGACCCTCACATTGAGGATTAGGATTTCAACCTATGAATTTTGGGGGACAAACATGCAGCCCACAACAGGTGTGTATTGATGACTGATTTTGGTTTTAATTTGCATTCACCTAATGGCTAATGTTCATGTGCTTATTTGCCATTTATATATCCTCTTTAGTGAAATGTCTGTTCATGTTTTTTATCCTTTTCTAATTGGATTTTTTAAACTGAGTTTTGAGAGTTCTTTATTATAGATACTAGACTTTTGTCTAGTGGTTTGCAGATATTTTCTCTGTAGTTTATCTTTTCATCCTCTTAGCAGAGGCTTCCTCCATCTTTATTTATATTCCAAAAAACCGCATGATTAGTTTATAGTTGACCCTTGAACAACATGGGTTTGAACTGCATGAGTCCACTTATGATTGGGTTTTACAACCAAATGTGGATTGGAAATACAGTATTCCCAGGGTATGAAACCCATGAATACTGAGGGCCAACTGTGGGACTTGAATATATTCAAGTGGGGGCTCTGGACCAGTCTAATGTGTATATTGAGGGATGACTATGTGTAATTTGGTGAGTTAACAGAGTCTTTTGAGATACAAAATTTTAAATTTTGATGGAGTCCAGTTTATCAATTTTTCCTTTTATGGATTGTGCTTTTTGATGCTTTTAAGAACTCTTTGCCAAGCTTGAGATTTCAAATATTTTTTTTTCTAAAATTTTTATAGTTTTAAGTTTCATATTTAATTCCATGATCCATTATGAGTAATTTTTTTATAAGGTGTGGCTTAGATCACAATTCACTTCTTTGCCTGTGGATGTCCAGTTGCTCCAGCACCATTTGTTGAAAGATTATCATTCCACCATTGAGTTGCTGTTGTACCCTTGTTAAAAATCATATTGTGTGGGTCTATTTCTGGGTTTTCTGTTTTGTCCCTCTGGTCTTCATGTCTCTTCTTCTGCCAGTACCATACAATCTTGCCTACTACTATAGCTGTATAAGAAGTCTTTAAGTTGGGTAGACTGATTTTTTTTTTTTTTTTTTTTGAGACAGTCTTGCTCCGTCACCCAGCCTGGAGTGCAGTGGTACGATCTCGGCTGACTGCAACTTCTGCCTCCTGGGTTCAAGCAATTCTCCTGTCTCAGCCTCTTGAGTAGCTGGGATTACAGGCATGCACCACCACACACCTGGCTCATTTTTGTGTTTTTAGTAGAGACGGGGTTTCACCGTGTTGGCCAGGCTGGTCTCGAATTCCTGACCTCTGGTGATCTGCCCACCTTGGCCTCCCAAAGTGCTGGGGTTACAGGTGTGAGCCACCAAGCCTGGCTGGGTAGACTAGTTTTTTCCCACTTTTTCTCTCGTCGTCGTCGTCTTCTTTCTTGCCCCTTCTTCCTCTTCTCCTTCTCCCCCCTCTCCCCTCCTCTTCCTTTCTGCTCCTCCTTCCTCCTCCTCTTTCCTCCTCTTCCTTCCTCCTCCTCCTTTTTCCTCCCCCTCCCCCTCCTCCTCCATCTCCCTCTCCTTTTTTGAGACAGGGTCTCACTATCGCCCAGGCTGGAGTGCGGTGGTGTGATCATAGGTCACTGCAGCCTCTACCTCCTGGGCTCAAATGATCCTCCTGCCTCAGCCACTCAAGTAGCTGGAACTACAGGCGTATGCCACCATGTCCAGCTAATTAAAAAACTTTTTTTGTAGACACACGATCTCACTATTTTGCCCAGGCTGGTCTCAAACTTCTGGGCTCAAGCAGTCCTCCCACCTTGGCCTCTCAGAGTGTTGGGATTACAGGTGTGAGCCACTGTGCCCAGCCAAATCTTTCACCTTTAAGTATAATGTTAGCAGTAGACTTTTTTGTAGATGTTCTTTATCAAGTTGAGGAAGTTCCTCCTCTATTCCTATTTTCTGAGAGGTTTTTAAAAAAATCTTGAATGGGTATTAAGTTTTGTCAGATGCTTTTTTAAAATTGATTGATAGGATCATGTAATTTTTCCTCATTAACCTGTTCATGTGGTAGATGATTATATTGATTTATTTTCAAGTATTGAACCAGCCTTGCATCCATGGAATAAACCCTACTTGATTAAGGTGTAATTATTTTAGTATATTGTTGAATTCTATTGGCTAATGGTTTGTTAAATATTTTTATGTCTTTATTTATGATAGGTATTGGTCATAGTTTTTTTCTTTTTCTTTTTTTTTTTTTTTTTTTTTACTGTCTGTCTGTCTGGTTTTGGTGTCTGGTAATAGTAACTTCATACAATGAATTAGAAAGTTTTTCCCCTTCTATTTTCTTGATGAAAATGTGCAGAACTGATATTAAATTTTCTTTAAACATTTGGTAGAATGCTCCAGTAAAACCATCTGGGCCTGGAGGTTTCTTTTTTGTTGTTGTTGTTTTTGAGTTTAAAAATTACTAATTCAATTTTCTTGTTATTATAGGGCTATTCAAATTATTATCAAGGAATGAGTGTAGATCATTGGCATTTTTTCAGGAATTGGTTCATTTCATATTGAATTGTCAAATTTATGCTTGTAGAGTTGTTAATAGTAGTTCCTTATTATACTTTTGTTGTCTCCATGGTATGTAATGACATCCTCTGCTTCATTCCTGATACTGGTAATTTGTGTCGTTTGTCTTTATTCTTTGTCTGTCTTGTTAGAGGTTTGTTAGCTTCATTGACCTTTTAAAAGAGGCAGCTCTTTGTTTCGTTGATTTTCTTTCTGTCAGTTTTTCTGTTTAATGTGTCTTTGATTTCTGCTCTTATCTTTATTATGCTCTTCTTTCTGCTCACTTTGGGTTTATTTTGTGCTTCTTTTTCTAGCTTCTTGATGGTGGGAGCTTAGATTACTGATTTGAGGCTTTTATTCTTTCTAATATATGCATTTGTTACTGTGAAAATTCCTTTCAGCACTGCTTTAGTTGTGTATCATAAATTTTTATGTGTTTTATTTTAATTTTCTTTCAGTTCTGTGTAACTTTTGATTTCCCTCGAAACTTCCTTTCTGACCATAGATTATCTCAAGTGTTTGGAGATTTTTCTAACTTTTTATTAATTGGTTTCTCGCTTGATTCTACTTTGTATGATTTTAATTCTTTTGAAATTGTTGAAGTTTGTTTTATGGCCCAGGATATGGGCCAAGTGCCATGGACACCTGCAAAGAATGGATATGCTGCTGTTGTTGGATGAAGTGCTCTATAAATGTCTTTTAGATCCTGTTTATTGATTTTGTTGTTGAGTTCTTCTATATCCTTGCTTATTTTCTGCCTATATGTTCTGTCAATTGTTGAAAGACGGTGTATTAGTTCGTTTTCACGCAGCCGATAAAGACATATCTGAGACTGGGCAATTTACAAAAGAAAGAGGTTTAATTGGATGTACAGTTCCACGTGGCTGGGAAGCCTCACAATCATGGCAGAAGGCAAGGAGCCGCAAGTCACATCTTACGTGGATGGCGGTGGACAATGAGAGGAGCGCTTGTGCAGGGAAACTCCCCTTTTTATAACCATCGGATGTTGTGAGACTTATTCACTACCACGAGAACAGCACGGGAAAGACATTCAATTACCTTCCACCAGGTCTCTCCTACAAAACGTGAGAATTCAAGATGAGATTTAGGTGGGGACACAACCAAACCATATCAGAGGGGTTCACGTAAATTGTGGGTTCACCTTTTTAAGTCTGTTTACCCACAGATATTTGTAGTTTTTTTTTTTTGTTGTTGTTGTTGTTGTTTTTGAGACAATCTTGCTCTGTCGCCCAGGCTGGAGTGCAGTGGCGCAATCTCAGCGCACTGCAACCTCCACCTCCTGGGTTCAGGCGATTCTCCTGCCTCCCTCCTGAGTAGCCAGGATTACAGGCGTGTACCACCATACCTGGCTAATTTTTGTGGTTTTTTTTTTTTTTTTTTGAGACAGAGTCTTCACACTGTCACCCAGGCTAGAGTGCTGTGGCGCGATCTCAGCTCACTGCAAACTCCGCCTCCTGGGTTCACGCCATTCTCCTGCCTCAACCTCCCAAGTAGCTGGGACTACGGGCGCCCGCCACCACTGTGGGCCCGGCTAATTTTTTGTATTTTTAGTAGAGACAGGGTTTCACCGTGTTAGCCAGGATGGTCTCGATCTCCTGACCTTGTGATCCACCTGCCTCGGCTTCCCAGAGTGCTGGGATTGAGGCGTGAGCCACCGCGCCTGGCCTAATTTTTGTATTTTTAGTAGAGACGGGGTTTCTCCATTTTGGCCAGCCTGGTCTCCAACTCCTGACCTCAGGTGATCCACCTGCCTCGGCTTCTCAAAGTGCTGAGATTACAGGCGTGAGCCACCATGCCTGGCCAGATTATTTGTAGTTGTTTTGTCTGATGCATACACATTTAGGATTGCTGATATCTTGTTACACTGACCCTTTTTTCATTATCTGATGTCCCTCTCTGTATCTGGTAATTTTCTTTTCTCTGAAGTTGACTTTAGTTGATATTAATATAGCCATAACTCCTTTCTTTTGGTTAATGTTCCCATGATGTATCTTTTCCTTCCTTTTATTTTCAACCTCACTATACTGTTAAATTTGTAGTAAGTTTCTTGTACACAACATATTTTTGTCCTGCATTGCAAGCCATTCTGCCAATCTCTTTTAATTAATGTTTTTAGACCATTTATATTTTATGTGATTATTGATGAGTTATAGATTGTCTGCCATTTTATATTTTATTTTTTTTTTTCTCGTTTTTTATTTTTCTTTTCTTTTTCCTGCCTTCGTGTGATTTATTTGAACATTTTTTTGAATTCCAGTTTGATTTATCTCTGATATTTTTGAATGTCTTCTTTGTGTATCTTTTTAAAAATTCAATTTAATTTTTTATTGACACAATATTTGTATATATTTATGGGATACATGTGATATTTTGTTACATGCATAGACTGTGATCAAGTCAGGGCATTTTGGGTATTCATCACTTTGAGTATTTATCATTTCTATATGTTGGGAGCATTTCAAGTTCTCTGTTTTAATTATTTTGAAATGTGCAATACATTGTTGTTAACTATAGTTACCCTACTCTGCTATCGAACATCAGAAATTATCCCTTCTATCTAATGTATGTTTGTACCCGTTAACCAACTTCTATTCATCCCCTCCCCACATCTTTTCCAGCCTCTGGCTAATTTTTGTATTATTATTTTTTAGTAGAGATGGGGTTTCATCATGTTGACAGGCTGGTCTTGAACTCCTGGCCTCAGGTGTTCTGCCTGCCTCAGCCTCCCAAAGTGCTGGGATTACTGGCATGAGCCACTGCGCCCAGCCAGCTTCTTTATTCTTCTTGTCTTTGCCGAGATTGTTTCTTTTCTGAGGCTTTCTGCAGTTTCATTTGCTTGAAGTGTGTTTGCAGTTGCTCACTGAAGCATTTTTTTTTCATGGTTGCTTTAAATTTGTTGTCAAATCATTCTAACATCTCTGTATCTCAGTATTGGCATCTGTTGATTGTTATTTTTCATTTAGTTTGAGTTCTCCCTGGTTTGTTGTTATGACAAATGATTTTCAATTAAAATCTGAACATTTTTCCATTATATGAAGAGACTCTGAATCTTAATTAAATAAGATCCTTCTGTTTTTACTGGCTTTTTTGGGATACCATTCTGGCAGGGGAAGGGGCTGCGCCCTTATTATTGCCAGATGGAGCTAGAAGTCCAGATTCCACACTCGTCCTCCACGGACACCCTGGAGATGAGGCTTCTTGGCATCTCTGGGTGGGAGTGGGAGTTTTTGCTCTCCCTTAGGCCTCCACTGATACCGCCATGGGGGGCCTCAGTACCACTGAGTCCTGATTTCTGCAAGGCCTCTGACACTTCCTGGCTGGAGTATCGAGGTACCTTTTTAGAGCCTTTCAACGATGGAAGTTCATCTTTTGCCCCAGATGTCAGCCTTTACTGGCATGGATTGGGGTAAAGTACACATTTTTTTTCCTCTGATGTTTGGCTGGAGTAGAGCAGTTATTCTCTAAAAGTTTTTTTTTGTCATTTTAGGTTGCTCCTTCCCTGGTCCATTGGCTAGAGAAAGCAGGCATTTTTTAGGGCTTCTTTTGTCTGCTGCCATTTATGTTTCCTGATTGACAGCTTTTTTAGCCCCAAGTCTGGCAAATAGGAGGAGAAAAAGATACACAAGAAAATACCAGGGAACTCACTACCATGTGGTTGCTTGGGCCCCAAGGTCCCTAGTTGGTCAGGCTTCTTCTCCCCACCTTTCAGTCTTTTTCTGTTTGTTTTGTATGTAATGTCTAAGGTATTTAGTTATACTTAGTGGGGAGGAATAGGGAAAAGTATCTATTCCATTTTCCTGGAAATATTAGTCTCCATCTTTTTTATTTGACTTTAATTTTTGAGTAGGTAAAAGTTTTCATGGTTCAGAAGTCAAACTATTTGGTGTTACTGTCACCAGAATAAAAAGTCAACTTATGTAAAGAAGAATACTAAAAAAGTTTCATTTGTATCCCAATATCTTCTACTGCATTGGAATACATCTCCTCTAAATATATATATATATGATGTATTTTTTTTTCTTTTTCTTTTTGAGACAGTCTCACTATATCACCCAGGCTGGAGTGCAGTGGCACAGTCATAGCTCACTGCAGCCTTGAACTCCTGGGCTCAAGCCATCCTCCCACCTCAGCCTGCTGAGTAGCTGGGACTACAGGCATGCACCACCAAGCCCAGCTAATTTTTCTGTTTTTTTGTATGGATGGGATTTCACCATGTTGCCCAGAATGGTCTTGAACTCCTGAGCTCAAGCGATCCGCCCACCTCAGCCTCCCAAAGTGCTAGGATTACAGGTGGCTTCTTTCTCATTACTTTATGCTTGCATGCTACTTTGCTGCATATATGTGTAATAGATGTGTTTTGTTTTTGTTTTTGTTTTGAGACAAGTCTCACTCTGTCACCCAGGCTGGAGTGCAGTAGTGTGATCTGGGCTCACTGCATGCAACCTCCACCCCCGGGGTTCAAGGGATTCTCCTGTCTCAGCCTCCCAAGTAGCTATGATTCAGGTGTGCACCATGCCTGGCTAATTCTTTTGTATTTTTGGTAGAGACAGGGTTTTGCTGTGATGGCCAGGCTGGTCTCAAACTCCTGACCTCAGGTGAACCGCCTGCCTCGGCCTCCCAAAGTGCTGGGATTATAGGCATGAGCCACCATGCCTGGCCTGTGTAATAGGTTTTTAAACCAATTTCTTATTGCTGAGCATTTTGTTTGTTTTTCATATTTTACTTGTACAAATAATGTTGCATTGAGTAACTTGTGCATCTGTTGTCAAAATCTATTTGTGGAGGTACATCTTTAAAGTCCTAGACTTTATTTGCTGGACCAAATAATAAATACATCTGTAGTTTTGTTAGATATTGCCAAATTCTGTTTCATATGGGTTGTACCATTTGCCCTCCCACCAGCAGCATGTAAGAATGCCTGTTTTCTCATAGCTTCACCAACAGAGTGCATTGTCAAGCTTTTGAGTTTTTGCCAATGATTATAAGTGAGAAATGGTATCTCAGTGGTTTTAATTTACATTTCTCATATTATGAATGAAGTTGAGCATATTTTTGTTTTTAACTGTTCTTTAAAGATATGACAGTATAATAGACTTCCAGTGTATTGAAGATCATACCACCATCTTCTGTATTTCTTTGTTGCTGTGAAGAAGTCAGCTGTCAGTTGTCATTCCTTTGAAAGACACCTGTCTCTTTTGCCATTCCTTTGAAAGTTATCTGTCTCTTTTTTCTCTAGCTGCCTTTAAGATAGTATCTTTGTTTTTAGTGTTCTACATTTCTCCGTGTGTCTGTATTGGAATTCTTTTTATGTATCCTGTTTAGAATTCATTTAGCTTCTTCAATCTGTGGATTGATGGATTGATGTCCTTCATCAATTTTAGAAAATACCTGACCACCTGCTCTTCAAATACTGTCCTTTCCCCATTCTCATTGTCCTCTTCTTCTGGAATTTTGATTAGATATGTATTATACGTTTTCACTTTGTCATTCATTTTTTAACCTTTATTTTATATTGTCTGTTTCATATTGAATCTCTTTGTCACTCTATACTGCCTTCTGGAGAATTTCTTCGGATATGCTTTCCACTTTGTTCACATATCTGAATCAAACTAAAGTGGAAGGCATATCTGAAGAAATCGTCCAGAAGGCAATATTTAATGCATTGAGTTTTTAATCTTTTTTTTAGTATTTTACAGATCTTCTATTTGATTCTTTTCAAATAGTCATTTTGAAAAAGACTTCCTCATTTTTAATAGTTACTTGTTTTTAGTCATATCTTCACTTTCTTTTATTTCTGTGAACACAAGAAACATACTTGTTTTATGTTCTGTTTCTGATAGTTCCAGTATTTGAATCTCTGCAGATCTGATTCTACTGGATTTTACTAAGTGCCTTGCTCATTTGTATGTTTTGCAATTTTTAACTGTGAGCTCCAGTTTATCCCATGGAATGTTATCCCATGGAATTCCTTCAGATCGGATTTGCTTTTGCTTTTTCCAGATGCCTAGGGACACTATTACTACAGGATTTGCTTTAGACTAAACAAATAGCTTGACATATCTGGACCAGCCTGGAAGTCTGAAGTTTGGCTGGAATCTGTGGAAGGACAGCTTTTGCTTGTGAATTACAATTTTTCCTCCTCTCTTTCCTCTTGTGTCCTGAGTTTAAGCTGTGTAAAACCCCTGTAGGAGTTGGTTTATTTGTAATTTACTCTTATACTGATGTTAACTTTTTGGAGAGTTTCTTTTTACAATATCTGTAGTAAGCCTTAAGTTTTATTTCGTGAACCCTGAGCTTCTAAAAGGTTACAGAAACCAAAAAGCCAAAGTTTACCTATCCCAGCAAATATCCTTAAAGTAAACATTACGCTCAATTTTCCACTTGCTTCTCTGAATTTCTACCTTTACTTGGGTTTCTGCCTGAATATTCCTTATTTTTGTCAGTTCATCAATGTAGTGAGGAATATTAAATTTTTTTTCTAGCGTTTTTCAGTTGCAGAAGGATTATTCAGGTTGCCTGGTAGACCATTTGGTCAGAAAAAAGCCTGTTTCAAAAATCCTGCTATGTTGTATGTCCCTTTTTTAAAAGTTGCTTCAAAGCTTGTTTTGAACAACATGGAATATAAATACATGTACATACGAATTCAGTATAATAAGAGGCAATAAATATATTAATGCTTTGTTTAACCAGATATCAGACTTTAGGAAAACTCTATTATAACAAGATATTATCACTTGGTTACTTTTTGTTGAGTGATAAGCACCTCCATTCAAAACACTGCGGAAATGATCACCTAGTCATAGACCTTTGATGGTTAACGTACAGGTTAAATTACAACAGCTTCTGTAAAATTAGTTTGATTTGGCTAAGGTGGATATTCATTTAATTGTTTACTATTTTTAGACTGCACTATTTAAGAATTACATTTTAAAGCCGTGATGAATACCACTTCACACCAACTGGAATGGCAGTAATCACAAAGAAAGATAACAAGTGTTGGTGAGGACGCGGACAGATTAGAACCCTCATGCGTTGTTGGGGGGAATATAAAATGCTGTAACCACGTTGGAAAACAGTTTGGCAGTTACTCAAAATGTGAAACATAGAGTTACCTTATGACTTAGCAGTTCTACTCCTAGATGACCCAAAATAAATGAAACATATGTCCATAAAAAAATTTGTATACAAATGTTTATAGCAGCATTAATCATAATAGCCAAAAAGTGGAAAGAACCCAAAAGTCCATTAATTGATGAGTGGATAAACAAGGTATGGAAAATACACAGATGGACTATTATTTGGCAATGCAAAGGAATAGAATGAAATACGGATACATTCAGTAACATGGATGGACCTTGAAAACATGTTGAAGGAAAGAAGCCAGACACAGAAAGTAACATATTGTATGATTTCACTTATATGAAGTGGCCAGAATAAGCAAATCTGTAGAGACAGAAAGTAGATGAGGGGTTGCAGTGGACCAGGGAAGGGGAAAATAGGGAGTGACTGCTGTGGGCAAGAGGTTTCTTTTTGGGGCAGTGATAAAGTTATGGAATTAGATGGTAGTGGTGTTTGTACAACTTTGTGAATATACTAAACCCACTGAGTATATACTTTTGAAGGATAAATTTTATGGTATGTGGGTCATACTAATAAAAATCGTATGAAGAATACTTTTTAGCCCAGGCTGGGGAGCAGTGGTGTGATCTCGGCTCACTGCAAGCTCCGCCTCCTGGGTTCATGCCATTCTCCCGCCTCAGCCTCCCGAGTAGCTGGGACTACAAGTGCCTGCCACCACACCTGGCTAATTTTGTTTTTGTATTTTTAGTAGAGACGGGGTTTCACCGTGTTAGCCAGGATGGTCTCGAACTCCTGACCTTGTGATCTGCCCGCCTCGGCCTCCCAAAGTGCTGGGATTACAGGCATGAGCCCCTGTGCCCAGCCAGTATATTTATTTTTAGCCCAAACTTTAGTAAAATACTTTTATAGGATGAATTTGTGATATAATTGACAAAACATGAAATAATTTTCTAGGAAGAAAAGGAAACAGGAAAAACAGAAATAAGTAATACTGTTTAACCTTAATTTAAAGGATTATATTATAAGAGGTACACTGGAACAGAAGCCTGGTTGTTATTTTAGTTGCTTATTTTGAGAATATCTCTAAGCCAAAATGTCAGTGATTGTTTATCTTTGATTATTTAACCATAGTGAAAATATTACTTATGCTTTAGTCTGTTTATTGTAATATAGGCTTTATTTTTTGGATGTTGTGTTACAATCTGCTCTTAGTTCAAAATGGTATGAATAAGCATGTTATAATTTTCTTGTTTGAATATAAATATTTTGGTAATGGGACACGTTTAACATTGCCTTCTATTATTAAAAAGTCAAGAAACAACAGATGTTGGTGAGGCTGTGGAGAAAAGGGAATGCTTCTACACTGTTAGTGGGAATGTAAATTAGTTCAGTCACTGTGGAAAGCAGCTTGGAGATTTCTCAGGGAACTAAAAATAGTACTACCATTTGACCCAGCAGTCCCACTATTGGGTATATACCCAAAGGAAAAAAGACATATGCGCTCGTATGATCACCACAGCACTATTCACGATAGCAAAGACATGGAATCAACCTACGTGTGCCCATCAGTGGTGGAGTGAATAAGGAAAATGTGGTACATACCCACATGGAATTCTGTGCAGCCGTAAAAAAGAACAAAATTATGTTTTCTTCAGCAACTTGCATGTAGCTGGAGGCCATTATCCTAAGTGAATGAATGCAAAAACTAGAAAACCGAATAGCACATGTTCTCACTTATAAGTGGGAGCTAAACAATGCGAACACATGGACATGAACATGGGAACAACAGACACTGTGGACTTCTAGAGGGCAGACGGAGGGGGGCCAGGATTGAAAAACTACGTGTTGGGTACTATGCTCACTACCTGGGTGCAATATACCCATGTTACCATCCTGCACATATAGACCCTGTATCTAAAATAAAAGCTGTAATTTTAAAAAGTCATGGCTAATGTATTTAATAGTATTTGTCTTTGACTCACAGAAAAAAATAATTTAAAATTTATGTGCATAGAAACTTTTAAAGAGAAATAGATAATTGAATTTTTAAAATTATGATCAACATGCTGGGCACTCAAGGAATATTTGTTATTAATGATTAAACTCAGATATTAATCACTTCATTAAATCCATACATCCATGGTGTGATAGAAATTACCTCTAAGTTCTCTAGAACTTAGGAAAGAAAACACCTTGAGATCATCTGTTTCACAGTTTTTCAAATTATTCTAAGACAGAATTTCATAGAAGTGCGTTTGATAGAAGGAAATTCACAGTGAAAGTGACCTGTGCTGGGTCCCCCACTCTACTTCAATGAGGCGTCTGTTTATCTGTTTTACATAAAATGAGGAAACTGAAGAAATCATCAACATTATCATAAAACAAAAGTTATGTTTTTCTGGACTAAGTAGCCTTCAAGGTTAATCAGACACAGATCCATTTATTTTCAGAAAAGGAGTTAGAAAACTCAAAAACTTCTCTGATTTCATTAGTGTTTTTTTTTGTTTGTTTGTTTGTTTTTTCTGAAATAGTCTCACTCTGTAGCCCAGGCCGGAATGCAGTGGTGCGATCTCGGCTCACTGCAACCTCTGCTTCTGGGGTTCAGGCGATTCTCCTGCCTCAGCCTCCCGAGTAGTTGGGATTACAGGCGTGTGCCACCATGCCCGGCTAATTTTTATATTTTAAGTAGAGACGGTGTTTCACCATGTTGGCCAGACTGGCCTCGAACTCCTGACCTCAGGTGATCCACCCACCTCGCCTCCCAAAGTGCTGGGATTACAGGCATGAGCCACCACACCTGGCCGATTTTCAGTTTTTACCTGGTGGTTTTGTTATGTTATAAAAGCACTCACTAAAGTCTTCAGGGCTGACACCATCCTTAAAGAATCTATGCTGTAGCAGTGAGGACCATTGTCAGGTTTCAAGCAGCAGTTAACTGTCTAAAAATCAGCATTATTTGTCATATTAAATTAATGTTGCCCATTTGATGATTATTGGCTTTGCTGCTTGTGTATTTAATTTGAAAATTAGTTTCTGCTTTGCAGTTGTATAAGAACTATAAGCATAAGAAGTTTATGCTTAACTTTGTTTTAGTGAATCCACACTAATGAAAAAAATTGAAGCTGATCTTGAGGGGAAAATCTCCTGGGCTAAATCATCCTGTAACCTTAACTCATAAAAGTTGTTTTTCAACATCTCAATTTTTTAAAGCTGTTGTATCTACTCTAGATTGTTCACATGTTGATTATACGGATTTGCTCTTTTTGAGGGAGTCGGTTTACTCGGACATTAAAAAAACAAATAGTGGCCGGTCGTGGTGGCTCACGCCTGTAATCCCAGCACTTTGAGAGGCTGAGGCGGATGGATCACCTGAGGTCAGGAGTTTGAGACCAGCCTAGCCAACATGGGGAAACCTCATCTCTAATAAAAATGCAAAAATTAGCTGGGCGTGGTGGCATGTGCCTGTAATCCCAGCTACTTAGGAGGCTGAGGCAGGAGAATCGCTTGAACCCCAGAAGTGGAGGTTGCAGTGAACTGAGATCGTGCCTCTGCACTCCATCCTGGGCGACAAGAATGAGACTCCATCTCAAAAAATAATAATAATCTAAAAAAAGAATGAATGTCTAGGTCTTAGTTCCTTTCTTCAAGCTAATCTGTACCATATATCTTCTCAGGGAGTTAGAAATTAGACTTTTTCTTAAAAGTTGAGATAAAATTATAAAAAGTTTACAGTTCTGCAACAACATTTAGTTTTTCAGTAACACCTTATTTATCTCATTTTTAGGCCCAGTCTTTAAACTGATTAATATCTTCCCAGCTGTTAGCTTATTTTAGTTCTGTCAAAATGAATTAGTTTTTTTTACTTTTACTTTTTCATTCTATGGTTCTAGATAGACAGCCCAAAATGATATTCAGGCATATAAAAGGGACCTCTTACAGGAGGCAGTGGAAGGACATTTTCAGATTTTCCTGGATATGAGATAAGGGAATTGGGGAATATCAATAGAAAAGATGGAAAACAGATTAACTGGAGATCTTTGCTGAGACAGTAAAGTGGATTTTTAAAAAGCTATAGAATCTCCTTTGGGGATTTGAATGTGAAGATTTTGAATAATATTTTTATCGTGTGATTATCATTGCAGTAAGGGAATGGACAAGTGATTTCTTGCATGTTTAAAATTTGTCAGTGGGCTGTACCTTCTCTCCAGGGCTTGTTTTGTGGCCATACAACTGTGTGATTGGAGAGGTCCCACTCTTAGAAGGGCCATGTGCTCTGTAAGTTTTGAACAAGGGGCCAGCATTTTCGTTTTGCACTAGGACCCAGCAATGATGGGGTCAGTCCTATTTTTTCCCATGATTGTTTCACTTAAAGCAAAGAAACCCATGTCCTTAATGTAAATGAAGATAATATCTATTTCTTGGGTTGTTTATGATAAGATTAATTAAAACGTGGAAGTCGGAAGTCCATTTTGAGTCTCCTCAGTATGCATTGTAACTTTCTGTTTTTTATATTATTTCTCATGTATTTCTTCCTGGCTGCTTGTATCTAGAGGCACCCAGGGAAGTTATTTGGGACTCTGTACTGACAGTAATGATGCTGTTCTATATCTGTTTTGTCATATATCCCTGAATTTCACTTGTCTGAGAAGACAGATCCTTCAGTCTGTGACTGACATTCTTTTCTATCATCTTGCAACAACTTCTCTAGGCTATTTTACCTAGGAAATAGACCTAGAGCTTTCAGCTGTCATAAGTTGTTAGCTATACAAAGACATTGGCAGCTTGAACTTCGACACTATATCATTTGATACTTGTTAAATTCAAGAGACCAATTAAGTTAAAGAGCAGGCTTGAAATTATGTATAAAAAACTGCTTAGAAAAGTTGAACATTATAGAATTGTTAGTGATTTATCATTTTTACCTTCATTTTTTCATTGACATCCTGTTGTACTTGCCATGATCCTTTTCTTTTTTAAAAAGTCAGGCTTATTAAGTATAACTTACATACAGTACACTTCACACATTTTTATTTGTACAGTTCTGTGCATCTTAACAAACATATATAATTGTGTAACTATCATATCATCAAAGTGTAGAATATTCCTATCATCCAAGAAATTTCCTTCAACTTTATAGTCAGTCCTGTATTCCCATCTCACCCCCATCCCTGGTAACTGCTAACCTGTTTTTATGCCCTATAGTTTTGTGTTTTTCAGAATGTTTTATACATGGAATCATACAATATGCAACCTTTTTATTATGCTTTTTATAATATTCCAGGATGTTATATAAATGGAATCGTGTAGCATGTAGCTTTGTCCACTTAACATAAGGATCTCGAGATTCATCCATGCTGTCAAGTGTATCAGTAGTTGATTATTTTCTTTTGCAGTTTAGCATTCCATTGGATGTACCACAATTTGTTTAACATTCATCAGCTGGTGGATATTTGGATTGTTTCTATTTTGCCTGTTAAGAATATTTGCATGCATTTTTTTGTGAGAATGTATGTCTTCATTTCTCTTGAGTAAATGCCTAGGAATGGGACTACTAGATCACATAGGTTTATGTTTAATTTTCTAAAAAACTACCAAACGGTTTTTTTTTTTTTTGGAGATGGAGTTTCACTCTTGTTGCCCAGGCTGGAGTGCAATGGCATGGTGTCAGCTCACCGCAACTCTGCCTTACGGGTTCAAGCAATTCTCCTGCCTCAAGCCTCCCAAGTTGCTGGGATTACAGGCATGTGCCATCACACCCAGCTAATTTTGTATTTTTAGTAGAGACAGGTTTTCTCCATGTTGGTCAAGCTTGTCTCGAACTCCCGACCTCAGGTGATCCACCCACCTCAGCCTCCCAAAGTGCTGGGATTGCAGGCATGAGCCACTGCGCGTGGCCAAACTGTTTTTCAAAGTGGTGGTTTTATTTTGCATTCCCACCAACAATGAATGAATATACCGTTTTGCTCTACATCCTTGCCAGCACTCGACGATGTCAGCTCTTAAAAAAAAGTATCAATTTAAATATGTGTGTTATAGTATTTCATTGTAGTTTTAATGGGACTAATCTAACATAATGATGTTGGACATCTTTTCATGTGCTGGTTTGCCATCTGTATAATCTTTGGTGAAATATCTGTTCAAATTGTTTGCTCACTTTTTAAAAAAAACTTTTTAATTTTTTTTTAACTCTTTGTGTATACTGGATATCAGACCTTTGTCAGACGTATGTTTGCAAATATTTTCTCCCAGTCTGTGGATTTTCATTTTCTTATGCTGTCTAGTGAGGAGTTTTACATTGTAATGATGCTCAATTTAACATTTTTTTTAATGGTTTATGCTTTTCATGTTCTATTTAAGAATGATTTGCCTCATCCAAGGTCACAAAGATTTTCTCCTATAGGTTCTTCTCGAAATTTTATAGTGTAAGTTTCATGTTTAAGTCTCTGACTCCTTCATTTCTAGGACTCCTTTATTTACAGAATTTTGTTATTTACAAATTTGTGTCTATCCTTTCACCAATGCCACATTGTTGTAATTACCATAGCTGTATTGTAAGTCTTGAAATCAGGCAGTGCGAGTCTTCCAACTTACTGTTCATTTTCAAAATTGTTTTAGCCATTGTAATTCCTTTGTCTCTCCATATGCATTTTAGAATCAGCTTCTTGATTTGGACTGCACTTGCATTGGATTTGTGTATCAATTTGGAAAGGTTTGCTTTTTCTTCATGTACAGTCATTCCTTGGTACCTATGGGGGATTGATTTCAGGATCCCCCCGTGGATACCAAAATCTGTGGATGCTCAAGTTCCTTATATAAAAGGATGTAGTATTTGCTTGTAACCTGTGTACATTCTCTTGTATACTTTAAATCTCTGGATTATTTATAATACCTAATACAATGTAAATGCTGTGGAAACAGTTGTTATATTTTATTGTTTAGAGAATAACGACAAGAAAAACGTCTATACATGTTCAGTAAAGACAAAACTATCGAGTTTTTCCCTGGATATTTTCAATTTACAGTTGTTGAATCAGGAGCCTGTCATAATTCTGACAGACAAAATTCCAAACAGTGTAATCCTGAATGTTGAAATTCTGAAAGATCAAAATCCTGAAAATATAATTCTGGAAAAAATAATTTAAAATTCTTCAAAGGACATTTGTTTACATTTAGAAGTGGGATTTATTTGAGAAACATATAAAAACATGACAGAATACTTCATAGGCCAGTTTACACAATAAAATAAGCAGTAATATGTATTTTTTGTAATCATAAATATTCAGGTATAGTAACAACAGTCACATATGTATAACGATTATGAGCAGACAAACCATATTCATAAAGAAATAGGTCATAAAGATGGGGACCATGGTGCATCCCTATAATCCCAGCTGCTTGGGAGGCTGAGGGGGGAGGATCGCTTGAGCCTAGAAGTTCAAGTCCAGTCTTGACAATGTAGTGAGACCTCATCTCTTTAAAACAAAAAGGAAAGAAAAATATATCAAAGAGTGAAATGTATAAAGGCACTATAGTTGGTAATTGTGTGTACCCAGCTTTGTAACTATAGTCACCCAAAATACCATGATGTTCAATCTAAGCATTTTGATGAGATATATCAAAAACCACGATGGGTCACCACTACGTATGTCCTCGTTCAAAGAGCCGAGATCTCAAGAAATTTATCTTTCACAAATACAAATGTAAAAAAAGGACTTTTTTTATTTGTTAAGTTTCAGCATTTTTATACTTACACACAGAGTCAACATTGTGATAATGCAGTTTCGCAGAGTCAATTTTTTTTTTTTTTTTTGAGATGGAGTCTCGGTCTGTCACCCAGGCTGGAGTGCAGTGGTGTGACCTCGGCTCACTGCAACCTCCGTCTCCCAGGTTCAAGCGATTCTCCTGCCTTAGCCTCCTAAGTAGCTGGGACTACAGGTGTGTGCCACCATGCCTAATTTTTGTATTTCTTTTCTTTTTCTTTTTCTTTTTTTTTTTTTTTTTTTTTTAGTAGAGATGAGATTTCACCATGTTGGCCAGGCTGGTCTTGAACTCCTGGCCTCAGATGATCCACCTGCATCGGCTTCCCAAAGTACTGGGATTACAGGCATGAGCCACTGCACCTGGCCCATGGAGTCAATTTTTTGATGTCCAAGGAGCCGAAGAAAAGCCTGTCTCAGCTCTCAGAGACCAATTTGCCTTTTGTATTTGTTCTCTCCTGGCCTTCAGCCAGTTGGATGATGCTTGCCAACATTGAGGTCAGATCTTCCTACCTAGTCTACTCAGACTCACACACTAACCTCTTCTGGGAACACCCTCATAGACACACCTAAAATAATGCTTTACCAGGTTTCTAGGTATTGCTTAATCCAATCAAGTTGACCCCTAGTGTGAAGTCCACAAGCCCATCTGTCATCACCTTGGCACCCATATGCGTCTCCTTAAACCATACTTAATTTCCAAATAAAGACAATAACAAGGTAACGCTTCCACTTTCTGTGATGCAACTATTCTCAGATGGGGATTTACAGGATTTTAGACACTCGGGGCTTTCGACTTTAGGGATTTTGATCTTTTAGGATTTCAACATTTGGGATTATGGCATTTGGGATTGTCTTTTGAGATTGTGATCCAAACCCGGTTGAATCCACAGGTGCAGAACCCACGGATATGGAGGGCCAATGGTATTCTGAGACTCTATTGTTAGGTTTATACGTACTTAGGCTTATATATGTTCTTGGTCAGTTGATCCTTTACCATTATGTAATGTCTTCCTTTATCCTTGGTAATATTACTGGTTCTGGAATCATCTACTTTGATATTGATATAGTCACTCTAGCTTTCTTCTGATTAATGTTTGCATAGTATATTTCCTTTATTCTCTTGTTTTTTTTTTTTTGAGACGGAGTCTCACTCTGTCACCCAGGCTGGAGGGCAGTGGCACTATCTCGGTTCACTGCAAGCTCCACCTCCCGGGTTCACGCCATTCTCCTGCCTCAGCTTCCCTACTAACTGGGACTACAGGCACCCACCACCATGCCTGGCTAATTTTTTGTATTTTTAGTAGAGACGGGGTTTCACCGTGTTAGCCAGGATGGTCTTGATCTCCTGACCTCGTGATCTGCCTGCCTTGGCCTCCCAAAGCGCTGAGATTACAGGCGTGAGCCACCACGCCCGGCCATGCTCTTGCTTTTAACCAATTTATTTTTTTATTTTCAAAGAGAGTTTCTTGTAGATAGCCTATCATTGGGCCTTGCTTTTTTATACAGTCTGACATCATGGCTTTCTTTGATTGTCCTGTCTGACCTAGCCTTACTACTTCTCCAACTTCACATGTCTCATTACACTCTCTCTCCTCCACTCTTCTCCCATCAGATTAACCTTAATTCAGTTCGTAGAACTAGTGAAATTCTTTCTTGCTCAAGACCATTGTTCTTGCTATTGTCTCTGTGTTGAGTGTTCTCATACCCCGTGGCATCTGCCATCCTCCCCTTTCAGCCTCTCATGCTATAATAAATAGTCCTCTTGTCATGTCTCTTCTTAAACATTACCTCTTCACAGAAACCTTTCCTGGCTATGCTATCTAGAGTAGGCTCTCCCTGTTCTTTCTAACAGAATCATTCTCCTTTTTTTTTTTTTTTTAATTTCCATAGATTTTGGGGAACAGGTGGTAATTTGGTAATTTGTGAGATTTTGGTGAACCTGTCAGCTGAGCAGTATACACTGAATCCAGTTTGTAGTCTTTTATCCTACATCCCCTTCCCACCCTTTCCCCTCAAGTCCCCAGTGTCCATTGTATCATTCTTATGCCTTTGCATCCTCATAGCTTGGCTCCACTTATGAGTGAGAACGTATGATGTTTGGTTTTCCATTCCTGAGTTACTTTACTTAGAATAATAGTCTTCAGTCCTATCCAGGTTGCTGTGAATGCCATTACTTCATTCCTTTTTATGCTGACTAGTATTCCATCGTATACATATATACCACATTTTCTTTATCCACTTGTTGATTGATGGGCATTTGGGCTGGTTCCATATTTTTGTGATTGTGAATGGTGCTGCTATAAACATGTGTGTTCAAGTATATTTTTTGTACAATGACTTCTTTTCCTCTGGGTAGATACCCAGTAGTGGGATTGCTGGATCAAATGATAGTTCTACTTTTAGTTCTTTAAAGAATCTCCATACTGTTTTCCATAGTGGTTGTACTAGTTTACATTCCCACCAGCAGTGTAGAAGTGTTCCCTTTTGACCGCATCCATGCCAACATCTTTTTTTTTTTAGTTTTTGATTATAATCATTCATGCCAGAGTGAGGTGGTATTGCATTGTGGTTTTGATTTGCATTTCCCTGATCATTAGTGAGGTTGAACATTTTTCCGTGTTTGTTGCCCATTTGTATATCTGCTTTTGAGAATTGTCTATTCATGTCCTTAGCCCACTTTTTGATGGGATGGTTTTTTTCCTTGCTAATTTGTTTGAATTCCTTGTAGATTCTGAGTATTAGTTCTTTGTTGGGTGTATAGATTGTGAAGATTTCCTCAACTCTGTGGGTTGTCTGTTTACTCTGCTTATTTTCATCTTTCTTTATTTGCTCTACATATCTATTTGTTTATTATACTGTCTACTTTCCCCTCCTAGAATGCCAGCTTTATGAAGGTAAAGGAATCTTGTCCGTCTTGTTCTTTATTGAATGGCTAGCATTCAGTAGTACAGTGTCTGGCAGATAGTACATATTTATTGAATGACCAAATGAATAATTTTCAAAATTTGCTTCTTTCTAGGACTTACATAGTCTTACATGTTTGTGTATTTTCACCGTTAGACAGAAATGTATTTATACTTGCGAAGTTACCCGTTACCCATTAGCAGTCATATACATATCTTAAGTGATTTGTAGTGCTGTTATTATTATATGACCAAGTATATGATCTTTGTAAGATACTTTTTTTCTTTTTCTTTTTCTTTTTTTTCTTTTTTTTGAGACAGAGTCTAGCTCTGTTGCCCAGGCTGGAGTGCAGTGTCACGATCTCTGCTCACTGCAACCTCTACCTCCCAGGTTCAAGCGATCCTCCTGCCTCAGCCTCTGGAGTAGCTGGAACTACAGACATGCACCACCACACCCAGCTAATTTTTGTATTTTTAGTAGAGATGGGGTTTCACTATGTTGGCCTGGATGGTCTCGATCTCTTGACCTTATGATCCTCCCACCTTGTCCTCCCAAAGTGCTGGGATTACAGGCATGAGTCACCACACCCAGCCCTTTTTCATTTTTTTAAAAGCTCCCCAGATTCCCTAAGATGCAGATAAAATGAGGAACCATTAAACTGAAAATAGATTAGTCATGTACTTTTCTGAAAAATTCAGATTAACTGAAAGACCAACATAAACTTTATTATTTAGACATGCCTTTTCAGTTCATTTTCACATTTACATATGTGATGAGATATAGTATACTACTTAAATTTGACATTAGGTGACTAACTTTAAGCTCTGTTAAAATGACTATTTTTAGTAGAGATGGGGTTTCACAGTGTTGGCCAGGATGGTCTTGATCTCCTCACTTCGTGATCTGCCCACGTCAGCCTCCCAAACTGCCGGGATTACAGGTGTGAACCACCACGCCCGGCTTCTCTTAGCACAAATTTCAAGTGCCGTATATAACATATTATTATTAACTATAGTCACCATGCTGTACTTTAAGTCCCCAGAACATACTCATCTTAAAACTGCAAGTTTGTACCCTTTATTGGTCATTAATTTGTTCTTGAAAACTTGGTATGTTCTTGGTTTAGGAGAGGCTACCTCATAGTACTAAAATGTGGGCAAATGTGTAGTCATTTGTGAGCTGTGATGGAAGCAAACAAATAACATAAGCTTCCACCCTGATATTGTTTTAATTATGCCCACTAAAGACTCATTGGAAAAACATTTAAATGTTTCAAAACTCTGAAGGGATAGATCATGTATTAAGAAAATGGAAATTGCCTTAGCAACCAACTCCTCTCTTTCAATATGGGAATCCAGGAGAAATTTACAGACATCATTACCATCGTCTGTAAAGGGACAAAGTAATTTGCAGCGGGAGTTTTTAAGTTTAAGTGTCTTTTCAGTAGTAGAGTAACATGGTAGAGTGGTTCTTGAGATCATATTATTTTAAAATGATTTAACTTGCTTAGAGTACAATATTCAACTTTTCTGTTTTCCTAGAAGTCATACATGAATCTAAATTGTTTTAAAATTTTTATTTAGTGTTCTGATACTTGTTTTAAATTTTACCCTGGAAGCATGACAAGGAAAATAGTAGTTTAAAAAAAGTATGCAATTTTTTTTAGGTTATTGTCTTTTCTGAAAAAATTTTAACGTAATTTAAATGTTAGGGCTTTATGTCAAGTTTTATCTTTATAATGTTTTCACTATCAAGTAGTGAGGCTGTGTTACAAAGTCCAATATGTGCATATTCATATGTGTTCAGGCATTTACTGAGTACCCCGTCTGTATTAAGCACTGTGCTACCAACAAGGTATATAAAGATGAAAGACACAGCCCTTGTCATTAAGGAGCCCATAGTCTAGCGGAAGAGACAGATAAGTAAAGTAAAAACTATAGTCAAGTATATGTGCTATATAAAAATATATCCAGGATGGTATGTCAGCACAGAAGCGGAGTATCTAAGACTTAGGGCATCAGGAAGACTTCTAGAACGAAGGATGCCTGAGCTTAAAGGAAAACAGGAATTGGCTAAAGAAGGAAAGAAGCATCATGTCCCATCTCCAGTAAGACTTGCAGATATGAAGGAACATTCATTTATTCATTTATTCAACAAATATTTGTTGAGCATCTATTATATGCCAGACATATACAATATAATACTGCCTTGGGGACATATTAGAACATAAAACCAGACACACTTCCTGCCTTTTTAGGCAGATGAAGAGAATAATACAATAATCACAAAAAATTGTAAAAACTATAGTTGTGATAAATGCAGTGAAGGAGAAGTGCAGGGCGCTGTGAGAATGTGTAATAGAGTGGGGATTGGGGCAGTATTCCCTGAGGAAGTAACACTAAACCTGACAACTGAAGGATGGGTCCATAAACAAAGATTATACAAAATTGTACTGATTTCACTTTTACTGTTAGAAAATGTAGGTTCTTGGGTATCTTTCAAGATCTTCAATGAGTTCAGTCTGGCTAGAATGTAGCGCACGTGTGGGAGAAGGAAAAGACAAGCTGGAGAAGTAGGCAGGAACAAGATCATGGAAGGCCTTGTATACCTTTCTAGGAAAATTGCCTTTTATCTTGAAGGTGATCGATATTGTGAACCATTTGAGGATTTGAAGCCAAGCTGGGAGAAACATTATCAGATTTGTGTTTTAGAAGGATCTTCTTGAGAAAGGTTACTGTGGAAGGCAAGGCTGTATCTACTTGTTTCTTTGCTAAGTAATACATGATAGGTTCTGTGTTTTTAAATTTTAATACCATATTTTCGTTCCTTCAGTTCTGCCATATCAGTGGCTTTTCTCTCTCTCTCTCTCTCTCTCTCTTTCTGTGTGTGTATGTGTGTGGTACACAAATGGTGAGAACCAGGGTTTTTACCCTAAGTGATAGGCACAGCTTCTAAAGATTTCTCACAGATCTTACAATAACTGAATTGGAGGAAATATATTTTACATATTTTAAAGTGATATGGCACTTACCCAGAAATAAATAATACTGACTGATGTTTTCAGTAGGAAAAAACAATTGGGAAATTCCTAGATTGTGCTATTTGCATTTTTATTGACAAGGTTGCTGATTTTAAAAGTAAGATAGAGGTTCTGTTTAAATAAATAATTGGTAATAAACGTTGATTTTCCATAAATGTGGTTTCTCATTTGAAAATGTAGAGGGTCAGGCCGGGCACGGTGGCTCACGCCTATAATCCCAGCACTTTGGGAGGCTGAGACGGGCGGATCATGAGGTCCAGAGATCGACACCATCCTGGCTAACATGGTGAAACCCCATCTCTACTAAAAAATACAAAAAAAAATAGCTGGGCGTGGTGATGGGCGCCTATAGTCCCAGCTATTTGGGAGGCTGAGGCAGGAGAATGGCATGAACCTGGGAGGCGGAGCTTGCAGTGAGCCGAGATTGCGCCACTGCACTCCAGCCTGGGCGACAGAGCGAGACTCCGTCTCAAAAAAAAAAAAAAAAAAAAAAATGTAGAGGGTTAGACTAGCTGACCTCTAAAGATCTTTCTATCATAGTCTATGATTCTGTGTTTGCTTTTCAGCAGGTCATTTTTCAATAGATACATACCTTTGCTTTCCTGTACTGATGCAACAAATTAAGGCAGTGGTTCTCAACAGTGGATAATTTTGCCACCCAGGGGACATTTGGCAATGCCTGGAAACATTTTTGGTTGTCACAACTGGAGAGTTGCCTACTCATGTCTAGTGAGTAAGAGGTCAGGGAGGCTGATAAACATCCTAGAATGTAGAGGATAGCTCTTCACAAGAATTATCCAGCCTAAAATGTAAATAATAACAGAAACCCTGAATTAAGGCAAGATTGATAAGACTACCTTTGGTTAATATATAGTCCTTGAGTAGATATGACATTCTGTCTGTACTACAATATTTGTTTTTTCGTTCACTCGTTCGTTCTAAACATTGCCAAATGACATTAAACACGTTGTCTTCGTATTCCATGTGCCATTATGTAATATAGAGTAGGTCTTGTTGAGATCCCTGAGGGGTACCAATAAATAGCATTCTTCCTTTGCTGAGTTGTGGGCCAGATGAGAAATAAAATAAGAATATTCATCTGCGAGCCCAAGTATTACCCGCTGTCTACTAAACGCTGAATTAGAGGATGTAGCTTATATTTACTAGCATATGGGCTTCCAAATTCTGCACCTCAGAATGAAAAGACTTATCCACCTAGGCATAGCAGCACTGGACTGGGACAAGCTCCGTTGCAGAGACCGTCTGCAAGGGACTGAATGTTTGGTCCCCCACCTTCCAAATTCATATATTGAAATCCTAATCCCCAATGTGATAGTTTTAGGAGAGGTGAGACCTTTGGGAGGTAATAGCTCACGAGGGTGGAGTCCTCATGAATGGGATTAGTGCCCTTATGAAAGTGACTCCAGAGATCTCTTTAGCCCTCTTTCTGCCATGTGAGGTCACAATGAGAAGTCAATGATCTGCAGTCCAGAAGATGGCCCTCACCAGCATCCAACCATGCCAGCAACCTGATCTTATAAACAATAGATCTCTTTTGTTTATAAGCCATACAGGCTATGGGGCTTTGTTATAGCAGCCTAAAGTGATTAAGACACTGTCTTTAGAGAACTAGGTCAGAACTTGCATTACCTTTGGTTGGCTCACTCCCAAGAGGTAAAAGGAGGGTGCTGAGCCAAGCATATGTGGTTTTGTTTTTTTCCAAATTTGCCAGCCAAGAAGCTATTCTGTCTGTCCTTGACCATAGGGAGGAAAGGCATAGAGAGGGGCCAAGAGTTTTATGGCACTTGAGCTCCCTTCATATGGAAGGATACATCAGGGAAGGAGAGGCAGCCTTCTCCATAATGGGTCCCAATTAATGCTGACAGATTATGATGTAGAATCTACATACACTATGAATGTCTGTAAAGTCTACAGGGGGAATATCAGTTTATTTTTTTTTCTGGGTTTGTGTACGTTTATTGTGTCTAATCTATCCATCAGTTAACCAGTAGCCAAATGACTACAGCCAAAACAGGGGAAAATTAATTAGAATTTTAGATTATAAAAGGGACCTTAAAGATTATTTAGTACATTGGCTGTCAGTCTTGGTTGTACATTGGAGTCACTTGAGAAGCTTTAAAAAAAAAAAATATGCCAGAGTACCATCCCAGACCGTGTAAAATAAAATCTTAGGTGGGAGGAAGTAGGACCTGAGCATTTATTATTTTGTAAAAATCCCCTTAGAGGATTCTACTGCACACCCAAGATTGAGAATCACTGATCTAGTCTAACCTTCTCATTTTATAAAAAATTAATCCCAGAGAGTTTGAGTGAATTGCCTGAGGCTGTAATTAGTGAAAGTTAGAGTAAGAATCTGGCCTTCTGCCTCAGAGTTTAGGGCTTCTTATTGAAAACAAAGTGAGTTCCCCCTTTTTTTTTTTCATAATTTTAGTTCAACAAAAGAATTGCAAAAGCAATAGTCTTATGTCTGGAGATCTGGATTTTAACCTGATTCTGGTGTTAGCTTACTAAGTCATTCGGCCTCATTTTCCTTCTTTTTAAAATTAAAGAATTAGACTAGATCATTTCCAAGGTTTTTTCAGTCAGTAAAACTCTATGCTTCTATGGTTTCAAATATAAAGAATGAGTTTTATTGCTCCTTAGGGTTAATTGTTGTTTTAATTTTTAGTAAGAATCCACTATCTAGCACGAATGATGATAGGTGCTTTCATTTACATTAATTCCTTTTAATGGAAACATTGTAGGATAGGTTTCTGATGGGGAATCTTTAATCATTAAAATCAAGATTCTACTGCTATTTAAATTATAACAAATTATAATGCCTTGAGCTGGGCTTCTTAGTTTCATTAATTTACTGAAGATGTGGATTCTAAAAACATATTTACATGATAGAGACTATCTGGAAAAATGCTGTTAATTGTTGGATATTTCCAAGTGTGGATATGTTCACATATCTGAATAATTACTTGACTCCTTTTAATTTAATCAGAATATTTCTGAATATATAAATATTACAAAACAAAGTTACCATTTATGGTATTTCAGTTATTTTTGTGTTCATTTGGTTATTTTCTTTTTTTGGGGGGTGGGGGGTGGAGTTTTGCTCTTGTTGCCCAGACTGGAGTGCAATGGCGTGATCTCGGCTCACCACAACCTGTATCTCCTGGGTTCAAGCGATTCTCCTGCCTCAGCCTCCCGAGTAGCTGGGATTACAGGCATGTGACACCATGGCCAGCTAATTTTGTATTTTTAGTAGAGACAGGGTTTCTCCATGTTGGTCAGGCTGTTCTCAAACTCCCGACCTCAGGTGATCCACCCGCCTCGGCCTCCCAAAGTGCTGGGTTTACAGGCGTGAGCCACCACGCCTGGCCCATTTGGTTATTTTCTTATAGCAATCAACTTAGAAAGTATTCTTTGACATTTAAGTTGTTAATTTAAATTGTTACAGCTTCTGACTCTAAGGACAGGGCCTATTATATTCCAGGTACTAAGCCATGTACCTCCCCCTTCCCTGTTCCACATAGCTCTGTCTCTGGCACTTAAGAAGTACATAATAAATTTTGGTTGGCTTATTTACTATTTTATATTCTGGTATTAATAGCCCACTGTGTCTTTTTTTCATATATATCACAACTGGAATTTTACTTTTGGCACTATCTAGCAATTAGTTATAATAGAAGCCCTAAGACTAATGAATAGGGTTATTTCAAGAAATGCTTTTACTAGTGTTAGTTATTTATAGGTCCTTCTATGCTTGTTCATTATTTTATGACTGGATAAGTTTTCCTGACTTTTTCTTCCTGAATAAACCTCAGGTGAGGCAGGAATCCAGACACTGTTACTTTCAGCCATGTTTGAAGAAAAGGAAAATGCTCTTTAAGCAGTCTTGTTTCCTTCAGCCTCTATTCTTAGAATTCTATCCAGAAAAGGTATGGCACAGTTAGTTCAAGTCTCATTTGTTTCATTTTACATTGCCATTAACTTTCTTTTTTCTTTTTTTTTTGTATTTTTTAGTAGAGACGGGGTTTCACCATGTTAGCCAAGTCTTGGTCTCCTGACCTCATGATCTGCCCGCCTCGGCCTCCCAAAGTGCTGGGATTACAGGCTTGAGCCACCGTGCCCAGCCCTACATTGCCATTAACTTTCTACATATTGTAGATCTTTTTTTTAGTATAGATAAAAACTTCTATTTGAAGGCAAACATTAGATGGTCCTACTTTATTTTCGTTGCAAATCTCTATGGGATTTATGTGCATGTCAAATGGCAATTATTATTTTGGAATAAAAATGTTAAAAATTGAACTCATGTTCAGTGACTCAATTTTGAAATAATGTCATGGGAATTTTCACTGAACTTGCATTATTGGTTATTATTTATTGTATACTGAGAGTTTGGTGGCATGTAATATTCAAAAAAAGAAAATATTAATTAGTTTAGACATGCAAAGTCCAGGGATATAGTGAAAAATACATTAGGTGAAAGTTCAAAATAGAGGTTACCTCTTACTGTGATAGGGTAGGGGGAGGGAGGAGAATTAAATTGGGTATGAATATGCAGAGACTTCAACTATATTGATAGTTTTTTAACTGGATGGTGGGTACATGGAGTACATAGAGTACAAAAATAACTTATATACCTTTGTGTGAGAAAGATATTTCATAATTTTTTAATGTTAAAAGTAAATGAATATAGGTTGTGCAAGCAGCATAAGTGTAATTTTTAGCCTGTCAAGGAATGCTGATATGATTTGTTGAAAAACTTTGCTTAAATAAATTTTCTAGTGAAATTTGAAAATCGTGGAATACTTGGCAATAGAAGCAGAGTGTTTCAAGTCTAAATGGATGGGAGAAAGCAAAACTAGTGAAATTATGCTTGCTGGGGAATAGGAAAATGAGAACCAGGTGGCAAATGACCAGTCACTCAACCAGTTTCTTGTTACAGTCAGAATATAGTCAGAAAATGGGCCATGAGTGACTTCTATTTATTTTTTTTGATACGGAATCTCGCTCTATAGCTCAGGCTGGAATGCAGTGGCTCGATCTTGGCTCACTGTACACTCCGCCTCCCAGATTCAAGTGATTCTCCTGCCTCAGCTTCCCAAGTAGCTGAGATTATAGGCGCCCACCACACCTGGCTTATTTTTTTGTATTTTTAGTAGAGACAGGATTTCACCATGTTGGCCAGGCTGATCTTGAACTCCTGACCTCCGGTGTTCCACCTGCCTCAGCCTCCCAAAGTGCTGGCATTATAGGCATGAGCCACCACGCCTGGCCCAACCCCATGATTTCTGTTTGGTGTTTTAAAAGTATTTTCTATCTCTTTGTTTAAATGCTTACTTTGTTTATGCATTGTTCTCTTGACTTCAGTTAGCATCTCTGTTCAGTTATTTTGAATTCTTTGTCAGGCAATAATATAATTACATTTCATTAGGGTCAGTTTCTGGTATTTATCTTGTTCCTTTAAAACATCATTGCCTGATTCTGTTTCCTTTACTCTTTGTGTTGATGTCTACATATTAGATAAAAGAGAACCCTCTCCTAGTCCTTACTGACTGGACTTGTAACTCCACCAGTGTGGCCGGAGATTCTGGGGTCCTCTATCAACTCTTCCAAATTGTTTTTCAAAATAGTTTTCCTAAGCAGCTGTATACCATTTTACATCCCCACTATCAGAGTTCCAGTTCTCCACAGTCTTGCCAGCCGTTTTTATTGTCTTTTTTATTAAAGTCATCCTAATGGGGGTGAAATGGTAGCTCACTGTGGTTTTGTTTTGCATTTATCTAATGGCTAATGATGTGTTGAGCATTTTTTCATTTGCTTGTTGACCATCTTTAAAGACATATCTATTCAAATCCTTTTGATCATTTTAAAATTAGATTGTCTTCTTATTGAATTCTAAGAGTTCTTTATATATTCTGATATAAATCTTTTGACATATATATTACTGGCAAATATTTTCTCTCTTTCTGTGGGTTTTGTTTTTTTCATTTTCTTGATGGTATCTTTTGAAGCACAAAGATTTTTTATTTTGATGAAATCGAATTTACTTTTTCTTTCATTGCTTATGCTTTAACAAAACATTCTTTAATTCAAGATCATAAAGATTTATTCCTATGTTTTCTTCTAAGAGTTTATAGTTTTAGCTCTTATGTTTAGTTCCATGATGCATTGTGAGTTGCTTTTTGTACTTAGTGTAAAATAGGGTCTAATTTTCTTTCTTTTGCATGTGTGCCAGGACCAGCTTGGTCGGGGAGACCCTAACCCAGCGGCGCTAGAGGAATTAAAGACACACACACAGAATTATAGAGGTGTGAAGTGGGAAATCAGGGGTCTCACAGCCTGCAGAGCTGAGAGCCCGAACAGAGATTTACCCACATATTTATTAACAGCAAGCCAATCATTAGCATTGTTTCTATAGACATTAACTTAACTAAAAGTATCCCTTATGGGAAATGAATGGATGGGCCGAATGAAAGGAATAGATTAGGCTAGTTAACTGCAGCAGGAGCATGTCCTTAAGGCACAGATCGCTCATGCTATTGTTTGTGGCTTAAGAATGGCTTTAAGCGGTTTTCCGCCCTGGGTGGGCCAGGTGTTCCTTGCCCTCGTTCTGGTAAACCCACAGCCTTCCAGCGTGGGTGTTATGGCCATCATGAACATGTGACAGTGCTGCAGAGATTTTGTTTATGGCCAGTTTTGGGGCCAGTTTATGGCCAGATTTTGGGGGGGCCTGCTCCCAACATGTCCCCCTTCTTTGATTTGCAAATCGATAAAAGCAGGGGCAGCTTTGTCATGGTGAGCTACTTCTTGCAGGAGTCAGGATCCACATCTGCAGACTATACAAAGACAACACAGATTAAAAGCACAATTGTCATTGAAATCACAGAGCTTCCAAGTGTTTTTATCCATTTTAATAGATTACTAGCTGCTAATTTGTCTGTAACTCCTTCAAGCACTCCAGTTCCTGGCATTAAGGTCAGGTGTGCCTGGGATACTTTAAATATTTGTTCTTTAATTTTGCAGTATCCAAAGACAAGTTTATAGAGTGTCCTTCTAGATGCTTTTTTATTCTTTCCCAAATTTTGATCTTACTAAGAGCTATTAATAGTTTCCACAAATCCTTGTGTTTAGCTCCTACAGCGGGCCATATGACATGAGGTTGAGGTGCCACCATACTGCCATGGTTCCAGATAATAGGAACTCTTGTCATACTTTTTATCATTTCTGCCATCTGACCATTTTGTTCAGACCAGCTGAACATAGTGTGGCCATGGCACACAGACTGAGAGGTGCAATTTAAGCTAAACATCTCCTTAGGGGACCAATCAATGATGGTTCCATAGGAATTGTTGTGCAGCACCTCTGTCTGTTCTGCAGTGCAATCTTCCTAAACAAGTATGTTCATTATTTCTGGCCAGGCTCAATTTTGTTTACAAATGGGTTTTTGAGGGTGGTGTGCCTCAATTATAGGAGCAGATTTATTATGGTAAATACTGAGATCAGAAAGCATGTGTAACTGTGTCATAGAGTGATTACATCTAGGCATTATTGCCAGCCAAGATTGATAAATATGCCCAATAAGTATAATTATTCTCTGTGTCAGCCCTTGTTGAAGGAATACTCATGGCAGTGGTGATAACCACTATCATAGCTACCATTAAATTACTCATTGTGACTGGCTGTCCCGCTTTCCTCAGGTTTTCTTCTGCCATCTGTGACAGCTTCTTGATCTGTCCCCAGATGAGTGGCTGTGTTCGATGGGTGTTGCTTGTGACAGTTGGGGTCCTCCTCAGCATCAGCCTCGACATGGCTGCAAACCAGGGGTCCTTGGGATCCTCCCAGAATCTCTTCCTCAGCATCTGGCTCATGATAAGGTTTCAGGTGTCTTGATGGTATCCAAATCGGCTGTTGATTTTGACCTGGAGAAACACAAGCATAACCTCTACCCCAAGTTATTATTTTACCTATTTCCTAACTTTTTGTTATCGGATCTCTCCACCAAACCAATTGTTTTGCTTCTGTCTTTGCAGCTGGTTTCTGTAGTTGCTGTTCAGCTGCTGATAACATCTGGCATTTGGGCAGGCTCAAAAAATTTAAAGTTAATAATGCTAGATTCAGTTGCATCTATGGGGTTCCATATTCTGTCTCCTCCTTTCTGCTTTTGCAACTGCTATTTTAGGGAGAGATTCATTCTTTCCACTATGGCTTGTCCTTGAGAATTGTATGGGATACCAGTAATGTGTTTAATATTCCACATAGAGAAAAATGTAGCTAGAGCTTGGCTAGTATAGCCTGGGGCATTATCTGTTTTAATAGAAGCTGGAATGCCTATCACCACAAAACACTGCAAAAGATGATGTTTAACACAGGCAGAAGACTCTCCTGTTTGGCATGTAGCCTAGACAAAGTGAGAAAAGGTGTCCACACATACATGTACATAAGCTAGTCTCCCAAACAAGGGAACATGTGTGACATCCATTTGCTAAAGAGAGTTAGGTTCCAATCCTTGAGGATTAATTTCTTTAAAAGTTGAGGAATGTACCATTTGGCAAGTTGGGCATTGCTGGATAATAGCTTTAGCTTTTTTCCAGGTAATGCTGTATCTGCATTTGAGATCAGAGGCATTAACATGGGTTAAATTGTGAAAGTGTCTAGCATTATATATTGCATTAGCAACTAGGCGATTGGCCATTTGATTCCCTTCAGTCAAAGGTCCTGGAAGAGGTGTATGAGCCCTAATGTGAGTGATGTAAAAAGGGTGCATTCTACTTCTAACTGCTGTTTGTAACTGGGTAAAGTCATCAGTTGTTCATCTGTATGAAATTGTAACTGAGCATTTTCAATTAACTGTGTGGCATGAACCACATATGAAGAATCAGAAATCACATTAATAGGCATATCAAAAGCAGTCAATACCTCAATTACAGCTATAAGCTCCGCTTTTTGATCTGAAGTATAGGACGTCTGGAAAACTTTACTTTTTGAGCCAGAATAAGAAGTTTTACCATTACTAGACCTATCTGTAAAAACATTTTCAGCACCTTCAATTAGTTTAAATTTAATTATTTTAGGGAGAATCTAATTAGTTAATTTCAAAAACTGAAACAGTTTCGTTTTAGGAAAATGATTATTGAGAATACCTACAAAGTCAGCTAAATGGGTTTGCCAAGTAAGACTATTTATAAAAGCTTGCTGTATTTGTGCCTTCATGAGAGGGACAATAATTTTTCTAGGATCATATCTATGTAATTTAACAATCTGAGTTCTCCCAATCCCTATCATAGTAGCGATTTGACCTAAATAAGGAGTTAGAGTCTGTGAATTAGTATGTGGAAGAAAAAGCCACTCTTACTAAGTCCTGTTCTTGGACAATAACACCAGTAGGTGAATGCTGAGTTGAAAAAATCAGCAAATCTAGAGTCTATGACTATTAAAGGCCAATTTTTTGGAATTATAGCAGGAGAAGGCAATCCTGGCTGTAATGCTCACATAGGTTGTGTAACTGAATTGATGGCTCTTAAGTCAGTTAACATTCTCCATTTACTTGATTTTTTCTTAGTTAGGAAAACTGGAGAATTCCAAGGGGAAAATGTTGGAGCTATGTGCCCGTTTTCTAGTTGTTCAGTAACTAATTTCTCTAAAGCCCCCAGTTTCTCTTTACTTAGTGGCCATTGTTCTATCCAAACTGGCTTATCTGTTAACCATTTTAAAGGTATACGTTCTGGAGGCTTAACAATGGCCGCCATCAAAAATTATTTCCTAATCTTTGGCGGGAACTTTGTTTTTCCACTTGAAGTGGTTCTTTCAAACCTTGCAAATTTTTTTCTAGTCCCATACCAGGGACATACCCCATTTCATGCATCATATGTTGACTTTGAGGGCTATATAATTGTTCTGGAATTAGAACTTGTGCTCCCCATTGTTGTAATAAATCTCTCCCCCATAGATTTATAGGTACAGAAGTTATAATTGGTTGAATAGTCCCAGGTTGTCCATCGGGCCCTTCACAATGCAAGATAGAACTACTTTGATATACTTTCAGGGGCTTTACCAACTCCAATTATGTTAAATTGAGTGGTTTGAATTGGCCACGCGGACGGCCAGTGCCATAGAGAAATGATTGAAATGTCTGCTCCTGTATCTACCAAACCTTTAAATTTCTTTCCCTGAATAGTTATTTCACAGGAAGGATGTTTATCAGTAATTTGATTTACCCAATAAGCTGCTTTGCCTTGTTTATTTGTGCTTCCAAATCCTCCTGTTCGTTTAATTTCACTTTTCCCCATTCCCACATACGGCACAATCAGGAGCTGTGCTATGTGCTCTCCTGGTTCTGCTTTCCAGGGAACAGAAGTAGATATAACAATTTGAATTTCCTCATTGTAATCTGAATCAATGGCTCCTGTATGTATTTGTACCCCTTTTAAACCTAAACTAGACCTTCTTAAAAGTAATCCTATTGTCCCCGCTGGCAAGGGTCCACAGACTCCTGTTGGAACTTTTTGCGGGGGTTCCCAGGCAGAAGTCTCACAGCTTTTGTGCAGCATAGATCTACTGCAGCACTACCGGCTGTGGCGGGGGACAGACATTGTATGGGGGTGAGGGAATGGCCTGAGCTGGAAATGCCCTGGTTTAGAACGGGGCCTGGGACAGGCCCCTCATGGTGTTTCCCAAAATCAGGTTCCCTTCTTTATCAAACTTAGAGTGACACTGATTAGCCCAGTGTTTTCCCTTTTTACATTTTGGACATATTTCAGGCTCAGCAGTTTTCTTTTTTTCCCTCAACTGGCGGCCTGACTCGCTGATTTTTTCCACGTTCTTTTTTTAGTATGACCATGATTCCCACAGTTAAAACAAGCTCCAGGAAATGGAGTATTTCCTTTGTCTACTCTCAGTCCTGCCATTGCCTGTGCTAGCAGAGTAGCTTTATGCAGATTACTTCCAATACCGTCACAGGCCTTGATGTAATCAACTAAATGTGCTTTCCTGAATTTAAAAGGAAAAGGCTCAAATGTAGCTATAGCATTTCCCTGTTGATCAGGGGGGTGTATTCTAACAGGGAACTGCCAAGCCTCTAAATCACTGTCTCGTCTAGCTTGCTGAATTCCTGCCTGAATAAAACTAAGAGCGGTTGCTCGAGGCGCTGCTCGAACAGTCACTGGGGCAACTACTTTTCGCCCAGTGTCCTCTGGAAAAGAAAGATATGGAGGGTCTTTTTCTTCAAAATAACAATGAGGGTGTGCAGAAGGATAGGGATGAACCTCTCCTTCCTTTGCCACTTTAGCTGGTAAATAAACATGCTCTGTAACCTCTTCTGTTACTTCGCTATACTCTCCTTCCTCCTTATCATCAGTGTGAAAAAGTTCCAAGGTGGAACAAACCACACCCCACACTTGTACCATTGTTACCCTGACACTTCCAAGCTCCGCTTCTTACTTGCCATAGGGATTGCTTTAAGAGTACTCTGGTGTCCTCCAGCTAGTTCCACATTCTCCAACCATTGCTCCGGCAACCCTTCAACCTGGATTCCAGCCCCCACGATGGACGCCACTTGCCGAGACCAGCTCGGTCAAGGAGACCCTAACCCAGCGGCACTAGAGGAATTAAAGACACACACACAGAAATATAGAGGTGTGAAGTGGGAAATCAGGGGTCTCACAGCCTGCAGAGCTGAGAGCCCCAAACAGAGATTTACCCACATATTTATTAACAGCAAGCCAGCCATTAGCATTGTTTCTATAGATATTAACTTAACTAAAAGTATCCCTTATGGGAAATGAAGGGATGGGCCAAATGAAAGGAATAGGTTAGGCTAGTTAACTGCAGCAGGAGCATGTCGTTAAGGCACAGATCGCTCATGCTATTGTTTGTGGCTTAAGAACGCCTTTAAGCAGTTTTTTGCCCTGGGCGGGCCAGGTGTTCCTTGCCCTCATTCCCGTAAACCCACAACCTTCCAGCGTGGGTGTTATGGCCATCATGAACATGTGACAGTGCTGCAGAGATTTTATGGCCAGTTTTGGGGCCACTTTATGGCCAGATTTTGGGGGGCCTGCTCCCAACACATGTGGATATCCAGTTATCACAACATCTACTTAACCTATTGAACATATAGAATACAGTTGTAGTCATTGTTTTAGTATATTTGCCAATTTTAACATTTGTGTCAGTTCTGGGTAGATTTTAATTGATACTTTCTACATTATTAGTTGTATTTTCTCCTTATTTGATATGTCTAGTAATCTTTAATTGGTTGTCAGCATTGTGTATTTTACCTTGTTGGTTGCTGGATATTTATTTTTTAAGTTCAGGAGTACGTGTGCAGGTTTGTTATAAAGGTAAATTTATGCCATAGGAGTTTGTTGTACAAATTATTTCATCACCCAGGTATTAAACCTAGTACCTATTAGTTATTTTTCGTGATCCTCTCCCTCTTCCTACCCTCCACCTTCTGGTGTGCAGAGTGTGTTGTTCCCCTCTATGTGTCCATGTGTTCTCATCATTTCACTTCCAGTAAGAACATGACGTATTTGGTTTTCTGTTTCTGCATTAGTTTGCTAAGGATAATGGCCTCCAGCTCCATCCATCTCTCTGCAAAGGACATGATCTCATTCTTTTTTATGGCTGCATAGTATTCCATGGTGTATGTGTACCACTTTTTCTTTATCCAGTCTATCATTGATGGGCATTTGGGTTGATTCTATGTTGTTGCTACTGTGAACAGTGCTGCAATGAACATATGCATGCATGTGTCTTTATGATAGAATGATTTTATATTCCTTTGGGTATTTACCTAGTAATGGGATTGCTGGGTCAAATGGCAGTTCTGTTTTTAGGTCTTTGAGGAATTGCCACACAGTTTTCCACAATGATTGAACTAATCTACACTCCCACCAACAGCGTATAAGCATTCCTTTTTCTCTGCAACCTCTCCAACACCTGTTATTCTTTGACTTTTTAATAATAGCCATTCTGACTGGTGTTGAAACAGGTCAGGGTTACTGGTCTTGTTGTCTTAAGGTGTTATCCAAGCTCATCATCTCACAACCAAGAGAATTAAGGAGCATGGACACAAAGGATGAGGCTGGAGGGAATGTTTAATAAGCAAAAGAAGAAAGCTCTTCACAGCGGAGGGGGGAGCCAGAGTGGATTGCCGTTTTACAGTTGAATTCAAAAGCTTTTATAGGAAACTCCTCTCATCTCTGTAGCTGTTTGAGTAACTTCTCTTATCTGAAAAGCTGTCTGCGTAACTCCCCCTTATCTGTGTAGTTGTGCGTATGTCTCTAGGCATGCAGAAAGCACTGTTTCTCTTGTTTGTATAACTGTGGGTTTCTTTTAGGTAAGTCCCCCTCCTCCCTGTGCAGGTTCCCACATAGCCCACCATGTATATGCCTGAAAGGGACAGGAACCTTTTTCCTGGGAGCCCACTAATCACACAAAGAACAAAAGGCTTCTGTGTTGGATCTTACCTGCTTATCTGTGCAGGTACAGCCTGAGTTTTCCCCAGGCTGCTCTATTTTTGCCTGTAGCCGTGATTTTTCAGGCAGGCTGCTTCTCCGAGGACCAGTCTTAACTGTTTACCTAACTGACTTTTCCTTTTCTTCTCCCTCAGTGTGAGATGGTATCTCATTGTGGTTTTGATTTGCATTTCTCTAATGATCAGTGATGTTGAGCTTTTTTTCATATGCTTGTTGGCTGCATGTATGACTTCTTTTGAAAAGTGTCTGTTCATGTTTTTTGCCCACTTTTTAATGTTTTTTTTTCTTGTAAATTTAAGTTTCTTCTCGATGATGGATATTAGACCTTTGTCAGATGTATAGTTTGCAAAAATTTTCTCCCATTCTGTAGGTGGTCTGTTTACTCTGTTGATAGTTTCTTTTGCTGTGTAGAAGCTTTTTAATTAATCCCATTTGTCTATTTTTGCTTTTGTTGCAATTGCTTTTGGTGTCTTTGTCATGAAATCTTTGCCCGTTCCTATGTCCAGAATGGTATTGCCTAGGTTGTCTTCCAGGGTTTGTTTGAGACAGAGCCTCACTCTGTGGCCCAGGCTGGTGTGCAGTGGCGTGATCTCTGTTCACTGCAACCTCCACCTCCCAGATTCAAATGATTCTTCTGCCTCAGCCTCCTGAGTAGCTGGGATTACAGGCATGTGCCACCACGCCTGGCTAATTTTTGTATTTTTAGTAGAGATGGGGTTTCACCATGTTGGCCAGGCTGGTCTCGAACCCCTGACCTCAGGTGATCCACTCACCTCGGCCTCCCAAAGTGTTGGGATTACAGGCATGAGCCACTGCCGTGCCTGGCCATCTTCCAGGGTTTTTAGTTTTGGGTTTTACATTTAAGTCTTTTATCTATCTTGAGTTAATTTTTGTATATGGTGTAAAGAAGGGGTTTATTTTCAATCTTCTGCATATGGGTAGCCAGTTATCTAAGCATCATTTATTGAATAAGGATTCCTTTCCCCATTGCTTGTTTTTATCAACTTTGTAGAAGATTAGATAGTTGCAGGTGTGTGGCCTTATTTTGGGGCTCTATTCTGTTTCATTGGTCTGTGTGTCTGTTTTTGTACCGGTGTCTTGCTGTTTTGGTTACTGTAACCCTGTAGTAGAGTTTGAAATCAGGTAGCATGATGCCTCCAGCTTTGTTCATTTTGCTTAGCATTGCCTTGTCTATTCAGGCTCGTTTTTGGTTCCAGTGCATTTTAAAATAGATTTTCTAGTTCTGTGAAGAATGTCATTTGTAGTTTGATAGTAATAGCATTGAATCTATAAATTGCTTTGGGCAGTATGGCCATTTTAATGAAATTGATTCTTTCTGACAACAAGCATGGAATGTTTTTCCATTTGTTTGTGTCATCACTGATTTCTTTGAGCAGCATTTTGTAGTTCTCCTTGGAGAGATCTTTCATCTCCCTGGTTAGCTATATTCCTGTTTTTTTGTGTCAATTGTGAATGAGATTGTGTTTCTGACTTGGCTGTTGGCCTGTTGTTGGTATATAGGAATGCTAGTCATTTTTGTACGTTGATTTTGTATCGTGAGACTTTGCTGAAGTTGTTTATTAGCTGAAGGAGCTTTTGGGCCGAGACTATGGGGTTTTCTAGATATAGGATCATGTTGTCTGCAAACAGGGTTAGTTTGATTTCCCCTCTTCCTATATGGATGCTCTTTCTTTCTTTATCTTGCCTGATTGATCTGGCCTGGACTTTCAATGCTATGTTGAATAGGAGTGGTAAGAGAGGGCATCCTTGTCTTGTGCCAGTTTTCAAGAAGAATGTTTCCCCTTTTGCCCATTCAGTATGATGATGGCTGTGGGTTTGTCATAGATGGTTCTTATTATTTTGAGGTACGTTCCTTCAATACCTAGTTAATTGAGAGTTTTTAACATGAACGGATGTTGAACTTTATTGAAAGCCTTTTTCTGCATTGATATGGTTTGGCTGTGTCCCCACCCAAATCTCATGTTGAATTGTAATCCCCATGTTGGAGATGGGGCTTGGTGGGAGGTGACTGGATCATTGGGCTGGTTTCTAATGGTTTAGCACCATCCCCCTAGTGCTGTCTCATTGACAGAGTTCTCATGAGGTCTGGCTGTTTGAAGGTGTGTAGCACCTCCTCCATCACTTTATTTCCTGCCAGCCATGTGAAAATGTGCCTGCTTCCTGTTCACCTTCCACCATGATTGTAAGTTTCCTGAGACCTCCCCAGAAGCAGACACCTATACAGTCCACAAAACCCTAAGCCAATTAAACCTGTTTTCTCTGTAAATTACCCAGTCTCAGGTAGTTCTCTATAGTAGTGCAAGAATGGATAAATGCATGCATCTATTGAGATAATTGTGTGGTTTTTGTCTTTAGTTCTGTTTATGTGATGAATCATATTTTTTTATTTATGTGTATATGTTGATCCAACCTTGCATTCCAGGGACAAAGCCTGCTTGATCGTGGTAGATAAGCATTTTGATGTCCTGTTGGATTTGGTTTGCGAGTATTTTGTTGAGGATTTTTGCACTGATGTTCATCAAGGATATTGGCCTGTAGTTTTCTTTTTTTGTTGTGTCTCTGCCAGGTTTTGGTATCAAGATGATGCTGGTCTCATAGAATAAGTTAGGGATGAGTCCTTCTTCCTTAATTTATTGGAATAGTTTCAGTAGGAATGGTACCAGTTCATCTTTATATATCTGGTAGAATTTGCCTGTGAATCCTTCTGGTCCTGGGCTCTTTTTACCTGGGCTCTTTATTACTGATTAAATTTCAGAGCTTGTTACTGGTCTATTCAGCAATTCCATTTCTTCCTGGCTTAGCCTGAGGAGGATGTATGTGTCCAGGAATTTATCCATTTTTTCCAGGTTTTCTAGTTTATGTGCATAGAGGTGTTCATAATATTCTCTGATGGTTATTTGTATTTCTGTGGGTTCATTTGTAATATACCCTTTATCATTTCTAACTTGTTTATTTGGATCTGCTCTCTTCTTTATTAGTCTAGGTAGTGATCTATTTTGTTAATTTTTTTTCAAAAAACCAACTCCTGGACTCATTGAACTTATGGTTTTTCATGTCTAAAGCTGTTTTAGTTCAGCTCTGATTTTGGTTATTTCTTGTCTTCTGCTAGCTTTGGGGTTGGCTTGCTCTTGGTTTTCTAGTTCGTTTAGTTGTGATGTTAGGTTGTTAAATTGAGATCTTAAGTTTTTGATATGGGTATTTAGTGCTATAAATTTCCCTCTTAACACTGTCTTAGCTGTGTCCCAGGGATTCTGGTATGTTGTATCTTTATTTTCATTGGTTTCAAGAATTTCTTTTTCTGCCTAAATTTCATTATTTACCCAAAATTCACTCAGGAGCAGGTTATTCAATTTCCACATAATTGTATGGTTTTGACAAAATTTCTTAGTCTTGATTTCCAGTTTGATTGCACTATGGTCTGAGAGTGTGGTTGTTTTCAGTTATTTTGCATTTGCTGAGGTGTGTTTTATGTCCGATTATGTGATTGATTTTAGAATATGTGCCATGTGGCAATGAGAAAACTGTATATTCTGTTTTGGGGTGGAGAGGTAATGTAGATGTCTATCAGGTCCATTTGATCCACTACTGAGTTCAGGTCCTGAGTATCTTTGTTAATTTTTTGCCTCAATGATCTAATACTGTCAGTGGGGTGTTGAAGTATTTCACTATTTTTGTGTGGAAGTCTCAGTCTCTTTAGGTCTCTAAGAACTTGCTTTGTGAATCTGGGTGCTCCTCTGTTGGGTGCATATACATTTAAGATAGTTACGTCTTCTTGCTGAATTGAATCCTTTACCATTATGTAATGCCTTTTAAATCTTTTTGTTGGTTGAAAGTGCGTTTTGTGTGAAATTAGGGTTGCATCCCCTGCTTTTTTCTGTTTTCCGTTTGCTTGGTAGATTTTTCTCCATGCCTTTATTTTGAGCCTGTAGGTGTCATTGCATGTGAGATGGGTCTCTTGAAGACAGCATAATAATGGGTCTTGGTTCTTACCCAGCTTGCTACTCTGTGCCCTTTAATTAGGGCATGTAGCCTGTTTACATTCAAGGTATTGACATGTGTGGATCTGATCTTGCTATCATGCTGTTAACTGGTTATTTTACAGACTTGTTTATATGGTTACTTTATAGTGTCACTGGTCTGTGTCCTTCATTGTGTTTTTGTAGTGGCTGGTAATGGTCTTTCCATATTTACTGCTTCCTTCAGGAGCTCTTCTAAGGCAGATCTGGTGGTAATGAATTCTCTCAGCATTTGCTTGTCTGAAAAGGATCTTATTTTTCCTTCACTTATGAAGCTTAGTTTCCCTGGATATGAAATTCTGTGTTGGAATTTTTCTTTAAGAATGTTAAATATTGGCCCCCAGTCTCTTCTGGCTTGTAGAGTTTCTGCTGAGAAGTACACAGTTAATCTGATGGACTTCCCTTTGTAAGTGACCTGACCTTTCTTTCTAGCTGCCTTTAACATTTTTTCAACTTTGGGGAATCTGCTAATTATGTGTGTTGGGGATGATCCTCTTGTGAAGTACCTTACTGGGGGGTTCTCTGTATTTCCTGAATTTGAATATTGGCCTCTATAGCTAAGTTGGGGAAGTTCTCCCAGATGATATCCTGAATTGTTTTCCACGTTGCTTATACTCTCCCCATGTCTTAAAATTAAAATTGGTCATATTGGATTATAGTGCTATGGCTATATCTTACCACTGCAGGTAAAATGAGTTCCACTATATTAGTGTTTTCCAGAGAAACAGAGATGGATGGATATTGGTTGATCATAAGGAATTGGCTCATGTGATTATAGAGACTGGTAAGTCCAAATCTGCAGTGTGGGCCAGCAGACAGGCTGGAGACCCTGGAGAGCTGACAGTGTGGATGATGCCCACGGGAAATCACTGGAGATTTTTCTCTCACTTGGGAAGCTGGTATTTCTGTTCTATTCAGGCCTTCAACTGTTTGGATGGGGCCCACCCACATTATGAAGGGCAGTTGGCTTACTCAGACTTCACTGATTTAAATGTTAATCTCATTCAAAGCACCCTCAAAGTTGACATATAAAATTAACCGTCACATCTACCACACAGTAAAATGAGTAGTTTTGAAATTCTCAGACAGTATGATATATGAATACGTTTTTTTCTCTGTGGATTCATAAAAATATCAACTGTAAAGGGAGATGCTTTCTGCCTTCATCACATTTTGTAATCCTTTGAGATTTTATGGGAAAACTATAGATTTTCTGAGTTATTAGCATTAATCAATAGACTCTAGGACCTACTTGTTTGAAATGTGCCCTGCTTGTATTCCAGACCGAAGTAATGAAATCCTAATTAATGTCTTTGAAACCATCCATGAGATCTCATCTGGCATTTTAGGCTCATAGTCTGTAAAGGATTCACAGAAATCCTATTTGGTTTTTATTAGCAACGTTAAATATATTCCCCAATTGGGAATTAGTAGCATTTTAATACATAGCATTTATTATCTATTAATATAGGTTAAGAACAGCTGGGGACCTCTTTGAGCCAGCCATCTGCATAGATAATTCCCAGGATAGTTTTAGCCTAGGCATATCCAGAACAGCTGTACCTGGACAGGCTTCATCCTTGCTGTGGGGCTGGCATCTCTGGCAGTGTTTTTTTAGCCACAGCCTTTCCCCTACAGGCTTATGGCTTTGTCTCTCTGCAAGGGTCATATTTGTGCTGGTGGTACCTTTTATCCATTATATTGTCAAGTGATAATCTTAAAAACCCCATCATGCATGGAAATCTTATTTGGTCTTGAAAACCTACATTGTCATATTACCTAATCTCATTGATATTATCAGGCTAAAACCATAAAGTTATCTGCTGTAAGTTTCTACACACATAACGTGGACAAACAGGTATAAAGCTCCACAGCACCCAACCCAGTGCCGAATGTCTTAGGTTTTATATACTGCTCCAGTTTTGTCTAGAACTTCACATGTAAATCAGCATTTCTTTTCTCACATGGTTGTTTCTGCCTTCTGTGTTCCACATGCTTATAGGCAGGGGTGCTTCCTCCCTGTCTCTTTTCTCTTCAAGGGCTTATTCCAGGTTGCTGGGAAAAGAGCTGTATTATCCTTGGCCAACCATGATGCTCTGCTCTCATTCATAAGGCTACTGAATGTTACTGTCACCTAGCTGCTAAAGTTTTTCACTCTGGAATTAAGATTAACATGTGTTCATCAGTTATGAAGACTGGATTCACAGTTCTTTTCCTAAGCTTGTTCTTTCAGGAAAAGCACTTTTAATTCAGTAGTTTTATATGCCTTTCCTTTGGGAGAGAATAATCAAGGATATTCAGTAAGCTCTCTTGGCTTCACTTAGTTATTTTTTATATTATTGAGATAGAATATTCAAGTAACAAAGACAATGTTCTTTAAAAAATAGGTTTTAGTATACATTCTTCTAAAGTCTTCCTCCATTAATATTAAACTTGTTAAATTAATCAATATGTCCAGTTATAAACATCTAAAGAATTAGTAGCATTTTAATATATGACATTTATTATCTATTAGTATAGGTTCCAAATATATAAACTACTTCTTAATGCTATTTTCTCAGTAGACAATCAAAATTACTTCTGTAAGAAATCCCATACCTTGGTCATTGAATCAATTTAAGACCAAACGGGATGGAAAGCACACAGTAAATCGGGAGGAAGTTTAATATAGAGTATTATTAAACTCTGAGAAATTAAGGAAATTCTATGCAGTCCCCCAGGGCCTTGGGAGAATACCCAAGGAAAGACAAAGTTGGAAGGAGGTCCTTTCACCAAGGCTGGGGTTCAGCCCAAAGGACAGCAGAGAAACGTGCTGCTTCCCCACGTTGTACTGGTCTGCAGTTGCTTGGCAAGCAGGAAGCGGCCCTCTGCAGTGCTGGTGGGCACAGGCAATCAGCAACTAATGGCGTGGCTGTGTAGAGGGAGCAGAAGCTTAGTGTGGGCAGGAGGTCTTCAGAATATTAGTTGCCTTGTGGAGAGGGCATGGGAAGCTTATCACTAGGCCAAGCCAAGACTGTAAGTGAGCCAAGGAACCACATGTTCTGGGTGCATGGCTGGAGCAGACCTCCCGCAGACCCCTCACACTCGCAGCAGCCAGCAGCGGCAGAGCGCCTTCCTCCTGCAGAGTCCTCCGCACCCTCCACCAAGAAAGTGTCGTTACGTTCACTGTAAAGCAATTCTGTGCATTACGGCAGAGCATATATGGAAGGGAAAATTTGGAGCTGAGTGGCAGTGAATTGACAGCTAGCACATTCATAGTTTTATTGTATTCTGGACCCCTTTTTTCTCTTTACTATTTAATGCTTACTGTGGAATGACTCCCTTTATAGATTTTACAACCCAACTATTGTAAGGAAGAGGTGGTTCAGGAACAAAGCTTCAAGTTGAATTTTGGTACCATCGTCTTAGTTTTCTTGTCCCCATTCAGGAGTAGTTAGACAGACAATGAAGTAGACACACTAGTTACCTGTAAATATTAAACTCATTACTTCCCCTAATGCTTTGGATTTCCTCAGTGGCACCAATTTTGAAATTGGCTGGTTTAACTACAGTTTCAGGAGAAATGAGAGGTAATTATTAAAGAAAAAACATAAGTATATTTTCTTTGATTGTATTGGGAACTATAATTCATGTATATGTTAATAATAGCTCATTGATATTTTGAATGTGTTTGTTACGGTTATTAAAAAATGAAGTTTTGGCCAGGCGTGGTGGCTCACGCCTGTAATCCCAGCACTTTGGGAGGCTGAGGTGGGAGGATCATGAGGTCAGGAGAGTGAGACCATCCTGCCCAACATGGTGAAACCCCCTCTCTACTAAAATGCAAAAAATTAGCCAAGAGTGGTGGCACACACCTGTAGTCCCAGCTATTCAAGAGGCTGAGGTAGGGGAATTGCTTGAACCCAGGAGGTGGAGGTTGCAGTGAGCCGAGATCATGCCACTACACTCCAGCCTGGTGACAGAGCAAGACTCTGTCTCAAAAAAAAAAAAAAAAAAAAAGGTTTCAGAACAGCTCCTGGCGGGGAGGAGCCAAGATGGCCGAATAGGAACAGCTCCGGTCTACAGCTCCCAGCGCGAGCAACGCAGAAGACGGGTGATTTCTGCATTTCCATCTGAGGTACCGTGTTCATCTCACTAGGGAGTGCCAGACAGTGGGCGCAGGTCAGTGGGTGAGCGCACTGTGCGCCAGCCGAAGCAGGGGCGAGGCATTGCCTCACTCGGGAAGCGCAAGGGGTCAGGGAGTTCCCCTTCCAGGGGTGACAGACGGCACCTGGAAAATTGGGCCACTCCCACCCGAATACTGTGCTTTTCCGACGGGCTTAGGAAACGGTGCCCCAGGAGAGTATAGCCCGCACCTGGCTCAGAGGGTCCTACGCCCACGGAGTCTCGCTGATTGCTAGCACAGCAGTCTGAGATCAAACAGCAAGTCGGCAGCGAGGCTGGGGGAGGGGCGCCCGCCATTGCCCAGGCTCGCTTAGGTAAACAAAGCAGCCTGGAAGCTTGAACTGGGTGGAGCCCACCACAGCTCAAGGAGGCCTGCCTGCCTCTGTAGGCTTCACCTCTGGGGGCAGGACACAGACAAACAAAAAGACAGCAGTAACCTCTGCAGACTTAAATGTCCCTGTCTGACAGCTGTGAGGAGAGCAGTGGTTCTCCCAGCACGCAGCTGGAGATCTGAGAACGGGCTGACTGCCTCCTCAAGTGGGTCCCTGACCCCTGACCCCCGAGCAGCCTAACTGGGAGGCACCCCCCAGCAGGGGCAGACTGACACCTCACACGGCCGGCCAGGTACTCCAACAGACCTGCAGCTGAGGGTTCTGTCTGTTAGAAGGAAAACTAACAGAAAGGACATCCACACCAAAAACCCATCTGTACATCACCATCATCAAAGACCAAAAGTAGATAAAACCACAAAGATGGGGAAAAAACAGAGCAGGAAACCTGGAAACTCTAAAAACCAGAGTACCTCTCCTCCTCCAAAGGAACGCAGTTCCTCACCAGCAACGGAACAAAGCTGGACGGAGAATGACTTTGATGAGCTGAGAGAAGAAGGCTTCAGACGATCAAATTACTCCGAGCTACGGGAGGATATTCAAACCAAAGGCAAAGAAGTTGAAAACTTTGAAAAAAATTTAGAAGAATGTATAACTAGAATAACCAATACAGAGAAGTGTTTAAAGGAGCTCATGGAGCTGAAAACCAAGGCTCGAGAACTACGTGAAGAATGCAGAAGCCTCAGGAGCCGATGCGATCAAATGGAAGAAAGGGTATCAGCCCTGGAAGATGAAATGAATGAAATGAAGCGAGAAGGGAAGTTTAGAGAAAAAAGAATAAAAAGAAACGAGCAAAGCCTCCAAGAAATGTGGGACTATGTGAAAAGACCAAATCTACGTCTGATTGGTGTACCTGAAAGTGACGGGGAGAATGGAAACAAGTTGGAAAACACTCTGCAGGATATTATCCAGGAGAACTTCCCCAATCTAGCAAGGCAGGCCAACATTCAGATTCAGGAAATACAGAGAACGCCACAAAGATACTCCTCGAGAAGAGCAACTCCAAGACACATAATTGTCAGATTCACCAAAGTTGAAATGAAGGAAAAAATGTTAAGGGCAGCCAGAGAGAAAGGTCGGGTTACCATCAAAGGGAAGCCCATCAGACTAACAGCGGATCTCTCGGCAGAAACCCTACAAGCCAGAAGAGAGTGGGGGCCAATATTCAACATTCTTAAAGAAAAGAATTTTCAACCCAGAATTTCATATCCTGCCAAACTAAGCTTCATAAGTGAAGGAGAAATAAAATACTTTACAGACAAGCAAATGCTGAGAGATTTTGTCACCACCAGGCCTGCCCTAAAAGAGCTCCTGAAGGAAGCGCTAAACATGGAAAGGCAAAACCGGTACCAGCCACTGCAAAATCATACTGAAATGTAAAGAACATCGAGACTAGGAAGAGACTGCATCAACTAACGAGCAAAATATCCAGCTAACATCATAATGACAGGATCAAATTCACACATAACAATATTAACTTTAAATGTAAATGGACTAAATGCTCCAATTAAAAGACACAGACTGGCAAACTGGATAAAGACTCAAGACCCATCAGTGTGCTGTATTCAGGAAACCCATCTCACGTGCAGAGACACACATAGGCTCAAAATAAAAGGATGGAGGAAGATCTACCAAGCAAATGGAAAACAAAAAAAGGCAGGGGTTGCAATCCTAGTCTCTGATAAAACAGACTTTAAACCAACAAAGATCAAAAGAGACAAAGAAGGCCATTACATAATGGTAAAGGGATTAATTCAACAAGAAGAGCTAACTATCCTAAATATATATGCACCCAATACAGGAGCACCCAGATTCATAAAGCAAGTCCTGAGTGACCTACAAAGAGACTTAGACTCCCACACATTAATAATGGGAGACTTTAACACCCCACTATCAACATTAGACAGATCAACGAGACAGAAAGTCAACAAGGATACCCAGGAATTGAACTCAGCTCTGCACCAAGCGGACCTAATAGACATCTACAGAACTCTCCACCCCAAATCAACAGAATATACATTTTTTTCAGCACCACACCACACCTATTCCAAAATTGACCATATACTTGGAAGTAAAGCTCTCCTCAATAAATGTAAAAGAACAGAAATTGTAACAAACTGTCTCTCAGATCACAGTGCAATCAAGCTAGAACTCAGGATTAAGAATCTCACTCAAAACCGCTCAACTACGTGGAAACTGAACAACCTGCTCCTGAATGACTACTGGGTACATAACGAAATGAAGGCAGAAATAAAGATGTTCTTTGAAACCAACGAGAACCAAGACACAACATACCAGAATCTCTGGGATGCATTCAAAGCAGTGTGTAGAGGGAAATTTATAGCACTAAATGCCCACAAGAGAAAGCAGGAAAGATCCAAAATTGACACCCTAACATCACAATTAAAAGAACTAGAAAAGCAAGAGCAAACACATTCAAAAGCTAGCAGAAGGCAAGAAATAACTAAAATCAGAGCAGAACTGAAGGAAATAGAGACACAAAAAACCCTTCAAAAAATAAATGAATCCAGGAGCTGGTTTTTTGAAAGGATCAACAAAATTGATAGACCGCTAGCAAGATTAATAAAGAAAAAAAAGAGAGAAGAATCAAATAGATGCAATAAAAAATGATAAAGGGGATATCACCACCGATCCCACAGAAATACAAACTACCATCAGAGAATATTACAAACACCTCTATGCAAATAAACTAGAAAATCTAGAAGAAATGGATAAATTCCTCGACACATACACCCTCCCAAGACTAAACCAGGAAGAAGTTGAATCCCTGAATAGACCAATAACAGGAGCTGAAATTGTGGCAATAATCAATAGCTTACCAACCAAAAAAAGTCCAGGTCCAGATGGATTCACAGCCGAATTCTACCAGAGGTACAAGGAGGAGCTGGTACCATTCCTTCTGAAACTATTCCAATCAATAGAAAAAGAGGGAATCCTCCCTAACTCATTTTATGAGGCCAGCATCAGCCTGATACCAAAGCCTGGCAGAGACACAACAAAAAAAGAGAATTTTAGACCAATATCCTTGATGAACATTGATGCAAAAATCCTCAATAAAATACTGGCAAACAGAATCCAGCAGCACATCAAAAAGCTTATCCACCATGATCAAGTGGGCTTCATCCCTGGGATGCAAGGCTGGTTCAATATACGCAAATCAATAAATGTAATCCAGCATATAAACAGAACGAAAGACAAAAACCACATGATTATCTCAATAGACGCAGAAAAGGCCTTTGACAAAATTCAACAACACTTCATGCTAAAAACTCTCAATAAATTAGGAATTGATGGGACGTATCTCAAAATAATAAGAGCTATTTATGACAAACCCACAGCCAATATCATACTGAATGGGCAAAAACTGGAAGCATTCCCTTTGAAAACTGGCACAAGACAGGGATGCCCTCTCTCACCACTTCTATTCAACATAGTGTTGGAAGTTCTGGCCAGGGCAATTAGGCAGGAGAAGGAAATCAAGGGTATTCAATTAGGAAAAGAGGAAGTCAAATTGTCCCTGTTTGCAGATGACATGATAGTATATCTAGAAAACCCCATTGTCTCAGCCCAAAATCTCCTTAAGCTGATAAGCAACTTCAGCAAAGTCTCAGGATACAAAATCAATGTGCAAAAATCACAAGCATTCTTATACATCAATAACAGACAAACAGAGAGCCAAATCATGAGTGAACTCCCATTCACAATTGCTTCAAAGAGAATAAAATACCTAGGAATCCAACTTACAAGGGATGTGAAAGACCTCTTCAAGGAGAACTACAAACCACTGCTCAAGGAAATAAAAGAGGATACAAACAAATGGAAGAACATTCCATGCTCATGGGTAGGAAGAATCAATATCATGAAAATGGCCATCCTTCCCAAGGTAATTTACAGATTCAATGCCATCCCCATCAAGCTACCAATGACTTTCTTCACAGAATTGGAAAAAACTACTTTAAAGTTCATATGGAACCAAAAAAGAGCCCGCATCGCCAAGTCAATCCTAAGCCAAAAGAACAAAGCTGGAGGCATCACACTACCTGACTTCAAACTATACTACAAGGCTACAGTAACCAAAACAGCATGGTACTGGTACCAAAACAGAGATATAGATCAATGGAACAGAACAGAGCCGTCAGAAATAATGCCACATATCTACAAGTATCTGATCTTTGACAAACCTGACAAAAACAAGAAATGGGGAAAGGATTCCCTATTTAATAAATGGTGCTGGGAAAACTGGCTAGCCATATGTAGAAAGCTGAAACTGGATCCCTTCCTTACACCCTATACAAAAATCAATTCAAGATGGATTAAAGACTTAAATGTTAGACCTAAAACCATAAAAACCCTAGAAGAAAACCTAGGCATTACCATTCAGGACATAGGCATGGGCAAGGACTTCATGTCTAAAACACCAAAAGCAATGGCAACAAAAGCCAAAATTGACAAATGGGATCTAATTAAACTCAAGAGCTTCTGCACAGCAAAAGAAACTACCATCAGAGTGAACAGGCAACCTACAAAATGGGAGAAAATTTTCGCAACCTACTCATCTGACAAAGGGCTAATATCCAGAATCTACAATGAACTCCAACAAATTTACAAGAAAAAAACAAACAACCCCATCAAAAAGTGGGCGAAGGACATGAACAGACACTTCTCAAAAGAAGACATTTATGCAGCCAAAAAACACATGAAAAAATGCTCACCGTCACTGGCCATCAGAGAAATGCAAATCAAAACCACAATGAGATACCATCTCACACCAGTTAGAATGGCAATCATTAAAAAGTCAGGAAACAACAGGTGCTGGAGAGGATGTGGAGAAATAGGAACACTTTTACACTGTTGGTGGGACTGTAAACTAGTTCAACCCTTGTGGAAGTCAGTGTGGCGATTCCTCAGGGATCTAGAAGTAGAAATTCCATTCGACCCAGCCATTCCATTACTGGGTATATACCCAAAGGACTATAAATCATGCTGCTATAAAGACACATGCACACGTATGTTTATTGCCGCATTATTCACAATAGCAAAGACTTGGAACCAACCCAAATGTCCAACAATGATAGACTGGATTAAGAAAATGTGGCACATATACACCATGGAATACTATGCAGCCATAAAAAATGATGAGTTCACGTCCTTTGTAGGGACATGGATGAAATTGGAAATCATCATTCTCAGTAAACTATCGCAAGAACAAAAAACCAAACACCGCATATTCTCACTCATAGGTGGGAATTGAACAATGAGAACACATGGACACAGGAAGGGGAACATCACACTCTGGGGACTGTTGTGGGGTGGGGGGAGGGGGGAGGGATAGCATTGGGAGATATACCTAATGCTAGATGACGGGTTGGTGGGTGCAGCGCACCAGCATGGCACATGTATACATATGTAACTTACCTGCACATTGCGCACATGTACCATAAAACCTAAAGTATAATAATAATAATAATAATAATAAAAAGAAAAAAAAAAAAAAAAAAAAAAAAGGTTTCAGAATGCTATATTGGCTTGTTTTATATTGAAAATGAGGTTCTTGAATAATATACAGACACATTCCCCTACAAAAGTTTTAACTAAGTTAATCTTTTAAAAAATCAGTAAACATGTTGAGTCTCTCTGAGTTCCTGTGCTAAGCACAGATGCTTCAAGATCTTATTTTTCTTAAATCAGGTTGACTTGTTAGCACCCTTTTCTGGCAATTTTCTGAACTTTTTCATCCCCTTATCAATAAATAAATGTGACAGATGTCTTTTACTGGTTCCCTTAGGTTAGTCTGTTAGCAATATCTGTCCATTGACTTAATGGCTGCTAATAACTTGTTTGGTGTCTGTAGAACTCTACAGCTGTGTGCTAGAGCAATGGCAGAAAACTACACGAGAATCATCATGTTCCAGGCTCTACTTTGCTGCCCCTCCCCCGATAGGGATTTCATTGTTCTCAAAATGGATTTTTTCAGACTGCAATTTTAGAAATCTGTTGTTCAGTCTAGTAACTCAACCCACGCACTAGTGATTTTTGCAGAGAAGGACAGGAGGCTGAGATGGTCTCATAAAATGTCCATAAGGTCAAGCCTTGTTATTAAAATATCAAAGATAATAATGGTAATGAAAATGAAAGACATTAAGAACCATCTTTAGATTTGAAAAGCAGTGGTACCCATGCAGTTTTTCTCATCTTGTAACAACAGTAGCTTCTGCAGTCAGCCACTCCCCTATTTATGCCTCTTTCCCCACATCACACTTCTCTGCACTGTTTTCCTACACTGCAGAGTGCAGACACTTAATACAGACTGGCTGAGTGTGTGTGTGCCCTGTCAGCAGCCGTCCTTTTTCTGAGCATATGGTTTTCATGCTTCATCTTACCTCCAGTGACCTCTCCTTGTGAGAAGGCTCCCTCAGCTCTCTTTTCTAACCAATAACCGTATTCGGCTAGCTCTGCAGAATAGCTCCAGGTGGATAAGTATGACTTTCCAACTTACACGGAAACAGGCAGACATATTCGCTATATGAAACCCTTATTTGCCCACCTAATAGGAACTGGAAGCCTAGGAGACTTTTTTTTTTTTTTTTTAAATCTACCAGAAGTTTCTAAACTCTCTGGCCCTAGAAGGAGCCTCTCTCAACTGGTATTAGCTGTGTCTACAGGTTCAAGGGCTCCATCGTGCTGGTTTATTCAGCAGAATAGCTCTTACTGTATCCCATCTCCATTGGCAAGGGAAAGGTTTTGCTCTTACCACATTATAGTGGGCTCTTCATATCCACCGACTCTGCATCCGTGGATTCAACCAATCATGAATTAAAAATACCTGGGAAAAGAACTAAGAAATAACAATACAACAATAAAAAATACAAATAGGCTGGGTGCAGCGGCTCATGCCTGTAATCACAGCACTTTGGGAGGACAAGGTGGGCAGATCACTTGAGGTCAGGATTTTGAGACCAGCCTGGCCAACCTGGTGAAACTCAGTCTCTATAAAAATATAAAAACTAGCCAGATGTTGTGGCTCATGCCTGTAATCCCAGCTACTCGGGAGGCTGAGGTGGGAGAATCCCTTGAACCCAGGAGGCGGAGGTTGCAGTGAGCCCAGATCATGCCATTGCACTCCAGCCTGGGTAACAAAGTGACTCCATCTCAAAAAAAAACAAAACAAAACAAAAACAACCCAGGGTATAACTCATTACAAACCATTTACTTTGTATTAGGTACTATAATCTAGAGAGGATTTAAAATATACAGAAGGATGTGCATAGGTTATATGCAAAATACTATGCCATTTATAAGAGACTTGAGTATCTGGATTTTGATTTCTGTGCGAGTGGGGTGGTCCTTAAACCAATCCCCTGAGGATCCTGAGGGATGACTGTATCTAGGGGGATGACTGTATCTAGGTAAAGAGACTGGTCTCAGGTCATAGGAGAGCTCCATTCAGGCCGGTCACCTCATCATCCCTCAGGCATCCCATACATCCCCCCTACCCCCCTCTATTATTGTTGCACAAGGCATATCACTTTACTTTCTTTTGTTCAGGTCCTAGCTCTTTTTAAATTTACATTCCATGTTTTCTGTGGAGCCTTTTCTAGCCCTTCCAGCCCTCGCTTTTCTCTAACTTCTACACCATGTATCATCTATACCCACAGCTTAATACTTATATTTCCTCTTGTGGTGTCCATGGATGTTTATGTGACCCAAACTGGATTGTAAGGGGGATGCATTCTACACTTCTCTTTCCCCTTAGTTGTTCACTGGTGGTTGCTTGTTAAAATACACAAGAATTTGTTGCATATCTCTGTCCCTTAAACCAGATTTGGCTTCAGGTAGGACTAAATGTGGTTAAAAAGTATAGAGCCTTCATTATCTCTGATTTTCAGGTTGGCTGTTGTGAATTTGTAAGTATGGCAAACAGCTTCTCTATTTTAGGTTTATGGCACTTACAGAAATGTTATTTTTAAGGCTTGTCTCAGGGTTAAGCTGCCCATACTTGAGGGTGTCAGAGTGTGGCCTGGAGCAGTGTAGCTTATGGAAGTCTGCTGGTAAAGGGCTCCTGCCCTGTACAGGTTGTTTTGGTGGTACTTTGTTCCACCACCTCCATTCTCTTTTACTTGACTGAAATCCAGATATCAGCATGATACTGGGAGGGGGTTGGTGGCTTGATTGCTGAAGTCAGTTTAGTGCTTTGGGAAATCTGAAACACTGCAGATCCCAGGCATTTCAGATAAGGGATACTCAACCGGCACTATACATTGTCCCTTTTTTTTTTTTTTTTTTTGAGATGGAGTCTCACTTTGTCGCCAGGCTGGAGTAGTGCAGTAGCACGATCTTGGCTCACTGCAACCTCCACCTTATGGGTTCAAGGGATTATCCTGTCTCAGCGGATTACAGGCGTGCGCCACCGCAACCAGCTAATTTTTGTATTTTTAGTAGAGACGGGGTTTCACCATGTTGGCCAGGATGGTCTCGATCTCCTGACCCGCCCACCTAGGCCTCCCAACGTGCTGGGATTACAGGCGTGAGCCACCATGCCTGGCCCCAAATATATAATTTCTAATCACTGACTTTCTTATCACTTTTTGCCTATCACTTTTATTGGTTTTAATCATTTATATCTTTTCATGTGAGATTTGAAGTATGCATACTCTCCTAGAGTGTAAGCTCCATGAGGACAGGGTTGTCTGTTTTGCCTGCTGTTTTTACCCCATGAACCTAGCTCAGTGCCTGGCACATAATTGAGGCTCAATAAATATTAGTTTGAAAAACAGAGTGAAAGCAGACTCTAGGGTTTGGGGGTAGGTGAGGTAGGGTGGCAGAGATCTGGACAGAGAGAAGTTTATGGAAGCAACTGAAACAGGAAGCTGGGTACCAGAAACTCAGGAATAGAAGGGCCCTGGGCTTGGCAAGGATGGCCAAATGCAGCCGAGAAAAGCTCTAGAGTGGCTTGGAGACACCTCCAGGCAGCCCTTGCCTTCTGTAAGCAGCAAGAATAACAGAATGTTTACAGTGTGCCAGATACTGAGTTACTACTTTGAAAGCATTTTCATGTTTAACCATTCAGCCACCTTCTGAGGTAGATATCATTAATCACTTCTACAAGAGGAAACTGAAAATATGAGAAACAATTCCAAAAATGTCAAACAGGCCAGGCACAGTGGGTCATGCCTGTAACCCCAGCACTTTGGGAGGCCAAGGCCGGTGGATCACCTGAGGTCAGGAGTTCAAGACCAGCCTGGCTAACATAGTGAAACCCTATCTCTACTAAAAATACAAAAAAAAAAAAAAAAAGCTGGGTGTGGTGGCAGGCGCCTGTAATCCCAGCTACTTGAGAGGCTGAGGCAGGAGAATTGCTTGAACCCAGGAGGCAGAAGTTGCAGTGAGCCAAGATCGCACCACTGTACTCCAACCTGGACAACAGAGCAAGACTCTGCCTCAAAAAAAAAAAAAAAAAAAAAAAAAAAAGTCGTCTTTAAGCTCTAAGTAGCAGAGCTGGGATTCATATCCAGGTGTGTCTGACTCTACAGTCTTTGTCCTAACCCTCCCTGGGCTCTGCCACCTTCACAAGATGTGTCTCCTCCTCTTCTAAGCCATGTGACTTAGAACCTCACGCTTGAAAATCTGTAGCGGCCTCTTAACTCCCATCTCTTCTCTTTCCAGTCCATCAGCACACATTTACCAGACCACATTCTCTACATCCCTCCTTTTGTCATTACTTGCTTCCTCAGTCATTTGTAGCCATTCACCATTGCTACCCAAATCTGAACCCCTTGGCTTAGCATTCCAAGCCCCATCCAGCCTCAGTCTTCCTCAGAAACTTTATCCTCCTTTGCCCTTTTGATCGACTGTCTAACCCCAAATGCCAAGCTGATACATTGGAGCCATTCTGCTTGTTACAATACCAGTCTCTGTCTTTTAATACCCATATAAAATCCTTCAATGAAACTTGGAATCCTGCTCCACTGCCTGGTGAACACCCTTGCATATATGCCTATAGTCTTATTCAACTCTTGTTTTACTTATCTTCTATATTTATCTGAAAGCTCCTGGAAGCATGACTACATACTCTACTTCATTTTATTTCCCCACAGCATCTGACTTAGTGGCATAAACATGGTAGATATGCAATAAGGATTTGCTGAGTAAATAAGCCATGCGTCTGGTGGTCTGTCTCACTAGATTTGCTTTACAATATGTTCCGCCACACTAAAGAAGTTATACATGCAATTTTAAAATGAAGAAACTAGGATCTTGCATATATTTCTGATTGAGAATTTCAACTTGTTGGGAAATATGCAAACTTTAGTGTCCTCACAGCTCAAAGTACAAAAATATTGGTGTATTGACTGCCAGTGGGGCAGAATGAAGGGCCAGGCCACAAAAAATATTGGTTATAATAAATACTAAGTTCATTTGCTTTTGGTTTGTGATATGCTATTCAGTGAAAAATGCACCTTCCAGAAATTTCTAAATTAGAATATTTAACATTACTTTCAAAATAATGAATGCCCTTGGGAATAAACATAATTGTTATTCAAAATATAAAGTCAAAGAACTGAACTGTGCATGCAGTTTACCTTAAGCCACTCATTTTTTTCAGTAGATTTACCTTTCTAATTATATTTTGCTCGCACAAATATTTAAATTACTTTGCATTCCCTGGGAGCAGTATACTTGTGTCAAGAAGGACACACATTTAACAACCATAAAACTATCTGCAAAAGCAAAAAGCTCATTTTCCCCCCAAAGGATCTTTTTTAAGAATTAAAGCGTACAACTGATCAAATAGTTGAGCAAGGTACACACAGTAGCTTAGCAGGGCTTATACATTTATTTTATTTTCTATATTTGTTTGGGTTTTTCTTTTTCATTCCCTTTGTGCTCTACAACCAAGAGAAAGAAACATCTTCAAGGAACTATATCTGTTATGTAATTATACAGTGCTGCAAATTGCAATGTTAGCTAAGTTAAGGGCAGAGAATGACAGGGTAACTAACAGAGCATGATCTAAACCTTATTAAGTAATGGGTATCTTCCTAAAGAAATAACACAGGGTGTCTCAAGGCCCGAGTCTAAGAATTGACTGCTATCTTGTTATAAGAGTTTGAGAATGTAATAACTCGTTTCTTTTTTCAACCAAAGAGCTAGGATGAGAATATAAATCTTTAAAAGAGCTAGGATGAGAATATAAATCTTTAAAAGAGCTAGGATGAGAATATAAATCTTTAGTGTTTCATTGAGGCATTGTGGAAAGGCATATTATTGCCAAACACCAAAGAAGGAAAACATCATAAATATTATGAATCAAAACTTTAATCGTGGAAGTTACTTGTGGTTTGATTGGCCTTTGAAAAACAGCTGACAGTATTGATTCATGTACCTCCACCCTCAAAAGATTTTATTTTTCTGGTCACAGTTGGTTTTTGTGTTAGTCATGTTGTATGATCACTTTCATTATTCAGAAAGTGATTTCAGCTCCCTTTAAAAAGACTAAAGATAAATTAGTGGGTTTGTGATATTTTTATATTATTTTTAAAATGGGTACTGGATACTATAATAAGGTATTGTCTTCACTTTCCTATGGATGAGCTCTGAGAGTGATTTGAATGAGTCATTAGCAAACTAAGATTCCACTTCACAGGAGTATTTTGACAACAAGCTGAAAAATGTGTGTAAGTTCTTAAAAGGAACTAGGGCTCCTTGGAGAAATGGCTGATTCCCAGACTGGCGCAGGAAAAATACAAATAAACGAGTAATATCTTCTAGTGCCAGAAAGTAAAGAAGTCTTCAGTCAAGGATGGGAATAGTTGAAAGGACACAGGTCCCAAGAGCTAAATCTGGAACAATATAAGTAAAAAAATGAATGATAGTAACAGGTAGCAATACACAGAATAAATATCTGTGAGTCCGTGCTTATATAAATAATTGAATAAATAAATAAATAATAAATAAATGAGGGAGAAGGAACAGCTTTTGGTGCTTACTTATGTCAACCAAGAAAAAAAACAAAAAAGTATCTCCAAATATGTTGAATTTATTTGGGAATTATAACGCAAGTTGGCCTCAGTTTATCAGTGGAGATGCCGTTACTGGGCAGGTGTTCTTTCGAGGGCATCTTATCTGAATTGCTGCAGTCCTAAAGAAAGAATCTCTTAGAGTTATTTTAGAAAGTCCTTGAGACAAGTCTTTATCTCAGACAGAGCACAAACCTTCCCCTCTTCAGGCTCTGCTGGCTTTAGTTTGTTTGGGTCTGACAAGATGTGATTTCATCCCAGTATCTTCAATTTCACACAGAGAATTCCAATTAATAAATGTAGAAGGAATGATGCAAATAGAAAATCTGAAGAATCATGGTGTGTGGTTTAAAAAAATCAGTTTGGCAAACACCACAGTAATATTTGTTGCAGACAAGAGCCACCTATCCATACTAAAATTGGTGAAAGTATGGTGAGAAACAGGATATTTGCACAGTCCTAAAATATCTTACAAAGAGAAAAATAGTAACTTTACAATGGAGAAACCTAGACAGGCACCACAAAGTTAATAAACATCACCTGTAATGAAATGTATCAACAGCATGTACCTCCTGATACAATACACCAAAAAGGGTATGTCATCACATTTATGGTGATTATTTCCCTGTTTAGATTATACATTTTGAAAAAAAATCATAGATTTATATAAAATTTTAAGAAATACAGAACTCTCATGTGCCCTTTGCCTAGTTCCCCCCAATGGCAATTAAGTTGCAAAACAGTAGTACAGTATCACAACCAAGGTGTTGACATGAACACAGGCAAGATACAGAACATTTCCATCACTGTAAAGATCCCTCAGTCTTACTCTTATGTAGCCACACCCCTTTTTAAGAAAATTGGGTTGCTTTCTCATTATGGAGTGGCAAGAATTCTTTAAATATTCCAGATCATATGGGCTTTTTCCCTGTAGTCTGTTAATACAGTGAATTATACTAATTTAAAAGTATAGCCGGGCACAGTGGCTCACCCCTGTAATCCCAGCACTTTGGGAGGCTGAGGTGGGTGGATCACCTGAGGTCGGGAGTTTGAGACCAGCCTGACTAACATGAAGAAACCCCGTCCCTACTAAAATACAAAATTAGCCGGGCATGGTGGTGCATGCCTGTAATCCCAGCTACTCGGGAGGCTGAGGCAGGAGAATCGCATGAACCCAGGAGGCGGAGGTTGTGGTGAGCCGAGATCGTGCTGTTGCCCTCCAGCCTGGGCAGCAGAGCATCTCCAAAAAAAAAAAAAAAAAAAAAGTATAAAACTATTTAAAATATATAATAATAAAGTCAAAGAACTGAACTATGCATGCAGTTTACCTCGGGCCACTCATTTTCTTGGTAAATTTTGGTAAAATATACATAATTACCATCTTAACCATTTTTAAGTGTACAGTTCAGTGGTGTTAAGTCCATTTATATTGTGCAACCATCACTACCATCCATCTCCACATCTCTTTTTCATCTTGTAAAACTCAAACTCTACCCATTAAACAACTCACCATCCCCCTGTATGCCCAGTCCCTGGCAAACACCACTCTGCTTTCGGTTTCTATGAGTTGACTACTTTAGATACATCAAACAAGTGGAATCAGAGTATTTGTCTTACTGTGACGGGCTTATTTCCCTTAGCATAGTGTCCTCAAGTTCATCTAGATTGGGTCAGGATTTCCTTCCTTTTAAAGGCTAATAATATTTTACGTGTATATGACCTCTTGTTTATCTGTTCATCCATCATGGACACTTGTGTTGCTTCCAGCTTTTGGATGTTGCGAACGATGCTGCTGTGAACATGGATATTCAAATATCCCTGAGATTCTGCTTTCCATTCTTTTGGCTATGTACCCAGAAGTGGAATTGCTGGATCAAACTGATCCTCCTTTTGCTCTCTCTTTTTCTCTAAGCCCTCACTCTGAGTATCTTTTCCTTTTAGAGCTTTAGGTTTTAAAAGTTCTCATCCATTTATTCTTTAACACAGTAAACCCTTAATTAAGATTGTTCAGGGAATATAGCGGTTATTGAATTTCTTGGCTAAATTGCCAGAAACCCGTTTCAATCTTTGCTGTTGAAGAAGTGTGTGCATTTTATTCTCGTAGTAAACATAATTGAATCTCTCTGATAATTCAGGATCTTGCAGTGCCTCAGAGCTATGTGAACATGGATTCTCGGCCTAGGATACCCCAGGGATATAAGTTATCAAAGATTGGAGCAAAGCACTAACCCTTCACAGCCCTACAAAACTAAATCTTTGAGTTTAATTATTTCTGTGTTTATAAACAATATAGTATTATGTAATGATTGATATTTCAAAGGTGGTTACTAAAGGTTGTTTTTTATGTGGCCATCTTTACTATTTTCCTCCTCTCTTTCTTTGCGTTCCCATATCACCAGATAATAGGCTCTCACCCTCGCTCTGAGTAAACACATTTAATAGACGTACCTTGTAGAAAGAAGTGGAATCTGGTTCACATGTTCCTCACCCAGCTGCATTTCTCTTTTACTACATGTCCTGGTCAGTTTGGGCTGCTATAATAAAATACCATAGACTGGGTGGCTTAAACAACAAACGTGTATTTCTCACAGTCTAGAAGCTGAGAATTCTAAGAGTGAGGCAGAGTCAGTGTCTGATGAGGATGCTTATCCTGGTTTGCAGATGCTGTATCCTCACATAGAGGAGAGAGAAGGGGATCTGGTCTCTTCCTCTTCTCATAGGGCACTAAACCAATGATTAGAGCCTCCACCTTCTAAACCTAAGTACTCCTCAAAGGCCTCACCCCCAAATACCATCCCATTGGGGATTAGGGTTTCAACATGAATTTCGTGGGGATACAAACATTCAGTCCACAGCACTACACTTCAAGAAAGAAAAACAGCTTTGGATGAGAGGGGACCAGAGAAAGAGTAGAAGAACCAAGAGGAAAGAAAGCAAATTATGAAGAAGCATAAAGGAGGGGAAGGAAAAAGAGATGGAGTGAGGGAAGTCCCAAAGCCAGGCTTCACCTTTTCCCTCTATCTTTGGACAAATAAAGCCTTGTTCCCCCTGGATCTGAGGATGGTTCTGGAAGGCATGAATCAACTACGAGGATCCTCCTATGGCTGTGACAAGTGGATAACTAAACCACAGGTTACTTAGGGCAGGATGAACCTAATCAGCATATACAACAAGCACATCTTGACTGCCTGCCTTCCACAGCCTCCTGAGCTCAGTAACTACCAGCCAAGAATGGAAAAGACGAAACCTTCATTCCACGTTTTATTTACCACTCTGTGGACAGAAGAGTAGTTCCCCAGGTTCTCTAAGTCCGTTCTCTATCCTGTGCCCAAACATACATTGCTCTAATCCTGGGGCTGGAGGATCTGGAGGGAGGTGTAAAGGTCAGCCTTCTTTAGCCCTTCAGCCAATAGTGTCCACAGTGCTTAGGGGCACAGGTCCTACCATACCACCTCTTAGATCTGACCTGATTTTAACTCTGCCTGACAAGTAGTAATTACCTTTTAAAAAGCTGGAGAAATGAAGACGCCTGGTATATTTTAAACATAGTTCCCCCAGGCAGGTGTGACTGGGTTCTTGTCAGTGCGTTTTTATCAGACCATGGGGTTTGCATGAGGTATGTCCAGGCTTGGAAGCACCCTGGGAACCCAGAGGCTTAACGACTTTAAATGTACTTTTTTCATATGGTACCCCAGGATGAAAATGAAGGTCTTTTTAGAGTAATTTGGTTTATAAAGAAATTGTGGTACCTGAGTGGCTTTTTTGTACAGGAGTCAAAAACAAAAATATAAGCAGGCTTGATTGATCTTAAGAGATTACTGATGTTGTATGATTTGTGGCCTCTTTACTACTTCATTTCTAATCTGAAATTGCTACTCTCCTGTGGCATCATTAACATTATAAAACCTAAGCTAGTTTTCCTTACAAATGTGATTCCTGTCCTAGGATTTCCAGTCTGACAAAGAAATAAACAGGAGCAAGTGCCATACACGAGTGATTCACCTGCAAAAAGATGCTCATGAAGATACCGTAAATCACTGGTTCCCAACCAGGGTGATTTCACCTGTCAGGGAATTTGTCTCATTTGGGGAGGAGCTGCTACTGGCATCTAGTGGGGAGAGGCCGAGGATGCTGCTAAACACCCTACACTGCCTAGGATAGCACCGCTCCCCACCACAATGAAGAATTATCTGGTCCAAAATGCAGGTGGTGCTAAGGTTAAAAGTCCTGTCAACAATGTGCAGAAGATACAACATGAACCGATAAATTGGCTAATTAGGAAAAATTCAAAATGATGCCCACAATTGTGGCTACTTGTCTCTGGGATTTTTAGGCCCCCCCATCCCTGCTCTAGCTTTTTGTTTTGAAACCACTTTAGACTTACAGACGGGATATTTTCAACCCTATTTCCTTAGCATGTGGGAGGCTTTGCTAGATGTTGAATGAAAAATGGGATGAGGAAAGGGACACATTAGGACCAAATCCATTTAGGTTTTACTTCCATGTCAACTATGTGGGAAACAGTTGAGGGCTCAGAGCAGAGAGGAGGGCTTGGAGATAAGCTTGTGGGCTTCCTAGAAACATCCAGCAGGGTGTCCTCTGCATCCGTCTGTGCGTTTGCCCTTTGCTTCTGCTTAGCTTAGGTTGCTTAGGGCCAGTGGAATTGGTGTCGGGGAGGGGTGTGGGGAGACACCTCCTGATTAGGCCACTGATGAGCTTTGGTCCTCAGAGAAATCATTTCCCACCCTAAACCTTACCCCAGTCATTGAGGGTGGCCGGGACAATCCAGTGGGCCACTACCTATTAAATAAATATATAGGTGTATGTATATTATAATTAGAACAGACACCTGGAAAGTGAAAATCTCCCATAATTCTGATAAACTTATACACATTTAAAAACTAGAAGAATATATACATTAACACAAACATATTATTAGAGATAAACATGGAATTACAATTTTACAATACATTATACTGTTTTACAACTTGTATTTTTTTGAGACAGGGTCTCACTCTGTTGCCCAGGCTGGAGTGCAGTAGCACAATCTCGGCTCACTGCAACCTCCGCTTCCTGGGATCAAGGGATTCTCGTGCCTCAGCCTCCCGAGTAACTGGGATTACAGGCGTGTGCCACCATGCCCAGCTAAGTTTTGTGTTTTTAGTAGAGACAGGGTTTTGCCACGTTGGCCAGGCTAGTCTGGAACTCCTGACCTAAAGTGATCTGCACATTACAGGCGTGAACCACTGTGCCCAGCTGTACAACTTGTATTTTTTACCATGCTATATTGTGGACCTTTTTTGTTCTAGTATAATGAGTAAATTACTTAAAGTTGTCTGTAAAATAAGGATTATAGTATCTATCCACCTACTTCAGAGATATCAGAAAGACACAAATATAAATTGAGATTTAGAAAGTAGATTGAGTCTTTTAGATGAAAATTATTATATACCATGCTGACTTTTTAATTGACTATACCAGTGTTGAATGATTTTATTACTAGTTTCTTTTGAGGTATTATACTGAAATATTTTTTAAAGACATTGAGTCCTCAGAAACCATTATGGCTGTGTTAATATAGTTTGTGTAATACTCATAGATTTCAAGTGTCTTTTTGTGTCTTCACAGGCAAATACATGTATCAGCCTATGACCCCTGTGGAACAGCTTCCAAGCACTGAGATTCCTGCCAGGCCTCGGGAACCCACAAACACCATTCAGATCTCAGTCTCTCTCACTGAACACTTTCTGAAATTTGCATCTGTCTTCCAGCCTCCCCTTCCCCCTGACTCACCAAGGTACTGTATGATTTCAGACCTCTTTATTGACAACTATCAGGTTAAATGTATTAATGGGAAGATGTGTTATGTGCAGAAGCAGCCGGCGCCACATTCCCACAGAATGAGCCCTGAGGAGGTCTCTGCACACGATGCCTTAATTTCAAAAGAGAGCAATACACCAAAAATAGATCACTGCTCTTCTCCCTCAAGTTCTGAGGACTCTGGGATCAATGCAATCGGGGCTCACTATGTGGAATCGTGTGACGAGGACACAGAAGAAGGAGCAGAACTGAGTTCAGAGGAAGATTACAGTCCAGAGAGCAGCTGGGAACCGGATGAGTGCAACCTTCTCTCCCCCTCGCAGTCTGATCTGGAAGTGATTGAAACGATAGAAACGACCGTGTGAGAGTCCAGACAGGAAGCCGCACCCTCGGACCCACGCCGAGCTTTTGTACCTTTGTCTGGTGGATCCTTTTTTCCAACGCTGTTGATATTTTCTACCCACCCCGCCCCGCTCCAACCAACAACCGTAGCAGTTCAGTGGTATGCTGATTAGCTTCTCTCCGTCTTACAACTAAGACATTCTTTTTATTATAAACGGTTTTCTTTTGTATCTCGACTTACTTTCTATGTAGCATCTGGTGTCATGAATTGTGACTCAGCCTTAATTTCACTGGGAGATTTGAAGGCGGTGAAGTGATGGTCGCAGAGAATCTTGGATCAGATTGAGGAGGTACCGAAAGGGAAGGAGCCAGTGTTTTCTCAGTAGCCAGTCCTTCACAGAGAGACCTTGCCATTCCGTTTGGCATGTTCACAGGCACTCCCGTCCTGTCCTGCTTGTCCTATGCAAGCAGCACTCCCTACTGCGTGTGCACCGGTAGATGCTGTTTCTTCCCTTCCCCTTCTCCCCACACCTGCACTGGGTCTGGATCAGAGCTGCCTCGGCTTACTTCTGGGAGGTCACTGGAGGCCAGCTCAGCCCACGGTTTGTGGCCAGTGTCTGTACAAGGCTCCATGACTGGGGCTGAGCTAAACATTCATTCACATGAGAAGAGATGACCTCATCCGTCTCATGCTCAATACAGCTATAGCTGAGCACCTGTCCCCTGCAGGGTGCTGTGGGGACACAGCATGAATAAGACCTGATTCCCACCCCAAAGGGGCCCACAGTCCTATAGATGACACATTCAACTCATGACACCCAGAAAGCTCTGGGAACCCAGGGGAATGATGAGATTTACTTGGCTGGGGCCAGCTGGGGAAGGTGTTTCAGCATTTGAGCTGGCCTCTTGGTGGGTTCCCAAACATTTCTCTGCTTTTAATTGTTCTTCAAGTCTGGGAAAAACTCTTAGGAAGTTATATAGGTATCACATTTAGGAGGCAGCCACATCTGACATCTTAAGGAAAAAAAAAATAGTGTTAGTTAGCATGGAAATGCTAAAGACAGAGCCCTTTAGGGATTAGGACTGAATCTAATAGGTTTGCTTAATTCTGCTTCATTTGGTTGTATGAAGCATTAGTATGGCTTAAGTGAGGAATGGATTAGAATACAGTATGATGCATGGATTTTGATGCAGGTGCAAAAGCAGTTGAAATAGTTTGCTGCTAAGTCAGGAGAAAATATTCAGTGTAATAGTCATTCACTTTCCCACACTGACTGGCTATTGTATGTGTTCTCTCCCCTTACATGCAGAAAATAGTGACTAATTCTTTCTTATTTAGCTCTCTTCAGAATTCTCCTTTTACTCTCCATTTATACCAGGTATTCTTGTGAGTCAGTTAACTGCTACTTCTCCAAACCTTCTATCCATGAGGCATAGTTTCAAATCCTGGAAATTTTAAGTATGGCCTAATGAGAACATCAGAGTTGGAGACAGAACAATACTTCTATCCTAACTATCCAGAAGTGCTCTCAGGCCATTGTGCTGAGATGCCCTTGTGCCCTGGCACCATTATGGTACATCTCTATGTCACATTAATTTTTTTTTTTTTTGAGATGGAGTTTCCCTCTTGTTGCCCACGCTGGAGTGCAGTGGCATGATCTTGGCTCTCTACAACCTCTGCCTCCTGGGGTCAAGCGATTCTCCTGCCTCAGCCTCCTGATGGGACTACAGGCACGTGCCACCACACCTGGCTAATTTTTTGTATTTTTAGTAGAGATGGGCTTTCACCATGTTAGCCAGGATCGTCTCGATCTGACCTTGTGATCAACCCACGTCGGCCTCCCCAAGTGCTGGGATTACAGGCGTGAGCCACCACGCCCGGCCGGATTTGTGAGAAAAAGTTGTGTTCTTCCCTGAAGCCTCCATTTGGCATCATTCACAAACTACCCAAGGAAGAATCTGCTTTACCAGTTGTATGTATAATTTAAATCATTTACTAGATAGAACTTTTTTTTAGGTTTAGGTGGCCAAGACATCTATACGGTTTAGAAGGCAGAGTATGCATTTTCCTTTGCAAACAGTGTGAGTTAAAACTTTCTATGCTAAATGAGAATGCAGCATAAAGTCTCCACTTACTGAAATTTAAAGATTCAACAGACAAACCAAGAAGGGGGTCAGAAGAGCTCTAGGAACAGGCCCAGGAGAGGGCAGGTGGAGGCAGGTATGAGCATGAGGAGCATCCCCCTGCCCAGGGCGTGGTCCAGGTGGCACAGGGACATCTGATGAGCCCTGTCCGAGGTTCTTGGTGCCTCCCTTGCATGAGTGGCTCACTGAAGGCAGGTGTGGAAGCCAAATGCCTGCAAGCCGTGTGTCAGGCCACAGCAGTGCCGTCATGCGTCACGCACTCAGGTTTGTAACAGCAACACTAGGGCCGTGTCTAGATTTACCCTGTGGGTGAGGCTGTTCTCCAGATGGGTGTATAAAGGGGCTTTCTCCTCTATACCATTTCTGTCAATGTTCTGTACAGGCCCACATTCCAACCCACTAAACCAATGGAGTCAACCAGATTTCTAAAGCCATGGATATACGTGGTCACGGGGCCACATTTCTGCAGCTGGCTCAGTGGCAGGCTTGGGCCCTCTCTCAGTACCATCTAGGACTTCTGTCTAGGTTCCTGTTTTTTTAGACTCCTGAACTGCCATTCTGATTAGACACAATTTTAATGGAATTTTTGGATTTGATAATAGTTGATAATCACCTTATATATTTGCATAATCTCTTTATAATTAAAAACTCACTAAGCTTCACTTACTACTATCTACTATATAGAATTAGAGACATTCCATTGGATTCTAAGTATCAGACACTCCTGGATCTCAAAATGACCTTTTCTAAATAAGCACAAGATTTATTTTTGTCCTAGCACTGTTGATAACACTCTGAAATATGTTATTGAACTGGAATTGTTTCTTTATGCTTGCATTCCAAAACCAACTGAAACAGATTGTAGTTTCACTTTAAATTCTAGGCCTGTTCTATATTATATGAAGGAATTCTCTGTAATGCTGATATTATGTTGCTAATTTGTATACTTATAGGCACTTTAGAAAATGTTTAGACTGCAACATGCACTATAACATTGAACACAGTCATGTGAAGTAGCCTGTGGTTAACACTTGCACACTGACAGATAGGAAAGCTTTATACTTTGGACCCAGTAATATGCTCATTGGAGCAAGGGTTGGGCTGTGTGGATGGATAAACTGCTTTCTTGGGTTTACATGGAAACCTGGTACCACTCCTACTTTTGGAAAGTTGGTATAAAAGCTATTAGGTAGAAGCTTAATTCCACTAAATGTAGAATTTAGTTTTCTTCTCTAACCAAGATTTTAGAAGTTTCAAGTTTCAAATATGCTTATAACTTTTCCAAGAAATGATTATTACAATGCTTTTGTGGTTACAACTGTTTGGTATATTAAAAAGTAAGGGTTTACTATCACATCTAGGTCTTTTTTACTATGTAATTTTTAAGATATGAAATAAGAATCTGAGGACAGCCCCAAAGAACAGTTGCTTTCCTGGGAGGGGAAGACTTGTAATTCAAGGTCATACAAAACAAAATAAAACAAAAACAAAAGCACCAAGAGCAGAACAAAACAACGTAGTTGCTTTTCTGAAATACTTTTTGGATTTGATTCTATCTTGGGAGTGGTGGCCTTTTTTTTTTTTTTTTTGAGACAGAGTCTTGCTCCTTCGCCCAGGCTGAAGTGCAGCGGCACGATCTCGACTCACTGCAGGCTCTGCCTCCCAGGTTCACGCCATTCTCCTGCCTCAGCCTCCCGAGTAGCTGGGACTATAGGCGCCCGCCACCATCATGCCCGGCTAATTTTTTGTATTTTTAGTAGAGACGGGGTTTCACCGTGTTAGCCAGGATGGTCTCGATCTCCTGACCTCGTGATCCGCCTGCCTCGGCCTCCCAAAGTGCTGGGATTACAGGCGTGAGCCACCACGCCCGGCCGGCTTTACTTCTAATCCTCCATTTCTTGGTCTATTTGAACCATCACAAGTATTTTGGGACCAATAACAAACCCCCTTTATGCTAACTTAATTCTTGACTTGGGTAATAGGGTGCACCTGGATAATTTATAAAGCTGTCCATAGATCTAAGTTTAGTGGTACAGATACTACTGGGCAGGAGAAAAAGCACAAGTTAAAATATTTCTACAGTCAGCTCTTAATTATTCCCACACCTTGTTTGCAAAATTTTATTGTCACGTTCTGGCTTTTTTACATGAGGAAAACAAAGTTTTAACAGTTTTCTCTTCTGTCCCCTTCTCCAGAGGAGGTGTGAACCAGAACTGAGGAGGCCAGTTATATTTTAGGCTTTTCAGTAGTACGATTTTGTCCTCTCCCATTGAGGAGGAGGGAAGAAGGGAGAAGCCAGTGGGAGTTCCACACACGTGATCAGTGCTGTAAGTTCCCTGATGTCAGTATCTCTCACATCAACACAGAAAAAGGGCACTTCTCAACATTAATTTTGGAATTATTCACCATTTAAAAATTGTCACTGCTCTTTTTCATTACTGTAGGTAACTGAGAGTTAGCTGTGCTAGGAAAAGGCCATGTTTCAGTTAGTGCTATGAATTCTTTTTTCGATTAAGGTTGAAGCAGTGTTCTCTTAGTAGCCGGAACACTTCTCAAAGCGACTTATCACTAGCGGCTTTAATATTGAGCTTCTATATCGTTGTGTCCACCTCACTTTTAAGGCTGTTCATACCTGGCAATATTCACTTACTGTGCTATTTTTAAAAACTATTTTAAAGTTTTAAGCACAATGTTGACTCTTCTGTAATTTCCTAAAATTATGTTGTTTTCCTACAGACAGCTCAACTTTCCTTGATATGTAACACTTTAGGAAAATACTGCCTTGTAAAATAAACGTGATTTTTTTTTCTTTTATACCAGAACAAATCTGCTGTTTTGGAGTGTAGAGTAATGCCTCCCACCCAACCCCAAAACCAAAACTCACGTTTGCAAAGTGTGAAACATTTATATATCAGGTATTTCCTACGTGCTAGGAAATAGCATATGGCCATTACCCCATTAAACCTTTACAAGACCTCATGAGGTGCAGATAAATTGTACTGTCCGCAGTATCTACTCATAGTCACCACTCATGATAACTCCCAGAACTCTGGCTACATTGGGTTTATAGCAAATAAAACTTGATACCCCCCCCCCCATCACCAAATAGCATTTATTTCACACACAGTTACAGCCTTTCTATTCGTCTTACACGTGCCATGTAGGGCAGTGTTGGCTGCAGTTCTAACTGAAGATGGGGCATCGAGGAGGCTGCTGCCCTGCAGAGCCTGGGGGGTTACTGCTTGGTCACCAAGGTTCGGGGGCCAGACCTCAGCGCGGCAAGTCCATACTCAGAAAAGAACAGCTTCAGGGGTTGGAGTCTATTGAACAACCTTCCTAGGAACTACTAAATAAAGTCATTATCAGTAATAAAATCCTTGTTAATATTAATTATAGTTCAATAGCTACCTTAAGCTTTCTATGCATAATCTCCACAGCAACCCTTTGAAGGAGATGACAGCAGCCCCATTTCACAGATCAGGAAAAGAGCTCAAGAAGTCCACATCTTTGCCCAGTGTGGCACAGCTCGTACATGAGTGGCAGTCAGGATTTGAACCCGGTCACTTTGGCTCTAGAGTCCACACTCTTGGCCCATTGTCTGCATTGCTGCATCCCCCTAACCCAGCAGACACCTTCCCACAGACTAGTGCCTCATCTACCTCAGTGCACCTGGTCCCTACACAGTGGAGGAGAAACACTGACAGGCTTCCCTCTTTGTCCCCTTCTCTGTCCTCCATACAGTGCCCGCCACCCTGCACCCCATACCATGTATCTGCAAATTATCTCTACGCTCTGATGAGGCCATTGCTTCTTCCATGTTTAATCACCTCTTGACTAGCATTCAAGACTAGCTCTGCCTTTCCTAAAGCTAACTGATCTTTTAAAGTGATTCCTGCAGACAGCGCATCTCATCTGTGTGTGCACTCTACTGTTTTAACTCTCTACCCAATTGTATTGCCAAATCCTAGAAGGCATCTCATTGTAGCCTCTTACAAATGCTGACTGCACACACTTTTATTCTGCAATAAACTTTAATTTAGCATCTCGTCCTCATTACAGTTCCATCACTGGGAATTGGTAATGCCCTTAACCCTTACTGTCCCACCCCAGTTCTGTGCTGAATGAAGGGAGTAAGAAGGATCTCGGGACTCAGCCTCCCTGCGGTAGGGTTCAGGGAGGGGCAGTTAGAGGTGGGATGGAATTCTTCAGGAATCAGGGAGATACGGGAAATTGATGGAAATAAAGTAAAAAGGCAAAAGCAAATGTGCCAAGATTAATAGTGTTTTTGTTTTAAATTTCCTACTTTTCTAAAATGAAGATACATTACTTTTACAATTAGAAACAACCCAGTAAGTTATTTTGACGATGTCAAGTCCTAGGACAGTGAGTACACATGGAGCCCGATTTTGCTGGATCTGTGCATGGAAGTGAGTTGAGGCCGTGGCCATACCTGCTCATGCACCTGCTGGAAGAGACTAGCGGCTGGGCTGGGAGTGTGCGTCCTGAAACTAATGGGCCTCCACGGAGGAGTGACCCCTTTCGTGGCTGGAGAGTTCATGGGCCAGGTGGGTTGGAGAAAGGGGTGAAGCTTCATTTCTTCCTGTCTTCCCCAGTCCCCAGCCTGAAGTTGTGTGTGACTCGAGATAGGAGATGAGAAAGCTTGGGATCCGGGGGGACCATCCTGGCCCTGTATGACACCTAGCTGGTCACCTGTTGTCAAACCCCAGTGATTTCTCCCAGGACAAAGATGATGACAAAATATACAGGATCAGCAGAACACCACAATGTCTGAACAGGGACCTGCAGTTTACAAAGCATTTTCCCAGATGGCAGCTTATCTGCTTGACGCATCAACTCTGTGTGGTGGACAGGGCAAGGATATTGGCGAGTTTCTTGCGAAGCAGCCAAGCAGTAACTCTAAAGGTCACACGGCAGGAAGTGGCAAGGTCAGAGCCCCAGAATTCTGATTCCAAAGCCAGCCTTGCTGCTCTACCACTTGTTGAGCCGCTGCAATGAAACCCTGTCCTGCTTTGCAGCCCATTTTCTCTTTGCCCCACAGCTGAAGCCACGAGGGCATCCCTTGCCTCGAGGGAACTACAACTCAGCCCCCAGGTATCGCCCGAGGTTGCCCTTGGTGCCACATCACTCTGTGCGCCAGCCTGGCTTGACCTGGATCTGAGTCTGATCTGGAGAACAGGCGTGACCTCGTGCTCAAGTGTGGCTGCTGGGTCTAAGAACTCATTCTGGGAATTGGCCTCGGGTCGGCTTTTTTTTTTTTTTTTTTTTTTTTTGAGACCCAGTCTTGCTCTGTTGCCCAGGCTGGAGTGCAGTGGCGCAATCTCAGCTCACTGCAACCTCCACCTCCCGGGTTCAAGCGATTCTTCTGCCTCAGCCTCCTGAGTAGCTGGGACTACAGGCGCCCGCCACCATGCCCAGTTAATTTTTGTGTTTTTAGTAGAGACGGGGTTTTATTATGTTGGCCAGGCTGGTCTCAACCTCCTGACCTTGCAATCCACCCACCTCGGCCTCCCAAAGTGCTGGGATTACAGACGGGAGCCACCGTGCCCACCAGGTTGGCTCTTTAAGCAGCAGCTGCTCCTGTCTCCCTCCCTCCTACCTCCACTGGGATTGGGACCTTCGATACCAATTGCTTCCCTCAACTATTGCATGTCCTCAGTAGCATCTGCTTTGGACTCGCCTCCCGGGCCAGTCTACTTCAGGCGACTGTGTAGATCCTGACTGTCTGATTACCCGGCCATGAGCCTCTCATATCTGCCTCAACCAGGACTGTGCAGTAAACAAAGGAGTACATTTCAGCCCTCATGTTTAGAATCTGCCTGTGTGAATTGCAATGCCAAAATTCACAGAGCAAATATAGGCACACCCCTTTATCTGCAGAAGGACCTGGAAAAGCCATCCTGGTCTATGAGCATCACCACTCCAAGCAGTCGGACAGGACTCCAGAGCTCTTGGGAAAAACGGGAAGGCCACACAGTACTAGGAGGGGAGGTTCACTGTGGCCCAGCTGTGAGCTGAACAGGGGATTCACAGAGCCTGTTTTCCCTAAGAATCTAGAATAATGAGGCAATTCTAGCCTAATTTAGAGGCTGCACTGAGTATGTGGGAAACACACCAGATATTTGGGTTCCCGAGGAAACCAAATGAGGATACCTCGGGAAAGCCAGGTATCTGGGGGAACATGGGGCACACAGTGGAGATCTCTGACGAGTCACCAAGAGGCCAGTGGAAGATCAGCTGGTCCAACTAGAATTCACTGAGGTCCCTTCACATCACTGGGGGTCCAAAGAGGTCAGTCCTATCCCAAAAGGATTTCTGCTATCCCCATCATCATTTCCAAGGGTCACAGGCAGTGAATTCCTAGAGCTATCCAGTGCCTTCTGAGTCAATCAGGGAGTCACCTGGGCCCACATTATGCCACTTAGAGAGGGACTGATGGGGTTATGGAGAGGCCAGCAGTGGTGAGTATAAAGGGAGGCAGTTACCTGGAAACCTCATCTCATGTGGAGATGAGGCAGGGGTGGTGTGGGGGTGGGGGTTGTGGGCATGCTGGAGGAGGATGGGCCAACTCATTCATCTAGAGAGAAGAGGCTGGGCTGGGCACGGTGGCTCACGCCTGTAATCCCAGCACTTTGGGAGGCCGAGGTGGGTGAATCACGAGGTCAGGAGATTGAGACCATGCTGGACAACATGGTGAAACCGTACCTCTACTAAAAATACAAAAATTAGCCAGGCATGGTGGCGTGCACATGTAGTCCCAGCTATTCAGGAGGATGAGGCAGGAGAATCGCTTGAACCTGGGAAACAGAGGTTGCAGTAAGCCAAGATCATGCCACTGCACTCCAGCCTGGGCGACGTGAGACTCCGTCTTTTACAAAAAAAAAAAAAAAAAAAAAAAAAAAAAAGGTTGGGTTGGGCAAACCATCAGACCCCAAGTTTGCTAGGGGCTGGGATGTGGCCCCCAAGACTACTAGGACCCAATGCTGACCTTTGAGATAGGCACAGCACAGGGATTTGAGGGAACAGATGTCTGGAATAGGGGACCTACAGCTTCTCTCATAAGTGCCTCAATGTGAGCCCAGCGTGGTGGCTCACACCTGTAATCCCAGCACTTTGGGAGGCTGAGGTAGGAGGATCGCTTTTGCCTGGGAGTTTGAGACTAAGCCTGGGCAACAAAGTGAGACCTCCGTCTCTGCAAAAAATAATAAACTAGTCGAGTGTCCACACCCGTAGTCCCAGCTACTTGGGAGGCTGAGGTAGAAGGATCTCTTCAGCTTGGGAGGTGGAGGTTGCAATGAGCCATGATTGTGCCATTACACTCTGGTGTATGTGACAGAGTGAGACCCTGCCTCAAAGAAAACAAACAAACAAACAAACAAAAACCTCAATGTGAAGCTGAGGTCCCCTCAGAGCCCCCAGCCTGTTAGGCTGGACCCAACCCAGCCCCACCTAGCAGCTCAACGGCAGATCCTGCCATGCTCTAGAGCCAACCACACCCCTGGCTGGGGCAGAAGGCAGATGACAGGCCCTACACTTAGGGTCAAGCTCAGGAAAAGACTGAGTGTGTGAGCGCATGGGAGTGCCATGTCTAGCATGTCCCATCTTGCCTATCCTGTTGCCCCTGAAGCCTTAGAGGCTTGTTCATTCATCAGGCGTGTATGCATTCAACAAGGTGCTGATGACATCTACCCCCTGACCCTGCAACATCATTCCTAAGTCGGAGTCCTGTCCGACTGCTTGGAGTGGTGATGCTCATAGACCAGGATGGCTTTTCCAGGTCCTTCTGCAGATAAAGGGGTGTGCCTATATTTGCTCTGTGAATTTTGGCATTGCAATTCACACAGGCAGATTCTAAACATGAGGACTGAAATGTACTCCTTTGTTTACTGCACAGAGTCCTGGTTGAGGCAGATATGAGAGGCTTGTGACCGGGTAATCAGACAGTCAGGATCTACACAGTCGCCAGAAGTAGACTGGCCCGGGAGGCGAGTCCAAAGCAGATGCTACTGAGGACATGCAATAGTTGAGGGAAGCAATTGGTATCGAAGGTCCCAATCCCAGTGGAGGTAGGAGGGAGGGAGACAGGAGAAGCTGCTGCTTAAAGAGCCGACCTGGTGGGCACGGTGGCTCCCGTCTGTAATCCCAGCACTTTGGGAGACCGAGGTGGGTGGATTACAAGGTCAGGAGGTTGAGACCATCCTGGCCAACATAATGAAACCCCGTCTGTACCAAAAACACAAAAATTAACTGGGCATGGTGGCGGGCGCCTGTAGTCCCAGCTACTCGGGAGGCTGAGGCAGAAGAATCGCTTGAAGCTGGGAGGTGGAGGTTGTGGTGAGCCGAGATGGCGCCACTGCACTCCAGCCTGGGCAACAGAGCAAGACTCCATCTCAAAAAAAAAAAAAAAAAAAAAAGGCGACCCGCGTCCAATTCCCAAAATGAGTTCTTAGACCCAGAGGCCACGCTTGAGCATGAGAAATGGACACCTACGGCCACCAAAAGACAGAAACAAAAATATTAACAGGCCAGTACTGGAAACAACCTGAATTCTCACTAACAATAGAACGGATGAACTATGGTGTAGCCAATCATTGGGATGCTCTTCAGCCATGAGGTTGAATAACACGGATAAGTCACACAGACATACCGTTGAGTGAAAGAAGCCATTTCCCAAGGAGGGTTTGATGTACAACTCAATTGGTACCAAATTCCAAACAGGCGCAACGATCTACACTAGTAGGGTCATGGTTCACATGAGGGGTGTGGTGCGATGGAGGAATCCAGGAGACCTCTGGGTGCTGGTGATACCAGTGTGTTCACGTTGCGAGTTAATCTAGTGGTACACGTATGGTTTGTGAACGTTCTGTTCATAAAAAGTTTACTCGAAAAAGATAGTAACTTAAAGGATAGCAACACCCACTCTGTCTCACCAAGTGCCTGACATATACTTGGCACTCAGTAACTATTGACTGTGCCAGGGAAGACATAGGAGTGAGCCAGACAGTCCTGCCCTCAGGAGGAGTGGAGATGGGAAAACTCGCTTTCTCAGCATAGGTGTGGTGTGTCCCTGGAGCAGGTGGACAGGTGTCAAACTGCCGTTTTCCTTGGGGAAAGCTTTAGAGAGGACCCAGGATGTGGTGTGAGGAGACTGGTGGCAGAAAGATGGCCATGGATAGCCCTGAGAGAGGAGGCCCCTGGGATGGGGCCTCTGATCAGCTGGGGCCACCCATTGGGAGCTCAGACCCCCCCCTCCGGGGGCCTGGAGTCCACCCTGCCTGGCCAGAAGACAGCACCACAGGAGGCCTTTCCTGCAGCTCAGGGCAAGTCACAGACAACTGATTCTGGAGCTGCATCTTTGGAAAAACACTTTCAGCAAGCAGAGCTGAGTGGAAATACACTGCTTCTAGAAGGATTCCCAAAGCTCTGAATGATTTATTCACTGCAGTGTTCATTGATGAGGCCCCTGTGGGCTTTTCTCTTCCACAAGTAACATGTGACCTTTGTAAAGCATTTTCCCACACGTTGCTGGGACCTTTGCTGCAGATGAAACATCACTTTTAGGGTCTGTATTTTTCAGAGGCCCAGTGCCTTGTTTGGCTCACACAGGGGGGCCATGATGGGGCTGTGTCTCACTCTTCCCAGTGGGCCACACTGCCCCTCCTGCAGAGCTGGGCGAGTTTCCATCCCCCTGACGGCAGGAGGAAGGCACAGATACAGGGACACCAGGGGCCCCTCCAAGTACTGCCTCCTTCACGCCACTGGCTAGGGTGTGAAGGCCAAGTTGCCCCACCCTCTCCCACAAACATGCCTCCTGCAGAGCTCCGTAGAATAAAGCAGGACAATCATGAATTAGAGCAGCGTTAGCGCCATGACTTCTGGGTTCTCTACCCAGTCAGAACTGACTGGGTACAGGATGGGCCCGTCATCTGCAGGTGACCCCCCACTGATGGGCTCAGCTCAGGCTGTCGCCTCTCCTTCCCGGTCTACCTTCTCAGCGGGGAGGACAGTGCCGCCTACTCCATGAAGCCCTTCCCCTGCTGATTGAGTCGTCCCCTCCCTGACCCACCGTGTCAGCCCTGCCAATTCAGCCTCGCCTTCTGTATGCCCGGCCAGATGCTGAGCAGGACCCATCTCCACTCTGGGCAGGTTCTTCCCTGGGCACACAGTACTTGAGAATGTAGCTGCCCCTGGTGGCTGCAGAGCTCCCTGCTGGACACAAAATACTTCCTGTCCTCTGCTTCCTGGAACACTCACCCCAAAGCCTCCCTCCCACTCCTTCCCAGCCCCTGGGGCCATGTCTGGTGCGTGTGTTTGGGTAGGAGAAGCTGGCACCCTGAACTCTGAGGTCACCTGGATGCTAGAATTCACTGACTCCAACATTCTAAGCTGCTGTTCAACTTCTGCAGGGATCTGCTCTGATTCCTGTGGAATGGTGACTTGCAGAGAACTTTGTTTTCTTTCTATTCCTTTGCTGGGTAAAGAAATGAAAGATTAGATCAGAAGATGGAGGAGTCCAAATTTTAAAAATAGGAAAAGTTTTGCACAGGTTCAGGTCCCTCCCGTGCCCTCAGCAGGCACACCCTCCACGTCACGATGTCTCAGGCTGTGTTGTCTGGGCAGGGTGTCACCTCTGTCTCCTCCAGAGGGGAGACCATGTCTGACCTACTCCCTACTTGTCCCCATTGCAAAGGACAGTGTCTGGCATATACTTGGCACTCAGGAAATAACTACTGACCGACAGGCTCTGACTGTGGGCCTGAATTCAACAGAGTGGCTGCGGATTCTCACTGCAGCCTGCAGTGGGGAGCACTGGCCTCCCCAACACACATTTTTTTTTTTTTTAAACAGAGTAGGAGACAGGCCGGTCATTTGCTCGAGGATTCCCCAGTCCTCACTCTGGGGATGTGACCACACCTGCACAACTCCAGGAGTCAGCTTCTTTTAGTATGTCACACCCTTCAGGGTCTGGGAAAGCAGCTGCAAGAGGGCCGCGTGTCACCTCCAAGGTGGGCGTCCTCCCAGACAACCAGAACCCCCTGCAGGGCACCCTTATCTGGCAGAATCAGCCGTTTCCCACCTGCAGGCCCTTCTCAGCACCTCTGACTTCCCCCCCACACAGCACAGATTACAAACTGGTCCCTGGCAGTGCACTCTAGCGGGTCTCTCTCACAAGTTCCGCGGGCCTCGTTTCAGGGAAAGTGGATTGTGGATTCCTGCTGCCCTTGGATGGCCCCTGCGCAGCCACACCTCTGAGCGGGCACTGAGTGAGCGTGGGGAGCTGCTCCCTGGGAACTAGGCAGGAGCTTTTAAACACCCTTACACACAGCCATTCTGCGGGAATACATGCTTTCCCGGTAAGGCTTTTACTGTTCATTCCAGGTAGATCCCAAGTCACACACCCCAAGCTCCAAATACAACTCATTAGCTGGCAGGTCTCTGAAGCCAATTCCTTCTGAGGAAAATGGAGATAATAGCAGCTACCCTCCCAGGTGACTGGGGGAGAATAAAGTGGCTGTGCATAGTGGTGTTTGCAGCTGGTGGCTGCTATTACCCTTCATTACAGCTTGTAAAAAGGGTGTCTAGGCCATTTACACACAGATAGGCTGGGTGGGGTGTGTAACCGAGCTGGACTGACAACCACAATGATTCTCAACCCTGCTGGTTCAGATCCCTCGCCCCGGGCCCTGCCTGGAAACCCAGCAAGTTGAACAGAGCCTGGACGCACACCCAGAAGCTGGCACACGCGGATCCCAGGTGGGGCGGAAGCCTGGGCCAGCCATGGTGTCCAGATGCCACCCCGCCCACTGTCCCTGCCACGTGCCCCTGGACCGAGAGCCACATAAGCCGGAAGCTCTGCCAGCGGCCCCAAGTCCTGAAGGAACCACACAGCCTGGCACCCCTCCTGCCAGGAAGGCTCTCTGAGGCCCTTTCCCCACCTCCACTCACCCTCCCTGGCTGAGTTCTTGATTAATGTTAGGACAGTTAGCCCACGTCACAGAGACAAGGAACTTTCATGTACACCACCCATCATGCCCTTCAATAAAACCCAAACTTGAGAAACATGTGCAGTTACCTATAAAAACATGTCTTAGTCTGTTTTTGTGCTGCTATAACAAAATACCTGAGACTGGCCGGGCGCAGTGGCTCACGCCTGTAATCCCAGCACTTTGGGAGGCTGTGGCGGGTGGATCACCTGAGGTCAGGAGTTCGAGACCAGCCTGACCAACATGGCGAAACCCTGTCTCTACTAAAAGTACAAAAATTAGCCGGGAGTGGTGGCGGACACTGGTAATCCCAGCTACTCAGGAGGCTGAGGCAGGAGAATCGCTTGAACCCAAGAGGCGGAGGTTGCAGTGAGCTGAGATCACACCACTGCACTCCAGCCTGGGCGACAGGGCAAGACTATCTCAAGAATATATATCTGAGACTGGGTGATTTATAAAGAACAGAAACTCAATTTCTCACAGTTCTGGAAGCTGGGAAGTCCATGATCCAGGTGCCAACAGGTTCAGTTGTCTGGTGAGGGTTGTTCTCTGCTTCCAGGATGGCGCCTGGTTGCAGTATCTTCCGGAACCGGGTGGGGGAGATTACCGCATCCTCACCTGGCCCCAGGCAAGCCGGCTGAATGCTGCGTGCAGCCTCTTTTATGAGGGCCTTATTACCATTCACGAGGGAGGTGCCCTCACACTCTAATCACCGCTTAAAGCCCCCACCTCTTAACACATTGGCTATTAAGTTTCAACACCTGAATTCTGGAGGAGACACATTCAAACCATAGCAACATGAAAACCTGTGCTCGTTTATACCATCTGGAGGAAGGCAATGCTCCTAGTAAGAGGACTTCAGAGTTTTCATATATAAAAAATAAAACGTGGCTGGGCGCGGTGGCTCATGCCTGTAATCCCAGCACTTTGGGAGGCTGAGGCAGGTGGATCACCTGAGGTAAGGAGTTTGAGACTAGCCTGACCAACATGGTGAAAATACTAATAATACAAAATTAGCCAGGTGTGCTGGTGGGCGCCTGTGATCCCAGCTACTCGAGAGGCTGAGGCAGGAGAATTGCTTGAACCCAGGAGGCGGAGGTTGCAGTGAGCCTTGGCGCTCCAGCCTGGGTAATAGAGTGAGACTTCGTCTCAAAAAAACAAACCAAAAAACCTCCCTTTGGATAATAAAATGTGAAAAAAGCAGAATGGGAAACAGAGGCTATGACAAATAGCACCTGGTAAGAGTGAATCTTCACAAAAGTCGAAGCCCAGATTCTCTTCTAAAAGTGCCCAAAATAAATGAACAAAGTCACATAGAGGTAGGTTCGGACAATACATCCCACCTGAACAAATGTATAACCTGAAAGCAAAGAACCTCTAGGCCATCTTTTTATAAGAACTAAACTATAAAAATAAAAACAAATGCTGATAGAGCTATAGGAGCGTTTCCTACTGAACGTGTCCTTCCCCAGCCGGCAGGTGCCTGAGGGCAGGGCTGTGTACGGCTCCCTTTTGTGTTCACAGCAGCCAGCCCAGTGTCTTGCCCAAGGGAATGATTGAGCAATCCTGGGGGCTCAAAGGGAAGAAAAAGGTGCAGGAGAGAATTCAGTGAAGCTGGAAATTGACAGTAACTATCTTCAGGTGTGATACAGACGCATCCATTTGAAACCACCTTTGCAAAAATTGTTAACAGTGAGAAAATTCCAGCAGTGTAGAAGATCTCACCTGCCAACCCCCACTTTGTCTTTGGCCTTCAAGCTACCCTTTATTATTCCTGTGCTTAGGCCAAGCTAACTTTGGGAGATATTTACTTTGGTTTAAATAATAGCCTTTCCCCAATACCCAACTGCCTTTGTACACTCAACTTGGTCTCTCGTTAGCTAATGAGAGACCACCAGGCTAGGAGGATAGAGGAGCCTGAATTCTGTCTGCTAAGGTGTCTATATAGGCCATTGCCAGCCGTTATTCCAGAGGCCACCAGACGGCAACTTCCCCAGTTACTCCTGCAGGTAACATCACAATTGTAGAGCCTAAGATTGGCCTTTTGATATATCCTTTTGAGTTTTTCGCGTGCCTGACAACAAATGGCTCCACGTGGACCCACAGCCTCTCCTGTGGCCTCATCCAGATTAGCAAGCCCCTTGACTCAGCGTGGAGGACCATTTCCCACACCCCTATGATAGCATCCCCAACCAGTCATCAGCAAGCACCCGTTGACTACCTATCCCCACCCCTTCCCGCAATCTACTTTAGACAAACCCTAGCCTCCAGACGCTCAGGGAGACTGACTGGAATAATAATAAAACTCCAATCTCCTGTTCAGCTGGCTCTGGGCGAATTAAACTCTTTATTGCAATTCCCCTGTCTTGATAAATCAGCTCTGTCTGGGAAGGAGGCAGGAAGAATCCACTGGGTGGTTACACATTCAAAGATTCTGTCAGGTGTATTAGTCCATTCTCGCTCTGCTATAAAATACCTGAGACTGGGTATTTATAAAGAAAAGAATTTTAATTGGCTCATGATTCTGCAGGCTGTGCAGAAAGCATGATGCCATTTACTCAGCTTCTGGGGATGCCTCAGGAAACTTACAATCAAGGTGGAGGATGAAGGCGGAGCCAGCACTTCACAGGGCTGGAGCGGGAGGAAGAGAGAGGTGGGGAGGTGCCACACACTTTATTTTTCATTTTTTTTATTTTTTGAGACGGAGTCTCGCTCTGTTGCCTAGGCTGGAATGCAGTGGCGCCATCATGGCCCACTGTAACCTCCCCCTCCCGGGTTCAAGTGATCCTCCTGCTTCAGCCTCCTGGGTAGCTGGGACTATAGGTGCACAGTACCATGCACAACTAATCTTTTTTTTTTTTTTTGAGACAGATTCTCCCTCTGCCACCCAGGCTGGAGTGCAATGGTGCCATCTCGGCTCACTGGAACCTCCGTCTCCTGGGTTCATGTGATTCTTGTGCCTCAGCCTCCCAAGCAGCTAGGATCACAGGCGCCCGCGACCACGCCCAGCTAATTTTTGTATTTTTAGGGGAGACGGGGTTTCACCATGGCTGGTCTTGAACTCCTGACCTCAGGTGATCTGCCTGCTACAGCCTCCCAGAGTGCTGGGATTACAGGCATGAGCCACTGTGCCCAGCCAGTGTTACACACTTTTAAATAACCAGGTCTTGTGAGAACTCACTCACTATACAGTACCAAGGGAGCCTGGAGGCGGCAGGGAGGAGGGGGGTGGCGGCGGAGGGATGGTGTTAACCCATTCACGAGAGCTCCACCACCAGGATCCAATCACCTCCCACCAGGCCCCTCCTCTAACACTGGGGATTACAATTTGAGATGAGATTTAGGTGGGGACACAGATCCAAACCATATCACCAGGTACAAAGGAGAAACAAAGCTATGATGGACACTGCTGTTTTTTGGACAACTCAAATGCCCTTCCCTCTCCCGTCAGTGCCCTTATCCAGGGATCATCTCCTCATCGCAGGGGCAGGATGGCAGAAGAATGTTCAGACCAGTTACCTGCCTTCCCCAAATGGTAATAGGAAGGGTTTTCCCAGATCCTCCTTATCACCCATCATAGCCAAATGGTGGGCATGTGACCTGGAAACACAGCTGGAGCCCCCTGGGGCTGGAGCAAGGCAGGTGCAGCTGCTTGTTTTCATATCCTGGGCCTGGCTCCTAGCCTGCTTGTGATCCTCCAAGCTCCCAAGGCAATATCAGCAGAACCAGGTGCTATTGCTGAGTCTAAAGATATTTCCAGATAAGAGACTTTGCCCCCAGGGACCTGCTAGTAGAACGTGCGCTAAGTGCCACGAAATGGGACAGGGTCAGGCTTCCTGATGGCAAGAACTGGGGCTCAGCTCAGGCCTGCCACATCTCCAGGGCCTAGCACTGCCCAGCTCTCAAGTCTGTGTCTCATCTACCATTAGATGAGACGAGAGGGCTCTTCAAACCCAATCCAAAGCAGATGCTTAGGGAGGCATGACCTGAATGTTAAGATGCTGCAATTTACTCAATTGTGCTGTGACTTGAATGACAACTAAAGGAACTCTTGGGGCTGATAAAATAGGAAAGGGGCTGAGGAAGAATAATTTGTTGGTGTGTGCTGGTCCTGGTTTGAACAGAGGTCCTGATAATCCCATAAACTGCCTTGATTTATTTTTTAAATTGACAAGTACAATTTGACATATTATGGTGCACATCATGATGTTTTGATATATGAATACATTGTGGGATGGCTATATCGAGCTATTTAAATGTATTACCTTATATACTTATATTTTTGTGGTAAAAACAATTAAAATCTACTCCGCTTGCAATTTTCAAATACACAATATGTTATTAACTGTAATTACCAAGATACATGATAGATCTCAACTTATTCCTCCTAAATGAAATTTTGTGTCCTTTGACCAACATCTCCCCAACCTCCCAGCCTCCAGTAACCACCATTTCACTCTTTGTTTCTGAGTTTGACGTTTTTACATTCCCTATATGTGACATCATGCAGCATTTATCTTTCTTTGGCTAGCTTATTTCACTTAACATAATGTCCTCCAGCTTCATCCATGATGTCATGAATGACAGGATTTACTGCTGCTGCTTCTTTTATTTGTTTATCTATTTATTTTGAGATGGAGTCTGGCTCTATTGCCCAGGCTGGAGTGCAGTGGTGCAAGCTCAGCTCACCGCAAGCTCCACCTCCCGGGTTCACGCCATTCTCCTGCCTCAGCCTCCCCAGCAGCTGGGACTATAGGCCCCCGCCACCACGCCCAGCTAATTTTTTGTATTTTTAGTACAGACGGGGTTTCACTGTGTTAGCCAGGATGGTCTCGATCTCCTGACCTTGTGATCCACCCGCCTCAGCCTCCCAAAGTGCGATTTGCTTCTTTTTAAAGGCTGAGTGGTATTCCTCCGTGGATATAGACTGCATTTTCCTCATCCATTCATCTGTTGGGGGTCACCGAGGCTGACTCCTTTTCTTTGGTATTGAGAATGCTGCTGCAGTGAACATGGGAATGCAGACAGCTCTGTGACATATTGATTTCATTTCCTTTGGATATATTCCCCATTGTGAGATTGCTGGATCATATGGTAGCTCTATTTTTAATTTTTCAAGGAAGCGCCATACTGTTTTCCATAATGCCCATACTGATTTACACTCTTATCAACAGTGTACAGGGGTTCCCTTTTTTTCGTATCCTCACCAACACTTATTCTCTTACCTTCTTGATAACAGGCATTCTGACAGGTGTGAGGTGGTATCTCATTGTGATTTTGATTTGCATTTCTCTGATTAGTGATGTTGAGCATTTTTTCCATACACCTGCTGGCCATTTGTGTGTCTTTTCTGAGAAATCTTTAGTCAGGTCCTTTGCACATTTTAAAAACCGAGTTATTTTCTTGCTACTGAGTTCCTTAGATATTTTGGATATGAGCCCCTTATCAGGTGTATGGTTTGCAAATAATTCCCCCCATTCCATAGGCTGACTCTCCATGCTGTTGTTTCCTTTGCTGCACTGAAACTTTTTAGTTTGATGCAATCTGATTTGTATTTTTGCCTTTGTTGCCAATGCTACTTTTAGGATCATATTCAAAAAATGTTTGCTCAGACCAATGTCATGGAGTTTTTCCCCTGTGTTTTCTTTTGATAGGTGTTTGTTTTTTGAGACAGGTTCTCACTCTGTCGCCCAGGCTGGAGTGCAATGGCATGATCATGGCTCATTGCAGCCTCAATCTCTCAGGCTCAAGTGATCCTCCCATCTCGGCCTCCCTAGTAGCTGGGACTATAGGTGCACACCACCACACCCAGATAAATTTTTTTGTATTACTTGTAGAGACCAGGTTTCACCATTTTGCCCAGGATGGTCTCAAACTCCTGGACTCAAGTGATCCACTTGCCTCGGCCTCCAAAAGAGCTGGGATTACAGGTGTGAGCCACTGCACCTGGCCTCTTCTGGTAGTTTTATAGTTTCAGGTCTTACATTTAAAATTTGAATCCACTTTGGTTGATTTTTGTACGTGGTGTGAGATGAAGGTCTAATTTTATTCTTCTGTATGTGGATATTCAGTTTTTCCAGCATCATTTATTGAAGATATTGTCATTTCCCCACTGTGTGTTCTTGGCATTTTTGTGGAAGATCAATTGACTGTAAATGTGTGGATTTATTTCTGGGCTCTCCATCCTGTTCCATTGGTCTATGTCTGCTTTTGTGCCAGTACCATACTGATTTGTTATAGCTTTGTAGTTAGTTTTCAAATCAGGTAGTATGATGCCTAGAGCTTTCATTTTCTCCCATAGGAAGCAAACAGTATTATTTATTGCTACATAACAAATTACTCCCAAACTTTGTTGCTTAAAATAACAATAAACATGTATTATCTCATACAGTTTTCAGAATTCAGGAATTTGGGAACATCTTAGCTGAGTGATTCTGGCTCAGAACCTCTCTCATGAGATACCAGTCAAGCTGTTAACTGGGGCACCAGTCACTTGGATGTTTGATTGGGACTGCAGGATCTGCTTCCAAGCTTATTTGTGGTTGTTGGCAAGAAGCTTCGGTTTTTCCCTTATGGGCCTGTACATTGGGCTGCTCACAAAATGGCAACTGGCTTCTTCCTGGGTGAGTTAAGAAGGGGAGGGAGGGAAGGAGAGAGGGGAAAGGATGGGGAGAGGGGGAGGGGGGTGGAGAGGGAGATGGGGGAGGCAGAGAGAGAGAGAGGGACAGAGAGAGAGAGAAAAGAGCACTAGCAGATGCACAACCCATATGAAAGTTGTAATGTCTTTTTTTTTTAAAAATTCAATTGACATATAATTATACATATTGATGGAGTACTGTATTAGTCCCTTCTCAAACTGCTATAAAGAACTACTTGAGACTGGGTAATTTATGAAGAAAAGAGTTTTAATTGGCTCACAGTTCCACAGGCTGTGAGGCCGCAAGAAACTTACAATCATGGCGGAAGGGCTAAGGGGAAGCAGGCAACTTCTTCCCGTGGTTGCAGGAGAGAAAGATCAAAGGGGGAAGTGATACACACTTAAACAGATCTTGTGAGAACTCACTCACTATCACAAGAGCAGCAAGAGGGAAACCCATCCCCAAGATCCAGTTACCTCCTGCCAGGTCCCTCCCCCAACACTGAGGATTACAATTCAACATGAGATTTGAGTGGGGACACAGAACCAAACCAAATCATTCTGCCCCTGTCCCCCCCCCCAAATCTCATGTCCTTCTCACATTTCGAAACCGATCATGCTCCCAACAGTCCCCCAAAGTCTTAACTCATTCCAGCATTAACTCAAAAGTCCAAGTCCAAAGTCTCATTTGAGACAAGGCAAGTCCCTTCCGCCTATGATCCTTTAAAATAAAAAACAAGTTAGTTACTTCCAAGATACAATGGGAGGGCAGACATTAGGTAAATGCTCCCATCAAAAGGGAGAAATTGGCCAAAACAAAGGGACTACAGGCCCCATGAAAGCCCAAAACCCAACAGGCAGTCATTAAATCTTAAAGCTCCAAAACAATCTCCTTTGACTCCGTGTCTCACTTCCAAGACACACTGATGGAAGGGACAGGCTCTCATGGCCTTGGGCAGCTCCATCCCTGTGGCTGCTTTTGTGGGCTGGTATTGAGTACCTGTGGCTTTTCCAGATGGTGTGAGCTGTTGGTGGATCTATCATTCTGAGGTCTGTAGGATGGTGGTCTTCTTCTCACAGCTCCAGTAGTCAGTACCCCAGTGGGGACTCTGTGTGGGGGCTCCAACTCCATATTTCCCCTCTGTACCACCCTAGTAGAGGTTCTCCATGAGGGCCTCACCCCTGCAACAGACTTCTGCCTGGACATCCAGGTGTTTCCGGACATCCAGGTGTTTCCAGACATCCTCTGAAATCTAGGTGGAGGTTCCTAGGCCTCACAGGCCCAACACCACATGCAAGATGCCAAGGCTTGGGGCTTGCACCCTCTGAAGCAACAGCCCAAGCTGTACCTTGGCCCCTTTTAGCCATGGCTGGAGCAGCTGGAATGCAGGGCACCATGTCCTGAGGCTGCACAGAGCAGGGGGCCCTGGGCCTGGCCCAGGAAAACATTTTTCCCTCCTAGACCTCCAGGCCTGTGATAGGAGGGGCTGCTGTGAAGGTCTCTGAAATGCCCTAGATACATTTTCCCTATTGTCTTGGCTATTAACATTCAGTTCCTCTTTACTTATGCAAATTTCTGCAGCTGGCTTGAATTTCTCTCCAGAAAATGGGTTTTTCTTTTCCACCACATGGTCAGGCTGCAAATTTTCCAAACTTTATGCCCTGCTTCCCTTTTAAATATAAGTTCTTTTTGGTTATGCAAATGAGCATAGGCATTTAGAAGTACCCAGGCCACATCTTGAACACTATGCTGTTTAGGAATTTCTTCTGCCAGATACCCTAAATCATCTCTCTCAAGTTCAGAGTTCCACAGATCCCTAGGTTAGGGACACAATGCTGCCAGTCTCTTTGCTAAAGCACAGCAAGTGATCTTTGAGGTGACCTTTGCTCCAGTTCCCAATAAGTTCCTCATCTCCATCTGAGACCATCTCAGCCTGGATTTCATTGTCCACATCACTATCAGCATTTTGGTCAAAACCATTCAACAAGTCTCTAGGAAGTTCCAAACTTTCCCTCATCTTCCTGCCTTCTTCTGAGCCCTCCAAACTGTTCCAATCTCTGTCTGTTATCTAATTCCAAAGTTCCTTCCACATTTTCAGGTATTTTTATAGCAATGCCCTACTTCTCTGGTACCAATTTTCTGTATTAGTCTGTTCTCACACTGCTATAAAGAACTACCTGAGACTGGGTACTTTATGAAAAAAAGAAGTTTAACTGACTCACAGTTCTGCAGGCTTTACAGGAAGCATGGCTGGGAAGCCTCAGGAAACTTACGATCATGGCAGAAGGGCAAAGGGGAAGCAAGCAACTTCCTCACATGGCAGCAGGAGAGAGTGTGAAGAGGGAAGTGCTACACACTTTTAAACACCAGATCTTGTGAGAACTATCACAACAGCAAGGGGGAATCCGTGCCCATGATCCAGTCACCTCCCACCAGGTCTTTCTCCCAACACTGGGGATTACAATTCAACGAGATTTGGGTGGGGAAACAGAGCTAAACCATATCAGGTACATAGTAATGTTTCAATACATATAATGTGCAATGATCCAATCAGGGTAATTAGCATAACCATCATCTCAAACATTTATCATTTCTTTGTTTTGGGAATATCCAATTTCCTTCTTGTAGCTATTTGAGACTACATTATTAACTATAGTCATCCTACAGTGGTGCTGAACACTAGAACTTTTTCCTCCTGCTATTTATTTTGTATCCTTTAAAAAATCTCTCCCTATTCCCCTCTTCTCCCTACCCTTCCCAGTCTCTGGTATCTTCTGTTCTACTTTTTACTTCTATGAGATCAACTTTTTTAGCTTCCACATATGAGTGAGAACATGCAGTGTTAAACATTCAGTTCCTGGCTTATTTCACTTAACATAATGTCTTCTAGCTCCATCCATCTGTGTTGCTGTAAATCACAGGATTTCATTCTTTTTCATGGCTAATATTCCATTGTGCATATATACCACATTTTCTTTAACCATTCATCTGTCGTTGGACACCTAAGGTTGATTTCATATCTTGGCTATTGCTAATAATGCTGCAATAAACATCAGGGTGCCGATGTCTCTTCAATATACTGATTTCCTTTCCTTTGGATAAATGCCACATTGTGGGATTGCAGGATCATATGATAGTTCTATCTGTAGTTTTTTGAGGAACCTCTATACTGTTCTCCATAGTGGCTGTGCTAGTTTACATTCCCACCGACAGTGTCTAAGAGCTCCTTTTTCTCCACATCTTTCCTTGCCAGCATTTGATATTTTTTGTCTTTTTGATCATAGCCATCCTGGAGTGAGATGATACCACACTGTGGTTTTGATTTGCATTTCCCTGATGATTAGTGGTATTGAGCATTTCATCATCTATCCATGGCTATATATGTCTTCTTTTGAGAAATCCCTGTTCATATTATTTGCTCATTACAAATTTTTTTTTTCTGTTGACATGTTTGAGTTTCTTGTATATTCTTTTTTCTTTCTTTCTTTTTTTTTTGGATGCAGGGCCTCACTGTGTCACCCAGGCTGGAGTGCAGTGGCATGATCATGGCCCACTGCAGCCTCAACCTCCTACGCTCAGGTGATGTGCCCACCTTAGCCTTCTGAATAGCTGTGATTGCAGGGACACACCACAATGCCTGGCAAACTTTTTGTATTTTTTTTTTTGTAGAGACAGGGTTTCACCATATTGGTCTCAAAATCCTGGACTCAAGTGATCCACCCACCTCAGCCTCCCAAAGTGCTGGGATTACAGGCGTGAGACACCACGCTTTGCCTGTATATTCTGGATGCAGATATTCAACTCCTGTTGGATGAACAGTTGGCAAATATTCTGTAGGCTGTCTTTTCACTCTGTTGATTATTTCCTTTGCTGTGCAGAAGCTTTTTAGTTTGAAATAATCCTATTTATTTTTGCTTTTGTTGCCTGTGCTTTTGAGGACTTAGTCATAAAATCTATTCTCAGATCAATGTCCTGAAGTGTTTCTCCTATGTTTTCTTCCAGTAGCTTTATAGTTTTGGATCTTCCATTTAGGTCTTTGATCCATTTTGAGTTGATTTTTATATAGAGTGAGAGGTGGGGTCTAGTTTCTTTCTTCTACATATGACTATCCAGTTTTCCCAGCATCATTTACTGAAGAGGGTGTCATTTTCCCAATAAGTGTATGTGGTGTCTTTGTCAAAAATCAGTTGGCTTTGTCAAAAATCACATACATGGATTGATTTCTAGGTTCTCTATTCTGTCTATGTATATTCTTATGCTGGTGCCATGCTGTTTGGTTACTATAACTTTGTAGTATATTCTGAAGTCCAGTAGTGTTAGCCTCCAACTTTGTTCTTTTTGCTCAGAATTACTTTGGCTATTCAGGGTCTTTTGTGTTCCATACACATATTAAGATTTTTTTTCTATTTCAATGAAGAATGACATTGGTATTTTGATAGGGCCTGCATTGAATCTGTACATTGCTTTGCGTAATATGGACATTTTAGAAATGTTAATTCTTCCAGTCTATGATCATGGGATGTCTGTTTGTGTCTTCTCCAACTTCTTTTCTCTTTCTTTTTTTTCCCCCGATACAAGGTCTGGCTCTATCACCCAGGCTGGAGTGCAGTGGTGCCATCTCAGCTCACTGCAATCTCCACCTCCTGGGCTTAAGCCATCCTCCCACCTCTGCCTCCCTTTTAGCTGGGACAACAGGGTTGTGCCACCATACCTGGCTAATTTTTGTATTTTTGGTAGAGATGAGGTTTCACCATTTGCCCAGGCTGGTCTGAAACTTGTGAGGTCAAGTGATCCTCCCACCTCGGCCTCCCAAAGTGCTGGGATTACAGACAAGAGCCACTGCACCTGACCTCCAATTTCTTTAATCAGTGTTTTCTAGTTTTCCTTGTAGAGACCCATCACCTCCTTGGTTAAATTTATTCCTAGATCGTTTTTATTTTTTGTAGCTGTTGTAAATGGGATTGTCTTGATTTATTTTTCAGCTAGTTTGTTATTGGTTATTCAGCTAGTGTTATTAGAGAAACACTACTGATTTTTTCATGTTGATTTTGTATCCTGCAACTTTACTGAATTCATTTATCAGTTCTATGAGTTTTTTGGTAGAGTCTTTAGGTTTTTCTATTTATAAGATCGTGTTGTCTGCAAAGAGGGACAATTTGACTTCCTCTTTTCACTTGCCTGACTGCTCTGGCTAGGACTTCCATACTATGTTGAATAAGAGTAGTAAGAGTAGGCATCCCTGTCTTGTTCCATTTCTTGGAGGAAAACCTTTATCTTTCCTCGTTCAGTATGATGTTAGCTGTGAGTTTGTCATACGCATCCTTAATTGTGTTGAGGTACTTTCTTTCTAAACGTAACTTATTGAGAGCTTTTTTTTAATCATGAAGGGATATTGAATTTTATCAAATTATTTTTCTGCAGGTATTGAGATGATCACATAGTTTTTGTCTTTCATGCTATTGATGTCATGTATCATGTTTATTGATCGGCATATGTTGAGCCATCCTTGTATTCTTGTGATACATCCCACTTGATCATGGTGTATTATCTTTATAATCTTTTTGATGTATTGTTGGATTTAGTTAACTTGTTTTTTTTTTTTGAGACAGAGTCTCACTCTGTCACCCAGGCTGGAGTGCAGTGGCGCAGTCTTGGCTCACTGTAACTTCCAATTCCCAGGTTCAAGCGATTCTCCTGCTTCAGCCTCCCAAGTAGCTGGGACTACAGGCATGCACCACCATGCCCAGCTAATTTTTGTATTTTTAGTAGAGACAGGGTTTCACCATGTTGGCCAGGCTGGTCTCTATCTCCTGACCTCAGGCGATCCACCTGCGTTGGCCTCCCAAAGTGCTCGGATTGCAGGCATGAGCCACCATGCCCAGATTACTTACCTAGTATTTTGTTGAGGATTTTTGCAGCTATGTTCATAAGGGATATTGGCCTATAATTTTCTTCTTTTTGTAGTGTCCTTGCTGGTTTTGGTGTCACGGTTAGGCTGGCTTTGTAAAATGAGTTAGGAAGAGTTCCCCCTACTTCAATTTTTTGGAATAGTTTGAGAAGAATTGGTACTAATTATTTTATAAATGGTAGGTAGAACTCTGTGGAGAAGCCGTTTGGTTCTGGACTTCCCTTTGTTGGGAGACTTTTAAATTACTGATACAATCTAATTATTTGTTATTATTCTGTTTGGGCTTTCTATTTCTTCATGATTTAGTCTTGGTAGGTGGTATATGTGTCTTGGAATTTATCTATTTTTCCTACGCTATCCGATTCATTCGTGTATATGCTTGTCCACAGTCGTCTATTATGATCCTTTTTACAGTTGTAATGTCTTATCTTTCATTTCTGATTTTGAGTCTTTTTTTTTTCTTAAGTCTAGTTAAAGGTTTATGGATTTTGTTTATCCTTCCAAAAAACCAACTTTTGGCCAGGCACAGTGGTTCATACCTGTAATCTCAACACTTTGGGAGGCCGAGGTGGGAGGATCGCTTGAGCCAGGAGTTTTTTGAGACCAGCCTGGGCAACATAGTGAGACTCTGCCTCTACCAAACGAACAAAAAACAGTAGCTGGGCATGGTGGCGTGCCCCTGTAGTTCTAGCTACTCGGGAGGCTGAGGGAGGATCACTTGAGCCCAGAAGGGTGAGGCTGCAGTGAGCAGTGATTGTGCCACTGCACTCCAGTCTGGGTGACGAAGCAAGAGCCTGTCTCAGACAAACAAAACCCTCTTCATTTCATTGATTTTTTAAAATTATTTTTCTAGTTCTAGTCTCTATTTCATTTATTTCTGCTTTGATCTTTATTATTTTCCTCCTCTTACTAACTCTAGGCTTAATCTGTTCTTTTTTATAGTTCTTCAGGTTGTTATGCCAATAGGTTATTTGGAGTTTTTCTTCTTTCTTGATGTAGGACTTTATTGCTATAAACTTTCCTCTTAGAACCGCTTTTGCCACATACCATAAATGATATTTTTATGGGATGTTTCCATCTTCATTTGTCTCCAGATATTTAAAAATTTTCGTATTTCTTCTTCGACCCATTGGTTGTTTAGGAACATGTTGTTTAATTTCCACAGATTTGTGAAGTTCTTAAAATTCCTATTACTGATTTCTAGTTTCATACCATTGTGGTCAGAAAAGATACCTGTTATGATTTTCAATCTTAAATTTGTTAAGACTTGTTTTGTGGCCTAAATATGGTCTACCCAGGAGAATGTTCAATGTGCACTTGAGAAAAACGTGTATTCTCATGCTGTTGAATGGAATGTTCTGTATATGTTTGTTAGGTCCATTTGGTCTAATGTGTAATTCAAGTCCAGTGTTTCTCTATTGATTCTCTGTCTGGAAAATCATTGTTGAAGTCCCCTATTATTGTATTTCAGTTTATTTCTCTCTTCAGCTCTATTAATATTTGCTTTATAGACTTGGGTGCTCTGATGTTGGGTGCATATATATTTACAACTGTTGTATGTTCTGGATGAATCCACCCCTTTATTATTATATAACTTTGTCTCAATTGACAGTTTTTGACTTAAAGTCTATTTTATCGAAGTACAGCTACTCCTGCTCTCTTTTGGTTTCCTTTGCACAGAATATCTTTTTCCATCTTTCATTTTCAAGCTACGTGTGTCCTTAAAGGTGAAGTGAGTCTCTTTTAGGCAGCATATAGTTAGTTCTTATTTTTAATCCAATCAGCCACTCTGTCTTTTGATTGGCACATCTGATCTATTCACATTCAAGGTAATTATTGATAGGTAAGGACTTACCACTGCAATTTTGTTCATTGTTTTGTAGATCCTTTGTTCCTTTCCTCCTCTCTTGCTTTCTTTCTGATTAGATGATTTTCTCTAGTGGTATACTTTTTATTCCTTGCTTTTTATCTACCTACTATAATTTCTTGCTTTGTGGTTACCATCAGGCTTACATAAATCATCTTATTTATTTTTTTGAAATGGAGTCTCGCTCTGTACCCCAGGCTGGAGTGCAGTGACACCATCTCGGCTCACTGCAACCTCCACCTCCCAGGTCCCAGTTCAAGCGATGCTCCTGCCACAGTCTCCCAAATAGCTGGGATTTCAGGCACACACCACCATTCCCAGCTAATTTTTGTATTTTTAGTAGAGACAGGGTTTCACCACCATGTTGGCCAGGCTGGTCTTGAACTCCTCACCTCATGATCTGCCTGCCTCGGCCTCCCAAAGTGCTGGGATTACAAGCGTGAGCCACCGTGCCCGGCCAACATCTTAGTTATAACAGGCTATTTTAAACTTATTACAACTTTGATTGCATAAAGTTCTGCTTTTACTTCACCCTTCCCACATACATTTCATGTTTTTGATGTCACAATTTGCTTTTTTATATTGAATACTCCTTTTGCCTTAGTTCTTTACACTATAAAAGAAGAAGAGGAATAACTGAGTTTTGCTTTGAGAATATCAAGTTCCTTTGGCCTTAATTTTAGGCTCAATGAGAAACCTTTTGATACATAACTTGGGGCAGGTAGCATCACTGGCTCTGGAATCACAATTCTGAATTCCGCCTGCTCTGCTACCTCTTTGGTATGTTACCTTGGTGAAATTACTTATCACCTCTGAGCCTCAGCCTTCTCATCTGTCAACTGCGGTTGAGACTGTCATATAGCTGTGGCAGGCATCCAAGCGGTGATGACTTAATGGTTCAACCACTTCCCTCAATTTTATCTCCTGACACCTTCATCAGGAAGCAGTACCCTTGTAGCCCAGGTCTTGGGAGAAGTTATATAATAAAAGCTAAGCTAGCATTTCTGGGGTATTTGCCATGTGCCTCTATGGCACATAGCAAACGTTTACATGTATTATTTCATCTTCATAACAGTTCTGTTTATAAAGAAACAGAGGCTTAGAGAGGTTGATTGATTTGTTGATTATACGCAGTACATGGCAGAAACAAGATCTATTTTCTATTTAAGGGTTAAAAATTTCTATTGGCCAGGTGTGGTGGCTCATGCCTGTAATCCCAGCACTTTAGGACGCCGAGGCAGGTGGATCACCTGAGATCAGGAATTCGAGACCAGCCTGGCCAACATGGTGAAACCCCATCTCTACCAAAAATTAAAAAATTAGCCAGGCGTGGTGGTGGGTGCCTGTAATCCCAGCTACTCGGGAAGCTGAGGCAAGAGAATCGCTTGAACCTGGGAGACAGAGGTTGCAGTGAGCCAAGACAGTGCCACTGCACTCCAGCCTGAGCAGCAAGAGTGAAACTCTGTCTCAAAAAAAAAAAAAGAAAAAAAAAATTTCTACCTAGTTTATACATCTATTTCCTGTGAGTTTGGTTAGTATCAGTCCATGAGAGCCTGATCATTCCAGTGCACTGAGAAAAGGATCATCTAAGTATGTAAGGTGGAAACCTAGGTGTCTGGGTGTGACGGCCTCCTGCGGTGGTTGGTTCAATGATATACGAAGTCCCATGGCCAAAAACTGGGTAAGTACTATTCTCTTTGGCAGCCCAGCCCCTGTCACAGGAGCATGTGGGTGGCTGAGCTGCTCTGAATAGAGCTGACGATGGAGCTGCTTATCTGAATTAAGGAGGGTTGTCACAGGCAGGATTCCTGACTTCGAGCTAATAAAATTGTGACAACAGGGCTCGAAATGTCCTCCATGACTTGACAGACTGAGAGCCAGCCAGCCAGGAGACCTGCAGAACTTAAACACAGAGCATTTATTGTTAGAAAGGGCAAGTCTTACACTCAAATAGGTTTTAACATGAACACATTAAAGGGAGACGGCCCTGGCCCCCACAATGTCTCTGCTTTCTCCAAGGCATGCTTCAGTTATACTGCAGCCTGGCCAACCACTGTTCCTGTAGAAGTTGAAGTTCCTCCGTATTATCCAGCAGCTGGAGGAGATGGAGTACGGCAGACTCTGGAATGCCATTTGTGTGAGTTCCTCCTACTTTCTAGGCTTCAGGGTAAATGGAAAAAGTCCCAACAGGCAAAATGTATTTCCTAAAAAGCTGGACAGAGGTATGTGACATTCCTTTGCTTAACAAGCAAAACAAAATCAATGAGTCTGGTGAACTGACGCCATGAGAACAATGTGGAGAAGACTGGGAGTCTACACTGGGAATGGTGCTGTGGACGCTCTGGGCACAGGAGCCCAATTTGGAGCCTCTTCTCAGAAGCGTGGGAGGCGGTGGAGGCCAAGCCCACCAGAGGCGGGGCCTCTCCCCAGCTGCCTTGGGATCATCTCTGGTTCTCCTGGGCCAGGCTCCACGGAGTCATCAATCCTCAGTCACAGGTGGGGGAATGAGCTGTAGCTGGAAGTTCTCATTCTGGAAGATGCTGTTGAAAGCAGGAGCATTCTGCGAGCCACTGAATGGCCTATAGCTCTCGCTGCTGCGATTCTGGGAGAGTTCCGTGAGGAGAGCCAGCTGCAAAGGAAGGACACACATCAGCTAAGGTTTGTGGGGAGCAGAGGGAAGAGAGGCTCCTGAATCCACTGCTTCAGGTACATGAGAGACAGCGCTATGTTGCAGGAGTAGTAACATGCAGGGTTTGAATCTTAGGTCCATATATCACAAACGAGCAGTGTGACTTTGGGCAAGTTCACTTCATTTTTTAGGGCCTAAATTTCCTCATTCATTAATGAGACTGGACTGGTTCGCTCCCAAGGGCACTCAAACTGTGCTCTCCCTGGCACTGGAGAGCTCTCCCACTCTGGGCCGGCCCTGTGCTGAGGGCTCCTCCAGCTGCTATGGATGGCCCTGCTGCCACCCTTCTCTCCCTGTGGATGTGCCCTGGGCTGAGGAGCTTTGTTCTCAGCTCTGCTCGTTCCAGGCTCTCCGTCTTGGTGCACTCTCCTCGGGGTGAATGACTAATTATGACCATTGGCTCTGACCTCTCTTTTGTAACCTGGAAGGCTTCAAACAGACACCCAGCTGCCAACTCAAACTCAGGGGCTCCAGAGTGGAACCCCTGGATTCTACCTTTTCCTTCAAGTGAGTCCTTCCTGCTCCCAGCTTCCTTATTCCCACCAATGACACTAGCAGTACCCTCATTCGGTCAGTGGCTCAATTCTGGAAGACCTGCCAAGGAGGACAGAAGGATAGGAGGAGACGCTAATGTCGGCCTGTTAGGAAGCCAGCGCTCTGCCACTCAGGGGGACCATCCCTTTCACCTAAAGAGGGTTTCTGCAAAAGTAGGGAGCTGGCAGCCTGGCTCTTGAGATGCCCTTGATGGTCAGAGGAGAGACGAATTCTACACTCAAAGTCCTTAGACTTCCTGCCTGATTAGGGTCTTTGCCTGTTGCTTCCCAGAACATTGTGAGTTAACTTCCACCCCACAGAGCTAATGTGAAGGAAAACTCAGAGCCCAGATCAAAATGGTCCCTAATAACAGTAGTTGGGACCTGTGGGATGGGCCACCGTGTCCACTACCAACACTCTAAGGGACCCTGCGTAGGCTCACATGGAGGCCAGTGAAAGCCTGGTCCATGGGGAGTGCACAGCTGAGACGAGGGGGCCATCAGACTCCTCAGGGCAGCCCTGTCTGTGTCTACCAAACACGCCAGGAGTCCGAGGGGATGTCTAACAGCCTCTGGTGACTGTATCAAGTGTCTTTCCATGACAGGCACTTTGCTAGGTCCTTGACATGTGTGTTATTTCTCATCCTTCACAACACAGTGACTTGCCCTCGGTCACCAGCAGTGAGTGGCGGTGTGGGATTCACCCGCCAGGCACCATGTCTTTGAGGTGCCCTCCGACCTCCGGCAAAGGGTTTTTCCCTCACACAGGCAATGGTGGCACAAGCTCACATGTGTCCATGTGTCACTTCTGTGGAAAACTCAGTACCAGTGGCTGTGGTAACTGGGAAGACATCTGAAGGCCCCGAAGTTCTGTCAATTTATCAAAAGTAGTCCAGGTCCTGGCCCAGAGACACATGTACGGTCTCATTCACAACTCAGTAACTCTGACTCAAGCTCTGACTGCAAGTTGCCGAGCAGGCCCACTCAAGCACTACTCCAGGGGCCAAGAGATGTCCCTTGCTCTGTCCGAGTCCACTTCGTGCCACTTCCTTCTTCCATAACCCTCTCAGTTGCCCATCAGCCTGCGACGTTCTCTGCAATGACTGTTATGTACGATGCCTTGAACAGAATGAGCCACAGATGCTCAACTCAACGCTTTCACATCCTGACACTGTGAGGTGGGAAGATCAATTGCAAAAAAAAAAAAAAAAAAAAAATTATTTCCCAGGAAAATAGATATTTTTGTATTCCACTTTGGTAACTTTGTGATCCGGAAATCAATGAGCCTTAAATAAGGGCTCAACAGTTTGAAGCAGAAGAACCTCCTTGGAAGGCCCAGAAACCCAACTCCTGGGGCAGAGCTTAGCTGAGGCTGGAAAGGGATGGGGGTGAGGCCAGTTCAATAAAGCTGCTGGACTGCATCCAGGAGACCCCTAGAGAAGCTTCCTGGAATAACAACCTCTGCCCAGACCAACTCTCAAAGAAGGAGCCCCACTCTTTCCTCCGGCTGCCAAGTAACCTAGTAGGTTCTGCCTAAGAAAGGGGAGTGCGTGAAGGAGGCCCAGGTAGAGAAGCAGAGGACACAGCAGTTTGCACAAGCTCGAGACAAGCTCAGGAACAAATGGGACCAGCTAGAATTGAGGTGTGATTTGGGGAGTAGAGAAGATGGCAGGGTTTGGACTCATTCTTTAGGTGGTGGAGATCCAGAATGTGTTGTAAGCAAGGGAGTAACATGACATACTTGGTTTTAGAAAGGGTAGCCAGGCAGCAGCATGGAGAAGGGACAGAAGGGTTTCTAGCCAATCAGAAGACCTGCAGTGGCCTCCGTGAGTGATAAGGAGGCCCCACCCGGGGTAGTGGTTGAAAGGGGGATTAGTAGACAAGATCCCACAGGATATCCCCAGTCAGGTGGCAGGAAGGTGAGGAGTGAGCCTAGTGCTGCCAGGTCTCTGCTCTAGGTGGCTGGATGACAGAGGTATCATTCCTGAGGCAGGCACTAGGCACGAAGAACAGGTCGAGAAAGCGATGAGTACACATCCAAAGTGCCTGAGGGACACCCGGTCTGATGTGGTGGCAGCGACTGCTAGAAGCCCTCCAGTCTGTACTCTTCTTCCACAGTTAGAGTAGACCAAGAATTGTAGCCCAAGGTCTTTTGGAATAAAAATCAATTTTCCCAGTCTCCATTGCAGTGAGGTATGGTCATGGGTCTAAATTCTAGACAATGGAGGTAAGTGGAAGCAACCATGTTGAACCATACGAGTTTAAGTCATGTGGTAAGAAAGGCAGAGCCACAAGACAGAAGAAAGCTGAAGGGAGGTACGTGGATGTGCCCTGGCTGCTGCATTTACACTTCTCTCTTGCTTAAACCACTATTACTTTGCATTTGTCTTTCATGGCCAAAACTAATTCAACCAATGCAGATGCCCAGGAGGGTCTAGGGCTTCGGACAGATTGGGCACCTATCCATATCCTAAGCAAAGCCCTCCTGGGATCAACCTTCTGGCCTGCTCTCTCTGGAGGGAAGTCAAACACAGAAGCCCTTCTGTGTCCTCACAGCTCATAGTACGTAGGGGACAGAGCTTTCTACTTCCTTTGCTCTCTTTGCCAAGCTCTGAGTGCTCCCTGGGGCCAGGGTCTGTTGTCCATGTAGCCATAACAGGGATACCAGGGCACCTTCCAGGCTAGAAGGAGGCTAGAAGGAGGTTCCAAGACACTGCCTTTCTAAAGCAGTAAATTATAAATAGGGAAATAAAAATATAAACAACCACACAAACATTACCCTGGAGCTTCCTCGGTAGAGACGGCAAAGCTGATCAAATGCTTGGATTTGCTGTGGATCCAGAACAGGTTCTGAGGTTCCCTGAAAAATAAAAACTGATACGATTAACATCACGTGGCTAGGCAGCCTCTGAACTTGCTCTACATGATGCTGAAGCAGAATATGGTGCTTCCTTCATTCTCCTGAAAACAATCCATGCTACCAGCAATTAGTGAGATATATACTGAGCATGAGTAAGAAATCGGCACGTCCCCTAAGATCCCTCCTTGGTGTGGCTGCAGGTTGACCTGTCTGTGGACCCTTTTCCCAATGGAGTTTCCAAATGTCCCGTATGTATAGGTTCCTTTCAGGTTTCTTGATCCCTCTTTGGCACCATTATGCAGAGCTAGTTAGTTCCTTGCAGCCTTGCATTCCCATGTCCATCACTTCATATGGCCAGCAAAGATACCCCTTTTCTCTGTCATGGTAACAGCAGATGCACTGTCATTTAAAAATCTCATCCTCTCCCTGTTTCATTATAAAGCTGGTCGCCACCTATGGGGTTGCAAGATTCGTCTGCTGCTTTTGGGAAAAGGGCCGGTCTAGCCTGCTCTTAACAGCAGCCATGTTTTGTTCCACCTGTTATTGTGGTGGGACCTGCCAAACTGCAGTTCTTCTCTCAGTGGACCTGATCCAACTCATATGCAGAGAGAAGAAATGGGATCCTGGGGGAGGCGGCCATAAGCTTTGGAGTCAGAGGAGAATCTGGATACTAGTTCTGACAGTAACCTGCTATGTAACTTTAGGCAAGTCACCTCACTTCTCTAAGCCTCAACTGCCTCACCTGTGGGAAGGAAGGGGTAATGCTTACCTTTTGAGATTACCAAAAATTAAATGAGATATATATTTAAAGTGTTGCCTGCCTAGTACCAGGCGAGGGCTCAGTATACGCTAGCTTTTCTTACAATTCAGAGATACCCATAGTTAACAGTTGATTTCAGAAGTGTTTTTGTTTATGTATAAGATTAGTAAAAGGACGTTTTTCTTTGCCCTATATTATGAACCTGTCCCAAGCGTCTGCACTGCACAGGTTGGTGGGTAAGAGCCTGCACTGCAGAGTTCATCAGCCTAAGCCCAAACCCTGGCTTTAGCAATTATTAGCAGCATAATCTTAGGCAAGTTCTCCGAGTTGGGTACTTTTTGCTTGTTTGTTTGTTTTTGCTCACATAGGGATAATGACTATAGCTACATCACATAAAGTGGCTACGAAGATTCAAGAAGGTAATGCACACAGAACAAGTAGTAGATGCACAGGACTCTGCAAGTTCTCACTGAGCGCTACTAACTAGAGAGCACAGGAAGGCCCGCAGGTACTGCGCACAGAGCCAGTCTCCAGGAAGCAACATCGTGTGGCCCTTGTCCTGATGTGGCTACAGAAACAGAAAGGAAGGGGACATCAGAGCAACGTGCACAGGCAAAACTGGGTAATGAAGGAGGCTGGGGGATGTGCAGGAGAGGGTATGCGGAGCGTGAAAGGGAAAACTTCATGGAAATGAGAGCTGCTAAGGTCAGCTCCCTCTGTCTTGCTCCCAGTGCCCAGTACTGTGCTTGCACAGAGCAGCCACAGAGTCATCATCTGCTGATCAAATGAAGGGATGGGAGGGCCGGCATGCAGATTTCTGATTTCTTACTATTTATCACTGGCGTTGTAACCAACCCTCGCCATGCAGTAAGAACACAGGGCAGGGCTCTGACACACTTGGGCTCAATCTGGACTCTGCCCAAGACTAGGTGAGTGGCTCTGGGCAAGGAATTTAGCTTCTCTCTGTCTCAGTTTCTTTATCTGTAAAATTCTACTTTGCAGAATTGTTGTGAAAATTAGACATAATGTATGGGCTTGGCATCTATTTGATGTTCAATCAATGGCAGTAATTACTGCAATTGTGTTGTTTATACTCCTAGAGAGAAGTGCCCCCCTAGAAAGAACAGTGGGATGAAATCAGGAAACATGAACTCCAATCCTGTTACCAGCTCCCTGTATAACCTGAGGAGGTCACATCTCCCCTCTGAGTCTATGTTCCAATTGATCAAAGGGCAATGCCACCTCAGGCCACACTCCACCATCCAGGGAAGAGGTGGGCACCATGAGATTAACAGGCATTTAGCGCATGAAAGTTTCAAGAAAAATAGTAATGTTTACTGAGCCTACTCATGGCTTTTATCTTTTATTGCATATTCGGAAGCAAATTAGGGGCAATGTCACAAAGACACATGGCAGCCCTGAAGAGAATAACAGTTTCTGTCTACAGATGCCAAATTAGGGTCAGACAAAAAATAAAGGGGGAGCAACCAAATATGAACATAATCTCTGTTCACATCCAAAAACATAAAAGTATTCTCAGACCATTAAACCCCCCAAAGATAAAACTGGTTAGGAGTGATTTTCCAATTGGAAGAGAAGGAAAAATTTGCTGCTGTCTGTTAGAGCAAATTTCTTTCTTCCCATGTAACAAAGTCCAGTGTTAAGAGCTAAAAATTAAACTATAGAGAATATGAGAGGAAGAAACAGTGGCAATCCTGGAAATGACCTTGTAGTACTCAGCATTAAAGTAAATCCTGTGGAAAACGAGGTCCTGATGATCTCTGAGAGCCCCAGGGAGAGGGGTGTTGGGCTAACATGCGGCGCCAGCACATTGCAAATCTCAGTGACTCACAGATGTGGAAGTGGGAGCAGTAACTACATCCGCTGGAAGGAAGAAAACAAACCAGGCCTTTCAGGATCCACAGACCTTTTTTTTTTTTTTTTTTTTTTTTGAGACGGAGTCTCGCTCTGTCGCCCAGGCTAGAGTGCAGTGGCGTGATCTCAGCTCACTGTAACCTCAGCCTCCCAGGTTCAAGCGATTCTCCTACCTCAGCCTCCTGAGTAGCTGAGATTACAGGCGCGCACCACCATGCCCAGCTATTTTTTGTATTTTTAGTAGAGACGGGGTTTCACCATGTTGGTCAGGCTGGTCTTGAACTCCTGATCTCAGGTGGTCCACCCGCCTCGGCCTCCCAAAGTGCTGGGATTACAGGAGTGAGCCACCGTGCCCGGTCACAGACCTCTTAACAAACATATTAAGCTCTGATATAGGAAAACCACCATGATCCACTGCCACCCTACTGGCCAAGTTCTCAAGAACAGGGATGGTACTACTCCTAGGGATACTGGACACAAAGCCTTCCAAATCATACTCGAAGACACGGACAGTCACAGAAGCCTGAGCTCTGCTTGTTCGTTTCTTACTCTCTACAATTACTAAGATCCTGAAATCAAAACCCTAACATTTCCTTTCCTAATTATCTTTCCACGCTAACACGAGAAGATCAAACCTAGTTTGCGAGAGACACGGGCCACTTTATATAATTCGTAACGTGATCATGTCTTTTCGGTATTCTAGAAGCCTCCACAGGTGCTTCTGTAAATTTCTGGTGGCAATGAAGGTGGAGATGGAGTAGGACGAGTGGAATGAGCAGCATATTTCCCCCTTTTCTCGCTGCCTGCCCTCCACCTCCCTTTCAAATCTTTCCCTGTATCTGTTATAGCCTCAGCCAGCCTTTTACCACCACCTAAGCTGTTTCACACTGGAGGTCCTTAATATTTAAAAGTTTTGCTTAAATCAAAGTTTGGCTTCAGAGATAAAGGAAAAGCCACACACCTCCTTCCCCTCTGCAAACAGGAAATACCTTTTCTAAATTCCCACCCACAACAGAGTTTGCTCTCAGATTGAACCTGACTCTTCAGAGCCCCTCATTCTCCAATGCCTCAAATCTCTCAGTAGGTCACAGCTAATAATGAATTAGGTAATGAAATAATACAACAGGCAGACAAGTTGCGAAGCTGCCTAGAGAGAGGAGGGGAAATGTGGCAGAACGTCTCTGCAGGAGATTCATTTAGAGTAGTAGTCACGACCCCAGAATGAGCAGCTCTAAGGGAGGCGAGTGCTTGAGGTCACACAGACAGATTGAAAGGCTCAGTGAAAGATAACCTTAAAAACCCAAGCCCTTCAATACCACAATTAAAAAGAAACAACATGGTGACCGTTCACAGCACAGGGGAAAAACGCTGGTTTACGTGTTCTCAGATGCAACAACCCTCCCTCCCCTGCTGCAGCGGCTCGCTTTATCGATCGTGTAATGACCATGTGCCGGCCACTGTTACAGGTACTTAGCATGGATCATCTCATTTAATCATCTCAAAAACCCTACGACATACGTACTTTTCTTATTGTTATTTTACAGGTGAAGAAACTCAGGTCCTGGGATTCAGTGCTATGCCAAGGTCACTCTGGTTGGTGACGGAGCCCAGATCTGAATTGGGAAAGTCCAGTTCCAGAGATGCCTTTCGTCTGCCATTCTCTTGGCAGCAGTATGGAAGAAGCCTGATGAAAGTCACTTTCTTTTTTTTTTTTTGAGACGGAGTTTCACTCTTGTTGCCCAGGCTGGAGTGCAGTGGTGCCATCTCGGCTCACTGCAACCTCCGCCTCCCGGGTTCAAGTGATTCTCCTGTCTCAGCCTCCCAAGTAGCTGGGATTACAGGTGCATGCCACCATGCCCGGCTAATTTTTGTATTTTCAGTAGAGACGGGTTTTCATCATATTAGTCAGGCTGGTCTCGAACTCCTGACCTCAGGTGATCCGCCTGCCTCGGCCTTCCAAAGTGCTGGGATTACAGGTGTAAGCCACTGTGCCCAGCCGAAAGTCATTTTCAAGGGACCTAAAAGGTTGTGTGAGGAGCAGTGTAGGACTTGCCTAGGTCAATTTGCCTAATCTAGCTCCTGTGAAACTGACGGACACCTGCCCTCCTTCTGGGGATCCTTCATGATTCTGCTTTAATTTCAAAACTCATCCCATCATTCTATAAAGTATAAACAAAAGACCCAGGAGAGAGAACGAGAGAACAGCTAATGGAAATAAATATAGCTACTAGTGTTCTGCTTAAAAATGACTTTGGAAGCCTAGACCAAAGCCCAGTGTTAAGAACTAAGCTTCATTCTGCAGTGAGACACTTCACATACAATGTCATGACAGTTTTGGGTACACACTAGGCGTTCACGAATGCCTTCTGCCATCACAGAAAAAAGTCTGAACTTGGCTCTGACACTAATTAGTTGTGTTGATATCCCTCATATCAGTTAGTTCAACTACAAACGGGGAAATCTCTGCACAGCCTACCTTACAAGGCTCTTTCTTGTGAGGGAAGGGCTGGGAAGGGAAATGGAGAAAGCTCATTTCCTGTTGTGCATTAGTCTCTGGCCTTCTGCTAGCTGCATTTGTGTTTAATGTATACATTAGCCCAATGAAGGAGAGATTATTTTCTCTAATTTACCTGTGAGGAAACTGAAGTTTAGACATATTAAAATACAGCTTGTAAGAGACAGGGTAACTCTTGATAACAGGTCTAACCCTAAAGCCCACTATGACATGTTAGTGACAAACATAAGGTGCTCTGAATGTATACAGTTTCATGGGCTGCTCGTGGACACCCTGGGTTGCCTGGTCTGTGTCTGTAGGGGCTGATGCTGCATCTGCCCGAGTGCCTACCGGGATCCTGTGTGGTGCCATCATAAGGTTAGCACTAGGTGAAGGCTGTGTCATTAGATGAGGGTACCTAAGTATATTCTATTTGGTGTTGGTCACCTGCTTTTGCTCCCTTACAAAGGAAAATATCCCCTAATTGGTTTAAAGTCTTTGAAACCCACATACTGTTCCCACACAGGATTGGTGTTCCATGCCCAACCTGCTTTGAAAGGCAACAGCTTGCGGGAAAATCTGTGGTGACAAAAGCTGATCATCTCATTATATATTTAAAAACATGGATTAAAAAGTGTAGAATACAGTTTGACTTTTTAGATAACTAATGTAGCTCCTTGGTCAACTTCATGAGGGCCTTCCTGTTGTCTTGACAGGGTTGGAGAGGGGGGCATCTCAGCGTACCTGCTTCACAAGGCGGAAGCTCCAATTCCCAAACATTAAAAATCACTGCCGGATGCTGCCAGCCACAATGTAATGGAGATATTTTCCCAAGTCATCATTATCCCGAGATGCCAGGACAGGGAGCAGGACCATTACAAACGGGGACACTGATAGATGACAGTGAGACTGACCCCCTTCCAGGGGCCACTGTCCTGTGCGAACTTGGAGTCTTGCCACATGGCATACTGTGGCCATTCCATAATTACATTTTCTTTTTGTCAGTACAGGAAGATCTTTAAAAAATCCAGAAAGATTTATTGTTAAAGGGCATGTACTAGGGAAAGGGATACTGGGATACTCTGGGGATCTGCCCTAGCAGAACTTCAAAATAACCCTCAAAAATAAGTGGCTGATTTAACAGTAATAGCTTGCCAGAAAAAAACCTCAAAAGTCTCTAAAGGAAGACAACACAATCCAGATGCTCAACAACACAGAGTAGGGGCTCTCTTTTAAGGAGGTGTTATGATGTCTGGAATAATACCCACCATCAGTTGCTATTTCATGGAAAACCAGGGAGCAAAATTTCAATATTAGGATGGAAGAAATGTAAATTCTAACTAGAACACACCTAGGATATTTGTAGAAAACAAGAAAACATAAAAGTCCCAAGGCTGTGACTTGTCAGACACAGCAGACTGCACCAACCACCTGCCCATATTTCACATTCATCTCCTCCTCCTTCCCTTCTGCTTTAGCCAATGGAGAGTCCCACTGTTTCCCAAACATGCCCAATCCAACGTTTGATACTATATGAAGAAGTGGGAGCTTTCAGGGCTGGCACAATTGATTTGAGACAGAGGTCCAGGCAGAAGGCTACGCTCTGCAGTGACAGAATGTCAGCCATCAGAAAACACCACACACATTAGAGCAGCACAATCTGCGAAGCTCTGTTCAAATTCCATGACCTTTACAAATGGGTGATAATTCAGCACAGTGCAACTAAGAATGGCCTACTGAGTTCTTTTAATGCACAGTAACAGGCTGCTAGTGGCTCTGTCACACATACTGAAGAGAAAGAAGATAACTGCCATGTATTGTAGGAAGTACCTAAAAGCTTCATCAGGAAACATGTTGGAGGGGAAAGGCCCATTTGTAACTCGATCAATAATCTCAGCATCCAAGAAGATGGCAGCCGTGAGGGAACTCCTGTTTTGCTGAGGGAGTTCCCTTCCATACAGAGAGGGCATAGGATAGTATAGAGAACTACTGGCACTGAGATGGTCTCACACACAGCCCCATAATAAGACACACATATGACAGTCTGAGCGGGAACAGACAACTACTCAAGCAGAAGTGTCATATTAAGAAGCGCAAAACCCACAGCCATTAGCTCTCAGTTGCATTGGCAAGGGAGCTAATAAATGATGTTAGCTAAGTCTCTGATGATGAGCTGTAAGGCTCTATCCTTGGTTTTTTTTTTTTTTCCTTTGAGATGGAGTTTCGCTCTTGTTGCCCAGGCTGGAGTGCAATGGCATGACCTCGGCTCACTGCAACCTCCGCCTCCCAGGTTCAAACAATTCTCCTGCCTCAGCCTCCCGAATAGCTGGGATTACAGATGCGTTCCACCATGCCCAGCTAATTTTTTGTTTTTTTCAGTAGAGACAGGGATTCACCATGTTGGCCAGGCTAGTCTCGAGCTCCTGACCTCAGGTATTCTGCCTGCCTTGGCCTCCCAAAGTGCTGGGATTACAGGTGTGAGCCATCGTGCCTGGCCAACCTTGGCTTTTTTATATACAAATACTTTATCAATAGCTTAAAGGGAAAAGAGGCCTATCCTTGGGAGGAAAAAAATGATTCCTGAGGGTCAGAAACTGAAACAATATAAGCAATGCCTTGCACTTAGCTCCAGAAACCAAGGGTATGTGCATCAATAGCACGTGTGAACAGAATCGGGAGTTTGATATCAGTATGTTAGCTGTGAATCAACTGTGCAAAATGGCTGCTAAAAAAGTTAATGTGCTTTTGGTTCCATTTACAGAAACAGAATGTAGAGTAAGGAAGATGATGATGTCATTTTGTTCTAAAATGACCTCACCTGAAGTACAATGGTAATACTCAAGGACATGTGGTATGATAGGGTGGAGAAGATAGAGGAAATGGATTGTGGATGTTCTGCCTGGACAAGAGACCACCAAGGGCTGGAGATTCAGGACCTCGGCTACATGAAGGACTGGAAAGTCTGCTCTCTAACAGAAGGATTAAGCTATTTTTGGTAGGTCCTAGGGGAAGGACCAGGATCAATTGGCAACACCTACTACAAGGAAGATTTATCTTAGTTAGAGCTTCCAAAGATGGAATATCCTGCCTTAAGAAGGTGGTTTTCAAGCAGAGGCAGAACACTGCTTGTTAAAATGGATGAGGAGAGAGGCTACTTCTAGCACGACAGCCTGAGGAGCTCTGTTATAGTCTGGATGTTGTTCCCTCCAACACTCATGTTGAGATTGGAGCTCCAATGTTGGAGGGGCCTAATGGAGGTGTTTGTGCTATGGAGGTGGATCCCTCATGAATAGATCAGTGCCTTCCCTGAGGGTGGGAGGTGAGTGATTTCTCACTCTATTAGTTCCCATGAGAGGTGGTTGTTTAAAAGACCCTGGTACTTCCTTCCCCTCCCTCTCCTGGTGCTCCTCTTGCCATGTTGAAACAATGCCCAAAGAGTTAAAAACAATCTACGACTAACAGAAATTCTTGAGTTTGCAAGATAGCAGATAAGGAACAATTTGCTAAAATGCTGAAACTTCCTCTACTTGTGAGATTAAAAAACAGGTTGAAATTGGCTGGAAGCAACATGGCTGACTGGAGTTTGTGCAGAATGAGCTCGCTGATGTCACAGCTCAATTTCTACTGCGTATTTCATACTAATTCTTCCCAAATTTGCACATGAGACCCACGAGGTAGCATGCAGAGATAAACACGCATCCCTGAGGACTTTCCAGACCTTCTTTTTTCTTCTACTAATCACCTGCTAATCCCAGAATCTACCCCCTGAACCTTTTCTAATAAAATTACTGCCTTAAAGCCAGCATAGGGAGACAGATTTGAGCTGGACTCCTGTCTCCTTGTTAGTCAATTTATAATAAAAAGCATTTCTTTTCTAAAAAAAAAAAAAAAACCCACAGTGTCATAGCGTTGGCTTCTAACGTATCAGGCTAGTGATGCCCCTTTTTCTTGGTAACAATGTGATCTCTGGACATGTTGGCTCCCCTTTGCCTTCTGCCTTGAGTGGAGGCAGCCTGAGGCTCCCACCGGAAGCAGATGCTGGTACATGCTGCTTGTACAGCCTGCAGGACCATGTGCAAAATAAACCTCTTTTCTTTATAAATTACCCAGCCGTGGGTATTCCTTTATAGCAATACAAGTGGATTAAGATAAACTCCAAATAAAAACTGGTGAAAACTATAAAACGAAAACTCCAAGTATTTAAAGACCAAATGAAGAAACTATCCTCCCTACACTATGAAAATTTGATGACTATGGTTTGTGAACTGACTGCTCCCTTCCCCACCTTCAGAACTCAGTAAGGTAGAACTCCACACTACTGCAACCAAGAACAGCAGGCTCTCTTTATCCCAAGATCACAGTTGGAAGGCTTTCTTCCCAGTAGGAGCAGGACTTTGGTATTTTTCATCCTGCCATCAGTGTTGCTGGGGCTAAGTCCTAGGTGAGTGCAGTCAAGAGGTAATGGGGGTTCCCTTCTTCTGGAAGCCTCTACTCATGGAATGGAAGCTCTACCTTGGGGGCTGTGCACTGCAAAACTTCAGTCTCTGATCACCCTTGCCCTGGATTATGAGTCCAGGAGAGGCAGTCCAGGGGGCTGCTTAGGCTCTCACCTGAGGCTGCTGCCCCTCCCCGCTTCCAACAGCATTCAACAACTAGACTGGGGGATGACATTCAGAGAAAAGCCTGCCATTGTCCCTTCCCCCAGCTCCAGAGCCCCAGCTCAGAGATTCTTCCTTGGGAAAGAAGTAGGCTCTAAAATAAATAACTCCTAATCTTTTCCCAGAGGAACTGACTTCACTTGCAACTGAATATAGAGAATTTCAATCCTAAGTGTGTTCTTAAGAACAGTGGAGTTAGTGGTGAAATGCAACTGGGAAGAGACTTGTGGATTTAATGAAGATACAACCTAGACTATAGGCTGGCTACTTTGCAGAAGATAACTGAGGAAAAAGACAACTGCAGGAGACCTTGTGAGGTCAGAAGAAATATCAAAACTAGCTCCCAGAAACTATTACTTAAAAGAAACTGCAATTTGACTGGATTAGTTTATAGACAATTTATGTCCTAAGGCGTTAGTGGAAACAATAGAGCAATCATCAGGCAATTTGTAGAGCTTAACAATGGGGTATGGTCAGAGAAAAACGTCATTCCAGGGTGACTACAGACATACCCAAGGCTACACCTACTTGAGAAACAATATCAGAAGCTTAATATTGTGGAGAACAACAGACTTTACTAAATTCATCTAGCCAGTCACCAATAACAAGCCCTGGGGGTAGGGAGACCAGTACATAGGATATACAATATATTTTTCTAAAATGTACAGTTTCCATTAAAAAGTTATGAGGCATGCAAAGAAACAGGAAAGTATGATCAAACCCCAGGGAAAAAAGCAGGAAACAAACTGCCTGGAAGAGTAAACAGATGTTAGATTTAACAGAAAAAGATTTCAAAATAGTCATTATAAATATCTTCACAGAACTAAAGGAAAGCATGGTTTACAAAGTAAAGGAAGGTATGATGACAATATAACATCAAATAGAGACAGTATCAATAAAGAGATACAAATTATAAAAAAGAATGATTGAAAATTCTGGAGTTGAAAACTACAACGGAAACAAATTCACAAGAAAGGCTCAACAGTAGATTTGAGCCAGCAGAAGAATTGGTGACTTAAAGACAGTTCAATAGAGATCACGCAAGCTGAACAACAGAGAGAAAAAAGAATAAAGAAAAGTGAACACAGTCTCAGAGAAATGTGGAGTTATCATCAGCCCAATATATGCATAAAGAGAGGACCAGAAGAGGAGAGAAAGGAGAGTGAAAATATTTGAATACATTATGGCTAAAAATGTCCTATGTTCATTGAAAAACAATAACCTACACATTCAGGAAGCTTAACAAATTCTAAGTAGGATGAAAACAAAGAGATCCACAAACAGATACATCATAATAATATATCTGAAAGTACATAATAATGTAATGCCAAAAGTCGGTAACAATGTGAAAAACTTGAAAACAGCAAGAGAAAAATGGCTAGTAATTTATAAAGAACCCCAATAAAACTAACAGCAGAAACAATGGATGCCACATATTCAAAATGCTCAAAGAAAAAACTGCCCACTAAGTTTTCTATATCCAGCAAAGCTAGCTTTCAAAAATGAAGGTGACATAAAAACTTTCCCAGATAAACAAAAACTGAGAGAATTTGTTGATAGGCAGACCTGGCTTATAAGAACTATTAATGCAATTTCTTTGGCATGAAAGCAACTGACTATGGAGGGTAATTCAAATCCATGTTAAAAAAAAAGGAACTGCAAAAGGTAAGTATGAAATTACAAAGTACAGTATAAATGCATATTTGCTTTTTTCTTCTAATAACTTATTTTAAAAAGCAATCATATAAAGTGTATAATAAAATGTTGGGCTTATAATATGTGGAAATGTAATATATGTAACATTTGCACAAAGGAGGTGGGTGAAAACAAAGCTTTTACTAAGCTACGGAAATGACTACTGATGGTAAAGTAAAAATTACAACAACATATTGTGCATTTGTAACATTACTAGATGCACTACATATAACAATATAACTATATATGTACTATATATTACTAGAGGTACTAAATATATTTTGTGGTATGTGCAATACCACAAAAGTGGGGGAAAGGGAATAAAACTATATACGAGTATATATATAAATGGAATTAAGCTACTTTAAATCAAAAGCTGAATATGAAAAGCTAGGATGTATATGGTAAATCCTAGGCCACCACTAAAAAAAAACCTGAAAAACTGTTAATCATTAAAGACTTCATCAAAAAGATATACAGCACCATTTATTAAATAGGGAGTCCTTTCCCCATTGCTTGTTTTTGTTGGCCTTGTCAAAGATCAGGTGGTTGTAGGTTTGAGGCTTTATTTCTGAGTTTTCTATTCTGTGCCGTTGATCTGTGTGTCTGTTTTGTAACAGTACCAAGCTGTTTTGGTTACTGTGGCTTTATAGTATAGTTTGAAGTCAGGTAGTGTGATGCCTCCAGCTTTGCTCTTTTTGCTTAGCATTGCTGTGGCTATTCATGGTCTTTTTTTGTTCCACATGAATTTTAGAATAGTTTTTTTCTAATTCTGTAAATAATTATGTCGGTAGTTTGGTAGAAATAGCACTGACTGTAAATTGCTTTGAGCAGCATGGTCATCTTTATAATATTGATTCTTCCAACCATGAGCATGGACTGTTTTTCCATGTATTTGTGTCATCTCTGATTTCTTTCAGCAATGTTTTGCAGTTCTCCTTGTAGAAGATATCTTGGTTAACTGTCTTCCTAGGTATTTCATTTCATTTCGTTGTTTTGTTTTGTGGCTATAGAAAGTGAGATTCTGTTCTTGATTTCATTCTCAGCCTGAACACTGTTGGTGTATGGAAATGCTACTGATTTTTGTACACTGACTTTGTATCCTGAAACTTTATTAAAGTCATTTATCAGTTCTAGGAGCCTTTGGCAGAGTCTTTAGGATATTCTAGGTATAGAATCATATTATCAATGAAGAAAGATAGCTTGACTACTTTGTTTCCTATTTGGATGCCTTTTATTTCTTTCTCTTGCCTAACTGCTCTGGCTAGGACTTCCAATACAATTTCGAATAGGAGTAGTGAGAGTGGACATCCTTGTCTTGTTCCAGTTTTCAAAGGGAATGGTTCGAGCTTCTGGCTGTTCAGGATGAGGTTGGCTGTGCATCTGTCAAAGATGGCTCTTATTATTTTGAGGTATGTTCCTTTGATGCCTAGTCTGTTGAGGGTTTTTATCATGAAGGGATGTTGGATTTCATTGAAAGCCATTTCTGCAAATATAGAGACGATCATATTGTTTTTGCTTTTGATTCTGTTTATATGCTGAATCACATTTATTCATTTGCATATACTGAACCAATCTTGTATACCAGGAATAACGCCTAGTTGATTGTGGTGAGTTAACTTTTTGATGTGCTGTTGGATTCGGTTTGCTGGTATTTTGTTGAGGATTTTTGCATCTATGTTTATCAGGGATATTGGCCTGAAGTTTTCTTTCTTCATCGTGTCTCTGCCAGATTTTGGTATTAGGTTGATGCTGGCTTCATGGAATGAGTTAAGGAGGAGTCCTTCCTCAATATTTTGGAATACTTTCAGCAGGATTGGTACCAGTTCTTCTTTTGGTAGAAAGAAGTATAATTCGATAGAACTTGGCTGTGACTCCATCTGGTCTAGTGTTTTTTTTTTTTTTTGGTTGGTGTGTTTTTTATTACTGATTCCATTTTAGAGCTTGATATTGGTTTATGCAGAGTTACAATCTATTCTGGATTCAATCTTAGGAGATTGTGTATGTTTCCAGGAATTTATCCATTTCCTCTAGAATTTCAAATTTGTGTGTATAGAGTTGTTCCTGATATTCTGAGGATCTTTTCTATTTCTGTGGGATCAGTTGTAATGTCATCTTTGTCATTTCTGATTGTATTTATTTAGATCTTCTCTTTTTTCTTTGTTAACCTAGCTAGTGGTTTATCAATCTAGTTTATTTTTTTCAAAGAACCAAGTCTTGGTTTCATTCACTGACCCTTGGCAAATAATTTTTTGCTAAGTCTCCAAAAGCAATTGCAACAAAAGCAAAAATAGGCAAGTGGGACCTAAGTAAACTAAAGAGCATCTGCACAGCAAAAAAAGCAAAAACAAAAACAAAAGCAAAAATACACACAAAACAACAAAACTATCAACAAAGCAAACAGACAACCTACAGAACAGGAGGAGATATTCTCAAACTATGCATCCAACAAAGACCTAATATCCAGACTCTATAGGGAGCTAAAACAATAAGCAAAAACCAAATAACCGAATTAAAAAATGAGCAAAGATCATGAAAAAAGGCTCAGGATCACTAATCATCAGAGAAATGCAAATCAAAACCACAATGAAATATCATCTCACACCATCAGGATGGCTATTATTCACAGTAGCAAAGACAGGTAATCAACCTAAATGTCCATCAATGATAGACTGCATAAAGAAAATCTGGTACACATGGAATACTACACAGCTATAAAAAAGAATAAAATCACATCCTTTGCAGTAACACAGATGAGCTAGTGGCCATAATCCTAGGCAAATTAACACAGGAACAGAAAACAAAATACCACATGTTCTCACTTATAAGTGAGAGCTAAACATCGAGCACACATGGAGATAAATATGGGAACAACAGACACTGTGGAATACTAGAGGGTGGGTACTATGCTTACTACCTGGGTGACAGGATTCACACACTAAACTACTTAGCATCACTCAATATTCCCACGTAGCAAATCTGCACCTGTATCTAAAATAATAAACCCTGTATCTAAACAAATACACCCTGTATCTAAAATAAAATTTGAAAAAAAGATATGCAAATGGAAAATAAGCATATGAGTCAAAAGACAACATCCTATATCATCAGGGAATTGTGAATTTAAGAAAATGAGATACCACTACATACCTATTAGAATGGCTAAAATTCAAAACACTGATACCACCACAACACCAAATGCTGGTGAGGATGTGGAGCAATAGAACTCTCATTCATTACTGCTGGGAATGTAAAATGGCACAGTCACTTTGGCAGACAGTTTGGCAACTTAAAAAATGTAAAGATAGTCTTACCATATAATCCAGCAATCATGGTCCTAGGTATTTATACAAATGAGTTGAGATGCCCATACAAAATTCTACACATGGATATTTACTGCAGCTTTAGTCACAATTGTCAAAATGTAGAAGCAACTAGGATGTCCTGCAGTAGGTGAATGGATAAACAAATTATAGTCCAAGCAGACAAGGGAATATTACTCAGTGATAAAAAGAAAAGCGCTATTAAGCCATGAAGACACCGAGGAACCCTAAATGCTGACTGCTAAGTGAAAGACGCCAAGTTAGAAAGCCTATAAACTATGCAATTACATGCCATTCTAGAAAAGGCAAAACTATGGATACGGTAAAAAGATTAGTAGTTGCCGGAAGTTTGCAGAAGGCGGCAGGATAAATAGGTGGAGCACAGGGATTTGGCGGGCAGTGAAGCTATTCTGTATGACGGTGTAATGGTGGATACATTTCATTATACATTTATCAGAACTCACAGAATATACAACAGAAAGAGTGAACCCTAATGTAAACCATGGACTTTAGTTAATAATGTATTAATATTGCCTCATCAATTAGAACAAGTGTATCCCATCGATGCAAGATGTTAATAATAGGGGCAACTGTGGGGGTGGCGAGGGAAAACGAACATATGGGAACTCTGTGCTTACTGCTCTACTTTTCTGTAAACCTAAAACTACGGTACTCTTAAAAAATGAAGGGGCCGGGCGCGGTGGCTCACGCCTGTAATCCCAGCACTTTGGGAGGCCGAGGCGGGTGGATCACGAGATCAGGAGATCAAGATCATCCTGACTAACTCAGTGAAACCCCGTCTCTACTAAAAATACAAAAAAAAATTAGCGGGCGTGGCAGCGGGCGCCTGTCGTCCCAGCTACTCGGGAGGCTGAGGCAGGAGAATGGCGTGAACCCGGGAGGCGGAGCTTGCAGTGAGCCGAGATCGCGCCACTGCACTCCAGCCTGGGCGACAGAGCGAGACTTTGTCTCAAGAAAAAAAAAAAGGCTATTAATTACAAAAATTATTAACAAAATCAAAATGCTTATTAACTGATAACCAAATTTTGGTTAAGCTTCTTTCCTTTCCCCAAGCCCCTGAACTCTGACCCATTCTCAGCCTGACCCAGAGTACAGAATCTCTCCTTTAAGGGTTGCTTCTGAGAATCGGCTGACCACAAGGAAAAGCATCTCTGATCAACTGTCCATTCCCTCCATCCACTCCTTCATACCTGGATCTTTCTAGCTTTGTTTACCCACTCCCTCTTATGAAATAAATTTCCTTTCTGTGTGATCTTTGAGACCCTTGCAGATCTTATGGTTGGAGCGTTCCCCTTACTGCAATAGCCCTCTCACCATAGAGGTGAGATTTTTCTGAATGAAGTCTCTCTTTACATACATCCAGATTTTTCTTTGAAAGACAACACATTCTATTAGTTTAGGCTGTTTAGTTAGTTTTAACTGAAATCATTCACTACATCAGTGAACATGCAACTTTTTTTTTTTTTTTTTTTTTTTTTAAGACGAAGTCTCGCTCTGTTGTCCAGGCTGGAGTGCAGTGGCGCAATCTCAGCTCACTGCAACCTCTGCCTCCCGGGTTCAAGCAATTCTCCTGCCTCAGCCTCCCAAGTAGACTGGATTACAGATGCCCACCATCACACCTGGCTAATTTTTGTATTTTTAGTAGAGATAGGGTTTCATCATGTTGGTCAGGCTGGTCTCGAACTCCTGACCTCAAGTGATCTGCCCGCCTTGGCTTCCCAAAGTGCTGGGATTACAGGCGTCAGCCATCGAGCCCAGCTGCACTTGTTTTTAATACAATTATAGACTCATAAGATTTTAATGCTTCAAGGGATCTAAAAATCAACTAGTCCAAACTCTGACCAAAGGCAGGAGTTTGACCAACAGATATTCTGTCACCGACCAAACACCTCTAGTAGTAGGTAATGTAGTGTCACTCAAGATAGCTTGTTCTACCATTATGAAATTCTCATACCAAGCTGACATCTCCATTCACACAGTAGCTACCCACAGGTACCAGTTCTGTCCTCTCAACAATTAAGGATGCCTATGCTTTCTTCCAGTTAGTGTCCTCCAGATCACTGCCCTCAAGGTGTCTAAAGGCAACTAGACTCCAGCTTCTTCACATCCATAAAAAGGCATCTGTCTTACTGAGGTTTTCAACTCTGCCGATGCAAAAACAAAGATCAAATCATGTTCTCTGTTTCCTTTTTTGGGGGGGTGTTCGGTAGAGGCAATGAAGTCATATTTGGAGTCCTATTAAGACAAATACTCTAGAGAGAGAAGCATCGCTATCCATCAAGGGCTATCATTTTGTTGTTTATGAGAACTCGCATCTTTGCAGGAAAGAGTTAAGGATGAGGTATCAAAAGGTGAATGTATCTTTATTTTATTTAAGCCTCCATCAAATGATGGCTAGAAAATGCTGCATCTATCTTAGTGCTTTCTTCATTTCCCTTGACTTCTGTGAAACTATCAACCAGCCATTCTTAGGGCCAGTGAGCTGAGACACTGGGGCCAGCTTTTCCGGTTGTTATGGAAACAGTGGCTTTGTGAGGCTTTTTCCCTAAAAAAAAAAAAAAAAAAAAAAAAGCCAACCTGTAATTCAACAAAAATTATGAGCAAGTATAGCTGTCTATATTGCTGACATGAGCAGCAAGACTGGGAATTGGTTATAAAAACCTTACTTCATAAGAACACCTGGAACAACAACCAAAAAAAAAAAAAAAAAATCAGCCAGGCATGGTGGCTCATGCCTATAATCCCAATTACTCAGGCGGCTGAGGTGGGAGAATCGCTTGAGCCCAGGAGTCTGAGGCTGCAGTGAGCTATGATTGTGCCACTGCACTCCAGCCTGGGCAACACAGTGAGACATCGTCTCTTAAAAAACTCCAAAAATCAGCTCCAAATTCTTATAACTTACCTGAATACTTAACAAACTGAAAATCAACTTCTGAGAGGCTTGGCTATGATATCCACCAGTTCAGTCACCATTAACATGTAAATGTGCTGAGAGAGGGAACTGTATTTCTTCACTGTCCTTTGTCCCTCTGAACCCTGGCACCTAACAGGCTTACGGAATATCTACTGAATGGACTCACAGAACTATTGGAAAGGCTTTCCACTGTCTCATTCCCTGTGCATTGTCCCTAACTGGAAGAAGTTACTTTGAGGAGAACAGCTGTGGACCTTCCAGTGGCACCACCAGCCTGAGGATAGTCTTCAGCCAGAGCACCTGGCCCCTCAGCTTCTGCAAACACACCAGCAGAGAAAGCTGATCTAAAACCAGGGGTTGCTCAGAGAGGTAACCATGTACCTGAGATCAAGACACAAGACAAAATGCTTTCTCTAGTTATCATAAATGTAACAGACCCAACTTTTCTGTGAAAATTCTTGGTTGGTGTTTCTTTGGTAGTCAAGAAGAGATGCATCATAGCTGAGTGGTGTCTGATGCTGCCCCCAACTAACTCTCCTGATCTACCTTAAACATTGTCAACACCTCCATTTGGATCTATCGTGGGGAGTTCACTGCGATGGGTTTTATGTCAATTTTTATCTGAAGGCAATGATTCCTGATTTTTAAATTTCTGGTCATACATGATCAAACACTGTAAAGGTCCTAGGGAACCATGTGTATCTTCCAACTTCGTTACTGAAATTATCAACTAGAGCCCACTAAGAAGAAATTTTATATAAAGTAAATACATACCAATTTTATATACAATAAATATTGCCCATCTAAAGCTTTTGTAAAGAATATCTATAATGCAAAATGCTAGTAAAAAGATACGTGTTGTGGGCCGGGCGTGGTAGCTCACGCCTGTAATCCCAGCACTCTGGGAAGCTGAGGTGGGAGGATCGCTTGAGGTCAGGAGTTTGAGACCAGCCTGGCCAACATGGTGAAACCCCTTCTCTCCTAAACATACAAAAAAATTAGCTGAGTGTGGTGGTGTGTGCTTGTCCCAGCTACTTGGGAGGCTGCAGCAGAATTGCTTGAACCTGGGAGGCGGAGGTTGCAGTGAGCTGAGATCGCACCACTGCACTCCAGGCCGGGCAACAGAGTGATACTCCGTCTCACAGAAAAAAAAAGATACATGTGTGGAATGTGATGCACACTCTGACATGCAGCGGCAGAGTGGAACAGTGACATTCTAAAGAGTGACTCCTACATGAAATACCTAAAAAGAAGCCCCAGGAAGTTAGCAGAGTCCTACAGAACACGACTCTGGTTTCCTTAGCACTTGAATCCAGCTCTTGGCAGGGCCAATATTGACAGCAGAGTCACCAAACACTTCCTTCAGTTATCGGTCAACAGAGACTTTTTGGCTAAATCAAGAACACTGCTGCTTCCTTTGTGTTTCCTACACATGTCACTTTGGCAGTCACTCTGTTCAACAGACACTACTGCTGCTTCCATCTGTCAATGCAACTTTGGGAAGAGACTATAGCTCAAGGATAAGAACCAGAATATATACATAGATGTACATGAGCATACAAGCATATCCACACAAAAATATAAACCCAACTAAGGAAGTAATAATTAGGTGTTGAGTTTCACATTGATCTTCAGGTAAATCTCACTCCGAGTACTGCTGATTCAATAAGGAACTGACCATGCCTGGGAGACAAGCCTGAAAGAGCAATGATGTTTCATTTATTTTTCCTCTAGTCATCGGAGCCAGAAATTTCTTTTCCCCCTCACTTCTCATAAACAACCAGGAAGTCCTGTGAAATCTCTTCCGTGTATCTCTCATTGATTCAACAACGACCGAGTGACTACTTTGTTCTACACTTAGGGATACAACTGTAAACAAGACTGATGTGGTTACTGCTCTGCCCTCATGAGGCATATGGTCTAATGGGAGATGGGCATTAAGTAGAGAGGCAATCTCAACCCACCCAGGTATTGGTAGGGACTAATTCAGGGTGCTATGAGCTCAGGGAAGGAAGGACACTTACTCAGACTTAAGGAGGGTGTCAGGGTTTTCTGAGAGAAAAAATAGCTAATATTTGAATCTATTTAATCTCCTTACCCCATTAACACAACCTAGGGTTAGGACCTTTTTTCTTACCTGGGCAAGTGTCTTACTCTTCTAATTGGTCTTTCTGCTTTCAGTCTTACCTTTGCTGGAAACCTTATCCTCAAGATAGAAAGCAAACTTCACAGACTGGGGCTCTTTGTGGTCCGAACCCCTATTTATCTTTTACCAGACTTCTCCATGCTTTCACATTATATTGAAGACATGCAGAACCATTCCCATTTCCGACAATGTGTTATACTCACCACTATCTGCCTAGGTTACCATTTCCCTTGTTTCTTAAGGCTAGGTCAAGCTTTATCTTCACTGGGAAGCCTTTCCTGACCCCTAATCTGGGATGGCCACCCACTATGATATACATTTTCAAGTAACTATAGACGGCATAAACAGCGTGATAATAAGTATGTGCTATTTAGTTTTGGGCTTCAACTCAGGGATGGTCAATGGCCCAAATTAAGAATCTATATTTCGGGCGAGTCCAGCTAACATGAACTCTGCAAGACAGCCACTAAAAAAAGCTCTTCAGCTATTCATATGTTCACCAACACTAAGACCTGGCTCATTAGCTAAAAAATGGAAATATTTTTATTGGTGAAAGTAATGACTTGTTAACCACCATGGTGAATATTGGAAATAGACTCTCATTGATAAAGTAAAAGGTATTTGAGATATGTATATTGAATAAAATATTTTAGAGATAGTCCCAAGTTTTGCATAAACCGGGAATAAGTCTGCATCTGATCACAAAGGAATGCTGCCCGGGCCACTTGTGTCCAGTCATCGGCTTAGGAAGCTTCTGTTTGCCTGATGCCGATTCTAAGAGTAACAAAATCCTGCTTCTGTAATGTCACATCCCTGACAGAGGTCAGACACCTAAAATGACAAAGAGCTGGGACATTACTCAGTTTGAAAAATCGGTTGCAGAACCTATTTCTAAATGAGTATTTATTTAATAAATGCCTATATACATGGCAAAATTTGCTGTCACTCTAATGTGATAACAGTATTGTAGGGGAGCAACTAACGGTTCCTCAAAGTTCTTCATGGAGGTTTCTGCCATAAAGAACATAAGAGCCGGGCGCGGTGGCTCACGCCTGTAATCCCAGCACTTTGGGAGGCCGAGACAGGCGGATCACGAGGTAAGGAGATCGAGACCATTCTGGCTAATACGGTGAAACCCCGTCTCTACTAAAAATACAAAAAATTAGCCGGGCATGTTGGCGGGCGCCTGTAGTCCCAGCTACTTGGGAGGCTGAGGCAGGAGAATGGCATGAACCCGGGAGGTGAAGCTTGCAGTGAGCCAAGATCGTGCCACTGCACTCCAGCCTGGGCGACACAGCAAGACTCCGTCTCAAAAAAAAAAAAAAAAAAAAGAACATAAGAACTGCACTAAGTTAGCTCACTCATCTCAAAATAGGGCCTTTCCTTGGCGCCTTCACAGAACCCTGTGCACCTTCCATGGTATGTGTCAAGGTGTTCGGTAACTGTCAGTTTACCCGTCTACTTTTGTCAATAAATGCTGAGGTCTTTGAGAACAGGATTGTATTTCTCTTCTCTAGTCCACTGTTTATCACAGTTAATAGTGTAAAGAAATACAGCCAGCCGGGCGTGGTGGCTCATGCCTGTAATCCCAGCACTTTGGGAGGCTGAAGTGGGTGGATCATGAAGTCAGGAGATTGAGACCATCATGGCCAACATGGTGAAATCCCGTCTCTAGTGAAAATACAAAAAAATTAGCTGGGTGTGGTAGTGGGCACCTGCAGTCCCAGGTACTCAGGAGACTAAGGCAAGAGAATCGCTTGAACCCGGGAAGCGGAGGTTGCAGTGAGCCAAGATTGTGCCACTGCACTCTAGCCTGGGTGACAGAGTGAGACTCTGTCTCAAAAAAAAAAAAAAAAAAAAAAGACAGTGGCTCATGCCTGTAATCCCAGCACTTTGGGAAGCCAAGGCGGACAGATCATGAGGTCAGGAGTTCGAGACCAGCTGACCAACATGGTGAAACCCCATCTCTACTAAAAATACAAAAACTGGCTGGGTGTGGTGGTGCGTCCCTGTAATCCCAGCTACTCAGGAGGCTGAGGCAGGAGAATCGCTTGAACCCGGGAGGCGGAGGTTGCAGTGAGCTGAGATCATGTGACTGCACTCCAGCCTGGGCAACAGAGGGAAACTCCATCTCAAAAAAAAAAAAAAAAAAAAGAAAAAAAGAAATACAGCCATCTCTCGGTATCTGTGGAGAATTTACTCTAGGACCTCCTGTGGTTGCCAAAATCTATGGATGCTCAAGTCTTTTAAAATGCGTGGTATTTGCATATAACCAGTGCACATCCTCCCATGTACTTTAAATCATCTTTACATTACTTACAATACCCAATACAATGTAAATAGTTGTACTGTTTTTTATTGTTGTATCATTATTTTTTATCATTTTTCCCCCATATATCTTCAATCTGTGGTTGGTTGAATCCACAGATGCAGAACCCACAAATGTGAAGGGCAGACTATACTTGCTGAATGAACAATATTATACAAGCAGCATGATAAAGTAAGAGGACATCTGATTAGGAGCTGGGAGACCTGCATTTTAATACTAGTGTCAACAACAGCTTGAGTACTTACTATACATAAAACATAGTGTTATACTCTTAAACAGCAGAGTATTTCATTTAATCTTCAGGACAATTCTGAGAGTAGCATCACCATTTTACATAAGACGAAACAGAGGGGCCAATTTACACAAGGTCACTCAGATAAATAAGCAGAAGAGTAAATCTTTGAACCCAAGTCTGGTGGTATCCAAGGCACATGCTTGACATCACTATGTTAGAAGTGTGTTCCATAGCTAACATTGGAGAGCTAAGACAAAAAACTGGAATCCCTCTGGATTCCTATTTCCTCGTCTATTTACTGAGCGAGACTAAAATGACAGGCTCCCCCAGCTCTTCGCGTTACAGTGTGATGGTTCTAAGTATCAACAGTCATTGCCTCAGTCTTGCCTGCCCCTACTGCCTTGACAAGAGTGAAAGAGATTTTTATGTGCAGTATGTTATAGGCCTTTTCAGACAACATATTTTGTTTTTATTCTCTTCTCTTCTGAAAAAGTCTCAGGGGATTCTGAAGTCAGAGGAGGGGGACCCATTTTTGGAACATTGCTTTGAAGCTAAAACCTGCTGTTAGTCAACAGAGCCAGCAGGTGGTTATTTTTGTTCTACAGTCCTTCACTGATATGGATGCTGGCTGAAATGATAAAAAAGGGCAAGGGAAAAAAATACTTCGACTATTAGAGAAAGAAAAATGATGAAAGAAACAAGCAGAAATGTCAATTTGTTTACCATGCTTCAACTGCACTTTTGCAGCTGGACAAAGGAAAAGGATTTTAGTGGTTCTCTTGACATCATCTATGCATCACTCAGATAGGGTGTAAAACCATCAGTCATACCCTATCTGTGGTCACGAAGCTTACAGTCAGGAACTGAAGTGGCACACATGAGAGCTCTCTTCTGCCAGCATCTATTGAAGACCTTCTTATATGCTGTTAATATCTCAGGCCAGTTTTTTTTAGGCACAGCTCTCTAGAAGTAAAGCACATTTTTTCTTTTTCTTTTTTTTTTTTGAGATGGAGTTTCACTCTTGTTGTCCAGGCTGGAGTGCAGTGGCTTGATCTTGACTCACTGCAACCTCCGCCTCCTGGGTTCAAGCGATTCTCCTGCCTCAGCCTCCCAAGTAGCTGGGATTACAGGCATGCACCACCACGCTGAGCTAATTTTCTATTTTTAGTAGAGATGGGGTTTCATCATGTTGGCCAGGCTGGTCTTGAACTCCTGACCGCAGATGATCCATCCACCTCAGCCTCCCAAAGTGCTGGGATTACAGGCATGAGCCTCTGCACCCAGTCAAAGTAAAGCACATTATTAAGACAAACTATATAGCTTTCCTCTGAATATCTTTCACCTGCTACCACTCATTGATACCACGATACCATGCCTGGTATAGAAGATGGAAATTCTAGAAACTGATAGTTGCTAGGAGACTGATGTCGAAACCCAACTTGATTTCTCTGGAGAAGCCAAGGAGGAGGTCTGGAGACATGTCATTAAAGCATCTAATCAGAAATAACCCTTGACAGCATTAAGATGATTAAAAATCATTGCCATGTTGAGAATATTGTTCCACATAGGAGAATAAACATACAGAAGGAGGAACTGGTTTTTTTGCCTTTAAAACAAACTCACCTTTTTAGCAGTGGGATCCCCTTTGGACTGATGATACGATGGAGACATTTTTACCTGGAAAAAAAAAGGCAAACATTTTAATACTCTTTCAGTTATAGTCTAGTTTTGTCTGACCCACATTCAAAATAATTCAACTAGAATTGGTATAACTAAGATAAAACAGACATTTCCAGAGGAAATTAATAGATTAATAGATTTTGTGTTAAGTCCCCTTGAAATTTTTCCGGAGATCAAAAAATCAGTAGTGAACCAAGAAAACAATATGATTTGGGTAAGAAAAGTGGGTCTAGATTGGTTTTAACCAAATGGTGAGGGACTAAATAGATAATAGATCTTTGGTGATGATGTTAAGCAAATGAAGTAATAAACAATGATCAGCATTTCTTGCAGAAGGCAACTCAAAATCTCTATTGTGATGTAATATCCCTTTGAAGCAAAGCATGCACAGAAGAGTTTGATAATTGTGAAGGATTTAGAAAAAGTATCAGCCAAACCATAATAAGAGGATGTTTAGTCCAAGGAAGAAAAGATAATGGTACAGAAATACACTTAAATATTTGAAGAGCTGAAATATAGAGATTTTAGATTAGATAAATGAAAAAGAACCAACTACATGCTGCCTACAAGAAACACCATTTAAATATGAAGGCTCAAACAGGTTAAAAGGAAAAGGATGGGGACAATATGCCATGATAACACTAAATTTTTTTTTTATTATTTATTTTTTTTTGAGATGGAGTTTCGCTTCTGTTGCCCAGGCTGGAGTGCAATGGCACGATCTTGGCTCATTGCAACCTCTGCCTCCCAGGTTCAGTGATTCTCCTGCCTCAGCCTCCCAAGTAGCTGGGATTACAGGCATGCACCACCACGCCCGGTAATTTTTTGTATTTAGTAGAGATCACCTGACCTCAGATGACTGCCCGTCTTGGCCTCCCAGAGTGTTGGGATTACAGGCGTGAGCCGCGCCCAGCCAATAGCACTAGATTTTAGAGCAAAGACTACTATCAGGTACAAAAAGGGTCATCCCATAATAATAAAGGGGTCAATTCATTAGGAAGACACAACAATGCTAAACATCTATGTACCTAATAGCTTAAAAATACATGATGCAATCATGCAAATAACTATGCTGAGTGAAAGAAGTCAGATAAAAAAGTATATCTATTTTATAGTTTCATTAATCTAAAATTCGAGAAAGTGCAAACTAATCTACTGTTTAATTAGTTTGTAAAGATAATCAGTGGTTGCCAGGGAACAGGAGGGAGGGATTAAGTAAATTTTTGGTGGTGATGGGTAGAGTCATTATCTTGATTGTGGTGACAGATCATGAATGTATACATATGTCAAATTTATACACTTTATATATGTCCAGTTTATATCAGTTATTACACCTCAATAAAGCATTTAAAGAAATTTGAAGTATATAACTAAAACAGTGGTTAAAGAATTTACAGCCCATATGTTATATTGGAAAATAAGAAAGGTTTAAAATAAAGGATCCAAATTTCCAATTTAGGGAACTAGAAAGAGATCAAAGTAAAACCAAACTAAGTAGGAAAGAAGTAAATAATAAGCAGCAAAAATCAATGAAATAAAAATAAAAATAAACAACCAAGATAATTATCAGAGTCAAAATTGGTTCTCTTTGAAAAGATAAATAAAACTGATAATCTGCTATGGAGCTTGATCAAGAAAAGGAGACTAAAAATTACCAGTATCAGCAATGAAAGAGGATATATTACAACATGCAACATCATTTACAGGTATTTAAAAGATGATAAGAACCTTTTGTGAATAATTTTATGCCAATAAGCTTGACAAATTAAATGAAAAGGAATGAAAGGATACATTCCTTAAAAACAGAACTTATAAAAATGGACCCAAAACAGAAAATATGAATAGCCTTATATCTATTAAATAAATTCAGTTTGTTATCAAACATCCTTCTGCAATGAAAATTCCTAGCCCACAGGGCTTCAGCAGTGAATTCTAGCAAAAATATTAAATATACAGAGACCAGAATATCTACTTATTAATTTACAGGGGTTAGTCCATTCTCATGTTGCTATTAAGAAATTCCTGTGACTGGGCAATTTATAGGAAAGAGGTTTAATTGACTCAGTTCCATATGGCTGGGAAGGCTTCAGGAAACATACAATCATGGTGAAGGGGAAGCAAATATGTCCTTCTTTATAAGGCAGCAGGAGAAAGAAGTGCCAAGCAAAAGGGGAAAAGCCCCTTATAAAACCATCAGATCTCATGAGAGCTCACTCACTATTACAAGAACAGCATGAGGGTAACCGCCCCATGATTCAATTACCTCCCACCAGGTCCCTTTCCTGACACATGGAGATTATGGGAACTACAATTCAAGATGAGATTTGTGTGGGGACATGGCCAAACCATATCAAGGGCAAAATATAATTATTACTATAAGTAGTTCAATGGATACTCGATACTACCTGACTAGAATGAGGTACTGGTAAACAGTTACAAGATCTCAAGCCTCTTTCAACTCTGCCTAATTATAAGAGACTATAGTACAGATGATATATACTATAGGAAATATAGTATTTCCTATCACTGTCGCATCGCTATTCAAGTAGGACCACGTTGCAGGTTTTGTTTAACCTCTCTGATTTTAAGAATAACTTTAGAGAACACATCTCAGCTCAACAATCAAAACTGCTAGCTGTCCAGACTGTCCTTTCAGATTTAGCAGATCTGCAAAAATTAGACTTGACAGTCTTTGCTGTAACATACCATGACATTAATACTCTGGAATTCACTCCAGATGTATGATGTAGCTTGCTAAAAATGATCCAATTTTAACTTCTGGTATGCTCTTTTTGAAAAGGGAGAAAACAGATTTTCAAAGCAAAGTAGATATTTAAGCTTAAAAAAGTGACCTCATGAAAGAATCTGCAGACTTTTAAAAACAAGCCAAGAACTAGATGTGGTGGTGGACAATTTATCTGAGAAGCCTGTTCTCTAGAGATTAAGTCAGAAAATGTTTGAAGAGGCAATGGAAGTGGTCCAGCATCCCTCATGAAAGGCCTTATTTTTTCATTTAACAGGATTCCTTCTGGAAACGCCCCAGGCAATGAAGCTTAAAAGAGATATTTTAAATCCAGGTGTGCAGACACTAGATCTGGGGATATGGATGATATACTAAGCTAGGGCCTTAATAATGTTGAACTTGTTGTGATCTTTGTTAATAAAATGATTCCTAACTTAATGAAGCAATCTGAGCTGAAGTTTAAAAGCAATATGAATATCTTCTTTATCATCTTGTTTTTTGTTTTTCTTTGAGATGGAGTCTTGCTCTGGTTGCCCCAGCTGGAGTGCAATGGCATGATCTCAGCTCACTGCAACCTCCAACTCCTGGGTTCAAGTGATTTTCCTGCTTCAGCCTCTGAGGTAGCTGGGATTACAGGTACACCCCACCATGCCCGGCTAATTTTTGTATTTTTAGTAGAGGTGGGGTTTCACCATGTTGGTCAGCAGGTCTCGAACTCCTGACCTCAGATAATCCACCTGCCTTGGCCTCCCAAAATGTTGGAATTACAGGCGTAAGCCACCACAGCTGGCCTTTTTTTGTTGTTGTTGTTAAAATAGGGCTAGGAATGGTAGCTTATACCTATAATCCCAGCAATTTGGGAGGCCAAAAGGAGGTTGGCCTGAGCCCAGGAATTTGAGACCAGTCTGGGTAACATGGCGAAACCCCATTTCCACAAAAAATTTAAAAATTAGCCTGGCGTGCTGGTGTGCACCTGAGGTCTCAGTTACTTGGGAGGGTGAGGTGGGAGGACCGCTTGAGCCCAGGAGGTCCAGGATGCAGTGAACTGTGATCACATCACTGTACTCCAGCCTAGGCAACAGAGTGAGGCCTTTTTAAATGTAAAAAAAAAAAAAAAAAGCCTTAATTTTTCTGATCACAAAAGAAATACATGTTATGTTCAGTGACAGAAATTTAAGAAATATAACAGCTCAAACAAAGCAAATAAAAAGCACAATCCAATCACACAGCAACAACTGCTATTAAAATTTGGAATCACTGCTTTGTGATCTATGTTGCACATTATGAATGTTTACTTCGACATATCAATATTCTTCTACGATATGATTTTTCATGGCTACAAAGCAGTTCATTCACTGCCTAGACATACCATGACTAATTTAATCAACTGTGGGCTATTGGGACATTTAGGTTATTTTCAATTTTTAAAAATTATTTTTTAAAATGTTGTATCCTTGTATATAATATTTGGCACACAAACTTGATAATTTCTGTTGGACAGATTCTTGTAAGTCCCTGCTTAAAAGGGTGTAACCATTTAAAAATACATATTACTACTTTTTCTTCAGATAAGTAAGATGGGTCCACAACTCCCTTTCCTGTAATTCTGAAATCCAAAAAGCTCTGAAACCAAAATGATTGTTTAAAAAATATTTTTCACACCAAAAGTCATCTGGCAGCAAAACCTGGCCTGAACCAAAGTGAGGCTATTTATAGTCTTCACTTATCTCTCAAAAGCATTTAATTATGAAATAAAGACTAGTCCATACCGGGAATTGTTGGGAACAGGCCCCCAAATTTAGCCATAAACTGGCCCCAAAATTGGCCATAAACAAAATCTCTGCAGCACTGTGACATGCTTGTGATGGCCATGACGCCCACGCTGGAAGGCTGTGGGTTTACCAGAATGAGGGCTAGGAACACCTGGCCCACCGAGGGTGGAAAACCGCTTAAGGCATTCTTAAACCCCAAACAATAGCATGAGCGATCTGTGCCTTAAGGACATGTTCCTGCTGCAGATAACTAGCCAGACTCATCCCTTTATTTCCTGTAAGAAATGCTTTTAGTTAATCTATAATTTATAGAAACAATGCTTATCACTGGCTTGCTGTCAATAAATATGTAGGTAAATCTCTGTTTGAGGCTCTCAGCTCTGAAGGCTGTGAGACCCCTGATTTTCCACTCCACACGCTGTATTTCTGTGTGTGTGTCTTCAATTCCTCTAGCACCGCTGGGTTAGGGTCTCCCTGACTGAGCTCGTCTTGGCAAGTGGTGCCCAAATGTGGGGGCTCAAACCTGGGTTGAAGGGTCGCTGGAGCAACAGTTGGAGAACATGGAACTAAGCTGGAGGACACCAAGTACTCTTAAGCAATCCCCGTGGTGAGTAAGAAGGGGAACTTGGAAGCATCAGGGTAACAATGGGACAAGTGTGGGCTCTGGTTTGTTCCACCTTGGAACCTTTTCACTCTAATGATGAGGAGGAAGGAGAGTACAACGAAGTAACAGAAGAGGTAACAGAGCAGGTCTGTTTGCCAGCTAAAGCTAAAGCAGCAAAGGAGGAAGAAGTTCATCCATACCCTTCTACATCCCCTCATTATTTTGAAGAAAAAGAGTGGCCTGATCCTCCAGATCTTTCTTTTCCAGAGGACACTGGGTGGAAAGTAGTTGCCCCAGTGACTGTTCAAGCAGTGCCTCGAGCGACCGCTCTCAGTTCTATTCAGGCAGGAATTCAGCAAGCTAGAAGAGAAGGTGATTTAGAGGCTTGGCAGTTCTCTGTTAGAATACACCCCCCAGATCAACAGGGAAATATTATAGCTACATTTGAGCCTTTTCCTTTTAAATTACTCAAAGAATTAAAACAAGCTATTAATCAATATGGACCAGGTTCTCCTTTTGTAATGGGACTGTTAAAGAATGTTGCTGTTTCCGGTCGGATGATTCCTACTGACTGGGATGCTCTTACTCGAGCTTGTCTAACTCCTGCTCAGTTCTCACAATTTAAAACTTGGTGGGCAGATGAAGCTTCCATTCAGGCTGCTTGCAATGCCCAGGCCCAACCTCAAATTAATATAACTGCAGACCAACTTTTGGGGGTTGGCAGCTGGGCTGGTTTAGATGCCCAAGTGGTCATGCAGGATGATGCCATAGAGCAGCTTAGAGTAGTGTGAATTAGGGCTTGGGAAAAAATCACTTCAGGTGGAGAACAATACCCTTCCTTTAGTGCTGTAAAGCAGGGACTGAAAGAACCGTATGCAGATTTTATGGCTCAGTTACAGGGGTCTCTTAAAAAGGTGATTGCAGATTCGGCTGCTCAGGAAACAGTGTTGCGGTTATTAGCTTTTGACAATGCTAATCCCGATTGCCAGACTGCTCTGCGACCTATTAAAGGGAAAGTATGTTTAGTTGATTGTATCAAGGCCTGTGATGGTATTGGAGGTAATCTGCATAAGGCTACTCTACTAGCCCAGGCAATGGCAGGACTGAGAGTGGATAAAGGAAATACTCCATTTCCTGGAGCTTGTTTTAACTGTGGGAAGCATGGTCATACTAAAAAAGAATGTAGAAAAAATCAGTGAGTCAGGCCGCCAGTTGAGGGAAAAAAAAGAAAACTGCTGAGCCTGAAATATGTCCAAAATGTAAAAAAGGAAAACACTGGGCTAATCAGTGTCACTCTAAGTTTGACAAATATGGGAACCTGATTTCGGGAAACGTCATGAAGGGCCGTCCTGGGCCCCATTCCAAACCAGGGCATTTGCAGCTCAGGCCATTCCCTCACCCCCGTACAATGTCTGTCCCCCGCTACAGCCGGTAGTGCCACAGTAGATTTACACTGCACAAAAGCTGTGAGCCTTCTGCCTGGGGAACCCCTGCAAAAAGTTCCAACAGAGGTCTGTGGACCCTTGCCAGCAGGAACAATAGGATTACTTTTAGGAAGGTCTAGTTTAGGTTTAAAAGGGGTACAAATACATACAGGAGTCATTGATTCAGATTACAATGGGGAAATTCAAATTATTGTATCTACTTCTATTCCCTGGAAAGCAGAGCAAGGAGAGCGTATAGCACAGCCCCTGATTGTGCCATATGTGGAAATGGGGAAAAGTGAAATTAAACGAACAGGAGGATTTGGAAGCACAAATAAACAAGACAAAGCAGCTTATTGAGTAAATCAAATTACTGATAAACATGCTACCTGTGAAATAACTATTCAGGGAAAGAAATTTAAAGGTTTGGTAGATACAGGAGCAGACATTTCAATCATTTCTCTATAGCACTGGCCGTCCATGTGGCCAACTCAACCTGCTCAATTTAACATAGTTGGAGTTGGTAAAGCCCCTGAAGTATATCAAAGTAGTTATATTTTGCATTGTGAAGGGCCCGATGGACAACCTGGGACTTTTCAACCAATTATAACTACTGTACCTATAAGTTTAAGGGGAAGAGATTTATTACAACAATGGGGAGCACAAGTTCTAATTCCAGAACAATTATATAGCCCTCAAAGTCAACATATGATGCATGAAATGGGGTATGTCCCTGGTATGGGACTAGAAAAAAAGTTACAAGGTTTGAAGGAACCGCTTCAAGCAGAAAGACGAAGTTCCTACCAAAGTTTACGATATCATTTTCGATGGTGGCCATTATTAAGCCTCCAGAACCTATACCTTTAAAGTGGTTAACAGATAAGCCAATTTGGGTAGAACAATGGCCACTAAGAAAGAGAAACTTGAGGCTTTAGAGGAATTAGTTACTGAACAATTAGAAAATGGACACATAGCTCCAACATTTTCCCCTTGGAATTCTCCAGTTTTTGTAATTCAGAAAAAATCAGGGAAATGGAGAATGTTAACTGATTTAAGAGCCATTAATTCAGTTATACAACCAATGGGGACATTAAAGGCAGGATTGCCTTCTCCTGCTATGATTCCAAAAAATTGGCCTTTAATAGTCATAGATTTAAAAGACTGTTTCTTTACTATCCTCTTAGCTGAGCAGGACTGTGAATGGTTTGCATTTACAATTCCTGCAGTAAACAACCTGCAGCCTGCTAAGCGTTTTCACTGGAAAGTGTTGCCACAAGGCATGTTAAACAGTCCAACAATTTGCCAGACATATGTAGGACAAGCAATTGAACGTACTCATAAAAAATTTTCACAGTGTTACATTATTCATTATATGGATGATATACTTTGTGCTGCCCCACTCGAGAAATATTACTCCAATGTTATGATTACTTGCAAAATTCGATTTCTCATGCTGGTTTAATTATAGCTCCTGACAAAATTCAGACTACTACTCCTTACTCCTACTTAGGGGCCTTAGTAAATGACACTACCATTGTGCCACAGAAAGTAACCATACGTAGGGATCAGCTGAAAACATTAGATGGCTTTCAAAAATTACTAGGGGACATTAATTGGATACGACCTGCTCTAGGCATTCCTACCTATGCCATGAGTAATCTATTTTCTATCCTTAGAGGATATCCTAGTCTCACTAGCCCTTGGCAATTAACAAAAGACGCTGAGGCAGAGCTGCAGCTAATTGAAAAGCAAGTCCATAAAGCTCAAATAAATAGAATAGATCCAGAGAAGACTCTAGATTTGCTAATTTTTACAACTCAGCATTCACCCACTGGTGTTATTGCCTAAGAGCAGGACTTAGTAGAATGGCTTTTTCTTCCACATACTAATTCATGGACTAACTCCTTATTTGGATCAAATTGCTACTATGATAGGAAATGGAAGAACTCGGATTGTTAAATTACATGGATATGATCCTGGAAAAATTACTGTCCCTCTCAGGAAGGCACAAATACAACAAGCTTTTATAAATGGTCTTACTTGGCAAACCCACTTAGCTGACTTTGTGGGTATTCTCGATAACCCTTTTCCTAAAACAAAACTCTTTCAATTTTTGAAATTAACTAATTGGATTCTCCCTAAAATAACTAAATTTAAACCAATTGAAGGTGCTGAGAATGTTTTTACAGATGGGTCTAGTAATGGTAAAGCTTCTTATTCTGGATCAAAAGGTAAAGCTTTTCAGACACCCTATACTTCACCTCAAAAGGTGGCACTTGTAGCTGTAATTGAGGTATTGACTGCTTTTGATATGCCTGTTAATGTGATTTCTGATTCTTCATACGTGGTTCATTCCACACAGTTAATTGAAAATGCTCAGTTACAATTTCATACAGATGAACAACTGATGACTTTAACTGCAAACAGCAGTTAGGAGTAGAATGCACCCTTTTTACATCACTCACATTAGGGCTCATACACCTCTTCTAGGACCCTTAACTGCAGGGAATCAAATGGCTGATCACCTAGTATCTAATGCTAGACACTTTCACAATTTAACCCATGTTAATGCCTCTGGTCTCAAACACAGATACAACATTACCTGGAAACAAGCTAAAGCTATTATCCAGCGATGCCCAACTTGCCAAATGGTGCATTCCTCATCTTTTACAGTAAAGGAGGAGTTAATCCTCAAGGACTGGAACCTAATTCTCTTTGGCAAATGGATGTCACACATGTTCCCTTGTTTAGGAGACTAGCTTATGTACATGTATGTGTGGACACCTTTTCTCACTTTGTCTGGGCTACATGCCAATCAGGAGAGTCTTCTGCCTGTGTTAAACGTCACCTTTTGCAGTGTTTTGCGGTGATGGGCATTCCAGCTTGTATTAAAACAGATAATACCCCAGACTATACTAACCAAGCTCTAGCTACATTTTTCTCTACATGGAATATTAAACACATCACTGGCATCCCATGTAATTCTCAAGGACAAGCCATAGTGGAAAGAATGAATCTCTCCCTAAAACAGCAGTTACAAAAACAAAAAAGTGGGGAGAAACAGGGACGATGGGACACCCCATATGCAACTGAATCTAGCATTATTAACTTTAAATTTTTTGAGCCTGTCTAAAGGCCAGATGCTATCAGCAGCTGAAGAGCATCTACAGAAACCAGCTGCAAAGACAGAAGCAGAACAACTGGTTTGGTGGAGAGATCTGATAGCAAAAACTTGGGTAACAGTTAAAATAATAACTTGGGATAAAGGTTATGCTTGCGTTTCTCCAGGACCAAATCAACAACCGATTTGGGTATCATCAAGACACCTGAAACCTTATCATGAGCCAGATGCCGAGGAAGTGACTCTGGGAGGAACCTGAGGACCCCCCGGTTACAGCCATGTTGAGACTGATGCTGAGGAGGACCCCAACTGTCACGAGCAACACCCGTCGAACACAGCCACCTACTTGGGGACAGATCAAGAAGCTGTCACAGATGGTGGAAGAAAACCTGAGGAAAGCAAGACAACCAGTCACAGTGAGTAATTTAATGGTAGCTATGATAGTGGTGATTACCATTGCCATGAGTATTCCTTCAACAAGGGCTGACAGAGAACAATTATACTTATTGGGCATATTTATCAATCTTGGCTGGCAGTAATGCCTGGATGTAATCACTCTATGACACAGTTACACGTGCTTTCTGATCTCAGGATTTACCATAATAAAGCTGCTCCTATAATTGAGAGATACCGCCCTCAAAAACCTATTTGTAAACAGGACTTGTCCCAGTTAGAAAAAATGAATGTACTTGTTTGGGAAGATTGCATTGCAGAAAAGGCAGAGGTGCTGCACAATGATTCCTATGGAATCATTATTGACTGGTCCCCTAAGGGGATGTTTAGCTTAAATTGCACATCTCAGTCTGTGTGCCATGGCCACACTGTGTTCAGCTGGTCTGAGCAAAATGGTCAGATGGTAGAAATGGTAAGAAGTATGGCAAGAGTTCCTATTATCTGGAACCATGGCGGTATAGCGGCTCCTCAATCTCAAATGATATGGCCTGTTGTAGGAGCTAAACATAAGGATTTGTGGAAACTATGAATAGCTCTTAATAAGATCAAAATTTAGGAAAGAATAAAAAAGCAACTAGAAGGACACTCTACAAACTTGTCTTTGGATATTACAAAATTTAAAAAAAACAAATATTTAAAGTATCCCAGGCACACCTGACCTTAATGCCAGGAACTGGAGTGCTTGAAGGAGCTGCAGACAAATTAGCAGCTAGTAACCCATTAAAATGGATAAAAACACTTGGAAGGTCTGTGATTTCAATGACAATTGTGCTTTTAATCTGTGTTGTTTGTCTTTGTATAGTCTGCAGATGTGGATCCTGACTCTTGCGAGAAGTAGCTCACCATGCAAAGCTGCCTTTGCTTTTATCACTTTGCAAAACAAATAAGGGGGACATGTTGGGAAGAGGCCCCCCCAAGTCTGGCCATAAAGTGGCCCCAAAACTGGCCATAAACAAAATCTCTGCAGCACTGTGACATGCTCATGATGGCCATGAAGCCCACGCTGGAAGGTTGTGGGTTTACCGGAATGAGGGCAAGGAACACCTGACCCGCCCAGGGTGGAAAACCACTTAAGGTGTTCTTAAACTCCAAACAATAGCATGAGCGATCTGTGCCTTAAGGACATATTCCTGCTGCAAATAATGAGCCAGACCCATCCCTTTATTTCGGCCCATCCCTTTATTTCCCACAGGAAATGCTTTTAGCTAATCTATAATCTATAGAAACAATACTTATCACTGGCTTGCTGTCAATAAATATGTGGGTAAATCTCTGTTTGAGGATCTCAGCTCTGAAGGCTGTGAGACCCCTGATTTCCAACTCCACATGCTATATTTCTGTGTGTGTGTCTAATTCCTCTAGCACCGCTGGGTTAGGGTCTCCATGACTAAGCGGGTCTTGGCAAGGAATGTCATATACAATACGTGCACCATATTAACTTACTTTTTAGGATTTTAAATGCCAGTTTATTGTCTTCTGGCCTTTTTTTTTTTTTTTAAATGAGAAATCAGCCATCATTCTTATTGTTGTCTTTGGCACCTTTTAAGATTTCTTCTTCATCTTTGGTTTCAGCAGTTTGACTATGACTATTATGTGTTTGAGTATGGTTTTCTTTATATTTATTCTGCTGGAGGTTTGCTGAGTTTTTGACTCTATGGGTTGATGTTTGCTATGAAATTTGGGAAAATTTCAGATATTATTAGGTCCAATGTCCCCAGCTCCCATTCTCTTACTCCTTATGTTCCAGAAATCCAATTATATATATATTCTACATATGTTGCATATTATATTCATATATAAAAATTATAGATATATGTACATTATATCTATATATAAATTATATATAATTATATAAATATATAATATATAAATTATAGATACATGTACATTATAGATCTATAATTTATAAATATCTAATTTATACATTAATATATATCTATAAAATATAGATATAGCTATAATTTGTATATATGATAGACTTCTAGATATTGTTTCACAGGTCACCAAGAGTTTTTGTACTTTCTTCAATTATCTTTGCCTCTGTGCTTCAGTTACAATTATCATTTCTATTGAACTGTATTCAAATTTACTAATTTTTTTCTCAGTGTTAAAAATGCTGTTGACATCTAATAAAATTTTCACTTTAGATATGTTTTTTAGCTCTACAATTTACACTTGCTTTTACTTCAGAGTTTCTATTTCTGTGCTGACGTTTCCCCATGTGTTCAATCATTCTGCTAATCTTTTCCACAAAATACTTTAACATATTTATAATTTCTATTTTAAAGTCCTTAACTGCCAATTCCAGCATCTGGGTCATTCATAGGTCTGCTTCTACTGATGCTTTTTCTCTTGATTATAGTTTACACTTTCCTTCTTCCTCCTACTGATCCTATGATAGTCTGGGCTTTGGCTTTGTTAGGATTTATTGTGCTTTTGCCCTTAGTCCTGGGAAATCCCTTAGTCCTCAACCATAGCCCTTCTGCAGTTTCAACACAAAATTTGAGGTATTTTTCAATCCCCGTAACATAGCAACATTTACATTCAAAACTCAGCACCAGGCAGCTGCTGAAATCTCTGCTTAGTTCTTTAGTACCTGATGCTGCTTTCTGGAAGCACTGTCTGTTTGTACACAATTTGGAAAACTGCAAAGAGAACTTGGGGCTCCCTCTTCTGTGGCATGCTTCTTTCTGAGATTTTCTCCCTCAATTTAGAGCTGCTTTGGTAGTCCTGTACTTTGACCTCTGTTTCTTCATCCCAGTAAGAATGATACTTGGTATTCAAGCTCTTTTCTCCAATACTCCATGGCAAGCCAAGAGGCACCCTAGAAAAGCTGGTTAAATGTAGAGCTTGTCTAGTTTGCTTCCCTTCTTTCAAGGTTTGCATTCCCTATAGTTTCTGCCTGCTTCCAGTTGCTCTCTAAACAATGTTTTTTCATATTTTGCCTAAGGCTTATAATTATTAGCAGAAAGGTCATCTACTATAGGCTGCTCTGCTATTACTGGAATTAGAACTCTATTATGTCTCTTTAAAGTTTTTTTTTTGTACTCTGTGTCCCTACTTTTTTTAGGATTCCAATTTGATGTATATTTGGCCACTTGAAGTTGTTCCATAGTTCACCAATGATCTATTCATTTCTTTTTCTTTTTTCTTTTTTGAGATAGGGTCTTGCTTTGGTGCCCAGGCTGGAGTCCCATGGCACAATCATAGCTCACTGCAGCCTTGACCTTCTGGGCTCAAGTGATCTTCTTGCCTCAGCTCCTCAGCTGGGACCACAGGCATGTGCCACCACGCTTGGCTAGTTTTTTAAAAATTTCAGTAGAGACAGGGTCTCATCATGCTGTCCCGACCAGTCTAAAACTTCTGGGCTCAAGTGATCCTCCTGCCTTGGCCTCCCAAAGCGCTGGGATTACAGGCATGAGCCACTGTACCAAGCCCTGTTTCTGTTTAGTCTTCTTTCTGTGTTTGATTAGGGATAGTTTCTATTGCTATATTGTTAAGTTCACTAATCATTTCTTCTCCAATGCCCATCCTGCTATTAATTTTATCTAGTATATTCTTCATCTCAGACATTGTAGTTTTAATCTCTAGATGTTCTACTGGTTCTTTGTAACTTCCATATTTCCATTTGACGTATTCAATTGTTCTTCTAGCTTCTTGAACATATGGAATACAATTATAACTTTAAATGTCCTTGTCTACTAATTTTATTATCTGGGTCATTTCTGTGTTAGTTTCAATGGGTAGTTTTTTTTCCCTCATTATCATGGCTTGTATTTTCCTGCTTCTTTGCATGCCTAGTAATTTTTGATCAAATACTAGACATTGTGGATTCTATCTTGTTGGGTATTGGATATTTTTATAATTCTTGAATACATTGCTAAGCTCTGTTCTGCGATGTGGTTAAAATACTTGGAAATAGTTTTATCTTTTTAGGTTTTTGCTTTTAAGCTTTGTTAGTTGAGATCAAAGGGGCAGTTAGTTTAAAGTTAATTTTTTCCCCACTACTGAGGCTAAGAACTTACTTAGTACTCTCAATACTACCTTGTGATTTATGAAGATTTCCAGGCTGGCTGGTGGGAGCAAGCATTATTTCTGGCTCTTTGTGAGTCTGGGACATTGTTCAATCTAATCCTTTTGGGTGGCACCTTTTTGTTTTTTTGACCTGAAGTAGTTTCCTCACACAGTGGGTAAATAAGTGGGTAAGTACTCAACTGAATACTCAAAAGTTAGCTTCTGCAGATCTATGGAGCCCTCTGTACGGCTCTAACCTAATACTCCACCCTGCAAACTCTAGCCCCCTTGTCTTTCCTGGACTCTGAGCTCTGTCCCCTTGACCCAGAGAGACTAAGCTCTGCCTTGGTTCTCCCTCTCTGAGTCATGGCGTGAAAACTTTCTCCAGGGAGTAATTTGGTAGAAATCTTAGGGTTTATGTCATTTGTTTCTTATCTTTCAGGGGTCACTATCTTTCACTGCCTGGTGTCCAATATCTTATGAACCATTATTTTATATATTTTGCCCCTTCCCCGCCCCCCACAAAAAACTCCAAATGCATCTTGTCCTGAAGTGAAAGTGTTCATGTTACATTTATAAAATCCAAAAAATTCTGAATTCTGAAACATATCTGGCCAAAGTGACTTAGACAAGGGCTTGTGGACTTATACAAATATGCATTCCCACTAGTAGTGCATAAAAGTATCTGTCTCCTCACATCCTTATCAATGTAAATGCATATGTATTTTTAATGTGTCTCAGTTTAATTATGTATTTTTAAATATTTACCAGCTTAATAAGTAAAAAAAATGGTATTGTATAGTTGATTTAGCTTGTACTTCTTTGATCACTGGTAAAATTGCATTTTTTTCACATTTTATTGGACAACAGAATTTCTTATGTCCTTATCCCATATTTCCATCAAAACCTTAGTTCTATAAAATACTAAAAACAATTTTTTGGTATTACTTTCATCCTTAGTTCTCTTTGTATGAAGATTTTTCTCCATCAAAGGGAAATGTACGAATTTACAGAACTTCAAAAGTCTGACTGTTATCCAGCTCTGGAAAATAAGTGAGAACTGGGCTGGTAATACAGATCTGGCTATCTATTCATTTTCTACAGCTGCAATCACCATTCAATGTTTCCTAAGAATAAAAACCAAACTCTTGACCGAACAAGTCATTTGTCTCCTAATCTAAAGTAGGTTTCCCTCATGTTACTCTCCCCTATTCTTTCCCTTTATGTCAATTAAGTACCTATCACAATTTGAAACTAAATATTTGATATAATGCTTGTTTACCTGTTTACCAGGGTCTTTAAGGCTAACCAGGCCCTGTCTACCTACCTCTTCAACCTCATTCCTGGCCATTTTCCCTTTTAGGCACTACGTTCCAGCTGCTGATCTTTTTTCAGTTCCTTGAACAAGTCATTTGTCTCCTTAGATCCTTTGTGCTTGCTGTTCTCTCTTGCCTGAAATTTCTTGCCTAAAATGTTTTTCACGTGGCTGGTACCGCCTTAGCCTTCAGGTCTTGGCTTAAATATTACCTCTGCATATAAAGATTCCCTAACCACCTAAAGTACATTTCCCTCATGTTATTCTCCCTATAATATTCTATTCTCTCCCTTTATGCCAATTATGTACCTATCACAATTTGAAGCTATATATTTGATATAATGCTTGTTTACCTAATTATTTATGTCTAGCTCCCTTACTAGATGGCAAGCTACATGATAGTGGGACCTATGGTTATTTTTTTGTTCACCAATGTATCATCATACCAGGAATAGTATTTGGCTCAATGCAGGCATACATTAAATACTGGCTGAAGTAATGAATCACTTAACATTAAATATTGGCTGAAGTAATGAATCACTTAGTACTACAGTATAATAACAAGATTATTGGAAAATGGGCAAAAGTCTCCTCAAAATGCTGCATTTATATTAGGATGATCAATCATCTCTATGTACTTCTGAGACATATTAATCTTCATTTAATTTATAAGTTTAATGTTGAATATACTCTTTTGAGAAACGGCACTACTGCTGAACGCTGAAATCTCATTTTTTAGTATTTGGTTTAATTATAGTAATATATATTGAATTATAGAATATAGTATTGATATGACCTATTTATATCAGAGAGCTAATATTCTTTTTAAATAGACAAATGAAAACAGGCATTAATATCACTGTTCCTATTTCATTAAATGGCATGTAAACTGAATCTCCTAGTGGGAATTCAAAATAAATAAGCAATGTGCAATGGTTAATAGAAAATTATGGCTAGTGAACATAAATATCATTTACTGAATAATTACTTGGAAGTTGTTCATACTTCCTCCTGGCATTATTTGTAAATTTACCCCAAAAGACGAAACATTTTCCTAGAGAACACTAAGCACCAAGAAATAAGACCAATTCCAAGTAGTGGGGAAAAACTCAGTTGATTTTGAACAATACCATATAAAACTCCCTGAGTGTCTAAGAATGCTCTTGGGTTTGAAGTTTTAAAAGGAACAACAACTTGAATATTCTGGTACATAACAATGTGCTAGCTTATTACCTACTCTCAAGAACTCCAAGCCCTGTTAACTGAAATCTAGCAAATCTTAGATATTTTTCTTTGAATTTATATCGTTACCTGTTGACTAAAAAATACTATTTTTTAAACAATTAATAGCAAGCTAATTTCTTCTCATGCTAATCAATGCCAAAGAAGATTGTTATTTGCTACTATGAATTTAATACAGGAATAATCAAAGGTGAAATTTAAATTATATGATTGTATTAATGTAAGTAATGTTCGTTGAGAAAATATACTAGAATGTTGAGTACTTCAGCTGAAATTAGTTTCTCCTGTGGGTAATATGTAGAGAAATCAGAAAGAGAATCAGATAGATTTACAAGGCCTATTCTATAGATCTGATTTTCAGTAAGCCTGGGGGAAGGCGGAAGAGGGGGAGATAAGGAAAGAAAGTAATTTGGGTGATTTCTCCTTTTTTTGAAGATTAAAAATGCTCATTACAGAGGAAAGCAGGCTTTCTGGGGAATAACCCCCATCACATCTATGTAACCTTGTTGGCAGGCAACTATTATGTCTGAATTATTGGTTGTATATATTGACCAGTTATGAAAAAAGCAGTGAGATAGAAGTGGCAGGAAGAAAGACTTTATCTGCCATGACCATAGTTTTGAGGGTAACTACTGCATCCTGTAGAGTTGGAGCCAGAAACTGAAGAAGTAAATGTTAATTATCTCAAGTCTTGGAAAAAGATGAAACAAAAATCTATTTGACAGAAGGATTGCATTACAAAGGCAGTGAGGGGATTCCAATGCATTCACCATCTTCTAGGTGTAGACAGCAACAGGCGGAAGCTGCTTGGCTGTTTCAGCTGGATGTCTGAGTCACTGGGCCCTCTTGTGCTGCTCTCCATGCACTGGGTAGGAACTTAACCAGGGATGACGGATTTTTAAAGGAAATTAAGGGAGCAAAGTAAAACTTTCATGTAACAAAATTTAATAGAAACCATCATAGTAGAATTAGTATTTTCATTTTAAATTTTCTTATAACTGGAAATGTGAATGGTTCACACAATGGTGGGAAATCTTAATTAGGACTGCCAATATGGTATGGATGTATTTGAAAAATCAGCTTTACCAGGTTTCAATAAAGCCAGAATAAAAACAGAACAGGCTGGTGGTAGGACAATTCAGGGTGATGATGGTCTTACAAACTTGAGGTCAAATACTGGCCCTCACTCTCTGAGCTACAGATAGTTCCTATAGCTGTAAAATAAGGATTATATCACCCTCATAACTTGATGTAAAGACTAACTTAACATAAAAACATCTAACACATGTATTTGATAAATTTCATATCCTCTTCCTTCTTATATTACCTAACCCACTAGATCTTTTTACAATATCTTATGCAAGAAAATCAAGGGACACAGACAGCTAGAGGAAAATTTAAGAAAAAACAAAACAGTTCTCATTCTGTCTTCCATACAATTACAATAAAGTGTCTAGATTTGATCTTACTGAAGTTTCCTGTTAACGAAAATGCTGGGTCATCTCTCCTGTCCTGCAGAATGGGATAGCCTCAGAAACAAACTGCTGCTGATGTGTAGATCCCATTTTAAAATGGTTTCCCCTGAGAACTGCAACAAGACAAGGATGCCCACTTTCATTTATTCAACATAGTACTGGAAGTCCTGGCCAGAGCAATCAGACAAGAGAAAGAAAGAAAGGACACCCAATCGGTAAAAAGGAAGTCAAACCATCACTGTTCGCCAACGACATGATTGTGTACCTTAAAAACCCTAAAGACCCATCCAATAAGCTCCTAGATCTGATAAAGGAATTCAATAAAGATTTAGGATAAAAAATTAACATACCCAAATCAGCAGCACTGCTATACACCAACTATGACCAAGCTGAGAATCAAGAACTCAATCCCTTTTACAATAGCTGCAAGAATAAATAAATAAATAAATACATAAAATACTTAGGAATATACCCAACCAAGGAGCTGAAAGACCTCTACAAGGAAAACTACAAAACACTGCTGAAAGAAATCATAGATAACACAAACAAATGGAAATACATCCTGTGCTCATGGATGGGCAGAATCAATATTGTGAAAATGACCATACTGCCAAAAGCAATCTACAGATTCAACGCAATTCCCATCAAAATACCACCATTATTCTTCATGGAACTAGAAAAAAATCCTAAAATTCATATGGAACCAAAAGAGAGCCCACATAGCCAAAGCAATACTAAGCAAAAAGAACAAATCTGGAGGCATCACATTACCCAACTTCAAGCTATACTACAAGGGTATAGTTACCAATACAACATGGTACTGGTATAAAAATAGGAATGGAGACCAATGGAACAGAGCAGAGAAACCAGGTATAAAGCCAAATACTTACAGCTAACTGATCTTTGACAAAGCATACAAAAACACAAAGTGGGGAAAGGACACCCTATTCAACAAATGGTGCTTGGGATGATTGGCAAGCCACATGTAGAAGAATGAAACTGGATCCTCAACTCTCACTGTATACAAACTCAACTCAAGATGCATCAAAGACTTAAATCTAAGCCCTGAATCCATAAAAACCCTTCTAGACATTGGCTTAGGCAAAGACTTCTTGATCAAGAACCCAAAAGCAAATGCAAACAAACAAATAAACAAAAAAACAAATAAATAAATGGAACCTAATTAAACTAAAAAGCTTCTGCACAGCAAAAGAAATAATCAGCAGAGTAAACAGACAGCCCATAGAGTGGGAGAAAATATTCACAAACTATGGATCCAACAAAGGACTAACATCCAGAATCTACAAGGAACTCAAACAAATCAGCAAGAAAAAAACCCCATCAAAAAGTGGGCAAAGGACACGAATAGACAATTCTCAAAAGAAGATATACAAATGGCCAAACGTATGAAAAAATGCTCAACATCACTAACTATCAGAGAAATGCAAATTAAAACCACAATAAGACACCACTTTACTCCTGCAAGAATGGCCCTAATTAAAAAATAAAAAAAATATTAGATGTTGGCATGGACGTGGCGGAAAGGGAACACTTTTACACTGCTGGTGGGAATGTAAACTAGTACAACCATTATGGAAACCAGTATGGAGGTTCCTTAAAGAACTAAAAGTAGAACTACCATTGGATGCAGCAATTCCATTACTTGGTATCTACCCAAAGGAAAATAAGTCATTATATGAAAAAGACACTTGTACATGCATGTTTATAGCAGCAACAATTTGCAACTGCAAGATGTGGAACCAACCTAAATGTCCACCAACCAAGGAGTGCATAAAGAAATGTGGTATACATACACCATGGAATGCTACTCAGCCACAAAAAGAAACAAAATAATGGCATTTGCACAACCTGGATGGAGTTGGAGACCATTATTCTAAGTGAAGTAACTCAGGAATGGAAAACCAAGCATCTTATGTTCTCATTTATCAGTGGGAGCTACACTATGAGAATGCAAAAGCATAAGAATGATATAATGGACTTTGGGGACTCAGGGAGGGGGGGAAGGACTGGAGCGAAGTAAGGGATAAAAGAGTACACACTGGGCATAGTGTACACTGCTTGGGTGATGGGTGCAACAAAATCTCAGAAATCACCACTAAATAACTTTTCCAAGTAATCAAAAACCACCTGTTCCTCAAAAACTATGGAAATAAAAAATTTAAAAATAAGATTAAATGGTTTCCGAACCTTTCTTGATGCTCGAGAAGGTAGGAAGAAATTCAGTGAAACAGATTACCTTTCTTCACTGCAGGAGGTGTGGGGAATATGGGAAGAGGGCAACCATTGTAGTGTAAATGGCTTTCAAAATTTTACACCAATTCATGAAAAATTTCAATTCATGAAAAAAATTACACCAATTCATGAAAAATTTACGCCAATTCATGAAAAAAGAAAACTTGGAATAAAAAGGAATTTCCTAAACATGATATAAAGGTTACAGCCTAAAAGCCTACAGTTAACATTACACTTACCAATGAAAAAATATAATGCCATAAGCATTGGCACACATAAGTACTTAACTTGGTCCTTGCTTGCCTAATGAACCTCACCTCATACCACTCTCTCTGACTCTCTTGATCCATTCTACTTACCTTCTAGTTCTGTTTGTTGCACTTAAATTTGTCTAGCTTACTCCTTTTCTTTTCCCTTCAAGGGAAGCTAACAGAGCACTTCTAGGAAGGCTTCCATGACCTCTCATGTCTATTTTATATCTACTCATTATCTGTACTTACAGCATAGTTCATCTGTAAGTACTTGTGATATAATAAAAATACATAAATTTGGCCTTTGTCTTAGGTTCCTGGCACACAGCTCCTAAAACCCTTGGAATCTCCTGAGTGATGAGAGTGTCTTTTGCATGAGAATAAGATGACTGGTGGCTGGAGACCCCTGGATAGCTTCAGCATGAGGGCTGGGTGCCAGAAAGACCAAGCCATGGTTAGAGGTTTGGAACTTTCAGCCCCATCTCCCAACCTGTGCAGAGGGGAGAGGGGCTGGAGATTGAGCTCAATCATAAATGGCCAATAATTTAATCAGGCATGATTAAATAATGAAACCTCCAAAAAAAAACCTGTAAATGGTGGGGCTGAGGAGCTTATGGGTTGGTGTAGACATTGATGTGCTAGGAAGGTGGCAGGCCCAGAAAGGGCATGGAATCTCTACCACTCCTCATCTCCCTCCCCAACCTTGCCCTATGCACCTTTTCTATTTGGCTCTTCCTCAGTCGCAGCTTTTATAATAAATTGGTAAATGTAAATAAAGTGTTTCCTGAGTTCTGTGAATCATCCTAGTGAATTATGGAACCTGAGAGGCAGTCATGGGGACCACTGAATTTGCAGCCAAGTCAGACAAAAGTAGGTAGCCTGAGTACTTTGTTTGTGACTGGCATCTAAAGTGAGGACTGTCTTGTGGGACTAAACCCTTAAACCATGGATTCTCTAACTCTAGCTAGTATCAGAATTGAACTGAATTGGAGTCAGAAAAAACTTGAGAGTACTTAGTTAAAAATCCTTTTATAAGTGCATTGACTGTAAACTCTGCAAGACAAGACCATGTTTGCCTTGTCTACCATTGTATCCCCAGGCACCAGGCACAGTGCCTATCACACTGTTCAATACAAACTTGGGGAAGGTATAATTGGAAAGGCTACCACTGGAGAGTAGAAGTTCTACATTGTTATCTGGAGAGAAGTTAGTCAGGAGGTTTTCCCAGGCTCTGCTTCTAATACAATGCTGATGGCCGATGAAACAAAAAGAGAGGCCGGGTGTGGTGGCTCATGCCTGTAATCCCAGCACTTTGGGAGGCCGAGCCGGGCAGATCACGAGGTCAGGAGATCGAGACCATCCTGGCTAACACGATGAAACCTCATCTCTACTAAAAATACAAAAAATTAGCAGGGCGTGGTGGCACGCACCTATAGTCCCAGCTACTCGAGAGGCTGAGGCAGAATGGCGTGAACCCAGGAGACGGAGCTTGCAGTGAGCTGAGATCATATCACTGCACTCCAGCCTGGGCAACAGAGCGAGACTGCATCTCAACAACAAAAAAAGAAACAAAAAGAGAAAAATAACAAGCCCAACTTTTCACTAGGTGATGTGAATGTGAAGGCCAACTATAGGATAGGGTAGCACAGAGGAAGGAACAGGAAGCCAAAAATATGATACTACTTCAAAGAGGAAGTATAGCCGAGTAGAGCACAATGATCAAGTCCCAGTCCCAGTAACTTCTCCACATTGAACCCCTCATGTTGTCAAGCTCTGCTCTCCTGAAAACTATCAAGCGGTAGACTTCAAACTCTGCTCCACTGTCTGCTTTAAAAAAAGGCTGCAAAATACATAAAATTATCATCTAGTCCAGTAGTCAGACTCCAAAGGCAGTGAAAGAGCATAATGCACCTTGTCCATCATCAGCCCTACTTAAAAGTCATAATTCTGCACTCTTTTCTTATAGGTACTCATTGGTACCTGCAAGTACTCAGCTGTACTTGCTAAGCTGTTACTCTATCAAAAGGTCTTAAAAGCAGGCTCATGTGTGTACACCTCATCTGTCCAACTAGATCTTAAGCCATTTAAAGACAGAAAATGTCATCTGTCGCTCTCAAATTCATGTTTTTCCATACTGAGTAGAGAGGAGAGGCTCTTCAAACACTAAATAGGACTGAAAAGCACATTTCATGTACCCAATACCCATCAGGTAAATTTGTTGAGACCTATGAGAACCGAAGGAAATGAGACCAGGCCCAAATGACACTAATAAGAAAAGACCATTTCCATTTTGCCACGAAAACAAGTCTTACCTGTGATGGCGTTATCCTTCCCTTTTTAATTTCAGATGAATTTTCACTGAGTTTTCCTACTTTGTTACTTGAACTGCATTTGTAGCATGTCCATCTTGTTTGGCCCTCAAATTCCACAGTGCATTCTTTGTTTTGTAGGCAGAATGAGTGATACAAATGGCCACAGCTGCAAAACGAAGGCAACCAATTTGTACTTTTTATTATCACAAAATCCATAAATATAAGCTTGTAAGTGTACTTAGAAGCAATAAAAATCTCTAACAAGCAGAAATGCACTGATGGCTGTACAGGGTAAGAAACAAGACAGGGAATGTACTTGCTGTTGTCCTCTCTTTTTAAAAATCCACATTCATATATTTGTATACTTATGTTGTGAGTACGAACAAATCACAGTTCTTTGACTAAAAACTACCTAAAGGATGAGTTGAACTTCTGTTCATTTCTCAAACTATGAAATCCAGATAGTATTTTTAGATAGTCTGAAAAAAAGGCAACTGGGGGCTGGGCGTGGTGGCTCACGCCTGTAATCCCAGCACTTTAGGAGGCCGAGGTGGGCAGATCAGCTGAGGTTAGGAGTTTGAGATCAGCCTGGCCAACATGGTGAAACCCCGTCTCTACTAAAAATACAAAAAATTAGCTGGGCGTGGTGGCGGGTACCTGTAATCCCAGCTACTTGGGAGGCTGAGGCAGAAGAATTGCTTGAACCCGGGAGGCGGAGGTTGCAGTGAGCCAAGGTCGTGCCACTGCACTCCAGCCTGGGCAACAAGAGCAAAACTCTGTCTCAAAAAAAAACCCAAAAAACCAAAAAATTAGCCAGGTGTGGTGGCACACACCTGTGGTCCCAGATACTCAGGAGGCTGAGGCACGAGAATCGCTTGAACCCGGGAGGCAGAGGTTACAGTGAGCTGAGATTGCGCCACTGCACTCCAGCCTAGGAGACAGAATGAGAGTCCATCTCAAAAAGAAAAAAAAAAGCAACTGGAAAAAATCATAATTATTTAAGTAGCTTGATAACAACATGAGTGGTCTGCTCACCAAATTCAAGGCAAGGGTTGTGATTTGATTAAACATTTACAAAAATGTCACTGCTGTAGTAAATCCTTATGCTATTCTTATAAAGAAATTCCCTATTGATTACACTAAATTACCAAATCAGCCTCCCAGAAGTTGAGTACTGAGAATAATTCTCAGCCATCTACACTGATTTATCTTCATTTCTCTAACCTAAAATGTCGGACATTCCAGAAATCAATCTTTTTCTTTTCTATGGTCTTCATACTCTTTTTCTTTTTTCTTCCTATCTATCTATCTATCTATCTATCTATCTATCTATCTATCTATCTATCTATCTATCTAATCTATCTATCTATAAACTTCCTCTTCTATACTCTGTTGTTGTAGCTACCTTTGCTCCTTTAGCGATTACTTCCAGGTTCCATAGCTTTAAAATACCACTTCCCTCCAAATATATCCAGAATCCTACTGCTTATTACTTCACGACTGTTACCTAGACCATCTCTCACATGGGCTACTACAACAGCCTAAGTGGTCCGTCTGCTTTCCCCTTGATCTCTCTAGTCCTTTCTTAACACAGCAGTCAGAGCAATCCTTAAGACAGAAGTCAGATCCTGTCACCGCCCCAGTCCTCAAAACCATCCAGTGGCTTCGTATCTCAGAGTAAAAGTCTCACTTTCATTATAAAAATGAGTTAGACTTGGGCCAGCTCCTACTGAAGTCTCTTTCACTGTCCCCTTCCTTGGCTGCTCAGGTGCCACTAGCCTCCTCACTCACTACTCCTCAAGAATGCCACGGCTCTCCCGCCTCATGGTCTCTGCACTCGGCTCCTCTGCCTGGTGTACTCTCCTCTGACATTGCATGGCCACTTCCTTTAGATCCCCTCAAATGTCACTTAAACAAGAAGGCTTTCCTGGACTACTCTGTAAATTAGTAGCTCCCAACATTCCTTTTCCTCTATAGCATAGCTTGTTTTTTATTCATGTAACTATTATTTTTCTATTAATTTTTAAGTTGTCTGTTCATAAGTCACCTTAACAGTGAGCCTTTCCCTGACCAACCTATATAAAATATCTGCACCCCCCACCAAACACTCTGTATCTCCTTTAACATTTTTTTCCCCCATGGTAGTTATCAGTATCTGGCATTTCACTTGTTGGCTTATGGTTTATCCCTGCCACTACAATGTAAACTCCATAAGGGCAGATCCTTTGTTTTGTTCATCCTGTATCCTATCCCCTTGAATAGCAGCTTGCATACAGCAGGTGCTCAATAAATATTTCTTGCCTGAATGGACTCTTTGTATGAAGAGAACTACTTCCCCTTCCAACCATCAAGTCTACCAATCTTCCTGCAGAGCTAACACTCAGACAGTGCTTACTCATGCCAGGCACTGTTACAAGTGCCTTATATAAATCATCTCATTCAATCCTCACAAAACTCTATTATCCTATTTACAGATGAGGAAACCAAGATATAAAGAGGTTAAATAACTTGTCCAAGGTCTCACTGCTGGCATGTAGCAGAGTCAAGATTTGAACTCAGGAAGTTTGGTTCCATGGCCATATCATGTTACCTCTATCCATACACTCTAGATGAGCTGTCTTTGCTCCTGAGACCAACACCTTCACTCTGCACTAGGGTTCCTCTCTCTTTGCAATGTAGTTTAAATATCATATGCTGACAACTTCTAAATTAAAATTTTCCAGTCTCAACACATCTCCAGATTTCTGACTTGAATAACTGTCTAGCTGGCATCCCTACCTGATGTCTAACAGTACATTTCAAACCTAACACGTGCAAGACAAAACTCTTGATTTCCCCAGTTCCTTGTACCTGTTCTTCCTCATCTTAGACAATGGTACCATGTTTACCCAATTGCTCAGACCAAAGACTCATTTTTCTCTTATACTCCACATCTAATACACCAGCAAGTTATCCCTACCTTTAAAGGATACTCGGAATCCAAACACCTCTCAGCACCTTTGCTCCTCCCTCTCTTGTTCTGCTCAAAGGTCACGTCCTCAGATATGCTTTCCCTCATTCAACAGCACTTGTCCTGAACTCGTCATCCTTCTATCTATTTGTCTTGTGTTTTATTTTTCTCCATAGCTCTTATTTCTCTGTATTTATGTCTTTCCTGGGCACCCTAACCTCCACCCCAATGCAGAATGTAAGGTCTGTGAGGGCAGGAACTTGCCTATCATGTTCATTGCTAGAATGAATGCCTGTGTATCCATGTGTATTCTTGCCTGGTAATGCCACAGATGTACATGTACCATACATGTAACATTTCTTTCCCTTTCTTACCTAAAGACAATAATTTCATCAACCATTTCTTGGCGTCTCTTGTACTGCTGCAAACATATAGAGCAGTAATCTTGTTTGGGATTCAGTCCTCTGGTGACCGAAGCTCTCAGGTTACACAATGACCAGTGGAGATCTTGGTTTAGAAGGCTAGTTGTTGTTTCCAGCAGGGTCTATGAAACACCAAAACAAAAAACAAACAAACAAAAGGTTATAAAATGAAAGAGATAGAGATGAATGGTGAATAGCACTTGTTTAGTTTTCAACTACCAACAACTAAAATTGAAACACACTATAAAGGGATAAAATTGTTGAAACAAAAAGACATCAAAACCTCCCAAATTCAAGTAGTTAACCTCAATGTGCAGAATAATGGTGAGTGTATACATTACAAAGATTCTCAAATCTGTCATTAGTTTCTACTGCGAAATGTGAGCTCTGCCATTCTGCAGCTTAATTCAGTATTGATGGCTTTCAAATGACTAGATAAGCCCAAATCTATTTATTACATTTATATAATAACTGCTCTCTGAATGGCTCAGAGTGTTGTAATAAAGAATACAGCTAAGTCTGAATCCCAGATTTTTTATTGAAACTGCATTCATGGTAATGTTTCAAATATCTTTTCACTAGTAAAGCTAATGGCCATTACTCTATTTTCATCTTCCTTGGGCAGAGAGATCACATTTTCTTGATCAGCACTTAGAAGTCATTTGTATCTACTCAAGACCATGACATCTATCATTAAGTCACATAAAGACATTTTAACAGCTATCACATTAAGTCATTTTAAGGCTCTATGTATTTATATAGTATTGTTTTTGTACTGTATCTCATTCTTAACATTCATATATATCATCTGGCTATGTATTTGGGTTCTTTTCTCTCAGTCCCAAAGGGGAAGATAGAGCTAGGTACTGCCTGCCCTCCTTGCTATACAGCTTAACTCTTTAACTTTACCTGTAATGCAAAACTTTTGGTTCTAATGGTCTATTCTAATTCTTTCCAATCAGTATTATCTTTTTCTCCTCTTCCATAGTTCCAAAACTGGCAAACATTTTCTGCCTTGCACACAACTATACTTCTGCTAACCTGGAATCTGTGACTGCAGGGGTATCAAGCTTCACTGGGCTATGCTTAGCCAAACTGCAATTGTTACAACATTCTAAGAAAAGCTGTCACCCAGATTTTCCTTTTCTTCTCTCGGATTCTTAAAAAAAAGCAGACATTGTCTCCAACAGACCTAAATGGTACTTTTCCTAGGTGGCTTCATGAGTCACTCTGCAGTACGCTAAGAAAAAAGCCCATACACCAAGCTGGCTGTTACTGAGACTTAAAGCTAAAGACAATTTTGAGTTAAGGGAAGACTAATGACCATTTATGGTGATATGGTTTGGCTGTGTCCCTACCCAAATCTCATCTTGAATTACCACATGTGGTGGGAAGGACCCAGTGGGAGGTAATTGAATCATGGGGGCAGGTCTTTCCTGTGTTGTTCTCGTGATAGTGAATAAGCTTCACAAAAGCAGACGGTATTATAAGGGGGAGTTTCCCTGCACAAGCTCTCTTATCTGCTGCCATGTGAGACATGCCTTTCACCTTCCGCCATGATTGTGAGGCCTCCCCAGTCACATGGAACTGTAAGTCCAATAAACCTTTTCTTTTGTAAACTGCCCAGTCTTGGGTATGTCTTTATCAGCAGCATAAAAACAGACTAATACAATGGTTAGTGACAATTGTCTGTTTCAGAATGTTTAAAATAATACTCATTTAATTTTATTTTACAATTTTCTATATTCATGTTGATCCTTCCTTTTCATGTGGTATAGCTTTGTATTAAATTATTTTTCCAAAAGTTTCTCACACTTTCATTTTGAAAAAAGATATTTGTTTCATTGCCAATGAATTAAAATAAACTAAATTTGAATTAGATGCATTTCTACATTCTGAAATGTGTGTGTGTGTACACAAATTAAGGTCAAGAGAATTTTTTTTTTTTTTCAGAGACAGGGTCTTGCTCTGTCACCTGGAGAGTGCAGTGGCACAATCATAGCTCACTGCAGCCTCCAACTCCTGGGCTCAATTGATCGTCCTGAGTAGTTACAATTATAGGCACATGCCACCATGCCCAGCTAATTTTTTTTATTTTTTGTAGAGACAGAGTCTTGCTATGTTGCCTGGACTGGTCTCGAACTCCTGGCCTCTGGCAATCCTCCTGTCTCAGTCTTCCAAAGTGCTGGCATTACAGGTATGATCTACCATGCCTGGCGAGAGAAAAACTAAAAGAAATACACACACATACACCTCAGTCTACCTAACTGCCAGTAAATAGATGGTAATTTTTTTTTAAATATAGGTAGAAAAGAAAAAAAAATAGCATTTTTCTACCTTAGGACAGACTTAGATGTAACAAGTGGCTTACTTACTTGTTCATAGTTAAAGGTATCTAACATTCCCAAGATAAGTCCCTGGATTTCTCCAAGTTTTCCTTTTCCATAAACTGGATCCTAATTGGAAAAAATTATAATTCTGTTACAATTCTGTATTTTAAAATTACTTTAAAATGTAAGTTATCTGAAAAAGCCAAATGCTTTTAAGTATTTTTCTACAGTCACAAAATATTTATTCTTCCATGAACTTTCCACTGGAAATGTACCAAAGTCTTCCTCTGACCATCTCAAATATTTTTGAAAAACAAAATTTAAATTATCCAAGCCCCTTTCTTGACAATCCTTACAAGTCTAATTAAACTTTACTTTTATTTTGTTTCTGCAAGAAGCTTCCTCTCCTTCATATAAAACAGCAACTCTCCCTCTTTGAGCTCATATATATGTTACATTAAAACCAATGTACTCAGGAATACCCAGAATCTGTCCACCAACTCCTCCTGTGATCCCATTTAGCCACCTCCTGCCCCTAACCAACTCAATTGCATCCGTTTCGGAGACAAACAGGTTCTGAGAAAACAGCTCTCAGTTTTTTGAAGTTTTTTTCAATAACGTCACTACTGATAAACAAAAGATACCTAGATACCCAATGTTCTCTCCACTGCATTTCATATGAGGTATGCCAAGTAACTTGTTTATTATGTGCATTTTGGAAACACTGAAGTGTACCAAAAAAACAAAAACAAAAAACAAAAAAACAAAAAACAAAAAACCACACCAAAAACTGAAATCCAACCAGAGATAAACACTGTTGATATTTTGATGTATATTTCTCTAGTCTTGTTTGTGGGAAAGGTGAGAAGAGGAAGGGAAAGAGGGATATATTTTTTAGTGTATAAAATTTGAGTATTTTACAAAATATTTTTATCTTTTTTTAATTTAATGGTATATTGTGAGCACTTTTCCATACCAGCAAATATTTCTTTTTTTTCTCTACTCTTGTGACACATTACAAATATTTCTTAATAGGTACAGAATATAAATCATGTGAAAATATCATGTTTTATTCATTTTCTGCTTTGAACACTTAACTTTTCCCCTTTCCCAAACTCTAGCCACTATTATCAAATGCTAGTGGCTGCAAATCTCAACTGGAATCTCTGATTCTTTCTTTAGAGATTTCTAGACAGAAAACTATAGACTCAAAGGGCATTTTCATGGCTATCAATATATATTGCCAAATTGCTCTACCTATTTTAGGATTTTTATCCCCATCAGCATATGTATGTGCTCACTTTACTGACCTTTGGCTAGACTAATAATTATAATTTTAAAACTGCGAATAAATGAGTCAAATCTATTACTTTTCTCTAATATCAAGTTATATATGACATAAATGACTCTTTTCCATGCCAAATAGGAGAATCCAACTACACAGTTATGATAAAAGTAGCTGCTACTTTAAGTGAGTAGCATATGCCAAGTACAGTACTAAGCACTTTATGTTTAACATATTACTAAATTCCTTCAACAGGTTTTATGAGTAAAGAAACTGAGGCTTAGAGAGGTTACAAAAACTTCTTTAAGTCACAAAACTATCAAGCAGGTAAGATGGGATTTGAATCTAGGTACTTCAGAAATCATGCTTTTAATAAACACACTATACTGGTCTCCCAAGTATGGATACAAAAACTAATAAATTAAGTAATAAATTACTTTTTGCTTGAAAATATGGGTTTTGAACATAGGTAACTAAATGATAAACTAATGATTGCTGGAAAACACGAGAAACATGTCTGGCTATTTCTTAGGGAGTAAGGGTTATTAAACTCTTGGTACTGTTAAGAGTTACTGTGAGTTCAGAAGGAAAAAAGGCTATGGAAGCAGGAAAAACCTGTTTAAGAATTGTCTCAGGATTTGCTTATTTTTCTCTTCTGGGTTCTAGTGATGGCTCTTACAGAATAGGTTGTGTAGTTTCTAACTAAGATTGGTTTTCAGTGCTTTGAGTCTGTCTAGAGCAGCATGAGATTGTCTGCCAGAGGTTTCTCTGGCTTCTTCAACTGCTAGGGTTATGCTGAAGAAATCCAAGGCACAAAATAACTATGTATTTGTGTAGTAATTATCAAATTAATAAGTTTGGGCTTGAACACATCACTTAAGCTTAACAGAAAAAATTTCTATTTCACAGCTAGAGATCATATCACTAAGCTAAAGATATCCGTCAAATATGTGGAAATCATTTACAAAAGGCAAGATACAGATATTTCAGACTAGTCCTTCAGAGAAAAGCAACTCAAAGCCATATACCCACTGGACATTTTTTCTTTTTATTTTCTTTGCATAAAAATAGACCCTTGTTAATGCTTAATTATACTTTTGGTCAAGTTCTTAATAAGTACACATTTGTCAAATATCAACAGATGGTACAATTTCTTATTAGAAAAATCTATTATAATATTTACTATAATATGTGGATCCAGTAAGACAACAGAGCTCTGGCATGTGTTTTTGACAAGGGTGGTTTGGAGAACAAAGAGGTCTTAAAAGGTTAAATTCTGGAAAAAGGAAATCTTTATAGGTCATTTCTATATTTATATCAGTACATCTCACTGTAATATACATAATTTAAAAGCAAAATCAAGAAAACGACCTCATGCTGGGACAACATATAAATTATAGAATGCAAAAGGGAGCTCAAAGCTTCTAGCACAGCATGCTCCAACCCACTAGCTCTTCAAATTATTTTCCAAAGATGTCAGCTAGATTCTTCAGCAATGAATAAATGCTGAAGTTTCTCTTAAGTTGTTTGTTTGCAAACTATGAAGGAAGAGCATACTTGGGTACCCAGGTAAATCTGTTTTTCAAGACACACACTAGAAAAGATGTGATGACCACTTTTTTTTCCTATTGCTTTCTGGTACCTATTGTATCATGTATGTAGGTGTTTAAAATAAACATCTTTATTAATTGAGCACTGCTTTAAAGTATGAATGATGCCCTGAACGGGAGAGTCTATAAGTAATTTGTTTGCCTTTCCTCAGTGAGAAAGTAATAAACAGCTTCTCAGAAGCTAAAAGTTACTTCAGCCATAGAGCGAAGATAGAATGTATATAACGAAAATATGGTCCTTTAAAATGTTCTTTTATCACCAAATATTCATGAAAAAACAAACAAACAAACAAAAAAAACTACAGTGTAATTTGGGTCCCAGGCATCAGTCTGAATAAACACGTGAAGACCAAGAAGATCTGTGAGAACCTCTTATCATGTGACCACTTCTTTTGGAAAAACTAATTTTTTCAGTTGTATCTGAGCAATTGTGTATCTAAGTAACTGTTGCTCCCTACTTTTTTCAGTGGGGATCTGATAAAGTGAGGTGGGTATGAGAAACACCTTGATTAGTGTTAGACACAGAAGAAAAGCCCTAAAACTTGAAGTTAGCAGACCTGGATTAATTCTAGTGGTTCCCATTTCAAAACTGAATAAACTAAGACAAATTATTTGACCTTTCTGAGTGGCACTTTCCTCATGAGATATATGAGGTGCTGCTGCATTCCCAGCTTCATTTACACAGTTAGAGACCAGAGAAGATAATGAACACTACAGTGATTTGTGAACTGGTGAGGACTAGAGAAGGACATTAGGTGAGGGAGTCAACTAAGATTTAATGGGCATATACTGTGTTTTACGCACTGCACTGGGTGTTGTACATAACATAGTGAACAAGGGAGACATGATCTCTGCTTTTATAAAACTCACAGCCTAGAGGGTAAGCTAATATGAAGGTAGGGCTCAAAAAGAGTTTATATTTACAGGTGTGATTGGGGCTGCAGTGAGGGTAGAAAGGCAAGGGAGAAAAAACTTAACTCCTAAAATATTCTAGGAGATAGAGTAGAGAGGATTTAACGTGGATTAAATACTGGGACTGCTGAGGAAAATAATGAGGAATTCTATCTCACAGTTAAGGGAGAAATTATACAAACTGTCTACAATCTATTCCAGAAAACAGAAGCAGAGGGAACACCTTTTTTTTTTCTTTTTTTTGTAGACAGTCTCGCTCTGTTGTCCAGGCTGGAGTGCAGTGGCGCAATCTCGGCTCACTGCAAGCTCCACCTCCTAGGTTCACACCATTCTCCTGCCTCAGCCTCCCGAGTAGCTGGGACTACAGGTGCCCACCACCACACCTGGCTAATTTTTCTGTATTTTTAGTAGAGACAGGTTTTCACCATGTTAGCCAGGATGGTCTCGATCTCCTGACCTCATGATCTGCCCGCCTTGGCCTCCCAAAGTGCTGGGATTATAGGTGTGAGCCACCACACCCCGGCCAAGGGAACACTTCTTAACTCATTCTCTGAGGCCAGCATCACCGTAATACCAAAACCACACACAGATATTATAAGAAAGGAAACTATATGAACAGAGATGCAAAAATCCTCAACAAAATATTAGCAAATTGAATCCAGTAATGTATAAAAAGAATTATACATAACAACCAAGTGGGATTTATCCCAGGTATGCAAGGCTGGTTCAACATTTAAAAATCAATTAATGGGCTGGGTGTGGTGGTTCATGCCTGTAATCCCAGCACTTAGGGAGGCAGAGGCGGGAAGATGGCTTGAGCCCAGGGTGAGACCTGCTTGGGCAACACAGTGAGACCCCATTCTCCACAAAAAAGGAAAAAGAAAGACAAGAAAAATCAATTACTGTAATCCATCACATCAACAGGCTAAATAAGAAAAATCATATGATCATATTAGTAGATGCAGAAAATGCACTTGATAAAATCCAACGCCCACTCATGATAGACAAACTGTGAGCAAACAAGGAAGGGAGGGACACTTCCTAAACTTGATAAACAGTATCTATAAGAACCTTGCAGCTAACATCATACTTACTGGTGAGAAACTAGATGCCTTTCTTCTAAGACAGAAAATAAGGCAGACATCCCCTCTCGCCACTCCTATTCAACATTGTACTGGAAGTTGTAGTTACAGCAATAAGACAAGAAAAGGAAATAAAAGATATACAGATTGGGAAGGAAGAAATAAAACTGTCTTTGTTTGCAGATGACATGATTGTCTAAAAAACCCTGAAACAATTAAGTGATTATAGCAAAGTTACAGGATACAAGGTTATTATACAAAGTCAATTGGTTTCCGATATGCCAGCAACCAACACTTAGAATTTAAAATTAAAAAGATACTATCACATTAGTACCTAAGAGAAATATTTAGATATGTCTAATAAAATATACACAGTTTGTATGAAGAAAACTATAACACTCTAATGAGGGAAAGCAAAGAAGATCTAAATACATGGAGAAATATTTCATGTTCATGAACAGAAAGATTTGATATTGTTATAATGTTAGTTCTTCATCTGATCTATAAGCTCAATGTATTCCTAATCAAAATTCCAGCAAGTTACTTTGTAGATATCAACAAACTGTTTCTGAAGTTTAAAGCAGAGAGGCAAAAGACAAGGAATGGCCAACACAATAATGAAGAAGAGCAAAGTTGGATGATTGTCACTCCCTGACTTTAAGACCTATTATAAAACTAATCAAGACAGTGTTGGTATTGGTGAAGGAATAGAAAATAGATCAACGTAAAAGAACAGAAAACCCAGAAATAGACCCACATGAATATGGTCAACTAAGCAAAGAATTCAGTGGAGAAAGGGACAGTCCTTTCAACAAGTAGTGCTGGAACTAGTTCCAACTGTGTATATCCACATGCAGAAAAATGAATCAACACTGACCATATATTTTCCCCTAAAATTAACACAAAATGGATCATAGCTCTAAATGTAAAATGCAAAAATACAAAACTTTTAGGAAAATACAAAGGAGAAAAATCTGGGTAACCTTGAGTTTGGTGATGAGTTTTTACATACAACATCAAAAGCATATTCCATGGAAGAAAAAGTCAATAAACTGGACTTCATTAAAAGCAAACACTTCTGCTGTGTGAAAGACACTGTTAAGAGAATGAAAAGACCAGTCACAGAGTGGGAGAAAATATCTGCAAAAACACACATGTGATAAAGAACCTTATCCAAAATATACAAAGAATCCTTAAAACCCAACAACAAGAAAACAAACACTTCAAAAAGCACATAAAAGCTCAATATCACATGTTGTAAGAGAACTACAAATTAAAACAATGATGAGACTACTACATCTACTAGAATGTCTAAAATCCAAAACACTGACAATATCACATGCTGCTAAGATATGGAGCAACAGGAACTTTCATTCAGTGCTGGCGGAAATGTAAAGTGGTATAGACATTTTGGAGGAGTTTGGCAGTTTCTTACAAAAGTAAGCATAGTCTTATATAATCCAGCAATCACATTCCTAGGTATTTACCCAAATGAGTCTAAAACTTAAGTCTGCACAAAAAGCCTGCATATGAATGTTCATAGCTGTTTTACTGAAAATTTTCAGAACTGGAAGGCAACCAAGATGTTCTTTGATAGGTATATGGATAGACAAAACAGTGGAACATCCATACAATGGAATATACAGAGAGAAAAAGAAATGAACTATCAAGCCCCCAAAAGAAATGGAAGAACTTTAAGTGCATATTGCTAAGTGAAAAAAGCCAATATGAAAAGACTACGCACTCTATGATTCCAACTATATGACATTCTGGAAGAGGTAAAACTATAGGGACAGTTAAAAAAAAAAATCAGTGCGGGCACAGTGACTCGCACCTGTAATCCCAGCACTGTGGGAGGCAGAGGTGGGCAGATCACTTGAGGCCAGGAGTTCAAGACCAGCCTGGTCAACATGGCAAGACCCCATCTCTATTAAAAATACAAAAATTAGCCGGGCACGGTGGTGTATGCCTGTAATCCCAGCCATTTGGGAGGCTGAGGCATGAGAATCTCTTGAATCTGGGAGGTGGAGGTTGCAGTGAGCAGAGATCACGCCAATGTACTCCAGCCTGGGTGACAGAGTGAGACTCTGTCTCAAAAAAAAAAGAAAAAAAATTAGTGGTTGCCAGGGGATTAGGGTAGGGAGGAGGATGAAAAGGTGGAGCACAGGGGCCTTTTAGAGCAGTGTATGATATGGTAATGGTGGATACAGGACATTATACATTTGTCAAAACCCATACAACTGTACAACACAAAGGGTGATTCCTAATGTAAACTATGGACTTTAGTTAATAATTATAATGTATCAATATTAATTTACCAATTGTAACAAATATACCACACTAATACAAAGATGTTAACAGTAGGCAAAATTGAGTGTGGGAGGGAGAAGGGGTAAAAGGGAATTCTCTGTATTTTCTGTTTAATTTCTCTGTAAATCTAATACTGCTCTAGTAATTAATAACAGAAATACTAAACCTCAGTGAAAGGCCTGGTTGTGTAACTGAGGCTTGCTGACTGATGCAGCTCTGTGGAGAGTGACAGGACAGTTAGACAGCCTTTTTCTTGAGGAAAACCTGAAGCATCAAATCTGTTTAGGGTTTACTCCTCTGAGATCATTCAGTGTCTCAAGAAAATGAACCTCTGTCTCCTTCGTGAGAAGTGAGCGCGTCTGATGGCTGCTGGAAGGGGGAAGAGGAGCACGGGGAATCCTATCAGTAGACTTTCCCCAAATCCTCATTTTCAGCCCTGTGTTTTACTCCCTCCCCTTGTGTCTGAGTCATTCCTCTGCTAAAACTCTTGATGACAACTGATTTTAGAATAAAATCCAAACTCCTTATCATGAATTACAAAGCAATTAAAGACACAGTTCCTGCCTATCTCTCAAATTTCAGCTCTGTAATTTTTCTTTATTCTTATCCTATGTTCTGAGCACACTTAAAAAACTTCTAACTTTCCAAATGTACCATGCTTCCACCTCAAAGTCTTTGTGTACATAGAATAATCCTACCTCCTTTCTTTCCTTGATTTCCTTAGACTCTTTTAAGAATCAGCTCAGACATCTCCTCTTCCAGGAAATCTTTCCAAATTTCCTAGTCTGTTTCAGGTATACACTTTTATTGGTACTCCTTTGGTCATATATAGTCATAAATACAACTCAATCTAACTTACTCAAAAAAGTTAATTATTGTAAAGATGCTAGGGTATTTCACAGATCCAAGAAGAGGAATGCTGGTAAGTCTTAAGAGTCACAATGAGAGACTCATGTGCATCAGCTTTTTCTCCCCACATCGTCTCCTCTCCTGGTCTCTATGTCTTGAATCCTCTTTATGCATTGTATCCATTTGTGTGTCTCTTCTTAGTGTCTACTACATTCGTCTCCTTCTCTTTACAGATCATGCTTTTTCACTCTTCCAGTCCATATAATGGAAAAACAGGAACTGTCTGCTCCTGAAATTTGTACCTGATGTAATCCAGAGACCTAACGAGACTTATAGGTCTTTTCCAAGTTCAGTTCCAAAATGTCCTGGAAAGCACACTGATTGGCCTTGTTTAGGCCACTTGCTCACCCTGAGTCAATCAGCTGGACCCAGGAGGCAGGGTCACACTTTCCCACAGCTCCTCCTGCTCTTATGCAGATTAAGTATAGAAATGTAGGCATGGCAATTATCCTACATGGATTCAGAGCAGATAATCCTAAAGGTGGCCACTATTACTTGAATAGAGCCCTATGAATAGTTGTATCAGAACATTTTTTGTCTCTTAAATAAGAGCTCTTATGGTTTCAGAACTATGCCTTTCATCTAAACAGCATAACATACAATTAATGTATTTAATTATTAATGAACTCAAAAGACCAGGGACATAAACAAATAAAAAAAAGCTCACATGACATAATAAAAAAGAACATGAATTAGGAAGTGAGAGACTTAGGGGGTGGTCCAGGTTCTGCTGCTAATGATAGGCTAAGAACTCAACTTCTCTATACTTCAGTTTCTTCTTTTTTCAGCAGAAATGTTTATAGTAGCCCTGCCTACCTCAAGAGATTGTTATGGGCTTCAAATGAAATGATATCTGTGAAAGCACCTTGAAAAATAAAAATCTCTGTACAAATATAAGGTAGCATAATTACAGTAATCACAAACATGCAAATGAGGAATTTAAGAAATAGCATACCTTCCTGATTAGTGGGAGTTAACAACCATTGAAAACAGAAAATGATAAGAAAAAATTATAATGAATGCCAGTATAACTCAAAATAAAGTGAAGATTTTCAAATATCAAGAGACTTCTAGATTCCAAAGTCTTGAAATATAAAAAATTTTAAAAATCGTGTTTTTGCCAAGAGAAAAACATGTTTTTGTTATAATTTACATATCATAATGTGTGGTTAAAGCTCAACATAAAGCAAAATGTATAACACAGAGAGAACCCATTTGGCTTTACGATTTCATTTCTTCTAACTTACTTGGAAAAGTATTCCCGCCCTTATGGAGATATTACTTTATATATGATTAGAAACCTCATAAGTAATGATGTGCTTTAAAATGGATATGTGAAGCAGTCTATATCAAAGAATTATTCAACACATGATAATTGCTAAGATCAAATGAAATAATACATGTAAAAATGTGTTCTGGCTGGGCGCCGTGGCTCATGTCTGTAATCCGCCCAGCACTTTGGGAGGCCGAGGCGGGTGGATCACCTGAGGTCAGGAGTTTGAGACCAGCCTGACCAACATGAAGAAACCCGGTCTCTACTAAAAATACAAAATTAGCCGGGCGTGGTGGCACATGCCTCTAATCCCAGCTACTCGGGAGGCTGAGGCAAGAGAATTGCTTGAACCCGGGAGGCGGAAGTTGCGGTGAGCCAAGATCACACCACTGCACTCCAGCCTGGGCAACAAGAGTGAAACTGTCTCAGAAAAAAAAAAAAAAAAAGTATTCTAAATGATAGTATACCATGTAATGACAAAGACTACAAGATGTAGTCATCTTTATCAGAAAAGCCCCAGAAGCTTAATATCAGATGGGAAGTAGAGCTTGCTGAGTCTTAAAAGAGAGCTGATAGGAACATTCTTGATTGAATAAAAATCATTTGAAAATTATAAGGACTAATGGCATCATATTACGGTTTGCTTTGTGTGTGTGTGTCGGTGGAGGGGAGGCGCGGGGTGCATGCTCATGTCTGCCTATACTGAATAAAGTGAGGAAAGACAAAATGGATTCTAAGTATAATTCCTGGTGTTTCCCCAAGAACGCTCACAGGTTTTTTTCTAAAAATATATCTTGGAGTATTTAGAGTGTTCTCTTTTGATGAAGCTGAGAAGGTTCAGGCTTTTTTGCTGAAAGAAACAAATTGAAATGATGCTTCCTACAAAAGCTTTGGACACAAAGCCAGCTAGAATTTAGAGTCAAGGATGAGTATACAAGACAAAAATAATTTTAGGATGAGTTAGACAGCCTAAATAACAACCAATGCTTAGGAAATTCCTGTATTAATTTTTAGATTATCTTTTTGGAATCTAAAAATTATAATTGGCTGGAAAGAAATAACACCCTCCCAGTTAGCAAACCAATAAGAAACTTGTATATCTGAATCCCAAAGCAACAGGGAATATCTGAAGGCTGCACGCCCTTACTGAAGGTCACAAGCTTATGTCAGGCAAAGTCACACCAATAAACTGACAGAAAAGATTCAAGAATGAGGGTCAGAAGTTAGATATTTAGCTACTGCCAAAAATTAGCTGTATTATGCTTGAGATCCATTTAAACATCAGCCCAATTGACTGTTATTTATATATAACTAAAATGTTAGTTGAAATCAATCAATATTTAATATTCACCCCTTTTAACTCACCTGTAAGATTCTTTGCAAGATTGATGGAAGGGCAATAAATGCTGCCATGCTATTTAAAACTTGCATGGTCAAAGATTTCAGAGCTGTTATAACAAAATATTAATATTAAGATTAGTTTAAAATAAGAGTTTTCAGTTTTTCCTGTAAGTCTGTGGAAAACAGTGGATTTATATAGCTTCTTAGAAACTTAGCTAACCAAGGCCTATTTGATATTTTAAAATTAACTGTTGACAAGTTACAAAGACTACAATTATTTAAGATAAATTATATGAGTGGAACAACAGAAAGAAACATGAAAGATGAGATCAACCATACTATATGGTTTCATTAAGGAAAAATCATAAGAATATGCTATTGGAAAAAGATATTATACTGATAGTTTCTGCAGACAAATATTGGACTGATGATACAGGTAGACTCAGTCACTTGAATTCTGAAGAACTTACCTTCAGAGTGTAGATGAGGAATGGCTGAACTGGACAGCTTCTGAGGGGCCATCATTGCCTCCAATAATGGAAACCAAAGTGCCTTTAATGTCAGAGAAAAATCAAAGAAAAACAAAAGTGGTCAAAGAAAACAATGAAAAACAAAAGAATAACTAACATCAGCATAACGTTTTACAGGTTGAAACATACTTCTCACATACATTTGTTGGTAAAAATTAGAAAAATAAAAATGGAAATATTTGGGGGGAAAAAAAAGACAATACAAAGCAGAAACCGCAGCTAGAACAGGCATCTTTATCATGAAGCCTTGGGAAACATAAGGAGGCCAACGTTAAGTAAGTCTAGGCCTTGGAACTGCAGTCTTATGTGTCTCAGGGGAGAGCAGGTTCAAAGAAGCCAGGAAAGAGCTTCCTGCTAGATTCTTGTCTACTCTATTAAAAATTTATCACTGACAAAGTTTAAAATAACACTATTGCTGCATAAAGAAATAAGCACCCCCACTAGCTGTCCCCCACCCAATTTCCTTTAGCTATGTCAAGCAAGAAAAATGAGTAAAGGTTATCCAAAGTTTTTTCCACATCAAGCATTATCTTATATTTCCTAAGTCATCATGGACCAGGAAATAGAAGTTAAAACTGTATCAGTTAACATGATCAACCATGTCAAGAGATTTAAAAAAAAATCTATCATTTATTTATATTATGTTAATCACTATTAAATGCTTTACATTTACATTTTTGCATTTCAATCTCATAATAACCTTATACAGTAGGTATTATCTTCATTAGAGATGTGAAATTGAGGCTCACTGAAGTTAAGTAATTTTTCAAAGATCACACAGCCAGTCAATTACCTGACTCTAAATTCTGTGTTCTTCCCAAGCCTTAGGAAAAATATTTATTATAAAAATGAATGGCCGGGTGCGGTGGCTCACGCCTGTAATCCCAGCACTTTGGGAGGCTGAGGCGGACAGATCACCTGAGGTCAGGAACTCAAGACCAGTCTGGGCAACATGGTGAAACCCCGTCTCTACCAAAAATACAAAAAAATTAGCCAGGCGTGATGGCAGGTGCCTGTAATCCAGCTACTCAGGAGGCTGAGGCAGGAGAATCACATGTACCTGGGAGGTGGAGGTTGCAGTGAGCCGAGATCACCCATTGCACACTCCAGCCTGGGAAAGAAGAGCAAGACTCGGTCTCAAAAAAAAAAAGAACCCACTGCTGCCCTGCCCCCATGAAGATGCTGCCACCCCACCCCTGCTGGTGTGCAGCACACCGCACACCACTGCTGTCCATGCTGGCACAAGCATGTGCACCTGTCATACCGCTGTTGCTGCTGGCGCACACACACACACACACACACACACACACACGGATGGACTCTGCAGCCACTGCCTCAACAAAGTGCTTTAGCTGGCAGCCCCCACTGGAGCGTTGCTACCAGCCGACCAAAAACATTTTAGCTCCTCCAATGCAGCAAGTACATAAGCTTGAGGGGCCAGAGCACAAAGCCATAGGCCTGGTCTCAGCCGCTCAGGGTTAGAACAAGCAGCCCAGTAGTGCTGAGCTGAGCCTTGGCCCCCTGAAATCTTCCAGAAATGAAGACAGTTGACTGACTCACATTATACCACAGTCAAACCTTCAAAGGCATCAAAGAATACAAAAGCAAAAAATGCCATCCAAACTACAGCAACTTCAAATATTAAAGGTACACCAGCTTATACAGATGAGAAAGAACTCTGGAAACTCAAAAAGCCAGAGTTTCTTCTTAACAGCAAACAACCCCACTAGTTCCCCAGCAATGGATCTTAACCATGCTGAAATGGCTGAAATGACAGATATAGAATTCAGAATCCAGATAGGAATGAAGATGTTTGAGATTCTGGAGGAAGCTGAATCCAAATCCAATGAATCTTAGGAATCTAATAAAATGATACAAGAGCTGAAAGATGAAATAGCCATTTTAAGAAAGAACCAAACTGATCTGTTAGAGCTGAAAAACTCACTGCAAGAATCATATAATACAACTGGGAAAATTAACAGCAGAGCAGATCAAGCTGAAGAAAGAATCTCAGAGCTTGAAGACCAGTTCTTCAAATAAAAAATGAAGACCAGTTCTTCAAGTAAAAAATGAAGACCAGTTCTTCAAATAAAAAATGAAGACCAGTTCTTCAAATAAAAAATAAAGACAAAAACAAAGAAAAAAAATGAACAAAACCTCCAGGAAATATGAGATTACGTAAAGACACCAAACCTTTGGCATTCCTGAAAGAGAGGGAGAGAGGACAAGCAACCTGGAAAACATATTTGAGGATACTGTCCAGAAAAATTTCCCTAATCTCGCTAGGTTCTTGACCTTGAGAGGCTGACATTTAAACTCAGGAAATACAGAGAACCCTTATGAAATATTATACAAGATGGCCATTACCAAGACACATGGTCATCAGATTCTCCAAGGTCAACATGAAAAAAAAAATTAACGGCCGCTAGAGAGAAGGGGCAGGTCACCTACAAAGGGAACCCCATCGGACAAACAGTGGACTTTTCTGCAGAAACCATACAAACCAGAAGAGATTGGGGGCTTATACTCAGCATTCTTACAGAAAAAAATTCCAACTCAAAACTTCATATCCAAACACACTAAACTTCATAAGCAAAGGAGAAATAAAATCATTTTCAGACAACAAATGCTAAGGAAATTCGTTACCACCAGACATGTCTTACAAGAGGTCCTTAAGCTAAACATGGAAACAAAAGACTATTACTGGCCACTACAAAAAACACCTAAGTACATAGACCACTGACACCATAAAGCAACTACAACAAAGTCTGCACAACAACCAACTAACAACATGATGACAGGATCAAATCTGCACATAACAATAGTATCCTTGAGCATAAACAGGCCTTAAAAGGCACAGAGTGGTAAGCTGGATAAAGAAGCAAGACTCAATGGTATGCTGTCTTCCAAGAGATCCATCTTACATGCAATGATACCCATAGACTCAAATAAAATGGATGGAGAAAAATCTACCAAGCAAACAAAAAAACAAAAAAGAGCAGGGGTTGCTATTCTAATTTCAGACAAGAGACTTTAAAACAACAATGAACAAAAAAGACAAAGGCATTAAATAATGATAAAGGGCTTGATTCAACAAGAAGACTTAAGTATCCTAATACATATATACCCAACAATGGAGCACCAGATATGTAATACAAGTTCTTAGAAACCTATGAACAGACTTAGATAATCACACAATAATAGTGGGAGACTTCAATGCTCCACTAATAGTATCAGACAGATCATCGAGGCAGAAAACTAGCAAAGATACTCAGGACCTGAATGTGACACCTGACCAAATGGATCTAAGTGACATCTGCAGAACATTCCACCCAATAATAACAGAATATGCATTCTTCCCATCTCCACCTGGCACATACTCTAAAATCAACCACATGATTGGCTATAAAAAATACTCAACAAATTCAAAAAAACGAAAATCATACCAACCACATTCCCAGACCACAACATTAAAAAAGCAGAAATCAGTACTAAGAAGATCTCTCAAAACCATGGAATTAAATGAAAATTAAACAACCCTACTGGATGACTTTTGGGTAAAAACAATGAAATTAATGCAGAAATCAAAAAATTCTTTGAAACCAGTGAAAACAAAGATACAGCATACCAGAATCTCTGGAACACAGCTAAAGCAGTGTTAAGAGGTAAGTTTATAGTGCTAAATGCCCACATCAAAAAGTTAGAAAGATCTCAAATTAACAACCTAACATCACACCTAGAGGAACTAGAAAAACAAGAGCCAACCAACCTCAAAGCTAGAGAAGAAACAACCAAAATCAGAGTTGAACTGAATACAATTGAGACAAGAAAAACCATATAAAAGACTAATGAAACCAAAAGATGATTCTTTGAAAGAATAAATAAGATTGCTAGACCACTAACTAGTAAGAAAAAGAGAGGTCGGGTGCGATGATTCACAGTTGTAATCCTAGCTTTGGGAGGCTGAGGTGGGGAGACTGCTTGAGTCCAGGAGTTCGAGACAAGCCTGGGCAACCTGAGGAGACCCTGTTTCTACAAAAACACAAAAGTTAGCAGGGTGTGGTGGTGTGTACCTGTAGTCCCAGCTACTCTATTTGGGAAACTGAGGTGGGAGGATTGCTTGAGCCTGGGAGGTCGATCATACCACCGCTCTCCAGCCAGGGTGACAGAGCAAGACCCTGCCTCAAAAAAAAAAAAAAAAGAGAAGGAAGGAAAGAGGGAAGAAGACAAGGAGGGAGGGAGGGAGGGAAGGAGGACAGATGGATGGAAGGAAGGATGGAAGGAAGGAGGGAAAAAGAGAGAAGATCCAAATAAATGCAGTCAGAAATGACAAGGGGACATTAACACTGACCCCCAGAAATATTAAAAAAAAAACCCTCAGAGACTATTATAAACACCTCTATGCACACAAACTAGAAAACCTAGAAGAAATGAATAAAGTCCTGGAAACATACAACCTTCCAAGATGGAACCAGAAAGAAATTGAAACCCTGAACAGATCAATATAACAAGTTCCGAAATTGAAGCAGTAATAAAAAGCCTACCAATGAGAAAAAGGCCAGGACCAGATGGATTCACAGCCAAATTCTACCAGACATATAAAAAAAACCTGGCCCCAATTCTACTGAAAATCTTTCAAACAAATTACGGAGGAGAGACTCCTCCCTAACTTATTCTATGAAGCCAGCATCATTGTGATACCAAAACCTGGCAGACACAATTAAAAAAAAAAAAAAGAACGAAAACATCAGGCTAATATTCCTGATGAACATACATGCAAAGATCCTCAACAAAATACTAGCAAACCAAATCCAGCAACATATCCAAAAGCTGACCCACACCCACAACCATCTGAGCTTTGAAAAAGTTGACCAAAAAAAAAAAAAAAAAAAAAAAGGGTAAGCAATGAGAAAAAGACTCCCTATTCAAGAAAGGGTGCTAGAATAGCTGGCTATCCATATGCAGAAGAATGAAACTGGGGAACTATGTATCACCATATACAAAGATCAACTTAAGATGGATCAGACTTAAATGTAAGACCTCAGAGTAAAAAACTCTTAGAAGAATACCGAGGAAATATTCTTCTCAATATCAGCCCTGGTAAAGAATTTATGGCTAAGTCCTCAAAAGAAACTGCAACAAAAACAACAACTGAAAAATGAGATCTAATTAAACTAAAGAGCTTCTGCACAGCAAGAGAAACTATCAATGGAGTAAATGCACAACCTAGAGAATGAGAGAAAATATTCACAAACTATGCATCTGACAAATGTCTAATATCTATAATCTATAAGGAACTTATATCAACAAGCAAAAAACAAATAACTCCATTACAAAGTGGGTAAAGGACATTAACAGACACTTCTTAAAAGAAGACACGCAAGTGGCCAATAAACATACAAAAAAAATGCTACGTATCACTAATCATCAGAGAAATGCAAATCAATATGATACCATCTCACATCAGTGAGAATGGCTTTTGTTAAAAAGTCAAAAAATAGCGGACATTCACAATGCTGAGGAGGAAAGGGAACACTTATATATACTATTGGTAGGAATGTAAATTAGTTCAACTACTGTGGAAAGCAGTTTGGAGATTTCTCAAAAGAACTGAGAGTTGAACTACCATTTGACTCAGCAATCCTGCCATTTGGAATATACCCAAAGGAAAAGAAATCATTCTATCAAAAAGATACATGTACCCGTATGTTGACTGCAGCACTATTCACAATAGCAAAGACATTGACTCAAGCAAGTGCCCACCAACAGTGGACTGGATAAAGAAAATGTGTTACATATACACCATGGAATACTATGCAGCCATAAAAAGAATGAAATCATGTCCTTTGCAGCAACATAAATGGAGCTGGAGGCCATTATCCTAAGCAAACTAATGCAGAAACTGAAAACCAAATACCACGTGTTCTCATTTATAAGTGGGAGCTAATCATTAGGCATATGGTCATAAAAATGAGAACAACAGACACTGGGGAATATAAGAACGAAGGAGCGGGATAAGAGTTGAATAAAAACTACCTATCAGGTACTATGCTTACCACCTGGGAGACAGATTATTCATTCATACTCCAAACCTCAACACCATGCAATATATCTAGGTAACAAAGGCCAGCATCATTCTGATACCAAAACCTGGCAGAGACACAACAAAAAGTCATGTACTCTCTGATTCTAAAAGAAAAGTTGGGGGGAAGAAAGAGCAAGTTAAATGAAAAAACAAAAAAAAAAGTCCAAATACATGCTGCCAATCAAAAGACGAATAAAAATAAAAATTTAGGAATAAAAAAATTGTAACAAAAAGACTGGTATGATCTACCTAAATAAAGGTTAAACAACTATGGAAATTATAGACACAGAAAAGAATGTGTTATAAACCTTAATTAGGTAAAACACTGTGATTAATTAAAATTAGTAGGTATGTGAAGGGGAGAGTAGGAAGCAAGTATGAGTCCATGGGAATTTCATTATTGGCATGGCATCATACATATCATAAAAATGGAAATGTATAATAATTATAAACATATACACATAATTACAATGGGAGCTAAACACTGGGTACACATGGATGTAATGATGGGAACAATAGATATGGATGAATACAAGGGGGGAATGAGGAAGGAGGACAAAGGTATATGCAAATTTTCAACTGCAAGGGGGTTGGCACCCCATGCCTTGTGTTATTCAAGGGTTGACTGTAATACACCATGATTAAGTGTGATTTATCCTAGAAATGCAAAGATTCAACATGTCAATAAATATATGTGATACATCACATCAACAGAATGAAGAACAAAAACCACATGATCATCTCAATCAATTCAGAAAAAGCATTTGACAAAATTCAACATCTCTTCATGATACAAATCTCAATAAATTAGGCAGAGAAAGAACACACCTTAACATAATAAAGGCCATATATAACAAAACCCACAGCTAACATCATAGCAAATGGGAAAAAGCTGAAAGCCTTTTTTCTATGAACTTGAAGAAGACAATGATGCCCACTTTTACCACTGTTATTCAACATAGTACTGGAAATCCTAGCCAAAGCAATAAGGCAAGAGGAAGAAATAAAAGGCATCCAAATTGGAAAAGAGGAAATCAAACTGTCCTTATTTGAAAATGACATTATCTCATAGATATGAAAACCTAAAGACTCCACCAAGAAACTGTTAGAACTGATAAACGAATTCAGTGAAGTTGCTGGATTCAAAAATCAACATTCAACAATCAGTAGCATTTCTACATACCAATAACAAACTATCTGAAAAAGAAGTCAAGAAAGCAATCTCATTTATAAGAGCTACAAATAATAAAACAAAATACCTAGGAATACATTTAACCAAGGAGGTGAAAGACCTCTATAAGGAAAACTACAAAACTCTGATGAAAGAAACTGAATATACACAAATAAAAAGACATCCCACATCCCATGCTCATGGATCAGAAGAATATTAAAATGACAATACTACCCAAAGCAATGTGTAGATTCAATGCAATCCCTATCAAAATACCAATAACATTTTTCACAGAAATAGAAAAAGCAATCTTAAAATTCATATGGAACTACAAAATTCCCGAATAGCCAAAGCGATCCTGAACAAAAAGGATACATCTATAGGCATCATACTACCTGATGTCAAAATATATTACAAAGCTGTAATAACCAAAACAGCACAGTACTGATATGAAAACAGATACATAGACCAATGGAATAGAACAGAGAACCCAGAAATAAATCCACATATTTATAGCTGACTGATGTTTCACAAAGGAGTCAATAATATACATTAGGGAAAAGACACCCTCTTCAGTAAATGGTGTTGGGTAAACTGGATATCCATATGGCAAAGAATGAAACTAGACTCTTATATCTCACAATATACAAAACTAACTCAGCATAGATTAAAGACTTAAACGTAAAGCCCACACGCATAAAACTACTGGAAGAAAATACAGGGGAAATACTTCAGGACATTGGTCTAGACAAAAATTTTACAGCTAACACTTCAAAATCACAGGTAACGAAAACAAAAAAATAGACAAGTAGCATTATGTTAAACTATAAAGCTTCTGCACAGCAAGGAAATGATCCAAAGAGTGAAGAGACAACATGTACAATGAGAGATAATATTTGCAAACTAGTCATCTGACAAGGGACTAATGTTTAGAATATATAAGGAACTCAAACAACTCAACAGCAAAAAACAACTAAATAATCCAATTAAAAAGTGGGCAAAGGATATGAACAGACATTTCTCAAAAGAAGATCAACATGTCAGCCATACAAATGACCAACAGGTTCATGAAAAAAATCTTCCAACATCGCTAACCATCAAGAAAATGTAAATCAAAGTCACCATGAGATATCACATCACACTTCTTAGAACAGCTATGATAGAAAAGATCAGAGATGAGTCTTGCTAAGGATGTGGAGAAAAGGAAAGCCTTGTACATGGTTGGTGAGCATGTAAATTAGTACAGCCATTTTGGAAAACAGTATGGGGGTTCCTGAAGAAACTAAAAACAGAACTACAATATAATTCAGCAATCCTATACCGGGTATTTATCTAAAGGAAATATATTGTAATCAGTATATCAAAGGGACACTTGCACCCGTTTACTGTAGCACTTATTCACAATAGCCAAAATATGGAATCAACCTAAGTGTCAATCAACAGATGCATGAATAAAGAAAATGTAGTAAATATACACAATAGAATGGTATTTGGCCATAAAAAAGGATGAAATCTTGACACTTGCAGCAACAAGGATGGAAGGGGAGGTCATAATGTTATGTGAAATAAGCCATGCACAGAAAGACAAATACCGCATGTTCTGACTTACACGTGGGGAGCTAAAAAAGTTGATCTCATGGAGGAATAGAGTAGAATGGTTACCAGAAACTGGTAAGGATGGGTGGGGGGATGAGGAGAGATTTGCCAATGGGTACAAGCATACAATTAGATAGAATTTTAATAAGTTCTAATGTTCAACAAAACAGTAGGGTGATTACAGTAAACAATAATTTATTGCATATTTCAAAACCGCTAGAAGACTCGAAATGTTCCCAACACAAAGAAATGATAAATGTTTGAGGTGACAGATATCCTAAGTAACCTGATTTGATCATTACACGTTGTATGCATGTATCAAAATATCACATTAACCCCATGAATATGTATAATTATTATGCATCAATTAAGAACATTCTTTAGTTTTACTTAAGTTTCCTATGGGAAGCTGAGTAATATACATATATTTTTTGAGTACTGTATTTTTAAAAGCAAGCATTATTTAATGCAATTTTACTAAAATTATATCAACCTAGGCAGACAAAAAATATCTAGAGTTATGTTCACCAAATGATAATGATGGTTATTTCTGAATGATGGAATGAATATATTTTAATTAAAAAAACCCATTCTTCTGCATATATTTCATGATTTTTAAAAATGATGAGTATGTATCATTTCACAGTTTCTTTTAATAAAGAAAAGCAATCTCATTTATGTAACTAGGCTTGTTATACACAATTTACATTCTAAAGACTTTTCATAATTTATGACCTTGAAAAATTCTGGACAAAAACTTAAAGGAGAAATTTACTCATCTCAGAAGAACAGAAAATATGCCATGATTTATTGTTTTCATTGTAACATGTATGGCTAAATATAGATATATAATTAACCTGTTCCCCATTTCAAAAACCCAGGCATTAGAAAGAGGCCAGGCAGTGTCAAGTCAGAGGCCTGAGCCCCGGAAGGGCAGGCAAAGAGTTAAGCCATATCATGATACAACTTTACTTCTTAAAACTATTGCAGAATATAACTATCAAATCACATCTCGCCCCCTTAGTTTCTGCTTCACTGCTGTAACTCCCACCTGCACCTGCTGCTCAATGATACCTCCTTCAGTTTTGTTTTCTTCTTTTGTGCCATCTGGGATCTGTGATAGCAGTGGTTCCAACCTTGGCTGCACATTGGAATCATGAAGGGAGCTTTAAAACATGGTGGTGGCTGGGTCTCATCCCCAGAGACTTTAATTTAATTGATCTGGGGTGCAGCCTGAGTACTGGAATTGTTCAAAGCTCCCCAGGTGACTCTAGTGTGCAACCAAGGTTGAGAATTACTACACCATAGCCTTCTTTAACCTTTCTTCAGCTTTCTCTGTAGCCCTTGAGGGCTTTCCTCCAGTTCTTCATGCTTACTTTCACCACAGGGAATAGAGATGATGATAAATGATGACCTATCTCTGGTGCAACTACATGGAATACACAAAATCTCAGTCCAAAGAGAACAGGCACATCTAGTATTCATGCACCTTAACTTTTGCAGCACAGCCAAACCATGAATATAAAGCCTTTGGTGAGAACAAAGAAGCCACACACTCTTTATAATAACTTCAGGAGTCTCCTACTCCTGGGAACACTAAGAAGTGATTAAAATCCACTTGAATTAAACCCGGGTGGCTGAGAGGGCAGTGGAAACAGAACTGATTCCTAGTTTCAGACAAGTACAGGTTTTTTTTTTTTTTTTTTTGAGACGGAGTTTCACTCTTGTTGCCCAGGGCTGGAGTGCAATGGTGCGATCTCAGCTCAACGCAACCTCCGCCTCCTGGGTTCAAGCGATTCTCCTACCTCAGCCTTCTGAGTAGCTGGGATTACAGGCATGTGCCACCACGCCCGGCTAATTTTTTGTATTTTTAGTAGAGATGGGATTTCTCCATGTTGGTCAGGCTGGTCTCGAACTCCTGACCTCAGGTGATCTGTCCGTCTCAGCCTCCCAAAGTGCTGGGATTACAGGCGTGGGCCACCATGTCTGGCCAAGTACAGGCTTTTAAATACCTAAACAGTCATTCTCCTACCTCACGTTGCTGCTGGTTCAAATTATGTGAATTTCTCTGGCAAAGAGCAATGGTCTCCACCATAGTATCTTCAACATCCTTCAATGAGGGATCCTCTTTGGTATCTAGATTTAGAAAAAGTGTAAACATCATTTAAGGATATGTTGCTGATAATCTCAGAGCCTCTGCGAAAAGTTAAACTTTTTTTTCTTTGCATCACCTTCATTTTCTAGTATATAATAATTAATAAAACCTGATACTAATGTTTTGTAGATTAAAAAACAGATTATTCTGTGAAATAAGAGTTTCCCACAGAAATGTTTTACATTTGTAGGACAGATAAAGCACATCACACTTAGCATTTCAATATGCTATGGAAATATGGAAAATCCCCAATCATCTGTCTAAGGATTAGTTACTAGAGAGATTATCATTCACCTTTCTTGGTATACTATCTCTTCTTCTGCCTATTTCTTAAACGTAGATATTTCCCCCAAGATGCTATTTTAGGTCTCTCTTCATTTTCTCAATGATTTCAGCCATTCTTGTTTCAACTCTCATGTCTTTGTTCATAACTTTCAAATACACATCTCCAATCTTTATTCCATTCAAAATCTACAGGTTGAATTTTCTAATGAACCTAAGACATTTATCTCCACATGGATGTCCTGCAAGCACTTTCAACTTTATATGTGCAAAACCCAACTTATTTTTCTCATTTCAAATCTGCTCCTCCTCCTCCATTTACAAACCAAGTTAATGGAATCATCATCTTTAAGTCAACCAGTTTATAAATCTTCACCTTTGGTGCTTCCCTCTCCTTCATCCCACACATTCAGATGACTTGCTAATTTTTGTTGATTCTACTTTTGTGCTTGCATATGACCACAACTTCTACCCGGGTGGAGCTTTTCATCACCTCGTCTATGCTACTGCAACAGTCTCTTAGTTGAACTTTTGGCATCCCAATCTTGCTCCCTCATTCTCTTTTATACTGTCACTAGTGTTCTCTTAAGCACAAGTTCAAACAGATCATTCCCTTCCATAAAAACCACCAAGGACTCCTAATTCTGACAATTAGCAAATCCTCCCAAATACTTAAGCACACTATCAAAATTGAATATGAAAGTAGATGGGGCCGGTCTTGGTGGCTCATGCCTGTAATCCCAGCACTTTGGGAGGCCGAAGTGGGTGGATCACCCTGAGGTCAGGAGTTTGAGACCAGCCTGGCCAAGATGGTGGAACCCCGACTCTACTAAAAATACAAAAATTAGCTGGGTGTTGTGGGTGGTGCCTGTAATTCCAGCTACTCAGGAGGCTGAGGCAGGAAGAATTACTCAAACCTGGGAGGCAGAGGTTGCAGTGAGCCAAGATCGCACCACTGCACTCCAGCCTGGGCAACAGAGTGAGACTCCGTCTCAAAAAAAGAAAAAAAAAAAAAAGTGAGAAAGTAAATGGCAGGCATGAGACTATTTCTGGAATATTTATTTTCACTGGAATTCAAAACACTGGCCTTTGCAAACGTACCACCTGCAAATGTCTGTAGTGATTTTGGGGGAATGCTCTTCTTAATTTTTTTCTCAGTCTTTCATGTACTGTCTTGAAAAGTTATTCTTGGCTGGGTGCAGTGGCTCACGCCGGTAATCCCAACACTTTGGGAGGCCGAGGCGGGTGGATCACCTGAGGTCAGGAGTTCGAGACCAGGCTGGCCAACATGGTGAAACCCCATCTCTACTAAAAATACAAAGATTAGCTGGGAGTGGTGGCACATGTCTGTAGTCCCAGCTACTTGAGAAGCTGAGGCAGGAGGATCACTTGAACCTGGGAGGCAGAGGTTGTAGTGAGCCAAGATCATGCCACTGCATTCCAGCCTGGGCGACAGAGCAAGACTATCTCAAAAAAAACAAGGGGGGTGGGGGTGGGTACGGTGGCTCATACCTGTAATCCCAGCACTTTGGGAGGCCAAGGCAGGCAGATCATGAGGTCAGGAGTTCAAGACCAATCTGACCAATACGGCAAAACCCTGTCTCTACTAAAAATACAAAAATTAGCCAGGCGTGGTGGCACGCACCTGTAATCCCAGCTACTTGGGAGGCTGAGGCAGGAGAATCACTTGCACCTGGGAGGCAGAGGTTGCAGTGAGCCAAGACTGTGCTACTGCACTCCAGCCTGGGCAACAGAGTGACACTCCATCTCAAAAAAATTGAAATGCCTTAAAAAGGAAGAAAATTCTGACACATGCTACAACGTTTATGAACCTTATGGTAAGTTAAATAAGCAAGTCACAAATGGACAAACACTATATAATTTCATTCATATGAGATACTTGAGTAATCAAATTCAGAAAAAGAATAGTGAAAAAATAAAGTAAGACAGTGTTTGCCAGGGGCTGGGAGGAGAGGGGAATAGGGGAGCTGTTGCTTCATAGGTACAGATTTTCAGTTTGGGAGATTAAAAAATTTGGAGGTGGATGGGGGTAATGATTATATAATAACGTGAATATACTTAATGCTACTGAACTGTACACTTAAAAATAGTTAAAATAGTAAATTTTATGTTAGGGTATATTTTACCATAATTTTTTTTTTTTTTTTGAGATGGAGTTTTGCTCTGTTGCAACACCCAGGCTGGACCATAGTGGTGCAATCTCGGCTCACTGCAACCCCCGCCTCCCAGGTTCAAGCGATTGTCCTGCCTCAGCCTCCCAAGTAGCTGGGACTACAGGTGTGTGCCATCACGCCCCACTAATTTTTGTATTTTTAGTAGAGACGAGGTTCACTATGTTGGCCAGGCTGATCTCGAACTCCTGACCTCAGGTGATCCGCCTGCCTCAGCCTCCTGAAGTGCTGGGATTATAGGTGTGAGCCACCACGCCCGGCCACCACAACTTATTAAAATAATTTTTTTTGAAATATCAAGGAATATGATGAAAATTTTGTGTTTGCTGAGGACACAACCACTCAAGATACTAAATTGTCAACTTTTACTGCTTTGGGTTAAAACTATATAAATTCGGTTTGGAAACACTGGCTACGTTCAATGTCCTACTAATTAGAAGCTCTGATTTGCTGTTGTTTGGCACATTAATTTTTAGGATGTTAGTTATATACCTCATTTAAACATAACTAAACCATAGTTTTGTTATAGCAAAAGTATAAACAAAAAGATAACCAGCCTAGCGTGGTGGCTTATGTCTACAATCTCACCACCTTTGGAGGCTGAGGTGTGCAGATCACTTGAGCCAGGAGTTCGAGACCAGCCTGGGTGACAGGTGAAACCCCATCTCTACAAAAAATACAAAAATTAGCCAATGTGATGGCATGCGCCTCCTGTAGTCCCAGCTACTTGGGAGGGTGAGGCAGAAGGACTGCTTGAGCCTGGAAGACGGAGGTTGCAGTGAGCCAAGATTGTGCCACTGCACTCCATCCTGGGCAACAGAGCAAAAGCCTGTCTCAAAAAAAAAAAAAAGATAACCAACAAACAGTGCCTAATTTTCTATATATTTAACTCCACTGAAAATTAGCATCACAAAGCCACAATGGTTTCTATGATTTCCTGTTGTGAACTCCTGAAAATTAGCTAAAATTTGAATCCATGTTAAAATGAATAAACAGTAATTATGCATTTATGCAAGTGTAATTATTACATACATCAATGCAATTTATTAAACATCTTTTAAAACATGGGGTCCATGGATGAAAAATGTTGTAATTATTTTCAAGAACTTACTTTCACCTTGATGTGTTATCTCTTGAAGTTTGCTTTGTAGTCTCTAGGAGATAAAAAGAACACAGGAGTTAAAAAGGAACACTTTATAGTTCTACCCACCCAATACTTGAATTAACATATTTTAAAGGTAAACCCCTCAAAACTACAAGGTTATTAAGAACAGTCCTTTACTGTCAGTCAGAAGTAAATTCTTGTGTTATAGAAAGTACAGCTAGCAGTATGAAAAGGGACCCAAAGATCAAGTAGCACTCATTTTGCCCACCTCTGCTTCTGTCATCCCACCACAGTCACTTTGGATAAGGAAATCCAATTCATACTGGGTGATATAGTTTGGATATTTGATTCCTCCAAATCTCATGTTGAAATGTGATTCCCAATATTGGAAGATGAGACTCAGTGAAAGGTGTCTGGGTCATGGGAGTGGATCTGTCACGAATGGCTTGGTGCGCCCCTCTGTGGTAATGAGTGACGTCTCCCTCTATTAGTTTACATGAGAGCTGGATGTTTAAAAGAGCATGGCACTCCTCCCCCAACCCCACTCTTGCTCCCTCTCATGCCGTGTGACACGTCAGCTCTCCTTTACCCTCGCTTCCTGAGGTCCTCACCAGAAGCAGATGCTAGATGCCAACGCAGCCTGCAGAACTGTGAGCCAAATAAACTTCTTTTCCTTAAAAATTACCCAGCCTCAAGTATTTCTTTAGAGCAACACAAAAGAGACTAATATACTGGGTTATGAGTAAAAGGGGTGTAATATACTGGGTTATGAGTAAAAAGCTTATAAGCTAAAATCATCAACTACTTCCTCTCAGTTACCTCATACCATATACGAATGATCAATAACTTCTCAAATCTAGCCTTCTTCTCTCCACTGCCACTGACACACCCAGTTCAAGCTCTCATAGACTCATACCTGTACCATTGCAATGGCCTCCCAAGTACTGTCTGCTTTGTTTTACCTCCCTCTTCTCTGTATCCTGCATCCCATCCCCCAACAGTCACCAGAGCAGTCTCTATGAAATAAACATCAAATCCGTTTCTTGCTTAAAAACCTTTATTTGACCCCGTGTGACAAGAAGATTAGCTACAATTCTTTAGTGTGTCCAACAAAATCTGTCCAAATCTGGACCTGGCCATTGTTTCTCGCCTGACCTGCCTATTTATTACACAGCGGAGCCCTAGTGAAGCTGCTGGCACTCTCTTGATCATGTATACTTCTTTGCTTTGTATTCCTAAACCTTTATGAATGATGGCCTCATTACCCACAGAGATCTCCTGTTTCTCCTCTCATCGATGTCAGAAATACTCTTATTTATTCCTTAAAACTAGGTTCATGGTATTGTCAACAAATAAATTGCAAGAAAAAAAAGAGGTATAGGAGTAATTTACAGATTAAAAGAGATTAAGAGCCTACACAAAGCTTCTGTGGATGATTCTTCCTGGCTTATTTTAGAATCATATGGCTAGAAAGAAACGAGAAGCCAATATGGAACATTTTAAAATATAAATATGATATCCCTAATCTATTCCTAGCCATATGGCAATATTAAAAAACACAACAAAACAAAACTGCTACGTCACTTCACCCATCAGGATGGCTACTATCAAGAAAACAGAAAGCGTTAGCAAGAATGCGGAGAAACTGGAACCCCTGAGTGTTGCTGGTAGGGATGTAAAGTGGCATAGCTGCTATGGAAAACAGTAGGGCAATTCCTCAAAAAATTAAAAATAGAATTGCTGTTTGATCCAACAATTCTACTTCTGGGTATATACCCCAAAGAAATAAAAGCAAGAACTCAAAGGTGTTTGTACGCCCATGTTCACAGCAGCATTGTTCACAACAACAAAAAGGTAAAGCAGCCCAGGTGTCCCCTGAAGGAGGAATGGGCAAACAGATTGTGGTATATACATAAAAATACTTGTCAAAAACTCATCAAATGGTACATTTGTGACATTTTACTGTTGTACATTTTACCTTTTAAAAAAGTACCACCAAGAAATATTAAACTCTGGTTAATGCTATGCATGATAAAAATATTCAGGGGTAAAATATATTACGGTCTGCAGCTTGCTTTGAAACATAAGTAATTAAGGTGGATTCATGAATGAATAGAGGAATAGACAGAAATATGATGAAAGAAACATAGTAAAGTGTTACCTCTAACATTATTAGGAAGGCACCATGAATATCTCCTTTCTTTTCCAATAGATAAGCAGTGACTTCATGAAGTTGATACTTCTGAGTAATCTAGGAAATAAAAAAGATAAATATTTTTATTCACCAATCTTGTTTGTGGAGTGGGAAGATCCCACTGAGGATGAAAAAAACTCATATGACAAATAATGAATTTATACCTTATTAGTATGATACTTTACAGTATAATATGCAAATAACTGACTTTCTAGTCATATAGTAGATCATTTGGGAGTTCTAACTGGATGAAATTCACTCATTTTTTTCATTTATTTATTTAAAAAAAATGTTACACACCTGAATTAGGTATACACACTGGAGAAAAGCTAACATATATACATACATACTAACAATACAAACTAGAACTTGATCAAGTATAATTATTAAAAAATTGAAAATGACAATGAAAACATTACACATCAACTTGTGAAATATTAATAAACAAAATCTCTAGTAAAAAAAGAAGTATCAGTTAGGCTAGGGAGAAAAAAGGAAAAAAGTACAGAAATGACAGCAAACAATAGGGAAACAATAGAGAGATTTCACAAACTCCAATGTAGTTTTTTTGAAAAGATTAACAGGTTAGAAAAAATATTTATTAGAACAAATAACACATTAACAGTTTAACAGAACAAAGGAAAAAAACGTGATAGTCTCAATAAATGCAGGAAAAGCATTTGGCAAAATATAGCACCCATTCATGACAAAAACAAAACACTCTTACTCAAACTGGGGATAACATTTTCTTAATAAAAATTATCTACCAAAATCCTATGATAAATACCATATTTAATGTAAAATATTAGATATGTTCCCTTTCAAATCAGGAACAAGGTTAGAAGTCATACTGTCACTGCTTCTATTCACCAATACCTTAGAGATCCTAGACATCCAATAAGAGAAAGAAAAAACTACAAGATTGGAATTAAAATAAAACTGCCATTATTCTTATTGTCATAAAAATCTAGAAATTGAATTTTGAAAGAATTCTGCCTGGTTGCTCCATACAAAACAATGTATAAAAATTAGTAACATTTTAAAACAGCACCAGCAATCAATATAGAAAGGTCATCTTGAAAAATCTCCTTGTACAATATTAACAAAAACTATAAAGTAACTATGAACAAATTTAATACGTGCAGGAACCTTATATAAAAGCTATAAAACCTCACCAAAGAGCAGAAAAGGCAGTTTAAGAGGCAGACACTTTCCTGAAAGAGAAGAATCAACACTATAGAGATGTCAGTTCTCTCTGAATTAGTCTATAAATTCAATGTATTCATAAATCAAAATTCCAGAGAGTTTGTTTCTTTTAAAGAAACTTGACAATGTGATCTCCAAATTCATGTGGAATACTAGGAGATGTAGGACACCAAAAATAGCCAAAGCATTTTAAAGAAAAAGAATAAGGATGGAGGATTCTCTTTCCAAATAATAAATCTATTGAAAAGCTGTATTAATTAAAATACGTGGTATGGATATAGGGAAAGACAACCAAAGGAAGAGAATGGGACCCACAAACAGAGTCATGTATATTTGGGAGTTTAGTGTATGGCAGTATGGCATCACAAACCAGTGAGGAATGGATAAGAAAATGCCACGTGGACCATCAGCCATCATGTGGAAGATAAAAATCCTTCTTTTGATCAGCTTGCAAAAATTAACTCCAGATGGATTAAAAGCCTCAATGTAAGAATCTAAACTATAAACTTTATATATATAAGAGAATGTCCTTTATTCCATTAAAATAGGAAAGGAAGTAAGACACACACACACACACACACATGCACACACACATGCACACACACACACACTTAAGCCTTAAAGAATGGTAAACTAAAACAGAAGTCACTAAAAGCCAAGTTAAATGATCTGCCATGATAAATTGGAAGAAAGTACCTCCAACACATAAAATTAGCAAAGGATGAGAGATTAGGAAATCAGAAAAAACTTCTAGAACTCAATAAGAGAACCATAGAAACTCAACAGAAAAAATGGGCAAATGACATGAATAAATAATTCAGAGAAAAGAAAATTCCAATGGTCATCAAACATATGGAAAGATGTTTAATGTCATGAGTAATCACTAATACCCACCATGGCAAAAATTAAGAAGACTAAAAATACTAGGCATCAGCAAGGATGTGAAAAACAGCAAATGTCAGACACTGCTGATGAGAATAGAAACAATCTGGAAATGAACTTGGCAATCAGTAGAACTACACTACTTTGTGGTCTAAACAATTCCACTTGCAAGTATATTACTCAGAGAACCCTCATATGGGCACACAAGAAGATATATACAAGGATGTACACCGTAACACTGTTTATAACAGCAAAAGACTGGAAACAATCTAAATGTTTACCAACAGGGAAATAAACAAACTGGCACATTCATTTGATAGATTACCGTAAGATCATTAAATGAATGAAGTAGATCTACATGCATAAAAATGTTTTAAAAATTTAGTAAAAGTGGCCGGGTGCAGTGGCTCACGCCAGTAATCCCAGAACTTTGGGAGGCCAAGGTAGGCGGATCACTTGAGGTCAGCAGTTCAAGACCAGCCTGGGCAACATGGTGAAACCCCATCTCTACTAAAAATACAAAAATTAGTATGGTGGCGTGCACCTATAATTTCAGCAACTTGGGAGGCTGAGGTAGGAGAATCACTTGAATCTGGGAGGTGGAGGTTGCAGTGAGCTGAGATCATGCCACTGCACTCCAGCCTGGGTGACAGAGAGAGACTGTCTCAAAAAAAAAAAAAAAAAAATTGGTAAAAAAAAAAAAAAAAGCATCTTATAATAAAATATCTACTGTATGATATTAATACAAATTTTAAAAACATATAAAACTAACATGTATTTTATAGATACATACACATATAGAAAAAATTCAAAACATAGATCAGAAGGATAAACATCAGTTTAGGATGGTGGAGACCTTAGGGGAGCAGGAGAATAAGACAGATAATGGGTGATCTACTTTTAATATAAACAAACAAGAACAATAAGATAACAAAGATCTAAGGCCAGTATGGCAAAATGTGAACTGTAAAATTTGGTTGGTGGGTATATACATAATTGATATTCAGCACATTTCTGTAAATTTGAAATATTTCATAATTAAACATTTTTAAAAGTGTGTGTGGGCAATTCAGGAGGTAGATCCAGAAAATACAGGCAACTGTTTCAGGAGTGTTGACAGCAAAGGAAAAAGAGATACATGACAGCTGAAAAATAAATGTTAAATGGGAAAGATACTAATCTGTTATAGAAAATAATGTGTGTGACTGTACATTTTCATTTAGAAACAAGAGAAAATAAGGGAAGAGAATTAGGGCAATAAATGTGCTAAAGTTACTGAATTGCTATTTAGCCTATTAAGTTTTATGGCACAACAAGACTAATCATCTGTGTCTGCAAACAAGAGTTTGGTCTCCTTTCAATATTTTTACTATGTTCCTTTTTCTATGCTTATTGAGTTGGTTAGAATTTCTATCATGCTTGATCAATAACAATTTCTATAAAGCTGACTTTACTAAAATAAATGGAGAGGCAGTTTATCCCAGCAATTAAGAGCATGCACTATGGAGTCAGACTATGTGGGTTCAATCTCAGGGGCTACCACTTAGTAGGTATAAACTTACACAGGTAACTTCATATGTGAGTCTGCCTTTTAATTATGACTTTGACTTGTGAATTACCATTATTTCACAGTGAACTGTGATCCTATTCTGATCCAATCTTTTAAACCTTTGACATGTTTGACAGGCTTCTCAAAATCAAAGTTCAGATTCTAAAATTGAGTCTTTCTAACCTCAACCTAATACTGGGATGTTGCAGAGGGTCCCTGAAGCATACAAAAAAGAGATAATACACCAGCTTATTTGATGTGCTAAATTATATGGGAAACACTGTGACATAAGAAATGATGTTTCTTTGAGTTGAATTTGTATATAGTGTTATTAATATGTGTTCCAAAATTCTATGAGATTCCTAGAAATCTGGTTATATGTCTTGGTATGTGTTATCAGTCATATTTTGGGTTATTATGTTAAATTGTTGTAGGCCACAGAAAATAACCAAATATCCTTGACAACTATGCCTTTAATCACAGCCATTTTAAGTCATTTTGTCCATAGTTACTTTATTTTGACGCTTTTTTTCTAAAATCTCCTTGCAAATTCTAAAGTGTTGCATCTTCAAGGAGGTCACGAAAAAGAGTGCAACACTATTCACAATAGCAAAGACTTGGAACCAACCCAAATGTCCAACAAAGATAGACTGGATTAAGAAAATGTGGCACATATACACCATGGAATACTATGCAGCCATAAAAAAGGATGAGTTCATGTCCTTTGTAAGGACATGGATGAAACTGGAAACCATCATTCTCAGCAAACTATCACAAGGACAAAAAACCAAACACCGCATGTTCTCACTCATAGGTAGGAATTGAATAATGAGAACACTTGGACACAGGAAGGGGAACATCATACACCGGGGTCTGTTGTGGGGTAGGGGGAGGGGGGAGGGATAGCATTAGGAGATATACCTAATGTAAATGACGAGTTGATGGGTGCAGCACACCAACACGGCACATGTATACATATGTAACAAACCTGCACGCTGTGCACGTGTATACTAGAACTTAAAGTATAATAAAAAAAATTAAAAAAATAAAAATAAAAATAAAAGAATAGAAGGGAAAAAAAGAAAAAAGAAAAAGAGTGCAAGAAATACTCTTGAATACAGGTTTCTGACAACTGTGACACCATATTATCACTGGATTGGGTAAAAATTTCCCAAACCCCAGTGGAAAAAGCAAACAAACCTGGCCTCATAAAATTGCTAACCTGACATTAAGAAAAATAAGAATAATTACACTGGACTGAAAAAATTTTTTATGACTTGTTTGAAACACTGCTGATACTTTTTATGTGTTGCTTTCCAGAGTTAAGAAAACATTTTTTTTTCTGGGGTTGGGGGGGGGGGTGGCTAATTCATAGCATTACAATAATTTGGTAAAGTATATTTTTGTGGCAAAATTAAAACATTTACTTTTTTCTATACCTGATCCTTTCCAAATTCAGAAACTGAATATTCACATTCTATGGCAATATAGTTAATTTCATGAGTTCAGTAAGAATTTGTTCTGTTTGTAGCAGAAAAATTGGAAACACGGGTTATATTACCAAGGCTTTGACTGAGATGTCATTATTTTTAGATATAACCAGACTCCTTTAAGAAACTAAGCTTAACTTTAAGGAGGCAATAAAGGCCTTGGAAAAAGTGGCCTGGTACCTTGTCAAGATGGTGTGCTTACAGGGTTCCTAGCCTTGCAGTAAGTAAAGAATGTCACTTCCTGAGAAGCCCAGCAACTTCAGAATATTTGGGGGCCTCAAGAAAAGAGTATACCCAGGTACTACAGGTAAAATCTGATGATGGCAAGCCCATGGCTTCGTTTCCCAGCCTGAAGATGAGAGACTTTTAAAGGTCTACTCTGAGGTTTCTTGTAAGTTTCAGCAGAGGAGATTTTTAAGAAGCCTAAATGGCCAATCACTACTCTTGCAGTAATTATATACATCATCAGGCCAAATATAATGACACTAAACTTATTATACAAGTCAATTGAACTTACTCTGATTATTTTTGGTAAAAATGGGGGAACTGGAGAAAAAACTATTTCAGAAAAAAAAAACCAAAGTAAACATTATGAGATTCTAACTCACGGTTTTTGAGATTTTATTATTTACTTGCAATTTGACTAAATCTGAATTTTTAGTTTCCTCCAATATCTGACCAACTCTCCAAACTAATATTTGAACATTTTCTCCCATTTTTCTGACTTGGAATCACTGAAATTAAAACTGCTTTTCCTGAAGCTCTGCACACTAAAGCTAGACAACTTGATATTAACTTTGGAGGAATCACCACAACAACTTATTTATGGACAGAAAGTTCACTGGAACACCTCATTCAAACGGCAATCCAGGAAAATCTGTCTGACTGCCATTTCCTACTTCCACCCCAACTATAGATACTTTAAACACATATCTTGAAATATTCTCAGCTGGCTCCCCTCTAGACTGAGAGACAAGCTTAGAGATTGCTCCAAACATTAACTTTTGTTTCTTTTTTGTTTCTATAGAAACGTCTTTTATTAAATGCCTATGTACCTATACCTGACTTTGTCGAAAACACACTTACAACAACACCACCTCCTAAAATGAGATGCAACTATTTAACTAAACTGACCCATTTTCACAACCAAGAGATTGTTTCAATAAGATATGGGACAATGTACCTGAATTTGTTCCTTTCCACTTGTTCCAATCTTATGATTTTCTCCCCTCTGCCAATCTATTATGTCAAAACCACTAACCCAAATCTCTCCACAGTTACCCACCTGGCGTTTAATATGTGAAACTTTCTAAAAGTAAAGTTTCAAAGGGGGCACCGAGCAAAACCAAAATACATTTCCCCCAAATACTGAGGATTGTTAAGTTAAAGACAATGAAAATGCAGGGGAATCCTCTGCTCCCGCCTCTATCTGCCTGATGGCAGGACATACATTCTTTACTGGAGATAGCACTTGCTTATTGGCCCTGAGAAGGCACCAGCAGGCACGGGAGGAATCTGGGAACACAGTTAACTATCTTCCCATACATGTTCCCACCTTTTACTAGGCTGGAACTGCTCTCTCCTGTCTTGTCACTATGTAAGATTTAAGGCTCTTTGTTAAAATACTGTTTAAGCAAAGCCCCTAAGCCACTGCCTTGAGAAAGGTACTTTTGAACTGAGGCCTCTCCTACATGATGGGTATAGCACATATCAATAAACCTCTGTTTGTTTTTCTTTTGTTAATCTGACTTTTGTTTTCAGGAGTGTGTCTCAACTAAGAATTTATAAGGTTTAAAAAAGAAATGACATATTTTTTTCCCCTTTTCTTTGATCATCTGTCAAATGGGGAATGTTAAGAAGAGTTTACTCTTGTCTCTTCTACACTGTTCGTCTCACCTGAATAGTTTCTTCCAGACGGTAGCACTCAAGGACTTGCAGAGTCTCTATAACTTGGGATGGGCTGAACTGACACAACAGCTCAATGAACTGCTCTGTGATACAAGGAGATATTTGCAGTAATTCTTGATTTATATGAATACCTTCCCTAAAAACACAAAAGATAAGAGAATACTCAATTGTAGCATTATTTAATCACATCTATAATTAAAAGCTACCAGTAAAAAGCACATTACATTAAAACTAGGACTACCTGCTGGTCAGATAAAAATATGAATTGAAAGTCTCAATGTTATTTAGGTTACTTGAGCAAACTGTACATTACATAAGAGGCATTGTAAGTTGCAATATTACTCAGGTTATGTTGAATAATTAAGGAAGTAACATTCAGTTGAAACTCTTCTAAATCATACCAAAAGTTGTGTTTTATTCTAAAAGAAACAAGAGCCACCCAGTTTAGTCCTAATACTTTGATCTCTAAGTAACTATATATAACCATCTTCCAATCTCAGTTAAGTGTTTCTTCTTTATGTTCTTCATAGCACCAATCATATTACATTGCAATGACTTCTTTAATTATCTATCTTCTCTAAAACACTATAAATTCTGTGAGGGGTAGGTACCAGGTATCTTCTCAGTGTAAATTTTTGAAGCTAACCAATGTCTTGCACATAGTGAGGACTAATTTTTTTGGTTATTGTTACAGTAAATAAAGGAGTAATACTAAAATACACAATATTTATGGGTTCATTTGCCTAGTACACCAGCTACTCACATAGCCCGCTATTCATAATGCTTACACAAAAGTTTTGGAAGTAGAGTATTAATTGCATCATACTGGGCACTCAAGCACTCAACTACTGACGGCCGAAAGTAGCTATTTAGGAAATCAACTGTTCATTGGAGACCTAAGAATCATCCTCTCTTTAGCTTCAAAAGAAGTTAGTTCCTTCTGAGAGTCCTATCTTCTCTTCAGAATTCCTCAACTAAAGCTCATTATTATATAAATAACTGGAATAGGGTTAATAAGATACAACAATGATTGCTTGGAAAACTAGCCCAGTTCTGAAGAAAGGTTAAAGCACACGGTCTAAAGAAGTAGTTTCCAGCTTTTCTCATATTGTGGCACACAGAAAATAAGATATTTGTTTGGTCCACTGTAATGAAGTAAGATTGCTCACAAGGGACTCTGGTTGTCCCAAGAGCTGAGATAGTCTCCAGGCACACTTGTAACCATGTACAGTACATCAACAGCCACAGGGTAGGACTCTCTGGACTCCAGAAAGAACAATTTGGATTTTGTAATTATTCATAAGCGATGGTAAGTAGAGCTTCTACTTTTACTAATAAGAAGCTTGGGTTAAAGAAAAAGAGACTGTAGTTAGACATAGGGCATTTTCCCTAATTTAAAAGCTTTGTGATACTCAGTCCTGACCAGAGGTGGGTAAACGATAAACTAAAAAAATTCTGCTGCTTGGAACTTTCAATACTTGCTGATGGACTAATTCAGTATCTCCTCAAATTGGCTATAAATTCCAAAGAAAGAGTGTTCTTTTTTTTTTTTTTTGTATCTTATAACTGCCTTTAATACAGAAGTTTGTTCAGTGACTGGCTATTCCCTATCTATACCACCACCTTAGTTCTTACCCACAACTTGAAAATCATCTGTTTAAGTAGCTGTGTCCCCAACCACACTGTGAAGTCCATGGTACTGCATTCATAATTGTTTACCTATCATGAAGACATAATAGTGCTCAGTAATCTGATGTAAATATATATTGAATTGAACTGAAATGAATGTAGACAGTACACTGGACTGCCTTCAAACCGAGGAAAACGTGTAGGGTCCAGCCCTACGGGGCTTAGCAGGTGTTCTCCCCGTGTGTGGAGACAAGAGATTGTAATAAATAAAGACACAAGACAAAGAGATAAAGAGAAAATAGCTGGGCCCGGGGGACCACTACCACGAAGACGCAGAGACTGGCAGTGGCCTCAAACGGCTGGGCGCGCTGATATTTATTGCATACGAGACGAGGGCGGGCAGGGTAAGGAGGCGGAATCTTCTAAGTGATAAGATGAAGCAAGTCACATGATCATGGGACAGAGGGCCCTTCGCTTTTAGGTAGCCGCCGCAGAGAGAGACAAGGCAGCATATGTCAGCGTTTTCTTCTATGCACTTATAAGAAAGATCAAAGACTTTAAGACTTGCACTATTTCTTCTACCGCCATCTACTACAAACTTCGAAGAGGAACCAGGAGTACAGGAGGAACATGGAAGTGGACAAGGAGAGTGACCATCGAAGCACAGCACCACAGGGAGGGGTTTAGGCCTCCGGATGACTGCGGGCAGGCCTAGATAATATCCAGCCTTCCACAAGAAGCTGGTGGAGCAGTGTTCCCTGACTCCTCCAAGGAAAGGAGACTCCCTTTCGCGGTCTGCTAAGTAACAGGTGCCTTCCCAGACACTGGAGTTACCATTTGACCAAAGAGCCCTCAAGCGGCCCTTATGCGGGCATGACAGAAGGCTACCTCTTGCCTTCTAGTTCACTTCTCACAATATCCCGTCAACACCTGACCCTATACCCGCCGGTTATTCCTAGGTTATATTAGTAATGCAACAAAGAGTAATATTAAAAGCTAACGATTAATGTTTATAATAATGATTGATAATTGTCCATGATCATCTCTATATCTAATCTGTATTATGACTATTCTTATTTTAACTATTTTCTTTATTATACTGAAACAGTTTGTGCCTTCAGTCTCTTGCCTCGGCACCTAGGTAATCTTTTGCCCACAAAAACGTAGAATAGAGGGGCTGAAAACTACAGGGACTAGGGCTATAAAGTCAGAGATAATTAGGAATAAATCCTATCAGAAAAGTCCCACATGGAGAAATTAGAAGCAGCACATGATAAATCTAGGGACACGGCAGTTCTCTATGTGGGAATATAATATTGTGATATAATAAGCACACAGCTCCTAAAATCCTTAAGCTTTCCAAAGTGTTATCTTCTTACATGCTAGTGAGATGACTGAGGGCTGGGGGCTCCTGGACAGCCTCAGGATAAGGGCTGGTTGCCAGGAGAGCCAACCACGTGATTAGAGGGTTGTAACTTTCAGTCCCACCCCAGCCCTGACACCTCTGGAGAGGGAAGAGGGGCTGAAGGTTGACTTGATCACCAATGGCCAACGATGTAATCAATCACATCTACATAATAAAGCCTCCATAAAAACCCCAAGGACTAAGTTCAGGGAGTTTCTGGATCGCTGAACATGTGGAGGGTCCTGGAGGGCAGTGTGTGCTGAGAGAGCATGGAAGCTCCCTGGCCCTTCCCACATACCTCTCCCTATGCATTTCTTCTGTCTGGCTGTTCCCCTATATCATTTGTAATATCCTTTATTATAAGCCAGTAAATGTAAGTAAGGTTTTCCCTGAATTGTGTGAGCTGCTCTAGCAAATTAATCAAATCTGGGGAGGAGGGTCAAGGGTATCCTGATTTAAAGTCCTATTTGGTCAGAAGCACAGGTTACAGCCTGGGGCTTATGCTTGGTACCTGAAGTAGGGGCTAGTTTTGTGGCACTAAGCCTGTGAGAAGAGAAATAAAAGGAAAATCCTAAGCTCTCCAACCAACTTAATGAAACTGAGATGGAACAGGGGCCTCTCTTAGCAGCCTGCCACACACCTTCCCTTCCTTCAAGCATGAAAATAAAGAAAAATCTTGAATCTCTTTGAGGGAAATTCCAGGCATCTAGCTGGTCTTTAGAAGTAAATGAGTAACCTGATAACAAAGAAACAGCTCACAACAATAGCCACCCAAGTAGGTTAAAGCCACAAGATGTTTGATTCCCTGTAGAAATTAAAGATAACATCTTAACATATGTCCCTGAGTTGTTTTTCTGAAACCTGCACCACAACCAGATGGAAAATGCCAACCACTGTCATGCAGAACTCAGATAAGGGGGCCCCTGAGGACTGAGCTCTGTCTGCTGTTGTTTGCTCTAGATTGCTTCCTAAAGGGTCTGGAGAGAGTCACGCCCACAAGCCAAACCTTAATATTCCTTCTGCTGACCCCAAGTTCTCAGGCAAAGCCTTGCTTCCTTAACCAACTGCAAATCAAAGAATCTCTGAATCCACCTATGCCATATAGGACCCCCACTTCAAGATATCCCAACCTTTTTGAGCCAAATCAATGTATAAAACCTCCATATAGTGATTTGCAATTTGGCCTGTAATTTCTGCTTTCCTGAAATGTTCCCCGGCCTTTAAAAACTCTTCCTGTAAGCCATCAGGGATGTCTGGTCTTAAGCATGAACTGCCGATTCTCCTTGCTTGGTGCCCTGCAAAGAAATGCCCTCTGTTCTCTCACCGCAAACCTCAATGTGGGTGTTTGGCTTTACTGCACCAGGTAAGTGGACCCAGGTTCAGTCTGGTAACAGACCCCATCTTAAAAATTGAGTTCGCAGCCATGACAGGGTGGCAGGTCAGATATGCCTCACTCAGTATGCCCCTTCCTTATTAACCTTTAACCAGTATTCTTTCCTAAGGAGTAAACAGAAACCAGCTCTGGAAAACAAAAAACAGATGGCTCATTCTTTCATTGCCTTTAGCCAACTATCTGAGGTTGTGACCAGACTCTTCCTCCACCTTTGCTATTTCAATGTGACAGCTCACCAGTTTCACAACACATCCTTTCCTAAACACCACCACCTCCACAACTGTTTTGCCAAATGGCAGAGGACATGCAGTGAGGGTTTTCGTGTCATCTGCTTCACCTTTTGACGTCAGAGGGCTGAAAACTGCCCCTTTGGATTGTGCTAATGCTGCCATATTTTGAACATGGGTCCCACGAAAAGGCGTGAAGCTTGATTGTGCATGTGCTTATTTCTCCTTTCATAAATATTCACGACTCTTCCTACAGGTTACTGAATATATATACTTAGCTACTCTACTCAGCATAAATTACTGTTCCTTATACCCCTCCCTTGAACTGCTTGTTTTCAGCTTCTGCCAGAGGCTACACTTCTCAGCCTGTAGAATGGCCACCTTGCAGGCTGCAACTCTTTATCTGAAATAAAGCTCTCCTTTCAAAATTTATGAACCTTGTGATTCTTCAGTTGGCAAGGATCTGACAGTAACTCCAGATACATAGTGTCAGAAATGAGTGAAATTGTAGGCTACCCACTTGGTGCCCACTAGAGAACTGCTTGATTGGTGTGTGGGGAAAAATCCCCACACACATCACCAGCACAGACTGGTTTATCTTATTATCAGAGGGATCAGGGTTGTGTCTCAAGAGAACACTATTAGGTAAAAGAAAATGGGAATGTTAACCAATGTTTCCCCATATTCAGATGAGCCAGTGTGCTTTCCAGAGGTTTATGCCAAATTGTAGGTTGTGTTTTATGCCAAATTGTTGGTATTTCATTTACATCAGACTTCTGTTAATATGTCTTATAAATGCAAGACTATGGAGGAAATTAAGACTAGACATAAGTATGAATAATAGTACTTAATTCTTTCCAGAAAATTTATTGACACAACCATTTACAAGAAACAAAGTTGTGAATATGCATCAAACCAAGCAAATCACCCAGATGAATAGATTTTGATGGATTCATTTGTGAGAGAAATAATGTGTCTGATGGGAAATGATCAGGCCACATCAATATAATCAAAACTTCAATAAATTAGCTGGAGCATTAATGAATTTACATCCATTTCTGACTGTTGCTTATCAGTCTTGCACATAAATTTGTTATATCCATTTCCCAAAGCTATCTGTTAGTCTTCTATTAACTATCTGCTTTGCAATATACCCACTACTTTCTTTTGTCAGTTTTAGAAGAAAGCATGTGTGTGCCTTGTGAAACACACACACAAACCCTGCCTACTACAGAATTCAGGTTGGAGCACATAACCACTCTCACTCAGACTGTGAAAATCATTTCAAATTATAACTCTGTAAATTTCTAGGGAAGACTAAAAATATATATCAGTTTTGAAAAACATACATCAAATTCTTTTTTTTTTTTTTTAGACAGTCTCACTCTGTCGTCCTGGCTGGAGTGAAGCGGTGTAATTTCAACTCACCGCAATCTCCGCCTCCTGGGTTCCAGTGATCCTCCCGCTTCAGCCTCCTGAGTAACTGAGACTATAGGTGTGGGGCACTACGCCTGGCTAATTTTTGATTTTTTTGTAGAGATGGGGTCTCACCATGTTGCCCAGGCTGGTCTTGAACTCTTGGGCTCAAGCGATCCACCTGCCTCAGCCTCCTAAAGTTCTGGAATTACAGGTGTGAGCCACCATGTCTAGCCCACATTAAAATTATTCTAAAATTCAAATTCTGTAAATTAGTTCAACCATTGTGGAAGACAGTATGGCAATTCCTCAAGGAGCTAGAACCAGAAATACCATTTGAACCAGCAATTCCATTACTGGGTATATACCCAAAGGAACACGAATCATTCTACTATAAAGAAATAGGCACACGTGTGTTTATTGCAGCACTATTTACAATAGCAAAGTCATGAAACCAACCCAAATGCCCATCAATGATACAGTGGATAAAGAAAATGTGGTACGTATATACCATGCAATACTATGCAGCCATAAAAAGGAATAAGATCATGTCCTTTGCAGGGACATGGATGAAGCTGGAAGCCATCATGCTTAACAAACTAACACAGGAACAGAAAACCAAACACCAGATGTTCTCACTCATAAGAGGGAGTTGAACGATGAGAACACATGGACACAGGGAGGGGAAGAACACACACCAGGGCCTGTTGGGGGGTGGGAGGCGAGGGGAGGGAACTTAGAGGATGGGTCAATAGGTTCAGCAAACCACCATGGCACATGTATACCTATGTAACAAACCTGCACATTCTGCACATATATCCAAGAACTTACAGTAAAATAAAAATTAAAAAAAAATAAAATTCAAATTTTGACTTCCTAATATTTGACAAAGAAAATAAACATTGTGTTGGAATTTTTTTAAAGGCTAGTCCAGTCCCACCCCCTCACTCTAAAAACTGTATCTAAATAGGCCAGTCTAGATTAATCTCCCATTTCTCTAAGGAAGAGGATTTCACAATCTCCTTCATATATTGTTTTTACAATTTAGGTCCACTTTGGCTTAGCCTAAATCCTGTCTGCTTAAATTCTCTGCTCTATCCCATATATCCAGTCTTTAGATGTGGTGGCACCCTTTTGACTACCCAGTACCTTTTAGACTGAGAATGCAAATATATCATCCACAACAAGCTAGAGTTAAAAAAAAAAAAAAAAAAAACCAAGAAACTGCTGGGCATGGTCGCTCGCTCATGCCTGTGATCCCAGCACTTTGGGAGGCTGAGGTGGGTGGATTCCTTGAGGCCAGGAGTTTGAAACCAGCCTGGGCAACATGGTGAAACCTCATCTCTTATTAAAAACACAAAAAATTAGTCGGGCGTGGTGGTGCGTACCTGTAATCTCAGTTACTCGGGAGACAAAGGCAGGAGAATCACTTGAACCCAGGAGGTGGGGGTTGCAGTGAGCCGAAATCACGCCACTGCACTCCAGCCTGGGCAACACAGTGAGAGACTCTGTCTCAATTAAAAAACAACAACAACAGCAACAAACAACAACAACAACAAAAACCCCTATTTTCCCTATAGTTGTCATTCAAATCACAAGGCCTTTAAGCTGAACTTTCAGCTTTCCATACACATTCTGAGTTAAAAATGCCAAATGTAATCCTGTGCCAACTAAGCAAAACATAAGTGAATGTTCCAATCTGCCTGAAAAATACATTAAATGTGATTATTACAGGTAGTAAAGACAGTATCTATAAAATCTGTATGAAACTGTAACATACAAACACAATGGTCTCTACAAACTTGACAAGCAGTGACTGAGACAAAAACTTTCCTCTGGCAAGAAGGAATCCAGTGCATCCTTGGTCTCTTTGCTCCCCATCAAGACCGCCACGATCCACAGAGCTAACAGTATTTCCACATATAGGAACAGCCACAATCCTTCATAAACTTTTAAGAGGCACAGAACAAAGCAGGCAAGCTCATCATTGCCTGACAGCAAAGATTCTGACACATCTAGTTAATGTAACAGCAGATCTAAGACAGTTGGCTGTAGGGGATTTGGTCACTTTCCACTTTCCTGATTTGACTAATAATCAAATGCCAAAATGTAATTTTTCAAATCTTTTTTTTTTTTTTTTTTTTTAAGACAGAATCTCACTCTGTTGGCCAGGCTGGAGTGCAGTGGCATGATCGTGGCTCACTGCAGCTTCGACCTCCCTGGCTCAAGCAATTCTCTAACCTCAGCCTCCCAAGTAGCTGGGACTATAGGTGTGCACCACCACGCCCTGCTAATTTTTATAGAGATAGGATTTCACTGTATTGCCCAGACTGGTCTTGAACTCCTCGGTTCAAGCAATCTGCCCATCTCAGCCTCCTAAAGTGCTGAGGTTACAGGTGTGAGCCACCTCACCCAGCCTAATCTTTCAAATTTTAATAAAATTTGTTATTTCTCTGATAGTCATGAAAAGAAAGTACATACTGTTCTCCTACATAGGAAGGAAAAATGAGCTTTATAAGCTAATAGAAATAAGAGCCTAATGATTTCAGGGACAGAAAGAATAATTTAGCTCTATAACCACATCAGGTATAAATGTTATTTGAATCATTCTAATTCTATACAGGCTGGGATGTTGTATTTTCAGACTACTTTAAGAAACTAAGGTTAACTTTAAGGGGCCATTAAAGCCCTTAGAAGAACTGGCCTGGTGCCATGTCTACATGGTTCCCAGCCTTGCAGTAAGTAAAGAATGTCACTTTCTGACAGGTCCAGGAACCTCAGAATATTCTGGGGACTCCAAGCAAAAATGAATTCACCCAAGTACTACAGGTAATATCTGATTACTATGCTGGCCACTGATTTACCACTGGCAAAGTCCATGGCTTGACATCCTACCCTGAAGAGGCTTTTTTGTGTTTTGGAGACCGGGTCTCCCTGTCATCCAGGCTGTAGTGCAATGGCAGTGGCGCAATCACAGCTCACGGTTAACTTCAAACTCCTTAGCTCAAGCAATCCTTCTGCCTCAGCCTCCTGAATAGCTGGGATTATAGGTGTGACTACTATGCCTGGCTAATTTTTCATTTTTATTTGTTTTAGAGATGGGGACTCACTATGCTGCCCAGGCTGGTCTTGAATTCCTAGCCTGTAGAATCTTTTCAAGGTATAATCTGAGGTTTCTTATAATAAATTCCAACAAAGCAGATTTAAAAAAAAAAAAGAGCCTACATGGCCAAGCACTATTCTTGTTGCACTTTATGCAAATGATCAGGCCAAGTATAATAAGGCTAAAACTGGTTTTTATAATTAAATTAGTGTAATTACTGTAAATATCTTTAGTAAGAATGGGGGTAATTATAAAGAGAACTTATGTTTCAGAAGAAAACTATAGCACATCTGTTATTAAATTCTAGACCTGTCTACTGTTTTTGAGTTTTTTTATTACCTGGACTAAATCCTGAATTTTTAGTTTCCTCCAATATCTGGCTATGACTCCCAGACTAATGTTTCTAATTTTTCTCCTACCTTTCTGACTTGAAATCATTAAAAGTTTAAAGTATGCTTTCCCTGAAACCCTGCAAGCTACAGTTACACAACTTGATATAAACTTCGAAGAAATCATACAAATTATTTATGGAAAAAAGTTCACTGAAATTTTGATGCAAACAGCAATCCAGAAAAATCTGTCAGAATTACCAGTTTACTTTTACTCCAACTGTAGATATTTTGAAAACAAATATAAAAATCTTCTCAGCTGACTGCTCCAGAATTAAACTAGCTAACAGACTGCTCCAAACATTAACCTTTGTTTTTCTTTTGCTCCCATAGACATGTCTCTTGCTAAACATATTTGTCTATACCATAGAGTTAATTTTGATTTAAAAAAAAAAAAAAAAAAAACAACCTGCCCACAACATCACCTCCTGAAATAAGATACAACTGACCAACTGAACAGAGTAATTCTCATGACTAAAAGACTGTTTCAATAAGGTATGGGACAATGTACCCAAATTTGTTCCTTTCCACTTGTTTTAATCTATGATTTTCTCCGCTCTGCCAAACTCTTATGTCAAAACCTCTAACCCAAAATCTCTCCAGAGCTACCCACCTAGCTTTTAATATGTGAAACTTTCTGAAAGTAAAGTTTCAAAGGGGGCACAGAACAATCAAAATACGTCTCCCCAAAATATTGAGGATTGTTAAAGACAATGAAAATGCGGGGGAACTCTCTGCCCCGCCTCTATCTGCCTGATGGCAGGATATAACATTCTTTACTGGAGACAGCACTTGCTTATTGGCCCAGAGAAGGCACCAGCAGGTACCAGCGGAATCTGGGAACAGATTTTACTATCTCTCCACACGTTTCCACCTTTTACTAGGCTGGAACTGCTCTTTCCTGTCTTTTCACTATGTAAGATTTAAGGCTTTTTGTTAAAATACTGTTTAAGCAAAGCCCCTAAGCCACTGCCTTGAGAGAGACACTTTTGAACTGAGGCCTGTCCCACATGATGGGTACATCACACATTAATAAGCTTCTGCTTGTTTTTCTTTTGTTAATCTGAGTTTCGCTTTCAGTAGAGTGTCTAAACTAAGAACCTGAAAAGGAAAAGAAAGTTTTTTTCCCTAAAATGAGTTTACAGCTATTACTACGTATAAGTAAACTGCTCTCAAGAAAACAGTGTGGATGAGGAGGGAGGAATAGGCATGCGAAGGGAAGAATGGCAACGTGTAGTGCACCTGATGAACACATAGGCCAGCACTGCTCAGGAATAAAAGAGAGAAGAGACATGGGAAGATGGAAGAAAATGCTGCTGGCCAGGTGGGCCTGAATCCTTTTGTACCAAGAAGGGCCTTGTATACCAGGAAAACTGGATTTCACCTTAGGTAATGGGAACTGAAAGAGCTTTAAGAAAGTGGCAGAGAACATTATCATTATCTGCCTGTTCAAAAACGGAAAAGGAAGCCAGGCTGGTTATGAAGCTGCCACTGCAAAGATGATGACGGTGAGAGAAATCTAGCATGGCTGACTCCGTCTTGTGACAAGCCTCATAGGCTGGCTGTCCTCGCTCATTCCTGGGCACAGGCCAAGCTAACCATGAGTGGAATTTAATTTACAGTTTAACTTTGAAGCAAGGATGATAACAGTCCCCCCAAAACTAACCCCCTCCTTGCTCAGGGACCAAAACCACCTTTGTAAGACTAATGAAAGACTACAAGATTGGGATTATGGGAAGAGCCTGAATTCTGCTAAAATATAGGTGTAGCTAAATGATAGCCAGCCATTGTAACCTAGCTTGCCTTTCTATAATCCCTTGCTGCTCAAGGAGTCATATGGCTAGACATCATAAGATTTGTGACTTCCCCAACTGCTCCTATAGATAACACCACTATTGTAGAACCTAAGATTGGTCTTTGGAGATGTTTTCAGGCTTTTGCATTCTGACCATCTTCTGACTCTAACCAGACCTGGGACTCATGACTAAAGTGGTCCTGTGGCCCCCACTGAGGCACATTCAACACACAAGGACCATTTTCCACACTACTATGATTTCATCTCCAACCAGTCAGCAGTGCCCATTCCCTAGCTCCTTGCCCACCAAATTATCCATAAAAGCCCTAGCTTCTGAGTTCTCCAGGAAACTGACTTAAGTTATTACACCAGTCCTCCCATGTGGCTAGCTCTGTGTTAATTAGTCTCTTTCTCTACTGTAATATTGTGGTCTCAGTGAATTGTTTTTTCTGTGTAGCAGGAAGAACCTGTTGGGAGATTACAGTTGGGAAACCAGCAAAAGAAACCAGAGGAGGGATGTTGAGTGCCTAAACCAGGGCAGTAGGGGTAAAGACAAGAAGAAAAATCACACATAAGAGATAGAGAAGAGGTAGAGTTTATAGATTTTGGTAACTGTTTCTGTGTGGTGTGGTGACAAGGTGGTGTGGGAATGGATAAAAGAAAGTGAAAACTTGATCATCACGCTCAAGATTTTATTTAAGATACTTATACATAATTACCTGCTTTTGCCTATCTTCCTCCATTAGAATGTAAATTCTCTGAAGGCAGGGCCCTGTCTTATTCATCATTTTATCTCCCATGCCTGTCAAGTGCTTGGTATGCTGTAGTTACTCAGTAAATTGCTACATAAAATAAATGAGTTTATGATATTAATTATTAAGAGAGAAGAGGTTTAGGTTGGAAAAAGTGAGTATAAATAACAATTTCATTATAGGTAAGTACTGATTAAAGGAATAAAGAAATATATATGTAATAAACATATTATATATAGAGAGAGAGAGAAAGAGAGAGAGAGGAGCTGACTGGTGATTAGGAGGTGATGATGTGTTACAATTTAAAAGGTTGAATTTGAGTTGCTAGCAAAATACTAACCAAAGATATACGATCTAGGGGTAAGCCAGGCCAAATTAACAATCACCTTGGCCACTGTAGGCACTCATTGAAGTAGGTATTTTTTTTAATATGTCAAAGTTCATGAACATATATAATCTTCTAATTTTGTATTTTAACTTTGAAATATACTATTTCAATACTGAGTGTCAATATCTTAAAATGTCCCTTCAAAAATATCCATAGAAACACTGACAGATTCAACTAAAATCCAATGCATAACCATTTCCATAATCTATATTTTGCTCCTTGACAAAGTTACTCATTTTCTTAACAATGTTCAATTTTTACTTTACTTTGATTAAAGACTTTCAGATACAATGTGACGTATGTGTTTTTTTCCTACAGGAAAATCATACTATATGTTTCAGAGGCCTTCAGAATATTGTTAACAAAGGCTAAATCAGCATTACCAGGAAAATCATACTGAGGAAGATATTCAGAATATAAATATACTTGCACATTCTCTTTACTCCTTATGCAGCTCATGGCCTCACAAAAAACACGTGTCCTTTTGTATTATCCTTTAAGCATCCCCACTGCATAAGGAACCTGCCGCTGGGTGTAAGCACATCAGGAGAACTCCTGTGAGAATTCATGGCCAGCAGCAATGCACCCCGGGGGGGTGGGGGTAGAGTGCGGCTTTAAGTAGCAGCTGTCCCAAAGGAAATAATTGGAAGAGGATGCAAAATCCTCTCTCCCAAGCTGTTGGCCTTAATTCAGGCAAGTAATTTGCTTCTGGAGGATTAATCCCCCCTTCCCCTAAAACTATCTAATCTTTCTATGTACAGATGCCACCAATATCTTCGCAGGTCAATTAATTTGACTGAGGAAACTATTTACATAACAAAGATGACATAAAGACACTGGGTAAAGACATAGAGAAATATACACACGAATTCAACTGGATGACCTATCCTTTTAAAAATGCTGTTGACAAAATAAAAACTACCCCCTCAAAAACAACTTGATACTTGTAAATGTTTGTGTGTGTGTGCAACCTCTGCCTCCCAGGTTCAAGCGATTCTCCTGCCTCAGCCTCCTGAGTAGTTGAGATTACAGGTGTGCGCCATCACACTCGGCTAATTTTTGTATTTTTAGTAGAGACGGGGTTTCACCATGTTGGCCAGGTTGGTCTCGAACTCCTGACCTCAAGTGGTCTGCCCGCCTTGGCCTCCCAAAGTGCTGGGATTACAGGCATGAGCCACCGCGCCTGGCCATACGTGTAAATGTTAAATTAAATATGCATAAACTATACATACAAGAATGAGAATCCTATTAACTCAGGTGTTGGGGGCAAGAGCAAAAAAAGCAACACTCTGAGATGATACATACACACCAGCAGTCCTCATCTCAAAATAACTGTTTTCTTTCATAACGCTGCTTTAGGAGTTTCATGGGGGAAAAAACCTGGAGGTTAAAAATATCTATTGCTTAAAAAGAACAAAAAGAGAAGAAACAAAGGCAAAAATATTTCACAGTTGGCTGTCAAGTAAACTGCTAGCGGGCCAGTCTACCTATTCTTGATGTTGTTTTGACCCTATATCCGTATTCTGTACTCCCTCAGTTTTCCCAGTACCTGAAAAGACTCTAATCCTTTACTTTAGGTTAGTTAACAAGCATAGTCACTAAAAAACAGCTAAAATGTAATGAGAAGTTAGTCAATCAGAGACTAATATAAACCAATCCATGTGCTCTGCTTTCTTCTTACCCTTGAGGTCAACTGTATTAGGAAAAGGTGTTGAGTTTTTTCCCCATCTTTTATATGCTTCATTGTTTTCATATGTTATTTATATATTCCTCATTGTAAAAGGGGCCATACAATACAGAAATTGACAAAGCAACTAGAAAACAGTTTTGACGGGGAAATGGAGGAAGATAATTTGGATCTTTTGCATCTATAAAGAACACTCTATATCTGAGTGTGCCTATAATGCAAACAGCTTGAAGAAGTGTGTGTACCCTGCATCCCTGGAAAGAAGGGAACGGAATGGGGTGGAGGTAGGGTTCAAAGGATACCAAAAACAGACCTTACACAAATCAAAACTTTGTCTAACAACCACTCTCAAAGCAAGAAAGGAAGAACTTCCTTTTTTCTTTACTCTCTCGGCACTCAACCTTCTTAACCTACCTTCTCTCCCTCAATCCAGAACTCAATATGTTACTAGTATTATATATTTATTTACACTGTGGGTTAAAGAGGCTTTTATGGATTAGCTTGAGATACTATCATTTAAAATGTTCTTTATATAAAAATGATTGAAATGCCAAACATTAAATTCAAAAATAAGTTTAGAGCATAATCTAAATCAATGCCTGCCTCCTATGGAAGACATAAAGTAAGAGGATAAAATATGATGAATCCAAGAATCGGGACTCTCAAAGCAGAACACTCGGTCTTTGATATTTTGGAGGCAGATCAATACAAAAGTGAGCTCTTTTTAAAGGCAGAGCTAAGGTAAGCTGGTTACTTCAAGGCTCTTTATTTCTGGTAGACAAAAGTAAAGCTAGAAATTTGGCTATCAGAGTGAGGTCATTCCTGGTCATGTCACTTTTTGGGGAAGGGGAAAGGAAGGCCTGTGAGCGTGCTGCCTCTTTTCAAGGTCGGTAAGAAAGGACCTTGCGCCTGAATTGATATGACAGGAAAGGAATCATGTGTGAGAGGTAATTATCCTGGTTAGGGTTAGCTTAGGGAAATAAAATATGCCTGTTTCTCAAGTAAAATGATTTGTGGTTTACTGGTGAACAAAACAACTTTCACAGCACTCGTAAAGGGTCTTACCTAACTAACATCTTTCAAATCTAGATAAAGGTAACAATGGAGCAAGACTGTCCATTAAAGACCTTTGATACTTGTGATATGCCTTTTTTTTTGTAATATTTATTTTAAATAGTGACTGCAATACCAAATCAGGTATATTATTTGTATTTGCTTTTTATTAAAAAATGATTGAAATGCCAAACATCAAATTCAAAAAGTTTAGAGCATAATCTACATAAATGCCTACCTCCTATATAAGACATAAAGTAAGAGGATAAAATATGATGAATCCAAGAACTGAGATTCTCAAAGCAGAACACTAGGTCTTTGACACAGATATTCACATTACCTAATACTGTTTTTTTTTTTTAATAAAAAAATATATATTTGGTCACCATCACTTTCCACACTTCATTTGAGAAAATGCCAAGTTGAAAGCTGACCTTCCCCTGTCGTTCCTGCTTGAGTCTCTCCAGGTAGGATGGCAGAGGAAAAGGACTTGATTAAAATAAATTATCCTAAGGGCAGAGCAGTGAATGGATCTAACACTGGGAAAAGTATGGGAGAGGAAAAGAGGGAACTGTGCCACAGAAAAAGAGGTGGGCAGGCTCTGGAGAAAGGGCTGAGAAGTGGGGCTAGCATTTCCTTCCTCCTCCCCTGAGCTCCGTCCTCTGCCCTACTTTCATGTCTGCCCCTCCCAGCTCTCCCCACCTCTACCCACCTTCCTTCCTTCCCTCCCACTCCCAACTCCAATTCTAAAATCTTTCCATCAGTCAGTTCTGGGAGTAGAAAAGGGCCCGAACTGACTCTGAGGGAAATACACATGATTAATAGGAATTAAAAAAAAAAAAAAAAAAGATGTCTACCCTCAGTAATAATCTGAGGACAGAGAATTAAAACACAGATACTTTGAAAAGGTCTTGAACACAAGTGGAGGGGGCTTTGTAATCAGTCTGCTTTTAGTAAACATCTACACATACATATTCGTTTAACTAAATTTAAATGTACCACAGCCTATTCAAGATTTAAATGGTTGAGCTTTCAAAAAAATTTTACAACCAACAAAATTACTGGTATTTTGGTATTTTAAAATCTCACAGAACACGGAAATAACCAAAGCTGATATTACAATTGCTAATGTAAGTAAATAGTTGTTTTCAATGGCCAGCATATATTATAATGAAACCTAAAGTTTGTATGTCTGATATGAAAGCTATGTCATCTGGAAAATTACACGTAAACCATGCTTAACTCTAGGTGTGCATCAAAATATTCCAACTCCCAGTGATTCTGTGGGTTGGGACAAGCCATCTGAATTTTTAAAAGCTTGTAGGTGATTCTGATGCACACTACTAGTCAAGAGTAACTATCTTAGAGGATATTAAATATTACTGCCCTCAACTCCCAATGTACTCTATGTAGTTACAGCAAAACTTTAAAACCTCATATGCAGAACTGCTTTGCCTACAAATCCATTATTAATTTCATCATCTCCTTGAGTTTGCTTTTATTTGATATAAACATCAGAGTAGCAGTTGAAAAAACACATTTAAACTTTCCTTCCCACACCATCAGGAAGTTGTTTAAAACTAAACATACTAAGTCAGAGTATAAAAGGTAATACATTTAGAGGTAGGCTGGGAACCAAGTGTTAACTTTGGAAAGCAGAGCCACCAACAATCTCCCACATGAAGTCAGGAGTAGGCAAGAGTGAAACAAGGGCAGGAGGGGGAAGCTAACTCTTCTGAAACATGTCCTTGTGGCATGGCTTCATTATTTTATTTACACCCATGAGAACTCACCATATATGCTCATGTTCAAATGGAAAGAAAAGTATTATCTAGATATAATCTATCATTCAGATCTTCTATTTTCACATTATCTGTGTAACAGTTGCTCCTACTAATATAAAAAATTAAGAGCTAATTGTATTATTTAGATACCATGGGCTGGTAACTTTATTTATTTCCTTTTATTTTTCATATATATAGATATATATATAATGAAAGACTAAAGTTTAGCAACATACCTTGGGTCAAGAAGACTCCTCAAAAATTTGAAAAGCAAAACCTGGTTCTGAATAGAAAAACAATAAAAATTACAATTAAATATTAAAACAAATTTTTCAAATATTCCATGGTAAAGAACTACTTTAACCTATCCCTTTATGCACAGATATCTGAGTATTTCCACAAAGCCCTCTGTACAGATCTAACAAATTCTAAAGAATCATTTGGAGGTTCTTTATGTCTTCTCAATAATTCTAATCACTGTCGCACATTCACTTCTCAGTGTAAACGGAACACAAACACCCTATTATTGCCCAAAAAAGTCCTCTACTGAGACAAATCCCTGAGCTGTTTCCAGCACAAGGACCCTCAGAGTGGCAGGTGCTTGGAACTGCTCTGTGGATGCTGAGCTCTGGCTGCACTGATCGGTTTCACCCTGCCTTAACCTGGTCCTCCTGTGGCAATGGGTTGCTGTGAGATAGTTCATCCAGGGAGGGTGGGAGTTTGAGGTCCAAGTTAACAACCACCACCAAAAAAGCTCATGAATATAAACAACTACAGAAGAGATGCCAATCAAACTGCAACATGTTAGCAATCAATACACCATCAAATCTGGGTTCTGTTTTTGCCATTTACTCACTTACATGACTTTCTGTAAGTTACTTATCCTCTGAGCAATTCAATTTCCTTATGTGGAAAAAAAAGAGGACAGCAATATCTTCTCTGCCTTCCACATTGAGTAGTAGTGAGGGTTAAATGAGATAAACCTTCAAATACTACAAAAATATGAATATTTCTAAATTCTTGGGAAGCCTATGCAAAAATTGTTATTGTTTAGTTTTTCTTTGTTTTTTATTTTTTGACACCCTCACACTTTATCTGTAAAAAATGGGGGACTCTTAAAGATGAAAAAGATTAATATAAAATATGATTTAAAAATATATTTATTTTTATCAGTCTGATTTTCTATTTTTTCACTATCACTTTGTGTTATTTTACATGACTTTCTTTTTGGTTATATAACATAACATTCTGGCAATTTTTAATTTAAAAATTCTGAAAACAATTGGTTAGAGGCATATTTCTTGCCATCAAAAGTATACGTACTTTGTAAGATCTATGTGGGATTCTTGCACAATTTATAAAGCTATGCAATAAAGTAAATACTTCATTTCTTTAAAATAAGTGTCTAAGACTCCACAAACAGACCTTTTTTTTTTTTTTTTGAGACAGGGTCTCATTCTGTCACCCAGGCTGGAGTGCAGTGGCATGATCACAGCTCACTGCGGCCTCAACCTCCTGGGTTCAGGTGATCATCCCACCTCAGCCTCCCATACAGCTGGGACGAAAGGCACCCAACACCACATCCAGCTAATTTTCTGGATTTTTTTTGTAGAGATGGGGTTTCACCATGTTGCCCAGGCTGGTCTTGAGCTCCTGAGCTCAAGCGATCTGCCCGCCTGGGCCTTGCAAAATGCTAGAATTACAGGTGTGAGCCACTGTACCCGGCCCATACTTTACTTTTATATATTTGTCTGATGAATGACATTATATTCACCTACTGGGCCTGTCTCTTAATATCATTAGAGACTACAAAAAAAAAAAAAAAAAAGAAAAAAAGAAAATCCTACAAGTGATCATTTTAAATCTTAAAGGACAATGACAACACAGCCACCACCACAGGCAAAATTTACCAGAAGTGCTGACTTTTAAAGGGGAGAGAAGCTCTGGAGGTTGAGAGTAGTTTTGGTAGAAACCTCCTCCCACCCTCCCTCAATAGACCGGATTTCATGTCCTTCCATGTACTACTTTAGTATCCTGGGCTCCATTAGCATTCCAATCAAGCTAGTCTGTAATTGTCTTTTGGCTTATTTGTCTTATTCCTAGAGAGCAGGATCACACATGTTTTTGTATCCTCAGCACTTAATGTTTTTGGCCCAGAGCAGGTACAGGAGTATTTACTGAATTAATGGGTGAGTCTTTTTCTTGAGTTAATGGACCTCATCATTATCATGCTGGACAACCAAGCCTGATATCTGGGAGTTGTTTTTAACTCCTCCCATAACATTCAACTGATTTCCAGATCCTATACATTTTACTTCACAAAAATGTCCTAAATCTGTCCTCTCCAACTGCCACTGACTTAGTGCTAGTCCTCTCCATCTTTTGCCTAGACCTTCTCTCTCCTCCATTTGCTCTCCTTTCCAGTCCATTCTCCCCACTGCCATCCAAAGTTCACCTTCTGTAAAATGGATCTAATGATACTGCTCTTTAGCTTTAAAAAACTTCTCAGTACACAGAAGACAGTTTACATTTCATAGCATCACATATGAAACCGTTCCGTATTTGTCTCCAAGCTGTATTTTGCAACCCCTCTAGTTTAGCTCCTCCCCTCCAGCCTATCACTAGTAGCTTAACCTAATGCCACTTCCACTATCACCCCCCGCCGATGTCATGCTTCACACAGACCTGACTGTTCTCTGAACATGCATGCTGCTTTATGCCTTCAAGGCTTTTATACCCAGAACCTTTTTATTAAGAAAGCCCTGCCCAAGTCTCTGCTTGGAAATCTGACATTAGGCATTCAAGACCAGATTAGGGATCTCTGGGCATTCTTGTCTTTCTCGCAATCCATCACCCTCTTCTCCTCTTGTTCCTACAGTACTTTCCACATATCTCTAGTGTAGCTCTTTCAACACTGGACTATAATTATGCAAGTGCTTCTCTGTTCTAGAGGAAAAATTTAAGAAAAGGTTGTATTCTTATTTCTGTCCCTAGGGCCTAGCACGCTGGTAGAGAGTGGGGCTGCGCTGTGTTCGAATGAATGAATTCCATATTTCTGTCTCTCATGCCAGCTACCTCCTACTCACTGCTCTGATTTCCTTCTTGCACAGCTATTCCCAACCACTATTAATGTCACTTGAGGACTCTGGGTGGTGCTTCATGTCCCTGTCATTGTCCTATTCCCTGCCTCTATCACTTGTGGCTACAATGACAGGGAGCAAACTCAACATCAGCACTGCCATGGTAAGTGGTAAGTGGAATACCTTAAACAGTCCATTCAATAGTACTTCTAACTGAGCTTCTCAATATTTACCATGCATATAGCTGTATTCCAGTTAAGATTTTCCAAGAAAAATTCTAAACAGTGCACTTTCAGGATGACAAAGTTTTGAATAAATATGAATCTCAAAGAAAACAGGGTTGTGGGCCAGGCGCGGTAGCTCACGCCTGTAATCCCAACACTTTAGGAGGCCGAGGCAGGCGGATCACGAGGTCAGGAGATCAAGACCATCCTGGCTAACATGGTGAAACCCTGTGTCTACTAAAAACACAAAAAAATTAGCCAGGCGTGGTGGCAGGCACCTGTAGTCCCAGCTACTCAGGAGGCTGAGGCAGGAGAATGGCTTGAACCCGGGAGGCGGAGCTTGCAGTGAGTGGAGATCACACCACTGCACTCCAGCCTGGGTGACAGAGCGAGACTCCATCTCAAAAAAAAAAAAAAAAAAAGAAAACAGGGTTGTGGATCCTACAGCAAAAGAAAATGGGAGAAGGGAGGATCTGTGAATTAGGATTTCTAGAATAAGTACATTATAGTTCCAGAAATGCTTCTTTGAAGCTCATATTTGTATGCACAAAGATGAACTCCCTCATTTCCAAACTAAGAGATCATCATATAACTGCTCCCAACCACACACACACACACACACACACACACACACACAGTATTAGGTTGGTGCCATTAAAAAAAAAAAAGGCAAAAACCGCAATCACTTTTGCACCAACCTAATAGAAACTGCTAATAAATGTCAACTGAAGAAATCACTACAATCAAAACTTCTTAGGTGAAGATTTAATAATTGTCTCTCCACTAGATATTTTTCCCCAATATATATTTGCAATATGTACCTGAAGTTTTTTAATAACTGTTTCAATATGTCCAGAAAAGTGGGTGGCAACCAGCTCCGCAGCTTTACAAGGCTTCAGGGACACAAGTTCCTGGAGTTAAAGGAAAAGACAAAGCCATCTTTAATGGCTCATTTAAACAGCATATCCACAGATGTGAGGCATGATTACCTACCTCAATACAGTCGCAAGCTTCCATACTGCATTTCAGCAGACCTTGATATAGGGCCTCAATTTAAAGCGCACTTTGCAAATGAGCAAAATTAGAAATGTGCCATGTAAAAAAAAAAATCAAAATTTAATTTAAAGAAAGGTAATTCAGAATTCTTAGAAAATGAAAGCACTATAGAATTCTGGATTTCAGCCATGATACCTGCAGGAGAAACAGAAGGAACAAAAGCTTCCCAAATTTCCTGTCAATGCATTTCACCCTGGAGCTTAAAGTAATAACTTGAAGAAATGAGAAAGAATAGTTGTAATTTATCTGGCTGAGAATTTTAAAACTTTACTTCTGGTGCCTAGTGGATTTAGAAACTGCAAGCATTTTAAGAAATAAACTTCAGGTCTTAAATTTTATATGAGAGTAAAATGTTGACCACTTTTAATTAAACATTGTTAATAAACTCTATTTGTCAAATATAAGACTTTTAATTTGACCTCCCCTTGGACTTTCCTGGACACTACTGGCTATCCTTTTTAAAACTGTCTTCTTACTTGGTTTCTGTCACCTAATATTCTACCTTTCCAATTGTACCTTCTCTGTGGGGACACTATGATCAAACACAACCACGATACACGGCTAAAACACAAAGACCAAATGTAGACCAAAATAGTGTATTATTAAATAAAACTCAGACAAGCCACTATGACTGCAACATTCACAATGTATCTCTTAATTATTGTATTAGGTAGTACTTGTAGATTCGTAATAATTAGCTGCCACAAATAACTATAGTTTACATAACTTTAATGCAATACTCCTGATGAGAGAGAAGGTATAACTAAATATTACAAAGGAGACACTATTACTGATCTGTAGCCATTCAAAAATAAGCTACGATGAGTGAATTTACACCAAGAATTTGGAAATTCAGACAAAATAAATTCCTAAAAAGTATAATTTAATAAACTGACTTGAGAAGAAATAGCCTGAATTGTTTTTTTTTTTTTTTTGGTAGAGAGGGGGTCTTGCTATGTTGCCCAGGCTGGTCTGGAAGTCCTGGGATCAAGAGATCATCCTGCCTTGGCCTCCCAAAGTGCTGGAATTATAGGCATGAGCCACCATGTCTGGCCTTGATTTGATTTTTAACCATTAAAATAACTGAATGAGTAGTTTAAAAACTTTCCATATGAAAAACTGTAGGCTCAAATAGCCTCACTGGTAAGTTCTAGCAACCATTTAAGGAAGAAATAATTCCAACCTTAACTAAACCTCTTACAACAGAGAATAGAAAAAAGAAAAATTCTTCAGCTCATTGTATGAGGCTAGTAACATTTTGACACCTAAACCCAATAGGACAAAATTACAGATCAATCTGAACCACAAATATTGATATAAACATCCTAAATAAAAATGAAATTCAGCAATGTATAAAAAGAATAATATATCAGGATCAAGTTGCACTTATCCGCATAAATCAAGATTGGTTTAATACCAATAAAATTTAACACAAAAACAGAATAACGAAGAAAAAACATGATAAAATTTAAAATCCATTCATGAGGAAACTCTTGGTATACTAGAAATAGGAGAAAACTTCCATAAAAATCCTTATAGTAAACATACTTATGTTGGAAATGAAATTTTTAAAAATGCCATTAACAACAGCCTTAAAAATACGAAGTTGTGACAGTAAGTATAACAAAGGATGGGCTGGGCGTGGTGGCTCATGCTTGTAATCCTAGCACTTTGGGAGGCCAAGGCAGATGAATCATTTGAGGTCAGGAGTTTGAGACTAGCCTGGCCAACATGGTGAAACCCTGTCTCTACTAAAAATATAAAACTAAGCTGTGCGTGGTGGCCACATCTGTAATCCCAGCTACTTAGGGAGGATGAAGAAGAAGAATCATTTGAACCCAGGAGGCGGAGGTTGCAGTGAACCTAGATGGTGCCACTATACTCCAGCCTGGGTGACACAGTGAGTGAGACTCTGTCTCAAAAAAACAAAACAAAACAAAACAAAACAAAAACAAAGGATGGAAAGTCTCCACAGAGAGCATTATAAAACTTTATAGGAAGATATTAAATAAAGGATTATACCATACAGTCATAGATACAAAGACTCAATATTGTAAAGATTGCAAATTATCTTCAAAATTATTGATAGATTCAGTGCAATGCCTGTCATAATCACGAAGTTAAAAAAAATTTTGGTGGAACTTGATAAGCTGATTCTAAAATGTATTTGGAAGTATCAAAAGTCAATAATAGCCAAGATTCTGTTAAAGATATCAAGACTCATTATACAGCAACAATATTAAAAATAGTGTGATACTGATGCAGAGATGGACAAACAGACCAATGGAACGGAAGGCCCAGAGAAACAGACTACGCATACAGATCCTTGTACTCATCACAAAGGTAGCATTGCTGAGCAACAGGAAAAGGCAACCTTTAAAAATAACTGCTGCTGGGAAAATTGGGCATCTATATTCTAAAAAATTAACTCGACTTCCTCTCATACTATGTACAAAAATTACTTTCAGGTGGAACTCAGAGCCAAAGATTAAAAAGAAATAAGAAAGAAAGCAGGACATAAAGGGGGGCGGGAATCATTATTTTGACCACTTAAAACACACACACACACACAAAGATCGAAAGGAAAAGCCACAGAATGGGAGAAGGTATTTGCAATATATATTGCTAATAAAAGACTAACATCCACAACACATAAAGAAATCTTCCAAAACAGTAAGCAGGAGACATTCAAACAGAGAAGTGGGCAAAAAACTTCAGCAGGCACTTCACAAAAGAGAAAATTTAAATGCCCAATAAACATATGAAAAGGCTGTCAGTCTTATTAGTAATTAAGGAAAGGTAAATGTAAAACATAATTAGGTATCATTACACATCCACTAGATCGGGAAAGATTTAAAGTCTGCCAAGGATAGAGAGTCCATAGGAACTCTCATACAGTGCTGGCATCCAGTGAAATTTAAAATATTAATCTCAACTAACTAGGAATTATATACTCTAGAGCAGAGATTATGAGTTAGCATACATCAGAATAATGTAGGGGATTGCTGGACCTCACCCCCAGAGTTTCTGATTTAGGAGGTCTGAAGTGGAGGTCCAAACTTTGCATTTCTATCAAATTCTCAGCTGATGCTGTGATGTTGGTTTGGGGACGAAACTAAGAATCACTGCCTTAGAGAAATGTATGTGGCTATGCTCAAGATGCACATATAAGAATGATTGTGAACAGACTATTCTTAATAGTTAAAACTAGAAACAACTGAAATGCCTAGCAGCAGTAGAATGGATAAACTGTGATATACTTATAAAATGGAATACTATACAATAAAAATCAACTGCAGCTATGTAAAACAAAAGGTACAATCTTCTCAAACAAAATACTGGGCAAAAATAAGAAAATAAAGTATGATTTCATTTTCACAAAGTTCAAGAATAGGCAAAACAAAAACATATATTTAGGGATGCATGCATATGCAGTAACAGTATACAAAAAGGTAAGAAACTTGTCATAAAACCCAGGAGAATGGCTATATGTATGGGGGAAGCAGGGAAGAAAAAAACTGTGATCAGAAAAGAATATATGGGAAAAGTCTGAGGTATGGAAATATAATATTTCTTGTTGAGGAGCTAGGATGTTTGCTTTTTAATTTTTAATTAAGCTGTACATTTGTTTTATGTACTTTTTTGAATGCTTTATAAATTTCAAAATATAAAATGTCAACACAATCTCAGGAAACCTTCCATATTCAAAAAACCATCTGAACCAGGGACTGGTCATCTAAGAAAGACTTTTAGGGATCTGTAGATCCCTGAAACTTTAAACAGAATCATGTATCTATGTACATGTGCAATATTATGAGGCATAAATCTTTCATTAGAGTCTCAAAAAAAGTGTTAAGAACCACTAAGCTATAAACTAAGTGTATCTTGTCAGAAAACTTCATTATGATGACTTTTGTCCTATGTATTTAATGTTGATTATATTTACATTACTGAAGACACAGAAGTCCTTCAACAAAAGTTTATACACCTGTCATTGTGGCCTTAAGAGATATTAAAAAGTTCAAGGTGAAAAAATATGCAGATGTGGGAAAAACTAGTCAGCAAAAATAATTATTGTGTAGCAAAAATACTTCTTGCTTCCCAGCTTGAGTTTTTTGCTGAGTAATCTGTTTGCTCATTGATTAATTTATCACATTTCACATAATGCAGAGATGTGGCTTCATTTTTGATGTCTGGAATCCATGTGCTCAAATCGCTGTATAATGCAGATGAGGTGAAATGAGAACTGAACCATAATATAACCATGGAGACTTGAAGAGGAGGATGAAAAAGAATACTAAATGATTAAAGGGAAAAAATATAAAACACAAAATCAGAGAATGACTTGTTGGGTTATTTGGCCAAGATATATTCATCTTGTTGTTAGCAGGAATATAACAACACTAAATAATATATTCCCTGTTCTCAATCCTATACACAGCAGTGTGGAAATTACTTCAGACCACACATCTCAGGACCGGCTATACTACCTTTCGTGCCAGATATTTCACAAGAAGATGCTGTTCACACCTCTGATCTTTCTAAACTTTACAACCTTCAGGAACTAAAACAAAGTATCCACATCATATCCTTTCTTATAGTTTTTCATATCTGTAAAAAATGTTCAAACACGTTGAATAATCATATCTTTACTACATCTCTAAATCCACCACCTGACTCTTGCTATAAGAAGAACGAGAGCAACTCTGTAGATATAAATGTTATTTCCAAAAGTAGGATTACCTCAGTTTAAATGTTATTTCCAAAAGTAGGATTACCTCAGTTTAAATGTTATTTCCAAAACTAGGATTACCTCAGTTTAAATGTTATTTCCAAAAGAGGATTACCTCTTTTCTTACTACTTTTTTTTCAATCATCAGAAATAAACAGAATAGATAAAATAACATAAAACATAAAAATAAGAGATTTCAACAAAACTGCTAGTTCTGTTGGATTCTGGGGTAAGGAGTATGTTATGAACATAAGGACACTAAAGTAAGAAGTGATTTTTGGGTCCCATTTCAGAACACATTGTGATCACAGCCCTCATCACGCAAGTAGTCTATTTGTATATCTAGAAGCGTTGTTTCTTAATAAGAACTTTTTGTTTCAATAGAAGTGAATACTTGCATCCTCTGTAAAATAGCAGGCATCAACAAAATCAGTGAATTAGTTGACCACAGCCAGGTCAGAATCATCATCCTGTTATATAAGGAAGAGAAATACATCAGAGAGAAAACTCATTGCAGTAATTTTTGTAAAAGTCCATTAGATGATTGGAGGGAATGGTACCCATCACGTATTAGGAAAAAAGGACAAGCAGTACTCTCAGAATCATTCTACGAACTTTGTAAAAATGCATTAATAATAGTTTGTCACTGCTGATTGAACATGGGCTAGTTTCAGAAGTCATGATGTAATAGATTGTGTGTAACACAGACTTTATGAATACAAATATGAGGTAGAATAATTACACAGAAAAGATTTCAACCCTAAATTAAATCAACTTAATATGATACATGCCATTGCTTAGTTGGCATAAAGTTAACTTGGGTTAGATGACCATTCAGATGGTGAAGTATGAAGTTTTGCGCATCAGTACCTCAATATGATCCATTGCTTTCTGCCATACAGACTGCTTCTCCTCTGCACTGTGTCCGGGAATGGATAAGATATCGTGAATGTAATTAAAGACTTCTTCCTGAAGAGCACAAGACAATATAATTTATTCATTCACTCACTCAAGATTTAGTCCCTACCAACTGAACCAGTCTTGGTAAACATCTATTATCTGAAGATGAAAAATCATCTGGAGATAGTTAACTGATGGAAAACTCTGTCCCTAAAAAGAAAGAGTAATTGTTTAAAATTTAGGGTAGACTCTTAGAAGCAAAAAAATCAGTTCTAATTAATTTTGGTTTCAATTTATTAATCTTCAGTGACCTAATGAAGGAATATCACACTTTGGCTTTTGGGGATCCCATTGTCAACATTCCCAATTTCAGCACAAACCACTCCTGCCCTTGTCTATTATGCTCCACCTATACTGATTTTCACTTCATCTATATGATCTCTACTCAGCTCCTTGAACACGTCAATTTTCCCCACCTCAGGTCTCTTGCATATACAGTTACCCATCCTGGAACACTCTTCTTGACTCTTTCCTTCACTGGCTTCTCAAATTCCAAAACTCAGTTTATATGTCACTTTCTCTGAAATTCCTTCCCTGGCTAGTCTGTATAAGTCAGTTCCCCATTATCCTCTAAAGTTGCACTCGGTTTCTCTTCCCTAGCATTTATCACAATTTGTAATCATATTTGACTTTGTTTACTGTCAGTTTCCACCACTAAATTATATATTCCAAAACTGCAAGAACTGTATCTGTTTTAATTATCAATGTATATTTGGCTCATACACATGCGCAAATATTTCTACTCAACAGTTATTTGTACTCAATAAGAGGGAAAGTTGAGTAAGAAAAAAGACTAAAGCAGTATCTTGACTCACCTCTCTCAGAGGGTCACGTAAGTAGCAATCAATAATTTTGTCATATTGGTGTTCTCTTTCATACATAAATTCACAAATTTGATAGCTAGAATGTAAAGGGGAAAACTTCAGTGTACCAAACAGGGAGGTTTTTGAGACATTTTCTCTGGCACACAGGTTAGTATTAGGAAAAGTGGGCCGGGTGTCCTGGCTCATGCTTATAATCCAGGCACTTTGGGAGGCTGACGCAAGAGGATTGCTTGAGACCAGGAGTTTGAGATCAGCCTAGGCAACATAGCAAGACCCCGTCTCTACAAAAAAACTAAAAGTTAGCCAGGCATGGTGGCATGTGCCAGGCATCTGAGCTACTACGGAAGCTGAGGCAGGAGGATTGCTTGAGACCAGGAGGTTAAGGCTGCAGTGAGCTATGATCGCACCACTGCACTCCAGCCTGGTCAACAGAGGGAGACCTTGTCTCAAAAGAAAAAAAAGAAAAATTAATATAGTAGATGTAATTTCTACTGTTAAATAAAGTTACAGTGAATATCTAAGGGAGATGAGTAGTTGCCATTCCTTTAGCTATAGGATCAAGAGGCTGCTAAATATTATGTTTATAAGAAATTTCAATGCTGAATACAAAAGAAATACTAAAACAATAATGTATCACATAAGAAATAGTGAATATGTTAGATATTAATTGATAATTTACAAAAATTTTACATAAAGTTCCTCTGTTCAGAATTACATGTCATATAGATACAGCATACTAGGTAAGTAGCAATGTGATCATATCATCTTGTTTGCTATGTCAAATACTGCATTATCTCTAATATATCTAAGATAACCATCAACAATTTATGAAACATGGAAATATTAAAGAAAAAATCTAAAATAATAAAACATCATAAGACTGTTATTTCACTTTATGTTTAAACAATTATATAAGAGCTTCATATTTGCCCTATCAATTTCTGCAAATTTTACTAATTTCTAGAATTCAATTAAAAGGCAAAAATTTTCACACTTAGCTTTTTGTTATTTGTATAATCTTTCCTAATTAAAAAAGCAGCAATTTATCAATAAACTGGGCTTTAAGTTAGAGAAATGTAATTTAATATTTCTATGGCAAACTAATATAACAGCCTCAAAACAACTCACAACTCAGCTTTTTCTGCCATCCGGATGAGTCGACTCTCTTCAAATTGAACTATGCCTCCAGCCTGCAGCAACTCTAAAAGGACCTGAGCATTTACAATAAATGAGTAAAAACACTTGAGAATTTACTAGCTCTTTAAGAGTGCATTCAGCCATGCAGACCATAAAGCCTAATTTTTTTCTTTTGTATTCTTAGTTGATGATATTTTGGCTTGCTGTCACATATGGAAGGGGTTAGACTGACATTATAAACTTGATCATACTGCATTTAAGCCCTATAAAAAGATAAATGGCTCCGCTTTTCAAACATGGAAAGAACGCCACAGTGTTTACGAATAAAGTCCTATTAGACACTGAGCTGACTCTCTGCTAAGCTAAAATGTCCATATATATTCTTTCAAGAAGTGAATTTTTATCTCACTTTTATGTCTTATGGTTCTTTACAATCTGTCTATCCACAGCTGGTATCCATGTTTATATGTTAATTTTTAAAAAATTAAGTATTGGGGCTTTTCATAGCAGCACTATTCAAAATAGCCAAAGGGTGGAAACAATCCAAATGCCCCTCAGTGGATGAATGAATAAACAAAATGTAGTATATGCATACAACGGAATACTGTTCAGTAGGAGGAAAACCTGATACATGCATGCTGCAGCATGGATGAACCTTGAACACATTCTGCCAAGTGAAATAAGCTAAATACAAAAGAACAAATACTGTGACTGCACTTACGTGAGGGACCTAAGGTAGTAAAATTCATAGAGACTGGTAGTTACTAAGGGCTGCGGAGGAGAAAACAGGGAGCGGGAGTTATGATTTAATTGGTATGGTAGTTCAGTTTGGGAAGATAAAAGAGTTCTGGGAATGGATGGTGATGAGGATTGTACAACAATGTGAATACCACTGATGCATACACTTAAAAATGGTTAAAATGGTAAATAATGTGTTATGTCTATTTTACCACAATGAAAAGCAAACAAAAATATTGGGGCTCATAGAATTAATTTTTACCACACTAAGTAGCTGAAATGAGGGGGCCCATATTACTATTTGTATTTAATATAATTTAAGAGATAACCAAAATTTTACCAGCTGTTCTTTTACCTGGGATACTCTGCAGCAGTCACTGGGCCATAGCTGTGCGGATAAAGAGGTCACTGTTGCTATCCAATAGTCTCAACTTCCCAGCTGTGTATGATTACCACAGTGCCATAAAGCCATACTTCAGCACAGCTCTCACGGTACTTAATTTTACTAGTTTACTTACCTGACAAAATCTGGCTGTCAATAAAAAATGGGTTGACTCTCTTAGTGCCCACAATTATGGTGGGTATGCTTTTTAAAGAATCCTACTTCTCAAGGCAACCTCAAGAAAGTGGCATGAATAGAAAAAGTAGTACTCAAACAGTTACTATCTCACAATAATTAGTGGAGGGACAGGTGGATTCTAGTCTCCAGAATGGTCAGCCCTAATGCAGTGGGGTTTTAGGGCACTCTCAAAAATTAGGTATGTCAATACTCAGGACCCTGCAGCTTTTTTGTTTCAGGACCACAGCAGCTAGCAGTAGTTACCAGATTAATGATGCCAATGGAATGCAGGGTACAAGAAGTCCTAGCTGTTGCTACATAATAAGGGAAGATGAAGTAGTTTCTTTGATGTCATGGTAGATACAAGACAGATCCAGTCTACCTAGGAATTTAGTTTGATATAAGCTTCTTACACGTGTACCTCTAACAATCATCCACTCTATTTTCTGGTTCCCACTGACTCTAACTTCGTATTAGGGTTTGGCACAAGTAATTGCCCCTCATGTGTAGTGAGGTCTAGCACAGAAGAATTCTTTCTGGCTTACTCTTCTTTCCTATTTTTTAGCAAAAAGAGTTCTAGTAGTTCATACCTGCTGTCTTTCAGAGTGTCGGGAGTCATCGTCAGGACTACAAAGGAATTCAAGGACCTGGGCGAAGAAAAAGTATTTTTTATTCGATATCAGCATCTAGACATTAATATCCTCATAATAAAAATAATAACTACCTTTTCAAATAACCAACTCATTTCACACGCAGCCATAACAAATACCACAGGTGTAGGGTACCTTCCCAACTGATTAGCCTAGTACATGTAACATCAGGTTCAGGTGTGCTAACTATTTATTTATTTATTTATTGAGACAGAGTCTCACTCTGTCGCCCAGGCTGGAGTACAGTGGCGCGATCTCGGCTCACTGCAAGCTTTGCCTCCTGGGTTCAAGTGATTCTCCTGCCTCAGCCTCCCGAGTAGCTGGGACCACAAGCGCCTGCCACCATGCCCGGCTAATTTTTTGTATTTTTTTAGTAGAGACAGGGTTTCACGGTGTTAGCCAGGATGGTCTCGATCTCCTGATCTCATGATCCGCCCGCCTTGGCCTCCCGAAGTGCTGGGATTACAGGCATGAGCTATCGCACCTGGCCTAGCAACATAACCCTAAGAGGCTGGGCACAGTGGCTCACACCTGTAATCCCAGCACTTTGGGAGGCTGAGGAGGGCAGATCACTTGAGGTCAGGAGTTTAAGACCAGCCTGGCCAGCATGGTGAAACCCCGTCTCTACAAAAGATACAAGAAATTAGCTGGGCGTGGTATGTGCCTGTAATCCCTGCTACTTAGGAGGCTTAGGCAGGAGAATCACTTGAACCCGGGAGGCTGAGGTTGCAGTGAGCCAAGATCGTGCTGCTGCACTCCAGCCTGGGCGACAGAGCCAGACTCTGTCTCAAAAAAAAAAAAAAAAAAGAGAGAGAGAGAAAAGAAACATAACTATAAGGCAGTGTTGTCAATATACCTTAAGTTTCCTGATACGATACCATGGACCTAGCAAAGCATGGGCTTAGGAGTCAGGCCACTTGAATTTGGATACTAACTCTATTAAGACTTAATATTTACTGCTAATAATAACACAGTAAGTACGACCTTACATGAATTATTTAATCTCTCCAGGCTTTAGTTTCCTCATCTATAAAAGGAGGATAACTGTCCCTATTTTACAGCTGTTGAGAGGACTAAGGTAACATACACACATAAAGCTTTGGAACAATGTCCGCCATTGTGAAGTACTCAGAAAATACTAGTCATTTTTAGTTACTTTCTCCAGACAAAAAGTATTTTCTTTGCCACCTGTGGAAAAATAGCTATTTAAGCGGGATTACAAGAAACCTTGAAAGTCATTTGTAAGTAAATTGAGATTGTACAAAAGTAATCTTTTCTCCAGGTGATGGTCATAATAGTCTTACTACCAATGAGATGGGGGAGATTCTTAAATTGGGAAACTCTTGAGCAAAGAATTCTACGCAATTCAGAGCAACAGAATAATTGAGAGAACACAATCTCTACAAACCAATCTCCACAAAACGTACCCATACACCCATATACACATACCCCCTCAATTTAGGTCCAAAACCTGAACAGGCCTCTCCTTGATAAGCTATTTACCCAATAGTGTGTCACATCAGGAAACAGTGTAATCCAGGGAACTGTGCACAGTAAACAGGAAAAAACCTTCTAGTTTTCACTGCTAGACACTTACCTGATCAAAAAGTGTTCTGTTTACAAACAAGGTGTTGTCAGGCTTTGCAAGCTGCCGAGCAAGGAAGGTAAAGAGACATCCTACTTGTGAGGGGGTAAAGTCTGAATTCTCCACCATAACCTGAAGAGCAAAGAAGACCATTTATTCAATACACCATTTGGTTTGATGCAAAAAAATATACAATTAGAAGAGGGGATAGCCTCATTACTGAAGACGCATAAAAAGATTCTTTTATTGACTGTGCAACAATTGAACTCAACGCCATTTAGAATAAGCACAACCACTTGCATACTCTGAGAAGAAAACATTTTAGTGATTTTTGGCCTATTTCTATCACAATTCGGATGAGAACTGAACTGATAGAGGTAAAGATGTAAAGTGTAGTATTTCAAAGAAATATTAATCATATTTCCCTCAGTAATTCTTAGAGAAGCCTTCTACAACTATTTTTTTTTTTTTTTGAGATAGAGTCTCGTTCTGTTGCCCAAGCTCGAGTGCAATGGCGTGATCTTGGCTCACTGCAACCTCCGCCTCTTGGGTTCAAGTGATTCTCCTGCCTCAGCCTCCCAAGTAGCTGGGACTACAGGCATGTGCCACCACGCCTGGTTAATTTTTGTATTTTTAATAGAGACAAAGTTTCACCATGTTGGCCAGGCTGGTCTTGTACAATTAAATTTAAATAAGCCCTACTAAAAATCTGTCCATCAACAAGGGAAGAAGAGAGCTGCTTTGAGGTTTGAGAGTAAGATAACTGAGAGTCAAGGTAGCTCAGAGAAGTCAGCTATCACACAGACCAATGAAGTGAACGGCTTCCGCCTTCTATCAAGCAGTTCCTTGAAGACATGGTTTTGTATAACAGGCTTTTAACAACACACACAGTTATCAAATCATAGTCATTCCTCTGGCTTTAACTCAGCTCTCATTTCCTAAGTACTCACTATGTGTAAGATGCTATAAGTGTCTTTAAGAAAATTAGGAACAAGAAGGAAAAGACAGACACATCTTAAATAAAAGGCATAATATAATGACTGCTATTATAAAGGCACAAATGATTACAGAAGCACAGTGGAAAAATTTAATTCAACTGGTTAGAGAGGGAATTGGAAAAGAAATGAGAAGGATAGCTTTTAAGCTAAGTTTTAAAGCCCGTGCAGAAATTTTGACAAGGGGAAATGTCAACAGAGAAAGCAAACTTGGCAAAGAGAAGAGTGAGAGCAAAATCATGGACACAGAAAAACACATTTGTTAGGGGAACAACAATATTTATTAGAATGAAGCAGCATGCAGGAAGAGGGAAACAACAGATGAAAAGGGAAGATGAGGTCTCAAATGTCATCCTAAGGAATCTGGAATGTATTCTACAGAAAACTGGGGAGCTACTAAACGTGTTCCGCCAGCGGAGTTGATCATGACCAGTACTGTGCTTAGGAAAATTATCCTGTCAGCAGTACATGGGATAAAATTAACAGAAGAAAGAAACAGAAGGCAGGGAGAGCAAGATACAAGTGACTGCAGGAGTCTAAGGGAGAGACCAAAGGGCTCTTAAGTAGGGCAGTGATCATGAAAATGGAAAGAGGCAGAGAGAGGGGGGACAGGACAAGTATTCCTATGTGTGGAAATGTGGTTAAAGGAGCAATGAAAAAGGACATATTTTGAGCCTGATTGGCAGGTGGGATAATGATGCCATTAACAGAGAGAATGCAGAAGTGTGGGAGGGAAGACCATATGCTGTTTTGGGCGAGCTGAATTCATGGGGGCAACTCTACAACAAATCAGGGTATAGTACCCTCACACATCTATTGAAAAGTTCCAAGTTCCCTCCTTCCATCCTCCATTCAAAGATAAAGTTCCAATTTCCCTCCTTCCATCTTCCATTCAAAGATAAAGTACCAGGTTTCTCCCATTATAGAACATTCCCTCGCTTTTGACCTACTTCTTCTCGCATCCCTTTCTTTCGCCCTTTCTGCTTTTAGTCCAGTAATCATCACTTGTCAAGTGCAAACTCATTATTAGAATATGTGGGTATTTCAAGTTATAAAAACTCTATCTCATATATAGATATATTCTTATATATATATATGAGAATTCCCTCATCAACTCAGCGAGTGTCTAATTGGTTATTACCCTACGAAAGGCCATTTCCTTTCCATTTCTTCTCTTTAGCCTATTTCAGAGACCATGCTTACAAATTTTCTGGGCAATGTAAAAAGTCACAAATTAATAGATGTTTCCTCTCTGTCTGCAGCCATTCAGCACACATGATAACATCCACTGGCCTGTTCTCTGGTCACTGCCTATACTCTTCCTCTCACCGGCTCCCTCACAAGTACACTTTAACCAATTAGCACATCTCTAGCGCTAGAAATGAAAAAATAATCTCAAAATCTCATTCTTCATTGACCCAAGGTAAACACTATCAAGACAACATACAAGAATGGCAAGTCACCAACAGAAATAGTCAAATACTTATGGAGCTTTCTCTTCATTTGGCTCACTCTTCCAACTTAGTATAGTTTTAAACTTAAATTACAATGTAGCCAACTTACATTTATCTGACATCTACTGAGTTACAGGCATTGTGCTGGATCTGTTCTAGGCATGCTAAAACAATGACCAAAACAGTAATAATAATAATAATTAGAATAATCCTCACCGTCTCTACCTTCAGGAAGCTCAAGTCTAGATAAGACAGATAAAATATGTAAACAGGACACTACAGTGTGCTAACTGAAGCATAAAGTGTTGCCTGAGCACAGACAAGGAGCAACTACTCAACCTAGATGTGTGGGAGAGCATTCAAAACAGTTTCTCATAGAAGGTATTTCAGTTAAGTCTTGGAAAATGATTAGGAACTTGCCAGTCCGTGAAAGGAAAGGAAAAGGCATAACAGGCTGAAAGAAAACCCTTGCAAAGAACATAAACTATGAATACACCACAGAGAGAGTCTAGTGAATTCTAATAATTTAATATGGTTGAGGGTCCTAATACAAGGTGTGTGGGGCAGGATGACGAAGTGGATGAGAGAAGGGACCAGTTATAGACACCTATTCAGGACCAGAAAATATAGAGGGATCTTGGATGTTCAACAGTTTAGACGAGTATGGCAGAAACTACTACTTATGCTCCAACATCTCGTCTTCCCTCCTAACTTAGAAACAGAACTTCTCAAGGCTGGGTGCAGTACCTCACACCTGTAATCCCGGCACTTTGGGAGGCTGAGGCGGGCGGATTACCTGAGGTCAGAAGTTCAAGACTAGCCTGGCCAACATGGTGAAAACCCCATCTTTACTAAAAATACAAAAATTAGCTGGGTGTGGTGGCAGGTGCCTCTAATCCCAGCTACTCTGGAGGCTGAGGCAGGAGAATCGCTTGAACCCAGGAGTAGTGAGCTGAGATCGTGCCACTGCACTCTAGCCTGGGCAACAGAGCAAGACTCAGTCTCAAAAAAAAAAAAGAAAAAAAAGAAAAACAGAACTCCTCATGTTTAGCTAAGCACATGGTTACAAGAATACAGACTATGTTTCTCCATCTCCCCCACCAACTAAGGGGCCTTATATGGTGTAAGCAGAATTGTATTACACAGCTTTTAAGAAGTTTCCTTAAGGAGAGGGAACATCTTCTTCATCTCTTTCTACATTCAGGCTGGCTGGAATGCAGAGGTAATAGCAGGAGCCTGAGCAGCCATTTTGGATGGAAAGACGGAAATCACATACTAAGTGTAATACTAAGACAGAAGGAATCTGCGTCCCAGAGTTTATGAAGTCACTCTACTAAACCAGGTTGCCTACTTCCAGACTTCTATGAGAAAAATTAATTCCCATCACAATTAAACCATTGTTATTTTGATTTTTCTCTCACTCACAGCAGAACTTAATTCCAAATGACCAGTAGGAAGCCAAGGAAGAGTATTAGGTAGAAGAGAGGCAAGGTCACAAATTAAAGGAGGACAAGACTGGGAATAAATCTAGGTGAAAATTCTCCACTAGCCAACTCAATCAAGCTGGCATCATCTGACAGGTCAGCAATCCTATTTTCATAATCATCACTGCCTGTCTTGCAAGGTTAAATTAATATTAATTGATAGCTCAAAAGAAATAATGTATATAAACATACAGAACTATTATAAATGCAGCATACTGATGTTATGCACAACTAGAAAACACTTTAATTCTGGTGTCTTGTCCAAAATAATTTGACAAAAGAAAGAAACCTCTACTTTACAGCCAAATGAACAAAAATAAAAACTCTAAGCTTTCAACTACAAGAGGAAACTGGCCTGCCTGAAGTCATGCAGATGGAAAAGCAAAGACCCTTTCCCTGCATTCTTCATTAGCAACAGCATCAATCTCAAAACAGCTTTCTCCTGAATCTAATTAGATTTATACTGGGATGATCATTTCTGTGTGCCTCAAATCATTCTTAAGTGTCATCCAGCATCTCAGTGCCATGAGAGAATACGGCACTGCCTTAGCAACAAAGTGAAGTTGGCATGAGACACAGGAAGATTCTTCACATTAATTGTTTTCTCAAAGCACTCTGAAGTTAGTCTCTATTATTACACGTAATCATACTAATATAGCAATTATCACCATATGCCTTTCTCACAGTAGTGCTCTCTATTCCGGTCCCCAGTCTAAAGCCAACATACACTAAAATTTTTTTAAAATAAATAATTAGTACTTAATTCAGCTCTTGAGGACAAAGACACCACAATAAAATTTTAAGATATGATTCCAAGAAACCACTTAACAAGATTACTTTATAACCTGCTATAAAATAGCTCAACTATCTTAATATAAATATCAATATAAAGACATGTATTCTTTGAATACTTACTTTCAACAAAATATCCACAATTCGCTGTTGATATTCCACAGCTTGCTTGTCATTTTTAAAGTCTTCAAAAGTCTAAAAGGGAGAAATAAATTTTTTAAAGTAATTATTATTTGCACATTGTAGAAGAAAACAAGTTATTAAATTCTTGTTAATAAAATCCAAGTAATTTCCCAAATAAGGTAACTATTCCTCATTAGGTTTTATCTTATACACCTTACGTGACGTTATTTTTAGTGAGTCAGGTAGAAAGCTATGGCATTTAATATTGCACAGTATTCTGAGACTTAAAAAAAAATCACAATAAGAATTTGAGAAAGGAAGGAAGACAAAGTCCATAAGGAAAAAAAAAGAGAGCGATAAACACTAATGAAAAGAGGTAATTTGGGAGCAAAGGTTTGAGAACAGAAGGATAAAATACTACATGTTCAGCCATCATTCAATCTATGTTATTTGGAAATAACTAAGACACATTTTATTAACTGTCATAAAAATAACTTTCACAATTTCCATGACAATTAAGAAAAATGATGTCCAAAGATAGGCATTTTTAAAAATAATTATGGTAAAAAAAATTTTTAAATTCTCAAGCCTACTTACTATTCTCAAAACACTGCCAACTATAGCAACTTTTATTTATGTAACTGATCAAGCACAGCCAAAATACTTTGAACATAACATGCATCAAAATAAATTACAATACCAGATTCTGTTTGTCAGTATACGTAACAGCATGTCACAAAAAACCTAGTACATATAGTATATATGAAGAAATTGAGATTATGTCCACTATTAAAAAATGGAAATGAAAATTTTTACTAAACAATAAGAATGATGAAAGACTTAAAGATTGTTCCTATGGTTTTCACTTAATTCATTTGATTCTGAGAAATGTTTAAATCCACATAGCACTAATTTATTGCCATTTCCTTGAAACAAGAAAATGAACTACGCATTGTCCCAGTAGACTAAAAATAAAAAGGAATTTCACAGCCATGAACTTTCAACACTACATCATAGTCCTGTTCAAACAAGAGTAGTTACTGTTCTTTAAATGGGCCTGAATTTCCCCCAGTTTCTCCAAAGTACCTTTGTTCATGCTGTTCTCTTATTAGCATGTCCTTCCCTTCCTTCTTCTGTTTGATGCACAGAAAAACAAAATATTCTCAACTTTTTTTTTCAACTAGTCTGCTTTACTGCCAGGTAGCTGGGAAATGCTGAAACGAGTTATCAAGGAGACTGTAGGAACACTTACTGTGGAAGGCTCAAATAGAAGTTATTCTGATGTATGTGTGGGTTGAATATGACCCTGACTGAAGATAGGAAGACGGACTACAAAGTCTCTCTCAGTTCTATCTTCGCATTCATGAGAACAACAAACACACACATACATAGACACCCATCCCTGCCTGCTAAAGTGAGATGACACTCTGCAGGTACAAAGGGAAGGTACCATCCACTAATATAAGTGCTATTCAACTAAAACACAAAACCATGGAGAATTAACACATGCATTTAAAAACTACGGCAGTGACAGCAAGTAAAAAAGAATTTCCTTCACTATTTTCCTTTTGGCAGCATGTAGTCACTCCTTTGAAACAGATATTGATAGTTTGATTCTGTGAACATAATTAAGTGGTGATATACCACAGTGTGAATATTATGATATGCTTAATGACTATTTTGGTGGTAGTTAACATCTGCCACCAAAATGGCACATTGTTAGACCATTATCATCCCACAAAAATGCTTCTAATTATGGATGTTTACTAGAGGAATAATATGCAAAGATGTCCTAATGGAGAATTACAGTTTCTGAAGTACAAAGGTAGACCTAAAACCCAAGTTGTAAGTCATCTGTGAATTTGGACATAAAAAATTATTTCTGTAGTACTTCAAAAATTACTATGGGGTTTCTGTAAAACAATGATAGTAAGCTACCTCCTAATCCACGGGTCAACATTCTCTGTAAAGAGCCAGACAGTAAATATTTCCAGCTTTGGGGCTACATGTGGCCTCCATCACAGATTCTTCTTCTTTATGAGGCTGATTTGCCTCTTAAAATATCTTTCAAATCCTTTCACATCTTGGTATCCCCACTGCCACTGCCCAAATTTAAGCTACCATTATCTTCTATTTAGATTACTACAAAATTTACTAACGGATCTCCCTGCCCCCATCTTACCTCATTTCAATCCATTTGTATGCCCCCAAATTCATGTTGAGAACCTAATCACCAATGTGATGGTATTAGGAGGTAAGCCTCTCAGAGGTGTGCCTAAACCAACAGAATCTGCCAGCACCTTGATCTTGGACTTCCCAGACTCTGGAACTGTGAGAAATACATTTCTGTTGTTTATGAGCCACCCAATCTATGCATTTTGTTATAGCAGCTCAAACAGACTAAGACACAAGAGTCAAAGGGAATCTTTTTAAAGTATAAAACTAATATATTTTTCTTCCTAAAAGGCTTCAATTGCTACCAACTGCTGTAGTATAAAGTCCAAATTTTGGCCAGGTGTGGTGGCTTACGCCTGTAATCCCACCACTTTGGGAGGCCAAGGTGGGCAGATCACCTGAGGTCAGGAGTTCGAGACCAGCTTGGCCAACATGGTGCAAAAATTAGCCAGGTGTGGTGATGCGTGCTATAATCCTGGCTACTGGGGAGGCTGAGGCAGGAAAATTACTTGAACCCAGGAGGCGGAGGTTGCAGTGAGCCAAGATCGTGCCATTGCACTGCAGCCTGGGAGACAAGAGCAAAGCTCCGTCTCAAAAATGAAGGAAGGAGGGAAGGAGGGAAGGAAGGAAGGAAGGAGGGAAGGAAGGAAGGAAGGAAGGAAGGAGGGAAGGAAGGAAGGAAGGAGGGAAGGAAGGAAGGAAGGAAGGAAGGAAGAAAAGAAGGAAGTCCAAATTTTTTATTGCAGGTTGCAAGACTCGGTATCTGCCTACCTCTCTGGATTTGTTTCTCTCTGCACTTCTCCTTATACTTAAAAGATGCAGCTGTATTGAATTTTTTTCAATTACTTGAATACTCATTGCTCTGTCTCATTTCCAGGCCTTTTTACATATTCAGCCCTCTGCCTACAATATTTTTTCCTACCCTTCCCCTGACTAACTTCTATGCATGTTTTGAGACTCAGTGTAGACCCCATTTTATCTAAGAAACATTCCCTAATGCTCCAGCAGGTGCCCCTCATTAAGTGTTCCTATAGCATCCTGTACTTCCCCTATTGCACTGTGCTATAATTATTTATCTACAAGTCTGGATCCTCTTCCTCCACAAAAGCAGTTTATATCTTGTTGGCCAAGGCTGCATCCCCTAATGAGGATAATACATGGGATATACCATGCACTCAAATATTTGTCGACCAAATCAGAGACTGTTTTGCAGCCTTACTATAAATCCCAGTGTCATAATTCAGACATCAGCATAATTCCAAATGTGTTTCGGTGCTACCACAGCCCTTAAAGAAATAAAAATTACATTAAGTTCTTTGTTTTCTCTAATACTGTTTCTAAACCTCTTCCCCCATCACTTCCTGTTTCTTTTTTTCCTATGTGCCAGTCAGCAACTACCCTTATGTTCCCCTCTGGACATTTAAAATTTCCTAAACCAACTAGATCTGACTTCTAAGTTTCTCCCTCTCTCCTTTCTATGCAATTAAAGTTACTACTTCTGATGTCAGATTTTCAAATTAAACCAATTCAAATGATAAAAACCTTCTCATGAGTACTTATCTTTTAAAAATAATTTAATAGTTTATTATATTTATATAATTCAATTTATAAAAGTGGTATATGCTTATTAGGGAAATTTGCTTCATCTCACAGAGTTAATCACTATTAATATTTAGGTGTATTTCCGTCCTGCCTTTTTTTCTCCAAATACTGTGTATAAGTGTGTTTTGCATATTCGTGTGCCTGCTGCTTTCGCTAAACACTACAAGCATTTTCCATAATATCAAAAGCTTTTCAAAAAACAACTACAATACCATTTAATTCAGAAGATACATTATGTTTTATCTAATTACTCCCCAGGGACATTTGCACAGACAACCTGGCTCACCCAAATCGTACATGTTCATCTCTAATTGAACATGTATAAGGGTGTTTTTTCAGCAAAAAGCTTCCATGTTCCATTTCAACTCCAGCTGTTTTTACTATCATCACCACCACATCTCCTTTAGCATCTCCCTTCCATATTTTGTATGCCAGGCAATATAATTTATGAAATCAAAGATGCACCACATCTAACTCAGTTCTCCTTAACTTTTTGATGAGTGTGTGTTAGAGAGAGAGGGAGAAAGAGAGAGAAGGAGAGAGGGAGGAAAGGAGGGAGGGATAGAAGGAGGGAGGGAGGAAGAGGGGAAGGGAGGAAGGCAAGGAACTAGAGAAAAAAATGGGTAGCACAACAAAATTAAACATTTGAAACCCTGACTTACTGCTAGTGCATAAAAACTGTACCTGCATAAGAATTATGATTTTTCTATTAAAAAATACTGCTTTGTCTTTTTTCTTTTTTTGAGACAGAGTCTCTCTCTGTAGCCCAGGCTGGAATGCAATGGCACAATCTCAGCTCACTGCGCCCTCCAGCTCCCAGGTTCAAGCAATTCTCTTGCCTCAGCCTCCCAAGTAGCTGGGATTACAGGCACCTGCCACGATGCCTGGCTAAGTTTTGTATTTTTAGTAGAGATGGGGTTTTGCCATGTTGACCAGGCTGGTCTGGAACTCCTGACCTCAGATGATCTGCCCGCCTCGGCCAAAGTGTTGGGATTACAGGGGTGAGCCACTGCACCCCGCCAAAAAATTATTGCTCTGTCTTCTTTGAAAACACCTTAAAATAATACTATCTCTTACCAGTGCCAATACATTAAGAAATTCTCTTGTGTCAAAATGTAGCAAAGTCCGAATGTAAGGATAGATTTCTTCCTCAGGAGAAGCCTCTGCTGAATGCAGGCGAATTAGAAATTCAAAAACCTGCAAGTTGGGGAAAAAATGTTGATTATTTTCTCACCTGACAAAGTATCTTGCTGAAGCAGTGATTCTCATTTGGATAAAATAAAGGCAGGCTGAATTCAGTTTAAATTGCTACTGTATTTTAAGTTCTCTCTTAAATTCTCTCTCAGCTCTAATTATTGACTTTAGTAACAGTGTGTAAGCGCTCTCCTGTAACAGGTGATTGCTCCTGACCCACGGTAAGCCTCAACTGCAATTTGTCTTCAGTGCATCTTAACAAGAAACGGAGAACAGTCAAAAGGCTATAAAAATAGTACCAACCTGGTTTTTAACCAAGGGAACAAGATCTTCAGGGATGTCACCAAGGGGATAGGCACGACCTGCCAGACAACAGCTAGAAGAAAAGAATGAGAACGGATCTGGTGACTTGTAAAGGGGATAACTTTCAAGCGAGTAACACATTGTTTCTCAAACTTGAGATACTAGTTCAACTTGTAAGTAGGCTCAGCTTTTGTCAGTTAGGTCAAGTTCCAAAGCAGGTCAAGATGACACTCGGTTTAGAAAATGTGGGCAACAGATATGGAGGTGAGGTAATGCATCCTGTGACTGAGTGGGAGCTTTCGTTTCTTCGTATGTTTCCTAAGAAAAACCAATGCTCTATTAAAGGGGCAAGAAGGAATGAGGACAGACTTCTAAAGGCCTCATACCCAGCGTTTAGAAAGATGGTGCCTAATGGCACCATTATACTATGATTAACCTGTTAAAAGCCTGGCGTTCTCAGATACTGTTAAACCAGGGGCTCTAAGAATGGTATTAAAGATGGGGACAGAGCTAGGCTAAATGTCTGGGAAATGTCTGCAACAGGACAAACCAGGGAGAATTAGAATCTGAAGAGAAATTCACCCTACAGTTTTACCTCCAAATCAAACCTTCTTCATGGCTAAAGACTTGCCTTGTGAGCTGAATTACTACAAATGTCATCTGAACATGTCTACCTTTTTTCTATTTTTTTGGGGGAAGGGAGGGAGCAAATTTTAAACCTTTTTGAACTACAATTTTCAGTGTTAGACTGGAGACAACTGGACACCAGCATATCCTGAAGAGTTTAAAGTACAGATGATAAAGCACTAAGTAAATGCGTATTTCTTTCATGCTAAAGAATCAATGTAACAAGTGTGAAACAGGTTTCAAAGTTAACTCTGACATTAGATATGAACTAAAATGATGTTCTGCTAGGTTCTGCCACCTTCCTGCCAAACAGCCATCTACCTAAAAGTTCTACCAGGGCTCAATTCCAAGCTGGCATAGTCTACAGGAATGAACCCTGCTCCAGGAGTCAGGAGATAAACATTCTAGTTTTACCTCTGTTACTAACTTTTTCATGATTTGAACAAGCCTCTTGCCCTCATATATAGAAACAATACACATCCCACATAGTTGTCACTAGTAAACATAAAAAACCCGGGTTTCAACACCAAGGTTTCTCAACCTCAGCCCTACTGATATTTCGGGCCAGATAATTCTGTGTTGTGGGGACTACTCTGTGCATTGTATGATGCTTAGCAGCATCCTTGGCCTCTGCCCACTAGACACCAGTAGCATCCCTTCTCTAGCCCCAGTTATAACAACCAAAAATGTCTCTAGATGTTGCCAAACATCTCCAGGGAGTAGGAGACAAAATTATCCATGGTTGAGAACCACTGCTCTACATAAAAGAATTGTGCAAAATGAAAAGTACTATACAGATAAGATCATAGTATCTCTAAAAATATAGGAAAAATATAGAAAGAACATACATGCAGATGAATAAATAAAACAATCTTACCTAATATATACAAGAAGCTTATTGCCCATAACAACTTGTTCATCTAAAATAGAAAGAGACATATCTTCAGCAATTTTCTCTCAAAACCTTTTCAGAAAAATAATCTTTATGTAGAAACAAAAAAATAAAACTTGGCATTTAAGGTGAGGTAAATATATTCCCAGATAACAGGAAGTTGAGATAAGACCACTTGATTGGTTTTTAAGTTTCCATTAGATTCTTGTCACAGACACAATAGCAATATAAGCTATTCTAAGATAGATGTAGAAGGAATAGATCTGAGGGTAGAGATCTATGTATTGTTGGCCTAACTAACTTGTGACCAAGGGAAGGTGTAGGGCAGGCAATGAGTTGATGAACTGTACATCAGAACCAATTAATTAGTGTTAAGGCATAACCATACTGTCTTCTTTTTTGTAATATGGACTTTCACCACCCACAGTACTCTAGGGCTGAAAAGGCCATTGTTCCCAAATGTTTAAAGTAACAGAACTAAACTAAATGATCTTTAGGGCCCTTTCTATTCTAAGTTACATAAAAAATGTAAGATTCTGCCATCTTGTGATATGAGCCTGTTCTTTGACTAAAGAAATCAGAAAGATAATACGACAAAGTTTGAAGCCAAGGGGTCAAGGGCAACACAGAATGGAGCAGGAGCGTCAACAGGGTGAAGTGACTGGGAACACCCACAGCACGCAGATGATGGGAATCTGTGGTTGGCAATAATGAAGAGCTGGAGTTTCTATTTTTGGTATATGAATACTGGACATAATGCAAGCAAGTGTATGTCTTTATCAGTAATCTTTCACAAATACTCAAAATCTGTAATGTTGTTAGTGCATGTAAACTTGAATTGCTCCAAATGTATGAATAACTACATTTTGCTTCCGTTCCAAATGTTATTTGATTCACATCAACTAGTATGATACATGGTGATCATCACCTGCATGGCATAACAACTTAATGTTTATTGGCTAACTAGATAAACACGAGTAAAAGAAAAATAAAGTCTCAGGACCCCAAACTCGCTATGCCAAAAGGAAAAGTTAAGCTTCGGAACTGAGTCATGTAAAAAACAAAAACAAAAACAAAAACAAGCAAACAAAAATCCTGGCTCCCTTTGGTTCCTAAACAGATTGCTGCAAGATAGAAGGCCATGTCTCCCCAGCTGGCCTCCCTCACCCTGACAATGTAAATTAATAGCTGATCTTCACAGGCACTGGACAAAGATAAGACTATAAATTATTCCTCAGCCCATCCCAAGACAAATGCATATTTGACTTCTTCCTCTATTCTATGTTTACTTTACCTTCGGTAAAATGCAGATTCACTGAGCATGAGACAAATGCATAATTAACTGTTCCTCTTTTCCCTCTTGCCCACTCTCTACCCTTTAAACACTGAAGTTCTCAAAACCCTCTGTGGAAAAAGCACAGGCGGAAGATCCTACTGTAGCCTGTGTCTCTTTCTTCCAGTGTGTCCTCAACCTTGGTAAAATAAGCCTCTAAATTGATTGAGACTTGTCTCAGACATTTTTTGATTTACACACCTTTCTTGATGGAAATCTCAGGTAGAATATATCTAGCTCATGATATTCCTAGAGAGAGCTAAACGTTATTTGTTTAACCTACCCATCTCCATTATTTCACTACTGTGAGCTTCTTATGAGCAGAGTCTGACATTTCTGTATTTCTACCATCGAGTATAGTGTCTGGCACATACGTAGGTAATTAGCAAATTGTATGCTGAAATGAACTGACATAGTACTTAATTTTCTACAAGCCTTCTCTTCCCAATATCTTCTTTTAGACAACTTTTCATTATAAAAGATCATCAATTCCATTCAGACGTTTTAATTCTCCACCTTCATTTCTGGTAGACAGAGATGTGAAAGGCAATTTTCAACTTTGCCTCAAAAAGATTAGGTTCAGGGCTACTATTAGGTACGGGGAGTTAAGACTATAAAATGACTCCCTCACCCCCACCCTTATAGTAAAAAATTATAAAACCTGGACATCATACAGAAAGTAACTACCTGAAGATACCAAAGAGTTACTGAGGAGTGAGCAGAAGCATGAACTGGTGAGGACTTCAGCCTCATTTGGGGGAGGAGAGACAGGCAGCCACACTGTTCTTCCTTCTGGCCTGTCCCTGACGTAAGCATACTCTGAACTGCACACATAGGGAGGCATGGTAAGGCCCCTAACCTTCCTGGCACGGGGGGGATCAGAAAAGTGAGGTCAGAGAACCATGAATATGGAAGGGAGTTGGGGAATCCCAAAAGGTAAAGAATCAAAGAGGAGATCCCCAAATTGTCTGCCACATCTGGAGTGGATCCATTTACTAAACCACCATGCAGGAAAAAGACTCAAAGCAGCTTAGTCAAAGACAAAAAACCAGGATCAAGAATGCAGCTTCCTCTCTGAAGGTTTTGGAGTGAGGAGAGAAGCACATGGGCTCTGGTGGAGAGTTCCTTCACTTGGAGAAGCGAAGATAGGGAGTTAGCTGTACCAGTAAATTATCACCTCTGTGGCTTTTGGCCTGGGTCTAAGTGCTGTCTGTGTGGCAAGCACAGCAGAGCTGGAGGCCATCATGGAAAAAGCAACAATCTTTCTGGCAAGGGAAACGTGAAGTTAAGAAACATAAACAGTTTAAAAATTAGGAGAATCTTGCCGGGAGGCTGAGGCAGGAGAATGGCGTGAACCCAGGGGGCGGAGCTTGCAGGGAGCTGAGATAGCGCCACTGCAGTCTGGCCTGGGTGAAAGAGTGAGACTCCGTCTCAAAAAAAATAAATAAATAAATAAAAAATAAAAATAAAAAATAAAAATTAGGAGAATCTTGCAAAGAAAAGAGAAAGAGGAAGGATCCCCAAACTCTGTCTACCCTCATCACTGTCTGACCGCTGAGCCATGAGTGTGGATCAGAATCAAAGCACATCAGCCATCCAGAAATGACCTGAGGAGAGACTGGAGCTGCACAGAGAGAGGGTTTGCAATTCAAGCCCACCAAGAAAATTATCTGATAAAACAATGGAAAACGATACTCAGTGGTGAAAAATACCTGATAGAACAATGGAGAATAATACTCACTGGAGAACCCATACTCTCCACACAATGTAACATTCATAATATCCAGATACAGCCCAAAATTATCCAGCATGAAAAACCAAGAAAATAAAACATACTCTTCTTAAAAGTGAATGAAGTCCAATCCTGAGATGAACAAAATGTGAGAACACGCAAAGATTTTAAAGCACTATTATAATTATCCTTAAGCAAAGGAAATGGTTTCATTGCATGAAAATTTCAACAGATAAATGAAGAGTTGCAGCAGAGAAAACAGAAACAAGAACTAAATGGAAATTAGACCGAAAAATGTAACTGTTGAAAGTAAAAAATCACTGAGCAGATTTAACAGTTGAATTGACATGAAGGAGTTAAGAGCAAATGAATCTGAAGGAAGAGCAATAGAAATCATCCAAGGTGAAAAACAGAGAGGAAAAAAGACCAAACAGAACACAATCAAAACCCAAAGAAACAGACCTCAGAAATGGTGGAGTAAGGACCTGCAAAAATCTCCTCCATAAAAGCAATACAAACACCGGTAAAAACCGTCAAATTGGCTTTTTCAGAACTCTTGAAATTAACTAAAAATTTGCCATAATCTGAGGAATGTTTATTCAGAAAAATGCCTGAATCTCAGGAAGACCAGTCAATTTTAGAGTTTTAACTTTATTTATTGCCATCTCCCTTTCTCCAGCTCTACTGTAGTTTTGAAAACCAATATTGCCTTACAACTTGGGCAGCTGTGAAAACAAGTGGAACACAGTGGGTTTGATAGCGACAGGAGGCAGCCAAATGCCTAGGCAGATAGGGGCGGGTCCCTCATGAAACCCCACCTTCAAGACAAAAAGCAGCCTGAAGGCTGAAAGACCAGATTACTGGTCTGGATGAAACCTGCAACCTAGAGTGAGAACTTCTGTTTCTGTTTGCACAACCTTTCCCAGTTGATTCTTTCCGAATAATGCCTTTTAACCAATCGAATGTTGCCTTTTCCAATACTGCTACAGCCTGCCCCTCCCCTATTCTGAGCCCACAGTAGCCCCAGACTCACCACATCGAGGGGACATGCCCGCCTTCGGGTAGTGGGGCCACCCCCGCATCCCCTCTCTGCAGAAAGCCATTTCATCACTCAATAAAACTCCCTACCTTGCTCACTCTTCAATTGTCAGTGTATCCTCATTCTTCTTGGATGCTGAACAAGAGCTGGGGACCCACCAAGTGTGGGTACCCAGAAAGGCTGTTACACTGGCCTTTTGCCTTCGCTGGCAAAGTGCAGCCACCCCACACAATGGGGCCAGGGGCCGAACGAGCTGCTAACATGCTGCCGTCCATCAGGCTGTGGATGATAAAACTGAAAGAGCTAATTAGCACACTAACACCCCATCTGGGGCTTCAGGGTCATGGGCACCCTTGTCTGGATACTGCTGCATTCCCCTCAAGACCGTGGGCCTCACATGGAGCTTGCTCCTGTGTCAGCACTCGGAGTGGCCAGCTGGATCCCATACTGGCTTGCTCATGTGCTCCCTCCCACAAGGGGCTGAGCACAGCAGGCAAAGTAGACAGGGTGCCCCTGCTGCAAGTCCGGCAAAGGACCGAGAGAAAATTCCTGTGTCAATCTTGTAGCCCCTCAAATGCCCCACTGTCAGAGAATTGTCACTATTTGACCTATCTGGCAGCTTACTTAAAAGTTCCATTTTCAGGGCTTATCTTTTTTTGCCCTAACTCAGAACTCACTCTGTGGGAACAGCACTATCCCCAGGACATTTGTGAAAACAGTCAGTGCCATTGTTCAACATTACAGCGGGGCTGAGACAGTGTTAGTAGTTGGGACTAATAAGTGGTGCACCAAAAACCTTAAAAGGAAAAACTGGAGAACGGGAGATCTGCAGGGGCTTTTGAAAAGTTCTAACATATTCCTGGAATGCTAAAAGGATGTATGCATATAAAGGGCTTTGCACATACCCAGGGAAATTCTCAAAGGCCCTAATTTATAACCCATGGCTGACTTTGCAGCTCTGTGCAAGCAGGAAGGGAAGGCTATAGCAGAATTCTAAACTGCCTGCCAAAGAACTGAAAATTCCAACATAAAATGAAGCAGGAACTGATAGGATTAAAGTGAGAGAAGGACAATTCAACAATATTTGGAGACTTCAATATCCCACTTTCAAAAACAGATAGAACAATCAGTAGAAGATGAACAGCAAATAGAAGACTTGAACAAAACTATAAGCAAACTAGACCTAACAGACAAAGAAGCCCAGAGAATTTCACCCCAAAATATGGCACCATGGTGTGCAGATTATTTTAAATTAAGGGTCATTGAAAGTCAGAATATGCTGGGAGAGACTTGTGAAAGGAAAATAAATCTTGGGACCCCAAAATCACTAAGCCAAAGAGAAAAGTCAAGCTGGGTACTAATGTCAGGCAAACCTGATTCCATTCTATCCCTAAATAAGATAGCTACAAAGAAGCTACATACCTCCCTCACAATTTACACGCTCCTTGTGGACAAAGGACAGACAGAACTCAAAGTCATCTCTCTGAGGCTCACCTGAGACAAATGCATATCTAATTGCTTCCTCTGCCCTACTGTTTATGTAAAAATGCAGATTCACTGAGCCAGACTAAATTGTGTATGCAGTGGAAGGCTGATCAAGGACTCAAAAGAATGCAAACTTTTGTCTCTTACCTACTTCTAACCTGGAAGCCCTCACTTCAAGTTGTCCTGCCTTACCAGACTGAACCAATGTACATCTTAAACATATTGATTGATGTCTCATGTCTTCCTAAAATGTATAAAAGCAAGCTGCCCATCTTGGACACATGTTGTTAGGACCCTGAGGCTGTGTCACGGGTGCATCCTTAACCTTGGCAAGATAAACTTTCTAAATAGACTGAGACCTGGGCTAACAGGTCTCAGATAACTTTAACAGGTTAAAGATATTTTGAGTTAACAGACTCTACTCTGATATTATGTGATCTACCTTAAGACCGGACCCTCCAAAGAAAACACAATTAATTGCCTTCCATCCCTTTCCTGAAATCTCTTTATCTACTGAGGAAAAGAAACCTAAGGAATACAATCGCACCTCTACAAGCTTTTTCACAAGATAATGTCCGCCTCTGAACAACGATCCAAATATTATTGGATCATTCAAATTCCAAAGAGGATCCTTTACAAGTTAACTTCTGTCTCCCAGGTCCATTCATTCCCCTAATAATCATTTACGACCCCTTAAAAGAACTGCCTATTTCCCCATCTCCCTTCTACCCCTAAGAAAGGATGCATCTGCACCTCATTGGGTTTTTGAGTAATCATGGTCCTTCAATTACCCCATGTTTATGCATGTTAGCAAAAGTATATGCCTTTTTCTACCCATTAATTGATTATTAATTCATTTCAACACACTTAGACTCAAAGTTTCAGAGGGAAAGTTTAAATTTCCCTACACAGACATCTATGTAACACTCTATCCAACAACAGAAGACATTCAACACATTACTATGCTCAAGTGCACATAGAACATTCTAGAGAACAGACCTTACGTGAGGTCATAAGTCTCAACAAATTCTTAAAAGATAGAAATCATAAAAAGTACATTTTCTGACCACAAAAAAAGTAGGAATCAATATGAGAAGGAAATGTGAGAAATTCACACATAGGTGGAAATTAGACAACACACTTCTAAATCACTAGTATCACAAAAGAAATTATAAAATACTTTAGGATGAATGAAAATGAAGACAACATACCAAAACGTATTGCTTAGAGGAATATTTGTAGCTGTAAACACTTAATTTTAAAAAAAACACAAAAACAAAGACCTCAAATCAACAATATGAGCTTCTACCTAAAGGGCTGAGCTTCCAAAGGGTGTGAAAAATTCTAAGGCTTCTGATACATATATTGTGCTAAACTGCTCTATAGAAAGATTGAACCAATTTTACTCCCACTAGCAGTTTATGATAGTGTTCATTTCCTTAAGAAATAAGTATGATTTTAAAAAATATTTATTAATTTGTTTGGTTAAAAAAAACCTCTTCATTTTAACTTGCATTTCTCACATTACTAATGAAGTTGAACACCTTCTCAATGTTTACAGGCTAAGTTTCTTTTGTGAATTGCCTTAGTGTTGTCTATTCTTCTATTAAGGTGTTAGTCTTTCTCACAGATTTTATTACTTTTTATATATTGATATTGAGCCCTGAACCAAAGAATTAAAAATATTTTCCTGTTCTGTCAAAAAAAAAAAAAAAAAAAGAGCTGAGCTTCTACCTAAAGAGCTTCTGACCCAAAGAACTGAAGAAAGCAAATAGACTAAAGTTGAATGCATGAAATCAAAATTGGTTCTGTGAAAAGATCAACAAAACTGACAAACCTTTAGACAGACTAAAAAAAGAGAGAAGAGTCAAATTACAAAAATTAGTAATGAAAGAGACATCACTACTGACCTTACAGAAATAAAAGGAATTATGAAGGAATACTATAAACAACTATATGCCTACATATTAGATAATGCAGATTAAATGGTCAAATGTCTAGAAATTAAAAAACTACTAAAACTACTGAAACACTCAAAAAGATAATCTGAGTAAACTCCAACAAACAAAGAAACTAAACTAGTGCTATGGTCTGAATGTGGCACCCAAAATTCATGTGTTGAAAACTTAATCCCCAATGCAACAATGTTGGGAGCTGGGGGCCTTTGGGGAGGTGTTTAAGTCATGAGGGTTCTACCCTCATGAATGGATTAATGCTGTAGTAAAAAGGGGCTTGATGGACTGGGTTCACTCTTTTTCCACTCTTCTGCCAAGCGAGGACACAATGTTTGTTCCCACTTGCCCTTCCAACTTCTGCCATGTGAGGACACAGCAAGAAGGCCTTCATGAGACACTAGGTGCCAGCACCTTGATTTTGGACTTCTCAGGCACCAGAATTGTAAGACATAAGTTTGTGTTCTTTATAAATTACCCAGTCTTAGGTATTCTGTTACAGCAGCACAAAACAGAGCAAAACAACTAATAATTTTAAAACTTCCAATAAAGAAAAGCCCAGGCCCATATGGCTTCACATTGAATTCTGTCAAACATTAAAAAAGTTAACACTAATCCTTCACAAACTCTTCCAAAAAATAAAAGAGAGTATACTTCCCAACTCATTCTATGAGGCAAACATATCAAGATACACTCATAACAAGACAGGTATTCTTTTGATAACAAGATATCAAAAGAAAACAAAACTGTAGAACAATATCTCTTATGAATATAGACACACAAATCCTTGAGAAATACTAGCAAACTGAATCCAGCAACATATTTAAAAGATTATATACCAAGTGAGATTTATCCCAAGAATGCAAGGTTGGCTTAACGTACAGGATCAATTAAATAGATCATATCAATAAAATAAAGGACAAAATCCACAAGATAATCTTAATAGATGCAGAAAAAGCATCTGATAAAGTTCAACAGTCTTTCATGTTAGAAACACTCAAACCGGGTAAAGAAAACTTCATCAAATGGGTAAGACCATCTACATCAAATTTAATGATGAAATATTGAGTGCTTTCCCCCTAATATCAGGAAAACAAAAAGACATCCATTCTTGCCACTTCTGTTCGACACTGTATTAGTGGGTGTAGCCAGCCCGATTAGGGAATAAAAAGAAAGGCATCTAGATTAGAAAGAAAAAAGTATAATTATTTTTATTTCCAGAAGACATAATCTATATTTTCCTTAAAAAGTTCTAAGAAATTAAAAATTAGCACTAATAAATGAATACAGCAAGGACGTAGGATACAAGGTCAATATACAAAAGTCAATCTATTTCACACTAGCAAATCCTGAAAATAAAATTAAGGAAACAATTTCATTTATAACAGCATCAAGGTGAATAAAATACTGAGGAGGAGGAAAAGAAGTATATGACCTATACATTAAAAACTGCAAAACATCATTGAAAAAAATTAATGAAGACCTAAATAAAATGAAAAGATGTGCTGTGTTCATGAACTGAAAGATTTGGTAATATTAAGACAGTAATAAAATTGATGTACAGATTCAAAGCAATCCTTATCAAAATCCCAGCTGCCTTTTATGCAGAAAAGGGGAAAGCAAAGTGACTTTAAGACCAAAATAAGCTGGGTACAGTGGCTCACACCTGTAATCTCAGCTACTTGGGAGGCTGAGGTGGGAGGATTGCTTGAGGCCAGGAGTTCGAGACCAGCCTGGGCAACATAGCAAGAATTTTTTTTTTTAATTCAGCAGGGCATGGTGGCCTGTAGTCCCAGCTACTTGGGAGGCTGAGGAAGGAGGATCACTTGATCCCATAAGTTTGAGGCTGCAATGAACTATGATCACACCACTGTACTCCAGCCTGACTGACAGAGTGAGACTCCATCTCTAAAATAAAATTAATTAATTTTAAAAAGATAAAAATAGAAAAACATATCACATTCATACATTAGAAAATTCTACAGTGTTAAGATAGCAATTCTCTCTCCCAATTAATCTATAGCATCAATGCAATCTCAAAGAAAATCAAATGAGCTTTTTTAAAAAAACTGATGAGCTGATTTTAACGTTTATATAGAAAGGCAAAGAACCTGGACTAGATAAACCAATTTTGAAAAAGAAAAACAACATTGTAGGACTTAAAATATGTGATTTTGAGACTTACTATGAAATTACAATAAGCAAGACAGTGTATTACTGGACAAGGATAGACATATAGCTCAACAGAACAGAACAGACAGCACAGAAACACATCCACAGTTATATGGTCACTTGACTTTTCATAAAGGTGTCAAGGTAATTCAATGAAAATAAGATAATCTTACCAATAAATGGTAAGACTTACAGGAATAACTGATAGCTGTATGGAAAAAAATCCTTGAACTTTACCTTACATCATTTATAAAAATTAACTCAAAATGAATTATAGACCTAAATACAAGAGTTAAAACTACTAAATTTCTACAAGAAAATGCAGGAGAAAATATTTATGACACTGAATTGAACCAAGATTTCTTAAACAGAATAGCAAAAACCTAATGACAAAAAAAATTAATAAGATGAACTTCATGAGACAGAGTCTTGCTCTGTCGCCCAGGCTGGAGTGCAGTGGCAAGTGGCATGATCTCGGCTCACTGCAACCTCTGCCTCCCAGGTTCAAGCAATTCTTCTGCCTCAGCCTCCTGAGTAGCTGGGACTACAGGCACCCGCCACCACAGCCGGCTAATTTTTATATTTTGGTAGAGACAGGGTTTCACCATATTGGCCAGGATGGTCTTGAACTCCTGACCTCGTGATCTGCCCACCTGGGCCTCCCAAAGTGCTGGGATTACAGGCATGAGCCACCACGCCCGGCCAGCTTGGGAACTCTTAACAATTCAATAATATGAAGACAACCCCAGGTCATCTCCACCAATTAAAAAAAAAAGGGGGGCTAAATATTTAAACAGAGAATTCACAAAAGATATGTGAATGGCTAAACAAGCACATGAAAAAATGATTAACATCACTAATGATCAGAGAATAAAAATTAAAATCACAATGAAATACCATTACTTACTCCTTAGAATGGCTAAAGTTTTAAGAAGATTTTAAAACACCGACAGTATCAAGTGCTTGCAAGGATGTGGAACAGGAACTCTCAAATATTGTTGATGAGAAATGGTACAGCATTAGGAAAAACCATATAGCAGTAGCTTAGAAAGTAAAACATATATTTATCATACAATCCAGCCATTCCACACTTAGGTATTTGGCCAAGAAAATGAACACATTTGTCCATACAGAAACTTACAGCTAGGGGTCAGGAATGGAGGGTAAGAGAACAAGGGGGGATACTTGAGGGAAGGAAAGTTTTCTATATCTTGACTTTATTAATATGAATTCAATATGAATATCCAGTTGTGATATTGTACTTTATTTTTGCAAGATGTTATCATTGGGGAAACTATGTAAAGACTATATAGGATCTCTATGTCCCATTTCATATAACTGCATGCAATTATCTCAAAAAATTTAACTAAAAAAAAACAAAAAAAAACCAAAAAACTTAAAAAACTTGTCCACAAATGTTGTAGCAGCATTATATTATTCATAGTAATCCCAAACTGAAAGCAACTGAAATATCCATGAAGTGGTGAATGATTAAACAGCTTATGGTATATTCAATCCATGGACTATCATTTAGTGGTAAAAGGGAACAAAATATTAATATACATAAAACAAAATGGATGACTCTCAAAAATATTATGCTTCATCCACGTTAAGTGAAAGAAGTAAAACACCAAAGATTACATAGTACATAATTCCATTTACATGAAGTGTAGTGACAGAAAGTTGATCAGTGACTGCCCAGAGCAGGGCTGTGGGGAAAGGATCAAGTACAAAGGGGAAGGAGGAAACTTTTTAGTATGAGAAGCTATGGCTCCTTCTACAGCTTGATTATGGTGGTGTTACATGACTGTACATGATTACAAACATTCACACTGCACACATATAATTGGCGAATTTTGTGACATTTAAATAATACCTTAAATACAGGAAAGCAAAAAATTAAGGCTTAGAAAATAAATACCTGTTAGCGTTTTTCCTGCATTCAGAGGAGGAGCAATGACTCTGAAAAGTTTCTGCATTAAAATTAATAGGAAAACAATCTTCATCATCTCAAATATTATTTAAAAAATAAGAATCTCATGCTATTCATCACCATTCACTAATGGAATTAGTCATTTATCATTAAGATTAAATATGAAAACCTTTCATCTGTACATGAAATGTTTAGAAGGTTCACTGAGAAACAATCACTGTTGTCATATTCCTCACCGAAAAAAACCATTTAATAAATACTAGTTACATAAAGGGCTTACCTGAGATTATAATTTTGATATAAAGTATCCTTTGGTTCTTAAACGCTTTATTCTTTTAAAAACTAGTAAGCAAGTGAAAGGACTTCCCACTAAAGTGGTAATAGAGATGATTTTAAACTGAAAACACCCAATCAGCAGCCACAGAAAGATATATCATCTAAACTTAAGCAGAGTCTCCCAAATACTTAGCTGCCATGGACCCCCTTCAGAGGGAGATTCCTATTTGGGAAAAAACTGATCCTTAGCATCAGGAAATGCAAATTCAGCTTTCCATTAGCATCAAAAAGCCCAAAAGAACTTTCCATGCTTTCCCACTGAAGACCTAACTACCTGCTACCCCCATTTTTGTTAAGCTGGTATATAAACGTCTACCTCTGGCTACTCAGCAGAGATGCTTATTACTGAGTGTTCCTGCACATATGTGAATAATCCTTATCTTTTCTCCTGTTAATCAGTATATTGTCAGTGAATTCAAAGCCTTCAATCCTTTCCCTGTACCTCCCACCACTGGGACCTAAATTGGTAAAGAAAAAGTTTTTCCTCCCAACTCAAGGCACTATTCTTACCTTAGTCAAAACTAGAAAAAAGGAAAGATTTCTGAGACTATAGTAGTCATCTCAAATGTGATGACACGCTTTCATTCTAAAAAATCTAGACAATTTCAAGAGACAGGACACCTTCTCTTAATTCAGACCTCTTTAAGTACTAAAATAGCTAAACTTTAAACACTTCGAACACAAAACAAGGTAACCTCAATAGCTCAGTGTTCCATTTGAGATGTATCAGTATAAATGCAAACCAGATTTTATTAATATGAGGAATACAAAACCCACACAAAACAAAAATTTCAAAAGCAACGTAACAAAAATACAGCAATCATCTTGTCAATGCAGAATGCACCAAAATAGAATCTGTTTTGAGGGATTATTTTGAGCAAAACTAGAAACTGTATTAATTCTTCTGAATTGTGGCTTAGTTGTGGCATGCAGGGAGGCACTGGACCTCCCTGAGGAGGAAGCCAATGACTCTTTTTCAGGGAACTACTGGACCTTAATGACGGAGCAGCCGAGAGGTGTTCAAGACAAAAAAAATCCTTGAGATTACAGACAATCAGGGCCAAACCCCCAAAACCAGGGGTAGAAGGGTGGGGGACTAACTTTAGAAACTAACCGAAAGAAGAGAGGTGCAACCAAAACTGAAGGGTTATGAATTAGAGGGGTACTCGCCCTACCAAACTGAATGTGCTTAAAGAAGCCTGAACTATCATAGAATGCTGACTTCTTAATACTGAAGATAGTTTTGGATAGCAATAAATTAGCTAAATGGTTGACTGGATGGCCTTCAGCAGAGGCCTGCTTTTTTTGAGGGACACTATAATAAAGCATTGGGCTAAGAGGGCACTACATGTGTCTACAACTCATTCTCCACTATCCTGCCATCAAACTGAAGACAAATAAGAAAACAGATATGGGGTTTAGTTCTTCCAAAAGTAAGTCCAAATGTTTTTTAGATTCTCTTGGTAAGGAGAATAAAAAATTAGAATGAATGCTATAAAATTCTGAGTTAGTAAAAGCAAAAAATGATCAATTAACAGATAATGGCCTCCCACCATTTTCAGGAGCCTTCCCCAGCAGAATATATCTACAAACAGCATTACTCAATAGTACATTGATTATATAAAATAATTATACAAAATAAATTTTTCATATCTTTAGAAAAAGTTACTACAGTATCAAAAATTCTTAGGAGAAAAACATGTAAAGCCTAACAAGCAAGCATTAATTTAAATTTTATCTATTGTTCCCTGGTATTTAAATACCTACTTATGTAGATAAGAAAGCAAGCAATGGCAGAAGGTGTAAAATTGAAGAATATCTAAAAGCCCCAAGCTAAAATGGGTTCAAGGTCAATAAATCTGTAAGAATTTTTAAATAATTGGATAAAACTAGAAACTATTAAAAGCAAATGGAGAATAGGAGAAAAAACTTAGTAGACAAAATTAATTATGTATCCAAGTTAGGAAGTATCTTACCTCCATTGGACTAATAAATTCATTCATGCCTCTGTTGTAGACATAGATCATAGCATCATATAAACGATTTTCCCAACACATGAGAACTACCTGTGAAAAGGAAAAGCCACTTGGTCCATACAATTCAGAGTCACCAATTATTTTCCTTAATGCTTTAAGAACAGGAAAGGTCTTGAATTCTCTTCCCTAATTTTTCTTGTTTCTTCTCTGATAAAAACTGAAATTCAAGTACTCAAACACAATGCAAGGGTAAGAGCTGCTGTAGGTGAAATTACTACTTTTAATAGTACAACGCTTACTTTAAGACATTCACAGTGTCTAATTTTGTTTCTTCTCTATCCTCCCCCTTTCTATATTCATTTTACCTTTGATCAATAGTTCTACAAATATTTATTGAACACATATTCAGACCCTCTTGTAGGCACTGGGAAAAAAGTGTTGATAAGATAAATCCAGACTTTGTCCCTACCTTTATAGAACTTACATTGATCTTGGACACCCACCAAAAGGAGGTAGGGGTAAAAAATGGCATGTGAGTTAAGTCTTGGGGAAGATACTCAATTACACAAATAATTCATTATTTACAAATGTGGTAAGTGCTGTTAACCTGACCTGTCTGGAGTATTCAAAAAGTCACCCCTGAAGGAAAAACATTAAAGGTGGGACCCAAAGAATGGATACATGTGAGCCACAAGCAGAAGTGCAAGCTAGGAATTCTGTAGGAAGAAGCAAGAGGAAGGATGAAGGACCTAATATGGAAGTGAGCTTGAAGTGCTTAAGGATGGAGAGAAATCAATTTGAGAAAATATTTAGGAAGAGGACTAGATATGAGTTTGAGTATATAGTACTCTATATTCTGTCCCTATGACAGCTATATAATACTATAAACAGTGGCAAGAGAAAGGCAGAAGTCGGCAAAGGAGAATGACAAGAGGGAGTGAGAGGTAGGAAGGAAAATGGAAGTGAGATGTGCTGGGAGAGTCTTTCTAGAAAAGGCCTGTTCTGGGACTTCTACGACTCCCTCTCTACCCCTTTCAGCCAGTACCATGATCATGCATCTCTTCACTGATGACTAACACATTTACAGCTTCAGCCCTAACCTCCCCTCTAACCCATAAATATATCCAACTACTTAATTTGATATCTTCGCCTGAATGTCTAGTAGCGATCTCAAAATAAAATGGCCAACCAGAACTCCTGATTTGTCTCTCAAACTTAGACCTGCCTTAGTCTTGCAATCTTCTCAAAGGAATCACTCACTATTCACCCTGTTTCTCAAACCAAAAACTAGTCATCATCCTTAAATTCTCTCATTCCCACACTCTCACACCCTCACATCCCAATTCACCAGCAAATCAATTCTATCTCCAAAACATCCAAAATCAGGCCATCTCTCTTCATCTCACTGTTACCATCTCTGGCCAGAATCACCTCCTGGGCCAGCTTCCTAACTAGTCTCTTTGCTTCCTCTGCACTTGGCCCTCATCCCTGATTCTGTTACCCCTAAAACACAGAGTGATCTTGCTTAAAACTTTCTAATGATTTTTCATAGCACTTAGAATAAAATGGAAAGATCTACACCCTTCCCTGCAAGATCTACCTCTGTACCAAGCTCCAGATCTGCTTTCTTTTTTGTTACTTGAACACCCGAGACAAAAATCCTTTTTTTTTATGCTAGCTGTTGCTTTTACCTACAACAATCTCCTCTTCCAAGATCTTTGCATTACTGATTCCTTCTTGTCATTCAGCTCCCAAGACTCAATGCTGCCTCCTCAAAAAGACTATCTATAATTAGCCAATCTAAGGTAGCCTCACATTATCTCTTTACCACATTTCCCAGTTTGACTTTTAACATAATACTTGTATTGAAATACTTTCTGGATTTTTGTACATTGATCTGTTCACTGTCAAACTTTTCTGCTAAAATTTAGGCTTTATGAGAGGACAAGCTTTGTTCACTAGGGATACTGAAGCATCCTCAGAGCCTGACATTCAGTAAACGCTTCTTAAATTAATGAACAAATGCTGTTAAAAGAGTAAATAAAATAAGGATTGAAAAATACCATTTGGTGTAGTGGACAAAGAGGCCATTGTTGACTCTAGTAAAAGTAAGATTGAAGAGTTAGGAAGTGGGGGAAATAAATGAAAATAGCAACCTAGACAATGCTTTCAAGAAATCTAGCTGTGACTGGGAGGAGTGAGATGGGGCAGTAACCTAGGAGGAAAAAGGGGAGAAGACTTGATATGGAGACGTAAGAAACAGACGGGAGGATTTTGAAATTGTTGTTTAACATTAAAAAGACTAGAGTATATTTACATGGTACTGGGGAAAGACTGAAAATGTTATAAAGTATTATAAACAGAAGAAATTAAATTTTTTTCCTGTATGTGATAGGCAAAACTAGATGGACAACATGCTCTCAAGTCATCAGACCTATTGTCAGACTATGAAGACTATGCCAAATTACCCATGTAATACAGAGGCAGGTATAAAACCGGATCTGGCTTTACTTTGCAAACTCACAGCCATTCATAAAGAGCTTCCAGAAATAAAATAATCATTTTTCCAAACCCTTAATTTCTATGTGATTTTGCACACTTTCAAAAAACTTTTAGTCTAAGACTTTTGTTAGTCTTCCATATTCAAGCTCAAGAGGGCTTAGCACCTTTGCAGGAGTAACATGCTCATTATTAGGACTAATGTGGAATTAAAAAATTAAATTGTGGGCCAGGCTCAGTGGCTCACACCTATAATCTCAGCACTTTGGGAGGCCACGGCAGGCGAATCACTTGAAGTCAAAAGTTCGAGACCAGCCTGGCCAACATGGTGAAACCCCATCTCTACAAAAAATACAAAAATTAGCTGGGCACGGTAGCGTGTGCCTTTAATCCCAGCTACTCTGGAGGCTGAGGCACAAGAATCGCTTCAACCCAGGAGGTTGCAGTGAACCAAGATCAAGCTACTGTATTCCAGCCTGGGGGACAGAGCGAGACTCTGTCTCAAAAAAAAAAAAAAAAAAAAAAAAAAAAAAAAAAAAAAAAAAGAAGGGGGGGGGAGGAGAAGGAGGGGGAGGGGGAGGGGGAGGGGGAGGGGGAGGGGGAGGGGGAGGGGGGAGGGGGAGGGGGAGGGGGGAGGGGGGAGGGGAGAGGGGGAGAAGGAGGAGGAGGAGGAGGAGGAAGAGGAGAAGGAAAAAATAAATTGTGAAATGTCTTAGGCCAGAATAAATACTGCACCTCAATTAAGAAACTTATTTCAAGAAACTCAATTAAGATAACTTATTGTGAGAACCTCAGATACACTGGAAGTATTTATCAAACAATGGCTGGCTATTCATGCTAAAAAGTTCTATAACTTGCCTGTTATACCATGCTCTGTATTTCAAAACTCTGGACATACATACCAGCTCTTTTTTAAAATGGCATCATATTTTTCAAGGTAAAAATATTCTATAATTCATGAGAAAGCAGCCATAGTTGAAATTCACTTGCTTGATGAAAATTATATTAGTGAACGAACAAGCTGATGAAGAGGGATCAGTTAACAAGCATTTATAGAGCAACTTCTAAATGTAAACTCTACACCAAGTGCTATTGGGGATGTGAAAGAAACAGAAGACAACATAATCCCTGACTTGCAAGGCACTTCTATTCTAGCTTTCACTTAAATACAGTCCTAGGAAATATATTGACAAATATAAGTTTATAATACATCTTACAAAAAGTGCTCAATAAATAATTACGGTTTTTAGAAGGCAGGGTCAGGCCTGATCAGTGAAGTAAGTGTAATCAATAAAGGAATGAAGTTTATTTCATAAGTTAGTAGACTGTCTATAAACTCACCTGCTGAATATCTAGGCTGGTGATATCCATATGTACAATGAGCGCTTCCACATTTTCCATTAATTTTTTATCTTGGAAATGAACAATCAAGTCTTTCATTACTTGGGGTGTGATTCCCACCAATTTATCACTTAAAATATATGGCTCAAGGCACTCCAAAAATACTCCTTTGGCCACTGAATTCTCACTTAATTTATCATACATCTGACTAAATAAAAGATCCCTGTAACAGAAAGGGGGGGAAAAAAAAACTTTTAGGAACATGCCAAATATCCATTAAATTTAGTCTCCCAAGTATATCTCATCTTTTCCCTATTTCAACTTACTCATGAGTTTATTTAAAATGGCAATAATATTCACATAGAGTTTTATATTGCAAAAACTTTGTGTGTGTGTGTGTGTGTGTCTGTGTGTGTGTATATATATATATATGTATATAAAATCTCAATTAATCCTCCCAACACTTCTTTAACAAATCAGAAAAGGTAAGATAAATTGTTTGCTAATAGTGACATATCTAACAAACAAGAGAGTCAGAATTTGAACCCAGCCTTCCGGCCTAAATCCTGTGCTCAGTCTATTGTGGCATATTGCTTCTTAAAGACAACACTGACATGGGAACAGATAATTGGGTGGACATCATGAAGTAGGAAAAAAACAAAAGGACTACTCATGATTTATCCTTCCCTCCTTCCTGGTATTTAAATATTCCTAGCTGACCTGCAGAGTCAATATGCTTCTTTGTCTAGCTATAACCCTTTGCATCCCAAAATGTTTGGCTAGTGATATTCTTGGAAGAAGAAGAAAAAAATGTTTAATACTTAAAATATAAACCTAGAAACAATTTTATTGCAGAAACATAAATTGTTTTAAATTACTTTAAATGTCAACAACCTCGACAATGTTTATTTCATATTTCTGGAAACAACCCATAAATAATTTGAGTTATATTGACCACAGACAGAATTCTGAATTCTGTTTTCATACAACATTATATGATAAGCATTATTCTAAGTTGCTATTCTTTAAAATTACCATTTTGTCTAACACAATACTTCAACATGCTGAAAAATCAGAATATACTTAAGTATTCCTGTACTGTTGGATATATTACTTATTTCCAGTATTTCGAGTGATACTACAATGAACATCTACATATAAAGCCTTTCCCATTTGAAGGGCTTAATTCCTAAATCAGTCAACTTTTAGAAATTTATCTTTAGTGAAAAGATATGAAAAAATCTGTGGCACTTGAAATGTGCTATGAAATTATCTTCAAAAAGCATCACAGCATCAATTGACACTACCACCCACAATGTATAATCCTACCAGTTTCACCAGACAATTGAAAATTTGGTTTTTCTACCCTGACAATTTAATAATTCCTTTATGACCAGCAAAATTGAATGTTTCCCATGTTTTCATTTATAAATTGTATTGCCTTGTATCATTCACTTCTTTGTTCATTCTGTTTTTTTTAAAATACAAAAACTGTGAATTTTATTTACCTGTTGAGATTATTTACTTTTTTCTAAATGTAATTTCTTTATATGTATATCATGTCAATTGTGGAAAGTGGTAAATGGTTTATTTATTCACAGGTATGGTCTTTCATGACAAGTCCCACAAAAACGTCAAGGAAGCTCCTGAAAGGACTAGGATGGGGTTTTGACTCATCTGAAGTCCTGGAAGGGGACAGATGGAAAACAGACCGGCTACAACTGCACCAGAACTCCATGCCACCCTGCAATTAACAGCATTTGCAATATTCTGGGGGAAATCCAGAGCCATTTATTTTTTTCCCAAATGTACAAATGTAATTTTACATCATTTTTCCCCTCCATTTCATATTTATCAAAATATTTTCATGTCAGTTTCATTTGAATCAATAATTCATCATATTTTTGTGATGACCAATTACTAGCCAAGCAAAACAAACAGATTAGTGGAGTTTTACTGTAAGAAAGAAAAAGTAACAAGATAACTAATGATTCAAAGAAAATGTCAGATTTGCTAGCCCTTGTACTCTGTAATGTGTTGTTAAAAGGAACATGCTAAAAAAGATAATTATATATTTTAGTTTAGTACAAAAAGCCTTGGGGAGAGAATTAAAGAGAGTTAAAAATTCAGTAAAGGCTACAAAAGTTAACTAACAAGGCACTCCTGTGACAAACAGCATGTGATGCTGGTAAGATAAATGCAAAACCACATATTTCTTTCTTAACCAATCAGAAGCTATAATATAAAGAAGCAAGAAAAATAAGGCTCAGCAACTCCTATTTGCATCTCTACCTTAAAATAAAATTTTTTTTATATTCAACAACAAATTCTCATCATTCTGGGAGAATATTTATTAGTGCATCAGGAAAAAGGGGAGTTAGAAAAGTACATACAGGCCAGGCCGGGTGCAGTGGCTCAAGCCTGTAATCCCACCTCTTTGGGAGGCCAAGGCAGGCAGATCACTTGAGGTCAGGAGTTTGAGATCAGCCTGGCCAACCTGGGGAAACCCCGTCTCTACTAAACATACAAAAATTAGCTGGGTGTGGTGGCACGCGCCTGTAATCCCGGCTACTCAGGAGGCTGAGGCAGGAGAATCGCTTGAACCCAGGAGACAGAGGTTGCAGTGAGCCTAGATCGACTCCAGCCTGGGCAACTGAGCGAAACTCTGTCTCAAAATAAAATTTAAAAAAAGGCAAGTACATACAAAAATTTTTAGCTCTCATATTTTTTTCTATATTTAGGCACTATTCTCCAGGGTACTATCTTTGTTTCCTAGAAGGGCTGACTTCAAATTTGATGTTTACCATTTCAAGCTTAGCCTCCCTATGGCCAGTGTAACAGAAAATCGATCATGAATAATAGAGGACCAAAGAGATACTTCTACAAACTTCACTTTATAACAGTACTCACATTAAAGATATTTTTGAAGTTTATCATTTATAACTTCAAAAAGAGGACAACTGTTAAATTTACTTTGTACATTATCAATTTCATAATTTTTTAAATGTGAAGAGCTGCTTTGGTTATAAGAAATTACAAATTTAGAAGTATGTGAAGGGGAACAAGGGCATCAATCCTAACCCTTGCCAATCCATACTAAATATATAACCAGAACCAAATAAGTAAATTCCCACCAAATACAAGTGGTATTTAATACATCCAAAGTTGATGTGGGCTGGTTTCCTTATTTATAAAAGCAAAAGCAAAATTCAAATGAATTTTTAGAAATTATGTTCAAAATGCTCTATTTTCTGATACAAGTACCACAGTTTATAAAGATTTCCTTTAAAAAGGCATGTGGTGATAGTTACACAGCTGTGAATACACTAAAAACTACTGAATTGTATACTTTAAAAGGGTGAATTTTATGGTATGTGAATTATATCTCAATATAGCTATTATAAAATTAAAAAGGCCTTTTTTTCCCTAGCTTTGATATTAGGTTGGTACAAAAGTAATTGCAGTTTTTGCCATTACTTTTAATGACGAAATTTGCAATTACTTTTGCACCACCCTAATAAAATTTTAAACATCCAGTTCCTCAACAAGTCTTGATAATTAAGATCTTTTTGTTTCTCAAACAATAGTCCTGATTTTGAACAACATGAGTGAACAAATTAAAAGATTACTTCAAGTTCACTTTTGATTTAACAGAAACATTTTTGGTTCAGATGCATACGTAACACAAGCCATTGGAACGATGGCTTCTTAACAACTGTGGATATTCTTACAGTGATATAAACTCAGTTGGTATCATCCATGTAGAGCATCCATTTTGCTTTTTTTAAAAATAACTGCTTTATTGCTATATAATTCACATATAATCACATAACCCTATTTTTAAACAACGTTCAAAATTATAATTATGGTTTACATAAACTCTGGATCTATTTTCAAAGTAAAACTGACATTAGGGCTACCCATATATATGCTAATATATAGCCTATATTTTGCATAGGTAAAATGACAAATTAGAAATATCCCACAAAAAGCCTTAGGATATTGTGTCTTTTGTCTAATACTGAAAAAAAAATACACAAAACCAAACTGAAATGAAATTGTGGAACAGAGACCAAATTATGAAAATAAAGTATGTCTTCAGAAACAGAATTCCTGTCATTTCTGATATTAAGTAATTTACGAAAGACTCTAATGCCAAATTTTAACCAAGAAAGATGTCCATAATACAGAGTAGTATGCCCTACAGAGAAAAACAAATGTGATTACTGTGACATAGTAAAAATGATTTTACACTATAAAAGTGTTATTAAATATAAATAGGAATACATATATACACTAGCTTAATTAATATTACTGATGGGTACTGAATTATCTGAGTTATGAAACTATGAGGTAACAGTGATTATAGTGTAATAATGGTTGTGCCACTAAGTTAAAATTAATTTCAGAGCATGTATTATGTTTATAATTTCACCCACATAAGAAACAACATAATATGTGAAAATAAAAGGATTGCCTATAAAAACAACATACTCAATCAGAAGACATTAATATAAAAGGAATCTGGGGAACAGGATTGAGTGAGTAATGAACCTAGAAGTGGAAGAAGTTACCTGAAATTGGCTGGCTGAGTATTAGATGTCATTTTGTAAGACTGTGTTTGTATTATGCAAAATCTGAGCATTCCTTAAAGCAATGTTAATGTCACAGATATTTTGCAAATTTGGAAATGCAGAAGAGAAGACCTTAGACATAAATAGGACCAAATGTCAAAAAGGATAGTATAAAGAGAGCATCCAGTTTAAGGAGAAAAAATACTATACTGGAATGAAGCTACTTAACATGTGACAATCCTCCACTACAATTTAACATAGGGAACTGACCATTTTTAACCTTATTATCTATGGCAACTCTAAGAAAAAAATTTTAAAAACTCTACCATTTAAGTGGTTACACTGAACTATTTAATTAAACATAGAATTCTCATATCTAATAAATCTTTAGTCATTGCATGTTTGAAATAGAAGAGAAGTGAAAGATGGCCTAGATGCAAACAATTAAAGTTGATCACATGGCTTACTCAACCTTTCCTTCTAAGCTCAGGCCCATATATAGAAGAATCTTAACATTCTGATGAAAAAGAAAAGCCAGTATGGTGAGAAGCAAACAAGCACAACATAGATCTAGAACAAAAGAGGGAGCATTTGACCCAATACCTAGTTTCACAGCCCCAACCTTTCTTAAATCTCTGGGAATGCTGCCCTCCCACTTTTTCTCCTATTAGAACCCAAAGAGTAGAATTAGGGAAAGAGACAAGGAGGGAAAGAAAGAGAATAAGAACACAAATGCTGGAACTTCTCCCAAGCAGAGGCAGGATCTAGTACGATCTAGTCTTCGGCGTTGGAAAACAGAATTGAGAGAGAGGGAAGCCATCCGTATGCTCTTTGTACTATGGTCCAGGGAAAATGTCCATGGCCTTGATCTAGGAGTGTGTATGTAAGAACAGAAGGAGGAAGAAAGAAAAGAGGTAGAAAAGGACCAGGAAGAGCTGAACTGAGGAAGGATTCTCTTCCTCTTGGAGGTGAGGAGTATATACCATGACTGCTGTTCCTGTTATTTCTGAGATCTCCAACAACAAATATTGTATTTGTTTCTGACAAAATACAGAGAAAGCATGCTAAGGAATCAGGAAAAATTAAAGGAAAGAAGTTGACGAAAATAAAGAAATAATAAATAGATCCGAATGTGGTGAAAATCTAGACCAGATTTTATCTTCTATGTTATATGCTGTGGTTCAATACAGAAATTATTGCATTCTCAGCCAGTCAATAGGTGAAATAAATGTTAGAGAATATTTCCTTTCCAAATCATATAAAAAAGAAAAGCTTATTTCCAGAATATTTTAGGGAATAACAAAATATTTTGGAAAAACATAATCAATTTTTTTCCCTATATAATCTTTCATCTTACAACTGTTAGGCCCACTTCAACTTTATATCACTGTGACAGTATTCTAGTATTCAAGATAATGATCACAAGTCACCCTGCAAACCAGGAGGCAGGATTACTTCATCAGTTCAACCATCAGGTATTGGATAGCTATATTGTGTCAGGTATCATTCTAGGTAGAAACAGCCCATTTTATAAAAATAAGCCTTTTTACTCTAAATAAAATTTAGTCTTTCAGGCACTTCACTTCATCTCATTTATAAATTATCTCAATTTGAATATCAGAGTTGATTCCAGTACTTATTAGTACTAGAAATACCTCTACACCTCCACTTCATCATCTGAAAATGAGGATAACATTATCTCTCTTTACACTGTATTTATGAGGGTTACGTAGAATATGTAAAACTGATTCATAAACTATTAAGGTTGCTTTAAAAATACAGGGCATATAACAAGGAATTGAGTGTGAAAGGGAGGTAAAGAGAAAACTAATTTAGAAAAAGATAGGGTCAGGTTAGCAGACATATCATGGCGCTTTGCTTTCTAGGAAACAATGATTAACTACACAATCACTGTCCATCAGCTAAAAGTCAACTAGCTATTCAAGAGACACAAAGGTACTTCTGGCCCTAACACCTGAAAGAAATTTCTCCCGTAGGCCCTCATAAATAAGACAATGTGTAATATAAAGTAATGTTCTTGGCTGGGCGTGGTGGCTCATGCCTGTAATCCCAGCACTCTGAGAGGCCGAGGTGGGTGGATCACGAGGTCAGGAGATCGAGACCATCCTAGCTAACATGGTGAAACCCTCTACTAAAAACATAAAAAATTAGCCAGGTATGGTGGTGGGTGCCTGTAGTCCTAGCTACTCAGGAGGCTGAGGCAGGAGAATGGCATGCACCCGGCAGGCAGAGCTTGCAGTGAGGCAAGATCGCGCCACTGCACTCCAGCCTGGGCGACAGAGCAAGACTCTGTCTCAAAAAAAAAAAAAAAAAAAAGTAATGTTCTCAACAACATCCTTACTGTAAACACAATGTGTTTCGCTAATTACATAACACTAGAGTTAAAACACTGGAATAAATTTGAGCCCCAAGTAAGCAGAACTTACTATAGCTATCTGACTTCATCAAAGGTCTGACATAGCAAATTACTGCCCTCTTGATAACCTTTACTGATACTTCAAAGTATGACCCAACCTTTTATGAATCAGGCTACTAGAATTTATATAAATTCATGAACCAAGTCATGTTGCATAGGGTTTTGGGAGCATCTACATGAAATCTTCCCATTTGTTCTCTATCACTTACAAAGTGGTACAAGCTAGTGGTTAAAACCAAGAACACAGGAGCTAGACTCATGTATTTGAATCCCACCTTTGCCACCAAAAGCTGTGGGAGTGAGTTTTGGCAAGTTACTTAATCACTTTCTGGTTTTGGTACATCTTATATAAAACGTGGATGATAATAATCCCTACCTCACTGTTATATCTATAAAAATTAGATAAATTAATGTAAAGGGTTTAGAACAATACCTGGCTATCATTATTAGTGTAGGAAAAAAAAGAAAAAAGAACCCTGTGCATTAGCACAGGTTGGTTAGTTTATTTTTTATTTATTATTGAGACAGGATCTTGCTCTGTCACCCAGGCTGGAGTATAGTGGTGCAATCATGGCTTGCTGCAGCCTTGACTTCCTGGGCTCAAACGATCCTCCCACCTCAGTCTCCTGAGTAGCTGAGACCACAAGCACATGCCACTATGCCCAACTAATTTTTTAAAAATTTTCTTGTAGAGACAAGGTCTCCCTATATTACTCAGGCTGGTCTCGAACCCCTGGGCTCAAGGAATCCTCCCACCTCAGGCCTCCCACAGTGCTGGGATCACGGGGGTAAGCCACCACATACAGCCAAGTTGGCTAGTTTATATAGTTACAATTTAAACTAACAAAGCCTAATCAAGAGTTTATTTATACTGATTTATTTTAAACAAACAAACAAAAAATAGTACTGCATAAGCACAATGAATCTAGCCTTTTTTGAGTAGTATAAAATACTATGTTCTAGTGATGGTTCATAAAAGCATATATACCAGGCCGGGCATGGTGGCTCACGCTTGTACTCCCAGCAGTTCAGGAGGCTGAGGCGGGCAGATCATGAGGTAAGGAGTTTGAGACCAGCCTGGCCAACATGGCGAAACCCCATCTCTACTAAAGATACAAAAAATTATCCCAGCTACGTGGGAGGCTGAGGCAGGAGAATCTCTTGAACCCGGGAGGCGGAGGTTGCAGTAAGCCGAGATCGCACCATTGCACTCCAGCCTGGGCGACAGGGCGAGATTCTGTCTCCAAAAAAAAAAAAGTATATATACCAAAAAAAGGAGAATGTGTGTGTATATGTGTGTATATATGTGTGTGTATATATGTGTGTGTGTATGTGTGTGTGTGTATATATATATATATAAAAAATGAATCATACACTTTCTACTTTTAAAACCCCTAAGTAGTATTGCTCTTTTGCTAGTTACGTTCTTTACCTCCAATATCCTGCCACACAGACAAATAAATGATATATCCATAGCATCTGTCTTAAGGAAGTTAATTTTATTAGGTAAATGAACTGAAAACTGTTAAAGAATCAAATTTCTATAGATTAATATTTTTCACTCTATTCAGTCAAATTCATAGAATTCCTAGCAATGGCTTATACATAAACAAGAGGCTACCTGGGTTCAAAATAATTGAATCTGACAGGCAATGCATACTCACTTTCGCTGCAGCAGAAGGCAGTAATCAACTATGACAGGCACCATATCCTGTAGAGGAACCATAAAGAAAGCATCAGCCCCACAACCCTGTCCAGTGGCCCACTGATAACGACAGGTCTGCTTAAGATGCTATTAGATTGTTAGGAGGATATAACTTCATATCATGCTTTTTGGTAAGCAATTTGGCATTATGTGTCAAAGTCTGAAAAACAGAACATTTTGACCTACTAATTCTATTTCTGGAAATGTACCCTAAATATGTTTAAGAATAAAAATTATTTTAATGCACTAAGGTGTTCACTGCATCTTTCTAACAGAGGGAGCAGAAGAAGGAGGGGAAGGGAAAATGGGAAAGAAAAAAAGAAATATGAATTACTTTCAATAACATGAGAAAATAAGTAAATTTTGTTATTTAAGTAAAATACTACATATATCTCACAAGCTTATCGAGTTTACAATATCATTAAAACAAATACTAGGTGAAAATATGTATTTGTCTCACAGATTTGTAAAGAAAACTCATAAAAAAAACCATAAGAAAATAAATCAAATTGATAATGGGATACAGTTGGTCCTGCTGGTGGCTCAGGTGATTAAGGTTGCCCATATTTTGTCACAATCCTCCAAATCTGCTATTTTAACGTTGACTGAACTTCTCAGTTTCATAATATTTTTATTGCTTTAAATTCATCATGTACAGATCATATCAAGTAAATGATAACCCATAATTTTGACCCTTTTCAATGGAAAGAGTCTGAGGGAGAAACAGTAGCTTATTATGACTGGAAATTGTCAAGTAACCAAGCATCAAACTTCAGCAGTATTCTTTCCTTTTCTGCTGGCTACAGGGAAATGGTTTCCTTTTAAAAATCCTGGAAGGGTTATGTTCCTGGCAGAAATATCATCAGGAGGGAGAAGGCACTACATGAAAAAGAGCTCTACATACTAACACCTGTCTGATAAAAAGGTCAAAACTAAGGAACTCTTATTATTTGAGAGAGAGGTGACTAAAGAAGGACCTACAATCCTGAAAGGATTATAGGGCTATCCCTGACCCATCCTGCTTCCTTTACTTATGAATATTACTCATGACTACATGTAGATTTGATTCTTCAAAAACAAGAGGTAAAATGATAGATTTGAAAAGTGTTAGAGCTATAGCAAATCTCAACCCTGAATGAGAATACAGTGGGCTAGGTAATGGGGAGTTGGTGGCAGGAGGACTTCCCTAGAAATGCTAGAGAAAATAAACATCTTTTAAAATACATAGCTGAGCTCCTAAGATAGTAAGGGCAATACCCAGGTCCAAAAGTGAAAAGGGAACTGAAAACCAAAGCAGTAAGTTCCAAGCTGTTACCGATCCTATCCTGTAGGTTTGCTGGTCGCAGAAGAGCTTGGGTTTTAATGCCAGAAAGAAGCTGAGGCCTTAAACCCTTTTAACAGAGGGAACTGAAGCAGAGGACCTGCCTAAAACTGGGATTCTTAAAAAGCCACATCCTCAATGAAAGGAAATTAGAAAAAAAAAATCTGCCTGTTAGCATAGGAAGATGACAAGGAAGTTTGTCTGTCTCAGCCTGGGCTCAGAGGGGGTAAATTTATACTCACCAAGAATCTGTAATCAAGACCCTGTCTACAGGTAGAGCTGGGATTTGAATTTATACTATCTCCTTAGTACGAGAACAACTGAGCCAAGAGGTTCACATAAAAAGTGATCCTGAAAATACTATGCAGCCATAAAAAAGGATGAGTTCATGTCCTTTGCAGGGACATGGATGAAGCTGGAAACCATCATTCTGAGCAAACTATCACAAGGACAGAAAACCAAACACTGCATGTTCTCACTCATAGGTGGGAACTGAACAACGAGAACACTTGGACACAGGGCGGGGAACACCACATACCAGGGCCTGTCGGCGGGTTGGGGGCCAGGGGAGGGATAGCACTGGGAGATATACCTAATGTAAATGACGAGCTGATGGGTGTAGCACACCAACATGGCACATGTATACATATGTAACAAACCTGCACGTTGTGCACATGTACCCTAGAACTTAAAGTATAAAAAAAAAGTGATCCTGAAAAAGGATACTCCTCAGATACTTGAAAGAAGCAAGTTCAAAAACTCCCCAGAGATCACCCTAAACACAGGCAAAATAACTACTGATAAAGTCCTACTGAAGATGTGCTCAAAATAAAAAATTTGAAAACACTTCATTAAATAATGCACCATACAAGAATGTCTGGAGGAACTATAAAGGGCAGTAGTATACCCCAAGACTTCAAATAATATAATTATCAGGTAGAAACTATTTTTTAAAGTATATTTAAAATAATGAAGGGCATAAAATAAGGAATTAAGTGCCTGGCCCGGTACTAAGTACTATGGATACACTGTAGGGCTTAATGGAGTGTGAAATCATCAGATTCATACATTTAGACAGATCACTATGGTGACTGTAGGATGGGGGCATCTGAAAAACCAAGACTGGAAACCAAGGCTATTACAGTCATCAAAGAAAAAAATGGTGGACTAAACTAGATTACTGACAGCAGGTATAAAGAACAGTGGACAAAATTATTTATAACTATAGGGTTTGGTGACAGATTGATCATGGTTTGGAAGGCATTGAGAGGAATATAATTCCTAGGTTTCTGGTTTAAGTGACGGTTGAATGAAGAGGTCACAAAATGACATAAGAAATGTGGGAAGAGGTGTTAGAAGGAAGAAGGTAAGTACAATCTGGTCCACAGCAGATTTGAGGAACACCTTCACTTTGATGTTGAATAAAAAGAAATTGAGTATAGTAATCTGAAACATCTGGGTTAGAATTACAGATTTCTAAGTTATCAGAGGAAACAATGAATAGAAATAAAATTGTCCAAGGACAATAGAGTGAGATGAAAAGCAGTCACAAATGGACTACATTTTGAGGAAGACCAATATTTATGAAATGGTCAGAGGATAGAAACAAACTGATTCAGGAAAAGTCACTGGGGTTTAAAATCAGAAGGGCACACAGTCACAGATATCTACAGGATATAGACTTTCAAGAAGGAAGAACTAATCATTGCTGTTTAATACAGAATTGAGAATGAACAAGATCTGAAAAATATTTATTGTGTTTAGCAATTTGGATATAATTGGTGTTTCTAGTTAAGGTGTTTTATCTTCCTGATTAGAACTGACAAACTTCTAGCAAGACTGACAAAGAATAAGAGAAAACATCAGGAATGAAGCAGAGGATATCATTATAGACATTGACGACATCAAAAAGATAATAAGGGAATACTATGAAAATTCTACACACATAAATTTGACAATTTACATGAAGTGCACCAATTTCTCAAAAAACACAACTATCAAAACTCACTTAACACGAAACAGCTCATTTGAATACCCCTATAGTTATTAAGGAAATTGAATTCATAACTTAAAATCTCCCAAAAATAAATCTCCATGTTTAGATGGTTTCACTAGAGAATTGTACCAAACATTTAAAAAGTATGAAAACAAATCCTATACAATCCCTTCCACAAAACAGAAGAGGAGTGAACATTTCTAATTCATTTTGTTAAGTTAGTATTACCCTGATACAAAAACCTGAAAAGCCATTACAAAAAAAACTACAGACCAATGTTCTTCATAAAGATGCAAAAGTCCTTAACAAAATATTAGGAATGATAATTCACAATTACATAAAAGGAATTATACCTCATGACCAAGTGAGGTTTATTCCAGGATGCAAGACTGGTTCAATATTCAAGAACCAATCATTACAATATGCCATATCAATAGCCTAAAGAAAAAAATCACACGATCATATTAATTACATAGAAAAAGCAACGACAAAATTCAATATCCATTCATGAAAACCCTCTTAGAAAAACCGTAATAGAGGGGAACTTCCTCAACTTGATAAAAAGTAACTACAAAAAATCTACAGCTAATATTATACTTCATGGTGAAAAACCGAATGTTTTTACCCTAAGACTGGGAACAAGGCAAGGATGTCTGCTCTCACCTCTCTTCAATACAATGCTGAAGTTTTAGCCTATGCAATAGAGGCAAGAAAAGGAAAAAAATAGCACACAGATTGGGAAGGAAAAAATAAAACTGTCTCTGTTGGCAGATGACATGATTGTCCACATAGAATAGCCCAAGGAATCTACAAAAAGCATTCTAGAATTAATAAATGAGTTCTACAAGATTGCAGAATATAAGATAAACATTCCATATGCCATTACTGAACATATGAATACCAAAATTAGAAATTCAATACCATTTAAAACTGCTAAGAAAAAAAGAAATATTCGGCGTAAATCTAAGAAACCATGTATAGCACCTGTATACTAAAAATTACAAAAAAAGTGAAATAAATGGAAAAACTAGGAAACTCAGCATAGTAAAAATATCAGTTCTCCTCAAACTGATGTGTTTAATGTAATTTATATCAAAATTCCCACAAGATTTTTCATAGATATAGACAAGATTATTCTAAAATTTATATGGAGAGTCAAAGAAATTGGAATAGTTGAAACAATTTTCATAAAGGAGGAGGAATCGGTCTACCCAATTTCAAGACTTACACAGCTACAGTTATCAAGATTATGTGGTACTGGCAGTGGGATAGGCACACGGATCAATGGAACAAAATAGAAAACCTAGAATTAGATTCACCATATAAGCCCAGCTGATTTTTGACAAAGCTGGTAAAGCAACTGAGTGGAGGAAAGAAGGAAAGTATTGCCTTTTCAACAAATAATGCTGGTGCAATTAGGTATCTATACACACACACAAAGGAACTTCGACCTCAGTCTCATACCTTAAGTAAAAATTAACTCAAAATAGATCACGCATTTAAGTTACACACAAAACTGTAAAACTTCCAGAAAAAAACACAGGAGAAAATCTTCAGGATCTTAGGCTAGGCAAAGAGTTCTGAGACTTGATTTCAAAAGCACAATCTATACAAGGAAAAGCTGATAAATTGGACTTCATCACAATTAAAACCTTTGGTTTGCAAAAGATCCTGTTAAGAAGGATGAAAAGAAAGCTACAAACTGGGAGAACCAAGTCCAATAAAGGACTAGTGCCTTGAATATATTAAAACCCTAAAAATTCAACAGTATAATGAGAAACAATCCAGTTAGAAGAGAGGCAAAACCCACGCAGAAACATTTCACAAAAGAAGATATACATGTGGCAAATAAACACATGAAAAGATGTTTAACATCATTAGTCATTAGGGAAATGCAAATTAAAGCCACAATGAGATACCATTATGCACCTACCAGAATAGCTAAAATAAAACAGTGACTTCACCAAATGCTGGATGTAGACTAGAAACTGGATCACTTACACACTGCTGGGGGAATGCGAAATGGTACTGGCATTGTGGAAAACTATTTGGCAGTTTCTTTTAAAATTAAACATTCAACTATCATATGATCCAACAATTGTAAACCTGGACATTTCTCCTAGAGAAAAGAAGACATGTTCACACAGCAACCTATAAAGAAATGTTTAGAGCTACTTTATTTTTAACAGCCCCAAACTGGAAACAACCCAGATATTCTTCAACTGGTAAACTTGTTAATCAAACTGTGGCTCATCCATACTATGGAATACTACCCAGCAATAAAATGCAACCAACTATTGATATGTGCAACAACCTGGGTGAATCACTAAGGAATTATTATGCCGAGTTTAAAGAGTCAGTCCCAAAAGGTTACACACTCTATGATTCCATTTATATAGCATTATTGAAATTATAATTTATAGAGATGAGGAACAGACTACTGGGTAACAGAGGTTAAGGAGGGGGTGGGAGCAGGAGAGAAGTGGGTGTGGCTATAAAAGGGTAAAATGAGGGATCCATGTGGTGATGAAAATGTTCTGTATCTTTACCTTATCAATATCAACATCCTGGTTATGCGACTGTACCATAGTTTCGTGAGATGTTCTCTTATTGGGGAAAATTGGTTTAAGGGTATGGGATCTCTTTGCATTATTTCTTGCAACTGAGTATGAATCTACAAATATCACAAAATCACTAATTTTAAAAAACCAAATACACATAATTTTTATGCCTGCCACTAACTGTTCCTAACTCAATTAAGGCAAAACCATTCAAATTAACACTTTCAATCTGGCTTCTTAAAGAAGCCAGGTCTTTATCAACTTAGAACATTTAAAACCATAAGTAAAACAGAGTATTAGTTAAAGCCAAATCTATTTCCATATTTTAAGCTTTCCTTCCCAGAATCAGACTACAGAGAGACAAACTGTATTGTCCAGTGGATAATCCCTGATGGCAATCTCTTAGATGCCTGAAAATGAGCTAAGTGGGATCAGTAGCTCTCCATCTCCCCACTGGCAAGGGCTACACAAAGACTCAACTTCCTACAGAATCCTCACAGAGTTGCTTTGCTCCACAGAGCTGGGCAGCTGGCATTTCCAGGACTAGTAAACAACCATCTTGAGTAGCTGGTGCCCAAGCTCAGATAATATCCCTCTAAACTCATTTGGAAGGCTCCTCTCATGAGAGCCCTGAAGAAAGCAGAATGGGAAAGAACAAGCTCTTCTCTTGCAGCAAAGCCCTCAGTTCATACAGCCAGACCTGGTCTACATATGCCTCTCTACCGGATGCTGAGAGATTAAGGGCTTTCGAGATAGACACTGTGAGCAATACCTGCTTTAAGAATATTAAGAATATTCTACTCTGTCTCAAAAGCTTGCAGGATGCAAGAAATCACTGAATTTGGGGTCTCCAAAATTTAAAAAAAGAAAACAAGTAACTATTTATCTAATCTCTTCTTCAATGTATGGCCTATAATGGGCCAAAAAAGACTGTTTCTCTTGTCAGATATTCATGTATATTTAAGATGTATTAAAGAAGGCAATGTGGATATACAAATAAAAAACTGAGCTGACAGATAACCTAAATTTAAGCCTGTCAATGGTTTGAGTGACTGAATAGATCATTTTATTGCATTGTGACTATCTTACCATCTGTGAAGTGAAGATATAATCTCTGGTTTTCCCTATTTCATGGGATGATTTGAAAAGAAATAACAGATGCAGATTCCTTTGCTTTTTGGAGCGATGGTACTAATTCTCTTAATTTATATTCTAAAAGACTATCAGATAAGGAAAACTTCACTGTGTGAAAATGATTCAAAATTATATATACATACATATGTATACATGCATACACCAAAACAGATAAACATATCTATCTACACACAGATATACACACACAGATAAATCTCCACAGGCTATCAGAGCTAGGCAGCTGGTATTCCCAGGATTGGTATACAAACATCCCAAACAGCAATATATATTAGATTATCTCTCTGCATGTATATGTGTGTAAGTATTTTTCTTTTCTTCTTTCAGGTATGATGATAAAATAATCTAGGAAAGACCTGACTCCTCAGAACCAGCACTTTAATCAAGCCTCAGGGATAGGGCAATGTGCTAGACATCAACACTCTTTTCCTTTCCTCAAATCTTCTCAGAGGAAGTATGGGTTAGACAAGGAAAGCTCCTACTGCCTCGCTCTGTGTTTGGCTTGTAGTCACTGTCAACTCTTTGACATTACCTCTTAATGCAAAAATATATGCCTACAGCCGCTATAAAAATATCCTTGAATTATCTGACCCTCATAGAAATGTGAAATGAAGCTGGAAGGAGAGCTTAGTAATGATTAACATAAGGCTTCATTAAGATCTTTTAGGTCGGGTGCAGTGGCTCACACCTGTAATCCCGGCACTTTGGGAGGCCGAGGCGGGTGGATCACAAGGTCAGGAGTTCGAGACCAGCCTGGCCAACATGGCAAAACCCCATCTCCACTAAAAGTACAAAAATTAGCTGGGTGTGGTGGCAGGCACCTGTAATCCCAGATACTCAGGAGGCTGAGGCAGGAAAATAACTTGAACCCGGGAGGCAGAGGTTGCAGTGAGCCAAGATCATGCCACTGCACTCCAATCTGGAGGACAAGAGTGAGACTCCATCTCAAAAAAAAAAAGGGTCTTTCAAAATTATATTATTTTTCAAATCCTTTAAGCTTGATTCACATTACAGCATTAAAATGCCTCATATTTATACTTCTACGTTGTTTCAAAAACAAATAAAAACACATATATTAAACGTAGCAAAATAAAATAACCCAAAATACTGTTTCCACAGTTAACTGATTAGCATTAGTTTCTTAGTTTGAAAACACTGCTAGCAACTCAAATCAGTCCATTGTTCAGGTATATTTACCATGGTTATGCTAAAATTCATTTGTATTTTCTTTTTCATATATTTCAATATCCTCCCAAAACTCATAAATTACTTAGTCCTCTCTGTTTCAAAGTGAGTTACATAACAACACACTGGTCTGAGATTATCAAAGAATAAACTGTGGGATGAAACATAGTACAGTACAGGGTCGAGGCTCCTGAGCCAGGCAGCCTGGGTGTATATCTATGGTGGTTCTGTTCACCGGTTCAATGATATTGGGCAAGTTACTCAACTCCTTTGTGTGTCTATTTCCTCTGCAAAATGGACGTAAGTAATAAGCACTCCTCAAGTATGTTATAAGGACTAAATAAGATAGCCATCAGGCATATAGCACACCACATGAGCCATCATTATGACATATGTGTTGCAAATACTAAGTTCTACATTTGGTTCTTAGTTCAAACCTCTTAGAGTTAAATTGAAAGCATACTTTCAAAGCAAGCTCTACAACATAAGTTCACATATTTTTAAAAATTCTCTCAACAACTATTTATCAAGGACACTGAACCAGATGCTGGGCATATGGCAATGACAAAAAACAGACATGTTCCTAAACTTACACAGGTCCCTAAACATATATAGGCTAGTTGCAGAAAACTGACATTGAATGAGTGACTTCAGTGCATAGTATTTTAGAAAGAAATGGATCTGAGTTAATCTGGGGGACAATTACACTGAGACCTGAAAATAAACACAGCTAGTTGAGCTACAAAGAAATGAGAAAGGATTTTTTATGCAGAGAGAACACTGTGCACAAAGGCTCTGGGTAAAGAGAGAACGGGGACGTTAAGACACTGAAAAGAACTCTAGTATAACAGGAATACAGAGAATTAGGGGCAGTTAGGCAATGGTAGACCATGCAGAGCCTTAGAAAATGTTAGGGAATTTAGTCTCTACCTCAAAAACAATAGGAAGTCCTTAAAATATTTTAAAATTAGGAAAGCATCATATCTAGATTTGATATACATTTCTCTTTGGCTGCTGTGTAGAAAATGAAATGAAGTACAGTAAGAATGTGTACGAAAAGATCGATCTGGAGAATTCTATAATATACCAAGAGGGAAATCATGGGCACTTAGACTAGGATAGTGGTAGAATTAACAGCATGGTGGAAACAGATGAGAGAAACTGTCAGGAGGCAGAATAGCCAGGAACAAGTAAAAGACAAGAATCACCTAATTTGCATTAGGTGCATGTTGGATCCACTCACTAACACAGGAATCCTCAGAAAAGGCTTTGTAAGGAAACAGTTATTGAGTCTGAGGTACCTACAAAACATCCAAGCAGAAATGTAAATGGGCAACTTACTCTATAGATCTCAGAATTCAGAAGAGCAATCTAGGTTGTTAACACTGGTTAGATAGTCATGTGCCTATATCACCTAGGGAAGAATGTAAAGCAGTGACTCGTAAACTTTAATGTGCTTAAGGGACATCTTGAGAGCTGACTACAAATCCTGGTCACCAATCCCAGAGAGTCTGATTCAGTAGGCCTGGGAAATAAGAAAAAGTATTTTTAACAAATATCTTCAAATGATTTTGAAGTAAATGGTACACAGACATCTTGACAAACATTGATATAAAAATAGAAGAGAAGGGTATTGTGAAGAATCCTAACATTTCTTGGTTAAGTAAAGGAAGAAGAATAAACAAAGAAAATCAATAAGCAGTCAGAGAGGTAGAGAAAAAACTGGAATGCATGATATCAGGGAAGCCAAAAAGGGACAGACTGTTTCAAGAAGTCTTCATGTGCTGAATGCTGCTGAGGACCAGTAAGATGAGAAATAAAAGGGTCCACAGAACTTATAGACATGGAATACGTTAAGGGATGAGAAGGAGGTAAGGAAATGGAGACAACTCTTTTTTTTTTTTTTGAGACAGGGTCTTGCTCTGTCACCCAGGTTGGAGTGCAGTGCCATGATCTTGGCTCACTGCAACCTCAACCTCCCGGGCTCAAGTGAACCTCCCACCTCAGCCTCCAGAGTAGCTGGGACTATAGCTGTGCACCACCACTCCCAGCTAATTTTTTTTTTTTTTGTAGAGACAAGGTTTCACTATGTTGCCAAGGCTGTCTCGAACTCCTGAGCTCGAGACAAGTGATCGAACCGCCTCGGCCTCCCAAGGTGCTGAGATTGTAGGCGTGAGCCATCATCCCTGGCCAGAGACAACTCTTGTAAGACGTCTGGCTCTATAAAGAATGGGTGAACAAGAAAGCATAGGATATTAGAGACGGCGTGGAGCAAAAAAAAGAATTTGTTTGCTGCTTGACTTAGTTTTAGGGTGGGAAACACTTGAACATATATAAACGCATATGAGGAAAGCCAGAAGAAAAGGCAAGTCTCAAGATGTATAAGACAGAAAACACTGTAATTCCTTTTTATCCTACCATAATAGTTATGATACAAATAAATTATAATTATAGGTTGAAATCTTTTCTCAGATAAATAAAAGCCACAACCTGTCCAAAATGTGACAAGATCCAAAAGTTATTTTCTATAACTAAGACAGGACAAATATTGATTGATCTTTGGAGAAAAGCAAAAATAGTGAAGAGCCTTACATATTCTGACTCTAAGGAAAAGATGAGCCTCCTCACCAAGGGTAAAGATTAAAATTGAGGCAGCAGGCAGGAGGTGCCACCTGCTGGTAAAACACAAATTCTCAGTATTTTGACTGTGGCAGAAATCAGTCTTAATAGGAATTTCAACCAACCAGATTAGAGGTTACTTATGTCTCCAATAATAGCTTCTTGAGACTGATACAGAATCTGAGACCTTCCCACTGAGCAAAAAAAAAAAAAAGTGTTTTAAAAACACTTCCATTGGTTGGTCATCCTGCCTTTATTTGAATATATTCCATAACAAGAGATGCATAAATCCAAGAGCTGTTACATCATAAGTAGGTCATTTTAAACTGAAATACACCTTCTCCTAATTTCTACCCACTATATACTAGGCCTTCCCTCTGGAGCAATACAGCTAATCCCATAGGACAGCCTTCTACCATCTCTAGGCAGGGATGTCTCCACTTACTTTCTCCTCAGATTAAACAACCCAGTATTTTTTTTAACTGTTGTTTTTAAAACCTTCCACCATCTCAGTTGTGGGATGTGGCTGAGTTTATCAACAGCCTACAAAATGCCTTAGCAGTTTTATTTCAAACAGGCAGCCCAGTAGTACCAGTACTTTCCTGTATCTGGGTCTTAACACACAATTGGCTCATACTAAGTTTATGGTCAACTAAAACCCTGTCCACCTAGATCTTCCCAATCCAGTACTCACATAATTTGATTATTTGAATCTAATAAATCTAAGTCTTGATGTTAATCTTCATTAAATTTCAACTCATGATGATTTTGATTGCACTTTCTTGTCAACATCACTTTGAACCTTGATTCTTGGCACTACCTAGATTTGACAGGCGAGTCACTAAATCTTCACCCAAATCAATGATAAAAACTTGGGTATGAAAGAGTCCTAAGATGTAATTAATACTAAGCCACCAAAGAATATTTTTGGGTAGAAATATTTATCTAGCTGCAAATCTATTTACTATTTACTAATCTATTCCAGCCACGAAGATAATGGAAAAATTAGGCAAATGCTTTAATGAAATCAATTATGTTATGTCACAGGCATTCCAGGAATATACTATCTTTATATTCCTTTCAAAAAGGTAACTACATGAGTTTAACATGGTTGTTTTGAGGTGAATTCAAGGAAAACATTCACAAATCACACTGGGGATGTCAGCAGATAGTCTCCAAAGTCCACTCTACTTAAAAAAAAAAAAACTTTAAAAGTCAACCTATATAATTATTTTATGATTAAATATGATTAAACAAAACAACGGATTTGTGGCTGATGGTGCATGCATTTCACCCATCCTAATGCACTAAAGGTCACGTTTTCCAGAGAAAACTGTCCTCCTGAATGGAATAAATTGTATCTCCCTGTATATACTCCACACTTAATCAAGAATGCCTTATTTGAAAATTGATGCAAAGTTACTTGCAAATTATTCATGTTGGCCCAGATTTTTTCAACAGTATCGTGGGTTATAATTCTACTGAGTCTTGAGAGTTGAACAATCATAATGGTATTACATATTACATATGGTAGGCTTCAGTTTTTTAATACACTTATCTGGACTTTTCCACTTTAAAACCATTCTCTGTGGTCATGAAAATTGAGTCAAAATGAGGAGCATTGTTCTGTGGTATAGTGTGGCAGTCTGGATGTAAACCCTGAAGCCCACTGCTTGAATTCAAATCCTAGCTCTCTCATTTATTAGCTTTGTGACCTGGAACAAATCATTTAACCTCTCTGTGCCTTGGCATCATTTACAAATGTGAATAGTAACAGTAGCCACCTTACAGAGTTACGATAAGAATTACGAGTTAATAAATATGTATAAAGGGTCTGTAACAGTGTCTGCCACACAGTTAAGTATTAAACAGTTTAGATGCTTGCTGTAATTCTCATTCTTGGTCATTTACTAACATCACCCCTTCTCACTCATCCTCTCCCTGTGCTTGCTCTTAAAATAACAGTATAATACAATGATTAGTTAAGAACTGGGCTTTGAAGTCAGAAAGACCTGGATATGAGTCTCATCTCCACCATTTACTGCAATATTACCTTGGAACTTCACTTCACTTCTCTAAGCCTGTTTCCTCATCTATAAAACGGGGATTAAAAACGACACCTACTGCCTGGGGTTGTTTTGAAAATAAAAATGCATGTCATACACTTTACATAGTATCTGGCACATCGTATGTGCTCAGTAAATCTGTTAAAAATCCCTATTTTGTACTCCACAGCATTGTGGTAGGCACAGTCTGGACCATATCATTCTCCTTTCTGACAGTCTTACAAGTTCATGATACTTCTGGTATGTATCTTTAGTTATATGCCTTTCTCCGTATTCATAGATGTTCTGTGATTTGCAGATACAACCTTCTTTCAACATTACTTTCTCCTTGAATGGTTGAAATTTTAGAATTTCTTGTTCCTTGTGAACCCATTCTTTTTTTGGAGCCTGTAGCCATGTGATTGTGCCCATATTTTTTTCTGAGATATTTGCTTTCTAAAATAGAGGACTCATGCTATGTATATTTTTCATCATTATTATGATTGTTAAAGTGATAATTTTTCTCTCAAGGATCTATCTCTTCTACTTCCCCAATCATTAGTAAAAATTAAATCCAGAGAAAGAGTCCCCTCCATTGTTTCCTTTACCTCCTATGAGATTAATCACTGAAAAATCAAAAATTTTATCAGATACTCTTACCAACAGAATGAGACTTCTAACAGGAAGCTAGATGGTTACAGAGCACATTACTACTAACATTTGTTTCTCTGCACGTTCTGCAGTCAGGATTAGAAACCACCATCTACAGGAATGCATCAGAAACCACCATCTACAGTTCCTGTATCTGAGATTCTTTACTATTTCTCCATCAGAACGTCACCTTTGTTTCTTTCATCTTTTAGAAAGAAGCTCTCTACCACGTTTTCCCCCAACACAGTGGTTTCTATATTCTCCACACACACATACACACTCATTCCATTCACCCCTCCTAGCTTTTTCTACTAGATGATTTTTTCCAACAAAGTATACCTTCCAAAGGCCAGAGTTCTTACAACCTCTTGGTGATAGGTATATTCTTGTTACAAATATTAAGTTTTCTATCTATACTGCATTGGTATACACAGGTACTTATATATAAAGTATTGTTTCCAAACAGTTTTGTTCCCAAATGCTTTCTTTCTACCATATGTCTTCTTCCTAAGTTATTTATTTTTATAACTTTATCTAGGCTTATTTCTCCTTCTCTACTGATAAATTTAATAAGCATCCAGCCAAACAGAGTAATAACAGTTACTCTACCAGAAGCTCACTAGCGTGGCATTGAACAGCACAGTTCAGGAAGCCAAATGCTTCTCTGATACCAGCCAACTCTTAACTGCCATATCTATTCTTGTCTTCCAATGTTACAAGCATCAAATAGAATATGAAAAGATGGGACCTGTGCCTGCTCTTTAGAACTTCAAAATCCCTAGATTTCTTCTAAATATTTCCATTAATGTAAACCAAAAAAACCCATTATTTTGACTAGACTACAAACTTTACGATAGTAAAGATCACGCAAATTTTACTATTGCCCAGTGCCAAGTACATATCAGACCACATGACGCACACTTCAGCCAAACCCTGCCCAAAGCCTGTTTCTGTATTGTTCACAGCTAAGAATGGACTTTACAATTTTAAGGGGTTGCTTAAAAAATCAAAAAACAAAAAAAAGGAAGAAAAAGATGTGACAGAGACCACTGTAGCCTGCAAAGCCTAAACTCTGCTGAGTCTTTTTAGAAAAAGTCTGCTGATCCCTGTATTGGACACTCAAATATTTGTTAAAAGAGGAAGCAGGCAGAGGGAAGGGAGGAGTAGGAATGGGGAACAGCAATTTGCAACAAATATAACTGGAGAGAACTGCAGAAAGTAAAACCTGCATAATAAATACATACACGTCTCTACATTGTTCTTTGGCTTTCATTTTCATTAAGTTCCAAGATAAACTAAAGGTCTTTCATTAGCATATTTTATAGATCATTTATATATATATATATATATTTGTGATTGATCTATTATTCTTAAGTCATAGGTACTCCTAGGAGAACTAAATTTAAACCTTGGCAGTACTAAATAACTAGTTAACACAAATATTAGACAAGCAAGATGTCAGCCACTATAAGGCATCAGTTTACAGTAAAGGATCTTCACACGTATATCCTTTCCTTCCACACAGCACTAAGCAGCTAAGTGCTAAGTATCACTCCACAACGTTTTACTCATTTATACCCATTACTTAAAAATATAATCATTTAGAATGTTCTACAAGCCCTGAAATAAAGTTTTGAATACTAAAAAAATGTTTAACCAAAAATGAAAGTCACATTCTCAAGTAACATAAAAGAGCAGTATTAGACCTATCCAGAGCATCGTCTACTGGAAGCACATGCAAACGTGTACCTGAAAATGCTGCTCCATCACTTGGATTTTTCCTTGGTCTGGGCACTTTTTCAGAGCTCGATCTGCATAATGGAATAGGATTTCTACCATCTGTAAGGAAAATAGCCTGGCATAGACATTAAAATACATCTCTGAAGTTTTTCAATAGGTATGTGGCTCTCCTAAATAATACAGAATTAGAATTTGTTATTACATTAAAATTTAATTGAAAATTTTAGTGGCTTTATTTACCAACTTTTTAAAACTCCAGCCTCATTTCTTCCAGTCTCAGGGCTAGTACTAACTTGCTAAACTTTCTTAAGAAATATCTCCATGTTCTAGACCTCAGTGGCATCTATACTGCTCAGGAAATGAAACATTCAAGTTCTTCAGTAATCCTCTGCTGTAGGTGTTTCCCTAAAGAGCACAGTTGAGCAAATTATCCGGAGTCTAAGGAGTAACCAATTTCTATCCAGGTTTTCTATAAATGTTTATACTAATTTGGAATATAACTTTTACCAATGCATTTACACAACAAAAAGGAGGGAATCCTATAGTCAATTAATTCAGCCCAGTCTAGAGTAGGAACAGAAGGTCAATATTAAATATTAGCATCAATTATATTGATGCTAATTAATAATAACATTAAAACATTAACCCTCTCTGCTAGTTCTGGGCAACACAAACATTTGCACATACACTAGTTCTCATAATTACTAGTAAGTTTATAAAAACTAACAAATGTCAATTTTCTGTGGGCTATTACTTGGTTTGGAAATAATCCCGATTCCCAGGTTTTCTTCCTCCTCTTTCCTGCTGTCTTTTGGCTATGTACTTTATTATCTTCATAAAAGAGTGAACAAGGGAAAAAAGAAAAGGTGATTAAGAAGAGATTTTAAAAGTATTCAAGATGACACAGGGAATTATAACCTGACTTTTTTTTTTAGATACAGGTCTCACTCTGTTGCCCAGGCTGGAGTGCAGTGCCGCAATCATAGCTCACTGTAGCCTCAAACTCCTAGGCTAAAGTGATCCTCTGGCCTCAGCCTCCCAAGTAGCTAGAACTACAGGTGCACACCACCATACCTAGCTAATCTTCCTACTTTTTATAGAGACAGGGTCTTGCTATGTTGCCCATGCTAGTCTCGAACCCCTGACCCCAAGTGTGTGTCTGTGTGTGTGTGTGTGTTTTTTTAATACACTCTCTTCTAGATTGTAGCCATTTACCTACTCATGCCCAAAGATACTGGCAAATGCCAAAAGCAAATCTGCACTGTATTCTAGTAAAGACCCTCTTAAAATACTCACCCGGTCTGCAACAATAGCCTTTCGCTTACTAGCATCCCCTGATAATCCTGCAGAGAAGGAAAATCCAACAAAAAAACAAAAGTTAGTCCACATCTTTAGGAGTGAAACTATGTCTGGTTTCATATTTATAAGATGTGAAACAACAGGTATAATTGTAACAATTCTTAGCTATCAAAATGTTGGATAATACGCCATAACAGGAACACCTCAAATCTACTGGACTGGATAGCATATCACTGTACTTCTCTTTCATTCTAATAGTAATTTCCTTACAAAATAATTTTAAAAGCGACATTTTAATTTCTATACTCTCTATTTGTCACATTAACCTTCTTAACTGAAAGTCTATAAGGTTTAATAGCATCCTGTTTATAAACACTTCAACACTCAGCTAAAAGTGTCCTATGAGTGGTTACTACTAACCATTCCCTCTACTCCAGGAGAACCATGTCTACTACACTGGAATTCTGTCTACTCACCCACTACTGCTTTTGCTTTTCCTTCATGGAAAGACCATGCAAGAGCCAAGGCTTCTGTAAGACAATCTTGTTTCAGGAGATGATCCACTCTCTAAAATGGAAAAATGAGAGAAACCAGTCCCCTTTGTCTGACCAGTCACCAGTCAGAATTCCTATTCCACCTAAAATCTTTCCAGAAGTTTATGCTTAGTGGCTAAAATTATTTTCATAATTATGTGAATATCTTGTTTCAAAGAAAAATATCATCTTCAAGCACTAGATAGTACAATGGCTGTATAGGCTAGTATAGAGAGCCACAGGGCCCAAATATGAAAAGGGGAAATAGCTGGAATGTCATTGTAGCAGAAATGGCTGGTTGTTTATCACAACATTCATTTCCTCCTCCTTGGTAGTAACAAACCCCAAGCTTATTTGAGACAGCAATATACCAGCTGAAGGATATTTCTAAGACTACCTTGTGGCCACTGGGAACAATGTGACTGAGCTCTGGCTAACGATAAGTGGAAGTGTTGTCTGGTATTTCTGGGATGTCATCTTAAGAGGTAGGAGATAGCCTTTATTTTTCTCTTTCTTCCTTCCTAAAATGTGGTAACAGCTGGAGCTCTAGCAACCATACTGAATTATAAAAGGGCCCTGAGACCAGAATTCAAAGACAAACATGGTGGAACAGGACAGCATGCTTAAGCTTATGGAATTCCTAAAAAAGCTGTGGACCACCTAGCTCCAGGTTGCTTTTACATGACAGAGAAATCTTATTTAAGCCACTATTATTTTGAATTTTCTAATATATGTAGACAAACCTAATTCTAACTTATACTGTCAGTTCTAGCAAATCAAGTACCTAACAGCTATCATGGTTTTCTTGTACACTTCTGAAATTAAGAAGCTTACCAAATCATCTTCTTCTGAAAAGTCAAAACAGAAATGTTAAGAAGCTACCAATTCAGTAACTCTGACATGTGAAATTACTTGGAACTCACCTCTCTCCAGCTCCTCAGCATCATCACATAAACAGACTGGAAAGTAAAGAGATGGAAATTAAAATGATCACCCTTAACAGACTTCTTTGGGAGATACACTTGTCCTAGTCCCACATCTCATTTGATGTCCCTTTAAGTAAAACATTTCATACTACAGTTAGAAGTATATCTTAGAATTTACTAATGGGTCTCCAAGAACGCTTTTCTTTTTTTTGAGACAGAGTCTCGCAATGTCACCCAGGCTGGAGTGCAGCAGTGGGATCTTGGCTTACTGCAACCTCCGCCTCCAAGATTAAAATGATTCTCCTTCCTCAGCTTCTCGAGTAGCTGAGATTACAGGCGCCTGCCACCACAACTGGCTAATTTTTGTATTTTTACTAGAGACAGGGTTTTGCCATGTTGGCCAGGCTGGTCTTGAACTCAGCCTCATGTGATCTGCCCATCGAGGCCTTCCAAAGTGCTGGGATTACAGGTGTGAGCCAACGCATCTGGCCTAGAACCCACATTAAAGAGTAAGTCAAATATTTAAAGGTCTACAGTCCAAGAAGGAGTTGATTCCATGGACAAGAAGCAAGGAAAGCCCAAGCTCATTTCCCTCTACTGACTTGGCAATGTTTTGGTTAAATTTTAATAATGAAGAAATGTTTCTCCATATTTTTTAAAAAGCACAGGAACAAATTGAGATAAACTGAGATACAAAAAGTTCCTATTCCAACAATTCTATTCTAAGTCAAATACCTCAATACATTTTAATCAGCATCCTAAGCTGATCTAAGCTAACAGCCATCTTAATTACATGACAAATATCCATGATTAGGTAGCTGCCTGGTCATAAAAGCATAAACGTGAAGGAAGCTTACAAAAGCACATCTCTGAATCAAGAAAATAAGCATCCTATTAGCCAGCACCTAAACAAAAGTAAAGAATATGTCTAAAAGTGGATGAAAAAAATAATTAACTAAAAATCATGACTACCTAACCACAAAGCGTTTAGGATAATTGCTGATCAATATTCACTTTGCAATATACTGCCCTCTTTACCAGCAATCTCCTTCAGCCTCAACTGCCCTGATACATACAAATACCAACTCACAGAGTAAAAGAGCTTACTTTTGTCCCCAAATAAAAGATCTGACCACCATAGCTACTGATGGATTGATAACAAGCCTTCTCTCCAACCAAAGCCTGGAAAAAAAACATACATACAAAAAAGGTAAAAAAATTCCTTTGTATTTAATATATTTTTTAACAGTTCATCACTATTAATGACTTATTAGTTACACGTCTTTTTTAGTGATCACAGTTTACAATGTGTAACTTATCTCAGTCTACATTTAAATAATATTTGATGTATACTGTAAGAACCTTGCAATGATGTACTTTTATCTCCTACATCCTGGCACTATGTACTATTTTTGTTATATATATTGCTTCTATAGATCATAAACTTCACCACACATTATTTTTGTTTTAAACAGTCAATTGCTTTTGTTAAACAACAGTATTGAGATACAACATACATCATAAAATTCACTCATTAGGCACAGAATTCAATGATTTTTTAGTAAATTTACAGTTGTTCAGCCATTATCAAAATCCATTTTGAGAACATTATCATCACTCTGCAAAGATCCTTGTACCCATCTGTAGTCACTCCCATTCCTACCTCCAAACCCAGGTAACCACTAATGTACATCTGTCTCTATAAATTACATTTGCCTTTTCTGGACATTTTATATGAATAGAATTAAACAAAATGTGCTCTTATTGCATGTCTTCTTTCACTTAGTATTTTTAAGGTTCATCCATGTTGTAGCCAAGTATCAGTTGTCATACTTTTTACTGTGGAACAGTATTCTATTAAACGGCTATGCCACATTTTGTACATCCCTTTACCAGTTAGTGAATATGTAGATTGTTTTCACTCTTCGGTTATTAAGAATAATACTGCTATGTGTGTTCATATACAAGTTTTTATATAAGCGTGTGTTTTCAATTCTTTTGGAAACACACCTAGAAGTAGAACTTCTAGGTGAGATTGGTAATTCAATGTTTAACTTTTTTTTTTTTTTTAAGATGGAGTCTCACTCTGTCCCCCAGGCTGGAGTTCAGTGGCACAATCTCGGCTCACTGCAACCTCTGCCTCCTGGGTTCAAGTGATTCTCCTGCCTCCACCTCCCGAGTAGCTGGGATTACAGGTGCCTACGACCAAGTCTAGCTAATTTTTGTATTTTTAGTAGAGACAGGGTTTCACTACGTTGGCCAGGCTGGTCTCGAACTCCTGACCTCAGGTGATCCTCCCGCCTCAGCCTCCCAAAGTGCTAGGATTACAGGCAAGAGCCACCACGCCTGGCCTCAATGTTTAACTTTTAATAAAGTGCCAAACTATCTTCCACAGCATTTGCGCCATTTTAGTTTCCCATCATCAATGTATGAGGCTTCCAATACCGCCACATCCTTGCCAACACTTGTTACTTTTTTTTATGATAGCCTTCCCAGTGGGTGTGAAGGAGTATCTCATTATGATTTTGATTTGCATTTCCCTAATACCTAATGATGTTGAGCAGCTCTTCAAGTGCTCACTGTCCACTTCTAAATCTTTACAGATCACTGCTGACTGTCTGATGAGAAATGTGTTCTCATAATTATTGCTCCTCTGTATTTAATGTGTCTTTTTTTGCCACTGGTTGCTTTAAAATTTTTCTCCTTATCATTAATTTTGATCAATTCGTATACAGTTTATTTTAGTTGTGCTTGGGTTCACTGAGCTTCTTAAATGTGTGTGTCTACAGTTTTAGAAAAGTTTTTGATCATTATTTTTTCCAATTTCTTCTCTTCTTTCCTTTAGAGATTTTAACTACACGTACATTAGGCTATCTGATGTGGTCTCACAGTTCACTAACACTATTTCTTAAAATTATTTTGCTGTGTTTCATTTTGTATAATTTATATTGTTCTATCTTCAAATTCATGAATCATTTTTTCTGTATTGCCTAATCTGCCATTAATCCCATCTAGCATATTTTTTCATCTATAAGCACTATAGTTTTCATCTCTAGAAGTCTGATGTGTATCTTTTCAAGTATCTTCCATGTCTCTACTTAACTTTTTTAACTAAAGAGTATAGTCATAATAACTACTGTCTTTGTCTGCTAATTCTAACATTTATGTCAGGTGTGATTTAGTTTTTATTTTTCTCCGCGTTATAGGTTGTTTTTCTTCTTTGCACACCTAGTAATCTCTAATTGGATGGGAGACATTGTGCATTTTACCTTGTTGGTTTCTGGATCTTTCTGTATTCCTATTAATATTCTTGTGTTTTGTTCTAGCAGATAAGTGATTTGGAAACAGTTTGATCCTTTCTGGTCTTACTTTTAAGATGTGTTAGCTGGGACCAGTGTGTCATTTATTCTAGTCCTAATGAGGCAAGATGCCTCTGAGTACTCTACCCAATGCCCTGTGAATCATGAAGCTTTCCATTCTAGCTGGTGTAACAAGCACTGTTTTCAGCCCTGTGTGAGAGCACTAGATACGGTTCCCTCTAAACCTTTCAAATGGCTCTTTCCTGGTCCTTGGGCAGCTTCCTTCTATGCATTTGCTGATTAGGAGTCTGAGGAACACTCAAGAGGGACTCTTTCATAATGCTCTTTTCTCCAGTACTCTCTCTTGCAAACTCAACCCAATTTTGTCTTCCTGCAATCTTGGCTCTGTATTCTCAAATCATGGAGTCTTCCAGGCTCCAATTGGGTTCCTCCACAGCCCAGATGCTCTCTCAAGGCTGGAAGCTAGGACAATCACAGAGTTCACAGCATTTGTTCCCCATTTGATGAGAGATTGCTGTCCGTCATTACAGATGTCCAGTGTCTTAAGAACTGCTGTTTACTTTTCTTCTTCTTCTTCCCTCCCCCTTCCCCTCCCCCTCCCTTTTCCTTCTCCTTCCTCTTCTTGGGTTATTTCAGGCAGGAGAGTAAATCTAATTCCCCACAACTCTCTCTTGGCTAAAAGCACAAGTTCAAAGTCCACTACTATTTTTAATACCATTCAAACACAAGGAAATAAAGTATGGAACAGTAATTATTATTATCACTTAGTGAATTATATTGCACTATCATTTCTTATTCTGACTTTTCTTGGTTTTTAAAGTGGGAGTCTGGAAGACCCTTTCATATATATTTTATACTCTGACGTTATAATATGAGGGAGATTTGAGCAAAGCCTACACATCATGCTGTAGTCACTCATTAAATATGACCATCATTACTATTTTTTTCAAAAAATTATCCAAGGAAGTCATACAATGGTCTAAATTTCTTACTTAAAGATTTGTGGTTTAGGAACATGAGATCACAATTCAAGGTGACTGAACTATAGACTATCTGTGGAAATTGCTTAAGGCCATTATGTAGTTGCTTAATGATACAATAAAATTAATGCTAAGGCCATAACTTTGTTGCGTCCTCCTCCTCTCTAGGCTCCTGCATCTCATCTATCACCTATTTCTAAAATATCTTCTTTCTCTCAAAGCCATCTTCGTTTTTTAATACCCACAGCTACCATACCTGTTCAAGCCTTTATCATTATCACCCAAATATTTCCAAAGCCTCATAGAGTACCTGTCTGTAGTTATTTATCCCTTAAATCTATCAGGCTTATTACTGCCAAATTAAGCTTTCTAAAAATATTTTGATTTTACAATTTTTCTCACAAATTTTCCATTATACTTCATTATTTTAGTATAAAAATTAAAACTCTTTGGTATTAAGTAAAATAAGTCACATTTCTGAATAGAAGGGAACAAAAATTATTGTTTTAGCTTGTATTCCTAAACACTTATAAGCACATCCACACCCACTTCAACCTAGTGGCTTTTAAAGAAACACCTCAAGACAGAAAAAGATAACTCCCCAGAGTTCCTATTTCTAAAACAACTACAACAAAATACCAAGTTTATCAAAGTATTTTCTAGGATACCAAGATAAGTGATTATCCTTACCAGTGCCTGGCTAACATTTCCTCCAGTGGCTAGTGATTTGAAATGGCTGCTATTGTAGACCAGCTGAACTTCTGAGATCTCCACTGTCTCCAATTCCTCTTGTGTTTGCCGATCAATCACGTGCAACTTCTCTACGCTGTCTAAGAGCACAACTGTGCGTGAATTTATCCACTGTAATTCAAGCACACAACAAAACAAAAGTGAGACCACAGCCCAAATCATCATTTGGGTCAAGAAGAAAGCTTGGCTGCTCGATTAAATTACACTGAGGACTTGATCCATTTAACAATTTACATGGCAACACAATCAAAGCAAGAACTACTCAGTGACAGGCCAGAGAACAGTAGGTACAATATACTACTGACTTTTGAAAATGTTAAAATGACACTTTCATAGTGTAAAAGAAGACTAAAAGCTGTAGGTGGATTAGAGCATATCGTTTTTTATAAAAGATTTTTTAAAGCAATTGGCACAAATGACTTCAGTATCATGACAAACTCTGCATTTCTAGTTTTTATGATATTGCTGAAACAAAAGAACAAAGTAAAGCCCATAAACCTAGCTGGTCAAAGGACAATTGTTAGCACTGAAGCAATACATATTTTAAAATAGAAGCTATTTTAAAAATCTACTTCCTTCAAAATCTCTCTTAAAATTATGAGCGTCTTTTGTTCTATTTCTCTGTATCTCTCAAATTTTCTTTAATAAGTACTATTAAAATGTTAAAAGTATTAACAATAATAACTTTAAAAATCTTCTGAAGGATGCCATTTTAACAAATTTCTTGGGTTATGTATAAAATCAGATTTCTTATTTTCGAATTTTTTTTGGCAATCCCAATCCTTTCCCAAGAAATAAATCTTAAAATCTGCTCAATCAGAAGTCAGAAGTCGCCAGAACGAAGTGCTTCCCCTGCCCTTTATGTCTCTGGTATTCATGCTGGTGTATTTGTATGTTCTATTCCATGTCATCAGATATTATTTGCATAATGTCCAATTAAAGATAACCAGTTGAAAATCCTAAAAAATATACTCTATCACTGTATATTAGCCACTCTAAGGGAAGAGTGTGTTCCCCTCTCCTCCTCTAAAAAATCTCTTTCAGAAAACAGGGAGTTTGTCTGATATGCACATCTTTTACAGAAAGCTCTTATAAGGTGCTCTCTTAATTATTTTATTTAGAAAAAGTATTTTCTAGGAAAAATCACATTATTTAGCCTTATACAACCTTAATCAGTGCTAGTTCTTAGCTACTCTCACAGGTCACCTGGTTAAAAGAAAACAAGAGAATGGCAGGAAAAAATGAACCTCAATAAGTTTAGTAATTATTCCTGAGATTAGACCTGCAGAGTTGCAAGTGTTGACGTTGTTGTAAATAAGCCTTTTAAGGGTAATTTACAAAACAATGCAGTTAATGGTCACATACACTTGTGCAGATTTTTAAAGTACTGTATCTCAAACATCTTAAACAGAAGTTATGATGATAAATTCTGAAAAACTGTATGACATGATTCAACAAGACAGTTCTGGTGATGACAACACTGATGTCTTCTAAGAGTCTGAACAAAATTATTTCATAAAATGTGTATGGAAGAAAGAATTATTTCTAAACAACTGTCTGTGAGTTAAAAATGTAATGTACAACTAAATCAATAAATCATGTAAAGAAAAGATCTATTTCATCTATATGCTAAAAAATTACATGTTATCAAGTTGAGGAAAAAGCCCTTTTTCATTCTTTTTATTAGAAAAATGAGGCATTGCCTTATATTTAGGGTTGCCTATATTCATGCATCTACAGAATGTTTTACTGGACACCAGACACTGATGTGCTAAAATGTATTAATGATGGGAACCCAGAAATATTATAATTACATTGTTCTCAAAATTAACGAACCATTTGAGAGAGAAAAAATAAAATTTGATACAAAAAGAAATCTCTTTTTAAACCAAGAAGTTGGCCGGGCATGGTGGCTCACGCCTGTAATCCCAGCACTTTGGGAGGCTGAGGCAGGCAGATCACGAGGTCAGGAGATTGAGACCATCCTGGCTAACACGGTGAAATCCCGTCTCTACTAAAAATACAAAAAATTAGCCGGGCATGATGGGGGGTGCCTGTAGTCCCAGCTACTCGGGAGGCTGAGGCAGGAGAATTGCTTGAACCTGGGAGGTGGAGCTTGCAGTGAGCCGAGATCGCACCACTGCACTCCAGCCTGGGCTACAGAGCAAGACTCCATCTCAAAAAAGAAAAAAAAAAAAAAAAAAAACCAAGAAGTCACTCAGGATTGAGATGCATGGTAGAAAGAGAACTCTGCAAAGTTTTTTGCCACAAGAAAAGAGGAGGTTGCACAAGCTGCTGAACCAATGAAGACAAAGCTCAAAAATACAAAAAATGCTTTACAGAGAAAGCAAGGCAATGATCCTCAAAAAACTCACCTAAACTCTTCTGAAGCCAAACTCCCCTTTGAGCTAAACAAGACATTAAATTTCTAATCCTGCCTGTGTTCAGCAGGACATAGGCTGAAAGGCAATAATTTGTGGCATCACTCCACATTCAGAGTTTATTCAATATAACCAGGACTCCCTCTCTCTCTCTCTGTGTGTGTGTGTGTGTGTGTGTATGTGTGTGTATAATATATACTTTTTTTTTTTTTAAGAGACAGGGTCTCACTATGTTGCCCAGGCTGGAGTGCAGTGACTAGTCACAGGAGCGATCACTGAGCACTACAGCCTCGAACTCCTGGGCTTAAGCTATCCCACCTCGGCCTCCCAAGTAGCTGGGACTACAGGCACGAGCCTTGGTGCCTGGCTGTCCATATTTCATATGATCTTAAAGGTAATAATTCTTCGCAGAAATCCTGGTAGCTTTAATATATCATAGATTCAGAACAATTACATGAACTAAATGGGGATATTTAATTTGAATAATACTCACAGTAAAGTTGATGAGGTCATAGTATAGGTGAAGATGCTTTTGCTTAGTAACATGTATTGCTCCAGATTCATCTCTCTTTACCTGATGATGAAATAAAAACAACCTAAAAACCAGCTACTGTTTGAGGGACTTTTTTAGATATTTAATTATACTCCACCTAGAGTATCACATTTACCCATTATCCCATTCACTGTAGATAAGCCAAAAATACTGATAATTAAACAAATGATTATGAAAATAGAAAAAAAATTATTTGTTCCATTATTTACACCAAAATGCAGGGCATATCTGGGGGTGGTCTAGTTGTCAGTATTGACAAATGCTGTGACATAGTTTTCACTCTGTTATAATTCAGAACGACCTAACTTTATCACATCAATGACTATAATTAAAGTACAAAAAGGAATGGTGACATGGTGTGAGGAAGTCAAAAGTCCATTAAAGAAAAAAAGATGCTGCAGTGATATAAACCAGACTTTTCTGAACTATGACATTATTATGAGAGGACTTCAAAAAGTTCATGGAAAATGTATACTATGAAAAAACTATGCATGGATCTCAAAAATTGTTTGCACCAAAATAAACTCGTACTAACTTGTTATAACATGTCTGAAAAGGATCTAGTTTGAGGCATTAAAAAGGATAAGACATCAGTTTGAAAAGAGCCCCAAAGAGCAACATAAATTCTGCTAAAATTAAAGCAAGAACAAACATCAAATTTATGGTGAAGCTTCGGTGCAAGAATGGTAAAATCACTGATGCTTAATAAAAGTTTATGGGAACAATGCCCCCAGAGAAATCAGCAGTTTACAAATGGGTAACTAATTTTAAGAAGGAAGGAGATGATGTTGAAGGTGAAGCCTGCAGCTGCAGACCATACCCATCAATTAGTGACGAAAAATATTCATCTTGTTCATGCCCTAATTGAAAGAGATCAATGATTAACAGCAGAAACAACAGCCAACACCATAGACATTTCAACTGGTTTAGTTTGCACCATTCTGACTGAAAAATTAAAGTTGAGCAAAGTTTCTTTTTGATGGCTGCCAAAACAGTTGTGTCCAGGTCAGCTGCAGACAAGAGCAAAGCTTTTAATGGGAATTTTAAACATGTGGAATCAAGATCCTGAAATATTTCTTTGAAAAACTGTAACAGGAGATAAAACATGGTTTTATCAGTGTGATCCTAAAGAAAACGCACAAGCAAAGCAAAGGCTATGAAGAGGCAGAAGTGGTCTAATCAAAGCAAACGCAGACCAGGCAAGAGCAAAGGTCATGGCAATGGTTTTTTGGGATGCTCAAGGCATTTTGCTTGTTGACTTTCTGGAGGGCCAAAGAACAATAACATCTGCTTATTGTGAGTGTGTTTTGAGAAAGTTAGCCAAAGCTTTGGCAGACAAATGCCCAGGAAAGCTTCACCAGAGAGTCCTCCACCACAACCATGTTCCTGCTCATTGTTCTCATCAAATAAGGCCAATTTTGAGAGCAATTCGATCCACCATAGAGTATTGATTTGGCTCCTTGTGACTTTTGTCTCCTAATCTAGAAAAAGTCTATAAAGGGCACCCATTTTTCTTTAGTTAATAATGTGAAAAAGACTGCATTCGCATGATTAAATTCCCAAGACCTTCAGTTCTTTAGGGATGGAATATATGGCTGGTATCATCACTTTAAAAAGTATCTTGAACAAGATGAAGCTTATGTTGAGAAATAAAATTTATTTTTATTTTTTAATTCCATTTTTCCACAAACTTTTTGAAGTTCCCTTGTGTAACTCTAACAGCCCAAAATTTCCCAAAAGAACCTTGAGTGTCAATCTTTTATTTATATGTATATATGTACACACTCTATATCCTGTCATCCTTATAATTTGCTTCCTCCCCTTCTGCTCCAAGGTAACAGAACACTGAAGAAATATAAAGCACAAGATACACCCGACCACCTGAAATTCATGGCATTCAATTCAACCTGGGCTTTCTTGCACACTCCCCATAGTAGTATTATAGATGTTTTTCCCTTTAAGTCACCTTCTGGTCCCATCACTTACAGTGGTGACCTCACCTGATACCTTAACAAAAATCTGAGACCACTTAATGTGGGTCCTTCATGTGGACCCCTCTTCACTTCACTAAATCATTTCTCCCTTAAGAAAGGATCCTCTGGTAAAATGAACATGGGATCTAGAGCCATATATCTAATTCTAAGTTCCACTATTATACCCGTGTGACCAAGGGCAGTCACCTACTCTTTCTCAGTTTCCTGAGAATATATGGTCCACAGATACTAAAATATTTACTGTGTGGCCCTTTACACAAAAAAGCTTGCTAACCCCTGATCTAGATTAATAATGGTTGGCCTAGACTGCTAATGGTGTCATCACAGGTTCCTAAGTAATTAAAGTCATAAAGACAGGATTAAAGTGACATTTTAGGAAGATCAGTCTTGAAGTAGCAAAAAGAATACATACAGAAGGCAGGAGAAACATTAAAGGTTTTTCTCTCATAACAAAGCACGTGTAAGGTGTTTAGACAAAGATGGTTGGTTGCAGTGAGAGTTAAGGGATGATACTTTCAAGGAAAAACAAGCCTTCTCATCATATTGGATCTAGAGACTGAAGGACATGAATGAAACATCCCATTTCTGACTTTACATTTTAGAATCAAGAAATATTTGAAGAGACACTGTTTAGGGAGAAAATGATTAAGGAATATTTCAATGTGTTGACTTGAAAGTAAAGGTAGGACTCTCAAATGTTGTATTGGGGATGTTCTAATAAAACTTTATTTATAAAAACAGATGGCTGGCCAGATTTGGCCCACAGGCCACAGTTTGCCAATCCCTACTCTCAATCCACCCCATCTATTCAATTATATTTTCCACCACAAGTTTCTCTTTGTCATTAATTCTATAAACATTTATTGAATATTTACAATATACAAGCACTGTCCTAGTGGCTGGAAATATAACAGTAAAGATGGTCTCTAGAGTTATGGAGCTTTCTGTCTAGTAGGGAAGAAAAACATTAGACAAGTGCTGAATGTGGCCAAGCACAATAGCTCACACTTGTAATCCCAATATTTGGGAGGCTGAGGTGGGAGGATCGCTTGAGGCCAGGAGTTTGAGAGTCAGCCTGGGCCTCAGTTGGAGACCCGCAAGACCTCGTCTCTCTTTTGTTTTTTTCTTAAGTGCTGAATGTTATCAAAAGATGTATGTAACTAACTTAGTTCAGAGGTCAGGGAAGGTCATGTTAATCATGAGCTCAGAGACAATGGAATATAGCACAGAACTTTCCCGGCAGAGGCAACAGTATATGTAAAAGGCACTGAGGTCAGAGACTAGCTAGGAAGCTACGGCAGAATCCAGGCTAGACATGTACATGATTTAGACTAAGGAAACAGCAATGGGGGAGACAAAAAAGGAGCAATTCAAGAGATTTTTGAAGGTAGAGTCAATAGGACTTGGTAATAGAGCACATATGAAGAGAGAAAGGTAACTGAAAAGTAACTCCTAAGTTTCTGGCTGGAGAAACTAGGTGGATAGTGGTGAACTTGCTTCGCTGAGCTAGGAAACGCAAGAGATTATTAATACAAAGGCACATTCTTGCCTCTGTGACTTCAGTTCATCTCATTTCCCCCAATATGCATACCCACCCTTCCTGCAGTAGTTGCAGTATATCCTTCCTAAAGCCATTAATACCCTCTCTAGTCCATACTAATCACTTTGTACTCTGAATTTATATCAGCTTGATTTTCATCACATAGTTCAATCCTTAAACCATTTTCTGTAGTAATAATGAACACACTGATTTTGCTTTTCAAACAAGATTATAAGCTGCGTGAAAGATGAAATTATGTTGTATATTTCCTTCTTTCCTTTGCTGCTTGTGCCCATCACAGTGTAGAGGACACAATAGGTGCTCAATGATACTTGCTCTCTAGTATACACACATGTAGTTACACATACATTAACACATATTCACCTTCATATCTTTATACATTTACATACACCATTAATTATTTGTCAGTCAAAGAAATGAAGCTGAGAAATAAACCATGAGAGGTTATGTAGCTGAGAGTGATCACCATTTTCCCATGCTAATCATTAAAGCCTTAGATAAAAATTAAATAGGTCACTCTCTCTCCAAAGACTTAGTACAGTAACACAAATTTCTTTGACACATTAATTGCTGATGAATAAAAAAAATTATAAGAGGCTTTCTAATGCACCTAGCATCATATTAGGACTTACCAATAGAAAATGAACAACATCTCCTCTGCAGAAGGCAAGCATGGGATTCACATAATTTTGCACTGCTACAAAGTGCCAGGCCAGCAGTGGCACACTGGAAGGATCCATCTATGTAGGGAGATGGAAAAAAAAATCATCACAGTTAATAAACAAGGGGACAAAGAGAAAACTATGGTTAAAAACAGCATCTGACTAGTGTTCCTTGATAAAAACTTTCCCCAATTTCTCAGTAAAGCAAGAACTAATTGGGAGGTGTCATGAGGGAACTTTCTGGGTTGATGGTAATGTTCTACATCTTGATAGGAATTTGGAGTTACAAAAGTGTTAAGCATTTGTCAAAGTTCGGCAAATGTACACTCAAGATCTGTGCATTTCTTTGTATGTATATTCTACACCAAAGGAAAAACCTAAAGAAGTATTAAACTCCAGCTAATAATATGCATGCTAAATATTTAGGGGAAAAAATACTGGTTTCTGAAATTTCCTTTGAAATACATAAAAAAATATAATTTGATAAGTGGACAGAGGGATGGGTAGATGGACAGATATGTAATAAAGGGCAGTAAATGTTAATTATAGAATTTAAATGGTAGCTATACAAGTATTCAATGTAAAATTCTTTCAATTTTGTTTGAAAATGTTTATAATAAAATGTTGAAAAAAACAATAAAAATACAAAAAGAAGCAAACACATAACACCATGAAAAAAATCTCAATTTGCCAATGAAGCTAATCTAACAAATGTTAATGGCCATCTAAGCCAGTTTTTCCATCTGAAAGGATAGACCTGCTTCCCCTAGGGCCCAGAGACACACAGGGTACCAAAAAGAAAACAAAAATGAGTTCCTTCACCATAGGGAACGCTTTCTGCACCAGCCAGAGTTCTGTACCACCATTCTCCATCCCATCCTATCAATACCTCTCCTCATATATACATTGGAAGATTACAACTCTGAAAACAATCAAGAAGAAAAAAAAGGGAAAACTGGGATATAAATAACACATGCTAGGAAGTATCATCCTCCAAAGTAAATTATCAGAGGCAGAAGCCAGGGAAAGCACATGCAGTAGCAGTCTACGGCACATATTACAGTGGGGTCTACTCTATCCATAGTTCAGTGCCAAAGCTGCAGGCAGTGAGTATAAGCCTGTCTCAGCACAGCAGCCATGTAAAAACAAGTATCTTTCAAACACTGAAAATCAGGGCTTGGACTCAATAAATCAACTTTTCCTTCAACCTTAAATCTGATAAGGGAATTTTATTGCACTCAGAAGGGCAATGAATGAAGCTAGGAAATTCCATGCATGAAGTTAGGTGTGACCACAGAGTACCAGGACAGCAATATACAGGTACTGTCAAGTTGAGGTTAAGAACAAAAGCCAACTGTATGCTGTCTATGAGAGAAAAACTTAAAGTGATAAAGGTAGAAAAGTATAAGATCTCATGATCCCTAGGACACTGTGCTGGTCATCAGCTTATGATGCTTTGACCACCTTAAGGCAAGTCCAGCCAACGGTCTCTGGAGCACTGACTTTCATCCTGTCTAGTCTTCTGACAATCTCATAGAATTCACCCCTTGCAAGTCATCTCTCTCAACCTCCTGACATGGTCCTTCCTTTGGCCAATAAGATGGAGGGACGTACTCACCCGGCCATAGGGAAAAGTCATCCATACTTTCAAGGATGGTTTCAATCCAATGACCAGTATCTTTAAGAGAAAAATATGTTTTCAATATTGACCTTGTAATTTTCAAATATTTGGTATTCAAAGCTTCTAAAAGTTCTGAGTTTTAACTTCTAAATACACTTACTTTTGTCAAGGATGCCATGGCCAATAATGAAAACTGTGTGATGGGATGATCTTTCAACTCAGGCTTAGAATGCAAAGGCTCAATACAGCAGACTTCACCCTTGGAACCACTGAACAGACATCTAGATTCACAGGTTCTCACTCCCATCACTCTCCTGAAAATGTAATTAGAAAATTCAGAATCAATTTAGCAATGATCCAAGGCAGTACTATCTCTACGTGGACTACTTTCATAGCCTCCTGCCTCCTACCTCCTTAACCCCCAACAATCCAAGCTCCACAGGACAGCAGCATGATCTTTTTATTATACAAGTCAGATTCATTTATTTTTCTGCCAAAAACAGTCCACTGGCTTGCTACTGTACATAAAAAATAAAATCCAAACTCTTTCCCATGTCTTAAAAGGATATGATCTGGTTCCTCCCTTCACTCCTCTCCCACTATTGTGTTCCTGACAAAGTCACACTCCAGCCACACCTGCTTTCTTCCATTGCTCTAGCAGGCCAAGTCTGTGGCCACCTCAAAGTCTTTGTGTCTGAATGTTCTCTGCCTGGAATATTTTCCTCAGATCTGTGCATGTGTTGACTGGCTCACCATTCAGGTATTTTTCCAGATGTTGCCCCTTCTGAGAAAGGCATTCCAGAATTATCCTCAAGTACAATCTAGTGCAATCCCCTGTCTTGTTTTCTTTACAGCACTTACATCCATCTGAGGTGATTTCATTTATGTGCTGGTTTGCTGTTTCATTACCCTTACCGCAGCTAGAATGTAAGTTCTCTTAGAGCAAAAACTTTGCTTGGTTCACAGCTATAACTCTGGGATCTAGATAAATACCTACACATAAGAGATGCTCAATAAACATTAACTAAAGAAGTATGTTTTTTTCAGAAATTACTTTCTGCTTAGCATTGTTAGAAGCTATGAGAAATACAAGAAACAAAGATAGTTGTTAACCTTGAAGAACTTATGGAAACATAATACACAATGAATATTATGTTCTACTTTTCAAAAAACTCTGCTTCCTAAATGTTCTTTGATGTATCTAGACAGTCTTTGCTCTTAAAGAGCAAACGTGGCAATTCTAAGATAATTAAAAACCTGTTTACACCTGCCCATTATGATTATAATCAACTGGGCCTTGAGCCTAAACCAAAATTAGTGAGCTACTCCAGAAGAGTGTGGTCCCAAGCTTGACAGCACATAAGAATCTTCTGGGGAGTAGGAGTCTAGAATCCCAACTCAGACCTACTGAGATAAAACTTGGGAGGACCAGGCCCAGAACTCTGTTTGTTCTATTAATATAAGCCTTCCCAGGTAATTGTAACACACAGTCATAATCTACTCTCAATTACAGGGGCTTTCTAGACCTCTTCATGTTCAATTTCAAATCATTAAAACAGAGCTAGTCTTTTCATTTGTCAACAAATGTCCACTAGTCTCTTACTTAAATGTCAATTCAAAAACAGAGCCTCCGCTGTCGTTGCAAATTGCAAGAGTTGGATCATCTGTAAACTAAACAGAGAAGGAATTTATTTTCTTGTACATTTTTAAACAGTCAAGTATTAAAAAGGAAAAAATTATACAATTTTGAAAAACTACAATATACACATTTAATAGCTTTTGAAATAACCTAAACTGGGTTCAGTGCTCATCACTCTAAACTTACAAACTTACCTTTATTTAGAGTAATAATGGTCCAATATCTTTAAAAAAACAGAGGCTTTCAAAAAGCAAAACCATCTTTCATCACGATAAAAGAAAAATACAAACTATGATTGATTAAAAACCCTAAAGTTCCCTACTTGGGTTCTTACAATAACTTTTTGTAACTTGCCATTACTAAGTAAATGAGATCCTTTGGTTACATTTACACCTGCCCAGTTTTCAAGAATAAAGACTCTAAAAAATACTTGGTATCTTTGAGAAATAAACTTATCTGAATATGTCTTCTGAATAACTGAAAAGTAAGTCCACTGTATCTAAAACATTTTAACTTTTCATATATAACTCTTCCCAAAATGTGCTACCTCCTTGATCTTCTTCCACAGCATACACTTCAGTTATCACTACCTAACTTAGAAAACTCAGAATAATAAGTAATGTTCACAATGACAGACAGTCCTAAGATGATCTGAAGTATGGTCAATGCTGCATGACACAAAATGGAACAAACTGAACTTCTACCATTTACAGTGACTATCCTCCCTAAACTCAAAGGTTAGTGAACCATCCTAAATGGCATGCCTCAGGTTCCCAGTCAGGGATGGCTGAGGTACTGGAGGCCACTGTAAAATTCTTCTTCCTTGACCCAAACACACACATAGTTAAGAAGCCCCACAACTTTGCTCTTACAGCCTAGATGAGCAGTTGCCAGAGTGGGAAGCATATACCCTAGGTGTGTGCATGAAATGGTCCGCTGGAGTGCAGGAAAAATAACAGAACTTGTATTTCTGTTTAATTTTCTATTTCTTTTGTATGTGCTTTATAATGTACATAAAAATTAGTACAGTAGTGTATTCATATAAACACACACACACACACACACACATAAATATCCATAAAGAATGAAATTCCAAATTGTTATTGATGAGATACAGGCTTAAGTTTGGAGAACAATGTGTAGGAGTATTAAAATGCAAGTGGCTGATGTCAGTAGAAGACTTCAGAAATATTCAATCCTATGTATCTTACTCCAGTGTTATCTACATGTACCACCTTCATCACCATTGTCAAGCAACACAATGGCTCCTACTACATGTTATTTATCTCAACTGCATTCTTCTCTTTTCTCTCTGCCTTTATCTCTTCTGTTTCTTATTCTTTCCCTCAATATTCTTTTTTTTGCAAAAGGATTTCTCTTGTATAAACACCACCATCTAGTTTTTCCTTCAATCAAATATTTATTGAGCAGCTACTATGGGTAAAACACAAAAATAAATGACAAACAGATTGTGATTTCAAAGACGTTCATCTACTAAGAGAGATAAGACATATATACAAACAACTATAACATATTAGAAGTTGGCACAAGCCATATGAAAAGAGGTCAAGATATTTTGCCATAATGCTCTGAAAGAGAAGAAATTCTCTCCACTTGTCTTGGTTGTTTTCATTGTTACTAAATGCTTCAACGCTGCTCTGCCACAGAAGACTTTTTTGTAACTAACTTAGATACAGACATACAAACTCCAGATGCTTGCAGACTTTAAAAAGCATACTTATGGATGACAGAGCTCTGCAGAGCTAAGCAACAAAATGTGTACATGATTAAAATCTAGAAGATCTGATTTTAGACTTCTCTAGTTATAATCCTTTACCTTTTATGCTTCTGAACATGGGCTTGACAGCACGGAAGAATCAACATTCACATTGTATTTATAAATGAAATCTGTCACCTAAGTCAGTTTATTTTTTCAGGCCTGTAATGAGAAAGCCAAGACTAGGATCTTAACGCTTTCCCTTTAGAGGCCTGAAAGAAAATAAACCAATAGACTCATTTCTAAACATAATCCAAACCTTGATTCTTTCACGATCTGTGCCTTGAACCTCAGGCAACTCCCAAAAAAGGGTGACAGAGTACACCACCTCAGCAATAAAATTTTGATGAACTAAACAAAGGTAAAAAGACCTTTTAAGAGCTCCATATGAGTTTCAGCAGGGTGCTGCCCGTCTTTACGGCCAAACTCTAGTCTAGCAACACACCAATTTGCCCTTTTTGCTGCTGTATAGATTAGACCTCAATACAACTTGAAGCTGAATATTTCCATACTAGCCCATCTCTAGTTTTAACCTGGAAAAACATCATGTTGGGCTAGTCAAATAAAAGACAGCTCAATGTTGAGGATTCTATTTATAAGGTAATGTTCAGCTTCATGTTAAATACATTTTTTGGACTCTGATGATCAATATAGAGAAATTTACTTTAAAATAAACACAAAGGCATAATAAAAAAATTATTAGAAAAAGAAAATAAAGCTCTTACCTTGATATGCAATATTGCTGTTCCTGGAGGATGAGCATCTGTTATTGATCTTAGAAGTTTTCCACTGGCCAAATCCCACATGGTGATCTATAAGACAACTAAGTGCTTTAAAAACAAATTTATTGCTCTTTTTTTGGACTTAAGTATCCTGCCTTCTGGCTGGAATAATCTATTCCTTGACTATAAACATTGCAGGCAAAGAACTATAAAGTTAAAACATACCTAAAGGTTGCAGATCCATTAAAGCATAGAGCCTTTATTCGATCTTCATTTACCCCTCATCCTGCCCACCCTACTTTTCCCTTTAGATTTTAAATGTTGTTCTCATACTGAGAGACAAAAGATATTTCTCTAAAAAGTCAATCTGTTTAGCACTGGTAAAAAGTATCGGAAAGGCTTACTGCCAAACTAGCTAGTGATGTATGAATCAGAAGATGAAAAAAACCATAACCTAATGCCAGTTTCAGAAGAAGAAAGAAATGCAAAAATCGTTATCCAGGAACACAGAATCTTTCTAAAAAGCAGCCTCCATTATTTACATGACTGTAAGGAAGTACATTTTATATAACATCCCTGGTTGGTTTACAAAAATTATTTACTCAAACAGACACATGAACTAGGATATAAAAAATTACAGACTCTGGGTCAGTCGATAATTATGTAAAATTTTGAACAAGACAAAACTCAGATTCAGCAATCTCTGGTTAGCTCTACAAGATTCAGCAATCTCTGGTTAGCTCTACAAACATATTACTTCGTAACACATATTTTGGTCTTTGATCTAAGATATAAGTTTTTTTAAATTGATCTTATTTTAACATTGTCTTATGAATTAAAGGAGGTTCATATCTTACCTGTCCTTTAGCAAAGCCACAAAGAAGTCTTGAGCAATCATTGTTGATACTGAGGGCAGAGATAGCGCCATACTGACCTCCAACACTAGTGCTACCCAGACAGAGTCGCAAAGCTTGATTCTGATCTAAAGAAAGCAGTTTTTAAAGTCAAGTGAAGGAAATGCAAGAGAGTGAATACATCTAGTACAGGCATGCTTTCAAAGACTTGGGAGGTGACAAGAATCAAAAGCAGCAGACAATGAAGTCACATTCATTTTTAAATACATTTATTGAGCAACTAGCAGATGCTGGGCGTTGAATTAGACACTTAAAAATACAGGAAAAAATGGCCAGGTGTGGTGGCTCATGCCTGTAATCCCAGCATTTTGGAAGGCTGAGGTGGGTGGATCACCTGAGGTCAGGAGCTCGAGACCAGCCTGGCCAACATGGTGAAACCCCATCTCTACTAAAAATACAAAAATTAGCTGGGCATGGTGGCCCACGCCTGTAGTCTCAGCTACTCGAGAGGCTGAGGCACAAGAATCACTTAAACTCAGGAGGCAGAGGTTGCCGTCAGCTGAGATCACACTACTGTACTCCAGCCTGCACAACAGAGTGAGACACGGTCTCAAAAAAAAAAAAAAAAAAAAAAGATCTACAAGGAAACATAATAAAAAATGCTAACGATAAGCCAAAAAATCCACATGTAATCTGTATCTCCTTAAACAAACTGTCATCTGTCTCATCCTAGAATTGTATTTCTTACTATTTTTAAGATGCAAAATTATGGGGAATACCATCGTCTTTTAAATTAACTATAAAACTTCAAAACTCAAGAAATTTAATTTAGAATTTGGCTGAAATTTACATTTATATTATCCATAAAGAAAATTTACTAAGCAAATTAACAGTGCAAATTACAGAGTAAACATTTAAACGACTTCAGAAAATTATTTCAAACATCCAAATTTGATATGCTAAAAGTGGCTAGGCATGGTGGCTCACACCTGTAATCCCAGCACTTTGGGAGGCTCAGGAAGGGAGGGTCACTTGAGGTTAGGAGTTCAAGACCAGCCTGGCCAACACAGTGAAACTCCATCTCCACTAATATAAAAAATATAGCCGGGCGTGGTGGTGGGCACCTGTAATCCCAGCTACTTGGGAGGCTGAGGCAGGAGAATTGCTTGAACCCAGGAGGCAAAGGTTGCAGTGAACCGAGATCATGCCACTGCACTCCAGCTTGGGCGACAGAGAAAGACTCCGTCTCAAAAAAAAAAAAAAAAAAAAAAGCTAAAAGCAAGCAATTCAAATATCTATTACATTAAGTTTGCTAAGGGTGATAAGGGCGAGGATCTTGCCTTAATCACCTCTGATTTCTCCAGGAGGCACTCAAATATTTATTAAATTCTGTTATCTAATAATTAAAAGAAATTTCTCTAGGGTTTCTCCTAGGCAATGCTTATTTTGTCTAGAGTTCATTATTATACCCATTGAAAACAATGAAATTAAAAATTTAAATGTCAGAATGCATGCCTACAAAATTTAACTATTTAGGAAAAAGTAAAAAACACCATTATTTCCACACCTTGGAGTTTTCTCAACTTCTCCAGCACTGTTTGTGTCTCCCTTAATTATCTACATGTGAATTTTGGGTATGTCTTACTTCCCCTATTACACTATGACCTTTCTGAGGGCTAAGATCATGAGTGAATTAACACTCCCAAAGCACCTTGCTTAATGCCTTGCGCTTAGAAGGCATCTGACAATCATCTGAATAGCCTTCACACTTGCCAATTCTCCTTCTATAAAAGTAAATCTAGTTATCAGACACAGTCATTCATTCTCAGGTCTAGGGAATAATATTAGGTCAGTCCTTTTGCCCATTCAGAGTGAATACTGTAAGAGTACTTTTCTGTGCTCATAAACTGACTTAAATAGTAATCCCTCCTTCCCAAAAAAGAGTTCTGAAACAATGAGTGTAACTACATAGCACATAGAAAATACTCGATTTTTTTCAATCATTTTGGATTTTAGCCTTCCAAGGTGAACACTAAAAAGAAATAAAACTCATAAATATACAAGGTCTGATGTATTTTAAAAGTTACTGTCTTTATTTACATCTAGAATTTTACAACTACAGATATTTTTCAATACATCCTGACTGTTCTCCTCCTTACAATTTTTTCACCCTTCCTTGATTTAATCCAAATTATAAAACTTCCCTTTATTCTGTAATTTTCCTGACTCTAAATATAACATCACATTTTATTTTGCTCTTCCAAAACTACCTACCTAAAATAATGTTTTGCATGATCCTTATTTCATCAGAGCCACCCTGTATAGTTAGTGGATTCTCCACATACCTTAATTTGCAAACTGTCATGATATGATGGCTGGGCAACAGTATTCCATATATACCTCTACTCTGGGTCACATGTATAGGTAGCAGATGGACTGAAAGTAAGAGGACAAAGATAGAGCTGGTATGAAATTTCATACCCTGGAGTTTGGACCGCTTGCCTTCCAGGCACAGAGCGATGTCTAAGCAGCATACTGCGAAGATCCTTTGTAGTCCCTGCTTTGAGATCCAAACTTCACAGAGTTCTGATTCACCAATACTTAAAGACTCTCACTACTACTTTCTAATTTAACAACGTTCATACTTTAAATTGGACTATTTCAGGCACAGGAAGTATGAGCAGGAGAACTGAGGATATGATAACAAAGAGAATAAGGGTGCCATGAAGAGGAAATAGAAAAGAGTGGCAATGGATGAAATGAGGGAAGGAAAAGGACATAACTTCTAGATTAAAAACAAACATGACTGTGCTTTCCTGACTGTTGTTCCCACATACAATCAACTAGCTAAGACAGGGAAGTAAATTATCAATCTTAGCCATTCCTGCAATATGGATTAAATTTACAGCCCACAAATCTGTTAATGGAAACATTCTCAACTTTTTTCTGGATTTTTTACAATATATTTGTTGTTTTTATAATGTTCCTTTAGAAGGTATCATGACTATGAAACCAGATACCTGGATTTTAATTCCACCCCTGCCCCACAGATAGTTACAAGCCTTACAACTACAGCATGTCTTGGTAATTTTAGGAATGTTTCTTAAATTCACTTAGCCTCCCTATCTTCATTTGTAAAATGTAGAAAATGCCCATTATCTCACTGTGTTGCTAAGTGTAAGTAAAGTAAGATAATGCACAAAGGAACCAATTCAGTGTCCCTTGAATATTACTAAGTGCTCATCACAAACTAATTTATAGATTACATTCATATATACACTCAAAAAAACAGCAGTGATGGTGACAGACATGATGGACAGTATAACAAATGGAATCTACTTTGACTCCATATTATTTATCAAACTCTTATTGGTATCTTCAAACTTTTTTTTTTTTTTTTTTTTGAGACGGAGTTTTGCTCTTGTTGCCCAGGCTGGAGTGCAATGGCACGATCTTGGCTCACTGCAACCTCTGCTTCCCGAGTTCAAGCTATTCTCCCGCCTCAGCCTCCTGAGTAGCTGGGATTACAGGCATGCATCAACATGCCCAGCTAATTTTGTATTTTTAGTAGAGACAGGGTTTCTCCATGTTAGTCAGACTGGTCTCGAACTCCCGACCTTAGGTGATCCGCCTGCCTCAGCCTCCCAAAGTGCTGGGATTACAGGCTTGAGCCACCGTGCCTCTTCATACATTCTATCCTTATAGTACCATGTTAACAAACTTGCTGTTACATAATTTAGACTAAATTCAGAAAAGGCAGAATTTCTGTGGAAAGAAGAAAGCAGTCGTATTGAAGAGGTTTCTCCTGCTAGAGTAACTAAACATTCTGTAGTCCAGAAAATTCTGGACAATTCTGGGAAATGATATTTGACCAAAATAAACATAAAACCTCTTCAAAACACTTAAATTCCACGGATACATGTAAAGAACAAAATGACCTGGACAGAAGGTGAAAATGAGAGCCACTCCAGGTTACTCTTGATTTCATGAATTTAAAAGGAAAAATTCTATTCTCCTCCTCCTCTCTGAAGTCTCCTTTGTCTACAGTTGGGAAAAGTTATTAAATTAACAGTATATCTAATTTCATTTACAAAGTCACATAAAGGTATAGTTGGTTAGTACTGTCAAATTTGTGTTTTAAAAAAATTGCAGGGGTCTTAATAATGGTTACCCTGGCAAGAAACATGAAATGAGACTATCACCTTTCTTATAAACTTCACTGAGTTGACAAAGAGTTTTGCCTATGAAAAATTAGAAAATCATCAAATGGCACAAATGCAAGGAATTACTGTTTATGACAGTAATATAGCTTACCAATTAATTTAGATAACTTGAAGGCCAAATATCACAAACAGCAAATCTATTTGGCATTGCCCTGAATTATATCTGTATCTTTTATTAGTATGTCTTTCAAAGTACACTTTGCTTAGAGTAGATCTCCTCAGCATATTCTGGACTTAAGAATAATATGCTGAATAGCAAAGAAAAGTCACAAATAATGTACAAAGTCTGTAATAGCCCTAAAATCTAAATTTGACATACTTCAAGAATTTCTGTTAACTCTTTCCATATACCAAAATTAGCCCAATCCTCTATTTCTCAAAGAAGGAAATACCTACATCCTAGCAGGAATCCAATTTAATTGTGTGTGTGGAACTCTATCTTTATTGGCCAATATTCACTATTCTTTAATACTATTCTTTTCTTATTTTTTATTTTTTTGCGAGTCTCACTCTGTCACCCAGGCTGGAGTGCAGTGGCACGATCTCGGCTCACTGCAGCCTCCACCTCCTGAGCAATTCTCTCGCCTCAGCCTCTCAAGTAGCTGGGATTACAGGCAAGTGCCACCACACCTGGCTAATTTTTGTATTTTTAGTAGAGAGGGGTTTCACCATGTTGGCCAGGCTGGTCTCGAACTCCTGACCTCAAGTGATCTGCCCACCTCAGCCTCCCAAAGTGCTGGGATTACAAGCATGAGCCACCACATCCAGCCTTTTCTTATCCTTTATTCACACTAAAATATTCTCTAGGACCAAGGGAGAAAAGATCTAATCAGGAAACATTTTTCATCGATGATCATAAAACAACAGAAGCACTTTTACCTGATCACCATCAAACCAACTCACAGAATTCAAGTTCTCCTTCCCTCTGTAAGGCTTACTGACTGAAGCCAGGGCATACTGAATCCCCATGGCTAGTTGGATATCTTCCAGAATGCTGATGCTTACTATAAGTCAGCTGTATTCATTCCCAAGCCTGTTCATGCCATTGTAATGTTACTGTACTTTAAAACTTAAACAGTAAATAAACCAGTGAAACAGAGTGAAAAAGAGCTGTTGTTTCCATGAACATTAAATGGGATGATTTAGAAAAACTTGGTAAAGATGAGTTTCTACAAAAACTGTCACAAAATAAGGTGTTCATAACAGGAAAAGATTGAAAGTTTTGTTAAAATCTAGGATTTTGCACACATTGATTGATTCACAGGTGCTTAAGCTTTTACCTTATTTTTAAAATTTTAAATGGCAAATTTTGCATGACCCATTAATGACAAAGTTTATGCCAAAAAAGATACTTCAGGACTCCAAGTGGCAAATACAAACTCAAAGAAAAGGTTTGAGACTACATCAAAAGATCAAAGGAAAAATGAAAATGTATATATTTTCAGTTAAAACATCGAAGGTATATATATACTTATAGTTTTTCACAATTTCCTGCTTAACTAATTTTTCAATTAGCTGGCTTTTTTTCAATAAGCATTTCATAAGAGGACATTGACTATAATTGGTAGCATTCTCTTCCAACATTAAAAAGACCAAAAGAAAAGAAACCATTCATGCAAACTAGAATTACTTACTATACCTTTTCCTTTTGAATCCATGAAGAAAAGATCAACAGAGAGAAAGAAAAGCAAGAAATCAGTTCAAAAGTTCGAAGAAAAGGCAGGTAAAAAACTTCAAGAATATAAGTGACAAGCTTTAGTTATCTGTGGGAATGATACTAAATTTGATTAAGTGATGCCTCTAGCATTTATGATTATGCTCAGCTATGGATTATGGGAAAAAGTCCATAATACTCTCATTAGAGCAAAGTAAGTAAATCCATGTTTAAGTTAGATAAAAACAAAACTAATTTCAAAAAGATAATCTACTAAAGTACACTAATAACCAAAAAAAAAAAGAGGAAAACTAAGGACCCTGGGATGGGGAAACATCTTTATTAAGATTTGAACTTTTGAGACTCTGTATAAGGTAAGTACCAACATATTTTTTTAAACGCTATATGCCTATAATTACTTAAGAAGAGGCAATAAACATCAGTTTTCAAGAAACTTATAATGGTTTCTATCTTAATGACCTGGGCCTCTGTTTCAAAGGGAAACATTTAGTACTTAAACAAGTATAGCTCTTCCTGCTACACTTTCTCCTATGATCAACACAGATGTTTAACAGAGGTAAGATCTAACCCAGGCCTCTAGACACTTTATAGTATTATTACTCTGCCATTTGTTCCCAGGCTTTCAAGCATATTTTAATCCATTTGTTAAAACACATTGTCCAAACATCTGATTCCTATAAACAGTAATGAATAAAATTTATTAGCTACACTATTAATACCCAAAGCACAACCAGAATATTATGATTCTTTCTCAAAATGTTCACTTTGACATACTTTCTTTTCTGTGAGACTGTAATGAAAGATTATTATTTCCCCATATCTACAAGAAAGCTGCTGGCGTCTAAAAAAAAAAAAAATCAGGAACCAGGCCCAAGGAAATTAAAAAGACAGTATCAAAAGACAATGTTCTCTTTTCCTCTGTTAGTTTTTATTTGTAAAGTATTCATTTTAATTTGTTTGCAGTAAGCTATACTTGAGTTTGATTATAAGCAGTCACATATTCTTATAACATTGACAAGAAAGGGATGTTAAAGCAGATAGAGGTGAGGAGAAGTGAGTACTGGTAAGTGGGAACAAAAAATCAACATGCAATCTGCTGACAAATGTATGCATTATAATCTATTCTCATTCACCTTAGTTCTTTTATTCTTTTCTTCCTATGTTCGAATTTGCCTCCTTTTCTCTCAGGATAGCAGAATTGCTTAGAATAGTGGAAATACACTTATATAGGATTCAGCATTCCTCAATGAACTTGGCTGAACTTGGCTCTGTGCATGTCACTTAACCTCTCTGATCCTCAACAGCCTCAGATGTAAAATAAGGGGACTGAACTAAATGACCTCATAAGATTCTTTCCCAAAATTCTATTTATCTAACATTAATTATGCCCCACAGGAAGACCACCATTCTGAACACCTGATAGGAGAGCAGGCTGACAGAACTTTTCTAGAGGGCCATTAGATAATACATATCAAAAGTCCTTAATGTTCATCTCCTAATCCAAGCAATTCCACTTTTAGGAATATCTGTCCTAAAAAAGTAATCATGGACACAGAAATATAGTAACAAAGATGTTCATCACAGTACTATATGTTTACAAACAACTTAAATGTCTTATAGTAGGAAATGATTAAGTAAATTAGGAAGAATCCATTTAATACAATACTATGTAGCCATTAAAAATGATGTTACAGACAAAATATATAACTGCATGGAAAGATATTCATTAAAATAAAAAGCAGTTTACAAATTAACATGATCCCATTTGAGGGTGTATAGATACCCATATACAGGTACAGAAAAAAAGACTAAAAGGTTACATACAAAAATGTTAGGGATTATTAATACATGGCAGGATTTGGTATATCTTCAACTTTTTGCTCATCTATATTTTCTATATTTTCTACTATGAATATATATCAACTATATAGGTTTTAAAAGTCCTTTTCAATCAATTCTAAATTCCTTCAAGGGAATTATAATTTTTTCTACTCTTCTGGTCCCCAAACAATAAAACTCTTATTTAAATCAATAACCTTTGAAAAGACTAGGTTTTACAATTACATTTTAAAAAGCTTTTGTCATAATACAAAATTTATAATAGTAAGTCAAATCATTCAAAACCAACAGAAAATAACTAGTTATCCACTTCTATGGTAAATAAGGATGCAAGGCCCCACAGAAATCAAATTGTGGTTCTGCTATTCAGTATTCTCAGGTAATCCATATAAAAGTCTGTAGATTCCTTACTAAATACAGTGTCTCAAGTCTCTCATTTAAGGGAGATGAAACGACTTAATATCCAGAAGAGAACACCAAAAATGACCCCCCCAAAAAAACTAATAGTTTTTTATTTATTATCATTATTATTATTATTATTTTGAGACAGAGTCTCACTGTGTTGCCCAGGCTGGAGTGCTGTGGCACAATCTTGGCTCACTGCAACCTCCGCCTCCTGGGTTCATGCGATTCTCCTGCCTCAGGCTTCCGAGTAGCTGGGATTACAGGCGCCCACCACCACGCCCAGTTAATTTTATTTTATTTATTTATTTTTTCAGTAGAGACGGGGTTTCACCATGTTGGCCAGGCTGGTCTCAAACTCCTGACCTCAGGTGATCCACCTGCCTCGGCCTCCCAAAGTGCTAGGATTACAGGCGTGAGCCACCGTGCCCGGCCACAAAAATCTAACAGTTTTTAAATTGAAAAAGAACAAAATATTCTACTCATACATTGAATTCAAAAGCAAAGAAGGTTAATGAAACTATAGTCATTTAGTCTCAGGTAGAAAAAAATGAGAAAATACAACTATCTTCTACTATACAAATAAAACTAGTTCTCTTTCAACCAAGAAAGCAACGCGGTTACAGGCCAAAAAAAATTCAGTTTAGAGTGATTTACAATGGAAATTTTAAAAAAAAGCTTATTGTCAGTGAGAGCTCCTGAAAATTACTGAGAAAGCCTGTTTTCCTGAAGATCTTTTAGAATACCCATTAATGGAACGTGATTCAGAATCAAAAATCCCCACCACCAACAACCGGAGGCAGACAAGATGATAACCCAAGGTTCCCTTCAACTTTATTCTTTTTGTCTAGGTTTGCATAGAGATCAATAGATACGATAGCTTATAAATTCATGAAGAAGAAAATAAACTTGCAATAAGCAGCAAAACAAAGCTGTGAGGCAAATAATTTTTAGCTATAAAAATATTGACTGCTACTTTTCAAGTTTTTCTGGTTTTGTCCAAGAAAATCAAGTACACTATATAAACTGTGATTAAAGGACATTATAAAACCCAAAAGGACACTTAATATTTAAAAGCAGGAAAGCACTTAAAAAATTTACCAAATATTAAAGCCAATCCATGAGATGTACCCACTGCTATCAGACTGGACACTGCCTGAAAACAAAAGGGAAGATTACATTTTAAGATATTACATTAAGAATCTTGAAATAATCAGAGCTGAATTTGTTGGCCTTCCTTCCTCTAGGCACCAGATGACATACAAACTATTGTAAATAAGAAGAATTTCATCCAGGAGGCAAAACGGGAAATGAAACTCAGGACATTTTATTTCTGAGAATCCTTTTAAATTTACTCTAGGGGTAACACTATCAAAATATCATATGTTCAACATTATAGGCAATAACATGCCACTTAGCTTCCTCTAAAGCAACTTTCAAATAAAAAATTAGGGATCCAGGCAAAGTAAGAGGCACTTATGCTACCCAACTTAGAGCTTCCTACAAGGCGTGGGGAAGAGATGAGAACACACTTCCCTAGTTTATCCACAGGGACCTAAAGGCATCCAAAGTGTTCAAAACTCACCCACTTCCTTACCAAAGACTGACTAAAAGGAAAGCTAAAAAGGCACTGGAGGAAGACAAGAAGAGAGAGTACCAGCGTGCTTTCAATATCCCCTAGTTCTCTACAATACTGCAACAGAGTTTATTTGGCAAGCCTGGCAATGGAATCCAGAGCTGTTAAATGTACTATTTTCCACAAAGTGATCCTATCAAATGATGCTTTCCACTCCTTGTGGAAGGGGAGCCAAATCACAGAAGAAGCAAATTTACTTGGGCAGGGTGGTACCACAAACAAATAAACCTGGAGAAGGCTAATATTACTCCATTATCTGCTTCTCAAACAAAAGCCTAAAAAGTAACAAAAAATTAGGAAAAAAGAAAGCATTCAACATGGATAAATGTTAAAACTGATTACTGGCAGTATAATGACTTATGAATTTATTACCATAATAACTTATGTAATATTTTGAACAATGTAATGATAAATCTAAGAAAACCCAATCAAATAGAAAGCTTACCTTTAAAAAGTTAAAGTATACTTACAATTGCTGTAGGCAAGCCAGCATCTACTTTGTCCTAAATGAAATTTTAAAGAAAGTATTTGAAAAATATTCTCATTTTAAAACAGAAAATGGTATATGGCTCTTGCTTTACATATGCTTGTTCCAAATCAATTTAGATTAGAGGTGGAACCTTTATTTTTGCCCCCAACTAAGAGAAATTACAAAAGCTATATATATCAACAAAATACAAAGGGCATGAAAGGGGATTGTTTTATTTTACTAAGTATATAAGTGCCTTTACTAAGTAAGATGCCTCAGGGAGGGTACTGATTATAATGGAAATGCAAAGGAAAAAGAGGAAAGATGTTCCATTTTCTATACTTGAATAAACTATAAGCACTATGGGGTCAAAATGGTAGGAGTACATAAAGATTTGAGAAAAGTAAACATGTTAAAGATGTTTCTACTACTAAGTAGGACTTTCCTATCTAGCAATTACCTAATAACCTCTAAATAAACCCCAACAGGATATATTAAGTCAGTTCTCAAGCGTAAGAAATTAAAACATAAAGAAGTGGTAGTCCCAGCTCCTTACCGATAACTATATGGCATTCAAAAAGTCACCTAACTTTTCTGAACATTAGTCTCCTCATCTGTTCAAAGAAATAGCAAATACTGCCCTGTTTACCTCAGTGAGCTGTCCTGAGGATCAAATTAAATGTGAAGAATCAAATAAATATGTAAGAGTATCAATTCTATGCTCACATAGCTTTAAATAACCCTAAGAGTTTGTAGTGATACAGTATTGTAGCAGCAAAGAGCTTGCGTATACAGATATTACACTACTTGATTCTCAGACCTAGAGAGATGTGTGGAACAGGCAATGTTATTCTGATTTTCCAGATTTTAAAAACAGACATTTCCAAGAGTTTAACTGACTTGACAAAGGGTACTCAGTAAGTGGCAGAACTATGTCTCAAACTCAGAGCTTCCAAATCCCAGGACAGGCTCCTTGTATCACTTATACATCTTCTTTTCTATGTCTGTCCTTGTCAGTGTGGTCAATTATTATCATTTCTCAGAAGGCAGACTCTACAGACTCTATTTAACCAACTCTGTAGAGCTTCCTGGGCACTCACTTAAACTTACTCCAGTACATGGAAACAGAAGAAAAAAGCAATGAGCAAGGCTGCTACACACAATGCTCTGGATAGCAGCATCTGTCCAACTTTGCGTGTATATATCTGTGTGTCAAACATGCCTAACATAACACTCGACAATTAAGAAGCATGTAATACATAGTTGATAAATGACTGATTTGCATCTAGACAGGGAAAGAGAAATGGGACAGCAGATGAAGGTCAAAAACTCTAGTAAGACCTCACTTAATGTTGTCAGTAAGTTCTTAGAAACTGACTTTAAGCAAAACAACTTAAACCAATTGTTTTTTCTTCATTAACATTATATCAAAATGACATTGAACAAAATGATGTTATTCGAAGGTCTGTTCTACATTCAAAATAGAACCTGAATAATGGAATCAGAAGTCACCTGACTTCAAAAGCTAAAAAAAACACAGATATTTGGAAGCATTGTAGAGATTACAGAATTTTAGTACTGGTGTTGCAATATCTGAGGGTAGTGGGTCTCAAAAGCCAAAATGCATGGGAATCACCTGGGATGCCTGTATGCCTGGGATTCTGTAGGTTTGGGGTGAGCCCCAGGAATCTGCAATTTAATCAGTACCCTAGGAGATTCTTATAAAGTGGACGCATTTTGAAAAAAACACTACACTAAGCTATCTCTAGTATTTTAAAGTTGATCATAAAAATAATGAAGATCCTTAAAAAAAAAAAGTTACTTTGAATTATTTTAAAGTATAGTCACGTGTCATACTACTTTGAAAAGGATCCCAAATTAAAAAATGAGCTTCACAACTGCAAAAATTTCATCTCTCCAAGTGTTTTCCATGTATGAATCCCAAAACCAAGGCCCAAAACAGCCCTAATAACATCACTAACCACATGGCTGAAGGCGCTATTGAGCAATTATTCAGGGAGAAATATCCAAAAATATAACTAGCTTTACATGTTAATAAACCAACCATCACAGAAAAGCATGCAATTTAAATTGAGCTGGTAATCCAAAAATAGGAAGGCACCGTATGATGACTGTCACAGGAAAGGCAGTTTTCATTTTAACATACCAAAGGAGCTCAGCCATAGCAATCAAATAAAAACAGAATGCAAACACTCTGGGATTTATTAGAATTTCCCCTCCTCTTCAAGGGGAAGGAGAAACCCTTTTAAATAACAGATTTATCTAATCATTGTTCAGAGTCTGAGTTTTAGCTCAGTCTCCATTATTCAAAATATTTTTAAAACTGCACAGGTGGGTCAAATGACTGTTCTGGTTCATCTTGATTTTGAAAGGAATGAATTTCATCACCTACATAAGGATTAAATTCAGAAAACGTCATGGAAATGTAATCCTCAACAGGTGGTTCCCATTCTAGCAAATATGAGTTACTCTCCACCTAAAAGAGGAGGAACTATTGCCCAGGTTTCCTCCATTGCTTGAGCATCTCTCTATTTAAATTCACTTCATGATATATGAGCTAGGTCAGGATACCCCAATTGTTATAGTAAATACTTTTTTTTGTTTGTTTGTTATTTGCACTAAGGGCTTTTTCTGATAAACTTGAACATTGAAGTGCAATTGTGGTATCTTGTAATTCTGTATCAATCTCTCACCCTCCTGAAAAATCTAAACTTGGCTGAATGAGGTGGCTCACGCCTGTAATCCTAGCACTTTGGGAGGCTGAGGCGGGCAGATCACAAGGTCAGGAGATCGAGACCATCCTGGCTAATAGGTTGAAACCCTGTCTCTACTAAAACTACAAAAAATTAGCCAGGCACTGTGGCAGGCGCCTGTAGTCCCAGCTACTGGGGAGGCTGAGGCAGGAGAATGACATGAATCTGGGAGGTGGAGCTTGCAGTGAGCCGAGGTCGTGCCACTGCACTCCAGCCTGGGCGACAGAGTGAGACTCCGTCTCAAAATAAAAAAAAAAAAAAAAGAAAGATCCAAACTTTTATTTCTTGTCCAACTTGGATATGCAAAATGCCAATTAAATGCCCCAAAAAGAACATAAAAACACATTAAACTTCCTGGAGTATAAATCTGTCATTATCATTATATACAGAATCTATACATTGTACTCAGAAAACCAAAATTGAAAGACTACATAAAACTATGGGCTTTGAGGTCAAAAGAAAAGTCTGATAGTGTCAAACGAAAAGTTCTGCTGTCTATGGACCATTAAATATCGTTTACATTAACCCAGTGCTCTACATAATTTTCAATAAAGGCCACAGATACTCTGTTCCAGCCATTTTACACACTGACCACGTTCACCAATGCCACCTCCATTTCACAATAGAGGCACTACACTTGAAGCCAGAAACCCCAATTTTGAATAAATGCCTTGCTACTTCCTAACAGAATGATCTAAGACAAGTTAATATCACCTTCCTGAGCCTATCTTCTCATTTGTAAAATAGAATACAGCTTTACCTAGTTTCCAAGTTGTAAGAATAAACGAAATAAGGGACATGAAAATACTTTTGTGAATTATAAAAAAAATCATTCAGTTGTAAAAGATTCTGATCAATCATTTCTCCATATGAAAAGAGAAAAAAAAAAAACAAGCACACAATCTCAACAAATACACAAGACGGCAACTAAACTGAAAGGAATTTAAAGAAAAGGCAAATAGTATTTATTTTAGGCTTGCTGCCGTATTTCATTTAGGCACAGCCTAGACTCTGAGCAGAACTTTATTTTCATGGCTGCGCTAATTTCTGTCAAGACGTGTAGCCACGTCTCATAAGTCAAAAATCATCACACAAAAACCATGAAAGCCAGATTCTATTTTTCTTAAGCCTCGGGCCAAGAGAAGTGCTGTATTTTGTTTTATGCTCATTCCTACTTCATTATGCCATTGCAGGTTACAAAGTTGAGGGAAAAGAACAAAATACTTACAGCTGCAGACACTATCTGGGCAGAAATTCCCTTCAAAAGTGAATGGCGCATAACTGATCCATGAAGTGAAAAAGAATCAGGTAATTTCTTCTTCCTAAAAAAAAAAAAAAAAGAAAAACATTTAAAAACAGACAAAAATAGTGAAAAGGCGAGGTCCCAAAGCTTTGAAAGAAAACACACACGCACAAAAAGCAGAAGACAACATTGTATGTAATTTGTTAAATCTGTTTTTAAAAGAGGTATGACGGATCTAACAATCCCATCTTAAAATGTATTAAACCCGCCTTGAACCTCAAAGAAGCACAAGCAGGAAAATGAATCAAATCACCATTCCTTTCTCACGATTCAAACTCCTCCATGCCCACCTTAGGGAATGTGGCAGTAGGTTCTCATGTTCTCCAGAAGGCTGCCTACAGAGCTCTCCTCTGGCCTGCAAGTCCACATTACCCTACTGCCTTCTTACCCTTGCTCACCTTTCCTGTGCTGCTGCTTCTCCTATGACCACCCTCTCATTCTTCAACCGCCTCCTCAAATTCCCCCTCTACTCATCCTCATACAAAAAGTAACTTTTAAACTTTTACCCAACATTATTGAGCACCTCTGTATCACTGGAAGTATGCTCTGGGAATACAAAAATAAAGTCACAGTTATTACTGTCAAGGATCTCATAGCTGAGGGGCTGAGAAGTAACTCTCAAGGATAAATGTTATACTAGAAATATGAATTAAGTGCCATATAAATGCAAATGAAGAACAGTTTAATTCTGTTTATTTGGGGGACATTAGGGATAGCTATAGAAAAGAGAAGATGACTAATTTGAACTTGATGGATGACTAGGAGTTTGTCAGGCAAAAAGCACGGGCAGAAATATGAAGATGTAAAGGTGTACTGTGTGTCTGGGGTACACATACAGAAAAGGTACAGACTAGGAGGGCTGAAGTGTGAGTGCTTAGAGATCAGGTCAAAACAGCAAGCGTGGCCCAGACTGATGCCATGCAGAGGAGTTCTGACTTAATTTTGTAGGCGACAAGATGACACCATATCTTTTAAGCAGGTAGTGACCAGATCATCAAAAACATTTAAGTTATCTATTTGAAGGACACATTGTTGAACAGGTTAACATATCCAGCAACAGCCCCTATCCCATAAGAGATAACCTAAAGAAAAGAGCATTGACACAGGCAAAATCAAAGAAGAAAAACAGATCACTTTATCAATATTAAAGTTACATGTGAATTCAATAATGTATTTATAGTATGATTCCTCCACTTCTCTTTCCTTTTCACAGTCTCTCCAAGAACTTGGAAGGTGAAAAGCAGCCTAAATTTAAGTTATTTAGGGTTAGAAGTCCTTTTCCCTAATTTTTAATCGTCTTTGTGATTCTCTGAACTCACTCCAAGAGAATGAAGGAAGGCTGATCTTTGAGAACGCAGATGACAGGGAGGTGCGGGAGGGTGCGCAGAACAGTAGGGCAGTGAACCAAGCTGCATGTTTCCACCACAGACACTGTGCCAGGTTTAATCTGTGCTTCCTCCAAGGGCTCTCCTGCTTCCAGAAGTCCCTGGCTATCATTATGGCTTCCTACCGAGAGTTCAGACTGTGGTCATAGCACCCACCCTTTTACATTCTTCCTTAACGGTACCAAAATTTTCAAAATATTATATCCCTTCTACTTCCCATGCAAGGCTTCAACAGACCATATTGTACTTTAAAAAGTACAATATTTACATTTGAAACAATTGAATACTTCAACTGTAAGCAAGTATGATTGACATGAATACCTACCTTTTTAAGTTGGTCCTGTCACCACTATCTGAGCTTGCCACAGATGAAGTATCATAGGAGTGAGAATCAATAGTATCAATGTTTAACAATGTAGGATCCTCAAGAACAAAAGACTCATCTTCATCATCAGTCTAAATTGGAAGAAGATAAATCAATACATTCAAAATCCAAATACTCTATGAAATGAGTCAGGCATTAATGGGTTTCTCCAGGGCACACAAGTACTTATTTCTGCTTTTCACCTCTATTCCATGCATTCTTATTGACCAGAAAGAAACCATACAGAATTACTAGTATTAAATTCTAGATAGCTATTTCTCTCTACAAAGAAGTCACCCCAAAAACTTCTTTCGTGTAGCAGGAAGAAGCAGGAGCAGTTATGCAGATTACTGTTAGCTGTAGAATATTTCTTAAAAATCAAGCTTTTACAGATGATTTAGCAGTTAACTAACAGCCAATGGCTAATTTGAAGAAAACAAACAGCATCTGACTATAAACAGTCTACTATAAAAAAAAATGACAAGCAGACAGCAGAAAGGCATTCTGGGTAGGAAACAGTGCAGAAAGGCATTCTGGGTAGGAAACAGCGCAGAAAGACACAGTGATTTCACAATACAGATTTTGTCCATGGGAAAAGTAGTAGTCCAAAATGTCTGGAGGATATAAGCAGAAGTTGGAGATGACCCTAGAAAGATAAGCTGGTACCCAAACCATAAAAAGCCTTATATTCCATTACACTAGATGGCAGCAGGGCCCATGTCTATCTTGTTCATCATTGTACCTCTAGTGCCTAGTATAATGCCTGACACATAACCAGTACTCATTTAATGAATATTTAGTATATTATATATAGCAGACAGTGGGAAGGCAACTGACATTTTTAAGAAGTGGAAAGACATGATGGGAACCATGTTTTAAAAAGATAAGTGGGGCAGTATGAAGAATGGATGAGGGGAGACAAGAAGACTTTAAGGACCAGTAAGAGGGCTATTGCACTATCAAGGAAAAACGGGAGATCCCAACCTAAGAAGCTGCAGAAGAGGTCAACAGAGGGAATGATAAAACACATTACGGAGAAAAAATCAAACGTCTCTGGTTACCATTGAAATGGGGGGTTGAGTAGGGGTACGGATGGGAGGAGAGGTACGGGAGAAGTCAAAGAAGAGTACAAGGTTTCCACCTTCTACAACCAGGTAAAAGGTGACTCTACTCACTGAAATTAGAAAGTAGACAAATGGCAGAAAAAGCAGGATGAGGAACTTGACTTTGCACAAGTTGATTCTGAGTGACAAACATCAGAGAACGATGTCTCACCGTCTCTTTCAGCTGCACTACCTTCTGCCTTACCATTTCCAATCAATGTACTTGAGAGATTAATGTCTACTCACTACCTCAATCCACTCATTACAAGCTCCTACCGACCTTGCTGGTGCTACTAGCCAAATCCACTGGCCTGCTTTCTGTTAGCATGTTCTTGTCCTCCAGGCATCATTTAACCCTGTTGACCATTCCCTGTCACCCAGGCCGGTGTGCAGTAGCACAATCACAGCTCACTGCAGCCTCAAATTCCTGGACTCAAGCAATCTTCCACTCCAGCCTCCAAGAAGCTGGGACTACAGGTGCATGCCACCACACCTGGCTCATTCACTACATCTCGAAGCTTTCTTTTCCTTTAGTTTTCAGTACATCTCTCCTTCCTGGTTCTCCGCTAACTTATGTGTCCTCCTATTAGTCACATGCTAGCTTCTTCTCAGCTCAACCTTTAAATACGATTGTCCCCCAGGATTATATTCTAAGCTATCTTCTTCTCTTCCTACTTCATGGACTTCCTATTTGAGTAAGCTCGTCCATATCTATAGCTTTAAGAACCATGTTATCTAATGATTCCAAAATCTGTGTCTTTAGCATCAACATTTCTCAAGGTTTAGGTCCAAATTTACCACTGCTTTCCAGATATCTCTACACATAGGTCTTCTAAAAAGAGGGTTAGGACTGGCAATAAGACATTATGTTGCTTGAGTGCTATAAAGATTGGAACGATTGCTGTAGGAAAAGGGAAGGAAATAATTCAGAAATAAATACAGCAGCATCAAGATCTTAAACAAGAGAGTCAATCAAAATGTTATTTGATTTTCTTAAAAAGCCTGGGGACACAATTAAAGAAAATGGATCAGATGAATTAAGCCAGGCTTACAGGATAAGTGAAAGAAAAAGTGAAGGGAAAAAAAGAAGTGAAGATGTCAAGACTGAATTTAAAACTACTGCTACACAGTAAAAGTATCAATTATCCCCAAACTGATGTGAAAAAAACTGCACAATCCTTTCAAATTTCAGCTGATTTGTGTGTGTGTATATGTGTGTGTATGTGTGAACTGATAAACTAATTCTAAAACTTACATGAAAATGCAAAAAAAAAAAACAAGAAATAAGGCAATCTTGAAGAATAACATCAAAGCTGGAAGATTTTAAACTACCAGATATCAAGACCTATTATAAAGTTTCGATCACTAGAATGGGAGATCGAGGCAAGTATGGACACACCAATGGACTCAGATCCACACATATATGATCACCTGATTTATAACAAAGGTGACACCAGATGAGAATACTCTTTTTAGTACATGGTGCTGGCTCATAGCTCACACTATCACACCCAAAAAAAATTCCAGATGAATTACAGATCTACATATGAAAGGAACAACAACGAAGATTTTAGAACAAAATAGGGTAACATCATCATAACATTGGAATTGCAAAAATTTTCTTAAATAGGACACACACACACACACAAATGGAAAATTTTAATAAGCTGAACTATATTAAGAACTTGTGCTCCTCAAAAGAAACCATTAATAGAGTGAAAAGGTAATGTACAGAAAGAAAGAAGATACAATATGTACATCAAATAAAGGGCTTGCATTAGCATATATAAAGAACTCCTATAAATCACTTAAAAAATAAAACAACAGAAGTGGGCTAATTATATGAAAAGGCAATTCACAAAAGAGATATTCAAACAGTCAAAACCTATGTCAAAGTACCCAATTTCATTAGTCTTTAGGGAAATTCAAATTAAAATCATGATGTGATAGCACTACACATCTGTTAAGAATGAAAGTGAAAAAGACAGAAAAATTCAAAAGTTTACAAGGATATAGTAATCAGAAATCTCATATACTGTTGCTGGAAGTGTATATCAATGCCACCACTTTCAAAAACGGTGCCAATATATACTAAAGCTGAATATAACTATACCTGATCACCCACTAATTCTCCTCCTAGGTATATGCCCAACAGAAATGTGTATAAAGCTGGGCACAGGGGCTCATGCCTGTAATCCCAGCACTTTGGGGGGCCAAGGCAGACAGATCACCTGAGGTCAGGAGTTTGAGACCAGCCTGGCCAACATAGCAAAACCCCGTCTCTACTAAAAATACAAAAAACTTTGCCACATGTGGTGGTGCATGCCGGTAATCCCACCTACTCGGGAGGCTGAGGCACGAGAATCACTTGAACCCAGGAGGAGGAGGTTGCAGTGAGCCCTGATCGCGCCACTGCACTCCAGCCTGGGTGATAGAGTGAGACTCTTGTCTCAAAAAAAAAAACAAAATGAAAACAGATAAAAACCAGAAATGTGTGTAAGTATGTACATGCCAAAACACATGAATAAGAAAATTTACAGCAGCACTCTTCATGGTAGTCAGAAATTAGAAACTACACAAATACCTATCAACAGTAGAATGAATAAAGGTATATTCACAAGGAATTTTACACAGCAATGTGAACAAATCTAAAAACATAATATTAAGGGAAAGAAGTCAGAAACAGAAGAGTACACATTATATAATTCCATTTATATAAAGTTCAAAGCAGGCAAACTAATCAATGCTGGTAGAAGTTAGAGTAGTAATTACCCTGGGTTTGGGTACTAAAGGGACACAAGATGAGCTTCTGGGGTACTAGTAATGTTCTGCTGCTTTATCTAGATTCTGGTTACACAGGTTGTTCAGTTTGTTAACATTCACCACACTGTACACTTATGATTTGTGCACCTTCCTCTATGTATGATATACTTCAATGAAAAGTATATGTATACATATACTTCAATGAAAAGCCAGAATTTCAAAAGAAATTTCTGGCTGCACAATCCAAAAGCAGGATTGAAGTAAACCTAGGACTATATTCAGAGACTGGGAGATTAGAAAGGGTCAAAGACGTGGTCTTAAAGAGGCCAAAAACAGTTTCAATGGAAGGGAACAGGAGAAAAAGGTTATAGTTAAAAAATGGAATTTCAAAATTAAAAATCTCAGAAGAAGCATAGTTTCGAAGGATGGCAATACCTAGTAACATTCTTTCATGCCCTAAATTCTGAGATCTAGGATGTCTCAGTAATCTCTAAATTTCTACTTTAAAAAGTATCGGCCAGGTACGGTGGCTCATGCCTGCAATCCCAGAACTTTGGGAGGCCGAGGCCGGCAGATCACTTGAGGTCAGGAGTTTGAGACCAGCCTGGCCAACATGGTGAAACTCCATCTCTGCTAAAAATACAAAAATCAGCTGGGCATGGTGGCGGGCACCTGTAATCCCAGCTACTCGGGAGGCTGAGGCATGAGAATCGCTTGAGCCTGGGAGGTGGAGGTTGCAGTGAGCCAATATCATGCCATTGCACTACAGCCTGGGCGACGGAGTGAGACTCCATCTCAAAAGAATCAAACAAACAAAAACAAACAAAAAAACTTGGATGTCCATTTCTTCCCAGTCTCCTTTAAGGTTGATATTAATGAACATTATAGAATATATGCATCCACATATCCTGAGAAAAGGTCTTACTTATGTTTTCTACTTCGGCCCTTTTCATTTTTCCTTCACTTTTCTTTAGTACTCCCCACAGCCCCCTTATAGTCTTCATAACGGTCTACAATTTGAACTATGTTTTCTTCCACTTACGACTTGCCTGGTTCCCTGGAGGTGTAAAGCCTGGCCAGTTCCCAGCCTCATTTCCCTCTCAAGCACAGAGATAGTCATATTGCACTTTATAACCCCAACATCTAACACCATGACCCAAATACACTAGGCACTCAAACTACTATTGAGGATGATAACAGTGTTATCTTCTTAGTAAACCACTAATGACTATACTTACTGTTACTCATAGATAAAAAAGTTGTTGTGCAGGAACAGTTTTCCTTCATTATGAACCACAGCTCATTCGCATGAGCATTATTTTCTTTGCTGATATTATATAATAATTTACAAACAAGGCCTTATACACAGTCCTCTAAGATTATTTTTATTTTACACTTAATTGAAATGAGGATGCAATTAAGGCCATTTTAACAAAACTGACTAAAATTAATCTTCTCACCTCTAAATGAAAGATTTCCTCTATATTAGAAAGTAAATAAAGGACATTTCACTGTAACAGAATATTCTTTCATGGACCAAAGCCTTCTTTGTCAAAACTAAAAATGCTTAAGTCTTCACACAGAACATATAGAACACTTCTGAAGTTAAAACACATTCAAAGTTAAAATACACTCAAAGTAACAGCAACATCAAACTGATATAAAACATAGAAATAAAAGCCTTACAAGAAAAATAAAACACATAATTGACAGAGAAAGTAGTTTGCATCCTATAAAGTGCTGCCTATCACCCTCATAGTATAGGCAAAGAAATAAGAAAGACAGAGGCCCAACTCACTCGGAGCTTTGGTATACGTGGGCCTTTCTGTCAGGGAACTTTTGGATCTTTATCTTTTGGAAAACATAACTGTGGATTTGAAATAGATTTATACATTGCAAGATCTTTCTCAAATTAGAAGCTAAAACCTCCAAGGGAAGTCCCAAGCAAGTTTTTAAAAAATGAAGAAGACTGAGTTGAAGGGTTGTCAGCAGATGCAGGGTACATAAAACAGGCGTGCTTCACCAACCATGTACTCTCACAGAGCCCCTTTAGAAAGCCTTTGATCTCCCAATTCAGAAAAGAATAACACCATTTCAAAACTCTGAAAAACTTTTCATTAGAAATGGTATTCATAAGATAAACTATAAAAGATTAGTTTTCTTCATGTAGAAGAGTGATGAAGCTTATTATAAGGTTGCAAGATGTTCTTTAGTGTCAGAGGACAAGCTATTTGAATATCAGTGGTAGAGAAAACTTAACCATTAGCAACACATAATACAAACCTCAAAAGTGACATAAATTTTGCATCTCAATTCACTTAATAAAATATATTTTAAAGTCTGCCAAGTATTAGGCATTGTTCTGGGCACAGAGACTCTAAAGATGAACAAGAGATGGTTTATGCCCTTGAGAAGCTCACAATCTAGACTACTGCTGTCCAAGAGAACTTTCTGTGATGATGGAAATACTCTTTATCTATGCTGTCCCCTAGCCACATAGTAGCCACTAGCCACACGTAGCTATTGAGCACTTGAAATGTGCCTTGTGCAGCCAAGGAATTAAATTTTTATTTGATTATAATTAATTTAAATTTTAAACTGACACACACGACTACTGGCTACCCTACTGGATAGTGCGCATCTAGGTGCATGTATGATAACTAATCCAAAAAGTATTAAGATTAACGCCACAAAATGACAGTAATCATTAATATTCACTTACCTCATTTAGTATGCTTTCCAGTGTTGGAGGAGTATCAACTTGAGGAATATCAAACTCCTTGTCATCAATCTAAATAAAGAAAAAAATAATGCTCACAAAATGATGCCTTTCCGCTTATAATTGTGAGGGGTTTTAGTTGATTAAAACCACCATCAATTAAAAGACAAACTTACCACCAAAATGATCGACTCAAAAATCCATAGTAATAATCAAGTCAAGACTACAGAGTGGTTTCCTTTCCTATCTACACATTCAGTTACTATCAAGGACATATATGCACTAACTGCACTATCCTGACAGCCCTTTCCAGAACACTTTTTTTTTTTGAGACAGAGTCTTGCTGTGATGCCCAGGCTGGAGTGCAATGGTGTGATCTCAGCTCACTGCAACCTCCACCTCCCGGGTTCAAGCAATTCTGCCTCAGCCCCCTGAGGAGCTAGGAATACAGGCACGTGCCACTACATGCAGCTAATCTTTTTTGTATTTTTAGTAGAGATGGGGTTTCACCATAAAGCCAGGCTGGTCTCGGACTCCTGACCTCAAGTGATCCACCCATCTCAGCCTCACAAAGTGCTGGAATTACAGGTGTGAGCCACCACGCCCGGCCTACTTTCCAGAAAACTTCTGTTGAAAGACTTTTGCATCTGCTTTCTTAAACATGACAAAACAACATCTAAGAAAACCCCTAATTTTCTAAGTTTAGACATAAGTCATAAGCAATAAGCAAAAGTCTGACATCAATTTCTTAGTTATTTCATAAATTATGGTGAGAGATAATTAGGTCAAGCAACATGTTGTTATTCTCATACTCACAGAAACCCATTAACATAATATTAACTCAAAGGGAGGAAAAAAATGCTGTGCAAGATAAGGAAACTACCACTGGCTCTGTGACTTTGAGAAGTCATTTACATAGCTGCATGCCAGCGTCTTCATCTATACAGTGGATTATCAGAGTGTTGTGAGAGTTGTGAAGCTCAAATGACAACATGAATCAAATTGTTTCATAAACTGTAATGGATCATACAAATGAAGAGTAACGTTATCTCACAAAACTATACATGTGGGAGGCCAAGAAGGGAGAATTGCTTGAGTCCAGGAGTTTGAGACCAGCCTGGGCAACATGGCGAGACCCTCTCTACAAAAAAATTAAAAATTAGGCGGGCGTGGTGACACACACCTGTGGTCCCAGCTACTTGGGAGGCTGAGGTGGGAGGATCACTTGAGCCCAGGAGGTTGAAGCTTCAGTGAGCCATGTTTGCACCACTGTACTCCAACCTGGACAACAGAGTGAGACCCTGTATCCAAAAAAAAAAAAAAACAAACAAAAAAAAACTATACACAGACTCCTATTAACCCATGCAAAAATGACAGACTTAGAGTCTCTGGGTCACAAAGCATACTCTAATCTACACTGGTTAAACATTATCACTTGACAGAAATTGAAATTTTTACCAGATCATTTTTGAACTCCAGTTCCTTGTCCAGATCTATGTAAGAGAATTTTGAAAGTGAAGCTTCTAGATTGAAAGACTTATTCAGCTCTTCTTCACTCGTCTTGGCACAGAAGCTCTGTTCCACATTTTCATGGTCTGGTTCATTTTCCATATTTACTTCTAATAACAGTATTCAGTCCATCACAGCAAGTGTTTTTTTGTTTGTTTGTTTGGCCTTAGCTCACAAAGACCTGAATGATTATCTCTTTTCAAAAAAAGAAAAAAACAAAAACAAAACAAAACAGTATCATTTAGATTTCCTCCTTGTCAACTGGACATTCCAAAGACTTACTTGGTCAGATTTCACCTAAACATCCGATTGCAGGCAAACTGAAATTAACAGTGGGGTACAGGGTATGTTATTAGGAGAGGTTTTCAATGAGAGCATAAAGGAGGAACAGCTAACTTGGGCTCAAGGACTTTGGGAAGTGGCCCGCCACCCAAAGTCATGAAACTGGTGATAGTGATAACTTAATAGGCTCAGCCACTAGACCTGGTACCAACTAGATTTATTTACCTAACAGCATAAGGGTAAATCGGTGCCAAAAGCTGCAATTAATGCCTTCCTTACATTCCAAACTCCAGGGTAGTGCTCCAGTTCCCCTGGAAATAAGCATATAAACCAGTTTTGTTGTTGGCCTCTGCACAGGGCCACAGACGTCTCTGGGAGCTTAGCAGAAACACTGAGGATGAACAACTAGCTATTTAATACAACACGAGCAAACCTAAGGGTTCAGATCTATTAAAGGAAACAACAATGACCCCAAGATAAAATAATTCCATAGCCTACCACAGATTTCTAAAAACAGAGCTAGTCACAGAGAAACATGGACATTTTCAGAGAAAAATGAAATACTAAAGAAAACTAGAAACATATACAGCTTTTTATTATTTCACAGCTCTAAATGATAGATCGCACTTATATCAAAAATCACAGATAATTTGGTTTACTTGCAAAACTGTCATTTTTAGAAAGCTAAAATATACTGAAAACATTACTGTAAGTTTAATAATTAAGTCTGCTTTTAAATGATTTTACTTTGTGTTTCAATTAGGCCACAAGTGACCCAACTTTAACAAGTCCAATTAGCTTTACCTATTTAGGATAAAGCAAAAATATGAAAACAGAAACAATGCCCTAATAATAATAAAGATCATTTTGTTTTCTAAACTAGATGTTTTTCACAGTACCAAACAACTGGCAAGACTCTCAGTGCAAAGCTCTTTCAAACTACATACTGCCTTTAGTGTGTATAAACACCACTACCACCAACAACCCTTGCCCTTCAGTGAGCTTCTCTTAGTAAATTAGATTGTGTATGTTAGTAAAGACGGATTGTGCATGTTAGTGAAGGCAGAAAAAAAGGACTTGTAATTACTGAGCCACTTAATTTCTTTTAAGAAATGGAGTCTCACTATATTGTCAACGTGGCCTCCAACTCTTGGGCTCAAGCCATCCTCCAGCCTCAGCCTCCTGAGTAGCTGGGACTACAGGCATGTGCCACCATGCCTGGCTTGAAATAACTAATTTTTTAAAAAGTGAACTGAGATTAATTGTTTTTAAACAATATGCTAAAAATTCACTGACAATTTTAACTAATGAAGCTCATTATTTTAGTACCTATAATTAATTTCACTTCCTTTGATGTTTCATTTTTATCATATTAAAAGAAATGAATAGTTACTTTGTATAAATCATGGACTCATGAAACTGACTTTTCAAGAGCTGAAACCAACTTTTCTAGCTATTACACTATTTGGTATATTACCAAATACAGACTAATTTCTTTCACATGCTACAGAAAATGGGTTTTCTGTTTACAGGGTTGTGTCCTAATAAAACACACACTATCAAACACATTCCTAGAACACATAACTGAGGCCACTCTTTGCCTGGCAACATTTTAAAGTTATCTTTCCAACATCAGGTTCTAAATATAGGGATCCTTTCGCAATAACCCAAATGCAGTAGCAATACTAATGTTTATATGCGTTTCTTCAAAGACCTTAGCTCATGACAAATTACTTTTTAATAAAGTCTTTCAACTCCTATTTGTATCACTAAGCAAAAATGGTTGCAATTATTTAACAACTATTTACAAACATGCACAATCTAATTCATGTTCAGTGGTTTCTAAAGATAGTTATTAACTTTTATTCTTATACATTTTTCAAAAATAGTGGGAAAGACCATACAGGAAAATAATATTTAACTGATTTAATAATCTAAAATGTTTCATATTTTATATTTGTCTTTCCAAAATAACTCAGAAAGGAAAACAATTTTTTCCAGCTCTTTTTATCTCATATCTGGAGTTATTAAGAGGTTCCAAGACCATATAACAATTCAGCATCTGTGAACCCCAATATCACACTGAAGAAGTGTCAGGTGATCAGGCACTCCCTGAAGACATCATCCCGCCAAGCTACCCTACCCCGTTTCTGACCTTCATTTCACTGAGCTCCTTTTACCGACGTAATGTGGTGGCAAAGTGGAAAGAACACAAGCCAAAGAGTCTATTAAACTCAGGTCTGCTGTTGTGGCCACTTTTCTTAGAAATGACCAGGAAATAATCACTTCTCCCCACCCCTGACCCCCCAAAAAATAAAATAAATCAATCAAGTCTGAATCTGGATTTTATGAGTTCCTATCTGTGATCCCGGTTAATTTACCTTTTCTGAACCTCTCTATTTCTATATCATTAAAGTGGAATATTGCGGACATTTGTGTTGTTTGCTCAGAACAGCGTCTCTTGTTCTGGGAAGGGCTCCTTCAAACCATGTGTTCTTGTAGAGGCTGATGGTCAAAAATCCCTTAGTAAAAGGGATTATGTGATAGCCAGAGTCTTTCACCAGGATTCATTAAAATGGAACTGATGAGGAAGAGGTATTTCCATTGTTCTCTATACAATGAATAATGTGGCTGAGCGGATCCCACACTCCCCACCCAGCTCCCTTCTGCAGAAAAGAAATCATTCACTTAACACACACCTAACTAAACACTAAGCATCTGTCACTGGAGATGTAACTCTATTGATAGAACTTAGGTTCTAGGTACAGATTCTCTAGCAAGAATGAAACCTATCTAAAAAAACGAAGTAGAGACTGGGCACAGTGGCTCACACCTGTAATCCTAGCACTTTGGGAGGCCGAGGCAGGTGGATTTCCTGAGCTCAGGAGTTCAAGACCAGCCTGGGCAGCAACATGGTGAAACCTCGTCTCTACTAAAATACAAAAAAAAAATTAGCCAAGCATGGTGGCATGTGCCTGTAGTCCCAGCTACTCAGGAGGCTGAGGCAGGAGAATTGCTTGAACCCGGGAGGCGGAGGATGCAATGAGCCAAGTTCGCGCCACTGCACTCCAGCCTGGGCAACAGAGCAAGACTCCGTCTCTGAAAAAAAAAAAAAAAAACAAAGTAGAGAAGAAAGTTCTGACACTATTCAAGCCTCAGATTCTAGTCTTCTATGAAGTTAGCTCTGCCCATAGCCTTCTGGCAGTTTGGCTATATAAACCAACATATACTCTCCCAACTTCCCCCTTTCTTTTAGCACTTAAAATTGAGAGTCCTGGCTCTTATAAATGCAACTACCTACTTTGCAGGGCTCCTGTGAGGAACAAATGATGTGACTATAAAGCATTTAGAATAATGTCTGGACATAATTTTCAACAGATATTAGCTATTATATTTAAAACCTCAAAATTTTCAAATTTTTCTAAAGTTAAAGATTCTAAAACAAAATCCAGTATTTTTGTAAAGGTCTAGCCAGTGCTAAGCATATCAGAACGATATCCTGGATATTACAGCAGTTCTTCATGAGCTGAATGGTAGGGGTTTTGTCTAAGACTAGTACAGCCCCCACCAAAGCAATAGAGACACTTAATAAAAACTTTAATTATAACAGAAGTGTCTTATTGTTACTAACTCATTCTAAAATCATGTTTTAGGTTTTTTTAACATCAACATTAGTCTATGCTATATTAGTGAAGCCAACTATGTCCCCTTCCCAAGTTCCTCTTCTGTTACTTATCAGCAATTATTCCTTTCTTTATTTTAGTCAGTAAGTTTTTCCAACTCAAATAGACCCGATGAGTCAAAAGGTCATCATGCTCAGATTTTTTTAAAAGGAGAGTTCACATGAGCAGCTTCTGTGAATTTTTCAGAAAGTACCTGAGCTGGGCATCTACTGGTGGTATGCAGTATGAGGATATCCAACAACGCCAGTCCTAATTCCCAGAAACTATGAATATGTTACTTGATATGGCAAAAGGGATTTTGCAGGTTAAATTAAGACCTTGACAGGAAGGTTATTCCGGATGATTTGGGTGGGTCCAATGTAATCACAAAGGTCCTTGAAAGTGGAAGAGAGAGGCAGAAGAGAACGCCAGAGAAAGAGATGTGACACGAGAAGTAGAATCAGAGAGACACCATGTCACAGGCATTGAAGACGGAGAACGGGGCTCAGGAGCCAAGGAGGCAGGCAGCCTCTAGGAGCTGCGAAAGACAAGGAAACAGATGGTCTCCTAGAGCCTCCAGAAGGACTGAAGTCTTGTCTTGACCTCTTAATTTTAGTGAGACTGGGGTCAGACTTGTGAAGTACTGAACTGTAAAATAAATCCGCATTGTTTTATACCACTAACTTTAAGGTAACTTACGGCAACAATAGGAAATGAATAAACAGTTGATTCTTGAACAACACAGGTTTGAACTTCAAGGGTCCACTTACAGGTGGGTTTTCTTCTGCCTCTTCCACCCAAGACAGCGAGACCAACCCCTCCTCCTCCTCCTCAGCCTACTCAACGTTTAGACCAGGATGAAGGCCTTTATAATGATTCACTTCCACGTAATGAAAAGCAAGTATATTTCCTCTTCCTTAGAATCTTAATATCTTCTTTTCTCTAGCTTACTTTATTGTAACTAAATACAAATGACACACAAAATGTGTGTTAAACGACTGTTAATGTTATCACTAAGGCTTCTGGTCAATAGTAGGTAGTAGTAATAAAGTTTCTGGGGAGTCACAAGTTGTACTTGGATTTTCCACTGGTTGAGGGGGCAGTGCCCTTAACCCCTGCATTGTTCAAGGGTCAACTGTACTAATAAATATAAGTTAATTTGTTTCTGGTCACATATCCAACATTCTGAAATATTAACCCTTCCCTTGTGGGTTGGTGTTGCCCATGTGCTTATTAAGCAGGCCCTTCATTCCAATATATGCACCAATGATGAAATGCTTAATATATGATGCTTAATATTTCACACTTGATACCGATCCTGCTTCAGCTATCCCTTAAATGTTATCCCAGTAAAAGGCTGATAATGAACTACTCATAAATTCCTGTTGGGATGCAATTCTACAACTAGTTCTTCACCCAACCATCGTGTGAGCTAGTGTTTTTATAGTTCTTAAGGGGATGCCATACCAGACAGTACTTGCACATAACAAAACAGGCTACATGATTTCTTAGTCTTTCTTAGAATGAAATCAGATTAATCTAATAGGAAATATATGTCATGGAATCTTAATTACCCAGTATGCTGTCCTCTTCTGAGTGCTGATAAACGAGTATTGTAATAGTTCAGACATAAGATTATCTGACATCTTGATAATTCTGTTATTTCCTCTTAATTGTTGTTCCCAACCAATTAATAGATTCAAGGACCATTAAAAAAAAGATATGTGCCATATACACAGCAATGACTTAATTATGACACTGGCTAACTGAATAAGAACTCTAGAATGTGTGACCTATATTAGTCCAAGTTAAACTTGCACCAGTTTTTTTTTAAGAGATGGGATCTTGCTATGTTGCCCAGGTTAGCCTTAAACTCCTGGCCTCAAGCGATCCTCCTACTTCACATCTCTCAAGCAGCTGCAACTACCAGCCTGTGCCACCATGCCTGGCTTTTCACCAGTTTTCACCTTGGCAAACATTTATTCCTAACTGTTCTCAAGTTCCACGATCCTGTTTAATCCTGACATTCTTTTCCTCCTAAAAGTGTCATATGAGATACTTTTTCACATTACAATGAAATAGAATCAAGTTTTTATTTACTATATAATGCTAGAAAAAAATCACAAAATCATGATACAGTAACAACATTACATGCAAATTTTATTTTTGGCCTTCCCAATCCAAGCATTTCTCTTCATTCCTTTGTTTTGTTTTGTGGTTTGTTTTGTAAAGGGAAAAATAAAACGCAATGGTGGGTTAACTTCTATTAGTTTTCTATTACCTTCTGGCAAATGGACTTTTTTTTTTTTTTTTTTTTTTTTTGAGACAGGGTCCCCCTCTGTCACCCAGGCTGGAGTGCAGTGGCACAATCTCGGCTCATTACAACCTCTGCTTCCCAGGCTCAAGCAATCCTCCCACTTCAGCCTTCCAAGTAGCTGCGTCTACAGGCGCACGCCACCATGCCCAGCTAATTTTTTGAATTTTTCATAGAGATGATGTTAGCCAGGCTGGTCTCAAACTCCTGAGCTCAAGCCATCTGCCCGCCTCAGCCTCCCAAAGTGCTGGGATTACAGGTGTAAGCCACCATGCCCAGCACAAGTGGACTTATTTTTAACAGATTCCCAATGCCTCCAGGATAAAATCCCAAATTCTAAGCCTGTGACTCCAGATATCACACGAGCTGATCCTTCTGCCTCCTTCCCTTACAATTGAATTTATTATTTTTGCACTAAGAGTCCTTCATGAATAGCTTCCACTTTCCCTCCATGTCTGCTCAAGCTGATTCACCTTCCCTTTCATTTCCTTTCCTTTTTCTCTACATTTATCTAAATTCCTTTCTTCCTTCTGGGCACTGTTCAAACTGGATCTGCCTATATGACCTCTTCCTTCCCTAACCATCCTCTGAATTCAGAAAACATGTCTTCTTTTAAAACAGTGGCTTGGCTCTTTCCTCATGCTGATTCATTAGTTAATTTACCATGTGACTATCTATTCTCCCCAGCTATATAATAAAAATGGGGCCACGCTCCTTTGAATATTCCACATCACTGGGCTTACTGGCTTGCATAGCTAGGTAGACATTCGAAAAATGTTTGATTAACATAGGAACTAGGAGAAGGAATAACATCTGTGTTGCAAATTAAATCTATCAGCATTATTACTTGTAATTGTTAAGCTCCAGAGGATATTATTTGACTCACAGCATATAGAAATCTATGCCATAAGTAAGCCAAGTTATAATTGAATACTACTTATATGTAGTCAAGCTTGTCAACCACTTCAGGTCACATTTATCAACTATTGGCTAAAACTTTGCTCCCTTAGAAAGGCCTTTTTTTGCCCTGCTCAACTAGGCTATGTTCCCTGTTAATATGCACCCATAACATCATTCTCCTCTTTTACTACACTTACCACATTGTAATCATTTCTTCATTGTCTAAACCGCCATTCCTTGCCCCCCGTTGGAATGCAGGTTCCATGAGAGAGCAAAGACCAGATCTGCCTTGTTCACCATTCTATTCCCCGTGCTGATATGACACAGTAGCTGATCAATCCACCCATCTACCCATCCACCCATCCCTCCCTCCCTCCCTAGGTAAATACCCAAGCAAGACTGCCTCACTGGCTTCCAGAATCTCAAATAGCAGTTCTGGTCATGTAATATAAAGTATGGTTAGTTACACTACTCCAAAACACCTCCATCTGTGCAAGTTCCATTCTTTGCATCTAGGAGAGATATTTTTAAATCATTTAGCTCATTTATAACATGATGCAAATCCCACAATCTCAGATGTTTTATGTTCTTTTACGTTAATTCAGCTTAGAGGCCAAGATGAATACAGTGGAAATGTACCAGACTTCCGTTCAATTTACAGGATTTCATCTATTATCTTCAGCAACGGGAAGGAGAGAAAAAGAAATGATTCGCATAGAGCCAGAGACTCTGCACGCCTCCACTCAATAACTTCTTGCTTCACAGTGAGCACAGAACAGGAGATGGTCAGCTGCTGTTCTATGTCTCAGTTCTCACATGCCTCACACCCAAGCAATTCACGTCACCTGCGCTCAAAATAACAAACGCCATGCAGTTCCAACATGGAAAAACAAGATCTGGCCGTATGGGCCTTCCTGAGAGACCCACCGCTTGTCAGTCTCTGATATGACTCCCTCTTGGCGTACTTTGAGGGTACTCAATTTCACCTTATTCATGGCCTTTAGATACAGACCCTATTTAGAGCAGCATTACTATATACTGGAATGGGCTGCTTTACTTGACCCTGGAATTTCTTTCCAAGAAGGCACATTTAGGTCATTGTAGCTCACAGTGCCAGAACTGCCACAAAGAAAAAGCCCAACCCTCTGTTTCTCTTTCTGTTCTGTTGGTGAATGTCTAAATGAGGAGAGTGATCATAAGTACATACAGATTAAAAAATGTTAAAAAGAAAAGTAAGGGGAAGGAACAGTGCCTAAGACCTTCCTGTATACAGTGCTAAGTTACTGCTATGAATTGTCAGACACAATCAGCTCCAGTCTAGAAAAGAAAAATCTAATCCCCTATCACAATATACAAAACAATAATATGAACTAAGTCTACAAATATCTAGATAATGTAGAAATTCTAACTTTATTGATCAGTTTTATATCGATATGTGTATGAGGTAATCAGTGAAATAAATAACAGAGAAAAATGATCACTTCCAGCTTCTATAATACTTCTATAACACTGTCTATAATACTTCTATAATACTGTCTCCACTATCATGAGAATCTCTCTTCTCAGATCCACTTCAGCTCCAAAGAACTCCTCCTAAAAAGCACAAGGGCCTTGTGTAGGCTGAAATATATTCCCTTTTCTTCTTCACATAACTGATGCAGGTAAATTCTTGTAAGTTAAATGCGCAAAAGACAGGATACCACTTAGGTAAAGGCTGAGTAGATGATGGCCTTCTTTATTAACCGTCATCTCAATTTCTCTTTGTTAGGCGTCAAGAAGGATGTAGAGTCACGACAGATTTATTCTGTTCTTTTTTTTTTTTTAAGAGCAAGAAGTAACTGGAAGCATCTTGCTGAATTGCAAAGGAAAAAACAAAGGTTAAAACACCCCAGCACCTTTGCTATCTTTCCTGGAAGGCAACTGCTTCTCCTCCATTCCAACCATGTGATTTTGGTGGTACTGCCAATCAAGTACCCTATCTGCCTAGCTAGGGGAGCAGAAGAGTAGGCACATCACATTCTTGTGTCCTATCTGGCCAATCAAGGTCCTTCTGGAATTGTAAATCCTAGAGGTAGGAGATTTCTCTTTACTCTGGGGTGCTTGATCTTGGATGACATTAACACAGGAGTCGTCTGCAGTCACATCTTTTATGCATTTATATACGGTCATGTGCCCCAAAAAGACATTTTGGGTCAACGACAGACCACATATACAACCATGGTCCCCTAAGATTACACATAATGGAGCTGAAAAATTCCTGTAGCCCAGTGATGTCATAGCTGTTGTAATGCAATGCATTACTCATCTGTCTGTGGTGATGCTGGTGTAAACAAACCTACTGCACTGCCAGTAGTATAAAAGCTAAGCACATACAATTACGTGCAGTACATAATACTTGATAATAAACCATGCGCCGGTTTATGTATTTGCTATCCTATACTTTTTATCATTAGAGTGTACTCATCTACTTATTTAAAAATTAAAAAATTAGCTGTAAAACAGTTTCAGGCAGGTCCTTCAGGAGGTATTCCAGAAGGCACTGTTATCATAAGAGATGACAGTTCCCTATGTGTTACTGCCTCTAAAGACATTCCAGCAGGACCTTCCTGACTCTGTGTAGGCCTAGAGTAATGTGTGTGTTTGTGTCTTAGTTTTTAAAGATTAAGATTTTTTTAAATAGAAAAAAGCTAACAGAATAAGGATATAAAGAAAATATTTTTGTACAGCTAATTGTACAATGTGTTTGTATTTTAAGCTAAGTTTTATCACAAAGAAGTTAAAAACTTTTTAAAATTAAAAAGTTTATAACATAAAAGTTACATTACAGTAAGCTAAGGTTAATTTATTATTGGAGAAAGAAAAATTTGTAATAAATTCAGTGTAGCCTAAGTGTACAGTGTTCAAAAAGTCTACAGTAGTGTACAATAATGTCCTAGGCCTTCACACTCACTCACTACTCACTCACTGCCTCACCCACAGCAACTTCCAGTCCTGCAAACTCCATCCATGGTTAAGTGCCCCATACAGGTGCACATTTTTTAATCTTTTAAACTGTATTTTTACTGTACCTTTTCTATGTTTAGATATACAAATACTTGGCCACTGTGTTACAACCACCTTATTGTGTTACAACCACCTACAGTATTCAGTACAGTAACATGCTGTGCTGGTTTATAGCCTAGGAGCAATAGGCCATCCCACATAGTCTAGGTGTGTAGCAGACTACACCATCTAGGTTTGTGTAAGTACACTATGATGCATGCACAATGACAAAATTTGCCTAACTACACATTTCTCAGAACATATCCCCTAACTGTCCCATGACCATAACAGGACAGAATGAGGCTTGCAATTACAGTTGCAGAGGAGATAGGGAACTGGGGGTTACTGGTCCTTTGCAGAAAGGGAGAGAGACACAAGTACTCCATCACTGGAGTCACTGGATTTAGTGATACCCCAGCCCCTTCCAGGTTTGGAGCCAATAAATCCCTTTTAGCTTAAGCCCATTTGAATTTTCTGTCACTTGCAACAGAAATATCTTTGACTAAAAAAAGTATAATGCTATTACAGTAAACCTAAGAAATTCATAACAGTGAAAAATCCAACGCAAAGCTATATTTCCTTGCTAAAACACAGAACACATTTAATAATGTCATACAGCGTGAAGATAAGTCAAATATTCATTCAAGATTCAGTTAAGAATACAACAGTTTGATTTTACCACTAGGTACAGATGACACCTACAGCTGTGGATCAACAGAACATACGATCTAAACTCTATGAAAGCTATCAATAGATCCAAAGTTAAACACACTTCATTAAGTTCAAAAGATCTTACTTCTCATTCACATACATAACTGACATTTGTGTCACACTGGTTGAAATGTCAATGGAATAGTGAGATACAGTTAAGAATCACCAACATGTCCCAATATTCTGGAAGACAGAAAACATCCATCTGCTGACAATGGTCCAGATACGAAGCAAAAATATTAAATATAAAGAAAAAATCAACATATTACTCTCTTAGAGCTCTGGAAAGAATTTTCTCACATATGCCTCTTTGACCATATAAAGCCCAGTAGTTCAACGAATTTTTTTTCCATTTATCTTTATTGCATATTCTATGGAACAGGCCAGCTATTGCCAGAGGATTCAATACCTATTCTGTGCTTAAATTTAACCATGAGCAAACCCATGTCTTACACAAACATATGCAGATTGTCCATCCACATTTATATGAGATATACCTCATACCCACACAGGCAGACATAGACATACACAGACAATTAACATGTAATTATCTCCCAAATGCAGACATTTGGAATAAGGTTAAGCACCACAAGCTAACATCCATGCTTGTTTTCCTTGGGTTTTGGGGTTTTTCAGTAGCGGAAAGTAGAGTATGGTAGAGGGTGGATGGTGCAGAGGCCAGAAGCCTTCCTATTCATTCTAACAAGAATCTAAGAAGTGGAGGGGGCCTGCTTATTTAAAGAAGGCTCCCCAGCTAGCCATTCCTGATAACCCACGGCCATGGAACCTCTCACCGATCCTACCTCCTCCCACCCTATCCTCCTGTGAAGCACCCCCATTTTGTACACCCAGACACTCTGAGCAGCTGTTTCCCTCCTTCCCCAGCTGCCAAGCACGAAGAACTGGCCAAGGCACAGGAGTAGCCTCGAACTTCAGAGGCCCACCTTTCACCCTGCTGCCCTCACTCTGGTGCACAACTTGCACGTGGAGACAAACTGGAACCAGCCTCACAGGGTGCGCACCGATCCTAAGAGGTGGACACCCCATCAAAGCCTCAGGCTCAGGCACCCTGATATCAGCCCCTGGAGGATAAAGGGGTCCACACCTGTTTTCCAGGCCCGACAGACGGGCTACACACCTGTTCCGCCCGGGAGTGGGGAGGGGCATGACACCCGACGCCTAGGCTCACAGTCGGGGGGGCGGGCGCGCCAGTCCCTCAGCCTAATTGTCGCACGACTGTAACAGGACAGAATGAGGCCTGCAATTATAGTCGCAAAGGAGATAGGGAACTGAGGGGTTACTGGTCCTTTGCAGAAAGGGAGAGATACACAAATACATCACTGGAGTCACTGGATTTAGTGATATCCCAGCCTCTTCCAGGTTTGGAGCCAATAAATCCCTTTTTACTTAAGCCCATTTGAATTTTCACATTCATTTGGAACCAGTAAGTGGAAATTGCCCGACCCAGTTCCGGGCCAACGTACGACACGCCCCTCCACTCGAGAATCAACCCCGCCCGGCCCGTGGCTCGAGTCCGGTTAGCCCGTCAGGGACTACTCTGTTCGCTCCCCGAGGTCGCGCCGCTGTCGCGCGGAGAGGAGGCGCCGAGGCTCAGAGACGTGTCGCGCGCTCTCCTCCTACCCTGAATACGGCCCCTCAATCCTGTCTCCTCCCCACGGGCCCGCTCTCTGGAAAGTCGTTACCTGAGCTTGCTGCCATTCCGGCCCTGGACCGCCGGCCCACGTGACCGCACCCCCGCCTCTATCCTCACGCACGCGCACTACCCACCGCTACGAGCAGCGCTTCCGCTTTCCTCCTCGCACTGCTCCCCCTCCTGGGCGGTCCGCGCCTCTTCACCACGCCCCTATTTAAAGGGCCAGAGATACACTGTCTTCCCCCACGGAAAAAATGGGTGATTCACGTCTTGAGGACCAAGAGAATGGAAACGTCGAAACAGTAGCGCAGAAAAATAAATAGCAGTCCTTGAGGTGAGAGGAGAAAGCTCCTCCTTTAAGAAAGTGAAATTACTTGCAGCCAGACCAGAAGGAAAGTTGATTCCCTGCCTTCTGGAGTTTGCAACCAGTAAATGTTTTTTACCTTTTTTTTTTTTTAAAAGATGAACTCAGAATTGACCATTTATTTTGTCAAATAAGGACAATAGGCACACACATACTAAAATACCAGCTATTATCTTCTAATATATCATCAGTATTGCTCCCCAAAATACATCTTAACACCAAAAATATAGGAGAAACATAGTCTCAAATAAAGGAAATATCTGAAAAATGAACAAAAACGTATGCTTATTTCTCTTATCGCTCCTGAAGAAAGGTGAAAGCTAGAACAGACTGGTTTCTAGGGCCATCACTGTAGGTAACATTAGCCCCAGGACACAGATTTTAGGCCTGCTGGGGGCTATGGTCAAGAAAATAGGAGGAAGAACACCAGAAGATACTCTTGGAAGGAGATACAGAAAATACTCGGTTGGGCAGACATTTTTGAGCATCAGCTAGGTTCACTAGACTTCTGGGCCTTCAGAAGACCCGAAGGTGGGTAAGACACCGCCCTGCCCTCCAGGTATTTATTTTCTAAGAATTCAGTGTACAGACATAACAAAATACAAGGCAGGCTGTTTTGAGTAATATAAAGAAAGACATTGAACCACCATTTTCAGATCACAGACAAGGGGAAAGGTTGAAACACTCAAGGAAGGATGTGGTATCTTGTCAGGGCCTTGAAGGATTTCAGTAGCAGAGAGCAGGGAGAATGCCCAGCTGAGGGAAGGGTGGGATCAAAGGCAGTACAAAGCAAGTTTGGGAACTAGTTATTGGCCTGATATAACCGTGGTGTGGGCAGTGGCTTTCAACCTTCTTTTAATCATCCCTCACAGTAAGAAATATATTTCAGGCCAGGCATGTTGAGTCATGCCTGCGATCTCAGCACTTTGGGAGGCTGAGGCGGGTGGTCAGGAGTTTGAGACAAGCCTGACCAACATGGAGAAACCCTGTCTCTACTAAAAATACAAAAATTAGCCAGGCATGGTGGCATGCACCTGTGGTCCCAGCTACTTGGGAGGCTGAGGCAGGAGAATTGTTTGAACCCGGGAGGCAGAGGTTGCAGTGAGCCAAGATTGTGCCATTGCACTCCAGCCTGGGTAACAGATCGAGACTCTGTCTCAAAAAAAAAAAAAAAAAAAAAAAAAAGAGATACATTTCAGCCATGGCCTAGTATAAAAATACACACAGTATGCGCATATGTGTGAATGCGCATGATAGATAGATAGATAGATAGATATGCTGAGACAGTAATTGCCCTTAGAATGTACAATGCAACTTTGTCTATTCTATTCTATTCTATTCTCTTTTTTTAAGTGCTGGTTACTTAATTCATTTCAGTACTCGGTGGTGATGCAGAGCAACCCCATAGTTTTAAGACACTCGTGTAGTGTGTGTTAGAGATGTGGTGGGCTATGAGGCTGGAAAGGCTGGGACCAGATCCAGAAAGACATTGCACGCTAAGCTGGGGTGTTCTGCTCTTCTGGTAAGAGCCTCCAAAGGAACTTGAACAGAGGAGTGGCAAGATGATAGCTGTGCTTTAGAATGCTGGAAACCGGCCTTTGGTTCTGAATATCACATTTTTCTAGAAAAGCTATTAAACTACAGACTGTCTACAGAAGGATAAGCAAGCTGGTGAGACCAGAAAGCCTGTGTGACAGAGAACTTTTGAAAGTATCCAGAGGAAAAGAAATTAGCAGAAGTAGGGGAGAGCAGGGTCATAGGGGCAAGCAGTGGAAAGGTAGCTATTAGGTTGGTACACAAGTAATCGCGGTTTTTGCCATTACTTTAAAAAACTGACCCTTTTGAAATATCTCTGCAACACTCATAGACTTATTCTGAATAGCTGTAGAAAGAAAGCAAGCCTATGACCTGTGTATGGATGTTGCAGAGAAGCAGATTTCAACTTATAATAAAGAATATTTTAGGATGGTCCAGACTGACTCTGAGACCTCTCCAAAGTAACAGCCCTTTTATGTACCTTTGTTCACAGCAGGAAATAATGTCAAATGCTATCCTTTCCAGGGCTGTTTGCCTTAATAATAAAAAAAAAAAGTGTGCTTATTGTAGAAAACTTGGAAAATTCAGGAAATATTTTAAAATAAAGCAGGAATTACCCACATCCCAGAAAAAGACACTTATAGTTTTGGCTTCTCTGTTGGATCTTTTTCTTTGTATATTTACATTTTTGATGTAATAGAACTGCATAGAATATTTAGTTGTGTATTCTATATATTTATAGGCTATATAGCTAATAGTCCATCCTCTTTTTTTCACTATTATATCTTGAGCACTATCCACCATCACTAAAATTGTTCACACATATTGTCATGTCTATGTAATTATTAATGATATAGTTTCATGTGTTTCATTATTCCACCATTTTTGGACATATACAGGAGTTCCTATTTTTTACTGCTAACAAGAACATTGCCATGAATATCCTTATACATAAATCTTTGCCCACATTTTAAAATTATTTCCTTCCTTAGGCTAGCAACCTATAAGTGGAATTACTGATTCAAAGGCTTTGAAAGCTCTTAAGTCTGTGAATACCCGTGGTCAAACTGCCTTCCAGAAATGTCAGGCCAGTTTTCATTCTCACCAGAAGCTCTCAATGGTGCCCATCACACATACCCCCACCGGCATTTATTTTATCTTAAAAAAAAAAAAAAAAAGATTTGCCAATATGATAGATGAAATGGTCTCTCATTTTAACCTGTATGGAATTACTATTGGAGTGGAATATCTATATAAATTTATCAGCCCTTTATAGTTATTCTGGGAATGCAGTTTCACTGCTGGATTTGTGATTGCAAATAGTACTGAGTGAATTGTTACGGACTTGTGAGGAAAAAAAAAACAGAAGGATTTTTAAAATAAATGATGCGGTCACACCAAGTTATAGGCAAATTATATTGTGGTGTGCTGCACTAACAAAGGATAGTGGGAGAATTGAGTCATCACACTGTATTACAATATTCATGTGAATATTGGCTTCAGCAAAATATCATTCCTTATATTAAATCAAAATTGTAGATTTGCATTTCCTCATTTGGTAGTTTTGTTTGTATTCAATTTTTTTTTAGTTTTATAGATGCATGAAATCTATAAAAATCAGGAGCCCTTAGTTTTGTGTTTGCATATATACATACACATATATGTATGCAACATTATAAAAAAATATAAGCTAACTCTAGATATCTGTGAGAATCTTTTCCCCTTACAAAGGATCTGAACAATATCCAAGTTTGAGAAACAGTGATACTGGAATTTCTTAAAGTATCATTTGTACTTATCTAAACATAGGTATTGAGATTTTTTTGCAAGGTAAAATTTGTATCAGCTTATATATTGGAATTTTTCCATATAGAATAGTGTAATGATTTTCTTCTTTTTGGAAAGAGTACCAAAATCTCTACTATGCTTGGGGTTCAGAGAGTATGTTTTGACTTAAAATGTACCATTCATCAGTTAACTTTCTACAGGTCAGTAAGACCTAGACAGAAGAATGCTTGCGTTTACTAAACTTGTAAGTAAGAGAAAGCAGTTGAGCAGATAGTGATTACAATGGAGCTTTTGTGAAGTGGTCTTAAGAGAAATTAAGCCAATCAGAAAAAAAGTTGCATGCAAGCTCTCAGAGCCTCGGGAAGCAGTGAGGGCTGGCCTGCGGGGTGCACAGGAGCTAGAAGGGGGCGCCACTGAGGGCTGCCACAGTTGGATGGTGTCCTTACACCAGCTCTATTGCCTCCAGCTCTCCCCAAGAGTGAAGGATGCAGACCTTGACCCAGACATCACTATTACCCCTGCATCTAGAATAAGCCACATCTCTCCTGAAGGAAAAAAATGTCTGTACCTGAGAACAAAAGGCAGACAAAGTAATCCCAGCACTTTGGTAGGCCAAGGCGGATGGATCACCTGAAGTCAGGAGTTTGAGACCAGCCTGGCCAACATGGCGAAACCCTGTCTCTACTAAAAATACAAAAATTAGCCAGGTGTGGTGGCACCTGCAATCCCAGCTACTCAGGAGGCTGAGGCAGGAGAATCGCTTGAACCTGGGAGGCGGAGGTTGAAGTGAGTCGAGATCGTGCTACTGCACTCCAGCCTGGGCAACAGAGCGAGACTCTGTCTCAAAAGAATAATAAATACTAATGAAAATAATAATGATTTTAAAAGCCGAAACCAAAACCTGGTGTATGGGTTTTTTAATCTAAAAATCACGAGTCTTTAGTTTTGTGTTTGCATGTATACATATGCAAACTTTATTGAGTCAAAATGTCCAAGCAGAATGGAGAGGCATAAAATTGGTTCTCTGTAAGTGACTCAACCTAGTCCAGCTGTCACTCTCATGTTCCCTCTGCCTGGACCGTTCCTCTCTCAAGATAACCACTTGGCTCACTCGCTCACCTTCTTCAGGGCTTTGCTCAAATGTCACTGTGTTAGTCTGGGCAATAAATACAAGGAAGATGAGGAGCGGTTCTCTCCTCCATCCCGTTCTTGGGAACCCAGTTTCTTTCCACCTGGTGACACTGTTTTCTAAACACATGGCCTCTAAATGCTCTGAGGCGGAAAAGAGGGGCGCAGAAAGCCCACTGATTCTGAATTGCCTTGGCCTGAAAGTGACATGCACCCCTTCAGCTCACAGTCCATTGGCCAGCACCAGCCACCCAGCCCTGCTTTATTACGACGGAGGCCAGGAAGTGTAGAGGAGCACGGAATTCTAGGGAGCACAGCCAGCTTCCGCCACCATCACCTCCGGGAAGTCTTCCCTACACAGAATTCTAGGGAGCACAGCCAGCTTCCGCCACCGTCACCTCCGGGAAGTCTTCCCTAGCCACTCTCATCCTCCCCACACTCTGTCACCACTCTCCTATGCTTTATTTTTTTCTATAGTACTTGTCATCATCCAACATACCATATATGTACTTATTTATCTGTTAAGTTTCTGTCTTCCCCACCAGTACATAAGCACTATGAGAGCAGAGACTTTTGTCTAGTTCATTTATGGTTGTACTCCTTGCATCTAGAATAGTACCTGGCACAGAGTAGGAGCTCCATAAATTTGTAAGACATAAATGAACAAATTCTGCAATGACAGCCTATATTTGTGTGTGAAGGAGGTGTCACATGCACTAACCTGAGAATGCTTCCAAAGTCAGGATCGAGGGATAAAGATCTCCCTTACAGCATACACCAGCATTGACCGAGTACCTATTATGTGCCAGGCACAATGCTTGTTGCCAGGAACACAAATATGAATGAAAGCCAGTACCTGATCCCTAGCCTGGAAGACAACACTAAAAAACACAACATTTACAAGATGCATGATAGAAATAAATTATGGAAGCTCAAAAGGCCAAATTCTCCTGACGTATAGCAAGAATCATGTTTTATATCCAAACATTACTAGAATAGCAACAAAAAAAGAGGGGACTCAGGAATCATAAATTGCTTCCCAAAGTCGTAAAAGGAATAGTATCTATATTCTCTACCATTTTGTATTCTCAACAACAGGCTGGCTTTCACTTTCCATTCACCCATTCATTCTAATGCCTTCCCTCATCCCTCTTTCCTTCAGTTTTAGAAAAAAAAAAAAAAGCATTTCTTTTTCTAATAATTTCACAATTCCAGAAATGTTATCATTTGAAATCTGCTTAGAGTATTTTGTCTTCCAGCCCCACTCCTGCCACTGCTCCTGTACTCCTGCAAGCAAATAATCACATCACTTATCAGCCTTTTGAACTTAGAACTGGGCATTCTGCCAGAACTCAATAGCAAGAAGAGAGTGGAGAGAAACGTCCAGGGCTAAGACTTGGGCTTTAAAGAGGATCCTAGGCAGGACTGGGCATTAGACAAGAACTGAAGAGGACTGAGCATTAGACAAGGAAAACGTCAAGGAAAGAGTAAAGAAGATGCAGAGACAACTAGGATATCAGAGGCAAATTTGACCTATTTCACCATTTTGCTTGGACATAGCCTTGTTTACATAAAAGGGTAACACAAAAAGAGGAAGGGTTGAAGTCAGCTGAGAACGAAAGACAGTTCAAAATCATCACTGTGTCAGGGCCCAGACTCCTACTATCTCATTGTTCCTCCATGTAGGGCCTCAGTCCTCAAGTCTGTTCTATCATCCAAGACGTCTGTTCCAACTACCACATCCATCTTCCAATTAGCAAGGAAGAAGAAAGGAAGAAAGAAGGTATATTAGTTATCTATTGCTATGTAACTACTCAAGAAATTAGAGGCATGAAACAATAGCATGCATTATCTTATAGTTTCCGTAAGTCAGGACTCTGGGCATGGCTTGACTGGGTCTTCTGGTTTGGGTCTCTCACAAGTCTGCAACCGAGGTGTTGGCCCAAGCTGTAGAAATCTCCAGGCTCAAAATGGGAAGGATTTTCTTCCAAGATCACTAACATGATTGTTGGCAGGATTCTGTTTGCCACAGGCTGTTGGACTGAGGGTCTCAGTTCCTCACAGGTTGTTGGCCAGAGGGCCCTCAGTTCCTTGTCACATGGGCTTCTCCATAAGGCAGCTCACAACATGGTAGCCTGCTTCATCCAAGCAAGCAAGCAAGAAGAGCCAGCAAGAATGTCAGGGAGATGGAAGTCACAGTCTTAAAGTAAGTTGATCTTAGAAGTGACTTCTGGCTGGTCATGGTGGCTTACACCTGTAATCCTTGCACCTTGGGAGGCTGAACTGGAAGAATCACTTGAAGCCAGGAGTTCAAGACCAGGCTGGGCAATACAGCAAGACCCTATCTCTACAAAAGATAAGAAAATTAGCCAAGTATGGTAGCACATGCCTGCAGTACTAGCTACTCTGGGGACTGAGGTGAGAGGATAGCTTGAGCCCAGGAGTTTGAGGTTACAGTGAGCTATGATGGTGCCACTGCACCCCAGCCTGGGTGACAGAGCAAAGCCCTGTCTCTAATAAATAAACAAATAATTTTAAAAAGAAGTTACTTTCCATTGTTTTATGCTACCCTCTATCTGTTAGAAGTACAAGCTCCAGCCCATACTCCAGGGGAGGCAATTACACAAGGGCATGACTTCCAGGAAGTAGGGTCACTGGGAGTTCTTTTAGAAGCTGCTGGCAAAGAAGAGTGTATCCACTCCCTTCAATTTCTGAAACTGCATACACCAGTCCTGCTTACTTACCATTGGTCCATTTCTAGCTGCAAGGAAGGCAGAAAAATGAAATCTATATTCTGGATAGCCATCAGCCTAGCTAAAATTTATGGATTCAATCCTAAAGAACTATGGAATTCTGGAGGGTAGAAGCCTTAATTGTTCTGTATGCTTCAGGGCCAGCCCCAGACATTGAGGAGGAGAAAAATAGCGCTGGGTAGAGTCATAGAATCTGGGTTCAAATCCTGCCTCTGTAACACCCTATATGCTGAGTAAATTAAACCTCACTGAGTCTCAGTTGTATGCTCAGACTAAATTAAACAACCCATGTGACGCATCTTGTACTTGGTATATTCTCGATATGCCTGCAAAGTCTATTTCAGAGGTAGCTTTAATATCTCAAAGCCTTGGCTGGGCACGGTGGCTCACGCCTGTAATCCCAGCACTTTTGGAGGCCGAGGTGGGTGGATCACAAGGTCAGGAGTTTGAGACCAGCCTGGCCAACATGGTGAAACCCCGTCTCTATTAAAAATACAAAAATTAGCCAGGCGTGATGGTACACGCCTATAATCCCAGCTACTCAGGAGGCTGAGGCAGGAGAATCACTTGAACTCGGGAGGCGGAGGTTGCAGTGAGCCGAGATCGTGCCACTGCACTCCAGCCTGGGTGACAGAGCGAAACTCTGTCTCAAAAAAAAAAAAAAAAAAAAAAATTTTCGGAGCCTTTTAAACCCGGCTGTGACAGCCAGTGAGCTTGCCATGTGACTCCATGCCATTTACCCAATTTCTTTGGGCCCCAGCTTCCTGTCAGGAAAAGATAGTACCAAATCCTACATATCTCTTCAAGTTGCTGAAAAGATAGCATGTGATCACGTCAATGATTCTTTTTTTAATGTGAAATGCCTGGCAAACCTAAGGTGGCATTAGTGTCCACCAAGTGGCAGTGGGGAGTAATGGGCTTGGGTTATGGCCCATGGCCACCAGATGGTGCTGGCATTCAGCAGATACCTGGTTTTGCTGGGAGCCTTTACAAGGAGCCCCAGAAGGCCAGCGCTACCCTTCATCTCTAAGATAAGAGAAATGAGGCCTAGGGGTGGCAGTGGAGGGTACAGAGAGTGGGAGTCCACACAACAGGGAAGTCTAGAGCTCAGGTTTCCTGACTCCCAGCCTGGGGTGGCACATCCCTACCCAGTAATGATACCCTCACATCCTCTCTGGAGTTGCACTGCAGACCAGTGTCCAGACCAGTGTCTTCTCGTTCGTAGGTTTGCCAAAACTTAAAAGCCTGCAGGATGTCCACAAGTATCATCTGTCTCTCTGGCTGTATAGCATAGTGATTAAGAAAATGCTTTTAGGCCGGGTGCGGTGGCTCATGCCTGTAATCTCAGCATTTTGGGAGGCCGAGGCGGGCAGATCACTTGAGGTCAGGAGTTCGCGACCAGCCTGGCCAACATGATGAAACCCCATCTCTACTAAAATACAAGCCAGGCATGGTGGTGCACACCTGTAACCCCAGCTACTCAGGAGGCAGAGGCAGGAGAATCGCTTGAACCCAGGAGGCAGAGGTTGCCGTGAGCTGAGATCAGGCCATTGCACTCAAGTCTGAGCGACAGAGTGAGACTCCATCTCAAAAAAAAAAAAAAAGAAAAGAAAAAAGAAACAAAGAAAAGAAAGAAAATGCTTTTAGAGTCAGGAAGATCTTAATTTGCATTTGCATATCAGCCTCCTCACCTGCAAAGTTAGGATAATAATTTTTACCCCATAGGGTTGGTATAAAGTGTAAGTTAAATGAGACAAAATATGTGACTACAATAGGTAACATCAATTAGTGCTTATAAAGTGCCATACACTCTTCTAAGTAGTTTACATGTATTTAATTCTCACCATTACCTTTTGTCATATATACTGCAGGCGTTACTAAGCCCATTCTACAGAAGAGGAAACTGAAGCATAGAGAGGTCGTAACTTGCCCACACTCATAGTTAGTAAGTGGAGAAGCCAGGATTTGAACCTCTCTTCAGAGTCCATGCCCTTAACCATATTTGTTACTAATTGCTTGACCCAATATGTCAATTATGCCCAATAAATGACAGATATGGGTCCACAGGGCCAAGCTGAGGGTTCTTGCTTTAGGGACAGGAGTTTGGAATGAGCAAAATAACCACATTGCACCTGCACTTTCAGAATGGCAGGAGTAACACACAGGTGAAAGAAAAATGTTAAGTACCCAAGTTAAAAATAAAAAGGTAACAATAAAATCTTAAAATTAAAAAGATAACTGAAATGAACCAGCTGGGATAAAAAATATAGACTTTAGAGACAAAGAAACCAGTGCTTGAATTCAGATCCTGCCTTTTGCTGGCTATGGGACCTTGGTGAAGTCGTTTAACCTCTTAGAGTGTCCATCTAAAAATTAAATCTAATACCCTACCTTGTAGAATTACTGTAGGTGTTAGAGACCATTGTGGTTAAAATGCCTGTACACATTATGGCAGACATTTAATTATTATGGTTCTTGTTATAATAGATAGATATGTAGATCAACTGCTGGCTGAAGAGGATTCAAAGATGGTAAGCTGTTGTCCCTTCCCTCAAAGAACTTGTATAGCAGAGCGATGGATGTTCATACCATAGGTGCCTCAGGAGAGGTGAAACATGCACATGCAATGAGCTTTAGAAAGGACAAGATGTTTCTCTAGCAGCGGCAAATTGGAGGAGGTTTCATGGGTATGATACTTAAGATGAGTCTTGATGGAAAGGAGACAAGGAGTACATTCCAGAAACGTTATCAGCAAAGGTAAGGAGGCCAAGAAGAGCTGGGTTTGTTTGGGGAGTAGTAAGCATTCCAGACTGGAAATGTGAGTCAGGCTGAAGAGTGTGGCAGCAGGGACAGGGGGAGAATTTCTGGTTAGACTTGGCACATTAAGCCCATGTGTTTGACTCTGTTCCTACAATTACAGTAAAGTAGTAAAGTCTAAACCCACAAGAACTATCAGAACAAGAGAAGAGACAACAGCTAATGGATGATGTCAAAGAATTTTGGAAGAAAGATCCCATTGGATGAGTATTAACTGACTTAGCAGAGAAAAAAAAGCTGCCTGCAGGGCAGGCAAGGGGCAGAGATGCTTTCAAAAAGAAAGCCAATTTTACATGAAAAACAACAAAAAATAAGAACGGAAGAGTTTAGAAAACGGAGGTATGGGTAACTGTGAAGTTAATGGGATGGAGTGGGCTACAAACATAAGGATGAGCTGAAAATCAGCTTCTCCTCTCCAGCCCTGGCAGTCAAATAGCTTTGTTCATCCCACCCTGCAAAACGCAGGCTTACTCTCTGGAGAGGCTGAAGGAGAGATTCTGGATTTGGGGAAGGCACCAGCCATGGAAGATGAAGAGGTAAGGCAGCATAGAGAAAGCAGGACAATCAAGTGAAAGTCTCATTCTTTTTATTTTTTTTGAGACAGAGTCTTGCTCTGTCACCCAGGCTGGAGTACAGTGGTGTGATCTCGGCTTATTGCAACCTCTGCCTCCCAGGTTCAAACGATTCTCCTGCCTCAGCCTCCTGAGTAGCTGGGATTACAGGCACATGCCACCACTCCCAGCTAAATTTTTTTGTATTTTTAGTAGGGAGGGGGTTTCACCATGTTGGTCAGGCAAAAGTCTCATTCTTGAGCAACGCGATCCCCCACTCCTTCCCATGGGAAGGGAAAGCAGGGGGACCCAGAATGCTGGAAGCCTGGCTTACACTCTAGAAGAAAGAGGCAGGGGAAGGTCCTGCTGGGTAAACTGACTGGCTCAAGAGAAAGATCTATTGATACTGGCATTGGCTGGCATTTGTTGGGGAGTCCCCAGTAAAACATTAGCTTCCTACCTGATAACCTTAAGGTGTGGCCTACCACTAAACCAGCCCTGCCCCAACACACAGAGATTTCAATGAACTTTTTAGTGCCTCACTCTTCAATATGAACGGATGGTGAGGAAAGGAAGAGAGGCTCTAAAGCAAAACCCAGTAGAAGAAAAAGAGGGAAGAAGAGGTGGAGAAGGGAGAAGAAGGAAAGAAGGAGGGATGAAGGGAGGGAGGCAGGGAGGGAGGAAAACTCAGGCGAAGCAGAGACAATTCAGACAGAGAATTCACTGCAATTTTAAACGGCATATTTATTATCCTTAGAGGGCTAGAAAACCATTGAACTCAGGAAACAATATCAGGGGCTATGGAAAAAAGACCTTCAGAGAATAAGAATGGGCTCTTGGAAATCAAGATTGCTAAAGTTTTAATATTGTATAGGTTTAGAAGACAAAAAACTAGAAAATCTCCTAAAAATAAGGCAAATAAAGACAAAAAAGAATTAATAAAAGAAAAAGATTAAAGCATCAAACAATTACTCCAGAAGGCTCAATGCCAGAATAACAGGAGTTCCCAAAGGAAGAAACTGAGAAAAGTTTGGGGAATAATTACCAAATAAATCCTTTGAAAATTTTCCAGGATAGTGAAAAAAAAAATCACATTAAGGCACATCATTGTAATATATCAGAAATAAAGAGCAGAACCTTGTAGAGAGGAAAAACTAGGTCACCTATAAAGGATTGGGGTTCAGAATACACTGGGAAAAAATGCTGGAATGGGCATGAGGGATCTTACTGGGGTGATGGAAACATTCTAAAATTTGTTTGTGATGATGGTTGTAGAACTTGGTGAATTTAAAAGTCTTTTTTTTTTTTTTTTTTTTTTTTTTTTAAGGTGGAGTCTTCATATATCGCCCAGGCTGGTCTCAAACCCCTGGATTCAAGCAGTCTTCCCACTTCAGCCTCATGAGTAGCTAAGATTATAGGCAGGTGCCACTGCACCCAGCAAAGTCATTAAATTGTACACTTAAATTGGGAAATTTTATAAAACTAAAATATACCTCAATGACATTGTAAAAAACAGAATTCATAAAATTAAAAAATTGTGGAATTAAATATATAAAGCATTTCAAATGCAAAAATGTAATCATATTATAAAGTAGGTAATAAAATAATACATGTGTAAGTATTAAATATACTTTTCAAATAAATTACTACATAAAGTAAAATGGAAACAAAAGCAGGAGCTCCAGAAGGAGGAACTGAGAAAAATTTGGGGAATAATTAACAAATAAATCATTTAAAAATTTTTAAATCATTTTAAAAATTATTTTTAAAAAAGAAGCTAAAAGATAGTAGACAAATTTCCACCAAATTCTGGGAGACAATTTTTTTTCTAGAATTCTCTAGCAAGTCAAATTGTCAATAAAACATGAACAAAGTTATTTGCAGACATTCCAGGTTTCAAATAATTTGTCTCTGATGTACCCATTCTCATAAAAGACGCGAAGAGAAAGTAAATCATGAAAGAAGACATGGGACACAGACAATAGGGGAACTCATATAGGAGAGAGAGGGAAAAGAACTTTCTAGAATGATAATGAAGGGAGCCCCAGGATAATAGTTGCATAGCAAACCAGGAAAGCAACCAGTCCACATTGGAGCAGGAAAACTCCAGGCTTCAGGAGTGGTTTCCAAGGAAATAATAGAACATAGAGATAACATGATTTATTTTACTATATAGAGTTCTACTCTATAAGAGAGTTGGGGACAAATTAGTGATAAATACATAGAAAACTAAGCAAAGAAAAGAAAGAAGCTATTATTAACTCTAAGGGGAAATGCTTTTTTAAAAAATATAATCCTAGTTTATGTTGCTCAGTTGCAAGCAATATTTACATAGTCATAATAATGTATATACTGAATGTTGATTTAACTAAAAACCATGCTACAATGATATTAAGAGAATGTGTTCCAGGAAAGAAGTTGGCAGGAAGGTAAATCTTCATCTTCCTATAAGGAAGTTATCTTAGTTTGGGTTTCCCCAGAAGCAGACCCTGAGACTTGAGTAGTTTATTTGGGAAATGCAGGGGACAGCTTTCACAGGGAGTTGGGAAAGTGATGTAGGGAAGGGAAAACAGCCAATAAAGAATGTGTGATTAAGCCAGACACAGCTGTGGGCAATTGGAGCTTAATCTTACTGGGAAAACTCTGGGAAATGGGGCAAAACACATGCCTCAGAATTATTGCACCCAAGGGGGAGGGAGCTGAGGTATTTATACTCCAGCTCCTAAGAGCCATTAGTTGAGGACTGTGGGATTGGGGGAGATGGCATATTAATTTCCAGGTATGTCTAGTCTGTGATGGCAGACCCTAGAAACTTTCGGATACAGAGATGCAGCCCCCGGCAGTTGGAAGTAAGGAAGAATGCTGCTTGGAAATGTCTAAGGCAGGGATGTCCAAACTTTTGGCTTCTCTGGGCCACATTGGAAGAAGAAGAATTGTCTTGGGCCACACATGAAATACACTAACACTAACAATAGATGGTGAGAAAAAAAAAAAAGGCCAGGAGTGGTGGCTTATGCCTGTAATCCCAGCACTTTGGGAGGCCAAGGCGGGCGGATCACGAGGTCAGGAGATCAAGACCATCCTAGCTAACACAGCAAAACCCCGTCTCTACTAAAAATACAAAAAAAAAAAAAAAAAAATTAGCCAAGTGTGGTGGTGGGTGCCTGTAGTCCCAGCTACTTGGGGGCTGAGACAGGAGAATGGCATGAACCTGGGAGGCGGAGTTTGCAGTGAGCTGAGATCGCGCCACTGCACTCCAGCCTGGGCAATAGAGCGAGAGATTCCATCCAAAAAAAAAAAAAAAAAAATCACACAAAAAACTCAATGTTTTAAGAAAGTTTACAAATTTATGTTGGGTTACATTCAAAGCCGTCCTGGGCCACATGTTGCCTGTGGCTGAAGGTTGGACAAGCTTGGTCTAAGGCATACAGATGGGATACTGACAGCATCTTTATTAAAAATCAATAGATAATGTCCAGAATGAAAAATCTAAAATTACCATTTACCTCATTCAAAAAATGGAGGTAAATACCTGAAGAAACAGCGAAAAATGTTGCAATTACCTCTAAGGAGTAGTAATCACAAGTAAAAAGAAATGACACAGGGAGCAATCTGTTTTTTCATTATATACTTAGTAGGACTATTTGGTTTTAAGTAGTATATATGAATTATTTCAATAAAAATGGCATTATATTTACAAAAAAATGAACACACCAGTGCAAAGGAAGATGGGGTCATGATCTCAGGGTAAGACAAGGGCTGCAGGAAGCCAGACCCCAGCCTCAGTCTCGACTTCAAAACTAGTCTTCACTGGGGTGTCCAAAGCATTAGGCCACAGCAGGTGGATGGCCATTATGGGCAGTGTGCCAGCGGGCGGTCCATGTGGTTCAGGAGGATTAAGAATGGTGGTACCACTTACAGGCACAGCAAGGTCACGGGGGAGGGCTGGTTTGGGAGGAAAAGGTGGTGAGGTCCCTTTGGGACATGTTGACTTGAGATAGCTAGCAAGACATCTGAGAGATATCCAATGGGCAGCTCAGGAGCAGAATCAGGGCCTCAGGGAGTTTCTGGAAATTGCTCCCGGCAAGGTACTAGCAGATGGTGTGGGAGTCCATGGAGAAATCAAGGAGACAGTCAAGCGAGGGAATTCAGGGGCAGAGTCTTGACACATGAGGGCGAGACAGAGGAGATAGTGAGAAGATAAGAAGACATGGTGACAGAAGTGTGGACAGAAGTGTGAGGTCCGGGATCAGATTTCAAGAGTGCTGTTCGCCAATGTCCAAGGCTGCTGCTCTGTCAGGAAGAAGGAGGTGACAAAGAAAGCCCTTGCATCTGCCTGCACTCTGGGGCAGCAGAAAAACCTCTGCTTGAGGAGTCCAGCGACCTCACTGCTGGCCCTCTTTTCATCCTGCACCCTGGGCAAGTTACTCACCTCTCTGGACCTCGGTTCCCACATTACCACAATTGGACAGATAATTACAGACCATGGTAAGCACTGGTACAGTTCAATCCTGCTAAAAAACAAACAACAAAACAAAAAACAAAAAGAACAGAGGCCGGGCGCTGTGGTTCATGCCTGTAATCCCAGCACTTTGGGAGGCTGAGGCAGGCAGATCACCGGAGGTCGGGAGTTCAAGACCAGTAAGACCAACATGGAAAAACCCTGTCTCTGCTAAAAATACAAAATTAGCTGGGCGTTGTGGTGCACGCCTGTAATCCCAGCTACTTGGGAGGCTGAGGCAGGAGAATTGCTTGAATTCGGGAGGTGGAGGTTGTGGTGAGCTGAGATATTGCGCCATTGTACTCCAGCCTGGGCAACAAGAGCAAAACCCCGTCTCAAAAGAAAAAAAAAAAGAAAAGAAAAAAACAGAAATGCTTCCAGACTGCTTGGCAAAAAGCCACTTCCCTGAATCCTTCATGTCTGCCCTCACCCACCCTGGACTGCCCCAGACTTCCAGGTCCCTACGCCACAGCCCCCCTCCCCCAGACCTTGCTCCAATAACTAAGGGAGGATGCCTCCAGGGCCCTCTCCAGCACTAGACCTGCATCCACTCTGATGGTTGAGCCCATCGTATATGGGCTGTTAAATATTTTGACTACTACCCTCACTAATAATACCTTCCCTGCCTACCTGACAGCAACCTGGTGAGGATCAAATGAAATAACAGATGTGAAAGGCCTTTGCAAAGGCTCCAAGTGCTGTCATATATTGGGTAAAATATTGTTTTAACATCAAAATGCAAAAGTAGTGCTGCAGAGAGACGCGGTCACAGAGGGCAGGGACACGGAGCTGTGATGGATTGCAGGGCTGGAGACAGTGAGGGGGAGGGGAAGGGAGGGAGCAGCAGAGCAGAGAAGGGAGGGAGGAGCAGAGAGGCTGCAAACAGCCAGGCTGATTGTGCAGCCTCCATCCCCAAGTCACCATGGTGCTGTGTGCAGGACAGAGGGGATTTGAATACCCCAGGCCCTGCCCCAAACCCAGAAGCCAAATCCAACTCAGACCACACCCTGGGCTTTTGCCGCTGCACCAGATTTCATGGGTGTATGGGGTGGAAAGGGAGAGGCAGGGGATGTAAGTCCTTATGCATATGTTCTTGTTCAAGCAGCTTGATGTGGCTTGTGTCATTGTTAAAAAGTCCCAGGACAGCAGGAACCATAGCTATTGTGTGGTTTGTGCCACCTCTAGAGGTCTGACACCTCAGAGCCAAGCCAACATGTGGGGCCTTCCTGTATCAACTCCAGCAATCCCCTAACTCCCTAGGACCCCTACCATCCACAAACGTGTTCGAACACCTTTCCTCATGCAATGCTATTGATGGTAATGCTATTCCTGTTTTACAGTGGAGGAAACTGAGGCTCAAAGAAGTTAAGTGGCTTGCCAGAAGTACCCAGGTTCGTTCATTGTTTCTTTCTTTCTCTTTCTCTCTCTTTCTTTCTTTTTCTTTTTCTCTCTTTATTTTCTTTCCCTCTGTTTTCTCTCTCTCTTTCTTTCCTCTCTCTCTTTTCTCTCTCTGTCTCTCTCTTTTTGAGACAGGGTCTCATTCTGTTGCCCAGGCTGGAGTGCAGTGGTGCAATCTCAGCTCACTGCAGCCTCTGCCTCCCAGGCTCAAGTGATCCTCCCACCTCAGCCTCCTGAGGAACTGGAACTACACGTGTGTACCGTCACACCTGGCTAATGTTTGTATTTTTTGTAGAGACGGGGTTTTTCCATGTTGCCCAGGCTGGTCTCAAACTCCTGAGTTCAAGTGATCCACCCATATTGGCCTCTCAAAGTGCTAGGATTACCACCACGCCTGCCCATTTTCTTATTTTCTAAATAGACCAGATGACTTACTGGAGAGGTGAAGGTAACAGTGTTTGAAAGGAGAAGGATCATTCGTTCTTCTGTTTTAATTCAGGCCCTCTAGATACAGGCCCTCTAATACAGATACATATTAACATATGCAAGTCAATAAATGTGATACACCACATAACAGAATTAAAAACAAAAATCACACGATTATCTCAATAGATGCAGAAAAAGCATTCCACAAAATCTAGCATCCCAGCTGGGCACAGTGGCTCAAGCGTGTAATCCCAGCACTTTGGGAGTCCAAGGCAGGTGGATCACCTGAGGTCAGGAGTTTGAGACCAGCCTGGCCAACATGGTGAAACCCTGTTTTTATTAAGGATACAAAAATTAGCCGGGTGTGGTTGCACATGCCTGTAATTCCAGCTACTCAGGAGGCTGAGGAAGGAGAATCACTTGAACCTGGGAGGCGGAGGTTGCCGTGAGCCAAGATCACAACACTGCACTCCAGCCCGGGCAACAGAGTGAGACTCTGTCTCAAAAAAAAAAAAAATCCAGCATCCCTTTATGATTAAAACTTTCAGCAAAATCAGCATACAGGGAACATACCTCAAGGTAATAAAAGCCATCTAGGACAAACCCACAGCTGACATAATACTGAATGGGGAAAAGTTGAAAACATTCCCCCTGAGAACTAGAACAAGACAAGGATGCCCACTCTCACAACTTCTCTTCAACATAGTACTGGAAGTCCTAGCCAGAGCAATCAGACAAGAGAAAGAAATAAAGGGCATCCAAATTGGTAAAGAGGAAGTCAAGCTGTCACTGTTTGCTGATGATATGACTGTATACCTAGAAAACCCTAAAGACTCCTCCAGGCCGGGCGCAGTGGCTCACGCCTGTAATCCCAGCACTTTGGGAGGCCAAGGCCAGAGGATCACCTGAGGTCAGGAGTTCGAAACCAGCCTGGCCAACATGGCGAAACCCGGTCTCTACTAAAAATACAAAAATTAGCTGGGCGTGGTGGCAGATGCCTGTAATCCCAGCTACTCAGGGAAGCTGAGGCACGAGAATTGCTTGAACCTGGGAGGCAGAGATTGCAGTGAACCAAGATCCTGCCACTGCACTCCAGCCTGGGCAACAGAGCAAGACTCCTAAAAAGAAAAAAGTGGGCTAAGGACATGAATAGACAATTTTCAAAAAAAGATATAAAAATGGCCAACATACATATGAAAAAATGCTCAACATCACTAATGATCAGGGAAACGCCAATCAAAACCACAATCCAATACCACCTTACTCCTGCAAGAATGACCATAATCAAAAAATCAAAAGATTATAGATGTTGGCATGGATGTGATGAACAGGGAACACTTTTACACTGCTGGTGGAAATGTAAACGAGTACAACCACTAAGGAAAACAGCGTGGAGATTCCTTAAAGAACTAAAAAAGTAGAACCATCATTTGATCTGGCAATACCATTACTGGTATCTACCCAGAGGAAATGACATCATTATATGAAAAAGATACTCGCACACGCATATTTGTAGCAGCAGAATTCATAATTGCAAAAATGTGGAACCAACCCAAATGCCCATCAATCAACAAGTGGATAAAGAAGCTGTGGTATATCATATATATATATATATATATATATATATATATATATATATATGATGGAATACTACTCAGCCATAAAAGGAATGAATTAATGGCATTCTCAGAAACCTGGATGAGATTGGAGACTATTGTTCTAAGTGAAGAAACTCAGGAATGGAAAACCAAACATTGCATGTTCTCCCTCATAAGTGGGAGCTAAGCAATGAGGATGCAAAGGCATAAGAATGCCACAGTGGACTTTGGGGACTCAGGAGGAAAGGATGAGAAGCAGATGAGGGATAAAAGACTACAAATTGGGTGCAGTGTAGACTGCTTGGGTGATGAGTGCACCAAAATCTCACAAATCACCACTAAGAACTTACTCATGTCACCGAACACCACCTGTTCCCCAATAACCTATGGAAATAAAAAATTAAAAAAAAAACAATAATTCAGGCTGTCTAACTCCAAGTCCAGTCCACAACTATGACTCACCTGGAACAACCACTACTACTTCTGCCTGAAGAAGAATTCTCCAGGAGAAACCATTTGACGCTTGTGCCTACTAATTTCAATATTGCTTCCATCTCTCTCCCACCTAACCCATCTTCTGTACTCATCCCACCATGCACTCCTCTGTTTAACAACCTTTAAAGACTCCCAAATGCCCTCTTTGGCATGGCACACCAGGCCCTTTGAAACTTCGTCCAAACATCTAGCCCAAGGGTTGCAAACTCAAGTGCCCATAGGAGCAAGATGGGCTAGTTAAGTAAATGGGTGAAACATGGAAGTGCTGGGGAGTGGCAGGGGTTGAGGCCAGCTGGGGAGCACATGTTCATCCGAAGGAGCTAGCAGCTTCTTAGGGCTCAACAAAGGTGGCCATATGGAAATACATACCTAGCGTTACTTAGGGTTATCTTCTGGTTTTTCAAGAAAAGCCAAAAGTCCAGAGTGTTTGGTGAAATCACTCAATTTTTAAATGTTGAGACAACTTAAATATGTGTATATACTGTACACGCCAAACAACTCACATCTGCAGGTTGACTTTGGAGGGTGGGCTGCCATTTTGTGATCTGTATTTTGAGCAATCTGGTCCATTCACTATTCCCCAAACAGTGTTCAGGTCTAGGATGTTTGTCCAAGCTGTTCCACCTAGAATGCCATCTCCTCTCTCCACTAATCTTATCCCTTTGGCAAATCCCTACTTGTCTTTGAAGACTCAAGTCAGCTCTCACCTTCTTTCTGTGACTGCCTGTCTCTGCCTCTGCACCCGCACCCCAGCTCTAGGCAGAATTAACTGCTCTCTCACCTGCTTTCCCATGCACTTCGTGCTAATGTCTAATAATGTCCTTACTGCCTGGGATCATCACCAGCACAGCAGAGTGAGGGGAATACCTGTGCTGCTTATCTGCTCTGACTCCAATAAACCACCTGGTTTAAGTCCTGGCTGCATCCTAGGTCAGTTCAAAACCTTTCAATGCCTTCACTTTCTCATTTGTAAAATGGAAAGAAAAGTAGTTTCTACCTCATGGGATAATAATGGGAAGTGAACGTGTATAAAGAGTGCCTTCTATAGTGTTCACTAGGTAGAAGTGCCTGCTTGTATTTTAGACACACACACACACACAAACTGTAAACATTTACAGAGCACCTATTGTGTGCTAGGCTGTGCTGGAGCGGGGGAGGGGGTACTTTCATTTCTGTGCTTTATGTTTCCATGGGGAAGGACTGCAGCTAGAATAACCCTACTGGCCTTGCTCCCTACTCCTCCCCATGGGAAGAGAAGGGATTTATCTGATAGTGAATTTGAAAGGAAGATCTGAGCCTCAGAAGCTCAACCCCTTCCTCTCCCTTTCTCAGAGCCAATCTGCCTGCCAGATACCTGCTTCAAGCTGCTTCTTCAGGTGAAGGCTCCAGGCAGAGACTTGCAGTGTCCAAGCTCTGCCTGGTCAGGGGAACATCAGGAAGCCTACTGTGGCCACACACTGAGGTATCATCTTCCACCCCAGAGTGATCAAAGATAAAGCCGATCGGGCCAGGTGCGGTGGCTCACGCCTGAAATCCCAGCACTTTGGGAGGCCGAGGCGGGTGGATCACGAGGTCAGCAGTTCGAGACCAGCCTGACCAACATGGTGAAACTCCGTCTCTACTAAAAATACAAAAAAAAAAAAAATAGCTGGGCGTAGTGGCGGGCGCCTGTAATCCCAGCGACTTGGGAGGCTGAGGTAGGAGAATCGCTTGAAACCAGAAGGTGGAGGTTGCAGAGAGCCGAGATTGCGCCACTGCACTCTAGCCTGGGCAATAAGAGCAAAACTCTGTCTCAAAAAAAAATAATAAAAAACAAATAAATAAATAAAGCCGATCTTCTTATCTGCCTGATTCCTGTGTCTGTCTCTCCAAAGGTTCCAAAATCAAGTTGAGAGGAGTGTTATTTGCTAGTTCCTCCAACAAAATCCCAACACTGGGACTACAGAGGAGAGTGAGACACAGCCTCAGCTCCCAACAGCTCACAGTCTAGTTTCCGTGGGTTCCTCGGTGGAGCAGGAATTCCCTGAGACCGTGCAGTATGGGTCAAAGTGCACAGATGTGGAAGCAGACAGATTCGTTTGAACCCTGGTTCTGTCACTTATGAGCTGGGCAAGATTTATGCAAGTTGTTCTGGGTCTTGGTTTTGTCCTCTGTAATATGAGTTGTTGCAGGGTCAGAACCTGTTACAGGGGAGGGTCATTTTGCACGTTCACAAATCAGTGCTCAAATTAAAATGTTTGACATTATGCCCAATCGTGTTTCCTTCCACAGCCTTCTTTTTCTCTATAAATGGCAACTTCATTCTTCCATTGTCCAGGTCAGAAACTTTGGAGTCATCCTTCTCTCCCACCACACTTCCAACCCATCAGCGAATTCTGCTGGCTTTACGAAATATATCTGGAATCTGAGCACTCCTCCTCACCTCCACTGCCACCTCCCTGTTCTGCGCAACCATCACTTCTCACCTTGGTAATCGCGGTGGCCGGTGGCCTCCTCAGGGAGCCCCTGCTTCCACCTCTCCTCTTCTACAGTATGTTCAACCCAGCAGCCAGACGGAGCTTCGTAAAAAGTCAGTCAAATCATGTAGCTCCCTACTCAAAATTCTTCCAAGACTTCCCATGGCATCCAGAGTGAATACCAATGTTTTTACAGGGGCCTAGGAGGCACTCTCTGGCCCCCAGCTGCCTTTCCCATCCAGTCCTCTACTCTCTTCCTCTTGGTCTCCCTGCTCCTGCCACACTGGCCTCCTTGCCATTCCTCAAATAGCCAGGCATGCTCCTGTCTCAAGCCTTCGCACTGGCTGTCCCCACTGCCTGGGAGTCTTCCCCAGATAGCCACATGGCTTGCTTCCTCATCCCCTTGATGTCTTTTCTCAAATGTCATTTTCTCATGGAGGCCTTCTCTGACCCTCTTCTTTTGAATTACAACCCCTCTCCCTCTTTACCGCCTGTCTCTCTTATCTTGCTTTATTTTTCTCCATCAGACAATTGGCATTCCATATGGGGCCACCAGATAAAGCTGTGCAGGTTGGATGCCTTGCCAAGAAAGAGTGAGCCCAGGCTCTGCTTGCCGAGCTCTGTGCCCTGGCACAGGGTTGCCTCCACCCACACACAGGTGTGGCCTTTTTCTAATTTGCATGAAGGTGTTGTATAAGCTAGTGGTTACCCAAAGATTATATATTTTATTTCTTCTTTTGCTTGTCATTTGTTTCCCCACCTTCCCTAGCCAGGAAATAAGCTCCTTAAGGGCAGAGATTTTTGTCTTGTTCACTGATGTATCCTCAGCTCTTATAAAGGCCCAGGCACACACCAGGTGTTCAATAAACATTGAGTCAATGAATAAGGCAACTGCTCCACAAGTTTTGTTGTATTACACTAAAGGTTGACACTAAAAATAAAAGATAGTTGTGCCTTTATTGAATTCCCCTCTCTTCAACTCACTTAAGAATCCCCACTGTCTAGTGGAGTAAATATTCTGATCATCCATTACCACCTTTATCCCACCCACTTTGATCACTTTCTGCCACATCTAACAGAGTCTGGGTTCGTTGCCATCCAATACTGACTTCATTTCTTCTGCATTAATCACACTCAGCCATGCCAATGCCAGATCCCAGCATCTCATGTTTCCTGTCACTGTGCTCCCAATGAGGGACTGTCTGCAGGATGGGGCAGAAAAGAGGGAACTGTGGCCAATGGCCACCAAGACCTGCATAGCCAGTTGCCTACAGCTCTTCACATACTTGGGGGCCCCGCAGGCACCCCAATGCAGCATGTCCAGAATTGAACTTACTGGTTCCCTTCCTTCCCCTTCCTACAAATCTGCTAGTGGCCATAGCAGTTCCCAAGCCAGAAACTGAGGACTCTTCCTCTACACCTCCCCTGCCTTACTCCCCACATGTAGTTACCACCAGGGCCTGTTGATTGGATCTTCCAAAAATTCCTTTTAAAAAGATGTCTCCTTTCACTGTCTTAGCACAGTACCCAGTGGTTTCACTGTCACTATTATGATAGCCTCCTAACTGTTCTCCTTTGCCCCCATCAACCCAAGTCATCCTGCAGCGAAGAGTGGTCTTTTTTTTCTTTTTCTTTTTTTTTTTTTTTTTTTGAGATGGAGTCTTGCTCTGTCGCCCAGACTAGAGTGCAATGGCGTTATCTCCGTTCACTGCAACCTGCACCTCCTGGGTTCAAGTGATTTTCTAACCTCTGCCTCCCCAGTAACTGGGATTACAGGCATGGGCCACCACGCCCTGCTAATTTCTGTATTTTTAGTAGAGACGGGCCTCTACTAAACATGGCTTCACCATGTTGGCCAGGCTGGTCTCAAATTTCTGTCCTCAAGTGATCTGCCTGCCTCAGCCTCCCAAAGTGCTGGGATTACAGGCATTAGCCACCACGCCCAGCCAAGAGTGGTCTTTCTTAAATGTGTACCTGTGACTCTGTCTCTAAGAATCCTTCAGTGATGCCCCATGACAAGAGCAGGAGATCCATCCTCGCAGACCCATCTACTTCTCCAGCCTCACATTCCACTCCTTCCTGCTCTCACACTTCCTGCTCCTGTAATACTGAGCCATGTGATCTCACGCCGCCATGCTTTGCGTATTCTATTCGCTCTGCCTGCCATGCTTTCCTCTACTTCTTATCCCAGGTAGACACCTTCATCATTTAATATCTTAGAAAGGCAGTCAAATGTAATGGCATCAGGCCAGGCACGGTGGCTCACACCTGTCATCCTAGCACTTTGGGAGGCCGAGGTGGGTGGATCATTTGAGGTCAGGAGTTCAAGACCAGCCTGGCCAACATGGTGAAACCCCTGTCTCTACTAAAAATATAAAAATTAGCCTGGCAGTAAGTAGTATGCCCCTGTAATCCCAGCAACTTGGGAGGTGAGGCAGGAGAATTGCATGAACTTGGGAGGTGGAGGTTGCAGTGAGCCAAGATCTTGCCACTGCACTCCAGTCTGGGCGACAGAGTGAGACGCTGTCTCAAAAAAAAAAAAAAAAAATGTAGTGGCATCAAATCCTGCTTTCCCTCTTACTAGTTATGTACATTTGGATCACTTTTCTAAGCCCTCTGTGCCTCTGTTTATAAAATGGGAATAACAGAACCTACCTCCCAGGCTTTTCTGATAATTAAGTGAGTTAATTGATGGAAGGCTCTAGCACCATGTCTGGAACGTGGTAAGCATGGAATGCTGGTTTTTATTATGTATCCCTTAAAGTCCACCTCAGATATCACTTCTCCCCTTTTCTATGCCATTTCTCTACCTTCTTCAAATATCTGTCATTGCACTTATCTCAGTATGAGACGAAAAGTTACATTGTCCGTCCCTCAGAGTGGACTCTCTGGACTGTGAGCTCCTTGAGGGCTGGTCTTAAATGTCAGCTAAATAAACATTGATTTCGTTTGACCAAATGAAATAATGACCAACCTTAGGTAAGACATTCAGAAGAACTGTGCTGAGAGAGAGTGGTGCAAACTTCTCCCCCAAGTTCATGGCTCTGCTGCACTATGTGCGTTTGCAAGGGGGCCTGGAAGCCATTCGGCCTCGGTGGCTGAGAACGCTCCATTTCAGGCCTCCACGTCGCTGCCAGCTGTCCCCAGCACCGTGTTGCCCAGGAGAGTCTGGGCAGGGGGCCTCCCTTCCATGCTGACGGTGGACAGGCAATAGTCCAGAGCCTGCTGCTGACATTGGGCTCAACAGCCACTGCTAGGCAGAACTAATAAGGAAGCTCTGATGAAACTGCTCAGGAAGCCGGAAGTGGGACTGCAGTGGGTCCAAGCCTGGCAACACACAGACAGCTCAGCCCTTCTTGTGCTCTCAGAAACTTCAGCTTGGTCTGGGGTGTGATATTTCCTTAACTCTGGACCTGCCTACCAGACTCCCAAAAGACTGCTGGGTTTCTTCCTGCAGTGATTCTCACTCTTTTTGGTACTGACATGTCACTGTTAACATCAGATGCTTCTTGCCTCAATCATGAAAATCAGAGTGTTTTCAGCTTTCCATAGCCGTTGAGAAACGTGGGCTGCCCTCTTCTCTCTCTCTGTCTCTGGTTTCTTACATAACATACTGTATATGAGCCACTGCCATCCCCCAACGAAATCTGGAATGTCTGAGGTCATTGCTGGATAGCCATGAGAATCTTCCTTCTAAACATTTGCCGCCAGTCTTCCCTTTGCAGGAAACGGCTCCCAGCCCTTGGCTCCATCCCACAGGAACAGCTCCTAGTCAGGACCACTGTCCAATCTCACCAGACATGCTGAATCGGCTGCCCAGGGGACTGAAACCTCACTTCTGGGACACAAAGAGCCCACCACTTTCTCAGCATTTTGCAGAACTTATTAGTCCCCATCTGTCTCATATTTACAATTAAGCATCAAAAACATCCTGCTGGGCCTGGAATTTGAAGTAAAGGAGAGGGTACCCCTAGCACATCATTGGATTTTGCAGTTTGAGTGTGCCAAGCACTTTGCAGACAGCGATGCAATAAAGAAATCAGAAACTATATATACGTGTGTGTGTGTGTGTGTGTGTGTGTGTGTGTGTGTGCATGCGCGTGCACTCTGTTGAAGAAGCTGGCTTGGGAGAGGAAAGATGACAACGCTGTTAATCTACCCTTAGCTCAGCTTAGTTCATCAGAATCGCTGGGGACTGAGACTCTGCTGCTTACACTTCCTGCCATTCATTCTCTTTTCTGCTTCTTCCCATTTTTCCGGCTCCTTTTTCTTTCTGCGGTCCCTGACTTTCTCTTCCAAAGCTTTATTCCTACCCCTGGCTGTTGCCCTGCGCCCACACCTTCTACCTCAGCTTGGCCTTCTCCAGGGACCATGTCTTTGATTCTTTGGCCATCGCCATGGGGCTAGCACACGGCCTCTTCTTCCTGAGCTTCTCTTTTCCCGTGTCTCAGTGCTGAGTTTACTCCTCCTCCTCCAGCATGCTCCTCCTCCAGCATGCTCCTCCTCCAACATGCTCCTCCTCCATGCTCCTCCTCCAACATGCTCCTCCTCCAACATGCTCCTCCTGAGCATGTTGCCCACCTCAGTCCATAATCTGTGTCCCTCCGCAAAAGCTTTCTACGCCCAGGGGCTCGGGCCCTTCTTGGGGAGATCTGCCTGAGGAAGGGAGGGCAGAAATCCAGTCATGGTTTAGAGGAGCTGGCTGCCATGGACTGGGACCATTGAAAGCTTGCCCACGAGTGGGAGGCTTTTGGCTACAAAAGCCTCATTCATCTAATACATTTTACAGACACCCTGGAGGGCTATGAGCACCTCTACCCAGACACCCAACTCCATGGGAGAGAGAATCTCAGTCAGCCCTAAATAGCAGATTTAATTCCTTCAGATTAACCACAAATTGGGTTTGTATCCCACATGCAAATGAGCTTCCTGTAACCTCTCTGCACAACAGACCATCATGCACAAAGACCAGAAGGGGTAACCTCAGGAAAAGTGTATTTAATCTTCCTCCTGTGCCTAATTCCTGAGCTCCTTTCTCTCTAATCACGTTTATTCTAATGTAAGAAGATGGTAAATGTCAGAATGTCATGAGATGAATCTATGATCTAATTTATTTTTTCAGGGAAAAAAAATGGGACCTGAAACACCTATTTAAGTCAGGTGTTCTGAAAATGATTAAATAAGAGGAACAAGAGGAGGAACTAAGTGTAAAATACAGCTCAAGAGGCCTGGTGCCACAGAGTTAACCTGCTTATTACGCTGTACGATATGAATAATTTATCACATTTTACCCTGCACTAAGTACCATTGAGGATTAATCTGCAGTTTATTTGCAGACCATATTAACCTCTGCCTGCCTCATTCTGCTGTCTCCTAGGGGAGGTTTGTGGAAAATCTCTCTGCTGCTCTTGTGCCACATAAGCAAGGACTGGACAGCAGAAACTAACCAGCCTAACTAACTAGTTCCCTTCTGGGAATGCATCTGGGAACATCAAGTCACCATGTTGTCTGCTTCTGGGGCATTCTTCTCCTGGTAACCTTCCAGTGCTTCTACTCGGGCTGCCCCCTCCTATCGCCACGTCCCTTCTATTTCACTTCTTATGTATTTATTTATTTTTATTTTTATTTTTATTTTTTAAGACAGGGTCTTGCTCTGTCACCAGGCTGGAGTGCAGTGGTGCAATCTCGGCTCACTGCAACCTCCACCTCTGGGTTCCAGCGATTCTCCTGCCTCAGGCTCCTGAGTAGCTGGGATTACAGATGCCCACCACCATGCCTGGCTAATTTTTGTATTTTTAGGGGAGACGGGGTTTCACCAAGTTGGCCAGGATGGTCTCGATCTCTTGACCTCATGATCCGCCTGCTTCGGCCTCCCAAAGTGCTGGGATTACAGGGGTCAACCACCGCGCCCGGCTATTTATTTTTTGAGAAGGAGTCTCACTCTGTCACCGGGCTGGAGTGTAGTGGCACAATCAAGGCTCACTGCGACCTCCGCCTCCCAGGTTCAAGCGATTCTCCTGCCTCAGACTCCCAAGCAGCTGGGATTACAGGCGCCTGCCACTATGTCCAACTAATTTTTTGTATTTTTTTTTTTTTTAGTAGGGACAGGGTTTCACCATGTTTGTCAGGCAGGTCTCGAACTCCTAACCTTGTGATCCATCTACCTCGGCCTCCCAAAGTGCTAGGATTATAGGCATGAGCCACTGTGCCTGGCCTTATTTATTCTTTTCTTTCTTTTCTTTTCTTTTTTTTCTTTTTTGAGACGGATTCTTATTCTGTCCCCCAGGCTGGAGGGCAGTGGCGTGATCTCGGCTCACCACAACCTCCACCTCCCAGGTTCAAGCGATTCTCCTGCCTCAGCCTCCCGAGTAGCTGGGACTATAGGTGTACGCCACCACACCTGGCTAATTTTTGTATTTTTAGTAGAGACAGTGTTTCACCGTGTTGGCTAGGCTGGTCTCAAACTCGTGACCTCAGGTGATCCATCTGCCTTGGCCTCCCAGTGTGCTGGGATTACAGGCGTGAGCTACCATACCTGGCCTGTTCTTTTATTTCTATGCCATACACAGCTAGGCTAGGTCCTTACAGCTCATGCGGGACTTACAGCCAAAACCTCCTAAGTGACCTTCCTGACTGGTCCTCCCCCATCCTCCAGTTTATTCTATCTATGACTAATGTTCCTAAAATCCTATTTTCACCCAAACTTTCTTTGGCATGGAAGCCTCCTGCTGGGTCCTGCTCAGGGACACAGATCTGCTTCCTTCGCCCAGCACTTACGCCTCCTTTGATCTGGCACCACCATCTCTCCATCCTCACCTCCTACTCCTCCTTTCCAGACACCCTCCCTTTCAGCAGACCAACCCCGGGTCTCCCTGAACAGCCAGACTTGCTCCTACTGCCTCAGGCTTTGTCTCTGCCCTCCTCTCCGAGGGAAGTCTGCCCCTGCCCTCCCCGTGTCCAGCTCAACTGAAATCCCCACTGCCTGTGAACTCTTGACCACACAGGGCTTTCCCTTCTTCCAGCACCTCCTGGCCGCTCTGTTCGTTGCAGAGTACCTTTGGAGCTGGGACTCTAGGATGTCTGCCTGGGAGAAACTTAGAAACAGCAATCTGGTTGGAAGCAGGGCCAGGGACTTGTCTCAAAGCTGTGGTAGAATTCAACTGATTTATCTTATTTTTATTTTTTGAGATGGAGTCTCGCTCTGTCACCCAGGCTGGAGTGCAGTGGTGCCACCTTGGCTCACTGCAACCTCCGCTTCCTGGGTTCAAGCGATTCTCGTGCTTCAGCCTCTAGAGTAGCTGGAATTACAGGCGCCTGCCACCATGCACAGCTAACTTTTGTATTTTTAGTAGAGACGGGGTTTCACTGTCTTGGCCAGGCTGGTGTCGAACTCCTGACCTCAGGTGATCCACCTGCCTTGGCCTCTCAAAGTGCTGGGATTACAGGCGTGAGCCACCACACTCGGCCTTCATCTGATTCTTTACAGTAATTTTTCTAAAGGGGCTTGTACTCACATTTTCCATAAGATTAAGAAGACATCCCCTGCCCATGTCAAAAGTACGATTTTTAGTGGTTTTTTTTGGGGGGGGAGGCGTGGGTGATTCATGAAGATGAGGGGCATAAAACATACCTCTCCAAGCCACTCCTTGGCACTGCCACTGCCCTTGTCTATTCAAGGAAGTGGAACAGACATGCGAAACAAGTCCTTTGCATATAAAAGCATGATATACAAAGTGCAACTCCCAGGTGTCAGAATTATTTGCAGAGAGGCCAGGCACAGTGGCTCACACCTGTAATCCTAACATTTTGGGAGGCCGAGGCAAGTGGATCACTTCAGGTCAGGAGTTTGAGACCAGCCTGGCCAACATGGTGAAACCCCGTCTCTACTAAAAATAAAAAAAATTAGCCGGGTGTGGTGGCGTGCATCTGTACTCCCAGCTACTTGGGATGCTGAGGCAGGAGAAATGCTTGAACCCAGGAGGCAGAGGTTGCCGTGAACTGAGATCGTGCCACTGCACTCCAGCCTGCGTGACAGAGCAAGACTCCATCTCAAAAAAAAAAAAAAAAGAATTATTTGCAGAGTTATAAGAGTCCAAGTTTTTGACTCATTTATTTGCCTCACATTCTGCCATGTTATTTGATATTCCAGACATCTTAGGAGGTCTCTGCCTGTGCTTTCCCAGTGCAGCAACCTTCTGGGATTAGCAGGCAAGCTCATTAGGAACGTGCAGCCCTCTGCCCCTCCCACTTCTCCAATTGATCCTGTACCAGGTCCTCTAGGGCCTCCTCCACTGCGTTCCCCTCCTCACCTTGAGGTAGAGGTCGCCTGACTTTACAGGGCCACCCTCCCTTCTACTTCCTTTATTCCCACGTGAGACAATCTCAGACCTTATCTTATCCTCTAGATCCTCAAAATCATTTTCCTTTGTCCATTTTCCAGTTGTGTCTCTTGCCTTAAATCTCTAAGAACAAGGTAGCAATGAATGAAGGAATGAACACTGCCTCTTGCGTCCCCTCACCTGCATCATGATATCAGCGTTGCCCACGTAGTGACCTTTCATGCACACTGTCTCATATCAGCCCTGAGGTTCGGAGGGGTGATGTGACCTGCTCCAGGTTAAGCAGCTGTGAGTGGATCACCCTTTCCAGGGACTTTTAGGCCACTTCAGAGCACCCCGTGTTTCTGACTGAGCCAGGCTCAAGGTTGATGTTGACATGCTCCCACAGTAAATGACCTTCACCAGGACTGACCTATATACCTACCCAAAGGACAGAACAGGGACAGGTTTGTGAGCCCAAACAGGATGGGTGGCAGCTTTCAGCGATTCCTCTCCGTGGTAACTCAGCCTTTATCCCTGGAATGCATCAGAGAACTGCGTTCCAGTCCTCCCCTCACGCGATGATCTCATTGACTCCCCAGCCACACAGGTTACTTCCCCCTTCACTTCCTGCCCAGACCCATTTCCAGCTGCAACCCCAGCCCGCAGGCCTAGCAGGCACCTGGGAAACAGCTGCAGGTGACCCAGGTGGTTTATGGTCAGGGCCAGCCTGGCCCAGCCTGCAAGGATCAATCTATGGAACCAAAGACAAACAATCCCAGGACCTCTCATCGGGTGGCCAGGGAGGCAGGCACAGGTGGCTGGTTGCCCTGGGGCCGAGGTCTGGTCTTAGAGAGGGCCAGCTTCAGGACTGTAGGGACCAGACAGACCCAGGGACACCCCAATTCCACTCCAGAGTGGGGATTCAGTCTGCACTTGGACAGAGCCTCCTGGCCCCACTGCTCAGCCACTTAATTCAGCATCTGAACAATCAGCATCATACATAGACTAAGAATTATTCAACATCAAGGAAGCAAATTTGGAGGAGTCTAGAAATCTTAATGAATTTTCTGCACTGGAAGAAGGGATTAAAATCTAAGCGAGGTAGAGGACTGAGAAGAGGAAAAAAAAAAAAACCCAGTGTGGCAAGAGAAACTATAATTAAAATAGCAAGTTGCAATTCGAGGTGGGGGCTGGAGAAGGAGGATAGATGGCTGTAAAGACCAAGGGACATCCAGTGAAGCGTCTGACAGAAATGATTCCCAGGGATGTTCTGGGGAGAAAAATCCATCTGGAAACAGAGAAAAGGAAATGAAACAAGAATTTGCTGCATTATTTAAAGCTTTCAGGGGGAGGGGGGCGTTCAGGAGAGAGGAGGTTAAGAGAGAAGAGAATGGAACTGCTCTACCAAAAGGGATTAAAGGAAATCATAAGGGCTTTTTAAAATGACTCAAGCAAAAAAAAAAAAAAAAAAAAAAAAGGGAGGGGGAGATGCAAATAATTGTAAGCTGTGAAATTAATGGTGGCCGCGATTCTTAGTTCATTCTTTAAATCTGCTTAATGGGAAAAAATGAAGGAGAGGCATTTGTATGCTTGGGGAGTAACGGAGTCCTAGAAAATGCAGTTCCAGAGAGCACTGACAAAAGCGAATGCATGGCAGAGAACGTGTGTCCTGGGAGAGGGCAGGGCTGGCAGGAAAATCAGACACCACGGCAGGGCAATCCGCTTACATAAAATACCTGCACTTCTTCCCTTTGATGTTTGCCTTCCCAAATATTTGACTCTTTCATAGAAGGCTCCACATGATGTCCAGAAATTAGCAAAGTCAAAAGATGCTCCTGTGAAAAAACCACATGGCATCAGAGGCCTGGGTTCGAATCTTAGCACTGTTACTAGGTTTGTGACCGTGGGCTTGTTACTTTACCTCTTTAAATTCCATGGCTTTAGAGGACTGTGGTGAGGATTCAGCGGGATTAAGTCCGAGCCTCACAGTGTGGGGCCCATGGTGCGCTGTCAGTGAAGGGCCAACAAATGTAAAGCCTCCACCTCTTGCCAATTTCTTTGGTCCAAAGGACCTTGTGCCTTGAGTCCTTCCGTTGGAACATGCCCTTCCCTAGGATCCCAATTTTATAGCTCACTGGAAGACATACAGGCCTAGAACCCTGAGGGAGGTAAAAGTCACCTGTGCCCAAGCAGTTTTTTTCTTTGTGAGACAGGGTCTCACTCTGTTGCCCAGGCTGGAGTGCTGTGGTGCGATCTCTGCTCCCTGCAGTTTTGACCTCCTGGGCTCAAGCAATCCTCCCACCTCAGCACCCCATCCACCCACCCCAAGTGGCTGGGACTACAGGTAGGCACCACCATGCCCAGGTAATGTTTTGTATTTTTTTTTTGTAGAGACGGGTTTCACCATGTTGCCTGGGCTGGTCTCAAACTCCTGGGCTGAAATGATCTGCCTGCCTTGGACTCCCAAAGTGCTGGGATTGCAGGCATGAAGCCACCGCACCCACCCCAGCAGAGTCTTAACATCCTCCCTCACCTAAACTTCCTGTGCACAGTAGCCCACCTGTCTACCCACCACAGCCACTCACATTCAAGCCCACCTCGGTGCTTTGTCGCATCCGGGCTTGCCAGCCCCCGAGCTTCTTCCCCTCAGCCTTTTTCCAGTCCCTTCCCAGAGGCAGCCCCCACTCTTATGAGATGTCTATACATCCTGGGGGAGTCCAGCAGGTGAGTATGCAGCACTGGTTCTGGGAAGCAGGGACACTAAAGTTGCCCTGTCAAGGGAGGCTGTAGGGAGAAGAGAAAGGGAAAACAGTCTGGAAACAAAGCTGGGCTTCTAAGCAAGGAGTGAAAGGGCTTCGGCCTCAGAAGAGCAGTGGGATTATTGAGGTGTTCTGGGGAAGGAATCAGCAGGGCCCCGTGATGAACTAGCTCCGTGGCACAAAGATGACGGGGTAGCCTAAATGGACCCACAACTGCTTCTGCTGGGAACCCCAGGTCTGCCTCTCCAGGGCTGATGGTGGTGGATGATTTTCCCAAACGCTGCCCCGGCTGCACTCGACTGCCATTGGCCACTTGACGCCTACCTGTTTTTAAATAGCCGCACCAGACTTTTCATTCTTCTTTAACAGGGAGTTCATTGGGACCTTCAGCTTATGTTTGGAAGTGGAGTGGGTGTGGAAAATGAAGGTTTTCCTAGAGTTGCACTCCTCAACCTTGCTCTGGCCCTAAGGATCCTATCTAGCTACAGCCTTTCTGCAATGCTCACCCCGCCCTCCTGAGCTTGGCTGTAATCACATGACTGGTGGTAGTAAAGAGGAAATTACACGTCTGCCTCTCATGCCCACCATTTTCAGGTCTGTGATGAGGCTGTGACATAGCCACTGAACCCAGGACCCTCCAGCTTGCATTTGCACCGGCTGAGGCTCACCACGCATCACTGTGCTGCTCCCAGAGCTCAACTGTGCTCCACTGTCTGGGAGATGGAAGAGAGCTGCTTATCCATCCAAACCCCCAACTTACCAACTCTCCTGTGGCAGAGGCAGTCAACCTCCATCTGTAACCCTCGCCTGGTGCACCTGCCTCCCTGTGGGAGTCTGATTCAGTTGGGAGTATTTTGGGAATTATAGTCATCAAATACCAGACAGTGACATGGAGCAAATCACTTACCTTCTCCAAGCCTCAGTGTCCTCCTCTGTAAAATGGGGACTATTATACACACTTCATGGCGCTACTGGGAGGATGAACTGGGAAATGCAAGTGCAATCTTTTGGTAAAATGAAAACTCTTAGATAAATGAGTGTAATTATTGATTGCTTATGCATACCCCGAGAAGCAGGTCAACCCACGCCCCTGGAGGAATCTTCCTTAGGCTCCTTACATAGAAGCTGGAATAACACCCTCTCCCACTCCCCCTCCCTTTTATTTTAGCTTCCATTGTATCCTAAGCTCACCTCTATAATTGCACTAATCAGCCTGTATTGTAACTGTTGCTTTGCATATCAGGCTTCTACAGTGGACTGACCTCTTCTTGGGGGTAGGGGATGTTCATTCATTCAACAAGAGTAAATATTTCTTCCCTGGCTCACAGCAGGGGCTCAATACATCTCTGATAAATGAATGGACTGTGGTACTGGGGAGCTGGCATGAGATGTCAGATATGGCCACCAGGGGGCAATCAAGTCCTTCCTAAGCACGTCGACTTGAGTCATTGCAGAGGCCGGTCTCAGAGCAAGAGAGAGCTCTGCAAGAATTTCTCGCTGGTGGGTGAAGGCCAAGGCCTGGGCGCTGGGCCTCAAGTTCTCTTTGTGTCTGGCACCAGCTCTGTGCAAAGACAGGACCATCTACCGTGGTGTCCTGAGTCCTACGTCTGCCTGGAGCCTGAATGCCCAAGATGACCCTGGAGGAGAGACCCAGGTTATGTCTGGGGAAGCCCTGGCAAGCTCAGCTGATGGGATCCGAGGGCCAGTGTACACGTTCTGTGCATGTATGCGTGTGAGTCCATGAGTGGGCATGTTTATTAGAGCCCTTGGATCCCTCCGTGGAGACGTGGCCATTTGCCTACCCTTGTAAGCAGCAGGGCGGAAAAGTAGAAAAGAGTGGAGAACACTGAGGCCCGGGCTACAGGAACAGCCCATCGCTGACCCACTGTGTGCCCTGGGCAAGGAGCTTTCCTTCCCTGGGCCTGTTTCCTCATTGTGAAATGAGGGCAGTGGGTTACACGGCTGAGGGCCTTTCAAGTGCTGACATTTCTTTTTTTGTGTCTCTGAGGTATGGACTGATTCAAGGGCTCTGGGTCCTCTTCGGGATTCTCAGACTGGATTGGGACCTGAATTCTTAGGAAGACTGGATGCTACCTCTGGCTTCCGACCGGGGCAAAACCCTGCCTCACGTGGGTGGCTACCTGCCAGATGCTGCCCTGGGTTCAGAGAGGAAGGCTCTCAAACAGCCATGGGGACAGTCACTAGCCTGTCTGTCTGTGGATGTTTCCCAGGTGGGGCCACCTCACCAGGCCTCTCCTTGTTCTGTGCTTCCCCAAGTCCCTTCCTTTCATTCTCAACCCCCTAAGTCTCTCATCTGGTGGTGTGTGTTGCTATCAGCTGGAAGGTCAGAACCTGTGACAGACCCACTGGTCTAACACACTGGAGGCAAGCACAACCTGAGGCCTCGGTCTCCTGGGGCTTCTTGGGACCCCCACCCCAACCTACTCCTTTTACCTCCAGGCAGGACAGACCAGACAGATGAGAATCTACTCAAGCACAAACTTCTGTTGAAATAAAGGGAGAGATGTTTCTTTATAACTTTCCCCTTGAAATAAACCCAGACTTAAGAACAATAGAAACACGCAAAATGTGTTTTTAGTGGAACCCAGATGGAGGGCTGAAAGCCCAGAGAGCTGTCTCCATCGAGGGTTCTCATCTTTGGAATTCTATCCTCTCCTCCCCACCTCCCCTCAAGCACATCCCCGCCCAACCTCTGGGCTGGGGCTCTCTGGTCTGGAGTAGGCTACCTCCAGCCATCCTGGCATTGCTTCCAGGTAGGCAGAGCACTCCGCCCACCATCACCCTCCCGACACAAGGCTGAGCATGGCATCTAATGAGATCTGTGGTTTCAGAGATTTGGGGGACAGGAGTGGGGACTGGGACCAACTCAGTGCAAACACCTGGATCTGCTGAAATACAACAAAGAGAGAGTGAATTAAGACATCTGAAAAAAATACTCTAAGAAATTCTGCTCACCCACGTGGCCCACTGCTTCTCATTAAATAGTTGCAGTTCTCCATATTAACATATGCAAATCCAGCCCTGTGCGGGGGGCGGGGGGATACAAAGGCAAGTCCTTACAACCCCTTTCTCGCTCCCCCAAGTTTGGTGGAAGAAGTTCCCTGTGGGGTGAAGAACTCTCACAGGTTCCATTTCGATGCTTGAGAGTTGTAGGCATGGGATGCTCCTTCCCTGCAGGGAAACAGACGAGAGCAGTTTCAGGGAAAAACGAGGAAACTGATCTGTAGAGGCTGCATCTTCTAAGTTGTACTGGTCATTTTTCAACATTCCTGGATGTCCGCCATATGCCAGGGGCTGACTTTGGGTGCTGGATACACAAGAGATAACCAAGACATTGGGACTAGCATCAGATTGCTCATAGTCTAGTGGAGAAGGAGAAGGAGAAGAAAATCACATATTATAATTAAACAGCTGATGGAAGATGCTGAGTTTGGTCATGGATGCGTTGCCTCTGGGACCTCCAGGTGAAGATCATCAGATGTAGAGGGTCTGATGCTTAAGAGTAGTTTTTAGGCAAGAAATGTAGATTTGGGGACAGATGAGCCAAGGTCAGAAGGTGCAGGGAATGAGGGGAGGATAGTATCAAGGAAGGAAGGAGGTGCAAGAACAAAGAAGGACTCAACAGGGTCCAATACCACCGGTAAGGACTAAAACGGGTTTCCCAGCAGCTTCATCAGGACATCGCCCCTGCCCTTTGTCAGAGTGGTTTCAGTGGTGTCGTGGGGAAAGAGGCCAGGTGAGGAGGTCAGAGGAGACGGTGAGGGGAGAGGAGGCAGTGTGCAGAGCCAGAGGCGGGAGTAAATGCCATAGAAGAGATGGGAGGACATGCATGTGCCCGCCTCGCGAGGCCACAGCACAGAGCCTGGGGCAGAGCAAGCCTTCAGCAGAGAGGAGAGGAGTTTTTCTCCTCCTCCCTTCTGCCCCTTCTAGAATAGTCAAAGGCCATCTTGGGTGAGGAAATGGCTAGAGAAAGGCACCCTTCTTCCAGTCATTCAGTAAACATTTATTGAACAGCTACTAGGTGCCAGTCTCAACACCAGGTGCTGAGGATACAGTAGACAGCAAGAGACATGGCCCCGCCTTCCTGTGCGGGAAGGTCTTCCACCCCATCCCACTTCTGAGTGGCTAACAATGGCCACCAGACGCTCACAGCACAACTCCCACTGGGGCGCAGCCCAGGCAGGGGTGAGAAAGCGTGTGGGGCTCGTCTATGTCCTCTGGAGGTTCCCCTGGTCCCCAATTCTTGGCCTGGTTTCTCAGAAGACTGCATTCCTACTAAGGATTTAGGGGATGTAATTTAAGCAGCAGCCCTTTGATGGTGGGGGTGGGAATGTTGCATTTTCAGAGGCAACTCTTAAAGAACAGAAAGCTTTCCTGCCAGGATGGCTCTGGAATGACAACAGAATGTCAAGCAGCTTAAGAAAATTGAGGGGAATTTTTTTTTTTTTTTCTGGAAGGGCATAAGTGGTCAGACATGATGGCTCATGCCTGTAATCCCAGCACTTTGGGAGGCCAAGACGGGAGAATTGCTTGAGGCCAGGAGTTTGAGACCAGCCTGGTCAACATAGCAAGACCCTGTCTCTATAAAAAAAAAAAAAAAGAATAGAAAAAATAATAATAATAATCAGACTTGGTAGTACACACCTGTAGTCCTAGCCCCTTGAGAGCTGAGGCAGGAGGATCACTTTGAGCCCAGGAGTTTGAGGCTGCAGTGAGCCGTGATCAGAAAGCCAGGGATGTACAGTGTCCTTTTGGCTCCCAAATCATTCAGATCCTGTTTTTCTATTTTGCTTCCTCCTTTTTTTTTTTTTTGAGATGGAGTCTCGCTCTGTCGCCCAGGCTGGAGTGCAGTGGCGCCATCTTGCCTCACAGCAACCTCCGCCTCCCGGATTCAAGCCATTCTTCTGCCTCAGCCTCCTGAGTAGCTGGGACTACAGGCGCCCGCCACCATGCCCAGCTAATTTTTGTATTTTTAGTAGAGACGGTGTTTCACCATGTTGGCCAGGGTGGTCTCGAACTCCTGACCTCGAGTGATCTGCCCGTCTCCGCCTCCCCAAGTGCTGGGATTACAGGCGTGAGCCACTGCGCCCGGCCTTCATTTCCTCTTAGCTGAGGTCTTTCCGGTCTGCAAATCTTCCTCCTGGCGGCCTCCACTCTTTTCGCTTTCCTGTTCCGTGTCTACCTTCCGTGGGGGAGAGAGCGGAGCACCGCACGGAAGAGGTGCCACGAGGACAGGGGCCGCGTCTGCTTCCCCAGCTCCTGGATCCCCGCCTGGCACACAGTAGGCCTTCAAGATGGGTTCGTTGCCTGAAGGAAGTCAAGAAGCCAGGCTAGCGTTCCATTTTTCCTCTCCCTTCGAGGCCTGTGCAGGGAGGGCCTGGCTGCTGCCATGAAGGGGAACAGAGCCCGGGACAGTGACCCGGCAAAGGGCCCCGGCCAAGGCCCAGCGCAGCAGGAAGGCCGGCCGCATCCTGTCGGAGCCTCACCTCTGGCTTTCGGCCGTGACACTGGGACCCAGGGAAGCCCTGGGATCTCCCCGGGGACCCTCCGACATAAGCCCTGTTCCATACGCCTGAAGAGCGCGGCCAGAAGGGAAGGAAGTGCCCAGACACAGGGTGACAGAAAATTAAAATTCCAGCGGCAGTTCCACGGGCAGGAGCTCACGGCTCCTAACTGACCGTAAACCCTTTCTCCTGACAGGTCTTGGAATCCATCACTCCAGCCTCTCCCCGAGCAGCTGACACATCGCAGAAACGCTTCTCCAGAAGTCAGGGTCTGCCGACTCCGGCAGGGACGGGAAGGCGAGCGAGCGCGAGCAGCTGAAATGGCCCCTGTCTCCCCTGACTTCAAGGCCGAGGGCAGGCGGGCCGGGGAGGCTCATGGAAAGGGCTGTCAAGTGTAGCGCGATTCCCAGCCTCAGCCCGAGAAGCTGGTTTGCTAACTGTCTGCCTCTGGGTGCAATTCTATTAACCTAGTGGGGGAAACTCGTTTTCTCCCCACTGAAAGCTCTGAGTGGCATGCCACATATGTCTTTTATTAATAAAAAAAAAAAGAGAGAGAGAGAGAGAAAACAGAGTCATTATTACTGCATAATTGCAGTTCATTTGGTAGGCCAGATCTTTCAAAGCCCGGGTGCTGGGGGTGCAGTGGGGGGGATGATAATAAAAGGGACCTTGATATGAACCACTTGGGAACCACCTGTGTAGAAGGCAGTTCAGGAGTGACTCTCAAAAGGTGCAGTGGCTTGCAAGATTCAGAGCTGGCGTGGGCAGGGACACCCCTCTCAGAGCTAACAGACTGCACCACAGCCCTGGCGCCAGCTCTGGGAATCAGGTGACTTTAAGCAAGGCCCTACCTTCCCAGAGTTTCTTTCTTTCTTTCCTTCCTTCCTTTCTTTCTTCCTTTCTCTCTCTCTTTCTTTCTTTTTTCTTTTCTTTTCCTTCCTTCCTTCCTCTTTCTCTCCCCCTCCCTCCTTCCTTCCTTCCTTCTTTCTTTCTTTCTTTCTTCTTTCTCTTCCTTTCTTTCTCTTTCTTTCTTTCTTTCCTTTCTTTCTCTTCCTTCCTTCCTTTTCTTTCTTCTTAAAGTTAAGGTATATAGGCTTAACTGCCTTATAGTTATGTTTCTTTTCTCTCTTTTTTTTTTTTTTTTGAGACAAAGTCTCCTCTGTCGCCCAGGCTGGAGTGCAATGGCACGATCTTGGCTCACTGCAACCTCTGCCTCCCAGGTTCAAGCAATTCTCCTGCCTCAGCCTCCCAAGTAGCTAAGATTACAGGTGTGCACCACCACACCCAGCTAATTTTTGTATTTTTAGTAGAGACAGGGTTTCACCATGTTGGCCAGGCTGGTCTTGAACTTCTGACTTCAAGTGATCTGCCCACCTCAGCCCCGCAAAGTGCTCGGATTACAGGCGTGAGCCACCGCGCCCGGCTAGGAAGGCTACTTTTGAAGATGCTAACCTATCTCAGCTCTAGGACTTGGAATAGAACTTTAAAGGAGCGATCTTGTGCTCCTGGGAGTCAGCAGAGTGGTGGCAAATATCAGAGGGAAAATCCCCTCTTTGTATCCACACAGAAGTGGCGTTCTGGAGGCCAAGTTCAGGCCACATTGTCAGCCACCCCTCCCAGCTACAGTTTCTCCTTCCAGTATTCTTTTGAGTCAAAACTTTGGAACATTTCTGTGTTTCTTTTCATGAAGAAGATATTTTACTTATAATACCTGTAAGAAAATAGAGCCAAGATTAAACATGAGAACCTCCCTCTTCCAACATAGGGAGAAGTCCCTAGAAAATGGGCTAGGACTCATGGATGGGACCTTCATGACTTATTCTGTGGATGACAGATCCTATTACTGGTCCGTCTGCTAGCACCGCCAGGGGCAGCCACGCCTGCCGGAGAGTCACACAAGATGGGGTCTGTTTCCTGGCTCAGCAAGGGAGAAATGTACATCCCTCACCTTTGGGCCTCTAATGAATTCTGATTCAAGCTGAACAGGCCTAGGAATCGATAGTTTTAATCATTTCAAAAACTGGCCCCACTCTGGGTAAAATTACAATGTGTAAGAAGCTCGATGGAGCTTAAAGGCCACAACCTCATTATCATTTCATTAGACTCACATTTCAGCAAGATGGAAAGAAACGTTCTCACACACCGCTCCCTCCCACAGCTCCCCTGTCCTCCCCAGCCCTGTGTATTCATGCTGGAGGACAGCGATGGTTTACAGCAGCCGTCAGCCACCACAGCCACTGGCCCCCTCCCAGCGTGCGCTCCGCCCCGGAGGAAGCTCAGCGCAGTCGCTGGAGACCTCCGTGCAAATCAGCGCCTATGCCTCCCAAGTCAAGTTTGCAGTCCTGGGAAGTTTAGGAAAAACAACCCTGCTGTCAGTGTGGCTTCTCACAGCTGGAGGGGTCAAGTTATCAACACAGTATAAACCCAGGCCAGCAGAACCTTGTCCCACCCGGGGCCCCAGACGCCCTCTGGGAAGCAAAGAGTTTGAAAATGTCTTAAGCTTTTCCAGTTTGTTTGTTTTCCAATGTTTAATGATATTGTCCATGCAAGGAACAGAACCCCAGCTCCTGCTAACAATTAAAGAGGTTTTCTAATTTAGGAGAGAATGTGATTTTTTCAAAAAGAGAGAAAACTTGCACAGGAAGTAAAGCAAATACTCCACATTGAGAACATGCATGCAGAAAAGCCTGGCGTCGAGAAGACCCTGACTGCCTGGTGCGCATATGGAATGAAAACTGTTCAGAGTGGCTGACCCAACGAGGAGGCAACATCGGAGGAGGCTGGCAAACGTCTGCTGGGCCTTACTGCACCACTGCCGCCACCAGACTATCTCACGACTATGGCGTGTATCTGTGACCCCAGACCTCACCATCCATAGGTCCAGATGGGCTCCCATCGGTGAAATGACCGGAATTCACTGTGCTTGTTTCTGTCTGCTGTAGGCTTACTCTGACTTGGGGGACCCCTTGGGAGTGCCCCACATGTGCTCATGAACAGGACTGTCAGCGAGAGTCCCTCTCCCCATGCAGCTCTGCGCTGATGTCATGCTGCCCACAGTCACTCCAGGGTCACCTCATTTGCTGGCCTGCCCTGTGGGAATGCTGCCGCCCATACCCAGGGCATTGCCTTTTGAAGCCCCCAAAACTGCAGTGCCTGAGGCTCCAGAACAGGGCTGTTGGCCTCATGCCCTCAGCACACAGGAGCCTCCCTGTGTCCTGGGGTGTCCTCTCCACTCTGTCATATGCTGTCACCTGGACACCCAAGACGACTGACCTCCCTGAGTCTCGCAGGGTAGTGAGGTGGGATGGGGGGTGAAGTATGTTTCTCTCCACTTCCCTTTCCTTCCATCCACTGCCAGTAGACATCTGTGCCCCACACTTTTCCAAACCCAGCAGCCTAGGAAACGGTTGAGGCTAAAATTAGGATCCCTACTCCGTGTCCTCAGACCAGTGGTTCTCCACCTTGGCAGCGTATTAGAATCACCCAGGGAACTTTTAAAAAGCTCTATTTCCTAGGCCATACCTCAAACCATGAAATCAGAATCTTTGGGCATCAGTAATTTTTAAGTCTCCCTGGGCACTTCCAGCGTGCAGCCAAGGTTGAGAACCACTTCCTTAGAGGAAGGAAAGGAAGGAGGCAAGGAAGGGAGGCAGTAGGGGTGGTGGGAGGGAAGACAAGGCCAAAACTGGAAGCCCTTTCCCTGTGATGGAAGAAAACTGACGTGAGCCAGACCTGGTGCCACACCCCGGGACACACACCGAGAAAACCCAGTGAATCTTCTGTCAAGCCTGCCGGTGACTCGGGGTGCTGTTGTCAGTATCTTTTTTCAGCTGAGTCAACACATTGGGAGAGCCGAAGAAGACAAACACAGGGCGACTTGCCACTTATGACTTTCCACTTCATACCTGGTGGCATTCGAGATGCCCGAAGGGAGGAGGCCTTGTCAGTGGCAACGGCGGAGACAGACAGAACCCTACACTTAATGGGATGTCGGGAGAGCGTCCAGTCTAGCCCTGTGTAGATTTCTGAACTACCCAAGACTGCTGGCCATCTGCTCCAAGAACAGGTGTGACCAGGAACCGGCCTCTGTTAACTAGGAACACAGAGTCTGTTCATTCATTCATTCGTTCACTCACTCATTCGCCTAATCACAGCTGAGCATGGCAGAGCCGTGAGTAGGGGCCCTCAGATACCACATGCAGCTCGGTGCTTCCCAAGCTTTGTTTTTAGTTGAGGAATGCTGGGTTTAAGTGAAACCGTATGGAGGCATAAACAAATACAAGAGAGCCGCTCCAGCTAAAGCAGGGGAGGGGGCTCTGTGCCCGGCCCACTTGCCTCCCTTCCGCTAAGGGGGCTTCACCAGATTCTCCTGTTTCAAGGAGAAATAGAATTTGGAAACCTCTCATTTTATAAACGAGGACACTGAGGCACAAAGCAGGGTGGTTGGTGCCTTGCCTAAAGTCATACAGATTTCATGTAACAAATTGTGCTGGCTAGGTATGGGAGGATGCAGAGCTCACAGCACAGATGAATACCTCCATCTCAAAGGCTGAACCAAACGCCCCGTTAAATCAGGAGACCTGCCTCTCTCAGCTTTGTTTTCTGAAGAAATCCCTTCCCAGGGTTCTTCTGCAGCATGTGGCACTCAGGAGGAACCACAGCCTTGTCCTCTAGGGCCCAGCAGGTATAATGTACAGCAGGCATGCGCTGGTGCACCACACTGCCAGCATCCGCTCTGGTGTCCTGGGGGTTTACCTGATTGTTAAATATTTTAAAGATCACACTTGGATCCCACTACCAATGTTTCCAAAGTACGAGTAAGAGCCGGACGCGGTGGCTTACACCTGTAATCCCAGCACTCTGGGAGGCCAAGGTGGGCAGATCATTTGAGGTCAGAAGTTCGAGACCAGCCTGGCCAACATGGTGAAACCCGGTCTCTACTAAAAATACAAAAATTAGCTGGATGTGATGGCAGGCGCCTGTAGTCCCAGCTACTCAAGAGGCTGAGGCAGGAGAATCGCTTGAGCCCAGGAGGTGGAGGTTGCCATGAGCCAAGATAACGCCACTGCACTCCAGCCTGGGCAACAGAGCGAGACTCCTTCTCAAAAAAATAAAAAAAAAGCAAAATGTGACTAAGAATCAGACAGTAACAGAAAATATCAGTAACAAAAGAGTCCACACCTGCCTTTCTCATTGCTATTATTTGATACCAGATCTACCTGAAATCTTTCAGAAAGAGGGAAGAGCGTTCTTTTCCTGGGAGCTTTCTGGGTGCAGACTTCCGTTCATACCTGACAGTGCACAATGGGCACAGGGCGACGACTTCTTCTTCTTCTTCTTTTTTTTTTTGTTTTTTGTTTTTTGTTTTTTTGAGATGGAGTTTTGCTCTTGTCGCCCAGGCTGGAGTGCAATGGTGCGATCTTAGCTCACTGTAACCCACACCTCCCGAGTTCAAGCGATTCTCCTGCCTCAGCCTCCCAAATAGCTGGGATTACAGGCACCTGCCACCAGGCCCAGCTAATTTGTATTTTTGGCAGAGATGGGGATTCACCTTGTTGGCCAGGCTGATCTCAAACTCCTGATCTCAGGTGATCCTCCTCAGCCTCCCAAAGTGTTGGGCTTACAGGCATGAAACACCGCGCCTGGACTATGCTGTCTTCTGAGATGGACCGAAGGCCACACCGGGCCTCGGGACTAGCCTGAGGGCTTCAAACCCCGGGAAGGGATTTCTTCAGAAAACAAAGCTGAGAGAGGCAGGTCTCCTGATTTAACGGGGCATTCGGTTCAGCCTTTGAGATGGAGGTATTCATCTGTGCTGTGAGCTCTGCATCCTCCTATACCTAGCCAGCACAATTTGTTACATGAAATCTGTATGACTTTAGGCAAGGCACCAACCACCCTGCTTTGTGCCTCAGTGTCCTCATTTATAAAATGAGAGGTTTCCAAACTCTATTTCTCCTTGAAACAGGAGAATCTGGTGAAGCCCCCTTAGTGGAAGGAAGTTCCATTCCTGCCCCTTCCACTTGCTGACAGTGCTGCGTGTGGCGGGGTCACGCGTTTCTCTAATCCACAGTGTACGTGTAGTGGGTGCTGTCCCCCCCAGGAACCACCCTCAGCTGAAGGGAGCCATCTTGCCTGGGTTTCCCCCTCCCAGAGGGCACAAGGACCCCATCGCCTCAATGAGGGCACATCTTAAAAGGGCCACCCAAGCTTCAGCACACCAGCCTCGCTGCCGTTCAGCCTTTCCCGTGCCAGCCTGCCTTCATGACTCCCCTGCGGGGCTGCTCCATGAGTGCTCCCAGTTACCCCGCATGCCCAGAGCCTGCGTTTTGAGAACCTGGTCCAAAGCAGTACTCAACCACAAAACAGGGGCAGATTCCTACTTCTCCGCTACGGTGAGGGTTAAGTGAGCACACGGCTCACATGAAATTTCCTCTCCAATGCAGCGCCTGGACTATAGTAAATGAGCCATACATACTTGTTCATTTCCTCCCTCTCTCCATTCTTTCTTCCCCCAAGTGTGTTTATAGACTTTATTGTGAGTGCTCTCTTTCCTCGGAGAGAGACATCTGGCTCTCTGTTCATTGGCAGAGCTGAAGTGATTGACACACTCTAAACCTAGTAAGTGTCTCATCCCTTTCTGACGTACAATTGTTTATGTAGCTGTGCTCACTCCTCATACCAACACACACACATGCACACACACACACATACAGACACACACACACACACACACGCATGCACACAAGTGGTATTGCCGAATCCTGCAGTCTTTGTAGTTTCACAAACATCCAAAGCTTGACACCACTGCCACAACACACACAGAACTGCTTGTGTGGAGACCTGTATGCCAGGCACTGTGAGACATCCCAGGAGGGAGAGCTCATTTTCCGATGATGGAATCAAGGAGGGCTTCATGAGAGAGGTGACATTTGTTGTGGGCTTTGAAGGCTGCATAGAAATCCAGCAGGCAGAGGGGGTGGGAGTGGCTTTCCAAGCCAAGGGAACTGTGGAGTTGGGAAAACACGAAGCATGTCTAGGCAAGTCCTCCAGTCTAGCTGAAGATAAAGCTTCAAGAAGAGGATGAGAGGGAGGAGCCAAGGGTGGGAAGGTAGTTTGTGACTTGACTGGGTGGGGCCTTGAGTGCCAAGCTGAGGCGAGAAGTAATGAGATTCTACTGACAATTTCTGAGAGGTGGAGGGAGAGCTTTCGGAAGGTCAGTCATGGAGAGGATTGAATGAAAAAGATACTGAGGTCAGGCCGGGCGCGGTGCCTCATGCCTGTAATCCCAGCACTTTGGGAAGCCAAGGTGGGTGGATCATATGAGGTGAGGAGTTCGAGACCAGCCTGGCCAACATGACAAAACCTTGTCTCTACTGAAAATAGAAAAGGTAACTGAGAATGGTGGCACACACCTGTAGTCCCAGCTATTCGGGAGGCTGAGCTAGGAGAATCGCTTGAACCCGGGAGGCGGAAGTTCTAGTGAGCCGAGATCACGGCACTGCACTCCATCCTGGGAGACAGAGCGAGACTCCGTCTCAAAAAAAAAAAAAAAAAAAAAAAGGAAAGATACTGAGGTCAGAAAAACAGTGAGGAGTCCGTGGTAACAGACAGGGCTAGCAAGGACCCCCCTCCTGGCGGGGATATTGGTAGACCAGGAGAACAGGAGGAGTCTCAGGATAGGAATGTGTGCATCCACCCTTTCCAGATCACCACTACCATGAAAACCTTCAGGGGCAGCTGTGCAGATACCCTCAGCTCCTCACCTGAGAATGGGTGCCAAGTGAACTCCATCTCCAGAAATTGTTTGGGGAAGTGAAAGAGGAAACTGAACTCAAAATAAGGGTGCCTGACTCACTGTCTCTCAGTGACCATATGCAGAAAAATCCTCTGAGCCTGCCGCCAGCCACCTCCTCTGTCCACACCTTACTTCACAGGAACTCAGACACCAAGAGGGAGTCCCACACATGAAACACCTGGAGATGTGAAGAAACAGACTCAGCCCTACCTCCCTCCTCCCTCGCTGCCAGGCCTTAGGCAATCACTGACATATTTCCGGGCCTCAGTTTTCTCATCTATAAAACGATAATAATAACCATCACTACCCATTTGTGGGAATTTTATGAGATCAAATAGCCCAATAAACTCAAAAATGCTTAAAGCTCTTTGGAAGAAATGCAAGGTGTAATTGTTGAAGTTGTTATGTAATTGGATATTACTATCGCCACTACCGCTATAAACTTGCATATCTCTTTTCTCTGAAGAGGTCAAATGCTGTTCATGGTGTTCTTCTTTCATGAATAATTTCCAAACACCTCCTCTTGTTTACAGGTGGGCCCTACACTAGAAGGTTCCACAGATACTGCCGGCCTAAAGTGGATCTTGAGTCAGATCCTACGAAAGCCAGAAGGAGGGCATGACGGAGAGCACCTTGGAGAGGCAGAAAAAGGGGAGCTGACTCAACACTGCTCTGTTGGGAAGGTGCGGTGTCCCGGGGAGGGAAAGGCAGGTGACTCAAGGTGGAACTTTCTGGGCACAGAGGAGCTGGGATCTCTCATCCAATTCATGCAAATCCTTGGCTGCATCAACCCAGATCCCACCCCTCCCCATACGAGGCTACCTTCTGGTCTCACTGCCTTGAAATCTAACAGTGCAGCCAACGTGACTCACCAACCATGTGGCTTGCAAACATCACTAAGCTTGTCTCATTTTCCTCAACTGTAAAATGGTTTAATAATCTCTGAGCTGCCTGCCTTCCAGGGCTGATGTGGGGAGGAGGAACCCATGGACTGAGGATGTAAGAATGCTTTGGTGACTATGAGGTGTTGTACCAAGGTAAAGGGTTGTTTGAGGGAATGTTTTAAGATGATTTCTGGGTCAGGTGCGGTGGCTCACACCTGTAATCCCAGCACTTTGGGAGGCCGAGGCAGGCAGATCACCTGAGGTCAGGGGTTCGAAACAAGCCTGGCCAACATGGTGAAACCCCGTCTCTACTAAAAATATAAAAAATTAGCTGGGCGTGGTGGCGGGTGCCTGTAATCCCAGCTACTCGGGAAGCTGAAGCAGGAGAATTCCTTGAACCCGAGAGGCAGAGGTTGCAGTGAGCCAAGATCGCGCCATTGCAATCCAGCCTGGGCAACAGAGTGAGACTCCGTCTCAAAAACAAACAACAAAAAAAAGATGACTTCTGGCCTGGGGGTGGTGGTGGTGGTGGCAACTGGAGGCTGCTCTGGAGTGGTTAGGGGAGTTGTTGGGGGAATCCCAGGAAGCCAGACCCAAAGTTCCAAAGTAGGGAGAATTCTCTTGAACATAGGTTTAGAGTATCTCTTAGTATTCTGGTACAAAGTTCCTTCTTCCCCCAAAAAGCAAATCACAAGACCAGGACAATGTGTGGGGATCACGATCTTCCAGCAGCCCACAGCTTGGCTGTTGCACTCTACCTGAATGCCTCTGGACTTTCTAGACAGAGGCACGGAGCTGGTCTGTGACAGTCCCTCCAACCGGACTGTGATCACACTCCCAAACTCAAGCCCACCAGGCTGACTGATGTTGACTTCTACCAGTTGAAGGCCATCCTTAGCCACACTTTCCCTCCTTGGTGTAGTGGCCATAGACTCCAGAACTAGACTGTCTGGGTTCAAACCCCAGGTTTACCATTAGCCAGCCATGTGTGCCCTTGGGCATGTTATTAACCCTTCTGAGCCTTCACTTCCCCATCTGTATTTGTGGCTAATAGTAGGGCCCATCTCATAGCCTTGTTTTAAGAGTCAAATGTATTAACAAAGTGCTTAGCACAGTGCTTGCCACCAAATAAGCAGTATTTCTGTACTGGCTCCTTCTGCCAAGATTGGACTGAAGGTCTGTTTTTTGTTTTTGTTTTTGTTTGAGACGGAGTCTTGCTTAGTCGCCAGGCTGGAGTGCAGTGGCGCGATCTCGACTCACTGCAACCTCCACCTCCTGGGTTCAAGCGATTCCCCTGCCTCAGCCTCCCGAGTAGCTGGGACTACAGGCACACACCACCACGCCCGGCTAATTTTTCTGTATTTTAGTAGAGATGGGGTTTCACCATGTTGTCCAGGATGGTCTTGATCTCCTGACCTCGTGATCCACCTGCCTCGGCCTCCCAAAGTGCTGGGATTACAGGCATGAGCCACCACACTTGGCCTTAAGGTCTATTTTTGAGAGGCCTCTGTGACTGCTTTCTGCTGTATTGCCTTCCTCCACAGTTGCCTTTGTCCCTTGTCATGTTGGTGCTTCCTGGTCACACAGAAGCAGAGAGCCAGCATTCATCCTTCTTGGGAACTCTGGGTCCTCTCCACTTGCCTGGGTTTGAGATCCTCCTCTACAAAGTCATGTCCCTCTCATCATTCAAAACTCTGCTCAATACCCACGTCCTTCATGAAACATGGCAGTGGTGGCCACAGTGGGAGAAGCATAAACTCTGGGATCAGACAGACCTGGGTTTGAATCCAAGCCTAACCTGTCCCACCAGCTGGGTGACCTTGGGCAATTACTTTACCTCTCTTAGTCTCAATTTCCTTACATGTAACATGAGGTAAGTATCTCTTCCTCATGGATGAAGATGAGGATGACACCTGGGGCAGTGATGGCACATAGTAGGTGCTCAACAAATGTTACTCTTCCCTCCTCTCAACCTTGCTCTGATAGCAGTTTCTTCTCTCTCCTCCAGCCCTTAACAACATTTTACAGCCTCAGTAAGAGGTGGAAACATACATACACACCGTGTGTATGTTCTTAGATATTTATCATGTGTTGGCTCTTCTCTCATTCATTCAACATTTATTAGGCATTTGCTATTTGTCTGATGCTCTGCTAGGCCCTGGGGAAGACTAAGACTGAATCCTTTCCCTGATGAGCTCACAGAAAATTGAGAGGATCATCCTAAAGTCAGGAGTTCGAGACCAGCCTGGCCAACGTGGCGAAATCCTGTCTCTACCAAAAAAATATGAAAATTAGCCGGGTGTAATGGCAGGCGCCTATAGTCCCAGCTACTTGGAAGGTTGAGGCAGGGAGAATTGCTTGAACCCGGGAGGTGGAGGTTGCTGTGAGCCAAGATCATACCACTGCACTTCAGCCTGGGTGACAGAGAGAGACTCCGTCTCAAAAAAAAAAAAAAAAAATTGAGAGGATCAAATATATGTATGTTTAGATAATCTCAGAGTCTATGGTCAGTGTTCTAGTGGGGGCGTGTCTGCACGGCACTTTCGATTACAGTGTATGGTGCAACTAACAAGGCTCCTTTCAGCAGTCAAAGGCCTTCAGTTCAACTCAGCCAGTGTTGACTGGGCCCCTGCTGTGTGCCAGGCACTGTATTAGGTACCAGGGGTTCAGGATGAAGAAGACAGTGCTTCCACCCTCAAGGAGTGAAGGATCCAGTAGGAAAGACAGACAGAGGATATAAGGGTCACACCATGTGGACAGTGCCTCTATGCCCAGGTGTGGTCATGCAGGAGGGAGACAGCTAAGCGTGAGGGGTAAGGACGACTTCCTGGACGAGGTGGCATCTAAGACTTGGAGGGCAAGTAGGAATTGGCTAACAAAGGAGGGACAGAAGGTCTTTCCAGGTGGAGGGAAATAGTCTGGGAGGAGCCAGGCCGGGCCTGGGGCTCAGGGAGTTAAAAGTAGTTCTGTAAGGTTGGACGCATGCACAGGAAGCTTGGAGCCTCCAGCAAGATCCTCTTTTCTTCTCTTTCAGCCCCCAACACACTTTCCCTGGTCACATCCCTCAGCCCCAGCTCCAGAAGACTCCTTTTCCAGAGGCTTCAGCCTCTTTGATGCTAAAATCTATCCTACCTTGGGGGCTATGCAGCCCAGGCCCTTCTGGAGGGACAGACAAGCTGTGGAAGGAAAACGGGATGGGGAGCTGAGAGTGGGCAAGAAAGAGGAGAAGTCCCCACCCCTCCATGCAGGGACACTGACCAGCATCCGGGGTGATCCCTGTATTGGGTCACTGCATACTCGTGGCGACAGCTGCTGGGTGTCAGGGGAGATCCTGCTTCCTTGGCTGAGGCCTCCCCACCCCAGCGCCTGCTCACCTGTTCTGTGCTAAGCCTCCACACGTCCCCTCCTCCTGCCAAATCAGTTTCCGCTAATTAGGTCAAGGTGAAGGTCATCTCCCCTCCCTGGAGTTTGACCTCGCAGCCAGCAGCCCAGGAGAGTTCTAGCACACCCCACACTTGCCAGAGGACATGTGTGCAGTTACCACACTCACGTGCACACATGCGCACACCCCCTCCCACACGCCAGCTCACAGTACCCACGCTCACACACAGACACTCACACCACTTACCCACGCATCTGCTTAGAGACACACTTGCACGCACGCCAGAGGGCCCAGCTTGCCTCTGCTCTATAAGCTCCCTTGGGAGAGAAGCAGACCTCCAGAAGGTTCTGGGCCTCCAGCCCAGGGATGTCAAGCCCCATGCCAGAGAACCCTCCTATCTCTTGCTGAGAGGTTACCAAAGGGTTAAGAGAGAACATTTCCAGGGAGTTTGCCTCTTAATCAACACAGTTAATTCTTTTCCTTTTACAAATATAAATTCTTGGCAGTCAGTAACCAAGAAAGAAAGGAGAAAGAAAAAAAACTTAACCCAACATTAGTCAAATCTTTGCCTCTTCCTATTTTTTTTCAAGTTAAGACCCAGAGGAATTCAAAGCAATGAGACAAATCCCAGCCCAGATGGAATGTTTTTGCTAATATACGTCTGCAAGTTATTTAAATGTATGTTTAAGTGTGTGTGTGAGAGAGAGCGAGAGAGAGAATATGAGAGCAGGCAAGCATCATTGAGCGGTGTGTGTGCCTCTGTGTGTGTGCGTGTGTGTGCACACATGTGTGTGGCTAGAGCACACAGCAGAGCAGAGGAGCCACCAGAATCCCTGCCTGAGCCCCAGCTACCCTCTGGCCCTGGCTCTCTGGTCTGGACCTGGAGCAGTACAAGGGCATTGCCCGGAAGGCTGTCCTTGTCCCTCAACGTGGGGTCTCCTGGGACAATAGCCCCTGTTCCTGCCCCTCAGCCCCAAGGTGGCCTCAGTGACACATTCTGCTAAGGAAAACCCACCCACCATACGCATGTCTTGCCCTCGTTTCCTGCTTAGCCAGAAGGTTTGGGGCTGGAGTTTCCAGGCCTGGAGGGGAGGGATAGTTGAGAGGACCAGGCCCCACAGCGCAGAGCTGCTCCCCACACACCCCCTCCAAGAGTGGACCTGCCTGGACTTGAAATCTAGGCTTAGACTGTGTTCCTGGCCTCTGTGTATCTCCTCTCAGACCCCTCTCAAGATCTTCAGCCCCCTGTGGTATTCCCTCTCACCCCAACAGAATCCTCCATGGATGACGGGGTCAACCCTTACCCACGGACTGCACCTCAGCAGGACTCCCCACCCCCTGCCCCTAGAAGCACCCTCAGTCGGGTTCAGGGTGCAGGGGCCTTGCAGACAACCCCTGAGCTCCCCACCTGCCCCGGGCTCCCTCTCGTCTGCTCCCTTCTGAGTTGACTTTAATTCTTTTAATCTTTCCTCTGAAATCGCTCCTCTGGCCTCGCCATCAGCTGTGTGGGTTCCAACTTCCCGATTTCCATAGGGAGATTAAACAGCTTTCTCCATCCAAGGCAGTTTGGATGTCTGGGCCACCCCCTGGGCTGGCTAGACCCCTCTCTGCCGAGGGGGCTGCTCTCGCTCTTTTGAGCCCTGGCCCACCCTGAGTCCCGGGCCTTCCACATGGAACTTCCCACGCCCCCTCCCTGCCCCCACAAGAGATTCCAGCCCTCCCATGTCTTCCCTTTCACAGAGGCCTCTCAGCATCTTGAGCCAGGCCCAGAGCCTGGAGTGCAAGACTTCCTCCATCAGCAGCTCTTGGGAAGCAGGCAGGCGGAGAACAGGGTCTGGGATCCGCAGAGAGGATCCCCTGCCTGGATACTCTCCCCATGCCCCAGCCTCTCTCCAGGCTTCTCTGCTCCTTCCACCACTTGTGCCCTCCGAGGTCCTTTTCTGAGCATGTGGCCATCCACCGTCTGTGCTGGCTGCTGAGGGGACAGGACTCACCAGCTCTCAGTGTCTTCTGCTCTGCTCATCTGTGGGTGCCAGCTCAGGACCTGGTGCTCAGCTGAACCTGGCAGGAGACAGAACAAAGTGGAGTCAGGTTCAGGGGACTAAGTAGGAAGGGGGTTTGGGGAGGGGCACAGAGAGGGTGTCCAAGGGAAACTAGAAATTTTTTTTTTTTCTTGAGACGGAGTTTCGCTCTTCTCACCCAGGGTGGAGTGCAGTAGTGCAGTTTTGGCTCACTGTAACCTCTACCTCCCAAGTTCAAGCGATTCTCATGCCTCAGCCTCCTGAGTTGCTGGGATTACAGGTGCATGCCACCACACCCGGCTAATTTTTGTATTTTTAGTAGAGACAGGGTTTCATCATGTTGGCCATGCTGGTCTCGAACTCCTGACGTCAGGTGATCTGCCTGCCTTGGCCTCTCATAGTGCTGGGATTACAGGCGTGAGCCGCCACGCCCAGCCTAGAAATGAGTTTTGGATGGCATGTCATTTGAGCTTGCCCTGAAATGTAGCTAGAGGATGGGGGAAGCTGAGATCTGACTTCAACATGGGAGGAACAGTTGCTTAGAAAGGAATCTCTGAGGCAGAAAAGGGGAAAGAAGACCTTCTGTGGAAAGTGTCCTGGAATGCCACCTTGTCAGGGCTATGATTTGCCTCTGAAATGAGTGGGGTCCTGGGGCCTCCACACATGGACACCAGCTTCCCAAGGCCTAAAGATGCCAGATGGACTCTTGGGTCTGTCCTAGACTGAGGGCTTCCGGGAGTCCATGAATCTCCTGACGTTGTGTGCAAAGTATTGTGGATCTGGGCAGCATTACAGGACTTTAATCATGTTCTCAAAGGGTCTCTCATCTCAAGAAGCTAAAAACCACTGTGCTGGAGGTTAACACAAAGGTGACCCTTGAGGCTGGCCAGAGTGACCCAAAGGTCACGCCACAAGTGGCACCAGATGACTTCTGGCTGAAACAAGTAGACTGGGTCAGGCTCAGGCAGTCACATGAGACACATCTCATTTCTAGATGTGGGGAGAGATTCTGGAGATGACCTTGGCTCCTGGAGATGGCATCTTAAAGCAGATCTCTGCCAGGCGAGATCCCGTGGCCCATGGGACACACCTTCACTGGGCCTGAGCTGTCTGTCGGCTTCATGTACTGGGACACTGGCAGGTATTCACAAGTGAGACAGCAAAGGTGACCCACGGTGGGCCCCAGGTCTTCCGGTGTCGGTGAAAAGTGCACAGAAGGGTCTGGGCCTATAACTTTCACAATGTGTATGAAGGTCATCTGTCTCCAAGGGAAAACAGCGGCCAGTCTCCAAGGAGCTATGAGTGTGCCCAGTGCTGATGTGGGCAGCTCAGGGGATCAGAGACAGGGCGGGGAGGTCATTAATGCCAAGGGGGCCATGCCAAGGAAGCAGTGCTGCATAGTGAAAGGCCCTCAGCCCACCTCCACACTAGCCTCTCTGCACGGCAGCTTCCTCCTGGGGGAGGATGGAGTTGGCCTACAGGGTTTCTGAGGGCCCCGTCAGCGCCACCATCCTAGGTTTTAAGAAATGTCCCTCCTGGCCGAGTGTGGTGGCTCATGCCTGTAATCCCAGCGCTTTGGGAGGCCGAGGCAGGTGGATCACCTGGGGTCAGGTGTTCGAGACCAGCCTGGCCAACATGGTGAAACCCCATCTCTACTAAAAATACAAAAAATCAGCCGGGCGTGGTGGTGCATGCCTGTAATCCCAGCTACTCGGGAGGCTGAGGCAGAAGAATTGATTGAACCCGAGAGGCGGAAGTTGCAGTAAGCTGAGATTGTGCCACTGTACTCCAGACTGGGTGACAAGAGCGAGACTGCCTCTCAAAAAAAAAAAAAGAAAAAAAAAAAGAAATGTGCCTCCTCCAGCTCCCTGGGCTCCTGTTTGTGGGGTGGGGAAAGTAGAGATTATCCAAAAGCCACAGAAGTTTCCCAACCCTCTCCCCATTGCACTTCAGGACCACCCACCCAGGGCCTGCCCTGGGCTCCCTCCTCCCAGAAAGTCAATTTCCCTACAAAGGAGGCTGGGGAGCGAGAAGGGCTTTCTGCTTTCTCTTTTGGTTTGCTTGTTTGCTTGCTCTCCCGCTCACATTGTGCATACGCAGGGGACTAGCTAGTTCTCTCGGTCTCATAAGAGGAAGAGTGGTGACCCTGGCTCAGACAGGTGTGGAAGGAGCATCCTAGCACCGAGGGACATTGGCTGCTGAGCCAGACAAGGGGCAGGGTGTGCACTCTCCTCTGGGCCTGCAGAGGCAAAGTCCAGTCTTTGCTGCTCTAGAACAGACACACTGCAGTCCTAGATAACCCCCTAAGCTCTCTTTCTAGAGCCCGATGGCTGCAGAATGTTTTCTCCTGGCCGATGCGTGCCTGTGTAGTTTATATACATGTGCGTATGTCTGTAGATATGTGTGTGTATAAATATAGATAGACGGATATAAATCAAGGGTTTAGGAGGTAGGCGGCAGCGCTGACGGCAGCCAAGCCACTGCTAGTTCTTCCAAGAGGGCAGCTCGGGTGTCTCCCTGCACTCCTCTCCCGTCACTTCCGCCTGTGGCTCCTGGTCCCCACTCCCAAGCGTCAAGCTGTCATCATCACCAACTCCTCCCTCACTTCCCCCCACAGGCAGGCTGTTGCTATATCCTCACTCATTCCTCCGCAGCAACTCTGAAATCTGTTTCTTTCTGGGTCTCACCCCCTCCCTCAGCAGCCCCCTCATTGTGTCCCCATCTCTCTTTCTGCATCTCCTTGCCTCCTGGCCTGTGTTTCCTTGGCTTTTCACTCTCTCTGACTCTGAGCTTGTCCATCGCCCTGACCCGCTCCTCTGTGCTTATTCTATGGACACACCGAACTCCCAGCCCCCTCTGGATCCTGTGCTCCTTCCCTTCACTCTGCCTGTCTCTCTGTCTTGTCGTGTGTGTTTCTCTCTCTCTCTATTCATCTCTGTGTCTCTCTCATCAAGTAACACAGCCAGGCACTTTCGTTGGGGAAGGTGCGTTTCTAACCTTTTTTCTAGCCTCACTGTCAAGTGCACGTTTGCCCTGGCCTGGGCTCTGAGCAGGGGCAGCACAGGGAGGAGAACGGCCCCATGGCTCCACCTCACCAGCTGTGAGAATCTGTGGGCCTGGGGAAGAGCAGCTGGGCCAGGAACCAGTGATGCGGCCCTCTCTGTAATGGAAACAAGACACAGGCCTGGCTCATTTGCATGTCAGGTCTCTTTTACATAAATCTGCATGTCAAGCTGGAGGCCCTGGAGCCAGGTAATGCAAAGTGATGCAAAATAAATTAATCAGTGTGCCCTGCTGCAGGTGTAAGCCGGCCCTTTCTTCCAGCTGACAGAGCAAAGCCAGATGAGCTAGTGTCCTTATAAGGCTGGAGGTGGAGGGTGGGGTGGAGCAGGGTGCTAGCCCTGAGCTGCTGCACCTACCAGCCCCACTCGAGTGGCTCTAAGAGAGAGGATGGGCCCCAGTGGCTGACCAGGACCCTGAAGCCTGCTAGCCTGAAAAGGGGGGATTAAGGCTCACCTCCTCCCGTGGGGAAACCTAGGTGCAGGAAGTAGGGGAGGAACTTTTCCAAGGTTACCCAGCTGCCTGTGGCTGTGCCAGATCAGAAGCGTACACTTTGGCTCTCAGCAAAGTAACCTTCCTGCTTCTTACTGCTGGCTAGAAGCGGGTGAATTTCACCACTTCATTTGAGCGTCTTCAGTGACTTTGGGGGATCAGAGATGAGACTCTTCCCTTCTCCTCCAGCCCAGCCTTCAGGGAGCACTGCCCTGACTCTAACCACTTTGGGATGCCCTCCAGCCCTTCCTGGCCCACAGACAGGGCCCTGCTTCCCCTTTAGGAAAAGGCAAAGTGTGAAGGAGCTACTAGTAGGTTTTCCAGCCTCTGGAAAGTGTGACTTCTGGGCTTCTCTTGGATTGGGAAATGGCTCATGAAGGTCCAAGGCTTCCTCCACATGAGAACAGGAGGGGCAGGTCATGAGCTCCAGAGCCTGCTCCAGAGCCTGCCCCAGACCCAGCTCTATTCCTCCCATGTCAGGCAAGGATGAGCCAGCCCTGGGAGCCCAAACACTCCCAAAGCCCTCACGCTTCTCCAGATGGAACCTGCAGCTTGTTTTGAGGAGATCCGCAGCACATGGCATGTGTTCTGTGACTGCTCTCACGCCCCTCTGCTGCAGGAAGCCGACCAACAGAACCTCTTCCTGCCACTGGAGAGTGTAGGCTGACTGTGTGTGCCGATGGCCATCTCAGGAGGCAGGGCAGCCGGTGGTCTCAGCCAGGGGCTTTGAAACGAGCCACACCTGTCCTGGTGCTACCACTCGCCAGCTGTGTGACCCAGGGCAAGATGCCTGGCCTCTCTGAGCCTAGTTTTCTCATCTGTAAAATAAGAGTTTCTACCTCATAGGGTTTTTTTGTTTTTGTTTTTGTTATTTTTTTTTGAGACAGAGTCTTGCTCTGTCGCCCAGGCTGGAGTGCAATGGTGTGATCTCAGCTCACTGCAACCTCCACCTCCTGGGTTTAAGCGATTCTCCCACTTCAGTCTCCTGAGTAGCTGGGATTACAGGCTCTCGCCATCATGCCTGGCTAATTTTTTATTTTATTTTTAGTAGAGACAGGGTTTCACCATGTTGGCCAGGCTGGTCTTGAACTCCTGACCTCAGGTGATCCACCTGCCTCGGCCTCCCAGAGTGCTGGGATTACAGGTGTGAGCCACTGCACCCGGCCTCCTCATAGGGTTCTTATGGGGCTTAAACAAGACAAAGCATGTACCATGTCCCACACTGTGCCTGGCGCCACGTAAGTGTCTATTAATGGTAGCCATTGTCATTGCCCCTGCAATGACAATGTGTCCTCACAACCATCCCAGCCTAGGTCAGAGGAAGGGATTGGGAAGCAGAACTAAGCCTACTTGGAGTCTCTTTCTCCCACCCCACCTTCTTCTCCCACCACCTTCTTCTCTCACCACCTTCTTCTCCCAACACCTTCTCCCATCACCTTCTCCTTCTCCCATCACCTTCTCCTTCTCCCACCACCTTCTCCCACCACCTTCTCCTTCTCCCACCACCTTCTTCTCCCACCACCTTCTCCCATCACCTTCTCCTTCTCCCACCACCTTCTTCTCCCACCACCTTCTTCTCCCACCGCCTTCTTCTCCCACCACCTTCTCCCATCACCTTCTCCTTCTCCCAACACCTTCTCCCATCACCTTCTCCTTCTCCCACCACCTTCTTCTCCCACCACCTTCTTCTCCCAACACCTTCTTCTCCCACCACCTTCTTCTCCCACCACCTTTTTCTCCCACCACCTTATCCTTCTCCCACCACCTTCTTCTCCCAACACCTTCTCCTTCTCCCACCACCTTCTTCTCCCACCACCTTCTTCTCCCACCACCTTCTCCTTCTCCCACCACCTTCTTCTCCCACCACCTTCTTCTCCCACCACCTTCTTCTCCCAACACCTTATCCTTCTCCCACCACCTTCTTCTCCCACCACCTTCTTCTCCCAACACCTTCTTCTCCCAACACCTTCTTCTCCCAACACCTTCTTCTCCCACCACCTTCTTCTCCCACCACCTTCTTCTCCCAACACCTTCTTCTCCCACCACCTTCTTCTCCCACCACCTTCTTCTCCCAATACCTTCTTCTCCCACCACCTTCTCCTTCTCCCACCACCTTCTTCTCCCAACACCTTATCCTTCTCCCACCACCTTCTTCTCCCACCACCTTCTTCTTCTCCCACACCCCTCCCCATCTAGTCTCCACACTTGCACCAGAGGAAACATTCTAAAACACAAACATTATCATGCCACTTCCTAGCCTTTACTCCCTTCTGGCTCCCTATTGTGTTCAGGATAAAGCCCAAGCTCCTCGACACAGCCTTAGAAGGCATTTTGGGATCTGGCTTCTGCTTATCTCTCGAGCCTCATCTCTTATCTTCTTGCAGCCCAGCCTTCCAACACGGTTGGCATGTTCATGTTTGCACTCACCTCCAGGCCCTGCCTGGGCTGCTTCCTGACCCAGCTACTCACTGCCTCTCCTCTTAGCGTAGAAGCTGCTTCCTCCACAACGCTTCCATTCCCGTTGCTAAGGATCCAAAGAGAAGGGCCTACGGGGCTCCCAGTCCCAGGAGATTGTGCCTGAGAGGTCAGTGCAGGAAGGACCCCTGAGATCATCTAGTTCAACCTCTCCTTTGGCAGAGGAGAAAACCCAGGCCCCTGAGGGAGGGGGTTTCCTCCAGGTTCCACCCAACCCCTCTCCACAATTAGCACAAGAGGAAAGCCAATCAGTAGGCCTCCTAGGCACCACAGGCCATTCATCCAAATACATTTGCATTTAATCTCCTCTCCCAGGGAGAATAAATACAGAGGAAAGAATTGGAGGCCCAAAGGAATCAACTGCAAACCCCAAGAATAGACTCCAGGTTTGCCTGTCACTGGGGGCCGGGCTATCTTACAGCTTCCCTCAACCATCCCTGGAGAGGTTACTCTTCTGTTTTTTTTAGACAGAGTCTCGCTCTGTCTCCCAGGCTGTAGTGCAATGGCATGATCTTGACTCACTGCAACCTCCGCCTCCCGGGCTCAAGCCATTCTCGTGCCTCAGCCTCCAGGGTAGCTGGGACTACAGGTGCTCACCACCACACCTGGCTAATTTTTGTATTTTTAGTAGAGACAGGGTTTCACCAATGTTGGCCAGGCTGGTCTCGAACTCCTGACCTCAGGTGATCCACCCGCCTTGGACTCCCAAAGTGCTGGGATTATAGGCATGAGCCACCACACCCGGCTGAGAGGGTCACTCTTTTTATCTCTTCATGAGATACCATCCTGCCTCCTCTGCCAAGAGAGCTGGACCTGTGACCCTGGGACTAGGGCAATGAAGGGGCCTTCTGGGGAGCTGCTGACTTACGGGACAGTCAAGTGAGATCCAGTCCAGGCCACCAACGGCCTGTGGAAAGCACACAGGCCTGGAGTCAGAAGACTTGTGTTCAAGTTCCACTTCCTAGCTGAGCAAATGGGCAAGTCACTTAACCTCCCTGAACCTCGGTGTCCTCAGCTGTAAAATGGAGGTAAAGATAGTTTCCTCCTCACCAGGCTGGTATGAGCTCATGTGATAGAGGAGAGAGTGTCCCCTAAACAGTTCAACTTTCAAACATGCGTTCTCCTTAATGAGACAGGACGAACACCGGGAGTTTCTGATCAGGAAGCAGCCCCCCTCTGCTCTTGCTCACACTCTGTGCCTAATCTGCTATGGACCGAAAAGTGTTGGGCTTATAAATATTTGTTCCTTATGGCCAGACTTTCATGAGTTTTATCAGCCTAGCTGATAAGATAATCCTGGCCTGTTGGGTGAGCTCTGGCACCTGGTGTTCTGCATCGCAGGTGACCGCTCAGACCTCACTTTTTAATACCTAGCAAGTCAATAGACTCTCAACTTACAGGCTGGAGAGGAGGGGCATCTGAGGGGGCCTCCGAAATTAATTCTCTTTGTTTCTGGATCTGATGTCTAGAGTGGACCGGAGACTCCGAGTTAACACCTTTCATGCCAGATGGTGACTGGGTCTCCACTGGCTCCACTGAGCTCACAACCAAAATGGTTTTGAAAAGACTTGAACTGAGCACCCTTCTCCTTTAATTAAGCGCGAAATCTCCATATCTATTTCAGCCTTTGAAAACCGAAACCCAGGAAGGCAGGTTCCCTGGACAGAGAGAAGAGGTGTGCAGAATTAATATTCCATCTCGACTTTTCCTGTGTAACTTAATAAGTTGCCTAAGCTTATCAGGGACCCTGGCTGCATATAGCTAAGGGGCTGGCCTGGATCACAGGGCCGCGTCACCTTCCCAGTTGACAAAGCTCACATTAGCACGGTTGACCGGCCAGGAGGGCCACAAGGTGACGCAAAGTGAGCCAGGGTTAAGGTGAAAAGCTGGGACCCATCTCACCTTGCTGAGTAGCACGTTACCATTTGGTAACATGTCCCTTCTCTCTCAGATGTTTTAGTTGGATCCTCCCAGAGTCCCCCCCGGCCCACCCTCCATGCAGCCTGAGCTGTACCTGCTTTCCTGGGCGCTGAGTTTGGGGCCTCAGATTGGCCCCACCTGCCTTCCACTTCTCCCAGGTTCATTTTTTCTAGAACTATTCTGGGACTGCCCCAGCTCTGTACATCCAAGAGGACAGGCAACTGCCTGGACTAGCTCCATCCTGACCACCAGCAGCCTCTCCCCCAACTTTAGTCCCTCCTCTGCATCCAGAGGCCAAGCCCAGGCTTGCTTCTCTCTGGAGCTGCAGGCTCTCAAGGACTCTGTTTCCCAAAAGGAAAGGTCTCATAGAAAATCAGTGGATCCTTGCAAGGGAATCCTTAGAACCAGTGTGGGAAAGGCTCCCCTAGGCATTGACCTCTTTTGGAACATCCACTGAGCTTAGGATTCTCTCCAGAAGAAGCACCTGCTCAGGGGAGGGGAGGAAATGCCAAAATCGAATTTTCCCCATAATAATAGAATTCTAGAGCCAGAATTCTAGAGCCAGAAGAGATTTCAGACACCAACTAATCCAATCCCACTTTTTAACAGATGGATAGACCGAGGTTCCAGGAGGGAAAATGGTCTTTCTAACGAGTTCTAATCACTAAGGCAGGACCAGTGGGGCTTTAGCTCAGGACATGAAAAAAACACAGAGAGAAGAATGAGAGAAAGAAAGAGAGAGATGCAGAACCCCTCTGCTACAGGAGTTGGCCCACATGCCCGGATCACAGAGAAAGTGGCACGTCTTGGTCCTCTGCGACATGCCCCCTGCTGTAGGACACCTCTGTGGTCTTGGTAGAGTGTCTGTCCCTTTGAACGCCCGAACAGGCACCGTCCGTGTGCTCCTGCCAGCGAGGGGTGATGCGTCCCGCTAGAGGGGTCAAAGGCAAGGGCTCTGGGGTCTGGCAGACTTGGGTCAAATCTTGGCTCCACTACTCGGTTGTGTCTGTGAGACTCAACCAAGTTATTGAACCTTCTTTGTGCCTCAGTTTCACCATTTTAAGGATGGGGATAATAGAAATCACCTCATATGGTCCATAAATGCAATAATGTGTGTAACATGCCTGACATATATTACACCTGAACATAAGCACCATGAAGGCAGACACTTTATTTCCTGCCATTTCCTCAGCATCTAGAACATGCTATATATATAGAATGAACGGATGCAGCATATGTTCTTTTATCAATTATTTTCCTTAATGGTTATTGTTATCATTATTACTGCCCAGAATATCTTTTTCTTTTCTTCCTTTTTCTTTTTCTTTCTTTTTCTTTTCTTCTTTCTTTCTTTTCTTTCTTTCTTTCTTTCTTTTCTTTCATTCTTTCTCTTTCCTTCTTTTTCCTTCCTGTCCTCCTTCTTCTTTCTTTCTCTCCCTCTCTTTATTTTTTCCTTCTTTCTCTCTTTCTTTTTCTTTATTCCTTTTTCTCTCTCTCTTTCTTTCCTTTCCTTTTTTTTTTTTTTTTTTTTGAGACAGGGTCTCTCTGTGTTGCCCAGGCTGGAGTGTAGTGGCATGATCACACAGCTCACTGCAGCCTCAATCTCCTGGATTCAAGCAATCCTCCTGCCTCAGCCTCCCAAATAGCAGGGAACACAGGCACATGCTACCATGTCCAGCTAATTTTTTAATTTTTTTGTAGAGATAGGGATCTCATTTTGTTGCCCAGGCTGGTCTTAAACTCCTGGGCTCAAGCCGTCCTCCCGCCTCAGCCTCCCAAGGTGCTGGGACTACAGGCATGAGCCACTGCTCCTGGCCCCAGAGTATTTTCTGGTTCTACTTCATCCACCTTTTCTTTCTTACCCTGGACTGCTTTCTGTTGAAGCCAGTTTTGCTCACACAGTACTTACTACTTGCATCAGTGTGTGCATGTGCACCCCAGCAGCCACACATATTCACACCCGCGCATCCTAAGCTGCTGTTTCTGACTCTCAACGTGTCTCTTCCCACCTGCAGGGGGAGAGGGAGAACCATGAGGCTGAGTCCCAGCCCTTGCTTTCCCACCCAGCCCCCTTTCCATCCAGTGTTCACATTGTTGCCCGCTTCATGTACTTTACAACCCTGGCTACCCTTCTCTAGCATACTTTGTGCTGCCTAATAAGTCGAGGGTGGTTAAAAAAAAAAAACTTCCCACCACTGTTTCTTCCTTTCCAAAGAAGGCTGTCCACTTACTTCTGTTTTGTCTGATTCAAAACTGACTGATGTAATTCCCTTCTGCTCTGACAAATGGGGACCTCAGCAAAGAAGGAAATAGAGCCAGAGTGAAAAGAGAAGGGGTCAGGGGCTTTCTGGAGATTTATGAAGTTCCCGTTCGAGCACAGGCAGCTGGACAGCTCTCCTTGTTCAGGCCTTGAGTTTCAGAAAAACACGACTCTGAGACGCGCCTTCACTTGAGTCATTTGGGTGGAGTTGGTGTGTTTATCTGTGCTATCTTCCCATTTCCCTCTCCTTCTTGAGTTGAGAACAGTGAGTGGTGAGAGGCAATGTCTGCTTTCTTCTATTCTTGGGGTCCAGGACACTGGGGCAAGATGCAGAGAGATCATCCTTCAGTTCTCAAATCCCATTCTAACCCCCTTTCCCCACCCCCGAGTTTAGAGTTTTAATTCACTCTGTATGAATGATAATCTGGAGGGGAAAATGTGTAGGAAATTGATAGACTAGGTCAGCCATGGTGGCTCAAGCCTGTAATCCCAGCACTTTGAGAGGCTGAGGCGGGTGGATCACCTGAGGTCAGGAGTTTGAGACCAGCTTGGCCAACATGGTGAAACCCCATCTCTACTAAAAATACAAAATTAGCCAGGAGTGGTGGCACGTGCCTGTAGTCCCAGCTTCTTGGGAGGCTGAGGCAGGAGAATCACTTGAACCTGGAAGGCAGAGGTTGCAGTGAGCCAAGATCGTGCCATTACACTCCAGCCTGGGTGACAAGAGCAAAACTCCTTCTCGAAAAAAACAAAATTGATAGACTAGATAGTAATACAGCATGAATAACTCAACCATGCAAATTAACACAGGCCCACAGCCTAGGCCTGAAAGAATCAGACCACTTATTTGCTTCTATTATTAAATAAGAATTTGCTTAATAATAGAAAATAACAATAATTTAAAATAAGGCCTACGGCCTTTTAACACCAGTGGTCTGCCAGAGACTGGATTGGTGTGACCTGAAGATACACTGTACAGTGAAATATTCAATCAGACAAACCTTAGGAGTTTGCTTGTGTGCCTCCTTAATGTACACAGCCAAAAAACAGATTCTATTTACTTTCTCTTTTTTTTTTTTTTTTTTGAGACCAAGTGTCACTCTGCCACCTAGGCTGGAGTGCAGTGGCGCAATCTCCCCTCACTGCAACCTCCGCCTCCCAGGCTCAAGCAATTCTCCTGCCTCAGCCTCTAGAGTAGCTGGGATTATAAGCATGCACCACCACGCCCAGCTAATTTTTATATTTTTAGTAGAGACGGGGTTTCACCACGTTGGCCAGGCTGGTCTTGAACTCCTGACATCAGGTGATCCAACCGCCTCAGCTTCCCAAAGGGCTGGGATTACAGGCATGAGCCACCGCACCCGGCCTCATCTTCTTTTCAAATACTTCACTGAAAAAAGGTCTCAGTGTACTAAATTAATGGAAATGTTGGCTCTGTGCAGATAAGTGGTTTCCATCCTTTGGAGGCTGGCCTCCTTCTGTCTGTCTGAGCTCAGGTCTCATTGGGCATGGTGCCTGATGCTGAGTTAAGTGTCCAGCAGCCCCTGCCCCAGCCAAGCAGGGAGGCCGGGCGAGGTGGTCCCCCTAGTGGGGCGCCAATGGGCTAAGGTAGGTGGCAGGAGTGTCTCTTACCATGATCACAGGCCCTTTGAGGGGAGGGAAGAACCTACTGAGTTGAGAGTAGGCGTGTGCATCGAGTTCAGCAAATTGACAAAGCAGGTTCCAGTGCATTACTGGAGTAGGAGAATGTGAAGTTGCATCAAGGCTAGAGTGTGGAGCCAGGGAGTCATACAGCTGAGGACATTCTCCCCTAGCCCTGCCTCTGGTCATAAGAGCTGCACACAAGGCACTGCCGGCTCATCAGTTCAGTGTCCATGGCTCTGCTCTGCCCCAGATATGGGCTCCCTCTTGGCCCCAGGCTCTCTCCAGTACATCCTTCCTGGCTTGTCCTACCTAGACTTGGGCACTGGTTCTATCTCTGCCTCATGACTGTCTTGGAAATCCCATTAGTCTCAGCCATCAAGAACTGCCCCTCTCCCTAGGCGCCAAAACCTACCTTGGTCCCTGCAGCTGCACCTGACTCAGGGGCCTGGGACACCATAGCATTCCAGACTCCTGGCCTGGGGGGTGGAACGGGAAGGTGGTGTGAAGAAGGGGTGGGAACTAGAAAATAAGAGACAGGGTTGAAGTGGACAAGGAGAACAATTTGAGTGAGTATTAGAAAGACAGCTAAAAATATTCTCCCTGGGTGCTTGGGGCGGGGGTGGGGGAGGGGGGGAGTGGGCTGAGTGGGCTGAGTGCTTTACAGGCCCAGCGGTAGCAAGATTGCGACATTCAATTCATTTCCAGTACCCCCGGGGATAAACTGAGAACCCCTGCTGTCAACCCCAATGATGTGGCCTCAGCCTGATTCTTTGGCTTTCAGGTATGACCTCTAAGGAATGACAGAAGGGTTGTTTAATTGGAGAAAAATGTTTTCAAACTCCAAGCAGTGTGCTCAGGCACTTTTTTTGTCCGCTCTACTTTTGCTCCAAGAATGTCTTCTTTTTTACTTCTGGAGGTCTTGATGCTGACAGCAAGCACCTGGCTTTTTCTCATCTGAGAGTCCTGTTTGTCGCCTCACAATGGGCCTTGCTTCTATTTTATGATATCCTCTATTTCACACCCTCAGCGCTGGTCAGCAGAGGACATAGGAAACAATCAGCTCTATGAACTGGGCGCTATCAGTATTTGCCTTCCGGCCTCGTCATGGGTCACAGGCTCTGACGCAGGCGTGATGCCGTGGGAGACTTTACCTGGTTATCCAGCCACTCACACCCCCAGAGGTGCACAGTGCTCGTCACTCAGATCCATCCAAACAGAAATCTTTCCTTCGGAGTCACTCTCGCTTCGCCTCATCTTCCTCCATAAACCCAACCTCGGAAAATTTTCCTATCCAGCTTTAAAAACAATTAGTGACTACCTGAATGGCAACACAGGTGGCATATTTATCAAAATTTCAGATGATACAAAATCAAGTAGGAAATCACGAAATAGGGTAACAGAGTAAGGTTCCATGTCAGCCTTGATAGGTTAGAACAAGGAACTTAATTTAACAAGATGAAATTTATTGGCAGTAAATGTGAAGTCCCGCCCTTGGGCTTAAAAAACAAACAAACAAAAAAACCCAGCACAGCTGCACAAATTCAGAATTTGGAAAATGAAGCTAAAAGTGCTACACATTGATTGCAAACTCATTGTGAGTCAAGAGTCAAAAAACCTAAGGCGAGTTTAGGCTGCATCATTGGAAATGTAGAATATGAACAAAGGAGATAAGGGAGGTGATGATCCTGCACTCAGCATTGCAGGACCACACCTGATGTGCCGTGTTTCATTCCTATATCGCTTTATTTTTTTATTTTTTGGAGACGGAGTCTCACTCTGTCGCCCAGGGTGGAGTGCAGTGGCACGATCTCAGCTCACTGCAACCTCCGCCTCCCAGGTTCAAGCAATTCTCCTGCCTCAGCCTCCCGAGTAGCTGCGACTACAGGCGCCCGCCGCCACACCCAGCTAATTTTTTGTATTTTATTAGAGACGGGGTTTCACCGTGTTGCCCAGGCTGTTCTTGAATTTCTGAACTCAGGCAATCTGCCCGCCTCGGCCTCCCAAAGTGCTAGGATTACAGGTGTGAGCCACCGCGCCCGGCTCCTACATCGCTTTAAAATGAACACTGGTAAGTTCTGGTGCTTCAGAGAGAGGTGGAAACAGGGAGATGGAGAATCTGAGAATCTGGAAATTAAAAAAACAAATGAAGACCATGGCCATGAAAGAACTAAGGAAGTTTAAGCCAAAAGAGAAAAAAAGATTTAAGGGAGACATGAAAGCTATTTTTCAGGCCAGGCACGGTCACTCACGCCTATAATCCCAACACTCTGGGAGGCCGAGGCAGGTGGATCACTGGAGGTCAGGAGTTCGAGACCAGCCTGGCCAACATGGTGAAACTCTGTCTCTACTGAAAATACAAAAATTAGCTGGGCGTGGTGGTAAGCACCTGTAGTCCCAGCTACTCGGGAGGCTGAGGCAGGAGAAACGCTTGGACCCGGGAGGCAGAGGTTGCAGTAAGCCAAGATCACACCACTGTACTCCAGCTTGAGTGACAGAGCGAGACTCTGTCTGAAAAAAAAACCAAACAAACAAAAACTATTTTTCAGCACTTTATGGACTGCCCTATACCAAAGGGACAAGGCTTCCCCTGCTCTGCCGCCCACCCAATTCTGGAAGACAAAGCTGGTCCATTTAAGTTAAAGGGAGCTAAATTTCAGTCCAGTTGGAGAAAGAAAAGAGCTTTCTTACTCTCTTTCTTTCTTGCTTGCTTGCTTACTTACTTGCTTGCTGTCACCAGACTGGAGTGCAGTGGCATGATCTTGGCTCACTGCAACCTCTGCCTCTCAGGTTCAAGCAATTCTCCTGCCTCAGCCTCCTGAGTAGCTGGGACTACAGACAGCGTGCCACCACGCCCGGCTAATTTTTGTATTTTTAGTAGAGACAGGGTTTCACCATGTTGGCCAGGATGGTCTCGATCTCTTGACCTCGTGATCAGCCCGCCTCGGCCTCCCAAAGTGCTGGGATTACAGGCTTGAGCCAGCGTGCCCAGCCAAGAGCTTTCTTTTCTAACAGTGAGAACAGCCCAAAGTTGGGATGGTCTGCTGGATTAGGTAATGAGCTCCCTGACACTAGAGATATTCAGCCAAAAGCTGGAGGATCATGTATCAGGGACGCTGCAGAGAGTATTCTTGTATTCGTCAGAGGATTAGATCTGATGACCTTCAAGGACGTTTTCATCTCAGAGATGCTCTGATTCTGGGGGAACTCTATTACAATTTATTATACCATCCCCTACATGAGAATATCTAATTCCTTTTCGTAAAGCAATAAAGCTTGTGAATTTAGGCAATATTTCCCAGTTCTTTTCAGACTCGGTTTTGAAATTTCAGATAAAAAGCATAGACTCTAGAGACAACTGCATGGGTTTACACCTTAACTCTGTTACTTATCAGCTGTGTGACCTTGGGCAAGTCACTTAACCTCTCTGGGCCTCATTTCCTCATTTATAAAATAAGGATAATTATAGTGCCTACTTCATTGAGATGTTATGAGGATTAAATAAATTAGTATTTGAAAAGCACTCGGAACATTGCCACTACATAGTATTATAAATGTGTTTATTACATTAAAAATAATGTAAAATAGTTTAAAACAAGTACTAGGAACAGTCTCATATGGTTTAACAAATGGTTTAAGGAGGTCCTCCTTTACGAACTTATCACCAGCAGCTCTGGAGGTAAAACAGCCAAGAGTACAGGGGTAGAAAAAAAAAAAAAAAAACAAAGCAAAATCATATAGGCTCCCTATGCTCTCAGAAGGAAGAAAAAGCTTCCTGCTGTTGGTGTACAGTAACCTCCACAAAGGCCTGTGTGTTTAATGACACCAGATTATCCCTACCTCCCCCATCCCTCCTCTCCCTTCTTGGAGTTGCTAGGAGGCCAGGGGTGTGCTGCAGTGTAACAAAGCTGTGTCAGGGAGGCTGGAGGCCAGAGCCTGTTAGATATACAGGGCCTGTTCGAGGGAGCTTAATATCCTCTTACTGGAATAACTATTGTCCCAGCTTCTCAACAAATACCAACCGTCATTAATAAAAGGACTAATAAAAGCATTTATTGCACTCAGGCACTGGTCTTGCTTTTTGTAGCTCCAGGGCCTTGGCAGAAGCAGCCGTTGAGGATGAGGGCTGGAAAAGCTGAGGCTCCCCCTGCACCCCAGAGCTCAGCCCAGGCCTCCAGCCCAGCCCATCACCCTTCCCAAGGCCAAAGGCAGCAATCGGTGAGATCTCTCGTCAAAGAAGAGCTGGGCAGTCAGACAGTGGGAGACTGGAGCATGAAGATAATGTATCATTTAGGCATCAGACTCCTGGGTCATTGTAAATAGTGACTATAGGGTGGTGAAAAGGAAAAGGTTGCTTATCACGACTTTATTTCAAGAAGCTGAAAGCACATCATCTTGCAAGACTCTTTCCCACATTTTACAGAGGGGGAAATGGAGGCACACAGGCATTTAGGGGCTCACTCAGTCATGTGATATACGGCATCCTTGCCAGAACTGACAAGACTCCAAAAGTCCTTACTCCCAAAACCAGCACCACACTGATAGAAAAAGGAAGTGTGAGGCTGTATCTATCTCTGCCCAGTCCCGGATTCCATGAACACTGTATCATTGCCACTGCTTCTCTAAATTATTATTGTTATTATTATAATAACTAGTGGGCAGAGTTGAGTGGGTGGTGAGTGTCAGATAATTACTAACACCCCAAAATTAAAGCGGTTGAGTCCTTACTTTTCCACGGCTGCTCAAGATGAAAATGAAAGCTGGCCTCCAGGGGGCCCTGGGAGGAATCCTAATCTTGAGATAGAGGCAGCCCAGGTGGGGAAGGCAATGGAGGAAGAACAGGCCCAAAAGGCCTAGGAAGCCAGACTTGGAAACTCTAGATCCTGGATTATAGGACCCTGAGTGAGAAAGCACAGTCAAACCAACCTGGCTTCACATCTTGGGCCTGCTTCTCCTTTGCTGCATGACCTTGGGAATTTACCTAGCCTCTCTGAACTTCAAGTTCCTCATCCATCAAATGAGGATAATAATCATAACTAGTCCCTAGAGCTGTTGTTGTAAGTAAGGGTTAGAGGACAGAGTGTGAGAAATCCAGAAATGTGGGTTGTTTCCTCCCTGAGCCTAGAGCCTTGCCAGTGAGGAGACCACTAACTGTGGGGCTGCAGAACTTTCCTGGCATCAGGGACATTAGGAGGCAGAGTCCTCTTCTCAGGACTAGCAGTTCAGTGGGAAACAACTTTAGCCTCAGTTTCCCCCCTATTTAAGACAGGGCAACAAAATCTCTTGGGCCCTCGGCCCCTCCCTGCCCCAAGGGCTGTCAGATGGATAAAGGAGACAGGGTCCTGGGAGGAAAGGTGGGCGTTAATAACAGCACCCTGGATCTCTATTATTATTGTCATTATTCTGGCTCTGTCCTGTAAGAAGCGGGGACCCAGGTGACTCACTGTCTGCCTGCAGCAGCCCAACATCGGCCTGTTGGGACTTGCCAGCCTGCCAGGATTCCTCCACCAAAGAGGCCTCTGCTTCTTTCTCAGCTCCTGATGGGAGCTGTCAGGGTCCCCATGGCTGGGTGGAAAGGGAGTGGGAGAGGGCATTTGAGACCATAGTGCACAGCTCAGAGAGGCTGGGACACCTGTGCCAACAGCTATGAGTGAGCTTAGGGCATGGAGTGGCAGGAGCTGGGCCTCCTGGAGGTTGTGGGGTTCACACCTGGAGATAGTACCTGATTCCTTCGGAGTGGTCCTGGGGATGGTAGGCCCCAGGGAGAGGGCGGTGAGAGACAGTGACAATTCAGGCCTGGGTCTGACCCTGGGACAGCTCTCCCAGGTGGGATGGGGTGGGCAATGGGATGAGGACCAAGCCCCCTCCTCCTCCAGGGGAGACGCTCTGGGTGGCTGGGGCCTGGCAGAAGAAGCCGGTGGCATCAGCAGATGATTCTGAAACTCTGTAACCCAAATGCCTGGATCCTAAAATCTCAGCAATTGTTGGGGGTAGAGAAAGGGAACTGGGGTGCCTCTGACAGCCACCAAGCCCCCTGCCATGCGAGCTCTCTATAAATGTGATTTGAACAGCTATGACTCACCCGCACACACCCCTGCAGTTCTGTGGTGAGGACACAGCTAATCATAGCTGTGTTTGGGGGAGGAAGAGGGATTTTGCCACAAGCTCCACAACAGTCCCTCCTTCTCCAGGATGGCAAAGCGGGTGTGACTGGCCAGGAGTTTGGCAAGTAGGAGTTTCTGCTTCCCTGGGGATTGGCTCTGCCCAGGGGAAGAGCACACCCCTAGAAGGGCCATTAAGGTCAGGGTTGGTTCCCTGATTTCTGATCAGAGATGACACCAGGAAGATCTGAGCTGGATTCCCTCAGATCTGTCAGTGATGATGTTTGCTTGGGTCTTGTTTTTGTTTTGATTAGAGCTGAAAGGCACCAATTACAGGACACCTAGTTGTACCCCAAACTATCGATGAGGAAATCGAGGCCTCGAGAGGGTGAAATGACTTGTTCAAAGTCATAAAGGGAGAGTCTTAGAGGCAGAGCCACAGCTCCAACTGCAGATCTGTTGTTCTTTCTGCGAATTCTTCTATGTCTATTTTGATTCCCTAAGAAATGACAACAAAAACAAAAATATCAGCCACAATTCACTGACTAATACCTGCCAGTTACTAGATTAGGTGGTTTATGTATATTACCTCAGGCTGCGAATGCAGATGAGGCGTTCAAACATCAGGTTTACTTAGATCAACTCTACATTTTCTTCCAGTTCTGAGGTACAATCATTCTGGGGCACACGCTCTCAAATTCCCAGCCATTCTGGCTGTGCTTGCTTTATTAATTGATGTAGTACTTTCTACATGCGAGGATCTTGACTGGGCTCTGGGAATCCACAGATAAAATAGGACAAGTTTCTTGACAGTGCACTAGGATCAATGATTTACCAGAGTTATAGACAAAGGATCAGGAATACAGACAAATGTGTACTGAGAAGATGAAGAAGTCTTCCAGATTCAGTGACATTTAGGCAGGGTTTTGAAGGGTGAGTCGGAGTTTGCCAGGTGGGGCTGCAGATGAGAAAGATGAAGTACATGCAAAGAAAATCACATGCGGAAGAGCTGGTGGAGTGAAAGTGTTCTGTGTGTTTGAGAACAACAAATAGTTTGAGACAGAGTGTGGTGGAATGAAGGGGAAGGTGTTAAATCACACCACAGAGGCGGGTTGAGACTACCTGAGCAAGGCATTCCTTCCAGGCTAAGGAGGGCACTGCTCAAGAGGTTTAAGCAGACATCTGCTTTGGAAGGAGTCTGAGACTCTCATTCCTAGCTTATGTAAATACATATTCTACCTCTGATAGAGCCTGTTTCTCTCCCGCAGACCTCATTTGTCTGGGCACCTGTGAATATGTTTGTCCACCTGGAATGCTAAGAGGTCCTTCAGTGAGGATGACACGGATTGCCAGCTGTGGTCACAAACTCCTGCTCTTTGCCTCTGCACAAGAACATTCTGGGCGCTCCTCTGGCATTCCTCTCATTGACTGGGTATTAGTGGGGTCTTTACACCCTGGCATACTGCTCGGTCAGGCGCTGTCAGATGGCCCGTGCAGTGGAGCTGGGCCGTGGACCCACAATAAACCCTTCCCTGTCCCTCTTCTTGTCCCAGCTCCTGGCCTACCCCAAACCAAGCTCTGCCCCCGTGAGAACCGCCCTCTTCACCCCTCCACCCCCAACTCGCATCCCAGGGTACTTTAACCTTCCTGTTAGAACACGCTTTCTTTCTCCCGCTTTCTCCCTGGCTGGCTTTCCAGCCCACCCTGGTCTGGGTGCCTGGAATACAGTGGCATTCTTAGTTCTTGTCAAGTTGAAAAAAGGAGCTTTCTTTCATGTGTATTTTCATTTTTAATCTCAGTTAATCATCCAAAAGAGGCTTCCTGACAGAGAGAACAGAAGATGCCTTTTGGAGCCCGAGAGGCTTGAAGCCGGGCTGTGTGACCTTCAGCAATCATTTCACTTCTCTGAGCGCCAATATTCTCATCTGTAAAATGGGAACATCAGCCCTTACCTGGCAGGGATTATAAGAGATAACATGCCTGTCAATCAATCAAGGAAGGGTTGAGTTCAGTTGAGAGACCCGAGCAGGAAGGGACACATTCCTATGCTTCCTCTAAGAACTGGTACCTTTTCTTCCGGCTAAAAAAACACAAACAAAACAGTGTGTTAAATCAGGGCTTTGTGCTGTTGCAAGTGACACTGTAGTGAAATGGGAAGAAGCCCACCCTCGGTAAGGATCCTAAGGCCTCTGCCAACAGGAGGAAGACGCGTCCTTCCTGTTCCTGAGGGAAATGAAAGGCTGCAGTCAAAGCTCTCTTCCAAAGCCCGCAGACAGGTAGCTCTCGGGCTGACCTTTGCCGGGCTGGTAAGCCTCATAGTTTCATTGTTCCACCCGAGCTGGGGAGCTGGTTGGTGGAGTTGGCTTAGAGAAGGATATTTTGTATCTGTCTTTTGGAATGACTAATGAATGAGCTGTCTCCACTGCAGGAGAATTATGCCACTTAAGCAAAACCCAGCCGGGCTGGTCGGCTCTGAGATAGCTAATAGGAAATGCCTGTCAGAGCACTGACGCTTCAAAGCCAAATATATTCTCACTGTGTTCTCTGTTTGCTAAGTTTACTTTATGCAAAATATAACTCAGCTGAAAATATGTAGATGGCAGAGTGCTCGCTCCTTCTCTCTGGAAGAAATTGCAAAGATGGGGAGGAGAGCAGTTTGCAGTTAACCCTACTGGTCCTGCCAGGCTGAGGAAGAGCTGGACCCAGAGATCTACTCGCTAGAAAGTCTGTGCCTCTGATGGGTCCATAGCAACTGCAGTCTTCAAAATAGAGGCAACTGCCCTCCTGCCACATTTCCAGACAATGGGAATACAGGGAGCGTGGCACTGGCAATCACAAACAACCTGTCTGTCAACTTGCCCAGTGTTGCAGGGGCCAATAAGGCCATGTGGGGACTATTGAATTTTTGACCTGTTTAGTGGCCTTGCCCACCAATACCCACCCCTCATCGGTGAGGCACAACATCCTCCAACCAAGAAGCAACCAAAACAGTCAGTGACTCGTGTAACCCCTGAATGGAGCAATAGCCGAGTGGATGCTGAAGCAATGTAATCTATGAGAAGGGCACTGGATGGGGAGTCAGGGGAGCTGGGTTCTGGTCCTTCTGTCTCTTCCTCTGTCACCTTGCAGGAAAGGTCTTCAGGCCTTGGCTTCACCATCTATAAGTGGAGAGATTGGACCAGCTCAGCAATTTCTAGTGTCACATGACGCTAACACTCTGTATTATACACAACAGAATGGAGGCAGGAGTGTGGCAACAGCACCCCATTCTCAATTCCCTGACGCTCTCCCTCTCTCAAGAATTGCCATAAGGAGCTGGGCATAAAGACAGGATCATCTTTATAGAGATATGCGAGATTTCTCAATACCCAAAGTGGAAAAGATCCCCCGAGGCCATGACCGTGGAATGAGCATGTGCAGATCCCTTGCTGAGGAGGAGCAAAGACACAGGAACTCCTGCAGCTTTTGACTTGGAAACATCCTGATTCCCATAAGGCCACAGTCACCAGGCAGCCTGCTGGCAACTCATTCCTCTTCCCAAACACCCTCCCTACATAAAAGGTCTGGCCTCCTTTACGGAAGGCATTTGGGTTTACTCCTCTGGGACAGAAGTGGTGAGGACTGGGCCTAAGGAGCTGTGGGCTTCTCAGAAGGACCTGGAGAATAACCTTGGAACACCTAAGTGTGTGATGCAAAGTAGGGATGAAAATACGCATTAGACATGAAGAGCTCCCTGTTTTGTTGCAAGATGAGAACATATAGAGGAGGCTGGGCGCCGCGGCTCATGCCTGTAATCCCACCACTTTGGGAGGCCGAAGGGGGTGGATCACAAGGTCAGGAGTTTGAGACCAGCCTGGCCAACACGGTGAAACCCCGTCTCTACTAAAAATACAAAAATTAGCCGGGTGTGATGGCAGGCACCTGTAATCCCAGCTACTCGGGAGGCTGAGGCAGGAGAATGGCTTGAACCCGGGAGGCGGAGGTTGCAGTGAGCCGAGATCGCGCCACTGCACTCCAGCCTGGGGGGACAGAGTGAGACTCCATCTCCAAAAAAAAAAAAAACAAACAATATATAGAGGAAACAAAGAATGTTGTAGGGTAAATCACTTGACACTGACATTGCTTTATAAGCACATTAGAAGTTCAGAGAGGTAACGCCTTTGGGCAAGTTGCTGAAATCTCTGAGCCTCGGTCCTCATCTATAAAATGGGGATGGTGACGACTTCCCGTCACTGCAGAGACAATGTATATAGAATGCCCCACACACCACCCAGCACATTTTAATCACTCAATAAAAAGAAACTATTACTATTTTTATAGCCAAGGCTTAGAGGAGAGCTTCTCAACAGAATGGGTTCCAGGTGAGCAGAGACCTGACCCATCCCTTTAGCCCTTGGTTCTCGGCCTGGGGTGTCTGGACCCCTTAGCTTGCCCTTCTCAGGCTGCCAGCAGTTCCTGCAGTGTGTCACACAGACAGTATCCACTCCTTCGTGTGCAAAGAACATTGGGAAGCCCTGACTTAGAGACCTCCAGGTAGGCTTCAAAACCTACAAGGCCGACCAGGCATGGTGGCTCAGGCCTATAATCCCAGCACTTTGGGAGGCTGAGGTGGGCGTATCACCTGAGGTCAGGAGTTCGAGACCAGCCTGGCCAACATGGCCAAACCCCATCTCTACTAAAAATACAAAAATTAGCTGGGTGTGGTGGCGTGCACTTGTAATCCCAGCTACTCGGGAGGCTGAGGCAGGAGAATTGCTTGAACTCGGAAGGCGGAGGTTGCAGCGAGCCGAGATTGTGCCACTGTACTCCAGCCTGGGCAACAGAGCAAGACTCTGTCTCAAAAAACAAAACAAAACAAAATCTACAAGGCCTTTAGTGAGGTGGGAAGCATGGAGGGGCTTCTGCTGCCCTAATAGGAATCAAGGAAAATAGCAAAAACCAGCCACAAAGAGTGAGAGATGGCGGGCCTGAGAGTCAGGGGACAGCTGGGAGGTCTCAGTGCCCTATGCAATGTCTTGCACATGGACCCCCAGCACATATTATTAGGTGAGTCATTGATTCTGCTTTATGGGGAGCAGAGTCCAAGTTGAGAGATGTTGAGGGAAAAGGCTGGAAAATGTCCACTTAAGTGGGGTGAGACTGGGCAAGGGTCATGAGGCAGGGCTTGGGGCTTGTGGGGACATGCTGAGGCTTAGGGGCTTGTGCTACTCAGGGGTCAGAGGAAGACAAGAGACAGGAGTCAGTGCAGACACTCAGGCAGGCATCAGATGGCAGAACAGGGTGGAATGCAGGCATTCAGGTCAGCAAGCAGCCGGGGGCCGCAGGAAGCATGAGCTCTAGTGCTGAGGAGGCATTAAGCCAGGCTCAGCCACAGAGACTGGTCTCAGAAGGCGGGTACCAGGGCCACAGGGAAGAGGCTGTCACTGGTGGATAGAAGTGAGGGAGCTACATGAAGCCCAAGAAGCCAGGGAGAGGTGCTGACACTCGCTTAGCCCACCTTAGAGAGCCGTGCAGGTATTAGAGCAGGTAGCAGCCCATCCAGCTGGCCGATGGTGGTGGAAAGAATCACACGAAAACCTCTCCATGCACATGGCAACCGCCACAGACACCAGAGGGCAGGGTTGGGGACTGGAGGAAGCTGGGCCAGAGAAACTGACTTGGCTGCCGCGTGGCCAAGCACAGCACTAGAGGGGCACAGAAGTGTGCTCCGTTCAGGTGGGGCTGGGAGGCTGGCCCATCAGGCAGGTGGGGTGGAGCCAGTGGGAGGTCAGTAGCAGGAAGGCAGCTGCAACCTGGTTCTGGGTGGCTGGACCCCAGCTACAAGCAGGGTTCCCAAAGGGGAGCAGACGACGATCAAAGTCCAGCCCTTGTCAGACACCCTTAGAAGGAGTAGTATAGCACACGGGTTTCGGTCTCAGACAAGCCTGGTTTGAATCCTGTTCCCCCCCTTTAGCAGTTGTACAACACTGGCGGTAACACTTAACCTCTCGGTTTCCTTATCTGCAAAGTGGAGAGAATCCTAGCACCTACTTCACAGGGATGAAGGTTAAATCAGGCCATTTGTGGAGCTTCTAGTATAGATAGATGCTCACAAAATTGTACCTATTCTAACCATGATGATTAGCTCCTGAGATTGTCAGGTCCCCAGAAATCAGGAGGGCTTCCCAGGTTAGATGGGTAGAACACAGCAGAAGCCCAGCCTGTGTGAGAAGGAAACATCACAAAGGCTGCGACCACAGAGAAGCCCCTGTTCAAATCCCTGTGGGTCCTTAGCAAGTGACGTAATCCCTTCAAGCCTCAGTTTCCTCTCCTATAAAATGGAGATACTACTGTGTGCCTTTGGGGTTGTTGTGATGGTTAAATGAGATAATATAAGTGAAGAGTCCAGTCCAGTAAGAGCTTAGTGAAAAGCTACTCTGTGGACTAGGATGATACAGGAGGGAGGTGAATGAGGATGGGACCCCGGGGGTAAGTGGGGGCCCAGGGCTTACCCTCTGTACTCCAGATCCCAGATCTCTCACAGTAGGGATACTTTCTCCCTGCAGAAGCAGATGCAGCCAGAGCTAAGGGGGCCCCACAGGAATGCAAATGCGCTCACATACTTTCTGATAGGATTCCTCCTACCTGGATGGAATTGACTCAGGAACCAGGTAAGCCACATCTGATGATGGAGACAGCTTGTGGCTGTAGCTGGGAAGGGAGAAGAGAAAGAATAAGGGGGATATCGGGGGGGGGGGTGGCGCTGGTGGAAGAAAGATATTTCCATTGACTCTGTAAGTAAGTAATTACTTGCGCACTTTCTACAGGTCAAGCCCTATAGATACCAGGGTGAACAAGACTGTCACGGTCTCTGTACCCTCAAAATTGAGCCTAGCAGGGGAGCCTAGCACGGGAGCAACGAAAGGGGAGCTTTGGGGCTAGGTACGGTGGCTTATGCCTGTAATCCCAGCACTTTGGGAAGCCAAGGGAGGTGGATCACTTGAGGTCAGGAGTTTGAGACTAGCCTGGACCAACATGGTGAAACCCCATCTCCACGAAAGATACAAAAGTTAGCCGGGCATGATGGCATGCACCTGTAGTCCCAGCTACCGGGAAGGCTGAGGCAGGAGAATCGCTTGAAGCCAGGAGGCAGAGGTTGCAGTGAGCCAAGCTCAAGTCACTACACTCCAGCCTGGGGGACAGAGTGAGACTCCATCTCAAAAAAAAAAAAAGAATGAAAGGGGAACTTTAGGGAGATGGTTCAGTGACCACATTCTGGCTGGAATGAGGTGGGGGCTTGAGCAGGTAGGAATGTGTGCTGTGATCAGGTGAGAGGGGGTGAAAGCGGTTGAGGATGCGGGCTGTGTCACCTGGTGGAAAGAGCACTGTGTGTCACCAGACCCCACGTCATCGCAGCTCTACCTCTTACCAGCTATTTGGTTCTGGACAAGTTAGCTTTGGGGGCCTTCAGTTCCCTCCTCTGTAAGATGAGACTTTGCTAGTACCTGCCTCACGGGGTTGTTGGTGACTATTAAATTAGGTGATAAATAGAAATCTGGCCTCTTAGTAAGTGTTCAGCACATGAGGGCTATGGTTAATAGGAACATTAATCACAAGGAGAATCTAAGAGATCACTGGAAAGCATAAATGAGGACTTGGGAAATATTTTAGTGGATAACTGGGCAGCGCTAACGTGTTGAGCATCTTTTGCGGGTATAGAAGAGTTTGGACCACAGCAGGGTGGGGAGTCTGGCTCCTCAAGAGGGAGGACCCCCAGGGCAGCTCAAGCAAGGGGATAAGGTTCAGTTGAGGAAAAAAGCACTTGCAGCCAGTGTCTAGGTTAAACGTTTCCACCTTTACTTTCTCCAAGACATGTCCCGGAAGGGCAGTTGGAAGGATGGCCTAGATCCCCAGAGCCAGCGTTGGGCTTGACCTGGCCAAACTCTGAGAGAAAGATCCTGGACCAAAAGTGTAGTGTGAAAAGGAAATGGCTGCTCAATCGCCATCTTTCTTTTTGTAGCCAGAACAAACCCTCAATAAACATGTTACCTTTGGTTTTTTAAAGTGGCAGTCCCGTTGGAAGCAAAGGACTTACAAGACAAGGTCCTTGACAGGAACAAGAGTCACCCCCACCAACACTCTTGCCAGAAATGAGCTGAAATTCTTGGAGAAGTCTCGGAGCCAAAATTCTCAGGGAGAAGTCCCAGAAGACTGCCCATCAGGCAAGGAAATGTAGGGAAAATGTAATGTGTAAAATGATGAGCTGGAGAACCATCCAACAAGCCTGCACTGAGCTATGTCTTAATGAGGCGAACTCCAAAGACGCTTTTCCTTTAATCTGGCATTTGAAACGAAACACTGCTAAGACGCCCCCACCTCACCCACCCCACCCTCATGCGTTGCCATGACTACTCAAGTTCTTAGACCATGAAAGAACAACCTCAGCATTTTCCTCTGCAACAAAAGAAAATTATTCCAGGTTTCTAGGTAAAGAACTCCAAGGAATGGGACCTGTTACTGGATAGCAGGTTCTTCAGAATTGCTAGGGATGAAATCTGAGCCTACAGGGACCAGAGCTTTCTGAAAAGCCAGTGGAAGGAAACTGAGGGTGACAGGGCCCCCACTCTCGCCCAAGCTCACACAGCCCATGCTCTGTCGCCATGGCTGGTTCCCTCCCCTCAGCTGGACCTCATTTGCTCCTGCAATGAAGCAAGTTAAAAGAAAACACATCCCCTGTCCATATGGGAAGGGGCAGGGGGTGGGAGAGGAGCAGGTCCCGGCTCAGTAGGTCCCAGGGTGGCAGCAAAAGGTGACTTTGCCTGCTCTCTAGTTTGGCGTGCTCTTGAGACAACCAAGGGAGGCCAACCTGTGGCATGGCTAGGAAGTCCCTCCAAGGCCCCCTTGAAAACCTGAGGTCCTGCTAATGAGGGCCAATCTAAGCTTTCTCCCAAATCCAGAAAGCAAAGCCGAGGAAGCAACAGCTGGACAGGCAACCTGCTCCCTCACGCTCCCTCCCCAGCCTGAGCTTCAAGTGGAAACCCAGACACTGCTCTCGATGTCTCCCTTTCCTTCATCCTCCACGTCCAATCCTTCATCGCCTTTTGAGACTACTTCCTAAACATTTCTCAAATCAGTCCACCTCTTTCTCCATCACCATTGTCTTGGTTCAGGCCTCACCATCTCTAGTCTGAAGTGTTCCTCCAGACCACGTCCACACTAGGACGAGAGTGGTCATTTCAGAACACAAATCTAATCAGGTCACCTCCTGCCAAAAACCCTTCAGTGGCTCCCATCGCCTTTGGGATAAATTTTCACATTCCTTAGAAAGACATGCAAGGCCTTTCATGATGGACGCCCCTATTCCTACTCACTCTACTCGAGACATAAAGAAAGCATTTCCCCAACTTATACATTCTTGCATACCTCTTGGCCTTCACAAATGGTTCTCCTCTTCTTAGAAAGGCCTTCCCTGACCCAGCATGCTGGATATCTTCTACTTACCATGCCAGATCCACTCTCCAGCCTGCTCTGTGCCCCAAAGTCTGCCCTGTATAGATCACATCAATCAGCTCCAGTGCCCTCTGGCTCCTGGTTGGGTTTGGCCAATGGGGACCACCAGCAAGAGTTTGGAAGACAGGAAAGAATGAGGTCAAGGCAATTGATTCCTTCCTTGTAAGTTTGCATCAGGCTGGCTGATTCCCTAGAGGGAAGGTGACCTGAATGACACGACTCTCCCTCTTTCCAGGGTACAGGCTGCCCCTCTCCCATGTCTTCTGGCCTAGGGGTGGAAACAGCTCTGCTGTCGCTGGCCCTGAGTTTCTGTACTATCTTGTGTTGTTCTCCCACACTCTGCCCAAACCTTTGCAAATAACCTCTTTGTGCATAAACCTTCCTCAAATCATCCTAACTTAAGGGGGCCTGTTCCCTTTTAGGACCCTGACTAATGCACTCATCCTTTGTCTTTGCCGAATCATAGCCATTCCTTGGGACTACACTCAGGCATCCCCTCCTCCAGGAAGTCTTCCCTATTCTCCCCAGGCTGGTTCAGCTGCCCGTCCCCATGGGTTCCCAGAGCTTCTGTATGCTCCTGTCACAGCTCTTCCCACATTATTGCAAAACCCAGTCATTTGTACTAAATCTGAGTCTGAAGAGGGTGACTGAAGTTGAGTATCTTTTCTGGGTCTGAGGGGAAGGTTTGGAATGGGATAGAGTGGGGAGTCTGGCTTCTGCTGAGGGATGGCCCCCCAAGTCACCCCCAGCAAGGGTATATGGTTTAGTTGAGGAAGAAAGCACCTGAGATCAGTGTGGGATGGGGACAATGCGTCGTTGCTCATCCCTGCACCCCAGAATCTGGCACAAAGTAGGCCTTCAGAAAACATTTGCTGAGTAAAGGAAAGAAAAAGTTGTAGCTCAGAGTGAGACCCTGCCAGAGACCCACGGGGAAAAAGTGCAGCATCCCTTTGTGGTTGTCAGTTGTAGGAGCTGGTGTTCCTCAGACCAGGACACAGGGGGTCAGTCAGATCACAGACCAAAGGGCCAGAGGAAAGGCTGTTATTTGAAGAAGACCCCCGCCGGGTGCGGTGGCTCACACCTGTAATCCCAGCACTTGGGAGGCCGAGGCAGGTGGATCATGAGGTCAGGAGATCGAGACCATCCTGGCTAACATGGTGAAACCCCGTCTCTACTAAAAATACAAAAAATTAGCCAGGTGTGGTGGTGGGCGCCTGTAGTCCCAGCTACTCGGGAGGCTGAGGCAGGAGAATGGCGTGAATCCGGGAGGCGGAGCTTGCAGTGAGCCGAGATCGCACCACTGCACTCCAGCCTGGGCGACAGAGCAAGACACTGTCTCAGAAAAAATAAAAAAGTAAAAAATAATAAAAATAATAAAATAAAGAAGACCCCCAACTCCAGGACATGAAAACCACGTCAGTGTGCATGGGGAGACAGCAAGGGAGATGTGCTGATCCGTTTCAACAGCTGGGCTTCCTGAGGAAAAGGAGTGAACAGCCTCCCTCAGCCTGCGGGGACACAGTGGAAGTGTTCCTCCTTGTCCTTGAGCTGAGAGCCCTGCAAACCCCAGCATCAACCCCAGGGAAACTCACATTAGTTTGCTGAAATCAATTATTAAAAGCCCAGGGGTTGTTCCAAAGGACCAAGCAGTACTCTCCCCGATACGTTACCAAATCATTCATTCATTTTTTCAGCAAAATTTATTGGGGATCTGCTCTTTGCAAAATTCTTCCCTTTTATTTATTCTGTTAAAATTCTATCCAAAAGGGAAAAGTCATTTTTTTCCTTCCAGTCAGTGTCCCCAGTGGACCCTGCAAGAAGCCTAGCAGGGGCCGGGCGGTGGCTCATGCCTGTAATCCCAGCACTTCCGGAGGCCAAGGCAGGCGGATCATCTGAGGTCAGGAGTTCAAGACCAGGCTGGCCAACATGGCGAAACCCCTTCTCTACTAAAAATACAAAAAATTAGCCGGATGTGGTGACGCGTGCCTATAATCCCAGCTACTTAGGAGGCTGAGGTAGGAGAATCGCTTGAACCCGGAAGGCAGAGGTTGCAGTGAGCCAAGATTGTGCCACTGCACTCCAGCCCAGGCAACAGAGCGAGATTCCATCAAAAAAAAAAAAAAAAAAAAAAAAAAAAAAAAAAAAAAAGAAGCCTAACAGGGGCAGAGGATGGGCTTCCAGGTAGAAAGGCCCTGCGGCACCTGGACAAATCATGGAAGATGGGGCAGACATGGTGGGTGGAAGGTGGAATAGTGAACTGGTATAGCAAGAGGGCTCTAGAGCTCTAGCTCCCCGCTTTTCTAGATATGTGGCCTTAGGCAAGTTACCTCATGTCTCTGTTACTCGGTTTCCTCCAGTGCAGAGTGGTGATCATAATAGGACCTAGCTCAAAGAGTTGCTGTGAAAATGAGATAAAATCAAATATTCTCCATGAGGTCACCTAGAGCAGTGGGTCCCAAACCCTATCAGACCCAGTGCTCCCGTTTTTACATCAAATATTTTGTAAGTCCACCTTGACTATTCCGAAATGAAATTTATAGATGATATAACCCATCTATGCACATATTTTTTAGAAAATCAGTATACCACCCTAACTATAAGATAATGAACAAAAAGGAAAATAACTTAGAATAAACAAATACACATTGTGATCTAGAAATGCTTGGGCATAACTACACTAGAAGAGATAATGTAGTCAAAGGATTGCACCTATTTGTAATAAATAAGTTTGAATGTAAGAGAGGTAAAATAATATTCACTGGAACATTATGGGTACTTCTTTATATTTGGTGTTCTGAAACAAGACTAAGTAAGTATTATACAGTCATACAGATATGTAGAATCATTACTCATCTATAAATGCAGATGAATAGAGGTGTGTTGTTTTGACAACTCAAATACTATGAACATATTATTGTTGGTATTGTGGTTTTCTGAAATGGTAAACAACTCCAGGGAAAGATAAAATACAGTGTTCTTTCCATTTATATGATGGTAGCATTCATTAAAAATTCAGTGCATATTAAAATTTTACCAAAGGGCCGGGCGCGGTGGCTCACACCTATAATCCCCGCACTTTGGGAGGCCCAGTCGGGCGGATCACTTAAGGTCAGGAGTTCAAGACCAGGCTGGCCAACATGGTGAAACAAAAATACAAAAAAATTAGCTGGGCATGGTGGCAGGCACATGTAATCCCAGCTACTAGGGAGGCTGAGGCAGGAGAATGGCTTGAACCCAGCAGGTGGAGGCTGAGGTGACCAGAGATCGTGCCACTGCACTCCAGCCTGGGCGACAGCGAGTCTCCGTCTCAAAAAATAAATAAATAAATAAATATACAAAATTGTACAAAAGTACTTTGTGTTTATATACAAATTAGAATTAGGTCTTCTAGGCTCAGACCAATATGAAGAGGTTTTCTACCTACGTGAACATCTGGTGGGGCATTCAAATGTCAGGAGACGTGCAGGAGACATCTTCATTGTACAAGACTGCCTTGCCTAGGGCAGGGAGTCTGGCTCCCCTCTGACTCCACCTCAGTAGTGCCCCCAACCAATGTAACAAACACCACACGTTTCTAAAGTGCCTCTAGGGGGCAGCACTATCCCCATTGACGATTAGTGGGCCAGAGTTCATGGGGTTATCCAATAGGTAGCCTACAGAGGAATGCAGGATGACAGGCTTACAATCTCCAGAAATGCAGAGCAGACAGTCAGCGTTAGGGAACTCTATCAGCACTTCACACTCTGACTCTGCTGTTTTGCTGTGTTCTGCTACGTTTTTGTTTGGTAGGGGCCATAGGGCAAGGCCATTCCCCAATGGACAGTGGATGAGATCTCTCCTGAAAAGAGTGAAGAAGAAATCAGCACCAAAACAGACAGAGCTGTCGCACAGACTTCCAAGTTAAAAAAAAAAAAAAAAAGTCTCTCCAAACTGATACATCCTTGTATTTTTCTTCCCTGGACGATTATTGGGAGCTCTTTGAAAAGAATATCATCAGCATTCTTTGCAAATAACCCTCAGTTTGCTCACCTCTTGCTCCACTGTGAACATCACAGAGTATTTCACAAGGTTGTAACATTTTGCCTCTCAACTGAATGTATCTAAAGAAAAGCCACTGTCTTTTGTGGATATAAAACTGCACTTCTCTAGCAAGACCGGTCAAGGCATTGGGGTGACGTAGTAAGCTAGTGTTTGCTCACCCCATTCCTTCTTGATGCAGCCTTAATGATCAACAAAACCTTACTTGAATCTGAGGCTTATTTACCACCAAAAGAAGCAATCATTTCTAATCATCCCAGGAAGAGACAGATCCTCAAACAGAACTCTGGGATTCAGATGGTGACACCAGACACAAGGGGAACTCTCATCTCCTTCTCAGCTTCATTCTTTATTTAGTGGGTCCATCTGAACTTTCAAGAGCACAGCTGTCCCAGCTTCTGCCCCGAGGCCAGGGCTGGTGCCATGGCACTGACCATGCGGAGGCAGCCCCCACACTGGTGAGGGCAGGCCCTGAGCCCTCACAATCAAGTCGTATCTTGTAAACAAGATTTTATAGGCTCATGTTACTCTGTTTATTTCTGTTGTTCTCCCCAACCAGTGGTAAAGGCTGGTCTGAGGAATCCAGCATGGTCTCAGCTACCCTGTGTGTGTTGAAGGGTGGGGATGATGGGTGAGAAATCTCAAGGGGAAATTCTAGTCACCCCTCTCCACATACAGACTCTCCCTTCATTGCTAAGCTTGCAGGAATTGGCTTTAATTCATTAGAAAAGGTGGCGACTTTTCCTCCGCAGGATCTGGTGGAGCCAGGGAGGCCCTAGTTTTAGATGAACCAGGCAAAACACCAGGAAGGGGTCTCAAGCCCATGGGCTAAGCCCCCTGGCAGGTTATCAGAATTTGACAATAGCGTGAAGGCTGACTTTGTAGCAAGGAACTGTGACGTTGGTGCCCAATTTGTAGGCTGTAGGGAGCACATTTGGTATCTATTTGCCAGGAGACAAAGCGGGTCCACTAATAGTTGATGGGGGTAAGTGTACCTTTGGGAGATAGTGGCTCCATCCACAGATAGAATGGATCCAGCAAAGTTGGGAACCAAGCAGGCTGGACGCATGTCACCTACTGTATTAGTCCATTTTCACCCTGATGATAAAGACATACCTGAGACTGGGTAATGTGTAAAGAAAAAGAGACTCACAGTTCCATATGGCTGGGGAGGCCTCACCATCATGGTGGAAGGTGAAAGGCACATCTTACCTGGTGGCAGGCAAGAGAGAATGAGGGCCAAACGGAAGAGGAAACCCCTTATAAAAGCATCAGATCTCATGAGACTGATTCACTGCCACGAGACCCGTACGGGGGAAACCTCTCCCATGATTCAATTATCTCCCACTGGGTCCCTCCCACAACACATGGGAATTATGGGAGCCACAATTCAAGTTGAGATTTGGGTGGGGACATAGCCAAACTATATCACCTACATACGTTTTTGAGGACAGAGAAGGAGCCAAGAGAAAAAGAGAACAAATACCCAAATAAACAAAATAGAAATAAAATCTAAAGGTGTTTTCTCAAGATTTATTTCTCATTATCTCCCACTCTCCTCAGGAGTCAAAGTCGGCATGGTCCCAGGAAGCCCCTAGAGGCAGGGGAAGCTGCATCAGGACGGGGACTAAAACAGCTCCATCTTAAAGAGAAACTGACATAATCTCCGAAAGCCCTGAGGAACGTGCTCTTACACAGACCTGAGTGTTGGGGCCGCTCACTTTAGCAAGCACAGCAGCAGCCTAAACATCACTGATACCTCCACCATCTGGCCTTCAGCTCCACAGAGCTGCTGCCCCAACTTGGGGCACACTTCGGGAGAGAACCAGAGGGAAAAACCTCTCAGTAGTAAATGTGGATCTCACAAAGCCTGTGCGTGCGAGCAATGGTTCTCAGCCCTGAGTGCACTTCAGAATCACCCGTGGAGTTTTTAAACACACCCATGCCTGGGCCCCACCACCAGAGGTTCTCATTTAATTAGTCTGGAGTAGGACCCAGGCATGGATATGTTTTCAAAGCTCCCCAGGTGATTCTAATGTACAGCCAGAGCCGAGAACCACCATGTTATACAATAGGAGAGGCCCTCAGGCTCTCACTCAGATCCCAGTTACTCTTAATTTATATATACTTCGAACAATCCTGTTGTCTGGTTTTCTAGCTGTTATAAGATTAAAAGCAGTACTTTTAGAAGGGGAGAGAAAGGCTGCTAATGAAAAGACACTAAAAGCAGCAAGACATAACACATGGAAGTCTGATCACAGTGTAAAGATAGAAAACCTATAAAAAGCAAGCACAGCATCCAACCACTCCCCACTCCAGCATATCCTATTTACAGTCAAGGCCTGAGGGCTCACTTGATGGGGAGGAGGGAGCAATGATGGCTGCAGTGTGAAGGGCAAGTGATAAATATTGACTGTCCATGATGTGAAAGGCGTGTGTAGACAGTTGCTACAAACGTTAGCTCATTTAATTCTCATTACAGCCCTATAAGTATTATTATCCCATTTTATAGGTGAAGATACCAAGACACAGGGAGGATCATTGGTTTGCTCAAAGTTGCACCAGCAGTGAGCTGCAAAGCTAGGATTTGAATGTCAAATGTCAATCCGTTTGATTCAAAAGCTCACACCTGTTAGAAAGTGCCACATCTGCCTGTTAAGCTGATATTTCTGCCTGTTAAGTTGATATTTCTAATGATGACCCAAAGTCTAGAGCTGCGTTACCTTCAGTGTCCAGCTGTTCAAGATGTTCACTTTAGGAATAGTTACACACACACACACACACACACACACACGCACACACACACAAACATATGCTTTTTAACAGTGATGAAAGAATTAAGTACCCATCCGGGAAATAAATAAATAAATAATACACGTTATTTCCCAGCTCATGCCATTTGTCAAAATGAATACCAGATGGATAAAGATGGAAATGAAATCATAAAGGTACTAGAAGAAAATATGAGTGAATATTTTATAATCTTAGGATGGGGAAGGACTTTCTAAACATGTCAACAAAAGCAGAAACCATAGAGGAAAAGATTAATAGATTTGACTACAAAAAAAATCAAAAACTTCTGTACATCAAAACCCACCATAAATTGAAAAAATATTCAGCCTCACTAACATTCAAAGGAAAGAAAATTAAAACGGCAATAAGAGACCTTTTTTGCTGATCAGATTGGCAATGATTAAAAAGAATTATCATACTGAAGAGTTGGCACGGGTGGGGGAATTTGCACTCACTCACGGTTGGAGGGGGTGTAAACTGGTATAAAGGCATTTTGGCAATATGTATGAAAAAAGCCTAAGAAGGCACATATCTTTGACCCAGAAATTCCATGTATAAAAATGGAAAGGACAGGATTGATTCACTATGCACACAAATGCATGTGTGCAAGGATTTTATTCACTGATGCACTGTTTGGAATATTGAAAAACCGGAAGCAACCCGAAAGTTTAACAAAAACAAATTAGTCAAATAAATTATGCTACACATAAAAAGCAATATTATATAGCTATCAAAAATGGTGCTGTATAGACAGACCAATGGAACAGACTAGGAAGCACAGAAACAGACCCAAGGAAATACGAGAATTTGGTCTTTGAAAAATATCAAATCAGTGAGACAAAGATAGATTTTTAAATAAATCGCATTTGGCTAATTGGAAAAAGATAGAAGCTGGATCAATATTTCTCACAGTACGCCAGGATAAATTTCAGCTGGACCAGAGATATAAATGTGGAAAATAAAACCATAAAATTGCCAGATTAATAATAGAACTCTTTTATAATCTTGGAGCAGTGAAGACCTTTCTAACTGATTCAAAAATCAAGAAGTCATGAAATAAAAGACTGAAAAATACATCTACAGAAAAATCTTAAAACTCCTGCATGGCAAAAACCCCATGAGCAAAGTAGAAAAATAAATGGTTAACTGAAAAAAATTACAACTCATTTCGCAAAAAGTTAGTCACTCTAATACATATTTGTTTCTATAAATCAAAACCAATATCCCAATAAAAAGGTACCCATTTTCAGAAAAAAAATACAAACGGCTTTTAAGCATATGAAAGAATGTTCAACCTCATCTATAATAACAGGAGAACAAATTATATAGGAGTTGCAATGATATACTCACTTTTTACCTATCAGATTTGCACATATCCAAAATATACTCACTTGCTAATGTTGTAGGGAAACAGATACCCTCATTCTTTGCTGGTAGGAGTGCAACATGGTACATCCTTATGAAGGGCAATTTGGTATTTTCTATTGATGTTACTGCTAATCTATTTTCCCCTTGATTCATCAGTCCTACTCTCAGAATTTTTCCTGCAAATATATTTGCACATAGACAGAAATGACATACGTACATATTATAGAATTATGTATAATAGCAGAATATCAGAAATATTTCAAATGTCCAATTATATGGGTTGGTTAGATATTATGATCCATCCATACCATGAAATACCAGGAAGCTCTCTCTATATACTGATATGAGAAGTCTCCACTATATGCCATTAAGTTTTTTTGGTTATATATTTTTTTGTTTCATTTTGTTTTGTTTTGTTTTTTGAGACAGTCTCGCTCTTGTCTCCCAGGCTGGAGTACAGTGATCCAGTCTTGGCTCACTGCAAGCTCCACCTCCCAGGTTCACACCATTCTCCTGTCTCAGCCTCCCAAGTAGCTGGGACTACAGGTGTCTGCCACCACGCCCAGCTAATTTTTTGTACTTTTAGTAGAGACGGGGTTTCACGGTGTTAGCCAGGATGGTCTCGATCTCCTGACCTCAGGATCTGGCCACCTCGGCCTCCCAAAGTGCTGGGATTACAGGCGTGAGCCACTGTGTCCGGCCTTGTTTTGTTTTTTTAAGGAAGGTGCCAGACGGGAGGGATGAACACGTGGACACGGAGGATTTTTAGGGCAGTGAAGATACTCTGTATGATTCTGTAGTTGTGGATATATGTCATGAAACATTTGTCCAAACTCACAGAATAAAAAACACCAAGAGTGAACCCTAATGTAAAATATGGTCTTTGGTGATAATGAAGCCAATGTAGGTTTATCAACTGTAACAAATGTATTAATTGTATATTAATTGTATATTAATCCCCCAGCAGTTGATACATTTGTTACAAAAGTTGACACTTTTTTACAATCAATACATTTAACAAATGTATTACAACTGATACATTTCTTCTTATTATTTATTATACATTTGTTAATACATTTAACAAATGTATTACATTTGTTACAAAAGTTGATACATTTGTTACAATTAATATATTTACCAAATATATTACAATTGGTACATTTATTACTGTTACAATTGATACTTTTTAACAAATGTATCAATTGTAACAAATGTATCAACTGGTGGGGGATGTTGATAAGTGAAGGAGGCTATGCATGTGTGCAGACAGGATACATATGGGAAATCTCTGAATCTTGCTCTCAATTTTTCTGTGAACCTAAAACTGCTAAAAAGTAATAGTCTCTACAAAAAACAAAAACAAAAAAAGTAAGGTGCCCAATAGCATATACAGTGTGTTATCTTCTGTGTGAGAAAGGATGGGGAATATATATTTGCATTTGCTTGTAACTAGGAAAAGCAGTGACCTATGGGAAGGGAAGGCAGAGAACCAAGTGAATGGGGATGTGTGGGAACGTATGCTTTTCAATGTTGTTTTGATTTTTGAACTGTGTAAAAGCATTATCTATTTTTAAAATAAAATTAATACATAATGGTACAGGTTCATTTGTGTTGACATAGAAAGACTTTCAAAATCAATTTAGTGCATAAAGTAGGTCACAATTATATGTAGAATAATCCCAATTTTAAAAAATATGTCATACTTATATGGTCCTACTCATCTATATTGGGAAACAGGAAAGACTAGCAAGATACAGTCTAAAATATTAATAGTGGTTATCTTTAGTTGGTGGGATTTAGGTATTTCATTTTAATTATTTTTCTTTTTATCTGTATTTTCTAATGTTAATAAAAATCATGTTTTATTTTTATAATTATGAAAATAAAGAGGAAAAAACTTACCTCAAACAAGTCCCAAGGAAAAATGAATAATCCAGGAAAGATATTTGCAACATGACAAAAAAATTTCATATCTTTACTATTTAAAGAATCTTGCAAAAAATAAGAAAAAGAAGAACGGTCCAGGAAAAACTCAAATAAACAACAGGATGAGTGTTAGACACTTACCCAACGTATTATTAGAAAGCAGTAAAATGATAATATTGAACTCTATTTAATGACAAGGATGGTCATTATCTATTAAGAAAAAGCAGGCTAGTATTGTTTTAGCAAAAATATATTTATACCAGACTTACAGACTTTACTCAATGTATCTATTTATGTATAGATATAAACACATGCAGAGAATTAAATCTGTGAGGATAGGCACTGAAAGGTATATAGATATGATTTCTGAATGGTAACATTTCAGGTGTTTAATTATTTTTTGCCTTAACTTACATTTTTCAGCAATAAAATGATTATTTGTATAAGAGAAAATATTTATAATATTGCTGTGTGAAAAATTTTGCCACAAATAAGTTCCTCACATTGTATTTAAGAATGAAAAACTGAAAACAAACTAAATCTGTAACAATAGGCATTAAAGGTGACATGGGGTCCATGGGCAACTTCAATCACAAATAATTACCTTATAGGAAAATATTAATTAGAGTGAAAGTTTCAAGGTATGTGAAGAAATATATGTTATGCATATACAAAGCCACAGTATACATGCAGTATACACAAAATGACTCCATTAAAAAAATAAAATTGTATGTGCTTAGAAAAATTGGAGGAGGACACGCACCAATGTATTTGTTTACTGTAGTTACCCCTGGGTGGTGGAATTATAGGTGTTTTTCTGTTTTTGTTTTTTTCTTTTTGATGGTCAAGATTTTATCAATTTTCTACAATCAATAGTATCTTCTAAAAATTAGAAAAAAAAGCACTAAGCTATCTTGTAATGGTTTAAAAACAAAGATGATTCAAGAAACAAATTATGAACTACATAAGAACTGGCTCCTCCAGAAAGACCCATATGAGTTAGGGATTTTGGCTAATTGAGGTGGGCTATCTCCATCTACTGATGACAAGCAGAAGTCAAGCACGGCCTTGGTCCTCAGCTGGGATGCTTATCCCCCTTTCCTCCTTCCCTTGAGTCTCTCTTGACCACAGGGTGTTGGCCACCACACTAGGTAAAACAAAACTGCCCACCAGTGTATGAAGGCTAGGTGCTGCAACAAGGCAGTGCTCCCCAAGAATCACTGGTGCAGCCACTCACCTTCCAGCAGGTAAGTCAACAGACCTGTTGGGCCAGAAGGTGGTTGGAGGGCAGCATCGTTGATGAAGAGGCCAGGGCACGAAGGTTCTCTGCAAGACTTGTTCCTGGCCCAGACCCTCCTTTCACTGCTTCTGCTACAGCCTCCTTGGCCATCTTAGTCTTACTGCTGAGTTTGTTAAAAGAAAGGAGCTGCCGGGCTTGGTGGCTCATGGCTCTAATCCCAGCACTTTGGGAGGCTGAGAATAGGCAGATCACCTGAGGTCAGGAGTTTGAGACCAGCCTGACCAACATGGCGAAACCTCGTCTCTACTAAAAATACAAAAATTAGCCAGGCATGGTGGCACGCACCTGTAGTCCCAGCTACTCGGGAGGCTGAAGCAGGAGAATCGCTTGAACCCAGGAGGTGGAGGTTGCAGTGAGCCGAGATGGTGCTATTGCACTCCAGTCTGGGCGACAAGAGTGAAACTCCATCTCCTAAAATAAAATAAAATAGAATAAAATAAAAGAGCAGCTACAAGGTGGGTGTCTCTTAGGCAGCCCCCTCCAAAAGTGCCAGGGCAAAGAGGTGAGCTCTGAGACCCAGGCAGGCCCCAGGCCCTTTATGTCTCTGGAGAGTTTATTGCAACAGCCTCCTAACTGGCCTCTTGCCCTCAATCCCTGCCCTGCCCAGCCTGTCTTGCAGGCCCCTGCCTCCCATCTTGAAATACAGCTATCGATTCTATTCCTGGGATCAAAACAGTTTGTGCAAAATCAGTGCTTCTCAGTCTTTACCACTGAAGCACACCAACAGTAGACAAAAGAAATGCCTTATGTTCCCCCCGGGTACTGCAGAGCCTGAAGCTCCTGCCAACACACCCAAACTCTCTTTGAAGTCTCCTGTTTTCTCTTAAAAATTCATGAGAATTTTGCATTCTACTCCATGATATATCTGAATTTCTTTTAATATGAAGATGTTTAAAATTATTCACCTCAAGGAAAACTGATGTTCCTGAAAGAAATACTGTGTTTGTCTGGAGGCTTCAAGTATCCTCCTTGGAGAATTATCTGCAGGATAAAATCCAAACTCCTGACAAGCAAGGCTCTTTAAAATTTGGCCTTCACAAACCCTTCTACTTTTCTCCTCCTCCACCTCGGCACACACTCCAGCGTCTGGGCCACCTGGACTCTTGTCATTTCCTGCTATGCCAGCTTCTTCCCAGTCCCTGTGTGTGTTTTTGCTTCCTTTGGGACCACACTCCCTGCCTGTTGACAACCCTATTCCTAAAGGCCTCAAGGGGGATCAAACACCACCTCTCACAGGAAACCTCTGATCGCCCAAGACAGATATGATGTGAGAAGTGCCATGAAAATAGCCTGTGTTTTGGAATCAGAATGCTGGTGTTCATCCTGTCTCCAACTCTTGACAGTGGAAACATTACCTAACTTCTCTTAGATTTCATTTGTAAAATGGGGAATAATTATGCTTCCCTCAAAGGGCTGTTCTAGGGATTAAATAAGGTTCAAGCAATTGTGCAGTGCCCAGCACATACTCCCTTCTACCCCTCCAAATTCCCACAACACTTTATTGATACCACTGATGTCAAGAGCAGACATTTACGTAGTCATTCTTTTTATGACAGCTTATTTCCCCTAACTAGATCAGTGGTTCCCAATGTCCCAAAAAGCTTCTTGTATTACCCCCATGGTCCCACAGCTTGAAAGATTTTGGTTATTAAATCAAACACATTTATGAAATAATAGTCTGCTTTTCTCAGTTCTTGATCCTAGTAAGCTTTCTGAACATTGAGAGCACTGCCAGCCTTTCCTCTCATACCTAACTCTAGGGACTTGGAGTTGGGAGCCACCCACCAAGACCATAAACGCCTTGAATCTGCAGCTCTGTCTCCACACTTCCCACAGCACCTTACTCAGCGCCTTGTGCTTAAAACACACTAGTAACTGCTTGTGGCATAAACAAGAAGTTTTACACACATGACAGGGGGAGAAGCCCTCTCCAAATGAGCTGGTTGGTGTGCAGAAAGGGGTCATTGTTACGGGAGGCAGAGCTGGAGGCGAGCCCTTCTCCCTCCATCCACCCGGGAGCAGCACCCCCAATTACACCAGCTGGCCTCCAACTTCTGTGTGTGAGCCGATTAAAAAGCACCCTCTCTTCAGTGTCTGGAAACTCCTGCAAGGAAAGTTTGCTGCCCAAAGTTGGCTTTTGACTAGAGTCTTAATAAGAGGCCTCAGCAGGCTGCGGTTAGAGAGACAATGTCACTTAGAGGAGCAGCTTGAAGCAGCAGTTAGGAGAAGAATTATTTTAATGAATACATTTCCTTTCAATTGTATGGGAATATCAAGATCCCATTAGAATGGGGAAGCAATTAGAACTAATAAAGATGAATGCACAGTGCTCTGTGCCTGCGGAATAACAAGCAGCCCACAAAGGGGCTCCGGAGAGGCCGCTCTAATCCAAGCAAACCGGCGGCCAGCAGAGGGGAAACGGCTCTGTTCAGCCGCTCAAAGCCCCCGCGTCCTGCACATTCTGATCACGGCCTGCGAATGGTGTGAGGTGGGCCTCGGAGGTGGGGGTTGGGCCCCCCGACGTTGCCCAGCCTCTTGGGGATTGAGATGAGCTGTTGGCAGCCCCTTGGCAACAGCCATTCAGAACAGGGCCCTGGCTCCTGGCCAGGCTCTCACCCGCCCCTTGCACTGGGCCTCATTGTGTCCAGGTGGCAAATGCCTTCTCGCCAACTCTCCTTCGAGGTTTAGAGAGGGGGTGGGACAGTAGAAGAGGGAGAAGGGGATGAATGAGTAGGGGGCCCTCTGCCCCCTGCCATTCCCCCTCCCCGCCAGCCAGGGTCTGCTCCTCCTCTGGGTTTGGTGTTATATTACAGACACTGGTGAGTCACTGGCAGCCAAACACAGAAGTACTGTTGCTTACACAATTACTCTTCAAACAGTAACAAACAATTTTCATTACCCAAGTCAGATCGAATCATCCGCCTGGCCATCCTGCCTCAATCCCAGCCCCACAGACGGGACCCAAAGCCTCACACTCTGCCCATTCTGCTCTGACAAAACCAGCTTCAATTTGTCCTGGCCTAGGGATAGGGACAAAGCTCTTCCTCTGATCCCTGTTTGGAGCCAGATCAGCTGCACGGCTGTCAAGACTGTCAGGAGAAATAGGGAAGACACAAGCACCCATGCAGCCTGGAGGCCATCAGATCTGGGGTGACATGTTACTGAGCACCTGTGTGAAGAAGGCATTCAAGAGTTTGGAGGACTCTATTGCCAAGTTTAGAAGGAATCCAGCAAGATAACCCTGGCTCTGCACCAAAGTATTCACTGGCCTCAAATGGAGTGTCAGTACTTGACATTTCTTTATTTAATCTTTTTTGGCCAGACAGTTTTTTCAACGAGGAATGTGTAAGCTATTCCGAAATGTCTGTCTAAGAGGCCAGTCACCCTCATTACTGGGATTTTTCCACCATGTTTCTTTTAGAAAAGGGTCTGTAACATTTTATATTTATTTCTTAATGGTGGAGCACTTTAAACGCATATTTACGTGTATAATCTTGATTGAACTTCAAAATAACTCTGTGAGGATGGGCAAAACAAGGGTTGTCGGGGCCTAAAGATGAGGAAAAGGTGGCTCAGAGAGGTTCAGCGTCCTGTGCAAGGTCACAGAATCGGCGAGTACTGACCTGGTTCAGCACTGTGTCCCAGGAAACCTCCTCCGCGTCTCCACAGAGTGCTGGGCATTCCAGGACAGCTCAGCTGCAATTCTGCTTTTCCAGTGGAACATCCTTCTCCCTTCCACGTATGAAACTGTACGAAGCACTGTGGGCTTTTGAAGACTCTAGTCTAGGCTAAGGATCCTCTCTCAAGAAGATTCCAACCCAATAGTCATTAAAGCATATGTTTCGTCATCTCCCAAACCAAAGACATATATCTTTCGTCCCTTTTAAAAGCTTAGGTAAGGAATGTGTTAAAAGTCTGCCTGTTGCCGGGAGCGGTGGCTCACGCCAGTAACCCCAGCACTTTGGGAGGCTGACGCAGGCAGATCACGAGGTCAGGAGGTCGTGACCATCCTGGCTAACCCGGTGAAACCCCATCTCTACTAAAAAAAAAAAAAATACAAAAAATTAGCTGGGCGTGGTGGTGGGCGCCTGTAGTCCCAGCTACTCAGGAGGCTGAGGCAGGAGAATGGCGTGAACCCGGGAGACGGAGCTTGCAGTGAGCCGAGATGCGTCACTGCACTACAGCCTGGGCGACAGAGCGAGACTCCGTCTCAAAAAAAAAAAAAAAAAAAAAAAATTCTGCATGCCCAGTTACATGGTGGACATAAAAAAAAAATGGGAAAAATTATTGTTTGCATTCCTTCCACTATAACATGGAAACATCTAGCGATTGGCAAGTGGTAATGCAGAGTCCATTCACCTTTCTTACTCCTTGCCTCCTCCCATACCTAAAGGGCTGTTCATTTTTTAAAATCCTTTTTTATTTTTATAAATTTTGAGGTATGATTCATACACTATAAAATGCATACCTGGCTGGGCATGGTGGCTCACGCCTGTAATCCCAGCATTTTGGGAGGCTGAGGCAGGCAGATCACTTGAGGTCAGGAGTTTGAGACCAGCTTGGCCAACAGGGTGAAACCCCGTCTCTACTAAAAATACAAAAATCAGCCAGGTGTGGTGGCAGGTGCCTGTAATCCCAGCTACTTGGGAGGCTGAGGCAAGAGAAGCACTTGAACCTGGGAGGCAAGGGTTGCAGTGGCAGGGGTTGCAGTGAGCTGAGATTGTGCCATTGCACCACTCCAGCCTGGGTAACAGAGTAACAGCCTGGGTAACAAAAAAAAAGAAAAGAAAAGAAATGCATAGCTATTAAGTGTACAGTTTGACAAGTTTTGACAAATGTATATCCAAATCAAGACACAGAACATTGCCATCACCACTGAAAGTTCCTGGATACCCCTTTCCAGTCAACACCACCCCAGGTCTCCACTGTCCTAATTTCTATCACCGTAGATTAGCTTATCCTGCCTTGAACATCAGATAAATGGAATCATATTATATGTATAATCTTTTGTATCTTTCTTCTGTCACTCAACATATCCGCCAGACTCATTCACATTGTGTCAGTAGTTTGTTCCTTCTCATGAGTAGTATCGTCATTTATTCAGTTCTTAAAATCCAGCCCTATTACTACAGATTTCTCCCTCAAAATTCTTTTCATTTAATATATCTTCTGCATGCTCCTTTCCATGCATATATCTCCCGCATATCTCCCTGGCAATCCTTGTAGTGAGGAAAATATGTAAGTGGACTATTTTATCTCTAGCACTGTCCTTTTAAGTATGGGTGGCTCTCTCTACCTTCAGGAAAAACAGATAACCAGGCAGTCTTGCTTCAGAGTTTACAGATCTGGGTTTTCATTTTTTGTCTAGCACTTAACAGACGGGTGGTTTGGGGCAGGTGACTTAACCTCTCTGTGACTGTTTTCCCATTTGTAAATGTGGATAATAATACCTTCTTAATGGGGATTTGTAAGGACTAAATTATATTGTACATAAAATGTTTGGCACAATGAAAACTAATAATAGCCTCGAGCTAGGCTATAATAAACATCCTCTCCTGCTTCATTCACATACTTCCAGTTTTTGTAAGTCATAGGATACAAATGAGTATATATTTTCAAAAGTTTTTAAAAGGAAGATTTCATATTTAGATTTAGAAAAGTCTGTCAGATATTTACTTAAAATAAGTAACTGTTATTTCCTAGGGAAAAAAGTAAAGCCTTCTGTCATTTATTCATTGGCAATTATATATCGAGTATTGACTATGAGAAGCTCTTCAAAAGAGTTAAAAACATAGCCCTACCTTTTAGGATGTTTGGTTTGGGGAGGGTAATAAGATAAGCACAACAAATTATAATACAAAGTATAGTAAATGATAATAATAATAATAATAATTAACATCTATGAATGTAGTGGTTAAGAGCACGGTCTCTGGAGTCATACTATATGGGTTCACATCCCAGCTGTGTGATGTTGGGCAAGTTACTTAACCTCCTTGTGTGTAACCTCACCTGGAAAATGGGGCTAATAATACCACTACCTAGCAGGGCTACAGTATCAGAAAAAAGTGGCCCAGGGTGTTCGAGAATCCTATGCAAGGTCACAGAATGGGTGAGTACTGACCTGGTTCAGTGCTTTGTCCCAGGACACCTCCTCCGCATCTCCACAGAGTGCTAGGCATTCCAGGACAGTTCATCTTGCAATTCTAATATTGTATATTGCATATAAAAATATGCAATAATTAACAGCTAACATTTATTGAATATCAGTATGTACCAAGCACTGTGTTAAATGCTTATGTGCATTACTTCACATAATCTCCACAATGCTGCTACTACTATTATACTCATTTTACTGATAAGGTAACAGAAGGGCAGAAGTTTAGGTAACTTGCCCAAGATTACATAGCTAGTAAGTAGCAAAATGTGTCACAGAAAAGATACAATCATCTATAAAATGGGGATGATGGTATTAGTACCTACATTAGTGAGAATCCGATGAATAAATATTTGAAAAGTGATTAGAATGGAGCCTGGCACCTAATAAAGTCTGTATATGTGGATGTTAACAAATTGCTAAAGTGATTCAGAGATGACAGTAAATAACTTCTATGCGTGGTGACTAAGGAAGGCTTGGGAAGGTGATATTTAAACTGGGCCCTGAATAGTGGACAGGATTTGGAGAAATGGAGGTGATAGAGAGGGCATTTCTGACAGGGAAGGAAGGGAGGGAGAGAGGGAGGGAGGAAGGAAGGAAGAGAGGGAGGGAGGAAGGAAGGAAGAGAGGGAGAAAGGAAGGGAGGCAGGAAGGGAAGGAGGGAAGGGAGGGAGGAAGGAAGAAGAGGAAGAAGGAAGGAAGGAGGGAAGGAAAGAAGGAAGGAAGGAGCAAGAAGTGGAAGAAAGCTCAGTGTGTAAAAAGAGAAAAAGAAAAATACATGGGAGTAGTCAAATTTGACTTGTGCAAAAAAAAAAAAAAAAAAAAAAAAACTTCCCCTTTCTTCCAACCAGTCCCTATTGCTGCTGTACTTCCTCAGTATTTTCCTCTTATCCCCATGGAATCTGCTGTCTTTACTCCCTCATCATAATGATCCACTGAATATTTATTGAGTTCCTGTGTCAGGCACTGCTCTAGGCACCGAGGATACACCCCAGTAAACAGGCCAGGTCCCAGTTCCTAGTTTGCACTATAATAATCCTCCAAACTGGATTCTAGCTTTTAGCTGGCCGAACTCCAATCTATCTTCCACAATACCGCCAGAACACGGACACAGATCTGGTCTGGACACTCACTTGCTTAAATCCCGCTGCAGTATTTTCTCTTTACGTCCAGAATAAATTTCAATCTCCCTAGCATCCTTTACTAATTGGCTCGCACAGTCTTACCTCGCAGCCTTCACCGTGCACTCTGCACTAGAGCCACGGTAAAACACTGAAAATCCGAGATATACACACTTACAAATAGGCACTTGCAGAAAGAACGTGAGTGGCACTCCATCCCTATTTCATCCCTTGTACACTGAAACATTCCCCAGTCTGCATACCTTGGATGGGAGAGTCCTGGTTACATTCCCCCGCCCCCGACTTTTCAAGCCCAAAACCCGGCACAGGGTGCACCCTCCGTCCCCACCCTCCAGGGCACTTCCACTTATAGCAGCCTGGGCACACCCCTAACCCAGAGGGACCGGAAAAGGAGGGGCTTCGAGCGGCACTAGGGTCGCCATCCTGGCTGAGGTGGCCGGAAGTGGCCCCTCGCGCGGGCGCGGACTGAGGCTGCGCGCTGCAGGTTCCGGCTGCTGGCGGCGTTGCGGCCGCAGGTTTGACTCCCGTGCGGTGCCGCCTAGCAGCCACAAAGCTCCCGCTGCCATTGCTCCTTGTACTCCCGCCGCCACAGCCGCTGTCCAACCCCTCCCCCGGGGCTTGCGCGGCGGCTCCCACACCCCTCGGCCCGTGTACGCGCTCTGCACCTGCCTGCCCGAAAACATGTTGCAGACACCAGAGAGCAGGGGGCTCCCGGTCCCGCAGGCCGAGGGGCAGAAGGATGGCGGCCATGATGGTGAGACCCGGGCCCCTACCGCCTCGCAGGAGCGCCCTAAGGAGGAGCTTGGCGCTGGAAGGGAGGAGGGGGCTGCGGAGCCCGCCCTCGCCCGGAAAGGCGCGAGGGCCTTGGCGGCCAAAGCTTTGGCAAGGCGCAGGGCCTACCGCCGTCTGAATCGGACGGTGGCGGAGTTGGTGCAGTTCCTCCTGGTGAAAGACAAGAAGAAGAGTCCCATCACACGCTCGGAGATGGTGAAATACGTTATTGGAGACTTGAAGACTCTGTTCCCGGACATCATCGCAAGGGCCGCAGAGCATCTGCGGTATGTCTTTGGTTTTGAGCTGAAACAGTTTGACCGCAAGCACCACACTTACATCCTGATCAACAAACTAAAACCTCTGGAGGAGGAGGAGGAGGAGGAGGAGGATCTGGGAGGAGATGGCCCCAGATTGGGTCTGTTAATGATGATCCTGGGCCTTATCTATATGAGAGGTAATAGCGCCAGGGAGGCCCAGGTCTGGGAGATGCTGCGTCGGTTGGGGGTGCAACCCTCAAAGTATCATTTCCTCTTTGGGTATCCGAAGAGGCTTATTATGGAAGATTTTGTGCAGCAGCGATATCTCAGTTACAGGCGGGTGCCTCACACCAATCCACCGGAATATGAATTCTCTTGGGGTCCCCGAAGCAACCTGGAAATCAGCAAGATGAAAGTCCTGGGGTTCGTGGCCAAGCTGCATAAGAAGGAACCCCAGCACTGGCCAGTGCAGTACCGTGAGGCCCTAGCAGACGAGGCCGACAGGGCCAGAGCCAAGGCCAGAGCTGAAGCCAGTATGAGGGCCAGGGCCAGTGCTAGGGCCGGCATCCACCTCTGGTGAGGGTTGATGAAAAGTTGGCCAGTGGGTCCCCGTGAGGACGAGCTACTGTCCTGAGTCATAAGTAATATAGGTGGGGCGAGGGTCTTATTTCTGTAGAAATCGTGTGACTTTAAGGATTTAGATTTTGTATCTTATGCTTTGTTACATTTAATAATTACTGTTAAAATGCTGTTTGTAAATGAGATTGGTTTAGTTTTTCCTGTAGGATTTTGTTGTAGAGTTTTGCTGGTTTTGTAAAATGGATTGAAGAACTTTGTATTTATACTGTGATTTTGAACAGATTATGCAACATTGGAAGGAAGGCTGTACTTTGATGGTTTGAAGGAACTCAGCAGTATGATGATCTGGTTCCAGGGGAAAAAAATAGCTGATTGGTGTCTAGCCCCCCAACACTTTTGTCTGTTGTGTATAAAAGAAGAAAGACTGGCATGTACCTCCATTTGCTTAGCTATTTGAGTATCTAGAGAAAAATTAAAATGCAATGAGTTAGCAGTATACCCTGGTACACTTAATAAATTAAATATTTGTGGAGCGTCTTGTTTTCTGTGATGCACTGTGTAGGCACTTGGGGATAGAATACTACACAAGATAAAGGTCCTACTCTTTTTCAGAATTGAAGAGTAAGTAAATAAACAAGAAATTAGCAGTGCAATGAGTTGAAGTCTACAAAGGGATACTTAACCCAGCTGGGATGATTGAGTGAGGTTTGCTGTAATCCCAGCACTTTGGGAGGCCGAGGCGGACTGATCACCAGAGTCAGGAGTTCAAGACCAGCCTGGCCAACATGGTGAAACCCTGTTTCTACTAAAATTACAAAAATTAACCAGGCGTGGTGGCACACAGCTGTAATCCCAGCTACTTGGGAGGCCAAGGCACAAGAATCGCTTGAATCTAGGAGGTGGAGGTTGCAGTGTGCCGAGATCATGCCACTGCACTCCAGCCTGGGAGACAGAGCAAGACCCTGTCTCAGAAACAAATTAGAAATAAAAATAATTTCAGATCACAGCTACTCCTCAGTAATATGAGCGGACTTGATACATGGCAGATCTGGAAAATACTCTACCTTTGCCAGTGCTGTCTTTCCAGACCAGATTGTTAACAGTGCACAAAGATGGTGACTGTCAACTTTTTGGCCCTTTCTGTCTCCTTTTCAGCCTCCACAGGGTTCCCTCCTCTACCAAAGCCCTCAGAGATCAAATAAGGTAACACTTCTGGAATATTAATGTAGTGTGGATGAAGGGTACATAAATCTACTACTACCAAGAAGTTCCACTTCAAGATTTCTCCTCTGGCACCAGGAAGCCCAGTTCCCCCTTCCATGTTTCTGCCTGCTGCTTTCCACCTGCCACCTCCCATTTAGAGGAGACTTAAAGGCATCCCTCCCCTTCATATTATCCGTGGAGAGTCATCTGTAAGCAGTTCTGGCTTCTTCAATGCCCACCACCTCCTGCATGAGGATAAATCCTGTAGAAAGGGTACTTAGAATAATAGGGAATTTAGAGAAGTGATTCCCAAACCAGAGAGTGGGTGAGGGTGGGGAGGCAGGGTGAGCAGATGGTGAAACTGTTCCCCTGCAACTGCCATAAACAGAAGAGCCGCTTTCTTTTCTCTTACCAGTTTTTTCTTCCAGTTGTGTCCAAGTAACATCTCTGAGGATGTTAAGGTTGGCATGGAATACAAACTACTTTGGGACATAGGGATCCAACAAATCAGATTGGGACAAAAGCTACCAGTTGAGGGGCAAAAAAGTTGCTAATGGTTAAAAATACAACTTCTGGGTAGTTTATGGTTCATTAAACATAAATATTGAGTGTCCACTCTGTGCTAAGAACTTTGATGGGTACCAGAACTATTAAAATGAGAAGACTTGGCCAGGCGCGGTGGCTCACGCCTGTAATCCCAGCACTTTGGGAGCCTGAGGCAGGCGGATCAAGAGGTCAGGAATTCGAGACCAGCCTGGCCAGCATAGTGAAACCCTGTCTCTATCAAAAATACAAAAATTAGCTGGGCATGGTGGCACATGCCTGTAATCCCAGCTACTCAGGAGACTGAGGCAGGAGAATTGCTTGAACCCAGGAGGTGGAGGTTGCAGTGAGCCGAAGTCATGCCACTGCACTCCAGCCTGGGCGACAGAGCAGGACTCCGTCTCAAAAAAAAAAAAAAAAAAAAAAAAAAAAAAAGAGACTGGTTTTACCCTCAAGGAGCAATAACAATAATTTCTCACATTTGTATTTTCTCACAGTGATGAGAGGTCCGATTACTTGGTGATTTGCCTAAGGCCTTTTGGTTGGTAAAATGCAGTACCAAGACTAGAACCCAAGTCTGTTGCCCCGAAATCCAGTGTGTTTCATTCTAGTGCATTGTTCGCCATTCTTAGCCTTCAATTTTAGTCATGACAACTCCAAAAAACAAGTGAGGCATGTGTAATTACCTCCAGTCACCACTGCAGTTATGGGAGTGAGATAGAGTAGAAATAAATACTCCCCGTCTTACCAATGACAGAGGTGGCTTTGCTCAGGGTCAAACGTGTAGTGGTGCATGGCAAAGACAGGACCATTTCTAAATATCTACTACAGGCCAAAGGCATTCTTTTTCTCCTTTTCACAGGCACATTGCAAATATCTCTATTTTACAGATACTAATGATAGTTATATTTGCCAATTATTTAATACCTAAGATGAGCCAGCTTTTTATGCTTTACATGTTTTAACGATTTTTATAACAGAAGATATCATCTGTTCCATTTTGCATGAAGCAAACAGACTCGGATGCTGTAAAGGTCTCACAGATAGACTATGACAGAACAAGGATTGGAGATGAAATCTGAGTCAAGAGGTTGCACTTTTCGCTATTACACATTTCCTTCTTGAGACTCCTTCCAGACTTGGGTCATCTGTCTTCTGAATCATCTTCTTTCTTCAGACACTGCTGTCTCTGGAGATACAAACAAGGGCTGTGTAGCCAAGGTAATTATGATAAGACGCTGGCCAGCAGGTAAAAACGAGGCTAAAATACAGTTGGGGCATTATCTTTGAATGCCCAGCTCTACCTACTCTCCTCAGTGTTCTCAGAGTGCTGGCTACATGTAGAATGTATTTTTGCTCAAACTTAGCATATTTTGCCCTTACAAACTGTGTTTCCTCAGCCTTTAGTCTGCCCTGTCCACTAAACCTCAAATTCATCTTTCATGCCATGGAATAATCAAATAGCATTTGTGGATCTGCAAATGTGATTCCCAACACTGTTTCCAAATAATACTAAGGGCTGGCAGAGCTGGTACCCTTGCCTCAGGATGAAAGACCTCCATTGCAGATGTCGTTATCAGCTTCCCAGAAGTGCTAGAATGTGCCTCTGGACCCATATGTGGAGCAGACATTGGCCATGTTAAGGTCAAGACATAGATTCTTCTGTTGCTTATGGCCACTCACATGAGGGAGAAGGAAGGCCTAGATCCCCCATCCTGCCCCCTTCAGACACAAACAGAACTAGAACTTCCTGGGCGAAACACTGTGTGTTTGGGGCAGGGAAGATTTGGTTGAGGGAGTGTTGGCAGATAGATTACTCCAAATCATATTTATTATAATACAACTAGGAAGCAAAGTCAGTGAAGGAAATTCCCTTGAAAACTATGAATCAGAGACTGATTTGAGTAATAATAAAACTCTGGTCTCTTGCACAGCCGGCTCTGCATGAATTACTCTTTCTCTATTGCAATTCCCCTGTCTTGATAAATTGGCTGTCTGGGCAGTGGGCAATGTGAACCCCTTGGGCAGTTACAAATTTGGGGGCTCATCCGGGATTCATCACTGGAAGGGGCCCAGTGAACCACGGGCAGGTAGCCCCCCTCCAGTGATGGATCCAGAAGCCAGCCCAAGCAGCCACCTAGTTCTCTTGGACTGGGGCTGACTCCGGTACTCTGTACTGGCGGGGCACTGCCAACCCAATGTGCATGGATTTAATTGCAATGGAGAAATAGTTCCAGGGAGACATCCTTTAACTGTAGCCCTATCACAGGATGTCTATCTGTAGCCCCATTGTGGGGTATCTGGTTGGTGAGTATCCTAGGCGCTGCCAGTGCCTCCTTCCTTCTCCTGACTGGTTCTGTAGCCCTATGGTGGGGTGTCTGTCCCATTGCGGGGTGTCTGTAGCTCCAGCATGGAGTGTCTGTGTCTGTAGGCCCATCGTGGGGTGTCTGGCTCCTGGGGGGGGGGGTCTTGGTTGGCTCTTTCTTTCTAGTAGGAAGAGTCCTGGTTGGGAGACTTCTCCTCAATCAGGAAGATTTTGAGGAGGTTTCTCAGATGGAGAATAGGAGAGTAGTTTGGAAAGGATACTCTTGGAGTTCTTGGTTAGGGATCTGATTTGGAAGGCCGTCTGTCCATCTCATCTTTGTGTGTGTTTGTGTATGTAGCAGGCATCTCAGAGGGATTGCTGATGAAAGTCCAGCAGGCCTAAATCAGAGAACCCTCCTTATTTGTCTGGCCACATTCAATGAGCTCTAAAGAAGGTTCAACAGGCCTCTCGGGGTGACTATCTGCTCTTCCCCTTGCCTAGAGACCCCATTGTGAATTAGCATTCAGAGGTCATCCATCCCCACCTGGAGTGGGTCAAAGATAACAGGGACCAATGGAAAAATTTTGAGCTTTGCCAGGCTGATATTGGGTGCTGCACAAGGTGACTAATGTCTGTTTTGTTATGTGTATTTTGCTGGGATGGAAAATATTAATTCAGTTCCCCATGCAGCCCGTTGGGCAGCATCTTGCAATTTGAGAATCTTGTCTATGGTTCCATAAAGCAGGAAAGGGTGATTTTCTCTTGTAAAGTGGCTTAAACCCCACGGCTATAGCACAAGTGAGCAGGGTCATCAGAAGCTGCTTCATTCTTCTGGAAGCTCCAGAGAAAGGGAACGCAGAAACCTGGTATCCCAACAAAAAGGGCAAGAAATTCTTACCAACCAAGTTTCTGGTCTCTCTCTCTTTGTCTGGATAAACAGTAAACTATTTGTCTCCTCTGCAAGGGTTTGATTAATAGAAAAAAGGACTTGTGAGACTAGTCTTAGGCTGTAACACATCTGGTGTATTTTGTGCAAAAAATTTGTCTTTCTGTGTTCTGTAATGGAGACAGGAGTATCACAGGATAGAATGTGGGTTTAGGACCCCTATAAGCCTGCTTTTCAAGTCAGCTTGGCAGGCTGGTCACTTACAAACTTTGCTACGGGTCCCTGAAACCAATACTGTATGAAATTTCTCTGTCTTGTTTTGTGTCCTTAAGAGCTTAACCTTGTGATCATGTGCACATACTTTCTTTTGGTTTCCACAATCCAGAGCACAGGAATTTTGGGGTTCATGTCATAGTCCTAAACGTTTTTCTTGAGCAGTTAAAAGCCTTGCAAGCTTGAAATTGGCTTCTCTAGGCCCCTTCTGGGAAAAGCAATAGAAGCTGCTCCATGCTGTATAACTCAGTAGCTAAGGCTTTATCTTTTGACACTGGTGGCCTGGGTTCAATTATCGGCTTCTGGAATGATTCCTTTCTGGTTTGTTATTTGTGTAACTTTGCCATTTATTGAGATTTTTTTCGCTTATAAATAGCTTCTGATTTCCTCTCTTGAATTTTCCTTTCTCTGAACTACCTTGTGGAGATTCTAAATCTTGTAAAAAACAATCAATCAGACAAACAAACAAACAAAAACCTGCTTACTGTGTCTTCGAAGCACGTAGGAGGTTACCTTTGGTAAAGTTCAGAAGCTAGAAATATTGGCCACTTGGCATGCTAAAATTGGGTAATAATAGTTTTGAAAAGATTTCTTTTTTAAAGAGCACTATGGTTTAAAGTCAGCTTAATTAAAAGTGGATAAACAAGCTATAGATGTATTTAAAAGACCTTTATGTGTTTCTGTTCTTGGAACTTGTTTTTCTGGAGAAATTCTTTCTTCTCAGTCGGCTAAATTATTTTTCTTCATTTTTTTTGTCTTGCCACTCTTAATGCACACATGAGAGGCCCTAAGATAACTTCTGGTAGCCTGGGACTCCTTAGGAAAAACAGAGGAGGCGCCACAGACCCTGTTTTGGGAAAACAAAAACAAAAACAAAACTTCTGTTTTCCTCACGAAACACCGGGAATTAAAAACGGATAGATCCCTCTCAAAATCAAAGGCTCTGTTCTGTTTTGCACTGTGTTATCTGATGGTTTTGAGTTTTGGGGGTATCAGAAATTACTTCTCATGAGAGAGCTTTGGTGTGTAATAACTAGATAGGAAGTATACTTTAAGGGATGGCTAATAGTAGTTATGGAGGGATACTTGACTGTTTGCACACATGGATCAGAGAAGCATGCTCGTGGACACCTGGAAGATAAGGGAACATCCCCACCCCACAATGGAGATGAGACTCCCATGAGGGATGGGCTGGTTGCAAAATGGGCTGATTGGCTTTGGGCTGCCTTGCAAAATGAAATGCAGAGTGGAAGTACTGCACTGTCTTCTCCCATTAGTATTTCCCTCATTTTGGGGATTCAGGAACCAGTATAAAATGGCACCCTTAATTTTGGGGATCTGTCTTTGCCTTCAGCTGCTTATTTGCTGCTTATTTGGCCCTGGAAACGCATGTTTCCTGGTCCTGTTCCTCCACAGGCTCCACCCTGAAGCCAGTCATCCAATTAAGAAACTGGCAAATGAAAAACATTACAAGTGCTGAATCTTCTGTCTGTTTGTATAGTTATATGTGTTGTATGTTTATATATAAAAGAACTCTGATTAATTGGCTTAGAAAAATAAGTGCTTAAATCAAATATTTTGTCAGAAAAATAGAAACTTTAATGTCTTTTTGTTCACGTGACTTTAGTACTCTTTGGGAAATAAAGACAGTTTTAAAGATTATTGGTAAAATAAAATGTCTCAAAAATGTAGACATTTGGTCTAAATTAAGGTCAGATATCAGATTTGCTAGATACTTTAAGGTCAAACTGTTTCTTTGACTTTTGAAAATTATTCAATTTACCTACTTTGGAGCATTAGATTACAGATAAGGCCTGGGGACATATGGAGAGCCATGGCCACTAACTATGCTAGAAGGATTCAGACCTTATCTTCATTTCTGTCTGATGTCCTAGGCTCCACCCCTAGTACATAATTAAAATTACTTACTTATCAGGTTTTTCAGTAAAAATTAAAGTTGCTAAGAGTTAACATTGTAACATGTAGTTGAGACCACTAGAGAAACAGTTTTACACACAAGGTGGGTAGGGAATGTGTTTTTGGTAAAAGATTATAAGAAGGCATGGGAATATGGCTTCTGTTAAAGGGAATGTAATTTTGTCTAGTTCAGAGGGTTTTTTTTTTTATTTATTTATTTTTGAGACAGAGTCTCATTGTTGCCCACACTGAGCACGATCTCGGCTCACTGCAACCTCTGCCTCCCAGATTCAAGCAATTCTCCTGTCTCAGCCTTCCCAGTATCTGGGACTACAGGCACATGCCACCACACCTGGGTAATGTTTTTGTATTTTTAGTAGAGATGGGGTTTCACCATATTGGTCAGGCTGGTCTCGAACTACTAACCTCAGATGATCCGCCCTCCTCGGCCTCCCAAACTGCTGGGATTACAGGCATGAGCCACTGAGCCCAGCCCAGAGGGTTTTAAAGATTGTCTTAACCTAAAAGAGTAATGGAACAAAACTGAAGGTTTAAGCAAAGTGAAAAGGGCTTGAAAAGTGTTGATCTTGTAAAAATTCTGTGGGTGTAAACAAGTTGGCTAAGATTTAAAATAAACTGTTTAGCTTTTTTCCGTAGGTTAAAACATTAAAATCATACTGATGTGGGGCCAGAATCTGGACCCATTTGTCAGAATAACAGGGTTTTCTTAGAAAATTGATCTGCTGTTTGATGGAAAATTATAAAGGGTTCTAAAAAGTTAATGAAAATCTTACCTTATGGTCAAACTAATTAAAACTGGATAGAGATATAAAATGTTATTTTAAAAACTAACTTTAACATTAAAGATGCACTAATGCAAACATGAAATTTGGTTTTCTCTTTTGAAGACGATTTTTATGTAATGTTAAAAGATAATGAAAGGGTTTTGTTTTCTCCTTTGGGTTAATGGCAGGGGAAAAAAAAGAGGGGAGAGAGAAGAGAAGATTCAGTTGGTCTCCTGCTATCTTCACTGGGTCTTGTTGGAAAGCTAAGTCTCCTCTATCAGAGTAAAGGTTTTTCTTTTTTTTTTTTTCTTTGAGATGGAGTCTCGCTCTGTCTCCCAGGCTGGAGTGCAGTGGTGTGATTTCGGCTCACTGCAAGCTCCGCCTGCCGGGTTCACGCCATTCTCCTACCTTAGCATCCTGAGGAGCTGGGACTACAGGCGCCCGCCACCATGCCTGGCTAATTTTTCGTATTTTTAGTAGAGACAGGGTTTCACCATGTTAGCCAGGATGGTCTCAATCTCCTGACCTCGTGATCTGCCCGCCTCAGCCTCCCAAAGTGCTGGGATTACAGGTGTGAGCCACTGCGCCTGGCCAAGGTTTTTCTTTTTAAAAAATTTTATTGGAATTATCATTTTGGCCAAATGTATGACTTTATGGTGACCTGGGATTCTATTTTAAAACACAATGCAGTGTTTTAAACCTTTGATATTTGACAAACTTTCCAAAATCAAATTATAAATTACGTCTCTTTCTAACCTAATATTTTAGATGTTAGGTCCTCTAAAGTCCAGAATTGACATTTGGCTTATTTGGTACAAAAATCATACAGGAAGCATTATCCAATATGAAATGGTGTTTGGCTTTCTTTGGTCTATATTTGTGTTAATGTGTTATTGGTATGTGTTCTGAAATTATGTAAAATTTCTATAATTCTAATATGACTTAGTATATGTTATCAGTAATAATTATAATTATTATGTTAACAGGCTGTATGCCACAGAGGTAACAAATTTCCTTGTCAATCATGTCTTTAACTGTTGCTGCCCTAAAATGTTTTTGTCATTCACAGACAATTGTTGTCTTGTTTTGGTCTTCTTTAAAAGATGGTTGTATAATCAGCTATAAAATTTAACAGGTGCTCTTAATTCAGGATTCTGATTAATAACTCTGGAGATTGTGACATTAGAATAGAGGAAAAACTTTCAAATAGAAGAGTGAATGGTCTTTGGTTCACTTTGGACTGCATTTGTATAAATATGTTATTAGTATGTATTCCAAAATTATGGGAAACTTCTATAATGTTGATATAATTTAGTGCACATTATTAATAATTATAATTATTATGTAAAATTGTATGCCACAAGTGGCCGGGCACAGTGGCTCATGCTTGTAATCCCAGCACTTTGTGAGGCTGAGGCGGGTGGATCACTTGAGGTTGGGAGTTCGAGACCAGCCTGACCAACATAGAGAAACCCTGTCTCTACTAAAAATACAAAATTAGACAGGTGTGGTGGTGCATGCCTGTAATCCCAACTACTTGGGAGGCTGAGGGAGGAGAATCACTTGAACCCAGGAGGCGGAGGTTGCGGTGAGCCAGGATTGCACCATTGCACTCCAGCCTGGGCAACAAGAACGAGACTTCGTCTCAAAAAAAAGAAAAAAAAATGTATGCTGTAAGTAATCAAAATTCTTAGTCAATTGTAGCTTTAATGGTGGCTATAGACTTTTGTCATCCACAGACATTTTGTCTTGCTTTGGTCCTTTTCAAAAAGAAGTTTATAATCAAATATAGGACTCTTAACTGCAGGTCTCAGATAAGTTTGATGACTTTAAAAATTGTGCTATTGGAATAGAGGAAAAAACCAAACTTTTGAGAGCTAATGTGTTAAACGTTGCTAAACTTTTTGTTTTCAGAGTCAAGAGAACTTATTTCTTTAGAGCTATTTGCAACTTTTAACAAGTGAGTAAAATGTACTCCTGTGAACAAAATTTGGAGCATATTTGCTCCTCTCTACCTAATTTCTCCAGAATTTGGAAACTATTTGTGAACATTCTCAATTTATGGCAGTATGGTTAATTGCATAAGTGCAAAAAGAATCTGTTTCCTTTTGTAACAGGACACAATTGGAGAAATTGGTTATTTTACCAAGGCTTTGACTGGAATGGCATGCTTCCTTTAAAGAATCAAAGTTGACTTACAGAGCCAATTAAAGCCTGTTGGGGCATCTGGCCTCATGCCTTGTCCACACAGAGTCCCTGTACAAAATTCCTGACCTGTGGTAAGTAAAGAATGTCACTTTCTAACAGGCCAAGGAACCGCAAGTTATCTTGGGACCTCAAGAGGAGAGGAATTTGCCCACCTCATAGGTATCTGAGAGTACAAACCCATGGCTGGGCTCGGCTTCTAAAAAGTCTTATCTGAGAGTCTACATGGAACAGAGTTCTGTCATAAGCCAATTAAAAAAGCTTAAGTGAAAAATAATTATTCTTGCTGTACATTATGCAAATAATCGGTAAGACTAAGGTTTATTTTGTAAACAAATCAGTTCTATAATGATTTGTTTTTAGTAAAAATAGGGACTGGAGAGAGAAAAATTATGCTTCAAAAGAAAAACTGTAGTACACTGTTGTTAGCTTTTTTTTCTGAAGTTTAGACTAAATTCTTAATTCTTTGTGGGTTGGAAGTCCCCAAACTAATGCTTTCACATCTTTGCTTTTAAAATTGGAAATTGTACTCCTCATCCTAGGACTTGTTATTTACCTTATAGTAGGCTGTTTCACTTAAACACTGTAGTAAAACTATAGATGAGAGTGCTAATGTTTTTGCCGTGAAAGCTGACCCAGGCCTGCATGAGTCACTCAGAGAGTTGCAAAGCGGTTCCACTCTTCTCACCTTGGGGTTCACTCCCATTCCCACTACGTCCCCTGTTAGCAAGAAGAAGCCAGAGCAATTGATGGCCTTTTCCATCTTCACATCCTATACCTTAAGATTAAGGTGTTATAAAACCCAAAGGGAGGATTGAAACGGCCTTTGCAAAATTATGACTGAGATAGTGAAAGAGATCTGACTTAATTGACTCCATCTTGCTTCTAACCTCCAAGCTGTCCTTGTTCATTCCTGGGCGTAGGCTGAACTAACTTTGGGAGAAACTTAGTTTATAGTTTAAACAAAGACGGTAACAGCCCTTTCCCAAAGCGGACCTCCTTCTTGCCTGGGGACTAGATTGCCTTTGTAGGACTAACATTAGCCATTAGAAACCATTAGCCATTTCTGACCATTAGAACTTGTGGTTTAGGAGTCATGCAGCTGGAGGTTACAAGATTCTGACCCTCCCTAAACTGCTCCTAAGATCAGTGCTTGAGATATTTTGCAGACCCTGCACTTGATGGATCAGCTGGCACCTCCCAGATCAATAAACTGGCTCATCAGATCTTGTGGCCCCCACCCAGGAACTGACCCAGTGACCAGCTCTGACTCCCTATGATTTCATCTCTGACCAATCAGCACTCCCAGCTCACTGGCTTCCCCCACCCACCAAGTTGTCCTTAAAAACTCTGTTCCCCAGGCCAGACGCGGTGGCTCACGCCTGTAATCCCAGCACTTTGGGAGGCCAAGGCGGGCAGATCATGAGGTCAAGAGATCGAGACCATCCTGGCCAGCATGGTGAAACCCTGTCTCTACTAAAAACACAAAAATTAGCTGGGCGTGGTGGTGCGCGTCTGTAGTCCCAGCTACTTGGGAGGCTGAGGCAGGAGAATCGCTTGAACCCGGGAGGTGGAGGTTGCAGTAAGCCGGGATCGTGCCACTGCAGTCCAGCCTGGCAACAGAGCAAGACTCCGTCTCAAAAAAAAAAAAAAAAAAAAAATCTGCTCCGTGAATGCTCGGGAAGACTGATTTGAGTAATAATAAAACTCCAGTCTCCTGCAAAAAATAAATAAATAAACAACTCTGAATCATGTCTTGGACAAGGGGACGTTCTCTCGGTTCAGCCACACACTCTGCAGGGATCATGACACTCACCAAAGTCAGGACTTTTGACCTGTTGGAACTGAGAGAGCCAGTGTTTGGAAACAGGCTCAGGTTGATTACAGACCCATATCCAGTAGGCACATAGTGCTCCAGAGGTGGCAGCTCATTTGCGGTCCCTGCAAATCCGGCCTCAATTCACAGCCTCAATCACAGTTTCCACTTGAGGTAATTATGCTTCATGCCTTGGTCATGGTGGCAATTGATACTTGTGCAAATTATTCCACAAATTGTGCAGCCCAGCAGAGAGGACAGTTACCTCCCAGCAGAAACAGTGTACTGACTAAGGAGGTTAGCTATTCTGAAAAGTGTCCCAATCAAGGCCTGTTCAAAGTCCACTATGTAACCTTGATCAGGAAAATTCAGTGTCAGGGCTGAAGATCTAGGAAAGAGGTTAGTGGATTATTGGAGTAGGGATCCGATGCCGTCCACATGCCACACACCATCCTACCAGCTGGTTTCAGACTGCCGAGTTCCCAAGCCAGCCATGACCAATAACAGTAGCAGCCAGCATTTATTAAGCTTTGTATGCCAGGCATAGTGCCAAGTATGATAAGCCCATTATCTCATGCATCTGCATGACAGCCCTATGAGGCAGGTTCCACATTTGCCAGCATTAAGATACTCCAAGGAAACCATGAGGAAGGAATAATTTCTTCCATTCTTTCAATGCCCAAGTTAAATGACTTGGACAAGCTCACGACATAACTAGTGAGTGGCACATCCAGAACTTCAACCTAAATCACCTGGGATATTGCTGGCACTCCACCCTCAGAGGGTACTTAGGGAGCAGCCAACTCCCATTATAGAAGCGGGGCTGTGGAGGGAGGAAAGAAAACCTCTGGCAGTGTTCATGTGCATCACAGCCTACAGCTCCCAAACCGGAGGGCGGAGGCAACGACGAGGGAGCGGGGCAAGTTGGCTTCCCTGATTGTAGGGACCTTATTTGGGAGAGGAGCCCATTTTTAAGGGATGATGCCTCTGAGACATCTCCCAGACCTGCTGCAGTAGCCCTGTGGGCCATGCGCTGGGGCAACCAGTGCAGAGAAAACAGCAACCTCTGCCTAAGAAAGACTCGGGAGGGCTGCTGTGTATCGAGCATGGTGATGGACAGCCACATACCCAAGCCACAAAGGTAGAGGACGGCCAGGGGCAGCGGCTCACTCCTGTCATCCCAGCACTTTTGGGAGGCCGAGGCAGGACTGTTTGAGGCCCAGAGTTCAACACCAGTGTGGGCAACATAATGAGACCCTGTCTCTACACAGAATTTAAAAATTAGGGGTGGTAGCATGCACCTGTATTCCCAGCTACTCTGGAGGCTTGGGTGGGAGGATCTCTTGAGCCCAGGAGTTTGAGGTTGCAGTGAGCCATGATTGCACCACTGCACTCCAGCCTAGGCAACAGAGAGAGGAACCCTGTCTCAAAAATTAAAAAAAAAAAAAGGAAGCCTCCTGAAATGGAAAGCTCCCAGAGCAGACGCTCCATTCCCGCTTGCCATGTGATAACAGTGCAGCGTCAGCAGAGTTATCTGACCTTTCTGAGCTCGGTTTTTCTCATCTTTAAAATGGAGATAATGCTACCAACTCCTCAAAACACTGAAAACTGGGGGAGTTACTAACCACCTACCACAGGGTCTGGAGTGTGGTAACTATAAATATTGATTGAGCATCTTCTAAATGCCAGGCATACACATGGGTAGTGCGATTACAGCTGAGAACCCAAAATAGACAAAAACCCTTGCCCTCACAGAGCCTACATCATAAGGATATAGACGATGACGTGTGTCTTAAGGAGAAATGAAGCCAGCAAGGGGGAAAGAGTGCTGGGAGGGTGTACAGTTTTAAATAGCTTGGTCAGTTTTAAATAGCTTGGACCCAATAGAAGGGTCCTTTCCCTTCCAGCTTAGGAAAGCCTCACCGAGAAGTGATGTTGGAGTCACAAATGAAAGCCATAAGCAGGGGCCCAGAAGCTCTCTGGAGGGACTTGGGGGAGGGGAGCTGGCAGAGTTAACAGCAAGTATGAAGGCGCAGGCTGGGAGCAGGCCAGGCATGTTCTGAGAAATAGCTCCAGCAAGCAGTGTAAGTGGGGGGTGGGGCCGGAAGAGGAGAGATGTTCCTGATTGTGAAAGAGCTGGCAGAGCTGGCGCATGTACCTGCAACAAGAAATAGATGCTGATCTGCCCTGACTGCGTGTCAAGCCCCGCACCTGGGAGGTACTGTCGGCATGGCCACAGGCAGCGGGAAGGGGAAGGAAAGATAGAGCATCTTCTTTATTCATAGCTTTTGTTTTTCTAATTACAAATACTTACGGTGGAAATATTGGAAGGTTTCATAAAAATACAAAGAAGAAAAGGAATTCTCTACAATACTGGCACCCAGAGGCAACCATGGTTAACAGTATAGTATGGCTTTCTAGCTCTAGTAATCTTGTTTTCACTTGCCCAGGGTATAAATGACTTATCGCTACTTTAACAGTGAGTTACAATGACACTGAGCCCACCTTGTACGATATTTTCCGCAAATACTTCTGAGAGCTCTAGTGGATGTCTCACATGATGTCACAAACCCATCTGTCCACTGCAGTCATAACTAGGGCTCATGGAGGCCCAGGAAAGGACCCTCTGCTGGGAGTGTGCCTTGAGGGGTCCCCGGCATCCATGACTGCCGCATCCTCTAATGCCAGTGGAGTTCTGGAGAGATGCTGGGTTCCCTCCAAATTGGATACAATGTCCTTTCCCGCAGTCTGTGCCAAGATATGTCACCTAGGTCCCAAAGCAACAGTGCCAGGGCCCTTCAGCCTCCTCAGGAAGGCTGTCTCTGTTTCTATCTCTTGCAGCAACTCTCCCAAATTCAGCTGAAAATAGCCGCCTCCATCGGGACAAATCTAGGCTCCCTCCGTCCATAATTTCTCCCTCAAACCTCAGGGTGAAAAAGAAGGGAAGGCAGACCAGGTTCCCAAGGCAGGGCCATCTCCATCGCTGAACCAGAACAGTTAACATCTGTATTTAGGCTGACAGTAACTATACAGTTTTAGGTTCGTGTTGATTTTCCCAAAACAAAGCAAAAGTCTGACCCAGGGGTGAATTAAATTCTCTACCTCTAGCAAACTGCCAGCAGTTCTGCTCCCTTCCCCCAACCTTTCTTTTTTTTTTTTTTTTGAGACTGAGTTTCCAGGCTGGAGTGCAATGGCGCAATCTCGGCTCATTGCAACCTCTGCCTCCCGGGTTCAAGCGATTCTCATGCCTTAGCCTCCCAAGTAGCTGGGATTACAGCCACGCACCAGCACACCCGGCTAGTTTTTATATTTCTAGAGACAGGGTTTCACCATGTTGGCCAGGCTGCTCTCAAAGTCCTGACTTCAAGAGATCCTCTCACCTTGGCCTCCCAAAAGGCTGGGATTACAGGCGTGAGCCACTGTGCCCGGACCCTTCCCCCAACTTTTCTAGCCTTCTCCTCACCCTGTTTTTAAAACCTTAGGATGCAGCTTAGCCAGGGATGTCACCTAGTGTTAAAGATGGTGAAAATGTAGGGGAAAGGTTAGAATGGGGAAAAGGATTCCAGGGGAGGGAAACAACTACCCCAAAAGCGGAAGGGTAGCAGGAGTGTGCATTGTGCCCCAGGAACAACGAGGGGACTGATTATGCTGGAGCCAAAAGTCTGGAGGAGAGGAGAGGGTGCTGTGGATGGAGAGGAGCCCCTTGCGGAAGCGGTGGAGGGAGGGAGGGACAGCAGTGAGCTCATGGCAATGCTTGAGGAAGATGGACTGGCTGGTTGTGAAAGGGGAGGTTGGAGGCAAGGAGGCCAAGTGGGAGGCCTCTGCAATAGTCCAGATGACAGCTTGACCAGGGCAATGGTGGCAGCAGGAATGGGTGTGGGAAAGGATTGGCTGGGGGAATAACTTGAAATGATTTGATAATGGATGAACTGTGGGAAATGAAACGGAGGGAGATGTAAGGTATGATTCAGTGTTTCCAGCTGAAGCACCTGGAAGCGTGGCGGAGTCACTCGTCAGAACAGCTGGATGCCCGGGGAGATCTGGTTTGGGGGCAGGAAGGTGGATATGGCTTCAGGCACACTGAGCCTCAGTTGCTGAGCTGGACAGCCAATGGACACTTAGAAATGGGGCAGAGGAGGGACACTGAGGCTAGGAGTAGACACTCTGAGTCACCTTCTTAAAGAACATAACCAAAACCATGGGCTTTCTCCTTGGGAGACAGTCTAGAGCAGGGAGAGCGGGAACGGGACTCACCTTTCTTCTCACTCTGCAGGAGGAAGCAAGAATGGTGGGAGTCCTAAGCGGATCATTAAACAATGCAGTTCTGCTCCCACAGTTGCCTGTTGAGGGCTGGTCCTGGGTCTACCTTCTAGATCCACTTTTACAAGTGACCTGGGGGATACTGGGAGGGTCTCAGCAGGGAGCAGCGTGGCCAAGATGTCATAGAACTGGGAAAGAAAAGCTGCAAGTTGGTGTAAGTGGGTGTCAGCAAGGGGTGGCTGAGGATTCTTTGTGTGTACTACAAACAGAACTGCAAACGAGAGTCACACTGCAGCTGGAGAGACTCATGACAGACCTAAGCCAAGGCTTTAACGGGCCAACTCCTAGGATTCCAGACTGAATGACCTTTTCTCTCTCTTTATTAGTGGGCCCCCTGGCTGGAATGGAACAGGCAATGCCATCTTTAGTCAGACCTGAGATATCTCTACAGCACAAGGCACATCCTAAGGGGAGGAGATTGTCACCTGGGGAGAACCCACACATTTAGACCTCTCAGACACATGGGACACCCCACCCAGACACAAACACATACTTGGTATATACATGCAGAAACAGCTCCACCAACTCCATAGGAAACATGAAGAAAAAAATATCATTTGGCAACTATCATGTATCAGGTATTTTGCTTAGAGCTTTCCAAGCATTTGCATATTTAGTCTCACAACAGTTGTAAGAGAAAGATTATTTTTCCATTTTATGGAAAACCAAGGGTCAGAAAATATTTTGCCCAAGATCACATGCCTGGAGAATGGCAGATGTTTCCTGACCGAGGTCTGCCTGGGCACGTATGTGTTATTCTCCATTCCTCACCCATGTGTGCACCGTGGACTCATACACACAGCACTTACCCATCCCCTCCAGACACGAAATTCCCATCGACCTTGCATTCCTCAAGTGCACGGATCTTCATTCTGTTCACAGGTGTATCCCTAGCATCTAGAACAGTGTCTGGCACATAATCCACACTCAGTAAATATCTTGTTGCTCTGTGAATGCACACACACACACACACACACCCTTCACATACACTTACATACACATACAATCCAGCATCTGAAAGGAGACCCCCGCTGGGAGAACCATGCCTTCCCGGCTGCCCCCACTGGCCTGCTCCTGGAAGGGAGGCCTCACACCATCAGGCCACAGCTGGTCCCCCCAGTCTCCTTCCTGGAACAGGCGACCAGCTCTCTCTCTAGCCTTAGGAGGGTCCACCTCCTTTTTTTAGCTCAGTCAAAACGAAGAGTTTTTCTAAAACATCTTTGCTGAGAGAGAAAGCAGAAGAAAATGAATCAAGAGACTACAAGCACTTGAGCGGGTGAGTTTACAAGATTCTTATCTTAAGCGATCCTGGCTGGGCTGCTGGAGCGATGGGCTCATGGAGACCAGGCCCTGGCTTGGATGCTCTGGTGTCATTAACTCAGAAGTGAAGGGGGTGGGCACAGCTGCTCAATCTGGGGGATCCTCTCTTCCTCCAGATCCTGCTGCCACTCCTGCTCTCAGGGCATAGACCCTTCTGCCATTGTGGCCTTGAGCTAGTTGCAATTTTATACCCTCCTTGCCATCTGCTGTGCCTTAGGCTGTAAACCAGGCAGCTCCAACCCAAAGCATTCAGTTGGACTGTGTCAGTCCCCTGCTGAAAACCCCAGCAGTCTTTGTTCCTTCCTAGAGCCCCAAGGCTCTGGCCTGGGGTGACTCCTGCCTGGGGCCACTTCATTCCACTCCACTCCTTCACTGAGTCTCCAGCTCCATTTGCAAAGCAGTTCTGAGTGATTTACCAGAGCCTAGGAAATAATCCAATCCTTCTCACACCCCTGCAGCCCCTGCCACCAAGACACACACACACACACACACACACACACACACACACACACACACACCCCAAGCCTTCCCAAGGCTCTATTCATCCAGACACCTCAGATGACTCCAGATCAGACTCTGGACCAACATGTCAATATCGCCAAGGCCTCTGGATTAAAATGTAAATTCCTGAGCCCTCCCAAGATCTGCTGAAACAATCTCTGCGGTGAGGCCCAGAAGCCAGCACTTTTAGCAAGCTGGGGAGCAATGCTCACACTCCAAAGTCCGAGAGCACCACCACAAATCTAATAATTCCACACACATCCTAATGCATATATAATAATAACAGCTAAAACATTTATTGAGCACTTACTATGTGCCAGGAAGTATTTTCATGTATTAACCCGTTTAACCCTCACAGCGGAGTTGGGGGACATGCTATTATCCCTGCTTCACAGCAACTTGCCCACGTTCACACAGCCAGTTGGTGGGAAAGTCAGGAATGGAACCCAACTCCCGTGGCTTTTGAACCTCCATACAACCACCACACTTTTTCTAGTACACATAAGGTACACCCATGCAGACTCCAACACCTACCACACACAGGACCCCACCCCTCAGATCTGCTCACCGAAGGGAGCCCGAAGGCCAGGGTGTTTTTAAAGGCTCCTGGTTTCTCTTTCACCCCAAGTCTGGCCTACTCGTGTCTGAGCTGAGAGCCAGCAGCCATAGCCAACGGAGCCGGGGAGTTGGTGAGATGTGGCTCCAGGACTTTGGCAACAGCCTCAGACCCCCAGGCCCAGCACTGCCTGCCTCAGTGAGTGTGCCTACCACAGGCCTTGACGGCCAGGGGCCCTGCACCCTGTCCGCCGGCACCCCCTGCCCAGCGTGTCCTGGCTTCCCGAGACCTGAGCCCCCTGACAGGGCCCTCCCGGAATGCTGCAGTCAGAGAGCAGATGTGCTTGCAGCGCTTTCCAAAAACGAGTCTTCTTAGGAATCCTGCCATGGGGGAAAGGCAGGGGTTGGGGGAGGGATTGGAAAAACAACCCAAATACCATAACACAGAAAAGTGATCCAAATAAAAAGCAGCAACTGTGTGTCTGGAAGGAATAAACTGAGGAGGAGAGGCGCGGAGTTGTGCAGCGTGGCCGTGAGGCTGCCAGCCCTGGCAGCCCGCAGATGGGGGCTGGGCAGCAGCCGCCAATGGGCCATGGGGCTGCTCTGGCCAGGGGCTGGGGCGCGCGAGGAGCAGAGTCCGGGCTGACTCGGCGTAAGGCGTGACTCCCAACCTGAAGCCTCCTCCTTCCCGGAGCTCCGGGTGCTGCCTTCGGCAGTCCCCAGTGGGCCACAGAGAGGAAGTGTGGTCTCAAAGGGGGCTTTTGGAGCCCCAGCCACCCCATGACCTATCTGGAGGTTTCTTGTCACCCTTCCCCACCTAAAGGGTCTGTTTGAGACCATGGAAAGAGCCAGAATGATGCCCCTTCACTCTGGCATTCTGAGCATAGGGCAGGCGGCAGGGGTCTCACAATAAGGCAGGGGAGCCCTGACAGTGGAGGAGAGAGTGGGGACAATTTATTCTGGGGCCACAGAATACAGAATCACAATGCTGGGGTTCCCACCCAGCCCTCTCCTGACGAGCAGGGTGACCTTAGGCAAGTCACTTACTCTTCCTGAGCCCAAATCTCCTCGATGTCAAATGGGTACAATGAAGTTTTCTCTGCTTATCTCAGGGTAGAACAAGACTGATAATGATCGTGAGAAGCGTTTGGAAGCAATAGCTGCTGTCAGCTCCCGCTGTCCTTAGAAGCTGGGTATGAGGCACAGAGCCGGGCATGTATCGCACCGCGGTGCCTGTGTTTCTCTGAGAGAGGTGTCATTCCCGTTTCACAGATGAGAACCGTAAGGCCCAGGGATGTTAAGGAACTCTGAGAGCTGGCAGATGACAGAGTTGACTCTGGAGCCCATGTCCTCTCTCCTGAGCCACATTGCTGGAGGGCAAAGTATTCTGACATTGCAGTCCAGTTGGCAGGAATGGGCAGTGTCACCACTGGTGAGCCCAGGGAAGAGGCAATGCCTAGAGCCCGGGCAGGGGAGACTGGCTGGGAAGGCTGGCAGCTGGTGGCAGGAGCCCTGTTTGGGCTCAGGCCGGGATGAGAGGCTCAGTGGAGTGAGCTGTGCCCAGACCTGGAGGAGCCGAAGCCCCCAGTCCCCTATGAAGGCCTGGAGGCTGGCACACCAGCCAGGGTAGCCAGGAAAAGGGCAGCACCCAGGTGACAGAGGGTGCCAAGGCGCTGTAAGGAATTGTGATACCGGTCAGGGCTGAGGAACCAAGCAGGGAGCACATGAGCTGCGAAGCGAGGCAACGCAGCACCAGTGTGTTTAGAGAGGCAGGAGGAGCTGCACGGTCGATGGGGCCAACATGAAGAGAGGCCTAGGCAAGTCCCCGGGTTGGCCCAGGAATAAAATCCACAGCTGCCGTGGGGCCCTCCTCTCACATCACCTTCCTTCACTGCTCCTGCGGAGGGGGCTTCTCCAGGCCTGGGCTCGAGCACAGAAAGCAAGTCGGGGGTATGTCACAGGATGTGGAGCTGAGGAACGGGGTTTTAAGATGTACTTATGAGCTCTGTGACCTTAGAGTACACACTTACCCTCTCTGTGTTCAAGAGAGCCAAAACCTGGGCCAGGTGCAGTGGCTCACGCCTGTAATCCCAGCACTTTGGGAGGCCGAGGCAGGTGGATCACCTGAGGTCAGTAGTTTGAGACCAGCCTGGCCAACATGGTGAAACCCCATCTCTACTAAAAATACATAAAATTAGCCAGGCATTGTGGCGTGCACCTCTGATCCCAGCTACTTGGGAGGCTGAGGCGGGAGAATCGCTTGAACTCGGGAGGCAGAGGTTGCAGTGAGCCGAGACTGCACCATTGCACTCCAGCCTGGGCAACAGAGTGAGACTCCATCTCAAAACAAATAATAAATAAAAGATAAATATTTTTAAAAAGCCAAAACCTAGACAGGAGCAAAGCCGAGGGTGCTTTCCCTCCAAGCCCCTGCCCCGTTACCTCCTCCACGAAGCCTGTCTCTCTGGCAAAGTGAGTGAGCGGCTCCCCTTCCAGCGCCCTGTAGTACCCCACATGCCTCCCACAGGCCTTCCAGGCAGTTGTGACCGCTTCATTCTGGCAGCAGGTAGCAGGGGCGCATATCTGTTGCCCCATCAGGACTGTGGGCATCTTAAAGGAACCCCAGCTGGTGCCTGACAGAGGGGATGGTAAGTGCTTGAGAAATGGAGGGACTAAATGAACAGAATTTTATTGGGGTGCTTCCTAAAGGTAGTGGTTGGATCTTTAAGGAGTTGATGTATTTGGATCATACTTTTTCTTCAAAGAAATCAAAGTTGTTTCTCGTTCCCAATGCTTGGTCTTAGCTGTACCGGTTTCTAAATGTTAGAATTCTCTTAACAATGTTTATTTATTCATTTCACAAATGTTTCTTGAGCATATACTATGCGCCAGGCTAGAAAGCAAAATCTTAGAAGACATGGTCTCTGTTCTCAAAGATGTAACTATGAAGTGGCCAGAAATGGGTGCAGACAAGCACGTGGATAATTTAAAGCTATGACCATCTGGAGGATTCTATAGGAACCCATGAAGGAGGCTCCACCAAATCCATCCGGGAGGGACCAAGGAAAGACAAGGCTGCCATGTGTGGCTGCACAGGTCGTGCACTGCACAAGCCAGGATACCTCTTGGAGTTGTGTGATGCAGCAGTCTAGTCCTTCCAGGCCAGCAGCAACTGAAGTGCTGTTGCTGCCCCCACCCCAATGCCCAACCCCATCTATCTATCTGGTCCCAGAGCGTCTTTCCCCTCTGGCTCCTCTCCTCAATAAAAATTCCTTTGTCTGACCTTCCAGAGGTTTCTTTAGAAAAACTCTCCAGGAGTTCTTGCTGTCCCCTTTCTCCTACCAGCTCTATAAAGCAAGCTGGCTCCTCTCAGAGATTTACATTTTTGGGAAGTGTGATTCATGGGGAAAGAACTCTTTCCACAGCTTTCTAACCTTTGATGTGACCCCCAAAACCCTGTGGTGAATACAGAGTGATCTAAATCTCACAAAGCTCATAAACACAAGAGCTGCACTGCATTGGGCCGTGAAAAAGGCCTCTGGCCGTGAAAAAGGCCTCTGGCTAGCCAGCTCCTGCCACCAGCTGGAGGAATGTTCCCCTTTCCCACCTACACCAACAGCCCTCCTCCGAGATTCCTCCACTCTCCTGGCAGCTCCTGCAGGGGCAGTGGCCCAGGGCCCCAGTGGCTGGGAGAGGAGGTTTGCTAAGCCCTCCCCCAACCCCATGTCCCACCAGTCCATAGCTGGACCCAGAACCTCTGCTCCTCCAATTCTGGCAAGAAAGGCCTCAGTCGTTGAGCAAGAGAGAGAGAAAGACTGGAGAAACAGACATCTAAAATACAGCCTCCTTGATGAGAAGAACAGCTGGGACCAGAAAGATGCTTGTGAATTATGGGTGACATGACTGTTGAGGTCATGCCTGATGTGGACACAGGCAGCTATGGGCCTGGCTCAAACTGAAGTTTCTGGAGGTTTTCCTGCAAAGCAGAACAATGTAAGTGAAATCTACTTTTTCCATAAAAATGATGGCTTTTTGAAGACCAATCCATCAGCAACAAATTTAATGAGCTAGAAATGACATGCCTGCTCTCCACACACTATACCTCTTTCTCAAGCAGGATACAGAACAAGCAAGGCAAGGTGGTAACTAATGAGATAATATCAATGAAACGCCTCGCCCAGTGCCTGGCCTATAGTAGGTGATCAATAAATGCTCACTGTTACTATAATGTTTTATTTTACTATTTGAGCAATCCCTGAGAGAGGAACTGAGTAGTGCAGAGAGAGGGGCTATAAAGTTTCCAGGAACTAGTCTGAGGGCCTGCCTGCCCGCGCGCTCGGGGAGGGGCCCGGGAGAACTCCGGCTAGGGTTTCACATCAGGAAGTTGGCTGACTGCGCAGAACGACACTTGTGCTACTACTGCTTATGCTGAAAATAGCACCACCACACAACTGGCCACGAAGGCAGGGGGACAGGCAGTGGCAAAACCGAAGTCATGGCCGGCTTCAGGATACTCAGTCTAGGATGAACGCCCTTTCTTTCCTCCCTCTCCTCCTCCCCATTCCCCATAGCAATCTGGAAGTCAGAGGGACTCAAAGCATGTCTTTGTCACTGGGTTTGGGCCCCACAGGCTGTGGGGTCCTGGGCCACCACACCCTCCCAGGGCAGGGAAATGGAGCCTGGGCTGGCTGCCAGCAACCTTCTCCTGGTCTCTGCAAACCCGCCCCATCCATCCCTCCCATTCTAGGAGGTAGGCGACATGGACACTTGACCCAGACTCAAGTCAGGAGAAGGAGTTCCTTTCCTGCCCCTCTGAACACTGCGGGGGTCTTGCACCCTGGAAAGCCTTTTCAGAGATTTCTCTTCTCCCGTGGCCAGGATGCATCAGAAGGGACACAACAGCAGGAAACTTGGTTCTCTTTCCCAAGGGTTGAGGCTGGGTTGTGGGAAGGACAAGGTCATATTCTGCTGGGCAGCCACCTCAGAGGCCCCAGATGTGGCACCAGCTAATCCTCCGTACTCTCAAAACACCGCCTTTGACATTGAGGCATCTGCCTTCTCAGCCTGTTAATCTCACACCCAATGCCTGGGGAAGATTACCCACTACGCGTGCAGTGGCACCATCTCAGCTCACTGCAGCATCCGCTTTCTGGGTTCAAGCAATCCTCCTGCCTCAGCCTCCCAAGTAGCTGAGATTACAGGTGCCCACCACCACGCCAGGCTAATTTTTTGTATTTTTCATAGAGACGGGTTTTCGCCATGTTGGGTAGGCTGGTCTGGAACTCCTGACCTCAGGTGATCTGCCTGCCTCAGCCTCCCAAAGTGCTGGGATTACAGGGGTGAGCCACTGCGCCTGGCCTCTTTTTCTTTTCTTTTTTTGAGATGGAGTCTCACTCTGTTGCCCAGGCTGGAGGGGCAGTGGGCAGTGGTGTGATCTCGGCTCACTGCAGCCTCCACCTCCCAGGTTCAAGTGATTCTCCTGCCTCAGCCTCCCAAGTAGCTGGGATTACAGGTAGTGCCACCACGCCTGGCTAATTTTGTATTTTCAGTAGAGACGTGGTTTCACCGTGTTGGTCAGGCTGGTCCCAAACTCTTGACCTCAGGTGATCCACCCACTTCAGCCTCCCAAAGTGCTGGGATTACAGGCATGCGCCACCACACCCGGCCTCCCCTACAACCACTCTTGTTTCCCCACCTCCCTTTTAATGAAATGCTCCCTTTCTCTACCGAAAGGAGAACCAAAAGGACTTCCTTTTGGCATGTGCAGGGGCTCCAGACACAGGGAGAAGCCCCAGGAGGCTTCCTAGAGTTCATGTTTACTACACTTATGTTTAAATTCCACGATTTGTGGTCAGGAGACATTGTTTTATCGCTTACCTCTCATCATCATCATGTACCCTTTAGAACCTCAGTGGCCTCATTTGTGAAATGAAGATAATAATGTCACTCACAAGGTTGTTGTAGAGAGGAGTAGATGAGGTACGAGAAAGTCCTTTCCAAACTGAGGGGCCACATAATACTTACGATTATTATATTGCTGTGAGTTTATAAAAGCAGCCACTGTCCCTCAGAAATACCCCCAATGCTTGTGTATGTTGTTCAGGGAAACACTCCCAGAGCCTTCTAGACTGGAGACTGGAGTCTGTCCCCTGACTCTGAGATCCTGTGGTGGGGTGTGGCCAGGGCTGGAAGGTGGGGAGGGGGCAAGTTCAGCCCCCTCACTGTCCTCATTCAACCTCCAGCAAGGACAGTGATTATAACCCCCTAAGAAACAGTGACATTCTCTCCCCAGGAAGAATGCACTTCTGAGGGATTACCTCACCCCTTCAGAGCCAAAGAGACACAAAGAAATGGCTAAATAGCCAGCCTGAAGTCACATTGCTTTCCCAAACCCAGCCCCCTACACTCAGCCGTGAGAGCAGAGCATTAAAAGAGGCCAACCCCTAAAGTCAAGTCCAGGGTCCTCCCCCAGCCCCAAGAGCCTGGCTTAGGAGGGGCTAGGAAGACAGAGGCACCAATAACAGCTATTGTGTGTCGAGGCTGTTCAAGGTGCTTTATGTCCATTTTCTTTCCCTTGACCCAAATCACAGCCCTGTGAGACAGGAGTCATTATGTCATTTTCCAGATGAGGCTCTGACTGCATGTAATTTTCCTGAGGTTGTTCATTTAGTAAGTGGCAAAACTGGATGAGATTTGAACCAGGGTCTGATTGGGTCCAAAGCTCATAACCACTCTACCCACTGCCTGCTTTATCTGGGGACCAACCTAAAATGCCAGGGTGGGCAGGGCTATCTTCCGGGTGGGCCTCCAACCACGCTGGGAAGAAGAGAGAGCCTCAGAGAAAAGGGAAAGTTGTTGACTCTCAGTGACGGCAGTTCTGGACACCTGTCAGCCTTGCAGGCACCAAAGACCACAGGGCTGCCTTTGCACCCGGCTGGGAAAAGGGTCAAGGTTGGCTTGCTCCAAAGCTGGGCTCTGAACCCAGGGGAGGCACTAGGAGCCCCATAAGGGGAAAGTACACCTGCTGCAGTGGTCTCCCACTTCCCCTCCTGCTCCCTGCAGAATGACAGGGACCCGTCCATGGGACCCAAAGGACCCTGTTCCTGGAGCACAGTTGGAGGGAGGATACAGCCCTTCCATCTTCCACTGCCAGACTGGGTGTGGGAAAATCTGACCGAGTCACCACCCCAGAGCAGGGCCTGGTGGGCTTTCCAGCGGGCTCACAGAGCCTCCCGCCTGTGTTCCTGTCCTCTTCTAGGAAGGCATGGAGGAGACCGAAGATGAAGGAGTGCGGATCAGATTTGATGATTTTTGTTGGGATGGATTACCCCCAAAGGAATTTTTCTTTCCCTTTATTTAAGTCATATAGACACATTACAGAAAATTTGGCAAATAAAAGAAATAGAATTACGTGTAATTTCACCATCGTAACACAACTGCCGGGAACATTCTCATGTATTCCTCCCCTGTTCTCCTACCTCTTTATTTTCCTTTTTTTAATGTTTAGTAATAGTGATTATGCTACTTTTAGAATGTGGATCGGATGCTGCCCCCACTTCGCGGCCATCATCCTTGTCTTTCCGTGCCACTGTGCGGTTTGCCTGTCCTCCTTTTGAATGGCTGCAGGTGAGTCCATCATGTGGGTGGAGGCACCTCTGACTTAAGAACATTTGTATTTGAAGTCTTACAAAAGTAGAAAAACTGAATCCCGTTTAGTCAAGCCTTTAACACACCACCTATTTTGAAAAGAATGCAATTACGTGGACTCAGAGCTGGTCCAAAAAATCCAGGCAGCCCTTGGTGGTGGCAGATTGGGGAGGGGACCTGCAGGTGGTGGAGGCATTGCTAGGGTGGGGTTGGGGCACCTGCCACCCACCCAGGAGCCACCAGAGTCAGGTCTCTTGCCTTCTTGACCACGAAGGACCTGTGCTCTCAACAGCGTTCCTAGGCCAGAGAGTTGCTAAGAGAGACTGAGTATGGGAGAATGATACATTAGAAACCAAGGAGCCTGTCTCATTTGCCCGCTGTTCTTTTTAGAGCTGTCCTGTCCTTGTTAGAGGCCTGCCTGGGGAGGGCAGCCCTGAAACTCCCCTGGCTCTGAAACTGCTCGGCACACAGCAGAGCGCAGCACAGACCCGAATCCTTACGGGCCCCGACGCTAGCTCTCCAGCCTCTCAGCCTGCTTTTGGATACCCTCAAACAGGTACTCTGGCACACCTGTAATCCCAGCACTTTGGGAGGCCAGGGTGGGCGGATCACCTGAGGTCGGGAGTTCAAGACCAGCCTGAGCAACATGGAGAAACCCCATCTCTCCTAAAAATACAAAATTAGCTGGGCGTGGTGGTGCCTGCCTGTAATCCCAGCTACTCAGGAGGCTGAGGCAGGAGAATGGCTCAAACCCAGGAGGCGGAGGTTGTGGTGAGCTGAGATCGCGCCATTGCACTCCAGCCTAGGCAACAAGAGTGAAACTCTGTCTCAAAAGAAAAAAATAAAAATTAGTTGGGTGTGATGGTGCCCACCTGTAATCTCAGCTACTCGGGAGGCTGAGGCAGGAGAATAGCTTGAAGCCAGGAGGTGGAGGTTGCAAGTGAGCCGAGATCATGTTACTGCACTCCAGCCTGTACGCTGTACGCCCAACCTGGGCAACAGAGCGAAACTCCATCTCAAAGCAAGCAAACAACAACAAAAAAAAACAACTCAGATACTCTGAGGTTTAGTCAGTATTTATCAAGGGGCTGCTGAACGCCTCATTTGAGAACTGTTGCAAACAGGAAGAAAGCACCCTGCCCCTGGACGTGTAGATTCTTGTGACTGAATCACTGAAAGCAAAGGCAGCATAGTCTAGGGAGCAATGGCTGGAGTCAGGCTTGCCAGGGGTTGAGTGCTTCCTCCTGGCTCCCCTCCACTGATTTAACAAGTAAGTTACTTTAACCTTTCTAAGCCTCAGCTTCTTCATCTGCAGAATGGGGTTAATCTAATTTACCTCGCAGAGTTGTGATAAGGATTAAAGATACTATACGTAAAGTGCCAGATGTTCAGGAAAGGTGTCCAGGTAGGCATTCAGGAAAGTTGGTTATCATTAAAGTAGCACGAAACACATGTAAAATGCTAAAGGGACAGCACATAAAGCACAGGGTCAGAGCACTGAGGGATGAAGGAGCAACTGTTTCTTCTGGCGCAGGAATTCTCAACCCTTGCTATGCATTAGATTACCTGGAGCCCTTTAAACTATGCTGATGCCCAGGTCCCAACCTGACCAATTAAACTCATCCTGACTCCAATTAAGAATGGAGTCCGACTGGGGGCAGTGGCTCACACCTGTAATCCCTTTGGGAGGCCGAGGCGGGCGCATCACCTGAGGTCGGGCATTCGAGACAAGCCTGACCAACACGGAGAAACCACGTCTCTACTAAAAATACAAAATTAGCCAGGCATGGTGGTGCATGCCTATAATCCCGACTACTCAGGAGGCTGAGGCAGGAGAATTGCTTGAACCCAGGAGGCGGAGGTTGCAGTGAGCCGAGATCACGCCATTGCACTACAGCCTGGGCAACAAGAGCAAAACTCTGTCTCCAAAAAAAAAAAAAAAAAAATGGAGTCTACTCACGCCTGTAATCCCAGCACTTTGGGAGGCTGAGGTGAGTGGATCACCTGAAGTCAGGAGTTCGAGACCAGCCAGACCAATATGGTGAAACCCTGTCTTTACTAAAAATACAAAAATTAGCTGGGCATGGTGGTGTGTGCCTGTAGTCCCAGCTATTTGGGAGGCTGAGACAGGAGAATTGCTTGAACCCAGGAGGTGGAGGTTGCAGTGAGCTGAGATCGCGCCACTACACTCCAGCCTGGGCAACAGACAGAGACTCCCTATCAAAAACAAACAAACAAACAAAAATGGAGTCCAGACCTGGGCATATATATATATTTTTTTAATAGAAAACTTCCCAGGTGATTTCTAGGTGCATCCAGGGAGAACCACTGCGCTAAAAGATGTTTTGAAATGAGATTTGGAAAGGACAGGGAAGGAAACCAACACGTATTGAGTTAACTGCTCTATGCTAGTAGATTTCACAGCTGTTGGCTCATCTCGTTCTCCTAGTAATCACCTGAAGCAGGTACTTTTAATCCCATTTGAAACAAAAGGAAATAGAAGTTTGGAAAGGTTACACACCAAATAGCACCGAAAGGGAAATCTGCCCACAACCCAGCCCAGGCACTTTCACTGCATGATGCTCTAGAGCAGGCTGGGCGGTAGACATTACTGCAAGCCAACATGGGAGCCACATGGGTAATTTCACACGTTCCAGTAGCCACATTTAAAATGTAAAAAGAAACAGGGGAAATTCATTTTAATAATATATTCTATTTAATCCAATATATCCATACTATTTTAATATGTAATCAATATAAAAATTATAAGCATTATTAATGAGATAGTTTACATTTCTTTTTTTTTTTTTTTTTTGAGACAGAGTCTTGCTCAGGCTGGAGTGCAGTGGCATGATCTTGGCTCACTGCAACCTCTGCCTCCCAGGTGTTCAAGTGATTCTCCTGCCTCAGTCTCCCGAGTAGCTGGGATCACAGGTGCCCGCCACCATGCCCAGCTAATTTTTGTATTTTTAGTAGAGATGGGGTTTCACCATGTTGACCAGGCTTGTCTCAAACTCCTGACCTCAGGTGATCCACCCACCTTGGCCTCCCAAAGTGCTGGGATTGCAGGCGTGAGCCACCGTGCCCAGCCTACATTACTTTTTTCACACTGAATCTTCATTATCTGGGTGTATATTTTACAGCACATTTCAATCAGGATTGGCCACAAGTGCTCCATAGTCATGGGTGGTTGGTGGCTGCCATATTGGACTGTCTAAAAGGACGGGTGACCTGGAGCATCTTGGGCAGATAATAAGAGCGGGTGGTGGGGGCTGAGGACTTTCAGGCAGTAGGGAATAACCGCGGGTTCTTGAGTGAGAGAGTATCCTGGCATAGCCCTCTGATGCTGCGGAGTTTGAAGCTGCCAATGAGCTAGAACAAGAAGTTCAAGAACAATGAGAGGTCGAAGGAGGAAACCCCAGCGGATGACCAGCCCAAGTAGGACTGGGAGCCTTGGCCCTTGCCCTCACCTGAGACTGGAGGAGACCCCAGACGGGGCCTGTAAGTATGAATTTACCTCCATGGGGAGGTGGGCAGGTCAGCTTGGCAGGCCCTGGTTGGGAGAAGGCTGTTGAGGACCCAGGGGCTGTTTTACGGTTCCTTTGGCTCCCCATTCACGGAAGCAGACTCACACCAGATCCCTCCTGCCTGCTCCCCCTACCACTCCTGCAGCCCATAAAGGGTAATGAAGCTGAAGTTAAAACAGTCACATGAAACCCACTCATTTGAAAGGGCACCTGCTTTAAAGGCCAAATTTCCTGAGCCCAGGTTTATACATTAAGCTACAGAAAGACCTAATTAATTCAGACCCCACTCACTCTGAATTTGGGATAAATTCTGCCTCGGGCTGGTCTGAAGTCTTTCCTTTTGCACTATCTATGAAGAAATGGTTTGCTAAGCAAATAAATAGTGCAGGCCAGATTACCGAGACAGGTCTGGCTTACTTAACTGTTTTTGAGAACTTTAAAAATCACTTTAGCAGCCTCATTCCCAGAAAGTTAATGAGATCATTACAGCTGGTCCTTATCTATTTATTTCGGCATTTCAGTTTTCCAAGCACCTTTATACCCATTAGTTAATGTGACCTGGGGTGGGGAATCCTGTTATTTTTCAGCTTCCAGCAACAGACTTAGCGCCTGGCACACAGTTGGTACTTAATGTTTGCTAAATGAAGGAAGGTAGGTATGGTAAACAATACTAGTCCCATCTTACAGATGAGAAAAAATGAGGCTCAGAGAAGTTAGTTATAAAATATTCTGTCCTGGCCACAATGGCTGGGGTGTCCCTAGAGCTAGACCAGTCACATAGCTAGTTAGTGATGACATCAGAGCTTGAACCAATGCTGGTTGCAGGTTTCTCTCCACTCTATTACATGTTACCAGGGCTGCTGCTTGACAGCAGTTTATTATCTGAGTTTGAGGAACAGTCTGTTCTTAGGGACCACAACAAAAAAGCCCCATTTTTCTTTTTCTTTTCTTTTCTTTTTTTTTGTTGAGACGGAGTCTCGCTCTGTCACCCAGGCTGGAGTGCAGCGGCGCCATCTCAGCTCACTGCAAGCTCCGCCTCCCGGGTTCACACCATTCTCCTGCCTCAGCCTGCCGAGTAGCTGGGACTACAGGCGCCCGCCACCACACCCGGCTAACTTTTTGTATTTTTTAGTAGAGACGGGGTTTCACTGTGTTAGCCAGGATGGTCTCGATCTCCTGACCTTGTGATCCACCTGCCTCGGCCTCCCAGAGTGCTGGGATTACAGGTGTGAGCCACCGTGCCCGGCCCATTTTTCTTTTGTAAATTGCATTTTCCCCAGGGAAAGGAATCACTGCATTCTGGAACGTGTGCCTCCCCACTAACCAGCAACAATCCGCTTCTGTGCAGCACCTGACTCTGACACAGGCCTCCTGACACCCGTGGCCCTTGGGATGTCAGGGCCAGTATAGGTCACTTTCCTCTGTGGGGTGGAAGAAATGGGGGCTGCTGCAAATCTGTCTGGTCCTGGCTCCTCCGGGGAGTGCTTCCTGAGGCACAGGCCTCCCAGGAAGGATGGTCTTTGTCCTCTGGGTATACCCTTCCCCCAGATCAGGGGAGCAGCCTCTGTGGGCTGGGTCTTTCTTGCCCCTGATGGGGGGATAGGAAGAGACCGGTCTCTGTCTCTCTGCCCTTTGTTCTGGAGGCTTGGCTGGCTTGGAACACTGCGCAGGGAAAATTCCCTGACCGTGAGATCTGCAGGCTGCAGGGTCCCTGGGGAAGGCTGGCCAGGGGCTCTTTCGAGCTGCAGCTGGAAAGAGGGGTTGGGTTTCAGTGAGCCGGGCTGGGGGACGGCAGCCTGCCTCCCTGGCTGTAAGGGAGCTGGCCAGGCGAGCCAGCGGTGCCTGACAGCTTCCTGTCGAGAGCTGGGGGTCCACGTGACCGCTCCCCACTTTGTGGATTAGGGGGCGAAAGGCCCAAGAGGGAGGGAGAGCAGGCAGGGCACTCAGGTGCTCTCTGGCCCAGCTGGGGGTGGGGTGAGAAGCAGAGCACCAAATCATTTTTTGTGAAGTGAATTCTGCGGGCTCCCGGTCACACGGTCCAGCAAGCTGCCTCGCCCTGGAGAGGGGGTGTGGGGGTGGGGATGCGGTGAGCCTTGGCACTGACTGGGGCCATGGACTGTTTATTTAAAGTCCCCTCCCTGCAACCTGACTACACACATCCCCACAGTGTCTGCCAGAAAGGCAATGTGGTAGCCACAGCGCTATGTGTTGAAGAGGAGATGGAATCTGGCCGTGTCGTGGGAAAGAACCCAGGGCTGGATTGAAGGGCAGTGCACACTCTGCCCACCCTGGTCTCTCCCGCACTGGACCCCCTGAGCCAAGGGCAGCTGAGGCCAGAGAGCTGGGCCTCCCACTGAAGCCGTCCTGATCAGGGATGCCAGGCCTGGCCTAGAGATGCCCCATTCTGTCCACCAAGCATTTATTGAGCACCTACTATATATGGAAGTGTGCACAGAGGTAAGTCAAACACAGCCCTGTCTTAAGGAAATACACTTGAGATGATAAGCTCTGAGTATGACAGGTGCAGTGCAGGCACACAGAGAAGCTTGGCACCCCAGGGTGCAGCCTTGGGGTTCACAGAGGGCTTCCTGGAGTCAATGATGCCTCAGAGGGAGGAGAAGGCCAGTAGGGCGGTGAAGTCCCTAAGGACCCAGTTTAGCAGTGGGTTTCTGGGGACAGTTGCAGATCCCCACCTCATAGGCAGACCTGTGCACACCTGCCCTGCCATCACCACCTAAGAGTGGCCTAGAACCCCAAAGGTCTCCGGTGAGGAACAGCAAGCTGGGCACAGGCCTTGCCGGGGTTTCTGGGTCAGCTGAGCTCACTTCCCCTGTCCCTGGTGCACACACCTTGAGAACGATGCAATAGATGTCAGGGAGAAGGAGGGGGTGCCGTGCAGCCCACCAGGTGTGGGCCTTCCCCTTCACTGACCTCTAAACGAAGACCCCACAGCCCTGGGGCAAAAGCCCTGGGCACCGACACTTCACTAATATCTGAGCTTTTGTGCTGTTTAACACCAAGGAACCTTGGCCTCCTCCCCGGAGGGATTTCTGGTGCAGCTATCGGCCCTGTAGGTGAGTTTTGTTCCAACTCTACCTCTATTGTTTACATAGCTCAGAGTTCCATGGAGTTAGAAAAACATGCTTTCCTTTCCACTAAAGGTGCTATGAAAAACAGTCGGTCTGTGGAGGGGCAGGAGGGAAGGCCGTGCATGCTGTTAGGCCCCTCATTCTGACAGGCTCGTCTGGTCTCCAGAGGCCTCTCTATCCAGGATACCTGTTTGTCACGCTCTCCCTGGAGCTGGCTCAGCTGGAGGCTCTGGGACTCGGAAGGAGCCCCCATTCTAGAACTCTCACTGGGAGTTCTGGCTCTATGAATGGAGTTGTCCCTGCATGGAGTCCTACAGGCCTGGATGCCACCAAAAGAGGGGACAGTGGAAGGCTACTCCCCCTGTAATCTGGCCACCAACTGCCACCTTATCTGCAGGCCCTGACAAGGGTGACAGAAGCTGATGCCTGGATGTCCAGCAGGCAGGACGATGGGAGAGCAGAGGGGGCAGATGGTAGAGAAGGAGGCGAAAAGCAGCCCCACTCACCCTGGGGAGGGACCAAAAGCTCCTGCTTTAAAGCCAGCAGGTTCTGTCTCTGGGTATTCGCTCCAGCACCATTTTTCCTTCTTCACTACAGATATTTTACTTCTCTCTTGCTTAGTTTGAGAACTGTCCTGATGCAGCGGGCAGAAGTCTGAGTACTTGAGGGCTCTGGTGATGACTCCTCAGGGTCTCCGCTTGAAGACTTGGTTCAAAGCTCCCAGCCCTGTAGCAGACCTTACCCCTGCCTCTTACCGTTTCCTCTTTCCTTCCTCCTGCAACTTGCCCTTTCTCTGCCTGCATGCAGCCCCTGTGTCTCCAGCACATTCCCCTTTGGGTCTCCGAGTCTTTGGCACTCACGTTCTGCATGTTACTTATCCTGTCCATCGGCCAACAAGCAATGGGTCATGTCACTTCACTTCCCTGGTTTTCATGTCTATGAAATGGTGAAAGTCATGGGTGGTGGTGGGTTGTCTGGTGGTCTTGAGAGTCCCTGCAAGCCTTTCTGCCCTAAGATTTGAAGTATTTACTGATTGATGCCCTGATGCCTGAGAGGGCATTATGGAAAAAAAAAAAAAAGGCTGCCCAATACCAGCCTGACCAACATGGAGAAAACCCATGTCTACTAAAAATGCAAAATTAGCCGGGGGTGGTGGCACATGCCTGTAATCCCAGCTACTCAGGAGGCTGAGGCAGGAGAATCGCTTGAACCCGGGAGGTGGAGGTTGCAGTGAGCTGACATTGCACCACTGCACTCCAGCCCGGGCAACAAGAGCGAAACTCTGTCTCAAAAAAAAAAAAAAAAAAAAAGAGGCTGCCCAATATGTGCACTGGGACTCTCGACCCCTCTTCATTCGAGGCCAGCCTAGGGCTGAGGAGTGATCCCTTTACAGATTCAAGCTGCCACAGGTCAAATGCTAGAATGGCGTGCAGCAGGATGGGGACACCCAGTGGGAAACGGGGCAGCAGGATGGGCTGGAACAAGCCTTCAGCCCTACCTCTGTCCTTTGACTACTCCAAATATTCTTGACTTCTGAAAAATTCCCAAATGTTTCCGAGCCAAGAATCCCCCAAAGGAGTGGCTCAGTGTCTGGGGTTACAGAGACTTTGTTACTGCAGCAAAGCATACTACAACCCATTTACTGGTTTAATTTAATTATTTATGACAACACTTCAGAGTAAAAACTACACTTGTCAAAATAAAGGGGACTTTGTGCTGCAGTGACCCAGATTTTATTGTTGCATTACCTAATGCACCGAAACCTGGTAATCGGCACCAGATCTCCCTGCCACTTGGGCAAATCAGCACTGAATAAGGAAGGCTGAAATGGATTACTGCTTCCTGGGGGAATTATTTTCAACGATTCGAACAAAATGGCGTTTTGATTTTCTTCCTCCCATTCTGGTTGCATCCCCTTTTCCCCAAATAACCTGGTTTCTACACATATATTTGACTGTTTGCCACTCCCTGTGTGCCCTTAGATCACCTCCCTTTCTTTGCACATACAGTTTCTGCTGCCTGGGATGCCTTCTCCACCACTCACTAGACAAATCATTCCTAACCCTGTCGGCACAACAGATTCCCCCATGCATTTGAGAAGAAATTCAGATTTGGCCAGGCACGGTGGCTCATGCCTCTAATCCCAGTATTTTGGGAGGCTGAGGTGAGTGGATTACCTGAGGTCAGGAGTTCAAGACCAGCCTGGCCAACATGGGGAAACCCTGCCTCTACTGAAAATACGAAAATTAGCTGGGCATGGTGGTCCATGCCTGTAATCCCAGCTACTTGGGAGGCTGAGACAGGAGAATCGCTTGAACCCAGGGGGCAGAGGTTGCAGTGAGCTGAGATCGTACCACTGCACTCCAGCCTGGGTGACAGAGTAAGACGCCGTCTCAAAAAATAAATAAATAAATAAATAAAAGAAACCCCGCCTCTACTGAAAATACAAAAATTAGCTGGGCATGGTGTCACATGCCTGTAATCCCAGCTACTCAGGAGACTGAGGCAGGAGAATCCCTTGAACCTGGGAGGCGGAGGTTGCAGTGAGCTGAGATTGCACCACTGCACTCCAGCCTGGGCGACAAAGCAAGACTCTATCTAAAAAAAAAAAAAAAGACAGAAATTCAGATTCCCAGGAGCCACGCTGAAGAACTCCCACCGAGCTTAAATCTTGCCTCTCTATGCAGCCATCCCTGGGGTCCATGCCCTGTCCGGCACTTTCTCATCCATGGCTCACCAGCCCTCTGCCCTTTCCCCGACAGCTTCTACTCCTTGACCATAAGTCCTCTGAGGGCAGCGTCTTTCTCTTTTACCTCTGTATCCTCAGCCAAGCATAGTGTCTGCCCACATGGAAGTTCAATAAAAGGTGGCCGGTTGCATGTTGGGCAGTATTTTGAGGAATTAAGACTTTGCTGGCGTTATTCATACCAACGTCAGAGCATCAACTTCTGTCCTCACCCAGACCCTGACCCCCTCTCCTTCTCACCTGGAACCTGCAGGTCCACATTCTTCCTTGGGCAGAAATGGCCTTTTTTTTTTTGGTTGGAAGACCTTTGAGGGTGAGAAATTCCCGGCTACACTGTGTGATGGGGCTTAGGGAGATGTGGATTCACAGCAGGGTATAATGGGCATGTAATCTGGCCTCACCATTCACAGCAAGCCTGTCAGGACCAGCTTCAGATGCTTACTCCTTATTAATGGCCCTCCCCTGAGACCCAAGGCTAACAGGTTCTCTCAATACCGTACTGCCTTCCTCAGCTCCTGACACTCCATTATTCACAGCAGTGACAGTGGTGATGACAGCCTAGGTGACATACGGCAAAATCTAGTGACGGGTAAGAAAGGGAAATTCACCTGTGGAAGGCCCCATCCACCCATCCATCCATCCATCCACCCATCCATCCATCCATCCATCCACATAGTCATTTATTGCTAAGTCAGGAGGACACACACACACACACACACAGAGGACAAAGGAGACCTGGTCTCTGCAATTAAGGTGCTTACAATCTAGTTGGGGAGACAGATAGTAGTTACAATTCCAGTGCCCCAATCTCCATCCTCAACGACTCCATCTGTAGTAATTTCCCAGCGTTGGTGCTTTACATTCACAAAGCACTTCCCGTCTGAGCTGGGGGTCCTCCCTAGGAGAGGAGGAGTACTCCCCAGTTTTGCCATCTCTAAAACCGAGTTGGAACAGGTGGGCTTTGGGGTCCCTTCCTGCTCCAGTCCAGGTGGGTTTCTTTAGGAAGAACTCCTGGTACAGGAACTTCTTGGGACCCACAGTCTGCAAACTGATGGCTTCTTAGAGGTGTTTCCTAAGCAGCCAGGAGTTTTCAAAGAAGACCTGATAAGCAGTGCGGTCAGAGACCTTGGGGGCTACTCAAACCGATGGCTGCACACTAGAATTGCTTGAGGGCCTGAGGGGAAGAAATCGCAGTGCCTGGAACCCAACTGAATCAGTAGTTCCTAAAAGTTCCTCTGGTGACCCCAGTATGCAGCTGGGGTTGAGAGCTGTGGACCTAACAAACTCTTCTATGCTTGAGGGGTCTGAAGCCAGGAGAGGCGTAACTTGAGTAGAGACACATGTAGAAAGCGAAAAGCTCAGAGCAAAGACGCAGCGCAGCTGAGGCCCTGTTTCCCATGCTGCTGGCTGCTTCTCCATGTCTCCGTGAAGGCTTAGTCCTTTCTCACCCCAATTCCAAAGACGACCAGGCCCTGCTGGCCCTGGAGATCCTGCTCTGTCCCCATTCTGAGGACAGTGGCTAGAGCTGTTCCTGACCCTTGATGTCCTTTCCTAATGTCCAGAGGCAGAGGGACAGGCGGGTGGCAGTTGAGGCAGGCCTGGGCCTTGAGTCCAGGGAGGGGCTTTCACCAGAGAAGATGGTGATCATTTGATTTAAACAAACGGGGCTTGTTCCTGGAAGACGTTTGTCTGCACGGGGCAGCAGCGCCATTCATCATGGCAGCTCTGAGGCTGGGGGCAAGAAGTCAGCTTTTCAGGGCCCCAGCCCACAGGGAGGAGCTTGGGGGCTGCTCTCCCAGGACCAGCCCCGAGAAGATGTCAGGAAAGCTAAAGAGCAAAGGGACAGCTGCAGCTTGTTACAGAGCGCCCGGGGCCCATTGTAACTGAGACCTTTAAATACACATTGTAGTCAAATAACCAGCATCCTCCTGCCCAACTGCAGGTCCACCAGGGCCAGGCTGGTCCAAGCCCAGCCCACCCAGCTCCTCCCTCCTCGCCTCATCCTTATGTCTGAGGGAGAAAAACCACTCTCCCACCCTCTTTGATTGGAAAGGAATAGATTATGACTGCAAGGGTTGGGTGTAGCCAGGTTCTCTGACCATCCTCACTCTTACTTCCCTCTAAATGGACACAACTGTAGCTCCGTCACTGCCCTTGTCACCCTACCTAAGTCCCACTGGGTTTCAGAAAATCAGCATGGCACTGTGGGTCCTTGGAGAACCTCTATAGGACGTATCTCCCACCAAGTCAGAACCTCCTGAAGCCACTGACAGCCAGCCTAAAATGCCTGTTCCGTGGTCCTCCACTCATATGCCTCCTCCAAAGCCCGCTTCGGAGATTACCAACTCTGTCGAGGCTTCCCCGGCTTACCAAGGCAGAGCTGGTGGCCTGTCCCCTACAATGAATAAGTGTGTGGGTCATACCTCTTAGGCCAGGTGAAGCCGGGGGCCTATGTGAGCTCCTTGAGAACAGGGACCAGTTTATATTCCTGTCTGATCCCCAGAGGCCAGCATGTGCATGACACCTTGGAGACCTCAGGAAATGTGTGCGAAATGGACTCCTGTACTCCATCCATCCCATCCTTAATGGACGCATCCATCCAACACGTGGTAAGTGGGCTCTGCACAAAGGGAACTCTCACCCAGCAGCACACGGTGCTGGGAGCGAGGAGCCCAGGTGAGAAGCCACTGGTTGTCCTCAGGGTCATGTCTGTAGGAGAGGTATTTTAGGTCCATTTCTAGGGAAGGAATCCTGAGCAGCGATGTCTAATTTGAAAGTGGAGTAGTAGAGGCAGGAAGAGAAGGCAGGGTTATGAAGCAGAAGGTAGCACTGCTTCTCACCAGAGCATCTGCCCTCACCAGTGAGCCTCCATTTACCACTGTACTCCACTACATCCTGGGGTGCTCACCTGCCACGGTGTGCCCCACTTCATCATGGGGCACCTCAGTTCCCCACACCATACTCCATCATGGGTACCTCAGCTCCCCACACCGTACCCCACTTCATCATGAGGCACCTCAGGTCCCCACACTGTACCCCACTTCATCGTGGGGCACCTCGGCTCCCCACACCATACGCCATCATGGGTACCTCAGCTCCCCACACCATACTCCATTCATCATGGGCACCTCAGCTCCCCACACCATACTCCATTCATCATGGGCACCTCAGCTCCCCACACTATACTCCATTCATCATGGGCACCTCAGCTCCCCACACCGTTCCCCACTTCATCACGGAGTACCTCAGCTCCCCACAGTGTACCTCCTTCATCCCAGGGTACCTCAGCTCCCCACACCATACCCCACTTCATCATGGGGTAGCTCAGCTCCCCACACCATACCCCCACTTCATCATGGGTAGCTCAGCTCCCCACACCGTACCCCCACTTCATCATGGGGTACCTCAGCTCCCCACACCGTACCCCCACTTCATCATGGGGTACCTCAGCTCCCCACACCGTACCCCCACTTCATCATGGGGCACCTCAGCTCCCCACACCGTACCCCCACTTCATCATGGGGCACCTCAGCTCCCCACACTGTACCCCCACTTCATCATGGGGTAGCTCAGCTCCCCACACCATACCCCCACTTCATCATGGGGTAGCTCAGCTCCCCACACTGTACCCCACTTCATCCCAGGGTCACTCAGCTCCCCACAGTGTACCCCAATTCATCCCAAGGCTGCTCGGCTCCCCACGGTGTACCTCACTGCATTGCAGTGCCAGTCAGCATACCACCTCATACTTCACCATAAGTGCCTGAGAAGTGCCGTGTCCGGCATGTGGCATGCTCTGTGAGGCTGTGCCATGGGCAGCAGAGGAGGTCTGTCTCTAAGCCTGCTGGCTGGGAGAGGAAGAGAGGAGAGATGAGGGACCTCTGAGCAAGCGGACAGAAGGAATTTCTCTGCTGCAGATAAAAGTCTTTCCTGTCACCTGTACCAGCCCCACTGATATGGGCCACGTGTCAGACCTCACTGATGTGGACATCCCAAAGCAAGTGGTTGTGCACATGCATGTATTTGTGCACATGTGTGTGAGAGACAGAGAGAATCTGTGTGTGCGTGTGTGTGTGTGTGTATGTGTGTGAAATGACATCCCCTGAACATTGATTAGTTTGTACAGGCATTGTGCTGGGTGTTTTACATATATCAACACATTCCATCTTTATCAACTCCTAGGCGGATGGTATAATTGAATCCATTTTACAGGTAGGGAAACTTGAGACTTATCCAGGATCACTTAGCTTATAAATTGGAGAGTTGGAATTTGAACACTGCTTTCTCCGACTCAAAAGTCTGTTACCCTGTGTCATAGATAGCCCAAAGATCATTATCTTGCTTGTGCTGACAGTGGGGAAGGCAGCACAAATCAGATGCAGCCAGGCCTGCCGGCCTCTGGTTAAAATTGGTTACAGGCATTCTGCCCCAGGGATAATTCAGAGGAGTCAAAGTTGACCGGCTATCCCTGTATACCAGGCTTAGTACGGAGAGGCTTCACCTGCCTAAGGAGACCAGCAGCAAGTCGATTCCTCCAGGCAGCAGGCAGACTTCCTGCACACCTCACACATGTGTGTAGTGTCCAGGTGCCTTCCTCCCCAGTCAAACCGGGCTCCTCCCAAGCCTGGACACCAAGTCAGCCCCTTCAGCCCCTCCCCACACCCCCGTCGCCTTGACCTGCCATTGGGTTTGCCAAGGCCCAAGTCCAGTCCCTCCTTGCCGTCTTTTGCATCCCTGCTTCCTGGCCTTAGAACCCCACAGAAGCAAAGTGCATGAGGTTCGGGGTCATGCTGTCGAAGAGACTGCCTCCTCTCTCTTCCCCTGGCTCCTTCAACACTTGCAACATTAGACTGTTCAGAGCACAGACTGGTCTTCTATAGCTAAGAAAACTCTACAGAATCTAGCACAGGGCTGATGATGCTTCTGTGTAAGTTGCTTATAATACAGAGGCTGTCAGCCAAGTGGCCAGGTAGGGGTTGAACTCCCCCCTCCCACAGAGATACTGTTCGCTAGCTAAGCCCCGCACCCAGGAGACTGTATCTGCCTGGGAAAGAGGTGGTGTTTGTTCTCTGATTCATGCAAAGGCGCTATGTGTATGCTGGTGCTGAAGTACTGTACCTCATTGAACAAATGAATGGTGAATAAGTCCAACCTATTCTCTAAACCTTAGCCATAGAGGGTGGGGATAGACCTGGGCGCTTGGCTCACTCCCATTCCCTCCTCCACTTCTATTTCTGTGTCTCCCTTTCCCATCTTCACTTTGTGCTCTGGGTAGATAGCGTTCTGTTTTTTTGAGACAGAGTTTCGCTCTTGTCGCCAAGACTGGAGCACAGTGGCACGATCTCTGCTCACTGAAACCTCCGCCTCCTGGGTTCAAGTGATTCTCCTGCCTCAGCCTCCCGAGTAGCTGGGATTACAGGTGTCCGCCATCACGCCCAGCTATTTTTTGTATTTTTAGTAGAGACAGGGTTTTGCCATGTTGGTCTCGAACTCCTGACCTCAGGTGATCCACCCACCTCGGTCCCCCAGAGTGCTGGGATTACAAGCATGAAGCACTGCTCTTAGCCAAAAAGTGTTCTTTACACTTTTCCAAAACCATCCCTGTTGGGACACTCAGGGACGGTCCTGCCATCCAGGAAGACTTGCTTCCCCATTTCTCCCCTACTTCTCTGGGAAGTGGGGTAATTCTTTCTACTCACCTATTTATTTTTAATTTGTTTAAATTATGATTAAAGTATACATAATATACAATTGACTATTTTAGCCACTAAGTTATAGATTGTTGTGTAACCGTCATCACAATGTCTCCAGAACTTTCATTTTCCAGAACTGAAACTCTGTACCCGTTCAACAATAACTTCCTATTCTTCCTTCCCTCAGTCGCTGGCAACCACCATTCTGCTCTCTGTTTCCACGAGTCTGACTGTTTCAGATACCTCATATAAATGGAATCATACAGTATTTGTCTTTTTGTGGCTGGCTTATTTCCCTTGGCATAATGTCCTCGAGGTTCATCCACGTTGGGACATGTGTCAGAATTCCCTTCCTTCTTACGGCTGAATAATATTCCATTGTGTATATGTGCTACATTTTGGTGATCCATTCATCTATTGATGGGCACTTGGGTTGTGTCCACCGTTTGTCTATTGTGAATAACGCCTCTGTGAACATCGGTCTTCCCTGCTTCTTAACGTCCTCTCTATCTTCTTCTTTACTTGTTCCTTCCCCTCTGACTGGAAACCCACACAATAAACAACCTCAAAGCCTAGATTTGCCAGGACAATCCCACTTTCATAATTCTTTTTTTCTGTTGTCTCTACAATCCACAGAAAAGTCCTAGAAATTCCAATAAATTTTCTCCTTCTTTGTCTTTTATTTATTTATTTTTTTTTTTTTGAGGTGGAGTCTTGCTCTGTCACCCAGGGTGGAGTGCAGTGGTGCAATTTCAGCTCACTGCAACCTTGGCCTCCCTGGTTCAAGTGATTCTTCTGCCTCAGCCTCCCCAGTAGCTGGGATTACAGGTGTGTGCCACCATGCCCAGCTATTTTTTTATTTTTTATTTTTAGTAGAGATGGGGTTTCACCATGTTGGCCAGGCTGGTCTCGAATTCCTGACCTCAAATGATCTGCTCACCTCAGCCTCCCAAAGTGCTGGGATTACAGGCATGAGCCATTGCACCCAGCCCTTCTTTGTCTTATATTCAGAAAAGGCACAAAAGTCCTTTATGAGATCCTGATTTTTGATGCAGGAAATTTTATCACTTTCAAAAGTCCCTCCTACATTAAATTAAGAATAAACATCCCTACCTGGCCTGGCTGCCTCCGGAACCGTCTCTGCCCTTCCATGTCCTGCCAGCTCTCTCTCCGAGTGTTCCACGCACTTCTTCTGCTTCCTCACCCCCTGCTACTTTCTTAATGCCCTGCAATCTGGCTTGTCGGTACAGCTCTACTGTATCCACTCTTGCCAAGGTCACCAATGACTTCTTTTTTAAACAAGTTTCAATTGTTCTATTTCTTGGTTATCAAATAAATGCTCATTGTAGAAAATTTGGCAAGTGCAGAGCAGCGCATAGGAGCAGGAAAAGGATCAGGCATGCATCCTCACACCACCCAGAGGCAACCATCATGAGCATTCTGCTATATTTCCCTCCAGTCTTTTTTCTCGGTGCCAAACATTGTCTTTTTTTTCACCATCCTCATCTTTCCCGATCCCTGTAGCACTTAATGCTATTGAATATTTACTTCTTGAAACTCCCTCCTCCAGCCTCCTCCTCTGGTTTCCGTTCCTATCCCACCAGCCATTTCTTTTGTGAGCTGCCCTCTAACTGAGCCTCGCCAGGATGTAGATGGTGCCTGAGTTGAGTTTCCACAGGGGTACCAGGACCCTCCCTGAACGCCAAGTAATAACCTACGGCACGTCCTTATCAGAAGGCAGGGATAGAGCTCAGGTGATGAACCCCAACCAGCAAAGCTCAAAGTAAACAACAGTCGAGTGCTCCCATCCTCTTCTCTGTATGACAAACTCCCGTGATCCTTCACGTCGCTTCTTCTGTAAGGTTTCATCCGACTGCCCCCGGCAGGGTTGGTCACTGTATCCTCTGATTCTCCTCATTTCCTCTCATTGTGGTGCTGTTCATCTTTCTATTGCAGAAATAACTGCGTTGACTTACAGCAATCTGTTTCTTCGACTGTGTCCCTCTCTAGACTGTCAGCTTCTTAAGGGCAGGGACCCTCTATTATTGATCCTTACATTTCCTGAACCCAGGGGAAAGCTCACTGGCCAGTTTTGAGTCCCAGAAGCAACAGGTGACTTACCCAAGTTCACAAGGCCACACGCAGGCTGGGAAACTACCACAGCCGAGTGAGACTCCTGGTCCTGAGTTTGTTCCTTCTTTTTTTTTTTTTCTTTTCTTGAGACAGAGTCTCGCTCTCACTCTGTTGCCCAGTTTGGAGTGCAGTGGCGTGATCTCAGCTCACTGCAACCTCCACCTCCCAGGTTCAAGCGATTCTTCTGCCTCAGCCTCCCAAGTAGCTAGGACTATAGGCACCCATGACCAGGACCAGCTAATTTTTTGTATTTTTAGTAGAGATGGGGTTTCACCTTGTTGGCCAGGCTGGTCTTGAACTCCTGACCTCAGGTAATCCACCCACCTCAGCCTCTCAAAGTGCTGGGATTACAGCATGAGCCACCGCGCCCAGCTGAGTTCTTCCTATAACACCATGTAGGCGCCACAGATACGCAGCATTAAGAGGAAGGGTTTTGGCATGGCCAGCAGGAATCTCTAGGCCTCCACACGCACAGGAACACTGTGGGACTGTGAGGAAGGTGAGGGAAAGCAGAGGCCCCGCCGGGCCTGTACCTGTGACCGATGCTGGGAGTGGGGGCAGGCTGTCCCCACACTCAACTCACCAAGAGCAGCATTTCTCTATGACTCACTCAAGCTTCCCAGATTGGGACTCAGGAATCCCCACTCTGAAATTTCATCCAGGAAGCCCTTCCTTAAACATAACCCACCCTCTCTCTTCCAAACATTCGAGCCAGATAAATAGGGGAGGCCCCGGGTCCTACCTGCTACATGAAAGGCAGACAGACAGTTGAGAGAGGGCGTGCACAGCTCTGGTTAGGAGATCAGCGGGGAGTTATGAAGAAGAGCCATCAGCGTCCAGTCCTCAAGGATGGGTAGGATTTGACATGAAAACAAATGCAAGAAGGAAACAGCATGAGCCAAAGCCTGGCCGTGAATTGGCCTGGGGAGCTGGAATATAGCTAGTCAGTCAGCAGCCTCCTGGGGCAACCCTCCTGTGCTCTAAGGACATTCTCAGAATGACTCCCTGGTCCCTCCCTAAATTCCCTTCCCATAGATAAGAGCTATGCTGGGCCCTGGGCAGTGGGAGAAGAAGACAAGGATTTCCAAAATGTTGACTGAACACCTGGGGTGTGGCGGCAGGACCTTTAACACACAAACATGTGTGCAGCTCCAGCAACCATATGCAGGTGTGCAGAGGGCGGTGGGGGGTTGGAAGGGCTGTGGGCTTTGGAGGCAGAAAAAACCCTTCTGCCCTTTATTAGTTCCCTGGCTGTGGGCAAGTCTCTGAGTCTCTGTTTCCTCATCAGTAAAATGGGGATTATAATACATACCCTGGGAAATCGCTGTAAGGATTAGAATGCCACAAACGTAGGCCGGGCGCGGTGGCTCACGCCTGTAATCCCAGCACTTTGGGAGGCCGAGGCAGGTGGATCACGAGGTCAAGAGATTGAGACCATCCTGGCTTAACAGGGTGAAACCCTGTCACTACTAAAAATACAAAAAAATTAGCCAGGTGTGGTGGTGGGTGCCTGTAGTCCCAGCTACTCGGGAGGCTGAGGCAGGAGAAGTGTGATCCCGGGAGGCAGAGCTTGCAGTGAGCCGAGATCGTGCCACTGCACACTCCAGCCTGGGTGACAGAGCGAGACTCTGTCTCAAAAAAAAAAAAAAAAAAAAGAATGCCCTACAAAGGTAATAGGTACTCAGTAAAGAACAGCACCCTCATTACTGTTCCTGTTTTGAGAACACACTTTCACACATAAACAACCCTGGGGAAATAATGCAGTTGCTGGAGGGGCTCATTCAGGTTTCCCTGCCCGCACCCTCACCCTTGCACTGCAGCCTTCCTCTGTCACTTCTGTTTTTGCTGTAATGAGGTAGAATCAGAAGATCTGGGATCTTATTCCATTTGGCTATGTGACTTTAAGCAAAGAATTTAAACTCTTGTTGAACACTTGTAAAAACGGAGCTAGTATCTCCTGCCCCTTGGGCTTGTTGGGGGGATTCATGATGTTGGTGTGTTAAAGCCCCTGCTGCCACACCCCAGGTGTTCAGTCAACGTTCTGGAAATCCTTGTCTTCTTCTCCCACCTCCCAGGGCCCAGTATGGGGTCCAGGGCTGGGCTGCAGGTCTGAGTTTCTGGGTGGTGGAGTGGGGTGGGGTAGAGGCAGGGCCCAGAGGTGAATGCACAAATAACCAGCCATCCTGGTCTCGCTTCAAAAGTCGTGGTCTCCAACCCTTTAATCATGGAGCTGCTCTTCCCTGGCCACCTTCCAGGGCCCCGCCCGCCTGCTTCCCATGCAGAGAGAGCCCATGGAGGGAGCCTGCATCTTTGCAGCCCGCCTGCTTTGCGTGGCGTGCTCGCTAATCGATCCCAGGAACCCAAGATGCTGACTCTCTCAGCTGACTCACCCCATACCTCAAATCCCTCACCCCATGTGGCTCCCCCCGCCTCACAGGCTTTGCCTCTGGGCTCCCCACCGTCACCACCCTCTCTAACCAGCCTGCCCTCTGACCAGGCCTGCCAGGGTAGAAAATGGGTTTGACAGGACAGCATCCTCCTCTCCCTGGTGACCTTATTGTACCAACCAAAGCATCAGTCCCCAAGGCCCCAAGTTCCAAGTGTTCTCATGGGACAATGGAAACCTAATATTAGAAAGTGAGCCGGTCTCAGAAAATCCTGGACATGTGTTTGCCATGTTGGTTTCCAGCCCCACTCACTGCCGGCGAACCTCTCTTTATGAAAGGCGGAGTGTTCCTTTGGGATCAGGAGTGAGAAGTATATTGGGGGTGGGGGTCGGGAGGAGGGTTGCATATGAAATCACATTTGGCAACTTGAGTTGTATTTTTAATGCACTAATAGAGTTGGCTTTTTGAAGAAAAGAACCAGTGATTCGTTTTCATATGGGAATGAATTCATGTGGGAAAGAGCTCCAATAGAAGGAGCTATTTTTAGATTTGGGTATACTGGATTTGCTTAAACTGAGGCACACCAGTAATCAGTTTGCAACCCTTTCATGTGAAGTTTCCTTCTCTGAGTTTCCTTGGTACTAGAATTCAACTGCCGGTTCTGTGATTTGCACTCCTCCCTAATGGAGATGAGGTGTGGGTGGCATGGCACAGTGGATGGCACCTGGCCATTGACACCAGCAGGCCTGCATTTGCATCTCTGCCCCACTACATCCCAGCCAGGTGACCTTACTTCCACTACCTGACGGACTGCTGAGCTGGGATGGGGGAATACGGGGAGACATGGGGTGGGAAGCGGGGGGCAATATTCTCCCCTAATAGATCAGGTGGGATGATTAAATTAGGTCATAGGAGACACAAGACCATAAGATTCCCTCCCCCCAGGACTCTGCCTTCAGAAGTTCTTAAGAAATAACATCTGCCAGCTGAAGGAGCACATCTGCCTGTTCCCCCCAGCACACCGTCGGGCCCCGCTAACCTGCGCACAGCTTCCCTTTGTAAATCATCTTCAACCAGGGCTCTCCTTATCCCAGCGGAGCTCCCCCCTCCTGAGTTCTGAGCTCTGGCAGACAATGAAGCTGCAAGATTAAGGCAGACCAAGGCACCTTTTTCCATGAGAATCCCCGCTGATCACCACCTCCCTGCACCCAGGCATAGCTAGCCCAAGGCACTCTCAGAAGTCGCAGAATCCTAGAATCCCAGGGCCGGGGTGCTCTTAGAAAACCTTATGCCTCCAGCTCCTTGTGGTGCAAATAGAGAAACTGAGGCCAGGAGAGGCATCCCTTCCTCAAGGCCCCAGGGCTGGTTAGTGGCAGAACCAGCAGGAGGGCAAGACTCCTGTGAGATGCAATTTGTCCTCTCTCACTCCCTTTTCCCCCTGGAGGGCTGGCTGCAGGTCTGGCCGCCCTCAGAGGACGAGGACAGTGTCCTTCATTAGTCCACGCCCAGAGCTCTGAGTAAGTGGTGTTGGCTGATGGCTGACAACATTCTTCACAAAGGAAGAAGATTTTAAAAGAGCCCTGGAAACGTGGTTTTCCATCCTCGTCTTTGAGAGGCAGTGTGATGTTGGGAAAGAATGTGGACCCGGAGCCAAGCCACTTAGGTTCAGGTAGAAATGCAACAAGCTCACATATGCAAAGGACCCAGTGCAGGGCCCAGCACACGGCAGGTGCTGGACAGTGGAGGCCGTTACCTGGAATGTTAGTCCTGATTCTGATGCTGAGTGACCTCAGGCAAGTCAACCAACCTCTCAGAGTCTCGATTTTCTGGAAAATAGGAACAATAACACATCCCTAGCCTCCCTCCCAGGGGAGTTAGTTCTCCCAGGGACTCTGCAGGGCTTCATAGAGCAGATGACACTTGAGAGCTGAGATGAGCTCGCTACAAGTTCAAGGCAAAGGTGGGAGTTCCCAGGCTGGGCATGGTGGCTCTTGCCTGTAATTTCAACACTTTGGGAGGCAGAGGCAGGCAGATCACTTGAGGTCAGGAGTTCAAGACCAGCCTGGCCAGGCCGGGCACAGTGGCTCATGCCTGTAATGCAAGCACTTTGGGAGGCCAAGGTGGGCGGATCACCTGAGGTCGGGAGTTCGAGACCAGCCTGACCGACATGGAGAAACCCCGTCTCTACTAAAAGAAATACAAAATTAGCCAGGTGTGGTGGTACATGCCTGTAATCCCAGCTACTAGGGAGGCTGAGGCAGGAGAATCGCTTGAACATGGGAGGCGGAGGTTGCAGTGAGCCGAGAAAAAAAAAAAAAAACCAGCCTGGCCAACATGGTAAAACCCTATCTCTACCAAAAATATGAAAAATTAGCCAGGCAGGCCTGGTGGCGGGTGCCTGTAATCTCAGCTACTTGGGAGGCTGAGGCAGGATAATCACTTGAACCTGGAAGGTGGAGGTTTCAGTGAGCTGAGATTGTGCCACTGCACTCCAGCCTGGTGTCTCAAAAAAAAAAAAAAAGATGGGAGTTCCAGGTTGAGGGAGCCACAAGGCAACAGTGATTCAAGGAGGAAACTATGGGATGGAGAAAGAAGGCCCTTTGTGGTGGCCACTAAAAACAAAGCCCTGAAGCTCCTATGTGTGCACTGCCAACCCTCGTGCCCCTCTTTGTCATCGAAGGACTGTGGTCCCAAGGGGAACCAACACTTCCTGAGCCCCTCCTGCCTGCCTGGCGTGCAGCATAGCTTTTCAATCCTCCCACAGTCCTGGTGGGGTTTCTATTATTCCTACACAATAACTTCACTTGCCTCAAAGTCACACAGGTGGAGTGTGGAGAAGCTGCAGTTAAACCCCGACCTACAGGCTTCCCGGTCTGTGGCCATCTTCCTGTGTGTCACAGGCCTGAACTTCCTCAGTCTTTCAGACCCTCCTCAGCTCCAGAGAGCTCTGCTCACCGCTATCTTGCACCCAGCCTCTGCGGCCAGAATCCTGCTCCCCTGGAAGGACTCCTAGCAAGGCAATGTCCCTGCCAAGACTCAGGAGCAGGACTTCACCTAGCTCCTGGAACGCGGAGAACAGGTGTTTGTAAGACCTCTACACTCATGTGCAAACCGTGTGTGTGTGTGTGCGCACGCGCGCACATGTGTCTGCACTTTTCGTTTTTTGTTTTTTTTTTTTTTTGAGACGGAGTTTTGCTCTTTTTGCCCAGGTTGGAGTGCAGTGGTGTGATCTTGGCTCACCACAACCTCTGCCTCCTGGGTTCAAGCAATTCTCCTGCCTCAGCCTCCCGAGTAGCTGGGATTACAGGCATGCGCCACCATGCCTGCCTAATTTTGTATTTTTAGTAGAGACGGGGTTTCTCCATGTTGGTCAGGCTGGTCTTGAACTCCCGGCATCAGGTGATCCACCTGCCTCGGCCTCCCAAAGTGCTGGGATTACAGGCATGAGCCACCGCGCCTGGCCTGTGTCTGCACTTTTCTGAGACGCAGCCTCTAGTCCTCACCAGATTTTCTAGGAAGGCCGTGTCCCAGAATGGTTAGGAACCCCCAGGCCCCACATTCTCTGCAGGCTCAGTTATTATTCCTCCACCCTGACACCGTGGGCGCCCCGGGAAGTGCAGGTGAGAAACAGGCTTGGCCCCTGCTGACTCCAGGCCCTGCAGCAGGAGGGCAGCGGAGGAAGCCCACAACTCGTTAGGCTTCAGGAAGCTCCAGCCACCTCCGGACAGGCTCCACGCCCTTGTGCAGGTTGTTTCTTTCTATCGCATCCTATGTGGAGCTGGGTCTAGGCAGCAAGAGGCTGGGGAAGGCTGGCAGGTCCAGCACACTGGGACCGCAATGAAGGGGCAGGTTGGGTTTGGGCTTCTGGAGGCATCCGGGCAGGGTGTGCTGTCAGAGGAGCAGCTGGCCCTGGGCTGTGGGCGCTGACAGAGCAGACAAGATCTGCCCTTCCCCCTTGGGTCTGGGCAGATGAGGAGTGACTGACAGCAGCAGGTCCAAGCCAAGTGGACTCTTCAGCCACCACGGAGGCCCCGGAAATACCGAGGCTGGGAGGGGCCGTGGGGGGACAGAGGCCTAACCGCCTGTCACTTGGGTCTGTGCCAGGCCATCCTTCAAGCCCTGGACACACTGGCTGCCCCTCCCGGGCACCCTTCTCTGCCATCAGACCCCTAGCCTTTCCCCCAGCCAGGCCCTGAGCTTCTTTCCCTATAGGCTCCAACACCATACTCAGAAAGACCTTGTATGTTTTTCGAATTAATGCAATTAAGAGCATTAAAGTTTGAGAACGATAGAGTTTTTCATTTTCCTTTTATTTGATTAGAGAAATTCCCACCGTACAGTTCCTCCAAATGAAACCCAGACCCGAGGCCCATTGTTCCGGGGGCTTCCATGAGAATGTGTTACCTTTCGATCTCACACACTAATGTGTTTAGCGTTACAGTCCCCCCCGGGCGGCTGCAGGAAGGATCTGGAGGCTTGATTAAAGCGGCCTTTGCCGGGCAGGAATGTGGGCTCCTCCGCCTGGGAGTCACAGAGGGGCTGGATGTTTGCTCGGCAGAGCCTCTACTCAGATGGCCGACTGGAGACTGGGCTCGATGGCCATCGTGCCTGGGTGTAATCAGGACTTTGTCCTGCTCGCTTGTCTTTCGACTGGGCCTCCTGCACCTCCTGCTGAGCCCCAGCACAGTCATGTGCCTACAGCACAATCCCACCCTCCCCCCAACACACACACACACACACACACACACACACACACACAAACACACCTCTCTTTTCTTTCCTCTCCTATCATCCTCCTCCCTATTCTTTTTCTCCTCTCCTCTTCCCATCTTCTGGTCTCCCAGTGGTCGCTTGGGCTTCGTGGCAGCCTCCCTTTGGCCAGTTCTGTTCAGAGGCAGGATTCAAGAAATCATACTGCTCCTCCCTCGGTCAGGCCCAATGCTCCAAGGTAAAGGGCAGAGTTAAAGCCAGAAGTTAAAAATTGATTAGAGGAGTATGTAAGGAAGGCCTGGGAGAGGGAGGAGGGGGGTCATAACCCCTGTTAAAAAATTCAGCTAATGCCAAATTTAAACAGGATGTTAAGTCTACGCCCCTCCCACCCCAAATCACCAAAGGCTCAGCACGGGGAGGCCCAGGTTCCTTCCTCTTCCAACTGGGGCAGCTGGTCCAGGCCCCAGGGTGTCCAATGCCCTGGGACAGGAAGCTGGTGGGACTTCCCTGCCCCAAGGCTTGAGTCCTACAGACCTTTCACAGCCCAAGCCAGGGTCCTAGGAGACACCACCAGGACCTGGCCTAAATTAGGCAAAACGGAAAAATAATGCGGCTTGCGAACTAGAATCCAAACTAAAAATAAGCCGGTCAACTCTCAGAGGCAGCTCTGCTACTCCTGGGTCCCATGGAATTGGGGAGAGCCTGGGAGAGAAATGAGATACATTCTCACCCCCGACTCCAAAGCTGCCTTGACCCTGGGGCATTCCCAGATGCCTCAGAGTCATTCCACAAACCTCCAGGGAGGCCCACACCTTGCTTGCAGAGCACAGACGGTATTGTAGGGGCTTCAGAGAGGAGTGTTCTCCTCTAGGGGAGTTAAAGACGTGGGCAGATGGCCAGGCGTGGTGGCTCACGCCTGTAATCCCCGCACTTTGGGAGGCCGTGGCAGGTAGATCACCTGAGGTCAGGAGTTCAAGACCAGCCTGGCCAACACGGTGAAACCCCGTCTCTACTAAAAATACAAAAATTAGCCAGGCATGGTGGTGCACACCTATAGTCCCAGCTACTCAGGGGGCTGAGGCAGGAGAATAGCTTGAACCCGGGAGGTGGAGGCTGCAGTGAGCTGAGATCATGCCATTGCACTCCAGCCTGGGTGACAGAGCAAGGCTCTGTCTCAAAAAAAAAAAAAAAAAAAAAAAGAAGTGGGCAGCTTATGACTTCAGGTTGTCCCTTGTGATAACATTCTCAAAGGGCGATGAGTCCTCCCCCAAACCCCAACCTGGATCAGCAGGGACCAACCCATACTTGAAGATAGAAGACTTACCTGGCCCCTTCACACTAAGAAAGGGGCCTAACCCAGACTGAGCCTCCACCTGCAATCCCCCTTCGAGGCTTCTGCTGAGCTGCACACCTGGTTGTTCTTGGGTATAAATCCCAAGCAATCACGTGCACAGATTTACATTTTAAGAAGCTTACCCTAGGCCAGGTGCCATGATCCACACATGTAATCCCAACACTTTGGGAGGCTGAGGAAGGAGGATGGCTTGAGACTAGGTGTTCAAGACCAGTCTAGACAACAGAGAGATCTCATCTCTACAAAAAATCTAGAAATTAGTCAGGCATAGTGGCGCATGCCTGTGGTCCCAGCTGCTCGGGAGGATGACGTGGGAGGATCGCTTGAGCCCAGGTGGTTGAGGCTACAGTAAGCCGTGATCACCCCACTGAATTCCGGCCTGGGGAACACAGTGAGATCTGTCTGAAAAAAAAAAGGCTGCCCTATAGGGAAGCTTAGACATACAAGAGTGGAGGCAGGAAGACCAATGTCTACCAATGTCTACCTGAGTCAAGGAGGATAAAGGCTGAATTAAAGCTATGATGGAGGGGCAGGGATAAGTGGGAGGTAGAGAGGAATGACTCAGCCAGGTCTTGAACCAAATCCCCTCCTCCTACCTGGGTTGCTGCCTCATTTACTCTTCTCAGTGTCAAGGGAGATAAATAACATCACCACATGGGCTGGGCAAGCTGGGGGACTGATTTGCAAGGCTAAGAGAGGGGAATTCACTGTCCTTTTGTTCATGCAGACACTCAGGCAATACTTGGCCGATTAGATAAATCCACCTACACCTTTAAGCTGTACCTCCCCACGCAGGGCCTAGAAGGTCTAACCCTTGGATCAGTCCCAGGGTTCTGCCGCAAACATCTGCCAGGGCCAAGAGCCCCCAGGGAGCAGATACATAATGTGAACTGCATTTGAATGAAGAAGCAGTTAGAGAAGGCAGCATGAGGGAATCTGGAGCACAGTGGAAACTGCTCAGGAATTTGGCTTCATGTCTAAGTTGATTCTTCCTAGACAATCACCTGAACATGGGTATCTCCAGGTTACCCATGCTGCAGGGAAGACTGGGAAGGGGGCTGATGATGCCAAAGGTGAATAATCCAGAGACTATTTCTGATTATCCCTATTGGACTTTACCAGTTGGCTTTTTTTCCGCCTCTGCTGGGAAATTTGCTTCCCTAAGCAAGAATTTCTTTGACTATTTTTCAAAATTTACTCATGATTTCCAACCACGAGCAATGCTTCCCCCAAGATGATCAGGCTTGGCTTTGTCCTGAGCTCCATTCAAACCACACAGACAGAAAGCAGAGACAAAGAACCATGCAGGGCCACGCAGGAGCCAGTGCCCATGCCCTGGGGTCCTCTGTGGCACCAGGAAAGGGTGGGGAAGACACAGTTAATTCTCTAGCCCATGCACATCGCTCCCTCCCCATTTAGCCCACAGTCCAAAAGGCACTGCAGCAAGGATTCATCTCTGAGTTTCAATTTTCATGAAAATGAACCATTTTATCTCAGAACACAGGGGGAAAAGATGAATTCCCTTTTTTTTTTTTTTTTTTTTTTTCTCAGATGGAATCTTGTTCTGTCACCCAGGCTGGAGTGCAGTAGTGCTATCTTGGCTCACTGCAGCCTCTGCCTCCCGGGTTCAAGCAATTCTCCTGTCTCAGCCTCCCGAGAAGCTGGGATTACAGGCGAGTGCCACCATGCCCAGCTAATTTTTGTATTTTTAGTAGAGATGGGGTTTCACCATGTTGGCCAGGCTGGTTTCAAACTCCTGATCTAGTGATCCACCAGCCTCGGCCTCTCAAAGTGCTGGGATTACAGGTGTGAGCCACCGCGCCCGGCCTGAATTCCCTTTCCTTAACACAGATAGACTAAATCCCCCTTCGCTTTCTTGCTTAAAAAAAAAAAAAAAATCCAAAAGCTGCTGCCATTTGCTGCATTGGATGCTGGCTGGCAATTCTGAAAGGCAGGCAAATAAATCCAGAGGCCAGGCCAGGCTCCTTCCCTGGTCCTGGTGGAGCTTCCACAGCCACCCCTTGAGTTTGGCAGGGGCTCAGGAAGGATGGGAGGAGGGCCAGGGAGCAACCTGACTTAGGAAAGCAATGGCCTTGAGAAGGAGGCCTGTAACTCTGAACCAAGAGCCTGAGTGTCCTCAGGAGGAGTTTCACAAAATACTGTCTGTCTAGCTGGTTGCCCAAGTCCCAGCCGAGGCCTGATGTGCTCTACGTCAACCCACAGGAGCCAGAAGCTTTGTCAGCCATGTGCCTTCTGCCTAGTGCTCCATGGCAACCCTGGTGCTGGCTCCTACTGCCTCTTACTCTGTGCCAGGCTGCATTAGCTCACTAAAGATCCTTACAGTGGGTACTAATATTAGCCCCAGTTTACAGATTATGGAACTGAGGCTCTGAGAGTTCAGATCATCTCTCTTAGGTCACACAGCTAATAAGAGGCAGACCAGGATTTGAACCCATGTCTCTGATTCTGAGCGTCTGCTCTTCATTTCTAAGCTAGCGCATGTTTGACTGGGGTTCTGGTCCACCTTGCCAGCCTGTTCTGCCCTGTTCCTTAGACGGACGTTGCAGTTCAGCTCCATAAATGAGCCCCCTAATTTCCTCCTGGGCTGCCTCCTCTACCTGACATGCCCCTCAGCCTCACCTCCATCTATGTCTTTCTACCCTGCTTCTGCGTGCCAAAAAAGACATCTCCCTCTTCTGGGCTCCTGTGGCATTTTGTTTATCTTAGTGGTTTTCAAAGTGTGTCCGTGGACCAACAACATCAGCATCAGATCCCACCTCAGACCGGCTGCATCAGAAACTCTGGGCATGGGGTCCAACAATCTGGTTTGAACAAGCCCTCCAGGTGATCCTGATGCATCTCAAGCTTGAGAACCACTGGGCTACCTCTTGTTTCTCCAGACCCCAACAAGTCTAGGTGACCATTAAGGGTAAGGTTAGCTCTCGTTGTGGTCTTTGACACCTGAGCCCAACTCATCAGGGGTCTTTTATAAAGGAACCCTGAGTGACTAATAATGAAGTGGGTAAAGCTTTTTTTGGCCTCTGCTGCTGCTTTCCATTCCACTACCTGGCATCCTATTCTGGAACAGCTGACAAAAGTAATCATTGCCATAGGGACATTATCGCCGTGCCCTTCAGAACTGGTTCAATGCCTTCAACCATTGTCTCCTCACCCCAAGTAGGGCCTGAGGCTTTCCATAAAAATCACCTGAGACCATCAGCGTCTCAGCCTCAAAGAATCTTTCCAGTCTTTGTCACTAAACTGCCTGCCTGACTTCCTCCTGGCCTCCTCCCTGAAGTGTCTTAACATGGCCCACAGCCCACAGCCCATAGCCCAGCCTTGGCCTAGGGAATGGCCTCCCAAACCCATATGTCCTGAAGGTGAAATCAGACTTCACCCTTACTGATGGAATCTCCAACTTTGATCATGGTATTGTCTGTTTCTTCCTTTAATTCTGTCAATTTTTGTTTCATGTCTTTGAAGCAGTGTTAATAGTTGCATACAGGGTTATGATTGTTTTCCTTTCCTGATGAATTGACCCTTTCACCATAACAAAATATCCTTCTTTTTCTCTGGTAATACCCTTTGTCTCAAAGTCTATTTTATCTGATATTAATGCAGCCTCACCAGCTTTTGAATGTATATAATTTTTCAACCATTTATTTTCATCTTACTTGTGTCTTTATATTTACAATTCATCTCTTGTAGACTGCAAATAGGTCTTTTTTTTAAAAAAAAAAATCTATTCCAACAATCTCTGCCTTTCAATTGGAGTGTTTAGTCCATTAACATTTAATGCAATTATAGATATGGTTGAATTTCATTTTATTTCCCCCCTCTGTTTTTTATTTCTCTGTTCCTCCTTCCTGCCTTTTTTTTTTTTTTGGATTTTTTTGGAATGCCATTTATTTTTTATTTTATTTTTTTCATTTTTTTTTTTTTTTGAGATGGAGTCTCAGTCTTTTTGCCCAGGCTGGAGTGCAATGGCGTGATCTCTCGGCTCTCCCATGTTCAAGCAATTCTCCTGCCTCAGCCTCCTGAGGAGCTGGAATTACAGGTGCACACCACCAGACCCAGCTAATTTTTTGTATTTTTAGTAGAGATAGGGTTTCACCATGTTTAGCAGGCTGGTCTGGAACTGCTGACCTCAGGTGATCCGCTCACCTTGGCCCCCCAAAGTGCTGGGATTACAGGCATGAGCCACTGCGCCCAGCCTGAATGCCATTTAAATCTATCTATTGGATTTGTAATTATACCTCTTTATATTAATTTTGAAATGAGGTTGCCCCAGGGATTACAACATATCGTTAAATTTTCACAGTCCACTTAGTTACTGTTTCAAGTAAAATGTAGATACCATTGCCTGCTACCCCCATCCTTTATGCTATAGTTATCATATGTATTACATCTACGCACATTATAAAACCCACAAGACAATGTTATATTTTTTGCTTTAAATAATCATGTGAATTCTAGAGCAATTAAGAGGGCTCATTGCCAAAGGGAACCTCACAATTGGAGGAGGCCTTTCTCAGGAATCTGATTTCGCTCATCAGTAGGAAAGGAAACCTGGATCTTTCAATGTTCTTTCACTTACTTCCAGCTGAAGGTAAGTTCTGGGGCCGCAGATCAGAGCCACAGCTGATTCATCTTTATTTTGCCTTTGAGAGTCTTCATCAAGTCTCCTGGGCCCTGATCATCTTACCCAAAGTCCTTTACACTGCTTCCCACTGGTCCTTGGTGGTCAGACATGATGACCCAGAGTGAATATGCAGATTAAGACTCATCAGTATCCTGTCTTCCTCTGCCTCTCTCATAAGAGGCACTTTTGCTGATCTTTTTATGAGTTGTGTTTTTTTTTTCCTCACCTCTCCTCCTAGGTTATATAGTTCCTGAAGGTAAGGAATCTGGTCTTATGCATAGTAGGCACACAGACAACTTTGCTGAAAGAGCAAATGAACCCTAAATGCATTTTCTGGCCCTTTTAAGGGTAGTAATGCACAGAAGGGAAAGTGTGCAAGGAAGAGAAGGAGGCACATGGGTATCTGCCTCAGGAGTGACGGGAAATCATTTCCAGGGGCAGGAGGTATAGCCAAAAACATCACTGCGGATTGATGGCAGGATTGCAGAGAGCCTGGGGTTGACTGTGATGAAATGTACATGTGGGCGTTGAGAATGTGAAGGCTGCAAAACGGTGGAGGCTACCAGGCCAGGATGTGTGGGTGGAACCAGGATTTTCAGCACGCTTGTGTGTACCTGGAGGAAGTATGTCCTGGGCCACCCAGAGCTGCTGACACTGCAGGCTGGAGGGCTGAGGCTTTTTAGAGAAACCATTAGTCTGGTGACAGGGAGAAGGAGAAAGTGGCCAGGGCCAGGGTAGGCACAGGGCTGGTTTGCAGGGCTGTGGGCCTCACCATAAGGGAGGCAAGCAGAGGGCATTCATCTGGGTGCTTGGAGGAGACATAGAGAGTCGGGGTTCAAGGGAGTGGAACTGAGCCTGATCAGAAAAGGTCCTTTGTTCTGGAACAAAGGGGCCCAAGAGTGCCCTTTGACCTAAGCCTCAGGAGGAAGAAGGTTGTCTTGGCACAACAGGGTCTCCCCGGGGTCAGGATAAAGGAGGAGCCCATGACTGGGAAGAGGTGAAACTGGGAGTGCCTCTGAGTCATGCCCTCAGCCTGTGCCAAGCTAATTGAATGACATGAGACCTGCAATACCTAATTTCATACGAAATGTGATAATGGAGTAATGGGCCAGATTTTTGCATGTGGCTTGTAGAAAAGCTGAGAAGGAGGAGAGATGGAGCAGGAACAAGCCGCAGCACGTTTCAGCTCATGTGAGCCAGTTAGCCAGTCTGCTGGGCGCTGCCAGCTGGGGTGAATGAAGTGCCTGTTGTTTCAAGGCAGGGGAAAATGGGTGACCGTTATTTTGAGTGAGGAATTCATATCCAACATGGTGTGAGGTTAAACAAATCTACAAGCGAGACTCGACCTGTTATAATAATCTTAAGTGTTTTTGGCCCACAGCAGGAGGGAGAGGCAAAGGTACAGCTGCTTGTGAGACCTACTGTGTGCCCATCCCCACAGCAGGCTGCCTACTAGGAGGGTGCCACGCTCAGGCATTGTGGAAGCTGGAACATGGGCACTGTGAGAGTTTAGGGTTGCTGGAATTTTCCTATTTTATAACACAGACTAGCTAGCTCTTTAATGTATTAAACTTCTTCCCAACACTATGTGGTCAGCATGATTTTGCAAAAAGACGGTGTTAGGCCTTCCATTAGGTTTCTGGGTATTCAAGCCAAGAAGAGTGTGAACCCCTCCCCGCAACCCCTTCCCCATAAGGAAATGCCTGAGTATTTGAAAATGCAGGCCAGGCGCGGTGGCTTACGCCTGTAATCCCAGCACTTTGGGAGGCCGAGGCGGGTGGATCACGAGGTCAGGAGATCGAGACCATCCTGGCCAACACGGTGAAACCCCGTCTCTACTAAAAATACAAAAATTAGCTGGGCGTGGTGGCACGCGCCTGTAATCCCAGCTACTTGGGAGGCTGAGGCAGGAGAATCGCTTGAACTCAGGAGTCGGAGGTTGCAGTGAGCCAAGATCACCACTGCACTCCAGCTTGGCAACAGAACGAGACTCCATCTCAAAAAAAAAAAAAAAAAAAAAGAAAGAAAATGCTTTTTTACTTCCAATCCATTCTAACTGCAGCTTCCCTTACATTCAAGGTGACTGCCATTGTAATTAAGGGCCTGGACAAACTGGATCTTTGCAGAATTCAAAGCGGATTCAAACAACTCCTGAAGGCTGCCAGCCTCCGTCAGGAAGCCTCCTCCAGTGTGGGAGTGTGGAGGCCACTGCTCCAGACTGATCTCTTGGCTCAGGGACAGATGTGGTGAGCTCTTTCTTGGCTGGAGCCGCTGATCCAATTCTGCAAGGTGGCCCTGCTTCTCTGCCCAATACGGGAGACAGCGGGGCTTATTCCTAGTCTTGATAAAGTGGGCTGCTCATCACTATGGGGAATTCTGAATGCAGCAAGGTGATCAGGATCAACTGGACAGGATGTCCCTTTCTGGACTCCACTATGAATGGTTCTGCCTGGACACTGGAAGTCTAGACAGATCCATCCTGCTTGAGGTTCTTCAGGGGCATCTTTAAAACAAAGAAATTACTAAATTCCTGGTAAATAGCCAAATCACAGAAAAAAATCAACTACAACTTTATCAAACGACTAAAGTAAGCATTTTGCCTAATTACAGGTGTGCAGCATGGTTGTCTTTCTGGTTCTCATGGCCCATCCCTGCTCCTCCAGGCAGGGGTAGGTGAGCCTGCGTTCTGACCTGGACTCAATCGCCTCCCCATGTTGTCAGTTTGTTTTCTTTATCTGCCCATGTTGCCAGGGATCTAGAGACCCTATTTCTATTTCTTCAGTACCTGGTGGTTATACTGCAATGCCTGGCTTTGCAATTGGCACCAGCTCATGAGGGCTTTTCTGCTGCCAACTCTCTGAGTGCTTCTCACCCCCTGTCCCTTATCGCGTCACCTTCTGCTGGTTTGTCCCTCTGGCCTTGCTCCCCGGAGGTGCTGCATCCAGCCTCTCTCAGCGTCCCTCTCAAGGCTCCCTCCTGCAGGTCCACGCTGTCTATGGCCCTCAGCTATGAGGGCTCTGGAGGCCGGGTCATTGCTGCACAAAGCCACTTTGTGACAGAGAGCCCTTCAGCCAAGCATGGAGGTCAAGGCTAACAGTTAGCATTTTAACACCTGCATGCTTATTTTTTGTTTTCCACTACACATCAGTCCTGCAATCACAATTATATACCTCAAATGTTTTCTAATTAGTCTATTGGCACACAAAAAATTCCTTCAGTATAACATTATTGTGGAGACCATCACAATCATCCCAAGCCATTAATACATAAGTATCATCATTAGTAGTTTAATAGTTAACCAAATATTAATATGCTCTGTTTAATAATTAAAATAATTAATAATGATTTATTATTAAATTATCACCATCGGCCTGTGCCTCTGCCCAACTCCATGAGGGCTTTACCTGGCCCTTGCAGGTGGCACCTGTGACAACGGGTCACACAGTGGGACTCTGACCGCAAGCGTGGCCAGGAACCTTTTGTCCCTTGTTTGGTGCTGAATGTTCATATTGTGCCCCAGCACCCACCACTTCTGTGCCTCCTCCCCATGGCTCTCTTCATGTCATGACTGTGTGACCGTCACAAGCTCCCACACATGCACGTCACACAGGTGTAGGTGAGTGGGTGACCCCTGAAAAACAAAGAGGAAAAAACTCAATGTTTCTGAAGGCTTGTTAGTGGGAAAACTCCCTATCTGCAGTGTGTATGAGGGTCGGTCATCTAGGTTAGATCTAGATGACCCATCTAGATGACCCATCTCATGTTAGCACACTCACTTAACGTTTCTGTGTGCAGGACTGTGAGGAAAAGGGGACAGGGACAGGCCTTTGGAAAGTACAAAGTGCTGGCTTTGATACTCACATCCCCGTTGTGAGGCACTCAGGGTAGATACCATCCCCTGTTTCACAGATGGAAACTGAGGCCTCGAGAGATGTCATGACTCGTCTCTAGCCCCACAGCTGGTAGAACCAGGAAGAAAATCTGGGCCTTCTGTCCCTCCAGCCAGAGGTTTCCTATAGTTTGTTTACTGAAATGGAAGATAACACTAACCTTTTTCTTTTCTTTTTTTTTTTTTTGCGATGGAGTCTCGCTCTGTTGCCTAGGCCGGAGTACAGTGGCACGATCTCGGCTCACTGCAACCTCCACCTCTCGGGCTCAAGCGATTCTCCTGCCTCAGCCACCCAAGTAGCTAGGATTACAGGCACCCACCACCACGTTCGGCTAATTTTTGTATTATTAGTAGAGACGGGGTTTCACCATGCTGGCCAGGCTCGTCTTGAACTCTTGACCTCAGGTGATCTGCCTGCCTTGGCCCTCCAAAGTGCTGGAATTACAGGCATGAGCCACTGCGCCTTGCCTTGACTTCTTTTCTTCCTTTTATTTCTTCCTTTTTTTTCTTTTGGTCCCTGGTTTCTGGGGAGATATATAACTAGCTCCCAATTGCTGTGAGGAGTGGGAGAGGCAAAAATCACACCGGCTAAGTGGGCTTGGGGCACTGATAAAAGAACTCCTTTGCTTTCCAGAGGCTTCTAATAGGAGCGGGGGCAGGGCTTAGTTGGGACTAGAAGAGCGGATGGAATCACTTGCAAAACGCTAATAAATCTGCAGGCCCAGCTGTTCCTCATCCGATGATCCTGAAGGGAAAGTGTGAAATAGTAGAGATGCTGATGGGTCTGGGGGGCCCCTTCAAAGGCAACCCAGTTTTCCCAAGGTCCCTGGAGCTGGGGTGGGAAGTATCCGGAAACGTCTGAAGGGTGTTTGTTAGCATTGGGAGGCCTGGGCCCCTAGAGGCCACGTGCACACATGGAGTGTGCCTGGGAACGCCTCGGGCTTGGAAGTTCTGGAGGGGTGGGCAAGTCCCATTTCCCGGAGCGAGAGAACAGGGCTGGCAGTTCGGCTGACCTGAGTTTGCCTAGCTGCTCCAGCACTGAGCAGCTGTGTGGGCCTCTGCGAGGTCTTTAACCTCTCTGAGCTTCGTGCCTGTCACTTATAAAGGGAAGATCATAACCCGCCCTGCGGGGTTGCTTGAGGATTAAATGTGCTAATGCACAGAAAGCCCTGGCACATGCTAGGTGCTCAATGTTCTTTCCCTGTCCTCGTTCCCCTTCCCCTGCCCTGAATCAAGAAGGGCCTGGATAGGCGGTTCTTGTTAATATAGTGGTGAGTATTCCCATCTGTCACTCGGGATACCGACTTCAATTCCCTGATGGGGAGGCTGTTGATGATGCTTTGGCTGGGCGTGGCGGCTCACACCTCTAATCTCAGCACTTTGGAAGGTTGAGGCAGGCGGATCACTTGAGGTCAAGAGTTCAAGACCAGCCTGACCAACATGGTGAAACCCGTCTCTAGTAAAAATTCGAAATTAGCTGGGTGTGGTGGTGCACACCTGTAGTCTCAGCTACTACTTGGGAGGCTGAGGCAGGAGAATAGCTTGAACCTGGGAGGCGGAGGTTGCAGTGAGCCAAGATCGCGCCATTGTACTCTAACCTGGGCAACAAGAGCAAAACTCCGTATCAAAAAAAAAAAAAAGGTGGTGGGGGAGCTTGGTCATGCTGACCCCTGAGGCCAAGTCCAGGGAGCAGGAGGAGCAGCCCCCAGCACATACGGTTATGTATAGACAGATGAGGTTCCCAACCTTGGTCTCTCCAGCCAAGGGCCCTATGGGGAGCAGGCCACAAGGAGAGTGCAGAGTGGCTTTGACCACTCTCAGCAGACAGGATCTGTGAACCCAGGGGCTGAATCCTGCTTGAACTAGAGGCTTCCAAGGCAAAGGGCACCCTCTCTGTAGCCAAGGTCTCTGGCCTGAGTTGAAAAACTTTTAATTGGGTTCCAACTTCTCAGTTCCCCAGAGCAGAGCCATCAATCCTCCCAGCAGGCAGGCCAGCCACAAGCCCAGCCTCAGAGAGCAGGCACAAGCCAGCCCAGGGGGATCTGGAGGCTATGGGCCAACTGCAAGATCCCAAGGGTTGGGAGCATCCGAGGCTATTAGAGCTCCCAGCGGATAGAGCCAAGCCAGGCTTCTGTGCCTGCGTGCATGAAAACTCTGTGTTCTCCAAGGCCTAGAACCTGCTCTAGGCTGGAATCCGATGGTGCTGGGTCTAAGGCTCAGCTGCCCCTTCACCAGATGGGGAACCCTCAGGCAAGCCATGTGAGCCTTCTGGGCGAGGATTCCCATTCTTTTTTTTTTTTTTTTTTTTTTTTTGAGACAGTCTTGCTCTGTTGCCCAGGCTGGAGTGCGATGTCACAATCTCGGCTCACTGCAACCTCCACCTCCTGGGTTCAAGCCATTCTCCTGCCTCAGCCTCCCAACTAGCTGGGACTACAGGCACATGCCACCACGCCCAGCTAATTTGGTATTTTTAGTGGAGATGGGGCTCCACCATGTTGGCCAGGCTGGTCTTGAACTCCTGGCCTCAAGTGATCCGCCTGCTTCTGCCTCCCAAAGTGCTGGGATTACAGGCATGAGCCGCCGCACCCAATACCCCATCCTTAAAATAGTAACACTCCCTGGAAGGGTGGCGAGGATTGCTGAGATCCACCTCAGAGGCCCCATGGATGTTAATGTCTGCACCCCGTGTATGTTAATTCTCTCTCGCATTTCTTTTCCACTTTTTCTTTCTTTGATTTTTCTCTCTTCTTGTCTCTTGGGCCTTTTTCAGCTCCAACTCTCTTCCTGGCACTTTCTTCAGTTCCTTAGGCTGGTTGCTTTTCTCCTTTCCACACACAGCACAAGTAGGGAAGCTGGAGAAAAATCTTCACATCTTAAACCATGGGACCCTGGACTCATGGGCCTAGCTGGCCCTGGGTCAGCTTTAGGCTTCCAGCTCCTGAGCAGATCATGGTACTGCCTTCAGCTCCTCCTTCCCTTCTCCTTCCTTCTAGAGATTCTACCTGGCCAAGAACAGGAAAGAAGTCAAGACAGAGCAGGTTGAGATGGGGAGCAGAGGTGGTGGCCCTCTCAAAACACAGACCAGGCCGAGGGCAGTGACTCACGCCTATAATCCCAGCACTTTGGGAGGTCGAGGTGGGCGGATCACAAGGTCAGGAGTTCAAGACCAGCCTGACCAATATGGTGAAACCCCGTCTCTACTAAAAATACAAAAATTAGCCGGGCATAGTGGCGTTCGCCTGTAGTTCCAGCTACTTCGGAGGCTGAGGCAGGAGAATTGCTTGAACCTGGGAGGCAGAGGTTGCAGTGAGCTGAGATCACACCATTGCGCTCTAGCCTGGGCAACAGAGCAAGACTCCATCTCAAAAGAAAACCAAAAAGCAAAAACCATAGACCAGGGGAGGCTGCAGGAAGTGAACATGACCCCCTTAGGTGGCCGAATAATAGGGGGAAGAAGTCAGTCCATCTCTTCCCCTCCCCACATCACTGCCTGCTGCACCCTAAGCCCAGAAAAAAGTCCTTCCTCATGCCTAACTTGCACCCCTTCTGCTGCAAGTCCCGCCTACTTCCTTTTGGTCCATGTGGATGATGCTATGTCATCATCCCTCCACTGGTGCCTCAAAAGGCCTTCTCCTCAATCTCGTTCAGCTAGAAGCCCCGGGGGAGTGAAAACCAACTTTAAGAGGATGTTTAAAGTTTGGCTTCTCATCACCACATCTCAGCTGAGTCCATAAAACCGCCTTATAAAGCCCACTGGCCAGCCAGCTGCCCTCAGCCTCAGGGGCCTCCTGGTTTTATGATTGGCCCCAATTCAGACACCAGCTGGATGTAGGAACTCACTGGCTTCTATGAAGAGATGTTAACAAGAAGCATCTCTTCCCCTCTGTCTTGTTCCCAGAGCCTCCACTCCATCCCTCATTCACGTGTTCCTTCAGTCGATAAACATTTACCAAGGGCCTCCTCCAGCCAGGTTCTGGTGTAGGCCCTGGGGTGGGGGTGGTGCTTTCTTCCTTGGAAGGGCTGGCCCTGCAGGAATCAGCACCTGGGTGGCACCTCTGCAGTAGCTGGATCACACTGAATTGTCAAGTTTGTAAATTGCACAGTAATTGTGAAACAGTGTTGGAAAAACAAACAATTACCAAGCAGCCTGATAAGAGCTGCCAGGAGGTGTGAGCCCAGAAGCCTGGAGCCAGAGACTCCGGCTGTGTTGGGTTTCAGGGGTATTTCCCCAGAAGAGGTGCCCTTGCAGCGGGTGCCTGAAGAATGCTTAAAACTGTTCAGAGCAGGCAGGTTGGGGCAGGTGGAAGGCCTGGTGGAAACCCTGGGCTCTCCTTTGCTCATGGACAGGAGGGAGAGATGGGTAGTTGGGGGCTGAGACGGGAGCAACACAGGGTCAAGTTTCTCTAGGGCGCTCAGTCTGTCTTTAAAATGGATATAGTGTTGGTCAGTTAAAAGAAAACCCAGAAATTTATTTTTATTTTTGAGACACAGTCTCGCTCTATCCCCCAGGCTGGAGTGCAGTGGCACGATCTTGACTCACTGCAACCTCCGCCTCCCAGGTTCAAGTGATTCTCCTGCCTCAGCCTCCCAAGTAGGTGGGATTACAGGCACACACAACCACACCCGGCTATTTTTTGTATTCTTAGTAGAGATGGGGTTTCACCGTGTTGGCCAGGGTGGTCTCAAGTTCCTGACCTCAGGTGATCCGCCTACCTCGGCCTCCCAAAGTGCTGGGACTACAGGCATGAGCCACTGCACCCGGCCCCCAGAAATATTTAATAACAATACCTGGCACATGTTGATAGACTTTTACCAGGTCCAGCTACTTTCCTATGCATCATTTCCCTTGATTTCTGCAATAATCCTGTGAGGTAGGCAGGACAGGTATTTTAACCCCCATTTTACAGTTGATGAAACTGAGTCTCAGACAAGTACAAAGACTTGTAGCTGGAGAAACAGCCAGCAAGTGACAAATGGGGATCTCTTATTCTCAAGTCCCTGCTCTTTCCCCTGGGGATAGCTTAGAGCTGCTTAGGGAAGTTCTGAGGGTTATGGAGAGCCCTGGGGAGGGAGGGGCAAGGGACGCAAAAGTGTCCCCTCTCGGCAGCATCTGTCATGGTGGCCAAACTGTCCCCCTCTCAGTTTGCCACCTAATGGGGAGGGAGGACTCAGGCAGGTAAGAGGACATGGACATGGACTCAAGCAGGTAAGAGGATGTCTTGGATCCTCTGGAGCAGGGGAAGAAGGAGGACTCCCTGAAGGGCAGATTCTGGAGAAGGAGGAGACTGGGAAGAATCACACTTACAGGAGATTGACAAAAAGAGGGGCTGCAGGCTTGACATGGTGGCTCACACCTGTAATCCCAGCACTTTGGAAGGTCAGGATGGGTGGATCACCTGAGGTCACAAGTTCAAGACCAGCCTGGCCAATATGGTGAAACCCCATCTCTACTAATAATACAAAAATTAGCCAGGCATGGTGGTGTTGGCACTCACCTGTAATCCCAGCTACTCGGGAGGCTGAGGCAGGAGAATTGCTTGAACCTGGGAGGCGGAGGTTGCAGTGAACCGAGATCGTCCCATTGCACTCCACTACCAGCCTGGGTGAGAAAGCAAGACTCCATCTCAAAACAAACAAACAAACAAAAACGAGGGGCTGCAGACTTGGAGGGAGAGGAGCTTGGGTAAAAAAATGGACTGAGGGTCAGTCATGAGCCCACAGGGCAGCCACTGTCCTCAGGTAGGGGTGCTGGGGAACTGAAGGCCTCCTTCCGGCTTGCTCCAGGTGGGAAGGTAGCCTTGCCACCCCCTGCCCCACTTTCCCGTTCCCCATTTGTAAGTGAAGCCCCAAGGACTAAGGAAAGAAGCTGACTCCTTGATGCACCTCTATAGTGGGGCATTCAGAACTGAGGGGTGGCGGGAACAGGCCTCACACACAAGAATCCTTAGTCATGCAGTGTCACCTCGTTCAGACACTGCATGCAGATCTAGCAAACAGCAGATGCGTCTCGTGCCTGCTCTCCCAGGCTCCAACACACACACCCCAAAGACACTCTGTATACACCCAAACTCACACAACCAAACCCCTACTCCCCCACACAGAGGAGCCCACAGGCTCGCACACACGTGTGAACAGTGCACACAGTGATTCACAGCTTACAAACTGCTTGTACTCACAAGCACAACATCCCCAGATTCACAAACAAATCCATATTCACTTGCACACTGAGGTAGATGAATGTGCATGGAAATAATGCTCACACACATAGCCCAGGGGCCTTAGATAAGGGACCCAGAGAGCTCTGGAGTTGGGGAGTGGAGGTGCTCAGCAACGGTCCCCAGCCTGGCTTTCTTCAAGCCTGTCATTCTCTTCTCCGCCCCTCCACTCTCTCTCACCTCCAGCAGATAAGAGCTGACCAGATTGTGACCAGGTTCCCAATCCTATCTCAAGTCCCCATCAGAGGGCTTGGGACACACCAGGGGCTCTGTTAATAGCGGCCTCCCCTCCCCTACCATTATACAGAGAGCCTGAGGCCTGAAAGTGTGGGGTCAAGAATGGCTGCCTCATCCTAAGGCCACTTGAGGGGGGTGGCGGTGTCACAAGAGCAGGAAACACTCCCACCAGGCCTCCCTCCCCAGACCTAGGACCCCCAGGCTTCCCTCTGTGAAGCATAGGGCCTGGGAGGGCTGCTGAGGGAGGCGGCAGTACCCACGATGCAGAAGAGGTGGTATCTCTCGGCCAGCAGCCTCTGTCTACATCCCTTCACTCATGCACACACCTGCGCGTGCGCACACATGCACACACTTGCACGCACACTTCCCCCACTGTAATTAGAATGGTTGCTCCAGCACCCGGGGAATGTCTGTAATTTATGAATGAGAGTTGGTGTAGAGGGATTCCGGCACCATCTGCTTGGGAGCAAACAGGAAGAGCTTCAATGTGCTGCAGACCTGGGGGAGGGGGCCAGTTAGTGTAACAACCTCATAAATGTAGTTCCTAATGGCCACAGGTGCTCCCCCACACCCCCATCCCCCAACCCCATTGGAGATCTACATCGCTGGAAATAGTTACAGCCTCTGCCAGGGTCCCGTGGCACATGCTCCCCAGCCAAGGCCAGGCTGCCTGGAGGTGGAGCGCTGGGGGAAACAGCATGGAGCGTCCAGACCACCTGAGTGCAAATACCTACAGCTGTTTACAACTGGGCTTCATTCAGTGTGTTCATCTACAAAACGGGATGATGGCAATAAAGAGCTGCAGTGTATCACACATCTACCCTGTGCGTGATAGGGTACATCATCTTAGCTCCATCTCACAGATAAGCACCTTGGTGCTGTGAAGGTTAGACTGTCCCAAATCTGCAGTAGTGAGCTGCAGGGCCAGGACCTGAAGTGGAGTCATTGGAGGCCACTGCTCTGAACCGTTTTTTTTCTGCACACAGCTCTTCATCATGGGGAGGTTGTAGAGATCAAACGAGATAAATACTCCAAGTTCCGGACATGATAGGTGCTCAGCATGCATTAGGTTTCTTCTTTCTGGATATCTAGCTCTAGAAACTGGAAGATTTCAAGACAGATTGAGAAAGAGCAAGAGATAGGGAGAGAGCCTCAAAGCACACTGAGGTTTCTTATTACTGTGATTAGCACTCATGCCTTGAACGACAGCCAGTCCTGAGATGCTTTCAGTAAAATCTAACGTCACCTACAAAAATTGACCTGCACCTTTTAATGCCATGCCCAATTGTTATTGTGCTTTGCAGTGGTTGGTTTTGGGTTGTGAGGAGGGCTCATAAGTGACTGTCATTTGCATACCCAGCATATGGCAGTGAGTTCAGCTTTTCTTTTACTACTTTGTTAGCCCCGCAGCCAAGGCGGGTGGATCACGAGGTCAAGAGATCGAGACCATCCTGGCCAACATGGTGAAACCCCGTCTCTACTAAAAATACAAAAATTAGCTGGGCGTGGTGGCTCACACCTGTAGTCCCAGCTACTCGGGAGGCTGAGGCAGCAGAATCGCTGAGGCAGCAGAACACTTCACTGTATTTGCCCAAATCATGGTTCTTGACCAGAAGATTCAGAACCACCAGAAGTTTCTACAAATTCAGAGGTCCTGACCCTTCCTCGCACCCCTCATCTATCATATCAGAATCCCTGGGTGTGGCCTCTGTAATTTTGAAAGGTTCTCCAAGAGGCTTCAGGGTATTCCCACTCCCCTCAACCTGCCCCTGGATCCACTGGTCTTCAATTTGCAAATCCTAGCCCTGGAGATCCAAGAATCAATTTGAATCCACCAATGCTATGTTCAGAATGTGAGCTCCTCCCCAAAGGACTATGTCTTATTTGTACCCATGGCCCCTTCAGAGGCACTGGCTTCAAGAATGAAGTCTTGTAGATACCATCACATAGAGGATGATGATTAGCATCTCCAACCTCCAACTCCCCTTCATTAAAAAAATGAAGTTTTGGCTGGGCATGGTGGCTCACACCTGTAATCCCAGCATTCTGGGAGGCCGAGGCGGGCAGATCACGAGGTCGAGATTGAGACCATCTTGGCTAATATGGTGAAGCCCTGTCTCTACTAAAAATACAAAAATTAGCTGGATGTGGTGGCCCACAGCTGTAGTCCCAGCTACTCGAGAGGCTGAGGCAGGAGAATCGCTTGAACCGGGGTGGTAGAGGTTGCAGTGAGCCGAGATCATGCCACTGCACTCCAGCCTGGAGACAGAGCAAGACTCTGTCTCAAAAAATAAAAAAATAAAATAATAAAATAAAGTATTATAGAAAACACAGACTCTTAGCAACCAACTTTAAGATGGGTGAAAACAAATGCCAAATGGAAGGACCAAGAATCTAGCCAGCAAAGTAATTGACATGGAGAAGGAAGATCAGAAAAAAAGGTGAGGCTCCCTTGATTGGGCCTTGAAGGCTGAGCAAGATTTTGATAGCAGGTGAAGGGAATCAGGTATTGCAGATGGGGTTCCAGATGCCGTCAGGCCTCAGCTCATGCCTTAATATTCTTGAGGCTTTTATTGACTTAATTTTCCATGTGCAAAATGAAGGGTAGAAAAGCTCCACATGTCCCAGGGAGATGGGGTAGGGGTGGAGGAGTCCAGCCTGCTGGGCCCAAAGTAGATGGTGTGGCTTGGCCCAGAGCAGCCCACACTTTCACTAACCCAAGCTGCGGTCAAGGCCTCTTTGTCCTGTGTTCATGGCCCATTTCTCAGAATATACTGGGGCCACCATACACAGAAGCCCCAATCCACCCATGGGGATTCTGCCCAGTGATCTCTAGAGGAGAGAAACAAATATTGGGGCTGTGGATACTCAAGGGTTAAATGGAGTCTTTCAGGCTCAAAGAACAATGAAGGTCAAGAAGAGAGTGATCAGACGAGCTTGCTGGAGGTGGCACCTGGCCAGGCCGGAGAGTCAGCATTCTTCCACCTCCCTCTGCCACCCAGTCCATGACTCTTCCTCTCCCACTCAAAACCAGACCTCCAGGTTCCCACCATCCAGCCACACACCCCTCACCCAACCTGGCTGGGATCACCCATCCACCCAGAGGTCACTCAACGTCTTTTGAGGACTTGGGCACCTGGCTCAGGGTCTTCTTCTCTCTCCCACCTCCTGCTGTCAGCCTGGGGAACCTGAACGTCCACGTGGACTTCCCAACACCCTCACCCTTGGCTCTCCTATCTCCCCTTCTCCAACGACCTTCTCTCCATTTCTGCCACCCACATATCACCTGAAATGTCTCCTGTGAAATCTTAAACTCCAGCACCCCCATCTTGGGCCACAACTTTTTCCTTCCTTTCCGTAAAACCTGGTCTCCATTCACAGAGATTCTCCAGTTCTCCCATTCTGTCCCACTTGTTCGAGCACCGGTGCTGGAGTGCTGGCTTTAGACAAGGCTTTCTGCCAGCGCATCTGCTCCTTCCTGGTTCTACTTTCTCGCCTCTTGACCTGCCTGTGATTGGCCACATCATTCATTTTCCCGACACCCTCGATTCCCACACCCCCTCGCCCTGCCTTTCCCAGCCCTGGAGGACTCCAGTCATCTGCTTTGTCCATTGCGATTCCCAGGCTACTAGAAGGCATAGGAAAACCACTCAACCGTGCAAACTAGTGCCACTCCAGATTTATGGTCCCTGACTTCAGCCTGGCCCTTCAGCTTCTGGGCTGCTGGTGATCAGCTCCTGTTCTGAACCTTACCACCCTTTCAGCTTCCGGTCTGTACCCTCCCTCATGTGTAATTGACAGAAAATAGAGATTCTCAGAACTCCCTCAACTGCCCTCTCCTCCTCTTCCTTGCTAACCACAGACCCAACCCCACCTCTTCCCAAGACCTAGTTTTCACTCGCAGACCACCCAGCCCTGGTGCAACTTGCTCCTCCCTTAGCTGCTGCAGCACCACTCTCTCTTCTGGACCTTCTCTTATTTTCCATCATCCCTTCCCTCTCTCTCCCCTGCTTCTCCTCTGCTCACTGCCTCTATGTTGTGGTTCCTAGAGCTCCAATTCTCATCTTGCCCTGCTCCTGCACCCCTGATATTCTCATCTAAACCCATGGCTTCTTGCTCTGGTAATTCTGATATCTGTGGCTCACGTCCAAACTCTACATCCTGGTGAACTTGGATGTTCGCCTGTGTATCCCTTAGGCACCACCAAAGCAGCATGTCCCCAACTAGTCCTCTTAGCTCTTGCCTCAAACCTCCACCTCCGCGGTCTCTGGATGTTGAGTTAGAGCATCACCATCCACCCAGCCGGCCAGCCAGAGACCTGGGAGTTGCCTCAGCTCCGTCCTGACCCCTCCCAACACCCCACACAACATCCTATGTACTCTGTCTCAGACATGGTTCCCAAATGCACCCTCTCTCTTCCGTCACACTGCTATGTTTTTTTTTTCTGCTGCATCATCTTTTGCAATAACCTCTAACTGCTCCTTGCTTCTGACTATCTCTCACTTTTGTATTTAAGCCAAATTTCCTTCAATGGCCCACAGAGGCCTTCACATTCCAACACATCCAACCTCTCTCTGCTCACCTTCCCTGTCTCTCTCCCTGCCAGCCCCTAATCCAGCTGCCTCCTGGACAAGCTAGAACTGCTCTTAACCCCATGATCATGCATCTGCTGAACCCTCTGGATGGGATACCCTCTCTCCCGTTTCCTTGACTGGGAAAGTATTCTTCCTCCAAGATCCACCTTCCCAGACACCCCAGCCCCTCAGGCAGAATTAGCTGTGCTCTTCATTCTGTTTCTCTGTACTCAGTTTATCCAATCTACAGCTGTTGGATATTCACTGGTTCCAGTTTGGGGCCTTCATGAATAATGCCTGCCATGAACATTCTTGTACACGATTCACCTCTGGAGTACACATGTCTGAATTGACTTCTTAGATGCTGACCAGCTGCTTCTGAAGAGATATTTGAGAACTCCTGGTCCAGATCTTCACCAGCCCTTCGTTTTATCAGACTTTAAAATTTTTGCTAATCTGGAGGGTATGTAGTAGAATCTCCTTGGGATTTTAATTTGCATTTCTTTGATTCCTGATAAGGTCACACGCCTCATATATTTACAGCCATTTGGATTTTTCCATATTTATGCATTTGATCCAGTTTTTCCATTGAATTGCTGATCTTCATACTCGTTTGTGGGAGTTCTTTACACATTCTGGAGCTGAGCCCTTTGTCAGTTGCATGTGTTGCAAAACCTTTTCCTGCTCTGTGGCTTCCCTTTTACTCTCTTCATGTTGTCTTTTGAAGAACACAGCTTCTTCATTTTAATGTACCCAAATTTGTCAATCTTTTTGTTTATGGTTAGTGTTATTTTTGTGTGTTGTTTAAGAAATCTTTCCCTACCCTGAGGTCATGGAGATTTTTTTTTACATTGTCTTATAAAGGCTTTCTTGTTTTGCTTTTCAGATTAAGTCCTTGCTCCACCTGGAACCCCACGGCACTTGGTACTTATTTCTGTAGCACTGCTAACTCCATCTGTTTATATGTCTGCCTCCTCCACTAAACAAAGACCTCCTTTAGGGCAAAGTACAAATCTGTTTTAAATCTTTGTATTCAGAGGTCCTAACACAGTGCCCGGCACACAGTAGGCACTTTATCAATGCCCTTGAGTGCCTGGATTGCAGAACCGAGGTACAGCTGCTTCCAAACAGGAAGGCCCTCTCTTCTCAGGAGTCCCACCTTTGCTGACTCTTGCCCTCCCACCAAAAAGCACATGTGTATACTGAGTTCATGTGTGCTGAATTTATGGCACAAGTGTGTACCGAGTGCCTACTGTGTGTGGGTGCTGGGCACAGTTTTAGTGATGCAGAGCCGAAGACGGCAAAGTCTCAGCCTGTACAGTGCTCATCACCTGGCACCTGCTTTCCTGACGCAGTTCAGAAACCCCCACACTGAACTAGAAATCCAGAGAGTCCTGGGTGCAAATCCCAGCTCTGCCTCCTATCATCTGCACCACCCTGGGCAAGTCACTTCAGTATACTGGGTTTCAGCTTTCTACTTTGTCAAAAGGGAAAACAACAGATAACTTTGTGGATTGTGGTGAGGACAGAGTGGAAGAATAAACATGAAATGCCAAGCGGGTGCTGGAGGCACGGTAAGTGTCTAAAGATTGTTGAGTAAATGATGGAATGGATGAGTCAGTGAATGAACTGGTTGGGGGGGGATAGGCAAGGAGAGAGAGAACTGGGAGGGGCAGCAGGCAGGAGGCAGGGGCTGCTGGGTTCTGTTGCAGGCCTTCCTTGTCATAGTAACTGCTGTCAGCAAATGTTTCCCAGACAGGAATCCCCTTCAGGGCTCCCTTCCCCAACCCACTGCATTTGTTGACTCAAAACCTCCCCACTGCCAATTTAGCCTGCAGTAAGGAAGCGGGGTGGGGAGGGGGAGAGAGGTGTAGGAGGGAGTGGAGCTGTGCAGAAAGGGGTCTTTGTCTGAGCACTGTGTGGCATTTCAGATTTCGGTGGAGGGGTTTTTGTTGCTTTTTTTTTTAACCTCCTAAAGAGTTGAGTGGGCTGCACTTGTAATAAGAGGTATCAGAATGGGACAGCAGGGAGGACTTCCAGTGGGCTCTCTGTATTGGACAGTGGAACAATGGAATGGACTGCCAAGGGCCTGGGGAGTCTCTCTGAGGCTTAGGCACAGATGCAGGTGTGCTGTTCCCCTGGAGGGACTCTGAGGGTCTCAGCCCCGTGCTCCCTCCACAGCTCCTCTCCCTGCTGAGGTGAGAGGTTCCATGTCCAGGAAGCTGTTTTTTTTTTTTTTTTTTTTTTTTTTTCAGGAACAGGGTCTCACTATGTTGTCCAAGCTAGTCTTGAACTCCCAGGCTCAAGCGATCAGCCTCCTGAGTAGCTGGGACTACAGGCATGTGCCACGACACCCAGCTCCCAAGAAGCTGTTCTGAACCCAGTAGTCACTGGGCCAACCCGCTGCAAAGCTTAGCTTGGGCCTCTTGCCACGTGCTGTTCTCTGGTTCCAGCTCCCTCTCCTGGGGCTCCTGTTGGGGCAGCCCTGGATCTTGGAGGGTTCACAGCTGGACCCAGGCTTTCCCCTGACCCTGCAGAGCCCTTCCACACAGCCCTACTTCAGGCCTGCCCCATCAGCCTGCCCACCAACCCCGGCTCACAGTTAAGGAGAGGAGCCGACAGGCCCAGCCTCCCGCCACCCAACCCCAGGCCCTGAGTGTCAGGCCCACGCCCTCTCCTCCCCGACACCCTCCCTCCACCTTCAGGTGGCTTCGTGCCTCCTCCACACATGTGCGTGCGTGTGTTTATGGGCTTCTCTTGGGCTGCCCTGTGCCCTCATGTCTGTCTATGTCTGTGTTTCTGTCCCTACCTCTCTCTCCTCACGCCGCCTCACTCCTTTCTGTCCTCTCTGTCTGCCTTCCTTTTTGTCTTCTGCTCTGTGTGCCTCTCTCGGACCCTGTCTTTCTTTCCATCAGTCTGTTTCTTTGTGCATGTCTCTAAATCACTCTGTCTCTCAGTCTGTCTCTGAATCTGTCTGTCTCTCTTTCAGTGTATGTGTCTCTGTCCCTGTTGCCATGTCTCTGTCTCTGTCCCTCTCACTCAGTGTCCCTGCCATGTCTCTCATGCTCTGACTCTCCCTCTGAGCCTCTCTCTTCTGGGCACTCAGCAGGCCGGCGTCAGAGTCAGAGCCTGCCCAGCCGCCAGGCCACTTGCCCCAGTGGCCCGCACCTCTGGCATCACCTCTGGGAGCAGGTTTCCCCACAGCTGCCAGGCGAGAGCAGGCCTCGTGGCCCCTAGTCCTGCCCTGAGAGCAGAGTCCCAGGGGCCTACAACCTGCCTTCACTCAGCGCCTGCTAAGGGCTCCTTTCTTCCCGTCCCCTCCTCCTCCCTCTTCCCAACTTAAACTCAATGCCCTGCACCCCCAGCCCCCGAAGTCGCTGAGTCCTGGCTGTGAGCCCAGTACCACTCAGAGCTCCACAGGGGCACGGCTGCAGGAACTCCACCCTGACACCCTCAGGAGCTCCCAGGCCAGCTGGGGTGGCCCCACACCCGCACGTAGAAAACAGTGTGGACAGCACAGGGCAAAAGAGTCAGGGCCCAGTGTGGCCACAGACTGAAAATCCCAAAGGAAGGGAGACACGAGTCAACATCAGGGAGGTTAGATTCAAGCTGGACAGGACTGCGTCAAACGGAGATGGCCAGAGAGGACATTCGCATGACAGGGCCCTGCCTGGCACAGGTGTCGAGGATGGTCTCATTAAGGGACCCTGAGCTGAAGGATAGTGGTTTCAGGGCTGGAATTAAAGTTTGTGCACACCCTCGAGAGTAAAAAGATTAAAAACGATTCTCACGGAAGTACGTGTGGGGAGGCAGAAGTTTTCAGAAGTGACGATGATATCTAAATTGGATGCCAAATCCACTCAAGGTGAAGGAGAGGGAAAAGCTACTTCAGGGTAAAAGGTCAGCAGAGAGGAAAGGAAGGGCTCAGAAAGAGTGGTGGGAGGGACATGGGACAGAACGGGGGCCCTGGTGTGGCACCCCAGGGCTCTAGACTCTATCTGCGGCTGCCAGGGGAGCGTTTTGAGAAGGAGAGTGACACTATACGCTTTTATTTATTTTGGCTTTTTAATAAGTCACTGGCAGCTGTCTGGAGAAGGGAGACTGAGGGTGAGAAGAGCAGCCAGCAGCTCCTGCAATGGTCCTGGCAAGAGCCGAAGAGGGGCCTGCTGGGGCTGGGTTCATGGGAGTGAGGACAAGAGGACACCTTCAGGGCACCTTCTGAGGCAGACCAGAAAGGTTGGGGCAAGGAAGAAGTGGGGGTGGTCTGAAGCTTCCAACTTCGGGACACCAGGAAGAAGGAGAGGTTTGGAGAAAAAGACCAATCCCCTTGGGGTTGAGATGTCCATGGGACTTCCTGGGATGGAACTCCCTCCTTTCCACTCGTGGCAGCTGGACATAAGGTATGGAGGCCTACAGGTGGCCCGGGTGGCAGAGAGAGGTCTAGGAGTTGGTGATTCCTGAGGCCAAACAGAGGCTGAGCTTGGGGCCGGGCAAGGTGGCTTACACCTGTAATCCCAGCATTTTGGGAGGCCGAGGCGGGCAGATCGCCTGAGGTCAGGAGTTTGAGACCAGTCTGGCCAACTCTACTAAAAATACAAAAATTAGCCAGGGGTGGCGGCAGGCGCCTGTAATCCCAGCTACACAGGAGGCTGAGACCAGAGAATTGCTTGAACCCAGGAAGCGGAGCTTGCAGTGAGCGGAGATGGCGCCACTGCACTCCAGCCTGGGCGACAGAGCAAGACTCTGTCTCAAAAAAAAAAAAGAAGCTGAGTTTGGGTCTGATCTATTATGGCTGATTCCAGCTCCAAAGCAAGAAAGGGGTACAAAGTCACTCTGGAAAGCCCTGAGTCCACTTCCCCAGTGTCTTCTCACCCACAGCCCCACCTTCCCACAGCCTACACACACACACACACACACATGCACACACGTGTGCACACAGAGAACCGGATCAGCAATGGCACCCAGTGTTTCAGGCCAGCCAACAAGCATTTTCAAATGCAAATTCCCTCCTTCCACCCCCACTCGTTCCTCACACAACTGCTCTCTGAGCAGCTGGGGGCAGGGTCCAAGGGGGTGGGGGGCAGCAAAAATAAATCCCATTTTCTGCTCCTTTTCAATGCTGGGCAGCAATCCCCTGCTGCCTCCCCTCCCTCTCCACAGATGGGGGATTAGACTGGCCTCAGGTTCGGCTCTGCCTGAGGGGAGGGTGACAGGCAGGGCAGGGGCTGAGCTGGGGAGTGGTGCAAGTGTTCAGTGACAGGGCTAAGAATAACAGCTTCCATCAGGCCTGACACCCTCTCCCACTTGCCATGGCTCAAGTTGTTCCTGCGTGCGAGAGACAGACAGACAGATACAGGGCTGGGTGTATCTGTGCATGAGACAAAGACCAAAGCCGGGGGTGCAGTTGTAGGGGACAAGCTGGCAGGCAAATGGCATGGATGTGACTGGGAGAGGCTGGAGACAGAGTGACCCACCCATGTGACAGTGAGATGGTGAAGGAGAGAGAGCATGCTCCATGCGTTTGAGTGTGTGTGTGTCAGAGGCTGTGTGAAGGCCCTTGTGAGAGAGGCTGTTGATATGTGGAAGAAAAGGCCGCAGGCAGGAGCAGGTGGGCAAGGCTGGGTCTGAGCATATGGGCATCCTCAGGGCATTTATAAGTGGCCAAGGTGGGGGCAGCAGTGGCGGCCCGGCAGCAGATCTTGCTCTGCTGGGGCTAGGAGGCCTCTATGCAGGGCAGTCAGGTGGCAGCAGAGAACGCCAGAATGCTGCCTTCTTCTGTCTGAAGGGCAACTGGGGAGGGAAGGTGTGTGGGCACGTGGGTGTGTCTGAGGGTGTGGACTCAGTGAACAAGTGTGTGCTGCATATAAGGGTGTGTCTTGTATTCGTGTTAACTGTCTGTGTGAGAGTGTGTTAGGGTATGTCTCTCTTTGTATATGTGTGTACAGTTTATTTCTGAGTGTGTGTGCTTATGAGCATTTGTGAATGAATGTGTGTCTGTGTGTGAGTATGTGTCGATGAATGGGCACATCTGTGTGTGAACATGCATGTGTATATGTGAATGTGTATACATGAATGTGTACATGTATGTGTATGAATGTGTGTATGAATGTGTGTATATGGCTGTGTGTGTCTGTGTGTATGTGTGCTTAAGAGTGTGTGTGGGGGCTGGGAGCGGTGGTTCACACCTGTAATCCCAGCACTTAGGGAGACCAAGGCCAGTGGATCACTTGAGGTCAGAAGTTTGACACCTGCCTGGCCAACATGGAGAAACCCCATCTCTACTAAAAATACAAAATTAGCTGGGCGTGGTGGCGCATGCCTGTAATCCCAGCTACTCGGGAGGCTGAGGCAGGAGAATCACTTGAACCCGGGAGGCAGAGGTTGTGGTGCGCTGAGTTCGCGCCATCACACTCCAGCCTGGGCAACAAGAGTAAAACTCCATCTCAAAAAAAAAAAAGAGTGTGTGTGTGTGTATGCGTGCTTAAGAGTGTGTGTGCATGTGTGTGTAGGCACACAATGGGATCCCCAGGCCCTCAGCCTGCCCAGCCGCCCTCATTTGCCTGTGGCTCCCAGCAGCTGGTGAGGGACTGTGCAGCTGGGTCTCTAAATCCATCTCCAGGTTTCCAGTGTAGAGCGAGCTAAAGATCAGGGCCACGGGCAGGAGGCTGCCTCATTCTCCCCCTTTCCAGGATGGAGCAGGAAGAGCCAGTGCCAGTGTTCCGAGCTTGCAGTGAACGCACCCAGCCGCCCGCCTCAGCCTGCAGTCATTAGCTGGCAGTGCAGCAATGCCTCCGTTTACTGACAGCATGTGTTCAGGGAGGGGCATACCATTTGAATTTGTGTACGTGAATCACAAATGCCAGGGGAGATCCTTAAAACAGACCTAGACCTACGATAGACCATATCTCCTCGAGCCAGCGCTTGACGTAGTGTGTGGCGCCCTGGCCTTGTCCGAGCAGCAGCTGTCTGGGAGGACGGCTTCTTCCCCGGATTTGCCCAGTCTGGGCCCCCCGCCTTGACTTCAACAGCCAGTGAGGGTCCACCTCGCCCAGGTATCTGCCCATCTATAACATCGCCTAGAGGGGTTCTTTAATTCAGGACCTTATGAAGCCAACTAAATGGTTTGTTGAGAATGACTAAACTCCACCTTGGAAAGAAAATCATAAACATTTTACTACCTGGCTAAGCCAAGCATGATTACATATGGAAACTATGGACGCTACTCAGTGGGATTTTGATATTAATTTCCAATTTCCTCTTCACTGAGGAACTGATGAAAACCCAGTCTCTGCGCTATCCAGGCTAGAGTCAACTTCTTACATTGTCCGTCTAAACTCCACTGCTTCTTGCCGCGGCGTCCCCACTCCAGCTCCGTGCTGGCTGCTCCTGAGTTCAGCTTTGGCCCTTAGTCTCCAAGGGGGCTCACTGGGGGTTCACTTAAGTACAACCTCTGCCCATCGTATAAGGAGAGCCTCCAGCGGCCATTCTGTCTGCACATGCCAGCCGCCTGCTGTCACGAGGAGTGCCTCCCCCGTGGGCTCCATGCTGAGCTCCTGCACTCCGTCCCAGTCCTAGCACCTTGTGTGCTGTTTGCCAGTTTGGGGCCTGTTCTTCCTGCTCCTCGTAGGGATGCCATATTCTGCACCCATGGAATAAAGGCAGATGCGTGTTATTCCCTGCTTTGAGCAGGAGGAGGCTGAGAACAGCTTGTCCCTTAGGTGGTTAACAAGACACATCGGAGCTTTCTGTGTCGTTCCCTCCCTCTGCTCTCCCACCGAGGGAGCTGCCAGTCCATGAGCAATGTCGGGGGTCTCCACTTCACCTCCGCATCGCATGAAACAGCAGCTCCAAGCAGGACCTAACTCTGCAGAAGGGTCCAGAACAGGGTTTGCGGGCAGGCACACCTCAGTTTGACTCTCCGCCCTGCCATTGTCTTTGGGCAAGTGGTTTATTCTCTTGACCTTGAGTTTCCTCATCTATATGAAGGTATATTTACACCTTTCTCAAAGGGACGATGCGAGAATGTATTAGCAGATAAAGCGCCTGCACCTCGTAGGCATTTGGAAACAGCGCTCATCGCTGTGACTACTAGAGTGACTCGGGAGCCTGGACAGCATCCTTTGTTTCCCAAGGGTTGGATGCACATCAGAGCCACTTGGGATGCAGCTTAAAATGCAGATTCCTGGGCCCAGGGCTTCTGCATCAGTGTGTCAGGCCTCAGGCCCTCCATCTGCCCCAGCTTTGGAGTGCCAGAGCTACTTGTGGGAAGGCTGGGCTACCCCAGCCTCCCAACCCCTTCCTGCATTTATTTCAGAGCTACCGAGGCCTCAACGTGCATAGGGCTCCCAGAGAAGCTGTCCCAGGTGAGGGCCAGATTGAGTTTGACATCGTCTTTGCCAGAGAGCACCCTGGCCGCCGCTTTGGTTTTGATTACAGGCGGCCTGGCACCAGGTAGCCGTGGCCTCTTCACCTGAACTGCCGGCATGAGGCACAGATGCTAATCACACGGGTAAGTACTTGCAGATTTCCCAGGAACAACAAAAATAATTTGTTTGTTCCATGGCTTGCGAGGAGGGAAGCTGGGCGCTGGTGACTGGGTGGCTTGTAGATTAGGCCCGTGGCCTTTCACTTCCTCCTGCCCCTGCGGGCTTGTGCTCCCAGCGGTGCTGATTAGAAGCAGGAGAAATTAAGATCCTCTCCTCACTCCCTACCCCCAACAGGCTGGAGAAGGTGCGGGAGGAGAGAGGGGGTCGGCTGAGAGGCTAAGCCAGGCTGCAGACATGTAGCCGCGGTCCTGCCCGTGCAGCCGTGGCCTGTGGAGACAGTAAGCCATGAGCAGGATGTAGGGGCCTTCTCCGCCTTCCCTCTGAGCGTGCTCAGCCTCGCTGTCAGTGCTGAAGTGCGATGCCAACCAGCATCTTTCTTGGGGTCACAGCAGCTCAGTCCTTCTTTAGCTGAGCAGGGCAGGAGAGGGACAAGAAGGGATCACTCAAGGGGCTGCTGGGACTAGGGCAGCTGAGACCTCACAGGGCTGCTGGGACTAGGGCAGCTGAGATCTCACAGAACTGTTGGGATTAGGGCAGCTGAGACCTCACAGAACCGCTGGGATTAGGGCAGCTGAGACCTCACGGGGCTGCTGGAACTAGGGCAGCTGGGATAGGTCACCCCCAGCAGCCCCAGGTGGTAGCCTCCGGGGCCTGATTATTATGGGGGGCAGAAGCGGCACCCAACCCAGCTGAGAAGAAGGTCAAGCCGTCTCCTAGGTGTGGATGGCGCTATGCAAGAGGAAAGTGGCTGTGGAAATTAGTCAGAGCCCCATCTGCCCAAGAACAACAAGAATCTCTCTACGAGAAGTCAGTCATCAGGCTGGAAGGACGGCAGCGTCCTCCCTCCTGGCTTCCTTCTGCCTGGGTGTAAGGAGGAGGGTAGGATAATTGCCATAATTATTATTATTGGTGTTAGCCCTTATACTTTTATGTGCCTTAATGGTTTTTACGTACTAATGGTCACTACTTATCAATGGCCTACTGTGTGGCAGACAAAGAAATCGGGGCTCTGCATGTATGATCCAGCCTAAAGGGTAGAAATCACTAGGTCCCTGTTACAGAAGAGGACACTGATGCTCAGTGAGACTACACACCTGGACTGAGATCACAGAGGAAGATGCAGAACAAGGATGTGCAACCAGGGCCCCCTGTCTTCCCCTCGTGTCAGGTGACAAGCTGTCCTTGGATGTGCTCTTCTCTGGAGGCCTGCGGGGGCCAAGTCACAACCAGAAGGCATCCAAACACAGGTGAGTGAGGGGACTGGGGATACATGTCCCCTAAAGCAGTGCAATGATGAGGAGGCTTACGGGGGTTCCAACCTTATTCTGGGCTGGTGGAAACACCCTCAGAATAAGCTTGCTGTGCTGCTGAGAAGAGGGCCCTTCCCAGGCCTCACACTGCTCTCTCCCTTCCTTCCCTGCCTTAGGCTGCAGGTGGCTATGGAAGGGAAATGGAAATTGTCTGTGCAGGGTAGGAACCTGGCCTCCCCCCAGTGCAGAGCTGGATAATTACAAAGGTCAAGGGTCAGGGTAGGTGCAGGACCTGCTCTGCCAGTAAACTGGGGGCAGGGGTGAGTGACTAAAACAACAGTGCGACCCTCCCACCACCAGCTCTCTGTGGCCCCTGGACTGACTGACTTTCTTTCTTTCTTTCTTCTTTTCTTTCTTTCTTTGTTCTTTTCTTTCTTTCTTTCTTTTTCTTTCTTTCTTTCTTTCTCTTTCTTTCTTTCTCTTTCTTCTTTCTTTCTTTCTTCTTTCTTCCTATTTCTTTTCTTTCTTTCTTTCTTCTTTTCTTTCTTTCTTTCTTCTTTTCTTTCTTTCTTTCTTCTTTCTCTTTCTTTCTTCTTTCTTTCTCTTTCTTCTTTCTTTCTTTCTTTCTCTCTATTTCTTTCTTTCTTTCTTTTTGAGTCAGTTTTGCTCTTGTTGCCCAGGCTGGAGTGCAATGGGGCAATGTCGGCTCACTGCAACCTCCACCTCCTAGGTTCAAGCGATTCTCCTGCCTGAGCCTCACGAGTAGCTGGGATTACAGGCACACGCCACCATGCCCAGCTAATTTTTGTATTTTTAGTAGAAACAGGGTTTCACCCTATTGGCCAGGCTAGTCTTGAATTCCTGATCTCAGATGATCCACTCGCCTTGGCCTCCCAAAGTGCTGGGATTACAGGCCTGAGCCACCACGCCCGGCCCCCCGGACTTACTTTCACACTGTATCCATTTACATCTTTTCATTCTGGTTTCACTAATCAACAGGCCTCTACAATCCCTTCAAAAATTGTTGAAAAGCTGCTAGTTTTGGAGAATCTGTTCAAGGCAAGTAACTTCTGACCAGGGCCCACCCGCTTCCACCTCTCTCCTTCTGCCCCTGGGCCAAAGACTTCTACCTCTCAGCTGTGGAGAAGGAGGTCTCTCCTGACATCATTCAGCCTGTCTGAGATGACCCTGTTTGCCCACATTTGTGTTCCTTCAAATTAAGGTGATTCATTAAACCTCTGGCAGATTTCATTTTTATTCCTCGATAAGAACTTTCAAATAAATATATTCAGCCATGGAAAGAATCCTTTGACAGAGCCATGTCCTAATTTTGGCTTGGGTAATGTGGTTCTCAAGTTGTCAGCTGGGAATGTGCAGGAGAGACCGGGGCTGGTTCCCACCCCCACACTGCAGACTTTGTGGGAGGGAAGTGAGCAGATTGACCTTGACTCTGGCTACTTGGAAGGATGCAGGGGAGGTCTGGCTCTACCTCCAGGGGCTTAGGAACAGTACCAAGGTCTCAGCAGGCCCTGCAGCCCCCAGAGCCTGGAAGAAGAAGTTCCTTCTTTCCCCTGGGAGCCTGTTCAGAATGTGCTAAACCCAGCCCCGGCGTACCCTAGAGTTGCCTGCCCAGGGACAACCCCCGGCTGCAATTTCTATTCTGAGCGGGGCAGAACCTGCGTCACTACCAGCATCAGATGTCCACAGAGGAGGCCACATGCTATTGGAAGGCACCTCGACAGAGGCTCCACACACTAGAGTGTATCCCCAGTTCTGCTACATGATGGGCTCTATGTATGTATGTATGTATGTATGTATGTATGTATGTATGCATGTATGTATTTATTTATTTATTTTTGAGACGGAGTCTCACTCTGTCGCCCATGCTGGAGTGCAGTGGTGCAATCTCGGCTCACTGCAACCTCCGTCCTCCGGGTTCAAGCAGTTCTCCTGCCTCAGCCTCCTGAGTAGCTGGGATTAGAGGCATGAGCCACCACGCCCAGCTATTTTTTTTTTTGTATTTTTAGTAGAGACGGCGTTTCACCGTATTGACCAGGCTGGTCTCGAACTCCTGGACCTTGTGATCCGCCCGCCTTGGCCTCCCAAAGTGCTGGGATTACAGGCATGAGCCACCGTGCCCAGCCTATGATGGGCTCTTTGCCACACCTCTCTGAGTGTTTAAATGGAAGACATTTATTAGGCCCTTACCATGTTACCACATTGGCAGTTCTAAATCTTCCAGCAACCCTGGCATCCCTATTTACAGGAGAAGACCGATACTCAGAGAGATTAAGTGACTAAGACCATACAACTGGGCCGGGTGCAATGGCTCACGCCTATAATCCCAGCACTTTGGGAGGCCAAGGTAGATGGATCACCTGAGGTCAGGAGTTCGAGACCAGCCTGGCCAATGTGGTGAAACCCTGTCTCTACTAAAAATACAAAAATTAGCTGGGTGTGGTGGCACGCACCTGTAATCCCAGCTACTTGGGAGGCTGAGGCAGGAGAATTGCTTGAACCCAGGAGGCGGAGGTTGCAGTGAGCAGAGATTGAGCCACTACACTCCAGCCTGGGTGACAGAGCGAGACTCCATCTAAAAAAAAAAAAAAAGAAAAGAAAAAGAAAAAAAGATGATACAACATACAACTGGTAAGGGAAAGAGCCAGAAATGAATCCAGGACTCTTGGCTCAAAATTCTCTTGAGACCTCAAAGGGAGCCAACAACAGCGTATCTTGAACACAAGGTCCTGGCCTGGTGGCTGCTCTTGAAAAAACAAACAAGGCTCAGGGACTATAGAAGCAGCTCTCAGACTCTGAGGGCTGTTGGGAGCATCCAGCATCAGAAAGAGGATTCCACCCACACTACAGGTGGGCAGGTGGTAAATGTCTTGAGCTGCAGAAATCCAAGTCACCAGTTCCGAGAGAAAACTTAAACTCTATCAGGACGGGAATCTGAATCCCAGGTGCTATCTGAGCGAGACAGGGCAGGGTGGTGGAGCCTTGCATCTGTTAGGAAGTATTTGACTGCAAGCAACAGAAAATCTGACTAACAAGGGTTTAATCAAATAAGGAGGATAATTACCCACCCTAATTATCAAATCATCAAATACTTCTCTCACATAATAAAAAGTTAGAGGTTGGTGGTATTGATTCAGCCACTCAAATGGTGCTATCAAGAAACCAGGTTCTTTCTGTCTCCTTTTTCTCACCCTCTTGTGTTGGCTTTTTGTGCTAATGCTTGTCCAACCTTATAGGCTTCATGTGGCTGCCACAGCTCCAGGCATCACATCTGCATTCAGGGCAGGAGGAGGAAAGAGAGATGGCATCAATGACATTTTCCCCTTTAATTGGGATATTAAAAACCTCAACTTCCTAGTTGAAAGATTTAATAAACTGGTTAAAAACCTGAAAGGAAGGAAAGAATTCTTCCACGAGCCCAAAATGGAGTCACATGGTCACTTTTAGCTGCAAAAGAAGCTGGGCAAGAGATTATCTGGCTTTTAGCTTCTATGGTGGGAGAATAACATGAAAGAAGGAGACTGTGAACGGCTTCTTAGTTTGCCAACCAGCAGAATCTGCCATAAAATTCTACATCTTGGCCATGTCATGGTATTCAAAGGATAAATTGCAGAAGTCTGTCCTGGTCAATGCACCTTTATACATGCTGTTTCCTGGAATTGGGACCCCCATTCAATTTCTATACCTCTCATATTTGCCTAACAAAGCCCTCAGTGTATTCTGAAATTACTTTTAGAAGCAATTTGGCAACATGTTTCAAGGGCCATAAAAGTGTTCATAAATTTTGACCCAGTATTTCCACTTCTGAGAATTTATTTGTTCCAAGGAAATAACCTAAAATGGGGGAAAAAACCCTACATGCTCAAGGATGTTCATTGCAGCATTCGTAATAAGAAACAACCTAAACAGCCAACAATAGGGGAATAGGTAATTAAATCAGAAGCACACTCACTGGATGGCAAATTGCATAGTCATTAACAGATGATGATACATATCACTTAGTAATGTAAAAAGGGGCTGGATATGATGTTATACTAAACAACAACAACCAGCCAGGCGTAGCAGAGCACACCCGTAATCCCAGCTGAGGAGCCTGAGGCAGGAGGATCACTTGAGCCCAGAAGTTCAAATCCAGCCTGGGCAAGATAGCAAAACCCTGTGTCTTGAAAAAAAAAGAAAAGTGTGTGTGTGTGTATAATCAAATGTATTATTTGGATTGTATATTTAAATGATAAGTGTCTTGTGGACAAAGAATTGAAGGGAATTTACAAAAGTTGTTGGGTTAGGGCAGTGAAATTATGGGTGAATTTTTTCCTCTCCATTATTCAAAATTTCTGTGATGGTGTTATGTAGTTAACATAATTGAGGTGGGGTTTAGGATTAAAATTATCCTGCTTTCAAGTCCCAGCTCAAACGTCACCTCCTCTTGGAAGCTTTCCTTGCGTTTTCCAACCACATCTTTTCTGAAGTTTGTTTATTTATTTATTTACTTATTTATTTATTTATGAGATGGAGTCTTGCTCTGTTGCTCAGGCTGGAGTGCAGTGGTGCAATCTTGGCTCACTGCAACCTCTGCCTCCCGCGTTCAAGCGATTCTCATGCCTCAGCCTTCTGAGAGTAGCTGCGACTACAGGTGCACGCCACCACGCCCAGCTAATTTTTGTATTTTTGGTACAGACAGGGCTTCACCACATTGGCCAGACTGGTCTCGAACTCCTGACCTAAGGTGATTCACTTGCCTTGGCTTCCCAAAGTGCTGGGATTACAGGCGTGAGCCACTGCGCCTGGCCTCTGAAGTTCTTCTTTTGCTGGACCATGTACTCTCCAGGGGCTATGACCATGTCCAGTTCTCCCTTATTCCTGACCCACGATAGGCACCAAGAATCAAGAAGGCCACACAGCACAGGCCAAGAACCCAGACTAAGAGCCTAGTATGATGGAGGTGGCGAAGGGTCAGGGATGTGGACAATCAGGAACCAGGCACAGGATCTAAGTAACAGGTCCGGGGCACCCGCAGTGAGCAGGACTTGAGAAGTAGAGGCATAAAGCTGCCAGGCATTGAGTGACAGCTGGTCTTTCAAGTTATATTAAATGCATTATTATTTTTACATAAGTACGACACATATACATACTCACTGTAAAAAAGTTAAATAGTTCAGATAAAGCCCCCCTTGGCTCCCACACAGTCCCAATCGCCTCCCTAGGGAGTGTCAGTTTGGTAGGTACCTTCCAGAGTATCTTTTCTCATGCACAGTTGTGAAGTGTGCATCCGTGTTTATACGAACAGAGCCATACTGTTTTGTGACCTGTTTTTCTCTTGTAACGAGACCTTTTCATTTCAGGATATAAAGGTCTCTCTCATTTGCTTGGTCCCCAGAAAATCATTACTAGTGTACACATTCAAAGATGTATTTAGGGCTGGGTGTGGTGGCTTACACCAGCACTCTGGGAGGCCAAGGCGGGCGGATCACCTGAGGTCAGGAGTTCGAGACCAGCCTGGCCAACATAGTGAAATCCCGTCTCTACCAAAAATACAAAAATTAGCCAGATGTGGTGGCATGTGCCTATAGTCCCACCTACTTGGGAGGCTGAGGCAGGAGAATCGCTTGAACCCAGGAGGCAGAGATTGCAGTCAGCCGAGATTGCGCCGTTGCACACCATCCTGGGCCACAGAGTGAGATTTTGTCTCAAAAGACAACAATAACAACAAAGATGTATTTAGCCCTTTCTCTACCAAGGAACATTTCAGTTGTTTCTGATTGTTCACATTTCCATCACCACCGCCACGACCCAAAGTGAATGTGGCCCTTTGTACCCTTGGAGCGTTTCTCCTGGCAGAGACTTGGAATTGCTCTTGTGAAGAGTTTGGGTGTTTTCCACTTTAGTAGGTACTGCCAGATCACACTCTGCAAATGCCAGGACAATTTCCATTCTTACCAATGGTGACGAAGGTATTCATTGCCCTTAGGTTCTTCCCAACAGTGGCCATTGCCAATCTCTTTTATTTTTTATTTTTTTATTTTTTTATTTATTTTTTTTTGGAGACAGAGTCTTGCTCTGTCCCCCGGCTGGAGTGCAGTGGCAGGATCTTGGCTCACTGCAAGCTCCGCCTCCCAGGTTGACACCATTCTCCTGCCTCAGCCTCCCGAGTAGCTGGGACTACAGGTGCCCACCACCACACCTGGCTAATTTTTTTGTATTTTCAGTAGAGACGGGGTTTCACCATGTGTTAGCCAAGATGGTCTCGATCTCCTGACCTCATGATCCGCTGGCCTCCGCCTCCCAAAGTGCTGGGATTACAGGTGTGAGCCACCACGCCCGGCGCAAATCTCTTTTAAATTTTGCAAATCTGACAGGTGAAAACCGTTAACTTGGCGTTATTTTTACTTGCATTTCTTTGAGTGAGGCTGGGCACGTTTTCATATGTTTGTTGACTATTTGCAGTTCCTCTTAGGTGAATTGTCTGTTCCCAGTACCCATTTTTGCTTTGGGGTTGTTTATCTTTTGCTTGTTATTGTAGGAATTCATTACAGATCCTGAATATTAATCTTTTTCTGTTGCATATGTTCTAGATACCTTCTTCCAGTCTGTCACTTGTCTTTTAACAGTATTTACAGCGTCTTTTGTTATACAGCAGTTTTGAATTTGGACATAATCAAATTTAGCAATCTTTTCCTTTATGGTTTCTGTGTTTTATGTCTTGCTAAAGAAAGCCTTTCCTACCCCAAGGTTATAAACAAATTCTTCTATATTTTCTTTTAATAGTTTTATAGCTTTGTTTTTCTTTACATTGAGCTCTCTAATCCATCTGGAATTTATTTCAGTGAATGGTGTGAAGCAGGAATCTAACTTTATGGTTTTTTTCCACGAGGATAGCCAATTGTCTCTACAATACTTGCGGAAGAATCTCTCTTTTCCCGATTGCTTTTTTCTAGCTTTATTGAGGTCTAATTGACAAATAAAAATTGTATATATTCAAGGTCTACAGTGTGATGATTTGATATACATTACATTGTGAAATGATTACCACAATCAAGCTAATTAACACGTTCAGCACATAGTTACCTTTGTGTGTGTGTGTGTGTGTGTGTGTGTGTGGTGAGAACACTTAAGATCTATTTTCTGGGCCAGGCATGGTGGCTCACGCCTGTAATCCTAGAACTTTGGGAGGCTGAGGCGGGCGGATCACATGAGGTCAGGAGTTCGAGACCAGCCTGGCCAACATGGTGAAACCCCATCTCAACTAAAAATACAAAAATTAGCCAAGCGTGGTGGCACGCACCTATAGTCCTGGCTACTCAGGAGGCTAAGGCAGGAGAATCGCTTGAACTCGGAAGGCAGAGGCTACAGTGAGCCAAGATCGCACCACTGCACTTGAGCCTGGCCGAGAGAGAAAAACTCCATCTCAAAAACAAAAACAAAAACAAAAAAAATCGATTTTCCTAGCAAATTTCTGGTATACCATATGGTATTATTAACTATAGTCACCATGCTATACATTAGATCCCCATAATTTATTCATCTTATAACTAAAAGTTCGTTCTACTGCTTTTAAATGTTACTTTATTATATACTGAATTCCTCCTAATGCAGAACCCCTTTTTCAGCTCTCTGTTCAGTGACATTGATCCATCTGTCTTGTCTCAGGCCAGCACATGATTTTAATGAGTACAGCTTGGTAGTGTTTTGATATCTGACAGGGGAAATCTCCCCTCATTGTACTTCTTTCTCAAATATTTTTTGTTTATTGCAACACAGTTACTCTTCCAGATTTCGTTTTAGAATGGGCTTGTTAAATCTCTTCCCCGCCCTGCCCCGAAAACCCTGTTGTGATTTTGCCTGGCATTACTTTTTGAATTTAAAAAATTATTTGGGCAGAGCTGACACCTGCACAGTATAAAGTGTTCTCACCCAATGGCTGCCTGTTTGCTTAGGGCTTATCATCTGTCTCAGGCCTGAGTCTGACTCAACCTCCCTGAGCCCCGGCTCGGTCATCTATGACACACGAATACTATTTCCTGTCCCAGAGTTGGCGGAGGATTCAGTGAGAGCAAGCCTGAGAAGCACCCGATGGTAAGCTTCTAGAGGGCAAGCCTCTTCCTATTTAATTCTACAATCCAAGACAGGGAGTTCTTTGAACAGCCCCAAAGGGAACACAGTGTTTGTATCTAGGTAGACTCAGGGGCTATGGGGTGGAGGCAGGGGCCACTGGCATGGAAAAAGCAAACAACTAGCACATCAATTACTGTGTTTGTTACTTTACATATATTATCTCATCATATCATTTGTCCTCAGAACAAGCCTGTGAGGTAGGTACTGTCATCCTCATTTTATAGCTTAGAAAAACAAGACTCAGACAGTGGCCTGTCTGGACTCCGAGTCCAAGGCTCTAACAAGTTGCCACCTGCACCTTCTGTCTTGCCTAGTTTGGGAGCTGATGGGAGCCTGTCCTGGTCATAAATGGTCCATAAATGCTAGATGGTCAGCTGCTCCCTGTCTGAAGTCTAACAAGCCTAGAGTAGATTTAGCCCCCAAGATTCCCACAGGAACATACAGCACTCAGCATGATGTCCAGCACATATGAGGAGCTTGTTGAATTGCGTGGAGACAAAGTTGAAATACCATAACGTGAGTGCTCCAGATAGTGCAGGGACGGCTAGCTGCGATGAGAGGACGAAAAGAGCTCCATGGGCTAGGGAAACCGGGGAAGGCTTCCAGAGAATGTGGGACTGGAACTCGGCCCTGAGAGAGAGAGACAGGATTTAGACAAACAAGAAGAGAAGAGAGGATTCCAGAGTCAGAGTTAGTACAATGATTGCAGGTGAGCCCAATGGGCAGGATAGGCAGTAAGAATAAGTAGAGAAAGGCATTTCCTGATGATCGAGGGCTGGCCTGGGCTGGCAGTATCTCCAGGCTGGAGCAAGGCTGGGAGGCTGGAAAATCATGGACCTGATATCTTTTAGGCTCATTTAGCTCCCCACAGTGTCTTAAGGTTAAGCTTCACTTTCCACTTACAGCCCCCACAGCCAGTTGCCATGACACCAAAACATACAGACCAGCCTGGGAAGTCAGCAGGGAGGGGCAGGAAGGGGCTGCTTTCCTCATGCCCTTTGTCTGCCCCACACTACATCCTGACCCTGTCTCTCCACGCTGACTTTGTCTCCCCATCCCATGCATGTGTGTGTATCTGTGTGGGCCCTCAGGCATGAGCTGTGTGGCCTCAGGTGAGCCCCTCAGCCCCTCTGATCCTCAGGAGGCATAGGTTTCCTGGTATGTGCATATTCTCCTGGTCACAGGGCAGTCCGCCTTGCTCCCACTGGAGACAGAAACAGCCTCACAGCATGGCCACTGTTAACACCCACACTCTGAGAGGAAAAGAGAAAAGAACCTAGTATGTGCCAGGTGCTTTACAGACAGGTTGCCACGTTGAATTTGGAGGGTTAAAAATCAAAGCACGTTAGTTCAGGTCCTGTAAGAAGCCAGATCCCAAGACGAGGTTAGATATGCAAGAGATTTACTGGGGAAAATATCTGCGAAGGGAAAAGGGAAGAGAGCCAGCAGAGGCAGGAACTGTCAGACCAGGCTGTGGGTCTGACCCTTGCCAGGAGGAAGTAGGAAGGAGGGTTGGATGAGCAAAGTATCTGACTCAGCACAGCTCTAGGAAAGTTCTGGTGAAACCAACTGGGAGTCCTTGAGCTAACGATGTCCTCAGAGCAGCCCCGCATCTCCCAAGATTGGTCCTGTCTTAGCGCCCCTGCTGTGCTCAGCCTTGGGTGGCAGGAAGCCCATGGGAAGCATGGCCTTAGGAGCTGCGGCCTTGGTCGATGACACTCCCAGCAGTAGGAGATCTGAGTGGGGCATTTTCATGGCCACCATCCAAAGCAATGTGCACACCACCTGCTTGACACTAACATGATTTAAGCCCAAGGGAGGTCAGGTATTGAGGTATAAAGATGGTGAGTTTGGGAAGACGAGGTTGTGGGGCTCCCCTGTTACTGACTGTGCGATCTTGATCAGGTTTTTTACTAACGTGACTGAGTTTTTCTACAAAATGGAGCAACAATGCCTTTTTCATGGGTTGTTAAGAAGATAATCTGGGACCTGAAGCCTTCTCCCCCTAGCTCCAGTGGGGTAAAGCTGGATGGAATGGACTGACTGACAGCCTGACTCAGAGGCCCAGAGGAGGAAGCCCTTTCCTTTTTCCTAAGGGAGGGTCGAGAGGTCCCAAGACTGAGGAGCAAGGAGAGAAGGCAGAAGCTCCCTGAGGCTCACTCTAAGTGGACATGCTACGGCCACTCGAGAGGACAGCTCCAGATGGGTCTGCACCATCATCTGGACATCAAGTGCTTTATAATCTCATGAAGATTTACAGTTTCTACAATTATCCCAAAATAAAAAGTTTACTCACAAAATATATCAATTAAGAGTCCTTCAGCTGCAAATGTCAGAAAATCCAACTAACTGTGTCTTAAGCAGTAAAGTCGTTTAATTACCTCACATAACGGGAAGTTGGAGGGAGGGGTGTTTAGACCCTCACTGATGCCAGGGTTTGGGATCAATGTTTCTGCACTCCTCTTCATCTCTGCCTCATGGTCACCAGGTGGCTGCTACAACTCCAAACACCATACCGTCACACAATAGTGTCCCAAATAAGAGGAAAGAGGAAGGCATAAAATGGAGCATTTGCTTCTGGTTTCTTCTTTTCAGGAAGAAAAAGCTTTCCCAGAAAATGTCCTCTTAACATCTCCTTGGTTGGAATTATACCACTCCTCAACTGATCACTGGCAAAGCTATCTCTAGGCACATGGTTGCCTGAACAAGATCAGGGTCTGTTAGCAAAGAAGACTGCTGATTTCTTTGCTTCAGACAGCAAGAAGACCCAGCAGTCTTCTTGGGTAGGCAGCAAGACTCTTCTTCTTCTTCTTCTTCTTCTTCTTCTTCTTCTTCTTCTTCTTCTTCTTCTTCTTCTTCTTCTTCTTCTTCTTCTTCTTCTCCTTCTCCTTCTCCTTCTCCTTCTCCTTCTTCTTCTTCTTCTTCTTCTTCCTCTTCCTCTTCTTCCTCTTCTTCTTCTTCTTCCTCTTCTTCTTCTTCTTCTTCTTCCTCTTCCTCTTCCTCTTCTCCCTCTTCCTCTTCCTCTTCCTCTTCTTCTTCTTCCTCCTCCTCTTTCTTTTTTGAGGCAGAGTCTCGCTCTGTTGCCCAGGCTGGAGTGCCATGGTGTGATCTCAGCTCACTGCAACCTCCGCCTCCCAGGTTCCAAAGATTCTCCTGCCTCAGCTTCCTGAGTAGCTGGGATTACAAGAGCCTGCCACCACGCCCGGCTAATTTTTGTATTTTTAGTAGAGGAGATGGGGTTTTGCCATGTTGGCCAGCATGGTCTCAAACTCCTGACCTCAGGTGATCCACCCACCTCAGCCTCCCAAAGTACTGGGATTACACGTGTGAGCCACCATGCCCCGCCTGTCTTGCTTCTTGTTGCACAAGATTGATGGTTCAGTTGCACAGTGGAGTACTTCTTGGGTAGGCTCTTGGGCAGGCAGCATGACTGTCTTCCACGGGAAGAATTTCTGGGAACAAAATGAATCTTTCTATCCCTCTGAGCATAGCTAAGGGGTTACACAAGTCCATAAACACATACAGTGCAGTGGGCACAATGATAAATGACATGCAAGACACAGCAGTCATACTGAGAAAGGAATCCATTCAGTTGATGCGGGGCAGGGGTTCCGGGTGTCGAGAATAGTGGACACAGTCCATTATAGTGCAGTTGACAGACTCTTTGTCCTGGGGGTGGGAACAGGTCAGAGAAAGCCTCATACAATCTACGTGTGAGCAGAATGCTGCCAGATGAGTAGGAGTGCACCAGGCAAACTGCGTAGGAGTTGAGGGATTCTAGCTGCAGGACTCAACCCATGAAAAGCTATGTTTGTGCAGGTGAACAAATGGTTCAGTATTCCTAAAGGTGAAAGTTCAAGGGTAGGCAGTGTGTGAGATGAGTCCAGATCATTCAGGGGCCTGGAATTTCGATAACGGGGAGCCAATGAAAAGTTTTAATAGGAGACTAATTTAAATAAATACTCACTTTTAAGTGATTGTGGTGACAACGTGAAGGAATCTCAAAAGCATTTTGCTGACTAAAAGAATGCAAACTATATGATTCCATTTGTAAGAATTTCTATAGAAGAGGCAAAACTAACCTAGGGAAGAGATCAGAGGAGAGATTGCCCATGGGAAAGGGTATTGATTGAAAAGGATTCTAAGGAACATTCACGGATAATGGAAATTTTCTCTATCTTTATTGGGGTAGTGGCTACACGGATGCAATATATTTATTAAAATTCATCAGGCCGAGCACGGTGGCTCACACCTGTAATCCCAGCACTTTGGGAGGCTGAGGAGGGCAGATCACCTGAGATCAGGAGTTCAAGACCAGCCTGGCCAACATGGTGAAACCCCGTCTCTACTAAAAATACAAAAATTAGCTGGGGGTGGTGGCAGGTGTCTGCAGTCCCAGCTACTCAGGAGGCTGAGGCAGGAGAATCACTTGAACCCAGGATGGGGAGGTTGCAGTGATCTAAGATTGTGCCACTGCACTCCAGCCTGGGCGATGGAGTGAGACACCATCTGAAAAACAAAAAACAAAAAATCATCAAACTGTACACTTAAAATATGCACATCTTATTGTATTCAAGTAATGCCTCAATTTTTAAAAAGGTATCCTGGTAGATGGATGGTAGGAGAATCTAAAGGTGGGGAACAATTGAGAAGGCTGCAGGCATCACCCAGAAGGAGGACACCATGGCCTGGCTATAGCAGATGTTGGAGCAGAGTGGGGCAGGGCTGGAGGAAGGTGCTGGTACCATCAGGAATAAGGCTGCTTAAAGGGCTGGATATGGAGGTGGAGGCGGGAGGGCAAAAGAAGACTCAAGACAGCTCCTGGCTGCTGGCTTAGGTGACAGGCAGTCACTGAGACAGAGACCCCAAGAGGAGGTAGTTTGGGGGAAGAAAAAGTGAGCTCAGATGTGGCAACATTGAGTTTCTTTTTGTTTTTCCGAGATGGAGTCTTGCTCTGTCACCCAGGCTGGAGTGCAGTGGTACAATCTCGGCTCACTGCAACTTCTGCCTCCTGGGTTCAAGCGATTCTCCTGCCTCAGCCTCCTGAGTAGCTGGGATTACAGGCATCCGCTACCATGCCCAGCTAATTTTTGTATTTTTAGTAGAAATGGGGTTTCACCATGTTGGCCAGGCTGGTCTCGAACTGCTGACCTCAGGTGATCCTCCTGCCTCCTGGGATTACAGGCGTGAGCCACCGCGCCCGGCCACATCATTGAGTTTCCGGTGGAGATGTTCTTTATGCCCTTGGCTATGTGGATGCAGATTTCAGGAGAGACGGGCCAGGGAGAGTTTGGCCTTCAAATCTATGGAACTAGATGGGTCATCCAAAGGAAACAAACTAAATATGACAAGGTGGGAAGAAGCAGACAGGAAGCTGGGAACAGAGGCCTGGAGGATACTGACATCAGTGCTGGTCAGCAGAAAAGTTTCCAGTTCCAGAAACTAAGAAGGAAAGGCGAAATATGGGAGAAGTGCTGGGCTGGAGGACGTCGTCTGAGGCCGGAGGAAGAAAGGAGGTAAATAATGGGGAGTGGTCAGTTGTGTTCAATGCTCAAAAATGCCAGACAGGATGAGGCTCAGCAAGATGTGTGGATGGATCTGAGACCCGCACACATGGACGAAAGAGCCTGCATTCAAACTCACGTCTTGACCAGCGCACTTTCTATACATTCAAAACACTGGCTCCAAAGGAACATGGAAGACGCAGAAGAGGAATCTACAAAGGCCCTTCCTCATTTTTGTTCATTCAGTCAGTGCCCTTCATGAGGCTTCCAGGTTTAAATAAGTGATGGTTCAGCTGCACAGTGGAGTACTACGAAGCTGTTTGGAATAATGGGCTAGATATATACATACTTCTAAAAGATGTCTATGCTAACTGCCTATTTTGTAAAAGGAAATAATACATCTGGGAGGATATACATCGAAATGTTGACAAGGTTAACTCTGAATGATGGGATTATGCATTTTTTTTTTTTTTTTGAGATGGAGTTTCACTCTTGTTGCCCAGGCTGGAGTGCAGTGGCGCGATCTCAGCTCACTGCAACCTCCGCCTCCCGGGTTCAAGCGATTCTCCTGCCTCAGCCTCCCGAGTAGCTGGGATTACAGGCATGCGACACCACGCCTGGCTAATTTTGTATTTTTAGTAGAGACGGGGTTTCTCCATGTTGGTCAGGCTGGTCTCCAACTCCCGACCTCAGGTGATCTGCCCACCTTGGCCTCCCAAAGTGCTGGGATTACAGGCGTGAGCCACCGCGCCCTGCATATGCATGCTTTTTGAAGCGATTTTAACATTTTTACTACTCTGTATTTTCTAGTTTTTCTAGACGTAAGAAATTGAATCTATAATGTAGATGGTGCTTAGCTGGATGCTAGGGGGAAGAGAACAGGGCAGAGTCCAGGGAAGATTCAGAGCGTCCCTATTGTCATAGCCAAGGGGGAAGGGAAGGGACTGGGTCTGGAGCCTCCAGTCAGCACTGGCCAGGCTGGATGGAGAAAGCCTTCACTCAACAGGCAAGTTTGGAGCTGACAGCAGGTGGCTCTGGGAGCCCTGGGCGCCCCTGGGGAGGCACTGAAAGGGCCCTTCCCAGAGCCATCTTGACATGATCCATCCAGACCCGTGGAGGGTTGGAAAGACAACAGGCTTTCATGGGGTTTGGAGACTCTGTTTGCCTGACATGGCCAGTCCCAGACGACCCTCTCTGCATTTGCACATCCTGTTCTGCCTGGAATGCTCCTCTACATCCCCCCTCCTGGCAAACACATTCCTAAATGTAAAGACCCTGATGGAATATGGCTTTTGTGGAGCAGCCTCCTGCAGTACACCGGCAGAGCGCATCGCTCCCACACCACTGTCTACATGCCTTGCACTCACCACTTTCTACGTCATTAACCTGATTTCTGTGTATATTACTAGCTGGTGCACTGCACCAGGCCATTATTGACCTAATATTCAAGAAGGCTCATGTGCCCCGTGAGCCCAAGTGGGCAGGACCCCAGACTAACACAGAGGTTCTGGAGGGAATGAGGGAATGAGGGAGTCTGAGAATGAGCCAATGGATCTGTGAATGGAAGGAGCCCCTTATGGTAACCAAACACTCCCGGTAAGTGACCCCATCCACACTCCGGGCATCAGAGGCCAAATGCAGCTGCTGGTCCCCTCCCCATTCTGGTTGCCCGGTTTCTGAGGCCTTGGGGAGCAGGTCCTGACTCAGTTTGCTACTCACAAACTAAAGACACTGGAGGGCCGGGCACAGTGGCTCACACCTGTAATCCCACCACTTTGGGAGGCCGAGGCGGGCGGATCACTAAGACAGGAGATCGAGACCATCCTGGCTAACACGGTGAAACCCCGTCTGTACTAAAAATACAAAAAAAATTAGCCAGGCATGGTGGCGGGCGCCTGTAGTCCCAGCTACTTGGGAGGCTGAGGCAGGAAAATGGCATGAACTTGGGAGGCAGAGCTTGCAGTGAGCCGAGATTGCGCCACTGCACTCCAGCCTGGGTGACAGAACAAGACTCTGTTTCAAAAAAAAAAAAAAGACTGGGGAATGGAAGGGAGCACTGAGAAAAGCTAGCACCATCTGAGAGAAAGGAAGAAAAGCAGGAACTCAAACAAGATCCAGATATTGGCCCTTCCTGAAAGCGTTCTGCACCAGGCTTTGAGACTCAAGATGAAAAGCACAAAGACAAAGTTTAAGAACCATGGGGACTCTCTAAGGAGAATTGGACATTTCCACATAAGGCAACAAAATTAGGAGAAGAGAATGAAACTATCCCGATGCATAAAGCAGCTAAAAGGAACCCAGCGATTCCATGTTAGTTATGCAGAAAGCTTCCCGGAGAACTAAAATGATAACAGACAAGCCAAAGAAAGCGGAAATCAGGCCAGGTTCCAAAGGAGGGGTACACACAAAGAAATACAAAAAAAAAGGCTGTTGAGATAAAATCAGAAAACTTCTCCAGAAAAGAAATGGGATGTAACTTGCACGAGGCGGCAAAAGAATGAGAAAAACATTTGCTAACTATAATGGGCCAAAGAAAGGGGATAAGGGTATTGCTGGCACGTTTTTCGCTGGGGAGAGAAAGCTTATAAGCAACGACACTGAAAAAGCAGAGCCTTTTAATTTTTTCTTAGCCTAAAAAGGTCAGCTGTGATCTGAAAACTGAAAGAGGCACCACGTGGAATCACGAGCAGGCAGGAAGCCAGGGGGATAAGGAAAGAACTTGTGTATTCCCATCCACAGGCCCTGATGACTTACATGCTTAGGTACTTAAGAAATTGGCCCACGTTGGAATCCAATCACTAGCTCTCACTCTGAGGGGATTTATGGAGAACTGGTGAGGGGCCTGGAGACAAGAGACCCAGGCAGCCGGTCCCTGCCTCTTTCCAAACCTGGGGGAAAGCAGATGCCTCTGCAAGTGCTAGGCCCATCCACCAAACTGCTATAATAGAAAACTACTGGAACACGTCGTCAAAAAATCAATCTGCAAACACTAGGTCATAAGGAATTAGGTAATAACCAGCACTGCTTTCCAAAGAACACATTCTGTCAGAGTAATCCAATTTCCTTCTAGGACAGAATGATGGGCCTGGTAAATCAAGAACGGCAAGAGACACATAATCTTCCTCAACTTCAAGAGCAAGGCATTTCATTTCATCTTCCAGGAGAAGTCTCAAAAGAGAAACTGGAGAAATGAGGTCTATAGTTGGCCTTTCTGGGGTTGAGCAAATGAAAAGAGGTTGAAGGGTTAGCCCAAATGGCAGTTCTTTATGTTATAGGTAGCATGGATGGATTCGAATGGACAGAGGTTGGGGGGGGTGGGGTACTGTGCTGGCGGTGGTTAGACGTGTCAGGGGAGGTAAGGGGGCAGTGGTGGTAGAAATGGTGGTGATAATTGTCAGGAAGGTAGTGATACTGGTGGAGGTGGTGATGATGGCAGAGAGGGCAGTTGTTGGGTGAAGATGCCGGTAGTGATACTGGTGGGGGTAGTTGGTGATGGTAGGAAAGATGGAAGCAGTGGTTATGGTGGAGGTGGCAGTGGCGGTGCATAGTGATGACGGTGGAGCTAGAGGTGATGGTTGAGGTGGAGATGATGGTGATAGAGATGCTGATGATGGTGGGTATGGAGGTGGTGGTAATAGTGGAGACAGAGAGGGTGGTTGAGATGAAGATAGCGATGGTAGAGATGGAAACAGTGATGGTGGTAGAAACGGAAATGTGACAACAGTGGTGGTCGGTGGTGGTCATGGCAGCAGCAAGCAAACCCAGACTAGCGATGGTAAATCTGGGCTTCACAGCCCTCCTGCCTGGCATCTGTGATGGCCACTCACACTAGCCTGTTCTTTCCATGTCTTAGCTGAGAGAAGCGGGTACAAGATTTTGGGCCCAGCCTCGTTCTGGTGGTCACTATCCAGTTAGTCCTGGGGCAGTGATCCCCTCTCTGCCCACACAGGATGACTAGATATGGGCCCTGAGAGGCCTGTGTGAGGGAAGACTTTTCTCTAGACCCAAAGGGGTGAACCCAACCTGAGAGTCCCCCACAGCCAAGAAGAGAAGGCTCCTGGGGCTTGGTGGAGGCGGGCAGTCTGCCTAAGCCTGGAAGCTTCCGCCCCTATTAACTGAAGGCTATCGGAGCCCCGCCCCAACCCCCAAGAACTAGGGGGCTGGGAAGGGTGAGCTAAAGACCTCCCTCCAACTTGGCTTCCGTCAGGATGTGGCTGTTTCCTTGAGTGAAAATCAAATGAAAACGCCCCCTAGGTCTGTGGGCCTGTGGGCCTCAGTAGCCTTGGGGGCAGGAGAGATGGTGGGTTGCAGAGCCTGTGTTAGGCTTCATGGAGTGTGTGGTGGAAGAGGGGGTTGCCAACATGGGCTGGACCCCCCGAAACATTCCTGAGGCTGGGAGCTCAGCTCCAGATGGAAAAACATCTTGCCTACCTCCTTGTTCTCAGCAGGGCCCCCAGCTGGCTGTGTGATCTTGAGGAGGCCCTTGAGCCAATTCAGCCTCCTGACATTCCCCTATATCCTAAAGAGTTGGTTGGCTGAGATGATCTCTCAGGTGCTTCGGCTACAGGTCCAGTTCCCTAAATGTACGTCACATCCTGACTCTCCCCACAAGCCCGTCGCAGCCAGCCTGCTTCACCCACCCTCTCTGCCTGGAGGGCTGGACTCCTTGCCTGCTGTGGCCCCGGCTCAAGGCCTAGCTCAAAGCCAGTTCTGCTGCAAAGCCCCACTACACCCAGCAGGCAGAAGTGACCTCTTCCTCTGCTGGACCCCCATAGCCTTTATCTCCCCTCTGCCTTGAATTGTCAGACAGGAGGGTGCCACGTTTGGCACCTTCACCAGCTTGGCCTTGTTCATCTCCTACCCCTAGCAGCAGTCAGTACAGGCCTGACAGAGAGGATGCTGCAAAGTGGAAAAGAGTGAGCGAATTTTCACGTGGAGAAACTGAGGCACCAGTGGTCAAGTGGCCAAGGCTAGAACCCAGATCTCTGGGTCCCCAGCACCTTGGCAACCATGGCACTAGGGCTGAAAAGGCTCACACCCATCTAGTTCTTGCGTAGTGTCTCCCAAACCCGTATAATGAGCAAACCTCTTGAAAGGAAAAGCAATTCTCACAGATCCCATCTGTGAATTCCCAGAAGTTCACAGACCCATACTGGAGCAACGCCAACGTAAGGAACTGAAGTTCTAGTCTATGAAAATGTTTAACTGCAAAGAGTTCTGTCTCTATAACTGCTAAAATATTTTAACATCATTGAAATTTACATCCAAAATTTAAAACTCTTCAGAGCACTTAGGAACTCTGAAAGTAGATACCCCAGTTTGAGAAACACTGTCCTGGCTGAGAAACTCATTCACAGGAAGGTGTGAATGACTGATACATCCTTTTCACCATGTTGCTAGGTCCAAGGGCAATTTGCACTTTTACATATACCCTTAGAAAGAGCAATGCTTCCAGTATGGGCAACATGGCGAGACCTTTCTACAAAAAATTTACGAATTAGCCAGGTATGGTAGTGCATGCCCGTAGTCCCAGCTACTCCAGAGGCTGAGGTAGGAGGATTGCTTAAGCCCAGGAGTTCAAGGCTACAATGAGCTGTGATAGCACCACTGCATTCCACCCTCGGTGACAGAGTGAGACCCTGTCTCAAAAATTAAAAAAAGAAAGACAGCCAGGTGCAGTGGCTCACACCTGTAATCCCAGCACTTTGGGAGGCCAAGGCAGGTGGATCACGAGGGCAGGAGATTGAGATCATCCTGGCCAACATAGTGAAACCTCATCTTCTTGGGTCAGCCAGTAGGGTGACTTGGGGCTCTTCAAAAGTAGTTCTGTCCAGGATACCAACTCATGCTTTTCTTAAGCTGGAGGTGGATATGGAGCGGATGGGGGTGGAGAGAGGTTCTAGGTTCCAGTAACAAAAGGGATGGCTTCCCCAGACTCCCCTCCCAAACTGCCACTCTGCTTCCCAATCAGCCCTGCTGATAGAGGGGAGATGGTCTCTCCACAGCACTGCATACAGCCCACCGTTCCCCCTTGCCCCCACTTTCCCCCACCACACAGTGCACGGATGCTCCCTCCAGGCTGCACTGACATACACTCATCTCTACAGGAAAGAGGTGTTTTTGGGGGGATGACTGTTCTGTGATTGTGTGATTTCTCTTCTCATGTTGCAAAAGATCCTGTAGTGATATGCAAGGGGCAGGGGCTTTTGATTCATACAGATCTGAGTGCAAAGTCTGGCTCAACTTCTTTTTATGTGGGTGATCTTAGCCAAGGTGCTCAGCCTGTCTGAACCTCACTTTTCTCATCTATAAATTTAGGGTAGCACCTTCTATTTCAAGGCTTGTAAGCATTAGAAACAAAGAATTAAATGTTCTTGGTCCACTCTTAATTAATGGCAGTGGTAATTCTGTTGGCTAAGGAAGGCTGTGAAAAGCCACATGTAAAGTGGTTGGAAGTGTGGATTCTCAAGACCCTGGCCTGGGTCTGAATCCCAGCTTGGCCACTTTCTAGCTGTGTGACCTTGGGTAGGCAACTTAAGCCTATGCCTCCATGTCCTCATCTATGAAACGGGGATCATAATTACAGTTATCTCACAGAATTGTTAAAAGGATAAAATCACTCAAAACATTGAAACACTTAAAGCAGTATCTAGGCCAGGTGCAATGGCTCACTCCTGTAATCCCAGCATTTTGGGAGGCCGTGGCAGGCAAATTGTCTGAGCTGAGGAGTTCGCCACCAGCCTGGGCCACGTGGTGAAACCCCGTCTCTACCAAAATACAAAAAATTAGCTGGGGGTGGTGGCGTGCACCTGTAGTCCCAGCTACTCAGGAGGCTGAGACAAGAGAATTGCTTGAACCCAGGAGGCAGAGGTTGCAGTGAGTGGAGATTGCGCCACTGCACTCCAGCCTGGGTGACAGAGCAAGATTCTGTCTCAAAAAAAAAAAAAAAAAAAAAAGCAGTGTCTAATACACTAAGGCTCAAAAATATCAGTCATTCATTATCATCAATAGGCTGGGATGGATATGCCTATGGGATGGGGGAAGTGTGGCCACCACTGCCCAGTCCCACCTTTGCTAAGCTTAGTCTGGCATCCCGTTCCCTCCCATCTGCCACCTCCTCAAACTACTGACCTTCCTGTTTTCATTTAGCACCCAGGGCCAGCCTGTCCCACCGTGGTGACCCTCTCCTTCCCGGTTCTTTCAGGAAGCTGAACCCATTCCTCTGCCCTCCCTCAAAACTGCCATCTTCTGTCCCATGCAGCCTGTTAGCTTGTCCCTGCAGCCCGTGCGGAGCGGGCATCACTCAGTGTCTGGCTGACTGCCATGAGACTCTAGGTAGCCAGCCATCACCCCGAGCTAGTGGGGTCATGCGATCCTCCTTGGAGCATAAGAATGTGCACCAAGAAAGGAATTCGGCTGCCTCTGTTATCTACGGAGTCAGTTCTTCCTCAGAGCTGCCCTAAATCGCTGCTACTCGTCTTGAGCTCTTCTTCGCTTCTTCACAATGCTTTCTTCAGCTAGTGGACCTTTGGCAGAGCTGTAGAGACTCAGGGTAATACAAATGAAAACAAAAGTGAAAAACTCTTTTTCACTCAGTAGATTGCCCCCCACCCCAAACTTATCTATATGGAGAGAGCGAGAGAAAGAGAGAGACAGACAGACAGAGAGAGAGAGAGAATACCCAGTGGCAAGGGGGTCAGTGGGTGGGAACACTCATAGTTTAATGGAGGCAGAGGAAATTGATAGAGCATCTTTGGAGAGAGGTCTAGTACTATCTATAAGAATTTAAAACAAGCATACCATTAACCCATTGATGTCATTTTTAAGAATCTATCCTTTGGAAGTACTTGTGTCATTACAAAGATATTCTCGCAAGGATGTTCAGTGGGCATTACCTGTAATTCCAAGACTGGAAACAACATAAATGTTCAGTGGTAGAGGAATAGATAAATAAGAAATGAAATATTTATGCAAAGGAGTACTACACAACTTAAAAAAAATAGGCCTATATATATAAGCATGGAAATATTAAGAGAAAAATAGCATGTTACAGAATAAAATATATGGTTTGATCTCATTTGGCTTGGCAGGGCTGCAGCCTACCCTTTCCCCCTCTCCTCTCAGCTGGGTTGGGGGCTTCCTGCTAAGTTCAAGCTGGCTCAGGGCAGCCTGTACTCAGTTAAAAATGCCCAGCCCCTTCCTTCCAGCCAAATAGGTCAGTGCTCCCAGAATGGCCACACCCAGGGAGGGAAGGATTGCTAAGGCCCCAGGGTCAGGACTCTTGCCCAAAGGACCCCACAGGAAGCAGCCTCATTTTGGGAGCAGACAGACCTGGATTCAAACCATTCTTTCATCTCATTATCACTAGCTGAATGATCTTGGGCAAGGTTCTTTACTGCTCCAACCCTCAATTTCTCTGTCTGTAAAATGGAAATAACATAGACCACACTGGGTGGTGAGAATTCAGTGAGACCATGAATCCCAATCAATCTCAGTAAACGCTTTCCCTTTCCCATGAGCTCAAAGGTTTCTCTTACTTTGCTTTCAAATTCCTGTAACCCACCCTCAGTGGCAGCCCTGCTCATCAGCCCTTTCTGTCCAACCTACCCTACTCCTGCTTGGGTCTCCAAGGTGGATTCTTCCAGATCCACTCTTTTTTTTCTTTTCTTTTTTTTTTTTTTTTTGAGATGGAGTCTCACTCTGTCGCCCAGGCTGAAGTGCAGTGGCACGATCTCAGCTCACTGCAACCTCCGCCTCCTGGGTTCAAGCAATTCTCCTGCCTCAGCCTCCCAAGTAGCTGGCACTACAGGCGTGCGCCACCATGCCTGGCTAATTTTTGTATTTTTAATAGAGATGTGGTTTCTCCATGTTGGCCAGGCTGGTCTCTAACTCCTGACCTCAGGTGATCCGCCCATCTCGGCCTCCCAAAGTGCTGGGATTACAGGCATGAGCTACTGCACCTAGCCCAAATCTGCTCTTGGTTCTTTAGTCTGTGAACAACACTGAGGCCTCCTCCAATACTGAGCTGAGTTGAGTAAAGCCAATGGAGAGTGTTCCCTCTCTTCAAAATATCCTGAATTTCACCCTTCTTTCTTCTTCTCCTCTTCCACTACTTCCTCCTCTCCCCTTCCTCCTCCCCACTTCCAACCTGTCTCCTTTTACTTCTTCCAACCTGCACCCTGCCTGGCTCCCACCCACCAGGCCTTCTTCAGGACCTGACTCGATCAGTCATCTCCCTTTTCTCTCCTCGGCGTCTTCAACCCATCCCTCCCCTCCACCCCAACTCTATGATTAAGCTCAAGTCGGTCCCACCATAGAATACCCACTCCTCTACACGCCTCCCCATCCACCTCCCATTTTCTTTTACAGCGGAGCACCTCCTGACGCTCCCTCCAACAGCCGGAGGACCTCTGTTCGACCTCCCTCTACTGCCCACCCCCCACCTCTGGGCAACAGTGAAGACAGTCGCAGGCCCTTGGCAGTGTGCACCCGGCTCTCCTAGGACTCTGTCCCGCAACGCACACCTCCCGCAATTCTGTCCCCTCTCTATCCTCCAAGAGCCACCAGAGGGCTGGCTTTCCATCTTTTTGCTGACAGAGTGACTGAGCTTGGGAAGAAACTTGACCATGTTCTCTCTTTTTCAGAGGAGGAAACTGAAGCTCCTACACGTCCCTAAGTAGCTTCCCCAAGGCCACACAGCGGGTGAGCAGGAGAGCAAGGGTTGTCTTTTATCCTGGAATCAAGTGCTTCCGGAAGTTTCCCGCTCTCCGGAACTTCTTCCCTTCCAGTCCACACTTTCTCAGCCCCCAGAAAAGCCCAGCCAGGTGCATATTAGCATAAAAACGTCCCGTCCCTAATTAGTAGCTATTTCCTCTTGGGTGGGTCAGTGCCCTCGGCCCGCGTCTCTGCGTTTAGCCCCATCCTCCCCACACTCCGCCCAGGGCCCGGGAGTCTCCAAGCACCTTCCCCAAGGGGGGGCGGGAGGCGCCCCCCAGGCCAGACCCCCCACCCACCCTCGCCTGGCCCCGCCGGGACGCGCCCCTCCGGCCCCAATGCCCGCTGCCCCGAGCACGCAGCGCGCGCCTCCGGAGCGTGGGAGGGTTTGATTGACCTTGGCAAGGGGCGGCAGCGCTCTCAGAGACCTCGGCCTCTCGCGGTCGCCCCGGCGCGGGGGCTCCAGTTTCTGCAGCCACCATCTCGGTTCCTCGCCCAGCCAGGGCTCGGGGGAGGGGTGCTGGGATCGGCCCTGTCCGACCCCCGGCAGCAGCGCTGGGCTGCGGGAGACGAGATCTGATGAGAATGTCTTCCTGCACATGAAGCCTTCTCGGGGCTCTCGATCCGGCACCGTCAGCAAGCCCGGAGCACTGGGAACCAGGGCTGGGAGGCCACGCGGGGCGGGGGCGCAGCAGCCGCAGCGAGGCCTCGGCATCGTCCTCCGCTCCCCGCGGCCCGCCTTCCGCCTGCACCGAGGGTCAAGCCGGCTCGGAGTGGGAGGGTGGAGCCCACCTACCTCTGCCTCTCAGAAAGAGTGGCCGCTGTGCCCTCTGCGGCCCAGGTCCGACTACTGAACGTTTCCAAGCCACCTACCTCGCTTCTACCCCTTACCAGCTGGGAGAAACCCCCACTTCCCCAAAGCTCTAGAGGCGAGACCCTGGGTTCCTAGTCCGCTTTGTAGTCCTTGGACAATTGCTTCACCGTTTCCCCAAGTGTAAAACAGGACGTTAGGACCCTTTTCGTTTGGTTGTTGTGAGGATTCACAAAGCACCCGCCGCAGTGAGCCCAGGGTCTCACCCAGCATCAACTAAAGGTTTCAGGAGCTCTAGGACCCCTTTCCCCCTCAACCCATTGTTTGCAAATGTTGCCTATGTTGACATTTTTCTGCGAAAAGCCTTCACCCTTAGATGAGAGGGCTCAGCAATGGTGCGAGAGCTTCAAGTGTATTTGGAGGAGAAGGAGGTAGAATTTTGGAACACAGCTGTATCCTGGAAAAATCAGAGTCCAAGATTTTCCCCAGGAAAACAAAAAGTAAATGCCTCAATGAACACCATGTTTCAATATTGTTTAATAACTATTATTATGCCATTTTATAGATGATGGAACTGAGGTTCAAATGACTCCCTGGAGATGGCAGAACTGTTTAAACCGTGGAGTTAGCAGTTGAATCCAGCTCCTTTCATTCCAAACTGTGTGCTCTTTGCTGCTTTGCGCTGCCCTTGGACATGACTATTTTGTGCTATTTATAGTTTCTGAGCTTATCATTTTTTTTTCTTAGTATTGGTGAATTTTTTTTTAAGGGACTCCAGCCTGTTTTAACTGCGCTCAGGGAGGATAAAGAGGAAAGTGTGTCTCTGCACTTGTGCGGGGTTTCAAAATACCAGGCGGGGTGTTGAGGGAGTTGGGGATAGGTGGAGTGGCAGCGAAGGAGCCTCCAGGGAAGGCAAGATTCCACCAGCTGGAGTGGAGGGTGTCTAGGGAAGCCCCTGGGGATCCCCTCTGGCTCTAGCCATGGAGAGCCTTAAACACAGCTCTCCCACAGCTCCCACACCCAGGATCTGGAGTCAGCCCTCAAGTGCCCAGCCGCAGGCCTGCCCAACTCAGCGGGAAAGGATGCTTGGTCTGGAGGTGGCCCAGCAATAGGTCTGCTCCCCTGGGGGTATCTGCCTGGCAGCCAGGGTAGGACACACCTCTGGGAGGACAGACAGGCATTCAGAGATTGAGACAGGGAGAGACAAAGGTGGGGAGGAAGCACTAGAATGAGAGGGAGAGAGAGGAACACAGAGAGGGAACAAGGGAGCTATTCAGAGAGTCAGAGAGGGGAGGCCGCTAGGGAGAGAGAAAAGACAGAGAAAGAGGGGCGAAAAGAGAGACAGGCAGGCAAGGGGGTGGTGGGCAACAAAGGGAGGAGAGCAGGGGGAGAGAGAGGGAGGAGTGAGAAAGCTGGGCAGGAACGAGAGACAAAGCAGAGATGAAGAAGAAACGGGAGAAAGGGGAGAGACAGAGGTAAAAAAGAGAAGAGGAGAGGAAGAGAAAGGATGAAGAATAGAAAATGGGGGAGAGGGAGAGGAGAGAAGCCCAGGGGCCGGAAGACAGAGGCAGCGCCAAGAGCTGGAGAGAGGGAAAGAGTGAGGGGCGACGAGGAGGACCGAGGGGCTGTGGGTGGGACCGTGTGTAAGCCTTTTCTTTCTCCTTTTTGGGGTGGGCGGCGGATCTCCGCCGAGATAACCCAGTCAAGCCCCCTGCCCCCCGTCCCAGCGAGGGGCCGCAGCTGTATAAATACCGGGGGTGGGGGAGCTGGGCTGCCGCCCAGGGGTCAGCGACACCGGAGAAGGCTTTGCTGTCATTAGCTAATTGAGCCCCAGATGTTAAGAAAAGGTTACGTCCTCCTCCGGAGAGTTTTTCTTTTTAAACACTTTACACAGATTCCCCGGCCAAAATGGCCAGGATGGGCCCGCCGCCCCCAGCCTCCCCTCCCGCCCCCCTCCCGCGGGCCCCAGCCCCGGGGCTCCCCGAAGCCGCCAGCCGCGGCTGCTGCCCTGTAATCCAAGTGGCCTGCCCGGAGGCGCGGCCGCCAGGAGCGGCGGGGACCACCGGCGGCGGAGCCGGCCCCCAGCCCGGGCCGCAGACTGGGAGGTCAGCCCGGAGGGAGGGCGTTCGGGAGCGGGGTACCCCGGGGAGGGGGGCTCTCAGGCTCTTAATCCCCCTGAAGGTTGCAGATCAAAGGCGCTTGTACGAGGCCGAGGCGGGGCGGGTGGGTCGGGGGCTGGCTCGGGCCGCAGCCTTCCCCTTGCTCTGCGGGCTGGGGCTCCTGGGCCAAGGACCCCCAGACCGACAGCCCTCGGGAGGTGGCTCCGGCTGCGGCGAGGACTGTGGGCCTCTCTGGCTCGGGTTCGCCTGCGGGAAGGTGGCCAAGGCGCCCCCATGGGCCTTCGTGGAACTTCCCCCTACCCGGGGCGAGGGAAGGGTGTACGTGCCTGCCTCCCCCTACCCCAGAACAGAACGCTACAGTGCCAGGCACTTGACAGATATTCTTTCATTTAATCCTCACTGCGATCTAATGGGTTTTTTAAAAATTGTTATTATTATTAGCTCATAAACGAGGAAACAAGTTTCTAAGAGGTTAAAGCCGCTTGCCCAAGGACATACACCGCTAGAAAGTGGCAGAGCTAGAATTCTACCGGGCTCAAAGCCCCGCCCTTCCCACCTGGCTACCCCTGCAGCCCCTCCACTCTTCCCTCTTCTCTCCCACCCTCTTCGTCTGTCCTCTCAGGCTCCTTCAGTCCCACAAGAACAAGCCACCCACCTGTGGCCCTGGCGAGTGAGGCGGGGGTGGGGGGAGCAGGGCAGTGCCAAGGGCGCGGCCCATGTGGCAACAGCTACAGGCTAAATGTGAGGGATGGGGCTGGGCAAGCATGTGCCTGGGTTGAATCTGTGCTGAAAGAATGTTCGTATTCCCCCTCCCCAGAGGTGGGGCTCCCTGCTCAGAATAGAACCGAGCAAGTCAGAGCTAGAAGGGGCCTTCAAGACTGTGGGATCCAACCCTGTCTTTGAGATGAGGAAGCTGAGACAGGGAGAGGTAATGAGTCCTGCCCAAAGTCAGAGAACCAGTTGGTGAGAGCAGGAATGAGAGGCCAGGTGATCAGTGAGTGCCTGTGTGGTGCCAGGCACTGGGATAGCTGCCACACTGCAAGGTGGGCACTATCTTCTCCATTCTAGGGATGTGGAAACTGAGGCTTGGAGAAGCTAAGTGTGCCCAGGGTCTCTCAGGTAGAAAGTGGTAGAGCTGGTTTTGAACCCAGATCTTTCTGACTCCAAAACGCCTTCCCTTTCCACCATCCCAAGAACACTGGGCTAAGGAGTAGAGATTGGTTGAGAGAGGATCATGCGCTGAACAGCTCTAGAGGCAGGAGGGAAAGGGGATGCAGGCTGAGGAGCATCCCATTCTGCAACCTGAGTAATCAGGTCCCTTCTCCACGGCCTCGCTGAAATGGCCTAAATACTGGGGTCCTTCTGGAATCCCCTCTTGAGAGTATCGGTGGGAGGGGAGAAAGTGCTCTTCTGGGTTGCAAAAGTCTCCTGGGGTGGTGGCTCTTCTGGATTGCGAAAGTCTGGAGATACAAGAGAGGGCTTCATCCACAGGCTTCCTCTGATTCCTGACCTGCAGGAGGCCACAGTTCAGCTCCAGGAAGGTGAAGGGGCCTTACAGCTTAGCTCCTTCATCCCAGAACCATACCTGGCTTCCCAGGGGCCACCAAGAATGCAGTGTCCCTCCTCCCTGTCCCTACTGGATATGCCCTCCCAGCCCAGCTCCATCCACAGACTCCTGAAGCTTCATCCTCGTACTCCTCCCGTTTCCCAGCCTTCTCCCGTAGTCCTGTCTACCTCTTCTTAGCTTCCTGCTGACTCCATTACACTCATTTATCCATAAGTGCATTCAACACAATTTATCAGGGACCTGTACTATGCGTCAACGCTGTGCCGGGCACCGGGGATAAGCTGAAAGCCAACTGTCCTTTTCGAGCTTGCAGCCCTGGGAGAGGGCAGAATTAACCAAGAAAATATGTGTGTAAGTGTCTAATAACAAATTGGTAAGCGGTGTGAAGGAAAGTACCCGGTGCTTTGAGAAGTTACATCAGTAAGGACACTGTGTGTATGGGATGATTATTGAGACTACAGAGGCTAAACATTACTATTACTAATAATTACCCAAAGAATGCGGCCAAGGCACCCCACTTGCAATCGTGCCCACATGCCATCTGTGATTCCACGGTGGATCTTCAGCCTTCCCCCAACGGTGGACTGCCTAGTCTGTGCTGGAGGGCCCAGCTGATATGGGCGAAAGTGGGGTGATCTGATGGTGGCTTCAATGCCAACAGTCCCCTCCATTTCCTGAGGCAAGGTTTGGGCTGGCCTGGTCCAGAGGTGGTAAGGAGGCTGAGGGAGAGGTTGTTCACCCAGGTAGCAGAACAGGGCCCAGGCTTGGGACTAGGAGGACTGGGTGCTGGGAGGGGGTGCAGCTAGAATGAGGGAAGGTGTCATGCGCTCACCTCATGGGTATTTGGCATTGTCACTCAAGGAGAAATTACTCCCTGCTTTGCTTCCAACCAGATCCTCCCATCCACCCTCACACTGACACACATGCACTCTCTCTGGCCCTTGAGACAGGCCTGCCCAGTATGGTGAGCAGACCTTAGCATGGGAATCAGACAGCCTTGGGCCTAAGTCCCACTCCAGCCAGTTCCTGACCATGTGACCTCAGGCAAGGCTCCTGGTATCCCTGAGCCTCCTGTTCCTTTGTGTTCTTTGAGATGACATTAGCCTGTCATCTCCGTGTGTAGCTGTAAGCATTTGACGAATCCTGGATGGAAAGCACCAAATACAGTACCTGGCCCATGGCTGGCCATTAATAAATGACAGCTGTCACTCTGATTATATAACAGGATAATTAATATATAATGGTAATAAAAGAAACCTCACTCATGCCCTCTGGGCTTCCACCTGGTTCCCCACGCCTCTCTGGGAGGTCACTTCCACAGCCGACCTCTTGTGAAAGGGAGTTTTACAGATCTGTGAAAAATGTCTGGGCAGCCCCAGAACCTGTTGCGATAAAGGCAGGAGAGTCTGGGAGCCCCCCGTGTGTGCTGCTGGGCGTGCGGACAACGCCTCTTGATTTTGAACCCAAGGCCCTCTGAGCACAAGGCTAACATCTGTCCCACCATACTGGGTAGGGCCTGCTCCAGCTCTACAGTTTTCATAGGCTGGAGGGCTGAGCTAGAGAGGACTGGCCTAGCTGGGTCTTCTCAGCCAGCCGGGCACAGTCACAGCCACCACCACTGCTGCCGGTTCAGCCGCTGCAGGGCACAGAGCACACCTGGAACCCATTAGGCCCGGCCAGGAGCTTGTTCCCTCTCAGCATAAATAGAGTGAGTGGAGTTTGTTTTGACTACTTTAAATTGTGCAGATTTTAGAGCCTAAGAATTGGAAGCCCCCAGTGTCCTGATGGACAAACAGACCAAGAGACAGAGGGCCGAGGCAGCAGGAAGAGTCGAGTCCTGGCTAGTTCCTTGTCACCTTCCCTGCTTAGCTGGGCCTTTGGTCATGATCATCGCAGCCACTCTTCGTGGAGTGCGTGCTGTGCGCATGATGCTTGCTCGTGGGCCTTATCTTCCCAGCAACTATGCAAGGTAGAAATTACGGTCGCTGACTTCCAGATGAGGAGGGGCAATGACTTGCCCAAGGTCATTTGGCCTGTAAGTGGCAGGTCTGGATTCCATACCAGACCTGCCTGATGCCAAGGCCAGTGGGGGTCTTTCCAAGGGACCACCAAAGTGGGGTGGGGGAAAGAGCTCTGGGTCACTGTCAGGAACACAAGGCACACAGAGCTGATGTTGCTCAGACCCCGACCCCAGCCCAGAGGACGGGAGTCAACATCTGTGCTGGGCTCCTTCTCAACCAAGTTGCCAGCACCTGACCTCAACCGCCCCAGGCAGTGGTGCCCCCCAGGTCAGGGTCGGGTTGACCTTGGCAGGAGGGAGAGCCTGCGGGCCCTGGGCTGCTGCCAAGACCTCTTGAAATGAAAGGGAACCTTGTCCTGTCCCACACAGGGCTCATTCTCTGAGCACTCTCAAGCCAGCCCAGCCCTGTGGACCAAGGCCTGATCCCTCTGCGCCAGCTATTCATAGACTCACGGAAGAGCATCCGTTGCCAGGGGCAGGGCCCTTAGAAGTCCCCAAGCTCAGCCCCCAAAGTTTACACTTGTGGAAACTGAGGCCCAGGGAGAGGAGGGACTCCCTCAAGGCCACACGATGAGTTAATGGCAGAGCAGAGACTCAAACCCCATCCCTGGCTTCCTAGGCCTGGGCCTTTTCCCCAGGATCCTGGGCCTCACCCCAAACAGGCAGCCCTGCCCCACCCCCTCCCTCATGGAGACATCCACAGCGATGCTCCCTGACCCCCTCTTCACTCCCACAGAGGGACCAGCAATAAATGCTTGTTGGAGTCTCCACTTTGAACTCTTCAATCATCCCAGCTACCCCACCAAGAGGGGGCTGCCTTGGGAGGTCATGAGTACCCATCCCCTGGAGTGGCCAAGCAGAGTCTGGGTGCCATCTGTCATGGGGGTTGGAGAAGGGCTTTCTGCCCCTGGGAGAGGAGTGGGGATGCCACTGTCAGAGAAATGGTCGTCTCTCTGGACCCTTCCAGCTGGCCTGACTGGGCTCCTCAGAGCCCTGGGGCAACAGGTGAGACCTAGAAAGCTTGAGGCCCAGAGGCTCAGAGGCCCAAAGGGCCACCCCCGCATAATGTAGGGACTCCATCCTTGAGGGACTGGTATGCAGTGGGCAAGACAAATCTGGAAAGATTCTATTTGGGAAATTGCGCGCTGCCCACTCTCCTCCAGGGGCTTCTCATGCCTCTCACCATTGAAAGCCCACACCTGCAAACGATGGCAGTTCTGGTCAGCACAAGAGCCACCAGGCATGGTCTCTGATTCCATTGTCCCTTGCATCTTGGGGCATGGATCCTTGGGGCGGTATCAGTGCATGGAAATCCTGGAGGTAGACAGGATTTCCTGGGAAAGGAGACCCCAGCTAGAGGTTTCAAGGGGGATCAGACCAGACCAGCCAAATTCTCCCCAGCCTGTGCCCCAGGTTTGGCCCAGCCCAGTGGGTTTGTTCAAACTCAAGAGTAAGGACCTGGCCGGGTATGGTGGCTCACATCTGTAATCCCAGCACTTTGGGAGGCCAAGGCAGGTGGATCACCTGGGGTCAAGAGTTGGAATATAGCCTGGCCAACATGGTGAAACCACATCTCTACTGAAAACACAAAAATTAGCCAGGCACGGTGGCACGTGCCCAGCTATTCAGAAGGCTGAGGCAGGAAAATTGCTTGAACCCGGGAGGCAGAGGTTGCAGTGAGCCAAGATTGCGCCACTGCATCCAGCCTGGGCCACAGAGCAAGACTCTGTCTCACAAAAAAAATTAAAAAACAAAAAAAAAGAGTAGGGACCTGGAGTGGCCCGACCCGATGCCTCACCACACACCACCTAGGGATTTCTGTGAAGAGAGGACCTGAGGCCTGGAGAAGAAGGTGAGCCTTCGGGGATGGGAGCGGCAGGAGAGGTGGGGGAAGCGCAGGGCAGGGGAAGAGTTGGTTCAAAGTTATCAAATCTAGTTGTGAGAAAACATTATTACCCAGGAAATGAACACACTGCTGCCCTTCAGCCTCCCCTCGGAGGAACAGAACATACCAGAAGCGTCAGCCCCTTCTGCTGGTTGAAATATCTCAGTGTACCTGAATGAGGATCTGGCTGAAACCAGGTAAGGCCTGGGCTGAAGCAGGGACAGGAGGGCAGTACAAAGGAGTGGCGGGTGGCTCGGTCAACAGCCACAGGAACCTGGATGGGGAAGGAGCGAGGGGGCAGGAATGAGACATTGGGAGGGGAGACTAGAGGGGGCGGGCACAGGAAACGGCCCGTGATGGACCTTTGTGGGAGCAAGGACAGCAGCTGGTGAGACTCGGGGGTTGGAACAGCAGTGGCAGTTCATGTTCAAGTGCTCGTTGTTGGCGGCCCGGGGCTGGCTGCATCCTTCCTCCAGGGTGCAGACCTTGGTGATGGCCAGCCAAAGCACATCCTAGCCCTCACGTGGCCCCTGGGGCAGTGGCCAAGTGGGGCAGACACCAGCCATGGCAGGAAGGATGAGTGGGCGCAGGAGAAGCAGGCGTCTCAAGACTTTGGGAAATACTGAGGGAGTGGCTTGCAAGGGTTTCCTATGTCACCAGTTCGGGAGCTGCATCCACTTAATTAGCATCAGTAAAGGACAGAGGGGATCTCTGGATGCTGCAAACACACAAGAGGCAGACACAAAATAAACAATGGCCTTCCACTGAGAATCTGTGGGGCCAGGCACTTTACATACTGGCACTTCACTCACTGGCATAGGAGCCCTGCCAGGGAGCCAATATTATGCCCATTTCACGGATGCAGAAACTGAGGATCCGAGAAGTTCTACGACCTACCCATGGCCACAGTTACTAAATGATGGAGCCTAGACTTCTCACTGTTGTCCTACCAGCTCCAGAACAATATTCTTTCCTCGGCCAAGCATTGAGAGGGGCTGTGGTGTAGTGTCAGAGGATGCCAAAGTGAGGTGGGACCTCTGTAAACATCTACTTCAACCTCATGGCCCCCGCATCCTGCACCCTGGGGGATGGAGACCAAGGCCTGGAGAGGCGAAATAACTTGTCTGAAGTCACAGGGTTCCCCAGGAGTTGAACCAGGCCTCAATCCATGGCAATAAAAGTGTTCTGAATTGTAGACAAGTGGGCACCCCCCTTCCCCATAGATCTGTCACAGCTGTGAGGGCTGGGCTCCCATAGTTGTGAGGCCTAATTCTCAGACCCTTCCCCCACCACACACACACCTGTTGTTTTGGGGGGCTGGAGGCAGAACCCTCTGGGCAGGATGCTGCCCCTCGAATCAGCCTTTCCTCTCCTGAAGTCCATCTGATGGTCTGCGCCCCACCCCCACATTGGCCCCCAAGGGACCCTGGGTCTCTGGTTTTTGTCAGGCCTGAGACGTTGGTGGGATTGATTTATGAGAGGAGCCCCTACCCCCCCTCACCCTGAGCCCTTGGTCCTCCTCCCCCTTCTCCTCCTCTTCCTCTTCCCACTCCTCCTCCTCCGCCTGACTGCCTGCTCAGTTTTCCACAGAGTCAGGATTTCCCTGGGGCTGGGGGCTCCAAGCCAAGAACAACAGAAGACCGGTTCCCCCACCTCTCCTGCCCCTCCCATCCCCCTCCAGCTCACTCCCCCGCCACAGCAGGTCCCCCCTTCGTTGAGAGGAGGGGTTGAGAGTGGAGGTCCAGGTCCAGCCTGATCCTTAAGGAAGGGCCAGAAGGGAGTCCCCTCCCAGCAGGCGCCAGGGCTGGCCACCCACTCCATGGCCTGAGAAGCGTCTTTCTTCCAGGGCTCCCCTGGAAGTCCACGCTGGGGTGTGGAGACAACAGAGAGAATCCTGAGGGCTCGCTGGGGTGGGGTAGGGGTGTTGAGAGTAGTGAACAAGACTGAGACCCACACTCGGAGGGGCAGGTAGCAGATCCTGGGACTCCACGTGGTGGGGAGCAGAGAGGATTCTGGAAGCCTCCACTGGGGCTGGGAGGGGGAAGGGCAGAGGCCTCTGAGACCCCACACTGGAGGTGGGTAGGAAGTAAGGTCCCCTCTGGATGCTTAGTGGGCACAGAGAAGAATAAGAAGGGGAGGTCCCAACCAGTCTCTGGCTCCCTCTCCATGGGGCGAGACTTCAGTCTAAGGAAAGGCTATGGGGACAGAAAGTGGGAGTGCCTGTCGTGGAAACAAGGGCAGAAGCCTGCACGATGAGGGCAGTGTTCAAGGAACGGGATGCCAGACAGACCCCAGGATTGGGGTCGCAAGAGGGAAGGGTCGGGCAGGAAGCGGGAGGTCACGGCTTGTGTCTGAGTTCGGCTTCTGTCTGGCTCTGAGGCTTGATTTTGGCCCTTCAGTCTAGAAGAGGAGGCGTGGGGGCTGGGTGGCTAAGGAACCCTGTTTTCCTCCCTGAGAAGGGGCCCAGACACTCAGACCACTATAGGCAGACAGACAGAGCTTCTCCCTAGAAAGTACTCCCTGGGGCTCTGCCTGCAGCCTGCCAGCTGGACAGGAAGCTGGTCCTGGCCGAGGAGCCTACTGTCCTGCGCCTGGCCACTCCCCACTTAGTCAGTCCATCCCCAGCTGCCTCCACCGCTCCTCCATCAGCCCAGGCCTCCATCCCTCTCAGCGGCGTGAACCTGGCTGACCCTCCAAGGTTGCCTGTCTCACACAGCAGCTCCTTTGATGGGTCTCTGAAGGCCTCATTTTCTTCCATGCATACTCTTGCCTGGCCCCGCAGTGAACCCCTAGTGTCCACCCTCCCCAGTGTATGACCCAGGCCTATCCTCAGCTCTGACTAGGGAGGAGAGGCATTCCCCTAGCAACCCTACGAGAGGGTTCCAGACACCCCCCTAGTTAGGACAAGGAGTGAGAACCCATTTGTTAAGGCATGGGTTAAAGCCTCAGAGATTCACCCCTCCCTCTCTAGCCCCCAGCCCAGTTCATCCCCGGAGCTGCTGGCATGGGACTTAGAAGGGAAACAGAAAAGTGAGAATGAATACTTGCTGAGCTGGGGAGCCACAGGGCCTCCTCTGCTCCATAAAAGGGCAGGGACAGGACTGCGGCAGGGTCACAGCTGGGTGGCCCTGGAAGGTGTCAGCGATGGACTGGATCCCTTCGCTCCAGGACAGGCCAGAGGGTGGCTGGGGCGCCTGGCAGCTCCCTCCTAGGTCATGGCAGGCAGACCACAGAGTGGCAGGAAGAACAGGGATGATTGCCCCCTTTTTCCCATCACAGCCCAAGGCTAGGCTCCTCTTGGGGCCACACATCAGAGTCCTGTCCAACCCCTCCCCTGCTCAGCCAGGGCCCAACCTCCTCCACTCCCCGTGTACTCCCGGCCCCAGGCCAAATCTGGCCAATTTGTTCTGAGACAGGGTTCTGGTTTCATAGCCTCATTTGAATGATTTCCAACCAGAATTCCTGCCTCCTCCTTTGCAAAGCTCTGCCCTCCCCTCCCCCCAGCCTCCCTTCTGCCTGAGCTGCCGCCTCAGCCAAGGCTGGTGTGAAAGGAGAAGGGATGACCCACACACACACTTGAAATGACACCACTGTCCCCACCACTCCTTCCTGGGCACTTCAGCCTCTAGGCAACTTACAGCCCCCAAAGAGAGGCCCCTGAGGGCTGGCCACTCGCACTGTCTGCCTCAGGCTTGAGAACGTGGGAGCTCAGGCTCTGCTGGCCGCCCCTTCGAGTACCTCAGTCACCCTGCCTGTGCCAGGAGCAGATGATCTAGAGCTGAGCCCAGTGTCCAGCCTTGACCACGGGAGGGTTTAGCTGCCACAGCAGAGCTGATCACTATCCCAGGAGCCATGCCTGCCTGCCCCTTAACACATCCTCTATTCCTGCAGGAGCAGATAAGGCTCTGTTTCAGATCCCATAGCAAGGGTACGAAGAGGAAGCTGCTCTTTATGCGCAGGCAGAGCTGTGAAAAAAAAATTCCAGGCAGCCCCCAGGGTGCTGTTTCGTGCTTCCTAACACTCCTTGCCAACGGGCAGATCGTGCGGAGCTCCCGTTCCCCCACCTCTTTCCAGAGACTGGGTTGTGATCCACAGTTAGATCCCCATGGGGTAGGAGGTCTCTTTCTCCAGGCCCTTTGCCCAGAAGATAGACAGAACACATTTTCTCCTTTTGTTTACAAAAGAGGAGTATGAGGCCCAGAGATATTTAGCAAATTGTCTAAGGTCACACAGCAGGACCTGACCCACAGGCCCATGTGCCCACCACACTACACGGCAGGGTCTGGGCCATGGAGGGCACTCCTCCACCCAGGAGGCCTGGGCCTCCTCCCTGCTAGGGGCTGCTGAGCCACCATCTGCAAACCCCTCCCCTGGGAGGTGATGCTGGAGACGGGTCCAACAATCTGTTCTACATTCAGGTGTGTCATTTCCTGAGCCCTCTGGTGGGGGCTGGGGCTGGGTATGGCCCTGTTGGCACTGCTTCAGCATCTTCATTTTGCACACAGAGACCTGGGGCTCCTGGCGCAGAGCTGCACACTGAGCCAGGAGTCCTGCCGCTGAGTCAAACCGAACAGTACCTGGGTCCTCATGCCTCCAGAGCCTCTCACCTCCTCTCTCAGTCCCCATGGGGTCCCTGTCCTCAAGGCCCTCTCTCTAAGGTACCACTCTAGTCAAGAGTCAGACACCCTGGGTTCTATCCAGGCTTTAACCCTTACCAGACATGTGACCTTGGGTAAGTTACTTCCCTGAGCCTCAGTTTTCTTGTCTGTAAAACAGAGTGGCCGAGCGTGGTGGTTCACGCCTGTAATCCCAGCACTTTGGGAGGCCAAAGCGGGTTGATCGCTTGAGCTCAGCAGTTCGAGACCAGCCTGGGCAACATGATGAAACCCCGTCTCTACTAAAAATACAAAAAAAAAACAGAAAATAAAGTAAAATGGAGCAATAAAGTCATCCTTGCAGGATTGCTGTGAAGATGAAATTACATAAAAAGTCTAGTGTAAGACACAGTCTTTCTCCACCTATCCTATGTACAAGGTCAGTACAAGCCAGTTTAGGAGGAGGAAATGCCTCCAGCAGAGCCAAAAGTCCAGGTGTTGAATATTGTCAATATCTGCAAGACCCAAGGCAAGCTTCCCAGCCTCTGTTCTTCCATCTGAAAACATGTCAATGTGATGGAGAGAAAATGAAACAAGGGAGGTAAAAGAAAGTCGTGGGGAGGAAAAAGGTATAAATCCCAGTTCCTGGCTCCCTTTCATCCACATGCTCCACAGCGAGGTCCAGCTGTGGGAGAAGTCATGTTCCTGGGGATGGGCTGGGGGAGGAGTCCTCTCCCCATTTCCACCCAGGGCCATTCCGGGGTCTCCACGACTCATCCTCCACAACAAGCAGCTCTTCTTTGTTTCATACAGAGCTGGGTGCCCTGCCTGCTGGCACCTGGCCCAGAGAGGGAGGGTCGGGCTAGAGGGAGGGGCTCCAAGGCTAGCTCCTGCCCCCACCCGCACCCTGATGCTACTTCCTCCAGCTCTGGCCTTGGGAAATCTCCAAGGACCCGAGCCTGCGGGAGCAGGAAGCAGGACGGGGCTTCTCGAAGAGAACCCTATGAGGCTGTGCTAATGCCCAGAGGCCATGGGGACCCTAGACCATGATACCATCATCCCCGCACACCAAACTCACACTTCTTCCTAAACAGACACAAAGTGAAGCTTCCTTGGTTTATCTTCCCCTACCAAAAATGAAATCTACATATTTTATTATTTCTTGAAGGCATTTGTGCTTTCTTTGCAACATCTTGTTTTATTCTCTCAGTGACCATGTGAGGTAGATGTTGCTGGTTCATTTTACAAACGAGGAAAGTCAGAAAGGTTAAGTGAAATTGTCCAAGGTCACACAGCTCCTAGATAGTAGAACTGAACTGAAGGCCCGCAACTGGGCCTATCAGACTATGAATTAGGGATTGCCACCACTTCTCCAGATGCCTTTGGAGGTAGGTCCTATCTTTTAACTCAGCAAGTCCTCATTGCTTCCTGCCTGCCTGAATGCTACTTCCTAAAAACCACTTTTTTACTTGGGAATAGATATGGCTGTCCTAGCAGCCCCACAAAACACTCTTCCTTCCCCTGACACTTTCTGTCATGCCGATAAGTTTCCCACTCTAATCACAACCCTCCAAACCTGGCATCTGCTTTGGTCCTGGGGTTTCTGGATTAGGACTGTTAAAGAGATTATAACAGGGGAGAGAGGGAGACGCCATCCACACATCCATTAATCCATCCATTTACTCATCCACTCATTGATCGAACCATTCATTCATCTAGGGATCCTGCTATCTAGTCCTTCAATTATCCATCCATTCATTCATCTTTTCATCCATGTTCCCATTGTCTATCCATTCATCCATCCTACCATTCATTCATCTTTCCGTCCATCCATCTATTTATCTACTCATCTATTCATTCACCCATTCATCTACTTATCTTCTCATTTCTGCTTGGGTATTGATTTAGTTTTCATTTCTTCTTTCTTTTTTCATTATTCTTTCTACTTATCCGTTCTTCTATCTATTCATGTATTTCTCTGCCTACCCATCCATCCATCCACCCATTCATCCATGCATTCTCTCATCCACACACCTGCTTGTCTATTCTTTCATCCATCCTACCATTCATTCAACCCTCCATCCATTCACATGTCCATTTCCCTGTCCACTCACCTACCCATCATCCATTCAGCCAACTATTCATCATTCATACATAGTTTGTCTATCTACTCCTCTACTCATCCTTCCAATCATCTTCTGATCTGCCCATTCATTCACCCATCAACTTACCTACTTGTCCATATGTACATCAACATATACATATTTTACTCATCCATCCATCCAGGTACTATATCCTCACATCCATTATTTCATTCATCTATTAATTCATTTATGTTAAATGGAATAACCTAATAAGGTTCTTAGCACAGTGCCTGACACGGTAAGCGTTCAGTAATGGTAATTGTAGTTGTTCTTATTCTAAGATCTCGTTTGAGAAGCTGATGGTGTGGGAGTAGACAAACAGGAACATTTACAATGCGGTGTGGTGAAAGCTCTTGGAGAGGCATGAACAATGCCTGCATGAGCAGCCAGGAGGCATTCCCTCATACCTACCTCGGCTTCAACTCTTCTCTCCACAACTCTCCCAGGCAATCCTGCCCACTATCCATACTTCATCCCGGGCTTCCATGCTGTGCCTAGTGGCTCCAGATCAGATATTCAGTGGCTTATGGGGCATCTCTCCTGGCAAGCCTCAAACTGAACTCATTATTCTCCTTCGCACTTACCATTCCTTCTCCTGAACTTTCTGGATCCACAAGTGGTGCCAAAGTGTGCCCTACCGCCAGTCCCCAAAATCATCCACGCTCAGACATCTATTATCTCTCCCCTCCCGCACCCCATCAGTCACCAAGCACATTGCTACTTACCTTTGCAAGATCATTCACACCCGTCACCTGGGCAGCACCTCCTCCTCACCCCATCTCCAACCAGGACTTTCTTACCCTTCACCTAGACTGTGGCATCTTTCTCTGCCTTCCTGCCACTATCTCTACATCCTCCAGTCCCTCCCACACCTGCCTCACTCCTCTTCCCTAAACACTGTCCTCATGACGGCACTATCCTCAAAATCCATCAGTGACACCAAGAATATTCCTATATCACCCTGTCGCATTTCCTTCTCCTCCATTGGCCTGTGGGCTCCTTGAGGGGGCTCACTTATCTCCATTGCCTGGCAAAGAAGTCTCAGTGAGTGTTTGTTGAGAGGCTGCATTATTTCAGTACATTTGAAGGTGAGAAACTCCGCTGAGAATGGAAGAAGGTACAACTGGGGCCTTGAGTAGTGTAGAAAAGCCTGTACCAGCTGCTGTGGGGGAATGTTCCTGGAAATTAGCAAAACAAGAAAAAGATTATTCAGAGAGATGGTAGGGGGGATGTTTGGGAGTGGGAGTAATCCAGGTTGGGCTGGGAGAGAAGAGCATCTCAGAAGGTCCACAGGTGGGGAGAAGAAGGGGTTTGGGGACCAGATTTTGAAACTAGGCAGAGAGGAGGAATGGATGAGAGCCTGCAGTATCTGACTTGCAATCTTGGAGGAGATGGTTACGTGATGACCAGGCTCAAAGGGTAGCCCAATGTGCTGTCAGGAGGCCAACTAGGAATGGAGGAAGTCACGGCAGGTGAGAGGTCAGCATCGGGTAGGAAAGCCAAGAGGCTGGAGCCAAGAAGAATCTGGTCAGCCAGATACCAAGTTTCAGAAGCCGGAGTGTGAGCTGACCTGGGCTTGGAAAGGCCATGGGAGGTGAGGCTGGGAAGAAGGCAGGAGCAGGGAGTATAAAGGAAGACCTCTGTAACAGAGGGGGCTTCGAAAGGAAGTGTAGGGGATGTTTGGAGAACAATGGCCGGGAATGGTGCTGGGGTGGCTGTGGGGAAGGAGTGGCAGGGTGTGTGGGAGGCAGTGGTGTCTGGCCAAAGCCAACTCCAGTACCCCTCACATTCCTGCAGACACACCCTTTCTGGTCCCTTCAGGCAAGTGCCACCTTTCTTACCTGTCCCAAGTTCGGTGCCCCAGAAGGGAGAGGGATTCAGGGAGAGTTGACTCTTGCCTTTCTCCTTCTCTCTGCCAAGCCAGGACAAAGTAGGGAAGGAGGTCTCTTCAGCCCCCAGTAGTCAGGGTCAGGGCAGCCACCTCTGGGCTGATGTCACCGAAGGCCTCCAGCCAGATCCTGAGTCTGTTTTCATTCCTGCTTTATGAGATGGGAATAATGAATGAGAAACAGAGAGGGGCAGGGAGAGACGGTGGAGGGAGAGAGCCCCTCGTCTGTCTGCCCCACCCCCAAGCTAGAACCTGGGCTGTGCTCTTCACAAGTGCCTTCAGTGTCTGGGTGCCCAGCTTCCCTCCAATCTCTCTGCTCCCCTCTCTGAAAAAAGAGAAAGCTGAGGCAGCCCTTAAAATATGTGCAACTGAGGGGCAGGAGGGATCACTCCAAAGTGGACAGGAAGGGCCTGAGTGTGTCATCCAAGTGGAGCACTTCTGGGTTCCCCTGGACCCCCTTCCTAGGTATCCTGATGTAGGAGAAGAACACAGAACTGGGGACAGGGTAGATGGGATCTGGATTTTGTCTCTGTCAGGGACTGTCTGTGATCTTCAGCAAGTCATTTAACCTCTCTGAGCCTTTCCTTAGAGGCACAGAGTGCATCACGTATTCAGAAACCCTTGTGGACAGATGTGCCTTGCAGCAGGGAAGAAGTAGAACAAAGGGCTGAGGAAGTAGCAACATAGAGGGTGCCCGAGGAACTCTGTGGAACCAAGAACTGCTGAGGCCAGAAGCCCAAGACTGCTCCTCTGAGCTGTGAGAAGCGGGTGGCTCCCGCCTGGGGATGACTTATGGAAAAGGGAAGGCTTGGGCAATATCATATGTTCATGACCGTGTTCCTTCCTCATCCTCTGAGCTGGAAAGAGGGCCCCTGGCCTGCCCTGCTCTCATCAGCCCTAGGACCTCTGCATATACCACTCCCTTCTCTCTTCTTGCTAACTGCAGCAGAGCCACCAAGATTGAATTCAAGAATTGGGTTCAGCGGCTCACGTCTGTAATCCCAGCACTTTGGGAGGCCAAGGCAGGCGGATCACTTGAGGTCAGGAGTTCGAGACCAGCTTGGCCAACGTGGCGAAACTCTGTCTCTACTAAAAATACAAAAAAATTAGCCAGGCGCGGTGGCAGGCCCCTGTAATCCCAGCCACTTGGGAGGCTGAGGGAGGAGACTCGCTTGAATCCGGGAGGCAGAGGTTGCAGTGAGCTGAGGTTGCGCCACTGCACTCCAGCCTGGGTGACAGAGCGAGACTCCATCTCAAAGAGTGGAAAAAAAAAAAAAAGAATCACCTTCTTGGGCAGCCCTTTTTGACAGTATTTTGGCCTAGGTCCCTTCCTTACAGCACTTGGAATGCTTACCCAGGTATAGAACTTACCCTGTGGCACTTACCACATTGCATTCATTGGTTTATATATCAGGGACCCTCTCAGCTGTGCACACCTCCAGGGAGTGGGGGCTGTAAGCTGGTTTATCCCCACATCCCCAGCTCCTTACACTGGACCTGGTCTATAGAACTCCCCAGTTAAAGTATGTTGAATAAATGAATGAATGAGTGGGGGAGTGAATGAAGATATGCTCAGGGTCAGAGACTAAAAGGTTAAAAGGACCTGGAGGGTAATGGGGGGTCCCAGCTCCCTCTGCTGGGCATCAAATAACTGGTCAGAGAGCCCCCAGCCCTGCCCAAGACTAGCTGAGGTCCCTAGAACTGTGATTTAGTTCCACAACACTCAACTTGGTTTCTATAACATTTACCTCGACCTGTAATTAGATACAATTATCTGCATGTATATTTGAATCACATCCCTGTTCCCTATTAGACTTGAAGCTCTTTGAAGCATCGATCTTCTATGTTCTTGCTCATTGCAGTATCCCCAGTGCCCAGCACAGTGCCTGGCACACAGGAGTTCTCTAGTACACACTTGAAGAATGACTATCGGAGGGAAACAGTTCCATTTCCCCAAGCGGGCCCAGGATCAGTGTGCCGAGAAAAAGCCGGGAGCCTTGAGCCACACTTGCCCTCTCAACAATGAGCCACACTCCTGTGGCCTTCAAACGATCCCCAGCAGCCCTACCCCAGGAACTGATCCAGGGCCCGGGCTAGGCCTGCAGCAAAACATCCAGCAGCTCTACCCCAGGAACTGATCCAGGGCCCGGGCTAGGCCTGCAGCAAAACATCCAGCAGCCCTGTGGGTGGGGCCTCTTTCTCTGCCCCTGTAGCTTCCTCACCCTCTTCCCTTCCAGAGAGACCTGAACGGAGTTGGTGGATTTCTCCTAGCGCCTTGGTTTATTCCGTCCCTGCTATGTGCCAAGCACTGTTCAGCATTTTCCTACTTGCTTCTATATTTTCTTCAAACTTCATACAAATAAAAAATAGCTAACATTTTTGAGCACTTACTACAATCCTGGCACATACTTTACGTGTATTTACTGATTTGACAATCTCATGATATAGAAATGATAACTATATCTTTTTATAACTGAGAGCATTGAGGCAGAGAGGTATAGAAACAAAAGAGCTGGGCTTTGAACCCCGGTCTGCCGGTACATAAATAGGCAGCCCTTCCCATGGCACTATCCACATTTTCTGGGTTATAATCCAGGGTCTGGCCACTCAGGCTTAGGTCTAAGGACTGCTATCCAGGTCCCTCTCCCTCACCTGCTGTCCTGGGGACCTCTCCCTGTGCTCAGGGGCTGAGCACAGACTAAAGCACCTTTGCTCCCTAGCTGTTCCTATTCTCTGAGCTCAGGCATAGAGAGGGCAAGAGGTGGTTCCTTTGCGGCTATAACTGCCCCCCATGGGGCAAGTGGAATGAGGGAATCAAGGGGGAGCAGCCCGTTCCTAAGCCTCAACAACCCCTCACCCCCACCGACTTCCTTTTAGCCCTAACTTGGGAGATCTAATTTTCTGCCCCCAGGACGTGTGAAAGTAACCAACACTAGGCCTACTAAAATCTCATTCCCTCTCACTCCTTATCTGTCCCCAGAAGAGCCAGACAACTCCTGAGGCGCCTCTCTCTTCTGTCTCTTCCTCTGCTTTAATCATAGCCCTCCCTCCTTGCAATCCTGCTGGGGGGTCTGAGGACTCCTCCCGGCCCTTTCCAGTGAGACACAGGTTAGCTAGGTGAAGCGGTTCGGGTAGGAAGTGCGCTGGGGGCAGGAGGCGCCTTCCAGGAAGTGGATGGCTTTTCTTCCCTCTCTGCAACCCTTCCCCTACCCGTTCTGTCATGGGAGGCTCTCAGGGCGTGTGGACTTGGAAGGTGAGGCCTAGAGGGTCAAGTGACTGAGGACGAATGACCGTGAGTGAGGGAGTAAGGGCTGTGCTGTGGTGTAGCTTGGGTCAGTGAAATGTGCCCTTCAGCTGTTTCCGTGGGTAAGTGGCAGGAGAGGGCGCGCATGCAGGCGAGGATACCTGGATACAGGAGGAGCGAGGTATGTGTAGTGGCTGCATAAGGCACAGCCGACAGAGTACCTTACTTCCCCCAGACCTCTGGGCTCAAGACGTCCCTGGAGATCCTCGGCCTGGGGCGCACAGTCCAAGAGTTCCCCTGATTGTCTGGCTTCCAGGGCCCCTCCCGCCTTGGCGCTAAACGACCACGATCTTGCCCTCCCTGCGGACCCAGTAGAGAGCGATGTCACACTTATGCGGGTGGAGCCCCCACCCCAGCATCTCCGCGCCCTCCACCCAGACTCCCGCTATAAAGGTCAGGGCGACGGCACAGGATGGCGAGGGAGGCTTCGCAGGACTCACGGGCCACGGATCCCTCCCCATTCCCTAGCTTCGAGAGTAGGAAGTGGATTCTTGAGCAGGAGCTCCGCGCGCCCCCTCCACTTTATTTGCGCCTGCAGCCGGGGAATGCTGAGCGGCTGTGCAGGAGGCCACTCGGCACCGCGTTCCCTCCCCCGGCCGCCCGCCCGCCACACCTCGCCCCGTTGACAGCTGCGGCGCCTAGTCCAAGGGCCACCTCGGGCCCCCTCATCGCCCCCCTCCGCCCCCGCAGAGCCCCTTCCCCCAACTAGGGGAGGAAGGAGGCCTCGGCCGAGAGGCTGCTTCCCCTCCCCTCCCCTCCCCGAGTCCGCCCCGGGGAACGCAGAGAGTGTAGCCGTGCGGGGCGCCCCTCCCCCGGGCCGGCTGCGGCGGCGCGACTGGGCTCCGTGGGGGGAATACTAAGGAGCGGGCGTCGCCGAGCAGCCCCAGCGCGGGAGCGCGCGGTGAGGGACGGGGGCGGCCTGAGGAGCCCGCGCCGCCGCCAGCTGTGCCAGGGCCGCTCCCAGGCTCCTCCGATCGCCGCCGGCTTCCGGGGCCGGGACTGCGCCACGCAGCAGACCCTGCAACCTTCGCCCGCGGCCTCCTCCGCGCGGCCTCCCTGGGCCTTCACCCCAGAGCCTGAAATCACGGTCGCATGCTTCCAGGCCTGCGGCTCCGCCGACCCCTAGGTGCAGCCTCTCGCTTAGATTTCCCCTGGGAAGCTCTGCGCTGCCTGGACGCGTCCAGGGAGAGGTGCGGGGCCGCGACACGTGAACAGCTCATCTACATGGCGTGGTGTCTGTCCATGCCTCTGTGCCTACCCGGGGACCCTACCCAGGGTATGCAGGTCTCTCGGAAAGCACAAAGGTTTGCTGCCCAAGGATGCCTCCCGATACTGGGAACATGACTGTACTTCCCCCCTCCCCCGCCTGTTCCTGCGTCCGAAGGGCCTCTGAGGGCCCCCCACCACGCTTTCTCCTTTGACATTTCCAGAAGCTGTTTTCCTAACCCTCTCCCCGGTTCTTGTTATTTATCCTCTGAACCTTTCAAGTATGCAGGCAGTCTCTGGGTGGGAATCACAGCCGCGGGCCTCACTTACTGGCTCAGCGACTTTGGGCAAGTTACTTAACCTCTCCTTTTCCTCTTCTGTAAAAAGCAGTTAAAAATACTTCTTTGCCTGGCTGGGTTGTTGTGAGATTAAATAAGATCCGTGTATAAATGGAGCATTTAGCCCAGCGCCTGGGCATAGGAAGCCTCAGTGAGGAGCAGCCGAACTTCCGGGCCTCAGCCTCTGAACACCAGTGGCTCTCCTTCCCTTTGTCCTTGGTCATGTGACCCTGGGAACTGATCAACCCCCTCTACCCTCAGCTCCCTTAAAGACAAAGGCTGGGAACCGACTCAGTAAAACACCATCCAGACACAAGAGCCTGCCCCCCACCCAGGAAGGCCTCTGCCTTAGAAGGAAGGAGCTCTGGGGTAGTTTGTTCTCCATTGCCACTGACCCACTTCCAAGAAGTGTGTTAGATGTTCAAAGCAGTGAGGTCCAAGCACAAAGGGGAAACTGAGCCTGGATGGGCCCGGATCTCGTTTCCCAGTGCCTCCAGGGAGTTGTGAAGGGTTGGCAGCCAGGGACTGTGAACTCTGAATCGGGGAATCTTGCTTTGGGAGGAGGAATAAGAAGGGGCAAGAGAATCATCTTATTGCCTTTATTCTGCTGTCCGCCCAGCTGGCCCCATTGCAGGGCACAGGGCCAAGCTTTTACACGCTCACCCATGCTCTCTGTGCAGGCCAGTGCGTGCACACACACACACATGCGCACACACACACTCACACATCCCATCTCTGGCTCTGAGAGTCAGTCTCTGGGGGGCAAAGGGCAACTCCTCAGCCTGCCCCTGCCTGCCCTTTTATGACAGCACCAAGGGCGGGGGTGGGGACAGGGCCCTCAGCCCCCAGAACAAATCCCTGTGCAAACTGGAGGTGCCAGCTGGCTTCAGGATGGGGGTATCACATTTCCCCATTCCTGGAGTCCCCTCCTCCAGTTCCTGAGGGAGGGACTGCTCTCCGCCTACCTGGGGGGCCACACCCCTGCCAGGGCTGGGCCCTGTGGTACCCCGGCTTACCCCAACCTGACCCTGCCAGGACCTCCAGCACTGAAGAACAGACAAGTGTGAGGTTGTGGGGATCCCCTGCTGGACAGCAGGAAGGTCTGGGCCCTGAGGGGCTTGGGGAGGGGTCATCACCCCCTCTCCTAATCCATCTTCAATATGAAGAGGTTTGGGGCACACTTCCTGGGGAGGGAGCACAGGCCTGGAGAAGTCCCAGCTTGGGCCTTTCCCAAACTTCCAGCTTCTGGGCCACAGCCTAAGGCCAGGCATCCAAAAGTCCAAGAGTCCGAAAGTCCAGCCGGCTGCTTGGCATCCCTGCACGGTCCTCAGCGTCCCCGTGGGAGCCGGTGTCAGACCTGCACAGGCAGCGTCTGGTTCATCTGCAGCCGCATGTCCTGGATACTGCTCAGGATCTTCTTCTGGTGGCCGGCCAGGGTGACCCCAATACGGAGCAGGTCTCTGCAGATGGAGCAAAATCAGGATCAGTCCCTTGCCTTGTGCCCTCAACTCTGGGCCCAGCCTAGGGCCCCCTGCCCTGCTCCTCCAAATCTGAGGCACACTTACTCTGCCGTCATCTGGGCCACCAGGTCAAATGATGCAAACCCCGCACTGACGAAGCTCTCCTTGTACCGCCCCATCTTGATGGCATCCAGCCAATCACCAACGGTCGTGAAGGTTGTGTAATCTGGGACCGTGCGGTCCAGGAGGGGCTGTGACATGCTGTGGGAAGAAGAGAAGGACCTGGTGAGTCTTGAGGGCGGGAGATAGGGCTACTGGCTTGGTGGGAGCAGAAGCAGAGGTACTAACCCAGACTGAGCGCTGGCGATGACCTTGAGGCTGGCAGCATTGCGGATGAGCTTGTCTAGGGTATTGACAATCTGGGAGAATTTGGGCCTGAGGTTCCGGTCCCGCACCCAGCAGTCCAGCATGAGCTGGTGCAGTGCTGTGGGACAGTCCATGGGTGGTGGCAGCCGGTAATCCTGCTCCACGGCATTGATGACCTGGGCCGAGGGCAGGGAAACCCAGAGTGAGCCGCTGCCATGATCCCCAGCCAGCACCCACCTACCCAACCACTCTGGCTTAGCCTCACTCACATCCTGGTTGCTCATGTCCCAGTAGGGTCGCTCTCCATAGCTCATGACCTCCCACATGACAATTCCGTAGCTCCAGACATCACTAGCAGAAGTGAACTTCCGATAGGCTATGGCCTCCGGGGCAGTCCAGCGGATGGGGATCTTCCCTCCCTGGTGAGGGGGGCATAGGCCCTTCACCCTGTGACTCCAGGCTGCCCCCCAGGCCCGAGCCCCTGGCTGATAGGCCCCGCCCCCAGTCTCCCTCCCAGCGGCTTCCTGTACCAGGGAACTGGTGTAGGTAGGATCGGAGGGGTCATCCTCCAGGAAGCGGGAGAGGCCAAAGTCTGAGACTTTGCAGACCAGGTTGCTGTTGACAAGGATGTTGCGAGCAGCCAGGTCACGGTGCACATAGTTCATCTCGGACAGGTACTTCATGCCAGCAGCAATGCCCCGCAACATGCCCACCAGCTGGATGACCGTGAACTGCCCATCGTTGAGCTGCAGGCAACAAGCAGGCTCAGGTGAGCCCACTGCCCCCATCAGCCCATGGCCTGCCCACCTGCCTTCCCTCTCCGAGTACTCAGACTCCACCTCGTCTCTCCTGCAACCATGTCCAGAGTGCCCTGAGGGTAAGTGAGCTGCCCTACTATGTGTCAAGTATCTTGTAGACAACATCCCAATTAATCCCCATGACGACCCACTAGCTCTTACCACTCCCATTCTACAACCAGGCAGCTGAGACTCAGAGAGGTTAAGTCACTTGCCTGAGGTCACACAGGCAGTAAGGAACAGTCAAGATGTGAACTCCCATACTTATGGCTATGAAGGCCCTGCCATTTCCCTGCACCAAGCCACCTCAGTAAATGCTTATGGACTTGAATAGGGGCTATCTGACTTGTGGGAGGGGATGGTGAGCCCAATCCAACTCTCTGGGGGAGGGAGAGGGCCTGGGGGCTGGCTCTTACCCGGAGGAAGGAGTCCAGGGCGCAGTTTTCCATGAACTCAGTGAGGATCATAACTGGCCGACTTTTGGTGACCACGCCCTCGAGCCGGATTATATTGGGGTGATCAAACTGACCCATGATGGAGGCCTCACTTAGGAAGTCCCGCCGCTGCCTCTCGGTGTAGCCCACCTTCAGCGTCTTGATGGCCACAAACACCTCTCGGCGGCCAGGCTGTTTCAGTCGACCACGGCACACTTCTCCAAACTCCCCTGCAGGGCACAGGGCACAGGGCACAAGCTATGACTCACCCCTGTACCCAGCCCGCCTCAGCTTCTCATCTCTACTGTGCCCCGGGAGGCTCACCAGCTCCGATCACCTCCTCGATCTTGACGCAGGACACGTCGATCTCCTTGGCAAACTCCCGAACAGCCTCATTAGGGTCCTCGTAGGTAAAAGGGTCAATGTAAACCTTCATTCCAGGAGCAACTGGAGGGAGAAGAGGTGGGCGTGAGAGGGTAACAGTCAAGCCAGCCTCTCCCTGCGATGGGCACAGCTCCAGCAGGCTCCCTGCTGAGCCCAGCCCCATATTCCTCTGTGTTGCTGCCCTAACCCTCCAGCCCCCGTGAGAACTCCTGGTGACCATAAAGGCTAGACACCTAGGATTCTACTCCTAGTTTTTCTCTCTCATCTCTCATCACATCCAGACCTCTCTCAGATTCATCCCTCCCCCGGTTCCCACTGCCCCGACCTTGTCCAGGCCTTCAACACTCACACTATTCCAATCGCCTCCCAGCTGGGCTCTCTGCCCCTGGACTTTTCCCACTGAGCTATCCTGCATACCGCGCTGTCTTCCTGAAACAATCCTTTCATTGTATTACTCCCCAGCTTCAGAGCCTTTCCAATTACCTATGGTGGAGTCAAGTCCAAACTCCTCTGCCTGCCTTTCAGGACCCTCCAAGGGCTGGCCACAGCTACCCAGCCTGGCTTCCCAGCAGCTGTCAAACCAGTCTTCTCGCCGCCCCCACAGTTGGGCTCCTTCCCCACCCCACCCACTACCTTCCAGAGGCTCCTCTGGCCAGGAATGCTCCCCCTCACCTCCCAAAACCCTGCTCATCCCGCCTGGCTCAGCTCACGTCCACCTCCTCGAGGAAGCCTTCCTCTTCTCTAAACTCTTAGTGCCCTTTACAACAGGAGCACCCAGCTCAACCCTTAATTGTTCTCGAATTGTTTCCTGTGTGTATGCGTCTTGTCTTTCCCACAGGACTAACTGCCTTTAGGGGCAGGGGCCACATCTTAGTCATTTCTGGGGCTAGCAGGAGTGAGTAGGGGCCCAGGGTACCCGGAGTGAGATACGGGTCAGGAAATGCCACTTGACTGGAAGTGGGAGGGGGCATTCAGGGTTTATCTCTAAGGAATGAAGTCCCAGGCAGGGAGAAGGGTGTCTGCGAGCCCTGCAGGGGGCTGGGAGAGCTTGGGGAGAGCGGCGGGGACAAACTCACTGTACTGCTGCAGCTTCTCCGTGTACTCCGAATCAGAGCCGTGTCGCTGCTTCCTGTAGGGTGGCAGGGTGGAGGGCAGGCCTGAGACAAGTCATCTGCCTCCCTTTGTTCAGGGCACCCTTGGGCTCACAGAAGGGGCAGAGAGGATACAGGGGATGGCCTGGGGCCTAGTCCCACAGTTGGTGGTCACAGCAGTCTCTGGGTCTCTGAGCAAGGGGCTCAGTGGACTCAGTCCCTAGGGGACCTGCCCGGAGATTCAGGGAATGGGGTATGGAGAAAGGGCAGGATGAAGACACAGGCAGGGACGGGAGAGGGCTTCTCCAGCAACGGCTGGCCCCCGGAGGGCTAAGGCCCTGGGTCTGAGGGAGGTGGTGGCGGCTCATCTCTGTGACATGAGGCCTCTAGGATGCTAAAGGCAGTTCGAGTCGGCCCATGGAGCAACAGTGGGCCTGGGAGTACCTGAGGCAGACGATAGCGATGACCACGACAGCCACCACGACGACAAGCCCAGCTGTAGCGGAGCCCACGATGAGGGGAAGCTGCTCCTGGAGCTGCTGGGCCCCGGAGCCTGGAGATAGAGAAGGGGCTGCTGAGTGGAGGGACAGAGAGTGAGGGCCGCGATGGGGACAGGCGCAGGGGGCTACTAACCTCTCTCACTTGTGGTCTCAAACTCGGCAGGGCGGCTGTACTGCCCATAGCCGGCTACTGTGCGGGCACGGACCTGGACCACATAGCGGGCGTCGGGCCGAAGCCCGTCCAGCTGCACGGAGTTCATCTGGCTGGTCACTGTGGAGGCGATGCCCTCACTCTGCAATGCCAGGAGGGAGGGGGCATCCTCAGGTGGGTCCTGAGGCCAACCGGTCCCTATTCACACCCAGGCCTGACACATGCCCCCTCCATACCCAAGGCCTTGCTCCCAAGGGCCCCGTCATGATCCGGGGGTAATTTTCTCAGCCCAGCTCAGCCCAAGGCCTCCTCCTGCCCCTTGAGGTTCTGACCTTCTCAAAGTACTTCATCTCGTAGTCCAGAATGACTCCGTTGGGCCGCTCTGGGGGTGCCCAGGATAGGGTGAGGCTGCTGCCTGAGCTGCTGTGCAGGCGTAGTGTGGGCACTTCAGACGGGGCTGGGAAGAGCAGAGGGCTCACCAGGGGCTCCCTGGACCCTGGCATCCTTCCCAAAGACCCACTTCCCATGGGACCCCCAGTGGTCCCTTAGTAGGCCCTGGGACACCTCATCCAGGAGAAAGTGACCCAGGCCCTACCCTCCAGTGTCCCCTCCTCACCAGCCTGGTTTGTGGTGATATTCACAGCCGCATAACGAGGCGGCAGAGGGCTCTTGCCCGAGACACCGTTGACCGCCTGCACCTCAAAGGTGTAGCGTGTGTGGGCCAGCAGATGGCTGATGTGGACCCGGCGCTCCGTCAGGCCCAGCTGCCGAGGCACAAACTCCACGTTGTCATCACAGCGTGAGCAGGCTGAGGCCCCTCCAGCCCCATGGCACTTCTTGCAGATGACATTGTACAGGAGGTCATCCCGGCCACCCAGGTCCCGGGGCTCACTCCACTCAAGGATCAGTGAGGTTTCATTCACGTTGGAGATCACACCTCGGGGTGGAGATGGCACGGCTGTGAGGAACATGGAGGGAGAAGGTAGTGAGCTGGGGGCTCTAGGACCATCTCTCTGCCCAGAGTTCCTGCACACTCCAACCTGCTTTCTACCTCCTTGCCTTGCCTCTGCTTTGAGAAGCAGAATAACGTTCCTACATTTCTTCACCAGGCAGACTCCTATTTATCCTTCAATATCCAGCTTGTGATATCACTTCCTCTTGGAAGTCTTCCTTGATTCGTCCTTGCCCTATACTCTACATGTACATAAAACAATTCCTAGACAGCCTTCTAGCCCAGCTGTTAGTACATTACGGTCATTATCTGTTTTTACACCTATTTCTCCCACCAGGTTGTGAGCTCCTTTAGGACAATGACTGTATGTTATTCACCTCCTCGCCCTCGATACCCAGCAGAATGCCCGGCACACCAAAGGCCAGGGCAGAGAGGAAGTGGGGCACCAGGCCACCCTCAGGAGGTGAGGCCCCCTCCATGGTTAGAGTGGGGCTGGGGAGAGGCACCTCTACACAGAGGGAGGGGCAATGGACTAGAAGGCCAACTGCTAAGCTCCTAGCCAGTTCCTAAGCATGGCTAGGAACAGGTAGGTGCTTAGCAAGTGTTGGTGGAAGGGATGAGCCAGCTGACCTGGATTCTGGCTCAGGGGCAGTCACCTCCCACTTGTGCTATCTTGAGCACAACATCTAACTTCCCTGAGCCTCAGCTCCTTCTCTGGAAAATGGGGCTATTCATAGTGACTGCTTAGGCTTCCCAGGCTGGCCCCCCAGAGGGAAGGCCCGCAGAGGGAAAGAGAGGTCGCGCGTTCACTCACTGGTGCAGGCACTGTCCGCAGAGTCCGAGTCTGCACGGTAGAAGTTATTGTGGCAGGCGCAGATGCTGGCAGCTGGGGAGGTGGTACGGCTGTTGGGGGGACATGGGAGACAGGGCCCCTCTCCCTGCTTCGCCTTGTAGCTCCCAGGGGGACAGGCTGTGGGGGAGAAGAGGATGGATGGGGCTCACCTCCCTTCCCTGCAGACACCAGACCTCCACAGCTCCATGAGAACCTGGCTTCTCCCCAGCCTAGGTCTGGCCCCTCCACCTCCTAGACTGTGGGGGCAATGCTGGGATTGCCTAACTCCAGCTGCAGGTACAAAAGGCCCTATTGCCCCATGGAAACCCCACGTCAGCGGATTCCTCCCCGCCCCTGCCCCCCTCACCCCTACCCTGGGGCCTCATGGACGAAGACGTCAGCCCCATCACCTGGACAGCCTGGGCTTGTTGAGGCAGGGAAGACAGAGAAAGGCAGAGGAAGAGGCGGGGATGGGGAAGAGACCACCGGTGGGCTAGCATCACCCAGCACTGTGGAGATGCCCCACCTCTCCCTGAGGCTCCAGAGAAATCATTCCTGAGGACCCTGAAGGACACCCTAGAACACCCAGGAGACGGGGCCTTCACAGTGAAGCTCTCGCCCCACCCACCAGGCGCAGGCAGCAGCTCCTATCTGCCCTTGGGCAGGGATGGGGGCTGAGAACGGGTGAGAGGAGGAGAGAGAGAAAGCAGGCAGGAAGGCTGGGGTCACCTGGAGTTCAGAGGCCTCAAGTGTCCACAAGGGGACTCACCCCAGAGCAAGCCCAGGGCCTGAGCATCCCTTCTCCCCAGTCTCCCCTCCTGCCATCTACCCTTGGCCCCCTGGACACAGGCTCTGTGGATTTATGGTAGCCTTATCGTGTATTCTTCACACTGGAACATTTGCAAGTCAAAGGAGGCACTAGTAATAACTGTGTTAGGATAATGGGCATAAACCAAGACCCTCCTAGACACTAAAGTGGGTCACTGCCTCTCCATATGACTGCCTGTGGAGGGGGACACCCACAGGGGAGAATGCCCAGTGCTAGGGCTTGCCCTTTTCTGGGGTTTCATCTGCCCTCACGAAGGTGGTATTCCACCCTAGCTCTTTTGAGCTAGTGGGGGAGGGGGCAGAGGCCAGGCCAGCCTGGTTGCTATGGGAACCAGCATGCATTTCCTGCCGGGGACCTGCAGAGTGTTAGCCCCTCTTCAGGCTGTCAGGCTCATCAACCCCACCCCCTTTCTCCACTTAGGAAGAGGAAATCTCAGGACAGATTCCCATCGAGAAGTGGAGAGGGCCCGGGAAAGGCACTGTTCACCTTCCCATGACAACATGGCCTCGCAGCCAGCTTCATGCTGCCAAGCCCCTCACACCTAGGGCTGCCATAAGAGTCATCACCTACCCCTCAGAGCTGTAGGCTGCAAGCCCCAAGGAAGAGAATCGGGCAGAGGGAGCGAAAGACAGGGCCCTCAGCATGCCATCCCGCATGGCAGAGCACAGGAGGAGGCTTCTGTGCCAGCTTCCACGTTCCCTAGCTACAAGGCCTGTGCACAAAGCTTCTCCAAGACTCAGTTTCCTTATTGGTGAAATAGGGAGATGGCAGGAATCTACCTCACAAGGACTGGTGAGGCTCAGTGAGAGACCCCCTAGGTGGGCAATTTTGATAACTCCGAAGCCTAGTACATAAGTCTTGGCAAGCAATCGGAGGCAGGCCTCCTGAACTCCTCATGTATACAATAAGGGCAGAACAGCCCAGCTCTCATGGATCCCAGGGCTCTGGAGACTCATGGCCAACACTTAGCTGGTGGCTGTTCTCCCATGTGCCAGACACTGTTCTACGGGCAAAGCATTGCTCACATAAGAAGCCTCACTACAGCCCTATGAAGGAACCTCTATTATTGTCCTCATCTTGCACATAAGGAAACTGTGGTTCAAACAGTGAAGTAATTTGCCCAGGGCCAGGAGTGGTGGCTTACGCCTGTAATCCCAACACTTTGGGAGGCCGAGGCGGGTGGATCACTTGAGGTCAAGAGTTCGAGACCGGCCTGACCAACATGGTGAAACCCCATCTACTAAAAATACAAAATTAGCTGGGTGTGGTGGCACACGCCTGTAATCCCAACTACTCAGGAGGCTGAGATAGGAGAATTGCTTGAACCTGGGAGGTGGAGGTTGCAGCAAGCCAAGATCGCACCATTGCACTCCAGCCTAGGCAACAATTGTGAAACTCCATCTCGAAAAGCAAAAAAAGTAACTTGCCCAAGGTCATGTAAGCGGTAAGTGACAGAGTCAGGACTCAACTTCAGGGACTGGAACCCTAACCACTGTGCCATTTATATACTGCCTCCCAAGGGGCAGAGGAGAGCCCAGGGTAAAAAGCCATGCACAAGGTACCCACAGCCCCCGTGCCCTCGGTCCTGGGGCTGACCTTCTACTTTCAGGGTGAAGCATACACTCAGGCCGGGACAAAGCGAGCATCTCTGCCAGCCTCCTAAGCCTCTGACTGCGTTCTTCAGGTGCCTGCTTGCCAAGAATTCTGCATGCTTCTCTTCCTCTCTCTTTAATTTCATTTTTTCTCTTACTATCCTTGTGTCTCTCCTCATTTTCTCTCTCTTCTCCCTCCTTACACCACATTCTCTGCATCTGATCCCCACTCTTCCCTCTCCTGCCTCCACTGTGGACCTGCTCCCAGACCTCCTAGTCAGATAGCAAGCAGGGGCGGTGGGGCGGGGCGGTAGGTAGCTGTGGCCCAGGCCCTCCCCACAACCCTTTCCCCAGGACAGTCCCCACTCACGGCGGCACTGGGACTCCTTGGCAGCTGGCTCATGGCCGGTGGCACAGGTGCAGGCACCCACAGGCACCATCCATTCCCCATCGCCGTTGCAGTAGAGCTTGAGTGGCACCGACACCTCCACGGCGTTAGGGATGCAGGTGCCAGGAGCAATGACCAGTGAGGTGGGCTCCGCCCCAGTGAGGGTCTCGGGGAAGAGTGCGAAGCCTGCGGTGGTGGATGCACACTTCTTGTAGAAGGCACGCACGGAGATGAGCGACATGCAGGCGCCCTGGTCCTGGAAGGCCAGGTAGAAGCCAGCCTTGGAAAGTGGCCCAAAGCTGCGCACCTTGGTGTTGACACGGCCGGCATCGAGCCGCGAGAAGCTCTCATCGGGTGCGATGGTGTCCACTTTCACGTAGGGATTCTCCATCCAGAAGGGGGAGGAGGCTGAGGCCACATCGCTGTCAGCCTCGTAGTAGAAGAGGTTGAAGGTCTCCTTGCAGGAGCCAGGGATGTTGGGGATGCTGTTGCAGTCACGCACAGTGAACTTGAGTTCCACGTAGACCCGCTGCACATCCCGCCGCCAGATGAACCCCGTGCGAAGCCAGTTGTTCTGGCTTGACTCGCGCACATTACACACCTGGTATGTGCGGATGGGATTCATGGCCTCATCGTAGCCACTCACCTCTTCCCACTGTGCATGGACCAATGAAAAAGACAGAGTGAATGCCTGCATTTGCCAAGTGCTTCCCTCGTGCCCAGATCTGCTCTATTTACTTCACAGGGATGCTTCTATGGTGTGCAGTGGCTGAGAATACAGGCTATATGGGTTCAAATTCCAGCTCTCTGCCTGCTGTGTGATTATGGGTAAGTCACTTAACCGCCATGTGCCTCAGTTTCCCCATATGTAACATGGGGATAATAAAGATGTGTAAGGAATAATGACTTTAACTGAATAAAGCATTTAGGACAGGACTCGGAACTTGGTACGTACTGCAGGAACATCGGCTATATTTGTTATCTTTATACCTCAGTTTCGTCATCTGTAAAATGGGGCTGCTTGGAACTAAACGAGGCTGTGAGGAATTAAATCAGGCTAATAAATGTAATGGGCTTGTAACAGTGCAAGCACTTCTGGGATACTGGCTGTCACTATTAACTTCGCATTTAATCTTCACAACAACTCCATGAGGAGCCGCATCTGTTGTCCCGATGTTTAGAGAGGAGGAAGCCAAGGCTCACAGAAGGGAGTTTTGCCCAAGGTCACACAGTCAGGCCTGGTGGCTGCAGGACCTGTCGTGCCATCGTACTCCAGGGTTCTAGGGCTTACAGCAGCCATGAAAGCCATCTAGGGAGATTAATTAGAATATTTGAGAGAGGTCTGGCCTGCAGGAATTTAACAGTCAAGAAGTGGCCACCCAGAGGGGTAAACGGCCTTGCCCAAGGTCACACAGCAAGTTAAAGATCTGGAACTAAGGTTTCCAAGCCAGTGTTTTCTCCAGGGGCCTAGGGAGGAGGGAGATGGTGGGGGTGGACATGCAGAGGGCTGTTAGGAAGAGAGGGAGAGGGGAGCGGGAGCTGGGGGGCACAGGCAGGCAGAGGAGTGAGAGATAGAAATGCCCACAGAGAAGGACCATGAGATGCTTCAGAGGGTCATAAGTGAGGATGATGGGGATAGCACAGGAAGTGAGGGTGACAGGCAGAGGGCAGAGGCAGCCCTCCTCCAGGCCCTGGTGAGATGAGGGGGCAGAGGCTGGAAGTGGGAGGAGGCCTAATGGCAAACAACACTCAGGAGAATGATGGGAAAGTCTCACCCCACTTTCTGGATGAGATGTCCACGCCAACTCAGATGTAACCCATTTTGTGTCCATGAGGGTCTCTGGAGGGACAATGGAGAAAAAGGTCAGGTACTAATCTCAGGATGAGGAGACAGAAGAGATCACAGCTGAGCGAAGTGGCTCACAGCTGAGCAAAGTGGCTCACAACTGTAATCCCAGCACTTTGGGAGTCTGAGGCAGGGGGATCACTTGAGGTCAGGAGTTTGAGATCAGCCTGACCAACATGTTGAAACCCCATCTCTACTAAAAATACAAAATTAGCCAGGCTGGTGGTGCACGCCTGTAATCCCAGCTACTCAGGAGGCTGAGGCAGGAGAATCGCTTGAACCCGGGAGACGGAGGTTGCAGTGAGCCGAGATCGTGCTACTGCACTCTACCCTGGGCAACAGAGAGAGAAACTCTGTCTAAAAAAAAAAAAGGAAGAAAGAAAGAAGAGATGGCTCAGGAAAGGATTCCCACCAGGCTCCACTTTCCACAAGTCCTGAAAGCCCCCAGTTTCCCTACCCTAGAGGAGACCCTGCGGCCATCCCCAGAGATGTCACAGTCCCAAAGATGTCAGGTCGGGCAGGCTAGGGGTAGGTGCCCTGACCCCAGGCCTGGGTTAATGAGGCGAGAGCAGAGGCCGGTCCACACACCTACAGGCTCTGCTAATCTCCACACAAAGGAGCCGGCAGGGCCTTTATCCTGGAACAAAGGGCTGTGTGCTTCAGACCCTGGCCCTGGCCTCCCCTGACTCAGTTCCCAGCACAAAGGCCCAGCCCCACACAAGGCCCAGGGGAAGGGGAGGGCAGTGACAGGCCAGAGCCAGCTCCCACCCAGCACCTACAGGTGATGGGGCAGGGATGTGCTTTGAGGGTGGAGAGGGGACCACCAAAGCCCCAAACCAGCTCTTAGTTCAATTCTTCCTGCAATCCTTGGAAGAAGGTACTGTTGGTGTATCCCTTTTACAGAAGAGAATACTGATGCCCAGACAAAGAAAATACACTGCCTAAGGTAAAGTTGCTAGGACTTGGGGTGAGGGGACAAGGGTGGCTCAGGTTCAGGTGTATCTGACTCTATAATTAATCCCTTGCACTCTGACTGCAATATGCCCCTCTGTAAAGGAGGGATGAAAGAAAGCCTAGAAAACTGCCTATCATTTAAGTCCCAACAGAGCTGTTGCCTCCTCCAGGAAGCCTTCCGTGAACCTCCAAGTCAGGGTAAGATGCCCTCCTTTGTGCATCAAGGGCCAGGGGCTTTGTCATAGTACCCGGCCTGTGTTCTGAGCTGGTTTCTAGTCTTTTTCACCTTGTTTGGTCATAGGAGGGGCCCGTTAATATTTCTGACATACACTTGCTCCCTTAGGAACCTGGTTCTGGGCTCTGGCTGGATGTCACTACTCTCTGAAAGACAGTGTGACCCCCAGATTAGACCTGGGGCAGGAAAGGAAGGAAAGAGGTGCCAACCCCTTTCCTGTGGCCTGGAATGGGGCACGGTTGCCCCAGGACCTCCGGAGCCCTCTACATCATCCCCTCTGGGTGCCCAGGTGGGGAAAACCCAAACCCCGCGGCCACAGGCTTGCAGCCTTCAGTGGTTTCCTGGAGGCTGGGTCTGAGCCGAGGACGGCGGAGAACCCCGTGGGTGGACAAGGCAGCTGTGACCCCAGCCCCCCTCCCCCATGTCAGGCAAAGGGGCCGCAGGCAGCAGCCATTCACTGCAGGGAGGGAGGCTCCTCCCGCTGCCGCAGCCCCTGGTCCCCTGAGGGCCCGGCTGTAAGGGGAGCGATCCTGGCCTCTGGCAGACAGACAGACAGACAGACACAAACATTCGGCCGGGGGGGTACTCGAGGGAAGCCGAGATGCTCAGAAGCCGGGGCCCAGAGACTAGCGGGGAGGGAGGCGGGCGGCGCAGCGACTGGAGCGGGCGGGCGGTGGGCGGCGCGGAGCCGGAGGGATGTGCGGAGCCGGTTGGCGGGGATCAGACAGCCGGGATGGCCGGCGGCTGACTACAAAGACGGGCAGACCGAGAGACGCGGAGGCCCGAGGAGACAGAGACAGAGGGAGGTTGCCAGGCGGCCTCGTCCCCAGCCGGCAGCCCGAGTGTCCGTCCCGGGAGCCGGCCCAGCGAGCGCGCCCTGCCCCCGCAGCCGGTCCTCCCGCCGGTCCGCCCTCCGCCGCCCGCCGGACCAGGCCGGGGCTCCCGCCGCTCCCTCGCGCCGCCTCCCTCCTCCCTCTCCCTCACTTCCTTCTGCTCAGCCTGTGCCAAACCCATCTGGAACTGTTTAAACCCAAATATTCAGCCCCCTCCCCCTCCAGCCAGATTCCTCCACAGTTTAAAACAAGCCCTGCGCTGGCTCCGGGAGGAGGGAGCGGAGGGAGGGGACGGCGGAGAGGCGGCGGCGGGAGGGAGCGAGGGAGGCAGGGAGGCTCTTCATTTCTCTTTAATTTCTGGGGAGCGAGAGAGGGAGGGAGGGGATCGGCCCTTGGCCATCGCTCAGCCTTGGCCATCGCTCAATCTCGCCACATTTTTCCCATTAATGAAGAGAGGACTTGGGTTTCGAGTCATGTGTGCCTGAGGAAGGGCTCCGGTCACTCCGGTGGGGAGGGGGCCTCATGCTCTCGGTTTCCCCGTTTCTCAGGGTGAGAGGAGGAGCCTGTTCCCTTCAGCCTGCCCAGGCACAGAGGACAGGGCAAGGCCCTCCTCAGCCCTAGGGTGCCTGGTCCCATCCTTCGGCAGGAGGTGAGGGGGGTGTGGGGCGGTCATAGAACCCCTCTGTTCGTGGTATTGGGAGAAAGAGACCCAGCCCACCTTTTCTGTGCTGTGTGTGCGGCGTGTGCATGTGTGTGCACGTGTGTGTACGTGTGTTGTCCATACACACGTTGGGACGGGGGTATGCGGGGCAGCGGGTAAAGACAAAAGAGGAGTGAGTGAGCAAGTTCTCAACTCCCCCAGCTGCCTGCTGCACCCTATCCCTCGCCGCCCTGCCATGTATCTGCAGGAGGCAGAGGGGAGAAGAGGCTGGCCACCCTAGACACTGGGCTCTGTCAGGCAGGAAACCACAACTGCCAGGCAAAGTCACCAGGGAGGTAGGCACCAGGCCTGGGGTCTTTCGGGGACTGGAGCTTTGATGCTCAGGAGCAAAGCAGCACCTCTTTCAGGTTTCCACAGGGCCATGGAGAGCAGCCACGTGGCAGCAGCTGTGTGGCCCTCGCCCATGCACAAACACACAGATGCACGCGCAGCATCCAGTCCTCGGGGGGCTGGGCTCACTCCCCGCCACTGGGGCTAAAGAGTGACAACACATATGGTGGACAAAAACACACAAAGCCACAGCCACCCACAAACACACACCCAGCTTCACACAGAGCCATGGTCTGTCTTTCTCAGACACACGGATGCATATGGTACAAACAGATTAGTCTTCCTTAGACATTCATATACAGTGAATCTTTCTTACACAGAGATCTGGCTTGCCTTAGGCGGACCCACGCTTCCAGCCTACCTATGTGCAGATTTCCTGAAACATATGCGCACACAGAGGGCATGCACCCCCAACCCTGCAGTATGTTCTCCTTACACACCCAATTGCATATGCTATCACCAGCTGCAAGTCACACAGTCTTCGGTGTAAAGTGCAAACACAAACACCAGTTTCCCTGTATAGACTTGGCGACATGCTCTTAGTCACACAAACTACAATCAGCTGCAAAGTCACAGATGTCCAATGACACTGGAACATGCCACAGCCCCTGCAAAGGAGCATCCTGACATGGTGTAAGTATCAATATCTAGATTTGTGTAAAGCCTCACAGGTGCATCCTCCATGCACCTGCAACACACACACACACACACACACACACACACACACACACACACACACACACACACACACCCTGCAAGCATGGTTCTCTTTATGGGATGTCTTCCAGTGGGGTAGAGGAAGAGTTACTGGGAGAGGGCAGTACCCCTCATCCTGCCCCCAACACTCTGGTGCCTCTCACTCAGGCAGGGCAGCCACATGGGCCAGTCTTGCAAGGGAAGCAGAGGTGCTGGGGCAGCCTTAGACAGAGGTGTAGGGAAACAGCCCTAGCCCTGCTTCCTGTTGTCCTGGCTTGGGCAGGAGCTGTCAGTCAGGTCACGAGGCTGGGGTGGGGCAGGGGCATGATGATTCTGGGTGTGGCTGGGTGCGGCCTCCCCAGGTATAGCCCCTGCCCAAGTAACAAGCCACTTCCCTGCCAGCACAATGGCACCGTCTCCAGGGCCCCTGAGCCCTTGGTAGAGGGTAGCACCCTGAAGAGATTTGGCTTCAGAAGCTCTGGGCAAGGCTCTTCCGCTTGCAGGTCGAGGACCTTGAGCAGGGCATGAGGAGGACATCATGGGCACCCTGGCCTGAGGGAGGGGCACCAGCTGAGGGCCTACCACCTGCCCTGGTGAAGGGCCAGGCCCCATAGCACCCTGGGAACAAAAGTGTCATTGAGACCCAGAAAACAAACAAACAACAGAAAAAAACAAGACAAAACAAAAAACAGAAACACAAAACTAAAGACAGAAGCAGCAAGCCTTCTACCCAAATTCCAGACTAGGGACTTGGAGGTGGAAGGAAAGGTCAGCACCAGGGCTGGGCCCGCAGAGTGTGCAGCGGGGCAGGAGGGCAGGGGGCCAGGGTCTGCGCAAGGAGGAACACCCTGGAGCAGTGCTATGCCACCTGAGTTGGACACCCTCCTCCTCTTCATGGAGTCCCTTCCTCAGCCACCAAGCTGAAGGATCTGGCTCCCCTCCCATGGGTCAGGATGTGTACACATGTGTGCCAGCCTGTACCCACAGGGTGGTCAGCGTGAGGATCAAGGCGTCCTGGGGGGAGCCTGCCATGGGACTGGAGAAGATACATGTTGTGGGGGAGCCTAACTCACCCAGGGCCACCTCCTCCTTTCCTGCCACAGCCCCTTGGCCCCCATGTCTGGGATAGGGGGGAACATCTCAAAACAGAGAACACATTTTGTTTTTCATTCTTCCCCTCAGATCATGGAGGTTTATAATTAAATAAACCTGAGAGGGAGAAGAAGGGGAAAGAAGCCCAGGGAGGGGAGCCCAAACGCCTCAGCGCTCATCCATGCCCCCATCCCACTGGTGGCCCTGCCAGCAGCCAGAAGGATGGGTGCACAGCTAGCCCTTAACCTCAGCCCTTCAGCCCTTCCTTGTGATGCTGGCCACACTGGGTCTGGCCAGGAGGCTGGGGGCAGAAGGGAATAGGAGACCTGGCACCAGGGCTAGCCCTTGGGCAGGGGGTCTCTCCCACCCCATCAGGTGCCCAGCTGTATCCAGTCTCCCTCCACCCCTCACCCCCCCCAGCTGCCCAATCCCGACAAACCAGTTTGACTCAGCACAACAGGCAGGGCTACAATTTTCAAACTATGCAGGCCTGGTGATTCAGCCTCTTCATGCTGTTTAATTAGTGGAAGGCCGTGCGGCAGAGGCCTTGCCCACGGCAGCTTCGGCAGCTTCGGCTTCAGCTCGCAGCAGCCGCTGAGGCTACAGTGGCGGCAGCAGCAGCTGTGGCTAAAGACAGGGCAGTGCTGAGCAAACTGGTTCTTCCAAATACCTGCCGGCCCTCAGCAGCCGCTCAGAAGGCCAGCTCCTGACAGAAAGGGATGGGGTTTGGGGGTGCCAGAGGCAACTCAAACAAGTGAGCAAGCCCTCCAAATCCCGGCCCGCTGTCCCCTCTCAGTTCCCATGTTCTCAGGGGTCACTCCTGCTGCCCCTGTGGAGGAGGTGGGCTCTATGCTGTCTTGTTCCCTCAGGGACAGGTTCCACTGCAGTGACAACTCAGCTACCAAGGCTTGGCTAGAGGGGGACGTGCTGGCCCCACCTCCTGCGATCGGGTAACTGTTTCTCTTTTCTCAAAAGGATCTCTTCCCAGCAGGGATCTCTCCATCTTATCCCAGGTATAGGGGTGTTGGGGTTCAGACACCTTTCCTCATCGCAGGCCCCATTCCTAGTCTGTTCCCCATTGGACCCCACCCCCCGACCCGCTGATGGCCCTGAGGGGAGAATAATCTTGGCTTTGGGGAACTGGGAAACATTACTCAAAAGGCGAGTGGGCGACAAGGTGGCCCTGTCTCCCTGTGGCTGTGGGTAAAGCCCAGGGCAATTTGCACAGGGGAAGGGGACAATCAATCAGAGGGCAAGGGGAGGGCATGTTTTCAACCACGAGGACAAGCAAGGACCCAGGCTCCATCCACATGGAAAACTGATGACAGCCTTGGATGCAGAGTCTTGGTGACCCCCAAGTGTGCAGGAAGGGAAGAGGGACCAGGTGCTAGACAGCATCTAACTAGTGGGTGCATGAGAGGTAGCAGCCAGGGCTCAGGGACCCTGGGGCTAAATAAATGTCATGCCCCAGACACAGAGAGCCACAAGGCCAAGGGCAGACCAAATCCTGACGAAACCAAATGGTAGGTTGGATGGAGAAAGCTAGACCCCCCCACCTGTCAAGCTGGAGGGGCTGAAGAGATCTTCAGTGCTATGGAACCCACATATCCTGGTCACAGCCCAGGACCTCGAAGTCCACCCATCCACACGCCAAGCCCCAGAATACAGGAGGGAGGACAGGCAGAAAACAGCTACCCACTGGGCCAGCTCTCTCCCCATTCCTTCCCTCCCTGGAGCTGCAGGGAGATATGGGGGGGACAACCCCACCCCCGGCCCCCTGCACCAACCTTCCCTTTCATCTTTCCTCCCTCTAATCTCCCTCCAGCAGGATAAGGGCACACGCTCGTTTCACTCCTGAAGCTCCCCAAGGAGCAGACCCTAGGGTAACGATAATAATAACAGCTAATCCTTGAATAACAATGCCTATGTGCTAAGCACTTTGCACACATTAACAATTCAGTTCTCAGAAGAACTCTGTGAGGTCGGTGCCGTTCCTATCCTGTCTCCCAGTGAGGGAGAGGCAGAGGGTGAGTAGGTACAAGGTCTGCGCTGGGGTCAGCACCTTGCATTTGTTCCCTCACATTCTCCCACACACGAACTGGAGACCAGAGGGTCTGAGGTATTGCAAAAGTGAAGGAATTGGTGAAACCACCCTTGTAGGCACCGCTGCTTCCCAGAGGCATCCCATGCTGGCCTGGCCTCACAGCCAGGGAGTAGCCCTAGCTCCTACTTCACAGCGGAGGGGAGGTGAGCAGGCCGGGAATGGGGAACGAAAGGTCCTGCTGCCCCTTCTTCCCGGGCTGCCCCAGCACATCAGGACTTGGCCTTCTGGACAGCCCCCCAGCTGCTTGGCCTGGAGGCTTGGTAGCTTGGGCTCCTGCTAGGGCCTGGACTCCTGAGGGTCCAGTAGGTGATGAGGGTTGAAAGACAGAAAGGAAGGGAAGGGGGGAGGGAGAAGTGAGCCTCCTCAGGTAGCCCCTGTGCACCTGACCCAAACCACACCCCCACTCCACACTCAGCACCAGCACCCACCACACCCACAACAAAGGCCTTGTGGCCCGACACACACAGGTGACACACAGCCCCATAAGTGTATGAGTGTGTGTGCGCCAATGTCGCCTCTCCTGGGCTACGACACAGAGACCCAGACACAGATCTGGCAACTTGAACAGGCTCCCTGGCTCACACCCTCAAGGCAATCAACAACAAAGCCCCACACTGGGTTCTCACGCCTGCGATCCTATCACACACATGTGGGTGAGTGTGTGCGAGTGTGGGCGAGACCTCGGTGTGTCAGTCTGAATTTGCATGTGTCCACCCGTGGGACTCGATCTGTCAGCACAGCAGGCTCAGAGATGAAGGGGGTGGGGGATCATAGGAGGTCTTTATCCTGGAGAACATTAGAACGCACCAGAGGATGCCTTTCTCTCTGAACTGTGTTCTTTTTTCCTTCCAACCTTTAAGTTTACCGATTGTGAACATAAGAACAAGCCAAGTTCCACAGAATTCGTGTTTTCGTTCCTAAACTAAGAAAGTGACTAGATCTGTTAAAGATATCCAAAATAAGTACTGCCTTTATTCCAATTGCCCTCGAATTTCTGTGGCGTCCCTCCCTCCACTTTAGGGAAGGTTCTGACCCCCTCTCATTTAATGGCTCCGAAATTCTTGGAAACGGGGCGTGAGTGTGTGTGGGCCTCCCTATTGTTTGTGGCTGGTGTTGGGGCCTCTGTCCGCGGCAAGCTTGTGTCAAGTGGCATGTGTGTGAGCTCTCCTGCCAGCGCCAACAACGCGGGGCTGTTCATCCAAGTACAATCATTTGGAAGTTGGAGCTGCCCCCCACAGCAGTCTCGGCAGGTTTCACAGAACCCATTGAGAAGCCGGACCTTTTCCCACCGGCTACTGAGGAAGGCGCCGGGCTCTGCTGCTACCTGGGGCAAATCCCGCAACTTCAGGGGTTCAAATGGAGACCCAAGCCCTGCTAGAAGGCGGAGAGGGAGCCTCCCAAAAGGGTGCGGGGGCCCGCGCATACAGCACCTGGGTTGTAATTGGCGCCCGGTAAACCATAAACAATAACAGGCCCCCGCCTGTCCGCCCCCGCAGCGGTCCCCTGACAAAGCGGGGTGCTCGCACTCACACTCTCACAGTTAACTCCAACGGGCTCCTAATTAGCGCCCCCCAACCCGGAGAGTCCCGCTTCGCCCCCACCCGCCACAGCCCCGCGGCCCTTGCCTTGCCTGGGGGGTCGCCCACACGTCCTCGACTTCGGGGGGTGCCAGGAGCCCCGCTTCTCTGCAGTGAGTGTGGGGGACTCCCGCGAAAGCTCACGGCAGGGCCAGGACTTTCGGGGACGCTGGTCCCGAGTCTAGCTCCCCGCGATCCCCCAACCCGCGGGCTGCCTGCCTCCGAGCCAGGTCCAGCCTCCGAGGCGGCTCCGGGGGCGGCCTCCCCACCCCATCCCTGGGCCCCGGAGCGGGTGCCGGTGGCGGGGCCTCCTCCGACGTGGGCTCAACCCAGGTCGGACCCACGCTGCCAGCCCGCAGCCCCGCGACCCGGGGCACCTTATTCCCGGGAGCGCCCCCCGACGCCGCTCACCTTCCAGCGCCCGGCAGCCGGCGGGCAGCAGCAGCGGCAGCAGCAGCAGCTGAGGGAGCAGCGGCAGGAGCCCCGGCGGCGGCGACGGCGGCGGCGGCGGTTGGGCTCTGGCCATGGCCGGGGCAGCTCTAGGAGCCGAGCCGGGCCGCGCCGGGCCGGGCCGCGCCGGCGGGGCTGCAGGCACCCGAGAGAGGGTGCGCTCGGCGGGCTCCGGGGCAGGCTCGCGTCCGGTCCCAGGAGATCCAGGCGAGGAGGGAATGCAATCCAGGCGGGCGGCTCCGGGACCGAGGCGGTGCACCGAGCCCGGCGATCCTGGGGATGCGGACAGGTCGGTCCCGCGGGAATCTGGACGGACCGGTCCAGGAGGATCCGGGGCGCCGGGGAGCTCGGTGCCTGAGGACTTGGGGGGCGGGCCGGGGCAGGAGGGTGAAGGTGGTCGTGATTCGGGATGCACAGTAATCTGGCGGTCAGCTGCGGGCCCGACTGGGATCCGGGGCTTCGGGGACGCGCGCCGTCAGGGGTCCGAGCTGGGATCTTGCTGCGCCGCTCACGTACTCACTTCTGCTGTCCCCAGCGCCGGCGCGGCCGCTCTGGGCGAGAGGGGCGGGACGGCCTGCCTGCCCGTCAACGCCGAGGCCCCGCCCCTAGCGGCTGGCCACCCACTCACAGACCGCCAGGCCCGCTGGTTCGGCCTCGAGAGCACTCAGCTGGAGTTCAGTTGGCGGTGTCTCCGCCATGCCCACCCTCGGGGTCTCAGGGGCCCGGAGTGGGCGGGGCTAAAGAAAAGATGAATTAGATTGGGCGGAGCGATGCTGTCCATCAGAGGGAGAACCCCGCCCCCTGGCGCCCATTGGCGATTAGTAACCTAACCTGAGTCCGAGGAGGTGCCAACCAGCTAAGACGGACCGGGGGCGCCCCCATGTGGCCCGCGTCTGCCCTGCGACGCCCTCATGTGGCTGTAGTTTAGCGCTACCTGGGGGGACCCCCACCGCGATGTATCCTGCGACCAGGGACCCCCACCGCGATGTATCTGCGACCAGACCATCGTTTCTTCATTCTTTCATTGGGCTGCGTATTTAGTCATTCATTCAGCACATCTTTGTGAGCGCCCACAATGTGTCAGACTCTAGTACCTGCGGGTGCTACCGCAACGGACAAGACAGTGGCTTGTGTTACTAGCTTAGCAGTGGAGGACGTGGGATTAAGTCATCGCTGTAGAGTGTAAGGAGCTTTATTGCAGAGGAGGAAGAATTCCCCGAGCGTACGTGAGGGCGACGGCCAGTGTCCGGCCCTGAAGAACTGGCATTCAAGCTGAAATAGGAAGGATGAGCAGTGAGTGACGGATTGCGTGTTCCGGGGGAGTGGGGAGGGGAGCAAATACTCTTTGTGTGAAGACCTAGGGGCAAGAGAAACTGTGATTCACTGGAGGAATCCGAAAGAAGTTCAGAATAGCTTGAGTGTAAGAGGGACTGAAAGGAGTTCTTAGGAGTAGGTGTTGGGGGAAGGAGGAATTTTTTTGGACTCGTGATAAGGCCTTCCTGAGAGCTAGGGTTTGAAGTAGGGGCATGACCTTGGATGATCATGGCTGCTCTGGGGAGCATGCGTGGGCAGAGTCCATGGTAGCAGCAGGGAGACCAGTGAGGGGGCTGTGCAGTGCGCAGGCAGGGGAAGATGGTGGCTTGGGCTAGCGTGGTGGCCCTGAGGATGGAGAGAAGCTGGCAGGTGTGAAGTGTATGTAGGAGGTAGAGTCCACAGGAATTTGTGATTGGTTGGTGGAGAGATGTGGTAGGTGAGGACGTCAAGGAGAACAGTAGGTTTCTGGTTTGGGCAAATGGACTTCTGCCCCATTTATTCCACAAACATTTACAAAGTGCAATCAACACTCTGAAACAACAACTCGAACTTATTGAAAGTTATTTTATACAGCATCATTTTACAGAAAAAAAACTGACATCCAGAAAGGCTTAGTGACTTTCTCAAGTCACATAGCTAAAAAGTGGCAGAGATGGGATTTGAACCCAGGCATTCACAGCTTTTAAATACATTTCATCAGAAACCTACAGAGGACCTGGGTACTTGTTTAAAACTCAGAATTCTAAGCCACCCTTTCTTACCTCAAATCTTGGAACTCAGAATCTCTGGGGGTGGGGCCCAGGATTCTGCATTTTTAACAAGCAGGTGGTTCTGATGCACCTACATTCTGAGAATCACCATCATCGTGCAGCTCTCCCGTCCTAACTGGAGAAACCTCCCTCCATGGTCCCTCAGAGCCTTCCCCAGCTATCTTGATTTCTGCAGGCAGAGAGTGAGAAGTTAGATTCTGAATGACCTCAGAAGCAAGACAGGCACACTTAGTCCTCTCACCATGAAGTGCCCTAGCTCTAGTCCTGGAAGTTCCATGAAAGTGAATGAGGTCATAAATCCAGTGCTCAAGGGCATTTCTCTGAAAGAGGTCAGTCCTGCTGGTCAGAGACAGAGGCATTTGTGGGTACATGGGGCTGGGGTCCAGAACTGCCATGAGTCAGAGGCCTGGCTTCCAACCCCACACCACCCTCAGCATTTCTGCCACCGAGATCTGTTCTCAAGTCCTAGGGGCTTTCAGAAACATCACTCAGGGCTCCAGACCACAGAAGGGCTCTTGGAGATCATCTTGTACAACTCTCCCATTGTACAGCCGAAAAGCCTAAGGCTCAGAGATGTGTCCCCTTGCCCTGCAGTCCCCCATGCCCCGGAGTGCTGGCTGGGGTTGGACATGGAGATATTTCAGCAGGTGGCCTGGCAGCAACACATCCCCTAAAGCCCCGCTCGTTGTAAGGCGGATCTGTGAAGCCGCACTTCTGTTTGCTCAGCATCTGTGCCAGGCGAGGCCTCACCCTGGACAAACACAGCCAGCCAGGCGGCAGGCACCAAGCTCCTTTGTTCTTGGGTCTGATAGCAGAAGCAGCAGGGCCAGCAGGTAACGGAGGGCCCGTCCTCACCGGATGTTGGCACTGTGGTTCCCACGGGAATGCTTCCTGGAGAAGACTGGGGTACTGACTATAACAGCCCAGGGCAAGAAGGTGACCACCTGGCAAAAGAAGGACTTGGGAGGGGGCAGAAGGAAGGATGAAGACTGAAAGCTAGGCAAGATAAGGAGAGCTGGGATGCCTCATTTCTTTGGGGATACGTGGGCAGAAGGTCCTACCCCTCCTGTTTCCAGGCTGAGGCTGAGGTCCCAAGGAACCCAGGGAGGAGGCTCTGTCCTTTGATTTTGGCATAAAAGGGGAACATCCGGACCGAGGTTGATGTGTCTCTTTCTGAGCCCATCATTCTTTGCACATCTGAGTCTAGGAGGAAACTTGATGCAGAAGTAAGAGCTTGGGCTTTGGCATCAGAGAGACCTAAGTCCAAATCCTGGCTCAGCCATTTACCAGCTCTGGGACTTCTGATAAGAAGCCGAACCTTTCTGAGTCTAAATCTCCACATGAATGAAAGTGGGATGGTAATCATGCCATCCCTGCAGGGCTATTGTGATGCTCTGGCCAGGGAGCCAGGAGCACTGCAGGGGCCTGATAAATGGTCCTGTGATCATTAATACCCAGTCCTCATATCCACTCTGGAAACACTGTCTGTTTGGGGGCAACTAGAGGAATGTGTGTGGATTGAATTGGTGCTTAGTGCTCTCATGGCTCTAACCGACTTCAGATTCTCTTTTTAAAAAGATGATAAAGTATCTGTCCCTGGGTTCGTGGGTTCCTGGGTTAGGGATAGCTGCAAAAAAGACAAAACTGGGAGGAAGAGAGCCTTGGGCAGTAAGCAATGAGGGGATTGGTTCGATGAGTGCTTTGGGGGCTTCTGTAGATGATTAGGGGGAGGCTGCAGGAGAGAGTTGATGGTGACATGGCCAGGGTTGTAGCACAGTGGACCAAGCAATAGGGTGGCCAAAGATGTCATTTGCTGAGAAAGGAAGGGAAAGACTTGAGGAGGAGCAGGTTTTGTTGTGTGTGAAGCGGGGTGATGGGGAGGAGGACTGAGAGTGTCGTGCTGGACTGGCTAAGATGGGGAGGCCTGTCAGACATCCACATGCTCACACTGAGAAGGCAGCTGGCTTTCTCGCTGCTCCTACTCGCTCCACTGGCCCCCTTGCTTGCCCTCTAAACAGCCTCAACTCTGGTCTCTCTGTCTCTTGGAGAGTTTTTGCATTGGCTGTTCCCTCTGCCAGGACGCTCTTCCTCCAGCTCCTCACAAGGAGGCCTCCTTCTCGGTATCTAGGTCTCAGCCTAAATGTTGCCTGCTGGCTGCCTTGTTCTCCTCCCGCCTCTCCCACACCATCACTGCCTATCCCATTGCACTATTTTATTTTCCTTATACTTCTTAGGACTAGCTGGGATGATATTATTTAGTCATTTTTTCACATGTATATTGTTTGTCTCCCCTTCTAGAATGGAAACTTCCTGAGGGCAGGAGCTGCTCTTGTTTATCACTGAATCTCCAGTATAAGGACCAGTGCCCTACATGAAGGAGCCTCTCAATAACAATTTAGTAAATAATTAGTAATTACAGTAAATATGTGGTGGTCTTGCTGCCATTTCCTCTTCCCAAGCGTGTGGCAGACATTGCTAATAGATCACAGACTCTTTCCTCCACATGATGCTCCCGACAGCCCTTGCCAATCTATCAGAGTTGGGCATGAAGTTAAATCTACCTGACATCGCTGTAGTAGAGAAAGCTTCCATGCTCACTACCTGTGTGACCTTGTGTGAGTCTTTTAAACCTCATTGGGCCTCGATTCCCTCATGTGATGACTCATACAAGATGTAGGGGTAGACCTGCCACCCCTTTAATATCTGGGCCCCCAGTCTAGAGCCTGGATACTACTGTGCGGACATGCCCCATCCCCCAGACAGGGGCTCAGTGCCTGTCTTTGAGTTATAACCACTCTTGGGCTTTCCTCTCCTGCTTCCCTGTTTTCTCACCAGCCCCAGAAGCCAATGCTGAAGAGACCTTTGATATCTGGTCCAAAAAAACTCTCATTTTCAGATAAGGAAACTGAGCTAAGAAGAAACATCAATGGAGCCAGAAACTCAGCAAAGACCACTTGTCCACACTCAACACTTTAGTAGCAGCCATCCCTGTCCCCCAGCTCTGCCGGGGCACCTCTCAACACCTCCTCTCAGTAATGCGGAGATGGGGGCTGCAGCTCCTTATACCCGGGCACACTCCCAAACCCCAGGAGGTGAGCCACCTGGCCCCCCTCCAGGCCCCAGGCAGCTGGCGGGAGAAGGATGCCCTGTGGATTCCTGGCCCTCTTTCCCACTTCCGAGCTGCCCATTCAGAGGAGGTGAGAAAAGGGGCAGGCCTCTCCCTCCACCGTTGCTTTCGGAAATTGCCTCGGGGTTTTGGGGCCAGGGTGAGGCTCTTAGCTGTTCCAAAGCCAATTAATGCCCTGTTGGCAGCTTCTCGCCTTCATCTTCTTCCGCTCCAATATGTATCATCCCCTCTACTCTCTTGAAGCTGTTCTGCGGTCGGTACCCTCTCTGACAAGAGCTCAGTTCTGGCTTCCCTTAAGGAAGGGTGGAGGAGGAAATGGGTGAGTATTGACTAAACTTCTCTGTGATCTTAAATGAAGGTGCTTTAAACATCTCCCAGAGAGGGAACCGCTTCAGTTGCCTTTGAGCCTGCCTGCGCAGAGCCCTTGTTTGCAAACTGTCTTTTCTTGTGCAGAAGCCGTGCTTCCTTTTCTAGGAGCTATTTGGGGAAACGCTAATGTTTGCAGGAACAGAAAGCCAGCTCCCTGCTCAGGAGGACAGGGAGAATCCAGAGGGATTCAAAAAGCGCTAATTAAGGGCCAATATCCATAGACATTTGGGGAAAGTTAAAAAATGGAAAAGACGTGGGCTTTCATGTTTAATTAGGAAGGTGGGAACATCGGGGACTAAGGGAAATTTTTAGGAAGACAGATTTTAACTTGATATTTAATATTTCAGTCCATTTATTGAACGGTCATCATATGTCAGGTGCAGGAATGCAACTGTGAACCGCTAGATAACGTCCCTGTCCTCAGGGAGATCACAGTCACAGGGAGAAAGGTGAGTGTCAAGCATTTCCGGACAATCATAGGGTACCATGGGAACACAGGCACAGATGGGCCACCCAACCCATTGTGCCAAATACAACTCTGGGAGAGGGGTCAGGGAGGGTTTCCTCTGGAATAGACCCCGCACAGAAACGTGGCTGAGGCCTGGAGAATAGGAGGACTTGGGCAGGAGAGGATGGCGGAGAAGGCCGAGCGGCAGGGGTCTCAGCCCTAAACACGCACGGAGTCACCTGGGTAGATTTTTAGGAAGAAGGACGCCACCCGCAGAGATACTGGTCTGCAGTAGGCCCTGGGCACAGGTGTGTTTCCAAAGCCCCCAAGGTGGTTCTGACGCTGGGGGGAAGGGGAAGGGAAGTCTCGAGAACCACTGCATCATGAGGTACGTGTTGGAGACAGGGACAGTCAGGTGGGGTCAGCAGCAGCCACAGCGCACAGGGCTTTATTAGCTGTGTTAGGAGTTTCCAGTTCAGCCCAAGGGAGACACAAACTCCTTGATGGGTTTTAAGGTTTTAAGCAGAGGCCTCAGTCAGTCACAATGCTTTATAAAACAAAACCTTTTAGGAAAATCTCAGTTACCTCTTTCTTCTCCCTCCATCTCCCACTACTGATGCAGAAGATCCCTGGATAGAGGTTCACTCGGGGCCACCAGGGCCAACTGGACCTTCAAGGTCTCCTGGCTCATCTCCTTCCCAAAGGAGGCCTCCTCGGGGCTTCTCCTTTCCTCTGCAGAGCTAAGGCCTTTGCCAGGCCCTGCCCGGTGTCTCTGGGCAGCACGGGGAATGGCCATCTGAATGTCAGGCCCCTTCTCCCCTTTTGTCCCCACTCTGCCCAGGTCCTAGGTCTGGCCAGGATCCCCCTGGGTTTCTTTTTTTTTTTAGTTTTTTGAGATGGAGTTTTGCTCTTGTCAGCCAGGCTGGAGTGCCGTGGCGCAATCTCGGCTCACTGCAACCTCTGCCTCCCAGATTCAAGCGATTCTCCTGCTTCTGCCTCCCGAGTAGCTGGGACTACAGGGGCACGCACCACCATACCTGGCTAATTTTTGTTTTTTTAGTAGAGATAGGTCTTCACTATGTTGGCCAGGCTGGTCTCAAACTCCTGACCTCAAGTGATCCCCCCGCCTCGGCCCCCCAAAGTGCTGGTATTACAGGCTCGAACAACCACACCTGGCCACTCCCTGGGTTTCTTTCCCAGAGCAGCCAGAAGTGGCTGGCACATGACCTGGCCCAGCGCGCAGTACAAATGAGGCAATTCCTTTACCCTGGTTTCTGAAGCTGCCCCTCCTGGGCCAGGCCTAACAGCCTTTTCCTTCAGAATGCCTTTTGTCGGGCCTGTCTGGTTCCCTCCTGCTACACACAGAATCTTCGCTGCACCTCCTGCCACCGGCAGGAAGGAGAACACCACAGTGAAAGGAAGAAGGCCTTAGAGACGGACTTGGGTTCGAGTCCTTGACCCCATTTCCCATTAGCTTTGTGAACTCCAGCAAGTCACCTATCTCTCTCATTCTCAGTTTCCTCATTTGTAAAATAATGGCACCAACCTTATTGGACAACTGCGAAGAATGAGTGAGAGAAACATGTAGAAGCCTGAATGGAGTACCTAGCACATAGCAGGTCTTCAGGCAATGGTAGCACCATTTACTATCATTCATTACTGTTAATTATTGTTACTCGTGCTGGGTGCTTTGCCAATGATAGGATTTCTTTGAGCTTGTGTCCCCTTTTGTAAAACAAGATGTGCCACCCAGCTTGTAGGGCTGATGTGAATTCCAGCATGTAGGCAGTTTCAGAGACTTTTAAAGACATTTTATTAGATCTGGAGGCTACTCATGGGCCAAGAAAATGCTCAATATCCAACAGACCCGGCAGACGTTCCGACCTGCGCTTAGTTTTTATTTTTATTTTTTGAGACTGAGTCTCGCTCTGTTACCCAGGCTGGAGTGCAGTGGTGTGATCTCAGATCACTGCAACCTCAGCCTCCCGATTTCAAGCGATTGTTGTGCCTCAGCCTCCCAAGTAGCTGGGATTACAGGCACCCAGCACCACGCTCAGATCATTTTTGTATTTTCAGTAGAGATGGGGTTTCACCATGTTGGCCAGGCCGGTCTCGAACTCCTGACCTCAAGTAATCCTCCTCCTCAGCCCCTCAAAGTGCTGCGATTACAGGTGTGAGCTGCCGCACCCAGCCCAACCTGTGCTTTGGTTGCAGAGGTTTATACCACTGCCTGGCTGGCAGATTGACAAAGAAGTCTTCTAAATGCATGAGGATGAAGCCTGGGAACTGCTGTAACAGGGTCCATCGTCTGCCACATGGCGCCATGGGAGCAAAGCCCTAGATCCATATGGTATCTGAATGGTCTAGTACTAGATCTCCCCAGGGACAGACGCTTGTAAGTGATCATGACTCTAGAGTCGAAGCTCTGCTCTGTGCATCTCTTTCCTCCTTTCCTTCATCCACTGAGCAGGGGTTAAACAAGGGAAAGGGTCTATTCAGTGGGATTTCATCAGAGGACCTGGGAATGGCCAAATCTTGGCCTCCAGTGATCCCTCTTTTCATAAAGTTTCCAAGGCTGTGAGGGTAAAAATAAACGAGAAACCAAAGTGCCTGTTTGTTACAAGTTTGGGTGACTGTGTGATTCCCCAAGGCAGGCTGCTTTTGGCATGGGGTGGGCCATGTGCTTCAGCCTCACAGCCCAGATTGGGTCTTACCAAGGGCTGCAGCCCAAATGAGGATCCCTGCCAAGTGCCCAGGCACTCTGTGGGAAGACAAGAGAGAGAAGATGCCAGCTTGCAAGAGAGCCCAGGCTGTCTTCCTAACCCGGTGGGCCTGATGAAGGAAGCTGAAGAAGGACCACAGAAATGTGGGTCAGTTTCATACACTGATTGTGATTCTGTCCCTGTCTACGCCTTGGAAACTCACAGTCAATCCACATCCCTGGAAAAGGTGGGGCACAGGAAGAGAGTGAGAGGGGGAGTTTCTCCACCTCCTACAAGGATACAACAGTGAGCATGGTGGGCATGGTCCCTGTTTTCAGGGAGCTTACAGTGCAGCAGGGGCGATCGTCACGGACATAATTTTGTTATTGCAAAGTAAGAAGTCCCGTGCTGGAAAAGTGTGGGAGCCTGTGAAAGCATGCTTGGGGGGCCAGGCAAGGCTGTGCCGAGGAACGGCTGTGGACACTGAAATGTTAAGAATGACTTACCCTGGCCGGGCGTGGTGGCTCACGCCTGTAATCCCAGCACTTTGGGAGGCTGAGGCGGACGGATCACCTGAGGTCGAGACCAGGCTGGCCAATATGGTGAAACCCCGCCCCTATAAAAATACAAAAATTAGCTGGGCTTGGTGGCAGGCACCTGTAATCCCAGCTACTTGGGAGGCTGAGGCAGAAGAATTGCTTGAACTAGGCAGGCGAAGGTTGCAGTGAGCCGAGATTGAGCCATTGTACTCAAGCCTGAGTGACAATAGCAAAACTCGTCTAAAAAAAAAAAAAAAAAAAGACTTACCTGGGTAAGGCAAAGCCGGGGGAGTGGACAGGGAAGGAAGAGGCAGACAGAATCAGACTCATGCAAGGAAAGAATGAGCTACTGATGCTTTCTCACCTGAGAAGGCTTCCCTGCCCCTAAATGCCATGATGCCCAGGCTCCGTCCTCAGGCCTTTGCCAGCCTCACACTATACCACGCCATTGGGGGATACCAGCTCCACCTGTGGCTCTTTCCCATGCTCCACAACCCATGGACCCACTAAACACTGGGCATTTCCACTTGGGTGTCCTGCAGGCAGCTCAAACCCAACATTTCCAAAATGAAACTCCTCTCTCTCCCACCTCCACTGCCACTGCTTCCTCCTCCTGAGCTTTGCACCTCAGTGAAGGACAGTTCCATCCACCTACTGCCCAAACCAGAAGCCTGAGGCCAATGTAGACCCCACTCCTTTTTCCCTTCCCAGTCCTATGGGTTCTCAATCGTGACAGATTTCTTCTCACACTCTCTGGCATCTACTGATTCATGTCCTCCTGTCATCCTATCTACTGTCTTGGGACAGGCTAGTCCTTTCCTCTCTTGCCTGTTTGACTGTAGTGACCTTCTAACAGGTCCCCAAACTCTTAACCACTATGTTATTCTGTTAAATTACGATTTGTGATCAAATGAGGTGTCCCCACCAGGCACCCATTGTGATTGGGTGGGGAGCAAACACAGTGATTAAGAATGCAGTGCTGCAGTCAAGCTAGTTGGGCTGAAGTTCTGTCACTCACTGTCACTGTGATGTTGACAAGTCCTGCCCCCTCCCTAAGCCTGTCTCGTCACCTGGAAAATGGAGCTAGTGGTGCCTGAGAGCTGTTGGTTTTGTCTGTCCACAGTATACTTCCCTCCTTCTCACCCTTCCTTTGAGTGAGTGGCCCCTCCTCAGCTCCGCATGGTGGGGTGGTCAATCACAGAACCTGATCCCTGATCCCAGGGGCAGGCACCGGCCCGCGTTAGTCCTGGGAACTGGACTCCCAGGGCAGTCACAGGGACTGAAGGGGGTTGGTCCTGGGTTGGCAGAGCAGCAGGCTTTGGTCCTGCCCCAGTCTATCCCGAAAGCGGCTGTTCGTCTTTTCCTTCAACAGTCCCGTGTCCTTCTAACACTTTCTCTCTCTGCCTCCCTTTATCTCCTCAGTCTCTCGTCTTCTGTTTCCCTCCCACCCTTTCTGTCTTTCTGTGCTTAATTTAGGGCCTGTTTCTGATTCTAAATCCTAAAATCCACAAAACAGCACTGTTGGCAGGAGGCAATGGGGCAGTGCCCAGGGAGTCTGGTTCCCAGAATGTTAGCTACTGCTGTGAGGGCCACCACTCGGTCATCCCGGAGCCAGCCTGATGGGAGGGGGCCCTCTGTGGGGCCGCTTAGTGGACCACGGACCCCCAGCAGATGAGCAGGGGTTGGCTGCTGACTCCCGGTCCCGCACAGGACCTGGCCTCTGGGTGTCCCCAGTGAGGGTCCATTTGCTGCCACCTCATGCTCAGAGCCTGCAGATCAACCACTCGCGGTCCTTTCTGAGGCAGTGGTCTGTGTAAACCTGCCTGGCCCAAGCTCCTCAGCCCATGGTTGTTGGAGATTTCAGTCGTTCCTCTCACGGGAGCCCTCCAGGTCTCCAGGTCAGAATCTGTCCTCCTAGAGGTCCCTCAAGCTCCAATGATTTTCTCCTGGATGTCTGTTGTTTTTTTCTCTTCAGGGCCACCTCAATCGCCCCACTTTGGGGAACTGCTGTACCCTCACTCCAGTCATGGCATTCTAGTGGGCTCTCTAGTCACTGTACTCCACCTTGTGGCCACACAGGTGATCAAGGGACGGGGGAGAGACTGTGGAGCTGCCTTCATTTCCAGAGCTGCAATGTTGCCAGTTGGGTTGCTGGTGACCATCTTCCCCAACATGGAGAACATTCATCTACAGTAACAGAAAAGAAAAGAAACAGGGAAGAATTCAGGAGCAAAAAGAGACAAGACAATATCATCTGAATTCCTCCATCCAGTCTGCTTCTGGGCCCAACCACTTCCAGGTGAAAGACTGACTCCGTTCTTCATTTCACAAGCTTTTACTGAGCTCCCAGTGCAGGAAGGAGAATGCAGAAGAGTAAGGTAGTGTCACCGTCCTTGGGGGAGTGATTGTGCTGTGACAGACATGTACATGTGCATGGATGCAGATACACATATGCACACACTCATGGGGGTAACATGGGGGCACAAAAGCAAAAGTGTGTAACTCTCATCTGGGCGAACATCTGGGAGGCGGTGACTCCACAAAGACTTCATGGAGTTGGTGGCCCCAGAGGAGTCTTGAAGCTCCATTGGCAAGAGCAATCCTCAATGGGCCTGCCCTTCCAAGTAAGAGCCTAGGTTTCCAAAGCTGCTTAGTTGGAAATCCTTTGTGGACCTATTGCTAAGAATAAGCCCTTGTCACATGAGCACACTGCCGAGCTGAAGGCCTTCTCTCAGAGGTGGCACAATACGGGAAGGGAACCATCGAATGCGGATGCCCTGAGCTGTCACCCCCACAGACTCCCATTGTGTCCCATCATTTCCTCCGGAAGTTTCGATGTTGGAAGGCCGCCCTGACCTATCTCTTCAGGTTGAACAAATGGCCCAATTATCTGTGTACGATCCCAGATTGTCTTGAGCTGAATGGATGGGAATGGGGGGGCGGCTGTCTTGAAAAGAAAATGCCAGAGGGAGTCCAGCCATCCACAAGCTGTTAGCTGGAGCCGATTGCCCACAAAGGATCCCTTTGTTATTCCAGGAGGTGTTGTCACAAGAGCTTGGCCACAGCTCTCGAAGCACATCCAGGAACTGTTCTAGTGAGAGCGCTGGCAGGGAGCTCTGTCTGGTGGCCTGGAACAGATTCTAATCTTGAGGAGACTGGGAGGGGTAACACCCGCCAACCTGCTCAGCACCACCTGCCCCGGGAGCCGGCCGTCCCATGGGCAGTGACCAGGGAGCATGGCCAGCACTCCGCAGTGATGTGGCCAGAGCTTCTCAAGGAAAGGGCTTGTGAATTTCTGGCTAGCTTCTTCTCTGAAAGCTTCCAGGGGCTCCTGCTTCCATCTTAAACAATTGCGAGACAATAGCAGAAACAATGGCAAGTGTTCCCCTGTGGTTTGTATAATAGGCTCTCCATCATTCAGTCATCCCCACGTTGGCCACAGCAGAGTATCTGTGGATAGGAAATTGATGTGAATTTCCACCCTCCTACAGTAGGTGGCCATATAAATTATCTTTCAAGCCTGAACACCTTGAAGAGTCAAAGGTGGTGCTATTAATAATTACACTGGGACAACTGGCCCGAATTGGGACCACTCTGGGCAAATCTAGGAGTTTGGGCTCCCTACTTAGTCCTTTAAACAAAAGGTCAAGACGAAAGGATGATGCCTTGAGGCAGATTGTTGGTGGAGATGGCCAAGAAACCTTTCCAAAGGCCTCTTTTGCTTCATGTCTTTCACTCCATGTTTTGCAACAGGATGTTCTGAATCAATATTGGCTCAGCTTGCCTCAGTGACCTCCATCCAGGCTTTGCCGAGGATGTCACAGCCAAGAACATGGTCTAGCTGTGGTTCTCTGTGCAACTCTTCTCCCAAAAGGTTGTTAGGGACGGTATAAAGAATATAGGCTTGTGGCCAGGTGCAGTGGCTCATGCCTGTAATCCCAGCACTTTGGGAGGCTGACGCAGATGGATCACCTGAGATCAGGAGTTTGAGACCGGCCTGGCCAACATGGTGAAATCCCGTCTCTACTAAAAAAAATAAATAAATACAAAAATTAGCAGGGCATGGTGGTGGGTACCTGTAATCCTAGCTACTTGGGAGGCTGAGGCAGGAGAATCGTTTGAACCCAGGAGACAGAGGTTGCAGTGAGCCGAGACCGTACCACTGCACTCCAGCCTGGAAGACAGAGCAAGACTCTGTCTCAAAAAAAAAAAAAAAAAAAGAATGTAGGCTTGTACATGTGAAATATGGCGATACTAAGTGTGAGTGAGGGCACAGAGCAACAGAAACTGGCACACGCTGGCATGAGGGTAACCTGCACGACAGACGGGAAAAGCACCATACCCTCAGCCCAGTAACCACCCCGGGTGTACACCCTTGGGAAAGTCTCACACATGTGCAGGATATCAGAACAAAAATGGTTGTAGCAGCATTACCTATAACAGTAAAAAATGGGAAGCAAGGCCGGACGCGGTGGTTCACGCCTGTAATCCCAGCACTTTGGGAGGCCGAGGCGGGCAGATCACGAGGTCAGGAGATCAAGACCATCCTGGCTAACACAGTGAAACCCCGTCTCTACTAAAAATACAAAAAATTAGCCAGGTGTGGTGGCGGGCACCTGTAGTCCCAGCTACTTGGGAGGCTGAGGCAGGAGAATGGCGTGAACCCCAGAGGCGGAGCTTGCAGTGAGCCAAGATTGCACCACTGCACCCCAGCCTGGGAGACAGCAAGACTCTGTCTCAAAAAAACAAAAACAAAAACAAAAAAAAAACGGGAAGCAACCTGAAACTTCATCAGCAGAGTCATGGATTTTGAAAAGCAGTAACAATACACAAATTAAAGATATATGTATTCACATGGATAAATGTCACAGACAATTTTAAGAGACAAAAACAAGATGCAGGAGGAGGATTTCTTTCCTATGATGCTGTCTCTACAAGGCTGAAAAACATACCCTCAGATGCAATGTACTGGGTATGGAATCTTGCATGTATGGCAAAGGCATATAGACATAGATGAAAATGATCAACACAAATTCAGGACAGTGGTTGGAGGGGAGAGAGGTGAAGAGGAGCAGGAGGGAATACAGACAGCTATACTCTAATAGTTTCCTTTTCCTTTTTCCTTTTTTTTTTTTTTTGAGATGGAGTTTTGTTCTTGTTGCCCAGGCTGGAGTGCAATGGCACAATCTTGGCTCACTGCAACCTCCACCTCCCGGGTTCAAGCGATTCTCCTGCCTCAGCCTCCCAAGTAGCTGGGATTACAGACATGCGCCACCACGCCTAGCTAATTTTTTGTATTTTTAGTAGAGACAGGGTTTCATCATGGCCAGGCTGGTCTTGAACTCCTGACATCAGGTGATCCGCCCGCCTCGGCCTCCCAGAGTGCTGGGATTACAAGCATGAGCCACGGTGCCTGGCCAATAGTTTCCTTTTTCACTTGGGCAGTGGATATGCAAGACTCATTCCAGGCTTTTGTATGAGCTAGGTCTGCATTCTAGTTCCGGTCCAGTCCTTCACTTCACATGGCCTTAGACAGACTATGTAACCATTTCCTTCTCTGTAATGGGGGTACTCAGTTCCCATTTCATAGGGTGGCTGTAAAAATCCTTTCATGTTTTGTAAGGATTTATTTTGTTGCCTACATAAAGGTGTGATCTTGGCTCCTTCTGCAATAAACCCTGACAGCAGGTGCTCTGCAAAGGAAGACGACTGAGCGGGTGCCACAGCTGTACTGGTGGCCTGGTGTACTGGGGTGCAGCTAGGCCTGGTGATGTGACCATTTGCAAAGACACCCCCAGCCCCGCCCTGGTGTTCTATGGTCAGGTGCACTGCTCAAGCTATTTCTCCTTGTTTCCCTTTCTCTCCCTCCCTCCTTCTGTTTTTTTTCTCCTGCTCATTCACAGGACTAGAGAGGCAGATACATGGCCACCAAGCTGTTAAGTGGCAAAACTGGGATTTGAATCCAGGTGTCTCAGAGATGAAGCACTTCCCAACTAAGCCAGGGGCCCACGACTTTAGTCACCTTACAACTACCTGGGAATCTTTAAGAAACATCAAAGCCACCGGGTGTGGTGGCTCAAGCCTGTAATCCCAGCACTTTGAGAGGCCGAGGTGGGCGGATCACGAGGTCAGGAGATCGAGACCATCCTGGCTAACACGGTGAAACCCGTCTCTACTAAAAATACAAAAAATTAGCCAGGCCTGGTGGCAGGCACCTGTAGTCTCAGCTACTCAGGAGGCTGAGGCAGGAGAATGGCATGAACCCGGGAAGCAGAGCTTGCAGTGAGCTGAGATTGTGCCACTGCACTCAAGCCTGGGGAACAGAGCGAGACTCTGTCTCAAAACAAAAAACAAACAAACAAACAAAGAAAAAAAGAAACCCCAAAGCCTGGGCCCTGCCCTCACAATCTCTGGATGCTCTGACCCTGTGGGTGTGGGAGTTTTCAGATCTCCCTGGGTAATGGTGATGCCCAGCCAGGGTTGAGCTCTCCTGCACTGCAGTTCCTGCGTGCTCTGCCCTTTGCAATACCCCATCGTCCTTGCGGCGCTCCTGCTATGAATGAGCCAGCTCCCTCTAGTCTGTGAACTTCCTGACAGCAGAGTTCGCACTTTTTATCTTTATGTCCCCAACATGCAGCACAATCTCTGGCACACTTTTGGAAGAGTGCTTAGAACTCTGCAAGACAGAGGAACTGAGACTGAGATGAGGAAGTTTCGGGGAGGCAGACAGACTTGGCCTGCCCAATACATGAAGTGTTGACTGAAAGGAAGGGCTGCCCACCACGTATTGAGCTCGCCACTGGAAGAAGTAATCAAGAAGACGCAGAAGCTGATGCTTCCTAAGGGACTACTGCCTATGTTCAGATTCTATTTGTTTCTCTCCACCATCACCAAAGTGAGCATTTCCACCTCACAGTTCTTATTCCTAGAGGCACAGAGTCTCCTGCAGGAAGGCAACAGGGAAATCTACTTCAGCCTCCAGCCAACCCTGTGCAGAAATCCCCTCAGCTGTGGCTCCGTCCTCTCTGTAGTGGGGACCTTATTCTGCACCGCAAAGTCAGCTTGGACAGCTCTGATACTAGAAAATTCCTCCTTTCTTGGGTCAAGGTTCATGCTCTGCAACTCCTGTCATTTGGCCCTGGTTCTGCCCTCTGGAGTGGCATCATTTCTTCATCCCACTCATAGGGTTGCATAGGCTGCAGAAAGGAATTTGGATTTTATGTCAAGTGAAATGGGGGCCAAATGAAGTATCATTAAACCAGGGGGCAGCGGTGGCAAAGTGATTTGATTTCCAATTTCAAAAGAACACTGTGGGCCAGGTGCGGTGGCTCACACCTGTAATTCCAGCACTTTGGGAGGCTGAGGCGGGTGGATCACCTGAGGTCAGGTGTTCGAGACCAGCCTGGCCAACACGGTGAAACACTGTCTCGACTAAAAATACAAAAATTAGCTGGACGTGGTGGCAGGCACCTGTAATCCCAGCTACTTGGGAGGCTGAGGCAGGAGAATCGCTTGAACACAGGAGGCGGAGGTTGCAGTGAGCTGAGATTGCACCATTGCACTTCAGCCTGGGCAACAAGAGCAAAACTCTGTCTCAAAAAAGAAAAAAACTCTGTCTCAAAAAAGAAAAAAAAAAAACCACTGTGGTACTGTGTGGAATCTGGATTACAGGAGAGTAACAGGAGAACCCAGCAGATGGGTTGGGAAGCTCCTGGAAATCATTCAAACAAGAGATGATGGTAGCTTGGGCAGTGATGCTAACAGGGAAGATGGATCTGGGATGTGTTTTGGGTGCAGAGCCAGCAAGACTCGCTGAGGGATTGGATGTGCATGTGCGAGTATTTGCCTAGTATAAGAAAATCTTGGCCTTTATGTGTCATCTTTATTAACAAGAAAAAGCTAAATTTAAAATATTCATATTTTCGTATGCAGAGGATGGATAATTTAATCTATTCATGAGTACTGAGATCGCTTTTGTTTTGATTTCTATCTTTGCGTTGTTGTTGCTTTTCTGGTTATCTTTATTCTCATTCCTGATTTTCTAGATTTATTGTCTTGTTTCTTATCTCTTCCCCTATTTTCTTTTCCCCTTTTAAACAAGTTACTTATAACATATCTGACATACAAGCATTCATGTCTTCCTTCCTTTTCTACATGGATAATAAGGGAATCTGTGGAGGCATTTCTGCCTGAAAAGAAGAGAAAGCAGAGGAGGAGGAGGAGGAGGAGGAAGAGGAGGAGGGGGAGGAGGAGGGGGAGGAGGAAGAGGGGGAGGGGGAGGGGGAGGGGGAGGAGGAGGGGGGAGAGGAGGAGGAGGAGGAGGAGGGGGAGGAGGGGGAGGAGGAGGAGGAGGAGATGCTTCCAAAGGGGTGGCTGCCTGTGTTCAGGTTCCATTGGTTTCTCTCCACCATCACTGAAATGGGCATTTCCACCTCACAGTTCTTATTGCTAGAGGTACAGGAATAACTGTACCTCCGGACTCCCAACATCAGTCTCCTCCCCAGCCTGACCCCAGCCTCACCCTCACGCAGCCTCAGCTCCCACTGAGCCCCACTCTCTGCAAGGCGGAGGGCTGACCAAGAGCGAAGAAGGCGAGGCGGCTAAATTCCCAGGGCCGACTTACCTGTCAAGGACGAGAGGAACCGCAAACCTAGAGAAGTTCAGAGAAAATCCACCAGAGGGCACTGCAGCACCGCCCTGGAAAGAACATCCCGCGACCGCTTTTTCCCAATTAGCAAAGTACTACCGTATTGAGCATCCGTTTAGCACAAAGCCCTGGGCGAGATACTGAGATGCAAAGATCAGGGCACAGGTGCTGCCCACTGCCACGTCGAGAGGGGGCGTGGGGGGGGGGGAGTGCTCAGAGCCCGTGGAGAGGGGTGAGAAGGTGGCGGAGAGGGGTGAGAAGGTGGCATCCAGGCAGGGTGCCCTGCTTCTGGGGACTTTAATTATAGGATATACACATACGTACAACTACACAACACATACATACACCAAGTAGAAAACACACATGAGCAACACCCACACTCACACCACACAAACAACACACACACACATACACACACCACACAAGCCACATACTCACACCCTGCAGCCCTGGGCACCTGTGAGGGGCCAGCTGTGGGCAGACCCTGGGCCACAGAGGAGGTGGGTTAGAGACTCTGAGGAGAATGTGGAGCAGAGCATCGGTGAGTTTATAGCTTGAGAAAACAACCCCCACGGCCCCCAGACAATCCACACATCATTAGAGTTGCTGTAAAATAGCCCTATTAAAATGCACACATGTTAACCACATGCTACCCAAGGGTTCTATGAACTCATCGATACCCACTCGCACATTAGCACAGATTTGCTGAGCGCTGAGGTTGGGGTGGGGAATCTTTTGTCAGAGGGTCACAGGCAGGAGAATGCTAGCCAGCATTTAAGGAGTGCTGATTGGGTGCAGACACTGTGCTGGGGGCGAGGGGTGCTTTCCTTCTCTTAATGTTCACAGACCACTGTGCTGTGGGCTAAAATATTATCCCCATTTGGGGCTGGGCGTGGTGGCTCATGCCTGTAATTCCAGCACTTTGGGAGTCCAAGGTGGGCAGATAACAAGGTCAGGAGTTCAAGACCAGCCTGACCAACATGGTGAAACCCCGTTTCTACTAAAAATACAAAAATTAGCCGGGTGTGGTGGTGCGTGCCTGTAATTGCAGCTTCTTGGGAGGCTGAGGCAGGAGGATCACTTGAACTCGGGAGGCGGAGGTTACAGTGAGCTGAGATCACACCACTACACTCCAGCCTGGGTGACAGAGCGAGACTCCATCTCAAGAAAAAAAAAAAAAAATTATCCCCGTTTTACAGAGGAGGACACCAAGGCTCAGAGAAGTGAAGTGGCTTGCCCAGGATCACAGAGCTAGTAGGTGGAGGAGCTGGGATTCTAACTCTGCCCTGAAGGAACTCACAGTTAGTTGGGGCAATGTAAACAGAAAAAGACCCTAAACGACACAAGAGCATCTAACAAAGAGCAACTTCATTTTCTTTCTTCCTCCCCTTTCTTTCTCTTCTCCCTTTCTTTCCCTCCTTCCCTCCCTCCCTCCATTCCTTCCTTCCTTCCTTCCCTTCTCTCTCTCCCCCCTCTCTCTGTCTCTCTCTCTCCCCCTCCCCCCTCCTCCCGTGTGTCTCTCTCTCTACCTCTCTCTCTCTCCCCCCGCCTTGTCTGCCTCTCTCTCTCCACCCCCCCACCTCTCTCTCTCTCTCTCTCTCTCTCTCCTTCCAGGACTTAACATGCTCCGTTTGCATTCACAAGAGCTTCCCCTGAGAAGGAAGCGGCAGCCCCTGCTCAGGCTGCCCTACCCTAATGACTCCAAGTAGCCTCGTGTCACCTACACATGCAACCTGTTGCCTGAAGCCTCTGGCCCAGCAGACATTATGGTGCTGAAAGATCAATGGTGGGGAAAGACGCCTATGGAGTTTGTGCAGGCTCCGGTGGGAGACTCACAGTGAGCCCTCTGAGATTCTCTAGCAAGGCCATGCCATCTGCAGCGAGGACTACATGCCAAAAAATAAATAAAATAAAATAAGAAACTGCGACGGGGCACCAAGTGACTGTGCCGCCAGAACTGCCCATTGTGAGCTGGGTCTTGTCAGTCCTCCCAAGCTGTAAGGCCAAGCAGGCTCAGCAGCAGCCCATTGTAAGACGGAGGTGCATCCGCCAGGATTGAAGTGGGTGGACAGCAAGCCACAGGGCCCCCACCCCAGCTCTTGCCCATGATTCTATGGGTTCCTGTCCAACCAGCCAAAGCGGGGAGGAAAAGCCTGAACTTGAGGTACAGGTGGGTCAGCTCCACATGTATGTGCAAACCAAAAATGATGACAGCCTCACTCAGGGGTGGATTGGAAAAAAATTATTGGAAATCATTTTGGAATTTCCAATAGTTTTGGAATTATTTTGGAATACTTTTCTAATAATTTTGGAAACGATTTCTCCAAAATTATTGGAGAAAATCCTCCAATAAATAGGCAGAGTTTCAGATGGTGCATCTAATCATCCCCTTCGTGTGGAAAGAGAAGGGTCCCAAAGTTAAGATATGTACAACTCATGGGCAGTGGCTGATGGCTCGGCTGACTCGTTGGAGGCTGGGATCTGAAGGAAAAAGGCTGGAAGATGAGGAGCAGCAGGTCTGGGCTGGAGGGCGTGTCTGGACAATTGGGAGTGGGCCCAAGCGTGAAGGTCTTTGTAGCGCATGTTAACAGCTGCCAGAGAGCATCTACTGCGGACAGGCACTGAGCAACCAACTAGACAAAATGACCTGGTCAACCTCCATCAGCCTTCCTTTGCCACTGGACAGCCCATTGCTGGCATGATGGGTACAGTGGCCACGGTGCAGAGATGGAGGCTACTCGAGACCCAGCAGCTTGATTCCTCCTCACCAAGCCCCATCTAGGTGCATCTAGATACTTCCCTTAAATTCCAACCTGCTCGGATGCCAGTGAAGACAGGGCGCCTCGTAAGAGTCACCAGCAGGGGGCGGTGGCGGAACAGGTACAACCTTTGGCAGCAAAGGACTCACCTGTGGAGAAACTCCAGCGGAGGGAGGACGCATGTTTCCCTTTTCCTTGTTACAGAGAGTAGAGCCATGGAAACTTCAGGAACTGGGGAGAATCCCAGTTCTACCCCGGGTGGGCGAAGTGAAGATGGCTCTTGGTACGTTCAAGAGTAGGTTAAAAAGCTTGACTAATGCTGAACTGAGGGGCTAGAGGAAAAGGTGATTTCTATTTTCTTTTTTGTTTAAAAACCCATTATATTGTATTAGAGTTTTAAGGTTTTCTTTCTTTCTTTCTTTCTTTCTTTCTTTCTTTCTTTCTTTCTTTCTTTCTTTCTTTCTTTCTTTCTCTTTCTTCTTTCTTTCTTTTTTTTAGACGGACTTTTGCTCTTTTTGCCCAGGCTGGAGTGCAATGGCGCAATCTCGGCTCACTGCAACCACCACCTCCCAGGTTCAAGCGATTCTCCTGCCTCAACCTCCCAAGTAGCTGAGATTACAGGCGCCTGCTACCATGCCCAGCTAATTTTGTAGTTTTAGTGAGACAGGGTTTCACCATGTTGGCCAGGCCGGTCTCGAACTCCTGACCTCAGGTGATCCACCTGCCTCGGCCTCCCAAAGTGCTGGGATTATAGGTGTGAGTCACCGTGCCTGGCCAGGGTTTTAAGGTTTTCAAAGCACCCTCATGTAGTTTTTTTTGTTGTTGTTCGTAGTGAAGCTGCTAAACAATCTTGAGAAGCGGATATTATCATCCCCAAGAAAATACAGGCTCAGACACGTTAGCCAACTTGTTTCAGGTCACAGCTGGACAGAGAGGCTGGACCTGAGCCCAGGCCCTTCCAAGTCAAATGACTTGGATTCAGAGTCAATTTCGCCACCACTGGATTTTTGGTCCTAAGAGAGAGCCTCGGCTTTCTCTGGGCCTTGGTTTCCCTCCCAGTGAGGGAGAACAGCAAGCTTAGTCATCAGTCCTCAAGCTTTGGCCTTACCACACCTGTGCAACCGGTGGCAGCGCTGGAGCCTGCTGGTACCAGCCTGCCCCAGAGCCCCTTGTTGAACATCCACAGCACTCCACTGCGTGCAGGGCAAGGTGGAAAATGGTTGACATACTTTTGAAACAAGAAATAGATGTATCGTGTACAAAATTTTTAAAAATAAATGTCCCTCCCTGTCTTGCCCCCGGTAACCCTTTCCCCTCCCAGGAGGCCACTGCTGTTACCAGTTGTCTTGTGTGATCGTGTTCATATCAAACAGCGAGCTCTGCTGGGCCAGGCGGTTCCCCTGCGGCCACAGGCGTCCCAGGATGTGCCAGGTTCAGGTTCAGCTGATGCCATGAAGCACTTCTCTATGGTAGGCTCTTACACAGATATTGCCACTTTTTTTCTTTCTTTTTTGAGACAGGGATTCACTCTTGTTGCCCAGGCTGGAGTGCAATGGCACAATCTTGGCTCACCGCAACCTCCGCCTCCCAGGTTCAAGCGATTCTCCTGCCTCAGCCTCCTGAGTAGCTGGGATTACAGGCATGTGCCACCACACCCAGCTAATTTTGTATTTTTTGTAGAGACGGGGTTTCTCCATGTTGGTCAAGCTGTTCTCAAACTCCCGACCTCAAGTGATCCGCCCGCCTCGGCCTCCTAAAGTGCTAGGATTAGAGGCGTGAGCCACCGTGCCTGGCCCTGCCTCTTTTAATTCTAAAGAAAAACACAAAACCTGTAAGGTAGCGTTAAGACTCCTAGTTTGGCTAAGGTCACCCAACAAGACAATGATTCCACTTGGGCCCAGCTCTAGGTCCTGTAACACCCTTGCCTGAACCACTGCTCCAAAGCCACCTGCGAAATCAGCCTATGCATGCCCCCACATCTCCCACCCACAAGCAGCAGCGGCACTGCTGGAAACACCACAGCTCTTGAGTTTGCCAGTTGCTAGTTCTCGTCATGTGCTGCGTGTGTGGATGTGCTCTGTGTGTGTGTGTGTGTGTGTGTGTGTGTGTGTGTGTGTGTGTGTGTGTGTGTGTGTGAGCCGGCATGCACCTGCACGTCTTTCCTTTCTATGGAGACTGTGAGCTCCCTGAGGGAGGCAGCCTGTGATGCCTGCTGCCAGCCTCCCAGCACCAAGAGCTAAAGTTCCAATGACTCCTCGGTGACAAGTGGAGAGAAGCTCGTGTGGCTGGAACCAAGGCCCCCTTCCACACCACCTCCACCTCACTGCACAGTCTGGCCCTGTTTTTCCTGGAATCTCCTCCCCTGTCCCACAGTAGGCTGCCACAATCCAGGTGGGGACACCAGAGGCCATGGGGCCCCAAATGTAGGGCGTTATCCTAAAGCCAAGCTCATCCGGTGTCTGACTGTTCTCAGCTTCACCAAGTACTCACAGGAGCACTGGAAAGACACCACAGCTCCTTATCCCCGGAGCCTGCCTGCACCTGTGACCACCTCCCAGTGAGAGCTCAGCCTCTGGTGGTGCCTGAGCTGAAGGACAGTCATCACGCGAATCAACCGCCCATGGGGCACACTTCTCCTCCATGCGAGGCACGAGTGCTGTGCTCCTGGGATAAGGGTTGGGGTCTGGGGAGGAACTGCTCATTTAAATAGGTGGGGAGCCCTTTGGAAGTCAGCCTCTCCTTTCTGAGTTCAAGAAGTTTCCACAGGGTTGTGGCTTGAATGGCAGGGAAGGACTGAGGTAGGTAGGGAAGGCTGGGCCTGGGAAGAGGCTCTGGGAGAGCATGTGGGAAGAGAGGAGAAAGAAAAGGAAGGAGGGAGGGATCCCGACGCTTGGTGGGAGGGCTTTGAAATAGAAAACAAGCAAGTGACAGAGAATGAAACTCTGCAATAGACTTCCTGGGGGGCCTCTTCTCAAAGGCTCATCAATCAATCAATCAATCAATCAATTAATCAAATGTCCTTTCCAACCTCAGCTTTCAAGAAAATCTAGGTTTTCACCATACTTGTTAGCCTTCTATATTATCCTTTTTTTTAACCTGAGAAACTAATAATTTTAGAATTTGGGAATTATTTACCTGAGTGGAATCCCCACGCCATCTCCAACCTTGTCAAAGAATCTAAGATACAAATGATGTTAATGGATTGCATGAACTGTTTCGTCGGGGTGTTTTCTGCTTTCAAAAGTCATCCTTATTTAACCTCCCTAAGCTCGTTTCCTCCTTTGTACAATAGAGATATTAGCAATATGCACCCCCTAGATGGGCTGCAAGGATTCAATGACAGGAAGTGTGTAAAGTGCTGAGCACGGTGTCTGATGCGCAGTTAAGCACTCAGTAAATGTTAACTATGATTTGGAAAGAGCCAAATCACTTCAGAAGCTGAGGCCCAATTTGTCAGCTTGCAGTTTTCATCCCTTTCTGCATCTCAGCTTTAATGGCTGCTAATTGTTCACAAGCTAAATTTTCACTTACTGAAGCATTTATCGTAGGCTCTCTTTGAGAGCAAGTGCGCTGCATAAGTAAAAATAAATGTGATTCAATTTATAAAATTTCTATTTTCGTTCAGCTGTTTTTAGAACTATCTTTCTCCAGTGGCTAAGGAATTGGACCAGATAAGCTGTGAGATCCTTTTCCAGTGAAAAATTCTGTTTCTCTCTTGCCTAAGATGAGAAACTCATGTCTATCTACTCAAATATCATGAGGGTTCAAACATCAACAAAAACAGATTAATATTTTATACAGAATCATTTGCAAACTGAGATAGATGAACCAAAATATTTCATATCTAATGATGAATGTCTTGTCAATAATGAGATCATTTGCATGCAGTACATAATTTGGAGAGGAAATAGACTTTTTCAGCCTAATTTTGTGAACTTTAAGAACTAAAAAATTAATCCTAAGGAATCAATTCATAACATAGGGAGAAAAAAACCTTAAGATGTTAGCTATGGCCTGGGTGCGGTGGCTCATACCCATAATCCCAGCACTTTGGGAGGCCAAGGCAGGCAGATCATTTGAGGTCAGGAGTTCGAGACCAGCCTGGCCAACATGGTGAAACCCCATCTCTACCAAAAATACAAAAATTAGCTGGGCATGGCGGTGCGTCCCTGTAATCCCAGCTACTTAGGAGGCTGTGAGGCAGGATAATTGCTTGAACCCAGGAGGCAGAGGTTGCAAGTGAGCCGAGATCGTGCCACTGTACTTCAGCCTGGGGAGAGAGTGAGACTCTGTCTCAAAAAAAAACAACCAAACAAACAAACAAAAAAACCAAAGATGTTAGCAATGCATTATTTGCAGAGCCCCAGTCAAGATGTAATCTACATCTCTAGCGATATGAAAAAGGTTAAATAAAATCTGGCTCATCCAAAAATTTGGAATATTATGCAATCCTTACATGGCTGCAGCATGGAGTAGTGGTTACAAACACCTGCTCCGGAGTTAGGCTGCCTGAGTTCAAACCCAGGCTTCATCTTACCAGCACTGTGCCTTGGACAACTCCTTGATTTCTCTATGCCTCAGTTTCCTCACTTGTAAAACAGAGATTAAACTAGTATGTACCTCAAAGAATTGTTGAAGATGAAATGTAAAATTTTTAGAACAGTTGCTAGTGAGTAGTGTTTAATACAAGTTAGCTTTCGTGATATTTTAATCACAGTGTGGCAGAGACTGTTAACAATATCAAGTCATGTTCTCTTCTTCTAGAGCTCCTAGCTAGACTACGGTTCCCAGCCTCTCTGGGATTAGGTGTAACCACTTGACTAAACTCAAGGCCACAGGATGAGAGTGGAGGTGATGTGAGCCCATCAGGCCTGGCCCATGAAAACATTCCATGCACAAGCTCTAAGCTTCAACCTCCCTTCTTGTTTAATGTGGACAAACGCAATGACTTTGGATGCCATGTATGGAGATGGTGGAAGCCATGATAGATTCTTTTTTTTTCTTTTTTGAGATGGAGTTTCACTCTTGTCACCCAGGCTGGAGTGCAATGGTGCGATCTTGGCTCACTGCAACCTCCGCCTCCCAGATTCAAGAGATCCTCTTATCTCAACCTCCCAAGTAGGTGGGATTACAGGCGCCTGCCACCATGCTTAGCTAATTTTTTTATTTTTAGTAAAGACAGGGTCTCCCCATGTTGACCAGGCTAGTCTCGAACTCCTAGCCTCGGTGATCCACCCCCTCGGCCTCCCAAATTGCTGAGATTACAGACGTGAGTTAAGTTAAAACTTGGAGGAGAACTCCGTATGGATCATGAGCACCCATTTGGGGCCTCATGTGAATGAGAAACATTTTTGTGCTAAGGCAGTGGGATTTAGGGATTCATCGATTACAGCAGCAAACATTGAGTACTGCACAAAGGAAATTTTTAATATTAAGTGAAAAAATAAAGGATATGTAATGATAGACCAGAAACTGTGAGTTAGTCCCTTAGTATTTGTTCTTCCTTTCTTTTTCATTGAGGAATACTTATGTACCGTGAGTGAAACGCAAAGATCTTAGTGTATGACACAAAAGGTTTTGATGAATTACACCTATGTAACCAACACACAAGTCAAAATGTATTTTCATTACCCTAGAAAATTCCCTTATGCCCAATGCTTACAGGCAACCATCATTCCAATTTCTATCACTACAAATTAGTTTCGCCCCTTCTTGAACATCATATGAATGGGATAATACATTATGTACTCATTTGTGTCACTCAGCGTAATATCTTTGAGATTCACACGTCACACCTATCAGTTGTTTATTCATTTTAATTGTTAAATTGTACTTCATTGCTTAAATATGCCACAATTCGTCCATTCTCCTGTTGATAGACATTTGGGTTATTTCTAGTTTTAACTATTGTGAAGAAGGTATTACAAACATTCATTCATGTACAACTATTCTTTTTTTTTTTTTTTTTTTTTTTGTGAGACAGAGTCTCACTCTGTTGCCCAGGCTGGAGTGCAGTGGCACGACCTCGGCTCACGGCAACCTCTACCTCCTGGGTTCAAGTGATTCTCCTGCCTCAGCCTCCCAAGTAGCTGGGATTACAGGTACGCGCCACTACACCTGGCTAATTTTTGTATTTTTAGTAGAGACGGGGTTTCATCATGTTGGCCAGGCTGGTCTCAAACTTCTGACCTCAGATGATCCACCTGCCTCGGCCTCTCAAAATGCTGGGATTACAGGCACGAGCCACCGCTCCCGGCCTGATTTCTAATTTAATTGTATTGTAGTCAGAAAACATACACTGTGAAATTTCAGTCTTCTGAAATATATTGAGGCATATTATCCTCCAGCATATGGCCTATCCTGAGAACAATCTGTGTGCACTTGAGAAGAACGCACAGTTGTTGGGCATATTGTCCTATACATGTCAGTTAGGTCCTGTTGCTAGTATCTTTCAAATCTATATTCTTACTGATTTTTTTTGTCTAGTTATTTTATCAATTACTGACACAAAGATGTTAAAATTTCCAACTATAATTGTGGATTTGTCTATTTCTCCCTTCAGTTTTGTCTTCCTATGTTGCCCAGGCTTGTCTCAAACTCCTGACCTCAAGCCATCTTCCCACCTCGGCCTCCCAAAGTGCTGGAGTTATAGGCAGAAGCCACCGCACTTAGCCAAAATGTCTTTCTTTTACCCTCATGTTTGAGGGATTTTTTCACAGAATATAAAACCATGGGTTGTTAGTTTTTTTGGTCAGCAATTTGAAGCTGTTCTCCTATTGTCTTGGTCTTGTGGCCTTCCTTGCTTTTCTTTTCTTTTTTCTTTCTTTCTTTTTTTTTTTTTTTTTGAGACGGAGTCTGGCTGTGTCCCCCGGGCTGGAGTGCAGTGGCACCATCTCAGCTCACTGCAAGCTCCGCCTCCCGGGTTCACGCCATTCTCCTGCCTCAGCCTCCCGAGTAGCTGGGACTACAGGCACCCGCCACCACGCCTGGCTAATTTTTTGTATTTTTAGTAGAGACGGAGTTTCACTGTGTTAGCCAGGGTGGTCTCAATCTCCTGACCTTGTGATCCGCCCGCCTTGGCCTCCCAAAGTGCTGGGATTACAGGCATGAGCCACCAATCCCAGCCTCTACCTTGCTTTTCAAGAGATGTCAGCCATCATTCACATCATCCCTTATATATAATGTGTCTTTTATCTGGCTACTTTTAAGACTTTCTCTTCTTCTTTCTTTTTATTTTTATTTATTTATTTTTTGAGACGGAGTCTTGCTCTGTCACCCAGGCTGGAGTACAATGGCGTGATCTCAGCTCACTACAACCTCCGCCTCCCAGGTTTAAGTGATTCTCCTGCCTCAGCCTCCCAAATAGCTGGGACTACAGGAACCCGCCACCACACCTGGCTAATTTTTATATTTTTAGTAGAGATGGGGTTTCATCATGTTGGCCATGCTGGTCTCAAACTCCTGACCTTGTGATCCGCCAGCTTTGGCCTCCCAAAGTGCTGGGATTATAGCTGTGAGCCACTGTGCCGGGTCAAGAATTTTTCTTTATATTTGGTTTTCAGCAGTTTGACTGTAATGAGCCCAAGTATAGTTTTTTTTTCTTTTTCTTTCTTTTTTTTTTTTTAATCCTGGGAGTTCACTGAACTTCTTGCATCTGTAGGTTGATGTTTTCATTAAATGTTGGGAAAATTTGGTCATTATTCCTTTGTATGCTTTTTATTCTATCCCATCCTCTTTGTCTCTTTTCTTTTTGAGATCTCTGCTTTAAATCTGTTAATTATGGAGAAGAGATTTTCATAGACAACTAGCAATCACAGCCATAACATTCCCACCAGTAGAAAAAGAAAACAAAGGGAAGCAGAGACACGCTCCTTTGCTACTGCTTATATTCTATTGGCCAGCACCCTGGACAGCTGGGAACTGAATAAATTCCCTAGCTACAGAAGGAAGGGGAAAAGACTTCCAATTATAGCTCTGAGGGAGTAACTGATACCAGGTTCCCACCACCACCACCATAAACAACTACAAAATCAGACAAAATATTTGAGACAACTGTTTTCAGGCACTGGGCAACAGGCGATACCAGATTGTGACCCCTGAGAGAAAGGAAACGAAATGTACGAGGTGAATTCTACATTGGCCCTGGCTTTCTTTCTGGGGGCGTTTCTGAGTCACAGTATGGGGAGATGAAGCTTACACAGAGCATCACATTCTTGCTGAGCTCAAGAGGCAGAAATTGGAGTTTGGTGCTGCCGAATTGGCTGGAATTTGCAGGGCAATGCAACAGAAAGGAGGAGCCGCATGGGAGTGAGGGTGCTTCAAGTCTACTTTGGGTTTCTCCAATGACCTTTGGCTGAGGGCTTGGCTGAGCACATGCCAGCAAGACATCATGAAGTCTAGAAGAAGGCTGCTAAGAGCTGGATAGGGCTGAGAGCTGGATGGGAATTCCAGAGGTGGCACAGTGTTAGGCGTTCCTGCCAATCCATAGTTAGGAGTAAGGACCATGTTCTGTCTGGAGTAAGGATCAATTCCTAAGACTAAGGACAAAACCAAAACAGACCAAGCCTGCAGGATGAATAAGATCCACTGGTAATTTAACCACCTACCAGAATAAAAGGGGCAGAGTCAAAGCCAGTAAATTAAAGAACAGACTTTTCCAGTGCAAAAGCTGTGCCTAACGAAGAGCTGCAACTATGGTTACTTGCACGTGATAGCAACACGGAACCTACTAACTTTTGGAAGAAATTTTATTGCCAAAGAAACCATGGATATGGTTGGGCATGGTGGCTCATGCCTGTAATCCCAGCACTTTGGGAGGCTGAGGTGGGTGGACCCCCTGAGGTCAGGAGTTCGAGACCAGCCTGCCAACATGATGAAACCCTGTCTCTACTAAAAATACAAAAATTAGCAGGGCATGGTGGTGGGTGCCTGTAATCCCAGCTACTTGGGAGGCCAAGGCGGGAGGATGGCTTGAACCTGGGAGGCAGAGTTTGCAGTGAGCCGAGACCACACCATTGCACTGCAGCCTGGGCAACAAGAGCAAAACTCCGTCTCAAAAAAAAAAAAAAAAAGAAAAAGAAAAAAAGAAACCACAGATATGGTCTACAAAAGCCTGGGATGGTTTTGACTCCTAAAGTAACTCTAGGGTCCCCAGACAGCACAGGCAGAAAGAGGATGTGGAACCTATGAGCTGCCCCTCCCCCAAAGGATATAGTCTCTAGTGCCCACTTGAGATGTGGCCAGAAAAAACAACCGACAGAGAATAACCTCCCAGAAAACAAGCCTGTCCTCTCTGGGGCCAGTGGACAAGGGACTTGCTCCCAGACAGCGATGCCAGTGGTGACTCCATGCAAGGGAAGGGAGTCTTTGTAGGATCTCATCATCGCTATGAACCAGTGATTAATGCGTGTTTTCCGTTCTTCCCTTTTCTGAAAGTTTTTATTAGTTATCCTGATCTTTCTCCCCCAGCGCATACTGGATTTATATGTCATGAGAAGCAAGAGAAGTAACTTTTCTTTTGGTTTATAGGTCAGCAGAGATAGAGTCACATCTGGACCTTTGGGAGAGGACCCAGAGAGTCTGCACTTTGCACAGATGCCATCACTGTAGACCTGTCTTCCTTGGGGAGGAGCAAGTGTGTTCTGTGGGTGAGACAGATGGACATTTGGGTGGCTGCCCAGCCTCCCTTCCAGCTGGATGTAGCAAAGTTACCTAGTTCTAGACAATGGAATGGGAGCATATGTGATATGTGTGACTTCCAAGTCATGCTCTTAAAGGGAATAGGGAGGAGTTTGTCTTGATTTATTGTTTTCCCTCTTCCCACCAGCTAGAATCCAAACATAATGATAGGAGCTACAGCAGGCATCTTAGAGCACGAGCTAGAAGTCCCACGTTGCGAAAAGCACATAGAGCTTCAGTCCCTGACCCCATCCAGCTGCCATGCCTAGTCTGCATTGCCCACCACCTGGCCTGTATTTTGTTTTGTTGTTTTTTGTTTTTTGTTTTTTTGAGACAGAGTCTCACTCTGTCATCCAGGCTGGAGTGCAGTGCTGCGATCTCGGCTCACTGCAAACTCCACCTCCTGGGTTCAAGCGATTCTCGTGCCTCAGCCTCCCGAGTAGCTGGGATTACAGGCATGCGCCACCACGCCTGGCTAATTTTTGTATTTTTAGCAGAGAGGGGGTTTTGCCATGTTGGCCAGGCTGGTCTCGGACCCCTGACCTCAAGTGATCTGCCTACCTCGGCCTCCCAAAGTTCTGGGATTACAAGCATGAGCTACTGCGCCCAGCCCACCTGCACTTTTATCTGAGAGAGAAACCAGCTCCTATTTTTTAAGCCACCATCTTCAAGATCTTTTTGTTGCGGCTACCCTACCCATGATCTCAGCTCATCCTCCTCCTGCTGCTTATTCTCTGAGATGGCATTTGGGGTGTGGGAGGTGGGTCTTAGCTGGTCTAGTGGTGAAGGTGAAGAAGGGGCCTCGGTTCCTGAGCACAGATACATGTGCTGCCCTATACCTCCTCTGATTTCTGTAGCCAGTTTCTTGTTGACCCTATCACAGGGCATGAATCTCGCTGACATCTGTTGCTTACATTGATAGCTGAGAAACTCTAGCTCCTCCGAGTCCAGGGGTCCTTTCCATTGATTCTTCTCCACTTCAGTCCTACCGTGCTTGATCCCCCTCAGGGAACTTCCATTAGGCTCCCAGCCTGAGTGACCACCCAGCCCTCAACTATAGGGTCGTCTCTCCTCACAGAAGCTCTTCCTCTGCAAGAGTATCCAGGAAATTCTGGACACTTTTCGTGTCAACGAATGGGCAGCTAATTGTTGGTGTTGTCTCTGCCTAATAGGCAGACAGATTGATATAGGGCAGGTACCTGGTGAGGCTTCTCTTCCCAGAAGCTCAAATTGAAACAGAGTCAGAGGCCTCTCTTCTGCTTTCAGTGTTTCCTTCAATCTGCCTGTGTCTAGAACTGGGGCTGTCAGGGCACATCTCTCACAACTGCTTCTCCCCGCTCCATCTTCCTCTTCCCCCCTCCATCTTCCTCCTCCCCCCTCCACTTCCTCCTCCCCCACAACCCTCCCAGGGAAGGGGGGCATTTTTCCACTTCCTCTTGATAGCTCATCTCCCATGTGGAGATTTCATGATTAAATCTACCCAGGTTGGCCAGGTGCGGCGGCTCACGCCTGTAATCCCAGCACTTCGGGAGGCTGAGGCGGGCAGATCACCTGAAGTCAGGAGTTCGAGACCAGCCTGACCCACATAGCGAAACCCCGTCTCTACTAAAATAAAAATTAGCCAGGCATGGTGGCGCATGCCTGTAATCCCAGCTACTCGGGAGGCTGAGGCAGGAGAATCGCTTGAACATGGGTGGCAGAAGTTGCAGTGAGTTAATGGGTGCAGCACACCAACATGGCACACGTATACATATGTAACAAACCTGCACATTGTGCACATGTACCCTAGAACTTAAAGTATAATTTTAAAAAAAAAAAGAAGAAGTTGCAGTGAGCTGGGATCACTCCATTGCACTGCAGCCTGGGCGAAAGAGTGAGACTCTGTCTCAAAAAAAAAAAAAAAAGTCCGCTAAGGTTGAGCCTTGATCTATTAGAGTCTATTAGAGGACGAGCTTCAGGATAAAATCAAAATCATTCCTTTTCTTTTTTCCATAAAGGCTTGCATTTGAGCCTCTTGTCTTGCTAAACGGGTTAAGGAAAGTTAAGAAAGCCTCAAGGGTGCCTCTGTCCCAGGCAGTACCTGCCCTTCTTTCCCTGGGCAACGAGCTTCATGGCTAACCCTTGGGGAGGAGAAGCTGAAAGAGTGTGATTTACAGGGAAAATAAAAATATGTGGATTTAATATTGTTCCTCTTGCATAGTTTATCTCAGTTTGGCACTTGTATTTTTACTTTGTTTATGATGTCTTCCAAGGGCAAGCCTTTTTAATATTTATGGTGTCAAATCTGTCAGCTTTTCCCTAATGGCTTCTGGGTTTGGTGCCCCGCATACGAAATCTTTCTCCACCCTAAGACCGAACATAACTTTTAATGGCTGCAAAGCATGCCATTGTGCAAACATGCAAATAAGCCCTAATTTATTTACAGATGAATATTTAGTGTGTTTCTACTGTTTAAGTCATAATAAATAATGCAGCAAACATCTTTGTAAATACATTTTATCTTCTGCAAGGCACATAGTTTCTTTAAGGATAGATTCTTAGAGAATTCATGGGCCTTTTTCACCATTTTAAAAGCCTTTACAACAATGAAAGAATTACCTCTTACAAAGCTGCACAGGTCAACCAAAATGTCAATTTTCTTTTTATAGAATTGCACCTGCTCAGTGTGGTTATATTTGCATTTCAGGTTGACTAAAAGCTCTGGTAGTTACAAATGACTTTGATTAATAAAAATATGAAAAATTATGAGTTAAAAAATGCCACTTGTCTGATAGACTAAAACTTTTCGAAGACAGAGGGGGAACTTAATAAAAGTGTTTTCTTTCTTCCTTTTTCCAGACAGGGTCTTGCTCTGTCACCCAGGCTGGAGTGTGGTGGTGTGATCACAGCTCACTGCAGTCTTCACCTCCCAGGCTCAAGTGATCTCCTGCCTCAGCCTCCTGAATAGCTGGGACTACAGGCACGTGCCACCATGCCCGGCTAATTTTGTATTTTTTGTAGAGACAGGGTTTTGCCATTTTTCCAGGCTGGTCTCAAGCTCCTGGGCTCAAGCAATCTACCCACCTCAGCCTCCCAAAGTGCTGGGATTACAGGTATGAACCACCACAACTGGCCAAAAGTGTTTTGTATTGTATAGAAATGTCCAGAGAAGAAAAAGACCATTTCAGGGATAACCAGTTAATTCCCAGGAATCAGGTTCTAGATTTCTTACTCACATTATCAGCCCTTCATTTAAACAAATACAGTCATCATCACCATCATCACATCCCCACCACCATCCTCACCATCACCCACCCCATGCTCTTGGCTTCACTCATAGAGAACCCATCTCTCCCCTCACTGGAACCTGAGCTGTACAAGAGAGATTCCACCACCCCAAGCTCACACATGAGAAAACAGAGTTTCAGCGATGTGGAACTGGAAGAGTGGGCTTCTGAATTTAAAGCTAGTGTTTTATTGATAATAAGAAAGTTAAGTTTCTAAGTTAAGAAATTAGGTGTAGAGGCCGGGTGCAGTGGCTCACGCCTGTAATCCCAACACTTTGGGAGGCTGAGGCTGGCGGATCATCTGAGGTCAGGAGTTTGAGACCAGCCTGGCCAACATAGCAAAACCCCATCTCTACTAAAAATACAAAAATTACCCATGCATGGTGGCAGGTGCCTGTAATCCCAGCTACTTGGGAGGCTGAGGCAGGAGAATTGCTTCAATCTGGGAGGCTGAGGTTGCAGTGAGTTGATATCATGCCACTGCACTCCAGCCTGGGAGATAGAGTGAGACTCCATCTCAAAAAAAAAAAAAAAAAAAAAAGGAAAGTATAAATGACAAGAAGACATATATAAATGTAAGCAGTTATTCACTCTGTGGAGCAGTAAGTTCCCTAAGGCCCAGCATGCCCATATGATACAAGCAATACAAGTAATAGTCACTAAGAAAATGCTGCTTTAATGCTGCAGTTTAAAGAGTTTGCCATCACCAAATTCACCCCAGTGGGACCCTGTCCTCCATGCCCATGTACACCCAGCTGAGCACACATCTATTGATGGTCTGTGCTGAGCTGTGGCAGGGTCGAAGGTGAGCCCAGATGCTGAGGCATGCTGGCTGAAGGCGTCTTCCCACGCCGTGTGTAACTGATGCTCTGGGAGTAGAGGGTACAGGAGGAACAATTTATTCCAATTGAGGGAAATTGGGAAACGTCTGCCTGATTTCTCTCATTGGGGCTCAGAAAACAATATGAGCCTAAATGAAGGCCTCAGATGCAAAAGTTTTTCTCTGACCTTCTCCTGTCTTCCTGTCTCTGGCCCCTCATTCTCCCCGGCAGCTAGCCCTAGAAACTAGAATCCTTCCCCAAGACAGATCATAGAAACCAGAGATGTGGCCGGGCGCGGTGGTTCACGCCTGTAATCCCAGCACTTTGAGAGGCCAAGGCAGGTGGATTACCTGAGGTCAGGAGTTCGAGACCAGCCTGGCCAACATGGTGAAACCCCATCTCTACTAAAGATATAAAAAATGAGCCAGGCGTGGTGTTGGGTGCCTATAATCCCAGCTACTCGGGAGGCTGAGGCAGGAGAATCACTTGAACCTGGGAGGCGGAGGTTGCAATGAGCTGAGATGGCAACACTGCACTCCAGGCTGGGCAACGGAGCAAGACTCCGTCTCAAAAGACAAAACAAAAAGAAATTATCTAACCTACTGTTTTTTTCTTGTTTGTTTGTTTTGTTTTGTTGAGACATGAGTTTCACTCTTGTTGCCCAGGCTGGAGTGCAATGGCGCGATCTCGGCTCACTGCAATCTCTGCCTCCTGGATTCAAGTAATTATCTTGCCTCAGCCTCCTGAGTAGCTGGAATTACAGGCATGTGCCACCACACCCGGCTAATTTTGTATTTTTAGTAGAGACGGGGTTTCACTATATTGGTCAGAATGGTCTTGAACTCCTGACCTCAAGTGATCCACCCTCCTCAGCCTTCCAAACTGCTGGTGTGGGATTACAGGTGTGAGCCACCGCACTGGACTACTTTGTTTGATTGTAGTTCATAGTACCCCCCATTCCAAAGACGGGCCCTGCCCCATCCCCAGAAGGAAAGGTCAGGAGTTTGAGACCAGCCTGACCAATATGGTGAAACCCCGTCTCTACTAAAAAATACAAAAATAAATTAGCTGGGCGTGGTGGCGCGCACCTGTAGTCCCAGCTACTAAGGAGGCTGAGGCAGGAGAATCACTTGAATCTGGGAGGCCGAGGTTGCAGTGAGCCAAGATCGCACCACTGCACTCCAGCCTGGCGACAGAGAGACTCCGTCTCAAAAACAAAAACAAAAACAAAAACAAAAAACAGCTTCCCTTGTATCTTTGGGTTGTCATTCTGAAGGCTCCCATGTCACATAAACTATGATCAAATAAATTTATATGCTTTTTTTCCCATTAATCTGCCTTTTGTCAGTGATTTTTAGCAAACCTTCAGAGGAGGCTTTCCCTTGACTCCTACACTCTCCTTGAAAAAGTAACTTCCATGGTTTTGCGAGAATCTTTTTTCTTACAACAGGAATATATGTTTATTGAAGAAAATTCAGGAAATAAGAGATAAGCAAAAAGTAGAAAATTTAGATCGACTAGAATCCATCTCTTAGGGAAAAACATAGTTGGTGTTTTCTTGTTTTTTGCATCTTATTTTCTGCATATGTATATGTTTGTGTGTTTGTGTAAGAAACACATTTTTCAAAGAACCAAAATGGGCTCATCCCACACCTACTGTTTTCCCCTTTACCGTACAATCTAAAGCTAGCTCTACATCGATAGCAGGAGCCAGGGGGCTTGTGAGAAGAGCAGAATCTCAGGCCCGAACCAGAATCTGCATTTTCGTAAGCCCCCTAGAGGATTCCAGTGCCCCACACACTTTGGGGAGCATCGCCATTTTTAATGGCCACAGAGTCTCCCATAACAGGGCTAGACCATGATTCACTAGTTGCATCTCTCGGTGGTGAGGATTTTCCCTGTAACAAGAAGCTAGTCCCTCTGGGATCTCTGGGCCCTTCAGACGCTCCCCCTCAGTGCGTGCCCAGGAGACTCCAACAGCTGGGCAGGCGGCGTCCTTGCCCGTCCTCCACGGGCAAGATGCGCTGTCCACCTCCGCCCTCCTCTTGCTCCACCTGGCCAGAGGCCTGGGCTGCGCGCTCCCCGCGCTCCTGCGCAGGCTCCACTGGGAGCCCCTCCAGGGCGCAGTCCAGGCCTGACGGGCAAGCCCTGACCTGCCTTTCATCCCGCTGATGCTCGCGCCCAGCTCCCTGTGAATACCCTCTGATTGACCCCGGAGTCTCCCCGTTAGGCCCTCCCGCACCTCTTACCCCTTCCTCTCCTCCCTGGCCTCCCCAGCTCTCTCACCCGCCTTCTAGAAGCATCCTCCCCCTTCTCACCCACCTCTCTACTCCTCCCTTCCCGACTTCCTCAATTCCCACCTCCCCCCCAGATTCCAGTCCTCTCCCTGGGAAAGAGAAAGCGGCCGGGGTCCCACCCTGGCTGTGTGTGGCCCGCGGTGGGGTGGGGCCGCCTGCCGGCCGCCAGGGAGCGCGAATGGAGCGCGGGGCGCCGCGCGCTGCGGGCAGGTGAAGCCGAAATCGGGGCGGCGGCTAGGTCCCCGGCCCCGGGGAGCCCAGAGCAACTAGTCGGGCAGGAAAGAATGACGGTGACGTGACCACTCTGACCCCGAGGACTCGCTGGGCTCCGGCGGGCGCTGGGCTCCGCGAATCTGAGCGCGTGGGAAGGGCGATGGGCGCTCAGTCCCCGAGGATCACCGGCAGGACGCTCTGGGGGCACCTGCCAGAGCAGCCGGCTCTGCGACGGGTCCCACCGCGCCCTCAGCTCCAAGGCGGTTCTCCCTTTATAGAGGTTTTACGTGCGTTTGTGGGGAATGTTCTCAAAACAATACAAATAAGCTTCCATTGTCACCGATCAAAATAGTAAGGGCTTTTTAAAAGGAAACTGTTAAGGGCTAACAGAGCTACACAGGAAATGGAGTCACCCGGGCACCGTCGGGGACAGGGGGGCAAACTGGTCTAGCTGTTTTGGCAAAATGTAATAATACAGAGTTAGAGTCTTTGAATGCTCACACTGTTTGATGCTGTGATTCTAGTAGTGGTCATGCATCAAAAGAAATAATCCCAAATATTCCCCCAAAGCTTTTTTGGACACAGACATTCTTTGCACTGGAAAATGAGAAAAAAAATTATCTAAAATTGGAATCAACTAGTTGGGCACTGATAAATATATTATGGTGTATCCACAGTTGTGATATCATTCTGTCATTGATAACATTTCTGAAAAGTTTTCGATAATATAAGGAAATTTTCTTCTTATGTAAAAGGCACAACGCGAGTTTGTATACACAAGATAATCACGAGTATATAAACTAAGCATAGTGGAAAGACTGGAAGAAATACATTTTAAATAGGAATGGGTGCTTTTTTTTTTCTTTTGAAAAAACTTTTTTATGAACTGTTTCAGATATATATCAAGGTATAGAGAAGAACTTACCCATCAATAATCATGGGAAATGGAGCACCCTCACTGCTGAAGCCCCTTAGGGACCCTCTTCACCCTCTTCCTCACCCTCATCCCTGAGGTGACTTCTCACTATCTTTATTACATATGAGTGGATTCCTAAACATTATATAAGTATTTCAAACTCGACATATATGATAAAGTATTATGCATACTCCTTTGACTTGCTTTTTTAAGCCAACTTGGTGCTCCAGGGATTCATCCATACCGACTCATGTTGATGAATCTGGCTCTGGTTCATTCAGTAAATATGACTTAATATTTCTCAAAAACGTAGAGCAGAACCTGGCACATGGCACTACACATGTTTGTTGTTTTTTAAGAAATAAAAAATCATTTTCACTGCCGTATAGTAGACTTGTTAATATCATACTAAATGTATTGATCCATTCTCCTGCTGTGAAAATTTAGAATGTTTCCATTTTGTTCTTATTACAAACAGTGCTGCGATGAACATTCCGGTCTGTCTTCTTGTGCACATGTGAGTTTCTATGGAGTGCACCTAGCACTGGCCACAGGCATTGCAAGGGATGCCTAACTTCAGTGCTAGAAATTACTGCCCAGTCGTTCTCCAAAGTGATCTTGCCAGCAGCAGATGAGTCATTGCAGTAATATTGCCAACCCTCAACACTGCCTCTCATCAGGTCAGTTCTTTTCCAGTGTAATGGGTGTGGTTACTTCTCATGGTTTAAATTTGCATTTCCCTAATTACCATGGGGTTAGAGGTCAGGCATTTGTTCCTATGTTTATTGGTATTTTTTATACTGTAAAGTCTTGATCATAACCTTTTTCCTATTTTTCTATTGGTTGTTGTCATTTTCTTGTTGGTTTTTAAGAATTCTTTATAAATTTTGTATCTTAATCTTTCATCAGATGGATGAGTTGCAAATATTGTCATTCACTCCATGGCTTATCTTATAACTTTTTGTGATGTCTTTCAAGACACAGAAAATTTACATCTGCACATATTCTAGTTTACCTCTTTCTTTAAAGTTTGTACTTTGGTTGACATGGTTAAAGTACCTTTTCCTCTTCCAAGATGTAAGTTTCCCTGCACTTTCTTCTAAAAGTTTTTAAATTTTGTTGTTTTATATTTGGTCGTACATCTATCTGGATTTGATTCTTTGTAAAGGTGTGGTGGAGAGATCATCTTTCTCATTGGATAATAATTGTCAAGGCATTTATTGGACAGCTCACCCTTTTCCAGTCATCTGCAATGCTGGCTTTGCCATGAATCAAATTTCCCAGTAAGTGGTGGTCTATTTCTGGGTTCTCTATTTTGTTACATTGTTCTGTCCTCTAGCAATACTGCACTCTCACTTACTATAACTTGATAATAAGTCTTGATTTCTGGATGAGCATGTATTCATACTTTTTTTTTTCAAGATTATCTCAACTATTTGGAGTTCTCTGCATTTTCATACATGTTTTGGAATTAGCTTGTCAGTTCTATAAAAATTTTGTTGGGATTTTGATTTAAACAATGACTTCCTAGGTTAATTTAGGGAAACTGACATCTTCATGATATTGAGTCTTCCTATTGATAACCATGGAATATGTCTCATTTATTTAGGTCTTCTTCAAAATCCTTCAGTAAAGTTTTTCATATATATCTAACATCTTTTGTTACATTTATTCCTAGATACTTGATTTCTATAAAATTTCAGCAGTCTCCAGGATTTACTTTCATAATTGGAAAACAACACCTTTATGGTTTTAATTGTATGTATGGTTTGTATGTATGTAATTGTATGTATGTAATTGTATGTATGGTTTTAATTGTAAACCTTTTCAGTTATAATCCTTAAAAGTATTTAATGATTTGTGTCAACATGCAGATTGGGGTCATGGGAAGATGGCCTCCTCTATAGTGAGTTTTCTCAAGTTTGACAAAAAGTGTTAGAACCTTTGGAAAAAGGAAGAAGGCAGGAGAATTTTTAATTACAAAGTTTATGTGTGTGTAATAGAGAGGCAAATAGAAACGGAGACAGAGAGACAGAGTGAGAATATAGGGCAATAGATTTATAAAAAATGGAAAATGACATGAGCACAGTGTAGTCACGTTAGAAAGCTGAGGCAGGAGGATCACTTAAGCCTAGGAGTTTGAGGCTGTAGTGCACCGTGATGGTGCCTGTGAATAGCCACTGCACTCCAGCCTAGGTAACATAGCAAGATCCCGTCTCTTAAAAAAAAAAAGTACAAAGCGTACAAATGGAACTCAGCTGCCCACCTGCCCACCTCAGGTTATCGGCTTCCCCACCAGCAGGCTTCCGCTGCTTATAGGTTCTTGTGTAGCCTTCCAGAAATATTGTAGTCTCCTACAATTATGCATATGATTATATTTTCTCCAAATCTATCCCATCCATTTTTTTGACACCAATAAAAGTATAAAATACATACAGTTCAGCACTTTGCTTTTCCCATTGTAATCTTTCCATGTTAGTGCATAAAGTTTAGCTCATTTTAAAAATAAGTACACAGTTCATTTTCTAGTTCCCTGTTAACTGTGTCCAGTCTTTTGCAATAACAAACAACACTGCAATCATCATTCTTACACATACAGCTTTACAACAATGGGAGCATCCCTATAGGAATGGGCAGAGAATAAGTGCATGTGTAATTTTGATAGACTGCCAAATTGCTCTCTAAAAAGATTGCAACAATTTACAATTCCAACAAATGCATAAGAATTGCCTATCTGCATTGCCCTCATTCACGCTAACACTTTATATTATCAAATTTTAAAAATAAAAACTTATTTTTGCCTTAATATGCATTGTCTTAATTATGGTTGAAATAGAACCCATCTTTTTGTATGTCGTTAAGCCATTTATACATCTTTTCTTGCTCTATGGTGATTTTCTTTTGGGCTCGATTTATTCCTATGTTGATAGTAGGAGCTAACTATATATTGAGGAAATTAGCTATTTATATAACATATAAGTTGCCATATTTTTTCTAACTTTTCATTTATTTTTTACTTTTTTTGTTTTTTCCATACAGAATTTTGCTTTAATGTATTTGCACATGTTCTATTTTTTCTTTTTTGTCTTCTGAGTTTTGTCCTTTACTTAGAAAGGCTTTCCCCACTCCAAGAGTTCTATTTTTAAAATTGTTTCATCTTTTATTATAGTACTTTACATGCATTTTTATTGTGAAATGTACATTTTTTTAAAGTTAGCGGCCAGGCATGGTGGCTCATGCCTGTAATCCCAGCATTTTGGGAGGCCGAGGCGGGCGGATCACGAGGTCAGGAGGTGGAGACCATCCTGGCTAACACGGTGAAACCCTGTCTCTACTAAAAATAAAAAAAAAATTAGCCAGGCATGGCGGGTGCCTGTAGTCCCAGCTACTCGGGAGGCTGAGGCAGGAGAATGGCGTGAACCCGGGAGGCGGAGCTTGCAGTGAGCCGAGATCGCGCCACTGCACTCCAGCCTGGGCGACAGAGCGAGACTCCGTCTCAAAAAAAACATTGTCAACACCTTAGAACTGCTCCTCCTGCCCCATTGTGCCCCTTATAGATAATAATCTTCTCCCTCCCCACCAGGGAGGGGTTTCTAATTTCTGACATACCTGATTTCTGTAATAAACAGTATATGTATATCCCTAAACAATATATCTTAGTTTAAAAAAATATATTATTCAAATAGAATGAGGCTGGGCGTGGTGGCTCACGTCTGTAATCCCAGCACTTTGGGAGGCCGAGGCCGGCAGATCACCTGAGGTCAGGAGTTTGAGACCAGCCTGGCCAACATGGTGAAACCCCGTCTCTACTAAAAATACAAAAATTAGCCAGGCATGGTGATGCACACTTGCAGTCCCAGCTGCTTGGGAGGCTGAGGCACGAGAATCGCTTGAACCCAGGAGGCGGAGACTTCAGTGAGCTAAGATCGCACCACTTTACTCCAGCCTGGGCAACAGAGTGAGATCCATCTCAAACAAACAAAAAAAAAAGCATGAGGTAATGCAGTATTTGTTTTAATCCTTTGCTCCTTTTACTCTGTATTATGTTTGTGGGATTATTTCCTGTTGTTACATGTGGCTATAGTAGTGAGCTACAAATCAGAGCTATATTTGGTATATCAACCTCGGATCCAGCGTTCTTGTTAAATCCACTTATTAAATTAAACATATTATCTTTAGATTATTCTAGAATGTTTACATACACAGTCACACTGCCTACAGCTAATGATAGTTTTATTTCCTTCTTTTAAATAATACAATTTTTATTTTATTTTACATATTTATTTTTTGAGACGGAGTCTCTCTCTGTCCCCCAGGCTGGAGTGCAGTGGTGCAATCTCAGCTTAATGCAAGCTCCGCCTCCCGGATTCACGCCATTCTTCTGCTTCAGCCTCCCCAGTAGCTGGGACTATAGGTGCCCGCCACCATGCCTGGCTACTTTTTTGTATTTTTAGTAGGGACAGGGTTTCACCGTGTTGGCCAGGATTGTCTCGATCTCCTGACCTAGTGATCCACCCACCTCAGCCTCCCAAAGTGCTGGGATTACAGACTTGAGCCACCGTGCCCGGCCTAAATAATATAATTTTTTATGTCTTTGTTTTGCCTTCTCTCACTGGCTTAATATGTTAAGTGGAAGTAGTGAAATTGAGCATCGTTGCCTCATTCCTGACCTAAAGGTGAAAACTTTCAGCATTGTACCATTAATTATGATGTTTGCGATAAGTTTTTTTTGTAGGTAACCTTACTGTATTAAGGAAGTTTCCTTATATTACTAGCTTGCTAGGAGGTTTTTGTTTGTTTTCTTGTTTTTGTTTTGTTTTGTTTTGTTTTGTTTTGCCACAGCCCTAGGGTCTAAGGGATGATAGAATAATAACTGCATATATTAAGAGAAAGGACAGTGACCTATGAATCTTATACACAGGTGAAAGACCACTTACCTGTCAAGTAAAAGAAAGATGCCAAGAATAACCAAATAAGAAATGAATCTAAAGACTTCAACAAAAGGAAATATGAGAAAGAAAGGGAGACAGTTACTGATAAATGATGTTTGCATTATATATTGTTAGATTTAAATGGATGAGAATAGTGTGAAAATTTGTAATGTGAGTGTTAAGTAAGAACGGTTTTATCATAAGGGAAAAACTTAATATTAGTTGTAAGTCAGGAACACTGAACCGTCTTAGAAAAAAAGCAGGAGTTGAGAATATGTGGGAACAGTGAGGAAGCAAAGGTGTTTTAAAGGTTTTATCTCACTGGGAGGAGGGTGCCCAGTGAGCACCCGGGGGTGTGACAGCAGGTTGTTGCCATGTTTTGATACAACAGTAAATAAATCTAGTTTTGATTAGGAAAGCCCATGAGTGCTTCTAATTTAACAAAGGGGGAGAAAGAAATGAATAGTAATGAAAATACATTAGAAAAGAGGAAAAAGATAAAAATTAAGACAAATAGTAAAAATAAAAAAAGATAGAAAGAATAAAATCAAATATATTGACTGTTACACTAAGTGTGAATGAGCTGAATATTCATATGAAAGATAGAGACTCTCAGGTTGGATTGAAAAACCAAATTAAAATGTATAATTTTTGTAGGAAGCACATCTAAAAGAAAGTGATGGTTAAAGAAATACCAGGCATACATATATTGTCATATCTGATAAATGACCTCAGGGCATTTCCCTGTGGAACTACCATAGATAATATAGATTAATAGAGATAATATGTTACAATATCTATATTATCTATAGTAGTTCCATAAGGAAATGCTCTGCAGTGATTTATGAATCTTCAAAATTTTTTTAAAGAAAGTTTTCCATCATAAAACAGAACCGCTTAGGAAGAAAGTCCTTTTTCACATTAATCTTGTCTCAGTTCAAAGTTGCCCTCCTCTGGGGAGCTTTCTTTGAGCCCCTCTGCCTGGTTAAGATGCCCTTTCTATGTGGGCTAGCACTTTTACCAAATTGTCATATCCACATCTCAGGATATTGTAATTATTGATTTCTTGGCTTAGCCAGAATATTGTAAAATCAACATATGTTGGTGTCCACAATGCCTAGATCTATGTGCCTTATGAATGACAACCCATAAGAATTTAACAAATGAATAAAGCAAATGTTTTCTGAAAGAAAAAAAGAAATACCAGGCAAATACAAACAAAAAGCTAAAACGACAACCTGAAATTAAAGGTTAAAAGTATTAAATGAGACAGAGATAATATGTAATGATAAAAGGCACACTTTAAGAAAATGTTAAACATAAATCTCTAAACACTAAACATCATGGCCATCAAATCTATAAGGCAAAAACTGTTAGAAACGTGGAGAATGTGATTTAAAAACATGCACATGTAAACTGTGGTGGAAGATTCTAATCTACATCTTTCAAAATCTGACAGATCTAGAAGATAAAAATTAGCCAGGACATAGAAGATCTCAGTATTACAATCAACCAGCTCAATTTAATAGATGTGTATAGAACTTTGAAACCTACAAATATAGAAGATGCTTTTTTCTCATGTAAATAACACACTGGTAGATGATAGATATAGATGGATAGATATGATAGATAGACAGATAGACGGATAGACAGATAGATAGACATCAGTCACGTACTTGGCCACAAACAAAGCTTGAAAAATTCAAAAAAGTGAAGAATTTGCAGGGTATTTTCTGATAAATATTTTAGAATACAAGATAATAATAATAAAAAGATGATCACTAAACTATTAACTGCTTAGAATAAAAAAAAAACCCTGGATCAATACATAAATCAAAATTGGAATAAAAACTATCTAGAAAGCAATGAATCCTATTTTTTGGTATGTTAAACTCATATTCAAAGGAAAAATCACAGTCTTAAATGCCTTCATTGTTAAAGAAAACTGAAATTAAAGGAATATGGAACTCATTTTAGAAAATTAAAAGTGGAATAAATAATTCAGTCATGGTAATTAGTAAAAATAAATTCCAAAATTCATGAAAGCATCAAAAATAAATGGAAATAATTTTTTTTTTAAATCCCAAATCTAATTTTTTATGGTGGTAAAATATACATAATATAATATTTGTCATTTTAACCATTCATAGATGTACAATTAAGTGGCATTAAATACATTCACAATGTTGTATAACCATCACCACTATCTATACCCAAAATTTTTTATGATTCCCAATAAAAACTCTGTATGCATTAAAACAATAACTCACCCTTCCTCCCTCTGCCCACCAGTGGTAACCTCTATTTTACTTTCTACAGTGATACAATAGTTGTTCTTCTGTGTCTGGTTAATTGCGCATAGCATAATGTTTAAGATATATTCATGTTACACAATCTTGACCAACATGGTGAAACCCCGTCTCTACTAAAAATTCAAAAATTAGCTGGGCGTGGTGGCACGCGCCTATAGTCCCAGCTACTCAGGAGGCTGAGGCAGGAGAATCGCTTGAACCCAGGAGGTGGAGGTTGCAGTGAGCCCAGATCGCACCACTGCACTCCAGCCTGAGCCACTGCACCCCAGGCTGGCGACAGAGCAAGACTCCGTCTCAAAAAAAAAAAAAAAAGACATAGTCATGTTACAGCATATATCAAAATTTCATTTCTCTTTATGGTTGAATAATGTTCTATCTCTGTATATACCATATTTTGTTTATCTATTCATCTGCTGATGAACTCTTAGATTGCTTTCACCTTTTGACTACTGTGAATAATGCTGCTATGAACATGAGTGTACAAATATCTGTTGAAGTTCCTGCTTTCAATTCTCTTGCATATATACATAGGAGCAGAATTTCTGGATCATACAGTAGTTTTATGCCAAATCTAATTTTTGTAAGATAAACAGATATCCCCTGCTGACCATTAGGAACAAATGAGAGAAATCAAATGCAAACAATATTAGAAATTAAGAGGGTGATATAATGCCAGATACAAAAAGAGAGAAAAATAATTATAAGACAATATTACATACAACCCTATGGCAACCAACTTGAAAATCTAGAGAAAATTGTTGAATTTCTAGAAAAACATAAACTGATATCAAAAGAGATTGAAAATTTAAATAGATCAGTTACCCAGGAAGAAATTGGAAAAGTAAAAGTAATGTAGGAATAGAAAGACATTTCTTAAATATGATGAAAAATATTTACCAGAAGTCAATAGCAAATATCTTTCTTACTAAAACCATGAAACCCTCAAACTATTTCCATTAAATTAGGAAAGTACAAAGAAGGGATGCTTACCATGATCATTATTATTCAACATGTTTTAAAGGCTCAATTGCATTATTGGGGAAAAAAGAAAGTATAAGAACGAATTCTAACAGCAGAAAAAATTATCTTTACCTGCAGATACTATGATTATACATGGAGAAGAACCCAAAAGACTGCAGTAAACATTCTACTAGAGAAGACATAAATAAGCAAATAAATAAACAAGATATTCACGACTGTAAAAAGTACTCTGCAGGAAATAAACAGAGCAGTGATGAAGAGTAGCTAGGCAAAGGGCCTCACTCCAAACACAGTGGCCAGGAAAGGATTTCCTCCAGGAGAGATCCTGAAGCTAGGACCCAGGCAAGGAGAGGAAGAGCTCCAAGAACGGCATTCCAGCCAGAGGGAACAGTGTGTGCCAGGGCGGGTTTGAAGAACAGCAAGAAGGCCACTGGGACAGCAGCTAGAAGGGAAGAGGGTGGTGTGAGAGAAAGTGGGGTGGGGTGGGGGCTGTAGGCCAGTGTAAAAAGGTTGAACTTGACTCTAAATGCCATAAGAAGACATTGAAGGACTTTAGCCAGATTTATGCTTTTTTTTTTTTTTTGAGATGGAGTCTGGCTCTGTCGCCGAGGCTGGAGTGCAGTGGCACGATCTCCGCTTACTGCAACCTCTACCTCCCAGGTTCAAGTGATTCTCCTGCCTCAGCCTCCCAAGTAGCTGGGATTACAGCTGCCTGCCACCACACTTATCTAATTTTTTGTATTTTTTGGTAGAGATGGGGTTTCACTATGTTGGCCAGGATAGTCTCGAACTCTTGACCTGCGGTGATCCACCCACGTTGGCCTCCCAAAGTGCTAGGATTACAGGCATGAGCCACCACGCCCAGCTTCTTATTTATGTTTTTAAAAGAATATTATATGTGCTTTGTAGGGAGGAAGGCAAGGGGGGCTAAGGACGCCAATTAGAAAGCTATAGTTATGGGACAGGTGGGAAGTCACCGTGGTGTGCCTCAGGAAGTGGCACAGGGGCGAAGAAGACACATGGTTGCAAGTGAGCTGTATTTTGGAGCTAGGCCCCCAACTGGAGGGATGTACAGATGTTAGCCCTTTCCTGGTATATCTTCACTGACCTCTTTAGTTTGAAACTCTAAATGGCACTTTGTTACAGCTGTGTATCTTAGAAGCTAGGTAGATAGGCTGTTGTAGGTTTTTTACTTTTTTTTTTTTAATAGGGGAGTTTAATCCATCTGCAGTAATTTTGCTCTGATCCGTGGTTTCTCCTTTTTTCCTTCCTTTCCTATTTTTTAGTTACTATGGCTTCCCTGCCCCTTCCTCTTTTGCTTCCCCTTGCCTTGGTCTTTTGTTCCTGATTCCTGAAGGACTGTTGGGTTTTTCCCGGTCTCGTCTTTCGTAACACTCTAAGGGTTTGGAAGTTTAACGTCCTATCTCTACTCCGGGTCTAGTGACCGTTCAGGGTCTTAAGACATTTTCAGTGCTAGCCTGTGCGTCTTTGTTTCCCCATCTTTCTTTAGTTCCCTTGTAAGCCTTTGTGATCACTTCAAATCCTTTTTAGAAATAGCTTCCAGATGAAGAAGTGAAGCTGCCTGGCGCATAGATGTGTTCAAGTCTCCCTTCTTTTCGCTCAAAGAGAATGAAGAGTGGATGGTGCCAATTCTAGCTGGGGGGAGTGAAGGACAGGGAGGGGGGCGATGAGGCAGGAGGAGACCACGCCGCCCTCCTGGGAGGGGGCTGACTCGACCCAGCTGGTTCGGGTGTGCACCATCCTCACTCTCTCCGCCCTTCCAGGGCTACACTGCGCCCTGCTCTCGGCAAGACACGAGTGAGGCTCCGGGGATTTAATTCCCCTGCTCAGGTCAGTGTAGGGCCTCAGGGAAGTTCAAAGGTCCCCAACTAGAGAGCATTGGCGCGTTTCCCAGAAGACACGGCCCCGGGAGCTTTCGGGCTCTCCAGCAGCCCAGGGGGACTCCGGCGTCCGCGTAGACTGGTTCTGCGCAGGGGGCGGGGGCTGCTGGCGAAGGAGGTCGGGCGCTGCAGAGGAGCTCATAGACCCTACAGCGCAGCCAGGGTCGGGGAGGCCGCTGATTCTCCCGCTTCGGGGCGTTCAACTGCAGGACGAAGCGTCCCCAACGCGCACACCCGCCTCTGGAGACCCGAGTGTGTGCGGGAGGCCAGCCCCGCCGAAGCGCCGTCCGGGATCTGCCGCCGCACGCTAGAGCCCAACCATGGAGGACAGCGGGGGCACCTAGTACCCATGGAGATCCCAAACTCCTCTCACCCCAGCCCCAAAGCACTTCTCCCAATGCTGCCGCTATGCCTGAATCCCGCCCACGCGTGAGAATCACTCCATTATTACAGAAGACCCCTGTCAAATGCACACGCGTTAACCACGTGTTACCCAAGGACGACTCAGTCATCCTTTAGGACTCGGTGACACATTAGCACAGATGAACCTGGCACTGAGGTGGGATGAGGTGGGGAGATCTTTTGTCTGCAGGTCATTGAGGATATTGTTATTACTGCAAAGACCACGGAAACAGCCATGGTTTAACCACTTATTCCTTGCCAGGGGCTTTGTCTCCATGGTTTAGCCACTTATTCCTTGCCAGGGGCTTTGTCTCATTGTCTCTTTTAATAAACAATATTTTGAGATCACTTTGTTATAGTGATGTCTGCTGGTTTCCCCACTGTAAAATGACTAGTTTTCCCTCTGTAATTAATAAATATTTGGGGGGAGATGCTCTGAGACTGTGACGTATTCTGTTTCTTCTCAAACTCCTCCCCTCCCCCCTCCGCCCCAAGTTTCTTGATCTCCTCTGTCTGCCTCTGGAGCACCGCTACATGCTGCCATTGATGGTTTGGGCACTTGGCTCACCTCACCTTGGCTACTTTCCTCTCCCTCTCCCCTGGTCAGCCCTTCCTTGGTAGCTCCTCTGTTGAATTCCCACATCCTTCGAACTCTGCAGGTAGAATCCCTTACATTTTCTTGGGAATGACCAAGCCTCCAGCCTGAATTACTTCAACTTCCTGTATTCTACAACATCTCCAAATATCTTCACTTCCACACTCATCCTCTCTTCCTTGCATCCTATCTCAGACAAAGAGGAGTTCAGCTGGAGCTCTGGAAGCAGCTGGTAGAGTGGAAAGGGCACAGGCTTTGGAGTAAGTCAGACCTGATTTTGATCCCACTGCCACCACTTACTAGCTATAAGACCAAGATTTGTTTTCTCTCTCTCTTTAGAACATCAGTTAACATAAGGATATTTGAATATAAATACTCATTGTTAACAATTATAAGAATTAGTATCAATGTGTGACCAATTTCCTGAGAGAGTTCTGACATGTAATGCTCAGTAAAGGATAGCTGTTAAGATTTTCATAGTTTCCGTCCCTGTGCCCTCTAAAAACTTCTTCATGCTTCATGAATTACTCCTCTCTCCTGTGGCTTCAGCCTCTCCCTCTCAATTGGTTTATTCTCTCAGCTTTTCAACATAATCAAATCTCTCCTATCTTCAAAAACAAGCAAACAACAAAACCAAAAACTCTTCTGCAAAGAAATCCACCGGCTCCCTCAAGTGCTTTCTTCCCTAGTCATGAAAAGGGAACTTCCACAGGAGACATTTATGCTTTAACCAATGCCTGGTTCCTGAAGCTTCCTAGTTCTTGTAGGAATCTCTCCTTTGGTTTCCTGAATCAGTGGATTGTGTTATTTCATCAATTTTGGAAAATTCTCAGCCATTATCTCTTCAAATATTGCCTCTGCTCCATTCTCTCTCTACTCTCTTCTGGAACTCCAATTAAATGTATATTGGACTATCTCCCTGTGTCTTCTATTTTATTTATCTTCTCATCTGTATTTTCCATCTTTATGCCTCTCTGGACTTCATTCTGGATAGTTTCTTCTGACTTATCTTCCTTTCCACCAATTATTAGCTATTAACTCTTCTATAGAGTTCTTTATTGAGTTATCATACTTTTCAGTTCTATAATATCAAATGGTTCTTTTTAAAATCTTCACCGTTGCTTTCAAAATTTTTATATCCTTACATAAAATTTTACATTCAATTTTTATTTCCATTAACACAGTAAGCACGGTTTCATTACAGGTTGTATCAAGTTATTCTAACATCTGGGATCTGGTGGGTCTATTTCTATGGTCCACAGTTTCTGTTGATTCTGACTTGTGGTGTTTTGTCTCATGTAGTTCTTGTGCCTCTGTGCTTTCTGGACAATTTATTTGAAATGGCTCTTTTGAGAGTTAATTTGAAATCTAGAATCTTCTTCCAAAGAGGAATTTTTTTCCTTTTTTCCAACACCTGAGGGAACTAGCAGTCCAGGAATAAGGCTTGAGGTTGTTCTATATGTCCACAGGGCCAGTACCCACCCCCATTTCCAGATGCAGCCCTTTGGGGCCACTGCTCAGAGCACATAGTGGGCTTATACTAAGTTTCCTCCTTTACTAACAGTAGACACCAACTGTTCCTCCAGCTCTAGGGAATCCCCCAAAAGTACTGCTTACCCTGCTCAACTCACATGGTTCTGAGGATTGGCAGACAGCCCAGGGTAAACATATCAGTGGGGTACAAGTGACTTGCACATCTCCAGGACACTATGTAATGCAATACGACCCCTCACACTCACCCAAGGACCTCGGCGTGTCAGTTGCCTCCTCCCAGGAAGTGAACACATCCCAAGTAACCAGTTTAGGCTCTTACCCCTCCCTGTTCTGCTCTATTAATGAGGACTTCAATGTTACTAAGAAGATAGTTTGATGTCTCCTCTAACTTTTGTAGCTGTCTTTAGGAGTAATGGTGATTTATCCCTTAGTCTACCATTACTGGAAACAGTTGGCAGGGAATCTCTAATGCCCCTCGGTACCACTTCTTTCCTGGCTGAACTTAGATCCTTCCTTTTATTCACCCACAGTTGAGTTTTATAAGGGGACTAAAGAATGCATTATAATACAGAGAGCAATTTATAACAGCCACTACCTATGGCCTATGAGCTAGCCCATGCCACTGGGCCCAGCTTCGAGGCCATCTTCCTGTCTCCGTTACCATCCACCCACGTATGCAGGCATCTCTGATGACTGGGCTTCCCAGTGGTAATCAGCTATGGATTTGGTCCCAAGGTCTCTATAAGTGGGTGGACAAATTCCTCTTTGAGTAGACCTCTCTGATGTGAGCCACCTGGAAAAGGCCTGTTCTTAGATCATTACATTAACTCAAACATGATGCCTCCTTGTTAAGTCTGCTCTGATTCTCCTACCACAGACAGGGTCTCTCCCTGCCTTGTCTCATGTGGCCATTTCTCACACTCCGTCTTACAGAATCGAGATGTTATTTACATATCATGTACATGTTGTTTTTGTTTGTTTCATTTGTTTGCCTGGGTGGAAGGGGTTTGAATTATTCCAATTTCTATACCCACGATGTATAATTATTCTTGGGTTGCACAAAGCCATTTCATTACTGTATTGACTGACTTCTCTTTTATCTCTAGTCCCTATTCTCATTCCCCTTCCTCCACAGGTAGCTATTTTATCATGTTAATGGGCAACTTTATTTGAATGTGTTCTTGCAAATGTGTACTGTTGATTTATTTGCATACATTTAAAAAATCTGTTTGAAAGGTGCCATGTGATAGGTCTTATTCTGTTTCCTCCTTTTTATATTTTTAACACCCAACCATGTTGCACTGTGACATCTAATTCAAGGCATCTAGTCTCTGCATAATACCCCAGGGAAGTTCTCATGCAGACCCATAGGGAGCACATATAAAGATGTTATCACTGCTTGTTTTTTATGGTGGCAGGGAGTTGAAGATCACCTGAGTGCCCATTGTGGGGAGAATGGAGTGGTAAAATGTAGCAAGGTGCCCATGGTGGGGTATTATGCAGAACAGAGCTCTGCCTACCTGCTAGTGAGATGGGGAATTCCTTAGATAGAGGAACAAGGCTCAGATGCTGAACAGCCAAACAGAATAACTATGTCCACAATGCCCCTCCTCTCCCATACAGGTGTGTACTTGCTGAACTGTGTGGGGGCTGTTCAAAGAACTTAAACTTTGTTAATAGTCACAGTTCAGAGATAACTTATACCCTGGGCATCCCTGATAAAAGCCATTGTAAGAAGAAACAACGTGGAACCAAACAGAACACTTACTTTACCGGACAAAGGTATCTCCTGCTACAATCCACATTCATCTTCCCACTCTTAGGGCCTAAGTGACTTTGGGGTTTCAGAAACTCTGGGAGGCTGATCCTCAACCCGACCCCAACCCAGCCTACCACAGCAGCAGGAATGTGCTTTGGGAAGACGATCGTCTGGGTGGAGGGTGTCGGAGAAAGGTAGAATCCTGCAGAGCTCAAAGAATGTTCCTATGTACCCCCCACCACCCTCCAGGGGTAAAAGAGCTGCTTCCCCCCGTCTTGGCATAAGCATCATTCCCTGCAGAGACTGGCAGAGATCTAAAACCATGCAGGGACAGCCGTGGAGGCTGCTGTCGGTGGAGACCCAGGCTCAGAGACCCAGCCCAGCCAGCAGTAAGAGGGTCCCCCATGGTGATGGCAGCACTCCAGGCCACCTGAGGTCAAGAGGGCTCCACCCAGCCAGCTGCAGCTTCCCTGGGAGCTGTGGAGGGCGGCAAGTGTGGGATCAGTGCCCAGCCATCAGCACGGGCAACACCTTTGCACCTGACCAGCAACCCACTGCCAGAGCAGCCACAAGGACTGATTCTTGGGCCGGTGAGATTCCAGAGTCTCCCTCAGTGCAGGTGCTGAAGGGAAACTCTGCAAGACCCTAAGAGCCTCTGTGATCAGGTGGGGGCTAAGAGGCGTTAAAATGTGGATGCTCCTGTGAATCAGACTGGACTTGTAGTTCCAGGCGGCGGAGTCCTGGCGTGCCGGCACCATGGTCATAATGATGATCTTCATTGCCATGGCACACACCGTTCCCATGTATCAGCTTTATGCCTGGGCAGAGCAGAGGGGTGTGACTGAAGGCACAAGGGCAAAATGCCATTATTGAGGCACCTCCTGCTGCCCCGGGAAGCACTTACCTGAGCGGTGAGTCCACTTGTCTACCCATTGGACCGCCGTAATGCCCCAGGCAGGATAGACGAGGCAGTGGTTCCCTGCCTGTGACGAGTCCCTGGGCTCTTCTCCTCAGGGCAAGTGGTCCTGCCTTGCTGGAATTGTGTCTTACCAAGGGCAGAGGTACCAGCAGCAGGTACCTGTGGAAGAGACGGAGAAAGCGGTTGTCTCCTTAATATCATCCTTGCTAAGTTCTTTCATCCTCCAAGGACAAAACAGATGGTGAGGAAGAACAGGGAGGACCCTGAGGAACTGGTCTTACCCGGCATGCTGGGGCAGCCGATCACCGGGTTTGGGATTCTTCCTGTGGAGCATGTAGTGGCTGTGATCCACCAAGGCGACTAGTGGTGCACAGAGCTGGGCAGGGTGGCCAAGGCCTTGGCCGTTGTTGTAGGTGTTCGAGGCACGGATGGCCTGTTGATCCGCACCCAGCTGCTGCGGCTGTGTGTGATGATGTGTCCCACCCACCTAAGGCCCCAAGCTTCCTCACCACCTTCTGCTGGCACCGTCTGCAGCCTCTGGCAGCATAGATACTCTTCCTGGGGTGGGGGCTTTGGGGGCAGGTGCCCCAGGATGCAGTGATAGAGAGTTCCAGAGGCTCAGGGCTGGGGTGGGCTGCAGGATGGGGCTGTTCAGGCCAAGCTGTCTTTCTGTCCTTAGCCTGCACCTTTCTTTTTGGCCCCATCATAGACCTTTGAGCATGCCCCCAGATGGACAGGCTGAAGTGCTCTTGACCCACAGTTTGGCTTTCTATCCCTGCAGCCATGTCCTCGTTTTCTGGGGCTGGTCAGCTCTTGGTATGGCTTCAGGACCTGTCCACAAGTCTGCCACCTCACTGTGTGGAGGTGGCTTCAGACCTCTCTGGAAAGTTAAAAATGGAGACGGAGACACTCTTCTGACAGGTTTGGGTGGTCCAAAGGATGAGTTGCTGTGGAGAGGTGGAGGGAGTAAGGGCGGGCCAGTGGGGAGTGGGCACCTGGGCGAGTCTTCCCAGTTCTCACTGCTGTGATTGCTATGAGGATGTGTATGAAGCAGGGTTTGTGACGGGCCAAGTCTGCACAGGGCCCACCATCCACAACGTGCTTGTATGCCTGCAGTATCTTGGTCCTTTTTGAAAACATTGCTAACAGTTGGTCCTTTTTGAAAACATTGCTAACAGATCAAAATCCAAAAGCGACCACAGCCATGTCTGACTTCTGGGGTGCAGATGCTGGGTGGGTAGAAGACCCTTCTGTCCCTCTCTGCGGAGTTGAGTAACCTGCCTGCACATGAGGTGGTTGGAGGCTTCTTATCTTTTCTTTAGTTTTTAATATAAACTTTATTATTGAAGCATAACATAAATACAGAGAAGTGCACGAATCACGAGTTCAGTGGCTTTTCCAAAATCACATGTGTAACTAGCGTCTAATCAAGAAATCAAACTTTACTAGAACACCAGAAGCCCCCTAATGCTTCCACCCAGTCACTCCCCCACCATGCTAACCACTCACCTGACTTCTAATACCTTAGGTTCCTTTCGCCAGTTGGGGACTTTATAGGAATAGAATAATCTGATATTACTGAAGGACTTTTAAGAACAGAAATATCGAATACCCAATATTGAGAATTTTGCTTTGGGATGATATCATCATCCTCATACACATAATAAAGCCTGCTGAACAAACAAATGTCTTTTGCATGTGTTTTTGTTTTGCTTTGTTTTGTTTTGTTTTCCAGACATTAAAGGTGACAATCCGTGGAAAGGAGCCGAGTCTCCCATCTGGGTCAGTGCAGAAACGGAGCAAAGGGAGCTTCTGCAGAATGTGTTTGCAAGTAAGGCACCGCTTGAGCAGATTCAGACACTCCAAGCCAGACGGGAGGGGGAACCTTGGGCAGAGCATTGGACTTCCCCTCAGAAGGTAGGACAGGGGCTGAGTCAACTTCATATACTTTCCACTAACAACAGAATTATAAACTAGATAAGCACATTTCACTGGAAAAGATACAAAGAACTAGTCATCCCCATGGACATATGGTCGTCCCTATTTGACACTAACTGACTAGTTATTCCTGCATGATTTATACCTGCATGAGTCAGATTATGTGATTGACTCAAATGAAGCATGCGTAAGTCTGGAAAAAGAGAGGAAGGGGAGGAGGCTCCAGCCACAGATGCCAGAAGAGACCAGAGAATAAATAAAACCTCTTCTGGTAAGAGATTGTCATTCTACTCTCTATTGTGAAAAGTTGCTACTAGATGCGGAGACGCTTACAGGGAGCATCGAGAGGGTTTCCAGAACCAGTCTTGGGCAGGTGACAGACCAAATCCTAAAAGAAAAGTGAACTCCTTCGCCCTCCAATAACAGCAAAAGCTGAAACCAGAAGGGCACCCAGCTGAGCGCCCCGGGGCGGCGGAGTGGGAGGAAGGAGGACCCAACTCATCAAGAGGACCCTCCCTTTCAACAGTCACCGCAGGTAGGATAGGCGGTTCTGGACACGTTTGCACAGTAGAATCACCACAGGAGGTTTCATAGTTCACTTTGTTTAGTGTGGTGAAATATATGTGACATAAAATTGACCGCTTTTACCACTATTAGGTATACAGTTCATTGGCATTAAATACAGCACCATTGCTGTGCAATCATCACCACCGTCCGTCTTCAGAATTCTTCCATCTTCCCAGACTGAAACTCTGTACATTAGGCCACAATTCATTCCCTTTTACTCAGCCCCCTGGCAACCACCGTTTTATTTCCTTCCTCTATGAATTTGACTACTCTGGGTACCCTATATAAAAGGAATCATACCGTATTTGTCCTTTAGTGTCTTCAGGGGAAGTTTTAAAAGCATGAATGCCCAAGCCCAACCCCAAGCTAATTAAATCAGAATTTCTGGGGGAAAAGCCCAAATCATTATTGTTATTTTTATTTTTTATTTTTTTTTTTTTGGGTTTTTTCACTAGTCTTTCCATTTTTTTTTTTTATTTTTGTGGATACAGAGTAGGGGTATATATTTATGGGGTACATGAGATATTTTGGTTCAGGCTTGCCATGTGTAATAATCACATCAAAATGTATAGAGTATCCATCACCTCAAGGATTTATCCCTTGTGTTATAAACAATCCAATTATACTCGTTTAGTTTATTTTTCTTTGTATTTTAAGACAGAGTCTCACTCTGTTGCCCAGGCTGGAGTGCAGTGGCACCATCTCAGCTCACCGCAACCTCTGCCTCCTGAATTCAAGCGACTCTTCTGCCTCAGCCTCCTGAGTAGCTGGGATTACAGGTGCACACCACTGCGCCTGGCTAATTTTTGTATTCTCAGTAGAGACGGGGTTTCACCATGTTGGCCAGGCTGGTCTTGAACTCCTGACCTCAGGCGATCCGCCTGCCTCAGCCTTCCAAAATGCTGGGATTACAGGTGTGAGCCACTGCGCCCAGCCTCTTTTAGTTATTTTGTAAATGTACGTTAAATTATTTTTTACTGTAGTCAACAGGTTGTGCTAGCAAATCCTAAGTCCTATTGTTTCTATTTTTTAATACCAATTAACCATCCCCACTTTCGCCCCAAGACCCCTCCACTACACTTCCCAGCCTCTGGTAATCACTCTTCTACTCTGTCTCCATAAGTTCAATTGCTTTAATTTCTAGCTCCCACAAGTAAGTGGGAAGTTTGTCTTTCTGTGCCTGGCTTATTTCACTTAACGACTGGAGGACATTATGTTAGATGGAATAAGTCAGGCACGAAAAGACAAATATCCCATGGTCTCACTTATATGTGAAATCTAAAAGAAATTTGATCTCAGAATTAGAGAATAGAGTAGTGGTTATTAGAGGCTGAGGAAGGTAGGAGGAAGTAAGGAAATAAGAAGAGGTGAGTTAATCAGTTGAAGTCAAGAGTTCGAGACCATCCTGGCCAACATTGTGAAACCCCTTCGCTACTAAAAATACAAAAATTAGCCAGACGTGGTGGTGGGCGCCTGTAATCCCAGCTACTCGGGAGGCTGAGGCAGGAGAATCACTTAAATCTGGGGGGTGGAGGTTGTAGTGAGCCAAGATAGCACCACTGCACTCCAGCCTGGGCAACAGAGTGAGACCCTATCTCAAAAAAAAAAAAAAAATTGACGGAAGGAAGGAATTCATAATAAATGTGGGTTTCCATGTTAAGCAAAAACATTTGTGGTAACCTCTCTCTATATTATTAGTAAAACACTTATTTCTGCCTAAAATATAATATGATTGGATTAAGAATGTGTGGCCTTTCCCCACACTTCCCCCCCCTTCCTCATGGCCCGCTCCCGATGCATTATTGTTATTTTTAAAAGCTCCCCGGTGATTCTAATAACCACCCGTGGGTCAGAAGATCTAAATCAGATTTGCATTCAAGAACCCCTCCCCCATGACAAACACACCTCAGCACCTGCTGGCTGATTCCCCAGATTCCTTTAGCTGTGGGTAAAGCTAAGGGTTCTCCTTCTTCAACTGGAGATGAGAGGCTTAAAATGACATATTCGGGTATCACAGCGACTGAAACTCATCTGCTAAAGATTAATCTACCAGTCAACAAGGGTAAGTGATTATTATTAGACACTGTCTTCTTCTGGAAACTGGGAGGGCTCAGAGTAGCAGATGGTAAGTGACTGCTGATTTGGGAGATGGGGAGAGACAGACACACTGAGACCCGTGGCCGCTTTTTTGGGAGTGGTGATAAAGGTTAGTCCAATTTACCTTTAGTTACCTTGTGGACAAAATAGGATTTGGGAGGAATTTACGACCAGCACATCTGTGGATTTGCCTTGTTCATTGGAATGTGGCCACTCAGACATATGGTTCTCATCAACTGTATTTTTGCATGATTCTTGAATTCCCCCCCCCAAATTTTTTTCATTTAACTGCACTGACTTCATTACAAAGGAACTCACTTACATGGGTTCTAATTGAGGCATGACCAGTGCCTTACTCAAGCAAGAACTCCTTCTGTTCCTTGTTTCTGCAGAATTAGAAATATACAGAGAATGATCAGATAGATAGATGATAGGTAGACAGATAGGTAGGTAGATAAACAGATAAAGAGACAGGCAAATGTATACAAAATGACAAAATGATAAGAAAGATCCACACCAAATCATGATATTAGTTCTCCCAGTGGAGGAAGGGAGGTATGGGAATGGGATCAGAAGAATTTGAATGTTTTATTTACTTAGTTTTTTAAAACCCTGGAAACAAGCAGGACAAAATGTTAACACTTGTTCTCTCTGAGTTGGCATTTGTTGTGTTATATTCACTCTTTTTACTCATCTTTGTGCTTTTTGGTATCTTTAAGAGTTGTCAGTATTACATATATAGGTATATAAATAATCATACACATAAAGACACATGTATAAAGAAATACTTTGGCCAGGCACTGTGGCTCATGCCTGTAATCTCAGCACTTTGGAAGGCTGAGGCAGGCAGATTGTTTTAGCCCAGGAGTTTGAGACCAGCCTGAGCAACATGGTGAAGCCCCATCTATACAAAATACACAAAAATTTGTAGGGTGTGATGGCACATGCCTGTGGTCCCAGCTACTCCAGAGGCTAAGGTGGGAGGATCGCTTGAGCACAGGAGGTCGAGGCTGCAGTAAGCCATGATTGGGCCACTGCATTCCAGCCTGGGTGACAAAGTAAGATCCTGTCTCAAAAAAAAAAAAAGAAAAGAAAAGAAATACTTTGATGACTGAGAAGAGCTCTTATAAAGAGTTTCATGTTAATAATTTTACCATAAAATAAAATTAATAAAGTTTCGGAACACTTGAAAAATACAAAAAAGTGGAGACAGAAATTGCCACATTTTGGTGTCTTCATATCCTAGTTTTTTCTCCATGCATTAAATAATTGTGTCATTGATTTCAAGTTTTCACATAGTCCCTGACTACAAAAGTAATACTTATTCATTGCAAAATGCAGAAAAAGATGGATAAGGAAAGATACATTACCCCATTGCTTTATTACTTGGAGTGCCCCACTATGGTTCATCATGGCAAAAAACAAAATCAGATTCTGGCTAGGAAGATGATTACTGAATGTTATGATTTGAATGTGTCCCCTCCAAAATTCAGCTGTTGCCAATGTGATAGTATTAAGAGATGGGGCCTTTAAGAGGTGACTAGGCCGTGATACTCCTTGTGAATGGGATTAAGAATCCTTATAAAGGTGCTTGACAGAAGAACCTGGTTCTCTCTTGCACTTCTGCTTTTCCACCATGTGGGGGCATGAGGTTTCTTCCCTTTTGTCCTTCCACCCTCTGCCTGCATCACATGGCAGTGCCTTGATCTTGGACTTCCCAGCCCAAGGAACTCTAAGAAGTAAATTTCTGTTCTTTATAAATTACCCAGTCTCAGGTATTCTGTTATAGCAGCACAAAACAGACCAAAACACTGAAAATATTAAAAATAACATATGCCATCAATGGAGATTATCAGGGTCTTGGCTTTTATTGAGCTCCTCCTTTGTTTTTTGTGTGATGCAGTGACTCACACATTCAGTCAGATATGGCATGGCTGGCCCCTAATGCTAATTTAATCTTGGATTAAATGTTACTTTCTTAGACATCGTCTCTGATGGTTCAATCTGAAAGAGCTACTCACTATTTCAATAGCCTTAATTTAAGTATTTTTTGGTAGGGAGGAGGGAGTTTGCCATTATTATTCATCATTCTCTATCATTTTTTCTTTTTTAATTGTGCATTTATTTGTTTCTTCCCTGTCTTTTTCATTATTGTATCCTCGGGGCCTAGAAAAATGTCTGAAATTTGGAAGTTTTATTATTGAATGAATAAATAAATCAAATATCCTTTAGTGATCATGCCTACTTAGGACTATGGAAGTGTCTTTCTTTAACTACCACTGGACCCAAGCCTAAGAAAACAACCTGGTGAAGCACCTGGATTTCGGCCGCACCCCTCTGCCTCCTCTGGATTTCGGCCGCACCCCTCTGCCTCCTCTGGATTTCGGCCACACCCCTCTGCCTCCTCGGGATTTCATCCACACCCCTCTGCCTCCTCTGGATTTCAGCCACACCTCTCTACCTCCTCTGTAGCAGCAATTCTATGTTTCTGTGTTAATGAAAAGCACTTGCCGCAGCCAGTGGAGAAGAGAGAGAGAAGGGCAGAGAGAGTATTTAAGGAAATAGCTGAAAACATCCCAAATTTGATGAACGACATGAACATAAATATCTAAGAAGTTCAACAAGTAGGATGAACTCAGAGATCTACATTAAGGTACATTTTCATTAAACCATCAAAAGACAAAGACAAAGAGCGACTTTTGAAAGCAGCAAGAGAGAAGCCACTTGTCATATACAAGGGATCCTCAATAAGATTACTAGCAGATTTCTCATCAGAAACTTTGGAGACCAGAAGGCAGGGGGCTGATATATTCAAAGTGCCAAAAGAAAAAAGAAAGCCTGTCAACCAAGAATCCTACAGCCCCCAATTTTTTTGACTTTCATGTTTATGAGGCATCTATAGTTCCCTTGGCACGAATAGCCACTTTCTGTCCTTTGTCCATTTTTCTCCTGAGGTGTTTATTTATTTTTTATTTTCTATTTTTTTTTAAATGGAGTCTAGCTCTGTCACCTAGGCTAGAGTGCAGTGGCATGATCTCAGCTCACTGCAACCTCTGCCTCTTGGGTTCAAGCAATTCTCCTGCCTCAGCCTCCCAAGTAGCTGGGATAATAGGCACACACCACCATGCCTGGCTAATTTTTCTATTTTTGATAGAGACAAGATTTCACCATGTTGGCCATGCTGGTCTTGAATGCCTGACCTAGCAATCTGCCCTCCTTGGCCTCCCAAAGTGCTGGTGTTACAAGTGTGAGCCACGGCGCCTGGCCATATTTTTAACTTTTTTCTTTGTAAGTGCTTTCTATGTTGTAAGGAGACTAACACTTTCTTACATATGGGGCACAATTTTATTTTGTTTTTCTTTTGAAAATTTTAAACTGTAATTTTAATAAATACATGTTTAATTTTTATTAATAAATAACTTAAAAATTTTAATATAATTAAATATGTCATTGTTTTTCTTTATGACTCTTGCTTTGGTATCGTTCAAAGAAATACTTTAAAAACTTCAGGATCATAGAAATTTGGCAAGGACTGCTAGTAATAACAATAGGAGGGCCGGGTGCGGTGGCTCACGCCAGTAATCGCAGCACTTTGGGAGGCCGAGGCGGGCAGATCAAGAGGTCAGGAGATGGAGACCATCCTGGCTAACACCATGAAACCCCGTCTCTACTAAAAATACAAAAATTAGCTCGGCGCGGTGGCAGGCATCTGTAGTCCCAGCTACTCGGGAAGCTGAGGCAGGATAATGGCGTGAACCCAAGAAGCGGAGCTTGCGGTGAGCTGAGATCGAACCACTGCACTCCAGCCTGGGCGACAGAGCCAGACTCCATCTCAAAAAAGGGTAAATTATTCATAATCACCATCATTATTCACTATGTATCAGACACTTTATATATAATCCCATTTAATTCTCATAACAAATCTATGGAGTAATTATTATTCCCATTCTACAGATCAGGAAGCCGAGACTCAAGAAGACGAAGTAAATTCCTCACAGTCATGATTACGGGGTTGGAAGTGAATGTCAGTGGTTTTGCTGTGCATAAACTTCAAGCTTTGTTGGAGAAGCAGACCCGGGTTCACGTCCTGGCTCTGCTGTGCCAGCTGGCAGATGGACCACTTTGTGCATGTCTCTGCACTGCTCTGAACCTTCATTTCACCTGTAAAATTTCACCTAATAACACCTCCCTCATAGCGTTGTTGAGGAATTCAAATGAGAGAAAAGTATGTACTGTGCCAATCACCGAGAGAAAAGTCAGCCTGAGAGTCAGCCCTGCTCCTCTTTGCTGGAGCTCCTTCACTCTCTTTGTCTCCTCTCTGTAGGGGTAGGGCTCTGTGGCAGAGGGGCTGGTGAAAGAAACGCTGAATAAGCATCTGTGAAACTGACGTCTGCAGTGAGGTGCAGAGATTGAAATGCTGGGCCTAGCTGATTTAACTAAGGAGCAGAGCAAGGTGGCTGCAGCAGTCCCACCCTGGGGGACCCTCTTAAAGGCGTCCCACCCTGGGGCGTGGCTCAGGTTTCTGCAACAAGACCTATTCCTTTCTGTGTGTGGGAGGCAGGGGTGGGGCTCGTCAGCATGCTCTCTCCACGGTTCAGAGGCAGCCACTCCTGCCTGTGAGGATGCTGGTCATGTGTGTGTGAGGTTGCTGCTCATCTACCAGCTCTCGCCCTGTTTGCCCCGACACACACACTAAAGCCATGGGCACCCTCGAGGGACACCTGCTGCCAGCAATGTTCTTCCTCCTCTACTCACTCTACTATTCGGTGCTGGTGTCTCTGGCCCTGCTACAGGAACAGAGGCTCCTCAAACTCCCTCTGCACCCCAGGGAGAAGTGAGGACACAGGTGGTGGTAGCTGGTGCCACTAGAAGGTGTGGTGAAGGTGATCATCACCCTGGCTGGCATCTTACCCGAGTTATTCTACCTGTCTGGAGTAAATCGGCTGATGGTGGTAGACTGGGAGGAATCGCGGTGGCCATTTGTGTTCAAGGACAGCTGGCAGCACATCACCATGTATGGGTTCTTTATGCTCAGTGGCGTGGTGGAGATTGTAAGCCAGTTGTGTCAGGAATGGCAGAATATGAAGCTGGAGCAAGCAGTCGAGGCCTTGGGCTCCTATGTGCTGGCACTACTGATGGCAGCCCACATTGAGAACAAGGGCACCCTGGAGATCCGTGTGCATGAGCTCTTCAGCGTGCCCACCTTCCAGGTCTCCCTGGTGCTCATCATCAAAGTCTGGGTCCCTGACCAGCCCCAACTCTGGGTGCTTAAGACCTGGATGGGGCTGGTGCTCAGCAACTGGATGCTGCAGCTCTGTGTGCTGATGTTTGTGCCTCCCTCCGGACAGCCCTGCAGGTGGAGAACCCCACGGACCTTGCCTTCCTCACTCTCTTCTTCTCCTGGCACCTGGGCTTGGGGGCTGCCGTGCTGGCTGCTGTCTATGGCTTCTGCAGCCTCTGGCACCATCAGTGCTCCTCCTGGACAGCGTTCCCAGGGGCCAGGTACCAGCTGTGCCTCACCAATTCCAGTGGTGAAGAGCTTGAGAAGCTCAGGGCAGAGGCTGTGCTGCTGGATGGAGGCATCTAGGTACAGAAACTGTCTTGGTTCTATGCCTTTGGTAATGAGAGTTTCAAGGGTGCCCACAGCACGTATAGCATGGAAATGTCCTAGAATTCACAGGCTAGCTTCCATCTCAGGAGCCATCTTCCTTGTTCCCAAATAAACCTGCCAGCTCCTGGGGTAACTTCTCATCCATCATTCTCTTCTCTCCAGGTCTGTCTCTTTTCTGTCTCATTATTCTGGCCAAGCACATACGTGAAATGAGAACAGGAGTAGTGCTTTTTTCTGACAGTTTTCAGGATCCAAGAGGAGGAAATGAATTGAGGAAGTAGACGGAAAGAGGGCCCGTGGACACTGTATTTCTTAGATGGGGCAGGACTACGGTATGCACGGGTATGCCTGCAGATGAAGTCTCTCAACGTGTGAAAGAGAGGGGGTCCGTTTTTCCATAATGGTGAAGTCTTCTGTTTACTTAATTTCTCTGTGTTTTATTCACTCTCAGTACGGCAGTATGAGGAATTTTCGTGTTTTTTGTTTTTTTGTTTGTTTGTTTTCGAGATGGAGTCTCACTCTGTCACCCAGGCTGCAGTGCAGTGACTCGGTCTCGGCTCACTGCAACCTGCGTCTCCTGGGTTCAAGCAATTCTCCTGCCTCAGCCTCCTGAGTAGCTGGGACTACAGGCACCCACCACCACGCCCAGCTAATTTTTGCATTGTTGGTAGAGATGGGGTTTCAACACGTTGGCCAGGCTGGTCTTGAAATCCTGACCTCAGGCGATCTGCCCACCTCGGCCTCCCAAAGTGCTGGGATTAGAGGCATGAGCCACCGCACCAGGCCATTTTTTTGTTCTCTAAACCTAAACTAAATGAGGCCACTTCTGCCTTATGAGAGAGGAAGGAATGAGAAGGTTGGGCAGTTGCGGGGGTGGGGGGTGGTTGGCAATCAGTTTAGCAGGGGGTCAAGACTAGGGAGAGGAGGCCAGGGAGGAATTCCAAAGATGCTTGTCAGAAATGAAGGTGATTTAAATATGATTTTAAATTGTTTGTGTTTTTCCGTGATACAAAACAACTCCATTGTTCCAACTCATTCAGTAAAGTCTATTACATGTATACAGGTCTCATGTGAGTGATTCTGAGGGGAAGCCAGAGAAAGAGCCCAGATCTCAATTGACAGGAAAAGAACGGGGAGGAGGGGGAAAGAACTGCTGTAAAATGGGGTGCAAGTGATCTCAGTGATTCTGAAGACACAGGAACTCAGAGCTGAGAGAGAATCTGAGGGTGTCAGTCCCCTGGAATGTGCAGGAATATTTTCAGCCAATCTTTGGTCTTCTCTCAGAATGGGATGCTAATAAATTCACATATTTGGTGAAATATATGAAAGCAAATTATATAAAATTACGTATCTCTGTGTACAGTTAGGAAGCCATTGCTTCTAATAGTATGAGTCAGCTTAAGTGAGATGGACACACCCAGCACTTAGAAATTTGAAGAGGCAAAAAAAAGAGATGCTGGCCATAGATGTGGAGAAAGGACCATAGAGAAAAGTCCCCATGATGAAGCTGCTGCAATTACAACACCCCGTGCGCAGCCAGGAATGCTCCCCTCAGACCATGAGAAACTTCAAGAAGCACAGAGAGGTTTTCAGGATGGCAGACAAGACAGACTGCACACTGTTATTTGAAAATATCATTGGATGCACTCTAAAGAAGCAGTATAGACCAGGCGCAGTGGCTCACGCTTATAATCCCAGCACTTTGGGAGGTAGAGGTGGGCAGATCTCTTGAGGTCAAGAGTTTGAGACCAGCCTGGACAATATGGCAAAACCCTATCTCTAAAAACACACACACACACACACACAAATAGCCAGGTGTGGTGGCACAGATCTGTGGTCCCAGCTACTCAGGAGGCTGAGGTGGGAGGATCGCTTGAGCTTGGGAGGTAGAGGCTGCAGTGAGTCCTAATCATGCCAGTACACTCCAGCCTGGGTGACAGAGTGAGACCCTGACTCAAAAAAAAAAAAAAAGAAAGAGAGAGAGGAAGGAAGGAAAGAAGGGAGGGAGGGAGGGAGGGAGGAAAGGAAAAGAAGAGACAAGAAAATTGGGTGCACTCTAAAGAAGCAGCACACAAGAGCACAGAAAACAGGCCCTGGAGACTCTGGGACAAGGGGTTGATATTAGAGAAGGAGAGAAAGGAAAGGGATAAAGAAGGAGCCAAAAATCTGGCAACTCACACTGGCAGGGCTTGGATGGGAGGGAAGACTCTGGATCTTAGAGGAAGAGAAATGTGTCTCTCAAGCAGCTGGAACCAGGCCAGCCCCAACTTTCCTCCCCAGAGGAGGAAGAACCAACCCAGGGAGAGGCCAGCACCTGTCTTTCTGTCCCCACCCCAAAAAGCCCTGAAGCAGAGCCAGATATACCGGAACTAATTAAGTTTAAGCTTCAAGGCCCTTCACCTTTCTCATCCTGTCCAAGGCCCTGGGAGAGGCGTTAGCAAGGTGTTCGCATGACCCGCATATCACTGAAAATTTGCAAATGTACTATTTTTGTGTATTCTTTTTTCCTAAAGAGGGTCCTCTAAATTGTATAAGCATTAGGCCCCACAAAGCCTGGCTCTGCCCTCACCCTGGAGGCTTACCACAGATGTACTTCAGGATGCTTTATGATAAACACATCCCTTCACCTGTTTGTGGAACATTCTTTGTTAGAGAATCCTTCCTTCTTCAACTTGGAAACAAGATGCTTATAATGTTAATGACCTCAAACACTGGCTGAAAATCAACTGCTATATTATAATCCCTCTGACAAAAATGTAAATGAGTGTTATCTGATCCTAGGTCTGAATTGATAAAGAGGAATTAGAGTTGCAGAAGACTAGAGGAAAAGGTGGGACTGAGGTACAGAGGTTAGTCCTGCATACATTCACTTGTGCTGTTGCAGGGAGAATTTTTGTCTGCACATCTGGCCCTTGCCCAGTGTATTAGGGTTTTTCAGAGAAACAAAACCAATAGGATGTGTAGATAGATGAATGGATGAGTAGATAGATAACAGGGATTTTAAGGGGCAGGCTCATGCAATTGCTGGGAGTTAATAGGGATGTTAAGGAACCATCTCATGTGATTGTTGGGGCTGGCAAGTCCAAAATCTGCAGGGCAGGCCAGCGGGTGGGAGAACAGTGAAGGGTGATGTTGCAGTCTTGAGTTTGAAGGCAGTCTGGAGGCAGAATCCCTTCTTCCTTAGGAGACCTAATCTTTTCTCTAAGGCCTTCAACTGACTGCATGAGATCCATGCACATTATGGAGGGTAATAGGTTTACTCAAAGTCTACTGATTCAAATGTTAATTGTACCCCAAAAATATCTTTATGGCAACATCTAGACTGATGTTTCACCAAACAATTGGGTGCTAGAGCCTAGACAAGTTGACACATAATAACCTTCATATCTTGCATATTGGAGTATGACCACGCCGGCATGATTTCCATCAATTGTATTTGTCATGATTTTTGGAGCCCTTCCATAATAATAATAATTCATTTTTACTTATTTATTTATTTTTGAGATGGAGTCTCACTCTATCACCCAGGCTGGAGTGCAGTGGCAAGATCTGGGCTCACCACAACCTCTGCTTCCTGCGTTTAAGCGATTCTCCTGCCTCAGCCTCCTGAGTAGCTGGAATTATAGGCACCCACCACCATACCCAGCTAATTTTTGTATTTTTAGTAGAGATGGGGTTTCACCATGTTGGCCAGGCTGGTCTCAAACTCCTAACCTCAGGTGATCCACCCACGTTGGCCTCCCAAAGTGCTGGGATTATATGTGTGAACCACCATGCCCGGCCAATAACTTCACTTTAAAGGAACTTAAGGCCGGGCATGGTGGCTCACACTTGTAATTCCAGCACTATGGAAGGCAGAGGCATGTGGATCAAGAGGTCAGGAGTTCAAGATCAGCCTGGCCAAGAAGATAAAATCCCGTCTCTACTAAAAATACAAAAAAAAAAAAAAAAAAAAAAAAAGCCCAGTGTGGTGGCAGGTACCTGTAATCCCAGCTACTCGGGAGGCTGAGGCAGAACTCTGGAGGCGGAGGTTGCCGTAAGCCGAGATCACTGCACTCCAGCCTGGGCAACAGAGTGAGACTCTGTCTCAAAAAAAAAGGAATTTAATCACTATAGGTTCTAATTGCAGTTTTGACTGTATAATACTATATGGACCTCTTCTCTTACATATTCTCCCTAGTGGGAGAGAGAGTGCTGGGTGTGCAGGTAAGTAACACTGACTTATTTATTTATTTATTTATTTTTGAGATGGAGTTTCGCTCATGTTGCCCAGGCTGGAGTGCAATGGCCCGATCTTGGCTCACCATAACCTCCGCCTCCCAGATTCAAGCGATTCTCCTGCCTCAGCCTCCTGAGTAGCTGGGATTATAGGCATGTGCCACCATGCCCGGCTAATTTTATATTTTTAGTAGAGATGGGGTTTCTCCATATTAGCCAGACTGGTCTTGAACTCTTGACCTCAGGTTATCTGCCAACCTTGGCCTCCCAACATGCTGGAATTACAGGCGTGAGCCACCATGCCTGGCCAGTGACACTTATTTTTAAAGATTAAAAAATAATCTTTAGAGGCCAACAGCCTCAATCAGGGCATACATGAAGCCTACCCCTTTTTCCACTATAAAGCTTTCCTACTCCTCTATCTGCCTTGGATTCTCTGTCAAAACACAAGTGATGGTGGCCAACTCCCTTGCTATAGCAAGCTCTGAATCAGTCATCTTTGCTTGTTCTCATTTGGTTGATCTTCATTTATTTCCAGCAATTCAATTCTTCCCTTTATTCATCCAGGTAGGTACTCAATATTTATTAAGCATCTATTATACAACAGACTCCATGCTAGGCCCTGAGAATGATGAAGTGACCCAGATGCTAGGGTCCCTGACTTTAAGCTGATTATAGTCCAGTGGGAGGAGAAAGGCAAATAAACAGTAAGCCCAGCGCAGTCTGAAAAGGGCTGTGAAGAGGGCCAGCTAACCAGACTTGGAAGTCAGGCAACATGTCTGAGAAAAGTGATGTTTCCACAGGGGCCTGAAGCATGAGTATGGCCAGACCAAGTGGAGAAAACTTGGGGGAGAGGGAAAGAAAGGGCCATGGGCAGGTTGCCAGGCCACAGAGAGCATGAACATTCAAGGATGTGAACAAAAGTGAGATGGTTGAACTCGGTGTTTGAGCTGGGAGTGGTGAGCCATGGAAAGGCAGACAAGAGTCAGTGTCCTTCCGGGCCACATGAAGTAACTTTGCACTTATCCTGAAGTAATTATCAAATACCCATTTTGGAATATGGCTTCATGTGGAATGAGGCCAGGAGCAGAGCAAACCTGGAAACTTAGGAACCAGTGTGGAATCTGACAGGTGATGGTGGCTAGATAAGGGGAAAGAGGAGATTGCATGCATCGGAGAGCTGATTTAAATGGCTCCTGACAGGATGTCGGGGCTTGAGATTGGTGGGGTGAACAAGAGGGGGAAGGAGCCACAGGCTGGGCAGCTGGGAGGAAAGTGGACACGATCGCTGAGATCATGAAAACCAGGGCAGGGAGCTGGAAGGCGAGAGATGAATTCTGGATGGAGAGATGCAGTTTGAGGTGTTCTGGAAGCAACTAGATGTATGAGTCTGAAGCTCCAGAGAAAGGGATGGGTGGAGAGGGAGATCCGGGTGTCATGCATGAGTGAATGGCCATTAAATCCATGGAGATGGGTTGAGGTCACGAGAGAGAGGGTGCAAGGAGGAGGGCTTAGAACTCTGGGAGGCACCCACATATAATTGAGAAAGGAAAGAGAGGCACTTGGGAGCAGACCAAGAAAAAGCAGCCAGGTGTAGAAGGAAAGCCAGGAACATGTTTTAACGCAGATACTAAAGACTGGCCCTGTTCCAGGACCGGGAGTAGACAGCAAAGCCTCCTTCCTTATTTCCCCCTTCCTCCTTCCTTTCCTACCCTGTGAAGGGAACGCAGATTTGCTCAAGTCTAATGAAACTGATCCTGCTTTGCCCCATGGTGTTGCCCAAGCTTCATTAAACAAGTGCTGGCCTTGGCACTGTCTGCAGAATACACTGGACTGGACGCCACTACACTCCAGCCTGGGTGACAGAGTGAGACTGTCACCCAGGCTGAAAGAAAGAACAAGAGAAAAATGAATGAAAAGGAGAAGAGATGAACGTTCAGAAGACAAGGAATTCCCCTGAGTCTTACCCAACTAAGGATTTTGCCAATATCTTAAGGTGGGACTCAGGTTAATCCCGGGACCACGTTGAGCATTATTCTGTCTGATGAGAGTATGTGAGGTAGTTAGTTATTTAGTTCATTCGCCATGGTTATTGAGGGCTTATCATACACCAGATGGAAGTCGAAAATCCAATTCCGGCCGGGCGCAGTGGCTCACGCCTGTAATCCCAGCACTTTGGGAGGCTGAGGCGGGCGGATCACGAGGTCAGGAGATCCAGACCATCCTGGCTAACATGGTGAAACCCCGTCTCTACTAAAAATACAAAAAATTAGCTGGGTGTGGTGGCGGGCGCCTGTAGTCCCAGCTACTGGGAGGCTGAGGCAGGAGAATGGCGTGAATCCGGGAGGCGGAGCTTGCAGTGAGCCGAGATCGCGCCACTGCACTCCAGCCTGGGCTACAGAGTTAGACTCCGTCTCAAAAAAAAAAAAGAAAAAAAAAGAAAATCCAATTCCCTCTCTGCTCACTAGCCTGTGAGTGTAAAAGGGACCGCAGGAAGGCTAGCGAGCCATATTCACGGTCCCCAGCCCTCAAAGTCTCACCCGGGCATCGGTCTTAATCTCACAGGTTTCTCTCTCCTGGTCCTCTCCTCTCTCCTCTCCTCCTCTCTCTCCCCCGACCCCCTGTCCCTCTCTCCCGCTCCCTAGATACTGCTGAGGGCCGCCTTCTGGCTGCCCTGGGAGCCCACATATATTTGCTCCCCCTCACCCTCCCCCTTCCTCACTGCCCAAGGCGTCCTTGGTAATCAGCCGCTTTCTCCTCTACTTCGCAATTCTTTGATGACGCTGAGCGGAGCGAGCCCGCGCTCAACCCGAAGAACCCCTTTCTCCTCGCACTGTGTGCCAACCATCCTTCCTTGCGAAACCAGTTCCTAACTTCCCCCTCGCGAGCGCCTCGTGGAAGTCGCAGATCCGGAGACCCCATCTCTGATAGCCGCAGTGCGCCCTGGGCGTGGCTGCTTCCTCACGCTTTCCAAAGCCAGCCTGTCCAGGCGCCCCGGACAGAACCTGGGGCGTGGGGACTGGGAGGGAGACTTCATTTTCACTTTCTTTTAAATACTTTTGATTGTTTTACCACGGACAAAAGAAAGGATATGGGTAATGCTATTGATTATTTTTATATTTATTTATTATTATTATTATTATTATTATTATTATTTGAGACTGAGTTTCGCTTTTGTCGCCCAGACTGGAGTGCAGTGGCCCGATCTCGGCTCACTGCAACCTCCGCCTCCAGGTTCCAGCGATTCTCCTGCCTTAGCCTCCCGAGTAGCTGGGATTACAGGCGCCTACTACCATGCCCGGCTAATTTTTTTGTAGTTTTAGTAGAGAGGGTGTTTCACCGTGTTGGCCAGGCTGCTCTCGAGCTCCTGACCTCTGGCGATCCGTCCGCCTCAGCCTCCCAACGTGCTGGGATTACAGGCGCTAGGCACCCCGCCTGGCCTATTGATTATTTTTAAATTTGAAATCAAAACATAAAGTTTGCCAAGGGCACGGAATTAGCCAGTGTACTGGGGAGTGCAAGGGGCCCAGTTCTGCCAGACTGTCCCCGGCAGACTCCGCGACACACCACGGCCATGTCTTGTTAAAAAGGAGGTTCTGGCCTGAGAATGGCTGGGGAGCCTGGGCCCGGCACCCTAGCCCGCGTTCCTCTCCCCTAGGGTGTTGAGGCGGAGGCTGCGGGTGCGGACACAAGCCCACCTCTGCCTAGCGCGATTTCCCGAGCTGGCGCCCTAGGGAGGAGCGTGCGCCACCCCGCCGCCCTTACAGCGCTTGGGAGAGGGTCCCCAGGACTTGGCGTACCCGCCCGTCCTGGGGCTGCTGCTGTCCTTAGAGCCTGAGGAGGTACCGGGTCCAGAAGGCTGAGCGCAGCGCTCCGCGTGGGTGCCCTAGTGAGGCCTCAGCGCCACTGCGCCTTCTTCATTCACGTGGGGGGGAGAAGGGGCCGACTGGTACTTGGTGCGCAGAGGTTCGCACACCCGATATGGGAAAAGGAAGAGGGAAAACAGATGAATCACTGAGGGATGGACTGATTCAATCATTTGTGCACGGAGTAAATATTTATTTAGCATTTTTAAAGCTCTTGACAGGCAACAGCAAACCAGTCAAACGTCCCCGCCCTCATGGACCTGGGGTGGAGGTATGGTTGGATAAAAAATAAACAATGAACTTACTAAATCATATATTAATGATTAGCCCTAAGTAATCTAAACTACCTCCTCCCACACTCTTAAAAGCAACACTTCTTTGACAAGTTGGTCTTCATCATGCACCCAGGCACAGCAAGTGGCAAAAGTATGCTGAGATGGAGAGGGTATGTCGTCGGGAAACAATGCTTACATATGTAGCTAATTTTTTTTTTTATTTATGAAGCAGCATTTATCTTAATCATTGGGGCTTCTCAGAATTTCCTAAGTGCCTATTCCTCCCTTTTAAAGCAGCTAGTTTTTGAAAAGTAAGAAAGGATGTTAGTTTCATTCCACAAGGTCATAAAAACACTTTTATCCACTCATTTACTTTAACATTTCCTGCAACACGATTGAGATGCCAGAATTGCTGGCAGAAGAAAAAGCACACATCTGAAAAATAAATGATAGGGATATACGAGTGTCCTAAATGAGCATAACAAGACCTAATGCCCAGACAATAGTACCCGATATGACAAAGGGGATCAAAGCCAGAGTCCGGAGGACAAGACTGACCTGGAGCAGTCCCTCCCTACTCATTTTTCTTAAGCTGTAAAGCAGAATAGTTTGTTCTGTATTTAGTTTGAGGACAATTTGGGCATGGGAAGGGCGGGGTGATTTAATACTAATCGATCATTTAAGTGGCATCCTCAAGCAAACCTTACCTTCACAAGCAGGATTTCTATGCAAATGTAGCAATCTACCAGGATTTAGGATTTAGCCCTAGGCAGGGTAATGATCAGAAAATTGTTATCAATGATCCCACCAAATTCAATACCCACTTTTTGTAGCAAATGCTTTGTAAAGCCCATTTACTATCTTGAAATGGAATTCATAGATAATATAACCTATCTATGTACATAATTCCAAAAACATCATTATATCTATCAACACCTCCCAGCCGAAGACCCTAGGGAACACACTTGCAGTTGAACAAGTTCAGTTTATTGCACATTGCAAGGAGGATGCACGCCACGGGGAAATGCAGGATGTCTTGGTAAGAGGGTATTAGAAAGGACTTACTATCGGATTTAGGGTTTGGGGGGCAGCTTTTGGAAAGATTTGTGAAAGCGGTGCTTTGCTTTGGATTGGATGCTGTCAAGAAGTGGGAGCAGTTCTATGGTTGGGTATTTTAATTAGCTTCATCTAGAAGGAGAGAAGACTAGAGCCAGGCTAAAGCTATCAATGTGAAAAAGCAGCAGTCACTCATATTAGCCAGGATACGGGGAGGTTTGGTCATCTCTGTGGTTTGAAGAATGTTCATGTTTTGTCTATGTTCAGACGTGATTAGGGAATCTTCTTGTTTTTATCTAGAGCCATCCCCATCTGGGTGGCCTTATCCAATACCGGTGTTCTGTGGAATTGTTTACATGTAACAGAAAAACCCCACAAGTGAGTGCCAAGCCAACTCATGGGTGTCAGGGACTGCTTTTTCTCACACCCTGTGATAAAAGGAGAAATGAAATGATCATAACAAAATAATATGCATCTTCATATGTAAATGACCCAAAACAACTTTACTAGAATACATAATAGATCATATGGTTGCATGAGTCAGTTTGGATTTAGAAGTAAGAATATTGAAAGCATTTCCTTACACAAATACTGAAGAATGAAAGACAAGAGGTTCCAGTTAACATCAGAATTAAAATTAGTGTTTGGATACATAAAAACATACCAGGCTCATTAGTCTATGAGCCAAAGAAGGAATAACCTTAATAGAAACAGGAATAACATGCCAAGCAAATTACAGTCTGTCAAAGAGGAAAAGTAAGAAAGAATAATATTCTCAGAATAGCATTGGCCTCATTTATAAAAGTAATGTTGAAAACGTCCCTCTGTATAATGTGGAACAGGTAATGATTAAATACCTCAGCAATCTTATCTCCCTTTTTGAAATTCCAATACTCATTCAAGATATGCATCCTGCTACTTGAAAAGACCTGGAAGACCATATGCAGTAACCTACAAGATAATGAATATTTTCATGTGATGAGGTGCACTCTGGGTTCTTGCCTTGCCTCAGTTCTCAAACCTGAGTCTCAAACTGAAGCAGACTAAAGGGATAATAACACTTACCCTACAGGGCGGGTGCTAAGATTAGAGATAATGTTTGGGATATGCATAGCTTATGGGGCTCTGAAAGCTGGCCATTGTCATCAATTTGGTCTGCATGCACACAGAGAGGAAGGGTGAGTGCCTGCGTGGGTCTACCTGATTGCATTGAAGGTACTGAATTGAATGTGTGTGATCATGTTTGCAAGAGAATCACAGGCACAGCTATTGCAGGTAATAGTGCAGGCTCAGTACTAGGGGGAAATAGGGGACACACAGGACAGGTTTTGAAGTGACTGAATTGAGGCCAGGCACAGTGGCTCATGTCTGTAATCCCAGCAGTTTGGGAAGTTGAGATGGGAAGATCACTTGAGGCCAGGAGTTTGAGACCAGCCTGGGAAACACAGTGAGACCCCATCTCTACAAAAATTTGTTTTCTCTTTTTTTTAATTTTGGTCTTATATTTAGTTTTTAAATTTTTTCTTTTTTCCCTGAGTCTGATACAAAAAAAAAAGGCATGGTGGCACACACCTATAGTTCCAGCTACTCAGGAGGCTGAGATGGGAAGATGCTTGAGCCCAGAAGTTCAAGGCTGCTGTGAGCTATGGTAGTGCCACTGCACTCCAGCCTAGGTAACAGAGAAAGACTCTACCTATAATAATAAGAAGAAGAAGAAGAAGAAAAGCCCAAATAGCCAAAGCAATCCTAAGCAAAAAAGAACAAAGCCAGAGGTATCATATTACATGACTTCAAACTAACTATAAGGCTACAGTAACCAAATCATCATGGTGCTGGTACAAAAACAGACACATAGACCAATGGAACAGAATAGAGAATCCAGAAATAAAGCCACACACCTATAACCATCAGATCTTCAACAAAGTTAACAAAAATAAGCAATGGGGAAAGGACTTCCTATTGAATAAATGGTGCTGGGATGGCCGGTTAGCCATATGCAAAAGAATGAAATTGGACCCCTACTTTTCACTATATACAAAAATTAACTCAAGGTGGATTAAAGATTTAAATGTAACACCTCAAAGTATAAGAATCCTAGAAGAAAACCTAGGAAACACCATTTTGGACGTTGGCCTTGGGGAAGAATTTATGACTAAGTCCTCAAAAGCAGTTGCAACAAAAACAAAAATTGACAAGTGAGACCTAATTAAACTAGAGCTTCTAATTAAACTAAAGAGTAAACCTAATTAAACTAAAGAGTAAACAGACAACCTACAGAATGGGAGAAAATACTTGCAAGCTATGCATCCAGTAAAGGTCTAATATACAGAATCTGGCCAGGCCAGGTGGCTCACACCTGTAATCCTAGCACTTTGGGAGGTCTGGTGGGCAGATCGCTTGAGCTCAGGAGTTCAAGACCAGCCTGGGCAACATGGCAAAACCCCGCCTCTAGAAAAAGTACAAAACTTAGCTGGGCGCAGTGGTGCATGCCTGTAGTCCCAGCTACTTGGGAGGCTAAGGCAGGAGAATTGCTCAAGCCCAGGAGGCAGAGGTTGCAGTGAGCTAAGATCGTGCCACTGCACTCCAATCTGGGCAACAGGAGTGAAATCCTGAAGAACAAAAGAAAGAAGAAAGAAAGAGGCCGGGTGTGGTGGCTCACGCCTGTAATCCCAGCACTTTGGGAGGCCTAGGTGGGCGGATAATCAGGTCAGGAGATCGAGACCATCCTGGCTAACACAGTGCAACCCCATCTCTACTAAAAATACAAAAAATTAGCCAGGCGTGGTGGTGGGCGCCTGTAGTCCCAGCTACTCGGGAGGCTGAGGCAGGAGAATGGCGTGAACCCGGAAGGTGGAGCTTGCAGTGAGCCGAGATCACGCCACTGCACTCCAGCCTGGGCAACAGAACTAGACTCCGTCTCAAAAAAAAAAAAAAGTAAGGAAGAAAAAAAGAAAGCGGGGGAAGGGAGGGAGGGAGGGAATCTATAAGGAACGTAAACAGTTCAACAAACAAAAAACAAATAACCCCATTAAAAAGTGGGCAAAAGACATGAACAGACCCTTCTCAAAAGAGGACATACAAGCAGCCAACAAGCATGTGAAATAATGCTCTACATCCCTGATCATCAGAGAAATGCAAGTCAAAACCACAATGAGATACCATCTCACACCAGATGGCAATTATTAAATGGCTACTATTAAAAAATAAAAAAAAAACAGATGCCAGCAAAGCTGCAGAGAACAGGGAACGCTTATACACTGCTGGTGGGAATGTAAATTAGTTCAGCCACTGTGGAAAGCAGTGTGGAGGTTTCTCAGAGAACTTAGAGTTACCATTCAACCCAACAATCTCATTACTGGGTATATATTAAAAAGAAAAATCGTTCTACCAAAAAGACATGTGCACTCACATGTTCCTCACAGCACTGTTACAATAGCAAAGACATGGAATCAACCTAGATGCCGATCAATAGTGGACTGGATAAAGTAAATACGTGTGTGTGTGTATAAAATATATAAACGAATTATAATATATAATATATTATATTATAATTATATAATATTACTATATACTACATATTATATATAGTATAATTATATATGATATATGATATATTATTATATACACAATAATATTATATTCTATATGTATATGTTATATATAATATAAAGGAAAATGCTATCTCTCTCTCTCTCCAGGAATACTATGCAGCCATAAAAAAGAACAAAATCATGTTCTTTGCAGCAACATTGATGCAGCTGGAGGTCATTATCCTAAGCAAATGAATGCAGGAACAGAAAAACAAGTACCACATGTTCTCACTTATAAGTGAGAGTTAAAAATTGGGTAATCATGGAGATAAAGATGGTAATAATAGACACTGGGGACCACTGAGTGGGGAGGGAGAAAGTGGGCCAAGGGTTGAAAAACTGTTGGGTACTATGCTCAGTAGCTGGGTGTCGGGATCATTATTACCCCAGACCTCAGCATCGTACACTATACCCTGGTAACAGACCTGCACATGTACCCCCGAATCAAAAATAAAAGTTGAAAAATAATGAATAAAAATGAAATAAAATAACTTAATTGGGACTTGCTCGGTTGGATATATGGATAATTGTATACAATATGCTTCAATATTTTTACCTTTGTGCCTTTTTTTGATAGTACAAGCCTCCTGAAAGACATTTTTTTAAATCAACATTGAAATAATGCAACTGTACATTTTACATGATGAAGTTTTGGACCCTGTTTATTTCATTGTGGTCTAGGGTTATTTTATTTCATCAGGTGGTGGAGAATAAAGGCTAAGTTGGAAGAAGAAACTATCAAATAAGAGACTACAAGAGGTCTCAGAGAGGTTAAGCCTTCAAAGGCAGATCATTGCAACACTGAAAATCTTGAAAAACAACAAGGAATTCAAAATAAATAAAATAACATACAATTTTCACAAAATGCTTGTCTTCTCAATGTGCTAAACATCTGGTGCTAATTTTTTTAACGGCCTACAAACCCATGTTGCCAAGAAATTCTAGTTGCGGCTCAATCTGTGGCACGTACAATATAATGACAATGGGAAAGGGAATTATTTTTTTCTATGAAATACATTCCAAGGGTTTTGGATGCTGTCAGTGCCTTTGTATACATTGCCAGTAATTTTGAAAATAAATTTTCACTGTGGCTTTTTTCATTTCTTAACCTTATCCATGTGAACAGGAGAGCTTCCTCGTTCCACTGGGAGATCTTATCCACTAGTAACGAAAATGTGCTCCACTGATCTCATTACACAGCTGATATTCAACAGTTTCACCATCTCATTGATTTTTCTTACAACAGTATCATCAGAATTCAGTGAAGAAAAAAATTTCAGTTGGATTTTTTCCTATCATTCTAATAACCTATAAACCACTGGTAATTTGAGTTTTTTCTATAATATTATACTGCTTACCATATTCTGCAATCATTTATATTATGCTGAAAGAATTAGCAACAACTTTACCTTCTACTCAGAGATTTTTCTTTAACATTCCGTGGCTATTCTAGTTTCAAACTTCTTTAAATCTCAGAAGTATGATATGCTGCCAACTTTATAAATGTATTTCTTTATACAATCTTTATTTTTTGTCTTCTTGTGGTCCTGTTTATTTTAAAAGAAGTATAAAGTAGGCATATTGACAACTCTCCACATGTGGGAAGATGTAAAAACCAAGTTTTTAACATTCAGCTGAATAATACTCACCCTTTTCCTCCATATTTGACATTTTGCCATAGAGGCTAAATCAGTATATTCCTATGTAGATGCAGTCACCATGAAGAGGACAGTTACAATGCAGACAAATTTGATGACGCCAATAATATAAGCAGGATCGCCATCTGTGACTTTTCAAAATGGTGAACTCTTGACAAAGTTTCAAATAAAGCACTGTGCCATCTTTCCTTGATGTATGCACTTGATGCTTCCTAGGAAATTTAGTACTTACTAAACCTTGACAAAAAAAGCCCACTTTGTATTCACTTATAAAATGGAATTCGTTCTAGGCTCAAATAATTAGAAGCAGGTTTTTCACCTATATAATTCTAGGTTCAGTTAGATTTTAGAATTGGATTGTCGCAAATAGGTTTGTTGTATTTATTGATTTATTATTTTTTGAGACAAAGTCTTGCTCTGTCGCCCAGGCTAGAGTGCAGTGGCAAGATCTCGGTCACTGCAACCTCCACCCCCCCAGGTTCAAGCAATTCTCCTGCCTCAGCCTCCCGAGTAGCTAGGGCTACAGGCACACGCCACCATTCTCAACTAATCTTTGTATTTTTAGTAGAGACGGGGTTTTGCCTAGGCTGGTCTCAAACTCCTGACCTCCAGTGATCTACCCACGTCAGCCTCTCAAAGTGCTGAAATTACCAGTGTGAGCCACCATGTCCAGCCAGGTTTGTTGTATTTAAAAGTCCTGAGGAGCCAGGAGTGGTGGCTCACGCCTATAATCCCAGCGCTTTGGAAAGCAGAGGTGGGCAGATCTCTTGAGGTCTGGAGTTTGAGACCAGACTGACCAACAGGGCGAAACCCCGTCTCTACTAAAAATGTGAAAATTAGCAGGGCATGGTGGCACCTATCTGTAATCTCAGCTACTCAGGAGGCTGAGGTGAGACAATCACTTGAACCCAGGAGGCGGAGGTTGCAGTGAGCTGAGATCGCGCCATTGCACTGCAGCCTGGGTGACAGAGTGAGATTCCGTCTCAAAATAAATAAATAAATAAAATATAAATAAAAGTCCTGAGGGACACACGAGAAATCTTTGTTGTACTAGTCTGACCCAACTAAATGCCAGCAGTAAGCCCTGTTCATGACGACAAAAGAAAAAGCCATGCAAATCTCCAGAATACCTCTGGGAGCAGTAACATCCTGCAGAGAACCATTAATTTTTATAAAGATACAATCACACTCTGTAGTTTACAATCTGAGTTATACCTGATTTACATAAAAATACAGTCACATAAAAGTGATCAGAGTTGTTTTAAGGCCTTTGTGAGGCTCAGACCCTTTTACTTCTGGAAGCCCTACCCCAATTATATCAAGCATATTAAAATGCACTTTCATCCTACAATAAATATAATAATAGCCAGGCTTGTTATGTGCCAGACACCATTTCAAGTACTTTACAATAACTATTTGAAGTAGGCACTATTATTATTCCCATTTTACAGATAAGGAAAAAGGCACAGAGGGGTTCAGTGACTTGCCCAGAACCACACAGTGGTGGAGCCGAAATATAAAGCTTAGAACTCTGACACCAACATACTATGGCCTATATAATTCTTACAGAGTTTACATCTAAGGATAAAGTATCATTTTTGAATTTGTCGCATTGGAGATGACTTTGCCTTTGTCAGTTTTAATTGTAGAGTTTTTATTTTGAATTTTGAGTCAATCATTTAATTTGAGGTGTGAAACATTATCTTAAGGCCCTTGAAAGGCCCCTGGGCCCCCAGTACCATTACCTGTAATAGCATTGCCTGAGATTCTCCACACACATTCAATCCAGCACCTTCATGCCTCGGGGAGACCCACGGAGGCACTCACTTTATCTCTCTGTCTATTTTTTAATATGTGCGTGTGTGTGTGCGTGCGTGTGTGTGTGTGTGTGTGTGTGCGCGGACCAAAATGACAATGGCCAGCTTTTAGAGCACCATGATTCATGCAAACATTATCCCTAATTTTAGCACCCACTCTGTAAGATGTTGTTATCTTAATTTTTATGTGAGGTACCCAGTGTCAGATGACTGAGTGAATTTTCCAGTGTTTCATGCCTAGGGAATGGGGGAGTTGAAAATCCAGTCCTGGTCTTTATGGCTCCAAAGCTTCTGCCCCCATCCTGCTATTAGTGGCTCAGTGTTGGTCCGTTGGGGCTTCTGTGTCTCTTGCATGACACTCCCTTCCCAGTGATGGAACCTCAGCAGGTTGCCACTTGTCCTGCCATCCAGCTCCTATCCGGCAGGAGACGGCAGGTACTGGTTTTTCCCCTTCAGCTGCTGTTATCCGATTCTAGAGCTAGATTAAGACCTCACAGTTTCATTACAGCACAGACTTCAGGGAGTTGCTCTGGATGGGAACTCCAGAGGAAACAGGACGATTTTCTCAGTGTCTGGTCTTACCAGCTGCTATGGTAGTAACGTCCCCTGCAAAACTCATGTTGAAACTTAATCCCTAATGTGGCAGCATCGAGAGGTGGGGCCCTTAAGAGGTGATTAGATCATGAGGACTCTGCCCTCATGGATGGATTAATCTATTCATAGCTTAATGGGTTATCATGGGAATGGGACTGGTGGCTTTATAAGAAGAGGAAGTGAGATCTGAGCTGGCATGCTCAGCCCCCTCACTATGAGATGCCCTGCGCCACCTTGGGACTCTATGGAGAGTAACCACCAGCAAGAAAGCCCTCACCAGATGTGGCCCTTCAGTCTTGAACTTAGCCTCCAGAACTGCAAGAAATAAATTTCTTTTGTTTATAAATTACCTGTTTCAGGTGTTCTGTTATAACCAACAGGAAACAGATGAACACACGAGCTCTGCTCTTCCTGGGTGATTTTCCTTTCTGAATTATGCACTAAAAATGGATGCATCTTATTGATGTAATCGATATGTCTACAAAAAGTTATGACAAAATAAAAGTTAATTTAACAAGACAGTAAAAGGGATTCTAAGCTGGTGAACCCAGTGGGGCCTGGGCACAGATTCTTAACTCTGCAAACTGCCTGAAGTGGATCAAAAACTAAAACCACACATTGTTTCTCCTGACCATGCCATCTTCTTAGAGATTCCTTCTCCCACAACCCTGGGGGCCATGACTGGACAAGGTCACCTCTCAAACTGATTGCCTGGTCCCCAATATGAGGATGCAAAAGGCCTGGGTTTTGGATGTTACCAACTGGTTCCCTCTCATAAGACTGAGATAAACTCCATGGGCCCTTCACCTGTAGATCTCAGAGAATGAGGCAGATTTTACTGGGCCTGAGGCAAAGTAGAGAAAGCTAAGAGAAAGGAAAGGGTAGCGACCCAGGCAGAGAGAAGAGTACTGGAGAGATCTGGCAGAGCCAGGGACACAGAGGATGCATAGGCACCACAATGAGAGAAAGGAACTTGGTGCCTGCCTTCCAGTTCCCTAATCCTCCCGAGGTCCCATCTCTTCCTATTCTTAGGTTCCATGCAATCTGCCAGTATCTTTATATGATAATTCCTTTCCTGTAGCCAAAGCTCCCTGCATCCCCTGCTGAGCCCACTGCAGCTCTAGATCCCAAAAGGACCAGCCCACGAGTGACAGCCTCCAGTCTCCCAAACTGGTGGGCCTTGGCTCTGAAGGGAACTGCCCCAGGGCCTGCCACCTAGTCACCCACAAGTCACAATCACCTACCCCCAGGGCTTTACCTGGGTGTGAGCTCTGCTTCATGGCCCCTGCAGTTGGCCCCAAGACTCTGCCTAGTGTCTTTACAGGACTAGCCCCACTGTGGACCGCAGCCTGCTTTGCTCAAGCTAAACCCTGTCCTCACTGAGTGGCTGGATCTGCTCCCTGAGGTCCTCCTTTCCATACACACTCTACCAATTCCAGACTCAGCAGTGAAATAGATGGTTCAAGGCCTGCCCTGCCCACCTGTTGAGTAGTTCAGAAGTTCCTCTATTGCAAACTAAAAATAAAATTCTAGGCCCCCTCCTCCCTCCCACCATTGACTGAATAGACTCCCTCTTGGCCAAGAGGACTCCAGAAAAACCTTAAAACCGAGTTCCTGGCCATGATGGAATGTGAGGTTGGACACGCTCTATTATATCCCCTCCCTTTTGCAGTTTAGATACAACTAACCAGCATTAATGTTAAAATATAGATCATAAGATTGACAAAACGGCTCTTTGTAGCGATAAGATACCACATTATAAACAGCACCTAAGGCAATGCCCAGCAAGAGTGAAGTCACACACTCCTACACTTAAAGAATAAATTGAGGTAGGTGTATCACTAGAGGTCAGGAGTTCAAGACCAGCCTGGCCACCATGGTGAAACCCCATCTCTACTGAAAATACAAAAATTAGCCAGGCATGGTGATGCATGCCTGTAATCTCAGCTACTCAGGAGGCTGAGGCAGGAGAATCACTTGAACCCGGGAGGTGGAGGTTGCAGTGAGCTGAGATAGCGCCACTGCACCCCAGCATGGGCGACAGAATGAGACTCTGTCTCCAAAAACAAAACAAAACAAAACAAAAATCCAAAATCTCATCACCTCTACTAGTACTATCCTGATCAAAGCCACTGTTGTTTCTCATGTAGATTATTGTAATAGCCACCCGGGCTACACCTTCTGCTTCCATCCTTGCCCCTTCCCAATCTGTTCTTCACCCACCAGCCAGAGTGATCCCTTCAAAACACAAGTCAAATAAAATCACTTCTCTCTGCTCCAAATCTTCTAGCAGTTCCTCAAATCACTCCGTGTAGGATGCTACAATGAGTGAAGGAACCTACTAGGTCTGCGATCCACTCATCTTGAGTGGAGAAGTACTGAGAATAGATCTGGTGAGTCAGCACTAGCTGCTGAGGAGCCCTGAGGAAGAGGCTTTGGAAGTGCACAGGACTGGGAGTAACAATCTTGGAAAGTCACCGCTTCTGGGGAGAGGAAAGCAACTTAGAAGGTAAAGAAACTGAGAGGTAAAGAAAAGAAAGGAACAAACTGGTGGAAAGCCAGGGTCGTACAGAAACAAAAGAGAATCAGAATTAAAAGACATACCAACCTCTCTCTCTCACAAAAGCACTATCTATTCATGAAAATTGAACTTCACGGTACCAATAGAAGAGGGCATTCTTGAACAAAGAATCTTAGTAAGCCACTCAAGTCCTTCATCCCCATCTCACAAAGAAACACTTGTTATTGATAGGCCAAAAAATTCAATATACTTTTGAGTAAACAGAAATGACACATAGCATTTACACAAAGCCACTATGAGATGGAAACAGAAAGTCAGAGGCTAGTATCTTCAACTAATGAATTTCCTACCCTCCAAAACAACTAAGAGATAGGAAAATTATGACACAGTGTCTAATATGAATTAAATATTATTAGACAGGTATTTAAAGTTATAAAAGAACACCAAAATTCAAAAAATCAGGACAGAAATGGAAAAAAATAACTCATGAAGTGTTAATAAAACTCAGGAAAAAACTAAAAGAAAAAATTAAACCATTTCAGAAATAAAGATTAAATTACAAGATGCCTAAAGGCAAATAGATTCAACTTCAACTGAAAATATAATAAAGGACATAGGCAGGAAAACAAAAACAAAAAGAGGTAAAATACAATCAGAGAAAAAAGTGATAGCTATAGAAAATAAACAAAAAATTATATACTGTACATATAATTGGAATTGCCTAAAAAGCAAAACAAAACGATGGGACAGAAGTAATATTTAAAACTATAATCCAATAATGATTGTGGCAATGATTGCGCAACTATAAATTATTTGTCAAAACCCATCAAATTGTACACTTAAAAGTAATTAAGGTTGGCTGGACGTGGTGGCTCACGCCTGTAATCCCAGCACTTTGGGAGGCCAAGGTGGGGAGATCACCTGAGGTCAGGAGTTTGAGACTAGCCTGGTCAGCATGGTGAAACCCCGTCTCTACTAAAAATACAAAAATTAGCCGGGCATGGTGGTGGGTGCCTGTAGTCCCAGCTACTCAGGAGGCTGAGGCAGGAGAATACCTTGAACCTGGGAGCCGGAAGTTCCAGTGAGTCGAGATTGCACCATTGCACTCCAGCCTGGACAATAAGAGTGAAACGGCGTCTCAAAATAAATAAATAAATAAAATAAAATATAAAGTGTTTAACCATAAAAATTATAATCTAAGAAAACTTTCAGGAATTAAAAAAGGACTAAATCTAGATGTTGAATGCATTTATATACATAAGAAAATTGACCAGAATGGCCACCTCTGAGACGTATCTGAGTAAAGCTATTATAAACAGAAAGAAAATATTCTGTTAGCAAAAACTCCAAATCACATACAAAGTAAAGAAAATCAAGTGTCATCCTATGTGATAATCTCTAGTGCAAAACTCAAAGAATAGTAAAAGAATGCATAACTGTAAGTTAATACGAGAAAAAATAATTATAAAAAATATTTTATTCATCTAAAAGAAGCCAAGAAAGGAAGAAAAGAAGGGACATAAAACAGGTGTGTCAAATAACATGCAAATAGAGAGTAATTATAAACCAGACCTTATCTGGAATAACAGTAAATGCAAATGGACTAAATATTGCAAGTAAAAGGCTAATGTTGCCAAACTGGGTTTAAAAAATACTGCTTATGGCTTATGGCTGGGCACAGTGGCTCATGCCTGTAATCCCAGCACTTTGAGAGGCCAAGGGAGGCAGATCACCTGAGGTCAGGAGTTCAAATCAGCCTGGCCAACATGGTGAAACCCCATCTCTACTAAAAAACACACAAAAAAATTAGCCGGGCATGGTGGCAGGCACCTGTAGTCCCAGCTACTTGGGAGGCTGAGGCAGGAGAATCACTTGAACCTGAGAGGCGGAGGTTGCAGTGAACCAAGATCATGCCCCAGCACTCCAGCCTGGATGACAGAGTGAGACTCCATCCAAAAAAAAAAAAAAAAAAAAAACCTGCTTATTAGCCAGTGTCACTGCCTTTCAATTAAAAAAAATGTTTGTGGCCGGGCATGGTGGCTCAGACCTGTAATCCCAGCACTTTGGGAGGCAGAGGCGGGCAGATCACGAGGTCAGGAGTTTGAGACCAGCTTGGCCAACATAGTGAAACCCCGTTTCTACCAAAAATACAAAAAAAATTAGCTAGGCGTGGTGGCGAGCGCCTGTAATCCCAGCTACTTGGGAGGTTGAGCAGAAGAGTCACTTGAACCCGGGAGGTGGAGGTTGCAGTGAGCCGAGATTGTGTCACTGTACTCCAGCCCAGGAGACAGTGCAAGACTCTGTAAAAAAAAAAAAAAAAAAATTAAGTATTGCTCACAAAAGACACACACTAAATAGAAGGACACAGATGGTTGAAAGCAAAAGGGTGGAAATATTATATTCCACATAAACGCTTACCCAAAGGTAGTGATACTAATGTTAAGCAATGTAGACATTAAGCCATGAAGCTCTAGTAGAAATAAGTTCATTTCATAATGGCCAATCGAATAGGAAGACATCACAGTCATAAATCTATATGTAGCCGATAACATAGCTTTAAAATATATAAAGAAAACTAGGCAGAACTAAAGGAAAAAAAGAAAAATTCACAGTCATAGAAGAAAATTTTAATACTTCTTGCTCAACATCTTGATAGAAAAGGTATACACACCAAAAAAACTGATAAGGATATAAAAGTATGAACAACACGCTTAAAAACTTGACCCAGTAGTCTTTCCCTTCCCAGAGCCCCTGTCTCTCACTAGAGAGAGAGCTGTTCTCCTTTCTCTTTCTTCTGGCTATTAAACCTCCGCTCCTAAACTCCTCGTGTCCTAAATTTTCTTAACAAAAGATGACGAACCCCAGGTATTCACCCCAGATAATGAAACTACTTCACTGTCATAATTTTGCAAAGGTGGTTTTGATCTCAGTTTAATACTTTTTAATTTAGAAATGATGGTAAAACTTTATAATATACATACAATTAGCATTTTTCTTTTTTGTGTTATAAAATGTCATGGAGATACATTAAAAGATTTTCTTAGAATAATCCGTAAACTATTTAAAAGGAAACAATAAAAATTACGTGAACTTTACATATTGGTTCTTCAGTGCTACTTGTAGGAGAGAAAGGAAAGCTTCCCCTTATTCTCTGAAGGTTTGTCAGTTGCTGTGTAACTGACAATACACAGATTAAAAAAAGAAAAAGGCATACAAATTATTTAACACTCATGAGAGGGGAATTGCAGAATTATTACCCAATAACCCAATAAGGTCTTCATGCTTATATACTCTTCTTCATAGAGGAAAAGAAGGGAAACAAACAAACAAACTTGACCCAGTTGATATATATAGAGCCTTACACTCAATAATGACAAAATACATATCGTAGTTTTTCAAGTGAACATGTAAAATTTATTAACACTGACCACATGCTAGGCCATAACAGATTCTCCAATATATTTCAAAAGATTTAAACCATTCAGAGCATATTTTCTAACTATAGTGGATTAAGCTTTAAAAATCCGTAACAGAAAGATAATTCAAATATTTCCAATTGCCTGGAAATTAAGCAATATACTTTTAAATAATCTGTGGGTCAAAGAAGAAATACATAAAAAATTGTAAAATATTTCAGACTGAATGGTAATGAAGATATAACATACCAAAACTTACATAATTCAGCTAAAGCAGCATTTCGAGGGTAATGTAGAGCCTGGAATGCATATGTTAGGAAAGAAGAAAGGCTAAAAACCAGTCATCTAAGTTTCCAACTCAAAAACTAGTAACAGAATAGCTGTACAAGAGAGAAAATAGAAAATACATATAAGAGCAGAAATTCATGGAATAAGAATAAGAGAAAGAAGAATAAGAATAAGAGGGTGAGGAGGAGGAGGAAGAGAAGGAGGAGGAAGAAGAAGAGGAGGAGGAGGAGGAGGAAGAAGAAGACCAACAAAGCTAAGTGTTCAATGAAAAGATTAGTAAGCTCTTCGTAACGCTGATCAAGAAAAAAGGAAAAAAATACATATACACATAAGAGCAATGTCAGGAATAAAAAACGGGAAATCACTACAGATCCTACAAACATTAAGAGATAATAAGAGGATATTATAAACAACTTTACACCAGTACAGTTTGCACTTCATATAAATTAGTCAACTTTCTAATAAAATTTACCAAAGCTAACAGAAGATTAAGAAATTCAAAAAGTGTGCTTTTTCGAAAGTTGTACAGTAGTTGGCATTTAAAATTTCTTAACAGTTCTAGACATGAGAGACTAGTACTGGACTAGCCTTCTTGCCATTAGAAACAATAAAAACTAGATGACATATATAAATAAAAATTTTTTCAGATATTGGGCAACAGGTAGTACAAAACCAGGATCCCTGTGAAAAGAGAAATCCATGTGAGATCCATGTTCAAGACCACAGTACAGAAAGGCAGAGCCCAAGTACAGCACAGTGGGCTCATTGAGCTGAGAAGGCAGACATTTGATTTTAAGCCTTCTGAGGCAGCTGAAAGTTGTGGGGCAGGATACTGAAAAGAGAGAGCTGCACAGAGAAGGCGCTCCGGAAATCGACATAGGATTCCCATTAAGTCGTGAGCTAAATACTCAACTGAGAATGCAGACTCATTTCTGCATTCGTGTGCAAGGCACGGTAGAGAACAGATATTAGGGAGCCGGGAGCTACACAGAGGTCTCACAGTACTGAGAGACACGGAAGTTCCAACTAGCCAGAGTAGCTGAGCAGTACAGAATTTGGTCAAACCTTCAGAAAGTCCACATCTTAGGAACAGAGCTATTCTCTCCTAAGGTTATTCCTAGTAAAAGAAAGGAATAATCTAAATCAGCCCTAACATAGCTTAAAACAAGCCTCAAAAAAAAAAAAAATGCTGATCTACCAGTAAACTGATTGCCTGCTAAAACAAACCCCAACACATTTTAAAGGAAAACCACATAATCCCAACAACACAGCATCTACAATGTAACACATACAATTAAAAAAAAAAATCACTGAAGAGGTGAAGTAGTAGTAAAATGTAACACATAATCAGGAAAAAAAAAAGAGTTGAGAAAAACAAACCAAGAAATGTTAGAGATGTTGGAATTAACAGACACAGATCTTAAAACATCCATTATAAATATGTTTAAATATGTTTAAGGACTTAAAGGGAAAAACTGAATATAGTAAACAAATGGGGAAACTGATTAGATAAATGGAAACTATGGAAAAGGACAAAATGGATATTCTAGAATTAGAAAATACAGTATCAGAAGTGAAAAATTTACTGAATGAGTTTAAGGGTGGATCAGACACTGCAGGAAAAAAAGTCCATGAATTTGAAGGGAAAGCAACAGAGCTATCCAAAGAGAATCACAGAGAGAAAAAGATTGCAAAGACGTGAACAGAGCCTTGGTGACCTGTGGGACATTAAGTAGTCTAACATGTGTGTAACTGAAGTCCCAGTAGGGGAGGTGAGACACTGTGGCAGGAAAATAGTGTATTTGAAGAAATATAATGAAAAAATATCACCACACAGATCCAAGAAGCTCAAATACTAAAAACCGAAGATAAGTAAAACAATTGTAAAAGCGGTCAGAGAAAAATGAAACACTGAATGAAAAAAATGTTTAGGACGGGGTGCTGTGGCTAACACCTATAATTCTAGCATTTTGGGAAGCTGAGGCAGGGGGATCACTTGAGTCCAGGAGTTTGAGACCAGCCTAGGCAACATGGCGAAACCCTGTCTCTACAAAAGATACAAAAATTAGCTGGGCCTCGTGGCACCTGCCTGTAGTCCCAGCTACTCTGGAGGTTAATTAGGGTGGGAGGATTCCTTGAGCCCTGGAGGTAGAGGTTTCAGTGAGCAAAAATCGTGCCCCTGCACTCCAGTCTGGGCTGGAGTGAGACTCTGTCTCAAAAAAAAAAAAAAAAGTTTAATGAAACCACTACAAAACACTGACCTCATCATAAATAATGCCAGGAAACAATGGAACAACATCTTCAAAGTACCAAAGGCTGAGTGGGGACTGCCAACCTATAACGTATTTAATATCCAGTGAAAGTATCCTCCAATAATAAAGGCAACCACTTCAAAGAACCAGGGGATTCTTGGAGAAGTGGCTGATTCTAGGATTAGGATATGGAAAGTACAAGATGAGCCTAGAACATCTTGTAGAGCCAGAAAGTGCTGATCAATGTAGAGGGAGTGGTTAAATTTGAAAACCATCATTTTACAATCAGCAGGATATGGCCTAGGTCAGGAAAATGGGTGATAAATCAATAGGACAAAGTTTGACGAAGAGCGGAATATCTGCAGAGTCTTAACATTTCTCCCCCCAAATGGCTTATTAGTTGCAAGGGAAAAATAAGTGGATAAAGCAGGCAGCACCTTGACTGGGTAGTCAAAATCAACATCAGCCATGAAAAGCAGGCGGACATGTGGGTCCCTGAGTGTGCTGCCCTGAAAAGGATGCGGCTTTATGCATGTGATGTTGCTGCTGACAGTGCACAGGCGGGATCTAATCACGAGGAAGCACCTGCTTCCTGATGTCACGCCATCTTAAAATTAACTAGGAAGTGTTCTTTAGAAAAATACCGAACCTGCTTTACACAATTAGATAAATCCAGAGTGTAGAAATTTCCACAAGAGAGCTAGCCTGAGCTCTTCAGAAACGTAATGACATAAAAAACCACCAAAATATTGGTAAGGGGCAGGGGAAGGGGGCTGTTCTAGGTTAAAAGAGAGTAAGGAAACATAATCACTAACTATAATATGTACTCTTGATTGGTTCCAAGATCTGAAACAAATGCTATTAAAGTAACAGTGGGCACAAATCAGGAACTTAAATATGAATTGTATATCAGAAAATATTCTTCGGCTGGGCATGGAGGCTCACGCCTGTAATCCTAGCACTTTGGGAGGCCGAGGCGGGCAGATCACCTGAGGTCGGGAGTTCGAGACCAGCCTGATCAATATGGAGAAACTCCATCTCTACTAAAAATACAAAATTAGCTAGGTATGGTGGCACATGCCTGAAATCCCAGCTATTTGGGAGACTGAGGCAGGAGTATTGCTTGAACCCGGGAGTTGGAGGTTGCGGTGAGCCCAGATCATGCCACTGCACTCCAGCCTGGGCAACAAGAGCAAAACACCATCTCAAAAAAAAAAAAAAAAGAAAGAAAGAAAAAAAGAAAATATTCTTCAATTCATATTAAGTGTTTGGGGTGTGATAATAATCTTGTGGTCCTGTAGGAGAATGTCCTTATTCTTAAAGGAAATGCACAAATATTTAGGAGTAAAATGTTGTGATGTCTGCAGTTGTTTTCAAACAATTCAGCTGAAAAACCAGAGAGAAAGAAAGCAAATGTGGCAAAATATTAATTAATAATGATTAAGAAAGGGATATATAAGTATCCATTGCACTCTTCTTTCAACTTACATGTGTGTTTGAACATTTTTAAAATAAAAAGCTGAGAGAAAAAAAATGAAACAGGAAAAATGACCCTAAAGAAAACAAGGATAGCTTGGGAACAAGAGAAAACTTCATTTTTACATACTTTTTTACATATTGTATTTTCAGAGAAATTTGAGAAATTATTACAAGCACAAAAAAGAACAGAAAGCTCTAAAATAAGAAAATTTAGTAAGCAACCTAGAGCTCTCGGAAGTGAAAAATATAATCACCGAAAAATAACTTAAATAGAAGGGTTGGTAGATGAGAAAATAGATTTTAAAAACTAACAAAACAGAAAATGTGAAAGAAAAGATAAGATCTACAGAGGATCAATTCGTAACTCCAATGCCTGACTAATAGTAACCCCAGAAACTAGGAACAGAAACATATGGGGGAGGGGCAAGAATTTTCAAAATATAAAACAAGAAAACTTCCTAGAACCAAAGAACATTTGACTTCCATTAAAGAATAATGAATGACAAATAACTCTGCCTAGGCACGCCCACATCATCATCATGGAAGTTCAACATGCTGGGGTTTCAGAGACTGTTCAAGATTCCAGAGATATAAACAAACACACTAACATGTCACCTACAAAGGAACAAGAGTCATGTAGGATTCTCAATATTTTTACTAGTCATGCTTGATTCTAGGAGCACCAGAAAACTCCAGGTGGCAAGGAGGCTGGGCTTCCCTCCAGGAAGTCCTGTGTCATATGCTTGGCCCAATACCCCAATACCCCAATACCCCAATCAATGAAATTATTTTTCATTCATTATTCTTTGATGGAAGTCAAATGTTCTTTAGCTCTAGGAAGTTTTCTTGTTTTATATTTGGAAAATTCCTCCCTCCCCCATATGTTTCTGTTCCTAGTTTCTACAATTACTATTAGGCGTTGGAGTCCTAGGATTGATGATCCTCTATAGATCTTATATTTTCTTTCACATTTTGTGTTTTGTTAGTTTTTTAAACCAGTACCCCGGTGACTTGTATATCTTTCTTTTTCACAAAAGAGTGAATTAACTGACTGCGGGAACATCTGTTTGTTTATCTTTATATCCCCTTCTTCTCTTTATTTCTAAAGTCCTACAAAGAGTGGACAGTCAGAATTCTTTTTTGTTTGTTTGTAATTTTTCGAGATGGAGTCTTATTGTGTCGTTCAGGCTGGATGCAGTGGCTTGATCTCGGCTCACTGCAACCTCCACCTCCTGGGTTCAGGTGATTCTCCTGCCTCAGCCTCCTGAGTAGCTGGAATTACAGGTGTCTGCCACCACGACTGGCTAATTTTATTTTTTTTTTTGTATTTTTAGTAGAGATGGGGTTTCACCACATTGGCCAGGATGGTCTTGAACTCCTGACCTTGTGATCTGCCCGCCTTGGCCTCCCAAAGTGCTGGGATTACAGGCATGAGCCACCGCATCCAGCCCAGAATTCTTTTGAAGAAGTTGTATCAATGTCAGTCTTTCCTTCCATATCTCACCACTTCCTTCCCTCTCATTTTCCATCCCCCTCTTCCTCTGTTCTCTTATGCATTCTGGAAACACCGAGAACCTCAGTATGCTAGATAAAAGGTATCAAATAGACAAAGATCAGTCCTGAGTTCCAGGAGCTCACAGCTGCGAGGAGAGAGACCATGTACAGGGCTGTGGCCCTCCCGGGAGCTTCCTCTCCAAACCTACAGGACAGAACCCAGATGCACCTACATGAGAGTTTCATGCCCTCTATTCTTAAATCTGAATTAAAGATAAATTTTATTTTATTTTATTTTATTTTTGAGATGGAGTTTCGCTCTTGTTGCCCAGGCTGGAGTGCAATGGCGTGATCTCAGCTCACCACAACCTCCACCTTCCGGGTTCAAGTGATTCTCCTGCCTCAACCTCCCAAGTAGCTGGGATTACAGGCATGCGCCACCATGCCTGGCTAATTTTGTGTTTTTAGTAGAGACGGGGTTTCTCCATGTTGGTCAGGTTGGTCTCGAACTCCTAAACTCAGGTGATCTGCCCACCTCAGCCTCCCAAAGTGCTGGGATTACAGGTGTGAGCTACTGTGCCCAGCCTTATATGTTTCTAGTCCAAACATTTAGCTACCTTTTTTTTTTTTTTTGAGACAGTCTCACTCTGTTGCCCAAGCTGGAGCGCAGTGGCACAATCATGGCTTGCCGCAGCCTCAACCTCCTTGGGCTCAGGCGATTCTCCCACCTTGGCCCCCCTAGTAGCTGGGACTATAGGTACGCACCACCACACCCTGCTAATTTTTTTGTTTTTGTATTTTTTGTAGAGATGGGGTTTCTCCGCGTTACTCAGGCTGGTCTTGAACTCCTGGGCTCAAGCAATCCGCCTACTTCAGCCTCCCAAAGTGCTAGGATTACAGGCATGAGCCACCACACCCAGCCTACCTACTTTTAATTTGTGGAATTTTCTATAAGGTCAGGGATGCCTGGGGGAAAAAGTTTCCTCCTTGGTATAATGCAGGTAGAATTCGTATGCTGCCTCCAGCTGCTGTACTTTCCTTTCCCGGCAAGTTATTCTTTGCAAGGGGAGGCCACAGGATGCAGACGAGGCCTCATCAGCGACCACTCCTCCCACAGATCAGAGGTGGCCCTGAGGGTAACAGCGGGGAGCCACACTGGTGCAGAGAATGCCAAGGAAGGGAACTGGGAGGGTGAGGCTCCTCTGCAAACAGTTCCCAAGGGAGCGCCTCCACCTGGTGGCCACGAGAGGAAGCAGCGGTGCCCTTTGCCAAGGACATGGCCAACAAAGAGTTAAGGTTTTACATACACACAGACCAGCGGACCCTGAACCCTCTGGGTGTCAGAACCTGGATAATGAAGCTTAAGCTTCAGGACCCCTCCCTTACACAAGTGCCTTCTAAAGCCAGGGAGCAGTCGTAGCAAAATGTTCATTATGGACATATATTGTGTGCAAAATTTGCAAAACTAACATTTTTCCTATCATCTTCCCTAAAGAGGGTCCCACAAATTATATCCGCTTTAGACGCCAAAAAGTCTTTGACCCTGATTGTCGCATAGGGGCCACTTGGTCCAGAGCTCTCTGAATAGCTTTTCTTTCTTTCTCTTTCTTTCCTTCTTTCTTTTCTTTCTTTTCTTTTCTTTTTTCTTTCTTTCTTTCTTTCTCTCTCTCTCTCTCTCTCTCCCTCTCTCTCTCTCTCTCTCTTTCTTTCTTTCTTTTTTTCAGACAGAGTCTCGCTCTATCTCCCAGGCTGGAGTGCAGTGGTGTGATCTCAGCTCTCGGCTCACTGCAACTTCTGCCTCCTGGGTTCAGGCGATTCTCCTGTCTCAGCCTCCCAAGTAGCTGGGATTACAGGCACCTGCCAACACGCCCAGCTAATTTTTGTATTTTTAGTAGAGATGGGGTTTCGCAATGTTGGCCAGGCTGGTCTCGAACTCCTGACCTCAGGTGATCCACCTGCCTCGGCCTCCCAAAGTGCTGGGATTACAGGGGTGAGCCACCGCACCCAGCCCTGAATAGGTTCTTTAACCCAAATTCCAGTGCTTGCTCCCCCCTCCGTCCCCGGGAGGCTGCACAGAGGACCCTGGGAGAGCAGTCTGCACCAGGGTCAGAGACACAGGTTCACAGTTCAGACAGATGTAGGTCTACATCCCACCTCTGTCACTCACTAGCTGTGTGTTCCTAGTCTCTCTGTGCCTCTCTTTCTTCACCTGTAAAGTGGGGATAATAATTGTGCATACTCCGGGCTGCTGTGAGAATAGAATCAGGCACACACGGTAAGTGCTCTGTATGGTGACTGACCTGTAGGAGGCGCTCCAGGAATGGTGGCTATGGGAAAGATTCATAAATAGATACCCTAAACTGGGAATACCTATTCCTAACTTAAATTCAGCTCTATATATTAAGCATATACAAAATTGGCAGTATTTCACTGTTTTTCAACTTATAAAAATAACGGTTTCACATGATTTCCCCTAATAGAACAAGTGACAAAAATTACCGGGCATGGTGGCTCTTGCTGCAATCCCAACATTTCAAGAGGCTGAGGCAGGAGGATTGTTTGATGCCAGGGGTTCGAGATCAGCCTGGGCAACATAATGAGAACCCCTAACTCCACACACAGAAAAAATCAACGGCCAAGTAGGATGCAGGTCACTGGGAGTGAGCCTCACTCCTCTTGCTGGGAAAGGGTGTCTGTGCTTTGCCTGCGGAGGCTGAGGAACGTTGTTTAGTCGTCTCCCTGGAGCCCCCTCTGTAACCATAAAGGCCACTGATAAAAGGGCCCGTCCCTGCCCTCCCTACTTTCAGTCTTTTTTTTTTTTGAGACAGAGCTTCACTCTTGTTCTCCAGGCTGGAGTGCAATGGGGCAATCTCAGCTCACTGTAACCTCTGCCCCCCAGGTTCAAGTGATTCTACTGTCTCAGCCTCCTGAGTAGCTGGGATTACAGGCACATGCCACCATGCCTGGCTAATTTTCATATTTTTCATAGAGACGCAGTTTTGTCATGTTGGCCAGGCTGGTCTCGAACTCCTGACCTCAGGTGATCCACCTGCCTTGGCCTCCCAAAGTGCTGGGATTACAGGCATAAGCCACTGCGCCCAGCCCCCTACTTTCAGTCTTAATGGAGGAGTGAACCAGGAAGGGCTCTTCTGCCCCCAACACTCCTTGAAACGCTGCCCCTTGCTGTTGGTCTCTGGGGGCACCAGCTGCTCTCCGAGTGCAGCTCCTGTTTTGGAGGTGCTGGGCTCTGTGACCACTTGCTGTCTCAGTCCCTGGAACCTAGTCTAGAAGTCTCTCTTTCTTCATCTGACCCTCAGGGAGGCAGGGGAGGATGTGGTGTGGAGACAGCCAGGCCCACATGGAGTCCACACGGCAGAGTCCACACCTGACAGCCAAAGTCCTCCAGCCAAAAAGCTGTCCCTGAGAATCACAAACTCACAAGCAAACCCTCTGGCTGCTGGGGCCTGGGCGTCTCCTGTTTATTTCCCACCCAGTGGCCCGCAGGTCCCATACTCTAGAGAACATACTCGGAATTCTGGTCCCATACTCTAGAGAACATACTCATACCCAGCTGAGCTCGGCGTTCAGCTGGTCAGTAGGTCAGACCACAAACATGTAGGAAGCACAAGCTGTTAAGACAGGTGTCCGGCCGGGCGCGGTAGCTCACGCCTGTAATCCCAGCACTTTGGGAAGCCGAGGCAGGTGGATCACAAGGTCAGGAGTTCAAGACCAACCTGACCAACATGGTGAAACCCCGTCTTTACTAAAAATACAAAAAGTAGCTGGGCATGGTGGTGCATGCCTGTAATCCTAGCTACTCAGGAAGCTGAGGCAGAAGAATCGCTTGAAACCAGGAGGTGGAGGTTGCAGTAAGCCGAGATCACGCCCCTGCACTCTAGCCTGGGCAACAGAGCGAGACTCAGTCTCAAAAAAAAAAAAAAAGACAGGTGTCCTCCGAGATCAGAGAAGACTGTGCCATGCAGACTGTGTCAGCGGAGTTCTCTGAGAAGCAGAGGCTGAGACAGAGTCGGGAGTACCCCCGCCTCATTGGTAAGCAACGCCTCAGAGAGGAAAGGGGAGGAAAGGTGAGTGGGGCAGGGAGCTGCCAGACCACAGTGCAGATGTGACAAAGCTTGGCCAGCCCCAGGGGAGCCCTGGAACAAAGGTGTCGAAGACTTTCTGTTAGAAGAGTCGTTCACAAGGCAGAAGCAGCCAGGCCCTTATCATCAAGCTCAGTCTTTGGCTGGGGCCACCCCTAGAAGGGCATGATCTCAGCTCAAAAGCTGCAGCTGACCTTGAACACCAGCCCAGATGCTGAGGCTGTCAACTCATCACACTCCTCGCGGCTGGGCAGCAATACTTTCTCAAAGGAGAATGGAGCAGAGCAGCCCCGTGTCTGCCACAGTCCACATGTCATGGTCATGTGGACACATGTGGGGAGCAGCTCCCCCAGGGATCTGGGGGGCCTCTGTACAAGAGGGAAGTTACGGGCATGAAACAGAGACCTCATTCACTGCTACCGGCCTCAGGGCCACCACTGGTGCTTGGCTCCCTCTGCTATTCTTTCTAAATTGCCCTGCCCTCAGCTCCCACCTCTGTCGGCCCTCATGGTCTAGCTGTGGGGTGACCCTAGCCCTCATTCTTGATGAGTCTGAGCCCCTGGTAACAAGGAAAATGTCCTGTCCGGACCCTCCTTTGAGGAAAGATGTGCTGCCCAACTGTAAGGAGTGTGGTTGGCAGGCAGCCTCCAGCTGTTGGCTTCGTCAGGATCTGCCTCAGTGTTGGAGCCAAGGTCACCCTATTTTGGGAGCAAGCCCCAGCCCATAACTGAGCACGGCGGCAGTCCAAGGGCCTAGCCTTTACCAGTCTTTGCCTGGAGCCACCCCACCGGTCTGGCAGAGATTTTGTCTTATTTGCATGGCCATCTGAGCCTCCCCTTGCCCAATCTTGCTTTACTCCTTTTCTTCACAGGTGTTACTCCTCAATCAAATGTCTGCTGCCTAACTCTGTCTCACACCTGCTTTCTAAAGAGCTCAACCAAATATTTGGAACTGGGAGTGGACCAAGAAAGCATCCACCATGGAAGTGGCCAGGCCTCAGTGGACAAAATTACTCAGCCAGTTGACAGTAGCCAGCCTTTGTCAGTGCCTACCCCGGTGCCAGCACAATGGGCAATGACCAAGGCTATGTATGGGCCCAACAGCATGAATTCCCACTTAACAAGGTCAGTCTAGCTTTTGCTGCCTCTGCATGTCCAATCTGCCAGCACAGAGATCCATGCTAAGCTTGTGGTATGGCGCTACTTCTTAAAGAGACCAACCAGCCACATGGTGGCAAGTTGTCTACACTGGAACCCTTCTATCCTAGAAGGTCAGCAGTTTTTTCTCATGAGAATAGACATCTATTCTGGGTATAAGTTTGCCTTTCTTTCCCATAATGTCTCAACCAGCACTGCTATCCAAAGGATTATGGAATGCCTGATTCACAGGCATGGCATCCCATACAACAGAGCATCTGTTATGCAAATGTACCCGGGATTCGTATTAATCAGATATGGCCAAATATGCAGACATGGAAATGACTGTAATGAAGAAGGAAGTTTATCCTCACAGATCCCTGGAAACAGGAGGCACAGCACACCATGCAAGGCCACATGAGGAAGGACTGGGATTGATCAGGAGGCAAAAGAGAGGTGAGGGCAGAGCGCAGCCCAGAGCCTCTACGGGGGTTCTCATGGAAAGTAGCAGACAAGGCAGGGTAGGTATGCTGAGTCCAGGATTGGATAGATGAAATGGTTTTGGCAGGCCCTGGGCTATAAAGAGTGATCCCTGCTGGGCGCGGTGGCTCATGCCTGTAATCCCAGCACTTTGGGAGGCTGAGGCGGGCAGATCACGAGGTCAGGAGATCGAAACCATCCTGGCTAACACAGTGAAACACTGTCTCTACTAAAAATACAAAAAATTAGCTGGGCGTGGTGGTGGATGCCTGTAGTCCCAGCTACTTGGGAGGCTGAGGCAGGAGAATGACGTGAACCCGGGAGGCGGAGCTTGCAGTGAGCTGAGATCGCACCACTGCACTCCAGCCTGGGCAACAGAGGAAGACTCCATCTGAAAAAAAAAAAAGAGTGATCCCTAATTGTTTGGTACACGGCTCTGGGGTGATTTAGGGCAGGGGAAATATTGGCTTGATATGTGGGAGTTTGATAAAGGACATGGTTGGGGGTATGGACTCGGATTGGTTGGTTTTCCTATCACGGATGTGCTTGCAGGGAGGTTGTTTGCTATTTCTAGGAGTTAGCTAGCCCTGAGAGAGGCAGGATCAAGGCCCCAAATGCCAGAACACCAAGAATACAAAAGATGAGGACGAGTAGTTAATGCAGCATCTGACCAGGGAATTCCCTTTACAGCAAAGTAAGGCCATGATCATGAGATCACTGGTGGTCTCACCTGCCGCACCATCAGAAGCTGCCAGCATGCTAGCGCTTTGGAATGACTTGTTGGTGGCACAGTTGGAGTGCTAGCTTGGAGGCACCATCCTCCAGGGCACAGAATGCTAACTGAATCAGAAACCTTTATATGTTGCTACAACCTCAGTAGGAAGAACAGATGGACCTAGGAACAAAGGAGTTAAAAAGCAGGAGTGTGGACTGTGAGTTTCTTAAGAAAAAAAGTAAGAGTGGCTCATTTGCCATCACTCCCAATGACCCCCTGGGTGAATTTGTGCTTCCCATCCCTGCAACTCTGGGCTCCACAAAGTCAGAGGTCTTGGTACCGAAATGGGGCTCACTTATCACCACGAGGCACAGGGGCCAGACTGTTGATTATGTGAAGATAAGATGAGGACCAGCATCTCTACAGCCTTCAGATTCTTAAGTGTGGCATTCATTTCCACCTTTCCCCTCAGAATGTGATAGATACTGTTTTTGATATACTGTTTTTTTACTGTTTTGTGTTTTTATTCTGGCTGTAGGTCGGTGGCAGTTTCAGAGGATTGCGTCTGGGCTTTACTGCTGTCATGGCTCTTAACCTATAGGCCAAGGTTCCAATGTGGAGGTTACGCCAACTACCAAGTATGCCAATCTCAGTTCCACAGGCCACCAGATGAGTCTATGAACATCTTAACCCCCCTGTAAGCAGAGTTTTTGGCCAGGACTCCATATGCTCTAAACTAACAGAGGCACCATGATAACACTTCAGGCCTCTGGACAGCAACATCAACTCAGACTCTGTGTCCAACTGTCCTTGAAATGTCTGAATATTATCTTGACCGGGCATGGTGACATATGCCTGTAATCCCAGGACTTAGGTAGGCAGAGGCAGGTGGATCACTTGAGGTCAGGAGTTCAAGACCACCCTGGCCAACGTGGTGAAACCCCGTCTCTAATAAAAATACAAAAATTAGCCAGGTGTGGTGGTGGGCACCTGTAATCCCAGCTACTTGGGAGGCTGAAGCAGGAGAATCACTGGAACCTGGGAGGAGGAGGTTGCAGTGAGCTGACATCACGCCAGTACACTCCAGTCTGGGCGACAGAGTGAGACTCTGTCTCAAAAAAAAAAAAAAAAAAAAAAAAAAGGCACAGTATTTGCACACACCTACACACATCCTCCTGAATACTTTAAATAATCTCGAGTACTTATAATACCTAATATAATGTAAATGCTACGTAAATAGTAGTTATACTGTATTTTTAAGGGAATAATGACAAGAACAAAAAAAGTCTGTACATGTTCGGTGCAGATGAATTTTTTTTTTCAATCTTTTGTGGCAACAGGGTCTCACCATGTTGCCCAGGCTGATGTTGAATGCCTGGTCTCAAGCAATCCTCCTGCCTCGGCCTCCCAAAGTGCTGGGATTACAGGTGTGAGCCACTGCACTCAGCCACACAAAATTTAAAATATATATATTTTTTCCACCCACAATTGGTTGAATCCACAGATGCAGAATCTATGGATACAGAGGGCCGACTGTACTTCTATACATAACAGTTCCCTTTGGGCTGCTTATCTATTTTTCCACTGGAGACACTGTGTTCTCTTAACCATCTCCACAACTGTCTGAACATCAAGCCCCTGTAATTATCACTCTGACCTTCTCTGCTGCTACAGTTGTTCTGACCCCTGTCTTCTGACCACTAAGTGCTGCGCCCTGCTCTCTATTGCCCCAGCCCTATCATCTCCAGTACAATCAGCAAACAAAGTTCTGTGCCTGCCTCTCCCAGCATCAGTCCTGTCCTGCGGGGGAGGGTCACCACTGAACAACCTAGTCATGACCGTGGCAAATGGTGTGTTCCCCTGTCTCCCCATAGAATCCTATTCTCTTTTGCCTAACATACTGCCTCCATTCCAAATGCCCACCCACTTTCCCAAGGCTTTTGATCCCTTTCTCTGCCCTCTGCCCTGGCAATTCAGATATTTCAACCTCACTCAGCTTGAGCTGCCACTTTGTCCAGGCTTCAAGGAACCACCCTAGCAGTTATCTTGCACCCTCCCTGGGGTCCTTACCAGGGGGTGAAATCCTGTGCCTTACAGCTCCCTTCTCCAGTCCCATGAAGCTCTCAGAATCCAGGCCCACAAGCACTCCCGCAGCCTCTGCTGGCACCTGTTGACTAGATCTTACAGCTCCTTTGGAATATAGACCCTTTCCTCCTGTATCCAGCTAGCATATCCCCAGGCAAACCACGCAATGATTTAACCCAGTAGTAAAGTCTAGCTACCCACTGGCAATGAGGGCCACACCCCAGGAGTTAAGTCTAGCAGCCAGAAGATGAGGTGAAGGCAGCTGCCTAGGGACATCTGTTGCCTTGTAGGGGAAATACCTCTGCCTTGTCAGGCCGGACGCCGTGGCTCAGGCCTGTAATCCCAGCGCTTTGGGAGGCCAAGGAGGGCAGATCACAAGGTCAAGAGATCAAGACCATCCTGACCAACATGGTGAAACCCTGTCTCTATTAAAAATACAAAAATTAGCTGGACGTGGTGGCACGTGCCTGTAGTCCCAGCTACTGAGGAAGACTGAGGCAGGAGAATCGCTTGAACCCAGGAGGCGGAGGTTGCAGTGAGCCGAGATCACACCACTGCACTCCAGCCTGGCGACAGAGTGAGACTCCGTCTCAAAAAAAAAAAAAAAAAAAAAAAAGACCTCTGCATTGTCCCCCAACACGGAGGAGGAGGGAGTACCCCCAAGTGTAGGGGATGAGCCACCTCACCTCTGCATTGTCCCCCAACACGGAGGAGGAGGGAGTACCCCCAAGTCTAGGGGATGAGCCACCTCACCTCTGCATTGTCCCCCAGCACGGAGGAGGAGGGAGTACTCTCAAGTGTAGGGGAGGAGCCACCTCTGCAGGTTCTGAGAGCCAGAGAAGCTCAGGGCTTCAGATTGTTCAGGGGCACCCACCTCGAGGTCCCATCCCATGTGTCAGGGTCCCAGAGATCTGAATCGCTAGAGCATTCAGCCATCTTTGGAGTGCAGCCACTCTATTAACTCATGGCTTCATCTTCAGTTCCTTTTCTTCACCAAGTAGACGACATGAAGGATTCTTCATAAGCTGCCAAAGAAACCCTCTGGCTTTCACACTTGGTTTTCAATTGTTTGTTAATTGCCCTCAGCTTTTCATTATGTGTCTGTAGATCACCAATGCAGTTGTTCATTTCCATGTATCTATCTATAATTCATATATTCGATATTCATATATATTATACATCATATATTATCCATATTGTATAGAATGTTTTTCTCCCCTGTGTACCTTTCAAATGCCTGACTTATCACATAAGCCAGTTCATTCCCCTTCACTGGCACATTCTCCCACGTCAGCATCAGTGAAATGTTTAACAGTAGGGCCACCAACATGTGCTGGGGACTTTCCTTGCTCACTTAACTCCTGGGGTGTGGCCTCATTGCCAGTTGGTGGTGGAGTGATCCAGCCCCCAAACCCCGTCTTTCCAACTGCTTTCTTGGACCACTATTGAAAATCCATGGGCCTGGCGCAGTGGCTCATGCCTGTAATCCCAGCACTATGAGAGGCCAAGGCAGGCGGATCACGAGGTCAGGAGTTCGAGACCAGCCTGGCCAGCATGGTGAAACCCCATCTCTACTAAAAATACAAAAATTAGCTGGGCATGGTGGCATGCACCTGTAATCCCAGCTACTCAGGAGGCTGAGGCAGGAGAATTGCTTGAACCCGGGAGGCGGGAGTTGCGGTGAGCCGAGATGGCACCATTGCACTCCATCCTAGGCAACAGAGCGAAACTCCATCTTAAAAAAAAAAAAAAAAAAGAGCCAGGGGCGGTGGCTCACACCTGTAATTCCAGCACTTTGGAAGGCTGAGGCAGGTGGATCACCTAAGATCAGAGTTTGAGATCAGCCTGGCCAACATGGTGAAACCCCATCTCTACTAAAAATACAAAAATTAGCCAGGCATGGTGGTGCATGGTGTAATCCCAGCTAATCAAGAGGCTGAGGCAGAAGAATCTCTTGAACCTGGGAGGCAGAGATTGCAGTGAGCAGAGATCACACCACCGCACTCCAGTCTGCACAACAAACGTTAAATTCCCCCTCAAAAAAAAAAAAAGAAAAAAACAAAACAGATGCTGAGATGGAGTTAGGAATTCAAAACTTTCACTGGAGAGTAGGACTTGTGAAAAAAAGAGGCAGAAGCCAGAGTGGGCAGAGAGAGCCCTCTGATTCGGAGGCAGACTAGCTAAGGTCTCTGACTGCCCAGTGGGAAGCTCTGGAGCAGATTGTTCATTGGGAGTCCAGCATTGGGAGGAAATGACCAGGCCATTGTAACATTGCCTTAGTCATCACTGGGGAGGCCACCCTGCAAAGGATATGATCTCGACTGGAAAGCAGAGGTTAACCCTAAAGGAGTCTATAGCTGGAGATATCAGCTCATCACGTGCCAGGCGGCTGGGCAGTGAGTCCTTTCTCAAAGAGGTATCTAAGGTGCGCCTCTGCCACACTGACAATGACAAGACAGAATGAGAACAGTTTCTGTGCAAGCCTGTGCACAGCTGGACCATGTTTCTCTGGTGAGTAAAGAGGTGTTGGCTGGAAGTTTGCCAGGAAGATAAGGTGAGAGGCGACTTTGCAGGAAAAGTGGACCAAACATTCAAAGACCAAGGCAATGCAAAGCATGGGTATGTTCTAGAAAAATCCAAAGAATCCAGTGGAGCAGAAACATAAATGTTAGCAAATGGGAGAATACGGGCATGAATGATAAAGGAGACGAGTAACACAGGACCTCTTCTGCCTGGCCACAGAAGTTCAGATTCTGGGCTAGGCATGGTGGCTCATGCCTGTAATCCCAGCACTTTGGGAGGCTGAGGCAGGTGGATCACCTGAGATCAGAGTTCGAGACCAGCCTGACCAACATGGAGAAACCCCATCTCTACTAAAAAAATACAAAAATTAGCCAGGCGTGGTGGTGCACGCCTGTAATCCCAGGTACTCAGGAGGCTAAGGCAGAAGAATCACTTGAACCTGGGAGGCGGAGGTTGCAGTGAGCCAAGACTGCGCCATTGCACTCCAGTCTGGGCAACAAGAGCAAGATTTTGTGTCAAAAAAAAAGAAGTTCAGATTCCACCTGCAGCTGACACAGGGAACTTGAAGAATATTCATCAGGGAAATGACATGATGAGATGTGAATATTAACAAGACTTCTCTATGGAAGAGAAAAGCCAGGAGATGAAGTGAGGAAGAGTCAAGATGATGCTGCAATGGTCCAGGAGAGAACCAAGTTGGGGTGGTGGAATGGAGAAGAAAGTCCAAGTAACCCCATAGTGGGTAGAACTGGGTGAACACAGTGAGCAATTGACCATGAGGGGTTGATATGGTTTGGCTGTGTCCCCACCCAAATCTCATCTTCTTTTTATTTATTATTTTTTTTTTTTTGAGATGGAGTCTAGCTCCATCACCCAGGCTGGAGTGAGTGGCACAATCTTGGCTCACTGCAACATCCACCTCCCAGGTTCAAGTGATTCTCATGCCTCAGCCTCCTGAGTAGCTGGGATTACAGGCACGCACCACCATGCCTGGCTAATTTTTGTATTTTTAGTAGAGATAGGGTTGGCCAGGCTGGTCTTGAACTCCTGACCTCAGGTGATCCGCCCACCTCAGCCTCCCAAAGTGCTGGGATTACAGGCTGTGAGCCACTGCACTGGCCCCAAATCTCATCTTGAATTGTAGCTTCCACAATTCTTGCGTGTTGTGGGAGGGACCCGGTAGGAGGTAATTGAATCATGGGGACAGGTCTTTCCCATGCTGTTCTTGTGATAGTGAATAAGTCTCATGAGGTCTGATGGTTTTATAAGGGGGAGTTTCCCTGCACAAGCTCTCTCTTTGCCTGCTGCCATCTATGTAAGATGTGACTTGCTCCTCCATGCCTTCCACCATGATTGTGAGGCCTCCCCAGCCATGTGGAACTGTGAGTCCATTAAACCTCTTTTCTGTATAAATTACCCAGTCTCAGGTATGTCTTTATTAGCAGCATGAAAACAAACTAATACAGGAGTGAAGGAAGGGAGGAGCCCAGGATGATGCCCTAGTTTCTGACTTGAGCATCTGGCTGGCTGTTCACCTGGTCCCAGAAGAGACAAACCCACATGCTTTCTCCCCTCCAATTTCCCCTTCCCCTTGACCTGTGATCTATTCCTCCACCCCAGGTCCGTTTCAACATTAGACATCCCTCACCCCTATTCACCTGATGCACATGGCAAGAGAGGGCACAGAAATAGGCTCCCAACAGTGGCTGCCAGGCATGGCCCTGGAGACAGCTCACTTGTTACAGTCCCTGTTGCTATGGTTTGAATGTTAATCCCCTCCTAAACTCATGTTGAAACTTAATCTCCAAATGACAGTGTTGAGAGGTGGGGCCTTTAAGAAGCGACTGGGTCATGAGGCTCTGCCTTTATGAATGGATTAATCCATTTGTGGATGAATGGATTCATGGGTTATCATGAGAGTGGGGCTGGTGGCCTTATAAGAAGAGGAAGAGACACCTGAGCTAGCACACTCAGCCCCTCACCATGTGATGCCCTCTGCCACCTCAGGACTCTGCAAAGAGTCCCCACCAACAAGAAGGCTCTCGACAGATCCGGCTCCTTGATCTTGGACTTGTCAGTCTTCGTAACTGTAAGAAATAAATTCCTTTTTAAAATAAATTACCCAGTTTCAAGTATTATTCTGTCATAAGCAACAGAAATTAGACTAGATACCAGCCCAGGCCATCTCTCACCCCTGAGCTTGAGCTCACAACCCCATAGAGATGGGTAGTCCAACAGTTAAGGCCCTCTCCAGGTTGCCCAGACCTGCCAGTCCAACACCATCCACTCATCGTGCATCTTGCTTCAGCCTCACTGAACCACATTCTCCTCTTGTGATTTCCCAAGCCAGGCCCTCCTCTTGCAATGTCTGGACCTTCACAGTTCAATTCAAATGCCCCCTCCTCTATGAGGTCTGCTCTGGCTCCCCAGCTGGGAATATCTTCCTCCTTGATCTCCAGTGGCTTTGCATTTTGTTCTTATTAATCCTGCTCTGTATTGTGAGGCTTTTATGTGCTCATGGGCTGTCTTTACTAGATGTCAAGAACTCAAAGGCAATGTCTGTTCCAGGCAGGTCCCCGCTCAGAGTGGGGGTGAGGAAGTGCACAGAGAAGGAGCAAGAAGGTAGAGCCAAGACCCAGTGAGTGGGCCGGGGGCTGGGGTATGGTGTAGGAAGACAGGTCCTGCCTCTCAGGACAGGAAGAGCTCAGAGAAAACGTTGCCTCTACTACTGCTGCTCCAAATGCAGACCTTATGGTTTCTAGGGACTTCATATGGACCAAACTGGGCTGTTTCTTGGGGTGAGGCTCTCCAGAGTCCCAGAAGACTCTGCTGGCCTCCAGGCCAGCCAATTCTCCCTCTCATTATTAATTGCTGCAACCACGTGCTAAGAGGGGATCTGATGAAATCCTCCCAGCTGTTTCCTGATGACCCTTGACGGTGCCCAACCTGGACTGAGCCCTTTTCTGGGACAAGGATCCCCAAGGATGTGCCTGGGTGTCACCCCTAGCAGCCCACCAAGGTTTGGTTCACTCCCTCTGGGTGTGAGCCAGGCCCCAGATGTCCCCACACTAGAGGACACCAGGTGGTTGGCATCATGGCAGGTCACTTCTAAAATGGGATCAGGAATTTTTCGGAAGAAAAGGTTGGCAGAAAAAAAAAAAACAGATTGTGACTGAAACACAGTCACCAGCTGATGTAGCATATTTGGAGCTATGTTCTTCTTGCAGATGGGGAAGGATACAGAAACTCATGGAAGGCAGGCATGGGAAACCTGTCCCTAGAATTAGCAGAGAATAGCCCAGGTAAGATCCCCGCTAACCAATGATTTGGGCAGGTTTGTGCTTCACTTCCTCATCCATAAAAGAGGGATCAAAGGGAGTGTTGTGAAGAATTAAATGAGTTAGTAGATATGTAAAGTGCTTAGCACAGTGCCTTGGCACATAGGAGTGCTATCATGATTTGTATTACTTTTTCTAGGATAATTACAATTGCAGCAACATGTGTGTATGTTGACAAATCTAATTAAAGGCCCAGAAAGGTTTTAAGCACTTTCACTGTGGGATGGAAAGGGTAAGATAGTTACATTAACTTCAGCTTGGTGCAAACCATGAACAATTCAGCAGTAATTGAGAGGGTCAGCAGGAAAGGTCATTGAGGACCCTAGATGTTTGCGTTCCTTGCAATCTGCTCAAAATGATAGGTTTTTATATTTAGCGCAAACATTATATGCTTTGTAATTTTAATGAAAAGTCATTTGTAATTTAAATGGAAACTATATTTGATTAGGTCATGAGCTGTGAGAAATAAATTAAGTGAGAAAGAAAAAGAATTTTAAAAATGATGTCTGGTATCAACCCAACTACATAACCTTAAATCCCCTATATCTATATCTGTAAGATACAGCATAGTTTCTGACTTCTCTAGAGCTAAAACTCAGATATATCTAGAGCCATCTGACATCTCTCCTACAGAAGGATCTATTTAACATGAAGGCTGCTGAGACTTGTTGTGATGGTTAATTTTTTTCTTTTTTTTTTTTTTTTTTGAGATGGAGTCTCGCTCTGTCGCCCAGGCCAGAGTGCAGTGGCACGATCTTAGCTCACTGCAACCTCTGCCTCCCAGGTTCAAGCTATTCTCCTGCCTCAGCCTCCCAAGTAGCTGGGACTACAGGTGCATGCCACCATGCCTGGCTAATTTTTTGTGTTTTTAGTAGAGATGGGGTTTCACCGTGTTAGCCAGAATGGTCTCGATCTCCTGACCTTGTGATCTGCCCTGCCTTGGCCTCCCAAAGTGCTGGGATTACAGGCGTGAACCCCCGCTCCGTGATGGTAAATTTTATACAGCAACTTGATGGGGTCACAGAGTGCCCAGATATTTGGTTAAACATTATCTCTGGGTGTGTCTATGAGGGGGCTTAAGGAGGAGATTAGTGTTTGAATCAATGGACTGAGTACACAGATGGCCCTTCCCAATGTGGGTGGACAGTATCCACTCTGCCAAGGACCTGAATAAAACAAAAAGGTGGAGGAAGGGAGAATTCACTCTCGTCCTGACTCAGGGTCTCACATCAGTGCTCCTGGTTCACAGGCTTTCAGACTCAGATTGGAACTTACATCATCAGCCCTCTTGTTCTCAGGCTTTCAGACTTGTGCTGGAGCTCATACCGCCGGCTCTCCTGCTTCTCAGGCTTCCAGACTCAGACTGGAACTACACCACCAGTTTTTCCACATCTCTAGCTTGCAATGACAGATGGTGGATCTTCTCAGCCTCCATATGTACATATCTATTATCTATCTCCTATTGGTTCTTTTCCTCTGGAGAACTCTGACTCATAAAGATTTTAGGGCCAAACATGGTGGCTCACATCCATAATCCCAGCGCTTTGGGAGGCCAAAGTAGGAGAATCACCTGAGGCCAAGAGTTTGAGATCAGCTTGGGCAACATAGCTGTAGACTCCCATCTCTACAAATAATTTTAAAAAGTAGCCAGACATGGTGGTGCATGCCTGTAGTCCTGGCTACTCAAGAGGCTGAGGCAGGAGGATCACCTGTGCACAGTTCACAGTTGAAATGAGCTATGATCACACCACTCCACTCCAGCCTGGCTGACAGAGGGAGACCCTGTCTCAAAAAAATATATATATATGGCTGGGCACAGTGGCTCAAGCCTGTAATCCCAGCACTTTGGAAGGCGGAGGCGGGCGGATCACGAGGTCAGGAGATCGAGACCATCCTGGCTAACACAGTGAAACCCCGTCTCTACTAAAAATACAAAAAATTAGCCGGGCACGGTGGCAGGTGCCTGTAGTCCCAGCTACTTGGGAGGCTGAGGCAGGAGAATGGCCTGAACCCGGGAGGCAGAGCTTGCAGTGAGCTGAGATCGCACCACTGAACTCCAGCCTGGGCGACAGAGCAAGACTCCATTTCCAAAAATATATATATATATGTGTGTGTGTGTGTGTGTGTGTGTGTGTGTGTGTATAAAATATGTATATATATTATATGTATATATTTAAATATATGTTTAAATATATATTTATTTATTTTTTTTTTTGAGATGGAGTCTCGCTCTGTCACCAGGCTGGAGTGCAGTGGCATGATCTCGGCTCACTGCAACCTCCGCCTCCTGGGTTCAAGTGATTCTCCTGCCTCAGCCTCCCGTGAGAAACAGAATTTTAAGAATGAGCTTTCTGAATTGGTTCTAAGATTTCTGGCATTGTCTCTCTAGTCTGATTAGATTTAAAGAGACTAACAACTCTGTTTCCAGTAAGAAAGAGAGCACTAGACGTCCATGGCATGATCTGACAATTGAAATATGCAAAATATTCCCATTGGATACACCTAATCAACCACTTATAAGAAGCCAGGAGCTGGGTGACTATATATAAGATACTTTCTAACCTTTTTGAAAAACTAATGAATATAACAAGGTTGGTTACTTGCTCCTAGAGTCACTGGACAAAGTGGTAAAAGAAAAGAATGAGTTCAGGGGTTCAAATTCCTAGTTCAAAAGCGGTGTAAATAACCTAAAAGCTACTACATGTGCCCTGAAGGAGAGCCTTATCTCCTGTCGCCAAAGTGCTGAGATTACTGAAAATCAGGCAGAGAATCCTGTGACTGGCTGGATTACAACATGGACTGAACTTCCAGCCTCACAGGTGTCTTTAACAGGTGTCTACTGTGAAAGTGAGAGTGTTAACTGGGAAAGAATGGGGTGGGGATGTGTAGGAAGACTCGAAGCAGATGGGAACAGTGAACATCTAAGTTTTCAGGTTTTTTTGTTTTGTTTTGTTTTGTTTTCTAAGAGACCAGGTCTTGGCCGGGCACAGTGGCTCATGCCTACAATCCCAGCACTTTGGGAGGCTAAGGTGGGCAGATCACCTGAGGTCAGGAGTTTGAGACCAGCCTGGCCAATATGGTGAAACCCAATCTCTATTAAAAATCCAAAAAAAAAAAAAAAGAGAGAGAGAGAGAGAAATCAGGTCTTGCTCTGTCACTCAGGCTGGGGTACAGTGGTGCAATTATAGCTCACTGCAGCCTTGAACTCCTGGGCTCAAGTGCCAATCCTGCCTCAACCTCCCAAGTAACTAGGACTACAGGCACACAACACTATGCCCACTAATTGTGTGTGTGTGTGTGTGTGTGTGTGTGTGTGTGTAGAGATGGGGGTCTCACTGTGTTGCCCAGTCTAGTCTGGAACTCCTGGCCTCAAGCAATCCTTCGGCTTCAGCTTCCCAAAGGGCTGTGATTGCAGGTGTGGTGAGCCATTGTGCCCAGCCAGAGCCCCGAAATTCTTATGAGTCTTCTTTGCCACGGAAGCAGCCTCCCCACCTCCATCTGAGCGAACTAACTCTGTATTGCCAGAGGAAACTGTGATGGCCTCCCTTGAGTCAGTTGCCTTTGCAAAACAATGCTGATTCTCTTCAGGATCCACCCCCACCACCCCTTTTTGCTTCTAGACTTCAAGTCTAGACTCAAGTCCCAGCAAGCCCCTCAGATGAGGTACAAAGGTTACCCATGAGGAGGTGTGCTATACTCCAAAAGAACTACTTAAGTTTTCTAATTTCTATAGACAGAAATCTGGGGAACATGTATGGGAATGGATATTGAGGATGTGAGATAATAGTGAAAAAAAACAAGCAGGGTGCAGTGGTTCATGCCTGTAATCCCAGCAGTTTGGGAGGCTGAGGCGGGTGGATCACCTGAAGTCGGGAGTTCGAGACCAGCCTGGCCAACATGGTGAGACCGCCATCTCTACTAAAAATACAAAATTAGCCTGGCATGATGGTGCACACCTGTAATCCCAACTACTCTGGAGGCTGAGCAGGAGAATCGCTTGAACCCAGGAGGTGAAGGTTGCAGTGAGCTGAGATCACGCCACTGCACTCCAGCCTGGGCAACAAGAGCAAAACTTTGTCACAAAAAAAAGAAAAGAAAAGAAAAAAGAAACTAAAAAAAGAAAAAGAAAAAACATAAAGTTGTATCAGAGTGAATTTATTGACATGGGCTCACTAAGCAGAGATCCTGCATTTTAATGTTGCAGCTCAGAAAAGAAAAGGCTCTAACAGTTTGGTTGGTTGGCTGATGAGTGAATCAAAGATGGCCCACTGTTGGCCGGGCACAGTGGCTCACACCTGTAATCCCAACACTTTGGGAAGCTGAGGCGGGCAGATCATCTGAGGTCAGGAGTTTGAGACCAGCCTGGCCAATATGGTGAAACCCCATCTGTACTAAAAATACAAAAAATTAGCTGGGTGTGGTGGTAGGCACCTGTAATCCCAGCTACTCGGGAGCCTGAGGCAGGAGAATCACTTGAACCCAGAAGGCAGAGGTGAAGTGAGCCAAGATCATGCTACTGCACTACAGCCTGGGCAACAAGAGTGAAACTCCGTCTCAAAAAAAAAAAAAGGGCAACCCACCATAAACAAACTGGAAATGGTAGACATGCCTTGGTTTAATGTAGAATGGATTCAAAGGCGTAGGAAGATGGGATGTTCGTGGGGATTTGTCATTTAAGACCTACTCACCAACTAAGACATAAAAGTACATCTTCTAGACCTACTGGGAAGTGCCAGAAGATCTGCTTTTTACCAATACTGTGAGAAATAAATTTGTGATGGAGCCTCAGCACCTTGAAAGAGCTTTGTAATCCCCCGTCTCTGTAGGCAGAACTTACTGCAGTCACTGAATTGGGAAACTTAAATGTAATGGGAGTCATGGATCTCAGAGCGCAGGGACCAAGTGGCAGCACTCCACTGCCACAAGCGAGGTGAACGTGGTTACCGTGATGGACAGCAGAGTCACAGCAGCTGTCAGAATTGCTGACTCCTGCAGACCAATGGCACCGGCTGTTAAGCATGGCTTTCCTAGAAGTGAAATAGATGGGAAGCCTACTGATTACTTGATCCATATAAGCAGAAAAGTTGTAAGCCAAGTTAACAAAAGTCTAATCTGAATCATAAAAACAGAGCCAGGCCAGGCACGGTAGCTCACACAACAGGTCCAGGCTGCTGTGCAGGCTGCTCTGCTGCTTGGGCCATATGATCCAGCAGATCCAGTGGTGCGTGAAATGTCAGTAGCAGATAGGGATGCTCTTTGGAGCCTTTGGCAGGCCCCTGCAAGTGAATTTCCTTAGGATTTGGGAGCAAAACTCTGCCATCCTCCACAGATTACTCTCCTTTTGAGACATAGCTCCTGGCCTGCTACTGGGCCTTAGATAGATACTGTGTGCCTAACCATGGGCCATCAAGTTACCTGAGCTTCCCATCGTGACCTGAATGTTATCTGACCCATTAAGCCATAAATTTGGGTGTGCACAGCAATACTCCATCATCAAACGGACGTGGTATATACATGATTGGGCCTGAGAAAGCTCTGTAGGTATTGGTAAATTACATGAAGAATTGGCCCAAAAGCCCACAGTCCTCCACTCCTGCTACCCTGCCTTCTGTCTCCCAGCCTACATCTATGGCCTCATGGGGAGTTCCCTATCATCAGTTGACAAAGGAAGAGAAGACTTGGGGCTGGTTGCCAGATGGTGCTGCACAATATGCAGGCACCACCTGATGGTGGACAATTGCAGCACTACACTTCCTTTCTGGGACACCTCCAAAGGACAGTGATGAAGAGGATTCCTCCCAGCAGGTAGAACTTTGAGCAATGCATCTGGCTGTTCACTTTGCTTCAAAGGAGAAATGGTCAGACATGCAATTATATACCCATTTATAGACTATGGCCAGTGGTTTGGCTGGATGGTCAGGGACTCAGAAAGAATATGAATGGAAAAATTGGTGATAAGGAAATTTGAGAAAGAGATATATGGGTAGACCTCTCTGAATGGACAAAAAAACCTGAAGACATTTGTGTCCCATGTCAATGCCCACCAAAAGGCAACCTCAACAGAGAAGGATATTAATAATCAAGTAAATAGGATGACTTGTTCTATGGATACCAATCAGCATCTGACCACCTAATGGGCTCATTATCATTGTCATTGCCTAATGGGCTCATAACGAAAGTGTCTGTGGCTGGGCGCGGTGGCTCATGCCTGTAATCCCAGCACTTTGGGAAGCCAAGGCAGGCGGATCACGAGGTCAGGAGATTGAGACCATCCCAGCTAACACCCGTTTCTACTAAAAATACAAAAAAAAAAATTAGCCAGACATGGTGGCGGGCGCCTGTAGTCCCAGCTACTCGGGTGGCTGAGGCAGGAGAATGGCCTGAACCCAGGAGGCGGAGCTTGCAGTGAGCCAAGATTGGGCCACTGCACTCCAGCCTGGGTGACAGAGCGAGACACCGTCTCAAAAAAAAAGAAAGTGACTGTGGTGGCAGGGATGGAGGATGCATGGGCTCAGCAGTGTGGACTAACACTCACCAAGGCTGACCTGGCTACAGCCATCACTGAGTGCCCAGTTTGCCAGCAGCAGAGAACAACACTGAGTCTATGATATGGCACCATTCTCCACGGTGACCAGCCTACTATCTGGTGGCAGGTTGATTACACTGGACCACTTCCATCATGCAAGAGGCAGCATTTTGTTCTTGCTGGGATAGACACTTACTCTGGACACAGATGTACGTACCCTGCTCACAAATCTGCCAAAACCACCATCCATGAACTTAAAGTATGCCTTATCCAGTGAAATTCCATACAGCATTGTTTCCAAACACTTTACAACAAAAGAAGCGTAGCAATGATTCATGATCATGTAATTCACTGGTCTTATCATGTTCCCCATCATCCTGAAGGAGCTGGCTTGATAGCACAGTTTCTATCAAGTTCTTGATGACTCAGTTTCAGCACTGAATAGTTGGCAATATTTTGCAGGGCAGGAAAGAGTCCAGCCAGTTCTCAGCTACCTGAAAATAGACCTGGGCCTACACAGCACCTGGGCCCACCCCGTGTGTGGGCTGCAGAGGCAGGTCAGCAGGGACTACCCTGACAGTTCAGACGTGGCAAGCTCCTAGTGGGGACAGTCACTCATAATCCCCACTCCTCCACCCCCAAGCAGACCGCCGGCTGCTGCATGGGCACTTTCCTGGGACACCTGATTCCAGCACTGACCATCTATTACTTGGGGCTTTACTATGTGATGATGGCGTCTAGAGCCCTCCTGTGGGGCCAGCAGATTCTCTTCCCCCGACTTCTCCGAGGTCTGTGTCCCTTGACCAGCCCCAGCTCTGGGTCCCTTGACCATCCCCAGCTCTGGGTTCTCAAGGCCTGGGTGCTCCTGTTGCTTGGCTCCTGGTTGCTTCAGGGAGCCTCAGTGATGTACGCCCCACTGGACAGCCCTGGCGAGCAGACAGCCACGAGAACCTGGCCTTCCTCATCATCTTCTGCTGGCACCCGGGCTTGGGGATTGCCATGCTGGCTGCTGTCTGTGGCCTCTGCAGCCTCTGGCACTGTCACTGCTCCTCCTGGACAGCATTCCCGGGGACCAGGTACCAGCCGTGCCTCGCAGACCCCAGTGGAAGAGAACTCAAGAAACTCAGGGCAGAGGCCATGCTGCAGGATGAAAGCATCTCATTTAAAGACTGTCATTCTGGCCGGGCGTGGTGGCTCAGGCCTGTAATCCCAGCACTTTGGGAGGCCGAGGCAGGCGGATCGCGAGGTCAGGAGATTGAGACCATCCTGGCTAACACAGTGAAACCCCGTCTCTACTAAAAAATACAAAAAATTAGCCAGGCGTGGTGGCGGGCACCTGTAGTCCCAGCTACTTGGGAGGCTGAGGCAAGAGAATGGTGTGAACCCGGGAGGTGGAGCTTGCAGTGAGCCGAGATCATGCCACTGCACTCCAGCCTGGATGACACAGCGAGACTCTGTCTCAAAAAAAAAAAAAAAAAAAAAGACTGTAATTCTGTCCCCAGCTGTGCTGTGCTACCCCTGTAAGAAGCTTTGGGAGGCTGCTACTGGGTGAGTGATCCTGTCGTGTTCTGGAATCCACAGTGTGGCTCCCCATCTCTGCAGCTGTGTTCCTTGTCCCCACATAAACCTGCCAGCTCCTAGGATGGCTGTTTACACTGTCCCTCTATCAGACTTTGTGTCTGCCTGCTTTATTCTGTGGCTGTGGTTTCCAGGACTCTCTGAGGGCAGCCAGGTGCCTTCTGTGGCCACCTCTGGAATCCAGGAGGGGTACCAGCATGGAGAACTGGGAGGGCGTGAGCATAGATTGGGTGGCTAGTCAAGCTTCCCAGCTCTATTCCACACTGATATCTGCTAGGAAAGGTTCCTCTTCCTTGTTGTTCTTCTTGAAAAGCAGATTGGCTATTCCCAAAATTGGGGATAAAGCTACTTTTTTAAAGCAAGGCAATTATAGACACAAAATTTAGAAAGACACACCCCTCAGGAGAGGGGAGGAAGAGAGGCAGCAGAATAGAACATGGCGGGAACACAGAGGAAGAGGAAGTTCTCAATAATGGCTTCGTTCTTAAAATTAGGGGTAGGTTTATGGGTATATAAATAGGTCACTAAAATAAAAGAATAAGCACTGGCCAGGCATGGTGGCTCATGCCTGTAATCCCAGCACTTTGGGAAGCCAAGGTGGGCAGATCGCCCGAGGTCAGGAGTTCAAGACCAGCCTGGGCAACATGGCAAAACCCCATCTCTACTAAAATTACAAAAATACAAAAATTAGCTGGGTATGGTGGCAGGTGCCTGTAGCCCCAGCTGCATGGGAGGCTGAGACAGGAGAATTGCTTGAACCCGGGAGGCGGAGGTTGCAGTGAGCCGAGATCGCGCCACCGCACTCCAGCGTGGGTGACAGAGCAAGACTCCGTCTCAAAAAGAAAAAGAAAAAAAAAAAAAGAATAAGCAAGGACCAATGAAGGGAGCATGTCGTGAACCAAGGTCGTAATTACTCTAGCACACCCAACGTACACCCATTGCAAACCACGTGAGCTGTGAGTAGGCACAGGGTTGGGTCGCTGGGGCGGGAAAGGCTGCGTGCGCTTGTGCCTAAGGATGTTTAACATGAGAGAGCTGGAATCCATAATAATGGTTCACATCCACCCTTGTATGATCATCAGGATCTCAGACTTCCTCATTTTACTCTGTCCATTTCATTTTTGCTTCTATTTTTTATGTTAATTGTAGGAAAATTAACACCTTGTTTAAAAAATAAACTGGCTGGGCATGGTGCCTCACACCTGTAATCCCTGCACTTTGGGAAGCTGAGATGGGAGGGTTGCTTGAGTCCAGGAGCTTGAGACCAGCCTGGACAACATAGTGAGGCCCTGTCTCTACAAAAATAAAGATATTAGCTGAGTATGGTGGCATGCACCTGTAGTTCTAGCTACTTGGGAGGCTGGGGCAGGAGGACTGCTTGAGACCAGGAGATCAGGGCTGTAGTGAGCCACAATCATGCCACTGCACTGTAGCTTGGGTGGCAGAGAAAGACTGTCTCTTAAAAACAAAACAAGGCTGGGCACAGTGGCTCACACCTGTAATCCCAGCACTTTGGGAGGCCAAGACAGGTGGATCACTTGAGGTCAGGAGTTCAAGATCAGCCTGGTTAACATGGCAAAACCTCGTCGCTATTAAAAATACAAAAATTAGCTGGGTGTGCTGGTGCATGCCGGTAATCCCAGCTACTCGGGAGGCTGAAGCAGGAAAATTGCTTGAACTCAGGAAGCGGAGGTTGCAGTGAGCTGAGATTGTGCCATTGCACTCCAGCCTGGGTGACAGAGTGAGACTCTGTCTCAAAATAAAATAAAATAAGTAAAATAAAATAAAGTAAAATAATGGCCTGGCACGGTGACTCACGCCTGTAATCCCAGCACTTTGGGAGGCCAAGGCTGGCGGATCACGAGGTCAACAGATCGAGACCATCCTGGCCAACATAGTGAAACCCCATCTCTACTAAAAATACAAAAAAAAATTACCTGGGCATGGTGGCGGGCACCTGTAGTCCCAGCTACTTGGGAGGCTGAGGCAGGAGAATCACACTTAAACCCAAAGGAAGGAGGTTGCAGTGAGCAGAGATTGTGCCACTGCACTACAGCCTGGTGACAGTGAGACTCCGTATCAAAAAAGTAAAATAAAATAATAAAATTATATTAAAATTAAAAATTAAAAACAAAACAAACAAAACTAACTTTGTCACTTCACCCCTGAGGGAAAATTGGGAGAGGGCAGCATATGGCTTTTCTACAGTCCAGCAGCAGATTCTAGGCAAGGAGAGGAGCCAAGGCCCTTAGCAGAGGCCTGAGCCTGAGGAGACAGGGCACCAGCAAGGAGTCGCCAGCAGCAGGGCTGCAGAGCACTCTCAAAAGCAGGACTGCCTAATGCTAAAACGGCTTGCCTTGGGTGACCAAAAAAAATCCAACCTTTTCAATAAAATCTTCACTGCATTTCAGCCTGGGCAACAGAGGAAGACCTTATCTCAAAAAATTAGAAAAATAAAGTCTGCTTCTAAACCAACCGTGTTGCCTGAGCGATTCTGGAAGAACACATAGAAAAGGCTCATATCTGGGTTGGTGGGAGCAAAGGGAAAGGATCACCATCAAATGTGGGAGGTAAATGACCTCAGCAGTGCTGAAGATGCAGGAACTCATCAGACAGCTCCTGAGAACATCCACCCCAGAGTTCATGGACATTTTCAGAAAGCCTCTGGGCTTCTCGCAGAACGAGGAAAGTGTCCATAAATGATGATGGTAGCTGATGTATAAAATGAAATAGAGCTACAGCAAACTACGTAGAAATATGCATCCCTTGGTGCAATTGGGAGGCAGGCCACCTCTTCCACTGGCTTGAACCCGCTTGTGTGAGATGGAAAAGCACAACGTTTGGAAGTCTGGAGAAGGAAAGAGAAGGGAGGAGATGCTGGCCATCGATGTAAGGAAAGTATCACAAAGTAAAATCACCACTAGTGAAGCTGCTACAATTCCACGAAAGAGTCTGTGGTCAGAAATGCTGTTACCAAACAAACGAAAATAAATAAATGAATGAAGTGCTGTTATCAGAGATCAGAAAGCTTCATAATGCGTAGAGAGATTTTCCAGCCGGGCGCGGTGGCTCACGCCTATAATCCCAGCACTTTGGGAGGCCGAGGGGGGTGGATCACAAGATCAAGAGATCAAGACCAGCCTGGCCAACATGGTGAAACTCCGTCTCCACTAAAAATACAAAAATTGGCCGGGCGCGGTGGCTCACGCCTGTAATCCCAGCACTTTGGGAGGTCGAGGCGGGTGGATCATGAGGTCAGGAGATCGAGACCATCCTGGCTAATATAGTGAAACCTCATCTCTACTAAAAATACAAAAAATTAGCTGGGTGTGGTGGTGGGCACCTGTAGTCCCAGCTACTTGGGAGGCTGAGGCAGGAGAATGGCGTGGAACCCAGGAAGCGGAGATTGCAGTGAGCCTAGATTGCACCACTGCACTCCAGCCTGGGCGACAGAGCAAGACTCCATCTCAAAAAAAAAAAAAAAAAATTAGCTCAGGGTGGCGGCACGCACCTATAGTCCCAGCTACTTGGGAGGCTGAGACAGGAGAGTCACTTGAACCCGGGAGGCGGAGGTTGCAGTGAGCTGAGATCTCGCCACTGCACTCCAGCCTGGTGACAGAATGAGACTCTGTCTCAGGAAAAAAAAAAAAAAGAGGTTTTCCAAGATGGTGGACAAGGTGATCTGTAATTTGAAGATAGCCCTGAATATCACCTAAATAAGCAATGTTCCTGAGCAGGAAAAACAGGCCCTCCAAGCTGGGTAGCAAGCAGTTAAATAAGAGAAGGGGAGTGTGGAAAGGAATGGAGAGCAGGCAGAGGCCTTGTGGACCCATCCTGGAGAGGCAAGCTCCAGATGTTGGAGGGCAAAAGATGCCTCGTTCTCCTCTAGCGGCATCACAGCTGGATCCAGACCAGTTCCAGTTTGTCCTCCCAGAAGAGCAGGGGTCCATCTGGGGACAGGCCCAGCCCCTCTCCTTCTGACATGTCCCCCAGGTGGCTCTGGAGGTCTAAATCAGACAAGCTTTCAGGAACTCTGTTGGCAAACACATCCCTGCACCTGCTGACCAAAGACCAAAAGGTAAACAGACAGGGCAAGAGGGAGAGACAGCACATGGGTTTCCCAGCCAGCCTTCTGGAAAGGCAGATTTGCACAGGTCTATCCTGTTGACCATCGATGGCCCTGTGGGCAAAGAGTGGCGCATAGAGAGGAATCTTTTTTCCACACATCTATGCTTTCAACCAGCTCAGCAGAAATGCGCCCACACAAACATGTGACTCACACCAGCAGGTTTCTCATGTATTTTTGAGACTTAAAATAATGCTAACTTTAGACCAGGCGTGGTGGCTCGCGCTTTTAATCCCAGCACTTTGAGAGGCCGAGGTGGGTGGATCGTCTGACGTCCGGAGTTTAAGACCAGCCTGGCCAACATGGTGAAACCCCATCTCTACTAAAAATACAAAAATTAGCTGGGCGTGGTGGCAGGTGCGTGTAATCACAACTACTCAGGAAGCAAAGGCTTGAACCAGGAGGTGGAGGTTGCAGTGAGCCAAGATCGCGCCACTGCACTCCAGCCTGGGTGACAGAGTGAGACTCCATCTCAAAAAAATAAATAAATAAAAACAAATGCTAACGTCAATAGAAAAGAACTTCATTCTCAAATGTTAGAATTGAGAGTTTGCTTCATTGTGCTATTTTCGTGGAGGAAAATAATAATATTTATTCGTTTTTTTCTGATCATGAAAGCAATGAAAGTTTATTGGATAAACAGCTGGAAACTCAGAAATATAGTAACAATAACACTAAAGGAAGGGCGCAGTGGCTCACGCCTGTAATCCCAGCTCTTTAGGAGTCCAAGGTGGATAGATCACTTGAGGCCAGGAGTTTGAGACCAGCCTGGCCAACACGGTGAAGCACTGTCTCTACCAAAAATACAAAAATTAGCCGGGCGTGGTGGTGGGTGCCTGTGGTTCTAGTTACTTGGGAGTCTGAGGCATGAGAATTGCTTGAACGTGGGAGGTGGAAGTTGCAGTGAGCCAAGATCGTGTCACTGTACTCTAGCCTGGGCAACAGACTAAGACCCTGTCTCAAAATAAATAAATAAGAAGAACATTGAAATTGCTCACAGGCTGGCTATTCCTTCATTCAAATGTGTACAGAGCTCCTTCTCACTGCCAGGTCTACTCTGGGCTATGGCGGTGAACACAACCAGAAGGGCCCTTGTTCCTGTGCCGCTGACATGCCAGTGGGGGATGCAGACAAGAGGTGATTCCATGGGCATAAAGTACGTCAGGTCGTCACAATGCCATGAAGAAGAATACACAGGGCAAGAGGGACAGACAGACTACTTGAGCTGGGCGTTCCCTATTTGGAGGGTCAGGTGAGATTCCAGAAAGAAGCAGAGTGAAATTTTGGATGTTTTTCCTTCCAAGCTTTCAACTAAATATTAACGTTCTTATTATCAGTTACAAGTTTTTAGATGAAACTTCTTTAAAAAAAAAGTTTTTCTTAGAAAAGCAACACCTTTAGCCAGGCATGATGGCACATACCTGTAGTTCCAGCTACTCGGGAGGCTGAGGTGAGAGGATCGCTTGAGCCTGGGAGGTTGAGGCTGCAATGAGCTATGGGCACCACTGCACTAGACAACAAAAGCAAGACTCTGTCTCAAAAAAAATAAAAAAAGAAAAATAAAGAAAAGTAATACTTGTTCATTGTAGAAGACCTGGAAGTGGTAGAAAATCTGGAAGGGAAAGGGAGAGAGAAGATAAATCTCCCACAGTGGCACCAGCATAGGATAATCCCTCCAGATGTGTTGGTACGTCTCCCTCCTGGTACCTTTCTCAACTGCCAAACTCACACGGTATTTACACGACTGAATCCTGCTTTTCTTAACCCCTATCATAAACATTACCCCAGGTTTGTCAGAGTTTTGAAAGACAAAGTACAAGAGGCCACTGTTTCCCTTCTGCGTGGGAAAAGGCCTTCACAGAAGCCCAGGAACCATGCTCCCCTGTCTGGCTGCCTGGGTGCCGCCCTGTCTGGGAAGACCGTGGGCCTTCATTCAACCTGTCATTGAGAGAGCTTCAGACAAGTGATAAGTCCCAGATCCCCAGAAGTCAGACCCCAGGCAGAGGGACCACTTTGTCCCGAAGGGACCACTCAGACCCGAAGGGAGCTGAGATTGCCAGCAGAGCCAATGGAGTATTTGTTTCAGAAGTGGAGGTGAGGGAGGGTACACACCCCCAGGAGAGTCAGGTAAGAACCAAAGAGGAAGAAGAAATAGGTAGCAGGAATGCATGTTTTGAGAGTCAGAGTTGACAGCCCCTCTATCTCAGAGTCTGAGGCAGCCCCAGACTTCCCCCTCAAACTCCTACAGCAGAGATGCCATTGTCTCAGGGAGCCTGCAAGGGCCCTGCTTCCTGTCTCTGGAAGCAAATGCAAACTGGTGTCCTTTCCACCCTCAACTGCAGCATCTCTGCCCTCAGCCATTTCCCCCTGGGTCTGGGCCTCCTCCTTTTTGCTTCCTATCCTTATTGGAGCATCATTCTGAACCTATAACCACGTACACTCACTCCCAACACTACCAATCAGGTCATTAGAGAGTTTTGTTTTATTTTATTTTATTTTTTGAGATGGAGTTTCACTCTTGTTGCCCAGGCTGGAATGCAATGGCACGATCTCAGCTCACTGCAACCTCTGCCTCCCAGGTTTAAGCAATTCTCCTGCCTCAGCCTCCTGAGTAGCTGGGATTACAGGCACACACCACCACGCTTGGCTAATTTTTGTATTTTTAGTAGAGACAGGGTTTCACCATATTGGTCAGGCTTGTCTCGAACCCCTGACCTCAGGTGATCCACCCGCCTTGGCCTCCCAAAGTGCTGGGATTACAGGCATGAGCCAGCCAAGAGTTTTATAAGCAAAATGTTTCTCTTCAAAAATCTTCCAGCATGTCTACTGTATTTAAGACTATACCAAACCCTATGAAGGGTTTGGTTCTCTATCAAAGCCAGATCCTCTTGGCCAAAGGTGTCAGGGGCTTCCCCACAATCTGCACTCATATCTTGCATGTTTCACCAGGATCCAAATGGTCTGGTACTTGGAGCAATCTTTGTTCATGCACCTACAAAGTCTTGCTACTTTCTAGCTGTGTGTCAGTAAGCAAATTACTTGCCCTTTCTAAGCACCTGGTTTTCTTACCTGAAATAAAAAAGGTGGGGGAATAACAATTTGCACCTCTTAGGGTTGTGTAAGGATCAAGAGGCGCACTGCCTGTGAAGTGCCAGCATATAGTCAGTGCTCAACAAACAGGGGACATTGTCGTCCACACTATTTTATGACCAAGAAACTTCTGGGTTGGCCAACGTAAGATTTTTTTTGCCTGCCTTGAAAACTTTTCCATCCAAGACAAAGGTCACGTACTCAGGTGCCTTCAGGCTGGTCAGGTAAGATAAATAAGAGAAGAGGGTGTGGTAGAAATTAGGCAAACTGGAGAGGAGCCCAGGCTGCTTGATCTCTGGCAGGAATGCAAGGCTCGAGTTCAGATCTTCTGATTTTTCTCCTTTAAGGAAGGCCATAAATCTGGATTTTTTGTGTGTGTAAAATGACTGGATCTTTTAAAATGTGGCAGGAAGTCCTTTTGCTAAAAAACAGATGCAGACAAAACCAATGTGTAGAGCTTTGCAGGGAATGGCAGGGTGGTGTGCTGGAAGATGCCTCATTATAAAATGACGTTTACACGGAGAGTAGTGGGGGTCTGCAAGAGGGGAGGACAGGGGTGTGGGGCACAAAATGGGGGTGGGGTTTGGAGTTTGTATCTTGTGTGTGGTCTCAGGAGTGGGTGACTGAAGTGAGTCAACTCCCCAGAGATGAGGGGCCTCAAGAACAGGGAAGCCAGCACGGGGCTTTCTTGACAAGGACATGAGAAGGGCCCTGAGCTGCCAGGGAAAACCGTGGAATACATGCCAAAATCTTTAGTGGGCAAGCGAGGTGACCCAGTGACAGATACAAGGAGGACCGGAAGGTAGGAGATCGGGGAGCACAAGCTTCTAAGGGAAAGCAGGGGTTACGATGCTACCTCAGAGAGGGGCTTTGCAATCTGTGTGGAATGATTGTGCAGAAGGCTTACCACCAGCCTTGCGCACACAGATGCTCAACAAATATCAATTCAGATAATGTATTGATTTTCACAATAAATACTTCCTGGGGGTATACTATGTGCCAGATACTAGGGGCGAGCAAGATCCCAGGGTTCCTTCATTGAGGGAGCAGAGATGGCAGAGGAGAAGCCAGGCGAGTTAACGAGCACTTGCAGGACAGTGTGGTAAGGACGGTGGGGCCATACACAGAGCCGGGGGACGGAGAGAGCCTCCTGGAACCCAACGAGCAAACAGGACAAGCATGTGGAAAGGGAGGTGGACTACTGTCCTGACAGGGGGAAAGGTTCTGGAAGCTGGAGCCTGTGAATCAGCAGAGCAATGGAAGAGTTGAAAAAAATGTGGCAGAGCTGTCTCCCAGCCAACAGGGGTAGCATGCCGGAGCTTCCCAGGAGTGAGGTTTCTCCCGGGACCTAGGAGATTCCACAGGAGGGTTTAAGTAGAAAAACGCCCCTTAACCAGCATTTATATCACCCAACTGTGTGCCAAGCACTCTGCAAATGACTATAAAATTATAGGCACATTTAATTCATGTAACTTTTCTTCTTTCTTTTTTTTTTTTTTTTGAGATGGAGTCTTGCTCTGTTGTCCAGGCTGGAGTGCAGTGGCGAGATCTCTTCTCACTGCAACCTCCGCCTCCTGGGTTCAAGCAATTCTCCTGCCTTAGCCTCCCAAGTAGCTAGGACTACAGGCGTGTGCCATCATACCTGGCTAATTTTTGTATTTTTAGTAGAAACAGGGTTTCACCATGTTGGCCAAACTGGTCTCAAACTCCTGACCTCAGGTGATCCACCCGCCTCAGCCTCCCAAAATATTGGGATTACAGGCGTGAGCCACCACGCCTGACCAAATTTATGTAATCTTTCTACCAGCCTTATGAAGTAGGTCCACTATCTGCTAACATCAATTCCACAATCCAAAACTCTCCCAACCTAAAGATTTTCATGACTTATTTGGCAGCAAAATTTGAGCTGAACTGACATCTTTATTGATCTGAACTGACATTCTATCTTTATTTTTCCCCATGTGATGTGAATATTTGTATGTTTCACTGCAGAAGTGCCATGTTCGATTGCAGGGTATTGCCCCAGATCTCACTAGGAGTGTTAAAAAATACAGGACACAGGCAAAGTACTGCCTTTTATAAAACGCAGAATTTCTGAATTCTGAAACATATGTGATCCCAAGGGTTTTGGATAAGAGATTGTGTAAAACCTGTTAATATTCTCATTTTACAGATGGGAAGCTGAAGGATAAGTAATTTCCCCAAGGTCATATAGGTAGAAGTAAGAAAGCCACAGTCTGAACCCAGGTAGTTTGGCCCTGGAGTCCATGCTGCATTGCATCTAAGCTATTCTCCACTTTAGAAAGATGTCTATAGTTGCTATTAAGACAATAGTTGGAGGAAAAGAAATAAAGAAGAAAGCCGTGGCAGTCAACCAGACATAGGGTAATGGTAGGGATGGAAGGGAATGGAGAGTTAAGAGATGTTTAAAGGAAAATCGACTGAGCCTGGTGGTTGTAAGCTGGCTGGGAGAGGTTGGGCATCGTGGGCAGATAAGTAAAGGACACACGGGGTTCTGGGTTCAGCCCTGGGGAGGCTGGATGGTGGGTCACTCAGTGATGTGGGGAAGAGAAGAGGGAGGGGAGGGAGAAGAAGATCGTGAATTCTGTATTCCACGCCACATGTTTAAGTTGGGATGTCAACTCAGTAGGTGGATATACATGGCTGGTGCTTGAGAAAGAGGCCTGGGATCAAGATAAAGAGTCGGGAATTGCTAGATGCAGGTGGTCATTAAGACATGAGCATGGACTGAGTGATGACACAAAGGTCTAAGTTAGAACGCGAAAGAACCCCAACCCTGAAGGGTAGGGAAGTGGAGAGGAAGAGAATGCCAGAGGCTGCGTGTAGTGGCTCACACCTGTAATCCCAGTACGTTGGAAGGCCGAGATGGGAGGATCACCTGAGGTCAGGAGTTCGAGACCAGTCTGGCCAACATGGCAAAACCCCGTCTCTACTAAAAATAAAAAAAATTAGCTGGGCGTGGTGGCCCATGCCTGTAGTGCCAGCTAATCAGGAGGCTGAAACAGGAGAATCGTTTGAACCCAAGAGGTGAAGGTTGCAGTGAGTGCACTGCACTCCAGCCTGGGCCACAGAGCGAGACTCTGTCTAGAAAAAAAAAAAAAAAAGAGAATGCGAGAGACTGGAAAGAGACTGCTTCAAGAAGGGAAAAGTCCTCAGTGCTGGTGCTCCCTCCCTACTGCCCTCTCCTCCATGAGACAGGCGAGCCCAGGAACTATAGATGGGAGCTCATTCCAGGGACTGGTAAGAACTGGTCCTAGCATTTCCCAGTGCCACAGAGCCCAGGAACCAGCTCTGCCTGGTGCCCATCAGCAACATAACCACCTCTGGGCTCCAGTTTCTACATCTAGCAACTGGAATAAAAATGTCCATCTCATAGGCTTGTTGTGAGTATTAAATATACAAACAGAGAAGTCAGCATCCTCCCTGGATTTGTGGTGAGAGCTCAAAAGTTTGCTCTAATTATCATTTATTTTATTGTGTACGAGGTGGTGAAGAGTGGGAGGTGTACGAGGTGGTGAAGAGGGCATTTCAGGCAGAAAGAACACCATTAGCAAAGGTGTGGCAAGACAGCGCGTGTTCAGAGAAGAGACCTGTTGGGTGGAGGATGTGTGGGTGGGATTGTGGAGCCTGGGAGCAGGACTGACAATGAGGCTCAGCAACCTCCCCCACGCCGTTCCCTGTGTCACATGTTGTGGGATCTGCACCACCTAATCAGGTGTTCTCTTTAGAAATGCCCGCCACACCTTTGCTCCTCACCAGCCCTCGCCTGCTACAATGTGGGAACTGTCTCTAATCACCTCCCACTGCTGAGGGAAGCACAGGTCCTCATCACCACCTGCCTGCACAGAACAAGCCTCCTAATGGATCTTCCTGTGCCGTCTTTCCTCCAGCACAGGCCCCAGGGCCATCTCTGTGCAACACCAATATGGATAGGCTGCCTCCTGCTTACAGCCCTTCCGCATGGCCCATCGCCTTGGAACAGAGTGCATTTCCACAGCTCTCGCAGGCTTCCTTTCCCATCTTTCTCACCCTTTCTTTCCCTCCACAAACTCACACACTGCTCTAGAGTCTAGACGACAAAGCCAACTGCCTTTACCAAGTGTACCACAGACTTATTTCTGGGCCTTTGCCCATGCCAGCCCAACCCCTAGCTTTCTTCCCCTAGACCTTGTCCACTGCCGTCTCAGTGCCATCTGGCCCCAGGACAAACCTTGATGCCAGAACATTCCACATGGTATTGTACCATTTGCTCCAGAGGTCTCTCAGTGCCCCACTGCTAGGCCATGAGCCCCTTGCCTGGCTCTTAATAAAAGCTCAGTAGCAATCTGTGGAGGGACTGAGATTACAGAGAAAGGGCCAGAGCATGGGGAGCCTTAAAGGATATGCTAGGGGCTTAGTTTACGGGGAAACCACGGAAGATGTGGGGGCGATGAACTGGCAAACTGAGGTGTTTTAGGGACATGATCATCGGGGGAAGGAGAGTGGAGGGGATGTGCCCAGGATGGTGGGACTTCTCCACCTCCAGAGGAAAAGAGAGGCCAGAGAACAGCAGATGCCTGCTAGATCAGATTGCGGTGACTGGAGAGAAGGATTGATCTCCACCACCCTTAACAATGACCCACTGAGAATATCTGCTCCTGTACTGTAAGATCAGAGCCAAGCCCTGCAGCTGGTAGGGGTGGGATGAGGGAGTCAATTCAATGGAGGGATGTTTCCAAGGGTCTTCCAGAATCTGCTCCTGGCTCTGTTATGCCTTCAAGCCCCCTCCACTTTGCCTGCCCTCTCTCACTACTGTCATCAGAGGGTGCCCACTGCCTGCCTTTGCTTTCTCCCACTCACTCATTAGCTCATCTCCATCTGGCTTTGGCCTCACCCCTCCAGTGAGGCAGCTCTCACAGGTCACCAGCAGCCTCTGGTGTTGTCCTTGTGACCTTTCCTCAGGACTGACATATCACCTCTCTGTAGTCTTTATCCTTCCTCTCTCGTCTCCCCCTCTCTGAGTCTCCTGTTACCTCTCCAATCACCCCTTGCCACTGATTTCTCATTGTATCCCAACCCCTTAAGAACAGGTAATTTCCTAAATTCTGCCCTTGGCTGGTTTTTCCTCTCTCTGTGCACACATTCTCTGAATATCTTTTATCCTACCATGCTTCAAGTTTTCATTTATTATTCAAATGATTCCCAAATCTATGTATCCAGATGTAAGCTTTCTCTCCAAGCCTGAGATTCACAGATGGTGGACTATAAATGAGATATAATTCTTTCTTTTTTTTTTTTTTGAGACCGAGTCTTGCTCTGTTGCCCAGGCTGGAATGCAGTGGCACAATCTTGGCTCACTGCAACCTCTGCCTCCTGTGTTCAAGCGATTCTCCTGCCTCAGCCTCCTGAGTAGCTGGGATTACAGGTGCCCGCCACCATGCTCAGCTAATTTTTATATTTTTAGTAGATACAGGCTTTCACCATGTTGGCCAGGCCAGTCTCAAACTCCTGACCTCAAGTGATCCACCCGCCTTGGCCTCCCAAAGTGCTGGGAATATAGGCATGAGCCATCACGCCTGGCCTAAATAAGATATATTCCTAACAAATGAAAGAAAAGACATTTTTTAAAGCTATAACTCAAAATCATGAAGGGGGTCTCATGATGGACCAAAAACGGTGGAGAATTCCTAAAGATGAAATGCTGATGAAATGATGATAGGATCTGATTGAAGAAAGAAAACTTAGTTTAAAATGTGGATGGGAGAGCACCACGACCAAGGAGGAAGGGCCTGGGAGCTGGAGGGATCTGGGGCAACCCAAATGGAGAAACCACCAAGAGGAACTGCCATGTGTTTGGCCTCCATAAACCAATTCCTGCTCACATATTCACAAATGCCCAGCCAGCCAGAGGCAACTGGGTCCCCACCAGGTAGGGCAATGGCTGTCAGCGTGGGTCAGAGAGACAAAGCAGTGCTCCATGCAAACCAGAAACTGGAGCACTCATATCCACAAGACCAGCCTGTGCCATACCCTGTTCCCAACTGCCCACCCTCCCTTTTCTCCAATCCCACTTCTATCCCACTCCTTCCCAAAGCAAGCAGCACAGACATCAGAGAGCCTAACAGAGTCTCTCAATTAAAACAATGAGCACATCAACAATCAGCAAGTATTTGCGTAAAGCCAACACTATGAAAGAAATAGAACGAACCATTAAAAAAAAAGAAGAAGAACTTACAAAGGCCAAGTGTAATCATAGCAAGACTTAATGCAATTCAAATATTCAGAAGAGGCTGGGTGCAGTGGCTCATACCTGTAATCCCAGCACTTTGGGAGGCCAAGGCAGGTGGATCACCTGAGGTTAGGAGTTCGAGACCAGCCTGGCCAACATGGCAAAACCCTATCTCTACTAAAAATATAAAAATTATCTGGGTGTGGTGGTGCACACCTGTAATCCCAGCAACTCATGAGGCTGAGGAAGGAGAATCACTTGAACCTGGGAGGTGGGGGTTGCAGTGAGCCAAGATTGCACCACTGCACTCCAGACTGCACGATGGGAGCAAGACTCCATCTCCAAAAAAAATAAAAAAGCAAATACTTGGAAGAATAAGGGAGGGTCTAACAGCCAAGACATAAAAACAAATTTAGGCAAGCTGTGATTTAAAAAAAAAAAAAAAAAAGTCAATAAGGCATCTCAAAAATTTTGTAATGGAAATAAAAAATTAAGCAGATGAGCTGACAACAAAATAATCACAATTTATAAGAATTACTGAGCTAGGAAGCGAGTAGGATGATATATTCAAAGCACTGAAAGAAAAAAACTGCCAACCAAGACTACTATACCTGATAAAACTGTCCTTCAAAAATGAAAGAGAAATAAAGACTACCAGACAAACAAAAGCTGAGAGAGTTCATCACTAGACCTGCCTTACAAGAAATGCTAAAAGAAGTTCTTCAAGTTGAAATGAAAGTATGCTAAATAGCAACACGATATTAAAAGAAAGTATGAAACTCACTGGTAAAGGTAAATATATAGACAAATATAGAATACTGTACTACTGTAATGGTGATGGAGAAATCACTTTTAATTCTCCTATACAAGTTAAAAGAAAAAAGATTGAAAATAACTATAATCAGCCAGGCATGGTGGCTCACGCCTACAATCTCAACACTTTGGGAGGCCAAGGCGGGCAGATCACTTGAGGTCAGAAGTTCGAAACCAGCCTGGCCAACATGTTGAAACCCCACCTCCACTAAAAGGATAAAAAATTAGCCAAGCATGGTGGCACATGCCTGTAATCCCAGCTACTGGGAAGGCCAAGGCAGGAGAATCTATTGAACCCCAGAGGCAGAGGTTACAGTGAGCTGAGATCACACCACTGTACTGCAGCCTGGGCCACAGAGCAAGACTCTGTCAGAAAAAGAAGAAGAAGAAGGAGAAGGAGGAGGAGGAGGAGGAGGAGGAGGAGAAGGAGAAGGAGAAGTAGAAGAGGAGGAGGAGGAGCAGGAGGAGGAGGAGGAGGAAGGGGAAGGGGAAGGGGAAGAGGAAGAGGAAGAGGAGGAGGAGGAAGAGGAAGAGGAAGGAAAAGAAAAGAACTATAACCAAAAATATATTAAAATATACTCTTAATCCATTTACTGTTGCTGTAAGTGAATACCTGAGACAGGGTAATCTATAAATGAAAGAAGTTTATTTTTTAAAGTTCTAGAGTTGGGGAAGTCCAAGGTCAAGGGGCCACGTCTGGTGGAGGCCTTCTTGCTGGTGGGGACACCCTGCATAATCCAAGACAGTACAGGACATCACATGGTGAGGGGGCTGAGAGCGCTAGCTCAGGTCTCTCTTCCTCTGCTTATAAAGCCACCAGTTCCACTTCTGTGATAATCTATTTACCCATTAATCCATTAATCCAATAATGGATTAATCCATTCATGAGGGCAGGGCCCTCATGATCCAATCACCTCTTAAAGGCCCCACCTCTCAATACTGCCACACTGGGGATTAGGTTTCAACATGAGTTTCTGATGGCACAAACATTCAATCCTTGGCTTATGCACAGAATTAAGAGATATAAATTATGACAATAATATAAAGTGTGATGGGGGTAGAAGTTAAAAGTGTAAAGTTTTTGTATGTGATTAAACTTAAATTATCAGCTTAAAATAAACTGTCATAACTATAAAATATTTTACCTAAGCCCCAAGGTAACTACAAAATAAATACCTATAGAAGTTGCACAAGGGCCAGGCATAGTGGCTCACCCCTGTAATCCTAGCACTTTGGGAGGCCAAGGCAGGTGGATCACCTGAGGTCAGGAGTTCGAGACCAGCCTGGCCAACATGGTGAACCCCCACCTCTACTAAAAATACAAAAATTAGCTGGGCATGGTGGCGCATGCCTGTAATCCCAGCTACTTAGAAGGCTGAGGCAGGAGAATCGCTTGAACCCAGAGGGCAGAGGTTGCAGTGAGCCAAGATTGCCCCACTTCACTCCAGCCTGGGTGACACAGCAAGACTCCGTCTTAAAAAAAAAAAAAAAAAGAAGAAGTTACACACACACACACAAGGAATCAAAGCATAGCAATACAAAAAAATAAAACACAAGGGAAGACAGCAAGGAGGAAAAGACAGAAAAAAAACCCACAAGGCTATTAGAAAGCAACTAACAAAATGGCAATAGTAAATCCTTTTCTATCAATAATTACTTTAACTGTAACTGTCGGTATGTATCACTATACTCTCTTAGGACTGCTTTTGTTGCATCTCATAAGTTTCACAACTCAACTGACTGGGAAAAAAATGACAAACTAAGCCCAAAGTTAGCAGAAAGAAATAAATACCAAAGATTAGGGCACAGATAAATAAGATTGAAAAAAGAAAAACAATAGAAAAAAATCGGCCGGGTGCAGTGGCTCACACCTGTAATCCCAGCACTTTAGGAGGCTGAGGTGGGCAGATCACCTGTGGTCAGGAGTTCAAGACCAGCCTGACCAACATGGCGAAACCCCATCTCTACTAAAAATACAAAATTAGCCGGGTGTGGTGGCGCATGCCTGTAATCCCAACTACTTCGGAGGCTGAGGCAGGAGAATCACTTGAACCCGGGAGGCAAATGTTGCAGCGAGCCGAGATTGCGCCATTGCACCCCAGCCTGGGTGACAGGGTGAGACTTCGTCTCAAAAAAAAAAAGAAAACAAAAAAAATGAACAAAAGTAAGAATTAGCTTTTTGGAAAGATAAAGAAAATTGACAAATCTTTGGCTAGACCAACTCAGAAAAAAAGGTAAAACAGTTAAATGAGATCAGAAAAGAAAGAGGAAACTGTAAAATTCCTAGAAGAAAACACTGAGGAAAATCTTTGTGACATGGATCTTTGCAACGATTTCACAGATATGACACCAAAATCACAGACAACAAAAGCAAATATAAAAAGTGGGACTATATCAAACTAAAAAGCTTCTGCATAGCAAAGAGAAGAATCAAGAATGAAAGACAACCTATGAAATGAGAGGAAATATTTTCAAACCATATGACTGGTGAGGGGTTAATCTCTAAAAAATATAAGAAGCCAGGCACGGTGGCTCACACCTGTAATCCCAACAGTTTGGGTGGCCGAGGCAGGAGGATCACCTGAGGTCAGGAGTTCCAGACCAGCCTGGCCAACATGGTGAAACCTCGTCTCTACTGAAAATACAACATTAGCCAGGTGTGGTGGTGCATACCTGTAATCCCAACTACCAGGGAGTCTGAGGCAAGAGAATCATTTGAACCCAGGAGACAGAGGTTGTAGTGGGCTGAGATTCCAGCCTGGGTGACAAGAGCAAAACTCTGTCTCAAAAATAAAATATAATAAAATAAAAAATATAGGGAACTTCTACAACTCAATAATTTAGAAAAAACTAATAACCTGATTTTAAAATGGGCTAATGATTTGAATAGACATTTCTCCAAAGAAGACATACAAATGGCCAACAAGTATATGAAAAAATGTTCAATCCCTAATTGAGCACTAATCATCACAAATCATCTGGGAAATGCAAATCAAAACAGCAATAAGCTATCACCTCACACCTATCAGGATGGCTCTTACCAAAAACAAAAAAGATAAGTGTTAGCAAAGCTGTAGAAAAATCAGAACTCTTGCACACAGTTGATGGTAATGCAAAATGGTGCAGGTGCAGCCACTATGAAAAACAGTATGGAGGTTTCTCAAAATACCAGAACTAGAACCACCATATAATTCAGCATCCTACTTCTGGATATTTACCCAGAAGAATTGAGATCAGGATCTTAAAGAGATATTAGCACTCCTACATTCACCGCAGCACTATTCACAATAGGCAAGATGTAGAAACAACCTTAATGTCTATTAACCGATGAATATATAAGGAGAATGTGGTATATACATATAGTGAAATACTATTCAGCCTTTAAAAAGAAGGACATTCTGGCCGGGCGCGGTGGCTCGCCTGTAATCCCAACACTTTGGGAGGCCGAGGCAGGTGGATCACAAGGTCAGGAGTTTGAGACCAGCCTGACCAATATGGTGAAACCCCATCTCTACTAGAAATACAAAAATTAGCCAGGCATGGTGGCACACACCTGTAGTCCAAGCTACTCGGGAGGCTGAGGCAGAATAATCACCTGAACCCAGAGGCGGAGGTTGCAGTGAGCTGAGATTGCGCCACTGCACTCCAGCCTGGGTGACAGAGCGAGACTCCGTCTCAAAAAAAAAAAAAAAAAAGAAGGACATTCTGCAATATGTGACAGCATGGATAAAGCTTGAGGACGTTAGGCTAAGTGAAAAAAAGCCTGTCACAGGACAAACACTGCATGATTCCACTTATATGAGGTATCTAAAATGGTGAAATCTATGGAATCAAAGAGTAGAATGGCGGTTACCAGGGACTGGGGGAGTTACTAACCAGTAGGCATCAGGTTTCAGTCAAGCGAGATGAATAAGCTCTAGAGATCTGCTGTGCAGCACTGACTCTCTCTAGTCAACAATTAGGCACTGCACACTTAGAAATTAGTTAAGGGGAGAGATCTCTAATGTTGTCTTCTATGACAAATTTTTTCTTTTTTAAAAAGAAGGAGTTTAGAAAAAAATTTTTTTTAAAACAAATGGAGGTGGAGGTTAGACAGCCAGCATGGTGGCTCACGCCTGTAATCCCAACATTTTGGGAGGCTGAGGGGGGTGGATCACCTGAGGTTGGGAGTTCAAGACCAGCCTGACCAACATGGAGAAACCCCGTCTGTACTAAAAATACAAAATTAGCCGGGCATGGTGGTGGGCGCCTGTAATCCCAGCTACTCAGGAGGCTGAGGCAGGAATATCACTTGAACTGGGAAGGCGGAGGTTGCAGTGAGCCGAGATCGTGCCATGGCACTCCAGCCTGAATGACAAGAGCAAAAACTCCATCTCAAAAAAAAAAAAAAAAAAAAGTGAGTGAAGGATATGAACAGACACTTCTCAAAAGAAGACATTTATGTGGCCAACAAACATACGAAAAAAAGCTCATCATCATTGATCATTAGAGAAATGCAAATCAAAACCACAATGAGCTACCATCTCATGCCAGTTAGAATGGTGATCATTAAAAAGTCTGGAAGCAACAGATGCTGGTGAGGATGTGAAGTAGTAGGAAGTTACACTTCCTACTGTTGTGGGAGTGTAAATTAGTTCAACCACTGTGGAAGACAGTGTGGAAATTCCTCAAGGATCTAGAACCAGAAATACCATTTGACCCAGTGATCCCATTACTGGGTATATACCCAAAGGATTATAAATCATTCTACTATAAAGACACATGCACACGTATGTTTACTGCAGCACTATTTACAATAGCAAAGACTTAGAACCAACACAAATGCCCATCAATGATAGACTGGATAAAGAAAATGTGGCACATATACACCATGGAATACTATGCAGCCATAAAAAAGAATGAGCTCATGTCCTTTGCAGGGACCTAGATGAAGCTGTAAACCATCATCTTCAGCAAACAAACACAGGAACAGAAAACCAAACACCACATGTTCTCACTCATAAGTGGGAGTTGAACAATGAGAACACATGGACACAGGGAGGGGAACATCACACACCAGGGCCTGTTGGGGGGTGGGGGGAAAGGGGAGGGAGAGCATTAGGAGAAATATCTAACGCACGTGGGGCTTAAAACCTAGATGACGGGTTGATGGGTGCAGCAAACCACCATGGCACATGTATACCTATGTAACAAACCTGCATGTTCTGCACATGTATCCCAGAACTTACAGTAAAATTAAAAAAAAAAAAGACCATACCATTTTGCATACCCTTGAGCAGTATATGAGGGTTCCTGTGACCATCTCCTTGTATTGTTCATTTTTTAAATTATTATTATCTTGGACATTCTAATAAGCATATAGCAAAAAAAAAATATATATATATATATGTATATATGATAGACTATTTCTTTGTTTCTTTTTTTTTTTTTTTTTTTTGAGATGGAGTCTCACTCTGTCACCCAGGCTGGAGTGCAGTGGTAGGATCTCGGCTCTCTACAACCTCCGCCTCCCAGGTTCAAGTGATTCTCCTGCCTCAGCCTCCTCAGTAGCTGGGATTACAGGCATGAGCCACCACACCTGGCTAATTTTTGTATTTTTAGTAGAGACGGGGTTTCACCATATCGGTCAGGATGGTCTCAAACTTCGGACCTTGTGATCTGCCCACCTCGGCCTCCCAAAGTGCTGGGATTACAGGCATGAGCCACTGTGCCCGGCCCACTTCATTTCTTCCTAACATCTTCACATAGACGGACAAAACAGGGGACAAAGTCTTAACAAAACGGTTTTGTAAACACAAACACTGACCAGTGACTATTTTAACAATATGATAAAAACAATATTATAAAAGGAAAAAAAAAAAGGAGGTTAGAAAAAAAGAATTACTGAGCTGGAAAATTGAGCTGAGAGACCCTTCCGGAATGCAGCATGAGGGAAGAAAAATATAAATTAATATATTTAAGGGATATGAAAAATACATTCTAAAGTTCCAATATCCCTCTAATGGATGTTCCAGAAGAAGAAAACAGAATAGAGATAATTTCTTTAATGTTAAAGTTACAAAATAGAACAGCAAATAATATAATACTATGTTACCACCAATCAATACTGACAACTTATTGTTTTACTAAATGTGCTTCAATTACTTTTTTTTTTCTTGAGACAGAGTCTCACTCTGTCACCCAGGCTGGAGTGCAGTAGCATGATCTCGGCTCACTGCAACCTCCACCTCCCGGGATCAAGTGATTCTCATGCCTCAGCCTCCCAAGTAGCTGGGATTACAGGTGCACACCACCATGCCCAGCTAAGTTTTGTGTTTTTGGTAGAGACAGGGTTTCACCATGTTGGCCAGGCTGGTCTCGAACTCCAGACCTCAGGTGATCCTGAGGTAGTCCCAGCTACTTGTGAGGCTGAGGTGGGAGGACTGCTTGAGCCTGGGAAGTTGAGGCTGCAGTGACCCATGACGGCACCACTGCACTCCAGCCTGAGTGACAGAGTGAGACCCAGTCTCAAAAAACAAAAAGAATAAATGAATATTTCTCAAACCCAAAGAAAAATGCGAGTCTTTAGAATTGAGAGGGTGCACTTCATGTTAAGCAGGATGAATGCAATAAATATCTATTGAGACACAGTGTAGTGAAATTTCAGAATATGATTGAGAGTTTTTTGTGTTTGAGGCACAGGTTGTGCTTGTTTTTGCAGTGAGGCCCAGAAGAGAGACAGTGAGCTCTCTGGGTACTGGGAAAATCTAGCAAGGAAACCAGGAAGGTCTTGAGCATTCACAGGTCTTGAGCTGTCGATCGTGGCTACTTTACAACTCACCAGGCTCCTTGAGAAGATATTCCTGGAAACAGAATTCTGGAGACTCATTATTTGGAGCATGGATGGAAAAATTTTGTTGTTACTGCTGTTTTGTTTTGTTTGACACAATAACTAGCAATGGAGAGGTTGCAAAGCACTGTTTACGTATTTGGATGAATCATTAGAAACTGCTATTTTTGTAGAGTAAAAAATGGTTGAATGTGAGGGATTTCCTAGAGTTGAACCTAATAGATAATTTATTACATACTCTTAACCCTGTGAGATACACATTATTACTATCAACTGTTTTACAGATGACCAGCCAGTAGGGCAGAGAGCTTAAGTCTGTCCATGGGGCCACATGACTTCTAAGCGGCAGAAGCCAGCCTGCCTGGTTCCAACTCCTGGCCTGATTCTTGGGTAGCGCTGCCACTGTCTGGTACAGAGAAAAAAGCATGGCCATGGCATGTTCTTCTCTCTCTCAGGATAGTATCCATCAGGGAGGTTGTCTGACTTCTTCGTTTTTGTTTTTGAGATGGAGTCTCACTCTGTTGCCCAGGCTGGAATGCAATGGCACAATCTTGGCTCACAGCAACCTCCGCCTCCCAGGTTCAAGTGATTCTCCTGCCTCAGCCTCCTGAGTAGCTGGGATTACAGGCTCCCACCGCCATGGCTAATTTTTGTATTTTTAGTAGGGACAGGGTTTCACCACGTTGGCCAGGCTGGTCTTGAGCTCCTGACCTCAGGTGATCTGCCTGCCTCAGCCTCCCAAAGCGCTGGGATTACAGGTGTGAGCCACCACACCCGGCCCATCTGACTTCTAGGGAAATTAGGCTCAAGATAATCAGTGGTAAGAAGTGGCGTTTGCTAAGAGAACTTGACCTTGATATTCAGACAAACATCCTTCAAGGAATAATCTATGAGCTAGAGAAAGAGTAGTCTGTGAACCAAAGACCATCAGGTGACTGGGGCAGTGAGACAAAGAGCTACTGCTGTGCGTGTCCCAGCTGCCAAGCTGCTGAGCCTTAAGTAACCAGTGTGCTATTTCTTTGCATCATAATTATTCAGAATGGGACACCCTCCCCAGCCTGGATGCCAATTTCAGCAGGCCTGAGATTTTTCTGCTCATGCTTAGAATAGTCTGTGGTTGCTTTCAGTTGCAAACGCAGTCTCACACCAGAAATTGGAACATTAGTGTGAGGTATTCATCAAAACTCTGAGCTTATTTTTACCTTACATCCTTCTCTCTTCCCCAGCTTGCGCCTGGCCAGCTGGGAACCTCCAGTGGACACAATGGAGACGGCTTGGTCTTCTCTCTCGTTCCACTTGGCCTCCCCGAGCCAGTTACCATAGAATTGGCTTCAGACTGTCTTGGCGGGCAGATGTTAAATTTTGCCTCTTTTTCATGGAGTGCTTTTACACCCCCGCCACTCAAGTTACCGGCTGAGTGCCAGCTCAGCCTTTCTCCCAAAGTCCTCTTTAATCTGTGGATGTGTCTCAAGTCCAATCTCATTTCAGGTGGTCATCTGAGACCCCATCCTCAGCCCCTGGGCATTCAGTTCCAATCTTCTCCCACTAGGATCCCTCTACATAGACTCAAGACATAGAGTCCTTGCAGGCTTTCTCTGCCATGGGACCTATGTCTGTTCAGAAGAAACTCTCCTGCCTCCCTAACCCAGAAAAAACTCTGAGGGTGCAGGCTGGTCCCAGTGAGGTGGCAGCAGCCCCACCAGAGCAGCTGGTGAGCCCTCCTGTCACCCTCCAGATTTCCCAGATGAAACTAGACCCCAGGCCACCCCGCTCCCCAGTTGTAGGGGTCTCATGTTAGGCTCTTTTTTTTCTTTTTCTTTTTCTTTTTTAAGATGGAGTCTCACTCTGTCATCCGGGCTGGAGTGCAATGGCACAATCTCAGCTCACTGCAACCTCCGCCTCCTGGGTTCAATTGATTCTCCTGCCTCAGCCTCCCGAGTAGCTGGGATTACAGGTGTATGCCACCATGCCCGGCTGACTTTTTTATTTTTAGTAGAGACGAGGTTTCACCATGTTGGCCAGGCTGGTCTAGAATTCCTGACCTCATGATCCGCCAGGCTTGGCCTCCCAAAGTGCTGGGATTACAGGCGTGCACCACCGCACCTAGCTAATTTTTGTATTTTTAGTACCAATGGGGTATCACCATGTTGGCCAGGCTGGTCTCGCACTCCCGACCTCATGATCTGCCTGGCTTGGCCTCCCAAAGTGCTGAGATTACAGGCATGAGCCACTGCGCCTGGCCTCATGTTAGACTCTTAAAGAAGCTGCCCCACAGACACTCACCCTTACCAAGTGTGAGGTAAGGGAGCAGGAGCTCACCTGTGCCCAGGATAGGACTCACAGCACAGCTTTCTTCAAAGACATCCGCCATACAACATCCTCCCATCACCTGTCTGTCTACATTTTCAGTGTCTCAAAGCGGGAAAGGGGTTTCAAAGTCTTGGATCAGATTTTTTGGCATTTCCACAGAAAATCTTCCATAAGGTGACTCGAGCTCTCACTTTGGGTCTTCACATCTATGATGCATATTAGTGTCTAGTGGAAATTTCAGTTTTAAGGCCCTATTCTATTTATATACATTGACCTTTTTATCTTCATAAGCTCAGACAATATTTTCCATTTTTAAGATGAGAATAATTCATCTCTGAGGCCCGGAGAGGTAAGGCCAAGGCCACCCAACTGGCCAGTGACGAAGCTGGGATTCCAACCAGGTCTATCTGGCATCCTCTGGGAGGTGCACGCTCAAGCCCAAGAATCTGAGGATACATAGAGAAGTGTGTCTCTCACTTGAGGGCCCAGACCCTGGGTGACTACGAGAGGCTCCGTGCTACTTAGAGCTGATCTATGTCAGCTCCTATGGCTTGTCATTGCCCACTTCCCCACAGGACACGTTCTGGGACCTAGTTTCAGAGAGGGGGCTGGGAAGACGAGATGGATAATTCTGCCCTTCTGGCAAGAGCTCCATCTGGATGTGACTTTCAGCTCGAAAGAGTGCGCCAGGACGACTGACTCACCTGGTCTAGCATCCAAGCCAAACACTGGGAGGAAAGGGTTCAGTTCAGCCAAGACTGTGACTGCAGAAGAATGGGGATCCTGCGCTGGGATCCCAGCCATGTCCTCGCCTTGGTGTTTTCTCAGTCTGTGTGGGCCTCCTTTTCTCCATAACTTCTGCGAGCTATGGTAGCAAGGCATGCCAGGGCTTCACAGGTGGCCCAGCGCCACACAGGAAGGTGTTGAGAGGTGCGAGATGGAGCAACTGACTCAGCTGGTCCCTGCAAGAGAGGGAGGATGTGGCACTGGCCAGCTCCCAAGATGAGCTGGGTTTGGTCTCCAGGGAGGTCCCGTCTGGTGGGCATTTCCAACATAAGCGGTTGGGCAAGAAGCCAGGGTCCATCCACAATGGAATGTCCACCAAACATCCTGATGCACAGCAAACACTGAATGAAATAGAAAAAGATTTACAATACATTATTAAGTGAAGGGCCTGGACAGCAGGAGCCCATCTTCGTGAAACCAGTGATCTTGCTTCTGGAGAACAGGCCTGAAAGGTAAAGGCGCAGGCTGGGTCCTTGGTTCCATCGATTCCTGTGGGTTCTTCGAAGGGTCAAAGAGGGTCCCAAGGCTGATCCACAGGTGTGGGGGCAGGACAAAGTCCAGCCCCTTACCCTTCTTGGAGTCATAGCCACTCACCTCCATCTCTCCTATATCCTCTCTCAGGGAGCTGCGGGCTGGTCTTCTACACGTTCTAAACACAAAGGGAGTCTTCATACCCCACACCATTTTCCTCAGACAACTGGGCCACTCACTGGGCACCCATCTGCTAAATGCTCCCCTCAGTGATGCCAGGAGGCCCCACTCCCACCCCACCCCCAGCTTCTGGGTCTGTTTATTTTGACTCTTATCCTCTCCATCAGAAGGAAGGACTGACCTCTCTCTGTCATGCATATACACTTGCATATGGATTCTTAAAGAAAGTTCTGGAAAGAGGCCTGGCATGGTGGCTCATGCCTGTAATCCCAGAACTTTGGGAGGCCAAGGCAGGTGGATCACCTGAGGTCAGCAGTTCGAGACCAGCCTGGCCAACATTGTGAAACCCCATCTCTACTAAAAATACAAAATTAGCCCGTGTGGTGGCATGTGCCTGTAATCCCAACTACTTGGGAGTCTGAGACGGGAGAATCGCTTGAACTGGGGAGGTGGAGGCTTCAGTGAGCCAGGATCTTGCCACTGCACTCCAGCGTGGGTAAGACAAAGCAAGACTCTGTCTCGGAAAAAAAAAATTCTGGAAAGAAACACAGCAAAATGTTAAGAGTGGTTGTGACAAGGGCTTGCTATTAAAATACTCTTATTTTCTTTTATCACTACCTGTGTTTTCTACAATAAATGTGTTCCTTCTCTACGTTACCAAAGAAATCAAACCCATTGCCCTGAACTGCCTCAAATTCCTACTGCCTTCTCCCCCTCCCTCCCTGAAGTCCACAACCATCTCCGAACCCACATCCATCCCTCCCTCCAGAATCAGAGACTGAGGCAAACTCTCCATCTGTGTTCTCACTGCCTCTCGCCGTGTTCTTGCTCTACCTGCTATGTAAAACTCATCTCCAAATACATCACAGAGTTGTCAGGAGTAAGACTTGTGAATTCTTCATGTAGTAGCTTATCAATATAAAGAGCTCGGCTGGGCACGGTGGCTCATGCCTGTAATCCCAGCACTTTGGGAGGCCAAGGTGGGCAGATCAACTGAGGTCAGGAGTTCAAGACCAGCCTGGCCAACATGGTGAAACCCCGTCTCTACTAAAAAAAAATACAAAAATTAGCTGGGCATGGTGGTGTGCACCTGTAGTCCCAGCTACTTGGGAAGCTGAGGCAGGAGAATTGCTTGAACCCGGGAGGCAGAAGCTGCAGTGAGCCAAGATCACACCACTGCACTCCAGCCTGGGTGACAGGGTAAGACTTTGTCTCAAAAAAAAAAGAAAGAAAAAAAAAGAAAGAGCTCAATACATGGTAATGATAGTAATTACTTCACTTCTCAGTGCCTCAGTTTCCTCAACTGTAAAATTAGGTGATTATAGCACCTACCTTATAGAATTGTTAGAAAGAATAAATGAGGCTGGGCACGGTGGCTCACGCCTGTAATTCCAGCACTTTGGGAGGCTGAGGCAGGTAGATCGCTTGAGGTCAGGAGTTTGAGACCAGCCTGGCCAACATAGTGAAACCCTGTCTCTACTAAACATACAAACATTAAGCCAGGTGCGGTGGCTCATGCCTGTAATTCCAGCACTTTCGGAGGCCGAGGTGGGCAGATCACCTGAGGTCGGGAGTTCGAGACCAGCCTGACCAACATGGAGAAACCCTGTCTCTACTAAAAATACAATATCAGTTGGGCATGGTGGCACATGCCTGTAATCCCAGCTACTTGGGAGGCTGAAGCAGGAGAATCGCTTGAACCCGGGAGGCAGAGGTTGTGGTGAGCGAAGATGGCGCCATTGCACTCCAGTCTGGGCAACAAGAGTGAAGCCTCCATCTCAAAAAAATTTAATAATAATACAAAAATTAGCCAGGTGTGGTGGCAGGCACCTGTAATCCTAGCTACTCAGGAGGCTGAGGCACAAGAATCTCTTGACCTTGGAGGCAGAGGTTGCAGTGAGCTGAGATTGAACCACTGCACTCCAGTCTGGGCAACAGAGCAAGATTCTGTCTCAAAAAAAAAAAGATTAAATGAGCCAAATGTATGTTAAGTACTTAGAAAAGCTCTCAGCACATAGAAGGGGCTATTTAAGTGTTTGCTAGCACCAGTATTAGCAGGACTAATCAGTATTGCTGGTATTTGTACATTCTTCCATTTCCTCCAGAACCTTATTCATCCATTATCTCCCCTTTCTCCCACAATTTTTTTTTTTTAGAGATAGGGATCTCACTGTGTTGCCCAGATTGGTCCCGAACTCCTGGCCTCAAGTGATTCTCCTGGTTTGGCCTCACAAAGTGCTGGGATTACAGGCATGAGCCACCATACCTGGCCTCTCGCACAATTAAATCTGTCTTCAGATTCCTTCTCTTAGTTTATTGAGTCAACTATCTCCTATCCCCCAGATCCACCCCATGATCTCATTGGCCAACCTCTCTCCACCCCTCAAGGCCAGGCATCTGAAAAAAAGTGGGTTTTGAGATTCAGTCTTGCACATTTACTTACATTTAGCTCACCACCACTGATGACACAGCACAACCTGTCTCTCCTCCCACTTCTCTAAGGAAACTCTTCCAGCAAAGGCCACAAGTGACTGCCGTTTGCCAAATTCAAAGGACACTTTTCAGTTTTTATATTTCTTGATCTTTTTTCCTTATCTGACCCCACTGAACCCACTCTCTCCTGAAGCTTTCTTTTCTTGCCTCTCCTGTTCTTCTCCTACTTCTTTGGATTCTCATCTCAGCCTCCTCACCTGAGTTATTTCCCTCTGCCCAGTCCTTACATGTTGATGCTCCCCACGACTCTGTCAGCAGCCTCCTCCTCTCCTCATGCTCCCCACTCTCCCTGGAGAAGCTTATGGATTACCATGCTACTTATCACCTTTCTCCTATAACAATACAGTTGCCATTTCTAGCCCCAGCTTCTCTTCCAAGCGCTAGACCCACATATCCTAGTACAAGCTGGATGTTTACACCTGGAGGTCTCACAGCCCTGTCTAAAATTAGACTGCACTTATCCTCCTAAACCTGCATGTCCTTCTGGGCTCCCTACCTAGGTGGTGATGCCATCAATGCCATCCTTCTACTGGGAGGCTCACAAAACATCCTAGACTTCTCCCTCTAATGATGCCTGAAGTCCAGCTGAGCTAATTTCCCTACCTTTGCTCAAACCCATCTGCTTCTTTCCATACAAGTCCATGTCAGATGCAGGCAGTCAAAGAATTGTCTCAAAGTTCATATCCATCCTCCTCCTTTCCTTCTTTCTTTTGCATTTCCCTCTTTCTCCATTCACTCAGTCAGTCAGTCAACAAACACAGGTTGAACATCTATACCATGCTAGGCCCTAGAAATATAAAGAGCAAAAAAAGACAATGCCTCTAAGGTCAGGGAGCTCACAATGTAGCAGGACAGGGATGCCAAGAACCCTAGAATCATGAAATTTGTACACACAAGGAGCTCAGAGGCCATTCTTTCTTAACTAAGTTACATAAATCTGGATTGTTATTCCTTTTACAATATTTCAAACAAAAAAGTAAAGACACTAACGTATCTGACATCCAAGCACCCAACACCCAGCTCTATGGAATTCTGACATTTATCTTTCTCCTGTATGTTTATACTATATAAAATATATGTAACTACATATCCATTACGTTTTCAAACTATATATAAAATGTATTACATTCTGTATGTCATTTTACAAAGTGATTTTTTGCTCAACATTATGTTTTTGAGGTTAGCCATGTTTCGATTTCTTCCTTTCCAATTCTTATACCATTTTTCTGATATTATTGCACAGGCTAGGTTCTCCAATGTGGAAAAGACGTGATGAGAGCAGCCATCCTTGTTTTATTCCTGAGTTTAAAAGAATGCTTCTGGGCTGGGCGTGGTGGCTCACACCTGTATTCCCAGCACTTTGGAAGGCCAAGGCAGGCAGATCACCTGAGGTCAGGAGTTCAAGACCAGCCTGGCCAACGTGGTGAAACCCCATCTCTACTAAAAATACAAAAATTAGCCAGATGTGGTGGTGGGTGCCTGTGGTCTCAACTACTCAGGAGGCTGAGGCAGGAGAATCAGTTGAACCCAGGAGGCAAAAGTTACAGTGAGCTGAGATGGCACCACTGCACTCCAGCCTGGGCGACAGAGCAAGACTACATCTCAAAAAAAAAAAAAAAAAAGATTTGTGCCATGTGAGTTTGTTTGCTGGTGATTTTTGGTAGATAACCTTTATCATGTTTAAAAAGCTTCCTTTTATTCCAAATTTGGTTAAGTTTTACCACGAATTGATATAATTTTTTATCAAATGAATTTTCTGCATCTATTAAGATGATCTTATATTTTCTCCTTTAATTTTTTAATATGGTGAGTAGTATTCATAAATTAAGTTAAACATTCTTACATTCTAGTATTAAACTCTAAAAATAGGCTAGTTAATTCATTTTGCTCATATTTTATTTATGACTTCTGTATTTACGTTCATAAATGAGTGTATCAGTTCTCTATTACTATTGAAATAACAATAACTGATTGAAACAACAATAAAATATGCTGGGAGTGGTGACGCATACCTTTAGTCCCAGCTACTCAGGTGGCTGAGGCAGGAGGATCGCTTGCACCCAGGAGGTCAAGGCTGCAGTGAGTCACGATCGTGCCACTGCACTCCAGCCTGGGCGACAGAGTGAGATCCTATCTCAAAAATAATAACAATAATAATAATAATAAACAAGTGGAAGCTGTAATGTCTGTCGTCACTTAAGCTGAGATGTCACACACCATTATTTTCTGCACCACCCTACCGGTTACACAGATCAGCCCTATTCATTGTGGAAAAGTGTGACACAAGGGCATGAGCACCAGGAGGTGAGGATCACTGGGGCCAGACCAGAAGCTGGCTCCCACATAAGCCCTGCAGAGTTATTTGAGTTCTAAAAACATGTATATGTATATCTTTAATAAAAATGAGAAGTTTAAATGAGTTTTTGGCTAGTCATGGTGGCTCATGCCTGTAAATCCCAGCACTTTGGGAGGCCGAGGCGGGTGGATCACCTGAGGTCAGAAGTTCAAGACCAGCCTGACAAACATGGTGAAACCCCGTCTCTACTAAAAATGCAAAAATTAGGCCAGGCGCGGTGGCTCACGCCTGTAATCCCAGCACTTTGGGAGGCCAAGGCGGGCGGATCACGAGGTCAGGAGTTTGAGACCATCCTGGCCAACATGGTGAAACCCCGTCTGTACTAAAAATACAAAAATTAGCTGGGCATGGTGGTGCGCGCCTATAGTCCCAGCTACTCGGGAGGCTGAGACAGGAGAATTCCTTGAACCCAGGAGGCAGAGGTTGCAGTGAGCCGAGATAGCGCCACTGCACTCCTGCCTGGAGACAGAGCAAGACACCGTCTCAAAAAAAAAAAAAAAGCAAAAATTAGCCAGGCCTGTCCCAGCTACCCAGGAGGCCAAGGCATGAGAATAGCTTGAACTCAGGAGGCAGAGGTTGCAAGGAGCTGAGATCACAAAACTGCATACCAGCCTGGGTGACAGAGACTCGGTCTCAAAAATAAATAAATAATAAAAAATAAAGGCGTTTCTGTTGTAGTCAATGCTCATTTAAATTTATCAACATGTTTTATCTATTTCTATGCTTAACAGTGTTTCATGTGCTCTCCCCTTTTTTTCTGGTTCGTTTTTCTTCCTGAAGTGTATATCCTATAAGAATTCTTTCAATGAGGGGCTGCACTTTACATGTATTGAAATGACCCCTTTTGTCTTAAATTTCCACTGTAAGTTAGCTGGGCATAAAAATCCAACTGGCACTTTGAAGATACTACTCCCTCATCCCCAGCCTCAGTCTTTGCTGAGGTCCAGAAGTTACTTTTTAAGTAATCTGTCTTTTTCTCAGGTCTATTGTAAGGTTTTATTCTCTTTGCCCTTGATGTTCTGCAATTTCCCCAAGGAAATTTCTCAGCTACTATTTCCTCATATATTTTTCACTGCCATTCCCTTTATTGTCTTCCTCTGAAACTCCTATTAGACATACATAGTCCTTCATGCAAGCTGTCCTTCATATCTCATAACTGCTTTTATATTTTTTAATCTTTGTGTATTGTATTCATGTTAATTCCTAAGTAATGTCTTCTAACTCAGTAATTCTCTTTTTGCATCATTTATTCTGTCTACTGAGCTTTCTTTTAATGAACAAACTTTTTATTTCTAAGATTTCTAATTGATTCTTTTCACATCTACTTGTTCTTGTTTCATTTTGATCTACCTTCATTTATGTCTTGTTAATTTCCAATGGATATTAAGCCTTCATTTGCCATTTTTGGCATCCTAAACATTTTTAATTCTTTGTAAGACTTTCACAAAATTAATTTAATCTGCAGTGAATTCATATTCCACATGGTGATTCTGTTGACTATTTTTCTTTCTTGCCTTTTTTTTTTCTAAAAATGGGGTTTCACTATGTTGGCCAGGCTGGTCTTGAACTCCTGACCTCAGGTGATCCTCCCACCTTGGCCTCCCGAAGTGCTGGGATTACAGGCATGAGCCACCACGCCCGGCCTTGTTGACTGTTTTTCTTACCATTGTTTCTCATCTATTTCGGCTTACAACTTTACAGTGAGTTGGAGAGTTTTCCACCTTGTTTTTACATCTCTTTTTCACTCTGTCTCTAACTATCCTGAGCTAGGACTTCAGGCCCAGTTGAGAACCAGGTCTTACAATAGCATTGCAGGGCTCTACTCGTTGTGGCATGAGGACACCACAGCTACAAGCACGTAGCCAGAGGGTGGCTTGGCTCAGCATCTAGTCAAGAATCTGTCCTCATCTTCCCACAACTCAAGCCCCAAGCTATTTGTGGACAGCTGGCTTCCCCACTCCACCCCCGCCACCCCCGATTCTTTTCACAAGCAGAGGGAACCTTCCCCGAGCCCTGGCTTCCAGACACCTGGCTGTCGGCCCCTTTGTAGCATGGAGCACTTTAACTCCCTTACCAGGACCTCTGCGTCTGGCAGTTACTGCTATTTCCAGACCCCGAGGCCAGCAGGCCCTCGGCCCCACTCACCAATTTGCATTTCTGGTCTGCTTCCGGTACACAGAGACAGCCATTTTGGTTGGGGCCCAGCTATGTCCTTTTGTTTATCATTTTTTCTATTTTATTCCTGATTGCTGTGTGTTTGGAACAGAGAGAGGAGGCCACAGCGTGAGCCCACTCTGCCGTCTTGGCTGGAAGTCCAGCACTGAATTATGAGGCTGCTGTACCTGTAGAAAGTCCCATGTCTGCCTTCATTCAGGTAAAAGAGGAGAGATGGTTTCATTAAAACCCAGCAGGCTTTTTTTTGTTTTGTGTGTGTGTGTGTTTGTTTGTTTGTTTGTTTTAAGATGGAGTCTCACTCTGTTGCCCAGGCTGGAGTACAGTGGCGCGATCTCAGCTCATTGCAGCCTCCATCTCCCAGGTTAAAGCAATTCTCCTGCCTTAGCCTCCCAAGTAGCTGTGATGACAGGCATGCGCCACTACACCTGGCTAAGTTTTGTATTTTTAGTAGAGACAGGGTCTCACCATGTTGGCCACGCTGGTCTTGAATTCCTGATCTCAAATAATTTGCCCACCTTGGCCTCCCAAAGTGCTGAGATTACAGGTGTGAGCCACTGTCCCCAGCCCACTCAGGGGCTTTTATGCTTTGCTATGAATTTCCTCTCAGGATAACAGACTGAGCCCGTGTGTTCCCCAGTCACACACACACACACACACACATACACACACACACACACACACACACGCTGAGAGTTATTCTTTGAAAGGGGAGGCCACGTCTGGGCGTGGTGGCTCACACCTGTAATCTCAGCACTTTGGGAGGCCGAGGTGGGTGGATCACCCGAGGTCAGTGTTCAAGACCAGCCTGGCCAACATGGTGAAACTCCATCTCTACTAAAAATACAAAAATTAGCTGGGCGTGGTGGCGGGCGGCTGTAATCCCAGCTACTCGGGAGGCTGAGGCAGGAGAATCGCTTGAACCTGGGAGACAGAGGTTGCAGTGAGCCAAGACTGTGCCATTGCACTCTAGCCTGGGCAACAGAGTGAGACTCCATCTCAAAAAAAAAAAAAGAAAGAAAAGAAAGGGGCAGCCACGGGATGCAGACAAGGCCTGATCGCAACCACTCCTCCCTCCTCAGAGCAGAGCTGGGCCTGTGGGTAGCCATGGGTAGCGGCTGGTGCTGGGTACCACGGAAACTGGTGCTGGGTACCACGGAAGGCGCGTGTGGGGTGAGGCTCCTCTGCAAACCGTTCCCAGGGGAGCGCCTCCCCCTGGTGGCCATCAGAGGAAGCGGCGGTGCTCTCTGCCAAGGACAAGGACGCAAGGAGTGAAGATTTTCCACACACAGCCAATGTGTGTGTCATGACACAGATCTGGGACCTGTGGTCATGACACCGGCAGCCTAAAGGTCCCACTTAAACAGGGCCCAGGGCGGAATTCTCTCTACGATCTCCTCTGCTGTGCCGGGACACAGCCCACTCTGCTCAGGACTGTGTAGAGGCGGCTCCCTCCTGCCTGGCCCTTCTGAGCCTCAGAACATTGACTCCAGAGGCCACTGGGTCCATAGATTCTTTGGATGGATTTTCAAACTTGAATATCCAGACCCTTCTTGAGGCCACACAGAGGACTGAGGGCGGGAAGTCTGTGTAGGGGTCCAGGACGTGGGTTTGAGGATTAGATAGACCTGAGTCCAAATCCCACTTGCCACTCATTAGTTGTGTGTCTCTAGGCAAGTTACTTAACCTCTTTGTGCCTCTGTGTCTTCATCTGTAAAATAAAGATGATAATTGTATATACCTTAAGGGGTTGCTGTGAGAATACAGCCAGATAACCAGGTCCCTCCTCTCTCTCCCCGCCCCCCACCACCTCATGGCCCCTGTTTTGGAGGTTCTTGGGCTCTTACTGCCTCTTCCTCTGCCCTTCCTGGAAGCTGCGGGCTTCCATCAGCCTCCTTTGGGCCTTGGGTGGCATGGATGGGGTCATTTTTTTTTTTTTTTTTTGAGATGGAGTCAGTCTGTCACCCAAGCTGGAATGCGGTAGTGCGATCTTGGCTTGCTGCAATCTCTGCCTCCAGGGTTCAAGCGATTCTCCCGTCTCAGCCTCCAGAGTGGCTGGGACTACAGGCATGCGCCACTATGCCCGGCTAATTTTTGTATTTTTAGTAAAGGTGGGATTTCACCACGTTGGCCAGGCTGGTCTCAAACTCCTGACCTCAGGTGATCCGCCCGCCTTGGCCTCCCAAAGTGCTGGGATTACATGCATGAGCCACCGCTCCTGGCTGGGGGCATTTTTTGAGGAGGAGCCAGGCCCAGATGGAGTCACACTGCAGAGGCCTCACATGGGGGCCAAAGTCCTCAGGCCCTGAAGGTGTCCCAGAGAATCACAGACTCACAAACATACCCTCTGGCTGCTGGGGCCTGGGCTTCTCCTGTTTTAACTATTTCCCACCCAGTGACCCACAGGTCCTATACTCTCAGGGAGCACACACAGAATTCTGGAGCCCCTGCCAGAGGCACAGTTCAAACACAGCAGAGCTGGGCCTGCAGCTGGTCTGTCAGTCACACTAAAGTTATGGGGCACCTGCTCTGTATTTAGCACTGGGGATTCTAAGGGAAGGGATGTGTCTCTGCCTTCAAGGCATTTGCAGCACAGTGGGGAGACTGGCTGCAGAGCCCCCTGACATGACTCACAGGAGCCGCTCTAGTGAGACTCTGCAGGCACAGCCTGGGCCCAGATCAGGGTCCGCCCAGGAGAGTCAGGGACGGCGCCCAGAAGAGGGGCTTCTGGCTGGGCACTTGAATGTGGAGTAAGAGTTTGCCAGGCAGACAGACTTTATCGATTCATTCAATACGTTTTCATTCGACACCTGCCACCCTCCCGGCAGCTGCTGTTCTATGCACTAAGGATGCAGTGGTGAAGAAGAGTAAAGCAGTTCTTGCTGTCCAGGCCTTGGCCTGGCACTCACTGCAGGCCCCTGGTGCTCTCCTGCTGAACATAAACAGTTTCACAGAACATCGACATCAGACAAGGCCACTCTGTGGCTGTGATGGAACTAGACAGAAACAAGCCCAAACCCTACAAGTTCTTTCTGACACCCCCTCACTGATACGCCCACAGTGCCCCATGGCGTGCGTTCCCCTTCACTGCAACCAGCAATAAACCCCAAGTGCTCCACTGCAGGTGGGATCCTGGTGGTCTTCTGGTGGAGGGCAATTGACAGTGACAGCCGACAGGTAAGATTTGAGTGGAGATTGAATGAAATGAAGGGCAAGTCATGCGGAAACGTCGGGGAGGAACATTCCAGGCAGACGAAGCAGTCATCATAAAGGCTCTGAGGACAGAATATGACAGGCAGATTTGAAACCTGCAAATATGCCAGCCTAGCTGGAGTAGAAAAGGCAGAGCAGGTATTCCAGGCAGAGGGAATAGACTGTGAAAACCTAATGTGAAGGAAAGTAGGCCCCTGCTGACACGTATGGGTAGTTCTGTGCAGTTGAAACAGAAAGCTAGGCCAGGCGCGGTGGCTCAAGCCTATAATCCCAGCACTTTGGGAGGCCGAGGCAGGCAGATCACCTGAGGTCAGGAACTTGAGACCAGCCTGACCTATATGGTAAAACCCCGTCTCTACTAAAAACACAAAAATTAGCTGGGCATGATGGCAGGTGCCTGTAGTCCCAGCTACTCGGGAGGCTGAGACAGGAGAATTGCTTGAACGCAGGAGGCGGAGGTTGCAGTGAGCCGAGATAGTGCCACTGCACTCCAGCCTGGGCAACAGAGAGAGACTCCATCTCAAGAAAACAAAAAGAAAGCTAATGTCATTTGTTTCGGAGAAGAGGGATGAGTACACAGGAAATATGCAATTAAGAGCCTTCATTGCCTTTCATCAGAGATTCTTAGCAAAATCACCATGGACCCAAAAGCTCTGCCGGAGCTACCCATGATGGCGTTTTCCTTTGATGTGGTAATAGAGTAAGCTGATCAATATGTTTTGAGCAAGGCCTACCGAAGGGAAATGCACTTGTTCGGGACAATTCCTTCATGTTATCACTAAGAGGGAAGAGAAAATAGATGGCAGTGCCCCTCACTTTCAGGTGACCCTGCCAGCTCACCCCACAGTTTTGCATCTTCATGATCCATCTAGGGGAAAGCCTGCCCCTTTGGTTTAGGTCTAATAGGATTACCTAGGCCAAGTATTTGTGTGGTCCGATGTGATTTAGTAGTGGGAGAGATTGAATACATTTCATCACCAGCTGCAATTTATGCCCCGGAAAGAATACAAAAAAGAGTCCGCCTTCTAGTTACTGGCAACATAAACTGGAAATTCCCTGCAAAGGCTCAAGGCTGCAGGTGTGAAGGAAGACACACACACACACACCACACACACACACCAAACACACACATACATATACCCACACACCACACACACGCCACACACACACATACACATACACACACCACACACATGCCACACACACACACATATACACACACACCACACACACACATATACACACACACCACACACACGCCACACACACGCATACACATACACACACCACACACACGCCACACACACATACATATACACACACACCACACACACGCCACACACACACACCACACACATATACACACACACCACACACACGCCACACACACACACACATACACACACCACACACACACCACACACACACACATATACACACACACCACACACACGCCACACACACACATATACACACACACCACACGCCACACACACATACATATACACACATGCCACACACACCACACACACACATATACACACGCCACACACACATATACACACACACCACACACGCCACACACACACCACACACACATATACACACACACCACACACGCCACACACACACATACACATACACACACCACACACACGCCACACACACATACATACACACCACACACACACATATACACACACACCACACACACGCCACACACACACATACACATACACACACCACACACACACCACACACACACACATATACACACACACCACACACACGCCACACACACACACATATACACACACACCACACGCCACACACACATACATATACACACATGCCACACACACACCACACACACACATATACACACACACCACACACACACCACACACACACATATACACACACACACCACACACACGCCACACACACACATACACATACACACACCACACACACACATACACACACACCACACACACGCCACACACACACACCACACACACATATACACACACCACACACACGCCACACACACACATACACATACACACACCACACACACATATACACACACCACACACACGCCACACACACACATACACATACACACACCACACACACACACATATACACACACACCACACACACGCCACACACACATATACACACACCACACACACGCCACACATACACATACACACACCACACACACACACACATACACACACACCACACACACGCCACACACACACATATACACACACACCACAAGCCACACACACATACATATACACATGCCACACACACACCACACACACTCATATACACACCACACACACACCACACACATATACACACACACCACACACACATATACACACACGCCACACACACATACATATACACACACCACACACGCCACACACACACCACACACACATACACACGCCACACACACATATACACACACACCACACACACGCCATAAACACACACACCACACACACATATACACATACACCACACACACGCCACACACACATACATATACACACACACCACACACACACACCACACACATGCCACACACACACACATACACACACACCACACACACGCCACACACATGCCACACAGACCACACACACGCCACACACATGCCACACACACCACACACACATATACACACACACCACACACACACATACATATACACACACCACACACACGTGTGCCACAAACACACACGCCACACACACACCACACACATACACACACGCCACACACACATACACACATGCGCACGTGCCACAAACATACATGCCACACACACATACACACACGCCACACACACATATACACACACACCACACACACGCCACACACACATACATATACACACACACCACACACATGCCACACACACACGCCACACACACACATACATATACACACACGCCACACATTCATATACACACACATCACACACATGCCCCACACATATACACCACACACACACACATGCCACACACACACCACACACACACGCCACACACACACCACACACATGCCACACACACCACACACACATACATATACACACACCACACACGCCACACACACACGCCACACACACGCCACACACACACCACACACACACGCCACACACACACACCACACACACACGCGCCACAAACACACACGCGCCACACACACACCACACACATACACACATGCCACACAGACACACACATACACACACGCCACACACACGCCACACACACACGTGCGCCACAAACACACACACCACACAGACACACACATACACACACGCCACACACACGCCACACATGCCACACACACACGCCACACACACGCCACACACACACACACACGTGCGCCACAAACACACATGCCACACACGCCACACACATACACACATGCCAAACACACACACACGCCACACACACATACACGTGCGCGTGCCACATACACGCCACACACACACATACACGCACACACCACACACACACACACACACACACACATACACACAGACACACACACCCCCCACACCGGCATTGAGCTTTAACCCCAAACCAAACCCAGTCATCTCAGGGTTCCTAACTGCTCAGCAATTACAGTTTCCCAGCGAGAAAGAACTAAAGGTCATGCAAGGTGATAGCTAAGCATTGTTCTAGCATTGCCATTTAATAGGGGAAAAAGGTAAACGTTTTGAGTCTGTCTGTTTCTAGGTGCCCTGAAATTTCTGTTTCATTAAAATTAATAGAATCAAATACAGTCTAGTCCATGAGAGGAGTGAGCCCTGATTTAGGGCATAGCCCAAAAATGCCATTCACAAGGCTTCTATATTTTATCCTACTGCCAATGGTGCACAATGGAAGTATTTTGAACAGGAAGAAGACATAATCAGATTTAAATGCTAGAAGGATCTCTCCAGTAGCTTAACAGTGGTGGACTGGGCACGTACATTTATCCTCACTCCTTTCTGAAATTCTTTTTTTTTTTAAGATAAAAAATCCATAAGGAAAAAGAGAACAGAAGAGGCGTCAATAGCAACATTTTGAAACTGGAAAGCAGCTAGAAAAATGGCAACCAACGTAGCAAAACCAAGAAAGCTCAATCCTGAACCATGAGGGCGTTAAACAGCCAATTCTATTTAGACCCCCGACCCACAGATGGTTCAGGTATTGGTGGCACCAGGTCCTCTGAAAGCAGGGAACAGGAGGCGGTAAAGATGGAGCCAAAAACAGGACTGGGGATTGACTCCTCCCCCCACCTCATCTTCTCCCGCTCCTTTCACAGACTTGGGTGTTTTTCTTCTAAAAAAGTAAATCGAGGGTCTCTGAACTAGCATATCAAGCAGAGTGAGGGCGGGGCCACCACACCAAAAATGGGATCAAACAGGAGCTACAAGTCGAAGACAGAAATATGCCCCGCCCCCAGCCTCTTCCCTGTCTTCTCCCCAACACTGGCAGCCAGGTCCCTAATCCCTGCCAGGACTGGAAGAGCCATCTGTAGGAAACTGACTAGCCCACAAAGAAAGTCCTAAAGACTCTGACATCCACAATCCCCATTAAGCAGCCTGGCCCAGCCCAGACCATTCCGCAGCAAAGCTTGCAACGAAGCATCCTCCCTTCATCCTCACATACACACTCAGGTAAGCAGGAAAGCAATCAGCTCTGTGAGTGGGAAGTGGTTGCCTCTAGGAAGCAGTAAATTGGGGTGAGTGGGGGAAGATTGGAGAGGAAGGATGGGAAGAGGCTACTGTTTTTGGTAAAAAGTCATCTTGAGTTACTTGACTCTCTAAACTAGAACTGGCTGGGCGTGGTGGCTCACACTGTAATCCTAGAACTCTGGGAGACCAAAGCAGGGGGATCACCTGAGGTCAGGAGTTCGAGACCAGCCTGGCCAACATGGTGAAACCCCATCTCTATTAAAAATACAAAAATTAGCCGGGCGCAGTGGTGGACGCCTGTAATCCCAGCTACTAAGGAGGCTGAGGCAGGAGAATCACTTGAACCTGGGAGGTGGAGGTTGCAGTAAGCCAAGATCGTGCCATTGCACTCCAGCCTGGGCAACAGAGTGAGACCTGTCTCAAAAAACAAAACAAAACAAAACACTAGGTGCATTTAAAGCTGTCATAAAAAATAGATACCAAATGGAAAAAGAAAAATGTCTAGAAGAGATGGGGAGAGGAGGCACCATCAGAGCAATAGGAATGAGGAACCTATTGCAGTGGTCCAGGACAGAGACTGCAAGGCCTCAACTGAGGCAGGGGCAATAGGAGGAAGAGGAGGTGGAAGTCAGAATAGCTCTGTGATGGTGAAGGTTATGCTTGAGCTTGACTGAGCTAAGAGGTGCCCAGATAGCTAAGAAAACATAACTGCTGGGTGTGCCTGTGAGGGTGTTTCTAAAAGAGATTAGCACTGGAATTAGTAGACTAAGCACAGAAGACCACCCTCACTAATGTGGGAGGGTGTCATCCCTAGGGCCCAAATAGAACAAAAAGGTGGAAGAAGAACACATTTTCTTCCTTTCTCCTCTTGAGCTGGGACATCTTCTCCCACCCTCAGACATCAGAGCTCTTGGTTCTCAGATAGCTGAACTCAGACCTAATTACATCTCCAGCATTCCTGGGTCTCCAGCTTGCAGAGAGCAGACGGTGGGACTTCTTGACCTCCCACCTCCCTAATCACATGAGCCAAGTCCCGTAATACGTAATATGTCTAATAATAGCTTGTACGGCCAGGCACAGTGGCTCATGCCTGTAATCCCAGCACTTTGGGAGGCTGAGGCGGGCAGATCACGAGGTCAGGAGTTCAAGACCAGCCTGGCCAACATGGTGAAACCCCATCTCTACTAAAAATACAAAAATTAGCTGGGCATGGTGGTGCGTACCTGCAGTCCCAGCTACTCAGGAGGCTGAGGCAGGAGAATCGCTTGAACCAGGGAGTTGGAGGTTGCAGTGAGCCAAGATCATACCACTGCACTCCAGCCTGGGTGACAGAGCAAGACTCCATCTCAAATAATTAATAATAATAATAATAATAATAGGATGTACATATGTACCTCCTATTGGTCCTATTTCTCCAGAGAACCTTGGCAAATGCAAGCTCCATATGAGGCAGAACTGGCTGGACATGGTGACTGACTGTGGGGGTGAGGGATGGGGGGACTCAAGGACAAGGCCCTGGCTTACAGCCTGGACACCTGGGTAGGGCTGTTCACCTGGTTTCAAAAGAGACTGACCCTTATGTCTCTTCCCACCAATCTCTTCCTCCTGACTTGTGACTTTTCCTTCCCCACGCCAGGTCTCTTATGCCATGACACACCTCTTGTCCCCCGTGTCTACCTGGTGCATGGGGCCAGGCCAGCACGCAGGCACAGGATGCAGAGCCTTGGGTCCCAAGGGCGGGCGGTGACCATTCCCTCAAGGCCAGGATGGATGGAACTGCCACAGGGGTGGCGGGTAGGGGCCTATGGTCTCTCTAGTACTGCCCAGGGCAAAAGCACTCCTAGGATTTGCAGGCCCTGGGCAAATACATTTTGTGGGCTCCTGTCAACATGAACAATTTAATTTTATAATATATTACAAAAAGTCATGGGTCCACATGAGTGATACAGATTGATTGAAGAGGTCCTTTTGTATTTGTTTATTGTCCAGTCAATGAACATGAAGATTCCTCAGAATGTAGAGGACCCATCTTTTCCTGTTGAGTCCAGGAACCATCTCTTCACATTTGTTATTTTATTAATTAATTAATTAATTAATTTTTTTTTGAGATGGAGTCTTGCTCTGTTGCCCAGGCTGGAGTGCAATGGCATGATCTCAGCTCACTGCAACCTCCGCCTCCCGGGTTCAAGAGATTCTCATGCCTCAGCCTCCCAAGTAGCTGGGATTACAGACGTGCATCACCACGCCCAGCTAATTTTTGTATTTTTAGTGGAAACGGGGTTTCACCATGTTGGCCAGGCTGGTCTCGAACTCCCGATCTCAGGTGATCCGCTGCCTTGGCCTCCCAAAGTGCTGGGATTACAGGCGTGAGCCACCGTGCCCGGCCCCGTCTCTTCACATTTGTTATAATCAAATTTGTCATTCCTGACTAACTTCATAAATCTCAGGTAGCAAGACTGTAATTATCCACAATGTCATTGCTTTAGAAAATCTGTTTATATTGAAACAATAGAGACCTTTTTACCTCTGCAATTCCCTAACACCATGTATTTAAGGCTGGTTGCATCATAATTCCACACTGCATCATCCGCAGTGCAGCCCCTGAGGACTGGCTTCCAGTGGCTCTCTCAAAGGTGGTGATGGTGATTCCTCAAAAATGATTACCAAGGCAAGTCTCACCCAGAGTATGCAAAAAAAAAAAAGAGCAATTCTTTGTGTTCTGATTATATTAAATTTATCATTTAGAATCGTAGAGCATAAACATAAAACAGCACATCACCCAAACATGACTGCTCTAGAACTCTTCAGGCTATAATTGCCGAATCCCTAGAATGTGATCTTTCTCCCTGCTGACTGCCCACAGCCTTCCACACACCACCAGCAGGAAGGATCGGCCAGGGGGCCCGTGAACAGACAGAACAGTGTCCTTGATGCTCACATAGCTGTCAAGGCAAGCAGGACATCCGTGGGAAGGCCCCTTGGTGTTGTGGGCCAGCGCTGAGGGCCCTCGGAGGAGACAGGTGGGCCACCCTCAGAGGACTGCCTGATATGTGGTGTGGAGACCACAGAAGGGCTGGGCTGGCCGCCCTAGTGCCATTGGCAAGGTGAGGAGGGCTCACGGGTACACTCGAGTGCTGTCGACCTGAGGCAGCACCGTGGTTGGAGTGCAGTGGGAGGGCTGATGCCTGGGCACACTCACAGTCGAGCCCAAGAGTTGGTCGTGGACCGTCTGCAGCCCGGAACCTTGAACTCAGCCTGTGTCTGACAAATGGAGGTGGACCAAACTCACAGGATCCCATAAAAGAAATACTGTGCGTGCCAACGGGAGCAATTCAATCACCAGGCTTCCCTCCTGGAAGTGGGGTCCATGCACAGACTCCAGGACCACACCATAGGCATACGTGCCGGAGCTCCTCAGGGCATCAGATTGACCTCACACCCTGAGTGGGGGGCAGAGAACACCACAAAGGAGAGAAACAGGGCCTGGGCAGACTCAAGTCTGCCAGGAGGGCAGCTCTGGTTGGCCTCTGTCATCAGAGAAATGTTTGAGGAACAGTCTTCTAGAAACCATGACCCACACAGACCCCGTCCAGGCACTGGGCACCCAGCCCAGCTAGCACTGTCGGCCCAGCCCAGACATCCAAGAAGGGTTTAGAACATTGCAACGAAGGCACTCCAAAGTACTGGGCCCTCTGAGGCCCAGCCCTGGGCACGGACCTGCTCTCCCACATCTAAGTGTGGTATCAGCCCTCGGAGACAGATAACTCCCAGCCATCCTCTCAGCCCTGAGCTTTGGAGGCCCCTGGTTATTCTGGCACAGATATGTATGATATTCAGGGCCCTCCACAAGCTGCCCCGGGCCTGCCTGTCCAGTTTTATCCTCCCACTCCATATTCCTCCTCCAGCCCCACTGAATCCACACTCTCCTCAGGGCCCTGGGTCCTTCCATCCACTTGCAGTGTCTGAGTGTAAGGGTCCTCCAAGGTTCAGCTCAAGACCCGCTTCCTCTATGAGATTTGCCCTAATTCCCCTAGCTGGGAGCATGTCTCCCTCCCTGATCTCCAGGGGCCCCACTGCTCCTCACACCGCTCCGCATCATTGGGGTTTTCTGCATACTTCAGGTCTCTCTGACTAAATGATAAGAATGCATTTAGATGCATTGCTCTCTCCGGAGCAGAGCCTTGATTAGAGCAAAGGGTGGATAGGGGGAGCCCAGGGAAGGAGCAGAAAGGCCCAGAGTAGAAGACAGGAGGCAGGGGGCCCAGAGCAAAAGGCAGATCCTGACATCTTCAGGGCAAGAGAAACTAAGGAATCAGTGGCACTATATCACGGCCGCCCACACGAAAATATGCAAAGTGTACTTATGCATAAGTATACTTTGACACTTAAGAAATCCCTCCAGGAGGACTGTCTGGCTCAGAACAGTCCTCTTTCTCTCTCTGTGATCCCTCCCAACCTACACTTCCACACCTCCACAAAGGTGGGCCCCTGGCAGCCATCATTTTCCTGTGTGATTCCATTCTCTAAGCAAATTCCCTCTCTGGGAATTTGGGGCTCAAACACAACCAGCGAGTCTCTGAGCATGGGTGGGACTATGTATCTATAAACTGCCAGGCAGTGGACACACCATCCTGGACTTGGAAAAGCAGCAAAGACCTGCATTCAAAAACAAGGGACTGGCCAGGCACAGTGGCTCACACCTGTAATCCCAGCACTTTGGGAGGCTGAGGCAGGTGGATCACTTGAGGTCAGGAGTGCGAGAACAGCCTTGCCAACATGTTGAAATGCCGTCTCTACTAAACATATGAAAATTAGCCAGGCTTGGTGGTGCATGCCTGTAATTCCAGCTACTCAAGAGGCTGAGACAAGAGAATCGCTTAAACCAGGAAGCAGAGGTTGTGGTCAACTGAGATTGCACCACTGCACTCCAGCCTGGGCGACAGAGTGAGAGTTCATCTCGAACAAACAAACAAATAAAAAGAAGGGACTGTAGCAGCAGATGAGCCAAGATAAATGGTATTGTTCAGGTCTTATTCAGAAACAAGTGGTAGAAACCCAGATCCAATCAGCTTGGGCAAAAAAGAATGACTTGAGCTTACCAGCTGCTAAGTAGGTGTGGTATTGCCTTGTTCCTCTCTCCACTTCCTTACCCTACTTGGATTTAGTTATTGCCCCATCATAATTATAAAAGCCTTTAGAAGGGCCAGACTCTTATCACCAGCTAGGGAAATGAGAACTCCTCCCATCTGTCCACGGGCCTATCCCAAGGAAGACTCGGACGCTCGGAGCACACACTTCAGCCCTGAGTTAATAAGTGGGCCAAAGAACGCCCCTGATGTCTGCGAGAATCTGGAGGTGGCGGGGTGGAAACTCTGTGATTGACAGTCCCCAGGGCCACGTGGACTGGGAGAGGAATCCCCAAAGCGGGACAGGGTGGGGAAAACATGAGGAGCGGTCAACAAATCCATTGTCCTCAGTCCTGTTCAGAGACAGCTTCCTGACTCCTGGTTCCAGCCTCAGAAGGCCAAGTGCCCCACGTTCTTCGAACCCCCTCCATCATCTGAGTACATTTTCCTTTTTGGTTAATTTTATTAGGGATGATTTCTGTTATTTGTGACCAAAAGAGCATGATAACCCCAATCATGCATATCTATAACAGCAAAGGAAGAGTCTAGGTAGTTATACCAAAATCAACAGTGGTTATTCCTGGGTATTAAGATTTTAGATTTTCATTTTCTTCTTTGTACTTTTTTAAAATTTTTATTTATTTTTTAATTTTATTTTATTCATTTATTTATTTTTTGAGAGAAGTCTCGCTCTTGTCCCCCAGGCTGGAGTGCAATGGCATAATCTCGGCTCACTGCAACCTCTGCCTCCCGGATTCAAGCGATTCGCCTGCCTCAGCCTCCCAAGTAGCTGGGATTACAGGCGTGTGCCACCAGGCCCAGCTAATTTTTGTATTTTTAGTTGAGATGGCATTTCACCATGTTGGCCAGGCTGGTCTCGAACTCCTGACCTCAGGTGATCCGCCCGCCTCGGCCTCCCAAAGTGCTGGGATTACAGGCATGAGCCACCGTGCCAGACCTCTTCTTTGTATGTTTTTAAAGTTTTTCCTGGCCAGGTGTGGTGGCTTACACCTGTAATCCCAGCACTCTGGGAGGCCAAAGAGGGCGGATCACCTCGGGTCGGAGTTCAAGACCAGCCTGACCAACATGAAGAAACCCCGTCTCTACTAAAATTACAAAATTAGCCGGGTGTGGTGGGGCATGCCTGTAATCCCAGCTACTCGGGAGGCTGAAGCAGGAGAATTGCTTGAACCCGGGAGGCAGAGACTGTGGTGAGCCCGTATTGTGCCATTGCACTCCAGCCTCGGCAACAAGAGCAAAACTCCGTCTCAAAAAAAAAAAAAAAAAAAAAAAAATTCCCAGATTATGTTTATTTTACTTTGATTATGCAAGTACTAAGTATTTGGTATAGCAAAAACTATAAGAAAAACAACAGTAGTTTTCAGCAAGAATCCTGGCACTCGGAGATCATGATGACTGACATTTTGACTTCTTACCTTACCAGCCCCCCACCCCACTCATACAGTGGCCGGTGGAGTTAAGCGACACCACCCTGTAGACACCCTTGTGCCAACTAAGTTGTCACAAAATGCTTGGAGACATTAAGAGATGTGTTTTGTGCCCAACGGAAACCAGCTTGAACCCTAATCACATCTGAGGTTCACGCAGGCACGGGCAGCGATAATGCTACAGTGGGTGGGGGTGGGGGTGGGGGATAGAGGCCCAATGGAGGCCTGTAACATGCGCGGTGACTGTACCCCAAGAAAGAAATCACCACGCATGAGGAAGTGGGCCAGACTCAGCACCTCAGAGTGACAGTCAAGGACAGCAGAACAATCAGGGTGCCCTGGGAGGCTGCTCCTGAATCCTCCAAACTCACCTCCCTCCTGGAAGGCAAAGATCTGAGCTTAAGGGGCAGGAGGTGGGGGAAGCAATTATCTCATGAGGAATCCACTCAGCCACATTCCCTTGGAATACTACTTTACTTCTGTGTACCTTGTTTTCCTCATCTGCAAAATAGGGATGGGATGGCGATGCTAACAGCCTCCTACGCTCAATCCTCCTATGGTCCTACGGAGGACCGTGCGTATGTTACACTCTCATCACAGTGCTGTCAGTTCAGGATACTCAGCACATGGTCATGATGGTGATGATGAAGGAGAAGGAGGCATGCCTCACTGCAAAAGGCTGCAGAGTAAAATCCAGTGGGAGGCGGTGGAGGACCACCATTAGGAGCTCAAGCAATTCTGCTATGAAACACATACACCCACTTCCCCCTTAAAAAGCTAAACGGAACTAGGAAGACCGTGGGTCCCAGGAGTCTGGGGAGAGGTGACAGAGAGTTCTAGGTAGTAGTGAAAGAGTGAGCACAGCCTCACAACCCAAGGACCAAGGATGAGGGTGGGCCGTCATCCCCACATGAGCAGCAGGCACCGAGGGCCAGAGTGACAGATGCTTGTCAGAGGTGCAGGAGGCGGCCAGAGACTGGTGGTCAGAGATGACCAGCAAACAGCAGGGACAGAGGCCCAGGTAGGGGTTGGGAGACAGCGGCCAATGGAGCAAAGGATGGTGAAACTAGCAACTGAGAAGAAGGACCTCCATTGACCCAGGGCACTGCTCTAATTTAAACAAACCCCTGTCACTATTTCCACTCTCATCCCTGACTGCAGGGCACCTGCAGAAGCACAGCAAGGGGAAAGACTTTGGCCTTACCTTCTGGCAGTTGACAGCAATTGCCCCAGCACACTGCAGAGAGAGATAAGCAGCTTACCCAGAACCCACAAGTGTGTGGGGCTTAGGAGGCTTCCGCAGGAGATTCCTGAGGCCGCTGGTACCACCACAGAACAATCTTTCTTCTCATGGACACAAATAATAGATTATGACCACGGCTTTTTTTCTTTTTTCTTTTTTAGACGGAGTCTTGCTCTGTCACCCAGGCTGGAGTGCAGTGGCACGAACTCGGCTAACTGCAACCTCCACCTCCTGGGTTCAAGCGATTCTCCTGCCTCAGCCTCCCGAGTAGCTAGGACTACAGGGATGTGCCAGCACATCTGGCTAATTTTTTGTATTTTTAGTAGAGATGAGGTTTCACCATGTTGGCCAGGATGGTCTCGAACTCCTGACCTCAAGTGATCCACCCACCTTGGCCTCCCAAAGTGCTGGGATTACAGGCATGAGCCACCACGCCCGGTAGACCATGGCTTTTAAGCAAGGTATAGCAAAGTCACTGCACCCTCCCTGGCTGGTTGCTCTGAGGGAAAGTTCTCCACCAAGGAAGGGCCAGTCACAGCCCTTCCCAAGCCTCTAAGGCCTGCCTGCATCCTATCCTCCACCTGCATCACAGTCTCCGGGGAGCTTTTTAAAACTGCCGCTGCCCATACCCCATCCCTGGAGATTCTGGTTTAGAAACAGAGCATCATTCTCTTGTAAAAGCTCTCAGGCCAGAACCACTCCTCTGCATCCTCTGTACCTTGCAGATGTCACGAAAATCTACAGTGAAGCAGCTACAACTTGCTAGAGAGCGCTGTGGACTAGACAAGGCCCCATGAATCCTTCCTCAAGGGGACCTGGACCCTGGGCACTGAGTCTGCGGACCCCTGGACAGCTGACCCCTCCCTTAAAGCTGAAATGACCCCTCAAATCCATGTTCCACAAGTCCCTTCCTTTGAATCCTGGCTTAGCCATTTACTAACATAGTGTCTTTGCATACCTTATCTAATCTCTCTAAGCCTCAGTCTCCTCTTCTATAAAGTGGGAGTGATAGTACCTACCCCAGAGCATTATGAATGAAATTAAGAATGCAAACTGGGGCAGGAGAATCGCTTGAACCCGGGAGGCAGATGTTGCGGTGAGCTGAGATCATCCCACTGCACAATCACAGGCTCATGCCTGTAATCTCAGCACTTTGGGAGCCTGAGGCAGGAGGATCACTTGAACCAGGGAGGTCAAGACTGCAGTGAGCCATGATCATACCACCGCACTCCAGCCTAGGTAACAAAACAAGACCCTGTCTCTAAAAACAAATAAACAAATAATACAAATAAAGAAATTAAGAATTCATGTTACAGAATAAAGAGGTTTTACCCCACATACCCAGGTGGGTCATTCTCAGAGTAAATTTATGTTTATGTTTAAGAAGTACATTTTGTCAGGCATGGTTTCTCATGCCTGTAATCTCAACACTTTGGAAGGCCAAGGCAGGAGGATCACTTGAGTCTAAGAGTTCAAGACCAGCCTGGGCAACATAGTGAGACCCCAATCTTTAGAAAAAATTTTAAAAATAGCCAGGCATGGCGGCTTGCACCTGTAGTCCCAGCTACTTGGGAGGCTGAGGTGGAAGGATCACTTGAGCCCGGCAGGTAGAAGCTGCAGTGAGTTGTGGTCGTGCCACTGCAGTCCAGCCTGGAAGACAGAGTGAGACCCTGGCTCCAAAACAAAAAAGAAGCACATTTTGGTAGCTCCTGATAGGATCCAATGAAAAACACAGAGCATTTCTATAGGCTATTCCTGTCACACACTTGAACCAGAATCCCATGAAGACTATATTTAACTTTCAGTTTACAGGAAACATGGTGGATGAAGGAACAAATTAAATGATACCGTGAGTAGGGAACAAATATATCTAAGCAGTAGATCATTCTCTAGAGACAAATTAGCCAGTTTCTCCAACAAATCAATGGCATGAAATAAAGAGGGGGAGAAACTATAACAGAATGAAAGGATTTGAGAACCGTCATGAGAACAAAAGATGCAGTTTGACAGCCAAAGGCACTTAAAGAAAAATTCCAAAATTAAACACAGAATTACCATATGATCCAGCAATTCCACTTCTAAATATCTATCCAAAGAATTGAAAGTAGGGACTCAAATAGATACTTGTACACTAATGTTCAAAGCACCATTATTCACAATAGCCAAAAGGCGGAAACAACCCAAATGTTCCTCGACAGATGAACTGAGACACAAAATGTGGACTATACCGTCAGCCCTCTCCGTATCCACGATTTCCTACCCAGGGATGCAAGCAACCACAGATCAAAAATGTTTGAAGACAGCCAGACGCGGTGGCCCACACCTATAATCCCAGCACCTTGGGAGGCCATGGCGGGCAAATGAGTTGAAGTCAGGAGTACAAGACCAGCCTGGCCAACATAGTGAAACCCTGTCTCTACTAAAACTACAAAAATTATCCAGGCGTGGTGGCACATGCCTGTAATCCCAGCTACTCAGGAGGCTGAGACAGGAGAATAGCTTGAACCTGGGAGGCAGAGGCTGCAGTGAGCTGAGATTGTGCCATTGCACTCCAGCCTTGGTGACAGAGTGAGACTCCATCTCAAAAAATAATAATAATAATAAAAATAAGTATATATATTGAAGACAAAATAAAATGAAAAAGTAACAATATAACAATAAATAAATAATGATACAGCATAATAATTTACATAGTTTTACAATGTATTAGGTACTATAAGTAGAGAGGATTTAAAGTATATGGAGGATATGTGTAGGTCATATGCAAATACTGCACCATTTTATATCAGACACTTGAACATCCTTGGATTTTGACATCTACGGGGATCCTGGAACCAATCCCTCATGGATACTAAGGAATGACTGTACATATAATGGAATATTATTTAGCCTTAAAAAGGAATGAGATTCTGATGCATACTACTACATGAATGAACCTCGAAAATATTACGCTAAGTGAAATAAACTCAACACAAATGACGAATATTGTATGATTCTACTTAGATGTCTAGGATAGAGAATAAGCAAATGTGTAGAGACAGAAACTAGAATCAAGGTTATAGAGGTTACCAGGAGCTGGAGGAGGTGGGGTGAGAAGTTATTGTTTAATGGGTACAGAGTTTCTGTATGGATCTTGGCTCACTGCAACCTCCGCCTCCCGGGTTCAAGCAATTCTCTGCTTCAGCCTCCCGAGTAGCTGGGATTACAGGTGCCCACCACCACACCCAGCTAATTTTTGTATTTTTAGTAGAGACAGAGTTTCACCATCTTGGCCATGCTAGTCTTGAACTCCTGACCTCATGATCCACCCACCTCGGCCTCCCAAAGTGCTGGGATTACAGACGTGAGCCACCACGCCCAGCCTTAAAATGTAAATTTTATGTTATATATATTTTACCAAGAAAGAGAAATTTCACTTAATCCGTATCTTGAAAAATATTAAAGGAGACCTATAAACACAGCCCAGAATGTTAGAATCTCTTTGCTCTCATTCCACTCTCCCTCACCCACACATGCCTCTGAAGACTTCTCCTCCACACCTGCCCACCCCCGCCAGCCCTACAGCCCTCACCGCTGTACCCCACCTCTCTTCTCTCACTCTTAATCAGGTAGATTGACAGCCTCATTCCCAGCAAGAAAGAATGTTTCCTCTCTCAGGTGGGAAAGGAGGGAAGAGGCTGGCTCCAGAAGATTCCCTTTGACAGGCTGCCAAAGGTAGAAAGGCTGTGGTCATGCCCACAGTAATAGTTATTGTCGCATCACATAATAGAAGCCGGAGCACTGAGTCCCCTCCACCTTTTCACGGGCATGGGGAGCATTTCACCCCTCCCTAATGGTTCTCACACCCATTGTCAGATTCAATTACAGTGACGGCATTCAGTGCCAACTATATGCCAAGCATGTACATACGTTTTCTATGGTCCTTGTGACAATCATGCAGGCAACCATCATTAAGACCATGTTGCAGCAGACTGAGGCTGAGGCATGGCAAATACCTTGCCAAAGTCACACAGCTAACAAGTGTCATTCTCGGTTCATACCACTCTACTAAACTGCTGCCAGTTCAAGCATGGCCGTATTTCCAGGAAGTCATCACAAAACTGAGGTGATGGTGGTCAAGAACCAAGTCACTAACAAAGCGCACTCCCCTGCCTCACTTCTCACAATGCCTACAGAGCCCACATCTACTCAGCTGAGTCTGCTTGGCAACCAAAATGAATACACACACTGCAAACTGTTAAGGTAACCACAGCTATGTGGAGAGAGGGTGTCCAGCCTTGTAGCAACTTTGGACTGATCCTCAGGGGCGACCTCTCCTCCCTGGGAGTCACATCTCAGACTCCTTCTGGCTGTTGCCACCTCTTGGAAAATGAACAGGGAGCTGGAGCTGGAGCTGGGAGCTGCTCCCAACTGCAGTTCATTTGGGGTGTCCAAACTCACTTCTCACCAAGGCACAGTCGTGAAATATCTGCTTTGCCATCAGCTGGATGGGGCTCAGGCTGTGGAGTTTTAGTGTCACCCCAGCCTCTGGGTCTTCACCCAGATGTGCAAAGAGAACAGCCACCTGGCATCGTTTCTCTTTTCTTTTCTTTTTCTTTCTTTCTTTTTTTTTTTTTGAGGAGTCTCGCCCTGTCACCCCAGAGTGCAGTGGTGCAATCTCAGCTCACTGCAATCTCCGCCTCCTGGTTTCAAGCTATTCTCCTGCCTCAACCTCCCAAGTAGCTGGGATTACAGGCACCTGCCACCACTCCCCACTAATTTTTGTATTTTCAGTAGAGACGGGGTCTCGCCATGTTGGCCAGGCTGGTCTCAAACTCCTGACCTCAAGTGATCCGCCCACCTCAGTCTCCCAAAGTGCTGGGATTATAGGAGTGAGCCACTGTGCCTGGCCTAGCATCGTTTCTCTTAAAATTCTGACAATCTATGGCAAAACTTATATGTGCGGTAATAGAGCCAAGCAAGGAAAAGAGATATAAAACTATAAACACAAGGCAAACTCAACAAAACACACAGAAAGAAGAAAAACTCCAAAAAAAACTCTGCATTCTCCACAAAGATTTTTCCTAGTTTGTTTTGTTTGATTTTTTTAACCAAATTTTTTTACTTCAAGGAAACATTTTTATAATTAAAAAGCATGATTCACTAAAACTACTATCTGAAATTTTGAAATAAATCATGGCATCATAATGTTCAGGATAAAAAGACTAGGGAAAAAAATCAAAGGTAAATGAGGCTCATTCTGAATTGCAGTTCTAATTTTAATAAGTAATTAAATTTTCTTCAGTTTGTACTTTTCTATTTTCTGAAACTTTTCCAATGGAGAATTGTTATACGTATAATCAGTCAAAAATAAAGCGCTATAATTTTTTATTTTAGCCATGTCAGGAAGTCTCCTCACTCACCTATTTGTGGAGGAGGGGAGGGGAAAAAAAAACCTTCTTTCGAAGGTCTTCCCTGGTGCCATTTCCAGTGGTACCTCGGCTGGAACCTATGAGAAAAAAAAGTTCCTTCATAATGATGTCAGCCTTGCTTTAAAAAAAAAAAAGTCTCTAAAACTCATGAAAAACACAGTTGATGTGAATCATATGTCTGAGTGGCAGAGTTCCCACTAAGCTGGGTGAGCACACAGATGTGCAGGACAGAAATTCCTCCCCACACAGTGACTATTCCTCTGTGGAGCTGTTGAAGGTAAACAGCCCAACTGCTGTAAATGTTCCTGCTGGCTGTGAAGTCCCCATGCCCCTACCTCTTTACCCTTCAGTTATCCATCCCTTTCTCTAACCCTCCCTCTTATCAAAAACCAATGCCTGCCCCCCCACCCCCCGCTGTGCCCCAGCACGGTGGCTCATGCCTGTAATCCTAGCACTTTGGGAGGCCAAGGCGGGTGGATTGCCTGAGCTCAGGAGTTTGAGACCAGCCTGGGCCAGATGGTGAAACTTCATCTCTACTAAAATAGAGAAAATTTGCCAGGCATGGCAGCAGGTGCCTGTAGTCCCAGCTACTCAGGAGGCTGAGGCAGAATTGCTTGAACCCCAGAGGCAGAGGTTGCAGTGAGCCAAGATCACGCCACTGCACTCCAGCCTGGGTGATGGAGTGAGACTCCGTCTCCAAAAAAAAAAAAAAAAGCAATGGGGGCCAGGCACGGTGGCTCACGCCTGTGATCCCAGCACTTTGGGAGGCTAAAGCGGGCGGATCACCTGAGGTCAGGAGTTCGAGACTAGCCTGGCCAACATGGCAAAACCCCGTCTCTACTTAAAAAATACAAAAATTAGCTGGGTGTAGTGGCATGTACCTGTAATCCCAGCTACTTGGGAGGCAGAGGCAGGAGAATTGCTTGAACCCGGGAGGCCGAGGTAGCAGTGAGCCAAGATCGTGCCACCGCACTCCAGCCTAGGTGACAGAGCCAGACTGTCTCAAAAAAAAAGAAAAAAAAAGCAATGGGATCTGACAATAATCATTCACATTTGTTGACTGATAGATTATACTTAAACAGATGACCTAATATCTTAACCAGTCATTAGCATTTTAAAACTCTCATCTTCCAGTTTGAGAAGAAAAAACTTCTACTGAAGGAATTTCAGGCATCAGCCAGCAGGTGCAGTAATGTTTTTGCCAAAGGGATGGGTGGTGGGGTCCTGAAAGTATTATAAATCTGATTTAGACGTCCTCGGATCTGGGTGGGGGGGTGTCAGAAGGAAGGGTGCTGTGCCTCTCCCCAGGTGAGCCCCTACTCCCTTGGGGGGAAAAACGGGCTGGGCTGGTTCCAGCTGCTGGAGCTACTGGGGGAGAATGAGGCATCTTTTGTCCTCCAGTATCTGGAGCCTCCCCTTCCAAGACGGTCCACTGGGTATCTCCCCTCACCACCACCTTTCCTTTGTTCCCCCTTTTTTTTTTTTTTTTTTTTTGAGACGGAGTCTTGCTCTATTGCCCAGGCTGGAGTGCAGTGGCGTGATCTCGGCTCACTGCAACCTCCGCCTCCCAGGTTCAAGCGATTCTTCTGCCTCAGCCTCCCTAGTAGCTGGGACTACAGGTGCGTGCCACCATGCCTGGCTAATTTTTGTATTTTTAGTAGAGACAGGGTTTCACCATGTTGGCCAGGTTGGTCTTGAACTCCTGACCTTGTGATCCACCCGCCTCGCCCTCCCAAAGTGCTGGTATTACAGGCATGAGCCACTGCGCCCAGCTGTTCCCCTTCTTTCACATTCACCCCTTGCCTCAGAGCTTCCAGGAGCTTCTTTGTGTTTTCTGGCCCAGTGCTTCTTTAGGTGGCATTCAGTGAGAGTTTCACACTCCAGCCTCCCTTGTCTGCCAACGTGGAAACCAATTTGTGCTTCATGTGGCATTTTGGCCTCTCACATTTCCGACCACAAGATATGTGCTTAAATTGCAACTCCTCTTGAGTGGAGATTTTAGGATATGGTCCCTTCCTAGTCCTGAGTAGATCCCCCTTCCTTCTTCCCCTTTTCCAGACTGGCAAATGCCTGGGTGGGTTGCATCTTGTAAGCAAAGTTGTGCAAGCATAACTGACCCATGAATGGATGTGACCTCATTGTACCAGGTAGTAGATATCGCTTTAACGCTCACTCTGGTCATATTTCGTCTTCACATAGTATATCATTTAAGTGTTAGATGAAACACTATGTCCTTTGAGATTTAAATATAATTGAATCAAGACTTTATCCTCTATTTTTGTAGAGATCCAGGTCTCACCCCAATATCCCAAGGGACTCATTTTCTCAGGGTGCTCTCCTACTGTGATATTTACCAACCTATTGATTTCACATGAATCTCACCATTATGGTAGGTCTCTTCCCTTCATTTCTCCTGACAAGAAACTTAGTCACGTTCACGAATTTTTAAAAAGTATTATATATCCCCATGGCTTTATTTCCATGTCACCTCACTGGGGCATTCTCTGACTACCCCTTTTAAAATTGCAACCAGAAAAAAACAAAGACAAAAATAAATAAATCAATTATATATATATATATATTTTTTTTTTTTTTTGAGACGGAGTCTCACTCTGTCACTCAGGCTGGAGTTCAGTGATGTAATCTCTGCTCACTGCAACCTCCACCTCCTGGGTTCAAGCAATTCTCCTGCCTCACCCTCTTAAGTAGCTGGGATTACAGGCGCGCACCACCATACCCTGCTAATTTTTGTATTTTTAGTAGAGATGGGGTTTCACCATGTTGGCCAGGCTGGTCTCGAACTCCTGACCTCAAGTGATCCGCCTGCCTCGGCCTCCCAAAGTGCTGGGATTACAGGCATGAGCCACCAAGCCTGACTGAAAAGAGAATTTTAAAAAACAAAATAAAACAAACAAAATACAAATAAAATAAAATTGCAATCAGATCCTCTCCCTCTGGAATTCCCAGTTCTCCTTCTGCTCTATTTTTTCCATAGCACTATTTCTTTTGGCACACTATATAACTGACTTGTTTATTATATTTATTGACTGTCTTCCCCCACTAGACTATAAACTCCACATGGGCAGGGCTTTTTGTTGGTTTAATTCACTGCCGAACCCCCAGCACTTAAGACAGTACCTGATAGGCCGGGCGCAGTGGCTAACGCTTGTAATCCCAACACTTTGGGAGGCCGAGGTGGTTGAATCACCTGAGGTCAGAGTTCAAGACCAGCCTGACCAACATGGAGAAACCCCATCTTTACTAAAAATACAAAATTAGCCAGGCATGGTGGCACATTGCCTGCAATCCCAGCTACTTGGGAGGCTGAGGCAGGAGAATCACTTGTACCTGGGAGGCGGAGGTTGCAGTGAGCTGAGATGGCGCCACTGCACCCCAGCCTGGGAAACAAGAGTGAAACTCCGTCTCAAAAAAAAAGAGACAATACCTGACAAAAGAAGATGCTCAATAAATATTAGTTGAGTGAATACACTTACATGAAGCTTTGTAGTATTGCAGATTTTGCTAAAAATGTCAGGTGATGGGCTGTCCACAGCCTTGTTACCCCTAACGTGTTCCTGCACCAACAGCAGCAGCATTACCTGGCAGCTTGTCGGCAAGGCAGCATCCCAGGCCTCACCCCAGACCTTCTGATCAGTGTCTGCATTTCAGCAAGACTCCCAGATGATTCACATGTGCATGAATGCTTGAAAAGCACTCGTCTACGCCATGTGTGCAGTGGCTCATGCCTGAAATCCCAGCATTTTTAGGAGGCTGAGTTGGGAGGATCACTTGATGCTAGGAATTCAAGACCAGCCTGGGCAACATAGTGAGACTCCCCATCTCTATTTCAAAAATAAAAATAATTCAAAGAAAAAGAAAAACACTGGTCTATATCACAACAATGCAAACAACTTAAACTTGGATCTTAGACATCCCCATTCTTAAAAGGTTTTTTTCTTATATGCAAGAAATTGGTAACATTGCACTCCAGCCTGGGCAACAGGAGTGAAACTCTGTCTCAAAAAAAAAAAAAAAAAAAGAATATGTCTCCACTGCTACCCCTATAGAAGGCAGAAAAGACCACAAAAGTTTCGGGTTTTAAAGGACAAATTCTTGGGGTTTTTTTTTCCGTTCTTTTTTTCTCCCTAAAGGACAAGTCCTTTCCTTTTTTTATATTAGTGTTGGGGAGAAAGCCCCTGGCTTCCCTCCCTCTTCCCCACCTTCCCTCAGAGTGGGGGCTGGTCAGGGACCCAGGCCACCATGTTAAAAGCTGCCGGGCCACCAGAAAGACCGGCAGCACCAGCCAGCCTTGCCTGTGATCTCCAGGGTGTTCTTACCGTAAGTGTGGAAGGTCACAGCCATGGCCACCTGCTCCAGTCTCACAGGCCTCTTTGCCAGGCAAGCTCATGAGACCCATCAGCTGCTGGGCTGGAAGCACATGTACTTGACTGAGTTGTCTTCCCAGGACCTCGACAGCAGTCCTTCTGCCCCTGCATGGAGAAGTATCCAGTTTGATGCCTGTCAGGCAGCAACACTTGCACTGGCATCAGCTGCCTCTCTGTGTGCCCCCTGCTTGTCCCACTGCACAAATGAGAGAGTGAGGAGTCTCTGTCCCCACAGTAGGCCTGGCACCTCAGTGGAGCATGACGAACTCCAAAAATGGAGGCTCCAAAAGAGGCTGAGCCAGCCCAGCCAAGGCAGGTGGACAAGAAAAAACAGTGAATGACTCCTCCCGAGAAATGGCTGGGGCCCTGGCCAATCTCTGCTGCTCACATGTGGAGAGGACAACCTCCAGGCCTGCTCAACACCCGTCAGCTGAGAAGCATGGATTCCCCTGGGAGAGCTCTAGCCAATTTGCAGAAAATTTGCCCGATTCTCTAAGCTAGGAAAGATTTTTTTCAAGCTTTTGTTTTTGTACCTCCCTGGCCATTTTCAATGCGAAACGTCAGATTTCCCTTAAACGCACTCCATAGCTTTCCTTATTTGTGCAGAAAGAAGTGCACTCCTGCTCCTGAAGCTGTCGCACAAATACCCTATGCTGGGACATCACGGCCACTTCACAGGTGAGGATCAAGGCGCTGCAGAAGGCACTGTAGGGGTAGAACCTGGCGTGGGAGTGGGAGCGGGGCCAAAGCTGGGTAATGAAGTTTTCACTGACTAAAACTTAGAAAAATACTGGGTGATTTTTTTTTTTTTTTTTTTTTTTTTTTTTGAGATGGAGTCTCGCTCTGTCCCCCAGGCTGCAATGGCGCAATTTCGGCTCAATGCAACTTCTGCCTCCAGTGTTCAGATGATTCTCCTAACCCAGCCTCCTAAGTAACTGGGATTACAGGCGCAAACCACCACACCCGGCTAATTTTTGTATTTTTAGTAGAGATGGGATTTCACCATGATGGCCAGGCTGGTGTCGAACTCCTGACTGCAGGTGATCCACCTGCCTCAGCCCTGCAAAGTGCTAGGATTACAGGCGTGAGCCACCGCACCCAGCCATCAGTAATTTTTTTAAGAGTGGTTGGCTATCCAGGAGTTGGAATAACAGGTGGATTTTTCTTTCCTTCTCATGTATTTGTATATTACCGTAATTGTTAACAATGATTTACTTTTATGAAGAGGAAAAATAATTCTGGCAGCTCCCTTGTACATGAAAACGTATCAAAGCCAAACAATGTAAACTCCATTCTCAGAGCAGCACAGTCATTCCACAATCTCTAATAAGTCCTCCCCTTTTGTCATCCCTAACAATGTATTTCCAGCATTCCATAATACCCTCTAGGTAGGCATTGCATACACACAGGCTTTTCTCGTCACACATCATATATGACTACCTAATATTTGACAAGTGAAACTGTGTCTCTTTCAGCATGCCCAGAGAAATCTTTCTTTGCCTTAATTTTATTACATGATGAGACCTCTCCTTTCTGCCACTTTTGTTGTGTCAGAAGTGTTGCCAAAAAAAGGGGTTCTCATCCAGACCGCAAGAGAGGGTTATTGGATCTTGCACACAAAGGAATTCAAGGCAAGTCGCAGACTGCGGTGAGAAGAGATGGTTTATTGAAAGCTACTGTTTCAGCGTAGAGTGTCTTCAGAAAGCAAGAGGAGGAACGCCTCTTCTAAGGTGTTTTGTTTTTTTGGTTTTTTGGTTTTTTTTGACGATGTTTCGCTCTTGTCGCCCAGGCTGGAGGGCAATGGCCGCAGTCTCGGCTCACCGCAACCTCCGCCTCTCGAGTTCAAGCGATTCTCCTGCCTCAGCCTCCAGAGTAGCTGGGATTACAGGCGTGTGCCACCATGCCGGGCTAATTTTTGTATTTTTAGTAGAGACGGGGTTTCACCATGTCGGCCAGGCTGGTCTCAAACTACTGACCTCAAGTGATCCACCCGCCTCGGCCTCCCAAAGTGCTGGGATTACAGGCGTGAGCCACCACACCTGGCCTAAGGTTTTCTTACATGTAAAAAGCTAACTTATGTCTACATGTGGGGGACTGACAGCATGACATTTATTATGTTGCTGATTTAAAGAAAACTATCCTTGGCATTTTAGTGCGTAAGTACATCAAAGCTTGACTATAACCATCATAAAAGCATACATTGTTATGTGATATGGGGACATCAGGACATTCTGTTGTCATAGGAGTTTGTCTTTGCAGGCATTGTGAAGCTGCTTCCTGAGCTGTAGACATCTTATGACCATGGGTCATGACTAGCAAGGAATGTACCTGCTAGTTTTGTTGGGTTTTTTTGTTTGCTTATTTGTTTTGAGACAGAGTCTTGCTCTTGTTGCCCAGGCTTGAGTGCAATGGCGCGATCTCAGTTCATTGCAACCTCCGCCTCCTGGGTTCAAGCGATTCTCCTGCCTCAGCCTCCCAAGTACCTGGGATTATAGGCGCCTGCCACCACGTCTGGCTAATTTTTTGTATTTTTAGTAGAGACAGGGTTTCACCGTGTTGGCCAGGCTCCAGGCTGGTCTAGAACTCCTGACCTCAGGTGATCCATCTGTCTCCGCCTCCCAAAGTGCTGGGATTACAGGCGTGAGCCACCATGCCCGGCCTACCTGCTAGTTTTAAGATGGAGTTGACTTTATTTTTATTTTTTTATTTTTTTTGAGACAGAGTTTCGTTCTTGTTGCCCAGGCTGGAGTGCAATGGAGCGATCTCGGCTCACTGCAACCTCTGCCTCCCGGGTTCCAGCGATTCTCCTGCCTCAGCCTCCCGAGTAGCTGGGATTACAGGCACCTGCTACCACACCTGGCTGATTTTTTGTATTTTTAGTAGAGACGGGGTTTCATCATGTTGGCCGGCTGGTCTTGAACTCCTGACCTCAGGTGATCTGCCTGCTTCGGCCCTCCCACTCCCAGGAGGTCCCTGGAACCCCCATCTGTCCCTCTGCCCTGTGGCAATTTCACACATCCATGGCCAAGATTTGAAAACTATTGTTCTTAAGTCACTGCACAGACCCTGCTCTGGTGACATGGACAAAAGTGAACTGACAGCTGCCAGCAGTACCACCAGGCCATAGCTCCAAACTGTTCGCTGTTCATCACCTACCTTAGCACAATCTGGATTTGGTATATTAAAAGTGGGCAGAGTGTCATTAGAGAATGCCTAAGAGGTAGTCGCACAAAGAGAACTTGGCAAAGTGGATTACTGCACATGAAGGAGTTTTCTCTTCAAAAAATGTTGTATCAGAACCACCCCATTTCTTCAGCCAAGCAGGTATGTATTCCCTTCTGTCTGTTTCTGCTGGAGAAGCTCGGTGGTCGAGTCAAACCCTCTGCAATGTAAAAGGCCTGACTGACCCCAGGGTGAGAGATCAAATTTTAAATACTACAGGTAACTGTTTTGAGACATTGAAATACTAAACCCAGGAAAATGGGCCTCTACTTGGATTTTGCTGCTGTTTCTGCAGGGTTTTTGGTTTGGTTTGGTTTTTTGGAAAGGGAAAGGGCTCTCTGACCGATGTGCAGTTGCCTGAAGGGGAATGGATGGGGCATTGAATGGATGGGCATTGAATGGATGGGAAAAATGAATAATGTTCTTGAGGTCTCTGAACATCAGGGACAACAAGTCTGAAATGAAGTTCCTCACACACTGGACAGGGCTGGCCCTTCTGTGTCACCATACCACTTCCCTGGGGCTCAGGCAGGGCCTGGAGACTGGCCAGCTTTGGTTGGAACACAGGCTAGGATGGGAAAGGTGTTTCAAGGGTTTTGCCTAAAGAGGACAGGGCTCTGCCTGGACCCATCACCTGCTCATTGGTTCACTCAGCTGACGTGCACTGAGGCCTACTCTGAATCCCTCCTTGTGCCTGTGGTTCCAGCTCTGTGGAGCCCACCGAGCCATCCTAGAGTGACTCACCTGCCTTTATCCTTCCCCTAGTCTTGTGAGCATCAGTAACAAACTCGGGTTAAATCCAAGGATGAAAATTTCCCTTTCCAACCCTTCTTCCCACCAAAGTTCCTCACCAAGGAGGACAACACTGTCAGCGCACCATTTCTGGGCCAAATCTCCATCATACCACAACTGGTGCCTCACTCCCACACTTAACCCCGTGCTGAATACTGCTGCTTTTTCATCCCTATCTGGCCCTCACGATCCTCCTATTAACAGCCAGGGCTCTGGCCCAAGTGGTTATCCCCATCCTCATCATCCCTGAATCCTCAGTCCAGCCCCTCCTGTCCCCTAAGCATTCAGCAGGATTTCAGTTGCCAAACGCAACTGAAGCCCATGGCCGCTCTCCTCCCTGCGCTTCTCCCTGCCTTCATTCCAAACCAGCCCCACAAATCCCACCTCGGGGAGAGTGCCTTTTGCAGCGAATACGTGCCAGGCCCTGAGCTGTGTAATGCACGTGTTCTGATTGAATCCTGTGAGGGGGATATCATGTGTTTTATAAAAGGGAAACAGGGGTTCGTGAAAGTTAAATAACTCAGCTAGTTAACAGCAGAACTGGAACTCGATGCTTCAATGGGCTAAGACAGTAACTTCTTAACCACATACAGCATGCCTAACACTCCATAAGGAAGCTATGATTTCCCTTTCCCCTGCTGTACCACATCATAAAATCCCAGATTCATTTGACTCCACATTGTTTATATGAAAGATGGATCTGCAGCTACATACATTTGTTAGATTTCTGTTCTGATACCCTCATTTCCTAGAGCTTGTCAAAATGCCAGGTCTTGATGGTAGGAATGAGGGAGGGGAGAGAGAAGAGGGTAACAGGGCAGGAAGGTCTTGTCTTATTCTCTACATGATTTGGTCTCAAGGTAAGTGCAGCCAAAGGCTGGACCAGAGCTGATTCCAATCCACTCTGACCCAAGTTTGCCCCAGAACTGGTCCAGAACATGAGTTTCCAGGAAAAAAACAGGAAAGTGTTTGCCTCACTTTAGACAAAGAAGGTAGAAGCTAGGCTGGGTGTGGTGGCTCATGCCTGTAATCCCAACACTTTGGGAGGCCAAGGCAGGAGTATCACTTGAGGCCAGGAGTTCAAGACCAGCCTGGGCAACATAGCAAGACCCCATTGCTGTGAAGGAAGGAGAAGGGAGAGGGAAGGGGAGGGGAGGGAAGGGAAGGGAAGGGAAGAGAGGGGGAAGGGGGGAGGGGGAGGGGAGGGGGAGGGGGAGGGAAGGGAAGGGAAGGAGAGAGAGAGGGGCTGGTGACACCTTTGATTCTCTCTCTGGAGCAACTTCAAACATGAAGTCAGCAAACATGCCAGCGATGTGGGAAACTAAACTTGAGTCAAAATCCTGCTTCTACTTCCCTAAATTCTTGAGTCTCTAGACCATCTCCAGGACCATCCCCAGCCCCTCTGCGGAACCCAGGCATGCCAGCCAACTGCCACGCTATCCTCTACCTCTCCAGGTCTCTTTCAGCTCCCCAAGGGTCAGAGCTCCTCTCTCTCACCTCCTACTCTCTGCCCCTTCTCCACCAGGCCCCACTCAGGTTCCTGTCCGCAAAGAGCCAACCTCATGCCCAAAGACTGAAAAAGAAATGTTTTAATAAATACAAAACTCTCCAATAATGACTCTGCTCAGCTCAGGGGCAGCAGGAGTGGAGTGTCGGGGGCCCTTGGTGCTGAGTGAGGATAAATTAAAAATCCCAACAAGCCAGTGACATTATGTACAGAAGGAAAGGGGTGGGGCTTCCAGGACAGAGGCCGAGGGTGGCAGGGCAGGACATGGAGTGGCTGTGACCTCGGTCTGGCCCAGCTGCCTCTCCCCCTTGTGGAGCTGTGGTTCCCAGAGGTAGTGGGGGTGGGAGTAGAGGGAGGACAGAGGAGCAAAGGCACTGGGCTTCTCACAGGAGAATGCAAGAAGGTCCTCGATGCCACCCCTTCCCCAGCTCAGGCCCCATCCTCTTGGTCATGTGGCCCTCTGGCTGCTCCCTAAGAGCCTTCGGCTTCTTTCTCCAGCTCTGGATCAGTTCTGGTCTCTGGGGCTGCTGGAGACAGAAGGGAGGGAATGTTGGAGGAGGGGAGAGGAAGTGGAGAGGCACAGAGAGGCATGGAGGGCAGGGCAAAGCATCCCTGCCTTGGTCCCAGGAAGGCCAGCATTTTCTAAACAGGTCAGTGCACACAGCTGGGTGACCTTCATCTCATTGCTTAATTCCTCTGAGCTTCAGAAATCTCATTTGTAAAGAAAAGGTCATAAATAACAATTCCACCAGGTTGCTGTGAGGGTGGATTGGAATGGCACTTGTGAGGCAGGCTGCACTGTTCCTGCACACAGTGAATGCTCCCTTCCCTGATCAAGAGTCCCAAGGGCAGGTCAGCCCTCCACTCACAGCTGCTGACCCTGGACTCCTTCACTTACGCCGCTGGTGGGCCGTGCAGCGGGAACAGCATCGACTCTCCTTCCCCGAGCCACAGGACAGTGGCAGTGAACAGCCATCCCGCTCACAGTGAGGCACCCCCGCCTGGTACAAGACAGAACAGACACTGAGTGTCCCCCAGAGGCACTGGGACACAGTGGCCTTCAGCTTCTTCAGGGGCCTCCCTGGGAAGGTCTCCCTACTCCAGACCAGGCCCCCAGTACCCACCTCACACAAGCCTCTGCTCCCCACTTACCCCACATCGGCAGGTGATACAGCTCATCTCTCCAAAAGGGGGCACTGAGGGGTGCCAGCTCTGACTCTCTGGGAACCACTGCCCAGCAAAACGGCAGCCCCGGGGCCCATCAGCCTGCATGGGGTCCCCCAGCTGGGGGTGGGCCCCCGACCCCACTGTTGAGAGGGAAAGAGAAAGGGTCAGCCCAGGAGGACCAACCAGGTTTTATGAGTATTCTCTTTGAATACCCAGCACCTAGCAGTTTCTGGCACTTAGTAGGTGATAAATTTGGATGGGTGGGTGGGCAGATGAATGGATGGATGAAGGGATGGATGGATGGATGGATGGATGAATGGATGGATGGATGGATGGATGGATGGATGGGTGGATGGAGGGAGGGATGGATGGATGGATGGATGGATGCATCAAGGGGTGGGTGGGTGGATGGATGCATCAATGGGTGGATGGTCGTATGGGTGGATAGATAGATGAATGGATGGATGGATGGATGGATGGATGGATGGATGGATGGATGGATGCATCAATGGGTGGGTGGATGGATGGATGGATGGATGGATGGATGGATGGAGCAGGAACCAGAACCCATCATATCCCACTAGTATATCACATTCTTTCCACTGCATTTAGAGTCCTGGCTCCAGGCTAGGCACAGAGCAGTGCTCAGTATAATGCTCAATTAACTGAGCACCCTTCCCCTCACCCAGGACAAAGCCTGCCTCAACCCAAAGGTGAGGCCTCAGTGCCCAGCCACCTCTCTCACCTGGACACTGTTTGCAGCAGTCGGTGGGGTTGACACGGACAGGCTGGGCACAGGCCAGCCGGGGACACTGCACCTTCTCACAGTGCACCTCTCCAGTGCCCCCCTGTAGGGATCCATTGAGCAAGGAGTGTCAGGCAGGGGGCACATAAGCCTCCTGCCCACTCCCTCTCCTGTTCCACACCTCAAATGCAGTCTCCGTGGCCTTTTACTCAGAGGCCCGGACTGGCTTTATAGACCTAAACTCAGCTCCTCATCGGAACCCTGCAAGGTAGGTGCCATCATATCTGCTTACAGGAGAGGAAAGTGAGGCTCAGGGACAGAAGGTGCCTAGGGTCATTGGCATTAGTTAGCTGGCAGAGCCAGAATCCACACCCAGGTCAGCCCTGTTTCTTTTCCCACAGGAAGCCGACTCTCAGAGCGCAAAGGCCTTTTCTCATATCGTTTTGATTCTTGAGCCCTCCTCACCAAGGACGGGCCTTCCTCACCTGGCAGCCCCTCCCCATCTCTGCAGACCCCGCTGGGTTATGGCACCAGAGAAGATTGGGTGGCCATACCTTGCAGGTGCAGACAGCACACTTAATTAAGCCAAAGGGGGGCACAACGGGGTGCCACCGCGTACCCGCTGCCCGCCAGCTCCGGTCACCATCAAAATAGCAGCCTGGTGGGGAACAGGGCCCAGCGGCCATTAGTATGAGCTCATCAGCTGGGCCCACAACCAAGGCTTGAGCCTCAGGCCACCCCCACACAAGCCTAAGCCAAGGGCCCACTTGGGGGCCAATAACACTAATGAGTCCTGTCAGGCATCGCTTGGAATCTGTGCCCCTCAGGCCACCCCCTATATACTCTCCCCTTCTTGTCCCCCTCCTGGTTCAACCTAATGGCTCCTCTGGGGCCTCCCACCGTGCACGCACCCTTCCAGCTCACCCTCTCCTGGGTCCCGGCTCCTCGGCAGCCCTGGCAGGTCTCTGACATCTTGTTTCTCTGTGGAGCCAAAGAAATGGTGAAAGCAGAGGGTGACCGCCCTCCTTCCCTCCCCAAAGGACCTGTCCGCACTGGGCCAACTCCTCCCTCCACTCCCCTGCGGGGAACTCACCAGGGCAAACAGGGCAGCACTGGTCGGGAGCCTGCACCGGGTGTGGGCAGCTGGGCAGTGGGCACACCACCGGGTCACAGATCACCGTTCGTCTCTGCAGAGAGGAGTGGAGGCATTGACAGGAGTGTCCAGGCCCCTTGCTCCAGATCCCAGGACCCAGTGTGCCCTTCCAGGACCTCCTACCTGGCAGGTGCAGAGTGAGCAGAGCGGGTCGTAGTTGGGCGCCCAGCGAGCCCCGTGGGGGCGCTGCTGCCCCTCGAAGAAGCATGTGTTGGGGTCTCGGGGCCGCCCAGGACCACCAGGTTTGGCGGGCACTAGGGCCGGGAGACCAGGCACCACAGGCGGCGCAGCAGCGGCTGTATCCAGAGCCCCTGGTGCCCGCACCCCCTCGGCCCCGGCCGCCTCCAGGCGCAGTCCGCCCACCTCACATTGGTTGGCGATGTGCACCTGGGAGGACAGGCCAATTGAGGCGGCGCTGGGGCTCCCCCTCGCGTCTTTACCAGCGGCAGCTGGAGACACCTCAGCCCCCTGAGCGCTGCAGTGGCCCAGGAGGATGCCATTCGCTCCACAATCATCTCAGCTGCCAGGGATAGGGTGCCGGGTTGCCAGCCTCCTCATGTAGCTCATCCTCCCCACCAGCCAGAGGGGTGTGATACGACCATCCCCAGGACTCAGAGACAGCAAGTAACTAGTGTAAGGGCACACAGTGCGCCTCCAACTCTGCACCCTCCCCACTGCCCCCACTGCCCACACTCCCCACCTACCTGCCCTCGGAGCTCCCCTCTGGGGCTACCCTTGGTGGTGATCAGCAGGGAGGCCGTGCCTTTTGCCAGGTGCCGCAGCAGCTCTGGCTCCAGGTCCTTCACCACGCCCTGGGCCTGCACGTAGGCAGGATAACGGATAGGAATAAGGCACTTCAGGGCTGAGCCTACTGTCCCCAGTTCACAGATGAAGAAACTGAGAGCCAGGGAGGCTAAAGAAAGTCTTCATGGTAGCAAAGCCCGTTGGCAATAGTGTGGAGCTTGGAAGCCAGGTCTCTCTGACTCCAAGTCCATGAGAACTCACCCCACTCGAAGCGCTTAGTCCATCCCACCCACCCCGCTGAGGTCCAGGATATTACATACTATCCAAGACACCCCACCAAAAAAAGACTTAGAAAGGAGAATGAATAATAAAAAGCCGAGTCAGAGTCATGCCCAGGTCTATCTGACTCCCAAGCCCATGCCTGCCCTTTTTTTTTTTTTTCTTTTTCTTTTTGAGATGGATTTTTGCTCTTGTCGCCCAGGCTGGAGTGCAATGGCGCGATCTCAGCTCACTGCAACCTCCACCTCCCGGGTTCAAGCGATTCTCCTGCCTCAGCCTCCAGAGTAGCTGGGATTATAGGCAAGTGCCACCACGCTCAGCTAATTTTGTATTTTTAGTAGAGATGGGGTTTCTCCATGTTGGTCAGGCTAGTCTCAAGCTTCCTACCTCAGGTGATCCACCCGCCTGGCCTCCCAAAGTGCTGGGATTACAGGTGTGAGCCACTGCACCCGGCCTACAAATCACTGTTTAATTTATTTTATTTATGCCAGCTCTTCTATACCAGGCTGTCTGCCCTCTGCTTTCCCCACCACAGGCCCACACAGCCCTTTAAGCTAAAAAACAGAAATGTTCCAAGCTGCCGCCTACCATCACATCCTTACCTCTGAGCCATAGAATCCCTTCAGCAGCCGCCGAGGCCCTGGCGTTCCAGGAGGCCCAAGGAGGTGGGCAGTGACAGTGCCTTGTTCTGAGCCACCAAGCCCAGCCAGCAGCACCTCATAGTGCAGGTGACAGTGGGTATCCAGGGAGAGCCAGGCGTGCCCTGCTGCTTGGCTCTTCACAGGGGGTAGCACCAGGGCTCCTGCTAGGGGCACAGGCAGCGCTGGGTCCAAACAGAGGAGAGATGACAGGTGAGAACGTGGCCTAGGGCAAGCCCTCAAACCCAGCATTCCCCAGTTCCCCAGCACACATTCCACGAGCTGGAAGACACTGTCCATAGGTCCAGGGCCCGGAGAGCAGCAAGTTTTAGACCCTTGAACCTCGGCAACAGGAAGAGTCTGCCAGCAGGGCCACCCTATATGTCCCCACCTTCAGATGGCAACTGGAGCTTAGGCACAAAGAAAGACACACCAGGCTCCGGCTGTCTGCCACCATCCCTCAAATGTTCTAGGAAACCAAAGGGCAAACAGATCCCTAAGGACACTCACTGTCATGGCGGGCGCTATGCCCACTGTAGGGCAGGGCAGCCACGTGCCCCCGAAGCTCTCCATCTGGGAAGTCCTTGGTGCCCACGTTCAGGAAGAGCTCATTCTGCAGCAGCATATGAGCCCCTCGGGCACCCAGCCCAGGGCAGATACCCACGGCCTGGGGGCAGGGGAGGATAGGCCTTCTCAGTTCTCACACGAGTCCAAGGTTCTGAAGCCTTGGGCCATTTTGTGCCCTGACTCCACCCACACACACTTCCACACACCAGAAACACAGGATAAGGACCCGGCAGGCCCAGTTTCCAGGCCCTCCCCTGCCGCTTCCTAGCTATGTAACAATCTTGAAGAGTAACTTAACTTATCCAAGCCTTCACTTCCTCATCTATAAAATGGATACTGTGAAAGCCAAAAAATATGTAAGGCCACCAATGCAGCACCTAGCACATGGAAAGGCCCTATAAGTAGCAACCATTGCCATTACATTTACTAATACGCGGCCTGTGGCACTGTTCTCCAGGTCCGATGCTCCCATTTGACTGTGAGCTTGCTAAGCACAGGGGCCACATCTGATTTGCTTTGTACTCTAGTCCCTAGTCTGGGGCTCACTAAAAATGTCAAATCAGGCCAGGCGCGGTGGCTCATGCCTGTAATCCCAGCACTTTGGGAGGCCGAGGCGGGCGGACCATGAGGTCAAGAGATTGAGACCATCCTGGCCAACATGGTGAAACCCCGTCTCCACTAAAAATACAGAAATTAGCTGGGTGTGGTGGTGCGCACCTGTGGTCCCAGCTACTCGGGAGACTGAGGCAGGAGAATCGCTTGAACCCAGGAGGCAAAGGCTGCAGTGAGCCGAGATCACACCACTGCACTCCAACCTGGCGACAGAGCAAGACTCCATCTCAAAAAAAAAAAAAAAAAAAAAAAAAGTCAAATGAATAAATGAATGAGTGGGAGAACCCATGAGTGAGTGGATGATAATGAACATCCCTGCTCATCCAACCTGGCTTCCCACAGCCCATGCATTGGGCCCTGGGGTCCAGCTCCACATGGAGCCCTCACCGTGTGTCCTCCTGGCTGGAATCCAGCCATGTGGCACAGGACAGTGCGCTGATCCCTCCGCTGAGGTTTGGTCTCCAGCGTCATGGCCACCACCTCACTGCTTGTCCCTACCACTTGCACCTGATGGGCAGGGATGGAGGAGGGCAAAGTGGAGAGGCAGTGAAGGCCTGGGGCCTGCTGCCCACTCCACCCCTCCCCCACCTTCTGCCGCCCCTGGCTCTTACCTGATAGATCAGGGAGCCATTTCCTAGCAGTGTGAGGCTGGCCGAGCCGGCAGCACCCGTCTGGACAGGGATCAGGGCATCAGCCCCACAAAGGACACTTTGCAGGACTACAGAGGGGCAAGACAGGTGAGGCTAGGTTTACCCCATGGCCGCTTACACCCCCAGTCCTCAGGATCTGTCCCATACCCACCCTGGCCCCTTCCCTGGCACTTGTCTGTGCCTCTCAGTTGTGCGTGCCCAGGGCACCAGGCCCCCCCACCCCGCCTCACCGTCGCAGCTCTTCCTGGCAGCAATGTGTCCACTGATGCGCAGCCCTGGCCTGCCTGCCCACTCCAGGGCCATCTGCAGCTCCCCCAGCACCAGCCAGTCCATCTCCTGGCCTGTCAGGTTGGGCAGCACCTCAGCAAAGCCTGGTTCCTGGGGACAGAGCAGGGTGTGATGGGCAATAGCAAGAGGCCAAGACAGGTGGCAGCAAGAGCCAGATCCCCACTCACCTGGGCTGAGACATTGGCCTGAAGTTCTCGCAGTAGCTGCCCCTGGTGTAGAATCTGGAGCCTCAAGGGAACCTGGGTTAGTCCTGCAAGGCCGCACATGTGGGCCTTTCTGAGACAGGTGCTCTCCCTAACCTTCTCACATGTTTTGCCCCCATCCCACTTACCCCCACTCCTGGGTTCCAGCAGCCCTCGGAAGAGCAGCAAAAAATGCAAGGAGTCCTCTGTGTCACTGAGAGTGAGCAGGGTGATGCCCCCTACGCCCTGCTGTGGGGGGCCTTCTAGAGTCAGGATGGCACTGAAGGTCTCTGGGGAAGGGACGATGATGAGAGCCTGTCAGAAACCCCCCCTCCCCTTTCCTGGGGGATAGAGAAGACTCAGAACTCCACGCCCGGGGCTCTTTGCTCCCTACCTGCAGCCAGGGCCCGGTGCCGGATGAGAGGCCCCCAGACCTCCCCTGAAGGGTGAGTGAGTGTCACAAGTGCCACATGCAGCTGTTCTGCCCTAAGGAGCCGCAGAGACAACCGAGGCACCGCCCGCCACACCCCACAGACCTGGAGCAGAGAGACAAGAAGGCCCTACCCTCAGACACTGTGCAGGCTAGGCCAATTAGGATGCCCAGGCAGGCCTGATGAAAAAGGAACATGGAAAGGAACCTCCAGGGTGCCCTACGAAGCTTAAGAAAGAACGCTGGAGCCAGATGCTTGGGTTCCAGTCCTGGCTGCACCACTTACTAGCTGTGTGACCTTGAACAAATCACATTATCCTACTGAGCCTCAGTTCCCCCTTCTGTAAAATGGGCATCATAATGTCAGTGCCTTCCTCCCACTGGGCTGTGGTGAGGACCACAGGAGGCAATGCAGAGCATGCTCTCAGCACAGTGCCCAGACTGGACAAGTGCTCATAAATGGCATCATCTCACCAGGCCATCTTGGGTGGGGGCTGCAGGGTGCTCAAACAGGACACTGCCATTGGAGTCTGAGAAGCGGACCCTGGTAGGGCGGTCCAGCCTGGGAATGAGAGGTCGGGTGAGTCCGGACTGAGCCAAAAGCAGCCCCTCCCAGCTCTCCCAGTTTCCCTCCCGGGCTGGCAGCTGACCCTTCCTTGCTCCTTCCCCTTTCTCACCGCCTGTAGGAGATGGAGAAGCGGAGGCTAGAGCGCAGCAGCGAGACTCGGGCTCGTGCCACCGCCTGCGACCTCGGCCCTGTCAGCAGCGCCACGAAGTCTGGGACGGGAGGAAGATGGCCTGAGCACTGTCAAACGCCGCTTTGGTGGCCCAGCCTCAACCACAACCCCGCTGTTCGCCAGCCCCCTACCCGTGTGGCCGTCACCACGGGCCCGCTCCTCAGCGCCTGGCTCTCCGCTGTCGCTATAACTGCGATGCTCCGGGTCCCGCGGATACTCGAAGGACAGGCCGCTCGGCTGCCGCTCCGAACTGCTGCGCTCTGCGGGGGGGGGGGGGTAAGAACACTGGCTTCAGCTGGCCGTGGGAAGGGCCAGTCCGACGCCCCATCCAAGTGGCCAGGGACTTAGTATCGTGGCCCTGCCTCCCTTCCCGCAGGGCGGAGCAAGCCTTACCCTGGGGGCAGGTCTGGCAGCAGTGTCCCGGCAGCTGGCGCGGCTGCCCACAGGCCAGGGTTGGGCACTCTGGTTTGATGTTCTTGCAGCTGACCCTGCCAGGGCCCCTGGTACGGCGACCCCACTGAGGCTGCTCCCGGAAAAGGCGGGAAACCCAAGTGAGTGCAAAATGCCAACCGATGAGACCCCCCCAGGCAAGGATGTCCCGCAGAGTCAGCCAGCACTGCCACTTACAAGCTGCGTGACCCTAGACAAGCTACTTCATCTCTCTGGGCCTCAAGGTCCCTGTCTGGAAAATGGGGATAATAATACTCTCTATCTAGCAAGGCTGCCATGAGAGTTAGATGAGCAGGGAACGAAACGGAGTTGGCACAGAGCCTCACACAGAGTGGGCGATCAGTAACAGCACCTAAGACTTGAACGGGCTGATTCCCCTTCCTCCACCAGAAAAATATCCCCAACATCTGCCGACTGGGCTCCTTCTCAGCAGCTCCCAGTCCACTCCGACGCCCGCGCGACACGGCGCTCCCCACCCGCCAGGGCCCGGGCCGGCCGCGGGGTGCACTCACCGCCTCGCAGGCGCACAGCACGCAGCGCATCACCCCGAAGGGCTCCCCCAGGTCCGGGTGCCACGTCTCGTCCAAGGCATAGACCTTCCCGCCGAAGGAGCAGCCTGCGGGGACGGGCTTGGCTGGAGGCCGCTGCCCAGCTCGCGCCGCGTGCCGCCCCGGGGGCTGCCCGCGGGTCCCGGGTCCCGGGCACCGCGCCCTTCTGCCCCCGCCCACCCTCCGGGCCGCCCGCCGCGCCGAGCCACCTGCGCCCCGCGCCCCCTCCGGGCTGGCGCGGACTCGCCCCGAGCCCGACTCCCCGCCCGCGCCTCCCCCGGGCGCCCACCTACCTGCCGCTCCCCGAACGGGCAGCGGCTCCTTCTCAGAACGGATGGGCAGCGCGGGGGGCTCGGGGCCGGCGCCGCGGGCCGGCCGGGAGCCGAGCAGCAGCAGCCCGAGGAGCAGCAGCGGGGCCGGCGGGGCCGGGAGGCTCGGCATGACGCGAACGGGACAGCTGGGGAGGCGGGAGGGAGGAGGGCGCGGGAGCGGGCGGAGGGAGGGAGGCGGGAGTGCGGAGGGCGGAGGGCCGGGCCGGGGGCGGTGCGGCGGGAGGGGGCCGAGGCCGGGGCCGGGGCCGGGGCAGTGCCGCGAGGGGCTCGTCGGGCGGCCGCAGAGTCGGCGCCGGGCCGGGCGGGGCGGGAGGAGCGGCCGGGAGGAGCGCGGGCGGGCGGGCGCTGACCCGGGCCGTACGCGGCTCTACTGCCCCGGGCGCCGGCTCCGGCCCGTTTTATGCCCCGCGCCCGACGCCCCGGCCGGGGGCCTCCTCCTCAGCAAACGGGGCGGCGGCGGCAGCTCGGCGAGGGGCCGGGCTGAGCCCGGGGGGTCCGGCCCAGCAGCAGCGGCCCGGATCGCGGGTGGGGGAGGGGAGGGAGGGGCTGGGACCGGGCAGGGGAGGGCGGGAGGGGAAGGGGGAGCGGGGGAGGGGGAGGGGAGGGACCAGGGGGCGCGAAGAGGGGGAGGAGAGGCGGGCCCGGAGCCCCCCGCTGCTGGCGGCCACAGGGCGGCTGGACCAGGAGGTCGGTGTCCAGCCCAGGACGGGAGCCTCAGGCTAGGGAGGGGCAGAGGCTAGGCCTGAGGCCTGGACCGCTTAGTGAGCGAGGACCCGGTTCCGCCCGAAGGATGAAGACTTGTCTTTAAAGATGACAACGTACAGGAAAGGCCCATCAGCCGATCTCCCCCTGCCTGGGCCCACAGCGCCCCCCAAACCCTCACCACCCTCTCTCACTGCCTAGCCTGCCTCCCTGCCTCCTCTCTGAGGTGGCTCCTCATTCTTATGTCACCCAGGACAGGGACCTAGCCAGAAACCGGCAGCATTCCCCCTTCTGTGGAGTGACAGTGTCTCCCTCTCATTGTAACTTATCCTCAGGCGCATTCGACAGTCCCCTCTTGCTTTCTCACCCCCTTCCGTCACCCAAGGGACCCTCTGCCTCTCCAGCCCACTCCCAGCCTCCTCTCTTGGTTCCATGGTCATGCCTGTCTCCCTGTCTCTGCCTCCCACACACACCCACTATCCTCCCAGCTATCCCAGCACCCTCCTTCCTAATCTTGGGAGACATCTCGTCTGGCTGGACAGGAAAATTCCAGGATCTAGGCCACACTTCTCAGCAGACATGCCCATCCTTGGGGAGGAGAAACAGGACAGAGCCTGAGGAAGTTCTGGGGGACAGGGCGATGATGGGATCAAGGTCAGGCCAGGAAGCCCCTGAGGACAGAGACTCTGGGGAGACTGGGACTGGGAAGAAAGCAAAGGAGCTAGAGCCAGGGCCAAAGGAAAAGGGGGGCCAGCAGGAAGGTATTTGCGGGGGAGGTCCAGCAGCTGTCTTTCCTAAGACAGGGACACATGGGCCTGGTTATTCCTCTTGTCACATGTGGAACGGTAGGAGATGGAAGAGGGAGACAGAACAAGCAAAGGAGGGCCCTGGGTGCAGAGATCTGTGTGTGTAGCCGTCCAAGCCACTGGACCCCAGCAGACGAGCACCTAAGCTCAGGCTTAACCCAGTGCACACGTGTGCACATACATGTGCCCCGCACCTGACAGTCCTCTCAACCCGTCCAAACCCTTTCCCCATAACACCAACCCATAACAGGAGATTTCTCTCATGTGGGCAATATCCATATTCCCACTTCGAAAGGGGGAAATGACAGGACTCCCTAGGGGGTTATAGAAAGAAAAGCAGGAAAGCAAGCGTCCTGTTGGATTTCAGCGGCAGGTGTGATGTCCAGGGAAAAGAAATTTGGATAGCCAGGAGGTGAAAACCCCACCAATCTTAAACAAGACCTCTGTGCTTCTTCCCCAGCGACACAAATGTCCTGCCAGATTCCTCCTGGAAAAAAATTTCTGCTCCTGTCCCCCTCCAGGTCCCAGGTTGCCCATGTCCAGGAAACGATGGATTCCCCCATCCAAATCTTCTCCGTGGTGTGTGTGGGTGGAGGAGTGGACCCTGGTCCAGGCAGGGGCTCCAGGGAAGAGAAGGCGTCACTTCCGGGGGCCTTCACCAGTGTCTGGTGGCTCCCTTCTCTGATTGGGCAGAAGTGGCCCAGGCAGGCGTATGACCTGCTGCTGTGGAGGGGCTGTGCCCCACCGCCACATGTCTTCCTACCCAACTGCTCCCCAGAGGGCTGCCTGCTGTGCACTTGGGTCCTGGAGCCCTTCTCCACCCGGTGAGTGGCCAGCAGGGTGTGGGGTTATGTGAGGGTAGAAAGGACAGCAAAGAGAAATGGGCTCCCAGCTGGGGGAGGGGCAGGCAAACTGGAACCTACAGGCACTGACCTTTGTCGAGAAGAGTGTAGCCTTCCCAGAATGGGAGGAGCAGGGCAGAGCAGGGGTAGGGGGTGGGGTGCTGGTTTCTGAGGGACTGATCACTTACTTGGTGGAATACAGCACAGCCCTGGCTGGCCCTAAGGAAAGGGGACATGAGCCCAGGGAGAAAATAAGAGAGGGAGCTGCACTTAGGGCTTAGCAAACACAGTAGTAAGATGGACACAGCCCCAGTCCCCATTCTTAGCTGGTCATTCCTAGTTAGCTTAAGGTTCTGAATCTGGCGCTGGGGAAGCTGGGCCAGGCAAGCCAGGGCGCAAGGAGAGGGTAATGGGAGGAGGGCCCACTCATGTTGACAGACCTACAGGAAATCCCAATATTGAATCAGGTGCAAGCCTCTTTGCACAACTTGTGAAAGGAGGAGGAAGCCATGTGGGGGGTCCTGTGAAGGAACCGGAAGGGGTTCTGCCAAGGGGGCAGGGAGGCAGGTGTGAGCTATGAGACAGATATGTTAGTGGGTGCCTAAGACAAGGTAAGCCCCTAAGGTGGGCATCACCCAGCAGGTGCCCGTTCCTGGGCAGCTGGTCTCAGGAAGGAAGTCTCAGGACTGTTAGCCCATCTCTTGGCCTCAGATAATGGAGTATTTCAGGACTTGGAGTCCAAAGAAATCTCCAGAGGCTTTATGTGTGGGGGTAGATAGGGAAAGAATAGAGGTTAATTTCTCCCATACAGCCTTTTAATCTTGACCTCTAGTGGTCTCAGTTACAACTTTGTGCAGTTCCCCTCCCCAGCCCCACTCCCCACCATAGAAGTTACCCCTCAACATATTATGTGCCTGTTTGCCAGTTCCTCACCCAGGCCCTGCATCCCATTTTCCACTCTCTTCTCCAGGCTGAAGCCACAATGCTTTCCTTCTCTATCCCCATCTCAGATTTTCTCTGACCTAACAACCAAGGTTGCTCAGAATTTAAAGCTAATTAAGATATGTGTGTATGCATATCATGTCCTGCTGTTCTCAGCAGGGTTAGGTGGCACCAAATCCATGTCCGATTCACTGAGGAGTCCTGACAAAAAGGAGACACCATGTGCTTTCGTTTTTTCTTTCTTTCTTTCTTTCTTTTTTGAGACGGAGTTTCACTCTTATTGCCCAGGCTGGAGTGCAATAGCGCGATCTCGGCTCACCACAACCTCCGCCTTCCAGGTACAAGCGACTCTCCTGTCTCAGCCTCCCAAGTAGCTTGGATTACAGGCATGCACCACCACGCCCTGCTAGTTTTTTTGTATTTAGTAGAGCCGGGGTTTCACCATGTTAGTCAGGCTGGTGGCGAACTCCTGACCTCAGGTGATCCACCCGCCTTGGACTCCCAAAGTGCTGGGATTACAGGCGTGAGCCACTGCACCCGGCACACCATATGCTTTCATCACAAGAAAATGTGAGAGAAGTCAGGGCTTTGGCAGTTCCAGGCTGGTCAGCATCTCAAGCCCTCCTCAGCATCTGTTCACCCTGCCAGGCAGTCTCTTCCTAGCAACTTGGTTAAATGTTCACTCTTCTTGCTACTTTCAGGATAGATTCCTCATCCTTGGCCTGCCTTTGCCCCACCCTACTCTGCCCAGAAGTGCAAGAGCCCAAGCCGCCTCCATGGCCCCAGGAAGGATTCAGGGGAGAGGCCCCAAACAGGGAGCCACGCCAGCCAGACACCCCGGCCAGAATGGAGCTGACTGGTGAGAACACACTTGAGGGGCTAGGGCCGTATGGAAACATGACAGAAGGGGAGAGAAAGGAGACACGCTGCAGGGGGCAGGAAGCTGGGGGAACCCATTCTCCCAAAAATAAGGGGTCTGAGGGGTGGACTCCCTGGATTTCGGGTCTGGGTCCTGAATGGGAATTCCTGGAATACCAGCTGACAATGATTTCCTCCTCATCTTTCAACCTCACCTCTCCTCATCTAAGAATTGCTCCTCGTGGTAATGCTTCTCCTAACTGCAAGGCTAACGCTGTCCAGCCCGGCTCCTCCTGCTTGTGACCTCCGAGTCCTCAGTAAACTGCTTCGTGACTCCCATGTCCTTCACAGCAGACTGGTGAGAACTCCCAACATTATCCCCTTTATCCACGTAACTGGTAAGACACCCATACTCCCAGGAAGTCACCATCACTTCCTCTAACTCCTTGAACCAATGACTGTTCTTCCCATATTGTCACCACCTACTGACCACACTCCCTGACAAGGATTATTCTTCACAATACAGCCCTCATTTAAAAGTTCTCGTCTAGAGATAGTACTCATGGAGGACTAGCCTGCTTATTAGGCTACCATAGCCCTCTCTATTTCAGCTCCCTTCTCCCCCTACCAATTTCTTTCAACAGAGCCAGTGCCCAGAGGTTCACCCTTTGCCTGCACCTGTCCTGCTGCCTGCTGTGGACTTTAGCTTGGGAGAATGGAAAACCCAGATGGTAAGAAAGCTGTCCCTAACCTTGGCTTCCCTAAGTCCTGTCTTCAGTTTCCCGCTGCTTCTCATGGATTCTCCAACATTCTTGAGCTTTTTAAAAATATCTCACCTTCAGCTTGGCCACCCTAACCCAATCTATATTCACCTATGATATGATGATAGCCTGTGGATAAGATGATGGCTTGCAGATCCAATATGTGAATAGATTTGAAGCTGAACACCATGAAAAGCTGGAGAGAAATCGCTCATGGCCATGCCTTTGACCTATTCCTGTTGAGTCTTCTTAAATTGGCATGCAGAAGCAAGACTCATATGTCATCCAAAGATGACACAAAGCTGGGAAGTACCACTAAAATAACAAAAGACTGAATCAAGATTCAAATCACTGAAAGACTAGGTCAGAAACAAGGTGAAATAACAGAGATATAAAGTTCTACATGTGGGCCGGGGGCTCACGCCTGTAATCCCAGCACTTTGGGAGGCCGAGGCAGGCGGATCACCTGAGGGCAGGAGTTTGAGAGCAGCCTGGCCAACATGGCATAACCCCGTCTCTACCAAAAATACAAAATTAGACGGGCATGGTAGTGCATGTCTGTAATCCCAGCTACTCGGAAGGCTGAAGCAGGAGAATCGCTTGAACCCAGGAGGTGGAGGTTGTAGTGAGCCGAGATCATGCCAATGCACTCCAGCCTGGGTGACAAGAGCAAAACTCCATCTCAAAAACAAAAAAAAAATTCTACATGTGTAAATTAATGAGTAAAGTCCTATTCCAGCTTTCAGGCCACAATGCCCTGATTCCATCATTTAAGCCTCTGGCCCTAGCACTTCCTATGAAAAGGATCTGAGAGAATTAAATTGCCCCCAAACTTACCATGTAACATTACTGAAGCAGCTATTCTTAAAGCTAGTAATTCTTGTCTGTTTGATGTTTAGCATCCCCATTGTGGAAATGCTCATACAGAACTCTATTCCGAGTGGACTACACTTAAATATACTGGCCTGAACACCGGACATCCTCCTGAAGACATATGCTAATTTATTAAGAGGGACCATATTAAACTAACGTGTGTCTAGAAAGCAGCAGCCTGAACAGAAAGAGACTAGAAGCATGTTTTATGAGCAATAGTTTAAAAAACTAAAATCTATCCTCAAGAACCCTAGCGTCCCTTCTTCCCTCAGGACTGAGTCAGGGAAGAAGGGCAGTTCCTATGGGTCCCTTCTAGTCCTTTCTTTTCATCCTTATGATCATTATGATAGAGTCTCATATCTACATTTAGTTTATTTATTCTTATTTATTATTTGAGACGGAGTCTCACTCTATCCCCCAGGCTGGAGTGCAGTGGCATGATCTCAACTCACTGCAACCTCAGCCTCCCGGATTCAAGCAATTCTCCTGCCTCAGTCTCCCAAATAGCTGGGATTATAGGTGCCCACCATCATGCCCAGCTAATTTTTGTATTTTTGGTAGAGATGGGGTTTCACCATGTTGGCCAGGCTGATCTTGAACTCCTGACCTCAGGTGATCCACCTGCCTCAGCCTCCCAAAGTGCTGGGATTACAGGCGTGAGCCACTGCACCCAGCCTTCATTCAGTTTAAAAATCAAATGATCCTAAGGTTTTGCAGCAGAAAGAGTAAATTTGCAGCACTAGAACCAAGAGGTAAAAGCTATAACAGGGCGGATTTCAGCAACATAAGAAAAAAAGGAGCTCTTCTCACTGAAACCAAGTGTAAGACCAGGCTGGACTAGCGGGCACTGGAGTTTTTGAAGCAGAAGCTGATGACCAGCTGTTGGGAGACTGTGAAGGAATTCCTGCCCTGGGTGGGACCTTGGTCCTGTCCAGTTCTCAGCCTGTATGATTCACTCTGCTGGCTACTCCTACAGGCTCCCCACCCGCGATTAGTGTGCCCTTTGTGGCAGTGCGCTTCTCTCTCCCATCTGTTTCTCAGGAGGAAACCAAGGCACAGGACATTCTGGGAGCAGTGACCCTTCTGCTGGAGGCAGTGATGGCAGCACGGGGACAACTGGGACCCACTTGCCTCTCATCCCTCCTGGGGCAGCTTTCTGGACAGGTCCGTCTCCTCCTTGGGGCCCTGCAGAGCCTCCTTGGAACCCAGGTAAGTCCCCAGTCAAGGGATCTGTAGAAACTGTTCTTTTCTGACTCAGTCCCCCTAGAAGACCTGAGGGGGAAGGGGTCTTCCAGGGAGCTCAAGGGCAGAAGAGTTGATCTACTAAGAGTGCTCCCTGCCAGCCACAATGCCTGGGTGCTGGCATCCTGTCTTTCCTACTTAGACAAGGGAGGCCTGAGATCTGGCCCTGGTGTTTGGCCTCAGGACCATCCTCTGCCCTCAGCTTCCTCCACAGGGCAGGACCACAGCTCACAAGGATCCCAATGCCATCTTCCTGAGCTTCCAACACCTGCTCCGAGGAAAGGTGCGTTTCCTGATGCTTGTAGGAGGGTCCACCCTCTGCGTCAGGCGGGCCCCACCCACCACAGCTGTCCCCAGCAGAACCTCTCTAGTCCTCACACTGAACCAGCTCCCAAACAGGACTTCTGGATTGTTGGAGACAAACTTCACTGCCTCAGCCAGAACTACTGGCTCTGGGCTTCTGAAGCGGCAGCAGGGATTCAGAGCCAAGATTCCTGGTCTGCTGAACCAAACCTCCAGGTCCCTGGACCAAATCCCTGGATACCTGAACAGGATACACGAACTCTTGAATGGAACTCGTGGACTCTTTCCTGGACCCTCACGCAGGACCCTAGGAGCCTCGGACATTTCCCCAGGAACATCAGACACAGGCTCCCTGCCACCCAACCTCCAGCCTGGATATTCTTCTTCCCCAACCCATCCCCCTACTGGACAGTATACACTCTTCCCTCTTCCACCCACCTTGCTCACCCCTGTGGTCCAGCTCCACCCCCTGCTTCATGACCCTTCTGCTCCAACGGCCACCCCTACCAGCCCTCTTCTAAACACATCCTACACCCACTCCCAGAATCTGTCTCAGGAAGGGTAAGGTTCTCAGACACTGCCGACATCAGCATTGTCTCATGTACAGCTCTCTTCCCTGCAGGGAGTCCCTGGGAGACAACTGGACAAGATTTCCTACTTTCTCCTGAAACCCAAAGCCCTGGTAAAAGGGATACACAGGACTGAAAAGGGAATCATTTTTCACTGTACATTATAAACCTTCAGAAGCTATTTTTTTAAGCTATCAGCAATACTCATCAGAGCAGCTAACTCTTTGGTCTATTTTCTGCAGAAATTTGCAACTCACTGATTCTCTATATGCTCTTTTTCTATGATAATTCCGCAAAGGCCTGGGCTGGCCTGGCATTTGAACAGAGGGAGAGACTAATCTTGCGTCAGAAAACAGAGAAAGGGTAATTTCCTTTGCTTCAAATTCAAGGCCTTCCAACGCCCCCATCCCCTTTACTATCATTCTCACTGGGACTCTGATCCCATATTCTTGACAGGTCTTTACTCTTGAGAAATGAATAAGCTGTCTCTCAGAAATGCTGTCCCTATACAATAGACAAAACTGAGCCTGTATAAGGAATAAATGAGAGCGCCCAAAAGCTCCCTAAAAAGCAAGGGAAAGATGTTCTTCGAGGGTGGCAATAGATCCCCCTCACCCTGCCACCCCCAACAAAAAAGCTAACAGGAAGCCTTGGAGAGCCTCACACCCCAGGTAAGGCTGTGTAGACAGTTCAGTAAAGACAGGACCTGGATGTGACAGCTGAGCAAACAGCTAGAGCTTTGGCAGCTCAGCAGGAGGCTTTGCCAGGCATGGACGCCTGCCTCCCTCCTGTGGAGGTCAGGGGGAAGTGCAGGAAGTGGCATGAGTCAGGCTTCTTGAGCTCACACAGCAGGAGAACAAGTACTAGTCAAGTACAAGTTGAAGGCTCATTTCCCAGTTCCCACAAATGCATCTAAAAAGCAGCTCTGTGTGACCACCATAAACTCTGCTAGGGGATCTCTAAAAAGGAGTCAGGCTTATGGGGCTTTGCAAATAAGTGCTGCCTTGGTGCTCAGGAAAAGGAGGTTTATGTTGCACAAAAACACAAATTCTACTGCAAAAATCAACCTGCTACCTGCAGAGGTTCCTGTAGGAAAACTAGTGGAAGCTTTTTCCTCTCCTCCACCCCTGAGGAAGGAAAGGCTACCACGGAGGTAGAGGAGCTAGGAACCCAGAAACCCAAACACTGCCACAAATACCCCAAGGTCACCAAAGGCATTCCAAAGCAGCTAAATGAAAGGCAATGTGCTAGGAACCTCGTGTACTTTACCTTTCGTAACATTCACACAACTCTGTAAGTTAGGTATTATCTTTTTTGTTTTAGAGATGAGGAAACTGAGGCTCAGAGAAGCCAGGTGAGTTATCAGTGTTTACACGCCCTGTGGGCAGGAGAAGAAAACACCCTAGTCTGACCTCGCTCTAGGGTCCATACTCTCCCCAGTGTGGTACACTGTCCTATATGTCATTTAATGATTCTATTTACTGGGAAAGACATACAAGTCCTTAAGGAGTAACAATTAGAGTTTTGAGGCCGGGCGCGGTGGCTCACGCCTGTAATCCCAACACTTTGGAAGGCCAAGGCAGGCGGATCACGAAGTCAGGAGATCAAGACCATCCTGACTAACACGGTGAAACCCTGCCTCTACTAAAAATATGAAAAATTAGCCGAGTGTGGTGGCACGCACCTGTAGTCTTGAACCTGGGAGACGGAGGTTACAGTGAGCCAAGATCGCGCCACTGCACTCCAGCCTGGGCGACAGAGTGAGACTCAATCTCAAAAAAAAAAAAAAAAAGAGTTCTGAGTAGAAAACCAAAGTTCTTGGTGGAGGCGACCGATTTAGACACCTTCCCATGTCCCTCTCTCCCTTCACGGACAGAATAGTTTTCCTAGAGAAGGAATCAACAAATGCACAAAGCTCAAAAATGTTGTCCAAATCTCAAATGCTGTCAGTTTCTGCATGGAAGAGAAGTTCATTCATACTACAAATTCCAGCACGCAGTCAAGGGAATGTTAAGTGGAAACTAACTTACTGACATACTGAGCTAGGTTAAATTTAATAATCAAATGAAACACTTTATAGCACATGGAAGTGCCAGCACCTAGGACACCATACACCAGTGGAACCAGAGAATGATGGGTTCCCAGCACAGACAGATGAGAGACAAGAATGGCAAAACTGCAGGGCCAGGTATGGTGGCTCACGCCCAGCACTTTGGGAGGCCGAGGCAGGTGGATCACCTGAGGTCAGGAGTTCGAGACCAGCCTGACCAACATGGAGAAACTCCATCTCTACTAAAAAATACAAAATTAGCTGGGCATGGTGGTGCATCACCTGAGGTTGGGAGTTTGAGACTGGCCTGACCAACATGGAGAAACCTCGTCTCTAGTAAAAATATAAAATTAGCTGGGCATGGTGGCACATGCCTGTAATACCAGCTACTCGGGAGGCTGGGGCAGGAGAATCACTTGAACCCGGGAGGCAGAAGTTGTGGTGAGCCGAGATCGTGCCATTGCACTCCAGCCTGGGCAACAAGAGCGAAACTCCATCTCAAAAAAAAGAAAAAAAAAAATAGAATGGCAAAACTGCAAATGTCACCAGAAACTTCCAGGCACCTGGTATTGGCATGTGACTTACTCCACTTGTGGGCAAATGCGAATAACTCATGGGCTTCTCCAGTGTGAACTTACCTGCCCTATTACAAATCTAACCCATTCCCAAATCAGTCTGGTTGGTCCCATCCCTTCTTCCCACTAACACAAAAAAACAATTACAACCAGAACACTCCTATCCCTATTCAACGCTCTACCAGTTCTCTTTCTTCTGCTACCCCAAGACCACCAGGACAGTCTATGTAACCTACACACTATTACTTGTAATTCATTTGTCTCACTCTCATTTGTCGTTCTCCAACCCCACAAAAAAACCCACCCCATGGAAAGGTTCTAGGATTTCATAAAAATTCATCCCAATTCCCTCCCCCTACTCTACCCATAGTAAGGTAAAAGAAACACCTCTTCCTCCTCCCTGCTGAGGCCATTCATTTTCAACCCATTTCCCTAAATACTATTTCTAACACCTCACATGAAGACCTGAAAATGATGGGGAAGGAAATACCCCAGGTATCCCAGCAGGGGACCAGCTCCCAGGCAAAACCAGATCAAACAGACAACTGTTTAATGCACAGAGAATCTTTTTGGATTGTTACTCTAAACTTTCTAGGGGAAAACAGAACCCCATATGCTTTCCTAGAGACCTCTAATGCCAGGCTGAAGAGCCAGCTCACATGCTGGAGCCCTTATCATAGACATTTTCTCAATGTTTTTTCTTCCCCCACTCGTTAAGTTAGTGACTGTAGTCAGGCCGCTACATTGTCCTGGCACTGGCCCTGGCTCTGGCCTGCCAACTTCATTGGTATTGCTGCCCTGTCCACTTCCACTTACCCTCCCTCCCAGGTCGCCACTGGAATGTACAGCAGAGAGCCAGCTCCTCCAGCTGCTTCCAGAACCACCAAGTCCTCTCGTCCTACTCTCTTCATAGTCATCTCCCATGCCTGTAGCTAAAAGCCTCTACCCAAAGCTTCCATAAAAATAATGAACATTTCTAGACTATGCAAGTGACTCATTCAAGTCAGCGTGAACGGACTTCCTAAGAGACTGAAAGTGTTGGAAGGACACGAGCAGAGCTCCTTGCCAATTCAAAATTCTGCGCCAAATGGGTGGTTATCTTCTGGGCCTGGGGTACCCTCAGGAGCCAAAAGCACAACTCTCTCCCAGACCGAAAACCACACTGGAGGATAAATGCTGAGAACAGTCAGCCAGGAGACTGAGATAATCCTGAACCCAGATACCAAAAGGCTGGAATAGATCCTACATTGACAAGTGATCAGCTGACCATGGGCCAGAAACAATACACCACAGACAAATTGGAAAAAACGATTTTACAGTAAATGGACTTTTTACAAAAAGGGGAGGGGCAGTCTGAAAAAGTAAAGTTTAATTTCAAAATCATATACATAAAGCTTCTGATTCATTTTCAGCTCTCCCACTGTGTCTTTCACAGGCGAGTCAGTTTCCCACTGAGTGGAGGCCAGTTAAAGATGCCACCACAGTGGACAGTGAGCCAGCCCCTCCTCAAGAGGGGCAAGAGCGGCTGCCACTCAGGCTTGAACAATGCCCATGACCTGAGTGACTTGGCAGCGAGGCTGGCTTCAGGCGAGGTTCAGAAGGCTAGCTTCTTCATCAGGAGATAAACTCTGGAGTCCACCTCAAATCCATGCAGGTTATTGGCATCCCCCTGCAGCCTCATGAGCAGGCCCCCATAGGACACGTAGGCAGAGCTGAAACAGAAGGCCCCATCCCGTGAGTCTGGAGCACTGCCACTCAGCAGCTCTCCATCTCAGCCTAAGAAAGAAAAGAGGCATCTTCCTACTGTTGTGTCACTAGGAACCAAAATTCTGACAAAGATCAATGCACAGATATGTGCAAGGCACTGTTCCATCTCAGCCTAAGAAACAGAAGAGGCATCTTCCTACTGTTTTGTCACTAGGAACCAAAATTCTGACAAACATCAATGTACAGATATGTGCAAGGCACTGTTCTTTATATTATCGAGGGTGGAAAACACCTAGATGCCCCAAATCAGGGTAATGTTCAAATGAATCAAGACATATCCACTTACTGAAATGTTATGCAACTATTGAAACGTTTAAGAAAAGCTTTACACTGGCTGGGCGCGGTGGCTCACACCTGTAATCCCAGCACTTTGGGAGGCTGAGGCAGGCGGATCATGAGGTCAGGAGATCAAGACCATCCTGGCTAACATGGTGAAACCCCGTCTCTACTAAAAATACAAAAAAAAATTAGCCAGGCATGGTGGTGGGTGCCTGTAGTCCCAGCTACTCAGGAGGCTGAGGCAGGAGAATGGTGTGAACCCAGGAGGCAGAGCTTGCAGTGAGCCAAGATGGCGCTACTGCACTCCAGGCTGGGCAGCACAGCAAGACTCCATCTCAAAAAAAAAAAGAAAGAAAAGCTTTACACTAACATGGGGAAACATGTTTTACATAATGTTAAGCAAAAAGAGCAAAAGAAAACATAATAAACACCACAGTCTCAAAGAAAAAAACAGAACACCAGGATATGCAAAAAAGTCCATGTAAAAGGTTCTCTCTGGATATGGAATTACAGGTGACTTTTTTTTTCCTTCTTCACATTACTCTTCTGCATTTCAAATTGCTTACAAAAAGCACATATTGTTTTAATAAGATTTTAAAGAAAAGAAAAAATAGCTGGACAGGAAAATCAAGGAACTAGGGATTGGGTTACAGAGTAGCAAAACACATACACACACACACAAAGCCTTTTACAGAGTAGCAACACACACACACAAAACACACACACAAAGCCTAACAGTCTAATCACTTAATGCTGCATTTGTTCCTGGGGAAGCAAGTCTCCTTTGCACTTTACACAGCGAGATAACCAGTTTCTCATGTGGACCACTGGGCCAGGAGGGCCTGACAAAGGGCAGTCTACATTTCAGACTGGAAACTGCTCCCAGAACTATTTCTTTCTAGTTTCCACCTCGGTCTGAGGTGCCTGAGGAGAGGGACCCAACAGAGGAAGCAGGAGCATAGCTCAAAGTCTCAGAACATGGAGGGGGAAAAGAATCCTCACAAGATTATGTAACTTACAGGCGTGTTGCTGCTTCAGTAGAAGTTTCGTCTCCCTCAATCCTGTACACTTTTCCATACATTACATACTCAAACTGGTCAGCCCTATAGAGCAATAGCAGCAAAGTTATTCTTAACAGTAATTAACAATACAAAAGATCCCATTTAAAAATGGTTACTGGTCAGCCGGGCGCAGTGGCTCAAGCCTGTAACCCCGGCACTTTGGGAGGCCGAGGTGGGTGGATCACGAGGTCAGGAGATCGAGACCATCCTGGCTAACACAGTGAAACCCCATCTCTACTAAAAATACAAAAAAATTAGCCGGGTGTGGTAGTGGGCACCTGTAGACCCAGCTACTCAGGAGGCTGAGGCAGGAGAATGGCGTGAACCTGGGAGGCGGAGCTTACAGTGAGCTGAGATGGCGCCACTGCACTCCAGCCTGGGCGACAGAGCAAGACTCCGTCTCAAAAAAAAAAAAAAAATGGTTACTGGTAACTAAATGCCAGCATTATAACAACAGGCACATTACAAACATGATGTCATTTAGTCCTCACGGCAACCCCATGAGCTAGGCATGACCATCTCTATTTTATTGATGAGGAAACAGGCTGAAGGAGATTAAGGTTACTCAACAAATAAGTGGTAGAGCTGAGAAATGAACTCAAGTGGGGTGCCAAAGTCTTTCCATCACACCAAGCTCCCTCCCAAGACACAAGACCCACATGGCCTAGGTCACTCAGCAGTTACCTCCTCAGCCTTCAAAAGGCTGCAACTCACAAGCATGTAATCACTGTTATAGATAAATACTTGGTTGTTTGAATTTTTTTCTTTTTTTTTGAGACAGAGTCTTTCTCTGTCACCCAGGCTGGAGTGCAGTGGCGCAATCATGGCTCACTGCAGCCTCAACCTCCCTGGCTCAGGCAATCCTCCCACCTCAGCCTCCCAGGTAGCTGGGACTACAGGCACATGACACCATTACCAGCCTTTTTTTTTTTTTTTCTCTCTTCTTTTTTGTAGCAGTGAGGTTTCGCTATGTTGCTCAGGCTGGTCTTGAACTCCTGGACTCAAGCAATCCTCCTGCCTCGGCCTCCCAAAGTGCTTGGGTTACAGGTGTGAGCCACGGTGCCTGGCCTGTTTGAATTCTTAAGTGCAGAAATTTCCTTAAGGTTACTCAGATTACGCTGATCATCATTTATTCCAGGAATTAAAGAAGAGTCTTTCTATATCACTTATCTACTTAGTCCTCAAGGAATATTTCAAGTATTACCTTCTCCACTCCCTCACCTGGAAGGCCTATCATCAGTGGGGTTGTATTCACCATCATCCAGGGTACCATCTTCATACAAGGTACTAGCTATGACCAACCGGAACTTGTCACCTGAAAATAACAGCAATATCAGAGAGTGAAGAATAGCGGAAGCAGCAAAAAGCCTCTTATTATTGTCTGTATTCAATACTTACCCAAGTCTACAGGGTAAATTTGAATGTTTACATCTAAGATTAGATCCATCTTGAAAGATTCACTCTCACAATGCAGTCGAGACACTGGGGAGAAGCAGGAAAAGAGTGACAGAGGTATTGCCAATGCAGATCCTACAGTGTGGGATTGTATGCAACAGGATACTCAATCTAACCCAGTCTACATCCACTGGTCTCTCATCTGCTCTCACAGAAATTCAGGCTCAATCAGAACCAGATATGCAAGGAAAAGGGGAGAAAAACTGTGGCAAGCGAACGTAATCCCCAGAAAACAACCAAAGATACTCCAGCAGCAAAGCCTGCCTGGATGACTTGAGAACCTGACTCTGGGCAAGTTATTCAATCATCCAAAGGTTTTCTCTTTCTATGCTAGGCACTGTGCTGAGGGGAGTTACCAAGATGTATAAGAACTGGTATCCATCTTGAAAAACATCTTAGTCTCCAGGCAAAGAAAGACATCAAAGAGAAAATTATTGATAGATGACAAAATAAAGAGGTGTAGGCCGGTGCCGTGGCTCATGCCTGTAATCCCAACATTTTGGGAGGCCGAGGCAGGTGGATCACTTGAGATCAGGAGTTTGAGACCAGCCTGGCCAACATGGTGAAACCCCGTCTCTACTAAAAATACAAAATTAGCCAGGCGTGGTGGCGCATGCCTGTAATCCCAGCTACTTGGGAGGCTGAGGCAGAGAATCGCTTGAACCCGGGAGACGGAGGTTGTGGTGAGCTAAGATCGTGCCACTACACTCCAGCCTGGGCGACAGAGCAAGCCTGCGTCTCAAAAAAAAAAAAAAAAAAAAAAAAAAAAAAAAAAAAAGGTATATACCAAGCAGCAGCTAACTCTAACTCAAAGAAGACTTCACAAAGCACTAAAGATTCTAAGGGCAATACAAGAATATAGGCTCTGAAGTCAGATTACTCGCTGTGAAGCCTTGGGTGGTTTACTCAACCTCTCAGAGAAAAATGGGAAAGGCACCACCCACCTCATGAGGACTGTTATTTTTTTGAGACGGAGTCTCTCTCTGTCGCCCAGGCTGGAGTGCAGTGGCACGATCTTGGCTCACTGCAACCTCCGCCTCCCAGGTTCAGGCAATTCTCCTGCCTTAGCCTCCCAAGCAGCTGGGATTACAGGCGCCCACCACCACGCCCGGCTAATTTTTGTATTTTTGGTAGAGATGGGGTTTCACCATGTTGGCCAGGCTGGTCTCACAAGACAGTGTCTAGCACAGCGCAGGTAGCGATTATAAAGATGCCCAGGAGTTTGCCAGCACCACGACAAAAGGCCACCCAGGCACCGGGCACGGCATGCGTGAAGCCAGAGAGAGCTCGGGAGTCTCCGTTTTCTCATCCATAAAATGTTTACTAAGGGAGGTCCCTACATCAGGACCTGCTGGTAGGGGCAGGCCACAAGAGCTGGGTGGACACGGGGCCCAGGGGCATGTCCGAGAGGTTAGCCTCTTCCTCCAAACCGCCCCTACATACCTTACTTACCTCGGTCAAACTTCTTGCCCTCCGGGTCAATATCCTTCACATCGAAAATATCCTCAAACAGGATGCCCGCCATCGCGAGGGGGCCGCGAGAGCAGCAGAAGGGGTGAGCGCGCGACCACAGTTGGGAGTACGCGCACCCCCTAGCGCGGACAAGACCGGAGAGAACCAAGAGCAGCTCCTGAAAGCTCCGCGGCCAGACAAAAGTGGCGCATGCGCACAAACAAGCGGTAACGCGACCACTTCCGCCACAGTCTCCCGCTCGGGGCTACTTAACTTCCGTCCCGGAAGATTGCTTCCGAGAGGCTTCGGCTTTGAGGGCGGGTCTCACGTCCAGGTGGCTCTGCCCAGGGCGGAGAAGAAATAGGCTGTAGAGCGGGTTCTCGCGCTCCGCTGGGGCTCTACTGCGCCCTCTTAAGAGGCCGGGTTCCGAAGACGGGAATGCGTGGGGACCTAATCCAGGCAGGGACCTTGATCCTTGGCCCAGAGAAGCCGGGTCCTAGCCCTACCCCGCCGGTCCGCGTGCCCGCCGAGGGCACAGTCCGCCCCGAGGGCAGGTGGAGCAGAACCCCGCCCCAGAGGTGCCCAGCCCCTCCAGCCGGCACTGAGGACCCCGGGGCCGGCCTGGGCCGGTTCGGCCCTGCTGGACGTAACCCGAGCCGGATCCGTCCAGTTTGGGAATTTGCCATGATGTCGCTATGGAGAAGAGGAAAGCCTGCATTGTCCCCTCTCCTCGTACTGCACCCTCCCACCACTGCCCTCTTCCCCCCAGGCCCTGCTCTCTTCCCCCACGCCGCCCCCTCAGCCGGGCTCCCGCCACCCCTCTCCCCCTGGGCATTACCCCTCCATCTTAGTGCTGCGTGTTCCCCCTCCACTGCCTTCTCCTGGACATGGATCCCCTCCGTGCCCCTTCAGCCTGGCACTGCTCTGTCCCTTGGATACCAGCTCTTCCCTCACACTGGCCCTTCCTCCTGAGTGCTGGCTTCTATCACAAGGCCCCCCCTTCCCGGGCACTGCCCCCGCCCCCTGAGCCCCGCTTCTGCCTCCCAAATGCCCCTTCCTCCTGGTGCTGGCTCTCCCGCACACTTGTGCGTTTCCTGGGCGCTGCCCTCGCTCCTCTCACGCTATCTCTTCACTGCCCATCCACCCTGCGTGCGCTCCGCCCTCTGTTCTATCCTTCCCCAGCCCCTGATAGAGAACCCAGAACACCAGCAGGCAGTTCCCCCAAAGCGGAGGGATGGAAGCAGCCACTTGGGTTCCTCCTTGGGCCCAGCCAGGGAGAAGCGACCCACGCCCGCGTCCCAGGAGTGGACTTCCCGGCACCTGGAGCTCCCTTCCCTCCGGCCTACCCCTTCCGGTGCCCTCCCCAACCTCCACCCCCGCACACCCCGCAGGCCCGGTTGCTCCAAGTGCACCTACCCAGGGGAGCCCCGAGAAAAGGAAGGATGAGGAAGACGGCCCCAACCCTCTCCGAATCCTTCCAGCTTTGCTTTTCACCCCTGACGGGGCAGAGGGGCCTTCCCAGGCCTGTCTGGGCCGCTCGTCCCTTCGGAGGGGCAGAGCGGAGGCGGCTCCTAACGGGCTGACCCGGAGGAGTCCGATGTAGACAGCTCCGCAGCCCCCAGCCCCAACCCCTACGGAGCTCAGGCGTCTGCAGCCCCTCCTGCCTGGGCACGCGGAAACGCGAACCCGGGCCGGCCCCTCCACGTGCCAGTAGACCCGCCCCTCCCGGGCGCCCCTCTCCGACCCGGACCTCCGCAGGGAGCCGGCGCGGGCTTGCGCCTTCCCAGCGCCCTTTGCCGCCTCTCGGGAGGCCTCGCGCGGACCCCAGCCTGGCTGGGCCGTCCCCTCCGGGTGGGCCGGCGGGCGGAGCAACGCAGAGGGCACCGCCCTCGGCCCGCCCACTGAGGAGGGGACGCGAGCCGGAGGCTGCGCCAGCGGCGCCCGCCGGGGGCCCGCCGCACTCTGCTTTCGGCCTCCCGGGCTGCGGGGACGGGAAGGCTGCCGGCGCGGACTTTGCGGGCCGGGAGCCGAGTCCAGGACACAGCCGGAACCGCCGAGGGAGGCGAGAGGGCAGTGCGCGGAGATGGCGGCCGCGGCGGCGGAGGAAGGGATGGAGCCACGGGCGCTGCAGTACGAGCAGACCCTGGTAAGTGAAGCTGAGCTGATCCCGAGGAGTGCGCTCCGGGACCGCTGCTCCAGGTTACCCTGGGAAGCGCGAGGACCAGAGGCCTACCTAATCCTGTCCTAGCCTTTTGAGCTGGGGAAACTGAGGCTTGGAAGTCTGAGGCTGCAGGGCCGAAGGGATGGAAAACTGCATGCTGGTTTCTGGCTGAGGCTGAGGGCCTGCAGAGGACAAGGACACCAGGTACTTGTCTCAGGTGTCCTTCCCTTCACCCCACAACATGCACGTTTTCTTTGCACCTCCCCTTCACCACCTGGGCCCAAGTATCAGCACCCCACTGCCCCTTCCGCGGCACCATTCACACCATTGAACTTTCTCTACGCCACTATCTCCACCACCCAAGACATTCTCTGTGTCCCTGCCATGTGCATGGCACCATGCTAAGCACAGAATCGAGTGTGTAGAAAGATGGTCAGCCCCAGACCCTACCTCTGGGGGCTCCACACCCAGCGTTGGCTCCAGGAGCCCCTCAGTTGACTCTGGAAAAAGGTGGCTTGCCACTCTGGGGGACAGAAGCTTTAGGGAGGGTGGGTGAAGCAGGAATGGAAGTGGGAATTGGGACCTTTGTCCATGCTGATGCGGGGTATCCAGCCCCCACCCACCCCAGGGTGTGTCCCCTGACCTCATTAGAAGCAGGGGTCTTGGGCTCTGAGCTGACTTATCGCCCCCATTGTTACTTGGTGTTTGAGAAGCCACGTGACCCTCCTCATGTCACTGGGGTGGAAGACCCAAGCCCTAGGAAAAGGAAGGGGCCCGTGGTTCCTTTTTACCAGCTTGGGCTGGAATTTGCCCAGGAAGGTGGCAGGGAGGGAACGTCTTGGAGAGGAGAGGCTATAAGTCTGGGAGGTGCCCAGTTAGGAGAAAGTAGCTGGATGAATCAGGATATCAGGGACAGGTGGGAGTAGAGCAAGGGTAAAGGAGCCAACCCTTGGGATGGGGTAGGAGACACTTGTCAATCTGCCCAGACCAGGATAGAGCATGGTCAAGGAAGCCAGGCACCTGGCCTCTGAAATGGTGCCTCTTAACATCAGCCACCTCTCCATCTCCGTCCCTTCCAGCTGTCTCTGGAATGAGCTCTCAGGGTCGAGCTCTGTCCCGGGCACTCTGTGCTCCAGCCTGCTCCCGCCCCCTTCCCCGTCCTATCCCTTTGTCTTTCTCTCCCACTGTCGCCTCCCTCCTCCTACACGGTGCTTGCCTCTTAATACTCTCCATTCCCTTCCTCCTCCCGACTTCTTCCTCTCTCATCACCTTCTTTCTCTTCTCCGTCCCTTCGCCTTGCCTCTCTTTTCTCTTTTCCTTTCTCCTCTCTAGTTCCCTCTCTTCTCTTTGCTTTCCCTTTCCTCACTATCTCTCACCCTCTCTCTGTCTCTATCTTTCCCTCCCTCCCTCCCCCCTATCCCAGCCCCAACAGGAGCCCTTTGTGTCCCGAAGCTCTGCGGGTGGCAGCCGGAATCTACTCCTCCCCGCCCCCCAACACACGCCCAGCTTGGCAGGTCTAGCCATGGTTCAGGCGACTCTCCCGTCCCGTCACCCCAGTATCCACAGTCACAGCCCAGCCATCCTTGGCCTCTGCTGTCCCCCAACCCACCACTGGGCTCAGTGCAGCTCCAGAGTGGGGCTGAGGCCACCAAGCCCTCTCCACCCCCTAAGTGAGAGGCTTTCTACTCCCAGCTGGGCTGGCAGGCTAGTGGGGGTGGCAGTGGAGAATGGGGACAAGGGGATTAGGCTGGGTGGGAGGGGTGCAGCTGAGTTGGTCACAGGCCAGAGGCCCAGCAGGAACGTGATAAGGATTGGGGCTGCGCCTGCTCCTGGGCCCAACTCAGCTGCCCCAAGCTCCACGAGGCTCTTATTGTTGCCCATGTGCCCTTGATCATCCCTTACTCCCTGGCCTTCCCGCTCCCACTTTTAGACTGCGCCACAGGTTTTTCCACCTTTTCCTCTTCTGGGGCTTCCCACTCACTCTCCTCAGTGCCCCAGCCCCAAGCCTGTGAGAAGAGTACCGATTATTCTGCCACCCCCAGAGCTGTGTCCCTGTACCTTGGCTGTCCCCATCACTCTGGCCAGGACAGCCCCCACAGTCTGCAATGTGCATTGTTCCCACACCTCGGGCCAGAGTGGGAACTGTGCGTTCAAGAGGGATATCCAGTGTGGGGGCTGGGAGAAGGGGAGTGGAGGCTCTAAGAACCCTCCCTGCGTTCCCACTCAGCCCATGACCTCGAATGCCCCCATCCCCTCTGTTGCTCCAGATGTATGGCCGGTACACTCAGGACCTTGGGGCCTTTGCCAAAGAGGAAGCTGCTCGGATTCGCCTGGGAGGGCCTGAACCCTGGAAAGGTCCCCCTTCCCCTCGGGCTGCCCCAGAGCTCTTGGAATATGGACGGAGCCGTTGCGCCCGATGCCACGGTGAGAACCGGGGTGGGGGCAGGGGACTTGGCTGTGCTGTGCTGAGGGAAGCAGAGGCCATTAGAGCTGCTGATGGGGGAGGGGGACAGTTGAGGGGGCAGTAAAAGGGGTAGGAGCACTTTGGTGCCAGCTTCCCCCTTCTTCCCTTCCTTGCACCCAGTCTGTTCTGTCCGCTGCCACAAGTTCCTAGTATCCAGGGTTGGTGAAGATTGGATCTTCCTGGTCCTGCTGGGGCTCCTCATGGCACTGGTCAGCTGGGTCATGGACTATGCCATTGCTGCCTGTCTGCAAGGTGAGGGCGACAGCTGGCAGGGGGAGGACTGAGAATAAACCTCCTGCGTCCATGCCACACTCGTCTAGACATGGAGGAAGGCGTCTTGGCTTCTTGGCCACTGACCGCTTTCCCCAGCCAGTCTGACTGCCCAGATTCAGGCATCATCTCGGCCACTCCCATAGGGCACAGCTTCTTGTATCTCCTCTCCAAGTGACCCTCTTGCCTAGATTGCGCTTTGTCCCAGTGAATACCCTCAGGGACCCTTTCCTTCCCCCATGCCCTGACTCTGTGTGGTACTCCCTGGGACAGCCTGTCATATCAGCGTGGTCCACTGGCCAGGCAGGCAGTGGGTGTGTGCACTGGGGGTCCAGCAGGTCCTCTTCCCACAGCCCAGCAGTGGATGTCCCGGGGCTTGAACACCAGCATCTTGCTCCAGTACCTGGCCTGGGTCACCTACCCTGTTGTCCTCATCACTTTCTCAGCCGGATTCACACAGATCCTGGCCCCTCAGGCTGTCGGTATGTTAGAAGAGAAGGTGAGGGCAGAGGCGGAACCCCTGAAATGGGCGCATCATATGCCTCTCCTGAGATTGTTCCCTCTTCAGGCTCTGGCATCCCTGAGATGAAGACCATCTTGCGGGGAGTGGTGCTGAAAGAATACCTCACACTCAAGACCTTTGTAGCTAAGGTCATTGGGCTGACCTGCGCCCTGGGCAGCGGGATGCCGCTTGGCAAAGAGGTAACTGCGGGTTGGGGAATGAAGGAGTCCCTCCTGGTGGAAGAGGAGGCCAGGCCAAGGTCAGGGCGGGCCCCCTCCCGACTCACCGCCTGCCCAACCCCACAGGGCCCTTTTGTGCATATCGCAAGCATGTGTGCGGCCCTTCTCAGCAAGTTCCTCTCCCTCTTTGGGGGTATCTATGAGGTAAGGAGAATCCTGGGGGAAGTGGGGGGCAGAGGCTGCTGAGCCCACAGCTGACCCCCTCTTGCCACCACTCTCGCCAGAATGAATCCCGGAACACAGAGATGCTGGCTGCCGCCTGTGCCGTGGGGGTAGGCTGCTGCTTCGCAGCACCTATCGGAGGTAGGCAGGGCTCCTAGGTCAGTCCAGCCCCACAACCCTGCCCTTGGCCTCTCCTCCTTGGCCCCTCTTATCTGGGTCTGAGGCCTTAGGCCAGGCCCAGGCCTCAAGTGCTGGTCTCCCTCCCTCTCACAGGCGTCCTCTTCAGCATCGAGGTCACCTCCACCTTCTTCGCGGTGCGGAACTACTGGCGGGGCTTCTTCGCTGCCACCTTCAGTGCCTTCATCTTCCGGGTCTTGGCAGTCTGGAACCGGGATGAAGGTGGGGGCACCCAGGGGATGAGGGCAGCCCGAGATGGTGCCAGGTAGGGAGCCCACGAGGCTAGGCCTGCCTCCCTCTGCTGTTCTTCCCTTTAGAGACTATTACAGCCCTCTTCAAAACCCGATTCCGGCTTGACTTCCCCTTTGACCTGCAGGAGCTGCCAGCCTTTGCTGTCATTGGGTGAGGAGCTGAGGGGGCTGGGGGTGTCGGAGAGGAGGGGGGTTTCTAGAAGACTCCTTTCACTCAGGTGCCTCTTCCCTTTCCAGTATTGCTAGTGGCTTCGGTGGAGCCCTCTTTGTCTACCTGAACCGGAAGATTGTCCAGGTGATGCGGAAGCAGAAAACCATCAATCGCTTCCTCATGAGGAAGTGAGTGGCTCTCGGCTCCTCTCCAGGCTGCTTTGAGTTGTATAAGGACCACAGTAGGTCAGGGGACAGTGATGGGGAGAGAATGACCCAGTCAAAACAGGCACTCCACTGAGAAATCAGCCAGCGGTGTTTTCCAGGCTGACTGAGCATTTTTATATTCATATGAATTACCTGAAAATTGGCACTTTTAAGTTTATAGTCAGTGGTAGAAGACATTTGGGAATCAAAGACTAAAGCCACCTCAGGTCCTCTGGCCTGGCACATATAGGATGCTCCCTGGAGAGTGTTTGAGCCTCAGTTTCCCCCCATGACCCATGGGGATGGATGAGATTTCTTTTTTTATTTTTTTTTTTTGAGACGGAGTTTCACTCTTGTTGTCCAGGCTGGAGTGCAATGGTGCGATCTCGGCTCACCGCAACCTCCGCCTCCTGGGTTCAAGCAATTCTCCTGCCTCAGCCTCCCAAGTAGCTGGGATTACAGGCATGCGCCACCACGCCCGGCTGATTTTGTATTTTTTAGTAGAGACAGTTTCGCCATGTTTGTCAGGCTGGTCTCGAATTCCCGACCTCAGGTCCGCCCACCTCGGCCTCCCAAAGTGCTGGGATTACAGGCGTGAGCCACTGTGCCCGGCCGAGATTTATCTCCAGAACATAGCTCTCTCAGTGTGACCCTGAGGATTGGGAGTGGGGAGGCCTGAGACATGACTTCCCTTGGGACTGACATCCTTCAGAGAGAGGGCAGCCAGCTGAACCTACTCCCTACGCACCTCTGTTAAACTTCACAAGTGACCCCAGCTTCCCCCAACATTAACCTTCACTCTAAGTCACCACAGAGAGACAAACAGAGGCAGAAACTTCTCCACCCCATCACACAATATGCCCTGATGGGCTTCTGAGGGTTGAGGGTGGAATAACAACTCGGAGGGCCCCAAGGGAGGGCTTGGAGGATGGACTTTCTGCTGCTGCTACCCACCTACAGAGTCAGGGGCTGACAGAAAGGTCTTTGGGTAAGACCCCTGCTCTTAGAATAACCCCAGTCCACCATCACCCTTGGGGCTATCGTATCATAAACAGCAAAGGAGACCTGTCAGGACTGAGTGTTTTCATGAAAGAGCCAAGGCTCTGCTCTGACCTCAGCCCTGAGATATGCGAGGGCACCCAGCCCTTGGCCACCCACGACTGATGTGAAACCTACGACTCTAGACGCCTGCTCTTCCCGGCTCTGGTGACCCTGCTCATCTCCACGCTGACCTTCCCCCCTGGCTTTGGACAGTTCATGGCTGGACAGGTAACCACAGGCAGAACAGGAGTTTTGTGCTTCCCTTGGAAGGCATTCCTCCAAAGCCAACAGCCCCAGCGTAACTGTGGGACCCCTTGTCCCCCATGGGATCCCATGGCCTCTTCCCTTCATCCTGTCGGTTTCCCAGCCTGAGGCACCCTGTTCACTCTAGCTCTCACAGAAAGAAACGCTGGTCACCCTGTTTGACAATCGGACGTGGGTCCGCCAGGGCCTGGTGGAGGAGCTAGAACCACCCAGCACCTCACAGGCCTGGAACCCACCACGTGCCAACGTCTTCCTCACCCTGGTCATCTTCATTCTCATGAAGGTGGGCTCCTCACGTGTACACTGCTAACTTTTACATAGCTTGCCCTTCTAAGCACCTGCCATGCAGTGCTCACTCCTCGAAGCCTCTCCACAGTGCCATGGGAAAGGCACTATTGTCATCCCCGTTTGAAAGATGGGGAGTGGAAACACAGCGAGGTGAAGTAGCTGGCCCGAAGTCACACAGCTAGAGGGCAGAGCGATGATCTGAACCCAAGCCATCTGCTTCCAGAGTCCTTCCCCTTGCCGTCACCTGGGAGGCCTGGGGGTTCCAGGGTAGCTGGGAGGGTTACGGAGTAGCTGGGAGGGTTATGCCCACCTGATCAGCGAGGTAGACTTCTCCTGGGTGGCGCTGTGGGCTGCCTGGGGCCAGGTGGAGCCTCTTCGCCTTTGAACCACCCCCTGCCTGCAGTTCTGGATGTCTGCACTGGCCACCACCATCCCAGTTCCTTGTGGGGCCTTCATGCCTGTCTTTGTCATTGGTGAGTTCTCAGTTGCCTGCTCTCCCAGCCTGCACCTTCCCCAGCCTCTGGCCGCCCCCCCAGCCAACCCTCTGCCCAAGAGCGGGTTTTTGGTCTAGCCCTAGCCCGAACCCTGACCCCACAGGGCTGTGCCCTGCACTGAATGACCCGTTGGCCCCTCCCTCACCCTCTGACCCTCTCTCTTCCTAGTGCCCCCTGCCCTCCCCCTCCACTGCCTCTTTCTCTTCCCACCCCCCTCCCTGAAGGAGCAGCATTTGGGCGTCTGGTGGGCGAAAGCATGGCTGCCTGGTTCCCAGATGGAATTCATACGGACAGCAGCACCTACCGGATTGTGCCTGGGGGCTACGCTGTGGTCGGTGAGTGCCTCAGGTCCTGTCGGCCTTGGAAGACGTCCCCCACTCCACGCCCCGGCCCCAGGGTCTGAGACTCTGGTGCCCCCTGCTGGCAGAAACCAGGCTTCCCTCAGATGCACAGGTCCAATCCCAGGACTGTATTGGGCAGCCCTGAGGGACCCACTCAGGACCTGCCCTGGTTGCGGAGGGTCTTCTGGGGCCTGGGCAGCCTGAGGAGACTGAGTGTGACCATCCCCAGGGGCAGCTGCATTGGCAGGAGCGGTGACACACACAGTGTCCACGGCTGTGATCGTGTTCGAGCTCACAGGCCAGATTGCCCACATCCTGCCTGTCATGATCGCCGTCATCCTGGCCAACGCTGTCGCCCAGAGTCTACAGCCCTCCCTCTATGACAGCATCATCCGAATCAAGAAACTGCCCTACCTGCCTGAGCTTGGCTGGGGCCGCCACCAGTACGGAGGGCTGGGTGCCAAGGGGGCTGTGGGTGAGGGGCAGAGGGCATCCTAGATCCCCCTACACCCACCTCTAGCAAGGTCCTGGAGCCTATGAAGCTGGGAGATGAGCCACCTTCGTCGACACTCCGGAGGGGCTGTAGCTGGCCCCTGCTGTTCAGAAAGAAGGGTGGGAGCACCCCTTGGTCCTTAGCCCCTGTCCCCATGGATGGGCTCTGGAGCCCTCCTTGTGGCCCTGGGATGGCAGTGCTCTGGGCACCTCTCCCCATGCTGACCACAAACCAAGCGCCTCTCTCGGCCCCCAGGCAGTACCGGGTGCGAGTGGAGGACATCATGGTGCGGGATGTTCCCCATGTGGCCCTCAGCTGCACCTTCCGGGACCTGCGGTTGGCACTGCACAGGACCAAGGGCCGAATGCTGGCCCTAGTGGAGTCCCCTGGTGAGGCCAGGAGGGGTCCCAGGTGCTAGGGGCATTGCCCAGGGTCGAAGCTTCGGGAAGGGGCAGGGAGCTCAGGACCACTCTCCTTGGTTCCAAAGGGAATGGGCCAGCACTTGCCAGGTGGGGGCTTCCCTCTGGTGTGTGGCCTGCATGCAAGGCCCCACTCTGAGTGTGAGAGCAGGATGGGGCTGGAGGGCTCCCTCTCAGCTCCTGAGTCCTTCCACCTGTTCTGTCCAGAGTCTATGATTCTGCTGGGCTCCATCGAGCGTTCACAGGTGGTGGCATTGCTGGGGGCCCAGCTGAGCCCAGCCCGCCGGCGGCAGCACATGCAGAAGCGCAGAGCCACCCAGACCTCTCCACTATCTGATCAGGAGGGTCCCCCTAGCCCTGAGGCTTCTGTCTGCTTCCAGGTGAGGGGAAAAGCCACAAACACTTCCTAAATGTCATTGTGTAGACTGATTGGGAGGGTGGTCTGGGGCCGTGGCCTCACCTAGCCCCTTCCTGCCTATGCAGGTGAACACAGAAGACTCAGCCTTCCCGGCAGCCCGGGGGGAGACCCACAAGCCCCTAAAGCCTGCACTCAAGAGGGGGCCCAGTGTCACCAGGAACCTTGGAGAGAGTCCCACAGGTAAGCCCATCTCTCCTGTGTCCACAGAGCCTCAGCCAAGCTACTGAGATCCATTAGAGTCCCTGCCCAGCCCTGTTGCTGGGGTACATCCCAGCTGGAAAAGGCTGCCCACATGGGCCAGGGCTGGAACTAGGATACCTCTCCCCGTGTCTTCCTTACCTTTCCTGGTCCTCTCCCCTAAAGATGACATTGCCCCCTGGGGCCTTATGTTTGGGAACACAGGGAATGCAGAGTCGGCAGGCATCACCCTCCGGAGCCTCTTCTGTGGCAGTCCACCCCCTGAGGCTGCTTCGGAGGTGAGTGGCTGGAGCCTGTCCTCCTAGCTTGCTTTTTCCCCAGCTCCCTCTCCAATGCTGAGACCACGTCATTAACCCTGCAGTGCCTGCCTCTATTCTCCCTGCCCTTCGGCCCTCCCTGCTGTCAGCTCGGGTCCTGCGGCGTGCCCTTTCCCCTGGGCCCCACCACTTCCCCCCACCTCCCCTCTCCCTATAACCTCAACTCCTCATCTTTCTGGTTTGGCTCTAACAAAATTGAAGAAGTTGGAATCTTGTGAGAAGCGCAAGCTGAAGCGGGTCCGAATCTCCCTGGCAGTAAGTATGCCTGCTCTTCTAGCATCTCGGGGGCACCAGGCAGGGAGGGCAGGGTCTAGGCTGAATAAACTCCAGAGCCCCTAGCTGCCAGCCTCCCTCCCTCTCTACTAGAGTGACACGGACCTGGAAGGCGAGATGAGCCCTGAAGAGGTAAGGTGCCACTGGACTCTGGACCCTGTTTCTTCCTGGGTGTGTTCAGTCATCATGTTGGCTGCTGTCCCCATGGGAGGGACCACGGGGTTGGAAAAAGGGCAGGCCAGCTTTCAGGGAGGTGAGGTCAGCTACAGGCACCTTCTCCCTAAACCTCGTAGTCTCTTCTCAGATTCTGGAGTGGGAGGAGCAGCAACTAGATGAACCTGTCAACTTCAATGACTGCAAAATTGATCCTGCTCCCTTCCAGCTGGTGGAGCGGACCTCTTTGCACAAGGTAGGGCCAGCAGTCTGGCCCAGGGCTGGTCTGGGCTCTCAGGACACAGTGGGGATCTTGGTCCCCCTACAAGTTTGGACTCAGGCCAGTGGGGAAGGAGGGAGGAGAAGGGAGTTGGCTCAGTGCTGAGATGTTTTTTAGACATACTGCTTGGATGATGGGAGGTGGGAGCAGCCTCCTCCTGCTCTGTGGTGGAGCCAGGCATCGTTTTTCCTCTGCTCAGCCTTGCCCTCGAGGGAACTCTGGACCAACGAAGCAACAAAGACAGGGATTGAGCTGGGTGGAAGCCAAAAGGCCAGGCCAGGGTCAGAGCTAGGTAGGAGGCCACCACAGCCCAACAAGGTTGATACGCCCATGCGGAAAAAAATGGGTGAGAAAAACAGGCAGGATAAGAAAATCCAATAAATAAGCTAACAAACATCCAAGTAGGGGTGGGGAGACTGCAGAGAAGAGATAAACAAAGATGAGAAACACCCAGTGGGGGGCTTGGAATGCCAGACCCCAGAAAGTTTGCCTTAATGTGGGCCGAAGGAAAACTGGTAGGGACGCAGGAAGATGGCTCAGCAGAACTGCAAAGCAGCCTGCAGAAATGGGGCAAGGAACTGAGTAGACTGCCTGGTGGTGGGTGAGGCAGACACCAGAGAAGGCCAGGAGCTCTCTGCTTCCAGGACTCCTAAGGAGGGCAGCCTGCGTTGGTAAAAATGGCTACTGGAACCAGCAGAAGCCAAGGGGTGTTTTAGCTAAATTTTTGACAGACATAATGTACAAGCCTTGAAGCGTTGGGGGGTTTGGGGGAGGGTATAAGCAGCAGGTAGATGTGCCCAAAACCTGCAGCTTGGGCATTTAGCTTACACACAAGCTTTGCCTAAAAGCCAGCGTGGCACGGACAAGCCGAGACTGAAGCAGGAAGCATAGGGGACAAAAGAGAAACCAAAAGGCAAAAGGTAATAAAGGAACTTAGAAGTCCTTGGATGAGTGGCAAACTGCAGTGCAGTTGCAAGAAAAAAGGTAATGGGCCTGAGAGGGCTTTTATCTAAAGCCCTTCTTCCCAAAACCTCTGAGGCTTTTCCACAGTGATCTTACTCCTCAAGCATCCATGATGATGATCATGCTGACATTTTTCGAGTGCTTGCTATGTGCCAGACACTGTGCTAAGCTCTTCAAGTGTTTAATCATCACAAGCACACTATTAGATATTGCGATCTTCCAGTTTTTATAGATGAGAAAACTGAGATTCAGAGAGGTTGAGCAAGTTGCACAAGGACACACAGCTAATAAGTAGCAGAACTGGCGCAGTGGCTTACACCTGTAATCCCAGCACTTTGGGAGGCTGCAGAAGGTGGATCACTTGAGGTCAGCAGTTCAAGACCAGCCCGGCCAACATGGTGAAACTCCATCTCTACTAAAAATACAAAAAATTAGCCAGGCGTGGTGGCAGGCACCTGTAATCCCAGCTACTTGGGAGGCTGAGGCAGGAGAATTGCTTGAACATGGGAGGTGGATGTTGCAATGAGCCGAGATCACGACACTGCACTCCAGCATGGGTGACAAAAGCGAAACTCCATCTCAAAAAAATAATAATAAGTAGCAAAACTGGGCCTGGAATCTAGGATGGTCTGACTCAAAAGCCTGTGGCCTTAACCATATTAATACACAGGGAAACTGAGGCATGCAGCGAGGAGGTCACGTGCCTGAGTCAGCAGACCGGAGTCAGGCCCAGAGCCCAGATTTCCTGGCCCTGCTCCCAGGATTCTTTCAGAAGGCCATGTTGTCCCTCTCCATGTCAGTTCACTGTTCCCAGGCCCAAGAAGTATGGGCCCTCCAATGGGTTCCGTGATGTCAAATTAAATTAAATGAAAAAGAACAAAGTAGATATTTGTTACAAACTTAAAAATCAGAAGAAGAGAAGAAGTCTTTGAGGAACCAACTAACAAAAGTACAAAACTAGAAGTGATAAGAACATAAAAGATTAGAATTCAAAATGTCCTTACAGGCCTGAGGAATCAATAGGTAGTCGCCCAATTAAGTTCAGGAGGGGAACATTCAGCTAAGAGAGAGAAAACACTGGAGACTACTTAGGAACCCGTGCAACTGGAGGTCGCTGTGCCGGCTAATAAGGAGTTCTTTCAGCGGCCACCCACGGAGAAGCAATGGTAAAGGCCAGAGTGGCGGCCAAGGCTAGGGCCAGACCAGCTGAGCCCAAATCCTTACTCTGCCGCATGCTGGCTTGCTGTGTGCCTTGGTAAGTTTCTCAGCCTCTCTGTGCTTCACTTTCCCGATCTGTAAAATGGGGATCACACCTCACTGGGTTTTCTAAGAACTAAAGGACTTGAAACATGTGAAGCACTTGCAATAGGGCCTAGCACACAGCAAATACTCAATATATGTTAGGAATTACTGTTACTACTCCTACTACTTATACTGAGAAATGAATTTTAAAAGATAACATATGCTGGGCATGGTGGTGTGCACCTGTAGTCCCAGCTACTCAGGAGGCTGAGGTGGGAGGACTGCATGAGCCCAGGAGTTCAAGTCCAACCTGGGCAACATAGCGAGACTGTCTTCTCACAAAAAAATGTTATTTGTTTATTTATTTTTAGACGGAGTCTCACTCTGTCACCAGGCTGGAGTGCAATGGCGCGATCTTGGCTCACTGCAACCTCCACCTCCCAGCTTCAAGTGATTCTCCTGCCTCAGCCTCCCGAGTAACCGGGATTACAGGAGCGTGCCACCACGTCTGACTAATTTTTTATATTTTTAGTAGAGACAGGGTTTTACCATGTTGGCCAGGCATGAGCCACTGCGCCCGGCCCAAAAAATTCTTTTAACTAAAAAAAAAATGTTTAAAAAAATACTGCAATGAGAGAAGAGCTGAAGTGTGGAAGAAATGAATGTTTTCAGAAAAAGAAGGGTGATGACATGAAGCTGCAGGCTGGAAGCTGGAGCGCACAGTAGAACGTGAGGCTGTAAAGACAGGCTGAGGTTGGCTTGGGAAGGGTCTCATGGGCCTTCTAGGGAGTCTGGGCTGTACTCAAGTTTGACAAAGTGCATAGGTTAAGCAGGGCCAGACTGGAGGGAAGGGAGGCAGAAAGGAGAAGAACCCATCAGGCTGTTGCAGCCCCACTCTTAGTGAGGATAGTGAGGCTACAGTCAGTAATGGCCAGGATGTTTAGGAAGTGGATTGGTAAGGCTTGGTGACTGTCAGGGGCAAGTAGTTTGCAAACCTGAAAGGCATATCGCCCGCCAGAAGCTCACCTGATTAGGATTGTGGAGAAAAAGAAAATTCAAGGGAACTATTTAATAGGCTCCTTGGGAGAAGATGAGAGGGGTTATTTGACCATAAGAAGACAAGGCTAAGGGATTATTAACATAGGAAGCCTTATAATAAAAACGTTTCCCTCTGAAGTCAGACAAGGAAATTAAAGCTAACTTGTAGCACGTAGGACTCTAGATAGGAGAAGGAATCGCTAACCACATGACAACTATGTTATAGGTATTGAAGAAACACAGAAGAACTTTTTTTTTTTTTTTTTTTTTTTGAGACAGGGTCTCACTCTGTCACCCAGGCTGGAGTGCAGTGGCACGATCATGCCTCACTATAGCCTCTGCCCCCTGGGCTCAGGTGATCCTCACAACTCAGCCCCCCCAAGTAGCTGGGACTACAGGCATGCACCACCATGTCTGGCTTTTTGTAGAGACAGGGTTTCGCATATTGCAGGCTAGTCTCAAACTCCTGGGCTCAAGCATTCTACCCGCCTTGGCCTCCCAGAGTGCTAGGATTACAGGCATGAGCCATCGCGCCCAGAAGAGCTTATTCTAAAATTGAACTTCTTGCCCCTCTAAGTACTGTCATGCCATGGGTGGAGAAATTTAGGAAAGTTCTAGAAATCCCTCCCTAAAGAATTTCAAATGTGTAAGAACATTTAAAAAGTGTTAAGGCAATTTAAGTGAGTTCTGAGTAATTGGTACACAAAAAGCTGTTAGTACTGCTCATCTTGATTCAAACATTAAGCCAAGAGGCTTACAAGTAAACTCAGAACAGTGAGATAAATGATAGGCCAAAAATTCCAGGAACTGCTGAGTCAGGAGAGCGTTTTTCAAGACATCTGGCCCCAAGAAAATCTACTTAAAGCATAAGGAGAACTGGCTGACAATTTCTGAACCCCTGGTGATTATATTTGAAAGCTTAAGGGAGGGCTCAAAGCAAGAACAACATGGGAAGATGGGGGTGACCGTTGTCCTCCTGGACTGCAAGCTGCATCTCAACAGAACTTGGGATGCTGCTTGGACCCTAGAAAAGGCAGACTGTATGAGAGGCATAGCATGCTTCAGGCCAAGACTGGAATGCCAGAGCAGGGGAGAGAGACTCCAAACCAGGCCAGCCAGGTAGGAGGGCAACTGAGAAGCAGTGGAACGAGAGGCATAGGATTCAGGGCCCAAGTGCCCTTAAGGTCGGTGTGGGCTCTCCCTTCTCGGTATATCTGCAACTAAACAGGACTGGGGTTGTGCGTCCCTCTCTGGTGTGATGAAAAGTGACTGGGGCTGCACAGCCAACTCTTGATGACCCGCCTGGAACAAGTCACTTCACTGTTGAGCCCCATGCTGCTTCTCCTAATGCTTAGTTCTCAGGACAGTACTGGAATTAAATGATAACGTAAGACCTAGCACAGAGCCTGGCCAATCACTAGATTTCACGTGTGAACAGTTGTTCTGTCCCACGTCCCCCTTTCTAACATGGGACTAAGAATTATTCCCCCATCCTACTTCTCCCTCAGTGTAAGCAATATAAGGATTTTGAGTATCAAGTTCTGAGGCCTGGACACAGAAACATTCTCATTATTATTACTATTGTTATTATTTTCCCTCCAGCAGTCCTGTCTCCTTCCCTCCCAATCCATGGCACCCCTTCCATTCCACATCAACCTTGTCCTGGGCCCCTGTGGCCTGTCATTTAGAGCTGCCCCTCGTCCATCAAGTCCAATCTCTTTTCTCCCCACACTGCAGACTCACACTATCTTCTCACTGCTGGGAGTGGACCATGCTTATGTCACCAGTATTGGCAGACTCATTGGAATCGTTACTCTAAAGGAGGTGAGATGATGGTGGCCTCCAAAGCTGCTCCACTTCCAAAAAGTCATGGAAGCTTATGTCCAGCTCACCTGGGGAGGAAGGCGGGGAGGAGTCTGACATCTGGGTCCAGACATCTGTCCCTCTCACCCTTCCAGCTCCGGAAGGCCATCGAGGGCTCTGTCACAGCACAGGGTGTGAAAGTCCGGCCGCCACTCGCCAGCTTCCGAGACAGTGCCACCAGCAGCAGTGACACGGAGACCACTGAGGTGCATGCACTCTGGGGGCCCCACTCCCATCATGGCCTCCCCCGGGAGGGCAGCCCTTCCGACAGCGACGACAAATGCCAATGAGCCCCTCGTGGGTGGCCTAGGATGGTGCTAGCCATGCCCGTCAGCCCAGAATGTGCATATTTCATTCCTTCTGCCTTGGGAAGGCAGGAGGCAGCTACAGCTGGAGGCTGCACCCCAGCCTCCTCCAGACCTGGGGTGCCAGCTTCTCCCAGTTCATCCTACCTGGAATCTGACCCACTGCCCACCTGCAGCAAGTTTTCCAGGGGCAGGAAGATCGGCCCTGCCTTGGCAGGATGGGTTGGGGTCACTTGACCCCTGCTCCCCCTCTGAGGGGAAAGGGGTGGAACTAAGATGGGTTTATAACTGGAACCTCCAATGACCAGATGTATATAGAGATTTACAAAGATTTTTATATTAATTTAATAAAACAAATTCTTAAATAGAACAAAATAAACACCTAATGAGCCACTTATATATAGAATGCTTGTGCCCGCTGGCTCTCATTCTTACCTTGGGCCCTCTTACCTGCCAAAGCCTACAAGGCCCTTTATTCTAAAGCCACCCACCCTTCCCACAACCATAAAAACATAGAGTCCAGTGACCTTGGAATGCAGGATCTGCCAGAGGCCTCCACTGCGTGGTCATTAACACCCTGGCTGGGGCGGGGCCCTGTACTGTAGCCTTGGCCTTTCATTCAGACAGAAAGGCTCTACCTTCTTTCCTCCCCAAGAAGAGACACTCCCTCATGACTGTCACTCACTGGCACAATTCCTGCCTCTCAGCAGGCATCAGCTGACAACTCCCGGCCACCCCTGTGGCCCTCTTGTGGCCCTCTGTAGAAGAACATGAAGTCCCAGCTCTGTGGCAACCAGAGCCATCCTTTCTTCCACCTCCCGCTCAGAGAGCTCTGCATGAATGGGCAGCCCAGCTGGCTGTGAGGCGCCAGCACACTGCCCGCACATCCTAGGAGGGGTTGGGAAAGGGCCCAGGCCCCATTAGGGGGCCAGGAAAAGGGTGGAGGGTACATGCTTTCATCATTCCAAAGCCTCCCAGAGAAGAGAAGATCCGACTGAAAAAACAGACCAAAAACCTTCTGTCTTTAGGAAAAAAGAGGAAGATTTAGAGACGATGGAGAGGTGAATGAAGCACAGCACGAGCCCAGCTGGGCAGGGGGCCTTGGGGGACGGCTCAACCCATAGGCTCCGGGAGGGCAGGAGCCAGCCTCTCCAGGTGGGGGTGATTCTATCAAGCACTGCACATGGACTCGGAAGTGAGAAGAAAAGCAGAGAAGAGAGAGGCTTGGGGAGGGTGGGGGGTTGCTGGGCCCCCTCCCACCCCACCCTCACACAGCCCAGTCACAACCCCCTTAGTGGTTCACATCATCCGAGGAGGAAATGTGTGTGTGGCATTTTAAGAACATGAACATCACTGTCTGCCACAGCTGTAGCCATGCCCCAGAGGCCCCGGGCAACCCCCAGCAAGCCCCGGGAGTGGGGGCAGGACATGCGCCCCCAGCCCAGCCCCTGCCTCCTCTCCAAACACTTTCATGCAAAACACACAACGGAGAAGCGAGCGCTCCCAGGAGCCCTCTAGGCTGTGGAGCTTTGCTGGGAGCCCTGAGCCCACACTTGGGCACAGAGACTCTGCCCCTGGCAGCAGCCAGGGGATGCATGCCACCACCAGGCATGATGTGGGTCACTGTTCCTCTGGCTCTGCCTCATCCTCATCTAAGGACACCACCCCAGAAGAGGCCAGGTCAGAGGCTTGCCGCTGCCGTTCCCAGCTGCCCACTAGTGGTGGGCAGAGCGGCTGGCAGTCCTTGCAGGGGGCTGGCTCCTCCTCAGCGGGGGAAAGGCAGGACTCTGTGAGGGGCGAGTTGTAGAGTGAGTCCTGGGCCTCCAGTGGGCCCAGGCTGCGGAAGGCACTTTCCCGGCTGGGGGGCAGTTTGGCGAGAAGCAGCTCATCGCCCAGCAGCTGGGAGGCCAGGCGGGCCGGGGAGCCCAACAACCCATCCTCCAGGCTGCACAGACTAGAGCACAGGGTGTCTGGGGACACGGTCTGCGAGCAGTCGCTCTCAGGCTCCACGGAGCCCTGGCGCACAGGCCGGGAGAACCGGTGGCCGGTGAACAGGTCCTGGAGGTGCGGCCCCAGGGGCAGCTGCCCAGCCATGTCTGTGAGAAGAGAAAAGAAGACACTCCTGCTGGCTCCATTTCAACTGGACAACCTGGAAGCCACATTCATCCCACTCCACCCCGGCATAGCTCTGGGAGTGGTGGATAGGTGCTGGGTAACCTTGAACCAGTCACAACTTTTTGAGACCTCAGTTTCCTTAATGGTGAGTTGGAGATTCTAACAATACAAGAACAAGAGTCTCGCACAGTCGGGCACGGTGGCTCACGCCTGTAATCCCAGCACTTTGGGAGGCTGAGGCAGGCGGATCACCCGAGGTCGGGAGTTCGAAACCAGCCTGACCAACATGGAGAAACCCCGTCTCTACTAAAAACACAAAATTAGCCGGGCGTGGTGGCGCATGCATGTAATCCCAGCTACTCGGGAGGCTGAGGCAGGAGAATCGCTTGAACCTGGGAGGCGGAGGTTGCGGTGAGCCGAGATGGTGCCATTGCACTCCAGCCTGGGTGACAAGAGTGAAACTCCATCTCAAAAAAAAAAAAAAAAAAAGTCTGGCACACAGTAAACAAGCAATAAATGCAGGGTCACCACATATGGCCATACAAGTTGCTCATCGCACAACACGGCCTGTCCAAGGCGGTGAGAAATAGCAAAATCTAACCCATACTCGGCTCACCAAGCAGCATGCCCTGGCCTGCCAGAGAAAGGCTGTGCCTGCCAGAGAGAGGGGTGCCTTTTTCTAATTTGCACAAAGATTCCACACAGGATAGTAGCAGCCTTGGATAAATGTTAGTTATTATCATTACCCCAGGGGTCAAAGTAGGCCTGGAACTCAATCAAACAAAAATGCCTGTGGTTTAAGGTTCCATCTTGGCTTCAGACAACCAAATCAGCCCTCCAGACCACAGCAGCAGTCTCCAACCTGCTCTCATGTATTGCCTGCCTTGGAGAACTTGTTAATTCACTGGAGGGGTAGGGGACGGTAGAGGTAATCTTCAAAGGCAAAGAGGTTGTGGGGAATGGTGGCCTGTGAGACTTGAGCCCAGAAGCTACAGAGAAAGTCAGCCATGCGGTCTAGGGAATGAAAGATGAAAGGAGGGCCGAACACAGCTGCAGAGCCCTGCAGGGTCCCCTCTGCAAGCACTGGCCCAGAGAAAGGCCCACAGGCTGGAATGCGAGGATGCTGAGTTGGAGCCAGCACGGCCCCGTGGGTGTTCCAGGCCCAGCGTGCCTTCCTAGTGACCTGGGCTGCAGCCCTGCGAGGTGCTGGGCTGTGCACTGCAGCTCATCTGCCCTGCCACAGCCAGCCAGAAGGCTGCCTCGGAGAGGAAGAGGCAAAGGCACTGCAGAGCCTCCCAGAGACGTGGCTGCACAGAAGGTGTCCTTGAGGTCTTTCGGCTTTTTTTTTTTTTGAGGACTGCAAGGCACAACTGTGCAGACAGGTAGAGAAGCCTCAGCACCTGTGGGAAAGGAACGACGGAACGACTCCATTTCTGTCTGCTCATTTCCCACCCATGAGTGTGGACAGCCTTCCTGTTCCTGGAGTGTCCAGGCCTGCCTAGACTGAGTCTGTCCCTCTCCCTCCCCTTGCAAAGGCTGAGAGTGTTCTGGATGTGGCTCTGAAAGAATCCCAAGGTCTATCAGGTGGGTCCACCACAGCACTAGCCCAGGATGTCCCTCACCTGTGTCCATTCCCCCAGCAAAGTCCTCATCATAGGAGTCATCAGTGGAGTCCTCGCCATCCACCGAAGACCATGCTCGGAGCTTGGCTTCCGCGATGGCAAACTGTTCAGCCACTCCTGTCGCAGGGACAAAATGCATAAGCAGAGAAGGTGAGCTAAGTCTAGGGCTCAGCTTGGAGACAGGAGAGAGAAGAAACGGTACGGAAAGACTCCAACCCCCACGTCAGACCCGAGGAGATAAGAAAGCAGCCCTGGCCAGGTGTGGTGGCTTACGCCTGTAATCCCAGCACTTTGGGAGGCCAAGGCGGGTGGATCACTAGGTCAGGAGTTCAAGACCAGCCTGGCCTAGACGGTGAAACCCCGTCTCTACTAAAACTACAAAAATTAGCCAGGCACAGTGGCAGGCAACTGTAATCCCAGCTACTTGGGAGGCTGAGGCAGGAGAATCGCTTGAACTGGGGTGGCAGAGGTTGCAGTGAGCTGAGATTGCGTCACTGCACTCCAGCCTGGGCGACAGAGTGAGACTCCGTCTCAGAAAAAATAAAATAAAATAAAATAAAATGAATGAAAGCAGCCCTGTGCCAAGAGTGTAGCTTATCCCCTTTCTGCCATCCACCTGCTGCAAAGCGAGCCTCTTGTTCGCCCTCACTGAGGTCCGAATAGGAGGAAAAGGCTGATTCCAGGGCAGCAGGTGAGTCACTCGGCTTGCTCCAGCCCTTCCACTCAATGAGGTGAGCCACTCGGCCCTGGGCCATGGCGGTAGGCTTGGTCACGTGGTCCTTCACCACCTGGGAAATACCTGGAGATAGGGGAGTGTGGAGAAGCCTGGTGAAGGACCAGGCCGGGGAGTACAGGAGCAGGGAGGTGGAAGGGTGGCAGCAGTTAGGATCCATGTGAACCTTTGGGTGGGAGAAGGGGCTGAGATTCACCTGAGCAAGGGAAGAAAGGGGAGACCCCAGCATGTACTCACAGGAAACAGTTCCAAAGGGACTGTGCAAAAGGGAGGAGAAAGGACAAAGTGGCCAGAAACATGGGAGGGGCTGCATACCATGCAGGGAGGACCTGGCCAGCGCAGCGATCTCCTGGATAGTTAGGGCTCGCCGGGACTTGGGCAGCATCGCGACTGTGTCTCCAACATTCACCTTGGGTAACACCATTAGAAAGTCAGTGCCCCTCTGACAGCAATAACCTTCCCCCTAACATGCCCATACCCCAGCGAAGGCATGAGGAGGAGACAGGAGCTAGGAAGGAACAGCACATATGTCCCAGTGGCTACAGGGAAATGTAAGATGATAAGAAGCTAGGACAGGTGAATTATGTCCTCCCAGAAAGCAATGGAGATTCACACAGGCCCTGAAAAGCAAAACTTCAGCTAATCCTCCACTTTCCCAGCACCCAGAGGAGATGGAGGCAGGGCAGGAAATGAAGAACCACGAGTGGGACCTCTGAGGAGAGGGAAGAGGAGGAAGGAAGAAGAGTGTGGCATCCAGGACTTCTTTAAGATTCCCTTCCCCTCTGCCCCTTGCTCCTCCTCTTGGTCTTCCCATCCACATTCCGGCAGACTCGGCAAGATGGAAACCAAACCCCCACACCTTCTCCCCACATCTGGCCCTGCTTCGTGACCTCTTTCCTTTGCATCACCCACCACGGTTCCACCTAGCCTGGGTCCAAACCTCAGCATTACCATCAACTCTCCCCTGGCTTTGCTTGCCCATATCTGTTGAGAAGACCTAATGATTCCACCTGCAAACTCCCTGCTCCTATCCTGTCCTTTCTCCTGCTACTGCCATTGCCCTTTCTCAAGCCCTAATGCCTCCTGCCCAGGTCGGCAGAAGTGGTGTTCCCCCAGCCTCCTCCAATCCCATGCTATTTTCTCAGGCCCAAGTGTAGTGAGTGTAGTGCTCCCCATCTCTTCTGGACTATTCTGATGGCTGGCTGGCTCTTTCTCATTCTTCCAGTTTGGGCTGAAATACCACCTCGTCAGAGGAGCTTTCCTGGCCCCCCCTTGGTAGTCTGTCCTCCTTCTATAGGCTCTAACAAATCACTCTCCATCAATGTACCCCATTTGTGGCCCTTAGTCATAGTGAGTAATAATGGTCTCTTTTGCATTTCCTGTTTCTTGTTGGTCTCCCTCACTGGTCTTTGGCTCTTGGGGAATTCAGTCTGTTTTGGTCACTGTAGTGCCCAATGTTTAGCACAGCACCTAATACAGAATAATTTCTTAAAAATGCATAGGCTGGCCAGGCGTCGGTGGCTCATGCCTGTAATCCTAGCACTTTGGGAGGCCGAGGTGAGTGAATCATGAGGTCAGGAGTTCAAGACCAGCCTGGCGAACATGGTGAAATCCCATCTCTACTAAAAATACAAAAATTAGCTGGGCATGGTGGCGCGTTCCTGTAATCCCAGCTACTCAGGAGGCTGAGGCAAGAAAATTGCTTGAACCAGGACCCGGGAGGCGGAGGATGCAGTGAGACGAGATCGCACCACTGCACTCCAGCTTGGGCTACAGTGCAAGACTCCGTCTCAAAAAAAAAAAAAAAAAAAAATTGCATAGGCTGGGCCAGGCATGGTGGCTCACGCCTGTAATCCCAGCACTTTGGGAGGCCAAGGGGCCAAGGTGGGTAGATCACCTGAGGTCAGGAGTTTGAGACCAGCCAGGCCAACATGGTGAAACCCCATCCCCACTAAAAATAATAAAAAAAAATGGGCAGGGCATGGTGGCGGGTGCCTGTTATCCCAGCTACTCAGGAGGCTGAGGCAGGAGAATTGCTTGAAGCCAGGAGGCGGAGATTGCAGTGAGCCAAGATTGTGCCACTGCACTCCAGCCTGGGTGACAGAAAAAGACTCTGTCTCAAAAACAAGCAAACAAAAATGCAAAGGCTGGATGAATGAGGTAAGATATAATGTAAACAGTTTTCCTGGAGTGCAGCCGGTCACAACACGTCTCTAAAATCTTGTCTAGCCTACACTACTGTCCAGTGAGGTTAGTGCAGGCATCATACCCAGGCCCTGAAGGATCCCACTCTGTGACGCCCCTGCCTCCTTCCAAGCCTCCTTTGAATCCACTGCTGATCTCCTCTGCCCAATAAAACCCCCCTTCTCAGGCAGGGCGCAGTGGCTCACGCCTGTAATCCCAGCACTTTGGGAGGCCGAAGCAGGCGGATCACCTGAGGTCGGGAGTTGGAGACCAGCCTGGCCAACATGGTGAAACCCCGCCTCTACTAAAAATACAAAATCAGCCGGGCGTGGCAGCGCATGCCTGTAATCCCAGCTACTCTGGAGGCTGAGGCAGGATAATCGCTTGAACCCGGGAGGCAGAGGCTGCGGTGAGCCGAGATCGCACCATTGCATTCCAGCCTGGGCAACAAGAGCGAAACTCCGTCTCAAAAAAATAAATAAATAAAAATAAATAACAAAAAACAAAAACCCTTCTCCACCAATCCCTGTCAGCAAGCAGCCTACCTGCCTCCAGGAAAAGGAACTCAGCTTTCCTCTGGGCCAAGAATGCCATCCTTACGTGAAAAAATGCTTGCCATCACTTAAGGCCCATCTCAAGTGTCACTTGCAAATAATGCTTTCAGCCGACAGCCTCTTCTTTTCTCTGACACACCCCGCCCCCATCATTGCCCTTGTCTGTCTCCTGAGGGAGCTCAGGATGGCAAGGCCTAAGTTTGATGCACCTAAGTTCCTAACTCCACCCTGTATCTGGCTCAGGGCTCCCTGACAAGCCCCAGCAAATGTTTCCCTCACTTAATGAAGTTGGAGGCACGCATCCCTCCCCGGCATTGCCCAGCTCTCTTCTATCACGTTCCCGTCCCTCACAAGGGCGGCCAACACTGCCCCTTGACCTGAGGCCCACCCTCGATCCCTCCCCTTGGGTACCTGGCTGACAGGGCCCCCAGGGTGGCGCCGGTAGCCTCCGGCCAGGCCTAGGGGGGGAAGCACCTGCTGGGTGTTTCTTAGCTTGCTCTCCCTCCCTCGCCTTGCTCCCCTCAGCCGCCGCCATCCGTGCCCGGCGCTCCGCGCAGCTGCGGCCCAGGCCCAGAGAAAAGGTGTATGTCTCCCTGGCAACCCATCACCACGCAACAGGGTCTCCCGGGATACGGCCCGGGATGCGCTGACGTCAGCGCGGAAGGCGCGAGCTCTCCGCCTGCTGGCACAGCGCCGAGCAGAGCAGACCGGCACGGGGGCGGCCTCCCGGCCCGCCGCCGGATAGCGCCTCCGCTCGCCGGAAAAGGGAGCCAGAAGCTGGCTGGCCAGGCGTGGGTGGGGGCTGCAGATCCCCTTTATATGGATGCCGTCCTCCTTCCCCCCACCACCAGGGGCCCAGCACCTCTGGCAAGTCCTGGCTGTCCACCGAGGAAGGGCGGGAGGACCTGCTCCAGCCTCGGAGGGTTCGAGCAGATCCCAAAGAGGACAGAGAGAGACCCCGAGGAAGTTCGATCCACTCCACAGCCCACGCGGGGTCCGAGGACACTGAGAGGGAGGGGAAAGGCTGTTCAGCTGTGCCCCTACTTCTGCAGAGATCCCCATTTTCATCCAGTATTGCCATATCACTTCTCAGCCCCTCCCCCACCTTCCAGAAGACCAGCGCCCACTGAGTGCTCTCCTCAACTCTAAAAGCCCCCATCCCACACATCACTGACCCTCGGGCCCCTGGGGCCGTTCTGTGGCAGCCCACTTGCCACCTTCCTGCTCTGGATAAATTTTGCCTCAAAACCCTAGGGTGAAACCAAACAATGATAAATTCTGACTCTCCTTCCCGTTTCCCAGCCTACCCATTCCTCTTGGAAAGCACACTGAGTTCTTCCGCCATCACTCTCCCCCCACCACTGCCACCCTGGACCCTTTGCAGGAGTGTTGCCTTCCTTCTCTCTTCCTGCTGCCTTGTTTCCTCTTGCCAGCCTCAGCTGGTCCACAGCTCTTTACTCTTCTTTTCTGACGAACTCATGATATTTTTTCTGATTTTCACCCCTGTCCCCTGAAGCCGTTTCCTGATGCCCTGTCTGGCCCCAGCCTGGTTCTCCCTGTTTCAGCCTGGTTCTTAATATCTAAGCCAGAGTAATTTTCCTTTTCCACCTAAGCACCCTACTGCTTAGCTTCCCATCATCTCCCAGATCACATCCATGATCCCTGGTCTCACCTCTGCGACTTGTCTGACAAGTCCATCGTCCTCCAGGCCCTTCACGCTGCCACATAAACATTTTGCCCAGCACAGAAATCATAGGCATGCTGGCTGTGTTGATGCAGAGAACCAAAAGCCCAGAACCGCTCCAGGCTCAGCTCCCAGTTCTATTCCTGTTTTGGCTCCGGATGCTGAGCCAGTCCCCTCCCCATTTGGAACCTGTGCCTAGTCACATAAGGAGAACATTCCTGCCTCATGGCTCTGAGGAGGTGGGAACACCAGGGCTCAGCCAAGCTCTCTGGGACTCGGGGAGCTGAGGCCCATTCCCTAGACAGTGCCAACAGGCAATGTACATCACAACTGACCTTTAGCTGGAGCAGCCGTCTCTGTCCCTGAGCCTCAGCCAGCTGTTGGTCCCCAGAAATGCTACCAACCAGAAGGAAAACAGGAGGTTACTGGCCATCCCTGGCCCCCAACTGGTACCTAACCAGGGCTCTTCAGGCCAGTCCTGAGGTCAGCCAAACTCACCCCTGACAAGAGAAGGTGATGACTTCCTGAACTCCAAGCCTTGGCAGGGCCAGAGAGATCAGAGCAGTCAGCTGCTCCTCAGCTTCAAAAGCCACGAGGTTAACTTAGGACTACAAATCCCAGAATTCCTCAAGGGAAGTACAAATCTCAGCCAGTCTTAGCTCCAAAAAACATCAAGTACCAACCACACCAAGGCCTGTGTGACTGACCACCTGCCCTGAAGGTCCAGGACCCATCCCAAACCCAGTCCTGCCTGGCCTTATGCGTGGAGAAATCCACCACACCGAAGTAAAGGAAGCTGGCCGACCTCTGATGCACAGGACTACGGCCAGGCCCGGTGTGCATGGCCACCCACGGAAACCGAGGCCCAGGCAGGGGTCAGCATTGTGGGAAGGAAGCCCTGATGGCCTGCCTCTGGGTTCCTCTTTCCCTCCACAGAGTAGGGTGATTTGTTTTTGCTGAGTGGGGGCAGGACATTAAAACAACTGTAATAGGTGAGAGGTGATTCAGTGTTCACAGGTGCCCCAAACGGGACCTCAGTCCCCCTTCGCCAACTGACTCTGAAGAGGGGAGTCAATGTCCGACAAAAATTCTGTGGTAGGGTGCTTAGGCAGGACCGAAAGGCTACCTCTTTAAGAAGATGGGGACACGGCTGGGAGAAGCAGGTTCCCGGCACAGGGCCACTCCCAGGACGATGAAGGCAGAGGTGTAGGCGGAGGGGAGTGTGTGTGTGGGCGCGCAAGGCCAGTCGCCGCGGGCTGGAGAGGTGGGGGCATCGGGCTGCCCAGCCCCTCCCGGGGCTGTGCGTCTCCGGCCACCCTGAGCAGTGGGCACACGGCAGCCAGCGGCGAGACCATGCGTCTGCCCTGCAAAACCCCAAGGCAGGCAGGCCGTGGGAGCGAACCGGAGTCGGTCTGGCCCCTTCCCTGCTCGTTCCCGCTCCCTCCTGTTGCCTGGCCCGCCTCCCGGTGCAGGCTCCTCCCTCTCCTGACACCGGCCCCCTCCTCAAGGCCCCCACCCACCCGCGGCCCGCGCACCGCGCACCGGCGGCCGCAGCCCGACTCCCCAACCCGTACCCGGCCTCCGCCTCTTACCCTGACCCGCCGGGCTCCGAGAGCCGATACAGCCCATGGCCGGGCACCCAGGCACGCTAGCCTGCGCTCGGGGCGCGGGCCATCGCCTTGCAGAGGGTCGGGTCGTGGCCACACTGGGGAGGGGAGAACCCGTGAGAGGGGAGGGGGTGGGAGCCGCGCGTCCGCCGCCGCTCCCCGGAGAGGGAACCGGGCCGGTGACGTAAGCGCGGGGGCGTGACCGCCGCGTCACCACCCAAAGTAGGCGGGGCGCAGCGACGTCATGGCCACGCAGAGGCGGCCTGGACCGGGTTCGAAAATGCCGGTCCTCTGCTCCCAGGGCCGACTGCCACCTGAAGGCAGGGGCGGCGAACACTCACTCAGCCAGCCCAGTCACACTACACGGGGCCGCAAAACCTCCCTTCATGCATCCAGCCCCTTCATTTTACAGATGACACCTTGAAGCCATAAAGGGATTCTCCAGTTATAAACAACCCGAAACCCAAGAGCCTTCTCCACACAGGGGCTTGAATCATTCTGGTAGGAGAGCAGAGTCTAGCAAAAATGTCCTATCACTAATCTCCCTTTCCTCCGGACGAGGAGTGCACCCATCAAGCCCATCTGAGGGCCCAACCTTCCAGGAAACCTCAGATCCCTGCAATCACGGACAGGGGAAGAGGCAAGAGGGGTGCCAGGTTACAGGGAACAGCGCTACAGTATCAGCTCTGGGAAGGATCCCCACCTATAAACACCTTCTCTAGAGGGAGCAGGCCATAAAGCAGAAAGGCAGTGAGCTTAATTGAATTCATGTTTAATAATTACAGGCACCGTGCCCCCCCTTCCCCCTGCCCAGGCAGCAGCAGGGGTGGTACAGGGGCTGGGGCATATGCCCCCAGCAGCGAGGACGGCAGTCCCGAGAGTGATTTTCAGAAAATAAAAAAAAGGACCCCAGGGGCAGGCGTTGGTGCCCCTCCCCACCCCAAGACACACCAAATTTCAAGACTTTATATATAATATATCTCTGTGCCCCAGGGGAGGAGAGGGACACCTGGCGGCATCCTGGAGGAGGGCCCCAGGCAGCCCCAAGCCATCCTGCCTCTTCAGCCACTTTATTAGTTCAGACACATCACACTACAGGCACCCACTGCCACCGCCGCTGCTGCTGCCCCCCTGCAGTCCAGGCGGCTAGCCGGGCCATCTGTGTGTCCATGGGGCTCCAGGTCCCCGGCCCCACCAGCCCTCAGTTGTGATCAGACTCCTCTTCTGCCTCACGGAGCCACTTGAAGAAGGCTGTGACAGATTTAAGGGCCACACCCTTGCCCTGCTGCTCAGCGGGGTCCTTGCTACTCTCCCAACTGTAGAAGGCATCCTCCTTCACCACGTCCTCGTCATACAGCGCATCAAAGAACATCCGCAGCAGGTCTGCAAGCAGGCAAGACAGCAGTTAGACGTGACTGGCCACCGCCACCCCAGCCCACCCCAGGGAACTCTCCCAAGCTCCACAGTTCAAACAAGGCCCTGACGCACCAGCCTGACATTTGTGGCCATTCCAGAGTGACTAGGCCTCTGACAGGATGCTAATCTCATGATCTGAGACTGCTGCACAGCAATGAGTCACTTGGCCATCGGAAACACCTTACAAACTTGCTTGGCCTCACCTTGGCAGCCTGAAACCTCTCTGCCCATGATGTATTTAATGGAGAAAACTATATTCAGAATTGGTACTCCTGAATTCAGGAAATCACTAAAAGTCCTATATATATCATACATGAAGTCCTATATATATCCTACATGTAACCTGAACATTCACTGCCCCCCAAACAGATCCTGACAACTCCTGATCTCAACTTCCCTTCCTTCCCCACACATTTCCTGTACATACACACCTTCTCTGGCCTTGACACTTTTGCGGATGCTATATCCTTTGCCGGAAACTTCCTCGTGTCTTGTTCCTTCAGGACTCAACTCAAGCATCACCTGTTTGGACCCTCTTTCTCCTCAACCCCTAGCTGCTGGGTGGCCTTCCCAAGCACGTGTCTTATAACCCCTGAAACATAACCCACTCCAGTGCCCACAAGGCACTACCAGTCTTTCCAAACCAAACCTTACACTTCTAAGCCATCCTATGAGATGCTGCCAGCCAGGATGTTCTGCAGGGCATGCCCAGCCTCAAAGTCACAAACTGCCTAGGCACAGTCACCTGCTACCTCCACCCCATAGCAATGGGCCACAGCAGGGCAGAACCTTCACTTATCCCGTACCTACACTCCAAATCCCACACATACCCACCCAGGGACCCCATCCAATCGATTATGCACTCTGCCCTGTATTTTCAAGCCCAAGTTTCTCCCACCTAAAAACAAAAAGCCCTGTTTTCAACCACTATCTTACAGCTAATAAAATATTTTGACTACACTTGATGTTTTCCCTTCTTTCTGTCTCACTTAAGTATTTCTCAGTCCTTTCCGATCCAGAATCTGTCCCCTGCCCCACTAAATACTGTTTTTGCCAGGGTGGCCTCTATGTTTTTATATTCCAGACATCCTGCATTTTCAGGCCCACTCCTACAAACACTCACAGCAGCATCTAGCATTATCAACCACATCCCTCTCCTCAAATTTCTCTGTCCTTGGTTCAGAAGGGCCTGTCCTCCTTTGGTCCCTACCAGTATGTCCACTCTACCTCCTTAGGGCTGTATCTCAGGCCCTTATCACTCTCCCTCAGGCAAGCCCGTATCCTCTTATGACTTGCATGAGTTACCCTGTGCCGGCATTTCAGAAAGCTGCCTCCTACCCTGACCTCTTCTTTTCCAAAAGGACCCAGATACCCCAGCTACTGAGCTGACATCTCTTGATTCCCTAACTCAAGGACCACAACTCAACTTGATCCACCGTTGCCTACCCCAGCAAATGACATCACACTATGTCTTCTAAACCCACTGTGATTTAAAACCATCCTGGGAGTCATCCATGACTTCTAATCTCTCATGGCCCCTCCCCAGACCAGTGTAATCAAAAGCTGCCAACTCCATTTCCTAAGTATCTCTTCATCTGCCTACTCCTCTCCACCGTCACCAGCAAGGCTGAGCCACTGGTGCTAACACTGCCACATCCACTCTCACCCCATTCCAAACCACCCTTCCCTCTATTGCCAGGATGATCTAATGACTAAAATCAAATTCCTTTATTCCTTGCTTAAAATCCCACGAAGGCATTTTCTTGCCCTCAGGCTAAAGCCCCAGACTCTGGCCATGGCTTACACCCGGCCCTGCGTGGTCAGGCCCACATCCCTCTCTTCGGCCCCATCTTGCCTCACTTAGGACCGGTTGCTGTGCTCTCCCACACTGGCCTTTCTTTAATAGTTCTTTTCCCTGTGTCAAGTTCTTCCTACCATAGGTAGAAAGAACACACATAGTGCCTTCGCTTCAAGCATTCTCCCCCTCCCCTTCCAGCTGTCGTGGAGTGAATTACCACTCATTACCCCTCAGACCAGGTGTCCTCCCACCGAGAGCACCCGTCTTCCCAGGCTCATTGCTCACGCCAGTACTAACTCCAGGCCAGCACAGGAAATTGCTCGGCTTCCTCTCTGTGAGCATGCCAGTGCCGACACATACCTATGTTCTGAACGCATAATCTGAGACATGTTCACTGAGACCTCAGTCTCCTCATGTGGAAAATAGGGGTAATACCACCTACCCTAAACAACATTTGTGAGGACTACATGAGGCAAGGTAAGCAAAGCATTTCAGCCCTGTGCCACGCCGTGGGGGCACACGGTACTGGGAAGATCCTATCATTTATCACCTCTGCACTGTTGGCATCAAACACATGGGTAGGCACAAAACAGGCAATTACCCTTCAAGGCTGTGTCTAACTCCTTCCACTTGCAGGCACAACACAACACAAATGTAAGAGGAAGGAATGAAACCCGGAGGGCATTTTGCTCTCTAATGACTACCTACCTTTCTTGGATTAAGACCCTTCCATGAAGGGTCTCATGCCCTGCTATGTGGCAGTCCCTCCACCCCACCCCTGTCCCCGTGGCCTGGCTCTTACTGGGAGGCTGTTCTAAGGTCACTACAAGGGCCTGGAGGGCGTAGAGCGCCTGTAGCTCCTTCTGCTCGTCACACAAGTATTTCTGCAGCAGCTTCGCTCGCGCTTTCAGCACTGCAACGTCCACTCGGAGGGGAGTCTCAACTACAAGAAGACAGGGATGAGTGGAGCAATATACCCTTACCCCAGTTCAGAACTGGGAGGCCAAGGCTGATACCCACCTCCCTCCACTTGTCTGTCAGGCCCACCCTTGCCCCTCCATCTCCCTGGTTCCTCTTACAAATAATTGCAGAATAGCAGACAGCCGTCATGAGGGCTCGAACTAACGTGTTGGATACTATCTGCTGCTCACTCAGGTTGGCCTGTATGGGAGAAACAAATGATCCCCAGATTCTGAATTGGGCCCTTCAGTCTTCATTCTTGTTCCCCCCACCCCCACCCTAAGAACTACCTTTCCTTTATCAATATCCAGGAGAAACCTACCTCTATCCAGTCGAACACCCACTGGTTACTGCTGCCCTCCTTCAGCAGCTTCTCCAGCTGCCTGTTCAGCTCCTCGGAGGGGAGTGCCCTCTGGCCAGGGGCTTCCGACTCCTCTCCCAGGGTATACTCCACCTTCTGCAATGGAAAAGGCCCGCAGTTAAGAGTTGAGGTTGCCAATGTGAGACAAGAAAGAAGACTGGCCAGCCTCAAATGCTAGAATTAACCCAACTCCATCCCCAAACCTGTTCAGCGACGAATGCACCAATGTCCTGGCCTTCAGGTAGAAATTCCTTCCAGCTAAGCCCAGCTTCTCGCCACAGTGTCCCCACCTTTTTAGGACCCTGCAAAACACAAGACCAACCCAACTTACCAAAGCTCTCTCTCTCCAAGGACCCAACAGCTCTACCACATTAATCCAACAAATATTTACTGAAAGCCTACTAGGTACCTGCTAGGCATTAAGGATGCTATAGAAGTACTAATAGGCACAGCCCTTCCATTCCTACAGTCTGGTGCAGGGCACAGATGTCAGTCAAATAACCATCCAAATAAATAAGAACTCGTCCCAGGCACGGTGGCTCACGCCTGTAATCCTAGCACTCTGAGAGGTCGAGGTGGGCGGGTCACCTGAGGTCAGGAGTTGGAGACCAGCCTAACCAACATGGTGAAACCCTGTCTCTACAGAAAATACAAAAATTAGCCAGGCGTGGTGGTAGGTGCCTGTAATCCCAGCTACTCGACAGGCTGAGGCAGGAGAATCGTTTGAACCCAAGGCAAGGGTTGCAGTGAGCCAAGATCACGCCACTGCACTCCAGCCTGGGCGACACAGCAAGACTCTGTCTCAAAAAAAAATAAAATAAAATAAAATAAAAGAGAACTTGTCCACCACAGTGCTATGACACTAGGGTAGGAAAAATGATGTAAGGGCCTCTAGGAAGGGACAACTTCTAACAAGTATGCTTGTTTCCTAAACCCAAAAAATCTTGACACAAATATACCCCATCCCTAACACGAATAAAAAATCCTCATAAAACCAGCAGTCTGAGCGCGTTTTCTGTAAGGGGCAATAGACTATGAAGATATCACTCTTTTTCTTTATTAACAGAATAATGGCACTGGATCTTAGCAAGATTATTGCAGTTCACAGATTTTAAAACATGCCCATTTTTTCACATTTTAACTAAAAGTTGTCTTACAGCCAATATATATCTTTTTTTAATTCTGAGACGGAGTCTTACTCTGTCGCCCAGGCTGGAGTGCAGTGGCACAATCTTGACTTACTGCAACCTCCCCCTCCTGGGTTCAAGCAGTTCTCCTGCCTCAGCCTCCCAAGTAGCTGGGACTACAGGTGCACACCACCATGTCCAGCTAATTTTTTTGTATTTTTAGTAGATACAGGGTTTCATCATGTTGGCCAGGCTGGTTTCCAACTCCTGACCTCACGTGATCCACCCGCCTTGGCCTCCCAAAGTGCTGGGATTACCACGCCCGGCCCAGTCTTTTCTTTCTTAACAGTGCATAAAGAATGTCTTATAATCTATGGCACTCATAATCTATGGCACCTTGGAGTGGATGAAATACACAAATAGTTCAATATGCTTATTTGTTGTTAAAAAACAACAACAACTTGTCCTGGTACACGTCTATTTAAAAGAATTAAATGATGTTGACATAACAATTCCTTTAAATCGCAAGTGTGATTCCTCCAGGTTCCAGATGGCTGAACCCTTGCAACTGCACACTCACCCCAACTTCTCACTTCCACTAAGTACCACACTCAATTTACCTTTCCCCATCTTTTTGCCTTTATATTCGCTAGTTACCAATTAACTTTCACAAAGCCGCTTCAGCACCCTGAAAGCCTCCTGTCACGAATATTGTCAAATATTCCTTTGCAACCCCACAGTACTTAAGATACTCCACTCTATTTCAACTGTTTTATGTCACGCTTTACTGTTGTTTTTATCAAGCTGTCATTTCTTTTTTCTTTTTTGGAGACAGAGTCTTGCTCTGTTTCCTAGGCTGGAGTGCAGTGGCACAACCTCGGCTCACTGCTACCTCCACCTCCCGGGTCAAGTGATTCTCCTGCCTCAGCCTCCTGAGTAGCTGGGATTACAGGCGCCTGCCACCACGCCCGGCTAATTTTTGTGTTTTTAATAGAGATGGGGTTTCACCATATTGGCCAGGCTGGTCTTGAACTCCTGACCTCGTGATCCACCCACGTCGGCCTCCCAAAATGCTGGGATTACAGGCGTGAGCCACTGCGCCCGGCCCATTTCTTCCTTTTTCTCCACCAACTTGTTTCTTGTGTTTTATTCATTGCTGTGTCCCTAGTGCTTAGTATATGATAAATGATCATCAACAAAACCCTAGTTGAATGAATGAATAAATAAATGCATCAATCACGGGCCTAGGGTCTTAGACTGCCATTCTCCTCCAGTCTTGGCCAGAACTCATGATAGGAACTGGTGTGCGGGAGATGGCCCACCTCAGTATTTCCTCTCCCAGGTACCAACACAATCCTGCCATCACCATCACTCCACTCCACCAATGGACCATGAAGCTTCAGGGCCACAGCAAACAGCCAAAACCACACCGTGGGAGGCATCTCTGGACTCCTGGCCCTCACTCACCATGCTCTTGCACAGGAGGCCCAGGATCTCCAGCAACAGGGAAGCAGCTTTGCCCAACGGTCTCAGGGGCTTTGTAATCTCCCTACAAGAAGAGAAAAACCTCATGCTGACAGCCTCCACAGTTCCCTCACCACTACTCCATCTCCCTCCAAACCAGGGTATCCAACCCAGCCATTTCCCTACCACCTTCCCTCTGGTCTTTACCTCCCCTGAATTCCACCCAGGGGGACTTACCTGAACAGCTCCCCCATGGGCACCCCACCTTCCTGCAGAATGGGTGTTACCAGTTCCGCTAGGTAGAGCCACACGTGGGGGATGTCAATTTCCATGTCCTCAGCCAATTCCAATATTTCATACAGCCTGCAAAGGGAACTCCAAGTCAAGACATTCTAGGCCAGGTCCCCACTCTCCTTCTGGGGCAACACGGCATGGCTAAGGGATCAACTATGGAACCCCTGGGAACATTTTCTAGACATGGGGACAATTATCTCAAGCTAAGGCCACCTCTGTGTCCTTAGATGGTTTTCACCCCGTTTAACCCCCTAAAGTTATGTTGACCGGGATGGTCAAGGAACCCATACTGTTTTTTTTTGGGTTTGTTTTTTTTTTTGAGACAGTTTTGCTTTTGTCACCCAGGCTGGAGTGCAATGGCACGATCTCGGCTCACTGCAACCTCCACCTCCTGGGTTCAAGTGATTCTCCTGCCTCAGCCCCCCGAGTAGCTGGGATTACTGCGCCACCACACCTGGCTAATTTTTGTATTATTAGTAGAGACAGGGTTTCACCATGTTGGCCAGGCTGGTCTAGAACTCCCAACCTCACGTGATCCTCTAGGAATCCAACCCACCTTGGCCTCCCAAATCGCAGGGATTACAGGCGTGAGCCACCCCACCCGGCCAGGGAACCTATACTCTTATGCAAGGTTCCAAGGGTCCCAAAAAGGAGGCAGAAAATTGTGGATCTGTGTAAGTGGGAGGCCCAGAGAAGCCGCTCATACCCTTGGTAGTACTGAGCAGTAGACAGGTGCCCAGCACAGAGCAGCTGGTGCAGCAGCTGCCCCATATGCTCACGAGCAATGGCACTGCGCTCCAGCGTAGACTCGACACCATGCCGTACAAAGATGAAGAGCAAGGAGGGTGAGGCCAGCTCCTGCACACACTGGACTGCCTCCTGAGGGGTGCAGGGCACAGGAGGAAGAGACCAGTCACTGTCTGACCCAGACCCCAGACCCCTATGCCTGCCAGCATGATCCCTCCCTGCTCACTCCTCAATCACACGCCACTCCCACTGCCTACTTTCATGTCATTGAGATGGAGGTATTCCTCAATGATAGCCTTGGATTTCTTCTCTAACTCCTCCTCAGAGAGAGCCGCCTTCGGGGGGCTCACTGGGGGTAGGGCAGCTTCTCGCTTCGCTGTGGGAAGAGAACACAGATTAGAGGGACTTTTCAGTCTTCCCAGCAAACAAGATTCGGAGCTCTCAAAAGGCTGGGGACCAGCTAGTCCCAAGGCAGCCAATGCCTTTCCCTCCATTCCTCTCTCAGACTCTCACCGGCATCCCGCCCACGGTCCCGATCTTCCGTGAGGCTAGCTGCCTTGCGCAGCCCCTCAGGCTGGGAGGGCCGTTCTCTACTCCGCTCCTCCACTTCCTTGCTGAAGCTCCGCTTGGTAGCAGGTGTCCGTGCACGATCAAGCCGGTCCCCACGGTCCCCTCCCCGTTCACTCCGCTCTAGGCGGTCTCCTCGGTCTCCAGCTTTCTCGCCCCGTTCTCGGCTCAAGCTACTCCTGGAAGAAAGACAGACACGTTTTCACTCACTTGCACTGCCCAGGCACTCATGTAATTACACAACATGCTGAGCAACTGTTGGGCCTTGTTCTTGGCATAATGAATATGCCCCAAACTAAAACCCAAGGGCTCCAACCAGGACAGGTATGAAGAATTTCCATCCTATGGCAACAACCAGAACCCAATCACGTACCCCCAGTGTGAATAACAAAGACGTCCAGGAAACCTCACCTCTGCACCACACGTCTATTATCTGTGCTTTCTGTGGGTACCGCTTGTTGAAGGGCTGAGAAGCGATTCAAAGTACTAGTAGCTGGGCGAGCAGCTTCTGACGCTGGGGATGCAGAAAATCCGTATTAAAATCTTTTTCTCCTTTCCTGCATTTTATCCCCTACTTGCCAGTTTAGGACACTTGGTCCCAGTCCCAAAAGTAAAGCAGTTCAATCCCTGGAACCACAACACAAACCTCCTCTATTGCCTGCATTGCCTAACCACCTTGTACTGAAGGCCTCCCTAACAGAAAAGGCTCTATCCTCAAGGGAGCTCTGACGGATAACCACCCAGCTCCTCACACTGCCTCCATACCTGCGTCTGAGGGCTTGGCTCCTGAGCCTCCGCTGCTGCCCTTGCCCCAGCTCAGTCGCCCTCCAGGTGCAAAGAGCTGGTTGTTAGAATCGATGGAGCCAGGCTGAAGAAGAAAAGGGGAGTAGAATCATAGGTCTAACCCGGCTGAGTATCTTGGCCAGCACCACCATATGCAGCCAAACAGGTAGTCAATGGCCCAGTCCAGGGGTCAGAAAATCTTTTTTAATAAAGGGCCAGTCTCTATTGCAACTACTCAATTCTTCCACAGTAGCATGAAACCAGCTGTAGATGATAAAGGCATGGGTGTGACTATGTTCCAATAAAACTTCATGGACACTGACATTTACATTTTATTTAATTTCCACAGCACAAATTACCATTCACTTTTTAATTTTTCACAACTTTAAAATGTAAAAACCACTACTGGGTCCTGGGATGTATGAATGGGCTGGATCTGGCACGTGTGCGTGTGTGTGTTTGCCAAACACTGGTCCAGACTAATGGGAGTATCACCCTCCCTCTACAGCTGGCAGTCTTGTCTCCAGCAATCCAACCAGTTAGTCTAAGAGGAAACATTCAGCTGTCACCTTTTCAACCTTAGAGAAGTGAGGGGACTAAGATCTAAACCTGAGCTGAATCACCCACTCCCGCACACACCCCTACCTTGGTGATCTTGGTGAGTCGTGAGGTGTCAATGGGGCGGCTACCTTTGCTGATGGGAACTGTGTTCCAGCCACCATCATCCACAAGTGGAAGTCCACGGCCTGACACAAAAAGAGGGGCATACTGGAATAATGAATAAATCCTAGCAGCCCCTTCCCCTTGGGCCACCCCTAGCCTCCCTTCCTCAGATCCTCAGTTCCATCATGGGGTCTCAGTGGCCCAGACACGTGGCACTAACAGGAAGTCATCAGAGGAAAGTATATAACCTTCCGGTCCCTTCACTGCTCCCTTCTCAATCCCAGCCTGGAACTCACTGATGGGAGGGCCTGGAGGACCACCCCGACGCTTGTCACTGCCCTTGGCCATGAGCTGCTGCACTTTGATGTGCTCTCGATGTTCTTCCATCTCAGCCTCCTTATGGATCTGGTCAATGGTCTTGGGACCCTGATCCCCTCGGCGTGGCACCCAATTGCTCTGTGGAGACAGAGGGCCAGTCACGATGATGTCAGGGAAGGCCAGACAAGGCAGTGTCAGAAACTGGAGGCAGCAGGCTGGCAGTGGGGAGGAGGGGGACACACACCCCTCGCAGATCCAGCACGTCCTGCAGCATAAAACGGATGCGGGATGACGTCTTCTTTTCTTTAATGATTTTTTCCATCTGGTTGAAATACTGATCCATTCGGGGCTAGGGAGGAGAAAGGCATCAGACCAGGAACTTCTCATGTCTCACCTATAACTGTAGGCCCCACCCCTCCTCAGGCATTCCGCCCCATCACTGTGGGCTCAGTGAGCCCCACATATGCTTCAGCCCATCCCCCTCCAGATGCAAGGACCTCTACCTTGGCTTTTTCAAAGTCCAGGTCTTTGCCAATGGTGGTGAGCAGACGACAAAGGCACTCAAGGGACTCTTCATCATGGTTCTTAAGCAGTTTGACCACACAGTCATGCATTATTGCCTCTGTTAACATCTTCAGCTTGAACAACTCTCCAATAAACTTGATATTCCCTAAAGAGCGCCGCCGGGCTATGTCCCGAGCCTCTTCCAGCTCTTCCTTCAGGCGTCCTCGTTCCTCTGCCTGACATTCACGGGACAGGGATTGTGTCAAAAAGATAACCAGCCACTCGGCTAAAACTCTTTTCTACCTGGATATCCAAACCTAGCAATAAGCACTCAGTCCTGAGGCAGGCTGGCTGGGCATAGTGGCTCATGCCTGTAATCCCATCAATTTCGGAGGCTGAAGCAGGCGGATTACTTGAGGTCAGGAGTTTGAGACCAGCTTGGCCAACATGGTAAAACCCCATCTCTACTAAAAATACAAAAAAATTAGCCAGGTATGGTGGCACATGCCTGTAATCCCAGCTACCTGGGAGGCTGAGGCAGGAGAATCACTTGAACTCGGGAAGTGGAGGCTAGCCAAGATCACACCACTGCACTCCAGCCTGGGTGACAGAGCACGACTGCCTCAAAAAGGGAAAAAAACGTCCTGAGCCAGAGAAATCCCCAAGACACCACTATCTCCATTCCAAATTCTACAGCTGAGTAGCATCTGGGTAAGGGAAGGAGGTAAGTGGGGAGTAGAATCGATAGTGGGTTTTCTCTCACCGTAGCAGCTTCATCCATCTCTTTTTGCTTCTTCTCAAAAACCTCATCATCATCTTTGTCTTTCTCAAACTCCTTCTGACATCGATTCAACAACAGCTTTCGGAAGTTCACAGTCACTGTTGGCTTTTCCGTAGTGGGCACTTTCAGCTGTAGGTCAGAGAGAATGTCACACTCAGACTAGTCCTGGGCAGGGAAGGCCCTCCAAGAGCCTCTAACTACCTGACCCAGGAAAATCTCTGGCCCCAGCTCTGCCTCCTTCCAGCTGGAAGAGGCACAAGTTGGAGGGGAACCAAGAAGCTGGACTCAAGGAGTCTTGGGAATAGAAATGGGCAACTAGACCACGAGATTTAGAACCCAGTGGAAACTAACCGCCATGAGGCAGCGGCACATGTTGGCGTAGGCCACAGAGAAGTTGGGCTCTGAAATGGCCTTCTCAAAAATCAGGTCAATGACCCCTTTGAGGCGTTCCTCGGTGTCGATGGCCAGCTGCGTCACTTGCTTCATCAGCTGCTGGAACATCTGGGGTGTCAGTTTATTCAGGATGGAGCGCACCCTGCGGAATAGGTCCTGGAGGGAGAAGAGACAAGAGTTCCAGTGAGGGTCGCAGAACAGGCTGTTGGGAGGGACAAGAGAGGGTGGTGGGGACTGAGGCATGACAGATGCTAGTGATAAGAACAAAAAGAAGCAAAGAGGGCACAGATGGCAGACCTGGAGAAGAAATGGAGACAGACCAAAAGCACGACTTGCCAGTACCTGGGTTTTGCTGCCATCAGCATCTTCTTCCCCTCGATCCTTATCAGCCGCCGTCCGCTTGCTGCTGGGTTTCCAGGCTTTCTCTGCTTTGTTCAGTTTTATATCTTCGGTCATTAACACTGTGGCAATGATCTTACGTGGTTCTTTTCGGGGGCCCTGCTGAGAGCGCCGGGGTCCCAGGCCAGCCTGCTAAGCAAGGGATGAAGACAAGAGGGAACATGGAACTAGTCAGCGCAATATGTGACACAACTACTACACGCCTCCAGGGCAAACTCCTCTCCACGGGCACTGACACAAGTGAATCATCCACTCCCACTCCTTGCCCACCTGCCCCTTTACCCAGCCCCACTCACCGGCCCTCGGGGCAGCTCCCCACCTGGCCCACCCCTTGGGGGCCCACGGGTGCTAAGGGTGGTCCGGCCAAGGTTAGCAAAGGATGGAGTGAAGTCTGGGCCACAATTTATGCCTTGTAGTCTAGTGGGATCCAGTGGCCGCAGTGGTGTTTTATTGGCCTGCAAAGGACAGGAAAAGGTCTCAGAAGCGGGCTAGAGCGGTTGACTGCTCTTTCAGGACCTCAGGCTCCTCCCCAATCCATCCAGCACAAACTTGTCATCCCCCTCCCCAATCCATCCAGCACAAACTTGTCATCCCCTCCCCAACTCAAGCCACTAACCTTGTCCAGCACCACATCACTGATATGTGGCAATCCCTCTGGCTTCTGCATACTGGCAAAGATGAACTGAAAACCAAGCAGGAACTCACGGTCGTAACGTTTTTTCTCCTCTAGGTTTAGAGGCTTCCACTGATCTGCAACGAAAACAGAATGAAGCAATCATACTGCCTCCTCTGGCCCTAATAAGAAAACTCAAGCCATTCTCAACCCTTTCTTCAGCATACCTGACTTATATTCATACTTCTGTTCCCCGGGCTGGATGTTCTCAGCATTGTGAATTTTGTCTTCCTTTGAGTCCCAGGTCTCATCTGCTTCCTCGGGACGTGGGGGCACACAGCTGCCCTCAGACTCTGGGCCTGGATTGCTGCCTGCAGGAGGCTGATTTTCCACCTCTGGTACTGCTGGGTTCGCCTAGAACAACAGAACATCCAGTTTTGGTTGCAGAATGACCACTGTTCCATACCTCAACTTGGCCCTCTCCCCTCCCGTTTTCTGCTCCCTTACCTCCTTGAAGGCATCCAGAAGGTCTCCAACAGCCTCCTTCTTATTTAGCTCCTTAATTTTCCGTCTCCTCTTTGGCACAGATACTGCCACTAATTAAAAATAAATAAATAAAAGCGTGGATCTTTGCCAGTAATTTAAGGAGTACTCTTAATCCCTGGGAAATAGAAAGCAGCCAAAGTACAATATTTCCCCTTTGCATCACCCTCTTTAGGCTTAAAAGTCCTTAATCTAGTTCTTAGATTCCATTGCAGGGACCCAGAAACATGGCAAAAATGGGAGGTCATCAAGGAGGGTAAGGAACCATATTCCCTAGCCTGCCCTACCTCTACCGTCCAACCACACCTTACCTTGAGTGGCTGCTGCTGCCTCCAAATTCTGAGACAAGTTGGCTGGAATAGGGGTACTCTCTGGGGGGAGCAGTTCCTCTCCTCCTTTCTCACTCTCAGCTTCTCCTGCTTCTGCTGCTTCTCCTTCTTCCTCTTCTTCTTCTTCCTCCATTTCCTCCTCCTGAGCTGGGGAAGTAGCTGAAGGAGCCATAGCTGGAGTAGCAGAGGGGATGGTGGGGGGCGCCACTGATGCTGTCACCTCCTTGGCCTGCTCCTCTGGCTCACTGACTGGGCTTAAGTCCACAGCTGGTGGCGAGGGGGCTCCGTTGAGCAGTTCCTCAGGTTGGGCAGTTGGAGCAATGGGCACAGGGGATTCGGAGGGGCAAGCTGGGGGAGGAGCAAGCTCTGGGCTTGACTCCACCTCTGGTTCCAGATCTTCAGATGGGACCATGCCATTAGGCTCATGAATTTCCACTGTGTGAGATGCCAAAGGGGTGGGAGCCTGGAGAGGACTGGAAGAGAACTCAGATTCTGGAACCGGTTTGCTAAGTGTCACTTCTACTTCCAGTATGGGTTCGGCGAGAGGAGTGGGTTCTGGAGACAGGCGATATGGCTCCCCAGTTTCACGGGAGATGGGGGTTGATTCTTCTACAGACATTTGTATAGTTGTCATAGCGTCCCCAGGAATAGAGAGGACTGCGAGATTAGGCTCAGACCCCGGTTCCAAGACTGGGGATGGTGATGGGGTCGGAGAAGGTGACGAAGGCTGGGATTCTGAAGGGCTATGCTCTGGGCCAGGCAGCCCTGGCCGGTCAGCAATGATTGCTCCCTGTGACCGGTCATCTGTACCATAGGAAGGAAGAATGAACAACTAAAGGCAAGTGCTTCACTGCTGTTGTTCCTCCCCATCCTCCAGCCAAGGCATTCCCAACTTAATACCCCCGCATCCTCTTCTCCTACCTAAGCTATACTTCCACTTTCATCCAAAACCCAATTCACCCTCAAAATCCCACAACCTGAAATCTAAGTCATCATTCTCTAGTACCCAGTTCAAGTCACTCCACCACCTCAGCATTTAAACTGTTAACATTCTCTTTCCCCATAAAAGCTCCGTCCCACCGGCTTACTTACCTGGCCGGACAATGACAGCAACCTGGGGCGTCTCCCCATTAGCTTGAGGCTCCAGACCGCCTCCCGTCTGCAGGACACAAAGGGTTACCAAGTTTGCACTGAAGAGTCCCACAACCCTTCTTTACTAGAGCCATTTCTACTTTAGCTCTGCCTAGAAATCCAGGAAAGCAGGGAAATAAATCCCTTAGTTGAAAGAAAAGATCCAGGGACTTGGGAGTCCAGGGCAGAACAGACATCCCAGCCAGGGTATCACTCGAAAAGCAGACAGTACCTGGGGAGGGGTGGGTGTGGAGGCAGTGCGGGCCCCAGACATGATCTCCTCAGTGATATCCTTTCCTCCTTGGTTTGGATCTCGAATTCGGATCTGGGGAAAGAAAGCTATGAGATGAGTGGGAAGCAGGAAGAGCCCACCTCTCCACCCAGCCCCAATCTTAAGACTCTGGGCCAACTCCCCACCCCCCACTGGGAGGCAGGTAGGTAGGTGCCAGAAACCCCTTGAGTTCCACTTTCAGCCCATCTGGCTGCTCTCGTAGTCCCTGCCCCAGCTCCTACCCTTAAGAGACCCTTGACCTCACAGAACAGCCCTGTACATCACAATGCCCCTCCCTCCCTCATCCCTACCCCACCAGCAGTCCCCAAGTCAGTGGCTGCACACCCTGGGGCCCAGGACCCCCATCTAGCACCCAATCGGCTCACTTGTGGCTAGTGTGCCTGATCTCTGGGGGCAGGGCCCAGATCCAGTAGGTGGAGCCAGGGTGACTCAGCGGCTTCCCCAGCTCTGGCACCCTATTCTGGGCACCACGCCCAGGGCTTGAGGACTGAGCAGAGGCGGAGGCCTTGAGAGCTTCCAGGACTGGGGGGGCAGGGGGGGAATGGGGGCTGGGGCCACAGAAAACAAACCATTTCCAAGGCAAGCCACCAGAAACCCAAAACCAAGCATAGTTCTTCCAACCCCCCAGCACCCAGGTCTCGCAGGAACTTCCTCGCTAGCCACTTCAGTCTTTCCATGACCTGCTTCTAATGCTGAAATCTTAGCATCTTACAAAGAACCTGAGCCCTCCACAGACCCCATTCTCTGCCCACTTTCAGCTCCTTCCTCCTCAAGTCACTGCTCTTTCCGGCACAATGTCCCAGCAGCACCTGACCTTGATTCTCCCCTTCCCAGATGTCCCGGAGCCCCTCACTGCTACTCACCGTCTTACGCTCCCTCTTGGGAGCAATCTGGGGTGGCTGGTTCATCAAAACTGGGGCGGGGGCCACGCCAGTGGGAAACTGCTGCACCCCTTGGGCTGGATAGTAGGCGCCAGCTTGGGGGAGGGGGGACGGAGAAGAATGGTGGTAGCGTCAGGGCCCAACCATATACTAATGCCTGCCTGACACCTCCCACCCCAAAACCTCTCACCACCCACAGCCGGCCCCTTGCCCTGCCCTGCCCTCCTCCCCCAGGGAATTAGGTGTCTGTCAAAGCTGGGGAACCAGTCTGAACTGCGTTTACAAGAATTCCTAACACACACACACACACACACACACACACACACGCACGCACCCCTAGTAGGCAGGCACTCTTTCCCCACCACACACCAGTGACCAGCAGGACTTATGTCTGTCCTTCCACCGTACAAGTTACTCTCGTGTGTGTACCCCACCCGCTATCAACATGTACACGCATACTCTGAACCTGAAACAGAACCAGGTCTTTGGCTGGTAATGAGAGAAAGAGATTTGCCAACCCTGTTCCATTTAACTTGAGTCTAGTTCCTGTCTCCAGCCCTTTACAAAGGGGCAAAGAAACAAAGTAACATTATGAACTAGGCTCAAGACGAAGAAATATTAATTCCTTAAAGCAAACTATCTCCAAAGTGGGTGAGTTCTTCCCCCCCCGCCCCCTTTTTTTTTTTTTTGAGATGGAGTCTCACTCTACTGCCCAGGCTGGAATACAGTGGCACAATCTTGGTTCACTGCAATCTCCACATCCTGAGTTCAAGCGATCCTCCTGCCTCAGCCTCCCGAATAGCTGGGATTACAAGAGTGCATCACCAAGCCTGACTAATTTTTGTATTTTTAGTTGAGACGGGGCCAGGCGTGGTGGCTCACGCCTATAATCTCAGCACTTTGGGAGGTTGAGGCAGGTGGATCACTTGAGACCAGGAGTTCGAGACCAGCCTGGTCAACATGATGAAACACCATCTCTACTAAAAATACAAAAATTAGCTGGGTGTGGTGGCACATGCCTGTAATCCCAGCTACTCGGGAGGCTGAGGCAGGAGAATCGCTTGAACCCGGGAGGCGGAGGCTGCAGAGAGCCAAGACTGTGCGACTACATTCCAGCCTGGGTGACAGAGCGAGACTCCGTCTCAAAAATAAAATTAAAATAATAACAATAAAATTTAGTAGAGACGGAGCTTCGCTGTGTTGGCCAGGCTGGTCTCGAACTTCTGACCTCAAGTGATCCGCCTGTCTTGGCCTCCCAAAGTGCTGGGACTACAGGCGTGAGCCACCGTGCTCAGCCCCCCCTTAAATTTTAAAATAGAGACAGGGTCTCACTATGTTTCCCAGGCTGGTCTCAAACTCCTGGCCTTAAGCAGTCCTCCTGACTCCCAAAGTGCTGGGATTACAAGCAAGATCCGGGCGCATTCTTTAATTTCATCCCTAAATTCCACTTGTTTGTTTTTTGACAAGCACAAGTGTATTTCTTTAAATTTTGCATACATATAAACAAAAACATATATGTATGAGAGATTCATACTCAAAACTTTTCCTGATAGGTGATCAAAAAACTTGGAAGCCACTGCCATAAAGAACAGACTAATCGTTCCCTAGAATATAAATAAAAAATAGCTACAAAAACCTCCCAAATTTGCATTACATGGGCTCCCAACCATGGAAGAAGTGTCACAGGGAAAGCCTACTAATAGGCTCTCAGGCTGGTGCCTGATCCTACATTCCCTGATGTGGGGAAGACTCTAACTCTCCTGGCAATAAAATCAAATTTTCTCTCCACAATCAACACCAGTTAAATATTAAGCACCAATCCCTACCACCTATTAACTTTATCATTTTTAGACCGGAAGCCAAGCCTGGGAAGGGTCTTCTGCTTTAGAAATCAGCAGATGAGTTTAGATGCTCCCTTGGGCTTGTTCTTACCTCTGACTCCCTCCCCTGCTTACCGTAGGTCCCAAATTCTGTAGGGCTTGCACCTGGATAGAAGCCTGGGGCTCCCGGCTGCACAGGGTACTGCTGTGTCGGGACAACATATGTGGAACGCCCCTGGTGGGGGAGGGGGAGAGAAGGAGTTGAGGGAGCGATGAGTTCCACATCAGACTCCAAAAAGAACGTAGGTCAAGACAAGTCAAGCCAACTCTGGGCAATGACCAGAAGGAAGTCCCACCTCTGGAAAAGCAATGGAACTGGACGGTCAGGGTGAGGGAAGTGAGAGGTATATGGGTCTGTGGCATCTAGGCTCCAAGCCCCCAGCCTCACCTGTCCAGGGATGTAGTAGGCCCCCTGGGAGGCTGGGTAGGAGATCTGGGAAGGGATCATCATTACTTGGGATCCAGCAGGGTAGACATGGGCAGCTGGGCCAGGGCGGGCAGGGGCTGCACTCTGCACTCGGGAGGCTGCACTGCTCGGGGGCTGGGCCCGGCTAGGGTAGAAGTGCTGTCAGGAGGGAGGAAAGCAGTTGGCATTGTAAAGAGGAGGAAGTGGACAAAAAATAGCCACTCCACAATGTCTCTATAGCCTGGAAAGAAGTACTGTGGGCTTCAGAACATGGAGACCAACCCTTCCAAGACCACTTGACCAAATGGCTCAGCGGCTTCTTGTACACACACACGCCCTCCAAATTCAGATGTACACTTTGCATCCTGTAGCGATTTACTCTCTCGCTGCCATGCATACACGCACGTCACCTCTACCAAACTACCCCTCTGCAGAGGCTTCCTAACACCGAGATGCATCATGCCTAAGTAAGGCCCTTTCGGGCAACATATCCCCAGCATGCACTGCTCCACCAGCATGTAATGAGGAGCTAACCGTAACATGCAACAGCATCCCAGTCCCCAGATGCGCGTTCTTCAAGATGTAGCCCCTAACATGCATCACTCGGCCTCCAACTGAGAACCTGGACACCGAACAAGTCACCACCCTGAAGATCCCCATTCCCTGTGTCTAGCCCCTGACTAGGGTGGAGGGTAAGGATGAGACCAGAAGACTGTCCAGGGTTAGGAAAGGGGTATTACCTGCAGAGACCTGAATCCTCCCTGAGAGCACATGGGGATAGGAAAGAAGAGAATTACCCCCAAGGTGATGGCGGGGGGAGGGAATGAAGGCAATAGGACAGGACAAGAATCCTCCCACTTAGTAAGGAAGAAGTTGGGGAACAGAGAAACGCAAGGACCAGCTGGAGTGTTTACCTCACCACAGTCCAAAGAGAAAGCAGAGAGAGCTATAGAGCAATGGCAGCCTCCGGTAAAAGGAGCAAATAGGAAAGCAAGAGTTGGCAGCAGGGCCCAAAGCACTGCCCCCAATTCTCAGAGGCACTAGGATCCCAGTAATGCCACCCTCATTGACAACATACTATCCAAGGGACCAGCCACCGTAAGTAATCAACAGGGCAAGGCGCAGAGCCGCATGAAAGAACACAGAGGATTAAGGCCAGGTACAGGGCCTCCAGTTTCCATCCTAGACCTAAACTGGCCAAAGCTTTCCACTGCTCCCGCCCAGGTCCCCTACTCCCCTCCCCACAGCCCCTCACCTGGCGGGGCTGAGAAGGCGTGTTCATTTGTGTCGCTTGTGGCGTACTGAACACCACCGGCGCTGTCTGCCCCGGGGGAAACGCTGGCTGAAGAGGGGAGACCAGAGTTCAGCAAGAGGGGAAGCCCAGGTGGGGCAGAAACCCAAGCTGGTGAAATAAGGGGAGCAGATCTGCGGCAAGAGCCTTAACAATCCACATACCCCCTCCCCGTGACAGCCCCCGGGGACAGCCCAGGGGCCCTGTCTCAATTTGGCAGCAGGCGGCTGCACTTTGCCCTGACACAGATGGGGGTAGGAAAATCCGGAGGCTGGAACCTGTTCCTGCCCGACTGCCTGGTCTCCCCTACCCCCTCCCCTGCTAATTCCTCCCTAATTACCTGTGGGAGTCCGGGGGATGGGGCGGGTGGGGGGCCTGTGGACTGTGGAGCTTTGTTCATTTCATTTGGTGCCACATCAGGGTCCCCCCAGCACCTGTTGGGAAAGAGTGGCCTCAGGAAGAGGAAGGGACCCAAGCTTAAGGCAAATGGGGCGGTGAAAGGGTTGATGCAAGGGCTGGGTCCCATACGGAGTCCCAGAGATGCCAAGAGGGTGAAGCAGAAAAGATACAGCCTGTCCCCATCAACATGCTGTCAAACCCGCATCACTTTCAACCAACCCCTGACCTCCTGAACAGTCCCCTCACTCACCCCCTCGATTAAGAACAAGTCCACGGTGCGGCCTACAGGTTCTGGGCATCCGAGGGCCTGGGGTTGGGAGGTGAGGGTATCAACCTGGCTCCGCGGGGCCCAAGACCAACCAGACCGGAAATTCCAGGTCTCGCTGGCACCAGGCTCCCGGATCACGAACGGAGCTAGCTGCTTCGGCCGTGGTGTCCCCACCCCCCACCCGGGGACACCGGGTTCGGGCCTGGCCCAGGGGCACACAAGGTACGCCTGCCGCCGGGGAACCCGCACTGGGCCAGAAGCTAGGCCTGCCGCCGCCTAGGAGTGTAGGCCAGGAAGGGCGGGAGTCAGGCCCTAAAAGGCCAGGCGGGCGGCGGCCGTCGAGGAGCCGGTTTCAGGCAAGTGAGGGTCGGCCCGGAGGGCGGGCGGGGCCGGGGGCTCCTCCCTGCCCGCCGCTACCGCCTCCCTCCCCTGCGCCCTCCCTGCGCAGCGCGGGCCAGTGCCAAAGAACAACGTGTCACTTCCCGGCGGCCGGGCCGCGAAGGGGGGAGGGGGCGGCGGGCCGGGAGCCGTGGTGCCAGCGCCCGTGGGCTGCCGGGCCTCCTCGGGTCAGGCCGAAGTGGCATTTCGCGGCGACGAACCCGGCGCCCTACCAGCCCGCGGGGCCCGCATAGTCCGGCCCTGCGCTCCCCACCCCCACCCAGCAGCCAGGCCCGGCCGGGCCAGGCACACGTGGGCCGGGGATCGGGACCCTGGCGGGCCGGGGCCCTGGGTCGGGCCGCGGGGCCAGGGAGCCGGGGCGGCGGCGCAGGGTGGCCGGTCCCGGCCCGGATGGCGGCGGATGCGGGGGGAGGGGGTGGGGGGGCCGGGTCGGGCCCGGACATGGCGGCTTTACCTTCAGTCTCCTTCAGTCCGCGCGGCCGAGCCCCACGCAGCCGCACAGACGTAGTCCACAACCATTTCCGGCTCCCCGCACAGATCCCGCTCGGCGGCCACCGCTTCTCCGCAGGCGCAGCCGGCGCCCCCACGTGACCGGCGCAGGGGGCGGAGCCGCGCCGGGCAATCTGCGCCGCCGAGCACATGGGATTTGCCCCGCCCCGTCACATGACAGCCACAGCCCGCCCCTCCGTGTCCCCTCCCGAACTTTGAAACTCCCAGACCGATTCCCCTCTGTGTTTCTCTCTGTTCCGCGATTCTTTAGTTCATTCATACTTCAAGCAAGCATTTATTGAGTGCATGCTAAGTAGAAGGCGAAGTGCTGGTTGAGGGCTGAGAAACTGAAATCAAAGACTCGGCCAAAAAAAAAAAAAAAAAAGCCAGGCGCGGTGGCTCACGCCTCTCAATCCCAGTACTTTGGGAGGCCGAAGTGGGCGGATCACGAGGTCAAGAGATCGAGACCATCCTGGCCAACATGGTGAAATCCCATCTTTACTAAAAATACAAAAATTAGCCGGGCGTGGTGGCGCACCCATAGTCCCAGCTACTTGGGAGGCTGAGGCAGGAGAATTGCTTGAGCCCGGGAGGCAGAGGTTGCAGTGAGCGGAGATTGTGCCACTGCACTCTAGCCTAGCCTGGCGACAGGGCGAGACTCCATCTCAAAAACAATAAATAAATTAATTAATTAATTAAAGACTCGGTCCTGCCTAAGTAAATCGTGATACAATACGAATTATGCAGGCTTTGAAAATAATTTAGATTAGGTCATTGAAAGGCTAATAACAAAGGAAATTAAAAGGATAGAAACATTCTAATTAGGCACGTAGTATGAGATTTGTAGTTTAAAAAGATCATGGGCCGGGCGCGGTGGCTCACGCCTGTAATCCCAGCACTTTGGGAGGCCGAGGCGGGCGGATCACGGGGTAAGGAGATCTAGACCATCCTGGCCAACGTGGTGAAACCCCTGTCTCTACTAAAATATAAAAAATTAGCTGGGCCTGGTGGCGCACCCCTGTAGTCCTGCTACTCGGTAGGCAGAGGCAGAGAATTGCTTGAACCCGGGAGGCGGAGGTTGCAGTGAGCCGAAATTGCGCCACTGCACTCTAGCCTGGCGACAGGGTGAGACTCCATCTCAAAAAAAAAAAAAAAAAAAAAAGAAAGAAAGAAATTAAAGACTCAGTCCTGCCTAAGTAAATCGTGATACAACACGAATTATGCAGGCTTTGAAAAGAATTTAGATTAGGTCCTTGAAAGGCCTATAACAAAGGAAATTAAAAGGATAGAAACATTCTAACTAGGCAAGTAGTATGAGATTCGTCGTTTAAAAAGATCATGGGCCGGGCGCGGTGGTTCACGCCTGTAATCCCAGCACTTTGGAAGGCCGAGGCGGGCGGATCACGGGGTCAGGAGATCTAGACCATCCTGGCCAACATGGTGGAACCCCCATCTCTACTAAAATACAAAAAATTAGACGGGTCTGGTGGCGTGCGCCTGTAGTCCCAGCCACTCAGGAGGCAGAGGCAGAAAACTCCTTGAACCCGGGAGGCAGAGGCTGCAGTAAGCCGAGATTGCGCCACTGCACTCCAGCCCGGATGACAGTGAGACTCTGTCTCAAAAAATAAAAATAAAAATAAAAAATAAAGGCAGACACGGTGGCTCACGCCTGTAATTCCAGCACTTTGGGAGGCCAAGGTGGGCAGATCACCTGAAGTCAGGAGTTCGAGACCACCCTGGCCAATATGGTGAAACCTCATCTCTACTATAAATAGAAAAATCAGCATAGAAAAATCAGCCAGATGTGGTGGCAAGCACCTGTAGTCCCAGCTAGTGGAGGGACTAAGGCAGGAGAATCTCTTGAACCTGGGAGTTGGAGGCTGCAGTGACCTGAGATCACAACTGCACTCCAGCCTGGGCGACAGAGTGAGACTCTGTTTCAAATAAATAAATAAATTAATTAATTAAATTAATAAATTAAATAAAATATAAAAAGAGCAGACACTCCCACGGAGGGGCAAAAGCGTAAGGATGGAAGAATAAGGACAGAAGAGAAGTAATCTTAAAACTGACAGCCGGGCAGGGGCGGTGGCTCACGCCTGTAATCCCAGAATTTTGGGAGGCTGAGGCAGGTGGATCACCTGAGATCGGGAGTTTAAGACCAGCCTGACCAACATGGAGAAACCCCGTCTTTACTAAAAATATACAAAAATTAGCCAGGCATGGTTGCACATGCCTATAATCCCAGCTACTCAGGAGGCTGAGGCAGGAGAGTTGCTTGAACCCGGGAGGCGGAGCTTGCGGTGAGCTGAGATCCTGCCATTGCACTCCAGCCTGGGCAACATGAGCAAAACTCCGTCTCAAAAAAAAAAAAAGAAAAAGAAAAAGCTGACAGAGGCCAGAAGGGACCATCATCTACAGCCAAATCCACAGGTCAGATAGCTTGAGTTTTCATCCAAACTCTGATACTTATTACCTGGCCAGAATTTGTTAACCTTCCCTACTCAATCAAGTCCCCCAAATATATTGTTGCTTAAGTAATAGATAGTGCCTAACCTGAAAATCTGGGATTCATCCTATATTCCTTCTCCATCCACACACTACATCTAATCAGACACCAGGTCCTACTGGTATTTGGATCAAAATCAAGTCCTATTGATCTTGTCTTTTAAAAAATAACTGTTCTACCCTTCCCTATGTCCCCATTTCAACTGCCGTAGTTCAAGCCTTCGTTTTCCTTGCCTGCTCTCCTCTCCTCCAGGGTTAGCTTTCTCACCCACATAGCTGATCATGTCACTTTTCTGCTCTCATTCAATGGGCCCCGTTGAAACATACTGTCAAATTCTTAGCACAACAAAGCTCTTCTAAACCTGGTCTGAGCCTGAATATCCAGCTGTATCTCCTACCACCCTTTTCCCTGGCCCCTATACATTTAGCCAAACCAAATTATCGGTAAGTTTCTGAAAATAGCTTTTCCTCCTTCTTGCCTTTGCTACTCCCTTAGCTATATTCTGCCCTCTTTTCCTCTGTACAAACTTATCTTCCTCTAAGGATATAAACTTCCTCAAAGTCCCCCCTGATTGCCCCAGGCATTTAGGCCCCATCTCTGTGATACCAGGGTACCTTGTTCACACCCTGGTAAGTATCGATCACCATTGTTTTCATCATTTCATTAAACTTTTTGAGCATAGGATTTTTTTTCTGTATTTGCATCCCCATAAATTAGACTAATGTCTGATGCAGAGTAAGGCTCCATTGCTATTCACTGATGAATGAAGAACTAAAGGTGAAAGGTTAAAAGCCACTATGAAACTGTCTTATTCTAAAGCACAGTCACCTAAATCACAATTTGGGAGAGAATTATTCTTTTTAGTTTACAAATCACTTTTTATTTTAACATCACCACCACTGGAAATCAGGTAAGGCAACTACTATATCCATATTATATAATAACAGAGGCTCATCACATCACACATATTAACTTGAAGATTATGGCAGGAACCATAAAGGGGCTCAACAGGGATTCCTTAATCCTGTTTCAACCTTTTTATACAGGCTGCAAAGATGACTCAATCCAAAATTGCTGATGTCTTGTGCCTGTAATCCCAGCTACCTGAGAGGCTGATGTGGGAGGTTCACTTAAGCCTAGAAGTTCAAGGCTGCAGTGAGCCATGATCATGCCACTACACTCTAGCCTGGGCCACAAAGTGAGACTTTGTCTCTGAAAAAATTTAGTAATAACTGGGCCAGGTGCAGTGGCTCACATCTGTAATCCCAGCACTTTGGGAGGCCGAGGCAGGTGGATCACAAGGTCAGATTGAGATCATCCTGGCCAACATGGTGAAACCCCGTCTCTACTAAAAATACAAAAATTAGCAGGGCATGGTGGCGCATGCCTGTAGTCCCAGCTACTCAGGAGGCTGAGGCAGGACAGTCTCTTGAACCCCAGACGCCGAGGCTGCAGTGAGCTGAGATCACGCCACTGCACTCCAGCCTGGGTGACAGAGCAAGACTCTGTCTCTAAATAAATAAATAAATAAATAGCCAGGCACACTGGCTCATGCCTGTGATCCCAACACTTTGGGAGGCTGAGATGGAAGGATCCCTTGAGGCCAAGAGATTGAGACCAGCGTGGGCAACACAGCAAAACCCCCACCTCTACAAAAATAAAGTAGGCCAGCTGTGGTGGCTCATGCCTATAGTCCTAGTTACTACTTGGGAGGCTGAGTCAGGAGGATCACTTGAGTCCGGGAGTTTGAGGCTACAGTGAGCTATAACTGTGCCACTGCACTCCAGACTGAGTGATAAGAGTGAGACCATTTCTAAAAAAAAAAAAAAAAAAAAAAAAAATTCCTCATAGCAGCCTCCCAAGAGGGACAGAGGGTTGAGGGAGGTAAAGATGTCCCTTTCATTCGGTAGCACGGAAGTCAAGTTAGAAAAGTATGAGGCTGCCCACTCTTGGGCATCCTTAGCCCAAGGTCAGGAGACGATAGGCTTGAGGGTGTATTGGTGGTGGACGGTGAGTGTGGGGGATAATTTACAGGATCCACAAGCCCCCTGAAGTTATTTGGAAGAGTTTGTGTAAAAATTTGTGTATTTGCGTCTCCTAGGAAGAAGATCCATTGGCTGGGCACAGTGGCTCACACCTGTAATCCCAGCACTTTGGGAGGCCGAGGCAGGTGGATCACCTGAGGTCTGGAGTTCGAGACCATCCTGGCCAACATGGTGAAACCCCATCTATTAAAAATACAAAAACTGGCCGGGTGCGGTGGCTCATGCCTATAATCCCAGCACTTTGGGAGGCCAAGGCAGGCGGATCACAAGGTCAGGAGATCGAGACCATCCTGGCTAACATGGTGAAACCCCGTCTCTACTAAAAATATGAAAAATTAGCCGGGCGTGGTGGCGGGTGCCTGTAATCCCAGCTACTCGGGAGGCTGAGGCAGGAAAATGGCGTGAACCCGGGAGGCAGAGCTTGCAGTGAGCCGAGATCGTGCTACTGCACTCCAGCCTGCATGACAGAGCGAGACTCCGTCTCAAAAAAAAAACAAAAACAAAAACAAAAATTAGCCGGTCATGGTGGCGGGCACCTGTAATCCCAGCTACTTGGGAGGCTGAGGCAGGAGAATGGCGTGAACCCCGAAGGCAGGCATTGCAGTGAGCCGAGACTGCCTCACTGCACTCCAGCCTGGGGGACACAGCAAGACTCTGTCTCAAAAAAAACAAAACAAAACAAAACAAAAAGATCCATTACATTTATTGGCTTCTCAAGGGTTCTAAGAAAATGCAAACAGAAGATAATTAGAAAGGAGGGGCTTAGTTTTTTCCACCCAGGGGAGGGAAGGGGCTCAGTTCTTTCCATCCAGGGCAGTGCTGCTAACCTAGACTCAGAGTTGCTCCAAACAATGCCCTCTCACTTCCACTCCTTACCCTAGTTTAGACTCCAGCCATGACACCCCAGAAAACAGACACAGACAGACCTTGGGGATAAAGGTCTTTATTGAACAACCTTATCTTAGTAACAAAAGAGCAGGAGGCAACAACTCCCCCAGAAGTCTGCAGCCGTGTCCACCCTCGGCAGCAGGGTGCATGGCCCGCTGATACATCAGCTGCAGTTCAGAGCCCCTGGTGGTCACTTAGAGATCATAATTGGGGTTCTTCCGAAGGATAACAAAACCTTCCAGAATGGGGGTAACAGGAAGAAACTCCTCAGTGGCCAATTCTGCCCGTTCCCCGTGGGCCAACAACACTGGGGTTGTATGTGTCTGGAACCCTGTGATAGTCTTCGGCTTGCCAGCCTGGCCCACCACATCCACTGCCTGTAGGGTAAGAAAATTGAAAAGAAAGATGGAAAAGTAGCAACAACCCACCACCCATGCCAGTTTCAGCAAAGCAAGTATATGTACATTCTCCAGTTTGGGAATACAGCCTGAGCCCTCCCCTCTACTCAACCTCTTACCTGGCCCACACGGACAGACACTGGCAATGGCCGCAGCTCCTCATCAAACGTAACCAGCATTCGGGGCTGCATGGCAGCCACCAGCCCATACAATACATAGTGTGATTTGCCTAGAATAACTGAGGGAAGCAGACAGGACAAAAAGTTAAGAGACAAAAGGGCAGGCCTGGCCAGAAACACTGAGAGCCCACCTCAGCGCTGACCCTTTAACTCGTCAGTCATACGACCGAATCCACACTCCTCCCCTCATATACCCTACTACTAACCAGAGATGCCCCCACCTCACTTTGCTTACAGCCCTTAGACTTGAAAATCGCATTTCCCCAGTGACTTAGGAGCAGATGCTGGGCACATCACCCTCGAATCTCTTTGGGCCAGATCAAAAGTGTGGGTGATGAAAGTCTCATGTCACAGGCCCAAAGAACTTCAGGAACCTAGAGTGATACAGAGCTAAATTGGGGTCTTGAACCTAAATTATCAAAGTGGCCCTGGAAAGGGTGGAGTCAGAGCACTACATGCTATGATATAAAATTTCTCACAGGAACTCACTGTTTCGAACATCCAGGAAAGAGACAAGCACAGTGAGCAGTCCAGCCACGGCCACTTGACTCATAAGCTGCCGGTCACTGTGGTAGGGGCAGAGGGTAAGGGTACCCTTCCCTAAATGTGTCAGGCCCTGAAAAAAACAGAGGGAAGTAGAGGTGAGGAGTTACCACTGAGGAGACATCGTCTAACCCAGCCAAACAGAAATCTCCCACTTGGTCACATCTTTCCTCCTGGGCCAACACTCCATGTTCCTCCTTCCATCACCACAGATACTTCCCCGGCACGCTCTGTGGAGAAGAATTCTATTCTTTACCTGTGCCAAGCGCACCATGAAGAGGTTGTTTGGGTCCTTGGCATGATATTGAGCTAACTGGCGCAGCATTGCAGCCAGACGGGCATTATTGGTACCTGGAAATATTAAGCATTACAGAAGTGAAAAAAGGGGCTTCAAATCTTCCCCCAATCTGTTTATGATCTTCTTCTGCCTGATACTCACCACTGCCCACCATGCCCATGGCAAAAATGGAGTTATAGGAAACTTCCGGATCAGCATCATGAGAGAATTTGCTTAGGGTATCCAGGATGTTGAGTCGTGGATTGGAAACAGAGATGAGGGCCAGTGCTAAAGGTACAGCCCTCCGGAGTGTAGGCTCCCCATATCTCAGCTGATGATCCAAGAAAATACAACAGTAAGGGGGAATGCGGTAAAAACAAGTTCCATTACAGGAGTGGACTGATGGGTAAAAGGGGGCCTTAACTTCCGTAGAAAAGGCACAGCAGGCTGGGCACGGTGGCTCACGCCTGTAATCCCAGCACTTTGGGCGGCTGAGGCAGGTGGATTATGAGGTCAAGAGATTGAGACCATCCTGGCCAACATGGTAAAACCCTGTCTCTACTAAAAATACAAAAATTAGCTGGGCATGGTGGCACGTGCCTGTAGTCCCAGCTACTTGTGAGGCTGAGGCAGGAGAATCGCCTGAACCCGGGAGGCGGAGGTTGCAGTGGGCCGAGACCGTGCCATTGCACTCTAGAGCAAAACTCCGTTTCCAAAAAGAAAAGAAAAAAGAAAGAAAAGGCACAGCAAAAAGACCACCTCTCCAGCAAGAAAACCCATCAGAAAATCTTCCCTGGGGAACCCCAGGCCATCAAAACCAGTATATTCCAATTTTCTTCATGCTATACTCACCAAGTGGCCAAAGGTTCGTAATGCCATCTCTGCACCAATCTCCTCCCCCATAGCAATAAGGGCAATCCCCAGAACAGCCACTCCCTGCAATTGAAGAGACAGCAGAACCCACTAAGCTCAAGGAATAAAAAACAGTCACCCTTGACTCAAGTCCCATCTGAAAATAAAAAGCCATCCTGTGGGGAACACCTTTACCCCTTACATACAGAACCCAGTCTCATGCTATTTCAATACATGGCAATACCCAGAGAGGCTCTAAAGCAAAAACCAAACCCAGCTCCCCTATATGCTTATCTCTTCTCACAGCCTCTCTGCAAGTGCCCAGCTGCCCAAATAACCTGATGTGCTCCCATGTCAGCAGGGGCTTCCTTCTTGTCCTTGTCCTTCTTTTCCTTCTTGTCTTTGTCTTCCTCCTTCTCTTTGGAGTCAAAGTGTTCGCTACAAATGTGGAGCAGCTGCTGCACCTTCAGTACGTTCCCAGAGCCTGCGTCAGTGTGGTGAGGGAGAATGGACAGAAATGAGAAGTTACCAAGGAAAAGCTTTGGAAAACAGGAGAAGTCTAAAGAATCTAGAGCAGATCAGAATGAAAAAGAAAGGAGAAACAACCTGAAAATAAGGACAAAGAAAGAAGTGAGGAGTCACTGGGGAAGCACAAGACAGACTGATAAAGACACAGACCTGCATATGCACACACATCCACCAGCGTGTTGGCAAAACTGCGGAATGGCTCTGACACAACCTCCAGTGCAGCCAGGATTGCCTCGATGGCCTCACCCTTCCCTACAGGACAGATTCAAGGGGTCAGAGGATACTTGCCTCCATCCAGCACAGCCTGACACATAAACCCTCCCTGTTGTATCCAGTTACTGTCAGCTCTTTGACCAAATAGAAACATCCCCTCACCCAGGTGGTTGAGACCCAGTCCAAGAGGAAGCCAACGAGCGTAAGTATCCTTGAGCTCAGTCTCTGACTTCTCCATGATGGTCTGAAGGATAGTGGAAGTTACATCTCCATTGCAGGACCCTACTGCTATCATTCCACAGGCTAGAGCTGTCACACCTGCCACCTAAAGGTAGGAAAATCAGTATCACAGAGTAAGTTATTAAAATACTTATTTGTGTCTTGATTCAAGATAGCCTATTCCTACAGTCCAATACAAGATATTCTCCCTAAATACATTAGTTCATAATATCAAAATAACAATAGTAGCCATTATTCATTGAGTATATACTATATGCCAGCCACTAGGCCAACTGTTTTACGTACTATTGACATTTAACCCTCGTGACAGCCCCAGGGTCACAGATCCTGAGGTTATCCCCTGCACTGCTTTTTTTTTTTTTTTTTTTTTTTTTTTGAGATGGAGTCTCGCTCTATTGCCAGGCTGGAATGCAGTGGCGCGATCTCTTGGCTCACCGCAACCTCCACCTCCTGGGTTCCAGCCATTCTCCTGCCTCAGCCTCCCAAGTAGCTGGGACTACAGGTGCGCACCACCACGCCCAGCTAATTTTTGTATTTTTAGTAGAGACAGGGTTTCACCATGTTGGCCAGGATGGTCTTGATCTCTTGACCTCGTGATCCACCCACCTCGGCCTCCCAAAGTGCTGGGATTACAGGCGTGAGCACCTGGCCGTTATCCCCTTTTATGGATGAGAAAAATATGGCCTAAAGAGATTGAATTACTTGTTCAGGATCACACTGCTTATAAGCAGAGGTGGCAAGATTTGAACTCAAGTCTTTCTGACTCTAAAACCTATGCCACTAGCCACCATGCTGTATTTATCCATTAATGACTCTGCACAAGTATGAACATTTAAGGCTGACCAATGACTACAATACTAAGGAGAATCATCAACCCCAGGCTGTGTTAAGTTTCACTTCACTCTAGTCCAAGTAGTTTCTCAGAGATTCCAAGGGACAGAACTCAACACTAAAATGTTAACTTTTTTTTTTTTTTTAAAGATAGGGTCTCACTCTGTCACCCAGGCTGGAGTGCAATGGCGCGATCTCAGCTCACTGCAACCTCCACCTCCGGGTTCAAGCAATTCTCTCACCTCAGCTTCCCTAGTAGCTGGGACTACAGGCGAGCACGACCACACCCGGCTAATTTTTCTGTTTATTTTTGGTAGAGATGGGGTTTCACAATCTTGCCCAGGTTGGTCTGGAACTCCTGGGCTCAAGTGATCCGCCCACTGCAGCCTCCCAAAGTGCTGGGATTACAGGCACGAGCCACCGTGCTGGGCCTAAAATGTTAACTCTTTAGCCTTAAAACCACCAGAGGCTTAGAATCCCAGATCAAGGGGTTTCACTGAGGTGACGCCCCTCAATACACACAAACAGGCATGTACATGTATGCACACATGCACACACTTACTTCTTTTTCATTATTTATCACAGAAAGTAGGACTCAAAGCACCTTCCCTACTTACTCTAAATGCTCAATAGCCTCTACTCACCTCCATGCTGGACTTTGAATCCCCCATCACAGGCAGCAGCAGTGTTAGGACATCTTCACGATTTGAGCCAGCATAGGCCAAGCCTAGCCTGCAAAAGCCATGGAGAGGCGGTCCCCAACACATACCCAAGGATGCAGCAAGAAAAGAACAAAAGGAGGATCAGTCATTCATTCACCATTTCAACAAACATTCACCAAGAGCCAGACACCCAATAGGCACAGTGGTAGCCCTTGGCAATATGGGTGAAAAGGGCCCAGTTCCTGTTCTCCAGAGTGTACAGGCTGAGCACTACCAGAAAGACAAGCGAGGAACCTTACCCAAAGATGGAACCAAGTCTCATGGTGTTGCTGTTGTGGAGAACATAGTCTGAGAGCAGTGCCAGAGCAGGGTCACACTCATTCCGGACCCCAGAGTTCACTATGCCACAGGCAAGAAGAGCTCCTGACTACAAAGAGCAAACAGATTCTTCACTCAGGATACTCTACCTTCCTCACCACAAAGGATGCAACATGGGCCTCACTGCAGCACCCTCATTAATTGGAGTTAAAAACTGGACAGACCTCATCAGTGAAAGAGAGGCACTGCTAGGCACTAGAATATGGAAGGGTGAAGTCCCCACGAGCAGGCTGTATGCAGACCAACCTTAATGTAGTCCTCAGAGGAGTACAGGTACTTGTCAATCTGGGTGAGGCCACCATCTACATCCCACAGCAGAATCATCCCAAGAGATGCAGCTGCACTCAACATTCCTATACCAGGGAAGAATCTATTAGTCTTAAAATGGCCCTATCCTGAGGATCCTGTTATTATAAAGAGCTCTCCAAAGAACTGCACGGTGGATCCCTTGTCAGATAACGTATGACTCCAAGAGGACAAAAGAAGTGATCAAAGCAAAATAAGAGACAAAGCCGGAACAGAATTATACCATGGTCCTTGTTCTTGTAAAGCCATTTGTTGCCATCATCTGTTAGCAGCTTATCTTGGCCAAAAGCTGCATTCACAAAGCCATTCACAAAAGAGGAGGCCAGGTTCATGCGGGCAGAGTCCACCTGAGAGCCACTGCCCCCAAACCCTGCAACACGAGGGAGAGGAAAAGTAAGGAAAGGTTTCAGGTAGGACAGGAAAGAAACACAGCATGGCAACTGGTCTCTGGTTCTGAGCTAGTCCCTTAGTATCCTCTACCTATACCCCCAAGCAGCGACCTGAAAAAGGTTCATGGGGATTCTGAGCTCGATAGGATAAGCATGTTGGCCAAGCCATCACTCCCAATACAAGGGGCATAACTATAATCCCCCAAATCCCATACACAGAGAGGGCTACTCACTGTTGTTCTCTAGGTGGGTTTTGTAGATGTCATCAGGCACCTTGGGCTCCATGATGTCCAGCTGAAGAGAAGTCAGAGGGTCACAATTGCTTCCCTAGAACTCCCCCAGCTGTCCCTTCTGCTATCCCACTGAATGGCAATTCTAATCAAGGACAGTCTAGTCAGAGGTAGAGTCAGGGAGGTGAAATGGCAGGTAGAATTATGACGAAAAGGCCTTGATGAAAAAAGGGCAGTCTCACCTCCCGAGCTAAGGCCAAGAAGTTGCTGTTGAGCTGTACATTGGACATGATCTCTGTCAGGTCCTCATACTCCTCGACATCTTCACTCAGCTCCAGGAACACCCCATGCCGGCCTAGCATGAATGCCATCTGTTTCTGTACTACCCTGTGGAGAGAGCCCGTACATCTGCTCATCACTGTCCACTAAGGGCGGCACAAGAAAACCCCTCAAGCCCTAATCAGAAACTACAAGTCCCAGCTCTTTATGCAAATGTCCTATTCGTGAGCTTATCTCTTTGCCAGCTTCTTCCCTACATACACATCCTTGCAGGAGGTGAAGATGTCTTCTACCAACTCCATGTCATTGAGCATCAATGCCAATCTCAGAGCTTCAGGGAAGCGGCTAAACTTCCGGAACACACCCAGGGCACAACGCAGTAGGGCTGAGTTCTCAGGCTCAGGCACATAATTCACACAACTACAAAAGTAAAAGTAACAAAGAATTCAGAAAGTCCCAGGCACACATTTTCCCCGCTGAATTCACTTACCCAAAATAAATAATAAATACCTACTATATACACCAGGCACTGTGCTAGATGTTAGAACTACTAAGAAGACACAAAGTCTCTGTCCTCAAGAAACTCACAGACATCAACAGATTAACTACAGCGTGATGCTATGCTTGAGCAAATGCTCTGGGAAAATAGAGGAGGCGCAACTGAGAGAGAGGTGCTGAGGAAGGCATGCCTGCCACCCTTCCCTACCATGTTCACTCACCTGGTGAGATAAAGGCAGACCTTTGCGTATGCATTTTCATCAATGTCCTTCTCCAGCATGTCCACCTGCTCAATTTCCATAAGCAGGTCGCAAGCCTCATGCTCTGCATTGTGGGCCATGTTATAGGGGATGATTTCCTTCACTAGAGTGAGCAGAGGCTCCCGCTGGACCTTCTCTGCGTCATCCAGCTCCTGCCACTCCTTAGCCACTTCTCCTGCCAGATGCCTACAGATAGGCCCAGAAGATTAAGAGAGCACAGCTTCAGGGGAAGCACTTCTCTGTGGGTCAAGGAATCCAGTGTCTGGGAAATTCAATACACTGATGCTCCAAGACAGATTGTACTCCACAAGAGAATTCTGAATTATCTCAGAGCCTCAGAGCCCCCTTCAGATTCCCAAGAAAAAAGATCTTACCTGACATACTCATGACCCCATGATGCCAATTCCTCCTGGGAGCCCACTAGCCGATACTTGAGGCATTCGCGCTCCCCACTCATGGTCATGGCCAAAACAGAGATGATGTCAGCAGCAAAACGCTACAAAGAAAAGAGTCCTTTGAAGTCAAACCCAACAGTCCAGCATAAAGAGAGCGTGCATTGTGGAATCAAGTTCATTGTCTCCGAAATTGAACTAACTATATACCAATCTCCGTACTAGAAATTTAACATGTTATCTAAGCTAAACCTCACAAAAACCAAGGTTGGTGTTGTTGCTATCTCCTTTTTTTTTTTTTCTGAGACGCAGTTTCGCTCTTGCCGCCCAGGCTGGAGTGCAATGGTGCGCTCTCGGCTCACTGCAACCTCTGCTTCTGGGGCTCAAGTGATTCTACTGCCTCAGCTTCCTAAGTAGCTGGGATTACAGGCGCCCACCATCACACCCAGCTAATTTTTTGTTGTTGTTGTTGTATTTTTAGTACAGACGGGGTTTCACCATGTTGGCCAGGCTGGTCTCAAACTCCTGACCTCAGGTGATCCACCCCTCAGCCTCCCAAAGTGCTAGGGTTACAGGCGTGAGCCACCACACCCAGCCACTATCTTCCTTTTAAACTAACACAGCCGAAGGGTGATAAACAAGGGATAAAGTGGAGAAAAATGGAGGCTCTCAATTTTACTTTAATTGCCATTATAAACTATTAAAAGGTTTTAAGCAGAAAAGACCCATAACCGAGAAAGATCATGATAGCTGCTACATGAGAGACAGACTGTGTAGGAACAAAGGACAAAAGCAACAACATCAGTTAAGAGGTGCTGCAATAGCCCATGCAAAAACTGAACATTTCCAGGATTAGGGTTGTACCAGCAGGCAGAGAAGTGACTGAATGTGGAACATATTTTAGAGATAAATGAATGTATATGGGATAGACGAAAAGAGAAAAATCAAGGTTAAACATAAGTTAAATAGTAGACCATGCTAATGAAACCCCAAAGTCCAATACACATGACAGAAACAGTGTCTTCTGAGAAGGTGACCTTCCTTTCAGCTCTTTTGTGGATATTTTGACTGTGATGAACTCTGCTCAAATAGATCAGGGCTTAGGTCTATCAGGCTTCCTGTGACTTACAATGAGCCCCCCCATGGTCTGGGTAAAAAGGAATTCCTAAACTAGGCCTCCACCAGGTTTGGAACAGTTTTACCTTATTCTCCCCAGGGGCCATGTTCTCATAGATTTCCTTCAGTTTGCCATAGTGTGGACGCAGAAATTTGAGAGGCTTGGGCACTGAAGTCATGGAAGTTGTAGAAGAACGAATCTGCCTTCGCAATTCCTCCAGCGCTGGCCGATACAGGGATGTGTCCTTCTCCTGATCAAGAGAAGACAGGGCTCAGACAAAAAGGAGTCACACCCCTTCAAGTCATAATACAGAGATATTTAACTTAACAACTCCTCCAAGGAAATGCTGTGTCTTATTCATTCATCTGTGATTCCTCAACTCCCTGCACCCTGCCTGGGACAAAAACAAATGACCCAACTTAAGAGGTAAGAACTTTGCTTCTCCCACAAGAGAAAGCTGCAAAACTGTACAAATACCCTTTGTAACTCTCTTGCCTCCCAACATCATCATAACACTGACCCTAAAATACAGTCCACCGCACATAGCAGTTGCCTCAAAAAAGAATAAAACAAGTGGGAAAGATCCAAACATGCACCGAATCATGTTAACATCGTGACTCACCCCTAGTCGTTCCACGAGCATCTCCAGTTCATCTTGAAGCTGTTTATCCTCTTCAGACTGGAGGGTTGGGAGAAGCAGCTCATGAAGAGAAGGAATCCCAAAGACGTCCTCCTCCCACTTACCCGGGGCAGGTGAAAAATAAGCCTGCCTCCTTAGGAGGGGCCAGGTGGACAAGGAAACCGAGTGGGAACGGGAAGCCCTGGTGGGAAATCAGCCTGGGTTCTGAACCAGGCTCTACTTGAATGCCACTCTAGGAAACGGAGGTGACAATGACCCGCCCGAGTCCACCTCACACGGCGGTGGTGAGGGCTGGTGGGGACGGCGAAGGTGACAGCGCGGAACGGAGAATGAGGAGCAGAGAGGCAAGGTGCCGGGAGTCCCGAGGGTCGCCCCAACCGCCCTCTCCCTGGCGCGGTGGGGTCGTTGGGTGTCGGGCCTGAGGCCTGCGGAGCCGCAGTGACTCAGCCCCGCGGCCTCCTTCGCCGACTCTCGGGGTCGCGCCTCACCAGCTCCTGTTCTTTGTCCTTGTCCCCGGCATCCCGCCGCTCCTTGCCGCTCGGCTTCTCGTCCGTGCCGCCGAGGGCCGCCGCTGGAGACTGCTGGGGCTGCACCGGTGCCTTGTCCCGGCCTCCCTCCTCCATCTCCGCCGCCACTGCCGGCCCGCTGCGCGCGCACCTGCTCGCACCGCCCTTTTTCCCAGACCGCCTCGCGCGCGTCGGTCGCGGAGCCCCTCCTCCTCCAGAGCCCGCCTGCGACCGGAAACGCCGGGGCGAGCCGGGGCGCGGGGCGAGCCGGGGCGCTCGGCGACCCACCCACCCTCACGGCCTGAGAGCCCCGCCCTCGGACCCCGCCCTCGGAGGCAGGCGGAGACTACAATTCCCAGCCTCCCCCGCGCCATAGGCACCCCTGGCCCCCGACCTCTTCGGAGTTTCCTGAAACCCGCGGGACTTGGCCGTGCGGGGTTTGGGTGCGCTCACTGCTGTAGATGGGCGGTCTGCGACCGGAGATACCGAGTTTTCCTCGGCCACAGGTTTTTCTCATAACGGTGTAAATAGAACCCACAGTGACACTCCAGTTGACTGCGTGGCGCGACAGACAAACTACATTTCTTGAAGTCCGGGACGCTTGATTGCCGCCTGTATAAAGTCTGTGTAACTGTGTCTAGCCCCACACCGCTGTGGAATATTAACCTCATTTGGTTTTGTTGTTGTTGTTGCTTTTGAGAAGGAGTCTGTCTCTCTCGCCCAGGCTAGAGTGCAGTGGCGCGATCTCGGCTAACTGCAACCTCCGCCTACCAGGTTCAAGTGATTCTTGTGCCTCAACCTCCCGAGTAGCTGGGATTACAGGCGCCCGCCACCACGCCCAGCTAATTTTTGTATTTTTCAGTAGAGACGGGGGTTTCACTATGTTGACCAGGCTGGTCTCGAACTCCTGACCTCAAGTGATCTGCCCGCCTCAGCCTCCCAAAGAGCTGTAATTACAGGTGTGAACCACCGCGCCCGGCCTATTAACCTCATTTGATATTCCTCCCCAGTTGAAAGAGAGTACTCTGCCATTCCCGTGGCTACCATTTTAAATACTTTGGGGAGCCAGGTGGAGTTGACATCGATCAATAAAGACCTGTGCTCCCCGCCAAGTTCTGGAGCTAAAAGCAGAGCAAGACAAGGTCTTCGTCCTCTATCTTCTCGTCTTTCCCTGTGAAGCCTTAGAAGGGTGTGACTGACGCGCTTATGTCAGGACCGCTTTCGAGTGATTCCATGCACTTCGTACAACCTTTTGAGATTGGTAGGGTTAGGTCCATTTTACAGAGGAGATCATATCAAGTAGTAAAATGAGAATTTATTTTTTATTTTATTTATTTGTTTTGAGATAGTTTTTCTCTCCTGTTGCCCAGGCTGGAGTGCAATGGAGCAATCTCGGCTCACCACAACCTTCGCCTCCCGGGTGCAAGTGATTCTCCTGCCTCAGCCTCCCTAGTAGCTGGAATTACACATGTGCCACCACGCCAGGCTAATTTTTGTATTTTTAGTAGAGACGGGGTTTCTCCATGTTGGTCAGTCTGGTCTCCAACTCCCGACCTCAGGTGACCCGCCCACCTCGGCCTCCCCAAGTTCTGGGATTACAGGCGTAAGCCACCGCACCCGGCGGAATCAAGATTTAAAGCTCAGTCTTTCAGTCTTCAAAGCCCTTGACTGTTTTAGGCAAACCTCCGAGTTTCTTCTTCAGCTGTGTGTGTGTGTGTGTGTGTGTGGAAGGTGAGAAAAAAGGAAGTAACTCTTCTCCCCTTCACCTAGTGGGAACACTCAGGAGTCTTCTAGGAATCTTATTTTATGGGTTCTGACACATTGAAGAAAAAGACACCCAGTACAACATAGCAGAGAGTGAATGTTAGGTAAACGTTTGTGTAGATACAGAAGTAAAGGTCTGAATCCATTTTAAATACCTGTTGCTGTTTTCCACTCAGTGCTTGGATTCTAGGCATGACCTTCCATTGCCATTGCCAATGACTCCCCCAGCGCTGGTCTGCAGACAAATATTCAACAGTCCATAACTGTTCTGCCTATTCTATCTCTGGCTTCACGGTGTCCATACATTTTCATGCTTTCTTCAGTCATCTGTAGAGGGATTTTTTTCTAAAACTCCTCTTTATCCATGACTTCCTTTTTTTTTTTTTTTTTTTTTTTTTTTGAGATGGAGTCTCGCTCGGGCGTCCAGGCTGGAGTGCAGTGGCGCCATCTCTGCTCACGGCAAGCTCCGCCTCCGGGTTTCACGCCATTCTCCTGCCTCAGCCTCCCGAGTAGCTGGGACGAAAGGCGCCCACCACCACGCCGGGCTACTTTTTTGTATTTTTAGTAGAGATGGAGTTTCACCGTGTTAACCAGGATGGTCTCGATCTCCTGACTTCGTGATCCACCCGCCTCGGCCTCCCAAAGTGCTGGGATTACAGGCGTGAGCCACCGCGCCCGGCCCGACTTCCTTCTTTTTTTTCTTTTTCTCTTTTTTTTTTTTTTTGAGACAGAGTCTTGCTCTGTTGCCGAGGCTGGAGTGCAATGGCACGATCTTGGCTCACTGCAACCTCCGCCTCCTGGGTTCAAGTGATCCTCCTGCCTCAGCCTCCCGAGTAGCTGGGATTACAGGCACGTGCCAATCGCCCAGCTAATTTTTGTATTTTTGGTGAAGACGGGGTTTCACCATGTTGGCCAGGCTGGTCTTGAACTCCTGACCTCAGGTGATCCGCCCATCTCGGCCTCCCAAAGTGCTGGAATTACAGGTGTGAGCCACCGTGCCCGGCCCCATGACTTCCTTCTATGAGATCGCAGATTTCGTGCCACGTACCAGTCACACCCCAACCAGTATCTTAGAGGAGGTAAGGTGATGTGGCTTTAATAAAGCTCAGGTGACTCCAGATGAAGAGTAAATGAATAGGCGTTGTAGTATGTTTCAACATTTTTGTAGGTTTGAAATGTTTCGAAATAAAACGTTGGGGGCAAGAGAACACAAGCTTTAGAGATAGATCTGGTGTTTACAGCCAAATTCTGCCATTCACCAGCCATGAAGCATGGGCAAGCTACCTAATCTCTCTCAGTCTGGTTTCTGCTTCTGTAAAATGTGAATCATAAAATATCTCTTGTAAGTTGCTATGAAGAAATGAGGCCGGGAGCGGTGGCTCACGCCTGTAATCCCAGCACTTTGGGAGGCCGAGGCGGGTGGATCATGAGGTCAGGAGTTCAAGACCAGCCTGGCCAACATAGTGAAACTCTGTCTCTACTAAAAATACAAAAATTAGCCGGGTATGGTAGCATGCGCCTATAGTCCCAGCTACTTGGGAGGCTGAGGCAGGAGAATCGCTTAAACCCAGGAGGCAGAGGTTGTGGTGAGCCAAGATTGCACCACTGTACTTCAGCCTGGGCAACAGAGCAAGACTCAGTCTCAAAAAAAAGAAAGAAAGAAAGAAAGAAAAATAAATGAGCCGAGGTATTTAAAGTGCCCAGGTAAGTGTCTGGCAACTAGAAAGCAGGCAGTTGTCATTTTATTTTCCAATTACCTCATATCTGCAGGGTGACTTAAATATTCTTGTCCGCTACTCCCCACCTCCAAGCCCTCAAGCTTCCAAGTTTCTCTTGCTAAAGGCAAATGTCTGTCCGTTCTTTTCTTTTTTCTTTCTTTCTGTCTTTTTTTTTTTTTTTTTTTTTGACAGAGTCTCACTCTGTCGCCAGGCTGGAGTGCAGTGGCACAATCTCAGTTCACTGCAACCTCCACCTCCTGGGTTCAAGCAGTTCTCCTGCCTTAGCCTCCTGAGTAGCAGGGATTACAGGTGCCCACCACCATGCTGGGTGATTTTTGTATTTTTAGTACAGACGGGGTTTTGCCACCTTGGCCAGGCTGGTCTCGAACTCCTGACCTCAAGTGATCCACCACCTTGGCCTCTCAAAGTACTGGGATTACAGGTGTGAGTGACTGTGCCCAGCTGTGGCCTTTTTTTCAAGGCCACTTGATAACACTGATGTCCTGCTTCATGCTTCATTTCAGCCAAACTATTTTTTTAGGAGCACTCCTTCCTACCATATCACCAAACTCCCAGCCTTGTGGCCAAACTGCTCTCCAATCGAGGCCAACCCATTACCCGACCCTTCCTTCCTCCTTCCTTACATTACATCCATAAGCCTGCCATGCTGCCCCCCAGACATGGCCTAAGCTGTAGAGCTACATTATCTTATGGATAGCTCACACATCAGAGAACTGTTCAACCCAAAGCCATCACTTACATAACACCAGGCTTGCTCCTGGCAGCACTCAGCATTGCACTGTCTCCACTGGTTTGCTTCTTTGTGAGATATTCTTCAAACAGCCAGATTGTGCTGTGGCCCTTCTTACTCTTAATTCCTAGGACTGACAGCAAATTTTATTTTTTTATTGTTTTTTTTTTTCCTTTTTTATTTTTTGAGATGGAGTTTCCCTCTTGTTGCCCAGGCTGGAGTGCAATGGCACAGCCTCGGCTCACTGCAACCTCTGCCTCTCGGGTTCAAGTGATTCTCCTACCTCAGCCTCCCAAGTAGCTGGGATTACAGGCATGTGCCACCACGCCTGGCTAATTTTTTGTATTTTTAGTAGAAACGGGGTTTTACCATGTTAGCCAGGCTGGTCTCGAACTCCTGACCTCAAGTAATCTGCCCGCCTCGGCCTCCCAAAGTGTTGGGATTACAGGCGTGAGACACTGCGCCCGACCTTTTTTCCCTTTCATACCTAGTCCCACAGAAGATTTTACAATTCTCTCTTTTCATACCTACTATTACTACTGCCCTTCTACAGACTCATTAAACCCTTATTATGTCCCTTTCACTTATCCCCTTTTGATCATTCTAAACACTTCACCATTTCTGAGTAAGCCTTGCCCCTTCAGGTGACTGGCCATTTCACATTGTTGTTCCTTCTGTATGAAACACCTTTCACTGTTTTTCAGCTAGTAAATTCTCCCATCCTCTGAGCTCCAGCTCAATGTCACCAGTCCAGGAAGATTTTCCTACCCTACCTTTAGGTTATTCATTTCTTCCCTTGTGCTCTCATCATGCTTGGCACATACCTCTCCGTCCCTAGACTCTGAGCCCTTGGAGAACAGGAACTGTGCTCTGTCGCCCAAGCTGGAGTGCAGTGGCACGATCTCAGCTTGCTGCAACCTCTGCCTCCCGGGTTCAGGTGATTTTCCTGCTTCAGCCTCCCAAGTAACTGGGACTACAGGCATGCACCACCACACCCCGCTAATGTTTGTATTTTTAGTAGAGACGGGGATTCACCATGTTGGCCAGGCTGGTCTTGAACTCCTGACCTCAAGTTATCTGCCTGCCTTGGCCTCCCAAAGTGCTGGGATTACAGGCATGACCCACTGCGCCCGGCCTGGAACTGTGTCTTATTCATCTTTATGCTCCTAGCCTCCAGCCTAGCACCTGGCTTGTGGTGAGCCTTGATAAATATTTGCAGAATGCATGCATGCCTGAATGAATGAATGAATGGCTTTGCATTCATCTGCAGGCCATCTTTGTGTATAATAATGACCCACTGGGGGCTGTCTTTGGAGGCCAGAACTAGGCATTGGAAAATCATCAGGTTTCTCCATTTGTAAATCATGATAGACCCACTAAAACAGCTTTTTTTTTTTTTTTTTGAGATGGAGTCTTCCTCTGTCACCCAGCCTGGAGTGCAGTAGTGCGATCTCGGCTCACTGCAACCTCCGCCTCCTGGGTTCAAGCGATTCTCCTGCTGGTCTTGAACTCCTGACATGGTGATCTGCCCACCTCAGCCTCCCAAAGCGCTGGGATTACAGGCATGAGCCACTGCACCCAGCCTGCTTTTTTTAATTTAAAAAAAAAATAGGACCTCCAATCCTGCAGAAAACTGTGCTTATTTTTATGAGGGACTCTCTTCCACCCAGACATTTCCAAAGTGCTATCAAGGGTGTGAAATCATACTTCTTGGCATATGTTAGCTTATTGTGGATGGGAATTAGTTAGACTTACCAATAGGACTGCATAAGGGATGGCCTAGCACTTTACCAATAATTGCTTCCCTGTGTCCACCGAGGAGCACCATCCCTTATTTCCCCTTCTGCCTTGATACACCAGAGCATATCACATACGCATACTCAGCCTGACAGGGCTACTAAGGGTAAAGATTACATCTCTTACCTGATGTTCACCTTGGCTTGCCTCTGGAACCAAGCACCTGCAGAGTGTTCAACAAACAGGTGTTCCCTGGCTTGATTTCAGCTCAATATGTGCTTAGGTTTCCTGAAGCTGTCTGGTTGTCACATGTGCCTTGCCCAGGGAATCTGGGTTGCATGGAAATGCACCTGCTGGTGATGGTCCCGCTCAGAAGCATGATGAAATTGCCCAGAAGACAGATGTATGTGTTTGAGTCTAAATTCTGTCGTGTTGGAAGACTAACTGATGGTGATTAAGGGCATCTGAGTTCCAAATCTAACTTTAATGCAATCTGTCTTGTCTGACATTGCAAGTTACGTGATCTTTTCCCTTAGTTTCTCCATTTGTCAAATAGGGACAATGATAGAACCTCCTTGCAAATCATTGTGTGCATTTAATGAGAAGGTATGTTTAAAGTGTTTAGCACAAGCTTAAGCAAAATAGGGACCCAGTAAATTAAGGCTAGCCATCATCATCATCATTTGACACTTTGACCTTTTTACAATATGAGGTTTTAATACCCCACTGGCCAGCCTGTCAGAATCCTAAGCTGGCCTCTGAAATTAGGTGTAAGAGAAAGGGTAAGGCTTTATCTGCCAAGCCTGTCTCCTCAGTCATTATGCTGTCTGACATTATAAATCTCATCTGAATGTCACAAGTCACTTATTACTATCTCTTTGGGTTGTGGAATTTGCTAAGCCCATGGATTCACTTTTTAGAGCATTAAAGCAGAAATGCTCCTCAAAGATCGTCTCATCCAATTCACTCGTTTTACAGACTGCAGAAGATACTGAAACCTGAAGGCCTAATGTCACACAGCTCAAGGGTGGCAGAGCTGGAGCTAGACCAGGCCTGCAGAAGTGATGGCCTCCTCTTTCCAATACACGCAGCCATTTACCCTGGAGTCATGCTCTTAGAGACTCAGGCTGTGCTTTACCTGGGTCACGGAGTTCCTCAGGACACTTTCCTCCTTTCTGAGCAGTCGGCTACTTTCTTCCTTTCGTGGCCAGCCAGCACTTTGAGGTCACATGACAGAGATCCACATACAGCTCTTTATGGAGAGATTGTGGGACACATACTATTGCCATTCACCAAGGGGCCAAGGACCAGCAGCAATCATAACCAGAGCTTCACTCCTCCCCTTCCACACTGAACAAACTCATCCCTACTTGCACCTTGGAGAGCACTAAGGTTTTTTTGTGTTTTTTTGTTTGTTTTTGAGACGGAGTCTCGATCTGTAGCCCAGGCTGGAATGCAGTGGCGCAATCTCAGCTCACTACAACCTCCACCTCCCAGGTCCCGGTTCAAGTAATTCTCCTGCCTCAGCCTCCCAAGTAGCTGGGATTACAGGCACGCACCACCACGCCCAGCTAATTTTTGTATTTTTAGTAGAGATGGGGTTTCACCATGTTGGCCAGGCTGGTCTCAAACTCTGGACCTTGTGATCAGCCCGCCTCGGCCTCCCAAAGCGCTGGGATTATAGCTGTGAGCCACCACGCCCGGCCTAGAGCACTGAGTTTTAAAGAGAATTGAGATGGAGGCCAGGTGCTGTGGCTCACGCCTGTAATCCCAGCACTTTGGGAGGCTGAGGCAGGTGGATCACTTGAGGTCAGGAGTTTGAGACCAGCCTGGCCAACATGGTGAAACCCCATCTCTACTAAAAATACAAAAATTAGCTGGGCGTGGTGGCACATGCCTGTAATCTCAGCTACTCAGGAGGCTGAGGCAGGAGAATCGCTTGAACCTGGGAGGTGGAGGTTGCACCACTGCACTCCAGCCTAGGCGAGAGAGTGAGGGTCCATCTCAAGAATAAAAAATAAAGAGAATTGAGATTGGACTCTTTCCACTGTTTTGCTGTAGTTCTCATTTCATAGGTGAAGAAACTGAGGCTCATGGAGGTTAGCGAACAGGCTGAAGCTCACAAAACTATCAGAGCTTCCATTTCAGTCCAGCTCTCTTTGACTGCAGTGAAGTAGTTAGGGTTAGATCTGTAAAATGGAGACTAGAGTATTTGTAAAGGGCAGTTGCTGCAAGGATTAGGTGAGCTCATGAAGGTAAAAGTGCCAACAGAAGAAGAGTCACCTAAGGGAAGAAGAAACTTCTCATTCATCAGTTTTGTTTTTATTTTTTTCCTAAGAGATGAGGTCTTGCTATGTTGCCCACGCTGGATTTGAACTCCTGAGCTTAAGCTATCCTCCCACCTCAGCATCCCGAGTAGTTGGGACTACAGGCGCACCACCTCACCTATCTTGTTCATTTTTGTATCACCAATGCCTGACACATTGTTGATAAATCAATATATTTTTTGAAAATAAGCCTATGAATGTATAAATTAATAAATGGATGAATGAATAAAGAAATGAGCCACCTAGCACAGGTGCCTGGAACACGGGAGGTATTCAATCAACGTTCCTTTTCCCTCCCTCACTCTGGAGGGTAGAGGCCATATGTGCAGTCTCTGTGCCTGGCACTTGGTAGGCCTGATGAGTGTGTGTAGGTGGAATGGCTGACTCTTGGGAGCTCTGAGCCTTTGAGGCTAGAAGGAAATGTTTGTCTTTTCAGCTACAAGCAGAGGCCAGGGCTTTGAGCTCTGGGAGCTCAGGGAGTGATATGCCCAGGACTTCCCACCACTGCAGGGTAAGGGCCGCCCATCTTCCAAGTTGACCCTGGCCCAGTAGTTACCCAGACTCAGTGTCAGGCCCGGCTGCACACACCAGTGGAGGGAAGCAGCAAATCCTTCCAGCTGTAGAACAGCTGAGGATGGGGCTATGGCCGCCAGTTAGCAGACAATGTATTCTGCCCAGCCAGACTCAACTTCCTTCCATTCCTCCATCCTGCCTCTCTTTCTCTGTCTTCTCTGGGCTTCAAATCTCAGTCCCCTGTATCTGCTGAGTGAGTAAATGAGCACTGAGGAGAGTGGCTGGCATACAGTAGTTGCTCTGTAGACGCTGGTGGAATGAGTGAATGGATACATGAAAACAGGACTGAAGGAAGAGACAGGCTGACAGATGCATGTCTATTTATTGGCACAGGGTCCTATAAGGGCCAAGACCACACTCTCCCACCCTCTTTTCTGTAAAAATAAACTCTGTTCTTCCTTTTCCCTGCTCTATCTGCTTTCCTGCTTTGTCCAGGGAGAATCAATCATTCGCTAAGGCTTGTGCCCTAAGACACAGGAACCAGTACCCGCTACACATATGCACTTCCCCTCTCAGCCCAGGGAAACGGTGGGTAGCAGGAGGCTTTCAGAGGCCCTTGGGCTTCCACTAGGAGCTGTCAGTGAAGGTCAGCAGCAGCATTGGGAGCAGTGGCACAAGGAGCACAGGGTGAGGTGGGGGTAGCCCCTGAGGGCGAGCCAGACAGAGCTGAGTCCACCCCTAAGTGTGCACTGAGTGAGCCTGGGGAGAAGCCCAGGAGGTACACCACCCAGGCCTGCGGGTCACAGTGGGGCAGGCACAGCAGGCCCCATGGCCGCCAGGCTGAGTGAGCTTGGGGCCAGAAGAGGCAGACTCCTTCCTATGGGAACTGGCCTCCCCGCCCAGACCTCTTCCAGGCAGGGTGACACGGAAAGATGTCACAGTGAATGATGGGGGCTCTGCTGGAGGCAGGGGCACCCCCAAAGCAGAGGCACAATGTGGTGATTGAGGAGGGTCTGTACTCATGTCACCTGTGGTGGGGAGGGACTAGACCCAGCCCAGCTTGCATTTGCTTCCTCCCAACCCAAGAGCAAACAGCTTTGTCAGGAGAGCTGCCCCAGGTCTGGTGACAGCTGGCCATTTCTCCCCTGATCCAGGTCTACCACACCTCACACAGCTGCCCCGGGTTCATGGGAGAGCCGACAGGGCAGCCGAAGTGCCGCAGGAAGTCACGGGAGTTGGAGAGAGTGCCCAGCACGCGGAAGCGGGCAGGGCTGTGGGGGTCGGTCACCAGCCCCTCGTGAGAGCTCTCTGGTGTGCGGACCGAGCACCACACCTGCGGGCCAGGACAGACATGGGGGCATATGGTGTCTAGTGTGGAGCCGGGCCTTAGAGTCAGCTACAGCCATCCCAGGGGCACAAACCACCACCGCTGCAGCCCCTCCCAGGTTCCTTCCAAACCTGCCCTGGACATCGGGTTGCCCAGCATGGACATGACGAGGGGAAAAAGCGGAGCCCCGGAAGCTGCCTGCTGTGGCTGCCCAGCGGAGGCTCTGCCTGAGTCCTTGCTCTGCCACTTACTCTATTCCTGGGCAGCCCCGGACAGGCCACTCTGCGTCCCAAGCTTTAGTTTCCTGCATGTCTCCCTCACAGGAACAGCATGAGGATCAATGTTTGCCCCCTTCACCACCCTTTGCCCCACCCTGTGCCCCGCAAGCACGACAACCTTGCCCTTTGAGCTATGTGAAATCCTACCAAGGCGTTCTCCCACTCAGGCCTCTTCAGGCTGCCTTTGTGGGCCCTGGCTGGCCAGAGGCTCTGGGCACGGGCCTTCCCAGCCCACCTTTCACGCCCCAGCCTCAGCCCCATTCCCCAGCCCCTTTGACACGTGCCCCAGACTTCTCCTAATGACATACTCAGGAGGGAGCAGGACAAAGGGGCAGACCCCAGGCCTTCTGAGAGGGTGATACCTGGGCAAATCCCACGAAGAACAGCTGGTGGTTGGTAAGCCCCACGGCTGGCAGTTGCTGCTCCTCCCCATGCTTTCTCAGCCATGCTTTGTAAGCCTGGGGACAGAACAGTGGGCAGCAAGCCCATCCAGGCCTGCCCCCATCCACCCAGCACCTTTCACCCAGGCCAGCAGGCCTCAGCCGCTGGAGGGCTGGTCAGGCCACTCACATTGTAGGCAGCCTTCAGCCCCCCGTTGTCGGCAATGTTCTCCCCCAGCGTCTGGCGGCCGTTGAGCCTCTCCCCATTGACCTGGTATTGATTGTACTGTTCCTCCATGCAGGCCGTGTGGTTCCGGAAGGCTGCCAGGGACTCATTCTGCCACCAGGGCCGCAGGTTCCCTTCTTTGTCATACTCGCGCCCTGAGGAGAACTCACCTTTGCACCCCACCAAAACCAGAGCTCATCCCTTGGGGGCAGCAGTGCCCCCACCAGCCCTGGTCCACAGACTTCAGGGCCCTTGGGGCTACATCAATGTCCCAAGGCCTTGCAGGAGCCACTGGGAATTCTAGGCTAGAGGGGACGACTCGATGGGCCCCTACCTTGGTCATCAAAGGCATGTGTCAGCTCGTGGCCCATGACCACACCGATGCCACCGAAGTTCAGGGCCCTGGTAGGTGAGGAATGGCAAGTGAGGACATGGTGGGGGTACTTCTGAATCCCACCTCCAGCCCTGCTCCCAGCTCAGCCACAGGCCCAGGCCCCAGCACCCAGCCCCTCCTGCTTCAGACACACTTGGGGTGGTTGCGGGCATAGAAGGGGGCCTGCAGGATGCCAGCGGGGAAGACGATCTCATTCTTAGTTGGAAGGTAGTAGGCATTCACTGTCTGGGGGGTCATGCTCCACCTGGTGGAGGAAGAGGGAGAGGCTGAGGCTCCCGACTCTCCTGACACTGCTCCCCTCCCAGCAGCCCTGCCCTACCTCCTGCAAGGGTATAGGGCTGCCGGTCTGGGACCAGTCTTGCCACCCTTTTCCCCCACCCCAGGAAACCTTCCCCCACCTCTCCTGCCACCCCTAGTGTCTATGTCCACCCCCTCATTCTCACTGGTCTCGGCTGGGAGGCTTGCGGAGCTGGTCAGCCATAACCTTGGCAGAGAAGTTGTACAAATTCAACATGTTTTGGAAGAAAGAATCTTCAGAAATTTCATACTATGGGAAAGGTGGGAAGTAGAAAGAGAGCAAGAGAATCCATTGGAGAAGATAATAGCCCCAGTTTGGCTACTCATTAGTATCTCTCCAAACCTCAGTTTCCTCAACTGTAAAATATCTAGTAAACCATAATTGGCAATATTTAAAGGCCATTTATGTTATGGGTGCTGTTTTTTTACATACTGTATTCATTTATCTCACAACAACCCTATGAGGTAGGCACTAGTAGGACCCCCATTTTACAGACAATGAAACTGAGGCCTAGAGAGACTTTGTTAAGGTTACAAAGTTAGGGGTAGAAACAGAATTTGATTAGGCTTGACTCCAAATCTTGGCTCTTTAACACTATATTTCACTGCTGTTTGGCCTGCAGCCTGTCACAGAGCCAACATTTTAACAATGCTGGTTACCTCCATCTGCCTCTAAAAGAAACTGACAAGCACCTCTTTCCCAGTGCTTGAGCCCCAATTACTAAGCCCAGGGAACAGTGCCCTCTACAGGGCTGAAGTTCAGTACTGATGAGCGTAGGTACTCACCCCATCGTAAACATCATCCAGCTCTTTAGGCTCCAGGATAAAGTCTGGGAAACCAATCATATCATAGATGGCGTCTGCCTGAAGAGACCAAGTTAAGGGTTTGTTTCCTTCCCCAGGTTCCTAGCAAAACTGTATCCTTGAACCCCACCTCAAGATGGCGCCCCAACCCTAGCCACCGCTCACTTTCTCCTTGGCTGCCTGGCGGGTCTTCTCATCCATCCAAACCAGCTGTCCCAGGGCCTCCTCAAATGCAGTCCGGATTTCACTGATCATCCCCTCTGCCTGGGAAGGAGGAGGCAAAGTCAGCCTTCCCCTGCACTGAATGCATCCCTGCCCCCGCCCATCCACCCTGGTGCCCCACCCCGTCCCCCCAGGGGAAATGGGAACGTATAGACTAATGAAATACGGCTGAGCACCTGGAGAGGATGAGAAGGAAATACCATTTGTAAAGGTACTGGGATTGTGGCTGGCTTTTTTCTTAATTAAATAAACATTTTAATTGACAATAAGTTCATCAGATTATATTATAATTTAATATAGTGCAATGATTTTTTTTTTTTTTTTGAGACAGAGTCTGGGTGTGTCACCTAGGATGGAGTGCAGTGGCGCGATCTCGGCTCACTGCAACCTCCACCTCCCAAGTTCAAGCGATTCTCCTGCCTCAGCCTCCCAAGTAGCTAGGATTACAGGCTCCTGCCACCACGCCCGTGTAATTTTTGTATTTTTAATACAGCCGGGGTTTCACCATCTTGGCCAGGTTGGTCTTGAACTCCTAACCACGTGATCCACCCACCTCAGCCTCCCAGAGTGCTGGGATTACAGGCGTGAGCCACCACGCCCAGCCTAGTGCAATGATTTTTATCTGATTATGAAAAGAGAGCATTCACAGAAAATTTGGAAAATTGAGAATTGAAGAACAGACCAGTTATAAATCACTCATTCATAGATAAGTTCTTTTAACATTTCGATTACCCACTTCTAGAGTTTTTCCCTCCCCTGATATGCATATAAAATATGGAATTATGTTGTGTAAGGTATATATTTTTGTAACCTACTTTTTTCACTGAAAGGTATATCAGCCATTTAAGGATCCTCACAACCCATCCTAACCACAATTTATTTTTCCTTTACCCTATAGTTGGACATTTAACCTGTTCTCATTTTCTGCTATTATAAACAACATTGCCATAAAAACCATAAACATCTTTACAGGTAATACTTTAAGCACATCCATTATCATATCCTAATAAACAAATATTTCTTCTAGTTATATAGTTAAATATAAACACATAGACAACTTTAAAGGACTTTTATAATCCCACTGCCCAAAGCAGCACTCAGCACTACTTCATTTGTTCATGAATTTACATCCAGTTATTTTTCTTTTCTTTTCTTTTCTTTTTTTTTTTTTTTGAGACAGAGTCTCGCGCTGTCGCCCGGGCTGGAGTGCACTGGCGCGATCTCGGCTCACTGCAACCTCCACCTCCCAGGTTCAAGTGATTCTCCTGCCTCAGCCTCCTGAGTAACTGGGATTACAGACACCTGCCACCACGCCCGGCTAATTTTTTGTATTTTTAGTAGAGACCGGGTTTCACCATGTTGGCCAGACTGGTCTCGAACTCCTGACCCCGTGATTCACCCGCCTTGGCCTCCCAAAGTGCTGGGATTACAGGCGTGAGCCACCGCGCCTGGCTCCCGTTGTTTTTCTATATGTCTGCACACACATGAACAGTCAATTTTGAGGGCATAGTGTTGAAAGAATCTTGTAGACTCACAATTTCTTTGCTTTGCCGGTCAAACGTGGCCTTCACGAAGAGGGAGCCCAAAGCGAAGCCAAGGGCGTCATCCGTGTTGGAGATGCAGGTCTGCCACCTCGGCACACAGGACTGTTAAGGGACAAAGAGCCAGGACCCCAGAGATGGCTGTGTCCTCCAGGCAGAGGGCCTTTCTCTGTCACTGGGGCTAGCAGCCCTTCTCAGCTCTGGACAAGAGTCCTGGGTTTGCTCAGCACCACATCTGTCTTTTTTTGAGACAGGGTCTCGCTCTGTCACCCAGGCTGGAGTATAGTGGTGCAATCACTGCTCACTGCAACCTCTGTCCCCCGGGCTCAAGTGATCCTCCCACCTCAGCCTCCCGAGTAGCTGGGACCCCAGGCATGTGCCACCACACCCAGCTATTTTCTTTTGTATTTTTAGTAGAGAAGGGGTCTCACCATGTTTCCCAGGCTGGTCTTGAACTCCTGAGCTCAAGCGATCTGCCTGCTTTGGCCTCCCAAAGTGTTGGGATTACAGACATGAGCCACCACGCCCAGCCCACAACTAATTTTATATCCAGTCAGTCCCCCATGCAAGAAACCTGGGAGTCACTCCAGCTTCCTCCATCTCCCTAACCCCCACATTCAGTCTATCAGCAGTTTCTACTACTTTGACATTTTTTTTTTTTTGAGATGGAGTCTCACTCTGTCACCCAGACTGGAGTGCAGTGGTGCAATCTCGGCTCACTGCAAGCTCCGCCTCCCGGGTTCATGCCATTCTCCTGCCTCAGCCTCCCGAGTAGCTGGGACTAAAGGCGCCCGCCACCACGCCCGGCTAAATTTTTTGTATTTTTAGTAGAGACGGGGTTTCACCGTGGTAGCTAGGATGGTCTTGAACTCCTGACTTCAAGTGATCCGCCCACCTTGGCCTCCCAAAGTGCTGGGATTACAGGCATGAGCTGCGGCGCCCTGCCTGCTTTGATTTCTTAATCATCTTTCCCATCCACTCAAGTGGACGGGGAAAATGATCACCACTTCCCTGCCCTATAACACTATCATCTTGAACTCCTGAGCTCAAGCAGTCCACCCACTTCAGCCTCCCAAAATGCTGTGATTACAGGCACGAGCCACCACACCCAGTCTGCAATTGCCTTTTTTTTTTTTTTTTTTTAAACAGAGTTTTGCTCTTGTAGCCCAGGCTGGAGTGCAGTGACTCTGTCTCAGGTCACTGCAACCTCCAGGTTTAAGTGATTCTCTTGCCTCAGCCTCCCGAGTAGCTGGGATTACAGTTGCTTGCCACCATGCCCAGCTAATTTTTTCTATTTTTAGTAGAGATGGCGTCTCACCATGTTGGCGAGGCTGGTCTTGAACTCCTGACCTCAGGTGATCCACCTGCCTTGGCTTCCCAAAGTGCTGAGATTACAGGCATGAGCCACCGCACCCGGCCTGCATTCGCCTCTTAACTGGACACCCTGACTCCATTCTCATCCTGCTGCTCCCCTCCATCTTCCATTTAGCCACCAGAAATATCATTTCATACATAACCCAATTGTGTTTCTCCTCTCCATGGCTACTCCCATGGAGCCCCATCTGTGAAAGAATCAAGGCCGGACTTCCAGACACAATATTCAGGTCCCTTCCTGAGTGCCCTATGCCCACCTTAGCAAACCCCGTCTCTCAGTTGCCCTCTTCTCAAGCTCATGCCAGAACGTGTGTAAAGCCACCATGCTCCTTTTGGCCTCTAGGAATTTGCACATGCCGTTCCTTGTCTCTGGAATGCCCTTCTCCCCGGCTTTCTTGCTGAACTCTTCCATCACACGGCACCTCTCAGAGAAGGTTCTCTGATGCCATTCCCTACCATCCCCCCAGGTGAAATGTGCTGTCCCACCTCTGTCCTACAGCACAAAAGTCTTTCACTCAGTGTGAGCAGTTATCACCACAAAATGAAATGTATTTGTTTACATGTGCACTCCCCCCACTTAATGGGGCATCTTGAAACTAAATACTCATTTATTTATTATATCCTGTCCATTCTCCTCATCAAAGCCGAGTGCCTATACATACCATGTACTGTGCAGGTGCTTCACTTACATTAACTCAGCTAATACTCTTCCTGACAACCCTCCAAGTTATTCCTGCTTTACAGAGCAAGAAATGGAGAGTCAGAGAGGCTATGTGACATGCCTACAGGCTAGAAAATGAATGAGTTGGGATTGGAACCCAAGTCGGCTTGCTTCCAAATTCTGCGCTCCATACTATGCACCTGTGCACCATGAGGCACATGGTGCCTGACACACTGAAGCTGTGCCGCATCGGCTAGACTGGATCAGAACGTGGAGGCAAAATCAGAGAGCCCACCTTCTTAGTGCCATAGAGGGTCTCCAGCAGCTTCTCTTGTGCAGACTCAAAGCGTCGATCCAGGCTTGAGGTCGTCTTTTGCACCAGGTTCCAGATCAGGTAATTGTTCAGGATGCTGACAACCAGACCAGAAAATAAGAAAAGGGCAGGTGGGATGCCCTTCCTACCCCCCCAAACCAGCCCCCAGGAACAGGCAGGCTGCAGGAGTCCCGAGGGGCGTATGTGGAAGCGGTCCCAGCGTTCCTCTTTGGTCCCAGGGCCACACATCTGCCTGTAGAGGTCAGGCTGGAGAGCAGTGTGGGAACGGATATCACAGGGAGCACCCTGCAACCCTAGCGCGGAGGAAGAGCCCACAGACATTCTGATTCGATGTTTGGAAGGCCCATAGCATTATGAAATGTTGTTCTGTGTGGCTGGGCCAGTCCACTATGCCCAGCCTTGCTGGAGACCTCCACGGAACCCACCCTCACTCTGGGCTACCCCCACACCTTGGTTCCGTGCGGTTGATGAGCTCTGACACCTGCTGCAAATAATCCATCCCATACACCACCACAGGCTCAGAGTCACTCAACTCCAATGGTGACAGCAAGAAAGACAGGAACTCAAGCCAGTCCATGGAGGGCGCCAGAGCCTGAAAGAAAAAAATCTCAGGCCTTGCCTGCCCGACTCGCTTCCAGCAGAACCCTCCCCCACGGTATGCTGTAGCCTGGGAGCCCTTCCCATTGCCATAGCAACAACTACTGGCTTCATGGTGTATCCTTCCTGTAATATACCCTTTTCCAGGCTTGGGCACCTCCAATCGGGGAGCCCAACCACTTATTAAACAAGGATAACCACTGTGTGTGACATTCAGCTGGGGCCTAGATATTCAAATGTTTTCCTAACAATTGATAAAATACCACTCCCCTGACACCCTGCACATACTGGCTTCTCCTCCAGAACCACACCCCACCCCAACTTTTCCATAATCCAACACCTAAAGTGTTAATGGCCTGGCACAGTACGGGTCCCCCAGTAGAAACTTCCACTTCTTTTTTTTTTTTTTTTTTTTTTGAGGTGGAGTTGTCACCCAAGCTGGAGTGCAATGGTGCGATCTCAGCTCATTGCAACCTCCGCCTCCCAGGTTCAAGCGATTCTTCTGCCTCAGCCTCCCGAGTAGCTGGGATTACAAGCATGTACCACCACACCTGGCTAATTTTTTATTTTTAGTAGAGATGGAGTTTCACCATGTTGGCTAGGCTGGTCTTGAACTCCCAACCTCAGGTGATCCATCCGCCTCGGCCTGCCAAAGTGCTGGGATTACAGGTGTCAGCCACAGTGCCCAGCCTATTGTAATTGTTTTGTGAACATCTCATACAAACTGTTATACATTTTTAACACAATCCCTCCATGCATCTCCAGGCAAAAAGAAAGGGACCAAAGGATGACCCATAAGGGGTGGCCTAAATGGACAGCATTTTTTTCCCCAGGACAGCAGCAGTGCAGCTGGGGAGCACAGAAAAGCAAGGGAATGAGGAAAGGACTGGCTGCCTTGGGGAGACAGCATGGAGGGAAGCTGGGTGGTCTGTGCCAGGGCTGGCCCCTCTCAGATGTCTCCAGTCCCCTGCCTGCCCCACCTGCAGCTCCGAAATGCTCATCTTGTGATAGATCTTCTCCTCATCGCGCCGCTGGTCCTGGGGCACTGTGATGTTGGCCAGTTGTATCTCCAACTCCAGCACCTGCTGCATCTGCTCCCTCGTGGAGGTGGGCCGCCCACCCAGCAGCATCCCCAGCTCCTCCATGTAATCCAGATAGGCAGTGAGCACCTGTCAAGGCCCAGGTGATCCTCAGAGCCCAGCAACAAGTCCTGCCCAAGGCTGAGATCTGTTCTTACCACCACCTCTGCTCACTATCTCTTCTGCTTGATCCTTCTGGAAGCCTTCCTGGATGACCTGTTTCATTTCTGACACACTGCTTACCGCCATTGGCTAAGTATTGTTTACTTACTTCTTCTTCTTCTTCTTTTTTTTTTTTTTTTTGAGACGGAGTCTCACTCTGTTGCCCAGGCTGGAGTGCAGTGGCACGATCTCGGCTCACTGCAACCTCTACCTCCTGGATTCAAGCGATTCTCCTGCTGCAGCCTCCTGAGTAGCTGGGACTACAGGTGTGTGCCACCACGCCTGGCTAATTTTTTGTATTTTTAGTAGAGATGGGGTTTCACCATGTTAGCCAGGCTGGTCTTGAACTCCTGACCTCAGGTGATCTGCCCGCCTCGGCCTCTCAAAGTGCTGGGATTACAGGCGTGAGCCACTGCACCTGGCCAAATTTACTTACTTCTATACTTGTTTATCATCTATTTCCCCAAGGAGAAGGTGAGTTCCAGCAGAGCATTGTTCCAAGTTACAGCAGCTTACTCACTACTTTCTCTAGGGACTAGAACACAGAGTAAGTGCTCTGCAAATGTCTGTCCAGCAGATGGGCCTGCTTCCCATACTGCTTTGCCTTCTCGTTTCCCAGATCCCTGCTAGTTGTCCCAGCCCATCAGTGACCATGTGCCTATACTGAACAGCTGACTGGACCTCACAGGGGATCGGGACCATGGTGTCCTCAGGCCTCTATTACCTCCCATCCTGCCAGGCCTCAAGCTTGCTGCTTTCTCCACTACCCGCTGGTCTCCAAGGGAGAGAAAAGCATGGAGAAGAAATATTTAGTGACCACTTCTGCAGACATGCATCAGACTCTCTATTAGAGGCTTTCCATACAGTGTGTCTTTTCCTCCCTGCACAGCAACTTCATGAAGTGAAGATGAGTCTCATTTCACACCCCAGGGCAGAAGCTTGGGAAGATGACACGGCTTGACTTCCATCACAAACTAGCAGATGGCAGAGTGAGAATGTGGCCCAGGCCCGATGACCCCAGGGCCATGGTGGCCCTGGCCCTGCCTGGGTCCAATACAAACTCATGCGGCCTCATCCCTGCTGGCCTTGAGGCTCCATGAAGGCAGGGCTGTGTTTGCTTTGTTCACCACTGTAATTTCAGGCCCAAGCGCAGCTGTCTGCCACATAGTAGGTGCTCAATAAATATCTGTTGAATAACAGGATGAAAACCTGCAAACAGACACTCAACACTGCTCTGTGCCAATTCCCTTAACCCTCCCAGAAACAGCTTCCCACTCAACCTGAAGGCCCACCTGGGCTCCCCTAATCGCCAAAGGCCATCTCCTCTTCTACTTACCAAGAAGTTGTAGATCCCTTAATATTCATTCTGTGTATTTCAAATTCCTTCTGTCTCTCACCTCTCCTCTTACTTGCTGCTGGCATCAGAGGAAGAGGTGTGAGTACCAATCCCAGTCATCCCAGCTCCTGAGGGGGATAGTTAGCTAAACCAGTGATCTCACCTTACCCCTTCTCTCCCTACCTCCTCACCTTCAGCTTAGTGCTTACTGTTGAGATTCTCCTGAACCCTGCTTTACTTTTAGTTTTTTGTTGTTGTTGTTGTTTGTTTGTTTGAGATGGTGTCTCCCTCTGTTGCCCAGGCTGAAGTGCAGGTGTGTGATCTCGGCTCGCTGCAACCTCTGCCTCCCGGGTTCAAGCGATTCTCCTTCCTGAGCCTCCCCAGTGACTGGGATTACAGGCACGGGCCACCACGCCTGGCTAATTTTTGTATTTTTAGTAGAGACAGTGTTTCGCCATGTTGGCCAAGCCGGTCTCGAACTCCTGACCTCAGGTAATCTGCCCACCTCGGCCTCCCAAAGTGCTGGGGCCACAGGCGTGAGCCACTGCACCCAGCCTACTCTTAGTTTTCATCCTATCTTAACCTTTTGTGTTGCATCTTTCTCTAGATCCCAGCACAGGAGGCTTCCTGAAGGCAACCAGTGACATGCTGACAGCCAAACCCAAGTCTTTCCTCTTGCCCCTTCCAAAGGGTTGAGGGATGTGGTTCTCTCCCAAATTGTAAAAATTATCTCCTCCCCTGACTCAGATGATGTCAAAATCACACATCTGTTCACATCACTTTTGAGTTTCCCTTTCCATTTCTTTTGGGATGAATCCTAAATTTGGCCCACAATGCTCCTGCATAGTGTGAGCCTATGGGCCTGTCCAGAAGGCCTTGGCCCGCATGCCCCTCCTGCTCCCTCTCCCATTGAGAATGGCCAGTGGGCCGGCCATATGCCTTCCTACCTTGGAGCCTTTGCATAACCTATTGCCTTTGCAGAGCCCTCTCCCTTCATTGCAGCCTATCTGCACCCTGGAACTAGGCAGGTTCCTGGTCACACTTGCTCTCAGAACCCTATGCTTCTCCTTTATAATAGTCCCAACAACTGGAAACAGGACAATTGTGTAGTGAACTGTTTTATGCCTTCTCCCCCACTCAGAGGGTAGTGGAAGTGTCTTGATCACCATATGCCTAGAGGAGGGTCTGGCCAAGGGATGCTCAGCAGATGTTTCTGAATGAATGACAGAAGGACAAATGGTTGTCCTACTCCACAGCAATCTCTTTTGCTGACTCTCCCACTGCCCTTGAAATACAAGGATCTCCTTCTGTCCTTTCTCTGTCCTCCTGTCTCACCTCTTCAAAGTCTTTGTTTAGGTTTCTTTTTTCTTTTCTTTCTTTTTTTTTGAGACAGAGTCTTGCTCTGTTGCCCAGGCTGGAGTGCAGCGGTGCCATCTTGGCTCACTGCAACTTCCACCTCCCGGGTTCAAGCGATTCTCCTGCCTCAGCCTTCCAAGTAGCTGGGATTACAGGCACCCGCCACCACGTCAGGCTAATTTTTGTATTTTTAGTAGAGATGGGGTTTCACCATGTTGGTCAGGCTGGTTTCAACCTCCTGACCTCGAGTGATCCACCTGCCTTGGCCTCCCAAAGTGCTGGGATTACAGGCGAGAGCCACCACACCTGGCCCAATTTTTGTATTTTTAGTAGAGATGGGGTTTCACCATGTTGGCCAGCTGGTCTCAAACTCCTGACCTCAAGAAATCAGGCCGCCTCGGCCTCCCAAAGTGTTTGGATTACAGCCACCCTGCCTGGCCTGGTTAGGTTTCTAAGGAGATGCCCCTCAGGCCTCTGGATCCTTTCAGGCTTATTCTCTCTTCAGGACTCCACATAGCTTTCCCAGCTGCCTGCTGACCTCTCTGTATGTAAGGTGCCCAGGTCCCATCAAACTCACATGTCTAAAAGGAGCAGCTCCCACACCCTGAGCATCTGCCACATGCAGGAGCATAAGTTTGTACCTCTAACCTACTCCAAACACCGTATGAGGTTGATGCTATGATCCCGTTTACGGATGAGGGAACAGCCTCAGAGAGATTAATCAACTTGCACCAAGCAGCAGAGCTGGGACTGAAATCCAGGTCTGACTCCAAAGTCTCTCCTAGTCCTGTGACGTTGCACTGTCTCCTCTTTCTCAATGTACCCTAAGCTGGCTCTTCCTACAGACACCCCTAATTCCCAAGGGACCCCTCCATTCCACCATCACGAAAGTGTACAGCTTCAGCCATCTTCACCTCTTCCCTCCTCTAACATCCAGGCACCAAGAACTCATGATTCTGACTTGATGATATCGCTTACATCCTTCCCTTCCTACCATTCCTTCTGCCACCTCTTTCATTTGGGACCTTCCTGACTCAGAGCACGGAGTACCGCAGACGCTCTTAATTCATCTCCAGGCTTTCTTTCTCACATCTACTTTTCACACCCCAAACAAACTGACTTCCCAAAACACTGCGCTCCCTCCCTACTTTGGAGCATGCAATGGCTCTCCGAGAGCTACAGAATAAACTCCGTAGTGTGCTATTCAAGGTCCCCTCCATAACCCATTCCTGCCCACTTCTCCAGCCTCTCATCTGCCTTGAGTTCTATATTTTACCACAGTGGACCCCTTGCCATGGTCCAGGCACACCTAGCCTTTCCCTTGTCAACACTTTTTTTTTTTTTTTGAGATGAAGTCTCGTTGTGTTGCCCAGGCTGGAGTGCAGTACTGCCATCTTGGCTCACTGCAACCTCTGCCTCCTGGATTCAAGCAATTCTCTTTGCCTCAGCCTCCCAGGTAGCTGAGATTACAGGCGCACGCCACCATGCCTGGCTAATTTTTGTATTTTTAGTAGAGACGGGTTTTCACCATGTAGGCCAGCCTGGTCTCGAACTCCTAACCTCAAGTGATCCGCCGGCCTCAGCCTCCCAAAGTGCAGGGATTACAGGTGTGAGCCACTGTGCTCGGCCTCATCAACACTTTTGTTTAAACTGTTCTTTCTTTCTTTTTCTTTTTTTTTTTTTGAGTTGGAGTCTCGCTCCATCACCCAGGCTGGAGTGCGGTGGCACGATCTTGGCTCACTGCAACCTCCGCCTCCCAGGTTCAGGCAATTCTCCTGTTTCAGCCTCCCGAGTAGCTGGGACTACAGGCGCCTGCCACCACGACTGGCTAATTTTTGTATATATAGTAGAGATGGGGTTTCACCTTGTTGGTCAGGCTGGTTTCAAACTCCTGACCTCAGGCGATCCACCCACCTCGGCCTCCCAAAGTGCTGGGACTACAGGCATAAGCCACCGCACCTGGCCTAAACTTCTTTCTACGCAGCATGCCCTCATCCACTCCTACGTATTCTGCAGGGCCTGGCTCAAATGCAATCTCTTCAGGAAGACTTTGCTGGCTCCCTAAGTCTCTCCTGAATCCTCAGGACCCTCTGGTGAGCTTTGTTCTCAGCTATCTAGGTCCATGAACCCACCGACACTGAACGCTTCCTGTGGCGATGGCTCGGAAACTTATATCTCAGAATTCCCCCACTGGACCTGGCACATAGTAGGTGTCTATGAAACCTACTAGAAGAATAAGAGGAAGGAAGGAAGGAAAAGGGGAAAAAAGGGAGGGAGGGAGGGAGGGAGGAAGAAAAGAAGGAAGAAAGGAGGGACAGTTGGTTCACTAGGTGACAGGATAGGCTCACCTTCCCTGCTCTGACCCTTGGCAAAGGGAAAAGTCAACAGGGATCAGCCCAGCTCAGCAAGGGGTAGGGATGGGGGTTCGGAAGATGTTCCTTACTTTCTCATTGGCAGTTCTGTTTAAGTAGTAATCCCGAGAGGGCAGAAAGAGCCCAGACTGGTCCACCTGCAATGTCAAGGAAAGGAGGTGAGCCCCTCACTTTCCCCACCATGGGAACCTGAATTCCCGAGCAGGGGTCGGGGTGGGGGCAGGGGGTCAGCCCAGCCTGCCTGTCACAGGAGAGGGAAGTCTGGGCTCAGCAAAGGGTCCCCTAAGTCTCTCCCCACCCTTTCCCAGCTCATCACCTGGATGACATTGCTGTTGGAACTCTTAGAGTCGGCACTGATGTAGACGGTGAAGAATGGGGTGGCCCTGTAGGTCCCTGCTACTGCCTTCAACACCTCCATAAAGTTGTCCTGGTCCCAGGGCCCCGTAATGTTCCAACCACCAATCTATGTAGTGACCATAAGCGGAATGATTAGCACAGGAGCTCCCAAAGCATTCCTGGGCCATCTCCTCTCTCAAGGCCCCTCTCGCTCCCCTGCCCTCAGCGGGCTCAGTGGCCCTACCTTGTCAATGAGGTCTCTCAGTGGCTGGGCTCCCAGCTCCTCAATGCGCTCCACCTGTAGGCAAGATAGGTAGAAGCGCTGTGTCTTCCGCTCAGCTTCACTGCTGGAGTTGAAGGTGGTGTTTTCTGTGGGGCAGAACACAGGATCCAGGTGGCAATTACGTTAACTGCTGAGGGGGAGTCCCTGGCCCTTGCTCGGTTTCTCTCCTTGCCTTGTCAATGAGCAGTCCTCCTAATGCAGACCCAGGAAGAGTGTCTGAAACAGCAAGCCGTGGCTTCCTCTCCCTGTCCATGGAGACCCAAGGATATCTAAGCAGTACAGGCTCCCTGGTGTCTACCACACCACGACAGTGCTCCAAACAGAGTACAGAGAAGCGGCCCTCCATCATACCAAGACTTCTGCCCCCATCAAACCCATCCACACTTCTCAAGAGTCCCCTGCTCTCTGCCTCCCCACCCTCTGGAGTGTTCACAGAGCCATCCACTTCCTCATTCATGGACATTAACTATCTGCTAAGTGCCAGGCCCTGTGCTGGGCACAAGGCACATAGGTGGCCCAAGGCCTCCCTAACAGCCCCACTCACCAAGCAGGTGCTTCAGTATGGCCTGGTTTTGGTCCCAGAGGCTGTTGAAGGTGTTCCAGCGAGAACGCCCATCAGGCAGGGGGTTCCTCTGAATCCAGCCCCCACAGGAGAACTGGTAAAAGTCCTCACAGGGGCTCACCCCTCGGTCCAGGGACTCCAGGATTTTTCCAGCCACTCGAATGCAGGCCTCTGTAAGGCAGGTGCTGTGGGATGGGTCTGTGGTAGGGAACACAGCCAGAGGGTGGGAGACTGTCAGTCTGTCTGTCTGGAAGAGGCAAACTCTTTGCAAGGGCCATGACAGCAGGAAGGTTGGGAAGAGAAAGCAAAGCCGGGGGCTTTCTGCAGGGAAGGCTTGGTCCTCACAAATGAAAATCTTAGAGGCCCTTAGGCCTCCAGAACCCCTAGTTATGAACACCGATGAAGAGTGTGGGCCCACCTACCTCTGTGGTACTGGACCCCTAGGGCCACAAGGCAGCCCAGAAGCAGTGCAGCCAGCAGTAGAGAGACACCTGCTAAGACCAGCTCCAGCTGCGTGCGTGAGCCTAACAGCTGTCTTGTCCCCTTCTGGAATCCCACCTGGGGAACACGGGGACAGAGAGTGACTGAGCTGCAGGGCAGGGGTCCAAGATCACCAGAGGGTGAAGCCACGGGCAGTTTTCAGAGCCACAGGGTTAACTTTGGGCCCGGGGGCAATGAGGCCGGCCGGTGAGTTGAGCCCTGAGTCTGTTTTGTGCAACGTCATGGCTTAGCATCGCCTCACCATAGTCCGAGAGCAGAGGCCAGAGATGGAGCGGAGATGGGGGCAGGTGACCCTCCAGAACAGCCCAGAGCTCCTGGGTGTGCCAGGCGTCATGCCAGGGCTGGGGCCTGGTGAGAAAGGGGAAGCCCCCTTGCCCACCTCCATGGCGTCCGGGGAGGCCCCGCCCTCTACGGGGGTCTCGGGTGCGTCTTCATCCCGAAGCGTGGCCCGTTTGTACTCCACCATCTGCCAGACAGTCGGGGTTGCCAACTGAGGTCAGGCAGAGAGGGCTATTTGCCCACGACCCTGCCCCAGTGCTCCCTGCCTCGCGGACCCCTCCCCACTGCGAAGAGGGCCCTTCCCTTCCCACCTGCCCTGCTCTCGGGCCTGGGGTCTGTCTATCACCGCTCCACCAGGCCCGGGACGCAGCCCTACCTCCGCGAGCCGGGCACCGCCTGCCCCTCCGCGGCCGACCCCTCTGCCTCGTCCCCCTCCACCCGCTCCCCTCCCGTGGAGCCCAGGGCCCCCACTCACGTTGCTGCCAGCTCCCAGCTCCTGCAGCGCGACGTTCATGGTGGAGTCGGGCCAGGCGGTGATTCAGGGCTCCCGGCAGCTGGCCCTCTCCCGGGCCGCGGCCCCGGTCCCCTGCCCGGCCCCGCCGCCACCAGCCATCACGGCCGCCGCTTAGCACCCCCGCTCGGCCGCGGAGGCCCCCGCCCGCCCGAGTCCCCCGCCCCACGCGGCGCCCCGCCCGGGGTGGGGGGAGGGTGGGGGAGAGGGAGGAGCGCGCCGAGGCTCTCCGCGGGCTCCAGCTGCCCTCCAGCAACACCGGAGACCCCTCCACGCTTCATGGTCCGCCCCCCATCTCAGCAGCACCCTCCTTCAAGCCACCCATAATTTACTTTCCTAAGAAAAGTAATGAAATTCAACCAGGCCCAGACGTTGCTAATACTCCTTGGCCTGCTTCCCCCAAATTACAGGCTCTCTCCATCCCCTTTAAGCACTTTAGAGAAATTATGTCTTCCCGCAGTAGTCCACACAGCCCCTCTTCAGCCGGCAAATACAGAGCACACAGGCAGTTCACTCACATTCAGGGTGTGCACGTGGTACCTACCTGTGGTACCTACCTATGTGCAGAGAGCACATAGACGCCAAGGACACGGGCAGGCACGACGCCCAGCACACAGTCCGCACACGCACATGAGATGCCCACGGAATGTACACACACTGCATACTCACACACAGTGTACACACGCACAACACACCCAGAGCCAACACACACGCACACTGTGTTTCTGTATGTACACACACCAAGTGCAGGGGGAGCATACACTCCACACACACACAGCCTACACTGACTCTACTCTTCCACGGCGCTTCAAGACCACACTTCTACTCTCCAAGATAACTGCTGTCATCAGATCGTCTCATAAAGGGAGGGTTACAGATGGTGACAAATTGGCAGGGAAAAAAACAGCCATGCACAGATATTTAAAGAAAAGACGTGCTAACACTTCTAACTTGGGGAAAAGCAAACCGTTTTATTTGGGAGATTTACAAGGAGAAAAAAACTAACACCAAGCAATATTTAACTGAAAAGCAATAGTGTGGCACCCATGCATCTGCCATCTGCCTTCCATATTGTCATTCCTTAATCAGGCCTGGTGTTATTGCAGTCTGCTGCACTGAAAAGTGCCTAGTGTTTTACAATTCAAAAAAAAAAAAAAGGAAAAGAGAGTGTGCTTCATCTTCCTCTCCCCATCCTCCACCCCCACTGAGAGAGTACAAGAATTTGACCTGAGAAGGCTTGAATGGGTAGCAAACACATAATCCATTTCTTTCTCTTTCTCTCTTTCTTTCTTTCTCTCTCTCTTCCTTTCTTTCTTTCTCTCTCTCTTCCTTTCTTTCTTTCTCTCTCTCTTTCTCTCTTCCTCTCTTCCTTCCTTCCTTCCTTCCTTCCTTTCTTTCTTTCTTTCTTTCTTTCTTTCTTTCTTTCTTTCTTTCTTTCTTTCTTTCTTTCTTTTTCTTTCTTTCTTTCATCTTTCTCTCAGGAAGGGTGTCAGCCGGGCGCAGTGGCTCACGCCTGTAATTCCAGCATTTTGGGAGGCCGAGGCAGGTGGATCATGAGGTCAGGGGTTTGAGACCAGCCTGGCCAAAATGGTGAAACCCCGTCTCTACTAAAAATACAAAAATTAGCCAGGCATGGTGGCAGGCGCCTGTAATCCCAGCTACTTGGGAGGCTGAGGCAAGAATCGCTTGAACCCAGGGGGGTGGAGGTTGCAATGAGCTGAGATCATGCCACTGCACTCCAGCCTGGGCAACAAAGAGCAAAACTTGGTCTCAAAAAATAAATAAATAAAATAAGAGAAGGGTGTCTCACTTCGTTGCTCGGGCTGGAGTGCAGTGGCATGGTCATAACTCACTGCAGCCTCAAATTCCTAGGCTCAAGCAATCCTCCCACCTGAGCCTCCCTAGCAGCTGGGTCTACAGACACATGCCACTGTGCCTGCCTAATTTTTAAAAATTTTTTATAGAAACGGGGTCTCACCGTCTTGCCCAGGCTGGTCTTGAACTCCAGGCCTTAAGCAATTCTCCCACCTCGGCATCCCAGTGTGCTGGGATTACAGGCCTGAGTCACCATGCCTGGCCCATAATCCATTTATTGACGCTCACCTCAGTTCTCAGACAACTTGCTGCAGTGGATCTAATGCAGAATGTTCTTGCGGCTGAGAAAGAGTAGATAATGAATGAAGCAGGCTGAGAAGTGTTGCATTGCTTTTGTTGGCATTTTTCACCCCAAAATTGCATGATTCCCAAACAGGAGACAGTACAGTAGAGTAAGGATAAAAGATTCTGGATCCAGACTCAGTTTCCTCATTTGTAAAATGGAAATGAGAATACCTACTTCAGGACACACACAGTGGCTCACGCCTGTAATCCCAGCACTTTGGGAGGCCGAGGCGGGTGGATCACCTGAAGTCAGGAGGTCAAGACCAGCTGGGCCAACATGATGAAACCCTGTCTCCACTAAAAATACAAAAAATTAGCTGGGTGTGGTGGCACATGCCTGTAATCCCAGCTACTTGGGAGGCTGAGACAGGAGAATCGCTTGAACCCAGGAGGTGGAGGTTGCAGTGAGCCAATATCGTGCCACTGCACTCCAGCCTGGGCAACAAGAGCAAAACTCTGTCTCAAAAAAAAACTAATACCTACTTCAAAGGCTAGTTGTGAGAATTAAATGAAATAGTACTTGTAAAGTATATGGGACAGTGCATGACACACAATGGGCAATTTTTTTTTTTTTTTTTTTTTGAGACGGAGTCTCGCTTTGTCGCCAAGCTGGAGTGCAGTGGCGTGATTTTGGCTCACTGCAACCTCCACCTCCTGGTTTCAAGTGATTCTCCTGCCTCAGCCTCCCAAGTAGCTGGGACTACAGGCACGCACCACTACACCCAGCTAATTTTTGTATTTTTAGTAGAGACGGGATTTCACCATGTTGGCCAGGCTGGTCTTGAATGCCTGACCTCAAGTGATCCACTCACCTTGGCTTCCCAAAGTGCTGGGATTACAGATGTGAGCCACTGTGCCTGGCTTACAGCATTATAATCTTATGAAACCACTGTTATTATACATGCAGTCCATCATTGACATAAAGGTTGTTATGTGGTGCATGATTGCATAGTGAAAGCTACTATGTATGGGCCACCTGGCAACAGGATCATTAGAAATATTCCCAGGGTCACTGCAACAGCATACTACAAATAGCAAGTTTAGACAGCACTTTAATATGTGGCAGCCACTGCTCTAAGTGGTTTACATCTTATGCACTCATGACACTTATGAAGCCATTCTACAGATGAGGAAACCGAGACATAGAAACACTAAGAGTTATACAGCTTGTAAGTGGCAGAGCTGGGATTCAAACCCAGGGAGTATGGTTCCTTTCTGGAGAGCAGTTTAGCAATATGAATCAAAAGGTGGCTACACTTCCTCCCTGCATTAGTTGCTAGTGTTTTGCTACAGCCCTTCTAGGAAGAATAAGTGGAAATACATAAATTTCCAAGACAGGCGGACTTGGGCTCAAATCTGGGCTCAATTTTTTATCAGCTGTATCATCTTTATCAAGTTACTTGAAAGCTCTGACTGCTAATTTTTCTCATCTATAAAATGGGAATAATCACCCCTGTCTCAGAGTTGCTGTGAGAATTAAATGCAACCACATATGATAGAGCCTGTTACCTATTTTTACAGTGCTCTCAGATGCACTAGGCTTGGCCTAAATGGACATTTTCTTTTCAAGTCTCTTTCATGACCCAAATTATTTTTAGACCCATAACTATCCCCCCCTCCCCTCCCCTCCCCTCCCCTTCCCTCCCTTCCCCTTTCCTTCCTTCCTTCCTTCAAATTTTTAGAGACAGGGTCTGCTCTATCACCCAGGCTGGCATTATCAGAGCTCCCTGCAGCCTCAACCTCCTATGCTCAAGCGATCCTCCCACCTCAGCCTCCCAAGTAGCTGGGACTACAGGTGCATCCCATCACACCTGGCCTTTTTTTTTTCTTTTTTTTTTTTCATACAGATGAGGTCTCACTATGTTGCCCAGGTTGGTATCAAACTCCTGAGCTCAAGTAATCCTCCTGCGTTGGCCTCCCAAAGTGCTGTAGGCCTGAGCCACCACGCCCAGCCCCCCATAATTATTTCTGACTACATGTTAAATACCCTATGTATAAGAGTCTTGGACGTTGCTCTATTTTATATTTCTATTTTCTTTCTCTGTATTTTTCATCTTTGACTCTGTTTCTCTCTTATTCTCCTATTTTCTCTCTCTCTTTTCATTGTTCCTTTCCTACATGGATAATCTTTTTTTGATCTTTTTTCCTACATAGATAATCTTTTTTTGGTCATTTTTCCTACACGGATAATCTTTTTTTTTTTTTTTTTTTTTTTTTTGGTCTAAGTTGATTGTGAATTGAGAGGGAATGGACAATGGCTTGTGTGTTAAATTTACAAACACAATGTAGTCCTGAAGATAACAAGAAACATCGGTGAGGCCCAGTGTGGTGGCTCATGCCTGTAATCCCAGCACTTTGGGAGGCTAAGTTGAGTGGATCACCTGAGGTCAGGAGTTCGAGACTAGCCTGGCCAACATGGTGAAACCCAGTCTCTACTAAAAATACAAAAATTAGCTGGGCGTGGTGACAGGTGCCTGTAATCCCAGCTACGCCAGAGGCTGAGACAGAAGAATTGCTTGAATCTGGGAGATGGAGGTTGCAGTGAGCTAAGATGGCGCCACTGCACTGCAGCATGGGCGATAGAGCAAGACTCTGTCTCAAAAACAAAAGAAACATCAAAGTCCAGTATAGATAAAGATGGAAGATATCAACACTCATACATTGCTGTTAGCTTAGAAGTTGATACAACCTTTTTGGCAATATGAATCAAAAGATATAAAAGTGTGCACACTCTTTGACCCAGAAAATTTACTTCTAGGAAATTGTTCCAGGAAATAATCATTATCCATGGGATATTTTTATCAATTAGCTTTTGTTGTGTAACAAATCATCTCAAACTGGATTAAAATAACAAACATTGATTATTTCTCATGTTCTGTGATTCTTTGGGATTGTCCAGCTCAGCAGGAGCTGTATGGTTTAGCATGGTCTAGAATGGCTTCATTTACATTTCTGGGCTTCAGCTGGGATGCCTGAACAGTGTCTCTGTGTATTATCTCCTCTTCCAGTAGGCTTGCCCAGGCTTCTTCATATGGTGGCCTTAGGATTCTCAGCAACAAAGAAGGGGCAAGCCCCAGTACATAAACACTTTTTTTTTTTTTTTGAGATGGAGTCTCGCTCTGTCACCCAGGCTGGAGTGCATTGGCGCGATCTCGGCTCACTGCAAGCTCCGCCTCCTGGGTTCATGCCATTCTTCTGCCTCCGCCTCCCGAGTAGCTAGGACTACAGGCGCCTGCCACCACACCCTGCTAATTTTTTGTATTTTTAGTAGAGATGGGGTTTCACCGTGTTAGCTAGGATGGTCTTGATCCCCTGACCTCGTGATCTGCCCGCCTCGGCCTCCCAAAGTGCTGGGATTACAGGCGTGAGCCACTGCGCCCAGCCATAAACATTTTTTTTTTTTGACACAGAGTTTCGCTCTTCTTGCCCAGGCTGGAGTGCAATGGTGTGATCTTGGCTCACCGCAACCTCTGCCTCCTGGGTTCAAGTGATTGTCCTATGTCAGCCTCTCGAGTAGCTGGGATTACAGGCATGTGCTACCATGCCTAATTTTGTATTTTTAGTAGAGACAGGGTTTGTCCATGTTGGCCAGGCTGGTCTCGAACTCCTGACCTCAGGTGATCCACCCGCCTTGGCCTCCTAAAGTGCTGGGATTACAGGGGTGAGCCAACGTGCCTGGCCATAAACACTTTTTTCAAGACTCTGCTTGCAACACATTTACCAACGTCCACATTGGGCAAAGCAAGTCCCATGATGAAGCCCATTCAGGGTTGGAGAAATAGATGCTACTTCTTGATTGGAGGAGGTACAAAATAATGTGGCCATTTTTTTCCTACCACATTTGTTCATCACAGCACTATTTATAATAACAAACCAAAAATTAGGAGGGAATTCAATGTTCAGGAGTAGAGGGCTTGTTGAATTAAACATCCATACAATGAGATGCTATGCAACATTTACAAATGATAGACAAGAAGAGTTTATGCTGTGGGAAAATGTTCCCCACATACAGTTAAGTGGAGGAGAAAAAGGGTTACAAAATCTCATTTTTGTTAAGCAGAAGGTATAAAAGCATAGGTTAAAAAAAAATTGGAATTGCCAGGCACAGTGGCTCGTGTCTGTAATACCAGCACTTTGGGAGGCCAAAGCGGGAGGATTGCTTGAGCTCAGGAGCTCGAGACCTGGGCAACATAGTGAGACCTCATCTCTATTAAAAATAAAAAAAAATTAGCCGGGCATGGTGGCATGCGCCTGTAGTCCCAGCTACTCAGGGGGCTAAGGAGGGAGGATCCCTTTAGCCTGGAAAATTGAGGGTGCAGTGAGCTATGATTGTGCTGCCGCACTCCAGAAGGGATGACAGAGTGAGACCCTATCTCAAAAATCAAACAAGGCCGGGCGTGGTGGCTCATGCCTGTAGTCTCAGCACTTTGGGAAGCCAAGGCGGGCAGATCACGAGGTCAGGAGCTCGAGACCAGCCTGGCCCACATAGTGAAACCCCGTCTCTACTAAAAATACAAAAAATTAGCCGGGCGTGGTGGCAGGCACCTGTAATCCTAGCTACTCGGGAGGCTGAGGCAGGAGAATGGCGTGAACCCGGGAGGCAGAGGTTGCAGTGAGCCGAGATCATGCCACTGTACTCCAGCCTGGGCAACACAGCGAGATTCCGTCTCAAAAAAAAAAAAAGAAAAGAAAACAAGAAAAACAAACCAACCAAACAAAAAAAGCAGAAAAGATTAGGAGTACATACAACAAAATATTAATAATAAATATATCTAGTGATGGCATTATTTTTTCTTTATGTTTTTCTGTATAATAATAACATTTCTATAGTCCAACATTTACCTGAGCAGTTTATATATATGTTAACTTATTTAATCCTTGTGATAGCCTATAAGATGGGTTCTACCAATATCATTGTCCATATTTTAATATTTTAGAGATGAGGAACCTAAGACACAGAGAAGCTTAATAACTTGTCCAAAGTTACAAGCAGGTAGAGAGCAGAGCCTGGATTTGAATCTAAGCTTCATGTTCTTAACTGCTACACTATTTTCCTTTTTTTTTTTTTGAGATGGAGTTTCACTCTTGTCACCCAGGCTGGAATGCAATGGCACCATCTTGGCTCACTACAACCTCCACCTCCTGGGCTCAAGCGATTCTTCTGCCTCAGCCTCCAGAGTAGCTGGGATTACAAGTGCCCACCACCACACCCGGCTAATTTTTGTATTTTTAGTAGAGATGGGGATTCACCATGTTGGCCAGGCTGGTCTTGAACTCCTGACCTCAGGTGATCCACCAGCCTCAGCCTCCCAAAGTGCTGGGATTACAGGTGTGAGCCACTGCACCCGGCCCACTATTTTCCTTTCAAAGGCAACTAATTTGTCTGGGGCTAGAGTATAATGTTTGATAAATGTGCTATATCACTGGTTTTAAGCCTTTAAAAAAATATATTAAGGCTTAAGGCTGGGCTCAGTGGCTCATGCCTATAATCCTAGCATTTTGGGAGGCCAAGACTGGAGGTTTGCTTGAGCCTAGGAGTTTAGGACCAGCCTGGGCAACATGGTGAAACCCCGTCTCTACTAAAAATACACAGAGATTAGCCAGGTGTGGTGGAGGATCACCTAAGCCATGGAAGTTGAGGCTGCAGTGAACCAAGATCATGCTACTGCACTCCAATTTGGGTGATGGAACTGAGACCTTGTCTCAAAAATAATAATAATAATAAAGAAAATTAAATAATAAAATGTAAAATATATTTAAACCTTTTTATTGCAAATGTAATATACTCTAGAATTATACTGAATAAAAGATGAAATTCATTCTGTTGGGATCCTGGTACCATCCTCAGAGATAACTATCATTTGCAGTTTGATATGTATCTTTCCAAATCTTTCTTTCTTTCTTTCTTTTTTTTTTTTGAGACATGTTCTCACTCTGTCACCCAGGCTAGAGTGCAGTGGCGCAATCTCAGCTCACTGCAACGTCTACATCCTGGGCTTAAGCAATCCTCCCGCCTCCTGAGTATCTGAAAATATATGTGCTCACCACCATGCTTGGCTAATTTTTGTGTTTTTAATAAAGATGGGGTTTTGCCATGTTGCCCAGGCTGGTCTCAAACTCCTGAGCCCAAGCAATCTACCTGCCTCAGCCTCCCAAAGTGCTGGGATTAAAGGTGTGAGCTACTGAGCCTGCCCAGATCTTTCTTTTATGTGCATTTAGGTTCCTACATATACTGTATGTATATATGTGAATGTAGGTGTGTATACATATGTGTGTATGTGTACTTTTCCCACATATGTAAAATTCTACTCTAAACTTGTTATTTGGTGACATTTTGGCAGTTCTTGAGGATTTTACCATGTCTGTTCACGTAGATCTTTCTCATTCTTTTTTTGGTAATTGATATAGTTTGGCTGTGTCCCCACCCAAATCTCATCTTGACTTCCCATGTGTTGTGGGAGGGACCTGATGGGAGGTGATTGAATCATGGGGGCAGGTCTTTCCTGTGCTGTTCTTGTGATAGTGGGCGGGTCTCATGAGATCTGATGATTCTATAAGAGCAAGTTTCCCTGCACAAGCTCTCTCGCTTTGCCTGCTGCCATCCGTGTAAGACATGACTTGCTCCTCCTTGCCCTCTGCCATGATTGTGAGGCCTCCCCACTCATGTGGAACTGTAAGTCCATTAAACTCTTTTTCCTGTATAGATTACCCAGTCTCAGGTATGTATTTATCAGTAGTGTGAAAACAGACTGATACAGTAATTTATCAGTTTCTTTTAAATAGAATGGGCCCTAGAAATACCCTCATGGTGTGGGCTTCCATCAGGTGGATAGGGTAGGATCAAAGGGCCCAGAGAGAGTCTAGGGAAGGAGAAACATTATCATGAGAAATGATAGTAAAAATACTACCCCCCCAAAAAAATATATACATACGTATTTTTTTTTTTTTTTTTTGAGATGGAGTCTCACTCTGTCACCCAGGCTGGAGTGCAGTGGCGCAATCTCAGCTCACTGCAAGCTCTGCCTCCCGAGTTCACGCCATTCTCCTGCCTCAGCCTCCTGAGTAGCTGGGACTACAGGAGCCTGCCACCACGCCCAGCTAATTTTTTGTATTTTTAGTAGAGACGAGATTTCACCGTGTTAGCCAGGATGGTCTCAATCTCCTGATCTCATGATCCACCCGCCTCGGCCTCCCAAAGTTCTGGGATTACAGGTGTAAGCCGCCACACCCAGCCTATATTTTTTGAGATGGAGTCTTGTTCTGCCACCCAGGCTGGAGTGCAGTGGCTGATCTTGGCTCACTGCTACCTCTGCCTCCTGGGTTCAAGCAATCCTCCTGCCTCAGCCTCCCCAGTAGCTGGGATTACAGGTGCCTACCACCATGCCCAGCTAATTTTTGTACTTTTAGTAGAGATGGGGTTTCGCCATAATGGCCAGGCTGGTCTTGAACTCCTGACCTCAGGTGATCCACCCACCTCAGCCTCTCAGAGTGCTGGGATTACAGGTGGGAGCCACCATACCTGGCTTACCCCAAAATATTTCTAACAGCTTGTATTTGTTTCTTAGGGCCGCTGTAACAAAGTACCACAAACTGGGGGCTTAAAACAACAGAAACTTATTCTCTCACAGTTCTGGAGGCCAGAAGTCCAAAATCAAGGTGTTGGCAGGGTCAAGCTCCTTTGGAAGACTCTAGGAAAGAATTCTTCCTTGCCTCTTTCAGCTGCTGGTGGTTCCCAACAATTCTTGGTTTTCCTTACCTTGTAGTTCCCTCACTTCTATCTCTGCATCTTTCATGTGGCCTTTTTCCCTGTGTGTCTGTCCTCTTCTTATAAACACATCAGTGATGGGATTTAGGGCCCACCATAATCCAGTATAACCCCATCTTAATTTATTTTTTATTTTTATTTTTTTCTTTCTATATAAGACAGGGTCTCCCTATGTTGCCCAGGCTGGTCTTCAACTCCTGGGCTCATGGGATCTTCCTGCCTTGGCCTCCCAAAGTGCTAGGATTACAGGCATGAGCCACCACACCTGGCCTATATTTTATTTTATTTTTTGAGACAGGACCTCACTCTGTCACAGAGGCTGGAGAGCAGTGGCACAATCTGGGCTATTTTTAGTAGAGATGGGGTTTCTCCATCTTGGCCAGGCTGGTCTTGAACTCCTGACCTCAGGTGATCCACCCGCCTGGGCCTCCCAAAGTGCTGGGATTACAGGCATGAGCCACCTCGACTGACTGTATCTTATCTTAACTAATTGTATCTGCAAAAGCCCTATTTCCAAATAAGGTCACACTTTTTTTTTTTTTTTTTAGACAGGGTCTTGCTCTGTCACCCAGGCTAGAGTGCAGTGTGGTACAATCATAGCTCACTGTCAACTAGCTCCTGGCTCAAGTTATCCTCCTACCTCAGCCTCCCAAGTAGCTGGGACTACAGGCATGCACCACCATGCCTAACTAATTTTTTCTTTTTTAGTAGAGATGGCGTCTCACTATATTGCCCAGGCTGGTTTTGAACTCCTAGGCTCAAGTCATCCTCCCACCTTGGCCTCCCAAAGTGCTGGGATTACAGGCATGAACCACTGCACCTGGCCCTGGGTCACACTTTGAGCTTACAGGTGAACACTGAATTGTTGTGGGAGTCCCTATTCAATCCACTACAGGGGTCTACAGTTTCCACTTGACTAAAAGTGTCACTAATACTCAATTGTCAAAAGGCATGTTATCTGTGTAGAGCACGTGGAGCAAGTATACTAGGTTTGAGGGACTTCCAATTGAGAGACTCAATGCACTATCACGCAACTCTATACAAGCTTTATTTCATTTTAGTGTGAAAATGTATTTTCCTCTCATGGGAAGGAAGCAGAATATCAGAATTTTAAAGAGAGGAGCAGAATTTAAAGAAATCCCCACATTTTTACAACATAGCTGAAGCTTATATATCGTAATAGTCCACAGGTTTGTACTTAGGACTTTTGCTTTAACCATGATCCAGCAGGCACAGCAGGGACGGGAATATAATTATTTAAGAAGGAGGTAACCAAATGAATTCTGGATTAAACTGTCATTTTTCCAATCTCCCTCATTGTGCAGAGAGAAAGGAGAATTGTTTCAATTCCTCACACAATGCTCTTATCTCATCCTTGGCAAGAACCTTCATGCCTCTGCTTTGGCACTTTAGGTGAGGGGCAGCTCACTACCTCCTGAGACAACCCACTTTACCCCAGGACAGTTTCATCTACAAAACTGTCCTTTTCTTTCTTTTTTGAGTCAGGGTCTTGCTCTGTCACCCAGGCCAGAGTGCAGTGGCACCATTATGGCTCACTGCAGCCTCAAACTCCTGTGCTCAAGTGATCCTTCTACCACAGCCTTGCAAGTAGCTGGGACCACAGGTGTGTACCACCATACCCGGCTTGCTTATTTATTTACTTATTCATTTAGAGATGGGGCCTAGTTATGTTGTCCAGCCTGGTCTCCAACTCCTGGCTTCAAGTGATCCTTCTGCTTTAGCCTTCTGAGTGGCGGAATTCACAGGTGTGAGCCATGAATATTGCCCAGCAAAACTTTCCTTAATAAGTAGGTTTTATCATCCCCAAGCTTCAGACTAGAACATGGGGCTTAGAGAGGTATCATATCATGCAGACACATGGTGAAAAGACTAGAAGGATATATATATATATAGTTATAAGGCCGGGTGTGGTGGCTCATGCCTATAATCCCAGCACTTTGGGAGGCCGAGGCAGGCGGATCACAAGGTCAGGAGTTTAAGACCAGCCTGGCCAACAGAGTGAAAACCCATCTCTACTAAAAATACAAAGATTGGCAGGGCGCAGTGGCTCACACCTGTAATCCCAACACTTTGGGAGGCCAGTGGGCAGATCACGAGGTCAAGAGATCGAGACCATCCTGGCCAACATGGTGAAACGCTGTCTCTGCTAAAAATACAAAAATTAGCTGGGAGTGGTGGCATGCTGTAGTGGTGGTAGCTGTAGTCCCAGCTACCCAGGAGGCTGAGGCAGGAGAATCGCTTGAACCCAGGAGGAGGAGGTTGCAGTGAGTTGAGATGGTGCGACTGCACTCCAGCCTGGTGACAGAGTGAGACTTCGTCTCAAAAAAAAAAAAAAAAAAAGCTGGGCATGGTGGCGTGTGCCTGTAGTCCCAGCTACTCGGGAGGCTGAGGCAGGAGAATCGCTTGAACCTGGGAGGTAGAGGTTATGGTGAGCCGAGATGGCGCCATTGCACTCCAGCCTGGGCAATGGAGCGAGACTCCGTGTCAAAAAAAAAAAAAAAAAAAAAAGATGTTATGTGATTTTCTTAATTTTCCTAAAATTTTTTTCCTTCCTTCCTTTCTCTCTCTCTCTCTCTCTTTCTTTCTTTTGTTGAGACGGACTCTCACCTTGCTCTGTCACCCAGGCTGGAGTGCAATGGCCCAATGTCCACCAACTGCCAGCTTTGCCACCCTAGGTCAAGCGGTTCTTGTGCCTCAGCCTCCCAAGTAGCTGGGACTGCAGGTGTGTGCCACACCTGGCTAATTTTTTTTTTGTATTTTTAGTAGAGATGGGGTTTCGCCATGTTGATCAGGCTGGTCTCGAACTTCTGACCTCAGGTGATCCACCCACCTCGGCCTCCCAAAGTGCTGGGATTGCAGGCGTGAGCCACTGCTCCCGGCCTCCTAAAATGTTTTAAGTACAAACGAATTAATTTTTTAAAACCATGATTATGGGTCCTTCAGTTCAAGGACACTGAGAAAGTGGGAGTCAGGATTGGAACCCATTACTGGACAACTTCCAGTGGATGTGGAATTTTCTGGACTCTCTTCCAGTGACCCCAGTCTTCCGCCTTTATTGTCCTTCCAGTTTCAGGGCTCCTCTCACTCCAGGCTGGGCCTCCACCTCCAGCTGTGGCCCTCATCCCAGAGACTAGGACAGAGCAGAGGAGGGCTTCATAGTGATGATGGGCCCCCAGGCCTGGGCCCTTGAGTGAGGCTGGCATCAAGGCATCCTGTGGCATACCGCCCCCCACCCCATCCAGTTCCCTGGGCAGCCACCATTGCGTTTGTCCCTGTGTCTCCGGTATTAACACCTGGCGAGGAAGTGTTGGAAGGAGACCCACTACAAGGCAGCCTCACCAGCTGTGTGATTTGGTGATTTGGCCAGATTAAGGAAGGAAAGCGCGTCCGCCTGGAGTGTGGAATGAACGTATAGGGTGATCATTACCCTTATCAGCGCTGCCGTCACTGTCGCCGCATGTGAGACACCCCCTCCTCCCCAAGGCCAGTGATTGCGCCAGAGCTCCTGCGCGCTGGCAAGCAGGTGACGCCGCGGGTGACGGCCAGCCAGGGCGGGGGTTGTGGGGGCGGGAGGCAAGAGGAGAAGAGGGCATGTTCCCGTCGGTGAGGCGAGAACTCACCCGTGGTCCAAAGCAACGAGGGCGGGGGGCACCCTCCATCTCTCCCGCACTCCCTCGGGGCACACACTTGCGCGCTCCGCGTCCTCAGGTGCTCCGAGCTTCCCCGCGTCACCCGCAGCCAGGGCGCCCCCCGCGACGCCGCCATTCATTCCTCCTACACTGCGAACGCACCACTCCAGAGCCGGGGGAGCCGCAGGGCGCGACGGGCTCTTCGAGTCCGCATTTCGGCTCCAGCCACCGGACTAGGGCTGGGGGTGTCTGCCCTGGTGCGCGCGCGTCGGCCCAGTTACTATAGACCCCTTCCAGGAGAGACTGAAATACCCAGATTCAGGAGACGGAGACATTGTGGCACGTAGACACAGGAGTCAAGAATGGAGATAGAGAGAGAAAGGCAAAGACACTTAAGGGACAGGCATAGACAAAGGCCATAACACAGCGAAAGAGATACGGGGCACAGAGACAGAGAGATACAGACACTTAGAGATGGACTGACACACACAAAGGCGGAGACAGAGACACAGACGGGCAGTCAGAGACGCACGGACCTGATGATCTACTTAAGACCAGCAGAGCAACTAGTACAAGAGCGCGTCAGCGGCAAGGGCACCATCCCACTGGCCCGAGCTCTTCCCGCGCTGTGGGTTCGTGCCTTCCCCAGTCACCCTGTACCTGAGTCTCCTCCCCGCGCATTTCCCGCTCCCCGCTTTCCATTGCCAGCCCTGCGGCCGCCTTCCCGCCCCAACGCGCCCGGCCAGCTTTTGCCCCCCTGCTCCCAGTCCCCCTTGCACGCCTCTCCCAGCCTAGGGGTCAGACCCTCCCCCAAGCTCCTCCAGTACCAGGCTCGATCCCACCTCCCTTCGGTCCCGCCCCTCCCCGCGAGGTCCCGGCCGGGTTGGCTGGTACTATTCCCCAAGACCCACGTGCTGGCCATTCCCCGCCACAGTGCGGGAACCTCCCACTCCAGCTGCCTCTGTTCCCGGGGTAGCTGGGCGCGCTGCTGCCCCCGGCCCCGCCTCTTTCCCCTGGCCAGTGCCCGCCCCGCCTCCACCGCGCCCCGCCCGCCGTGCTCTGCCGCAGTCGGGCGCTCATCGTCATTCCGCTCTTGCCGCCGCCGCCGCCACCCCCGCCCCCCACCCCCGCCCCCGCCCGGTCCCCGCCACCGCCGCCGCCGCCGCCTGCCCAGCGGCCCGGGAGGCGGAGGCGCGGGGGAGGAGGCCCCGCTTGGCTCCTCAGCCCCGGATGCTGCATGACTTCATCCTTCCGCCGGCTCCCCTGCTGAGGTAGGGCCGGTCCGGCAGCAAGCCCGCCGCCCGCGCCCCGCCGCAGTCCCGCTCCCGCCCCGCGCCCACCCCGCGCCCGCCATGTCCGAGATCCTGCCCTACAGCGAAGACAAGATGGGCCGCTTCGGCGCAGACCCCGAGGGCTCCGACCTCTCCTTCAGCTGCCGCCTGCAGGACACCAACTCCTTCTTCGCGGGCAACCAGGCCAAGCGACCCCCCAAGCTGGGCCAGATCGGCCGAGCCAAGCGAGGTACGCGGCCCGGGCCCGGAGTCGCCGCCTGACCCAGAAACCCTCCGCCGGGCGCCCCCCGGCTGCCGTTCCCCGCCGAGTGCCCGCAGCTCTTGCCGCAGACCAGCGCACCAGCCGCTCTCCGGCCCGGGCTGGAGGGGGGGGTCCCCGCTGCAGTGCGTGTCCCCCTCTTCCTTTCTCCCGGGAACACGGTGCCCCGGATTCGATGCTCGCCACCTCTGGAAGCAGAGCCCTGGCACCCGGGCGAGGGGGAGGGGCCGGTCGGGGCATTTGGGGCTGCACGGAAGTGGGAACACGGGGTAACGGGCTGATTCTTTGGGATCAAATACTGAGTCGGTGGACAATACGAAGAACCTTCGGGTCGAGAGGGGCGTCTAACAAGACAGGGCAGGAGGCCGGGGGTCCGCTTGTCTTGGTTGTTTGCATGGGGAGGGGAGCTCTGTTGGTGCCAGGATCGGAAGAGGGGTTCCAGCGGCGAGAGGGCTCAGGTTGAGGAGAGGGCTGGACCAGCTGGATACTCGGTTTGAGCCCCATTTGAGGAGGGGGATCTGTTGAAGTGCGGGTTGAAGAGGGGGATTCCATGAGCAAGAGGTTTCTGATCAACTCAGAGGGAGGAAGGCTCCGGTGGCAGGAGGGCTCGCACTGGGAGGGAGAATAGCTGGAGCCTTTGGAAGAGGGGCGTTCCGCCATCGGGAGGGGAGGGGGTCTAGGCTTGGCGGCGGGTTGGGTCTCCAGAAGAGTTCGGACGGGGAGGACACGGCGGCACAGGGTTCCGAGGGGCGTCGCTGGGCCACGGGCAGTAGCTGCGCGGGACGCTGGGACGCGGGGCTCATTCTCATCGCCGCCGCCCCCCGAGGCCGCGCGGCTGACGCGCTTTCTCCCTGCGCAGTGGTGATCGAGGATGACCGGATAGACGACGTGCTGAAGGGGATGGGGGAGAAGCCGCCGTCCGGAGTGTAGACGCGCCGGCTTGGGCGGCGGGCTCCGGGCCCAGCCTCGCAGCGGCCAGGAGCGCGGGCCGGCGATGCGGCTGCCGGCGCCCCCCCTCCCCGGCCCAGGCGCCCGCGGGCGGGGGCTGCAGGGCCGTGCAGCCGCCGCCGCCAGGCACTCCGGAGCTGTCCGCTTCAGCACCACGGCGGCCGCGGTAGCGGCGGCGCGGACCCGCCCGGAACCCGCCGCCGCGCTCATGCACTTTAAAACCTCGGGCCGCAGCCCCACCCCGCACACCGGAACGGACACGGAGACCCGCGGCCCCCAGCCCCCGGCCCGCCCCCTCCCGCACGGCTCCCCTGCCCCGCCCCCCTCCGGCCAGTCTGGTCTGCAGACCAGGCGGCCGCCGGTGTCGGACCGCGCGCGGCCAGGGATGTTTGGCTGCGTACTTGCATGAGCTTTCCACCCACCTGAGCCCAGTCCTCCGGGCCGTTCCTCACCCCCACCCCTGTCTGGCGTGACCCCAGCCTCAGCCTCTTTCTAAGGGACTTCCTCAGCACATTTGTATTTTTATATCCGACTCTTTGTTTACTGGCTCTGCTCATGGTTCCTGCCCTCCCCTCAGTCTCGGCCACGCTCTTCTGCGCCTGGCAGATAGGATGGGTGTTGAGGCTGGGGTGAGACAAGCCCCCGACACGGTTACCAACCACATGGCCAGTCTGCCCAGGCCTGACCCCAGGAGGCTTTCTGGCAGACCCCTTCTCCCCAAGGTATCATCACCTTCCAAGGGCCCAGATCCGATTTTACCTTGGACCCCTGCGTCTTGCCCCTGGGAACCCAAATGGGGACTGCTCTGCACCTTTGGATGACATCTGTGGCCCCGGAGATGTTCTCAACCCAGGGGTGCCCTTTGTAAATGTTCCTCCATCCTCACTGTACCAGGAGTGTGTGAATAAACACAGACCTCCCTGTGTGTGTGTGGCCGCTGCTTAGGTCTCAGGAGCCAGGCCAAAATGGGAGGGGCGGCAGGTACTTGGGAATCTCAGGTGCATGTTGCTGGTGAGGGACGGTTGCCAAGTAAGACAGACAGGCCAGCCTGGCCTGGGAACATCATTATGATGTGGCCTCCTTGGGTAGAGATACAACTCAGGCGTGACTGGTCACCAGTGTTGGGGATGGAGCTAGGGTGAGAAACATAAAGCAATCTGGGTTCAAAGCCTGCAGTCTCCTGTGGATAAATCAAGGCTAGATGAGGATCAGTAACAGGCCCCAGGGACAACGGTCTCCAGGCTGGCTAGTGTGCAGAGGGGTTATGCTGAGCTTTGCCCCAGGGGATGCATCACTGGTGGTTTGGTGTGGTGGCAGAGGAGGTTGGGGAACCCAGGAGAGAACTGAGGAACCCAAGAAAGAAGCAAGAAACCTGGAATCTGGATAGTTGGAGCTGGGCTGTATTGGTTCATGTGGGTTCGCTCCCACCCTCTATCTTAGGCATGAGGCCCCTGGGATGTAAGCACCTTGGACCCAACCCCAAGTCCTGAGTCAGGAATTCCAACTACCTGAGGAGCCCAGGGCAGAATGGCAGGAAGGGTGGAGGACCATGCTCTGGCCTCAGAGCTGAATGGCACTAAGGAAGTCCTCATGATCTGAGTCCTGAAGGAAGCAAGGTGAGGTGGGAGGTCTAGGGGGAGAAAGGATTTGGGCCCCCAGAGCCAGCTGGGCCACACTGAGCTCCCCGCCCTTGTGCATGAGGTAGAGATGGAAGTGGAAACCGCTGCCATAGGTAGCATGCCTCAGGGACCAGCCATAACAGGCTTGGGCATAGTGTCTGGTCCGAAAGTGGGGGGCAGCAGAAGTCATTGAGATGAACCGGCCTCCAGGGACCAGCACGCGGCTCACCTGCAAGGCAGACAGAGAAGCCATTGGTGAGAAGTGGATCTTCAGGTTCTCAAAGGTCAGTACTGCTCCAGATGCCCTCCCAGTCAAACCTCAGGAACCATCCCACATCTGTAGCTCAGGCTTTCCATGGCAAAGAGTGAGCCACTTTCTCTGCCCCTGGCCATTCCTTGGAATTAGGGCTATATTCTATTCAGGGAGGGGTATAGGAGTGATATCAGGTATAGGGGCACCACTTTCCTGTAACTGCTCACCTTGGCAGTCTCTGTCACCTGTCAGGAACCTGGCTGCTACCTCATCCCTGTGGCAACCCAGTAACCACACATCAGCCTTTGTGAGCCTGACTATTCCAGCTGCCTCTATAAATCTCGACCCTGCTTAACCCTTCCCTTCCTTCAGAGAGCCACACTCCTGAGGGCGACCCACTACTTACTCCAAAACATGCTTCTTCTGGCTTCTGATTTCTTCCAGTCCCCTGAAACCTCAACCCCGCAGCCCTACCTATTGATCTGCCTTCGTCTCTTGTTGCTCCCTCACCTCACTCAACACCTGGTCCACAGTGTGGACACCTTCAGAGGACACGGTCCAGGGATCTCGTTCCCCAGCCAGCAGGGCATCTAGCGTGCCCTTCTCGAGCACCACATCGAAAGAAGCACTGGGGAACTCCAGCTTCCGCACATCCATGGTCTCCCAGCGCAGCTGCGGCACATGGGCATAGCGAGCCTGCATGGCAGCCACCACGACAGACGAGTAGTCCACACTAGTCACATCAGGGAAGCCTCCGAGGAACAGCTCGTAGCTCAGGGCACTGTTCCCGCAACCTGGGGTGGGAGGGGATGGATGGCAAAAGAGCTACGTTAGCTTTGGTTCTCACCTCCCCCTGAATATCCATCCACTCTTGGCCCCGTTTTCTCTCAATCCAAACCCTCCAGTACTGAGAGGAGGTGGCAGAGTGCAGAAAAAGCACAAGCCTTGGAATCGCACAGGCCTGGGTGCAAACCCTGGCTCTATCACTCCTAGCTGTGTGGGCTGGGACAAGTTGTTTAAATACTAGAAACATGGATTTTTTTTTTTTTTTTTTGAGATGAATTCTCACTCGGTCGCCCAGGCTGGAGTACAGTGGTGCAATCTCGGCTCACTGCAACCTCCGCCTCCCGGGTTCAAGCGATTCTCCTGCCTCAGCCTTCTGAGGAGCTGGGATTACAGGCGCGTGCCACCCCATGCCTGGCTAAAACTTGGATTTCCTATTCAGAAAAATGAAGATAATAATAAGTAGGCCATATACAGGATGTGATGCATTAAACTTAAGAACTAAGCTAGGCGCCGGGCGTGGTGGTTCACGCCTGTAATCCCAGCACTTTGGGAGGCCGAGGAGGGCAGGTCACCTGAGGTCAGGAGTTCAAGACCAGCCTGACCAACATGGAGAAACCCCATCTCTACTAAAAATACAAAATTAGCCAGGCGTGTAGCACATGCCTGTAATCCCAGCTACTTGGGAGGCTGAGGCAGGAGAATTGCTTGAACCCAGGAGGCGGAGGTTGCAGTGAGCCGAGATCGTGCCATTGCACTCTAGCCTGGGTGACAAGAGTGAAACTCCGTCTCAAAAAAAGAAAAAAAAAAAAGAACTAAGAACTGTAGAGTAGCTAAAGGAGCTCTAAAGTTAGGAGTTCAGAGATTTGGGTTCTGATATTCCTAGTCACACAGCCACGGCAAATCATTCAACTCTTTGAGCCTCAGTTTCCTCAAATTCAAAATGGGGATAATACTGGTATCATTAGGACCATAATATTATTAGTAGCATAATAATGATATAAATTAGTATTATCCTAATCCCCAACCTCTTCGAAAACCTTAGAAGATATCAACCCTGGGAAGGCCTCATGTTAGGGGTTATTCTACTTTGTTTTCCAAAACAGAATTAACAAGTGAAGGGGAAACTAGGTGGGGACACACAGTGGAGCTAATTCCTTGCAATTCTTTTTTTCTTTTCTTTTTTTTTTTTTTTGAGATGGAGTTTCACTCTTGTTGTCCAGGCTGGAGTGCAGAGGAGTGATCTCGGCTCACTGCAACCTCCGCCTCCTGGGTTCAAGCAATTCTCCTGCCTCAACCTCGAGTAGCTGGGACTACAGGCACACACCACCATGCCCAGCTAATTTTGTATTTTAATAGAGACGGGGTTTCACCATGTTGGTCAGGCTGGTCCTGACCTCAGGTGATCCACCTGCCTTGGCCTCCCAAAGTGCTGGAATTATAGGCATGAGCCACCACACCTGACCGCAATTCTTAACGTATGTATTGAGCACTACATATTAGGCTCTGCCCATGAATAAAAGTCCCTGCCCTCAAGGAGCTCATGCTCCAGTAGGAGGAACAAATGTGTCATCAGACAGTTGCTGCAAAACATGATGAGTGTTTCAATAGAGACAGGCTGTGAGAGCACACAGGAAGGTCTGGACCTCACCTCAGGTGAGTCAGCCAAGAGTTTCCGGGGAGCTGACAACCAAGCAAAGTCTTGAAAAACAGAGTCTTGACAACTTCCCAACACTCTGGTAGGAAGTGCCTGGAAAGCAGTCCCAAAGGGGATAGGGTCAGGATGGAGAAGGGATAGAGGTGAGAGGAGTGGATGTGGATCTATAGGTCCAATGGGCATGACTTCCTTAGAAGATCCAGTGGCCTCTTCCAGGCCCTCCTATGGCCAGTCCCAGCTTGACAATGGGGCTGGGTGACAGCTCTTGACAGCCCCACTGGGGATCTTCAGCTCTTGGGATTAGATTTCCTTTAATCCCCACTTGCCTCCCTAAGAGGATCACGGGATCAGCAGTTGGGATAGCCCTAATCTATCAGAGTTTGGCACCTGGACAATGTACCCAGAGGCAGCTGGCTGCTTGCTCCCCAGCTGCCCTTTCCCATGTTCTTCTTCAAGCCCTGGGGCTCAAGGAAAACTATCTTGCCTAGGAAAACCCAACACGTGCTTCCCAAAGTTGAAGCCACAAAAAGCCACTATAGATACAGCACATGGGATGGGGGTAAGGGTGGCAGAACCTGACTTAGTTCCAGGTTGAAATCCCACTGGGTTTGCTGACCCACAATCCCTTCATTACCCCCACACCTGACCTCATATACCTGTAGAGCTCTGCCAAACCGTGGACAAATCCAGATTTCCTTCCTTTGTTCTCCTTAGTACAGGATGGCATCTTCCAAGAGAACTTTACCAAAGGTGAAGGGGAAACAAAAGCTGGCCACTGGGGCAGTCATGCTTACAAGCAGTGACTTTTGATTCTATTGACTCAGAGATTTGGGGCCAGCAACTAAGAAGGGGCTTGGGAAAGCCACTGCCTTCCAAAGTGGAGCCTGAGGGAAGTAGAGCCTTGGAGAATTGATCCATATCCAGGAATACATCACATGAGGCCTAGAGCTGAGTGGATCCTAACTCAACACCAAGAGATTGAAATATAAGCCAGAATGCCAATTTACTAATTTATAACAAGAAAAATAGCCATCATGGGGACTGGAGTTGAATCCTCTGGCCAGTCCCTTTTCTCTTTATAGGAAATCTAAATTGGAAGTCAAATTGATTCCAGATTAATTTTTTTTTTTTTTTTTTTTTTTTTTTTGAGAAGGAGTCTCGATCTCGGCTCACTGCAAGCTCCACCTCCCAGGTTCACAGCATTCTCCTGCCTCAGCCTCCCGAGTAGCTGGGACTACAGGCGCCCGCCACCACGCCCGGCTAATTTCTTTTGTATTTTTTTTAGTAGAGACGGGGTTTCACCGTGTTAGCCAGGATGGTCTCGATCTCCTGACCTTGTGATCCGCCCGCCTCAGCCTCTCGAAGTGCTGGAATTACAGGCGTGAGCCACCGCGCCCGGCCGCTTCCAAATTAATTTTTGATTATGATCAAAAGATTCCAAAGAATTACTTAAGCATACGAGTTCAAGAGGCTGCAGTGGGCCAAGATCACACCACTGCACTCCAGACTGGGGACAGAGCAATACCCTGTCTCTAAAAAAACAAGAAGATTCCTACAGAGTGTGAAGTCAAGCAAGCATAGCAAATCAGAGAAGCTCAATAACAGCAAAGTGGGGCCAGCCATCCATGTACATTCATCTGCTATGAGGATGTTTCAGCCATAGGGACCAGATACACGAGTCTTCCAACAAGGTACTCTGTTCTCTGAACAGTCCTGGATAAACTGCCTCTCTGATTCCCATTTTCAATAAAAATAATAATAGCTAACAGTCATTGAACACCAGGTACTATGTTAAGCATTTATAAGAATTATTTCAGTTTACTTTCACAGTAGAGCCATATAAAGGATACTATTGGCTGGGCATGGTGGCTCATGCCTGTAATCCCAGCACTTCTGGAGGCTGAGGCAGGCAGATCACTTGAGGTCAGGAGTTGGAGACCAGCTTGGCCAACTGGTGAAACCCTGTCTCTACTAAAAATACAAAAATTAGCTGGGTGTGGTTGTGGGCGCCTGTAATCCCAGCTACTCGGGAGGCTGAGGCAGGAGAATCGCTTGAACCCAGGAGGTGGAGGTTGCAGTGAGCCGAGATTGCACCACTGCAGTCCAGCCTGGGCAACAGAAAGAGACTCTGTCTTAAAAAAAAAAAAAAAAAAAGATACTATTATTACCATTCCCATTTTCTACATGGAAAAATTGAGGAAAGTGGTAAGAAACTTTCTCGAGGTCACATAGTCAGTGGAAGAACCAGAATTTGGACCCAGGCCTCTGTCGCTCCAGAGCCAGAGCTCTTAAACCAGTGTGTTCAACTGCCTCCCAGTTTTCAAGAGGCCCACTCACCTTCAGTCGTGACAGTCCATTGTTAGCTATATCAATATGACCATTAGGCTATAATTCACAATGTAGTCATTTCACCAGTTTTAAGAGTTCCAGATGCCTCCCTACTCCCATCTGTGTGGTGTCACAAAGCACCCTTACTTCACCACTTCCCTGCTGCATGACAGTAGTGGACACTGTCAGTGTTCTGACCAGATGTCCTGGGAGTCTTTTTACCGATTTTTATTTTTATATGCCTAGGTTTTGGTGTGTGTTTGCTTCTAATGGTGTACATCTGTGACTCTTCAGGCTGAAACTACCTTCAGGGAAACTTTGCTTCTTCCCTTTCTCTGTTCCCTCTAGCTCTTACCAATCCTCCTGGGAGCACATTCCTGACAAATAACTTGGACATGAATCCTCATCTCAGGATTTGCTTCTGGGGAACTCAATCTAAGACAATGAGTGCAGGGATTGCCAAATGCAGCTTGCCACCTGTTTTGCTAGATAAAGTTATATTGAAACATGGCTATTCTCATTCACTTTTTTTTTTTTTTTTTTTTTTTGAGATGGAGTTTCACCCTGTCACCCAGGGTGGAGTGCAGTGGTGCAATCTCGGCTCACTGCAACCTCCGCCTCCCTGGTTCATGCAATTAATTCTCTTGCCTCAGCCTCTGGAGTAGCTGGGATTACAGGTGCCTGCCACCACACCCGGCTGATTTTTATATTTTTAGTAGAGATGGGGTTTCACCATGCTGGCCAGGCTGCTCTCGAACTCCTGACCTCAGGTGACCCGCCTGCCTCGGCCTCCCAAATTGGTGGGATTACAGGCGTAAGCCACCCCGCCCAGCCTTCATTCACTTTTGTATTGTCTGTAGCTGCTTTTCCACTACAATAGCGGAACCGAGTCATTGTAAAAGAGACGGTGTAGCCTGCAAAGCCTAAAAAATTTACTTGTTTGGCCGTTTTCAAACAAAGTTTACAGACCCCTAACCTGGAGTAAGTCTCTTAATACTTTTGACTTGCCTTTAGGGGTTGTCATAAGGATTAAGTAAGTTAGAAAGGGCCCAGCACATTCTCTGGCTCTTATCAGGCACTCAACTTAAGTCTGTTGATGTGGAATGTAACGTAGAGTATTCCCCAAGTTGTGGGTCCTGTTCTTACATCTTGGGGATTCTAGAAATTCCCCTTTTGGTTTTTAGACTTCTTGCCCCTCCTATCCAGAAAAGGATAGTTCCCAGTCAAGCAGATTTTTTTTAAAGCATCAGTTTGGTGAAAAACCAGTCAAGCAGATTTTAAGGCAGTGTCACTCTGCCAATCACCAGCATAAGAATCTGCTGTGAAGCTTGTTGAACATACAGATTCCTGAGACCCACATTAGACCATCCCTGGAATTAGAATCTCACAATGCAGTCTAGCTCTCCAGGTAATTTTGATACACACTAAAGCTTGTGAAAACATAGATCTAAGATAAATCTATAAATAAGTGCAATGGTTTAAAATCACAGATTCAAGAAAGTGTTTACTTGTGGGGAGAAGGGGTTTTAGGAGGACCACACAGAGAACCTTGAATATACTTTTCATTTTGCCAGGCATTGTTCTAGGTATCCTTCATGCTCACTTAATCATCTTAAAGCCCAATTAATAAATATGCTTATGTTTTTAAGGTTGAGAAAATGGAAGCACTGAAATTCAAGTATTTTGTCCAGGATTACACAGCCAGTATAAGCCGAGCCAAGATTCCAACATAATTCACTGCCTCTAGAGTCCAAGGTGGTTTTTTGTTTGTTTGTTTTTTGTTTTGCTTTGTTTTGAGACAGGGTCTCATTCTGTCGCCTAGGCTGGAGCCCAGGGGAGCCATCACAGCTCACTGCAGCCTGGATCTCCTGGCTCAAATGATCCTCCTGCCTCAGCCTCTTGAGTAGCTCAGACTATGGGCACAGGCCACCATTCCCAGCTAAGTTTTTTTTTTTTTTTTTTTTGAGACAGGGTCTTACTCTGTCGCCCAGGCTGGAGTGGAGTGGTGCAATCTCAGCTCACTGCAACCTCCACCTCCTGGGCTCAAGTGATTCTCCTGCCTCAGCCTCCCAAGTACCTGGGATTACAGGCACGTGCCACCACACCTGGATGATTTTTGTATTTTTAGTAGAGACGGGGTTTCACCATGTTGGCCAGGCTTGTCTTGAACTCCTGACCTCAAATGATCCATCCGCCTTGGTCTCCCAAAGTGTTGTGATTACAAGCATAAGCCACTGCTCTGGCCTACATTTTTTGTAGAGATGGGATCTCACTATGTTGCCCAGGCTGGTCTTGAGCTCCTGCGATCAAGTGATCCTTCCACCTTGGCCTCCCAAAGTGCTGGGATTATGAGCGTGAATCATGAGCCCAGCCCAGAGTCCAAGTTCTTTCTTTTTTTTTTTTTTTTTTTGAGACAGAGTTTTGCTCTTCTTGCACAGGCTGGAGTGCAATGGCATGATCTTGGCTCACCGCAACCTCCACCTCCCTGGTTCAGGCGATTTTCCTGCCTCAGCCTCCCAAGTAGTTGGGATTATAGGCATGCGCCACCACACCCGACTAATTTTTTGTATTTTTAGTAGAGATGGGGTTTCTCCGTGTTGGTCAGGCTGATCTTGAACTCCCGACCTCAGGTGATCCGCCCGCCTTGGCCTCCCAAAGTGCTGGGATTAATGGCGTGAGCCACCGCCCCCAGCCAAGTTATTAACCACTAAATTATACTTTTTTTTCTATCCCTAGTAATGTTCTATTTCTCAAACTGAGTGGAATAGACACACACATTAGATTTGTTATTTATACCTTACATATCTATTACATATGCCTTTTTTATTTATTAAAGACTTCACTTAAACATACAAAGGCTTTTACAAAGAGCAAAGTAAAAACGACAATTGGAAGAAAACCTGTTGCTCATTCAAACTTTACTAGCGCCTCCAAGGTTGACAGTAGGAGAGAACCTCAAGAGGTCAGCCGAACACCCCAGAGCCCTACCTTTCCTCCGGCACGTCTTCCCTTTGGGGAATCGTATCACCCTGGGCGGCAATCTCCCCTCCACCCCTAGAGGGTGCTGTTCTCACGCTCTAAGGCATAGGACCAAGTTTCAGATAGGACTCTCTCTAGGTGGCTCTGGCTCCCAGTGCCCAGGGGCAAAAAGAAAAGCGCTGGGCGTTATTCTCGAGGTGCCTGCGCGTGCCGCCTCCGATGTGAACTCGCAGTCCCATTTCTAGAACTGAATCTAAAGCTCAGAACGGGTTCATGACTTGTCCTAAGTTATACAAGTCTATTAGCGCTAGGACTTGAACTAGGTCCTCTGAGCAATCCGGTCCCCAAGGCTGCCTGACTCCCGAGGGTCCGGACAGGGTCTTGGGTACCCCCCATGCTCAAACTCTGAGGGACTGCCTTTCTCCAGAGGGCCCCGGGACCAACAATCTCTTACTCCTGTTTGCCTTGACTAAATACAGCCGGGACTCTGAAGGAGCTGGATCTCGCGTCCCAACTCAGGCGTCCTCCAAGAGGGGTAGACAGGCGGGAGGAAAGCGGACCGGGCCAAGCCCACGCGGCGCCGGTCCTGCCAGCTCTACCTGGCGGGGCCGCGCCGGGATTACCCACCTAGCACAAGGATACGGTCCTCGGGCCGCAGCTCCGGCTCTAGGAGGGCACGGAAGGAGGAGAAGTCCCCGAACCAATCGTAGGGGGCAGAATCGGCTGCGCCTTGGTAGCGCTGATCCCAGTACTCGACTTCGCGGTACCCGCAGTTCCGCTCAGGTAACTCCGGAGGCGCCCTACCGGCCCCAGGAGAGGCCATGCTCTCAACCGCCGGGCAGCCAGAGCCGCCGGCCCTTCAGCCAATACGGAAGGCAGGATGCAGAAGGCGGGGCCCTGGTGTCTCCGCCCACCATCTGCAGTTGCTCAACACAAACACGTGGAACTTCCGTCCTTTACTAAGCGCTCTTCGAAAAATCCTCCGGCTGGGAAAACCATCGTCCAGACCCTGAATCCTCCAGCTGTACTGCTAACTCATTTCCTAGGGCCGCACTCATGGTGTCAGACTCACGTGGGCTCATCACTGCGTCCTCTCATATTTTCAATGTGAATGACTTTTATTAGGAAATCTGAAAATTAGTGAAAGGTTCATTTTTCTCAGCATCCGGAAGGCTCTAAGGGCAGCCAGGAGGGGCGCGAACAGGGGCTTTGCCCTCCTTGAGAGACAGCATGAACACAGATGTTCCCAGCGCAGGCGAAGTAGAATGCTGGCTTCAGGCGTTATGGGGGAGGTAGGCAGGAATGTTGCCTTTCTGGACATTCGTTCTAAATTAGCGCCTGTGTACCCAGGGCTGGGTATAAACTAAGGAGTAAGACATTGTCCCTGCTCCTATGGAGCGTGGAGTGCATCAGAGGAGACAAATGCAGAAAAATTACATTTTAGTGGAATAAATGAAGACTGGCTACTCGGATCGGCGCTTAGCCTGGTGGGACGCCAGGCGCGGGAAGCGGAACCTAAGTGTCGAAGGTTCGGGTTTCCGGGGGTGGTGGGTGCACACAAGCGGCGCACCGTTAAGATGGCGGCTGGGCTGCGGAAACGCGGCCGGTCCGGTTCCGCGGCCCAGGCAGCGGGACTCTGCAATCAATGGCTGCAGCGCGCCTGGCAAGATCGGCGCCTGCTGCTGCGGGAGCCGCGCTACACGCTGCTGGTGGCCGCCTGCCTCTGCCTGGCGGAGGTGGGCATCACCTTCTGGGTCATTCACAGGGTGGCATGTGAGTGCGCCGAGGGGGAGGGGAGGGGAGGGAGGGACACCTGAACCCGCGACCCAAACTGGATCTCAGACCTGGAACTCCAAACCAGACTCTGTATCCACTCACTCATCAATTGCGAACCCATCCATATCCCTTACCTGAGCGCCAAGCCTGCTCTACAGAAAACCGGATCTTAATCTGCCCGCATGGCAGAGGAGGATACCCTAGAGATTGGCCTTCTGCACTGAACTTACAGCCTGCAAACCAGCTTAGAAGTCAGATTTGAGCCAAAATTGTTGTACTGCTGCGGCTGCTGCATTTCTCTGTGGCTTTGGACACCTCAGGTCTCCTCCTGGATCTCAGCTTTTTCCATGTGTTCAGTTCTGTGATCTTTGAACGTCCTTCTCAATGATGGCATCTTGTGACCACTTGAGTCCATTAGGCATTATTGGCTACTCCTTTCCAGGCTGAAACTATACTCTAGGCATAAGGCACTTGGCTTTCTTGCTAAAGACTCTTAATTCAACAAATTTTTATTTAGTGCTTATTATATGCCTAGCATTATGCTGGTTACCAGAGAGAGGTACAGTGGTGAATAAGAGATGCATTTCTGCCGGGTGCGGTGGCGCACGCCTGTAATCCCAGCACTTTGGGAGGCCGAGGCGGGCGGATCACGAGGTCAGGAGATCGAGGCCATCCTGCCTAACACGGTGAAACCCCGTCTCTACTAAAAAAAATACAAAAGAATTTAGCCGGGCGTGGTGGCGGGCACCTGTAGTCCCAGCTACTCGGGAGGCTGAGGCAGGAGAATTGCGTGAACCCGGGAGGCAGAGCTTTCAGTGAGCTGAGATCACGCCACTGCACTCCAGCCTGGGCGACAGAGCAAGAATCCGTCTCAAAAAAAAAAAGATGCATTTCTAACTCGGGCCTGGACAGTAAGTTAGCAGGCAATTATAATGCATCATAATCATGGTAGTAGTAACACAGGATGCCATAAAGGGCATAGAAAGTCACTTAAACCAGGATGGAGGAGTCAGCAAAGGCTTCATAGAGCCACCCTTGGAAGGTAGGAATTAGCTATTGAAGGAAAGAAGAAAAAGGTGAGGGAAAGGCGTGCTCTGGACAGAGGATCCTCTATTAAAAATCTCCAGCTAGGCCGGGTGCTGCGGCACACGCCTGTAATCGCAGCACTTTGGTAGGCCTAGGTGGGTGGATCTCCTGAGGTCAGGAGTTTGAGACCAGCCTGGCCAACATGGTGAAACTCCATCTCTACTAAAAATACAAAAATTAGCCGGGCGTGGTGGCACATGCCTGTAATCCCAGCTACTTGGGAGGCTGAGACAGGAGAATTGCTTGAACCCGGGAGGTGGAGGTTGCAGTGAGCCGAGATTGCACCACTGTACTCCAGCCTGGGTGACAGAGCAAGCTCCGTGTCAAAAAAAAAAAAAAAAAACTTCAGTTAGACTGGGCACGGTGGCTCATGCCTGTAATCCCAGCACTTTGGGAGGCTGAGGTGGACGGATCACTTGGGGGCAGGAGTTAAAGACCAGCCTGGGTGGGCACAGTGGCTTATGCCTGTAATCCTAGCACTTTGGGAGCCCGAGGCGGGCAGATCACTTGAGGTCAGGAGTTCAAGACCAGCCTGGCCAACATGTTGACACCCTGTCTCTACTAAAATAGAAAAATTAGCTGGGCATGATGGCAAGTGCCTGTAATCCCAGCTACTTGGGAGGCTGAGACAGGAAAATGGCTTGAACCGGGGAGACGGTGGTTGCAGTGAGCTGAGATCGCACCACTGCACTCCAGCCTGGGTGGCTGAGCGAGACCCTGTCTCAAAAGAAAAACAAACAAACAAACCAGCCTGGCCAACACGGTGAAACCCCATCTCTACTAAAAATACAAAACTTAAAAAATTAGCCAAGCATGGTGGCACACACCTGTAGTCCCAGCTACTTGGGAGACTGAGGCAGGAGAATCACTTGAACCCGGGAGGCGGAGGTTGCAGTGAGCTGAGATCGTGCCACTGCACTCCAGTCTGGGTGACAGAGTAAGACTCTGTCTCAAAAAAAAAAAAAGACAGCCTGGTTCCTTTGAGGAACTGAAATAATTTTTTTAGAGCTAGAGTGTAGAAATCAAGTGAGGGGAGTAGTAAGAGATGGGAATGCAGAAATTGAGGCCAGATCATGAAGGAATTTGAAAGCTTTGTTAAGAAGATAGCATGATAATTAAGAACTTGGGACCCTGCAAGCTTCAATCCCAACTCCACCATCCTAGCTCAATTATCTTAAGCCAGTCACTTAACCTAATTAATTCTTAGGCTCCCCTTCTAAAAATGGGAATAATACAGAGTTTTGTTTATCTTAAGGGTCTTGGGGAATCATTGAGAGGTTTTAAGCAGAGGCCTGTTAACGATTTGTATTTAGGAAGAGCTCTTTGGTGTACGAGGTGGAAAATATATTGTAGTAGGGTGAAAGTAGAAGTCAGGAGCCTAATTAGCAGGCTAGTGTATAATCATTGGGGCTAGAGATTACTTTAGGCTCAAATTTGAGTATGTAGTAGCAGAGAAGGATGAGATAGAGATATTTACGGTGAGGAACAGGCAGAACTTGTTGACGAAGGGTTGCAAATGAGAGAGGAGGGAGTATCAAAGATGTTACTCAGGTTCGTGACCTGGTAGCTAAGAGGTCGGTGGTGCCATTTGCAGAACCCAGGAAAGGGAGTAGATTGGAATGGGAAGAAGGATCACAAATTCACTTATAGAAATGTTGAGTTTGAGATGCCTGGGCTCACCCCGAGAATGTCAGATAAAGAGTTAGATTAAGAGGTAGTGAAGCCCTGGGAATTGGCTGAAAGTCTGTGTTTTGATGGTCTGGAGTCTTGGGGAGGGTGGCAGACAAGTTCTAGACTCAGAAGTAACCAGATGATCTTGTCTTCTTCCAGACACAGAGATTGACTGGAAGGCCTACATGGCCGAGGTAGAAGGCGTCATCAATGGTACCTATGACTATACCCAACTGCGGGGTGACACCGGACCACTTGTGTGAGTGGGGACAGGAAGTTCAGGGAGGATGTGAGGGGCTGGTTAGGTACTAGTCTGTGTGACCTGACCCAGGCTCACATTTTATCTCGTCTTCCAGGTACCCAGCTGGTTTCGTGTACATCTTTATGGGGTTGTACTATGCCACCAGCCGAGGCACTGACATCCGCATGGCCCAGAACATCTTTGCTGTGCTCTACCTGGCTACCTTGCTGCTTGTCTTCTTGATCTATCACCAGACCTGCAAGGTGAGTCCATGCTACCAGGGCTAGAGGGCCCCAGCCTGGGAGGGCTGGGTGGTGGGGATGGCTCAGGCTTGCTGAGCTGACCTTGTACCTTACTGTGTTCTCCCTTTAGGTACCTCCCTTCGTCTTTTTCTTCATGTGCTGCGCCTCTTACCGTGTCCACTCCATCTTTGTGCTGCGGCTCTTCAATGACCCAGTGGCTATGGTGCTGCTCTTCCTCAGTATCAACCTCCTGCTGGCCCAGCGCTGGGGCTGGGGCTGCTGCTTTTTCAGGTCAACACCTCTTCCTTCTGGCCCCCTCTCGTTTTCTGCATTTCCATCTCTTCCCAATTTCCTGCAGCAGATGGAGTAAAGGAGTAGCCAAGACAGCGTGGGTCACTCAGGGCTCCACAAAGCGAGTCCAGGATCTATAGAAAGTTTCTGCCCTGCCATCCCCCAACATACACACATGCCCTCTTTCCATCCTGTCTTCCTCCCAGACAGCATTCCTTGTTGGAATTAGTCCTTCACATTCTAAATACTCAGTATATGCTCATTCGCATATAGTAGGCATAGAGACTATGCATCTGCCTCCTGCCTACTCCAGGCTCTTCCCTCCAACAGTTGTGAGTGTAGGTCCCATCCTGGAGTTTGCTGGCGTGGCGGCAGGGGGAGGTTGCTGTGGTGATGGTGGGAGGTATGTCTTTGGGTGTTGTGTGCACGGCCCTGAAGCTGATCTCCACCCTTCCTCTCCCCTGCTCACCCCAGCCTGGCAGTCTCTGTGAAGATGAATGTGCTGCTCTTCGCCCCTGGGTTACTGTTTCTTCTCCTCACACAGTTTGGCTTCCGTGGGGCCCTCCCCAAGCTGGGCATCTGTGCTGGCCTTCAGGTACCCCCACCTCACCCTTCCTCTTTCTAATCAAGGAGAAGCCACTTGTCTTGATTGAGGGGCTCTATCCCTGAGACTCCCTCAAAGCCAAGAGAGAGGGTTTTGGAGTTGATTCTGAGCTAGGAAGCCACTATCTCTAGGCTGTAGTTTCCACAGCTGTAAAATAGGGTATTAAATTTGATGGTCTCTGAGAGCCTTTTTACTTTTTTTAATTTTAAGTTTTGAGATGGGCTCTTGCTTCGTTGCCCAGGCTGGTCTCAAACTCCTGTGCTCAAGCAATCCTCCTGCCTTGGCCTCCCAAAGTGCTAGGATTTCGGGCATGAGCCACCCTGCCTGGCTTCTGAGAGCCTTCCTTGCTCTGCCCATTTATGACTTGGTGAATCCACGCCTTAAAGCATTGTTATGACCTGCCTCCTGAGCTTCTTTGGCCCCAGGCACTGGCCTGGGGTGGGGGTGGGGGGCATGGTTTTCCTGCTATTTCTAGTGGGAATTGGGGAGCCTCTGCGGCCTACATCCCAGTCCCACACCCCTCAATGAGTAGCATGAAGGCTAGTCATTGGGAACGAGCCTTGGCAGCTCTGCTGACATCACACCGATCCTCAGGTGGTGCTGGGGCTGCCCTTCCTGCTGGAGAACCCCATCGGCTACCTGTCCCGCTCCTTTGACCTTGGCCGCCAGTTTCTGTTCCGCTGGACAGTGAACTGGCGCTTCCTCCCAGAGGCTCTCTTCCTGCATCGAGCCTTCCACCTGGCCCTGTTGACTGCCCACCTCACCCTGCTCCTGCTGTTTGCCCTCTGCAGGTGGCACAGGTGAGAAAAGGCCGTAGTGCTGTGGGCAGAGTTGGGGGAAGGAGTGAAGGGCCTAAGCCTTAGGGGCTGCTTGGGGCAAGTGTCGGTTAAGCTCATGGGGTGAGTCCAGAGTCTGACTCACAAAAGGGGCTTGATAACTGTCTGAATGGCTTTTCCCCAGGACAGGGGAAAGTATCTTGTCGCTGCTGAGGGATCCCTCCAAAAGGAAGGTTCCACCCCAGCCCCTTACACCCAACCATATCCTTTAAATTGTGGGAAGGTAAGTCTTGCCCTCTCTAGGTGCTGACAGAGTCCTGGTCAGGTATCCCCTGACAGCTGGTGACCTGGGTGAGGAAAGGGGACCCCAATCATAGAAGTCGTATTCCGCACCACTGTGGTGAGCACTTCACATATTGAAGTATATTTGATTCTTAATTCTAAATACGAGCTACTCTTATGAGTACCTCTCCCTGCTACTATCATAAGAGATTTACATATGTTCTAATATTGAAAGCTCACAAGAGACCCCAAGACAGGGAGGTACACTTACATTTACTGTTCTCATTTTACAGATGGAAAAATTAAGACTTCATGAGGTTAAGTAACTTACCAAGGTCACACAGCCAGTAAGTTAGGGGTTCAACCCCACAAGACCTTATGGCCCTAGGTATTACTCTCTCCATATTCCATATTCGGTTGAGGAGCAGGTCCAGAGAGGTTAATAAACTTGCCCAAAGGCATGCATCAAGGAATGGCAGAGCCAGGGGGCTATGTGACCTAAAAACTATTGCCTTTCTATTTTGGGATAGCCCCCCACACACACTCCTGCCCTTGGCCTTGACCACCGCATACAGATCGTTTCTACCCTCTTCACCTCCAACTTCATTGGCATCTGCTTCAGCCGCTCCCTCCACTACCAGTTCTACGTCTGGTATTTCCACACACTGCCCTACCTCCTGTGGGCCACGCCTGCACGCTGGCTCACACACCTGCTCAGGTACCAGCTGGGACAACCTGGGGGAGTGGGAAGGGATAGGGAGTTCCTGTTGGGGGTTTATGACTAGGGCATGAGGAGCTGCAGGTCTGCAGGCCTTGAAACTGGATGAAACGTGGAACCTGTTTCTCATCTCCAGGTTGTTGGTGCTGGGGCTCATCGAGCTCTCCTGGAACACATACCCTTCCACATCCTGCAGCTCTGCTGCCCTGCACGTATGCCATGCCGTCATCCTGCTGCAGCTCTGGCTGGGCCCGCAGCCTTTCCCCAAGAGCACCCAACACAGCAAGAAAGCCCACTGAAGTCCACCCCTTTCGCTCCAGTCCACCCTCAGGACCTGAGGTGGGATGGACTCTGTGCCCTTCCAAATAAACCTTGCTAAGTCCAACTCTGTGCAACCTACATGGGGGTGGGGGCAGCTGATGCCTGGTCCAGGCTGTGAGGGACACGTATGGAGCAGATAAAGAATTCACTCAAGCAGTCTTAAGAGGCACTTTATTGCATAGGATTTGGGGACTGTGGCTCTCTACCCTTCCACTGGGCTGCAGGGAGCTCAGAGGATGGAGGGGAGTGTGAGTGGGGTGGGAGGAGCGGGAGAGAGCACAGGCAGGCACTTTTTGTGGGGGCAAGAGGGCTCTAGGGAGGGAGTAAGAAGCAGTGGGGGACAGGCTGGCACCAGCCTACACTTTCCCAGCACCAAGAGGCCAGCCCTGGGCGGCAGTGACTTGAGTGTGTTGGGTGGGGCGCCAGCCCAAGCAGCAGCGGGCGGCCTTCACACGTTCGCTGGGCTGTAGCACAGCAGGTGTAGCTGCAGGTTTTGGTCCCAGTGGCGCAGGAGCAGGAAGAGCCCCCGGGCTGCGGCCTTGAGGGCGGCCAGGTCAAGGCCGTCAGGCAAGTGCTGGGCCCGCAGCCAGCAATCAGCCTTGGCCGCTGTCAGTTCCCACTCGCCGAAGGCAGCGGCGCATCGGTGCTCCAGCCAGGCGAGTGCCACGGCAGTGGCCCAGGTCCGGCCCCGCAGGTCGGTGCCGCCCAGCCCTTCCGCCCCCTCGGAGGCCTCGGTGTCTGAGCCCCGCCCACTGTCCACCTGGCCTGGCCCCTCGGAGCCCGAGCTGGGGGACGGGCTGCAGGAGGCCGTGGCACTGTCACCCTGGCCAACACCAGGGCCCAGAAGTGCCCAGGGCAATGAGGCCGAGGTGGGGCTGAGGCTGGCGCGGTGCACGGCAAAGGGCGAGGCGCGGCAGAGGCGCTCCTGCGAGATGCGCACAGCGGCACAGAAGGGCGCGTCCAGGCGGAAGGAGCCTGGTGCCTCCTGCAGCCGCACCTGAGGAGAGAGGAGGTGGGGGGAGAAGCGAGCTGAGACAGCGCCCGGCCCCGGCGGCGCCACCCTCCACCTCCCGAGTCCTCACCAAGGGCAGGTAGTCATGGTCGCTGCCTTCACTGTTGTTGGCCTGGCCAGGGTCAGGGCTACAGAGTTTGTGACGGCGGCCCATGTTGAGCCGACAGGGAGGACGGAGAGGTGGGCGGTGAGGACCTTCCGTGGGAGTGGCAGGGTCCCCCAAAGCACACTTGGAGCTGCCATTTTGGTCCAAGTCCCAGGCGCCTGCTGGAGAGCCTCTCTGAAGTCCTGCAGTGGGGATCATCAGTGCCAGGGGGCGGTCTCTAAGCCCAGGTGCCCCTACCCTTTCCCTACCTTTGGGTGTTACCTTTAGAGTAGACAACAGTGGGCAGAGGAGCTGCATCTAGATGGCTGTGAGAGGCAGGAGGGGTACCTGGGGGCTCAGCGGGCTCTGCAGGGGCACAGGGGACAGGAGTCAGGTTTGTCCAGGACAGTGGCCAGTGAGGTGAGAGCTGCACCTGAGGGTTCACCAGAAGAGGCCCCTACCTGAGCTGCGCACCTGCAGGGCCCCAGGCAGGACCTCCCTAGTAGTAGCATCCACAGCTACAGGGCAAGTGAAGCAGGAGGGGGCAGAGCTGACCTTACTTGTCTGAAGGGCTCGAAGCCAGCACCTCCGGGCATGGCCTGTGGAACCAAGGAACGGTCTGTGGAGGCCCCGCCACCCATCCTCTACAGAGGGCTCATAGAAAAAAATTGCAGTGTTCTCCCCAGCTTCTCCCTCTATCGACTTTAACAGAGTAGATTGCCTTGCTAGGCCCAGAACCAGCTCAGACTCCCCAACTTTGACAAGAAGTGATCAGGCTGAATCTTCAACCCATAGCAGAGCAAAGGCCTCCTGGCTGCCCAGAAATTCAGCACTCTGGACACCACCCAGAGGAAGCATTAACTGGCACATTTTCCTCCACCTGCTTCTGCACTAATAAAACTTGGAAATGTTCTCGCTCTTCATGATCCAATGTGGTAGCCACTAGTCACATGTGACTATTGAGTACTTCAGCTGTGGCTAGTGCAACTGAGGAAATGAACTTCAAGTATTTTCCTAAATGACAAAGATTTGTTTTTACGCTGTGGGTGCTGTGAATCATGACAGGATCACATTGCCCTCTGTGCTGGCTGCTAGGAAGCTTGTCAGTTCTGGATCTGATCCTTGTAAGAGTATATAACCTCACAGCATGCACCTTTAATATAACCTCATTCTCAGTTTCCTTTTATTTTTACTTTTTCCCATTGTCCCGCTTAATTTTTTATCTTGTCTGTGATGAGCCTCAAATCCTTTGTGATCAAAGCGAGGTATAGAGAGTGATCAAACACACAGACCTCTACCTTTGCTGTTTTTAGCCCATGCCTTTGGGCCCTGACTGGACCCATGAGCAACTCACCCCGGTCAGCTGTGGTCTCTGCCCCTCCTCTGAGGGCCAGCTGCTCATTGTCCCGGACCACAGAGGCTGCCGTCAGCCGATGGAGTGCTTGGTCCCAAGCATCTTCTCTTACAGGAGGTGAGGGAGGCTGTGAGCCATCTCCAGGTCCCCACAGTGTCTCCAGCCCAACACCCACCTCCCAGCACATAGGCTGCTCCCCACACAGGCCCCGGATCACCACATGGCAGCGTGGAGCCTGGGGAGGCACTGCTGGAGGGGCCTCCCCACTAGGAGGCACAGCCGTGAATAAGAAGGGTGGTTCCATCAGCATGTCCCAGTCCATGGGGGCTGGGGAGAGCAGGTTTCCTGGGGAGGCAAGACAGCAGGGGCATGGGCAGAGTGGTCCTCTGGGCTTTACCTCCCCAAGGCCTCCTTGGTGTCTGGGAAACCAGCTCCCCATCCAACACTTACCTGAGTCATCCAGGCCTTGTCCCAATTGTTGGCCTGGCTCAGGACTTGGGCCATCTAGTATTGCACCCAAAGAGGGTTTCCGGGGTCGGCCGGGGACTTGGTTTGCCCGGCCTGGAGGGGATGAGAGGCTTCGGCCAGCCAGAGCCGCTCTGTGCTGACGGCCCAGCACCTCAGTACTCAAGGCCCCCACCTGCATGTGAGATATGGGGGCCACTGGTCAAGGAATGCAGAACCCCTGACCATCATACATGGGTGCACAGCTGGCCCATGCCCCTTGTCTGAAACCCTGGGTGGCTGCTCACCAGCTTGAGGAGGAAGGCCAAGTTCCTTATGGCCTACAGTAACCTCTGGCCTTGGCCCCTTCCCAGCATCATCCCACTCCACTCCCTATTTCCCACTTGTGGTTGTTGCTTGTCTCTGTATTTTCGTTTATGTCTTCTCCCTCTCTGCATGGCTAACTCGTGCTTATTCTTCCAGATATGGCTCTGACTTTCCTGACTCTCTCAGGCAGAATTAGTCACCCTGACTTTAAGCCCCCATAATACATGTCCTTGTGCTCATCACTGGTTGTTACATGGTATTATTGTTGGGGATTTACCCACCTTTCTCTCTAGCTAGACTTAATAGTAAACTCTACATAATGTCTGGCACACAGCAGGTGGTAAATAAATATTTGCTGGATACAAGGCGAATGAATGTGGGTTGGATCTCACCTTGAATGGAGCTGGTGTGGGTGCAGGCAGGGGACAGGAGCGGGAGCCTGCAGGTTCTCCCCAGGCCAGACTGCGGCAGCCCTGCTGAGAAGGGGGCTCCAAGGGAGCACTACCTTCGAGGGAGCCAGGGCCCTGTGAGCCTGGGGACTCACTGCTGCCTGTGGAGCCTGGGCCTGGCTCGGGGCTGGCAGAGCAGTGGGTGAGCACATACTGCTCCCGAATGTACGAGGACTGAAAGATGCGGCGCCATATGGCTGTGTCAGAGGGGTTGGGTCCAGGATCCGTGACTGGGTCTGTCAGAGCATCAGTACCTGCTGGGAGGCAGTAGAATGGACCCTAGCCCTGACCCCTCCCAGTGCCCACTCCAATACAGCCACACACATACACCTGGGCACTCACTCCGCTCCGAGTCCCTGGCAGCCCATGGGCTGGACAGTTCTGCTGATACAGTGCCTGTTCCCAGTGGCTCTGAGGTGCCAGTGGGCTCAGTGCCAGGGCTGGCAACAGATGGGGCCTCTTCTGGGGATGGAAACACGGACCCACCCAAGCTCTGCCAGCCAGGCTCTTGGCCCTAGAGAGAATATTATTGGGGAAAAAATTAACTGCAGTTATGTGCTACCTCTTTCCAAACATTTTTAGATGGCTCACAGCAAGAGGCAACAAAGCTAATAAACCAAAAACAAAAGACAAGTACTAAAGAAGGAGGAAGCAAACACGTTCACCGTAAGGGTTAATAGAGCTGCTGGGAAGCTGAGCTTTAAGTTTGGCCCTGAGCTCCCTGGCAGCCAGGCAAAAAAAAGTCTGTTATACAGCTCTCATGATCAAAAAGGAGGAAGCATGCGTAGTTCTTCCAAAGAGATAAGGCTTTTCATTCAAAAATAACTACCATGTCCCCAGCTCCTACTGTGTCAAGTGTTCTGCCAAGAGTATTCACTTTATGACCCCTGATGACAACCACCTGTGAAAAACATCATTTCCATATGAGGAAACGGGTCAGTGAGGTGAAGTGACTTGCTCAAATCAAATGGCTGGTAAGTGACAGAGCTGGGATTAGAGATTGCGCCTAGGTTATGCTCATCCATCACTGAGTGTCCCAGAAAATACGTTGGCTGGTGCTTTCTGTAGGGAACTATGTGAAGCCATGAGCAAGCCTTGACGGAAACCTCATAGCAAATGCGGGTGCTGTTTTCCATGGCTGTGTGCTTTAGTGATCTTGGGTAAAAACTCAGGGGTAACACTTTGCAGGACAACTCAGTGGAAGACTCCATGAAGGGGGCAGGGTGTGGTCATCTTGAGGGGCCCAGTGTGATCTCTGTGGAGCTCTGGGGGATAGTACAGGAGCTTGGTAGACAGAGGCACAGAGAATGGAAAAAGGGTTTGGAAGAGATGCGGGGACTTCAGCCATCCCAGGCCCCCCAACCTCACCCTAGCCCCCCTACCACACCCCAGCCCAGGCCTACCCCTGGTGGGCGGGACCGGAAGCCATCCACCCTGAAGAGTGAGCAGTAACCGAGCAGCTGGTCCCCAGGGTAGAGTGCTGGGATCTCCCGGGGGGTGAGCAGTGCCTCCACAGTGTCCGGCACAAACCAGTCCACAGAGACGTCACTCAAAGCAGGTTCCAGTGCCTTCCGCAGAGCCTGCACCAGCTGTGGGGAGCGGCCACAGGGAAGACACGGGAGGGAAAGAGGTGTCATACGGCCAGACAGAGCGGGAAGGCTGCCCTTCCCCTGATGCCATCTGCCCAGCCCCTGAGCTGGTGAGGCACAGGGCCAGGCTGGGGTCAGGAGAAGGAATGAGGGTAGGAGCAAGCAGGGGGCTGAGTGCTCAGCCCTCAGGATTTGGTCTGTCTCCTGGCCTGAGCTTTGCCACATGGATGGGGCAAGACTGTGAGGACGAGGCTCCGTTCCAGGACTCAATGAGATTCGGAGCGTGGTCAGAGACAGTGTCCTGACACCTCTGGCCATCACAGCACCAACAGCTCTTCCCCTGATTGGAGTGGGGAGAAGGCCTGGTGAGGGTGCCAGGAGCCCCCATGGCCTGCCTGAGTTCTGTTTCAGACTTGATGTGTAACTTGGGAGAAAAACTTCCAGGTGTAGGGAACAGGGCCCAGGCTCAAGCTCACCATGGGCTGCAGCCTCTGCCCAGGCCTCAGGAAGTAGGCCTGACCTCTGCTGAGGGCAGATAAACCCTGGAGCAGCTGGTGGCAGGTGGGCCCCAGCCCAAAGGAGAAGCATCTGATGAAGGAAAGGAAACAGCTGTGATCTTCAGGAGCCCTTTGTGGGGGCTCAATCTTAGGCATCTGGCTCTGCCCATCCCATACCTGGCTGTCCCCCTGTGCCACCTCATGAGCTCCAGGGTTTGGTGGGTAGTGGCAGGCATGGGTGAGGCAGCAGTGAGCAGGAACAGCTGCCGAGGGTAGGCCCTGTGCTGGGGCTGCCCCATGGCCCAGTCCAGAGCAGCCAGCACGTCTGGGGGCCCACTCGGAGCCTGCAGGGTCTCAATGCTCTCGCAGATCAGCTGCACAGCATCCTGGAGAGAGAAGGCACAGGCTGGGACGCACTGGGCTGAAACCTCTCTGTAAGGCCCCCAGATCCCTGGATCACACTCACATCACTGCAAGGCCGGCTCTCTGGGAAGAGTGGCTGCACCAACGTCCCAAACACGGCCAGGTTGATAAGCGTCTGGGGCGGGAGGGACTTCACAGCCAAAACAATGGCATCCTGTGGAGGGCCAGGGAGGGCGGTGTGAGGCCGGCCCCATGGGCCCTGATACAGAGCAAGGGAAGCCAGATCACTGCCTTATCCAGGCTGTTATTCAAGTGAGAGGCTGTGGTAACCTGGGAGAGGCCCTGGGTGTGAGGGAAAGACTGTGCCAGTGAGCCCTCAAGTGTGCGTGAGAGACTGTGTGGGACTCTGGAGGTACACATGACTGTGTGTGGGACTCTGGAGGTACACATGACTGTGTGTGGGACTCTGGAGGTACACATGACTGTGTGTGGGACTCTGGAGGTACACATGACTGTGTGGGGGACTCTGGAGGTAAACATGACTGTGTGGGGGACTGTGGAGGTACACATGACTGTGTGGGACTCTGGAGGTACACATGACTGCGTGTGGGACTCTGGAGGTACACATGACTGTGTGGGGGACTCTGGAGGTAAACATGACTGTGTGTGGGACTCTGGAGGTACACATGACTGTGTGGGACTCTGGAGGTACACATGACTGTGTGTGGGACTCTGGAGGTACACATGACTGTGTGTGGGACTCTGGAGGTACACATGACTGTGTGTGGGACTCTGGAGGTACACATGACTGTGTGTGGGACTCTGGAGGTACACATGACTGTGTGTGGGACTGTGGAGGTACACATGACTGTGTGGGGGACTGTGGAGGTACACATGACTGTGTGGGGGACTGTGGAGGTACACATGACTGTGTGGGACTCTGGAGGTACACATGACTGTGTGTGGGACTCTGGAGGTAAACATGACTGTGTGTGGGACTCTGGGGGTATACATGAAACTTGAGTCTCCCTATGATTGGAGTGACTCCCTGTGACTGAGTGCGAGTCTATGTGTGAAAGGCTCTTGGAATCCTGGAGAGACATGTGTGTGTGAATACGAGCAAGAGAGCGTGACAGTGTCTGTTTGGCGGTTGGAGCAGGGCTGCTGTCTAAGGGAATCCCCTGAGGAGTTGCCATCTGCTTCCTCTTTGGAAGATGGTGTTTGAAGCAACAAGGTAACTCCTGGCTTCGAGAGGCTGCCCTCAGCCCACCTCAGACCCACTGCCCCACCCAACCCCCAGGCCTGCCTACACCACACCCCTACAGGCCTTGTGTGCTGCGCTGCTGCCATCCAAAAGGAAGAGTAGCTCCCGAGTAGCTGTCCCCAGGTGTCCGGGCTTGGAGCTCAGGTCTGGGCAGAAGCTCAGCACCAGCACGGGGTTCAGCAGGATGTCCTTGTGGAAGCGTCGCTGCAGGAACCACACCTGAGCAGGGGAGTCCCAAGTCAGCCTGCGCAAGGCTTAGTGCTACTTTGTTGAGGGTGGGCAGTGGGATTGGCTCTGGGGCCTTTTTCTGTCTGATCCACCCAGAGGGGACATCTTTTTGTAGTAATTCGAATAAAGGCAGGGGCAAAGGCAGGTGGCTGTCTTCTGTTTATATCAGACCTAGCCTCCATCCTCTGAGACACACCCCAGAGAGATTCACATCCTCCCTCCAATGACAATACTCATCTGTCCTCTGCGATGGTTGGTGGCAGCTGCGGAGAGATCTTGCTGAGAAAAGAGGCCTCCCCGCACCCATCCCAATGTAAGCCTGCTTGCCTGCTCCTCGTGCACAAACGCAGCCAAGGCTGGGGGCCAGGCCAGGCTCCTATGGCGGTACCTGCCGGTCCCCATCACTGTCCCTTCGCTGTAGCCTCTGGAAATCTCGGCGGGCCCTTACCCGGGCCTCATATTCTGCTGAGCTCAGGCTGCCGCCCTCCAGCATCAGGTGTGGCTGATGGGGCTCTGAGAGGAGAGGACACAATTCTGTCAAGGAAGTCCCTGCCTCTGGACCCCAAGTGCCCAGTTTCACTGTCTAGAAGGAGCCTGCAGGTCCAGCCTTCCTGCACCACAGGCTCCGCCCTCACAGATGACTCCGTCCATCTGGCTGGGGCCCAGAAACCTGCACTTAAGAAATGCATCCCCCATTCATACAGAAGCAGGTCAGAGCCGGCCCACGGTGTGTCCCAGTCTCTCACCACTGGGGTGCAGCAGGATCTCCAAGGCCCGGTCACAGTGGTGGCCCTCTGCCAGTGTGACACAGATGGTGGCTGCAGAGCTGGCATGAGGGGGGGCATCTGCCCGCAGAGCATGAGAGGGGCTCTCCAGGCCTGAGGGACACAGAGGCAGGAAGGGGAGATGCAGCCATCACACCTTCCCAGGGACAGCAACTGTTGGCAGGGGTCATGGCTGATTCAGTCAGCTCTCAGAGTCTGATCTCTAGGGGGTCAGATGGACGAGGAAGGATGTGCCTGCTTTCATGGACTGGGAAGTTGATTCCAGCGGGGTTTCTGGCAGGTCGAAGAGTCAAGCATCAGCCAGGTGCTGATTTAGCATCCGCCCCCCAACTTTTGCGTAAGGAAAACCTACTTCATCACGGGTACTGGTCCCATTGTAAGTATTTCTCTTCCCACTGGTGGGTGGGATGAGATATAAATAAATTACCTTGATAAAATTAGGGGTGTGTGTGTTGGGTAGAGGTGACCAGGGGGTGCTCCCACTGCTAACCCGGATGTTGCAGAGGCTTGGGTCCCTGTCTTTTTGTCCTGTGTCCCTCCTATCCCTGAGCCTTATTTCCCTTCCAGTCACTACACTGGGCGGAGTGGGCATCTGAAAAGAGGGCAGGCCAGCCAGATGCACCCACCTGCAAGCAGGCATGGCCCAGTCACCAGCATCTCGAAGGAGAAGGTATATGGGGCAGGGCAGCGGGCAGGGCCTGAGAACACGTCCTGAGGGGCAGCCGGCTCCTCCCAGGCCAGCCCTTCCTCCTGAGGGCTGCCCACCCCGAAGCAGCTGGTGGGGCTGGAAGGGAGCATGAGGAGGGTCACTGGGCCACTGTGAAGGCCCCTAACCCCTCCGGCTGACTGGCCCCAGCCCTTCCTCACCCTTCCCATCCCTGGGTACCCTGTCAGTGCCCCCTCACCCGCACTAGACCCAGAGAAGCCGAGGGAGGGACGAAGAGAATCACCATAGGCCCAACCTGTCGTCACAGAGCCCCGGAGGCCTGGGGGGCCCCGGCGGGCCTGGCGGGGCCAGCGGGGTGAGCACAGTGGGCAGGGCCACATGCAGCACCCCGTCAGGCCTTGAGGGCAGCTCCCGGCTGCTGTGCAGGGTCACCGTCATGGTGCCAGCCGCGGCGATAAGGCCTGTGGGCAGCACCAACGTGGACCGGGCCTGGGCCAGATCCAAGACAAGATGACCTATGATGGGTGAGAAATGGGGTCAGAGCACTCTGGAAGCAGAGGAGAGGGAGGAAGCTAGAGGTGGGAACAGGCATTGGGTCAGGGAGCCTGGGCAAGGGGGACTTTGCGTGTTGGCACTAGGCTAATGCATTGGTGACGCAGGATGGAGGCATGAGATGAATGATGGCAGGAGAGGCAGACTAACTGTGAACTGATCTGGCTGTCATCAGGCAAGTGCGCAGTGACATCCTTGCTAATGGAAGGCTGAGGAGAAGGGGCCATTTCCACTCTCAAGGCCCTGGGAATACCCACACCCTCCGCCCCTCTCCCCCTGCCTGCCTCTTTCCATTCAACCCTTGGCCACCATCCCTTGTGGACAGACATCTCCCTGTGGCCTGGGACCCCACTCTGCTCATAAATTTCCTGCTCCTGAACCATCAGGAGCTCCCCCATTGCCCACTAAGGTGGCTCCAGAATTCTCTACTCCTCCCGGGCAGGAGGAATAGAGAAGCAGGAAGCAGGCTGGAGGACATAAAGCTCCATTTGCACACCGCACACACTGTTTTTTTTAGCTCCTAGGTTTGTTTGGGGACTGGTGGGGCTGCTAAAGGAATAATGACCAGCCATGTACAGTGGCAGCTGTGTACACCACCGACATGGTCTGGCCCCAGCCCACCTTCACAGCCCTACTGTACCTCACTTCCTCACAACGACCAATTGTTCATCCTTTCAATAAATACTTGCTGAATAACTGAAGGGAAGAAAAAGATGGAAGGAAAGAAAGAAAGGGGCTTCCATCCCAGCCAGCTGACACAGTGGAGACAGCACAGCATCAAGTTTTAAATATCAGCTCGGAGACCTCTAATTGAGTCCTTTGGCAGCTCTGTTGTTCTGAGGAGCCTGTTTCCTCATCCATAAAGTAGGGATCATAATAACTCTGTGATTGTGGTGAGGAACAAATGAGGCAATGTATGCAAAGCACCTGCTATGACTTTCATCCCCCATAACAGGAGGAAGGGGGATTATCCCCCTTCCGTCTCCCATAACAGGAAGAAGCCTGCATTACCCACTACTTGGGATTCAAATGAGGTGATACTAGCAATTGTAAACTGTAAATCACTATAAACATGAGATATTTTATTGTCATTACCCATTGTAACCTACTTATAAGCATTTGCTTATACTGTTGCCCCTACCTTCCACTTAACTGGGTCCTACACTTTCTTGCAGTCAAATGCTGGCTCTACCTCCTTCTGGAACATTCCTGGGGCCTCAGCCCAGAGCTCACTCTAGCCTCTAACCATAAGTCTCTAACCTGCTGGGCTTATGCCAGCTCTCAACACCACTGGATTCTGTTCCTCTTCTTCTTACCTGGATTGTAAATCCCCTGGGCAGGAATCAAAGGCATGTATGAATGAATCAATGAAAGAACCAGGTGCAAGCACAGCACACAGCACAGGGCTGGGCTTCTGTCCCTTCCCCGGGCACTCGCCGGGCCTCATAATGCCAGGTTCTGTGTGAGGTGCTGGGATTCGGAGATGCTCCAGCGGGGAGACAGACAGGCAGATCTGTGACAATGACTCCCCCTGTAAGTGCCATAACGAGGGGGCACAAAAGGCTGGGGAACCAGGAAACAGTGCAGCTATTTGTGGGGGAGTCAGGGAGGGTTTCCCTAGGAGTGACGTTTAGTGGATCTTAAAGGACAAGTAGGAATTTGCTCAATAGAAGATGGGAAGACAGAGCAGAGAGGTGGGAAGGGACCTGACAGTCAGTGTGGCCAGTAGCAGTAGTACCTGGTGTATGGGGTCGCGGGGAGAGGGATGGAATGGGGTGAGAGTGAGGGCCTTGGCTGCTAGGCACAGGAGTCTACACTTGATCCACTGGCCCACGCGAGGCCGGGCTGAGGTGTGCAGCCTAAAAAAGTAAGGGGCCGGAGGGACCACCTGGGGAGAAGGCTCCCTTTGCAGCCCCCTAGAGAGACCGGTCTCCTGGGCTGTAAGGGCTGCTGGCGCCCCCGCAAGCCCTGTGCTGCCTGCCGTGTCTGTCTCCCAGGCTGTGAACCTCCGGGCCATGTTCTCCCAGCACCTGGCGCAGGTCAGGTGCCCAGCCCACGACTGTTGAATACCAGGATGAGCCAATGAATGCGCAAGGCAGTGCCCGGAGGAAGGCGGGGGACGGGCGGAGGCCGAGCGGGTGCGGGAGCCTGAGCTGCGCCCGGCCTTCAGGAGCGCGGGTGCGGGCGCGCGGGACTCACCCTGCGCGCAGCGGCGGGGCGTCGGGGTCCCCAACCCGGGGCCCAGAGCGCGGCAGCAGGCGGCCTGCGAGCGGCGCCGGCTCTGCAGCTGGAAGGAGACGCGCCGTCCGGCGGCCTCGGCCTCGAAGCCGGACACCACCTCGGCCTCGGCCAGCGGGTACACGAACACGCCTGGGGAGGACGGCGGGAGGCGGCGTCGGACCCTGCCCGGCGCACCCCCCGCCCCGCCCGCGCCCCACCCGGGCCTCACCGTCCACCGGCTGCGGCTGCGGGTTGCGGTAGGTGAGCCGGGCCCGCACGCTGAGGCAGGGGCCGTTGGCGCAGGCCCGGACCCAGGAGTCCGTGAGCGGCAGCGGCGTCCAGCTGGAGGGGCAGTACAGGCCGGGCATGGCGCCGGGAGGCGGGCCCTGCGGGAACCGGCCGGGGAAGCTGGGCGCAGGGTGACGGGACGCCCACCCCGCGCTCCAGAGGCCAGCGCGAGAGTCTCACTCCAGCACCCGGACGGGGCCTGCCGGGGCGCGAGGCCGAGCGGGAGCTCCTGAGGGCGACAGGTGGCGGGGGAGATAAGGGGGCGACAGGCGTGGTGGCGAGGAGGGCATCCTCACGCGTTACCTGGCAGCCGGGCCGCGGGGGGTTAATGATTAACGCGCGCTTGGGCGCCCAGCCGTCCCGCCGCGGCTCCCCCGGGGGTGGGGGCGGTCACAGCTGTTCCACCGCCCACTCCCAACCTCCCAGCCACCCCCGTACCTGCCGGCCCCCCGGGGCTCCCCGCGGCCGCCAGCTGTCGGAAGCGGCGCGGGTGGAGATGGAAGATGCTCCGGGAAGGCGGAGGTTTAAAGGGCCCGAATTCCCCCGGAGGCCCCCGGCCCGGCGAGGGATCGCGGGGGCAGGGTGGATGGGGCGCCGAAAGGGCCTCGGTCTTTCTTTCCCTGGTGCCTCATCCGACGGGGGTGCTGGCCGGAGTGGAGGGGTTAAGGGTGGGAAGAACGAGCTGGGAAAGCGAAAAGAGGGGGTCTTTGGGAGGCAAGCCCGGGAGAGGTGTCGGGCCAGGGAGAGTCCGTGGGCGCCGCCAGGGCACCGCTCCCCACCCCGGCAGAGCTGATGTGGGAGGAGGGGGCACCTGCAGTCGCCGCGGCCCGCGCAGGGGATGCCGCGGGCTGGCTCTGGGGATCGCCCCCCTCCCTGTGGCAGTCTCAGCCTCACCGTCGTGTCCTCCGCGGAGTTCTAGGTGCCCACGGGATCCGTGTGGGTGGTGCCGCCTCTGCGCCCCGGGTGGTCCTCGGTCCCGGCACCTGCCGGCCGCCAGCTCGCGACTGTGGCTGCAGCAGCTCTGAGTCCCCGCAGGGGCGCGGGCCCTGCCGGCGGTGGTCCCGCCCCCGTTCCGAGAGGCCGCCCCTCCAGCCTGCCGTGGCCCCGCCTGCTGCTGCTGCGGTGGGGCTGGCGCTCCCCCCTCCTTCGGGCGCGGTACCGCCTCCGCGCCAGCGGCGGCAGCCCGAGCCAGACTGGGCACCGCAGTGCAGGGACCGCGTCCCTGCCGCCGCACGGATCCCCGTCACTGCAGGACCGAGGCCTCAGAGACCCCACCCTTTCCATTCTTCAGGAATCAGGCGTCCTGCAAGTGCCACCGACACTGCCGCGACCCCAGCTATCCATTACCACGACGGCATCCCATTCCCCAGCCCACCCCACCCCCTGCCCTGGGTGGTTTCCCATCGCTGCAGAGACCCTCCCTCCTGACTGCAGCGAACCCCCCAGCCCCCCATCACCGTCACCACAGGACTCTTCCCCCAAGAAGCTGGCCCCTTTCCTTTGCAAAGTGCTCTTCATCACTGCAGAAAACCTCCCCCATCCCTGCAGGTACTTTTAGTTCATGCAGCCATTTCAGTGACCACTCACTCCAAGCAGGGATTCCTCTTCGCTGCAGCGACCTCCTCCCACCCCCAAGCAGCCGGCCTTGGCATCGCTGCAGTGCCAACCCCCCACTTCTGCTGGGGTGGGAGGGTATGCACGATGGCGCCCTCAGCCTATAACCCCTTGGTCTCTTCAGCTGTGCGGGCCTTGGGAGTGAAGACTTCCAGCCTGAAGAGCCTTCTTATGGCTGCAGACCGTCCCCTCATAGCAGTGACCCCCACCCATCACCGCAGCCCTGAAGAGAAAACATCTCTGCTTGTCAGGAGGGCCCCTTGTTATTGGCAGACTTTGCATGTGCTTGACAGTGTTATGCTGTCAAAAAGTAGGAAGGTCCGGAAAACCTCTCCCAGGACCCCCAAGGAAGAGTCTGAGAGCCCTGGGGAAGTGAGAGGAGATGACCATGTTTGGGGATCATCCATGTAAGCTTTTTGGCAGATGCCATACTGAGATTCTGCAGAGAGAGCTTGAGGAGAGCTGGGGGTGGAGGACAGCCAGTAGGAAGTGAGCTTTCGAGTGGGGCCCATGGTTCTCACTCCTCCGCATTAACTCTCTCCTTCTGATTTCAATCACTATCACCAGTGATCATCCCCCGGGGGGATCCCTGCCTCCTTGAGCATCTGAGTCCTCAACCCCAACCATCTCCTTTGCTCACCCCACTTAGCATGGTGGAGGGAGCTTGACCTTTTCCCAGGGAATTTCATGGGTGGAAATGCACAGGAATGATACAGGGAGCACAGACACAGTCACACGTACCCAACACACAGGGAGCTCCAGCTGGGTCCTAGCCCTCTTTCCATACTGCCTGGGCCATGGTTCCATTCACCTCTCTCCCCCTTTCTCTACTGAGTCTGTTCTCAGCTTCATCCTGAACGAGGGTCCCTCTTTCAGGCCTAGGGAGAAACAGTGGATGGGCTGATGGTCCCTCCAGGTGATCCAGGGCCTCAGGTAGGAACAGCCCTGGCCCTGAGGGCCTCACAAAGGTCCAGGCAGTGGCCACCTTTCCACAAGCACCTTGTGCTCTGCCTCTTCTACAAATGAACCAAGAGCTGCATGTAGCCCTTGGACAAACACGAGCTTGCAAATAGCAGTCATTAGGGAGGTCTCCGACACATGGAAATGGAAAAAGAGGTCCTTCTGATTGGTCCTGAGGAGAGCTTGGATGTAAGACAGCCTCCCAGGAAGACAGCATCCCTATCAGAGACCAGACACACATATTGACAGAAGCCAAACTTTGCTGCAAAGCTGGACCAGCCCTGAGATCTTGCTTGGAAGGCTGCCTTAGCTGAGGCAAATGGAGGGAGAGACAGGTGAATGGCTCCACAAAAAGCACAGGGCACCCTGCAGGATGAGGAGCAGGGGGTGGGGAGCCACTGCTGGCTGCCTGGCACCTTGGGTTGGGGTAGTAAGAAGGGTCTCTGAGGTCCAGCTGGAAGGCCCTCTGGTGGTGAGGCAGCAGCATGACAGCCAAGGGCAGAAGGGGACAGCACAGGAACAAGGTTCCAGGAGGAGATCCGAGGCCGGGCTGAGGGATAGCATGGGGTGGGCTACGTGGAAGTCATAGGAGAATAGATGATATAGATGATATACATATAGATATAGATATATAGATATATTTTTTGTAACAGAGTTTCGCCCTGTCGTCCAGGCTGGATTGTAGTGGAGCGATCTCGGCTCACTGCATGCAACCTCTGCCTCCCAGGTTCAAGTGATTCTCCTGCCTCAGCCTCCTGAGAAGCTGGGATTACAGGCGAGCACCACCACACCCCGGGTAATTTTTTGGATTTTTAGTAGAGAAAGGGTTTCACCATGTTGTCCAGGCTGGTCTTGAACTCCTGAGCTCAGGCAATCTGCCTGCCTCAGCCTCCCAAAGTGCTAGGATTACAGGCGTGAGCCACCGCGTCTGGCCCATAGGAGGATATTGAGCTGAAAAGACTTAGCCTCTGCCTAGGAGAGTCTCACGCTTTAGTGAAAGGGGCAGACAAATAGGAAGTTACAGTAGCTTGAGATAAGTGCTGCATTACAAGAGTAATGGATGTTATAAAAGCTTTTAACTGGCTGGCGGTGGCTCACACCTGTAATGCCAGCACTTCGGGAGCCTAAGGGAGGAGAATCCCTTGAGGCCAGGAGTTCAAGACCAGCCCAGGCAACATAGTGAGACCACCCCCCATCTCTAAAAAAAAAAAATAATAAATAAATAAATAAAAAGAAAATAAAAAATTAGCCAGATGTGGTGGTGTGTGCCTGTAGTCCTAGCTACTTGGGAGGCTGGGACAAGAGGATCCCTTGAGTTTAGGAGTTCAAGGTTACAATGACCTATGATTGTACTTCATTGCACTCCAGCCTGGGCAACAAAGCCAGACTCTGTTGCTAAAAAAAATTAATTAAGGCTTGGCATAGTGGCTCATGCCTATAATCCCAACAACTTGGGAGGCTGGGGCAGGAGGATCACTTGAGCCCAGGAGTTCAAGACCAGCCTGGGAAACGTGGCAAAATCCCATCTCTACAAAAAATTTAAAACTTAGCCGGGTGTGGTGGCACATGCCTGTAGCCCCAGCTACTTGGGAGGCTGAGGTGGGAGGATTGATTGAGCCCAGGAGGTTGAGGCTGCAGTGAGCTGTGACTGAGCCACTGTACTCCAGCCTGAGTGACAGAGCAAGACCCTGTCTCAAAAACAAAAAAAGTGTTAAAAATTTTTTTAATTTATTATTATTATTTTTTTGAGACAGAGTCTCTCTCTTGTTGCCCAGGCTGGAGTGCAATGGTGCAATCTCGGCTCACTGCAACCTCCGCCTCCCAGGTTTAAGCGATTCTCCTGCCTCAGCCTCCCAAATAGCTGGGATTACAGGCGCCTGCCACCACGCCCAGCTAATTTTGTATTTTTAGTAGATATGGGGTTTCACCATGTTGGTCAGGTTAGTCTCAAACTCCTGACCTCAGGTGATCTGCCTACCTCGGCCACCCAAAGTGTTGGGATTACAGGCGTGAGCCACCATGCCCGGCATTTTAATTTTTAAATTGACAAATATTGTATATATTTATAATGTATTGTGGCCACCAAGGTCCCTGTCCAGACATCTGCTCACCTTAGCCACCACCATGCTGGCCTGCAGAGTGCTGCTTTTCCTCTGATCTGGCCCAAGAGGGAAGATTCAAACTCGGCTCCCAGGATGCCACTGCCCAGACTGGGGATAGAACATATCAATAAATCTTAACTGGCCTGGCAAGATGGCTCATGCCTGTAATCCTAGCACTTTGGGAGGCCAAGGCAGGAGGATCCCTTGAGCCCAGGAGTTCGAGACCAGCCTGGACAACATAGGGAGACCCTGTCTCCATAACAATTAAAAATAATAAAAAAAAAGTCTTAACCAAGGGTGGTGGTGATGTGGGGAATAGGGTGAACCTGAGGGAACCGACTTAGAAAATGGCACTCAGCCAGATCTTCTTGTTGCAAAGCACAACTCAATTATCTCCTGCTTGTGGGCTGCCTGTCGGCCCTTGGAGGGCAGAGGTCTTGTTTCCCCAAACTATAGATGATCTACCCTCTCAGATTGGAGCTCCAGAAGAGACATTCCTAGAGAAAAAGAGGAATTTTGCCTCTTGCTGTCTAAAGCTTGACTTCCAAAATCCCTGCCTGAAACCCAAATTGGAAGATGGTTTAGTTCATTCATTTGTTCACTCAAGAAATATTTCTTGTTGAAGCCTGTGATGTGCTAGAGCTGGAACTGCAGCAGAAAACAAGACAGTGGTAGGCCCCTCACCTCAAGAAAGACGTCAAACAATTAAACAATTAATTTTTAAACTGTGTATTTCAAAATAACTTCAAAACTTCTACAAACGTTGCAAATAAAGCATTTTTTTCTGAACCATTTCAAATTAAGTTTTACACATCCTACCTCTTTACCCCTAAACACTTCGGTTTGTCTTTTCTTTTCTTTCTTTTTTTTTTTTTCAGAGACAGGGTCTCACTGTCACCCAGGCTGGAGTGGAGTGGCACAATCATAGCTCACTGCAGTCTTGAACTCTTGAGCTCAAAAGATCCTTTCTCCTTGGCTTCCCAAAGTACTGGGGTTACAGGTGTGAGCCACCATGCCCAGCCAGTTTGTGTGTGTGTGGGTAGTTTTTAAAATTTGTTTGTTTGTTTGTTTTGAAACACAGTCTCACTGTTTTGCCCAGGCTGGAGTGCAATGGCTCAATCTCAGCTCACTGCAACCTCCACCTCCTGGGTTCAAGTGATTCTCATGCCTCAACCTCCAGAGTAGCTGGGACTACATGTGCACGCCAGAATGCCTGGCTAATTTTTGTGTTTTTGTTTTTATTTTTATTTTTTGAGATGGAATCTCACTGCGTCGTCCAGGCTGGAGTGCAGTGGCGCGTGCGCAATCTCAGCTCACTGCAACCTCCACCTCCCAGTTCAAGCGATTCTCCTGCCTCAGCCTCCCGAGTAGCTGAGAATACAGGCACCCACCAACATGCCCAGCTAATTTTTGTATTTTTAGTAGAGACAGGGTTTCACCAAGTTGGTCAGGCTGGTCTCAAACTCCTGACCTCAAGTGATCTGCCTGCCTCAGCCTCCCAAAGTGTTGGGATTATAGGCGTGAGCCACCGCTCTCAGCCTTTAAGAGTCTTTTACTGGGAGTAGTTTCTCCTTTTTGTCTTTTGTGATACTGACACATTTGAAGAATACTGGCCAGTTGTTTTGTAGAATGTCCCTCAGTTTGAGTTTGTCTGTTGTTTCCTCATAATTAGATTCAGGATATGCACTTTCTGTAGGAACACCACATAAGTGACGTTGTATCCTTCTCACTATATCTCATTGGGAGGATGTACATGTCAGTTACTGTTACTGGCGATTTTAACTTTGATCCTTTCAATGAGGTGGTGTGTTAGGGTTCTCCAGAGAAAACAGAACCAACAGAGAGAGACAGAGAGAGAGAACACGTATATATAAAATAAGAAATTGGCTCGTGTGCTTGTACAGGCAAGTCCAGTGCGGGCTGGCAGGCTAAAGACCCAGGAGACCGGATGGTGCAGATGAAATTTGGAGGCAGCGTGCTGGAGAATTTCCTCTTTCTCATGGAGGTCCATCTTTTTGTTCTGTTCAGGCCCTCAAGTGATTAGATGAGGAACATTGTGAAGGTTAACTCTGGGTCTTAGCTTGACTAAATTAAGGAAGACCCATTCAGAAGCCGGGGCCGGGCACGGTGGCTCACGTCTATAATCCCAGCACTTTGGGAGGCCGAGGTGGGCAGATCACCTGAGGTCAGGAGTTTGAGACCAGCCTGGCAAACATGGCAAAACCCTGTCTCTATTAAAAATGCAAAAATTAGCCGGGTGTCTCTATTAAAAATTAAAAAAAAAAATTACAACTGTAATCCCAGCTGAGGTGGGAGAATTGCTTCAGTCTGGGAGGCGGAGGTTGCCATGAGCTGAGATCACGCCACTGCACTCCAGCCTGGGTGACAGAATGAAACTCCATCTCAAAAAAAAAAAAAAAAAACCAAAAAAAAAAACAAAAAAAAGAAGCCTGACTATAGTCTGGAAAAAAAAAGAAGACTAGAGAAGTGGTAAAGCATTCCTTCTGGGTGCATCTGTGAGGGTGTTTCTAGAAGAGACTGGCATGTGAGTAAGTGGACTGAGTAGGGAAGATCTGCCCTCAACGTGGGAGGGCACCATCCAATCTGCTGGTGGCCCAGAGAGAACAAAAAAGGAGAGAAAAGAATTTCCTCTGTCTCCTTCTCCTGGAGCTGGGACACTCCATTTCCTGCCCTTGGACATCAGAACTCTAGGCTCTCTGGCCTTGGGACTTACACCAGAGGCCTCCCAGGTTCTCAGGTTGTCAATGGCCTCAAACTGAGACTTACGCCATTGGCTTCCTTGGCTGTAGGCCTTCGGACTTGGACTTGGACTTGGACTCGGACTGCCACATCCCAGGGTCTCCAGCTTGCAGAGGGCTGGTTGTGGGATTTCTCAGCCTCCATAGTCATGTGAGCTAATTCGCCTAATAAATCCCCTTTCATCCATTTATCTATTTATCTGTCCATCCATCCATCCATCCACCCATCCATTCATCCATCATCTATCTCCTATTGGTTCTGTCTCTCTGGAGAATTGTGACTCATACACCCACCCACATTCTGGAGGGCAATGTGCTTACTCAAAATTCACCAATTTCAGTGTTAATCTCATTCAAAAACACTTCAAGTTGACACATAAAATTAACCATCACGGGTGTTGCTTGCCAGATTTCTCCACTATAATGCTACTATTTTTCTTTTTATAATTAAATAAGTACATTTGTAGGGAGACAATTTGATTGTATGTAACTATTCTAATCGTCATCAAAATTTCACCCACCAGTTTTAGCATCCATTAATTACCTAAATAATATTTTACATAGTTTTATTGAGGTATAATTTACATGTAGTAAAATGCACTATTTTTTATTGTGGTAAAATATACATAACATAAAATTTGCCATTAGTGATATTTAGCACATTCGCAATAGTGATTGATTGATTTTTTTTTTTTTTTTTTTTTTGAAATGGAGTCTCACACTGTTGCCCAGGCTGGAGTGCAATGGAGCCATCTGGGCTCACTGCAACCTCTGCCTCCCGGGTTCAAGCAATTCTCCAGCCTCAGCCTCCCAAGTAGCTGGGATTACAGGCACCTGCCACCACACCTGGCTAATTTTGTATTTTTATTAGAAATGGGGTTTCACCATGTTAGCCAGGCTGGTCTCAAACTCCTGAACTCAGGCGACCTGCCTGCTTTGGCCTCCCAAAGTGCTGGAATTACAGGCATGAGCCACCACTCCTGGCCCCATTCACAATATTGTGCACTCATTCACCACTATCTAGCTCCAGAACATTTTCCTCACCCCAAAAGGAAGCCTTGTATCCATTAAGCAGTCACTCTCTATTTCCCCTCTTCCCAGTCCCTAAAAACCACCAATATGGCTGTCTCTGTAGTTTTGCCTATTCTGTATATTTCATATTAATGGAATCCTATAATATGTGACTTTTTGTGTCTGGTTTCTTTCATTTAGTATAGTGTTTTCAACATTCATCCACATTGTAGTATGAATCAGTTTATTCCTTTTTTTTTTGAGATGGGCTTTCATTCTTGTTGCCCAGGTTGGAATGCAGTGGCATGATCTCGGCTCACTGCAACCTCTGCCTCCTGGGTTCAAGCAATTTGCCTACCTCAGCCTCCCGAGTAGCTGGGATTACAGGCATGCGTCACCACGCCCAGCTAATTTTTTTGTATTTTTAGTAAAGACGGGGTTTCTCCATGTTGGTCAGGCTGGTCTCAAACTCCTGACCTCAGGTGATCTGCCCACCTTGGCCTCCCAAATTGCTGGAATGACAGACGGGAGTCACCGCGCCTGGCCAGTTCATTCCTTTTTATGGCTAAATAATATTCCATTGTATGGATATCCCACATTTTATTTATCCATCTATCTGTAAATAGAAGTTTGGGTTGTTTCCACCTTTTGGCTATTGTGAATAATGTTGCTATGAACACTGGTATGTAAGTTTTTGTTTGAACAACTGCTTTCAGTTATTTTGGGTGTACACCCAGGAATAGAATTGCTAGTTCAGTGAATAATTTTGTGTTTAACTTGTTGAAGTTTTCCACACCAGTTGGACAATTTTACATTTCTCTCAGCAATGTGTAAGGGTTTCTATTTCCCCACAGCCTCGCCAACACAAATCCAAACCTCAGTTTATTTATTTATTTTTTGAGATGGAGTTTCGTTCTTTTTGCCCAAGCTGGAGTGCAATGGCATGATCTCGGCTCACTGCAACCTCCGCCACCTGGGTTCAAGTGATTCTCTCCCACCGCAGCCTCCCGAGGAGCTGGGATTACAGGTGCCTGTCACCACGCCTGGCTACTTTTGTATTTTTAGTAGAGACAGGGTTTCACCATGTTGGCCAGGCTGGTCTGGAACTCCAGACCTCAGGTGATCCACCTGCCTCAGTCTTTCCAAATGCTGGGATTACAGGTGTGAGCCACCGCACCCAGCCAAAACCTCGATTTATTGTTTTGTTATTTTATAGATCATACTTTTGGTATCATGTCTAATAGCTTTTCACTAAGCCCTACATCCAAGATATTTTCTTCTAGTTAGCTTATAAAAGTTTTATAGTTTTACATTTAAATCTTCGACCCATTTGAAATAACTTTTGTATAAGGTATGAGGTTTAGGTCAAGTTTTTGTTTGTTAATTTTGTCTATGGATATCCGATAGCTCCAGCACCACTTGTTGAAAAGACAAGGGCACGGTGGCTCACTCCTGTAATCCCAGCACTTTGGGAGGCCGAGGAGGGCGGATCACCTGAGGTCAGGAGTTCGAGACCAGCCTGACCAACATGGAGAAATCCCATCTCTACTAAAAATACAAAATTAGCTGGGCATGGTGGTGCATGCCTGTAATCCCAGCTACTCAGGAGGCTGAGGCGGGAGAATCGCTTGAACCCAGGAGACAGAGGTTGCGGTGAGCTGAGATTGTGCCATTGGACTCCAGTCTGGGCAACAAGAGCGGAATTCTGTCTCAAAAAAAAAAGAAAAGAAAAGGCCAGGCACGGTGGCTCCCACCTGTAATTTCAGCACTTTGAGAGGCCGAGGCAGGAGGAATGCTTGAGACCAGAAGTTTGAGATCAGCCTGGGCAACATGGTATATAAAAACATCTCATGTGTTCTGTAGATATATACACCTGCTATTTACCCACAATAATTAAAAAAGGAAAATTAGTCAGCTGGCCAGGCGTGGTGGCTCATGCCTGTAATCCCAGCATTTTGGGAGGCCGAGGTGGGCAGATTACTTGAGGCCAGGAGTTTGAGGCCAGCCTGGGCAACATGGTGAAACCCCGTCTCTACAAAAAATACAAAAATCAGCTGGATGTGGTGGTGCAGACTGAAGTGGGAGGATTGCTTGAGCCTGGGAAGCTGAGGCTTCAGTGAGCCATGATCCCGCCACTGCACTCCAGCCTGGGCAACAGAGCGAGGTCCCGTCTCAAAAAAAAAAAAAAAAAAAAAAGGCCGGGCACGGGGGCTCACGTCTGTAATCCCAGCACTTTGGGAGGCTGAGGTGGGCGGATCACGAGGTCAGGAGATGGAGACCATCCTGGCTAACACGGTGAAACCCCGTCTCTACTAAAAATACAAAAAATTAGCCGGGCGTGGTGGCGGGCGCCTGTAGTCCCAGCTACTCGGGAGGCTGAGGCAGGAGAATGGCATGAACCCAGGAGGCGGAGCTTGCAGTGAGCCGAGATCGCACCACTGCACTCCAGCCTGGGCGACAGAGCGAGACTCCGTCTCAAAAAAAAGAAAAAAAAAATAGTAAAGCAAATAAGATGAAGGATAAGTTTTCAGGCCCAAGGACCTGTGTGTGCAGAAGCCATGAGTTGAGAGAAAGCTTGGAGCCTAACAGGGGATGAAGGGAAGCTGATGTGAAAGCAAGCGGAGAGTGAGGCCAGACAATCTGCAGAAGTCAGGAGGTGCTGGGTTACTCAGGGCCTTAGAACCTTGATAAGGATTTTCAAATTTGTTTGAAAACTAGTGGAGGGTTATTTTTGTTTTGTTTTGTTTTTTTAGACAGACCCTCACTCTGTCACCCAACCTGGCGCAATCACAGCACACTGCAACCTCGAACTCCTGGGTTGAAGTGATCCTCCTGCCTCAGTCTCCTGAGTAGCTGGGAACTACAGGTGTGCACCTGTGTGTGTGTATATATGTGTGTGTGTTTGTGTGTGTGTGTGTATATATATCTATTTTTTGAGACAGAGTCTTGCTCTGTTGCCCAGGCTAGAGAGCAGTGGCATGATCTCTGCTTGCTGTGGCCTCAACCTCCAGGACTCAAGACATCTTCCTGCTTCAGCCTCCTGAGTAACTGGGACTACAGGTGTGCGCCACCATGCCCAGCTTTCTTGTAGTTCTTTCTTTTTTTTTTTTTTTTTTTGGTTTTGCCATGTTGTCTAGGCTGGTCTCGAACTCCTGCGTTCAAGTGATCCACCCACCTCAGCCTCCCAAAGTACTGGGACTACAGGCATGAGCCACTGCACCTGGCATTTACTCATTTTTAAATGGTAAAATATACATAACATAAAATTTACTGTTCTCACCATTTTTAAGTACACACCTCTGTGGCACTAAGTACATTCACATTGTTGTGCTTTAATTATTTTTAATATTGTAAAATTAGTTCACATTCCAGATATAAAGTCTTAATGGGTATTCAGTGGAAAGCAAAAAGTACCCCCCTTTCCCTTCTCTGTCCCACTCCTAGAAGTAATTAGTGCTATCGGTATCTCTTATGTATCCTTCCATAATACACTGGGGAAGCTGTCTTACAGAAATGAGTGCACTATTGTGTAAGGGAATATAGTCACAGATACAAACCTGTCTGAAGGGGCAAAAAAAGAGGGCAACAACTTGAATGTTCACCAAAGAGAGAACCATTGAATAAATGATGGTGCATCCATACCAGAAAATATTGTGCAGTTTTGTGCTGCTGTTAAAAAGAATGGGTTCTGGCCGGGCGTGATTGCCCACGCCTATAATCCCAGCACTTTGGAAGGCCGAGGCGGGCAGATCACCAGGTCAGGAGTTCGAGACCAGCCTGGCAAACATAGTTAAACCCCAACTCTACTAAAAATACAAAAAATTAGCCGGGTGTAGTGGTGGGCACCTGTAATCGCAGCTACTCAGGAGGCTGAGGCAGGAGAATTGCTTGAACCTGGGAGGCGGAGGTTGCAGTGAGCCAAGATCATGCCATTGCACTCCAGCCCGGGCAACAGTGGGAGACTCTGTCTCAAGAAAAAAAAAAAAAAAAGAATGGGTTCTATTTATGTATATCGATAAAATATTAAAAAGCTGAGTGCAGAATGATTTTATAGTATGATTCCATTTTTATAAAAACAAGTAATTGTCAATGTCTTCTAGATCACTTTTATCACTTTTATGATCTGTTTTATAAAAAAATAATTACCACTACCTCTAATATCAGGAGAGTGCAGAAGTCCTGCCAGGAGAGATCTGATGAGAACAGAAGGGGACTGAATCACCTTGGCACCACTCTGCCATTTCCTCCTTCCAAAACCCCAGGGCTGGGAGATTACCTCCTCCCCAGCTGCTTCTCCCTATGAGTTTAAAGGGCTTAAATGTCTTGGTGGGTGGCAGCAAATGGGAGTGATTAGTCGTGTAGGGTGCTGCTCTCTGCCGTAGGGTTCTTTCCTGGAAATCACCAGGACTACCATAGACTGGGTGACACAGCCTTCAGAGCTTTCCGAACACCCTCTACCAGATGGAATGGCTGAGACCCTCCAGTGGAATATAAGCTCCCAGGCCAAAATCATCAGACACCTAGGGAGTCCAGGTGAAGGACAACAAACTGAACAACACGTACATTCTAAAGTCAAGTTTTATTAGCCGGGCATGGTTGCTCATGCCTATAATCCCAGAATTTAGGGAGGCCGAGGCGGGCGGATCACTTGAGGACAGGAATTTGAGACCAGCCTGAACAACGTGGTGAAACCCTATCTCCGCTAAAAATGCAAAAATTAGCCGGATGTGGTGGCTCACACCTGTAATCCCAGCTACTCGGGAGGCTGAAGCAGGAGAATTGCTCGAACCCGGGAGGCAAAGGTTGCAGTGAGCCAAGATCACACCATTGCACTCCAGCCTGGGCAACAGAGTGAGACTCCGTCTCAAAATAATAACAACAACAATAATAATAATTTTGAGGACAATACTAATTGGGTAGCAAAATCTGAACCAACAAGGGGCTGTTTATATAATAATAGTAGTTATCCCATTCGGGGTGAATATTCATATGTTTTGCTTCAGAAGTATGAATGTGTCTGATTACAGAGTACTGTTCCAGACCCTACTTACCTAACAGGCAGTATTGCATTAAACGGTGGTCCCCAACCTATTTGGCACCAGGGACCAGTTTCGTAGAAGACAGTTTTTCCACAGATACAGAGGACTGTTTCCGGTTGAAACTGCTCCGCCTCAGATCATTAGTCATTGGTTAAATTCTCATGAGGAGCAGGCAAACTAGATCCCTCGCACACACAATTTACAATAGGGTTTGCGCTCCTATGAGAATCTAATGCGGGGCTGATCTGAGCTCAGGTGATAATGCTCCCTGGCCCGTGGCTTACCTCCTGCTATTCAGCTGGTTCCTGATAGGCCACCCTATACTGATGTGCAGCCCAGGGGTTGGGGACTCCTGTGTTAAAGTATTATTGTATTAACTTTCTAAAATTTGAAATATTCTGAATTCTGAAAAATATGTGTTCCTATGGATTTTCTTTTCTTTTCTTTTTTTTTTTTTTTAGACAGAGTCTCGCTCTGTCGCTCAGGCTGGAGTGCAATAGCGCAATCTCAGCTCACTGCAAACTTCACCTCCCGAGCTCAAGCAATTCTCCTGTCTCAGCCTCCTGAGTAGCTGGGATTACAAGCGTATGCCACCACGCCCAGCTAATTTTTGTATTTTTTTTTTTAGTAGAGACGGGATTGCACCATATTGACCAGGCTGGTCTCAAACTCCTGACCTCAGGTGATCCACCCACCTTGGCCTCTCAAGGTGCTGGGATTACAAGCATGAGCCACTGGGCCTGGAGCCATGGATTTTCAGTAAATGATTGTGGACCTCTTAGGTATGAAAACTACAATTAAGGCCGGGCATGTTTGCCCATGCCTGTAAACCCAGAACTTTGGGAGGCCAAGGTGGGCAGATCACTTGAGGTCAGGAGTTCAAGACCAGCCTGGCCAACATGGTGAAACCCCGTCTCTACTAAAAATACAAAAATTAGCCAGGCATGGTGGCACATGCCTGTAATCCCAGCTACTGGGGAGGCTGAGGCAAGAGAATTGCTTGAACCTGGGAGGCAGAGGTTGCAGTGAGCCGAGATTGTGCCATTGCACTCCAGCCTGAGTGACAAGATCGAAGCTCTGTCTCAAAAAAAAAAAAAAAAAGTAAAAATGAAAAACATAGGCCAGGTGAAGTGGCTCACACCTGTAATTCAAGCACTTTGGGAGGCTGAGACAGGAGGATCACTTGAGGCCAGGAGGTTGAGACTAGCTTAGGCAACATAGCAAGACCCCTGTCTGTAAGAAATAAAATAAATAAATAAAAATTTGCTGGATGTGGTGGTGCACACCTGTAGTCTTAGCTACTCAGGAGGCTGAGACGGGAGGATTACTTGGGCCCAGGAGTTCGAGGCTGCAGTGAGCTATGATCGTGCCACTAAACTCAAGCCTGGGTGACAGAGTGAGACCCTCTCCCTAAAAAAATAAAAACAGGCTGGGCGTGGTGGCTCACACCTGTAATCCCAGCACTTTGGGAGGCAGAGGCGAGCGGATCACTTGAGGTCAGGAGTTCGAGACCAGCTGGCCAACATGGTGAAACCCTACTTCTATTAAAAATACAAAAATTAGCTGGGCGTGGTGGCACACGCCTGCAATCCCAGCTACTTGGGAGGCTGAGGCAAAAGAATCGCTTGAACCTGGGAGGCGGAAGTTGCCGTGAGCTGAGATCGCACCACTGCACTCCAGCCTGGGTAACAGAGTGACACTCTGTCTCAAAAAATAAAAATAAAAATAAAAATAAAAAATAAATAAATAAAAAGAAAGGAAATAGTAAAAGACTTAAAATATACAATAAGTTTAGATACATTACTTTATTTTACAAACATTTATATCATGCTTACTACAGTGCCAGGCACAGTTCTAGGTACTTTACAAATACTAGCTGTTTTAATCCTTACGATAACTGTAAAAGGTAGATACTATTGTTATTATTTCCATTTATTAAAGGATCTGAGGCATAGGGAATAAAGCTTGCCTGAGCTCATATTGTTACTAACCTTAGAGCAGGATGGGAAACTATGAAGGCTGACTCCAAAGCTTATGCTCTGAACTCCTGTGTTCTGCTGGATTGCACAAACAGGAAATACTCTTTTCATGTACACTCAGAAGATTTACAAAAATAAGCCATGCATTGAGTTACAAAGAAAGACCAAAATTCATTCCACCATTAGATCCACATCAATATCACATAGACTATGTTCCCTAACCATTATGTAGTACAACTAAAAATAAATAACAAAAAGAACACTTTGAAAATACCATAAATAACCACTACACACCTTTTAGAATGGCAAAAATCCAGAAAACTGACAATACCAATTGCTGACAAGGAGGTGAAGACACAAGAATGCTCATTCATTGCTGGCAGGAATGTAAAATGATACAGCCACTTCGGTTTTTGTTGTTGTTGTTGTTTTTGAGACAGTCTCGGTCTGTTGCCCAGGCTGGAGTGCAATGGCGCTATCTTGGCTCACTGCAACCTCTGCCTCCCGGGTTCAAGCGATTCTCCTGCCTCAGCCTCCTGAGTAGTTGGGATTACAGGCACCCACCACCACGCCCGGCTAATTTTTGTATTTTTAGTAGAGACAGGGTTTCGCCATGTTGGTCAGGCTGGTCTTGAACTCCTGACCTCAGGTGATCCACCCGCCTCGGCCTCCCAAAGTGCTGGGATTATAGGCGTCAGCCAGTGCACCTGGCCTGATACAGCCACTTTGGAAGATAGTTTGGCAGTTTCTTACAAAGCCAAACATAGTTTTACCGAACATAGTTTTACCCACAATCTAGTAATCACACTCTTAGGTATTTACCCAGCTGATGAGAAAACTTGTGTTCACACAAAAACTAGCAAACTAGCACATAAATGTTTATGGCATTTTTATTCAAAATTGCTGAAAAGTAGGAGCAACCAAAATATCCTTCAATAGAGGAATGGGTAAACAAACTGTGATACATCTCTACAATGAAATACTATTCAGCAATAAAAAGCAATGAGCTATCAAACCACACAAATACATAGATGAATTTTCTATGCACGGTGCTAAGCGAAAGAAGTCAGTCTGAAAAGGCTACCGAGTGTAAAATTTCACTTATATGACATTCTGGAATAGGAAAAACTATAGAAATAATAAACAAATTAGTGGTTGCCAGGGTTTGGGAGGGAGAGGGCAGTGAGGGTTAAATGAGGAAACACAGGAAATTTCGGAGGGGGGCATTGAAGCTTTTCTGTATGATACCGTAATTGTAGATACATGACACTATGTGTTTGTCAAAACCCATAGATCCTTACAGCTCAAAGAGTGAAACATCATGTGTGCAAATTTTAAAAAATCATTTAGGAGATTGAGAGATCCCAGGATGGAGTGAAGAATGGAATAAAAGAATCTACCTGTATTACAAACATATGAAATAACTTCACTGAAGAAGAGTAGCGGGGAGAATGGTGCTGACCTAAGTCGGTTGGAAATGTGTAGAGTCTGTAAGACTAAAGGTAAAAGGAACTGTACACAAGTACTGTACTCTTGTGGATACAGCCGTTTCCTTGAGGAAATAGGTTAACAATGTTGAGATCCACGTGTATCCTGGATTTGAACAATTAAGTTCCAATGGTGCATGGTGGGAGGTAGATTTTTTTTTTTTTTTTTTTTTTGAGACGGAGTCTTGCTCTGTCACCCAGGCTGGAGTGCAGTGACGAGGTCTCAGCTCATTGCAACCTCCACCTCCCGGTTTCAAGTGATTCTCCTGCCTCAGCCTCCCGAGTAGCTGGGACTACAGGAGCCCGCCACCACGCCTGGCTAATTTTTTGTATTTTTAGTAGAGACGGGGTTTCACCGTGTTAGCCAGGATGGTCTCCATCTCCTGACCTCAAGTGATCTGCTCTCCTTGGCCTCTCAAAGTGCTGGGATTACAGGCGTGAGCCACTGTGCCCAGCCAAGAGGCAGGTTTTTGCTGTTAGAATGAGAGCACAGGCCGGGCGCAGTGGCTCACACCTGTAATCCCAGCCTTTGGGAGGCCGAGGTGGGCAGATCACGAGGTCAGGAGACCGAGACCATCCTGGCTAACACGGTGAAACCCCGTCTCTACCAAAAATACAAAAAGTTAGCCAGGTGTGGTGGTGGGCACCTGTAGTCCCAGCTACTCAGGAGGCTGAGGCAGGAGAATCACTTGAACCCGGAAGGCGGAGCTTGCAGTGAGCCGAGATTGTGCCACTGTACTCCAGCCTGGGTGACAGAGCAAGACTCCACCTCAAAAAAAAAAAAAAAATAGAATGAGAACATATAGGTGAGCAAGGGGGAAAGGCCAGAATGATCCATGCAGTAATGGATTGGAATTGGAGCCGTCAGTATGAATCCATGTGTAGCTTACTGTAGATATAGATAGCCACATGTAAAAATATTTATAGGTATGTATTCGTATACATAACACCATAATTATTTATAAGTGATATACTTCAAAATACCAATAGAGTCAAGAAGCTGTTGTAATTAGTAAGAGAATTCACCAAGGTAGCCAGATAGAAGATCTACAAAAATCAATAGCGTATCTATTTTTTTTTTTTTTGAGATGGAGTGTTACTCTCTTGCCCAGGCTGGAGTGCAGTGGTCTGATCTTGGCTTACTGCAACCTCCGCCTCCTGGGTTCAAGCAATTCTCCTGTCTCAGTCTCCCAAGTAGCTGGGATTATAGGCACCCGCCACCATACCTTGCTAATTTTTGTATTTTTAGTAGAGACAGAGTTTCACGATGTTAGTCAGGCTGGTCTTGGACTCCTGGCCTCAAGTAATCCACCCACCTTGGCCTTCCAAAGTGCTGGGATTACAGGTGTGAGCCATTGTGTCCGGCCTCAATAGCATATCTCTATACCAGGTGTAACCAACTAGAAAATGACAATCAAAGAAGCCATTCACAATAATGACAAAAACTATAAAGTATCTAGGAACTTAATTAATATAAGACCTCTATAGCCAGGTGTGGTGGCTCACATCTGTAATCCCAGCACTTCAGGAGGCCAAGGCGGGTGGATCACCTGAGGTTAGGAGTTCGAAACCAGCCTGACAAATATGGTGAAACCCCATCTCTACTAAAAACTACAAAAACTAGCCAGGTGTGGTGGTGGTGCCTGTAATCCCAGCTACTTGGGAGGCTGAGACAGAAGAATTGCTTGAACCCGGGAGGCGGAGACTGCAGTGAGCCGAGATCACACCACTGCACTCCAGCCTGGGCAACAGAGCGAGACTCCATCTCAAACAAAACGAAACACAGCAAACTCTGAAGAAAACATTAAAACTCAAAGTCCAATAGAAGTGTTATGGGGGGAAAAAACTCAAAGGGCACAGAAGATGATCCAAATAAAATAGAGAGATATTTCATTATCTTGGACAGAATGGCTTAATAACAAATGATATTAGTGTTCTCCCCAGTTAATGTGTATATTCAATGCAATTCCAACTAAAATCCATGGGAATTTTCTGAAAAACTTAAACTTACTTTAGTATTTATTTGCGGAAGTGCGTTTTCAAAATTAGCAAAGTCAATATATAAAAAGAAGAATAAAGAGTGGGGCTTGGGCAGGGTGTGGTGGCTCACACCTGTAATCCCAGCACTTTGGGAGGCCGAGGTGGGTGGATCACCTGAGGTCAGGAGTTCAAGACCAGCCTGGCCAACATGGTGAAACCTCATCTATACTAAAAATACAAAAAATTAGCCGAGCGTGGTGGCACAGGTGGCATGTGCCTGTAGTCCCAGCTACTCAGAAGGCTGAGGCAGGAGGATCACTTGAATCTGGGAGGCAGAGGTTGCAGTGAGCCGAGATTGTGCCACTGCACTGCAGCCTGGGCAACAGAGTAAGACTCCAACTCCAAAAAAAAAAAAAAAAAAAAAAAAGAATGATGCTTGCTCTACCAGATATCAAGACATACTACAAGACTATAGACTACAGTAATCAGCCCGTGCACAGTGACTCAGACCTGTAATCCCAGCACTTTGGGATGCCGAGGTGGGCGGATTGCTTGAGGTCAGGAGTTCAAGACCAGCCTAGCTAACATAGTGAAACCCTATCTCTACTAAAAATGCAAAAAAATTTAGCCAAGTGTGGTGGCGCTCACCTGTATCCCAGCTACTCAGGAGGCCGAGGCAGGAGAATTGCTTGAACCTGGGAGGCAGAGGTTGCTGTGAGCTGAGATTGTGTCATTGCACTCCAGCCTGGGAGACGAGTGAAACTCTGTCTTAAAAAAAAAAAAAAAAAAAGATTCTAATCTACAGTAATCAAAACAGTATGGTACAGGTGTAAGAACAAAGAGACCAGAAGAGAACCTGACCCACAATGTAATATAAATGAGAACATCGTGTGCGTAAATGTGGCACCACCGTCACCGAAGAGAGGACAGACTGTTTCATAGGTAATGTTGGAAAAATTGGCTCATTCTATGGAGAAAAATGAAAACCATGTTCCTATACAACAGTACATACAGGGTGAATTCTGGATGGATTAAAGACCTAAATAAAAATAAAATGATATTATCAATAGAAAACAATGGTGTAGAAAATCTCAAGGACTCAAAGCTTCAAAAGAACAAATTATTCTTGCAAAACATCGATAATTTGTATTAGATAAAAATTACGTATTTCTTCTCTACAGGAAACTTGTTAATTACAAAGGGAAAAATAGTAATTTACAGCGTAGAAACCTGGCAGACACCACCTTAACCAAGTAATCGAAGTTAACATCAGCAGTAATGGGACAAATTGGCATCACATGCCTCCTGATAAGATGCACTGAGAAGGAACAGCATCACTTCCGTGGTGTTCCTGCCAAAAATGCATAGCCCCAATCTAATCATGAGAAAACACCAGACTAGCCCAAATTAATAAATGCCCTGCACTCTTCCAAAATGTCAAGGCCATGAAAGATAAAAGACTAAAGAATTGTTCCAAATAAAAGGACGCCTAAATAGATGTAACGACTAAAGATAATATGGGATCCTGAATTAGATCCTGAATCAAAAAAACATTGTTTTTGGTTTGTTTGTTTTGAGACAACAGTCTCATTCTATCCCCCCAGGCCCCAGTGCAGTGGTGGGATCTGGGCTCACTGCAATCTCCGTCTCCCCAGTTCAAGTGATTCTCCTGCTTCTGCCTCCTGAGTAGCTAGGATTACAGGCCACTACACCCAGCTAATTTTTGTATTTTTAGTAGAGACTGAGTTTCACCATGTTGGCCAGGCTGGTCTCAAACTTCTGATCTCAGGTGATCCGCCTGCCTTGGCCTCCTGAAGTGCTGGGATTACAGGCGTGAGCCACTGCGCCCAGCTGTTTGTATTTTTCTATAAAGAAAATTGGGCTGGATACAGTGGCTCATGCCTATAATCCCAGCACTTTGAAAGGCTGAGATGGGAGGATTGCTTGAGTCCAGAAGTTCAAGGCCGCAATAAGCTATAATCAATCTTGAGCATACAGAAAAATGGAAGTACAGAACAAATAGCTTTTTTTCTTTCTTTCTTTCTTTTTTTTTTTTTGAGATGGAGTCTCACTGTGTCACCCAGGCTGGAGTGCAGTGGCATGATCTCGGCTCACTGCAATTTCCGCCTCCCGGGTTCACGCCATTCTCCTGCCTCAGCCTCCCGAGTAGCCGGGTGTGGTGGCAGGCGCCTGTAGTCCCAGAACAAATAGCTTTTTTACCCCATGAACCATTTACAAGTAAGTAGCCAATCTGATGCCCTGTCACTCTTGAATAGTTCAGTATATTTCCTGCAAACATTCTCCTACATAACCACAGCACAACCATCAAAATCAAGAAATTAACCTAGATATATCTCTACCATCTAATCCTCAAACTTCATTCCAGTTTTGTTTAGTGTCTCAATAAATTAAGTTAAATTAAAAAAAAATTGGCTGGGTGCAGTGGCTCATGCCTGTAATTCCAGCACTTTGGGAGGCCGAGGCGGGCAGATCACGAGGTCAAGAGATTGAGACCATCCTGGCCAACATGATGAAACCCCGTCCCTACTAAAAATACAAAAATTAGCTGGGCGTGGTGGCAGGCGCCTGTAGTCCCAGCTACTAGGGAGGCTGAGGCAGGAGAATCGCTTGAACCTGGGAGTTGGAGATTGCAGTGAGCTGAGATCCCACCACTCCACTTCAGCCTGGTGACAGAGCAAGACTTAAAAAAAAATAAAACAAAAAACAAAAAAATTGGCTGGGCCTGGGATTACACTCCTGTAATCCCAACACTTTACACTTTGAGAGGCCAAGGCTGGTGGATACACCTGAGGTCAGGAGTTCAAGACCAGCCTGGCCAACGTGGTGAAACCCTGTCTCTACTAAAAATGCAAAAATTAGCTGAGCGTGGTGGTGCTTGAACCTGGGAGGTGGAGGTTGCAGTGAGCCGAGATCTCACCATTGCACTTCAGCCTGGGTGACAGAGTGAGACTCTGTCTCAAAGAAAAAATAAATAAATAAATAAAATAAAAATTAAAAAAAATTCCTGGCTGGGCATTGTATCTCTCGCCTGTAATCCCAAGCACTTTGAGAGGCCAAAGTGGGAGGATCGCTTGAAGCCAGAAGTTCACAACCAGCCTGCACAGCAAACCAAGACCCCCACCATGTCTACAAAAATAAAATTAGCCCAGCACAGTAGTGAGTGCCAGTAGCCCTAGCTATTTGGGAGGCTGAGCCAGGAGGATTGCTTCAGCCCAAAAGTTTGAGACTGCAGTGAGCTATAATTTCATGACTGAACTCCAGCCAGGGCAACAGTGAGACCCTGTCTCTTAAAACACAAAAAAAAGCCAGTGTAGATTACATGCTACATTTTGTTATATTTCTTTAATCTCTTCTTCACTCCGGAACAATTTATCTGTCTTTTCTTGACCTTGATATTTTGAAAGAGTACAGGATGTTTATTTTGTAGACTGTCCCTCAGTTTGGGCTTAGATTCAGGTTATGCAACTTTGGCAGGAATATCACAGAAGCGATGCTGTGTTCTTCTGACTGCCTCCTATCAGGTGGCACAAGATGCTGATTTATCCCGTTACTCATGATGTTCACTCAATTACATGATTAAAGCGTTGTCTGCCAGGCTCCTTCATTGCAAAGTGACTCTTCCCCGCCCCCTTAGTGAATTAATGTTTGGGGTGGAGATATGTTCGACGTATGTATCTCATTTCTCATTAAATTTTTACTGTATTAATGTATTTATATACATCAGTATGAACCTGTGGTTTTCTACTTTATTCAGGGGTTATAATTCATTGCTATCATATATACACACATACATATATATATACTTTTTTTTTTTTTTTTTTTTTTTTTGAGACAGAGCTTCACTCTGTTATCTGGGCTGGAGTGCAGTGGCTCCATCTTGGTTCACTGCAAACTCCGCCTCTCAGGTTCAAATAATTCTCCTGCCTTAGCCACTCAAGTGGCTGGGACTACAAGTGCACACCACCACGCCTGTCTAATTTTTGTATTTTTAGTAGAGATGGGGTTTCACCATGTTGGCCAGGCTGGTCTCAAACTCCTGACCTCAAGTGATGCGCCCACCTCCTCCTCCCAAAGTGCAGGGATTATAGGCATGAGCCACCACCCTCAGACTTATCATTATTTATACTGATGCTCAAACAGTCCCTAATTTGAAGTGGGAGCACCTCAAGCTGACTTTTTTGTCTTTTTTTTTTTTTGAGACAGGGAGTGCGGTGGCCCAATCACAGCTCATTGCTGCCTCGAGCTCCCAGGCTCAATTGATCCTCCTACCTCAGTCTCCTGAGTAGCCAGGACTATAGGTGCACGCCACCACAGCAGCTAAAAATTTTGTGTGTGTGTGTGTGTGTGTGTGTGACAGAGTTTCACTCTTGTTCCCCAGGCTGGAGTGCAATGGTGCAATCTTTGCTCACTGCAACCTCCACCTCCCAGGTTCAAGCGATTCTCCTGCCTCAGCCTCCTGAGTAGCTGGGATTATAGACATGCACCACCATGCCTGGCTAATTTTGTGTTTTTAGTAGAGACGGGGTTTCTTCCTGTTGGTCAGGCTGGTCTCGAATTCCAGACCTCAGGTGATTCACCTGCCTCAGCCTCCCAAAGTTCTGGGATTACAGGCATGAGCCACTGCACCCGGCCCACCAGCTAATTTTTGTATTATTTGCAGAGACAGGGGTCTGGAACTCTTGGGCTCAAGAGATCTGCCCACCTTAGCCTCCCAAGGTGCTGGGATTATAGGCAAGAGCCACTGCACCAGCCCTGTATCCTTTTTAGATGTATCCATCATTGTTTCAGTGCTTCTTTGCTTTCTAGTATAATAGTCCTAGGCTCATCCTGTAATTTCTGTCTCAGGCTTTTCACCAGGGAGCCCTGGTACCTTATAGTAGAGAATGGTATTTAGAAGCCAAGATCTGGGGCCGGGTGTGGTGGCTCACGCCTGCAATCCCAGCACTTTGGGAGGCCGAGGCGGGCAGATCACAAGGTCAGAAGTTTGAGACCAGCCTGGGCAAATGGTGTAAACCCCGTCTCTACTAAAAATACAAAAAATTAGCTGGGCATGGTGGCGGGTGCCTGTAATCTCAGCTACTTGGTAGGCTGAAGCAGGCGAATTGCTTGAACCCAGGAGACAGATGTTGCAGTGAGCCGACGCAGTGCCACTGCACTCCAGCCTGGGTGACAGAGTGAGACTTTGTCTCAAAAAAAAAAAAAAGAACCCAAGATCTGGATGCTGGGTGCGCTCATTGAGAGGGGCGTGGGTGTCACTTCTCCAAGACCCTCTCAATGGACAGAGCTGGGACAGAGCTTACATACACACTTAAATCTATATTTATTTCTATATCTACCTCTTTGTATTGAAAATCGTGAGTTCACACCAGTATCTCCATTTTTGATCCAGCACCACAGAGTTCATTCTAGTTTTCTTCTTTCTATATTTGTAATTTTTTCTCCACCTGTGAGAATCTTGGCTCTCATTTTCCTTCATACGTTTACCTCTAGATCACTCTCCTGTCACTGCTCACGCTTCCACACTCAGTGCCCTTCTCACTTTGTTCAGTCTTGGGTTGCACTGGGCTGCTTTCCCCATCACCTACAATAAATGATGAATGCCCTCTGCATCCCAGCCTTGCCAGACACCCTGCCCTGGCCCTTCCTTCCTCAGCAATGCCCTCCTTGGGCCCTTCCTGGGCTCTGACTCTCCACATCGGGCTTCACCCCCACCCCATTGCTACAGGTTCATGCTGTTGAGTCTCTAATGCCCTGGCACCAGGCCATGCATGAATGTCCTCACCTTGCTCAGGCTCTGACACTCACACTGGGCAACCTTCCTACACAGATGCCCTCCTCAGGGTCGGACATCCTGCTCTGAAATACCGAGGGAGCCCCCAACCCTAGTGCAGATACCTAACCCCATTCTTCTCCACCTAATGGTGTCAGGACTGAATTACTCAGGAAGGGAAGGGAAAGAATGAAGAAGAAGCGGGACTTTTTTAATTTTCAAAAATTCAACCAGTGAGCTAATTGCTTTTATAAAAAACAAAACAAAAACAAAATCAGGAGAAAGCCTTACCTGAAATTAGGCAGTAGCAGAAATTAGGCAGTAGTAGAAAGTAGCAGAAGGTGCTGGGATTACAGGTGTGAGCCACCACACCCGGCCACATTTCTTTTCTTTTTCTTTTCTTTTCTTTTCTTTTCTCTTCTCTTCTCTTCTCTTCTCTTCTCTTCTCTTTTCTTTCTTTCTTTCTTTCTTTCTCTTTCTTTCTTTCTTTTCTTTCTTTTCTTTCTTTTTTTTTTTTAACAGAGTCTTGTTCTGTCACCCAGGCTGGAGTGCAGTGGCACAATCTTGGCTCACTGCAACCTCCACCCCCTAGTATCTTCAGTGGCAACCTGGGTAACAGCAATCTGAGAGATTGAGAGAGACAGAGAGAAGGAGGGAGGGAGGGAGGGATGGAGGATGCTAAATAAGTGCTTGCCATAGTCTTTCTTTCAAAGGAGCTGCACCAGCTGTTCCAACCCAAAGAAACACACACAGCACCGTTAACTGTACAAATACTTCCATGGACTTGCTGGGATATAGACCCATAAGGCTAGAGAAGTGCAGCTATGGAGACCTAAGAATATTCCTTTCCACATACTTTGGAGTATTGCCATTGTGTTCCTGGCTCAGTGCTGGCCCCACAAGGGATTCAAAGATGAATCAGACAGGGCCTCTTATCTTGCAACTTGTATGCAGAGGATGCTCCTTTAAGGCCGCGAGTGACCAGTTCACCAAGAGGGGTGGAACCAAAGTGCCATGGGAAGCCAGAGGAGGAGGAGCAGAGACTACTCAGGAGGAAGGGGTTTCTTTTTTTGCGAGTTTTAATTTTTTTAGAGATGGGGTCTTTCTGTGTTGCCCAGGCTGATCTCAAATTCCTGGCCTCAAGCAGTCCTCCCACCTTGGCCTCCCAAAGTGCTGGGATTACAGGTGTGAGCCACCACGCCAACCCTAATTTTGCCTTTTCTATGGGGCTGAATGTATTTTGCTGCACAAAACTTGTCTATATGTTCACTGTCTGAGAAACATAGGATCTCCGGTGCTCAACAAGCTTCAGGGAAAACGCCATGACAGAGAGAGAGAAAGAGAGAGATAGAGACAGAGATAAAGATGGATTAGGGGCAAGGGGGAGAAAGAGAGATGATTTCATAATTCCTAGCATGATAATTTCCCTAAACAAGATTTCTAAGATACTGCAGAAAAATAAAGCTAGTGTATATAATGAGCAAAAAAGTTCAAGAAGGTTTTTATTTGTTTTCTTTTTTGAGACAGGGTCCCACTCTGTGGCCCAGGCTGGAGTGCGGTGGCAGGATCTTGGCTCACTGCAACCTCCGTCTCCCAAGTTCAAGCAATTCTCCTCCCTCAGCCTTCCCAGTAGCTGGGATTACAGGTGTGAGCCACCACGCCCAGCTAATTTTTGTATTTTTACTAGAGACATGATTTCACCATGTTGGCCAGGCTGGTCTCGAATTCCTGACCTCAAATGATCCACCCACCTTGACCTCCCAAAATGCGGGGATTACAGGTGTGAGCCACCACACCCGGCCTCAAGAAAGTTTTTAAAAAGTGTGAATGAGGAGCTGAGATCATGCCACTACATTCCAGCCTAGGTGACAGAGCGAGACTCCGTCTCAAAAAAAAAAAAAAAAGTGGGAATGAGAATGTTTTGAGATGGGAGTCTCACTATGTTGCCTAGGGCGGCCTTGAACTCCTGGGCTTAAGCGATTCTCCCACCCCAGTCTCCCAAGGTGCTGGGATTACAGGTGTGAGCCACCACACCCGGCCACATTTCTTTTCTTTTCCTTTTCTTTTCTTTCTTTCTTTTTTTTTTTTTTTCTTTTTTTTTTTTTAACAGAGTCTCATTCTATCGCCCAGGCTGGAGTGCAGTGGCATAATCTTGGCTCACTGCAACCTCCATCCCCCAGGTTCAGGCGATTCTCCTGCCTCAGCCTCCCAAGTAGCTGGGGTTACAGGTGTGCACCACCATGCCCAGCTAACTTTTGTATTTTTAGTAGAGAAGGGGTTTCACCATGTTGGCCAGGCTGGTCTCAAACTCCTGACCTCAGGTGATCCACCCGCCTTGGCCTCCCAAAGTGATGGAGCTACAGGCATGAGCCACCGCACCCAGCCCACATTTATTTTCTTGAAGCTGATATTAGATAACTTGAGTTGACAACTGTGATTACTTAAGGCTGATCAGAAACCATGATTAGTATTAGTTGATGAAATTTTTATGGAAAATAATTGTTATTTAACAAATTAGGTTTGTTTCATAGATAAAGTCTTTTGAAACGTGGTATGCCCCAGGAAGGCTGTTCAGATGTGACCTTCAGAGGTCACCACAGCACAGAGCACCATGTCCCTCTACCTCATGTCCCCAGTGTCTGTGGTTGGGGTGTCTCGCTGTGCTAAGTCGGCATGCTTAAGCTTTGGGCCCAAGGTGACCTTAGTTCAAGGCCCAACCCAAAGTCTTGCTAGCTGGGCAGACCTGAGCAAACATTCATTTATGCAACTTTTCTGGGTCTCCATTTTCTTATTTATAAAATGGGGATAAGGCCAGGTGTGGTGGCTCATGCCTGTAATCCCAGCACTTTGGGAGGCGGAGGCAGGAGGATCGCTAGAGATCAGGAGTTTGAAACCAGCCTGGGCAACATGGCAAAACCCCATCTCTTCATAAAATACAAAAGTTAGCTGGGCGTGGTGGTGTGTGCCTGTGGTCCCAGCTACTCGGCAGGCTGAGGTGGGAGGACTGCTTGAATCAGAGCGGTTAAGGCTATTCAGTGAGCCAAGATTGCGCCACTGCACTCCAGCCTGGTAGAGAAAGTGAGACTTTGTCTCAAAAAAAAAGGGCGGGGTATAAATCATACCTCATTGGCTTGTTGTAAGGATTAAATGAGTTAATTCATGTTAAATGCTTAGAACAATGCTTTGTACAGAGTGCTCGTGTTATTATTGGATCAATCTAAGGGGTTCTATCTTATACTGGTGAAACTTAGAGACTGATAGGTAAGCTAGATGCCAGTTTATTAATTCATCGTTAGAAACGCAGCTGACAGGTGGTCTGAAAGTCCATCTTCCTAAGTCAGCACACCCTCTGTGGGTGAGAAGTTACACCAGAAGCCGAGTCATACACCAAAGGAGCTACGCGAGAGTGGAATGCAGTTAGGGAAGGAGAAGGCGCTCAGGGGCCGGTGGTGTCAAGCTCTGATGGACTGAGGCACCCAGGGCCTTGCCCAGTCCTGCTCCTGGGATGAGTCACTAGATAGGGTCTGCCTCCTCCAAGGCAGGGCTGGGGATCCCGTGACCACATCTTGCTCCGTCACACCCTTCCCCATTGCAGGATCCAATCATACCTCACGTGTTCTTCCAATCGCTGTGTTCTTCTTTGGCTTATTGTGCCCTAGCCAACCTGATGTTTCTTTTTTTTTTTTTTTTTGAGATGGAGTCTCGCTCTGTTGCCCAGGCTGGAGTGCAGTGGTGCGATCTCAGCTCACTGCAAGCTCCACCTTCCAGATTCACGCCATTCTCCTGCCTCAGCCTCCTGAGTAGCTGGGACTACAGGTGCCCGCCACCACGCCCGACTAATTTTTTTGTATTTTTTAGGAGAAACGGGGTTTCACCATGTTACCCAGGATGGTCTCGATCTCCTGACCTCGTGATCCACCCCCCTCGGCCTCCCAAAGTGCTGAGATTACAGGCATGAGCCACCGCGTCCAGCCAACCTGATGGTTCTTAAATGTGCCCCCAACCTGACACCACCAAACCACTATTTACAATATCTTGAATGACTTCTACATCTCAACCACTATCTGTAGGTTCTCACTAGTTTTACTCTAATATAACTCTATTCCCAAGTTCTGGGTATGCCATACCTGTGTTCTCACTGCAGAGTTCACGGTGGAGGAAGAGTACTGGATCTTTGGTGGGAAGGAAGTTCAGAATGACCACACTTGGGCTGGTTGCAGTGGCTCATGCCTGTAATCCCAGCACTTTGGGAGGCTAAGACGTGTGGATCACCTGAGGTCAGGAGTTTGAGATCATCCTGGCCAACATGGTGAAACCCGTCTCTACTAAAAGCACAAAAATTAGCCGGTCGCGGTGGTGCACACCTATAATCCCAGCTATTTGGGAGGCTGAGGCAGGAGAATTGCTTGAACCTGGGAGGTGGAGGTTGCAGTGAGCTGAGATTGCGCCACTGCACTCCAGCCTGGGCAAGAGAGTGAGACTCTGTCTCAAAAAAATAAAAATAAAAATAAAAGAATGACCACACTCAAGGGTCCTTAACAGTCAAGAAACACCTGGACCCTACACTGATGGAGAGTTACCAACCTGGAACAAGATAGAAAGACCCAGAAGTACATGTATGTGTGTGTGTGCATGTGTGTGCAGTGGGGGCAACCAAGGAGGGGTTTCTTCTGGGCCCAAGGAAACAAAGTTGGAGGCGAGGATACCTGTTCATTTTGGCTGAGGCACTATGACTAAATATGGCCATGCCTTGGTAACCATGGGGGATTGGTTCCAGGACCTCTTGCAGGTATCAAAATTTGTGGATGCTCAAGTCCCTGATATAAAATGGTATAGCATTTGCATATAACCTACGCACTTCCTCCCCCTCGTATACTTTGAATCATCTCTAGATTACTTATAATACCTAAGTAATACCTAGATTGTTCAAATTGTAAATGTTAGTAAATAGTTGTTATACTGTATCATTTAGGGAATAACAAGAAAAAAGTCTGTACATGTTCAGTACAGATGCCTCTTTTTTTGGAATATATATGTATATATATACACACGCACACACATACATATATATATATTCTTTTTTTTTTTTTGAGACAGAGTCTCGCACTGTCACCCAGGCTGGAGCACAATGGCTTGATCACAGCTCACTGCAACCTCCGCCTCCTGGGTTCAAGCAATTCTCCTCTCTCAGCCTCCCGGGTCGCTGGGATTACAGGTGCACACCACCATGCCTGGTTAATTTTTGTATTTTTAGTAGAGACAGGGTTTCCCCATGTTGGCCAGGCTGGTCTCGAACTCCCAACCTTGTGATCTGCCTGCTTTGGCCTCCCAAAGTGCTGGGATTACAGGTGTGAGCCACTTCACCCAGACTTTTTCTGGAATATTTTCTATCCATGGTTGGTTGAATCCATGGATGTGAAATTTATGGATGTGGAGGTCTGACCCTACAGTGGTTGTCAGCCACAGAGCATTACAATCAATATCTCACTAAAAATCAACAAAGTAGTGAGGGGCTCAACAAATACTAATAGTCATCATAATGGCTAATACTTATTGAACTGCTAGAAACCATAACGAGAGTTTTGCTTGCATTATCTGTTTTTAAAAAACTTATTTTTCTTTCTTTCAAATAGAGACGACAGGGTCTCGCCATGTTGCCCAGGCTTGTCGTGAACTCCTGGGCTCAAGCAATCTGCCTGCCTCGGCCTCCCATAGTGCTGGGATTACAGGCGTGAGCCACTGTGCCTGGCCTGCTTGTATTGTCTTATTTAATATTCACCATAATTCTTCAATGCAGGGACTATTATCATTCCCATTTTATAGAACAGGAAACTGAAGTGCGGAGAGGCTTAATTTGCCAAGGTCACACAACTAATACATAATAGAATCCAGACCCAAATGCAGTTCTTTCTGACTCCAGAGTGGGCTCCCTAATTTACAAGTTAAAAACAAATTAAATCAGATTCACTATCCCTCATTCTGGGTTCAAAATACTTCCTTAAAAGGACAGAAGGGGCCGGGCGCGGTGGCTCACGCCTGTAATCCGAGCACTTTGGGAGGCCGAGGCGGGCGGATCACGAGGTCAGGAGATAGAGACCATCCTGGCTAACACGGTGAAACCCTGCCTCTACTAAAAATACAAAGAAATTAGCCAGGCGTGGTGGCGGGCGCCTGTAGTCCCAGCTACTCGGGAGGCTGAGGCAGGAGAATGGCGTGAACCCGGGAGGCGGAGCTTGCAGTGAGCCAAGATCGCGCCACTGCGCTCCAGCCTGGGCGACTCCATCTCAAAAAAAATAAAAATAAATAAATAAATAAATAAAAAATAAATAAATAAATAAAGGACAGAAGGGCATGCCCCAGGTGTGCTCAAAGGCATGAGGGACATGAGAATGTTACCCATTGCATGAATAGCCCCACAGGGGGCTCAAAACAAATTTGAGACCAGTTGACCTGGATGTAAAAAGGCTGGGACCCAGATACTTGGGTTCTTGCCCCATCTCTGCACACACAGAGGTATTTAAACCCAGCAAAACAACATCTTTCTGCCCCAAACTCCTCTTGCTGTTGTATTTTGAGATGGAGTCTCACTCTGTCACCAAGGCTGGAGTGCAGTGGTGCGATCTTGGCTCACTGAAACCTCTGCCTCACGAGTTCAAGCGATTCTCGTGCCTCAGCCTCCCAAGTAGCTGAGATTACAGGCGCCAGCCACCACGCCTGGCTTTTGAGAGGACCAAAATGTTGGGAGGCCCGGCGCGGTGGCTCACGCCTGTAATCCCAGCACTTTGGGAAGCTGAGGCAGGTGGATCACTTGAGCAAAGGAGTTTGAGACCAGCCTAGCCAACACAGCAAAATCCCGTCTCCACTAAAAATTTTAAAAAGCTGGGTTTGGTGGTGCACACCTATAATCCCAGCTACCTGGGAGGTTGAGGCATGAGAATCGCTTGAACCCAGGAGATGGAGGTTGCAGTGAGCTGAGATCGAGCCACTTACTCCAGCCAGCCTGGGCAACAGAATGAGACTCTGTCTAAAAAAAAAAAAAAAAAAAAAAAATTGGGAAAGCATTCCCCAGTGTTAAAAATGCTGTAGTACGGGCTGATGAATATTTATTCTAATTTAGGGTTTCACAGGTTTCTCTATATACAGTAAAACAGAAATCACTTCCAAACTACCTATTTATTTAACATAAAGAAAGAAGAAACCTAGAATCACTGACAAGGCATGATCTATACATATTAGAACGGGCTTCAATTGCATGGTGATTTCTGCCTCATGCCATGGGAATCAGTGGGTGCCAGGCAGAGCCTCATGAGGCACTCCTATGTGTATGCTTTTTTTCCCTCACATCTGAGCAGCCAGAGTACATGCTTACTTATTTTTATTTTTATTTTTTGAGACGGGGTCTCGCTCTGTCACCCAGGCTGGAGAGCAGTGGCACGATCTTGGCCCACTGCAACCTCAGCCTCCCAGGTTCAAGCAATTCTCCTGCCTCAGCCTCCTGAGTAGCTGGGATTACAGGTGCCCGCCAGGACGCCCAGTTAATTTTTTATATTTTTAATAGAGACATAGTTTCACCATGTTGGCCAGGCTGATCTCGAACTCCTAACCTCAAGTGATCTGCCCACCTCAGCCTCCCAAAGTGCTGAGATTACAGGCATGAGCCTGGCCTTATTTTTTAGAGACAGAGACTTGCTCTGTTGCCCAGGCTGGACGAGGTGGTGAGATCATAGCTCACTGCAGCCTTGGGCTCAAATGGTCCTCCTGCCTCTGCCTCTTGAATAGCTGGGACTAGAGCTCTGCACCACCACATCCAGCTACGCGCATGCTTTCTGATGCCTGGTTCAGCAGACATGGAGGCTATGGGGGGGCTGTCTTGGGGTGATCATCCTGAGGATGGCCTGGAATATTTATGTGCATGTGTGTAAGCATGTGTCTCAAGGAGGCTCCAGGCTGCTGACCCCAGAGCCAGCTCTCTCCTTATGAAATAACACCTCTTAGATCCATAAGACTTTACAAAACTCTTTATTCTGTTTACACAGGACCTTGTCTCATTCAATCCTTCCAATTACCGAAAGAAGCAGGCAAGACAAACTGTTATGCCCATTTGATGGTTTAGAATGATTTACTCCAAGAGAGCTGCACTTGCCTAAGACCATCAGCTGTAGAGCTGGGCTAATCCCAGTGCATGACTCTTCCATGAATTGTGTGTTAATTATTTATTTATTGAGACAGGGTCTTGCTCTGTCCCCCAGGCTGTAGTACAGTGGCATGATCACAGCTCACTGCAGCCTCAACCTCCTGGGCTGAAGTGATCCTCCCACCTCAGCCCCACAAGTAACTGGGACTACATGCACACACCATCACATCTGGCTAATTTTTGTATTTTTTTTAGAGACGAGGTTTTGCCATGCTGCCCAGGCTGGTCTTGAACTCCTGGGCTCAAGTGATCTGCTCACCTTGGCCTTCCATAGTGCTGGGATTACAGGTGTGAGCCACCGTGCCCAGCCCCATTTATTTCACGAACAACTAACTACTCCCTGAGCATCTAGCATGTGTCAGCCACTGTCCCAGGAACTCCTACTCACTGGCTTGCTCTCCTGAGAGAAGGGTGTTCAAACCCCTTGCCCCTGCCACTAAGGATGAGTTTTAAGTGATGCAATTAATAAGCCACGACTCTTCTGCACATTAAAAGGCAGGTGGCAGCACAGTGTGGCAGTTAAGAGCTGTGCTCCTCAGCTGGGCGCAGTGGCTCATGCCTGTAATCCCAGCACTTTGGGCAACCAAGGCGAGCGGATCACCTGAGGTCAGGAGTTCGAGACCAGCCTGGCCAATACGGTGAATCCCTGTCTCTACTAAAAATACAAAAATTAGCTGAGTGTGGTGGCGCACGCCTGTAGTCCCAGCTACTCAGGGGGCTAAGGAAGGAGAATCGCTTGAACCCAGGAGGTGGAGGTTGCAGTGAGCCAAGATCTCGCCATTGCACTCCAGCCTGGGCAACAGAGTGAGACTCGTCTTGGAAAAAAAAAAAAAAAAAGTCGGCCGGGCGCGGTGGCTCACGCCTGTAATCCCAGCGCTTTGGGAGGCCGAGGCGGGTGGATCACGAGGTCAGGAGAGCGAGACAATCCTGGCTAACACGATGAAACCTCGTCTCTACTAAAAATACAAAAAATTAGCCGGGCGTGGTGGTGGGCGCCTGTGATCCCAGCTACTTGGGAGGCTGAGGCAGGAGAATGGCATGAACCCGGGAGGCAGAGCTTGCAGTGAGCCGAGATCACGCCACTGCACTCCAGCCTGGGCAACAGAGCAAGACTCCGTCTCAAAAAAAAAAAAAACAACAACACACACACACACACACACACACACACACACACAAAGTCAGCTGGGGGTGGTGGCACACGCCTGTAATCCCAGCTACTGGGGAGGGTGAGGCAAGAGAATCCCTTGAACCTGGGGAGGTGGAGGTTGCAGTGAGCCAAGATTGAGCTACTGTACCTCCAGCCTAGGCGACAGCAAGACTCTGTTTCTCTCTCATACACACACACACACACACACACACACACACACACACACAAAGAAAAAAGAAAAAAAGAAAAAAAAAGAGCTGTGCTCCAGAGTCAGACTGGCCTTGAGGCCCAGCCCTGCCATCCAGTATGTCAATTGCCTGCATTTCCTCATGTACAAAACAAGGGTATAATTACGCCAGTCATATAGGGCTGTTGTAAGGATTGACTGAGTTAATATAGGTAACGCAATTACAACCCTGCCATTACACAGTAAGAGCCCAGTAAATATGAACTGCTACGATTTTAAAGTTCCTTAGCATTGTCTTGAAACAAGGGGAAGTTAAAACAAAACAAAACAAAAAGGCCCTGGCCGAGCATGGTGGCTCACACTGGTAATTCCAGCACCATGGGAGGCAAAGGCAAGTGGATCACTCGAGGCTAGGATTTCATGACCAGCCTAGGCAACATAGCGAGACCCTGTCTCTACAAAAAAATTTTAAAAATTAGCAGGGCGTGATGGTGCGTGCCTGTGGTCCCAGCTACTGGAGAGTCTGAGGCTGCAGTGAGCTATAATTTTGCTACCACACTCCAGCCAGAGCCACAGAGTCAGATCCTGTCTCAAAAAAAAAAAAACAAAAAAGGCTCTTTTAAGGTTGGGCGCGGTGGCTGACACCTGTAATCCCAGCACTTTGGGAGGCCGGGGCGGGCAGATCACCTGAGGTCAGGAGTTTGAGACCAGCCTGGCCAACATGGTGAAACTCTGTCTCTACTAAAAATACAAAAATTAGCCAGGCGTGATGGCAGGCGCCTGTAATCCCAGCTACTCAGGAGGTTGAGGCGGGAGAATCTCTTGAACCTGGGAGACAGAGGTTGCAGTGAGCTGAGATCGCGCCACTGCATTCCAGCCTGGGTGACAGAGTGAGACTCCGTCTCAAAAAACAAACAAAAAAAGTCCTCTCCCAAGGCCATGCTCCTGGTGGCAGCTGGCACCCAAAGGCTGAGCACTTTGAGCAGAATGGAAGCCTGACCACTTGCCCTGACTTAGAACAACTCTGCAGGGCTAAGCCAGCGGAGGTGCACACTGGGCTTGCATTGCTGCTCAACCTCTCCCTCTGCTCCAGTCTGTCTCCTGGGCCTGCTTTCCTGGGTGTTGATCCCAGGAGCAACCACAATAAATGCCCTGCATGTTGGCCTCTCCAAGCCACTTCCCAGGGAATCCAACCTGTGACAGGCACAGCAGATGCAGAGATGAGTAAGCCATGGTCTGGCCTTCAAGAATGTCAAGGCCAGGTGGGAAGTGCAATCTCATGCAGCTCGCTGGGGTGAGCACAAAGTGCAATGAAGCCTGGTTGGAGGGGCTGGAATTGAGGGAGTCCAGGCCCTATTGGGGACCAGCCAGGTTGCCCACGAAGGTGTTGGTGAGTGTGGTCTGGCCAGGAGAAACAGGGAGCCCAGGATTTCAGTGAAGATTCTGTGGAATGAGGCCTAATGTCAGCAAAGCAGCTCCAGAGTCAGCAGCTGTGGAGAGACAGCCCCCCAGCTAAGTGGGGTTTGCGAGTAAAGAGGGGGCTGCCGTCATGCACAGTCCAGAGTGAGCAGGAGTGACCTCCTACTCTTCCACGCCAGGTCCCTCTCTCTCCCTTCTGTGTCCTGTGCTTTCCGAAATGGAGCTGGCTGACACCACGTTTTCCATCCTTCAAACCAACTATCTTCTGCTGACTCCCCTCTCACCTCCAAAAGCTAGGCCTTTCTCAGCTGCTCCAGTTCCTTGATCCCGCCTCTCTGAAGTCCTGCAGCACTGGCTCGTATTGCCATACATGCAGGCTGCTCACATGACTTTCATGGAATCATAAAGTTGGAAGCCACCCCGGAGGCCCATCTAGTGCTGCCTCCTACCTCAGGGAGGGCCCTTCTCTACAGCCTGGCAGGGCCAAACAGTCCCACTGACTGGGAACTCTCAGAAGACAGCCTGAGCTAGTCAAACTTTCCTTCCTTTGAGCCCAAACTGATCTATCTCTAGAGTCACTGATTGAAATATCACTTCTTTTCCCATATGATAGTCCTTCAAATCAGATGGTCACACAAGAGTCACTTTTTCGAGTGCTGATACATTGTTCTTGTCAGCAAATCCTCACAACAATCCTATAAAGAAACCAAGAGTGCTCAGAAAGGTTGAGGAATTTGCTGTGGTTACCTTCTGCTACCAGCTGTGGTTATTTCTGTTACCAGCAATAGAGCTGAGATCTGATATTCAACTCCAACTCCAGTGCTCTTGAAGCACAAAAGCAGATTTGGCATCACAGAACCCTCCAGATGCATTCCCAAGGACTCTAAGGAGTTGAGAGAACTCCTCTAGGGTTCACTACTGGTGTGGGGCTCAGAGGCTGAAAGCCTGGCAAGCAGGCAGGCACGATCCTGTAATGGATGGCTCCCTGATACACCCCCCTGCAGGTCTGAAGTTGGAAGAGAATTATGAGGGCTGTGAGCAAGCTCTCTGGAGTGCTGAGCTAAGGGTGCCCATGGCCACAGACACGGGAGGAAGGATGCCAAGGAGGCAGGCACATCAGTGGTCCTTCTGCCAGCTTCACCAGTCCACTGAGCCTTGCTGTCTTTATCTTGCTTTAACCCCCGAAACAGGGCTCTCTCCCCGGCGACCCGTACCATGCTACCCTCAGCAGCTCAGAGTTAAGATTCTTTGGTCAAGCTTTTTTTTTTTTTTTTTTTTCTTGAGATGGAGTCTCGCTCTGTTGCCCAGGCTGGAGTGCAATGGCACGATCTCAGCTTACTGCAACCTCCGCCTCCCAGGTTCAAGCTATTCTCCTGCCTCAGCCTCTCGAGTAGCTGGGACTACAGGCATATGCCACCACACCTGGCTAATTTTTGTTATTTTTAGTAGAGATGGGGCCTCCCTATGTTGGCCTGGCTGGTCTTGAACTCCTGACCTCAGGTGACCTGCCCACCTCGGCCTCCCAAAGTGCTGGGATTACCGTGTGAGCCACTGCTCCTGGCCTGGTTGAGCTTTCTGACTACAATCTGCATGAAGGCGGCAAGTTCTTTCTGCTGACTTTGTTGTCACTGAGAGCAAAGCAATATGTCTGTTTTATTTTTTTCTTTTGAGAGAAGTGGTCTCGCTAAGTTTCCCAGGCTGGCCGCAAACTCCTGGGCTAAAGCAATCCTCCCACATTGGCCTCCCCGGTAGCTGGGACTACAGGTGCGTACCACTGTGCTCAGCTCAAATGTCTCATTTTAACGTCGTCTGCATAATAATGACATATAACAGCTAACTCCTCAAGAAATAATATTTATAAATGATACTACCTGTGTTCAACATCTCTCCCCTCTTAAAGATTGCTTAATTTGAAAACAAAGTACTCTATGTCTTCCTGTTAGACCCTGTCCTAAATTCCCTATTTCCCAGGCCCCTCCTATATGGTTAGAGGAAATATAAAGAACATGCAATCACCCAAGCAAAGTGAGGACAAAGATGGCTTCTCTTCAGCGCTGAGTCTAGAGAGCAGAGAACAGGGCAAGCTGGAGCCAGATACCACTGGAGAAAGCAGCCGGCCATGTGTGAGGCCAGGTTACAGAATCAGTTCAACTGCCCATCAGTGGGGGCTGCGATGGCAGAACCCAAGACCCCTTCAGCTGAGGCTGAGCCCAGACTAGGGCTAACAGCACCACCATGATGCCAATACACTGCCCTTCATTCCACTGGCTCAGCCCACCCCAAGGTCAAGCAGGCAGATGACCTCCATGCCCCAGCAGCTTGACAATGTCTCTTCTAGTGGCAAGGCTGGTGCTGCCATTGCTTCCTCCACGTGAGGGATACAAGTGCCATAGGAAAACGCCAATCCGAGAGTCCACAGCCCTCAGTAGGAGGCAACCACTGCCCAGGGAGCAGCAGACATGAGGCAAAGGAGACGCGGGGAGAGATTTAATTTACATAGCAGCCACTTGGGGTCCAGTCAGGGCTGGGGCAGTGGGGGAATCTATAACCCCAGAGGGTACCCCCCAGACCCCCGCCCCCGGGAGACCAGTCCTCACCAACCCTTGGATGGGGCTCCCAAGGTTGTGCAGAAGATGCTCCAGTCAAAAGGAGAGAGACATTTGGGAATAAGGCTGTCCCCAAGTTGGGGGAAGTCCACGGCCTGGAGTGGTGGCCTACGTGGTGGCCCAGGGGTCTGAGAGACCAGTCCATGTCCTGGGCGAGTCCTCAGCCTGGTGGCCCTAGAGGAAGCCTTCGCGGCGGAACTGTTCCTGGAGGAGGGCGCGGTACTGGTCAAATCCTCCTTCCACGCGGGTGACGCCGCCTCCTTCGCACACCCACAACTCCCGGCACACCAGCCTGATAAAGCGCTCATCGTGGGACACCAGAATCACACCACCCTGAAAGACAGGAGAGCAGGAGGTGCTCAGGGGGACACAAGAGGCACTGAGGCCTGGGAGGCGTGGTCAGGGTGAAGGCACACTCACCCTGAAATTGTTGAGGGCACGGCCCAGAGCCTCGATGGTCTCCATGTCCAGGTGGTTTGTGGGTTCATCCAGAATGTAGAAGTTGGGGCTGGAAGGCAGAACCAGGAAGGTGGGCAGTGAAGGAGTGCGGTGAGAGAAAATAAAACCTTCTGATACAGTTTTCTACTGGGCAAGAAAGGGAAATGGGAGGGGAAGAGCTCTGGAAAATGAGGCCTCACCAGGGCATAGTCATCTGAGCAAAGGCCACTCGGCTCTTCTGGCCCCCAGACAAGCTGGCAACAGGACGCATGGCCAGTTCTCCGGAGATGCCATACCGACCCAGCTGGTGACGGTACTCCTCCTCAGGCCGCCCTGGAAAAAGACTCCCCAGATCAGGTGGCTTCTTGGCCCAACACCCTCCCTGTGCCCTCCAGTCACACCTCCAAGTCCCCATGTCCTTCCATCTAGGCTTGGCAGGGCTGCTCTGCACTCACCCCAAGGCAGGCCTAGCTGCCGGGGTCAGCCTCAGCTCTCTTCCCTACTCAAACTCTTCCCTCCACTCAAATCCCTAACTCACCAGGAAACTTGCGCGCCAGCAGTTCCACAGCACTGACGTTTAGGTCCAGCTGCTCCACATGGTGCTGGCTGAAATAGCCAATCTTCAGATTCCTGCAGGCAGAAACCGAGGTGGAAAAGCAGACAAAGGCAATGGCCATGAAGGAGCGCAGACAGCATGGGTGCCTGCAAATGTGCTCATGGGGGCAGGGGTGCGGGTGGGCCTGACCTGTGAGCGTGTCTGATGCCCCGAACAGGTGCCAGGTCCCCCAAAAGCAGCTTCAGCATGGTAGACTTCCCAGCCCCATTCTCTCCAACCTTAAGAAACATGAAAATGTCATACAGTGTGTGCCAGAAAAATAAATACAGTATGTTCTCACTCATATGTGGGCACTAAAAAATGTTGAGCACATAGAAGTAGAGAGCAGAGCTGTGGTTACTAGAGGCTGGGAAGGATAAGAGGTGAGGAGGGGAATTGAGAGAGGGGTTTGGGAGAGGTTGGTTAACTGAAACAAAATTGCACCTAGATAGGAGGAATGGAGGAATAAGTTCTAGGGTTCTACAGCACTGCAGGGACGCTACAGTTCACAATGATTGATTGTACATTTTCAAAAAGCTAGAAGATTCTGAATGTTCCCAACATAAAGTGATAAATGTTTATGGTAAATATGCTAATTACCCTGATTTGATCATTACACATTGTATACATGTATGGAAATATCACTCTGTACCCCATAAATATGTGCAATTATGTATCAATAAAAACAGCACCGCTGTGTGTAACACAGAAGAGAAGGAAATTAGAAGGGGTCCCAGGCAGTCCCCAATCCCGATGACTCCTTCAACAACCAAAAAAATATTTTTAAAGACTCTAGCCGGGGGCGGTGGGTCACGCCTGTATTCCCAGCACTTTGGGAGGCTGAGGCAGGCAGATCATTTGAGGTCAGGAGTTTGAGACTAGCCTGGCCAATATGGTGAAACCCCGTCTCTGCTAAAAATACAAAAAATTAGCTGGGCATGGTGGCAGATGCCTGTAATCTCAGCTACTCATGGGGCTGAGGGAGAACTGTTTGAACCCGGGAGGCGAAAGTTGCAGTGAGCCAAGATTGTGCCATTGTACTCCAGCCTGGGCAACAGGGAGGGACTCTTGTCTCCAAAAAAAAAAAAACTCTACAGAAAAATACATATACTAAGGGGAGCAATACTTGAGTATTTGCTAAGTGCTGGGGACTTACTTCTCCCAAGAACCAAGTGAGGTAGATGTCAGCGCCATCTTAAGGATTAGGAAGCTGCTTGGTAACCAAGCTAGGAAATGGCATAGTCAAGATCCGAAGTCTGACCCTGAAGCCCATGCTCTCTCCTCAATGTCTCAAGGTTTAGAAAACTCAGAACCGAGACCAATAAGGTAAAGCACTGCTTTAAGTATTTTTAAAACACTATACACCAGGCTCTTCCTCCCTGAAGAGCAGCGCTGTGCAGCCAGAGGACAGGGCTAGTATAAGTCCTGCAAAGTCCTTAGCCCAGGCCCTCACTCCTGTTCCATGGACCTCGTCCCTTTACAGCCTGAGGATCTGGGCCAATCCACACCACACACTTAGACAGGAGAGTCCCAGCTCACAGCACAGAGAAACAGCAGCCATACCACACAGATGCGAGACTCGAGATCAGCAGACACAGAGAGGCGACTGAAGATGACGTGCTTCGGATCATAGTAGAAATCCACCTCATCTAGCTGCAGAATTGGCGGCGAGAACTTCTCAAACCCATCAGGGAACCTGCAGGAGGTAGGGGTGAGGATGTAGGGGCAGCTGGAAGCAAGCAATTCCCCACCAGTCCCAGTGGCCCAGCACTTACTTCATTACGACCTCTGATTCCTTGTCCACAGGCTTCAGCTCAGGCCTGGGAGAAGAGATGAGGTAGACTAGATTTATGACTTAAAAAAATAACTTCCTGCACAAGTAATATATGTTCAGAGAAAACTTAGAAAGGGCTTGTACTCCTACCACTCAGGTATCATTACTTTAGAGTCCATTCTTCTCGTTTACTGTATGCTAAAAAATAGAATTAGGCTTTTTGTGACTTTTTATCCCCAGTTACTATATCGTGATATGTTTCCATGTCACGAACATCTAAGCTTTATGATTTTAAGCTTCCTGCCAGCACTTATAGAAAGGGCACTTCAAAATTAAACTCCCAATACACATTATCATTAGTTATTAAGGAAATGCAAATCAAAACCACAATGAGCTATCACTTCACAGCCACTAGGATGGCTAAAACTAAAAAAAAAAAATAGTCAATAACAGTGTTGCCAAAGACATGGAGAAATTGGAACTTTCATTCCTTGTTGGTAGGAATGTAAAATGATGTTGTTGCTTTAGAAAACAGTTTGACAGTTCCTCAAAACATTAATTTGGAATTACCAGGTAACCCAGCAATTCTGCGCCTAGGTATGCACCCAAGCAAGCTGAAAACATATGTCCACACAAAAATTTGTACACCAATGTTCACACCAACATTATTCATAATAACCAAAATGGAAACAACCCAAATGGTCCCTCATGACTCAATAAACAAAATGCTGTATATCCACCCAATAGAATATTATCCAGCCACGAAAAGAAATGAAGCTCTGATGCGCGCTACAACATGGATGAGCCTCACACATGATGCCAGGTGAAAGACGCCAGGCACGAAGGTCACATGTTGTATGATTCCATTTATATGAAACGCCCAGAATAAGCAGATACACAGAAGCAGAAACAGAAAGTAAATTAGTGGTTGCCATGTGCTAGTCAAGATTAGCCCTCCAAGAACAGTGTGGAATACTCTGCTTCCCAGCAGAGGAGGAAGTCACAGTTGGCTTCTAGCGAAGGGGAGACCTAGAATGGTAGGGCAAGGGTAGCCTGCAAATGACGAAGGAGATGAAGAGAACAGGAGTCAGGCCCTGGCCAAGGATGCTGTACTCACAGCTTCTCCAGCATCTTGAGTTTACTCTGCACTTGAGAGGCCCTGTTGGCATTGTAGCGAAACCGGTCAATGAAAACCTGCAGGTGGAGGAGTGCAGGCACTGGTCAAATTCCCCTACTATCCCCCACTCTGGAACCCCTGGGATGGGATCCCCAGCCTTGCCAGGCCCCACACCTGGATGTGCTGGCGATACTGCTGCTGCGCCTCATATTCACGCTGCTGGTTGAGCAGCCGCTCCTGCTTACTCTTGATGAAGGTCTCAAAGTCTCCCCGGTAACCATCTAGCCGCTGGCTGTGCAGGTGGATGATGTCTGTGGCGATGGCATTCAGGAAGTTGCGGTCGTGGGAGACGACTAGGATTGTGGAGGGCCACGTCTGAGGGGTCACAGGACGGTAGGCCCAGTTTGGGAGGGCAGTCAGTTCTCAGGCCCCCAGGTATCTTGGAGGCCGCCTTTCCCCAACACACTCCAGCACCCACAGGCACTCACCTGCAGGTAATTCTCCAGCCACAGGATGGCCCTGACATCCAGCATGTTTGTAGGTTCTGGAGAAACAGGGGAGCACACACTTGGGATTGAAGGGCTGGAGAACTAGGAACTTGGATGCTACCACCCCTGCCCACCCTAAAGTCAGGGTGCCTCATTTCAAACTCACCATCTAACAGCAGAAGATCCGGCCTACGAAAAAGAATACACGGCCTGAGGTTTTAGGTCGGCAACTCATGCCACCTCCCAAGAGCTAAGACCAATCTTCCATAGGGCTTCATACACTGGCCCAGAAGACTCACCTAGCAAAGAGGGCCCGGGCCAGGGCCAGCCTCATCCTCCAGCCACCTGAGAACTCCCTAAAGAATGATGGAGTCACATTATGGGTGGGTGTTCATCAGGGCAGGAAGGGGCTGAGACAACAGGGTTCAAAGCCAAGAATGGCAAGGGTCACTCACCGGGTGGGCTGCTGCTGCATTTTAGGGGTAAAGCCAAGCCCAGCGAGAATGACTGATGCCCTAGTAGAGAAGAAATTGAAGAACTCAGTTGGAACAGTCCACAGAAGGGAAAGGAGATCTGAAGGAGGGAGGGGGAGCTTTAAATACCTGGCAGGTGCCTTGTCAGCCTCAATCTCCTCCAGTTTGGCATAGATTTCTGCCAGCTCTGCAGCTTCAGAGCCCTCCACCCTGGAGGGAGGAGAAACAGCAATTGGCCTAAACGGGGGCAGTCTAGGAGGATGTCCTGCACCCTATACCGTTGGAAAGGCCATTGGCTACCTTGTGGCTGGAAGAGGAAGAGAATACAGGAAGGGTTTGCACAGTGCTCATTACCTTGGGCACTATGGAAATGGGCACTGTGGAAAGAACAAGAAAGGGCAATGGGCACTGTGGAAAGAACAAGGGCTTCTGAGTCCCAGAGTGCCAAGTTCTAAGCTCTGCTGATTACTAGGATGTACATGCAAATTATGGATTGTTCCAGGATGGCAGGCACTCTGTAAGTGACAGCGGCTGCTAGTTACTCCCTAGCCGGGAGCCCTCACCTGCCAGCAGCAATATGGGCACTGAGCTCCCGCTCCCGCCGTAGCAAATCCTCTCGCACACTGTCACTCTCCAGCACACTCTGCAGGGCAGGAGTGTCATCTCCAGCAACCTCTTGCTCAACATGCAGCAGGGAAATGTGGGCTGGAACCCGCAGACTCCGGGTGGCCAGCATCTTCAGTAACGTTGTCTTCCCCAACCCATTCCGCCCCACCAGCCCGTAACGGCGGCCCCATGCCAGGTTCACATCCGCTCCAGCCAGCAGTACTCTGCAGGAGTGGAGAAAGGAGACCAAAGATGCTCTAGAAATAGATGCACAGCAAGTTTAACAGCAAACCTAACATTGTTTGTAGCCCCGTTTCACCTCTCCAAATTGTCCTCTAATTAGAAAAAGAAAGCCAACCCCTGCCACCACTATTCCCTCACCTATCGCCAAAAGACACATCAAAGTTCTCAATTCGCACATCATAGGATTTGTTCTTGCCAGATGATTCCAACCGACTCTCCTTTCTGCTGCCTGCCTGGCTGGCTGATGCCTCTTCTAAGACTCTTTAAAGGGAGAAATGGACAGCTCTTAGTGCTCCCCACCACCTTCTGTCCAGGCAAAAACTGCTCCGCTCTCTTCTGAGCCATGCTTCCCCCACTCACAGAGGGTTGCTGGTCTTGAGCGTGTCCTTCTCTGAGCGCTTCTCCTGCTTTGCCTTAAGTCGAGCCTCGGCCTTCTCTAACTTCTTTGCATTCACTGTCTAAGGGTCCAAACACATCGACTTCACTCTAGGGTGTAGGCTCAGAAAGGAACCCCAAGAGAGAACATCTCGAGTAAACCCTCTTAACTTACCCATGATGAACAGACTCAAAGGCTTAGGAAAAGACATAGTCAGAAATCCCCCAAAAAGATACTGCAATTAGACAGTCAACTCCCAACCCCATCACATACAGTCCCCTCCCTTGCTTCCTCCTCCTCACCGAGGACTGTTCCCTCTTTAGCAGTCCTGGAAGTTTGGTTCCACAGTCTGTAAGCGATAAGAAAAGCAGTCACCTTCTCCCTGAGGGAAGGGAAACTAACACTTTGAGTGACTAATATGAACCAGGCACAGACACAGACGTTTTCTACAAAGCCTTATAATACTGCAGATAGATGGTTATTATCTTCCCTGCACTAAAAAAACAAAGCAAAACAAAACAAAAACTCACGTAAAAGGATACAGAGGCATAAACGAGGCTGAGGACAGATAACCAACTCTTACAAGATCATGCAGCTGGTTAGCAAGTTGCAAAACTGGGGGTGAAAGCAAGTCTGTCCAGCTCCAGGCTCTTATGCTTCCTACCATACCCAAGAGCAAAGAGGGAGAACCCTCCAACCTCCTCCCCATCCCCATCATGGGCTCTTCTGCCCTCAGTAAAGACATCAACTAGCTCTTACAACCTTGTCCTGTGGAAAAGACGTAGGAGCCCTAAGCTGCAGGCAGCAGATGGTTGGGGGCGGAGAAAAGCACAGGGGGGCAGTTAGTTCAACCTCCCCTCACTCTCACCGTAGTTCTCCGTTATCTTTGACAACTGGATAGGGGCGTCCAGTAGCACCTGGCTATTTCCCTGGCTTTGTGGCTCAGCCCTATGTGGGTAGGGATAGAAAGCGCAGAGTTAGGAGTTGAGGGAAAAGCTCTATGGCCATCAGATCTTCTTCCCCCACGTCTTGTCTCCGGACCGTTCGCCGTCCCTTCGCCCCCATCAACCCCTACTCCCTGGCACATACAGACGCAGAGTGTTGTACATGCGCTGGCACACGGCCCTGATGCCCGCGTCATCCTTGCTGTCCCCGGACACCTCTTGCAATAGTTCCCCTACAGCTTCCACTAGGTCATCCACAGACTCGAAGTCCGCGCTGCCGCTGTGCAAGACGCCTGGGCAGGGCGTGGTAGAACGAGGAAGGTATCGGGTAGGGTGGACACACAAGCAGTTTCAGTCCCCAGACAGAGGCCCCAGTCCAGGCTCCAGACCCAACCAGCCCCCGGGACAAGAGGTCATGCAGAGGAAAGGCCTGACTACAGTCCCGGGCACGACGCTCGCTTAGACTTTCCCCCGGCCTCCACTTCGGTCTCCCCAGCCGGCCAATTCAGTTCTGCTTACCGGTCACGTAGTCGAAGACTTGTCCGTCAATTTCGGGGAACTCGCTCCGCAGGATTTCGGCGCAAGTCGCCATGTTCCACTCAGGAACCCGTCCGCGCAGTCGCTGTGAGACCCCGGCCTAGGCCCGCCCCCCGCCCTGCCCCCGAAAGCTCGCCCTTCCTTGCAAAGCGCATGTGCAGCGGTGACGCAAGAAAGGAGCGGAGTGCGCGGAGCCCGGTGGGCGGGGCGAGCGGAGCCTTGAGGAGAGGCGCCGAGTCTGCGCCGGAGCCGCGCTCTCTGCGCGTGCGCGACACCTTTTCCGCTGAAAGATTAGCCACATGTGCGGTTCTCACTGCCTTCTGGGAGGTGGAGTTGCGAGAGCTAGGGGTGGGGCAAGGGCTGGGAGCTCAAGGTTTATCGGGGCCGCGAGGCACCCGTGGTCTGGCGGGTGGGAGCCTCCCAAGAGGCAGGCGGCTGATAAAGCACTTTGGCTTTGCCAGGTTTTATGCGCTCCCTCGAGGGGCGTCTGCTGCTGCTGCGTACCCAGTCAGGCCCATTTTGGAGCCTGCCCAGAGCTTTGCTGACTCACCCCGGTCCCTGACTCTCAGAAGCCCCCTGCTCAGTGCTTTGTTTTCGCGAGCCCCCAGACCCTAGGGGCTCCTCAGCCTGGTGGCCAGCGCCACCCGCCTCCCCGCCGCGACCGCCTTTTCACTGTATAATTCAGCCGACTTTTGTGAATTGAGCCCATTCAGTTCTTCCACCACCCCAGGGCACGACCAAATCCACCGCCAAAGGGCAAGAAAACCAGGACAACGTGGCCTGTATAAATTATTTCCTACCTACACCCTGAGCAGACTTCTGTGCACTCAGTAAATGCCAATAAAAGGCTATTTCCTTTCACCGATTCCCTCGGGAAGTTAGGAATTTCCTCCAAAATGACGCTACTGCTTTATATTTAATGTGAATATTCCTCCAATTGGTCTCTAAAAGTGGCACCGAAAATTACATGATTACCCATTCATCCCTTTGGATTAAACATTGCCATCATGAGGAATCAATCCCGATATTGAACCATTTTACAGGAAATACAGGTAAAGAGGAATATGTTAAGTGACTTCATGGGGACAACCGGCACATTCTGATGGGGTAAACTACAGAACTCTGGTTTCTTCGACAAAATTGCAAGACCTGAAGGGAAACATTGATTTTTAAAATTTGAGAAGCATTAACCAACCACAATGGACCTTATCTAGAAAAATTTGATAGGACATAGGACACCTGGTTAAGTGAACACAGACTGGATGTGATATTAAGGAACTGGCCACACATTGATCATAGTTGAAGCTGGGTGATGAGACACGGAGATTCATTATATATATATATATATATTTTTTAATTTGAGAAGGAGTTTCGCTCTTGTTGCCCAGGCTGGAGTGCAATGGCGCTATCTTGGCTCACCGCAGGCTCCACCTCCTGGGTTCAAGGAATTATCCTGCCTCAGCCCCCGAATAGCTGGGATTACCGGCATGCACCACCACGCCCGGCTAATTTTGTAATTTTAGTAGAGATGAGGTTTCCCCATGTTGGTCAGGCTGGTCTTGAATTCCGGACCTCAGGTGATCTACCCGCCTCGGCCTCCCAAAGCGCTGGGATTACAGTGTGAGCCACCGCACCCAGTCCATTATATTATTCTCCTTGCAAATCTTTCCTCTTACCACCCAGTCAGCAAGATTTGGGAAGCTTGGGTAAATGATGGACTTAAAAGGTCAATTTCTTAGGATGGCTACAAGACCAAATGTAAACTTCACTTAATCTGTGCTTAATCTAATTAGAAAACATCTGCCTAAGAATTAGAGAAAGAGCTGGGTGCTGTGGTGGTGCGTGCTTGTAATCTCAGCTACTCCAGAGGCTGAGGCAGGTAAGATATCTTGAGCATAGGAGTCCGAGGACCAGGGGGAATAAAAAGAAGCTAGGGAAAGAATCTACCCCCAGGGTACTGGGGCCCAGTGGGGCTGCTTGCCCTTGAGGCTTTCTTAGAGGAGCCAGGAAACCTGGGCCCAAAACCCACAAGGATAAGGGCTTGGATGGCCCAGGAGGGGCCTAACTGGGCCAAGACAAGGAAAGAGCCTTTAGAGTATTCAGAACAGAAAACTGCGGGGAGAGCAACACCAGTTCCCTCCCCATGTAGCTGCCACATCAACACTAAGCCAGCAACTCCACTCTACAGAGTTTATTGGGTTTGTAACTGGACAAAGTCACACGTGTACAAAATGAAGCTCACACTATCCCAAAGCAGAGTAGGGACTGAGGCCGGGGATCCGTTACTGGCCTTTGGGGGAGCTCTGAGGTGAGGGGCAACCAACCCTCCCACTCCAGAGCTGTGGCCACACGGGTGGGAAGGAAAGGGAACCCACCTGGCTTTGGTCACAGAACTCAGAGCCTGGCACTAGGCCAGGACAGACAGGTGGATGGGAGAGCAGGAGCCTCAGAACTCCCCTGCCCAGGGAGCCCAGGGGCTGCTCCACCGGTCCCACTTGCCATGTGCTTGGCCCAGACCTAGACTCAGGGGCTGGTGCAAAGGGAAGGCAGCAAAGCAGGAGGGAGGAGACACTGATGTGTGGTGGGGGAGGGAGTGCCACCTGGACCTGTGGAGGAGGGTGGCTGGGGAGGTGGGCTAGCTGCCTAGTGGCAGCTAGCAGCGAGTTTCATAAATGCCGCTGCGGCCAATGTAGCGCACCCATTTGATGACATCATGGTCGCTGTAGTTCAGCTTCGGTTCAAACACCTTCAAGTAGCGCACCTTGAGGCCAGAGGGCGCGAATGGCACCTGGGCAAGGACAGCTCGTTAGAAATGTGGCCTTCCTCTTACAGCCGCTCTCCTCTGGGAAGTCCCGTTGCCCTGCCCTACTTCATCTCTACTACAGGTGTTTGAATGGCTGGGGTCCTGAAAGAAGCTGGGGCGGTGTGGGACCTTCTAAGAGGTGACTAAAGAAGAAAGCCCTACCTGTGACACCTTGAATCAGTTCCTTTAATCAGCAGGAGACAGCAACCAAAGAACTGCTTTAGAACATACTTACCCTGCTCAATATTATGAACTTAAGAATAAGGTGGAGAAAATTATGTCTAACATGTGCAAAGCAAAGTCAGCCCATTATCCTGTCTGTAAGTAAACTTTGTGTCTTACCTGGCATTTAAACAATCTTAAGTTTTTTGAAAGAACTGTGTTAGGACAAGCCGAGAGAAGTAAAAGATTTGCCTCATTACAAATAGTAATTTCTACTAAGAGGCTTGAAAGGGGAAGAATGGATCTATGAATTAAAGCCAGTTCTTCTTTCTAGGCCTCAGTTTCCTCATCTCTAAGGTGCAGTGGTTTATCAGAATGATCTCTAAGACATTTTCCAGCATACCCTGGCATGACTCTAGGCCCCTCCTCTGCCATACCTCAAAGTTCATGGAAATGGGGGGTCGAGCCCATTTCTTCTTGTCGTTGGTAGGCAGAAGCTCAATCTCTGCGCTGATCTGCGATTCCTTCATGCCTGCCATGCGCTTGATCCTGGGAACACAGGGACAATGGACAGCCCACTGTGGCTTGGAGGAGTTTCAAGGGCAGTTGCCCATTTCAAGCAAGGAGAGAGCCCAGGAGCTTGCAGGAGGTGCCAGAACAAGGAGAAGTGGTCAGGACCCTGCTAACCACTTGCTATGGAACCTTGGGTCTACTTCTTTAGAACAACAGGACGCAGTTTCTGCCTAGACACTTGGGCATGCTATCGTTTGCTTTGTCTGCTTCACAGATACATTACAAAGGCAAGCAGGGAAATGCCAAAGCATCTTAAAAAATAAGCACATGCATGAACCCAAATGCAGGCGTGTACATACTCACACGGAGGTATAAAGACTGACAGTACAAGCAGAGGCTCCTAGAAAAGCAAACAGGCACACTCCCCCACCCCTCATTCAGAAGGATCAAAGCTGAAAACAAGAGGGTATACTGGGATCTTGAGCCCTGCTGTGGCCTAATGAAGCAAAGACTCACTTCCACACGATGGCATTCTCGCTGGCCTTGTACTTGGCCTTCCCCTTCATGCAGATCACCTGCACCCCGCTTGTGTTCAGTGGGGTTGGGATCCTCACCTAGAAGTGACACACCTGTCAGGGAGCTCTGTCAAGCTGTGACATCAGCTGCCTTTATTCCTAGGGACAAGTTCTTCCTCCTCCCTGAGCCCTCTGTCCTCACCTCAATCTTCTGAGCCAGCAGTGAGGGTTTAAAGTTGGACTTGATGACCACCTTGACCTCCAGTTTGGTGCGTCCCACTTCTCGCACTAGCGGGATCACCCGGAAGGGAAGGATGATGTCCTTGGTTGTGCGATACCTTAAGGGATGGGAAGCACGGTTACCAAAGAGCTGACCCACTTCCTCTCCCCAATCTCTGCCAGCAGCACTGGCTGCCTCCTCATACCCCAATGGCACCTCATAAGCTCAAACTCTCCATCTGGCGGGATAAAGCTGATGCTGCGTTCAGAGTCAAACTTGCTGAGTCGCACACACTGGTGGAAGGTGCAGTCATCAATGGCAATTGATTGCTTCCCGCTGCAAGCAGGGGCAGAAGAGGAGGTCTCATTGGTACAGGAGAATGACAGGTGTCACGCTGGGAGACCACTCCACCCCAGGTTGGCACCAGAGACTATGAAAAGTTGCTAGAATGCAGCTTGGTGACTCAGGGGTCTGCCCCAGAGCTTGGGATGAGAGGGAAGGCTTGCAAGCTCATCTTTTGGGGCTCCTTCTGCTCGGGACCTGGATGTTTCAGGCACACTGGGCAGAGGCTGTCAGTATGTACAGAAAAGGCCTTGGTCCTAGGGACCAAACAAAGGGGCTTGCTCTCTGAGGACGATCCCCTCATCTCTCTTAGCACTAATGTCAAGAGCGAACAGCCAGGCTTACCGTCAGGAACAGAGTTTGCAATTACAGTGGGAATGAAATCCAGAAGAAACCTGTGGTTCACTAGACCCCACTGAGCCCTCCAAGGGACACCCTTTCCCACCAGCTCTCCTGCCTCAGGCACCTCTTGCTTGTTTCATCAGCTGTGCCTTTGCCCTGCTTTTCAATAACAATCTTGTCATTCATCCCAAACTTGCATTCAGGCATGCCACTCAGGTAGCTCTTCATCACCACCCGGCCCGACACATGGGCACTCAGCACCTGCCCTGGTGATGGAACAGATAAATGGGGAGCAGCGGAGTCAGGCAGGCAGGCCCAGGATCCTGCCCTGGGCCCCCTCCAACTTTGTCGTGAGAGGGACCTCACCTTGTGGGGACATGAGCAGGTTCACACTCTCCAGCACATCCAGGAAGAGCTCATTCCGGCGATACTTGATACCCTCTCGCCGCCAGCCAATCTGCCCAGTCACCTGGCTGGTGATCTGTGACTGCTCTTCTTTTGTCTACATGGGGGCAGAAACAAACAGCAATGGCCTCACTCCTCTCTCCCTTTAATCATCCTGTCTCTATCCCCACTCCACCCTCATTCCCCCTCCCTTCTAGTCCCCACCTGTAATCTGTTTTCCCCTATAAGCCCCAAAGGGCAGGGCCTAGAGAAACAAAGCAAAGCTACAAGGGTGGAAGCTAAGGCAAGAGCTTACCTGATGCTGGAGGCCGCAGGGCCAACGAGGTGCCCACATGAAGCAGCAAGGGAGGCAGAAAAGGAGGAGAAAGCTATGAGGCTTGGATCCTAGAGGAGAGGGCCCAAGCTCTTTCCTCCTGAGGAACACCAGGCCTCAAGACCAGGCCTCCTCCCCCACCCCTCAGTGCAAAAGGAAACTGCTTGAGCTGTATTCCTGGTAACAGAGATGCTGAATTGGCTGCTCCTGCAGTGGGAGGACCATACGGAGCAAAAGAGGCCTGCAATCATGCCCATGGCAGGAGGCTCAGGCCAGCACTTCCTGTCATGGGAGGGCTCATGAGTCAGCTCGGACAAGGCTCAGGGGCCAGCTGAGATGAAGGGACTCCATCCTGACTATAGTCTGCACAATTCAAGTACCTGACTCTTGATGCCCTGCTGCGTGATGAAGGTTTTCAGCGCGCCTGTCTCGGAATTCTGTGGGTAGCCAAAGTCTAGAATCTCTGCAAAAAGAAGGGACCCATCAGCCCCTGGACAGAGCTTCTTCATTCCAGTCCCTACTTGGGCCTACACATCTAACCAGCACAGCTCCCAAAGCCCATGTGGGGTCATCCGCAACAAAGTCTTCTAGCTTTGTAGCATTTATTCTGTGATTTGTGCTTTATAGGAAAACAATTCAAATGTTTGATTTTTTTCAAATAGAGAAATCAAGGCCAGGTGCAGTGGCTCATGCCTGTAATCCCAACACTTCGGGAGGCCAAGGTGGGAGAATCACTTGAGCCCAGGAGTTCAAGACCAGCCTGGGCAACATAGCGAGACCCAGCTCTACAAAAAATAGTAAAAATGAGCCAAGCATAGTGGCATGTGCCTATGGTCCCAGCTACTCAGGAGGCTAAGGCTGGAGGATTGCTTGAGCCTAGGAGGTCGAGGCTTCAGTAAGCTGTGATTGTACCACTACACTCAGCATAGGTGACAAGAGCAAGACCCTGTCTCAAAAAAAAAAAAAAAAAAAAAAAGAAATCAATAGAAGAGTCACATGGCCAGTGGGTGGCAAGTCAAGAAGGTTTGAGCCGTTTTCTCTAGAAAGTAGACATTGGGAAGGTGGAAGTATTCACCTTCTCTTAGATCACACTCTACAGAGGAACAGAGATAACAGTGCACCCCAAGAGGCTTGTAATATCTCACTCTCCCCCAGGCTCTGAAGCTGCTGCTGAGATGGAAAACTGGGTGGATAGTTGGTGAACTAAGATCCAAGCCACAAAGGAAAGAGGATGAATACAGAGGCTCAGCCACCAAACCTGAGTCAGGTTCTTAGCCCCTTGGAAGACCACCTGCTGGCCTATTTCTGTGTTCTACTTCAGCCCAGCCTTTAGGTCTGGATGTGAACTGGCCTTCTGAGGGGCATAGAGATCCTAGCCCAAGAGACCAGATACTCAGGAAAGAAAGTTCAGAGTGTACCAGAGCCTCGGACCTACACCCACCTTCAGGCCAGGCCCAGCCTGGTTCTTTCCCACCCTAGGCCCACTGCTGTGCCAGCCCGCCAGCCTCACCATCCAGCAGCTCATATATGAGCACAAAATTGTTCTTGATGTTTTCCTCGCTGATCTTGCCAAAGTAGGCAGCCATCACGTCACACATCTTATAGAGGAATTCGAAGACCATGGCAGCGTTGACATTCTGCTTGGTGACTGCTGCCAGCCAAATGTTGGACCGCTTAACGTGGAAGAAGCTGGTGCGAGCAATGTTGGTGACGGGGCTGCGCACCTGCTGCCGGGCATGGATAACATTGACCCGAAAGGCATCCACTGCGTTCCTCCTGAGGGAAAAGAGTGCATAGGGCCTGCTCAACACCCAGGCGAACCTTACCCCACAAGGATCAACAACAGCTGCTAACAGCCCCACCCTCCTTTCTGCAGAAGTCTGACACACACACTCTAAAGAAAGCCAATGCCTAAACTACTGGGGTGGTTCCCTTCTTATGACTCCCTGTAGAGGCATGGGAAGAGTGTCTGAGCTGGGCTAGTGTCTAAAGGCCACAAGAAATAGGGAAGTCAACTATTAAGGCTGATGTAACCTTAATAAAGTGAGGTTCATCAGGTTTAGAGACAGATATTCTTGACTCCCAGGGCTGGCCCTAATTTCCCAGCTTTATCTAGCTTCCCCGTAAGCTCCCAGGTCCAGGACAGAAAGAGACACTGCTTCTCCAGTCCTCCCGCTAGTGATCCCACCAGTGGTGGGGGCCGACTCCTCCAGATGTTAGACAAAGCCAGCATGGCTTCAGAAGTCACAAAGGAGGGAGAAGTACCAAGGGGCCATGGAACTGTGCTACCCATTCTTACCCAGGATCCAACTCCAGAGCAAGTTGAGGGAATGAAAAAGGATGCAGGAAAACGATGGGGGCAGGCCCCCACCCACCTGTACCTGGGCAGCAGCTTGAGAGGCCGCTTACCTATTACTACGGCAGCCAATGAGATGGGATGAGAGAAATGACGCCAGCAAGAAGAGGAGAGTGACAGCAACGAGAGAGAGGGTTAGACACACAACACACCGGGAGGGCAGCACACACCGTGAGGTGGAAGCAGACAAGACAGGCAAGGCAGCGTGTGACCTGGCCTTGGCTTGCCCAGTCCATCCAAGGCAGGAGGGGGTCCGGGGGTGTAGCCAGCCAGGTTCAGACAGGCCAGGCCTTGCCACAGCTGCAGCTCTAGCTCATGCCACACCACCAGCCAATGGACAAACACCCGCAAGGGCCAAGCCAGCCCATCAGCCAGGGAGCCAAATGAAGAGCACTGCCACAGGCCCATTCTGGGACTTTATCTCAAGCTCTCTGAGGAAGAAAAACAGGCAGCAGGAACCAGAGGAGCCTAATCTCATTAGCGCCTCGGAGGCTAGGACAGGTCCCCTCAGTCGCAAAGAACAAGGGGCATGCAAGGGGGCGCAGAATGAGAAGGCAGGCTGTGGCTCTGTGTGAAGGCCCAGGATATGGAGCCGCTCTGGGTCTACTGAGAGGGTAGCATGGCTTCCCTGCCCTCCCACAGTGACCCAGAGAGTGCCTCCCGCTTCCTCCCAGCCTCTCCCCAAGGAATGGCCCAGGGGAACTGAAGACAGCTGAGTCAGCAGCCTGACGACTCCTGAGAAAGGGAGCAGGAGAGGACTGGGCAGCCTGGAGAGGCTTTCAACAGAATCCAGTGAAGGCGTTTGATATGGGAAGGGCTTCTGAGAGCAAGGCTTAGATGGATTAGTGCCTCCAGCCTGGCCACTAACCCCATCCACTGGAGACATTTCTCCTCCTCCTCCTCAAAGAAGGAATTCACCAGCCTGGGCAAAGGCACTGTAACTAGAGAAACAGGACGCAGGAAGGGAAGGAGTTCCTAAAGCTGTGGGACCATGCCATTCCACAGGTCCCACCTAGGGGCCGGCAGGCTGGCTCCGGGGCCAATACCACCAGACCTAATGGGAGCCAGGCTACATACACTAGCTGAGCTTCCAGGGTGCAGCCAGGGGTCAGGGTGGCCCAAGTCAAGCCAATGGTGGGAAAAGACCTAATCCTGCATGCTGGGGCTGGGGGGCTGGAGTGGTGGGGCACAACTGGCTCCGCCAGGGGACTCACCCGATGTCATCTCGGTAGACTCGGGAGATGAGCACCTCCCCCTTGTGATTATAGATGAATAAGCCTCCAATCATGGCGGCAGATCAGTCTCCGCGGCCCATCGCTCTGAGAACAGACCTAGGACAGGCGGAGGCGGGGGCGGGGTAAAAGAAGACCTCAGAATCCCTGCCAACATCCCCTGTGGAGCTGTGCGGGTCACTGGAGCTTTTTTCCTGACTCAACCCTTTAGCAAGTGACCCTGCAGCCCTTCCAGACATGCCCCTCCCCTCAGCCAGGCTCCAGTTCCTGTTTATTCCGCACTAGATGGGAGAAAGAAACGGAGAGAGATTAGGCCCAGGATTCTAAGGCCATTTTGACCCTCCCTTTCCTGGGGCTGAGCATCAGTAACCCCCGCCCCCTCTCCCCAGCACTGAGCTCAGGAATGATCCTTTTCGGCCCCCTCCTGTGCAGACTCTCAGGCTCCCGCCAGTGAGTCACTAAGGCCTGCCTGCCTGCCTGCCTGCGGCTGCAGGAATGGCGGTAGGAATTACTCCAGTTGGTTCAGGCCTGGGGCCCCCAGGCATAACCTTTAGAGCATCCAGTCTCTTGGGCTCCACTACCCTTCAGAGAAGGTCGCAGGGCCTGAACTTCCGGCACTCTAATTCACAGAATTCAAACATTCCAGGAAAGGGTATAAGGAGAAGAGAAGGGAGCCCTTAGGCCCTAATGTGGACCCGGGAGTGTGGCTTAACCTCTTCCAGGCAGTGGAATAAGTAGGCAAAGGGCACAGGAGGAAGGTCCTAGTGCTGGCAGACTACACTTCCGTCACCCAAGCTGCTTATTACAGTTATTTCTGATTACCACCCCGCTTTCAAAAAGCTCTGGAATGCAATAAAAATAAGGACTGGGGGGTGGGGGTGGCGCAGGCTCATAAAATTAAGAAATCCTTCCATTTGAAATCGTGATTCCAGGCCCATGAAGTAACTCATTTCTGGCCTGGGTGCCTATAAGCAAGAGGCAGGGATGTCAGGATGCCTGAAATATCCAAATTATTTGGGTCAAATTAATTTAGGCTGTTTGAGAAAAGGCATTAATTTGGTTTTAGATTTCCTGGATTAGCCCTGGTATTAATTTCACAGGGAGTACTTTAGAAGACTTTTCTAAACTGGAAAATAAAGCCTTTTCCTGTGGCTGTCAAGGTCTTCCAGAGGGGTGAGCGGTCTCTCAAGGTGGTGGACTCATCCCATCCCTCAGTCCCAAACAGGCTGAGAGAGGAGATGCAAAATGGAGGTAGAGCCTGGGGCAAAGAACCAAGTCCACAGGTATCGAGTGGTAGGTAGCGAAGGGCACCCGAGAACCAGAGGTGGGGCTCTGGGCAGGAATGGAACATTTAGTTAAGGGGAAAGACCCGCAGTGAAAGCCAGGCAGCGTCCTCAGGTGAGCCCACAGCAGCAAACTGGGCTGGTGGAGTGCACCTAAAGGTAAGGGCTTCCAGTATGGAAAAGGTCAAGGCTTTAAGAAGGAAAAACCGGCCGGGGGAATTGACAGTGGTGAATAAGGGAAAGCTGGGGAGACAGAGCCTGCTTGGGGTTCAGGTGCAGAGTAATGAGGCGGTGGTGGGCTTTTCGCCTTGGGGAGGACATTGTGGGAAAAGATGGTGCCATGGGGGTGCGGGGGCTGTCACAGGTCTAAGGAAGAAGAGCCGCAGGGTGTCACTGAACTAAGAGGAGGGGGCGCCGCATGGTGTGAGACCTGTCACGGTGCAAGGCGGCGGCACAAGGGGGTGTCACTGTCCTACGAGACGGGGAAATTGTCCTTGCGCGGAGGGGTAGGGGGTTGGCAAGATCCTAGGGAGGGGGCGCTGCGCAGCGTTCCTGCTCTGGGAGGATTCCAGGCGGTATCCCTCTCATGGGAGGCGCCAGGTGGGTCAGGTGGAGGGCACCGCTCCCCGCCAGCCCTGCAATCGCGCCCCGGGCGCCCCCGCCCCACCGTCAGCTAGCTCCCGGGTCCGAAGGCTGAAGCCACTCCCGGGTGTGGGCAGCTTTCCGCCAGCTCACTGCAGGGCAGGACAAAGCTGCGCGGCGAGGCAGACGACCCGCAGCGTCCTCCCCCACGCCATAAGGCCAGATCCCCGGCTCACCTGGTGTCTGCGGCCCCCTGCTCTGCCGGCCCGGCCACTCTCCGGATCCCAAGATGTCCGCCCGCCCCCTGCTCGTCTGCCCGCTGCCTCGGCTTTCACCGCAGTGCCGCCGCCCCGCCCCGGCCCCGGCTGCGCGTGCGCGCCGGCGTCTCGCGCCGACTACAAATCCCGTCAGGCCTCGCGGCCTCCTTGCTTGCAATTTGAAGCTCTCTAGGTTTAGCAAAACTACAACTACCGACTGCCTTCGAGAAACCGCCCCCGCCTCCGGAAGGGGTTGGCGTGGCCTTAGTCGGCCCTACGAGAAATACACATTCCAGCACACACCGCTCCACCCGCCTCATTTTTTTTTTTTTTTCCGCTGAGCGCTCTGGGAATTGTAGTCCCTGCACTTCCTCCTGTTCCTATTTGTGTTTTGGAGAGCTTTGGGATATTAATGCCATTTGTAGAAGCACATCTGTTAAGCCTTGGATTGCTGTAGGCCTTTTCTGTCTCCAGAGTCCCAGGACTGGCTGTCCTCACTCTACACACAAATAAATACAACTGGGCAGTAGAAGTGTTTGTGCTGAATTTACTGCTTTCTAACACTACCTCTGATTCTTCCAAGCTCTTCTCATATATTTGTTCCGGACATGAGCTTTTTCCAAGGGATCAAGACCCAAGGAGAGGAGCGGGGAGGAAGGAGGCGACTACTTGGAAGAAACTAAACCTTTTCACAAATAAGTCCATGACTGTACACTCTTCCTGGAGGTCAGCTACAGCTTTTCATGAACGAGCCGATGTTCTCCTTAGCTATACCTATGCGACTGTGTATGTCTTCTAAAGACGTTCGAAGAGTTGAATTTAGTTTGACATGGGATTTGAAATCCCCTCTTTGATAAACAATCTTTACATCCAAGCTGAGGAAACAGACCCAACCCTCAAACATGAAAGGCCTGCTTGGTTCTTGCAGAGTCTGAAGAAAATCTGTGGGCTCTTCTCTTTCTGTAGGCAGAGATAAACTGCTGCCTTCCTTGGGCAGGACTACGCCTGTCATGGGAGGAAGGAAGGGCAAGAAAGGACAGATCTGGTTGCAAATGTTACAGTCCTTCCCAGCCTCCGGCCAGAAGCCACGATGTGGCAGGATGAAGATCTGACCTCTCTCAAATCATAGTCACGGCTTGAAGTCATTAAGTGACTGAACACAGGCACTTCTAATTTTTGAACCAGAAAGCAAGGCTTCACTCTTACCTTTGCAAAAGCTTTATCTTCCAAAAATACCCTTAACTGCTACCAATTTAGAGTAAATAATAATAATGATAAAATAATAATAATAGCTACCATTTATTGAGCACCTACTCTACTGTGTGCCAGGCACTGTGCTAGGCACTTTTCGTACAATATCTAATTTAAATCCTCACAACAACCCTGTGAGGTAGGTATTATTATCATCATTTTACATACGAGGGAACTGAGGCTCAGAGAGGTTAAATAACTCTATCACACAACCGAAAATAGTAGAGCTGGAATTCAAACCCAAAACCACCTGACTCCAAATCCCATGCTCCAGTGAATTAAAGTAGAGAGAGAGGGGAGAGGGAGGGCCAAATTCAAGACAGAGTGTTGGAGTGAAATGGATATGATATGCTGATGAGTTAAGATATGGGAAGAAGGGATGTAAGCTCATAAATGTTTCTAGCTGGTGAGCCTATGTAGATTGTGATGAAGGTAACCAGGATAGGAATTCAGGAGGAACATACTTGGTTGGGCAGATGAGTTGAGTCTATATGGAACTGTCCATAGAGATGTCCAGTAGGTAATACCAATACAGATCTAAAGTCTGGGGGAAGTTGGGGTTGGAGCTATGTATTTGGGAATCACCAGCATATCAGCAGCAGTTGAGGACATCAGGATGAATGACTCCATTTTGGGAGTAAATAGAAAGGAAAGAGAAGTGAATCAAAGATGGAATGATGGAAGCACTGATACTGACAGGTATGAGCAATCGTGGAGAAACTCTCAAGAGAGTCAGACAAGACAGAGTCAGAGAGAGAAATACATGAAACAGCCCTGTAGTGGTGGCTAGAAGCCATGGACTGGGTTGGGAACAATTCTAGAGCTCCCAGAAGGCAGGCAAGACTGAGTCACACTTCCAACAAAGCCCTCTGCACACCAAAACCCCAGGAAGTATTGTTTTTCTTTGTTAGTTTGCTTTTGAGACAGAATTTCACTCTGTCACCCAGGCTGGGGTGCGATCTCAACTCACTGCAACCTCCGCTTGCTTCTTGGATTCAAGCGATTCTTGTGCCTCAGCCTCCTGAGTAGCTGAGATTACACGCAGGTGCCAAAACACCCATCTAATTTTTGTATTTTTAGTAGAGACAGGGTTTTGCTATGTTGGCCAGGCTGGTCTCGAACTCCTGACCTCAAGTGATCCACCTGCCTCAGCCTCCCAAAGTGCTAGGATTACAGACGTGAGCCACCGCACCTGTCCAAGGAAGTATTATTAATTGAAATAAATGCCAAAATGTCCCTACCTTGGTTTACCCCAAAACCTGGAGCTAAGGACTTCATCTCACTTTTGACACCCCAGCCCCCAAAATATGGAAGTCCAGGAGAGCCAGGAGAATTTATAGCAGAGGCTTAAAGAGAAAGTCATGATTTGTTTAAAGTGGAGAATAAGGTGAAAAATAAAACCTGGTACTCCGTCTGGAAGTCCTGGAAGTCTCCTTGCCCAACCTCAACTGGCCTGTGGGCTTCTGTGTCCTTGCTCTGGGGTGCCATGGTGAATGTGAAAACAGGGGAGGTTGTGTGTGGGGGTGGGAATGGCCTGTCGGTCGCAGGGCGAGTCCTTTGCTGAGACCAGCCTGAGACCCAGCTTACGGGCTTTATCCAGGTGAGAAAATGCTGGGGACATGTATGCGAGGTTTAAGGTCTACCAGGAAGGGGAGAAGGGTGTCAGGGGACCAGCCCCACAACCTAGGAGAGGATTAGGAGGGTCCAGCCCTTTGGGCAGGGACCAGCCCTGAGGCTTAAGTGAACTTGCATAGGCACCTGTGCGTGCATCTCTGTGCATGTATGCATACATGAGTGAGAGAGAAAGATAAAGAGAGCTAAAGAGGTCCCCCTCCCCCCGCCGCAGGCTGCCACATGTGATGCGATCTGATTCTCTCTGGAAAGGAGGAGAGTCTCTCATGCATGGGTGAAGCTGGGCCCTCCCCAGAAGCCTAGTGACTCATTATGTTAACGTGTGGGTGTGGGGGCTGGACATCCTCGGGAAGCCCTGAGGGGCTGCTGAAGCAGGGTTCCTGGTCTCCTCGGAGGCTGGGCCTCCCCTCGCTGGGGCCTCACAGAAAGTCAAACAGCCCGAAATTCTTGGCTGCTCCAGGCCCAGGGAAAATTGGGGGAGGAAAAAAGAAAGAAAAGAAATGTTTCAGGCCTGGAGGTGAGATGAGCCTGCTGGTTAGTGGGGTTAGGGGTCTGAAGGAACCAGCACGCAGGGCAGGCATGGGGCAGGGGTAGAGCAGAGATGCTCCCTGGAAGCCACCAGCTGCTCAGGCAACTGAGGGGGCCCTCTGGGCCTCTGATCTAGGCACAGGCAGGGATGGCATGGATGGCTATTGGAGGCGACTACAGCTTTAGGTTGCAGGACTGAGGCAGCAGGCAGGGGGATGGTTAGTAGGGGCAGATGAAGCAAATATATTTTGGTTTCAGTAATGTGGGGTAAAGTCAAGAGGTTTGCATACATGCCTGATGGGGTGGGGTTAATAGAGGGATGATGTAGCTGAATAAATGGTGAAAGGGAGCTAAAGGGGAAACCAGAGAATGAGGGAGTGAGCATGCCACCAAGGTCATTGCTGGGGTCAACTCCCAAAAGGGGGGTTGCAGAGGGGAGTAAGGGGTAGCACCAAGTCTGGTCCCAGAGACAAAACGGGTCCTGGGAAGTCCTGCGCAGGGGTTAGTGGGCAGAGGAAACGAACTGGGGCCAGAGGCAGGTTAGGGGGCTGCAGAGCCAATCGGTAGGTGCACCCCACCCTCGCAGCACCCTGCGAGCAGTTAGCGCACCTGGATTTAGTTCCGTTTATTTCCCTTTCAGGTACCAGACAAAGTAAAAAAGACGGACGGATGGAGAGAGGAACGCAGCCGGCTGGGGTGGGATCAGAATGGAGGTGGGGGAGGGGCCCTGCTCACATCACATCCACAAAGAACTCACTGGGGTTTCCCATGGCCATGCGGAAGGACTGTCTGCTGGCGGTCAGTTCCGGGGGCACTGAGGCCAGGTCGCGGCCCGGAGGGGCTCCTGGGGGCCCCATGGCCGCGGGCGGCGGGGGCATCATCAGCATGGGGGGGCCGTAGAGAGGGGGCACTCCGGGAGGGCCGTAGCTCGCGTGTGTGTGGTGGCTGCGAAGGCTGCTGGCCAGGGAATGGTGGCTGCGGTGACTGTGCTCGCTGGCCGCCGGCCCTGAGCGCTCGCTGGGCGCCCGCTCCCGCGGCCCCCGCAGGCTGCTGCGTGTGGTGTGGTCCGATTCGCTGCCGCTGCCCCCGGACTTGGAGTCCCCGGCCTTCGGGTCCTTCTCCTTCCTCCGATCGCTGCCGCTACGGTTGGAGCCACTGCTCCGACTGCCTGTAGGAGGCAAACAGGGTCGGCGTGGGGCAGGCCGAGCGGGCGGGGGAAGCCTGGGGCCCACCTATAGCCTTCCTCCACGGCCCCTCTACCTTACCTTCGCTGTGCTGACTGCTGGCGCTGCCCCCGCCGTAGCTGTAGCCCAGCTCCGGGAAGCCCGGGTGCGGGTTGTAGGGGTGCGGGGGTGGCGGGTACTGGTATGGGAAAGCCATGGGCCAAGGGGCGGCCCCCGGGTGCGGCAAAGGGGCCAGTGTGTCCTGGTCAGAGGCGCCACTGGAGCCGTCGTGATCGTGGAGAGCCAGGTTGGCCATGTCTGTGAAGGGGAGGGCCGGATGGAGCTAGGTCTTTCCGGAGAGAGGTCCCTAGCCTAGGTCAGGTGGGCTCTGGATGACAGAGACCGTGGTAGTTTCTCGCTAGAATAGAGGAGGCACAGCCCAGAGAGCTCCCCGCCTCTGCAGACCCCCTTTGCCACCACCAGAGCCAGCCCCGGGGAGACCCTCCTCAGGAAAACCCTGAGTCATCATTCTAGGTTCTCAGCCAAAGCTGTACCTCCCAATCCCTTGAAGGCCCTTGCCAAGCTTTTGCACTTTCTCTGCTGGCCTCAGTGGGCTAGAAGCGGCAAAACTCTTTGAGAGGGAGTCTCGCTCTGTGGCCAAGGCTGGAGTGCAGTGGTGCAGTTTCAGCTCCCTGCAACCTCCTCCTCCCTGGTTCAAGCGATTCTCCTGCCTCAGCCTCCTGACAGGGTTGCACCACCACGCCTGCCTCATTTTTTTTTTTTTTTTTTTTGTATGTTTAGTAGAGACAGGGTTTTGCCACATTGGCCAGGCTGGTCTCCAACTCCTAACCTCAGGTGATCTGCCCGCCTCAGCCTCCCAAAAGGCTGGGATTACAGGCGTGAGCCACGGCGCCCGGCCTGCAAAACTCTTATGTGGCCATTTTCTCTTCTGTTCACTCAGCTGGTGCAAGGTTGGAGAATTTGGAAGGCTGAAATACCAGACAGCCACCAGATATGTCGCACCTGAAGTTCATGAGGCACAATAGCGAACACTACCTTCAGCTCAGCCTAAACTAATCAGAACAGAAGCTAAGAGTAGCTTACTTTCTCCTTACCTTCTCAGATAAGGTCATTAATTAGGAGCAAGGAGCAGTTTGGGAAATTTAGGTAAAATTTTACCCACCCCTTCACCTAGAACTAAATACCCACTAAAAGCCTAGAATGAGTGGCACAGGGCCTTCCAGAGATTCCCTATATAGAAGGTACTTGGCCCTGATTACACTTTCCCGGTGCTGCTGGGGAGGGTGAGTAGGGTGGGAACGGGCCAGAAGGAAAGAACAACTTAGGTGCCTCCCCCACTGCTCTCCACCCCGTTCCCGGCCAGGCCTAGCTCTTCATAGCACTGTCTCACTCCATCAACATTACTCATCTCACGATCCTGGCGCCCCCAGGGAAATTATACATTCCTTAAGGGCAAGGCTGCTCCCACCAATGTTGGAACTACCTTGGGAGAATATAAGGGGCCACCAGGACTGAATACCTGCCTGGGACACCCTCTGCTCACACACTATTGGTACCAGGTCCCAGAGCTCCAAGAAAGCTACAATTGCCCTTGAGGCCACTGGCCCTATTAAGATGAGACATTCCTCCCAGCCCTAAGGAGAGCCAGCTCAGCCTTCCAGGAGAGAAGTCAGGAGACAGGGCTCTGAGGCTGCCTGTGGAGCCTGCAGCCAAGCCATCAACCTGCCAAGAGGCCAGCAGCCAGCATGGGGAGTGGTGGTGGAGGAAAGCAGTGGTCTGTCAGCTGTTGCCCAGAGCTGGTGGTGATGTGAGCCTCCAGGCTGTTGTTTTGAGGGAATGACTGTGTGCTCCTCGGGGCTACCTAGGCCTCCAGTTCTTCACTTTAAGCCTGCAACACCCCTAGCTGAGACCTTGACCAGTGAGAAGGAAAAAGCCTGTTCTGGCAGTATCCTCCTGAGCTGGGCCTCTGGGAGGTTGTGAATATTGAGTAAGATGATGCTTTAGGAACAGCCAACATGGTACCAGGCAGAGCAGGCACTTAGAAAATGCCAGGCCCAAGAGGGAGATGTGGGCCAGGTGAAGAGGCTAAACTGGACTCTTCTTCCACCATAGAACTCTCAGGCCTTGAGCTGGGCCCCTGGCTCTGCTGTCCCCCAGTTTGGGTTCCCCAGAGTCTGCTGCCACTTCCCTGGCTACCTCCCCACTCCCAGCCAGGAGACAGGGCAAGAAGATGAGGGAGGCACATACTGCCGCAGAGGTCGCCGAAGATGTAGTAGCACTGCTCGGAGAAGGTGATCTTGTTGACGGTATGGCGGATGAAGCCAGCTTTCAGCAGGTTGCTGGCATACTTGCGGGCCTCCCTCCGGTCCGTGAAGCCTTCCACATTGTGGTACAGCCAGTCCACCACATCTGAGCCTGGGGACAAGGCTGCCAGTTGATGGGGAGGCCCATCTGACTTGGACTCATCTGGCCTCACAGAAGCTATGAGGCTGGGGCTGGCTCCAGATCAAAGGAAGGGTCCAAGGGAAGTCCTGGGCCCTCCGGCCTGCCCTGCCCCATCACTCCCCACCCACCCTGCATCCCACCATGGGGCTCTCTCACCGATGAAAGCATTAGGGATGGTAATCTTGAGCCACATGCGGTCACGGACCTCCAACCCTGATTCAGGGGAGGCCATGGCTTTTACGATGGCAGCCATGTCACTGTGGATGGACAAGTGGAAGTCGTCTAGGCCTGGGGGTGGGAGGCAGAAGGGTGAGGCAGAAAGCAGCTTTGGAGTTAGGTAAACAAGAGCCTGCATTCTAGCTCTACCACCTAGTAATTATGGGACCAATGCTGGGAAAATGACTGATTTCTTGGACACTCAGTTTCCCCTTCTGTAAAAAATGGGGATTTTTAATATCTACAAGGCTATTTGAATAAAGGATTAAATAATGTAAATGCAGGTGCTTGGCACAGTGTACGATGTGCATGTGATGATAATCGAAATGGCTGCCGTTTACTGAATGCTTACTTTACACCACACATCGCAATGGTGCTTCACTTATATCCTCTCATTAAACCCACAGGAACCTGGTAAAGTTTATATCGTGAGTCCCATTTTGTAAGAGGAAACTGAGGCGCCCTGGGTGCTCATACAAGTTCAGAAGCAAACACTGTTTAGTGAGGGTTGGAGTGCCCGCTGTGGGGGAGTTGCAGTGTGGGGTTGCTGGAATGAGCCGAGCCCCATCTCCGGTCCTCTCTGATGCTCAAGCAAGAGTCTCCACATGGACCCTCATCAGTCCCCCCACCTGGCCCTGTCTGCTGGGCCCAGGAGACAGGGTTGGACACTCACGCTCTGTGTCAGGGATGGAACTGGTGATGGAGGAGCTGGTGGAGGTGATGGTGCTCAGGGAGGGGCTCATGCCGTATGCAGGGAAGGTGCCGGTCATGGCTGCAGTGTGGGAGACCCAGGCTGCAGGGTCAATGGGCCGGATGGGCTCGCCTGCAGGGAGGATGAGGAGTCATGGGCTACCCACCCCGCCCACTGCTGGGCCCAACAGGATAGGTGTGGGATTCTGGGTGAGAGAAGAAAGGAGAGACAGTGCTCATGTATGTAAGCACCAGCTTTAGGACTGAGTCTCCCATCCACTTACTCCTGGGCAATGTGAAGCAACCACGTGGACTTGGGTCCCAGCACTTGGCTACAGTCAGGGTGATGGGCCTGAAAACAAGGGTGTCCTAGTGAAGGCAGGATGTGTACAGGCCGGACCAAGCCCCTTGCCCAGTGCCCCATTCCATCCATACCCCGGTTTGTGCACAATCTCCCGCAGTACCCGGACTGCATCGTCATTACTCATGTTCTCAAAGTTGATCTCGTTTACCTGGGAAAGGACCAGGAGTGGGATAAACAGCTGTGTTGGGGAGGATGAAAAGGGAACTCAACTTGGTAGGTCAGGGAGTCTTCCCCCAACCACGAAGGGCCTCAGAAGGAGCAGGGTACAGATGGTAGGACACCTCCCTGCTCTCTATCCACATCACCGCCTAGGATGGGCACTGATACCTGTAACAGCATATCTCCTGGCTCGATGCGTCCATCAGCAGCCACGGCCCCACCCTTCATGATAGAGCCAATGTAGATGCCGCCGTCACCACGCTCGTTGCTTTGGCCCACAATGGAGATGCCCAAGAAGTTATATTTTTCTATAGAGAGTAATTTAAGACCTTAAGGGGGAGCAAGGTTCCTACCCGCATTCCCAGCCCATTAGAAAATGGAAAGGGACAGGAACTGAACTGACATTTACTGATCCTGAATCAGGCACTGCACTCAGCATGCTCAAACATGCTTCCACAGAATCCTTGCTGGCTATAAGGTAGGGACTCAGTCCCATTTTACAGAGCAGGCAACTGAGGTTCAGTGAACTTGGAAGATGACTTTTCTAAGCCAGTAAGTGGCAGAGCCAGGAATTAAACTCAGATTTAAGTCCCATAGTTGGGCTCCTTTTACTATATCCGGCTGTCTCACAAAGAGAGTACCTAGGGCAGAAATCAGAGAGCAAGGATGCAATGGCTGAGAGATGTGAAGGAGTGGGCACTCAGAAATCACTTCCTCCAGGAAGCCTTCCCTGATGCCCTTTTCTGCTTCCGCAGCTCTCTGTGCTTATCTCTGTCATAGCCCTGATGGTGAGACACTAAAATGATCAGTTTATGTATCAGCTGATGTTTACGAAAGAGAGCTCCTTGAGGGCAGGGAACATATTCTACACTCTCTGAACTCCTCAAGTCTGCCCAGTGTCTGGCACATAGCAGGTGCTTGAGAGTGCTGTTTCCTCAGACTCACCCATGTTGAGAGTGACCGTGATGATGTTGAGTGACATGGTGGAGTCCGTGATGCTGCTGAAGGATGAAGACTGGAATAGACAAAGGCCCTGAGCAGCAGGTGGAGGTGGCAGGAATTCACTCCCACCTGACTCCTCCTCAAGGTGAGTCCCCGGTGCTGCCCCCAGCCCCAAGGTTCTAAACACTGCACTAAGGGGATGGGATCTAAGGAAGAACAAGCCTTGGCCCTGCCTAGGAAGGGCTCACAATCTGCCTCCACCCATCCCTAGCCTTCCAGACCCCATACCCGCTCAATCCGAGAAACCTTCTGCTTCCGCCGCCGCCGCTTGTGTCTTCTCATCAGGCGTGAGGCGCTGCTCTGTTCTGTGGAGCTGCTGAACCTGTGGGGCCCACAGTCGTTCCCCACCAGGCTGGCCCAGCCCTGCCCCCATGAGAGGCACTGCAGGGCCTGGGTCCCCAACACAAAGCCCATAAGCCTCCCAGGGGCCCCGCATCCTCAGGGTTTAGGGCTCCTCCAGGGTCACCTGCCCCACAATACCCACGAAACTCAAGCCCCACCTGCTGGTGGAGTCATCCTCATCTGAGTCAAAGAAGCTGGTGGTCTCCAGCTCGCTGCTCATAAGGGTGGATGAGCTATCATAACCCCCTGGTTCTCGCCGCCGTTCCCCCTTCGCAGTTCCATTTAGCCGGGTTGCTGCAGGGGATGGAAGCAGTTGGGTTTACACAGTGCCCAGTGCAGGGATGAAGGAGGGAGAGAGGCAAGCCAGGGGCTGCACTGGCACCAGGCATATCCTGAGCTCGGGAAGTAGGGCAAGGAGGTGGGTAGCTGGGTGGAAACTGTGGGGAGGGTGTGAGGTGCGGACAGTGTCCGTGTTCAGGAAGATATACCATGCTCTGGGCCATCCCTCCGGCGTGGCCGTTCTCGCTGGGCAGACACCAAAGAGTCCGTCTCTGTGTCATTGTCCAGGTTCTCCTGGCTGCCCCCACCAGCATGAGGGCTGCAGGGAAGAGACTTGATGGGGGAGGGGGCAGGCTGGGGGCTCCCTCCCCCAGCCCTGGGCTGAACTGATGCGGCCCTCCCCACCCTCAGGTCACACTCACTGGAAGGATGGGGGTCGGGAGTCCCCAATGCCTCCCGTGCGCTCCATAGGTGGTGGCAGCTCCGATGGGTTGTCAGCACAGAAGGGGGCTGGGTCTGGGTGTGAGCCTTCAGCTGACACCAGCTGAAAGGGAGAAACTGAGTGAGTAGTATGTTACAGGAGCATCAAGGAGAAGGGGATAGTTGGCTTCCGGCAAGGCATGAAGGCCTAAGAGGAAGGAAGCAGGAAATATCGAGGGAGAAAAGACAGGGCTGTGCAAGGGTGGCTGAGATGAACAGTGGCCCCTCTGCCACTTCCTGCTATTGATGGGGTTGTTGGAAGGCATGGGGTGGTGAAGTGGAGTGGGGACAAAGAACAAGGCTCAGTGGTCTAAGGCAGAGATGAGCAGGTGGCAGAAGGAAACCTGAGGCAAGTGTCTGAAAGGCATAGGAAACGTTACTGTCTCCACTGTGTGTTTCTGTCTCTCCCTCTTCCCCCTTCCCACCAATTTCTCACTTTTCATCAAGGTTACAGAATCTGGGGTGAGAAGCAGTTCATTTGCAAAACTAAAGAAAGATTCAGATACTGAAGCTTAAAACCACCAGCTACAATCTCAGTGATGCCTTTCCCTCATCCAGCCCAGCACAGGGATGCAGGTGGATGGAAGGCTGAGGGCTCCTTACCCAGGACACCACCCGGCCATTGAAGCATGGTAGCTTGGCATTGTCATCCGAGATCTCCTCCTTCACCACTCTGCAGAGAAAGGGGGATGTCACAGAGAACCTTCTACGGTGCAAATGGAGGATCCTCAAATCCCAACTCTCAGGGGCTCCTCCATCCTAAACTGGGAATCAAACCACCAGCACAAGACTGTTCAAATGAAATCAGAGGTTGGGGAGACCCAGGTACAGCTCTTTGGCACCACCAGGAAGACACCAGCCATGCCTAGGCCAGATGCCTTCCTGGGGCATCCTCTCAGTCATCAGGTGATTGCAAATTACAACTGACACATCACTGTACCCCATGCCACTCCCTAAAATCTCTAGAGTGCTCTACCCATCCCCAACATGACTCTCCTGGGCTAGACTTTCTCTTTCCCTCTGATCCCTAATTGGAAAAGAGCATACAATTATAACTGTCCTTCCTTTCTTAAGTGGTAATCCTAACATTGTTGTGGGAGGTATGGACAAAGAATTTAAGAAAATTAGAAAAGAGAAGGGGAGGCCAGGCGCGATAGCTCATGCCTGTAATCCCTGTGAGAGGCTGAGGCAGGTGGATCGCCCTGAGGTCAGGAGTTCGAGACCAGCCTGGCTAACATGGCAAAACCCTGTCTCTACTAAAAATACAAAAATTAGCCAGGCATGGTGGTGTGCACCTGTAATCCCAGCTACTTGGGAGGCTAAGGCAGGTGAATCGCTTGAACCCGGCAGGTGGAGGTTGCACTGAGCTGAGATCGTGCCACTGTGCTCCAGCCTGGGCAACAGAGTGAGACTCCGTGTCAAAACAAAAACAGAAAAAAGAAAAAAGAAAAAGAAAAATAGAAGGGGAGAAGGCATTTACTGAACATTTTCCACATGCCATTATGATAATTAACAGTAACAATTGCTCTTTCTCACGCTGGTAATCTCAGCACTTTGGGAGGCCGAGGCAGGAGGATCGCTTGAGGCCAGGAGTTTTGAGACCTGCCTGGTCAACATAGCGAGGTGCCGGCTCTACAAAACAAAACAAATACAAAAATTAGCCGAGTGTGGTAGCGTGTGCCTGTGGTCCCAGCTACTTGGAAGGCTGAGGTGGGACGATCGCTTGAGCCTAGGAGTTCAAGGCTGCAGTGAGCTACGATTGTGCCACTTCACTCCAGCCTGGGCGACAGAGCAAGACCCTGTCTCAAAAAAAAAAAAAAAAAATTGCTGTCATTTATTGAGCATAAATGAGTATTATGGGCCAAGCACTATGCTAAACACTTTACTTATATAATTTCATTTAATACAACAATGCTATAAGGCAGCAGGTACAATGGGGAAACTAGGCTCAATAGGTTCAGTAATTCTCCTAAACTGCTGAAATTTGAATCCTGGTCAGCCTGACTCTAACATCTGCATTCTTACCATTACACCACCTTATCTTCCTATAGTTAGAACCTATAATCTTCACATCAGCCTCAGTGGGCAGACTATGATCTTCATTTCATGAATAAGGAAACTGAGATGTATTCAGTTAACTTGTCCAAGGTCACAGGACTAGTAGATGTCAGAGCTGGAATTTCACCCCAGGCTTGTCTGACTCCAAAATCCATACTCTTTCCACTGTATTTCACATTCTTTCCTATATAATAACAGAGGTAACGTGGGTCTATGTGGAGAGTGGGTGCTGGAGGACAATGATGTGAGGCATGAAGGGTGTGGAATGTGGTCACGGGGCATGTAGTTTGGCCTGGGGAATGTGGTGAGGCAAGAAGTCAGGCAGTAACTACAGTTTGGGGCTGGGAAGGGGAGTGGAAAAGTTTGAGGACCCTCAGACTGTCAAATATGCCAGGAGTACAGAGATGGGAAGACGTGACCAAGGGTAAGATGACGCATGCCGGGAGCTCTGAGCAGAGAGGGAAGACAGCAAGGAGGAGGTTGGGAAGTTCAGTCCCCACTTGTTCTTTGGGGTTTTTTTTTTTTTTGAGACGGAGTCTCGCTTTGTCACCCAGGCTGGAGTCCAGTGGTGCAATCTCAGCCCACTGCAACCTCCACCTCCCGGGTTCAAGTGATTCTCCTGCCGCAGCCTCCCGAGTAGCTGGGATTACAGGTGCCCGCCACCACGCCCGACTAATTTTTATATTTTTAGTAGAGATAGGGTTTCACCATGTTGGCCAGGGTGGTCTTGAACTCCTGAACCCAGGTGATCCGCCCACCTCGGCCTCCCCAAGTGCTGGGATTACAGGCGTGAGCCGCCATGCCTGGCCCTCCTTGTTCTTAGAGCAGCTTCTGCCCAGAGCCGGGAATGTGCTTGGCTCCCTTGTGATGCTCACATTTTTGGACTCACAGCCAAGTTCACAGGCCAAGCCTGCCCTCCCCACTCCCATCCAGCTCTGGCTCCTCCATCATTCCCAACACCACAGCGACCCTTGGAAAGCAGCCCAAATCATCCTACTGCGGCCCACCATGGCAGAAAGTGTAGAAAGGATAGGCTAGAAAGAAGGGACAGAGAGGTAGCTCAGACCCACCAGCCAGTCTGGCCACAGGTTGGCAGCCCCACAGGGCTCAAAGGAAAAGGGAATATGTGAGCCACATGGCATAGCCTGCTTTGGATAGGGTCTGCCTGTCGGGGGGAAATTGCTGCTGAGTCCCTACCTCCCTGCTCCCCTGGCAGGCCCCACTACACTGCTCCACATTACACGTTTCCTCTCTTTCTGGGGGTCATCGACAGGCCACCAAGGCTCTGCTGACTCAAAACAATCAGCTGATCTTCAGCAGCTTTGGGGAACCTCAGACAGGCCTGACTCTCCCACCATGGAGCTGAATGGCTGGGGTTTACATAGCACTTACACACACACACACACACACACACACACACACACACACACACACACACACACACACACACACACACACACACACACACACACACACACACACACACACACACACACACACACACACACACACACACACACACACACACACACACTCTCACACCCCAAATGGAGTCAAACAAATATTGGCTCAAATTCCAATTGTACCACTTACTGGCCCTCTTATGTTAGAGAAGTTTCTTAATTTCTCCAAGCCTTTATCTCATCCTGGTAAATGGGATCCTTAAATGCCTGGCATGATCCAGGCATACAATAAAAGCTAATTATATTGTCAATTTTTAGCAGGATCCACACACTATTTCTAACTACGTATACATTTTTAAGGGCAAAGGAAATAAACCTGTTCATCATTCGTTGTTCATCCAATTAAAATGCTTTGGCTGGCCGGGCGCGGTGGCTCAGGCCTGTAACCCCAGCACTTTGGGAGGCCAAGGCGAGTGGATCACGAGTCAGGAGATCAAGACCATCCTGGCTAATACGGTGAAACCCCATCTCTACTAAAAATACAAAAAAAAAAAATTAGCCAGGCATGGCGGCAGGCGCCTGTAGTCCCAGCTACTTGGGAGGCTGAGGCAGGAGAATGGCGTGGACCCAGGAGGCAGAGCTTGCAGTGAACCGAGATCGTGCCACTGCACTCCAGCCTGGGCGACACAGTGAGACTCCCTCTCAAAAAAACATAAAATAAAATAAAAATAAAATAAAATAAAATGCTTTGGCTGAGGGTCCAGTGGGTTTCAGGTCCTGAGCTTGCTATTGTAGGGATCTCATGAAACATCAGACCCAGAGCCTGCCTTGTTCTCAGAGAGACTATGGTCCAGTGGATAGTTCATGGAAATATACTGCAATCCAGGAAGTGGTTGGAGCCATAGGAGCAGCACATGTGTTCAATGGATAGACATCTGCTGAGTGTTACACAGGTGTCAGGATATAAAGATAAAATAAACCAGGCACAGTGGCTCACACCTGTAATCCCAGCACTTTGGGAGGCCAAGGTGGGTGGATCACTTGAGGTCAAGAGTTCGTGACTAGCCTGGCTAACGTAGGAAAACCCCATCTCTATTTAAAATACAAAAATTAGCCAGGTGTGGTGGCATACACCAGTAGTCCCAGCTATTTGTGAGGCTGAAGCAGGAGAATCGTTTGAACCTGGGAGGCAGAGGTTGCAGTGAACCAAGGTCACACCACTGTACCCTGGTGCCTGGGTGACAAAGCCAGGCTCCATCTCAAAAAAAAAAAAGGATAAAATAAGAGATAGAGTGCCATGACAGTTCTCAGGGAAAAGCTCAACCCAGAAGACAGGAGAATTTGAACCTGGACGAGACAGGGGAAGAAGAGTCTGCAGGTGGAAGGCCCAGAGGGAGGACAGTGCAGCAGGGAGCCACACAGTTAATGACCTGATTGCCATGCTGCCCTCTCTCACAGCTCAAGGCCAGACTAGCAGTAGGTACCTTACTTCTATGAACCATCCACCATGCCCTCAGTGCTGAAAATGTTTATCCTTCCTCCATTTCTCAAATAACTTAAGATGGCAGGCCAAGCGCGGTGGCTCATCACCTGTAATCCCAGCACTTGGGGAGGCCGAGGTGGGTGGATTGCTTGAGGTCAGGAGTTCCAGACCAGCCTGGCCAACATGGCAAAACCCCATCTCTACCAAAAATACTAAAATTAGCCGGGCATGGTGGCTCATGCCTGTAATCCCCCCTACTTGGGAGGCTGAGGCAGGAGAATCACCTGAACCCGGGAGGCGAAGGGTGCAGTGAGCCGAGATTGCGCCACTGCACTCCAGCCTGGGTGACAAGAGCGAAACTCCTCAAAAAAAAGAAAAAAATTTTAAAAGATGGCTGGGCCTACCCTGAGCTTGACAAATACTTTTGGAGACCAGATGGGACTTGAGGAGCCTCACAACCAGCACCTCAAAGGCTGAACCAGGAGTGGAGAAACTGGAGAGACAGCAGCCTTCCTCCTCTGACCCACTTTCCCTTCCGTCAGCTAGGGTCACTGGCCTCCGCCTGACCTTCCTCTTGTGGGGCTCAGAGAAATGGTGGCCTTGTCACCTCTACAATTTGCCAAGGCTTACCACCTCCCTCGGAGAGGATTCATCAGTAAAATGGTGATAATAATGACACCTAAAATTGTGCGATTAAGGATTCATATTTTTGGATCCAGATTCCTGATGTCAAAGCAAGCTCTGCTCTGCCTCTTATTAGCTCTGTGACCTTGGGCAAGTTACTTAAGCTTTCTGTGCTCTAGTTTCCTTTTTTCTGAAACAGGGTCCCACTCTATTTTCCAGGCTGGAGTACAGTGGCACCATCACAGCTCACTGCAGCCCCAAACTCCTATGCTCAAGTGATCTTCCTGTCTCAGCCTTCCAAGTTGGGACTACAGGCACAAAGCATCACGCCTGGCTAATTAAAAAAATTTTTTGTAGAGATGGGGTCTTGCTATGTTGCCAAGGCTGGTCTCAGATTCCTGGCCTCAAGCAATCCTCCCACCTCAGCCTACCAAATTGCTGAGATTACAGGTGTGAGCCACCATGCCTGGCAGAGTTTCATTTGTAAACTGGAGATACTATTATGCTATCTATTTCATAAGGCTGTTTCGAAGATTAAGTGAGTGAAGATTTGAAAAGCATTTAGATTAGTCCCTGGCACACTAAGCATAAAAGGCGTGTGTTAAATAAATGAAACATATATATATGCTCTTCAGCTATTAGCCCTCTGTGACAAGACAGCCCTATCAGGTCCCCCGCTCATTTATCCTTCTGGGGATACAAACAGAATCCATCTCCTCCACTTCATTTTTAATACTGTTTTCAACCCTGCTAAAATGGTCCAACTCTGATTTTGGTTCAAGTACCACTGATGTTTGCAAGATGGCTTCAGGTGGCACACAGATTAACACTGCTTAGTTCATTCGTTAAATATTTATGTTAAACATATTTTAGAAAGAAATATAAACAGAAAAGTCAGACCTATGGTTTCATATTACTGCTTGGTTCAAGCTAAGAAAAAGAATAAGTGGACTGACAATGGATTTAAAGAAAAATATTAAGTAACACTGACTGGATGTAATGGGGGCCCTCTTAAAACTGCAGTTAGACCTTGGGATTGGGAGAGCAGCCCAGAGTTGCCCAGGCTTAGGAGGCAGGGACCAGGCCCAGTGGGTCTAGAGGTAAGTGCGGGGTGGAGAGACGGCGTCTGGATCTGAGGTGGCCCCAGGGCACTGGACTCTGGCTGATCTTCCCCCATTCCTTATGTGGAGGCAGTAGCTTGATCCCTTCTAACCCTATTCTTCTCTTGCCAGGCCAAAGTATCCACCCCCTCACCCAGACCCCTTCTAGATCCATCCCTCCTCAGAATCTTCCAATTAGAGGTGTCTGTCTCTGGGCTGAAGGCAGACAATCATTATCACACCAGGAGCACCCCATCCCAGGGCAGGAACAACAACAGAAACAAGAATAGTTAGAATCTACAAAGCACTGCCCACTGTACAAAGCACTCTCACACACATGATTTCAGGGGCTCATCCAACCCTGAGTTCCAGGGCAGAAGGTGACAGCAAAACATGCCAGGCATTAGACAGAAGGTGCTTGCTTCCTAGTGCTAGGTGGGCCAGGGGCTTGGGAGAGAAGCCAGACAGATGAACACTGGGGAGAAGAATGTCTCCTCTTGGCTGTGGGGCCTCAGCTCCAAAGAGCAGTGCAGGCCTCAGGCTAGGGCTGGAGAGGCAGCCTTCAGGCCTGGAGGGGCCTTCCCCACCGCCTCCAGGCCCAGCGCCCAGTTAGTGAGGCGGCAGGCAAGTGTGGGCGCCTCCCCCTCCCCCAGTCTCCTGGGAGTTGGGGGGGTTCGAGGGGATCAGCCAGGCCCCCCCCCTTCCCAGGCCAGCTGCTTCAGAACCTTCCGGCTCCAACATTCCATCCCCTCTTAAAGGGAAAGTGACTGCTTCCAAACTGTGCCTGTCCAGATCTCTGCAGCTGGGTGGAAGGGAAGACCCCACCAGGGAGGGGAAGATGGAGAACATCAAGAAACTCTTCCTGACTATCCCACCCAGGCCTCAGGCCCTTCCCAACGTCTCCCCACTGGCCACCAACTGGAGGAAAAAAGCCCGAATTGGAGGAAAGATCAGCACCTGGGTCAGTGAGGACTACTCCGCAGGGGTCAGGCTCTCTGTTCCGGTGACAACACCCACAACAGCCCACAAAGGAGAGGGCAGGCAGCTAGATAAACATCAGATCTGCAGATCCCGCTCGCGGCCAGGCGCCCGAGCACCCCCGACACCCCTCCCCCAGCTCAAAGTCCCAGCAGAGCCCTCAGATGCAGCATACTCCAAATATGGCTGGGAGCTGTGCTGCTGAAAAGATGAAGGGGGCGAAGAACAAGGGCCACACGACCCAAGTCTGTGCGGAAAAAGGTGGCTCTGGCTCCTCGGCAGGAGGAGGATGGGGTATTCGGGCTCTGAAACTAGGTGGGGGGGGGTGTGTCTGTCTCCGTGGGCCACTGGTCTCTGAGGAGGTAAGGGGACCGCACCGGCAGGAACTCATTGCTAGTGGGGAGTTGGACGTCCCCTTAAACAAGGGAGGCCAAGGACCCCCCTTCAGAGGTAAACAGGAGTTGCTAGTGGGGCTGGAGCCAAAGGGCCCCAAATGGGCCGAGTCGCCCCTAGAAGTCAGAGCGGGGCTAGGAGCCGGTGTAGCGAGGGAAGTCGAAACGGACCGCGTCGTCCCTTAGAAGCCAGAGCGGCCGGGGCTCCCGGAGGCGGGGCGGGGGCCATCCTCACCCGAAATCGTCGTCCATAGACTTGAAGAAGAACTTATAGCTGGGTCGCTGCAAAACGCCCTTAAAGTCTGCCAAGGTGACGCGCTCGGCGGGCAGGGGCAGCTTCACAAGGTACGGTGTCTCCTGCCCATCCAAGTGGTAGATGATCTTGGTCTCGCCCATGGCTCCGGCCTCGGGCCCGGCGGCCCGCGCGCGGCCTGCTCGGGCGGCCGGGCCGAGCCTCCCAGACGGCGGCGGCGCGCGGCGCGGCCCAGCGGCTCAACCCAGCTCGGCGGCTGCCGGCGGCGCCAGCTCCCTTGTTCTCCCGCCGCTCCCGGGTCCCAGCGCCGCCCGCCGCCGCCGCGGCCGCCGCTTCCGCTCCCCACTCTCCCCACTGGACTGGTGACCGCGACTCTTCCGGTGGCCGCAGCCCTCCCGGCCCAGGGCTTCGTCCCGGCCCGCTCCCCTCCTCCGGCCCGGCGCGGCCCCGCCCCGGCGCGCCCCGCCCCCGGCCGCCGCGGAGAGGCGCCGGCGTCGCGGCAGATGGCTGGGTTTCCACCCGGCCCCACTGACGTCCCGCCCACCGGCCGGGCCGCGGCGCTCCGGTCCCGGGTCCCTAGAAACGGAAGGGGAGAGTCACCGGGATGGCGGCGTTCCCGGACCCCTGAAGGCCCTGACTCCGGACCCAAGTGGGATCGGCGACTCCTCTGCAGTCCAGGAGGAGTGGAATGCAGGGATTGCTTTGGTCCCCAGAAATGGTCTGGGGAAAGAGGGTGGGTCTGACTCTGGATCCCTGGAGGAGAGTGACCTTAACATGGCCCTTCACTGTTTCTTGAGAAGCACAACTGCTGTCACTGAGTCTACTAAACTGATCTCGAGAGCAGGACAGCATCCAGTTCTGATTCCTCCCTATAACCTTAGCGTCCAGTTGCAAGGTAGTGGTTTAATACATAGGTTGAATGAAGAATAAGTGGGCCCTGGGCGCGGTGGCTCACGCTTCTAATCCCAGCACTTTGGGAGGCCAAGGCGGGTGGATCGCCCGAGGTCGAGAGTTCGAGACCAGCCTGACCAACATGGAGAAACCCTGTCTCTACTAAAAATACAAAAAAATTAGCCTGGCGTGGTGGCGCATGCCTGTAATCTCAGGTACTCGGGAGACTGAGGCAGAAGAATTGCTTGAACCCGGGCGGCGGAGGTTCCGGTGAGCCGAGATGGGTGAGTCGAGATCATGCCTTTGCACTCCAGCCTGGGCAACAAAAGTGAAACTCCATCCCCCCTCCCCCCACCCCCGCCAAAAAAAAAAGGATAAGTGGATGCATGCACGCCTAAGACAGTAAGTCTCAAATCAGAACTAGGTATAGCCGGTTCCTCACAGATCTCATCACCCCTTAACTTTTAATTCATTTAATAAATACTGAAAGCGTACTGTATATAAGGCAAATCGCATGAGATATAGCGGTAGCGAGACAGACAAGGCTGCTCTCAGGACCTTCCCTCAGCTGGAGGGAAGCACATAGGCTCGTAAATACATAACTTCAGTGACCACTGCTATGAAGAAGGTAAAAAAAAGTGATGGGATAGTGACAGGGGAAGCCAGGCACAATGGCTCATGCCTGTAAGTCCAGCGTTTTGGGAGGCTGAGGCAGGTGGATCACCTGAGGTTAGGAGTTCAAGACCAGCCTGGCCAAAATGGTGAAATCCTGTCTCTAGTAAAAATACAAAAATTAGCTGGACATGGTGGCGCATGCCTGTAGTCCCAGCTACTTGGGAGACTGAGGCAGGAGAATCGCTTGAACCCGGGAGGTGGAGGTTGCAGTGAGCCGAGATCCCACCACTGCACTCCAGCCTGGGCAACAGAGCGAGACTCCGCCTCAAACAAAAACAAAAACAAAACAACCAAAACAAAACAAAAAAGAGGTTTCTGATTGGTTAGAGAAATCCTCTTCCAGAAAAAAAGACCTAGAAATAGCAAGGATAAAGTGGCTATGAGAGGATCTGGGGTGACAGCCTTCTAGGCAGAGGGCACAGCCAATATACAGGCTCAAGGCAGGAATAAACATGTTACATTTGAGGAATAAGAAGGCCATCATGACTAAAGGAACAGTCCTAGGTGAGGCTGGAAACATAGACCGGCCAGATTACGTACGGCCTTGGATGCTATGGTCTTAAGTATGGGCTCCTTCTACTCCATTTTGTACACTGTTGCCAAATTAACACTAGAATAACAACATCTTTCAGATACCTCTTCTACTCAGAAACCTTTCCACATTCCCCAAAGCCCCCAAATATCCCTATTCAAGGCCCCCCATAATCTAACCTCTACCTACTTTTACAGCCTTTTGTCTCATGTCCTGGCCAAATTTTTGACTCCAGGAAAATGAACCCACTTGCTAGCCCCTGCACACACCTTATGTATATCGTCACTTCATACCCTTTCCTTCACCTTCTTTACATTTTTTATCAAAGTAATATGTTTACAAAGTCAAATAGTATTTAAACAGCTTTTTTTTTTTTTTTTTTTTTTTTTGAGATGGAGTCTCACTCTGTCGCCCAGGGTGGAGTGCAGTGGCGCAATCTCGGCTCACTGCAAGCTCCGCCTCTTGAGTTCACGCCATTCTCCTGCCTCAGCCTCCCGAGCAGCTGGGACCACAGGCGCCTGCCAAATTTTTTGTATTTTTTTTAGTAGAGACGGGGTTTCACTGTGTTAGCCAGGATGGTCTCAATCTGACCTCGTGATCCGCCTGCCTCAGCCTCCCAAAGTGCTGGGACTACAGGCGCCCGCCACCACGCCTGGCTAATTTTTTACATTTGTAGTAGAGATGGGGTTTCACCGTGTTAGCCAGGATGGTCTTGATCTCCTGACCTCACGATCTGCCTGCCTCGGCCTCCCAAAGTGCTGGGATTACAGGTGTGAGCCACCGTGCCTGGCCCTTAAAAAGCTTTTTAACAAAACAGCAATCTTCCTCATTGGTATAGTGGTCAGAAACACAAAACAAAAAACCCCAGCAATTCTTTGTCCTATTTCCCTCCCACTCTTAGTACTTTTTTTTAGCTCATAATACTTGTTCTTGATTTATACATTTTAGACATTGCCTATTGATTTCCAAATTTGATTGATGATTATCTCTCTTCCACCTTACCCCTTCCCTCTTAAAACAGTGAAAGCACACTTTTTGGCTAAGTCAATACAGTACTTAGTAGTGACCTTATTTTGACTATGAGCAAATGTTCACCGCTAAGTCATGTGGGGTTTTTTTTGTTTTGTTTTTGGTTTTGTTTTTGATGGAGTCTCACTCTGTCGCCAGGCTGGAGTGCAGTGACGTGATCTCAGCTCACTGCAACCTCCACCTCCCAGGTTCAAGCGATTCTTCTGCCTCAGCCTCCGAGTAGCTGGGATTACAGGCACGTGCCACCATGCCTGCCCAACTAATTTTTGTATTTTTAGTAGAGACAGGGTTTTACCATGTTGGCCAGGATGGTCTCAATCTCTTGACCTTGTGATTCACCTGCCTTGGCCTCCCAAAGTGCTGTGATTACAGGCATGAGCGACCGCGCTGGCCTCATGTGTGTTTTATAATCGTTTCCTTTACAACTTTTTTGTTTCCTCTGACTTTAATCATTGCCTTGAGTTTTCATTTGTTTTAATATATTATACCTATCATTAATTTTTCCCATGTAATCTAATAGTTTCTCAATACACATTTTGTTCACTCAGTCAAAGCTATTAGATAATCCATCAGTTCCATTTTTCCCTGGAGCCTTCCATTCTTTTTTTTTTTAGATGGAGTCTCACTCTGTCGCCCAGGCTGGAGTGCAGTGGCGAGATCCTGGCTCACTGCAACCTCTGCCTCCCGGGTTCAAGTGATTCTCCTGCTTCAGCCTCCCAAGTAGCTGGGATTACAGGCGCCCACCACCATGCCCAGCTAATATTGTATATTTAGTAGAGACAGGGTCTCACCATGTTAGCCAGGCTGATCTGGACCTCCTGACCTCAGGTGATCGGCCCGCCTTAGCCTCTCAAAGTGCTGGGATTACAGGCGTGAGCCACCGCTCTTGGTGGAACCTTCCATTCTTTTGCTCAAGTCTGCACCGCTGGCTATCTCAGCCTGTGCACAGCTGTCATCCTGGGACTTCTCTGCATCCTCAAAATTCCCTTTACCTGTCTCTGTGTTGAATCCATTTCCTGGATACTTTACTCCTTTGTTTTATTTATCTATTTATCGAGACAAGGCCTTGCTCTGTTGCTCAGGTTGGAGTATAGTGGGGTAATCATGGCTCACTGCAGCCTCAAACTCCTTGGCTCAAGCGATCCTATCGAAGTGCTGGGATTATAGGTGTGAACCACTGTACCCAGCCAACAAAAATTCTTGAATTAAGACCAGGCCCATGCCTGTAATCCCAACGCCACTGCACTCCAGCCTGGGTGACAGAGCGAGACTCCTTCTCAAAAAAACAAACAAACAAAAAATTAGCCGTGTGTGGTGGTGAGCACCTGTAATCCCAGCTACTCAGGAGACTGAGGCACGAGAATTGTGTGAACCCGGGAGGTGGAGATTGCAGTGAGCTGAGACCACATCACTGCACTCCAGCCTGGGCAACAGAGCAAAACTCAGTCTAAAAGAAAAAAAAAAAAAAAAGGAAAAATGGTAATTAAAATGTGTTTTTTTTTTTTTTTTTTTGAGACAGAGTCTCACTCTGTCACTCAGGCTGGAGTGCAGTGGTGTGGTCTCAGCTCACTGCAATCTCCACCTCCTGGGTTCAAGTGATTCTCGTGCCTCAGCCTCCTGAGTAGCTGGGATTACAGGTGCACACCACCACATGCAGCTAATTTTTTTTTTTTTTTTTTTTTTGAGAAGGAGTCTCACTCTATCACCCAGGCTAGAGTGCAGTGGAGCTATCTCGGCTCACTGCAACCTCTGCCTCCTGGGCTCAGGCGATTCTCCTGCCTCAGCCTCCTGAGTAGCTGGGATTACAGGCATGCGCCACCATGCTCAGCTAATATTTTGTATTTTTAGTAGAGACAGGGTTCCACCATGTTGGCCAGGATTGTCTCAAACTCCTGACCTCAAGTGATCTGCCCGCCTCAGCCTCCCAAAGTGCTGGGATTACAAGTGTGAGCCACCGTGCCCAGCCCTAATTTTGTATTTTTTTTTTGTCTTTGTACGAGATTTTATTAAAGGTCTTTACAGAGCAACATCCAGACTCCAGAATACAGCTGCTAAGGAGACCCTGTTATGCTGTGGGGACTGGCTGGGGCATGGCAGACGGCTCTGGCTTCCCACCGTTCTGTTCTGAGATGGGGGTGGTGGGCAGTATCTCATCTTTGGGTTCCACGATGCTCACGTGGTCAGGCAGGGGCTTCTTAGGGCCAGTCTTACCAGTTGGGTCCCAGGGCAGCATGATCTTCACCTTGATGCCCAGCACACCCTGTCTGAGCAACACGTGGCACACAGCAGTGTCAACGTAGTAGTTAACAGCGTCTCCACTGTGGATCATCAGGCCATCCACAAACTTCATGGATTTAGCCCTCTGTCCTCGGAGTTTCCCAGACACCACGACCTTGCAGCCTTTGGCCCCACTCTCCATGATGAACCGCAGCACACCATAGCAGGCCCTCCGCACAGCAAGCCCTCCTAGGAGTCTGTAACGCAGAGACTGCCTGGGCAGTGGCACACAAACCTCTAGTGGCAAACTTTTCAGAATAAAGCTCTACACTGCCCTCTCGAAAGCCAAACCTCTTCTGAACTATAGCAGTCAGTTCCCGAATCCGCCGGCCCTTCTCACCAAGAATACTCTGTGTTCTGGTGGCTAAGATAATGATTTCTGTCCTGGTTGGTGTAACTCGCACCTCAACTCCAGAGTAGCCATCTTCAGCCAGCTCTTGAGTAAGAAACTCATTCAGTTCAGCTTTGAAGATGCCATCAGCGACAAACTTCCTCTTCTTGGAAATTTGCACGGCCACCTTGCCGCCATGCTCCACTGAAAGGAAAGGCCTAATTTTGTATTTTTAATAGACACAGGGTTTCAACACATTGGCCAGTCTGGTATCAAACTCCTGGGCTTAAGTTATCCTCCGCCAGCCTTGGCCTCCCAAAGTGCTGGGATTACAGGTGTGAGTCACATCACACCCAGCCTTTTTTTTTTTTTTTTTTTGGAGGCAAGGTCTTGCTCTTTCTTCCTGGCTGGAGTGCAGTGGTGTGATCATAGCTCACTGCAGCCTCGAACTGGGCACAAGTGATCCTCCCACCTCAGTCTCCCGAGTAGCTGGGACTACAGGCACACACCACCACCCTTGGCTGATAATTTAAAATTTTTTATCGAGATGGGATCTTGCTATGTTGCCCAGCTGGTCCCAAATTCCTGGCATCAAGCGATCCACCTGCCTTGGCCTCCCAAAGGGCTGGGATTACAGGCATGAGCCACCATGTCCAGTCGATTTTTCCTATTCTGTTTCCGCAGCCCAGTAGATGATTTTGGGCCTTATGGATTGATCCTTTACTACTTTTTTTTTTTTGGATAGATAATATATTCATGATTCAAGATTCAAGAAGTATGTAAGAATGGAAATACAGTGAAACGTTACCCTGCTATTTGATCCTCGAATCCTCCAATTCTCAAGAGAAGGAATTAGTTTACTTATTTTTAATTTCTAAGAACTCTTTCTTCTCCAATTCTTCCTTTTTAAAGTACTTCATAGACACAATATCTTTTCTTTGAGTTTTGAGAATCGTTATTGTAGCTTTTTCCCCATGAAGTTTTCAGAAAGCTCCCTACTTTGTCATTGTTTCCTTGGTTTCAATTTTCTATTTGTTCGTTTTGGTCTTTCATATTGGAAGGTTACTCAGATGTTTAATGGACCTTTGCTGTCTATTCATATTTAACAGTCAGATACCACAAAGTGGATTGGAGGCTCAGTCTATTTACAAGGCTTATTATTAACGAATAGGCTTCACTGTAGGGTGATCACGTGGGGGGAAAGCTGACTTTTTTTGTTGTTGAAGAAACCAAAAATGTCAGTATGCATAGGCATTTTTTTTCCTGCAGTTGTTTCTTTTCATACTGGAGGTTCTGTCAGTGTGTGCTGATGTTGAGTCTCACCGCTCATATATTTTCACTTAATTCTTCATTTTCAATCTAATACCTCACCTCTATCCCTACTATGCCTGCTGCTGAATGCAGAGGCTCTGATAGTTTAAGTTCCCCTGGACATTCTGAAATTTCCTGGGCTTTTTCATTCATTATGCTGGGCACTCATGGACAGTTGGTCTGGAAACTTGTGACCTGTGGGCTTAGGAAACCTTAAGTCTATCTTTGCTAACTTCCTCCCTACCACTTCTCCAGAGACGGAATCTCCCATTTTATGCAGGGGAGCAGGGCTCATCACTTGGCTGGATCAGATGAGGTTGGGACTTGGCGGGGCTTTTTCTTATACCGATCATCATGTAATCGCCTTCCACCCCACCCCTAGTTCTCACCCTCCTCTGAGGTGCTGAACCTTTTATGGGTTCAGAAGGGCACACTGGCTTACTTCTTGCCACTAACTCCCTCAGCAGGTAGAACCCAACTCATTCTACTGTTAAGTGACTGTTGACTCTTCTGTTTTTCATCTTCCAAAATGTTGGCATCTCTCACTGTCACCTCCTATTTTCCTTATCACTGGGTCATGTGGCTTTATTATTATATTTTTTGAGAAAGAGTTTCGCTCTTGTCACCCAGGTTGGAGTGCAAGGGCGTGATCTCGGCTCACTGCAACCTCCGCCTCCTGGGTTCACGCAATTCTCCTGACTCAGCCTCCTGAGTAGCTGGGATTACAGGTGCCCACCACCATGCCCGGCTAAATTTTTGTATTTTTTTTTTTTTTTGAGATGAAGTCTCACTCTTGTCTCCCAGGCTGGAGTGCAATGGCGCGATCTCGGCTCACTGCAACCTCTGCCTCCCAGGTTCAAGCGATTCTCCTGCCTCAGCCTCCTGAGTAGCTGGGATTACAGGCACCTGCCACCAGGCCCAGCTAATTTTTGTATTTTTAGTAGAGATGGGGTTTCATCAAGTTGGCCAGGCTGGTCTCGAACTCCTGACCTCAGGGGATCCACCCACCTTGGCCTCCCAAAGTGCTGGGATTACAGGCGTGAGCCACCACGCCTGGCTTTTTTGTATTTTTAATAGAGACGGGGGTCCACTATGTTGGCCAGGGTGGTCTTGAACTGACCTCAGGTGATTCACCTGCCTCGGCCTCCCGAAGTGCTGGGATTACAGGTGTGAGCCACTGAGCCCAGCCAGCACGTGCCTTTTTAAAATAATTCCTTTAATGGTATTTCAATTGAATTTTTGGAGGGGGCATAAAAGCTCGTGTTTAATTTTCTGTATTTAACTGGAAAGTTTTTGTTTTGCTTTTAATGCATCCTTCCAGCCTCTTCTATTTTTTAGGCCACTCCAACATCAAATTTCTGTAAAGCCTTCCCTAATCACCCTAACTGGAAGTAATCTCTCTTTCTGAAAAAGCTCTGTAGACTACTTCTGATTTCTGCTATACATTCGTTACAGATACAGACCTCACTGTGCTAGGTCCATGCCATAATGCCAGAATCTTCATACTAGACACTAGATCCTATACCTAACAAGACAGAAACTGAGATTTACTAGAAAATTAAGCCAAACCCTGGCCAGCCTGTCTTTTCCTTTTCCAGTGATGCCTTCATACCCCCAAGCTGACTTCAGTCAGCCCATCCTCAGTTTATACCTTTTTTTTTGAGACAGAGTTTCACTTGTCACCCAGGCTGGAATTGCAATAGAGTGATCTCAGCTCACTGCAACCTCCGCCTCTTGGGTTCAAGTGATTCTCCTGCCTCAGCCTCTCGAGCAGCTGAGATTACAGGCACCTGCCACCACGCCCAGCTAATTTTTGTATTTTTAGTAGAGACAGGGTTTCACCATGTTGGCCAGGCTTGTCTCAAACTCCTGACCTCAACTGATCTGCCCGCCTCAGCCTCCCAAAGTGCTGGGATTACAGGTGTAAGCCACCGCGCCTAGGCCAGTTTATGTCTTTCTACCCAACTAAAATGAATAAAGGCAACCATTTGTTCTGTAACGTCTGGGACGGTAGGGATGGGGGGTAGAGCATCACTTGTTACGACAGTCACATTAGCCATAATTTAAGTACCACTAAAGGAAATTATTATTATTATTACATTTTTTTGAGGCAGAGTCTCGCTCCATCACCAAGGCTGGAGTGCAGTGGCACGATCTCGGCTCACTGCACCCTGCACCTCCCAGGTTCAAGCAATTCTCCCTGCTTCAGCCTCCTGAGTAGCTGGTATTTCAGGCGCCCACCACAATGCCCAGCTAATTTTTGTATTTTTGTAGAGATGGGGTTTCGCCATGTTGGTCTCAAACTCTTGACCTCAGGTGATCCGCCTGCCTCAGCCTCCCAAGGTGCTGGGATTACAGGCGTGAGCCACTGCATGCAGCCAAAATTGTTGACTCACTCTATATGAAGACAAGGAACTCAAAAAGAAAAGACAGAAAGGCATGTCTCTTTTGGTTGAGGTTAAAGCAATACAGCAAAGTGACAAGATCCAGGTCGAGAGTCCAATATCACACCTGGCTCTGTCAGTTACTAGTTAGGGAAGCTCTGTGAGCTTCAGGCACCTTATCTGAAAATGGGGATAAGACTTCATAGGGCTCATGTGAGGATTAAATGAAACAATATGTGAAAACTACTTGCCTGTCACATAGTAAACACTCTCAAGGGAAAGCACCCTTCACAGGGCCTTCCTGTGTTCTTGGGACCTGCATTACTGGCTCTGGGTTGTATTTGTCTGTGGGGCCAATTTCCCCTTCACTGAAACACAATATGCTGAAGGACAGAGTTCTGGATTCTGAGGGTCAAGTCCTTAGCTTTACCCCTCAAGAGTCATGTGATCTTGAGCTGATTTCCTTATTTCTGATGAAGAATGGCCCAGCTTCCTGACAGAACGAGTACTAGGTCAACTGGAAAAGGCATGTGAGAGGAACTGGCATGTCTAATGGGCTTTACATATGGTTGGCAACATAACCCTCTGGCAGAAAAGCGTTCAAAATGAGACTCTATGGAAACGAGGTTAGGCACACCCCCCCAGGATCACAAGTTGGTCCACAGAGGCTGGAAAAGAACCTCGGCCCTCCACTACCTATGAGACATGGGAAAGGTTAATTAGTAAGGTACCACAGTACCACCTAGTGGCTGGAACACCCCTGTCCTCCCTCTCCCCCAGGTGTTAAGGAAAGGCTATCATGTGACTCTGGTCACATATTTCACTGGCTGATTAGTCAGGGATGGAGACAAACCAAATACACCACTCTCTCTTTTAATATTAACATATACAAGCAGCAGAGCGAGCCAACTGCTCTCTGCTGTTCCCTGAGGGAAAGCCGGAGCACAAAGCTGTTCCTCTGGCCTTCCTCCAACTGCAGGGCCTGCTTAGCTCCTCCCTCGGCAGAAGCTTTGTTTCAGCCCCACTTCCCACATCCCAACTCCACAGTCAGGATGGGAGGCACATGGTTGCTAGCAGGGGAAAGAATACTGTAGTTCCAGCCTCTGCTCCTTTCAGTCTCAACCTGGATGGTGGTCACTCATCCCTCTGCAGCTAGTTCCTCACTTGTCTCAGCCCAGGAGCCAGGAGGTCACTCAATCACACCCAAAGGAGCAGGCAGTGTGACTTCAGTCATCTTCAGATGACTCCTCTTCTGCCTCTTTTAGCCACTGGATGAACCTCTGCAGCTGTAAGGAAGCAGAGGAGAGATCGGCTGGGGGAGGTGCACATAACTGTCCTGCTCCCCTCGGCAGATAAACAGCTCTAACAACCAGAGCCCCAGAAACCAACCACCCTAGAGTCTAGGGGCCAGGACCTGGGAATGAGATAACCATCTTGGCGAGAGGAGGGCAGCCTGACACACCTGTTGATTCTTGCGCAACTGCCGGCCCTTGTCAGTTGTATCTCTTTGGCTGAACCAGCTCAGAATTGTTTCCTCAGCCAGGATCTCCAGCTGGTAAAAAGCCATCAGTACCTGCAAAAGGCCAATAAAGGGGACCTCAAGGGCCTTGGAGAGTCCAGCAGGATATTCTACCAGGCCCTCAGATCCCTCTATGCACTGAGTAGCCTCCTCCAAAACGGACAAGAGTGAGCTGTTTGCTCTGCTCCTGGGGCAGGTCTAACTTCTGGAACTATTGCTGGGGAGAGCTTTGCACATTTTCAGACCACCCCCCAGATGGCTACCTTACTAGCCCGGCTCCAAGCTGTACTATTCCAGCAATAAGCATATTGGGAGTGGATGGTCCATACTGGATTCACATTAGCTTCTATTTTATGTCTCCCAAGGGGGTCAGAAACCCTCGTTTGAAAGCAAGTGCAGAAGAATGGGGCTTGAGGTCGTATTCACCTTGGCCATGGAAATACCAAGAGCTTCATGCTCTAGGAAGAAGTCCTCAATGGCTGCTAACGCTTCCAAATGGTCGGCTGCACGCTTTATGTAGTTCCTAAAAACAGGGCTCCAGGCCTTGAGCAGCTATGGAAGAAAGAAGGGAGCTGCAATATATTCCTGAGCATTCACCCATACATGGACATCCAAGCAAATCCATATTAATGACATGGGTGGACAAGAGGGAGATGATACAGGTTCTGTGGAATTATGTCAGAGGGACTTGGGAGTTGTTGACAGGGTTTGGGAAAAAGAGATTCCTTAGGGAAGGTGAGAGGGGATCAGATGCTATAGGCTGCCTCAAAATACCTATTCCCACCCCAGAGGCTGATCTTGTGTTGGGTCAAATTGCTGCCATAGAGTCTGAATGTCCAGGTCCATTCTGAGTATACCTTTGTGGGCCTAGGATGGTATGAGTCCTGGCGTCTCAAAGGCCAGTCAGTATTGAAGTCAACCTGACCCCTCTGAACCAGCCAAGGCTGCTCTAGAGCCCAGCCAGCTTCCAGAGGCAAGGAGAAAGGAACCAGAAGTGACATACACCCAATACAACAAGACAGTCTACTCCTGATTTCCTTTGCCTGTACCCAAACCCTTGTACTCAGCTCCAATCTTTGCTCACAGGAAGCAGCAGGGCACAGTAGCGGCTTGAGTCAAGCGGGAAATCCATCTGTTGCAGGGGGAACTCCAGGACCACGTGGCTCAGTACCTGCATCACCTCCTTTAGACTTATGTTATACGCATACCTGTGGGGAGACTGGGGTGACACCAGGGCCTTCACTGGCCTTTCAGCAGGCTTAGAACTATGACTTTGATAGACATTGGAGAGGAATTTGGATGGAACAATACGGAAGGGGAGGGTTTAGGAAGGAGGAAGTCTATGCTGAGGCTAGAATTTAATAATGCTCTCCTTGCTCCAAATACTACTGGTCTTTCCATTTGGGATGTCAAAGGAATAGGTTCCTATTTGGAGACAAAACACTTACGAGAAAGCCTCTACCTTCCTGGGATCACCCCGAGGAGAACAGGGAGGGGCTGCTCTTACTTGAGAGAGTTGATTTCCAGGACCAGATTGTCACAAGAAATGTTCTCCTCTTTGCCCCGCTGTAGTGTTCCTAAAACTTCATTCTGGAACACTGAAATCAAAGCAAGAATAAGTTCATGGGCCAACATCATTCAGAATGGTCTAAGTCATCTAGTCTTGACTTGATACCAAACCCTTTCTGAGGAACATAAGCCTCTGGCTAGTTGATCCAGGCAGAGAATAAACTGGTCCAGTGCATTTGTCCCCTGGCCACTCACCTTTGATGTCATCCATCTGAGGGGAGCCTCCCCGGCTGTCCGGCTCCTCAGAATCCATACTTTGCTCACTTTCACTTTCACTCTCTTCTTCCATGTTGATCTTGAGTCCTGAGAAGCCATAATGGGTGAGGAAAAAGAAAAAAAGAGTCATTGACAGCAATATACCTGCCCTGTCTGCATGAATAAAGGAGTGAATAAGTAATGTGACTCTGAAGTATTCATTATCCTTCAAAATATTCCGATTCAGGAGGAGAAGGGCAGGCATCAGGCCTAGCTCACCCCACAGATTCTGCTGCAGTTCCTCCTCTTCCTCCACATTCATGCCTGCAGCTTTCCAGAGGTAGCCCTTGCCAGCAGCTCCTACTTCTGCTGGATTGTAACCTGGAAAAGGCAATGATCTATAGAGAGGGCCCGGCGGAAGCACCAATCCCTCCAGGAGGAAACACTGGTTCTTCTATGAGGCAGCGAGACACACAGATGCCCCACAGCTGTCGAGTCTCACACCTTTCATCTTCACTTTGTCCTTTTCTTGGTCAGCCCCAGAGTCATCACTGAACTCGCCATCATCTTCATCTTCCTCTGCATCTGGAGCATGCAAAGAGATCACCGAGCCCTCAGGCAGCGTGATGTTTGGGCCCACGACCACCTAGGGGAAAAAAACACAGAACCATTAGGGTGTGGAGGAAAAGTGCATCCTGATAATGAGACCAACTTTTTTTTTTTTTTTAACTAAGGCTAGACGGCAAATGAAACCACTGGATTTGTTCTCTCAACTCAGACAGGATTATGGGTGGAAATAATGCCCCTTCTGGCTCAGTGTGACTGCCATGCAATTCAGGGCCTGTGCACGGTATAGATCAGGTCTCACCTGGGAAGTGAGGACACAGCGTGGTTTCAGTGTCACTCGTTCCTTGACCTCAGCATTGTCACAAAGCAGAGACTGATGGATCTGTGCTCCAGCCGCCACTCGAACACCCTGCCACAGGTAGGTCTGGTCCAGTACCACGTTATCACCTGGCTCAGGATGGGAAGACCTCTGGGTCACTAAGGGTTCCAACCGCAGAGCAGAGCCCTTCATAGAGGACAGGGCTGACTGACACCAGCACAGCTCCCACCTAGCTCTCATTCCCCATCCCGCAAGTCACCAGAAACACCCACTCACCCCCTAAGCCCAGGCCTGAGAAGAGAAGATACTTCACCAAGTTTACAACAATTATAGACTACACACAGGGCTTAAGAACCCGAGAATCTTCAGGATTTCTGGGGACCCTCTGAACTCAAAAACCTTATTAGAATCATATCCACGTCTATAAGCAGAACCAAATAATTTTACCTCTTCTGGTACATTTTAGAAACCAAGTCTTTTGTTTCTTTCGAGACACGGTCTCACTCTGTCACCCAGGCTGGAGTGCAGTAGTATGATCATGACTCACTGCACCCTCGACCTCTGGGCTCAGGTAATCCTCCTGCCTCAGCCTCCCGAATAGCTGAGATTACAGGCACGTGCCATCACGCCCGGCTAATTTTTGTATCATTTGTAGAGAAGGGGTGTCGCCATGTTGCCCAGGCTGGTCTTGAACTCCTGGGCTCAAGCGATCCTCCCACCATGGCTTCCCAATGTGCTGGGATTACAAGCATGAGCCACCACGCTCAGCCCCTACAATCCGAGCCTTACTGTTGTTCTTGGAAAGGGGCAGTACTATTAGAAGCATCACATTCCTGCAACCAAAATGAGTTACCAAGAGGCCAACCAGGCAGTTATGGTAGACTCAAAAGAACACTGGACTTACAATCAGAATACCCAGATTCAGATCCCACCATTATTACCAATGACCTTGGGCAAGAAAATCTTGTTGAGCCTGTTTATTTGTAAATTATGAGGATTAAATGAAACAATGTATATAAAAGCCCTTTGTAAACTGTAATGCGCTAAATAGATGTTGTTACTGCATGTTAATTATCTACTTGCTCCTGAATGTGACTACAGCGTACCCTGGAATGTGAAGAGTCATCCAATGAGAGGCTCACAGGCCACAAATTAAGGTATCGCTGTTTTCAAATCGCTGTTTCCTCCTTTCCTGAGGTAGCCACTCTAGTTCCTTATTCCCAGGGACTGTCCCTTGTGTAGCCATCCCTTGTGTTTCTGGAGACATGGCGCCCCCAGGTTCCTGTTCCTAGGATAGTTGGCTTGATTCCCCACCTGTGCTCACCAATGTGGCAGCCGGGGCCAATGACACTGTTGGTGATAAAGCAATTGCTGCCAATGACAGTGCCAGAGCCCAGGAGCACATTTTCCTCTAGGATGCTGCCATGGCCCAAGCTGACCTCAGGCCCTCGGTAGATGTTGTGCCGGGAATGAGTGCAGCTCTGGGTGGTGCTGTCAGTGAAGTTCGCCTCTGGGGTGAGAGGGTAGGCCCATCGGCGGATGACGTCAGCACAGACAGCTGAGTACATGTGTAGGTTGGAGACACGGGCACCATATTCCTTAGCTGTTACGTGCATGTGGATCTGGTTCCCTAGGATCTGAATGAGAAGGAAAGGGAGGTCACCTAAGCAAGAAAGACAGGAAGAATGCCCCCAAGTACAACTTTTCTAATCCTTGTAAGTTCCCCTCTGCCTCTCACTGCCACAAAGAAGAGTCTTTGTGTACTGTTCCTCCTGCCCCCTGCTTTTCCTCCCTCCTAAGCCTCAATAAAATACAAAAAAGGATCAAAAGTTACCAGCATGAGATACAATCATAGCCTTCTCCTCTCTCCTAAAAACGCATTGGAAGACTTTTCTCACCTCCTCATTCACTAAGAGACCTCGCACAAAGTCATCTCGAGTTTGGTAGTCAAAGTTGTCTGTAAAGAGTTGCGCCACCTGTGGAAGGGAAGTGGAGTGGCCTAGAATTAAGTACTATTCTTTTTTTTTTTTTGAGATGAGTCTAGCTCTGTTGCCCAGGCTGGAGTGCAGTTGCATGATCTCGGCTCACTGCAAACTCCGCCTCCTGGGTTCAAGTGATTCTCGTGCCTCAGCCTCCCAAGTAGCTGGGATTACAAGCGTCCGCCACCATGCCCAGCTAATTTTTGTATTTTTTTTTTTTTTTGGTAGAGACAGGATTTCACTGTGTTGGCCAGGCTGGTCTTGAACTCCTGACCTCATGATCCACTCACCTTGGCCTCCCAAAGTGCTGGGATTACAAGCATGAGCCACTGTGCTTGGCCAGGATTAAGTACTATTCTCTAGGAGCACAGATAATCCCCCAGAGACCTGGCAAACCCTATGACAGCTGGACATGGACCAGAATTCCAAAGAGACTCCCAATGGGATACTGGAGACAAGATCTTTGCTTTACAATAGATTCTTAAAAAAAAAAAAAAGGCCAGGTGCAGTGGCTCACACCCGTAATGCCAGCACTTTGGAAGGCCGAGGCAGGCGGATCACCTGAGGTTGGGAGTTCGAGACCAGCCTGACCAACATGGTAAAACCTCATCTCTACTAAAAATACAAAAATTAGCTGGGCATGGTGGCACATGCCTGTAATCCCAGCTACTTGGGAGGCTGAGGCAGGAGAATTGCTTGAACCCGGGAGGCAGAGGTTGCGGTGAGCTGAGATCGCACCATTGCATCCAGCCTGCGCAACAAGAGCGAAACTCTGACTCAAAAAAAAAAAAAAAAAAAAAAGGCTGGGTGCGGTGGCTCACGCCTGTAATTGCAGCACTTTGGGAGGCCAAGGCGGGAGGATCACCTGAGGTCAGGAGTTAGAGACCAGCCTGGCCAATATGGTGAAACCCCATCTCTACTGAAAAATACAAAAAATAGCCGGGTGTGGTGGCGCGTACCTGTAGTCCCAGCTACTTGAGAGGCTAAGGCAGGAGAATCACTGGAACCCAGGAGATGGAGGCTGCAGTGAGCTGAGATCGTGCCACTGCACTCCAGCCTGGGCGACAGAGCGAGGCTCCGTCTCAAAACAACAATAACAACAACAACAACAAAAAACTGTGGTGGCTCATGCCTGTAATCCCAGCATTTGGAAGGCCGAGGTGGTCAGATTGCTTGAGCTCAGGAGTTCGTGACCAGGCCGGACAACATGGCAAAACCCCGTCTCTACAAAAAAGTACAAAAATTAGTGGTAGTGCATGCCTATGGTTCCATCTACTCAGGAGGCTGAGGCAGGAGGTTCCCTTGAACCCGGGAGGTTGAAGCTGCAGTGAGCAGTCATGGTGCCACTGTGCTCCAGCCTGGGCCACAGAGTGAGACCCTGTTTCAAAAAATATAGATAAATAAAAATGAAAATAAGGCCAGGTGTGGTGGCTCATGCCTGTAATCCCAGCACTTTGGGAGGCTGAGACAGGTAGATCACTTGAGACCAGGAGTTCGAGACCAGCCTGGCCAAAATGGTGAAACCCCATCTCTACTAAAAATACAAAAATTAGCCAGGCATGGTGGTGTGTGCCTGTAATCCCAGCTACTCAGGAGGCTGAGGCAGGAGAATCACTTGAACCTAGAAGGCAGAGTTTGCAGTGAGCTGGGTTCACACCACTGTACTCCAGCCTGGGCAACAGAGCGAGACTCTGTCTCAAAAAATAAAAATAAAAATAATGAAAATAAACAGGGAGAAGAAATATACCCTGGCCTTCTAAGGGGGCAATAACAGACCCACAGAGTTCTACTCTTTGGGTGTGCAGCCCCAGCCCTAAAGAGCTCACCTGAGGAGAACAGATGCTGATATGACAATCCAGTAAATCATATCGAACCTCCACTCCATCACTACTGCCCTGAAACAGGCTCTGTGGGGAGAAGTTACAAAGACTTTAATTTGTTTCTCCCACTGAAGCCTGTCACTTCCCCACCTCAAAGGACCCCAGATATCCACACACCAGAGGAAATGAAAAACGCCGGAGACCCTGGGTCTTCTGAAAATGGAGAACCCTGTTTGTGGTACTATCCACAGCCACTACCACATTGTCTTCGTGGCAACGAGTTGGGTGGCTGGGGGATGACTCCTTGAAGATCATCGTCATCACAGAAACATTTTTTTCTAGCTTCCGTCTCAACCTATAAAGGATAGGAGGGAGAGAACTGCAAAAAAGCAGTCTCAGGGCTCTGCTGGTCTTTAACCCTTGTTTCTGTCATTTTCCCATCCTGACCTGTGTTCCTCAAGGGCTCTGGTGATATTGATGTTTGAGATGACATCCCCATACACCAGAAGGAAGTCAGAGCGCACCAAGGCCTTGGCATCAACATCACGGAGGACATCTCCCAGTGATCGATAGAGCTCTGATGTAATTATTCGAACCACATTGAGAGATGTAGGGCGGCACCACTTGGACTTCCTAAAGGAAGGGAGGTTAGGGAATGAGTGTATCAAGCATAAAGATCATTTGAGCCTTCCCTATTTTTCCACCCCCATTCAGCATTCACAGTCCTTCTCGATGGCTTTTTTGGGTTCTTGCCAGTGTCTTCAACTTCAAAGAGAATTATGAACTATAATGAATGCTTTCAGCATCCTGTGTCACCAGTCTTGTTTTATGGGTTAGGAAACATGGTTATTTCCTCTCCATACCTTGACCCCTTGTCCCTAAACATCAATTTGAACTCAAAATCCTGCTGAAGCCTAGGGTACACAAAGTAGCCCGGGAACACACTTCATGTCAGCTTTCCCCTTCTGCAATCCATATAACATTTAGGAACTGTCTGATGGAGACCATGCTAATGTCCTAGTCTTTATATCCTGGACTTCCATAAGCAATGCGATTCCCTAGTTTTCAAGATTTCAACAAACATGTAAGTGCTCACTATATGCTTGGGACTGAGCTAGGCAGTGGGAATACAAAGATGACAAGGAGCTCATTTATATCCTTGAAGGTGAGAACAAACAAGATTTAGAAACTCAGTGGGCAAACAAAGATGTTATCGTTGTAACTTCCATACTGAGGCCATTAAATAAAAGCAAAGTCCACTGAGACCAAACTTTATAATGAGATTCAGAAAAAACCCAAGTTTATTCTTTAATCTTTGTCACAGAAAACCCAAGACAGACAGATACAAAGTTTCAGCTGCTCACCTCCTGATAAGCCTAGAAAATACCCTTAGAACTTACAATGACATCTAAGTAGACACATTTTTCCCCTCTCACATTTCCCCTTAGTTACATTCATCCTGAAAAAAACTGGAAAAAGATGGCGAAACATGGAAAGAAAAGTTGCAGGGCCTTACAGTAAATGTTCTTTGATTTGAGCAGCTTTCCAGCAACAAAAGACAAATGTTTCCTGTACACCCGTGGCAGTCAGGAATTCCAGAGTGTAGTCGATTAATGCCACGTTGGCCAGGGGCAAGAGGACCTGAAGGACACAAGATGAAAAAAAACTTGAGGTCTCCAATCCCTTTGGGTACCCCACTGCAACAATTTTCACTCCTCTATTAGTGTTTCCAAACAGTGTAATTTTGCTGTATCTTTCCAATTCAAAGATAAACAGGTTCCTGCCTTTGATGTTCATGCGATGCTCTAAGCCTGAGTCTGAGACGTTGCAATTTGGGGATGGTAAGTACAGAATCTATGTGCCTTGTATCAGACACAGAGCTGTGACAGAAGGGCAGTTCACTGCTGGCAAAGGATAATACTGGAAATCAATTATATTTCCATAAATTTAAGCACTGCTAAGGCCTTCTTCCCCATAAGATTTCCTTCCTTGATCCCTAAGTGTCAGAGTTTAGCCATCTCCCGTCACTTTTCAAAAATAAACAGCCATTAGGCTTTTTCGAGGGAATTAGAGAGGATTTTCCTTAAATCCAATGCAGCTCCCTCTCTCTGAACTGACTGCTGAACGACCCAGCTGAGTCCAATACCCCATTGTCTAGACAACTCGGGGGATGATGGCAATCAACCACTGAACCCATTTTGTCCTTTCGACAGATAGCACCGGCTATCATTAGAACCCGGAAGGAAAAAAAAAGTACACTGCCCGAGATCTACCCTGCTCTTTTTAAGGCATATTACCGCCCTTTCAGAGGCAAAAGGTCGTTTCTTTTCACCTAAGCAACCGTCATCTGCAAGGTTAAAAGCGGCGCAGCCTCTTCTAGGGGCACTGAATCCCCGCGTGAAGGCTTCTCTCAAGCGCTGTTTCTACATTTAGCTCTCTTCATTCCTTTCAAACCCAAGGTGGGCAGCATTACGAATGCCCGAATCTGCCGGCCACTAACTTGGTCAGCAGTCATCAGGGTTTAGACAGTCCCTCTGCCTCCGGTTTTAGGATAACAGCATAGACACAGGTCCTTCAAGGGCATGCTATAGTAGTTAGCCGAAAGGAGAACTTGCTCCAGCCCTGCCACCCTTCCTGCCCTCTGGCTGCTCGCGTGCGCGGCGCTCACCCGAGGCTGGTCCTTGGAGATGGGGAAGAAGCGGCGATCGAAGCTATCGGCCACCAGAACTGCTTGTAGGGGCGGCGGCGGTTCCTCCTCCGCCCCTCTGGCTCCCCCGCCACCGCTGCCTCCCGGCCCCGAGCCGCTGCGCTTGTTGGCCCGACTAATCACCACACCAGGCGGCGCCACTACAGTGGCCGCCATCTTCTTCTCTCACGGTCACCACTTCCGCAAGGAAGCTGACACCGCACGCAGTAGGGGACAAAAAGGATCCAGCACTTGAAATGCGATGGACTAATTAACGAAGGGAAGGAGACGAGGAGGGAGCAGTGCGCATGCGTCTTCCCCGGGAGCCCACAGGGGTCTGAGGTTGATCCCAGAGGCGCGAGGAGTGGGGACGGGTCGCGGTTGTCCCAGCCCCTGGAGGCGCAGGGTAGGGGTGGGGTCCCATAGATGTCAGACTCGGTCTGCAAGTATCGTCGGCCTTCATTTGTAGGTGAACAAGCCGAGATTATTGCGGCGTGATAGGACTTGTGGTCGCCACGAAGGGGCCAGCTCCATCCGGAATCTGTAATCGTCCAGCAGTTTCCCCGCCCCGCGCACAGTGAAATATGTAGCCCTCCGTATTCATTCCAGAAACTTATGGGAACCCAGCGCCTTGGGGAGATAGAACCGAGCCAGATGTTCCCCCGCGGCGAGGAACTCAGAACCTGCATAAATAGAGAAGGTGGCATATAGTAGGGAGACCAGTTAATTCCATTGAGCGCTGATTTTGGGCCAGGCACGATACAAACATTATCTCTGCAAAACATCTTATTCATTCGTTCAGCAAACGTTTCTTGAACTCTCAGAAGGACGAAGGAAGTTTATCCAGCTAGTAAGTGGAAGAACTGGTATTGGAACCCGATCTGTCTGACTGCAGAATTCCACAATCTTGCTGCCAACTTATGTGGGGATAACAATGACTATTTTATGTCATCTATTCATTCTTCCAGCCTATCAGCCTCCTGTGTCTTAAGCAGAGTGGAGACGGGGGTGGATCCAGGCACACCAGTAAGTTGTACTGGAGTTAAGCAGTAAGCTTTCTGGGCAGAGGAAAGTGCGGGCGTAAAGGTCCAAGGCTTGAAAGGGCGCAGCAGCACCTTTTTCTCTTTGGGGAAAGAAGCGGTGGCTGCGGGGAATAAACCAACTCTGCAGAGGGGCGGGGCCGTGGGAAAGCGGTGGAACGGGGCAGGAAGACTGGGCGTCATTTGGGAGGCAAGGAGCTTTTCTGTAAGGCATAGCGCCCTTTCTGCATGGGACCTGTCCAGGTTCCACGCCACAGGCTTCTGCAGTTCCTGCAAACTGTTCCCATCCCGCCCCGCGTTGCACGTCGGGATTTGGAGTTCGCGATGCTGAGAGTTGTTTCCACGTGGCGATTCCGACTTGACCCGTCGTGCTCCGGCGTCCGCCTAGGGGGACCGAGGAGTCTGTCATTTCTTGCCTTGTTAGGGTGCGGAACGAAAACCGTTTGATTTGTCCTAGAAAAGGAAAGGCTGAAGGCAACTAAGTAAAAGTTTTCCATTAAATGAATGCACGTTGTAGAAAAGGAGTGTTCAGTTGCCCTACAAATCCAGAGGTAGAAATGGGGGAGGGGGGAAGGAATTAAATAGGACACACACACACACACAAACACACACACACACTCTTGGGGGGGGTGTTTGGGTATGGAAAGTAGGTCCGATTGCAGAATTTATTTTAAATGATTCCCGCAACCTTGGGAAGTTGGGAAGTGGTGAATCCGCTGCCGAAAGGCATTTGTGTTTATAGTAAATCCAGGTCTTAAAATTCTGTAGACTGGTAGCTATATGGATATGCTTTTAATAGACGAGTTTCAGGAAGACTCTCTCAAACTGTTTTTTGTTGTTGTTGTTTAAAAACTTACTTGAAATATATTGGAAACCACATATACATAATCTCTTACACACACTACATAAAGAAGTAAAAATTCCTTTCCCTACTTCTTTCATCCTATCCAATTTGTAGAGTCATAACCATTCTTAATAATTTGATGGGTATTCATTTCTTCCCTAAATTTATATATCTAGAACTAGAGCTAGAGTGTGTGCCTACACACACACACACACACACACACCCCCATACATATATATTCAAACATAATATGTGTATATCCACATGTATTCAAACGCAGAATTATGTTTAGATAATTATGGTTATATGCTGGTATGCCAGAGCCAGACTGCCTGGCTTCGGTTCCAGGCCCTAGTTGGATAGCTTTGGGCTACTCAGCCTCTCTATGCCTGGACTTCTTCATCTTTGAAACGGGATAATAATAATACTTATCCCATAAAGTTCTTGTGAGAATTAAATGAAATAATATATGAAAAGCCCTTAGAACAGGCATTGACACATTGTGAAGGTAATGTATTAGCTATTTTGATGATTATGCATTTTGTCTGCAACTTGATTTTTATTTAACATATGAGGGAAAGTAGACAAACATAGCCATTTTCAATGATTCCATAATATTCCATAGCACGAGTATACCATTGTTTATCCAACCATTTCTCTCTTGAGAAACATTGCAGATTTTTTTTGCAGTTTCTACGATTACAAATAATGCTGCAATAAATATCTTTCTACATATAGTCTTTATAAATTTGCATTTATTTCTTAGAATTTATTATTGAATTAGAATAACTGGTTCAAATTGGATGCAATTCCCATGGCAGAGGGTACATTGTTTAACTCACTGGCAAGCCTGATGAGGCACTGGTGGAACTCATGGAGATGCTGCTTAATTGCTCTCCCTGGACAATGTGTCATTTTGCACTTACACCAGCAATGCATGAGAGCGCCTGTTTCCCCATAGCCTCACCAACAGAGTATTTTGTCAATAGTTTGGAGTTTCTGCCAATCTATAAAGGAAAATAAGTGTAGTTTTAATTTGCATTTATCTATTTCAGTGAGGTTGAACATTTTTTCATATATTTGGTCAACTGCCAGTTCTGGTTCTTTTTCTTTTTTTTTTTTTTTTTCTTTTTGAGACAGAGTCTCACTCTGTCGCCCAGGCTGGAGTGTAGTGGCACGATCTTGGCTCACTGCAACCTCCGCCTCCGGAGTTTAAGCGATTTTCCTACCTAGGCCCCCCTGAGTAGCCGGGATTACAGGCTTACACCACCACAGCTGGCTGATTTTTGTATTTTTAATAAAGGTGGGGTTTCGCCATGTTGGCCTGGCTGGTCTCAAACTCCTGACTTCAGGTGATCCACCTGCCTTGGCCTCTCAAACTGCTAGGATTACAGGTGTGAGCCACCGCACCCAGCCTCTTTTTCTTTTCTTTTTTTTCTTTTTGTTTAGAAACAGGGTTGTGCTCTGTTGCCCAGGCTGGAGTACAGTAGCACAATCATAGCTCACTGCAGCCTCAAACTCCTGGGCTCAAGCAGTCCTTCTTCCTGAGCCTCCAGAGTAGCTGGGACAACAGGCACCTGCCACCACACCTAAGTTTTGTAGTTTTTGTAGAAATGGGGTCTTTCTGTGTTGCTCAGGCTAGTTCTGGTTCTTTCTCTGAATTTAGATTTCAAAATGAGTCTTGAATATGAAATCAGTTTAGAATATAAGCTCTGTGGGCTTTCTGTTTATTTTATTCACTACTATAGCCCAGGTATCTAGAAGAGTAACTGGCACATGGCAGATGCTCACTAAATATTTGTTGAATGAATGACTGGTTGTTGCTAGTCAGTAACTGAGTATGTGATCAACTGTAGACAAACAAAAGTAATTCCTGACTCTCCCAAGGCTGAGGCTGTTTTTAAAAGATTATGGTAAAAATACAACAAAACATAAAAGTTATCATCTTAACAATTTTTTAACCTTGGCATGGAAAATTGATAGAAGTTAGCCATTTTTAAGTATACAATTCTGTAGTGTTACTTATGTTCAAGTTGTTGTGCTACCATCACCACCATCCACCCACAGAACTCTTTTCATTTTGTAAAACTGATACTCTGTACCCATTAAACATAATCCTCATTTCCCACTCAGCCCAGCTCCTGGCAACTACCATGCCACTTTCTGTCTCTATGAATTTGACTGCTCTAGGTCCCTCATATAAGAGGAATCACATAGTATTTATTTTTTTGTATGTGCCTTATTTCACTTAGCATAATGTCCTCAAGGTTCATCCATATTGTTGCATGTTTCAGAATTTCCTTCCTTTTAAAGGCTGAATGATAATCCATTGGCTGTAGATACCACATTTTATTTATCCATTTATCTGTCAATGGACACTTCGGTTGCTTCCCCCTTTTGCTATTGTGGATAATGCCACTACGAACGTGATCATACAAATATCTGTTCCAGTCCCTGTTTTCACTGAAATAAATGGAACTACTGTATCATATGGTAATTCCACATTTTTTTTTGAGAAATTGCCATACTTTTTTTCATTTTTCTTTTCTTTTTTTTTTTTTGTTTGTTTTTGAGATGGAGTCTCACTCTGTCACCCAGGCTGGAGTGCAGTGGCACGATCTCAGCTCACTACAACCTCTGCCTCCCAGGTTCAAGCAATTCTCCTGCCTCAGCTTCCCTAGAAGCTAGGATTACAGGTGCACACCACTGCGCCTGGCTAATTTTTGTATTTTTAGTAGAGACGGAGGTTTCACCGTTTTGGCCACAGTGGTCTCAAACTCCTGACCTCAGGTGATCCACCTGCCTTGGCTTCCCAAAGTGCTGGGATTACAGGCGTGAGCCACCGTGCCTGGCCCCCATTGTTTGAGACAAGGTCTTGCTCTGTCGCCTAGTCTGGAGTGCAGTGGCGCAATCATGGCTCACTGTAGCCTCAAACTCGTGGGCTCAAGTGATCCTCCTGCCTCAGCCTCCCATAGTGCTGGGATTACAGGCATGAGTCACCACACTCAGCTGCCATATATATATTTTTTACAGCAGATGCACCATTTTACATTCCCACCCACAGTGGAACAAGGGTTTCAATTTCTTCACATCCTTAGTAACACTTCTATTTTTCTTTTTCTTTTTTTTTTTTTTCTTTTGAGACGGAGTCTTGTTCTGTTGCCCAGGCTGGAGTGCAATGGTGTGATCTTGGCTCACTGCAACCTCTGCCTCCCAGGTTCAAGCAATACTCCCTCCTCAGCCTCCCGAGTAGCTGAGATTACAGGCACGTGCCACCATGCCCAGCCAATTTTTCTATTTTTAGTAGAGGCAGGGTTTCACCATGTTGGCCAGGCTGGTCTCAAACTCCTAACCTCAAGTGATCTGCCCGCCTCGGCCTCCCAAAGTGCTGAGATTACAGGCATGAGCCACTGCACCTGGCCTGTTTTCTTCTAACTTTAGGTGGCACTTTTCCCCTTCCAAAATTCTACTTATAAATATATTAAAATAATGGTAGGATATGTCCCCTTCAGGGCACCCTTGATATGTATACAAGAGCTGGTCTTTTCTAGGCACTGCTAAAGAGCCAGGGCTCTGGTGACAGGAAGCATTAAACTGGTGGAGCACCTTGAGGGTAAGTCTTGGGGCCTTTTGTGCTTCTCAGCTGGGCTCACTTGTTGCTTAGTGGACCGAGCTTGTTCACTGCTGTGAGTATCGTTTATTTTTCTAGTTACTTTGGGTCTGCAGTAGTAGTTAAGAGTTCTAAATATACTACAGGATAGCTGAGGTCCGTGTCCTAGGTTGCTAGAAAATGACAGAAGAAATACAGTTCTGGACCGGACACGTGGCTCACGCCTGTAATCCCAGCACTTTGGGAGGCCGAGGCGGGTGGATTACCTGAGGTCAGGAGTTCGAGACCAGCCTGGCCAACATGGCAAAGCCCCATCTCTGCTAAAAAAGAAAAAAAATACCAAAAAAAAAAAAAAAAATTAGCCAGGGATGGTGGTGTGCACCTGTAATTCCAGCTACTTGGAAGGCTGAGGCAGGAGAATCGCTTGAACCTGGGAGGCGGAGGTTGCAGTGAGCTGATATCACGCCACTATACTCCAGCCTGGGTGACAGAGCGAGACTCTGTCTCAAACAAAAACAAACAAACAAACAAACAAACAAAAAACTGAGTTCTTCCCTGTTTTTGTTAGGACGTCCAGAGATATACCCAGTCTCCAGGGTATAACAATTCTTTTTGTCTTCTAGGCTGAGGTTTGAGGGAAAAAAATGTCCGTTAACTTTTATCCATAGTTGAGTTGAAACAGGTTGGGATTTTTCAAAAGAGACTTTACTCAAAATCCTAAGGGAAGGGAAGGGAGAAAAAATGAAAATAAAGTCGTTAACAATAAATACACTACTTTGGCTGGGCCCTGCCTCATGAGAGGCTAGAGTGGCTCGTGGAGTTTGGCAACACCGCCCCCTAGAGGTAATTGCTGTGCTGCGCTCCAACCTCCCCAACAATTGTTAGACTCTTCAGATCCCTGTTGATACAGAGCATTCCAGGATTGTGAAGTGGGAGTCAGCCACATCCATGATGTTCATGGAGCCTAGAAGAGCCCTGTGGAAACAAATTTTACCTGGTTACACTGAGATCCAGACATGCACAGACCAGCCCTGTTGAAGAGAGCTTGAGCTTCCTGAATGGGGCTGGAATGGAGAGAGACAGTGAAGTTCCTGAGACAGTATTGCCAGGAGAAAAAGGTGTGGCTGAATGGATCAGCCGAAACATCAGGGGCTTGAATCCAGAGGGAGGATGGCGTCTCGCTATGTTGCTCAGGCTAGTCTCAAACTCCTGGCCTTAAGCAATCCTCCTGCCTCAGCCTCCAAAAGTGCTGGGATTGCCAGTGTGAGCATCTGCACCTAGCCAACAATCATTTATTGTATATTTCACAGTAGCTAGAAGAGAAGGGTTGTAATGTTCCCAACACAAAGAAAGATAGGGCCGGCCACGGTGGCTCACGCCTGTAATCCCAACACTTTGGGAGGCCGAGGCAGGTGGATCACCTGAAGTCAGGAGTTCGAGACCAGCCTGGCCAGCATGGTGAAACCCCATCTCTACTAAAAATAGCAATTGAAAGTCCTGCCTCCTGGGCTGAAGGAAGCTGCTCAGTTCCTGGCCCTCTCGAATGAATGGTCACCAGAGATAAGGGTCACCTAGTGCCAAGAGTTCCTCTGTGGAAACTCCTTTCTAAACAGTTGACCAAGAGAAATAGCCAGTTTCCCCAATGCCTGGGCAGGAAGGAGTCCCTTAGTTTGGTGGGTCACAGGTTAGCAACACTGTAGCACTTATTGTTGGCAAAACACCAAAGACAGCAACAACAGAAAATTAGAAACAGCCAGAGAGAAAATATATACAGTATTACCTAAAAGGGAACAAAAATAAGATTGACTTCACTACAGCAAAAATGGAAGCCAGGAGAAAATGACATAACATCTTCAAGGCATTGAGATCAAATAATGTCAGCGTAGAATTGTCTTCCCAGAAAAATTATCTTTCTTTTTTTTAAATTTATTTTTAGACTGGGCATGGTGGCTCACGCCTGTAATCGCAGCACTTCGGGAGGCTGAGGCAGGTGGATCACCTGAGGTCAGGAGTTCGAGACCAGCCTGGGCAACATGGCAAAACCCCATCTCTACTAAAAATACAAAAATTAGACGGGTACGGTGGCATGCGCCTGTAATCTCTGCTACTCGGGAGGCTGAGGTAGGTGAATCACTTGAACCCACAAGGCGGAGTTTGCAGTGACCCGAGATGGTGCCACTGCATTCCAGCCTGGGCAACAAAGCAAGACTCCATCTCAAAAAAAAAATTTATTAAAAAAAAAATTATTTCTTTTTTGATAGAGGCAAGGTCTCCCTATGTTGCCCAGGCTGGTGTTGAGCTCCCGGGTCAAGTGATCCTCCCACCTTGGTTTCTCAAAGTGCTGGGATTACAGGCATGAGCCATCATGACCAGCTGAAAAATTGTATTTCAAGAACAAGGGTAAAATAAATACATTTTCAGATAAACAAAAATAGACAACTGATCATCAAAAGACCTTTACTGAGATCCCGACATACACAGACCAGCCCTCTTGAAGACAGCTTGAGCTTCCTGAATGGGCCTCCCAAAGTGCTGAGATCACAGGCGTGAGCCACTGCAGCCGGCCCTATCTTTCTTTATGTTGGGAACATTACAACCCTTCTCTTCTAGCTACTGTGAAATATACAATAAATGATTGTTGTCTAGGTGCAGATGCTCACACCTGCAATCCCAGCACTTTTGGAGGCTGAGGCAGGAGGATTGCTTAAGGCCAGCAATCCTGGCCTTAAGATGATTGAGGAGAAGCTGATTAAGTGGAACAAAAATACGGTTAGATAGAAAGAATATGTTCTTGTATTTGATAGTACAGTAGGGAAATTATAGCTAATAATTTTACTATTTATTTATTTATTTATTTATTTATTTTTTAGACACAGAGTCTGGCTCCACTACCCAGGCTGGAGTGCAGTGGCTTGATCATGGCTTACTGCAGCCTTGAATTTCTGGGCTCAAGCAATCTTTCTGCCTCAGCCTCCTGAGTAGTTAGGATTACAAGCATGTGCCACCATGCCCAGCCAATTTTTAAAATTTTTTTGTAGAGATGCGGTCTCGCCATGTTACTCAGGCTGGTCTCAAACTCCTGGCCTTAAGCAATCCTCTGCCTCAGCCTCCAAAAGTGCTGGGATTGCAGGTGTGAGCATCCGCACCTAGCCAACAATCATTTATTGTATATTTCACAGTAGCTAGAAGAGAAGGGTTGTAAGGTTCCCAACACAAAGAAAGATAGGGCCAGCCGCAGTGACTCACACCTGTAATTCCAGCATTTTGGGAGGCTGTGGCAGGTGGATCACGTAAAAATACAAAAAATTAGCCGGGTGCGGTGGCACATGCTGGTAATCCCAGCTACTCAGGAGGCTGAGGCAGGAGAATTGCTTGAACCTGGGAGGCGGAGGTTGCAGAGAGCCAAGGTCACGCCATTGCACTCCAGCCTGGAAGCCTGGACGATAGAGCGAGACTCCATCTCAAAAAAAATATGAATCAATGAATAATAAATAAGTGAATAAAAATTATATAAAATTAAAAATTCAGTAATACAGTCACATTTGCCACATTTCAAGTGCCTAATAACCATGTGTGGCTAGTGGCTACTATATTGGACAATGCAGATGTAGAATATTTCCACTATTGCAGAAGGTTCTATTAACAGCACTGTTCAAAGATGTACCTCAAGCCGAAGGAGAAAAATTCCAGAACAAAGGTCTGAGATGCAAGGTGAAAGTTCTAGTAAATAAAATGCTAAGCATGTGAATAAATATAAACAAACATTGATGACATAAAATAATATTAATGTCTAAGTTGGGTGGCTAAAAGAAAATGCTAAACTACTTATACATGTTAAGTCAGACAGGAAGTTATTAGAGTTAAAAACATTCTAAGATCTTTTTTATTATTCACATAAAGTCTGGGCCAAGAAATAAAATTCAGCAATAAATTGTTTACAAGCAATACACTTGAAACATAAGGACTCAGGCTGGGCTCGGTGGCTCACCACCTGTAACCCCAGCCCTTTGGGAGGCCAAGGCGGGTGGATTGCTTGAGGTCAAGAGTTTGAGACCCGCCTGGCCAACATGGTGAATCCTCTACTAAAAATACAAAAATTAGCTGGGTGTGGTGGCACCTGCCTGTAATACCAGCTACTTGGGAGGCTGAGGCAGGAGAATCACTTGAACCCGGGAGGTGAAGGTTGCAGTGAGCCGAGATTGTGCCTCTATACTCCAGCCTGGGTGATAGAGTGAGAATCCATCTCAAAAAAAAAAAAAAAAGAAAGAAAGAAAAAATAAGTAATTGACAAATCTACTATTATAGTAAAATATTTTAAATATATCTCAGTATTTGGTAGATCAAACAGATAAAGGAAACAGAAGACTAGAATATTATAATTAAATGTCTTGATCTAATGAATTTATGTAGAACTCTACATTCGTTAATTGGATAATATGCAGTCTTTTCAAATGTTTGGGGAATGTTTGTGAATATTATACATAAAGCAAATCTCAACAGATTTCAAGGAATTGGTATCATATATCATATGGACCTTTTCCACTAAAAGTATGGTTCATACAGCAGTAGCAGCAGCATCACACGAAAGCCTGTTAGAAATGCAGATGCCCACATCTCACCCCCGACCTCCTGCATTTTGGCAAGATCCCCAGGGGATTCACATGTACATTAAAGTTTGACATGCTTTGACACAAAGCATACTTTCTGACCACAGTATAATTAAGTTAAAAATCGGTAACACAAAGATAATTAAGAAAACTCCATATTTAAAAATTAGGCCAGGTGTGGTGGCTCACACCTGTAATCCTAGCACTTTGGGAGCCCGAGGCAAGCGGATTGCCTGAGCTCAGGAGTTTGAGACCAGCCTAGGTAACATGGTGAAACCTTGTCTGTACTGAAATACAAAAAATTAGCTGGGCATGGCAGTGGGTGCCTGTGATCTCAGCTACTCAGGAGGCTGAGCCATGAGAATCCCTTGAACTCAGGAGGCAGAGGTTGCAGTGAGCCGAGATCGCACCACTGCACTCTAACCTGGGTGACAGAGGGAGACTCTGTCTCCAAAAAAACTAAAAAATAAATAAAATAAATAAAAATTACAACGACACCTCTAAAAATAGCTAACTGGCCAGGTACGGTGGCTCATGTCTGTAATCTTGGCACTTCGGGAGGCTGAGGCAGGAGGATCACTTTAGACCAGAAGTTCAGGACCTGCCTGGGCAACATAGTGAGACCCTGTCTTTGCCAAAAAAAATTATTTAAAAAAATAGCTATGTATGTGTGTGTTTATGATACTGTTTGTTTCATCTACAGATCATGAGATATGTTTGTGTATTTGCCAATTCCATAGGATTGGTTCCCTAGGTCCATAACCCAGAAATTGGGAACTATCACCTTTAACTTTGTGTCTTTGTTTTTTTTTTTTGTTTTTTTTTTTGTTTTTTTGAGATGGAGTCTTGCTCTGTCGCCCAGGCTGGAGTGCAGTGGCGCAATCTCGGCTCACTGCAAGCTCCGCCTCCCGGGTTCACGCCATTCTCCTGCCTCAGCCTCTCCTAGTAGCTGGGAGTACAGGCACCCGCCACCATGCCTGGCTAATTTTTTGTATTTTTAGTAGAGACGGGGTTTCACCGTGGTCTCGATCTCCTGACCTCGTGATCCGCCCATCTTGGCCTCCCAAAGTGCTGGGATTACAAGCGTGAGCCACCGCGCCTGGCAGAACTTTGTGTCAACAATACCAGTTTACTGTAGGTGATGTCTTGAGAGTCAGTAATGTGCCCCCCCCTTTTTTTTTTTTTACCTTTTCAAATACATGATGTTACCTCTGGTTGACCTGAGGCATGAATGTGCCAAAGAAGAGATTAGGATTTGTAACAGAAAGGAGGCAAAGAGAAAGAAACAAACAATTTTAAAAACTTTCTATTACTATAAAGAAAAAGTCTAAACATGTACAAAAGCACACATGGATACACATGTATCCATCACCATGTGGAACAATGATCAGTTCAATCTTGTTTCATCAGTACCTGCCCCTACACTTTCCTCTCTCCCTTTGGATTATTTTTGGGAGATCCTACACATCTTATCATTTCATCTGTAAATATTCTAGCATTTATCTCTAGAAGAAAATGATCATTTAGCAAAAATAATCGTGTCATTATTCTACTGAAAATTAACATAGTTTTAAATATCATTAACTACTCTGCTCAAATTTCCCCAATTTTCCCATCAGTATCTTTTTCTTAGAAATGTTTATTGTTTTATTCAGGCTCAAAATAATGTTTATATATTGTAATTGATTGAAATGTCTCTTAAATTTCTCACTTTAAAAATTTCCATAGGAGAGGCATGGTGGCTCATGCCTGTCATCCTAGCACTTTGGGAGGTCTAAGTGGGTGGGCTACTTGAACTCAGGAGCTTGAGACCAGCCTGGGTGATGTGGCAAAACCCTGTCTCTACAAAAAATAAAAAATTAGTCCGGCATGGTGGTGTAGTCCCAGCTACTCTGGAGGCTGAGGTGGGAGGATCACTTGAGCCTGGGAGGCAGAGGTTTCAGTGAGCTGAGATTGGACCATTACACTCCAGCCTGGGTGACATAGTGAGACCCTGTCTCAAAAAAAAAAAATTATTTTCAAATAATTTTAGATTTACAGAAGAGTTGCAAAATAATGTAGAGAGTTTCCTAATATTTTCTGCCTAAAGTTAACAACTTGTGTAACCATAGTATCATTATGAAAGTTGGGAAGCTAACGTTAGTACAAATTTCTTCTTCTTCTTCTTCTTCTTCTTCTTCTTCTTCTTCTTCTTCTTCGAGACGGAGTGTCGCTCTTGTTGCCCAAGCTGGAGTAAAATGGTGTGATCTCGGCTCACCGCAACCTTCACCTCCTGGGTTCAAGTGACTCTCCTGCCTCAGCCTACTGAGTAGCTGGGAATACAGGCATCCGCCGCCATGCCGGGCTAATTTTGTATTTTTAGTAGACATGGGGTTTCTCCATGTTGGTCAGGCTGGTCTCCAACTCCTGACCTCAGGTGATCCACTCGCCTAGGCCTCCCAAAGTGCTGGGATTACAGGCGTGAGCCACCACACCCGGCCAGTATAAAATTATTAAATAAACTACAGACCTTTTTAGAATTTCAACAATTTCCCCCCTCAGTATCAGTTTTCTGTTCCAGGATTAGATCAAAATCTCACACTGCATATAGTTTCACTTCTTCCTAGTTTCCTCCAATCTGTGACAATTCCTTAGTCTCTCCTTGTCTTTTATGACTTGGACACTCTTTTTCTTTTTTTTTTTTTTTAGAAACAGGGTCTCACTATGTTGCCCAGGCTAGACTCAAACTCCTAGGCTTAAGGTATTCTCCTGCCTCAACCTCCTGATTATCTGGGATTATAGGTGGGCTCCACCACGTCAGGCTCTGACTTTAATACTTTTGATAAGTAGCGACCAGTTATTTTGTAGAATGTCACTCAATGTGGTTTTTAAAAAGCAGCTTTTTCTCTCTTTTTTTTTTTTTTTGAGACGGAGTCTCACTCTGTTGCCCAGGCTAGAGTGCAGTGGCACCATCTCAGCTCACTGCAACCTCCACCTCCCGGGTTCAAGCGATTCTCATGCCTCAGCCTCCCAAGTAGCTGGGATTACAGGTGCCCACCACCATGCCCAGCTAATTTTTGTATTTTTAATAGAGACAGGGTTTCACCATGTTGGCCAGGCTGGTCTTGAATTCCTGCCTCAGGTGATCCGCCCGCCTCAACCTCCCAAATGGTTGGGATTACAGGCATAAGCCACTACATCTGGCCATACAATTTTTTGTGTATGTTTGTCTTTCATTTAGCATAATGGTTTTAAGGTTTAGCCATTTGTGATGTTATCAGTACTTCATTCCTTTGCATGTCCAAATAATATTTCATTGTATAGAGATACCATATTTTGTTTATCTATTTATCAATTCATGAACATTTGGGTTGTTTCTATTTTTTGGGTGTTATAAAAAATGCTGCTATGAATATTTGTGAAAAGTTTTGTTTTTGTTTTTTTGAGACGGAGTCTGCCTCTGTAGCCCAGGCTGGAGTACAGTGGCGTCATCTTGGCTCACTGCAACCTTCGCCTCCCGGGTCCCCGTTCAAGCAATTCTCCTGCCTCAGCCTCCCGAGTAGCTGGGATTACAGGTGTGCGCCACCATGCACAGCTCATTTTTGTGTTTTTGGTAGAGACGGGGTTTTGCCATGTTAGCCAGGTTGGTCTTGAACTCCTGACCTTGTGATCCACCTGCCTCAGCCGCCCAGAGCTCTGGGATTACAGGCGTGAGACACCACGCCTGGCCAAAAAATTCTTCGTATAAGCATTTGTTTTCATATATTCTGGGCATACACTTTGGGGTGGATTTTTTGGTCATATGGTAATTCTATGTCTAACATTCTGAAAAACTCCCAAACTATTTTCTAAAGTGTCTACACCATTTTGATTTCCAACTTGTTATTATCCACACTTGTTATTATCTTTTTTTTTTTTTTTTTTTAAACATATCCATCCTCGACTGGGCATGGTGCCTCACATCTGTAATCCCAGCATTTTGGGAGGCTGAGGCGGGCGGATCACCTGAGGTCAGGAGTTCGAGACCAGCCTGACCAACATGGAGAAACCCCATCTCTATTAAAAAATACAAAATTAGCTGGCATGGTGGCGTATCCCTGTAATCCCAGCTACTCGGGAGGCTGAGGCAGGAGAATTACTTGAACCCGGGAGGCGAGGGTTGCGGTGAGCCAAGATCGTGCCATTGCACTCCAGCCTGGGCAACAAGAGCGAAACTCTGTCTGAAAACAAAAGCAAAAACCAAAACCAAAACAACAAAAAAACACCCATCCTCAGGAGGGTAAAGTGTATTGCATTTCCCTAATGACTGATGATGTCAAGCACCTTTTCATGTGCTTTTTTGTTTGTTTGTCTGGACAGAGTCTCACTCTGTTGCCCACACTGGAGTGCACTGGTGTGATGTCAGCTCACTGCAACCTCTGCCTCCCAGGTTCAAGTAACTCTCCTGTCTCAGCCTCCTGAATAACTGGGACTACAGGCTCACGCTACCACACCTGGCTAATTTTTGTATTTTTAGTAGAGACCAGGTTTCACCATATTGATCAGGCTGGTCTCGAACTCTTGACCTCAGGTGATCCACCCACCTTGGCCTCCCATAGCGTGGGCCACCCAACCTGGCCTGCTCTTTTTTTTTTTTTTTCTTAAATAGAGATGGGGTTTTTTGGCTAGGCTGGTCTTGAATTCCCGACCTCAAGTAATTAGCCCACCTCAGCCTCTCAAAGAGCTGGATTACAGGCATGAGCCACTGTGCCCGGCCTTCATGTGCTTACTGGCCATTTGCGTGTCTTCTTTGGAGAAATGACTATTCGAATTCTTTGCTTTTTTTAGTTGATTATTTGTTTATTTATTGTTCAGGTGTAAGAGCTCTTTATGTATTCAGGGTATATATCCTGTATCAGATATATGACCTTCAAATATTGTCTCCCAGTCTGTGGGTTCTTTTTTCACTCTCTTGATGGTTTATTTAAAGCATGATAGTTTTAAATTTTGATAAAGTCCAATTTCTCCCTTCCTTCCTTCCTTCCTTCCTTCCCTCCCTCCCTCCCTTCCTTCTCTCCCTCCCTCCTTCCTTCCTTCCTTTCTTCTTCTTCTTCTTTTTTTGGGATAGAGTTTCCCTCTTGTTGCCCAGGGTAGACTGCAATGGTGTAATCTCAGCTCACCACAACCTCTGCCTCCCGGATTCAAGCGATTCTCCTGCCTCAGCCTTCCGAGTAGCTGGGATTACAGGCATGAGCCACCACGCCCGGCTAATTTTGTATTTTTAGTAGAGACAGGGTTTCTCCATGTTGGTCAGGCTGGCCTCAAACTCCCAACCTCAGGTGATCCGCCTGCCTAGGCCTCCCAAAGTGCTTGGATTATAGGCGTGAGCCACCGCGCCCAGGCTTATCTATCTTTCTTTTTTATCATTTGTGCTTATAATAGTCATATATAAGAAATCATAGCCCACCCCAAGATCGTGAAGATTAACTACTATATTTTCTTCTAAGAAAACATTTAGCTCCTATGTTTAGGACTGATCCATTTTGAGTTAATTTTTGTGTATGGTGTGAGGGGTAGGGGTCCAAAGACATTCTTTTGCATGTGGATATCCAGTTGTCTAAGCACCATTTGCTGAAAAAAACTATTCTTTTTATCATTGAATTATTTTTTTCCCTTTGTAGAAAATAAATTGACCGTAAATGTTAGGGTTTATTTATGAACTCTCCATTAGAATTTCGTTGACCTATATGTCTATCCTTATGCCAGTATCACACTATCTTGATTACAATATCTTTGTAGTAAGTTTTTTTTTTGAGATGGAGTCTTGCTGTGTCTCTCAGGCTGAAGTACAGTGCCACGATCTCGGCTTACTGCAACCTCCACCTCCTGGGTTCAAGCGATTCTCCTTCCTCAGCCTCCCGAGTAGCTGGGATTACAGGCACACGCCACCATGCCCAGCTAATTTTTGTATTTTTAGTAGAGATGGGGTTTTGCTACTTTGGCCGGGCTGGTCTCGAACTCCTGACCTCAGGTGATCCCCTCGCCTCAGTCTCCCAAAGTGCTGGGATTACAGGTATGAACCACCACGCCTGGCCTGCAGTATGTTTTGAAATGAGGAAGTGTGAGTCTACCAACTGTGTTCTGCTCCAGGATTGTTTTGATTATTCTGGGCCTGTTGCATTTCTGTCGTTTTTTTTTTTTCTTTTAAACTCATCTGTATTTGTTACAACCTTTTTAAGCAGAATGTGACTTGGGTACTACAGTTCCATTCACAAGCCTTGCTCTGGGTTATTTCTGAACAGCTTTACGATATGCCTAGGTAGGCTTATAATTTTGCTCCTGCAAACAATATTTTCCTTTGGAAAACAAGTCCTGTGGAGAGTTCCTCCCATCAAGTTGCTTCAGTTTAACATATTTCCAGAGGACAAGTACATGCAGAATTGGCAACTAGAGGATGAAAAGTTTAAAAAGTAGATCCTAGAATACGCAACAAATACTTTTCCTCTAAACATCAAGGTATCTCTCAGAAAACTTCAATGACAAAAGATTTGGCCTGCTAAGGAATCTGGCTTGATAGCTAAACACTTTAGATCACAAAGTTAATATTAGGTTACATACATCTTTTTTTCTTTTCTTTTTTTTTTTTGAGGTGGAGTCTCTCTCTGTTGCCCAGGCTAGAGTACAGTGGCACGATCTTGGCTCACTGCAACCTCCACTTCCTGGGTTCAAGCAATTCCCCTGTCTCAGCCTCCTGAGTAGCTGGGATTACAGGCACCTGCCATCACACCCGACTAATTTTTGTATTTTTAGTAGAGACGAGGTTTTGTCATGAACCCCTGACCTCAGGTGATCCGCCCGCCTCATCCTCCCAAAGTGCTGGGATTACAGGTGTGAGCCACTGCACCCAGCCTACATACATCTTACAACACACATTATCCCAATCTGTTAAAATAAGCCAATGTGAAACTAGAAAAGCATTGCTAGCTCTGTTTTAGTGCCTGAAGTATCACAAAAATCACTTAGAAGTATCACAAAATCACTTGGAAGTAGAAAGAAATCTTACCTTCCCCCTGAAATAGTTATTGTCATGCCGTACAGACTTTTTTTTTTTTTTTTTTGAAGGCAGAGTCTCGCACTTTCTCCTGGGCTGGAGTGCAATGGCATGATCTCAGCTCACAGCAACCTCCATCTCCTGGGTTCACATGATTCTCCTGCCTCAGCCTCCTGAGTAGCTGGGATTACAGGTGCACACCACCATACCCGGCTACTATTTTGTTTTTTTTAGTAGAGATTGGGTTTCGCCATGTTGGCCAGGCTGGTCTCGAACTCCTGACCTCAGGTGATCCGCCCGCCTCAGCCTCCCAAACTGCTGGGATTACAGGTGTGAGCCACCACGCTCGGCCGCCATACAGACTTTTTAAATGTTAACAAAAATAACTAAAATAATCCTGAAAATATATTATCAGAGAGAATGAAGATAGAGTATTGAACACGTGTACAAGTCATTCCTCAGCCAGAGCCGCCTACTTCTTTCATGCGTGATGTGTCATCACCTCCTCTGAGGGGCGGCATTTCTTTAGTTACAGCAGCATTGATATCATCAGCAGTAGGATCATCTTCATCAATACCCAGACCAAGTTTGATCATCCTATAGATCTTGTTAGTATGTGTCTGAGGGTCTTCCATACTGAAGCCAGGAGGTGGGAGTGCAGTTTAATAAAGCAAGATGACCAGATCCTTCACTGACTTGTTCTTATCAGCCTCTGCCTTTTGCCTTAAGGTTTCAATCATGAAGGGTCAGGGTTTATCTCCAGGTGTTTCTTTGCTGCCATGCAGCCCATTGTTGAGTTGTCTCACAGGGCTTGAGCTTTCATGATTCTTTCCATGTCTGCTGTCCAGCCATATGTGCTTGTGACAATACAGCATGAGGATATCACCAGTTTGACACAACCATCTTTTTGATTTTTTTTCTCCAACATGTCTTTCATGATTTTGCAGAGGTTCTCAAACTTTGTTTTTTTCTCTTCCTGTTTCTTTTTTTCTTCTTCATCTTCTGGAAGTTCCAAACCCTATTTGGCAACTGACACTACAGTCTTACTCTCAAACTCCTTCAGCTGCTGGACACAGTACTCATCAATCAACTCGATCATAGAGATCACTTCTAAGCCATGGTTCTGAAGACATTCTACAAAGGCTGAGTTAGCTACTTGGTCCTTGGTCTCACCTGTAATGTAGTAGATATGTTTCTGGTTTGCCTTCATTCTGGAAAACACAATGAGATAAACCATCTCATCACCAGAGGCAGATGTGCACTATCTCAACAGCTCTGAAAGCTTCTTCTGATTTTGAGAATCTATATATTCCAAGATTTATGTTTTTAGATAACTTCTCATAGAACTTTTTGCAGTTCTTTTTATCCTCTGCCAGTTCAGCAAAGAGTTCTAAGTATGTTTTGACCAAATTCTTCCTAATAACTTTCAAAATTTTGCTTTGTTGCAACATCTCAGAAAAAATATTTAGAGGGAGATCCTCTGAGTCCATCACCCCTCTAATGAAGTTCAGGTATTCAGGGATTAGCTCCTCACAGTTACCCATGATGAAAACTCTGCGTACATACAACTGAATGTTGTTCTTTTTCTTTCTGTTTTCAAATAGGTCAAAAGGAGCACACCTTGAAACAAAAAGAGCTCTTCTAAATTCCAACTGTCCTTCAACTGAAAAGTGCTTCACTGCCAAGTGATCTTCCCAGTCATTGGTCAAGCTCTGATGGAACTCTCCATACTCCTCATTAGTAATAGCGTCAGGATTTCTGGTCCAGATAGGCTTTGTTTTGTTGAGTTCTTGATCAGTGTACTTTTCCTTACTTTTCTTCTTCTTCTTGTCAGCATCCTTCTTTTCTTCTTCTTCATCAGAACCAACATCTTCAATTTCAGGTTTGTCATCGGACTCTTTTTCTTTTTCTTCCTCTTATCTTCCTTTTCTTCAGCCTCATCATCACTGACTTCTTTATCACGTTTCTTCTCCACAAAAACAGTAATGGGATAGCCAATAAACTGAGAATGCTTCTCCACAATCTCTTTTATTCTTCTTTCCTCCAAATACTCAGTTAGGTCTTCTTTCAAGTGCAGGGTACCCTTTGCTCCATGCCCCATAGGTTCACTGTGTCAGTCCTAACTGTGAGTGATCCCCCTGAGGAGGACTCCTGAGCATGCTGCTCATGTTTATGTTTGGTGATCACAGTTACTTTCTCAGCAACCAAATAAGCAGAATAAAAACCAGCACCGAACTGGCCAATCATAGAGATTCTGCACCAGCCTGGAAAACTTCCATGAATGCTTTGGTCCCAGACTGGCGACAGTATCAAGGTTATTGATCAAGTCAGCCTTGGTCATTCCAATTTCAGTATCCATAATAGTAAGGGTTCGATCTTGTTTGTTTGGCATAAGATTAATGTGGAGCTCTTTCCCAGAGTTTAATTTACTGGGATCTGTCAAGCTTTCATATCAGGTTTTGTCCAAAGCATCTGATGAATTTGAAATGAGCTCTCTTGAGCCAGACACTGTGGCTCACTCCTGTAATCCCAGCACTTTGGCAGGCCAAGGTAGGTGGATCGCTTGAGGTCAGGAGTTCAAGAGCAGCCTGGGTAATATGGTGAAACCCACCTGGGCAATATGGTGAAACCCCGTCTCTACCCAAAATACAAAAAGTTAGCCAGGCATGACGGACATGCCTATGGTCCCAGCTTGTCAGGGGCTGAGTCATGAGAATCACTTAAGCCCGGGAGGTGGAGGCTGCAGTGAGCCAAGATCGCTCCACTGCATTTCAGACTGGGTGACAGAGTGAGATGCTGTGTCCAAAATAAAAATAAAGAGCTAAAAAAAAAGAAAGCTGAAATGAGCTCTCTCAGAAAGGTTTCTTTGTTCAAGTAGAAGGTATTGATGATCAGTGAAATCAACTGGACAGTTTCTGCTTGAAAGGCAAACATCTCAACCTCTTCTTCCTCCATTGGTTGGTTTTGGGTCTGGGTTTCCTCAGGCAGCTTGGCTAAGGGACCACATGGGCTCTGCAGTATAGCAGCACCAGGATGCTAAAGCATGCAGGCCTCTTGAATTTCTATATGAATTTTAGAATCAGCTTGTCAATTTCTGCAAAAAAAAAAAAAAAAAAAGGCAGCCAAGATTTTGATACAGATTGCATTGTATCTGTAGATCAATTTGGGGAGTAATGGCATCTTCACAGGATTTAAGCTTTCCAAATCTTAAACATGGTATATCTTATCTTTCCATTTATTTAGATTTTCTTTAATTTTTTCAACAATGTTTTTTAGTTTTCATTATACAAGTGTTGCACTTCTTTTGTGAAGTTTATCCCTAAATGCCTTATTTTTTTAAAATGATTCTTAATTTTATTTTCAGATTGTTTATTGCTAGCATATATAAATACAATATTTTTTGGTATGTTGATCTTTTGTCCTGTAACCTTGCTGAACTCATTTATTAGTTCTAGTAGATTGTTAGTGAATTCCTTGGGATTTTCTATTTACAAGATCATATCATCTGCAAACAGAGATTGCTTTACTTCTTCCTTTCAATCTGGATGCCTTTTTATTTATTTTTCTTTTTTTTTTTTAGGCTGTTCGCTCTGTCGCCCAGGCTGGAGTGCAGTGGTGAGATCTTGGCTCACCGCAACCTCCACTTTCCGTGTTAAAGCGATTCTCCTGCCTCAGCCTCCCGAGTAGCTGGGATTACAGGTGCACACCACCATGCTTGGCTAATTTTTGTATTTTTAGTAGAGATGGGGTTTCACCATGTTGGCCAGGCTGTTCTCCACTTCCTGACTTCAAGTGATCCACCCACCTTGGCCTCCCAAAGTGCTGGGAGACATTAGCCACCGCACCTGGCCAACCCTCAATAATGTTAAGTACAATATTGTATAGAGGTGGAGAGAATAAATATTCTTGTCTTGTTCCCACTTTTAGGGGGAAAAGATTCAATTTTTTGCCATTTGGTATGATGTTAGCTGTGGATTTTTCATAAACATCCTTTAACAGATTGAGGAAGTTATTTTTATTTTTAGTTTGTTGAGTGTTATTTTTTAATCATAAAAGGTTTTGGATTTGTCAAATGCTTTTTCTGCAGCTATTAAAATGATTGTGTGGGTTTTGTTCTCTTAATATAGTGTATTACATTAATTGATTTTCTGATATTATACCAATCTTGTATTCTTGGGATGAGTTCCACTTGTTCATTGCATATAATCCTTCTTATATGTTGCTGGATTCAGTTTGCTAGTATTTTTTTTTTTTTTTTTGAGACAGTCTCACTCTGTTGTCCAGGCTGGAGTGCAATGGTGCAATCTCGGCTCACTGTAACGTCTGTCTCCTGGGTTCAAGTGTTTCTCCCGCCTCAGCCTCCGAAGTAGCTGGGATTACAGGTGCACGCCACCATGCCTGGCTAATTTTTTTTGTATTAATAGAAATGGGGTTTTGCCATGTTGGCCAGGCTGGTCTCGAACTCCTAACCTCAGGTGATCCACTGGCCTTGGTCTCCCAGCGTGCTGGGATTATAGGCTTGAGCCACCGTGCCCGGTCTGTTTGCTAGTATTTTGTTGAGGATTTTTACATCTATATTCATATGAGATATTGGTCTGTAGTTTTTTTTGTTTTTAAATATAACATCTTTGTCTGGTTTCAGTATCTGGATAATAATACTGGCCTCATAGAATGAGTTGCAAAATGTTTCCTCTTCTTTTAATTTCTGAAAGAGACTGTGTAGAATTGGTATTAATTCTTCTTTAAGTATTTGGTAAAATTTACCAGTGAAGCTGTCAATGCCTATGGGAAGCTATTTCAAATTATTAGAATCAACTTAAGTTTATTTAGCATTTTATCATGATTAGTGTGAAGTTATGCACCTTAATTTTTTTAATTGAGAGATTCCTTCTCTCTCTCTATAAACTTGTAATTTATGAAAAATGAAAAACCCATGTTTTGAAAAAGGTAACATTTAATGGCTCATATTAAAACTGTGATTATTCAGCAAGATAATAGGCAGTTTGAGAGTGAAAGGAATTTCTATATACTTTTAGATCTCTCTTAAGCATACCAAGCATAATTTGACCTAGTTGGTCAAATTATGAGTTTTCCCCATAATCTAGAAGACAACTTTGTCTACCGTTTAGTCAAGAAACTAGACTCAGGAAGAATGATGATATGATGCAGGGGAAAACCTCACCCCTGACATTGTAGGGGGTTTGGGGAAAATAAAGGAGTGGAAAGAGGTAAGAGAGTGGAAAGAAGAATGATGGTCAGGTCTGTGCCTTTGTTTCCTCTCTCTGAGTTCCAATTGAATGATATGGACCAGTATTGAGGAAAAAGCTTGTCTCTCTTTGAGGCTGGTGTAAAGATCAGAGCTTTACAGTCCTCTGAAGGAGTCCAGCAGTTAGACTTCAAATAGAAGCCTGTGAACTTGGGGAAGAGCTGCCTCTAACTGTTTGCTGCTGTGGTCGTTGGACAGCCTGACTGGTTCGTGTTGGAAGGCAGGGGAAATTGAATGAGTATGTTCAATTATTTCCATTCCCTGCAGATGGGAGAGGATTGCTACTTGCTCCTGGATTGACCTGGGAATTGAGGCATGCCCTCCATGTGCTTCAGCAGAATGACAGTGTTTCATCACTGGTTCATATAAGCAGCCTGGCCCAGGCCTCCACAGTTAAGTTGGTTTGCTCTTCTTCGAAAGAACCTTACAGTGTGACCTACACAGGTGCTGAGAGGACACAAAATTATGAGCAGGCAATGAAAACAGCGGGGCCAGGCGCAGTGGCTCACACCTGTAATCCCAGCATTTTGGGATCCCGAGGTGGGTGGATCACTGGAGGCTAAAGTTTGAGACCAGCCTGGCCAACATGGTGAATCCTCGTCTCTACTAAAAAAATACAAAATTAGCCAGGTGTGGTGGCACATGCCTGTAATCCCAGCTACTTGGGAGGCTGAGGCACGAGAATCGCTTGAACTCAGGAGGCAGAGGTTGCAGTGAACTGAGGTCGCACCACTGCACTCCAGCCTGGGCAACAGATACTCTGTCTCAAAAGGAAAAAAAAAAAAAAAAAGCCTACTGATTGTCAATCACATATACAAAATACCTTCACAGCAACATCTAAACCAGTGTTTGACCAGACAACTGGGCTCCATAGTCTAGCCAAATTGACATTTAAAATTAACCAAGTCAGGCCGGGCACAGTAGCTCACACCTGTAATCCCAGCACTTAGGGAGGTTGAGGTGGGCGGATCACCTGAGAGGTCAAGAATTCGAGACCAGCCTGGCTAACTTGGTGAAACCCCTTCTCTACTAAAAATACAAAAATTAGCCAAGCACGTTGGCAGGCACCTGTAATCCCAGCTACTTGGTTGGCTGAGGCAGGAGAATCTTTTGCACCTGGGAGAATCTTTAGAATCTTTTGAACCGCACTGGGTTGCAGTGAGCCAAGATCGTGCCACTGCACTCCAGCCTGAGAGAGCAAGACTGCATCTCAATAAATAAAATAAAATAAAATAAACCATGTCAATGACTAATATGAATATTGAGGACAAGGGCTCCTTCTGAAGTAGGATTAAGAAAGGAGAGAAGATAATTTCTAGGACATGTGATTAGAACACTTAAAAGACTTCATGAGGCTGGGCATGGTGGCTCATGCCTGTAATCCCAGCACTTTGGGAAACCGAGGTGGGTGGATCACCTGAGGTCAGCAGTTCAAGACCAGCTTGGCCAACATGGTGAAACCCCATCTCTACTAAAAATACAAAACTAGCCGGGTACAGTGGCATGCACCTGTAATCCCAGCTACTTGGGAGGCTGAGGCAGGAGAATCATTTGAACCCTGGAGGTGGAGGTTGCAGTGAGCCAAGATCATGCCACTGCTCTCCAGCCTGGGCAACAGAACAAGACTCCATCTCAAAAAAATTAAAAAAGACTTTATGAAATTAAAAATTATTTTTAATTAAAACATTCAGTAGATGAACTGAGAATAGAAATGGTCACTCCTGAAAACTGAATTGGTGTCTGAAAGATTGGTCACAACACAAAGCCAAGCCACAAAAAATGGAAGCTGGAAGAGAAAAAAACAGTTTAGAAAACAGATCCATAGGACCTAACTTGTGAATAGCACAAATGCCTGAACAGCGCCGGGTATGGTGGCTCATGTCTGTAATCCCAGCACTTTGGGAGGCTAAGGCGGGTAGATCACGAGGTCAAGAGATCAAGACCACCCTGGCCAACATGGTGAAACCCCATCTCTACTAAAAATACAAAAATTAGCTGGGCATGGTGGTGTGCGCCTGTAGTCCCAGCTACTTGGGAGGCTGAGGCAGGAGAATCGCTTGAACCGAGGAGGTGGAGGTTGCAGTGAGCTGAGATCACGCCATTGTACTCCAGCCTGGCGACAGAGCGAGACTCCATCTCAAAAAAAAAAAAAAAAGAAATGCCTGAACAGAAAAAGAACAGATGAAAGAGAATAAGTAGAGTGTTACTTATGTCCTAGAAAAAATTTCCCAAACAGAAGAAAGATTTAAATATTCATATTGAAAAAGGTCACTGAGACACAGAAAGGATTAGTGAAAACACACATTTAGACATAACCTAGTGAAATTCAAGGGTCTGTAATCGCCAGTGGGTTCACTTTGCCTGCTGCCTAGACAGAGCCAACTTATCAAGACAGGGAAATTGCAATAGAGGAAGAGTAATTCATGCAGAGCCTGCTGTGCGGGACACTGGAATTTTATCAGCCTCCCTGAGCATTCGGGGATCAGAGTTTTTAAGGACAACTTGGTGGGGTGGGGAAACCAGTGAGCCGGGAGTGCTGATTTGTCAGATCAGAGATAAAATCATGGGAAGTTGAAGCTGTCCTCTTGTGCTGAGTCAGTTCCTGGGTTGGGGCCACAAGATCAGATGAGCCAGTTTATCGATCTTGGTGGCCAGCTGATTCATTAAGTGCAGGGTCTGCAAAATACCTTAAGCACTGATCTTAGGAGCAGTTTAGAGAGGGTTAGAATTTTGTAGCCTCCGCCTGCATGACTCCTAAACCATAATTTCTAATCTTGTGGCTAGTTCGTTAGTCCTACAAAGGCAGTCTAGTCCCCAGGCAAGAAGGAGGTTTGTTTTGGGAAAGGGCTGTTATTGTTTTTATTTTATTTTATTTATTTTTTAATTTTAATTTTTTAAAAATTTTTGTTTATTTATTTATTTTTGAGACGGAGTCTCCCTCTATTGCCCAGGCTGGAGTGTAGTGATGCAATCTTGGCTCACTGCAACCTCTGCCTCCTGGGTTCAAGTGATTCTCCTGCCTCAGCCTCCCAAGCAGCTGGGACTACAAGTATGTGCCACCATGCCCCGCTAGTTTTTGTATTTTTAGTACAGTTGGAGTTTCACCATATTGGCCAGGCTGGTCTATTATTTTTATTTTTATACAGGCGTGAAACGCTATGCCCGGACCCTACTGTACCTTTTGATATTTGTACCTCGTATGTATATCACTCTTCAAAAATGAATCAAGAATTAATGAAAGAGATGTGCAAAAATATACTAGGCAAAAGCAAGATTTGCAACACTATCCTACAAATGGAAATCATGTTCAAAACACATTGAACAGAACAAATAGTGACAATATATGAGGATAAAATCAGGCACAATTCAAGAAGATGTAATAACCATACATTTTTATGCATCAAACAACATAGCTGTCAAGCATATAAAAGGAAAACTACAAGTACCCAGAGAACATGGATAGAATACTTTTGAACTTTAACAGACCATGTAGACAAAAATAAGCTATGATATACAGGATTTGAATAATGTAATAAATAAGCATATTTAGTAGATGCATATATAGAGAATATATACGTTTTTTAAAAAAGACAGAACACCTAAGAACTCAAATATATACTTTTTAAATGTCCTGAAACAAAGCTTGTTACAGAACCAATCATGCATTCAGCCAGAGAAAAAGCTTTTTTTTTTTTTTTTGAGACAGAGTCTCCCTCTGTCTCCCAGGCTGGAGTACAGCGGTGCGATCTTGGCTCACTGCAACCTCCACCTCCCGGGTTCAAGTGATTCCTCTGCCTCAGCCTCCCGAGTAGCTGGGACTACAGGCACACACCACCACGCCCAGCTAATTTTTGTATTTTTAGTAGAGACGGGGTTTCACTGTATTGGCCAGGCTGGTCTCGAACTCCTGATCTCGTGATCCACCCGCCTTGGCCTCCGAAAGTGCTGGGATTACAGGCGTGAGCCACCGTGCCTGGCCAAGAAAGCTTTATAAATCCAAAAAGGTTTAAATTTATACACCACGCTCTCTGATCATAAACCAAGAAACTAGAAATTAACAATGAAAAGATAACAGTAACAAAAATCCCTTATCCATGGATATGAAGACACATTCTCCCAAATAGCCTTTATTTCTATTTTTATTTTTTTCGAGACAGGGTCTTGCTTTGTCGCTCAGGCTGGAGTGCAGTGGCACAATCAGAACTCACTGTAGCCTCGATCTCCTGGACTCAAGCAATCCTCCCACCGCAGCCTCCTGCACAGTGGGACGACAGGCGTGTGCCATACATGCCTGGCTAATTTTTTTTTTTTATTTTTTGTAGAGATGGGGTCTCACTATGTTGCCAAGGCTGCTCTTGAAATCCTGAGCTCACACAATCCTCCCACCTCAGCTTCCCAAGGTATTGGGATTATAGGCATAAGCCATTGCATCTGGCCCCAAATAGCCTTTATATCAGACAGAATTAAAACAAATTATGAATTGTCTACAAAGTAATGAAGAGGAGATCACCTTATTCTAAAACCTATGGGATATAGCTAAAGCTGTTCTGAATAAAATCAATAGAAAGACTGAGAACACTTTAATGGAGAATTCAACTTGGAAAACCAGAAAAAGAATATCATGAAACATAATAAATTAGGAAAGTGCTAAAATGAGATCAGTGCAAGATAATGGAAAAGTTAAATCAAAAGAATCTACACTAGTAAGAAAATATGTCTGAAAACACCTAAGAGAATTAAAACTTCTCAAACCCAACAGTTGTCACTCCGGTCTTGGGAGAGAGGATCGTTCCTGATGACATCGAGCTTTATCACAATCAAAGAGTCAAAGAAATGTACAGGTTATGTTTTAAAACTATCAGTTCTGGTTAGTTTTCTTTCTTTTTTCTTTTCTTTCTTTTTTTTTTTTTTTAATGGAGTTTTGCTCTTGTTGCCCAGGCTGGAGTGCAGTGACGCGATCTCGGCTCACTGCAACCTCTGCCTCCCGGGTTCAAGAGATTCTCCTGCCTCAGCCTCCCGAGTAGCTGTGATTACAAGCATGCACCACCACACCCAGCTAATTTTGTATTTTTAGTAGAGACGTGGTTTTTCCATGTCGGTCAGGCTGGTCTCCAACTCCTGACCTCAGGTGATCCACCCGCCTTGGCCTCCCAAAGTGCTGGGATTACAGGTGTGAGCCACCACACCCGGCCTCTTTATTTCTTTCTTTTGACAGAGTCTCACTCTGTCACCCAGACCGAAGTGTAGTGGCAGGATCTTGGCTCACTGCAACCTCCGCCTCCCAGGCTCAAGCAATTCTCCTGCCTCAGCCTCCTGTGTAGCTGGGATTACAGGCGTGCACCACCACCTCTGACTAATTTTTGTATTTTTGGTAGAAGCAAGGTTTCACCATGTTGCCCAGGCTGGTCTCCAACTCCTGACCTCAAGTGATCCACCCGCCTCGGCCTCCCAAAGTGCTGAGATTACAGGCATGCACCACTGCTGCCCAGCCAAGTTTCTTTCTTTCTTTCTTTCTTTTTATTTTTACTTTTTTTGAGACTAAGTTTCACTCTTGTCGCCCAGGCTGGGGTACAGTGGCGTGTTTTCCACTCACTGCAACCTCCACCTCCCAGGTTCAAGCGATTCTCCTGCCTCAGCCTCCCAAGTAGCTGGGATTACAGGCGCCCGCCACCATGCCTGGATAATTAATTAATATTTTTATTTATTTATTTATTTATTTATTTATTTTGAGACGGAGTTTTGCTCTTGTTGCCTAGGCTGGAGTGCAGTGATGCGATCTTGGCTCACTGTAACCTCCGCCTCCTGGGTTCAAGCAATTCTCCTGCTTTAGCCTCTGGAGTAGCTGAGATTACAGGCACCCACCACCACGCCCGGCTAATTTTTTGTATTTTTTGTAGAGATGAAGTTTCTCCATGTTGGCCAGGCTGGTCTCTAATGCCTGACCTCAGGTGATCCCCTGCCTCAGCCTCCCAAAGTGCTGGGATTATAGGCGTGAGCCACCGCACCCGGGGGGTTAGTTAAGTTTCTACCCTACGACCTGACAAAGAGCCAGAAATCTCTGCAGAATGATTTATTGGGCAAGTTAGTGGACAGAAGAGGTATAGTCTGCTATGCAGATGACGTAAGGGGGACCTAGAACCATATGATAGGACTGAAGGAAGCCAGCAAAATGCAGGAACAGGGAGAAATGTCTGGGATTGGAATTGATCAGCAGGACTGGATTGGGATACATGGAATACAGCAGAGACTCAGTCATCTTTGGGGATATGATAGTTGGTACTCAGGAAACGGGGGAGACCTGGCCGGTCCCTGGAGGCAAGAGAAGCTCCAGACTGAAGTTTGCAGGTGAGCACCTGCCTAGGTGTTCCAGAGGCATATGACGGTGATGATGGAGGAGGCCATGAAGAGCAGGTAGAGGCGGAAGAGCAGGGCATCCATCGTGTGGCTGAACTGCACCCACAACTCCACCGAGTGCTGCTTCTGGGCCTCGTGTTCCCGCTGGGCCCTTGTCCGTTCTGAGCCCTCTGTCAGCTCTGCCTCCCCAGGTCCTGGCATCTGCCCTGCTGATACCTCTGGCTCCTCCACACCTACAGAAAGATAGAGACTCAGCCATGGGCTGCAAATGTCACCTGTGGAGGGAGGGAGACAGGGAAGGAGGCAGAAGCAGAGAAGTAGAGGTGGGGGAAGAGGAAGTGTGACTTCCCTCACCAGGCAGGTGGGTGGGGGTGAGACCCAGGCCCTTATTTCCCTTGTGGGGTGCAGTGGGACAGCATCTCCCTGGGCTGGTGCAGTGCAGCAGCAGGGAGTGGAGCCACCAAGGCATGGGTGGGGGCTGGGTGGTGGCCACGTGCAGCAGGTGGGTGATGAAGATGGTCTCCAGAAGGCTGACCACCATCAGGGACAGGCACAGGGCGAAGTAGACACCTGCAGGCAAGGGGGTCTGCATGAGGGCCAGAGGCGCCACCTAGAATTTCTTCTCTTCCAATCCCACCCTGGCAGGCATACGGCCTCCTTTTTCTAGTATACCTCCCTTCCTGAGTTAGTTCCCACCCTTCTCTTCCAAAAGGTGGGAGGAGCCATACCGATGAGGGGGGTGCCACAGGTGGGGAGCAAGTCACTCATCGTGAGCAGGAAGACGTTGTAGCCCAGCAGCAGCGTTATCTTGAATGGGACACGATTCCCACTTTTCACTGGCAGGTGGCAGCTGAGGGCATCGATGGCAACCAGAAAGCCACTGGGCACGAGAAGGTTTATGACATAGAGGCTGGGCCTGCGCCTGATGGCCACCTGGTGGGGTAGGAGAGGGTGGTAAGTAGTTATGGGGTCAGAGGAACCCTCAAATCCAGGAATAGCAGTGACAGTTTCTGTCTCTGCCTTTTTCTTTGGCCTGATATCACCCTGGGACAGGAGCTGTGTGGAATGCAGCTTTAGAATCTGGTATAGAACCTGCAAAGAGACAGTTAGGCCAGGCCCTGAGCTTTAGGATGGAGAATGAGGCTGGGAAGCCGGGAGAGAGGGTAACATTGGGAGACCCTGAAACTTGGGAGATACACATTTGATGCACATTCTAGGTAAGGGTAAAAGCGCGGGAGGAAGGAAAGAGCAAGAGCCTCCAAGCTCACATAGAACACGATCTGATCATACAGGTTGCCTCCCCTGGACAACTTTGCGGTGGCCTTGTTGATGCCCAGGAGCTCCCATTCTCCATGGGTCTGAAGGATGTTCTGGGATGCATCTGTTATTTCCCACACTTCTTTCTCCATGCCCAGCAACATGTCTTCCACTGAAAATGAGAACCATCTGAATCATTTTTCAAGGAGATAGTTTCCTGCTGGCTCAACTGCACTCTTTTTCCATCCTTTCTTTCAACAAATATTTTTGAGTACCTCCCACATGCCAGGAAACTTGCCAGGAGCTTGGGATGGTAAGGAACAAGACTTGGGTTCTGCCTTTATGGAAAATATTTTAGCATCCATAGAGCCTTATTTTTCTCCCCACCCATACTCCTTGGTCACCATTTACTCATAGTTTCTTTATATTTGTTGGTTGCTCTCATTCACCGCATCCCTGAGACCCCACTGCAACTTACCTGTGTAGAGGAATGAGCTGAAGGTGAGTGTGCAGTTCTGCTGGTCAAAGGGGAAGTAGAAGATGTCCAGGTTACAGATACTGTCCACCTTCATGGGTTTCTTATACCTGATGCGACCTTCATTACTTACATATGCTGTGAGGTCTTTTGGGGTCTTATTCACATTCGTGCTGGAGGAGAGATGAGGCAAGAGGCAGGTGCTATGGTTTCTCTCTCTCTCTCTTTTTTTTTTTTTGGAGAAAGGATCTTGCTCTGTCACCCAGGCTGGAGTACAGTGGCACGCTCTCAGCTCACTGCAACCTCCGTGTCCTGGGCTCAAATGATCCTCCTTCCTCAGCCTCAGCCTCCCAAGTAGCTGGGACAACAGGTGCACCACCAGGCCTTGCTAATTCTTTTTTTTTTTTTTGAAATGGAGTCTCACTCTGTCACCCAGGCTGGAGTATGGTGGTATGATCTTGGCTCACTGCAACCTCCGCCTCCTGGATTCAAGCGATTCTCCTGCCTCAGCCTCCTGAGTAGCCTGGACTACAGGCATATGTCACCATGCCCAGCTAATTTTTTGTATCTTAGTAGAGATGGGGTTTCACCGTGTTAGCCAGGATGGTCTCGATCTCCTGACTTTGTGATCCACCTGCCTTGACCTCCTAAAGTGCTAGGATTACAGGCTTGAGCCACCGTGTCCGGCCTTTTTTTTTTTTTTTTTTTTTTAAGAGATGAGGTTTCACCATGTTGCCCAGGCTGGTCTCAAACTCCTGAACTCAAGTGATCCACTCACCTTGGCCTCCCAAAGTGCTGAGATTACAGGCATGAGCCACTGCGCCCGGCCTAGTTTCTCTTCTTATCTCTCTGGTTATTTCTTAGCCATCTAAATACCACTTACAATGGCCCCAGTGGTAAACTGTGATCTCTATGGATACCAGGAGATGGGACTTCCCTCTGACTTTCCCCAGCCCTTGATACGCACAGTTCAATGATGAAAATGTCTGGGAGCCACAGGTTCTTGGCTGCCATACTCATCTTCGTGATGCCTTCACACTCCTCTGGGTTCCAGCTGATAAATGGGTTATCCCAAACCTAGAGCCCAGGTGGAGAAGAGATGAGAACCTGAGATGAATTGGAGTTATTTTCTCCTGCCCTTCCATTTCTTCTTTAAAAAAAAACAAAAGTTATGAAATACTTCAAGCATATAGAACAAAATATAAAATGCTATGATAAACATCTATGTATCTACAACCCAACTTTGTGGCATTAATATTTTATTAAATTTACTTGCTTTTTTTCAAGAAACGAGAATTATAGATAAAATTGAACCTGCCTGGGACCATTTCTTCATAAATTTTGATCCCTCTGCTTTCCCACTTTAGTGGGAAATGACTGATGATCAGGGAAATCCTCTCCTTTCTGCAGTAGGAGTGAGATTTAAAGCTGAAAGATCAGTAACTCAGCCTCTCTGAGCTAGAATTTTTTTGGGTGTGAAATAATGGTAGCGGTGGGTATCCAATGAAATAGGGCATATGGGAGGGTTTTGTAAACTGTAATGTTGTTCAGAGGTTATTATGTATCAGTATCTAGCAAGGTCTAAACTGTCTTCTACGCATTTTCCACTGGTCTCTATTGCAAGGAGGCCTTGAACAAGCCCTTGGATTCTTTGAAACGAAGAGCTTAGTGGTCTTTCTCTCCTTGGTAAATGCTGGGTACCATCTTCTCTTGCCTTGCTGGTGACCAGCACTCTTTTCCAAGGCTGGTAACCTAGTTTGGAAAATGTTTTCAAGGATTGTCCAACTCTGGGTGGGCCTGTCTAGTCTGAAGGCACTTTCTGTATCAGAAGCTGTAGTTTGTGGCCACAGCCAGAACAGGGGACTCTATGCTAATTAGATAAAGGTTTGTATGCAATCAGTGCTTCTCAAAAGTCACTGCATACAAAACACCTGGGGATTGCGTTGAAATGCAAATTATGATTCTGTAGGTAGGGTGACCAAATCATCCTGGTTTGCCAGGAAATTTCTTGGCTTTAGCATTGATTGGCTACCCTAGTTGAGGCCTGAGAGGGGGTCCATTTCTAATAAGCTTCCGGGTGGTGCAATCAGGTAGCGCTGGTGGTCTGGGAACCACACTTTGAGAGTGAGGTTAGGTGATTGTATTACCTTTCTCCAGCTCCTTCCTTTCTTCCTTCCCTTCCTTCTTCCCTTCCCTCCCTTCCCTCCCTTCCCTTCCTTCCCTCCAAGCAGGCTTTTCTTTTTTTCTTTTTTTTTTTTTGAGTGGAGTCTTGCTCTGCTGCTCAGGCTGGAGTGCAGTGGTGCGATCTTGGCTCACTACAACCTCTGCCTCCCGGGTTCAAGCGATTCTCCTGCCTCAGCCTCCTGAGTAGCTGGGATTACAGATGCATGCCACTATACCCAGCTAATTTTTTATACTTTTGGTAGAGATGGGGTTTCACCATGTTGGCCAGGCTGGTCTCAAACTCCTGACCTCAAGTGATCCGCCTGCCTCGGCCTCCCAAAGAGTTGGGATTATTGGCGTGAACCACGGAGCCCAGCCATCAGGCAGGCTTTTCAAGTTGGAAACTCAATTCATTTACTTTTATTTCCTCCCATCCTCCCACACACCTTGTTTTCTTATCAATGCAATTAAGATATAAATTTTCTACTGGGTTATGCTTTGACTACATTCCATAGATTTTCATATATATAATTTTCATTTCTAATTACTTCATAATTTCTACTTAATTGCTTTATTTTCTCCTTTGCATCAAACATTTGGAAGTTTAATTTTAAATTCCCAAGAAACAAGGTTTTCTTTTTTTTTTTTTTGAGTTGCAGTCTCACTCTGTAGCCCAAGCTGGAGTGCAGTGGTGCGATCTCGGCCAATTGCAAGCTCTGTCTCCCCAGCTCAAGCGATTCTTGTGCCTCAGCCTCCTGAGTAGCTGGGACTACAGGCGCCCACCACCACGCGTGGCTAATTTTTTGTATTTTAGTGGAGACGGTGTTTCACCATGTTGCCCAGGGTGGTCTTGAACTCCTGAGTTCAGGCGATCCACAAGCCTCGGCCTCCCAAAGTGCTGGGATTACAGGTGTGAGCCACTGTGCCCAGCCTTTTTTTTTTTTTTTTTTTTTAAAGATAGGTTCTCACTCTGTTGCCCAGGCTACAGTGCGGTGGCACAATTATGGCTCACTGCAGCCTTGGCCTCCCTGACTCAAGTGATCCCTCGGGCTCCCCAGTAGCTGGTGCTACAGGCGTGAAACACCATACCAAGCTCATTTTTGCTTTTTTTGTAGAGACGAGGTTTTGCCTTGTCGCCCAGGCTGGCCTCAAACTCCTGGGCTCAAGCAATCCACCCACCTTGGCCTCCCAAAGTGCTGGGATTACAGGCATGTGCCACTCTGCCTGGCGTTGATACCTTTTTGTGGTTAAAAATGTGGTCAGTTTGGCCGGGCGCGGTGGCTCACGCCTGTAATCACAGCACTTTGGGAGGCCAAGGCGGGCAGATTACGAGGTCAGGAGATCGAAACCATCCTGGCTAACACAGTGAAACCCTGTCTCTACTAAAAATACAAAAAATTAGCCAGGCATGGTGGCGGGTGCCTGTAGTCCCAGCTACTCAGGAGGCTGAGGCAGGAGAATCACTTGAACCTGGAAGGCGGAGCTTGCAGTGAGCCGAGATTGTGCCACTGCACTCCAGCCTCGGCAACAGAGTGAGACTCCGTCTCAAAAAAAAAAAAAAAAAATTTTGGTCAGTTTTGGGGAATACTCTATGTGTGTGATAAAAAATTATGTATGGTCATTGATACAAAGTTTGACATGTTTATTAGACTAAGCTTCTTAATCGTGCTGTGAAAATCACTACCTATTTACTCCTTTTCTACTAGATTTTTGTTTTGTTTTGTTTTGTTTTTGAGATAAGAGTCTCACTTTGCTGCCCAGCCTGGAGTGGAGTAGCGCGATCTCGGCTCACTGCAATCTCCGCTTCCCAGGTTCAAGTGATTTTCCTGCTTCAGCCTTCCAAGTAGCTGGGATTACAGGCGCCCACCACCATGCCCCTCTAATTTTTGTATTTTCAGTAGAGATGGGGTTTCACCATGTTGGCCAGGTTGGTCTCAAACTCCTGATCTCAAGTGATCTGCCCACCTCAGCCTCCCAAAGTGTTGGGATTACAGGCGTGAGCCACCCGTGCCCAGCCTCTCCTTGACTTTGAAAGCAGTTTATTAAAGCCCCTCACCATTATGGTCGATTTTTCAATTTCTCCTTCATGTGTTTCAAACCAATGTTAGGGACATAAAAATTCATAATTATTATATCTTTGTTTAAAATCCTTTTTGACTGTAACTGTAGGGAGAGAATAAAGTGTTGTCCATACCATTTCCAGCCACAGGAACGATGACAAGAGGTGCAGCTGTTCATTCTGCCAAAAGAATTTCCTGTTTCCATCATGTTGCCAGTAAGAAGTCTGTTCATCTCCCCCACTTCCCATGCTTGTTTACCAACTCCCAAGGTATATAAAGGGGATATGTGATCAAGGACAAAAGCTCTATCAAAACAGATATGCTGGGCTATGGACAGGAGAGTTCACAGAAGGGCGGGAGTAAAGTAGTCCTTCTTAACCCTCGCTGTATATGAGAATAACTCAAGAAGCTTAAAAATATCGATGTGGCCGGGCGCGGTAGCTGATGCCTGTAATCCCAGCACTTTGGGAGGCCGAGACAGGCAGATCACTTGAGGTCAGGAGTTTGAGACCAGCTTGGCCAACGTGGTGAAACTCCATCTCTACTAAAAATACAAAAATTAGCCGGGCGTTGTGACGCATGCCTGAAATCCCAGCTGCTCGGGAGGCTGAGGCAGGAGAATCGCTTGAGCCCAGGAGGTGGAGGTTGCAGTGAGCCAAGATTGTGCCATTGCACTCCAGCCCGGGCAACAGAGTGAGACTCCATCTCAAAAAAAACAGAAACAAAACAAAAATGAGGCTTGGGTTCCATACAATCAAAACCTCTGGGATTAGAACCTGGTCACTGGTATATAGCCAGAGTGAGAAGAAAAGATTCTCTTCCATGTGCTGTTATACCTCACCCTGTTGCACTGGACAGAGCTTCTTTGAGATCCCCATGCCAGGCAAATGCCATCCAGCAGTGGTGGAGGAAGCAGAAATGTGGAAAAGGGCTTTGGGGGGCCACCTTGCCAGGGGCTGGAAAAAGGTTAAGGACACGAAGGAGGGATAGAGAGGTCAGCTCTCACCACATCTAGGATGGCAGACATCGTGAAGGAGATGTTGACTCGGGTGGGGACGCTGATGTTGGTGACCGGACGGAAGGGCTTTCTATTAAACACTGAATTCAGAGCAGTGGGATCCGCCCCGTGCTGGCCAAACCCCGAGCAATTGATGGTGAAAGTAACGCCCCTTCCTGTAGTGGACATCGAATGTGTGAGATGAAGGAGAGCAACCCTGTGCTCCCTATATGAGAGGGGCCCCAAGGCAGGTCCTGGGGTCGCCCGTGATAAAATGAAAGCTGACATTCATTGAGCATTGGCTATGTGTCAGGTATATTCTAAGCCCTTTAAAAATGGATTACCTCATTTAATCCTCCCAATTCCCTATCAGGTAGATACTGCTTTACCCTCATGTAATAAACGAGCAAACTAAGGTGCAATAAGAGGAAGTAACTTCCTACAGTCAGACAGCCAATAAAAGGCAGAAGCCGGACTTGTTCTGAACCCAGGTTTATCTGCTGCTGCTGTGCTATACGTCCCCAGGGATGAGATGAAGAATGGGGAGGGGATCACTGAGAGGGGTCCAGACGCTGGACTCTTCCTTCCGAGGCCCGGGAGGATGGGGTGAGCTGGAATGCAAATTCTGGAAGCTAATGTGGCAAAGCTGAGCTAGAGCTCCAGCCTCCTTTCTAATATTTCTGTCTCCATGCAAAGCATGCCCAAATCTGTATGCAAACTGAGCCTGGAACGTTGATAGTCATCTGATAGGATTACAGTCCTGGGGCCCCAGAGAGAACACACCTGTTTTCACCCCGACTGCCCCAACCTTCCTTCTTACTTGACTTTACCCAACTGTATCACCAGCGTTCTAGTTTGAGGCTTTAAAAAAGTTTTATTTTATTTTTAATGGACATATAATAATTGTGCATATTTCTTAGTTTGGGGTTTTTGGGGTTTTTTTTGAGACAGTGACTCACTCTGCTGCCCAGACTGGAGTGCAGTGGCACAATCACTGTGGCCTCAGCCTCTGGGCTTAGGGGATCTTCCCACCTCAGCCTCCCAAGTAACTGTGACTACAGGCGCGCCCCATCACACTTGGCTAATTTTTAAAAAAAATTTTTTGTAGGGAGATGGGGGTCTCACTGTATTGCCCAGGCTGGTCTCAAACCCTGGGGCTCAAGTGATTCTCCCACCTGGGCCTCCCAAAGTTCTGAAATTATAGGTGTGAGCCACCATGCCTAGCCACATAGCTATTTTTAGAAGTGGGGTGGGTTTTTTTTTTTTAATTTCTTTTTTAAATTTTTAAATTTTTTTTAGATGGAGTCTCACTCTGTCGCCCAGGCTGGAGTGCAGTGGCATGATCTTGACTCACTGCAATCTCTGCCTCCCAGGTTCAACCGATTCTTCTGCCTCAGCCTCCCAAGTAACTGGGATTACGGGCACCACCACCACATCCGGCTAGTTTTTGTATTTTTAGTAGAGATGAGATTTCACCATGTTAGCCAGGCTGGTCTTGAACTCCTGACCTCAGGTGATCCACCTGCCTCGGCCTCCCAGGTGCTGGGATTACACGTGTGAGCCACCTCACCTGGCCCGTCCCACCCTCTTCTAACTAATAAATTTTTAAATTTTCTACTCATGAAAATGTGTTGGAGGAGCAACAACTTGGAATGAGAGAGATGGTTGATAACCTCTGTGCCAAGGACATTGAGCCTTATCCATTCCCAACGTCACAGTGCTTTCCAGGCAAATTCTTAAACCACTCTAAGAACAGTGAATATTCATTTGTCAACCCCTGTGTGCAAGTGCCCAGAGGAGCTTTCATAACCATTTATACTGCCTAGACCAGCTGTACGACTTGTGTCTCTTCCCTGTGCTGGCCTTTAAAGTCACCTCTGGTTCAGTCCTCTCCTGTGCCTCCTTATCCAAAGTCATGGAATAATCTAAGGAGGAGAGATAACAGTTATTGGCACTCTTACCAAGTGCCAGGCACTGTGCTTCCCTCCTTCTCTTACTGAATCCTCACAACCCTGCAAGGTAGGTTCTGTTTCACAGATGAGGAAACCAGAGCTCAGATAAGTTAAGCAGTGTATCCAAGTTTATAAAACTAGCAATGTGAGACACCAAGATTCAAACCCAGGTCCACCTGTCTCCAAATCCCATGTTCTTGTCTCTCTACCATGCTGACCCCCTGGAAGAGAAGCACATTCTACTTTCACCCTTGACCTGCTGCCTTCTGGCACTTACCTAACCTAGAGCCCTTGGATCCAGTAGGTGGTTGGGGAAATTATGGCTAAAGGAGGTGGGCACTTTGCTACAATGGTTTGGGTTTCATACCTGTAGAGAGAAAGAATTACACCTGTGGATAGAAACATGGATGGATATAGAAGCTAAATACAAGAGAAGATGATTGTGGATGGTTGTCTTCCATGTAGAGTACCAATGGGGAAAAGACAGACTTTTCAAGTAGTATTGGGAAAACTGGATATCCATATGTGAAAGGATAAAGTTTGCTGGTGTTGAACTCTATTTTTTGAGAAGGAAAATGAAAGTGCTCTTGTGTGGCATGTAACTGGAAGGGGATTTTCCGTCTTTCAGAAAAGGAGTCTATGTGGGCATCTTGGTAATGTAGCTATGAAAGAACTCTATCCATCTTAGACAATCTCTAGGAGTTGGAAATTTGAAAAAAGTTCCTAGATGTTCTACTAGGGAGAGGTCCTCCTTCTTCCCCCTTCCCCCATCATTGCTCCTTTCTTACCTTGAAGCAGAAGACCGAGAAGTAGGCAGAAGGAAAATCTTTTCCTGTGGAACCAGCTTCCTTCCATCTTCTTTGTCTAAATTCTTCTCTGAACATGTACTGGGACCCCGGAATGCCCAGATTAAAGCAGCTCGGGCCACACCTAGAGTCTGATTTTGAATACTAATAGCATTGGTTCACCACTGACATTTGTAACCTTCCTGGAAAGAGTGTTCTTGTTGTCTTGTTCTTGCCTACGCTTGAGGTTCTGTCTGCTTTTAAGACTTTATCTTAGTCTTAGGTATTTCACTACAACGTAAATGGTTATAGATAGCTCATACGTGATCAACTTGCAGATCTTGGTGAGATCCCTTGGTCTGAAGACTCATCTCTTCAATTCTGGAAAATTCTCAGACATTTATAAATGTTTAACTTCCTCTATTTTTCTTATTAGACATGTGTTGAATGGTTTCCTTCTATCTTACATGCCTTTTATTGCTGTCGTAACAAATCACAAACCCAGTGGCTTAAACACAATTTGTTATTTTACTGTTCTGTGGGCCAGAAGTTTGAAATGGGTCTCACTGGGCTAAAATGAATGTGTCAGCAGGACCGCATTCCTTCTGGAGGCTCTAGAGGAGAATCCATTTCCTTGCCTTTTCCAGATTTTTTTTTTTTTTTTTGAGACAGGGTTTCACTCTGTCGACCAGGCTGGAGTGCAGTGGTGCAATCGCGACTCACTGCAGCCTTGACCTCCTGGGCTCAAGGGATCTTTCCGTGTCAGCCTCCCAAGTAGCTGGGACCTCACAGGTGTGAGCCACCAAGCTTGGCTATTTTTTTTTTTTTTTTTTAGTAGAAATGAAGTCTCACTTTGTTGCCTAGGCTGGTCTCCAACTCCTGGCCTCAAGTGATCCTCCAACCTTGATCTCCCAAAGTGCTGGGATTATAGACATGAGCCATTGCACCCGGCCTTTTCCAGCTTTTAAACTGTGTGTATTTCTTGGTTCATTATTTTTACTTCTCCATCTTCAAAACCAGCAACATCAAGCCAATGTTTCTCACAAGGCATCTCATCTCTCTGGTTCTTATTTGTTTCTCTTTCCTTCTTCCACTTATAAGAGCCTTTGTGATTGCATTGTGTCCATTTGGATAATCCAGGATAATCTCCCCATCTCAAAGTCAGCTAATTAACAACCTTAATTCCATCTGCAACCTTAACTCCCCTTTTCCATATAACCTAAGGTTCCAGAGATTAGGAGGTGGACAAATTCTGGGGGCCATTATTCTGCCTAGCACACCTCTTTCCTATTTTCTACCTCTTTATCTCTGTCCATAATGATTTCTTCAGATCTAGCTTCCAGGAAAAAAATTCTCTCCTCAACTGTGTTTATTTTATTTTATTTAATTAATTAATTAATTAATTAATTTTTGATGCAACTCAGTAATTTTTATTGCAACTGGAAGACAATACATTGCAGAAACTTTATGGTAGGTCTGGGGAAAAGTGTTATTTACAATAGATGATGACATAATTTGTCTTTGGCAATATGATTACATACGAAGAATGCAAAATGCAGGTATGGATGCCTTCCATATTTTATTTTATTTTATTTTGAGACGGAGTCTCACTCTGTGGCCCAGGCTAGAGTGCAGTGGTGTGATCTTGGCTCACTACAGCCTCCACCTCCTTGATTTGAGCAATTCTCCTGCCTCAGCCTCCTGAGTAGCTGGGACTACAGGCTTGTGCCACCACACCCAGCTAATTTTTGTATTTTTAGTAGAGACAGGGTTTCGCCATGTTGTCCAGGCTGGTCTTGAACTCCTCACCTCAGCTGATCCGCCCACCTCGGCCTTCCAAAGTGCTGGGATTACAGGAGTGAGCCACTATGCCTGACCCTCAACTGTGTCTAATTTGTCCATCTAATCTGCCCACTGAGTTTTGGGTTTTTTTTTTGTTTTTTTGTTTTTTAGAGACAGGGTTTCACTGTCTCCCACCATGCCTGGCCCTCAATTGTGAGCCACCATGCTGGGATTACAGATGTGAGCCACCGTGCCTGGCCCTCAGCTGTGTCTAATCTGTCCACTGAGTTTTGCTTTTTGTTGTTGTTGTTTTTTGTTTTGTTTTGTTTTGTTTTAGACACAGGGGCTCACTGTCTCCCAGGCTGGAGTACAGTGGTATGATCACAGCTCACTGTAGCCTTGAACTCCAGGGCTCAAGCAATCCTGCCACCTCAGCCTCCCAAGTAGCTGGGACTACAGCTGCATGCCACCATGTGTGGCTAATTTTTTTCATTGTTTCTAGAGACAGGGCCTTGCTATGCTGCCCAGGCTGGTGTTGAACTCCTGGCCTCAAGCAATCCTCCTGCCTCAGCCTGCCAAATCACTGGAATTACAGGCATGAGCCACTATGGCTAACCTTTTACCCATTTTTAAATCAAGTTGTTTTTTGTTGTTGAGTTTCAGGAATTCTATGTATAGTTTGGATATTAATCCCTTATCAGCTATATAATTTGCAAATGTTTTCTCCCATTTTGTGGGTTGTCTTCTTTCCTCTGTTAATAGTGTCTTTTGATTCATAGATTTTTAATATTTTCATGAAGTACTATTTATCTATTTTTTCTTTTGTTGCCTATGCCTTTGTGTCATATCCAAGAAATCACTGCTAACTCCAATGTTGTGAAGCTTTTTCCTTATGTGTTCTTCTAGGAGTTTTATTGTTTTAGGTCTACACTTAAATCTTTTTTTTTTTTTTGAGATGGAGTTTCACTCTTGTTGCTCAGGCTGAGTGCAATGGCGTGATCTTGGCTCACTGTAACCTCCACCTCCCAGGTTCAAGTGATTCTCCTGCCTTAGCCTCTCGAGTAGCTGCGATTACAGGCATGTGCCACTACCCCCAGCTAATTTTGTATTTTTAGTAGACACGGGGTTTCTCCATGTTGGTCAGGCTGGACTCGAACTCCCCACCTCAGGTGATCTGCCCGCCTTGGCCTCCCCAAGTGCTGGGATTACAGGAGTGAGCCACCGCGTCCAGCCCTACACGTAAAATCTTTTATCCATTTTGAGTTAATTTTGGTATATGGTTTTAGGTAAGGGTCAAACTTTATTCTTTTGCATATAGATATCCAGTTTTCCCAATACTACTACTTGAAAAGTCTGTCTTTTCCCCATTGGAACTGTTGCAAAAATAATGTGGCCATTTGTGTGAGGGTTTATTTCTGGGTTCTCTATTCTATTCCATTGGTATACATGTCTGTCTCTTTTTTTTTTTTTTTTTTTTTGAGACGTAGTTTCACTCTTGTTGCCCAGGCTGGAGTGCAATGGCATGATCTCCACTCACCACAACCTCTGCCTCCCAGGTTCAAGCAATTCTCCTGCCTCAGCCTCCCGAGTAGCTGGGATTACAGGCATACTCCACCATGCCTGGCTAATTTTTTGTATTTTTAGTAAAGATGGGGTTTCTCCATGTTGGTCAGGCTGGCCTTGAACTCCCAACCTCAGGTGATCCGTCCACCTCAGCCTCCTGTGTAGCTGGGATTACGGGTGTGAGCCACTGCGCCCAGCCTTTTTTTTTTTTTTTTTTTGAGACAGAGTCTCACTCTGTCACCCAGGCTGGAGTGCAATGGCACAATCTTGGCTCACTGCAACCTGCGCCTCCTGGATTCAAGTGATTCTCCTGCCTCAGCCTCCCAACTAGCTGGGATTACAGGTGCAGCCACCATGCCCAGCTAATTTTTGTATTTTTAGTAGAGACGAGGTTTCACCATGTTGGTCAGTCTGGTCTCAAACTACTGACCTCAGGTGATCTTCCCTTGTCCTCCCAAAGTGCTGGGATTACAGGTGTGAGCCACTGTGCCCAGCCTGTAGTATGTTTTGAAATCAGGGAGTATGAATCTTCCAGCTTCATTTTTCTTTTTAAAGATTGTTTCAAGTATTCAAGGTCCTTTGACATCCCATATGAATTTTAGGATGGGTTTTTCTATTTCTGCAAAAATTGTCATTGGGATTTTGATAGGAATTGCATTGAGTCTGTTCATTGCTTTAAGTAGTATTGACATTTTAACAATTTTGTGTCTTCCAATCCATAAACATGAGATATGTTTCCACTTGTTTATATTTTTTAAAAATTTCTTTCAGCAATGTTTTATAGTTTTCATTGTACAAGAATTTTACTTCTTTGGCTAAGTTAATTCTCAAGTATTTTTTTCCTTTTGATGCCATCATAAATGGAATTGATTTTTGTAATTCCCTTTTCTGATCATTCACTGTTAATGTATAGAAATGCAACTGATTTTTGTTTGTTTGCTTTGTATCCTGACACTTTGCTAAATTCATGTATTAGTTTTAGTGCTACTAGTTTTTGTGAGATCTTTTGTATTTTCTACATATAAAATAACATCATCTGCAAATAGAGATAATTTTACTCTTTCTTTTCCAATTTGGATGCCTTTTGTTTCTTTTTCTTGCTTACTTGCTCTGGCTAGAACTTCCAGGACTATGTGGTTTTTAGTTTGTTTTTGTTTGTCTGTTTTTAGAGATGGGCTCTTTCTCTGATATCCAAGCTGGAGTGCAGTAGTGTGATCATAGCTCACTGCAGCCCAGAAATCCTGGGCTCAAGTGATCCTCCCACCTCAGCCTGAGTAGCTGGGACTACAAGGCATGTGCCACCATGTCCAGCTAATTTTTTTTTTTTGAGACAGAGTCTTGCTCTGTTGCCCAAGCTGGAGTGCAGTGGCACAATCTTGGCTCACTGCAACCTCTGCTTCCTGGGTTCAAGCGATTTTCATGCCTCAGCCTCCCAATAAGCTGGGACTACAGGCATGCACCACCATGCCTGGCTAATTTTTGTATTTTTAGTAGAGATGGGGTTTTGCCTTGTCTCTACTAAAGACAGAGTTTGAGGCTGGTCTCAAACTCCTGGCCTCAAGCAATCTGCCTGCCTTGGCCTCCCAAAATGTTGAGATTACAGGTGTGAGCCACTGCACCTGGCCAACTACGTTGAATAGAAGTGGTGAAATTGAGCATCTTTGCTTTGTTCTTGATTTTAGAGAAAAAGCTTTCAGACTTTCACCACGGAGTGTGATGTTTGCTGTGGGTTTTTCATATATGGCTTTTCTTATGTTGAGGTTGTTTCCTTCTATAAGTGTTTTTGTCATGAAAGGGTGTTGAAGTTTGTCAAATGTTTTTCTGCATTAATTGAGATGATCATTTTTTCCCCTTCATTCTGTTAATGTGGTGTATTGCATTGATCAATTGTTGTATATTGAACCATCCTTGCATTCCAGGAATAAATCCCACTTGGCTATGGTATCTAATTCTTTTGATATGCTACTGAATTTGTTTGCTAGTATTTTATTGAGGATTTTTGCATCAGTGATCATAAGGGATGGTGCCTTTGTCTGGCATTGGTATCAGGGTAATACTGATCTCTTAAATGAGTTAAGAATTTGGAACATAGTTATTTTATAATCTCTTTCAGATTGTTTTATTATATCTAGTTCTTGGTATGCTGACTGTTTCGATAACTGTCTCATTGTGGTTTGTTCCTTCATGTAATTTATACTTGGTTGAAAGGATGAGAATCTATATCTTTAGATAATTTTGAGATCATCTCTTATAATCTTTCAACAAATGTACAGTTGACCTTTGAACACTACTGGGGTTTAGGAACACCAACACCCTGCACAGTCAAAAATATGTGTATAACTTTTGGCTCCCCTAAAACTTAACTACTAATAGCCTACTGTTGTTCAGAAGCCTTACTGATAGCATGAACAATTGATTAACACATATTTTGTATATTATATGTATTATATGCTGTACTCTTATGATAAAGTAAACTGGAGTAAAGACAATGTTATTAAGAAAATCATAAGGCAGAGAAAATATACTTACTATTAATTAAATGGAAGTAGATCATCATAAAGGTCTTCATCCTTTTCATCTTCATGTAAATAGGCTGAGAAGGGGTTGGTCTTGCTGCCTCAGGGTATCAGAGGCAGAAGAAAATCTGAAGATAAGTGGATCCTTGCAGTTCAGACCCATGATGAGGAATGAGATAATTATATAGTCTCAAAGTAGTGCTCCACAAAAAAGTTACCTGTATGCCATACTTACTAATTAGCTTTACAGTGGAGAAATCTGGCAGACATCTTTTTAACTGAGTGATAACAGTTATCATCAGTAAAGTGACAAATTGACATTGTGTACTTTCTCTGTGATGCACTAAGAAGAACTTGGCACCACTTCTGGGGTGTTCCTACTAAAGAGGCATAAGTCATGAATAGTTGAAGAAGTAATTAGGCAAACCCAAATTGAGGCACAAAATAACTACAAAATAACTAGCTATACTCTTCAAAATATCCAGATGATGAAAGACAAGAAAAGACTAAGGCAGTGTTCCAGATTGACAGACTGAAGAGATGTAACAGCTAAATGCAGTGTGTATTCCTGGATTGGGTCCTACACCGATAAGAGACATTATTGGAGGCTGGGCGTGGTGACTCACACCTGTAATCCCAGCACTTTGGAAGGCCAAGGCAGGCAGATCACTTGAGGTCAGGAGTTCGAGACCAGCCTGGCCAACATGGCAAAACCCTGTTTCTACTAAAATTACAAAAATTAGCTGGGTGTGGTTGCGCACGCCTGTTGTCCCAGCTACTCAAGAGGTTGAGGCAGGAGAATCGATGCCAAGGGGGGGCGGAGGTTGCAGTGAGCCAAGAACATGCCACTGCACTCTGGCCTGGGTGACAGAGCGAGACTGTCTCAAAAAAAAAAAAAAAAAAGACATTATTGGAAGAATTGGCAAAGTTCAAATAGGGCTTATAAGTTAGACAATACAATATATTGTATTGATACTAATTTTCTGATTTTGATGGTTGTACTATGGTTATATAGGAGAGTGTTCTAGCTTTTAGGAAATATACACTGAAGTAGTTAGGGTTAATGGGTCATCAATTATGAAACTCACTCTCAACGATTTAGAAATATCCACAATTGGCCTGGCATGGTGGCTCACACCTGTAATCCCAGCACTTTGGGAGGCCAACAGGGGTGGATCACCTAAGGTCAGGAGTTCGAGACCAGCCTGGCCAACATGGTGAAACTCCATCTCTACTAAAAATAAAAAAAATTAGCCAGGCATGGTGGTAGGCACTGTAATCCCAGCTACTGGGGACGCTGAGGCAGGAGAATCTCTTGAACCCGGGAGGCAGAGATTGCAGTGAGCTGAGATCGGGCCATTGCACACCAGCCTGGGTGACAAGAGCAAGACTCCGTCTTAAAAAAAAAAAAAAAAAGAAATATCCACATTTGGAAAATCTGGGTGAAGCACACACAGGAGCTCTTTGTACAAGCTTCACAACACTTACGTCAATTTTAAATAATTTGGCTGGGCACAGTGGCTCATGCCTGTAATCCCAGCACTTTGGGAGGCCGAGATGGGTGGATCACTTGAGGTCAGGAGTTCCAGACCATCCTGGCGAACATGGGGAAACCCCATCTCTGCTAAAAATACAAAAATTGGCCGGGCTTGGTAGTGCATGCCTGTAATTCCAACTACTTGGGAGGCTGGGGCAGGGAGAATTGCTTGAACCCAGGAGGTGGAGGTTGCAGTGAGCCGAGATTGTGCCACTGCACTCCAGCCTGGGCAACAGAGCAAGACTCCTTCTCAAAAAAATTGAAAAAAATCATTAAAGAATAAAAAGTAAAAGAAAGGAAGAAAAAGAAAAAGTAAGTCTAGAGGTTCTGTGTGAATCTGTGTCCAAAATCTCTTTCCTTTGGACCAGAACTGAATTGGGTATTGGCCTCCAGGAGAGCACAGCAGACCTCTGGCCATGTGATTGGAGCCTTCGGTTACATTTTAATTTCTTTTTAATGTTAACATGGTCACCGTTTTACTTCTTCAATTTGAATCTAGCATCTTCTAGGCCAATAGGTTTCAACTAGGAATTCAGATAACTTATTTATGTAGTTTTATTAATATACAGATACTCAGAAATTCAGACTTACTGAATCTCTTGATGTTCTCAATATGTTCTTTGTATATTCTTGCTATAAACTTAGCAAGTTCATGATATATGATTTTTAAAAATGTGTGCCTAAGAATAGCCATTCAAAGACTCCTGAATACTCCTGGTCCACTTCTTATATATATGATATATTAAGTCAGGATTATTGTATGTTATATCTTCATTTTTTTCTCTGTAAAGATTATGTTCATCCCTTTTTATAAATTAGATGTAATGTTCACTGTCTTTTTTGAAAATCTAGTTAATTGTCACATTTATAATGATTTTGTCAGAAGTTTTTTTTTTTTTTTTTTGGAGATGGAGTTTCTCTCTGTTGCCCAGGCTGGTGTGCAGTGGTGTGATCTTGGCTCACTGCAAACTTTGCTTCCCGAGATCAAGCGATTCTTTTGCCTTAGCCTCCCGAGTAGCTGGGATTACAGGTGTGCACCACCATGCCTGGCTAATTTTTGTATTTTTAGTAGGGATGTGGTTTCACCATGTTGGCCAGGCTGGTCTTGATCTCCTGACATCGAGTGATCCTCCCACCTCGGCCTCCCAAAGTGCTGGGATGACAGGCTTGAGCCACTGCGCCCAGCCCAAAAGCTCTTGTTGGATTGACTTTATTATCTTGTTTTGCATTTCACAGAAACAACCAAATTTCCTCGCCAGCTGTGTAATTCTTGTAATGAACTCTCCTTGGATCTTTCATGTTTTAAAATTATCAGTAATAAGTTAGTAAACTAATCATAACCATTTTAAGTCTTTTGTTATCTACAGATAGTTTTTTATTTTACTCTGATGCTTCTCTGAAAGCTCAACAATCAGCTACAGGCCAGAGCGGTCTGTCTTCAATAAAGGATTATCACAAAATCCTGTGGGAAAGGACTATGCTGGATACTTTGGGCATAGTATCTGATGGCAACACTTAAACAGCTTTGAGATCATACTAGTGGTCTGAGTCAGGATTTCTAGAACTCTAGTTGAGAAGCCAATGGATTTCATGAGACTGTTAACCCAAGATCTACTCAAATAATGATTAATTATATAGGACCAAATGAACTAAGAAGGAACACTTGCAGTTTTCATTTGAAATACTGTTCATGTTGTAATATATTTTCTTTTTTCCTTTTTTTTTTTTTTTTTTTGAGACAGAGTCTTGTTCTGTCCCCCAGGCTGGAGTGCAGTGGCACGATCTCAGCTCACTACAGCCGCTGCCTCCCGGGTTCAAGCCATTCTCCTGCCTCAGCCTCCCAAGTAGCTGGGATTACAGGTGTGCACCACCATGCCCGGCTAATTTTTGTATTTTTAGTAGAGACAGGGTTTTACCATGTTGGCCAGGCTGGTCTCGAACTCCTGACCTCAAGGGATCCACCCACCGTGGCCTCCCAAAGTGCTAGGATTACAGGCCTGAGCCACCACGCCTGGCCATTGTTGTAATATTCTATTTTCCAGATATTTAAGGAAGCCCATTTTCTTTCCTCTTAAGCTATTTATAAGTCAACAATTTAGTAATTATAACTCTGCTTTTTAAAAAGACTCTGTTTTTTACACTGAAGTGAAACATTTGTAAATGATACTTATTCTCCCTGCCTGACCTCTACAGGATTTGCAAACTCTTATAAAATGTTCTTAATTTCATGACAATATAATTATTGTATTTTCATGACAATGTAGTTATTGGTATAGGTTCGATGACTCTGTCTTCCTTTTTACCAGGATGGAATTGGAAACGTTGGTTATGCAATCAAGGCCTTGCCTGGAGTATCATATTTCAGAAGGATGCTCATTTAATCAAATATGGTTAGACGTTTCTAAAGAACTAAGGTTGACTTTGTGGAACCAATGCTTACAAACCCCTTCCAGGAAAACTGGTCTAGTACCTGGCTTATAGTGTTTCCAGTCTTACAGGTCCAGGTAGACCCAAGAACCCTAGAATATTTTGAGGACCTCAAGAGAGACGAATTCACTCAAATTTAGGGGTTCTTCAGGTGAAATCTGGTGGTGAGTTCTTGGTGTGGCTATCTGGCTTCAAGAGGCTTTTGAAAGTCAAGTTTGGGATTTTTTGAAAACTTTTAGCAAGGCAGACTTAAGAAGGCCTAAATGGTCGTTTACCACTCTTGTTGTACCCGTGTAAAGACTGAAGCCAAATGTTGAGACCAGTCTCATTTTGTGACCAAAAAGAATCTTCTTGCCAGGCACAGTGACATGTGCTTGTAATCCCAGCTTCTCAGGAGGCTGAGGTGAGAGGATCATGGAGTTCAGAATCAGCCTGGGCAACATAGCAAGGCCCCATCTCAAAATAAATAAATAAAACAAATTAGCCAGATGTATTCGTACACACTTTTAGCCTCAGGTTCTTGGGAGTTAAAGTGAGAAGATCACTTGAGCCCAGGAGTTTGAGGTTGTAGTGAGCTATGATCGTGTCTCTACATTCCAGTCTGGATGACTGAGATTCTGTCTCTTAAGAAAAAAAAGGCTGGGCGTGGTCGCTGACGCCTGTATCCCAGCACTTTGGGAGGCCAAGGTGGATGGATCACTTGAGGTCAGGAGTTTGAGACGAGCCCGGCCAACATGGTGAAACCTCATCTCTACTAAAAATACAAAAATTAGCCACGCATCGTGGTGGGCTCCTGTAATCCCAGCTACTCGGGAGGCTGAGGCAGGAGAATCGGTTGAAACCGGGAGGTGGAGGTTTTAGTGAGCCGAGGTTGCACCACTGCACTCCAGCCTGGGCGACAGAGTGAGACGCCATCTCAAAACAAAACCAAAAAAAAGAAAAAAGAATAATTTTCCTGGCTGGCCTGAAGGTAGTGAGTTATCTCAATTGATTGTTCATAGTCAGTTACAGATGGAATTCCTTGTTCTACTTCCCTCCTTCTGCCTACTGCACTTGACTAGTCTTCAAAAAAAAGTATAATCTTCCCTTGAGGTTAGGAAGGAGACTATCGAAAAGGGAGACGATTATAGAAAAAACTTTTGTACTTCCATAAGAAACTATGCATTGACCATAGCAACTATTCCAGCTGTTGGATTCTAGCCCTGTTTACTGTCTTTGAACTATTTTGCAGCTCTTTTTAAATTTCAGGCAATTGATGAATTTTGTAGAAGACAAAAACCAACCAATAAGAAGACTAATTTTTTTTTTTTTTTTTTTTTTTTTTTTTTTTTTTTTTTTTGAGACGGAGTTTTGCTCTGTCTCCAGGCTGGAGTGCAGTGGTGCGATCTCGGCTCACTGTAACCTCCACCTCCTGGGTTTAAGTGATTCTCCTGCCTCAGCCTCTTGTGTAGCTAGGACTACAGGCGTGCACCACCACACCCAGCTAATTGTTTGTATTTTTAGTAGAGACAGGGTTTCACCATGTTGGCCAGGATGGTCTCTCTTGACCTCATGATCCACCTGCCTTGGCCTCCCAAAGTGCTGGGATCACAGGCATGAGCCACCGCGCCTGGCCAAGAAGACTAATTTTTTTTTTTTTGTAAATAAATTTTTGTTGGAATATAGCAACACCCATTCTTTTATGAATTGTCTGTAGCTGTTGTAGAGTTAGTAGCTGTGACAGAGATTGTATGGGCTGCAAAGCCTAAAATATTTACCATCTGATCTTTTACAGAAAATTGTTGCCAACCCCTGGTATAGCCATTTCTCTTTTGTGTAAACATATGAGCAGTTATAGGGGTTCTGCTTTGTGAAGTCCTCAGGGCCCCAGGATCTTTCTATCTTGTCACTTAACCTTCTGTAAGATGTTGCTTTTGTCTTCATAGTCCAGGCTCACCATGACGTTCCAGTCAATCCATATCTACAGTACAATAAGCAAAATGGTCTTCTCAGTTGGAAATGCAGAAATCACCCGTCTTCTGCGTCACTCGCGCTGGGAGCTGTAGGCTGGAGCTGTTCCTATTCAAGAAGACTAATTTTATTCACGCTATTGCAATATGAAGGTTACCCAGATCTGAAGGACAGGGTATCTTGACAGGGTGGTTTTGTCTTAGATTTTTATAGGGAGGAGCAGACAAGTTATTGGTGGGGTGATTTACAGTTGGGGTTGTTTTGCAATCAGAGGAAGTCTTGGCCACTTAGCTGAACAGGAAATGTTTACCTCTATGTCTAGCTTGTTTCAGGGGATGAGTCATCCTAATCTCAGCTAATCATTCATGTGATAAAGAATGGGGAGTTGGAGGGTCTATGTCTGGTCTTGTTGGTAGGTTCAGGCAAAAGGGGAAAATACTGTGTTTGGCTTTATCACAGGACAAGGGAGTCACCTATGGGTCCTGTGGGAACCATGAGGAAGAATGGACAGAGTCTTGTCTAAGTCATATAGGGGAAGAGTGGTTCTTTGCGGTAAGTCATTTCCCAGAGCACAAAAATGTTGGGGGATTTCTTAACCATTGCTGTTTTCTGGGAACGCAGGACTCAGGTAAAGTTGGACGTTGTCAATATGCAAACTCTTATCTTGTCCTGTAGATTTCCAATTGACTTTCTCCCTAACCCCCGAGGAAAAACCAGTTTTGTCTCCATTTGCCATTTGCTATCTTTACTGTATATAAATTGATGGTTCTTGATGTTTCCTTTGAGCCTTTTATAACATCTGCCTGATGATCTCGTATCATCTGAGTTTAACCAATTCTTTAACACATACTCCTTTTTACATTCATATGAGATTAATGATTTTGCCCTTTTCTGAAAATTAGCTTTCAACAGTACAATCCATAGAGTCTATTCAGAACTCACTAGTGATACATGCGTTCATTAGTGCATGTGAACAAGCCATGAGAGGCAAGGAAATTCTGAGAGCTGGGGAAGATGGGTCAGTCCAAAGGCTGATGGTGGCCACAGGGGAGACTGACACTCTGAGGTTAAGAGTTATCAGGTAGAGTGAGATAGGACTTCTTTGGTGGGATTGTGTCCGGAATTGGTGGGTTCTTGGTCTCACTGACTTCAAGAATGAAGCCGCGGACCCTCGCGGTGAGTGTTACAGCTCTTAAGGTGGCGCGTCTGGAGTTTGTTCCTCCTGATGTTCGGATGTGTTCGGAGTTTCTTCCTTCTGGTGGGTTCGTGGTCTCGCTGGCTCAGGAGTGAAGCTGCAGTCCTTCGTAGTGAGTGTTACAGCTCTTAAGGTGGCGCATCTGGAGTTGTTCGTTTCTCCCGGTGGGCTCGTGGTCTCATTGGCTTCAGGAGTGAAGCTGCAGACCTTCGCGGTGAGTGTTACAGCTCATAAAAGCAGCATGGACCCAAAGAGGGAGCAGTAGCAAGATTTATTGCAAAGAGCGAAGGAACAAAGCTTCCACAGTGTGGAAGGGGACCCGAGGGGGTTGCCAATGCTGGCTCGGGCAGCCTGCTTTTATTCTCTTATCTGGCCCCCACCCACATCCTGCTGATTGGTAGAGCCGAGTGGCCTGTTTTGACAGGGCGCTGATTGGTGCGTTTACAATCCCTGAGCTAGATACAAAGTGCCGATTGGTGTGTTTACAATCCTTGAGCTAGATACAGAGTGCCAATTGGTGTGTTTACAATCCCTGAGCTAGACATAAAGGTTCTCCAAGGCCCCACCAGAGCAGCTAGATACACAGTGTGGAGTGGTGCACTCACAAACCTTGAGCTAAACACAGGGTGCTGATTGGTGTGTTTACAAACCTTGAGCTAGACACAGAGTGCCAATTGGTGTGTTTACAATCCCTGAGCTAGACATAAAGGTTCTCCAAGGCCCCACCGGAGCAGCTAGATACGGAGTGTGGAGTGGTGCACTCAGAAACCTTGAGCTAAATACAGAGTGCCGATTGGTGTGTTTGCAATCCCAGAGCTAGATATAAAGACTCTCCACGTCCTCACCAGACTCAGGAGCCCAGCTGGTTTCACCCAGTGGATCCCGCACCGTGGCTGCAGGTGGAGCTGCCTGCCAGTCCCGCGGCCTGCGCTCGCACTCCTCAGCCCTTGGGTGGTCGATGGAACGGGGCGCCGTGGAGCAGGGGCGGTGCTCGTCGGGGAGGCTCGGGCTGCACAGGAACCCACGGAGGCGGGGAAGGCTCAGGCATGGCGGGCTGCAGTCCCGAGGCCTGCCCCGCGAGAAGGCAGCTAAGGCCCAGAGAGAAATCGAGCGCAGCGCCTGTGGGCTGGCACTGCTGGGGGACCCAGTACACCCTCCGCAGCCGCTGGCCCGGGTGCTAAGTCCCTCATTGCCCGGGCCGGCAGGGCCGGCCGGCTGCTCCGAGTGCGGGGCCCGCCAAGCTCACGCCCACCCGGAACTCCAGCTGGCCCTCAAGCACCACACGCAACCCCGGTTCCTGCTCGCGCCTCTCCCTCCACACCTCCCTGCAAGCTGAGGGAGTGGGCTCCGGCCTTGGCCAGCCCAGAAAGGGGCTCCCACAGTGCAGCAGTGGGCTGAAGGGCTCCTCAAGTGCCGCCAAAGTGGTAGTCCAGGCAGAGGAGGCGCCGAGAGCGAGCGAGGGCTGTGAGGACTGCCAGCATGCTGCCACCTCTCAGGATCATTCTGAATTCAGAGTCTAATGCTTAGTTTTTCATGGTTAAGAATTATATAATTTCTGTGGGGCACAGTGGCTCACACCTGTAATCCCAGCACTTTGGGAGGCCAAGGCGGGCGGATCATGAGGTCAGGAGTTCGAGACCAGCCTGGCCAGCATAGTGAAACCCCGTCTCTACTAAAATTACAAAAATTAGCTGGGCATGGTGGCACGTGCCTGTAGTCCCAGCTACTCAGGAGGCTGAGGCAGGAGAATTGCTTGAATCCAGGAGGCGGAGGTTGCAGTGAGCCAAGATCGTGCCACTGTGCTCCAGCCTGGCAACAGAGCAAGACTCAGTCTCAAATAAAATAAATAAAATAATTAGAATAGAATAGAATAGAATAATAAAATATATAAAATGGACTGTATAATTTCTGCACTCCTTGGCAATGGCCTGGATGTGTTAAAACAGGAGACTGAGAGTTTGACAACTTTGAGTCCAAATCCTGGTTTGACCACTTACTTGCTATGTGATCCGGAGAAGTGTGTTAACCTTTTCTACTTTGGTGTTCTTACCTGCTAAGAGGAAATAATATTAGTACCTACCCCACAGAATTGTTGTAAGTTTCAAATGAGTAATGAAATGTGATGAGCTTGGCATATAGAAAGCACTCAGTAAATGTTGGCTATTATTATTAAAATAACTTTCTATGTCCAGTCCAAGAGGAGGCCTAAATTAACAACGTTTCATGAAAACCCGCAGATGCCACCGTGCCTCTGCTACACACCAGACCCCTTAATACTTAAGCAGAGTTCTTGCTCAACAAGGATAAATGGAGTAACAGTTTATCAACTTGTCAACTTTAGCAGTAGGTCAATGAGGAGAACATAGCTGCATATTAGTTATCATGTAATCCTTGTTTTCTCTGGAACTTTTATATTTCTTTTCATGTAACTTTTTTTTTTAAATGAAGGCAATTCTCTAAGTCTGAATGCGATTTCATTTATAGATTTTTATAAAGCTGTTCATGTAAATTATTTTACAAATCAAAAAAAGGAATCTGACAATGTGTCCAAATTTTAGTCAGGAAAATATGGGTAGTTTAGGTATCCTACGCACAGCATGTACTTTTGCATATACCCTAAGGTCACCAATGACCTCAGGGGGGTCTCGGTAGGGTCCCCACAGAGGGGCAATGAGGGCCTCCCAAAGGACTGGCAAATCCAAGCCCTTTTTCTCAGGTCTTTTGATTTTTACATATCACCAAGGACCTTTCCTGATAACCTGCTAATTCAGGGTTGCTAAGATGATGCATTTGTAAACTGAAATTTGCATATTACTTGAGTGTCCTCAGCATTGAAATCTGACATTCTACTAAGATCCTGTAGCTTCTGTCAAAGTCATGACAGCCTTGCCTGCGAGCAGACATGAGGATCTCTAAGGACGCCTTCAAACATACCAAGGCTGGGGCTCACGTCAAAGCTTCTGCCTTAATTGGCCTGGGGCAACACCTAGGCATTAGGATTATTTTAAAAGCTCCTCAGATGATTCTAATATGCAGCCAGGATTAAGAACCATTGCTCCAGCTAAAGCATTCTTTCCCCCCTGAACTATATGGTAGTTTTTCTTTAATGGCACTCAGCAGAACTTTAAAAACATGTTCTACATCTAATTGAAATTATTTAACACACATATTTCATTTCTTCTGCTGGGCTAGAAGCTCTTTGAGGACAGAGCTTGTGTTTGATTCATCCTCAAGTCTCGAACAGGACTTAGCCAAGGACGTTTGGTCTTACTATCTATCACCTGTGCCCAATAAATGTTTGTTAAATGCATAGCTGAAGACTCACCCTAAGAAAGAACTACAAAAATCAAAGCCCTAAAACAGTTGCATGTTCGGGAGGCCGAGGTGGGCGGATCACCTGAGGTCAGGAGTTCGAGACCAGCCTGGCCAACATAGTGAAACCCCCATCTCTAGTAAAACACAAAAATTAGCCAGGCATGATGGCGGGTGCCTGTAATCCCAGCTACTGAGGAGGCTGAGAGGGGAGAATCACTTGAACTCGGGAGACAGTGGTTGCAGTGAGCCGAGATCGAGCCACTGCACTCCAGCCTGGGCGGCTGAGCTAGACTCCATCTCAAAAAAAAAAAAAAAAAAAAAAGTTGCATGACCTTAGGCAAGCTATATACCCTTTGAGCCTCTTGTAAGTAATTTTTACCTCCTCAGGGTGTTGTGAAATAATGCCTGAAGCCAGCCAGGCAGAAGTTATCAGGAGCCTTGCCCTGACAACTCAACCTGTACTGGTAACCCCTCCCCCGTTTTCCATTCTCCTTTTACTGATGTTTCATTTATTTATCTTCTTTATTGTCAGTCTCTTCTCTCTCCCTATGGTGTGAGCTCCATGAGGATGGGATTTCTCTCAGTTTGGTTCATTGCTGTATCCTCAACACCCAGAACAGTGTCTAGCACATAGTAGGTGCTCAATAAATATTATTATTACTGTTATTTTTTGAGATGGAGTCTTAAAAGGCAAGAGTACAGTGGTGCAATCTCGGCTCACTGCAACCTCCGCCTCCCAGGTTCAAGCAGTCCTTGTGCCTCAGCCTCCTGAGTAGCTGGGACTACAGGTGTTTGCCAGCACGCCTGGCTAATTTTTGTATTTTTTAGTAGAGACAGGGTTTTGCCATGTAGGCCAGGCTGGTCTCGAACTCCTGACCTCAGGTGATCCTCCTGCCTTGGCCTCCCAAAGTGTTGGGACGACAGGTGTGAGCCACCACACCTGGCTCAATAAATATTTATTAAAAGAGAATGACATGTGTTAGTCTATGTTTAAAAAATGAATCCTTTTCCTCCATACCAATAACATGAGTTACTTTTCTGGTACATATTTGTGGTCACTTATGATAAAGTCTTTCTTTTCTATTAAATTATATTTCTAACATAAACATATATATTCTGAATTTATTCTATTTTGGAAATACATTCTCGTTTCTGGGAGTGTTAGCAGTGGTTCTATTTAACCACAGGGAGGGCTGGAGCAGGCATCATGGCATGGCTGGGGCTGGGTCTGCGGACTGCAGCGTAGAAGCAGTGCCTGGCATGGCCCGCTGAGGCCGAGGGAAGCTGAACCCTGCTGCTCGTGCACACTCAGAACTCAACTCCTATGTGTTCCAGAGGCGGAAGAGCAGGGTGTCCATCGTGTGGCTGAACTGCACCCACAGCTCCACTAGCTGGGCCTTTGTCCATCCTGAGCCCCCATCTAGCTCAGTCTCTCCGGGTCCCAGCTTCTTCCCTGCTAACTCCCCCGGCTCCTTTGGGCCTGTGGAGGGCACAGAGGCTCAGTCATGGAGTGGGAAGGGGACGGGATTAGAGGAGTGTGGGGCCCAGTGTGAAGGGCGAGTATGGGCAGTGCTGGCTTCCCTCACCAGGCAGGTGGGTGGGGGTGAGACCCAGGCCCTTATTTCCCTTGTGGGGTGCAGTGGGACAGCATCTCCCTGGGCTGGTGCAGTGGAGCAGCAGGGAGTGAAGCCACCTAGGCATGGGTGGGGGCTGGGTGGTGGCCACGTGCAGCAGGTGGGTGATGAAGATGGTCTCCAGCAGGCTGACCACCATCAGGGACAGGCAAAGTAGACACCTGGGGTGGGGATAAGAAGCAGGCTTGAGGTGGGTCCATAGGTACCACTTCTAAGCCCCCCTTTTCCCTATTTCACACAGAGGGCCCTTCCTGAGATGACTTTTTTCTCCCTTCTGCCTCAGTAGCCCCAGCAACCCTAAAAGAAAATACTTCTTTTTCTTTTTCCATTTTCCAACTGTGGGAGGAGCTGTACTGATGAGGGGGTGACACTAGCGGGGAGTAGTGTATTCACTATGAGCAGGAAGACGCTGCAGCCCAGCTGAAGGGTGGCCTTGAATGGGTCATGATTCGCACTTTCTGCTGGTAGGTAGAAGCTGAGGGCATGGATGGCAACCAAAGAGCCCCTGGGGGGCAGGCGCGGTGGCTTAGGCCTGTAATCTCAGCACTTTGGGAGGCCAGGAGTTCGAGGTTACAGTGAGCTGTGATTGTGCCACTGCACTCCAGCCTGGGCAACAGAGTGACACCCTGTCTCTAAAAAATATAGAGATAAATAAATTAAAAGAAAGCCACTGTGCACCAGAAAGTTTATCACATAGAGGCTGGGCCTGCACCTGATGGCCACCTGGTGAGAAGGAATGAGCAGAGAACTGGTAAAGCCAGCCCTGAAGGGGGCCCAAAGCCTGGTTCCAGCCCCTTCCTTCTTTGGTGTCCTCACCCCAGCAAGGGCTCTCTCTCTGGGGCTGAAAGAGAAGCAGCTTTCATATGACTAACAAGACGCCCCCATACCTCCAAACAAACCCTAGGCCAGAGCTGGCAGGTTCCAAAAGGGGTGATGCTTTAAGGGACTCGGGAGAGAGGAAGGCTCTGAGGGTTATGGTGCCCAGGGTTTGTCTGGTCTTCGAGCAAGAAGTAAGAGGATCTGGCTCTTGGACTCAAATGGGTCTGGTGAGGGAGGAGGTGGTGGTGAGGGGTACAGCTATGCCAGAATCTCTAGGTTCGCAGACAACATGATTTGGTCAAAAAGACTGGAACCCACAGATATCTTCAGGGTGGCCTTGTTGATGCCCAGGAGCTCCCACTCCCACTGTGTTTGGACAGTGTCACTTGAAGTATCTGCTATTTCCTATGCTTCCTTGTCTCCGCCCATGTTATCCACTGCAGGGGAGACAAACATTTATTCAACACACATCTGCATGGCACCTACTCATGCAGGTGTGATGAATTAGAAAACTAATTTAGCTACGTTTTACAGATTGCCCAATACAATGACTTCCTTGCTGCTCATTTGCCTCCTTTCTATGCTGGGGTGTCTGAGAGCCTCACTCCTTTCTGTTGCAGGATCGTTGGGGTGTCACTTTTCTGACTGGAAACCTCTGTGGCCAGTGATGCCTTTGTCTGAGTTTTGCTTGGCCCCACTGGGCTCATTCTGCCACTCGGCCTGGCAGGCTGCACACGGCTCATGCTACCAGCCTGGATCCCACCCCTCCAAGGGCAAGCCAGGTGTGCAGTGGCGAGGAGTGTGTGAGCGAGTGAGTGTGGGATCTGGCCACTGTGCACAGTCAGGCGCGCCGGCTGCTGTGGTGGGCAGCTCCAGGTGCTGACATGGCTGCTGGCTCTCTGCAAGGCTGCGGCTGGACCAGGCGCACTGTAAGCAGCTTCCATGGCTGCTGCCGGGGAACACAGTGACACCTGGAAGCTTGGAGATTCCAGGAACTGCAGGGCCTCAAAGAGGGAGTCCCAGCCCTGGCTTGGGGAGCTTCCAGGTCTGGGCTCCCCAAAGGGCTGCAGCTCTTCTCTCCTTCTCTTCAGCCACAACATGGTGAGCAAGGGGTGTGTTTCAGCCCTGTTCGTGTTATAGCTCTTTCAGCCCTGCCATTTGGCAGGTCCCAAGTTCTTGTCCTGTGTCCTGGAAGAATGAGGTAAGCAGACAAGTGGAGGGTAAGCAAGAAGAAGAGGAGCTTTATTGAGTGACAGGATAGCTCAGAGGACGCACTGGGGCGAATAGCTCCTCTATGCAGCTGGTTGTCCCGACGTCTGCACCTTTCAGCAGAGAGGAGGCCCTGGAGTGAGTAGTTCCTCTCTGCAGCCAGTCATTCTGATGTCTTCTCAGCTCTGGCTGAGCCTGGGGCTTTCATGGGCCTCAGAGGTGAGGAAGTGCATGCCGATTGGTCCATGGATGGCCAAGGGCAGGCCTGGAAAAGGCACCACAAGTTCTCACTCCAGTATGTGGAACTAGCAGCCTGATCCTCAGCCTTCAGGCACTCCCTGGCCTGAAGGTGGGGCCTCACCGGGAAAAGGCCCCCTTCCGCCCAGGAACCTGTCTGCCTCTCACTGCTGTTCATGGTGCCCAGGCTGTAGGTGCCAAGGGGTGGCTGTAGGTGCCACGGGGCACCTGCAGGCCAGCACCGAGATGCCCTCAGTGCCCCCCTCGGCTTCCCTCCTATGCTCCTTGGTGCCCAAAGTCTGGAGGGGACCAAGGTGGCAGGGGGCTGGCATGTCAGCACTGCTCTGAGTGCGTGCACACCCAACCAGCACCTGGGCTCAGCCCCGACTTTGCTTCGAGTTCGGAGCAGTCACTGACAGCAGGGAGAAGGCAGGCAGTGAGAGCAGGCATTCCCAAGCCTGCGAGAGCAGGGGTGGGGCCTTCTTGGGCCTCCAAGAGTACAGGGATACCTGGGTCTGCAGCCATGGTTTGGGCAGCTGCAGCTGCACCCAGGAGGTAGGGCTCCTGCCTGCTCAGTGGAGTGCGCAGCCTAGCTGCGCCTCCCTGCTGCAGTCAGCATGATGGCAGTGGTGCTCCAGACAGGATACTGCTGCCGTCACTCCTGAGTTCAACTCCCACCTCACCATCCATACATCCCCAATCAGCAAATACCGTACTTTTCTTTTTATGTATTTAAAAAAATGAGTTTGCCTTTTTTGAGACAGGATTGCGCTCTGTCACCCAGGCTGGAGTGCAGTGACACAATCAGAGCTGACTGTCGCCTCAAACTCCTGGGCTCAAGCGATCCTCTCATCTCAGCCTCCTGAGTAGCTGGGACTACAGGTGTGCATGGCCACGCCTGGCTAATTTTTGTATTTTTTGTAGAGACAGAGTTTTGCCATGTTGCGCAGGCTGGTCTCAAACTCCTGGGCTCAAGCAATTCACCTGCCACCATCTTTTCTGCCAGCCGTTTTCTCATTTCTAGGGGAGAAGTTGATCAGCTGTGATCTTGCTTCTCTCTGAAGTATGTGTTTAGTGGCCGCACTGAATGAGTTTGCCCTGCACTGTCCTGGCGTGTTCCTTGCAGACAGGGCTTCCCTCCAGCTTCCCTAGCCCTCCCGCATACCCACGATTCCATGATGAAGATGTCTGGGAACCACGGGTTCTCAGCTGTCACAGTGAGTTTATTGATATCACCATATTCTTCTGGGTCCCAGCTGCTGAGTGGGTTTTCCCAGATCTAGAGCACAGGGCACAGAAGGATGTGGTATGGCTGAAGTCTGGAACTGGCTTATGTCAGCCATCTCCTGCCCTTCCATTCCTTTACAAATATATACATATGTATTTTTTTCTAAATGTAGGTACTATGGGCATGTGATGAAACTTCAACAATTCCACAATGGTGTATACATAAAGCAACATTCTCCCTCTTTGATTCACCCCAATTCAGTCTCTATCCCACCTCAGTCTCATTATTAACACTTTCTTGTGTATCATCAAAAATAAATAATAATACATATTCCAACACTTTTTTTTTTTTTGAAATGGAGCCTCGCTCTGTTGCCCAGCCTAGAGTGCAATGGTGCGATCTCGGCTCACCGCACCCTCTGCCTCCCAGGTTCAAGCGATTCTCCTGTCTCAGCCCCCCAAGTAGCTGGGATTACAGGAGTGTGCCACCATGCCTGGTTCAGCACTCATTTTTATTTACATAGATAGAATCATACTATGCATATTGTTATGCATGTTGCTTTTTTGACCTCCCTTCCTGAAAAAAATTTTTTTTGTTCTCTTTTTTGCTACACTTTGGCCATGACTCCACCTCATATCCTTTTTTTTTTTTTTTTTTAAATTTTTAGAGACAGGGTCTCACTCTGTTGCTCAGGATGGAGTGCAGTGGCCTAATCATGACTCACTGCAGCCTCCTGGTCTCAAGCAATCCTCCCACCTCAGCCTCCTGAGTAGCTGGGACTACAGGCATGCACCACCACACTTGGTTAATTTTTAATTTTTTTTATAGAGATGAGATCTTGCTGTGTTGCCCAGGCTGGACTCAGACTTCTGGCTTTGAGTGATCCTCCCACCTCAGCCTCCCAAAGTGCTAGTATTATAGGTGTAAACCACTGTGCCCAGCCCCTCATTTCCTTTTGAATTCTGATTTCTTTTCTCTCCCTGGTGTTAACTATCTCCCCTTTTCTACTAACAAAATCTTACTGGCCTTTCACCTCCCACTTTAGGGAAATCTTAAGCTGGACGCTGGATATATTTGGGCCCTGAAGCTTACTTCGGGACTTCCAACTATATGCCCTCCTTCTCCCTGTGTTTTCTATCTATGTCTTTCAAAGTTGATTGCCAGCCTAGGAAGCTATTTGTTGTCAACACAGGCCCCATTCTGGTTGTATTTATTTATGCCCTCAGGCACTGTCAATTTCAATAAATGTGATTTTGCAAGCAAAGCCAGAAAAAAAAAGGGTAGGAGAAAGAGAGAAGAGAAAGAAACGGAATCTCACATACCGTATTTAACCACAGGAATGACAACAGCAGCTAAAGTTGTGCACCCTGTCCAAAGTAAATAAATAAATAAAATTCCCATGCAGGATCATTCATGGCATGAAACCAGGACCTAATCTACCTCCTGCCATTGTTTCGTAAGTGGTCCCAAGTGACAGTTCACCTTTTCAATCACAAGTCACAAAAGAAGGATAGGTCAGACAAATACAGGTTGCACGGAAAATGTGGGTGAAAAAACAGTACGGGAGCTCAATGGGAATGCATTTTTTTGTAGAATATTTCCACAAGGGCAGAACTCAAGGATAAATGTTCCCTACAGAAATATTACTGCAGCATTCCTGTTCATGTTTCCCCACCACATAGGATGAGCATCTAACTTGCACAAAACCCATTCAGGGGATTCATTGCTCATCACCGAACCAGCTCAATGTTGGGTTGACCATGTAAAGAGTCTTTGTTCCAGCCGGGCATGGTGGCTCACATCTGTAATCCCAGCACTTTGGGAGGCTGAGGCAGGCAGATTACCTGAGGTCAGGAGTCCGAAACCGGCCTGGCCAAAATGGTGAAACCCCATCTCTACTAAAAATAAAAAAATTAGCCAGGCGTGGTGGCACACGCCTGTAATCCCAGCTACTCAGGAGGCTGAGGCAGGAGAACTGCTTGATCCCGGGAGGCAAAGATTGCAGTGAGCCAAGACTGTGCCACTGCACTCCAGCCTGGCCAACAGAGTGAGACTGTGTCTCAAAAAAAAAAAGAAAAAAAAATAGTCTTTGTTCCTTATTAGAAGCCATGGAAAGGATGCGGGGACCAGGTCTCACCACTTCCAGTATGGCAGACAGGGTGAAGGAGATGTTGACATGAGCGGGGAGGCTGGAGCTGATGACTGGACAGAAGGCCTTCTGGTTAAATATGGCCTGGAAGGCAGCACGGTCTACCCCATGCTGGTCAAAGCCTGAGCAGTTCATGGTGAAAGTATTTGTCCTTCCTGTAGAGGGCTGAGACCTTCTGTGTTTGCTAGGTGAGAGAGGTAGCAGGGCTGGGGTCTGAGAACCTCTCTGCAGAGAAAAACAATGTGAACTCCGGAGAGGCATGTGAGCCCCTCCTTCCTGGGCCAAGACTCCCTTCCTGCCAGAGGCAGGAGGATGGGCTGGGCTGGTAGGCAAATGGTGGGGGTTGATGTGGTGAGCTGAGTCAGGGCCCAGGCCTTTCTTCCTGTGTTTTTGCTCCCATATGAACCTACCTAAATTTGCATGCAGAGAGCCCCTCCAGGGAGTCCTATTCCATCCATACAACCCTAAGGCTTTGGCCTTTATCTGACCTTCCTTTGTTTCCTTCTGGCTCTACTGTGATTCTTCCTTATAGTCACTGAACAAAATTTCCCTAATATGCTTTTCCTCCATTTTTCCCTCTTCTTCTCAGGTTTTCCTGACTCCTGAAAGGAAAATTTAGAGAGAAGTAAACATGAGTGTGACATAAAATATGTGGGGGAATAAAGGAATGTTGTATTCAATGTGAGTTTATTGACTACTTCCTATGTGTGGTACTCACTGCCCTTCTCAAGTTCCTCTGAGATCTGTGGGTGCCATTTTCATCACCATCATCTTGCAAAGATCTCTTGGACCATCCATCCACCATGTGGTTGGTGGAGCTACACAATGAAGTGAAAAGCCCTTCTGTCCACCTCACCCACACCCCACCCCTGGTTATTCCTATAACTATAGCCCAGAAAGTCCTTTCCCATGCCTCTTCCACTGTCTTTCCATACCAGGTGATTCATAGATTCATCTCCAAACTAGAGAGAAACACATCCCAGGGGAAGTGAATGTTCTTTCGCTCCACAAAGCCTCCTCCACAAGATCTTCCCAAGCAACACTGGAAAGGAGTTAAATTATTGTCAGTAGGACCTGAGCTATGTTCTAGTAACTGTAGCTTGGTAGAAAGGGAGAGTTGGACATTACGTAAGAGTGGAATTGGAGAGGTGGGAAAGTGGAGGGACAGACCATTTGGTAGATGCCTTTGCAGGCAAATGAGAGCGGGGCTGTATGTACAGACCAGTGAACTCGGTGTTTCATCTGCAACAAAGAGGAAGACAAAACATGGATCCTACAGAGAACTTTAACCTGTCTGTTTTGAATTTTCTGCAGCTCTGGAGAATGAGAAGTTTCCTGGATGTTGCCCTAAATAATATCCCCATCTTCCTCTGTGCTTGTCCTATCTTACCTTGAAGCAGAAGGCTGACAGTGAGGCATAAGAGAACACTCCCAGGCCAGCAGGTCACTTCCCTCCATCCTCCTCTCCTGTGTTCTTCTCTGGAGACTCATCGGGATCCCTCAGATCCTTGAGCTTGAAGGAGCTGGGACCACTTTGGTTGCTGGTTTTGAATCCTCCTGTCAGGTGACCACTCCCTGTGAGAGGCTGTGGCCAGAGGGATCCCAGCAGAGTGTCCTGCCATGCTCCTGCCCAAGTACACCTCTGGGCTCCAGGCAGGCAGGAAGTTGGGCCAAGAGGAGGGAAGAAGCACCTATTTGGCACTACTGTCTAAATGGTTTTTTTTTTGACAGAGTCTTGCTCTGTCGTCCAGGCTGAAGTGCAATGGCGCGATCTTGGCTCACTGCAACCTCTCCCTCCTGGGTTCAAGCAATTCTCCTGCCTCAGCCTCCCAAGTAGCTGGGATTACAGGCATCTGCCACCACGCCCGGCTAATATTTTGTATTTTTAGTAGAGATAGGGCTTCGTCATATTGGCCAGGCTGGTCTTGAACTCCTGACCTCTGGTGATCCACCCGCTTCGGCCTCCCAAAGTGCTGGGATTACAGGTGTGAGCCACCGTGCCCAGCCTAGATCAGTGGCTTTAAATCTGTGTTCCAGGTACCTTTCAGAGAAAATGGGGGAGCTGAGGGATGGGGCAGGTGAGGCCATTGACAAAGGCCTTATCACATCTTTGTGGAACTAACTGCCTCAGGGAAAGGCCATGGGCCACCAGGAAAGGAATGGTTATGCTGTCTCGTGGTGGGGACACCTGCTCATTTTAGAAGGCAAGAACATGCAACAGTTTTGTTGCAGACATAGAAATGTATTCTTTACTGTGGACATTAGGAATTATCATCAATGTTGAGTTAAGAAGCTCAGCTCAGAAGATAAGCTCCATTTCATTACATAAACCCAAGTGACAGATCTCTGTCTCCACAGCTAGCACTGAAGCACAGATCTGCATCATTCCTTGTTTGCACTACTGCAATAGCCTCTCCATAGGGTGTTCTCTGTCTGGTTTCTCCCCAGTTGAATCTTTCATTTTTGTCATTCTTCTAAAACAGAACTTTCCAGCTTACCCTTTTTTGTCTAGTCTCTAAAACCTATAGCCCTGGGGACACTAGGGAGTGTGTGTGGGCAGAGAATCATTTGATGAACTTTTTGAAATACCTGCACACACATGCTTCCACCCCCACTAAGAAGAGTGTGTGTGTGTGTGTGTGTGTGTGTGTGTGTGTTTAAAAGCTCCCCAACCAGCTCCGGCCTGCCCAACATGGTGAAACTCTGTCTCTACTAAAAATACAAAAATTGGCTGGGCACGGTGGCTCACGCCTGTAATCCCAGCACTTTGGGAGGCTGAGATCATGAGGTCAGGAGATCGAGACCATCCTGGCTAACATGGTGAAACCCTGTCTCTACTAAAAATACAAAAAATTAGCCGGGCGTGGTGGCGGGCACCTGTAGTCCCAGCTGCTCGAGAGGCTGAGGCAGGAGAATGGCGTGAACTCGGTAGGCGGAGATTGCAGTGAGTCGAGATCGCGCCACTGCACTCCAGCCTGGGCAACAGAGCGAGACTCCGTTTCAACAACAACAACAAAAAAAATTAGCTGGGCGTGGTGGCGGGCACCTGTAATCCCAGCTACTTAGGAGGCTTAGGCAGGAGAATTGCTTCAACCCGGGAGGCGGAGGTTGCAGTGAGCTGAGATCACACCACTGCGCTCCAGCCTGGGTGACAGAGTGACTCCGTCTCAAAAAAAAAAAAAAAAAAGGAAAAAAATTCATAAACTATGCGGTAAACAGGCGTGCTATCATCTAGGCTTTGTTGTTCTATTTATAGAGCATAGACAGAGTAAATTTAGCATCATTCTTAAGGGCTCTAGAATTCTCCAAATGGCAAATAAGCATTGACTTCAACTTAATCACCAATGGCCTTAGTGTCTAATAAAGTCAGTCTGTCCTTTGAAGCTTTAAAGTCAGGCATTACCTACTCCTCTCTAGCAATGAAAGTCCCAGATGGCATCTTTTTTTTTTTTTTGATACAGAGTCTCGCTCTGTCACCCAGGCTGTCATGCAATAGTGCCATCTCGGCTCACTGCAACCTCCACCTCCCGGGTTCAAGCGATTCTCCTGCCTCAGCCTCCTGAATGGCTGGGATTACAGGCATGTGCCACCATCCCCGGCTAATTTTCTATTTTTAGGAGAGACGGGGTTTCACCACGTTGGCCAGGCTGGTCTCCAACTCCTGACCTCAGGTGATCTGCCCGCCTTGGCCTCCCAAAGTGCTGAGATTACAGTTGTGAGCCACCATGCCTGGCTGATGGCATCTTCTTCTAAGAGAAGGCTGTTTCATCTATGTTGCAAATCTGGTGTTTAGTGTAGCCACCTTTGTCAATGATCTTAGCTAGATATCTGGATAACTTGCTGCAGCTTCTTCATCAGCACTTGCTGCTTCTTCTTGCACTTGTATGTTACAGAGATGGCTTCTTTCCTTAGACCTCATGGACTAACCTCTGCTAGCATCAACCTTTTTTCTGCAGCTTCCTCACCTCTCTTAGCCTTCACAGAATTGAGGAGAGTTGGAGTCTTGCTCTGAATTAGGCTTTGGCTTAAGGGACTATTATAGCTGGTTTGATCTTAATTCAGACCAGTCTAGCTTTCTCCATATTAGGAAAAAGGCTGTTTCCCTTTCTTAACATTCATCTACTCACTCTGGAGTAACACTTTTAATTTCTTTCAAGAATGAACCCATGAAATCTTCGCTTCTCATCCCTGCAACTTCCGGCTCTGCTGTTTCAGAAGTCTTAGAGGAAGGCTTCCACCAGGTGATACAACAATGTTTCCATTAAACTGGAAGTTGAGACTACCACTTGACCAGTTTGGACTCCGCGTGCCATTGAATCAACAGGCAACAAAACGGGTGGTTGATCCTGACTATCATGGGGAAACTGGGTTACTACAATATGATGGTGGAAGAAGGAGAATGACAAGAATGCAGATGCCGTGAGGTGCCTCTTAGCACTCTCAGGTCTTGTGACTAAAGTCAGTGGAAAACTACAGCAACCTAAAACAGACAGGACTGCTAAATGCTCAGTCCCTGGAGGGGTGAAGATTTGGGTCACTCTATCAGACAAGAAACCATGGCCAGCCATGGAGCTTGTTGAAAACAAAAGGATTATGGACTAGGCAGTGGAAGAAGGTCATTGTAAGTACCAGATATGACCATATAACCAGTCACAGTCATGGAAACTGTGATAGTTATACCTATTTCTTCCTCATTTTGATATGAATATATTTGTGTATATGTTAGCCAGTTTTTTTTTCTTCTCTTCTCCCATGTCCTTCCATAGAATATAATATAGTAGTTAACCGGCTGGGTGCAGTGGCTCAAGCCTGTAATCTCAGCACTTTGGGAGGCTGAAGTGGGTGGATCACTTGAGGTCAGGAGTTCGAGACCAGCCTGGCCAACATGGTGAAACCCCGTCTCTACTAAAAATACAAAACTTAACTGGGCATGGTGGCACGGGCCTGTAATCCCAGCTACTTGGGAGGCTGAGACAGGAGAATTGCTTGAACCCAGGAGGCAGAGGTTGCAGTGAGCTGAGATCATACCACTGCACTCCAGCCTGGGTGACAGAGCAAGCCTCTGTCTCAAACAAAACAAAACAAAACAAAAACCTAGAAGGCTGAGGCAGGAGGATTTCTTGAGCCCAGGAGTTTGAGGCTACAGTGAATTATGATCATGCCACTACACTCCAGCCTGGGTGACAGAGTGAGACCCTATCCGTATTTTTAAAAAAATAATAAAGAAGAAAGAAAGCTCTATTGATAAGGGATCTTTTTCTGGGAAAGTCTCCTACTTAAATTTCTCTCATTATTTGTAAAACCCTTTATTTGGTCTTCATTCTTTTTTTTTTTTTTTTTTTTTTGAGACAGAGTTTCACCTTACCCAGGCTGGAATGCAATGGCACGATCTCGGCTCACTGCAAACTCTGCCTCCTGGGTTCAAGCAATTCTCCTGCCTCAGGCTCCTGAGTAGCTGAAATTACAGGCATGCGCCACCACGCCTGGCTAAATTTTGTATTTTTCAGTAGAGACGGGGTTTCTCCATGTTGGTCAGGCTGGTCTCAAACTCCCGACCTCAGGTGATCCACCCGCCTCGGACTCTCAAAGTGCTGGGATTACAGGTGTGAGCCACCGTGCCCAGCCAGTCTTCATTCTTAAAAGATCATTTTGCTACGTATAGAATTCTAGATGGAATTGTTTCTTCCTGGCATTTAGAAAATATCATTGTTTTCTGGCTTCCTTTTTTTTTTTTTTTTTTCAGAAGTTGGCTGTCAGTTCAGTTGTTCTTTTTTAAAGTGAATTGTTTTTTTTTTCTCCCTCTCTAGCTGGCTTTTTTTTAACTTAGTTTTTTACTATTGTTCTAAAATAGAAATAGAGTATTATGTGTAACATAATATTTACCATTTTATCCATTTAAGTGTACAGTTCAGGGGCATTAAGTACATTCACATTATTGTGTGATCATCACCATTATCCATCTCCAGAACTTTTTCATTATCCCAAACTGAAACTCTGTACCCATTAAACAATAACTCCCATTCCCCCTCCCTCAGCCCATGGTAACCACTATTCTACTTTCTGTCTTTATGAATTTGATTATTCAATACTTTGACTATTATATATATTCATAATTTTATATATAATATTGTATTTATAATTTTGACTATTTCTATAAAAATATATATTTGACTATACTTTGACTATTCTTTTTTAAAATTAAAAAATACTTTATTGCTAAAAGATGTCTATCCTTATCCAATGCCCTGTCATCTCAATTGTTGTATTTTTATAGTAAGACAAAGTCAAATAGTGTAATTCCTCCACCTTTGTTCTTCTTTTAAGCATCTTATGACTTTTATTTCACAAGCTGATTCTAAAGTATATATGGAAATGAAAATGCCTAAAAATAAATAATTTACTTTTTAATGCTTTTTGTTTTTTGATTAATAACATACCAATTTATTTTAAAACTTTATTAACATTATTGTATTTTTTCTCAGGAAATATAAAGGTATGCTTATTCCGAAGTGCAGATTTTTAAAACTCTTAAAAATTAAAAGAAAAATGTAATTGTGGCAAATACACATGATATGGTTTGGCTGTGTCCCTGCCCAAATCTAAACTTAAATTCTGTCTCCCAGAATTCCCATGCATTGTGGGAGGGACCCAGGGGGAGATAATTGAATCATGGGGGCCAATCTTTCCTGTGCTATTCTCACGATAGTGAACACGTTCCACGAGATCTGAGGGGTTTATCAGGGGTTTCCACTTTTGCTTCTTCCTTATTCTCTTGCTGCCACCATGTAAGAAGTGCCTTTCCCCCTCCACCATGATTCTGAGGCCTCCCCAGCCATGTGGAACTGTAAGTCCAATTAAACCTCTTTTTGTTCCCAGATTTGGGTATGTTTTTATCAGAAGCGTGAAAACGAACTAATACAATATATAACATAAAATTTACCATCTTAACCATTTTTAAGTGTGCAGCTAAGTAGTGTTAAGTACATTCACATTGTTGCACAGCCAATCTTCAAAACTCTTTTCATCTTTCAGAACTAAAACTCTATATCCCCTCTCCTCCTTTCCCCCAGCTTCTGGCAACCACCATTCTACTTTTTGTCTCTGTGAATTTGACTACTGTAGGTACCTCATATAAATGGGCTCATACATTTTTTTGTCTGTTTGTGACTTAATTTTATTCAGCAAAATGTCCTCAAGCTTCATCCATGGTGTCGCATGGGTCAGAAATTCCTTCCTTTGAAAGGCTGAATAATATTTTATTGAATGCATGTACCACATTTTGTTTACCTGTTCATCTATTGGTGTCAAGATACTTTTTACAGCATATTTACTATAATTTGCCCAACAACTTAGTACTTTGTACCAGCCAAAGACTGTTTTAGAATTCCTAATTCACCACATTGCTTGAAGCACAAATCCTCTCATTCTTTTTTTTAACAGTAGCATAGCATTCCATTATATGGATGTACCATGATTTATTAACTAGTGTGTTATGAATGGAAATTTCCCATTTTTTATATAGAAAGTGGCACTGCAACAAACATTTGGGTGTGTGTGTATGTATATTTAAGTATAAATGTAAGATAAATTCTTAGAAATGGAATTGCTAGGTCATATTTAATTTTGATCTATAAAGCCAAATTTCCAATAGAAAGTGTCATATATTTTCTAACTACATCTCAATATCCAGAACTCATAAAACAAAGCATTAATAAATCCAATTATACTGAAAAAGAAAAGCTTTCTGCATGACAAAAACTCTTTAGCTAAATCAAAAGCAAATTACAAATTACGAAAAAGTATTTGCAATTTGTATCCTAGCAACAGACTAATCTTAATATAAGGCACTCCTCCTACAAGTTGAGAAAGAAAAGACTCAATAAAAAAATAGGAAAAGTCCAGCTACAGTCAATTCAGGAAAAGAAATGTTGCAGCTTCTTTGCTCCCATAGTTTGGTGAGCGGGATGGAGTGTTACAGCTCTTTCACTCCTGCAGTTCAGCAAGTTCCAAATTCTTATGTCATGACCAGGAGGAATGAGGTACACTGACACTGGAGAGTGAGTAAGGCAGAGTAGAATTTTATTTTAATTTTAATTTTAATTAATTTTTTTTTTTGAGATAGAGTTTCGTTCTTGTTGCCCAGGCTGGAATGCAATGCCATGAACTCAGCTCACTGCAACCTCTGCCTCCCAGGTTCAAGTGATTCTCCTGCCTCAGCCTCCTGAGTAGTTGGGATTACAGGTGCGTGCCACCACACTCAGCTAATTTTTTTTTATTTTTTAGTAGAGATGGGGATTCACCACGTTAGCCAGGCTGGTCTTGAACTCCTGACCTCAGGTGATCTCTCCACCTCAGCCTCCCAAAGTGCTGGAATTACAGGTGTGAGCCACTGCACCTGGCCCAGAGTATAATTTTATTGAACAACAGAAAGAAAGCTCTCAGCAGTGAGAGGGCACCCGGGACTGGGTTGCTGGCCGTGAGGCTGAGTCTGGGATTTTTATGGGCTTAGAATGGGGAAATGTGTGCTGACTGGTTTATGGGTAGGCTTGGAAAAAGCACCATTCAGAAAGAGGTATGATAGTTTAAAGAACCAATCAGGGGCTGAAGTGAAGGCTTGGCCTGGGACCTTGGCCCAGGACCAGTCAGGGGCTGAGCACACCAAACAGGAATGGAAGTTCTCACTCTGTTCTGTGGACTCTATTTGGAACTGGTAGTTTGGTGTTCAGGCTTCAGGCTGTTCTTGGCTTGAAGGTCGAGTTTCACCAGGGACCATCCCTGTCTGCCTAGGAATTTGTCTGCCTCCTGTCTCTATCAGAAATATAGATGGCCCTTAAATATGTAAAAAGTTAACTTCAACCATAATCAGAGAACTGCACATTAAAATTACACTAATATCACTATTTCACCTTCCTAATTGGTAAAAATCTAAAAGTCTGACTACACATTCTGTTGGAGAGGCTGTGGGAAAAATAAGCACTTTCACAAACTGCCTGCCTTTTGGTGAACAATTTTGTAATATCTATCAGCATTACAAATGTATATCCTCTTTGACTCGGTATCACACTTCTGGAAATTTTCTTACCTGCACAATAAAGACATACAGTTTTTACAAGGTTATAAATTACAGTATTGTTTGTATAACAAAAGACAAAAACAACCAAAGAGTCTACGATTTGGGGACTGTGGCAGAGAGGGCCCTCCTGTGGGCGACCAGGAGGTCCTGGTCAGGCCAGTGTGTTAGGCCTCAGGCCACAGCTAAGCCTCATTCCACTGGGCGTGAGGCTGCTGTGCTTGAGGGCAGGAGGTTGGGCCCAGCGAGGAGAAGGCTGTACCTGGTGAGGAAGAGCTGGGGAATCTGAGTGGACGTTTCTCAGTGAACATGGCAGAGTCTGAGCAACCCAGGTGCCATCTTCTGCCTCTGAGTGGCTCTGTCCACATGCTCCTGGACAGTCCGGCATAATCCGTCATCATAGGGGATCCTCAAGAAGTTGTCAGAGAGCTCAAGGAAAATGAAAAATACATTTTCTGACAGTCCTTCCTGATACAAAACTATGAACTCATCCACTCATGCATTGGATGGTTAATAACCAAACATCATTAACTGAAAGGCAGGTGGTGCTGTCTTCTCTACTGACTGATCCTGCCCAGGTCATGGACCTGTTGAGAAAGGAGCCTCACAATTTTCTTCCCTCATACTCGTGGTTGATTGAGGGGAAAATAAGGCTTTTCTCCCCACCAACATTGTGTTTTCACTAAAGTTTCAGGCCTGTGCTCAGCTGCATGGTAGGTGAGTGCTGAGGCGTGGAGTTGTCTCAGTGTGTTTGGGTCTGGGGCATTTATTTCCAGCTTCTGGCTTGGGGTCATGCTTCAGATCGTTTGGAAAGAATGCCTGGGCTGATGGCCTGTGCAGACTGGCACATCGTCCCCTCCCTGCTAACAGAGTGGTGAAGGTTGGAGGCGACTGATCCGCAGATGGTCTGGAAAATGAAGGCCAAATCCCTCTACTTCTGAGGCATACTCCCACAGGAGTTACTGACCTCCATTTCTGGAAGGCCCAGGGATTGGAGAGGGTGAGGCAGTAGCCATGAGGAACTTAAAGTAGCCCCTCAATCCTGGAACATCTGTTTTAGCTGGATAAGGAGGAGGAGATACGAGCTGATAACTGGGAAGCAAGGGTTGTTCTCTTCTGAACCTTCCTCTCCTTTGTGTTTGAAACTCCGAAAAGAAGAATAAACACCAGATGAACTGCAGGAAAGAGTTATTATTGTTTTATTTATTTATTTATTTTTGAAATGGAGTTTCACTCTGTCACCAGGCTGGAGTGCAATGGCATGATCTCAGCTCACTGCAACCTCCGCCTCCTGGGTTCAAGCGATTCTCCTGCCTCAGCCTCCCAGGTAGCTGGGATTACAGGTGCCCACCACCATGCCCAGCTAATTTTTGTATTTTTAGTAGAGATGGGGTTTCACCATGTTGGCCAGGCTGGTATCGAACTCCTGACCTTAGGTGATCTGCCTGCCTTGGCCTCCCAAAGTGCTGGGATTACGAGGAGGAGCCACCATGCCCAGCCTGTTGTTATTTTTAATGGGGAGGGGGGATTTCTTTTGATTCTAGTAAAGAAAGTCAGAAAAAACCCAAGCTAGTGATAATATATAAAAAAGGAGAAAAGTGAGTCTTAGAAAGATGAGGTGTCTGTTATAAATAATTGCTATGTGTGGGCAGCCTGATTTCCAAATCGAGAAATGCCTTTCTTGCTATAAAACCTCTGGCTTGCTCAGAGAGATAAAACTTTTCCCTTGCATTTTTCTTTTATTAATTTGATATATTGATATTTTTTATAACTTTCTTCCCTTTAAAAACTGATCACTATAGAAAATTTAGAAGATCATTATAGATAACATGTTCATTATAGAAAATTTTAAAAATATGGAGGAAGCCTGGCCACGGTGGCTCTTGCATGTAATCCCAGCACTTTGGGAGGCTGAGGCAGGTGGATTACTTGAGGCCAGGAGTTCGAGACCAGCCTGGCCAACATGGTGAAATCTCATATCTATTAAAAATATAAAAATTAGCTGGACTTGGTGGCACAGGCCTGTAATCCCAGCTAGGGAGGCTGAGGCACAAGAATCTCTTGAACCCTGGAGATGGAGGTTGCAGTGAGCCGAGATCACACCACTGCACTCCAGCCTGGGCGACAAAGTGAGATTTTGTCTCAAAAAAAAAAAAAAAAAAAAAAAAAAAAAGTGTGGAGCAAAAGCTAGGGAGTAAAAAGACACCCAGATCTGGAAAATGTTGGCTTTGGATAATTTGACAGAATTACCAAATTACCCTGAAGGGAAGAATCTTAAAGAATGACTTATTTCCTAATTGTGTTTAACTTCTATCTCCTAAATTGTACCTTTATAAGTCATCATGCTTGCTCGTAAGAAGCTGCAAACCTCCCAGTGTTCCTTGCAACAGATGGCCACACACGTAATAGAACATTCTCATGGTGTATTTTATTTTTATTTATTTGTTTATGTTTGAAACGGAGTCTCGCTTGGTCACCCAGGCTGGAGTGCAGTGGCCCGACCTTGGCTCACTACAACTGCTGCCTCCCAGGTTCAAGCAATTCTCCTGCCTTAGCCTCCTGAGTAGCTGGGATTATAGGTGCCTGCCACTGTGCTCGGCTAATTTTTTGTATTTTAGTAAAGACAGGGTTTCACCCTAATGGCCAGGCTGGTTTCAAACTCCTGGCCTCAGGAGATCCACCCCCCTTGGCCTCCCAAAGTGCTAGGATTACAGGCATGAGCCACCGCACCTGGCCGTCATAGTGTAGTTTAAATGCTACTTATTTTTGTATAGATTTTGACATCTATGCTATATATATGGAATAATCAGTATCATGAGCATCACCTTTGAATTATTAAGGATGACGATATAGACTAGTTTTCCTAAATGCCAGATGTGGATGAGAGGTTTGCAACAAAGCTAGTAAAATCATTAAGGAGAAATGATAGTGAAAGGGTTGGTATAAGGAAAAATACATGGGCCAGGCATGGTGGCTCACGCCTGTAATGCCAGCACTTTGGGAGACCGAGGAGGGTGGATCACAAGGTCAGGAGTTCAAGACCAGCCTGGCCAACATGGTGAAGCCCCCGTCTCTACCGAAAACTACAAAAAATTAGCCAGGTGCAGTGGCAGGTGCCTGTAATCCCAGCTACTTGGAGGCTGAGCAGGAGAATCGCTTGAACCCGGGTGGCAGAGGTTGCAGTGAGCCAAGATTGCGCCACTGCACTCCAGCCTGGACAAGAAGAGTGAAACTGTCTCAAAAAAAAAAAAAAAGAAAAAGAAAAAGAAAAATACAGGAAGAGTAATGGAGGAAGGAGAGAGGGAGAGGGAGAGGGAGTGGTGGTGAAGAACAGACAGATGAGCTTGGTTTTCGGAGAAACAAATAGAGATGAAAGAAGAGAGAGGATAAGTGTGAAATACGGTATTGTCCATAGACATTTTGGATTTCCAGAAGATGGAAGGAATCAAAGATAATGATGAGACAAAAACATACCATAAGAGGCCAGGCGTGGTGGCTCATGCCTGTAATTCCAGCACTTTGGGAGGCCGAGGCAGGTGAATCACTTGAGGTCAGGAGTTTGAGACCAGCCCAGCCAACATGGCAAAACCCTGTCTCCACTAAAAATATTTTAAAAAATTAGCTGGGCGTTGTGGTGCACACCTGTAATCCCAGCTAGTCAGGAGGCTGTAGAAGGAGAATGACTTGAACCCAGGAAGCAGAGGTTGTGGTGAGCCAAGTTCCCACCATTGCACTCCAGCCTGGGTGACAGAGTGAGACTCTGTTTCAAAAGAAAAGAAAACAAAACAAAAAAAACAAAAACCCCCAAAAAACATACCATAAGAATGGTCAGATGTATGAACTACTGAAAGAATAAGTAGGGAGAAATTACTCTTGGAGAAAGTCTTCAGAGAATTATTTAAATAATAAGAAAATAGGATAGGCGTGGTGGCTCACGCCTGTAATCCCAACACTTTGGGAGGCCGAGGCGGGTGGATCACCAGAAGTCAGGAGTTCGAGACCAGCCTGACCAACATGGTGAAACCCCGTCTCTACTAAAAATACAAAAAAAAAAAAAAATCAGCTGGGCCTGGTGGCGGGTGCCTGTAATCCCAGTTACTTGGGTTGCTGAGGCAGGAGAATCACTTGAACCTGGGAGGTGGAGGTTGCAGTGAGCCGAGATCGCGCCACTGCACTCCAGCCTAGGCAACAGGGCAAGACTCCATCTCAAAACAAGAAAAAAGAAAAGAAAAGAAAGAAAGAAAATAAACAATGAGACGTGAAGAGGTTGTGAGCGTAACCCTAGATGCTGCTAAGGAAAGGAGAGAGTGGAACATGAGTAGAAATTACCCAAGAAGTTAGACAATAATCAAGTATTTGATGAGAGTAGTGTATCTAGGGCCAATCGTCTGATTTTTAGAGTTCATAAATTTCCAGTGTACATTCCTACAGAGGTTTTTAATAGAAAATGGAGGAAAAAAATAGTTATTATCACAAGGGCTAGTGTGTGTGTGTGTGTGTGTGTGTGTGTGTGTGTGTGTGTGTGTATGTATTTATTTATTTATTTATTGAGACGGAGTCTCACTCTGTCGCCAAGGCTGGAGTGCAGTGGTACGATCACAGTGCACTGCAGCCTAGACCTCCTGGGCTCAAGCGATCCTCCCACCTCAGTCCCTCAAGTAGCTGGGACTACAGGCACACGCCACCATACCCAGCTGATTGTTGTTGTTGTTGTAGAGACGAAGTCTTGTTATGCTGCCCAGGCTGATCTCAAACTCCTGGGCTGAAGCAATCCTCCTATCGAGGCCTTCCAAAGTTTTGGGATTACACGCATGAGCCACCACACCCATCCTTTTCTCTTTCTTGAAATGAGAGGTATCAGAAACCAGAACCACTCCCTCCCAAATTGTGAAACACCTGTAACGTTCCTGCTGACCTGTGTTGGCTAGTAGTAGTTTAATATATTTTGCCTCATTGTCAGGTCATGTTTTACCCCACAACTCTCACTTCCACCTGAACATATCAGCAGAATGTTCTTTTGCAAAGGGCATTGTCAAACAAAAGTCTTAGAACAGAAAACCTAAAGTTGCATATGTATGAAAAAAATCGCAAGGTGACATCTAGAGAAATATAAACATGGAAATGGGGAAGGAAAAAGAAATGATACAAAAGTGATCTTAAGAAATTTGAAATTCCTCAAAGGCTTAACAGATATTCTTCATTTTAAGTTATTGGCAAAAACCAGTTGAGCTTCTGAGTGGGAGATATGTTCCAAGTAATGGAAAGGAGAAGGAAACAAGAGAATCTGATATCAGAACTGCCTTTGCCAGGATGTAAGTAACATCTTCAAGAACTCAGAGATAGTTGACACATGAAGATGTGTTGCTAATTGTCCACATTCGATAAATAAAATAAAATAAAATATATTGGGAAGGAATTTACAGCTAGAGCTAGTAAAATGTGGATTTTGGCTGGCTGGCATTCATTCACACATTTGCTCATTCAACAATGCTGTATTCACTTCTCAAAAGAAGACATATGCGTGGCCAAGAAGCATATGAGAAAATGCTCAATATCACTAATCATCAGGGAAATGCAAATCCAAACCACAATGATATACCATCTCACACCCGTCAGATTGGCTGTTATTTAAAAGTTGAAAAAATAACAGATGCTGGAGAGGTTGTGGAGGAAAGAGAACATGTATATGCTGCTGATGGGAATGTAAATTAGTTCAGCCACTGTGGAAAGCAGTGTGGGGATTTCTCAAATAACTTAAAATAGAGCTACCATTTGACCCAGCAATTCCATTACAGATATATACTCAAATGAATGTAAATCATTCTACCATAAAGACACATGCAAATGTATGTTCATTTTAGGACTATTCACAATAGCAGACATGGAATCAACCTAGAAGCACATCAGTGGTGGACTGGATAAAGAAAATATGGTTCATATGTGCATGGAATACTACACAGCCATAAAAAAGGAGATAATGGCCTTTGCAGAAACATGGTTGGAGCTGGAGGCCTTATCTTAAGATAATTAACACAGGAACAGAAAACCTAGTACTGCCAGGTGCAGTGGCTCAGGCCTGTAATCCCAACACTTTGGGAGGCCAAGGCAGGTGGATCACCTGAAGTCAGGAGTTTGAGACCAGCCTGACCAACATGGAGAAACCACATCTCTACTAAAAATACAAAATTAGCTGGGTGTGGTGGCACGTGCCTGTAATCCCAGCTACTTGGGAGGCTGAGGCAGGAGAATAGCTTGAGCCTGGGAGATGGAAGTTGCCATGAGCCAAGATCGCGCCATTGCACCCCAGCCTGGGCAACAAGAGCAAAACTCCATCTCCACAACAACAACAAAAAAAAACCTAATCTGTCGGGTATTAAGCTGATTACCTGGATGACAATATTATCTGTACACCAAACCGCTGTGATATGTAATTTACCCAGGTAACAAACCTGCACATGTACCCCTTGAACCTAAAAGTTGGAAAGAAAAAACAAAAAAAAAACCCCAAGTCTGTGTTAAGTATCAATGATGTGACAGATGTGGTACCATGCGCTAAACTATAAAAATGGATGAGAGGTTGACCCTGATCTTTATGAAAGCGTACTCTTAGGGGAGGCAGAAGGGCAAACAAATAAATCCCTGAAATGTGTTTATCCAATTGAAATATCATCCAGAAATTTGTCGCTGGTGTTTTTTGACTTTCTCTTTCAATTTCTGTTTCTCCTCAGGGTCTTGCTTGCAGCTAGCTATTAGAATTCCCCCATGATTATAGTGTTGATGAAGGTGTGAACTACTATATTATTATTATTATTATTTTTTGAGACAGAGTGTTGCTCTATCACCCAGGCTGGAGTATAGTGGCACAATCTCGGCTCACTGCAACTTCTGCCTCCCGGGTTCAATCAATTCTTCTGTCTCAGCCTCCCAAGTAGCTGGGACTACAGGTGCACGCCACCACACCCAGCTAGTTTTTGTATTTTTAGTAGAGATGGGGTTTCACCATATTGGCCAGGCTGGTCTCGAACTCCTGACCTTGCAATCCGTCCACCTTGGGCTCCCAAAGTGCTAAGATTACAGGTGTGAGCTACCGAGACCTGCTGTGAACTACTATTAACAGGGAACTTAAAAAACCTTTTTTTGTTTTATTTTAAGAGACTGGTTCTTGCTCTGTTGCCCAAGCTGGATTGCAAGGGTGCGATTGTGGCTTCCTGTAACTTTGAAATGGGCTCAAGCGATCCTCCTACCTTAGTCCCTCGAGTAGCTAGGACTACAGGCATGTACCACTGCACCTGGCTAATTTTTAATTAATTAATTAGTTAATTATTATTTTTGTAGAGACAAGGTCTCGCTTTGTTGCTCAGGCTGGTCTCAAACTCCTAGCCTCTCTCCTCGGCCTCCCAAAGTGCTGGGATTACAGGCATGAACCACCCAGCCTCAAGCACACATATTTAGAAAGCCCACTCTGTTTGATATTGTGAAGTAAGAGAAACCTGTTAGAATAATAAAGAATGACACAAGATATGATTTATTTCAAAGAGCAATTTCAGGAATGAGAGTTAAAGGAAAGTGAAAAAGAAATGGTTGCTGAAAGGAACACTTTGCATATGTAAATATTTTATTGCAAATGAAATAATTTCTTGCAAATAAGACTTGGCTTTCTTATTCTTATAAAACTCTGAAAGTGTCTAAAACCCTTAAAATCACATCAGATTACACCTGCTTAGGGGGAAGTATCAAAGCTTCTGCAAGAGGACTCTCCACCCCAGAGTTTGTAGACTTATAATAAATATAATGAAGAGGGCTGGGCGAAGTGGCTCATGCTTGTAATCCCAACACTTTGGGAGGCCGGGGCGGGCAGAACACTTAAGGTCAGGAGTTCCAGACCAGCCTGGCCAACACGGCGAAACCCTGTCTCTACTAAAAATACAAAAATTACCTGGGTGTGGTGGTGTGCACCTGTAATCCCAGCTACTTGGGAAGCTGAAGCATGAGAATCATGCCTGGGAGGCGGAGGTTGCAGTGAGCTGAGATGGCATCACTTGCACTCCAGCGTGGGTAACAGAGTGAGACTCTCTCTCAATAAATAAATAAATAAACAAGCAAACTGAAGAGCCAGTGCTTCCTGGAAAGCTGTTTATTGGGGTGATCAATCAAGGAGAGACTCCACTGACCTGGACTTCCATTGATCAGGGAGTGAGGAGTTAGGTGGCAGCTCAGGGAGACTGAAGGTGAGCAGGAATGAGCAGCCTGAGCAGCAGTCAGGAAATTGTCCAGGGCTGTCCCGAACCTGCTTGGTAGTGCTGTGTTGGAGTTTTTGGAATTTAGAAGGGGACATGGTAGTCACTGGGGATAAGTGGCTAAGATTAGGAAAGTGAGTCTGGCTGGCCCAAGACCAGCAGAAACTCCAAGCTGTTGTTTGCCAGAGAGGGGGGATGTCTGCCTAGGTGTTCCAGAGGACAATGACAGTAAGGATGGAGGAGGCCATGAAGAGCAGGTAGAGGCGGAAGAGCAGCGTGTCCATCACGTGGCTGAACTGCACCCACAGCTCCACTAGCTGGGCCTTTGTCCATCCTGAGCCCCCATCTAGCTCAGTCTCTCCGGGTCCCAGCTTCTTCCCTGCTAACTCCCCCGGCTCCTTTGGGCCTGTGGAGAGGACAGAGGCTCAGTCATGGAGTGGGAAGGGGACAGGATTAGAGGAGTGCGGGGCCCAGTGTGAAGGGCGAGTATGGGCAGTGCTGGCTTCCCTCACCAGGCAGGTGGGTGGGGGTGAGACCCAGGCCCTTATTTCCCTTGTGGGGCGCAGTGGGACAGCATCTCCCTGAGCCGGTGCAGTGGAGCAGCAGGGAGTGAAGCCACCTAGGCATGGGTGGGGGCTGGGTGGTGGCCACGTGCAGCAGGTGGGTGATGAAGACGGTCTCCAGCAGGCTGACCACCATCAGGGACAGGCACAGGGCGAAGTAGACACCTGAGGGCAGAGCAAATTATAAATAAACCAGGCAAATTTATCTCTAAGCATTTCTCACGCCTCTTTCCTAAATCCAATCTTCTTTCACAGCCCCTTCCTTCCTTCCTTCAGTGGAGCAGCAGCCATTTCTCCTGGCCCTCCCCCCTGGCCCCGGGTGCCCTTTCTCCTCTCGAAAGTGGGAGGAGCCATACTGATGAGGGGGGTGCCACTGGCAGGGAGCAAGTCATTCATCATGAGCAGGAAGACGTTGTAGCCCAGCAGAAGCGTTATCTTGAATGGGGCACGATTCTCGCTCTCTGTTGGCAGGTAGAAGCTGAGGGCGTCAATGGCAACCAGAAAGCTACTGGGCACCAGCAGGTTTATGATGTAGAGGCTGGGCCTGCGCCTGATGGCCACCTGGAGAGAGACCGGAGAAAATGGCAAATAAATAGATAGCAGAGGGCTCAATTTGTATATGTGACCCCTAATCTTTGCCAATGTGCTGTGAGGCTGCCGGGGACGATCTTTTTAAGTAACACTTTTGCATATAATTGTGCTCGTCTACATAGGGGCCTCTGATTTGTTGTCTAATTTTTATTCATTTTTAACCTACTAGGAACACAATGACTGTAGAATTTTAGGTGCAAGTGGGCCCTTTAAGTCATTCTGAGCAGTAGGGGTGAGCTTTTCCATTCTGAGCGGCAGGGCTTATTACAGTTCAGCCATTCCTCCCCATTCCAGAGCAGGAGCAGGTGAATGAGGAGTGGGTGAATGGGGAGTTGGGGAGGCCTTGGGGATCCTGCTTCAGGGTAATTAGGTAGATGGGGCAGTGGGGAGCAGGTGCCCAACCCTCTGGAGCTTTATTTTTATTTCATTTTATTTTTTGAGACGGAGTCTCACTCTGTCTTGCCCAGGCTGGAGTGTAGTGGCACTATCTCAGCTTACTGCAGCCTCCGCCTCCTGGGTTCAAGCGATTCTCCTGTCTCAACCTCCCAAGTAGCTGGGACTACAGGCATGTACCACCACACCTGACTAATTTTTGTGTCTTTTTAAGTAGAGACAGGGTTTCACCGTGTTGGCCAGGCTGGTCTTGAACTCCTGACCTCGTGATCCGCCTGCCTCGGCCTCCCAAAGTGCTGGGATTACAGGCATGAACCACTGCCCCCAGCCTGGAGCTTCTTTTTTACTTCCCAAAGAGCCTTAGGTCAAGAGGACAATCAAAGAGCTGCTGGCATCAGAAGTCAAACAGGGGCCCCTGGACTCACATAGAATGTGATCTGGTCATATAGGTTGTTGCCCACGGACATCTTTGGGGTGGCCTTGTTGATGCCCAAGAGCTCCCACTCCCCTTGGGTTCGGATGACGTTGCGAGACGTGTCTGTGATCTCCCACACCTCCTTGTCCATGCCCAGCAGCATGCCGTCCACTGGAAGGGAGGCCGGTCAGTTCATTGCAGACGGTTTCCCAAGTCTCCCGCCCACGAAATTGGATTCCTCCCCACTGAGCTTCTAAAACAAATTTTCCTCTGTCCTTTTAAAGCAGGGTATCCTGGTTTTCTCAGAAGTGGGTTACCCGACTAGCAATTCATATGTGTGTGGGCAGCGGCATTAATTTATTTTGTTGTTGAAAACAAGAGTGAGTCAAGTTCGTTATGGAATATTGGATATGACTCAAACGTGAGTCAAGAATTTTTGGAGTCATTCCTATTTTCCTTCTCAGTCCGCCAGTTGTATGGTGGTGTTTTGGTGGAATCAAGCTTGAACAGCTCAATATTTTAATAATTATAGGCATGCCCATTTTGATGGTTTTAGTTTATCCAAATCTGCCACATGACACCTGGTGGCATTCGGTTATATTAATTTACCGGTTTTTAAGTGTGCTAGCTATTAGAGTTAAAAGATTTGAGCTAAAAATTATAGGTGTGCAGCAGCTCAGAGTCAGCTGGGCCTCATTTGGCACAAGGGCCACTCAGCGTGTAAAGCAGCAGTTCTTAACCTCGTCTGCACGTTAGCATCACCTGGGCCCCACCTGGAACAATTTAATTGGCATCTGGGGTGATATGTGGTTATTAGGCTTTTGTTTTTGTTTTTTGTTTTGTTTTGAGACAGAGTCTCGCTCTGTCGCCCAGGCTGGAGTGCAGTGGCATAGTCTCGGCTCACTGCAACCTCCACCTCCCGAGTTTCACGCCATTCTCCTGCCTCAGCTTCCCGAGTAGCTGGGACTACAGGCGCCCACCACCACGCCAGGCTAATTTTTTGTATATTTAGTAGATATGAGGTTTCATGTGTTAGCCAGGATGGTCTCAATCTCCTGACCTCGTGATCTGCCCGCCTCGGCCTCCCAAAGTGCTGGGATTACAGGCGTGGACCACTGTGCCCGGCCTGTTTTTTGTTTTAAAAACAGAGTCTCACTCTGTCACCCAGGCTGGAATGCAGTGTGCAATCATAGCTCACTGCAGCCTCAGCCTCTCTGGCTCAAACAATCCTCCTGCCTCAGCCTCCCAAGTAGCTGGGGCTAATTCTTTTTCTATTTTGTAGAGTTGGGGGTCTCACTATGTTGCCCAGGCTGGTCTCAAACTCCTGGGCACAAGCGTTTGTCCCGCCTTTGCCTCCCAAAGTGCTGAGATTACAGTGTGAGCCACTGTGCCTGGCCAGTTATTGGTATTTTCAAAAAGCTTTGTTAGGCCACCGGAGTGGAGCAACACTTACCCAAAACCTTTTCTAATGATACCTACACCACTCAAATGTCTTTCCCTGAATCTTAAACAGCTACCAAAATGTGTCACACTTACCCGTGTAGAGAAAAGAACTGAAGGTGAAGGTACAGTTCTGTTGGTCAAAAGGGAAGTAGAAGATGTCCAGGTTACAGATGCTGGTCACCCTCATTGGCTTATCATACTTTATTCGACCTTCACTGCTGATATAGGCAGTGAGACCCGAAGGCGTCTGATCCACATCCATGCTGTTTGGGAAAGGGAGGGAAGAGATGGAGGCTTAATCAGCTCTTGTCTCCCTTCCTTCCAGGGTCTCCCCTGCTGTGCTCTCCTTCTGGGCTCTTTCTCTTTTTATTTTTATTTTATTTTTTGTTTTTGAGACAGTTTCACTCTTGTAGCCCAGGCTGGAGTTCAGTGGCGCAATCTCAGCTCACTGCAACCTCCACCTCCCAGCTTCAAGCAATTCTCCTGCCTCAGCCTCCCAAGTAGCTGGGATTACAGGGATGTGCCACCACGCCTGGCTAATTTTGTATTTTTAGTAGAGATGGGAGTTTCACCATGTTGGCCAGGCTGGTCTCAAACTTCTGACCTCAGGTGATCCACCTGCCTCGACCTCCCAAAGTGCTGGGATTACAGGCATGAGCCACCACGCCTGGCTCTGGGCTCTTTCTTTAATGTCACTCTCTCGCCTCTTCTACTCATAGCGATTTGTGGAAGTCGGTTCATTGAGACTGTGTGCCTGTCTGAATCTTCTGGTGGCCCCATGCCCTGTGCTGACCCTAGGCTGTTCTCGGCAGATGAGGTTTCACGCTGGCTTCCCCAGCCTGCATACGCACGATTCCACGATGAAGATGTCTGGGAGCCACAGGTTTTCAGCTAATACCGTGAGTTTATTGATGCCAACACACTCTTTTGGGTTCCAGTTAATGAAAGGATTGTCCCACACCTGCATCAGGGCAGTGAGGGACAGAGGTGAGTGATGGTGAGCTTGTCCTGTCGGCCTCTCCCACCCTTTCCATTCTTCTTTAAACCTTGATCCTCCCACTCCCATTTGTGACCCTAATAACCACAGCCTATCCCCCTATTCTTGATTTAATAAGGTGTCGCCAGAAAAGTACCCCTTGATAGCCTTTTGGCAGGCAGTTATTAAATATGGCCTAAAACCACTTGGAGTTAGGACCACACCAATATATTGGCCTGCACTTGGCCTTTTTTTTTTTTTTTTGAATTGCTATTTCAACCTTCCTAAGACTCCCAGGGAGGTTTGGGTCCCCATGGTGAGTCCAGTTTTACATGGAGTTATTTTGTCCCAGATCCCAGAAAGAGTTATACTTTGGGTAGAGGTTTGAACTAGAAAACTTTTAAGTCACTTTTTCTGTGTGTGTGTGTGTGATGGAGTTTCGTTCTTGTCATCTAGGATGGGGTGCAGTGGTGCAATCTTGGCTCTCTACAACCTCTGCCTCCCCGGTTCAAGCAATTTTCCTGCCTCAGCCTCCCGAATAGCTGGGATTACAGGCACCTGCCAGCATGCCCAGCTAATTTTTATATTTTTATTAGAGATGGGGTTTCACCATGTTGGCCAGGCTGGTCTCGAACTCTTGACCTCAGGTGATCCGCCTGCCTCGGCCTCCCAAAGTGCTGGGATTACAGGCGTGAGCCACTGCTCCTGGCCCCTTTAAGTCCCTTCTAACTCCTCAGGCTTAAAATTATAAATGAAGTGGGGAGGGAGATAGTTGAATCTGCCTTACCAAATCTATCCACAGGAATGATGTCAGCAGCTGGAGCTGTGCATCCTGACAAGGAAATTTCCACTCACGATTAGGGTAAAAAGGTTTGGCCAGTGCCCACCTTATATTCCCACCAATATTTACTAATTTATTGGGCCCGGCATTGTTGTCATGCTGAATTGTCTTTTCCCCACTTGTTTCCCCTGTGTCTATGGGCAATTCTGATTTTAATTAATATACAGACTACTTTTTTCTAGAGCATTCTAGAAACGACAGGATTCAAAGACGAATGGCTTCCTGAAAAAATATCACTGCAGTATTCTTCTTCGTGCCTCTCCATTGCATAGGAAAACCATCTAACTTGTGTTAAATCCATCCAGGGTACCTATTGTTCACCACGGGGCCAGGGCCATGTTGGGTTGACAGGGCAGAGGGTCCTCGTTCCTTATTAGAAGCCATGGAAAAGATGCAGGGACTAAGTCTCACCACTCCCAGGATGGCAGACAGGGTGAAGGAGATGTTGACACGGGTAGGGATGCTGTAGTTGGTGAATGGACGGAAGGCCTTTCTGTCAAACACTGCTTGGAAGGCAGCAGGGTCAACCCCATGCTGGTCAAAGCCTGAGCAATTGATGGTAAAAGCGTCGCCTCTTCCTAGACAGAGCAGAGACTCCGTGAGAGAGGGACTCTATTTCCAGGGCTGGAGTCTCTCTGCAGAGAGATAAAATAGGGGACATACTGAGAGGAGCAAGTGAGCCCCTCCTTCCCATGCCAAGACTCCCCAAGGCCATGGTTGGGGAGGATGGGCTGGGCTGGTAGGCAAATGGTGGAAGTCGATGTGGTGAGCTGATGTCAGGGCTCTATTTTCATTCCCATTGTTTCATCCTCATGCAAAGTTTGCCCAAATCTGTATGAAAACTTGGCCTAAGTGCAATGGGGCAGCTACTTCTAGGAGTCCTTTAATGTACCCATCACAAGCCTCTTGGCTCACCTAGCAGTAGAACTGCCCGAAACTTGTGGTCCAAGTCACCTAAGAATCGATGCTAATGTATTTCTCTCTCTAACTCTTAGGATCTTAAGTTTACTGAAGGCAAGAACTGATTTATCAAGAGGATAAGAGACATTTTACACAACTGCGCTTACTAGGTAGATGTGAGAAACATGGTAGGTATCTGACTAGGTGCTTACCTTGGTGCTATGCATTTATTTTGCTCTTCTCAGATTTAGTGACCTCAGTTATCTCGTGGGTTATTTCTAGTATCGGGATCATGAGATGACATCACTGAGCATACAGCATTTGTTCAGTCACAAAGTGAAGCCGGTGTGCCAGGAGTGGTGACTCACGCCTGTAATCCCAGCACTTTGGGAGGCCGAGGTGGGCGGATCACAAGGTCGAGAGATCGAGACCATCCTGGCCAACATGGTGAAACCCCATCTCCACTAAAAATACAAAAATTAGCTGGGTATAGTGGCGCACGCCAGTAATCCCAACTACTCAGGAAGCTGAGGCAGGAGAATCGCTTGAACCCGAGAGGTGGAGGTTGCAGTGAGCCAAGATTGTGCCACTGCACTCCAGCCTGGGCAACAAAGCGAGACTTCATGTCAACAAACAAACAACAACAACAACAACAAAACCACAAAGTGAGGCCGGTGCAGATATTGTCTCTCGGCCATGGCCAGGGAGTCATCTGGTTAATACCTGAGTGGCACCTTTGCCCCATTGCCATCATTATATAGTCCTTTTCTCTGCCTCCTTCTCTCTATCTACATCTCTTTCCATGATATTTAAGGTATGTGTCCAGATTGAGAACAAATATTACCTCATGGAAGCAAAATATCTGCTCATTTCCACCTCAGATTGTCCCCTCCCTCAGGGCATGTTTAAAATCACTGGCTACTCTTCTCATGGATATCATATCAGGAGAAACAGAGACAAGGAGAGGGGGAAGAAGGATGTGGTAGAGGAGCATCAGAAGTCGGTGAAAAGGTGGAATTGGAGAAATGGTGAAATGAGACAGTTTGATAGATCCCTGTGCAGGCAGGAATAGAGAAAATCTGTGTGCACTCATCAGTGAACTGTCTTTCTATCTGTCACCAAAAGGAAATCAGGACACAGACATTATGGAAGAAATATTTAACACATTAATTCTGAATGCCCTCCAAGTGCTAGAGGTGAGTCCAGGTGTCCCTCGGAACCACACTCTGGTCTTCCCTGTTCTTGTCCCATCTTACCTTGAAGCAGAAGACTGACAGTGAGGCAGAGGAGGACACCCCCCCTTGCAGGCCACCCTCCTTCCATTCTTCTTTCTGGACTCTTCTCTGGGGATTCACCAGGAGCTCCCAAACCCTGGAGCTTAAAGGAGCTCAGACCACACCTTGGTTGCTGGTTTTGAATACTACTCATGGCAAGTGACCACTCCCTGTGAGAGCCTGTGACCAGAGAGGTCCCAGCCAAGTGTCCTGCATTGGCTCTGCCCAGAGGCACCTTCTGGGCTCCAGGCAGGCAGGAAATTGGGCGGACACTAGGGGAGAGGCATTCTATTTGGCAGCTGTGTGCTGAGATCCAAAACAAAATAACGTGCCTTAATGAGAGAATGTAGGCTGGGGAAATTAGGATTGTGTGCTTCCAAGACCAGGGAATCTGTGTGCACCAAGACCAGGTGGCAATACTTAGTGAATTGGTTATGAGTACCAAAGTATCTTTTTTTTTTTTTTCTTTTTGAGACACAGTCTCTCTCTGTCACCCAGGCTGGAGTGCAGTAGCACGATCTTGGCTCACTGCAACCTCCACCTCCCTGGTTCAAGCGATTCTCCTGCCTAGGCCTCCTGAGTAGCTGGGACTACAGGTGTGTGCCACTACATCCGCCTAATTTTTCGTATTTTTAGTACAGACGGGATTTCATTGTGTTAGCCAGGATGGTTTCGATCTCCTGACCTTGTGATCCACCCGCCTCGGCCTCCCAAAGTGCTGGGATTATAGGTGTGAGCCACCAAGCCCGGCCCCCTTTTACCAAAGTATCTTACAGCTTTTGTTATTGGAATTATTCCAAATGCCAAATTATAAAGCTTGGTTCATACCTTCATCATCTAGTGTCTATACTTTTCCAGTAGCCCCTAACTAGATTTCCTCTCTACAGCGTTTCTGCCTTTCTGATTTATTCTCTCCAAACCAATGTTCGCCGTATAATTTTTAGGCTATGCATTGATTACATGATAATAGAAGTCATAAAATTAAGATAGTAACACTTTGTGCTGTCAATAGTGTTAATATATAGCGTTATTGTAAACTAGTAATCTCAGCTAACATCAATATCATTGGCATGTGTTAATATTATGTCTTATGTCACCACATTCCTATCAAAAAAACAATTGGCTTAAATGAATGAACTGGAGCATTTTTATTTCAAGTATCTTAGCTACATTTCCGAAAGACTTGGACAGTTTTTCCTTGCAGAAAGGGTGAAGGGCCAGATGTAGAATACAAAAGAAACTTTGTTCAGAATCAATGACCATGACAGCCCTAAGTAGAAAGTGCTGAGAAATGCAGGAATGACTTAGAGGCCCAAAGTAGGAAGGCACAGGAGAGGGCTGCAGTGGATTCCATTTGAGGTTTGCGGTAGCCACAGTCCTTCAGACCTACCACCTCTGCAAGTAATTTCTTCCCTGACTTGGAAACTTGGCCAGCTTGAGCCAGAGGTTGAAGGGAAAGAAAGAATCAAAGAGGGGAGAAAGAGAAGCAGAAAGGTGGCTAGAAGTAGTGGAGTGGAAGGAGCAAGAAAGGGAGGAAGAGAAGGGAACAGAGGAATTGTTAGAAAACCTGCTCCAGGCCAGGCACGGTGGCTCATGCCTGTAATCCCAACACTTTGGGAGGCCGAGGCAGGAAGACTGCTTGAGCCCAGGAGTTTGAGACCAGCCTAGGCAACACAGTGAGACCCCATCTCTACAAAAAGCAATTTTTTTTTTTTTTTTTGAGACAGAGTCTTACTCTGTCACCCAGGCTGGAGTGCAGTGGCACAATCTCGGCTCACTGCAACCTCTGCCTTCTGGGTTTAAGCAATTCTCTGCCTCAGCCTCCCGAGTAGCTGGGAATACAGGCACGCGCTGCCACGCCCAGCTGATTTTTGTATTTTTAGTAGAGATGGGGTTTCACCATGTTGGCCAGGATGGTCCTGAGCTCTTGACCTCGTGATCCACCCACCTCAGCCTCCCAAATTACTGGGATTACAGGTGTGTCACCGCGCCCTACCAAAAAGTAATTTTTAAAATGAACCAGGTGTGGTGGCGTGTGCTTATCATTCTCACCACTTTGGAGGCTGAGATGAGAGAATTGCTTGAGCCCAGGAGGTCAAGCCTGCAGTGAGTCATAATGGTGCCACTATGCTCCAGCCTGAGTGACAGAGCAAGACCCTGTAAGAAAGGAAAGAGAGAAACAAAGAAAGAGAGAGAGAAAAAAAGAGAGAGAGAGAGAGAAAGAAAGAAAGAAAGAAAGAGAAAGAAAGAAAGAAAGAAAGAAAGAAAGAAAGAGAAAGAAAGAAAGAAAGAAAAAGAGAGAGAGAGAAAGAGAGAGAAGGGAGGGAGGGAGGGAGGGAGAAAGACGTGCGCTACTCAGGAGGCTGAGGCAGGAGAATCACTTGAACCCCGGAGGTGAAGGTTGCAGTGAGCTGAGATCGCGACACTGCACTTGAGCCTGGGTGACAGAGCGTGACTCCGCCTCAAAAAAAGGAAGGAAGGAAGGAAGGAAGGAGCGAGAGAGAGAGAAGGAAGGCAGGAAGGAAAGAGAAAGAAAAAAAGGAAAGAAGGAAGGAAACCTGTTCATGGTTTAGAGCTCTCCTTCATGACTTGAAAGGGTTCAGCTGGGAGACACATTAGCATCTGCAACATAAGGTACTGGCTGACACAGGGAGGAAGTTGTTATCATGAGGGCTGGGGCAACTGGCAGGCTACAGATGCCTTCCCAAGCCAGGAAGCCAGGTGGTTCTATACATAATGTACCTTTAAAGCAAGTCAAACACAGGTGCGGTCAAGGACAGATCTGGAAAGCCAGGTATGTGAATGGCCCTGGAAGTGGATGGAAGAAGACAGAGCAGCAAATGAGATCCTAGGACCCTTGGTTTTGGACTATACAAGGCATCGATCTGGGGGATAGGAGCCCTGGAAAAAAATGGGCTATCATCAGGGTGATTCTTAGCTTAAAAGGAGGGAAGTTGGGGCTGAGGATGACTGAACAACCTGGCAGAAATTGAGCATGAAGTCTGTCCTTTGGATTTGACACATCATGCCATTTAGGACCAAAGTACAATGTCACCATGTGACTTGGACAGTGTCTCCCGGGAGTGCCTGCCTCCTCTGTCCCTTCTCCAGTGGGCTCTCAGAAAGGGGAGGTCAGCCATATTTAGACAGAGCTTCAGTAGCTGATATGTCTTTTTTTTTTTTTTTTTTTTTTTTTTTTGAGATGGAGTTTCGCTCTTGTCACCCAGGCTGGAGTGCAATGGCGTGATCTCGGCTCACTGCATCCTCTGCCTCCAGGGTTCAAGAGATTCTCCTGCCTCAGCCTCCCGATTAGCTGGGATTACAGGTGAGTGCCACCATGGCCGGCTAATTTTTGTATTTTTAGTAGAGACGGGGTTTCACCATGTTGGCCAGGCTGGTCTCGAACTCCAGACCTCAGGTGATCCGCCTGCCTTGGCCTCCCAGAAATGTTGGGATTACAGGCATGAGCCTCCACGCCTGGCCCAGAAATAATTTTTCTAAGGCCATCAGGATTACCTGTTCCCTACATTCCTACATTCTCTGGAATATCCTGGGTAGTCTTTAGGGCTCCCATTTTAATTCCCAGCACATGTCCTTCCTAAGCCAAACTATGGGCTTTCCTGGTGGCTCAGAAGCTCTTCTCTGACTAAGAGGTCACTGCAGAAGGGTCAGGGACTTCCTCCACGCTGTCTTCTTTCTCTGGGCATCTTTGGAGCTTATGTCTTGGGTTTACATACCTCTAGAATTCTTGGGCACTCGGCCAGGGCAACATCTAGAAATATAGCCTCTGAATTTAGGCTTTAACTGCCTGCTTGGGTAATTCTGGGTCCAGTTAGGATTCCTATGAGCTTGGGGTTACCTAGAGCAGGGTTTCTTAACCTCAGCACTGTTGACATTTGGGGCCGGGTAATTCTTTGGAGAGTTGTCCTACGCATTGTAGGATGTTTAGCAGCATCTCTGGCCCATCAGGTGCCAGTAGCATCCCCCCACCCTAGTTGCAACCATTAATAATGTCTCTAGAGATTGCCAAAGGTCTTCTTATGGGTAAAATTGCCTGCACTTGAGAACACCTGGCAAGCTGGGATTCTAGGAATTTAATGCTTTTTAAAATCCCAAACGACAATAGGGTGGCCGTCATGTCCTCTCCTCTCCTCCCACCCCCTGTTCGACTGACAAGACAATTCCTGGCCTCTCTCATGAAACTCCCAGTATGGACTGGCAGCAGACACTTGAGACTCCTGTCCAGGCACTTTAGTATTGGTACCGGGTGTCTGCTGGGCCGTACTCTGGGGATCAGAAATAGGGAGGTTGGACAACAGATTCCCTAAGACTTTAGGATACCAAGGTGAAACTTCTTCAGAAGGGCTGGGGCACAGACACTGGATTTAGGAGCACAGTGCTGGAGTCCGGCGCCAGGCCAGCCAGTAAGGCCTGCATGAGTAGGCATGAGAGCTTGTTCTACTCTGAAATGAGGGCAAGTGTCACCTTTCATCAGTTTCATAAGCCCTGTGGAGGCACCGTGTGAGTATTGTCCTGGCCTGGGATGCATAGCTTGTTCTGGCTGAGGGTACCCAGGGTGGCTGAATAGTCAGAATCGGACATTCCAGAAAGGCTAGAGGCTGGACACAGGAGCACTTGGGCCTTCAGAGGCTCAGGAGAGCCAGAGGTGGTTTGAGTCAGTGCTAAGGACACTGCTGGGCTGGGTTTCCAAGGCCTTCATGTTTGGGGGTGCAGCCCTAGATCTGTTGGAGAATACCATCAAATCAGGTGTGGGTGTTTCCAGAAACATTTGTGTGTCCTTGGGATTCCCTAAACCTTGGTTGCAGGTCTGCAATAGCTATGCCTGAGTTGACTGGAAAAGCATTTCCTTCAGTCTAGAGCTGCCCATCCTCTAGGTGCCCCTTGTTGGAGAATGGCCTTGTGCAGCATAGCCAGCCTTCCCAGGAGGGTAGAAAGTTAAGGTGAAGAATCTCTCCGGCAACCGTGCATTACCATCAAAACCCTCCAGCTTCACACCTGGTCACCTCCTTAGTGGTCTCACTCCTAGTTTGGTATTTTCTACATTATCTATCCTTCTAGATTATTCTGAGTTCATTTGTTTGAAATGCAAATCTGACCATGTCTTTCTTTCTTTCTTTTTTTTCTTTGTTTTGGAGACAGAGTCTTGCTCTGTCGCCCAGGCTGGAGTGCAGTGGTGCGATCTCGGCTCACTGCAACCTCCGCCTCCCGGGTTCAAACAATTCTCCTGCCTCAGCCTCCCAAGTAGCTGAGACTACAGGCGCATGCCACCACGCCTGGCTAATTTTTTGTATTTTAGTAGAGATGGGGTTTCATTGTGTTGCCCAGGCTGGTCTCGAACTCCTGAGCTCAGGCAATCCACCCGCCTCAGCCTTCCAAAGTGCTAGGATTACAGGCGTGAGCCACCGCACCCGGCTGACCCTGTCTTTCTTATACTTGAAATCTTGCAATGGCTCCCATTGTTGATAGCAGTTAAAATTGTTGGGCCTGAGAATCTGCATTTCCAGTGAACTTCCAGGTGCTGCTGCTGCTGCTGCAGGCAGCTGGTCTTGGGACCACAACTGGAGAACCATAGGCCTACACAATGAAATGCTCCTGAGCATGATGTGAAATATACTCCCTGACTTAACTCCCACCTAGCTCCCCATCGTTTTTTGCCTGGAATTTTATGTTCTAAAAGAGTTATTCTTATCTTTAACGTGTATCAGAATTACCTCACCTTCTCTACCCTCACCCTTCTGTCCCTAAATCACAGTCTTGGCCCCAAATCAGAAGTGCAGGCGGTTGTGCTCAGGAATTTCCATTTCGTTCATGGGTGATTCTAATATGGGTGGGCCATGGACCACACGTGGATAAACATACTACTAAACAGCACCCCCAGCCACACAATACATGATTTTACACCTCTATATTTTTCTCAATCTAAAATACACCTTCTACCATTGTTTTCCTGTGCTATTAATCAATTCTTTTTTTTTTTTTTTTTTGAGACGGAGTCTCGCTCTGTCATCCAGGCTGGAGTGCAGTGGCGAGACCTTGGCTCACTGTAGCCTCTGCCTCCCAGGTTCAAGCAATTCTCCTGCCTCAGCCTCCTGAGTAGCTGGGACTGCAGGTGCGTGCCACCACGCCCAGCTAATTTTTTTGTATTTTTAGTAGAGACGGGGTTTCACCATGTTGGCCAGGATGGTCTCAATCTTTTGACCTCGTGATCCACCTGCCTCGGCCTCCCAAAGTGCCGGGATTACAGGCGTGAGCCACCATTCCCGGCCTAATCAATTCTTTTTTTTTTTTCTTTTGAGATGGAGTCTCACTCTGTTGCCCAGGCTGGAGTGCAGTGGCTCAATCTCTGCCTCTGCGTTCAAGTGATTCTCCTGCCTCAGCCTCCTGAGTAGCTGGGACTACAGGTGTGGGCCACCATACCAGGCTAATTTTTTGTATTTTAGTAGAGATGGGGTTTCACCATGTTGGCCAGGCTGGGCTTGAACTCCTGACCTCAGGTGATCCGCCTGCCTCTGCCTCCCAAAGTGCTGGGAATACAGGCGTCAGCCACTGCACCCAGCCAATCAATTCTTAAAGATTCAGCTCAGCTCAAGTGTCTGGTCTTCTGTGAAGCCTTCCTCTTACATGCACATGCATGCCCGCACATACCTGAACTCTATCATGACCCCTACACTGGAAGCATCTCTTTGCATGTACATCTCCCCTACTGCTCTGTAACATCTTGGAGAACAGGAATCACATCTTCTTTTTTGTACCCCCAGTATATGGCATGTAATAGTAGGCAGTCAATAAATGTTTGTTAAATGCCTGGACTGCCAGTTCACTATGCATGAGCGGAGGGGACACAGGCACCCTGGGAGGATGTAAGAGGTGGTTGGGAACTGCATGGGAGTCCTGAGGCCATATCAGAGAAGTTAGCTGCTGTTTCTGTGGTGTGGCTGGGGTGTGGGCCTTTGTCTTGGGTGCAGTCTGGTGGAGATGAGGGTTGGTAGAAGCACTGCTGTCTGCAGCAGGTGGGATCCAGAGGGCTGGAGCCAGGGCCTAGCCTTTTCTTCCTTCCTTCCTTCCTTCCTTCCTTCCTTCCTTTCTTTCTTTCTTTCTTTCCTTCTTATTATTTTTTTGAGACAGAGTCTCGCTCTGTCACCCAGGCTGGAGTGCAGTGGCATGGTCTCGGCTCACTGCAACCTCCGCCTCCCAGGTTCAAGCGATTCTCCTGCCTCAGCCTCCCAGGTAGCTGAGAATACAGGTGCGCACCACCACACCCAGCTAATTTTTGTATTTTTTCTAGTAGAGATGGGGTTTTGCCATGTTGGCCAGGATAGTCTTGAACTCCTGATCTCAAGTGATCCACCTGCCTGGGCCTCCCAAAGTTCGGGGATTACAGGAGTGAGCCACCACGCTCAGCGCCAGCCTTTTATTTCTGAATGCTTCTCTAACTTTCCAGAAAATGCCAGGCTCAGAATAGTCTACCAGAGCTACCACCGAGTTTCTGCCATGTGCCCTATACTGTGTTAAGCACTTTACTTATAGCATTCTTATCCTTATGACTGCTTTCAGACAGAATTCTCATTTTACAGATTGGAAAACTGAGGCTGGGGTGTAGTGATTCACACCTGTAATCCAGCACTTTGGGAGGCCAAAGTGGGAAGATCGCTTGAGGCCAGGAGTTTGACACCAAACTGGGCAATATAGTGAGACCCCATTTCTACATATGCCTGTCGTCCCAGTTACTTGGGAGGCTGAGGCAGGAGGATCACTCGAGCCTAGTAGTTCAAGGCTGCAGTGAGCCATGATTGCACCACTGCACTCCAGCAAGACCCTGTCTTACAAAAGAAAGAGGCTGGGTGGGGTGCCTCACACCTATAATCTCAGCACTTTGGGAGGCTGAGGCAGGCAGATTGCTTGAGCTCAGAGGTTTGAGGCTAGCCTGGGTGACATGGTGAAACTCCATCTCTACAAAGAATACAAAAATTAGCCAGGTGTGGTGGCGCATGCCTTTAGTCCCAGCTACTTGGGAGGCTGAGGCGGAGGTTGCAGTGAGCTGAGATCACACCACTGCCCTGCAGCCTGGGTGATTGAGTGAGACCCTGTCAAAAAAGAAAGAAAAAGAAGGAAGGAAAGAAGAAAGGAAGCAAAGAAAGAAAGAAAGAAAGGAAAGGAAACTGAGGTGCAGAGAGGTCCACAATCTTAGGCTGGGCATGGTGGCTCACGCCTGTAATCCCAGCACTTTGGGAGACCCAGGCAGGTGGATTACCTGAGGTCAGGAGTTCGAGACCAGCTTGGCCAACATGGAGAAACCCCGTCTCTACTAAAAATACAAAAATTAGCCAGGCATGATGGTGGGCGCCTGTAATTCCAGCTACTCGGGAAGCTGAGGCAGGAGAATCACTTGAACCCAGGAGGCAGAGGTTGCAGTGAGCTGAAATCGTACCACTGCACTCCAGCCTGGGCAACAGAGTGAGACCCTATCTAAAAACAAAACAAAACAAAACAAAACAAAACAAAAACAAAAAAAAAACTTGCTCAGTGTCCACTCAGGTGGAAATTGGTAGAATCCAGATTCAAAGCCAGATTAATCTGATTCTATTGCTCTTTCTTTGCTCTTTTTATTATTTCACAGCTAGGGAATCTTGTTGACTGGTTCATTATGTCCCTAGGTTTTCGTCAGTGAAATCCCTGGGCCTGAACAGTGCTTGGATCCCAAGGTAAATAGTAGGGGCAGCAGCTATAGTTTTGCAAATCACAGGCACCAATATCTATCTCCTCAGCTTATCCCAAGAGGATCACACTGCATGGCCCCTGGCGGTTCCGTTCATCTGGGACTCTGGGAGATCAGATTTGGAATATAGATGTTAGCTGGCAAGGGCAGAATTCGATGGTGGAAGGAGGCTGTGAGGGCTGCCATTCTGCATCCCGGATGGATGGCAATCACATGCAGAGGGCACTGGCCAGGGCTAGGGAGCTGGGAGAGCAAGAGGTATCTAAAGCACCCAAATCGCCAGCCGGGTCACCAGCTGAGGTCAGGCTGCTATAGTGCCTGGGAGCAGGAGAGTGGGAGCGTCCTGGGTCTCCTGAGCCACACCTGGGAAAAAAGGCTGATGGACAAGCCTTCACCTGTGGCTGCCACTTTCACAGGCCCAGGCTCTTTTCCCAGGCACTGTTGAATGATGATAACCTCATACTTGTCACTTCACTTCTCTCCACTTCATTTTTCCCATCTGAAAAAGGAGGGGGTTGAGCTGGAAGTCTGTAATTCTTTATGTCTCTTGCCTCCCACCTAGAAGACTGTTTTGCACTTCAGATTTCAACCTGTGTGAAAAATGGACGCTCTCTAGTGTTTCACATTCAGTTTTGCAGCTTCTATTAACTTATTAATAATTGTCAATAGCAATATTTGAAACATAATTTAATCTGTGTTATTAGCTCTACTTCACAAATTAAAAAAAACTTTTAACTTATAAGGTTAAGCCACTTGGCCAATATGATCCAACTAGCAAGTAATGGCATCAGATTAAAAACCCAGGGCGGCCAGATGCCAGATTTCTGTCTACTGTACCTTCGTTTTTTTCCTGCTATATAAAAGAACGAGTGCCAATGAACTGTCAAATGAGAGAGGTTATCAAAGGGAGAATCAGAAATAGAAGAGGAGAAAAAGGACAGCTTTGAAATAATGCCTGTGGCTTCACATCCTAGAGTAGACCTGAAGGAAGGGGCAGGGGAGGCAAACATGATAACGAGACAAATATTCTAGTGTGAAGTTAATATGGAACCAAAAGAAAGTAGATTAAACATGGAAAAATGCTTTTTTTTTTTTTGAGACAGGGTCTCACTCTGTCACCCAGGCTGTAGTGCAGTGGCATGATCTTGGTTCACTGCAGCGTTGACCTCCCAGGCTCAAGAGAGCCTCCCACCTCGGCCTCCTAAGTCGCTGGGACCACAGGTGCATGCCACCATGCCATGACTAGTTTTTCATATTTCTTGTAGAGATGAGGTTTAGACTGTTGCCCAGGCTGGTCGCGAACTCCTGAGCTCAAGGGATCCACCTGCCTTGGCCTCCCAAAGTGCTGGGATTACAGGCATGAGCCACTGTGCCTGGCTGAAATACTGCTTATAATAGTTTAGATAATAAGAAAGCGAACATGTGAGAACCACAGGATAGCACTGCAGATGAATGGACAAAGTGAGGAGCCGCCAGGCAGAAACAGGCTGTCAAATGCAAGGTGGCACAGGTGGGACCAGTGCCTGTCAGCAAGGTTTCTAAAGAGGTCATAAATTACCTTGCAAAGCCTTTCAGAGGTTTGCCAGATAACAAGAGGAAAGTCATTAGCACAAACTGTACTTATCATATGATTCTATTATAGATGGAACAGCAAAGCGGCAGTCACACCTGTTAATTTTGTGGGAGAGCTCCAGATTCAAAGGTTCTGTACGATTACCATTGATGTTAGGATCACATGTTCAGATTTTGCTTGTGGAGAAAATAAAATCACTATAATTATATCATGCCTTCTCTTACTAAGAGGAGATATATAGAATATTAATCCTGTGTCAAAAAAGATAAACTGCAGACTTCTGTTAAAATAGAACTTAAAGCTACATTTTGGGGAAAATGTGAAGAAACGAAGCAGAGAAATATGTACCTGGCCGGGCACAATGGCTCCCACCTGTAATCCCAGCACTTTGGGAGGCCGAGTTGGGCAGATCACCTGAGGTGAGGTGTTCAAGACCAGCCTGGCCAACATGGTAAAACCCCGTCTCTACTAAAAGTACAAAAAAATTAGCCAGGCATGGTGGTGCATGCCTGTAGTCCCAGCTCAGGAGGCTGAGGCAGGAGAATCACTTGAACCTGGGAGGCAGAGGTTGCAGTGAGCCAAGATTGCACAACTGTACTCCAGCCTGGGTGGCAGATGGGGGGAAGACAAAATAATGCAAATTGATCTTAAATAATTTCAGAGCCCCTCAAAAGCTGGGTAAACAAGCTACTCTGAAAAAGTTTAGGATGAGTTTTCAAGTGAGAATGACCATCTCAGTATGGGGTTATAGGAGTGGAAGGTCCGCAAGGGTCTGGCAGTGGAACATACATTAGCAGCCAAAAAACTAAATCCAGAGGGAGCACAGAGAAAAGATGGATTGATCAGAGTCGATTTGGGAAATACACTCTCCAGAAAGGAATGGAGAAAGTATAGTGAACTTAGGTGCTGGGACTTATGACAGGGGTAAGGAGGTAGTGGGTAAGGGATAGGGGTGGGACTCGGGAAAATGGGGGAGGGAGTAAAAGGAAATGTAAAAGAAAGTTTGTCTTTGGGACCCTGCTCAAGGCCTTGATCTTCCTGTTTTAATTCTCCTAAAGTGTCAGCTGATAGAGACTTGAAGTGATACTGATGTCTCCATATGGGACTCTGAGCACCTCTCTGGGTTTCCTCCTCAATTTGCAAAGCAATGTAGCAGACAGGTTAGGAGTCCAGCCTCTAGGAGTCAGCCAGCCTCGGGTCAAACTGCAGCTCTGTCACTTAACTAGCTGTGGAACCTTGTGAGGCCACTAACTGGCCTCTCTGTCTTCATGTTCTACAGGTAAAAAACGGAGACAATAATACAAAACCACAGTTCTAAAATCTAAAGAGCTTGGAAAACCAAATGATTTTTTACAAATATTTGGTGGCGGCCGGGCGTGGTGCCTCACGCCTGCAATCCCAGCACTTTGAGAGGCCGAGGCGGGTGGATCACCTGAGGTCGGGAGTTCACGACCAGCCTGGCCAACATAGTGAAACTCTGTCTCTACTAAAAATACAAAAACTTAGCTGGGCACGGTGGCGGGTGCCTGTAATCCCAGCTACTCAGGAGGCTGAGGCAGGAGACTCGTCTGAACCCGGGAGGCGGAGATCGTTCTGAGATTGTGCCATTGCACTCCAGCCTGGGAAACAAGAGCAAAACTTCGTCTCAAAAAAAAAAAAAAAAAAAAAAAAAATACACCAAATATTTGGTGGCAAAACCAGACCAGAATTGATGCAAAGCTATTCATAGTTTTATTTTTTCCACCTAGTGTGAATATTCATAGATTTCATTACAGAAAGATTAATCTGCTGGTTACAGGGTGCTGCTCCATACCCCGGTTGGGGCGTCAGTAACATATAGTAAATAAATGCACACTTATGACCTTTTTAAAATCTGAAAAATTCCAAACTCCAAAACACGTTTGGCTCCAAAGATTTTTGAATCTATGGTTCCTACTTCATACGGTTACTATAAGCATTCACACAGCGCACGTAGAGTGCCTGCCGTGTATTAGTAACTCAATAACTGGTGGTTATTATTATTACTATTACTGTGTCTTTTCTGAAGGCCCACCTTTTAGAAAGCTGTGAGTTGAGGAACTGCCAAAATAATGACAGACACAGCAATTTACTTAGGTGAATGTGAGGGCTGTATTCCCCAGGTTGTGGACATGCCTGGAGGACGGTGATGGTGAAAAGAATGCTGGCAGCGTTCTGGAAACTGAGGAGCAAAGACCTTCTTTGAAAAACAAAAACAACAACAAAAAATGCATCCTAAAAAGAGAATGAAGGGACACAATTTGGTTTGAAGACCATGGGCCTGAGTGACAGGAGGGATTCAGGATATTGCAGGGTATTTCTGACTTAACACCCCAGATGCCCATGGGCCCCTCTGGAGTCCCAGTGGAACTGAAAGAAAAAAGCAAGTGACAGCTGGTCCTGCGGTTGCAGCATCCAGCTGGGAGCTTCTGTAGCTCCAGGATCCAGTCCCGACCATGGCTACGGCTCTGAGAGAGCAGATACTCTTGCAGCTAATGTGGGGTAGAACGTTTGGCAGGCACTAGCAGTACCTCTAGTGGACATTAGCAACCTTGCCACCCTTTGGGCATCTACAGTGACCAGAGGGAGCCGAAGGAGTTTGGGAAAGAGCAGTGGAGAGGAGAAGCCGGAGAAATATTATTTAGTGAACCATTTTGTGAATCTATTTTTACTCCTAGATGGTCATGATTTGGGAAATATGAGCTACAGATAGAAAGTAGTAGAATAAATGAAAAGAAATGGAAATAAATTGTTGCAAAAAAGAAAATATGATGTTTGAGTTGTAGTTAAGTTGCTCTTAAATAGGTGCTTTCTGAACCAACAAATGCCTTAGCTCTCATGTCCAAGGGCACAGCGGACCCTCAACTTGTGCAAGGCAGCCAGTGCTCCCTAGGCAAAGACCTTCGAAATAATAAGGCAAGTGTTAGGAAAAGGCACTTTCCAGTTCATACGGGGGCATTTGTGTTCCTCTCAAGTAAAGTAGATGTCATTTTCAAATGTGCTTCCCTTGGCCTTATGTTCTTTTCTTAGCATGATTAAGGGTACATCAACTCAAATTGCAACACAGACACTTTAACGGTAATGCAGGATTATGTTAACACTCTAAGTACTTAATGATGAATGAGTCATATGTCAGGCTGTGACAAAAGGCTGCGCTGTTTAAGCAGGAGAGGCCTAGTTTTGGCACATTAATTTCTGAAGCTTAAGTCCAGAGTAACTGGATTTAGGAAGTTAATCTCTGCTTTACCATAATTCCTTCTAATAGATTTTGGCCCCTTCTTTCTCTTCCCCACACTTCACATGTCTGATAGACTTAAAAAAACACACACGTAAGAGAAAATCCTTTTTTACTTTGGCTAATGAGGAGAAGTTTCTGCAAGAAGACTCTCAATCCCAAGATTTTTTTTACCATAACAGAATTCAGGGAAAAGCCAGTACTTTCCACAAAGGGGCATATTGGGGTGATTTCATCAAGGACGTACCCTGGGAACCTGAATCCTGAGGAGCCAGGGAGGTATGGGAGGTCTGAGTGGGGCTGATGGCACAAAGGACCCAACTTTTGGAGGGCATAGGAGACTATTCAGGTCTGGTCTGAAACTACACAGAGGACTGGGTTAAAAATGAGGTCGTTGCCAGGACTGCGAGGCTGAAATTCAGACAGGAATGAGAACCTGGCTGGTTTCTGGAGGCAAAAAGAACTCCAGACTGAAGTTTGCAGGTGAGCACCTGCCTAGGTGTTCCAGAGGCATCTGATGGTGAGGATGGAGGAGGCCATAAAGAGCAGGTAGAGGCGGAAGAGCAGGGCGTCCATCATGTGGCTGAACTGCACCCACAGCTCCATCAAGTGCTGCTTCTGGGCCCCGTGTTCCTGCTGGGCCCTTGTCCATTCTGAGCCCCCTGTCAGCTCTGCCTCCCCAGGGCCTGGCATCTGCCCTGCTGATACCTCTGGCTCCTTCACACCTACAGAAAGATAGAGATTCAGCCATGGGCTGCAAATGTCACCTGTGGAGGGAGGGAGACAGGGAAGGAGGCAGGAGCAGAGAAGTAGAGGTGGGGGAAGAGGAAGTGCGACTTCCCTCACCAGGCAGGTGGGTGGGGGTGAGACCCAGGCCCTTATTTCCCTTTTGGGGCGCAGTGGGACAGCATCTCCCTGGGCTGGTGCAGTGCAGCAGCAGGGAGTGGAGCCACCAAGGCATGGGTGGGGGCTGGGTGGTGGCCACGTGCAGCAGGTGGGTGATGAAGATGGTCTCCAGCAGGCTGACCACCATCAGGGACAGGCACAGGGCGAAGTAGACACCTGCAGGCAAGGGGGTCCGCATGAGGGCCAGAGGCGCCACCTAGAATTTCTTGTTTCTTTCCCAGAGGATCTTTTTCCAGGATCCCTTTTCACTTCGCCTGGTTCTGCCTGTCCCTCTCCCCATTCAACCCACACCTCGCTTTTGGTCTCTTGATGGATGAGGACGTACTAGTGAAGCGTGTGATGAAGTGCTAGTGGCTGGGAGCAAGTCATTCATCATGAGCAGGAAGACGCTGTAGCCCAGCAGAACAGTCATCTTGAATGGGGCACAATTCCCACTTTCCAGTGGCAGGTAGAAACTGAGGGCATCGATGGCAACCAGAATGCCACTGGGCACCAGAAAGTTTACCACGTAGGGGCTGGGCCTGCACCTGTGCCTGCGCCTGATGGCCACCTGGTGGGGAAGAGAGGGAGGGGTAAGTGAGGAGTAGGCTGGGAGGCTGTCAAGACAGGTAAGAGTAAGAACTGGGATTTGTCCCAGGCCAAACTGTCTAGTAAGAAAATATTACCTCCCGTCCCTTTCAGCGTCCGGTCTCTCCATCCAAAGGCGTCTCACAAGGTTAGAGTCTCCCATGCCGCTTACCTCTGAAATGTATCTCATTCCTTTTGGCCCAAGGTGTCAACTTTCTCCACTTAAATTTTTATTCCTACCGATGTGCTCTTAGCAAGACTGTGGAACCACCGACTTAGGCATCGCGTATGTTTTATCTTTTCATTTCTAATTGCTTTTCTCATCGAGGTCTAATCTCCAGTGACTTTGCAGGGGAACATTTGAGACCAGTGGGAGGGAAAGCAGACAGTATCAGATATTTTGGGGTTATCAGGATTTGGCATCATCATATCCCTAAGGCAGGGTTTCCTAACTCTTTCTACCATATCTTTTTAAAAATAAACAAAAATTCGTGCCTTCCAAAAAGTTCTGACAGCCATTGGGGAAGGGGAAGCTCACCCTCACTGTGAATCACTGGCATAGAGCCTTTGTTTCTTCCTCAAGGGATGCTTTATTTAGTAACTATTTACTGAGTACCAGGTATTGTTTTAGTACGGAAGGTTTGTCAGTGAAAAAAGTGACAAAAGGCTGGGTGCGGTGGCTCATGCCTGTAATCGCAGCACTTTGGGAGGCTGAGGCGGGCAGATACCTGAGTTCAGGACTTCGAGACCGGCCTGGCGAACGTGGCGAAACCCCATCTCTACTAAAAATACAAAAATTAGCTGGGCGTGGTGGCAGGCCCTTGTAATCCCAGCTACTCAGGAGGCTGAAGCAGGAGAATCACTTGAACCCGGGAGGTGGAAGTTGCAGTGAGCTGAGATCATGCCATTGCACTCCAGCCTGGGTGACAAGAACAAAACTCTATCTCAAAAAAAAAAAAAGAGTGACAAAGGCCGGGCTCCATGGTTCACCCCCGTAATCCCAGCACTTTGGGAGGCCGAGGTGGGTGGATCACCTGAAGCCAGGAGTTCCAGACGAGCCTGGCCAACATGGTGAAACCTCATCTCAGCCCCTGAGCTCACATAGAAGATGGCTTGTTCATACTGGTTAGTGACCATGGTCACCTTTATTGCTCTTTGTTGGATACCCAGCAGTACCACTCCCTCCTTCTTCTGAATGAGGTTCTGTGATGTATTTGAAAGCTCCTGGACGTCCTTCTCCATGGCCAGGCTCGTGTTCTCCACTGCAAAGCAGGCCCAGAAGACTCAGCCTCCCCAAATGCTCCCAAGTCCCTTGCCCAGACTGTTGGATCCCTCACTGCTTAGCTTCCAGGCCCTTTTCAGCAAGATTCCCTCACTGTTCCCAGCTTTCTGTCCTCTTCTCACTCAAAGCCCTTTCTCTGCCTCTCAACAGTCTACTTTAGTGAGCCCCACTTACCTGTGTAGGTGAAAGAGCTGAAGGAGAGCGTTCAGCTCTGTTCATGGAAGGGGAAATAGAAGGTGTCCAGCTTACAGATGCTGACCACCCACATTGGCTTGTTGTATTTGATGTGACCTTCACTATTGACACGCCATGAGACCTGCAGGTGTCTGATCCACACTGATGCTGTGTGGGAGAAGGACAGGGAGGTAGGTGCTGTGCATTTCTCCATCAGACTTGGCCTTCTTTCTCTCTCAGCTCATCCCATTCTTGAGCTCCAGCCCCACTCTTCTCTCTTCTACCTATAATCATATTCTGGGGGTTTGTAAGCTCTTCAATTCAGACTCTGCTCTTTTCTAAGTTGAGTCTTTGTGTGGCCTTATTGGTAACGTTGTGTCCTTCCCCGTAGATGTGGTTTCCATTCTGCTTTTTTGGCCCTGAGACTCACGACTGCTCGATGAAGACATCTGAAAGCCACAGGTTCTCAGTTGCCATGCCGGACTTCTTGATGCCTCTGCATTCATCTGGGTTCCACTGCACAAATTGATTGTGCCAAGGCCGGGCATGGTGGCTTATGCCTGTAATCCCAGCACTTTGAAAGGCTGGGGGGATCACTGAAGGTGATCACTGAAGGTCAGGAGTTCAGGACAGCCTAGCTAACATGGTGAAACCCCATCTCTACCAAAAATACAAAAATTAGCTGGGTGTGGTTGTGGGCCCCTGTAATCCTAGATACTCAGGAGGCTGAGACAGGAGGCAGGAAAATCTCTTGAACCCAAGAGGTGGAGGTTGCAGTGGGCTGAGATCGCACCACTGCCCCTGAGCCTGGGCGACAGAGTGAGACTCTCTCTCAAAAAAAAAAAAGAATTGATTGTGCTAGGTCTGTAGGAAACCATGGCATGAGAGAAACAGGGAGAGGGAACTAGTTTTCGTTTTGCTCTGTCTTCTGCACCTTCCCATTCCTTTTTTTCCCCCATTTCTTCACTCTCCCGCCACCTCTCTGGTGACAGCCATCACACTAACAAAGCCTTGCTTGCTTACCTCAGTATTCTCAAGACAGAGCTTGAGCTTGGCTCAGGATTCCCTGGGATGGAGCCACATAAGCATTGGCTGCCATGGCCTTAGTGTATACCACCTTCTCCCTGTGCCCCTTCTCTGTCCTCCTAAACCAGCAGAATAATCAGAAAGTTTTGTATTTTCATTATTGGTCTATTTGAACTTGTCTAATTTATGGATATTCTCAGCTTTAACCAATATAATCAGCAAAGCTGGACCTAGGAGTGGAAAAAAGAGAGCAGAGTAGAGGAAAGGGGAAACTGAGTTTGTCATACCATATTTAGCCACAGGAACGATGTCACCAGTTGAAGGTGTGAATCCTGGAGTAGCAGCTTTCATCTAGATGATTAACTCCAGGAAGGCAGGTCCCACGCCACCACCCTCTCCTTGTTCACGTCCAAGGCTGTTCCATGTGGCAATAACAATTTTTGATCTAAGCCACTGAAAAATGTAGATCAAAACAATTCAAGGTACGTGGAAAATGTAAATGAAAAACACAGTATGAAGGTCCATGGGGAATATGTTTTGACAAGTATTCCGAAAAGAACAGATTTTACCTGCAGTAATGTCATTACAGCATTTCTTATCATGCCTTTCCACTCCCCACCCCCGCCGAATGCACCTCTAATTTTTTAAACACTTTTAAAAATCATTTTTTCTTTTTTTTGAGACAGAATCTTGCTCTGTCGCCCAGGCTGTAGTGCAGTGGCGCCATTTCGGCTCACTGCAACCTCTGCCTCCCAGGTTCAGGCGACTCTCCTGCCTCCTGCCTCAGCCTCCCGAGTAGCTGGGATTAGAGGCACACATCACCACGCCCAGCTAATTTTTTGTATTTTTAGTAGAGATGGGGTTTCACCATGTTGCCCAGGCTAAAAATAATTTTTTCAATATTTTATTGTGATAAAAATATATAACATAAAATGTACTCTTTTAACCATTTTAAGTGTACAGTTCTGTGGTGTTGAACACATTCACATTGTTGTCCAGCCACCACTCTCCATCACCAGAGCTCTTTTCTTCTTGCAAAATGGAAACTCTACACCCGTTAAACAGTAATTCCCTATTTCACCCTCTCTCCAACCCCTGGCAACCGCTATTCTACTTTCTGTCTCTATAAAATTAGACAAATACACTATTTGTCTTTTTGAGACTGACTTATTTCACTTAGCATAATGGCCTCACAGCTTATTCACACTGTGGCATGTGTTAGAATTTTGTTCCATTTGAAGGCTGCATCATATTCCATTGTAAGTATGTACCACATTTAATCTGTCCATTCATCTGTCAATAGACACTTAGACTGCTTCTGAGTTTTGACTATTGTGAGTAATTCTGCTATGAATGTAAGTGTACAAATATCCCTTTTTCACTTTTTTTCGGGTATTTATCCAGAACTATAATTATTTGGTTGTATGGTAATTCTATTTTTAATATTTTGAGAAACAGCCATACTGTTTTTCCACAGTGGCTACACAATTTTACATCCTTACAAGCAGTGCACAAGGGTTCCAGTTTCTCCACATCATCACCAACACTTGTTATTTTCTGTTTTTTTTGTTTTGTTTTGTTTTTTTGAGACAGAGTCTTTCTCTGTTGCCCAGGCTAGAGTGCAGTGGCACAATCTTGGCTCTCTGCAGCCTCCACCTCCTGGGTTCAAGTAATTCTCCTATCTCCTCCTCCCGAGTAGCTGGGATTACAGGTTCCTGCCACCACACCCAGCTAATTTTTGTATTTTTAGTAGAGATGGGGTTTCACCATGTTGGTCAGGCTGGTCTTGAACTCCTGACCTCAGGTGATCCACCCACCTCAGCCTCCCAAAGTGCTGAGATTACAGGCATGAGCCACCTCGCCCAGCTTCTGTTTGTTTTTTAATAGTAGCCATCCTAATGGGTGTGAGATGATATCTCACTGTAGCGCTGATCTGCACTTTCTTAACTATTAGTAACATTGAACATACATCTTTTCTTGTGCTTATTGGCTATTTGTATTTCTTCTTTGGAGAAATGTCTATTCAAGTCCTTTGCCCATTTTTGAATTGGGTTGTTTGATTTTTTTGTTGTGAGTAACTAATTTTACAAAATCCAATCAAAGGGCCAGGCACGGTGGCTCATGCCTGTAATCCCAGCACTTTGGGAGACCAAGGCAGGAGGATCACCTGAGGTCAGGAATTTGAGACCAGCCTGGCCAACATGGTGAAACCCTGTCTCTACTAAAAATACAAAAATTAGCTGGGTGTGGCAGCACGTGCCGGAAGCTGAGGCAGGAGAATCGCTTGAAACTGGGAGGCAGAGGTTGCAGTGAGCTGAGATTGCACCACTGCACTCCAGCCTGGGTGACAAGAGCAAGACTCTGTCTCAAAAAAAAAAAAAAAAAAAAAAAAAAAAATCCAATCAGAGGGTCCACCGCTCACCACTAGACCACTGCAATGCTGGGTGAGGACTTACCACTTCCAGATGGCAGACAGGGTGAAGGAGATGTTGACATGAGTGGGGACACTGTAGTTGGTGACTGGACCGATAGCCTTTCTGTGAAACACTGCTTGAAAGGCAGCAGGGTCCACCCTGTGCTGGCCAAAGCCTGGGCAATTGATAATTAAAACGTCGCCCTTTCCTGTAGTGAGCAGAGACTGAGAGAGGAGGGCCAGGGCTAGGGGGCCTGGAGAGTGTTTCTGCACGGAGAGAAAACAGGGGGCACTGGGAGTAGCATGTGAGCTCCTCCTTCCTGGTCCAGGAAGGGTGGGCTGAGCTGGTAGGCAAATGGTGGAAACGGATGAGGTGAGCTGAGTCAAGGATCCATCCTCAGTGCCATTGTTTTGTCCCCATGCAAAACCTGTCCAGATGTGTATGCAAACTCAACCCTGACCGCCACTTTACAGTGTCCTGCCACGTCCTTAACAATCTCACTGCAACCTCTCCACCTTCCCCCAGTGTCCTTCTCTTGCTTACCTCCAACCTGGACCCATGTGAGTGATGTCAGTGACAAATTTTGCACTCACAGTTCTCCGCCTCGCTGTATTAATATGGCATAGATGCTAATAAATTAATGATAAGGGGAGTAATCAGGTAGGTAGTGTGAGATATATGGGATCTTAAGGAAACAAATCAATTTCAGTTTTTCAATTTAATGAGTACTTACTATGTGCTGTGATTGTTCTAACATTTAGTAGTCTTCATCACTAGGATTATCTTTTTTTTTTTAAATTTTTTTTTGAGACGGAGTCTCGCTCTGTTGCCCAGGCTGGAGTGCAGTGGTGTGATCTCCGCTCACTGCAAGCTCCGCCTCCCGGGTTCACGCCATTCTCCTGCCTCAGCCTCCCGAGTAGCTGGGACTACAGGCGCCCGCCACTATGCCTGGCTAATTTTTTTTGTATTTTTAGTAGAGACGGGTTTTCACCGTGTTAGCCAGGGTGGTCTCGATCTCCTGACCTTGTGATCCGCCTGCCTCGGCCTCCCGAATTGCTGGGATTACAGGCGTGAGCCACCGCGCCTGGCCGGATTATCTTAAAAGAGTTCCCAGGCTGGGCTCAGGGGCTCACGCCTGTAATCCCAGCACTTTGGGAGTCCCAGGCGGGCGGATCACCTGAGGACAGGAGTTCAAGACCAGCCTGGCCAACATGGTGAAACCCCATCTCTACTAAAAATACAAAAATTAGCCAGGCGTGGTGGCAGGTGCCTGTAATCCCAGCTACTCGGGAGGCTGAGGCACGAGATCGTTTGAACCTAGGAGGTGGAGGTTGCAATGGGCTGAGATAGTGCCACCGCACTCTAGCCTGGGTAACAGAGCGAGACTCCATCTCAAAAAAAAAAAAAACAAGAAAAGAAGAGAAAAGAAAAGAGTTAACTAAATGTTAGGATCCTAGGAAGAGGTACAAAGCTGTCAATGTCATCAGCATCATTTTTACCTTAATGAACATCCAATCATTGACTATCTCGGAATAACAAATATTAGCCTGTTTTCTCTGCTTCCCAAGAGTTACATGTCTGCTCAGCTCTTGCTCTTATCTTACGGTACCTCGCAGCAGCAGGTGGAAGATGAAGCCAAGGAGGAATCCTTTCCCATGGAACCAGCCTCTTTCCATCTTCCTCTCTTTGGCACTTCTCTGGGTACTTGAAGATGATGTTAACCTTTAAAAAAATCTCAGACCACACCTTGAGCCCTACCTTTGAATAATACATATATCAGCTGGCATTAACCGCCTCTCTAACAAGACCCCTTGGTGACAAAAGAATGTCACAGAGGAATAACTCACCCTGTGCTTTAACTGGGCCTGAATCTAGCCTCCAAAAGTAATATGGCAAATCAGTCTGGAGAAGAAGAAGCAAAAATATGTGGTCCCTGGAGCAGTGCTAATGGCTTCCTCATACTTTAAAGTCACTCTGGCGTACAGTGCGTCACCGAGAAGGCACGTATGACTATCACTGCCTCCAGGTGGCACGTGAACTTGTTAGACCCTGCTGCTATCTCTTTTACTTACTTTCTTTCTTTCTTTCCTTTCTCTTTCATTCTCTTTCTTTTCTCTATCTTTCTTTCTTTCCTTTTTCTTTCTTTTCTTTCTTTCTTTTTCTTTCCTTCTTTCTTTCTTTCTTTTTGTTTCCTTCTTTCTTTCTCTCTCTCTTTCTCCCTCCCTCCCTCCCTTCCTTCCTCTTTTTTTTTTGAGACAGAGTCTCCCTCTGTCTCCCAGGCTGGAGTGCAATGGTGCGGTCTTGGCTCACTGCAACCTCCGCCTCCCAGGTTCAATCGATTCTCCTGCCTCAGCCTCCGAAGTAGCTGTGATTACAGGCACCTGCCACCATGCCTGGCTAATTTTTTGTATTTTTAGTAGAGACGAGGTTTTACCATGTTGGTTGGCTGGCCTCAAACTCCTGACCTCAGGTGATCTGCCCACCTTGGCCTCCCAAAGTGCTGGAATTACAAGTGTGAGCCACCATGCCCGGCCCCCTACTGCCATCTTTCAAAAAAGAAAGCATGTTGGGGGGGTCCCTATTAATATAAGCAACTTCATACACTGAGGTTTTAAACATGACTTCAGTATAGTTAAGACTTTAAAGTAAGAGGAAGCAATTAGCACTGCTCCAGTGACGACACATTTCTGCTTCCTCTTCTCCAAGCTGATTTGCCATGCCTTTTTAGTGTTTCAAAAGCAATCTGGACCCAGGTTTACCCAATGAAGGGAGTGATTAGTGGAGTAGGGGGTGGTGGCAGAGGTAATACTTTTTTAAAATAAAAGCTGACTTATGATTTTTTTTTTTTTAAACAGAGTTTCTCTCTTGTTGCCCAGGCTGGAGTGCAATGGCGCGATCTTGGCCCACTGCAACCTCTGCCTCCCGGGTTCAGGCGATTAACCTGCCTCAGCCTCCAGAGTAGCTGGAATTACAGGCATGCACCACAACACCCAGCTAATTTTTTTTCATTTTTTTTTTAAATTATACTTTAAGTTCTAGGGTACATGTGCACAACGTGCAGGTTTGTTACATATGTATACATGTGCCATGTTGGTGTGCTGCACCCATTAACTCGTCATTTACATTAGGTATATCTTCTAATGCTATCCCTCCCCGCTACCCCCACCCCATGACAGGCCCCAGTGTGTAATGTTCCCCACCCTGTGTCCAAGTGTTCTCATTGTTCAATTCCCACCTATGAGTGAGAACATGCGGTGTTTGGTTTTCTGTCCTTGCGAGTTTGCTCAGAATAATGGTTTCCAGCTTCATCCATGTCCCTACAAAGGACAAGAACTCATCCTTTTTTATGGATGCATAGTATTCCATGGTGTATATGTGTCACATTTTCTTAATCCAGTCTATCATTGTTGGACATTTGGGTTGGTTCCAAGTCTTTGCTATTGTGAATAGTGCCGCAATAAACATACATGTTCATGTGTCTTTATAGCAGCATGATTTATAATTCTTTGGGTATATACCCAGTAATGGGATGGCTGACGCCCAGCTGATTTTTTTGTATTTTTTGTATTTTGTTTTAGTAGAGATGGAGCTTCTCCATGTTGGTCAGGCTGGTCTCAAACTCCCAGACTTAGGTGATCCGCCCGCCTTGGCCTCCCAAAGTGCTGGGATTCCATGCATGAGCCACTGCGCCTGGCTGCTGACTTATGATTTTAAAGAAAAGGTCATGAGCTATTAGCCTGAAAGTTTATGTTATTTTTGGCCCTGCTAGTGTTTTTTTTTTTTTTTTCTTTTTTTAAAGTTAGTTGTGTAACACTTAAACATTGAGAGATTTCACATAAAAACTGTTTCTGGCTTCATTTGAAAAATAAGATCTAGCAATACCAGGCTCACGTTTCTGCTTGACAACAATCTGCCAAAGCTCAGAAGTGGTGAAACCCTTTGGATGGTTCATATTCGCTCTAGATCACTGCAGTCTCCATTGCCCCTCCTGTCTCATTCCTGAGCAGCTCTCCTCATTTATGTTACCTGGTTGGCCTCTGTAGGTGTTTGACTTTGGCTTCCAACGTTAAGAATTTCTTGTGTGATTCTTTTTTTAACTTTTTTTTTTTGAGAAGGAGTCTTGCTCTGTCGCCCAGGGTGGAGTGCAGTGGCGAGATCTCTGCTTACTGCAAGCTCCGCCTCCTGGGTTCACGCCATTTTCCTGCCTCAGCCTCCCGAGTAGCTGGGACTACAGGCACCCACCACCACACATGGCTAATTTTTTGTATTTTTAGTAGAGATGGGGTTTCACCATGTTAGCCAGGATGGTCTTGATCTCCTGACCTCATGATCCACCCATCTCGGCCTCCCAAAGTGCTGGGATTACAGGCATGAGCCACTGCGCCCAGCCTCTTTTTTTAACTTTTAAGTTCAGGGGTACATGTGCAGGTTTGTTATATAGGTAAACTTGTGTCGTGGGGATTTGTTGTACAGATGATTTCATCACCCAGGTATTAAGCCTAGTACCCATTATTTATTTTTCCTGATCCTCTCCCTCCTCCCACCCGCCACCCTCCGATAGGCCTCAGTGTGTGTTGTTCCCCTCTATGTGTCCATGTGTTCTCATCATTTAGTTGGTACTTATACGTGAGAACATGCAGTACTTGGTTTTCTGTTCCTGTGTTAGTTTGCTAAGGATAATGGCCCCCAGCTCCATTCATGGTCCTGCAAAGGACATGAACTCATTCCTTTTTATGGCTGCATAGTATTCCAAGGTGTGTGTACCACATTTTCTTTACCCAGTCTATCATTGATGGGCATTTAGGTCAATTGCATGTCTTTGCTATTGTGAATAGTGCAGCAGTGAACACATGCATGCATGTGTCTTTATAATAGTGATTCTTAAATAGCCTTGGGAAGTAATTTCAAAATACCATTCCATGCATAGGTAATCATAGGTCTTATCAGATTAATGTATGTAATTAATTGGTTCATGATGGAAGCCAGACATGACAAGATTAATTGGGCCAAGGTCATCAGTGGTTTAACCTGTTTTATTCTAGAATTATTTCTGGCAGGGAAGGCTTTAGGGAAAGTAATAAGTGGCTTACAGAGTAAAGAGAGAGCAGTCGCCTCAGTGAAGGTTTACAGATCGAGGTAGCACAATGCAGTAAGAAATGTCTAAGACCAAAACCTTTCTATGAGAATCATGTCACCCTCTCAGCCTCAGTTTCCTTATCTCTAAAATTGGGAGAGTAAAATCTATCTTGTAGGAGTCTTATGTGGTTTGAGATAATGTATGTATAGTGCCTTGCCCATCTTAAGCAATTAATAGCAGTAAATTGCAGCAGAAATAACAGTAAAAATGGCAGTAACAGTTATCCTGTCTAGCCTAAGATTTCCCAGGTTGCTTCAGCCTAAATGGAATATTCTGAACTTAAAATGTCTGGGTTGACTGCAGCAACCCCAGTTCCTGTAAGCATAAGGCCCTTTTCTCTTAGCCTCACTCAGCTGGATACTGATAGGATTCACCCTTCTGCTGTCCTCAGCATCACTCTTTATCACTGGAGAATCCCTGCCCCTTTGGGAAGTTTGTGGTTGTTTTTTCTTTTTTTAAAAAGTGACATTACTCTTTTTCGCAACAGGTTTGCCGCTAGAACACAGGTGTCATGAAAACTACCAAGCCAAATGGGAAAGGAAAAGATGCATATCAACATTATTGTCATTGGACTTGTAGATTCAGGCAAGTCCACCACTACTGGCCATCTGATCTACAAATGTGGCGTCATTGACAAAAGAACCATTGAAAAATTTAAGAAGGAGGCTGCTGAGGTGGGAAACGGCTCCTTCAAGTATGCCTGGGTCTTGGATAAACTGAAAGCTGAGCATGAATGTGGTATCACCATTGATATCTCTTTTGTGGAAATTTGAGACTAGCAAGTACTACGTGACTATCATTGATGCCCCAGGACACAGAGACTTCATCAAAAACATGATTACAGGGACATCTCAGGCTGACCGTGCTGTCCGGATTGTTGCTGCTGGTGTTGGTGAATTTGAAGCTGGTATCTCCAAGAATGGGCAGACCCGAGAGCATGCCCTTCTGGCTTACACACTGGGTGTGAAACAACTAATTGTTGGTGTTAACAAAATGGTTACACTGAGCCACCCTACAGCCAGAAGAGATACAAGGAAATCGTTAAGGAAGTCAGCACTACATTAAGAAAATTGGCTACAACCCCGACACAGTAGCATTTGTGCCAATTTCTGGTTGGAATGATGACAACATGCTGGAGCCAAGTGCTAACACGCCTTGGTTCAAGGGATGGAAAGTCACCGGTAACGACGAAAATGCCAGTGGAACCACACTGCTTGAGGCCCTGGACTGCGTCCTACCACCAACTGGTCCAACTGACAAGCCCTTGTGCCTGCTCCTCCAGGATGTCTACAAAATTGGTGGTATTGGTACTATTCCTGTTGGCTGAGTGGAGACTGGCATTCTCAAACCTGGTATGGTGGTCACCTTTGCTCCAGTCAACGTTATAACTGAAGTAAAGTCTGTCAAAACGCACCATGAAGCTTTGAGTGAAGGTCTTCCTGGGGACAATGTGGGCTTCAGTGTCAAGAATGTGTTTGTCAAGGATGTTCGTCATGACAATGTTGCTGGTGACAGCAAAAACGAACCACCAATGGAAGCAGCTGGCTTCACTGCTCAGGTGATTATCCAGAACCATTCAGGCCAAATCAGTGCTGGCTATGCCCCTGTACTGGATTGCCACATGGTTCACATTGCATGCAAGTTTCCTGTGCAGAAGGAAAAAATTGATCACCGTTATAGTAAGAAACTGGAAGATGGCCCTAAATTCTTGAAGTCTGGTGATGCTGCCATCGTTGATACGGTTCCTGGCAAGGAACCATGTGTGTTGAGAGCTTCTCAGACTATCCACCTGTGGGTCGCTTTGCCGTTCATGATATGAGACAGACAGTTGTCGTGGGTGTCATCAAAGCAGTGGACAAAAAGGCTGTGGAAGCTGGCAAGGTCACCAAGCCTGCCCAGAAAGCTCAGAAGGCTAAATGAATGTTATCCGTAATACCTGCCACCCTGGTCTTCTTAATCAGTGGTGGAAGAACAGTCTCAGAACTGTTCGTTTCGATTGGCCATTTAAGTTTAATAGTAAAAGACTGGTTAATGATAACAATGCATCGTAAAATCTTCAGAAGGAAAGAAGAATGTTTTGTGGACCACTTTGGTTTTATTTTTGTGTGTGTGGCAGTTTTAAATTATTAGTTTTAAAAATTAGTACTTTTTAATGGAAACACTTGACCAAAAATCTGTCACAGAATTTTGAGACCCATTAAAACAAAGTTTAATGAGAAAAAAAAAAGTGACTTTTATTTTTTGAGATGGAGTTTCACCCGTTGCCCAGGCGGGATTGCAATGGTGCAGTCTCGGCTCACTGCAATCTCCACCTCCCGGTTGGTTTCAAGTCTGTCTCAGCCTCCCAAGTAGCTGGGATTACAGGCACCCACCACCACGCCTGGCTCATTTTTTGTATTTTTAGTAGCAACGGGGTTTCACCATGTTGGTCAGGCTGGTCTCGAACTTCTGACCTCAGGTGATCCACCCACCTCGGCCTCCAAAGTGCTGGGATTACAGGTATGAGCCACCGCACCCGGCCTAAAAAGTGATTTTAGATAAGCATTTGCCAAAGCATTTTCTGTAAAACATTAATTCCAGAGAGTGTTAAATGCTGTTTCTAAAATATTATTTTTGTTATTTCATGTTTGATATGGTTTGGCTGTGTCCCCATCCAAATCTCATCTTGAATTGTAGCTCCCATAATCCCCATGTGTCATGGGAGGGACCTGGTGGGAGGTAATTGAATCATGGGGGCGGGTTTTTCCCATGCCGTTCTCCTGATAGTGAAGAAGTCTCACGAGATCTGATGGCTTAAAAAAGGGCAGTTCCCCTGCACACGCTCTCTTGCCTGCCACCATGTAAGACATGCCTTTGTCCTTCCTTTGCCTTCCACCATGATTGTGAGGCCTCCCCAGCTGTGTGGAACTGAGTCCATTAAACCTCTTTTTTCTTTATAAGTTACCCAGTCTCAGGTATTTCTTCATAGCAGTATGAAAATGGACTGATAAAATGTTCCAATAAGTCTGAGAAATGCTGAACTAAACAAGACTAACCAGCTTTCATTGTTGCAGGATTTCTCAGAGTATTTAGCTTATATTATAAATATATTTTATGTATTATATATAATATATATTTATATTTTTATATATTTTATATTTAATATATAAATATATTAAATCTATAAATATAAATATATAAAAATATAAATATATTTATTATATATTATATATATTTATTTTATATATATTCAGAGATGGAGTCTCACTATGTTGCCCAGGCTGGTCTTAAACTCCTGGGCTCCTAGAAATCCTCCTGCCTCAGCCTCCTAAAATGCTGAAATTACAGGCATGAGCCACTGCACTTGGCCTAGCTAATATATTAATGTAACTTTTGACTATGATATACACAATTTTCCAAACTTAGTTGATTTTGGAAATTTTCTCTTTTTTTCAGAATATCTTGCAGGGTTAGTATTTCATGGATTATTTTGTGGAAATACTGTTTTAAGTAAATAGGAATCTAGAAAAAAACTTGAAAAAATTGTCTCAAATGTGCTACATATAGAATATAAAATGCAAATAGCATATATACAAATAAATGAAGAAATTTTTAAAAACCTGATTAAGTATTTTAAAACCTAAAGATTGTTGAGAACTATAAGCTGCAAGCAAGTAGAAATTAAAATAGACATAAATTTTAATCCCTGAATCCTTGAGCAATTTAAACTTAGACTGACTCAAGGAGGAATCTTTTTTTTCCCTTTTCCTTTAGATCAGTGACCTGACAGCTGCAGGCCACATGCCATCTACCTAGATCTAATATTAGGATGAAAGTTGAAAAAGATGCTTTGGTATCACGACTTATCGAATACACCTATACGGCAACTTTAGTTGCTGAAAAACAATGCTGATTTTTTTCTCACTGGTGGTCTCCTATAATCAATAAAGTATACAGTTTCTGTTTTAAGAATACACACTTTTTCCTCAGGGTCTCAACAATTGAACTGTTTTGACTGAAAGAAATTGCAGCCTGCCAGGTGTGGTGGCTATCGCCTGTAATCCCAGCACTTTGAGAGGCCGAAGTGGGTGGATCACTTGAGCTCAGGAGTTTGAGACCAGCTTGGCCAATATGGCAAAACCCCTGTCTCTACTAAAGATACAAAAATTCGCCAGGCGTGGTGGTGCATGCATGTAATCCCAGCTACTCCAGAGGCTGAGGCAGGAGAATCACTTGAACCCAGGAGGCAGAGGTTGCAGTGAGCCGAGATCATGTCACTGCACTCCAGCCTAGGTGATAGGGTGAGACTCTGCCTCAAGAAAGAAAGAGAGAAAGAAACAGCAGGAGAGAGGGAAGGAGGGAGGGATCACTAGTGATAACAACCTTTACACCAAAGTTGTTTATCTCTTCTTCTGGTCAAAAGTCCATATTTATCAAGCAAAACATTTAAGAGAAGTATTGGAGAATGGCTGGGATTGACTATTCTGTCTGACACTCCTGTTTTTTGGAGAAGGCTCTGTTTTTTCTGGACTATTGGTCCTGCTTCTCTGGCTTAGAGGGATCCTGTTGATTCCCAGGTAGTGACCTGACAGGTGCTCAGTCCATTCTTCACAATACAATGTGGGAGAATTCTCCATATACATCTCATAATGAGATGTTAGACATATCGTACCATTTTATTCCGTTGAGTGAGTAAGTATCTAATTGTCATTCTGGGAGGATTAAAATCCCAAGACCTGCCTATGGGCTGTGATTATTATTTTAGCTGAGTAGATTTAGAAGGGTGTTCTGGGGAGAGGGAACAGCTAGAGTAAGAACAGGGAAAATACAATGTTGGCAGGACCTCAGATTTGACTAGGAGAGTGACAGGAGATGAGGCAGTGGTATTTTGAGGGCCAGATCACGGAAGACTTTGCACACCCAGCCAAGGTTTGCTTTTATTTTATAGCCCAGTGTTTCCCTAACTCAAATAAGGCTCAGACCCCTTTTAAGAGGAACAATTCTCTCAAACCCCTGATGTTGACTTCTTATTTACATTATAATATTACTTAAACAAATCCGTTGATAAAGCTTTGTGCAAAGTCATTATGCTTACAGTTCTTATAGCACTATAAAGTTAAAATTAATTTACAAATATTGTTTTGCTAAAATTAGATAATTGCTGTCAATTTCTTTCCTGTTTTTAACAAGGAGCTAGTTTTTGAACACCTATCTGTTATTGTTGGGCCAATGAATCTGATAGTGCATCTCAATGTAACAGTACTTTAAAAAATTTTTAAAGCAGGCCAGGCACGGTGGCTCACGCCTGTAATCCTAGCACTTTGGGAGGCCAAGGCAGGCAGATCACCTGAGGCCAGGAGTTTGAAACCAGCCTGACCAACATGGTGAAACACCATCTCTACTAAAAATACAAAAATTAGCTGGGCGTCGTGGCATCCACCTGTAATCCCAGTTACTAGGGAGACCGAGGCAGGAGAATCGCTTGAACCTGGGAGGTGGAGGTTGTAGTGAGCCAAGATTACCCCATTGCACTCCAGCCTGGGCAACAAGAGCGAAACTCCGTCTCAAAAGAAAAAAAAAATTTAAAAAGCAATGCTTCATACTAACTACTACCCATATTACTAATGAAGTAATGTAACAATGAAATAACAAGGGAAGTTGTTACCGCAAAGGAAATGTGCAATGCTTTCCTTCATAATGATGAATGCGCAATATGACTGATCATAACATGCCTATACTTCTGTGTACTTTAGGAAGACTTGGCTTCTCTATGAAAATATGTGAACCCTTTGGCTGTATAACATGCTGTCATGTCATCTGGCTTTCATCTGGCATTATTTAAAACTTAAATTCTCTTGTTTTCTAATTTGCCTGAGGCCATTAAAGAGTGCATTATTCTTTCACACTACGTGGTTTCCATAATGTCAAATATAAAACTTAGGTCGGGCACAGTGGTTCATGCCTGTAAATCCCAGCACTTTGGGAGGCCGAGGCGGGCGGATCGCCTGAGGTTAGGAGTTTGAGACCAGCCTGACCAACATGGTGAAACCCTGACTCTACTAAAACTACAAAAATTAGCCGGGCATGGTGGCGGGCGCCTGTAATCCCAGCTACTCGGGAGGCTGAGGCAGGAGAATCGTTTGAACCCGGGAGGCGGAGGTTGCAGTGAGCCGAGACTGCGCCATTGCACTCCAGCCTGAGCAACAAGAACGAAACAATGTCTCAAAAAACAAACAAACAAAACAAAAAACAAATATAAAACTTGATTTATTAACTAACTTTAAAAAAGGTCTTTTTCCATGAAAATGCCTTTCATTGAAAAATTGAGCTGCAAAGAGAGCTTCTGTCTTGATAACTGTTAGAAGAATTCAACGTGAGTACCATAGCAGATATGGGGTGACTGTTAGCATGTGACATTAGCTCTAGACAAGCTAGGTAGGCGAGGGTGTCAGGCTGTTGCAGTACAGCATTTCTGCCAATGAATGGACCACCATCTATCCAGTTCCACAACCACCTACGTGTTACCGTTGACATTTCTTTCTCATTGCCCTGTATCTAATCCATCCACATGTTCTGTTGATTTTACCCCTTAAATTTCTCTTGAGTTCATCTTTTTCTCTCCATCTTTTCCGTCACAACCTTAATCCAAGCCACCATGATGTCTTTCCTCCATAACAACAGTCACTTCTAGGTGGCCTCTTCTCTCCCATTCTAGCGGTCTCGAATTCTTTCTCCAGTCTGCCAGCCACAGTGCAGTTTCCAAAAGATACTTTTTTTTTCTGTTTTTTGTTTGTTTGTTTTTTGAGACTGAGTCTTGCTTTATCACCCAGGCTGGAGTGCAGTGGCCAGATCTCGGTTCACTGCAAACTCTGCCTCCTGGGTTCAAGGGATTCTTGTGCCTCAGCCTCCCGAGCAGCTGGGATGACAAGTGTGTACCACCACGCCCAGCTAATTTTTGTATTTTTAGTAGAGATGGGGTTTCACCATGTTGGCCAGGTTGATCTCGAACTCCTGACCACAGATGATCCACCCACCTCAGCCTCCTTTCAAAGTGCTGGGATTAAAGGCTGTGAGCTACCACGCCCGGCCCCAAAATGGAAATTTAATTTCTCAACTCCTAACATATTCACCCTTTTGAAACTTTTCAGTTGTTGCCTTTTGCTCCTGAAGACCTGTAACAAGATCTACATGTTTGGAGATGCTCCCTTCCGTCTACCACCGCCTGGTCTTCGTTGTTTCCTCTGCTTCAACTGCTCTGTCTGCTGCCCACTTCCACTGTCTTCATTTCACACACTCCTTCTTCCTTCAAATGAAACACACACCTCCTTTCCTTGTACTTACTACAATCATCATTTAAATTTTGATTAGTGTTTATTTGGGAGTCTAAGCCCCATGAGGGCTGGAACCATGTTTGTTTTAGCTCCACTGCATCTCCACCAAACATTTGATGAATATGTTTAGTACATTACACAACATAAATATTATTTAGAAATACCCACAATTCTGGCCGGGCGCGGTGGCTCATGCCTGTAATCCCAGCACTTTGGGAGGCTGAGTTGGGCCGATCACTTGAGCTCAGGAGTTTGAGACCAGCCTGGACAATATAGTGAAACCCCGTCTCTACTAAAAATACAAAAATTAGCCAGGTGTGGTGGGACACGCCTGTGATCCCAGCTGCTCTGGAGGCTAAGGCAGGAGAATCAGAATCACTTGAACCCTGGAGGTGGAGGTTACAGTGAGCCGAGATCTAAAAAAAAGAAAAGAAAAGACACACAATTCTACACTGCAACATAGATTCTCTAGCCCCCTTGCCTGAGGGTTGGGAAGTATCGCCCCTCTAAACAGTTCACAACACAAACACATTTTGAGGGGGTAATTTTGTAAGTATAATTCTTTCACTCAGACTGTACTTGGACAGACCAAGACAGTACTACAGTGTATTGAAGCCTGCCACCAGGGCTGTCTGGTGTTCATCTATTCTTTTTTAATAAAAAACAAACTATAATCAACATATATGAAGTATTTCAGCGGGATTTAGAAGCTTTTTAAAAAATATGATGATATCAGATCTGCAGTTTTGGGTGTTACAGTGTTTGAGGCATTGTTGGAAGGTATAGAATCTTTGGTGAGGTGGTATCTCATTACTATTTTAATTTACATTTCCGGGCCAGGCGTGTTGGCTCACGCCTATAATCCTAGCACTTTGGGGGGCCGAGGTGGGTGGATCACAAGGTCAGGAGTTCAAGACCAGCCTGGCCAATATGGTGAAACCCCATCTCTACGAAAAATACAAAAATCAGCTGGGTGTGGTGGCTGGTGTCTGTAGCCCCAGCTACTCCAGAGGCTGAGGCAGGAGAATTACTTGAACTCTGGAGGTGGAGGTTGCAGTGAGCTGAGGTGGCACCACTGCACTCCAACCTGAGGGACAGAGAAAGACTCTGACTCAAAAAAAAAAAAAAAAAAAAAAAAAAAAAAATCCATTTCCCTGATTATGAATGAGATTGGGTGTCTTTTCATATTTGAGGGGCTGCTCAAGTTTCCTATTCTGTGAGCTGTCTGTTCGTGTCATTTACGTATTTTCCTATTGGGTTATCTGCCGTTTCTTACTGAACTTAGAAATTATTTTGCATATTTTTTATTCAAAAACTTTGTCAGTTATAACTTGTGGTTTATCTTTTCAATTTATGCCATCTTTTAATACGGCAAAAATTATCAATCTTTCTTCCTTTATTTTTTGTTTCTTGTTTAAAGAGTTCTTTCCTACTCCCAAGTTCATAAAGATATTTCCTATCTTCTTCTGAAAGTTTTTAAGTTTTCCCTTTCACATTTAAGCGTTTGATCTACCTGAAATGGGTTTTTTCTGTGTGGTATGAAGCGGTAATCCCTGATTGTTTTTTCATATGTATAACCAATTGTTCCAGTACTATTTACTGACTCTTCTTGCTTTCCACACGGATTCGTAAGGTTTTCTGTCACAGATCAAGTTACACGGATGCACCAGTCTGTTTGGGGGCTCTTTATTCTATTGCACTGGTCTATCAATCCGTGTGCAAGAATACGCTGCTTTATGATACAGTAGTGTCTTCACACTAGCTAACTAGCTAGTTGTTATAAAGATGGACAAGTCACTTTACCTTCTCCTTCTTCCTCTTCCTCTTCTTCTTCTTCTTTTTTAATCTTTGAATTAAAAAAAAAAAATACGGCCGGGTGCGGTGGCTCGCGCCTGTAATCCCAGCACTTTGGGAAGCCGAGGCGGGCAGATTACCTGAGGTCGGGAGTTCAAGACCAGCCTGGCCAATATGGCGAAACCCTGTCTCTACTAAAAAAATACGAAAATTAGCCGGGCGTGGTGGCGGACGCCTGTAATCCCAGCTACTTGGGAGGCTGAGGCAAGGAGAACTGCTTGAACCCGGTAGGCGGACGCTGCAGTGAGCCGAGATCGCGCCATTGCACTCCAGCCGGGGCAACAGAGCCAGACTCCTTAAAAAAAAAATACTCGTATTACTTACTCATAGGGCTGTAATGGAGATTAAAGGAAACAAGAATGGTATGTAAAGCATCGGATATAGGGTAGGAAGAACTCAACAGTGGCTTTTATTTAATGATGCTGAAGGTACCGATGAAACAGAGAAATAAAGGGATCAATCTTTCTGGGAGCCTCAGTTTCATTTATAAAAAGAAGAGGATGAGTTAGCATACCATTTCTAAGGCTCTTGCCACTTCTAGACTGTGATCCTGGCATTTTATTATCTAGAGACCAGGCAGCGCGACATTGATGGGCAGTTGGTGTTAAAGTGAGAAAGGCGGTATCTGCGCAGACTGCAGGGTCGAACTATGAGCAAGCAATCGTATCTGCCACAACAGATAAGAACCGGTGCTGGCCGGCCTGACGACTCTCAACGGGTTAGACGCGGGCTACGATGACCTTCACGATCTTTTCTGGCAGCTGCACGGCCACGCAGGGTCGGGACTGCCCTGCCTACGAATAGCACTGTGTGCTAACACAGGGCCACAGTTAAGCCTCCCGGCTGCCTCCCCCCGGGAACACGACCCCGGAGAAGATTCCAGACAGGCTCGCAGAGGCACGGGCAAGGATGCAACGGAGCCGGGAGCTCGGTGGGAAGAGGGGCAGCCCGCACCGCCCCCGGGATGTCACCGGCGCTTCTGGGAAATGTAGTCCTTCGCCGCGTCCGCAGCCCTGGGCACTCGGAAGGAGGACTACAGTTCCCTTCAGCCTTGGGAATGCTTTGTGCAGCGCGCTTGCGCGGTGTGGCGGCCGATGCCGCTATAAAGGCTTGTTTTGCTGCGGGGCTCATGCTCGGGAGCGTGGTTGAGCGGCTGGCGCGGTTGTCCTGGAGCAGGGGCGCAGGTAGGTGATGGCTGCTGCCGCACCCCTGCCCTCCAGCTCGGTTGTCACGGGGATCACCCATTTGCATTTCCTCGGGGCGTGGCGGGATGTGGCCAGGGCTACGAGCAGTTCGGGGGACACTGGAGACTTGGGGAACGGGGTATGGCCTCCCCTTGGTCTCCTGCCGCCGCCTCCTAGGCCTGTGAGCCGGGGGTCTGGTGACTGGGTCGTGTGCTGGAAGACAGGCAGGTAGGGTCGGGATGAGCGGGCAGGGACGCGGGCTACGTCCGTGGCCGCGGCCGCCAGGGGGCGCTGCGCCCGCGGGCCGTGGGTGTGGGTCGCGCTCGCCTGGCCAGGCCGGAGCGGGCTGTGGGAACGCCCTAGGGCCCGGGCATCCCAGGCGAAGCGGGTCTGAGAGAAACGCCCACCTGGGAGGATGTGCAGCGGGTGGCTCGGGGCACCCTGCTCAACCCGCAGCGGAGCCGCCAGCGACCTTCGAAGTAAGTCATCCCCTTCGTTTTTGCAAGCGGGTAAATGGAGGTACGTGACATAAGCACGCGCAGCAAACCCGTGGCTGTGCCGGGAACGCAGCCCAGATCTCTCCACGGTCATCCAGTGCTCTTTTCGCTTCTGCCACACAGAGCCGCGGGTGGCTTTGTGTTTATCACACAGGGGTCATTTGGTTTCTGCACAGACGGAGAGGCTGGAGGCAGGTGGGCACAGGAACGACAGGGAAAGTTTCAGGAGGTCTTGGAGGAGGAGATGGTTAGGTTTTACTGTGGTCTGCAGCGTGCGTGAAAGGTGAGGCTGCTTGGAGACGCAACAAGTGGATTACAGTGGGTGTGGTAAATACGTATCCCTTTAGCGTAGTGTCTTCCTCGTGCAGCTTGAGGGCCTGGAGGTGATGGAAACCTACCCATGAGTATTGGGATGACTGCAGCTTGCACACATCAGTCTGGTAATCCCGTGCAACTCTCCTCCTGCCATGCAGTTGAATCAGTATCATTGTGCAGGGAGAGCGTCTACACTTTTATCGGTGGAAAGAGAATCTTGGTAAAAAACGGCAGCTGACTAAGTGGCCTCAACCCTATTGGGCACTTCTTTGGGGTTCTCCTACTTTGATTATTCTGCTTCTACGCTTGTACGCGTCTGGACAACAGGTTTATTTTTTACAGACAAAAATCCCTTCTCTTTCTTCCTCTCTTGATAGCTAAGGCAAGTGAGCATTTAAAAAAGATTTTCCAACAACTTTAAAGCAGGACACGAGAAGATAGGGAAATATAAATAGTATCAGTAAAAAGGCTGGCCTGGGGATCCATCCTTGCCTGCTTGCTTGCTTCAGGCTGGGGCTTTGTTTCTTTCCAAACCTGTCAGGATTCCCAGCTCTTCGCCGGACTCCACGTGGGGTGCCCTCTTTTATGTTCCAGATACACAGACGATGGTGTCCTTATGTTCAAGGCCACAGACAGTAACTTTGTGCCTACTTTGGGCCTGCCTGCTCTCCTGATTGTGCCTCTTTTTCCAGGAAAGTAGAGATGAGTGTGTTCGAGATAATGGAACACTGTTCCCCACACCCTTCATACATAGAATAACTTAGTCCCTTAGGATAGTTTAGCAGTGTCTACCACAGCAGTCACTGTAGGCACAAAACAGTCATTATTTGTGTCATAACAGTGAAGTCGTTTTGTCCCTGCCTCTCTCTGCTCCTGTGCTCCACTGATTCTACTTTATCCTTTGAAATAAAAGTGATTGAAAGAATCTTTGGTTATCATGGGTGCTTCGATAATTAAGATTATGTTCGTGTTCTTCTTGATGTGGCATTTCATATTGTGGATGAGTTCCAGTGACCTCCTCCCTTTCAAACTGCTCACCGCCCCAACCCCCACCTTTTAAAAAGGTAGTACTAATCTTTTCCTCTTCCAGATAATCAGCTAAGTTAGGGAACCCTTGAAGGGGAAGGTTAGACTTTCGTGATTCCCGTAAGAAGGTTACTCTGATCTACAGCTACAGCTCAACACTGGGGACACTGGCAGATGCCAGGTCTGTTTATAGTTTAGCCTTAATGAGGTCTCAATGACGTGATTGCTGCGCTCTGGCTTGGTGAGCCGCTGTTCTTTATGGTGTAGTTTGTCATTGGACAAGGTGACTTTTTTTTTTTTTTAAAGATAAGTAACAGCTATATCAACTTAGGGTACTTGAACCAGAATTCTGAAAGGCAAGAAATCAAGCTTTCTTTGGACTGGAAACCTGTCTTTGCGTAGGAGATTTAGTCCTTTTTATTCAGAGGATTAGTAAGTGTTTTCTTTTTATCTGACACCTTAAAAATTGCATTATAATGGTTAGAATTTTGTGCTGCAGAAGTAGTACTTTTAAGTCACAGCGATAGCCAGGGATTTATGGAATCCAGAAGGCAACACAGCTACACGTCTTTAATTTCCGTTGGAGGCTAGTATGAAAGGTGTTTTCTCAGCTTGTCTCTGGGAGGCTGTGACCCTTCTTAGAGGGGGGAAACATTTTAGAGAAGTATGTATGTGTTTTTTGTTTTTAAGTGACCTGAGTTGATACAGCACATTGATTAGACTTAGCCAGGCAGGCAGTGGTTTAGAACAGAGTTTCAGGTAAAAATTAGGTAAGACTTAGTAATACAGGGTGGAGAATTTGTTTTTGTTATTGTTTTTTACTAACAGCTTTATTGCCGTAGGATTTATATGCCATGAAATTCACTCTTTTAAAGTATAAATTCAGTTTTTTTTTTTTCAATGTATTCACTGCATTGTGCAACCATTACCACTATCTAGTTTTAGAACATTTTCAGTACCCAGGGAATTTGTGTTTGAAGTTAAGTTATAACATTGTTTTAACTGGATAACTTCATGGAGCTTTAAAATAACACCAGCTAACCCATTAGTTAATTATAAAAAGGCAGAGATGGAATATATCATTGGTAGAATAAGTGTTTGGTAAATTTTTATTTAGTAAAATTTAGGAGGAGAAATGATGTCCACTTTAAAATTGTGGAGTTTTTAATACTTGGGACAAACTGAAATTGTTTCTAGAAAGTCTTTTAAAAAAAAAAAACCAACCTTTCTATTGTATACACTGGATTTGAGCTTAGTTGAAGAGAGTGGGTGTCTCTTTACTAGTGTGTTTACTTTTTCTAATTTTTTTTCCCTTAGAGGTGGGAGAAGGTAATTTTTCTTGATTCTCTTATACTGAATCTTTTTCTTTAAAAAAAGAAATCGAAATCTTTGAACTTTTTTTGAAAATTAATTTGCGTAGCTATAACAGTAGAAAGCTTTAGTACTTTTGCCTTTTTTTTTTTTTTTTTTTTTTCCTATTTTAAGGCACTTGAGCATATGGGTAAGTACTGTTTAGGAAATAATCTATTTCTTGATGAATTTTTAATTTCAGGAATTCTGATGTGAAACTAACAGTCTGTGAGCCCTGGAACCTCCACTCAGAGAAGATGAAGGATATCGACATAGGAAAAGAGTATATCATCCCCAGTCCTGGGTATAGAAGTGTGAGGGAGAGAACCGGCACTTCTGGGACACACAGAGACCGTGAAGATTCCAAGTTCAGGAGAACTCGACCGGTCAGTTTCCTTTCCTAAGAGTCTCTTACCTGCTTGTTGTACTAAAACACATCTTTTTTCATATAATGGGTAATTTAGAAACTTATTTTTTGGCCAGGCGCGGTGGCTCATGCCTATAAACCCAGCACTTTGGGAGGCTGAGGCGGGTGGATCATCTGAGGTCAGGAGTTCGAGACCAGCCTGACCAACATGGTGAAAACCTGTCTCTACTAAAAGTACAAAAATTAGCCAGGCGTGGTGGCGGGCACCTATAATCCCAGATACTTGTGAGGCTGAGGCACGAGAATCGTTTGAACCCGAGAGGCGGAGGTTGTAGTGAGCTGGGATCATGCCACTGCACTCCAGCCTGGGCGATAGAGCGAGACTCAGTCTCAAAAAAAAAAAAAATGTATTTTTCTTTATTGGCTTTAGGTTACTGTTAAGAATTTATGGTTATTGATAAGTCTCTGGTCCATAGTAAGCACTCAATAAGTGGAAGAGAGGCTGGCTGTCACCCTCTCACCTAGTCTGTCCTGAGCATTCTCCTCTTTTTCACTTTTATTCTATGTTGGTGCCTTCTGAAAAGGCTGTGCTTAAGAGAAGACAACTTATTGAGGAGGAGGGGGTCGTGGGGTCGATGACAGGGAATATAAAGCCAATTAAGCTTCATTCATGTACCTAAACAAAATTGGTGTTTTCTTCTATTTTCTGTCATCTGTGTTGAAAATGTGAATCTGGCCAGGCGCAGTGGCTTATGCTTGTAATCCCAGCACTTTGGGTGGTTGAGGTGGGTGGGTCACTTGAGGTCAGGAGTTCGAGACCAGCCTGGCCAACATGGTGAAACCCTGTCTCTGCTAAAAATACAAAAATTAGTGAGGTGTGGTGGCGGGCACCTGTACTCCCAGCTACTCAGGAGGGAGGCAGGAGAATTGCTTGAACCCAGGAGGCAGAGGTTGCAGTGAGCCGAGATCACGCCACTGCACTCCAGCCTGGGCAACAGAGTGAGACTCCATCTCCAAAAAAATAAAAAATAAAATAAAATGTGAATCCTTTGGAGAGACTCAGATTTCAGAACAATTCTAGATAGTTGTGGGATAATCAGTGTGTTTTTCAAGCGAATTCATAAGTTAAGCAGTCTTTAGATAATAATCTAATTTCCTCCAAGGGAAATAATGAAGATGCATTTTCACCTGGAGAAAATATTCTTTTTCCTGAGGAAAAAAAGCATTATACCTTTTCTTACAAAAGTACCTAATAAGGCAGAATGGACTAGGTTTAGGAAGTTGAGGTTTATGTTGGTGTATTTGTTATGTGAAAATTTGAGAAAGATAATGGACTTTGCAGCTGACACTGGCCCTTCCTTAGCCTGATACTACCTTTCCCTCTTTGGTTGTGTTAAAGCCATTGCTTTATTAATGAACCTTTTCTTGCTAATGAGTTTTCTCTGCACCCTACTGTGTATTATAGAATGCTTTTCCATTCAGGTTTAACTTCAGAGAAACAGGCTTAATGTAATCAGTGTCAAATACTTCTCGTGGCGCCAGTTTTATAACTTCCTCATGTCCTTTTGTCTAGACCTTATGTTGATTAAACATCTATTCAATACGTCTGAGCGCTAGACACAGTTAGTGTAACAGTTAAGTCTGGAAAAAGTCAGAAGGTAACATTAGGGCAGGGCCTTAAAGGGCGATTAGGTGGGGAGGCTTTTTAGGCGGCACAAGTATAGACCCAAAGGTATGGAAAGAGCGTGTGGTATGTTGGGACTTTGGATAAGCTACTTACGTCATTTGTATATAAAATGGGGTTGACAGTAGTACCTGACTCATGGGATCACTGAGGAGTAAATGAGATAATACATATAAAATATTTAAAATGGTACCTGGCTCATGGCCAGTGCTCAATAAATGTTAGCTCTTAGAACTAGTTGTTTAGGGCATAGGATGTGTAAAGGGATTATAGGTTGGGGGAAATTCTGCATGCCATGCTAAGAAATATTTCACTGTGGGCATTAGGGAACTATTGGAAGTTAATGAGATTAAAAAAAAACTTTTTATTTTGAGCTAACTGTAGATTTACAGGCAATTATAAAAAATAATATAGAGATCCTGTATATTCTTCATCCAGTTTCCCCCAGTGGTAACATCTTGCATAACTATAGTCCAGTATCACAACAGGATAATGATTGACATTGATGCAATCCATTGACTTTAGGATTTCACCAGTTTTATATGCACTCATTTGTGTGTGTGTGTGTGTGTATGTGTTGTGTTCTATGCATTTTTTAAAGGTGTAAATTTGTGTGACCGCTTCCACAGTCAGGATGCAAAGGTTCCATCACAAGGATCTCTCGTTACCCTTTTATAGCCACAGTCATGTCCCCTCAACCCCAGTCTCTGGCAACTGCTAATCTTTTCTCCATTTCTGTAATTTTGTTATTTTAAGAATGCTATATACATTGAATCATATAGCATATACCTTTCGAGATTGCTTTTTTCACTCAGCTGAATTCCCTTGATAGCCACCTAATTTTGTTCTTTGCATCAGTAATTCTTTCCTTTGTATTGCTGAGTAGCATTCCATGTTATAGATGTACCGTAGCTTCTTTAACCATTCATTTGCTAAAGGACATACAGGTCATTTCCAGTTAATGGCAATTATAAATAAAGGTGCTCTGAACCTTCAGTTACAGGATTTTGTGTGAACATAAGCTTTTATTTCTCTGGATTAATGCCCAGGACTGCGCTTGCTGGGTCATATGGTAAGTGCATATTTAGTTTTGTAAGAAACTGCAGTACTCTTTCCCAGAGTGTCTGTGCCATTTTACATTCCCACCAGCAATGATCCAGTTTTTCCACATTGTTGCCAGTACTCAATGTTATAATGTTTATTTTAGCCATTCCTATAGATGTGCCTGGTATCTGATTGTGGTTTTAATTTGCAGTTCCCTAATGGCTACGATGTTTGAGAGTAGATTTTTATCTTAGATTAGTCTTGAAGCAATGCAGAAAAAAACCTGTACAGGAGAAAGAGACCAAATATAAGGAGCAGTCAGGAAGCGGCTCTGCCCATCCATGTCAGAGAGACCAGGGTTCTGTTGTAAAGCATAGAAGTGAGGATGGAGGAAAGGCGTTTCTAGAAGATAGGGAGGCATTGGGGTGTCTGGGATTGATGGTAAGGATTTAAACCTATTCATGGACATAAAAGGAGATTGGGGAGATATTAAGAATGAGTTTGGGCCGGGCACGGTGGCTCATGCCCGTAATCCTAGCACTTCGGGAGGCCGAAGCTGGTGGATTGTCTGAGCTCAGGAGTTTGAGATCAGCCTGCGCAACACAGTGAAACCCCATCTACTTGGGAGGCTGAGGCAGGAGAATCGCTTGAACCCGAGAGGCGGAGGTTGCAGTGAACCAAGATCGTGCCATTGCGCTCCAGCCTGGGCAACAGAGTGAGACTCCATCTCAAAAAAAAAAGAAGAATGATTTTGATTTTGAAGATGTTGAATTTGAAGTGCATATGGGTAAAATTATCAGTAGGTAGAGCATAGACAAGAAGTAGAGTAGGAAAAAACATTTAGAGCCTTTAGTGTGTCCACGTAGGTGAAGCTGTGAGAGTGAGCAGGCTTACCCAAGGATGGCTTGCAGAGCAGGAGAAGGCGGAGGCTGTGGAGCTGGTGTGTGGTCCCGTGAAATTTCTGGGGATAGGGTCCCCAGCTTGTGAGAGTAGAGTTGACATCAGGGTTTGCAGTGGCAGCGGCGAGCTTTTCCTCTACAAAGCGGGGAAGAACAGCAGGTAGGCACCGCTGGGCTTTGAGTACCCTAAAGGATATGGAGTCAGCCACCACTGTGGCAGGTTTTCAACATGCCATTGAAGCCTTATCTCAGAGCAGTACGAAGGCTAATACCACTTTTATAAAATTTCAGGAATCCACATGAATTTTATTTTGATTACTCTTTCATGTTTCCTAAACTTTTTTTTTTTTTTTGAGACAAAGTCTCCCTCTGTCGCCCAGGCTGGAATGCAGTGGTGCAATCTCAGCTCACTGCAACCTCCACCTCCCTGGCTCAAGCAATTCTCCTGCCTCAGCCTCCTGAACAGCAGGTGCCTACCTGCTGTTCTCTGTTACCATGTTGGCCAGGCTGGTCTTGAACTCCTGAGCTCAAGTGATCCGCCTGCCTTGGCCTCCCAAAGTGCTGGGATTACAGGCGTCAGCCACCACATCTGGCCATGAACTTTTATTTTTTATTAAATTTTTATTTGTTTGTTTTTTTGTAGAGACAGTCTCACTGTTGGCCAGGCTGTTCTTGAACTCCCAGCTTCAAGCAAGCCTCCCACCTCAGCCTCCCAAAGTGCTGGGATTACAGGCATGTGGCACCACACCCTGCCCCTAAACTTTGAAATTTGAGTACTGTTTTCCTGATTTTTACTGTATCCTTGTAATCTCTGAACTTTTTAAAAAGATTTCTTTTATTCTACTCTCTTTCTGTTACTTAGTTTAGACCTAGCAAAACAACAACAATAAGCCCATAGGTTTAATTCAAGCTAATTTTGTATATACATTAAAATGAATGCATCGCTACTAAGTATTTTTGTAAGTTCAGACACCATCTGGAATCTGCTTGACCGTTACCTGTCAAAAAACAAAATTTCTCGGATGTATTTATCTTTAACTTGTCTCATGTTACAAGTTTGCTGACAGAGGGAACCAGCAAGATGACAAAAAGTTTTGTGGTCTGAGATGGTATAAAATGGATAATGTAAGTAGTTGGGAAGCAGAATTCCTATATTAGCATGTAGTTTTGTTTCGTTCTTTAAAGTAAGCAGTTAATTGGGCAGAGATTGCAGTTTCATGTCACATCATCATAACCATCATTTTTATATTAGTTGTTAGAGAGGAAATCTGGGACAGGATCTCCCAGGATGCCAGGCATACCTACTACTCGTCAGAAATTTAAAACAAACAAAAAAAAAGCCTCTAGGTAACAAAAGATAAGGATACATCTGTGGCTCTTATGTGGAAAGCAAGGTTTCATTCACCACTATTAGCCTTTGATACGTCCAATTAACCGAGAAGCAGGAGACCTGTGCTGCTGGTGCCTCACGCCTGTAGTCCCAGCACTGTGGGAGGCCGAGAGAGGAGGCTCACTTGAGCCCGGGAGTGCAAGACCAACCTGGGCATCATGGTGAGACCTGCTCTACAAAAAAATAAAAATAAAAATAAATTAGCTAGGCATGGGGGTTTGTGCCTGTAGTCCCAGCTACTTGGGAGGCTGAGGTGGGAGGATCACTTGAGCCCAGGAGGTCCAGGCTACAGTAAGCTGTGATTGTGCCACTGCACTCCATCCTGCGTGACAGAGCGAGACCCTGTCTCACCAAAAAAAAAAAAAGGAAAGAAATGACGTCAAACAGATGTCAGAAGCAAAGCACCAAAGAATAAGTTTTGACTTTAAGCAGGCCAGTGCTTTTTTTCTTCAAGGTGTAAGTGAAGACGCAGATTACATGGTTTGCCCATTTCTCAGTATTGTGACCAAATCATTCTTTTGGAACATGACTTGGAAAAATTGCTCTATTAGTCACATCTTCAAATATTTGTAATTTCTCATGTATGCTTAGAAATAATTAGGGTTGAAATAAAGCATTCGCACACCTACCCACTTTCTTTGGGACTATAATGTTAATGCTTGTGGCCACACACAATTTGAGGCTTAGCAGGCATCCTTTAATCCTGAAGTGTTAATAAAGTGGTGGCTTCTGTTGCTGTTAGTTCTTTGAGCCTGAGTACTAACTTTGGCTGGCATTAGGCTGGTGTTACTTCAGCCAACATGAAGTTTTATACCTAGGCTACTCCTAAACACTGTTCCTGTGCCTGAGGCATGATTATTCAGGCATGGTTCCTTTTTTAATCCTATTTATATATGCACATGTAGATCATATGACTCCACGAGCCCGGATTTTTTTTTTTTAAGATGCAGTCAGTGTTTATTCATTTTTTTAAATTTAGCAAATATTTGAACACTCTTCAAGATGCATGCACAGCACTGAACCAAGTGGTCTGGTGCAGATAAAGATAAATTGGTGCTGGGCCTGCTTGTCCACCAATAGAAGCTTAAACTCACAAACACGTACTCTACATAGATGACTGTAATTTAGATGCTCTGGGAATTAGTAAAAGGAGAAAGTGCTTCTCTCTCAGGGAACACTTTAGGAGGAGGTATCATTTGGCTGGAAACTTGAGGAATGGGTAGAATTTGGAGAAATGAAGAACTTGCCAGGCAAAAGAAAGAGTTGTGGGATAGGGATACCTAGTCCTTGTTGGTATTGAGCATAAAATGTGTGAAGTCTTAGCTATAGTGCAATACCTCAGTGAATTTCACATTATGTGTGGGGTTTTTTTTGTTTTTTGTTTTTTGTTTTGAGGTAGAGTCTCATTCTGTAGCCCAGGCTAGAGGGCAGTGGCGTGATCTTGGCTCACTGCAACCTCCGCCTCCCAAGTTCAAGCGATTCTCCTCTCTCAGCCTCCCGAGTAGCTGGGATTACAGGCATGTGCAACCATACCCAGCTAATTTTTTGTATTTTTAGTAGAGATGGGGTTTCACTATGTTAGCCAGGCTGGTCTCGAACTCCTGACCTCAGGTGATCCCTCCGCCTCAGCCTCTCAAAGTGCTGGGATTACAGGTGTGAGCCACTGCGCCTGGGCATGTGTGTTCTTGAATAATAAGCCAAGGAGTTTGGATTTTAATTGCTTTAAATTAATATTTAAGCAAAAGCAAGACAAAGCTTGTCAGATGCTTTTATGAGCTTTATTTTATTGTAGTGGTGGTTGTCTTAGTGCTCTCAGGCAAAGCTAAGGGTGCCTTGTTTTTCATTAGCATGTCTAATCTGGGAAAGGAGGAAGAATGGAAAAATAAGCAGAAGTGGGCCTGGCATGGTGGCTCACGCCTGCAATCCCAGCACTTTGGGAGGCCGAGGCGGGCGGATCACAAGATCAGGAGATTGAGACCATCCTGGCTAACATGGTGAAACCCTGTCTCTACTAAAAATACAAAAAATTAGCTGGGCATGGTGGCACGCACCTGTAGTCCCAGCACGGGAGACTGAAGCAGGAGAATCGCTTGAACCCGGGAGCCGGAGTTTGCAGTGAGCCAAGATCGCACCACTGCACTCCAGCCTGGGCGACAGCAAGACTCTGTCTCAAAAAAAAAAAAAAAGCAGAAGTAAACTAAAGTTCATGTACCATTATTACTGGCACATGAACTTTAGTTATTTTTTCCCCTTCTCTCAAAAGTGTGTCATTGGTGGGATTTTCTTCCTACCAAATTAGAATATTCTGTGTCTAGGAAAGGTAACAAAGCAAGTATTCATAAAATCCAGGGCTCTTACTTAGTATTTCCTTAGTTCTGTGGTAGGCTGACCCTTTAATCTTGGTTGGAGTTTTCTTAATTAGTGCTTTGAAATATTTTGGTGAGCTCAAGTTGTATCTTAGGGATCAAAGATGTGGGTCTAATCTCTTACCAGAAATGATTCGAAGATGTATTGTTAGGAAAGAAATGTGGGCTCATTATAGAAAATGTACAAAGTGTGTAAAGTTATAGAAAAAGTAACCACCCTTAATTCCTCTACCCAGAGACAGCCATTGTTTTCATAAAATAGTTTTGTCTAGTACATTGTACTTTTAGAGTTTGCTCCTGAAAGCTTTTCTTTACAGACTAAGGACGTGTGAATTTGTCTATGCCCATGTATTTTCCTAGTCAAGAGTATTACCTGTGAGTCGGCTTGCTGTTAGGAAGGAGAGCAGGAGGAAGGAGATTAGCATTTTGCAGCTCTGCATTATTTTTCTCTTGATTGATACTCAGTGACTCAGCAGATTTTCTGGACAGGGTTAAGATAAGTAAGAATACTTGCCTTTTTTTTTTTTTTTTTTTTTTTTAAATCTCCCTGTAGGCATTCATAAAGCTTTATGAGGCTCAGTAGTCTCTTAGGCACTGCTGGGTGTGACACTGTATCTGGTCTGGTGCCAGGTGTTGGTCTCCAGTAGCAGCCCAGAGCTCTCCTGCTGAGATAACAACAGTGCTGTGATTGGTGCAGAGCCCAGGTGGCTCTCATGCTTGGTAACTGCATTGACAGCTCGCTGGGGCTCTTGAGGTTGGGCTGCTGCCGGGATCATCAGCTCTCTTATGCCGTCTGCTGCAAGACTGCCGCGGCTTTCCTAGGAAGTGCTGCTTAAGGGAAATAAATATAGCCTGTTGGCATGAGTTAAAGGAGCTTTCTGTCAAAGGGGAAGAAAAGTGTTGGAATTAGCTTCCTGTTTTTTTTTCTTTAAGTACCTAAATCTTTATTTTGTTAAGATAACTTGGAAGTTACAAATGGTTAATGAAAACTTTTTCAATGAAATCTTGTTTCCACTGTTAGGTGGGTTTCTGTTAATGCTTTCTTTATTATTATTATACTTTAAGTTCTAGGGTACATGTGCACAACGTGCAGGTTTGTTACATATGTATACATGTGCCATGTTGGTGTGCTGCACCCATTAACTTGTCATTTACATTAGATATATCTCCTAATGCTATCCCTCCCCCCTCCCTGTAAATGCTTTTTTTAATGTTACCGTTTTTCCCTCTCTCTTAGTCAAAAATAAAAAGGTCAACGCAAAGAAACAGGGCCTCCAGAAGGCTTTGCAATGGTTAAACCTGTCATTAAACTTACAGACTAATGTGAAGTTAATTTGGTGCACTGAAGTCCACTAATGAGCAGAGTTAAATTTATCCTTTTCCTCCCTGCCCCCCTTTTAAGGAGTCAGCCTATTTAGATAATTAGATGTTATATATGTTTTAACTATTTAAGATTATTTTATGAATTAGCTGTTCAAAGAATCAATTGTTATTAGATATCAGATGAGAACTTCCACTTACCAAAGCCTGCTCATGGAGGCAGAAAGCAAGACTGACATGTGTACTTTAAAAGATGGATGGAACCTCAAAGGCCATCTTGCCCAGTCCTCATTTAGCCTCACCTCTCTGTAGGTGAGGCCCAGGAGAGACACTTTTTTACTAGGCAGACTATGCTGGAGCTGGGTGAGCTTCCCAGGGATGTTCTTTCTGGAATTCGGTGGCTCAAAATACAGCACTTGGCTCCTCTTTGAAGCATGATGGCTCTATTGCCTGTCTCTGGCCCAGTGTGCTGGGCTGCCGAAAAGAGCATGGAACCACCCAGGCGATGCCACGACACTGACAGCTGTACCTGACCTTAGGGTTCGGGATATGTTTTCAAAAGCAAATCTCGCTAAAAAGGATTGATATGTTATTATGAAATCTATATTTGTGTGGTGGAAATAGACACACTCAGGCTTTTAGAGATAAGCTACGCAGAATGGGTTACAATAAATGGTTATAATTGTTTGGCTTTTTTAAGAATCCTGTGAACTTGACAACCTTCTGTTTACTTTTCTTTGGTATTATGCAGGTATGATATTGAGCAGTCACTTAGTTTTCTTAAATTTTGTGTCTCACAGTAGAAAAATAGCCAAACTGCTCAGCCCCTAACCTTTGTGTTTGCTTCTCACGATGGTCAGCAGTTCTGGCCTGCTCTGCAGTACGGTGGTCACATGATGGAACCCAGAAAGCCTTGTACTAAGCATTTAACACACATTGTGTTAGGCACTGGAGGAAGTTTTATTTACAAATTATATTTTGGCCTTTTTTTTTTTCGAGACGGAGTCTCTCTCTGTCACCCAGGCTGGGGTGCAGTGGCCCGATCTCGGCTCACTGCAACCTCTGCCTTCTAGGTTCAAGCAATTCTTCTGCCCTCTGTCTCCCAAGTATCTGGGATTACAGGTGTGCACCACCATGCCTAGCTAATTTTTGCATTTTTAGTAGAGACAGGATTTCACCATGTTGGCTAGGCTGGTCTCGAGTCCTGACCTAAAGTGATTGATCCACCTGCCTCGGCCTCCCAAAGTGCTGGGATTACAGGTGTGAGCCACCGCATCCGGGCTTTTTTTTTTTTTTTTTAGCTAAAGCCTGAAAATCTTGTTGAAGGGATTTTGTCAAATGCAAAAGCCCAATATTCACAACTCTGTAAATCAGTGGTTTTCAGGCCAGGCTGAATGTTAAAATCACTTGAAGAACGTTCAACAAATACCAGTGTTGGGGTCCTATTCCAGACCAATTAAATCAGTCTCTGGGATAGAACCCAGGCATCAGTATTGTTTTAAAACTCCTCTGGTGATTCTAGTAGGTAGGCAGTGCTGGGAATCTCTAGATCTCATGGAATAAAGTCTGTTCTCTCCCTCACCCAATGGCTCCAAGTGTTTCCTGTAAATCCCCTTTTACCCCTGTGATTCATTTTCAGTTTAATCCTTTGAAACCCTACCATGGTATTAACAAAGTTAATCTTAGACCCAACGTAATAGGAACTTTGAATAAGTTATTTGGAATTTAGCTTATGAAACAACTGAAAGCCCTCAAATTCCTGGTGATTATGGAGTAATGCTAGATTATCAACTGCAGACAAATACCTGTTTTACCGTGGTGGTAGAGGTATGTTTGTGAATTGTATTGCTAGCTGATCATGGCTTGAGAGTAACATAGCACAGCTACAGATAAGTGAGCTGATGCTCAAGTTAATTCTTTTCTCAGTGTAGCATAGCTGCTGAGTGATAAGCCTGAGTTTAGCAGCTTTCCTGACTTGGGATAATAGCTCTTTCTTTTGTATTCTGCTTCTTCCCCATATAGGTTGGGTTCTAGAATTTTGCTGATCCTCTTGACTGAAATGGCTACTATTTGGAAGTTCTTAAGGGAAGAGCTTAAGATGGTCAGGGTTGTGATAACAACCCACTGGGGAGTAAGGATGTGGTGGGAATTGGAGAGGAAACATGCTTGGTAGGTTTCTTTAACTTGTTGGAGATTAGGAAGGGCGGGAAGGCCTGAAGTCAGCCGGCCTTGGGAGGATGTCAGTTTTTGATCTTTTTAAATTTAAAAGTGAATTTTAATTTCTTTTAAATTTAATTTCTAATATTCTGAGTCCCTTAAGAAGTGTATCTGGTGGCACAACAGTTCCCCTTAAAAGTTTGTCTTTCTAGATGTTTGTCATAAAGGCTGCGTGGGCCTGGGACATCTGTAGAAATGGTTTTCTTGGCCAGAAGGATGTATTCGAAGAGGCGCCCGTTCTGTTGTTTGTCTTATGGTCTTGTGAATGAGGAGAGGAGAGGAAGACAGTGTTGTGAGATCTGAGGCCTGTTGATTCCGATTGTGCCCCAGATACTGCTTTATTTGAGGGGTGTGCCAGACAGGAGCAGGCAGCCTTTAACCCCCTTGGAAACCGAGGTACCTCTCTGTTGCCAGTTGACACCTGCAGTCTCTGCCTTCAGGAACAACTTGGTTGAATCCTCAGCCCGAGGCTTATTAGGAAGGCTACCCTGCTGTTGTCCGGCCGCCAGGAAGGGATTGGATTGTTCAGACGGGGAACGATTTCTGACCCCTGGTATCTGTCCCAGAGGCCTCCGTGCAGGGGAAAAGCCCTTGGTTGCCCTGTCAGCAGGCATTTGCTCTGGCAGCCTGTTAAAATCAGGTGGGACAGCTGGAGAAGTGGTGGCCATGGGGTGTGATAGGTGCGCTGATTATCTGAGGCCTGAGGATGGTGTTAGGGCCCGCAGAAGTGTCTTTTGCAAGAGCAGATCTGTCTGCTTATGGATCGAATGTTACCTGTTTTTCATACCAAAGGTGTCTATGAATGTGTGTTTCCCTGATCTTTGTTTGAACCTTGACAGAATCTGAATTGCTTTTTGTTGTTGTTGTTTTTGTTTTTCTCTTTTTTTTTTTTTTTTTTTTGAGACGGAATCTGGCTCTGTTGCCCAGGCTGGAGTGCAGTGGCGCGATCCTGGCTCACTGCACCCTCTGCCTCCTTGGTTCAAGCAATTCTCCTGCCTCAGCCTCCCGAGTAACTGGGATTACAGGCATGCACCACCATGCCCGGCTTATTTTTGTATTTTTAGTAGAGACCGGGATTTCACCGTGTTGGCCAGGCTGGTCTCGAACTTCCAACCTCAGGTGATCCTCCTGCCTTGGCCTCCCAAAATGCTGGGATTACAAGCATGAGCCACCCCACCCGGCAGAATCTGAACTTCATTGTCCCTTTTTAGCTTCCCTGTGACCTTACTCCTGCCCCATTGCCATTACCTTGGTAGGAAAAATGCTGAGTCTCCTAGTCACATAGTCATGGGGAAGATATAAATGGCAGTCATACTTCCTCGTTTAATATTTTTCTCAGCTCCTAGATCTGCCAGTATTTTTCCCTTTGAGACAAAGCAGCTGCTGTGGATGCCTTTCTGTGTGGCCACTGACAGCCTTCCAGTGTGCTGTGCTCCTTAGGAGAAATGGGTCCCCTCATCTTGTTTCAGGGGAAGCTTTAAAAAGTTACTTGTAAAAGGGATTGAAAGCATCATAACAAAAAAACAAATGGCCTCATAAAATACATTCTTCTAGGTCAGCCTATATCAGTACTAACTGTGTTAGCTCTTCAGCTGTCTAGGGTTACCTTAGTGCTATTGACATTTTGGGCCACATAATTCTTTGTTGTGGGGGCTATCCTGTGCATTGCAGGATGTTCAGCAGCATCCCTGGCCTTTACCTGCTAGAGCTAGTAGCACCCCTCAAACATCTCCAGATATTGCCACGTGTCCTCTGGGCAAGCAAAACTCCCTCACTTGTGAACTCCTGGGCTGCACCCTGCGACACAGTACTATTGTGGCTATTAAGCATTTGACCTGTGGCCAGTCTGAACTGAGATGTGCTGTAAGCATAAAATACCTGATTTCAGAGACTTAGTACAAAAAAAGAAATACCTTGTTTGTAAAATACCTAATAATTTTTCACATTGATTATATGTTAAAAAAGATAATACTTTTTATTGGGTTAAATGAAATATATTATTTAAATTAATTTACCTTTTACTTTTTATTTTTAGAGTCAGAGTCTCACTCTGTCACCCAGACTGTAGTGCGGTGGCATGATCATGGCTCACTGCAGCGTCAAACACCTGGGCTCCTGTGATCCTCCTGCCTCAGCCTCCTGAGTAGCTAGGACTACAATCTCGTGCTACCATGCCTGGCTAACTTTTAAATTTTTTGTAGTGATGGGGTCTTGGAGGGTTACACAGATTAGTCTCAAACTCCTGGCCTGAGGCCATCCTCCCACCTCAGCCTCCCAAAGTGTTGTGATTACAGGCATAAGCCACTGCACCCTGCCTACTTTTTACTTTTTAATGTGGCTACTAGAAAATTTAAATTACATTATGTGGCTTACATTTGCAGCTTGCATTGTATTTCTGTTGGACAGTGCTGAGCTAGAGTGTTGATCTACTTTAGTTTAGCTGTTGATTTTGTATCAGGCATTTAGATCCCTGTAAGCTGTTGGGTTTAATGGTTTTTTCCTTTGGAAGATTTTCCTTTATGCAGTAAAATTATGGAGACACAGAGTATGTAGTATTACATATTACCAGTTTGCTCTCCTGAATCCCTGCTGGTAGCATATTAAAAATCGGTTTAATGTTCAGACCGTGTATGTTTGTCTATATTTCCCTCCTTTCCATATTGCATTTTCTTTTCCATATTAGATTTTATCTCTTTTAAGGCATATGTGGTTGTATCTTAAATTTAATTTGTATTTCTCGATTGGTGACATTGGGTCTGTGTGTTCTCTCCTGTATCTAGAACAGTGCCTGGCACATAGTGGGCCCTCAATAAGGACTAGATGAATGAATGGATGAAAAAAATACTGTATTTTACTTTTTCAGTACAAGTCCACTACTTGAAATATATTATTATGTTAGTTACTTGGTTACTTCTTATATTTCTTTCTTTCTTTCTTTAGAGACAGGGTCTCACTCTGTCACCCAGGCTGGAGTGCAGTGGCATGATCTTGGCTCACTGCAGCCCGATGGTCCTGGCTCAAGCGATCCTCCCACCTCAGCTTCCTGAGTAGCTGGGGCTAATGGTGTACCTTTTTTGTATTTTTCTGTACAGGCGGGGTTTCATCATGTTGCCCAGGCTGGTCTCAAGCTCCTGGGCTCAAGCGATCTGCCCGCCTCAGCCTCCCAAAGTGCTGAGATTGTAGGTCTGAGCCGCCGCGCCCAGCCACTTGGTCACTTCTTTAGCTTTATCTTCCCTTCTCTTAATGCTAATTTCCTTACGCAAAAATGTTTCCTTTTCATGTTTGAACCTCTTTTCCCTTTGATACATTTCTGCTTGTTGGGGGTAAATGGAGGCTGTCCCCCATCATAGCTGGACTAAGTATGCTATATAATTTATGTCATCATTTTTAATGTAATTTTTGGGAGGTTAATTCCAGATGGATTAATGTATGATATGAAACCTGGATCTCAATTAATTCATCTCCAATCTGGTTAGTTGGTAGGAAGGTAGGTAGTAGGTAGGATGTGAGTGACTGTCTCTGTCACCCAGGATGGGGTGCAGAGGTGCAATCATGGCTCACTGTACCCTTGACCTACCAGGATCAAGCAATCCTCCTGCCTTAGCCTCTCATGTAGCTGCACCACAGGTGTGCACCACCATGCCCGGCTAGTTTTAAAAAATGTTGTATATAGACAGGTTCTCACTTTGTTGCCCAGGCTGGTCTCGAACTCCTGGGCTCAAGCGATCCTCCCACTTTGGCCTCCCAGTGCTGAGATTACAGGTGTGAACCACTGCACCTGGCCCAATCTGGTATTTATTTGTCTCAACAATATTCACTGACTCATGATTCCCTACCTTATTATATTATTTATGCTTTTGTATAGTAAGCCCTTATAGCTTGAATATATTAAGTCTTTTCTCTTGGTTCGTTGCCATTTTTAATCCATTCAACCTTAGAATGTTGATAACTCACTTTATGGAATGTTAACTGTGGTAGAAAATATTTATTTTTACCTTTAAATAGACATACTTTTTTTTTTCCTGGCATGCTCCGCCATGTGAGCTTTTTTAGGAAGCCTAGAGAGGAAGAGAAGTTAGACATCCAAGCATATAGTTAGTTACAAGTGGGAGACATCTGTGCAGTTACTGGCCGGTTAGTATAAAGATGCTGTTATTTTATGTTTCCTTTTTTTTTTTTTTAGACAGAGTCTCCCTCTGTCACCCAGGCTGGGGTGCAGTGGCGCGATCTCAGCTCACTGCAACCTGCACCTCTCAGGTTCAAGCAATTCTTCTGCCTCACCTTCCCGAGTAGCTGGGACTACAGGCATGTGCCACCATGCCTGGCTAATTTTTGTATTTTTAGTAGAGACAGGGTTTCACCATATTGGCCAGGCTGGTCTCGAACTCCTAACCTCAGGTGATCCGCCTGTCTCAGCCTTCCAAAATGCTGGGATTACAGGCGTGAGCCACTACACCTGGCCATGAGTCATTGTTTATCTTAATCTGGTATTCATCCTGGGGAAGAGAGAAGAGCCGTTTATGAGGTATACCTGGGATCATTTTGTACAGTTACGGTTTATTTGCTTGGTTTTGTTTTTTTTTTTTTTGGTTTTTTTGACAGGCCCATAGCATAGTGATTAAGAGCCTTAGCTCAAGGCTGGATTGAAATCCCTGCTGTGACCTAACATCGGTGTGCCTTAGTTTCTTTAGCTGTAAAACGGGGATACTAGTACCTACCTCAAAGGGTTGTTATGAGGATTAAATTAGTTAATATCTGTAAACCATTTAAAACAGTGTCTGGCACATAGTACATGCTATGTTGGTTTGTTATAAATTTGTATAAATTTTCTTAATTACCTTTAAGTGAAAATCTTGCCTTTATAAATGCATACTAGTCGTGAGATTTGGCTGTACACAAGGAAGATTGCTATGGCTTCCTTTTTTTCTTGCTAATGTCAAGACAACCTGAGGTCCACAAAATAGAAGTGAAAGTACTAAAGTTAATAGCAATTCTCTTTTGCAATAATACTGGAGCACATATCCTGTAATAAAGTTAATTGGGGCAAACTGGGTAGAAGTCTAATTGCTAGGAGCTACATTTTTTTAATCCTGTAACCCCAATGATAGAATTTATCCTAAATAATCCAGAAGGAGAAAAATAAAACTATAATTGTATATTATACTATTAATAATAAGCAAAAGCTGGGTGTGGTGACTCACACCTGTAATCCCAGCACTTTTGGAGGCCAAGAATGGAGGATTGATTGCTTGAGCCCAGGAGCTCAAGACCAGCCTTTGCAACATAGTAAGAACCCATCTCTACAAAAAAATTAAAAAATTAGCCAGACATGGTGGTAGTGCATGCCTGTAGTCCCAGCTACTATGGAGGCTGAGGTGGGAGATTGCTTGAGCAAGGGAGGTCAAAGCCGCAGTGAGCTATGATTGTGCCACTGCATTCCAGCCTGGGTGACAGAGCAAAATCCTGTCTCAGACAAAAATAATAAGCAAAACAGCTAGAGAATCTAAACAGAAGTGGAATGGGTAAGATCGCCTCAGTGGTATGTCATGCAGCATTAATTGATGATATGTAGAATGGAAGGGAAAGAAGGTATTTTGAAGGTGTTTTCATTGACATTTGAATACTGGGTGCCAAACTCTCTACTATGCCAGAGGCCAGGGATATAAACAAGAGGAAGACAGCTTGCCCTCTAGGAGCTCTTACCAGAAGCATCCTGCTGTGGTGGTGTAGGTACAGGGAAGACACAGGAGGAAGGAAATAAGTTCCCCGACCTTGAAAGAGTCAGGGAAAACTAAAGGAAAGAAGAAATCGTTGTGACAGACCCTAAGATTTATTGGCTAGGTAAATTGGGATAATATAGCTAACATGTATTGAATGTTTATTATATACCCAATATTTTGCTAAGCACTTTTAATTATCCCATTAATTCCTCTCATCCCTATGTGGTAGGTGCATGTAGCATTGCAAAAATGAGTAAACTGAGACTTAAATCTGTATTTGTCTTCTAAAATTCATGTTTGAAATCACTGTATTTACTGTGGCCTCCAGCTGTGGGAAAATTCTGTCTATGGAGATCTTCATACTTTAATGCCGTAAGAAAAAATAGTTTTGTTGGAGTAAGAGAATTATTTTCTCTTGTTTTTATTATTTATTTATTTATTTTTCATGTTAACATTTGAGAGTTCTTGCCAACAGCTGAATATCTGTTGCTTATTGTTTTGAGAGACCTGTCTCTGAAGGAGGTAGGTGCAGATATGGAGTGGGACAGTGGTTCCTTCAAAGGAGAAGATCCTGTATCATATCCTGTATTTCTGTCAGATATTTCATTTTCCCGACTTGGGCAATGTGTAAAGATATGACAACAAGATTGACAATTTGGGAAAACGTTTGGGAAAGAATAACAGGGACAGGATGTGACTTGGAAAGTTCGTTGCTTAGAGTAGCAAGGTTTGATTATTTTTGATCAACAATATAGAATTTTCCATCCTCTTACTGTGAGAATTTCTACTCCATGCTTTGTTACATGAGAATTCTGAGATTAGTGCTATTTCAACCACTTTTATGGGGGTTTGTCAGGATAAATTTGCACCGAGTGCCTTGTTCTAAAACCAAAGGCAGCAGGAGAGCCCCGAGTCTCTGCCATCAGTAGTGCCACTGCAGTACTCATGAGAAACCTGGGAAATGACTTGCCTGGCAGCTTTCATTTGAATCTTTTTAAAAACAGCCTTTGAATTTGATGTTTTCCAATATAGGAAGTAACTTACTACGTAGGAGGTGGTGAAACATGACATAGTTATATATAGTAAAAAGAACAAAAACCATGCAATCAGAGGATTTTAAAAATATTATTAAGTCCATTTACTTTTCTATGAATAGGTTTTAGTGAAAACTGTCACTAGGCATTTTAGAAATGAAGAAAATGAAATTAGTGTGTTATGCACATAGGAATTGTCATTTTTTTGGTTCCCACCATCTGGAATAGTCTTACAGATAGGAGGCACTTGGTAAGTTATTTGTGGAAAGAATGGATGATAGCTGTGAAGATTCTGGTTTCCTATTAATACTAATATGCCATGCTCATGTAAACATACTGATGGATTGCATGCCAAGTTTTCCTCTTCTGATGCTTCTCAAACATCAAAAGATGTTTATAAAACCCTTCTAACTCTTGAACTTGGTTCACCTGGAAAAGCAAAAGAACTAGAATAGCTAAAACAATTTTGAAAAGGAAGGGTAAAGTTGAAGACATCACACTATCCAATTTTAAGACTTACTTTATAGCTACAGTAATCAAGTCAGTAGTATCAATGTAGGGATAGACAAATAGATCAATGAAATAGAGTCTAGAAATAGACTCACACAGGCATGGCCAACTTTTCGACATAAGTGCAGAGCACCTTACTGGAGAAATGATAATCTTTTCAACACACGGTATTGGAACAATCACAAAGTGAACCTTTGCAGAAACCTTACATTTTATACAAAAATTAACTCAAAATGAACCATAGATTTGAATATAAAATGTAAAACTATAAAACTTTTAAGAGGGCACATAGGAGAAAATCTTCATGACCTGGGGGTTGGAAGAAGAGTTCTTAGGCATGACACTAAAAGCACAATTGTAAAAGAAAAAAATTGGTAAATTAGACTGCAAAATTGCAAACTTTTGCTGCATGAATGGCCCTAATTAGGAGGATGAAACATGGCCATAAAATGGGAGAAAATATTTGCAAATCATATGACAAAGAACTTTAATCCAGAATATATAAGGAACTTGCTAAACTCAATAATAAAAAAAAATTCACTTAGAAAATAAGCTGTAATTTCAGCACTTTGGGAGGTCAAGACCAGCCTGGGCAACATAGTGCTGTCTCCACAAAATAAAAATAATTAGCTGGGTGTGGTGGCACATGCCCATAGTCCCAGCTACTTGGGAGGTGGGAGGATCACATGAGCCTGGGAGTTCAAGGCTGCAATGAGCTGTGATCATGCCATTGCACTCCCAGCCTGGGCAACAGAGCAAGACCTTGTCTTAAAAAAAAGAAAAAAAAAATAGAAAATGGGCAAAAGACTTGAACAGACACTTCAGCAAAAGGAATGTAGGGGTGACATGTAAGTACAGATAGATGTTAAACATTATTTGTTCACCATTAGGGTAGTGCAAATTAAAACCACAATAAGTTACCATACCACACCTATCAGAATGGCTAAAATAAAATATAATGCCAATACTGGCCGGGTGCGGTGGCTCACGCCTGTAATCCTAGCACTTTGGGAGGCCAAGGCAGGCGGATCACTAGGTCAGGAGTTCGAGAGCAGCCTGACCAACATGGTGAAACCCCGTCTCTACTAAAAATAGAAAAATTAGCCAGGCATGGTGGTGGGCATCTGTAATCCCAGCAACTCAGGAGGCTGAGGCAGGAGAATTGCTTGAACCCGGGAGGCGGAGGTTGCAGTGACCCGAGATTGCACCACTGCACGCCAGTCTGGGGGACAGAGCAAGACTCCGTCTTGGGGGGAAAAAAATGCCAATACCAAGCACTGGTGAGGATGTGCGGAAACTAGATTTCTCATCCATTGCTAGTGGGAATGTAAAATGGTACTGTGGTCAAGTAATTTCAATGACAACTAATATTTGAATCATAAATAATGACAAGCTGCTTTATATACTTCTTGTGCTGTCAGGTTAAGCAAGAAGTGAGATCTCCACTTGAAGTCAGGAATTTGAGACTAGCCTGGGCAAAATGCCATCTCTACTAAAAATACAAAAATTAGATGGGTGTGGTGGTGGGCATTTGTAATCCCGGCTACTTGGGAGGCTGAGGCAAGAGAATTGCTGGAACCCGGGAAGCGGAGATTGCAGTGAGCCAAGATTGCGCCACTGCACTCCAGCCTGGGTGACAGAGCGAGATGCTGTCTCAAAAAAAAAAAAAAAAAAAAAGGTGAGATCTCCATTCCAGTACAAATTTGTAGTGGATATATTTTTCAAACTGAAATTACAGTTCTAGCAGTGATTTTTAGACCTCGATGATGTATGAAGCAAATTTCCATATTTCAAGATCCATGTATTTTGGAAATAGTGGCAATGGTTGTATAATATTGTGAATATAATTAATGCCTCTGAATTCTATACACTTAAAATGGCTAAAATGGCAAATTTTATATTATATATATTTTGCCACATAGAAATAATCCATTTAACTGTGGCATTTAGTTGCTTCCACATAACTTTCCATTGAAAGTGATTAATCTACAGTGGGGTACATGCATGTAATGATGTGATAAAGGTAAATGTCAAGAGAGGAATCTAATAGAATTCTATAATGTCTTCCATGAGATAAAAGGCTCAATTAAAAGTGTATATTCCTGGATTTAGCTCAGTATTTGGAAGTTCCTGTCTTTTTTTTTTTTGAGACAGGGTCTTGCTCTGTCGCCCAGGCTGGAGTGCAGTGGCACAATCTTAACTCACTGAAATCTCTGCCTCCCTGGTTCAAGAGATCCTCCTACCTCAGCCTCCCGAGTATCTGGGACTACAGGTGTGTGCCACCACGCCCTGCTAATTTTTGTATTTTTAGTAGAGATGGGGATTCACCATGTTGACCAGGCTGGTCTCAGACTCCTGACCTAAGGAGTCTGCCTGCCTTTGCCTCCCAAAGTGCTGGGCTTATAGGTGTGAGCCACTGCACCCAGCCCGGCAGTACCTTCATGAAGACATTTGCAAAAGTGGAATTGTAGAATCTCATTGCAAATCAGCATTCATAGATGAAGATTTGCAATCAATTTTGATGAAAGGGAAAACTATTTTAAACCCCAGTTAAGTGAAATGTTATTCCCCCATAAAAGAATTTCATTCTTCTCATCAGTAGACCTGCGTTACAAAAAATTGTACTCAATTATTATAATCTGAATTATGTCAACATTTTGTGGAGATTTGTTTTCTCTTGTAATAGGAGTACCTACTTAATATCTTTGATTTTGCCTCTTAGCCCACAAAACTTAAAATATTTACCTCTAGCCTTTTGCAGAAAATGTTTGTCAACCCCTAGCTTAAAGCATTGATTTTTCTCTTTTTCTTTTCTTTTCTTTTTTTTTTTTGAGACGGAGTCTCACTCTTTCGCCCAGGCCGGAGTGCAGTGGCGCTATCTCGGCTCACTGCAAGCTCTGCCTCCCGGGTTCACGCCGTTCTCCTGCCTCAGCCTCCCGAGTAGCTGGGACTATAGGCGCCTGCCATGGCGCCCGGCTAATTTTTTGTATTTTTTTTTCAGTAGAGACGCGGTTTCACCATGTTAGCCAGGATGGTCTCGATCTCCTGACCTCGTGATCCGCCCGCCTCGGCCTCCCAAAGTGCTAGGATTGCAGGCGTATATTTTTAAAGCGATGAAAATCTCACCTTATTCTCTGTTTTAGCTGCATCCCAGAGATGTTGATGTATTGCAGTTTCATACTGTTTAGCACAGAATATGTTCTGGTTTCCATTTAATGCCTTCTCTTTATTTATTAATTTAAAGAGATAGAGTCTTGTTCTGTTGCCCAGTCTGGAGTGTAGTGGCGAGATCATAGTTCACTGCAGCCTCAAACTCCTGAGCTCAAGCAATCCTCCCACCTCAGCCTCCTGAGAAGCTGAGATTATGTAGGTACAAATTGTCATGCCCGTTTGATGTCTTCTTTCACCTACATTACTTAGAAGTATATTGCATAATTTCTGAACATTCAGATATTTCAAAAATCTTTGTTACTGAGCTCTAATTAAATCCTAAAGTGGTCAGAGTGCATGTATACATGATGTCAGTCTTGAGATTTGTTGAGGTTTGCTTTATAGCCCAACGTACAGTCCATTTTGGCAATGTATTTGAAGTGACATTTTTCAGATCTTTTGTCGTCTTCTGAAGCTTTGGATATCCAAATAAGGCTGGTCCCTGTAACATTCTGTACCTACTCTGTACAGATTCCCAGTTTCTACTCACTTAAAGTAGGTGTGCTTGTATTTTTAGTGTATCTTTCTCCTTTCTCAATCCAGGAGTTTTTTTCCTTCCCCTTGTGGTTATATGCAGCTTATAGGTAAGAAAAACCTTTGTAATGTACTTGAATCTCAGCAGTCCTCAGTTCATTATCAAGTGCCGTAGTCCCTAACCACTAAATTAAGTGTTGACCTTATACATAAGGACTTCATATAAGAGCGAGTTCGTTCTTGTTGTTGACTCCTGTCGTGTTGTACCATTATTCTCTTGAAACTGGTCTGACTTGCCTTTGACAAAAGGAAAGGAGTGTGCTTTGCAGGGCTATGTGCTTTCCTAATACCAAGAAGTTATCTAAAGATACTGAACTGTGCTGTGAACTAAAGCTATTGTGTTTGATCTGCCCAGGCATCCAGCTGACCCCTGTATATAAAATTCTACTCGTTCAGTTCTGTTAATGTTTAAGTTCCCTCTGTTCTTTGGTGGGAAAGGAGGTGATGTATAAAAATCAACTGCTTTGTATAAGGCTTGATGTGTTAGGTGCTAAACCACTTAACTTTTTCTTGATTTGGGGATCTATTCCCCTTGTTTTTTTTTTGTTTTGTTTTGTTTTTTTCCTTCTTTTAGAGACAGTCTTGCTCTGTCACCCAGGCTGGAGTGCAGTGGTGCGATCATAGCTCATTGCAGCCTCCAACTCCTGGGCTGAAGTGATCCTCCTGCCTCCACCTCCCAAGTAGCTGGTACTGCAGGCACGCATCACCATGCCTGACTGACTTTTTTTATTTTTTGTAGAGATGGTGTGTTGCTGTGTTGCCCAAGGTGGTCTTGAACTCCTGAGCTCAACGGATCCTTCCAAAGTGTCAGAATTACAGGCGTGAGCCACCATGCCCAGCTGAGATCTGTTTTTTACTATTTCACAATAATTGCTGGAAATATTTGTAATAATGTGACTTTCACTGCTAAGACAGAAAAGGATGATAAGGAAATTGAGGAAAATGAAGCTTCTGCTTCTACAACAGGAAAGCATAAACGTTTGAGTTACTTTTAGAGTAAACGGGGGATAAGTGTGTCTACATTCTTGACCCACCCTCTTCTGCCACAGTCAGACTTAGAATGCACTTTTGCATGCACTTTTGTTAATCTAATTAACGAACATTTATACGCTTTCTAGTTAGTAAATACGTGTAACTTTATACTTCAGCTCATGAGATCCTTTGCCACATGCTGCAGGGAAGTGTAGAGCTCTTCAGCTGTGCAGCCAGGATGAGAACTCACGTTCTGTTCTCCCTGCTGCTGATGCGACAGGGGAGGCACGTGTACATCCAGGCTCTTTCTGCATGGCAGGGCTGTTTAATTGGGGCTGATGGAAATTTTTGTCATAGAAAATGGGCAATCAGATTTGCAGTTAGTAGTGAAATAATTGACTCTCAATCCATATTGGGAAACAGAAGATAAAACATTTGGTAATAAAAATGTAAATTTTAGAACATAGAACACAAAGAGTGGTCCATAAGCCGGGCACGGCGGCTCACACCTATAATCCCAACACTTTGGGAGGCTGAGGTGGGCGGATCACGAGGTCAAGAGATCAAGACCATCCTGGCTAACATGGTGAAACCCCATCTCTACTAAAAATATAAAAATTAGCTGGGCATGGTGGTGCATGCCTGTAACCCCTCTACTCGGAGGCTGAGACATGAGAATTGCTTGAACCGGGGAGGCTGAGATTGCAGTGATCCAAGATCATGCCACTGCACTCCGGCCTGGGCAACAGAGCGAGACTCCATCTCAAAAATAAAATAATATAAAAACAGGGCCAGGCGCAGTGGCTCATGCCTGTAATCCCAGCACTTTGGGAGGCCGAGGCAGGTGGATCATGAGGTCAGGAGTTCGAAACCAGCCTGACCAACATGGTGAAACCCCACCTCTACTAAAAATACAAAAATAACCAGGCGTAGTGGCACATCCCTGTAATCCTAGCTACTCAGGAGGCTGAGGCAGGCGAATCGCTTGAACCCGGGAGGTGGAGGTTGCAGTGAGCCGAGATTGTGCCACTGCACTCCAGCCTGGGTGACAGAGCGAGACTCTATCTCAAAAAAACCCAAAAAAACAAAGAGTGGACCCTAATGTAACCTATGGACTTCAGTTAATAATGAATCTGTATTGGCTCATCAATTGTAACAAAGGTACCACGCTAATGGAAGATGTTAATAATAGGAAAAACAGATGAGGAGGACGGGGGAGGTACAGAGGTATATGGGAACACTCTGTACTATCTGATCAGTTTTTCTGTAAAACCTAAAGATGCTAAAAAAAAAAAAAGAAAACTGTTTAAAATTTTTAAATATCTAGCTTAATGTTCCCCAATGGGTTCAAATCATACAAAGTTAGTGTTTAACCTCCTGACCCTTGCTTGGAATGTCTCAGTTAAGATGAGTCCAGTTTGCAGTTTGAGCTGTTTCATCAGTTCTGTTTGCCTCTCGCCTGTGTATTAACTGTGCTCTTGCCTTTCTCCCTATCTGCTGGAACAGCTGGAATGCCAAGATGCCTTGGAAACAGCAGCCCGAGCTGAGGGCCTCTCTCTTGATGCCTCCATGCATTCTCAGCTCAGAATCCTGGATGAGGACCATCCCAAGGGAAAGTACCATCATGGCTTGAGTGCTCTGAAGCCCATCCGGACTACTTCCAAGTAAGATGCCGTACTGGGTGATGACAGTAAAGCATCAAAGGCATTTTTTTTTTTTTTTTTTTTTTTTGAGACAGTCTTGCTCTGTCGCCAGTGGCATGATCTCGGCTCACTGCAACCTCCGCCTCCTGGGTTCAAGCGATTCTCCTGCCTCAGCCTCCTGAGTAGCTGGGACTACAGGCGTCCACCACCACCAAGCCCAGCTAATTTTTTTGTATTTTTAGTAGAGACGGGGTTTTCATATTGGCCAGGTTGGTCTCAATCTCCTGGCCTCATGATCTGCCCGCCTCGGCCTCCCAAAGTGCTGGGATTACAGGCGTGAGCCCCCGCGCCCGGCCCATCAAAGCCATTTTAGAACATTCAGGCTAAGATTAGATCAGCCGGGGAGACTGGTCTTAAGTTAAGAACTGTGTTCACTAAACAGTGTCCTTTAAACACGGGCTGCCCTCTCCGTGCGTGTTGATAGCTTTGTGATTTCGGTTTTCTCTCGTTAGACACCAGCACCCAGTGGACAATGCTGGGCTTTTTTCCTGTATGACTTTTTCGTGGCTTTCTTCTCTGGCCCGTGTGGCCCACAAGAAGGGGGAGCTCTCAATGGAAGACGTGTGGTCTCTGTCCAAGCACGAGTCTTCTGACGTGAATTGCAGAAGGTAGGCGCCTCTGGTCCACCCTCATCTCCCCCATGCCGGGTGGGCAGGGCCTGAGCTAGGAGTGTGAAGTCCACAGCTCTGTGTCTTTAAAGAGCCGAGCTGTCCAGTGGAGGGCGGGCGGCCTGGGGATGACTTTCTCTTTGCTCTTTTGCTTTATCTCCTATTTCACCTTTGATCCTGTTTTAACCACGGGCTTTCTCTCTCTCTCTCAGCCCCGCTTCTCTTCCTGAGTCTGCAGGGAGATTATGTTGCTGCCTTGTGACAGAATACATTTTTGTGGTAGCTGATTGTCATGATTAAAATCTAGTTTACAACTTTACATTTTACCACAGGAACCTTCAGAAAGGGTTGGGGGCCCCTGAAAAAGAAAGTTCTTATTCACAAATTGCATTCAGGGATCATTTTCCTGGGTGGAAAGAAAGGCTTTTGCTCTCATCATTTTCTGTATCCTGGGAGGCTCCCTATACAGGGTAAATGTGTAGCTCCCCAGGAAGGGTATTTTTTCCCAGAAGGTGAAGACTATGTACATAATTTTAAAGGAGAGACTTGTGTGAGTGGTGGCAAAACCTGGAGACAAAAAGTGGTGGCAGGTGGGGAGCTAGGTGTGCCTTTCCCCTGGGGAGATGTGTAACGAGGACGTGTGCCCTTGTTAAGACTAGAGAGACTGTGGCAAGAAGAGCTGAATGAAGTTGGGCCAGACGCTGCTTCCCTGCGAAGGGTTGTGTGGATCTTCTGCCGCACCAGGCTCATCCTGTCCATCGTGTGCCTGATGATCACGCAGCTGGCTGGCTTCAGTGGACCAGTAAGTTCTAACCATCCTTTCCGACAGTCTCCAGGGGCCCGGCCACGGCCAGCTCTAACACTCTTATTCTGTTGCAGGGGTTGTGCTCAGCCTTGGGCTAGGTAGCAGTCTTAGAGATGCCTTCAGGTCTGTTGAAAGGGGTTGATGGATTTTGGCAACAGCTGGAAGGATGAAAGGGCAATGTTGCCAGAGAAGAAATGGAACTAGCTTGATTTCTGGGCGGGGGTGAAATGGAACTGACTCCAGTTCTGCACAGGACTGTGCTTCTCGGTTGTGTGTTAACATGAAATGACAGTCGGTGCAGGCAGATGTGTCTTGCAGTGCTGCGAGTGGGTGAGAGCACGTTGTGTGGCCCGGGCTGGTGAGCCAGCGCCGGGGACATACCGAGTGCCTGGAGGCAGAGTTATCACATGTTTGGCAGGTCCGTGGCAAATAAGCCCTGAGAAAACTAGAGGACTGTCGAGGATTTTAGAGTCTGACCTGGAGTCCGTTTAAGTTTGGCTTATAGTGTGACTGTGTGGCGAGCGTTGGGGTGGCAGCCGTGGTTTTCCCCAGTCTGTACTGATGCAGAGTAGACAAGAGAGCCTTTGACGTTCACTCTGTTTCCTGCGCACCTGTTTCTTACACCTGCTGTGCTGCCTTACACTTGAGACCTTGATTAAATCTATTCTCTACACATTTGCCTTGAGGCATCGGAGCAGTAGTACTGCTTGTACTGTGCGTTTTCCATGTGTGGGTAAGCTGGAGGTTCATGGTTTTGGTAAGTATGTGCCTAAGATGCATGGCAATTAGGTAAAACTAATTTGCAGTTTTGTTTTTGTTTTTATTTTTTTTAACGTTTGATGCCTCTTGTTAAAGTTTTGATCTCTTTTCTGAAGCAGAGAACACTACTTTTCTGGTATTGGGTTTCTATATTATTAATAATTGACCAACTAACATACTTTATGTAAAAGTTTTAAGTAAGAAGGACCATGTAACTGAAATGTTGTGTTACGTAATTTACCAAAATGGCAAACATTTTCATAGAGCCAGCTTCCCCCAAGAAGAGCTTCTGTCATTGTTTCACTACAGGGCTGGTGGCTGCTCTGATCTCATAGAATTCATTCCTCTGGGTAGCACCATATGCAGGCTTTGCGAAGTGATCGTGGGCTTTCTTGATTCCATTTGGCCAGTGCAAGAACTTCATTGGCTCCCCTCTAAAAAAAATTCCATGGATTGCTGGGATTTTTATTTTTTATTTTTTGAAAAAAAAAGGTACCTATCCATATTCAGCTTGGTGGCTTCACAGTCCCTCCCCTGAACATCCGTATATTCCTTAATCTCTCATTTATGGTGCAGAACACTGGGATACTAACCTCTAGGAAACTGTTCTAGCTGCCAGGGAAAGCTAAGAGCCCTCCTTTAACAGGAAAGCAGCAGCATGCTTTTTCTTCTCTCTGCCCTTTCAGGGAAGAGCACCTTAAGGCCAGTGTTATTTCATGGGATTCTCTCCTAGAGCTGAGAAAGCAATGGACTCATCCATAATCTCTTTTATAGATTTGAAAGTGTAAATAATACACACTTCCTTTTTTGGAACTCCAATTCTAATATGTTTCTTTTTCATTGGAAATTGAAAAACCAGGCTGGTTTTGAGATTAGTACTAGCAATGAGTAAACCTCCTGTCTGTGGACTTACATCCTTTTGAGGAACATTCGTTTTAGATTTTTACAAGTTTTCTAATCTGGCACGACTTTCAAACTAGCTTAATCTGTTCTTACAGAAACCTGTGTAAGGACAGACTGCCCACATACGGGCTCCCCAAATAAAACGGCATTTTTATTTCTTGTCCCCGCTCGGGTTTCACCGAACCTTGGTAGCCATACACAGAACAAATGAAACACAGTCAAGTTGTTGTGTTCTGTTTGTTTTTACCTGCCGTCCAGCTGATGCTGACGTTTATACACCAAGATGATCCAAGGTTTTGGTGACGCCAGTGGGGACTGCCGCTCTATGTGCAGGGTGCCCGGGGGTCATAGTAATGTTAATGGAGTACCAGAATCTCTAACAGTGTGGTCCTGTGTAGCCACATTGCTACACTTACAGAGATGCTTTGGGGCCTTTTTGGATTAAGACAGTTCTAAAAGACCAGGCCTCACCTATGATCTGTGTATAAAGAATTAGCATCGCACCGTAGATCTGCAAGAGAAGGCCGCCTCCTGCAGTGCTCTCTCTTGGTGAATGCTAACTCTGCTCGAGGGCCTTTTGGGGAAAGGACAGTGTAAAACCCTTAGAGAGGTAAGTTTCCCACCCTTCCAACCTCTCTCCACCTGCAGCTTGCTTGGTGCTGTCAGGATCTGGATTTGGGGGGAGTCTCTCTGTAGTGGAACCAGTGACAGAAGCTGTTCTTTAGAATTTTCAGGATGGCTGTATTCTGCGGTCAGAATGAGAGAGTCAAGCTGGGCAGAATCTCTCGCCAAGAGTTCAGGTAAGGTAATGTTTATTCACTGGAAATGCTTTCCACAGCCAGACAGCTATGCTAACAGTCTCAAGTTTTCTTCCAGTTTGTTTAGATTTAAATGATACATTTGTAACTTTTTAAAAACTAAATTTTGGTTGGATTTTTCATGAAAACCTCTTTTTTCTTTATCCCCTAAAAAATGGTTTGAAATGTCATTGTTATTTAAAAACCCGATGTGTTGGAACTTCTTTAATCTGCTGTTTCCTCTTTTTCCCCCCCTTTGAAAGTTTTGCATAGTATAAACATTCACTATGTCTTTTACCTTCCCTGCTCCTCCCCTCTGGGAGGCGCTGATGCTATTACCCAGTGCTGAAAAATGGCACTCTAAAGGTATGGGAAGGAAGGAGCCCAAGGCAACCACCTGCTGTCCTTTCAGCCTTCCTTTGGAGACTGCTCCATCAGTGCCGAGGTGTGTGGGAACAGGCTTCACTGCACCGCCATCTTACTGAGTTGCTTCACGTGAGGAAAAGGGGGCTTTGGCCCTGTGACTCAGTTCCACATTTTGGATTGCACACTGGAAAAGAAGCCAATCTTCTTGCTAGTAAACCAGCAACCCGGCTGTATACAGTGCTGACCCAAGCAATGGATATAAACCTAAAAATCTGAGGGAGGGGAGAGGTGGAATACAGTAGTTCTTGGAATCTGAAGTCTCCTATTTGATCAGGTTATTTCCTGGGACTTGGCAAAAATCTGATTGGTGGGGATCTCCTAGGACCTAGTGGACATCTGGTATTAATTTAATCTCAGGCAAAACAAGAAATTAACCCAGAGAGAGTCTGGGTTCTGGAATTCAGCATAGCTACCTCCAGACCGTGGTGTCTGGCCTCCATTTTTGTCTGTCATTCAATTCTGACTTACAGCTGCAGTCACCTTTGCTATAAGGCACCTGGGTAGAAGGGTGGATGGGCTTCACGTTAATTTTTTTCTTCCTTTAGGGTGGGGGATTGGTTTGGCTTTCTTTTGTTGTGGTTTTTTGTTTTATTTTTGTCAAGATTGATTTTTAGATGCAAGGACTTGAAAAGACCCAGAAGGATGCCACCAGTTTTTCCTTGAGGCCTAGGATTTTTTATTCTGTCCCGAGCAGAGGTAATTCCTCACAGCTTAGTGCACCAGTAGCACCAGCCGTTTTGAGCAGAGTACCTCTTTGGGGAGCATTTTGTTTTGTTTTGTTTTTAATTCTCTTTCCTTAGCAGCAAGGTCTTTTTTCCTAGAGAACCTACTCCATTGCAGAATCATTGCAACCTCAGGAGCCCTCACTGATTGAGTGCTGTCAGCCTGATATACTACTTTGGACTCTGGAAACAGATATGGGTTCTATTCTCTATTTCTACTGTGTGTCGTTAAACAACCGTCGGAGGCCAGATGACCTGTTAGATGGCTAGTCCTGTATAACTCGACTCTGTATGTTTCAATGTATGTTACTACAATGCTTCACCTGCTGTACAGTGTTTGTGAGATGCTCTTTGAAGATGGTACTTTTATATTTTTTCATTTTCAATAAAAGTACATTCCTTCCCACTTCCTGGTATTTAATACTGTTGCTGAATGTGCCTTGTGTGAGTGTGTGCCCCGGCGTTGCAGGACCTCAGCTGGAGGTGGCACTCGGTGGTTCTTGGGGGCTGGCTGCCTTCCCTCTGCAGGTGGTGTTAGACATATGCTACCTGAGGTAACATGTTTTCATTTTTGGGAGGGAGTCGGGAGTGGGGCGGGCCCATGGGAGGGTCTCTGGATTTTTGATAGCCTGCTTTGTTTGCTCTCTTCTGTACTATTAAACTGCTGATGTTTATTTTCAGGAATGTTTTGCAAATGCACTTCTCACTCTTCCCCAGTACAACTGTAGGTACACTGTTCCTTTTTATCAAATAAGCACGTTTGAAACGATCCAAAAAAAAGGTCTTAATTTCATGTAAAGAAATGTATCCATGTGTGGAGATACTGGAATAAGGTCAAAGCTATACTTTTGAATGACCATGTGTTTAGAGTTAATTTCAGCTCATTGATAGGTTTATGTTACATTAGAAAGAGTAATGGTTTTGATGGTGTCCTGTAAGGAAGAAAGTTTGCAATTAGACCTAGCTCCTGCAGAATGCCCTGAGTAAGTTACTGCAGGCAGCTTGTAATAATTGGGTCCCCCAAAGTTTTGCTTTGCTTGCACACTGGTCCCTGAGTGGAGCTGCCTACTCTTTCTAACTTAACATAAAACTATGGCATTGTGTGTGAGTGCCGTGGAGATGTTGACAGTGGTGTGTGTCTCTCCCTGTAGGCCTTCATGGTGAAACACCTCTTGGAGTATACCCAGGCAACAGAGTCTAACCTGCAGTACAGCTTGTTGTTAGTCCTGGGCCTCCTTCTGACGGAAATCGTGCGGTCTTGGTCGCTTGCACTGACTTGGGCATTGAATTACCGAACCGGTGTTCGCTTGCGGGGGGCCATCCTAACCATGGCATTTAAGAAGATCCTTAAGTTAAAGAACATTAAAGAGAAATCCCTGGGTGAGGTGAGTGAGGGGTGTTTGCTTCACAGCAGAGAGCAACTTCCTAGCTTGAGGTTCGTTCCTCTAGGGCCCTGCCTTGTCCTTTATCTTCCTCCTGAGACAAATGAACCGTGTCCTTGCAGGGTCCCCTCACTACTCTTTGTATCTTATAGCTCATCAACATTTGCTCCAACGACGGGCAGAGGATGTTTGAGGCAGCAGCCGTTGGCAGCCTGCTGGCTGGAGGACCCGTTGTTGCCATCTTAGGCATGATTTATAATGTAATTATTCTGGGACCAACAGGCTTCCTGGGATCAGCTGTTTTTATCCTCTTTTACCCAGCAATGGTGAGTAAGCCTCCCAGCTGAATCTTGGCAGCTTCTCCTTAGGAGATGAGTGACTTCCATTGGGTTATAGTAGGCATTGCTGAGGTCTCACAGCTCTGATTGGAAATTTCCTCAAAGCAGGTTCAATCTAGAGCTAGATAGTGCTTGCTCCATAGGGACAGAATTTTGACTTGAGAGGAGGTAAGGTGTCACTTGCATGAAAAAGAGTCTGAATGAGAAGGCCAGCTGGTGAGCCCTGTCCCACTTGACATAGGAGTGTTTGAGTCACTGCGTTGGAGTTGCTGCTAAGTGATAGGGCCCTCCTGCCTCCCCTTTGGAAGCACTCAGTATCTGTGGTCACTATTGAGAATGAATACTTACTTGTCTTCATTGCCTTACAAAGAGATAAGAATTCAGTAATGTTTTATTACAATTCGATAGGTCACTTTTATTAAAGACAGTACAATTACATAACATTTGGCCCATCCTAGCAAACAGGATTATATGCTCATTTTATTGAGAATGACCTTAAGCAGATTAGGTAGTTCTCAAGTTTGAATGAGCTTTAATTTGGCATGGCATCGCTTTTCCTTTCAGATGTTTGCATCACGGCTCACAGCATATTTCAGGAGAAAATGCGTGGCCGCCACAGATGAACGCGTCCAGAAGATGAATGAAGTTCTTACTTACATTAAATTTATCAAAATGTATGCCTGGGTCAAAGCATTTTCTCAAAGTGTTCAAAGTGAGTTTAAAGATTCGTATGTGCATATGGTAGAAGGACCTTTGATTCTTTGGGTCTTATCATTCACACACTTTGCTTCCTGAACACATTACATACTAGGACTAGTGTCTAGTATCGTAGGACATAATATCATAGAATCTTTGTGTTCAAAAGGGATCTTAGAGGTTTGAACCCATAACCTCATCTCACTGATGAGGAAATTGAGACCTGGGAAAATGGTGATTTTTCCCAGTTAAAACACAGCTAGTTAGGAATAATTCAGTTTCGAAGCCACCTGTGTATATTCTCATCCTGCCCATGATTTTCCAGCCTGGCCATGAGGCTTTCACAGAAGACAATATCAAATTACTACTGAGAACACCACCTTTGCCCACTCTACTCTGTGGTTTCACAAGAAATAGTTCATGGCCCTTGAGGTAAGCTGGGAGTCAGGATGGCTGGATGCTGGTCCTAGCTCTGTCAAATATGTAAGTGCCAACAAAGCTAGGAGAAATAGCACAGATGGGGCATTCAGAAAGATCTCAACACAAGTTGAGCCAGTGTGCCTTGAAACAGGTGAAATTTAAGAAGGAGATAATTAAAAACAAACACATAGATACTTAATTTAAATAAAAGAGATGGGGCTGTTGGTGGACCTCATAACCTCATCGGGAGCTGAGTCCAGTGCTGTAAAACAGTCAATGCATTATAGTTGGAGTAGAAATACAGTGTTCAGGCCAGGCACCAGTGGCTCACGCCTGTAATCCCAGCATTTTGGGAGGCTGAGGGAGGTGGATCACCTGAGTTCAGGAGTTCAAGACCAGCCTGGTCAATATAGTGAAACCCCGTCTGTACTAAAAATATAAAAATTAGCTGGGTGCGGTGGTGCATGCCTGTAATCCCAGCTACTAGTGAGGCAGAGACAGGAGAATCGCTTGAACCCAGGAGGCAGAGGTTGCAGTGAGCTGCGATCACGCCATTGCACTCCAGCCTGGGTGTCGCAGCGAGACTCTGTCTCAAAAAAAAAAAAAAAAAAAAAACAGTGTTCAGAGCAAGGCAGCCGTTGTTTTCCTTTCATTGAGTAACCTTCAGGAACATGATGTCCAATTCGGGAATCTACATTTGATTTATGAGGGCTGTTAAGCTAAGAAGCATCCAGAGGAGATGACCACTCAGGAGGTGCCCAGCAGTGGACGGGGCTGCCTTGTTAAGCAGTGAGTTTGTTTCTACTAGAGTGGAACAAATGGATTCTGAATGGACATCTGCCAGCAGGTTGATGGCAGGATGGCTGCCACTGGTCCCTTCTGGATCTCTGATTCTATAGATTTATGATCTTTTTTCTGAAATTTCCCTCATCCATCAGCCCCTGACTGGTATCTTTACCTGTATGTATTAATTTGAAAAGAGTGTTCTTTCTCATTATAGACATGGCCAAGGTGTATAATACATGTTAAAGTAAGGAGTTCAGTGTTTTTATGTGACTTACAAGCTAGCTGTGAAGATAGTTCCCAATGCCTTAGGCAGTGGTAATACCTTTAAGGTCAGTGTATGGCCTCTTAGAAGAATTAAGTATTTGCCAGGTGCGTTGGTACATGCCTGTAATCCCAGCACTTTGGGAGGCCTAAGTGAGTAGATCACCTGAGGTCAGGAGTTCAAGAGCAGCCTGGCCAAAATGGCAAAAACCCCGTCTCTACTAAAAATACAAAAATTAGCCAGGCGTGGTGGCACAGCTTGTAATCCCAGCTACTCAAGAGGCTGAGGCAGGAGGATCACTTGAACCCGAGAGGCAGAGGTTGCAGTGAGCTGAGATCACACCACTGTACTCCAGCCTCGGCAACAGAGTGAGACTCTGTCTTAAAAAATATATATATTGGCTGGGTGAGGTGGCTCATGCCTTTAGTCTCCACGCTTTGGAAGGAGAGACAAGATCACTAGAGCCCAGGAGTTCAAGACCAGCCTGGGCAACGTAGTGAGACCTCATCTCTACAAAAAATAAAACTTAACTGGGCATGGTAGTGCACATCTGTGGTCCCAGCTACTTGGGAGGCTAAGATAGGAGGATCACTTGAGCCACGGAGGTTGAGGCTGCAGTAAGCCGTGACTGTGCCACTGCACTCCAGCCTGAGCAACAGAGCAAGACCTCATCTGAAAAAAAGAAGTATCTTATTGTTCTGCTTCCTGCTCCATGGTCCTCAGTACTCTATGGTTGCTTTGCTGATACGGGGGTTGATTTTGCAAATATTTAAGAAAAATCATTCTGCCTATAGAAATTGTATTTCACCTATCTTCTTCCAGTTGTCGTTACTGCATTTTTGTATGGAAGCTTCTATCCCACTGCCAACATACAGCAGGCACTCTAGGAAATGTTAGTTCCCTCCCCACCGCCCTTTTTTTTTTTTTTTTTTTTTTTTTTTTGAGACAAGGTCTGGCTTTGTCACCCAGACTGGAATACTGTGGTTCAATCTCGGCGCACTGCAACCTCCACCTCCCAGGTTCAGGCGATTCTCCGGCCTCAGCCACCCAAGTAGCTGGGATCATAGGCATGTACTACCACACCCGGCTAATTTTTGTATTTTTAGCAGGGACGGCGTTTTGCCATGTTGGCCAGGCTGGTCTCGAACTCCTGACCTCAGGTGAATCCCCCTGCTTTGGCCTCTCAAAGTGCTAGGATTATAGGCGTGAGCCACCGCGCCTGGCCTTTTAGTCCCTCCCTTTTTAATTCTCCAGTGCCATTGTGTTGTCTTTCCTATTAATTCCTTAGGCAAAAAGTAAACAACAACCGGGTAAGCAAACGCAGCTGCCAATTATAGATACAATTAATGTGTTCATTCCTTCTCAACCTAAGAAACTTACAAGAAGAATCAGAAAAAGGTATCATAGAAGATGATCATTGAGTTCATATATAGTGACTGCTTTCTGTTAGATTCATTCCTGTCACTTGATCCATTTCAAACCTCAGCCTTTTATACCAGCTTTAGTGGTAGAGTTGATAGTCATAGGTGTTGAAGGGTGGCTGGAGACCTACAGAGTCTTGTTTGGAGGTGAAGGAACAACATCCCTAGGCTTCTTTTAACTTGCTTTGAAATTGGCTTGCTTTTTATTCATAGAAATCCGCGAGGAGGAGCGTCGGATATTGGAAAAAGCCGGGTACTTCCAGAGCATCACTGTGGGTGTGGCTCCCATTGTGGTGGTGATCGCCAGCGTGGTGACCTTCTCTGTTCATATGACCCTGGGCTTCGATCTGACAGCAGCACAGGTCAGGGAACCCTCAGGGATGGGGAGCATTTTAGAAATACCACATTTGCTGGAGGCTGAGGCAGGAAAATCGCTTGAACCCAGGAGGTGGAGGTTAAAGTGAGCCAAGATTGTGCCACTGCACTCCAGCCTGGGTGACAGAGCGAGACTCCATCGCAAAAAATAAAAAAAAAATACCACACATGGAGATGATGCTCTGGTCCTCTCCTTACTGGACCTGGAGGTTCCCTCAAGAATTAGTAGGTATTTTTTCATTCATGGGATTAAGCTGAGAAGCAGAAGAGTGGGGAGCCAGCCTTTATGCACAAATAGTGTATGAGTTGTTTTTAGTCAACATAAGTTTGAGTTTAATTCTGAAAATACAGATCATCCTGTGGTTCATATTTACTGACAATTTTAATTGAAGGTCTCAAAAACTCTACTTAAAAAAAAATGTGGCCAGGCATGGTGGTTCACGCCTGTAATCCCAGCACTTTGGGAGGCTGAGGCGGGCGGATCACTTGAGGTCAGGAGTTTGAGACCAGCCTGGCCAACATGGTGAAACCCCATCTCTACTAAAAATACAAAAATTAGCCGGGCGTGGTGGTGCATGCCTGTAATCCCAGCTACTCGGGAGGCTGAGGCAGGAGAATTGCTTGAACCTGGGAGGTGGAGGTTGCAGTGAGCCGAGATTGTGTCACTGCACAACAGCCTGGGCGACAGAGCGAGACTCCATCTCAAAAAAAAAAAAAAAAATGTAATTGACTTGTAATAACAGCTGACAGTGAAGTTGCAGCCTTCCTAGCGCCTGAGAGGAAATTGATGGTGTCAGGTTACTTCAGTTGCATAGCATCATTAGGCAGAGTTTCTTCTCTTCTCCTATTTTCAGGCTTTCACAGTGGTGACAGTCTTCAATTCCATGACTTTTGCTTTGAAAGTAACACCGTTTTCAGTAAAGTCCCTCTCAGAAGCCTCAGTGGCTGTTGACAGATTTAAGGTAAGTGGCTCCTTTCCCTGCTCCCGTGTCAGGAGCCCTCCCCACACAACTAACTGCTGGCTGTGTTCAAGGGGCCACACAGGCTGGCCTCACTGGGCTTAAGCTTGGCTTTGGCCTTTTGGCAAGTTGGTAAGAAAAAGGGAGCAGTGGAGGAGACTAAATTGAGGGACGAGACTTGTCACCTTTTTTAATTAATGTGAATTTTTACCTTTTGTGGACGGCCATGACCTGGGCTCCCAGGATTGCAGTTCTCCTTTAGAGCTAGCCCCTTCCACCTGGGCCTGACATGGATGTGTCGCAACTCACTGGGCCTTGAAGTGGCTTAAACTAGAAGACCAGCACTGTGGGGCATCTTCCCCTTGATCTTTGCTACTGTCACTTTGATTGGTTGACATGCTGAATCCTTTTTGATACTTTCTTTTTCCTGCCCTGTGGTTGCTACTCACGATGCAGGGAAAGCAGTTACATGGAAATAGTCATAAAACTAGATCATGTTGAGAAGTGCAGTTAAGTAAGTATCAGCTTCTTTTCTTGCAGGTGGTTAGTTGATCATACCTTGGCTGTGTTCTTTGTTCCTTCAGGATAATACACATACATGATACAAAAGGGAGTATATTTGGGAGGGTGGAGAGAAATAAATATTTGATAGTGGTTAATACTTAACAAAAAAAAGGGATGCCATGTGGGCTGGAATTCCTTGACATTGCCACTGCATAGATTAGCTCCTATGTCCCTGCTTGTCTTTATTGGCCAGTGAGAGGAATACGAAAGCAATTTTGGTGATGTGAAGGCTTGAAGCTCACATGTTTGAGGGATGAATACAATCATCTTGGAGGTTCAGGAGAAAACAAATTGGATTTTCTTCTTAAGAACATGGAAAGTCGGTTCCTGGGATTTGTTTGTATTCTACTTGTTTACAGTTGACCAGGTGACTTTTATTTGGTCAAGAAAGCTAGTCCTGGCTGGGCGTGGTGGCTCACGCCTGTAATCCCAGCTCTTTGGGAGGCTGAGGCAGGTGGCTCACTTGAGCCCAGGAGTTCAAGACCAGCCTGGGCAACACAGCAAGACCCCGTCTCTACAAAAAAATAAAAAAATAGCCAGGTGCAGTGGTGTGTGCCCGTAGTCCTAGCTACCCGGAAGGCTGAGGTGGGAAGATTGCTTGAGCCCAGGAGGTCGAGGCTGCAGTGAATTATGATCATGGCACGGCGCTCCAGCCTAGGCAACAGAGTGAGACTCATCTGTTTTTTTTGTTTTTTTTTTTTTTTTTTTACAAAAAGAGAAGAAAGAAAAAGGAAGGGAGGGAGGGAAGAGAGAGAAGGAAGGAAGGAGAGAAGAGAGAAAGGAAGAAAGCTAGTCTTCGAATGTGCCCCTCCCCCACCCCAACATGGCCACTTCTTAGAAAACCAAGAGCCAGAGTCGTATGAAAAAAATGGCCTAATGGGACTCAGAGCTTTATTTTGCTGAATCCGCAATAACCAGTCGTGGATGAAAGCAAATGTTTGACCATAAGTTCTCCCTGCTGTTCATTTCTATATTCTTGTTAGTGAATGGATTTAGTAGCACTTTGGATAAAGTAAGGGCATGTAGTGTAGGTTGGTCCTTCCCTTGTTTTTCGAGGGCTGTCATCTCCTGCTTATTAGTGAGGACTTGGATTAGCAGGTGGCTTTCACATCATAGGTCCCTCCTCTCTCCAGGAAGCCTCAGAGTTAATAGTAGAAGCAGCACCACCCACAGCTCTATTTGATGCCCCATGAGACTTTAGACCCCTTCTATCCTACTCCTCTTGGTGGTGTCAGTCTCTTTTTTTCCTTGTTAATTGTTTAATTAGATGCTTGGCACAAGATAACAAGTATTTATGGCCAGCCTTGGTGGCTCACACCTGTAATCCCAACACTTTAGGAGGCTGAGGTGGTTGGATCACTTGAGGTCAGGAGTTCAAGACCAGCCTGGCCAACATGGTAAAACCCCGTCTCTACTAAAAATCCAAAAAATTAGCCGGGTATGGTAGTGTGTGCCTGTAGTCCCAGCTACTTGGGAGGCTGAAGCAGGAGAATCGCTTGAACCTGGGAGGTAGGGGTTGCCATGAGCCAAGACCGCGCCACTGCACTCCAGCCTGGGCAACACAGTGAGACTCTGTCTCAGAAAAAAAAAAGATAACAAGTATTTATTACTTAATTCCTCCCCAACTCTAAGCCGGTTCTTTCTTCTTATCTTCAGATGTCTATTAATTAGAATTACATTGACTTTATGAGGGTTGGGGGGCTGTTTTTTAGGTGTAAGGCAACTGTTTATTATGTTTCTGAGTACATTAAAGGAAGTTTGCCTCAATCTTGGGGGACCATTTAAGGCAGCCTTTTGAAAACAACAGAACTGTTCCTGGGATTGTATTTCCCCAAAAGCATCTGCCCTCCCATCATTTTTAGAAGATGGAATATAGAATAACAAGGATTGGACTTGCTTCTTTGATTCATTTTACAGACCTTGAAACTCATTGACGATGTTGCAGAGCCCTGCTTTTCACCCTGTGTCTTGTTTTACATCATTTTCTTTCTTTCTGTTTTAAATTGGAGTTGGAGTTCTGACAGATTTGCAAGTATAGTCTTTTCTCTATTTCACCTACCCTGCAAGTGCATCTTGCAGGACAACTTGTTGCTTCCTGTTGGGTAGTATGCATAAAGAATAGGAAAAGAGATATACAATTTATTTATGTAACCTGTAATTTATTGATCTGATAATCTGTAGAAAGGCAGTGTGAAGCTGCACTGATTGTCACCAGTGGAATAGGGTGGCTTGCTCTAGCAAATACAGACACAGGACACCCAGTGAAATACTGCATGGAATATTCTTATACTGAAAAATTATTATTGTTTTTCTGGAATCTAAATTTAACTGGGGCCGGGCATGGTGGCTCACACCTGTAATCCTAAGCACTTTGGGAGGCTGAACAGGTGGATCTCTTGAGGCCAGGAGTTCGAGACCAGCCTGGCCAACATGGTGAAACCCCGTCTCTACTAAAAATACAAAAATTAGCTGGGCATGGTGGTGGGCACCTGTAATCCCAGCTACTCGGGAGGGCTGAGACAGGAGAATGGCATGAACCTGGGAGGCAGAGGTTGCAGTGAGCCAAGATTGCGCCACTGCACTCCAGCCTGGGTGACAGAGTGAGATCCTGTCTCAAAAAATAAATAAATTAATTAATTAATTTAACTGGGCATCTTATATTTATCTGGCAACCCTGTGAGTAGTCCCCTCTTCTGCTCTCAACAGATTCATTCTGATTTGATTCTTCTAGTGAATGAATAGTGTTTTCATGGTCAGTGTCCTGTGATAAAGTTGAGGCTTATGGTTTATAGGTTTATGTGGTTATAGGTTTATGTTATATCTAAGATTCTGTTGTTCTGACAGGTGCAAATTCAAGTAGATACAAGTTCAAGTATGGGGAGGCCCTTGTCTGCCTCTTAGCACGTCAGGGCAGGGTGATCTGAAGCTGAAACTCTCCTGGTAGAAGGGAGGGTAAGGCTGCGGGGAGTAGGAAGGAAACATGGAGCTGGAGCTGTGAAAACCAGTAGGTACTGGCATGTTTCTTAATAGTTCATTGAGGCCTAAAAGACCTTTGTCCTTTGAATAACTCTTTAGGGGAGAGAAATGATGGAAATTCTGTCGGCATGTGGTTTTACTCTGTGAAGGTGATCAAAATGTTTGGCATGTTACTCTTAGCTTAGTCTCTCAGGAAGGCTTTGAACAAATGAAACCAGCCATTTCAGCAAGCAGGGGCCACACCTAAGGTTACTCGAGAGTGAAGATTATCTCAGAAGTTTAGAATCATGACACTGCGGGGAAGATAGGATCAGGGGTGAATGGGAGATGGGGGCTCAAGGGAGAGCTTAGAAGTTTAGAATCTAAGAGAAAAAGGTTTTATTCTTGGGGAGAGGGATTATGTATGATATTTAATAGCACCTGCAAACTTTAAGATAGCTGGGGGGTTCTCAGTAACTAAGGAGGGTCCTGACCCTAAAAGCTATCTTTTCTCTAAAGATTTTGTAATGTTTAAAATTTTTTTAAATTAAAATAAATGTATTTTAAATCATACTGTGAATCCAACTGGTATAGCATTCTGTAGAGAAGATCACTGGCTTGAGAGGATTGTTAGAAGGTGGCTCACGCCTGTAATCCCAGCACTTTGGGAGGCTGAGGCGGGAGGATCACAAGGTCAGGAGATCGAGGCCATCCTGGCTAACACGGTGAAACCCTGTCTCTACTAAAAATACGAAAAATTAGCTGGGCATGGTGGCGGGTGCCTGTAGTCCCAGCTACTTGGGAGGCTGAGGCAGGAGAATGGCATGAACCCAGCAGGCGGAGCTTGCAGTGAGCCGAGATTACGCCACTGAACTCCAGCCTGGGCAACAGAGCGAGACTCCGTCTCACCAAAAAAAAAAAAAAAAAAAGTGGATTCAAAGTCTTACGGGAAAATCCTGGGCTGTGATTTATTATGATCAGTGTTTTACATCATAATTTCAGAAACATTTCCCTCTTCAAGAATTCATTCTTCAGCTGGGTGCGGTGGCTCACGCCTGTAATCCCAGCACTTTGGGATGCTGAGGCAGGCAGATCACTTGAGCCCAGGAGCTCAAGACCAGCCTGGCCAACATGGCGAAACCCCATCTCTACAAAAAAATACAAAAATTAGCCGGGCATGGTGGCACATGCCTGTAATTTCAGCTACTTGGGAGGCTGAGGCATGAGAATCTCTTGAACCTGGGAGCTGGAGGTTGCAGTGAGTCGAGATCGTGCCACTGTACTCCTGTCTGGGCAACAGATCAAGACTCCGTCTCAAAAAAAAAAAAAATTATTTTTCTTTTAACATAACTCAGGGGTCTCTGGGAATGAGTGGGAGGAAAGTGTCTTGTTCTCTTCCCAAGGGATGTTTCTCAGGGAGATACCCTTCACTTCCATGCAAGCCTGTTCCTTTGGTTGTTTGAACTCTCAAGTTCCAAGGCAAGGCTTTGAAGACATGAGAGTTTCTTGGCAAGATGTTCTCTGCGGTAGATGAAACTTTAGATACTCTTTTCTGACGGTAGCAATGTAAGCCTGCGACAGTCTCTACTCCTAGATACGTGCGGCACTGTGAGTGTGGGAAGTGGGCAGGCTTTGGCATTCTGCAGGAGGGGTCTGGAAGGAAAACACGTAGTGAGCATCTGTACTGGAGGTCAGCATGCCCTTTGCTTTTCCTGCCTGCTTTTTACTACTCCTTAGAACAAGGGGCTACATGCCAGTCAGTTAAATGTCATTAGGTCCGCTTTAGGCTGGCTGAGGGGAAAAGGCAGTTTAGCATGTAATTTGTCATGTGGAATATTGGGTCATTGACAAGGCCCCTGGGCCTCTTGAGGTTGCCCCACACTCCCGTGACCCCTTGATGGGCCTGAGACTGGGCTGCACTAATGAGCTACCTTTTGCCCTTCAGCTTCCTTCCACTGTATAGCCTGATGTGTTTTGCTACGTGAGTGTACGCCCTAGGCTTGTCTCCCTGGTCTTGATCCAGTGTCTCATCTTTGCACCTCTCTCACAACTCCTATCAGAGTTTGTTTCTAATGGAAGAGGTTCACATGATAAAGAACAAACCAGCCAGTCCTCACATCAAGATAGAGATGAAAAATGCCACCTTGGCATGGGACTCCTCCCACTCCAGTATCCAGAACTCGCCCAAGCTGACCCCCAAAATGAAAAAAGACAAGAGGGCTTCCAGGGGCAAGAAAGAGAAGGTGAGGCAGCTGCAACGCACTGAGCATCAGGCGGTGCTGGCAGAGCAGAAAGGCCACCTCCTCCTGGACAGTGACGAGCGGCCCAGTCCCGAAGAGGAAGAAGGCAAGCACATCCACCTGGGCCACCTGCGCTTACAGAGGACGCTGCACAGCATCGACCTGGAGATCCAAGAGGTAAGCGGTCCGCCCCCGCCTCCCCGCCCGCACCCTGCCACCCCATGCTGATCTGCCACCAATAGGCGGCTGCTGCTCCTTTTCACAAAGTGCTTTGTGGCTAGGAGTGATTTTGAACTAAAAAGCAAATTAGACCAGCTCTAACTCTTAAAAAAAACCAACTAAGCATTTAGCCACAGAAATGAATAACAACTAATCTTATGAGGTGATTGTTTTATAAGCAAGGAAGTGAAACATTCAAGAGGATTTTCCAGGATTTTTCCCCAAAGAGGATTCTATTTTAGTTGTAGGTGAGCTGTGACAATTATTTCTGATTGTTAAAACTCCGTGAGGGCCCTTGTGCACTAGGCTGTGCATCATACCTGGCACATGATAGGTATTCTCAGTGCTACTGTGACAACAATTGTGTTGTAATGATTTATTCTTAATATAAGTTAAGGATCGTTAGGGTAGATGATGTCACAGCCCAGGTAGCATAAGATTAGTCTCAGAGGGCCTCCTATAGGGAATGGTGGAACAGAGATGCCAGGTTCAAGGCTTTTAAAATACAGACTATGTATTTCGGAACCAGCATCATATTCACAGGTCTGTGTCATTAGAGGGCCCCAGATGTGTATATATTCATTCATTCAACAGCCATTTTATGAGTATCAAACTCCATGCCAGATGCTGTGATAGGGCTGGGCACAGAGCCACCAAAACCCAAACAGACAAAAATCCCGTCCTTCTTGGAGTTTACATTCTAGCAGGCACAGACGGGTCATGAGCAAATACAATATATTGCCTATCAGATGGTGATAAGGGCTATGACAGAAGGGGACAGAGGCTGGGCATGGTGGCTCATGCCTGTAATCCCAGCACTTTGAGAGGCCAAGGTGGGCAGATCGCTTGACCCCAGGAGTTCAAGACCAGCCTGGCCAACATGTTGAAACCCTGTCTCTACAACAACTAGAAAAATTAGCCAGCTATACGCCTATAGTCCCAGCTACTTGGGAGGCTGAGGCAGGAGAATTGCTTGAGCCCAGGAGGTGTAGGTTACAGTGAGCTGAGATCGCGCTACTGCACTCCAGCCTGGGTGGCAGAGTGAGAGACTCAGTGAGACTCAGAGTAAGTCTCAAAAATAAAAATAAAAAAAAAAAGGTGGGTGAGGAGAGAGTGCGCTGGGGCAGGGAGCAGGTGTGGTTACAACTTGAATAGGCTGCCTGAGGGAATGCCTTATTTAAAAAGTAGTATTTGGGCAAAGATCAAAGGAGATGAGGGAGAGAGCTACCTGGGTATGGGGTGGGTGGGGAAGAACATTCCGGGCCAAAGGAACAGAAACACAGAGGCCGCAAGTGGTGAGTGTGCCTGTTATTGGAGTGGAATGAGCGTGGGAGAGAGTAGTGGATGCCAAGGGCAGAGGTGGTGCCTGCCAGAGCCTCTGGTGAGACTTCGGCTTTACTCCAAGTGGGAAGAGGAGCCTTTGGAGGATTCACAGCAGAATGACATGATCGGACTTATGTATGAAGAGGATCATTCTGGTTGCTGCAGGGGGAGACAAGGAAGCAAGGAGAACAGTCAAGGCTCTGTTACCACAGTAACCGGGAGAAAGATGAGGATGTCTTAGATCAAGGTTGCTGGTGGGAGGTAGTAAGAAATGTTTGTCCATGTAACTGGAAGTAGGGAGGAGGAGGTTTGAATGCAGTGTATATCAAAATCAGCAACTGACCAGAGGCATGGTAAGCCAATCCAGAACTAGACTGAGAAGAGAACAAAAAGCTTCCAGCTCTTGAAAGCTATGAGCAAGAAGGGGAGACAGTCTTTAGTGACACCACTTGAAACTATTAGTGTCATTGAAGGGCATGCAAGTCAGTTTTTTACTTCCGTTAACTCTTTTTTTTTTTTTTTTTTGAGACAGAGTCTGGCTCTGTTGCCCAGGCTAGAGTGCAGTAGCACGATCTCGGCTCACTGCCACCTCCGCCTCCCGGGTTCAAGTGATTCTCCTACCTCAGCCTCCCGAGTAGCTGGGATTACAGGCATGTGCCACTGTGCCTGGCTAATTTTTGTATTTTTAGTAGAGACGGGGTTTCACCATGTTGGCCAGGCTGGTCTCGAACTCCTCACCTCAGGTGGTCCGCCTGCCTGGCCTTTCAAAGTGCGGGGATTATAGGCGTGAGCCACTGCATCTGGCCTTACTTCAGTTAACGCCTAACAGGCTTTTTATTTAGTAACTATTAGCTTGATTATTGAGGCAGCTCTAATACATTGCTAATCAGCTGTATTAGAAAATGATTCCACATGTGCAGCTAAAATGTATTCTTTTGCTTTGTATGTTGACCCTCATTCTGCCCTTCAGAGCCCACAGACACATGGGAGACCTTTAGGCATTTGAAGAGAGATGCCTTAATTCTCCCTGGGCCTTTGCTTTAGGGAAGAGAAGGGGAGGTAATGTTTGCCAAGTGTATTCTGTGCACCAGGCATTTTTCTCATTTTTGATGTCTCATTTAGTCATCATTTAATCTTCAGAATAGCATTTTTCTCATGTAAATCTAACTGGCCTGAGCAGAGCTTGAACCTGTGACTTGACATCCTTGTTGCCACCAGGCAGTAAACCATTCAGTACTCCTGGACCACGTCAAAAACTATTTGTTTTACTATCAGACACTGTACTTAGTTTTACAAGGATACTGCCTTTCCTCAAGGTGCTCAGAGTCCAAAGAAGGAGACAGACACAGTATTAGGTTAAGTCACGGGGCCTGGATGACACAGTCAGCAAGTGCTAGTAAAGTTGGGATTTAGATAAAGACCCATCTGCCTCCAGAATCCATGCTCCGTCCACACTACCACTCTCCCTTCCTTCCTGGGGACACTTGAACCAGCACGGGATTGTAAACAAGTGACCCTTTTGAAGTCATCTGTCCCTTGAAAACTTTCAACACCACTTTGAGAACTCTTTGTCTTGCCTAAGGGTACTCAGTTAATCATAGACTTGGTTTTCTACTTTTTTGTGGGATTGATGGTATAAATATTTCTCAGATTTTTGGAAATGTTTTGCATGCAACAGTGTCCATGGTTTTTATTGAAAATAAATGATGCATACACCCTAGAGAAAAATCATAAAATGATTTTTAAGAGTCCTGCCCTCTCTTCTGGAAAACAACAAAAACAAGTAAATAAAGAATATGGGTGGCCAGGCACGGTGGCTCATGCCTGTAATCCCAGCACTTTGGAAGGCCGAGGCAGGTGGATCACTTGAGGCCAGGAGTTTGAGACCAGCCTGACCAACATGGCGAAACCCTGTCTCTACTAAAAATATAAAAATTAGCTGGGTGTAATGGTGCACGCCTGTAATCCCAGCTACTCGGGAGGCTGAGGCAGGAGAATTGCTTGAACTCGGAAGCAGAAGTTGCAGTGAGCCAAGATCGCACCACTGCACTCCAGCCTGGGTGACAGAGCAAGACTCCATCTCAAAATAATAACAATAATAATAATAAAATGATTTTTGAAAGCCCTGCTCTCGCTTCTAAAAAACAACAAAAACAAGTAAATGAAGAACATGGGTTAGCAGCAGAATAGGAAAGAGGCTGGGCCTAAGAATGATGGTGGGATACTGGAATGTGTGCGGCATGTTTACTTTCCCCAAAGGGCTTCCATTCCTGTTATCTCAGGTGTCTCCACAGAAACCCATGAGATAGGCAGCTAATGAGTGAGAAAAGAGGTAAGTGGCCTGCTGAGTCATCAGGGTGACAGTTCTGTATGGGTAGACTAAAGTTAATGTGTTTTTCCTCAAGTCCTTAGCGATGAGTGGTCAGTAGTCTCTAAATGACCCTCCTCTCTGTGTGCCTTGTCCAGGGTAAACTGGTTGGAATCTGCGGCAGTGTGGGAAGTGGAAAAACTTCTCTCATTTCAGCCATTTTAGGGCAGGTAAGATTTTTGTTATTGTCCTTTTCTGCTGCTTTCTCTGGTTCGCAAGAGTCTCAGGAAAAACTGACAAATTTCCTGGAGAGAGTCAGGAAAGATGGAAACAAATGAACCCTCAGTCTGCATTGTATGCCCCCAATTCCCCCTCAGTTCCCCCCAGTTCTACCCTTTCACAGCCTTCTGCCTGGAAGGAGGCCTGGTAGGCGCCTGATGGATGACTGACTGTTGCCCCAGCTGGAGCCATTTGGTCTCATGCCTTCTTTCATTCAGCATGTATCTATTGAGTGCCACAGGTATGCCCGTGTATTGAAAATGTCAGAGATAAGAGATGAACAGACACCCTGCACTGCAGCGCTGCCAACAGAGTTAACCTGTAAAGAAGCAGGGCGGCCAGCACTCCCAGCCTCTCTGTCAGACAGGACTGTCAGGGTTTGATCTAGAAGCAAAGCCACTCTGTTTTCTGCCTAATCCCTGAAAGAGTCATGCCCTTGGGGGGTTCATGGTTAGTGGGGAGCAAGGCCTTGAGAACACAACAAGCACATCTCCAGGCAGGGAGTGAACAGTACACAGGGCCCAGCACACGGTGGCCAGTGCTGAGAGTGAGGGACAGGATGGGGCCGGAGTCATCCCACTGAGACACACTATCATTGCTGTGTTTTAGAATCAAACAATCCAGAAAAAAAAGAACAAGGTGCCCACATGCTTTTAAATTAGAATTAAATTAACTTGACTTAGATGGTTGAGATGAGTGTAAACTTACGATTGTCTCTACATCCTGATGGATAAGGTCCGCTGAATTGAAATGAAACAGATGGGGAGCAGGGGTGCTTTTGTAGCCCCCAGATTATGGAATACTCTCTTGTCTTGTTTGGCATCAGCTGTCACAGCTGGTGAGTTGTGGTCCTTCTTGAGGGTGGTGGTGCCTGGGGCTGTCTGAGTTCGGATCATGGCAGGCAGCACCCCCACCTTCTGCTTTATGATACTCTACAGTGGTTGGGCCCAGCCACTGGTCTTGTAAAAAGCACCAAACTTCCTAGGTGATTTCTGATGACCAACCAGATTTGGAGGGCCAGTGAGGAGAGACAGAGATGGAGGGAGGTGGAGAAGGAAAGAAAAGGTCAATTCGTAAGTGCTGCTCTGCCATCTAGCAATGTGCTCCTTTTTCCAGGGTTGACTAGGCAGTGGTTAGGTTGAAAACCAAGTCAGGCTTTGCTTCTGGACAAATCCTGACAGCCCTGTCTCTGGCAGGGAAACGAGTTGGGCTGGTCAGCCCTGCTTTAACTGTAGTTTACCTCTGTTGATAGCGCTGCAGCGTGTGGTGTTTGTGCAGCAGCCAGAAGTGCCGGCTTTCCACAGTAGACCCCCTGGGGGCTTCTGAACCCTTTGAAGTGCACATCAGAGTGCTACCAGTTTGTGGTGTACATAGGTGCACCTGTGTGTGTACATGTGGTGTGAGGGTGTTTGAGAAGATCAGCTTATATGAACAAGTACTGCACAGGCTGGTTAGTGAAACTTTGCTTCAAAGCTGTAGCATCCCTAAACCAAGACAAATGTCTAATATCAGTCCCAAACAAAGGAAATCATGGAAGAGGGTAAAATGGATAAGTCAGTTCGTATCAAACCATTGCAACTGAACACGAACTTCAAAGCACATGGTTCATCACTGCTTGTGGGCGGGCAAGGTCCATCATTGGTAAATGGACACTGTGTAAATATTATAAATACTAGGTGATGTCTAACCTGGACTTTTTTTTTCCCTTGGTCCTCATTTCATAGAAGCAACTGATCTAGCCAGCATCCTAGGTAATTGCCTTGGATGAGTTGGCCTGCCCCCATGTTGAGGCAGGGATTAGCTGGAAACCCCTACAGCATCCTCTCCAGGAGAATTCTGCAAGAACCTCTTGCTTGTGCTTCTCCTAATTTAAACAGTTTGCACACAGCAAATGGGCTGCAGAGGGAAGTGTTTGCTCCTTCAAGTTACGGGTTATGCTGGGCTCCCATCACACATAAGCAAGGAGAACTTTGATTTTCTTTGCTGCTTAGCTCTCTTTGGAATTAAAGGTGGAATCTAGATTTGGGTCCAAAAAGCATCCCAGGAAATTACCAGAGCTAGATTCCATTGTGGAAGATGGGGGTTCCGTTGGCATAGGGTGATGGTTTTGAGTTATGATGCCATTGGATGGTGTCTCTTTCCCTAGATGACGCTTCTAGAGGGCAGCATTGCAATCAGTGGAACCTTCGCTTATGTGGCCCAGCAGGCCTGGATCCTCAATGCTACTCTGAGAGACAACATCCTGTTTGGGAAGGAATACGATGAAGAAAGGCAAGGAATGTTTGGCTTCTGTCATGCTTTCCATCTTGGCCGCGTGAGATGCAAGGCAGCCCTAGTCAGCAGTCTCTGCTCCTGCCACGTCACTGACGCTGTCTCTTTGTGTCCTCCAGATACAACTCTGTGCTGAACAGCTGCTGCCTGAGGCCTGACCTGGCCATTCTTCCCAGCAGCGACCTGACAGAGGTACAGGCCTTCCGCCCCTGACCAGGCGTTTAGCAGAGTAGTGGAGCTGGGCCAGAGCTGCTCCTGGGAGTGCATCTGAAATGTTTGGGAGAAGAGTCTTACAGAGAGTTAGGCTGTCATTAGGCCTTTGTGTTAGGAAAGCAGTGTGTCCGTTAGGGCAGGGATGTTAACACTGCTTGTTTTAAGGTTGTAAGTATTTTCTGTGTCTTGGGGATTGTAAACAAAATCCCATTGTTGACTCAGAGTTGATGTTTTTTACTCTATCCAGATATTTTTAAAACTACCAGTAAGCGTGTGCATGTTGAGCTTCTTCCTTGAACTTGATTTTGCCAACCTCCTTAACTCAGATAGTCTGTAGAGAGCCCTTTTCTATTAGAAAGAGCCCCTAGAACAAATCCACATTTCTTTGGGTCTCTGCCCTGCAGCAGTTTCCAGAGGCTTGTCTTTGGAACTAATTTGTGCTCTTCAGTGTTAAAACTTGTCTCCCATGTAATTGCCCTGAAGGTCTCTGGGATTGGCACCTTTATTTAGCTGATTTCAGTTAAATCCCTCAAACCAGATTTGGTGAATGGTTTAATTACTTTAGAGGTCCTTAAATCCATGTCCCCAGATCAGCAGCATCAGCATCAGCATCAGCATCATCTGGGAACTTGTTAGAAACACAAATTCTTAGGCTGTTCTCCAGACCTACTGAATCAGAAACTCTAGGGGTGGAGCGCAAAGGTCTGTTTTAACAAACCATGCAGGTAATTCTGATGCAACTTCCAGTTTGAAAACCTCTGAATTAACTGAATATTTGACAACTGATTTATTCATTTGATCATTTAGTAACATTTATTAGGTGCTTATTATGTGCCAGTGACATGTGCAGGCACTGTTTGGCACTAAGAATATAAAGGAATAAGACAATAATCTGGACGTAAAGAAATGTACTGTTAAGATGATGAGATACCCAAACAAATAGGCACAAAATAATCTGATGAAAAAGAGCCCCATCTCTTTGGGGTACTAGCGGGAAAGAGGTTGGGGGAGATTTCAGAGGAGATGATGCCAGAACTGAGCAGACAAAGTAGAGGCAAGCACATGACATCGTCATGTTTATAATATACACATAATTTCAAATGGCTTAGGTCCCAGGATGTGGAAGGGGGATTGTGCACTAGAGGCTAAGAACTGCTGGGGAACTGGGTGGCAAAGGGTCTGGTTTGTATGCCATGTTTGGATATTCAGGGTTTATCCTTTGGGGCTCTTGAAGAATTTTAAGCAAGGGTGGGAGATGGTCAACTTTGTGTTCTGGAAAGATCTTCCTGCCATGTGGAGAATGGATTGGAGGGGGAGCATCCGGGTAGACTGGCAAGACCAGAGGTAGGATTGATTGGTACCCAGATGGCAGTGGTAGAGGAAGAGGCATCTGGGACAACTCCGCCACTTCCTGGAAGGATCAGCATGGCAGTTCATCTGTGGGGAATTGACAGAAGGAGCTGGTCTGGGTGGGCAAGAAGAGAAGTGACTGGGTGACCCCTACGTGCTGTTCTGGACTTGCACTGGAGGCTTCACCATGCTTCTGGGCTCTTGTAGATTGGAGAGCGAGGAGCCAACCTGAGCGGTGGGCAGCGCCAGAGGATCAGCCTTGCCCGGGCCTTGTATAGTGACAGGAGCATCTACATCCTGGACGACCCCCTCAGTGCCTTAGATGCCCATGTGGGCAACCACATCTTCAATAGTGCTATCCGGAAACATCTCAAGTCCAAGACGGTTCTGTTTGTTACCCACCAGTTACAGGTATGGTTCTTTCTTCCCTCGGCTGCCTACCTGAGTTTGGGAAATCAGAAACAGGGAGGTGGGTTTGCTCCAGGTATCCTTGTGTGATAACTAGAAATTCCTGGAATCAAGGTTTCATTTTCTTAGCAAATTAGCCCCCTGTACCAATAAAGCTCACTGTACCAGTGTAACAGATGGCCATCTAAATCAGAGATCCTTGGAGCATATCAGCTTCTGCATATAGATCAGCAAGTAAAAGGGCTGAGATGAGCGGGCCAAAAATGGAGTTTGGGTATAAGATAGTTTGGAAAGCATTGTGTTAACATCTCTATGCAAGTGGTAACTGTTTTGGGAAAACAAGCTTTTCTCCCTCTGCCATTCCATCATCATAAGCAGCCACTTTGGAGAGCATCTCAAGGATGTTGCCATCTGGCTCACATATGTTGTCACGTTTGGGGGGCAAACCCTCCATTCTGCCAAAGAAAGTCATAATTACGTGTATTTGTGAGTGCGGTGAAAGGGTGTAAATTTAATGCAGGGCTCATGTGGCTCCATCAGCAGATTCACGTGAAAAACTGGAGGAACTCGGCCAGGCGCAGTGGCTCACGCCTGTAATCCCTGCACTTTGGGAGGCTGAGGCTGGCGGATCACCTGAGGTCGGGAGTTCGAGACCAACTGGTGAAACCCCATCTCTACTAAAAATACAAAAATTATCTGGGCGTGGTGGCACGTGCCTGCAATCCCAGCTACTCAGGAGGCCGAGGCAGGAGAATCCCTTGAACCCAGGAGGTGGAGGTTACCGTGAGCCGAGATTGCACCATTGCACTCCGGCCTGGGCAACAAGAGCAAGACTCCGTCACAAAAAAAAAAAAAAAGAAGAAGAAAAAGAAAAACTGGAGGAACTGCTCCTTGTATTGAGGCACAATACACTAAAGTGGGGTTCTCAGTGTTGGACCACTGACGTTTTGGGCCAGATAGTCCATTGTTGTGCAGGGCTGTTTTGTGCACCCCTGGCCTCTAGCCACTAGATACCAGTACAGACGGTCGCTGGCTTACAGCTCAACTTACAGTTTTTTGACTTTATGGTGGTTCCCATACAACCATTCTGTTTTTCACTTTCAGCATAGTATTGAAAAAATTGCATAAGATATTCAACACTTTATTATAAAATAGGCTTTGTGTTAGATGGTTTTGCCCAACTGTAGGCTAATGTAAGGATTCTGAGCATGTTTAAGGTAGGCTAGGCTAAGCTCTGATATTTTCAATTTACACTGGGTTTATCAGGATGTAAGCCCATAGTAAATTGAGGAGCATCTGTGTACCTCTCCCCCGAGTTGTGACAACCAAAAATGTCTCTAGCTGGGCGCGGTGGCTCAGGCCTGTAATCCCAGCACTTTGGGAGGCTGAGAAGGGCGGATTACCTGCACGGCAAAACCCCGTCTCTACTAAAAATACAAAAAAATTAGCCGGGCATGGTGATGCGTGCCTGTAGTCCCAGCTATTTGGGAGACTGAGGCAGGAGAATCGCTTGAACCCAGGAGACAGAGATTGCAGTGAACTGAGATTGTGCCACCGTGCTCTAGCCTGAGCGACAGAGCAAGACTCTGCCTCAAAAAAAAAAAAAATGTCTCCAGATACTGCCAGATGTCTTCTGGGAGGTTAACTCGCCTCCTGTAGAGAACTATGGAACTAATGTATGGGTGTTTGAATGTATTTGCACAAATAGTCAGCATATTGTGTTGTCTCTGCCTTTGCCTTCAGTACCTGGTTGACTGTGATGAAGTGATCTTCATGAAAGAGGGCTGTATTACGGAAAGAGGCACCCATGAGGAACTGATGAATTTAAATGGTGACTATGCTACCATTTTTAATAACCTGTTGCTGGGAGAGACACCGCCAGTTGAGGTAAGATCTGATGGTGTTTGCGTGTGTCCCCTTCCGTCTCTGCAAGGGAAACACAGCCGGAGTGAGTGATGGAGAGATCTCAGCTGAATCCAGTGTCTGTGTCTTATTAGCAGGGGCCCTGTTTTCTGGTGAACAGACTGCTGTGCCTTAGTTCACATACTGATTCTGCTCTAGGAGAGCAGGGTTGTGGGGCTGGTGAGCTGAGGTCTTCTGTCACTGAGAACTTATTAATATGACAATGGCAGGATATGGGCTCAGTGAGGGCAGAGAAGATGTGTGCTGCTGTTCATTCACAGCTTAGTTTCCTAAGCTCCATCCACCTGATTGAAGCATTATGAAGCTCTTTTTTTAAATAAACAAGTGAATAAAGTACCAAGGTAGGGAAATTAAATATTGCATACATTTGAAAGCACTCAGGTCGGGCACTGTGGCTCTTGCCTGTAGTCCCAGCATTTTTGGAGGCTGAGGTGGACAGATTGCTTGCGCCCAGGAATTCGACACCAGCTTGGGCAACATAGAGAGAAACCCTGTCTTTACAAAAAAATACAAAAATTAGCCGGGCATGGTGGCAGGCGCCTGTAATCCCAGCTACTTGGGAGGGTAAGGCAGGAGAATCGCTTGAACCCAGGAGGCAGAGGTTGCAGTGAGCTAAGATTGCACCACTGCACTCCAACAGAGTGCAGTGACAGAGCGCGATTCCATCTAAGAAAAAAAAAAAAGACATAAGAGAAACTTGGAAAGGAGAGCATTAAGTAGTTTCTGTTGTCTCAAGTAGAACCCTGATAGCTGTTTATTGAGTCCCTGTGTGCCCTGTTATAGGCTGTTCTCAGGGGTAGGGGCTGTGCAGGTTGTAACCAGGTGAGAGACGTCATCTCTGTCCTTGAGGGACTCACAGTGTTCTAGGGAAGACCAATGCTTTTATGCTCTTACAAGCACTTAAAAATGTGGCTTAAAACACCACATCACATGTATAGCACTAATGGAGTCCTAAGGGCGAATAGGAGGGTGAGCTTTCCAGGGAGTGTATGTTGCCTCATGAAGAATGGAAGACTTGAATCTATCTGAATGCGGACAACTGTGACTGCGATTGGGACAAGGGGAGGGGCATTCCAAGTGGAGGAACGAGTGTGGACAAAAGTAGAGAAATGGGAAATTGCAGTGTGGTGTAAGGAATGGTGTGAAGTCCAGTGTGGCTTGAGAGTAGGGGCCGTGGACACCAGTGAGATCGAAGAGGAGCTTGCAGGATTAGGGCAGGGCCAGAATATGGAGGTCCTACAGAACCAGGTGGAAAACTTATGTTTATCCTGTGGTAGCAGTGGGAAATGATCAGATCTATGGATTTGATTTAGTGATGTGGTAGGCTCAGAGAGAGGAGGAATGGAAATGACCCCATGCCTAATACTTTGGACAACTTGGAATGGACAAGAACAGAATAAAGGTTACTGAGTTTGGAGTTTAGTGATTGGGGAGAGCAAACGTCAGTGGACTAAATTTTAAATCTTAAAAATTTAAGGAGATGAGGAAGTACAAGAAATGAGTATAGGTGACCCTTTTAAGAAGTTGGATGTATCTTTTTTCAGTAATAGCAGTTTAATTGATGATTCCCTAATATGTATCCTGTGGACATTCATCTGGATGGCTAACATGACTGGAGACTTTTTTTTTTTTTTTAATATTATTAGATCAATTCAAAAAAGGAAACCAGTGGTTCACAGAAGAAGTCACAAGACAAGGGTCCTAAAACAGGATCAGTAAAGAAGGAGAAAGCAGTAAAGCCAGAGGAAGGTAATGGCCTTTTTTGAAATTTTTAGATTTGTCATCAAAGTTTATCAGAAATTACTTGTGTAGTAAGTAATTCATGATGTTTGATAGCAGTGTGTGTACAATATAAATACTTGGTCTTACATTTCTGGAAAACAAAGTTCTTATATAATACTGGGAGACCACGAGGCACCTTCTGTTTGCTTAAACAGACCAGGGCAGTAAGAGTCACCTTCAGACCCATGCCTTCTCCTGTGCAGGGTGGGGTCAGGTTTAGGTAATTAGAACTGAATCATCCTGAGTAAGGAAAAATCGAATGGTGGGTACAGGTACACCCTTCCATCCAGTGATTCGCCTCTGCTCATGAAAAGTCCCAACCAAATCAGAGGTGTTCTGGCTCTAAGAATACCTGTGTCCTCAGAAGCACCCGTGTTAGGACAGTAGACTCGTCACCTTGTCCTGACAATATAGCACCAGGACTATGAGTAAGAGTGACAGAGAGGGGTTTTTCCTACTTGGGTTTTCCTGTCCAGAGCCCTTGATCCTGTTTCTTAAGCCCTTTATGTTATCAACAGTAACAAATCTTGAGAGTTAAGGGAAGATATTTGCAATAATGTGGGCATTTTCACCTTTGAATTTTAAGTTGCATGTCAATTTAAATACACACAAACACTGTGTGTGTGTGTGTACTGTATAGATGTAGACATGTGTGGTCTTGTTTTAATCTCTTTGTTGCTTCACCTCCTTACCTCACCCTTTTGAATCCAGGGACTTTCTTGGGTTTGCCATTGCTTTGGAGACAGAGCCTGTTTCTACTTCCTTATCCTTAAAACTGCAGGAGGTCAGGCACAGGTGGCTTACACCTGTAGTCCCAGTACTTTGGGAGGCTGAGGTGGGAAGATCGCTCGGGCCCAGGAGTTCAGGACCAGCCTGAGCAACATGGCAAGCCCCGCTTCTCTCCAAAAAATATAAAAATTAGCCAAGCATGGTGGCGCATACCTGTAGTCCCAGCTACTTGGGAGGCCAAGGTGAGCCACTGCACTCCAGCCTGGGGGACCAAGTGAGATACTGACCAAAAAAAAAAAAAAAAAAAAAGAAAGAAAGAAACTGCAGGAGATATTTGGTATTGGGAGTTGATCATCCTGACTTACTGCGTCTTTTATTTCTTTTTTTAAAAGGTATGGGATTTTGAATTCAGGTGTGGTTTATGATACCTTATTGACACACCCCAAAAAACAAACAGCACAGAAGGCTGAGACATTTGTTACTTCTTACCACAGGCAGTAAAAAATCAGAATATCATTAGCAAACATGTTCTTCTGTGCATAGTCACTAACCTGGCTACTCACAACTCTTAAAGTGCTCAAGGCATGAGGGAGGCTTATTCCGAGATTTGTAAACATTATTTGTGTAAAGAGGGAAAAGCCGGGTACTATGCTTAGTACCTGGGTGAGAGGATCATTAGTAACCTAGACCTCAGCGTCATGCGATATACACATGGATCTGCATGTAACATGTAATATACACAGAGATCTGCATGTAACAGATGTGATGTACACATGGATAAGCATGTAACAGGTGTGATGTACACACGGATCTGCATGTAACCGATGTGATATACACACGGATCTGCATGTAACCGATGTGATTTACACACGGATCTGCATGTAACCGATGTGATATACACTTGGAGCTGCATATAACAGATGTGATATACACATGGATCTGCATGTAACCAGTGTGATTTACACATGGATCTGCATGTAACCGATGTGGTATACACACGGATCTGCATGTAACAGATGTAATATACACACGGATCTGCATGTAACCAATGTGATTTACACATGGATCTGCATGTAACCGATGTGATATATACACGGATCTGCATGTAACTGATGTGATATACACACGGATCTGCATGTAACAGATGTGATGTACACATGGATAAGCATGTAACAGATGTGATATACACATGGAGCTGCATGTAACCGGTGTGATATACACATGGATCTGAATGTAACAGATGTAATATACACACGGATCTGCATGTAACTGATGAGATTTACACATGGATCTGCATGTAACCGATGTGATATATACACAGATCTGCATGTAACCGATGTGGTTTACACACGGATCTGCATGTAACCGATGTGATATACACACAGATCTGCATGTAACCGATGTGATATACACACGGATCTGCATGTAACCGATGTGATATACACACGGATCTGCATGTAACAGATGTGATATACACACGGATCTGCATGTAACCGACGTGATATACACACGGATCTGCATGTAACTGATGTGATATACACACGGATCTGCATGAAACCGACGTGATGTACACACGGATCTGCATGTAACAGATGTGATATACACACGGATCTGCATGTAACCGATGTGATATACACACGGATCTGCATGTAACAGATGTAATATACACACAGATCTGCATGTAACCGATGTGATTTACACATGGATCTGCATGTAACCGATGTGATTTACACACGGATCTGCATGTAACTGATGTGATATATACATGGATCTGCATGTAACCGATGTGATTTACACACGGATCTGCATGTAACAGATCTGCAGATGTACTCCCTGAATCTAAAATAAAAGTTCAAAAACAAAACAGGGAAAAGCTTCCTATATAGCTGTTTCTCTTGCAAATGAAAAATTAAATTCTGTGCCCTGCAACTAACTGAATAAATTCTCCTCTAGGCCAAGGGTACCCAATGGAACCTTAAAATCTATTCAGACCATGAAGGGAAGACAATGTTGGACGCGCCTTATTATACTCCCCTGCCTTTAGAGTTCAGGCACACAACTGACGAGTATTAACATTTATACAGAGATCCTAAGACTGACAGAACAGTCTCTTTGTAGCTGTAAGATACCTAATTCCAACCTCACTCTATTAAAATAATAGAGCATCACGGGAGAGATAGCAGGGCTCTGGAAGAAATGCATATTTTGAAATGTCTCTGCAAAGCTGTCTGTTGAAGGGGAACTTATGCATTAAGGAGAGAATCTCCTTCCTTTACTAGGTCTCTCCAGAGGGTCCGACACCTTTGATAGGAGACATTCACATCTATTCTCTCTGAAATCTGCTACTGGGAGGCTTCATCTACATGACAAGAACCTTGGCGTCCACACCCTGTCCTCCACCACTCCCCCACCACTCAAGCTAATTTCAACTCTTCAGGCAGAGCTTAACCCTTTCAACCAATTGCCAATCAGAAAATCTTTGAATTCACCTTTCACCTGTAAGCTGCACCTCCCTGCCCCACGTTGCCCCACCTTTCCGGATCAAACCAGTGATTACCCCACTTATATTGATTGATGTCCCATGTCTCCCTAAAACATAAAACCAAGCTGTAATCCAACTGCCTTGGGCCTGTTTTCAGGACCTCCCGAGGCTGCATCACTGGTCATGATCCTTAACCTTGGCAAAATTAACTCCTAAATTGATTGAGACCCGTCTCAAGGTACTTTCTGGTTTACATTCTGTATTCTCATATTAGTGTCAAGAATCTGAGTGCACCAGGGAAATCCTCAGGAATATATTTGAACCTTTTCTCTCCTCCAGCAGCCAGCCAGTTACTATGTCCTACTGAATTTACCTCCCGAAACTCCATCCCACCATCACAACCCCAGTTCAGGCCTTTATCATCTCTTACCTACAGTGTTACAGCTGCCTCGTTTTAAACCTGTCTTCCACATGGTCAGCTGCGAGATCTAGTTAAAAACATGAGACCAGCTGGGTGTGGTGGCTCATGCCTGTAATCCCAGCACTTTGGGAGGCTGAAGCGGGCAGATCACCTGAGGTCAGGAGTTCGAGACCAGCCTGGCCAACATGGTGAAACCTCGTCTCTACTAAAAATACAAAAATTAGCCAGGCGTGGTGGCGGGCACCTGTAATCCCAGCTACTTGGGAGGCTGAGGCAGGAGAATTGCTTGAACCCGGGAAGGCAGAGGTTGCAGTGAGCCGAGATCACGCCACTGCACTCCAGGCTGGGCGACAGAGTGAGACTCTATCTCAAAAAAAAAAAACAAAACAAAACAAAACAAAAAAAAACACACAAAACATGAGACCAACCAACTTTCCTGCGTGGAGTCTTTCAGTAACCTTCCATTTTCAAATCTTTTTCCTGATAGGGCCCATATAGAAAAGGCTATTTGTGTGGAACACAGGAGGCATGAAAGAGGCTGCTCGCTCCCAGAGGCAGCTGGTGTGGCAATATCAGCCATTCCAGGTCCATCCTAGCCCAATGGAAGTCAGACACACCTGTCACCCTTTCTGTTGAGAAGTTCTTTGTGGGGTGAAAATTCAAAGCCTTTCTTCTGTGACCACAGCCTGCTTAGTCGGCCTCATCTCCTGCCACTCTTTTAAGTGCACATCTGTTCCAGCTGTGCCGAATCACTGTGGTGGTGTGTTTTGCTACCCGTGTGCCTGTGCTCATGTTGTTGTCTCTGCCTGCTGTCTCTCCTTTCCCCACCCGGTCATCTGTGGCTTACCTTTTGAGAAGCAATACAGAAAGTCTCACCTGAAACGTGCCTGCCAGCCACCCCACACCTAAGCCAAATAGGTCAGGTATACCTCCCAGGGGTTCCCATGCTGCCCTGCGTATAGCTCTATCATCACATTGAGCACATTTTACTATAATTATGTGATTATTGATCTGCCTGTCCTACCAGTCTGTGGTAGGCTCCTCAGCCAGGTCCCTAGGGGTGGGGACCTGGTCTTCATCGTCTTTGCTGCTCCTGGGCTTCATCCTGGGCCTGGTTCATGGTAGGTGCTCAGTAAATGTTAAATAGGTGAATGAATGCTTCTGACGAAGAGGAAATCTAATCTAGAGCCCTGTGAAGCTGCAGGCTCTCCGATTCTGCTGCTCTGCAGGTGACTTAGTTTTGTGGAAATAGTTCTTCCCTTCTGAGTCCATGTTTCTTTTTTCCTTACCTAGGGCAGCTCGTGCAGCTGGAAGAGAAAGGGCAGGGTTCAGTGCCCTGGTCAGTATATGGTGTCTACATCCAGGCTGCTGGGGGCCCCTTGGCATTCCTGGTTATTATGGCCCTTTTCATGCTGAATGTAGGCAGCACCGCCTTCAGCACCTGGTGGTTGAGTTACTGGATCAAGCAAGGAAGCGGGGTAAGATTACTCATAAATGGGAAAGTTCTGTGTCTAAGAATGTGGCTGTTTCTCCCTATTCCCTGGCTATTCTTAGGGAAACCGTTCTAGTTTTCACTTAAAAGAAGCCGTGAAGAGAGATTTTTCCAGGATGAAAAGAGGAGTCCCTAATGTAGCCTCACCAGAAAGAAAAAAGCCCTGACCAACCCACAGGGCAGTAGGGCATGTCAGTAGGACACCTGCAGGCTATCTGCTCTCATCCGTTATGTATTAGTCCATTTTTGCACTGCTATAAAGAAATACCCAAGACTGAGTACTTGATAAAGGAAGGAGCGTTAATTGACTCACAGTTCCACATAACTGGGGAGGCCCCAGGAAACTTACAATCATGGTGGAAGGCAAAGGAGAAGGAGGCACCTTCTTCACAAGGTGGCAGAAGAGAGAGAAGAGAACGTGTGCGGGAGGACATGTCAAACACTTCTAAAACCGTCAGATCTTGTGAGAACTCACTGTCACGACAAGAATAGCATGGGGGAATCCACCCCATGATCCAGTCATCTCCCACAGGGTCCCTTCCTCAACACCTGGGAATTACAATTCAAGATGAGCTTTGGGTGGGGACACAAAGCCAAACCATATCACATTAGAACAGAGAGAAAGAGGGCTAGGTGTGGTGGCTCATGCCTGTAATCCCAGCACTTTGAGAGGCCGAGGCAGGTGGATCACTTGGGGCTAGGAGTTCGAGACCAGCATGGCCAACATGGCAAAACCCTGTCAGTACTAAAAATACAAAAATTAGCTGGGCATGGTGGTGCACACCTGTATCCCAGGTACTTGGGAGGCTGAGGCATGAGAATTGCTTGAACTCAGGAGGCAGAGGGTGCAGTGAGCCATGATTGCGCCACTGCACTCCAGCCTGGGTGACAGAGTGAGACACTGTCTCAAAAAAAAAAAAAAAAAGAGGTGGACAAAGCCATGACCAGGTCCCAGGGTCGTTATCCTGTACCCTGCCCTGCCCTTGAGCTGAGAATGGCGCTGAGCAGGGGCTCTTGGCAGTCTTTAGGAGTCTTGCCTCATAGAACTTTGGCTCCAAACAGAACACCACTGTGACTCGAGGGAACGAGACCTCGGTGAGTGACAGCATGAAGGACAATCCTCATATGCAGTACTACGCCAGCATCTACGCCCTCTCCATGGCAGTCATGCTGATCCTGAAAGCCATTCGAGGAGTTGTCTTTGTCAAGGTATGCATTGGTGGGTGGTCTCTGCCCTCCTCCCTGGTGACCTGTGGTCAGGCTTCGGTGTGGCGTCTCTCAGTTCATGCTGAGTAGGGGAGCTCCATTAAGCAGGATGGCTCTGGCTGAGATGACTCATATTCCGTTAGCCTCCACCTTTTCTCACTTGCCACCCATCCCTCCTGACCCCTCGCACCTCCCTGCTTTGGGAGTGGATATGCTGCGGAGCGGTTCTCTGGACCAGTAGGAACAGAGCCGTCCCTGGGTCCTGACCACTCTGTGCTCTGCTCCTCAGGGCACACTGCGAGCTTCCTCCCGGCTGCATGACGAGCTTTTCCGAAGGATCCTTCGAAGCCCTATGAAGTTTTTTGACACGACCCCCACAGGGAGGATTCTCAACAGGTTTTCCAAAGACATGGATGAAGGTATTTCTCACTGAGCCTTTTTTTAATACTCTGGAGCTCACTGTGCTTCCAGCCTTCTAGATGATTCTCCAAATGTGCAGATCTGTCTGTCTGTAGATCCTGAGAGCACAGTGGCTGCTGGTGTTTTCACCAGGAACATTGCAACTGCATTTTCTGTCTTGTTTGACCTGAAAATAAATTCAATGAATTGAGTTAATAGAAAGGCTTTGAACAGAGGCATCTGAGATTCTGAAACACACACAGATTTTAAAGCAATGCATTGGTTTCTGGATGCCTACAACCTGGCAGGTTTTCTGGCTGTTGTATGGGCTGTGCCTGCACCAGAACTGAAATACTGTACCCCCACAGTTCAGAGTAACAGTAAAGCCCCTGACATTGACGGGGGGCTTCCTGTGTAGCAAGCAGCGTGCTCAGTGTTTTATGCGTGTTACCTTAATCCCCTCAGCAGGCCTGTCAGGTGGGTGTTGTTTCACTCCTTGAATAATGAGAAAGCTGCTATCTGGAAGGGTCAAGGAACTGGCCCAAGATCTACAGCTATTGAGTAACAAAGCTGGAAATTGAATCCAGATCTTTTTGACCCCAAAGCTAATGTTTTTAATTGCTGCACTGTAGCTGCCTTCATGGAAGGAGTTTGTTTCAGGCATTGATAGGCCATTGTAAACCTATGGCCAGAGGTAACAAGAAATCAGAACTATCCCTGATACTCGAACTGATGCATAACATGTTCCCATTTCTGCTAAACACACACGCATGTGCTCACACATGAATGGAAAAAAGAAAAGTAAATAATAGCAACATGTCTGGGATTTGCATAAAAATACTTTAGCCAAAAGAAGAAAAGCGGTGGGGTGGGGAGACAGCCAAAAAGAGATGAAAGTTGATAACTGTTGAAGGGTCTGTGCTCTTCCTTTAACTTTTGTGTATGTTTAAAATTTTTTCAAGACAAAAAATGTCTTAAATGTTAACAGCAGTTCGTTGGTATTGGTAAGAATATAGTTTGTGTTTTCTTCTTCACAGATTTATTTTCCAAATATTTTAAAATAAGCATATGTTACTTTGTAAAGGGGGAAAATGTTTAAAGCAGTGGGGCAGGAAGGGAACCAAGAAAAGGGAGTGGAGTAAGAGGATTTTCTTGAGACAAAAAAAAAGAAATCAGAGCATACAGGTTTCTAAATTTTTCTTTGATCAGACTGTTTAAAGACAACATCACAAATTTCAGATAGAGATTTTGTGGAACCTCTTTTTGTTTTTTTCAATTTTCAGTTCCATTTTTCCAGACCGTCTGACACTTGCTCCTTTATTGGTTTCCACAGTTGACGTGCGGCTGCCGTTCCAGGCCGAGATGTTCATCCAGAACGTTATCCTGGTGTTCTTCTGCGTGGGAATGATCGCAGGAGTCTTCCCGTGGTTCCTTGTGGCAGTGGGGCCCCTTGTCATCCTCTTTTCAGTCCTGCACATTGTCTCCAGGTAAATAGGAAGCGTTCATGTCTGCTGGGGCCACGGAGAAGCCTGAGTTGCTGGGCAGCTGCTGTGACACAGAGCTCATTCTCTCTCCAGGGTCCTGATTCGGGAGCTGAAGCGTCTAGACAATATCACGCAGTCACCTTTCCTCTCCCACATCACGTCCAGCATACAGGGCCTTGCCACCATCCACGCCTACAATAAAGGGCAGGAGTTTCTGCACAGGTTTGTCCTGATGGGGGCTAGAGGCCTCAAAGGGGAGTCAGCATCCCAGTGTTTGATACTTGTCTGGGAGGCTCTTCAAGGCCAGAGATGGGGATTATAAAGCTCGTTACCAAGGGTATTCATGATTTAATGGAATAATCTCTGATTAAAATCCAATTGCTTGGCGGGACTCCTTTCTGAGCAAGTGAGAAAACAAAAATACAGATTTGGGCTGCGTGTGGTGTCACGTGCCTATAGTCACAGCTACTCAGGAGGCTGAGGCTGGAGGATGGCTTGAGCCTAGGTGTTCAAGTCCAGCCTGGGCAATATAGTGGACCCCATCTCAAAACAAAATACAAGGAACAAACCCCACAGATTAGGAGTCTATTGGCCTTGGTCCTGAAAAGCTATATTTCATAGAGTTTTGCTTTTTCTTTTAAGTAGTAAAAGGTAGTCATGACATTTGAGTAGATTTTATTTAAGCATCGAGTATTGTTTATTTGTGAAACTTATGTACATTGTCATTGTGGAGCTTTGTATTAATAAGAGATTGGAACTAACTTAAATGTCCTTCAATATAGGACAGGTTGAATAAGCTATGGTATATCCATAGAGTACTATGTGGCCCTTAAAAAGAATGAGGCAACTCTATAGGTACTGATAGGAAATGATCTCCAGCATATATTAGTGAAAGAGTAGGGTACAGATGTGTGTATTAATACATTGTATGCTACCTTTGAGTATGTGTTTTTATGTATAACATTTAGAATATCAGTCTGGGTACAGTGGCTCCCGCCTGTAATCCCAGCACTTTGGGAGGCCGAGGTGGGCGGATCGCCTGAGGTCGGGAGTTCGAGACCAGCCTGGCCAACATGGTGGAACCTTGTCTCTACTAAAAATACAAAAAAATTAACCAGGCGTGGTGGCAGGCACCTATAATCCAGCTACTCGGGAGGCTGAGGCAGGAGAATCACCTGAACCCGGGAGACAAAGGTTTCAGTGAGGCCAGACCACGCCGTTGCACTCCAGCCTGGGTGACAAGAGCGAGACTCCGTCTCAAAAAAATAAAAATAAAAATTTAGAATATCTCTGAAAGGATTTAAAAAAAAAACCTGTTAGTTGCCCCTGGAAGGGAGAACTGGGTAGCTGGAAGATGGGAAGGAGATAGACTTGACCTTTCATGGTAAACCTTTTGTAACTTTTAAATTTTCTATTCTGTATATATGTTGCCTATTGCAAAAGTTGGGCAGTTATTTTTAGAGAGAAAACTTAGAATAGAAAGTTTAGAAAAAATTATTTTCAAAATGTTAAATGATTCAGAAAAATAATTCCTAAATTTTAAGTGGAAAGGAAAGTGAAATGTACTAAATACGTACATGTGTATATACGTACACACAGTAAATGTCAGTGCATTGAAAAAAACTGCTGGGAGGAAATGCAGTGGAATATCAACTCTGGTTTTAACAGGGTGATGAGATTACTGGAATTTTACATTTTCCTATTTTTATTGCATTTTTAAAATTGTCTCTAAAGATTACATATTTTATTGGAAAGAGGAAAAGTGATTTTTCAAAGCAAAGCACATCTGTGCAGCAAAACTTCCTGCTCTGGAGTTCTAGTTGTACATGGTGCACGGAGCCTTCAGAGGGGTCTGGTCTGCTCTCTGGGACCCTCCTGATGGCCGTGCCATGCTCCTTCAGTAGCAGTAAACGTTGCCTGAGTCCCTTTTGCTGTGGTTTAGCTCGCTTCTCCTGGTGTTTGGCTCCATAGCTGGGGAACAAGTGCCATTCTGCACGGTGGCGGTGTGTGCACACACTTATGGTGTTCCCATATTCACTCTGAGTTTCTTTTCCCTCGCCTTGAACCATTTCTGCTGTTGGCGTTTGTAACCTTTCTTTCTTTCAGAAAATGCCCTCCGACCTAAGATATTTTTCTAAAGTTTAACACAAGCCTCTTTATTCAGTCTCTTTTCCCATGCTTACTCTGTGCTGAGGTAGATGTTTTTCCCTAACATCTTTAATAGGATTTTTTTCTTTTGTTTTTAAAGAGTAACTAAGATTAGAAAAACTTAATGTCCTCCTATGCGTGTGGCCTAGAATACCTCCAGAATTCCTAGAATACCCTCCTGGAGTTTCCGGGGCATTCTCTCAGAAACAGGAAGTATTTAAACACGTGCCCTCCATCATGTGATTCACTGAAGCTTTGACCATGCACGGGGTTGTGTGGTACTTTCTTTGCCCATTAGGTGTTGTCTTTCTCACAGGTACCAGGAGCTGCTGGATGACAACCAAGCTCCTTTTTTCTTGTTTACGTGTGCGATGCGGTGGCTGGCTGTGCGGCTGGACCTCATCAGCATCGCCCTCATCACCACCACAGGGCTGATGATCGTTCTCATGCATGGGCAGATTCCCCCAGCCTATGCAGGTCTCGCCATCTCTTATGCTGTCCAGGTCAGTCTCTGGGATAGGAGCATCGTCTTTGCTTGTTTGAGCCCTTCCTGTGCTGACGTAAAAGAGGGATGATTGTGGTGGGCTCTACCCTGAGCCATTATTTCACCTCTGGACCCCTAGAGTTGCTCATGGTCTAATTTGACCGTAACAATCTGGATTTGACTGGAGCAGGTAGGGATAGGAGAGAGGTAAGTGTGGAATCCAGGAATAAAGGAATTGAACTCTGTTGCATGTGTGTAAGAAGTAAATGCTGTTTTCTTCAAAAAGAAATATGATCTCGAAAATAGTTTCTTAATTGTGGGTTTCTGTGTTCACCACCATTTCATCTCTGGCCTCTTTCTAGTCTTCTAAGAAATGTTATAGACTCAGTATGCTTCTTACGTGCGTTTTCTTTTCAGGGCCCTGATTTTCCCAATACTGTTATATACATAAACCCTTCTGGCCCCTAGGGATGATTGAGGGCCTTCAAATAGCTCAGAGAATAGTTGAGAACTTGAGCACTGACTAGATATTTTAAGATGTTGAGTGATTTTTATTACCCTCTAAAATAATGGTATTGGAATTATGTTTTTAAGGAGTCTATATTTTAGAGAGGTACAAGCTGAAATATTTGGATGAAATAAGCTATCTGCGATTTGCTTCCAAATAATATGGGGGGGTGGGGGTAGGAATGGAAGGGAATACAGATGAAACAACATTGACTGTAAGTTGATCATTTTTACGGTAGAGTTTTGGTACCTGGGAGTTCATTATACTACTCTTTCTATTCTTGTGTGTTTGACATTTTTCTGTATCGAACAGATAAAAATAAATAAGTAGTAAAAGGAACCCCAGAGATATGTGTCTTCACAGATACCCCAAGATGTCCAGCCACATTTTGCAATTTACTTGACAATTGGTTGGGGAAGACAATGCATTATATAGACTGTTTTTAGACTCCCCAGTCTGTGGCGCACAGGGGCTGCAGACTCACTCATTTCCCAGCATTATGTGTCTGATTTGACTTTCCTGGAAGCATTCTTACTAGTTGCTCATAGGTTGATATCTCCATTTGTTGTGACTCCTACAAACAGGCTCAGATACAAGTAGGAAGTCCAGAAGTGAATCAGTTGCAGATATGTGTTATTGGAAATGTAAAGATGGATAGAAAGGCTTTGGGTACAAGAAAGTGGTTCCAGCAGTGCCGTAATACTGCCCGCATTCACTGAGCATTGCAGTTGATGGGGTAACAGGTGTGTCTTAAAAGCTAAGAGAATGACTAGGTCCCTAAGACCAACCAGCTGCTGCGTGTGCTCAGTTCTTAGTGGTCCTCTAGATGAAGGAAGTTCTCCAGCATTGGCCTGGCGTGTATTGATGATGAATTATCTCTTTGATTGTTGTTTTCCATTATCAGTTAACGGGGCTGTTCCAGTTTACGGTCAGACTGGCATCCGAAACAGAAGCTCGATTCACCTCGGTGGAGAGGATCAATCACTACATTAAGGTCAGACTGCTGTAGGCCTTTTACCGTGATCTGACTCCTCTTGGAGTCAGTTTACCCTTTGCTGCCTCAGCTGGGTGTACAAGGAGGAGGCTTGTGTTCTCTGCCTATCTAATCCCACAGAATCTCCAGCAATCTCTCCACCATGCTTGGAATGGGAAAGAGATTACCGTAAGAGTTTCTAAGTATATTTGTAAATTATGTCGAGCTGAGAACGTCATTGGCTAATTTCCAGAATGTTCAGAACCTTGTCAGTTCAGCTTAACTGACTAATGGAGCATTTTCCTTACACTGTTTAAAACCATGTATTGTTTTAATTCTTACTATAGTCCAGTTGTTCTTAATCAGGGATGGCCATCAGGACCCCCTACTGAGCTTTTGGCAGGACAAACGTGGCCTCATCTCTGGATTCTGTTGCACTGGATTGGGGTGGGACCCAGGCTTCTATAGTTTGAAAAGCTCCATAGCTAATTCTAAACTGCTCTCCCAACTTACAAACGAGTAAATTTAATTGATACCAGAGTATCCAGCTCTTCTCACCTTTCCCCAGGAACCCCTTCCGTCTCGCCGTGGGTGGCAGGCATCTTGCTGCTGTCCTAACTGGAACTCTTAAAGCAATTTCCTACAGGGATGTCTTAATCCATTTCACACTGCTGTAAAGAACTACCTGAGATTGGGTAATTTATGAAGAAAAGAGGTTTAAGTCACTCACAGTTCCGCAGGCTTAACAGGAGGCTGGGAGGCCTCAGGAAACTTACAATCATAGCGAAAGGTGAAGGGGAAACAAGCACATCTTCCCATGGCAGAGCAGGAGAGAGAGAGAAGGGGGAAGTGCCACACACTTTCAAACAACCAGATCTCCTGAGAACTCACTGTCACGGGAACAGCAAGGGGGAGGTCCGCCCCCCTGATTCAGTCATCTGCCACCAGGCCTCACCCCTGACACATGGGGATTATTATACAATTCGAGATGAGATTTGGGTGGGAACACAGAGCCAAACCATATCAAGGGGTGTCCAATCATTTGGCTTCCCAGGGCCACATCGGAAGAAGAATTGTCTCAGGCCACACATAAAATAATACTAACGATAGCTGATGAGCTTAAAAAAAAAGATTGCAAAAAAAAGAAGTCTCACAATGTGTTAAGAAAGTTTACGAATTTGTGTTGGGCCACATTCAAAGCTGTCCTGGGCTGCATATGGCCCAAGGGCTGTAGATTGGACAACTTTGCTTATAAAGAAGCAGCATTGTGAGTAGTTAGATTCTCAAATTGAACTCAATTCTTAAGAGTTATCTATTTTGTTGAACTGCTGTGAGACTTTACAAGCATCTGTGTCATTGTTTATATGTGAAGAGTATATTCTGAGTTCCCAACACTTGACTTTGAAACATAGTTTTGAAAAGTTAACTTTTTTCTTTTTTTCCTTTTTTTATTTATTTTTTATTTATCTATTTTTTTTTTTTTTTTTGAGAGAGGGTCTTAATTGTCACCCAGGCTTGAGTGCAGTGGCGTGAATACGGCTCAGTCCAGCCTCGATCTCCCAGGCTCAAGTGATCCTCCCACCTCAGCCCCCCAAGTAACTGGGACTACAGGCATGCGCCACTAGGCTGAGCTCATTTTTGTATTTTTTGTAGAGATGGGTTTCGCCATGTTGCCCAGCCTGGTCTCAAACTCCTGGGCTCAAGCGATCTGCCTCTGCCTCCACCTCCCAAAATGCTGGGATTATAGACAGGAGCCATAGTGTCTGGCCTGAAAAATTCCTCTTTCAGTTGGGAACTGAGTGTATGTAAACTGGATTTTCTAATAGAGACGTGCTTCACTGATTTGTTTTCACAGTGAGCCTCATTAGTGGTGGAATATTTCTTAAGCTCACAAATGAATAACTTTCTTATTCTCAGAAAGGATGGCAGGTGGCTGCCCAGTGTATCTAGTAATAGCTCTTCTTTAATGTTTAGAAATTAGCCTCTTTGCACACTGTCCTGGTGTGTAGATGACCCGTGTGTGTACATATGTGCAGTGTTTGAGTTAATGTTATGGTTGGTGAGAACCTTATGCTGGAAAGGTTAGGATTACGGTCAGTGGTGGTACAAAGTGGACCCTGCTGAAACTGGTCACATTTCAGAGGCCTGCCCTCCCACTGACTGTCCCAACACAGAGTCCTTCCAGCTTGGAGTTTTAGACTTTAGGCTTAACGCCCCAGAGTGCTACAGTCTTTGGCCCTTGCTTCCCCCATAAGGCTGTATACTCCATGGCCAATTGCCAGAGAGTTTTAAAAGATCATGAGATATGATAATTTTTGATGGCAAAAATTACCCAAGCAGTTATGTCACAGCATTTTGAGTTGGAATAGATTCTCAAGATCATCTAATCCAGTCTCCACAATTTGCAGATAAGAAACTAAGATGCAGAAGAAGTGGTGATCTGTCCAGGTCACACAGTGGCAAAATTAGAATTAGAGTCTGTGTCTCCTGGATTGACCAAGACATGCCAGAATGCCAGGATCCAATTAGATGTTCAGTAAATATTGGTTTTCTTCCTTTGGATTTAAGCCAATGGTTATCAAATGGTAGAATCCTATCTCAAAGAATTTCAGTAAAAACTGCTGTGGTGGAGGGGTGGAAGGCCTCATGTCTGCCCTTGTTGGTTTTCCTTTGGCCTCCAAGGCAGCTTTGTGGAATAGTTCCTTGAGACAAAAGGTAGTCTGAACACCACTTCCCTCCCCAGGCTGCTGCTAGTAGCCATGACACTTAGTAGCCATTGTGCTCTGTCTCTGTCTAGTTTAGTGATGATAAGCATTTACTTCCAAGGGATTCTTTCCTAGCAAGGTGACAGGGTGGCAGCTACCTCTGTGTGGCTACTATGGTTGTCCTGGTTTTATTTGTCTGTGACAAAGCCTGCAGCTCCCCAAGAATCTGTGGTCAGTCTGAACCGGCCACCCTTGTCTCCCCAGACTCTGTCCTTGGAAGCACCTGCCAGAATTAAGAACAAGGCTCCCTCCCCTGACTGGCCCCAGGAGGGAGAGGTGACCTTCGAGAACGCAGAGATGAGGTACCGAGAAAACCTCCCTCTCGTCCTAAAGAAAGTATCCTTCACGATCAAACCTAAAGAGAAGATTGGCATTGTGGGGCGGACAGGATCAGGTAAGGATGTGCAAAGCCTTCTTTGAATCCATTGGAACTTAGCAGTTTATGAAATATCACTTTCATCCCTTTAAACCGGATCCTTGTTTGTTTGATAAGCGATTAGTGTCTCAGCCCCCTACTGAAACCAATTTTCTAGGTTTATCGTTGACCCCGCTTTGATGACACTGAGTGCTTTTCCCAGTCATAAATGTGCACATTCTCAATGCAGAACACTGGGGCACACAGCCAAGGGTACGAAAGAGGAGCAGCACCCACAACTCTGCTACCCAGAGAGAAGCACTGGTAACATTTTGGTAGCTATCTTGTTAGGCTTCCTCTAGTAATATGTAGGTTTACAAAAATGAGGTCATTGACACATGCTGTTTCGTGGCCTTCTTTTAAAACTATCAGTAGGCTAGGCGCAGTGGCTCATGCCTGTAATCCCAGCACTTTGGGAGGGCGAGGCGGGTGGATCACCTGAGGAGTTCAACACCAGCCGGAACAACATGATGCGACCCCGTCTCTACTAAAAGTCCAAAATTAGCCAGGTGTGGTGGCGCATGCCTGTAATCCCAGCTACTTGGGAGGCTGAGGCAGGAGAATGGCATGAACCCGGGAGGCAGAGGTTGCAGTGAGCCGAGATCACACCACTACACTCCAACCTGGGTGACAGAGCGAGACTCAGTCTCAAAAAAAAAAAGAAAAGAAATGTGTAACTGTAGATCCTTTAGATTTCTAGGGTCAGGACTTGAGTAATTTACTTCTTTTTTTTTTGAGACAAAGTCTCGCTCTGTTGCCAGGCTGCAGTGCAGTGGCGCGATCTCAGCTCACTGTAACCTCCACCTCCCAGGTTCAAGCGATTCTCCTGCCTCAGCCTCTCGCGTAGCTGGGACTACAGGGGCGCCAGCTAATTTTTTTGTATTTTTAGTAGAGACAGGGTTTCACCATGTTGGCCAGGATGGTCTCGATCTCCTGACCTCGTGATCCACCCGCCTCAGCCTCCAAAAGTGCTGGGATTACAGGTGTGAGCCATTGCACCCGGCCCCTTTTTTCTCACTTTTGCTCCTGAATAGCATTCCAAAGACTGAACTTGTCTTCTTTTACTGTCCTTTTTATCCTTGTATAAGACGTATCTTTGATTCAGTTTTCATTAGCTTTCTAGGCTACATGCTTCTTTGGCATCAAAACTCTTCTAGCTTTTTTCTTTGCCATTAAAAAAAAAAAAAAAAAACCTTTTATCTTTTCTGGCCAATTTATTTTAAAGAACTTTCTAAGGAAGAAAAGGAAAAAGCCATTTCTTGCTTTCTGTTTCTGTTTGAGGGAATTAGTTCATGTCAAAACAAGACATTGCTCCAGGTCTTTCATGCTGGAAGGGAATCTTTAGCCAAGCAGGGTGACTGTCCCCAAGCCTTTTTACTGTTCTCTCCCTTGAGCCCCTCTGCTGCATTGGTCCCCAGGGGTACACGGCTCCCCTGAAAGCTGACTGATGTTCGTTGTTATGATTTCCCTTTAACACAGGTGAGATAGGCCAAAACAGGCACCACAACTTCATTAAACAGTAGTTAGTGACAGAAGAGAAACAAGAAAACATAGTGGCCAGGCGCGGTGGCTCACGCCTGTAATCCCAGCACTCTGGGAGGCCAAGGTGGGTGGATCACCTGAGGTCAGGAGTTCAAGACCAGCCTGGCCAACATGGTGAAACCCCGTCTCTACTAAAAATACAAAAAGTTAGCCGGGCGTGGTGGTGGATGCCTGTAATTCCAGCTACTCGGGAGGCTGAAGCAGGAGAATCTCTTGAATCCGGGAGGTGGAGATTGCAGTGAGCTGAGATTGCGCCATTGCCCTCCAGCCTGAGCAACAAGAACGAAACTCCATCTCAAAAAAAAATAATAATAATAACCTGATTTACACTCCGGTTCTAACAGAGCTTCTTCCAGGTTTCACGGGAAACTTGGAAACTCTCCTGTGGTCATGTCAGTCAAGGACACCATCTTGAGGACTTCACTGCTGCCTTTCTTCCCAGCACATTCCATCAGTGCAAAGGTAGTCAGATTCAGAGGACTCTAAAGTCTTCCAGTCCAGGTGGTCCAAACCTAGGCACCTTTTGTTAAAGTGGAACAACTTGACTCATTGTTTCGGGCACCATTCCTTCCTTAGCTTAGATTTTAAAGCCCTGCCTCTGCCCAGAGGGAATGTCTCCTCCCCTCCTATCTGGGAAAGGGGCCAGTAACTGAGTCCCCTAACCCTGAACAGAATCATTCATTTCTTTTTTTTTTTTTTTTGAGACAGAGTCTCTGTCTGTCGCCCAGGCTAGAGTGCAGTGGTGCGATCTCGGCTCTGCAGTAGCTGGGATTACAGGCGCATGCCACCATGCCCAGCTATTTTTTTTTTTTTTTTTTTTGTATTTTTTAGTAGAGACAGGGTTTTGCCACATTTGCCAGGCTGGTCTCAAACTCCTGGCTTCAAGTAATCCATCCACCTTGGCCTCCCAGAGTGCTGGGATTACAGATGTGAACCACTGCGCCCACCAGCCTGGAGTCACTCATTTCTAGGAGGAGAACTATCCTGCTAGACGGACCAGGTTTCCTAACTCGTTTCTGGTAGAAGGATGTGAAGATTGTTGCATTAGAAAGACGGGTCCTAATACACTCTCCTAATACAGCTTTTTCCAAGTTTTCTGGGCGTTACTTCTTCCAAGTTTTATGGGTGTTTTTCAGGTTCCCATTAGGCTGTTAGACAGAGGTATGCCCAGGGGGTAGATCCCGACAGTGGGGTTGTGGCTTTAGACACTGGGGCAAGGCAAGCTGTTTGCGCCCTCCATGAGTGCTGAAGAGACAGCATCGTGGTGATCTCGATGAGGCCCTCACAAGAGGTCTTTCATGACATGATGGCAAGAAAAAGGTTGGAGGGTCAAGAACCAGGCATTCAGCCAAGGAAAAGTGATTCAACGCTAAAACACTGTAGTTCTAAATCTAAACCATGGAACCAAGTTGCAGAAAGGTAGACAGGACTATGGCAAACTTCTTTTCTTTTTGGCTCTGTAGAGAAAGCACCTTTTAAATGTTTATATCCTTTGACACAGTAATTTCAGTTCTAAGATTCTTTCCCAAGGAAATCGTCTGAGGTGGCAGTAAAGTTTCAGCACTAAGATAATAGGACATAACGTTATTATAAGTTTTACATAAACTAAATGTTGACCCTTAGAGGACTGGCTGAACAAGAATACATGCCCATGATGGAATGCAACCACTAAAATTTTATCTTGAAAATTTTTTTAAAAGATGGTTGACTGAGTATTATACAATGCTTTTGTTTTGTTTTGTTTGAAACAGAGTCTCGTTCTGTCGCCCAGGCTGGAGTGCAATGATACGATCTTGGCTCACTGCAACCTCCACCTCCAGGTTCAAGCGATTCTCCTGCCTTAGCTTCCCGAGTACCTGGGATTACAGGCATGCGCCACCTTGCCCGGCTAATTTTTGTATTTATAGTAGAGACAGGGTTTCACCATGTTGGCCAGGTTGGTCTCGAACTCCTGACCTCAGGTGATCTGCCCGCCTCAGCCTCCCAAAGTGCTGGGATTACAGGCATGAGCCACCGCGCCCGGCCAATGCAGTGTTAAATGAAAAAAGCAATTACAATATTGCATTTCTGATATGATCTCAACTCTGAGGAAAGACTGAAAGGAAGTGTGCCTAAAATGATAGAAGTGAGATTATGGGAGATTGATGATGTCATCTCGTATTACTTATGTAAACTTTTCAAATGAAGATTCGGTTAACCTGTTCTGCTGATTACTGTAATAACACTGATCCCCCAAACCTGCTTCTCTGCCATAGTTTCCTATCACAGTAGGGCCATTGACAGCTACTCATTGAGTCGAGGCAAAACCTCCTTCCCGTATGTGTTTATTTATCCCTGGAACTTCTTCCATTCCCCAGCTGCTGCTGTGGCAACAGGAGGCCTTGTCTTAGTCTCTCTCTCAGCCCTAATAAGGGGGTAGGGAGAAAAAAGACATCTTGTCCTCTGGTTTGCCTCTCAACTGCTTGCTGTAAGATCTCTGTTCTCCTAAGTTTGCCTAAGAAGCATTCAGCTCTGTGCACCTGTTCCTAAGGTGACCAGGAGGCATTTGTCCATTTTACTCTCATGAAAATGGAATGGTCGGCCAGGCGCGGTGGCTCATGCCTGTAATCCCAGCACTTTGGGAGGCCGAGGTGGGCAGATCACAAGATCAGGAGTTTGAGACCAACCTGGCCAATATGGTGAAATCCCTTCTCTACTAAAAATACAAAAATTATCTGGGCATGGTGGCGCACGCCTGTAGTCCCAGCTACTTGAGAGGCTGAGGCAGAAGAATCACTTGAACCCAGGAGGCAGAGTTTGCAGTGAGCCAAGATCGTGCCACTGCACTCCAGCCTGGGCAACAGAGCAAGACTCTGTCTCAAAAAAAATGAAAATGGAATGGTCCCTTCCCTTCCTTCTCAGGCTGAAGCTGTGTAATTTGAAGGTGTCTGCCTGGTATCTCAGGAAAGTTAATCGCATTTTTCTATCATTTTATACGTTATCTCAGTTAATCAGTTGAAATAACAACTGAATAGAAATAGAAAAATAGTTGGCATTGCCCTGAGGCTAAACCAGCATTGTCCTCACAGACTTTGCTAACAGCTCCTCTCTCACATGTCTTCTGACTCATCAGGGAAGTCCTCGCTGGGGATGGCCCTCTTCCGTCTGGTGGAGTTATCTGGAGGCTGCATCAAGATTGATGGAGTGAGAATCAGTGATATTGGCCTTGCCGACCTCCGAAGCAAGCTCTCCATCATTCCTCAAGAGCCGGTGCTGTTCAGTGGCACTGTCAGGTGAGGACCTGAGCACCTGCATGCCTCGTGTGTCACTTAGAGGCCAGATGGGCATGTGGGACCACACGATGCTAGCACTGCCCCCTGGGACCATGAGCTCACCATCTGTAGTCTGGTGCTTTTCCCACTGCACCATGTGCTTGCTGGTGCAGAAAGGAGAGCACCACTCACAACGCCACTTGGTTGACTGAAGGGGGCAGGGAGGCCTGCAGCACAGCGCTGAAGAGGCCAGAGAGGTCTGGGCCCAGAGCTCTGCTCCGTGACTTTGGACAAGTTATTTAACCACTCCTGCGCCTGTTTCCTCACCCATAAGATGGGGATGCTTTAAAGACCTGTTGCTGTGAAGGTTGAATAAGTTCATGTAAATTATATAAGCACAGGGCCTGGCAAATGGTGGCTGCTGTCATCAGCCTCATCAACATCATCCTCATCTGCCCCCAACTCCATTCTGTCATCTCTCCTAGGTGCTCTGAAAGTTGCAGTTTTTTTGTTTTGTTTGTTTGAGATGGAGTCTCACTCTGTTACCCAGGCTGAAGTGCAGTGGCACGATCTTGGCTCACGGCAACCTCCGCCTCCTGGGTTCAAGTGATTCTCCTGCCACAGCCTCCCGAATAGCTGGGATTACAGGCACCCTCCCCCAGGCCCAGCTAATTTTTGTATTTTTAGTAGAGATGAGGTTTCTCCATGTTGGCCAGGCTGGTCTTGAACTCCTGACCTCAAGTGATCCACCCGCTTCGGCCTCCCAAGGTGCTGGGATTACAGGCGTGAGCCACTGCACCCGGCCAAAAGTTCCAGTTCCAATGGTGGCTTTCAGGCATTATTACTACTCATGTTATTTCATTTTCTAGTATCTTCCCCTACCTTTGATACTCTGGAATTATGTCACCTTTTGAAATCTGCCAGGATGCCAGAGATAAAATCCTTCTTCTTGGCCTATTAAAACATACCAAGGAGAAAGCATCACATTATCTTTCCTAAGCTTACCTGTTCCTACCTTTAGCCTTAAGCTTCGGCCTCCTGAAAACAGTGGATTTCCATCATTTGTGTCCCTGTCCATTAAAAAATCATTCTGGCCCGGTGTGGTGGCTCACGCCTGTAATCCCAGCACTTTGGGAGGCCAAGGCGGGCGGATCACAAGGTCAGGAGATCAAGACCATCCTGGCTAACACGGTGAAACCCCATCTCTACTAAAAAATACAAAAAATTAGCTGGGCGTGGTGGTGGGCGCCTGTAGTCCCAGCTACTTGGGAGGCTGAGGCAGGAGAATGGTGTAAACTCGGGAGGCAGAGCTTGCAGTGAGCCAAGATTGTGCCACTGTACTCTAGCCAGGGTGACAGAGCGAGACTCCGTCTAAAAAAAAAAAAAAAAAAAAAAAAAAAAATCATTCTAAAAGTAATTTTTAGCAGTTTTCAGAAAAATTGGTACCAACCTAATTTCAAATAATCATAGGCAGTGTTCAGACTTGTTTTAAAACTATCCCCTCCACCTTCGGAAATGGCATTTTGAACTCAAGGAACTTTGGTAGATATCTTAGTCTGCTCAGGCTGCTGTATATAACAACATACCATAGACTGAGTGACTTAAACAACAGAAATTTATTTCTCTTAGTTCTGGAGGCTGGGAAGGCCGGGATGGGTGTCTGCTGAGGACCCTCTTCCTGGTTTGCAGATGGCTGTCTTGTTCTGTCCTCACGTGGCCTTTCCTTGGTGTGTGCCTGTGGTGCCTGCCCGCGGAAAGGAAAGCTCTTGTGTCTCCGCTTCTTGAGGCCCCACCCTCATGATCTCATCTAAACCTAATCCCCTCCTTACGGTCCCACCTCCAAATACCATCACATTGGGGTCAGTGTTTCAATAGCTTAATTCTAGGGGCACACAAACCTGTAGTCCATAGCAGTAAATCAGCAGAGTTCTCACCTGCGTTTGTGTAGAGTCAACACCCTAGGGTATGTTTATTTTGGTATTTCTGTAATTGAATCTGGATAGCATGCACTGTATCTGTGGTTGATAATAAACCATTCTCTTTGGGTATTGAGGTAATAAGGTCAGACAAGCAATATCAGAAGAAAATTAGAATTGGCCGGGCGTGGTGGCTCATGCCTGTAATGCCAGCACTTTGGGAGGGCTAGGTGGGCGGATCACCTGAGGTCAGGAGTTCGAGACCAGCCTGGCCAACATGGCGAAACCCTGTCTCTACTAAATTAGACAGGTGTGGTGGCCCATGCCTGTGGTCCCAGCTACTCCAGAGGCTGAGGCAAGAGAATCACTTGAACCTGGGAGGCGGAGGTGGCAGTAAGCTGAGATCGTGCCACTGCACTCCAGCCCGGGTGACAGAGCGAGACTCTGTCTCAAAAGAAAATTAGAATTTATTGAAGATGAAAGCCTAAAAATAGGCCGAGTGCGGTGGCTCACACCTGTAATCCCAGCACTTTGGGAGGCTGAGGCAGGCGGATCACGAGGTCAGGAGTACCAGACCAGCCTGGCCAATATGCTGAAACCCCGTCTCTACTAAAAAATACAAAAATTAGCCAGTCGTGGTGGCACACACCTGTAGTCCCAGCTACACGGGAGGCTGAGGCAGGAGAATCGCTGGAACCTGGGAGGCGGAGGTAACAGTGAGCCGAGATCATGCCACTGCACTCCAGCCTGGACGACAGAGCGAGACTCCATCTCAAAAAAAGCCATTGCTTGGCCAGGTGTGGTGGCTCATGCCTGTAATCCCAGCACTTTGGGAGGCCGAGGAGGGCGGATCACCTGAGGTCAGGAGTTTGAGACCAGCCTGACCAACATGGAGAAACCCCTCTCTACTAAAAATAGAACATTAGCCAGGCATGGTGTTGCATGCCTGTAATCCCAGCTACTTGGGAGGCTGAGACAGGAGAATCACTTGAACCTGGGAGGCGGAGGTTGTGGTGAGCCAAGATCGTGCCATTGCCCTCCAGCTTGGGTAACAAGAGTGAAACTCCATCTCTAAATAAATAAATAAGGAAAATATTGCCAAATTGGCTCTTCCCATAAGTCTCCCTATTTTTAGATGCCACAGGAACACCTTGAAAAAAAAATTGGCCTTATAATATTTGGCTTTGGCCATAAGAACTATTTTTTTTTTATCATCATTTGGAAGAGAATTAAGAAATAAAGCATGTTAAACTTGAGATTTCTTTTGAAACTGCTGCCACCAAGAAGCCTCAGTTTTAATTTAACAATTTTATAGCATTTCATTTGGGTTTGTGAATTGGGGGCTTCTAGAGTTAGTGGTTGACAATTGACCATGAGGCCAAGCGCGGTGGCTCATGCCTATAATCCCAGCACTTTGGGAGGCCGAGGCGGAAGGATCACTTGAGCTCAGGAGTTTGAGACCACCCTGGGCAACATAGTGAGACGTTGTCTCTGCTTTTTTAAATTATGTAAAATGTTAAAAGAAAAAGAATTGACCATGGGCGCGTGCAGCTGGTGTGGGTAGAACATCGTGGACCTGTAGCTTTAGTGGAATTGGAACCATTTGTCTCCAGAGAAAGAAATGTTGGCTGCTTTGTGGCTAGCTCAGTAGTTGGTACACTGCTGTCCTGGGTTTGTAGCTACTGAGCTTAGAGTGCAGCTTAGGAAGTCAGCTGTGCAAAGTGAGAAAATCATTTCAGTTAAATTTTCTGCCAGCTCTAATTTTGGCTTTTAGTCTGTAGTAGACACTGAGGAAGAATTAAATGCTGGACTTGTCCTTTATCCCCTAAGGTTTCCTTTTATCCTCTCAGGTTTCTTATGGATCCCAGAGAATGTTCAGCTCTTGGCATTCTTTTGTTTTTGAGACAGAGTCTCGCTCTGTCGCCCAGGCTGGAGTTTCAGCTCACTGCAACCTCTGCCTCCTCAGTTCAAGTGATTTGCATTCCTCAGCTTCCTGAGTCGCTGGGACCACAGGTGCGGGCCACCATGCCCAGCTAATTTTTGTATTTTTTAGTAGAGACAGGGTTTCACTATGTTGGCCAGGCTGGTCTCGAACTCCTGACCTCAGGTGATCTGCCCACCTCAGCCTCCCAAAGTGCTGGGATTACAGGTGTGAGCCACTGTGCCCAGCCGGTATTCTTTTGCTTTTCTTAGAAGATAGAAAGCCTATGATGAGTTTCCCAAGGCAAAGGCAGGATAAATGTGCTGTTTCCTCAGCTGCCTCCTAGAGACTCTGAATCTGGAAACCGCGCCTCCACCACCATTAGCCAGTATTGAGGGTGGGTACCTCTTCTTGAGATACCTGCAAACAATTAAAACTTGAAAGGAACTCTTAGAGGAAAAGCAAGGTAAAACCAAAACCAAACCAACACAAACTCAGAAAATCACAAGATACAAATTTCTGAGTTGTTCTGGGTACAAATATAATCTAAATCATAGGCCAGATAATTTGGCACCACACCCCTTCCTAAATTAGCCAGAATGTCGATCCATTCTAGTACCTGCATCTATGCGCTCCCTTATCTGCCTGTGTGGGCTTGAGCTCTCCAGCCTGTGTTTTTGCAGCTCTCTATTGTTTTGCCCTCATGATTGGCTCCAAGGAGAGAGACCCCTTTTCATGCAGGCCTTAAAACACTTTTGCTGGCCTCTGTCTCATGGCCCTAGCTTTCCCCACCTTCTCCCAGAGCTCCCTGTGCTTCCTGGACCCAGGAAGCCCAGCCCTGGCCTCTGTCCTATCCCCCGCAGCTGGAGTGTTTTTCATCCTGAGGACTGTCTGGAGCCTGCCTAAGCTGACGGTGAGCTGTCCCAGCTGTCACTCTGGTCTGTCTCTTGAGTCTTGGTCCCCTGTGAGTGACAGGTACCTTGTCTACCCAGAGCACTTCTGCCTGGTGCCCATTCATTAGCAAGAAACAGTGTTCTCATTTCTTCTTCTTCAGGTGCCTTCTCCTTTTGATCTGCTCATTAATTTTTTTTTTTTTTTTTTGAGACGGAGTGTCACTTTGTCACCCAGGTTGGAGTGCAGTGACATGATCTCTGTTCACTGCAGCCTCCACCTCCCAGGTTCAAGCAGTTCTCCTGCCTCAGCTTCCCCAGTAGTTGGAATTACAGGCATCCGCCACCATGCCCAGCTAATTTCTGTATTTTTAGTAGAGATGGGGTGTCACATAGTTGGCCAGGCTGGTCTTGAACTCCTGACCTCAGGTGATCTGCCCACCTCGGCCTTCCAAAGTGCTGGGATTACAGCTATGAGCCACCGTGCCCCACCTGTCATAACCATCTTAATTGTATTTAACAAATGCTCAAAACTTCATGAGACAGACACCATTGTTATGCATATTTTATTTTACCAAATAGTGAGGTTTCACTATGTTGCCCAGGCTAGTCTTAAACTCCTGAGCTCAAGAGATTCTCCCACCTCTGCCTCCCAAAGTGCTGGGATTATAGGCGTGAGACACCGCCCTTGGCTATTATGCCTGTTTTATATAGATGATGAAACTGAAATCCAGAGAGTGAGAGTAATTTGCCCAAAGACACACAGCTAAAAGTGGCAGAGCTAGGATTTGAACCCAGGCTGGCCAGCTGGCTCTACTCACTACACTCACTGCGTTGCCTCCTGAAGCATGTGTCACGACCCCACTGTTAACCACGACCTTGATATTCCATCTCTCCAAAAAACAGTTAGACGTGCCTCTTTGTGGATCTTGACCTTTAGTTACATTTCTTTTCCCAGCATCTTCAAAGTCTCATCTGCCTTCCTCATCTCAAAAACGAAAAAAAGAAAGTCACACAATCTATGCCGTTCTCTCTAGTCTTTTTCATTTGCTCTACTTTTTCCTCTTAACTTTTTTCACCTAATCTTAACAACTAAAAGCCAAAATCAGTCCGTATTTCTGCATACCTCAAAATAAGGTTTCCTTTAGCTTCCTGATAGAAGAAGGTATGTGAGTCCCAAAATCTCCTGCTCTGAAGACTGAGTCTACTATGAAGCATCCAGCACAGATGACAGGGCAGCATGGTTTACTGCAGTGTTTTCTACTATACCGAGGGTGAATTGCTGTGTCGTCTCACACTTTGGGAGATATTCTTGGCTTCATTTAGCAGTGGTCAATGTTGACTATTGCTAAAAATAAAATATGAAGAACCAAAGATGAAAATGTACTTTCGGCAAGATCAGGACTCCAGGGGTTCTGATTGTTAAAAATAACTGCCCTCATGTTCAGACACTTTTCTATCCAGTCACTTAACTACATCCTTTTGATTAAGTGGGTGCATAACTTTGCTTTCATTTCTGTCTGTGGGTCAGACCCAGGACTGTCTGGCTTCTCTAATGAGGGGAGATATTTTTCCATTCCTGATTGAGCTCCCTGTTGAGGTTGGTCTGGTCTGCCTTACTGTGTACCACCTACGAGTGTATGCAAATATTCCTTTTCTATCTGGAACCCATTGTTTAGTGGTCTGAGGCTCCTTCAGCTGGTGTGATGGACCTGGGTGAATTGAATGTTAAGCCTGGGCTGGGCACAGTGGCTCACGTCTGTAATCCCAACACTTTGGGAAGCCAACACGGATGGATCACCTGAGACCTGGAGTTCAAGACCAGCCTGGTCAACATGGCGAAACCCTGTTGCTACCAAAAAATACAAAAGTTAGCCAGGTGTGGTGGTGCACACCTGTAGTCCCAGCTACTTGGGAGGCTGAGGCACGAGAATTGCTTGAACCTGGGGGGCGGGGCAGGGGTTGCAGTGAACTGAGATCATGCCACTGCACTCCAGCCTGGGTGACAGAGCAAGATTCTGTCTCAAAAAAAAAAGTTAAGCCTGTTGTTGTATTTACCCATAGAAAATCTGATAGGGCCGGCTACTCAGGGGGCAGGAGACTGTGCTTTTGTGTATAGCAGTTCTCGCTTCTCTGTGGTTTCACTTTCTGCAGTTTCAGTTACCCATGATCAACCAGGATCCAAAAATATTACATACTATATTTTGCGAGAGACAGACCACAGTCAAATAATGTTCATTACAGCATATTGTTATAATTGTTTGATTTCATTATTGTTAATCTCTTACTGTGCCTAATTTATAAATTAAACTTTATCATAGGTATGTATATATAGGGGAAAAAAAACATAGCATTTATAGGGTTCAGTACTATTTGTGGTTTGAGGCATCCACTGGGGCTCCCTGGAGCATATCCTTGTGGATGAAGGGGAGCTCCATGCCTGCTCTTTGATCCAGAGGCATCTGATGGACTTACTTGCTGTATGTGTTTCCCAGGGCTGTCATAAACAGTTTAAGCCACAAACTGGATGGCTTCAAACAACAGAAATGTACTATCTCACAGTTCCGGGGGCTGGAAGTCTAAAATCAAAGTGTCATTTGGGCCATGCTGCCACTGAAACCTATAGGGAAGGACCCTTCCTTGCCTCTTCCAGCTTCTGGTAGTTGTGGCCATCTTTGGCATTCCTTGGCTTGTGGATGCATCCCTCTGGCCTCTGCCTCCATTGTCACATGATGCCCTCCCAGTGTTTCTCTGCCTTCACATGGCCATCTCTCATAAGGACCAGTCATATGGGATTAAGGGCCCACCCTTCTGTATTACTCTGGTATGACCTCATCTTAACTAATTACATCTGCAAATTACCCTATTTCCAAATAAGTTCACATTCTTAGGTACTTAGTGTCTTTTGGGGAGACACAGGTGAACCCATTAAACTGTACAGTATTAAACAACACTTCCTGGGCCAAAGGTAGTGAGAAGCGAGCATGTTCCAAGTGGGAAAAATGCCATGCAAAGGGCAAGAGGCGCTGGAGAGCAGGGCGGGTCAGAATCTCCCAGGAGATCGAGAGATGCCCAAATAGCAGGAATGAGGCAGTGCCGGCCTGCTGTCCTCTTACTAGAGCTCTGTGATAATGATGTGATTGTATTTGCATGCCTGTACTTAGTAACCCCAGATATGGAGACAGGTGTGTGGCATAGAGCAAAAGTCCATGTTTCTCCCAGAGAGTTTCCTGTTTCCCACATTCCAGGCATAATTTTATGAGCAAAGCAAATATACTTTTCAGATTACTAGACCTCCAAATGTTAACGTGTAGATCAAGACAAGCCGTCCAAAATTACTGTAACATCCCAGTATTCCACCAAATACCTGTTCCACCACCAATTCTCCACCCTCATCCTCAGTGGCAAAGATAATTTTCTCCTGTCCTAAACATTTCTAGTCCTGGCCAGGCACAGTGGCTCATGCCTGTAATCCCAGCATTTTGGGAGGCCAAGGTAGGCTCATCACTTGAGCTTGAGCGCTGGAATTTGAGACCAGCCTGAGCAACATGGCAAAACCCCATCTCTACAAAAAACACAAAAATTACGTGGCATGCGCCTGTAAAAAAAAAATTTCTAGTCTCGTTCTTTTGGTATCACCTCTGATTTCCTTGAGGTAGATACTGTTGGCACAGTAAGCAAAAATGGCCCCCAAACTGGCCTTCTGTGCCAGGAAAATTCCTTTTTCTTGACTTGTCCTTTATTCTTTCTCTCCTTCTTCCTCTTCCCTTCTACTGGATCAGTTTCTTTGCCTGGTCAGGCCAGCTGTCCTGGAGCCCCATACTCAATGACAGAGTTGTGAACCAGGTAGAGCAAGAGAAAGAGGGTGCATTTCTAAGTTTGTATGTATGGAGAGATTTATATTTTATTTTATTTTATGTTATTTTATTTTATTTTGTTATGTTATTTTATTTTATTTATTTTATCTTATTTTTAATTTAATTTAATTTAATTTATTTTATTTTATTTTATTATTATTTTTTATTTTATTTTGTTTATTGAGATGGAGTCTCACTCTGTCGCCCAGGCTAGAGTGCAGTGGTGTGATCTCAGCTCACTGCAACCACTGCTTCCCAGGTTCAAGCAATTCTCCTGCCTCAGCCTCCTGAGTAGCTGGGATTACAGGTGCCCACCACCACGCCTGGCTAATTTTTGTATTTTTAGTAGAGACGGGGATTCACCATGTTGGCCAGGCTGGTCTTGAACTCCTGACCTCAAGTAATCCACCCGCCTCGGCCTCCCAAAGTGCTGGGATTACAGGCATGAGCCATCGCACCCAGCCAAAAGATGTATTTTAACAAATACACGCACAGGAAAAAATCTAGAAGGATATTTGCCAATATTTGCATTTATAAATTGTTCTATAACTAGTATTATTTACATAGTAAAAATAGTAAAAGAATAAATCAAGTTTTATGGAGATGAGGAGGTGGCCCAGTATGCTGTCAGAGCTCCCATCTGGCTGGTTGGGGAATGAGCCATCTGTGACCATCAGGGTTTGGAGTCTTCTCTCCCTGTGCATGTGTGTTAAACATCTTCCACAGACAGCCTTTGCCAATGGGTCGCTTCAGGGCAGAACCACTGAGAAATTCCTGTGTTTCTCCCTAGATCAAATTTGGACCCCTTCAACCAGTACACCGAAGACCAGATTTGGGATGCCCTGGAGAGGACACACATGAAAGAATGTGTAAGTGAAGAGCTTAGGGGAAGCCGTGCTGGGATGGTGAGTGTGGAAGCATGGCGGTGCCATTGCCACGCCCTGTCTGCTCTGGCTGCGCCTCCAGGATGCCTATGGACGAAGGCTTCGTGGCAGGGCTCTCCAAGTCTTTCAGATACCTGGGAAAAGCTGATCCCTCTCAACCCCACCTCCCACACTGCCCACGGTCATATTGGCCTTGCACTATCCATTGATTGAAGATTGTAATGACAGCTACTTAGAATTAAGTGATGCCTTTAATTTGTTCGATTAGTCGTAACAGTGTAACATACTTTGAAGCATCCACATATATGCAAAAGATATATAACGTGGCCGGGCGCAATGGCTCACGCCCGTAATCCCAGCACTTTGGGAGGCCGAGGCGGGTGGATCACCTGAGGTCAGGAATTCAAGACCAGCCTGACCAATATGATGAAACCCCGTCTCTACTAAAAATAAAAAAATTAGCCGGGTGTGGTGGCATGCAACTATAATCCACCTGCAATCCGAGCTACTCGGAAGGCTGAGACAGGAGAATCGCTTGAACCCAGGAGACAGAGGTTGCAGTGAGCTGAGATCGCACCACTGCACTCCAGTCTGGGCAACAAGAGCGAAACTCTGTCTCAAAAAAAAAAAAAAAAGATACATAACGTATTGAGTTTGCAGAAGGCACACAGTGTGCATATGGACCATGGACCACAGAGGTTTTGGGATAACTCAGTAGGCCCTCACAGGCCCTCACGAGCTGCTGCAGTCTACTGGTTGATGCCACTGGCCTAGGGTGAGGTCTCTGTTATGCCTGGGTTGAGTCAGGATCCAGGATCCCCTGCCCTAATTCAACTATTAGTAGATGAGCTCTGTTTTTTCCTCTGCTCTATCGGGATTCTTCTCATTTGAAGAATAAGTTCTGCAGCTTACAAAAAATGTTTCACAGGCACGGGCCTACGGCTTTGGACTTCAGAAGGAGAGTACTTTTCCTTACTCTGTTTCCTATTGCAAGACCATATTTTCAGAACCAAAACTTAAGGCCCACTATGTGACTGGATTTTGGGGACATGAAAGCATTGGAATTTCTGGGATGTTTTAATGGTATAAAGCTAACAGAATAGTCTGTTGGAGTCATGGACTGCCTTGGAAGTGGGTACTAGCATGCATGATCAGTACACTTGCACCTTCGTTCCAGATGAGACAGGTTCTTGGCTAATAGTTCTTTCATTGGTTTCAGAATCATTTCTTCTTGTCCTTGGATTTTCAGGAAATTCAGCTTAGTTTCTTACCCCTCTGATCTCTAGTTTCCTTCTCCCTAGATTGCTCAGCTACCTCTGAAACTTGAATCTGAAGTGATGGAGAATGGGGATAACTTCTCAGTGGGGGAACGGCAGCTCTTGTGCATAGCAAGAGCCCTGCTTCGCCACTGTAAGGTAAGGCAGTTCAGGGTTGGCAGCAGTAGAGAATGGGAATGCTTTAATGCAGCCTTTCCCTGGCACACTGGGCTCCAAAGGTATTCCTGGCTCTGATCCCTGTTGGCACTTTCTAAGAGCATGACCAGAGATAACTCTAACCCTGACACAATTTGGGTATATTGGTTTTGGGGAAGGAGAACAGGGTTGCTTTGTTTTTACCTTCATCCAAGACCGACTTTTGTTTCTGGCCATTGAGTAGTTGTATGACTGCAAACCATAGACATAGAAGATTTTTTTTTTTTTTGAGACGGAGTCTTGCTCTGTCTCCAGGCTGGAGTGTAGTGGCCGAATCTCGGCTCACTACAACCTCCACCTCCCGGGTTCAAGCGATTCTCCTGCCTCAGCCTCCCGAGTAGCTGGGATTACAGGCACGCACCACCATGCCCAGCTAATTTTTGCATTTTTAGTAGAGACAGGGTTTCACCATGTTGGCCAGGATAGTCTCAATCTCTTGACCTCGTGATCTGCCCACTTTGGCCTCCCAAAGTGCTGGGATTACAGGCGTGAGCCACCATGTCTGGCCGACATAGATTTTAAAACTGCAAGAGACTTTAAGGTCATCCAATCCAGCCCCTTCATTTTATAAACAGGAAAAGGAATGTCCTTTTGTCCAGTATGTTACCAGCCATGTTGGATTCAAGGGAAAAAAAGAATTAATTGTACATGCTCACCGTCACAGAGCATGTAGGGGCAAGTATTTGATTAGATCCGTGGTTTTGTTTTGTTTTGTTTTGTTTTGTTTTTGAGACAGAGTCTCACTCTGTCACCCAGGCTGGAGTGCAGTGGTGTGATCTCGGCTCACTGCAACCTCCGCCTCCTGGATTCACACGATTCTCTTGCCTCCGCCTCCCAAGTAGCTGGGACTACAGGTGTGCGTCACCACGCCTGGCCAATTTTTGTATCTTTAGTAGAGACAGGGTTTCACCATATTGGCCAGGATGGTCTCGATCTCTTGACCTCGTGATCCGCCTGCCTCGGCCTCTCAAAGTGCTGGGATTACAAGCGTGAGCCACTGCGCTCGGCCTAGATCAGCATTTTACAAATACGCTGTTATGGAAATCAAGGCAAACATGGTTTTGAAATTGTATCACTTCTAAGCAAAAGGATGTTTTTACATATATGTGTGCTTTCTTAGGAAAAAAAAAACAATAGGCCGGGCACGGTGGCTCAAGCCTGTAATCCCAGCACTTTGGGAGGCCGAGGCAGGTGGATCACAAGGTCAGGAGATCGAGACCATCCTGGCTAACACGGTGAAACCCCGTCTCTACTAAAAATACAAAAAATTAGCTGGGCGTGGTGGCGGCGTCTGTAGTCCCAGCTACTCGGGAGGCTGAGGCAGGAGAATGGCGTGAACCCGGGAGGCGGAGCTTGCAGTGAGCCGAGATCGCGCCACTGCCCTCCAGCCTGGGCGACAGAGCGAGACTCCGCCTCAAAAAAAAAAAAAAAAGAAAAGAAAAAAAACAATAGATGGTGTAAAACTTAAATAATGAAATACATTTTAGTAAAATCTAGATTAACCAGAATGCTAAAGGAATTTAATCGAGTTTCTTTCTCCTCTGCTTCTCTGGCAGATTCTGATTTTAGATGAAGCCACAGCTGCCATGGACACAGAGACAGACTTACTGATTCAAGAGACCATCCGAGAAGCATTTGCAGATTGTACCATGCTGACCATCGCCCATCGCCTGCACACGGTTCTAGGCTCCGATAGGATTATGGTGCTGGCCCAGGGACAGGTACCGAGTCCTTCAGGGACTTTGGCTTGGCATGTCTGGGAGGAAACTGGCCCCTGGCAGGGATGGACTGATTGCCATCTTTGTAGGGTTCTGGGCATTCAGATAAGCACTTGCAGCAACGCTGTTTACTTGCTATTGGGAGGGATACAGCCTCCTAATCACAAGATTACTCAGGCACCTCTGATGGGGTTCTCATTTTACTTTACTAATTTGTCCTTTTGTTGCTTGTGAGTAGCGACACTGACTTAAGTCAGAGAGTAGATGTACTGAGTGATTCATTCACATACACAATGATCACCCCCGGCATACTTAGGCCAGAGAGTGTAGATACTTAGTGATTCATTCACATACACAATTATCATCCCTGGTACATGTACTGAGTGATTCATTCACATACACAATGATCACCCCCGGCATACTTAGGCCAGGGAGTATAGATACTTAGTGATTCATTCACATACACAATGATCACCTCCGGCATACTTAGGCCAGAGAGTATAGATACTTAGTGATTCATTGACATACACAATTATCATCCCTGGTACATGTACTTAGTGATTCATTCACATACACAATGATCACCCCCTCTCTGGAGGCCTATTGAGACCAGCCAGCACATGTTTGCTTTTTTGCAGTCACGTAGTGGCGCCAAACTTCTTACACTGTTGTTTCAGGCGTTCCCATGGCCTGGCCCTAGCCTTTCCTTCTTCATTTTCCACTCTTCCCTTGCAGGTGCCGTTGGCTATAGACATCTTGCATTCTCCAAGCTTTTTATCTGTCTTTACTCAGATAGTTCCATCTACCTAAAAGGCCCTTTGCCCTTCTCTTTCCCATATCCACTTGCTCACAACCTGCCTGTCCCTGAAGAATGACATGGCCCAGATGCCAAAGCCTCCATGAAACCCCCTGGCTGCCTCAGCCGCCCTAGACTGTATCTGTACCTCTCTTGTAGCTCTTCTGCCTCAGCTGATAGGAATTGTGCAATGCCCTGTCTCCCTAGAGAACTCCCTGAATGCTCTCTGAGGGCAGAGTCACTGCTCATTCATCTTTAGGGCCCCAGCAGTGCTTAGTACTACAGTTCTTTGTTCAGGTGATGTTAAGTACATTTATGTTAAACAAATACCTCCTTTGCATGCCCCTAGGATACAAGTAAATTCATAATTTGGAGGAAATAGCAAGCCATTTATAATGGGTAACATGTCTTCTATTGTAGAAGCTACCACAGTAACAGCTACTGTAATAGCTACTTCTATTGAATGTTTACTATGTGTCAGGCACTGTGCTTAGTGCTTTACATATAATCTCTCAACATACAATCAGTCATCACAACAACATAGAGAGAGACGTAGCCTGAATTCTGCTTTAGAGATGAGGAGACAAAGTCTCAGGGGAAGTCCATAGGAAGTGGAGTAGGCCGGGTGTGGTGGTTCACACCTGTAATCCCAGCAGTTTGGGAGGCCGAGGCGGGCAGATTGCCTGAGCTCAAGCTTTCGAGAGCAGCCTAGGCAACATGGCGAAACCCCGTCTCTACCAAAAATTCAAAAAATTAGCCAGGCGTGGTGGCACACACCTATAATCCCAGCTACTAAGGAATTTGAGGTGGAAGGATCATTTAACCCTGGGAGGCAGCGGAGGTTGCAGTGAGCCGAGATAGCGCCACTGCACTCCATCCTGGGTGACAGAGTGAGACCTCATCTCAAAAAAAAAAAAAAACAATAAAAATTGGTACGATTTTTAAAAAAAGGAAGCGGAGGAGATGGGACAGGACTCAGGCCAGCAACCCCACTGCCAGCACACTGTCTGAATTGTGGAGAAATATTGAGAAAAGTGTTAAATAGGGCAGGTTCAACCTGGGCTTCAAAGCTGAATTGAGAGAACTTGGGGGCTAAGGATTTTTCTCATCTTGAAATTATTTTCATGCTAGTGTTTTTTGTGACTATCTTTGTTTGCCTTAAACTAAGTGTTTACTGAGATTCTGTCATACATAAGATACATTGAGCTACTACTTTGTAAGTGGGTGTTAAAATAGAGCCTAGTAAGCTATAATAGATGGGACCAAGAACATCTTCTGGAAAATTCTTTTTTTCTTTTTTTGAGCCAGAGTCTCACTCTGTCGCCCAGGCTGGAGTACAGTGGTGCAATCTTGGCTCACTGCAACCTGCGCCTCCCGGGTTCAAGCAATTCTCCTGCCTCAGTTTCTCGAGCAACTGGGAGTACAGGCATGTGCCACCATGCCTGGCTAATTTTTGTATTTTTAGTAGAGACAGGATTGCACCATGTTGGCCAGGCTGGTCTCGAACTTCTGACCTCAGATGATCCACCCACCTCGGCCTCCCAAAGTGCTGGGATTACAGGCACAAGCCACTGTGCCCAGCTGGAAATTCTTTCTTAAGGACACAAATTGAGACCCCTTTCTTTCAATGGGTGGCTTGATGTTTTGGAGTGAGGAGTCCATTCACTCTTTATGAGGGACTCTATCCTTCTCTTCCCTTAATTTTTTTCTTGCTAATTAAAATTTCCTTGTAATTTTAGGAAAGCCTAAAAACACACACACACACACACACACACACACACACACACACCAAAAAAGCATAAAGGCAAAAACAGGATGATAAGCCATTTACCCCCAGAGATGAGCATTGTAATACACTGACTTACCCCACCTGTGTTTTTCATGCACCTGCACACACAGACTCCAACAGATGGGATGCTCTCTGTCATAGACACAAAATACCAGACTAAAAGGGGTTTGGAGGATGGGATTTTGTTATCCCAGATGGCAAATGAGAGGGCAGAGGGTTGGTTTTTGTGCAGCTCAGATACAGGGGCTCTGTATCACTGTCAGCCAGCACTCACCTTCCCCTGCTGGTACAGGATGCCTGCTCAAGCACCCAACCAGAGGAAGGACACGTGTCCAAAGGAAGGACACATTCATGTTCTCCTTGTGGCCTGTCCACTGAGCAGGATACCCTCTCCTAAAGCACCAAGGAGACTTCCTCTTACATCTCCTTAAACAAGGTTATGTTCCATGCCTTTGCCCTGTGGTGGGGGAGGCTGAGAAAGTTGAGTACATGCATTTCAGCCTCTGCCACAGGAGGTGGGTTCTGCCAGCATATCATTCAGGGTTCTGCTGCCACATTATTTTCCATGGCTACACAGAAGTCCATCATAGGAATGGCCACTTGACTAAGTCACTCCCTGACTTCCTTTTTTTCCCTAACAACTAGACATTCTGAGCTCTTCCATTTCACTCTATAAGGTTAGATCAGCTTGCATAATAAAATGGCATTTGTCTGGTGTGCCCTTGACTTGAGCTGCACCTTCTCTCCCCTGCAGTTTATTTATTTTATTTTGTTTATTTATTTATTTTTTGTTTTTGAGACTGAGTTTCGCTCTTGTTGCCCAGGCTGGAGTGCAATGGCACGATCTCTGCTCACCGCAACCTCCACCTCCAGGTTCAAGCGATTCTCCTGCCTCAGACTCCCCAGTAGCTGGGATTACAGGGATGCACCACCACACCCAGCTAATTTTTGTATTTTTACTAGAGACAGGGTTTCACCACGTTGGTCAGGCTGGTCTCGAACTCCTCACCTCAGGTGATCTGCCTGCCTCGGCTTCCCAAAGTGCTGGGATTACAGGCATGAGCCACTGCACCCAGCCTGTTGTTTTTTATTTATTTATTATTATTTTTTTTTTTTTGAGGCAGAGTCTCGTTCTGTCGCCCAGCCTGGCATGCAGTGGTACAATCTCAGTTCACTGCAACCTCCGCCTCCTGGGTTCAAGCGATTCTCCTGCCTCAGCCTCCCAAGGTCACTGGGATTGTAGGCACCCGCCAACCGTGCCCAGCTAATTTTTGTATATTTAGTAGAGACAGGGTTTCACCATGTTGGCCAGGCTGGTCTTGAACTCCTCACCTCAGGCAGTCTGCCCACCTCAGCCTCCCAAAGTGTTGAGATTACAGGCGTGAGCCACCAGCCTCCTGCAGTTTATAGACCTGGTTGGTTGGTTCCTTCACTCCCAAGGCTGAAGGAATTTGGATTTATGTGAAGGAGATCTGGAAGTCGTTTTCTCTCTTTTTTTTTTTTTTTTTTTTTGCTATGAGAATACTTTATTAGGCAAAACCGCATACTACAAAAATGCTGGAAGTCATTTTCTCTGTCCTTTCCCTTACTCCCTGGATAGTTGAAAATAAAAAAATAAGGGGGGAGGTGCACGCAGGGCTAGTTGAATTGTCCCCAGAGTCTACCCTCAGCGGGCACTGGCACTTACTGAGCAGTGGATCCTCTAAATCACCCTGCATGACCCAGAGCTGCGTCCTGACAGCATCTACTTCTTTTGCAGGTGGTGGAGTTTGACACCCCATCGGTCCTTCTGTCCAACGACAGTTCCCGATTCTATGCCATGTTCGCTGCTGCAGAGAACAAGGTCGCTGTCAAGGGCTGACTCCTCCCTGTTGACGAAGTCTCTTTTCTTTAGAGCATTGCCATTCCCTGCCTGGGGCGGGCCCCTCATCGCGTCCTCCTACCGAAACCTTGCCTTTCTCGATTTTATCTTTCGCACAGCAGTTCCGGATTGGCTTGTGTGTTTCACTTTTAGGGAGAGTCATATTTTGATTATTGTATTTATTCCATATTCATGTAAACAAAATTTAGTTTTTGTTCTTAATTGCACTCTAAAAGGTTCAGGGAACCGTTATTATAATTGTATCAGAGGCCTATAATGAAGCTTTATACGTGTAGCTATATCTATATATAATTCTGTACATAGCCTATATTTACAGTGAAAATGTAAGCTGTTTATTTTATATTAAAATAAGCACTGTGCTAATAACAGTGCATATTCCTTTCTATCATTTTTGTACAGTTTGCTGTACTAGAGATCTGGTTTTGCTATTAGACTATAGGAAGGGTAGCATTTCATTCTTCTCTAGCTGGTGGTTTCACGGTGCCAGGTTTTCTGGGTGTCCAAAGGAAGACGTGTGGCAATAGTGGGCCCTCCGACAGCCCCCTCTGCCGCCTCCCCACGGCCACTCCAGGGGTGGCTGGAGACAGGTGGGCAGCTGGAGACCATGCAGAGCGCCGTGAGTTCTCAGGGCTCCTGCCTTCTGTCCTGGTGTCACTTACTGTTTCTGTCAGGAGAGCAGCGGGGCGAAGCCCAGGCCCCTTTTCATTCCCTCCATCAGGAATGGGAATCACAGAGACATTCCTCCGAGCCAGGGAGTTTCTTTCCTGCCTTCTTCTTTTTGCTGTTGTTTCTAAACAAGAATCAGTCTATCCACAGAGAGTCCCACTGCCTCAGGTTCCTACGGCTGGCCACTGCACAGAGCTCTCCAGCTCCGAGACCTGTTGGTTCCAAGCCCTGGAGCCAACTGCTGCTTTTTGAGGTGGCACTTTTTCATTTGCCTATTCCCACACCTCCACAGTTTAGTGGCAGGGCTCAGGATTTCGTGGGTCTGTTTTCCTTTCTCACCGCAGTTGTCGCACAGTCTCTCTCTCTCTCTCCCCCCAAAGTCTGCAACTTTAAGCAGCTCTTGCTAATCAGTGTCTCACACTGGCGTAGAAGTTTTTGTACTGTAAAGAGACCTACCTCAGGTTGCTGGTTGCTGTGTGGTTTGGTGTGTTCCCGCAAACCCCCTTTGTGCTGTGGGGCTGGTAGCTCAGGTGGGCGTGGTCACTGCTGTCATCAGTTGAATGGTCAGCGTTGCATGTCATGACCAACTAGACATTCTGTCGCCTTAGCATGTTTGCTGAACACCTTGTGGAAGCAAAAATCTGAAAATGTGAATAAAATTATTTTGGATTTTGTAAAACTCTTCGTGTATCAAACAATTCTCTGGGAAGGGAGTGAGATATCCTTGAATGGCTTTGGGACCTGCATATCCAGCAATGGAGTTGCATCTGGGAAGGACTGGTAGCAAAGCTGATTGGTTGCAAGGGCCATGGGGCCCTGAATGCCTGGAATCATCTCTGTGGGCCTTAGTCCCGCTGCCTGTGTTCCTGGGCATGGTCCCCAAATAAAGCTCCTTGGCTGCCCATAAGAGGGTGGGGAGTGGAAAGGTGAGTGGTTGTGGTGAGGTGGGTGGTCGTGGTGAGATGTATTTAAAATGAATAGTTTATCGAGGATTCTTAGCAATTCAAACAATATAATTACCCTTTCAGCCAATTCATTCAGATTCACCCATTGAAAATTAGTAACCCCGTCTCTACTAAAAATACAAAAATTAGCCCGGTGTGGTGGTGGGCACCTGTAGTCCCAGCTACTCAGGAGGCTGAGGCAGGAGAATTACTTGAACTCGGAGGTGGAGGTTGCAGTGAGCTGAGATCACGCCATTGCACACCAGCCTGGAAGACACAGTGAGACTCCGTCTCAAAAAAAAAAAAAAAAAAAAAGCAAAGGGTACTCATTCTAAAGTTTCTGACTATATTGTGTTGAATGCAGCCAAGAAAGGTTTTAAACTGGTATTAGTTCGCTGGCCGTCAGTAGAAATTATACTAATTTTTCTGAAGTACCTGTGCTGTCATGAGAACCCAGGGGCTTGACGCTAAAGTTAAAAATTTAGTTCCTAGGGGGTCACATTTCAAGCGCTCAGTAGCTGTATGCGACCTGTACAACATAGTAATGTACAGTGCAGATATAGGACGTGTCTATCATTGCAGGAAGTTCTGTTGGGCAGCTCCAATCTAAACGGTAACCACTTTTACTGAGTCACTAGATTTATCTTCCAAGAAGGTAACAAGGTCAGCAGAACGAGACCCTTCAAACTGCTGGGTTTACAGGTGTGAGTCACTGTGCCCAGCCTAAATTGGATTTTTAAAAGCAATTTCCATATTGCCATTTTGTGCTTTCCCAGCTCATAATTCTCTGTTGCCAAGTAGATAGAGTAGGCTAACAACTGTAAGAAACAAGCCCAAACTTTCAGCAGTTTACCACAGTAACAAAACTCCTGTAGCAAAGCAGCATGGTCTGTGGAGGGGTGGAATGAAGGTTCTGCCCGTGTGTTCAGGAACCCAGGCTCCCTCCCTCCTGGTCACCCTGCAAACCTCTAGGTTTGAGCTTCTCTGCTGGATCCATGTTGAGCAGAAGGTGTTATGAACCAGATGTGAAAACAGTAGACATTGCTTCTGTGCTCATTTTCTTGGCTAGAACTCAGGGGCACCTGTAGGCTAAGCACTGTACTAGGTACTTTTAGCATGGCCTTGCTTGATTTTCTCAACCACTTTACAAGGTAGCTATAATTAAGCACATTTTGCTGATGAGGAAAGGCTCATGAAGATTTAACTTGTCTCAAGCCAATATCCAGTATGAAGTGAATCACACAGAATTCAAACCCAAACAGCCTGCTCCCAGAGTTCAAGCTGTTCCTCACCTCGTGACCTGAGCTTCAATTTCATCAGCAAATTCAATTTCATCAAATGCATGTGCTAGATCAGATGACCTCTAAGATTTCTTCCAGCTCTCACTCCGTGACTAGTGTGAGTCCATAACTAGGACCTGAAAAACCTGGATCCCGCTCACCTCATTTGGGACACGGCTCTAGAACTCTGCCTCTTCCTCTTTGTTTCCACTAGGGAGGTGGTGTGTACTTGGGAGCGGATTTCCTCTTTTCCTGGAATCTTTTCTGTGTCCTGTTTCTTTCTGCCCGTGGCCTGAATTCAGCGTTCTTCCTTGGCTCAGGCAAGCTCCCTTCTACCCGCTCAGGTGGACTCAGCTTAGGAGGACTAAGCTGGCTGCTGTCCAAGTGAGAACCATCAGAGCTAGTGCTTGGTCTCCCGCAGACCTGGCACAGCCCTGTTCTCAAAGGGGAGCTCCATACCCACTAGGACGGGCCAGCGCCGGGCAGTTAGGACCGTGAGCACACACCTGTTGGGGCAGAGACACTGACATTCCCTGGAATGGTTGGTTCACAGGGCTAGGGGCTGGGGGAGACTTCTCTGACTCATTTTTTGTGTCCTTGACAAAGAATCTGGTGGGCTGCAGTCCTGGGGCCATTCTGACCACTGGTGAGAAAAAAGGTGCCATGAGGCCCACTCTGGGAGTCTCCACCTGATGTCATTCCCATGGGCCTCTGAGAGTGGCCTGCCCTCCGGGAACTTTAGCTCTCCACTTCTTCCAGACTTACTGATCCAACTGCCTCTTCCCTCAGCCTCCCAATACGTGGACTCCAGCCCCCTCGGGCTCTTTTCCCAAAAACTATTTATTGAACATTCGCTAGGTCCCATACCTTCTGCTGGGCACAGGAGACCAGAAACAGACACAGGGAGATTATAGTCCAAAGGAGAAGAGAAACTTTAAGTAACTTGCTCACTTTTTCTCACCCTTTCTCCTCCTCTGAGCTTCTCGGTCATGACCTAGGAGTCCAGGGATGGCACCTGGCCAGTCCTGCCCTGGGTCATTCAGAGACACCCTTTCTCTCTTGTCCTTGGTATTCCCTACCTCCGATCTCCCTTCCTTTCCTAGGATGTGGTTAGATCTAAAGGTCCATTGTAATAAGGATATGGGCCTGGGGCTGGTAGTTTCTGGGCCCTGGGCAACTCCTCCAGCCACAGGAGTCCTCAGGCACCAGACTTTCCGGACTAGCCCACCATGCTGCCTCACAGTGCCAAAAGCGTGAAGTCATCAACAGAAGGGTTTTGCTAGAGCAGCCTCTATGTATATTTTCTCTGGGATCCTGACAGCTGACCAAAATACAGGGGCTGCATCCCAGCCACCTACCATTTGATATAATCGCTGGCATTCATACTTAGATAATAAGCAAAACAATGTTTGGCTAAGAGAAGTGACACCTTGGGAACATACATGCCATCCCGCCATGCCTACGTATGATCAGGTTCTACCCTTCAATCCCCAGCCGAGCCATGTTGTACTCGGAGAAAGACTACCACTCCTTCAGTTTCAATACCCTTGGCGAGTCCTGGAGTCACTCTCGGAAATGGGCACATGAAGAAAGCTGCTACTTCATTTCCATAAAATCTCTGTTGGCAGGCCAGGCGCAGTGGCTCACACCTGTAACACAGCACTTTGGGAAGCCAAGGCGGGCAGATCATGAGGTCAGGAGTTCGAGACCAGCCTGGCCAACATGGTGAAACCCCGTCTGTACTAAAAATACAAAAATACAAAAATTGGCCAGGCGTGGTGGCAGGCGCCTGTAATCCCAGCTACTTGGGAGGCTGAGGCAGGAGAATCACTTGAAACCGGAAAATAGAGGTTGCAGTGAGCCGATTGCGCACTGCAACAGTGAACAGAGTGAAACTCTGTCTCAAAAAAAAAAAATCTCTGTTGGCAGTTGTGTCCACACAAGAAATCCCTTTCAGAATCTGATCTCGGGAAAATTCTCTGCTTCTCGGTGAGGATTCTGGAACACATTGTTTCCTCCTTCTTATTTTAGCCAACAGGAAGCTCAGGGCCCTGTATGTTTATCTCAGCTTGTTTCCCTCATCCTTCATAACATTTTGATCTTTCCTTTTGACCGTCTTGAATATTATTTATTTATTGAAATGGAGTCTCGCTCTGTCACCCAGGCTGGAGTGCAGTGGCACGATCTCAGCTCACTGCAACCTCCGCCTCCCGGGTTCAAGCAATTCTGCCTCAACTTCCCATGTAGCTGGGATTACAGGCGTGTGCCACCATGCCTGGCTAATTTCTGTATTTTCAGTAGAGATGGGATTTCGCCATGTTGGCCAGGCTGGTCTCGAACTCCTGACCTCAGGTGATCCACCTGCCTCGGCCTCCCAAAGTGCTGGTATTACAGGCATGAGTCACCATGCCCAGCCCTGAATATTTTTAATATTTTAAATAATAGCTGCCATGAATCATTCTTGGATAAGATGAATATCCTGGGAACAATAAAGACATCATTCTGGTTGGATGGCTAATTCTACTGCCCTTGATGGGGTGCGGATGTGGGTGTGTGTGTTGGGGACAGGGAGGGAGAGGACGTTGGCTGCCCTTTGCCACACTCTTCGGACACGAAGCCTCTCCCTGTGCCCTGAGATCATCCTGGCCGGAGCACAGCATGGCAGTGGTGAGTCCCACTGCCCTGTTCCCCTTACTCAAAGCTGGGCTTGAAGGAAAGCAGCTCCCCGTGGGAACTCCACTGGAACACTCTGCAAAATTCTAGATGCTGAGTTCACTGCAAGCTGTCAGGCATCAAGTCATCCTTTCTTCATCTACAAAACCTGGGGATGTGCAGAACCACCGGTCATAGAGTCACACCAAGAGTGAAAGAAGGAACTATTGATAATAAAATATGCAAAGCAGGGCTATGTCCTCTAGCACTGGCCCGTGCCCTGGCTTGCCTGGATGTGGTCCCTGAGTCTGCTCCTCCTTCAGTTAGAGGATTCCTGGGTCTCCCAGCCCTCCCCAGAAATAGCTCCTGTCCTTTGGGGACTTCACATAATGTCTAGAGGCAGGCAGGCCCCCTGTATTTGTTCCCATTCACTCCCATGGGCACTGGGGCATATTGGACAAGTTAAACACAACCGCGAGAAATGGAGTTCTCCTTCTGTGTTCAGGTGTATGGAGGTAACTGGGGGGGTCTCTTCTGCCTAGTTCTCATTCCTTCCATCTGTAGTGGTCTCTGTAGCTCCTTATTTTTATCTCCTCCCTTTCCTAGTCAGGGAGAAGTAGGGGGTGGGCCTACCTTGCTGGAGTGGGGGTGTGGGGTGGAGCAACTTCCAGGCACTGAGCGTGGAGTGGGTACTGGGTTTGGGTCGCTCTAGAAGGGGAAAGGGGTGTCCTTTTGTTCTGAGATGTATCCACAGGAGGGGATGTTGCGGGATCTACAGTGAGGGTCAGTCGGCTATGGGAAACGGCCCCTGCCTGGGCACAGGCCCGTGGCTAAAGCTGTCGATCCAGCATTCCTTAACCGCTGTTTCTCCAAGGACCATGGAAGGGGCTCTCCCCTGGACGGGATCTGCAGACAGACAAGGGAGGAGAAGAAAGAGTACACCCGCTCTGAGGCCCTGGGGGCAGCCTCAGGCGGGAAGCACACGCCAGGCCTGGGGGCAGCCTGAGCCACACGGAGGCCTCTGAGGCCAGGCCGGAACCTCTGGAAGTGTGACTAGCTCTGGTTCCTCGTGTGTGTGTTCTCTTAGCCTGTAGGAACCTTCCTTGTGAGAATGGCAGCCTGTCGCAGCTGGGAGGCAGCTGTGGAAAGAGAACACTGAACTTGGAGACTGAAGGCCTGCCCTCTCACTTCCTTGAACAAATGACTCCGCCCGCTGAGCCTTGCCTTCATCTGCGAGGGGATGAAGCCTTCACATAACAGCCTTCACCGTGTTGTAGAGGCGACAGATTTCGAAATTTGGTGTGGAAATACCTCATACAGGCAAGGGGCGCAGCCGCGTCATCTGTCATCTTAGTTGAATTGTTTTTGTTTTGTTTTGTTTTGTTTTGAGACGAAGTCTCACTCTGTCACCCAGGTTGGAGTGCAGCGGCGTGATCTCGGCTCACTGCAACCTCCGCCTACCAGGTTCAAGCGATTCTCCTGCCTCAGCCTCCCGAATGGCTGGGATTACAGGCGCCCATCGCACCCAGCTAATTTTTGTGTTTTCAGTAGAGATGGGGTTTCACCATGTTGGCCAGGCTGGTCTCGAACTCCTGATCTCAGGTGAACCACCCACCTCAGCCTCCCAAAGTGTTGGGATTACAGGTGTGAGCCACTGCGCCCGGCCTGAGTTGTTCTTAGAGGAACAGAGGAGCAGAGGCTGAGTGTTGTCCATTCTTGGCCTAGAATTCAAACAAGGAAACAGAGAGGCCCATGGTCTGCGGGGCAGGGATGGCTGGAATCATAGGGATACCACTGAGGGGGAAGGTGCAACTTGGACAGGGGCTGCCACAGGGTCAGCCACTCTGCATGGGGACTCCTGTAAGAGGGACCGTGTGGCCCACCTCCACCTGCTCACTGAGGAGGCCGCAGCGCACAATCAGACACGGAGGGCCTTGGCTGGGCGATGGAGGGGCCGGTCACCCAGGGCCTCTGCTCCAAATCTGTGTTCCTGTGACCTGCCACCCTAGAATCTGATCGCAGCCTGGCCCATTGTGCTGGGTAGTCTCTGTTCCCAGTACCATGTCCCAGCCTTAGCTGCCAGCATGCTGTCCCCCTTGGGCACTGAGGTAGGGTACGAAGTTTGTCAAAGTTCAACATACTTGGACATGTTGAGCAGGCAGATCTCCTTTTGGGATGATAAACTTTAAGAAACAGCTACAGGCCGGGCGCGGTGGCTCATGCCTGTAAACCCAAAGAAAGTGAGAACTGGCGCCTGCCCTTGAACTGTTCATGCTGTGTAATGAAGGTGGGGCGAACGCAGTAATAACAGAGCAAGTCTCAGCCCAGAACAAAGCAAGGACCACTGTGGGAGATGGTTGGTGTGTTTGGAGGTAGTAGAGATTGGTGGAGTAGCTAGTGAAGCTTTCAGAGGCCTGCAGTCTCTTCAGCAATATTTTGAGGAGGGAGGAACGTGATTTGTTGGAAACAGAAGGCAGGGGTTTGTGGAAATTGCAGCAGTATTACTATCCGCATAAGCAGAGTACAAATAGCACTTCCAAAGCACAATCCATAGCACTTTCACACCACACCAGCTCAGCTTATCCCCCAACAGCCCTGTAGGGTAAGCATTGTTATCATCACATCAACCTGAGATAAGGTATGTAGAAATTCTAGAGATGGAGATGCAGGGGTGAGGTGCTCTGAGCAGAGGGAACTGCAGACGCCTGTTAACAACCTCTCCAAACAGGTAGGGGCTCCAGGCCTCTGATATCTCTGTCCCTTGACTTTTTAAAAATTTAGTAAAATAGATGCAACATAAATTTTACCATTTTAACCATTTTTAAATGAACAGTTCAGTGGGATTAAGTACATTCACATCGTTGTACTATCATCACGACCATCCATCTCCAGAACACTTTTTCATCTTTCCAAACTGAAACTCTGTACCCACTGAACACTGTCCCTTGACTCTCTAAGCCTCAAGTGGAAATGGGTCTCCATCATGACTGACATTATGCCTATGGATTCCCTCACACACCTTTGCAAACAGTCTTTTTTTTTTTTTTTTTGAGATGGAGTCTCACTCTGTCACCCAGGCGGGAGTGCAGTGGCGTGATCTCAGCTCACTGCAACCTCTGCCTCCCGGGTTTAAGAGATTCTCCTGCTTCAGCCTCCTGAGTAGCTGGGATTACAGGCACACACCACCACACCTGGCTAATTTTTTGTATTTTTAGTAGAGACGGGGTTTCACCATGTTGGCCAGGCTGGTCTCGATCACCCGACCTCATGATCTGCCCACCTCCACCTCCCAAAGTGCTGAGATTACAGGCGTGAGTCACTGCGCCAGGCCTGCAGTCTTTTAATTAAGCTATCCTCAATGTACCCAACTGGACTGTGACATCTTTCTCTTGCTGGGCACTGGTACAGTAGCTCTATGAGGCAATTGGCTAAAATGATCTTGTCTCCATTGTACAAATAAGAAGCTGAGGCAAGAGGAAGCTAAATAATTGCCCAAGGTCACAAAACCAGTAAGAGGTAGAACTGGGATTTAAAGTCCAGCAGCCTGGTTCCAAGATAGTTGAAACCTAAGAGAAAGCTACATAGTTGAATATGGTGGTGCCGCTGTAGTCCCAGAGACTCAGGAGGCTGTGGCAGGAGGATTGGTTGAGCCCAGGAATTTGAGGTTACAGTGAGCTATGATCATGCCACTGCACTGCAGCCTGGGTGACACAGTGAGACACTGTTGAAAGAAAGAAAGTGAGAAAGAATGAGAGAGAGAGAGAGAGAGACAGAGACAGAGACGGAGAAAGAAAAAGAGAAAAGAGAAAGAAGGAAAGAGGAAAGAAAAAAGAAAGAAAGAAAGAAAGAAAGAAAGAAAGAAAGAAAGGAAAAGAAAGGAAAGAAAGAGAAAGAAAGAAAGGAAAAGAAAGAAGGAAAGAAAGAAAGAAAGAAAGAAAAAAGGAGAAAAAAGACGAACGGGAGAGAGAGAAAGAAAGAAAGAGAGAAGGAGAGAGGAAGAGAGAAGGAGAGAAAGAAAACAAAGGAGAAAGAAAGAAAACAAAGGAGAAAGAAAGAGGCCAGTCACGGTGGCTCACACCTGTAATCCCAGCACTTTGGGAGGCTGCGGTGGGCGGATCAGGAGTTCAAAACCAGCCTGGCCAACATGGTGAAATTCCATGTCTATTAAAACTACAAAAATTAGGTGGGCGTGGTGGTGGGTGCCAGTAATCCCAGCACTTGGTACTCGGGAGGCTGAGGCAGGAGAAAGAACCGAGAAAGAGAGAGAGAGGAGAGAGAGAGAGAGAGAGAGAGAGGTCAGAGGGGGCGAGGGGAGAGAGAGACAGAGAGAAGGCTACAGAGAAACATGGGGATTCAGCACAAGCTGAAGAGACCTCAGAAAGGCTGCTGCGCATCTGGGCGGAGGAGAGCAGGAGTAGGAGCCCAGCCTCAGGCGTGTTGAGATGGAAGAGCATGTCCTGATGGGAGACACTGCCACTGCTAGTGGCTGCCTGCCCCTTGTCCCTCCCTGAGCTGAGCCATGCAGTCAGCTGACCCTGCCATGAAGAGGCTGAGAGGAGCCTCACCAGGGATGAGCTCTGAGGTCCAGAGGTGAAGATGATACTGATACAGGAGTGAAGGTGTCCCAACCTGTCCCAGGCCACAGCCCTGCCACCCTGGTGAGTGGCATGGCCCGGGCGTGACTGGTGTGACCAAATGGATTTACTCCACTGGGGAAGGGCTCCTGGGTTTGCCTCCCTCCACGACGCTGCCTGGGAGCACCAGCATAAAAGCAAGGCCAGGCACCTGGGACAGCGGGGAGAGAGTGGTGGCCAGAGTGTGTCAGAGCCTCGGGACCAAGAAGCAAAAGTGAGGAGAGGAGACACAGGACCAAGGAGATGCTCTCCCTGCTCAGTGGGCTGGCTTTGACGGCCGTCTTCTTCCTGCTCCTGAAACTTGGCACCTTCTGCTGGGACAGGAGCTGTCTTCCTCCTGGCCCACTCTCCTTCCCCATCCTTGGAAACCTGTGGCAGCTATGCTTTCAGCTGCACCCAGAGACACTGCTCCAGGTAGGAAGCCTGTGCTCAAGCTGGAGGCCCTAAAGGGGTGGACAGATGAACCCCTCCTCTGTCTCAGACCAGCGGCACTGGAGACAGAAAGAAGGAACAGAGGTCAGACACGTGTGGGGTGAATCCTGGTCTTACCATTTATTAGCTGGGAGGCTTTGAGCCTCAGTTTCCTCGCCTGTCAAATGCAGGGTGATAGGGAGATTGCAAAAATTGTGGACTTTGTGCAGAATCTAAGAAGTCTAATCTAAGAAATCTGAGTGCAGGAGAAGTCCACTGCCAATGGAACAGGATGGCGAAAATCACTGAACAGAACTCGACTCCAGGAGAGCACTGTGTGTGGCTGGAAGAAGTTTTCTGAAAAGCCACTTGAGATGGGAGTTGGGGGGAATGGGACCCCCACAAGGGCACATTCAAGTGACATTACTCAAGGAATCTCTGCACAAAGCCACCGCCAGGGTAGCTGGAGCCTCAGCTGAAGGACGCTGTTGGATTGAGTGGGTGGGGCTGGGGTGCTGCTGAGAATGGTGGCAGGCAGGACACTGTCTTTCCTAAGGCCGTGCTCAGCCCTCTTCTTAATCACACTCAACAAATTTTTAAAAAATATCTGGTTGGCGCTATCAGACAACTATGATCCTCAGGCTTCCCACGCAGTGGAAAGAGCATTGTACTGGGAGTCAGGAGACCTGGGTTCAAGGTCCTCATCTTTTACTGCCTTTTTTGGCCTGTTTTTTTTGGGTTTTGTTTGTTTGTTGTTTTGTTTTGAAACGGAGTCTTGCTCTGTTGCCCAGGCTGAAGTACAATGGCACAATCTCAGCTCACTGCAAACTCCGCCTCCCGGGTTCAAGCGATTCTCCTGCCTCAGCCTCCCGAGTAGCTGGGATTACAGACGTGTACCACCACCCCCTGCTAATTTTTGTACTTTTAGTAGAGACGGGGTTTCACCATGTTGGCCAGGCTGGTCTCAAACTCCTGACCTCAGGTGATCCACCCGCCTTGGCCTCCCAAGTGCTGGGATTACAGGCGTGAGCCACTGCACCCGGCCTGGCCTCTGTTTTTTAACTCATAAAATGGAGATAAAGAGCCTACCTGCACACTTCTACTGAGGGTGGACTCAAGTAACATATGTAAAGTCCACATGGGACACCAAGCCCTTGAGAAACTGGTTATTTAATATCATCTGTAAAATGGGTAGAACATTCCCACCTCCCAGGATTAATGGGGTGAAAGTGCTGGGCCCTGACTATTCCAAGTGCATGGGGGGACCTGTGACCCAGGGCTTGGCTTGCCTGAGGAACGGGGCTGGAGGCACTCTGAGAAGGTGCTCCTGCAGTAAGTGTCATCCCACCTCTCCACAGCTGGCACAGACCCACGGCAGTGTGTTCACCGTGCGGGTGAGCCCAATCCCCATTGTGGTGCTTAGTTGCTTCCGGGCAGTGAAGGCAGCGCTGGTCTCCAACTCGGAGCAATTCTCTGGCAGGTCCCTCACCCCGCTCTTCCAGGACCTGTTTGGAGAACGAGGCAGGGCTGCCCCTCCTGCTGTGCAGGGGGAGGCGGCTAGATGGTCACTACACTCAGGGAGTCGGGGCTGGCTCAGAGCTGTTAACAGAGAGGGGACTGCCAGGACCTGTGTGAGGGGTGGGGGTGGTATGACAAGGAACCAGCTCTGGCGGTTGAAAGACCTGGATTCAAGTCTCAACCCAAGCCCTGGCCAGCTCTGGGACCCTGGACAAGTCAGCCTCACTCTCTGCCCCTCAGTGGGCTCCTGTGTAGATGGGGATGATGATGGCTCTATATCCTGAGAATGTGGGGAGGGGATTAAGTGGCCAAAATACCTGAGAGTGCCCACTCAGAGGCTGGCTCCTGAGTAGGCCCTGGGTGGGCCTCTCTCTCCACAGCTGTACGACGTATTTCCCTGGGCCCTCCGTCACCTCCCAGGACCCCACCAGGAGATATTTAGGTACCAAGAGGTCGTGCGGAGCTTCATCTGCCAGGAGATCACCAGGCACAAACTCAGGGCACCGGAGGCCTCCAAGGACTTCATCAGCTGCTACCTGGCCCAGATCTCCAAGGTGAGCCTGGAACGGCTGCTCAGGAAAGGAGGGGCCATCTTTTTGGGCTGCACCTCGTTTCTGAGCACCTCATTTCTAAGCCATCGTCTCAGTTTCTCATCTTTGACTCTATCTACAAGCTTCCAAAGCACCCTGAAAGTTTGAGTTAAAACAGGGTTTTCTTCCCTACCTTTTCCCAGGGCAGGGCTGGCTTCTGCAGACATGGGTAGGGTAGGAAGCAGAAGACCTGGCTGATGTCAGGGCCAGAACGCCAGGGCAGCCCCCCATCAACATCAATGCAGTCCTGAGAATCAGGCCCTCTTGAGGGGTTGGAACCTCAAGCTCTGGCCGCACAGGTCTCAGATCAGGCTTCAAGGAAACCCCAGGGCTCTGTCAGGAGAGAACTTTAGACCCGGAGCTGCGCCCCCCACTCACCCACCCCCCACTCGCCAGGCCATGGTTGACCCCGTCTCCACATTCAATCAGGAGAACCTGGTCCAGGTGGTGATCGACCTGCTTCTGGGAGGCACCGACACCACGGCCACCACCCTGCGCTGGGCACTCATCCACATGATCCAGCACAGAGCTGTCCAGGGTGAGGGGCCCTTGGTCACACTCTGGCTGACTGCCTCATGCGTGGGGCACCTGGGCCACGGGCATTGCCTCCATCACTCTCCTTGCTCTGTGGCCCCAAGGGTGGGTCCTGCTCTTGCCGCTGTGGTACAGGAAGTGTTCATGGCTTCGAGTCAGACAGGAGGGGCTTCAGTTCCCACCCTGCTGCTTACTGCGTAATGCTGGGCAAGTCATTCCACCTCTCAGACCCAATGTACAATGGATAACACTATTCCACTCATTCAGTAATGATTCAGCACCCACTAAGTGCCAGGCCCTGTGCTGATGTCCACCTCAAGATCACACCTGTGGAGGGGAAAATGTAGCTGGATTTCTCTCAAGGACAAACTGACTATGACCTGAATTCAAATCTGGTGCCACAAGTTTCGTGACCTTGGGCAAAAGTACCTGTCCTGTTAGAGCCTCAGTTTCTCCATCTGTAAAATGGAGACAACAGTCCCTCCTCCATAATAATGCTTTTTTTAAGACGGTATCTCACTCTGTCACCCAGGCTGGAGGGCAGTGGTGCAATCTTGGCTCACTGCAACCTCTGCCTCCTGGGTTCAAGTGATTCTCCTGCCTCAGCCTCCTGAGTAGCTGGAATTACAGGCGCACCACCACAAGCAGCTAATTTTTTTGTATTTTTAGTAGAGATGGGGTTTCACCATGTTGGCCAGGCTGGTCTCGAACTTCTGACCTCAGGTGATCCACCTGCCTTGGCCTCCCAAAGAGTTGGGATTACAGGTGTGAGCCACTGCCCCCGGCCATAATGCTCTTTATATAGAGCACCTGACCCATAGCAGGTTCTCAAATCTGGGTGCTTTCTCTTCCTTCCAGTGCCCCCTGGAGGAGTAAACCCTGAAAAACCTTGTTCATAAGAAGCAAGCTCTGCCTCAGAAAAGGGTCTGCTCCTGTGAGACCAGGAGTGGCAGGGTGGTTTGGGGTGACCTAAGGGCCGCAAGCCTCGGCAGCAGTGTCCTGGGTGGGGACGGAGGCAGTGAGGGAGGATGGGGAGGCCAGGGCACAGGCACCCTCCCCAGACCCACACTGAGCCACCTGCAGAGAGGGTGCAGCTGGAGCTGGAAGAGGTCCTGGGTGCTGCCCCGGTTGTCTGCTATGAAGACCACAAGTGACTGCCTTACACCCGTGCTGTCCTCCACGAGGTGAAGCGCCTCAGCAGTGTCGTGGCCGTGGGTGCCGTGCGCCAGTGTGTGACCTCCACACGTGTGTGCAGCTATCCCATGAGCAAGGTAGGTGGCCCTACACGGCCCTACACCCAACCCAGTGCCTGCAGAAAGCATCCTTCCTGCCTAGCACAGCCATCTGCTATAGCTTCTGCCAACCTGCCAGCTATCAGTCACTTAATCTCTCTCTCTCTCTGTGGCATCTGGGATGGGGGTTATGATTATAAAAGAATGTAGCCGGGTGCCATGGCTTATGCCTACAATCCCAGCACTTGGAGAGGCTGAGGTGGGAGGATTGCTTGAGCCTAGGAGTTCAAGATCAGCCTGGGCAACATGGCGAGACCCCGTCTCTATACAACGTAAAAAAAAATTAGCCAGGCATGGTGGCGCACACCTGTAGTCCCAGATACTTGGGAGGTTAAGGCAGGAGGATCGCTTGAGCCCGGGAGATTGAGGCTGCAGTGAGCCATAATTGCACCACCACACTCTGTCCTGAGTGACAGAGTGAGACTCTGTCTCAAAAAAAAATGTATAATATAAAGAATGTACTCACTGAGGGATAATTTTTAAAGTTCTCCGTTGTTCAGAGATAACCCTTGCAGACATGATAATCCACCACTCTCCAATCTTTTTTTTGCACACATATAGTTTACATAGTTGCAATTCTGCTGAATATATCATTCTGAATCCTTCATTGCACTTAATATTCAGATTCTTCATAGCAGTGGTTCTCAAACTTCCAGGTACATCAGAATCACCTGGAGGGCTTGTGAAAGCAGACACTGCTGGACTCTTCCTCTGGACATTATCTGTCTAGGGGGAGCTGAGAATTTGCCTTTCTAACAAGCTCCCAGGTGGTGCTGATGCTGTGGGTCCAGGGACCACACTTTGAAAACCGCTGCTCTACATCATTCTGTTTTTTGTTGTTTTGTTTTGTTTTTGTTGTTGTTTTTTTGAAACAGAGTCTTGTTCTGTCTCCCAGGCTGGAGGGCAGTGGTGTGATCTCAGCTCACCGCAACCTCCGTCTCCCAGGTTCAAGCAATTCTCCTGCCTCAGCCTCCCACATAGCTGGGACTACAGGTGTGCCACCACACCTGGCTAATTTTTTTTTTTTTTGTATTTTTAGTAAAGACGGGGTTTCACCACATTGGCCAGGCTGGTCTTGAACTCCTGACCTCGGGTGATTGCCTGCCTAGGCGTCCCAAAGTGCTGGGATTGCAGGTGTGAGCCACCACGCTGGGCATCTACATCATTCTTAATGGCTGCATAATGTTCCACCAAATGGATGTTTTGCAATTTTAACCCTTGTTGGTGAACATTTATGCCATTTGCAATTTATGTGCCTTAGGTTTGGTCTACATTTTGTATTATCTCCTTAAAACTGGTTTCCAGCAGAAATGCCTTTCTTGCTTCTTTCATTTTATAGCAAGGTTAAGAGAACAAGTGCCAAATAAGGAGAGAGGAAGAAAGTTATAAAAATAAGTCAAATCAAGAACAGTTGCCTCCTATGTACATAAAACTCAAGTCTGAATTTCATTGGAGTGAAGGGAAAAAAGGAAGTCTCGATTAATTATGAGTTATTATGTGATAAAAGGAAGCATGCCTGTATCGGGAAAGCTTTGGCTTATCACATGCCTGTAAGTTATGACAAGGATCATCATTCACAATATTCTTTTGTGGGCCAGTGGACCATGTAGTGGGCAGTGCTTCAAGCAGGAGTTTTTAAAAGATGCAGAAATATTCTTCAAGATGGCAGTTGTTTCTTATCTCAATTCCTTTTAAGAGATAAAATTCCTTTCATTCCTACAGGTAGCCAAAATAACACATTTGAAGTTTATATAAATAATCATTTATTTTTAACCTCTATTCTTTTTTTTTTTTTTTTTTTTTTTTTGAGACAGAGTCTTGCTCTGTCACCCAGGCTGGAGTGCAGTGGCTCCATCTCGGCTCACTGCAGCCTCCGCCTCCCAGGTTCAAGCGCCTGAGTAGCTGGGATGACAGGTGCGTGCCACCACGCCCGGCTAATTTTTGTATTTTTTAGTAGAGATAGGGTTTCACCATGTTGGCCAGGCTTGTCTAGAACTCCTGACCTCAAGTGATCTGCCTGCCTCGGCCTCCCAAAGTGCTGGGATTACAGGCGTGAGCCACCGCGTCTGGCCAATATTTATTTATTTTTGAGACAGAGTCTTGCTCTGTCGCCCAGGCTGGAGTGCAGTGGCATGATCATGGCTCACCACAGCCTCTACCTCCCAGCTCAATCGATCTTCCCACCTCACCCTCCCGAGTAGCTAGGACTACAGCATGAGCCCCCATGCCTGGCTAATTTTCATAGTTTTTGTTGTTGTTTTTTTGTTTTTGTAGCGATGCAGTTTCACCATGTTGGCCAGGTTGGTCTCGAGCACATTTGAAGATGATAGCTCTCTGGTGATCCAGCTTGAGACAGCTTTCCGAGCAGATTTTTGACGTGAGCTGGACAATAACATGATGACACCTGCTCTTTGCCCAGGCTTGCTGTGTGCTGAGAGCTTTGTGCCCACGGCGTCATTCGGTACAATGGTGCTCTGTACTGTTGACAGAGCCATGCAGATCCTAGATGATGGATGTTGAATTACTTACCTATCTTACTGTGTAACAAATTACCCCAAAATTTAGTGGCTTAGAACAACAGCATTTATCATTTCACAGTTTCTGAGGGTTAGGAAAATGGGTGCGGCTCAGCTGGATGTCTCTGATTCAAGGTCTCTCATGAGGTTACCATCAAGTTGTTGGGGCTACGGTGTCACCTGAAGACTCCCCTAGGGGAGGCTCCACTTCAAGCTCACTTACACAGAGGTCTTCAGGACCCGGTTGCTCATGAACTATTGGCTGGAGACCTTCAGTTCCTTGACACATGGGCCTCTGCATAGGGTAGCTCAAAACATGGCAGCTGACCCCCATCAGAGAGAGCAAGCAAGAGAGCACCCAAAACAGAAGCAACAGTCTTTTTGTAACCTAATCTTAGATGTGATATCCCATTGCTTTTGCCATATTCTTTTTTTTTTTTGACAGAATCTCGCTCTGTCACCCCAGGCTGGAGTGCAGTGGTGCAATCTCAGCTCAGTGCAACCTCCACCTCCTGGGCTCAAGCAATTCTCCTGCCTCAGCCACCCGAGTGGCTGGGATTACAGGCATGTGCCACCATGCCTGGCTAATTTTTGTATATTTTAGTAGAGATGGGGTTTTGCCATGTTGGCCAGGCTGGTCTTGAACTCCTGACCTCAAGTGATCAGCCTGCCTCAGCCTCTCAAAGTGCTGGGATTACAGGTGTGAGCCACCGCACCCGGCCGCTTTTGCCATATTCTATTTGTTGGCTTTGTTGTTGTTGTTGTTGTTACTGTTTGAGACAGTGTCTCCCTCTGTTCCCTGGGTTGGAGTGAAGGGACACAATAATGGCTTACTGCAGCCTCGACTTCCCAGGCTTGGGTGATCCTCCCACCTCAGCCGCCTGAGTAGCTGGAACTACAGGCACCACATTGTGCCACCACAATGGGCTAATTTTTAAATTTTTGGTAGAGATGGGGTTTCACCATGTTGCCTAGGTTGGTCTCAAATTCCTGGGCTCAAGTGATCCTCCCACCTTGGCCTTCCAGAGTGCTGGGATTCCAGGCATGAGCCACTGCATCTGGCCCATTTCCTATTTGTTAGAAGTGAGTTACTGAATCCATCCTATCCTCAAGGGGAGGGGATTACACAAAGGTGTGTATCCTGGGAGTCAAGGCTCATTGGGGTAACATACCAACATGTGTAGGTGTGAGGTTGCCATTTTAATGAAAATGAAACAGAGTGACTCATCTTGGTGCCCTGGTGCAGGGTGATGCCTCTGTACATAGAGGTGGTGGCGGGAGCCCTGAGACTTTCCTCAGAAAGGAGCTTTGGCTCTGCCCTGAGTACTGCCCTGGAGTACAGTGGTGTGATCTCAGCTCACTGTAGCCTCCACCTCCGGGGCTCAAGCAATTCTCCCACCTCGTCCTCCCAAGTAGCTGGTATTACAGGCACGTGCCACCATGTCCAGCTAATTTTTATTATTTTTAATTTATTTTTTTATTTTTAGTAAAGACGGGGTTTCGCCAGTTTGGCCAGGCTGGTCTTGAACTCCTGACCTCAAGTAATCCGCCTGCCTCTGCCTCTCAAAGTGCTGGAATTACAGGCATGAGCCACCATGCCCGGCCCCATTATTAACTTATTATTAATTTGCCCAGACTTGAGGTTCCCTCCTCCACACATTTTTTTCTTCACAGCAGCCCTATCCTTCGGACGCTTTGTTGCTGTTTCTTTTCCACAGATAGAGAAACTTCAGCATAGAGCGCTTAAGAAACCACCCAAACACAGCGAGTAAGTGACTTAGCTGAGTTTCAAATGCATGTCCCTCTGACTCTAAAGTGTTTTCTTTTCCTACCATATGCCCTGCTGTTTGTATTTATACGAAAAAGCCACTCTAGGTAAGTGAACCAATGTGATGTTTTACACTGTCATTGGAGATGACAATGGAGATGTTTTACACTGTCATTCTGTCCTTGGCAGAAATTGGCCAGCAAGTTTACAGGTTTGTCAAGAGTCTCTGGGGAAGTGGATAGGACCAGGGCATCAGATCATCTTGCTGCTGGCATGGCAGGAGGACCCAGGCCCAGGTTGTCTAGAAGCTGTGCCAACTTAAGTTAAAAAGAGGGGGCCAGGGTACTGCTCTGTGTTATGCCGTTTGGGATTAGAAATTTCCTTATTAAGAGCTCATTCCTGCCAATTTGATTCTAGGAGTTGTTCTGTGATAAAGGCTCCAGGGGCCCATTAACGAGCTGAAATCAATATTGAGCTTTTACAACTTGGGCGAGAGATGTCTGCTGAAAGTGGAATCAAAGCTTGACAGCAGACCATTAAATGTTACAGATATTCCTAAACTGTTCCTAACCATTTCATCAGTTAAGTGATCGTGACAACAGCAACAGTCCCTGATACGATGGTTGCACTTCCAGCCTGTCTCTCTTCTCAGATGTTCTATTTGATTGTGAATTCCAAACTGCCATTTACTGGGCAGAAGCTGGCACAGCGACCCCAGGAGGTACCCAGCAGGTAGATGGTTCTACAGTCTGGGGAAGTGGAGGGCGGTTGGTGGGGGGGGGGGGGGCTGTCCTTTTTGCATACTGGATAGGCTGTGCTCTGAACCTGTTCCATGAGCTGAGATCCTCCTTTGCAAGGAGGCCAGAACATCACCCAAAAAAGGACACAAATAATTCTGGAGGGAAAAGAGCATCTTGCTAGGAGCCTCCTCCTCTGAAGGTGATTAGTAAGAACTGTTGCAATGCAGAGGTTACTTAATCCCAGGTAGAGAAAATGGGAATTGGGAAATCTATAGCTCACTCAGGCAGCAGCAAGAACACAGGCCTCCCCAACACCTCTGCTTAAAGCTACAGAGTGAGCAAGTCTGGGTGCCCTATTGGTACACGTGGCTGGGATGAGGCACCTTGCCTAAGCCTACTGTACTGCACCAATGGCAAAAAAGAACAATTTCCCCTGAAAACAATTTCTGCATTCTGGTTTTTTTTTTTTTTTAGATGGAATCTTGCTCTGTTGCCCAGGCTGGAGTGCAGAGGCGTGATCTTGGCTCACTACAACCTCTGCCTGCCTCAGCCTCCCAAATAGCTGGGATTACAGGCACATGCCACCACGCCCGATTAATTTTTGTATTTTTAGTACAGATGGGGTTTCGCCATGTTGGCCAGGCTGGTCTCAAACTCCTGACCTCAAGCGATCTGCCCTCATTGGCCTCCCAAAGTGCTGGGATTACAGGCGTGAGCCACTGCGACCAGCCAGCATCTGCTCCATTTTTGCATTCTTTATTGGTTTCTGTTAGAATGCAGGCTTCAAACTCGCTAAGCTTTTTTTTTTTTTTTAATTTCAAGCTTTTTTTTTTGGTCAGAATCAAGAATTCTGTAGTCAGCCCTCTGGTCTCTACAAGAGTAGCTGGTTTAATTTTGTGGTATTTGGTAAATGAGCCCTGGGGTATGAGGTCTTCCCCGGAATCCCAGAGCTGAGTGTTCTAGGGTCGGGGACCATAACCGACCCCATCCTGGCTCCACTTTGGCCTCCTTATGCTGTTTCCGGTCAGCCCAGGGCCCACATGATAAGGAGCAGATGTTACCCTGCTCCCATCTGCTTGGTCTGATTCTCTTTCTGATCACTCACTGTGACTCCTTTGAGATAGAGTGAGGGCTGGGGTGAGGGTGAGAGGGAAGATTTGGGTTTGGGTTTGGGGGAAGGTGAGGGTTGGGGTTAGGCTGAAGGTTAGAGTTGGGATTATGGTTCATGTTTTCGTCTCCCCAACCCTAAAGAGTGAAGCTTTCTGTCTCCTCTCTGTCTTTCCATCACTCAGTTCCTCTTTCTCTGCCTGTTTGCCATTCCATTTCTCCTCGTTCTGTCTCTTCCTCGAACACCCACGTGTGCACACACCCCCTGCCCCGGTGTGTGTTGTCCTGGGCTGTCCTTGGCCCCTTCCAGACATGGCCCCAGCTGTTGGCCTTCTCTGTAGGAGGCAACAGCTTCATGTCCCTAGATGTGGCTGGAAGTCTTCAGGATAAAGCTGGGCAGTCCTTAGCCAGGAGGGTGTCCTGCTCGGCTCCTTCACTGATGTGAGCCTGGAGGAAGGGCAGCCTGAGGGCCGGCTGCTGAGTCTCCTCGAGGCCCTGGACTGCTCCCAGCAGCACACTGGGTATTCTCCAAGCTCACTGTAGCTCAGTGTCAGGGCCGGGTACTGGGTACCATCTGAGGCTCCCTGAGCCACACCAGCATCTCTCTGCAGGGCACCGTCATCTTACCCAACCTGGCCTCTGTGCTCTATGACCCTGAGTGCCGGGAGACTCCTCGACAGTTCAACCCTGGCCACTTCTCGGACAAGGATGGAAACTCTGTGGCCAGTGAGGCCTTCCTGCCATTCTCTGCAGGTACTAGGCACGGAGCTGGATCCTGGGTGGTGGGTGGGGCTGAGGTAGGACAGACACAGGGACAGCTGCCACTTCTGACTTTTCTTTCTGTTTCCAGGGCATCGTGTGTACCCAGCGGACCAGCTGGCTTGAATGGAGCTCTTCCTGATGTTTGTCACCCTCCTCAGGACCTTTCGGTTCCAACTGCCAGAAGGGAGCCCGGGGCTCAAGCTGGAGTACATCTTTGGGGGCACTTTACAACCCCAGCCCCAGGAGATCTGCGCAGTGCCCCACCTGAGCAGCCACAGCCCTGGTCCTAGGGAGGATGGCCTTTAGCCACGGGGGGTCTGGAGGCCTGTCCCCCATGAAGTCCTTCCTCAGTCTCTTTTGGTTCCTGCAAAGTTAGAGAAGAGGAGGACCAGGGGTTCATGCAGCTCAGCTGCTCATGGTTGCCCCTAACGCGAGCTCTGTGGGGTGACACTGGAGAATAGACTTAGTAAGGATTCTACAGAGGTAGCTCAGTTTGGGTAGTTCAATTCTTAAATTAGGTTAGTTATGCTTTGGCAGGCAAAGATTTTCTAAGGTTGGTTAAGTTTGGCATTAAATCAGTCCACAAAGTTAATTTTGGGGAATCAAGCCTCACAAGTCAGCAGCTAACTAACTAGGTTCAGAGGAAAAGGCAAACTTTCGAGCAAAACTATGAATATAATAATGCATGCAAATGCAAATACTCTGGATGCTGGGGACTGGTAAACCAAAAAAAAAAAAAAAAGTGAATCGGGGCAGCTTATTTTCTGCCCTCTCCTGCCCTCTCCTGACCAGAAGGAAGAACTGCAGTTCTCTGCAGACCTAGGGCAGAGAAAGATCTCACCATCTCAATCCAGCAAAGCCAGCAGACATATAACTGTTTCCAGCAAATTCTTCACTGAAGACCCACTTTAGTTTCCACACAAGGGTCCCTAAATTTTGAATCCTTGCGTGTCCAGACAAGCCTTGTTTATTAAAAAAGAATGACTAGTGGCTGGGCATGGTGGCTCACGCCTGTAATCCCAGCACTTTGGGAGGCCGAGGCAGGTGGATCACTTGAGGTCAGGAGTTCAAGACCAGCCTGGCCAACATGGTGAAACCCCGTCTCTACTAAAAATACAAAAATTACCTGGGCATGGTGGCGGGCGCCTGTAATCCCAGCTACTCGGGAGGCTGAGGCAGGAGAATCGCTTGAACCCAGAAAGCGGAGGTTGCAGTGAGCCAAGATCGCACCGCTGCACTCCAGCCTGGGATCCAAGAGTGAAACTGTCTCAAAACAAAAAAACAAAAACAAAAACAAACAACAGCAAAAGCAAAGAATGACTTGTGAGTTCCAGGTGGCAGAGGTTGCAGTGGGTGGAGATTGTACCACTACAGTCCAACCTGGGTGACAGAGCGAGACTCTGTCTCAGAAAAAAAAAAAGACTGATTTGCATTAAGGAAATGCAAACTAAAATCAAATGAAATACCATTACATACCTATTAGAACTGCTAAAAAGAAAACCCTGACAATTCCAAGTACTGGAAAAGATGCGAAGCAAATGGAATTCTCATACCCTGCAGGTGGAAATGTAAAAAGGTACAACTACATTGGAAAACAGTTTGGCAATTTCTTGTAAAATTAAACATTACACCACACAACCCAGCAGTCCCAATCTTAGGTATTACCCAAAAGAAATGAAAATATATGTTCACACAAATGCATATTATATGATTCCATTTCTGTGATATTCTTAAAAAGGCAAACCTACAGGGACAGAAAATATTCGGTAGTTAAGTGGCTGCCAGGATTTGGGAGTAGGGTTATGGGTTGACTGTAAAAAGACATGAGGAGACTTTCTGGGGTAATAGAAATGTTCTGTATCTTGATTGTGGTGATGGTTACACAACTGTATGTGTTCGTCAAAACTCATACAACTGTACACTTAAATGAGTGTTATTGTATATAAACCATGCCTCAATAAATCTGAGCTTTAAAAAGGAAATGCCTCGGGCCAGACATGGTGGCTCACGCCAGTAATCCTAGCACTTTGAGAGGCCAAGGCGGGTGGATCACCTGAGGTCAGGAGTTCAAGACCAGCCTGGCAAACATGGTGAAGCCCTGTCTACCAAAAATACAAAAAAGTTAGCTGGGTGTGGTGGCACATGCCTGTAATCCCAGTTATTCAGGAGGCTGAGGCAGGAGGATCACTTGAACCTGGGAGGCGGAGGTTGTAGTGAGCAGAGATTGCACCACTGCACTCCAGCCTGGGAGACAGAATGAGACTCCGTCTCAAAAAAAAAAAAAAGGAAATGCCTTACCTCTCTCTTTTGTGTTATTTAAAGGACATACATATGAATGAACCAATGTTTCTAATTAGTAGGAGATCAATCATTACTGCTACACCAGGCTGAAAGGAGTCTAGCCAGAAATAAAACATGACGTATTGGCCAGGCTCAATGGCTAGCGCCTGTAATCCCAGCACTTTGGAAGGCTGAGGTGGGTGGATCACTTGAGGCCAGGAGTTCAAGACCAGCCTGGGCAACATGGTTAAACCCCGTCTTTACTAAAAATACAAAAATTAGCCGGGCGTGGTGGTACACACCATAGTCTTAGCTACTTGGGTGACTGAGGCAGGAGAATCGCTTGAACCCAGGAGGCGGAGGTTGCAGTGAGCAGAGATCGTGCCACTGCACTCCAGCCTGGCTGACAGAGTAAGACCCTGTCTCAAAACAAAACAAAACAAAAAACAAAAACCATGATGTATGAATTAGCCTCTGGCCTTTCTTCAGGCTTTGTGAAATCCTGGAGCTTTCTCATAGATATCTTATTTTCTGTGTGGTGCCATATCCAGGGCCTCGGGAGTCCAGACTGGGAAGCACCAGGCAAGTGGGGTCCCAGAGAGGAGGAGACAGCCTGGGGTTCTCGGGCCTGGGAGGTCCCACCCTGAGCTGGCAGCTGTCTGTGATCCAGGCAGGATCTGGGGCGGAGAAAACAAAGCCAGGTTCTAATTCACCTGCTTCCTACCTCACTTTCCTAACCCTTTCTCTGTTAGAGCCCCTGTCTGGAGCTTGCAGCCCCTTCTAACACCCATCCTCTCCACCATCCAGCCTCCTGTCTTTGATCCTGTCCAGCCCTCTGCATGTTATTCCATTCAAAGGCCAACTCCTCCAGGAAGCTTTCCCTCACTTGGGCTTTGGCCTTGGTTGAAATCCCAGTTTTGCTCTCAATAACCCAGTCCTTGTGTGCTTCGGTCTCCTCATATGACAAATGGAGGCTTCCTTTAGGATTGTCGGGAGTGACAACGCCCAGCACAGGGCCTGGTGGGTGATGAATGCTCTGTTTATGTTGGCAGGGCTCTCCTTCCCCCAGACAGCATCCGAAAGCACTCGCACCTTTGTTTTTAGCTCTAAAATGATGACGCTGCAGGGAGCCCTTCCCCTGTGGATAGGCTTCCCTTTCAGCTTCCATATCTTCATGACGATATGACAATAGCTGCCATGTGTTGATTGCCAACCGTGTGCTAGGAAGTGCACTGGGCACCTAACATAGATGAAGCCATTTAAATACCAAAGTGACAAGGTAGATACAATTATCTGAATTAATTAATTAATTTTTGAGATGGAGTCTCACTCTGTCGCCCAGGCTGGAGTTCAGTGATCTTGGCTCACTGCAACTCCCGCCTCCCGGGTTCAAGCAATTCTCCTGCCTCAGCCTCCCAAGTAGCTGGGATTATAGGTGTGCACCACCACACCTGGTTAATTTTTGTATTTTTAGTAGAGACAGGGTTTCACCATGTTGGCCAGGCTGGTTTGGAACTCTTGACCTCAGGTGATCTGCCCACCTTGACCTCCCAAAGTGCTGGGATCACAGGTGTGAGCCACCGGGCCAGCCTGAATTTATAGGAATGAAAGTCAGGCGCTCACAGGTGAATTAGTTAGAAAGTGTCAGAATATCAATAAGCCTCAGTTCCCTCATCTGCAAAGTGGAGATAATAATGCTAACTCATTTGATTGATATTAACATTAAATATAATAATGCGGCCAGGCGCAGTGGCTCACGCCTGTAATCCCAGCACTTTGGGAGGCCGAGGCGGGCGGATTGCCTGAGGTTAGGAGTTCAAGACCAGCCTGGCTAACATGGTGAAGCCCTGTCTCTACTAAAAATACAAAAATTAGCTGGGTGTGGTGGCACATGCCTGTAGTTTCAGTTACTCGAGAGGCTGAGGCAGGAGAATTGCTTGAACCCGGGAGGTGGAGGTTGCAGTGAGCTGAGATCACGCCACTGCACTCTAGCCTGGGTGACAGAACAAGACTCCGTCTCAAAAAAAAAAATATATATATATATATATGTATGTATATATGTATAATAATGCAGCTGGGTGTGGTGGCTCATGCCTATAATCCCAGTACTTTGGGAGGCCAATGCGGGTGGATCACTTGAGGTCACGAGTTCGAGACTAGCCTGGCCAAATATGGTGAAACCTTGTCTCTACTAAAAATACAAAAATTAGCCGGGCTTAGTGGCGGACACCTGTAATTCCAGCTACTCGGGAGGCTGAGGCACGAGAATTGCTTGAATCTAGGAGGCAGAGGATGCCGTGAGCAGAGATGGCACCACTGCACTCTAGCCTGGGCAATATAGCAAGACTATCTCAAAAAAATAAATAAATAAAAATAAATAAATTTAAAAATATAATAATGCATGAAGAATACCTAGCACAGTCCCTGGTACATGCTAAGTGCCTGATAAACTGCAACTACTAACAATAATCGATAAATATTCCTTCGCCTGGTTCCTGGTCAGCACACCTTACCCAGTCCTTCCCTCTGTCAGCTGACTGAGCCCTGGCTGTCCCCTGAGGATGCTCCTGCAGCCTCTGAATGGAGGGTGCTTGTTTCCTGTGCCAGGTTCTGATCAGAAAGGGCACCCTCACTCACTCAAATGGAGCAATGAGGAGAGTTTCAGAACAGAGAACACAGAAGCCAATGCATGTGGCTTAAGGAGGGAGGGACTGGGAAGAATAAGTGCTCTAAACTCATTTTTCCCTTATGCTCCAATCTCTTGTTTGTGGCTGTAATTGCTTAAGAGCCTGTGCAAGAACAGCTTAAGACCATTCAGTGGTTGTTTCAACCCATTCAGTGGTCTGAGCAGTGGAAGCTGCAGACCAGTCTTCTGTGGCAGGCTGGGCACTCCAGTCTTCAGTAGGGACCTGATGAGTAGGCACAGAGGGCACCTGCACACCATCAGACCAGCCTCCAACCTCAGGCTGAGTAGCGGTGAACTCAGGAGCTGGAGCAGTCCATTTGCCCTGAAATTCCTCCTTGGTCACAGTCTTTTCAGCAGCAGCCTTCTCCTCTTTTCCAATCTCTTCAGGATCTCTGTAGAAGTAGAGATCAGGCATGACCTCCCATGGGTGTTCAAGGGAAATGGTGCCACACACGCGCAGAACTTCCGGGGCCAGCATCCACCGGCTCAGACCCATTGAGGGAGCTCCCTTGTTGTTGCATGTGATGGCAATGTCCACACAGCGCAGAGGAGAATCTGTATTACACAGCGCAATGGTAGGTAGGTTAACATAAGATGTCTCTGTGAGAGGCTGGTGGTCAGCCCTGGGATCAGTAACCACTAGAAGCCGTGGCTCCCTGAAGGCTGCCTGGATCTGGCTAGTGAAGGTTCCAGGAGTGAAGCGGCCAACAATTGGAGTGGCTCCAGTGGCGGCAGCAAACTTCAGCACAGCCCTCTGGCCAGTATTCCTAGAGGACATGACACTGACATCAGCAGGGTTTTTAAAGGCAGCGATGGCACGAGCTGCCAGCAGAAACTTCTTGCTTCTCCCAGGTCCTCTTCAGATGTAGGATGTAGACGCCATCACTTTTCTTCTTACAGATGTGCTACTCCATTTGGAAGTCAAGGTTGGTACCACCTAAGTGGGTTCCTGCTGCAAGGACATCCTCCTCCTTCATTTGCAGGACATCAAGCGCTCTAGATATTGTGAAAGTTTCCCTTTAAGTTACAATGAGAATTGAAGGGACCAGCCCCACAGGGTCGGTGGGTCTCTCCCCACGTGCAGAGATGAGAGACCGTAGAAATAAAGACACAAGACAAAGAGATAAAAGAAAAGACAGCTGGGCCCGGGGGACTACTACCACCAAGACGCGGAGACCAGTAGTGGCCCCAAATGCCAGGCTGCACTGATATTTATTGGATACAAGACAAAGGGGCAGGATAAGGAGAGAGAGTCATCTCCAATGATAGGTAAGCCACATGGGTCACGTGTCCACTGGATGGGGGCCGTTCCCTGCCTGGCAGCCGAGGCAGAGAGAGAGAGGAGACAAAGAGAGAAACAACTTACACCATTATTAGAGACTTTTAGTACTTTCACTAATTTGCTACTGCTATCAAGAAGGCAGAGCCAGGTGTACAGGATGGAACACGAAGGCGGACTAGGAGCGTGACCACTGAAGCACAGCATCACAGGGAAAAACGGTTAGGCCTCCGCATAACTGCGGGCGAGCCTGACTAATGTCAGGCCCTCCACAAAAGGTGGAGGAGTAGAGTCTTCTCTAAACTCCCCTGGGGACTACTAAGTAGCGGGTGTTTTTCCTTGACACGCTACCGCTAGACCACAGTCTGCTTGGTAACGGGCATCTTCCCAGACGCTGGCATTACCGCTAGACCAAGGAGCCCTCTGGTGGCCCTGTCTGGGCATAACAGAAGGCTCGCCCTCTTGTCTTTTGGTCACTCCTCACTATGTCCCCTCAGCTCCTGCCTCTGTATGGCCCGGTTTTTCCTAGGTTATGATTATAGAGCGAGGATTATTATAATATTGGAATAAAGAGTAATTGCTACAAACTGATGATTAATGATATTCATATATAATCATGTCTATGATCTAGATCTAGTATAACTTGTTGTTTTCTATATTTTATTATACTGGAACAGCTTGTGCCCTTGGTCTCTTGCCTCGGCACCTGGACGGCTTGCCGCCCACAGAGAATCTAGAACAATGCCGTATGGGCCCCTCTCTGGGTTGTGTGGAAAAGGCGTGAATTTATTTTAGTTTTTCAAACAAGTTGTGCGCTGGGAGACATCACGAATGCTATTCTCTCTGAGGAACACTTCAATCCTCTTCTCTTGGTGGCCTCTATCAGCTCCTCTGGGAAGCCTCCTCCCCGAGCCTCCCATGCCCCTTCCTTCAATTGGGCTATATCCCCCCCTCTAGACTCCTACAGAGCCTTCTCCCCCAGTACAATAGAATCTTTGTGAGGTCAGATATAGTGTCTTCTCAACTGTATCCCCAGGTTTAACACATCACCTGACACACTGTAGGTGCTTAATAAGTGCTTATGGAACGAATGAAGCGCTATTGTAGAGATATGCATAAAGCGGTATGTGAGTACAAAGGAAGGGAATCTAAATTGGAGTGGAGGTCTGGGAAAGGCCTCCTGGAAGAGGTGACACTTGAGGCTGACCTGAAGGACAAGTCGGTTAGGTGTTTCAAGTGGTGAGAACGGTAGCGTGAATGCTCAGCGGTGGGAACGCGGATGGTGCCTTTGAGTAATGGCCAATGACAGTATGGCTGCAGCTAGGGTCGGGGGGAATAGAATGGCAGGGAATCAAGCTAACTGACAGGCAGGTGAGGGATGGATTATGAAAAAGTGAAAGCCCGCTTTTCATTTCAGGCTTGGATTTTGTGTTTATTTACTTATTTCTTTATGAGAAAGGGTCTCACTCTGTTGCCCAGGCTGGCACGATCTCGGCTCACTGCAACCTCCCGAGTTCAAGTGATTCTCCCACCTCAGCCTCTTGAGTAGCTGGGATTACAGGTTTGCGCCACCACGCCCAGCTAATTTTTGTATTTGTATTGGTAATTTTTTTGGGACGGATCTCGCTCTGTCACTCAGGCTGGAGTGCAGTGGTGCAATCTCGGCTCACTGCAACCTCCACCTCCCAGGTTCAAGCAATTCTCCTGCCTCAGCCAACTGAGTAGCTGGGATTACAGGCACGTGCCACCCTGCCCGGCAAATTTTTGTATTTTTAGTAGAGACGGGGTTTCACCATGTTGGCCGGGCTGGTATCGAACTCCTGACTTCAGGTGATCCGCCGGCGTCAGCCTCCCAAAGTGCTGGGATTAAAGGGGTGAGCCACCCCGCCCGATAGGCTTGGACTTTGTTAAAGGCATACAGAATAACACGAAGTGGTGAGATGCAGAAAAAAGTAGTAATTTAAGAAAACTTGGCTTGCCACGTTGGTTCCTCTAGGGACCAGCCCTGCAACTCTGGGCAAGTCCTATCCCCTCTGACCTGAGGCAAAGTGAAACAGTGATGACATCTACCTCTAGCAGTGCTGTGACGATTAAATGCGATCTTAGGGAAAGCGCCTGGTATGTGCCGTTACTCAAAAAAATGTCAGTTGTCCCTCTTCGCTCTGGCCCCATCCTCCTCATCTGCAAATGCGGGGAGGCCAGGCCATTCTCGCAGGTCGCTCCGGGAGCCGGCTGAGCAGTGGGAGGGGAAGCGGTAGGAGAGAAGGGCGCCAGCCAGTCGTCCCGGCACCGTGGCGGTTCGGCTACCGCTCAGCCACGCGGGGGCGCGCTAGACTGCTCCTCGTGCTCTATGGTGTTGCCTTCGCCCCGGAAGTAGTTGCGCAGCTGGGGTTGGTAAGGTCGGGCCATGGTGGGGCAGAGGTTGGGAAGATGGCGTGGCGAGGCTGGGCGCAGAGAGGCTGGGGCTGCGGCCAGGCGTGGGCTGCGTCGGTGGGCGGCCGCAGCTGCGAGGAGCTCACTGCGGCCCTAACCCCGCCGCGGCTCCTCGGACGCAGGTAATAGCCGCCGCTCTGGTCTTCTCGCCTCTTGGTCCCTGAGCTCTGGCCGTGTATCCTCAGGGGCGGAGGCCGTCTGGGCCTCTCGTGCTGCCCCCATCTCACCCCCTTCACCTTACCTGCCCCTTCTCTCTCCTCTCTCGCCTCCGTGCAGTCCTCGCTTCTTGCTCCCCTTGCCCAGCCCAGCCCCCCGCGAGCCTGCGCTTTGTCCTTTCCCACTGGGAAGGACGTGACTGGAAGGGGAACTAAGCTGAAGGTTGGTTCATTGCGTGCCACACTTCATAATCGCGACAGGAAACTGTTGAGCCAGTTTCTGAAGTGAGGCAGTTAGTACAGCTGGCAGAATGGCTGTTTTTATTCTTTTTCCATCTAATTATAAAGGTTGTGTTCCATTACAACCAGTCGCCTTCTTTAGGTTGTGATCTAAGGGAGGACGAAGTCTGATGGAAGGTATCACTTTGTGTCTGTCAAAGTCGTAGGAGAGGCTTTATTGTTGAATTGAGACAGTGGAAGATTTGGTTTCCGGTTGATTTGGAAAGAAGACTGCCGAACCTTCCGAGTAGAAGTGTGAAGCGTATGGTTTATCAGTATTGCTGATTTTTGCATCACCGTAATTCATTTCTAATTTGAGAGAGAAGAGAGAAATTCCTCACGTGTTTAAGAATCTGATGTGCATTTGGCTTTGAAAATTTTCCTCCTCTTTTGTTCAAAACTTCATTCCTTCCAATTTCTGACTTGGTTAGATGGGTGCCTCGAATCCACCTGATTGCTGATAAGAACCATTGTTTATCAACACGTGGGATAGTCAGTGGTAAATAATCGAGGCTCTAATGTGGCGGAGCCCTTGCCTAAGCTCAAGGATCACCTGGAGAGTTTGTATGGATTTTTATGTTCCAGGCCTCACCCCAGTCTTCCCAAATCACAATCAGGAGAGGGGTGGGTGGAGTGGAAGAACCTGTATGTCCTACAAGCATTCCAGGTGAATTTTATCAGGGACTTGTGAAAACTTCACATACATTGTATCTTCATACACTAGCAGATCTGTCAGGCACTAATCTTAAACTCCTGGGGAGGTGGAAAATGAGGACAGATGGAGGTGGTAATCCCATTTGAGATTGCATGGTTTAAGAGGGGAAGAAAAGATTAATACTGGCCGGGCGTGGTGGCTCACACGCCTGTAATCCTAGCACTTTGGGAGGCTGAGGCAGGTGGATCACCTGAAGTCAGGAGTTCAAGACCAGCCTGGCCAACATTGCAAAACCCCGTCTCTACTAAAAATACAAGAAATTAGCGGGGCATGGTGGCGGACGCCTGTAATCCCAACTACTCGGGAGGCTGAGGCAGGAGAATGGCTTGAACCTGGGAGGCGGAGGTTGCAGTGAGCCGAGATCATGCCATTGCACTCCAGCTTGAGCAACAGAGTGAGACTCCATGTAAAATAAATACCGTACGTGTATTAGGAAGCAACAGGAAGTGTGTTAAACATTTAAGATTTATGTACACATCACCGTATTGGTTTTAGGAAGGGGAAGCAAAAGAAAACTAATGAGCCTCTAGTAAAAATTGAGCATAAAGACCGTTTGAAACAGTGAACCAGAAACACATGAAATGTTGAAGATTAGTATTTAGTCTGAAAAGCTTGCCATTTGTATAGAAAGTTTGAAAATGACATTTTCGTGGTTGCATAAAAAATATACATGAGAATGTAGGCCTGAAATAGAGCATTTGCCTCTGGAAATAAGTTCTTAAAGTTAATAGAGAGTATCAGTTTACCTTATATATAACCTTTATTAGCTGTATGTTGACTTCTTATGGCTTTGAAATTAGCTTGCAGAAGAATGACTCAATCCATGTCATTTGATGTATTAATAATAGGCCTGAAGTGGGACCAGGAATTGGCATTTTACAAGCACTCTAGGTGGTGATACTAGGGTCTGAAAACTGCTGCAGGCCCAAGGCGGCCCACCAGCCAAGAATGGTTTACATTTTTAAAGGATTGTAAAACAAAAATAGTAATATGTGACAGATTTCAGTAGTCCACAAAGACCGAAATATCTTCTATCTGGCCTTTTACACAAAAGGGAAAAAAAGTCTTATTTGGGCTCCTCGTAAACTTTACTGTTACCAAGGTTTGAGGCTTGAAAGTGGAAACCTGTTTAATTTGCCAGTTGTATGAAACTATCCAAGGGAAGAAAATAGTTGAATTGTAACACTTAACATTTTATATTTTTAAAAAGCCTGCCGTTTGTATGGAAAGTTTATACTGAGACGATAGTCTCTCTCTCTCTCTCTCTATATATATATATGTGTATATATACACGTGTATATATATATATATATATTTTTTTTTTTTTTAAGAGACAGAGTCTTGCTCTGTTTCCCAGGCTGGAATGCAGTGGCACGATCTCAGCTCACTGCAACTTCCGCCTCCCGGGTCCAAGCGATTCTCATGCCTCAACCTCCCGAGTAGCTGGGATTACAGGCATGCACCACCATGATGCCTGGCTAAGTTTTGTGTTTTTTGTAGAGACGGGGTTTTGCTATGTTGGCCAGGCTGGTCTTGGACTCCTGGTCTCAAGTGATCTGCCTGCCTCTGCCTCCCAGTGTTGGGATTACAGGCTTGAGTCACCATGACTAGCCTCAAAATATCTTTAAGTAAGATACTTGACATATTAGTCCATCGTATATATTATATTTTGTTTTAACTGACCATCTGTTAACTCAAGATGGGGTCAAGAAAATAATTTTGTTATGCCAGAGTTTATGTAGAATCCATATCTTTTGTATTTTTAAGAGGTGAGTTGTTCTGTCACCTAGGCTGAAGTGCAGTGGCACTATCATAGCTCACTGCAGCCTCAAACTCCTGGGTTCAAGGGATCCGCCCCCACGTCAGCCTCCCTAGTAGCAAGGACTACAGGTACGCACTACCATGCCTCGGGCTTTATTTTGTTTTAAGTGGAATGAATCTAATCAATTGTGTATGCTTAGACACATTTTGTCTCCATTTGAACATTAGGCCATTTCTACTTAATTTGTTCATACAAATCTTGAGTAACATAAACATTAGCACTGACCTGTGTATTTAAGTTGTATTGTCTTTACCGTTGCACTCTTAAAAACAATGCACAGGCCAGGCGTGGTGGCTCATGCCTGTAATCCCAGCACTTTGGGAGGCCGAGGCGGATGGATCACCTGAGGTCAGGAGTTCTAGACCAGCCTGGCCAACATGGTGAAAACTCGTCTCTACTAAAAATACAAAAATTAGCCAGGCATGGTGGCAGAGGCCTGTAATCCCAGCTACTCGGGGGGCTGAGGCAGGAGAATCGCTTGAACCCAGGACGCAGAGGTTGCAGTGAGCCGAGATTGCATCACTGCACTCCAGCCTGGGGGACAAGAGCAAGACTTCATCTCAAAAAAAAAAAAAAATGCACAAAGGCTGGCGGTGGCACAGGTGTGCAATCCCAGTGCTTTGGGAGGCTGAGGCAGGAAGATCACTTGAGTCTAGGAGTTTGAGACCAGCCTAGGAAATATAGGGAGACCCCTGTCTCTACAAAAATTAAAAAAAATTAGTGGGTATGGTGGTGCTTGCCTCTGGTCCCAGCTGCGTGGGAGGCTAAGGGAGGAGGATTGCTTGAGGCCAGAAGGTGAAGGTGAAGGTTGCTGTGAGCGCTGAGGGCACCACTGTCCTCCAGCCTGAGTGACAGAGTGAGACCCTGTCTCAAAAAAAGACCCAAAAAATAAAAAACCAAAACATTTATGAGACTGTGTTGTCACTCACTATTAGGTGAACACATATATTGGTGTAACTTTTTCTACTTAAAACTTATAGGATTGTATTAAAAAAAAAATCTGAGCTGGCCGGGTGCAGTGGCTCAAGCCTGTAATCCCAGCACTTTGGGAGGCTGAGGTGGGTGGATCACCTGAGGTCAGGAGTTCGAGACCAGCCTGGCCAACGTGGTGAAACCGTCTCTCTACTAAAAACACAAAAATTAGCCAGGTGTGGTGGCAGGCGCCTGTAATCCCAGCTACTTGGGAGGCTGAGGAAGGAGAATCGCCTGAACCCGGGAGGCAGAGGTTGCAATGAGCCGAGATCACGGCATCGCACTCCAACCTGGGCAACAGGAGCAAAACTGTCTTAAAAACAAAAATGAAAAAAAAAACTGAACCATAACTGTGGCTGGTGGCAACTTAAGTATTCATGACATCCTCCCACTTTGAGCACATTTGATTGCTTCCCCAAATCACTAGTTCCTGGCAGAAGGACCAAAGCCACAGAGTCAAGGCAGGCCTGCTGTTGTGAGTTGTCATATGCCTGAAGGGACCCTCTTTCCCATCCCCATCCATTTTATTGCGGCGCTTCACTTTGTTTTCCAACTTATTCAGGTAAATAGTTTATTTCCCTATCTTATATACCCATCTGATTGGGAAGAGGTGAATAACCTAAACCTGTGAATAAGATGGCAAACATTTGCAATTGGGGACATTTATCATGCTTTTCCTTGTTTCACACTTTAAGAAATTTAAGGCCTGGTGCAGTGGCTCACGCCTGTAATCCTTTGGGTGCACTTTGGGAGGCCGAGGCAGGCGGATCACCTGAGGTCAGGAGTTCAAGACCAGCCTGGCCAATATGGCGAAACCCCATCTCTACTAAAAATACAAAAAAAAAAAAAAAAAAGAAGTCGGTCCTGGTGGCAGGCATCTGTAATCCCAGCTACTTGGGAGGCTGAGGTGGGGGAATCACTTGAACTCAAGAGGCGGAGGTTGCAGTGAGTTGAGACGGTGCCACTGCACTCCAGCCTGGGTGACAGAGCGAGGACCTCCCCCCCCACCAAAAAAAAGGAAATTTAAAATGAAAGCTCACTAAAAAGAGAAAATATACCTTATATAATATGTAATAAACATACTTCTCTAAAAGCATCCTTATTCCAATAGAAAACCAAACTCTAACTGACCTAAACAATTAGGGGAATTTATTGGTTTATGCAGTTCAAAAGTGTAGAGGCAGGACTGGCTTCTAGTGAGACAAGTCCAGTGTCTCAAATTGTCACTAGACACCGTTTTCTCCATGGCTTGTCTCTGCTTCCTAAATGCTGGCTTTATTCTCTCAGCATGCTATCTCCTTGTGGTTGTAAGATGGCTGCCAGCAGCTCTTGGGGCTATATATTTTTAGGTGCAAATCTAGCAGGAAAAAAAGTTGTCTTCTCCGTTATCACAAACAAAATCTTGAAACTGAATTTCATTGGACCAGATTGGCCTAACTTGGGACAGGTGCCCATCCTTGAATCCCTTGAAGTTGCCAGGGAATGGGATGTGAAAGTTGGCTTAAGCCAGTCGTGGGCTTGGTGTATCTCATCAAATGAAATGGCTGGAAATTCTAGGGTATAGTTTGGAAAAGGAGAAGAGGGCATGGATGCTGGGAGTCAGTCCTAGTGAACATTTGTATTGGAATTCTTTGTTTGGTTACCTAGATAGGATTAATCTGTGGGACAACAAACCATTCTAATTTAAGTACAAGTATTGTTGGAAGAGTGAGGAATGAGGTTCTAGCTCCTTGCTATTCCAAGTGGTTCATGAACTAGCAGTTTGGGCATCATCTAGGACAGGGGTTTGGCAAACTTAGTTTGTAAAAGGTCAGATAGAAAATATGGCCGCATGTGGTCTTTGTCGCATATTCTTTCTCTTTCTTTTTAAGCAACTCTTTAAACATGTAAAAACCATTCTTAGTTGGAGGCTCAAATCCACTCTATAGGCCATAGTTTGACAACCCCTAATTTAGGCACTTGTTTAGATATGCAAAATCTCAGACTCACCTTGCCCCAGACCTACTAAATTAGAATGTTTTTAATGAGATTTCCAGGTGATTTGTATGTAGACTGAAGTTTCCCCAAACCTGTGGTATGAATAGATCTCGACTCTAGCGGCACATGAGAATCACCTGGGGAGGTCTTACAACTACTAAGGCCTTGGGCCCACTCCTAGAGATTCTAATTTGTTATGAGATAGAGCCATGGTGTAGGACTTTTAAGAGCTCACCAGGCAGTTCTAATGTATAGCCAGAATTGAGAATTACTGCTCTAGACTAGGAAGCATAACTGCCTCTGCCACATCTAGTATGGTAGATAAAACACCATGGCCACAATATTTTGTAGTTCTTCTCATCCAAAGTTAGAGTCTACTTCCCTATTCCTTGGAGCTGGGTTGGACTTGAGGCTTAGTTTGACCCGTAGCATGCGGTGGAAGTAATATTGTGCAAGGTCCAGAGTTGGCCTCAGAAGACCTTGCAGCTTTTGCCCACTTGGAACACTCCCTCTGTCATGGTAGAAGCCCCCGCTAGACTACTGAACACCAAGGACTGGGCGGTGAAAGAGCAAGCAGACAACAACCAGCACTAAGGCTCCAGGTACGAGAGAGGCCATCTGAGACTCTCCAGCTCTGATTAAGCAGTCAAGAGTACTGGCTGGGGCCGGGTGCAGTGGCTCACGCCTGTAATTCCAGCACTTTGGGAGGCCAAGGCGGGCAGATCACGAGGTTAGGAGATCGAAACCATCCTGGCTAACACGGTGAAACCCCGTCTCTACTAAAAATACAAAAAATTAGCCAGGCGTGGTGGCGGGTGCCTATAGTCTCAGCTACTCTCTAGGCTGAGGCAGGAGAATGGCGTGAACCCAGGAGGTGGAGCTTGCAGGGAGCCGAGATAGCACCACTGTACTCTAGCCTGGGCGACAGAGCGAGACTCTGTCTCAAAAAAAAAAAAAAAAAAAAGTACTGGTTGCGTTGAGTGATCCAGGTGAGACCAGTGGAATTGGTCCCCAGGTGGGGGCAGCTAACCTAGAGAATCATGAGAAATAATAAATTACAGTTTTAGGCCAGGCATGGTGGCTCATGCCTATAATCCTAGCACTTTGGGAGGCCAAGACAGGAGGATCACTTGAAGCCAGGAGTTCGAGACCAGCCTGGTTATCATAGCAAGACCCCATCTCTTGGTGCAGTGGCTCACACCTGTAATCCCAGAACTTTGGGAGACTGAGGCAGGTGGATCACTTGAGCTCAGGTGTTCGAGACCAGCCTGACCAATATGATGAAACCCCATCTCTACTAAAAATACAAAAATTAGCCAGGTGTGGTGGTGTGTGCCTGTAGTCCCAGCTACTCAGGAGGCTGAGACAGGAGAATTGTACCTGGGAGGTGGAGGTTGCAGTGAGCCGAGATCATGCCACTGCACTCCAGCCTGGGTGACACTGTCTCAAAAAAAAAAAAAAGTAATAAATTATGGTTTTAAGCCAGTGCATTTTAGAGTGGTTTGTTAAGATGTAGATACCTTAATTTTAAAATGCTTTATTATTAAAAAATTCTAATGATCATCTGAGCCTGCAGTGAGTCATAATCTTTTTGCTGGTGGAGGGTCTTGCCTCTGTTGATGGCTGTGGACTGATCAGAGTGGCGGTTACTGAAGGTTGGGGTAGCGGTGGCAATTTCTTAAAATAAGACAACATGAAGTTTGCCACTTTGATTGACTCCTCCTTTCACAGAAGATTTCTCAGTAGCATGTGATGCTGTCTGATAGCATTTTATCCACAGAACTTCTTTCAGAGTAGGAGTAAATCCTCTCGAACTGTGCCGCTGCTTTATCAGCTAGGTTTATGTAATAATCTAAATCCTTTGTTGTCATTTCAACAGCGTTCACAGTGTCTTCACCAGGAGTAGATTCCATCTCAAGAAACCACTTCCTTTGCTCATCCATAAGAAGCAACTTCTCATCTGTTCAAGTTTGATCATGAGATTGCAGCAATTCAATCACATCTTCAGGCTCCACTTCTAATTCTAGTTCTCTTGCTCTTTCTTTTTTTTCGAGATGGAGTTTAACTCCTGTCACCCAGACTGAAGTGCAATGGCGCGATCTTGGCTCACTGCAACCTCTGCCTCCTGGGTTCAAGCAATTCTCCTGCCTCAGCCTCCTGAGTAGCTGGGATTACAGGCACCCACCACCATGCCTGGTTAATTTTTTTGAATTTTTAATAGAGATGAGGTTTCACCATGTTGGCCAGGCTGGTCTCAAGCTCCTGACCTCAGGTGATCTGCCTGCCTTGGCCTCCCAGGGTACTGGGATTACAGGCATGAGCCACTGCACCCAGCCTCTAGTTCCCTTTCTATTTCTACTGCATCTGCAGTTACTTCCTCCACTCGAGTCTTGAGCCCCTCAAAGTCATACTCGAGTGTTGTAATCAACTTCTTCTAAACTCCTGTTAATGTTGATATTTTGACCTCCTCTCATGAATCATGAATGTTCCCGATGACATCTAGAATGGTAGATCCTTTCCAGAAGCTTTTCAGTTTACCTTGCCCAGATCCATCAGAAAAATCACTCTCTGTGGCTATTGCCTTACAAAATGTATTTTTCTTTCTTTCTTTCTTTTTTTTTTTTTTTTACAAAATGTATTTCTTAGGGGAAAAAAAAAGAAAATGTATTTCTTAAATAATAAGATTTAAAAGTTGAAATTCCTCCTTGATGTATGTGGATGCAGAATGGACATTGTGTTAGCAGGCATGAAAACAACATTCATCTTCTTGTACCTGTGCATCTGAGCTCTTGGGTGACCAGACACATTGTCAGTGAACAGTAGTATTTTGAAAGGAATCTTTTTTTTCTCAGCATTTGGTCTCAACATTGGGCTTAAAATATTTGGTAAACCGTTTGGGCACAGTGGCTTACGCCTGTAATACCAGCACTGTGGGAGGCCAAGGCGGGTGGATCGCCTGAGATCAGGAGTTGAAGACCAGCCTGGCCAACATGGTGAAACCCCATCTCTACCAAAAACACAAAAACTAGCCGTACGTGATGGCAGGCGCCTGTGATCCCAGCTGCTCGGAGGGTTGAGGCAGGAGAATTGCTTGAACCTTGCTCAGAGGGTTGAGGCAGGAGAATTGCTTGAACCTGGGAGGTGGAGGTTGTAGTGAGCTGAGATAGAGCCACTGTACTTCCAGCCTGGGTGACAGAGTGAGACTCCATTTCAAAAAGTAAAAATAAACAAATAAAAAATATTCCATAAACGATGCTGTAAACAGGTGTGCTGTAATCTAGGCTTTGTTGTTCGATTTATAGAGTACAGGCAGAGTAGTTTACCATCATTCTTAAGGGTTCTAGGATTCTCAAAATGGTAAATGAGCATTGGCTTCAACTTAGTCACCAACGGCATTAGTGCCTAATGAATTCAGCCTGTCCTTTGAAGTTTTGAAGCCAGGCATTGCCTCCTCACCTGTAGCTATGAAAGTCTTAGATGGCATCTTCTTCCAATAGAAGGCTGTTTTGTCTGCTTTGCAAATCTGTTTAGCCACCTTCGTCTTAGGATCTTCTTGATAAGTTGCTGCAGTTTCTACATCCACACTTGCTGCTTCAAGTTCTACTTGTATGTTATAGAGACAGCTTGTTTCCTTAAACCTCATGAACCAACCCCTGCTAGCTTCAGACTTTTTTCCTGCAGCTTCCTCAATTCTCTCAGCCTTCATAGAATTGAAGGAGTTAGTCTTGCTCTAGATTGGCTGTGGCTTAAGGGAATGTTGTGGCTCATTGATCTTCTATTCAGACCACTGTAATTTTTTCCATGTTGGCAATAAGGCTGTTTTGCTTTCTTACTCTATTTTTTTTTTTTTTTGGAGACGGAGTCTTGCTCTGTCGCCCAGGCTGGAGTGCAGTGGCACAATCTCAGCTCACTGCAGCCTCCACCTCCCAGGTTCAAGCGATTCTCCTGCCTCAACCTCCCCAGTGGCTGGGATTACAGTCGCCCGCCACCACGCCCGGCTAGTTTTTGTATTTTTAGTAGACATGGGGTTTCACATTGTTGGCCAGGCTGGTCTCGAACTCCTGACCTCAGTTGATCCTCCGTCTTGGCCTCCCAAAGTTCTAGGATTACACGTGTGAGCCACTGCACCCAGCCTACTATTTTTCTCTTCTCAGGAGTAGCACTTAAAAATTTCCTTCAGTAGTTTTGCTGTTGTTGTTGATACAGAGTCTAGTTCTGTCATCCAGGTTGGAGTGCAGCAACGCATTTGTAGCTCACTGCAACCTTGACCTCCTGGGCTCAAGTGATCTTCTTGCCTCAGCCTCCCAAGTAGCTAGTACTATAGGCGCAAGTCACCTCACTTGGCTAATTTTTAAATTTTATATAGAGACAGGATCTCACTATGGTGCCCAGGTTGGTTTCAAACTCCTGAACTCAAGTGATCTTCCTGCCTTAACTTCCCAAAGTGCTGGGGTTACAGCCGTGAGCCACCATGTCCGGCAAGAATTGTTTCTTTGTATTTACAAGTTGGCTGTTTGTGCCAGAGGCTTAGCTTTTGGCCTCTCTCAGCTTTTGACATGCCTTCTTCACTAAGCTTAATTGTTTCTAATTGGCTGGGCACTTTGGGAGGCTGAGGCGGGAGGATCACCTGAGGTTGCGAGTTCGAGACCAGCCTGGCCAAAAGGGCGAAACCCCATCTCTACTAAAAATACAAAAATTAGATCGGTGTGGTGGCGGGTGCTTGTAGTCCCAGCTACTTGGGAGGCTGAGGCAGGAGAATCGCTTGCACCCAAGAGGTGGAGGTTGCAGTGAGTCGAGATCGCGCCACTGCACTGCAGCCCGGGTGATAGAACAAAACTCCATCTCAAAAAAAAAAAAAAATTATTTCTAATGATTTCAAGCCAGAGACATGTGACTGTTCCTTTCAGCTTGAACACTTAGCGGTGATTGTAGGGTTATTAATTGACCAGTTTCAATATTGTTGTGTTCCAAGGAATAGGGAGGTCCAAGGAGAGGGAAAGGTGGGCAATGGCCGGTTGGTAGAGCAGTCAGAACCTACACAGCATTATTAAGTTCATTGTCTCATGGTTCATGGTACCCAAAACAATTTCAGTGGTAACATCAAAGGTCACTGATCACAAATCACCATAACAGACATGAAAAAATTGAAGTGTTGTGAGAATTACCAAAATGTGACACAGAGCCACCAAGCGAGTGCATGCTGTTGGAAAAATGGTGCCAAAAGACATGCTAGATGTATGGTTGCCACAAACCTTCAATTTGTGTAACAAACTTGGGATATCTGTGAAGTACAATAAATCGAGCTATGCCCGTGTGTGATGTATTCAGTATGTGTACATACTGATAAGTTCTGAACTTAACCCTGGGGCCAGCTTGTGTAATGTACTCTTAATGTCCTCAGCTTGACACGCACTTCTGGTGAGATCCTCAAGATATATATTTTAGGCAAAAAGGTCTGGCTTTGCTTCAAGTCCAGGTTCCCAACCTAGGGTGTTTATGTTCCTTTTAAAACTTGTGCTTCAAAATTTTAAGTGAATTGGTGACAGGTAGAAGTAATTTTTTATTAGAATTGATTGTGTAGTATTAAGTTGTTGGAAATACAAATCCTTTGTATTTCTTATCCTTTGTATTTCTTGGTCCAGTACATGACAAATGCTAGGAACTGACATTACTGGGTTACAACTTGCCATCTTTAATTAATTAATTAATTAATTTTTTTTTTGAGACGGAGTCTTGCTCTGACATTCAGCTCTCACATTGGAGTGCAGTGGCGTGATCTTGCCTCACTGCAACCTCTGCCTCCTGGCTTCTAGAGATTCTCCTGCCTTAGCTTCCTGAGTAGCTGGGATTACAGGCATGTGCCACCATGCCTGTAATCAAAATACAGGCGTGCGCCACCACGCCCAGCTAAGTTTTGTATTTTTAGCAGAGATGGAGTTTCACCATGTTGGCCAAGCTGGTCTCGAACTCCTGACCTCAGGTGATCCTCCCACTCCAGCCTCCCAAAGTGCTGGGATTACAGGCGTGAGCTACCATGCCCGGCTGTCAACTTGTCAGCTTTATGGTAAATATATTCCTATTACTTTATGATACACCTTTGTTTTGGCTCAAAGTGGCATTACTTGTTTTGATTAATTAATTGCAACTTTACTTACTAGACCTATCTCCAGGTTACTTTGGGATCTTTAAATCAAATCCAGTGGCAAAAAGTTAACATCTGCCACTTTAAAAATTATACCAGGAATACATTTGGCAGTAAATAAACTGGTGGTTGTTTAAATAAGAAGGAGAGTTATTTATCAAATATAGGATGATGGGAGGTAAGTGGCTAGTGTCTTTGCTCAGTGGCTCAAAAATGTCAAGGTTAGCGTCTGAATCCCTTGGCCTTTCTCTTGGCATTTGAGATGACTGCCTCGTCTCTAGGCATTATATTCTTATTTAAGGCAGAAAGAAGGGGGCGTGCTTGGCATCAGTGGCATGTCCATTTTTATCAGGTAAGCAAAACCTTTCCAAGGGGCTCCTGAAAAATTCTTGTGTTTCATTTGGCTGTAATCCTGTGTGATATGGTTACCACTAGCTCTAGGGGAGCCTGCAAAAGTGAGGATATTTCCTATTACAGAAAAAGCAGGCAAGGGGAAAGGGTTGGAAATAGATTTGGGATTAGCTATTCAACAGGGTTTGCTAAAGGATATTCATTATAAGACTGGTAACAGGCTCTGAAGGGAGTTAAGAGCCATTTAGAGCAACAGTACCATTGGTTGCATAAGTTTATAACTTTCCAAAATAGATGAACTTACTCAAATCTTTTCTGCTTTTTCTGTAATAGATTTCTTTGAAAGGAATATCACTTATTTGGAAGTATAAATTCTGAATTTAAAATCTCAAGTCAAATTACTTTATAATCACTTTCCTCACTGTGATTTCTGAGTTGAATTGAGGAGTGGACTCAGTGTTGAAGAGAAAGGGCATTCTTAGGCCGGGCATGGTGGCACATGCCTGTAATCCCAGCACTTTGGGAGGCCGAGGCGGGTGGATCACCTGAGGTCAGGAGTTCGCGACCAGCCTGACTAACATGGTGAAACCTCGTGTCTACTAAATACAAAAAAATTAGCCAGGTGTGGCGGTGCATGCCTGTAATCCGAGCTACTTGGGAGGCTGAGACAGGAGAATCGCTTATACCTGGGAAGTGGAGGTTGCAGTGAGCTGAGATCATGCCATTGCATGCCAGCCTGGGCAACAAGAGCGAAACTCCATCTCAAAAAAAAAAAAAAAAATGCATTCTAGGCAAGTAATAGTAGTAGCAGCTGTACCATTATTCTGAGTTTCATTTATTTCCAAAATGTCTATTAAGATACCTCCACTTGGATGTCCTATGAGCATTCTTTAAAATACTTTATTGAGATATAGTTTACATATAGTAAAATGTGTAAGTATTAAATGTACAGCCAGTGCATTCTGATTAATGTATACACCTGTGTGACTATCACCTAAATCAAGATAAAGATTGCCATCATCCCAGAAAGTTTCCTCTTGCTCCTTTCCTGTCAAGCCCCACCCATTCCAGGCAATCGCTTATCTGATATTTATCACTACAGGTTAGTGTGTCTGTCAACTTCTTAGCAACGGAAGTCACAGAATCACATATCATGTACTCTTTTGTATTTGACTTCTTTTGCCAAAAGTGTTTTTGAGAGTTACCCATGATGTATGATTAGTTCTTCCCCCACTCCCCCCGCCTTTTTTTTTTTTTTTTGGCCAAGTGTAATATTCCATTATATGAATATACCACAGAATTTCTCCTGTTAGTGGAAATTTAAGTTTCAGTTTTTAGCTAGAGGAATGAAGCTGCCATGACTGCAAGCATTTTAAACAGTACCCCAGCTGGAATTGTTCATCTCTTATCTCCCAGTTGCCTATTTTGAGGCTTCCAATTTTCCTTATCTTATTGAATAGTACCACCTTACTTTGAATATAGTATCACCTTACTTTGAGTATAGTACCACCTTACTTTGAGTATAGTACCACCTTACTTTGAGTATAGTACCACCTTACTTTGAGTATAGTACCACCTTACTTTGAGAATAGTACCACCTTACTTTTAGTATAGTACTACCTTAGTTTGAGTATAGTATCACCTTACTTTGAGTATAGTACCATCTTACTTTGAGTTACTCAGAATAAAGCTTAATCATTTTTTGATCCCTTTTTTATTCTGACAGATAATTATTGACGTTTTATTAGGGACTAGACTTGGTGGTAGAGGTATAATGAATATAAAATTGTAATCTAATGGCGTGGGCAGTAGTGGAGATAAGTATTAAAAAACTGCTTTGGAACTCTAGAAGTGCAAAGGAGAGAAGTACCCAGCCTGGGGCAGCTAGGGAAGACTTCCTGGAGGAGGAGATATATTAACTGAAATCTGAAGGGCCCAAAAAAGTTAAAGGGAAGTATATACCAAAATACGAGTAGCATTGTCGTAGTTGAGAGAGCAAAGCAGATCATAGGAACTGCAAGAAAGTCAGTATAACAGGTATAGAGAGGATTTGAGGTGGCGGAGGGAAGAAGTGACAAGAGAGAGGAAGGGGTCAGATTGAAGGGATGTATGCTGAGTTTGATGGGGTGATGAAAAGTTATTGTAGGGTTTAAAGCAGGGGAACATTACATTTGTGCTTAATACAATGTGAAGGTTGCACTTGGAGTGGGGCGGTACTGGAAGCAAGGAGATCTGCTAGGAAATGGTGGCGTATTCCAGGCCAGAAGGGATGCGCTAAGGAGTTGCATTAGAATTAGGAAGAGATTTTTGGCCCTCTAAGAGGACATTTGAGAAACTCTAGAATGTTGAGGAAAAGCAATGTGAGGCCAGAAGAACATGCAACAGGTTAAAGTGTTTGAAGTTAAGGAAACTGTTGCCATGATCCAGGCATGAGATAAGGGACTAGACTAGGAATTTTAAAAGTATTTTTGTTAAGAGTTGGCTTTTAATTGAATAAGAATAAAGGAAAGATAACTCCAAAATGGCTTCTAGATTTTTTTTTTTTTTTTGAGACAGGGTCTTACTCTGTCACCTACGCTGGAATGCAGTGGTGTGATCTTGGCTCACTGCAACCTCCACTTCCCGGGTTCAAGCACTTCTCGTGCCTCAGCCTCACGAGTAGCTGAGATTACAGGTGTACACCATCACGCCCAGCTAATTTTTGTATTCTTAGTAGAGACAGGGTTTCCCAGTGTTGGCCACACTGGTATTGAACTCCTGACCTTAGGTGATCTGCCTGCCTCGGCCTCCCAAAATGCTGGGATTACAGGTGTGAGTCGCTGTGCCCAGCCTAGATTTTTTTTTTTTTTTTTTTTTTTTTGAGGTGGAGCCTCGCTTTGTCTCCCAGGCTGGAGTGCAGTGGCACAGTCTCGGCTCACTGCAACCTCTGCCTCCCAGGTTCACGCGATTCTTCTGCCTCAGCCTCCCGAGTAGCTGGGACTCTACAGGTCTGCCCCACCACACCCGGCTAATTTTTGTATTTTTAGTGGAGACGAGGTTTCACCGTATTGGCCAGGCTGGTCTCAAACTCCTGACCTGGTGATCCACCTACGTCAGCCTCCCAAAGTGCTGGGATTACAGGCGTGAGCCACTGTGCCCGGCCCCCAGCCTAGGTTTTTAACCTCAGTAACTGAGAGAACTCTGGTCTTATTGAAAGAGTACGTCAGAAAATGGAGGTGTTTATAGAGGAGAATAAGTTAATTCTATTTTGAATATATTGGTATTAAAGTAATGGGGAGCATATCCAAGTAGCATTATTCAATATAGAGTTGGAAATACTGGAGTAGAAAGTTCAGGTTAGGACTAAAATAAATTTGAATCATTTACGTGCTTAGAAGTCATTCAGGTCACAAAAATTCAACCAAATAGCTTGTTTTAGGGGCTGGGATACGAAGACAAAAGACCTACCCGAGCTCTGCTTTTGAGGAGCTTTGAGGCTAGTAGAAGGGATAATATGATATTCCTCACTGAATATTATTCATTATATATATAATATCTTTGAACATACTATCCCTTCCGGAAGGGATATTATAATATCCCTTAATAATAATAATATACATTATTATCCCTTATAATAATAAGGGATAGCCAGGCACAGTGGCTCATGCCTGTAATCCTAGCACTTTGGGAGGCTAACGCGGGTGGATCACCTGAGGTCAGAAGTTCGAGACCAGCCTGACCAACATGGTGAAACCCCATGTCTACTAAAAATGCAAAAATTAGCCAGGTGTGGTGGTGGGTGCCTATAATCCCAGCCACTAGGGAGGCTGAGACAGGAGAATCACTTGCATCTGGGAGGCAGAGGTTGCAGTGAGCCAAGATTATGTCATTGTACTCCAGCCTGGGTGACAGAATAAGACTCTGTCTCAAAATAATAATAAGTGATAATATGTTCAGGGTACAAACAGGAAGGGATCTTTACTTTGTGACCTGGGAAAGTTACAGTTTTACAAAAGAAAAAGAAGACTGTTTCAAGAATTTATATGGGTTGAGTTTGAATGGGGTAGAGGAAAAAGGGACGATACCGGGAGTTAAAGATGAATTTGAAGAGTAGGACATGCTGTTACAGAAGCTAGGACTAGGAGGCATGATCAGTAGTGTCAGATATTTTGAGGAGGTCAAGCTGTAAAGACTCAACAAAATTTTTTTTACTGTTGGAGTAACAGCTCACAAATGATTTGGTGGATGTCCCCAAAACAGTGAAATAAAGAAGGGGAGAGGTGAGAGGACTGTTTTAATTTATAATGGTCAGTACTTAGAAAAGAAAATAATTATTGAATTTGGAGTGGCTTCAAGGACAATACATTTAAATATTTGTTCCAGAAATTGACCAGACTTGAAACAAAAACCCAGAAGTCATTCTGACTGAAACTGACAACTGGTGGGGCACCATGGCTCATGCCTGTAGTCCTAGCACCTTGGGAAGCCATGGCAGGAGGATTGTGTGAGCCCAAGAGTTCGAGACTAGCTTGGGCAACATGGCAGAACCCCATCTCTACAAAAGGTACAAAAATTAACAGTGTGGTAGCCCACGCTTGTAGTCCCAGCTACTTGGGAGGCTGAGGCAGGAGGATTGCTTGAGCCTGAGACGTGGAGGCTGCAGTAAGCCATGATCATACCAGTGGGCGACAGAGGGAGGGAGTAATCGTACTCTAGGCTGGGCGACGGAGGGAGACCCTGTCTCAAAAAGAAAAAAAAAAAAAAAAAAGAAACTGACAATTTAGAGTTCTCTAGCTTTTTACCAGGTCTTCAGATTCTTTCTGTGTGGAGGATGGATACAAATTATTTTGCTGACTGATAGAAAGTAATAGCCCAAAGTAGTATCCTCTGAAGTTGCTGTAGTTTGTGTGTCACCTTTTCCAGAAAGGTTGAATTTTGTGACTTCGAATTCTGTCTGAGAGTGGAGGTTCATAGAAGTTGATGTTTGCAAGATGCCACTGTGTTTCTCATCTGTTATTTTTGCCCCATAGGTTTAACTTCTTTATTCAACAAAAATGCGGATTCAGAAAAGCACCCAGGAAGGTTGAACCTCGAAGATCAGACACAGGGACAAGTGGTGAAGCATACAAGAGAAGTGCTTTGATTCCTCCTGTGGAAGAAACAGTTTTTTATCCTTCTCCCTATCCTATAAGGAGTCTCATAAAACCTTTATTTTTTACTGTTGGGGTAAGAGCTCACTTTGCTAGGAGTTACCTACCTTGCTACAAATGCAGTGTTAAAGTACTTTGTCCCGTTTGGGCTCCCTTAAAGTAAGGACAGGTGGAGGGGGGATCAAAAGGAGCTGGGCTCATGAATTCTAATTATAGAGTCTGAATTTTTTTTTTTTTTTTTTTTTTTTTTTTGAGACGGAGTCTCACTCCGTCCCCCAGGTTGGAGTGCAGTGGCGCGATCTCGGCTCACTGCAAGCTCCGCCTCCTGGGTTCACACCATTTTCCTGCCTCAGCTTCCCGAGTAGCTGGGACTGTAGGCGCCGGCCACCACGCCTGGCTAATTTTTTATATTTTTAGTAGAGACGGGGTTTCACTGTGGTAGCCAGGATGGTCTCATCTCCTGACCTCGTGATCCACCCGCCTTGGCCTCCCAAAGTTCTGGGATTACAGGAGTGAGCCACTGCGCCCGGCCTAGAGTCTGAACTTAAAAATTGCTTTTATTATTAAATTCTGGCTTACTTATGTAAGCCCTAGAGAATAAACTTATTGGCCTTGTTTGGTACAGCATTTCAAGCGGTGCTAAGTTGGTATTTTCAGTTTTATTTGAGGATTTATAGCTGGAAACAGGCCCCAGGGTATTGTGAAGTTAGTACAATGGGAAACAATAAAATGTCCTTTTCGCCTGCACAGTGGCTCACGCCTGTAATCCCAGCACTGGAGGCCAAGGTGGGTGGATCACCTGAGGTCAGGAGTTCGAGACCCCTCTGGCCAACATGACGAAACCCCGTCTCTACTAAAAATACAAAAATTAGCCGGGCGTGGAGACAGGTACCTGTAATCCTAGCTACTCCAGAGGCTGAGGCATGAGAATCACTTGAACCTGGCAGGCAGAGGTTGCAGTGAGCCCACATTGCACCATTGCAGCCTAGCCTGGGAGACAAGAGTGAAACTCCATCTCAAAAAAAAAAAAAAAGCCCTTTTCACTTATTAGGTTTCACTGTGCCAGGTATTCCCTTCTGTTGGTTTGTAAAAAGCAATGACAATGAAGTATTGTCCTTGGAAATATGTATAGATCTATTTCCCTCTTAAATCTATTTTGTAATATGTCTAATTTTATATAGTTTACAGGCTGTGCATTTGGATCAGCTGCTATTTGGCAATATGAATCACTGAAATCCAGGGTCCAGAGTTATTTTGATGGTATAAAAGCTGATTGGTTGGATAGCATAAGACCACAAAAAGAAGGAGACTTCAGAAAGGAGGTAAAGATAAACACTGCTTTCTTTCTTCTAGTTAATCACAGTTTAAAAAAACTGATACTTAATAGATGCACATGTTTTCAGTGTACATGATGCATTCACATAATGTGTAATAATTAAATCTGAGTAATTGAATATCTATCACCTTAAACATTTATCTTTATGCTAGGTATATTTGAATTCTTCTCCATTAGCTATTTTGAAATATACTATAGATTATAGTTGACTGTAGTTACTCTACTGGTAATCCCAAGTTTTGAAGCCTGGTTATTTATGAAGTGCTTTTAGTTAATGGCAACATCAGATTAATAAATGTCAAGTCAGTGCACTTAATATTCCTCACAGTAAGTATTGATTACTGTTTTATATGTCTGGTGTTGTACTTAGCAGTGTTCCAGAATTCTGTCCCTCTACCCGCATGCATCAAAAATCACCACGGATAGTTGTTAAAAATGTTAACGTTGGCCGGGCACAGTGGCTCAAGTCTATAATCCTAGCACTTTGGGAGGCCAAGGCAGTCAGGAGCTTGAGACCAGCCTGGCCAACATAGTGAAATCCCATCTCTACTGAAAATACAAAAATTAGCCAGGTGTGGTGGTGCATGCCTGTGGCCCCAGCTACTCAGGAAGCTGAGGCAGGAGAATCGCCTTAACCCAAGAGGCAGACGTTGCAGTGAGATGAGATTGTGCCACTGCACTCCAGCTTGGGTGACAGCGCGAGACCTCGTCTCAAAAAAAAAAAGAAATTAATGTTAATAGGTGTTAATGTTTCTGTGTGGAGGATGTCTCAGCTCTACTAAAGTTTAAGGATCTCAGCTCTACTAAAGTTTAAAGGCCACTGTCTTACTTGGATCACCTTGATGAATTGCTTTAGAGCAGCAGTCCCTAACCTTTTTGGTACCAGGGACTGGTTTCGTGCAAGACAATTTTTCCACAGGTCGGGGTTGCAGAGGGGCAGATGGTTATGGGATGAAACTGTTCCACCTCAGATCATCAGGCATTAGATTCTCATAAGGAGCGTGCAGCCTAGATCCCGTACATGTGCACCTCACAGTAGGGTTTGCATGCATGTGAGAGTCTTATGCAGCCACTGATCTGACAGGAGGCAGAGCTCTGGTGGTAATGCTCTCCCACTGCTCACCTCCTGCTGTGTGGCCCAGTTCCTAACAGGCCATGGACCACTAGTGGTCAGCAGCCGGGGTGTTGGGGACCCTGGCTTTAGAGTACGTATTTGAACTGCAGGGAATTTTTCAAAATATACATGCCTTAGGGATAGAGCTAGCAAGTGATTTTTTTTTTTTTTCCCTAAGAGACAGCGTCCCACTCTATCACCTAGGCTTCAGTGCAGTAATGGGATCATAGCTCACTGAAGCCTCAAACTCCTGGGCTTGAGCAGTCCTCCCACCTCAGTCTCTTGAGTAGCTGGGACTACAGGCATGTGCCACCATCCTGGGCCAATTATTTCATTTTTTGTGGAGACAGGAGTCTCACTTTGTTGCCCAGGCTGGTCTCAAACTGCTGGCCTTAAGTGATCCTCCTACCTTGGCCTCCCAAAGTGCTGGAATTTCACAAGTGTGAGCCACTGTGCCTGGCCCCAAGAGGAGTTTTAAACGTTTCTCAGTGACATGATATTTACACACCTGTGGTAAATACCTGCTGTTGAGTGTCTCTAACTGTGCTTGAGATGAAATACGGAAAAAAAAAAAAAAAAAGAAATATGGAGCTTTTAGAGCTTTTCATTTATATGCAACTTGATGGCCCTCTTTCTTCTTAACTGATTTCTTAAAAATGTTTGCTTTTAGATAAAACATGTATTTTATTTCCTTTTTTTTTTTTTATTTTTTTCCTTTTTGAGACAGAGTCTCACTCGTTGCCTAGGCTGGAGTGCAGTGGCGCGATCTCTGCTCACTGCAAGCTCCGCCTCCCGGGTTCACGCCATTCTCCTGCCTCAGCCTCCCGAGTAGCTGGGACTACAGGTGCCCACCACCATGCCTGGCTAATTTTTTGTATTTTTGGTAGAGACGGGGTTTCACCGTGTTAGCCAGGATGGTCTCGATCTCCTGACCTCGTGATCTGCCCACCTCGGCCTCCAAAAGTGCTGGGATTACAGGCATGAGCCACCGAGCCCAGCCAGTGTTTTATTTCTTTTATTCACCAATACATATTGAACACTGAGATTTTAGTTAATATGTGGTTTCAGGCCCATTTGATTTTCAAGCACTTCTGTTTTTTTATGACACATTGCCCTTCCAATCTGGAGAGGAGGTTGATATCTTCTTTACTTTTCCCCTTCCTTGGAACAGTGTGATCCTGGCCAGCAAGAGCCTGAGAAGGAAGCCTTGCATTTTCTTTTTACTAATGATGTTTTGAGTTTTCTCTAAGTAGGGAAAGGGATTCATTCCTCCTTGTTTTCCCATGGGCACATTCAAGAAGCATGAGCCCTATCTGTGTTAGAGAGGCTTTATGCCAGAACAGTGGATAATATTTGCAGGTGAAAATGACAATAACTGGCCATAGGCATCTATTCAGTACAGTGTATTTGAGAAGACAGTAAAACTGACCTATTCCATTATCCTGGATCTCTTACAAAGCTATAGGTTTCCAGCACATGTCTGCACATGAAGTTTTGATATCCAAATGTACCCAAATGGTTCTTGAGAATGGTGAAAAATGATACAAACAATATACATAATCTTCATTTAAAGATTGATTTGTTTATAATATAATTAAATGATAGGTTTAATGTATAAAACCTATGCCCATTAAAGAAGTTTGAAACAATATATAAATTTAACATGGAAACATGAAAGTCGTGGGAACCCCTTTCATGCCACTATACAGGAAGTAAGATCTGGGAGTTCATACACGGTGTAATTACAATTATAGAAATGGAATCGGCTGGGTGCGGCAGCTCACACCTGTAATCCCAGCACCTTGGGAGGCTGAGGTGGGAGGGTTGCTTCAGCCCAGGAGTTCAAGACCAGCCTTGGCAACACAGGGGGACCCCGTCTCTTAAAAAGAAAAAAAAAAGAAAATAAATGGAATTATACATACTAATCTGTAGTTTCTTTTACCTTGGATTTTTTTTTTTAAATAACAAAATCTGGTTCAATTTCATAGTTAGAATATATTTTTAATTTTAAAATTTTAATCATGGAAAATTTCAAGCAGATACTAATGTAGAGAGAGTAGTATGATGAATCATTATCATCCAGCTTCATTGTTCCCCAAGACAGGGCCAATTTTTTTTTTCATCTATTTCCCTTTTTTTCCCTTCCCTTTCCACCCTTGTATTATTGTAAAGCAAATTCTAGACGTATTTCATGCATAAAATTTTCAACATGTATCCCTGAAAAATTAGGACCTTGCTCTTTTTATTAAACTCCAGTACCATTACTATATCTTTAAAAAAGTGCAATTTAGTAGACAATATTCTCAGAATTTTAAAACATAAGATGTTGGTATGAATAATCACTTCCTTGGTACCTGTCTATATCTGCGAGTGTGCTGGGGACTTTACATTATTATTATTCCTTGTGATAACACTGCTGGGTACCTATTATTGTCCCATTTTGTGTGTCAAGAAACTGAAGTTTAGAAATAATTGTCTGAGGTTCCAGAGCTATCCAGTGGTTGGTTCTATGTGGAGAATGTGGGCTGCCTGACTATAAAACACATGCCTTTTCCACTCTACCACGCATTTATTATGTCTGTGGCCACCAGTGATTTTTACAGAAGAGGAATTCCTCTTTTATGTGCAAGGCATTTTCTTCTGGTTTTTCGTTTTTGTAGCCTGAAATTTCTCACATATGGTGATATGCAATTTTCCGTCTGTTTTAGATTAACAAGTGGTGGAATAACCTAAGTGATGGCCAGCGGACTGTGACAGGTTTGTGTTAGCTTACACGTTTTAACCATTCAAGGGAAGAGAAATCAAACCAAAAGGTACAGTATGTCACAAGCAATGGCTCTTGTACCGTGCCCACCAGTGGTTTAGAAGACAGTCTCTGTACCGATAGGCTAATGTAATAGTATATAAAGTGGTGAGGTATAAAGGTTTACATGATGCTCTGGGTCAGTTACTTTCTAATTTTGATCTAGTATGATACTGACTGATCAGTTTTGTTGTAGAATTCCAGCTTGTGGAATAGCTTATTAATTATTACTTCCCTTATTAAAGAAACTAATGGAAACATTAAGTACCTTCTATATTCAGGATGTTGTAATACACATTCTGTCCCTACTTAGAGTTGTTTACAGAGTAGTTGTCTCCCTTTTTACAGATAAGGAAAGCGGCTTTCAGAGAAGGAATTTTGAAAGTCAAACCGCTAGTAAGCAATAGAGCTGAGTTTCAAAACCCAAGTCTGTCCATTCTAAAACCAGTTTTCGCTCTTCTCCCCCATGCTATTTATAAAACCCTGTTTAAATGTAAGCATGACATGCATGTCACCATGATAACTTTTTTTCTTTGTAAATTGTTATGGAAAGACAGATTAGGCTCTTCAAGGTAACACCTCTGCAATATTTCATGGAGTTAGTTATTTGAGAAACTTGAAAATAGATTTTTGCCAGGAAGAGTGGCTCACGCCTGTAATCCTAGAACTTTGGGAAGCCAAGGTGGGCGGATTCCTTGAGCTCAGGAGTTTGAGGCCAGCTCAGGCAACATGACGAAACCCCATCTCTACCAAAGATACAAAAAATTAGCCAGGTGCGGTGGTGCGTGCCTGGGGTCCCAGCTACTTGGGAGGCTGAAGCAGGAGAATTGCTTGAACCTGGGTGGCAGAGGTTGCAGTGAGCTGTGGTTGTACTATTACACTCCAACCTGGGTGACAGATGAGACTCTCAAAAACAAAAAAAAAATTTTTTTAAGTTTTTTAACGATTGCATAGAAAAGAAAAAATTATTTCTAGAGAATTGCAAAATATTGCTTTTGCTCAAATTTGAGTAGACTTATTTTGTACTCTTAATTTTCTGTACTTAAGTGGAAAAAGGATGTTTATCTTTCTTTATTCAAACTGTTTATTCTCTCTGGAAGGCTTAATTTTTCTGACTTTTTTGGAACCTGATGCAGCTTTCAGGCTTATGGTTCAGACATTGCTTCCTTTAGGAAGTGCTTTCTTTTTTTCTGAACTCATTGCAGTTTTTATCATTGATAATGCAGTGTGCCTTATGTGATTGTATGTGTAACATCCTTGAGGGCAGTGTAAGCAACTGGAGGACAACAATGACATCTTTCATTTTGTGATAGCACCTAGCATATATCATGTACACAGTAAGGACACTCAGTTAAAATCTGTTGAGTGAATGAATGTTGAATGAAATCTTAACCAAGGGATTGAGATTTTTCAATGTTGCCATAACTAAGACCATAGAATTGATAGGTCAGTGACATCTTAAAATGATTACTTCAAAGATAGCTCTTTAGTAGCACATCTGTTTCCACTAGATTAATGTATTTTGTTTGCTTGCTTCTTTTATGAAAGTAATGAGGCTGGGTGCAGTGGCTTACGCCTGTAATCCCGGCACTTTGGGAGGCCAAGGCGGGCGGATCACCTGAGGTCAGGAGTCAGAGACCAGCCTAGCCAACACGGTGAAACCCCATCTCTACTAAAAATACAAAAAATTAGCTGGGCGTGGTGGTGCACGCCTGTTAATCCCAGCTACTAGGGAGGCTGAGGCAGGAGAATTGCTTGAACCTGGAAGGCAGAGGTTGCAGTGAGCTAAGATTGAGCCACTGCACTCCAGCCTGGACGACAGAGCGAGATTCTGTCTCAAAAAAAAAAAAAAAAAATTAACGAAATTAAGATTTCTTTAGGGTGGCTGGTGACTTTTTCTCATGCTGGTGAATACTTTCTTCAAAGAAGCTGGAGGTAATTAAAAATCAGAATTCTTTCCCCCTAGTCTTTTTCTTTTTTGAAATCAAGTCAGCCATTTGGCATGAAGAGCATAGCAGTAGAGAGAGATGCTTGTGATCTGTCTTGTAACTTGAATGTAAGCTGCTTTGAACAACATAAATGTGAATGGTCATGCTGCAGGTCTTAAATCTTTATTGTTAGATTATCCAAGTGACTTTAACCTCAGGAAATGCCGTTTGAACTGTTTTGTGTCACCTCAGACTTTTCTTGTAGGAAATAATTATTCTAGTAATAGTGATTCTAGCTTTACAATGTCTGTAAGTGGTGCTTAATCAATTACCTATATATGAGATTCTCAAGAATAAACTGTTTATTTAGTATGTCTTGTCTTCTTCCTGGGGTGTCAATTAGTCCAGCTTTCCTTGCTGAGCACTCCTGATTGCTTCTTGTAGACTGCAAAGTGAAGTTGGCTCAGCTCCTGGTTTTAATCAATGATAGATTTATGGGGTGACAGGTCTACTCCGTCCCACTTTCTTTCTTTGGATTGGAGATGTTTTCCGAATGGTTTTTTTTTTTTTTTCCGTTTTATATTTTGAAAGAACTTGACAAGTTTGACCTAGAGAGTTTTTAAAGCTTTGTGAGACCAGTGTGCCTCTCTGCTTTGTAGTATTCATACCTAGACAATGGCAGCATGAAAGCTCTAGTCGGTTAAAGATTTCTCACTGCTACACCAAACACTTCATGTAAGTATTCCTTGCTATTGAATCTGTTGAGCTCTTGAATTTGGATGGAAAGATTTTGGATACAGTAAGTTCAGACAGTAAAGTGTTAATCCAAATATACATAGTTTCTGAGTTTCAGATAATGAGGGGTATCTCAAATTTATCCATGTCTCTTTGGTTCCTAGGTGTAGATAAGAACAGTCAGATTGTAAGGCATACCCATAATTTATTTTATTGTTAAGGTGGCATCTGGTGGTGAGGTAAAAAACCCCTTTCTAGCTGGGTGCAATGGCTCATGCCTGTAATCCCAGCACTTTGGGAGCACTTTTGGGAGGTGGATCACCTGAGGTCAGGAGTTGGAGACCAGCCTGGCCAACATGGTGAAACCCCATCTCTACTAAAAATACAAAATTAGCTGGACATGATGGTGCATGCCTGTAATCCCAGCTACTTGGGAGGCTGAGGCAGGAGAATCGCTTGAACTTGGGAGGCAGAGATTGCAGTGAGCCGAGATCATGCCATTTCACTCCAGCCTGGGCAGTAGAGTGAGACTCCGTCTCAAAACAACAACAACAAAAACCTCCCTTTCTTACAGCTGATGCCAGGTTTGGAGTCTGTAGTTTTTTTTTTTTTGAGATGGAGTCTTGCTCTGTCGCCCAGGCTAGAGTGCAGTGGCACGATCTCAGCTCACTGCAAGCTCCGCCTCCCGGGTTCACGCCATTCTCCTTCCTCAGCCTCTGGAGTAGCTGGGACTACAAGCGCCCGCCACCACGCCCGGCTAATTTTTTGTATTTTTAGTAGAGACGGGGTTTCACCGCGTTAGCCAGGATGGTCTCGATCTCCTGACCTCGTGATCCGCCCGCCTCGGCCTCCCAAAGTGCTGGGATTACAGGCTTGAGCCACCGCGCCCGGCGAGTCTGTAGTTTTTGACTGTTCTGTCTCAATCTGTCTGTGCAAATCCCTTTTTAAAGCTATGCTAGGAAACTTGTTTTAATCCTTTTGTTTTGGTTTGTTTGGGGATTTTTTTTTGGTCTTAATTTTTATTACACAGAAATAATCTCCCCAGGCTTCATATTGCTCTGAAAAAGTGTTTATAAGCCCACTGGGTATTTGTGGGGCAAGCGGGGAGTATAACGTGGCATTCTTCAAACTTAAATTTGTCATCCCTGGTGCTTTTATATTTCACCTAATTTTCTATTGCCCTGATCTGTCAGCCTTTTAAGTCTGTCCTACAGGTCCCCAGGCAACCCCCAGAGAGAATATTTTCTCCTCCCTTTCTAGCTTTCAGGGTTGTCTTTGAGGCACTTGCCAGGTTTTCCTGTTAGTTCAAGAGAATGCTGACTTTACTGTATTGAGATTCAGGTAAAGCCACAGGAAAGAATCAGCTAAATTATTATTTTTGATCAAGAAGGAGCAAGGACAGAAAAGGATAGGGAGAGAGATCTCAAGAAAACTGTGCCCTAGTTCCTCTACTAGTGTATTTTTTGTTAGCTCCAAAGTTTAGTCACTACTACTCTCCAGTCTTTGACCCCTTGCCCCAACTTCTAAAGTCTATTCTTTTTTCTTTGCTGTTCTGTTTCTACCAGGCTTATTCTTTTTCATTTCAGTTCTCTCTCTCCTTGTACCTTTTCAAGGTTTTGAGCTGTCTTCCCAGACTAAGGCCTCCTTACCTATTCCTGATGTTGCTGGTAAGGCAATGTTTTCCTTGGTCTTATAGCCCATCTTTACCTTTTAATCAGTCACTGTTTTTCTGTAACTCCTGACTTCCCAGTCTGCAAACAAGTTATTTTTGTAGAAGAATAGCAAAATTAATCCTTGAGTGCCAGCCACACTTCAAGTATCATGCTATGTGCTTTACATGCCTTTATATTATTATTAATCATCATAAGAACCCTGTTATCCTCATTTCTCAGATGGGGCAAGGAACGGCCACATGACTGCGATCACACAGCTAGAACTGGGTGGATTCGGGAATCAAATCCACTTCATATATCAAAGAATAGGCTTTTTATTATGTCCTTTCACTTTTCTAGAATAGCAAACCACCATTAATTACCTTTCTGATAAACCACACTGCCTCCCCCTATCAAGTATCTGGGTGCTGATTCACAGCACAAATTGCAGCAAATTGTTCCAAAGTAGCAGCCTACCCCCAGGGAGGAAAGGGAGCCCTTTTTGACTGCCTAGACTAGATTTTGTCATTGTAAAATGAATAAATATGCATGGTAGCAGATGAAAATTGGAATAAAGGATACATAAAGTGAAAAGTCTTTCTCTCACTCTGAACTTCCAGTTCTGCACTTTTCCTTTCCCATAATAACCATTGCATGTTTCGTTACTTGTGTGTTCTTCCAAAGCATCTATTTATATATAGGCATTTATATCTATCTGTGGTTTAACACAAAAATAGTAACATGCAATACATACTCTTCTGCACCATGATTTTTTTCACTTAATATTTTAAACAACATTCTATATCAATACGAGTAGGTCTGTTACATCCTTTTTAATATTTTATTGAGGTATAATATACGTAGAAGAATGTGAATATGTCAAATGTACAACTCAGCTAATTAATTTTCACAAGCTAAGCACATCCATGTAACCAGCACCTGGATTGATAAATGGAAATTACCAGCACATCAGGCTTTTTTTGTTTGCTTTGGTTTGTTTTGAGACAGCGTCTCACTTGTCACTCAGGCTGGAGTGCAGTGGTGTGATCACGGCTCACTGCAGCCTCAACCTCCCAAGGCTGGTCTTGAACTCCTGGGCTCAAGTGATCCTCCTGCCTTGGCCTCCCAAATTGCTGGGATTACAGGTGTGAACCACTGTGCCTGGCCAGCATATTCTTTTTAATGGCATTATGGTATTCCATGTGAATGAGTATTATTTAACAAATCTTTTATTAATAGATATTTAGGTTGTTTTCAGTCTTCTGCTTCTATAAATATTACTGCAGTGAAATGCCTTATATATAGATCTCTGTGCCTTGTACAAGTATATTTTTAGGATAAGTTACTGGAAATAGAATTGCTGGGTCAAAGAATATGTACATTTCAAATTTTGTGTATTGCAAAGTTGTCTTAAAAGAAGTTGTGTACCATTTTAAATGTCCTCCCACAATGTACAGAGTATAAATACATCAGATTGATTTCTAAAAGTTGCCCACAGGGGAGGTTAGATATTCTCATCTGCAGGGAGAGTACAGAGAAATAACAGTCCTTTTTTGTGGTTAGCAATTATAAGGGCCTTTGCCTCCCTCATTGTGAATTTGCCCTTTCTGTTTACCCGTATTAGTTTCAAACTTTCTGTCTCTATCCCAGTGGGAGGATGGAAGATGGACAGTCTCTCTGGGTTTCTTCTTGATTCCAGGTAGCTGTGGACCCAGTCCTTAATTAGTTTGGTGGATACTGCCTAGGAAAAGAAATGATAGCCACTGTGTGAGGCCAACAGGTTGATCTTTGCACCTGCCTGGTTCCCAGAGAACCTGAGGTAAGGATGGCTTGAGCCTAGTTCTTTGGCTGCTGTGGATGTACATGCTTGTCAGTGTCTGGACTGGCCAGGTCTGGGTTGGTATAGTAGCCCCTTCAGATAAAGGAGCTTTGGAGGGGTGAATTGGCCCACCCAGAAACAGAGGGGATCTGTGAGTAGCTATTAGACCTCAAGTGGTATGGTAAGTCCTTTATAGGAAAATGAGAAAAAGGGTTTTACTACCTTTCTCGGGCTGAGGAGGAAAATAACCTGAGGTCATTGAACCAAGTAGTGCTTTCCAAATCAGTGCATCTGCCTTTTTAAAAATTAAGATATAATTCACATATAAAATTCACCATTTAAAGCAGGGGTTCCGAGCCCTGGGCAAGGGACTGGTACCAGAACCAGGCTGCAGAGCAGGAGGTGAGCGGCAGGGGAACAAGTGAAACTTCGTTTGTGGGTTTTTTTTTTTGTTTATTTTTTTGAGACAGAGTCTTGCTCTGTCACCCAGGCTAGAGTGTAGTGGCGTGATCTTGGCTCACTGCAATCTCTGCGTCCCGGATTCAAGTGATTGTCCTGCCTTAGCCTCCCAAGTAGCTGGGATTACAGGCACCTGTCACCATGCCTGGGTAACTTTTGTATTTTTAGTAGAGACAGGGTTTCGCCATGTTGGCCAGGCTGGGATCTAGGTTGCGTACTCCTTATGAGAATCTAATGCCTGATGGTCTGTCACTGTCTCCCATCATACCCAGACGGAACTGTCTGGTTGCAGGAAAACAAGCTCAGGGTTCCCACTGATTCTACATTATGAGAAGTTGTGTAATCATTTCATTATATATTATGATATAATAGAAATAAAGTGCAGAATAAATGTAATGCACTTGAATCATCCTGAAACCATCCCCCCACTCCTGGTCTATGGAAAAATTGTCTGACACAAAACTGGTCCTTGGTGCCAAAAAGGTTGGAGACCATTGATTTAAAATGTACAGTTGGCTGAGTGTGGTGGCCCACACTTGTAATCCTACCACTTGGAGGCCTGGCACTTAGGAGGCCGAGGTCAGAGGATTGCTTGAGTCTAGACCAGCCTGGGCAACATAGTGAGACCCCCCACATCTCTCTAAAAATAATAATAAATAAAAATAGAAAGCCAAAGTAAATTCAGTGGTTTTTATTATATTTAAAAGGCTGTGCGACTATCATCGTCATCTAATCCCAGGGCCTTTTCATTATCCCAAAAAGAAACCCCATTCCCATTAGCAGTCACTCCCCCATTCCCTCCTTCCCTCCTTCCCCTCAGCCTTAGGCAGCCATCAACCTGCTTTCTCTAGGGGCTTTCCTCTTCTGGAGATTTCATACACATCAAGTCACATAATATGTGGCCTTTTGTGTCTGTTTCTTTCACTTAGCATAATGTTTTTAAGGTTCACTCATGTTGCAGTATATATCATCAGTACTTCCGTTTCTTTTTATGGCCAAATAATATTCCAGTGTATGGATATATTACATTTGTTTATTCCTTCATCAGTTGATGGGCGTTTGAGTTGTTTCCATTCTTCAGCTATTAATAATGCTGCTATGAACCTCTATGTGCACATTTTTTTGTGGACATATGTTTTCATTTCTCGGTATATATAGCCAGGAATGGAATTGCTGGGTCATATGGTAACTGTTGTTTTTTTTTTTTAATTGTAAAAAAAAATAACATGAAATATACCGTCTTAATCATTTTTAAGCATATAGTTCAATAGAGTTCAGTATATTCACATTTTTGTAAAACCAATCTCTAGAACTTTTTCATTTTGCAGATCTGAAGCTCTACTCATTAAACAATACATCCCCTTTTTCTCCTCCCTTCAGCCCTTGATAACCACCATTCTACTTCCTTTTTCTATGCATTTGACTACTTTAGATACCTCATACAAGTAGAATCATAAAATACTTGGTGTTTTGGACTGGCTTATTTCACTTAGCATAATGTCCACGAGGTTTATCCATGTTGGAGCATGTGACAGTATTTACTTCCTTTTTTAAGGCTGAATAATACTTTATTTTGTGTGTATATCACATTTTGTTTATCCATTTACCTACTGATGGACATTTGAGTTATTTCTACCTCTTGTTATTGTGAATAATGCTGCTATGAAAATGGGCTTGCAAATATCTCTTTGAGACCGACCATGCATTCAATTCTTTTTTATTTTTTGAGATGGAGTCTTGCTCTGTCGCGCAGGCTGGAGTGCAGTGGCGTGATCTCAGCTCACTGCAAGCTCTACCTCCCAGGTTCAAGCAATTCTCCTGTCTCAGCCTACCGAATAGCTGGGACTTCAGGTGGACGCCACCATGCCCGGCTAATTTTTGTATTTTTTTTTTTAGTAGAGACAGGGTTTCACCATATTGGTCAGGCTGATCTCGAACTCCTGACCTCAGGTGATCCACTCGCCTCGGCCTCCCAAAGTGCTGGGATTACAGGCATGAGCCACCACACCCGGCCAATTCTTTTGGATGTATATCCAGTTACAGGATTGGTGGATCACATGGTTATTGTATTTTTAATTTTTTTTGAGGAATTCTCATACTGTTTTCCATGGTGGTTGTACCATTTTACATTCTCGCCAACAGCGCTCAAGTCTTCCAATTTCTCACATTCTTGACAACATTTGTTATTTTCTCTTTGTGTGAGTGTGTAGGTGTTTGACAGTAGCCATCTTGATGAGTGTGAGATAATACCTCACTGTGGTTTTGATTTGCTTTTTCTGGTGATTAGTGATGTTGAGCATCTTTTCACATGCTCGTTGGCCATTTGTTTTATCATCTCTGGAAAAATGTATTTCAAGTACTCGAGTTATTTGATTTTTTGTTGTTGTTGAGTTATAAGCATTCTTTTTCATTTGTTTGTTTTTTTGAGACAGAGTCTTGCTCTTTCGCCCAGGCCAGAGTGCAGTGGAGCGATCTCGGCTCACTGCAATCTCTCTCTCCTGGGTTCAAGCACTCTTCCCACCTCGGCTGGGATTACAGGTGTGTGCCACCACGCCTGGCTAATTTTTGTACTTTTAGTAGAGATGGGGTTTCGCCATGTTGGCCAGGCTGGTCTCGAACCCCTGATTTCAAATGATCCACCTACCTCAGCCTCCCAAAGTGCTGGGTTTACAGGCATGAGCCACTGCACCTGCCTGAGTTATAAGCATTCTTTATTTGTTCTTGATATCACCCCCTTTTCAGATACATTATTTGCAAATACTTCCATTCTGTGATTTATTTCTGCTTTTTTACTCTTTTGATTGTATCTTTTGATACACAAAAGTTTTTAAGTTTGATATAGTCCCAGTTGTCTATTTTTTCTTTTGTTGCCTGTGCCTTTGGCGTCATAGCCAAGAAATCATTACCAAGTCCAGTGTCATGAGGCTTTTCTTCTGTTTTCTTCTAGGAGTTTTATAGTTGAGGGTCTAACATTCAGGTCTTTAATCCATTTTGAGTTAATTTTTGTATATTGGTATAAGATAAAGATCCAACTGCTCTCTTTTGCATGTGGGTATCTAGTTTTCCCTTTGTTTTCTTTTTGAAGAACTATCAAATTGTTTTCCATAGGTAGCTACACCATTTTCCACTCCTTCAAGTAGTGTGAGGATTCCATCTGTTATTGCCTGTCTTTTCTGTCAGCAACTACAATTTTTTTTTGTATTTTTTAATTGTAAAATATATATATAACATAAAATTTACCATTATAGACATTTTTTAGTGTACACTTTAGTTGCTTTAAGTACATTCACAGTGTTGTAGGTTGGGCGTGGTGGCTCATGCCTGTAATCCCAGCACTTTGGGAGGCGGAGGTGGGAGGATTGGCTGAGGCCAGGAATTTCAGACAGTGTTGTATAACCATTACTACTGTCTATTTCCAGGGCTTTTTCATTATCCCAAACAGAAACACCGAACCTGTTAAACAATAGCCCCCTATTACCCCCTCCCCTCAGCTACTAGTAACCGCATTCTACTTTCTGTCTCTATGAGTTTGCCTATTCTAGATCCTTCATATAAGTGGAACTATAATTTTTTTTCTTTTTGGTCCAGCTTCTTTTGCGTAGCATAGCTTTTTAATGGTTCGTCCATATTGTAGCATGATGAAAATTTCCTTTGTAAAGCTCAGATATTCCATTCTGTGTATTTACCACATTTTGGTTATCCATTCATCTGTTGATGGACATTTGGGTTGTCTCCATCTCTTGGTTATTGTGACTAATGCTGTGATATACAAAGGTTCTGACATCCCCACATCCTTGGCAATACTATTTTTAATTTTTTTGAGACAGAGTCTCACTCTGTCACTCAGGCTGGAGTGCAGTGGTATGAACATGGCTCACTACAACCTCAACCTGGTCTCAAACAACCCTCCTTCCACAGCCTCTTGAGTAGCTGGGACTACAGGCACGCACCATCACACCTGGCTAATTTTTTAATTTTCTGTAGAGATGAGGTCTTGCCAAGTTGCCCAGGCTGCTTTTGAACTCCTGGGCTCAAATAGTCCTCCTGCCCTGGCCTCCCAAAGTGCTAGGATTACAGGTGTGAGCCACCGTGCCTGGCCTATTTTCCTTTTTTTTAAATGTGATAATAGCCATTGTAATGGGTATAGTTTTGATTTCCATTTTGCTAGTGACTAGTAATGGTGAGCATCTTTTCATGTGCTTATTGAGTATTTGTATATCTTCTCTGGAGAACTGTCTACTTACTTCCTTTCCCATTTTTACATTGGGTTGTTGGGTTTTTTTATATATTCTGGATATTAATCCCTTATTGGATATGATTTGCACATTTTCTCCCATTTTGTTGCCTTTATTATATCCATCCTGGTGAGTGTGAAGGGGTGTATCACTGTGGTTTTGATTTGCCTTTCCTTAATCACTAATGAACATCTTTTCATGTCTTATTGTATATTTATTCTTCTTTGGAGAAATGCCTGTTTCTCCAAATCTTTTGCCCATTTAAAAATAGCTATTTGTCTTTTTATTGAGTTGTAAAAGTTATTTATATATTCTGGATACTAGACCCTTATTAAGAGATATGATTCACAAATATTTTTCCCATTCTGTGAGTTGTCTGATCACTTTCTTCATAGTGTTTTCTGAAGCATGAACATTCTAATTTTGCTGAAGTTCATCTTATCTATTTTTTTCTTTTGTTGCTTGTACTTTTAAGTGTCATGTCAAGGAAACTGTGAGCTAATTCAAGGTCACAAAGATGTGTACCTCTCTTTTCTTCTAAGAGCTTTAAAATTTTAGCTCTTAAATTTAGGCATTTGATTAATTCAGAGTTAACGTTTGTATTTGGTTTGAGATAGGGGTCCAAACTCATTCTTCGCTTATGGATATCCACTTGTCTGAGCACCATTTTTTGGCAAGACTATTCTTTCCCCTATTGAATTGTTTTGGAACCTTAGTCAAAAATCAGGTGACCGTAATCGTATGGGTATATTTCTGGAGTGTCAATTCTGTCCATTGATCTATATATCTGACCTTATTCTAGTACTACATTGTCTTTATTCCTGTAGGTTTGTGTTGTAAATTCTGAAACTATGAATTGTGAGTCTTCCAACTTTGTTAATATGAAATATTACATTGATTTTTCATATGTTGAACCAAGCTGGCATTCCTGTGACAAATTCCACTTGGTCATGATTTATAATCCTTTTTATATATGGCTGGATTTGGTTTGCCAATATTTTCTTGAGGATTTTTGCGTCTGTTTTCATAAAGGAATATTGATAGCTTTTTGTGATGTCTTTGGTTTTGATACGGAGGTGATAGTGGCTACATAGAATGTTCCTTCCTCTTGTGTTTTTTGAAAGAGTTTGAGAAGGATTGGTGTTAATTCTCTTTTATATTTGCTAGAATTTCCCAGTTGTGGTAAGTTGAATAGTGTGCTTCCCCAAAATTTGTGTCCACGTAGAACCACAGAATGTTACTTTACTTGAAATAGGGTCTTTGCAGATTTGGTTAGTTACAGAGAGATCATATTACATTAGGATGTACCTTAAATCCATTGACTCATGTCCTTATAAGAAGAGAGGACAAAGAAAGATACAGAAAACAAGACCAAAGAGATGGTGGCAGAGATTGGATACAGAAAACAAGACCAAAGAGATGGTGGCAGAGATTGGAGTGATGCACCTGGAAGCCAAACAATGCCAAGAATTGTCGAGAGCCACCAGAAGCTAGGAAGAGGGGAGGAAGGACACTTCCCTAGAGCCTTCAAAAGGAAGCATGGCCCTGCTGACACTTTACTCTTTGATTTCTGACTTCTAGCTTCCAGAACTGGAAGAGAATAGATTTTTGTTTTAAGCCACTGAGTTTGTGTTACAACAGCTGTAGGAAACTCAAATACTAGTGAAGCCAATGAGAAACATAGGCACCTAACACCTAATCTGGCTCTGGGGTTTTCTTTGTGGTAAGTTTTTTAAATTACTAATTCAGTCTCTTTACTTATTCTTGGTCTGTTCAGATTTTCTATTTCTTTGAGTCAATTTTAGTAGTTTGTGTCTTTCTAGGAATTTTAAATTTCATCTAAGTTATTCTCATTTGTTGGTATATAATTGTTCATTGTATTTTGTAGTAATTCTGATTTCTGTAAGGTTGGTAGTAACATTCTGCTTTCAGTCCTGATTTTAGTAATTTGTTTTTATTTTTCTTTTTATTTTTTAGCAAATCTCAGACCTGTATGAGATGACTTTCGTAATTTGAGTCTTTTTTTCTTTGTCACTGTAGCTAAAAGTTTGTCAATTTTGTTCATTTCAAACAAATCCAACTTTTGGATTTATTAATTTTTCTGTTATTTTTCTATTCATTTACCTATGTTCTTCATTCTTTCCTTCTGCTTGCTTTGGTTTTAGTTTGCTCTTCTCTTTACACTTTCTTTTTTTTTTTAATTTATGAACTATTTATTGATGATTCTTGGGTGTTTCTTGGAGAGGGGGATATGGGAGGGTCATAGGATAATAGTGGAGAGAAGGTCAAGAGATAAACACATGAACAAAGGTCTCTGGTTTTCCTAGGCAGAGGACCCTGCGGCCTTCTGCAGTGTTTGTGCCCCTGGGTACTTGAGATTAGGGAGTGGTGATGACTCTTAAAGAGCATGCTGCCTTCAAGCATCTGTTTAACAAAGCACATCTTGCACCGCCCTTAATCCATTTAACCCTGAGTTGACACAGCATATGTTTCAGAGAGCATGGGGCTGGGGGAAAGGCCATAGATCAACAGCATCCCAAGGCAGAAGAATTTCTCCTAGTCAGAACAAAATGGAGTCTCCTATGCCCACCTCTTTCTACACAGACACAGCAACAATCTGATCTCTCCTTCCTTTCCCCACACTTCCCCCCCTCTTCTTTTCAACAAAACCGCCATCGTCCTCATGGCCCGCTCCCGATGGTCGCTGTCTCTTCGGAGCTGTTGGGTACACCTCCCAGACAGGGCAGCCGGGCAGAGGCACTCCTCACCTCCCAGACAGGGCGGCCGGGCAGAGGCGCTCCTCGCTTCCCAGACGGGGCCGCCCGGGCAGAGGCGCTCCTCGCTTCCCAGACGGGGCCGCCCGGGCAGAGGCGCTCCTCACTTCCCAGACGTGGCCGCCCGGGCAGAGGCGCTCCTCACTTCCTCCCAGACCGGGTGGCAGCCGGGCAGAGGCGCTCCTCACCTCCCAGACGGGGCGGCCGGGCAGAGGCGCTCCTCACTTCCCAGACGGGGCGGCCGAGCAGAGGCGCTCCTCACTTCCCAGAGGGGGCGGCCGGGCAGAGGCGCTCCTCACTTCCCAGACAGGGCGGCCGGGCAGAGGCGCTCCTCACTTCCCAGACGGGGCGGCCGGGCAGAGATGCTCCTCACTTCCTCCCAGACGGGGTAGCGGCCAGGCAGAGGCGCTCCTCACCTCCCAGACAGGGCGGCCGGGCAGAGGCGCTCCTCACTTCCCAGACTGGGCGGCCGGGCAGAGGCGCTCTTCACTTCCCAGACTGGGCGGCCGGGCAGAGGCGCTCCTCACCTCCTAGACGGGGTGGCCAGGCAGAGGCGCTCCTCACTTCCCAGACGGTGTGGCGGCTGGGCAGAGGTGCTCCTCCCTTCCCAGATGGGGCAGCCAGGCAGAGGCGCTCCTCACTTCCTCCCAGACGGGGTGGCGGCCAGGCAGAGGCGCTCCTCACTTCCCAGACGTGGCCGCCCGGGCAGAGGCGCTCCTCACTTCCTCCCAGACCTGGTGGCAGCCGGGCAGAGGCGCTCCTCACTTCCTCCCAGACGGGGTGGCGGCCAGGCAGAGGCGCTCCTCACTTCCCAGAGGGGGCGGCCGGGCAGAGGTGCTCCTCACTTCCTCCCAGACGGGGTGGCGGCCGGGCAGAGGCACTCCTCACCTCCCAGACGGGGCGGCCGGGCAGAGGCGCTCCTCACCTCCCAGACGGAGTGGCCAGGCAGAGGCGCTCCTCACTTCCCATATGGGGTGGCGGCCGGGCAGAGGCGCTCCTCACTTCCCAGATGGGGCAGCTGGGCAGAGGCGCTCCTCACTTCCTCCCAGACGGGGTGGCGGCCGGGCAGAGGCACTCCTCACCTCCCAGACGGGGCGGCCGGGCAGAGGCGCTCCTCACCTCCCAGACGGAGTGGCCAGGCAGAGGCGCTCCTCACTTCCCATATGGGGTGGCGGCCGGGCAGAGGCGCTCCTCACTTCCCAGATGGGGCAGCTGGGCAGAGGCGCTCCTCACTTCCTCCCAGACGGGGTGGCGGCCAGGCAGAGGCGCTCCTCACCTCCCAGACGGGGCGGCCGGGCAGAGGTGCTCCTCATCTCCCAGACGGGGCAGCCGGGCAGAGGTGCTCCTCACTTCCTCCCAGACGGGGTGACGGCCGGGCAGAGGCGCTCCTCACCTCCCAGACGGAGTGGACAGGCAGAGGCGCTCCTCACTTCCCATATGGGGTGGCGGCCGGGCAGAGGCGCTCCTCACTTCCCAGATGGGGCAGCCGGGCAGAGGCGCTCCTCACTTCCTCCCAGACGGGGTGGCGGCCAGGCAGAGGCACTCCTCACCTCCCAGATGGGGCAGCCGGGCAGAGGCGCTCCTCACTTCCTCCCAGACGGGGTGGCGGCCAGGCAGAGGCACTCCTCACCTCCCAGACGGGGCGGCCGGGCATAGGTGCTCCTCACTTCCTCCCAGACGGGGTGGCAGCCGGGCAGAGGCACTTCTCACCTCCCAGACGGGGCGGCCGGGCAGAGGCGCTCCTCACTTCCCAGACGGGGTGGCCGGGCAGAGGCGCTCCTCACTTCCCAGACGGGGTGGCCGGGCAGAGGCACTCCTCACCTCCCAGACGGGGCGGCCGGGCAGAGGCGCTCCTCACTTCCCATACGGGGTGGCAGCCGGGCAGAGGCACTCCTCACTTCCCAGATGGGGCAGCCGGGCAGAGGCACTCCTCACTTCCTCCCAGACGGGGTGGCGGCCGGGCAGAGGCGCTCCTCACTTCCCAGACGGGGCGGCCGGGCAGAGGTGCTCCTCACTTCCTCCCAGACGGGGTGGCGGCTGGGCAGAGGCGCTCCTCACCTCCCAGACGGGGCGGCCGGGCAGAGGTGCTCCTCACTTCCTCCCAGACGGGGTGGCGGCCGGGCAGAGGCGCTCCTCACCTCCCAGACGGGGTGGCCGGGCAGAGGCGCTCCTCCCTTCCCAGACGGAGTGGCCAGGCAGAGGCGCTCCTCACCTCCCAGAGTGGGCGGCCAGGCAGAGGCGCTCCTCACTTCCCAGAGTGGGCGGCCGGGCAGAGGCGCTCCTCACTTCCCAGAGTGGGCGGCCAGGCAGAGGCGCTCCTCACTTCCCAGAGTGGGCGGCCGGGCAGAGGCGCTCCTCACTTCCCATATGGGGTGGCAGCCGGGTAGAGGTGCTCCTCACTTCCCAGATGGGGCAGCTGGGCAGAGGTGCTCCTCACTTCCTCCCAGACGGGGTGGCGGCCAGGCAGAGGCGCTCCTCACCTCCCAGACGGGGCGGCCGGGCAGAGGCACTCCTCACCTCCCAGACGGGGCGGCTGGGCAGAGGCGCTCCTCACCTCCCAGAAGGGGCGGCTGGGCAGAGGCGCTCCTCACTTCCCATATGGGGTGGCAGCCGGGCAGAGGCGCTCCTCGCTTCCCAGACGGGGTGGTGGCCAGGCAGAGGCGCTCCTCGCTTCCCAGACGGGGTGGCGGCGAGGCAGAGGCGCTCCTTACTTCCCATATGGGGTGGCGGCCGGGCAGAGGCGCTCCTCACTTCCCAGATGGGGCAACCGGGCAGAGGCGCTCCTCACTTCCTCCCAGACGGGGTGGCGGCCAGGCAGAGGCGCTCCTCACCTCCCAGACGGGGCGGCCGGGCAGAGGTGCTCCTCATCTCCCAGACGGGGCAGCCGGGCAGAGGCGCTCCTCACTTCCTCCCAGACGGGGTGGCAGCCGGGCAGAGGCGCTCCTCACTTCCTCCCAGACGGGGTGGCAGCCGGGCAGAGACGCTCCTCACATCCCAGACGATGGGCGGCCGGGCAGAGGCGCTCCTCACTTCCCAGATAGGGCGGTCGGGCAGAGGGGCTCCTCACATCCCAGACGATGGGCGGCCGGGCAGAGATGCTCCTCACTTCCTAGACGGGGTGGCGGCGGGGCAGAGGCTGTAATCTTAGCACTTTAAGAGGCCAAGGCAGGAGGCTGGTAGGTGGAGGTTGCAGCGAGCCGAGATCACACCACTGCACTCCAGCCTGAGCACCATTGAGCATTGAGTTAGCGAGACTCCGTCTGCAATCCCAGCACCTCGGGAGGCCGAGGCAGGCAGATCACTCAAGGCCAGGAGCTGGAGACCAGCCCGGTCAACACGGTGAAACCCCGTCTCCACCAAAAATACAAAAACCATTCAGGCGTGGCGGCGCGCGCCTGCAATCCCAGGCACTCGGCAGGCCAAGGCAGGAGAGTCACAGGAGCCCGAGGCAGGGAGGTTGCAGCGCGCCGAGATCATGGCAGTACAATCCAGCTTCGATAACAGCGGGAGACCGAAAAAAGAAGGAGAGGGAGACCGAAGAAAGGGGAGGGAGAGGGGAGAGGGGAGAGGGGAGAGGGGACCTCTTTACACTTTCTTAAGGAGAAAAGTTAGATTATTGAACTGAGATCTCTTTCTTTAATGTGGGCATTCATAGCACCACTTTTGTTGCCTCCTATAAATTTTGGTATATTGTATTTTTGTTTTCATTCATCTGAGTTTCCTAGTTGCCCTCGTGATTTCTTCTTTGAACCGTTGGTTATTTAGGAGTTTGTTAATTTCCATATACTGGTGAATTTTCTGAATTTATTTCTGTATTGATTTGTAATTTCCACATGATCAGAGGACATACTTTGTATAATTTTAGTGTTTAAGTTTATTGAGAGTTGTTTTGTGACTGAATATATCCTGGAATATGCTGCATGTGCACTTGAGAAGAATGTATATTCTGTTTCTGTTGGGTGGTGTGTTCTATAGATGTCTGTTAGGTCTAGTCGTTTTATGAGTTGCTCAAGTCTTCTGCTTCCTTGCTGATCATTTAATTATTCTCTCCATTATTGTAAATAGAGTTCTGAAGTCTCCAGCTATTATTGTTGAGTTATTTATTCCTTTAGTTCTGTCCATTTTTCTTCATTTTTGAGATTCTTTTGTTAGGTACATATGTTTCTAATTGTTATTTCTTGATGGATTGACCTTTTCATCATTATATAATATCCTCCTTTTTCTCTAGCAATGAATTTTGTCTTAAGGTCTATTTTGTCTTACTATGCATGTGGCCTTCTAGAGTCCAAGAATATGTTGGAGGTTTTCAGAGTTTCTATGGAAATCTTATTCCCCTGCTTTTCCTCTTAAGATTTTTGATTAGTCTCTTATTTGCCCCCAAGTGTTATCCATCATCTCAGGCAGCCTCAAACTTAAAACACTTACCTGTCATTGTTTTTGACAGATGCCCTCTGTGAAAAGTTTTGTACTTGGGGAGCTCCCAGTCAGGTTAAACAGACAGCCTTGAAAGTGGATCTTGCATGGAATCAACAGCCAGGTCAAATAATGACAATTCTTTGGGAATGAGGCTTTGAAAGAGCTCCAGCTCCATTCTACCAGCTACCTCGGTTTTCAAGACTACCTTGTAACTAGAGAGTGGGGGATTGAACTAGGCCAAGTTAAAATGCTGCAAAGCTTTGGGAGACTGACGTGGGCGGATCACGACGTCAGGAGATTGGGACCATCCTGGCTGACGTGGTGAAACCCGGTCTCTACTAAAAATACAAAAAATTAGCCAGGCGTGGTAGCAGGCGCCTGTAGTCCCAGCTACTCGGGAGGCTGAGGCAGGAGAATGGTGTGAACCCGGGAGGCGGAGCTTGCAGTGAGTGGAGATTGCGCCACTGCACTCCAGCCTGGGAGACAGCGAGACTCCGTCTCAAAAAAGAAAAAAATAAATAAACAAACAAAAAACGCTGCAAAGCTAGGTGTTTTGAGATTCAGCTGTTTTTCTTAAGTAAATACACCCTGGTTTGCTATAAGCCTTTGATTAGTTTCCAGAGTTCTGAAAAAGTTGATTCTGACATTTTTTGCCAGTTCTTTCATTGCTCTTATGAAGGAGAGTTTTCAGAGCTCCTTACTTTGTTATTTTTCGCTGACATAGTCCAGTGCGTTACACAGGTGTGAGGGTAGGCACTAGGACAGCAGTGCCTTCCTGAATCAGTAGTGCCAAGCTTGTCCAAGAGTTACTGAGTCACGAAGAAGCAGGTGACATCCCTCCTAAGTGGAGATATACAAAACTTAAGCTCTTCTATTTCTCAAAGGAAAATGAGAGAGGAGGAGACCATTATTCTTTGATCATTTGCATGCTAGGTGCATGTACTATCTTATTTAAGCCTCACTACAACCTTTATGAGGTAGGAGGTATTATCCTCATTTTACAAATGAGGGAATAAAGTGCCACAGGCCACAAAACTGCTAAGTGACATACTTAGGATTCAGACCTGAAAAGGCCATTCTCTTTTCACCATGTTTTCCATTTGTTGGTTCGTCGCTGTGTGACTGCTACATTTCATCATGTTTTCTCATTTCATCATCACTCAAACCTTTTTTTTTCTTTTCATTTATTTATTTTTTTTGAGACAGGGTCTCCCTCTGTTACCCAGACTGGAGTACAGTGGTGCAATTTTGGCTCACTGCAGACTTGACCTCCTGGGCTCAAGCAATCCTCTCCCACCTTAGCCTCCCAAATAGCTAGGACCCAAGCATGTGCCACCGTGCCCAGCTGATTTTGTTCATTTTTTTGTAAAGAGGAGGTCTCACTGCGTTGCCCAGGCTGGTCTCAAATTTCTAGGCTCAAGGGATGGATCCTCCTGCCTGGACCTCCCAAAGTGCTAGGATTATAGGCGTGAGCCACCACACCCCGCCCGTTCAACCCTTTCAGGTAGATTTTATTATCCTCATTTTACAGAAGAGGAAACAAGCTGAGAGGTTAGGCCTCTTCCCCAGGTTATAATGTAAGTAGGATGGAGTCACTTCTGCTGGACTCCTCCACCCATACTTTTAGCCAAAATGCAGTACTGCCTCAGTAGGCCTAGGATTGCCACACATCCTCTCATGCTCATCCGCTTCTGGGGACCAGCATATGCTGTTTCCCAGCAAGGAAGCCGTTTTTATGTGGTGTCTGAAGTCCTAGAGTGACCAAGGTCAAAATAAATCCTCCTGGCTACCCATGTCTTGATGTATAGTAGAAAGAGCACTAGATTAGGAATTCTGGCTTGGCCACTAAATTTGGCCCTCTGACAACTTGTACCTTTTAGAGCCTGTTTTTCTCATCCATAATTGGCCTTCAGAATAGGGTTTACAAAGAAGAAAGTATGTGCATTTCACTTTTCTTATTTCTTTTAAATTTGTTAAGTGTGTCTTATGATGAATTTATAGTGGTTCACGTACATAATTTGTTAATAAAGTATACATATATGGGATGTGTCTGTTACTAATGGATGGTGTTTACTAATGGGGTGCCCCATGAAAGCAGTTTGATGACCACTGGCTTATGAAGTAAGGGATTTTGGCTACAGTCTGTTTCAGTGCCAGTACTCATAATTTATCAGAAAAGCTTCTTGCATTTGGATTGAAAACTTAGCAGTGTTAACTCTTTGTCTACTGTTAACCTTGATGTCTTCGGTTATCTTTCCCCCATTTTTTTTTTTTTGAGACAGAGTTTCCCTCTTGTTGCCCAGGCTGGAGTGCAATGGCGTGATCTCGGCTCACCACAACCTCCGCCTCCTGGGTTCAAGTGATTCTCCTGCCTCAGCCTCCTGAGTAACAAGAGACTACAGGCAGGCACCACCATGCCCAGCTAATTTTGTGTTTTTAGTAGAGACGAGGTTTCTTCATGTTGGTCAGGCTGGTCTCGAACTCCCAACCTCAGGTGATCCGTCCACCTCAGCCTCCCAAAGTACTGCTGGGATTATAGGCGTGAGCCACCGCACCCGGCCTTTATCTTTCATTTTTTTTCATGTATTTTCCTTTATTGTAATCAGTTTATCCAGAGACATATCCTCGTCTTGACAGTGCTGTGGTGCCTGTGGTTTCCAGAAGCTGGGTGTGCTATGTGTCCGTGGTTTGAGAAAGTTGCCCATGGAACTGACAGAGGAAGCAGAGTAGTCGTTGCCATTTTTCAGCCTAGTAGGCAGGATCAGGGACACCATCTTGCTCTCTTTGCCTTGAACCACAATTAGAGTAAAACACCAAAGCCCTGACTGATCATGATCATGGCAGTCCGATCTTTATGATCATGGCCAGACCATTCTCAGGTCTTCTTTACCCTAAGATATCAATCACTGGGTACGACAACCTAGTCCTAAGGGTGCACTCTGGGTAGTAAAGATGATTAACTTTCCCAAAGGAAACTTAAGGAATCCTGGGCAACACGAATCACTGCTCTCTTCCTGTAGGATAAACCTCCCAAGACTCCAGTCCCTGTGAGGAGGCTCTGCCCGCCTGCCCTTCCCAGGGTTCCAGGCTCCACATTGGGAGGTGCACACAGTGCTCTTCGCTCTTCATTGCCTTGTGTATGATCCCTTTTCTCATCTTTGCATAAATGCTGTCCCTCTCACCATCTTTAAAAGAGTTCTGGGTAATTATTTACCAAAGGTGGTATAATGCTGTCACAGTCCCCACTAGTGAGACATCTGATACAACTGATGGAATCAGTTCAACAAAATGCAGTAAAATTTTATTTAATGTACTATGGAGAAAGAAAAAATGCTACCAGTTATAAGATGCATCCTGACTTCAGATATTAAAATGGGAAAAATGTCTTAAGATCTGTGAAAAATGTAGCTTCCTTTCCCACCTCTCAAGTGGGAGAGCAAAAACTGGACGGACTAGAAATGCCAGGGGCTAGCTGAGAACCTTACAGAATGAGCAAGTGCGGAAGCCACAGGTGACACCGAGATGTAGCAGCTGCCAGGGACAAGACAAAGAATATTTTCTAAAGTAAATCCTCTTACCAGTATGTTATTGAAATCAGTCCTTACTGGCATTGAAGAAGGTGAAAGTGCTACTTGCCTGTTGCCTGCAGAGACTGGAGGAATGACAAATGTTTAAATTATTTTAATTCAACAAGTAGATGAATACCTGCTATGTGAAGGAGTTGTGGCAATTCATAAAATTAATATATTTTTTGAAGTTTGTAGTTTTCAATAATAACTTAATTTCTTATCTAAAATGTAACAAGTTAATTATATTATCGAATAAACCTCAATTTCATAGTAGTACTAACAACATCAACACTTACAGAAAAAGGAAAGTCACCCAACTCCCACATGTAAACAGACTTTAGAAGCAGTTGCAGAGGTTTTCTAAATTATCCCTGAATTCCTATCACATGAGTATTTTTCTCAGACATGTTGACCTTCACCTACACAGATGACTCACATATGTTTCCATAAGCCGGCAGTAAGTTTAAGAAGCATACCATGCCCTGAGGAAAAAGAAGTAATGTTAGCTCTTCTACTCTTGGCCAAAGAACCTAATTCTATATATTACTTCTGTCTTTGGTTTGGCGATTATAGACAATAAATTATTGGTCTGATTATAATTGAGAAAAGTAAACTGTTCTGAAGAAGTAAAATATGGATCTAGGAGGAGGAAGTTAGCTCCCAGAGCATTTGCAATTTCCCAGGAATTCTGTCACTTTACCAGCCCTAGGCAGTGCTGGTACTTTAAAAGCATTGATTTCACTTGCTTTTTTTTTAGCTCACCCCCTATCCCGCAAGTATACAGTACTCTTACGTAATTGTGGAAGAATCTTACAAGGGGGTAATGTAGATCAGACTTTCTTGCTTTCATTTTTAACCTCCCTAAATTATAAATATTTATTTTGTAGGTATTATAGCTGCAAATGTCCTTGTATTCTGTTTATGGAGAGTACCTTCTCTGCAGCGGACAATGATCAGATATTTCACATCGAATCCAGCCTCAAGTAAGTCTAACTCGTGTGAATTTATTTTAAGGTAGAAATAATATGAAAGAAATATGCTTTAGTTAATGGAAGTGCTGTAAAAAAAGACGAGTTACCTATCAATAGCTACAGCCTACAGCTGCAGAGGATAGGTTGTAAGCTCCTTCACTGAGGACAGGGACCTCACCTCTCTTTTTCTTTTTCTTTGTTGAGACGGAGTCTTGCTCTGTTGCCCAGGCTGGAGTGCAGTGGTGCAATTGTGGCTCACTGCAAGCTGCACCTCCCAGGTTCAAGTGATTTTCCTGCCTCAGCCTCCCTAGTAGCTGGGATTACAGGTGCCTGCCACCACACCCAGCTAGTTTTTGTATTTTTAATAGAGACAGGGTTTCACCATGTTGGATAGGCTGTTCTTGAACACCTGACCTCAGGTGATCTGCCTGGCTCAGCTGGAGTGCAGTGGTGCAATCTCAGCTCACTGCAAGCTCCACCTCCCGAGTTCATGCCATTCTCCTGCCTCAGCCTCCTGAGTAGCTGGGACTACAGGTGTCCGCCACCACGCCTGGCTAATTTTTTTGTATTTTTAGTAGAGACGGGGTTTCACCATGTTAGCCAGGATGGTCTGGATCTCCTGACCTCGTGATCCGCCCGCCTCAGCCTCCCAAAGTGCTGGGATTACAGGCATGAGCCACTGTGCCCGGCCAATTTACTTTTTATTTTTTATTTTATTTTATTTTTTTTGAGACAGTGTCTTGCTCTGTTGCCCAGGCTAGAGTGCAGTGATACGATCTTGGCTCACTGCAACCTCTGCTTCTCAGGCTCAAGTGATCCTCCCACCTCAGCCCCCAGGAGCTGGGACTACAGGTGCATGCCACCATGCCCAGCTAATTTTTTTTGTTTTTAGTGCAGATGAGGTCTCGCCATGTTGCCCAGACTGCTTATTTTTTTCTAATCAACTTTTTCCATAAGGACAAGTTGCTTTCATTGAACTGAGAGTTTTTATTGGTTGCTTACTAAGTAGAAAAGAGATTTATTAAGACAGCTTTTTGTCACTTTTAAAAATGATGTCTTAAGCTGGGCACAGTGACTCACATCTATAATCCCAGCACTTGGGGAGGCTGAGGCAGGTGAACTGCTTGAGCTCAGGAGTTTGAGACCAGCCTGGGAAACATGGTGAAACCCCATCTCTACTAAAAATACAAAAATTAGTTGGACATGGGGTATGTACCTGTGGTCCCAGCTACTCAGGAGGCTGAGGTGGGAGGATCACTTGAGCCCAGGAAGTTGAGGCTGCAGTGAGCCAAGATCGTTCCACTGCACTCCAGCCTGGGGCGACAGAGCAAGACTCTCTCTCCAAAAAAAAAAAAAAAAAAAAAAAAAGTCTTAAAAATAGCTGTTTTTGTTTTCCATGTTTAATTTGTTTCATACATTTTTTTTTTTTTTTTTTTTTTTTTAAGATAGAGTCTCGTTCTATGGCCCAGGCTGGAGTGCAGTGGCTCAATCTTGGCTCACTGCAACCTCCACCTCCTGGGTCCAAGTGATTCTCCCGCCTCAGCCTCCCGAGTAGCAGGAATTACAGATGTGCGCCACCACGCCTGGCTAATTTTTATATTTTTAATAGAGATGGGGTTTGACTATGTTGGCCAGGCTGGTCTTGAACTCCCAACTTAGTGATCCGCCTGCCTTGGCCTCCCAAAGTGCTGGGATTACAGGCGTGAGGCACTGCGTCCGGCCTAATTTTAAAAGTTTAAAATAGAGAATTTTTATTGACTATGTGTTCCATGATTACCAGACTATGTTTCTCTTTCTCTTGTAGAGGTCCTTTGTTCTCCAATGTTGCTGTCAACATTCAGTCATTTCTCCTTATTTCACATGGCAGCAAATATGTATGTTTTGTGGAGCTTCTCTTCCAGCATAGTGAACATTCTGGGTCAAGAGCAGTTCATGGCAGTGTACCTATCTGCAGGTAATATGCTTTAATCTCGGGGCCTTTGAGAGTATAAGCACTCTAAGCTATCTGCAAAACGGACAAAGGGAATGGTTACTGCCATATTCTACACGTAGTGAGTGCCCAGAACACATTTGTTTCTCACAGTGTATGTAGAGAAGGGAGCCACAGATTGGTGGAGATGTTGCCTTTTCTGCTCATTTTGCTGATTTCCTCTTACATATGAATTATGTGGGTATGTTTAATTTTAAATTAGGATAAACAGGAGTTAAGTAAGGGTTAGTGTAGAATTTAAGGACATCATTTTTGTAATCTCATTGGGCCTTGATTTCTTTGGTTTAGGCCCGCCATTTTATAGATAGTGGTTCCCAGACTTCCCGGCTGCCTCAATCTCCTGGGTCTTTGTTAAATAACCTTAAGCAAGCTCATTTCCCCCAGTGTGTTCAGTTCACAGAAAGCTTTAAATCAGAGCTGTACAATATGATTGTCAAGAATGAGTTTGTTCTATCTTCTTTGCAAGAATGTAGCACGGAGCCACTTCCTAGCCATGGTCTTGAAGATGGTATCGTTTCTTATTTCAGTTAGGAAATTCTCATGCATGAATCCAGGTCCCTAGATGCTGCTAACGTGACAATTGGTCAAATTTTACTTACCTCTCTGTTTGTAAAATGTACTTACTTAATACAATATAAAAATTAATTTCTAAAATCTCTACATTTAGAAACAGTATATCTGGCAGTTGTGCTGTGCTGTAGTGAAAAACACTGAGCTTGGAGATAGACCCAGGTTCAGATCCTATTTCTACTACCAGCTGAGTGATGTTGCAACAATGACTAAACCTCATGATACTCACCTCCTCACGACAAGGGGTTAAAGAAAGGACTAAATAAAAGCATCTGCCACAAGGCCCAGAGTAGATGCTTAATTTGTGTTCATCGAATACTTATGTGTATCTAGTCCTTCAAAAAAAGAAGCTGAGCATTGTCTTTGGCTTGTAAGATAAGTGTATAGTTCTTTCCCAAGCGCTAGTTATGTTCTAGTTACAGAGGGTCTGTTTCAGATACATTAATTCCTGCTCCATAGGAGGTTTTAAAAAATGAGCCACATTGACTCAAATGGCACTGAAGCCAAAGAGACTTACGGGATCATCCAGTCTGTTGTCTCACCCCAGATATTCTGATTTCGTGTGTCTGGAGTACAGCCCAGAGAATATACTCTTGGGAATGAGTCTTCATGTTATAGTTGAGGAAAATGGTAACTAAGAAGTAAAGTGAATGACTCTGTCTCTCAGCAGATCCTGCAGCAGGTCAGACTTTTCATCCCCTGTAAAGTCGCTGAAATGATAGGAGAAGTATTCATGCCTGTACCCTCACAGTGATCCAGATTGAAACTCGACACTGTTTATCTGTGTAGAAATCAGAAATGAAAACCATTTTCATGGCTGGATGTGGTGCCACACGCCTGTAATCCCAGCTACTCAGGAGGCTGGGGGACGAGAATAACTTGAACTCGGTAGGCAGAGGTTGCAGTGAGCCTAAATTGTACCACTGCACTTCAGCAGCCGGGGCGAAAGAGTGAAACTCTGTCTCAAAAAAAAAAAAAAGAAAAGAAAAAAAAAAGTAAACCATTTTTATACCTCACTTAAATTATCGTAATGTGACTTGTTTTTCAGGTGTTATTTCCAATTTTGTCAGTTACGTGGGTAAAGTTGCCACAGGAAGATATGGACCATCACTTGGTGCAGTAAGTATTTCTATTTTAAATTTTTTTAATTTAATTTTTAAATTTACTTTGAAATAAGTTTAGACTCAGAAGAATGTTGTAAAATTGATAAGAGGTTCTCATATACCCTTCACCCTACTGTTAACTAACATCGAAACCAAGAAATTAACATTGAAACAATACAGTTGACTAATTTTCAGTTGACTAATTTAAAATTTATACATTTGTAAAGCTTTGTAAATGTCCGGCTGTAGCTTTTAACCATTGGTCATATATCTATGTTTACCAGAGCAGAGTATATCTCAGAACAGTAAGTGTGCAATCCTCATAAACCAGAGAGCCTAATCCAGTATTGGAAGATTCTAACTACAGATTTGAATCTGGTACTTTATCCTCCTATTTAGTCAATATTGGAGTGCCTACTAGGTGCTATGCTAGAGCCTGGGGGATACAGCCAGTGAGCAAGATGATCACGACTATTTGTGTTAGTTTTAGAAAGTTGGGAACAACAACAACAACAACAAAAGAGGCTCCTGCCCTCAGAGCTCTTATATTCTGGATGCTTAAAAAAATTTTTCTTAGGCTGGATGCAGTGGTTTACACCTGTAATCCCAGCACTTTGGGAGGCCAAGGCGAGAGGATGAGCCCAAGAATTCGAAACCAGCCTGGGTAACATACCAAGATCTATCTGTACAAAAAAATTTAAAAAATTAACTGGGGGTCGTGGCTCATGCCTGTAGTCTCAGCTACTTGGGAGGCTGAGGAAGGAGGATAGCTTGAGCCAGGAGGTTGAGGCTGCGGTGAGCTGTGATTGTACCACTGCACTCCAGCCTGGGTGACATAGCAAGACCCTGTCTCAAAAAAAAAAATTTTTTTTAAGTGTGTTTTGAGGCTGCGTGCAGTGGCTCACACCTGTAATGCCAGCATTTTGGGAGGCTGAGGTGGGCAGCTCAGTTGAGGTCAGGAGTTCAAGACCAGCCTGGTCAACATGGTGAAACCCCGTCCCTACTAAAAATACAATGATTAGCCAGGTGTGGTTGTGCACGCTTGTAATCCCAGCTACTCGGGAGGCTGAGGCAGGAGAATTACTTGAACCCAGCGGGTAGAGGTTGCAGTGAGCTGAGATTGCACCACTGCACTCCAGCCTGGGTGGCAGAACAAGACCCTGTCTCAAAGAAAAAAAAAATTTTTTAAGTGTCTTTTGAGTTTAATGGCAGATTTCTGGGCACATGGAAATCTTTATGTAATATTTCCTTACACATTCAGTTTGTACATATTTAAATACTAATTCATTCAAATGCATTCAAATAGGGAATTTCCTATTTAAAGGAACTCTAAAAAGGTTCAATTTTGAAAAGAATTCTTATGTAAAATAACCATTCCCTAATTTGTGTGTTCCCCAAATTTGTTTACACTTAATTTTCCTAGTGAGGCCTGTATTCTGTCCTGTGACTACATGCTTTCTTAAGCCCCCTTTTTTTCCTTCGTGGAATGTTTATTTTCTTTATAAAATTTCGCTCTGGTATAATTTATATATTTTGAATCATATTCTCTACCTCATTCAACAGTTAAGCACGTAATATATGAAGGCAGTGAAGACCACTAGGATCAGTCAGAGACTCAGAATTCGAATTTAGCTGGGGAGAAAACCTACACACATCAAATACACGCTGAAAGGAATGAGGATTCTCTAGAGGACTTTGGGGGCTCTAAGAGTGAAGGGACCTTTCTAATTAGCTGAAAGGACCTGCAAGGGCATTTTGATGTGCTCTTGGACAGCTGTTGTCCTCATCTTATAGATAATAAACTGAAGTGCAAAATTAATGAAGTATGGCAGTAAGGTATTGGGAGTTAGAGTGGGGGTGTATCCTGGTTCTGCTACTTACGTGTGATTTCTAGGACATATTACTGAACTTCTCTGAACTTCAGTTTCCCTATATAAAATAGGGATAACACCATCTATTTCTGAGGTGCAAAGCACGTACATTTAGAGTGCTTAGTACAGTAAGAAGCACATAGTAAGAAATGTGGACGTGGTAGTTCCTGTTCAGTCATCAAAATCCTATAGAGCCATGGTAGGATAAAATTATCCCCAAATATCTTAATGAATCTGTGATTAAGATTCAAGGAAATTAAATCACCAGGTATAATGGCATTTTTAATGAGAGATCTGGAAAAAAAAAACACCATTAGCAAAGTTGTGTTGTTACAAAATGTAAAGCGTTAGTCCTCTTGGTTTAGTGAGATGTTATAAGATGCAGGGGACAGCCAGGCACAGTGGCTCATGCCTGTAGGCCCAACATTTTGGGAGCCAAGGCAGGAAGATCACTTGAGCCCAGGAGGTTTGAGACCAGCCTGGGCAACATAGTGAGACCCCATCTCTACAAAAAATTTCAAAATTAAGCCAGGCATGGTGGCATGCACCTGTAATCCTGCCTACTCAGGAGAGGTGGGAGGGTGGAAGGAATGCCTGAGCCCAGGAGGTTGCGGCTGCTGTGAGCCATGAGCATGCCACTGTGCTCCAACCTGGACAACATAGCGAGACCCCATCTCAAAAAAAAAAGAAAAATGTTGAATGGGACTGTTAAAATATGTTTGTAAATTACTATATTGGTACTATCCTGGATAATTTTTAAACTTTTCTTTAGAGACAGGGTCTCCCTATCTTGCCAAGGCTGGTCTCAAACTCCTGGGCTCAAGTGATCCTCCCACCTGGGCCTCCCAAAGTGTTGGGATTACTGGTGTGAGCCACTGCACCCGGCCAATTGTCTTTTCTTATTCAAGTTGAGATTTTTCTGGTTCTTCATATGATAAGTGATTTTTCAGTTGAAGCCTGACCATTTTGGGTATGATGAGACTTTGGATCTTATTGAAATCTACTGTTTCAGTAGACTTCCTCTGACACTGTTCTGATGAGGAGAAGGGGGTGCCGTGACTCATTACTGCTGGGTAGGAGTAGATGTCCAGGTTCCTCACTCAGCTGCCTTTGCCTTCTGAGGGATAGTGGCTCTTGTCACTGCAGGGCAGGGATGGGAGCTCAGGGCGTGCAGGCTGCCTAGTGTGCCTCTGCTAGTGTCGCTGTGGTGAGGGAGGAGCAAGGGTGCTTCTTTCCACTGACACCGCCTGTTGGGCATATTGGGATGCCTCATTACAGTGTGGCAAGGGTGGAAGTCTAGGCTCTCCTCAGCCTTTGCTGGGCACCCATTTCTCTAAATATTGTCTAAAAGGTCTCTGTTTTGCTAGGCTATCATTTTTGGTCCTTGACTAGAGAGAACATGTTGAGGGATGATTGGTATGAGGCCAAAAGAAAGCCCAGGGAACTCACCACCACAACATTCATTGAATCTCAGGCTTCCTAGCTGGTCTGCTTTCCTCTCTTTTCCTTTCAGAGTCCTCTTACATTTGTTTCATATGTAACACCCAGGGTCTTTAGCTCTACTTAGCTTTTGTAAGCAGAGGGAGCAGATTCACTTAAATTATAATACCAAAAAGTTAAAAAACATAAGTATGATAGATTTGAAGATTATATAGATACAGAAAAATGTTTATGAGCCCAGGTGCAGTGGCTCACAACTGTAATCCCAGCACTTTGGGAGGCTGAGGTGGGTGGATCACTTGAGGCCAGGAGTTCGAAACCAGCCTGGCCAACATGGTGAAACCCCATCTCTATTAAAAATATAAAAATTAGCCGGGCATGGTGGTGTGTACCTGTAGTCCCAGCTACTCGGCAGGCTGAGGTGTGAGAATTAACTTGAACCTGGGAGGCGGAGGTTGCAGTGAGATCGTGCCACCACACTCCAGTTTGAGCAACAGCGAGACTCTGTCTCAAAAAATATATATATGTTTATGAAATAAGTAAAAAAAATCAGATGTGCATATTGATTACAGGTATATAACCAGTACATAAAAATATTGATGGAGAATAAAAGACCTTCACCTCTTCCCATGGACCCACACCTCTTAGGTCTGTTGGATCAGGGTTCATGACTCACTGTACTTAAACTGTGTATGAGTGTGAGCGTTTTCTGAGAAGAGAAGGGTTCATTTTCATTAAATTCTTAACTTCTTTCTGACTCGAAAAAGTGAAAAAAGTCTCTCTGCATGGGAGTAAGCCCAAATATTTGTCAAAAAACAAGTTGTGATTTATTCAGACATATAAATATTTAAATTTATATAAAAGCCACATTGAGAAAATTCTAGAAGGATGATGGAACTGCGTATGTAATAATTACAATAAGTTATAGTCACAAAAAAACCAGCGTTGCATGGAATTGTACAGATAATGAAAATTTTTTTTTAACAGATGAATAATCATCATCTATGGAATAGTAGTTTAGAAGAACTTCATAGAATTTTTTGAGATGGAGTTTCGTTCTTGTTGCCCAGGCTGGAGTGCAAAGGCACGATCTCGGCTCACTACAACCTCTGCCTCCCGGGTTCAAGCGATTCTCCTGCCTCAACCTCCCAAGTAGCTGGGATTACAGGCATGCAACACACCCAGCTAATTTTGTATTTTTAGCAGAGACTGGGTTTCCTCATGTTGGTCAGGCTGGTCTCGAACTCCCGACCTCAGGTGATCCGCCCGCCTCAGCCTCTCAAAGTGCTGGGATTACAGGCGTGAGCCACCATGCCCGGCTACAATTATAGTCTCTTGCACAGAAGCCAGCTTGGTCAAAATTCAGGTCTTCTTGGGTTCTCCTTTTGAGGAGTGTTCATGCTGTCCTTCCATCTTGCAATTACCCTGACTTTTAAGAATGCAACCTGAGCTTGTTTCCCTGTTGAGGCCACTTGGCAGTTATATGAGGGACTGGGGACATCTGAGATCTCTGGGACTCATAATAATTTTCTTTAAAGTTTTAGTAATTCCCTAAATGTAAGATAATCTTGTATTCTGAAGCAACCCGTCACATAGAAGACATTAAGAAAACATTGATTAAGAGAGGTAGATGCTGTTTTCCAGAAACAACCCTTTTAATATGAAAAGGTAGGAACCTTTCTTTTTAATGATAGGGGCTTCTTTTGAAAGTTATTTTGCTCTTAGATGTCTTTTTTTTTTTAATCTCATTCATAAATAATTAAAAACTTATGGAAAGTTGCAGGAAATAGTACAGAGGACTCCCATAAAGTCTTTTTGTTTGTTTGTTTTGTTTTGTTTTGAGACAGAGTCTCGCTCTTTTACCCAGGCTGGAGTGCAGTGGGACAGTCTCGGCTCACTGCAACCTCTGCCTCCCGGGTTCAAGCAATTCTCGGGCCTTAGTGTCCTAAGTAGCTGGGATTATAAGCACCCACCACCACGCCCAGCTAATTTTTTTTTTTTTTTTGTATTTTTAGTAGAGACGGGGTTTTACCATGTTTGTCAGGCTGGTCTCAAACTCCTGACCTTAGGTGATCCGCCTGCCTCAGCCTCCAAAAGTACTGGGATTATAGGCGTGAGCCACTGCACCCAGCCCCATGTAGTCTTTTTAAAAAGCAGGCAACTCAGGTTTACTAGTTAACATGCAAAAAAGTGCACATATTTAAACTTTGGTAAGCTTTGACGTGTAGACACCAATGAAACCATCACCGCACTCAAGATCATGAACATACTCATCCCAAAAGCTTCCTAGTGGTCACTCCTTCCTGCCCCTCCTGTACCCCGGTGACAACTTGTCTACTTCCAGTAAAGATAAAATTAGTTTGCAAATGGAACCATACAGCATATGCTACTTTTTGTTGTCCTGGCCTCATTTACTGTGTATAATTACTTTGAGACTCATCCATGTTCTGTGTATCCGTTTATTCCTTTATTATTTTTGAGACAGGGTCTCACTCTGTTGCCCAGGCAGGAGTGCAGTGGTGCAATCATAGCTCACTGTAACCTTGACCTCCTGGGCTCAAGGGATCCTCATGCCTCACAATGTGCTGGAATTACAGGTGTGAGCCACCACGCTGGGCAATGTTTTGTTTCTTTATGAAGATGAATAAAGATTTCACATGAATTTTTTAAGATGAAACATGCTTCATGCATGCGGGTTTCTTTGGGCATATTCGTGCTCACTCCCTCTGGTTGGAGCTTTGTCAGAGAAATGTGAACAGTTCTTTCCTAGGCCTTAGGTGAAAGATGCGCATGACACGCTTAGCGCTGTCCTTGCGGTTCATGAAGAACATACATCTTACTGCCCCGTAGTAAAAATTCAGTCTTTCCAAGTGATTACTGTGTGAAGGACATTTAGTTCCTTCACCTGTTATTGGGGATATAAGTAACTGAAAGCTTTTAAGCTTTGTGCTCACCTAGAAATGTGCAGCATATAAACTTTCTAGAAAATGTGCTGCTCTTTAGACCTTGTAGCCACTAAGCAGTTGCATATTGAGTTTCCCATTCTCCCTGCTGTGTTACTTTGCAGTCTGGCGCCATCATGACAGTCCTCGCAGCTGTCTGCACTAAGATCCCAGAAGGGAGGCTTGCCATTATTTTCCTTCCGATGTTCACGTTCACAGCAGGGAATGTAAGTATTTTGATGAAGTGCAGTTCTGGGGATAGTGGTGATGTTTTTATGTTGAGTGGGTTCTTGCCCTTAAGTTAGAAATGTCAGTGCTGGAGGAATCACAGTTGTGCCGCTTGTTTCTTGCTGCCTTTCAGGCCCTGAAAGCCATTATCGCCATGGATACAGCAGGAATGATCCTGGGATGGAAATTCTTTGATCATGCGGCACATCTTGGGGGAGCTCTTTTTGGAATGTAAGTTTGAGTGTAATTGATTGCTAAACTGCTTCCTTGGGTCATGCCCTCCTCCTACCCCAGCCTCACCCCTACCCCCGCCTCACCCCTACCCCCGCCTCACCCCTACCCCCCATCCCCACAGCAGAGACATTGAACTATGCAACGGAAGCAGAAGCAGGTGGGCTTGGGAGGGTGAGGAAACCTCAACATGGCTTGCTTTGGGCTTACCCAGCCTACCTGGCTTATTGTAGAGACAGTCTGTGCCTTTACCCTATGCTTAACCTTAAGTTGCCCCACCTCCTGGCCTGTTATTCCCAGCCCCCTCTTAGAAGACTGCAGCCTGGCCCCCAGTCTGTGCTGACATCTCCTTTTTCCCCTTCAGACTTTCCTGCCCTCCTCTCCCCTGCCTGGTGTCCCACCCTGCTACCCCGACCTCTGTCTCACCAGTGCTACGCAGACATGCTGAGTTGGCGGAGCCATTACTCTGTATGACTGGAGTAGAGGCCGGTGACTGCGAACCAATGTGGACCACTTAGTACCTGCTGTATGCAGGCACCAAGCTAGTTCCCTTATGTTATACTATTACTACTCCCATTTTACTGATGGGAAACTGAGGCTCAGACATCATCTTCCCCAGGCCAAACAGCTCTTCAATAGCAGAGCAGAGCTGTAAACCCACCTCTGTAAGCCCTTTCCACCCCCACCACACCATATGGAATTGGTTGCTAAACTGCTTCCTTGGGTCACAGCAAATGGCATTGTGGCTACAAGACAAGACTTTCCACGTGTGCTTCAGACAATGGGGTTTTGCCTAGACTAGTAGTTAGTAGCAACTCTATCACGGAAACACCGTCAGGACTCTTGACGTCCATGTGACTGTGGGAGACCCTTCAGCATGAGTCTGTTGAGCTGGATCCCCTTGGGGCCTGTCTTTTCTTACATAAATGTTGCCTTTTGCCCTTACTTGGTTTTTATTTTGTTCCGCGACAATGGAAAACTTAATTTTTTTTTATTAAGAAGAAAAATCTATTCTGGCCAGGTGCAGTGGCTCACGCCTGTAATCCCAGCACTTTGGGAGGCCAAGGTGGGCGGATCACGAGGTCACGAGATCGAGACCATCCTGGCTAACACGGTGAAACCCCGTCTCTACTAAAAATACAAAAAATTTAGCCAGGCGTGGTGGCGGGCGCCTGTAGTCCCAGCTACTCGGGAGGCTGAGGCAGGAGAATGGTGTGAACCCAGAAGGCAGAGCTTGCAGTAAGCCGAGATCGCGCCACTGCACTCCAGCCTGGGTGACAAAGTGAGACTCCGTCTCAAAAAAAAAAGAAAAATCTATTCTAAGTGAAGCAGTTTTTCCCAGTAGGTGGCAGAACTAAATGCCATTATGCCATTTATAATTTTAAGTGATTAAAGAGGAGTAGTATGTAGTATATGCAAGGTCTAGCTCTAACAGCAGTGCAGTATAAATAGTAGAAACTGACCTGATATTCCAGTATGAGAAACATGAAGGGGTTCTGTTTTGTGAGCTCTAAATTTATCTTCTATGTATACTTCAAGTCTCTTCTCCCCAGTAGATTTGTATTCATCTGAACTATAACTAGGTGGCCTTTTTCCATTCTGAAGATAATTGGATCAAATGCATTTTAAAGTCCAGGGCCAGAAAGGCGGAGGAATCCTTTCTCTTTACTGTTTCTAATTTAAACTCCTTTTCATCTACTAGATCTCAGGCATGTCCAGAATTCATCTTTTCTAAAAGCTTTAATCTAGATTTAGAAACCTAAAATCTTGTATTTATTTTATTTTTTTTTCATTAAAGTGCCCTGATTTTGTTGGTGGTAAAGACTCCATTAGTATCCACTTATACATTTCCCTGACTTTGCCTCTGACCAAACCTTACAGTATTCACATTGTACTGATGCAATAATAATAGCTAACATATTAATATGCTGAATATTTGCTGTGTACCTAAGCTAAGGATTTAATTCTCTTAAAATCCTGTGAGGTATTTTATTTTACAGAAGAAGAAACTGCTTAAAGAAAGTAACTTATCCAGGTCACACAAGTAAGAATTGCAGAGCTGAGTTTCAGAGGAGGGCTGGCTTGCGCTGCCGCTGCAGAAAAGAGTGCCCTAGAAATCAGTCGTCTTGCATTTCCCAATTTTAGTTTAGCCAAATGAAAAATTCTTTTGGATTTATGAGTATAATCAGACAGTATACCTGTGAAATTAAAGTATTTGACTCTTTGCTTGAAATAAGTAGGTTAAAAAGATTGGGGTGGCCGGGCGCAGTGGCTCACGCCTGTAATCCCAGCACTTTGGGAGGCTGAGGCAAGTAGATCACTTGAGGTCAGGAGTTTGAGACCAGCCTGACCAACATGGTGAAACCTCGTCTCTACTAAAAATACAAAAATTAGCCGGGCATGGTGGTGCTTGCCTGTAATCCCAGCTACTCGGAGGCTGAGGCAGGAGAATTGCTTGAACCCAGGAGGCGGAGGTTACAGTGAGCTGAGATCACGCCACTGCACTCCAGCCTGGGCAACAGAGCGAGACTCTGTCTAACAACAACAAAAAAGACTTGGGAAAACACTTTATTAATGAAGAGTTCCTGACAAAGTGATTTTTTTGGGGAGAATTTTTACAGTTGCATTTGAATATTAGGGTGCTCCTTTTTCTCTCGTTCTAAATTCACCAGAGACTAAGCACAGAGAATTTTTATTACATGCCTATTAATTAATGTGTATAATCAGATTTTAACTATATTTAGTGAATATTAAGATTCAGGTACAAATCAAGCCCTTTATAATTAAACATACACATTCAGAACATTTTAAAAATATTAAAACATTAAACAGCTCTTCTGATCCACTCCAAGTCAAATAAAATTTTTTCAGTCAGGTGTCTGGGAGCTCGACGCAAGATAACAAAATCTGGTCTCAGCCTCAGGGAACGTGAAATCTGTTTGGGGAAGCCAGAGCAAAAATAAAGGGTACAATAGGAAGCTCTCACTAACTGCCATTGGAAATCCACCCCACGTCCTCCAGGAAGCCTTTCTAGACCCCCAGTGCCCTCAGGAGCTTCTCCAAGGCAGGCTCTTCCCAGAGCTTAGTGTGCTCCTCAGCTCACAGGAGATGTTCCCTACACGCTGCAGAAAAGTCCAGTGCTTGCAGCACAGGCTTCAGCAGCAGACTCGGGTTCTAGTCTCAGTCTGCTGATTCCTAGTTGTGGAACCTGAGCAGGCGAAGTTACTAAACCTCTCTGTGTGTCAGCCTCCCAGGCTCATTGCTTCAGGCCGCAGTTAGGCTGTGTGAACAGGAGAGTGGGGATGGGAACTATATCTTAAAGCGGGGCAGAGTTTGGATGAGCAGGCCACCCTTCGTATAGTTAGGAGGAAGATGACGGGAGGCATGTAAGCTGGGATAGCCATCCTGAGTCAGTGCTAATTCTGACACTTCAGAACATCGAGTCGGTCTGACCTGCGAGTGAGCTTCGATTGACCACTTAGAAACTATTAGCACCTTGGACAAACTACTTTCTTTCAGACCTGGTTGCTTCATGTCTGCGATGGGAAAACTGATACTTAACTTGCAGATAGTGGTGAATCAAAAGTAGTATATGTGAAGTACTTACACACTGCAGAGCACTCAGCCATCGTCCCATCCTGCTTCTACCTTTTACATATTGTAATATGAAAGCTAAATCATTTCTCGATGTGAGTCAGTGTTAATAGGCTACATAGTGAGTGGCATTCGATTTTAAAAATGTCAACTTGTGATGTGTCGCCATGCTGCTTACCATTTGTATGTCACACTGTTTGAATGTCGGACCTGGTTTGTTTGTTTTTCTCCAGATGGTATGTTACTTATGGTCATGAACTGATTTGGAAGAACAGGGAGCCTCTAGTGAAAATCTGGCATGAAATAAGGACTAATGGCCCCAAAAAAGGAGGTGGCTCTAAGTAAAACTGGGATTGGACAGTAGTGGTGCATCTGGTCCGTGCCGCCTGAGAGCCCCAGGAGACATCGGCTAGAGTGACCATGGCTGTGCTCCCGTCTGGAAGATGCTGGCATCTGGCCTCCCAGTGTTTTCAGCTGTGTCCCCCAGTCCGTGTCTTTTTAGAATGTGAATGATGATAAAGTTGTGAAATAAAGGTTTCTATCTAGTTTGTAAGCAGATGTGTGTGTTCTCTCTTTAAGGGGCTGACACGGCTCTGGCATTTTGCTTTGGTTGTTGGATTGACATCATTTGAGCCAGGACCTGGGGAGAGTGCACGCTGAAAGGCCTGATCAGAACATGAAGGCGCTGGTTGCCTGTCTTTGGACCCTCCAGCACCTTTGCTTAGCCTTCACTCTTCCTTACCTACCCCTTCCCTGGGTTGGCTGCACATAAAAGTCAAGAGTATCCCCTCTCTGGCATGATCTGAAATAACAGCTGCAGTATTTTCTCAATTTTCCCAGGAAAGGTAGTGTTTTCTGGCAGTGAGTGGCATATACAAAAAGCTATTTTCAGGTTTTGCTTTCTAGGTTCAATTTGTAGATAAATTAAGAGGTAGAAAGAAGTGATTTGGGTAAATTCAGACTTGAATCTGAGCCGAATTTTATCTTCTGTTCGAAAGTGTATGTTCTAATTGAAGCGTCTTACTGAAATAGCAGATAGTGGTTGTCACAGCCTCACTGTTGTGGAATTCATGTTACCCTCGTGATTGAGAATGACATCTAGGAAACGCAGTTTGAGAGTTTGTTCTTCTTGAAGTGATTTACAGGAGAATTTTTAGTCTTTTGATGGCCTCAAAATGTTATACCAAGTCTTGCACCTTTGTCCTGGGAGGATCGAAGGCCCTGATGTCAGCCTCATGTGGCCGATCCGACTCAGGTTGTGTGCTGTGGGGCGATGGGAATGGCCGCTTTGGAAAAGGAGTGGGAGTGGTGCCCACCTCGCCAGGTAGGTGAGAACTGCATGGCAGCATGCGCCCAGCACAGAAATTGTCCAGTATTTGGCAGTCCTTCATATCCTTCTTCCATAAGGCTGGACTTGTTTCTACTATGATTTACAGTTATTCTTCCCAGGCACAGGATTCTGTTCTAAACTCGTATCACTTCTAGGGGAGAGAGTTATCTTAGCCATCATTTTGCCAGCTAGGAAACGGCACACATGGTGTAGGGGCACTGCTCAAGGTCACAGTGCTTTGCTCTGACACCTGTTAACAACTCTGCAACATAGATGAGGCAAGATGCGTTTTCCAGAGATGGGATAGGAGGCTGAGTTCATAGGGACATTCCCTCTAGAGTCCAACATTAATTCACATCGTGCTTTGGGCAGACCAGGCAAAGAGGCAATGAAGACATCTCTCTGTCCCTCCTTTGTGACTGGGAAAAAGTCAGAAGTCCCTGTAGCACCTCCTGGTCCATAAAACCCCTCAATGCTGGAGCCTCTGTGCGTGGCCTGGGGAGGCCAGAGCCCGGCTGTGGCCCGAGAAACCTTGCTGTCCACAGCCCCCTCCTGATTGCCCACGAGGGTGCTTCACTTTCTCCTCTTGGCTTCTCTGGGGACCCGTGATCACTGCCTTCAAAGGCATGCACTCCCTGGCCCGTGGGCCTCTTGGGCTGTGCCGCCTCCACCGGCATCTGAAGTGTGGGGTACCCAGGAACATGTCATGGCAGCCGTCTCCCTCATTCCATACACTTCTTGAATGGGTGCACTTCCTGAAGCCTCAGTTATCTGTGAGGATTCTGAGCTCCAGACCCATAGAATCCCTCTGTACTCTTAGTAAATGTGTCTACTACAACACACACATGGTTCCAGGTGCTGGGACCACCCCCCGCCCTGCACAGGCCCCTTGAATAGCACTCGGCTTAAGGAGTGACATGAGCAATCAGTGAAGTCTGAAACCCGGAGCCATTCGAGATCTCCCTCTCTCGCCTCTCATTTCTAGAATCCAGCCCCTCAGCCCTCCCAGTGCCTGTGCCTCCGTGGTGGTCCTCACTTCTTAGTCCCTGGACTGTTGAGCCTGTTCTTCCAGCTGGACCCTGTGCTTCTCCATATGCCTGCCAGAGTGCTAAAAACACGTCTGTCATTCCTTTGTTGTCACCTGTGAAAAGCTTTTATTTATTTGGGACAGGGTCTCTCTCTCTCGTCCAGGCTGGAGTTCAGTGGTGCAATCATAGCTCACTGTAGCCTTGAAGTCCTGGGCTCAAGCCTCAGCCTCCAAGTAGCTGGTACTACAGTCACACACTACCACGCCTGGCTAATTTTTAAAAGTTTTTTGTAGAGACAGGGTCTTACTATGTTGCCCAGGCAGGTCTCAAACTCCTGGGCTCAAGCAGTCCTCTTGCCTCAGCCTCCCAAAGTGCTGGGATTCCAGGCATGAGCCACCCGCACCCGGCCATATGAAAAGCTAAAATTCCTTAGTGTAGCCACCAAGACCCTCCATGGTCTGCTATCTCAGCTGAACCCTCCTCCCCGGTGAACTACATTCCCACCCGGCCCAACCACCCTTCCTCACAGCAGGTGGTGAGTCCAGCTTTCCCCAGCCCGCCTCCCTCTCATGCTGACCTGGCTTTGCCAGTTCAATTACACTTACTTCCGTCCGTCGCTACCACACTAAACCTCCTGAAGGCACCCGGAATTATTCCTAGCACATAGCAAGTGCTCTTTGACTGTTGTTTAATCAATGAAGTAATAAAAAGAGAGCTGTTCCCTTTTCCTGCGAGATGGAGAATTTTAGTCCCAAGCATCATCTGCCAGGCTGGCTAACCCAGGGCCGTGGCGCACAGCCCACAAAGAGTTCACTCTGAGCCGGCGCCTGTGTGTCATTTTCCAGGGTCTCCCCCTACACGTGGCGCCTTGCCTGCTGCCTGCTGGGCCACGGCCTGGCCTGCTCAGCTGACCTGCTGCCACTTCTGGGCAGCCGTCATGTCACTTTGCTACAACTTCAAGCTAAGACAGGCAATGTTTTGGGAGATGAATCTGTTTTCTGACTGGCCAGGGATGTGCTGCAGTCCTCTCCCAGGCGCAGACTGGATACCTTCCAAGTACAACCTTGAAATGGAACTCTGGGTAATTAATGCTGTCTCAGTAGTGTTATTAGTAATTGGTCTGCAGTGTATACCGAGAGCATGTGTCAAATATTCCGAAAGGCTTTTGTGAGTCGTCAGGGAGTTGTTTGAGACCGTGTCCTGCATTGAACAGACCTGCCTTTACGCTGGAGGATCCCTCAACAGCTCTGCCTGAAAACAGCCATGCATGCGCAGGAGGAAAGGAACTTGACAGCTTAGTGGCCAGTTCTGCGGCCGCTTTATCAAACTAAAGCCTTTGCAAATGGCCATGCTTTAAAATTAGGAATTTCAGAACCCAGGGAAAGGTCGATTGGTGGTGGCTAATGCCAATTGTAATGAAAAGTGGATTGGTTGTCACAAATGTAGACTAGCATCCTAAAGGCAAATAGGCGGCGACTCACAGGCTGACTGAAACACGTATTCTCCGGGAAGCAGGGCCCCGAGTCTTCTCTGACACCCTCATTGCTGCACCTGCCCCTGTGCCCGCGGAGTCCCTGCGGTGCAGCCTGGCACAAATGCAGCAGTCGCCGGGCGTCCCTAGGCCACATGGAGAACCTCCCGGCTGGCAGACTGCGCCCGGCTGCGACCATCCGGCCCTCGGCCTCTGCGAAGCCGGGGCCATTTATAAGATGACACTGAGGGAACTTTGGATTCAATTCTGAGGCATTCTTCGAGATGGACACTTGTAAATGACTGCAGGCGGTTTCCGGTGCCCCCTGGCGACGGTGCAGGCTTTCCCCCGTCCGCGCGCCCTCCGGCTCCAGCCGTGCGCAGCCGGCCCCGGCCAAGTGGGGCTGCCGCCGAGTGCGCCCCCGCCCCGGGACGCCCACTCTCGTGCCGGGGGGCGGTGCTGCGGCGGCGCGGGGCGGGCTGCGGGGGCGGGGACGCTGGGCGCAGGAGGCGCGGCTGGGAGCGCCGCGCGCCAGGAGCTGGGCGGCGGGCGCCGGCGCTGGCATGGCGTGGCCCTGTATCAGCCGCCTGTGCTGCCTGGCGCGGCGCTGGAACCAGCTGGACCGCTCCGACGTGGCGGTGCCGCTGACCCTGCACGGCTACTCGGACCTTGACAGCGAGGAGCCGGGCCCGGGAGGCGCCGCCTCCCGTAGGGGCCAGCCTCCCGCGGGCGCCCGGGATTCCGGCCGGGACGTGCCGCTCACTCAGTACCAGCGGGACTTCGGCTTGTGGACGGCGCCCGCCGGGCCCAAGGATCCGCTGCCGGGGCGCGGACCGGGGGCGGGCGGCCGCAGGGGCAAATCCTCCGCGCAGTCCTCCGCGCCACCTGCGCCCGGCGCCCGCGGGGTCTACGTGCTGCCCATCGGCGACGCGGACGCGGCTGCAGCAGCGACCACGTCGTACAGGTATGGGCGGGGTAGGGACCGCAACGAGTCCCCACCCTGTGGTGGGAGGACGCGGAGGCCCGGAGCCAGAGGGATGGGGTGGGCGGGAGAGCGGAGGCGCCTGGAGCCGGATCCACGCGACCTCGGAGCTGCCGGCGGCCTCAGAGGTCACCCCCGTTTGGTCCGTGGGCACTGCAGGCGGCGCCTTCGCTCCTCCGTGCCCGGACTCAGTGCTCGAGCACCCCCGTGCCGGGAGCGCACCGCCGAGCTCGCAGCCGCCCTCCTGGGGGCAGCCGTCAGAATGGCCTGCCTTCAGCTGAGTTGGAACCGGCCTCCCTTTTAACTCCCACCGCCGGGCCTAGCCGTGCGAGGGGTGCGCGCAGGCCATGTCCCCCAGCTGTCTCCAGTCACTGCCTTCTGTGCGGGCGTTGGTGGTGAGGACCGAGCGCGGGGTCCCGTGTGGGTGAGCCCTTCGGAGTCCCACTGTGACAGGGGCTTTCAGGGAGAACGGGTCCGCGGGCCCTCCCCGCCTCCCAGCCCAACTCTGCTCCTGGACAACCGAGGGCTTTCTCCCTTTTTTCCTCTTACCACAAAAGTCATTCATACTGTAGAAAGATGGGAAAGTACAGAAATTACAACAAAATAAATATCTCCTTAATCCCTCCCCAGACGAGTTCTTTCTACTCCGTAATGTGCATTTGGTGCATATGCATTGATATATTTTTACATGGTTAGATTCTTACTGTACACTTTTTTCACCAGTTGTAGAAGTCTGTCCGTGTTACTACATGTTCTGCAACATGAATTTTAATAAACGTGCAGTATTTTATCCTATGGATATGCCTTTATATCTTCAAATTTTATTTATCTACTTCCTTACCATTGACTATTTAGGGTGTTTCTAATGTGGGACTATGAAAAGCACCACTTTTCCTTTGATGCAGCTATTTCACTACTAGGAATTTTCCCTACAGGTATCCTGCAAGGTAGGGTGGGAGCTCAGGAGCGTAAGATATGTGGAGACGTTGTACAACAACCCCCTTGTCCTGCTGATGCAGGGAACTGGTTCATTATAGCACAGCCACGAAATGGGGTACTGAAACCCAGCGGATCTTAAATATACGCATACCAAAAAAGCAAGGTGCCCAGCAGCACGTAGGCTATTTGCGTTTTAAAAAGGGGTATTAATATACACACATATGCTCCAATAAGCACAGGATGCCCTGAAGGATGTCTGAGGAGATGGTACCGTCAGGGAGAGGAACTTGATGGGGACTGCCAGGGGTGGAAGGCTTTTCACTCTGCTCTTTTGAACGATTGCTTTTTTTTGCCTTTGTAACATGTCCATGTATTGCCTATCTTTTTAACTTTTTTTTTTTTTTTTTTTTTTGGAGACGGTGTCTCGCTCTGTCACCCAGGCTGGAGTGCAGTAGTGCAATCTCGGCTCACTGCAATGTCTGCCTCCCTGGTTCCAGCAATTCTCCTGCCTCAGCCTCCCGAGTAGCTGGGATTACAGGCTTGTGCCACCATGCCCAGTTAATTTTTATTTATTTTTATTTTTTATTTTTTTCTTTTTTGAGACAGAGTCTCGCTCTGTCGCCCAGGCTGGAGTGCAGTGGTGCCATCTCGGCTCACTGTAACCTCCGCCTCCCAGGTTCAAGCAATTCTCCTGCCTCAGCTTCCTGAGTAGCTTGGATTATAGGTGTGTGCCATCACGCCCGGCCAATTTTTTGTATTTTTAGTAGAGACGGGGTTTCACCATGTTGGTCAGGCTGGTCTTGAACTCCTGATCTCGTGATCCGCCTGCCTCGGCCTCCCAAAGTGCTGGGATTACAGTCATGAGCCACTGTGCCCAGCTGAGGGACTGCTTCTAAAAGCTAAGCCAGCCAGGCATGGTGGCTCACGCCTGTAATCCCAGCACTTTGGGAAGCTTAGGTGGGAGGATCACTTGAGCCCAGGAGTTCAAGACCAACCTGGGCAACATAGTGAGACCTTGCCTGTACAAAAAATAGAAAATTAGCTGGGCGTGGTGGTGCCTGCCTGTGGTTCCAGCTACTTGGGAGGCTGAGGTGGGAGGATCCCTCAAGCCTGCGAGGTTGAGGCTGCAGTGAGCCGTGTTTGTGCCACTGCACTCCACCTAGGCAACAGAGCAAGACCTTGTTTCAAATAAATAAAAGCTAAGCCTCTGCTAGAACATCCCTAGTAAAGAGGAGCCCAGCGCCATGCAAGTCAGCTCGCTCCATGGGCAGACTGTTGTAACTGACAGAAAGCGCTTCCTTCCCGGAGCTGAAGCTGTCTCCTTGCAAGCTCCACCCCTTGCCCTGCTCTGGTGCCTAGAACTTCAGCCGCTGGAATGCGCTGCACGCTCAGGACCCCTGGCCTTCCAGACTCTCCGCTATTCAGGTCCCTCCAGCTGGCTAGTCTAGGGCCTGAGCACTGCGGCTCAGTGTTGCCCACTCCAGCTTTAGCAGCTCAGCTTGAGCACGTGTCAGTGAATGCAAGACCCACCCTGCACCCACTGTCCCCCAGCGAGTTCCTTACAAAGTGCGGACCTATGAGGGAGCCTCCTCCTGGGGACAGGGAATGTTCTTTGTGTCTTGATAATGGTGGTGGTACCCAAGTGGTTACATTTGTCAAAAGTCATCCAGCTGTACGTTTTTAATGGATGAATTGTATGGTTTGGAAATAATGCCTTGATACGGTTGGGTTTTTGGGGGTTTTTTTGTTGTTGTTTGTTTTGTTGTTGTTGTTGTTGCCCAGGCTGGAGCGCAGGGGCATGATCTCAGTTCACTGCAGCCTCAACCTCCCAGGCTCAAGTGGTTTTCCCACCTCAGCCTCCCGAGTAGCCGAGACCACAGGCGGGCACTGCACGTGGGTTTGTGTGTGTGTTTGTGTGTGTGTGTGTGTGTGTGTGGGTGTGTATGTGTATTTTAGAGATGGGGTCTATGTTGCCCGGGCTGGTCTCAAATTCCTGGGCTCAAGCGATCCTCCTGCCTCAGCCTCCCAAAGTGCTGGAATTAAAAGCATCAGCCACTGTGCCCAGCTTGGTTTTTAAAACTAATAAAATTGGGGGATAAGTTCATACCTTTTGGCTCTTTAATTCCACAGGTAGGAATTTATCCCAAAGAAATGATGATATGAACAAAGATTTAGCTGTAAGGATGCTTATCACAGAAGTTTTTTTTTTTTATTTTAAAGTTAAAAAGAGGCCGGGCGCAGTGGCTCATACCTGTAATTCCAGCATTTTGGGAGGCCGAGATGGACGGATCTCCTGAGGTCAGTTCAAGACCATCCTGGCCAACATGGTGAAACCCCATCTCTACTAAAAATATAAAAATTAGGCCGGGCATGGTGGCTCACCCCTATAATCCCAGCACTTTGGGAGGATGAGGCGGGCAGATCCCAAGTTCGAGACCAGCCTGGCCAACACAGTGAAGCCCCATCTCTACTAAAAATTAGCTGGGCGTGGTGGCACACACCTGTAATCCCAGCTACTCGGGAGGCTTCATGAAGCAGGAGAATCCATTGAACCCGGGAGGTGGAGGACGCAGTGAGCCGAGATAGAGCCACTGTACTCCCGCCTGGGCAATAGAGCAAGACTCCATCTCCCAAAAAAAAAAAAAAAAAAAAAAAAAAAGCAGTCCCTCATCTGTGTGGAACATATGGTGAGTGAATGTCCTGCCGGGTCCTCCCAGCTCTGGTGACGGTAAAGGTGCTAGCTGTCACCTTCTCTGCTTTAACACACACCAGGCTCAGCACTCCCTGAGGTTAGCCCCCCTGCGGCCTTCATGTAGTGCTTGCCGTCCCCATTCTACAGACGAGGAAACTGAGTGGCTGGCACAGCTCTGAATGGCAGAGAAGGGAGTGGAACCCGTGTGACTTGCCCCAGAGATCAAATTTGTAGCCCCCATGGGTTTTCATCCCTTAAGAGCTGCCTCCTTGGAGTCACTTGCTTTCTTGAACTGTGTCCTGAGGCCAGCTGTGGAAAAGCCTTGACAGACAGGAGTCGGGGCTTGTTGGGGGTCTTACCTCCTGGTGTGTAAATTCAGGTGGGTCAGCCTCTCTTTTTTTCTTTTGCTTTTTTTTCTTTTTTTTTTTTTTGAGACGGAGTCTCACTCTGTCACCAGGCTGGAGTGCAGTGGCGCCATCTCGGCTCACTGCAAACTCCGCCTCCTGGGTTCAAGCGATTCTCCTGCCTCAGCCTCCGGAGTAGCTGGGACTACAGGCGCCCGCCACCACACCCAGCTAATTTTTGTATTTTTATTTTTTATTATTTATTTATTTATTTGAGATGGAGTCTCGCTTTGTTGCCCAGGCTGGAGTGCAGTGGCGTGACCTTGGCTCCCTGCAACCTCCACCTCCCGGGTTCACGCCATTCTCCTGCCTCAGCCTCCCAAGTAGCTGGGACTACAGGCACCCGCCACCATGCCTGGCTAATTTTTATGTATTTTTTTTTTACTAGAGACGGGGTTTCACCATGTTGGCCAGGATGGTCTCGTTCTCTTGACCTCATGATCTGCCCGCCTTGCCCTCCCAAAGTGCTGGGATTACAGGCGTGAGCCACCACGCCTGGCCGGGTCAGCCTCTCTGACCCTTTCTTCATCGGAAAAGCAAGAATAGCAAGAGTTTGGCTGCCTGGACCCCTGCCCCCAATTCGAGCAGAAACACAGGATCACTGCTGAACTTGACCCCCCCAGTGACATGCCAGTGGGCCTCTGGGACCCCCCACCTTCCAGCTCTGGGACCTGGCACAAGCCACTCCCTCCAGCCTTGTCTTGCCAGATGCACATCATCTAAGCAAACTTTTAAGAAATTCAGAAGGCCAAGGAAACGAACAGAGCCAGGAATCCCAAAGATGTGAGGCCACTCCTAACTCAGGGGTCTTAAGGGACTACCCAGGACCCCCAGGCCTCAGCTTCTCCACCCCTGCAGGGCTTGCCTTGCTGGCTTCTGGTCTGCATGTGAGTTGATCTGCCTTGCCTGCCTGGCCACATGGGCACAGCAGGTCCTACCCACAGCCAGCCTGGCTCCTTCCACCTGACAGGCCCCCTCTGAATTCTCTCTGGGCCGTTTGGCACCTTTGGCCCAGGTGCTAGCCCCGCCCATTTCTGGAAGGCAGTCCTTGCTCCCTGTCGCTTCCCTCCTTCCTTCCTAGGTGGGGCAGTTAACGGGCTGATCATTCGAGTTCCGCAAGACTCCGGCCCCACTTTACTGAGTGCCCGAAATGAAGACTCACAATGACCTCAGGCACTTGGGTCAGCAGCCCCACTTTTCAGAAGAAACTGAGGCTCAGGGAAGTTGAGCAATTTGTCTGAAGCCATATTGGGCTGAGAACCCAGGCCTCCCAATCCTCCATCTGGGGCCGATGCCGGAACATGCTTGAGCACTGTAAGGGGGACACAGCAGGCAGGGAGGCCTGTATTTCTTACTAATCTTGGCCTGAACCATTAGTCTGTTTTCTTTCTCTCCAGGCAGTCACTGGGTCCTGCCAATTCCATCTTTAAGATCCCCTCTCCCATCTGGGCTCCAGCCCTGGGTCCCTCCTCTGGCGGCTGCCAGGATTGCTGTAGTCTGTGGCTCTGGTCGCTTCCTGCTCTGAGATCCCCTGCAGCCACCTCAGGGCAGCAGGCTCAGGATGCCAGGCCCAAGGCTCAGCGTGGGCACACGAAGTGTTTTGGGGACAGAAGGGCACGCCCAGGGGAGGACCTGCTTCCCCAGGAGGAACAGAGCAGCAGATGGTTTGGGCAGCTGGTCTTTAGAAGCTCGCGGATTCGAGAGTCAAAATTACCTGATGGGGCCCCGGCCCAGCTCTCCTCCTGGCACCCCAGTGCTGGCCATGGACACAGCCGTTCCCTGCCCACACAGCCTGCCCAGTGGTGCCCCAGCTGTGCAGCTGCCAAGGAGAAAGGCAGCTTTGTTGACCTCAGGGCCTGAAGCCCAACCCTGGCAGTGTCCAGCCTGGGCAGGAGCAACCCCACGCACATGTGGGTGCCAGGCCCGGCTAGCTGGACACTTCAACCTTGGCCAGGTGCTCCTGGGACACAAGGACTTCTGCCTTCTGAGCTCCCCATCTTGCAGAGGAGTGGGTAGAATTAAAGGAGGTCCCTTTTGTTCAGAGAAATGGAAGCACTGTCTTTTCATGGAGAAAGCTGCTCCCGGGACATGGAGCTAGCGGTGCCAGCCTCATCCTCTCCCTCCAGGGCCCGCCTTCCCCCATCACACCACCCTCCCAGCCACAGGCTCAGCAAGAGCGCATGATCCACTCCCTCCAGCATGCACAGAGCTGTGCAAAGGCCAGGCCACCTTGGAGTCTTTTGAGATGGTCACTGCGATCCATTCTTCTGCATGCGTTAATGAGACAAAGTATAAAAAACTAGAAGTTCTGAGCCTTATTTTTCTTTTCAGTCTTAAGCGGGTTTGGCGAGCCAGGGCTGTGCCCGGTGCTGAGGGCATTTGCTCTTCAGGCGTAAGTGGCCACCATGACCTGGGTCTCTTGAAGCAGCCTGGCTCTGGAGGGGCAGGTGTGGGAGAATTGCAGGGGGTGCAGGTAGAGCGCCGGGGCTGCTCATCTCCAAGACCCAGCAGTGCCAGGTGCTGGCGCGTTCTGAATGAGACCCAGGTGCTGACTGAGCTCTGCCCTGACCCTGTCGCTCGCCTGCAGTGTGAGAATAAGCTTCCTCTCCTACTTCCTTAGGGGCTGGGGTGAGCCCAGATTTCCCAGTGGATCGCTGAGGTGAGGGGCCAGGCGGCCACACACCTACTTTCTCCTGGAGCTGGGCCTGCGCAGGAGTGCGCTTGCCTTGCCAGTTCTGTCTTTGGGAAGATGATAAGGACTGCCTGGAGCTAAGGGTTTCAGCAATTGGCAGGGCCGTGCATGGGGCAGAGCAGCAGCCCCTGGCGAGTCGGGAAAGGGATGGCTGACCCTGTGCAACGTTGTGACCGTGTTCTCTGTTCCAGACAGGAATTCCAGGCTTGGACTGGAGTGAAGCCCTCAAGATCCACAAAGACAAAACCAGCCCGAGTCATCACAACCCACACTTCGGGATGGGACAGCAGCCCTGGGGCCGGCTTCCAGGTCAGCCTGAAGCTGGTGCGGCAGGGGTGTGGGTATAGAGGCCTCTTTCCCCCGGTAGGGATTAGGAGCCAGATTTTCATGGTGCAAAATGGAATTATGACCAGGGACAGCAATGCCAACCAGATGTCCCGAACAAAAACCCAAGGTACTTCTTCATCATTAGCCAGCTGGGTGGCCCTCTAGTGTTGGCCTCTGGTGAGCAGGGTCTCTCTGCCTCCTAAATCCCCATCTTACCCTTGGCCACTGAACGCTAGTGACTGGCCTGAGTACCACAGCATTTGTGTAAGAGGAAAGAGACGATGGAAGGGAGTGGGGGCACCTCAGCTCCGATTCCCAAGTGTTCAGGGAGCAGAATGCAAGGTCCGTGTGCCACTCAGCTGCTAATGCAGTGGCGCCTGTGACGGTGGGCAAGTCCCCTCCGACCCTTCAGGTCTCAACTCCTGGAGGAGGAAGAGGATGGGAGGGGATTTTTTCCTGGAGCTGGGTGGGCGGGGAGGGTAGGGAGTTAAGGAAAAGTCCCACTGATATGTGGCCACACTTCATTTTTCAGGTCCCAGAGGTGAGGAAGAAGTTCACTCCTAACCCCTCTGCCATCTTTCAGGCCTCAGCTCCCCGGATTCTCAACGTGTGACTGCCTGCACCGTGACACCATGGCTGCTGACAGGAGAGGGCCGGGGAGCGGCCTCAGGACCCACTGCCGCGGGGCTGGGCGAGAGCATGGCATGGGCCCCTGCGGGAGGGCACAGCCCCTCTCAAAGCTGTCGCCAGGGCCGAAGTGCTGGTGCGGGGCAGATGCACCGATGGACTTGGCACACCCAGCTCAGCTCAGCCTCAAGTGTCCTCGAGAAGCCTGTGGAAGGCTCCCGCGTTCGTTAACTGCCATCTGGCCATCTCTCAGTTTTGAAATCTGAGGAGCCTGAGGATCAAGTCAGTTGGGAACCGAATTGGTCCATGGAAGCTGAGGAATGTGGACACATCCGGCCCTTGAAAGAACCAGTTATGTCCACTTTTGGTGGATTTCCCAGGATGCATGAGCACTTGATTGATTTTATAACCTATAGTGAGACCCTTGGCTCTTCCTACAAATGGCCCCTGCAGTTGAAGCTGTCGGAATCTTGGGCCGTCACCTGCATGACTCATGGTGATGCCGAGTATCCAGGAGGAAATTTCCAGAAGAAACAGACCGTCAGTCACGGGCTTCCACTTCACAGACCTCCTTACGGCCAAGATGAGCCTCATGTTTTAACAAAACATTTCTTGGGATTGAAAGAATCATATTTACCTTGTGGTAGGTTCTAAAGACCGAATCCACATTTTGTTACTAATGATGATTTTCCCCCTAACATAAGGATGACGAGCAGGGCATTATCGTACACACTGGCTGAGAACTGGAACTGTTTTTGGGAAGGTGGCATTTGTCTCATTCCCTGAAATACCTTAAAATGTCCTCTACACCAACCCTTCCCCTTGTGTCTACCCTGCGCACATGTACAGTGACGGGGAACTCACCACCTTTGAAGAGGCAGTTCATTTTCTTTGCAAAGCCCTCTCCTGACTTCCTCCGTAAATTCCAGCCAGCATGGCGACATGGGCCACGCCCGGTCCCTTCTTTGCACAGCAGCCCTTCACACATTTGAAGGGTCTGTGTCCCTTTTTAAAGCTTAGAGGTACAAGCTCGGGACAGTCTTCAGTAAGGAAATTTGTGGATTTCCCTTTGGATCTTTCTTCCTCTCCAGCCCACAAGTGGCTCTAGTGAGACGAGCATTTAAGCTGCAGGTGGTGGCACTCAGGTCTCAGAGCCACCAGACGTGCAGGTGGGACAGTGGTTCCAGCTCCGGCTGCCCGGCAGTGTCCCTCCCAGGTGCTAGCCCTGGCAGGCACATCCCTCCCCTCATGCCAGCAAAGGAAATGCTCTTGATGAGAAGCTCGCTTTAAAGAAGCAGCCCAAACCGTGTGTTTATCCAAGGGGTTCTGCTATTCCAGACTTCACGGCTTGCATGTTTGATTTTTCTGAGAGAAAAGAGGCTGCCTGCTGGGTGTCTGTGGAAATGAGATTAAACTGTACAATCTCAGATTTTACTAAAATGCAAAAATGTAGTTTCAGTTTCTTAAATTATAAGCACAAGTCTTATGCTTGCTTTCTCCGGTCTCTTGGTGCTAAGGACTTAAGTGTGGCCCAGCTGCCGCCACGCCTCAGAGGCCTGTTGATCCTGAGCACTTCTTGCTGTGGGCCGCGGGGCACGTGTGTTAGGTGCAGCCCACAGAACCTACCCGTGCCCTACCCTCACCCAGGGGCCTCGGGTAAAGGGACTCTGAAGCTCCTCAGGCTCTAATCCCAGCTTCTCCACTCGCTACCTGTGAGCAACTGGGGTTCTGTTTCTTCACCTGAGAAGTGACGACGCTACCAGCTACACCTTGTGGCTTGCCAAGAGCATCCGTGTTTATGGGTGGGGTGCTCAGTACAGGAAATAACTGAGGCACAGGTGTTAGGATTATTTTTCCCTGCCTTAGTCCCCCCTCCTCACTTTCCCTGGGAGCCAGCTGTGTTCCCATCATCTGCAGCTCCCAGCATCCCCTAGCTTGATGCTGTGTGCTCACAGCCCCTCACCACCCCCAGCCAATGTCACCCTGCACAGCGCCCGGATGTGCGTTTGTTCTTTTCCTATAATGGGCTGGTCAGCTCTGCTGCACCTCTGCCAGGACCAACCGGGCCTGCCCCTTCCTGGCAGTGCTGGTGGGGCAGCTGCAGTGGAGGCCTCACCACACCAGACAGGCCTGACTGCAAGGCAAACAGATGGTCAGGAGCCTCTGCAACGCACAGCAGACAGCTTTTCACAAACACCAACTCCAGTGTTGCTCTGAGGGTGCATCATCATCATCAAGACAGGGTCTTGCTTTGTCACCCAGTGGTGTGAACACTGCTCACTGCATCCTCAACCTCCTGGGCTCAAGCGATCCTCCCACCTCAGCCTCTCGAGTAGTTGGGACCACAGGGGCATGCCACCATGCCTGGTTTTTTTTTTTTTTTTGCTGTCACCCAGGCTGGAGTGCAGTGGCGCAATCTCGGCTCACTGCAACCTCTGCCTCCCACGTTCAAGCAATATTCTCCCACCTCAGCCTCCCAAATAGCTGGGCTTACAGGCGCCCACCACCATGCCCAGCTAATTTTTGTAGAGACGGGGCTTCATCATGTTGGCTGGGTTGGTCTCAAACTCCTGACCGCAGATCCGCCCATCTCAGCCTCCCAAAGTGCTGGGATTATAGGCGTTGAGCTACCACACCCGGCCATTTTTTATTTATTTTTGTACATTTTGTAGAAACAGGGTCTCCCTATGGTTGCCCAGGCTGATCCTGAACTCCCGGGCTCAAGCAATCCTCCTGCCTCAGCCTCCACAAAACAAACACTGGGATTTCAGGTGTGAGCCACTGCACCCAGCCTGGCCTCTTTATGAGGACATGTGGGTTCTGCTGAAACTCCTTCCCACTCACTTAGGTCTAAATACAGGCCTAACATGTTCAGCAAGTGACCCAAGAAGCAATTGAGACAAGTCTCAACCATGTGGTCCCAACTCATAGCTATCTCACACACACATACATAATACGCATATAAGACTAAAAGGCACTGAGAGATGTTAGCAGTGATTATCTGTCTTTCAGAGGGGGAATTATGAGTAGTTTTTCAAACACATTTCCTATGCTTGCTGAAGTTTCTATAAACATTTTTGTAATAATTCTGTAAAGAAAAAGTTTTTAAAAATGCAAGCCGGGCATGGTGGCTCACGCCTGTAATCCCAGCCCTTTGGAAGGCCAAGGCAGGTGGATCACTTGAGGTCAGGAGTTTGAGACCAGCCTGGTCAACATGGTGAAACCCTATCTCTACTAAAAATACAAAAATTAGCCAGATGTGCTCGCTTGAACCCAGGAGGCGGAGGTTGCAATGAACTGAGATTGTGCCACTGCACTCCAGCCTGGGTGAGAGAGCAGACTGGTTTTTTTTTTTTTTTGAGAAGGAGTCTTGTTCTTGTCACCCAGGCTGGATGGAGTGCAATGGCACGATCTCGGCTCACTGCAACCTCCGTCTCCCAGGTTCAAGCGATTCTCCTGCCTCAGCCTCCTGAGTAGCTGGGATTACAGGCACCCGCTACCACGCCCGGCTAATTTTTATATTTTTAGTATAGACGGGGTTTTACTATGTTGGCCACGATGGTCTCAATCTCCTGACCTTGTGATCTGCCTGCCTCGGCCTCCCAAAGTGCTGGGATTACAGGCGTGAACCACCATGCCCAGCCCGGACTCTGTCTCTAAATAAATAATAAAAAGCAGTTCAACCTGTTAGCAAATTCCAGACAAAAGAAAATGTTAACTTTAATTATTTCACAACCCAAGCTGCCACTGCGGGAGCTGCCTCAAGCAGCCATGGGCTGCACTATGACGCTCTGCAGGTGGAAAGTCCTAAAGGTCCTTCCGCAAGTCGAGGGGGTTTGCAGGCATTTAAAACAAGGTCTCGCCTCTCTGTGCTCCATGGCACAGAACTCCAGGACTCAGGCCACGTTCCCAAAAGCAGCTTTTGAGAAAAGCTGGGCCCTGCAGCCCACCCCAGACTGGAAGAACCTCCCCTTTGAACAGGGTCAAGATGAAGCCCCAAAGCCAGCTCTGTTGGTCCCGTTCACACAGGGCTCCTTCAATCAATCACCTGGAGTCCAAGTCACGTAAGGTACTGCCTGTGACACTGATCTGAGCCTGCTCTGGCTCCTGCCAAAACCTTAGCTGAGACAATGAACATTTACGAAGGCAAGCCTAGGCACACCCCTCTCAGCCATCAGACTTTTGGACTCTCCATTCTGACTCTCAGCAAAGTCTGGTCCCCAGAAAGTTGCATACTTGGACTGTATCATAATGCCTTTGAAGAACCAAAGCTTTCAAAATCTTTCAGCTCTTATGTTTCTGGATTTTTCACTATTTCTGAGCCATATGCTAGCAGATGGTCACGGCATAAGGACCATGTCACAGGAGCGACTTCTTTCAGTCCTCAACACAGTCCAATTTTACCCTGCCAGATAACCCGGTATGTTTCTTTGTTAGACACGAGGAGCTGATTCTCTCTTTGCCTTGGCTTTAAGGAAGCTCTGAGCTCATTTATGCAGTTTTCTTCTGCCCCAAGCTGTCAGGAATAATTATGTCCATTTCCAAATTTTTTTTAGACTTTTATGTAACTGTAATCCTTTATTTTATATGGTTGCAACATTTTTTTTTTTTGGCAAGAAGTAAAGGAATTAACTTAAACATATCAATAAGAATCTACACCATCACCTCATCCCAGTGCAAGGAGAACCCTGCCTGAGTACCATGCTTCAAACTCAGAAACACCCACCACAAATACCAAAAGATTTATTGTAGACAATTTTGTTACACAATTATACACATTATGATACACGTTTGAAACATTAACACACGTGGAGACTGCTAAATCATTTAATATTTCTTTTGCAAAAAGATAATTTCTTTAGGCTGTCATACCTGCAATAACGAATCTGTTCTCATTTGGATCAGATCTTTCTCCCTCTGTCCTGGAGATCTCACAGTTCACTTTGCTGAAGCAATCTATCCACTTCCCTATCAATCTTGCTCACAGCAGTTCACGTATAGACTATTCGAGCCTTATATACTAAACTGTTAAGCCAGTGCGTGCCCTATGCCCTGCTGAGAATAGATTCCTTCTGCACTTGCAGCCCTCAGATGCTGAATTAATCAATTTTTGAGACAGGGTCTCCTCTGTCACCAGGGCTGGAGTGCAGTGTTATGATCTGGGCTCACTGCAGCCTCTGCCTCCTGGGTTCAAGTGTTTCTCCTGCCTCAGCCTCCCAAGTAGCTGGAATTACAGGCACACACTACCATGCCCGGCTGATTTTCTGTATTTTTAGTAGAGACGGGGTTTCACCATGTTGGTCGGGCTGGTCTCGAACTCCCGACCTTAGGTGACCCACCCACCTCGGCCTCCCAGAGTGCTGGGATTACAGGTGTGAGCCACAATGCCCGGCCCAGATGCTCAATTTAAAAGGCAGAGTTTATTCAGTCACTCCTCGCCTTACCTTCCTGACTCAAACATCTACAGGACCCAGGAAAACAGGAATTATGTTGCTTGGGTAAGTTTCTCTGACTCTGACTCACAGGTTTCCGATTTTCCTGGAGCAGAATAGAAGAGATTTCTGACCGGGCATGCATTGTTTGTTCTGCCTTCCACACAGGCTGTGTTAGGAAGTCTGAGATGGGGCGCCTCCAATGGACCCGGGCACCTGGCAGCGCCACCTTCTCCTGCCTGCCACTCCCTCCCATCGAGGGGGCCTCTGCTTGTGGACACAGCCTAATCTCACTGCTTCTGGGCACTGGCATCCTTATTTCTGGGCATGGGCAGTTACTTCTCCAACTTTAAGGCACTCACTGGTATTTCTTTTAAATACTTTTCTTCTTGGGAAAAACTCCTTAAGAGAGAAGAGGACACACAATCCATGGATAGGACAGACGACCCCAGAAGAGCCTGCCGGGCGCTGCTCCCCACTGGCCACTCAGCATGGGGTCAGCAACAGAAGCTCCTGCAGACCATGCTGATGGCGTGGAGCCTGCGATCTGCTTCGCACACACATGTAATGCTGCTACACTTCTGCCAAGTGTCTGGGACTGGTGCACACTGTCTATTCCTAGCATAGTGAGTTTTCTTGGTTATAATCAAACCTCTTCCTGACTCCCGTTGGGACCTCTCCGTCCCTTGCCACTGCTTTGACAATGGTTCTAGTAATGCTCCTGTGCTCAAAAAAGGAATTCTGCTCAGTCTGCCGTCTCTCAGGCCTTCATGGTTCTTTGTTCTAGGTATGGCCTCTTCCTATAGCTGACTCACTTGGGCTCAGAGTACAGCCCCTCCACACCAACGCCAGGCAGGGGAGAGAACCACTTGCTGAAGGCTGAAGCCCAATCTCTCTCTTCAGGGTAACTGCTGGAGCTACTGGTAACTCCAGTCCACAAAATGGGTGAAATCTCTAGCCTGCCACTCATTTTCTACCTCCTGGGGAGGCAGGCTCAAGGAGCCCCCTTGAGCACACCCGAGGAGAAGGGCCTGAGGCACACGGCCTGGCCCGCTCTCGTGGGGCCTTTACAAAGATTGCAGAAACGTTGGCCGACAAAGCACGGATCCACTGACAGCCTCACTCCACACTCAGGAAACAAACTCCTGTCCTAGGAGGATTTCATCTGGAGTGGAGCGTGCTGGTGACACGCGGGAACAGGCAGCGGCAAAGGTTGGGTAGCCATGACATCCCAAGTCGCACTGGAAACCACCTCCTTCCCGAGCAAGCAGGGTCCTCAGTTACAGCTTCGCTGCGCCTTCAAAGCCTGCTTCTCCAGGGCACCTCACTCTGCTCACTGGTCTTCATTCAATATTCCCATGTGTTTGTTTGTGAGAAAGTCCAGAAAAGGAATGTTGCAAATGGCCTGGTGAATATTACTCACTGTAATTTCTTTGGGAATCCTGGTCCAAAAAACAAAGGGTGTTACCAGGTGAAATTCTCTCACATGTATCTCATCATTTATTCACTTAACTCACTACAGGGACCACCCCAGGCAGAGGCCCTGTGGAGGGGGCTCCTGAGCTACAGACACAGCTTAGGGCCACTCTGGGGTGGGGTCTGCCTTCCTAGGCACAGGCGTGAGAAGCATGCCAACAAGTTGGTTGAATGATTAGGAAAAAAGATTCTGAGAACTGAGAAAAGCGGATGGCAGAATGGAACGACACATTTGTGAGTGAGTCTCAGCAGACCGAAAGCTGAGTCAAAGCACCACAAAACTCTGCGACCTTATTTCCCATCTCCTGGAAAGATGGGAGACGGAGCCACGCCAGGCCAGGCGTGATGTTAATCGTCCCATCAAAAGCACCCAAGCCACTCTACCCCTCCAGAACAGGGAGCACAGAGGTGAGCAGGGGCCACAGGAGGCCCCTGGCTCACCTGTGGGTCCAAGCAGGACAGTGGGCAGCAGGACCGGAACTCTTGGTTCCCCTTCCTTTTCTCTAAAGACGTCTATGTTGTCTGATATATTCCTGTGAAGTTTCATCTAATATTCCTCTGATTTAGGCTCTTCATGTCCTCAGGCACTTCGCTACAATTTTATAAATCTGTGACAGCCTTTAGCATAATGCAATAAAATAATATTCTTTTCGTTTGAAAGAAAAGCAGATGTGGCCTATCTACCATCCTTTCAGGGCCTAGGAAAAGACTGAAACTCAGTGTCTCAATCAAAGAAATGAGAGTCAGCAAAGAGCACTGGTGAGCCCGGGGGCCTCAGAGCCAATGAGACCTGAGTCGGAAGTCCAGGTCTACACTGTATTTGCTGGGAAAGCTGGGTAAGATTACCTTTCAAAGCCCGGTTTCCTGATTTTTAAAAAGGGAATCACAGTTCTGCAATGAAAAATTAGGTAATATATGCAACGCTTGGCCCTCATGTCTGACATGTAATGGACACGGTTATCTTTAATTGCAAAGCTAATATTTATTCAACCCTGTAATAAAACAGAGTCCTAGCTGTCTGTGAAGTAATGAGGAGGATATAAACCTCTGAGCAAAGCTAAGTGAGCTTTCACAACCATGAGGTTCTCTAAAAATGACAGAGCAGATCCTTGAGCTCATCTGGCTCTAAAGTGTCCTAAGCACTAACTCCATCTCCTACTGGATTGATGTAAGTATAAAACAACTTCATGGGCAATTCAACTGTTAGGAAAGAGGTGTAAGCCTCACACCACAGACTGCAGAGATAGTAATACCTGTTGTGAGAAGCTGTCTGGTATCCAACTGCCAAAGCCTGTCTCAGGATATCATTCACCAGCTGTTCTGTAGCCTATAACGGAAGATGCTGTTATTCTTCAAATGGCCATCTGCTTGCTGGCAAGAAGGGACGCATTTAACCCCATCCCTTACCCCAAATGTTTGAAACAATTGCAACTAGGGATTAAAAAGTCCTTAAGAAAAAATTAAAGGTCTCAATAATAGACCATAATGATAAAGGCCATGATTCTGAGAAGTTATGAATTGGAGTGATTTTCATTCATCAGACATTATTCTATTTATTTATTTATTTTGAGATGGAGTCTCACTCTGTCGCCCAGGCTGGAGTGCAGTGGCGCGATCTTGGCTCAGTGCAACCTCCACCTTCCGGGTTCAAGCGATTCTCCTGCCTCAGCCTCCCAGGTAGCTGGGATTACTAGCCGAGCGCCACCAAGCCCAGCTAATTTTTTATTTTTAGTAGAGACGGGGTTTCACCATGTTGGCTAGGCTGGTCTCCAACTCCTGATCCCAAGTGATCCGCCCGCCTCGGCCTCCCAAAATGCTGAGATTACAGGCATGAGCCACCGGGCCCAGCCCTAGACATTGTATTTAAGGAAAGCAGTTGTTACGGAGGTATCCCTATTCTTGGAGAAGATCCACGAGGAAAGGAACTGCTGAGCTAGGATCAGGCTGGGGAAGGAGGCTGCGGAATTTTCGTCCCCTTGCCAGGGTCAGGACAGTTGGGGCTGTTTGCTGCTGTGACATGTACAGAAAACCATAGGCTTTGTCTCTGTCACCTCCTAAAGCAACGAGCGCACTGACCACCACCCCCAGAATACATCTTAGGAAGCACCTGAAACCACATGAGTCAGAGGAAACATAACTTAGTCCATTTAAAAATCAGAAAGAAAAAAAAAAAAAGAGAGAGAACTTAAGCCCAAATAAGATGAGAAATTTTAAAGCCTGTTATCTTTGTTCCTTTTCTGTCCTTGCCCCTTACTCCAAACCGCCTGGGATGCAACCATCCTTCCTGGCTGGCGTCCTCTGTGGGCACGCACCTTCAGGATCATGTCCTCCACCACGGACGCATACACGTTCCTGTGGAGCGCCACGGGCTGCAGGGCGATCCCAATCTGGAAAAGCAGAAGAAAGCCGTTTGTTCGTATCACTGCTTTAGAAACAGCCTCCCTCCAAACAAGCATGCCTCTCTGACACACACAGATGCCTGGTTGGAAGAAGGATTCTGCAAACATGCTGGGCAAAATTCACGGGAAAGGAACACGGAATATGACATCTAGAAGAATGTTATCTTGTTTTTCCACATTTCTGGCTGATTTTTAAACTATGACTATAATCCTATTAAAATCTCTCAAATCTCCCTCGTGGGAGAACATGGTTGGGATCTGCCATGAGTTCTGATAAGCGATCAACACTCTGGAAGGTCTGGAATCGGACTCCAATGTCCTGTTTGCACTTGGAAACTGCATCTTGCCCATTCTTCATGGCATCCAATGAAAGCACACTGTCTTTCACCTCGGGTCCTGACCAACTGGCAGATGCTGAAGAGCTGTTAGGCTCCAGCAGGGTGGATAAATACCCCTCTTCTGTATGGTAAGGTAGGTGCACACCATCTGCACCACAGGCGGGGCACTCAGGAGCTATCAACACATCAGGGGAGGATTAAGCACTGACGCGCAACTCAGAGTACGACATGCCTCATGAGGGAAAGGTGCTTCTACTGAGGCAGATGAGAAAAAACGAGATGAAGAGTAATCAACCGTTTCTATCTAGCCAGCTCTGCTTCAAGTCTGCGCTCGACAAGCAACCTTTTCACATGTAATTAGCATTTCTGCCCAAGGGCTCTGATGCAGGAACGTGGGAGCCCTGAGAGCACACCTGGTCAACCAGGCAGAAGGAAGTCAAGCATTTACGCCACCAGAAGAGTCTGGGTCTGAGTCTGTGTCTGTGAGGCTGAACATCTGAACATCTAGCTCTGAGTCTGGTCTGCTGCATGAACTATTACCACCACAACCCCTACCTTCTGTGTGACATCCCCAATAAATTCAGACCCTGGGGTTGGTGGCAGGTAGAACTTGACTTCCTCTTGTTTCTCTTCCTGCTCCTTCTTGATGTTTATCTTCACTGGCTCGGAGAGGCTGAGGACGTCCACCTCCTCCTCATTCTCGGGTTCCCTTTTCTGGAACTGTTGCAGGTCCTCCAGTTTGCGGCAGAGGTTGTCAGCAGAGGAGAATGATGATGGGCACTCTGAATGAAAGGCAAGCGGTGTTACGACAGCTGTGGGGCCAACAGAAGAGGACTTCCCGTCTCCAAGAGACCCATGGTCTGAGGAAGGGGGATAAGCATCAGGGGAGCTGACCTTCTTTCCAGTTCTAACATTCTATGGATCTATGATGAGAACTAGTAATTCATGAGGGAGAAAGGCACAAACACAGGCATCTTGTGTGTGATCTATGTAAGGTAACTGCCATCTAAGACGAAAGAGTACGAATTCTCACTTCTGCCACCAAAAACCAGGCCATCCCCCTCCCTCTGAGTATTAAGGACTGACCTGACTTTTCCTCATCTCAAATCTGGAAAATTTAGAAATGCAGAGTGAAGAAAATAAAAAGAATCACCCCTATTCTCACTGCTCAGAGAGCAGGACTGTTAACATTTCAATGTATATTATGGGTCCAGTCTCTAATAAGGTGATTTATACAAAGCCTAATCAGGAGTGTGAGGACCTTAAGGCCAGGTTTAGGGCACTAGTGCCCTTCCACTTTCTGGATGAGTGTGTGAGGTCCACACCAGGTACAAGATTTAAGGGCACTCAGCTCCTGGCCGTCTGTTTTACTGACTGGGCTCCAACAAGCTCCAGCTGCTCCTCAAGTTATGACGGCTGGGGCTATATCCTGAAAAACCCATCATAAGTTGAAAATATCATTTTTGACTTAGGATATTTTCCACTTACAATGGCCTTAACTGGATGCAATCCCATCATAAGTCAAGGCATGTGCTGATGCCTACAGCTTTCAGACCATTGTAAAGTCACAACATCAAATCACAGGTCAAACCACTGTAGGTTAGGGGCCGTTTCTAATCAGTCAGATTAAAAGGAAGCCTAGTACGTGCAAGTACTGTGCTTTCCACACAGTGTCAGTGAAGACCGTATCATCAATATGGTCTCTGCTCTCCGAGTAGCTTACACAGCGAAGTCAGACAAGCCCTCATGCTGCTGATATTAAGCACTGCAGGAGATGAGAGAAAGGAAAGGCCATCCTGCATTAGGCTCTCGAGAAGCTTAATGGCAAAAACGGGACTTGCCCCCTTTTTTTTTGGACAGGGTCTTGCGCTGTCACCCAAGCTGGAGAGGAGTGGCATGATTACAGCTCGCTGCAGCCTCAACCTCTTGGGCTCAAGCAATCCTCCCTGCTCAGCTTCCCGAGTAGCTGGGACTACAGGCATGCACCACCATGCCCGGCTAATTTTTGCATTTTTTGTAGAGGCAAGGTTTCACCGTGTTGTCCAGGCTGGTCTTGAACTCTTGGGCTCAAACAATCCTGCCTCAGCCTCCCAAAGTGGGAGGCCACTGAGCCCGGCCCTGAGTCTTAAAGGAACCCCACCTCTGTGCTCCAGGTTTCCTTGGACAGGGAGGTGGAGCTTCTGTTTTTCTATATAAATGGGGCTGGGGGCAGAGAACCTTGCTTTTTATTTTATTGAGACAGTGCCTGGCTCTGTTGCCCAGGCTGGAGTACAGTGGCGTGCTCATGGCTCACTGCAGCCTCAACCTCCTGGGCTCAAGTGACCCCTCTCACCTTAGTCACCCAAGTAGCTGGGACTACAGGCGAGCTACCACACCCGGGTCATTTTTGCATTTTTTGTAGCGACAAGGTCCTATGTTGCCCTGGCTGGTCTCAAACTCCTAGGGGCTCAAGTGATCCTCCCGCCTTGATGCCCAAAGTGCTGGGATTACAGGCATGAGCCACTACACCCAGCCCAACCTTTCTTATTCTTTGAGGTGAAACTCAAAATGCTTCTTCTACCTATATACCTTTAATCCCTTGCTCCTACACCCCATGGCCCTGCAGCAGTGGTCTATTTTTGTTGTGTGTGTTTTTTTTTTTTTTTTTGAGACGGAGTCTTGCTCTGTTGCCCAGGCTGGAGTGCAGTGGCACGATCTCGGCTCACTGCAACCTCTGCCTCCCTGGTTCAAGCAATTCTCCTGCCTCAGCCTCCTGAGTAGCTGAAACCACAGGCGTGTGGCCACCACACCCGGCCAATTTTTTTTGTTTTTTTTAGTAGAGATGGGGTTTCAGTGTGTTAGCCAGGATAGTCTTGAACTCCTGACCTCGTGATCCACCCGCCCTGGCCTCCCAAAGTGCTGGGATTACAGGCGTGAGCCACCGCGCCCAGCCCAGTGCTCTGTATTTTTACCATAAAGCAATTCATTTCACCTGCAACACTACTAGTTTTCACAAGTGCCTCCCACACTGGGTGGTGTCCTCTGAGCTGGGTTTGGAGATAAAGTAACAGATGAGACATGGGCCTCATCTTCACAGAAGTAGCACAAACTTAACTGGGACATGGGGGGGGGGGTCCCTAAGGTCACAAAAGATGGGGAAGCCGCTTCAATCTGCAGGAAAGGAGATGGATTAAGTCTTCAAAGAAGAAATGATGCCGAGCAGGGACTCCTGAGTGAACAGTGTGTGCCTGCTGCATGGCACGGGCCGGAACGTGTGTGGCTGGGGCACAACACTTGAGATACCTGGCTACAAACAGCTCCACGGGGACTGCACGGTCCCACGAAGGACACGGCAGGAGGTAGGAAAGGCTCTTGTTCTCTACAGCACCTCTTCCAAGTCCTCACCTCTCTCTACCTCAGCAAATGCCCCCAGGCTGCCGGGCGCTCTGGGCAGTGCCACTGAAGGCTTACCGGGCTCGCTGTCGATCTGGGTCAGCACGTCCTCGATGGAGTCCCCGTCATTCCTCAGGCTCTCAGGGTCCGGTGGGGTATAGCCATGACAGCGGCACCAGTGAGCAATGTGCTTGGTTTTGAGGGGAGTCAGGTGGTGAAATCTCGGATTCTTCTCCAGGATTTCTTGTAAGACTTTTCGCATTGTCATTGCTCTTTGCCACTTAAAAAAAAAAATTTTCTTTTGGAACCATAATCAAATCCTTCCACTTAACTACATATCATGCAACCATAAATCACCATCCTAACTTAAACTGTTAGAATTTTTTTTTAAAGAAAAAAAATCTGGTTGTGTTACTCCCCACTTAAAAAAGAGTAGAACTTCTACCGGCTCCCTAATGCTTATACAATAAAACAGCAACTCCTAGGTTTGGCCTTTAAGGATCTTCACCTGGTTTCCACCTGCAATCTCCCACTTTCCCTCCTACCCCAACTTCCCCTAAACCGGCCACAGCACGTTCCCACTCTAAGGACTCGATACTCGAGTTCATTCACAACTCTGAAACTCGGAAAAAAATTTAGAAACTGTGAGGCATGTTTCTACCAGTGCAGGAAAAGAAGGCAGGCCTGAAAGTCAGCTGGTATAGGTCTTTGAAAAATGAGATTTTTTTTTAACTGAGGAAAATATTCTGCCATCAAATATTTCAACAAAATATGCTGCAATCTGTATCCCTGTTCCATAAGACAAGGTTTCTGGAGGCAGCCAGAATGGACAGGCGTTTCTGCCTGTGTGTCAAACAGGCTGACGTGGGTTACCTCAGCGGCTCTCCTTTTTCCAATGTTCCAGCCATAGTACTGCTCCACAGACTTTGCAGAAAAGCAGCTGGCATCTTCACCTAGAATGCACATACCCAGCAAAGCCTGAATAAAGCTCTTACGATTCCAACCACACGTCATTTGCTGGAGGCAAGCCAGTCACTTCTTCAGACCTCTTTATTGCATGTATGTCCCTTACTGGGCAAGCTCAGATGCAGCCTAACACAGGAGGGTGTCTCCTCAGAAGAGAAGGCGTCTTGTCGTGTGTACTCAAAGCAACACACCTTCTTGGGAACTTTGCTTCTTTGGCAGAGAAGGTAATCACTGCCACAGGCTATTAAAGTCTGTGGAACTGGTGCTCCACTAGGAGCCCTGGACCCGCCATTAACTCACAAGGTGGCTGTGGTAGATGGTGTCTCACTTTGTCCCCCAGGCTGGAGTGAAAGTGGCGCGATCTCAGCTCACTGCAACCTCTGCCTCCCAGGTTCAAGCGATTCTCCTGCCTCAGCCTCCCGAGGAGCTGGGACTACAGGCACGCACCATCATGCCTGGCTATTTTTGTATTTTTAGTAGAGATGGGGTTTCACCATGTTGACCAGGCTGGTCTCAAAGTCCTGACCTCAGGTGATCCGCCCGCCTCAACCTCCCAGTGCTGGGATTGCAGGCGTGAACCACCACGCCCAGCTCAGTTTTCTCATCTATAAATTGAGAAAGCTGGGAAGATGGTTTCTGAACTACCTTCCAGCTCTTACATTCTGTATTTTTTAAGGAGAGAGAAAAATATGTGTGTGTGTGTGCGTGCGTGTATGTATATACGTGTATTATATACTTGTGTGTATTATATACACACAAGTATATAATACACGTATATACATACACGCACGCACACACACACATATATATGAGAGAGTTTTTTTGCTTGAATTTCTTGTGTTAGGCTGGGAAACTGTTACCAAGAGTTTACTCTGAGATACATCAAAATGATCCCCCAAACTTTACCTTAGAGAAAGAGATTACTGCTTTGCTATTACAGTTGGAAAAAATAAGTAGGTGGTCTGTACCTGGCGTTATGTGTTCAGAGCCCTACAAATCTGAGTGGCGTGGAGGTTGCCTTGTGGCTTCCCTCTGAGTGTGCATGGTGGTCTTGCCCATGAGCATGCTCCTGTGTCCGCAGGCTGCTGGCCCCTCAGCAAGGGCTATTGATTCTGTCAAAACAACTGGGGCTAAGCAGCAATTTACTCAGTCTAGCTAACGATGGGCAGTGACACAGCACGCCACTTTGGGAAGTCTTAAAAACTGCATTTTTATAGTGTGCAATACTGAGTTTCAGAGGAAAGATGAATGGTCTTAGAGTCAAACAACCAGGTTTGTATCCTGTTTCACGACCCGTGGCTCTGTGATCTCGAGCAAGTTATTCAACCCTGCTTATCCTCAGTCTCCTCATCTCTAAGTGGAGATGACACCAGCTATCACGCAGGAGGCTGGGATTATATGAGACAGTGAACGTACCCAGCCTGCACAGGACCTGGTACACTGCAGGCAAACGCTAAATGCTTTCCTCACTGATAAACGCCAAATGCTAGTGCAGAGTTTTAACTGCATACAAAACAATCTATGATTTACATATGAAAAATGTAAAACATTCCTTCTACAGATCAACACAGTAAAAAGAATAAAAAACTAACTGGATGTGAATTCTAAAACCCTTGCAAATGAGCTGTATCTCTAGCTGAAACCTTATAAGGTAACTGCCATATCAATATTAATTTATAATCCCAAGTGATTTCAGTTGACTCAATACCTTAAGTTCACAGCTTTCAAAAATGCACCCCTATGTTCAGTGTAATTGTCTTACTTTTTGCAGTGATTAATGGAATCTTCTTTACTACTGCGGTTAGGAGTTGCTGGATAGTCTCTAAATGGTCTATCCTGAGAGGGATAAAAAAAAATTAAGGCAATAAATACATGTAGCAGTTTCTATAGCCACATATATGCCATGTACTTAATGGATATATTCCGTTCTGAGGGAATTATAATGTAAAACCATCATATTAGCATGTCTTTCCTTCCACAGATTACCTTCTTTGTAAAGGAAGGGTGTTCTATGCTTAAAAAGAAAATGTCAAGACTAAGATCCCAGGAATGGAAGATTATGCACGTATTACAGACATTTAATCTACACCTTAAAATTCAACAGCAATATAATCTTTTTGCAATGTGACTGCTACTAGGGGAGAAAAATTCTGTATACCCGTCTTAGGGTTATTACAGTTCACGCCTCCATCTACCATGTTAGAGTGGCTAAGTTTCTATTGTCCCCAGCAGTCTGAGATACTTAAAAGTAGCTGGTCAGAAGTGGCTTCCTGATTTAGAAATTAGGAAACCTCAGGAAGTATTTTTAGAAGAAGCAAAGAGTGTATATAGCCCATGAAGAGGCAGCTAAGATGAGGCAGGTGTGTGGACACCCAGTCACAAAGTGTATACACACCTGAGTGATGGCAACAGGAGAAATTTTGTGCCCACGGGCTCAGCAGAGAAAGCCCACGTTGGCAACCTCAAGTGAAGGGAGGTCTAATCCCATCTGAGGCTTCTAAGGCTAAAAATCAAGTGTCACCTCCAGTCACATCACTGTATAAAATGATGACCCTCAGCTGTGCATCAAGTGGTAACACCTGTCCACTGCACAGGGCCAGACAGTTCCTCCCGTCAAGGGCTTAGAGCTACACATACAACTCTGCACATACTCAGCTGTCACAGGCGTGACAAACACCTGAAGCGGAATTCCTTTAGGAAAGATTGGAAGAATTACTTAATGACATAGTTTCCCAGCTCAGAACTTTCTTCTGTTTTCACTGCTGTCTGACCCTCCTGAGAGAGGCAGCTTGGCCCAGGTGTTTCTGGTTCGGTCTTCACTACAAGGGAAGAGCAACAAAGAGGCAGCTGTTAGGGGTCAGCGGTGGAAGGACACGTGCAGGCACAAACAAAGCTCTTGCAGTGAAGCTCAGCAAGGAAACTGCCACTCCAGCTGTTGTGGGGACACAGCCAGGGGACTGAGATGGCTCCTATCATCTCAGGGTCATCAGACAAGGGAAGAACTGTTAGCCTGGGTCTCAGGGGGGACAACTCCAGCCTCATGACAGGGTGGGGGCAATAAAATGGCTCCTGAGATATTTCTTAAAGGGCCACCCACACTGCTATGTAAGATTCCTCACCCCCCTCCCCACACATGTGATTTAACAATGCTACTCTGAAGTACAATGCTGGTTTGTTCTAAGTTCTAATACTGGGACCTTTTCAATATCATCTCTCCAGCTAGTTTATCAACTTTCAGCATTATCTTAGTGTTCTGAGACATACGGCAGAAAGCAAAAATCAGATCCCCTGTGCTTGGACACTGATGTTATCAATGTCACACGTGTTGCTCTAATCCGTGCTAACCTGATCTACTCTTGTGGGCAGGAATGTCTCCCACTGCCAGCTCGCCGAAGTCTGGCCCCTACCTAAACCTCCTTTACCACAACTATACTCCCCAAATGAGTCCCTCTAACTGGCCACTTCCCCATAGGGGAAGCTGAGTGTTTGTCTCTCCTGTACCCTTAATCTGGCATACCCCTTGACTCCCCACAGCTAAAAAACCTCTACTCTTTTAAAGTCCAGGTTATAATCCATACTCAGTACAAAGTCTTGCCCTTCTCCACACCCCCTGCCAACCCTGATCAGACATCCCAAGCTGCAATATTTCAGCAGTCATTTCCCTGGCCAAATGTCTTGTGTTTATCAATGATTGTTTGCTGTCTACAGCAATTGTTTTCAACCTGATTATAAATTACTGAAGGGCAGAAATGATCCTTTATACATCTCTGTGTTTCCCTCAATGTTAAGTCTACCATATGAGCATTTAGGACATATTTGCCAAGTGACTGATTCGCAAATGCTGAAAATTCAAAAGATTCAGATTATGGTAATGTCCTGATAAAACTTCTGGACATCAGGAGAGAACGTGAACGACAACAAAAAAGATAAATAACAAAACTTCTGGACAAGAACTCTGTGAGATCCTACGTACCTTTTGCAACAGCTGCTGGAGCAGAGCTGGGGACAACTGGAGTTGGGGCAGCTACAGGCAGAATGGCAGGTGGCTTGCTGGTAGAAAATGACTGAACCACTAAAGGGAAAAAAGGAGGGAGGGATATAACAAATACAAAAATTATTTTTAATGAAGGTGATCTACTTCCAGGTGACAACCCCACATTAGACTAACAGCACAAAGGCAACTTGAGGACAACAGGAATTGCAAAGTCCCTTTTAAATAGTGGGCGATTATTAGGTATGAGGGTAACTGAGATGTATCTTCAACTGTAGAAACGGGAGCCTGTCACTAAACTAAGAAAAAAACAATCCAGACCAGGCGCAGTGGCTCACACCTGTAATCCCAGCACTTTGGGGGGCCGAGGCGGGTGGATCGCCTGAGGTCAGAAGTTCAAGACCAGCCTGGGCAACATGGTGAAACCCCATCTTTACTAAAAATACAAAAATTAGCCAGGCATGGTGGCATGCGCCTGTAGTCCCAGCTACTCGGGAGGCTCAGGCATGAGAATCGCTTGAACCCAGGAGGCGGAGGTTGCAGTGAGCCGAGATCTTGCCACTGCACTCCAGCCTTGGTGACAGAGCAAAACTCTGTCTCAAAAGAAAAGGAAAGGAAAACAACAATCCAATTAATGTAAATTCTTATAAACACTTAAAATGTTCCCCCTCAACTCTAGATAAGGGCAGCTATTTAGAAGCCAACGAACATTTGGGTTTTGAGTCCTGGCGTTGGTGCCCTAGCGTTCAAGGCGCTGGGAATACCCTGACAGTTGAAGGGTGGCTGTACACGGGCAGAGCAGTCACCACCTGGTAAATGCGGGGAGACGTGGAGGTGGCCACAGCACAGACAGCCCGTGGGCAAGGGACTCACCTTTATTCACAGGCATCAGGATTGTCTGCACCCCTCCAGATGTGTTTACGCTGAGTGGTTTGAGCTGGCTGGGAATCGTCAGGACGGCCTGCTGGGGACTGGACTGACTGGAGTGAATCTTTAACAGTCCTAGAACAAATTGGAAGATAAGGCCAAGCTGAAGGTCAGGTGCTTCGGGGAAGTCTCTTATCCTCTGTGCCACCCATATTTTGTCACAGAGGAAGTTCCCAGGACATTTAACCTTCTAGTAAAAAAAGAACGAGAAGCAGGAGACAACAGATGCTGCAGATTTCACAATAAAACATCGGCATGACAATAATTATTTATTTACTTTTTTAGATGGAGTTTCACTCTGTCACCCAGGCTGACGCGATCTCGGCTTACTGCAACCCCTGCCTCCCAGGTTCAAGCGATTTTCCTGCCTCGGCCTCCCAAAGTGCTGGGATTACAGACATGAGCCACGGTGCCCGGCCCCTATTTATTTATTTATTTATTTATTTATTTATATTGTTAGAGACAGGCTGTCGCCCAGGTTGAAAAGTGCAGTGGTACGATCATAGCTCATTGTAACCTTGACTCCTGGGCTCAAGTGATCCTCCTGTCTCAGCTTCCAGAGTGGCTGGGACTGTATACAGGCATACCATGACACACAGCTAATTTTTAATTTGTTTTTGTAGAGATGGGGTCTTGCTTTGTTGCCCAGGCTGGTCTTGAAACTCCTGGCCTCGAGCGATCCTCCCACCACGGCCTCCCAAAGCACTGGGATTCTTTCTTTTTTGGAGTTGGATCTGGCTCTGTCACCCAGGCTGGAGTGCAATGGCGCCATCTCGGCTCACTGCAACCTCCATCTCCCAGGTTCAAGCGATTCTCCTGCCTAGGCCTCCCGAGTCGCTGGGATTACAGGCGCATGCCACCACGCCCAGCTAATTTTTGTATTTTTAGTAGAGACAGTGTTTCGCCATGTTGGCCAGGCTGGTCTTGAACTCCTAACCTCAAGTGATCCACTCACCTAGGCCTCCCAAAGTGCCGGGATTACAGGCGTGAGCTACCGCGCCTGGCCAGCACTGGGATTATAGATGTGAACCACTGTGCCTGGCCATAATGACTGAAAGTATCCTAGTCCCACAACCACGAAGTAACACATTTTTGCTAGTAAAAAGGATAAAAAGTCACCCAAAGTCCTACCACAGAGAAAATCAATACTAATGTTTTCAGACAGTACTCTTCCGTGTTTGTTTTCTATGACAATTTATTTTGCACATAGCTCTTATGTGTACAAAATTTTGGATTTTGTACATAGCTGTGGATATAAAATTCCATGTTTTCATGTGAAACATTGTCATTCTCCTACTTAAAAACCTATGCTGGCTCCTGACTGCCTAAAACATATTTCCAAAATTAGCTTCAAGCATTCAGGGTCCATTTTAATCTGGTCCCAATGTATGCGCATCTCCTTCCCACTGTCCCTACGTATCTAGTATGTCCATCTGTCTACACACCACACCTCATCGTTTCCTAGCTCTGTGCAGTAGCCCGTTTTTCAAACATCAGATGTTCTCTATCGTTTTAGAAAGGATCACCTTCTCTCATTTTATCTTAAAGGTGATTTCTATATTCCCATTTCCACGTAAAACTGTTCTAGGCATTCAGAGGGCCATTTAAAAAATCACGAAGGGCCTTTACTGTGAAGGAGCATGCAAGGCACAAACAATACAGACACGATTTAAGAACTACTTAAAAACAGTGGCCGGGCACGGTGGCCCACGCCTGTAATCCCAGCACTTTGGGAGGCTGAGGCAGGTGGATCACCTGAGGTCAGGAGTTCGAGACCAGCCTGGCCAACATGGTGAAACCCTGTCTCTACTAAAAATACAAAAACAATAGCCGGGCATGGTGGCAGGTGCCTGTTATTCAAGCTACTTGGGAGGCTGAGGCAGTAAAATCACTTGAACTCGGGAGGCGGAGGTTTCAGTGAGCCGAGATCATGCCATTGCACTCCAGCCTGGGCAACAAGAGCGGAACTCCATCTCAAAAAAAAAACACCAGCATCATGAGCTAAAGATACTTTAAGGCACCGGAAAGCAGCTGGTCTGAGCTAAGGAAAGGAATAATCTTAAATTTTACTTTCTAGAACAAGGCCTTAAATAAACAAAATCTTTCTTTGGAATAGAAGAGCGTTAAATCAGTCAGGTAGTAATACTTCCTGAGACATGATCTTGAGGAGTTTAACAATGATCTGAAGTTCCTGTATTTTTATGCATGCTCATCAGCTGAAAAGTTAAAAAGTACTATAAGGCTTATAACTACATAGCCAACCCCCATTCCACCTCCCTATTTTCATCTAGTTCCCTACTGGTATCCACTTTAATCCCTTTCGGTTCTTTTTATTAATGTTTATCTCAGTATATGTAAAAGAATGTGTAGGGCCAGGTGCAGCAGCTTACACCTGTAACCCCAGCACTTTGGGAGGCCAAGAAGGGAGGACTGGTTGAGGCCAGGAGTTTGAGACCAGCCTTGGCAACAAAGCAAGACTACGTCTCTAAGAAAAAAACAAAAAAAAATTAGTCCCGTGTGGTGGCATGCCCCTGTAGTACCAGCCATTAGGGAGGCTGAGGCGGGAGGACAGCCTGAGCCCAGGAGTTCAAAGGCTACAATGAGCTATGATCACGCCCCTGCACTCCAGCCTGGGTAACAGAGCAAGACTCTGCTCTAAAAATAAAATAAAAATAATTTAAAAAGGAATGTATACACTGTAGGTCTTGATTCATCAATTTTCAATTTTACCTACTGATTTACTATTAGGGTAGATGGTTTTCTTTTTTTTTTTTTGAGACAGTGTCTTGCTCTTTCACCCAGGCTGGAGTGCAGTGATGCGAGCAATCATGGCTCACTGCAACCTCGACCGCCCAGGGTCAAGTGATCCTCCCATCTCAGCCTCCCGAGTAGCTGGGTCTACAGGCACAACTACCATGCCCAGCTAATTTTTTTTTTTTAAGAAATGGGGTCTTGCCACATTGCCCAGGCTTGTCTCAAACTCCCAAGCTCAAGCGATCTGCCTGCCTTGGCCTCCCAAACTGCTGGGATTACAGTTGTGAGCCACCGCACCCGACCCCTAGGTGGAGTCTTCAGTGGCTTCCCCCAAAGTCAAAGTCAAATCTAGCTCCTAGATGGGGCCCAGAAAAGGTATAAATGCCTTAAAAAGTGCCCCCTTTAAGGCACTTATATACCCTTTCTTCCCTATACAGATGTTCCCTTACAATGGTTGACTTTGGAGTTTTTGACTTTGGCACGGTATGAAAGCGACAGGCACTCAGTAGAAACTGTACCTCTCTCATGATGCTGAGCAGTGGCAGCGAGCCACAGCCCCCGGCCGGTCACGCATTTTTTCCACTTAGAATATTTTCACCCTACAACAGCTGACTGGGACATAACCCCATCCCATATTTTAGGAATGTCTTTGGAGAAGGTACACAGGAAATACATTTCAAACTTTGTCAGAAATAGTTCTACCCTCACTCTGTAATGATCTCCTTGACTAGAGAATTCTAGACTGAAAATAATGTTCTTGCATTTTGAAAAGCAGCAGTATGCTAGCTTCTAGCACTGCCACTGAGAAGCTCAATGATAATGTAATTTCTGAAATTTTCAATTTCTTTACACTGTGCCTTTTGAAATTGGCAGTTCATGCCCTGCACTTCTGGGAAAAATCCTTGTCTGGCCAGAGTTCCCTGATACATCATCAAATTTTCTTTCTTAGCGTCTACTTCCTCGTCCATTCCCTGCTTCCACCTTGTGCCCCAGAAAGTACTGTCAATACTGCACCAATGATCCTCTTAAAAGGTAAGGCAGATCATATTCCACCTTAGCTTACAACCCTCCAGTGGCTTCCTCCAGAGTCAAAGTTCCAACACCCCACACAGGCCCTGCGTGCTCTGATGGAATCTCCTTAAGCTCTCTCCCTCGCTCACACAGCTTCTGTCCCAATGAGACCTTGTTTAATGCAGTTTACGATGCACAAAAAAAAACTTAATTGAAAAACTGCTGGTTTTAAGTAGGAAATAGTTTGATCCTTTTATGAAAAATGTGGGCTGGATGTGGTGGCTCACGCCTGTAATCCTAGCACTTTGGGAGGCCGAGGTGGGCAGGTCACCTGAGGTTGGGAGTTCGAGACCAGCCTGGTCAACATAGTGAAACCCCATCTCTACTAAAAATACAAAAATTAGTGGGATGTGGTGGCACATGCCTGTAATCCCAGCTACTTAAGAGGCTGAGGCAGGAGAATCGCTGGAACTCGGGAGGCAGAGGTCGCAGTGAGCCAAGATTGTTCCACTGCACTCCAGCCTGGGCGACAAGAACAAAATGCCATCTCAAAAAAAAAAAAAAGAAAGAAAGAAAGAAAATGTGATACAGAAAGTTCCATCAGCAGCATCTTAGGAAAGTAGAACTTACAGCAGGGAGACTTCATCTACTGCACGCCAAAAACATGATCAGAAAAGAGACAAGGGAAGGGTATTCATTATTATAATAATTCCTTTTATTTCTACAATTTCTACTCCAGTATCCAACACATGGCCTCAAATAAAACACTCAGTTAGTAGAGAACAAGCACTCCCTATACTAGAAGTTGGCCAATTTTAACAGGGAGGTAGAAATCAAGAGAAAAATACAATCAGCCTTAATTTTTTGTTCTCTATCCAAACAACAAGACACAAGGGGCTTGGTGTGGAGCTACACATGAATGAAGCAATAATAGTAATGACAACAACATCCACAGCCTCTTATCCAAAGGTAGTAAGGGGTGTGTCTGCACGCGTGTGTGCATGCGTGAGTGTGTGTGTGTATCTCGGTGATATTCAGTTTTTCCGGTAGACCAGTGCCAGCCATATGCTGGTTGGTATCAATCTGAAACAAGATAATACAGTATTTAGAAACTTTAACAGTTCGATAGTGCTGCGACATTTTTATTATATTTTACAGAAGTATCTATACCAGATTATAGAAAAACAAAAACAAAACTGATCTTTCAAGTTTGAGAAGCAAAGCCATATATTATATTAGCTTCCTGGCAGCTGAGACAGTATGATGTAATCAAACACATCAATATTCTATGGCAAAACACACAAATACTCACATTAAGTAATACAAACAGGCTGTCAATGGAGGTCAAATTGTGCCCTAAAATTAGTTATAAAAAATAAAATCTCTGGCCAAGCATGGTGGCTCATGCCTGTAATCCCAGCACTTTGGGAGGCCGAGGCAGGCGGATCACCTGAGGTCAGGAGTTCAAGACCAGCCTGGCCAACATGGTAAAACTCTGTCTCTACAAAAATTAGCCAGGCATGATGGCGGGTGCCTGTAATCAGGAAGCTGAGGCAGCTACTTGGGAAGCTGAGGCAGGAGAATCGCTTGAACCCGGGAGGCAGAGGTTGCAGTGAGTCGAGATCATGCCACTGCACTCCAGCGTGGGCGACAGAGCAAGACTCCGTCAAAAAAATAATAATAATACAATATAATATAATCTTGCAGCCATAGAAAAGAATGAGTTCGTGTCCTTTGCAGGGATATGGATGAAGCTGGAAGCCATCATTCTCATCAGCAAACGAACACAGGAACAGAAAACCAAACACCACATGTTCTCACTCGTAAGTGGGAATTGAACAATGAGAACACATGGACACAGACAGGGGAACATCACACACCGTGGCCTGTTGCGGGATGGGGGGAAAGGGGAGGGAGAGCATTAGGACAAATACCTAATGCATGTGGGGCTTAAAACCTAGATGATGGGTTGACAGGTGCAGCAAACCACCATGGCACATGTATACTTAGGTAACGAACCTGGACGTTCTGCACATGTATCCCAGAACTTAAAGTAAAATTTAAAAAAATAATAAAATCTTTGGTTTTCACAGCTTTTGGGATTTTAGAATTGCAGATAAAGGATTATGGACTAACAACAAAAATGATCACACATGATAATGGCAGTGGCAACTGTTTATATAATGGCCACTACACACCAGACAGTATTCTAAGCACTGATATATTACAAACTCATTTAAACCTCTCAACCTTATTAAGTAGGTATTATTATCAATCTCATTTACAGCTGAGAAACTGAAGCAAATCACTTCAACTAAGGCAATCTGGTCTCAGGATGTGTGCTCTCTGTTACTCAGAAACAAAAGGTACACTTTTCTGAGGCCCTCTAGTGCAGGCACAAAGACAGCATAGCTCTTACTGGATCTCCAGCCTATCACTCTAACACTAGCCAAGATAATAATTAATGTTAAAAATTATGACTTGGAGTCATCAAGGCTAAGATATATTTTATATACTTTGTTTATGAAAGCAAAAAAAGGTATACATTTTACAGTGAATTCTATTCAACACTGATTATAGGAAAAAAGAAATTAGTACTTTAAGGAAAGCAAACTCTTGGCTCTCCACAAAATTATGTTATAAAAAAAGCTAAAATACCCAGTAGGGTTCTGTGTGGCTAAGGGTTTATTATATCATTCAAAAATTCAAATAGTAACTTTCAAATGATAATTTAAAGTCTCAGACAAAATCTGATATGTAGATTTTTAAACAAAAATAATTCATCTAAAAAGCAGCTGTTCAGAAAATGCTGCTGGGTTAATTACTTTTAACAATTTACCATACAAAATATTGCTTAAGACCCTCCAAAAAATAGCTGGGCACAGTGGCTCACGCCTGTAATCCCAGCACTTTGGGAAGCTGAGGTGGGTGGATCGCTTGAGCTCAGGAGTTCGAGACCAGCCTGGGCAACATGGTGAAACCCCATCTCTACCAAAAACACAAAAAATTAGCTGGGTGTGGTGACATGTGCCTGTGGTCCCAGATACTCAACAGGCTGAGGTGGGAGGATGGCTTGAGCCTGGAAGGCAGAGGCTGCAGTGAGTCGAGATTGTGATATTGCACTCTAGCTTGGGTGACAGAGTGACATGCTATCTCAAACAAACAAAAAAGATCCTCCAAAAATATTCTAGCCTACGAGAGAAAAGAGAGAGAAATTATATCACCATGCAACTCACCAGATACCGTGGCTTTCCCAGAGATGGGGTTTGGTGTGGGCACCAGGGACGTGGCGCTGACAACGGTGGGGGTGGCAGCCTTGCAGGTTCCCACGGTGGCCTGGCTCACACACACTTGCGGCTGCCCAGAAGTTTTCGTTACAGAACTGACCGTAGATGAAGACACGGAAGCCATTCCCTCAGACTGCTCACCCATGGGGCCAGAAACAACACAGTTCAGGAAGAAAGCAGAGTGACTGACTGAGAGCGGTGATGGCCACACAGCACACACACTAAATATCATCTATTAGGTGTCAGTGACTACTTAGTAAATGCCATACCATTTAAAAAAGATTACTTCTCTAGTTCAGTGGTTCCTATACTTTTACATTTCACAGACCAAGAAAATTTAAAAAATTTAAGACAAGGAAGTATCATAGGGTCATCATATTTTTAAAATTCACCACCTATTATATCCCTTTATAAAGGCAACTTCATCACCAAAAAACTAGGAGGACATACTCTCAGAATATACACATGGACTAAAAATGAGCTTTATTAAGAACACATGACAATGTTTTAAAGTCTGTCACTTCATTCAACAAACATCTACTATATGGCCGGCATAATGGTTAAGTGCTCAGGCTCTGAGATAAAAGCAACCAAGGAAACAGTCATCTAAGTATGATGATGCTATGGCAAGCACAGGCAAATGTCACCAACACAACCAAGAAGAAAGGCACTGCTTCTGTCTATGAATAGAAACAGGAGGGTACAGGAAAAAGCTTCAGGTAAAACATTAGGCACTTTAGAGGAATCTTCCAGATTTAAGACAGAGAAAGGGAGAGATGACAGTGTTTCTTGGCAGAGTATGTAGGAAGTTGGTGAGGCATGAAAGAACACTGTATGTTCAAGAAGCTGCAAAGCAGAGTGGTATCACTCGTGAAGAGGCACAGGAGAAGCAGCAGCTGCAGGAGATGAAGCTTGAGAAGTCAAGCTACATCATTCAAGTCTGTGGGCTTCCAAGACGATTGAGAGATGGTTTTTCAACAAATGTTTCTAGGCCAACTGGATATTTACATAAAAAAGAATAAAGTTTGCTGTCTACCTCACACCATGTACAAAAATTAACTCGAGCGGCCAGGCGTGGTGGCTCATGCCTGTAATCCCAGCACTTTGGGAGGCTAAAGCGGGTGGATCACAAGGTCAGGAGAGCAAGACCATCATGGCTAACATGGTGAAACCTCATCTCTACCAAAAATACAAAAAAAAAAAAAAAATTAGCTGGGCGTGGTGGTGGGTGCCTGTAGTCTCAGCTACTCAGGAGGCTGAGGCAGGAGAATTGCTTGAATCCAGGAGGTGGAGGTTGCAGTGAGCCAAGATCACGCCACTGCACTCCAGCCTGGGTGACAGAGCGAGACTCTGTCTCAAAAAAAAAAAAAAAAAAAAAAAAAATTAACTCGAATGAATCTGAAACCTAAATATAAGAGCTAAATGCATAAAACTTAGAAGAAAACATAGGCTTGAATTTTGTGGCTTTGGATTAGGCAATGGTTTCTCAGATGTGACATCAAAAGAAAAAGCAATAAAAGAAAAATAGGTAAGTTGGGACTTTATTAAAGACTTGTGCTGGGAAAACTGGATATCTTTATGCAGAAGAATGAAACTAGACCCCTAACTCTCACCATGCAATCAAAATGGATTAAAGAGTTAAATCTAAGACATCAAACTATGAAACTACTACAAGAAAACATTAGGGAAACTCTCCAGGACATTGGTTTGGGCAAAGATTTCCTGAGTAGTACCTCAAAAGCACAGGCAACCAAAACAAAAATGTATAAATGGGATCACATCAAGTTAAAAAGCTTCTGCACAGCAAAGAAAACAATCAACAAAGAGACAACCCACAGAATGGGAGGAAATACTGGCAAACTACATACACATCTGACAAGCGATTAATAATCAGAATATAGAAGAAGCTCAAACAACTCTACAGAAAAAAGCCAAACAATCTCATTTGAAAATGGGCAAAAGATCTGAACACACATTTCTCAAAAGAAGACACATAAATGGCCCAACGGGCATATAAAAAAAAATGCCCAATGTCATTAATTGTCAGAGAAACACAAATCAAAACTACAATGAGAAAGCATCCCACCCAGTTAAAATGGCTCTCATCCAAAAGGCTGGCGAGGATGTGGAGAAGAGGGAACCCTCGTACACTGCTGGTGGGAATGTAAGTTAGTACAATCATGATGGAGAGCAGTATAGAGGGTCCTCAGAAAACTGAAAATAGAACTACCATATGCTCCACATCCCACTGCTAGGTATATACCCAAAACAAAGGAAATGAGTATACGAGGAGACGTCTGCACTCCCATGTTTATTACAGCACTATTCACAATAGCCAAGACTTGGAATCAACCTAAGTGTCCATCACCAGGTGAACGATAAAGAAAATGTGGTACATACACACAATACAATATTATTCCGTTATAAGAAAGAATGAAATCCTGTCATTTGCAACATGGATAGAACCGGAGGACATTATGTTAAGTGAAATAAGCCAGGCACAGAAAGACACATTTCACACGTTCTCACTCATGTGGGAGCTAACAATTAAAACAACTGAACCCATGAAGACAGAGAGAAGAATGATGGTTACCAGAAGGTGGGAAGGCCAGCAGCAGGGAGGGAGGGAGTGGGGATGGTTAATGGGTACAAAAATAGTTAGAAGGGATGAGTAAGATGTAGTATTTGATAGCACAACAGGGTGATCAAAAATTCACAATAATTTCTTATATATTTTATAGTCACAAAGAGTACAATTGGTTTAAAAAAAAGATAAATGCTTAGGGTGACAGATACCCCAATTACCCTGATGCAGTTATTATGCATTGTATGCCTGCATCAAAACATCACATGTACTCTGTGAATATCCACATTGATTATGTACCCATAATAATTTAATTTTTTTTTTTTTTGAGATGGAATCTCGCTCTGCTGTCCAGGTTGGAGTGGAGTGGCGCAATCTCGGCTCACTGCAAGCTCTGCCTCCTGGGTTCATGCCATTCTCCTGCCTCAGCCTCCTGAGTAGCTGGGACTACAGGTGCCCGTCACCATGCCCGGCTAATTTTTTTTTTTGTATTTTTAGTAGAGACGGGGGTTTCACCTTGTTAGCCAGGATGGTTTGATCTTCTGACCTCGTGATCCACCCTCCTCAGCCTCCCAAAGTGCTGGGATTACAGGCATGAGCCACTGCGCCCAGCCTAATTTAAAAATTTTAAAAAGGAATGAAAACCAAAATTTAAAACTTTTGTGGTTCAATACTATCAAGAAAGTAAAAAGACAGCTCAGAGTGCGAGAAAATTTTTGCAAATCTGGTAAGACACATATCTAGAATATATAAAGTACTCCTACACTTCAACGATTAAAAGACAACCAACTAAAAAATGGGCAAAGGATGTAAATGGATAAAAGATATACAAATAGCCAATAAATACATGAAAAGATGCTCAATATCATTAACTATCAGGGAATTGCAAATCAAAACCACATTGAGATACTAGTTTACACCCACTACAATAGCTATAATAAAAAAAAAGGACAAGAACAAGTTTGGGTGAGTTGTGGAAAAACTGGAACCCTTGTATATTGCTAGTGGGAATCTAAAATTATGTAGCCACTTGGGAAAACAGTTTAGCAGTTCCTCACAATGTTAAAAAGAGTTACCATAGGCCGGGCGCAGTGGCTCATGCCTGTAACGCCAGCACTTTGGGAGACTGAGGCAGGTGGATCACGAGGTCAGGAGATTGAGACCATTCTGGCCAACATGGTGAAACTCTATCTCTACTAAAATACAAAAAATTAGCCGGACGTGGTGGTGCGTGCCTGTAGTCCCAGCTACTTGGGAGGCTGAGGCAAGGGAATCGCTTGAACTCCGGAGATGGAGGTTGCAGTGAGCTGAGATCTCGCCACTGCACTCCAGCCTGGCGAGAGAGCGAGACTCCATCTCAAAAAACAAAAAAAAAGTTACCATATAATCCAGCAATTCCATCCCTAGGTATACAGCCAAGAGAAATAAAAATGTGTTTATACAAAAACCGGTACACAAATATTCACTGCAGCATTATTCACAACAGTCAAAAAGTAGAAAATAATCCAAGTGCCCATGAACTGATGAATGGATAAACAAAATATGGTATATCCATCAAACTGAGTATTATCCAGCCATGAAAAGGAGTACTGATGCAAGCCACAACGTGGATGAACTCTGCAAAGTAATGCTAAGCATCAGAAGCAGACCCAAAAGGACATGTTATATGACTCCCTTTATATGAAATGTCTAAAATAGGCAAATCCAAAGAAAGTAGGTCAGCGGTCGCCTAGAACTACAGAAGGGTGGAATGGGAGTGACTGCTGATGGGTATTGGGCTTCTTTCTGGGATGATAAAATGTTCTGGGATTAGATGATGGTAATCACAGTTGCACAACCATGTGAATGACAAGCACTACTGAACTGTATATACAAAATGGGGACTTTTATGGTATGTGAATATTTCTTTAAAAAAAAAAAAAAGCAATAGTTGAGTATTTTTAAAAGGTCCACTGGTATGCCTGCTGGACATCTTCCTTGTATCTACACCACTTTCATGTCTCATTAGGATTCTCTACTGACATGCTATTTCTCACCTGTTGTGCAGGACCATTTGCTGAGAGGGCCACAGCTGGAGAAGTGGCAGTTGTGATAACCCCTCCTGCTACTCTCAGCATTGTGGTTCCAGGCTTTGAGAGCTGTGAGGTGGTTGGCACAGTCTTCAAGGTGCTATCGGATATTTTCATTAGAGATGCCTGTCCTCCGTGGGCTGCCTGCGGAAACAAAATGGGCAGAAATAACCATGTTGCCTTGGATAATAGACATAACTCATTCCTTACTGACAGTTGAGATACGCCTCAAGACTTGGAGAATATCCAAGAAAGTCTTACCAATCAAACCTACATGAGGTGTTCACGCACCTTTCTAACAAGCTCCAAATTTTATGACCTTTCACCTATAAATATCCCTTTACCCCAATATAGAACAAGTAAATAAACGCATTTGCAAGTTACTATTTGGCAGCAGTATCTTCAAAGATAACAGGTCACTTGTTTTCAAAATACTTGATTACAACATGCTCTTAAATGTACGTATAATCTTTAAACATGAAAATCAACCCTAGACAGGGCCAGATTTAAATGGGTAAGGTTAATGGTCTTCTAAATTAGATATAGGCTTAGCATTTTAGTACTGGAGAACCATTTACAAATCACATATTTTTTATTTTATTTTATTTTTTTAGAGACAGGGTCTTGCTCTGTCACCTAGGCTGGAGTGTAGTGGCACAATCACAGCTCACTGCAGCCTCGAAATCCTGGGCTCAAGTGATCCTCCGGCCCCAGCCTTTCGAGTAGCTGGGATTACAGGCATGTGCTACACCTGGTTAATTTTTTTTTTTTTTTTTTTTTTGAGACGGAGTCTCACTCTGTCACCCAGGCTGGAGTGCAGTGGCAAAATCTTGGCTTACTGCAACCTCCGCCTCCCAGGTTCAAGCGATTCTCCTGCCTCAGCCTCCCGAGTAGCTGGGATTACAGGCATGTGCCACCACGCCTGGCTAATTTTGTACCTTTAGGAGAGACAAGGTTTCTCCATGTTGGCCAGGCTGGTCTCATCCTGACCTCAGGTGATCTGCCCGTCTCAGCCTCCCAAAGTGCTGGGATTACAGGCGTGACCCACTGCGCCCAGCCTTTTTTTTTTTTTTTTTTTTTTAATGGCAAGAGTATGCAATTTTGGCTTTCAGGCCATAGGACCTCTGTTGCAACTCCTCGGCTCCATGATTACAGCATAAAATGAGTGTGGCTGTGTTCCAATAAAATGTTACTTACAAAAAACAGGAAGCATCAACAACAATTGCAACAAAAAGGAAAACCAAGCGGGACCTAATTAAACTAAAGAGCTTCTGCACAGCAAAAGAAACTATCAACAGAGTAGAGACAACCTACAGAATGGGAGAAAAGATTCATAAACCATGCATCCGACAAAGGTCTAATATCCAGAATCTATAAGGAACCTAATTTAACAAGCAAATAAACCTCATTATAAATAAACCTCATTAAAAAGTGGGCAAAAGACATGAACAGACATTTCTCCAAAAAAAGATATACAAATAGCCAACAAACATGAAAAAATGCTCCATATCACTAATCACCAGAGAAATGCAAATCAAAACCACAATATCATCTCACACCAGATATAGGCTGTAGAGAAAAGGAAAGCCCTACACACTGTGGGTGGGAATGTAAGTTAGGTCAGCCACCGTGGAAGGCAGTTTGGAGATTTCTCAAAGAACAGAAAAACAAAGGTTGGGTGCAGTGGCTCATGCCTGTGATCCCAGCACTTTGGAAGGCCACTTCAGCCCAGGAGTTCAAGACCAGCCTGGGCAACCTTGACCCTGTCACTACAAAAATAAAAAGTTAGCTGGCCATGGTGGCACAGGACTGTAGTCCTAACTACTTGGGAGGTTGGGATGGGAGAACTGCTTGAGCCCAGGAGGTCGAGGGTGCTGCACTCCAGCCTGGGTGACTGTGAGACCCTGTCTCAAAAACAAAACAAAAAAACTTAGAACTACCATCTGACTCAGCAATCCATGTGTATATATCCAAAAGAAAAGAAATCATTCTACTAAAAAGACACATGCACCCCTATGTCCATCACTGCACTATTCACAATAGCAAAGACATGAAATCAAACCAGGTACCCTTCAGTAGTGGACTGGGTACAACATCAAATACCACACCGCCATGGAAAGGCAAGAAATCATTTCTTCTGAAGCAACACAGATGCAGCTGGAGGCCATTATCCTAAGTGAATGAATGCAGGACAGAAAACCAAAGGCTGCATGTTCTCACTTACAAGTGGGAGCTAATCATTGGGTAAATGTGGACACAAAGATGGCCACAATAGACACTGAGGACTATGACACAGGGCAGGGAGGGAAGGGTTAAAAAACTATTGGGTACAATGCTCACACCCTGGGTGACAAGATCAATCATGCCCCAAGCCTCAGCATCATGCAATATACCCAGGTAACAAACCTGCACATGTACCCCCTGAATCTAAAATAAAAGTTGAAATTATAAAAAACAGCAGCAACAACACAAACAGGAAGCCTTGGCTGTAGTTTGCTGAAATCTGGTCTAAGTGACTGCTCAGTGTCCCAAATTAATGCACTCCACAAGCAGACACCATTTATCAGTTTCTGAGATCTTAGTATGTGCCAGGAAGAACAGAAAGCACTTGTACATACCTTATGTCATCGTAAGTCATTATTTTCACTAACTGTATAGGGTAGGTTTTAGTCCTGTCTTAGAGATGAAGAGATTAATTTAAGCTCCGTGACTTTACCAGGGTCACACAGCTAGCAGTATCTGAAAAAGTTATGACTAGATTCCACAAGTAACAGCCATGGCATAATTTGCATTGGAGCTTTATGCAAATAAAGACCACAATGAGATATGACTTTGCACTCACAACAATGGCTAAAATTAAAAAGAATGACAATCCTCCGTGTTGGTGAGGATGTAGAGCGAATCAGACTTCCTATTACTCTGGGATAGTCAAACAGTACAACCATTTTACTAAACCATTTGTCAACTTCTTATAAACATATATGTACCCTATGATCAGGCTGTTCCGCAGAAAAATATCTGTATAAGAGTATTTATAGCAGTTTTATCCATGACAGCAAAAAAAAAAAAAAAAAAAAAAAAACCTGGAAATAATCCAAATGTCCATCAACAGGAAAGTGGACTCATGGAACAAAAATAGAATAACTCTGGCCGGGTGCGGTGGCTCACGCCTGAAATCCCAGCACTTTGGGAAGCTGAGGCAGGTGGATCACCTGAGGTCAGGAGTTCGAGACCAGCCTGGCCAACATGGTGAAACCCTGTCTCTACTAAAAATACAAAAATTAGCTGGGCATGGTGGCAGGTGCCTGTAATCCCAGCTACTCAGGAGGCTGAGGCAGGAGAATCACTTGAACCCAGGAGGCGGAGGTTGTAGTGAGCCGAGATCACGTCATTGTACTCCAGCCTGGGGGACACAAGCGAGACTTCATCTCAAAAAATAAAAAAATTAAAAAACTCAAGAATTGGCCGGGCGTGGTGGCTCATGTCCGTAATCCTAGCACTTTGGGAGGCTGAGGCGGGTGGATCACCTGAGGTCTGGAGTTCAAGACCAGCCTGACCGACATAGAGAAACCTCGTCACTACTAAAAATACAAAATTAGCCAGGCTTGGTGGCGACTGCCTGTAATCCCAGCTACTCGGGAGGCTGAGGCAGGAGAAATGCTTGAACCTGGGAAGCGGAGGTTGCAGTGAGCCGAGATCGTGCCACTGCATTCCAGCCTGGGCAACAAGAGCGAAACTCCATCTCAAAAAAATAAAAAAATTAAAAAATTAACTCAAGAATAAAAAAGAATAAACGATTAACACACATATAGATTAATCTTGGAAACATTACGTTGAATAACAGAAGCTAGACATAAAAGACTACATACTATATAATTCCACTGACATGAAGTTCAAGAAAGACAAAAGCTAATCTATGGTGAAAGAAACAGAAAAACGGTGATAGAAAAATAAATTTTTTTTTTTTAATACAGGGTGTTGCTCTGTCGCCCAGGCTGGAGAGCAGTGGCACCATCACGGCTCACTGTAGCCTCAACTTCAAACTCTCAAGCCATCCTCCCACTTCAGCCTCCTGAATGGCTGGGACCACAGGCACGTGCCACCATGGCCCAGGTAGTTTCTTTTTTTTTTTTTGAGACAGAGTCTTATTCTGTCGCCAGGCTGGAGATCTACGCTTATGATCTATGCATTATTTTATTATATCTTTAAGGATGCGGGGCTAAAAGGAAAAAGCATTTAAAGCTTTGAATTTTCTTGAGCCTGGTTTGGGTAGTTTCCATAGGTTTTAATATGAAGTACTGTTGTGATGGTTAATTTTATGTCAACTTGAGTGGGCTGAGGGATGCCCAGATACCTGGTAAAATATTATTTCTGCAAGAGACCAGCATTTGAATCAGCAGACAGAGTAAAGAAGATCCGCCCTCGCCAACGTGGGCAGACATCATCCAATCTGGCAAGGACCTGAATAGAACAAAAAGGCGGACAATGGGCGAATTCTCTCTCTCTCTTCTTAAGCTGAGACATCAATCTTCTCCTACCCTTAGACATCACAGCTCCTGGTTCTCAGGCCTTCAGACTCCAGGACTTAATGCCAGTGTGCCCCTCACTCCCACGGCCCACCAGTTTGCAGGCCTTTGTAGTCAGACTGAATCACACCACTAGCTTGCCTGGTCTCCAGCCTGCTAACAGCATGTCATGGGACTCCTTGGTCTCCATAATCACAGAAGACAATTCTCATAAGAAATTTCCTCTTAATATCTATATATATTATATTTGTTCTGTTTCTCTGGAGAAACCTAATGAAATTGTCATTTGTATTAACAGCTAAATCATCCGTAATTTATTTGGATTTTTTTAATCCAAGAATTTAGAAGAGTATTTTAATTTCCAAGTTTTTTTGGTTGTTATTGATTTGACTTTATTGAGTAACAGAATGAAGCACATTGGATGCTACTTTTGAAATATACTAAGAGATTCTCTTTGTGGCCAAGTATATAATCAATTTGTTAATGTTCCATAGACATACAAGCAAAATGTGTATTCTGTGTCTCAATGATACAGAATTAAGCCTGTTAGTAGTGTTATTCCAATACAAATCTTTTATAATAAAAAAGATTTATCCACTTGATTAGCTAAATGCTGAGAGACATGTTAAAATTCTTCTCTGTGACTGTAGTTTCATCAAATTCTCCTCATATTCCTAATAGTCTTTGCAGTTTATGTATTTTGCTGCCACAGAGTTCACTGCATAAACATTTGTGCCATTTTATCTTCATTGTGGACAGCAATACTCTCAGCACCAAGTCCAAAAAAACCAGAAAAGGCAAAAATAAATAAATATATTCTACTGGTTGTGTTCAAAAACTAGTTGAGGAGCCCAACAGTGGACAAGCAACTATGAAAAACAGACAAGAGGCTGCAGAAGAAAGCCTCCCCAAGTGATAAAAGCCTTACGTGGGACACACCAGTAGAATCTGCCACAGAAGCGTGGAAACACGCTAGATATGCTCCACATCTGGAGACAGCAGAAGTTTGAGGCAACCAGAAGGGTGACGTGTTGGGTACTGCGGCAAGAGCAGCCAGTTCTATTCAGTTTCCAGCGTTCTCCATGCCCTGAGCCCCCCGCTTCCTCCTTCCTGTGGCCTGTGGTGCTTGCTGTGTTGGTTTGAGATAGATCCACATATGTAGTTGGAAAAGGGAAGAGTATTTTAACAGCTCTTTCAAATACTGTTGTTACTCTTCTCTGATACTACACTAAAGCTCAACAAGTGGAAGTTTCTTCAAGTTTAGTTGTATTATGCAATCTGAAACCACAGCAATTTAAAGTTTTCTGTTAGATCTTGAGTCAGAAAGATAAAAAATTAAAAAAACAAAAGTAAAGGCCGGGTGCGGTGGCTCACGCCTATAATCTCAGTACATTGGGAGGCTGAGGCAGGCAGACCACGAGGTCAAGAGATCGAGATCATCCTGACCAACATGGTGAAACCCTGTCTCTAGTAAAAATACAAAAATTAGCTGGGCATGGTGGTGGGCGCCTGTAATCCCAGCTACTCGGGAGGCTGAGGCAGGAGAATTGCTTGAACCCAGGAGGCGGAGGCTGCAGTGAGCCAAGATCATGCCACTGAACTCCAGCCTGGCGATGGAGCAAGGCTCCGTCTCAAAAAAATATATTAAAAAAATAAATAAATAAATAAAAATAAAGTTTTCTCTGTCAAGTTAAAATCCGTTGGTCAGGGACTTTTGCTTCCACATAGGAAACAGAGGGCTATAAAGCACGGTTGCTCCTACCCTAACAAGAAAAGGCTGAATACACAACAAAATCTTATTTTTTTGAAACATATTGGAGGGCTGCAATCTCAAAGTAGCCAAGTAATCTGAAGATTAAAGATAGTCAGTCCCTGCAAGGAGGGAGGGGCAACAGGAACTGTCTCACCTGTGCACTGCTGCAACACAAGCAGGTATGAAATCTGAGGAAGATTTAGAAGAACTGCCTACAGTGAACTGCAGGGCCTTGTATCTGTTTAACATGGGTAAGGACATTCGACAAAAATGAAATTAGGACACCAAATGCTGGTAATCTGAAAAGATCAATACAACTGATAAACCTCTAGCTAGACTAATCAATAAAAAGAGGACACATAATTACCAAAAGCAAGAATGAAAACGGGCTGGGCGTGGTGGCTTGTGCCTGTAATCCCAGAACTTTCGGAGGCCGAGGCGGGCAGACCACGAGGTCAGGAGTTCGAGACCAGCCTGACTAACATGGTGAAACCCCGCCTCTATTAAAAATACAAAAATTAGCCGGGCGTGGTGGTGAACTCCTGTAATCGCAGCTACTCGGGAGGATGAGGCAGGAGAACTGCTTGAACTCAAGAGCCTGGGCAACAGAGCAAGACTCTGTCTCAAAAAATAGATATAAAAAGAAAAGAAATAAACAACCTGAACAGTCCTGTATCTAGTAAATAAACTGAAACTGTAGTTTAAAACAGTAGTATAAAAAACCTTCTCAATTAGGAAAACTCCAGGCTAATATGGCTTTTACAGGTATATTCAATTAAACAGTTAAGAAATAGTACCAATTCTATATAAACTCTTCCAATAAAGAGAAAAGAAAGGAAAAGCTTCCACTTCATTTTATGAGACTGGTATTACCCTGATACCAAACCAGACAGAAATTACTAAGAAAACTACTGACCAGTATCCCTTGCAAAAATTCTAAACAAGGCCAGGCACCGTGGCTCACACCTGTAATCCCAGCACTCTCGGAGGCCAAGGTGGGCAGATCACCTGAGGTCACGAGCTGGAGACCAGCCTGACCAACATGGAGAAACCCCGTCTCTACTAAAAACACAAAATTAGCTGGGCATGGTGGTGCATGCCTGTAATCCCAGCTACTCACTCACTGTCTGGATACTATAGCTGAAACTGGCCCATTCTGGATCTTCTACGTGAAACCCCTCTGGAGAAATTTTACAACAAAATGTCAAGAAAGCTTTGTTTCTTCTAAAGAAATATGCGTTTTTTCTTTCTCACAAATAGTGTGACTTTAAAACTGACCATGCTTCTCATTTTGTCTTTGCTATCACATTTATACCTTGATTTTTTTTAATTGTGCAAGATATCTTAAGTGTTTGCATATGAGAATAACACCTGGGGCCTTAATTTTCTCATTCTACTTATATTTTCCCAAACCTCAAGATTCATTTTTGTTTTTCTATATTTTTTATTGTTCATTTTCTTTCTTTCTCTTTTTTTTTTTTTTGAGACAGAATCTTGCTCTGTCACCCAGGGTGGAGTGCAATGGCACGATCTCGGCTCACTGCAACCTCCGCTTCCCGGGTTCAAGCGATTCGCCTGCCTCAGCCTCCCGAGTAGCTGGGACTATAGGCGCACACCACTGTGCCTGGCTAGTTATTGTACTTTAAGTAGAGACGGGGTTTCACTATGTTGGCCATGTTGTCCAGGCTGGTCTCCAACTCCTGACCTCAGGCAATCCACCCACCTTGGCTTCCCAAAGTGCTAGGATTACAGACGTGAGCGACCACTCCTGGCCTTATTGTTCATTTTCTTATGTAACCTTAATTTCTTTGTGAAAAGAGAGAAACTACATGTAAATATGTAAATAAATGCCATAATCACCGCATATTTGGGGTGTGTGCATGGGCATATTTACCTGTGTAAACAACGTGGTTTTCTGTCCAGAGATGACTTTTAGCGTTTGTTGTCCTTGTGCAGAAGATGTGCTGACTCCCAGTGTTCCTTGGACCACTGACCCAGTGGTGAGTTGTTTTCCAGAAGTCTGGGGTGATGGCTGGCCAACTAAAAATGTGCCCTAAGTTAGAAAAAATATAAAGAACTAATCGGTAATTTCTTAAATTCAAATGGACTATTCTGATCCCTTAAATCACATGTGACATCCCATGTTACAAGCTACAACGCTCTCCCCTTTAATTCTGCAATGTAGGCAAAATAATTCAAAAGAATATTTGTGCTCTAAGTGTTACTTCCATTAGTTATCCCCACTTCTCAAACTTTGCACTGTAGTTACAGAGCAGCCTGTTGAAAACTCATGTTTTGCAATTTAGTCCTCAAAGCTGGATTTAATCATTCAGACTGATATCATCTTCTCAATAAGAACATCTGGAACCAAAATTCTATTACTTTCCTTCAAAAAGAGCCAAGACTTCAGTGACAAGAGGAGAGGAGGAGGAAACCTGTTCCTAATCAAATCTAACTTAACTCTAAATATTACAACTTGATACCATCTCTTTGATCACTCCCTTCTATGAGCAACTTTTCAACTGTACATTAATACTGTTTATTACCTCATGGATTTGGGAGGCAATTAGCACAGTAGAAATCTTTAAGGCAGGAAGATCTGGGTTTAAACCCAAATTCTTTTCCTTTTTTTTTTTTTTTTTTGAGACAGAGTCTCACTCTTTTCCCCCAGGCTGGAGTACCATGGAGTGATCTTGGCTCACCGCAACCTCTGCCTCCCGGGTTCAAGTGATTCTCCTGCCTCACCCTTCCAAGTAGCTGGGATTACAGGCGTGCACCACCACACCCGACTGATTTTTGTATTTTTAATAGAGACAGGGTTTCACCATAGACTAGGCTGGTCCTGAACTCGTGACCTCAGGTGATCTGCCTGCCTCGGCCTCCCAAAATGCTGCGATTACAGGCGTGAGCCACCGTGCCCGGCTTAAACCCAAATTCTACCATTGGCTTCGCAGGAAGATCCTGGATAAGTTACTAAAATCCTTCTCAGTCTCTACTTCCTCTTCTCTCAAAGCAAGCATACAAAGATAAAAAGATATAGTTTTTTTTTTTTGAGACAGGGTCTCGCTCTGTCACCCAGCCAGGGTGGAGTGCAGTGGTGCGACCTCAGCTCACTGCAGCCTCAACCTCCCAGGTTCAAGCAATCCTCCCACCTCAACCTTCGGAGTAGCTGGGACTGTAGACGTGCACCACCACGCCCAGCTAATTTTGGTATTTTTAGTAGAGACGGGGTTTCTCCACGTTGCCCAGGTTGGTCTCGAACTCCTGGGCTCAAGCGATCCACCCACCTCGGCCTCCCAAAGTGCTGGGATTACAGGCGTGAGTTACCACAGCAGGCCAAAATATAGATACAGATAACATGGCTAAGGTGTTAGTATTGAACCCTGATCCCAGTGCTGTAAAGGTAAATCAATTATAATTAAGCATAGTTATCCAATAGCTAAATTATTTAAAATATCAGTTACAGAGAACCAGACCTGGGGAGTTTGCTTGAGGATGTAAGATGTGTAAGTCAGGTGCTGAGATATCCCTCCAGGGCCAGCAGTACTTTGAGTTCCTCCTCCTGCTGTTCCTCCTCCTCCTCCTGTGCTGCCGCCTCCACCGCTGCCACTGCCTCCACCACCTCCTCCTCCTCCGGCACCACTCCCACCACTGGCAGCTGAGCCAGACTGGAGATCTAAAAATACAATGAATGACAGCAACATCATAAAAAGTATCGAGCAAAGCTTTAACATAAAAAACAAATGAGCCCAGAGAGATGTTTCCCTTTTAGTGCCATTCCTTCTCCTTTCCCATTTTCCTCCATCTTTTCTGTAATCTACCTATCCTGTGACAAGAGTGAGAAGAACTTCCTAGATTTTAGATCAAAATCTATTTCCTTTCAACTGCATGACAGCTGACTGTATTTCGGCTCTGAGTACAATGAAGATACTTTGACGTGGTCATAGGAGATCAAGAGAAGGCTTGCTACTGACATTTTCTAGCCAAGTATTAATTTTTGAGACGGAGTCTCACTCTGTCGCCAGGCTGGAGTGCAATGGCAAGGTCTTGGCTCGCTGCAACCTCTGCCTCCCGGGTTCAAGCGATTCTCCTGCCTCAGCCTCCCAAGTAGCTGGGACTACAGGCACGTGCCACCATGCCCAGCTAATTTTGTATTTTTAGTAGACAGGGGGTTTCACTATGTTGGCCAGGATGGTCTCGATCTCCTGACCTCATGATCCGCCCGCCTTGGCCCTCCAAAGTGCTGGGATTGCAGGTGTGAGACACTGCACCCGGCCTCTAGCCAAGTATTTTAATCAACACTTAAATGTGCTCAGATAGGTGCTTCCCAACTTTTGGGCATCTGATTCAATGTCAGTGAATTGCTGGAATTTAGTGTAACTTTACAGTGCTTGATGCTGTCTCCCTGTCTTGGGAAAAATGAAGACTTTCCTTAATTTACAATGACTCCAGGACCCCATTCTTTTTTGCCTTTCAAATCCCACTTCAAAGCCTTGAAGTCTTTTTACTTCTCTTTTGGTGAGATAATGCATTTGAACTACCTGGACTATGAATATTCACTCAACAAATACTAACTTCCAATTTCCTTCTCCACCTTCATTCCAGTGATTATTGGAATAGCTTCCTTCCCAATGGTTTATTTTTGCCCCAAGGATATCACAAGAATCTAAGTATCTCCCTGGATGACTTTTGAAATATTTACATTGTCCTTTTCTTACATATTTAACTTTTGGACATACCACTGCTTAGATATGAGGAAAAAATACCAAGTGAGAGTGGAACTGACCCATCATGGTCAATGAACCCAAGGACGATGAGCTGACACACTGCATTTTGGCAAGGGCGGTTAACTTCCAATGACCCTGAATGCTGTACCCTTCTACTTCTGACTCACAGGGAAATAATTTTCTTTTATCCTATCCTTTTCAAGACTGCCCAAACTGTTTTTCTCTATATGTCAAAGCAAAAGTTTCTGTAACTGCAGATAAACCGCCTCATTTCCACGGGGCTTTAAGATTTACACACCTAGGTAGAGTCTGCATTTCTCTTTCCATCTCCAAACCTAGCAGAAGTAAGGAATACATCCAAACCAGCTGCCCCCACACTTTGTGGCATCAGGGACCAGTTTCATGGAAGACAATTTTTCCATGAATTGGGACAGGAGGCGGGGGGTGGTTTTGGGATGAAATTGTTCCACCTCAGACCTTCAGGCATTAGATTCTCATAAGGAGCACACAACCTAGATCCCTCGCATGCACAGTTCTCAACAGGGTTCGCGCTCCTGTGAGAATCTAATGCCACTGCTGATCTGATGGGAGGCAGAGCTCAGGCAGTTATGCTTCTTCGTCCATGCTCACCTTCTGCTGTGTGGCCCAGGGGCTGGGGACCCCTGATCTAAATGAAGTCAAATGGACACACTCGATTCCAATCCTATGCCAACCTATCCCCAAAAACAGACTTCCAGCTTCTATAAGTAGATGGATCTTCCCTCAGGTATCACCAGATAATTTTCAGACACCACTTCATTCATAGTTCATGTAGACAAAGCTTTCTCCCAACAGCCTCACTAGCCATCTCTCTCCAGAGTGATTCATCCCTGATCGCAAACGCTGAGGAGCAAACCCACTTCTAGTTAAATTATCGTATGTGTTAAATCCATCTGGGTAAATGCTACCATTACACCACCCAATAGAGTTACAGAAATGCTTCCTGAAACAGATAAGAACTGCCCTCAGATGGACAGGATGAACACACACAGAGAACCAAGAACCAAATGATTCAACCCAATGGTTTCACTAACTAGCATTGTTCGTAGCTCGCAGGATGGCTCCTTGAGGGATCAGCAGCAGTTTTCCTTTTCCTGAAGGGTTCTTGCTGTTTGTAGTTAGGTAGAGTTTAGTGCCAGGAGGCAAATTTGCCAAGTTGGCCAAATTAGTGGCTGGTAGTTGCAACGTTGCCATTACTAAAATAGTAAAGGAGAAAAAATTGTAAGATAAATTGAAACTAAGGGCAACACTCTAAAATTAAAATACAAGGCAATAAATTCTTATTTTAGAACACTAACAAGCAATAAACTCAAAGTTTGTTTCCCAGATGCACAATGCTTTAAAGACTGATATTCTTAAATATCTTGCTAATTAAAAAATAATTTATAGACCAGAAAAGCCTGCCAGAGGCTCTTTATATCTGTATATTAATAGGGTGATCATATGTCCTGGTTCTGCCTAGAACAGTTCTAGGTTACACCTGTCCCACTGTAATTATTAACAATGACTCTTTTTACTCTCCAAAGTACTGTGGTTTGGATGATTAATGAAATAATCACCCTATCTATGGAGGATTACATATTTTCCCCCATTTGTTTAAAGTCAACGTTAGGGCAAATTTGTGCTCCTAACTGGCAAGTACCGTTGGCCCTCTGTATCTGTGGATTTCACATCCATGGATGTAACCTACCTCAGATAAAAGATATCCATATATTTGGGAGAAAAAAGGATGAGTACATCTGTACTGAACATGCACAGACTTTTTTCTTGTCATTATTCCTTAAACAACACAGTGCAACAACTATTTACATAGCATATACATTGTTATTTACATTGTTATTAGGTATTAGAATAACCTAGAGATGATATAATGTACACCAGAGGATGTACATAGGTTATACGTAAACAGTACAGCATTTTACACAGGGGACTCAAGCATCTGTGGATTTTGCTATCTGCAGCAGGGGGTCCTGGAACCAATCCCCCACAGTACTGAGAAATGATTTGTTCGTGTGTGTGTGTGTGTATGTGTGTGTGTGTGTCTCTGTGTGTGTAAACTTAAAGCTAAATACTCACAGACCTTTATGTGAAATGTCCCATAAAAAAGAACAAACATTTCAATACACTTCTTATATCATCAACCTAACTAGGCTTTCCTAGACAAGATCAAATAGCAAATAAAATCACTAGCAAAGGAAATTTTGGACAGAGCTTCTGCTGAAAGGGTTCCCAGTGATGATCCATTTTACCTGAACCCTGGGATCCACTCTTCTGAGGACCAGCGGCAGTAACCTGGGCCTTGGTTAAGGTCTGCACTGGCTGAGCAACAATGGTTCCTCCACCTCCACTCACAATTGCTTTGGCAACTCCTTGGGTCACAACTTGCTTTGGCCCAACTGCTTTGGAGACAGAAGAGCTGGCCTTGGCTACCAGGATCTGGCCACCACTGATCGCCACAGCCTGCTTCACTGTTGAAGGTAAAGCAGACCCAACCGGTACCCCGACAACCTGTTCAAAACACAGCAGAGTCCAACGGTGCTTCGAGAGCTCTTAGAACAGCAGTCACTGTTTTGGCAAAGAGCAAAATAAAGGCCTGCACATAATACATGCAGCCTAATTCAGGCATCCAGGAAAGCTACCTACACAGGTGTGAACGGCAACCGTATTTCTTACACTTGGGTATTACAATAATAGAAGCTTAACAATTGTTGTCTTGCCTCAGCTACTTTTTATAATTTACTTTAATAGAAAATTTGGGAAATTCAGAAGTATAAAGAAAAAAGTTTGGCTAGGCGTGGTGGCTCATGCCTATAATCCCAGCACTTTGGGAGGCCAAGGCAGGAGGATCATTTGAGGTCAGGAGTTCGAGACCAGCCTGGCCAACATGGGGAAATCCAGTCTCTACTAAAAATACAAAAATTAGCTGGGCATGGTGGCACACACCTGTAGTCCCAGCTACTCTGGAGGCTGAGGTGGGAGAATCCCCTGAACCTAGGAGGCGGAGGTTGCAGTGAGCTGAGATCATGCCACTGCACTCCAGCCTGGGTGACAGAGTGAGACTCTAAAAAAAAAAAAAAAAAAAATTAGCCAGTACAGTGGCACACATCTGTAGTCTCAGCTATTCAGGAGGCTGAGGCAGGGGAGGATCCCTTGAGCCTAGGAGTTCAAGGCTGCAGTGAGCCATGATCATACCACTGCCCTCCAGCCTGGGTGACAGAGCAAGACCGTGTCTAAGAAAAAAAAAAAAAAAAAAAGCAAGAATAATATTGAACTGTATTAAAAAAAAAAAAAAAAAAAAAAGACCCTAGTACCCAAATAATGAAAATTATAAGCATCTAGTTCTGAAAGTAAAATGAATTCTTTTAAGAAAATACTCAGGACTGTTTTTAAAACAAAGTCAACAGTAGGATGTTAAATTAAAGGAAACACTGAATGGCAAATTGGAGCAGTGTTTCCCACTCCCCAGCTCTTTATTTCATAAAAAGAACTTCTCACCAGAAACCAGATGAAGAGACTTCCACAAGGTTAGAAGAAATGCAAATGATCTACCTTCTTAAGGCAAAAAAGACAAAATAGGAAGTGCTGTTCACCCATCAGATTGGGGAAAAATAAAAGTTTAAAAGTCTGATAACACCAAGAAGTTACTAGAGGCTGTGGGGAAAATAGGAATTTGTGCTCACTGTTGGTAGGAAGATAAATTTGGACAGCCATTCCAGAGAGGCACTGGCCTATCTGCTAAAACTGAAAATTCACATACCCCCATATAGTAGGAATTGTTTTTAGGAATATATCGTAGAGAAACAGACATGTGTTCAAGGGAACATATACAACAATGCTCAACATAGCACTATTTTTACCAAAAACTGTTAGCAACCTTAATGTCTGCAGCATGCAACAACATTCTTAACGTCTACAGATAGAGGAATGGACAAACTGTAGCATAAAACAGACAATGAAAGGTCATACTAAAAATAAATGAACTAGAATTACATATATTAGTGATATATTAGTGTAAACAGACTGGAAGAACAAGAAAGCGAAAAGGGAGTTGCAGAAAAATGCAAGTAGAAATATCTTTTACGTAAACCTTCAAAACACAAACAACATCACATTTCCTATGACTATGTATTCATGTAATAAGGGCATGGAGTGGAAGGCTACACATCAAAGCCGTGACGGTGCTTGCTGCCTCTGGGAAGAACAAAGTGGACTTCAACTTTATCAGAAATGTTTTATTTGGAGAAAAAAGATCTGAAGTAAACATGAATATGTAAATTTGGGGTGGAGGATATGGGGGTATTGATTACTTAATTCTCTAAATATGTTACTGGAATTTTAGAGTATTTCTAAATTTTAAAATAAGATTATTTAGAAGGTAGAACGAAATGATAAACCATATGCAACTGATAGTAAGTTTTTGTTTTTGTTTTTGTTTTTTTGTTTGTTTGTTTTTGAGACGGAGTCTCGCTCTGTCGCCCAGGCAGTGGCGCAATCTCGGCTCACTGCAAGCTCCGCCTCCTGGGTTCACGCCATTCTCCTGCCTCAGCCTCCCAAGTAGCTGGGACTACAGGCACCTGCCACCACACCTGGCTAATTTTTTGTATTTTTAGTAGAGACGGGGTTTCACCGTGTTAGCCAGGATGGTCTCGATCTCCTGACCTTGTGATCCACCTGCCTCAGCCTCCCAAAGTGCTGGGATTACAGGTGTGAGCCACCAAGCCCGGTTGGAAGTTTTAAATTAAAATATTACTATACCATACACGGTTTCTGTTCAAAGACTGTGAGTACAGTAAAATACATTTACCATGTAGTTGGATAATATAGCTGATGTAAAGAAAACAGTCCCTTGGCTGGGCACGGTGGCTCGCGCCTGTAATTCCAGCACTTTAGGAGGCCGAGGCGGGTGGATCACAAAGTCAAGAGATTGAGACTGTCCTGGTCAACATGGCGAAATCTCATCTCTACTAAAATTACAGGGAATTAGCTGGGCGTGGTGGCGGGCACCCCAGCTACTTGGGAGGCTGAGGCAGGAGAATCGCTTGAACCCGGGAGTCGGAGGCTGCAGTGAGCTGAGATCGTGCTACTGCACTCCAGCCTGGCGACAGAGCAAGACTCTGTTTAAAAAAATAAATAAAATGAAAAGAAAACAGTCCCTTAATCAAGTATTAAAAACTATAGCGTCAAAAAGAGGAAACAGTGTAGGTTTCGGTAAGCAGACAGATCTGGTTTCCCAGGTTAGTTATTTTTAGTTAGCAGCTAGGTAAGTTATTTAACCTGAGTTTTACCATCAGCCTCCTCATCTATAAAATATGGGTAACATTTACCCTTCAAATCATGAAGCAAAATGAGAACAAGTTTATAGGATGCCTAGCTAACATGACAGCTGTTGCTGCTCATCACAACACTTCAACTGAAGAATAATAATCCGCAAGGTGATGTGGAGACCAGCAAAGGACAGACATTTGTGGCTGTCTTCCGCATTCGGCCAAGGCAGAGACCTTGATCTTAACCTCTGGATTCAGCAGGTGAAACAGAAATTAATCTTGAGTGAATTATACAACATGGGCATCTGCCTGCTGCTTTAAAATATTCCAGGGAGATAAATAAAGATGAGTAAAATGCTGGTAATTGTTAAAATTGGGTAACAGGCACGTGGGATTCATCACACTATTCTCTCTACTTTTCTGTATGTTTAAGAAAGGAGAGAAGAAAAGAAGAAACAAAAGAATAAAAGAACCAATTTAAAAAAGCAAGTTAACCTAGAATGAAGACAAGAAATCACCCCCAGCTCCACTGGTTTGGTTGAAACACCCCTTACTACCCACATCTACATCTCTGTTTTGTTGTTGTTTTTTGAGACGGAGTTTTGCTCTTGTTGCCCAGGCTGGAGCACAGTGGCGCGATCTCAGCTCACCACAACCTCCGCCTCCCGGGTTCAAGCGATTCTCCTGCCTTTGCCTCCTGAGTAGCTGGGATTACGGGCACACGCCACCACACCTGGCTAATTTTGTATTTTTAGTAGAGACGGAGTTTCTCCATGCTGGTCGGGCTGATCTTGAACTCCCGACCTCAGGCGATCTACCTGTCTTGGCCTCCCAGTGCTGGGATTACAGGCGTGAGCAACCACACCCGGCCTTCATCTCTGTTCTAACTGCATGAACTTCATTCTGCAGGGGACCTGTAGAGTTTCTGTAGCCACAGAGCAGGGCAGGGTCATCCTCCCAGTGATGTGGAAATACGGAAACCCTTCTTACTGATCAAGAACTTTTCTGTATATTTACGAAAAGAAAAAAAAACCCTTCTTAATGTAGCAAAACTTTTTGTGGGTGTGGCAGAAACTGCTAGTTGAACCCCAATATCTATTATTTCCTTCTCCTCTCATAGTAACAGAGCCCCCAGTTTTCAGCTGGGGCAATGGCCACATGGAATCACAACTCTATTTCCCAGCCCTCCCAGACCTAGGCGTGGCCATTTGGTTTCTGGCTTAACGGAATGTGTGCAGAAGTGAGTGTGACTTCTGGGCTGTGTCTGCCCTCAGCTCTCCCTCCCCCTGCTCCCTTCCTGTTGGCAAGAAGTGTGAACGTGGAGGTATGAGATGAAGTGTTTTCTTAGTCCACAAGCTGAAAGCCACATTTTGAGAATGGCAGAGCAAAAAAAGAAAGGCAGGAATCTAGATTCTTGATGACTGTGCAAAAAATAAACTTACTTAAGGTTCTGGTGTTCAGATTTCTCTGTTGCAGTAGTTGAACTTTTCTCTTAACTAAGATAGCAGTCTTCAAACCTCCCAAACATATCCAACTTAATAACCTATTTCACAAGTTAAATTACACAGAATCTACTTTCATGTTCCTAAACTAACAAAGAAAGCAAAGAACTCAGGGAAAACAATACACACATTTTTAGACCTACTTCAATTTCTTTCCCCACATTACATGCACCTGACTTGCTTTTCCTTTCTTGTGCCAAGTGCTTCAAAGTTTTCAAGATATGACATGTAATTTCTCCAAGAACCCGGTAAAACCTGGTATCCCGCCGGGCGTGGTGGCTCATGCCTGTAATCCCAGCACTCTGGGAGGCCGAGGCGGGCGGATCATTAGAGGTCAGGAGTTTGAGACTAGCGTGACGAACATGGTAAAACCCCATCTCTATTAAAAAAATAAAAAAAAAATGGCCGGGCACAATGGCTCACTCCTGTAATCTTAGCACTTCAGGAGGCCGAGGCGGGTGGATCACAAGGTCAGAAGTTTGAGACTAGCGTGGCCAACATAGTGAAACCCTGTCTCTACTAAAAATACAAAAAAATTAGCTAGGCATGGTGGTGGGCGCCTGTAATCCCAGCTACTTGGGAGGCTGAGTCAAGAGAATCGCTTGAACCCAAGAGGTGGACGTTGCAGTGAGCCGAGATGGCGCCACTGCTCTCCAGCCTGGGTGACAGTGCGAGACTCCAGCTCAAAAAAAAAAAAAAATTAGCTGGCCATGGTGGTGCGGGCCTGCGGTCCCAGCTAAGGCTGAAGTAGGAGTACAGCTTGAACCCAGGAGAAAGAGGTTGCAGTGAGTCAAGACTGCACCACTGCACTCCAGCCTGGGCAATGGAGCTAGACGCTGTCTCAAAACAGAAACAAAAACCTGGTATCCTAAATCAGCCACTGGAGGGCAGTCTTTACTAGCAGAGCTTACCCACCTTGTGCACATCGCCTGGGAGATGACTGTCACTACCTCCCTACCTTCCTTCTGGAAAACAGGAGAATGAGGAAATCTGCATTCTGTTGGGAAAAACTCTGCAGCTGATTATGGACACCATTAAGAAGGTGTAAGGGCTCTTAAATAAGACTGTATTACCCAAAATTAGTTTATTTTTTAAAACAACATACTTTGGCCAGGCACAGTGGCTCATGCTTATAACCTCAACACTTTGGGAGGCTGAGGCAGGCAGATTGCTTGAGCCCAGAGTTCAAGACCAGCCTGGGAAACATAGTGAAAACCAGTCTCCACAAAATACAGAAAACAAAACAAAACAAAAAACCTAATCGGGTGTGGTGGCATCACCTGTAGTCCTGGGAGACTGAGGTGGGATTGCTGGAGCCCAGGGAGGCTGAGACTACAGTAAGTTATGATCATAAAACAAAACAAAACAAAAAAACCCACAACAGCAACAACCACCAAAAAACCACAACGTATTTCAGCCTAGAGCCTGAACTCACCTACCGACTTTACTCATTCTCTTCCCATTCAATAATTCTCTCTCTGTTGCTAATTTCCTACTAGCTTGAGAAAGCAGACGCCCATTGTTTTGTATTTGTTATACACTTAACTTCGATTCATGCTTTGATTAAATGTTTCTATTTCTGCCCTCCCTGTTTCCTACACATACCTGTGGCAAGTCAGAATTTACTTCAGCAAACTGAAGGGGAAGAGTCTGTATCTGAGATTTTCCCTCCAGATATTAAAAAATATGGCTGTTTACAAGTTAAGTGCTCACTGATAACCATTACCATGGTACTTACGCATGGATATGACTGATATTCACATTAGTTACTATTTACTGAGCACCTGCTCTGTGCTAGGTAGGTCCTTCATATACAATCTCTAATTCTTCTACAACCCTGAAAGACCACGTCTCAGAACCTGCACAGGTTACACCAGTAATGAGTGGCTGAGATCTGAGATTTGCAACAAGCTCTAACTGCAAAGCTCATGCTCCTTTTACTTTAACACACTGCTTCCTTCCCATATGGAACTACTTATTCCTCAGTTGTCCCTTTTCATGTCAAAGGCAGCACCTCTCCCCACTTTCAGGAAAAAGATCAGCTGTGTTTCTGTTGTCCCAAAGTTGTATGGAGGGTAAAACAGTGCCATTTTTTGCCACCCTCCTGTTTCCTGGCATACCTTTTTTTTCTTTTTTTTAGACAGAGTCTTGCTCTATCTCCCAGGCTGGAGTACAGTGGCATCATCTCGGTTCACTGCAACCTTGACCTCCCAAGTTCAAACAATTCTCCTGCCTCAGCCTCCCAAGTAGCTGAGATTACAGATGCACACCACCATGTCTGGCTAATTTTTGTATTTTTAGTAGAGACAGGGTTTCACCACTTTGGCCAGGCTGGTCTCGAATTCCTGACCTCAGGTGATCTGCCCACCTCGGCCTCCCGAAGTGCTGGAATTACAGGCATGAACCACACACCCAGCCTGTTCTCTGGCATAGTTTCTAGGAATGCACTTCAGCAATAACCAGGAACAGTCTGTACTCGCAGACAGCTCCTTATCTCAACTGCTAATCATGGATTCCATTTCCTGGATAAACAGTGGCGTCATCTCATGCACTACTGCTTCTCTGCAGTTCTTTCACACTTTGCTGTGGTTTTTCTTTTTAGATGCCCTTAAACCATATTTAGGGCATTGTGGCACAGACCCACCTATCTCCTCCAACCTTACATTTACCATTAAGTAGGTGGCCATGTGACAAGTCAGTACAGTTGTTCAGCATCACTGGAGGGAGTAGATTGGCAATATGCAAAGCGGCAAAAAACGGAAAGTAACTTGGCCAAGAGCTTCTAACATAAACAGCAATGCTAAGTTGATTCAAAGCAGAAATCGGCAAAACCACCACATATCCCTATGTGAAGCAAAACAGATTTTGAGGTACATATAGGACAAGCCTGAGTAGGAAGTTCAGATGACAATAACTGATTGACTAACGGATTTTGGCAGAATTCAAACCCTGAGGCCAGAACCACAGTGGGAGCACTAGGAAGCAGTTGGGGATGCCTGTCTTGTCATTCTGGCTACGAATGCCTCAAAGTCAAATGAGATGCTGTAGCACCATGATTCCTAAATCTGCTGCCTAAGTAGATGAATCAGCAGGGACACTTATTAAAAACCCAGATTCCCAGGGATCTCAAGAAGATTCCGATGCAGTAAGTTTGAGATGGTGGCCTAGGTAGCTATCAGCAGATGATTCTTATAACCAGGTAAGTCTGAAGTAGTTAATAAACTCACAGATTTTAGAACCACCGACAACAATACGAATTTTTTTTTTTTTTTTGAGATGGAGTTTTGCTCTTCTTGCCCAGGCTGGAGTGCAATGGCAAGATCTCATCTCACTGCAACCTCTGCCTGCCGGGGTCAAGCGACTCTCCTGCCTCAGCCTCCCGAGTAGCTGGGATTACAGGCGCCCGCCACCACACCCAAGTAATTTTTTGTATTTTTAGTATAAACGGGGTTTCGCTATGTTGGCCAGGCTGGTCTCAAACTCCTGACCTCAGGCGATCCACTTGCCTTGACCTCCCAAAGTGCTGGAATTACAGGTGTGAGCCACTGCGACCAGCCCTCACTATGAATTTTTAACTTGATCCTAATCTCTATCTGGCATCTAAAATCTTTTTAGATTTTGGGCTATTCTTAAAACAATTCATTCTCCTTAGATAGGTAGGCTGGGTTTCAAGCTGAAAAACATCTATATGACATCTTCTTTTTTTTTTTTTTTTTTTGAGACAGAGTTTCACTCTTGTTGCCCAGGCTGGAGTGCAATGGTGCGATCTCGGCTCACTGCAACTTCTACCTCCCGTGTTCAAGCCATTCTCCTGCCTCAGCCTCCTGAGTAGTTGAGATTACAGGAACCCGACACCATGCCCAGCTAATTCTTGTATTTTTGGTAGAGACAGAGTTTCACCAAGTTGACCAGGCTGGTCTTCAACATCTGACCTCAGGTGATACGCACGCCTCAGCCTCTCAAAGTGCTGGGATTACGGGTGTAAGCCACCATGCCTGGCCATTGTTTTTTGTTTTTGTTTTTGATAGTCTCCCTCTGTCACCCAGGCTGAAATGCAGTGGCACAATCTTGGCTCACTGCAACCTCCGCCTCCTGGGTTCAAGTGATTCTCCTGCCTCACCCTCCCAAGTAGCTGGGATTACAGGTGCATGCCACCCACCACACTCGGTTTTTGTATTTTTAGTAGAGATGGGGTTTCACCACGTCGGACAGGCTGGTCTCAAACTCCTGAAGTGATCTGTCCGCCTTGGACTCCCAAAGTGTTAGGTGGCTCACAGGTGTGAGCCACCGCGCCCAGCCCATATAATATTCTTAATAGCTTTAGAGTATACCTGCCAAAAGTTGAGATAATTTAACCCCAATGTTCTGAAAGCATACCGAGGTTAGAGACAACCACTTTTCATTAGTTCTGGAATGGGGAGCTTGGAGTTAGCAGGCCTGACTTTAAACACTTTGTCATTTATTAGCTGTAATGCTCCCAAGGAAGCTGTTTAACCTCTGAGCCACAGTTTCCTCATTTGTAAAACAGGGATGAAAATCCCCAACCTCCAGGGTTGTGTGTGGATTATAGATAATGTATAAATACAAGCATGGCATATACAAAAGCACTCAATATTGATACCACAGTCATCTACCACATTAATGATGTTTTAGTCAATGACAGACTGCATATATAACAGTGGTCCCCTAAGATTATAACACTGTATTTTTACAGTACCTTTTCTATGTTTAAATATGTTGAGATCCACAAATACTTATTGTTCTATTACAACTTCCTATAGTATTCAATAGTAATATGCCAAACAGGTTTACAGCCTAGGAGCAGTAGGCCACACCATACAGCCTAAGTCTGTAGTTAGCTGTTCTATCTGGATTTAAGTACACTGTGATGTTCACACAACAAAATCACCTAATGACACATGTCTCAGAATGTACCATCATCAGGTGATGCATGGCTACATTTCCAATTGATTCAGGAAAACATGGCTCTATGTGCTATTTTTTTTTAAATTTTTAAATTTTTATTTTTTTGAGATGGAGTCTTGCTCTGTCACCCAGGCTGGAGTGCAGTGGCGTAATCTCAGCTCACCGCAACCTCTGCCTCCCGGGTTCAAGCGATTCTCCTGCCTCAGTCTCCCGAGTAGCTGGAATTACAGGCATGTGCCACCACACCCAGCTAATTTTGTATTTTTAGTAGAGACGGGGTTTCTCCATGTTGGTCAGGCTGGTCTCGAACTCCCAACTTCAGGTAATCCGCCCACCTCAGCCTCCTAAAGTGCTGGGATTACAGGCGTGAGCCACCATGCCCGGCCTCTATGTGCTATTTTAACATTCTCTCAATACATTAATTCCCCTGTACCTCCAAATTACAAAAAAAGAACTCTACAGAAAGCTAAGAATCATTAAATAGGTAACAGCCCAAACATCAGAGGTATAAACTACAGCATTCTCCTACCAGAAATAAACAAGTCAACAGCGGATACCTTTTAGAGATGAATCAAGTAGAAAGCTGTGCCCATGAGTCAGCTCTGCCTCCACTGCCAGAGACAGCAGTGTTCCCCTGCCTCTTGGACCATTCTGGGATCCTTTGTAATACATAACCCAGCTCTTGCCAACGATTACTACAGGAGTAGAAGACTTTCACACCAACAGCCTTGTTTTTCCGACTGGGCTTTCACCCACAGGTTCTTATGGGATTAGCAACCCTGTCACCCTGAATCTTTTCAGCACTTGTCAATTATTTAGGCAAACAACATCATTTACAAGTGAACTTTCCCATCTCTACCCAACACAAACCTTGGAGGGCTGAACCTTTGTTGACTGGGCAATCCCTTCTCCAGTAGTTATGACCTGTTTTTGAGGGGACACAGCTATCATGTGACCCCCTTTCACAGTCACATACTGCGGCAGTGGTGACTGGCTAGCAGCTCCTGTTGCGGGCACGTGAGGGGCTTCACCAGGTTCCTGTTTGATGATCACCTTGCGACAAAAATGATAATGACACTGAATAAACATCCATAAACATCCCATTTTATAAAGCTGCTAATATCTGCCTCTTTTCTGTTTGCAGGGATTAATGAATTGATGAAACTTGATACATAAAGAATGACTCCACCAGAAGGGTAAATATACATACTGCTTAAATACAGTCCATACCAGCTATTAAAGGGACCAAAAGTAGGATCTGAACTTGATCCTGTGCTCCTGTAATAACACAGTCACTTGTTTTAGAGACTGTGGCAAATGACAGCAGACAGAAACAAACACGCTGTGCTCCATGAATCCCCATCTTGCTGGACTCCAAGCGCTGCCCTGAGGACATCATTAAATACATGGAAGCACGTCTCAGAATGAGGAGTTGAGACCCACTAAAAAGTAACATGTTGTAGGGGTAGTGGCAATGAACTCCAGCATGCCACAAAAAGTATTATGACTTGCGGGACAATGCCCTAATACATACTCACTTTTGTGAAAGCTCCAAGTCCTCCTGTTATAGGTTTGGGGCTTTGAACCTTAGGGTGACTCCCAATTGGGCAAAGAGGTGGCATAGATGCAAACAAAGAATCCTCCTGCTGTGTGTGTAAAAATACATATTTTACAATCAGGAGAAATGGGTGATTTCAGATATCTAGTCACTTATATTTAATACAAACCTGTGACATTCTCTAGCAATATAAAGAAACAAAAAGACTGGGTGGGCGCGGTGGCTCACGCCTGTAATCCCAGCACTTTGGGAGGCAGAGGTGGGTGGATCGCCTGAGGTCGGGAGTTCAAGACCAGCCTGACCAACACGGAGAAACCCTGTCTCTACTAAAAATACAAAATTAGCCGGGTGTGGTGGCGGGTGCCTGTAATCCCAGCTACTTGGGAGGCTGAGGCAGTAGAATCACTTGAACCAGGGAGGCAGAGGTTGCAGTGAGCCGAGATCACGCCACTGCACTCCAGCCTGGGCGACAAGAGCAAAACTCCGACAAAAAAAAGAAAGAAAGAAAAAAAACCTAGAATTCCTTGGGGTCTTCCAAGCCTCTACACCTGCATTTTAATATTGTTTTAGAAAACAAATGCAAAGAAAAGTTGTAACTTGGCAAGAATCCACTCATCTGTGTCCTGCTGTACACTGGAAATACTTCTAACTTACTATCCCTAACATTTGGTTGACTTTATTGGTCTTCCCCGATAATTGGTAAACCACTAAAGGACAGGGACTGTATTTAATTTTATATCCCTGGAGCCTAGGCACTAAATAAATAAATGAAAGAAACGGGCAGCTGCAATGTTTCAGTATATACTCTCTTTTAAAAGTACTCACAACTGATTTGCAAAATTTACTCAATGAACACCTAGAATACAAAGGAAAATTTTTCAATAAAAACTTAAAAAACAAACAAAACAAAAAACTTGAATAATCTAGCACAGGCAAAGACAACAAAAGTCAACATTCAAAACTTCTGTAGTTCTGGCCGGGCGCAGTGGCTCAACGCCTGTAATTCCAGCACTTTGGGAGGCTGAGGCGGGCAGATTACCTGAGGTCGGGAGTTCGAGACCAGCCTGACCAATGTGGAGAAACCCCGTCTCTACTAAAAATACAAAATTAGCCGGGCATGGTGGCGCATGCCTGTAATCCCAGCTACTTGGGAGACTGAGGCAGCAGAATGGCTTGAACTCAGGAGGCAGGAGGTTGCAGTGAGCCAACATTGCGCCACTGCACTCCAGCCTTGGCAACGAGAGCGAAACTCCGTCTCAAAAAAAAAAAAACAAAACAAAAAACTCCTGTAGTTTCTCTTTAATTCTCAAACACAAAATGCAAATCTCAGAGGTAATCTGTCAAAATCTGGAAATGAAGAACACTTCTTGGCTGTAAAGTAAAATGATCACCAACAAACAACAAAAATTAAACCAGCAGAGTTAAGACTTTCAAGATTACTATAATTCAGACATTCATATAACAGTGCCAACACACTGCACAGAATTTAGAGAACAGCCTCGCCTTGGACCAGGAAGTCATTCAATATCATCATTAGTGTCTAAATAAAAGAAATGCTGTGTCAGGCACCAGTCATTTGACTGGAATAGGTCAGATCATATTTGGAGTTGTAAATTTTAAAGGACTGCTTACCCAGAAAAAGGGGAGCAGGGGAGAGACTCTGTGGAGGTAAGCATTATTTTCAAATAACTAAACGGTTAACACATGGAAAAGGAAACACTGATGCTCCCCGACTTAGGATGGGGTTACGTCTGAGAAACTCGTAAGGGGAAAACATCATAGGCCAAAAGTGCATTTTTGACTTCCTACATTTTCACCGTATGGTGGGTTTATCTGAATATAACCCCAGCATAAGCTGAGGGCTCACTAAATGCATATTGCTTTTGCACCAGGGTAAAGTCGAAAAATCGTTAAGTTGGACCACTGTAAGTTGGGAGCCATTTGTATATTTACTTCTTCGTGGTGCAAATATAGGAATGTGCTGTCAGATGAATGTTTTTATATTTTTAAATTTTTATTTTTATTTTTTATGGGTTAAGGAGCAGAAAGTTTAATAAGCAAAAGAAAGGGGAGAGGACAGCAGCTCTCTGTTGCGAGAGAGAGAGAGGTGTCCAAACGGGAAGAGGTCAGATGAGTATTTTTATAAGGAAATATTTTTAACAAACTTTTCAAATAAGTAAATAAATAATCTTACCACAGTAAGTTTTTAAATTGATACTGGGTGACTATTTGACACAAGTGTTGTGAAGCATTTGTGACACTATGAAAAGATCCAAGTGAGGTAGTAAAGTCTGCAGTAGATCCAAGTAAGTTAGGAAAGTCTGGGGGTAGTAAAGTCTAGAGACACTTAACAGCTTGAAGATTCCATTTTATGAAATTTGCATCATCAACTGACACATTCTTGCTGAGGGTGAACATACTATGTTCAGAAACTGGCAAAGTGGCTGGGTGCAGCTCATGCCTGTAACCGCAGCACCTTGGTAGGTGAGGTGGGAGATCTCTTGAGGCCAGGAGTTCAATACAGCCTGGTTAATATGGGGAGACCCCATCTCCATTTGAAAAATTATTTTTTAAAAATGAAAAGAAAAAGAAGCTAGCAAAGTGTAATAACGTAGTAAGAATGTTACCTTGACAGTAGATGTTACAAAACTACTTCCATGAATTTTAGGAACAGGGGAACCTGTTCCTTGGGAGACCTGAGAAGCCGTGGAGATCTTGTTTGTAGGACTTCCTGATAAGCAAGGCACAATTAAAAGTAAAATATAAACAAAGTAAAATTTACAAAATGTAATTGTAAAGCATTTCCGCCATCCTCCCCTCTTTCCCACTATTTATTTTTCACGTTTAAGGGTTGAAAACTCATTGTTAAGGCTGAAACTAGTATGGAAAAAAACCCTTAAGGACCCATCCCTGTGAAGCTGATATCATGCTCAACCTGAAGAAGGTAAGAAGCTGGTAAGGACATGCAGAAGAGTAAGTAGTAAAGTCACTTGTTTTAGACTACTCCGTGTACAATAAACAGTAGCATATTCTTGTATATTCTACTCCTTATACAATAAAAGACACTATAACATATTCTACTTGTATGTTCTGCTCCTCATACAATAAGACACTACAACATAATGATACTGTTTAACAAATGTGCCAGAATATATGCATTCTGCTAGCTTCTTCAAAGTAGTTTCACCAGAAAGTTACGCCTATTCCAAAATGCTGCCAACATTATTATTACTATTATTTTTTTTCCTGAGACGGAGTCTCACTCTGTCACCCAGGGTGGAGTGCAGTGGCCTGATCTCAGCTCACTGCAACCTCCACCTACCGGGTTCAAGTGATTCTCCCACCTCAGCCTCCCCAGTAGCTGGGACTACAGGCGTGCACCACCACACCTGGCTAATTTTTGTATTTTTAGTGGAGATGGGTTTCGCCATGTTGGCCCGGCTGATCTCGAACTCCTGACCTCAGGTGATCCACCCACCTTGGCCTCCCAAAGTGCTGGGATTATGGGCATGAGCCACCACGCCTGGCCAACATTAAACATTTTATACTCCATTTGTACAACTGCCTTTAGAGTCTGAAAAAAATTTAGTCATAGTATCTATAGTCAACAAGTCAAGACCCCAAATAGTATTTAATCATTTATTCCATTTACCAAATTTGCCTCCAAAGACTTCTGGCTGATTCCTAAAACAAAATATCATGAAATAACACCTATTTGGCATCCCTAAGTATGTTCGAAAGGTACTGGGTAAGCCTTGAACACAGTAATTTTTAAGGGCATTCCACAATTATAATCATTATTAAAATTTAGCCTTTCCAAAAAAAAAAAAAAAACTGCTTGGAAAAGCCCAACATATATTCATGTGTTAAATTCAATAGGTTAAACAAATAACAAAAAAATCAGTCTCATTATCTTATAATCATCCCTTTTATTTCATTTATTTATCTTCTATTTCTCTTAATTAGAAGTGAAAACTTCAGGGAAGTTTATAGTTAGGAGCGTCTGTTTAAATACAGGTTGAATGGGCCAGGCGTGGTGGCTCACGCCTGTAAATCCAGCACTTTGGGAGGCTGAGACGGGTGAACTGGAGTTTGAGACCAGAATGGCCAACATGGTGAAACCCCATCTCCACTAAAAACACAAAAGTTAGCTGAGTGTGGTGGCGCATGCCTGTAATTCCAGCTACATGGGAGGCTGAGGCAGGAGAATTGCTTGAACCCAGTAGGTGGAGGTTGCAGTGAGCCGAGATCACGCCACTGCACTCCAGCTTGGGTGAAAGAGAAAGACTCTGTCTCAATAAATACATTAATTAATTAATAATAAATACAGGTTAACTGAAGGGAATAAATAAAATAATGTTAGAGAAAGCATTTCAAAAAAACCTAAAAAGCATGATATAGTTGCATGGGATTACAGTGAGGAACACGGTGAACCCAAGGATGACTTTTTCCTGTTAGAGTTCTCTAAAACTGCAGGTTTCAATTTCCTCTCCCACAAGCACAATGGGTGTTCCTTGAAGAAAATAATATCATTTTTTTTATTTGACTGGGGAGAACTGTATGTGGCCCACAAGGTTAGCAAAAGCTTCTTTGGAAGAGGTAGTAACCACACTGCTTACAGTCCCCAAAGAGTAAGTCTTCCAAATGAAAACAAAATCAACTATTCTTTTAAGAACATTTATTATGGCTTATTTTGAATTTTTAGAAATTAAAAGAAAACTCAAGTAAATTCTAAAAAATGCAACTTTTACAGAGTAAATCTCCCCTCAGAGGAAAAGTATTGGCTTTCCTTTTACCTATTCTCGCTTCTCGTTTATGGGAGATTTCATTCTCCAATTATATGGCTACCAAGTCATGGCAGGATTACATTTTTAATAAAAGATCAAACTCTTTAGATGGTACAAATATGGATCTAATACACACCTGTACTGGGAGTGGTGGCTCCAATCACCTGCCCCGGCTGCTTGTCCATGATAACATAAGGATTATTAATAACAGAGCCGGCAGTGCCTTGCTTCACGTGGACTGGAGTGGAAGTCGGAGTTCGAGGCAATGGTGATGGGCTTGGAGTTGATATTGGGGAACCTTATTAATTAAAAAGAGAGAATACAAACAAAATACACATATTCAACTCACGTAAGAAGATGTTGAGGACAAGGAAGAAGGTCAGTGCCACCAGGACAAAGGTAACAAATTGGGAAAATAAAATGGAACTGCGTGCTCCCGGTACTGAGCAGCAACAGAGGGACAGGGGAGGCAGAGGATGTATGTTTCATGCTCTGCATCCTTATCCATGGACCAACAGCATCAGTATCATTGAGGAAATTGTAAGAAACAGATTTTATGGTCCCATCCTTGACCTACTAAACATAAATCTCACTTCAACAAGATGTCCTGGTATGCACCTTTATAGTTCAGAAAGCAGTGCTTTACACAGCAGTGTGAAACTGCTGAACCTTTTTTTGTAACTGCTGAATCTTGATATGATAAATCTTTTAACACCATAGGCAGGCTTTTATAGTACTGGTTATACTCGAAGACATTAAAATTAGACACTGGGCATGAGACACCGGGCGCGGCGGCTCATGCTTGTAATCCCAGCACTTTGGGAGGCCGAGGCAGGCGGATCACCTGAGGTTGTGAGTTCGAGACCAGCCTGACCAACATGGAGAAACCCTGTCTCTACTAAAAATACAAAATTAGCTGGGTGTGGTGGCGCATGCCTGTAATCCCAGCTCCTCGAGAGGCTGAGGCAGGAGAATTGCTTGAACCCGGGTGGCGGAGGTTATAGTGAGCCAAGATTGTGCCATTGCACTCCAGCCTGGGCAACAAGAGCAAAACTCTGTCTCAAAAAAAAAAAAAAAGAAAGAAAGAAAGAAAGGAAGAAAATCAGTAAGTAAACAGCTAGATTTAAGAGCCTGGTGTCTTGTTTTGAATAGGAAAATATGAAATTCACCTACCCAGAGCAAAAGTCTCTGTCAATACTATGTCACAGTCATAACCCAGAAAGATTCGTGTTCCCGCAAAATACTCTCAAAAATTACTGACGGTTAAACATCCTCTACTGTCTTTTATTGATCAAACTTGTCATCCATGAATTTCTCTAAACTTCAAATCAATTTACATGTTCAGCCTATTCCACCTCTGAAGTAGCAAGTTTCAAAATTTTTCTACCTGGTAGGTAAAATTGCCTACCAATGGCAGGGCACAGTGGCTCACACCTGTAACCCGAGCACTTTGGGAGGCCGAGGTGGGTGGATCACCTGTGGTCAGGAGTTCAAGACCAGCCTGGCCAATATGGTGAAACTCCGTCTCTACTAAAAATATAAAATTAGCTGGGAGTGGTGGCGCGTGCTTGTAGTCCCAGCTACTTGGGAGGCTGAGCCAGGGGAATCGCTTGAACCTGAGACAGGTGGAGGCTGCAGTGAGCCGAGATCGCGCCATTGCACTCCAGCCTGGGTGACAAGAATGAAACTCCGTCTCAAAAAAAAAAAAAATTGCCTACCAATTAGAAGCTATTTATCTCTCATCAAAGATTTGGATCCTATTTCTGCTTAGCTGTCTACTTATAACACCAAACATTCCTTTTTTCCCCCGCTTCATTTAAGTATTGTACAGAAGTCCTCATACTTCCTGGATATTTTCAATTGCCTTTTAACAAACATGTTTTGTTCTAAGGTGGAATAGTCAAAACCATAAAGTATATATTCCTACTAAATTTTACGTAACATAATGCGAAACTGTCACAAGGCAAAAGATAATCCAACCTTAGTGAAAAAGATGACTCAGGACTACCTACTGACAATAGGAATGAATAATTTTCTGGTGTGGTTACAGACAGAACAAAGCATTTCAATTCCCAACCAACTCTAACCCTTAAAATTTAACTCCATGCCAAAGGCCTCTAAATTTGTTCTATTACTAGTCACTGTGGTTTCCATGTATATAATCCCCAAACATGATTCCTATACCTTAGTTTCAGCCATATATCCTAGCAAACATTTTACCTGTGCTGATTCTAGGAGACAAAAATTTGACCATTTGAGTTTCATTTATCTCCTCCATTCATTTCCATATGAATGAGCTTTGTTTTTGCCTTGTGACAGCTTTGCCAATCAAGTGATAAACTTCCTTTTGTTAAACAAACACTGCTTAGAAGAACTTAAGAGAAAAAAAGCCACAGTATTTTGTTTTGTTGTTCCAACAATTTTAACATACAGTCAACTCCATATACACTGTCTTCAACACATCTGCATACCTGACACAATCTTGCAGCTCATGGTGATGGGCTGGAAGGATTTTCCAGGTGACTCAGGATTAGGAACCTGACTTTGTGGCACAATTTTGCAGCTTGATGCTATTGGCTGGAAAGCTGAATTGCCATGAGAACAAAAGGTAACTTTCTGGGATGTTGTCATTTTGGTGGGTGTTCTTTCCAATGAAGATGGCAAAGCATAAAACGGAGTGTGCCGTTCAGCTTCAGTGTTAGCCGGGAATCCTGCTTGAGATGAAACAGGCAAATGGCAAGTCATCAATCGCTGTGAAATAAAACCTTACCATTGTGGAAAAAGAATAAAAATGCATTATTTCAACACCCATTTTAAACCATGTACTGGTAGCAAAACAAATTCAATCAATCATCCCTTCATATTTTTGGTGAAAAATATATATGCTTAGAATAATGTTTAAAGTGCTTTTTTAAAGAAACTTGAAAACATTATTAACTATAAACCATATATAACATAAAAAGAACGAAAATTCTTATGTTCCTCCGTTTTTTAATATATAAACTGAAAAACTGTTTAGAGAAGAAAAAATCTTAAAAAGAAAGCATTCACTAAATCTAATGATATCCTCCTATCTTATTTATTTATTTTTGAGACATTGTTTCACTCGTCGCCCAGTCTAGAGTGCAGTGGTGTGATCTCAGCTCACTGCTACCTCCGCCTCCCGGGTTCAAGCAATTCTCGTGCCTCAGCCTCCGGAGTAGCTGGGATTACAGGTATGCACCACCATGCCTGGCTAATTTTTGTATTTTTAGTAGAGACGGGGGTTTCGCCATGTTGGCCAGGCTGGTCTTGAACTCCTGACCTCAGGTGATCTGACGGTCTCAGCCTCCCAAAAGGCTGGGAATTACAGGCATGAGCCACCGCTCCCGGCCCCTCTCCTATCTTATTAAATGCCTATAAAAATCTAAAGAGGAATAAAATTGAGATTTTATAAAAGAACTATAATACTAACATCACATTAAAATATAGGCTTAGAAATAAAACATTTAAGATCAATTGTATATCTTTCATGCTTATATATGGGAACATTTAAATATGTATTTATACATTTACATATTTGTTAAATTTAAAAATGGCATGGTCAAAATACATTGTTGGTGATGAATCTTTTTTTAAGTAAAATCAGGTATTTAATATTCAAGTTTCTTGCTCGCACAATCAGAAGCTGAACTATAAAGTCTTCCTGTAATACATTATAAGGAATTATCAAGTGATAAAAATCTGTTTTAGGCCAGGCATGGTGGGTCATGCCTGTAATCCCAGCACTTTGGGAGGTCAAGGTGGGGATCACCTGAGGTCATGAGTTCGAGACCAGCCTGGCCAACATGGTGAAAACCCATCTCTACTAAAAATACAAAAATTAGCCTTGCACGCCTGTAATCCTAGCTACTAGGGAGGCTGAGGCAGGAGAATTGCTTGAACCCAGGAGGTGGAGGTTGCAGTGAGGCAACATCACGCCACTGCACTCCAGCCTGGGCAACAGAGCAAGACTCCATCTCAAAATAAAATAAAATAAAATAAATTTAAAAACCTAAAGTTTTTTAGCAATTTTTACATTTTATAAAATGTCAGTAGAATTTCACGGAAAAATTTTTTTTTTTGAGATAGAGTCTCGCTCTGTCGCCCAGGCTGGAGTGCAGTGGTGCCATCTCAGCTCACTGCAAGCTCCACCTCCCAGGTTCAAGCCATTCTCCTGCCTCAGCCTCCCGAGTAGCTGGGACTACAGGCGCCCACCATCACGCCCAGCTAAGTTTTTGTATTTTTAGTAGAGATGGGGTTTCACCATGTTAGTCAGGATGGTCTTAATCTCCTGACCTCATGATCCACCCGCCTTGGCCTCCCAAAGTGCTGGGATTACAGGTGTGAACCACAGCGCCCGGCCGGAAAAATATTTTTGACAAGAGTGGAGATTTGGCTTTCATAACAGAACTGTGCAGTAGAGGCAGCATGTCTACTTATGGCAAAGTTATTTTCCATACACTATAGGTCTCTGAAAGCAGCAAATGGGAAAGGAATGCCTCAGAACAATGCTATACAAGGAAAACTGCTATATTACCTTTCTCCACAGAGGTATCGGGTACTGGCTCATGTGACTGCTTTATTGGTGAAGAAGCTTTCACTGGGGCTGGAATGGTCAAAGGCAAAGATGGAGGAGCATCAGAGATGTCAGACTCCGAGGACTGAGGATAGATACAGTCTTCTCCGAGAGAATGGCGATGGAGTTCAACATCCACTACCTAGACAATTGGGCAACAATCAGGCTCATGAGTCCATCATCAATGTCACAGAAAGCTCAAGTCCTGTCCAAGAATGTGATCTCAGGGATGTGAGAGATAACTTCTAATCACACTTCAAAGGCAATTTCAATCTGAAGAACTAAAGGATTTATTCTAGAAGGTAATCTAATCTGGCTTAACAGAGACATACCTCAGTGAAAATCTAATCTGGTTTAACACACAAATCTCAGTGAAATGATTCACAAAATTGGGGCCTCTTGATTTTGCTGTTGCTACTCCTTACACTATTCCTCCAAATCTTTGCATGGCTGCCTTTCTCAACAGCAGGTCTCAATGAAGTATCACCTTCTCAGAGAGACCATGCCTAACCACCCAAGAATAAGCTACTTCCTTATCCCCCAGCTACTCTTATCTTCACAGCACTTATTTGTAACTGAAGTAATTTTATTTGCTTTTGTGTTTACTGTCTACCCTCCCCATTTTCAAAGCCAGTAAGAATTTGACTCTTTGAAGGAAGAAGCTACCGTGTTCATTTCTGTATTCCCAGCACCTGGACCAGTGCTCAATAAGTACCTTCTGATATAATACAGCAGATTTCTCTAGACAGAGTAAGATTTAATTAGTGAACTCTGATTAAATGGCTATTGCTGATATTATATGATGAATACAAAAAAAGGGGGAGAAGGTGAAGAACAAAGTTGGAGGTCTCAGACTCCTGATTTCAAAATTTATTACAAAGCTATAGTAATCAAAACAGTATGCTGCTGGCATAAAGACAGACATACAGACCAATGGAACAGAATAAATCCTCACATATATGGTCAAATGATCTTTGACAAGGGTCCCAAGACCATTCAGTGGGGGAAAAGACAGTATTTTCAGCAAATGGTGCTAGGAAAACTGGATATCCATATGCCAAAGAATGCAATTGGACCCTTACCTTACACTATATACCAAAATTAACTCAGGATCAAAGAACGAAACATAAAAGCTAAAACAATAAAACTCCTAGAAGAAAATATAAGGGAAAAGCTTCATGACACTGAATTTGGTAATGGTTTCTTGGACGTGACACCAGAAGCACAGGCAACAAAATAAAAAATAGACAAATGGAACATCAAACTTAAAAACTTCTGTGCACCAAAGGACACAATCAACAGAGTGAAAAGGCAAAAATTTATCATAGAATGGAAGTAAATATTTGCAAATCATCTATCTGGTAAGGGGTTACTATCCAGAATATATGAATAACTTCTGTGACTCAGCAACAACAAAAACCAAACCATCTAATTAAAAAATGGGCAAAGACATTTTCTGAACGTCTTTGAATAGACATTTCTCCAAAGAAGATAAACACATGGTCACCAAACACATGAAGGGATCCTCAACATCACTAATGATTAGAGAAATACAGATCAAAACCACAAGATACCACATCAAACAACAGAATAACTACTATAAAATACAAAAAAAATTAACAAATGCTGGTGAAGATGTGGAGAAACTGGAATACGTGTGCACCGTTGCTGAGAATGTAAAATGGTGCGGCTACCACGAAAAAAAATACAGCAGTGGTTCCTCTAAAAATAGAATTACCATAGGATCCAGCCAATTCCATTTCTGGGTATATACCCAAAAGAACTGAAAGCAAGGATTTGAATAGATACCTGTACACCTACGTTCATAGCAGCACTATTAACAACAGCCAAAAGGTGGAAGCAACGCAAGTGTCCATCAGCAGGTGAATGGATAAACAAAATGTGATATATACATACAATGCAGTATTATTCAGCCTAAAACAGGAAGGGGGCAGGGCACAATGGCTCATGCCTATAATCCCAACACTTTCAGGGGCCAAGGCAGGAGGATGGCTTGAGCCCAGGAGTTGAAGACAAGCCTGGACAACATAGTGAGACCCTGTCTCTACAAAAAATAAACGAGTAGGCCGGGCACGGTGGCTCACGCCTGTAATCCCAGCACTTTGGGAGGCTGAGGCAGGCGGATCATGAAGTCAGGAGATCAAGACCATCCTGGCTAACACGGTGAAACTCCGTCTCTACTAAAAATACAAAAAAAAAAAAAAAAATTAGCCGGGCGTGGTGGCAGGTGCCTATAGTCCCAGCTACTCGGGAGGCTGAGGCAGGAGAATGGCGTGAACCCGGAAGGTGGAGCTTGCAGTGAGCCGAGACCGCACCACTGCACTCCAGCCTGGGCAACAGAGCGAGACTCCATCTCAAAAAATAAATAAATACATAAACCAGTAAGTAAATAAATTAGCTGGTCATGGTGACACACACCTGCAGTTCCAGCTACCTGACAGGCTAAGGACAGATTACTTGAGCCCAGGAGTTCAAAGCTGCAGTGAGCCATGCTTGCACTTCAGGCTAGTTGAGAGAGAGCAAGACCCTTTCTCAAAAATAAATAAATAAAAATAAATTTTTTTAAAAAGGAAGGAAATTCTGACATATGCTACAACATGGATGAAATCTGAGGACATTATGCAAAGTGAAATAAGGCAACCCCAAAGAGACACATATGGTATGATTCCACTTTTATGAGGTACCCTAGAGTAGTCGAATTCACAGAGACAGAAAGCAGAGCAGCAGTTGCCAGTGCTGGGGGGCGGGAGGAGTGGGTGGTCATTGTTTAATGGGTACAGAGTTTCAGCTCTGCAAGATGAAAATAGTTCTAAAGATGGACTATGATCATGGCTGCACAATAATGTGAATGTACTTAATGCCACTAGACCGTACACTGAAAAATGGATAAGACGGTAAATTTTGTGTTACGTGTTTTTTAACAATTTTTTAAAAATATATGAACCAAGGCTGGGCACAGTGGTTCATGCCTGTAATCCCAGTGCTTTGGGATACTAAGGTGGGAGGATTGCTTAAGGCCAAGAATTCGAGACCAGCCTGTGAACACAGTAAGACACTGTCTCTATAAAAAATGTAAAAATTAGCTGGGCTTGCTAGTGCAGGTGTACAGTCCTAGCTACTTTGGAGGCTGAGGGGGGAGAATGGCTGGAGTCTAGGAATTCAAGGTTGCAGTGAGCCATGATGTTACTGTACTCCAGCCTGGCTGACAGAGTAAGACCCTGTCTCAATTAAAAAAAGAGAAGAGAAGACAGCAAAAGAAAAAGAAGAGAAGAGAAGAGAAAAGGAGAAAGCCTGGTGTGGTGGCTCACGCCTGTAATCCCAGGACTTTGGGAGGCCAAGGCAGGTGGATCACCTGAGGTCAGACAGTTTGAGAGCAATCAGCAGCTCGAGAGCAGCCTGACCAACATGGTGAAACCCCGTCTCTACTATGAATACAAAAATTAGCTGGGCGTGGTGGCACGTGCCTGTAGTCACAGCTACTTGGGAAGCTGAGGCAGGAGAATCGCTTGAACGCAGGAAGAGGAGGTTGCAGTGAGCCGAGATCGTGCCACTGCACTCCAGCCTGGGCAACAGAGCATCAGTCCCTCTCAAAAAAAAAAAAAAAGGGAGGGGGGGAGAGGAGGGGAGAAGGGGAAGGGGAAAGGGAAGGGAGGAAGAAGGGAAGAGGAGGGGAGGGGAGAGGAGGGGAGGGGAGAGAAGGAGAGAGGAGCCATACGTTTCCTGGTAAGCCTGTGGAACTGTGAGTCTATTAAACCTCTTCACAGATTACCCAGTCTTCGGTAGTTATTTATAATAGTGTGAGAATGGACTAACACAAAAAGACAAACTTAAAAAAAAAAAACACTAATTTTTTCCCTAATTAAAAATGAAGATCGGCCAGGTGCAGTGGCACACACCTGTGAAACCCCGTCTCTACTAAAAATATAAAAATTAGCCAGGCATGGTGGTGCGTGCCTGTAATCCCAGCTACTCGGGAGGCTGAGGTAGGAGAATCACTTGATCCTGGGAGGCAGAGGTGGCAATGAGCCGAGATCATGCCACTGCACTCCAGCCTGGGTGACAGAGCGAAAACACCGTCTCAAAACAAACAAACAAAAAATGAAGACCAATTTTCATCCTACTCATTCCCAGATAATACTGTAGGAAAAAAAACCTACCGTCTCTGCTCCAAGAGTCTGCAAGCCAGTATAAGTTCTATCGAGCTATGGAAAGACAAAAGGGAGAGTGTTAAATTTCACTGCACTTACTTACATATTATCACAGGATACAATCTTATCTACAGCTCTTTTGCAAGTCTTCATACCACAAGATCTACTTTTTCATAATGTAAAATATAAATTCATCACTTCAATAAAAAATTGAGTAAAATCAATAAAAACCTCAGACATATAGTTACTATATTTTTAATATAAATTATACATTTTAAAAAACCTATTCTAAGGACAATGTAAAAATGGAGGAAGTTTTACACAAAAAGATGTTTACTGCAGCATTATCTATAACCAAACTAAAAACAATATAAAAATCCAGAATAAAGGAATGTGTAAGTAAACCATGGACCATCAATCTCTGAAATATCATGCGGCCACATAGATGAGGTTTACAAAGCCTGTGTACAGATATTTTAAATGACAGGCTATACAAATTTTAAATGCATACATTCTTGGACACAATTATATACTCAGAGTATATTTACTACGCACTTAAAAAAAAGAACGAAAATATAGGCAGTAGAGGCAATGCTAATGACTTCATATATACTGGCATCATGATTTGTTTTTTGAGAGAGGAATACAAACTGAGGGAATGTTAATAATATAAACAGGAGTTTACAATTACACAGAAAAAGGTTAAGTTCTTATTTGTAAATTTATATTCCACCACTAAAAAAAGAACTTGTGATAACAATATACAGTAAGATTAACAGGGAAAAGTATTAAATTGGGTAGAAAAAAAAAGAGAGGGAAAAAATGAAGCCAGGGTAGGTTAGTAAATACAAGGTTTTAAAGGCTTATGAGAGGTAGGTGTCATGTCTGGCTGAGTTTCTTAGCAGCCAACACAGAGAGGACAACTCAGTCAGTTATGAGATTTAGTGTTCACAAGATAAAAAGCAATACAGGGTGGATTAATAGTGGTTCCATGGAAGAAATCTGGAGTTTTAATATTTAAACCTTAGCCAACAGTATGATTGCTAAAAAAAAAAAAAAAAAAAAAAAAAAAAGGCAATTTTAGGTTACATTCATTTTCACAGTCTCCAGAGCATAGAAATAATAGTCTCTCTGTAATCCGCACGGGTGTATGTTTCATTGTTGGGACCGAATTTTAAGAGCGACATTGGATAGGACAGAACTAGTATCAAAACAAGAGGAATTGGAAAACAAAGCATACAAGAAATGTAACAGGAACAGGTTTTGCCTGGAGTAGAAATGATTTCAGGAGACATGAAGGCTATCATCAAACATTTTTAGCGTTCTTATAAAAACAAAGTCTTATTCTGTATTATTTCAAAAATCAACAGCCTGAGGCCAGGCTCGGTGGCTCACTTCTGTAGTCCCAGAACTTTGGGAGACTGAGGCGGGCTGACTGCTTGAGTCCAGGAGTTTAATACCAGCCTGGACAACATGGTGAAAGCCTGTTTCTACAAAAAATACAAAAATTAACCAGGTGTGGTGGCATGTTCCCGTAGTCTCAGCTACTCAGGAGGCTGAGGCAGGAAGATCTCTTGAGCCCAGGAGGTTGAGGTTGCAGTGAGCCATGATCGCCCCACTGCACACCAGCCTGGGTGAAAAAGGGAGATCCTATCTACAAAAAAAAAAACAAACGAACAAACAAAAAAACCAGCCTGGGCAACATGGTGAGACCTCAACTCTACAAAAAATAATTAAACAATTAGCCAGGCATGGTGGCGCATGCCTGTGGTCCCAACTACTCAGGAGGATGATGCGGGAGGATTGCTTGAATCCAGGAAGTTGAGACTGCAGTGAACTGTGTTTGTTCGCATCACCGCACTTCAGCATGGGTGACAAAGCAAGATCCTGTCTCAAAACAAACAAACAAACAAACAAAACAGAAAAAAGAAACACTAGGACAAAAGGGCAAATGGGGTCAAGGTTTTACTAAATGGATCAATGTGTTGGCTTGGGAAGTGCTGTGCTCTAGGGTGATGGGTAAGGAGAGAGTAAATGACTACCTGTCAGAAATGCAGGATATAGTAATTTCACACATTCTAGGAACTTTAAATTTTACGTAACTCTAATATTTAGAGTATTTAATATTTAATGTATTTACAGAATCAAATACACATAATTATTTACTGTACAAAGATCACTTCAGGCTTTAACAGCCAGGAAAAGCTACATAAGAACTGGAAGAATGCAAAGAATTCAGACAAGCATCTGAGGAGGGGAAGAGCATTAAAAAAGACCCAAGGAAAGACAGCCCAAGGCATCTCTATGACATGAATAGACTGCCATGGCTAGAGGAGAATGTTCATCAGGGGATTTGTGCGAGACAATATAGGGGAAGTAAATCGAGTCAAAATGAGCCCTGAGAGCAGGCGGGGGCGTTCGCACTTTAACAGGAATTCAATCAAGTTTTCTGAAAGGGATAGCAGAAGGGTTCTGAGGTTTTAAGCAGACCGATCAGATACTGTTGTGTAGGATGCCCTATGAAGAAAGGAGATGGATTTTTAAAAGCCTATCAGGAGACAGCAGAATAGCAGCCTAGGAATAGTGGGCAGGGGCCAGGGCGCGGTGGCTCACGCCTGTAATCCCAGCACTTTGGGAGGCCAAGGCAGATGGATCACTGGAGGCCAGGAGTTTGAGACCAGCCTGACAAACATGGTGAAACCCTGTCTCTTACTAAGAACACAAAAATCAGCTGGGCATGGTGGCGTGCACCTGTAGTCCCAGCTACTTGGGAGGCTGAGGCAGGAGAATTGCTTAAGCCCAGAAGGCAGAGGTTGCAGTGAGCCAAAATTGCGCCACTGCACTCCAGCCTGGGTGACAGAGTGAGACTGTCTCAAAACAAAAAACAAAAAAAAAGAATAGTGAGAAGGGCGGAGGATGGAATGTAAAAGAGATTATGAAGAAAGAATAATGGTCTGCAACTAAACAAATATTTAGAAGAGGGAAGAATCAAAGATGGCTCCAAGAGTTAACTAAAAAATAACAGGAAAAATAATACTACAGTACAAATAAGGATCACAAGGCTACAACACAGGTGTTTAGGGTCTCAAGGCCAATATACAGCAAAACAATAAAATGATGTTTTCCAGAAAACTGGTAAGAAACATTTTATTGTCATTTTAAAACATTGTCTCCAATAATCTTCCACCAAGAGCTCTAAGTGGTATGTACAATATAAGATGTGAAAAGTACGTGAAGAATTCCTTTTGTTTAGAGACTAGGTCTGAGCCCAGTGCAACATAAGGTAGTATGTGCTGTGTTAAAAATAAGATTAAAAGAAAGTAAAACTGGCCGGGTGCAGTGGCTCACGCCTGTAATCCCAGCACTTTGGGAGGCCGAGGTGGGTGGATCACCTGAGGTCAGGAGTTTGAGACCAGCCTAGCCAACATGATGAAACCCCATCTCAACTAAAAATACAAAAAAAAAATTAGCCGTGCGTGGTGGCAGGCACCCGTAATCTCAGCTAATTGGGAGGCTGAGGGAGAAGAATCGCTTGAACCTGGGAGGCGGAAGTTGCAGTGAGCTGACATTACACCACTGCCCTCCAGCCTGGGCAACAGACTGAGATTCTGTCTCAAAAAAAAAAAAAGCAAAACTATTTTAAGACTTTCCTCTAAGTAACAGGACAGTACTCCGCCCCTTAACAAAGTGGCTGTGTGCCCTTTTATTTGGTTTCAGTGCTTCTCTGAGGTCATAAGGCAACCTAGTCTTACGCTAATCTTTGGAAAAGAACTTAAGCCGCAGGTTAAGCAGTCCCACCTATCACCAATGGAAGGGAAATTTCAGCATGCCTTAAGCTTGAAAGAGGTGCATTTGCAGAAGAAAGGGAATGAAAAAGGAATTCTACAGATACACTCAGCTTTAGTTACCCAGTTTTGGGAGCCATTAGTGGGAACAATGTGATAAACCATGAAGGGTGCTTTGGAGATGTACAGTATCAGTATTATGTCACGTGTAGAGAAAATGTACATGAAACTATAATACTATAAAAAGGGTCTAAGGGAACACTAAGAAATGGTCTTTCCACTATAAAAATTAAATATGGGCCGGGCAAGGTGGTTCACGCCTCTAATGCCAGCACTTTGGGAGGCTGAGGAGGGTAGATTGTTTTAGCCCAGGAGTTTGAGACCAGCCTGGACAACACAGTGAAAAAAATTCCATCTCTACAAAAAATAAAAAAATTAACTGAGTGTAGTGGCATGCGCTTGTGGTCCAGCTACCTGGGAGGCTGAGATAAGAGGATCACCTGAGCCGGGGGAGGTCAAGAATGCAGTGAGCCGTGATCATGCTACTGCACTCTAGCCTGAGCAATAGTGAGACTCTGTCTCAAAAAAATAAAAAATAAACGTTTATTTATATAAAATTCCAAAAATATTTGAGAAAACCAACCAAAAACAGGGCATGAGAAACAGTTCATAATGTCGTTATTTTAGTTGCTCCAACATTTTGGTATATTTCTTTTGGATTTTTTTCTACCTTTCAAAGATCGTGGTTGACTTCATGTACATACAGTTTTATACAAACATACCTCAGAGATAATTGCAGATTCAATTCTAGACTACTGCAATAAAGTGAATACTGCAATAAAGCAAGTCACAATGAATCTGTTTCCCAGTGCTTATAAAAATTATGTTTATACTATGCTGTCATCTATTAAGTATGTAACAGCATTATGTTTAACAAAATAATATATATACCTTAATTTAAAAATACTTTCTTGCTAAAAAGTGCTAATGATCACCTTGAGCCTTGAGTGAACTGTAATATCTTTGTTGGTGGAGGGTCTTACCTTGATGTTGATGGCTGTTTGTTGAAGGTTTGGGTGGCTATGCCAATTACTTAAAACAAGACAATAATGAATTTTGCTGCCTCGACTGACTTCCTTTTTGAAAGATTTCTCTGTAGCATGCAATGCTGTTTGACAGTGTTTTATCCACAAGAGAAGTTCTTTCAAAATTTGAGTCAATCTTCTCAAACCCTGTAGCTGCTTTATCAAGTAAGTTTATGTAATATTCTAAATCCTTTGTTGTCAATTTCAACAGTGTTCACAGCATCATCACCAGGAGTGGATTCCATCTCAAGAAGCCACTTACTTTGCTTATCCATAAGAAGCAAATCCTCATGCATTAAGGTTTAATCATAAAATTGCAGTAATTCAGTCACACTGTCAGGCCCTACTTCTAATTCTTGTACTCTTGCTATATCCACCATACCTGCAGCTAATTCCTCCCCTGAAGTCTTGAACTTAAGTCATCCACGAAGGTTGGAATCAACTTCTTCCAAACTCCTGTTAATGTTGCTACTTTGACCTCCTCTCATGAATCACAAATGTTCTCAATGACATCTAGAATGGTTAGTCCTTTCCAGAAGGTTTTCAATTTACTTTGACCAAATCCATCTGAGAAATCACTGTTTATGGCATCTATAGCCTTACAAAATATATTTTTTCTTTTCCTTTTTTTTTTTTTTTTTGACATGGGGCTTCCTCTCTCACACAAGCTGGAGGGCAGTGGCTTGATCGTGGCTCACAGCAGCCTCAACCTCCTGGGACCACGAAGCTGATCCTCCTACCTCAGCCTCCCAAGTAGCTGGGTCTACAGGCAAGCGCCACCATGTCCAGCTAATTTTTTTTTTTTTTTGTAGAGATGAGGTCTTATTATGTTACCCAGGCTGGTCTCAAACTCCTGGGCTCACACAATCCTTCCTCCTTGGCCTCCCAAAGGGCTGGGATTATAGGCATGAGCCACTGTGCCTGGCCACAAAATATATTTCTTAAAACAGTAAGACTTGAATGTTGAAATTACTCCTCGATCTCATGGATGCAGAACGGATATTGTGTTAGCAGGCATGAATACAACATTAATCTCCCTGTATATCTCCATCAAAGCTCTTTTTTTTTTTTTGAGATGGAGTCTCACTCTGTCACCAGGCTGGAGTGCAGTGGCGCGATCTCAGCTCACTGCAACCTTCGCCTCCTGGGTTCAAGCAATTCTCCTGCCTCAGCCTCCCGAGTAGCTGGGACTACAGGTGTGACCCACCATGCCCAGCTACTTTTTGTATTTTTAGTAGAGACGAGATTTTGCCACGTTGGCCAGGCCGGTCTCGAACTCCTGGCCTCAAGTGATCCACTCACCTCAGCCTCCCAAAGTGCTGGGATTACAGGCATAAGCCACCGTGCCTGGCCTCCATCAGAGCTCTTAAGTGACCAGGTGAATTATCAATGAGCAATAATATTTTGAAAGGAATCTTTTTCTCTGAGCAGTTGGTCTCAACAGTGGGCTTAAAATTTTCAGTAAACCATGCTATAAACAGATGTGTTGTCACCCAGGTTTATTTGTTCCATTTATAAAGCACAGGCAGAGTAGATTTAGCATCATTATTAAGGGCCCTAGGATTTACTGGATGGTAAATAAGTGCTGGTTTCAATTTAAAGTTACCAGCTGTGGCCAAGCGCAGTGGCTCATGCCTGTAATCCCAGCACTTTGGGAGGCTGAGGTGGGTGGATCACTTGAGTTCAGGAGTTTGAGACCAGCCAGGACAACATGGTAAAACCCTATTTTTACTAAAAATACAAAAATTATCCAGGCGTGGTGGCAGGCGTCTGTAATCCCAGCTACTTGGGAGGCTGAGGTGGGAGGATTGCTTGAACCCAGGAGACAAAGGTTGCAGAGATCACGCCACTATACTTCAGCGTGAGTCACAGACCAAGACTCTATCTCAAAAAATAAAAATAAAAATAAATAAAGTCACCAGCCCCTAACAAGAAGTCAATCCTATGCTCTGAAGCCAGGCATTGACTTCTCTCTAGCTACGAAAGTCCTAGATGGCATCTTCTTCCAACAGAAGCCTGTTTCACCTACAGTGAAAATCTGTTGTTTGGTGTGGCCACCTTCATCAATGATCTTAGCTGGATCTTCTGGATAACTTGCTGCAGCTTCTCCATCAGCACTTGCTGCTTCACCTTACATTTGTATGTTATGGAGACGGCATCTTTCCTTAAACCTCACGAACCAACATCTGCTAGCTTCAAACTTTTCCTCTGAAGCTTCCTCACCCCTCTCAATCTTCACAGAATTGAAGAGCTAGGGCCTTGCCCTAGATTAGCATTTGGCTTAAGGGAATGTTATGGCTGGTATGATCTTCTATACAGATCACTGAGACTTTCTCCAAATCAGCAAGAAGGCTGTTTTGCTTTCTTATCATTTGTGTGTTCAATGGAGTAGCACTTTTAATTTCCTTTAAGAACTTTTCCACTGCATTTACAACTTGGCTGTTTGGCACAGAGGCCTTGCTTTTAGCCTATCTTGGCTTTCAACATGCTTTTTTCACTAAGGTTAATCCTTTCTAGCTTTTAATTTAAAGTGAGAGATGTGTGACTCTTCCTTCTACTTCAACACTTGGAAACTATTATAAGGTTATCAATTGGCCTAATTTCAATATTGTTCTCAGAGGATACGAAGGCCCCAAAAGAGGGAATGAGATGGGGAATGACTGGTTGCTGGAACAGTCAGAATCCACACAACACTGATCAATTACATTCATCCTGTGCCCCAAAATAATAGTAACATCAAAGACCACTGATCACAGGATCATCAAAACAGATTTAATAATAAAAAGTTTGAAATATTTCAGGAATCACCAAAATGTGACAGAGAGACAAAAATGAGCACATGATGTTAGAAAAATGGTACTCACAGAGTTGTCTGACATAGGGTTGCCACGAATCTTCAATTTTTAAAAAAATCAAGTATCCACTGAGAGCAACAAGCAAAGTGCAATGAAACAAAGTATGCCTGTACTCTGTGTTTCACTTCTTATAAGGGCAGTTCTCCCCATGGAAAGACAACACTTCATAAGATATAATTTACAATGGCTGCACCATAAACCACATGGCTACATTTATCGTTAAAGGATTTCTTATAATACAAAAGCATTATAATCTTGTATAGTACTTTATCATTTCCAAAACACGTTCACTTCTGTCTTTACAGACAAACGTTATTATTTGCCCCACTTTATAGAAAAGTAAATAGATTTTAAAAAGATTTCAGTAACTTAGCCCCAAGAAACACATTGATGGTGAAGTCTGATCAAAGATTCATGTGTTCTGATTATCTGACCACTTTGTTCATCTTTTTAAAGGATATGCATTGTCCTGTAAAGTGATTCTCTCTCTGATGGTTGCATCAGAGGACAAAGTAGTGTTGTAGCAGTAAGCATAAACATACTCAGAAATAGTATCTCTTCCCACCACTATTCTTAGCCACTTCTTGCAGAAGACCTAACACTCCCACTTTGAATACAGTTGACCCTTGAACATGGGTTTGAACTGCACAGATCTGCTTATACATGGATTTTCTTCCACCTCTGCCACCCGAGGCAGCAAGACCAATCCCTCCTCTTCCTCAGCCTACTCAATGTGAAGATGGCGAGGATAAAGATCTTTAAGATGATCCACTTCCATTTAATGAATAGTAAATATATTTTCTATTCCTTATAATTTTCTTAATAACAGTTTTCTCCAGCTTACTTTATTGCAAGAATATAGTCCATAATATATATGATACAAAATATGTGTTAATTGACTGTTTACATTATTAGTAAGGCTTGCACTCAACAGTAGGCTATTAATAGTTAAGTTTTGGGGGAGTCGAAAGTTGTATGTGAATTTTTTAATGCGAGGGGGCCCTTAACCGCCATGTTGTTCAAGGATCAATTGTAGCTGGTAAAAAGAGACTTCAAAACTAGGGAGCGATGTTTTGTTACAATACCTTCAGATTATGTATGATATCTATCCGCTTGTTCTGGCTGTCCTTAAAGTGAACTTGAACTCTGACGGGAAACTCACCCCAGCCTCTTCTGGTCAGGTGAAAAGGAGGCTCTCTATGGAAAAGCAGATATTAACACGTTCATCCATGTTCACTCTCTCATCCTACACAGGAAAAGTTTCCTGATAATGGATAAATCAGAAATTCACTGTCTTCTGAGAATCATTGAGGTTTCCTCGTTTAAAACTATATCAACATGCCAAATTTTACTAAAATGCTAACTTATAAAAGAAAAAATTCAACTCAAACCTCTATTAAACTTTCAATTATTGAATGCTGAGAGCTAGAGTAAACTTAGACCATATAATCCAATGTCATTTTCACAGACGAGGGAACTAGGTTGATCTGATGAATGTCACTAGAGAGCCAGGATGTTTAATTGGCATTTGACAGATACAGGCCATGAGGTATATGTTCCCTACCCTAAACCCTTGTATTTATTCCTCCACCGAGGCAGAAACAAAATGAATCATGAACATGCTCAACTGAGAGTGACAATTTATTTGAAACTCTCTGCTAAGAAGACTTAAAGAAAGATCGTATGTTCACAATATGACCTGCCCTGAATAGTGACTATGACTGATTTTAGTGGGCAGAAAGGAATGTGTGTGCATGCTAACTGGATTGGAGAATTCTCAGCACAATGGAATTTGTGAAGGAAGAAAAAAAGGCGGGGGCGGGAATTGATGGAAAAGAGCAAATTGTTAATAACTGGTGATGGGCACATGAGGGTTCATCATATTCTTTACTTCCATATATGTCGGAAATTTTCCATAATAAAAAAATTTAGAAATTTAATTGAGATATCATTAAGTACTCAAAACAATATGGTTTAAGTGCATAGGGAAGAGAGAGAATGCTTTTAAAATGAAAACATTTGTTATGAATACTGGCTTAGAATTAGTAATGAGAGAAGATCAAAATTACAAGGAGGCTGGGTGCGGTGGCTCATGCCTGTAATCCCAGCACTTTGAGAGACCACGACAATGGCTTGAACCCGGGGAGCGGAGGCAACAGTGAGCTGAGATCACACCACTGCACTCCAGCCTGAGACAGAGCAAGACTCCATCTCAAAAAAAAAAAAGAAAAAAGAAAATGACAAGAAGAAAGAAACTCAACAGATCGTGTTTTTGGAAAACTGAACTGAGTGAGTGCAGAGTTCAAGAACACAACCTGAGAAGAGTGTAACAGATGTGAATTAACGAGCACAGAGCCAGCAGCTAACAACGGAGCCCAGGACAGGAAAAATCCCTGAGTTATGAGGAGAGCCTAGAAAGCAGAGAAATTAATAAATACCTTATAAACCAAAGAGAAAAGAAAGCAAAGAAAACTAGAGTGCCCTGGATGGAAGAAACCAGCTGCAAAGGAGCTAAGAGAAGCAGCTGTGACATTGGTATAGATTCATGCTTGGGGTCAAAGGAGAAGGCAGACTTGAGACAGTCTGAAACGGGACCCACAGCCAGAGATACAGTGGAGCCTAGAGGCATGGTGGACTTGAGTCAATTAATGGAAATTCTACTGATGTGAAGTTTGGTCATTTAAATTCCAGTAAAGCTAAATGGTAAGTCTAAACTCATTTGCAATATGCCTCAATCACACTGAATGCAGAACTTCTCTCACAATGAATATGATAAATTAGGTATGTTTCTCAATTTATGTACATGGCCTAACCTTTAGTGAATAGACAGGAAAGACTGCTGCCAGAGAAGACAGACAAACAGTACAAAGTCAGGAAAAATGAACAATGCTTTTTAACAGGAAATTCCTCCATAACCATATATTTAGAAGCAAAAAAAAGAATCTAAGACCTACAACATTATTTATGGAAATGGTATACTTCAAAAGACATTACTTCACACAATAAAGGACTGCCTCCCCCAAACAAACTTCAGTATTTCTAGATTCCTCATAGAAGGTGAAATAAATCATTGACACCAAGAGGGAAAAACCGTAAGACTATGGGGATTAAACAAAAATGGCTTTATTAGAAACGCAGAATGGAGTACAGCTCCCTGCTCAACTAGTTTATTCATACGGCCAATCATTCTTTTAGCATCACTCTGAGTGACCCTGAACTCACCACTTCATGAGACCCTCTGTTACATTTCTGAACAGCACTATTACAAAATGACTTCTTCTACCTCCTGCATGTTAATTCTAGATATGCCATTTGGAATCACAAAGAATAAATTCTTCCTCCACATGAAAGCCCTTTAAAAGAACCAAAGCATTCCCTCAAGTCTTTTCGGAATGAACATCTCTGTTCCTCACAACAGCAGCAGCAGCAAACACTGCATTCCTGCGTTTCACCCAGGAATTGGTTTGCTATGACCCAACCAGTGTTCTAAGCCCTTTAGAACTATTAACTTACCTAATCCTTATAACCACACTATGAAATATCCCCTCTGAGACACAGTGAGGCTGAATAACTAACTTGCCAAGGTCACACAGCAAATAAGCAATGGAACCAGAATTCAAACTCAAGCAATAGGCTCCAGGGCCATGCTTTAGCCACTGTGTGCTAATCCATGTCCCCAAGGTGACAGACCTCACTTCCCAGACCACTCTCCCCAATGCGCACAGTAGTATGACTGGGCATTGTCCGACTGTGCAGGGCATGGAATGCCTACATCACTTCTTCTGGGTACTTACTTCTCTAATGTGGCTACTCAAAAATTTCAAATTACAGATGTGGCTCACAGTATATTTCTATTGGACAGTGCTGCTCTAGAGAGTTCCTACATTTGAGTGAAATAAAACAGATACGAAGGTTTGGAAGAGGCTCACTAGGATTCCTCTGGGGAGCTGGCCTGCTCCAGTTTCACACACACCAAGGGCAGGAACACTCCAGGGGGTTTCCCAAAGGCAAGGCCCCGTGTTCATCTTTATAATCCCTGTATCAAGCCCTGAGCCTAGCACATATCTAGTCACTATCTTGTACCTATAGTCACTATCTTGTACCTAAAAAAAAAAAAGCAAAGTTTACAATCACGGCTTTTAGGAAGTTGGCTAAGGGTCGTCCTGACAACTGAACAAACGTGGAAAAAAGTGCTTCAACAAGAGCAGAATCCACCCACCTCTTTGTCAGGTAATGTGCTGTGATGAAGAGATTCAGGGTGTGTAAGAAAAACATTTGTGCTTTGATCCAGAAATAAGATTAGCCCCAAGTTTCAAGGCAGCTGCAAAAATCCTCCCTTATTCGTTAAATTACTTTAGATACCTAACACAACAAACACCTTAAGAGTCCTGCAAAGAATGTAAGAGTTATAATTAAACCTAGGACATATGTTAATAGTCCTCACCTACTTTATATTGGTTACACCATATCTGGAGTTTTAGGTTCAGTTCTAAAAAGGTTATTTTAAAAGGAATATAGATAAGCTGGAGTATGCCAAAGAATATAACCTGAATGGCAAAGGAACATAAAACAGAGTCACACGAGTGACAACTGAAACAAATATGGATGAGACCCAATAACTGCTTTCAAATATCTAAACAACTGTACAAGGAAAAGGGATTATGATGATTCCGAGTGGTACACAAAGCATATGAAAAGCTTACTGTTTAGAAGTTAGAGGAAGTTAGATCTCTGCTCAATATAATTAAAAACTTCCAAACAAAACCAGCCACCTCCAAATGGAATGGCCCATTTCATGAATTCAATAATTCACTCAGTATCAAACATGAAATGAGGCTGGGTACATGGCTTACACCTGTAATCCCAGCACTTTAGGAAGCCAAGGCGGGAGGACTGCTTTAGGCCAGGAGTTTGAGACCAGCCTGGGTAAAAAAATTAGCTGGACATAGGTGGCACACACCTATAGTCCTAGCTACTCAGGAGCTGAAGTGGGAGGATAGTTTGAGCCCGGGAGTTCCAGGCTGCAGTGAGCTATAATCATGGCACTGTTCTCCCACCTAGGTGCCACAGCAAGACTCTGTCTCTAAAAAAATAAACAAAATTGGCCAGGTGCAGTGGTTCATGCCTGTAATCCCAGCACTTTGGGAGGCCGAGGTGAGCAGATCATCAGGTCAGGAGATTGAGACCATCCTGGCTAATAAAGTGAAACCCCGTCTCTACTAAAAATACAAAAACATTAGCTGGGCGTGGTGGCAGGCACCTGTAATCCCAGCTACTCAGGAGGCTGAGGCAGGAGAACAGCGTTAACCCAGGAGGCGGAGCTTGCAGTGAGCCAAGACTGCGCCACTGCACTGCAGCCTGGGCAACAGAGCGAGACTCCGTCTCAAAAAACATAAAAATAAAAATAAAAAAATAAAATTTTAAAAAACACAAAATGAGCATTTACTACATGCTAGGAACTATGCTAGACTCTGGGGATATTTATTTATTTATTTATTTATTTATTTATTTTTTATTTATTTATTTATTTATTTTGAGACAGAGTCTTACTCTGTCACCTAGGCTGGAGTGCAGTGGCATGATCTTGGCTCACTGCAACCTGCACCTCCCGGGTTCAAGCAACTCTCCTGCCTCGGCCTCTCGAGTAGCTGGGACTACAGGCACACGCCACCAGGCCTGGCTAATTTTTTTTTGTAGTTTTGGTAGAGACAAGGTTTCACCATGTTGGCAAGGCTGGTCTCGAACTCCTGACCTCGTGATCCACCTGCCTCAGCCTCCCAAAGTGCTGGGATTACAGGCATGAGCCACCGTGCCAGGCCGACCCTGGGGTATTAAGACAAGATAAGGTCCTAAACATCGAGAAGTTCTAAATCTGGTGAGACATACATGTAAATGAGTAAGGGCAGTAATAGACTTATATACATTACCTGCTATTAAAAAAAACACAGAGCTATGGTCGATCACAGCATATGATTTCTCCAGGAGTTTTAAAAACCAGAAGCACGTAAGCGATATCTCTTTTAAAATACTATTTACGAATCCTAACGTTGTTAATAAAGTTTGGTTTGCTGTGGGAAAAGGTATGTGGTAAAGGTGTGTGCCACCAGGCTGTGAACAGCTAACTGCTCAGGCGTGGCTCAGCAGACAATCTTTGCAACACTGTCAGAGTGGCACAGATCAGGCTGAAAACAAGACACAGGCTATTTCGATGATGTCAAACCTCATACACGTAATGAAACAAAGTTCATTCACTATTAGCAGAAAACACTCCAGATGTCCAGGATGAAAGAGAAACTGGATAAGGAGCTGCAGCACAATTCTTTCTTTGGATTTTCTCACTGTTACAATACATCTTGATAAGTGACTTGCCATACCTCTGCCCGCAGATTAATAAAGACTTCTTAGCAAATAAATCTCATAAATTACTGCAGGGTTATAGTCTTTGCAATTTAAAAGAAATAATGTGTTTTACAAATTCTCATTTATGGTATGAGAACAGAGAAATAAAACAGGCACTTGTGTTGCATTTTTAAGTATTTTATGTAATTAGTTTTTAATCCCATCCTTTTGGGTATATTACATTTCTATCATCAATAAAAATATAATTAATACATAAGAAGAAAAACATACTGTACCTATCTACAAAAATCTTATTTCCAAATATTCCACTTTTTTTTTTTTTTTTTTTTGAGACAGACTCTCGTTCTGCCTCCAGGCTGGAGTGCAGTGGCACGATCTTGGCTCACTGCAACCTTTGACTCCCTGGTTCAAGCGATTCTCCTGCCTCAGCATCCTGAGTAGCTGGGATTACAGGCACCAGCCACCATGCCCAGCTAATTTTTGTATTTTTAGTAGAGACGGGTTTCACCATGTTGGCCAGGATGGTCTCGATCTCCTGACCTCGTGATCCGCCCGCCTCAGCCTCCCAAAGTACTGGAATTACAGGCCTGAACCACCGCGCCCAGCCTATTCCACTTTCTGACCACCTACCCTTATCTTTCTAGTTTCACCCCAATCCAACTATTCTTTGACTTCACGGAGACTTCTATTTCTTGCCCACGAAACTTTTCACCAGCCATCACTGCTCTTATATATGTATCTTCTCTCCTTACTCAGCTTGGAGTCTATGATATATCACTACAATAACCTAAGCATCAAAGTGAAGAAATCAAAGAACCAAGAGACCAGGGTTTTGGATGAATTGTCTGTATGTATGCAAAGTCCTTAAGAATGACAGCAAGAGTTATGGTAGAGAGAAAAATCAGTAAAACAGGTGTTGAAACTTTCCCCCTTTTCCAAAAAGCCTCAACTCCTTTGAGGCTGCTGCTCGTCCTCTGTTGCAATTATCTACTAATTTCTCCAGTCACCCTTGGCAGGGAAAGGTGGTCTGGAAGCCATAAATGTGATCAAGGAAGACATCCACCCCACCCTCAGGCCCAGTGGTGTGTGGCAGAAAAAAAAAACAGCCACAATCGCTTGAAAGGGTTAAACAAGAAGCAGAGTTCTCAGGAGGCAGCCATGTTTTGTTTAAGTGTCAGGGGTGAAGAAAGGCTCTGAACAGAGCACAGAATAGAGATTTCACTGATAATAACCAACAACCACTTCCACAGTGCATTTATACAATCAATATGGGCCAGGCACGGTGGCTCATGCCTATAATCTCAGCACTTTGGGAGGCCAAGGCGGGCAGGGTGCTTGAGCTCACGAGTTCAAGACCAGCCTGGCCAACACGTCAAAACCCCGTCTCTACAAAGTATACAAAAATTAGCTGGGCATGGTGGTGTGCACCTGTAATCACAGCTACTTGGGAGGCTGAAGCATGAGAACTGCTTGAACCTGGAGGGTGGAGGTTGCAGTGAGCCAAGATCATGCCACTGCACTCCAGCATGGACAACAAGCTGTGTCTCCCAAAAAAAACAAACAAACAAACAAACACAAACCAAACAAACAAACAAAAAAACACACAATTAATATGTATATGTGTAACATCATATAAAGATGTAAAGAATAAGGCCGGGCATGGTAACTCACACCTACCTGTAATCCCAGCACTTTGGGTGGCCAAGGCGGGCAGATCACCTGAGGTCAGGAGTTCGAGACCAGCCTGGCCAACACGGTGAAACCCCGTCTCTACTAAAAATACAAAAAAATTAGCCGGGCATGGTGGCGGGCACCTGTAATCCCAGCTACTCGTGAGGCTGAGGCAGAAGAATCGCTTGAACCTGAAGCGGAGGTTGCAGTGAGCCAAGAGCGCACCATTGCACTCTAGCCTGTATGACAAGAGTGAAACTCCGTCTCAAAAAAAAAAATGTAAAGAACACACCTAAATGATACAAGCAAATTTCACAACAATATATATAATCATTCCATCTTGGTGAAATAATCACAAGAAACAACTATACTATATTTAAATATGTACAGAACAAATATGATTGGGAGTTGCTTCTAAGAGAGCGAGATCATGGATGGGAAACTTTCAACATTAATTAGTCTACCACGTTAGAATACTATATTTAATTCTGTTACATTCTGATATTCATAAAAAGAAGTAACATTTTCACATGCATCTATATCTATATAAACAAGTTTAGCTGTTTCCAGAGGGGAGCAAAACCAGTTAATATAATTAGTGTGGTAACAATTGGATAGAAGACAATGCCTGCTCAGTCAGACAGTAATCTGAGAGAGTGAACTACATTTTTTTTTTTTTTTTGAGACAGAGTCTCGCTCTGTCGCCCAGGCCAGAGTGCAGTGGCGCGATCTCGGCTCACTGCAAGCTCCGCCTCCCAGGTTCACGCCATTCTCCTGCCTCAGCCTCCCTAGTGGCTGAGACTACAGGCGCCTGCCACCACGCCCAGCTAATTTTTTGTATTTTTAGTGGAGACCGGGTTTCACCGTGTTAGCCAGGATGGTCTCAATCTCCTGACCTCATGATCCACCCGCCTTGGCCTCCCAAAGTGCTGGGATTATAGGCGTGAGCCACCCCACCCGGCCTCCAACTACATTTTGACTAAGAGCCAATTCTCAATTACTATTGCATTTCCAGGAAATGTTTTGAAGTTAAATCACTTTTCTTCCACTTCAAAAATAAGTCTGTATTTCAATTTAGGTTAAATACCTCAAGCATGCTTACCTAACTTCCACAAGGTCATTTGGTTTATAGCTGGGATGAAGGAAGAACCAAACCTTCTTGACAAAATGATTAATGCTGGGTTCTCTACGGGACCCTCGGACATATACCATCCACTTATGAGTTGACTGGTCATTTTCTTCCCTCTTATCCGGAGGTATATACCTAGAGAAGAAGAAAAAAGAAATCTGAATTCTTTTTGTCCTTCAAAAACCTAACAAAATAATTAAGTCCTACTTAAACTTAAAAACAAGGTTAAAATTCCTGCAATATTTAACAACTACATCACCTAAACAAGCAAAATGAGTCTTTGCAAGTTAACCATTTTGTTTTTCTTTCTTTCTAAAACATAGTTGGGGCTGGATGCAGTGGCTGGCTCACACTGTAATGCCAGCACTTCAGGAGGCTGAAATGGGAGGACTGCTTGAGGTCAGGAGTTAGAGATCAGCCTGGGCAACGTAGCAAGACCCCATCACCATGTTTAGCTATTTCCAGAGGGGAGCAAAATCAGCTAACATAATTAGTGTGGTAACAATTGGATAGAAGAAGACAATGCCTGCTCAGTGAGACAGTAATCTCAAAGAGTGAACTACAACTACAATCCTCCCACCTAAAATTTTAAACTCAGCTGGACATGGTGGCCCACACCTGTAGTCCCAGCTTGCTGGGAGGCTGATGAGGTGGGAGGACTGCCTGAGCCCAGGAGTTCGAGGCTGCAGTGAGCTACAATCACATCACTGCACTTCAGTCTAGGTGACAGAGCAAGACCCTACCTCAAAAAATTAAAATAAAATTAATGAACTAAAACAAAATAATAAAATAAATAAAACATGAATTTGGTTTAAGGGACGTTCTGTTAAAAGTTTGTGTTGTTCTACTTATTCGGTGTGCAATTTAAAAAAAAAAGGCAAACTTGTTTTTCCTGCCAGATAAAGACGTAAGGTGGAAATAAGCTGACATATTTTTATTCCTAGGTTAGGGAACCTCTAGTCTTCGGGTTGATTTCATTCAGGTTTCAGGGTGCTAGAGCTTTGCACCTTTCCGGTGACTCTCATGGTTGCCAAGAAGACTGCACCTAGTTTCCTGCCCTCTGAAAGCCAAAACGTGCCATTTCCCTTAAGCCCTCTGATCATGGTAAAATTAGCATCTTTAGCGCTCCCCTTTATGGGTCCTGTCTTTATTTCAGTATGAGGCCCCCTTCATGTAGATTCATGTAGAAAATATGGTCAGGCCTTCTATATGCTCATCTATGCCTAGTGCTAATCCTTAGTGATATGAGGGGGCCAAGTTGCCCAGCCTAGCTCTTGAGGAGTGTTCTTGACCAATCTTGGCCCTTTACTCTTCCAGCCTATGAAAGTCATGAACCCTGTTGGGATTTTAACAGGAATACCTATAGATCAATTTGGGGAGAGATGACAACTTTACAAGACAGGTCGGCCCAGAAAAAGCCAGGCCTGGAAGTTCAGGCAGACCCACTAGGCCACAAGAAAATTGGGGCTAAACAATCATTTCATCTGAATTTTTAAATGTATTGGCATAAAGAAGTTAATAGTTTCTTATCTCTTTAATAGTACAGCATCTGTAGTTACATCTTCTTTTGTATTTCTAATATTATTTGTGCCTTCTCTTTTTGAGTAATTTTTAAAATTAATTTCGCCAGGTTTGTGTATGTTATGTTTATTTTTTCCTTTCATACATATATCAATGTATTCATCAATCAAATACTTACTAAATATATACTGTTAAGGTACAAAGCCAGACAAGGCCAGGCGTGGTGGCTCATGCCTGTAATCTCAGCACTTTTGAAGGCCAAGGCGGGTAGATCACCCAAGTTCATGAGTTCAAGACCAGCCTGATCAACATAGTGAAACCCCATCTCTACTAAGAATACAAAATTATCCAGGTGTGGCGGTGCATGCCTGTAATCCCAACTACTTGGGAGGCTGAGGCAGGAGAATTGCTTGAACCCTGGAGGTGAAGGGTAAAGTGAGCTGAGATTGCGCCACTGTACTCCAACCTGGGCAACAAGAGTGAAACTCCGTCTCAAAAAAACAAAACAAAAGAAAACCAGACAAGACATAGTTTCTACCCTAAAGAGATTCTAGTCTGATTTGAGAAAAATATATGAAAATAGAAAATGGCCATATAATTTGATAAAAATCACAAAGAGAAAGCATAGAGGGAATACGCCTAATGAGGGAGGGGATCAGCAAATAAAACTTCATGAGAAAATTAGTTTTAAACGCTACCAGTTAGAATCCTAGCCACTGTAATCAATTTTCCTCCATCAAATTAATTTAATCCCTTCCACCTATTTACATCTGGGCCAAATATTTACTTAACATTTTTATGTTTTTAGAGGATTTATAACATCCTAATCTACCCCTAGACACTTGGCAAAAATGATGAAGCTGCTCCAAGACAGCCTGAGATCATACTGTTCAAGTACGTGGCTCTGGAGCTTGGAGGAATTCTGCCTTTAAGATCTGCTCAGCAACCTTTTGTTACGAACTAAAAACATTTCAGTTTGGGCAACCAAATCAACATTTTTAGGAATTCGCTAAGGCCCCTAAAGACAGAACTGGTTCAGAGTAGTCAAAAGTTCTTCCAAACTTACACACATTGACACAATTGGTGAAATATATTTGTGTAAGAGCTCATGTCTTAGAAATTTTTACCAAGCCCTATTTTATTCTCAGGGAAAGACTGACAGACACACTAACGCAGAGACTCCAATCTCTGGACGTTGGTTCACTTTTGAAGCAACAAAGAGCTTGGAAAAACATTCCCTGAGGCCTCTTCCTACTGTAACAGCAGGATAATAAGAGTATTACGCCCAAATATTAACATAAATGGGTGACCGAAAAGACTTATCTACTTTATTCTCATGTCCCAATGACTTGTTAGATACAAACTTCTCTGGTTTGCCTTAGAGTCCCAAAAAAAGACCTGAAGTAAGATTTTGAAGAACAACAAAAAGTCAAAGGAACCCATCACACTTACATCCTCCCATTTCAAAACAAAACAAAAGAACAGGAAATAGGTTTTCCAGGGAGAAGAATCTGGTTTCAGCTTTGGACGTGCCAATCACAAGTAAATGGCCGATTTGGTTTGGCTGTATCCCTACCCAAATCTCATCTTCAATTGTAGCTTGCAGAATTCCCACACGTCCTGGAAGGGACCCAGTGGGAGGTAATTGAATCATGGGGGCGAGTCTTTCCCATGCTGTTCTCGTGATAATAAGTAAGTCTCACAAGATCTGATGGTTTTATAAGGGGTAGTTCTCCTACACAAGCTCTCTTGCCTGCCTCCACTTAAGACATGGCTTTGCTTCTCCCTTGCCTTCCGCCGTGATTGTGAGGCCTCCCTAGCCATGTGGCACTATGAGTCAATCAAACCTCTTTCCTTTATAAATTATCCAGTCTCAGGTATGTCTTTATTAGCAGTGTGAAAACAGACTAATACAATGGCAAATGCAGGAATGTAAATGGAGAGACAAAATGAAGATTTGAACATTCGAGCTGAGGACAGTATCTGAGGATTTACCATTCTCTACTGGCTTTCAAATACCTAACAATTAGCATATTCTACAAACTACACAAGCAAATGAAGGGGTTATTATACTGCCTCTTCTCTAGCAATAGTTTGGAACAAACATCTTCCCCCCTTATTTATCCTTTGTGGATATTGTGCAAGGCAAGGCAGAATGGCACAGTATAGAGGCAGTACAGAGAAAATAATATCCAAATGAAAAATAGGAGACCTAGGTCCCCTGACCCTGTGGCTATTTGTATAAAAAGAATAATAAAGTGATTTAAAAAAAAAAAGGCCAGGCACGGTGGCTCACACCTGTAATTCCAGCACTTTGAGAGGCCAAGGCGGATGGATCACCTGAGGTCGGGAGTTCGAGACCAGCCTGACCAACATGGAGAAACCCCGTCTCTACTAAAAATACAAAATTAGCCAGGCGTGGTGGCATATGCCTGTAATCCCAGCTACTCGGGAGGCTAAGGGTGGAGAATCGCTTGAAACTGGGAGGGGGAGGTTGCGGTGAGCCAAGATCATGCCATTGCACTCCGGTCTGGACAACAAGAGCGAAACTCTGTCTCAAAAAAAGGAAAAGAAAAACAGGAGACCTAGATTCAAATTCTGACTTTGCTCACTAAGGAGCAAAATTACCCTAATAAAGTCTCTAGACTGTGGTTTACTTTTTAAATAACTAAGGGCTTGGGAAAAAGAATCCCTGAGGCTGCTTCCTACTGTAATACTATAATAAGAGTATTAATGCCAAAATATTAACATAAATGGACAAATAAAAATAAATTCAACTGGATACTCACTTGGACACATTGCCCACTACTATTGTTTTCTTTACAAAAAGTCGTGAAGTCTCATCTGTGAGATCAGCATTCCGCTGTTCTGTTTTATGGGAGCCAGTAACACTAGAAGCATCCTGAAAAAAATCATAATCAACATCCATTCTCATTTTGAACAATTTTAAATAGGACAGAAACCACAAAATCGTAAAAAGTATAAATGGAATAACTAAATTTTTTTAAAAAATTACAAAATTTTCTGGCTTCATAGCACCTCTCAAAGCATTAAAAAAATTACTATAAATGCTGCCTTAATTTATACAAAGTTTATATATTGTAACTCCCGGTGTGTTTTTAATAGTCATATACATCTGCTTTGGATATCCAAATAGGATTTGGAAGGATACACAAAAAACTATTACAATGGTTACTTCTGGGAATGGGAATAGAAAGAGAGAAAGGGGTCAATGGAATTTACCCTCTTTTTAACCTTTTGTAGTATTCAAACCTGTTCAATGAGAAATAAGTGCCTGGTACATAGTAAATGCTAAATGTTTGCTATATAAAAACATATAGAAATGACCATGTATTGTATAAAACATGTTAAGTTTCTATGACCATTATGCCCTAAATTCTTTTTTTTTTTTTTTTTTGAGACAAGAGTCTCGCTCTGTCAACCAGGTTGGAATGCAATGGCGCGATCTCGGCTCATTGCAACCTCCGCCTCCTGGGTTCAAGCGATTCTCCTGCCTCAGCCTCTCGAGTAGGTGGGATTACAGGTACCCGCCACTGAGCCTGGGTAATTTTTGTATTTTTAGTAGAAACGGAGTTTCACCATGTTAGTCAAGCTGGTCTCGAACTCCTGACCTCAGGTGATCCCCCACTTGGCCTCCCAAAGTGCTGGGATTACAGGCGTGAGCCACCGCGCCCAGCCTCCTAAATTCTTTTTAACTAAAAAAAAGAAAAACACATGTAATATTTGCTCAGGAATAATATTGGAAAGGTAAGGTAAATCCAAACAGTGAAGAGTTCTGATTTTGGGGGTGGCAGCCTCACAAATGAACTTTTCTATTCTTTTTTACTTTTCTGTATTTAACAATTCTCACACAATGAACACATATGAATTTATAATCTGAAAAATAAATATAAACTTATTTTTATCAAAAATAAATCAAACCCTTGACGTCTAAGTATGTGGAAAGTAACTTGGAAATTTTCTGTATCACAGAACACCTGGCTGAGAAAAATCGCTGCTCTAATCCAATGACGACTCTATAGCCATATTTTTCAAGAAGTTCACAGTAGCTTGAGAAGGGAGCTCAAATTACAAACTGGCAGGATCAAAGAGCAATGTTTTTCAATTCTGTTTATTTGTCAAATTTCCTCCATCTACTAAAGTACTAAAGCGTCTTGGAATATAAAGTCTCACAGAGGAAACCGTTGAAGAGCGGCTGCTTTCGAGAGAATAAACATGACAGAGTGGAAAGACCTTGAGCAAGACCACAGAACTGCCAAGTTGGAAGGTTTCCTTCACACCTACATAAACAGCATCCAGGAGCTGTGCTGTGCAGAATCTCCAGGCTGTAAAATCAGAAACACTCAGGTTTAAGTCGGGCGTGGTGGCTCACGCCTGTAATCCCAGCACTTTGGGAGGCCGAGGCAGGCGGATCACGAGGTCAGGAGTTCGAGACCAGTCTGGCCAACATGGTGAAACCCCGTTTCTACTAAAAATACAAAAAATTAGCCAGGCGTGGTAGCACATGCCTCTAATCCCAGCTACTTGGGAGGTTGAGACAGGAAAACAGCTTGAACCTGGGAGGCAGAGGTGGCAGTGAGCCGAGATTGTGCCACTGCACTCCAGCCTGGGTTTTAAAGCGAGACTCCGTCTCAGAAAAAAAAAGAAACACTCAGGTTTAATTCGCAGTTCTGACACTTTTGGGCAAGTAAAACCACATCAAGATTTGGTTTCCTGCCGGGCACAGTGGCTCATGCCTGTAATCCCAGCACTTTGGGAGGCCGAGGCAGGAAGATCATGAGGTCAGGAGATCGAGACCATCCTGGCTAACACGGTGAAACCCCGTCTCTACTAAAAATACAAAAAAATTAGCTGGGCGTGGTGGCACGCGCCTGTGGTCCCAGCTACTCAGGAGGCTGAAGCAGGAGAATGGCATGAACCCGGGAGGCAGAGGTTGCAGTGAGCCGAGATCATGCCACTGCACTCCAGCCTGGGCAAGAGAGCGAAACTCGTCTCAAAAAAAAAAAAAAAAAAAATTTGGTTTCCCCATTATAAAAGGAAAACAAACCTATTTCCTAAGATTCCTGTGACAGTTCAGTGAGATAACAAGCACATACTTTAGTAAATACTAGTTCCCTTGTCCTGTGGCTCTCTCCCACATCCACCCATCTATATACCCTTCCAGTATTTCGGCTTGGTCTCTGCTCCATGTTGTTTGAGAATCTTTCCTCTATATCCATATTGCTGTTATTATCTTTGTCAGATAAGAAGTCATTGTGCTGAGATAAAGAATCACTTTCTGAATGATTGGCTGATGGTGTTTCTGCTCTCTGATTGGCAGGAGATGATGATCTAGATGGTGATTCCAAAAATTTCTTGATAGCAGGATGATTAAAAACCATTGTATCACATGTCTTTGATCCCTACAAAAAATGAAAGCAAGCAAATAAATTTTTAATCAAATCCATCAAAAGCAGGCAAAAATCTGATCTCTCCAAAACCTTATCTATTACAGGATCATGCTTAAAATCTTTCAAAATCTCCCCACATCCATAAAATGATATCCCAACCCCTTAGCACAGCCTGAACCAACAAAACAAAAACTAGAATGATGAATAATTATGTAAAGTTTCTAACACTAACAGCTAGAGATGTAGGGTCTTCCGGAGGTAAATGAGAAATAATACATGTTAACACAGAAAATAAAATCTGACTTTAAAAGTCTCACATTGCTTTACACAAACATATCAACTGCTCTAAATAAAATATCCCCGAAAGAAATATAAAAATAAAAATAAAAAGCTGTATATATAAAATGGTCCCCACAGAGGAGTAAAATGTAATAGAGAATATTTTTGAATGATAAAGTTTGCCTTCAGTTCAGTACAGACACCTGTGGAATTTTTCTGTGTCTTAGTTACTTGCATACAAAATACAGTGTATTCTGTTATTATGTGATAACACTGTAGTTATGTTCCTAGGAAGCCTAGCTTTTAAAAACTGTGTTATTAAACTAATGGTTCTAGAGAGAAAAAAGGAGGTAGAAGCTAGTGTTTCAAAGCAACAAAGTTCTTGAATTTCAATAATAAAGGTTTTTCAGAGCTATAAATGTTTTGCCACTGAAAACTAAAAATAATTAAATGGTTGATCACGAGACAAAAGCATACCTAAATATCCTTGAATAAATCCTAATCAAAACATAAGAGGATAAAATCAGCATATTTCCAGACTATCAAATAGCACAGATCAGAACTGCTAACAATTCAAAGATAGAATCATTGCTCATGTAATCAAGTTAAGGTGAAGTCAATGAAGTCCTCCTCGCTTATAAGAAGAGGGAAACATGGACAGAGACATACAGAGAAGACACACACACAGGGAAAACAGCCACATCATGACAGAGGCAGAAATCACAGCTGGGAAATACTAAGGATTGGCAGCAACCTCGAGAAGCTAGGAAGAGGCAAGGAAAGATTCTTCCCCGGAGCCTTCGGAGGGAGCACTGCCCTGTTGACACCTTGATTTTGGACTTCTAGACTTCAGAATAGTGAGATAATAAACCCGTCCTTATACATCACGAACCTTATGGTAGGTAATTTGTTATGGTAGCCCTAGGAAAATGAATACGATTCTAACATGCATCAGGGAAACTGTGCCACACTAAAAGAAGCACCTGTCTACCGTTTAAAATTCAACTCAAACAATGCTCTAGTTTCTATAAGACAGCATCAGGAACAGCACCAATACCAGGTGTCTCTAGAGCACGAAGGGTAACATGAAGGCCTAAACATGACAAGCACCATTTACTGTTACCCTCCAGCCCTTCCCTGGTTCCCAGTGAGCCAGCACTGCTCCAGAGGTGATTCAGCTGAGACTAATTCCAGCTGAAAACACTTAGGAAAAAGAAAGTAAAAAGAGAAAAAAACAAACGAAAATTATGCTGAAACTATCAAAATATCAAATAGGAAGAAATACTCCTATTTCAGGTCAATCCTAACCCCTATGCCTGAATTTAGACAGATTACTAGGATAAAAGAGCAGATATTTTTCATTTACATGTCAAAAACTAAATTGGGAAAAAACATTCCTTTATAATTGGAATAATCTAGTGGTGATCACATTAACCAAGTGGTCAAACTTAGTATCACCAGCAGGACAACCTGGAACTAGGTGCCTGCTGATATGCTAGAACATCAAATACACAGCATCACTATGAAGTATTCTTGCCAGAAATATTTAACCCAAATCTATATATAATATATATAATAACCAAGCCTTTAGACTTGACTTCCAGTTTACAAGAAAATAGAGAGGATGAAAAAGTAATCCAAAGAAAACATAAATCCAAAATCTGAGCTATTCGTAAATGGCCTGGCTTCTTCGAAAAGTCAAGATCATGGAGGGAAAAAGACAGGAGGACCATTTTAAATCTTAAAAAACTAGAGAAACAAAGCGGCAGTCCTAGCTACTCAGGAGGATGAGGCAGGGGGACTGCTTGAGCCCAGGAGTTGGAGGCTACAGTGAAGCTATGATCGTGCTTGCGAACAGCCACTGCACTCCAGCCTGGCCACATACCATGTCTCTTTAAAAAAACAAAGAAAGAAAAGAAAAAGTAGGAGAACTCAGGGCTCATTAAACAGGGTAAATCTGAAACTAAAAATTGGCATTGCCATTCACTAGACTAAAAGGTCAAAGAAAACTCAATCAATTTATAAATTACTCCAAAGTGGGCCATAATCAAGTGAGGCATTAGCGCCAGTTCAATGAGGTCTCAATCATCTTTGTATCTGCAAAGTCTAGCATAATGCTAACAATTAGGAGTAAAAGAATTACGTAAAAATGAAAGGCCGGGCCCGGTGGCTCACGCCTGTAATCCCAGCACTTTGGAAGGCCAAGGCAGGCGGATCACGTGAAGTTGGGAGTTCAAGACCAGCCTGACCAACATGGAGAAACCCTGTCTCCAGTAAAGTACAAAAAAATTAGCCAGGCGTGGTGGCGCATGCCTGTAATCCCAGCTACTTGGGAGGCTGAGTCAGGAGAATCACTTGAACCTGGGAGGCAGAGGTTGCGGTGAGCCGAGATCACGCCATTGCACTCTAGCCTGGGCAACAAGAGCGAAACTCCGTCTCAAAAAAACAAACAAAAAAAAAAAGGAAAAAATATTACTTAGGATTATTGACAATGCGGAAAGTCACAACTGAAGGACTATGGTTGAACACAATGACTGATAAGTCTATGTATAGTCTATGTATATTCCCAGGAAGTAGGCTAGGCTTCTTGGATTCTGAAGGTCAATGTAAGAAGTGTTTCAGGCCAGGCACGGTGGCTCATGCTTGTAATCCCAGCACTTTGGGAGGCCAAGGTGGGTGGATCACCTGAGGTCAGGAGTTCGAGAACAGACTGGTCAAAATGGCGAAACCTCGTCTCTACTAAAAATACAAAAATGAGCTGGGCATGGTGGCACACGCCTGTAATCCCAGCTACTCAGGAGGCTGAGGCAGGAAAATCACCTGAACTCAGGAGGCAGAGGTTGCAGTGAGCCAAGTGCCACTGTACTCCAGCTTGGGTGACACAGCGAGACTCCGTCTCAAAAAAAAAACAAAAAACAAACAAACAAAAAGAAATGTTTCAGATGCAAGGGATTCCATATTGACATAATTTCCCCTCAGACAACAAATATGAGTGGCTGGAAAATGACTGAGTATGAGGAATGCTTACCTCAGAAACTTTTAGAAGACCTGCAGAAGCATAGTAGTTTGCTACAATGCAGGCACGCAGTTTATCCATCATCCTTCTTGCTTCAATCAGTCGCTAAAAACAAATGTTAACTCATTACTTTAAAAAATGGCAATTATAAAAGAGATGTACAAACAATTCACAAAATAAGAAACGTGAATGACTGAAAAAAAAGCTCAACTTCTCTAACAATCAAAAGAAAAACAAATAAAAGTGACCTTTTCCACCCATCAGATTCGCAAAGATTTACGAGAAAGACAAAAGTGTTGCAATGAATATGTACATTTATGTGTATATTCACTGAGAAAAATCCACAAAGACACTGAACACAAGAGCAAAGAGGGATTATCTTTTTTAAAAACACTTTTTATTTTTAACTGTTGTGGGTACAGTGTGTGCATGTTTATGGGATACGTAAGATATTTTGATAGAGGCATACAATGCATAATAATCACATCAGGGTAAATGGGATACTCATTACCTCAAGCATTTATCCTTTCTTTATGTTACAAACAATCCAATTTTACTCTTTTAATTATTTTTAAATGTACAATAAGTTATTGCTGACTGTAGTCACCCTGCTGTGCTATCAGAAGATTATCTTTTTGAATGGAATTCCAGGTAATATTTTTTCAATCCTTTCTGCAATTGCATTATTTAAAAAATACCATTTTTCTCTCCCCAAAACAAGAAAGCTATTTAAAAAAAAAAAAAAAAAGCAAAGAGGAGGATAAAGCTAACTGTGACTCCATCTCAATAGATTATTTTTCAACCATGTATACATTTTTTTCAACAGCTTTGGTGTTTATTTCAATTTATCATCATTATACCTGGTCAATGACTTCAATTTCATGTTCCTTATTCTTCATTTCAAGAGCAAACTGTTCTTTGATAATAGTCTCAATCTTCTGCACAGCAGCATCTCGAGCTGTACAAAGAACATAAAATACATCCAAGGTCTAATTAATCAGTGACTGTCTTTATTTAAGTCAGCAAGCAACAAAAGAAATCCAAGAAATAGTAACTCCAAAGTGGAGAAACCTAGTGGACATCACCTTAAACAAGTGATTAAAAACTGAAATCACTAATATTGGTGTAAAGTGATCTCGTGTACTTTCTAGTACCATGCCCTAAAAAAGACACCATTCTATGGTATTCCTGTCAAAAATGCTGAATCTACTCACAAGGAAAGATTAGACGAACTCAAACTGAAAGACATTCTATAAAATTATTGGCCTATGCTATTTAAATATTAAAGACAAGAAAGAAAGACAAGGAAAGGGTTGAGGAGACTGAGAGAGACTAAAGAGATATGACAGCTAAATGCCCTGTATGTCCTGGACTGGATCCTGCGGGGAGGGAAATAGCTATAAAATACAATACTAGGGGCCGGGCATGGTGGCTCACACCCATAATCCCAGCACTCTAGGAGGCCCAGATAGGTGGATCACCTGAGGTCAGGAGTTTGAGACCAGCCTGGACAACATGGTGAAACCCCGTCTTTACCAAAAATACACAAATTAGCTGGGCTTAGTGGGGGGGCACCTGTAATCCCAGCTACTTGGGAGGCTGAGGCAGGAGAATCGCTTGAATTTGGGAGGCAGAGGTGGCAGTAAGCTGAGATCGTGCCACTGCACTCCAGCCTGGGTGACAGAGCGAAAAAAAAAAAGACACAAACAAAACAGAGTAACATGCAAAGAGAAGCATCCCACTAAATCTACTTTGAGAAAAATTCTGGGGGGGGGGGAAGGTTAGCATTAGGTAGAGCATGGACACGAAGAAAAAGAATAGCAGATTGTCACTCAGTAACAGACAAAAAACTGCCCCTGCTTGAATGGGGGTATTTTGGAACTTACATTCAATTTAAACTGAAGTTACCATGTTATTAAAACAATCACTTTTCCCTATTCTTGTTATTATTTTAAAAAGTTATGCCACGTGAAGCTCTTGGGTAATGAATTAAGTTACATAACACTCTAACATTTATTTGGCTTGTTATTGAAAGGAAATGGTATTTCCTCTAAAATTAGAGCTGAATGAGGAGGGAAAGTTGCAATGAAATGTTTTCATTATTTGGGATTGGATTTAACAATTTTCCTTCATACAGATCTTCTGGGGATATGGAGGACTTCACTGCTCTTACAGAAACAGGGATTTTCTTCACCACTTTCATTCTACAGATCCTATGCGGAACTGCAACATCTGAGCTATGATTGACGCCTTCTTTACCCTGCTAAAACTATTAACTTACGTAGATTATTTAAATAAACATTAATGAAGTTCGGTAATAATTTGTTTTAATAATGTAAATCTAGTGTTGCCAGGTGCGGTGCCTCACACCTGTAATCCCAGCACTTTGGGAGGCCGAGGCGGGCGGATCACGAGGTCAGGAGATCGAGACCATCCCGGCTAACACAGTGAAACCCCGTCTCTACTAAAAATACAAAATATTAGCCAGGCGTGGTGGCGGGCACCTGTAGTCCCAGCTACTTGGGAGGCTGAGGCAGGAGAATGGCGTGAACTCAGGAGGCAGAGCTCGCAGTGAGCTGAGATCACGCCACTGCACTCCAGCCTGGGGGACAGAGCAAGACTCCGTTTCAAAAAAAAAAAAAAAAAGTAAATTTAGCAATTTTTTTAAGCTTGCTTAAGACATTCTGAGGAACAATAGACACCCAGTTGATGATTTGCTCTTCAACTACATATACGATGTTAGGTAAGTAATCTGATGTCTCTGAACCTTAATTTACCTACCATTAGCTAAGTACAGGTGTTGAACTAGATCAATGTTTCCTAATCTTCTACCATTCATATGCCTTCAAGATACCTACCCACATCTGAGAACCATATGACACATTTAATTAACACAATTAAGCATTTAAAAATAATTTTAGCTTTATTCTTGTAGCTATGAAACTACAAGTTTGATGAGATCATTCTTTTTTCTATACACATTAAAATGTTACCTATTAAAATTAAAAACCTTAATCCATGTACCACCTATGACCATCTCACGATTATAGCACACCTTTATACATATCATAGACTTTATGATCACACCTAACATACAGTGATCGCTAAAACTCAGTTTGTCTCGCTTTCACCGTCTGCTTGATCATGTTCCTGCCAGATCTTCTTCCACTTTTTACAGCAAACATGGTGTATTACTATTAAAGAGATCCCTTAGCTAATCTCTCTCACAAACCCCTTCAAATTATACACAACAGTGGAAATTCATTTCATTCTAGTTCCTATAAGTTTTCTAGCAGAGGCATATGTCAATAAAGAAATAATTTCCTAAGGCAGGATTTCTACCTGAATTCTCAATTGCTTTATGCCGCTTATTTGGAAGGGCCACAGATACATCCTCGTAATCAGGGTCGGTTTCTTTGACGGTTCGCTTGATTCCAGACATGATGACATTCAGTTCTTCACTGTGAAGCAAGGATAAATTAATAATTTTTAATTGTTAAGTTAAATAGTTGGGTTGTAGTAAGTAACACTGCATAACAGTACTTACAAATGTGTGTGTACAAACAAAATAAATAAATATTACATAATACTGGTACTTGCAAGTCTGTGTGTATGTGTATATACACACATATACATATTTCTTTTAAGGTCAAAAGCCTAAGTTTAAAAGTTTCCACGAAAAAAAAAAAAATCACAATCATCTGTTAACAAGCATGGGTTTCCCTTTCAAGAGAAAAATCCTTGAACAAAGTAGCACATTGTTCAGACTTTTCAAAAGGAGCCTGGCTTTCACAGAAGAGCCCTCATAAGGAAAAAAAAGGAACCAGACTTTGATGAAAACATGGTTAGCCCACACAGTGTCTTAGAATGCACTAAGCATTCAGCATATTAGAAAATATAAGCAACATAGTTAAAGGCTCAATAAGTAATTGATTATACAGATCCTTTCTCTGGTACTTAGCAGGTATCACTATTACTGATCATTATTACAATAAACACAATCTATAGACTTATATTAAACTAATTAACAAGTCTGCAATACGGTAAACAAGTCCCACATACACAAGTCTTTGAATAAAATAATCCCATTAAAAAAAAAATCCCATAAATCCTCCAGATCTTCACTGTCCCAGTACATTAGCCACTAGTCTTATGTGGCTGTTTAAATTAAAATTTAAAAAAATTTAAAATTCTGGGCTGGGCGTGGTCGCTCATGCCTGTAATCCCAGCACTTTGGGAAGCAGAGGTGGATGGAAGGCAGAAGAATCGCTTGAACCCAGGAGGCAGAGGTTGCAGTGAGCCAAGATCACACAACTGCACTCCAGCCTCGGCAACAAGAGCGAAACTCTCAAAAAAAAAAAAAAAAAAAAAAAAAAAAATTTGTATTAGTATTAGCCACAATCCTAAGGCTCAATGACTACTTGAGGCTGGTGGCTCCCTTTCTTCGCAGCCTGGATCTATTGATTAAGATAAGGAAACAGGTCCAGGGTGGTTAGATTATCCCTTACAGTGTTAATCTATGAAAGAGACCAGAATAGCTCTCTGATTTCCAAACCTCTGCTCTACCACTAAGGAAGATTCCCTAGCCAGAGGCAGAATTACTGAGGTAACAATATGTTTTAAAATAAAATTAGGCCGGGTGCGGTAACTCAGGCCTGTAATCCCAGCACTCTAGAAGGCTCAGGCAGGTGGATCACCTGAGGTCCGGAGTTCGAGACCAGGCTGGCCAACATGGTGAAACCTCATCTCTACTAAAAATACAAAAAAATTAGCTGGGCATGGTGGCTCATGCCGGTAATCCCAGCTACTCGAGAGGCTGAGGCATGAGAATCGCTTGAACCCAGGAGGCAGGCTGCAGTAAGCCGAGATTGTACCACTGCACTCCAGCCTGGGAGACAGGGTGAGACTCTGTCTCAAAAAATAAAAAAATAAATAAAATAAAAAATAAAAGAACATAAAATGCTAACTCAAAAATACTCATTTTGTATTCACTCAAAGTTAAAACAAAAATAACAATTTAGGCCGGGCACAGTGGCTCATGCCTGTAATCCCAGCACTTTGGGAGGGCAAGGTAGACGGATCATGAGGTCAGGAGTTCGAGACCAGCCTAGCCAACATGGTGAAACTCCGTCTCTACTAAAAATACAAAAATTAGCCAGGCGTGGCCACGTGAGCCTGTAATCCCAGCTACTCAGGAGGCTGAGGCAGGAGAATCACTTGAACCCGGGAAGTGGAGGCTGCAGTGAGCCGAGATCGTGCCATTGCACTCCAGCCTGGGTGACAAAGCAAGACTCCATCGCAAACAAACAAACAAACAAACAAACAAACAAAAAATACAATTTAAAAGTCCCTCAGCTCTTAGTCCAGTTCTTTCACCCATCTCAAAAACAGACTCACTTGATTCAGCTAGGAGAGTGGCTCATTATGTAATGTTACATATGGAAGTCCCACATCTGAGAGAACACTTTTCCTACAGCTGTTATCTGCTGTTATATCACTAACCTTAAAAATATTCTAAAACCCCCCAGCATTTATAAACATCATGAATCAAGCCATTTAATGTTTGTTCATATTCATCTGTTACCTGCTATAATTCAGAATATAAATGACTATTTTTGGACAGGCCCAGAACCCAACTATTATGTTCTATGTTTAAAGCATTTTTTTTTTTTTTTTTGGAGACGGAGTCTTGCTCTGTCTCCCAGGCTAGAGTGCAGTGGCGTGATCTCGGCTCACCGCAAGCTCCACCTCCCAGGTTCACGACATTCTCCTGCATCAGCCTCCCGAGTAGCTGGGACTACAGGTGCCCTCCACCACACCCGGCTAATTTTTTTTTTGTATTTTTAGTAGAGACAGAGTTTCACCGTGTTAGCCAAGATGGTCTCAATCTTCTGACCTCGTGATCCACCCGCCTTGGCCTCTCAAAGTGCTGGGATTACAGGCATGAGCCACTGTGCCCGGCTGTTTAAAGCTTTTAAAAAGTAAAAGTACGGTCTTCTTTCTTCAGCCTTCTCCATTTGGTCTGCAATTAATTTTAGACAGCCTCAGAACATCTTGGGCTGTTACATAAAAAAGACAACCTTAAAAAAAAAAATAAACTTAATTTATTCTTCCTTAATGCAGATAGGTCTCTAAAAACACCTAATTACACATAAACCTAGAATCAGAGGTGGATACAGCCCAGCAGATACCTAAACTTGTCCTTGTACCATACTACTTCCTCAGCAGGCACCTGTCTTCCACAGTTTGCCAAGAGTCATAGGAGATTATCTACAAAGATGAGTCCCTCTCCAGCAACATCTTCACTTATCCATTCTACAGACTTCATAATCTGTATATTCTTATCCTACCTCCCAAGTAATCTCAAGAATAACGGTGGCTCCCCCTAAAACGGCTGGGGATCCTTGAACAAAGCTTATTTTTATTTTATCCTCACTTGAGGGACTTAAAAAAAAAAACCCTCTCTTTGACTTTTGGTGTAAAACTGGAAGACTAGGAAGAGAAAAGAGAGGAATTTGGGGAGGGGGTGGGCAGAAAGGAAGAAACCAACAATGACTTCATTTGTGCTGCCAAGATAATTCATTTTTTATGCAGCCTTTAGAATAAAGCTTTTCTTGTCACATTTGGGCATATATTTGAGCTTCTTATGAACACATTTTAAGAGGATTTAGCTCTGTATTGGGCATTTAAAAATAATCCAGGTCTGCTTCTGTCTCACAAGAATAATAATGTGTAATGTGTACATGTCACATGCAAGTAAATGCTAGCTAGCTAAGACTAGGCACATCTGCTGAGGCATGCTCTTATGGTGATATAACAAATAAGTGAATAGAATGTGTAACAAATGACCAATGATAATATTACCTTCTGGACTCTTCTTGTCTGACTTGTAGATTTTATGAAAAGAAACATAAGCGGTTGTTAGATATGGTCAATTCAACTTTGAAACAAAATGTCCAGCTAATCCTCTTTAGTTTCTGAATCAGCTGAAATTGAAAATACTGAGATGGTACTACGAACTGTTAGGAAAAAAATCTGTTACCATATACAATTTGACTGTGAGAAAGAATTTTCTCTATACTCTGAGACAAAAACTGAATATGGAAATAAATGTAATGCTGCGACTAAAATAAGACTACCGTCATCCATTTCTCCAATTCAAACTTTTTATCTCGGGTCGGGTGCGGTGGCTCATGCCTGTAATCCCAGCACTTTGGGAGGCTGAGGCGGGCGGATCACGAGGTCAGAAGATCAAGACCATCCTGGCTAACATGGGGAAACCCTGTCTCTACTAAAAAAAAAAATACAAAAAATTAGCCTGGCGTGGTGGCGGGCACCTGTAGTCCCAGCTACTCAGGAGGCTGAGGCAGGAGAATGGCATGAACCCAGGAGGCAGAGCTTACAGTGAGGCCGAGATCGCGCCACTGCACTCCAGCCTGGGCGACAGAGCGAGACTCTGTCTCAAAAAAAAAAAAAAAAATTTTATCTCATTAAAACAGCCTCATTATAAACTGTAAATGTGGGCAAGATGCAGAGGCTCAGGCCTGTAATCTCAGCACTTTGGAAGGCCAAGGCGGGTGGATCACTTGAGGTTAGGAGCTTGAAACCCACCTGGCCAACATGGTGAAACCCCATCTCTACTAAAAACACAAAAATTAGCTGGCCATGGTAGTGCATGCCTACAGTCCCAGCTACTCAGGAGGCTGAGGCACGAGAATCTCCTGAACCTGCGAGGAGGCAGAGGTTGCAGTGAGTCAAGATCACGCCACTGCACACCAGCCTGGGTGACAGAAACTTTATCTCAAAAAAAAAGAGTAAATGCTGTCAATTTAAATATAGAAAATAAATGATTTTTTCCATAAGTAACACAAGAAAACAAAGCTTTATAGAAGTAAATGCTATCAATTAAAACATATCATTTCCATTCAAATAACAACCAAGTCTGAGTTTTTGACAAAGGTTAGAAACCAAAAAGAAAACCAAACTTTTTTTTTTTTTTGAGACACAGTCTCACTTTTGTCACCCAGGCGGGATTGCAATGGCACGATCTTGGCTCACTGCAACCTCTGCCTCCTGGGTTCAAGCTATTCTCCTGCCTCAACTGTCTGAGTAGCTGGGATTACTGGTGTGTGCCACCACTCTCAGCTAATTTTTTTATTTTTAGAAGAGACGGGATTTCACTATGTTGGCCAGGCTGGTCTCCAATCTCTGACCTTGTGATCCGCCCACCTCGGCCTCCCAGGGTGCTGGGGTTACAGGTGTGAGCAACTGCGCCCGGCCAAAAATAATTTTTTTAGAGACAGAGTCTTACTCTGCCATCCAGACTGGAGTACAGTGGCACAAGCATAGCTCACTGCAACCTTGGAATCCTGGGCTCAAGTGATCCTCCTGCCTCAGCCTCCCGAGTAGCTGGGACTACAGGTGTGTGCCCATACCTGCTAATCTTTTTATTTTTTGAAGAGACGGGGGGGGGGAGGTCTCAAATTGTTGCTCAGAGTGGTCTTGAACTCCTGGCCTCAAGAGATCCTCTGGCCTTGGCCTTCCAAAGAGCTGAGATTTGTAAGCCTCCACCCCTGGCCCCAAACAAAACATTTAATGTTTTCTACTTTAAAATAAACCCCAAGAGAAAAATAATTTTGAAAAGAAAATTGTATAATAAAAACCATAAAGATGATGTAATGTACAGTCACTGGAAATTCGAAGTCTTAGCTCTCGAGTCAGGGAAGATGTGGAACCCTAGAAGCTTGTCCCAGGACTCTACCATTCTGTTTTGCAAACACATATAAGATGTGGCCAACAACATGGTGAAACCCCTTCTCTACTAAAAATACAAAAATTAGCTGGACGTGGTGGCGCGTGCCTGTAGTCCCAGCTACTCGGGAGGCTGAGTCAGGAGAACTGCTTGAACCCAGGAGGCAGAGGTGGCAGTGAGCAGAAATCGTGCACTGCACTCCAGCCTGGTGACAGAGCAAGACTCCGTCTCAAAAAAAAAAAAAAAAAAAAAAAAAAAAAAGTAGCCAATTCTTGAGGAGAAAGGAGTAAAATCTGATAAATTAGACACGAAAGATTTGCCATATATCATATGAGGTATCATCTCAATAATTCTATGCGCCTCACATCATTTGAGTATCAGAACCACTGAACTTTGGGCTCTCACTCAAGACTTCCCATCTGGTTTAAAGGTGGGGAGGGGAAGGCTGGGCATGGTGGCTCACGCCTATAATCTCAGCACTTTGGGAGGCCGAGGCAGGTGGATCACGAGGTCAGGAGTTCGAGACCGGCCTGACCAACACGGTGAAACCCCGTCTCTACCAAAAATACAAAAAATTAGCTGGGCATGGTAGCATGCGCCTGTAATCCCAGCTACTCAGCGCAGGAGAACTGCCTGAACCCAGGAGGCGGAGGTTGCAGTGATCCGAGATTGCGCCACTGTACTCCACCCTGGGTGACAGAGTGAGACTTCGTTAAAAAAAAAAAAAAAAAAAAAAAAAGGTGGGGAAGAGGAATAGTACAATCATTTTCTATCTGCTTCCATACAGACAGGCATTCCTAAGATGCTGATAATGATTTTATAGTTCCTGGCCCTGTCCTTTCTATGGTCTTAAAACAAAATATATTCTCCTTTGTAAACAAGACAACCAGTGTTCCTTTATTAAATATCTGAATAAGACTCTATAATCCATTTTCCATTAGCCAATGATATTTCAAAAATGTCTCAAAAATCCAAACCAGAAGAATAGACGAACAAATCGTGGTATACTCAATGAACTCCTGATGCAGGCAACAACAGAAATGAACCTCAAAATGATTATGGCAAGCCAAAGAAGGCAAACACAAGAGTACAAGCTAAATTATCCCACTTAAGTTCTAGAACAGGCAAATTAATCTATAGTGAAAGAAATGAGAATCATAGTTGGGGGTGCTGGTGTTAGGGACTGACTGGGAAGAGGAATGAAGGCTTTTTCTTAGAAATATTTTATTCAGGTTGAGTATTCCTTACCCAAAATGCCTGGGACCAGAATTGTTTCAGATTTCATACCGTTTTGGATTTTGGAATATTTGCATATATATAATAAGATATCTTTGGGAAGGAACCCAAATCTAAACATGAAATTCATTTATGCTTCATAAATATCTTACACACAGAGCCTGAAGGTAATTTTATACAATATTTTAAATAATTCAAAACATAACACAAAGTTTTGACTACGTTTTAACTGTGACCAGTCACAAGGTCAGGTGTGAAATTTTCCACTGTGGCATCATGTTGGTGCTTAAGACGTTTCAGATTTTGGAGCATTTAAGATTCAGATTTTTGGATTACTGATGCTCCACCTAACCTTTTTTTTTTTTTTTTTTGAGACAGGGTTTCCCTCTTGCTGTCCAGGCTGGAGTGCAATGGCACAATCTCGGCTTGCAGCAACCTCCGCCTCCCGGGTTCAAGCGATTCTCCTGCCTCAGCCTCCCAGGTAGCTGGGATTACAAGTATGCGCCACCACGCCGGGCTAATTTTGTATTTTTAGTAGAAACAGGGTTTCTCCATGTTGGTCATGCTGGTCTCGAACTCCCGATCTCAGGTGATCTGCCCGTCTTGGCCTCCCACAGTGCTCCACTAATCTTAATGAGAGTGTAGGTTAGATGGGTATGTATACGCAACTGCAAAAACACCCAACTGTACACGCAAAATCTGTATTTCACTGTCTGTAAACTATACCTCACTTTAGAAAAGGACTGTAAGACTATTTCTCTGATCATGTCATCCCCTGCTTGAATCCTTCAAATAGCTTCTCATAACATTTAGAACAAATTTTCATTCCTTAACATGACCTAAGAGATGTGAACTGCACCGTTTCCCTCTCCATCCTTAATCTTTAAGATCCAGACAGGTTGGTTTTCTATCCCTCAAATATACTCCCAATTTTCCTTTGAGCTTTTGGAATTATGGTTCCTTCTACCTGGAATGCTCTTTCCTTAGGTTAGCTTTATCAGATTCCAGCTGAAATCTCCACCTTATCAGGGGCCTTCCTTGACCGTGCCCCATCCAACACAGCTCTCCCTACCTTCTCCCTCCAAAGTTCCTGGAAGCGCTCAATATTACTATCTGGATAAATAAATGAAGGAATTTTTTTTTTTTTTTTTGAAACAGTCTTGCTCTGTCACCCAGACTACAGTGCAGTGGCGCGATCTTGGCTCACTGCAAGCTCCGCCTCCCGGGTTCATGCCATTCTCCTGCCTCAGCCTCCTGAGTAGTTGGGACTACAGGCGCCTGCCACCATGCCCGCCTAATTTTTTTGTATTTTTAGTAAAAATGGAGTTCCACCATGTTAGCCAGGATGGTTGGTCTCGATCTCCTCACCTTGTGATACACCTGCCCCGGCCTCCCAAGGTGCTGGGATTATAGGCGTGAGCCACTGCGCCCAGCCATAAATGAAGGATTAACCAAAATATCTGCCAAAATATAAATGCCCACAGGGAACATAACTACTACCTTACATTAGTTTTCATCATTAATCTATTTGTTGATATTGCTACATCTTCAAAGGCTCTCTAGCTAAATGTTTAAAAGAATGTACAAAGTTATTATACACAGACACATGCAAACAAAAAGACAGTAAGCAAGGCAATATTAATAATAGAATTCAAGACAAAAAAACATGATAAAGATGATGTTATTATTTAAAGGCACAATCACAAAAATACATCTTAAACTATACATCCAACAATATAATATCAAAATACATACACACAAACAGAAAAAGGAAAGTTTAAGAAATCACACATCTCTATATAAAATTTAAAAGATTAAGACAATTTATAAAAATACAGATGATAGGCCAGGCGTGGTGGCTCACGCTTGTAATCCCAGCACTTTGGGAAGTTGAGGCAGGTGACTTGCTTGAGCTCAGGAGTTCAAGACCAGCCTGGGCAACACAGTGAAACCCCATCTCTACAAACAATACAATAATTAGTTAGGAGTAGTGGTGAGCACCTGTACTCCCAGCTACTTGAGCAGTTGAGGCAGGAGGATTGCTTGAGCCCAGGAGATGAAGCCTGCAGTAAGCTGAGATCGCACCGTTGCACCTCCAGCCTGGGTGACAAGAGCCAGACCCTGTCTCAAACAAAACAAACACAACAAACAAAAAAGATGATATAGATATATATCTGGTAATTAACAAGCCAGATTTAACAAATACACACAACTCTGAACCCAACAGAAAAAAATCTTTTAAAAATATCTATAAAAGTTCATTAAGGTCGGACGCAGTGGCTCATGCCTGTAATCCCAGCATTTTGGGAGTCCGAGGCGGGTGGATCACTTGAGGACAGGAGTTTGAAACCAGCCTGGCCAATGTGGTAAAACCCCGTCTCTACTAAAAATACAAAAATTAGCTGGGCATGGTTGTGGATACCTGTAATCCCAGCTACTTGGGAGGCTGAGGCAGGAGAACTGCTTGAACCCAGGAGGTGGAGGTTGCAGTGAGCCAAAATCACGCCACTGCACTCCAGCCTGGGCAACAGAGTGAGACTCTGTCTCAAAAAAAAAAAAGTTCATAAAATGTAAATCATATAATAAGATATGAAGAAAGTCTCAATTACTGCAAAATGTAGAAATATTACAGCCACATTCTGATCTTCATAAAAATTAATATTAGCTCACCATGATATGGAAAATAAGACACTCTTCTAATAACTCAAGACTCAAAGAAGAAATTAAAACTAAAGTAACAGACTATTTAAAAACTAACAACAATGAGAACACAGTATCTCCAAACCTATGGAAATGTGGTCAAAAGTCACCATCAGAGGAAAATGGCAGACAAGCTTTCATTGCAAATACACATACAAATCCAATCCAGCAGGGTATTAAAAGCATAAGGCATCATAACTGGAAAGTTTTATTGCCAGCAACAGAAAAAGAAACAAGCAGAACGAACAAAGGCTAAATCCTAAAACCAAAGTGGGGAGATCCAGAATGAAGGGGATTTGTACTACACAAGTCTACTGTTGAAGCTTTAGGAAGCTTTTTTTTTTTTTGAGATGGAGTCTCACTCTGTTGCCCAAGCTGGATTGCAGTGGCGCAATATGGGCTCACTGCAACCTCTGCCTCCCAGGTTCGAGTGATTCTCCTGCCTCAGCCTCCTGAGTAGCTGGGACTACAGGCACCCACCACCACGCTTGGTTTTTTTTTTTTTTTTTTTTTTAGTAGAGAGAGGGTTTTGCCATGTTGGCCAGGCTGGTCTTGAACTCCTGACCTCAGGTGATCCGCCTGCCTCGGCCTCCCAAAGTGCTGGGATTACAAGCGTGAGCCACCACGCCTGGCCCCTTTAGGAACATTTTAATGAAACTGACTTTCAGTAATCCAAATACATATGATCCGTTTCCTGAATTCTATTTTGAAAACTAAATACGGCAGCAGCTTCACCCCAACAACATCCACTCCTCGCAAAGACTGTTCAATGTACACTCTAAGAATATATATCCATTTTAATATTATACTGAGAAAATCATTAGGCATGCAGAAGCCCTACCAAAGAAATCAAAATGTATATTTCAATGTCAATTAAAATTTCTCCATTTAACCATTACTTATAACACTGTCACCTCCCATTGATACAAAGAACTGAAAAAATAAAATACACCTGATCGTCTTTCCAAAATTATGCTCATTTTATAACAGAAGCAACGAGAAGTTATCTATTAGGTTGGCGCAAAAGTAAAAACCACAACTACTTTTGCACCAACCTCTATTAAAGGAAAGACTCAGACCAAGGGAACTCTAGGAGACAGAAGATTCTGTTACGATTTTCACCAGAGTTAGTACCGACAAAAAAATGCTATGCTAATTATTCTAAGTCAGGTCTGACACACAAAACCTTTTGAATATGTTCCCATTTGTTGGCTAACATATCACTTTTTCTTTAACTCATCTGGCATCCAAAACAAAAACAGGTCTTTTACGTAAAAATAATCACAATTTTATACTGGACCTGAATGGCAAGAAGCTGAGAGATCTGGTAATTAGGACTGATGTGATGTGGGACGTTTCTAACGACATGTAAAGAGCTGAGCAAACGACAGCTGAGCTCAAAAACACTGTCTCATTATTTCAGTCTTATATATTTCCAGGTCAAAAACACCAACTTTCCTATAAATAAAACGGCTTTAAGACTACACAATTTGCTAATATGGTCAGCCCCCAGAATCCATTCTGGCCAGTACTCTGTCTACAACCTTGCAAACTAGCACACAGAAGACTGTAGGATAAAACAGCTCTTCTAAATTATCCATGCCACTGCTTCTATCCATTAATGCACCTGGAGAGCTGACTTTAGGTAACTTTTATCATTCCCTTTTTTTTTTTTTTTTTTGAGAGAGTCTTGCTGTCAGCCAGGCTGGAGTGCAGTGGCGCAATCTCGGCTCATTGCAACCTCCGCCTCCCGGGTTCAAGAAATTCTCCTGTCTCAGCCTCCGAGTAGCTGGGACTACAGGCACACGCCACCACGTCTGACTAATTTTTTTGTATTTTTAGAAGAGACAGGGTTTCACCATATTGGTCAGTCTGGTCTCGAACTCCTGACCTCAGGTGATCCACCCGCCTCGGCCTCCCAAAGTGCTGAGATTATAGGCGTGAGCCACAGCGCCCGGCCACTTTTACCATTCCTTTACCCCACCAGTTCAACATACTTTTTCTGGAAGAATGAGGTATGGGGGATGTTTAAGGGTTTTGAGATTTTTAAGGTAAATTCTTTTTTTTTTTTTTTTTTTAATTTTTTGAGACAGTGTCTCACTCTGTCACCCAGGCTGGAGTGCAATGGCACAATCTTGGCTCACTGCAACCTCTGCCTCCCGTGTTCAAGCGATTCTCCAGCCTCAGCCTCCCAAGTAGCTGGGGTTACAGGCACGCACCACCACACCCGGCTCATTTTTGTATTTTTAGTAGAGACGGGGTTTCTCCGTGTTGGCCAGGCGGGTCTCGAATGCTTGACCTCAAATGATCCACCCGCCCTGGCCTCCCAAAGTGCTGGGACTACAGGTATGAGCCACCGCGCCTGGCCTGATGCAGATTGTTTCCATATCATCTGTTTTGTGGTAGTTGGGGGGAAAAAAAGCTTTCAAAGGCTGGAATTAACTTCATGGATGAGTCGGAATTTGATTCTTGAAGGATGAAGAGCATTTCGGTAAGCGGAGAAGGTAGAGGTGAAATATGAGCCCACTGGAAAGTAACTGTGAGATGTTCAGGCATGTAAACTTTGATGACTGCAGACATGGAGAGGTAGAACTAGTTCTAGGCAAGGGCTGTTTATCCTGCTTGTCTGAGGAGCGAGCTGTGGGGGAACCTGTTAAGTGGTTGTAATGAAAGCTGAGGGTGAGGAGAATGCAGTGGGGAGGGGCTTGAACTTTACCTGCAGTGCTTCTACTGGCGACTGTTATGTATTTTGTTTTTAAGTTTTAATTTATTTGAGAGTGTGGATATACTTTTTTAATTGAAATATAATTCACTTAACTTAAAAGGTACTGTTTTAGGCCAGGCGTGGTGGCTCATGTGCCTGTAATCCCAGCACTTTGGGAGGCCAAAGCAGGAGGACTGCTTGAACCCAGGAGTTTAAGACCGACCTGGACAACATACAGAGACCTTCTCTCTACTGAAAAAGAAAAAGAAAAAAATCAGCTGGGCATGGTGGTGTGTACCTGTAGTCCCAACTACTTGGTAGGCTGAGGTGGGAGGATCGCTTGAGCCCAGGAGTTCAAGGCTGCAATGACCTATAGTTGCATCACTGCACTCCAGCCTGGGCGACAGAGACAGACCCTGTCTCAAAAAACATATATATTGACCGGCCGGGCGCGGTGGCTCAAGCCTGTAATCCCAGCACTTTGGGAGGCCAACGCAGGCAGATCATGAGGTCAGAAGATCGAGATCATCCTGGCTAACATGGTGAAACCCCGTCTCTAATAAAAAACACAAAGCAAAAAAAATTAGCCAGGCGTGGTGGTGGGTGCCTGTAGTCCCAGCTACCCAGGAGGCTGAGGCAGGAAAAGGCGTGAACCCGGGAGGCGGAGCTTGCAGTGAGCTGAGATCGCACCACTGCACTCCAGCCTGGATGACAGAGCAAGACTCCTTCTCAAAAAAAAAAAAAAAAAAAAAAATATATATATATATATACACACACACACACACATACACACACACCAACCAGTTAAAAGTGTGCAATTCAGTGGATTTCAGTATATTCACAAAGTTGCACAACAATCACCACTAATTCCATAATGTTTTCATCACTCCAAAAAGCAACCGCTTACCTCTTAATTGTCACTCTCAATTCTCCTCTCCCTTCATCCCCCTGGCAACTACTTTTTGTGTGAATAAACTTGCCTGTTTCTGGACATTTAGTATAAATAAAATCATACAGCCCGTGGCTTTTTGTATCTGCCTTTTTTTTTTTTTTTTTGAGACGAAGTCTCCCTCTGTCGCCCAGGCTGGAGTGCAGTGGTGCGATCTCCACTCACTGCAACCTCCACCTCCCGGGTTCAAGCAATTCCCCTGCCTCAGCCTCCCGAGTAGCTGGGATTACAGGCCTGGGCAACAGACTGTGATTCTGTCTCAAAAAAAAAAAAAAAAAAAAAGAAAAAAGAAAAAATCTGCTTCATAAGTCTTGTTTTCTGTGAGAAAACTGCATCAACTCCCACCGTCTACTAGGTATCACGATAGAAAACAGACTGAAAGCAGAGCAGGAGCAAAGGCAGGGAGATGGGGAACAATCCAAGAACGTGGCAATGAACATTCAAATAAAAATCCGTGGTTGATGAGAAGAGGACAGGACCAACTATTTCTGAGAATCTATCTTAAGAAAATACAGGGTAATGTACATCATATGTGGGCTGCACTCAGAGATCAACAACCTAAATGTTAGTTCTCCTCTTCCTATGGATTTTATAATTAAAAATAACCCACAGCAAACTATCATGCATCCATTGAATGAACATGAAGCATTTGAAACTGAGAAACATGTGGGGAGAACTCTGCATGCTGTATGTCAAGCTACCTATTTCTAATATCTAAAGAACTTTTGACAATCAATTAGGAAATAACAAAAGATGCCAGAGAACAGGAAAAAAAATTCACAAATAGCCAATAAATGTGAAAAAAAGTTCAAACATACTAGTAATCGATAAATGAAAAAAAACACAAGACACCATTTTTCATCGATCAAGTTTAGTTTTGGGGCAGATGGAAATGGGGCACTTTTTTTCTAATTTGCACTCATTAGTTTCATTTCCTCACATCCCATTAAACTATTCTAATCTGGTTCCCACCTCCCACTTCCAGAACTATGGACAGGAAGACCAATGACCAAAACCAATAACCTCCGTGTTGCCAAATCCGATTGACAACCTTAATGAACATCTCAGAAGCCCTGATAAAAGGACCAATTCAACATCTTCCAGAAACACCTCTTTTGGCTGCCATGATTCCAGCTTTTTCTCCTACCTCACTTGCTGTTTCCTGTGTCCTTTCCTCAACCTTCTTCCTCTACCAGACCTAGAGGTATTTGAGTGTCTGAGCCCTTTTCACTTCTCTACACTCTTTCCCCTCAGTGATCTCACACAGCACCATACCTTTGAATATCATTTACGTACTGATCGCTCCCAATTTTTTTTTCTTTTAAGAGACGGGGTCATTCCTGCCTTGTAGCCAAGGCTGGTCTAGAATTTCTGGGCTCAAGCGACCCGCCTCGGCCTCCCAAAGTGCTGGGATTTCAGGTGTGAGCACCGCGCCCAGCCACTCCCAGATTTTTATCTCTAGCTCTAGCCTCTCACTTCCTTGAGTTCCAGCCCTCTACATCTAACTGTCTCAACACACCGACTTCATAACTAACATACATCTAAAATTTAATACATCTAAAATAGAATTCGTTTTTCACACCTCAAATTTCTCTCTTCCATTCTTCATCTCAGTAAACAGCACCACCATCTACTCAGTTGCTCAAAACAAAAATCAAAAAAGCAAAGATTCCCACCATTCCCTCACCAATCCAAGTCTTGTTCATTCTACCTTAAAACATTTAAAAATCTGTTTATACTTCCCCATCTCCCTGCCATGGGCCTAGTCCAAGCTACTGCAAAGAGCACAGTAACTGACCTCGTAGTTCCTCCCCAGCTCTCTTCCTCTACATAGCAGTCGGATCATGCTACTCGCCTTCTCAAAACCTTCAAAGGCTTCCCGGGAAAACTAAACTCCTAATCAGGGCATCACCTGCCCTATCTTTTCAAGAGTATACACAAACAGGAATATACATCCAAGGGTAGTATCTCTAGACCGTAAAACTGCGGGCATTTTTCTCTGGCTTTGCTTGTATTTTTAAATTTTTCTACGCTGAATACCCTCTACTCATTAAGAAAGGGGAAATGATATTGCTGAATACTATATAATATTATATCGCATTTCTTACATGTGAGCGAGAAAAGCGAATAGAAAACGTGGGTCAACTCTGTAACTGTTGAATGCTTAGATGAAAATACTAGCGAACATCAAACTTAAAAAAATGATGTGTCAGGCCTGTAAGATCGCTGATGGCATTTCTCTTCCTCTGGTTTCTATTTCTTAACATAATCACATTCATGATGGAGAGAACCTCATTGTCTTCTGCAGTCTGGCCACAGCCCTTCAAGCCAGCCTTTCCTGCAGGAGTCCTCACTTTCCGAGGCTTCCACTCCGCCCCGCACTGCCCGCAGCTCCGGCGCGTTGGCCCCGGCCCCATTCCTGGACCCCCAAAGCCTCTCTGATCCCTCCCCTCCATCCCAGGGAGGGCCGGTGGGGATGGCGACAGGTTGGAGGGGCATTCCAAGATCCTTTCGGTAAACCCACGACTTTCTGGTGCTGGGGCCAAATCTTGCCTCCAAGGCCAAGAGCTTAACATCCTAAAAGCTCCGGCCGCTGTGGCTCGGGGACCCGCATCCCCTCAGCGCAGCGCCCCGCTGAAGAGGAAGCCCCCAACTCACGTTCCAATTCCAGAATCCCGCTTCTGCGGCTACCCGGCCCGCACCTGGGAGCCTCCCCTCGGCCCCGGGGCCTCAACGGGTCCCGCCGCCGCGCTGCCGGCCGATGGGGGAGGGGCGCGCACGTGCCCGCGCCGCCCCCGCCCAAACAATGCCCCGGAGAGCGGGGCGCGCTCCCGGCCGGTCCCTTCCTGCGCGCGCCAACACTCACCCTTTCTCCGGGTCTCCGGCTGCAGCGCGGGCCCCGCCGGCCGCCGCGGGAGAGCAAGGCGAGGTGAGAGAGCGGGCGAAGCCCCGCGGAGCTGCCCCGCCACGAGGCCCCAGCGACCCCCGCAACCTGCGGAAGCACACGTCGCGGTGGAGCCTGCCCGGCCCGTTCCGCACCGCACGTCAGCAGCTGGGCGCGTCGGGGCGCGCGCGGCGGCGCGCGCGGCCTCGGGGCGGAGCTCGCAGGGATGAGGGCGGGGCGGGGCGGGGCTGGTCCAGGCTGCGACCCCGGCCCGCGAGGCCACTTCCTGGGCAGTGTGGGCGTCGATTCTCGCAAAGGCACCGTCGTCCATCATTTTCCTGCCCCAGAAGATGGCGAATTTCAACCCCAAGTTTGACAGAATATTCATTCTGCCGGCATGTATGAGCTTCCCTATTAATCACAATAGTAACTATGATGTTTGTGTGTGCCATCTTTGTGCCAACCCATGTGCTAAGTGCTGGGTATACAAATAACAATAGTTATTGCTAGCCCATTTTACAGATGAAGAAACTGAGGCAGGGAAGGCGTGAGACTTATCTCAGTCACACTAGCTAGTGACAATCCAAGTCCAGTTTTCCATCTAAATATCTCTTGAGGCCAACATTCTCTTTCATTGTAACTCTACCACCCTACCCAAGACCCTGTAATCTGTCTGCCCAAGACTATGAATAGCCTCCCAGCTGGTCTTCGGGGATCTTCTGTTCCCCTTCAATCCCTTCTCACTGTATAAAGATTTACTACGGGAGCTGAGTGGTGGGTTTAGGAAGTTCACTTTTTTTTTTTATACTTTACATACATGTTACCAAATTTTTATGTATTTAATGTTTTTATCAACACATAATAAATGTAAATGGTGTTTTGTTTTTTGCGGGTTTTTTTTTTTTTTGAGACACAGTCTCCCTCTGTTGCCAGGCTGGAGTGCAGTGGCATGATCTTGGCTCACTGCAGCCTCCGCCTCCCGGGTTCAAGCGATTCTCCTGCCTCAGCCTCCCAAGTAGCTGGGATTACAAGGTGCACGCCACCACGCCTGGCTCATTTTTGTATTTTTAGTAGAGACAGGGTTTCACCGTGTTGGCCAGGCTGCTCTCAAACTCCTGACCTCAGGTGATCCACCCACCTCAGCCTCCCAAAGTGCTGGGATTATAGGCGTGAGCCACCGCCCCCAGCCTAATATTGTTTTTTTTAGACAGGTCTCACTATCACCACAGCTAGTCTCACACTTCCGGGCTCGAGAGATCCTCCCGGCACGGTGGCTCACGCCTGTAATCCCAGCACTTTGGGAGGCTGAGGCAGGCAGATCACCTGAGGTCAGGAGTTCGAGACCAACCTGGCCAACATGGTGAAACCCCATCTCTACTAAAAATACAAAAATTAGCCAGGCGTGGTTGGGCATGCCTGTAATCCTAACTACTTGGGAAGCTGAGGCAGGAGAATTGCTTGAACTCGGGAGGGGGAGGTTGCAGTGAGCCATTGGATTCCAGCATGGGCAACAAAAGTGAAACTCCATCTCAAAAAAAAAAAAAAAATTAAGAAATGCTTCCTTGAACCTTAAGCTAAGACTCAAGAGATAATAGGAACTGGGGAGATAAACATAAATTTCATGGAGAAGGGGGTGAAGTCAGAGGTCAGGATGAGTGTGTTGATGTTCCCCTACTCTTAGGGTTTAACAGTGAGGTCGAAAGCATAGAAATACCCAGATAAGTGCCGAGGAAGCTAGAAGTTGACTTCCCTTGGTCTAGCTTGGAAGGCTGTCCAAGTCTGTGAGAAGGCTCACACAGTAGGGCTCGGGAGCAGGCCATGGCGTTGGGAGGAGTCTGCAATAGTGCTGCTGGAGCGCTGCAGCTTGCACATTAGGTATATCAGAATTCCAGACTTCTCTTGTTGCTCCCTGCCAGGCATGCAGAAAGTAGCATGGTTAAGAGCCATGGACAGACCAATAGGCACTGTGCCAGGGGGCAGGTTTCCTAAAGCAGAGGCCTTGTGGTGGGCTGATGGCCAGGGAATGGCTACAGAATGTAGCTAAGACCCCAAGGATGGGCAGTGCTGAAGATACCAGTGGAGCTGAAGCACCCCTAAGTCAGCTGGTGAGAGGAGTGGGGATGGAGGAGTGGGGATGAAAGATGAGACATCAATCTCTGAAGTTGCTAAAGCAACAGGTCATGAGCTTGCCAGCCAACCACCTCAGCAGCTGATGCCTGCAGGGCAGTGGAGACCAGAAGTCACCAGAGACATAGCAGCAGAGGCCAGTGAGAACCCAGGCTACAGCTCGCAATCCTGCACACAGATCTCCTCTCCCACCGCTGCCTTGAGGCTTCCCCTTTGTCCTATAGGCCACCTTGGGAAGTCAAGGGGAAGAAGGGTAAAGTTCTGATAAGACTGCAACTTTGAACTGTTTATCCAAATATTCACCAAAATGAAACTTTTTTTTTTCTTTTGAGACTGAGTCTCACTCTATCACCCAGGCTGGAGTGCAGTGGTATGATCTTGGCTCACTGCAACCTCCGCCTCCTGGGTTTAAGTGATTCTCCTGCCTCACCCTCCCAAGTAGCTGGGACTACAGGCGCGTGCCACCATGCCCGGCTAATTTTTTGTATTTTTAGTAGAGACGGGGTTTCACCATGTTAGCCAGAATGGTCTCAATCTCCTCATCTCGCAGTCTGCCCGCCTTGGCCTCCCAAAGTGCTGGGATTATAGGCGTGAGACAGCACACCTGGCCTATTTGCCCTTTTAAAAACATCACCTGCGGCCAAGCGCGGTGGCTCACGCCTGTAATCCCAGCATTTTGGGAGGCCGAGGCGGGTGGATCACCTGAGGTTGGGAGTTCGAAACCAGCCTGGCCAACACAGTGAAACACCATCTCTACTAAAAAAAAAAATACAAAAATTAGCTGGGCGTGGTGACACATGTCTGTAATCCCAGCTACTCCGGAGGCTTGAACCTGGGAGGTGGAGGTTGCAGTGAGCTGAGATCATGCCACTGCTCTCCAGCCTAGGTGACAGAGTGAGACTCTGTCTCAAAAAAAAAAAAAAAAAAAAAATCATTTGCCCCAGTGAGTAGGTGGGGAATGACTGAAGAGGTGTGTGAACATAGAAGCAGTGAGACAGTTGGAAAGCAATTTCAGTCATGCAAGCAAAAATTGAGGGTGGCGCTGGTCATGGTGGCTCACACCTGTAATCCCAGCACTTTGGGAGATGGAGATGGACAGATCACCTGAGGTCAAGAATTCGAGACCAGCTTGACCAATATGGTGAAATCCCGTTTCTACTAAACATACAAAAAAATTAGCTGGGCGTGGTGGCTTGTAATCCCAGTTACTTGGGAGGCTGAGACAGGAAAATCGTTTGAGCCCAGGAGGCAGAGGTTGCAGTGAGCCAAGATCATGCCATTGCACTCCAGTCTGGGCAATAAAAGGGAAACTCCGTCTCAAAAAAAAAAAAAAAAAAAATGAGGGTGGCTTACCCTGGCAGTGGAGATGGTGGGAAGGGGATAGATACAAGAACTATGGAGAAAATACCAGAAGACTTGACGACGATGAACTGGGAGGAGACTGGGAAGAGAAGGGAAGGGGACTGGCCTCTGCTAAGTCAAAATGTCCTCTTAGATAAACTGCCCCTTCCTCCAGGCAGACTCAGCTCTGCTCTGGAGCTTGGCAAGTGTTTAGAGGCTGGTTTTAGGCTCCTGGCTAGCCAGGCTCCCTTAGGCAGCACTCACCTGCACAGCCAGTGGAGGTGGACCTGGAGGGAGAACGTTAGGAAGGAGAACTGGGGTTGGCTCACAGGTTTCCATCAGTGGCTGATGGTGGATGATGGTGTCATTTCCTGAAAGGAGGGAGACTGAAGGAAGAACAGATTTGAATGTTGGGGTGGGAGAATCAAGAATTCCCTTTGGGACATTTTAAGTTTGAGGCATCCACTCGAAGACTTTTTTTTTTTTTTGAGACAGAGTCTCGCTGTGTCACCCAGGCTGGAGTGCAGTGGTGCGATCTTTGCTCACTGCGACCTCTGCCTCCCGGGCTCAAGCGATTCTCCTGCCTCAGCCTCCCAAGAATCTGGGATTACAGGCGTGTACTACCACACCCGGCTAATTTTCATATTTTTAATAGAGACGGGGTTTTACCATGTTGGCCAGGCTGGTCTCGAACTCCTGACCTCAGGTGATCCACCCGCCTTGGCCTCCCAAAGTGCTGGGATTACAGGCATGAGCCACCGCACCTGGCCCTGAAGATATTAAATCTGTACATAAGGCTTTGGGGCTCAGAAGAGACCTGATGGGTGGCACTGTCAACGTACTGTTGTCAACAGGTAGTTAATGAACACTGGTGAGGTTGCCATGAAAGAGTACATTTCAGAGAGATTGCATATTCACAGCCTACAGATGTCACATTTGGTTTTAAACGAGCCAACATTTCAAACATTGACAAATTTCACATAATACCCTGAGTTTCTGCTTCTATGGAAAATCAGAAACTGTGGTAACCTGGCCATACATTGTTATTTTTTATTTTATTGTTATTTTTTGGGGGACGAAGTCTTGCTCTGTAACCTAGGCTGGAGTGCAGTGGCATGATCTCGGCTCACCGCAACCTCTGTCTCCCAGGTTCAAGCAATTCTCCTGCTTCTGCCTCTTGAGTAGCTGGGATTACAGGTGCATGCCACCACATCTGGCTAATTTTTGTATTTTTAGTAGAGACGGGTTTCGCCATGTTGGCCAGGCTGGTCTTGAACTCCTGACCTCAGGTGATCTGCCCACCTTGGCCTCCCAAAATGCTGAGATTACAGGTGTGAGCCACCGCTCCCAACCCATACATTGTTATAATTGGATATTAGCTATTAATAACACTACTTACCAGGCAGTGCTCCAAGCACTTCACAAATTTAATCTTTGTAACAACTTTATTATTATCATTCCTACTTTATTTTATTTTTTATTTATTTTATTTATTTATTTTTTGAGACGGCGTCTCGCTCTGTCGCCCAGGCTGGAGTGCAATGGCGTGATCTCGGCTCACTGCAACCTCCGCCTCCTGGGTTCAAGCGATTCTCCTGCCTCAGCCTCCCGAGTAGCTGGGACTACAGGCGCATGCCACCACGCCCAGCTAATTCTTTAAATATATTTTTTATAGAGACAGGGTTTCACCATGTTGGCCAGGATGGTCTTGATCTCTTGACCTCGTGATCCGCCTGCCTCGGCCTCGGCCTCCCAAAGTGCTGAAATTACAGGTGTGAGCCACCGCGCCCGGCCATCATTCCTTCTTTAAATAAGAGAAAAATAAAGCATGAAAAGGTTGAGTAATTTAGCTGTGTCAGACAGCTAAGAGTGGAGCTGGGTTGTAGACCCAGGCAGTCTGCCCCCCAGGGCCTGAGAGTTTAGCGGCCATACCAGGAAGCAGCTGGAAAGCTGCAGTCCTACTTAGAGAAGCCCCATTCCCTTCAGGGCAAAGGTCCCATACCAAGCCCTAAGGTGTTTTCCTAACACCTTCCTCCATCCCAGTCTGAGCGTGAGTTTGTTTTACTCACACTGCTATTTTCTGATACCAGAGAATTATGTCTTTATACCCATGCCAAGTAGAAAATGAAAAATATTCAATTAAGATACAGCTGGGAGTGGTGGTGTGTGCATGTAGTCCCAGTTACTCCGGAGGCTGGGGCAGGAAGATCGCTTGAGCCCAGGAGTTCCAGGCCACCCTGTGCAATATAGTGAGAGACCCTCTCTCTCTCTTTTTTTTTTTTTTAGTTGGAGTCTTCGCTCTGTCGCCCAGGCTGGAGTGCAGTGGTGCGATCTCGGCTCACTGCGAGCTCCGCCTCCTGGGTTCACACCATTCTCCTGCCTCAGCCTCCTCAGTAGCTGGGACTACAGGGGCCCGCCACCACGCCCGGCTAATTTTTTTGTATTTTTAGTAGGACAGGTTTCACCGTGTTAGCCAGGATGGTCTTGATCTCCTGACCTCGTGATCCACCCACCTCGGCCTCCCAAAGTGCTGGAAATCAGTGCTCACTGCAGCCTCAACGTCCTGGACTCAAGCAATGCTCCCACCTCAGCCTCCCGAGTAGCTAGGATTGATTGCCAGGGCTGGTCTCCAACTCCTGGGCTCAAGCAGTCCTCCTGCCTCAACCTCCCAAAGTGTTGGGATTACAGGCATGAGCCACTGCACCCGGCTGATTCTTGTCTTACAGACTTTTTTTTTTTAAGAGACAGAGCTCTTGCCATGTAACGCAGGCTAGAATCGAACTCCTGAGCCCAGGAGATCCTCCATGTCTCAGCCTCCTGCGTAGCTGAGACTACAGGTCCTTGCCATCGTGCCCAGCTTCTCTTGTAGACTCTTAACTGGGAAAGGAGAATGGGTGGTTCCGATTGCTCACCAGTCTGTTAGTAAACTGTGAGAGGGGTGGGGAGGGTGAATGCTTTTATTTATTATTTATTTTTTTATTTACTTTTTTTTTGAGATAGAGTCTCGCTTTGTCGCCCAGGCTGGAGTGCAGTGGCACGATCTTGGCTCACTGCAAGCTCCACCTCCCGGGTTCACACCATTCTCCTGCCTCAGCCTCCTGAGTAGCTGGGACTATAGGCGCCCGCCACCATGCCCGGCTAATTTTTTGCATTTTTTAGTAGAGATGGGGTTTCACCATGTTAGCCAGGATGGTCTCAATCTCCTGACCTTGTGATCCGCCCGCCTTGGCCTCTCAAAGTGCTGGGATTACAGGCATAAGCCACCGTGCCCAGCCAGTGAATGTTAAATGTAAAATATTCATGAGAGGAAAAGTAACTGTTTTCTTTTTCTTTTCTTTTTTTTTTTTTTTTACTCTGAGACAGAATGTCGCTCTGTCGCCCTGGCTAAAGTACAGTGGCACGATCTCGGCTCACTGCAACCTCCGCCTCCTGGGTTCAAGCAATTCTCATGCCTCAGCCTCCCAAGTAGCTGGGATCACAGACGTGCATCACCATGCCCTGCTAATTTTTGTCTTTTTCGTAGAGACGGGGTTTCACCATGTTGGCCAGGCTGGTCCCAAACTCCTAACCTCAGGTGATGTGTCCGCCTCGGCCTCCCAAAGTGCTAGGATTACAGGCTTGAGCCACCGCATCCAGCGGAAAAGTAACTTATTAAATTTAGTCCAGAGGTTCCAGGAATGCTGACGCTGACCCTGGAAAAGAAGCCCGGTGGCTGGGAGTCCTCCTGCTGGGAGCTGCTGACCAACAGATTGAGGGGCTCAACGTGGGGGGAAGAGGGCATCAGAGGAACTAGGAAAGCTTGAGAAGGATGGTGGATCCAAAGCTCTGCCTGACAGTGGGAGGGGGAGGCTGGCTCAGTTGCAAAATTGTTGCTAGACTCTGACCCAGAAGTACCCAGTATCCCAGCCTCCTTCCTGGGAAGACCAACCTCCCTTTCTAAATTTAACAGGAATGGGACCCCTGGGGACGCTTAAGGTGCTGAAATACCCCCACCTGAATGCAGATACTAATTAGACTTGTAAAATGAGAACTCCACTTCTTAATACCCCCAATAAAACTGTTGGCTGGGCTTGGTGGCTCACGCCTGTAATCCCAACACTTTGGGAGGCTGAGGTGGGCAGATCACAAGGTCAGGAGTTTGAGACCAGCCTGGCCAAAAGGGTGCAACCCTGTCTCTACTAAAAATACAAAAATTGGCCGGGCATGGTGGTGGACGCCCTATAATCCCAGCTACTCAGGAGGCTGAGGCAGGAGAATTGCTTGAACCCGGGAGGCGGAGGTTGCAGTGAGCTGAGATTATGCCATTGCACTCGAACCTGGGCAACACAGCGAGACTCCATCTCAAAAAAAAAAAAAAAAAAAAACTGTTAAAAGTTAGTGCCTAGGAATTACAATCAGTCTGTTAAAAATAAATGATTGTGCCCAACTAGGCCCAAATGAGAAACCAAATGTCTAGTTGGCCTATTAAGATTTTGGCAAAACCATATCCCACCCTTGTAGATGGACCCTATCATAACCCAAAAGAGCCATGCAATGTACTTCTCCTATGCTATATACTGAATGTTTGTGCCCTCCAAAATTCCTATGTTGAAACCTAATCCCAGTGTGACAGTATTTGCAGGTGGGGCCTCTGGGTGGTGATTAAGGTCTTCAGGGTGGAGTGCCCTTTCTAATTCTTTGTTTTGTTTTGTTTTTTTGAGACAGAGTCTCACTCTGTTGCCTAGGCTGGAGTGCAGTGGCATGATCTCAGCTGACTGCAACCTCCATCTCCCGGGCTCAAGCGATTTCCAGCTAATTTCTGTATTTTTATTTTTATTTATTTATTTATTTATTTTTGAGACAGAGTCTTGCTCAGTCACCCAGGCTGGAGTGCAGTGGCACGATCTCAGCTCACTGCAAGATCCGCCTCCCAGGTTCATGCCATTCTCCCGCCTCAGCTTCCCGAGTAGCTGGGACTACAGGCGCCCGCCACCAGGCCTGGCTAATTTTTTTTGTATTTTTAGTAGAGACGGGGTTTCACCATGTTAGCCAGGATGATCTTGATCTCCTGCCCTCGTGATCCACCCGCCTCGGCCTCCCAAAGTGCTGGGATTACAGGCGTGAGCCACCACGCCCGGCTAATTTCTGTATTTTTAGTAGAGACGGGGCTTCACCATGTTGGCTGGGCCGGTCTCCAGCTCCTGACCTCAGATGATCCGTCTGCCTCGGCATCCCAAAGTGCTAGGATTACAGGTGTGAGGCACTGTGCCTGGCCACCCTTTTAAATTAAAAAAAATTTTTTTTTTTTGAGATGGAGTCTCACTCTGTCGCCCAGGCTGGAGTGCAGTGGTGCAATCTTGGCTCACTGCAACCTCGACCTCCTGGACTCAAGCGATCCTCCCCCTCAGCCTCCCAAGTAGCTGGGACCACAGGTGTGCACCACCATGCCCAACTAATTTTTTAAAATTTTTTGGTAGGGGCAAGGTCTCACTATGTTACCCAGGCTGGTCTCAAACTCCTGGCTTCAAGTGATCCTCCCACCTCAGCCTCCCAAAATGCTGGGATTACAGGCATAAGCCATCATGCCTGGCCTAATGCCCTTATTTAAAAGGTCCAAGAGTACCCCCTTACCCCTTCTGCCAGGTGCGGACACAGCAAGAAAATGGCTGTCTGTGAATTAGGAGAAGGGCCTTACCAGACACTGAATCTGCTGGTGCCTTCATATTGGACTTCTCAGCCTCCAAAACTGTGAGAAATTTCTGTTGTTTATAAGCCACTCAGTCTAGGGTTTTTGGCTGTAGAAGCCCAAATGGACTAAGACATCCTCCATGTGGATTGTGCCGTATCCACAGAATACAAACACTGGGGGCAGGGCATGTTTTTATTTATTTAAAAAAAAAATGGATATTTATCCCAGAAGGAATCTTTCTATAGCTAGAATTAGTTGGTTTCTCTGCATTTGTTTTACATAAAAATGGAGCCGCTAGATGTCAAGAATCTCATTTATTGCTGATAGGAATATAAAAGGGTACAGCCACTTTGGCAAACAGCTTGTCAGTTTCTCAGAATGTTAAACATGTAGTTACCATGTGACTCAGCAGTTTCATGCCTATGTAAATATCCAAGAGAAATGAAAGCATATGTCCACACAAAGTTTGTACACAACTGTTCATAGCAAAAAGTTTTATCTCAATGGAGTTGTTAAAAAAAAAAAGAATGCCAGCCAGGCACGGTGGCTCACGCGTGTAATCCCAGCACTTTGGGAGGCTGAGGCGGGCGGATCACGAGGTCAGCAGATCGAGACCATCCTGGCTAACACGGTGAAATCCCGTCTCCACTGAAAATACAAAAAAATTAGCCGGGTGTGGTGGCAGGCACCTGTAGTCCCAGCTACTTGGGAGGCTGAGGCAGGAGAATGGCGTGAACCTGGGAAGCGGAGCTTGCAGTGAGCCGAGATTGCGCCACTGCACTCCAGCCTGGGCGACAGAGCAAGACTCCGTCTCAAAAAAAAAAAAAGAAAGAAAGAAGTCTGGGCTCTTTGGCTCATGGCTGTAATCCCAGCACTTTGGGAGGCCGAGGCAGGCCGGTAACCTGAGGTTGGGAGTTCGAGACCAGCCTGACCAACATGGAGAAACCCCATCTCTACTGAAAATACAAAACAAGCTGGGTGTGGTGGCGCATGCCTGTAATCCCAGCTACTCGGGAGGCTGAGGCAGGAGAATCACTTGAACTGGGAATATGGAGGCTGCAGTGAGCCAAGATCGCGCCATTGCACTCTAGCCTGGGCAATAAGAGCTAAATTCTGTCTCAAAAACAAACAAACAAAAAAAGAAGCCTGTGGACATGGACTAAAAAATGTCTGAAAATTACTTCTAAATGTAAAGTAAAATAAGAAATTTTAGCTGTAATAGCATGTCTCTTATGAGTTGGTTCTGGTGGAATATGGATGATGTAAAAACAGGGAGTGTACAAAAATGGCTTTACTTAAATGTTTGGGTCAAGTCTTTAAAGACTGAAGACTTCTGATTTTAATTTGGTTACAATTATTTACATCTTTAATCAGTTTTTAAGTGTCCAGTTAATATAATACTGAGATATATTCATTTATTATTGTATTAGTATTGTATTAGTATTAGTTTTCACACTGCTAATAAAGACATACCTGAGACTGGGTAATTTACAAAAGAAAGTTTATTGGACTTACAGTTCCACGTGGCTGGGGAGGCCTTACAATCATGGTGGAAGGTAAAAGGCATGTCTCACATAGCGGGAGACAAGAGAGCTTGTGCAAGGAAACTCCCGTTTTTTAAAACCATCAGATCTCATGAGACTTATTCATTCTCATGAGACCAACATGGGAAAGACCCGCCCCCATAATTCAATTACCTCCCACCAGGTTCCTCCCACGACACATGGAAATTGTGGAAGTTACAATTCAAGGTGAGATTTGGGTGGGGACACAGCCAAACCATATCAATTATTTTAGATTGGACTTCAGCTCTGTTTTGTGAAAGATACTGGCACTATTGCTGAATTTGTTTGTTGGCAGAAGTTTTAATATCCTTGGTGGTATTTACTTGTGTTACGCTATGATAACTTTCATCATAATCTTTTCTTATTTTATGGCCTAGATAGGCCATAAATTCCCCAGTCAAGGGGTATAGTCCTGACTGTAAATAGCCCTGATTCCCAATATGAGAAGCCTCTCGTGGCCTAGACTGACTGTGTCCAAAACAAATAATGTTGCATTTATCAGGTTTCATGAATTTATTACTGCCCAGAGTACAATTCTGTTGCCCCTGTTCCTAGAAGTCTTACTCTGTCTTCACAATTGGTCACCCAATGGCAGATTTGTGGGATGTTGCTGCATAATCATATCTCAGATTCCTCCAATGCCAGCAAACAAGGGATTTTGGTTGGGAAGAACACTCTTCCATAACTTGACTTTGGCAGGGAGATACACTTCATGTATGATGACTTTTATTTCTACAAACATCTCCAAAATCCTTTTTTGTATGACCATTATGTTCCTCCTTCTCTGCTTTATTCATATGTTCAGAATAAACTCATCTAGATTTGGTGTTCCCCAACTGAGCAGCAGATAATGTCAGAACAGTCATTGTTGGGGCTCAAAGTGCCAAAATATGGCACTTTGACATGCTGAACTGAAGAAGAAGCCTCAAGGTCTCTGTCTCTCAATCCTTTGTCTCTCCCAAAGCACAAGATGAAGTTGTTCTCCGAAGTTCCCTTATCTACCTAAAGTCTGGACCCACCAAAGATGAAAACAATTACCGCTCATCCCTTCCCCGAGTTTTCATTAAGTGAACTCATATTGCAGGAAGAAAGACAAGTCTGTTAACGCACTGAACAGACTTTTGTCACAAACCATTGTCTATTCTGCAGGCCCAACAGACTTTTGTCCCAGGCCATTCAAAGTTCTACAAACCCATTGAATTCCCTTAAAAATCATTTACTGCTCACACCGGTAATCCCAGCACTTTGGGAGGCCAAGGCAGGTGGATCACGAGGTCAGGAGTTCGAGACCAGCCTGGCAAATATGGTGAAACCCCATCTCTACTAAAACCCTATCTCTACAAAAATTAGCCAGGCATGGTGGTGCATGCCTGTAATCCCAGCTACTTGGGAAGCTGAGACAGAAGAATCGCTTGAACCCAGGAGGCTGAGGTTGCAGTGAGCCAAGATCGTGCCACTGCACTCCAGCCTGGGCGACAGAAAGAGACTCCATCTCAAAAAAAAAAAAAAAATCATTTACTACCTCCCTGAAATCACCTACACTTCCTATCTCCCTTTCCCCTAAGAAGGGTATATCACATTCTCTACACCATTGCATAGTGGGGTAATTACGTTGTGATTCTTCCCTGCGCGCATTATTAAATGTGTATGCCTTTTCTCCTATTAATCTCCCTTTTGTTTTCCCTTGGACGCTACATCATAAATGTGCCTAAAGAACTGTTCTCGTTATAAAAAAACAAAAACAAAAACAAAAAGAGAAGAAACTATCAGGGAATTTTCCTTGCTGCTTTGTATTCTATTTGCTATAGATAAGACCACATAGAGAATTTGGGTAGCCAGAGTTTGTATATTGAATGAGTCTGAGTTTTTGTGACCCAAAATGCAGGCAGTCTGTTTTAAAGGAAAAAAATCTTAATATTGATTGATATGATAATCTGATAGCTGGGAAAGCTCATATTTTTCTGACTCTTAATTTATACTCCTTGTACAATGCTGATATCTATATTTTATATAGGAGATTTATGTGAGCTGGGCATTGTGGCTCATGCCTGTAATCCCAGCACTTTGGGAGGCCAAGGCAGAAGGATCACTTGAAGTCAGGAGTTTGAGAGCAGACTGGGCAACATAGCAAGACCCCCTGTATCTACAAAAAATTTAAAAATTAGCTAGGCGTGGTGGCATGAATCTGTAGTCCTATAGCTACTAGGGATGCTAAGGTAGGAGAATCACCTGAGTCCAGGAAATTGAGGCTGCCATGAGCCATGATTGTGCCACTGCAGTTCAATCTGGGTGACATAGTGAGATCCTGTCTCAAAAAAAAAAAAAAAAAAAAAGATCCTAACGTAATTAGGAGGAAACTATCCCTTCTGTCTCCATGATCAGTTAATAAATAGCAGAGAAGTAGAAGGCAGGTATAGTCCATTTCCCTCCACATTCCATTAAGACAGCAGGTGATTTTTGTTTGTTTGTTTGTTTTGAGACAGAGTCTCGCTCTGTCGCCCAGGCTGGAGTGCAGTGGCTCGATGTTGGCTCACTGGAACCTCCGCCTCCTGGATTCAAGCGATTCTCCTGCCTCAGCCTCCCAAGTAGCTGGGACTACAGGCACATGCCACCATGCCCAGCTAATTTTTGTATTTTTAGTAGAGATGGGGTTTCACTATGTTGGCCAGGATGGTCTCAATCCCTTGACCTCATGATCCTCCTGCCTCGGCCTCCCAAGGTGCTGGGAATACAGGCGTGAGCCACTGTGCCCAGCCAGGTCATTTTTTTTAAAAGAGAAAATTTAAAGTATAATACAAGAGGCTGGGTGCGGTGGCTCACACCTGTAATCCCAGCACTTTGGGAGGCCGAGGCGGGCGGATCACGAGGTCAGGAGATCGAGACCATCCTGGCTAACACGGTGAAACCCTGTCTCTACTAAAAATATAAAAAGAAAAATTAGCCGGGCGTAATGGTGGGCGCCTGTAGTCCCAGCTACTCAGGAGGCTGGGGCAGAAGAATGGCGTGAACCCGGGAGGCGGAGCCTGTAGTGAGCCGAGATCGCGCCACTGCATTCCAGCCTGGGCGACAGAGCGAGACTCTGACTCAAAAAAACAAACAAACAAAAACCAAGAGGCTCCTATTTATCCATTGTCCAAGGTTTCTCAAATATGATCCAATGAATACTTTTAATTCTTTCAATTCCTTCCCTGCCTTTGCATGTTGCATTTTTGTCCTGGGCCAGCTGCATGAAGTTATGTGCTGCTCTTGTGTGTGAGAACGATGTTCACCCTTCAGTATACACTGCATAATCTCATCTCCTTACAAGAAGCCTGTAAGGTAAGTATTATGGTTACATTTCCTAGAACCAAAAGAGTGAGACTGAGAGAGGTAAATGGCTCTACAGCAGAGAACTGGTTGGAATCAGGTCTGATGAAGCCCGTGCATTTTACAGATGTCTACAGAGGCATTAAGTCAACTAAAATACCTTTAACATTAAAAACCACTCTAGGGGGTGGGCACAGTGGCTCACACTTGTAATCCCAGCACTTTGGGAGGCTGAAGCGGGCAGATCACTGGAGCCCGAGAGTTTGAGACCAGCCTGGACAACATGGCGAGACCCCATCTCTAAAAAAAAAAATAAATAAATAAAAATAAAGGCCAGGTGTGGTGGCACTCACCTGTAGTCCCAAGTACTTGTGTGGCTGAGGTGGGAGGATTGCTTGAGCCTGGCAAGTTGAGGCTGCAGTGAGCCGTGATTGTACCACAGCACTCCAGCCTGGGTGACAAGAGTGAGACCTTGTCTCAAAAATAATAACAACAAGATGAAAACCCTAATTGTCATTTTATTTTGATGGCAAAACTCTAAAACTAAGCATAAAATCTAAGCATATTATGTGCTTCTATAATGTTTTTATATATTTTCAAAAATATACTTTTGCCAATGCAAATTCAGACATTGCCTCCCCAGTAAATAATAACCCTAGGCTGGATGTGGGGTCTCATGTCTGTAATCCCAGTGCTTTGGGAGGCAGAAGCATCACTTAAGGCCAGGAGTTGGAGACCAGCCTGGGCAATATAAGCTTGTCTCTACAAAAAATAATTAGCCAGGCATGGTGGCACACACCTGCAATTCTAGCTACTTGGGACCCCAAGAGTTCAGGCTACAGTTAGCAATGATGGTGCCACTGCACTCCAGCCGTGGATGACACAGTGAGACCCTGTCAAAAAAAAAAAAAAAAAAAGATAACTCTATGCTTTTTAAAACATTTTCTTTGAAATAAATTAAGTACCATCAATGTGAGAACCAAATCAAAAGAACGTTAGGTTGCAAATGTTATAGGTTACCTTGTATTAATTAAAAAAATTTTTAGGCCAGGCACGGTGGCTCATGCCTGTAATCCCAGCACTTCGGGAGGCCAAGGCAGGCAGATCACAAGGTCAGGAGTTTGAGACCAGCCTGACCAACATGATGAAACCCCGTCTCTACTAAAAATACAAATTAGCCGGGCATGGTGGCATGCACCTGTAGTCCCAGCTACTTGGGAGGCTGAGGCACGAGAATCGCTTGAACCCAGGAGGCGGAGGTTGCAGTAAGCCAAGACTGCGCCACTGCTCTCCAGCCTGGGCAGCAGAGTGAGACTGAATCTCAAAAAAAAAAAAAATTTTTTTTTGAATAGGGAATACTTTCGTGTGTTTCAGACTAAAAAATTGATTTTATATGTATTTATTATTACATATATATGTATGCAGTAAAGTTTCATTTTTACTTGTCCTTCAGCCACCATTTCCTTTCCTCTTACACACTAATATTTTCAGTTTATTTATCCTTCCAGTTATTTTATGGACATACCAGTAAATACACACATATATTAATATATCCAGTATTTTCCCCATCTCTTTTTTGCACAACCCCTTAAATATATTTAAAATAAAACAGAACAACAAATTTTTGGTAAACAAAATTTAATACAACCATATAGTCAAGTAACAATGGTTAAAAGACATTTTATTAGATACAACTTTTAAAAAATTAAACTATGCAAGAAGTATATTTAAACAAAACATGTAAGTAAGTATTCACGTGCTACAACTTAACTAAGAACAATTAAATACAAAGCATTCTTTCTACTATGAAGACTCTGGAGCCTCTAATTGAAAGCAAATGACCTTAGGTCTATACTAGTTGTAAAGCAGATTATACTTTTGTTCAACTCTAAAATTGTATTGTCTTAGAGCTCCAACAACTCTCAACAAAAATTTAAATAAAGAAACCTTGGGGGAGGGGTAATAGGGAAGGGGAGAGTAAGTGCTTTTTCAAGAAAGTTAAATGAAAAAGCCTGAAGAGGGAAGAAATTGTACGTTAAGTATGGAACAAAAATAAGTATACTTTTCTGACATTCGATGTAGATACTGCAAATGAATTTACATGGGTTTAATCAATGTAAGATAAATATTTGTCTGAATATTTTAAAAAGCACCTAGGTATCAAAAAATAAAAACAAAAAATATAATGAAACTCCAAACATCCAACAATCTCCCTTAACATTCTCATTCTGCCAAGCAACCACACGTTGGTGCTTATTACACAATTTAAGAAGGGGGAGTTTATTTACTCTATAGGAAACAAATATGAACCTTATCTAAGGTAAGCTTCATTTAGATTGAAAAAAAAGTTGAAATAGCACTAGAGAACTTAAGGCACATAAACAAATTCAGGTGCAGTTATTTTGAAACCATTAAAACAAATTATTTTCTTTGGAACAATATATAAAATAAGTTATGAATGTTGCTGTTTTTAAAACATTTATTTATGATGATAACTTTCAGCACTAGGAAAATTTAATATCTAAGGCAATCACACAAATGTAAAATGTTCATATAAAACATTAAAAAATGTCTGAAGTGTCTCTGGAATTATTCATTCACACCCCTGGCTCAAATGGCTCCTGGTGCCTAGCATTAGATGTGACAATAATGATAGCTAGCTAGTCAAACCTACTGCCTTAAAGATCAACCAATTTGCTCCATTCTGGTTACTTGGCATGGTGAATTTATTTAACTAAAAAAAATAATGGGGTGAAGTGATGTAAACCTGGCTTTCAATAAGATGCACAACAAATTCTAATAAGGCCAAAACTCTGTTGAGGTTAACTGGTGTCTTGAGTTTACTAAAATAAAGGCAGTCCATAGGAAGCCTCGAAGAGACATTATCTTACCACTTGGCACCACATAAACACCAAGCTCTCCTCTCTGAAAATACAGGCCGGGTGTGGTGGCTCAAGCCTGTAATCCCAGCACTTTGGGAGGCCGAGGTGGGTGGATCACGTGGTCAGGAGTGATCTGTCTCTACTAAACCCCGTCTCTACTAAAAATACAAAAAAATTAGCCGGGTGTGGTGGCACGCACCTGTGGTCTCAGCTACTTGGGAGGCTGAGGCAGAATCCCTTGAACCTGGGAGGTGGAGGTTGCAGTCAGCTGAGATCGCGCCACTGCACTCCAGCCTGGGTGACAGAGCAAGACCCCGTCCTCCCACAAAAAACAAAAAAACAAAAAAGAAAATACAGTTTGAAGTAGATGTCGTCTTTTCCACATATAAATCTCAAGACATAAAAGGCACACACAATTCAACTCCTCTCTTTTCATATATGGGTTCTCACAGCAATTTAAAAAATCTATTGCCATATCTAGACAACAGGAAAAAAAAAAATACCTGGTTTGCTTATTGACAAAAGTGGTGTAATTGAACCTTTGTCTTTCCTGAGTTTCAAAAAGGCTATTTGACAGTAGAGATACATAAACAATTCATATTCACTAAGATAAAATGTATCAGTCCACAAAACATTTTCATCTTTTTAAATATAAAAGAATCAATGTTCAACCACCACCATGTGTGAAGCCCCTTTTTCCAAATTAAACTTATTCTAGAATCATGAATTGAAGATTATTCAGTCATGGCACTTTACACCCCATACAAGCAAAAGTAACAAGTTAATACCCTCCCTGAGTATTTACATCATCTTATCACCTGGTTTAAATGGAGTAAATACCTATATTTCCATCATCTAGGAAATAAAAAGGTTACTGAAGATCCAATACACTAGTATTTCACACCTGTGCAGTAAAGTCAGTGGGAAGATTAGAGTAGAAAAGGAGGAAGTTCTACTGTTATAAAAATTAGACCACTTTTGTAGCTGACTCACATAGAGGAAAAACAGAAAAGGATTAAAGTTCATGAAAAAAAACCTGTACTTTTCTCTTCTACAAAGCATACCTTTGAATTCCCTTTCCAACTGAGGTATCACAGCTGGGTTTAGCAAACTCATCTCTTCTGACCTTGTAAAACTAAATTGTCATAAAGATTCTGATTATACATAAGTTATCATTACTAATACTCATCATGTACTTTCAAATGTAAAAAGTTTTAGAAATGCCCAAATAAAAAAATCTTCCAGAATTGAATTTAGCATGGTCAACTAATTTTTACTTTATGTGCTTTTTTGCTGATCATCACAGACTGCTAAAATTCATGGTGTTTGGTATATATGTGTGTATACAACCATACTATCTATATACATACACATGTACATATATAGATTCTAAACCAAAGGTTCATATGAGCATCACCTATCAAAAGAAAAATCTTTATGTGATGAGAGAATGCATACAATCTGACACCAATTTGGTTGATATATCCCTTTTGATATATTAATTCTACTCTAAAATTCTTTTTTATTTTATCAAGTCTAATGCTATTATTTATCAAGAATTAGTAAAGGAAGATAAATATTAAAAAATTAAAATATAAGTTGGGTAACTTTAAAAATAGTTATTTAAATTTTCTAAGATTCAACCTAAGTTCCTGGTGGCCTTCAATATAAATTTTAAGTACTTAATTTATGTAGTTTTAAATTATGTAGAGAAAAAATTAATATTGGTGTGAGGTCTGTGTTTAAAAAAACTCTGTTTTTCAGGATTTCATTTCAAATTTACTATAATAAACACATGGATATTAAAATAAATGTATAACAAAATAAAAGTAAATAGTTAATACTTTTTACAATAGACAAAAATACTAGAATATAAAGTTATCTTGAGAAAGTCTTTTTTTATGTGAAGTCCTATATTCATGAAATGGACATGATCTTACAAATACACATGAAAATAACAACTATCATTTGTAGAATCCTCAGCATTTACAAAATACTTTTTCACACATTATCTCATTTACTGTAAAGGATTTCTTAACTAAATAATTCTATTATCTATAAGAGTATAATGCAGATGTTTACTCTAAAATTAAAGTACAAGTATCCAAACTGTACCTACATTCTTTCAACTAAGATGATAGAAAATTGTTTTCTGAATTGCTGTTATCACAAAATGGTATCTATCATTTTAAAATTATGATTTGAAAAATAAAAATTCCCTAAAAATTTTTAAGTTTTTTAGAGTTTTCCTCAGAATGTAGATTCTAGCTAAGCATTAAAGTTTAAAAAATGTCTATTTGAAATCTCTGTATCATTCTAAAATGAGAAAACAATGTAGCTTACCAATGTTAGGCTTTTTATTTCAACCTTGGTTTTAACAGAAATCTGGTGACACTCTAATTACATATTTGCATCATCCCTTCTATCACAAGAAATATACAAATTATAATGTGAAAGACAACAGTGACTGGAAGTCAAACTACAGCAGGCTACCTAGAACATCCCTAAATGTTGTAAATTATATCCGTCCACCCAGAATCACAATAATAACTTATGCTGTAGTTCCTGCCATATCCATCTATTTGCATTAGAAAAAAAATTCACATTCCTCTCTGAAAACTGATAAGCTTTATAAAGTGGAGTTGAGAAATCTAGACAAAAGCAGTCTGTTGTATAGAAGCTTGAAAATGTTGATTAGTATTTTACACAATGGGGACCAAATGAAAGACTTACCTTAAAGATGGGAACTACTGCTAAGTTTTTTCAGATAACTAATTTTAAAAGAAAAATGGACCCACTGAGATAGGTGGTCCCTGCTTTATCCTATTAAAGGTACCTTAACAGTAGAGACGCTCAGGAATTTTAGCTGTTCACTAGAAAGTAGGATAATCAAGGAAGAGGTCCTCACCCAAAGCACCATACTAATGAGGTCAAACCCTACTGGGCTAGGGAAGAAAACTTATCCCTATTTTTCTTTTTCTTTTCTCTTGAGACAGTGTCTCACCCAGTTGCCCAGGCTAGAGTGCAGTGTGCGTTCATAGCTCACTGCAGCCTCAAACTCCTGGGCTCAAGCAATCCTCTTGCCCCAGCCTGCTGAGTAGTTGGGAGTACAGGTGTGAGTCACTGTGCCTGGCTGTCTGTTCCTGTTTTTCACAAAACAATATTGCAAAATGGGTTTCAACTGCTTTATCAAGAAAAGAAGCTTTCTTAGAGGATTGAAGAGATGATGCATAAAAACTTTGAGAGCCATAGTGGGTCATTTTTCCTTCAATGGCCATTCCATTTTTCTCTTAGGAATTAACTTATAATTTTAATCCCCCTTGTAGGTGCACTTATTTTTCTATCTCCTACCTAACCTCCCCCTAAAAACATGTTTAATGTAAGACAGCAATTCTAAGAATAAAGTCACAATAGTTCAGTATTTTATGATACCTGAATTGTTGTCATTACATTTTTATCAATTACAGAAAAAAACCCTTCAATAAAATTAATCAATCTGGATATACTTTGTTAACAACAAAGGTTTTTAAAACTGATTTTTTCTCCTAGAATGCATTCTAAGCATTAATTTCTTCAACCTAAATGATGCCTCAAGTCATGCAATTTTCTCTACATATATGACAAAATAAGGAATATACATACAGATAAACATACATAATAAGTGAAGACACCATTCACACATTCCTAAAAGGTATGCAGACAGACATTTCCTAATTCACATAGACTTCTTACAAATACTTACAAAGGTACACTCTTCAAAGGCCAAGTAACAACCACCATTACCTTTAACAAAAAAGTTTTTTTTCAATTATAGGAAAGGCTTTATTACAGTTTGAAAGATTGATATTTTGAGAAGAAAGGCACCAAATTTTTATTTTTACTATTTTTTGCATATGGCACAAAGGAGATATGTGAAGTTCCCACTCTAGAGTTTTTAAAACCTCCCATCTTGGATCAGTGTGGCTTCTTCGGTGAGGTATCCTGTCTTCAGAGTTTAAAGCATTTCTCATTGTATCTATGAATAGTCACACAGCCATGATAGGACACTGGCCTGGGCATTGCAGCTACCCCTGTGATGATACTTGTTGCAGGATCATAACAGAGAATAGTGTCTGTGGCTTCTCCATTTTCCCGTCTTCCGCCCAGGATATATATTTTACCATTACACACAGACATACCACAGTTTTCCTGTTTAACCAGATACATAAACAAAAAATTAACCATTGAAGATAAAGGATTTGGTAACAAACAGAAAAGCAAAATAATGCTTTAGCACAGTCAAAAAAAGGGAGACATGATAAAAGCTAAGGTCCTTTGGCCCAACTCTATTCTCTGTGTGAGTGCTGGATAACTTTGCATGAATGAAATGAATTTCAAGATAGATGATATGTCAGTAGCAGCCATAAGAAATAAGGAGATCATGTCCTTTGTAGGGACGTGGATGGAGCTGGAGGCCATTACCCTTAGCAAACTTACATAGGAACAGAAAACCAAATACTGCATGTTCTCACTTATAAGTGGGAGCCAAATGATGAGAACACAGGGGCACATAGAGGGGAACAACACACACTAGGGCCTTTCGGAGGGTGGAGGGTTGGGGGAGGAAGAGGATCAGGAAAATAACTAATGGGTACTAGGGCTTAATAACTGAATGATGAAACAATCTGTACAACAAACCCCCATGACACAGTGTACCTATGTAACAAACCTGCACTTGTGCCCCCGAACTTAAAATAAAAGTTAAAAAAAAAAGATTATATGTTAGTAATTGGGGCCAAGATGTGGGAGGTAGGATGTGGACTGATAAAAGGGTTTTAACTTAATGGTAGTTAAGCAAAAGCATCTTTAAAGAGCCTGGCTTGCTTCTCCTATTACAGGAAGGTTATTATAGAAAGTGGCGGTTACATGACCAAGGAGTAGGAACAATATTCATTATATGGGATTACCCACAAATTGAATGAATGAATGCGGAAAAAATTTATAACTAAGTTAACAAAACACTGTTATTAGGAGACTTGGCTGGGCCATAGAAATGTCTCAAATAACATCTTACAGTTAACTTCCCACACAATGGGATTCTAAGCTAAATTTTATTATTCTGTCAATAATACAGTTACTATATGAAACAAATATTCTTGCAAGGATGAGAGTGATTCTTCAAAAACGAAACCTGGCTGGGCATGGTGGCTCACGCCTGTAATCCCAGCACTTTGGGAGGCCGAGGCAGGTGGAACACTCAAGGTCAAGAGTTAGAGACCAGTCTGGTCAACGCAGTGAAACACCATCTCTACTAAAAATACAAAAAATTAGCTGGACATGGTTGCGGGGGTGCCTGTAATCCCTGCTACTCGGGAGGCTGAGGCAGGAGAATTGCTTGAACCTGGGAGGCGGAGGTTGCAGGGAGCTAAGGTTGTGCCACTGCACTCCAGTCTGGGTGATAAGAGCAAAACTCCGTCTCAAAAAAATAAATAAACAAACAAAAAACCCTACATTAACAACTGACTCACTATTACATGCATCTGGTTATACTGCAGGCCAGATATTCTTCCATTTCCAATTAAAGTTGCACTTTAATTCAGAGAGTTATTGCATCTTATTATCCTGGTTCCACATAACCAACAATGAAATAGGTTCCACCAATGAGTTCAATAAGCATTTTTACTTGACCAAATTTGCTTTACATAAATTTTGCTCTTATAGAAGAAATTAAATTTTGGTGGCTTTATATAATAGAAGGATACTATCTTTAGGTCTGAAAGAATTTGTGAGTACTTAAAAATGCCTGTATTAGAATTTATAGACACCCAGAATGACTTAGCCTTTTATCATATAGTGAAAGACACTTTAATTCAGAATACCACACCCCCATGAATTGCACCAATTATGGAACAAACTCTAATATTTTTCATTTAAAGCACAATAAGCTCTTTCTATAAATTCTTAAAGTTCTGAATATAATAAAAACAAACAAAAACCTTAGTTTTCAGGTACAAGCTAGTTCCCACTATTGAACCTCTAGTTATTTTGAGGATGATTCTAAAACAATATATAATTACATGGTCTGGTAATTAACACCATTTCAGATAATAATGCTCAGAGTTAAATAAAGCAAACAACCTTGAAACCAAGTATTCACATGAGGAAATTACATCTATCCGATATAATAGCTTATTTCATGCTAGTAAAATACCATTTACTCTGTGTGTTTGTTTATACTGTATGAAAAACTTACTCTTCATTCAGGAGTAAGGGCAGCTAGTAGGAACAATAATTTATCAATATATAAAGTTTTAATGTTATTTTTAAAGACTGAAATATGATCCTAACATTGCAAAAAAAAAAAACACGCACAAAAAAACAGAAAACCCTCTAGTTATTTTTGTATGCTTAAATGTTAAAATGTCAACAATAGACAAAAAGAATCAGATTTCATTTAATTATTCTAATCTTTGATGGTATTTTAAATACCTGGTCTACTGAAGAGAGAGAAAAAAAGTCTTCATCATTGACTTTTTTAAAAATCCCACAATTTTTTTTAAAGGATGTTCTTGACACAGGTTAAAAAACAAAATATGTTTCGAATAATAAGTTGTGTTTTTAGGAATTATGCAAAGTCAAAAGAGGCGTGGAAATGGTGAAGGACAAACAGAGAAATAGGCTGGGTCCATTAGGACTATAAAAAATAAAGACCTCATTTTTTTTCAGCTCTTTTTTGCATTTAATATTCTAAGCATTTTAAAAAGCAACAATATTGGGTTCATTTAACTGTATACAATGAAATTAGTTTGATTTATCCTTTTTCGTCGGTTAGCATTAAAAGGGTAAACAATCACACATGGCTCAAAAATTACCTATCAATAACATGTGCATAAGGCCAGGTGCAGTGGCTCACGGCTGTAATCTCAGCACTTTGGGAGGCCGAGGCAGGCGGATCACCTGAGGTCAAGAGTTCAAGACCAGCCTGACCAACATGGCAAAACCCTGTCTCCACTAAAAATACAAAATTTAGCTGGGTGTGATGGCATGCGCTGTAATCCCAGCTACTTGGGAGACTGAGACAGGAGAATCACTTGAACCCGGGAGGCGGAGGTTGCAGTGAGCTGAGATCAATGTGTGCATAGATGTATTTAGTAGCATTGGTGGTAAGAATAAACAGAGGAGAGAAAATAATCACCTAAATCCCAGTACTAGATTTGAACTTCAATGATTTGTCTTTGTTAGACTTAATATACTTCTGATCCAAATGTTTATTTTCTTTAAATTTCTAAAGTCAATGAATGTTGTTTAATTAGAGAAAATATGCCATGTGTGTCCTATTATTATTTTTTTCTCAGTTTTATCTCAATAACCTAGTTAAAAAATATTCATGTATGCCCTGCAATATGCTACATACTGGCAATTAACTTCCTAAACTGTTATCGTTTTATACAATATAGCAAAGTTCCGAATAAATGGTAATTCTTTTTCTTTTTTCTTCCTTTTTTTTTTTTTAATTTTTTTGAGACAGGGTCTCACTGTGTCACCCAGGCTGGTCCCTAACTCTTGGCCTCAGGTGATCCTCCTGCCTCAGCTTCCCAAGGTGCTGGGATTATATGCATGAGCCACTGCGCCCAGCTTGAGCAGTAATTCTTAATAAAAATGCATTATTCTTTATAATCTTCACTGAAATAAACCAATAAAAAGCAGCTTAGATTTTTTAAAAATTAGAAATAAGTCTCAATACTTGACCATATGAGGGTTCTCATGCAAGTAGGGTACACTGTCGCCTCTGTAAGGGCTGGAGAATGGTTTTCCAGGGGAGGTCCCTGAGCTGGAGAAATGTGATTTATTTTTACTTAGATGTGATATGAGAGGGAGAAAACGTAATACTCATTCTATACCATGAAGCTGAAGTGCCTATTATGTCCCTTTCATTAACTGGGGCAATGTTGCTCCATATATATTACTAATTGGAGACTATACCTCAATGTCAACAACTTTAGAAAAGTGGTTTTATATTCAAACCCTATTCACTATCCTTATAATCTATGCTGTATCTCTAATGTATCTTGCAAATAAGATTATCTTAAAATTAAGTCCCTCTGGTACTTCCTCATTTGTTTACTTATTCAATATATATATATTTACTATGCAGAAATAAATGCAAGATACATACAAGATGAGTTAGAAGAAACAGTGTCCTCAAGAACACTAAATTCTAGTATAGGAAATAAACATTTATACCCATAAGGGAATATACAATTGCCATAAGAGGTATGAGTGCTTTAACAGATCAGAAAGCAAAATACATCCATTCTGCCCCAGTTAAACTCTGTTGTACTGAAGTGGTCCTTGAAAGATGAGTAGAATTACAAGTAGAGAAGGTAAAAAAGTCATTACAGGATAAGAAGACAGCATGAACCAGGGCAAGAACATTTATGATCTGTTTAGAGACTACAAATGACAGATACTTAAGGTACCTGAGGTAAAGTTATAGAATGTGAGGCTGAAAGGTCAAATTAAGGTCAGGCAACAGAAGGTCTAGAATGAAGTGGTAAAAGTTTTGGATTTTATTTAATAGGTTTCCAATCAAAGAAGAGACAATAAGTAGATTTATTGAAAAATAATAGGGTGGGCATGGTGGCTCATGCCTGTAATCCCAGCACTTTGGGAGGCTGAGGCAGGTGGATCTCAAGGTCAGGAGTTTGAGACCAGCCTGGTCAACATAGTGAAACCCCGTTTCTACTAAAAGTACAAAAAATTAGCCGGGCTTGGTGGTGGGCGCCTGTAATTCCAGCTACTCGGGAGGCTGAGGCAGGAGAATCACTTGAACCTGGGAGGCGGAGTTTGCAGTGCGGAGATCGCGCCATTGCACTTCAGCCTGGGCAACAAGAGTGAAACTCCATCTCAAAAAAAGAAAGAAAGGAAGGGAGGGAGGGAGGGAAGGGAAGGAAAGAAGGGAAGAAAGAAAAAGAAAGAAAGAAAGAAAGAAAAAGAATTGATGGCTAAATGAGCTAGCAAGACAAGATATTAGAGAAAGGAAGACTAATTAGAGTATTTTTGTTTAGGTAAAACTTGGTAAGAACTTGAACAAAAATAGAAACAATAGGAATGGAAAAAATAGGAGAACTGATAGGCTAGATTAATTCAATTTAAGAGAAGAAAAAGATAATCTAATAAATTAAGTTTCTAGGTTATTTGGAAATATAGAAAAAATAGGTTTGGGGAAGAAGGTGAGTTCTATTTGAAATTTAAAATCTTGAAATACCCATGTAAAATATCAAATAAAATATCAAATAGGCAGTTAGAAATTTGAGTTTGGAACACAGGAGAGAGGCTTTGATGGCGATACAGACTTGGAAGACATCAGTGCTGAGCAGTAAATGAGATGATTCAGGAAAGAGTATAAACTGGGAAGAGGACAGAGGACAGGCTCAAGGAACATATTTAAGGACTGGGTAGAAAAACAAGAGAGTATGAACAAGAGTGAAGAGATTATTAGCAGTGACCTTTGAGAGTACATCTCTAGAGTGGTATGTGTAGAGCCAGATTTTCAGCATCAGAACCATCAAACATTTTGGGGGTGGAAGGAAAAAGAGCCATGAATCAAAAGGTGGGGAAAAGGCCTTTTGGGAGGTGGCGGTGTGGGTAGGGAGTAGGGCTCCGGGTAGAATATATGGATGAAAGAAAGCTGAGCACAGCCATTTCCTTTATAACAGAAATAACAGATTTCCTAGCCTCTAACCAAAGAAACAACAAGTTTGGGAACATTTCTTCTCTTCTGAAATATGAAAGAGAGGGCATAAATACTGGAGTAGGATTGTGAAAAAAGTCAAGAGAAAAAAAAAAAAAGAACAGCCCAAGTGTAACAGATACTTCTGCATGGGATGATAAAAAGGAAGTTATTTCAATAAAATGATCCCTTGGAAGGAGTTCAAAACAGGTTGCCATATGCTTTATGTGGAGTTTTAAAAAATATATAAAATAATTCAAGCAAACATGAAATATTTTATTTTACTTATTTATTTACTTTTTTGAGACGGAGTCTTGCTATGTCGCCCAGGCTGGAGTGCAGTGGCATGATCTTGGCTCACTGCAACCTCTGCCTCCCAGGTTCAAGTGATTCTCCCGCCTCAGCCTCCTGAGCAGCTGGGATTACAGGCGTGTGCCACCACACCCAGCTAATTTTCTATTTTGTTTTATTTTATTTTATTTTATTTTTATTTATTTATTATTTTTGAGACGGAGTTTCGCTCTTGTTGTCCAGGCTGGAGTGCAATGGCTCGATCTCGGCTCACCGCAACCTCCGCCTCCTGGGTTCAAGCGATTCTCCTGCCTCAGCCTCCCTAGTAGCTGGGATTACAGGCATGTGCCACCACACCCAGCTAATTTTGTATTTTTAGTAGAGACGGGATTTCTCCATGTTGGTCAGGCTGGTCTCGAACTCCCGACCTCAGGTGATCCGCCCGCCTCAGCCTCCCAAAGTGCTGGGATTACAGGCATGAACCACCGTGCCCGGCCATAATTTTTTAGTAGAGATGGGGTTTCACCATGTTAGCCAGGCTGGTCTTGAACTCCTGACCTCAAGTGATCCATCCACTTCGGCCTCCCAAAGTGCTGGGATTACAGGCGTGAGCCACCACGCCCGGCCTGAAATATTTTAAAATTGAAATTCCAGTGTATTAATAATGATTATGTACTTGGTCCCTCTTAGATTTATTTTTCTTTTGTACTGCTTTATGTTATTACCTGACGGCTGAATGTATTCTGTACGTGCATCCAGTAATCTTCAACTGGATCATAACAGTATATTGCCTTGGTCAGTCCACCGGCAACATAGATCAGGTTGTTTAGGGATACAGCTGTTATACACCTCTTGGCAATTGGGATAGCTGCACGAAGTAGCCAAGAATTGGTTTCTGGATCATAAGATTGAACCTAATAACATATAAAAATATATAATTAAAATTTCTAAACAAAAATGGAAATGTACTTAATGAAGAATCTACCAATACGTACAAACATTATTTAAAATAAAATCCTATTAATTCAGAGAATTAAGAGAGGTTAGCCTGATAGTAAAATGTCTGAATTATGAACATTCTCAAATAAAATGTAGATTTATTACTATCAAGCAGAATAGAGTACCAAACACACAGAGATTGTTTCTAGAATGAATGGCCACCAGGTTTGTCCACTAAAATTAACAGTCTAAATTTTTTTACAATTGTATTATGTAGGATAACTATGTCTCACATCTGAATATAACTTCTTAATGCTTTTAGGGAGTCCTTTCTTCAAAAGAAAACAAGTAAACCTCAATTCAGTCAGTATGCTCTGAATTATCACAAGTTCTGAAATAACAAATTCTAAATAAGTAACATTTGATCACATTATTTTAAACTGAATTTAGAAAAAGAATTAATAGATTGACAAAATTCAGTTAACATTGCTAAACCAGCTAGGCATTAGATGCTTTTTTCCAGAATAAACATTTCCTAACATGTCAGGATAGCACATATTCTTTCATCCCAGAAGTTTACTGAACCGGAGCAACTTTGAGCCATCCTCTACTTACACTATGGAGGTTTCCTTTCCTTTTCTTTTTTCTGAAAAATACTTCAAAAGTATGTAGAAAATGACCCAGTTGGAAGCAGCATATTTAGTTACTATGTCTTACCCTTTGCTAATTCACTTCTCAACTGTGTTTTGTATAAATAGTTTTTAGATTTTGTAGATGATAGCAAAGGTTCAGAACAATTTATTTAGTAGAAAATTTCTACACAGATAGTCTCATTTCAAAAAGATTGGATCACATTTGTTAGAGCAAATTGTTAGATATACTAGAGTCTCACTTTAGCAACCCAGAATTCAATGTTTTTCTCCAAAAGCATATAGTACCAGAAAATTTTTAGAAGACCCCTCACACTAAGTGACCTGGCTACCTACTTGATAAGCCTTCTGTATTTCCCTTCTTGTACTTATCATTGGTAATTTCTTTAAAAGTGCATGGCTTACCTTATCAGAACAAGTATTATCATCAGGTCCTCCACCAATCACAAACAGTTTGCCTACACAGCTAGTCACTGCAGGAGAACTCACTGCTTCCTTAAGGGGAGCAACTTCAGTCCATCGATTTGAAAAGGAATCATAACATTCTACGCTGCTAAGTCTGTTTTGCCCATCATAGCCACCAACAACGTATACCTATATGTAAAATACATGGAAAAATCTTAATTATCAAAAGCCTGAATTTTGAAGTAGTTGGTTAAAGAATTAAGGAATCTCTTCTCTTTAAAATGCCCTTGCTAAATAAATATAATTGCAATATATTTAGCTCAGAGTTTCTGAGCATTTTTAAAAATCATCATCCCCTACCACCATCACAATCCAAGGAGCCTTTTTAGGTATTTTCTTCCTAATAGTCTTCCCTCAATAAAATTGTAATACCACAGAGAAATTGTGTATCTATTTACCTTAATGTATGTATATCTGTGCTTTATACATGAAAGAGTACATGTTTTTTTTTCATCTTCTAAGAAACAATCTTTGCCCCCTTGGGGGTAATATTGCTCACACTGAGAATTGTACAATTTAGCTTAAATATGCACACTTATGGGTAATGAAATATTTGATTATTATAAAGTATTAGAGCTGTGAAACTAAAATATTAGGAAAGAATTACTAGACTATGAGAGTGCTGGTCAGGCCTTTCTTTTAGTCCGTACAATACCTAGAAAAGTACTTGACACGAAATGAACTTTAAAGTTCACAGAGCTTTTATGTACATTTTCTTTTCACAAACACGAGAAAGGTAGGGCAAATTAGAATCTTTATATGACAGGTGAACCAATCAGTAAGATATTTATTAAATGGCTTATATGCAAAAAATCCATGGTTTATATAGGGAACTTTCAACCTAACGAAGCTCTCCAGCAGCTTAACATCCACGTTTCTCTCTCTCTCTTTTTCATTTTTTGGAAATGGGTCTCATTCTGTTGCTCAGGCTGGAGTGCAATGGCATGATCACAGCTCACTACAGCCTCAACCTCCGAGGTTCAAGTAATCCTCTCACCTCAGCCTCCCAAGTATCTGAAACCACAGGTGTGTATCACCACGCCCTACTAATTTATTTTTAACAGAGACAGGGTCTCCCTCTGTTGCCCAGGCTGGTCTCTAACTCTTGGCCTCAAGCCATTCTCCCACCCTCAAGCCATCCTCCTGCCTCAGCCTCCCAAAGTGTTGGGATTACAGGCGTGAGCCATCACGCCCAGCTCACATTTCTCTTAATGGACTGTCATCATTAACTCTTCCCTCCATAGCTAATTAACTATTAAGTCCCACTGAGTCTTCTTCCACAGCATCTTTCACATCTACCCCTTCCTTTACGTTTCCTGCTGCCATCACCCACTTGAGGGTCCACAACATTTCATACCTCTCAGATAACCTCCTGGCCTCCACTCTTGTTCTCTCTAAACCACAGATGATTCTTCCTAAAATACTTTATCAATTCCTCTTAATATTTCAACAATGAATGTCTAAGGGTCAAGGCCGAATTTCATACCTTGTCCTTCAAATTTGTCCACAATTTATCTTTCTGTGTGCCCCCAAATTTCCACAGTACTCAATGCCACTTCTATCATGCATTTCTCACGTTATGTTAAAATAATCTGTTGGTGAGTTTGTGTCCCCAACACTACGCAGCTCAGACAGGTTAAGTAACTTACAAAAGACCACACAGCTATATGGAGTATGGAACCTGTGGCATGATGTGGCAATTAAGGGCACAGGCTTTGATCACCAGCTCTGTCATCCAATGTAAGGGCAATTTATCTACCCTTTTGGAGACTCAAATCTATTTCCTCAATTTTATAATTATTTTTTTTTTGAGACGGAGTTTCGCTCTTGTTGCCCAGGCTGGAGTGCAATGGCGTGATCTCAGCTCACTGCAATGTCTGCCTCCTGGCTTCAAGGGATTCTCCTGCCTCAGCCTCCTGAGTAGCTGGGATTACAGGTGCCCGCCACCATGCCCGGCTATATTTCCTCAATTTTAAAATGTAGACAATAATAGTATCTATCACATGGCATAATTTTGAGGATTAAACTTTAATACGTACTCCTACATATGTAAATCAAAATATAATACATGCCATGAGCATCAAGACAAAAGGCCTCTAGATTAAGAAAAGTCTGAGCTTTTGCCTCTGCTTTATCATTTTTTGTGTAATCTTGGGAAGTGACTTGATCTCTTTGGGGTTATTTATAAGATGACCAAGTTATATTAAATATTCTCCATTATTCCATCATCCCTTCCTACTCTAAGATTTTTTCTTTTTCTTTTTTTTTGACAGAGTCTCACTCTGTCACTGGGCTGGAGTGCAGCAGGCAGCTCACTGCAGCCTCTGCCTCTCAGGCTCAAGCGATTCTCCTGCCTCAGTCTCCCAAGTAGCTGGGATTACAGGTGTCCGCCACTATGCCCAGCTAATTTTTTGTATTTTTGTAGAGACAGGGTTTCACCATGTTGGCCAGGCTGGTCTTGAACTCCTGACCTTGTGATTTGCCTGCCTTGGCCTCCCAAAGTGCTGGGATTACAGGCGTGAGCCACCGCACCTGATAATTTTTTATTTTTTCTTGAGGATTGCAGCCTAAGACACACTTCTAAGTTACACTGGGGAGTGCTCCCCTAAGATTCTATATTCTAAACCATCCCAGGTTTCCTTAAACAGAGTATTTATAAATTTAAGTATGTTTTATAAGCTTGAATTAAATCTATATTGTAATTTTAGCAAAATGACTTCCATGAATTGAGTACTTGCTGTGTAAGATAGGAATGATTCCTTTTCTTTACTGATTTAGTGCTTCTAAGCTTTGGGTATCTTCAAATCAAGTATACTATTTTGTCAAATAAATTTGAGTTTACCAATACATAAATGGTTTTTGAGACATCAATACTTTTCATTTGCCTTTGTATCAGCATCTCCTTCCAACCCCTGCATTATTTTAGCCCCTCCTTTCCAGTAATATTTTGTCCTTCTTGAGGCACAGCCTCAAACACTATATATAATATAGTAGGTACTGACAAACCAAATGGTTTTAGAAAAGATTCTATTAATATTTTATTTCCAGTAAATCTGTCTCAAGGTCCTCATTATTTCATTGGCCTTGTAGACAGTAGCAGCACGCTAGATTCAGGTCGTTAGGAATTAACAGCTTTTAAACTCTGTTTTGAGCTGGGCATGGTGGCTCATGCCTGTAATCCCAGCACTTCGGGAGGCTGAAGCAAGAGGATGGCTTGAACCCAGGAGTTTGAAACCAGCCCAGGCAACAGGATAAAACATTATCTCCACAAAAAATACCAAAATTAGCTGGGTGTGATGGTGTGTGCCTGCAGTCTTAGCTACTAGGGAGGCGAGGTAGAAGGATCACTTGAGCCCAGGATGTTGAGGCTGCAGTGAGCCATGACTGTGCTGCTGCACTACAGCCTCAGCAACACAGCAAGACCCTATCTCAAAAAATAAAAATATATAAATTCTGTTTTGAGAAGCTCTAGTATTCTACGCAGCAGTCCCCAACCTTTTTGGCACCAGGGAGCAGTTTAATGGAAGACAATTTTTCCACAGGTCTGGGTGGGGGACTGGTGGGGGACTGGTGGGGGGTGGGATGGTTTGGGGATGTAACTGTTCCACCTCAGATCATCAGGCATTAGATTCTCATAAGCAGCCACAACCTAGATATCCCTCATATGTGCTGTCCATGCTCCTATGAGAATCTAATGTGCGCTGATCTGACAGGAGGTAGAGTTGAGGTGGTAAAGCTTGCTCAGTGGCTGCTCACCTACTGCTGTGCAATTAGATTCCTAACAGAATGCTGACTGCAGTGGCAAAATCTTGGCTCACTGCAAACTCCACCAGAAGCGATTCTTCTGCCTCAGCCTCCCGAGTAGCTGGGACTACAGGTGCGGGCCACCATGCCCAGCTAATTTGCGTATTTTTAGTAGACAGTGTTTCACGATGTTGGCCAGGATGGTCTCGATCTCTTGACCTCATGATCCACCTACCTTGGCCTCCCAAAGTGCTGGGATTACAGGTGTGAACCACCATACCTGGTCTAGTATAGAGGTTTTAAGAAACCCCTGTGGGGAAAGAGAGGAAGGAGGACTAGTAAGAGGCTGACCAAGAAGGGTTCCTGGTCACCATTTCTGTTTCAACTAGAGCTTTGTTTTTTCATTGGTGGTACTTAACTGTCTCCATAGGAAGGCCTATGAGACAGCAATCTTCTTAGAAAGGGGTGCTAGGAGATCAGTCAAAGACATATGCGAAAGCAAGTGCGCTGCTTTTAGTTGTTCATTAATTTGAGGTGGTTTTGGACGAGCAGATGGAGATGGGGGCAGGGAGAAGCTAAAGACTCCAAGGTAATCCTTGGTACAACTGCTGTATTTTCATCTGTTATGTAATAAATTTTTGTATTAGATATGACTTTTTAAAATAGAGTATACAGGTTGAACTTTCCAAATCTTAAAAAATCTGAAATCCAAAATGTTCCAAATCTGAAACTTTATGAGTGATGACATTAATGCTCAAAGGAAATGCTCATTGGAACATTTCAGATCTTGGATTTTTTGATTTGGGATGCTCAATGAATATGATGAAAATATTCCAAAATATGAAAAAAATCCAAAATATTTGGCCCAGGGCAGTGGCTTATGCCTGTAATCCCAGCACTTTGGGAGGCTGAGGCAGGCAGATCACTTGAGCCCAGGAGTTCAACACCAGCCTGGGCAATATGGAGAAACCCCATCTCTACAAATAATACAAAATTAGCCAGGCATTGTGGTGTACACCTGTGGCCTTGGCTACTTGGGTGGCTGACGTAGAAGGGATAGTTTGGGTCCAGGAGGTCAAGGCTGTAGTGAGCAGTGATGGCACCACTGTACTCCAGCCTGGGCAACAGAGTGAGAACCTGTCTAAAAATAAAAGAAAAAAAAATATCAAAAATCAGAAACACTTCTGGTCCCAAGCATTTTGGAAACTCCACCTGTAGTTGCTTTTAAAAAGTTTGGAAACTGGCTAGGTGCGGTGGCTCATACCTATAATCCCAGCCCTCTGGGAGGCCGAGGTGGGAGGATCACTTGAGCTCAGGAGTTGGAGACCAGCCTGGCCAACATGGCAAAATCCTGTCTCTACTAAAAATACAAAAATTAGCCAGGTGTGGTGGCGAACACCTGTAATCCCAGCTACTCAGGTGTCTGAGGCAGGAGAATCACTTGCACTGGGGAGGCAGAAGTTGCAGCGAGCTAGATAATGCCACTGTACTCCAGCTTGGGCAATAGAGTAAGAGACCTTGACTCAAAAAAAAAAAAAAAAAAAAAAAAAAAGTTTGATTCTCAGGTTCCTACAGACAGTAGATGGTTCAGAACCCAAATAATGTATTGTTTATAATAATCATCAGCTGCAGTCAAAAATAGGTTTTCTTTAAAAATGTGAGTTTTTTAATTTTTATTTTTATTGAGATGGAGTCTCGCTCTGTTGCCAGGCTGGAGTGCAGTGGTGCCATCTCGGCTCACTGCAACCTCTGCCTCCCGGGTTCAAGCGATTCTCCTGCCTCAGCCTCCTGAGTAGCTGGGACTACAGGCGCCCGCCACCAACCCCAGCTTATTTTTTGTATTTTTAGTAGAGATGGGGTTTCACCACATTGGCCAGGATGGTCTCGATCTCCTGACCTCATGATCCGCCCGCCTCAGCCTCCCAAAGTGCTGGGATTACAGGCGTGAGCCACCGTGCCTGGCCTGTTAGTGAGTTTATCTTAATATATATTTAAAATAAAAAAGATAAAATACATGACTTTGGACAAATATATCTCTGCCTGACTGGCAAAGTTAGTAAAAAGAAAACAAACTGCCTGGGTTAGACATTGGCCTGTCTGTATTTGATGTAACTCCTTTATTTTCCAATGCTTCTTAGGCATTTGGACTCCAGTGATGCATGAGAAGAGAAATGTGCTACACTGCCATGAATTCCAAATTAGGAGAACAAAATATCCATTCAAAAGTACAGTGTCATATTGTTTATATCTTTGGTTTATCTATTGAGGTTAGAAATGGAAGGAAATACAATTTGAATCCAAAATACCCAGAGGGTGAGTAAAATGAAAGATTCAGCTGTGGTATTTACTTTGGAAAGGTACCAGCAATAGTAATAAAAAGTGGTTTCTCTTACTTTACCAAGGAGGACAGCCATTTTGTGACGCCATCTGCCTTTATTGAGAGAGGCAACTCTGATCCAAATATTTAACTGTGAGTTATAAATCCAGACATCACGGCTGTTGATTCTTCCACCTTTAAATGCAAAACAATGCACACACAATAATTTATCATGATATAGCTGTCACCAAGAGATCTGTGCCACCAAGGCATAGGTAAAGAAAACATGGAATTCATTCATCTAATTCAAGAATTTGAGAATTCAGCTCAATAAATAAAGACCTCTTGAAATTTAATGGAAATAGTTCTACAGAGCAAATTTAAACTTTACCAATTGTTATCTTGATAAGTGATAATTATAGATCCAAAATAATTAAATACAGGATGTGAATTTTACAAACATAAAAGATTGTTAATTTAAGAGTAAGACATCAGAAGCATGCAAATAATGGTATTATTCTAAAGGTTTTTTTTTTAAATTCACCCATTTTTCAAAAAGCATACTATTGTAAAAAATAAAGTATGTATTGTTATACTTCTCAGTGTGGATAATATATATAATAATCTGCAAAGTTGGTGAAATTATTTTACCAATTAACAGACTTCCCATCATAGATACCATAGTTGTACTTTGTACAAGTCTGTCATTTTATTTTCTAATTTTAAAGGTAACATATCACATATCATAAAGAAGTTCAAGTTAAGAATTTTAAAGCAAATCTTATTTCATAAACTTTGCGGAGAATTTCAGAAAACATAGGTGAATTAGAAATGCTTAATTCTATGAGTACTTCTGACTTGCAAAGAGGTAAAGTTTAAAAAATTACAGCATATTCTACATGCATTTGAAAGCATTTAAAATATGACATGATTAAAGGTATTTTCTGGTGGATTTTTGGTAAATCATTCCATGTCATCTTGTACCTGTGTTTTTTTTGTTGTTGCTTTTTGTTTGTTTTTTGTTTTTGAGGCAGAGTCTCGCTTTGTCACCAGGCTGGAGTGCAGTGGCGCGATCTTGGCTTACTGCAATCTCCGCCTCCCGAGTTCAAGTGATTCTCCTGCCTCAGCCTCCCGAGTAGCTGGGACTACAGTTGCCCACCACCACACCTGGCTAATTTTTGTATTTTTTAGTAGAGATGGGGTTTCACCATGTTGGCCAGGATGGTCTCGATCTCCTGACCCGGTGATCTGCTTGCCTCGGCCTCCCAAAGTGCTGGGATTACAGGCGTGAGCCACCGCGCCTGGCCTTGTACCTGTTTTTAAGAGCAAAAAGTCATTCTTGGTTTTATTTGTTGTAAACTGATCTTCCTAAAGTGGGAGTATTCAGATTTCACTATTTTAAGACACTGTTGATGTTTAAAATAATGAAGCTGTGTCCAAATTAAAAGTAGCTACTGTAACAATTCTATATTTACCTGAAACAAGAATGTCATTCCTTAGAGCACAGACTGCATACTCTGATTTGGTAAATTCTGGAAGCTTAGCCAAAGACTTCCATTCTCCTGTTACAGGATCGTAGCACTCAGTGTATGGAAGATTAAATCCTCCAACTCGCTCACATCCTCCAACGACAACTATCACCTCAGAATAGCCAGTGGACCTAAAATAATAATATTAGCGTACATAAATAATATAATAATATTACATTAGAATATACTCCAGATTTTTTCTTAAAACTCTAAAAACAAACCACGCACTATTATAAACAGTTAAGTTTCTTCTCTGTGCATGTGCCAAATGGTACAGGCTGGAAATTACTTACTTTGAGAACCTTTACAGGGGAGCTAGTGACATCATTATTCCACAGAAAATTTCTGTTGGCATTTTTTTCTATTGGTTTTGACCTGAAAATTGTAAAAAAGTCCAAAGATCCTATCTAACCCAACCAGAATCGTGGGAATATTAAGGATGACTTTCAAATGCAGTTTTGCAGTGATTCAGATATGCATAACCAATGCATTTTTTTCTAACTGTAGGAAAATGGTGCTTTTTCATCAGCTTGCTAGTTCTAAAAAACTAATTCATAGTATAATCCAAGCACCCTTTAAAGGAATATGTTTATGTACTTGTTCAGAAATTAATTTTTAAAATACAAAGTCAAGTAAATTAAGGTAATACAACTCAAAATGTTGGGCAATCACTAAAAAGGCTAACAGAGTTTATAACAAGAATGTTAAAGGAGAAAAGCAAGATGAAAAATTGTACATTAGCCATGTTCAATACTATCTAAAAAATGTATCTGGAAAGAATATACCAAAATGCTAAAGACAGTTGTCTCTGAATTGTGTGGCTCCCCCCATTTCTATCATTACAAATTTCCAACCAATAATGAGCCTGAGCTATTTTTAGAATGCAAAAAACAGCATTTAACACCACTAAAAGAATTCTAATGTTTATGTTAATCACTGGCTTCTCTCATTTTTTAGATTTAAAATAGAGACAGGAATAACCAAAAGCTTATCCACAATTTTTTGTTCATAAGATTCAATTGATAGTTTAGGAATTTTAAAATTCTTTAGCTTTTATATTTTTCGCAAATATAATCTAAATGAAAATGTTTTATAGTTACATTTTATGGTTGCTACAAGTTAAGTGTCACAAAGAAAAATGCCAACAATCCTTCTTCTCTTACTTAAATATAGAGGGAAAAAAAAAACCCCACATCAGGACACTGATTTGTAATTTTAGTCAGTGTGCTGTTACACAATTACAGTAGGAAAAAACAAGCAATATTGGCGTGTCTCTTTTAACAGAGCTATTCTAGCTACATTTACTCAGACCTATGTCAACTAACCAAATCATGTACCTATTCTATGCCAGGCATACTTTTTCCATTATAAAATCAGAAATAAATATGGGAGAAAAGAACTTTCTCCATACATGCAACCAAAAGTACTTTTAGGAATCCAGGAAATTATATAACCTTTACCTAGTATTTAGTAAAACATTAACAGAAGGACCTAAATATTATCAGTAATATTTACTATTTTCCAAGTAATTCCAAAATAAAAGTATTAAAAATAAAGACAGCACAGAACCAGATACTTTAGTAGTATAACTACTGACTTATCTATCATTCTTTCCATATAAGTATTTCCTAAAACACACTTAAAATCTAAGACAAATCCTCAAAAAAGGTGATATTCCTCAAAGTCTTATTTATTAATCAATCAAAACAAACACTGCTAGTTACTGAAGTTAAATCACTTCTGTCTTAATATAAAATCCAGAGTAATGATTATATATCATAGGATTTTGTTTTATCCTTTCCTTATTGTACATTACTTGGTTTATACTTTCCCTCTGCTTAAACTTGCTTGCCTTTTTCAAGACTTCTTAGCCCAATAAACATATGTTATCTGTTTTTGTACTTTGGAACAGAAAGAGAAAACAGCATGAGAAGCTAATTGCTAAAACATTTAGTAGCAATAAATAAAGGGTAACTTCAATGTCTGCTAGAATGTGTGTCTATCTGAAAGGATTAGCAAGCTAGTAGTTTTGCCTGTATTAAATATCCTATTTGCAACCAAATGGCTTTTAGCTTAATTAGATATATCTGATGTTCTCATCAAAGACTGTTAACCCAATAAAAGCATTATTTCTTGAGCTTGGAGAAATACTTATCTCAGGCAGGGAGCTAATGGCCTTAAAGGAAATAGGTTACTCCAGCTGATAATGGCAAGTAAAACAAAATGGCAGGAAAGATGATAGTATAGCATAAATAAAATTCTGGACACCCATGTAATCTATTTCTAGAGTGAATGTCATGTCACTCTATTTCGTTAATTCTTTTTTTTTTCCAAATAGAGACAAGGTCTTACTCTATTGCCAAGGCTGGAGTGCAGTGGCGAGATTGTGGCTCACTGCAACTCCAACTCCTGGCTGAAGTGAGCCTCTCGCCTCAGCCTCCCACGTAGTTGGGACTATAAGCACATGCCACCACATCTAGTGAATTTACTTTTTTTTTTTTTTTTTGTAGAGACAGGGTCTCACAATGTTGCCCAGGCTGGTCTCAAGCTCATGCCTTCAAGCCATTCTCCTGCCTTGGATTCCCAAAGCACGAAGATTACAGAATGAGTCACCGTGCCTAGCTTCATTAATTCTTTAAAGTAAAAAATCCAGGCTGGGCGCAGTGGCTCATACCTGTAATCCCGGCACTTTGGGAGGCCAAGGTGGGTGGATCATGAGGTCAAGAGATCGAGACCATCCTGGCCAACCTGGAGAAACCCCATTTCTACTAAAAATACAAAAATTAGCTGAGTGTGGTGGCATGCGCCTGTAGTCCCAGCTACTCGGGAGGCTGAGGCAGGAGGATTTCTTGAACCCAGGAGGAGGAGGTTGCCGTGAGTCGAGATCGTGCCACTGCACTCCAGCCTGGTGACAGAGCGAGACTCCGTCTCACAAAAAAAAAAAAAAAAAAAAGAAATCTGATTTTTTGCTATGACACAATAACAGATATTTGTTACTTTAGGATTAATTCTCTCCACTTGCTTCTAGGAAAGTGTGATGACCAAATTATCCTTTTTACAATGGTAATACATCTAAAAAAAATCTTTTATCATTAATTTGAGAAAATATCAAATTAAAAGTTCATGTTCTTTGATTTACGTGAAAGATAAAACAATCATAAATCCACAGGATAGGGCCGGGCGTGGTGGCTCACGCCTGTAATCCCAGCACTTTGGGAGGCCCAGGCGGACAGATCATGAGGTCAAGAGTTCAAGACCAGCCTGGCCAACATGGTGAAACCCCCGTCTCTACTAAGAATACAAAAATTAGCCAGGTGTGGTGATGGGCACCTGTTATCCCAGCTACTCTGGAGGCTGAGGCAGAAGTGCTTGAACCCGGGAGGCGGAAGGTACAGTGAGCCAAGATTGTGCCACTGCACTCCAGCCTGGGTGACAGAGCAAGACTCCGTCTCGGGGGGGAAAAAAAATCCACAGGATATTCTAAACCACATTTAAAAATGTAATAAATAATTATTGGATTCAGTTTAAATATCTTGAAAGGTGAAATAGAGGAATTGCTGGCTGAAATAACTGAACTACTTGTAATTAATGCCAAATATGCTAGACATGTGGAGCGCCCAAAAGAAAAGGGTTGAAAAGTGATCCTGGCTAATAAAAATATCTGAATATATATTTTTAAAATATATACAATAGGAAAGGAAATGTTTCCATGTAGTATGAAATTGGGAAGGAGAAGGGAGAGATATTAGTGATATAGTCTGTTCACCATTCTAAAACCCAGAAATACCTGAAAATCAAACCATCAAATCAAAATAATGAACTAAAATAGAGAGACTTTAAGCCTTAAAGAGACAGAATGGTTCTCTAGTCTGTGAGATATGACAGTCACCAAACTCAATGTACTAATTTATCTAAAAGAAACTATGTATCAAAAAAGGGGATTGGTCAGCTATAGAAGCAATAAGTAAATGAATAAAGAAATGAATCAAAGAGATGATAATCACCGAGGCAAACATTTGCTGTGCCCATTCAGGTTATTATCTAAGGGAGAGACAATCTAAGCTAAGCTACCTTGAATAGTATTGGTTTTTTGGCAAGAATATTTTGATGGTGGGTGAGACTTCCTCAAGCTATACTAGCTGAGAGGATTTCATTTCTAAAGGTCTACTAACTCTGTTTGAATTCCTTGCTTGCCAAATGACCTTTGAAAACTTTGGCTTCCCATGTAGTGACTTGTCCATAGTTAGAGAATATTACTGGGCAGGTTGACTTAAAATAGGTAGCCTCCTTGTTAATTCCATTTCTTTTTGCAAACAGATATATACAGACTAGGAGATGAGTTAATTGGTCTGTTATATTTAATGTTAAATCTGCCTCTAATAGTCTGATCTATTCTTACTGTATAAAAAGAAAAAGTTCCTGAGCCTACAGGTGCTGGTTAATTCCATTTCTTATGGCAAACAGATACATACAGACTAGATGAGTAATTGGTCTGTCATACTTAATGTTAAATCTGCCTCTAATAGTCTGATCTATTCTTACTGTATAAAAAGAAAAGTTCCTGAGCCTAGAGGAATCACTGGATCATGGTGAATTCACCAATATAAATGACCCCATTAGACATTTATACCAGCCATAAGCCTTAGGACTTCTTTTTTTTTTTTTTTTTGAGATGGAGTCTCGCTCTGTCACGCAGGCTGGAGTGCAGTGGCACGATCTTGGCTCACTGCAAGCTCCGCCTCCCAGGCTCACACCATTCTCCTGCCTCAGCCTCCCAAGTAGCTGGGACTACAGGAGCCCACCACCACACCTGGCTAATTGCTTTTGTATTTTTAGTAGAGACAGGGTTTCACTGTGTTAGCCTCCTAACACGTGGTTTCGATCTCCTGACCTCGTGATCCGCCCACCTCGGCCTCCCAAAGTGCTGGGATTACAGGCGTGAGCCACCGCTCCCGGCCAGAGCTTTTAAACTTGGTGAGGACACAGTATCAATTTGTGTGGTAAGGCTTTCCACCTGAAACGGCAATAGGTAGGACTGCTTCTATATGAAAATGGCTGTATTGATCAAAAGACTCAAAATGCCAACTTTTTGAAATTGGCAATTATCTAAGAATTTATCATCAGAAACTAATCATAGACATGCTTAAATATGTAGCCACCAAAGATGCTCATCTTACTTAATGGTAAAAAATTAAAAACAAATGTTGGGATGGGTGGGTTATAGAATATTCATGTTATGGAAAGACACTTACCATATACTAACTGGTAAAAACAAGACTATGAAATAGATTACAACCTTGTAAATGAAATAATAAATTCATACAGAAAAAAAGAGAGAATACTTTGGTAGGCTAAAACGGGGAGGATCACTTGAGCCCAGGGGTTTGAGACCAGCCTAAGCAACATAGTGAGATCCTGTCTCTATAAAAAATAAAAAAATTTGTCAGGCATCGTGGTGTGCTTATAGTCCCAGCTACTCAGGAGGCTGAGGTGGGAAAATCCCTTGAGCCAGGGAGGTCTTAAGCTGCAACGAGCCATGATCGCGCCACTGCACTCCAGCCTGGGTGACAGAGGGAGACATTGTCTCAAAAAAAAAAAAAAAGAAAAGAAAAACGCCAAAGGTTTACAATGTTACCTCTTCGAGCTGAAAATTTGGGTAACATTTTTTGCTTCTCCCATTCTCTAAACTTTCTCCAATTAACATATTGCTCCTTTCCCACCCTGCCGCAAGTTAAGAAAGAACAAAAGAAAAAAACCACCACCACCACCTTACTATTAACGGTTACTATTGGGCATCTGCTCAACCTAGCACAGGACGGGATTTTCAGTCATCACATTTCTGCTACGTGATTCTGCTCCCATGACCATAGGTAAATATCCACAAAATGTTGTCTGGCTACATCAGAGATTATGTCTCCCCAAGAGAAGGAGAGATTCATTCTCTCTGACTGACTGAACTTGTAATATGTCAACCCCAAACCGATGTGTGGCCATATTCTGCCAGACTAATGGGAGGGAATGATTCAGACATGCAGAGAAAAGCAGAGGCAAGAGGTAGAGAGAAGGCACAGCTTGGTTTCTGATAGCTTTTTAGTAGCCTGTTCCAGTCTTCCTTGAGGTCTTATTGAATTTTTGCTCTTAGGTCCTACAAGACACTGATTCTTGTATCCTTTTCTTCCTTGAGACGGAGTCTCACTCTGTTGCCCAAGCTGGAATGCAGTGACACAATCTTGCAATCTCTGCCTCCTCCCGGGTTCAAGCCATTCTCTTGCCTCAGTCTCTGCAGCAGCTGGGATTATAGGCATGCACCACCATGCCCAGCTAATTTCTGTATTTTTAATAGAGACGGGGTTTCACCATATTGGCCAGGCTGGTCTCGAACTCCTGACCTCAAGTGATCCACCCATCTCGGCCTCCCAAATTGCTGGGATTACAGGTAGGTGTGAGCCACTGTGCCCAGCCTCTTGTATCCTTTTAATAAATTTCCCTTTTATGCTTGAGCTGGTGAGTTTGTTTCTATTTGCAATCAGAATTTGGATACATTAGAGTTCAATGGATTGCAGAAAAAAACCAACAACCTACAAATGGCTTTCAAACTCAGGAAAAGATGCTCAATCATCCACACCAAAAAAGTAAATGCACACTTTGGGAGACCAAGGTGGGAGGATCACTTGAGCCCAGGAGTTTGAGACCAGCATGGGCAACAAAGTGAGACTCTATCTCTACAAAAAATAAATAATAATTAGCAGGGCATGGTGACCCACGCCTGTAGTTCCAGCTACTCGAGAGGCTGAGGCAGGAGGTTTGCTGGAGTCTGTGAGATTGAGGCTGCAGTGAGCTACGACTGTGTCACTGTACTCCAGCTTGGGCGACCAGGGCGAGAACCTGAAAAAAAAAAAATGGGAGGAAGGAAGGAAATGTAAATGAAAATTATAAGATACCACTTTCACTTTGCAGAGTAGCAAAGATTTACAAAAACTAAAGTAAAGAAATTATATTGGCAAAGGAGTGCAGAAATAGGCACTTTCATATTTTTGTTGAAGTATAAATTGAAAGGCAATTTTTATAATATCTGTAAAGATTTAAAATGCACATATCCTAAGACTGATCAAGTCTGCTTCTAGTAATTCAAACTATAAATTAACAGTGTATGTATGCAAAGACAATGTACAAGAATATTCACTAAGTATCATTTGCAATGGCAAAAAAATGAATTAGAAACAACCTAAATATCCATAAAGAGATTGATTAAATAAAATAAATTATGGTATATCCATAAATAGGATACCATATAGCTCCTTCAAAAGAACAAGTTTGAAATGTTCTATAATAGTAATAATAATGAGATCTATGTGTGATGATATAGAACAGTTTCCAAGATACTATTAAGTGGCAAATGCAAGGTGCAGAACTGTGAGTGCTGTACCCTACTATCTGCATAAAAGAAGTAGGGAGGCATTCATATACAACTATGCAAAGAATATTTCTGCTTTTTTTTTTTTTTTTTTGAGACAGAGTCTCGCTCTGTCATCCAGGCTAGAGTGCAATGGTGCGATCTCAGCTCACTGCAACCTCTGAGTCCTGGGTTCAAGCGATTCTCCAGCCTCAGCCTCCCAAGTAGCTGGGATTACAGGTGTCCACCACCACACCCAGCTAATTTTTGTATTTTTAGTAGAGACGAGGTTTCACCATGTTGGTCAGGCTGGTCTTGAACTCCTGACCTCAGGTGATCCACCCGCCTCGGCCTCCCAAAGTGCTAGGATTACAGGTGTGAGCCACCATGCCCAGCTATACAAAGAATACTTCTAAAAGAGGTTCAAAAAACTAGTAATAAAGGTGTCCTTTGAAAGCAGAATCAATGGTTCTCTGAAGGGTTAAGAAGAGGGAGATTTACAATGTATACTCTTTACGTAAAAATATTTGAGTTCAAAACAATGAATTAACATACATATATAAATGGTAGGCTACTCATTCTATAATATAGGAGAATAGCATTCTTCAGTGGGATTGGAATAGGAATTCAGAACACTAACTTCTAGCCCTGGCTCTGGTTCTAACTAGCTTTGTGACTAGGAGCAAGTGAGTTAACTGTGCCTCAGTTTTATCACCTGTAAAATATGGAATAAAGGGATTTATTAAATAATCACAAACAACATTTCTTAAGGAAAAACATATTTAGAACTCCCTTGGTCTTCCCATTTGTTTTCAACAGAACTTGAGGCTTGCCCTCATTACGGCCATTAGATTCCTATATTCACTGTTTAGTAACTGATTATCAGGTAAGAGATAGCAGAAAGAAGAGACAAGTACTTAATGGCTGATTCCAACCTCAAAATGATGAACTTATTAAGTCTTAGCTATGTCTGTTGCTCAGTGGAGTCTGGCAAAGGGCATCAATTTTTTTCACAGACATGAACAACTTGCCATGTATGGTCAATATATCAGAAGACACTTGCCCAGTTTAGTGCCATCCATGTTTCCTCTTGGGAACCTCATTCTGTAGGCAGCCCAGGCCTACCAAAATGAAAAATTAGCATCTATCAGGGGAAATGACTCTTTCCAGGGAATCGTTATGGTAGGTGCTAAGGATGTGGATCAGGACAGGATGCAAAAGCAGCAGTATCAGAACCACACTACCAAGCAATCATGAGTTTAAAAGTTTGATATTTAGGCTGGTATGGGAAACATGGAAATCAGTATTTGGAGTAAAGCAGGGGCAAGAAATGGAAATTAGGTGTACTAGAGATCAGAATCAGATTGTTAAACAATAGTCAGGAATGTGAAACATCAGTCAGGGACCACAGAGTAAATATCAGTTTATTCATGAATTAGGATGAGGTTGGGGCAGAGAGGCCCATCACAAGCAGAAAAGTAAGTTACTTTTCTCCAGATGAAAAGGGTTGAAGCCTAGCACTTAGCATACTGAGATGGCACATAAAGGTAACTCAAATATTTATCAGATGAAATTTAAGACCTGTTTAAGTTAGCTATCATATTAATTCTCTACAGAGTTCAAAAGTATTTCTGAGCCCAAACATGCATCTAAGTATTAATATGAACTTTTTCTACCTCAAATGTTTTCCATACTAATATTAAACTTTTGACCTAGAAACAAGTTTCAAAATTATGTTGGGGAGTCAGGAAGAGGGCCGAAGGAAGAAAGGAGGAAAGAGAGGAAATTATGAATGCTAAGGGCAGTTTGGCGTGGTGGCTCATGCCTGTAATCCTAGCACTTTGGGAAGCCAAGGTGGGAGGATCTCTCAAGCCCAGGAGTTCAGGACAAGCCCGAGCAACATGGGGAAACCCCATTTCTACAAAAAATAAGCCAGGGATGGTGATGCACACCTGTAGTCCCAGCTACTTGGGAGGCTGAGGTGGGAGAATCACCTGAGCCTAGGAAGTGGAGGCTGCAGTGAGCCATGATGGCACCACTACACACCAGTCTGAGTAACAGAGTGAGACCCTGGCTCAGAAAAAAAAAAAAAAAAAATGATGCTAAGGGCACTCTGAATAAAGGCAGAGGATGTAGTGCAGTTATATAGTATCAGCATTTTTGCAGAATGTCTATTTTTAAAATTTTAATTAATAATAATTTTTTTTTGAAATGGAGTCTCTCTCTGGAGTACAGTGGCGCAATCTCGGCTCACTGCAGTCTCCGCCACCCAGGTTCAAGTGATTCCCTTGCCTCAGCCTCCTCAGCCTCCAGAGTAGATGGGACTACAGGCATGCTCCACCATGCCCGCTAATTTTTTGTATTTTAGTAGAGATGGGGTTTCACCATGTTGGCCAGGATGGTCTCAATCTCCTGACCTCGTGATCTGCCCGCCTCGGCCTCCCAAAGTGCTGGGATTACAGGTGTGAGACGCTGCACCTGGCCAGTAGAATTTTTTTGAGTCAGGGTATTGCTCTGCCACCCAGGCTGGAATGCAGTGGTCTGCTCATGGCTCGCTGTAACCCCAAACTCTAGGCTCAAGTGATCCTCTTGCCTCAACCTCCCAAGTAGCTGGGACTACAGGTACATGCTACAATGCCTAGCTAATTTTTTCTTTTTTTTCTGTAGGAACAGGGTGTCATTATGTTGCCCAGACTGGTCTTGAACTCCTGGGCTCAAGCAACCCCCATGCCTCAGCCTCCCAAAGTGCTTGATTACAGGTGTGAGCCACTGCACCTGGCCTACAACCATTGTTTCTAAGCTTTACTCCTTCTGTGATTAGTCTCTACTGTTTTTTCCACACACCTAAGGGTTTACAACCGGCAGGGCAGATTATCAAAGCTTTCGTGCTCTTAAATTGGCCTATGTCCTCTTTCTGGGAAACTACCACCACACTGTTTTTAATATAATGCATTTTCGGGATTTCTCTGTCATTGAAGAGACAAGTGGGTATATAGGGAGAATTTCTATTATGGGTTGAGCTCTGGACAATACTTGGCACAGAATAGATACTAAAGGAACACTGGCTGATATAGAGGTATAACTTAACTGTACATTGGAGGGATTAGACTGCCACCACCCTAAACCAGAGTTAATCTCTGCATCACTAATGGTGGGACACCCAGATATGCTGTGACTCCTAATATGATGCAATATATTATACACATTACATAGGATTAATTCTAGCTATAAATATTTAACTTATATTCACCTAACTGAAGCTCACAGAACCAACTTCCAGTTTCCAGGAAACACAGCTAAATGATGCCATAAGGAAGCAATGAGACTGATCCAAAAGGTAGAATATTTTTCTGGACAACTTCCCCATTGACAAGTCAGAATCATAAAAAAGAAACTGTTTTGAAGTAAAAGAGATTTCACAGAAATAACCTGATGTAATGAGTAATCCTAGCTTGGATCCAGGTTTATTAAAGAACAGTTTGGAAGACTGGGGGAGTCTGAATACAGATTGCGTATTAGATAATATGAATTATTATTATTAAGTTTAAATGTGCTAATGTTATTTTGCCTGTTATTTTAAAAAGATGCACAGTCAAGTAAAAAACATATATAAAAATTTAAAAAGAAATATATACATGCAATAAAAAATAAGATATATAAAATTTGAAAAAGAAATATAAATGAATGAATGAAAGAGAAAAGTCTGGGCTGGTTTGGTAGTCAACAGCATGCATGGTAATTAAAACCATGAAAATAGATAAGATAAGGTCACCTAGGCAAGTACATAAGGGAAGACAAAGAGATGTGAATCAGGCAGATAATATTTCAGACTAGATGTAGGAGTAAGAACCATTAAATTGAAAAAGAGCAACTGGAGAAATAGGAGGACCATGAGGAGAATGGCATTCCAGAAGCCAATGGAGGTATTTCAAGATGGATAGGGCAATTAATAATATCAAATTCGAAAGAGCTCAAGCTGGATAAAGACTGAAAAGAGGCTAGCAAATAACAAATAGAAGGTCAGTGATGACCTGATTGAGAGAAGTTTCAGTAGAGTGACTGGAGCAGAAGTCAGAGGAATGAACTGCTGTCAAAGAAGTGGAGACATCACTCCTCTTTCAAAGAAGTTTGGAGTTTCTCAGAAAGATGAGAACCTGTACAAATAATACACATTGTTCAGATAATGAAATTCCTAGTGATTAATGCCAACAGGTTGTGGCAATCAGGAGACTGGAGAGATCACTGGGTGAAACAGGAGGATTTATTTAGGCGGCCACGAACTCAGCAGATCAACATCCAAAGTCCAGCTGGAGCTATAATAACATTATCTGCAAAACCAGGCAAAGGCCCCCAAAAAATGGGTTCCAAAAGCAACTATCAGAAAAACAAGTTCTTAGTCTCCCCCTAAAATTCTCTCCCCATACCATCATTCTTTGTTCTGCTCTCATAACTAGTTTTTTAACTATTTTTACAAGTTTGCAAAGGTTTTATAAGTTCCTGTTTTTCTCTCTAACACAGCAAAGTCACAAAACATGCCTAAATTGCAAAAACCTGTCACAGTATAATTAACTGCCTTTGTTTTGCTTCTGCAAGCCTGGTTTCCCTGCCCTGCAAATTTTGCGCCACTGGCTAGCCACTCCACTTCAGCAGCATAAATAAAAGTCAAGCCCTGTCTTTGTTCATTGCTCAGCCTTTAGATGTTAATCCACTAAGTTGACGGCCACCTAAATAAAATCCTCCTGTTTCACCCAGTGGTCTCTCTGGTCTCCTAATTCCCACAGCAAACATGCAGTAACAGATAAGTGAAAGATAAATGTAAGGGACAGAAGGTGATAGCAGAGTTATAAAATAAAGGATTCCTCATGTAATGCCCACATAAAATAAATATCTGCTATCATATTTTTAAGAGTCTGCAAATTCAACAGAACTATAGTTTGGTTTTTATACCTGTCTCTTAAAGAAAGGTGATACTGCAATTTATAAATAGATGTTTCACTGTGGAAATAGATTCGTTCCCTTAAAAATTGGATATAAAATACATTTTTGGAAATCAAATAATTAAGTAAGTTAGGAAAAGTATCTCTTCAAAGGAGTGATGGCACCCTTAGGCTGCAATCTGATTGCATTCAAATTATGTCTTTATAAATATTAGTAATCAATGTCTTATTTTGATTTTACAACATATAACCCTTGGTTCCTACTCTAATCCTATGAGATATGCAGGCTGAGTATTATTAGCCCCATCTGACCTCAGATCATTCAGCCTGCTACAGGGGTATTTGTCTTGGAAAAAGGAGTGATTTTCCCTTTAGAGGGATACTGTGTGTTCATGAAAGTTCTCGAAGAGCTAATAGTCACACAGCTCTGAAGCTGTTTACTTTTCTTAATTAATACATTATTCAAACTAGTATAAATTTTAAAAACAAGCTATCTCACAGTATGCTGACTTTTAACATTCCAAAACAATGATAGTCAAAATTTAAGGTAAAAATGTAGTTTATGAGCTATGCTATAGTAAATTCACAGAAAAAATGGAGATGGCTTAATAATAAACCAATAATAAACTAATAAAAATACTAGTTTCACAACAATGTAAATATACTTAACATTACTGAAATGTATAATTAAAAATGATTAAGACAGTAAAGTTTATGTTATGTGTTTTTTACCACAATTAAAAAAAAAACCAACACCAACATTAGCTTTGTTAGAAAAATATTAAAAGGATTAAAAGGATAATTTACTGTAATATTTCTCATAACAGGCATTTCTTGCTTATTCACAATAAATATTCCTTCCACTATTAAGGCATGGAGATTATTTTTCTATAGTTTATGAATTAAAATTGATAAGTATTTTATAGAAATAATATACTGGAAGAAGATACAAATATGCTACAATATTTAACTGCATTCTACCCCCTAAGCACACATTTTCCAAATTCTCTATAATGATGATGTAATTTTCACATTCAGAAAAAAGATTTTTTAAAATTGAGATTGACATTAAATATAATAACTGTGACAATTAAGTAAGATTTGAGGCCTGGATTTTACATCTTAGAATTCACTCAATGTATACCAGCTTATTTAATTCACCTCTATATTTCATGCTTCTGTGTTAGGACAAAGGCCCGTCTGTGGATGTGCAAATATTTTTTTTTTCTTTTTTTTTGAGACAGAGTCTCACTCTGTTGCCCAGGCTGGAGAGCAGTAAGAGCATGGCTCACAGCATCCTCAAACTCCTGGGCTCAAGCAATCCTCCCACCTCACCCTTCTGAGTAACTGGGACTACAGGTCCGTGCCACCATGCCTGGCTAATTATTTTTAGTAGCGATGAGGCCTCGCTATGTTGCCCAGGCTGTTCTCAAACTCCTGAGCTCAAGCGCTCTTCCACCTTGGCCTCATGCCTGGGATTATAGGCATGAGCCCCTGTGCCCAGAAGCAAATTGTTTTTTTATAAGTAGAGGCAGTCCAAGAGAGCCTACTAAAGTCTTAGCTACCCTGTATCCAAAGACTCTTTGGAAAGAAAAGTGGAATGGTTTGGGGCCCTAGAAAGGTTAAGAGAAATTAGTAGAAATATGTTGAGATATGCACACTTGCAAAGACCCTTTGCTACACCATTTGATAGCACAGAACAACAATAACAAAAAATGCTACTGTTGAATCTAGAATTCACTAGGAAAGACATTCTAGTGACTTATATAATCCAAAATAAATCTAAAATTATATACAGCCACAGGTAGACAGTACATATAAATGACAACACTGAGATTGCATTCAGGAGGTTTAAAGATATATTAAAAACTTTTGTTAACTATATTTGAAAACAGTCTTCTCACCTGCGTGGCCTAGTCCTTGGAGACATCATTTCATTCCCAAGTATGTGGTACCTTCTTGCTTCATGCAACAACTGATAACACTCAGGAGAATTCTGGATCAATTGGTCCACTTCAACTGTTTGAACAAAGTAGTTGGGATGCAACAGAGGGAGTCTCACATGTGTCAGGAGCTCATGTAACAGTGGTCTTCTCAGATCAACGGCACGATAGACCCAACGCATGACGGCTTCAAAAACCATCTCCTCTTTACCAATAACAAGTTCATCGCTACAAATATAATCAATAAGTTCATCTTTGTCAAGCTCCAGAAATTCTTCGTGCTGGGATACATCCTCAAAAGTCTGTAATGCAAAATTTTTGCATTTTGTGAAGAGTGTTTTGAGTGAATGGGTATCAGCAAAGCGCTGGATTCCTAAGCAATTACAAGGATCAAGTTGCTCCTCCAAGAACTTGGCACATGCATCACGGAGAACACTAATCTGAAAGAGGCTTGATGTCTCAAAGAGATATTGTACATTCTCTGTAGTGATCTTCACCTTTCCAGTATAAACATACTGCAAAAAACATTCCATAGCTTCAGCCAAAATACCATTGATCTCAACCAACATTTCTCGGCTTTCCCTGTGGTCATTACAAAACATAGCTCTGAAGTAGCTGCTACAGGCTGAGAGCACAGCTCTATGGCAAGGAAATTCTTTTCCTTCCACACAAATGATAACATCTGTGAATAAGCGGCTATCTCGAAATTCATTAAATATCTGGAGTATGTTTTCGGCATGGGATGATCCTGAAGAGAAGTCAAAAAACTCATGACCTGTCAGAGATTTGGGGTCCATTTCAAAAACTTTACGCTTAGTTGCTGGGGAATCACGCGCCCCAAGATCCTCTCTGTTTAGTCTGCGTCCCAATATTAGTACCATTGTTACATCAGTTGACTATATAATTGTTGAGAAATGACTGTTAGGGATCTTCTTTATGTGGCTAAAAGTAAAAAAAGGAAAACATTTCAATATGCAAAAAATTCAGTATTCAAATTACATAATTTCATTTTAATGTAAACACTACAACAAAATCACATAATATATTTCATATAGGGTATACAGCACTATCTCATATTAATAAAAACTGATAAACAAAAATTTGCATTTGAACAATTAGAACATTAGGGGTAATTTGCAATAGTACTCCTTAAGCTCCCCTTTTCTAGCTGAAAGGATACTATGTACTTCGTGAGTTACTAATAACCTTCCCTTTCCTCCCCATTTACAGAGCTGAGTTTCATACTACTGACTGTAAAGTCAGAATGGTGTAAGACACAATTTGACTACAGTTAGAATTCTAACATAGTTATCTTTCTTTTTAAGAATCTTTTTTATTTTGAGACAGGGTCTCACTCTGTCACCAAGTTTGGAGTAAAGTGACATGATCACAGCTCACTGTAACCTCAAACTCCTAGGCTCAAGCGATCTTCCTGCCTCAGCCTCCTGAGTAGCTGTGACTACGTGTGCGTACCACCATGCCTGGCTATTTTTTTTTTACTTTTTGTAGAGATGGGATCTTGAACTCCTGGCCTCAAGCGATCCTCTCTCACCTCAGCCTCTCAAAGTACTGGGATTACAGGCATGAGCCACCATGCCTGGTGAAATAATTATTATCTTAATATAGAATTCCTAGAGAGGAATTTAGCTGTATCTATCAATAGCCTTTAAAAATATGTACATTGTTTGACCAGCAAGTCTTTTTTTTTTTTTAGCACTCTCTCCTAAGGAAATAATCAGAATTATGTGGAAAGATTTATCTATACAGATGTCCAATGCTGTATTGATAGAAAATACTCAAAATAACCTAAATGCCCTGTAAGAGGGGATGGGTTAAACCACAGTACATCTTCTGGCTAGAACAAAGTCTATGCAGCCATTAAAAATTATATACGACTATTTAACGACATGGGGAAGCAGTAACCACACAGTAAGTGAAGAAGTAGATCACAAAACACATGCCAACAGAAAAAATAATGTATCTGTGAATCTAGGGATAGGATGTACATATGCTAAAATGTTTTATTTATCTTCTCTATTTTCCACCAAAATTTCTATTATAAAATGTAATATTCATTTAAAAAATTTCATGCATGTTTATCTAGGTCTTGTTCCCTTTCACTAATAAGAAACATGCCAAAACCCCCTCAGAAATGACTTTCAGTAACTGACGGATTGAGGCACTTGGCTATAGCCATCAATTCTCTCTCTCGCTTTCTCTCTCTCTGTCTCTTTTTTTTTGGAAACAAGGTCTCATTCTGTCACCAGGCTGAGGTGCAATGGCGCGATCTCGACTCACTGCAATCTCCACCTCCTGGGTTCAAGGGATTCTCCTACCTCAGCCTCCCGAGTAGCTGGGACTACAGGCCCGTACCCACCACACCCGGCTAATTTTTGTATTTTTGGTAGAGAAGGGGTTTTGCCATGTTGCCCAGGCTGGTCTTGAACTCCTGGCCTCAAGGGATCTGCCCACCTTGGCCTCCGAAAGTGCTGGGATTATAGGTATGAGGCATGGTGCCCAGCCCAGTTCTCTTTAAGGTTAATTTTAAGGCGATTCTTCTACTCCCTTTTCACATCTTCAGAAGTTGATACATGATTCAAAGTGTATTAGTAATTGGTTTAAGATCACTCAGGGTATCTCATCTATTGCCATACTCTCAGAATTTCATACACATCCCTTCTAACGTTCCCAACTTCTTGAAATATTTCAAGTCAGACATTCAGGCCTAAGACTGGCAGCAAAAAGAAGTCAGCTAAAGGATGTCACAGATAATATAATCTAAAAAATGAGATGCTATACTACATTCGCAAGCCACAAATAAAACTGAGACTTGAAAGTTAACAATCTTAAAGCTGCATTTTGTGTACCCTGTCACATATTAAATTGTACCCCACTTTTTAAGTGACACACAGGGAAATAAAATACGTAATATCAAAATCAAGAAGCAACTCATTCTCTTATATATGGTATTCTCTTCTTTTTCATGTTCCTATTTATCTCCAGCCTCTCTTCTCACTCTAATGCCCCAGATATCCTACTTCCAATGTTCACTAGATACTTGTAATTTTCATGAATTCTCTCACTGAATTTACTTAATATTGCAGCTTTTACCATCATCACCATCAACAAATATTTATTACGTGCCCACTATTGTCAAGATACTGTACTAGGCCTAGGGTTTACAGAGATGTAAGATATTGCTATTAGAGTTTTTTGTTTTTGTTTTTGCTTTTTTGAGACAGGGTCTCCTTGCGTTGCCCAGGCTGGAGAGTACAGTGCCATGACCTCGGCTCACTGCAACCTCCGCCTCCCGGGTTCAAGCGATTTTCGTGCCTCAGCCTCCCGAGTAACTGGGATTACAGGCGCGTGCCACCACGCCTGGCTAATTTTTGTACTTTTTTAGTAGAGACAGGTTTTGCCATGTTGGCTAGGCTGGTCTTGAACTCCTGAGCTCGAGCAATTCTCCCGCCTTGGCCTCCCAAAGTGCTGGGATTACACGCATGAGCCACTGCGCTCAGCCTGTTTTGTTTTGTTTTGTTTTGTTTTGTTTTCAGATGGAGTCTTGTTCTGTTGCCAGGCTGGAGTGTAGTGGCGCCATCTTGGCTCACTGCAACCTCCACCTCCCAGGCTCAAGTGATTCTCCTGCTTCAGCCTCCCAAGTAGCTGGGACTACAGGCGCGTGCCAGCACGCCTGGATAATTTTTTGTATTTTAGTAGAGACGGGGTTTCACCATGTTGACCAGGATGGTCTAAATCTCCTAACCTCGTGATCCACCCGCCTCAGCTTCCCCAAGTGCTGGGTTTACAGGCGTGATCCTTTTCATTTTTTATTTTTTAATTTTTTTTGAGATGGAGTCTCACTCTGTCGCCAGGCTGGAGAGCAGTGGCACGATCTCAGCTCACTGCAACCTCCACCTCCCAGGTTCAAGTGATTCTCCTGCCTCAGCCTCCTGAGTAACTGGGACTACAGGCGTGCACCACCACCCCCAGCTAATTTTTATATTCTTAGTAGAGATGAGGTTTCACCATGTTGGGCAGGATGGTCTCGATATGACCTCGTGATCCACCTGCCTCGTCCTCCCAAAGTGCTAGGATTGCAGGCATAAGCCACTGCGCCCAGCTTTTTTTTTTTTTTTTTTTTTTTGAGTTGCAAAAAGGCCGGGCGCAGTGGCTCACACCTGTAATCCCAGCACTTTGGAAGACCGAGGCGGGTGCATCACGAGGTCAGGAAATCAAGACCATCCTGGCTAACATGGTGAAACTCTGTCTCCACTAAAAAAAAAAAAAAAATACAAAAAAATTAGCCGGGCATGGTGGCAGGCACCTGTAGTCCCAGCTACTTGGGAGGCTGAGGCAGGAGAATGGCTTGAACCCGGGAGGCGGAGCTTGTAGTGAGCCTAGATCGCGCCACTGCACTCCAGCCTGGGTGACAGAGCGAGACTCCATCAAAAAAACAACAAAAAAGAGTTGCAACAAAACATATTCAAACAACATAAATAATAACATAAAGTAGCACAGACAATATGTCCCATTGGTACAGACAGCCTAGTTCCTCCTTAAACTTCTATTACATTTAAAAAATTCTCTTCATATCAATTAGCACTTAACCTTCCTGAAGTCTAGGTGATAGGATTTTCTCTGGACAGGTTATTCTGACCATTCAGGGAAAAATACCTGGCTATAACAACATCTGAAGGACACCTAAATGCTTGCATGCTATACAGGATCTTTTCTGTTTCTCTGTCTATCCCCCCAATTGCGCAGGTAAAGTCAGAAAAAATCCAAGCAATTTTATCAGTCAAATGGAATAAAGACTAAAGTGAAATAAATAATATTTTCATTTGAAATCAGTAGGGTGGAGAGTCAGAGGCAGTATGTTGTTTTTTTTTTTTTTTTTTTTGAGACGGAGTCTTGTTCTGTCACCCAGGCTGGAGTGGAGTGGCACAATCTCGGCTCACTGCAACCTCCACCTCCCAGGTTCAAGCTATTCTCCTGCCTCAGCTGTTCAAGTGGGTGGGACCACAGGCACATGCCACCATGCCGGGCTAATTTTTGTACTTTTGGAAGAGACGGGGTTTCACTATGTTGACCAGGCTGGTCTTGAACTCCTGACCTCAAGTGATCCATCTGACTCAGCCTCCCAGAGTGCTGGGATTACAGGCATAAGCCACCACACCTGGCCACCCTCATTTCTAAGTTAAAAAAAAAAAAAAAAAAAACCCAGAAAATTTCAAATGTACAAATATACATGCATTTTCTAAATACATAACAAAGCTTTGTGATGTAATATAATAGTTATGGCAATGGAAGCTCATGGAGAAGGCCTATTTAAATGAACACATATAAAAGTAAAGATAAATACAAGACAATGCTTACCAATGGCTGGTTTCGGAGTAAATGTCAACAAAGTAACTCCCACAAATTTAGTTAGGAAAACTAGTTTCTCTTAAATTTGAGGAAATATTTTCCTCTACATGTATGTTATGGTCCAAACAAGCTAGATTTTTAACTTCAACCCAATTATGTTTTGCAGATTTTAGGTAACAGACTTGCCTCAGAACAAATAAAAGCTCTATTTCATTTTATTAATTTTAATACCTAAATGAATAAAAATATGAGTTTAAAATATTTTATTAGTTTTAAAATTTATTATCACTAACTAAAAAAAATGGATTTCTTCCCATCTCTTTTAAGATTTTTCTGATTACTCAGAGAGTTCATGTTTGCTTCATTACAGGTCACCCAACTTGGGTTACAGTTGCCCATATATTTGTGTGCATGTCTGGATGCATGTGCATACACACAGCTTAACATTTACAACTCCATTTACAACGCATAGAATGACTTCCAAATTCCAGGCTCCCACACATGAGCAGTAGCGTATCTATCAAATATGCTTTTAATTTGAAGTTATCTCAATAACCATTTTATAAACAGAAATGTATCCCCCATATCAAGAGAGACCACTACTGTACCTGAATGTCAATTTTTTGTTGTTGTTGAAACTTCAAAAAGTTCAATGTATGTAATATCACAAGTAATTAAAAAAGGAACATTTCAATTATGATAAACATAAACTGTGATGACATGGAAAATAACTCATATTTTAATCTTAATGCCTTATTAATCTAGATTCAAATTACGGTTGAATTAGCTACAAGTCAGGTACCCGAATCAAGAACCTACTATTCATTCCAGCTTATCTAGTTTAAATTCTTATTGCATTTCAGGTTCAAAAAATTCACACAAGTGATTGTGACTTTGACTAGTGATACAATTATTGGTATTAACAACAATGGAAATCGTGAGCTTCTTCCTGCATACATTTTCACTTTCTCAATGTTTAAATGAAAATTTGTTCAGAATACAAAACAAAATAGCACATTGTAAGAACTAAGAATTTCCCTTTGGCTAGAATGGACAAGTAGAAAAACAAATATAAAAGTATACTTTGTTTTCTGTATCCAATGATTTTACTCTATCTGATATTTATTAGATAAATTTGAGAACAGTGAGTTAAGTATTAATATAAAATTGATTAAGCTTTGTATCAATTAAGGGTCTGTCTTTTTATGCTATTATCTGCCCCTTATTTTCATAGTTGGCTCCTTGATTTGTTCACTGACAAAAGAGGTCTTCCTCTCCACCACTTTTACCCAATAAAAAATGGAAAATCCTGGACTAGAACACCTATAAAATCACCTTGTATTACAAAGTCTTCAACAGCAATGAGATATTTGTTTACTACTCTGTATGTAAGACAGACTATCTCATAGATCTTTCCAAACAGCTTCAGCCTGCTGCCTCCTGACTTTTGGGCATCTTGACTTCCTCTGGACTTTCTGGGAACTCTCCCATTACTGGTCTCTGTAACTACACCAAATGCAAACACTTCCTATGTATAAATGATTTGCAGGAGGGCATCTTAGGAATGTGAGATGCATTCAGAATGTATCTTTTGGGCTTCCACATAAATTTGCTAGCTTTTGCCTTCCCATTTTATACAATAAAGTAATACAAAGATTAGCTGGGTGTGGTTGTGGGCACCTGTAGTCCCAGCTACTCAGGAGGCTGAGGCAGGAGAATCACTTGAACCCGGGAGACAGGAGAATCACTTGAACCCAGGAGGCGGAGGTTGCAGTGAGCTGAGATCGCACCATTGCACTCCAGCCTGGAAACAGAGCAAGACTCCGCCTCAAAAAAAAAAAAGTAAAGAAAAATCTTATCCTATCTCAAAGTACGGTGTCTAATATAGGTTCAGGATTGATCAAAATGAACTCATCATGCATAATCAAGCAAACAAAAAGTAAGATTACAGATTGAACCATTATAACATTTTTGCAAATATCACAGCAGAATTATTCCCATCAGGAAAAAGTAAACAACTAAGTAGGCATCTCTAGACAAAATAAGTAGGAAAAGCTTCTTTCCAAACAAACATAATGACTGCAAGTTATAGCTACATGAGTTAACGGATATAAGTTGAGCAGACATGAATGAGGCTCTCAGGAAAGCACAGAAGAGTGGGTAAATATTTAGTAACAGAAATGATTGTCACACTGCCATCTTTTGTGATCTTAAGGATAGAGTTGTGCCTTGTTATCTGATTGGCTTAAGTGATCCCTGGTTAAAGAAAGGAAAATGGTTTAAATTCTCTAATAACAACGTTTAGATAGTTTATAAATATTATAAATATACCTTTTTAGCATTTGGTTGATCAAAGCCCCAGTCAAAATATGTGTGTTGTTTTAATTTCCACACCTAAAATAAAGGAAGAATAGCAACATATAAATCAGATAGTTGTCAGTTCATGTACAGCTGGCATTATTTACTAATATGTTGAACAAAGTTTTTAGTAAATTCTAGTTTCCAACTGAAGTTCATTTTTGTTTAAAAATAATTAGTGAATAACATCTCCTTAAAGCAAATTAATAATTTAATGCTATTTTACATAACTAGTTTTTCTTATTTATCAACTTCCTTACTTGACAGTTTTTTGTTTGTTTTTTGAGACTGAGTTTTGCTCTTATTGCCCAGACTGGAGTGCAATGGCGCAATCTCGGCTCACCGCCACCTCCACCTCCCAGGTTCAAGCGGTTCTCCTGCCTCAGCCTCCCTAGTAGTTGGGATTACAAGCATGTACCGCCATGCCCAGCTAATTTTGTATTTTTAGCAGAGACAGGGTTTCTCCATGTTAGTCAGGCTGGTCTCAAACTCCCGACCTCAGGTGATCCACCTCAGCCTCCCAAAGTGCTGGGATTACAGGCGTGAGCCACCGTGCCCGGCACTTGACAGTTTTATCCTGGAGTTTTATCCTGCAGTAAAATTTCTTGAGTGAAAAATGAGTAAAAGAAAATTAATGTCAACAGCAAGCTAATGGTAGCACTGAAAAAACATACACTCTGTGATAATTCTGCACTGGATATTTGAAGAGTGTCTGGAAATTGATGTTTCATCCAAGTTTGGGGCCATTAAATAATTCTAAGAGTCAGCAAATAATTTTTTTGTCTTTTAATATATAAACGTATATTTCTTCTGCCTTGAATCTTGTAGAAACTTAATCCCCATATCCCCATAGAAACCAACTAATTCGGCACAATTCCCTTTTTTTTTTGGTGGAAGGGGAGAAGAGGAATGCTTAAGAGAAAATACCAGAACCTTGAGTTGTGTACAGAATAGCAATAGTATTTAAACACAAGTGGTTCTGGTTTCTGGCCCAGATATCTTTAAATAGAACTTGTAAATTCTTAACAAGTTTAGACAAATTCAAAAGTTGATTCCAAAACCAAATATAAACGACCTTTTTTTTTTAAACGTATACACACAAACGCATATGTATACCCAGACTGTGTTATGATCATGAAGTGAATGCTATCCTGTGTTTCCTTACTTTCAGAAGTGAACCTGACTTGTATGTACCCTTGGTAAAAAAAATATTGCAACGAGGGCAAATTTGGGAATTGTTACTCCTAGCTAAGTAAATCTTCCTTCCCAATGGACAATAAGATCCTGAATCAATGTAGGGATGCAGGTCAATTCATGAAACATTTATAAAGAACCTAGTTTATGTCTGTCACTGGCTGGCAAATACTGGATTCAGATCCAATTTTAGACTCTGTGGGGTTGGCTAAGAGTAGAGCCAAACAAGAACTCCAAGATTGGTACTAAAATAGATTCAAATTCTTAGCAGGTGCAGACTGGAATAGAGCCTCTCATAACCGATCTGGTCTAGAATTATACCTTACGGGGTAGAAAGCATAAGGCAATTCACCTGGGCATTTTCTATGGATTTTTAGGTAACACCAACCTAATTGGTAAGGATAAGGGATGGAAGAGAGAGGGTACAAAGTCTGAAGGAGATATGTAGTATCAGAATTAATCTACAGCGTGAGTGTACTGAAACAAGCTTATGTTTCCTTTAGAATGCAGAAATTCTATATGAAGAGGTTACTAACAGCCTTAAAGATAGTATGGATTAATGAGGGGCTTCTAAAAACTAATACCAGAAAACGAAGGAACCAACAACATCCTCACTAGCGTGGCCCCTAAAACTTGTAGTAGTGAACTGCTGCATACTATGTTCTACGCTACTCCATTTTCTCAAATTTAACCTTGAAAGAACACCACAGGAGATGATAAGAAAGGTCAACCAAGAGGTTTATCTTGAAAGATATATAGTAACTCAAAAGAAAGAAAGCCAGAAAATAATTGCAGTATAGTAAATCTTTTTTTTTTTTTTTTTTTTTTTGAGACAGTCTCACTCTGTTGCCAGGCTCGAGTGCAGTGGCATGATCTCGGCTCACTGCAACCTTCGCCTCCTGGGTTCAAGCGATTCTCCTGCCTCAGCCTCCTGCGTAGCTGGGACTACAGGTGTGCGCCACCATGTATTTTTAGTAGAGACGGGGTTTCACCATGTTGGCCAGGATGGCCTCGATCTCTTGACCTCGTGATCCACCCGCCTCGACCTCCCAAAGTGCTGGGATTACAGGCGTGAGCCACTGTGCCCGGCCAGTACATCTTTTATTTAACAAATAACCAGAAAATTATATATAATAAGGTACTATACAAAACCAAGCAATTTTTATACATTTCAGATATTTTCACCCTATAGTCTCAAAAGCTAATTTATTTGATGACTTTTTAAAAATCATAAACTTGCACTATCAAAATTTCAGTTTAAAGAATTACTCTGCAGCAGTGGTTCCTGGACCATGTTTTACAAACGTAATGTTTAAAGCCCAGCCTTCAAGCTATTTGCAGCATTTCCAGTTTCTTAATGGAACCACCAAGACCATATTTACCCACCATAAGATAACAGAAACTGGCTGGCCGAGGTGGCTCACGCCTGCAGTCCCAGCACTTTGAGAGGCTGAGGCAGGCAGATCACGAGGTCAAGGGTTCGAGACCAGCCTGGCCAACATAGGGAAACCCCGTTTCTACTAAAAATACAAAAAAATTAGCCGGGTGTGGTGGCGGGCACCTGTAATCCCAGCTACTCAGGAGGCTGAGGCAGGAGAAACGCTTGAACCCGGGAGGCGGAGGTTGCAGTGAGCCAAGATGGCACCATCACACTCCAGCCTGGGCGACAGAGCGAGACTCTGTCTCAAAAAAAAAAAAGAAAAGAAAAAAGAAAAAAAAGAAAAGGTAATAGAAACCAACTAAAACCTTGAGTTTCTTTGGATAGAATGATAGCAACTAGGGATTACCCCATATTTATTAGAACCTCAAATGGGCAATACACTATATGACTCTGCTTGATGAGAAACAAAACAGATAGCTGTTGATGACAAATTTAGGAAAGCTTAAACAATGTGTCAGACTAAACAATATGGTTCTTTAACTAAAAAAGAATACTATTGTCTCTTAAATCACAGGAAAAAAAAATCTGAATTTCTCCAGTGTTTCTCTCCCTCGACTTAAAACTTCTGGCTACTGATATTCCCCAACCCTAAAGGAAGAAAAAAACTTGTTAACCATCAGACATCACACGTGGTATACCAAGCTGCCCTATTGAGCCTACTCATGGTTCTGACTAGACTTGATGTGTAAATTTACTGTTGTTTGGTTTTGTCTTGCTAACATGTTTCTTTTAGGTATTTAATGCATTGTTTTATTTGATAATCAAAACACCTATAGATATATGATATAGTTATGTTTTCTGTTAGAAAAATGGTTTTGGTTATTTATTTATTGAGATGGAGTCTCGCTCTGTCACCCAGGATGGAGTGCAGTGGCACAATCTTGGCTCACTGCAACCCCCACCTCCCGGGTTCAAGTGATTCCCCTGCCTCAGCCTCCCGAGTAGCTGGGATTACAGGAGCGTGCTACCACACCAGGCTAATATTTTCTGGGGTTTTTTGTTTGTTTGTTTGTTTTTCAGTAGAGATGGGGGTTTCACTATGTTGGCCAGGCTGATCTCGAACTCCTGACCTGGTGATCCACCTGCCCCGGCCTCCCAAAGTGCTGGGATTACAAGCGTGAGTCACCACGCCCGGCCCGGTTTTGGTTTTTTAATTAAAATTAAATCTGCAAGGATGCCAGCAAGGAGCTCTGCCACCTGAACAAATTTGAGATTTTTTTTTTTTTTTTTTTTTTTTGAGACAGAGACTCGCTCTGTCGCCCAGGCTGGAGTGCAGTGGCACGATCTTGGCTCACTGCAAGCTCCGCCTCCTGGGTTCACGCCATTCTCCTGCCTCAGCCTCCCGAGTAGCTGGGACTACAGGCGCCCGCCACTACGCCCGGCTAATTTTTTGTATTTTTAGTAGAGACGGGGTTTCTCCGTGTTAGCCAGGATGGTCTTGATCTCCTGACCTCGTGATCTGCCCTCCTTGGCCTCCCAAAGTGCTGAGATTACAGGCGTGAGCCACCGCGCCCGGCCACAAATTTGAGATCTAATATTTTACATGACTTCTCTATGAATAAAAGCACGTAGTCAGTGGTTTATATTTATCTTAGTAGTGACACAAATTATTTACAGTGGTAGTCTTTGGAAACCTCAGTTAAGAGTAAAGCCCACTTTTTTTTTTGAGACGGAGTTTTGCTCCTGTTGCCCAGGCTGGAGTGCAATGGCGCGATCTCAGCTCACTGCAACCTCCGCCTCCCGGTTCAAGTGATTTTCCTGCCTCAGCCTCCCAAGTAGCTGGGATTACAGCTGCCCGCAGCCACACCCGGCTAATTTTTGTATTTTTAGTAGAGACGGGGTTTCACCACGTTGGCCAGGCTGATCTTGAACTCCTGACCTCAGGTGATCCACCCGCCTCAGCCTCCGAAAGTACTGAGATGACAGGTGTGAGCCACCGCACCCAGCCAAAGCCCACTTTTAAAACATCAGTTTAGTAGTCTTTAAGATGTGCCAAATGTTGAAATATTTTAACTCTGGGATGATGAATATAGGCAGAGTGCCAAACTCTTCAATTTAAAAAAGTTTGCTTAGCTATTGTTTTATTGTTTATTTTTTGAGACAGGGTCTCACTATGTTGCCCATTCTGTTCTCAAACTCCAGAGTTCAAGAGATTATCCTGCCTCAGCCTCTGGAGTAGCTGGGATGACAGGCAAGCACTTAATGTGTTTTTAATAGGAGAAACAATAGCGGTTTTTAAATGTCAACAGTTGTCAAGTGGCTATATACTCTCTAGTTGTTTCAGTCACACCAGAAATAAAATCACACAAAAATGTACTTTTCATAGGTATACTTGTGAAGATATTTACTTACATTTTTCCATTATACAGTCCATACCCAAATATTTATTGAAAAAAGTGTCCCAAATTTTTGTCAAATAGACAAAAATAACTGTGGTCACTTATTTGATTAATAGTATATATTTTTCACAGGCTTGACCTTTGGGTTTTAATGAAATGGGAGAAAAACAAGGAAGTTAAAAAAAGTTATTGAAAAAGCATTAAGGTTCAACAACTTGGACAAAAGCCAGGAAAGTTTAAGTTAAAGCTGGTAGTCAGCCCTAACTCAGAATTTATTTCTTCTTCCTGTTTAGAGACTTAGGTTGCTGGCTTTGTTTGAATAAGCAAGCCTTTACTGAGTAATGGTTTTACTTTTTCAAAAGGTTAGACGATTGCATTTTGTACTCATTTAGATACATTAAATACTCTCAATGCACAAGTGATGAGGCGGTTCTGATCACAGGAGCTGCTCATTCCGGTGTAACCATCTCCTCTGGAATTTTAAAGAATGCATAACCAATAGGAACTGTTCATATTCAATTCCTGCTTCATCCAGGGGAGCTCAAACTTCCTTCTACAAAAATGTATTAAGTCTTTGCCAAGCACGGTGGCTCACGCCTGCAATCCCAGCACTTTGGGAGGCTGAGGCGGGCGGATCACCTGAAGTCAGGAGTTCAAGACTAGCCTGGCCAACATGGTGAAACCCCGTCCCTACTAAACATACAAAAACTAGCCGGGCGTGGTGGCGGGCGCCTGTAATCCCAGCTACTCGGGAAACTGAGGCAGGAGAATCGCTTGAACTCGGGAGGCGGAGATTGCAGTGAGCTGAGACGGCCTGGGTGACGGAGTGAGACCACTCCACTCCAGCCTGGGTGACAGAATGAGACCCTGTCTCAAAAACAAGTGTATTAAGTCTTGAGTGAATTCCTACATCTGCAGAAGAAAATCCGACAAAACGCAAATACCTATTAACTCAAGCGATTAGAAAAACCATTTTCAACACACTATGGCTAAAAATGATTGGTCTTGAAGATTTTATTACTGTCAGCTTAATTTACAATTTTAAGACGACACAGTCGCAACCCACTTCTCAAACATTTTGAATTATCACGGGAATTAAAACAGAAGTGTGTGACCTAGAATCCCTCAAACAAGGAAAACAACTCATCCAAGCCGAGTATGGAAGAATCTTTACCTTTTAGGGGAGTATCTTCAAACTGTCTTTTTTAAATAGTAGAAATCTGCTTTTAAATCTCAGCCAACAACAAGCAGATTTTAAATCTATTTTACAACCTTAATAAAAACCAACCTCTTAGCTGGTGGACCCAGTCTGTAGCTGCAAATACAAAGACGTGATTTTTGAAAAGCTGCCCACAAGAGCAAGTGATTAATCATTAAAATCCACTAAAATCAATTGTGAACATCCACTGCCTCAGGGGTGACCGTGGGGCCCCCTAAGATGTGGCACTGTGATCTATATTTAGCTATCTAAACACGTTTACAGAACTGGCAACAACGTATTCGCAGGACTTCCTGCGAACCACCCCGGCAGATAATGCTACACTAAAGGGTGTTAATTTTCCGGTCCTCGGAGGACGGGCCATGGTTGCCGACCGCTGCGTGCCCAGAACTGCCTGCAGGATCAGGCAGCAGCAGCGGCGGCGGCCACCGAGGCTACCAGCCACCCGCAGCAGGGGAGGGAGCGCGCGCCTCCCGCACCCGCGCCGCCCGGCTCCACTCCAGCCGCAGCTGCAAAAGCAGCGACAGCGCGCGCTCCCGCGCGTCCTCCAGATCACCTTCAAGGGGGCGGGAAGAATGGCCCAGGGCAGGCCCACCTAGTGACCATAAAAACTCGCCAATAAAAACTCGAACTATCCCTCAGGTACCGCCCACAAGCCGCCGCGGGCGCCCAATCCCCGCCGCGTTAACAGTCTTCACCCGGGGTGTCCAGAACTTGGGGGCGGGTCCATTAGGAACTAAATTAAGAAACCGAGTCCTGGAGTGGTAAGAAGGTGGGGAGGTTAGGCGGGGACTGCGCCGGCGGAACGCCCGCTCCCCCACCCGCCCCGGCTCCCCGGGGACGGCCGCAGCGGGCCGGGTGTCGCGATCGTGGTAAACAAAGGCTCGCAGGGGACGGGGGCGGGGGTAACGGTCAGGTGACAGTGCCGAGCGCATTTCGCAATCGCTTTAATGGGGCTTCGCTGGCCCGCGGCCCTGGGGACCCCACCTTGACCCCGTCATTCCTCCCGGACAGAACCGACGGTCGTCCCACCAAACGAGAAGGCTGGATTTGAGGCGGTCGCACTCCCCCGCGCTTCCTGAAATAAAAAGCAGCGCCCCGTTCGCAGCCCATCGGCAACAAGCAGCACCCGTCTGTCCAGCCGCCTCCCCCGGCGGCGCCCGGCCCCGCGGCGACTAGGCTACCGCACCTGCGGCTACCCCCAGTCCCGGCGACCACCCCCTCCCACCCCGCCCTCGCCAGGCCGCACCAGCCGCGCCGCGGTTCCGGGCCGTAGTGCCAGGAAGCGCGCGCGTCCTCCCTCAGGGCTGTAGCTACCAAGCGGGGGAGGAAGACTCCCCAGGTGAGCCCTGGAGGCCCCTCGCCTCAGAAAGGGGCCCTGCAGCCCAGCTGCAGCCTCTCCGTAGACCGCCAGTCTGGCTCTGAGAGGCCGGCCGCCGCTGGCTGCCCTCCCGCAGACACCCCGGTGGTCAGGACCGCCGTCGCCCCTCCGCCCCCGAGGACTCAGACTCTGGCCGGTTCCTCGCCTTTCGGCCGGTCCCAGAGCTGTCACCCCCGGTACCTCTCGGCGAACACTGGAAGCAGCCAGCAGCGGCGAACCCCGCGGTCCCTCAGCGGCCGGCGGCGCAGCGCACTCTCCAGCGCCGGCGTCTCCTCCAGCCACCAGTCTCTGCCGCAGCTCACAACAAAGGAAACATGTGACCGTCCGGGCCAAAACACTGAGCGTCACCGACCCCTGGCCAATCCGGGTGGTCCGGGTGGGCGTCCTCCGCCCCGGGGAACCCCGGGAGATGTAGTTCACGCTTCCCGGTGGCCTCCGGGGCCACCTGGGGCTCCCGCTGTGGGGTGGGTGTCGGGTGCCCAAGAGGACGAGACCCACCCCAAGGGCTGCTGACTCAAAAACACTTTGTTTTAAGTAGAGACAGTTGAAGAAATGCCTCTTGTGTAAGGAGCCGAGTGAGAAGTCAGAGTCGTTTGTTTCCTCCCCTCAAAGGCCCCTGCCACGTCCCAAGGAAAAAGCCCGCAATCAGTCCTTCGACTTTAAAGCTTGGGTCGAAGCTTAGAGAGCTTTTTATTTGACCCTTTGATAGACAATCGGAAATCAGGCCTAAGGGCCTGAAGGCTGGACGAGACTAAAACCCGAGTCCTTAGAAGGAGCAAGGAAAACCACCTCTTTTTTTGATAAAGCTGTTACTGTCACTGGTATCAAATCCTAGGTTACGTTTTTATTTTAAACGCACATGCACGTCGACCAAAGCTGTCACAAATCCCTGTTTTCCAAGGGAGATGGAGTTCCTAAAGGACATTGTTTTGTCGTTTTGTGTCTGCAAGCTTTTTGTTTTGTTTTGTTTTGAGACAGTTTCGCTCTGCCACTCAGGGTGGAGTGCAGTGGCGCGATCTCGGCCCACTGCAACCTCTGCTTCCCGGGCTCAGGCGATTTTCCCGCCTTAGCCTCCCGAGTAGCTGAGACTACAGGTGCCCGCCACCACGCCCAGGTAATGTTTTGTATTTTTAGTAGAGACTGTGTTGGCCAGGCTGGTCTCGGAACTCCTGGCCTCAAGTGATCCGCCTGCCTTGGCCTCCCACAGTGCTAGGATTACAGGCATGAGCCACTGCGCCCCGCCTGCAGGTATTCTTTTAAAGGATGATTGCAACCATTTAACTAGTTTTTGGTTTCTGATACCAAATTTAAAAATCTCTATCTTCTACATGTCATGAATACAGTCATGCCTCTATTAAATTAGGCGTTGTGTTCTGATGACCAGAGGTGGAAATAATATGGAAGGCCTATATACAGGCCTTTTAAACATACTTTTTAGGCCTCTTTTCCATCTCTTATTCAATTATTTGAGCTATTTCTTCTGGTATTTATATATTTCCAAATAATGTATGACTATTTCCTATTAAGGAAGCTATCCTTCTCATAATCTGGTTAAATCATTAATGTTTACGCTAATGAGACCATGTATTTATTATTCATTGTTGAGACAAATCGTATACAATTTCCCATCTCGTATGGCTTTTGGTTTTCCTTGGAGTTTTAATAATTATCCTCTTTCTTTGCTTATTTTATTATGGATCTATCACAATGTCCTCTTAGTTTTTCTAAAACGATAAAATGCTTTCAATACAACTCCATATAATCAAACCCATCAGATAATCCATCGTGTGTGTGTGTGTGTGTGTGTGTGTGTGTGTGTGTGTATCTGTACTTTTTTCTTAGAGTCATTGGTCCGCAGTTCCAATGACTGTTTGGGAAGCTTGCTTCTCTGTCTTGGGTCTTCCCTTCTCCAGCATCCTAGCATTTTCTTCTGTGATTTCGAGCATTGCCTCATATTTTGGTAGAGCACATTCCTCTTAAATAGCTTCCTAAGAAAAGGTCCATGAGAAGTAAATCTTTTTGAACTTTTCATGTCTAAACATATCATCACTCTATTTTACCTTTGAATGATGATGTTGCCTAATCATACAATCTAGATTATAAATTATATTTATTCAGGATTTCGAAGATACTGCTTTATTAACACCTAGATTCCGGTATTGCTGTCGAGAAGTACAATGCTGTTCTTATACTGATTTTTTATATTTGTTGATGTGTGCTTAATAATTCCCACTCCTCAGGAGGTAGCTGCTGAATAGGTTCACATGGTCTTCTCTTAGCAGCTCCTTATGAGCACCCCAGGCTCATGGATTAGCCTTCTTCAGTTTTGTTATTCCTTGTGATTTAAGACAGTTTCTGGACTTTGGAGCTTTTTTTTTTTTTGTGACGTAGTCTCGCTCTGTCACCCAGGCTGGACTGCAGTGGTGCAATCTCGGCTCACTGCAAGCTCCGCCTCCCGGGCTCACACCATTCTCCTGCCTCAGCCTCCCGAGCAGCTGGGACCAGTGGCGCCTGCCACCACACCTGGCTAATTTTTTGTATTTTTAGTATAAATGGGGTTTCACCGTGTTAGCCAGGATGGTCTCAATCTCCTGACCTCATGATCCGCCCATCTCAGCCTCCCAAAGTGCTGGGATTACAGGCCTGAGCCACTGTGCCCGGCCTGGAACTTTTTATTTACTTATTTATTTATTTTTAATTTATTTTTATGTTTGAGATGGAGTCTTGCTCTGTCGCCCAGGCTGGAGTGCAGTGGCGCGTTCTCGGCTCACTGCAACCTCCACCTCCCAGGTTCAAGCAATTCTTGTGTCTCAGCCTCCTGAGTACCTGGGACTACAGGTGCCTGCCACCACACCCAGCTAATTTTTGTATTTTTAATAGAGACGGGGTTTCACCATATTGGTCAGGCTGGTCTTGAACTCCTGACCTCAGGTGATCCGCCCGCCTTGGCCTCCCAAAGTGCTGAGATTACAGGCGTGAGCCACTGCACCTGGCCTGGACTTTGGAACTTGATCCTTGCAGTTTTGAATAGTCACAGCTGACCTGGATGTTGCTGATGTTGTCACACTTTATCTTGTTCTCCACCTGTTTATTTTATGCATATATTTCTTCATTATGGTATAGGCCAGAAGTTTATAGTCCTGCATAGGAATTTGAGGGTCGTAGGAAGATCTTGACTTAACACCTCAGGATTCTTTACCCATTTACAGTGGGAAAATCTGGTGATGTAAGTGACAGAATAAGGATGTGCTTTAGCTCAAGCCAGGTTGAGGCGTGCCTTTGTGACTTTTACTTTAAAGGGACTCAGGGAGCAGGAATGTCTGGGGATGTGCAGAGGTGCATGGCGTTAAGCTGGGTGAGGGCCTTGGGGTGAGAAAGGCCACGAAGCACCTAGTGGGTCATCTCTACCTTCATAAAGTCCCAACTCTCTGACGATACATACAAGGTCCTTCTTGATGCACCCTAGGGCCTACCTCTGCAGCTGGAACACAGCCTCAGTGGACTTACCTACAGTTGCTCAGAGGACTGTTGCTCTCTCTGTCTCCAGACCATTCCCGGCCATAGCCTGCTCCCTTTGCGTATTATGCCCCCTCCTTCCCTTCACCCCATTCACTAGGCTAGCTCCTGCCCCTCCTTCCCGGAGGCAGCTTGGAAGTTGCTCTCCTGGGAACTCTCCTTTCCCCCCATTTCCCCCTGGGCTAAGTATCTTCCTTCTATCTTCCCACAGTAGCCTGTCTTTACCTCTTTCCCAGCAGTTATCACAGTAATTGTCCAGGTTTATTGTATTTTATTTTATTATTTTTTGGAGACAGGTTCTTGCTGTGTTACCCAGGCTGGAGTGATCAAGTGATCAAATGATCCTCCTCTCCCAGCTTCCTGAATAGCTAGAACTACAGGTTCATGCCACCTTGCTTAGCTAATTTAAAAAATTTCTTTTAAAAATTGGGGTCTTGCTATGTTGGCCAGGCTGGTCTCAAACTCCTGGCCTCAAGTGAACCTCCTGCCTCAGCCTTCCAAAGTGTTGGGATTACAGGTGTGAACCACCTTGCCCCGCCTGTCCAGCTTTATTTATGTGCCTTTATCAACTGATGATCCTCTGAGGTCAGGGGTCGTCTTATTCATTTTGTATTCGTGTGCACCTAGTAGGTGTTCAATATGTATCTGTTAACTGATGGAATGATCTCTACTTGTCTTTTGTATTTTTTTTGAGAAGGAGTCTTACTCTTGTCACCCAGGCCAGAGTGCAGTGGTGCGATCTCAGCTTACTGCAACTTCTACCTCCTAGGTTCAACAATTCTCCGGCCTCAGCCTCCCGAGTAGCTGGGATTACAGGCGCACACCACCATGCCTGGCTAATTTTTTTTTTTTCTTTTTTTTTGAGACAGAGTCTCGCTCTTGCTCTGTTGCCCAGGCTGGAGTGCAGTGGCACGATCTCGGCTCACTGCAAGCTCCGCCTCCCGGGTTCAGGCCATTCTCCTGCCTCAGCCTCCTGAGTAGCTGGGATTACAGGCGCCTACAACCACGCCCAGCTAATTTTTTGTGTTTTTAATAGAGACGGGGTTTCACCATGCTGGCCAGACTGGTCTCAAACTCCTGACCTTGTGATCTGCCCACCTCAGCCTCCCAAAGTGCTGGGATTACAGGCGTCAGCCACCGTGCCCAGCCCTGATCTCTACTTCTTAAAGGGAACTGAGAGAGCGAGAAAGTGCCAGTAGGCCCTTTGGGATCAACTTGGGGCTCACCTACCCGATGAGGTCCTCAGACAGTGCAGGGTCATCAAACAACTCTGAGAGAGGGAGGAAGAGGACCTACAGTCAGGCAGCCTTGGATACCAGAAGCCCTGGCCCACAGGCAGGGGCCTATCCAGTGGGTGGGGGCTCCTCAGGCAACCAGAATATGGGTGGTCTTGGCATTGGTGGAGGGCCCTGGGGTTATGCCTACCCCAGAATTCAGTCAGTGTGGTTGGGTAGCAGCCTTTTCCTCAGCTGGGGCTGGAACAGAAGCAGAGCTGTCAAGTCCAGAGGGAATCTGCTGAAATCAAGTGAGATGAAGCCATAATGTGATATATTTTGTGCAATGTTTATAACCCAAGTCTGCCTGGAGGTAGATGCTTGGAGTCAGGGGAACCAGAAGGTCTTCAGACCTATTCCCTCTCCTTTCAGGAATAGAGTATATCATGCCATATTGTGTCTTCTTGCAAACCCCTCAGAGTAGTCCTTGTTTTGCTTTCCATAGCATCCATGACAGCCCTTAAGATTTGAAGGTGGCCAAGCATCCATAGTTCCACCAGCCACTCATTTTTCCCCGCTGCAGCCTCTTCCCCATGCAGTGGTCTGAACCACTTCTTAGACATCCCCAATACTTTCAGACTTCCCTGCCTCCCCTCTTGGCCTCCAGCCAAGGTCTCCCCTATCCCCAATTGTAGCAGAAACATTGGTCATCCTTTAAGGCCCATCTCGGGTGCCATCTCTTTGGTGGGGTCTTCTTGATTCACTCCTCTCTCCCCGACCTGCTACGAAGCAGTGCACACCTTCCAGTCCTTTAGAAAGTGGCACCCGCACTGTTTTCACCCAGGGTCCTTTGACGTGCTACAAGGTCAGCATTTTGAGCTCCTCTCTCATAACAAATCCCAGTTGAAAAGCATTGGTAAATGGAGATTTTACTGAAGCCTTCATGAAGAGAGAGTTACATGGCATCTCATGCTACAAAACTCCGTAGCAATCCCCACCTCTGCTCCCTCACCTCAGCGCTCCTCTTCTCCCACTGATACTCTCTCTCTGGGCCTCTCTCCAACCTCACGCTTGGGTTTCCTCCCTTTCCGTGTTCTCTGCCACCTTCTTCCCAAACACACTCCCTCCTCCCATCTCTATTTCTGTAATACATATTTTCACACTCATCACGTTACAAACAAGAGCTCCAGAGAACATCATAAATAAAATTATCCCTGCCCACCCCACCCCCACCCCCACCCCATTTTCCTTCAAACATATTTAACATCTCAGTAAGCCTGCTACACAATACTCCCCTCTCCAGAGTGTTGAGTGAAGGGGAAAGCAAACACAATACACTAGTTGCTCAGGCACCAGAGCCTCTTCAGTCTTGAGGGCCACCCCTCCCTCCTTTCTTCTCTGGTGAGGTCAGGTGATGCATTTCTGAAGCCCTGTTGGATGAAGAGGTCTGACCCTTCCTAGCTCTGTAGATTCCAGGAAAAATTTGAATTGTCCTTCTGGGACCTCGCTCCCACTCCAGCCCAGCCACTTATGGCCCCGCTAGGCCGGGCAAAGCTTGTGATCAGAGATACCAGCATTAAATTTCAAGAAGGAAAGACATAGCTGGAAATTTTTCTGTGTTGAGATCTGGGTAACAAGGAAATCTGCCACCTGGAAGGTGAGCTCCCCCGACTCCTTCACTGAGCTTTTTCCCTCAAGGGTGCCATCTGCCACAGGGTGTCCTTCCTCAAACTGAAGGAAGAAGTGGGACTTTCCATCTCATGGGGAGGGGAGGGAAGTGGCAATCCTTGGTTTGTCCCTAAAACCGTCCTTCACAGGTTGATGAGGTGCCAGGCGGTTGGTGCCTCAGTGGCCTCATGATTTTGTGTGTGACCAAACCTATCTAGATGCAGATAAGGTGGTGATCATCACCATGAGCCCCGAGTTCTGACGTCAGAGGGGTAAGGCATACCTGCATGCTTCCTCCACTGTGATGCCAGGCCTAGCTACACTCTTTATTCTGCCCCACGGACGTCTGATTTCATCTCCATATAGAATTCCTGGCCGGGCGCGGTGGCTCATGCCTGTAATCCCAGCACTTTGGGAGGCTGAGGTGGGTGGATCACAAGGTCAGGAGATCGAGACCATCCTGGCTAACACGGTGAAACCCCGTCTCTACTAAAAATACAAAAAATTAGCCAGGCGTGATGGTGGGCGCCTGTAGTCCCAGCTACTCAGGAGGCTGAGGCAGGAGGATGGCGTGAACTCGGGAGGTGGAGCTTTCAGTGAGCTGAGATCATGCCACTGCAGTCCAGCCTGGGTGACAGAGCGAGACTCTGTCTCAAAAAAAAAAAAAAAAAAAAAAAAAAAAGAATTCCAGCAGGCTTTGACTATCCCCAGTTTCTTCCCTCCAAGGCTCCCTGCCTGCCATGACACTTAGGAGGCATGCACTAACTTTAACTTGATTTTTCTTTGCTGTGCCTGGCACTGCTCTCCCTGCAACTGCTTGCAGTTTCTGAGAGTGTGTCTTTTTTTTTTTGAGACGGAGTCACTCTATCGCCCAGGCTGGAGTGCAGTGGCACGATCTCGACTCACTGCAAACTCCACCTTCCGGGTTCATGCCATTCTCCTGCTTCAGCCTCCCGAGTAGCTGGGACTACAGGCGCCCGCCACCACGCCCGCTAATTTTTTGTATTTTTAGTAGAGACGGGGTTTCACCATGTTAGCCACGATGGTCTTGATCTCCTGACCTCGTGATCCGCCCGCCTCGGCCTCCCAAAGTGCTGGGATTACAGGCGTGAGCCATCGCGCCCGGCCTCTGAAAGTGTGTCTTATCCACCTGTGGTCTTGATTGCTTCAGGAGCCCTCCCAGGAATCCTGCAGTAGGTATGAAGGGAAGGGATTGGACCTATCCAAGGGTATCTGCAGTTGATCTCCTCTTCTGTTCTTGAAAGACCCCATCCAGTTTCTTAAGAAATCATCTGTTAAGGCTGAAACAACAATCTCTGGCCCAAGAATGATCAATTTAGTAATCTCACCTTGGGCTGTGCTCATCAGAGGCTCCCTCTGAAGCACCCATTCAGAACAATGCAACCATCCAAAACCTCCAGTGCAGATTTGAGAGCAGTTTCCACACACTGATAGTCCAGGGACTAACCTAGTCTATATGGTGCCATTTTTCACTCTCCTACATAAACTCAGCAATTTGACACTCATATCCTCTGTCTCCGTCTAAAGACTTAAAATCTCAGTGTTCCTAGTTTAGCTTTAAAGTTGAAGAGTCTAGGCTCAAAACTTAGCTTTACTTCTAGTAGCTATACATCCCCGAGTAAATTACTCAATCTTTCTCAGCCTTAGTTTTATCATCTGTAAAACGGGTTAAAACACTTTATAGGCCGGGCGCCGTGGCTCACGCCTGTAATCTCAGCACTTTGGGAGGCCGAGGTGGGTGGATCACGAGGTCAAGAGATCGAGACCATCCTGGCCAACATGGTGAAACCCGTCTCTACTAAAAATACAAAAAATTAGCCGGGCGTGGTGGCGGGCACCTGTAGTCCCAGCTACTCAGGAGGCTGAGGCAGGAGAATCACTTGAACCCGGTAGGCGGAGGTTACAGTGAGCCAAGATTGCACCGCTGCACTCCAGCCGGCCGACAGAGTGAGACTCCGTCTTAAAAAAACAAAAAAAAAACCCAAAAAACAAAACAAAACAAAAAAACACTTTATAGAATTGTTATGAGGATTAAATGAGGAAAAAAAAATATCTCATGCCTGGGTTATAACAAATGCTCAATAACAACCAAAATTGTTGTTGTTATCTTCTCCTCCACCAATTCTATGTCCTCTATGATTTGTCCTTTGCTTTCAGAACAAGAGAGGCAAAGAAAGAAAGAAATGAAAAGTAAAAGAATATTTAACCTCTATTATATACATTTGAAAAACAACCCTGGAGAAATGAAATGATTTTAAAACCTAGAAACCAAAGCCAGCTTTTCTGAACACCCATCCAGGATCCTATCCTCCAAAGAGAGATTGTCAACCAGGTGGAGAGAAGCAATCGCCTCTGTTCTTAAAATATCTACACTCAAAGGCCAAATAACTGAGCTTAAATTTGATTGCCTCTGGGTTGCCGACTAAGGAATGAGGAGTCATGGATTGAGGAAACCTACATTTCTTTCAATAAGCTTTTCACATTAAAAAAAAAACCCACAAAAACCCAAAAACTATGTGCATATATATAGTTTCAAATATTTTTAAAAATATTTAATTTTTTTTTGTCTGATTAGTGATCAAAATAAGCACCTGTATTCACTATTGCACAATCTCTTTTGCTTCCAACCCCAGAGTGCTCTGAGACTGGCCTAGAAAACAAGGAGGGCTCCCAGGTCACCAGCACACAGGGACAGAGCCTCTTGACCCCGCTTGTGACAGCATCGCAAGCACATGCCTGACATATTTTGGAAAGCCTGCCTTGTTCTATTGCTGGTACATGAAAGTTTTGCTCCGGCAGCAAATCTCTAAATTTAGATGCTTTTCAGGATGAATTCCGAGTGATCTTTGTCCCGAAGACTAGTAAGAAGTTGGAGGGCACCTTGCTTTTTATTTATTAATTCAAATGCCAGAGTTGATATTTCATAATGCAAGACTTGTGAAAATTGCCGTATTAATGGAAAATAAAACAAACAAACAAAAAGATTTCTGCTTTATAGTTCTCATAAAAATTTTGCCCTGGGTTTGTTTTTATTTGATATGAGTTAGCAAAGTATTACCATAATCTGTTATTATAATATGGTATTATAATATGGTAATATTTTGCAAAGTCACGTGAAATAAAAACAAACCCAGAGTAAAAATTTTTTTCCTAGTAACTATGTGGGAGTGTCTCAGATTAACACAATTTAGGAATTTTAGCTCTAATATAATATCTTGATGCATAAAATTTCCCATTTTAATTGAAGAAAAGATACTTTCCCAATAAATTAAGAAGATATTAAAGACAGAAACTTTAAGGAATGCTGAGTACACTTTAGCGAAGAACTGGCTCCTGGCAAGGCCAGCTCCACCAGTATATCTTTATGGAGAGCCAAGAATTTACCTTTGGGGCTGGGCACAGTGGCTCACACCTGTAATCCCAGCACTTTGGGAGGGTGAGGTGGGTGGATCACCTGAGGTCAGGAGTTCGAGACCAGCCTGGCCAATATGGTGAAACCCTGTCTCTACTAAAAATACAAAAATTAGCCAGGTGTGGTGGCGCATGCCTGTAGTCCCAGCTACTCGGGAAGCTGAGGCAGGAGAATCACTTGCATACTGGAGGTGGAGGTTGCAGTGAGCCAAGATCACGCCATTGCACTCATTGTCAGCCTGGGTGACAGAGGGAGACTCTGTCTCAAAACCAAAAAAAAAAAACCAAAAAAAACAAAAAAAACACGACCAAAGAATATACCTTTGGATTTGGATTCAGATCCTGGCTTTGGTACCACCAAAAGGGTGATATTGGGTGGTTTATTTAACTGCTTTGATTCTTGGCTTCTTTGTCTGAAAAGAGAATCTGGTAATACCTTCTTATTATAAGAATTAAATGACAGCTTATTAAAAAAGAGCACCTAGCTCTCAATAAATAGTAAGAATTATTCACTCAAGACATAATGGTGAGTGTAATTCCATCAAGATGCAATGGTTAAGTACTATTATGACAGGACATAAGGTTGCATTGACATATCCTAGCAAAGGAAGTTTCTTATCAGAGAACATCATGGGGTAATGGAACAAGATACACAGAAAAAGAGAGGGGTTCTGGGGAGCCCCACCATAACTTTCTCAGCCACTCAGATACCCTGGACAAATCACCTAATTCCCCTGGGTCCTAGTTTCCTCATATTTAAAAGGAACACTGTTGCTTGCACCCGAGAGAGTGTCAGGCTAAACTATTTCCAAAGGTCTGTTTGATTTTGGAAGTACTGGGTTGTTTTGTTTTTTTTGTTTTGTTTTGTTTTTTGTTTTGTTTTGTTTTGTTTTGGGACGGAGTCTTGCTCTTGTCGCCCAGGCTGGAGTGCAGTGGTGCAATCTCAGCTCACTGCAACCTCCACCTCCCGGATTCAAGGGATTCTTCTGCCTCAGCCTCCCAAGTAGCTGGGACTACAGCTGTGTGCCACCACGCCCAGCTAATTTTTGTATTGTTAGTAGAGACGGGGTTTCACCATGTTGATCAGACCGGTCTCGAACTCCTGACCTCAGGTGATCCACCCGTCTTGGCCTCCCAAAGTGTTGGGATTACAGGTGTGAGCCACGACACCGAAGGAACTTTGGTGGAAAAGTTATTCTGGTCCAAGAAACACCCAATTCAGGACATACCTGAGGGCACATGAATTCTTTGGGGAAGAATTGTGTGGATGTCAGAGGTTATAAATGACCAGAAATCAGGTTCCAGTTCTGGGAGTGAAAAGCCAGCTTTCTAGGCTAATGGGATATGGGAGGACACAGCTATTTACTTTGGGATCAAACTGAACCCAGTTCCTACCCCGAACCTTTACAACAACTCTCCCACTATTTAAGTAATGCTGTCCCCAAAGGCTTTCCAAGCTAGGTCCTTGGGGGAGCACCTCTTCCTCTGCAGCCCCTACTGCTCAGGGACAGCCCTGAGCCAACCTGCCCTCCCTCCAAGCCATCCCACTCCTGTACCTAACTGAAGTTTGCCCTGCTCACTGCCCTCCTGGTGGGACACTTCGCCTCCCCCAATTCTGCCCCTAGCTCTTTCTATTTTTAGCTCCCAACTCAGGGAGTTTTTAGAATAAACAATCACATGCACTATGACATTTGTGACATTGCTGGCTTCTGCATGCTCCCTGCTATCTTCTCATTAATTGTCCCTTGCTTTAAAAAGAAGAAATTAATAGTTTTTAAAGTCTCATTTCCCTCAATTTGAAAGTATTACACACCCGTTGTAGAAAAATTTCTAAAGCATAAACAAGAAGCTGGATATCATCTACAATTTTCTGACCCAAAGACAGCTACTGTTTCGTCCTTTATATCTATATTTACAGTTTATTTAGATCTATTATATATACTTTTACATATTTGAGTTTATACTATACAAGTAAACTCATGTCAGTATTTAATAGGTGGTTTTCTGTTCCTTTCTCTCTGGTCTGTCTTGATCAGTTGCCTCTTCCCAGTCCCAATGACATTGATCTGCAACTTGGAGCTAGCTTCTATCAGCATGTTATTACCAAATATTGAGATAAATGAGGGGTTTTATATGCTAAAAAAAAAAATGTCCTTGGCCAGGCGCGGTGGCTTATGCCTGTAATCCCAGCACTTTGGGAGGCAGAGGCGGGCGGATCACGAGGTCAGGAGATCGAGACCATCCTGGCTAACACGGTGAAACCTCATCTCTACTAAAAATACAAAAAAATTAGCCGGGCTTGGTGGCGGGCGCCTGTAGTCCCACCTACTCGGGAGGCTGAGGCAGGAGAATGGCGTGAATCCGGGAGGCGGAGGCTTGCAGTGAGCCAAGATTGCGCTACTGCACTCCAGCCTGGGCAACAGAGCGAGACTCCATCTCAAAAAAAAAAAAAAAAAGTCCTTCTCCAATTTGAAGATGGTTTTTTTAGCTCATCAACTCTGCAGGCATAATTCCTAGGACAACTTTATTTTTGCTGTTTTTAAAATTTCTTAATATATAATTGCTTCTGGTGTTCCCCTATATTTTAATTTTAATTTTTATATTCCCCCATTTCCTTTTTTATGAAAGAGAAATTTGTAATAACATTAAAATAAATATTTCATTAAATATTATTCATAATGACATTATGCTATCCATCCAACTAAGTATTTCACATATATTTTTCATAGGCTCAGAATTTTTCTACATACTGCTTTATGTGGTGTTTTGTTGTTGTTATTGTTTTTTGAGACAGTCTCGCTCTGTTGCCCAGGCTGGAGTGCAGTGGCACGATCTCGGATCACTGCAACCTCTGCCTCCCAGGTTCAAGCAATTCTCTGCCTCAGCCTCCTGAGTAGCTGGGCTTACAAGCACCCGCCACCACACCTGACTAATTTTTGTATTTTTAGTAGAGACGGGGTTTCACCATCTTGGCCAGGCTGGTCTTGAACTCCTGACCTCATGATCCACCTGCCTCGGCCCCCCAAAGTGCTGGGATTACAGGTGTGAGCCACTGCACCAGGCCTATGTTGTTGTTGTTTTCACTTAAGACTACTAGGAACATTTTCCATGTTTTATTAGGTCCATCCAATTATCCTGTTTCCTTGACCTCACATTAATAATAACAGTAATGGCCAACATTTCCTGAGCACCACTGCAGGTGCTTAAATGCTTTACCTGCATTATCTTATTTAATCTCCACACAACACCTTGAGGTAGTGACTACTATTAGCTGCCCCCATCTGACAAACGGAAAAACTGAGAGTTGGAATCCTTAATCCGTTTGCCCAAAAAGTTGAAGTTAGAAAGTCTGACTCTAGGTTTGGTGCTTTCTCTAATCCAGTATACAGTTCTGTTTGCTTTATAATGTCTCTTGGTAGATATACTACACTTCATTCAGCTGCTCTATTGGTTTTAGATACTGATGTTGCATCCAGTTGGTGATTTTTCCTCTATTTTGATAACTCTGCAAGGGACATTTACATGCACACACATAGTTTTGTTGCTTCCAATGCATGATTTCCTTCCTTCCTTCCTTCCTTCCTTCCTTCCTTCCCTCCCTCCCTCCCTCCCTCCCTCCCTCCTTCCTTCCTTCCTTCCTTCCTCCCTCCCTCTCCCCTCCCTCCCTCCCTCCCTTCTTCCTTCCTTCCTTCCTTAACATGGTGTGCAGCACATAGTGGGTGCTTAATAGATGCTTGTTGAATGAAGAATGAAGGGTAGAGAAAGACCTCTTTTAACTGCGAACTCTCATTTTCAATCAGATTAACTGTGATAGGAACAGTACTTAGCTGGGGCGTGTAAGCGTGTCTTTTTATTTTGATGCTTTGTGCCTTTTTCTCTTGATGCTTTGGCAGCTTGGGACTTTGTGGATTTTGAAAGGAACTCCCTATCTGGGGTTAGCTAATTCTTAAGAGATAGCAATCAACTTGCCCAGGAGCATGCCTTTCATATGCAAACCAACCAATCCGAAGACCATAAAGTGTTTTGTTGTTCGAGATAATACCTGGAGTTTTTTGTTTTATGTTTAAGATGATTAAGGAGGTTGGACATAAGGGTGAGGTTGGAGTTAAAGTTTAATAAGCGAAAGAAGAAAGCTTTGTGCAGCAGAGGGGGGGCCCACCATGTTTATGTCCACAAAAGAAGAAACTTTTTTGGGGGAGCCTGCTGATTATACGGAGAGCTCTCCAAAAACGCTTCCCTAAAGCAAGCTAGCTAACTTCTCTCAATACCCCAACCACGTCCCTTATGAGGCTCTGACATTTGGGCTACTAACTCCCTGCTCCAAGTACCCCAGGGCTAGGTAACAGGCAAGCAGGGACAACCCTGATGCTCCAGAGGCCACTGAAATTATTCAAACTAGCCAATCCTAAGCCTGTTTGCCCTGCCTTGCCCATTCCTTCTGGTGAAAAGCATGATAAAGACTCTTGCCCACATTTTCCCTTTGCTCCCTCCAGCTTGTGACCAACCCTGGTACTTCCCCATGTGGCCTTGGATGGCATAGTGTGCCCCCTTCTCTTAGGAACTGTGAGTAATAATTTTTTTTTTTTTTTTGGTGGGTTGCAGGTTTTCCTGGGTGTATTTTCTTTTTCTTTTCTTTTTTTTTTTTTAAATGATTTTTATTTTAAGTTCTGGGATGCATGTGCAGAATGTGCAGATTTGTTACATAGGTATACATGTGCCATGGTGGTTTGCTGCACCTATCAACCTGTCATCTAGGTTTGAAGCCCTGCATGCATTAGGTATTTGTCCTAATGCTCTCCCTCCCCTTGCCCCCCCGACCTTTCAACAGGCCCCCGTGTGTGATGTTCCCCTCCCTGTGTCCATGTGTTCTCATTGATGAACTATCTTTTCGATGGCAGTCATTTCATCCATTGGCCTCACCATACCTGAATTATGACAATAAAACCTATTTTTTAAAACAGGGTGCTAAAGTTGATAGTGACTGAGATGGCAGTGGGTGAAACATTGTGACAATGTAGGGGAACATAGCAGTAGGGTTGCAAGATGTAAGTGACAGTAATAGCAGCATTAACTAACAGGGTATAATGGTTAACAGCCCGGGAGAGAGCAGGATAATTATGATAATTAATCTCATAAGCATAAGGCTTATTGCTTCACAGAACACTTTTGCACCTATTATCTAATTTGTTCCTCACAAGCTATGCTTTTAGATAATATTATTATTCTGTCTGATTATAGAATGGAATAGGACTTCTAGTGGGTTCACAGAACCAGAAATAAAATTGGAGATCACCTGATTCGATCTTCTCATAATACAATTGAGGGAACTGAGGCCCAGTGAGTGGAAGGGAGTCTGGCTTTGTCTGACCCCCTCCCTCCTGGCTGTGTTCACAGATGTTCTCTGCTGATTAAGCACAACCTGATTTAGGAGCCATCTCAGAGCCTGGCAGGAGGTAGGGTAGAGCTCCAGCAGCTGGTGGTTTTGACATCAGCCCCTCAGGCTTCTTTCCCCCTGAAGTCTGGCTAACATCCCTCGGTTACTACCCAAAGTCCACCACCTCTGGCTTGGGCCAGGGCTAAGCCAAGACCCCAGGTTGGGTCCTTTCACCTCTGCTCACAACACCTTACAACAGCACCTCTCATAGTCCCTGTGACAGTGACTGAGAAGGACCTGGCCCTCCTACAGGGTAATTGCCTTTGTGTCCTTGGGATGGCAGGCTAGTCTGGCATTGGGGACCCAGGCAGGAGATCCAGGTCACATGTGGTTTCATGGCAGTGGCTTGGTTACAAGTCATTTCTATTCCATTAGCCAGTTCAGAGTGGAGCTACACACAACACTAGGGATACAGAGGCCTGAATTACTGGTCCAGATGCCTCAAGTTGCCTGAAAATGAAATTTGCCTTAGAGCCTAATGGTAGGTGGAATTTGCAGCCTAAGGAGTTGGAGATAAAGTTTAAAGTCCTCTGGGGCAGGGAACTGGCAATGCTGCTGGAGACATTTCCTTCTCTTATTTCACAAGCACGCACATTTTAAGAAAGAACCACTGGGAGCTGGGGCATTTAAGGTACAACTGATGGATCTGACTCTGTTCAGAATCTAAGAGCTTCCATTTGAGACAAAATTTAATGGTAACAGCAAAGCTTAGCGGCAAAATAAAGTGGCCAGTGCAATCAAAGAGATAGAAACAGCAAAAAATAAAAAGCACTTGAATTGTCTGAGCTAGTTTCTGCGTTATTAACTATAGCCAGGACCAGTTCAAACTCCTGTTGATGCCACCACCAGTAATAAAATCTAACTGCTTCCTCTGGATCACCACTTTCACCAACAAAACATCCTGCTGTATGTGTGCTGAGGACAGGGCCCAGAGCTGGTGTGACAGTGCTGGCTGGTGGGAACTCCAATCTGAGGGGTGGCTGTGGGTGGCCAGCAGGGTAGGGAGCAGGGAGGCAGGAGCATGGTGGCCAATGGCTGGGTCACCAACTGGTTCAAACAGGATCTGGGTGAGCTGTGGGCATAAAGAACTGTCAGGTCAGTTAACAACAGAAGGAGCTGCGTTTTCTGATTTACAAAGTAATGCTGAACCAGGGAAGTGGATAAGGCAGAAATGAAGGCTGGGGGTCTGAGACAGCACCAGGAAAGTTCCAGATTCCCCTGAGAGGAGCTCACAGCCCCGTGACCTTGGATCTGGGATAGCTCAGGATTTAAAAAATTAAATTAAATGAAATCGTAAATCAAATTTTGTAGATAGCTGCACCTACAGAATGGTATTTCTAGGCTTTCAAGGGACTAGGCCTCTCAGGGAAGCCCAATGGCCACCTCCATCCTTAGTTCCCCAGAGGGCTAATGTCCATGACAGGTGGCAGTGCTGTGTCATTGGGCACAGGGGATATATTTGAGCCTCAGTGATATTCTTTGAATTTTTTCTTCAGGATCCTGCCTCCCACATCCTGGGATAAGAGCAAAGGGTGGGATTATAGAAAAATATATAGCAGTATGAATAATTGGAATAAGCCACCCACGATTGCAAATCTCTAGAGGCAACCACTCTCCTTCCTCATCTGTGAAATGAACATAATTCTTAGAAAGGGTTGAGAGAGAAGCTATTTCAACATTTTGACATATTCCTTTTTTTTTTCTTTTGAGACAGGCATATTCTTTTTTTTTTTTTTCTTTTCCTTTTGAGGCAGAGTCTCGCTCTGTTGCCCAGGCTGAAGTGCAGTGGCATGATCTCTGCTCACTGCAACCTCTGCCTCCCAGGTTCAAGTGATTCTCCTGCCTCAGCCTCTTGAGTAGCTGGAATTACAGGTGCATGCCACCATCACCATATCCGGCTAATTTTTGTATTTTTATTAAAGATGGGGTTTCACTATGTTGGCCAGGCTGGTCTCAAACTCCTGGCCTCAAGTGATCCACCTGCCTTGGCCTCCCAAAGTGCTGGGCTTACAGGTGTGAGCCACCGCACACCTGCCCCCCCCTTTTTTAAATTAAGTATTTTAAACATGATTGGAATCACAACGTATGTGTAATTTTCATCCTATCTTTTTTCTTTTTTTTTTCTCACTCTGCCACCCAGGCTGGAGTGCAGTGGCGCGATCTCGGCTCACTGCAAGCTCTGCCTCCCAGGTTCACGCCATTCTCCTGCCTCAGCCTCCCAAGTAGCTGGGACTACAGGCGCCCTCCACCACGCCCTGCTAATTTTTTTGTATTTTTAGTAGAGATGGGATTTCACCATGTTAGCCAGGATGGTCTGGATCTCCTGACCTCGTGATCTGCCTGCCTCGGCCTTCCAGAGTGCTGGGATTACAGGCGTGAGCCACCGTGCCCGGCCTCTTTTTTCTTAATAATTATCATTACTATTCTTGTAATCACAAAAACACTGTGTGTGTGTGTGTATGTGTGTGTGTGTGTGTGTGTATGTGTGTGTGTTCCAATAAAAGCTCACTGGCAAAAGAGACAGTGGGCTGGCTTTTTCCTGTGGGTGGCAGCTTGCTGACCTCAGGTGTAGAGAGTGCAGTGCTCAGGCCCATCCTGGTACGGAACAAGGGGCAGCCATTGATAAAATCATGATTAACAACAAGTACAACAATGCTATCCTCCTCTAGGATACATAGGTGAATTGGTCACATCTGTACCTACCAGAAACTCACCATCTAGGACGTGCAGGGTGCTGGAGGGTAAGCAGCTGAGAGGTGAGATATACACAGAACTGCTTTCTGCTTAAATCTGTGTAAGCCCCATTTAATTTGGAGTCCCCTGGACTCATAGTTAATCCCTAACAGAGGGCTAAATTCCTGGAGAGAGGAAAGCTAGGACTTTAACTCATAACTGAGATTGCCCAGGAAGCCCCAGTAGAGGTGGCTAATTTTTGCCGTCTGCCTCATAAGATGGACTAATCAGGACCTCAGCCAATCCAATTAACCTGAATGACAAACACTATTGCTTTACCGATGTGGCTGGAGTTTTCCATCTTCTAAAATCAACACCCCTGTCAATCACTTCGAGGCAGTTTATTGAGTATTCTCTTAAGGATCAGAGACCAAAGCGCTGTGTAAAGCTGTAATGTTCCCGTTAGGTACCATCTAAAGAGGGTAAACAGGAGAAAGTACCCCTTTCAAATGTTAATCTGATGCTGTAAACAGCAGTTGACTTCTCATTTACATGGGCAAAACACTTTAAACTATTTTAGCAACTGTTTTATGTAAGAAAAAAAGAGATAGGATTTTGATGGTTAATGCTACATTTTAAACACATTATCTCCACAGCTACTATCTTAATAATAGTTTTTGCATTTGTGTCCGCTTTTCTTCTTGAATTTAGTGGTCCTCTAATCAAACTGACGGGCAGGGAGTTGGACTAGAAGGGTCATCTGTATAGTAGGCGTATCTCTGTGGCTGGGGTTGAGGGATTGATTGTTCAGAAAATAATCCTTTTGTTCTGAGTCGGAAGAGGAGGACGAGAAGGAGGAACACCAGGAATCCCAGAAACCTCTTCACTCCCGGGGACGTATGAATGGTCTCAGAAGTGGATGGGCATGCTGTCTAGCGGCATTCTGGATGTACGCTTGGATTTCCTCAGCCCTTTTATTCCACATAAATTACTGTAGTTATTGGGGATGTAAAGCTGCAGCCTGTCCTTGGGAGAATATTCTTTTTCTATAACAATATTCAGGATATTGTCAGAGTGGGACCTTTCTACTTCTCCTGTGGAAATGGTGATGAGATCTGGATCCCTTCTCTTCAAAATGGTACACCCAGGTCTTGTCACTCATTGGATGCTGCCTGATCTTGATGTTGCAGTTTCCATTGTCAGTGACATCGTCTGACCTTCTGTGGTCTGGATTGAGACTTGGATTGTCTGAGTACTGGCAGATGTAGTAGTTTTTCATCAGGCGTGATTTCTTTTTCTAGACAAAATTCTGAACTTAGACTCTTTAAGGACGCTGCACTTCCATGCAGCAGAGTTCAAAGTTTCCATACTGCTGATTTTCTTACAATCTTCTGCCTCCGTTTTTTTTCAGAGTTTGCAGAGAATATAAGGATGACCTCAGCTTGCTTCATCCACTGAAGCTACTGTGATGTTGGGCAAAGCCAAAGAATCCATAGAATCCTGAGCACGTTGCTCTGGTTTCAAGTCTGACAAAAACCCCAGGGGATTTTCATACCCCTGTGTTTGATCATTAGCCTACCCTGAAGCCCCATGGTCCAGATTCAATTTCTAGAGCCTTCTACTGCTTACAGGTCCTGGGTGGTTGCCATGAGCAGAAACACTGTTCATCTTGTGCCCAGTCCATATCAGGTCAGTAATTTTTACTTGCAAGGTTCTGTTTGTTTTGCTTTAGCCAGTTCTTATTTTCTTTCTTTCTCTCTTTCTCCCTCCCTCCTTCCCTCCCTCCCTCCCTCCCTCCCTCCCTTCCTTCCTTTCTTTCCTTTTTTTTTTTTGACAGTCTTGCTCTGTCACCCAGGCTGGAGTGCAGTGGCATGATCTCGGCTCACTGCAAGCTCCACCTCAAGGATTCAAGCGATTCTCCTGCCTTAGCCTCCTGAGTAGCTGGGATTACAGGCACCCGCCACCACGCCTGGCTAATTTTTTTGTACCTTTAGTAGAGACGGGGTTTCATCATGTTAGCCAGGATGGTCTCCATCTCCTGACCCCGTGATCCACCTGCCTCAGCTTCCCAAAGTGCTGGGATTATAGGTGTGAGCCACCGCGCCCAGCTTGTTATTTTCGAACATGCTATCAGATATCTAATGCTGATTGGCTCGAATATCCATCTCATTGGGCTGCTGCTGAAGAGGCTTTTATCACCAAATTTGAGGAGGAGCTATGTCATATAATCTTCATGCCTACCCAGTCCTTCAGGGTTTTCTGGGGTTTAATGCCGTACTCTGTCTTTCCAAAATTCTGCATTGATAAAAATGTTCCTTGCCTGGAGAGACTCAGAATATCCAATTTCTGAGAAATGGTGTCATCAGCATCGCCCAAAAGGCCAGAAAACTTGTAGTTCAGAGCAGGGGACAAGAGGAGAGACTGTCTACACTGATCTGCTGACCAACTGCTTTTGCCCATTCAGATGCTTTTTCTGGTGTTTCTTGATCAAGCTGACTGAAATGGATAATTGGAAGAATTAGAAGCATGGATGTCTTTACTGAGGCTAAATTTTTTTTTTTTTTTTTTTTTTTGAGACAGAGTCTTGCTCTGTTGCCCAGTCAGGAGTGCAGTGGCGCCATCTTGGCTCACTGCGACCTCCACCTCCCAGGTTCAAGCGATTCTCCTGCCTTAGCCTCCAGAGTAGCTGGGACTACAGATGCTCACCACCATGCCCAGCTAATTTTTGTATTTTTAGTAGAGATGGGGTTTCACCTTATTAGCCAGGCTGGTCTCCAACTCCTGACCTTGTGACTTGCCCTCCTAGGCCTCCCAAAGTGCTGGGATTACAGATGTGAGCCACCTTGCCTGGCCTGAGGCGGCATATTTTTGAGTAATAAATCTGACTTTGGGAAAGAAGAGACATCCAACAAAAAGGATTTACGCTAGACGCGAGAAAAGCACGCTTCTGCAGCATGCCAGCACTTCCCATCATAGGTCATCTGCACATGGTCGACACTAATATGTTCCCACAGATATCTCAGCACTCTGGGTAGACAGGCTCAAAACAACTACAGCAGAATGTGTGGCCATCCTTCATAACATACCTTGTCCTCTGGGGACCATTTCGCGCTCAAGGCAGCAGAAGTGTTTTAGGTGCCAATGGTGACTCTCAGTTTCTGTGCAAACATCAACAAAATTATCTCTGCACATGCTGAGCATCAGGGTTTGAGCAATTCAGCATGGTGCCTGCCACAGTGAATTTTTTTATCCTGACAAAAATAGACGAGGTTGACCAGCAGCTCTTTACACGTGAAACAGACAAAACAGAATGAGTACCAGCACACTCCAGGGCCCACTCGAGAGGCAAACACTGCAATTTTACCTCAGTTGATCTTCAACCCACATTGCTCACACATAGCGTGCATTACTGCCCTAGACAAAAGTTTAATCATGCCTCTTCCAAGTGCTTCTTTCTGCTGCTAAGCACTGAACACTTGGAATTCTTTATTCTCATCTTCATTCAAAGACTGACAATACTATACGTCATTATCATGTGGTGGCAACTGGTGTACAAGCCCTTTAATCAGATGTTTCTTTCCAGGGATGTTAATATAAGGATATTTTCCTCTGATAAGCAAGCAAAAGAGAGCTAGATTTGCTCTGGTCTAAGGCCCAGGGGACCTCGGAGTACTCCTCCAGTGCACAGCCAGAATCATTATCTGATATGGAACTTCTCTGATACCTAAAGGCAAATTTGCTCATTTTGGGCCCCATCTCCAAAGGCATAATAATAAAGCCAAAAGCCAGTTTTTGCAGTCACAGGACATCAAACAATGGCTGCTCTGTCGGCCTGCTCCATTCTTAGGAGTCTTAGTGAGTGAAGCTACTGAAATGCCCTAACCTCTTCATCTTGAACTCTTTTTCCTGGAAGCAGTGGGCTGGCATAGAAAACTCACAGGGGTCCAGAGTCAGAGAGAACTGGGTTCAAATCCCAGTTCTGCTACTTACTAGTTGAGTGAGGTTGGGTAAGTTCTGTAACCTCTCAGAACCTCAACTTCCATGTCTGTAAAATGGATATGATATTAATAATAGGGATGTAGTAAGGATTAGATAAGAGAAACAATGTGAAGCATAAGGCCTGGTGTACACTCTCTGTTTAACAAATAATACTTCTTTCCTATTCTATTTTTCTGTTAAGCAAGAATTGAACTAGGTCTCGTGTTGCCATCTCTGATAGGCACTAGGATCACCATTCTCATATTCAAGTATGGCTTGGAGGAGACCACATTTTCTCCAGCCTTTGTACATGTTGTTCCTCAGCCTAGAGTCGTGATTCTCAAACTTTACCATTCATCAGAATCACCTGTAAGATTTGCTAAAACTCATATTTCTGGAACCCACATCTAGAATTTCTGACTGTATGTCTGGGGAAGGACCTGATAATTTGCATTTCTAACAGGTTCTTAATTGATACTGGTGCTGTTGATCTGGAAACGCATTTTGAGAACCACTGGCCTAGAACAATGTACCACATTTCCTATCCTCTGGCTAACTCCTACTCATCCTTTGGGTCTCAGCTTTGATTTATTTCCACCAGAAAGTCTTTCTTAAACCTGAAGTCCAAATTAGGTATTCAGTCTCTGTGCTTTCAGAGCTCCCTGGACTTGCTCACTCATAGGATATATCACAGTGTTTTGTAATTGTCTTGCTACTTGTCTGTGTCTCTTACTAGACACTATCTACTTTGGAAAACGGATCATGTCTGCCCTATTCATGGTATCTCCAGCACCTTGCTCTGTGCCTGGCACATAGTGGGTGCTCAATAAATGATTATTGAATGAATAATTGAGTCAGACTGTGGGTAGCTAGAACCAGAGCTTAGGGACTCATAACGGTGGGGCAGATAAAAGGAGTAAGTTCTGCATTTCACCATGTTTGCCAGGCTGGTCTGGAACTCCTGATCTCCGATGATCTGCCCGCCTCTGCCTCCAAAAGTGCTGGGATTACAGGCATGAGCCAAAATACAAAAATTAGCTGGGCATGGTGGCAGGTGCCTGTAGTCCCAGCTGCTTGGGAAACTAAGGCAAGAGAATCGCTTGAACTCGGGAGGCTGAGGTTGCAGTGAGCTGAGATCGCACCACTGCACTCCGGCCTGGGCGACAAGAGTGAAACTCCGCCTCAAAACTAAAACAACGACAACAAAAAGGAGTAAGTCCTATCAGTGGCTAGTGGCCAGGCAAGTCTAGCAATTCAGTGCCAGGGACATCAGCAGAAAGTATCAGGAACTATATAGGTGCAGGGCCTGGACTTCAGAAGCTGAGTTCAGCCGCTGGAAGGACTTGGGTCATGAAGAACAGGGCAGAAACCAGTGTCATAGACACTCAGCAGGGACTTGAGACTCAATATCTGATTAAGATGCTTGATCCAAAAAGCCCCAAGAATTTAAAACATTAGTGGTCCCATTCTTGTTTGATGGCTCAACATATGGTCTATCTTCGTGACTATTTCATGTGCACTTGAAAATATTTTTTATTTTGTTAAGTGATGTGTTCTATAAATGTTAGCTAGGTCAAGTTGGTCAATAGCATTGTTCAAATCTTTGATATCCTTACTGATTTTTTGACTACTTATTTTACCAACTATTGGGTAAGAAGTGTTTATATCTCCAAATGTAATTATGGATATGTCTTTCTCCTTTAGTTTAGTCAATTTTGCTGCATGTATTTTGAAATTATATTATTCAGTGCAGACACATCAATGATTGTTATTTATTTTTTATGAATTGTTTACTTCGTCATTATGAAATGTTTTCCTTCATCCTTTTATAAGGTTCTGAAGTCTACTCTGATATTTATAAAGCCACTCTATCTTTCTTTTTATTTATTTATTTATTTATTTTTTTTTTTTTTTTGAGGTAGAGTCTCACTTTGTTGCCCAGACTGGAGTGCAATGGCGCGATCTTGGCTCACTGCTACCTCCGCCTCCTGGGTTCAAGTGATTCTCTTGCCTCAGCCTCCTGAATAGCTGAGATTACAGGTGCCTGCCACCATGCCTGGATAATTTTTGTATTTTTAGCAGTGACGGAGTTTCACCATCTTGGCCAGGCTGGTCTTGAACTCCTGACCTCGTGATCCACCCACTTCAGCCTCCCAAAGTGCTGGGATTACAGGCATAAGCCACTGTGCCTGGCTGCTTTCTTTTTCAAAAGAACATATTTACTGAGACATAGTTTATATATCATACAATTCATTCATTTGAAATGTATAATTCAATTTAGGTTGTGCAAACATCACCACAATCTAATTTTAAAACACTTCAGCTGGGCGTGATTGCTCACGCCTATAATCACGGCACTTTGGGAGGCCAAGGCAGGCAGATCACTTGAGGTCAGGAATCCAAGACCAGCCTGACCAACATGGTAAAACTCCATCTCTACTAAAAATACAAAAATTAGCCGGGCGTGGTGGCTCACACCTGTAGTCCCAGCTACTCAGGAGGCTAAGGCATGAGAATCGCTTGAACCCAGGAGGCGGAGGTTGCAATGAGCTGAGATCACGTCACTGCACTCCAGCCTGGGCAACAGAGTGAGACTCGGTCTTAAAAAAACAAAAACGAGTCTTAAAAAAACAAAAACAAAAACAAAACACTTCATTGTCCAGATTTCTGTTGGTTAGTATTTGTATGGTTTAATGTTTTTATCATTTTACTTTATAAAAGCCAGCTTTATTAAGAAAAATCCTTTTACTTATAATCTTTCCATATCTTTACATTTAAAATGAGTTTATTATAAGCAGCATACAATTGCATCTTGCTTTTTAAATCAAATTTGATAATCTCTGCCCTTTAAAGTGTTAGATCATTTACATTTAACGTAATTTTTGATATGGTTGTGTTTTAATCTGTCGGTATGCCATTTGTCTCCCATTTGTCCCATCTGCTTGGTCATTTTTCCCCCTTTTCTCTGACTTCTTTTTGGATGGAGTATTTTCTTTTCCACAATGGGCTTATTATCTGTATATCTTTTTTTGTCTTATTTTTTAGTTGGTGCTCTAAGATTTACAATATCCATATTCAATTTATCATAGTCTATTTTCAAAAATACATTATTTCATTTCTAGTGTAAGAAACTTATAACATTATATTTTCATTTTGCCCTTTTTCTCATTGATGCTATTATTGTCATACATTTTACTTCTATGTATGTTATAAATCCTGCCATGCCTAGTTATTGTTTTTGCTTTAAATAGCTATTACCTTTTATAGAAATTAAAATATGACAGAAAAAAGTATTGTATATGTACCCACATATTTACCATTTTTGGCACTCTTCATTTTTTATGTCAATCTAAGTTTCCATCTGGTATAATTTTCCTTTTGCCTGAAGAATGTTTTCTTTCTTTTTTTCTTTTTTTAACATAGATAACAGATCTACTAGTGACAAATTCTCTCAGCTTTTGTCTAAAAAAAATTACCTTGTTTTTGAAGGATATTTTCACTGGATACAGAATTCTAGGTTGATAGTTTTTCTTTTTGTTTTGTTTTACTTGCAGCACTTTAAAGATGGCTTGCATAGTTTCTGATGAGAAGTCAGGGATCATTCTATTTTTTTCCTTTGTATGTTATGTTTTTTCTGTGCCTACTTTTAATATGTTCTTCTTATCACTTCCCCCCAGCTATTTGATTGTGATATGCTTTGTGTGTGTGTGTGTGTGTGTGTGTGCATGTGTGTATTTATCTTGCGTGAAGGTTTGTTGGGATTATTGAAGCTACAGCTTTATAGTTTCTATTACACTTGGAAAATTTGAGCAATATTTTTGTTTAATATTATTTCTGTCACTCCCCCACTTCTGCATCTTGTAATCCCATCATACCACTTTATATTGCCCTACAGGTCACTGAAACTCTGTTCAGTTTTTTCAATCTTTTTTCTATCTGTGCTTTTCTCTCTGGATAGTTTCTATTTCTATGTCTCCAAGTTCGCTGATCTTTTCTTCTGTACTGCCGAAATTGTTGTTTAACCCTTTCAGTAAATTTTTTTTTTTTGAGACGGAGTCTCCCTCTGTCGCCCAGTTTGGAGTGCAGTGGCGCGATCTCGGCTCACTGCAAGCTCCGCCTCCCGGGTTCACGCCATTCTCCCGCCTCAACCTCCCGAGTAGCTGGGACTACAAGCGCCCGCCACCACGCCCGGCTAACTTTTTGTATTTTTAGTAGACACGGGGTTTCACCGTGTTAGCCAGAATGGTCTCGATCTCCTGACCTCGTGATCCGCCCGCCTTGGCCTCCCAGAGTGCTGGGATTACAGGCATGAGCGACCGCACCCGGCCAAATTTTGTATTTCAAACATTATATTTTCATCTCTAGGATTTCCATTTGGCGCTTATCTATATCTCCCATTTCTCTCTACATTACATTCATTTTTCTTTTAAATACTTGAACATAGCTACAATAGTTGTTTTTGCTTTTTGTTTTTTGTTTTTTTTGCTAATTTCATTACCTCTGTCATTTCTGAGTTTGTTTTTAACTGACTGATTTTTCTTCTAGTATGGATCACTTCTTAAAATTAAAAAAAAACTTCTTTGTATGTCTTGTAATTGTATTTTAGAGACAGGGTCTTGCTATGTTGCCCAGGCTGGATTGGAACTCCCGGCTCAAGCAACCTTCCAGCTTCAGCCTCCTAAGTAGCTGGGACTACAGATGCACACAACCATTCTTGTCTACTCTGCTGATTTTTGATTGGATGCTGGACATTTCAATATTCGTTGAGTGCTCAATTTTGCTTTTTTCCTTTTAAGTATGTTAGACTTTGTCCTGGCAGACAGTTAATTTATTAGAAGATCAGTTTGATCTGTCTGAAGCTTGTTTTTAAGTTTTGTTATTGTAGGTCTAGAGTATCCTTTACTCTGGGACTAGGGTAGTCCTACAAGCAAGGTGTGGTGCTTCTGGGGTCTTTACTAGAATGCCCCAGGTGCTTAATACAGTTTCTTCTTTCTGGCTGATTAGAACTCAAATGTCTCCTAGGTCTGGGTGAACTCTGGGAATTTTTCAGCTTGCAACTACTGGTAATAACTTCCCAGAACTTTTGTGAGGGTTAAATTAAATAATGCATATGAAGATTATTGCAGGGGATTATGATTAGGAAGAGATATATAAGGGGCTTCTGGGGTGCTGGCAATATATTTTTTGATCTGGGTGGTGGTTTCATGTGTGTTCACTTTACAACTATTTGTTAAACTGAATTTTTTATGTGTATGTTATACATCACAATAAAAATTAAAAGAAAACAAAGAAGATAACATACTGCTGGCATGTAGTAGATGCTCAATAAATGTAGCCAGCCTGATTACATGAGATAAGAGATGTAAAATAGCTGGCACAGAATCCAGCACACAGGGTTGGGGCAGAATCCTGGATAATTTCCTGTAAGTAAACTTTTTATGGAAGTATAACCTAATAAAGAGGAATAAACAGAGCATAAGCACATAGCTCCATACATTTTTCCAAAACAGAACACACCCAAGTAACCAGTAACCAGGTCAAGAAATAGAACTTAATTGGTTCTTAATTGTTAATGTAAAACAATATGGAATGGGATTTTCCTGATGTCTCATAATTTTGGTTAAATTCTCAAAGCTGATAAGAATTCCTCTTTGCTCCCTCTCCCTCTCCCTCTCCCTCTCCCTCTCCCTCTCCCTCTCCCTCTCCCTCTCCCTCTCCCTCTCCCTCTCCCTCTCCCTCTCCCTCTCCCTCTCCCTCTCCCTCTCCCTCTCCCTCTCCCTCTCCCTCTCCCTCTCCCTCTCCCTCTCCCTCTCCCTCTCCCTCTCCCTCTCCCTCTCCCTCTTTTTTCGGTCTCCCTCTCCTTCTTTTTTCGGTCTCCCTCTGTTGCCGAAGCTGGACTGTACTGCCGGGATCTCGGCTCGCTGCAACCTCCCTGCCTCGGGCTCCTGTGACTCTCCTGCCTCGGCCTGCCGAGTGCCTGGGATTGCAGTCGCGCGCCGCCACGCCTGAATGGTTTTTGTATTTTTGGTGGAGACGGGGTTTCGCTGTGTTGACCGGGCTGGTCTTCAGCTCCTGGCCTCGAGTGATCTGCCTGCCTCGGCCTCCCGAGGTGCTGGGATTGCAGACGGAGTCTCGCTAACTCAATGCTCAATGGTGCTCAGGCTGGAGTGCAGTGGTGTGATCTCGGCTCTCTGCAACCTCCACCTACCAGCCTCCTGCCTTGGCCTCTTAAAGTGCTAAGATTACAGCCTCTGCCCCACCGCCACCCCGTCTAGGAAGTGAGGAGCGTCTCTGCCCGGCCGCCCATCATCTGGGATGTGAGGAGCGCCTCTGCCCGGCTGCCACCCCGTCTGGGAGCAAGTGAGGAGCGCCTCTGCCCGGCTGCCCCGTCTGGGAGATGAGGAGCACCTCTGCCCGGCCGCCCCGTCTGGGAGGAAGTGAGGAGCGCCTCTGCCCTGTTGCCCTATCTGGGAAGTGAGGAGCGCCTCTGCCTGGCCGCCACCCCGTCTGGGAAGTGAGGAGCGCCTCTGCCTGGCTGCCACCCCATATGGGAAGTGAGGAGCGCCTCTGCCCAGCCGCCCCTTCTGGGAGGTGAGGAGCGCCTCTGCCCAGCCGCCCCGTCTGGGAGGTGAGGAGTGCCTCTGCCCGGCCGCCCCGTCTGGGAGGTGAGGAGCGCCTCTGCCTGGCCGCCACCCCGTCTGGGAGGAAGTGAGGAGCACCTCTGCCCAGCTGCCCCATCTGGGAAGTGAGGAGCGCCTCTGCCCGGCTGCCACCCCCTATGGGAAGTGAGGAGCGCCTCTGCCCGGCCGCCCACTCTGGGAAGTGAGGAGCGCCTCTGCCCGGCCGCCCACTCTGGGAAGTGAGGAGCGCCTCTGCCCGGCCGCCCACTCTGGGAGGTGAGGAGTGCCTCTGCCCGGCCGCCCCGTCTGGGAGGTGAGGAGCGCCTCTGCCTGGCCGCCACCCCGTCTGGGAGGAAGTGAGGAGCACCTCTGCCCGGCCGCCCACTCTGGGAGGTGAGGAGCGCCTCTGCCTGGCCACTCCGTCTGGGAAGGGAGGAGCGCCTCTGCCCGGCCACCCCGTCTGGGAGGTGAGGAGCGCCTCTGCCCGGCTGCCACCCCGTCTGGGAGGAAGTGAGGAACACCTCTGCCCGGCTGCCCCATCTGGGAAGTGAGGAGCGCCTCTGCCCGGCCGCCACCCCATATGGGAAGTGAGGAGCGCCTCTGCCTGACCACTCCGTCTGGGAGGTGAGGAGTGCCTCTGCCCGGCCGCCCCGTCTGGGAGGTGAGGAGCGCCTCTGCCCGGCCGTCACCCCGTCTGGGAGGAAGTGAGGAGCACCTCTGCCCGGCTGCCCCGTCTGGGAGATGAGGAGCACCTCTGCCCGGCCGCCCCGTCTGGGAGATGAGGAGCACCTCTGCCTGGCCGCCCCGTCTGGGAGGTGAGGAGTCCCTCTGCCCGGCTGCCACCCCATCTGGGAGGAAGTGAGGAGCACCTCTGCCCGGCCGCCCCCTCTGGGAAGTGAGGAGCGCCTCTGCCTGGCCGCCACCCCGTCTGGGAGGAAGTGAGGAGCGCCTCTGCCTGGCTGCCCCATCTGGGAAGGGAGGAGCACCTCTGCGCGGCCGCCACACCGTCTGGGAAGTGAGGAGCGCCTCTGCCTGGCTGCCCCATCTGGGAAGGGAGGAGCACCTCTGCCCAGCCGCCACACCGTCTGGGAAGTGAGGAGCGCCTCTGCCTGGTCGCCCCGTCTAGGAGGTGAGGAGCGCCTCTGCCCGGCCGCCCAGTCTGGGAAGTGAGGAGCGCCTCTGCCCGGCCGCCCTGTCTGGGAGGTGAGGAGCGCCTCTGCCTGGCCGCCACCCCATCTGGGAGGAAGTGAGGAGCGCCTCTGCCCGGCCGCCCCCTCTGGGAAGTGAGGAGCGCCTCTGCTTGGCCGCCCCGTCGGGGAAGTGAGGAGCGCCTCTGCCCGGCCGCCCCGTCTGGGAGGTGAGGAGCGCCTCTGCCCGGCTGCCACCCGGTCTGGGAGGAACTGAGGAGCGCCTCTGCCCGGGCGGCCCCGTCTGGGAAGCGAGGAGCGCCTCTGCCCGGGCGGCCCCGTCGGGGAAGTGAGGAGCGCCTCTGCCCGGCCGCCCCGTCTGGGAGGAGAGGAGCGCCTCTGCCCGGGCGGCCCCGTCTGGGAAGTGAGGGGCGCCTCTGCCCAGCCGCCCTGTCTGGGAGGTGAGGAGCGCCTCTGCCCGGCTGCCCTGTCTGGGAGGTGTACCCAACAGCTCCAAAGAGACAGCGACCATCGGGAGCGGGCCATGAGGACGATGGCGGTTTTGTTGAAGAGAAGGGGAGGAAGTGTGGGGAAAGGAAGGAGAGATCAGATTGTTGCTGTGTCTGTGTAGAAAGAGGTGGGCATAGGAGACTCCATTTTGTTCTGACTAGGAGAAATTCTTCTGCCTTGGGATGCTGTTGATCTATGGCCTTTCCCCCAGCCCCTTGCTCTCTGAAACATGTGCTGTGTCAACTCAGGGTTAAATGGATTAAGGGCGGTGCAAGATGTGCTTTGTTAAACAGATGCTTGAAGGCAGCATGCTCTTTAAGAGTCATCACCACTCCCTAATCTCAAGTACTCAGGGGCACAAACACTGCGGAAGGCCGCAGGGTCCTCTGCCTAGGAAAACCAGAGACCTTTGTTCATGTGTTTATCTCCTGACCTTCTCTCCACTATTATCCTATGACCCTGCCATATCCCCCTCTCCGAGAAACACCCAAGAATGATCAATAAATACTTCAGAAATAAAAAATAAAAATAAAAAATAAAAAAAAATAAAAAAAAATAAAAAAAAATAAAAAAAAAAAAAGAATTCCTCTTTATTTCTAAAGAATGATTTTAGATATCCCCTCAAGGTTGTCTAAAAAATAGCAGAACTGGTCCTGTGACTATCAGCCTCTGTTATCCACCTTCAGCCTCATAGAAGCCTAGGAGTTCTAAGGGAGCAAGAAGCATAGAAGCCTAGGAGTTCTAAGCAAACAATCTTACAGATTACAGATTGCTTGCCTAGGAGCAGGGTAGGAGATGTGCTCAAGTGATGGGCTGAGAAGGAATCACAGCCCCTGTGTTTCCATGGAGCCAGGGCTGAAAGCTAAGAGAGTTCTTGGGAAGCCTGACATGCAGACTTTGGAGTTTATGGGGTTGGGGAGGTGTTGGTGGTTGAGTGGTGGGGTGTTGGAGGTAGTTACAGTAAACATAGAGGCCAGTGTTTGCTTCCTACCTAGAAAGTCATTAAGGCAAGAGGAAGGTTAGAGAAGACCATGATGGCATGGTAAGGAGTGAGAGCCAGAGTTTGGTGGGGCAAAGTTATATGAATTTCCTGGCAGAGTGAACTCTGCAATAGGCAGTGAGATTTCAGCTGCCTCGATGGGGACCTCTGTCATAGGGCATCCAACTTCTTCAATTTTTTTTTTTTGAGATGGAGTCTTGCTCTGTCTCCCAGGCTGGAGTGCAGTGGCGCCATCTTGGCTCACTGCAACCTCTGCCTCCTGGGTTCAAGCAATTCTCCTGCCTCAGCCTCCAGAGTAGCTGGGACTACAGGCACGTGCCACCACCCGCACCACCACTCCCAGCTAATTTTTGTATTTTTAGTAGAGACGGGGTTTCACCATGTTGACCAGGATGGTTTCGATCTCTTGACCTCGTGATTCTTCCACCTCAGCCTCCCAAGGTATTGGGATTACAGGCATGAACCACACAAGCCCAGCTGATCTTCTTCAGTGTTGATCCCCTAGCCACAGAGCAGGCCTGAGGTGAGGGGGATTGGATGTGAGTTTCTTTGTTTACATTGGAGTAGAATTTTAAAAACATCCCCAAATGAGGCTATTCGTACAACCACAAGAGCCTGAAAAACTTTAAGATCTTCCTGAGGTGTCCAGGGACTAAAAAAAGAGATCCAGCTGGCCAGGCACCGTGGCTCACGCCTGTAATCCCAGCACTTCGGGAGGCCGAGGCAGGCGGATCACGAGGTCAAGAGATGGAAAGCACCCTGGCCAACATGGCGAAACCCCGTCTCTACTAAAAATACAAAAATTAGCTGGGCATAGTGGCGGGCACCTAAAATCCCAGCTACTCGGGAGGCTGAAGCAGAAGTATCGCTCGAACCCGGGAGGCAGAGGTTGCAGTGAGCTGAGATCGCGCCACTGCACTCCAGCCTGGCGACAGAGCGAGACTCCGTCTCAAAAAGAAAATTAAAAAAAAAAAAAAAAAAAAAAAATCTAGCAAGGCATGTTAAAGGACATTAGGAGACAAATTAAGCCATTTCCTGTTGTATTTGTACCTCTTGAGTGCAGTCCGCTGTGTGTGTGTGTGTGTGTGCGCACCTAATCCTTCCGCTGGGCTATGACCAGGTGTGGAGAATTTTTCCTCCATTATAAGGTACACTTTTCTAGGATTAGAATTCACGAAATCCCATCTCTCTTCTATCGACGGTGCTAGATAAATACAGGCAGATCTTTCTCTCCTCCCCCGCTCCCCCACACTACCCCCTGAGACGGAGTTTCGCTTTTGTCACTCAGGCTGGAGAGCAGTGGCACGATCTCAGCTCACTGCAACCTCTGCCTCCCGGGTTCAAGCGATTCTCCTGCTTCAGCCCCCCGAGTAGCTGGGATTATAGGTGCCCGCCACTACGCCCAGCTAATTTTTGTATTTTTAGTAGAGATGGGGTTTTGCCATGTTGGCCAGGCTGGTTTTGAACTCCTGACCTCAAGTGATCCGCCTGCCTCGGCCTCCCAAATTGCTGGGATTACAGGCGTGGGCCACTGCGACCAGCCTCTCCTCTTTCATTATTACTTGCTGAAGTATTCTATATCTGAAGTTTTCCTGATGATTCTCAGACTTGACCCGGGGGGAGGGGGAGGGATAGCATTAGGAGATATACCTAATGTAAATGACGAGTTAATGGGTGCAGCACACCAACATGGCACATGTGTACATATGTAACAAACCTGCACGTTGTGTGCATGTACTCTAGAACTTAAAGTATAATAATAGTAAAAAAAACTACTGCTTTCCCTACTCCCACCAGATACATTTTAAATTCATGCTTTCCATTAAATGGAGGTATTAAATGGAGGTATCTTGGGCCCATTCCTGGCGATTAATGAAGCAATCTTATTAATCAGCAACACACGTGCAGATTAGTCTGCCTAATGGCAATATTGATTTTTACCTCAGAATTTGTAAAATAGAATAAAAAGGTCGGGCACTGTGGCTCATGCCTGTAATCCCAGCACTTTGGGAGGCTGAGGTGGGCAGATCACCTGAGGTCAGGAGTTCAAGACCAGCCTGGGCAACATAGTGAAACCCTGTTTCTGATTAAAAAATACAAAAATTAGCCAGGCGTGGTGGCAGCGCCTATAATCCCAACTACTTGGGAGGCTGAGGCAGGAGAATCGCTTGAACCCAGGGGGCGGAGGTTGCAGTGAGCCAAGATTGTTCCACTGCACTCCAGCCTGGGCGATAGATTGAGACTCCATCTCAAAAAAAGAATAAAAATAAAAAATAAAAGTCATTGAAACTACATATTGTATTTCAAATATAAAATATTTTAAACCTATTATAAAACATGCCTCTGGTCACGCTTGGTGAGGCTGCTCCCTTACCCTTCAGTCCCCTCTGTTCTGGGGAAGCAAGGCTTCAGTCACAGCAGTCACCTGGAGGTACCAGACCCACCTGCTTTAGTACCTTTCTGCCCTGTCCAGCTCCCAGGAGTGAACTTTCAAGACTACGTGTTGTATCAGTTTTGAATTCTCTTTCCCAACCGTGGAGAGATGGCCCTGTCCTGGGTCTTGCTCCGTCCCTTCAGCAGCAGGTATCCGTCCTTTTAGAGGGGAGGAGTGGGTGATGGCTAGAAGAGATGGGAGGGGTCAGGGGTCTGGCAGAAACTGATAGGAAAAGAGGGAGGATTTGTGATAAGAGTGTCAAGGAGACAAAGCAGGTATAGAGAAATGGTTAACAGAGAGAGCCAAGAAGGGTGCATAAAGGTTTCATTTGAAAATGGTATTTATAGGCCAGGTGCAGTGGCTCAAGCCTGCAGTCTCAGCACTTTGGGAGGCCGAGGCGGGTGGATCGCCTGAGGTTGGGAGTTCGAGACCAGCCTGACTAACATGGAGAAACCCTGTCTCTACTAACAATACAAAAAATTAGCTGGGAGTGGTGGCGCATGCCTGTAATCCCAGCTACTCAGGAGGCTGAGGCAGGAGAATCACTTGAACCCGGGAGGTGGAGGTTGCGATGAGCCAAGATCGCGCCATTGCACTTCAGCCTGGGCAACAAGAGTGAAACTCCATTCCAAAAAAAAAAAGAAATGATATTTATAAACAAAAATACTGGTATTTAGGTACTTTAAAATAGTCCAGTGTTAAAAATTTGTATTGCAATCACAATTATTAATCTTCCTGGGAAGATGTCTTTGGGTGGCCAGTAATAGAGAATTTTATTTTGTTTACTACAACCTTTGGTTTCAAAGGTTTATGTCTTCTGACTTTTCCTCCAACCTTTGGGGTTTGCCATGTTTGGATCCTGCAACTTCACAATAAAGTGGAAAGAGTTTTTAAATGTTTTGGAGTCAGACAGACCTGAGTTGTCTGTCTGCTATTATTAATTGTAAACTTGGGCCCATTATATAACTCTCTGAGCCTTCATTTTCTCATTTGCAATTATCTACCTGAGATAGAAAATATTGAGCAATTAAATGCAAATACAAAATAGGATATTTAAATCACTCAACGCAGTGTCTGGCACATAACAAGTGCTCAAGATATGGTTATCAAAGTTATTGATATTGTTGTATAAATTATTCCATCATGTTAAAATATCTCAGTTTGGTTAATTATGTTCTGTTGCTGGAGTTTTTGGTGTTTCTAAGGTTTTGCTTGTCTAAACTATTCAAAACAATCCTAGTATAGAAACTTTGGCCTAGAATGCAAGCTTTCTTAGTGCTCCATTCCTAGAGGTGAAATTAGCAGGTCAAAGGTGTAAGCAGCATTCTAGCCAGCCAGTTGGTGCTGATAAAAATCAGACCAATTTCTGGCTGGGCGCAGTAGCTCATGCCTGTAATCCCAGCACTTTGGGAGGCTGAGGCGGGCAGATCACTTGAAGTCAGAAGTTTGAGACCAGCCTGGCCAACATGGGGAAACCCCGTCTCTACTAAAAATACAAAAATTAGCCGGGCATGATGGCACACGCCTGTAGTCCCAGGTACTTGGGAGGCTGAGGCAGGAGAATTGCTTGAACCCGGGAAGCAGAGATTGCAGTAAGCCAAGATCATGTCACTGCACTCCAGCCTGGGCAACAGAGTGAGTGAGACTCTGTCTCAAGAAAAAAAAAAATCAGACTGATTTGAAATGCAAATATAATATCTAGGTGTATTTATTTCCAAAGTCTGATCAATAATGATACCTTTAAAATATTTATATTTGTGTAACTTTGATTGTTAGTGAGGCAAAGCATTTTTCCACTAGATGACTTGTCAAGCATTTTTCCTAATGATATTTAGCCATCTCTAAATATCGCTTATATCCAGAGTCTGGTGATAGCTGTTCTTTTATATGAGGTTCAAATCTTCATATTTTTCTTTTTGAGATGGAGTTTTACTCTTATCGCCCAGGCTGGAGTGCAATAGCATGATCTCGGCTCACCACAACCTCTGCCTCCTGGGTTCAAGCGATTCTCCTGCCTCAGCCTCCTGTGCAGCTGGGATTACAGGCGCCTGCCACCACGCCTGGCTAATTTTGTATTTTTAGTAGAGACGGGGTTTCTCCATGTTGGTTAAGCTGGTCTTGAACTCCCGACCTCAGGTGATCCGCCCGCCTCGGCCTTCCAAAGTGCTGGGATTACAGGCGTGAGCCACTGCCCCCTACCTGTTGGCTTATTCTTTTGTTAAAATTTACCATGGAGTTTTAGTTTTGTGAAATAGCTTATGGTATTTTCATTGTTATCCCTTGCAATCTGTATCTAAACTTCAGGCAAATGTTCATATTATTTTTATTTTTCTGGATGTTTTAACTTTTTCTATAGTGAATGCATAGGAACAATATACTGTTAAAAATAAGAAAAATATGACATAAATGATCTGTAATGTTAATAAAATGAAATATAATCGGGCAACATGATTGTAATTTCATGACTAAGAGTTCATTGAAATATGTGGAGAAGTGTGGATCATTATTTCACTGGTTTCTGTACATGGATTCCCAAGCTCTCTTGTTTGTTGCGACTGGAACATTTTACTCTTCTTAGTCACAACTCTGAAAGAACCACATCAAGACTTGCATAACCAGGAATAGTGTTGGCCTAAGACAGACAGTTTGTTTGGATTTGCTAATTACATGATTATGTCACTTTAATAATTTTTTCTTTTATTCTGTTGTCTTGACTAACAACAATTGCCATATTGTTAGTGGTATTTTAAGTAAAAGGGATGATTAGAGGGGTTCTTGCCTGATTTCTGTTTTTATTTAAAATGAGTTGACTTTGCATTGGGACATGATAGGGTAATAGGTACTGGATTTATCCTCCACTTTAGCAGTTAGAACTCTGGACAAAATAGAGAGCAACAGTTTTTGGAATTTGGATTGCAGGCAGTACAGACTGTGATGCTTGGGAGAAGGGAAACAAATGAGGTGAGTTCTACAATTGACCCAGTATATCGCCTAGATGGAAATTCCAGAACCCAGAGTAGGAAGAGAGAACACAAGCAGAACCCAGCAATCTCTTTGAGTTAAAAACAAATCAGAGCTTGTTCCAATGCAGCTGGAACTTGTGGGGCAGAGTACAGTAGAGGAGGGAGCTGCATAAAGAGAGAAGTCTGGATATTTACAGAGAGACCTCTATAGGTCTTTGGTTGAATGATCTGCAAAGTAACTTAACTGCACATGAGAAAAAAAAATACAACACTAATTGATGAAATTCAACAAAATCTAGCACCCAACAATGTAAAATCAACAATATCAAGCATCCAATAAAAAATTACCAGATATGCAAAGAACCTGAAAAATATGATCTATAGCCAAGAGAAAAATCAATCAATAGAACAGACCCAGAAATGACAGAGATGAAGAATTAGAGGACAAACATGTTAAAACAACTTTTATAAATATGCTCCATACATTCAATAAGGTAAAGGAAAACATGAGAGACAAATAGAACATCCAAAATGGACTCAAATGGAACTTCCAGAGATGAAAAATATAATATATAAGATAAAAAATATAGTAGATGAGACTAACAGCAGATTAGGCACTGCAGAAGAAAAAAATCCCAGTGAACCTGAAGATGTAACAATAGAAACTGTTTAAAATTAGGCACACAGAGAAAAAAATACTGAAAATAAATGAACAGAATATTATGGCCTGTGGTACAATATGAGCAGTCATTGTAATTGAAGCTCTAGAAGAGAGTTGAAGGGAAAAAACCCAGAAAAAAATATTTGAAGAAATAATGACTTAAGTATTTTCTAAATTTGATGACAACTATAAACTCACGTACAATGAGTCCCAAACAGAATATACATAAAGAAAACCATGCTATGGCCTATTATAATAAAATTGCTAAAAACAAGTGATAAAAAGAAAGATGTAAAAGCAGCAAGAGAAAAAGAGGACACATGCTGTTCAGAGGAACAAACATAAGATTGAGAATAAACTTCTCATCAGGAACTATGCAAAGTAATATCTACACAAGGACTTAACAATTCCCTATTGAACATTCAGTTTAATAGGACGTAAGTAATAGTTCTTCCCAAATTAAAACAATGATTGTTTTCTTTTTCATTTGTGATCTTCCTTTTTTAAAATTCAGGTAATGATTTAAAATTTTGTTAATATTTTATAAAAATAATTTTTCTATAGTTTTTAAGATTAAAAATTAAAATTAATAAAAATTAAGATTTCTGTAGTTTTAAATTCTTTTTATTTGCTTTTTCTTTGCTTAGTTTATTTTGGATTTTTAATTTTAATTTTTAAAGATAGTTATAAACTTGGCTTATTAAGCTTGGCTTTTTTGTCTTGTCCCTTCTTTCCTTTCCTTTCCTTTCCCTTCCTTCCTTCCTTCCTTCCTTCCTTCCTTCCTTCCTTCCTTCCTCTCTCTCTCTCCCTCTCTCTCCCCCTCTCTCCTTCCTTCCTTCCTTCCTTCTCTCTCTCTCTCTATTTTTTTTGAAATAGGGTCTCACTCTGTCACCCAGGCTGGAGTGCAATGGTGCAATCATGGCTCACTGCAGCCTCTAACTTCTGGGCTCAAGCGATCATTGCACCTCAGCAGCCCAAATAGCTGGGACTACAGGTATGTGCCAACATGCCTGACGGTTTTTTTGTCTTTTTGTAGAGACAACATTTTGTCATGTTGCCCAGGCTGGTCTTAAACTCCTGGGCTCAAGCTGTCTGTCCACCTTGGCCTCCCAAAGTGCTAGGATTACAGGTGTGAGGCACTGCTCCCAGCCTGACTTTTCTATTTCTTTTTCCGAAGTCAACATAAGCATTCATGGCCTTACCTTTGTTTTCTTGTACTGCATTCATTTATTCATGTAATTATTTCAGTAGATATTTGTTGGGCATCTACCTTATGTCAGGTACTGTGGCAAGCACTCTTGTTTCAATCAAATATTTATGTATGACAACATATCAACTAAGTCATGATACAAATCATATTCTTGCCAGTGTGTTGTGACTAGAAACATTTTGAAAGCATTATTTGGTCTGTATAGGTACTTACCACATCAAAGAAACACAGAGCAGACCCAAGAACGCAGCAAGCATAGATTGTGGGGATGTAGTGTTGTTGCTGCTGGCTGTCCTTCGTGCTTTAACAAACCCTGAGGGCCCATTGTCACATTAGGGAAGATTTGATCCCAACTTCCAGAAACTCACTCAAACTTGCTTAAGCGAAGAGACACAAAACACAAAACATAAAGGTGTTTCACAGAACACAGGGGCTAGAGAGAGTCTCATACAGTGCCAGAAATGGGTATTGGAAGGCCACCAGAAACCAAGCTGTCTCTGCCTCCCTCACCTTTCTTTGTGAGGCTCCCTGGTCTTTTATTTTTGTTCTTTCTGAGGTTGAGCATCATTTTTTTCCCTGTGCTTTTTTGTGTCCTCAGCCTCCCATACATCCTCTTAGGTGCCTATAAAGCCTAACTTGAATGGCTATGTCAAATTTCCAATTTCCAGGAGAGACAATCTGATTGGCCCAGCTTGGTCAGGTGTCTATCCTTGGATCAATTAAATGCAGCCAAGAAAGTCAAAAATAACATGTCTGTGGAAATGACCTCTATAGGAAAGGGCAGTTCTAAGGCGAATCCCCAAAGCAGTCTCCTACAACCATGTATTGTTGATGTTCATTGTGAGGACTCCCATGAATAGACTGATCATCACAAAATTCATTGGTTAATTAATAGTTGTTTAACTCCAAGAAATAATTTGAGGCAGCTAAATTATTTTTTCTAAGAGTAGGAGTAGGAGTTTAATAAAATACTTTAGAATAGGAAAGAAAGATGCACTTGGAAGAGACCCAAGTGGCCACATGAAGGTCAAGTGCAGTGTTTAACCTTGATCCTAGGACTTTGTACATTGGCTCCTTTCCCATGATTCTTCTCTTAGGATGGGCTGCCCACAGGCACAGTGCCCTCCTTACCCTTGGGAGGTGAGCAAGCACACTGTGTTTAGGAAATTGCATGCATGCCCATCTGAGGCTTCCTTCCCTTTTCCTGTGGAGTGCCCCAGAAAGTCATACTCTGCCATTTTGTCTCTTAATGCACATGCCCGGGAAGTTGCTTCTCCCTGGCATCTGCATTCAATTAACACGTTAGTGCAACAGGTGTGGACCATCAGAAAATGGCCTCTTCCTGGTGCCAGCTGCCAATTTATCACTTTTAGAGAGACAATGTGATCGTTGCTGAACCACCACCTGACATTCCTCATGGGTAGGGGGAGAGCCCTGTCCTGCCCCACTCATGCCTGTCTAACTACCACAAACACCTCCCCCCCTCAAGAGCCCCAGACTCCAAATCTTTCAGGGAAAATGGATGAAAGGTCAGTTTTCTGTAATTGCTTCCCACTGACAATGGGGCAGTGGTGGTTCTGTGGGTCTTGGCCTCTTGCTAGCTGTCAGTGCAGAAGGGTGACTCTGTGAGTTAGTGAAACTAGTATCTAGCCATGTCCAAGGGAAACGGGCAGAGTTTCACCTCCTTCCTGTCCCACTGATGGGCAGTCTAGAGGTCCCCTGTAGAATGGTGCCTCTGGATTATTGAGAGGATAGTATCCCTTACTGAAAATCATCTGGAGCTTGATGGCCTGAAGGTGAGAGGAGAGACAAATTGGGTTGTTAGAATTAGAAGAATGTTAAATCAAGATAAGGGGGTGAGGACAGCTTCAAAAATTCTGAAGCTGCTGACATGCCCAGGTAACTGGTGGCTATGGTGGCTATAGTCATGCTTGCTAAGACTTGGGTGCATGGGGCTGAGGCAGCTAAATCTTAAAGTATGAAGTATGTTCAGGTGCAGACTTTAATATACTATGCCTGGAAAATAAACTTAGTATGAAAATGCTTTAATATCACTTCTTGGCCTTTTGGCTAAGATCAAATGCAAAATGCTTGAATAGCTTGTAAACTCAACTAATGGAGAGCCTGAGGCTGGAGAATTGCTTGAGGCCAGGAATTCAAGACCAACCTGGGCAACACAGGGAGACCCTGTCCTAGCTACTCAGGAGGCTGAGGTGGGAGGATCACTTGAGCACAGGATTTCAAGACTGTAGTGAGCTATGAGTGGCACAGCCTGGGTAACAGTGAGATCTTGTCTCTAAAAATAAATAAATAAATGAAAATTGAAATATATTTTAACATAAAATTACTAATATTTTCACGCATGATTCAGTAGTTTGAATTATTGTCTTAAGTGAAAAAAAATATCATTTCTAATGTTTCCACGTAAGTGCAGAGATTTTTTTTTTTTTAAATGGAGTCTTGCTCTGTCGCCCAGGCTGGAGTGCCATGGTGCAATCTTGGCTCACTGTGAGCTCCGCTTCCTGGGTTCATGCCATTCTCCTGCATCAGCCTCCCGAGTAGCCGGGACTATAGGCGCCCGCCACCATGCCCGGCTAATTTTTTGTATTTTTAGCAGAGACAGGGTTTCATCATGTTAGCCAGGATGGTCTCGATTTCCTGACCTCGTGATTCGCCCGCCTCGACCTCCCAAAGTGCTGGGATTACAGGCGTAAGCCAGTGAAGAGATTTTTTTAAAGTGACCATGTTGTTCTTTTCTTTTTACTTACACAGTCTGAATTTTAGCCAAAACTACATTAGTAGAAAATGTTGTTATCGAACCAAACTGGGGTCTGCTTGCTTGACATAGTAAGGCCAAAACATCCACACTGAGGTTTGCAGAGGGAGAAAAGAAGGAGTTTATTTGCAGGCTGCCAGGCAAGGAGAAGCGAGTAGCTCATGCTCCAGACCCAACCCCCCAGAAGGCTTACAGGTAAAGGTTAAAGGCAGGGAGGCAGAGGTTACAGGCACATTAGTAAATCAATACATGGAGGCTATACATTGGCTTGGCCTGAAAGAGAAGGATATCTTGAAGCCTGGGCTTACAGGTCACAGGTCGATTCAAAGATTTCCTGATTTGTGATTGGTTAATGTAATAGTCTGTTCTTGCACTGCTATAAAGAAATACCTGATATTGGGTAATTTATAAGAAAAGAGGTTTCATTGGCTCATGGTTCCATGGGCTGTACAGGAGGCATGGTTAGGAAGGCCTCAGGAAACTTACAGTCATGGTGGAAGGTGAAAGGAAACAGGTACATCTTTTTTTTTTTGAGACGGAGTTTCACTCTTGTCACCCAGGCTGGAGTGCAATGGTGTGATCTCAGCTCACTACAACCTCCGCCTCCAGGGTTCAAGTAATTCTCCTGCCTCAGCCTCCCAAGTAGCTGGGATTACAGGCATGCGCCACCATGCCCAGCTAATTTTTGTATTTTCAGTAGAAACGGGGTTTCTCCATGTTGGTCAGGCTGGTCTCGAACTCCCGACCTCAGGTGATCCGACCGCCTCGGCCTCCCAAAGTGCTGGGATTACAAGCATGAGCCACCACGCCCAGCATCAAGCAGGCACATCTTACATGGCCAGAGCAGGAGCCAGAGAGGGAGCGGGGAGGAGCTACACACTTCTAAATGAGATCTCATGATAACCCACTCACTATCACAAGAACAGCACCAAGAGGGTAGTGCTAACCCATTCATGAGAACTCCACCCCATGATCTAATCATCTCCTACCAGGCCCCACCTCCAACACCAGGGATTACAATTCCACATGAGATTTGGTGGAGGTGCAGATCCGAACCATATACATTAAGGAGGTGCTAAAAATTTGGCATCAGCAGAAAAGACCATTAGCACTGGCTTGTGGGTTTGACCTCTGCCAGGACCCTGAGGAAGAAATTTAGAACAATGAAGGGGTGTTGGAGTTAAGTCCTCATTTCCCCCTTGTCTGAGGTTCACATGCCAGTGGATCCCTTTGGTGGGGGTCCAGGTTTCTGAAAAAAATTCAGGGACACATGTTAAGATGTTTCTGTCGGAAGCCAAACATTCTCGCGACTCTAACTTCCTTGGTTATTGTTTTAAGCTACCATTACCTTCTTGCTTATCAATTTGCTCATTTACTTTTCAGGGTTAGCTAGGTGCCTGGAATTTCCCTTGAAGAAACTCAAGATTTTTCTTCCTCTCCATGCTTAAGGGGCCCACAGTCCCCTACGAGGGGTCCCTGCTCCATTTCAGTGTCATAAAACAAGACTTGGTACATCCATTTGAATTTAACCAACAGGGGGAGCCAGTTTTAGATGTTTAAAATATTTTGGTCAATGTAGTGTTTTAGTTAACGAATTGTTGAAATTTCGTAAGGAAATGAAACTCAGTTGACTGGCTTTTACCAGGTGTTTCTATTTGAGTGTAGATAATTGTACCTCATGGCATGGGTGCTAAACATTTTACATTAAGTGTCTTGTTGTACTGGTAAATGAGGAGGGGAAGTGAAATATGGAACAAATCGTTACTCTGGACAGGAAGCAATAGAAAGGCAAATCAACGTTGTTCTCGATTTGGTCCTTTGCATTGTTGTCATATTTCTACTGGAAATGCTTCACGGCAATGCCCTTTTAGATCATTATTTAGATGTTCAGTAAATATGTGGCCTGATATAGCTCATGCCCCAGCTGAGACTGAATGTTTCTGTTCCCCTGGGGAGAGACCTTGTACCTTGAGTTAATTTGCATATGAATTCAAGTGACTAGGAAAGTAAGAGAGCAGCTGACTGGGAAGCCAAGCTCCCCACCTTTGGGGGAGGGGGTTAATACTCCAACAGGCATAGGTGTATATATTTTTTTGTGCAATTATAATTGGGAAGTCGAATGTTAAAGGGAGGGTTAAGTAACAACAAACTTCATTAGGTTGAGCTGGTCTACACCCCCTGACGAAGCGGGGCTTAGGGGTAGGTCCAGCTTGGAAGACAAACCAAGTAACTGCAAGCTAGATTCTTGGATAATCTGTATTTCTTTGTGAGGGGAAGTAACAATTTATAAGATTGGGCTTTTCTTGGGAAGAACCTCAAGAGAATAAAACGCTGGGCTCCCGTCAGCCCCTCTGGAACAGAGGTTATCCTGGAGATGTAGATCAGCCCTGCAGGGATCAGCCTCTTCTCCAGACAAAGAAAGAGCTCAAAGATGGCTGGAGGGATTCCATCAACAGGTCACTGGGGAAGGAGCATGCAAACAGTTATAGTCACAATAGTGTGAAAACTGGCAGCTCTTCCATGTAGGGGCATCAGCAAGATCAGTGCAGAACACTCCAGGAAACGATGGCAGGGGCGAGATAGCTCTTGCCTATAATCCCAGCACTTTGAGAGGCCGAGGTGGGCGGATCACTTGAGGCCAGGAGTTCAACTGGCCAACATCGTGAAACCCTGTCTCTGCTAAAAATACAAAAATTAGTCAGGCATGCTGGTTGGCCCTTGTAATCCCAGCTACTCGGGAGGCTGAGGCAGAATTGCTTGAACCTGGAAGGCGGAGGTTGTAGTAAGCCAAGATCTTGCTATTGCACTCCAGCCTGGGTGATGTGTGAGTCTCCGTCTCAAACAAACAAACAAACAAACAAACAAAACCACACAAAAACAAAAATTAAAAAAAACACAAAAAAGAAGACTCCAGGAAAGGCTTTGCACTTTCAGTGAGTGGCAAGAGGATGCTTGTTCCTGTGGCTGTGCCATCTCCCATTTCTATGGAATCCTTCCCACCTCCTTAAAAACTGGCTACTGTATCTCTCATCTTTAGAAAAGCCTTCACTAGATCCCTCGTATCCCTCCAGCTGACAGACCATGTCTCTGTCCCTCTTTCCAGAAAACCAACTCAGAAGAGTTACTCTGCCTGCAATTCTTTACCTCCCTTCAGCCTACTCTTTTTCTGTGGGATGCTTTTGGCATTAAATAATAGAGAACTCTGAATCAACTGTGTAGAGTAAGATGGGGAATTCATTGGCTCAAGTGACAGGAACTCCACAGGTGGAGCAGGCTCCAGACAGGGGCTTTGGCAATTCCCTTGACTCCGCCCTCCTCTAGGGGCTTGGCTTTATGCTCAGGCTTGTGCCAAGGTGGTTTCCACAGAACTAGGGGTCACAGGCAGAAATGACAATAGCTAATGGGAGAAGGGCAGAGATCTTCTTGTGTCTCTTTTTAAGATAAAAAGATACCTCCGGCCGGGCGCGGTGGCTCACTCCTGTAATCGCAGCACTTTGGGAGGCCGAGATGGGTGGATCACCTGAGGTCAGGAGTTCAAGACCAGCCTGGCCAACACGGAGAAACCCTGCCTCTACTAAAAATACAAAAGTTAGCCAGGCATCGTGGTGCATACCTGTAATCCCAGCTACTCGGGAGGCTGAGGCAGGAGAATCGCTTGAACCCAGGAGGCGGAGGTTGTGGTAGGCCAAGATTGTGCCATTGCACTTTAGCCTGAGCAACAGAGCGAGACTGTCTCAAAAAAAAAAAAAGAAAGAAAAAGAAAAAGAGACCTCCATATAAATCCTTCAACAGACATCCCCTCACATCTTGTTGGCCAGAATAATGGTATCACATAGCCATTGGCAAAGAAAAGTGGATCATGGTGTTTTGGTTTAAACCAGTCAGGATTTACACTGGAGCTGGCAGTAGGGGTTCTTTTTGCAAGGAAAAAGGGGTGAATAGAGTCTGGGAAGTATCTAACATTTACATCTACCTTTTGTTCCCAACGCTACATTGAAATGGAATTGCACGAGGCTTCAAATCCAGTGAGCATTTCTTTGTCTTCAATGTGTTCCTCCTTTTAGAAATATTTGACATAATTGAGAACCCATTAGCTTCTACTACATCTCCTGGCTTGACTTTCTCCTCTGCTTGTTAGTCAGTTTTCTGCGTTGGGTACACAGGATTTTAAAACATCCTATTTTGTCCTAAATTTTTGTCTTCCCAATGCAATTAGAGCAAATGATTCTCACCAAGTGAGGAGTGAGACAATTGGCCAGGACTTACAGTGTGGCCAAGAATGAATTTTATGTTGTCCTTTGGTTGACTAAACACCTCCAGCTTATAAAAGAGATTAATGAGACCAAGGTGCATAAGAAATTGGAGAGAAAATTTGTTTAGAGAGATGTGCCCTATGAGTTTTTCCCCATCGTACAGAAGCAGTGGGGGATGCTTGCCCCTCCTGACCAGTGTAGGGAAAGGGGCTTTACTGGGGAGCACTTAGAGGGTGGAGCACAGTGGACTAGAGTCTGCTCTTGGCTGGTTAGCTGTTTTAATGGCAGGGAGAAGAGACGGTGCCATGTTGGGGCAAATGATGCTTATGAGTGCTTCCCACGGGCCTGAGGTAGCACACACAGAGCAAGCAAGCAAGCTTGAGGTTTTCTTAGATCCTGCCCAGGAGGGCTGCTTGGAGAAAAAACCCAACCACAAACAAGTGTTGGAGATATACTATTAGATTCCAAGGCAGTGAAGGAGGAATTGTAAGTGACCAGCCCTAGGAGATGCATTTACTTACAGCATGGGAACTGCCATTGTAAGATTTCCCGAGATGAGTCTGAAGAAACCATAATATTGTCCCAAAAGAGAAAGAATAAGCTCTAGAGGCCTGGAAAGTCCAGATAGCTCTTATTAGTTTACGACAAGACTAGCCAAGTAGGATCTTTCCTGCCCTGTCCCTTTCTACCTCTCCACTCTGCTTCAATTCTAGAGGAACCAGAGGCAGCCAAATGAGCTGGGAAAGAGGACTTCACATTTCAGGTGAAACAGAGGACAGCTGACTCCCACTGGAGGCAGCCAGGCTGGAGCGGAGAGCCTCAACTCTTCATGAATTTGGAATACTTTCTTATTACCATGGACCACTCATATCGCTTATTGAAATGAGACTCTCTCTTTCTCTCTCTGTGTGTGTGACCAGCGGTGACCAGGTGGCTTTATATTATTTAAGAATGTCCACAAAAGTCACACAATCCCCTTCAGTTTTGTTCAAGGGAGCAGGGAACAACTAGTTCCATGGAGGGGATGGCTTGAACAGGTAGTGGAGGAAAAGAATAAAGTGGTTTTCTGATTACACTGCGCGCTTCCCTCTTGCTCAATGTACCATTAAAACTGGCTATTTCTTCTTCTATCCAACCTTTAAATGAACTTATGCCCCAAGTCCTGTCCTGGGTCTTCTCTCTTTTTCCGTTTCATGGCTTTAACTTCTCCTAAGGGGGTGACTTCCAAATGTATACCTTTAGCCCAAGTATTTCATCTGGGCCACAGAATCATGAATCCAATTGCCACCGGCAACTTTACATGGATATCTAATAGGCTTCTTAATATGCCCAAATTTCCCTGCCCCATCTTCACCATCTGTTTTTTTTTCCAATTTTTTCCATATAATTTGTTAAATTATATAATAAAGAGCATAATCTTCCAAACAGTTGCTTAAACCCCAAATTGAGGAATCGTTTTAGATTTATTCCTTATCCTCCCCGCCTGCATTCAGCTCATGACAAAGTCTTGCCGTTTCTACCTGAAGAATATATCCCAAATACGTCCTCTTCCTGCCATCTCTGCTGTCACCCTCAGTCCAAGGCACCATAATCTTTTGCCTGGACTACAGTCAAACCCTCCTATCTGGCCTCCCTTCTTCCATTCCCTGTTTAGTCTGTTTTCTACATCACGAGGGTGGACTTCTTTCTTTTTTTTTTTTTTTGAGATGGAGTCTCCCTCTGTCGCCCAGGCTGGAGTGCAGTGGCGCTATCTTGACTCACTGCAACCTCTGCCTCCTGGGCTCAAGTGATTCTCCTGCCTCAGCATCCCTGAGTAGTTGGGACTATAGGCGTGTACCACCATGCCCAGCTAAGTTTTTTTGTATTTTTAGTAGAGATGAGGTTTCACCATGTTGGCCAGGCTGGTCTCAAACTCTGGACCTTAGGTGATCCGCCCACCTCGGCCTCCCAAAGTGCTGGGACTACAGGCGTGAGTCACCGTGCCGGGCCACAAGAGTGGATTTTTAAACATTTAAATCTAATTATGCATGTCACTGCCCTACTTAAATCTTCTATTATTTTCCTTCTTCATGTAGAATAAACTTCAAGCTACTAACCACGGCCTAGAAAAGCCTCCATGACCTAGTCCCTGTCTTCCTCTTTCGTTGCAACTGACTACTCTCGCTTGCTCACTAAGCTGCAGCTGCTTTTGCTGGACTGTCCCAGTTTCCTGCCTACTTCCTGTTCTCCCTGCCTAGAATGTTCTTCTACTGACTCTTGTAAGACTGGGTCTTTGTCAACCTTCAGATCTCTGCTCAAATATCAACTTCTTGGGGAGGCTTTTTCTGAGCAAGCTTTCTTTCCTTTTCTTTTCTTTTTTCCTTAGAGACAGGGCCCTACTCTGTCACCCAGGCTGGAGTTCAGTAGCACGATCATACCTCATTGCATCCTTGAAGTCCCGGGCTCAAGCGATCCTCCCACCTCAGCCTCCCAAGTAGCTGGGGCTACAGGTGTACACCACCAGGCCTGGCTAATTTTTCTTATGTTTTTGTAGAGATGGGGCCTAGCTATGGTGTCCAAGCTGGTATTGAACTCCTGGCCTCAAGTGATCCCCCTGTCTCGGCTTCCTAAAATGCTGAGATTACATGCATGAGCCACCTTGCCTGGCCCTGAACACCCTTTCTAAAGCAGGTTCTCCTGCACCCTCTGTTACTCTCTATCTAATCACTATATTTCTTTTGTCCATAGCACTAGTCAAACATTTAAATTATCTTACTACTTGTTTAATTATTGTCATCTCTTTTATCACAATATAAATTTCATTGAGATAGAGACCTTTCTGTCTTATTCACACAAGTATTCTTGGCACGTAGAACGGTATCTGGCAGATAGTAGGTGCTCAGTAAATACTCAGTGAATAAATGAATGAAAGGGGCAACATTCATCCATGTGTAAGTGTCCTCTGGAGGAACTATGTAGACTGAGTTAGATGAGCCCAGAGTGAAACCATAAGACCTTTACAGCTTGTTCAGAGGAGAGGATGTTGCTTCAAGGTGTGGTTTCCTCCAACTGAGTGAGCCACCGCCCTACACCACTGTGTTACCTGGGAAGAGAAGGACAGGAGAATGTTCAGGGTCAGGGGAAGCTAGATGTTAACAGAAATTCATTTTGTTTTCTTTTGAGTTAGAAGATGAAAGATAAGAAAACTTCTCAAGGCTTGGGCAGCCCCTCTCCAAGAAAATCCTGCTAGAATGGCAAGAAGGGCAATACTTTAAGCATTCCACCCTTTGATGGCCATACAGAGCGACAATCCCTTCCATGCAGAGGGCGCAGGTGGACACCTCCCTCCTTGCAATCAGAGCATGTACCTACACTGGAGCCCTCAAGACCTCCTAAGGCTGAAAAATGTCTAGTGTACACCCAGCTAATAGAAGATCCAAGGTGTCTTGGATGAGGTGCTGCGAGCCATAGAAACAATGAGAAATTTGGGGGTACCATTGTGTATTTATTCATTTTTTATTTTTATTTATTTATTTGAGATGGAGTCTCGCTCCGTTGCCCAGGCTGGAGTGCAGTGGTGCAATCTCAGCTCACTGCAAGCTCCGCCCCCCAGGTTCACATCATTTTCCTGCCTCAGCCTCCTGAGTAGCTGGGACTACAGGTGCCCGCCACCACGCCTAGCTAATCTTTTTGTATTTTTAGTAGAGACAGGGTTTCACCATGTTACCCAGGATGGTCTCGATCTCCTGACCTCGTGATCTGCCTGCCTCGGCCTCCCAAAGCGCTGGGATTACAGGCATGAGCCACCGCACCTGGCCCCATTGTGTGTTTATAACCCCCATTCCCTCCTTCACAACCAAATTCAAATTGCAAATAACAATACATGCCAATGACTATTTGACCAACATGCTATGGCGGAAAACACATGGGCTTTGGGGGTCAGAGACACCTGGGCTCAAATTCCATCTCTGTCACGTATGGCTTAATGATCTTGGGAAATTTGCTTAACCTCTCTGAACCGTAATCTTCGTCTATGACAAAATTACCCTTTGCCTATGACAAAATTACCCTTTGCAAAGTTGTTTGGGTTCAGTGGTTTGATACATGGAAAGGACCCAACAAATAGTGGTATGATCGTTATGGTGGTAGATTTTTGGCTTCCAACTCAGCATGCTAAAACACTTTATAGGCATAATAAAATGCAAAGTCTGTCTTACCTTTCTCCTCCTATCTCTATAAACCTTAGAAGATTTGAGCCTTGTAGAGAAACCAAATATTTTAAAACAAAAAGTTTATTTTCAAATGAATTTTGGTAAAGGTTGATATCCAATGTGTCCATCTGAGTTGGGTTTTGTTACTCAGCAGCAAGAATCCTAATACAGCATATAACACAATGCTTGACCATAGCAGCAACTCTCTAACAAACGATGGCTGTCATTATTACTGTTGCCCTCGGTCCATGAAGTCCATGAAGATTGTACCCCTAGCTTCATTGGGGCATTCCTGAAACTCACTGTCAGTATGGTTCTAGAGACAGTTTGATAAGTCCAACTGTCCTTAAACAAAATCTTTGCTATTGGTTCTATCCATAGAGTACACCTGTTTCTACTTCCCTCTCTTATTCATGAAGTCACCCATTGATCCATTCATCATGTCACAAGCTAGGAAAAAGAGCTTCCTGTTAGTTAAATTATCTGATAACAAGAGACACAGGGATTCCTCAGTATCTCCAAAAGAGACTCCAGTCGAAGCCAACTGGGAGTGAGAGACAGGATCTGGTGTTGGTGCTCTATGAAGGAAGACTCGTTATGTCCCTACAGTTAAGAGTTTTCTTACCTTTGGACAGTGCTTAGATAGGCTGTTCCTGTCCTTTGTTGACAGCTAATGGTTTTTTACAGGCCTGAGCTGATTCATGTCCTGCCTGACCCTGACTCTCACATCAGCCTCCTGAACCCTAACCCTAACCCTCCTGTACTTGGCCTAACTTTAATTATCTGGTAACAGCTGCTGCCTCCTTCTCTGGTGCAGCCCCAATCTGGGCCTGGCTTCCAGCTGGCTTCCTGAGAGCAGGCCTCCAAGGGGCTGGAAGATAGATTCTGCATGTCTTTGCAGAGGGGTATTTTCCCTGACAGCATATCCCCTTGGAGTGGCAGAGAGTTACTTTTCAGCAATCCTTGCCATTCACAGAAGAAATTTCTGCTATTTGAGCTCACTATTGCCAGAGATGGCCGGAGGAGCAGTATTTATCACATAAGGAATGTGTCCTTGGATGCGGATCACCCTCATCCGGCAGCAAACCAAAAACACCATTCATTCTGCCTCTTCTCAGAACCACAGCTGTGAAATTACAAACTGCATTAATATGCCAGAAAAATACCCCAGCAAAGGCTTCAGGGCAGGGAGCGACTGGGGTCAGCCCCATGGCATCAGTCAGCTCTCGGTCTCCAAGGCTGAGGCCTCTTCTTTCAGCAGCCTTATGGGTACAGTAATGCTGGGAAGGTGCTTCCATGGTGTTAAGAAGGTGGGACAAGGGACTCAGAGGAGTGAGTGCCCCTGGGCCTGGGACTGATGGTAGGTGGCCTGATGCCACTGTCAGGACTGGAGATAGTTCTACTTACAGGAGTGGAGCCAGGGTACAAGGATCACAGTCAGGTCAGATGGGGGAGGGCTGTTTGCTTGAAGCAGCCTGAGGCCATGTGGCCAGGGTGGAGAGCCAAAATCATCCCCCAAACAAGCAGCATAAGCAGAATGGTAGAAAGTGTGAGGAATGGCCAAAGAGGCTGTTTCAACATGAAGGCTGTGGATAGCAAATCTGTGAGGGGGTTTCCTTCCCTGTGGGGCTGGTGTGACTCTGGAGGTGGGTGTGAGGGCTTAAAGTAGCTGCACAGGGGGTGCAGCTGGAAGGCTGAGCCTGGAACCTGGTGGGAGGGGCTTCCCTCAGTTTCCTAGGGTTGTGGAAGTGTAGGATTGATCGAATTCCTGACATAGTCTGCCGCCCTGACTGCAAAACTTTGTCTTCTATGGATCTGTAGGATTTTTTTTTCATTTCCATGATGTGTGATAATGAAATGTGGACTATTCTCACACCAAACGTACCTATGAAATTTGCAAGCCTATAAATAACCTGCCCCACTTTTTAGATCTCCTCAGGTCCAAGATGAAGACTTTGGTGTCTCACCCATGCTGAGTTCTGGGCTGTCACAAGATGCGCACTTGCTAGATTGTAGGCAGTCTTTGTCCTCTTTATGAAGATCAGCTATGGCCCTGCAGTCTCCTGATCCACAAATTAGGTGGCAATCATTTTGCTAAATGTCTTCCATCTTTTCTTTATGTCTATCCGTGATGCCTTTCTCAATTTTTCTTTGTCATGCCATCTAATCATTTTGTGCTCTACCAGCAGAAAATAAAACCTTAAATGTTTTTTAAATGTGATTTTTTGGTGTGCGAACAGAGGAAATCATAGAGAGCTGTAATAAACTTTAGAAAGATGACAAACTTTTGAGGAATATCTAACCACTGGCTAAATCTGAACAATGATAATGTGATGGAAATAGCAGTAAGGAGATTTGGGCTCCAGTCCTATCTGAGTCTCCAGTTAACAGCATGACCCCTGAAATCACTCAGCCTCTCTGGGCCTCATCTGCCAAATGAAAGAGTGACTAGATCGGGGCTTCTCAAGTTGGAACATGCACATGAATTACTGGGCTCTGTTAAAATGCAGATTCTGATTGAGTAGGTGTGGGAAGGATATAATTGGTTTGGGATGGGGTCCAGGCATCACTCTCTTTAAGAAAGTTCTGGCCAGGCGCGGTGGCTCATGCCTGTAATCCCAGCACTTTGGGAGGCCAAGGCAGGTGGATCACCTGAGGTCAGGAGTTCGAGACCAGCCTGGCCAACATGGTGAAATCCCCCATCTCTACTAAAAATACAAAAATTTGCTGGGCATGGTGGTGGGTGCCTGTAATCTCAGCTACTCGGGGGGCTGAGGCAGGAGAATCGCTTGAACCTGGGAGAAAGAGCTTGCAGTGGGCTGAGATCGCTCCATTGCACTCCAGCCTGGGTGACAAGAGGGAGACTCCATCTCAAAAAAAAAAACAAAAAACAAAAAACATTCTTCAGGTGATTTTAACATGCTGTCCAAGGTTGAATATTATTATGATGAACTCTAGGAGTCTATGAACACATGTACATGCACAAACATATATATGTATGCATACATATACATATGTGCATGTATGTGTATGAATGTGTATATATACATACCACATGGAAAATGAGTGTTTGATTTTTCAGAGAATGTAGAAAATTAGAATCTGCTCCCTTTTGGCTTTTGATGTGTGGGGAGGGAGGGCAGAGAAGGATCAGAGGAAAGAGCAAAATGACTGTCCAGCCAAAAATGACATGAGGGTAAACAAAGCCAGCCACTTGCCCTGTTTGTAAGCTGCCCAATGTCCAGGCAGCAGCACTCCTGAGACAGGCTGATACAGAGCTTGTCAACCAAATGGGGCCTGCCAGACCTCAGGCTGTGACCTGGTCTGACCAGGATTTTAAACTAAAACCCTTTCTGTTTTTATTTATATATCTATATTTGAGATGGAGTCTCACTCTATTTCCCAGGCTGGAGTGAGTGCAGTGGCTCAATCTCAGCTCACTACAACCTGCCTCGGCCTCCCAAAGTGCTGGGATTACAGGCAGGAGCCACCACACCTGGCCCCCCTTTCCATTTTTAAACTTAAGTAGCTAGCACTATAAACCAGTAGGGCCAAACCACCTGCCAATTTGTAATTTCAGCAGTTTATTCTAAGCTTGGAAAAGCTGAGTGCACTTACCATAGGCCAGGCACCTGCAAGAGAAAGGTTGGGTGGGGGAAGGTTTCCACTGTTTATGGAAGATGATGAAGGAAGTCATTATGCTTGATTTTCATTGTATCATCATCAGAAAAGCAAAAGCGAAGAGTCAATGGCTCTTTGAAATGGCAGCTGTCTTTCATGAGGATGAACATTAGAGAAAAACAGCTATGAAGTCAAGGCCTCTGCTCAATGAATAAATAGCCCATTTGTTCCTTGAAGGGTTTGCTTGAAGGCCAGCCTGGGTGACTTGGGGAGGAGGAACTGAATGGCTCATCTGAAATCCTAAGGCAAATTTGCACTTGGGGGTCGGTGGTGACTGAAAAGATGGGAGAGGAGAAGGAGGGAGAGACACAAGCAGGACCAGGGTGTCCTGGGTCAGGTATGGGTGGTAAGATATGTCCAGTTCTAGATGTTTTTGCAAAGGGACTTTTTTTTTTTTTTTTTTTTTTTTTTTTTGAGACGGAGTCTTGCTCTGTTGCCTAGGCTGGAGTGCAGTGGCATGATCTCAGATCACTGCAACCTCCACCTCCCTGGTTCAAGCAATTCTGTCTCAGCCTCATGAGTAGTTGGGATTACAGGCATACGCCACTACGCCCAGCTAATTTTTGTATTTTTAGTAGAGACGGGGTTTCACCATGTTGGTCAGGCTAGTCTCGAACTTATGACCTCGTGATCTGTCCGCCTCGGCCTCCCAAAGTGCTGGGATTACAGGTTACAGGTGTGAGCCACCACGCCTGGCTGCAAAGGGACTTTTGAGAATGAGTCGTCTAAGGAGTGTCTGAGCTGGTGCGGGGCAGCTCCCTCTTTCTCCTCACAGCCGCAACCTGCTAGTGGAAGGGCTGGTCCTGCTGAAATAACACCAGCGCCTAGATAAAGGAACAACTGTGGGGGCAGAATGGAGACCCTCAATGCAGAGGAGGCTGGGACTGAGAGCTGCAGGAGCTGTGCGCACAGTCCTCCCTGCTCTGCCCCATTTGCAGAAATCTCAGGGAGAGTCCTAGACTTTCCACAGGGACACCGGATTGGGATTGCAACCTGTCTTATCTAGACCTTAAAGGAGCAGGGCTACTCCAGCTGACACCGGGCCGCATTTCAAGTCAGGTTTATTGAATGATGTGATGGAGGAAATGCTTAAGATTCTGCATTTTCCTTATGCCTGAACTCTGAACCATTACCAGTTTATGGACATATAGAGGTAGTTGAAGTCAAAGAATATAGAGAGTAGCTTATTTTAAGATAGTGAGTGATAGGATGAGGGGATTTGTTGACGTGCTTCTTGAGAAAAGAGACTTATTGGGATCTTAAGCTCTGAGGCACTCAAAGGCCAGTAGACTGCACTTCCTGAGTGATAGAACTTTGGCAAGTTGTCGGAACACTGACCTTGATACTTATCCAGGGAGGCGCAGGGCCTTAGTTTCAAACTGCACGACTGGAGACTGTGCTCATTTTCCATTTCTGTACTGCCGAGAGCTTGGTGAAGTCATAGGTTTTGAAGAGTTACAGAGTTATTTGGAGGAAATAAGTTGCAATCTTGGAAGAGGTTTGAGGAGTTTGAATCACGCTTAAGTTTCTGTGGCTGCTGCCGGAACCTTGGGAAATGATTTCCATACAGCTTAATAATTTCCCAGAAAACTGGTTTCCCTAGTGATGAGTATTAATTTACAAGACCTGTAATGTAACTGCATGGATGGATTTTGCACCCAATGAGTGGGCCATGGAGTGGGTGGCAGGGCCCCCCTGTGGGACTATGCTGAGGGGGCGGACTGGAATTAAAATCTGCCCACTGAACTGTATACCCTTGAGGGAGGCTGCATCTGCGGGGGAGGAAGGGTTACCGTTTTCTTTTTCTTTGTCTTTTTTTCTGAGATGGAGTCTCGCTCTGTCACCCAGGCTGGAGTACAATGGTGTGATCTCGGCTCACTGCAACCTCCACCTCCTGGGTTCAAGCGATTCTTCTGCCTCAGCTTCCTGAGTAGTTGGGATTACAGGCACGAGCCACCATACCGGGCTAATTTTTGTATTTTTAGTAGAGACGGGGTTTCACCATGTTGGTCAGGCTGGTCTTGAGCTCCTGACCTCGTGATCTGCCTGCCTTGGCCTCCCAAAGTGCTGGGATTACAGGCATGAGCCACCACGCCTGGCCAGGAGTGCCTTTTTCTAACACACCCACCCGGAGGTACCTTCCCCAAATTTGCCCAAGGGTGGCATCTAAGCAGGCAATTGAAGGACCTTAGTAAATGATGCCACATGAGGGTAGGCATCATTGTCCCCCTTTGGCCATCCTGACATGGTAACGGAGGTGGGAAGCCCCTAAGCAGGTACCCACATAGAGGGAGGCCAAGGAAAACTTGGATGTACCTTAATATGGATCCCTTGAGACTAATCAGTTCTCAGTGGCTATGAGAAAACTGAAATACTTTAGCAGATGTTATTTAACTTTGGAGAGCAAATTTCCGTATGTTTCTGAATTAACATGGGTTTACCTTATCAGTGTATTGCATTTTCAAAGATAAAACTATATTATGCCTTTGGGAGGCTGAAGTGGGCAGATGACCTGGGGTCAGTAGTCCGAGACCAGTCTGGCCAACATGGTGACGACACTCTGCCTCTACTAAAAATACAAAAATTAGCTGGGCGTGGTGGTGGATCACGAGGTCAACAGTTTGAGACCGTCCTGGCCAACATGATGAAACCTCCTCTCTACTAAAAACACAAAAATTTGCTGGGCATGGTGGCGGGCCCCTGTAGTCCTAGCTACTCGAGAGGCTGAGGCAGGAGAATCGTTTGAACCCAGGAGACGGAGGTTGCAGTGAGCCAAGATCGCGCCACTGCACTCCAGGCTGGTGACAGAGCAAGACTCCATCTCAAAAAAGAAAGAAAGAAACAAACAAACAAAAACCTAATTGAATTAGAAAAGCCACAATCGTTTCACTTTAAATCGAGTGAGGGTACATACATAATTATCTGTTGGGTGTACCCACATCCTGTTCTCGCTTAGGATGAATTTTGGAGAAGAGCAAATTTAAATGTATTAGTTATTAAAATGAGAGGCTAATAATATCTAGACAACAGGTGGTACTCAAAGCACTTCTTGGTTGGTTTATGGAGAGCTCTGCGGCTTAGAGAGGAGGACCGCGGTCACCAGTTGAAGTGGGATACTGAGACATGTGATGGCTTAGAATCCAGTTACCTACAGTTCTTCCTCATCGAGATGACCCTTGTATACTTCAGACTCAACTTGTCTAAACGTAAACCCGTCATCTCCTTCCTCAAACTTGCTCTGCCTCCTACACCTTCAGTAAAGGATATCACCACCTGTCCAATGCCCAAAGTAGAAACTTGGATGTTTTCCTTGATTTCTCTGTTTTTCCTACCTTGTCCCTTGCTCCCCAGCTTGCATCATTTACCGAATCCCATCAGCTCTACCTTTTAAATATTTCTTGAATCCATTCACTTTCCTCCATCCCCTCAGCCTCTTCCCTATTTCAGACCTCTGTCTTCTCTCATCTGTGGGCAGCAGGAAGCAGCTTTCTGATTTCCTCACCTCTTGTCTTACCTCACTTCAAGCCATCCTCCACACCATAGCCAGGGTAGATCTTAAGTGTACATCTGAGTGTCACTGGCTTTCTTAAAGACCAGTGTCCTACACTGCCCTCCAGTTCATGCCCAGGGTCCTGTGGCTCACAGATTCCTTCAGGAACAGGCTCTGGGACCTCTCCAGTTTTACCTGTTGGCCATCCCAACCTCCATGCCACAATCAGCTTCCTTTAGTTCTCTGAATGCCTCTTGCTCCCTCTTCCCTCTAAGCATTTTCTTTTTTTCATGTTGGTCTCTTTGTTTAGAATGCTTAACACTCTCCTATGTGTCTTTCAGCTTTCAACTTAGATGTAACTTCCATGAAAGCTTTCTCTGGCTTCCTCGAGTCTAGGTCAGGTTCCCGTGTTACAGGCTCCCAGAGCATCCAGTATGCCCTCCATCACAGCCCTCACTCTGCAACATCTCTGCCACCTAAGTCCCCAAAGAGATGATGAGACACTTGAAGGTGGGGCTGTGACCGTCTCAGTGTTACGTCTCCAGCAATTACTGTATATATGGCTGGTACTCAATAAGTATTTGTCTATAATTGAGAGTCCATTATGAATGATTGCCCTCAGAAAGATTTGGTAGCAAATAGATCATGATTAAAAGAATTTTTAAAGGCATTTTTTTCCAACCTCATCTCTCTTCTTCTTTGCAATTCCATCCTGCAAATGCTGTAAAGTTTTGACAATGAGTGCATGTATGGGATAGCCTGGTATGACAGAAACAGTTCCAGACTTGGAATTCTAACAATGGCCAACATTTGTTGAACTCTGTCTATAATATGCCAGGCTATGTCCCAAACCCATTACATGCATTAACTTCTTTAGTCCTCCTAATAGCTCTGTGGGATAGCTACTCATCTTCATTCAACAGAGTGGAAATAGAGAGAGGCACAGGGAATCAGACCTCAGCTCAAATCCCTGCTCTGCCACTTACTGGGTGCATGACTTGGTGCACCCAAGAGGAAATGAGACAACCTCTCCCTCATTTCCTGAGCTATAAAATAGAGGTACTACTCGCTGATTCCTTGATTTGCAAATTTTAAGTTTTCTTATATCCCATACATATCACACATGCATATTACATGGTGGCATTTCATAGGTCAATTTTGAAGGCCACCGATACATTGCTGTGTATCAGTGGACAAATGACCTGCCGCATGGTGCCGTTCCAGCCTGCCAGCCATTAGTTCAGCTTTAGCAGTGATCCTGTGTGTGTGTTCAATTATTTAAATAATTGACTGTACCTTGCCCTCATTATATTATAAAAATGTGTGTAATGGAAATAAAATTCTGATACTAGTGATTGATTAGAATAACTAACAATTATTGAGCACCGTGTCAGCGATGAAACTCTTGTCTCTCAGCTTCAAACTTGTCTCCCACTCTTCTATATTTGGCTGTGTGATACAGGGGCTGGCACTCTGCAAACTCTATTTTTCCTTTGTCCCCTTCTTCCTGTTAGGCTCTATTAATAAAGGGCCATTAGAGGGAGGTTGAAGGACTGGATGAGAAAGAAGGGACGTTTTCCCGTTGGCTTTCCATTTATTTCTGGTTGACTTCCTGTGCCTGTCACCATCATCCAGCAATGCTGCTTCTTCAGTCTAGCAGAAGCAGTTCAATCCAGCTTGCAGTTTTTCCAATTGGCAAAGCCAGCCTCACTGCATCTCTGAAGAGATGGCTGACAGCCAGCCGGTACCTCATCCTCAGAAGTCTGTGTCTCAGTCCCATGGGACTCCCTTCTGAGCTTCTAAGTCTTAATAACGGCAACCTCTTCCCTTTTTTCCCTCAGCCCTACAAGCCGCTTCCTGCAGTTTTTACCTCTGTGATAGCTTATTGTTCTCTTTTTGCCATTTCAGTTACATCGTTCATTCTTTATTACCTAGTTAAGCATTCTCTGTGTTAAATTCTCACTGTTAAAACAACTCATCTGTTTTCCATCTCCTAATTGGACCCTGACATAAGCATTTATCCAATTCACTTCATTCTAAGAATAATCCTAAGAATCTAACAATAATCCTAAGAAGTTGCTTATATCTATTTATCTATTGTAATTTTTTTTAAAATTTAAGTCATTGTTATTATTATTATTTTGCAGATAGGAAACAAAAGGATACAGTGGTTAGGCAACTTGCTCAAGTTTACACAGCAAGAAAGTGGCAGAGCTTGGCTTTAAATCCATGCAGGCTAGTTCCAGAGCCCTTCATCTTAAACGTTAAGCCAGTGGTTCTCAAACTTTAGTGAGCATTACAATCACCTGGATGGTTTCTTTCTTTCTTTCTTTTTATTTATTTTTTTTTTGAGATGGAGTTTCCCTCTGTTGCTTAGGCTGGAGTGCAGTGGTATGATCTCGGCTCACTCCAACCTCTGCCTCCCAGGTTCCAGCAATTCTCCCACTTCAGCCTCCCTAGTAGCTGGGATTACAGGCACATGCCACCATGCCCGGCTAATTTTTATATTTTTAGTATAGATGGGGTTTCGCTATGTTGGCCAGGCTGGTCTTGAACTCCCGACCTCAGGTGATCTGCCCACCTTGGCTTCCCAAAGTGCTGGGATTACAGGCATGAGCCACCGTGCCCAGCCTGGATGGTTTCTTAAAACCTGAGTTTCTGGGTTTCATCCCCAGAGTTTCTGATTCAGTGGGGTTAGAGTACGGCCTGCCCGAGAATTTGCATTTTTAACAAGTTCTCAGGTGATGCTCCTCTCAGGACCCAATTTGAGGACTGTCGCACTGGGCTACAGATGTCAGGTTTAATGTAAGTAAGACAAAGATGGAAACAATTAAGCAAGCTTGACGTTGTGACTATCCTATCCTCAATTTAAGCCCATTGGACTTAAATCTGCCAAGTGTATATTATAAAGGAAAAAAAGTAAATGTTTAATTGAAGAGTTTGTCAGCCCTATGAGCTAGGTACTATTACCATCAATCTTACAAATGAGAAAACGGAGACACGTAAAGTTTAATAACTTGTCCACAATCACACAACTAGTAAATGATAAAGATGAGATTCAAACTCAGGCAGGCAGTCTGACTCCAAGTACCTTCTCTTAGCCATTGCACTATACTAATTCTCATAGGAGTGATAAATAGCAGTGTGTCTCTGGGGAAAAAGAACACAAGTTTTTTTTTTATTTTTAGAGATGGGGTCTCATTTTGACACCCAGGATGGCACACAGTGGAGTGATCATAGCTCACTGCTACCTCAAACTCCTGGGCTCAAGGGATGCTCTCATCTCAGCCTCCTGAGTAGCTAGGACTACAGGTGCCTGCCACTGGGCCTAATATTTTTATTTTTTGTATAAATGGAGTCTCGCTTTGTTGCTCAGACTGGTCTCCAACTCCTGGGCTCAAGTGATCCTCCTGCTTTGGCCTCCCAAAGTGCTGGGATTACAGGTGTGAGCCACCACACCCAGCAGGACACAATTTATAATACTAGGATTGTCCTGGGAAAGGTTGCTGGTTCCCTCTGTGGACCAGCTTCACCAGGAGAGGGTCAATCAATGCACCCTCCACTGGGGACCTTCCAGGCAGCCCAATCCAATAGCACTCTGCAAATTGTGTCTGCAGTTGTGAGTGCAATCCTGCCCTTTGACAGGCACAGTGGACCGCTGGAGTGTTACAGAGAGATCCTTGCGGCATAGACTTCTCTAGACGGAATCAGGTAGCTCTCCTTTGATACTAGTAGCACTTGTAAATTTAACACAATTGAGACAAAGACGGTCAGTTTTAAGCAAACTAAGAGTGGTGGGTTTTGTTTTCTCATTTGAATGTACATTAGACATAAGCCCATTTGCTGAATGTTTTATTTTTTATTTTTTAATTTTTTTAAAATTTTTTGAGAGGGAGTTTTGCTCTTGTCACCCAGGCTGGAGTGCAATGGCGCGATCGTGGCTCACTGAAACCTCTGCCTCCCAGGTTCAAGCGATTCTCCTGCCTTAGCCTCCTGAGTAGCTGGGATTACAGGCATGCACCACCACGCCCGGTTTTTTATGTTTGTTTGTTTGTTTGTTTTGAGACTTAGTCTTGCTCTGTCGCCAGGCTGGAGTGCAATGGTGTGATCTCAGCTCACTGCAATCTCCACCTTCTGGGTTCAAGTGATTCTCCTGCCTCAGCCTCCCGAGTAGCTGGGATTATAGGTGCGTGCCACCACACCCAGCTAATTTTTGTATTTTTAGCAGAGACAGGGTTTCACCATATTGGCCAGGTTGGTCTTGATCTCCTGACCTCGTGATCCACCTCCCTCGGCCTCCCAAAGTGTTGGGATTACGGGCATGAGCCACCATGCCCGGCCTAATTTTGTATTTTTAGTAGAGACAGGGTTTCTCCATGTTGGCCAGGCGGGTCTTGAACTCCTGACCTCAGGTGATCTGCCTGCCTCGGCCTCCTAAAGTGCTGGGATTACAGGCATGAGTCACCGTGCCCAGCCTGAGTGTTTGATTTTTGAGAAAAAGAACCAAGTTGAAGACTAGTATAAAATGCTGAAAATATATGATTAAAGATTGGGTTGAGGCCGGGCTTGGTGGCTCCTGCCTGTAATCCCAGCACTTTGGGAGGCTGAGGCAGGCGGATCACTTGAGGTCAAGAGTTTGAGACCAGCCTGGCCAACATAGTCAAACCCCGTCTCTACTAAAAATACAAAAATTACCTGGGCATGGTGGCAGATGCCTGTAATCCCAGCTACTCAGGAGGCTGAAGCAGGAGAATTGCCTGAGCCTGGGAGGTGGAGGTTGCAGTGAGCCAAGACTACATCATTGCACTCCAGCCTGACAAGAACAAAACTCCATTTAAAAAAAAAAAAAAAAAAGATTGGGTCTAAAAGGGTCCATACAATTTAGGACTTTTTATTTTCTCCTAGTAGCCTGCAGGTTTCACATTCTATGAGAGTTTTTCTGTCTACAGGTTGGCCATATGAGGCTGGACGCTCCTTGAGGGCAGGGCTATTCACCTCTATATCTCCTTGTGTCTAGCACCGTGGCTGGCACATACTTGACATTTGATAAATATTGCTTAAACTCAAATTCTGGAAAGGGGCCAGTTTAAAAGTCCTCCTTGTTCATATTCTCTTGGACATGCTGATGACTCAGAACGAAGCCCACAGAGAAAGAGGCAGCCTGGTGAAAGGGATGCAGCCCACAGAGAAAGAGGCAGCCTGGTGAAAGGGATGCAGCCCACAGAGAAAGAGGCAGCCTGGTGAAAGGGATGCACTTTGTCCAATTTAGACATAGAAATGACTTACCGTTAAAGTGGGTTATTTTGAGAGGGTTAGAAATGATTTACATGTCAGTCAGTCAGTAGCCAAAATGGTTTTCATTATGTCTGGAGGAAATTTATGTCTCTGTTCTTCTTTGCCTAGGGTTTGAAACTTTGGTTATTTATTAATAGTTGCTATTTATTTAGCACTACTCTATGTCAGGTGTGGTGCTAAGAACTTTCCATAATGAGCCCTCATTTAACAGCCACAACAATGTGATCAGACGAGCAATCCATTTTATAGATGAAGAAACTGAGGATCCAAAAACTTAAGCAAATTACCCAAGGCCCCACTCTGGTAGATGCTACAAGTGCTGTTCAAGTTCAGGTCTGACTCTAGAGTTCACGCCCTTTCCAATGGGCACCGATCTGCCTTCCTGCTTCCTCAAATAGGGCCCCAAGACCCCTAAAATGAGGTGATGGATCTTCTGGCTCTCCCCACACTAGGACTCTGTCTCCAAGTCTGAACACTCAAAATCCCAATGATTTCTCTGAGAATGTGATGGCTAAATTTTTCAGTCTCCAGTTTGAATCTGATAATATACCTTCCCATACCACGCTGAAGGAGCACTTTGCAAAGTGGCAGTGGGACAGTCAGAAATGAGCAGGGAGTTTTAAGTCCTGCCACTCTCAATTTCTGTTGCCGTATTTGTACCTGGAAGGATTAGTGTAATGATAAACTTATTATGGATAAATTATATTGGCTATTTAGGGCATCTTTGAATAGCATTTTCTTATATACGCTATCTACAAGGCTGAGCAGCAGTGCTGTTAACCCTAACTGGGGCTTGTCTAAAAGTCTTTAAATATGTTAAATGTTTCTACGTATTTTTTTTCAGAATTATAAAACATCAGAGCTACTGTGTCATTTTATTATATCAGGTTCCAAGACGTTAAGTCTAGAAGAACTTTGGTTAATTCAGCGATCTCTGAATAATGTGGACGATACTCCCATGAAAATATACGAAAGCTTTCCTTGAAATGGAGAGTGAAAAAGCAGATTTTATTAACCTATTATTTTCCTCATTTTCCCCTCTGTCATCTAAAAATATATTAAAATTCTGTAGCTTGAGTGTTCAAACAGACTTGAACAGATTTCTCTACTCTAAATGAAGTGTCTTAAAGATGGAAAGGCCTCCTGGCTGCTTCAGAATGAGAGTGATTGGAAGTCCCTGGCCCCTAACTTCCTCCCTGTGTGATACCTTGGTCTTGTCCTTAGCTGATCAGGTTCACAACATTAATTCTAATGGGACCGGCACAGCCAGAGGTGACCATCACTTGGGGGGATTTATTTACTCAATTGGAGGTTGTTGTAAGATAGAGTTCTTGAGGAAGCAATAACAGTGGGTGTAGGTAGAAGTGGCATCCAGTGCCCGGTACCAGCAGGGTCGGTGGTGCAAACTGCAGCATCTCACACCGGGGGATGATGAGAGTGGTATCCTCACCAGGCAAGTCCTTTAGAGTGATTTTGAGCCTTGTTCTTGACTGCATCTTTCAAGTCTAGTTCTTCCTCCATGCTGGATTTTTGTGTGACCCTCATATGATCCCTCAAACATTTTAAATTTAAAATACAAAAGTGGCCGGGCGCAGTGGCTCATGCCTGTAATCCCAGCACTTTGGGAGACCAAGATGGGTGGTTCACCTGAGGTCAGGAGTTTGAGACCAGCCTGACCAACATGGTGAAACCCTGTCTGTACCAAAAATACAAAATTAGCTGGGCGTGGTGGCACGTGCCTGTAATCCCAGCTACTCGGGAGACTGAGGCACGAAAATCACTTGAACCTGGGAGGTGGAGGTTGCAGTAGTTGAGATGTCGCGATTGCACTCTAGCCTGTGCAACAAGAGTGAAACTCTGTCTCAAAAAAGTTAAAATAAATAAATAAATAAATAAATAAATAAAAGAATAATGAGATCCCATATATTCTTTGCTTGATCTCTCTTTTTATATAAAATATTTCCTTTTGTTGAACTGCTTGAAAGTAAATGGCCGATGTTATGATGCTTCACTGCTAAAAGAGCACGTGTCTCCTGAGAACACTCTCTGGCATAATCACAATGCCTCCATCACATCCAAGAAACATAACCTTGATATAATATCACCAAATACAGTTCATATTCAAATTTTCCTTCTTTCCCCAAAATATCCTTTATGGCTACCTTTTGGGGGCAATGTAATCAACCTTTTAATATCGCTTTTATACTAAATTAATTCACACATAAATTGAAAATGTCTTAGATGGCTTCAAATATCCCAGTACTCAACTTTCATTAACATTCAATTTCAAATGCAGGCCCAAGTTCAATATGCTTCATCTAAGGATATTTTGAAACACACATTTGGCGTAAATACTTTTGGAACTCTGGAATACCCCTTGCTTAGTATTTACAATATGTTAAACCTAGAATGAAAATTACTTTTCTTAGAGTGAAATCATGTCCTTTGTAGCAATGCAGATGCAGCTGGAGGCCATTATCTTAAGTGATTAATGCGTGAACAGAAAATCAAATACAGCATGTTCTCACTTATAAGAGGGACTAAGCACTGAGTACACATGGACTTAAAGATGGGAACAATAGAGTCTGGGACCGCTAGAGAAGGGAGGCGGGTGGTTGTGGGCTGAAAAACTAGGTATTGGGTCCTGTGCTCACTACCTGGGTGATGGGATCATCCATATTCCAAACCCCAACATCACACAATATACCCATGTAACATACCTGCACATGTACCCTCTGAATCCAAAATAAAAATTGACATTATTTTTTAAAAAAGAAAGAAAGGGGCCCGGCGCAGTGGCTCATGCCTGTAATCCCAGGACTTTGGGAGGCTGAGGCGGGTGGATCACGAGGCCAGGAGATTGAGACCATCTTGGCTAACACGGTGAAACCCCATCTCTACTAAAAAATACAAAAAATTAGCTGGGCGTGGTGGCAGGTGCCTGTAGTCCCAGTTACTCAGGAGGCTGAGGCAGGAGAATGACGAGAACCCGGGAGGCGGAACTTGCAGTGAGCCAGGATCATGCCACTGCACTCCATCCTGGGCGATGTTGTGAGACTCTGTCTCAGAAAAAAAAAAAAAAAAGAAAGAAAGAAAGGTACTTTTTTTAAGCTGATTTTTTAAACTTTTTTTTTTAATGTTAACATTTTAAAGTGTATGGTTCAGCAGTGTTAGAGTACATACACATTATTATGCAGCCAATCTCCAAAACATTTTTCTTTTTCTTTGTCTCTCTCTTTTTTGCTTTTTTGAGACAGGGTGTTGCTCTCTTGCCCAGTCTGGAATAGATGCAGTGGTGCCATCACAGCTCACTGCAGCCTTGACTTCCTGGGCTCAAGCAATCCTCCTGCTTCAGCCTCCCCCGTAGTTAGGACCACAGGTGCAAGCCATCACACCTGGCTGATTTTTTTTTTTTTTTTTTTTTTTTTTTTTTTGAGACAAAGTCTTGCTCTTGTCCCCCTAGGCTGGAGTGCGATGGCACGATCTCAGCTCACTGCAACCTCTGCCTCCTGGGTTCAGATTACAGGCGCCTGCCACCACGCCTGGCTAATTTTTGTATTTTTAGTAGAGATGGAGTTTTACCATGTTGGCCAGGCTGGTCTAGAACTCCTGACCTCAGGTGATCCATTCGCCTTGGCCTCCCAAAGTGCTGGGATTACAGGCATGAGACACTGCACGCGGCTGGCTGATTTTTTTTTTTTTTTTTTTTTTGTAGAGACGAGGTCTTACTATGTTGCCTAGGCTAGTCTTGGGAACTCCTGGGGTGAAGCGGTCCTCCTGCCTCAGCCTCCCAAAGTGCTGGGATTGCAGGCAAGAGCCACTGAGTCTAGCCCAAAACATTTTTCATCTTGCAAAATTGAAACTCTGTACCCATTAAACAGCAACTACCCATTTCCCCCTTCCCCCAGCCCCCGGCAACCACCATTCTTTGTGTCGCTATGAATCTGAGAACTCTAGGTCCCTCGTATATATAAGTGGAATTATGCAGTAGTTGTCCTTTTGTGTCTGGCTTATTTCACTTAGCATAATCTCCTTAAGTTTCATTTATGTTGTAGTATGTGTCAGAATTTTCTTTCTTTTATTAGAACCCAGAAACAAATCCACACGCCTACAGTGAACTCATTTTTGACAAAGGTGCCAAAAACATACACTGGGGAAAAGAGAGTCTCTTCAATAAATGGTGCTGGGAAAACTGGATATCCATAGGCAGAAGAAGGAAACTAGGCCACTACCTACTATCTTGCCATACAAGAAAATCAAATCAAAATGGATTAAAGACTTAAGTCTAAGATCTCAAACTATGAAACTACTACAAGAAAACATTGGGGAAAATCTCCAGGACATTGGTCTGGGCAAAGATTTCTTGAGCAATACCCCACAAGCACAGGCAACCAAAGTTAAAATGGACTAATGGGATCACATCGAGTTAAAAACCTTCTGCACAGCAAAGGAAACAATCAAAAAAGTGAAGAGACAACCTACAGAATGGGAGGAAATATTTGCAAACTACCCATATGACAAGTGCTTAATAATCAGAATAGATAAGGAGCTCAAACAACTCAATAGGAAAAAGTCTAATAATCCGATCAAAAAATGGGCAAAAGATTTGAATAAACTTTTCTCAAAAGGAGACATACAAATGGCAAACAGGCATAGGAAAAGGTGCTCAGCATCACTGATCATCAGAGAAATGCAAATCAAAACTACAATGGGATATCATCTCAACTCAGTGAAAATGGCTTATATCCAAAAGGCAATAACAAACTCTGGCGAGGATGTGGAGAAAAGGGAACCCTCCTACGCTGTTGGTGGGAATGTAAATTAGTACAACCCCTATGGAAAATAGTTTGGAGATTCCTCAAAAAACTAAAAATTGAGCTACCATATAATTCAGCAAGTCCACTGTTGCGTATGTACCCAAAAGAAAGGAAATCAGGATACTGAAGAGAGATCTGCCCTCCTATGTTTGCTGCAGCACGGTTTACAATAGCTAAGATTTGGAAGCAACCTGTGTCCACCAACAGATGAATAGATATAGAAAGTGTGGTACGTATACACAAGGGACTACTATTCAGCCATAAAAAAGAATGAGATCCAGTCATCTGCAACCATTTGGATGGAACTGGAGATCATTAAGTTAAGTGAAATAAGACAGGCACAGAAAGATAAACACCTCATGTTCTCACTTATTTGTGGGATTTAAAAATCAAAACAATTGAACCCATGGAGAAAAAGAGTAGAAGGGTGGTTACCAAAGGCTGGGAGGGGTAGTGGGGAGTTGGGGGTGGGGAGGTGGGAATGGTTAACGGGCACAAAATATAGGAAGAATGAATAAGACCTACTATTTGATAGCACAATAGGGTGACTATTGTCAATGCTAACTTAATTGTTCATTTTAAAATAACTTAAAGAGTATAATTGGATTGTTTGCAACTCAGAGGATAAATGCTTGAGCGGATGGAGACTCTATTCCCCATGATGTGCTTATTTCACATTGCATGACTGTATCAAAATATCTCAGGTACCCCGTAAATGTATACACCTACTATGTACTCACAAAAATAAAAAAATATATAAAAAAGAACTTCCTTTTTAAGGTTGAGTAATGTTCCATTCTCTCTATACCACATTTTGTTGATTCTCTGTCAATGGACACTTAGGTTGTTTCCACCTTTTGGCTATTGTGAATAATGCTGCTATAAACATAGATTTTTTTTTCTTTTTAAATCCAAGATGCAAGCAAGATTTACATCCCCAATATTCTGTTAATAAATTCTGCTTCTGCTAAAAATCAGTTAACGTTGATCTGTTGCTAGTCACCAGGGACTCAGACCACCCAAATGTACGTGGGACAGCATACTACACTGTATGTGGTAGTGCTTGACTAATAAACATGATGCTCTATAATCCCAGCACTTTGGGAGGCTGAGGCGGGCGGATCACGAGGTCAAGAGATTGAGACCATCCTGGCCAACATGGTGAAACCCTCTCTCTAATAAAAATACAGGCCGGGCGCAGTGGCTGACGCCTGTAATCCCAGCACTTTGGGAGGCCGAAGTGGGCAGATCGCAAGGTCAGGAGATCGAGACCATCCTTGCTAACACGGTGAAACCCCGTCTCTACTAAAAAAAAATGCAAAAAATTAGACAGGCATGGTGGCGGGTGCCTGTAGTCCCAGCTACTCGGGAGGCTGAGGCAGAATTGCTTGAACCCAGGAGGCAGAGGTTGCAGTGAGCCGAGATGGTGCCACTGCACTACAGCCTGGGCAATAGAGCAAGACTCTGTCTCAAAAAAAAAAACAAAAACAAAAACAAAAAAAACACCTGATGCTAAATACATTAACTCAGAGGGGTGTTGGTGAGTGTGAATGCTGCTTCCACACCTGATGTTTCCTGGCATTAGCCTCACACTACTGGCCTCTCTCCATTCTCACACTCCTCCCTCATTCTGCCACAAGGAAAATGGTGAAAATAGATGCTGTGTATATGGCCCAGCCTTTTCTTCTCCTCCACC